>NC_136480.1:9479952-15354952 GCF_902686455.1 Sciurus vulgaris
AATCTACTTCATGGACTCAATTTTGCTTGGAAATGATTCATTCTTGAATGCTTGTTGGTATATGTAAAATATCCTGGCTGGTCAAACTGTGACTTTGTGTGTTCTGTTAATTTGTTTGGTTGTTATATGAGTTTATGTTTGGGATGGTGTTCCCTGAAGTGTGTCCCATGAAATTGGAGGTAAAAAGGCATTGGGTGAAGGATAATAGTTATGTGCTTAAATAGGTTTTGGGAGTTCTAGGATCAACTGAGTGAAATAGGCCTTCTTCTCCTGGCACTTCAGAAAACCCTGAGTGGGTCAAGCGTGAGCCCTGGGAGGGCCCATAGTTTCCTCACATTTACTTAATCTTGTGATAAGACTTTTCTTGGGATATTTTACAGGACTTTGTTTTTTGGGTTACATTTTGATACACAGGCTGCATAGTTTGTAGATTGTTTTCTTTCCTTTACGCCTCTTGTCCCCTTACTTGCTTCCTAAAATCTCTTCCTCCAAGGGCAGTTTGAAGAGAGGAAGAAGTAAAACAAATGCAGATCCAGTTCAGCCAAGTGATGTCAATGCAGTGCTTCGAGGTCACAGAAAATGGGAGTTTTGACATTTCCAATTACAGAGTGCTCAACCATTGATTTAAGTAGTAATCTGGAAGCAGCCCAGGCATGATCAATATGTGCTGCATGTGCATGAGTGGGTGTTCCTGTCTGTGTGTGACGGCAGGGGGGTGCACACTGTTGCAGGTGTGTTTATGGTGCCTTGACTGGACCCTGGCTCTGCCCCTGGGATTTTACAGTCACTGCCAGAACCCAGAGAAGCCTGCATCCCTTGTGCTCCAGAGTAAACAAACCTCAGCTAAATATCTGGCTGCACAAGAAATATATTTTTCTTTTTTTTTTTTTCCTGTGAATTGATTTCCATATCACATTTCTGTATTGCTGTGGGTGACAGAAATAAATCTAAATCACTTGAGGGGTTATCTCCCTTTTCTCCCAGAGTTATGTCCCAGGGTCCAGGGGGGACTTAGGTAGAACCAAAGCTATGAAAACATCTGATGTAATTTATTATCAATAGAATTTTGCAATTGCAGGGCTGAGATTGCCCCCACCCTATTGGGTTTTCAGTAGCCCGTCTATGCCAGTGATCCTTCTTTGTTCCCTTCAAGTCCCCCTCTCCTTGGCCCCTTCTGTGTGATTTGTCAACACCAGAAGCCTCCTTGCTGTGTACATTTTATGCTGGATCATGAGCACCTGGATGATTGTCTTTGTCCTGTCTGGGCCATGTATGCTCCTCCCTGGGAATCTCCCTGGGCTCTGACTGGGGAAGGGACCCAGATCTGTTTCTTGTCAGATTCTGCAAATCTGTTGATGGTTCCCTATCCCCTTCCCTCCCTTGGCATGTTGGGGTGGGTGGGGCAGCATGCGGATTTTTTTCTTAGAGATTCATAATGTCTACACCCATCTCTACTGACTCTCCACTTTGACACAGGAAGTCTTCACCTGCATTTTTTTGCATACATATGTGTGTGTGTGCACATGCAGGCACCTGCAGGCGTGGGATGAGAGAATGGAGGTGGTATCCTGGCTCTTTGTCGTCAGACTTTCTCTCAAAGCTGTTGTCTGTAAACCATGTTCTTTCTTTCCTCCCTGAAGGCCAGGCTTTTGAAAGTCAAAGTCAAGAATTGACTGTCTCTCTGTATCATCCCTGAGGCAGTGAACACAGAGTGTCCTGCCTGACTACAAAGGTTACATGGAGTCTAAGGATGTATGGAAGAAAAGCCTTCAATATTTTGACACACTAACTGCAATGAATTCCCTCCCTTCTCCTTCTGCATCATCCTAGGCCAGACCACCACTCGCTCTCGCTGGGACTAGTGCAACAACTCCCTAACTTGAGATTGATATTTTGGACTGCACCATTCTTTGCTGTGGTGGGCTTAGCCATACAATGTGGCTCCTACCCACTACACGTCACTAGTAGCCCTGCCCCAATTGTGACAACCTAAAATGTCCCCTGGGGACTCAAACTGCAGCCAGTTGAGAGCTATAGTCCTCATCAGTCTCCTGCTTCTTCTCTTGTCCTCATGGTGTATTCTCCCCACAGCAGCCAGCAGGGATCCTTATGTGATGTAAGTCTCATCATGTCACTTCTCAAGTCACAGCCCTGCAGGAGTGTCTGACTGCACGAGAATACAGCCCAAGCTCCCACACTGGATTAACAAAGATGGGATCGGCTCACCTTTTCCTTCCCTGACAACTTCTTGCCATCCATCTCAGCCACCTCAGGCTCTATTGGTTCCTTGACTTCCCCAGGCTTGCACCCACTTTGGACCTTTGCACTCTGCTTTCCCCTCTTTCTGGAACACTCTTCCCCTGGGTTGCCACTTGGCATTCAGCTCTCAGATTGCATGCCACCTCCAGACCACCCAAGTAGCCATGCAGTAGCTCTTTTCAGTAGATCTGCAGACTTGCATTCTCAGCAGAGCCTTTATGGATGTATGATATTTTTCCTTCTGTGTTTATTTCTTCTCTTCCCCAGGAATTACAACTCTTTAAGACAGGTTTTTGGTTTCTCTAGTTCATTTGCATTTTCCTAGCACCTAGAACAGCTTTTGTCATATTGTGATCATGGTTTTTGTTGAATGAGTGATTGAATGTGGGTGCCCTTGCAATGAACTTTGCACACAGAAAACAGATATTATGCTTTGGGTGCGTAATGAAGCAGACCCAGGATTTCCACGATATTGGCTGAGGAATAACTTAGGAAGATGAAGAATCCAGAGATGAGATGATTGTATCCATGTAGAGCTACCTCATGAATGATTTAGAGGATGTGAAGTGAATAGCTGACCACTTGCAGGAGTACTGCAGGGAACCCAGTATATTCTGTTTACTGAATTCCTGTAAGTGTCTAAGATGAGAGAGAGAGTGCTCGCTTTGGCAGCACATATACTAAAATTAGAATGATACAGAGAAGATTAGCATGGCCCCTGCGCAAGGATGACACACAAATTTGTGAAGCGTTCCATATTTTTTTATAATGGGGGGTGGGAGGGGTTAGCATTAGGGTTAGGGTTAGGTTTAGGGTTATGGTTAGGGAGGGGGGCAAGAATGGAGGAAGGAAGGACTGTATAGAGGGAAAAGAGGGGTGGGAGGGGTGGGAGGGGAAGGGAAAAATAACAGAATGAATCAAACAACATTACCCTATGTAAACTTATGACTACACAAATGGTATGCCTTTACTCCATGTACAAACAGAGAAACAACATGTATCCCATTTGTTTACAATAAAAAAAGAAAAAATAAATAAAAAAATAATAAGATGAGAGAAAGAAAGAAAACAACAACAACAACAAAAACCAATGAAACAAACAAAAAATTGAAAGGGTAAAATATAGTCTCCATCCCTGTCTTTGGTAGACTCATGGTTTTTTAGGAAAGTTAGTTATGAAAATGGATCAGTCAAATATGTATAGTACATAGTATATGTATACACTATGGAAAACAGAGAGGAAGTTACAATGTTTCTTGGGAGAGCTGAGGAAATTCTTATAAAAGAAAGAATGTATGAGTAGGGTTTTGAAGGATGAGTAGAAGCTCTCCAATGTGGAAAGGCATTTCATGAAGACAGAACAGAATGTGCAAAAGGCATGGGTGGGGGATCACAAAAGGGCGTGGGCAGTTAAGAAATGGCACCCAGTTTGATGTGACTGAAACCCAGAGTAGGTAGAAGGGAGTGGGAGTGGGAGATGCTGCTGGAAAGGAAAAGATCTTGAAGTTCTTTTCTGCCATCACATCCTTGACTTTGACCTTGGAGATGGTGTTGTAAGGCTCATACTCATTTATTTTTCTTATTGTGGTAAAATACTCATAGCATAAAATTTGTCATCTTAACCATCTTTAAGTGTGAAGTTCAATGGTATTAGATACATTCACATTGCTGCCAACCATCACCCCTTCCACCTCCATAACTATTTTCATCTTGTAAAACCAAAACTCTACCCATTAAACAATACCTTCCCACTCTTTCCCTCTTCCCAGTTCCCTGGCAACTACCATTCAATCACCATAGAGACTTCCTGTCTCTATGATTTTTCACTTTTCTAAGTGCCTCATATAAGTAGAATCCTACAATATTTGTCTTTTGATAACTGGCTCATTTCACTTAGCACAGTGACCTTAAGGTTCATCCATATTGCAGTAGGTATCAGAATTTCCTTCCTTTTTAAGGGCTGAATAATATTCTGTGGTATGGATAGATTATACTTTGCTTATCTATTCATTTGTTAATGGGTACTGGAGTTGTTCCTATGTGTTTTTTATTAACATTTAGTTGTAGGTGAACATAATACCTTTATTTTATTTTTATGTGGTACTGAGGATTGAACCCAGGGCCTTACATGTGCCAGGCGAGCGCTCTACCACTAAGCCACAACCCCAGCCCCTGTTCCTATTTGTTTTAGCTATTGTGAACAATACTGCTAAAAACATGGTTGAACAAATGAGTCTTTTTTTAAACTTCTTCTGATTTTACATATATACATTTTAAAAATCATTGAAAATACAGAAAAATATTTTAAAAGGGAAGGGATAGGAAAAGAATCTAGAAGTTACTGAGATACCCACTTTAAATGTGCATTTCCTTCTAGACTTCACATCTATCAATTTATTTTATATCCGTGTATAGCAAGAAATGAGATCTTAGATCTTTAATGCAAAGTTATACAAACAAAACAGTCAAGTGATAAGCACATAGGCCTAGGGCTTAAAATGGGCAGGGTGTGACCTAAAAATAGTTTTCCCAGTACGAACATCAGTGTGCATGACCTTACACATTCATTTCGATGGTCCTTTAGAAAGGGGTCTTGGTTTGTCGGAAACCATTCTTTTGTGGTCATTGGCTTGTTCTGGCCACTTCTGACTCTGTTTTTTGCAGATTTTTATAGAATTTGAATCAAACTGAGCTCACTCATCAAGAACTTCCTCCACCCCTACATCTGTCTCAGCTGCTTTCAACTAGAATTTTCCCCCTTTGAAATCCCTTGTGGTCTCACTTCCCTCTTGGTACCTAGGTAGTGGTTCCTGCCTTTGGTAGGAAGCGTCAGAAGGAGAGTTTTGTCTAGGGCAGAGAATTTGTCCTCTGCAGCCAGTTTCTCATGCCACTGGTACCTGTTGTGTACACCTTTCTTTCCCTTATTGTTGCCTTCAGCTGGCTTTTGTTGGTATTTGGGGGGTTCTCTCTTGCTTGTCTGCTCCCAGAGGTGGTAAACTGCTATCCTCTTCCTTCTGATTGCTGATAAAGGTACTTTAAATTTTCACTATACAGTTCAATCAGTAAGTTTTCTAACCATTTGTCAAACAGAAAGGCCTAGATTCCTGTAGGTGGCTCAAAGTCTCACTGGGATTTGAGCTCAATGAATGGGATAGCTCCTTAGGGGGACCTTCTATAGCTTATGGTGTTTTAAAAGGTATCAGAGAAAGAGATGATATGAGAGGAATTAACCAGTGAAATGCCTTAGCCACCTTCAGGGATGAAAAAGAGCAGGTGTCCTTTCTATGGTTTAATTTGTACCAAAGAATGCCAACTGACTGAGCAATATGGCTGTTCTCTGTTGTCTCAGTAAGACAATTTCAAGCATAGTTGACCATAACAGTGTCTTTACTGTGATTAGTGGCCTATCCAGACAGGATATTGTGGGACTAAATATCTTTAGGGATCTTCTTACAGTTTCCTTGGGGAAACTGAGGCACACCAATAGTCACTCCCCAGCTAGATACCTGACAGTAGATTACTCCTTGACCTCATGCCCTGACCATCTGGACTCCTCACCTTTGACTTGTTTGTGGTTTTTTGAGTTTATTTGCCCCTTGATCCTTAGCTACTCTGGGACACTATCCTGGCCTGATCCTCTTAGTTCAGGCAGCACCCTGAACATCTCTGTGTTGCTGTATCTCATGCTTGGCATAATACTACCATCAGAACTCTGCTCCCAAAATGGCAGAGGCCTGATTGCTGTCTGCCAGAAACTCAGAATTATGTTATTGGGAATGGTGTGAAAGAAGTGCTGAGAGGGCTGGGGAGATAGCTCAGCTGGTAGAGTGCTTGCCTCACAAGCACAAGGCCCTGAGTTCAATCCCCAGTACCACAAAAAAAAATATGGTGGTCCAACTCACTAAGGTTTGCTTAGCAAGTATTTACTGAACTCCTATTATGTTCCCTGCCCTCATAGACTTCGTAGTTCTCTGGGGAAGACACACTGCAACTTGCGATTATAAAAGTGTTGTGTTATGTTAGGGGTCATGTAGTGTGCAGGGGGAACCTATACCCAGTGGATCTCAATGGTTGAAATATTGAAGTGGTTCTAATATTGATCTGTAAAACTGAATCCTAGTGGCTAAACTTATCTTACTGTCATTATTTTCAGGGCTCTTTAGGATGCAGACAGAGCTATCTTCTCATTTAGAAAAGGGTCGGAAATCATCAAAATATTGAAGGAGTCAGGAATCTTTTTTTAATTAAATTTTTTTTTTTTTTTTTTTTAGGAATCAGGAATCTTAAGTGCTCCAAAGAGAGCAACACAACTCCAGGTATAAAAGATAAAAATGTTCCAGAAAAAGAATTTTATAATAGCTTTACTCAGGATGGTAAATACAATTGTAGAGTAAGTGCTTTAAAGGTTGAATTAAATCCTGGGATCAACTGAAGAGGATTGAAAACCACCTTGGTTGGATAGAATTAAGGTAAAGTCACAGAAGTGGATGAGCCCAGGTACTAGAATGTGAATGGAGGCACCTGTGGCCACGGGGACCGTGCTCCGGACAGAACTATACAGACCTGGGTTTGAATCGTAGTTCATGGTCAATCAGCTGAATGACCTTTCAGAAAAATTAAGTTGATTAATTTTTTTGACCGCTTCCTCACTTCAAAAGGGGGAAAGATAATAACTCACAGTGAGTGTGTATATTCGTGTGTGCATGTGAAATAATCGAAATAATATATATCAGAATTTCTGGTATAGAGTAGCCTTCACCAAACAATGAAAATGTTAGCTGCTCTTTTAAGTGGGGTGCTAGCACCCAGTGACATCAGGTATAGTGAACTGAGCTTACAAGGAAGCATTGGTTGGAAAGGAGAACAAGGTGGGCAGCACTAAAAGACATCAGTAGGGGTGGAGTTGCCAGCATGGGGAGCTGGGCAAAGAAAGTCCTAGTAAGTGCTAGACATGCATGATGATTGCTTCACCTCCTGTAGTCTTTCTTACAGACCACCTGTAGCAAAATTACCAGGGAGGAACTTGTTATACTCAGATTCTGGGGTTTTGACCCAAAATACGGAAGCAGAATCTGTGATGGTAGATCATGGGGACCTGTGTTTTATAAGTCCCCAAGTTTCACGAACTAGAAGTATTTGGCCATGGATTGTAGTAAACTCACTAACTTGACTTTTTTTTTTTTTTTTTTTTTTTTTTTGGTGGGGGTAGGAAACCTAGGGCCTTATGTCTGCTCAGCAAGCGCTCTACCACTGAACCACATCCCCAGCCCAAAGTAAAGAATTTATTGGCAAAATTCCCAAAGCGCAGACATCATTTGAACTCTAAAAGGACAGACACCTGTAAGAGATACTTAAGTTATGCTTAATTTAGTGTGATAGTCATCATATATTATAGGATTGATTGCCGAAATGAACTATAATATTTTACTGGGTTATTCCCCCATGTAATAAGCAAAGTGTTTTTCCATACTGCTTTAGAACTCTTAAAGGTGGATATAAGAGTGGAAAAGTGAGGCCAAACCTTTCAATTTTGGGGGTTTAAGTCAGGAAACATTGTGGTGCTGAGACCAGAGTCTGGGATTTAGAATCCTAAGCCCTTTTTGTCTGTTTCTGCCCCGTCTTTCTGGTGGATCTCATCTCCATTCTGCACCTCAGCTTCCTCGTCTGTTCGCTGAGGGCATTATCAACCTCAAAGGGTATTGCTGTAAGGATCAAATGAGACGCTATAAGAAAGTGAACCCTCCAATCCTGCAGGAATGTTCATTATTTCTATTTTTTGCCTAGCTCCTCCTCTGGACATGCTGCTATTACAAGGGCTTGTTTATGTGTCTGTCTCCTGTGAGCTCATTGAGCTCAGGAGCCTTGTTTTATTCATTCCTAAATTCCTGTGCTCTGTGCCTGCCACACAGGAGGCATTCAAAGCAAGTTCTGGAATAGCTATCAAGGAGAAAAAAAAAAATACATGCACAGTTCAGTATAGGCATATGAAAATATTAAGGTAGTCTTCCAGAAAATATTACCTTCCCCTTCTACTTGGAGAAATTAATAAAAAAAATCATCTAAGTCCACAACGGAAATGATATTGCTAGGAGAAAATAAAGAACTTCATTAAAGAAAATTTAATTGTCCACTTTTCTAAAGAGGCAGAGCCTCACCTCTCCCTCCTCATTACTGTCAAATGTGTGGCAGCCGTTTCCAAGGCAGGCAAGATGAATAAAAGGAGATTGTGAAAAGGCGAGTCCTGATACTCCTGCAGAAAAGTCTCCCAAGAAACAGGAATGCCCCTGGATTGCCAGTGTCGCTTATTGTTTATCAGAGCCCCAGTAAAGCCTTCCCTGAGTTCCTCTGACAAAGGCCCTCTTTGGCCTCTACCTCAGACCTTGGCTGGTGACCACAAAGTCCCTCATTTCCCCTGGAGATTGGAAAAACTCCAGTTGCTTGACAAAACTGAAAGGATTATCTGGAGTCCAACGTGGGGGGCTCTGGTACCTCTAAGACCTCGATAATTATCATCTGAATGGGTGGGGGGGTCCTGGAACCAAATCTGGTAGCATAGCCCTGGGGTGGGCCTGTGGTTAGGAAAGGGGACCATCTCGGCTTTGGTCCTGTAGCACTTTCTCATGTGGTGCCATGAACCTGCACTTTCCTGTCTCCTTTCACCACTTCCATAGGCATAGGACAGCCTGATAGCACCATCGGATAGTTCAGAGCTGTTTGAACAAGTGCTGATTCTTGCACGGACCATTGTCAGCCTCAGCAAACTCTCTAGTGGCCTGCCAAAAGGCTCTGTCCTGTTCAAATGTTTTAATTGAGTATTTGGATGGGAATTTGAGCGTGCTCATTTAGTTTGAGAATGGCAGGAACCCAAGGAAGGCAATCTTGGAACAGATGCTCCTTGACATCCCAATAAACCCATCATAAGTTGAAAAATACCATAAATAAAAAAATGCATTTAATACAGTTAACCTACTGACATGATAGCCTTGCCTAGCTGACCTTAAACATGCTCAGAACACCTACAGAGTCTCACAGTTGGGTAAAATCATCTAACACAAAGTCTATTTTAGAGTAAAGTGTTGAATACCTCATATAATTTCTTTAATGCCAGAGTCCAAAAAACACTATCAACAGCACAATGCAGTGCCAGTTGTTGCCCCTAGTGATCATGTAGCTGACTAGGAGATATGGTTTGCTGCTCTTGCCCAGCATCAGGAAAGAATATTCCATTGCATATTGCTAACTTGGGAAAAGATCGAAATGCCAGATTTGAAATATGATTCCTACTGAGTTTGTATTACTTTTGCATTATTGAAAAATTTTTAAGAATCTAATTTTGGGAGGGCTGTGGTTGTAGCTCAATGGTAGAGCACTTGCTTAGCATGTGTGAGGTACTGGGTTCGATCCTCAGCACCACATAAAAAACTAAATAAATAAAAGCACTGTGTCCTTCTACAACTAAAAAAAAAATTTAAAAACCCTAAATCTAATTCTATATATGTAATATAACCAGGAACTTGGCTATCAGTATTGAACTGACCAGAGGTTGCGGGCCAGATCTTCTGTTTTCTAGCTGTGTGACGTGGGACAAGTCTTGTCATCTCTTTGAGCCTCAGTGTGTAAAGTGAAGACATAATTTGACTTCAAAGAGGGATCTAGGAAATTAGGTGAGGTCATGCAAGTCAAACCCTTAGCATGTGCCTGGAGCATAATGAGGACTCAGTTGACGTTACCTAGTGTTATTAATAATCATAACTATATGAATACACTGCAGGGCCTGGAGTCTGTCAGATCTGCAGTCAAATTCCAGCTCTGCCACTTAATAGCTGTGGACGTTGTTTATCTTGTCTGAGTCTCAGCTTCCTCTCCTGCAAAACAGGGACAGTGATAACTGCTTTGGGCATTGCCATAAAGCACCAGGCCAGAACAGACATACAGTGAATGCTCAATGAACAGTGATTACCACTGGGACACAGCAAATCCTATAGGGGACAGAACCAGGAAACAGAGAAAGAAAGAGAGTGCACACACCTAACAGAACAGGATGAAGGATTGACTGTAAAAATGTGAAGTTTAATAGTGTCTTTAAGACAAATTCCACCAACTTTTTGGATCTTCGCCCCTAAGAGGAATTTCTCCCCTGCACAGATAGAAATGTGAACAGGATAGGGAAAAATTGGCATGTGTTGGAGTGCCAGGCCTCAGACCCTGTTCCAGTTCTGTTCCTTGTCCAGGTGGCTCTTGGCCCCTTCCCAAGAGATTCTGGAGAGAAATATATGGTAGAGTACACTGCCTAGGAAACGAACTGCTGTCCTAAAGCTTACTTTAGGACATTGAGTTCTAGCGGGTTCTTGGAGAATCTTTTGATCAAGTTATGGTGGACACACAGGCCACCCCCTCTAAGCCTACCCCTAGTTCTTCCAGGGTAACTAAAGCAGGTCTTGGAGTCCATTAATCCATGGAGAGAATGGTAAGGTCTGACTTCTTTCAGGTGACCAGCCTGGACACCTGCCCTGACTTCTGTCTGAGATGCTAGCAGGCCTAAATAGCTGCAGGGAGAAGAGAGAGTTTTGGAGGCCTGGACCCACCCAGGCTTAACATTTGACCTCTTTGGGAAGCACAGCCTCTGGGGATTTTGGTTCATGAGGGGATCCTAGAACCTAGCCAGTCCATAATAATCACTTTTCCTTCCAGTGGGTGGATTTCTGTGCCCTTAATTGTGACCCCAATTTGGGGAGAAGTAAATAGAGATGACCCTCAGCTCATTAGAGGTCAGTATCCCCCTCCGTCTCCAACCTTGTTGATCTTTCTTCTGTTGCTCCCAAGAACTTAGCAGCCAAGCCCTGATCAGATTCCCCTTGGAGTCTGCATCCTCAGAACTGTACCAGATTGTGCCTGCCCTACAGCCAGGAGCTAGTTCGTATAGCCCCCAAGGCTTTAAAAATGCCTCTTTGACATCCCTTTCCCTTCACCAGATGTTTGAAATAGTTCATGACTCACTAGGAGAAAACTTCAATTTATTTTTTTCCAGACTAACATTGAGCACTAGGCAAGAGGTGGTCTGTGGGCCAGTGACTAGTTTTTTGAGATGCAGGACAAAATTGGGCAACTTCATAGATACATCTGTATTTCTGACTCTTAAAATAAAAGTGAATGATCTGGTTGCACTGGGTACCCATTCCCACCTGGCACCCAGAGCTGATCAGCAGCTCCTGTTTCACAGGTCATGTGCACTTTTTAGTCCCTACCATTCCCTGGCCCAGGAGCTTTTTGGTCCCCATCCTCTGTTCTCTCATACTACTGTTTCACTTATTTGCCTAAGCTGCCTGGCTCCTGCCACTTGTGGATTAGGCCAAGAAATTATATTCTAGTTTCTGTTTCAAATTATGCTCATCAGCCAGATACAGTGATGCATGACTGTAATCCCAGCAACTCACGAGGCAGAGGCAGGAGGATCGTAAGTTTGAGGACAGCCTCAGCAACTTAGCAAGTCCTTAAGCAACTTAAAGAGAACCTGTCTCAAAACAAAACAAAACAAAACAAAAAAGAAAAAAAAGAAAAAAAAAAAAGAAAAAGGTCTGGGATGTGGCTTAGTATTAAGCACCCCTGGGTTCAACCCCTGATACCAAAAAAAAAAATGTTCATCAGATTGAATTGAACAATGAGCATTGCATGACAGCATACAAGCCTCAAACTTGCCACCCTCATTTCAAATTTCACAATGGAAACTCCCTGCTATTATAGTCATGTGCTGCAGAGCAAAGTTTCGGTCAATGACAGACCTACAAACATGTTCCCGTAAGATGATAATCGCCCGGTGGCATCAGAACTATCTTTGTGTAAGTACACTCTGTGACTTTCACACAATGACAAACTCCTGTACCAGTGCATTTTTAAGAATGTATTTCCAATCACAAAGTGATGCACAACTGTATTTCAAGTAGAACCTTTTCCATCTCTCCTTAAGCATGCGTTTGAAACTGGAGTCAAGGGCAAGACACTGTCCCTCAAGGAGAAGCATTATAGTGTTTGACCCCTCTTTGAAGGAAATGGGAAGCAGGGGCCAGCCTTCAGCTATTAGAGACCCCTAAGGATCCAATGATGCGGTGGATGGTGTCTTCTATCACCTTTCTGGTAGTCACCATAATGCATTTTTAGTAATTAAAAATCCCCCCATGCAAGTTTGATGGATTTAGCACCATAGCACAGTCTTCAAAGAGCGATTCTGCCCAGTGTGATCCAAGGACTCTCCTGGAATGTGAAGTCACATAGACCCAGGACTGAATCTCAAATCCATCATGAGTTACTTGACCGTGGGCAGTCGTCTTCCGTTTTCTACTTCTGTTTCTTCCTCCCTCAAATGGGCACCTCTTTGGACTTGTGAGGATTAAATAAAATAATCCACAATCAGTGTTTACCAAGTGCCTGGAATGTGGGTCACACTCAAGTGCTCTCTGTTATTATTCTTATCCCAATTTTAAGGGTTCAGTTGGGTTCATGAATGAAATTTAGAATATCTCCAGAAGACTCAGCAGCTTACCGACAGAGCTAGATCCACTAGCTTGTTTTATTTGGCCTTTGCAAGCTTTTAAAAAAATAAATTTATTTCCAACATTTAAAAATCAAAAAAGTTTTTAAAAAGCGGGAGAGCTCACATAAAAATCCAGACTTCTGGCATCTCTTGCATAGTGGGAAGATTGTTCTCAGAGGCAAAAAATTGGCTGTCCCCTTGCATGGGGCCCGGGTTTGTTCCAGTGTCCACTGGCTCACTTCACTCATTTTTGCTGCCTGCTTGGCTCTTGTGGCCATTTGAGTTTTTTGATGTAGAGGGATGGACACAGCCTGCAGTCACCCTTCCATAAACCTTCTGCAGATAGGCCTTGAAGAAGGTAGAGCACTGGTTGTATTTACAGTCAAGGATCCTCTGTACCACCTGTGTTATTGATGAAGTGCAGAGTCAGGGGCTTCAATAGTCTGTGGGGAAAGGGGAGGGTCATGGTCCTCTGAAAAGAATCTGGAAAACTACCAAAGATTTATACCTGTGAACTGATGGCCACCACCTTGCAAGATGTAGGTGGGTTGAAATTTAATAAGGACAAAGTGTAAAACCTTGCCCTTATGGTTGCAAACCCAGCCAAGCCAAGTGTAGATTGGGGAGAGATGTACTTAGCAGTGGCACTTGTGAAAACGACTTACGGTCTTCATTGGTGATCAGTTTTGGTGTGAGTCACTATGGGGTTGCTGCCAACCTAATGTAATTTGGGGCTGCGTTTGTAGAAGTCTGGTGTCTGGGAGACCTTTCTAACAATTACAGCTGTCTTGAAGGGACAAGCAGGCAGCCTAGGGAGGCCTTGATCTCCCTGGTGTAGGAGGTATTCAAGTTGGGGTGAGATGCCTGTGCCAAACAAAGATTGTCAGAGTGGGGATTTAGGCTCCAGAGGGAGATTTGTTCTAGATGACATGTGAGGTCTTTGCCAATCCTGAGATTCTTTGCTTTTTCCAGCCCAGTAAAAGAAAATAATTTCTATAACAAAAGGAAAAAGCTTAAAAATAAATTAAAAAAAAAAAAAAAAAAGGAAAAATCTCGCTCTCAAATAGAGGAAAGCAGGACATGTTGGAGATGCAACCATTTTGTCAAAGTGGAGATTTGAATTTCCAGTTTCTACAAGGTAATTTGGGCAGATGTTACTGCCCCCATACCGCCCCGACCTTTGCCGTGCTGCTTAGAGATGGGGACAGGATCTGGTTTGCACATTACTGATAATTTTTTTAAGCTGAGCTTTTATGCAGAGCTTGCAGACTGGTGACAAACAGGCCAAATCCAGCCCTCAGATGTTTTATTTGGCCTGCACTGTCTTTTAAAAATGTGAATTTGGTGCCAGTATGTAAAAATGAGGACATTTCACATAAAATCTGGACTTCAGCACCTTTTAAGAGAGTCAGAAGGTCTGGCAGCATTGGCCTGGTGTTGCACATGCCGTGCTGGCTGCAAGTGAGTGCCCACTGCCCTTGGGCAGACTAAGCTCTCACTTGCTGTTGTTCTCAATCCCCTTCAGAGCCTGCCATACCTGTTCACTGACCAGCCTGGCTCCTATTGGTATTAGAGTTTGCTGTTCTGGTGCCATGATGTTTTTAAGGCCCTGTGCTATCAGGGACATCCTTGAGGTGCCAAGTGTGACTTGCTTGCTCATCCATGCAGCAGTGCATTGGGCAGCCTGAAGCCCACTAGAGAGGGAGCAAAAGTGACCTTTATAGATGCTCCTAAAAGTACATGTGGCTCATGTCCACTCTGTTTCCAATTCTTTCACCTAAGCAAACACCCCCAGCTGTCCGGATGGCTCCAAGGTAACCAGTTGTTTTCCTTGGATTGATTCAGATCTTTAGGGTTGGAACGTCCATGCATTTGGCCTGCAGTGGCTTCCTCTTCAGCAGCAAAGCCCTCCAGCTATTTGCAGATAGTATTCTCCCTGGTGGGGACTGACTGACAGTCCTTTCCTTTAGAAGATGTGGTTGATAGGGTGGACATGCAGAAAGACTAGATGGATTTCCTGGAGGGGTTTGAGAATAGTTGCTTTCAGGTGGATCCTGAGCTGGGTGGTGTTTGCTCAGAAGCCCAGAGTTGTACATGAAGCACCGAGAGATTGTGAAATATATTATTTGGCCTTTGTCCCCATTTCCTGGCATACAACTCCTAAAATCCTTGGAATTTTCAAAGGTAATTGTCTTGTATGCTAATGAGTTGACTGATGGCTTGGGACTCAGGCTTGGGTCTGATCACCAAAAAGAGGATCCTGCCTAGACTTCCTAACCTAGATAGGACTAGAGGGTTTGGACTTTTAGCCCCAACCCAACTACCAGGGAGAGGATAGGAACTAAAAGTCAAGTTGATCACCAAAGACCAATGATGTAATCAATCATGCTTATGTAATGAAAGCTCTATAAAAACCTTAAAGGGCAGGGTGGAAATAGCTAATGGTTAGCTAAGTGCCATGGGGATTCCTGGAGGGTGGCACACTGAATGTCAGGGAAACTCCATGTCTTTTCCTATGTGCCTTGCCCTATGCATCTTTTCATTTGTATCCTATGTATTACTTCTCATAATAAGCCAGTAAACTTAAGTTAGGGGTTCCTTGAGTTCTGTGAGATGCTTTAGCAAATTCTGAATTGATCAGAAGCTCAGGTGAAACAACCTGGGGTTTTTGATTGGCATATGGAGTGGGGAAGGAATAGCTTTGAGGACTCAGCCTGTGGGATCCAAGGTTCCTCCAGGCAGGTAGCGGCAGAGTTGAATTGCATGGCAGCTGGTGTCAGAAGTCTGTGTGAGGGTAGAGTAGGAGAAACTGAGTTTATTTCTCAAGCACCATCCTCTCCAGAGGCCCCCATTCAAGCTCAAAAACTCTCTTTTAGCTTCTGGTTCTGGAGAGAGTATAGAATGGAATCTTGTTATGAAGCTTTGGTACTTGCAACAGAAATTGCAGCAACTTCCTCCAGAAATAGGAATCTTCGAGAGCTGTGAGCTCAGTGTCTTTTGGCTGCTTCGAGTCAAGCAGACTGAGGTGTACCTTAGTTCTGTTGGTTGTCTTCCCCACACCATGATAAAATTTGCTAGATTTCTACTGTATTTCAGTCTATCTTTCTGCTCTTTCTCTCAGACTTCAGTCCAACCTGGACTTCAAAACCCTCAGGGTACCTTCTAGTGCCACTACCTGACATAGCCAGCCCTTTTCCATGGGATCCTTGGCCTATCACTTAGGTAGTACACTGCTGGTCTGAGTTATTCCTGGTCACCTGACTGTCCATGGGGCAGCCATCTGGTGGCAACTTTGTATTTTTACTATAGTGGTCTTGTCTTTTATTAAGTTGCCCTTTGAGTTTTATTTCCCTTTCATCTTCCCCTAATCTCTGGTTTTAGGGATTTGTCCTTTCTAAGGCCTTTCTTCCACACATTTGAAGGTATCTGTCAATTGTGGCAATTTCAGGTGCTATTTCTTGGGAATGGTGGGGATGCCTGCAATGACATGGCATCTGGAAGATGCAGAAGTCTGTAGGTGGGGAAGATGGGCAGCACCCTCTGACCTGCTTGGGGAGGGTTCAGTTGGCAGGACAGTAGATGGGTGGACGGTGATCCATATGCTCACTTTCTTCCCTCTGTATCTCCCCCCTTTTTGTTCTGGAAGAGAAAATAGTGAGACGCCATTTGTAAATGACATGTTATCTCAGCACTAACATCATTGGCTGCTTCTTCATTTGGCGTTGTGGCCTTCCCTGCTTGACCTGCTCAGACTTCCCTGGGTGCTCCTGAGGCGGAAATGGAGAAGGCTTGTGCTGGCACAAGTTGTTCTATTATCTGGACTTGGGGAACTACCTGTGACAAAAAAGGGCTATGGGCATGGATTGTGCATGTCAGGAGTATAGGGAGGAGCCTGCAGGGAGGAGGGTCCAGCATGCTTTTCCGCGGCAGCACCAGCCCCCTTCAGAGCACCATGGCTTAGGCAATGGCTTTGCATGAAGAAACTGGAGCCCGTTTCACTCCTTGGTAGCACAGGAGCCAATTGAAACTTCGAGAGAAATGCCTGTCTGCCATCCAGGTCAAGATTAATTGGTGCTCCTTAATGGAAACAAATGGACGTTTATAGCAGCCTTCCCATTAAGTTTACAGTCATGCGCTTTTCTATGAAAGCCCAAGTGCTTCCTCAGAATCAGCAGGTTTTTGGAAACTACTGACTCCTGAAGCTATGTTTGTCCTCAAGAGTGGCTGGTGGGGAATGGACAAATAATGCCTTTGGGACATCTCATAAGGAGCCAGGATGAAGGGCTGTTCTCATCTGCCCTTGGTCTGCACAGCACATTCCTGTCCTGTTGCACTTGATCTTCCCAACAATGCTGAGATGCAGGTGAAGTTGGGGTGACCATTCCTCTATTTTACAGAGGAGGTCTCCTCTGGACTTTGTATCACTAGTCCCTCAAGAGGTCTGGACTCTGTGTTCAAATAAGTGTACTCAATGTTCTTGTGTTTCCATTCCTAAGAGATCCACAGCTCTTATATATCTATTAAAGGCTCTGATAAATCCTATAGAAAAGAAAGCAAATCCATCGTTTTCTGAACTCATCAACTTGGTACTGTTTTTTCTTTACGGTACACCTGTTGGCACCTTTCAGACATGCAAACTGCTGTAAAGGGCCAGATAGTAAATATTTAGGTTTTGTGGTCTCTGTTGCAATTACTCAACCCTGCTGTTGTAGTGCAGAAACAGCCATAGACGATAGAGAAATGAGTGAATGTAGCTGCATTGCAATAAAACTTTATTTACAAAAATGGTCTGGGGACCAGATTTGACTCATGAGCTCTAGTCTGCCATCCCCTGCTTCATTCTTCCTTCTCAGCAAGCCAGCTATTTCTGATAAGTGGATTTTGTGACAGGTAGACAGTGGTTGCCCGCAGCTCTCATGTTCATTCACTTAGAGGTAAACATTGGCCTCTAAGACGGTACACTCTTTGCTCATATTCTCTCTTTCTCTCCCTCCTTCCCCCCTTATTCTCTCCCTCTCTTTTTCCCTTCCCCCATTTGTCCTTCTGTCTTTTTTCCTCCTCTTCCACTTCTGCATTGCTGGGGATGAGATGGAGGGGCTCTTTGTAGATCATCCCTGAACCAGTTGCTATGCCAGTGATTTGAAACTAATGGCAGAGCAGCCAGCTAGCCCTGCCCCTGTTGGTGGGGCAGGCAGTTTCCAGAGAAGAGGTTCTGCTTTTGCCCTGCCCTGCTTTGGAACGGAGCAGGTACAAAGTTAAGTGCACTCTTTCATCTCCAATACTTATAAACTAATGGAAAATAAATTCACGGTAGTGTTGATTGTGTGCTAAGTTGTTTCATTAGACAGTGAAGATAATAGTATAAATAAAAGAAAATTTTATGCAGACACTGAGTGCAAAAAAAGATGGAGACAGAAGTTTGTGTGGGCTGGCATCATTAGGACGAGTTATAAACGTTAATTAATTAAAATTAATTTATAGTTGACATAATAACTGTACATATTTCTGGGGTTCAATGTAATGCATGTTTTGTATAATAATCCAGCCAGGGTAATTAGCATATCTTTCAACTTAGCTGTTGATCATTTCCTTGTGATGAGAATATTCAAAATTCTCTCTTCTAGCTGTTTTGGGATGTACATTGTTGTTAGTGCTCATCATCCTATAGTGCAAAGAACACCAGAATTTATTCCTTCTAGCTAATTGTAACTTTGATCTCATTTGTCAATCTCTCCACATCTTCCACCTGTCCTCTCCTACCCAGCTTCTGGCCACCACTATTCTATTTTCTACACCTTCGAGAACAACTTTTTAAGATTCTAAAAATGAGTGAGATCATGTGGTATTTGTCTTTCTGTGTTTGGCTTATTTCACTTAATATAATGTTGTCCGGGTTCTCACCCACATTGCAGCAAATGACAAATTTCATTATTGTCTATTGTAGCATAGTATTCCACTGTGACCCTGTTTTTTTTTTTTTTTTTTTTTTTTTTTTTTTTTTTTTTTTGCGGTGCTGGGGATTGAACCCAGGGCCTCGTGCTTGTGAGGCAGGCACTCTACCAACTGAGCTATATCCCTAGCCTGGTCACTTACCTGTTGATGGACAGTTAGGTGTTTCTGTGTCCTGACTATTGTGAATAGTGCCACCATAAACATGGGGGTTCAGACGTCTCTTCGCCATGCTTATTTCATTTCTTTTGGCTGCTTTTTGCAACCAATACACATTTCCTGAATGTGAGTGGGAAGCAGGGTTTTTCCTAGGGAGACCAGCATGGACAAAGCCTGATTTGTACATGCAAATGGCATCTGGGTGGGAGCATTAACCTGGAAGTTTCCTTGACAAGATTAGAAAGGTAACTCTAGTAAAGCAGTGGGAAATCCGCGGAGGAAAGTAGGAAACGTGGCTGGAGCCCGAGTCCAGAGTGGCCTGTGAGCTGTAACCAAGGGACTGGAAGCTAGGACTGCTCCCCCTGGGGGAGAGGGCATCCCAGGGAGAGGAGGTCCAAGCTGGCAGGTGCATGGCCTGGCCATGGGCTGGGTAGTTCAGGAACACAACTCAGGCACTGGGGCTGAAGGTAGATGCCACTGCCCGTGGGGTGGCACAAGGTGGTACCTGTGAGAATGGGAACTGGGGAGCAAGACAGAAACCCCAGGGACCAAAAATGGGCTGTAAGGAAGTAGCAGGACTACCGTGAGAATAGGCTTGCCACACCTTTCCTTCTGCCATCCTCTGTCCCCTCATTAGCACTGTCCTGTTGTCTGTCCCAGTTGCTTGGGACCTTTCAGCCCACAGTTCGCTAATCATTCAGGGAGTCAGTGATTAATGCGGCTTGAGATGCCATCCCAATTTAGTGCCGCTTGCATTGGAACAGATGCTTTAAATGCCTTGAACCAAAAGGACTGTGCCTGGTATTCTAGGACAGACGCTAAGCCCAGAGTCAGGGGTTCCATCTGGGCCCCTTTGTGGCAGGGACTCTTGCTTGGGGATATAATGATCAAACAAGATGCCTGCCAGCCCTCCCTGGAAGACTTTTAGGGCAGCAGCTGTTGGGCCATCATGGCACAATGGCATCTTTAGGGAGGAAAGTGCAGCCAGTGTGGAGCCACTGAGGACCAGTGAGCTTCTTAGGAGGCCGCCTCTTGACATCTGCAGCCTCACAGAGGCGGGGCTGGGGGACAACGTGCAGGACCTGGAGTTGGCAGATTTGAGTGAGAATTCTTTATCTTCCTTGTCCTAGCTGGGAAGCCATTCACCCCCTGCATCTGTAAATGGACTTAAGAATACCTACCATGCCCACCGTGCTCCTGTCCCTGTCACACGTTAAGTGCTCAGCACCTCCGTGTTCTGACGGATCCTCAAGTCCTTCTTGGACTTGCAGTATTTGTCCTAATGCCCTCCTTAAGCAGGACTCTCTGACAACCATGAAGCTCCTGCGTGAACATAAATCGGACTGTTCCATATTGAAAAGGCTTTCTGGAAAGGTCTTCCTTGAGTAGAGTTATGAGATGCCTCTATCCATTGGAACAACCCAGAATACTCATGGTAATGCTCCTGTTATTTGAAGATGACTTTCATGCATGCCTAAGTCAGGGGTGAGGAGTAGTTTCTACTGATGTGCCAGCTGCAGTGGTTTGGTAGTGGTTGCCAGTGCTGTGTTGGGAAGGATTCTGAGGATGCGTTCCAGGATCTGTAGGAATAAGAGTGTCACACCTTCTCGGACTCAGGATGCCGCATATGTGTACCGCATTTAGTTCTCTGTTGAACATTTTTAGGCTTAGCTTTCCCCGTCATGCCATAGGTGGCTTATTCCCTCACCTCTGGTCTTTTTTCTTGCCCTGCTTCAGCTTATCAACATTTGAAAAGACATCTATATGGGCAGTCTCAGCAACCTAGCAAGATCCGCAGCAACTTGGTGAGACCTTGTCTCCAAATAGAAAATAAGAAAACAGGGGTGCTGGACTGTAGTTCAGTGGTAAAGCAGCCTTAGGTTCAATTCCTAGTACCAAAATTTAAAAAAAGCACCACCTGTCTGGCTGCCACTTCTTATATCCACTTCAATTCTAGGGTGGATGTGACCAGTTTGGCTGGGTGGCCTGGGGTCTTTCCTATAGCAATGTGTTCTGGGAAAATCTCCCAAATAGGTGAGGAGCATTTTGAGGTCTGTAGTCCACTGACAACCTATCTAAATGGTTGATGTCTTTCTTAAAATCTGGAGCCCAAGCTAAGTTGAAAAACACTCTGAATAATATGGAGTCCAGAGAGACTAATAATATAGACCCTGGATCCTGTGAATGCAGCAGCTTCTAGACTGGGTTAGCTTTTCCCTGGGTTTGTAAAGCTGGAGCTGGAGCGGGTCCTCTTGCTAGGACGAGAGGGACAGGAGAGCTAGACAGTCGGGGTGAGTTTGCCTCCTGCTCCTCTCCCAGCTGCTCTCTCTACTTCTCACAGGGGTGATGACACTGGCATGTGGCTCACTGTGGGAGGAAGAACTTCAGTTTGGGCTGGGGACTGCTTGCTGCCTTCTTTGTGCTGTTACAGTTCCTGTGTCCTGTCCCTGGCCTCTGTGACTCTCCTAGGAGTTTGACTTCAGCAAACCTGGGTCTCCTGGGGGGTGGGGGGGCATGTGGCCTCAGCACAGCAAGATCCAGAGGCCACAGGTGTCCTTTCACAGTGAGGTTGTCTGCTCTAAAGTCCCCTAGACTAGTGTCCATTCTTGAAGTGTCCCCCAGTTTGGAACGACATGAAAAGAATAAGGACAATATAGGAATTTTATAATTTATACTATTTATAATTAATATATATTAATATAAATAACTATAATTAAATGTATGTAATTATATAATATGTGCTTGTAATTAAAGATCTGCTCTTTATTCTAAGTTATGATCTTCCTTTCTAATGTATGTATATGTACGTGTATGTGAAATTGTCCTTTTTTGAGTACTTGAGGTATTCCCCCAATACCCTTTGTGTGGTCAGCCACCCTTCCTAGACCCTCTGTGTTAGTTACATTTCCATTGCTATAACAAACACCTTAGATAACCAATTTATAATGAGAAAAGTTTTATTTTGGCTCAGAGTTTTAGAGATTTCAGTCCACTGGTTTGGCCCCATTGGTTTTGGGCCTGTGGTGAGGCAGCACATCATATTGGGAGCACATGGTGGTGTAGAGTTCCTCTCCTCATGACTGGGATGCAAAAGAAAGAAAGAGGAAGAGATCAAGCTCCCACAATCCCCTTCAAAGGCACTTCTCCAATGACCTAAAGACCTCTCACTAGGCCCCACCTGTTAAAGGTTCCCCCACCTTCCAGCAGTGCCAAACAGGGGATTAAACCTTTAACACATAAGCCTTGGGGTCATTTCAGATCCAAACTATAGCAACCCTATCTACCTCCCATTTTGTGGAGTGGGGAGAGTGAATTTTACTGGGATTTGAAATATTTATTTATGTAATCATTCTTTCTATGACAGTGGAGTATATTTTGACACATTATACATACATAGAATAAGTATAACTTGTTCCAGTTAGGATCCCATTCTTGTGTTTGTACAAGATACGGAGTTATCTTGGTTATGTATTCACACATAAGATAGGAAAGATATCTCTGATTCATTCTACTGTCTTTTCTATTTCCATCCCCCTCCCTTCCCTTCATTCCCCTTTGCCTAGTCCAATGAACTTCTAATCTTCCAGTCCCTTGTTGTGGGTTAGCATCCACATATCAGAGAGAACATTCTGCCTTTGGTTTTTAGGACTGGCTTATTTCACTTAGCATGATATTCCCCAATTCCCTCCATTTACTGGCAAATGCCATAAGTTCATTCTTGTTTATGGCTGAATAATATTCTATTGCATACATAAACCACATTTTCTTTATCCATTCATTTGTTGAAGGGTGCCTAGGTTAGTTCCATAGCTTGGCTATTGTGAATTAAGCTGCTATAAACATGGAAGTGGCTGTGTCACTGTAGTGTGCTGATTTTAAGTCCTTTGGGTATAAATTGAGGAGTGGGAAGGTTTTGAAATCTTGTTTGAAAACCAGTCTTACCTGAAGTAAAGCCCATTAGAACGCAACGTGCCTCCTGGAAGTGTCTCAAAGAAATAATCTGGCATCCCAGCAAGGCCCCTGACACACAGAATTGGGTCAAAAGTGACTTTTATCAGTAGTTTAAGTTTCCTGCAGCTCAGTTTGTTTTAAAGGTAGCAATGTTTTCATTTAGGTGCTAAGTCTGGGCTATAATCTAAGGAACATGGATTTGGGATTTTGGGTTTGGGAGACTCAGTTAATGAGCACCAGCCTTGTCAATTTTTTTTATGGTGGTAAAATGTACCTAATATATCATTCACCATCTTAAGTTCAGTATCATTAAATGCATTCATGACATTGTGCCACGATTGCCACCATCTCCACAACTGTTTTCGTCCTGCTAAACTGAAACTGCACCATTAAGCACTAACTCACCCCTGTCACTGCAGGGTGAATCTCCTTACTCTGTCACCTGATTGTAATGCTAATCACTTCTGGAAACACACTCATGGTTGCACCCCAAAATAATGCTGTCTACCAGCTATCTGAGAATCCCTTAATCCAGCCAAGTTGACACCTAACATTAACCATGACAGTGTTGAATAGGGGAGAGCTTGGCACTGCAGCAGGAACAGACCTGGAGGTGGGGGACTGCATTCAAACTTCCATTTTGCTATAAAGTTGTTGGGGGGATCTTGAGAAAATCTCATCCCTTCTCTGGGTCTCATTTATCACATGAGGCCTCTGGAGAAGGTGGTTCTGAAAAAGTTCTGTGGCTCCAGGATTTAAAGTCAAAACAGCATAGATTTCAGCAAGACCAAAGAAGAATCACTGCCAACATTTGTTAGAAAAGATGATATCTTAGAGGGAGGTGGGAGCTGGAAGGGCTAATCTGATGACATCACTTCCTGGATCCTCTTGTTCTCTTCGTTTGGGTTGTTTTAATTTAGTTCATATTTTGAATATGAAATATAGACACCCAGTGTAATATGCAAAGCATACAAAGTGTTATAAATAGAATGAGATGTTTCCCTTCCAACTCCTTAGCTCCCCTTCCCTCTTTTTTTAAAAAAATTTACTGGTGCAGTACACAATGGTGGAATTTATTGTTACTTATTTGTATATGCATGCAGCTCTCTCTTTTTTTAAAACCAGGACTGAGAAGATAGTTTTAAATATGCCATGGTTTTGTGCCTTTAACTCTCTGGTCTGAAGGGTGACAAATTTGATCCCCTTATAGTGTGTGGTTAGTTTTCTACAGTGAATTTTCCTTATTAGTCAGAGTTTCTTTTTGCAGCTCTTGGATGGAGATACAGCATTTTCAGCTCTCTCCATATTCCCTTCCTCCCTTAACTTGAATCCTGGAATTCTATAAGCACAGATCAGAATTGAGATAGGACATCTGAGTGCTTTGCAGCTTTGCCATCATGGGTGTCAGAGGGGCTTGTTTTACATAGTTGTCCTTTTTGCTGACTTCTAAAATGGTTTCATAGTTTTCATGTTCTATTTTGTCTCAGACTTTAACTTGATCCTGCAAGTAACTGCTTTGCTTCTCATCTGTTGTTGTAAATTGTTGCTCAGTGAATGGAAACCTCTTTTGAATGTTTCAGGCAACCTAGGGGGGAATCTCTGAATTCAGAGGCAGAAAACCAGGGGATGAGAGCAAAACCAGCCTCTTTTTTGGTATGTGTCTTGCTAAGATTCTTGACCTCTCTGAAGCTCTGTTTCTGAGCTATATAATGAGAATTATGCTACCTGTTCCATATGCCTGTTTTGGAGATTAAATAAAGCATTCATAATGAGTACTTTTTTGTAAACTGTTAAGGTTTTTGCAATTATAATTATTGTAATTCCTTCAGAATTATTTATTAAACTTATGTTGTATTCTAGGTTCCAGAATAAGCAAAGTGGTTAATAAGCAAAGTGAATTCAGGTAATAGTAATCATTAAAAAGAAAATAAAACTGAGTGGTGGAATAGAGAATGAATGGTGCTTGATAAGAGACCAGGACAAATTTCTCTGAGTTGACCATCCAAATGTCATTTGAAAAGCTGAGAAAAAGAATCTAGGCCTGGGATTTTGCAAAGTGCAAAGGCCCTGGGGCAGGAACAAGCCTGAAGAATTAAGAAAAGTGGTGGAGGAAACTTAGGTGCATCAGGAGTCAAGTAAGCAAGGTGAAGAAGGTCACAAGAAGAGGTTGGCCAGAACATGGTCATAGAAAACCTCATTGGCCATATTAAGAGCTTGCATTTTTTTCTCTGTACACGTGTAGATTTTAAGCAGGGAGGTGACATGCCCATCTTTCTGCTTTAGAATGATTCCTCATCGTAGAATATGGACATAGATTGTTGGTAGGCAAGGGGAAGCAGTGAGACCAGTTGGGAGCTATTGCGTAATCTAGAAAATTCTCGATTGAAAGCATCCTGGGAGCATTTGGGTATGAAGTTCACATAACTGTTTTCAGGTTTTTACACCAGTCTATGGTGTAAAGCAGGATGCTCTCCCTTTTGCTTTTGCCCATCTAGGGTCTCTCTCAGGATGGAGGGAGCTGAGGAAGGGGCAAATTCTCCATTTCTTTTTCAGATATGGAGTTTTGGAACTCCGTGCTCCTGTAGTAGATCAGCAGATATTTATCAACGATACAAGATTTTCTTAAGACTTTTTTTTTTTTTTTTCATTTCTGGCAGACAAATTGGGTATCCTCCCAGAAACCCATGCAGACCCAAGATCTACATGACTAGTGTGTCCGGTGGGCACAAGGAGTGATGTAACGTGGGGCCACCTATGTTGGCGGTGCAGGGTGTCCCCTCTGCAGGGGCAACTAATTGAGAAGTGGAGCCTACAGTCTAGTTCAGGCTTTGCTTAGCAGTTTGCTGTGGCATGGAGCTGTGCCTACAGGGAGAGAGGGGCGTCATTTTTTCCCCCTCCCTGATCAGGTCCCAGAGGCCACCTGAGCTAGCAGTAGCCCTCCCAAAAACCCTTGGGATTTCTGTTCTGTGGCCTGGATTTCTGGGGTGCTCTGCCTTCACCTTCTCTATTACAGATGGTCCACATTTATTCTAAAAAATATTTACTGGGTGTCTACCACGCACCAAGCACTGGGCTTATACTGGTGGACTGATAAATGGGCTTCCTGCTCTCACGCACTGTGGTCATGGGGAGGTCTTTGCGTGATTCTTCATGCCATCTGGAGAGCTTCCTTTCTTGGCTCCTGTTCTCCCACACACGAGGTGGGAGCACCTCTCAGGGTTGGGAAAACAGTGAAAACAGTGACTGCTATCCATACCACACCTGCATGCCTTTGTCCAGACTTTGGGGGAGATGGAACCAGCGTGACTCTTACTAGCTTAGCCCCTTCGCTCGTCTTTGATTAGGAGAAACAAACAAATAAATAATAAAGGTGGCACTGTGGTTTCCCTTAGAAAAGAAATTATCTTGGAGCTTAAATGCTTAACAAAAATGCTACATAAAATGTGTCTACTTTTCTGTATTTTTATTACACTTCAATAAAAAGTGAACCCCATTTGGGTACAATGAATCAAAATGCAGTCAGTAAAAAAAAAAAAAAAAAGCAAAAAAAAAAAAATTAAGCAAACATGACTTAAATTCGTTGAGCTGCCAGGGTCTGAACTTGGAAATCAAGGCAGGAAGATGGGTCAAGCATATCTGTCAAGGCTTTCTGGTGTCTCTGTCTTGGTGTGGGATTCTATAGCCTGTGGCTTGTTCTTCAGCTTAACTGGTTAATCGGATGTTTTCATCAGCCTTGGAAGAATCCATACGAAATTGCTTTGTAAATTTTGGTATCTCAAGATTGGTTGGTTCGGGGGATATACCTCTTCCATTCTCTCTAGCTTCAAGGTGGCTGGGAAACAGAATTAGTTATAGTTTGTTGGGAAACTCAGAATGAGAGTGAGACCCAGCTGGGTGGTTTTCAGAGTTTTTTTTCAGGCCGTGGCGGAGCCTGGAGAATTAGATTCCATTCAGCTTGTGACCAGATGTGGTGTCTTCAGTGGGAACTAGGCAGTATTCAAACAAACAGTCAGTTTTCAACAGCTCCTTTTTATTTACCTGTTTGTTTTAATATTTACATCATGTATGTGTGTTGTGTTGTGTTTTGTGCAGTGTAATGCTGGGGATTGAATCCAGGGCCTTGAACACAACAAACACAAACTCTACCACTGGTCTATATCCCCTGAGTGTCCGATTTTAGCTCAGGAAAGTAACGCCCACTTTCCTCATTGCATTTTATTATGAAAATGTTCAAACATATCCAAAGTACCTAATTTTAAGAAATCAGATATATCAGAAGCAAACCAGCAGGAAGGTGAAAGGTTCTTGTGATCCCACCCCACTGGAGAAACGTCACTCTTACCAGTTGAGTGTGGAACCCTTCCATATTTTTTTCTAAGTGTGTGCTAACAGATATTATTATGATTGCTTTAATAATTTGATAGTCATATTTGCTTTTAAAAAAAGAATTTAACAATTTATGTCTTATGTCTTGGCATGTAAGAATATAGTAATCTACCTCATCCTGTTTTTCAAAACAGGTTTACTGAGGCATAAATTATGTACCATAAAATTCACTCATTTTTAAAATTTTTATTGATTTTTGTTTTTTTTAGTTGTAGATGAACACAGTACCTTTATTCATTTATTTTTATGTGGTGCTGAGGATCGAACCCAGTGCTTCACCACTGAGCTACACCCCCAGCCCAAACTCACTCATTTTAAGTATACAATTCATTGACTTTTTGGTACATTTTCAGAGGTATGTAACTAACACCATAGTTTAATTTTAGAACATTTCTATCACCCCTAAGAGTCTCCTTGTGCTGGGTGTGGAAGGCTGAGGCAAGAAGATGGCAAGTTCAAATCTAGCCTCAGCCACTTTGTGAAGCCCTGAGCAACTTAGTGAGATCCTGACTCAAAAGAAAAAAATAAAAAGGGCTGGAGATGTGATTCAGTGGTAAAGTACCTCCAGGTTAAATTCCTAGTACCAAAAAAAAAGTCTCCTTGTATCCATTTTCAATGACCTCTAATCTCATTGCTAACACCAGGCAATGACTAATCTATTTTCTTCCTCTATAGATTTGCCTTGTATGAGCATTGCATTCATATGGAGTGATAAAATATACATTTTTTTAAGTTTCTTTAAATGATTATAAAGTTCTCAAGGTTCATTTGAGGTGCATCCATGCTGTAGCATGTGTCAGTACTTTGTTCCTTTTTCATTGCCAAATAATATTTGACTTTAGGATATAACACATTTTATTTTATTATTGGTTGGTAGACATTTGGGATTTTTCCAGTTTGGGGCTATTATGAATGATGCTTCTATGAACATTTACATATAAATCTGTATGTGGATATGTGTTTTGGTCTTTTCAGTGTCTAGAGAGAGTTCTATTTTATGGCTATACTATCATATCTTAGTCAAACCCTACTGGTGGCCATTTACTTGTTTTTTAATTGTCTTGGCAATATAATAATGTTATGCTGAATCTCCGTGTATGTGTATCTTTGTATATAAGGGTGAATGGTTTTTGAAGGATATACATTTTGAAGGAAAGTTTCTGAATCAACACATATAAACCTTTTAATTTTCAATAGCTAGTTTCAAGTCATCCTCCAAGAGAAGTTGCCTCTGCAGCATACCTCCTATCTCCAGCTGTGCACAAGACTGACCATTCTCATAAACTTGTCAGTTTGGGCCAGGTTTAATATTTCATCTTTGATAACCTCATAAGTGAAACATCTATTGTCATTTGAATTGGCATTTCTCTCATTATTAGATAAGTTGTTGAGCATTTGTATGTCCTTTTCTTAAATTTTTATTGAATTGTTTATCCTTTGTTTTGGTTTTGACATAACTGAGCTTTAGTAAATTGGCTCTTCTCTTATAAAATGTACTGTAAGATTTTTTTTTTTTAATTCCTCAGCTTATCTTTTTTCCATTAAAACTCTGTTCATGGTAGTTATGCTGTACAGATGTTTTACATTTTTAAGTAAACATATCTGTTAGGAAAAAGGCCCTGTGAACATTTTACAATCTCACTTAGCTATTTATAATATCCCCAGAAGGAGGTGAGGAAGGTAAAATATTGATGGGGGAGCAAGCTGAGGAATGTTATATGTAGTCCATGTACCAAACATCTGGATGATGAAGAAACTTCCTGGCCTGTTATTCGGTTGTTTTGGTGTCATAGAAGCACACCCTCCATGTATTAGTATGAAATCTGAGAACTGAATCTGGATATTTTTTGCCTGGATATTTTTTGCTAGTAATAATACTGACAGTTAACCTGAATTGAATGCACACTATCCTCCATTTGTTCTACTTAATCTTTGTAATAACTCTATGAGATAGCTACAGTTATTTCCCCTTGGAAAAAGACCCAGGGATCTCAAAGGAACTCGCTCAAAACCATATAGCAGATGATAGAGATGAAATTCATATTCAGGTTTGCCTGACACCAGATGTGTCTCGAAGTAGGAATCCCTTCGTCCTCCTTTCCTAAAGCGTTGAATGCAGTGATCTTGCATTGACCAACAGGGGACATTCCAGCAGGGCTTGAGAAAAGGACCAAGAGCCTCAGGAAGGGGAATGGTGTGGCCAGAGGCCATGATGTGAGTGGTACTGGCAAGACCTGTGCGTTCTAGTCTAAACCACCCCCCGCCCCCCGCTGGCCAAATTCTTTCCTTGTAATAAAGAGAGAAGATGGGTGATTGCAGCAGAATCTGTCATGAGTGCAGAAGTGGATAAGATTCAAGACCCTTCTGGCTTTCCTGTTTGCCATAAGGCAGAAATTAGCTGACTGCTGGCAATTGAATTTTGAGCTTATGGAGGGAGATCTGGGGAGTGGGAGAGGAGAGGGGCTTCAAGTCCAATCTCCTAACTGTGATGGTGAGTAGTGGCCTGCCTGGAATAGTTTGACCCTGGGGGACAGTGTAGATGGGTAGGTTAAACTGAATAGTACTAGCAGTAGGGAGGGCCTAGAAAAGATATGGTCAAAATCAGTATTCATCTTGGGGATCTGGGAGGCATTAGACATACCCGTGCTCATTCATTATTACTTAACAAGCCTGGAGCGCCACGGACCACTGTGGGAGGGTCCACAAAGATGAGTCAGTTTAGGGACTGCTCCCCAGGACCCACTGTCTGATAGGAAGGTGGGATCCATTCAGGCCTATGGAACTAAGGTAGATGGAGTGACAGGACAGGTTCAGACAAAGAGCTGGGAGGCAGCGCAGAAGGATCCAGATTGCAGGGATAGGCCTGGCCTTGAATTATGTTCTCTTGTAACAGCAATGTCATGGGTTAAGCCTTACTGTATGTGTTACACGTTGTGGTGGAGAGACATGGAAATCCCTTTCATAGTAGTTAGCTTTTTGAGATGATTGACATATAAAGAGAAGAGGTTTGTTTTGGCTCACGGTTTTGGAAGTTTCAGTTCACGATTGATTGGCTCTGTTGCTTTTGAGCTTGTGATGGGACAGCATGTCATGGTGGGAATGCCCCGGTAGAGCGAAACTTATCACCTCATTGTCAGGAAGCAAAAGAGAGGGTGGAGAGGCCTGGGGTCCCCCCAGTGACTAGAGGACTCCACTCAGCCCTACCTCTTAAAGGTCTTGTTGCCTCACATTAGCACCAGTAGCCTCAACACGTGGGTCTTTGGGGGACATTCAAGATCCAAACTATGGTATCCGTTCTGCAATGAAAGGTTTATCTTGGGTCCTGGGATTTTCTGTTGGATGACAGTTCTCAACTATTTGTCCTCTAAGGAGAACTGTCCCCATGGAAGAAAGCAGGCTCAACCAAGAGTATGGCTCCTCCTCAGAGACCCAGCCTCCTCACCCCACCCTGGAGCAACTGTGAAGGGCATCTCAGCTTCAGCGCTTTCCTCTGGAGTCTGCACAGCCAAAATTCTAGATTTTAAAACAGAGTACACCCTAACCAAATTCCTATGTGAGCATTTCCACCTCAGAGTTTGCTTCCCAGGAAGCCCAGTGTACAATATATAGGTGATCTGACTGTGTTCTCACAGTAGACTCTGGAGTTGGGATTACTTACTTTATTTTACAGGGAATGTAATTTAGGAGGATCATATGACTTGCCCAGAATCAGCATGTATGTAGCAGATCTCAAGCTTAAACCAAATCTAGCTCTGTTGAAACCACAACCTTTCTATATCACTCTCCTCTGGGTGTGGGCCTCTAAACAGTAGGAACCATGGGGTTATAACAGCAGCTTGCTGGGTCCCTCTCCTGGGCACAGACCGAAGGACATGAAATCACCACCTAGGCACACCTCTATACTCCCATGCTCATTGATCAATATTTATAACAGCCAGGACATGATCTGTAGATGGATGAATGGGTAGAGAAACTCTGATATGGGAACATATGATGGAATATTATTCAGATGTAACAAAGGAGATTCGGCCATTTGCCACAATGTGGATGGACCTGGAGGACATTATGCTGAGCAAAGCCAGACACAGAAAGAAAAAGATTGCATGATCTCACTTATATGTGAAATCTGAAAAAAGTAAAAAATACAGAGATGGAGAATAAAAGTCACTTATATATGAAAACTGAGAAGATCAGAAAAACAGAGCTAGAGATGAAAACAATGATGAGGCGTGTTAGGAATTGGGGGTGAGGAAATGTTGATCAGAGCATGAAAAATAGCAGATATGTAGGACAAACAAGTCTAGAGATCTCATGTACGACAGGACTATGTTAATAAAATTATTTTAGGGATTTTTTTAATTAAACAAGTACATATTTCAGCTGTTCTTGTCACACACAAAAAGTCACTATGTGTGATGATGGATATGTTAACTGTGGCCACCGTTTTACTATCTATATTTATCCTGTAACATCATGCTGTAAACCTTACATCTACACGTATACTAAAGAGAAAGCGAGCATCACAGAAGTCAAGACCGCGTGCCCATCCCTGCCACCCCGATGCCTGTGGTGCCATGGTGGGAGCTTGTGTGATATGGTTGAATGCGTGGATGAATATAATCCAATCCTGGTTGGGATGACTGGGTTTTGGGGGAAGTGACATTTTGAGCTAGACTGATACTATCACATATTCATGAATCGCAAGAGAAACAAGATCAGACTGCTGGGAGGGAAATCAAAGTGCATTTTGGTTAGAGCTCTTTCCCCCTCCCCCCTTTCTAAAGCAAGAAACCCTTTCCTGTCCTGTCTTGCTCCTTGATCTCTGGATCAGCGATTCTTCTGTAAAAGGGGAGTACTTAATGCTGGATGTTATGAGGATAGGGTGATGGACTCATCCTGGTTTGCCTGGGACTTCCCCAGTTCCAGCACCCAAGTCTCTCATCCAAGAAACCCCTGGGTCCCTGGAGAATCAGGATAGCTGGTCACCCTGTGTGAGGATCAACTGACGCACTCACTGGATCCATCCATTCAGTCCTTCATTCAGCAAATATTTATTGAGCATATACTATGTGCCAGGTACCATTTTGGGGTTCAGGGATAGAGTAGTGAACAAGTTTGTCCTCTTGAAGTTACCTCTGAAAGGGGGGAAGCAGAAAAACATGAAATAGAGAATCAAGGATATAGGATAATGCCCGCGGTGCTAGATACTGTGAAGGACAATGAAGAAAAAAGGGAAAGGACTTAAAATCAGCATACTACAGAGATACAGCCACATCAATGTTCATTGCTGCTCAATTCACCATAGCCAGATTGTGGAACCAACCTAGATGCCCTTCAGTTGATGAATGGATAAAGAAACTGTGGCATATATATATAATGGAATATTACTCCGCCATGAAGAATGATAAAATTATGGCATTTGCAGGCAAATGGATGAAATTGGAGAATATCATGCTAAGTGAGATAAGCCAATCTCAAAAAACCAAAGGACAAATGATCTCGCTGATAAGCGGATGAGGACATATAATGGGGGGTGGGAGGTGTTAGCGTTAGGGTTAGGGTTAGGTTTAGGGTTAGGGATAAGGAGGGTGGTAAGAATGGAGGAAGGAAGGACTGTATAGAGGGAAAAGAGGGGTGGGAGGGGTGGGGGGAAGGGAAAAAATAACAGAATGAATCAAACAACATTGCCCTATGTAAATTTATGATTACACAAATGATATGCCTTGACTCCATGTACAAATAGAGAAATAACATGTATCCCATTTGTTTACAATAATTAAAAAAAAAAAAAAGAAAGAAAAAGGGAGTGCAGGGCAGAGGGTCAGAAAGTGTGTCTGGTTTTAGAGAGAGGGAAAGGCAGGCCTGTACAATGAGGCCTTGCATGAGAGGAAGAGCAGGTCAGGCAGATCTCAGTGGAAGGATGGGTAACTCGAGCACATTGGCAGGTTTAAGAAAGATGGAGACTGCCCTGCGGAGCACAGTAGGGGGGTAGTGGAAGATGAAGTGGGAGGGGCCTCAAGGCTCCATACTCACCAAGCGGGAGGTGATCAAGATGCTGGGTTTTATCCTAAGTTGGTTTGGAGAAGGGAGAGTGATTTATGTTTTAAAGGGGTCTTTGTGACTCTTGTGCTGAAAACAGATTATAACAAATGTCACTTCCATTTCCTTCCTGGATTCCTTCTGTTTCTATTTGAGGATCATCAGAGTTTTTTATAGAGGAGGTCAGATTTAAAACATGGGACCTAGGAATCAGACTCCCTGAGTTCAAATCGTGGCTGGTTTAGCCATGGAACCTTGGGTTTATACCAGTACTTGTTTTAAGTAGGTTGACTGCGAGTGTGAAATGGGATAATGTAGGGAGAGTTTAGCACAGAGCCTACATTTTTGAAATGACTTTGTTTTGTTTTGTTTTCTTGCTGGGAATTTAACCCAGGGCTTTGCACAATTTTTTTCTTTTTAAATTGTATTAAAATATGTGTAGCATAAAATTGCTATTTGACCATTTTTAAGTTTAATGGTATTAAGTACGTTCACATTCTGTGCAGCCATTACCATTTTTCAGCTTAATAACTTTTTAAAATTATTATTATTTTATTTCTACAGACTGCATTTTGATTCATTTTTCATCTTTGTACACTACAACTGTGTTCCCACTGAACACTAACTCCACATCTCTTGCCCCAGGCCCTGGCAACCACCTTTCTACTTTCTATCTTTATGAATCCAGCTACGTTAGGCACCTCAGAGAAGTGGACCAATAGCATCTGTCCTCTTGTTCGTGGCTCATTTCACTTAACAAAATATCCTCAAGATTCATCCGTTGGTAGCAGGTGTCAGAATTTCCTTCTGTTTTAGGCTGAGAATATTCCACCATGTGACAAGACCAGGTTTTGTCCACCCGTTTTTCTGTCAATTAAAATTTAGGTTACTTCAATCTCTGGTTATTTTGCAAACTGCACCTGGATTTTGTAAGTACTACACAAATCGTAGTAGTAATTTTTATCTTGCTTTGCTTAACTCAGGGAAATGATAGGCACATAGGACCAGGAGGCAAGAGCTAGAGGTTCTGGGTTTATAGCAACTCATTTATTCTGCCTAGACTCTGTGAAATGGTGATGCTAAAGATCTTGCTTGCAAAGATGAAATTAAATATAATCTGCAAACTTCAAAACTGCACCCTCTCATTTAATAGCCACCAGCTATACATGCCTGTCACATGAAATGTGGCTTGTTCCAGATGAAGTGTGCTGTAAGAAGAAAATATAAAAAAATACATCAACTTTGAGAACTTAGTGTAGGATAAGGTAAAATATTTCACTAATAATACTTTTTATATTGAGTATATAGTTAAGTAATATTTTGGCTATATTGGGCTAAAGAAAACACAGAATTGAAATTAATTTCACCTCTTTATTTTTAATGTGGCTACTAGAACGTTGGGAAGTGTGTGTGGCTTGCTGTCTATTTTGTTTGGACGGTATCGGTTTAGAGTTCTGAACGCATTTGCAGATCACGATCAGCAATTTTCTGGGTGTGCCACTCCCAGTTTGGGGTCAGAAAGGAGATTCTCTCTCAGAACTCCACATATGATTTGTATCACTAAGGTACTATATCCTAAATGGTGATCGATGTTTATGGCCCACAGAAGCTTAAACAAACCAAGGGAAGAATAGGCCCAGGCGCTGCTGCCTCCACAAAGGGAGGTTTCAGGATCACCACTCTGCTGGGATTTGTGATTTAGCTTCGCTCTCCAGGGACAATAGGTTTCTTCATTTCAAAGCCTAACTCCTATGGAGACTGGGGCTGGGTGGTGGGAAGGGCTGGCATTTCCCAGCTTAGGCCTCTGTGTATCGCTAATTGTATTATCACAGTTTCTTTAGGGAAAAATCATGCATTCATTTAGGACTTAAAAAAAAAAAAAGACCTTAGGGAGAGTTAAGATTCGTTTGGTACCATGTTTGGGTGTAGGATTTTTCCCCCTATGGGGCAGAGGAAAAAAGAATTTCTATTTTGCAGCTGGAAGAGAGCGTTTGTGTGCCTGCCCCTCCCTCTCCCTCATTTATCTCCTAACGGATTCTGAGAGCAGAGACAGCCAGTGCACAACAGAAAAGAGATAAGTTCAAAGCCGAAAGCCAATGAAAGCAAAGGCACATCCAGTTAAGGCCAGGAGTGAGCTGGGTAGGAGCTGTGGACAGGAGGCTTGGGGCACGGCCTGCCTAACCTCTGAGCTCTCCCTCCTCTGGTTCTGTCTGTGCCACTGTGGCTACCAGCTAGTGCTCTACGCCACAGCACTTTCTTCAGGCCTCGAGCCTTCTACTCTTGTGGCCTTTCTGGCAGGCTCTCCATCTTCCCAAGGTTTTCTAGTGTCACACAGAACTCTATTTGCTGGGATTTTTATCACATGAAATATTCTGACATGGGGCCCAAATGGCATCCCACATGGGTTCCTGATGCTTCATGGCTTCATTTATTAGCTGCTAGGGTGGTGGCGTCCAAATGAGGGACGTCACAGATCCCAAGAGAGGCCTGGCAGGGCGGGCGGAGTGTTAGAAATACTGAGGTGCTGCAAGAAATCACACACGTGCTTGAAAGTGGGTTGGCAAGGCAAAATAATTATTCTTCTGCAGAAGGGTGTGCCCTCAGAGGGCATCCAGTGAGGAAGCACACCTGAGCACAGTCTGCCTGTTTTCATCCCTAATGCAGCACTGGGGTTATAATCTACACGGTTAGCTAATTTAAAAATTGGAGTAGGCAAAAGAAAGGGCTATAATTAAAATGGCTACAATTGGATCCAACGAGGTTATATTCTGAAAATGGACCACTGGACTTTCTGTTTCTCACAGAGACAAACCCTTCCTTGGGATGTCTAACTGCAACATGGGAAGAGTGCATCCAGGTGAGTTTGGGTGAGGGGTGGATCACAGGAGGGAGATTCTAGCCTTGCAGGCAGGAGATGTGGCTCCATCAAGGTCACTTAGGCACACCCTGGTCTTGCATCTTCATCTGTAGGAAAAGGTAAATTGTTCCCATCTGGCGTGCACCACAAACTGCCATTGAGGATCAAATGAGATCCTGCCTATAAAAGCCATTTGCAAGTTGTGCAGGGTATGTGAATGCCAGGTATTATCTTCAATTTACCTCTGGCACCTTACTTAATTAGTTAATTTCCTAACATTTTTGAACCCTTACCATGTGCTGGACTCTGAGCTAGGCATAGAGGGATTCAAAGGTAAAGAAACACTCCCTGTGCCCATGGAGCTCTGTGGCAAAAATCAAGTAATAACAATGTAATGGTTAAGAGCTGTAGTAAGGTATGGCTAGAGGCTGCAGGAACACAGAAGAAATTTCCATGTCCCAGATTTAGTGATTGGGGTGCGTGTCCTGGAGGCAGTGACATCTGAGCTGGGGTGTAAGGAATGGAAACGTGGTCAATTCCCAGTAAATTTTTGGCATCTGGTTAAGATAATTAAAATTACAATGAGCTTCCAGGATAATTAGCACAGTGTTCATTGACCAATTCATAGCTCGGAAGCTGCTCAGAGAGGTTAAGTAGTTTTCCAGAGCACCCAGCATGTATGTGACAGAGTTGGCATTAGAATCCTATGCTCAGAGTGATTCTCCTGAGCTTGGGAGAGTGGGTGATTTTTTTGGTTATAAGGACAAGCAGCTGCTGCAGGGACAAAGGTGGGAGGGACACGGGCAACGGTATCCTCCAGTTTAATGAGGATGAAAGTGTCTTTATGAGCCTGGGTGTTCTGGGAATCAGACCCTGAGTCAGAGACTTCTGGGTAGAAAATTCAAGGTCTATGGAAGGGGGAAGGGAGGAAGACTGGGCAGAGGGAAAGGCTGAGTTTTGATGCAGTCACATTGAAAGCCTAGCTGGTCTCAAGAGGGAGGATGAAACTAGGAAGTCATTCAGAGTGGCCCCAAATTGAGGAGAGGTGGCTCAACTTTATGCCCTCATGTCATTTGGCCCCTGGAACTGGTGTCCCCCAAAAGGAGATGTGACCTTCAGAGAGAGGGTTCTGTTCTCTGGAGCAGCATGTTCTGGAGAGGGCTCAGCTGAGATTATCAGGACCAGCACTGCAGCATTTGGGGATGGTTCCTGTCCTGGGTGGGGAGTGGAAGCCCTCAGGGAAACAATAGAGGTCCAGGCCCCAAGGTACAGAGCAGGAGGCCTGCAGCTCTTCTGGGGGTTCCCAAGGAGTAGAAATGGGGCCGAGGGGGCAGGAATCCAGGAGGGGTGTGAGGATGAGGTAGCAGGCAGTTTCTTGGGGAATTCAGAGCCCTGATGGGGAAACTGATGCCCCAGGCAGGAGTTCATGGTTGAGCCTGCGTCTTTGCCAGAGCTGGGCAGGCTAGAAAAAACCAGAGTAGCAGCCTGTCCTGAGCCACCCTGGGAGGCTTTTTGGCTGCCTGGAATTGGGGCCTCTGAAAGTGATGACAGCTTGACCTCACAGAAGGTCTGGTGTCTTGATTGGCTTGGTGACTTGGGAGGGGACTGAGTCTGCAGGTGTCCCAGCTGTGGGGTCGGGGAGGCTGAGGCCGGCAGACAAAGTGGGAGCTGACACCAATCTCTCTCTTCATCAAGGAAGAGTCTCCAGGGTCCCCAATCCAACTGCCTCAAGGGCAAACTAATTTGGCTGTTGCTCCCGCCATGGCTGTTTCCATGGATACATTTCAAGCCTCCGTCTGGTCATCTTCAAAGGCATCAAGAGCAGAAAACCCCATCCGTGTGTAATCTTTTGTTAGAGCCCCACAAATAGCTTTTGTTATGACCCTTTCTCCCATCCCTCCCACCCATCTTCTAAACCCAAGAAAGTGACTTAATTGTGGCACAGTCACCAGCAAAAGAAGCCTTCCACTTCTGGAAGTTTGAAGACCTGAGTTTGAAGCCCAGCTTTGTCATTTATAAAATGCAAATATTAATAACTAGGGCATAGATTTGTTATAAGGATTAAAAGAGGGAAATGTATCTGAGAATGTCTAGTGCACTACCTGACCCATGGTGGGTACTCACAAAATGTCAGTTTCTTTTCCTTCTCTGTGGTTGTCAGTTGGGCCACTTAGGAATCACATTGCTCTAGTAGCATCCTGGATCTTTGTGCAGAGTCTCCTTGAGTGTTGGGTGCATTTGATACAGCTCTCCTTGACATCAGCTTATTTTCCCTGATGGCAAACATCAAGTTCCATGAGCCCATCCTTTTCCATTGGCTTTGCTGACTCCCAAGTTTGGAAGGAGTCAGTGGGCCTTGAAGGCAAATGGGCCATTCTCTTTCTCTTCCTTCCTAAGGCCAGGCCTTTGCTGAGAGCATACAGAGACACCCAGGGGTGGGGGAAGTCCTCCCCTCTAGAGTCTGTTCTAGCAGATGGCTCTGCTGCAGCTCTGCTTAGGAGGTTAATGGACACCAGATGCCTCAGCAAGCAAGCTTTCATTTTCTCTTAGAACTGCTTAATTTGGCTGAACATCTGCCTTGGCTTCTGGGTTTTTTCATCACCTGAGCGTCAACACTGGTTCACAAACATTGGATGTCAGAGGAGTTTATACACTCTTTTCCTTGTTCAGGGTCCTGGGATCTGCCTGTCTGATCTGTGAGAGTTTGAGGTGCTGGTCTAGAGATGGCAAGAGAGAGGCATGACTGGCTTCTGTCACTGTCCTCCATGTTGGTCTATTGTTATTGAGTTTGCTTTTGGAAAACCAATCTTAAGCCAACAAAATGGTGTCTGCCTGATTAGGGAATATATCCATCTGGAGCAGCATTGGCTGACTGTTGAGAGCAGAGGGCAGGGTCTTTGGAATTGGCTTGAAGGTGGTACAGACATGCTGGCCTTATTGTTGCTCCACGGCCTTCCCTGGTGCATTTCCAAATCATTAACTGCCAATCATCTTATAGCTGGGACTTGGGTTGTGTTTGGCAAGTGCCATTGTGTTATTCGTACCACTGGTGTTTAAACTTTAGCATGTTACGCTAACCTAAATAGCTTAGTAGAATGCAGGTTGTGGGATTCTGCTGCTTCATAGTGGAGCCCAGTAATCTGCGTTTGAAACAAGCACCCCAGGTAATATCGATGTAGGCAGTCTTTGGATGATTCAGAGCAATGTTTCCTGGAACCCTGTCTTCTCACATAAATAACACAGTCAATATATATAGGATCTTGACAAAGTTTATTTAAATAAGGTGATTTTAGTTTCAGTAGTACAGTTTATCTTAAAAAAAAAATACTCTGATGACGTTGAAACGACAAACACATTTTCTGTTCACAGCTCATGCTCCTAATTCCAGTGGGGCAGTTTGCCTTCTTCCTGGATGTAGCCATTTCTCCTCTTAAGTACAAAAGTGAGGCCGTGTATACAGTCTCCATACCATCAGCCTGTACTTTGATCACTTCCCTTTTAAACGCCATTTTTTTGTTGTTGTTTTCAGCCTACCTACAACCTGATATGCATTTTGTAATTCACAAGGCCGTTCTGCAGACTTGATTTTTTCTTAAACACTTGCATTTATAATGTTGATAGTGACATTGTTCTCTGGTTTCCTCTTGGCCTTTATTTCTCTGAAAGAGCTCAGTGGCGTCTGTCTCCATGGCAAGGTTTCAGTGGACAGGAACCAACTGTGTGTAATTCCTTTTGGACAGAGCTTGGCACATAGTAATAATAAACACTTGTAGAGTGCTTGTATAGTTTATAAAGCACTTTCTCATCTGCCGTGCTTTGAGTTGGAGAATACTATCATTTCCCCTTTAGGATCTCACAAGCTAGTATAAGATATAAAGCAGCTAGTATGAGACATAGCTCATATTTGAATCCCAGGCTCTCAAAAATGATCATTGCAGAGGTATTTATTATAAAAAGCAAAAGCAGAAACTTTGCATAATAGGGAGAATATAGATAAAGTACTCTATATTTTAAAAAAAATCTAGAAGAAAGGATTTTGAATTCTTTCACCTCAAAGGAATGATAAATGTTTGAGAAAACAGATTTGTTTACCCTTATTTGAACATTTTACAAGGTATGCATATATTGAAACATCACATGATACGCGATAAATATGTACAATTTTGTGTGTTAATTAAAAAATAAATTTAAGAAAGTAGAACCTATGTAATAATGTTCGACAGTGAGAGAATGGTTAATATTGGATGATCACAGCCCGTTTGATGGAACATTATGCCACCATTGGAAGTTCATTGGAAATGAGTCCTCTGAAGGAAATGTGGCAACACAGAACAGTATTGTTACTGCAGTGTTATAAAACGAACAAAGAAGGCAACGTGGGGCATTTTGAAAACCTTTGATTGGTGGTAGAGGGTGAAACGCCATAGCATTTAAATTTTTTTCAATCAGTGTTGCTGGAATGATAGCACCACTGAAAAACAAGAACACGCGACTGCACACCCTGCCCCCACCTTTGCCAGTATACATTTGCAAGTGCTTCTGAGGGGCAAGGGGCTGAAAGTGAAAACAACTTTCAACTCACAGAGAGCTCATGCTTGTGCGTGAGTTACGTGAGTTACGGGAGTGTAGTCTGATAGAGATGATTAAGCCCGTTACAAATGCAGAATTAAGCAACTCTGATAACAGAACCCTTGAGCATCCTTCTTGGAGATTAAACCTTTAAGGCTCTGAGCAGCTGAGAGGTACTGGGGATTGGAGATAGCTGGCTTAGAAGGGAAAGGAAGGGGGGCAGATATTAGCTGGGGGACAGCAAGGAAATGCACCAGATTCAGGTGAAGGTTCTTTGCTGAAATTGGCTGTCGCCTCATTAAAGTGCTGAAAAGTGTCACATTATCTGGGGAGTGAGGACAGTGTGCCTGCCTGCTTCCTTGTCTGTCGCTTTCTGGCCTTCTTACAGACTGGGGTTTCAATGCTGTATGCAGGCCTGTTCTCCAGCCAGTGTGTGTTTTCATTATTGCTTGGTGTTAATTCTGTTTAACATGTGAATGCCTTTGAGAAGGAAAGTGCTGCCATAGCCCTGTTTGTTGCAGGAGAGAAAGGACAGTCCTCTCTGCTCTGTGGACTCTTTCTTGCACCTATTCATTCCATACATGCATATTTTGCCCCTTTCTGGTGCTAGGCGCAGTGCCAGGTGCTGGAGAAGACAGGTATAGTTTTGACCTTCATAGAGCTTACTGTTAAACACTGATTGTTCAGGACTAGCTTGGTACAAAATGAAATGTGGGGCCTCCTGTTCAAAAATTGAGTTTTGGGCTGGGGAGATAGCTCAGCTGGTAGAGTGCTTGCCTTGCAAGCATAAGGCCCTGAGTTCGATCCCCAGTACCGCAAAAAAAAAAAAAAAAAAAAAAAAAAAAAAAAAAAAAAATTGAGTTTTAAGACAGTGGTAGCAGAATACCAAACTGAGCAATCTTCTGAATGCTGGGCACTAGGTCACTGAAGAGGTCACACGACCCAGAAGCTGACCCTGTGAGATCTCAAGGGGATCTTGTATAGGAGAAGGAGATAGTTCTTTCATATTACCTGTCTCATCCTGTCACCGTTTGGGAATGGAGCAAACTTGGAAGAACGAGTCTTCCTTGACTTAGTGGACCCAGAGAGAGTGTAGAATACAGAGAAGAGGCAAGATAAATCCTGAATAGATACTGACTGATTGACACATATAGCTAAGGCCACTAAGATGCATATAGAATGTTCATCTTCTCTGGAAAATCTGAGCATAATCGAATATGATGATGGAAAGCCTTGTCATCCAGAGTTCAACCTGTGGAGCAAGTAGATGGGCCATGGTCAGATTAATATTACAGGCCTGACATGCGGGCCTTACAGGAAGGTCTGAGTTGTGTCTGGTTTCTTAGTTTCTATAAAGCAACAACAAACTAACTGAAAATAACCCTAAAACCAAGAGTTACTCCAATTTAGTTTCATGTTTCCTGAAATGTCCTTTGGAATATTACTTTAAGAGAGAGAGTCTACCTAAAGTGGATAATTTACTTGATAAATCAGTTTTGGAAAGGCTTCATTCTCTATTCCTTTTGGAGATTTACAGTTTATATTAAAAAGTCCCATGGTGGCAAAGAATTTTTTTTTTTCGGTGCTGGGGATTGAACCCAGGGCCTTATGCTTCCGAGGCAAGCACTCTACCAACTGAGCTATATCCCCAGCCCGCCCTTTAAACTTTTAACAATTTTATTTAATTATAACATCTCTTTTAGAAAGTAATTATTAATATCTATCGAGAGAAAGAAGAGTGATCCTGCTTTGAGAACCATTGGTGATGGACTTCCTTTTTTTTTTTTTTTTTTTTGGTACTGGCGACCGAACCTAGGGATACTTTACCACCGAGCTACCCCCAGTCCTTTTTACATTTAAAAGATTTTAGTGTTTATTTTTTGTACTGTGGATTGGACCCAAGAGTGCTTTACCACTGAACTCCATCCCCAGCACTTTTTATTTTTTTATTTTGAGACTGGGTCTCACTAAGTTGTTGAAGCTGACTTCGAATTTGTAATCCTCCCCCTCAGCCTCCTGAGTTGCTGGGATTAGTTATAGGCATGCACCACCACACCCAGTCATTGGTAATGGACTTCTGAACTTTTTTTTTCCCCTGTTGATGTTGGGGAGAGAACCTAGGGCCTCATACATGCTAGATAAGTGCAGTACCACTGAACCACAACCCAGCCCTACTTCTAAACTAAAGATGCATGGTCTGAGATCACACAGCATCTCAATTCAAGATCTCCTTACAATTATGGACAAGTTTCATGGCCTTGTGGAATCTATCTCCCAAACTGTTAAATAATAGTACCCTTATCACACAACTGTATGTTAAATGAGACACTAGGTCTGAAGAAACACTTTGTAAATCAATAGGTGATGCAAAATATGTAGTGTTTATTGAAGTGATATTGAAATAAACAGGTTCAGGTGTCTCTATTTGAGAGTGGGTGAGGAAGGCAATCCAGAATTCCATGGCCATTTAGCAACAAGCCTATCTCCTGATTCCCGATTCACAGCAAGATGAACTCCGAACTGATTCTGTTTGTGTCCTATAGTTTAGTAAATAGGCTACCTCTTTGACAGGCACATCGCATGGAGTAGCTGGAGGCGGATGCTGGCATCAAAATGCCAACTTCCCTTTCCTTTCCAGCATTGACGTCTAATCTTAGCAGAAGGGTGAATGCAGGGGTGACAGATTTCTAGAGGACTTGTTTCCTCTCCAGGCCAGTACTCCTTGTCATCTGAATTTATTTTCTACCCTGAAAACTGTCATTGAGGCTGATTTAGAGGGAAAGTGGTTTTTGTTTTGTGTTTTTTGGTCATGAAACAAAAAGAACCTGGTAGATCTGTTTTGTATCTTTTAAGGTTAGGACAAGAACTTTGGAAAGGCATGACTTTTTTTGGTTGTTGTTGTTTTTTGTTTATTCTTTTCCCCAGTATTGGGGATTGAATCTAGTGGCACTACATTTATTGAACTACATCCCCAGCCCTTTTTAGTTTTTATTTTAAGACAGCGTCTCACTAAATTGCCCAGGCTAGCCTCAAACTTGTGATCCTCTTGCCTCAGCCTTCCCAGTAGCTGTGATCATGGGAATAGACCACTACACCTGACTGAAAGGTGTGATCTTGAAAAGAACATATTCCCCTTTTTGAAGGGGAAGCATTACAGAGGGAAAACATGGAACCAGGAATTAGTTTCTAATTTTGTTCCCTCTCTGGGTGCAAGTTTGCCTTCTCAAAATGAAAGTATAGGACTAGTTTGCAAAATTTAAGGATTTTGTGCCTTAACTTTTACTTTTCTGTATCCCTGTCACCTTTATTATAGTTTATTTTTCTTTAAAATGATCCATCTGTACAAACTATTTTCAAAGGAATCGTTATATTCTTCTGGAAAATGAAAAGTCAGTATTCCTGCTATGTGTTGGAGGTGACTTGAAGAACAAAAGAAAGGAAGGTTCAGATGGCACATTTTTTGTTATTTATATTCATCTACAATTACAAAACTTTTAAAACAAATCAACGTAACTAATAAAATAAATAATGTTGGCTCTTTCTCTGTCTCAAAGCTTCTATCCATCCACGGTATTAGATGATCTGAAAAGGACCTTTGAGCCCTAGAGATTTTTTAAGAAGTTTTAATTATTAACATGTATTAATTGTAAAAATTCATGGAATTCACTGTGATATTTCCATACGTGCATATATCATGTGTTAATCATGTCCATTCACCCTTCAACCCACTCCCCTACTCCCCTCTTTCCACCTCTCTGCAGTCCCTTTCTCAGTCCCTGGTGATCTCTCTTCTACTTTCAGGCCCTCTCCTCTCCTCTCCTCCCCTCCCCTTCCTTCCTCTCCCCTCTTCTTTTCTTTCTTCCTTTATTTAGTTTCTACATAAGAGAGAAAATGTGATACTTGTCTCTGTGTCTGGCTTATTTCACTTAACATGGTGTCCCCCAGTTTCATTCATTTTCTTTCAAGTGACAGGATTTTTTTCTTCCTTATGGCTGAATAATACTCTATTGTGTATATATACTATGTTTTTTTTTTTTTTTTTTTGTGGGGGGGGGGGGGTGCTGGGGATCAAACCCTTGCCTTGTGCTTACAAGGCAAGCACTTTACCAACTGAGCTATCTCCCCAGCCCCTATGCTATGTTTTCTTTATCCAGTTATCTGTTGCTGGGCTTGGCTGATTCCTTATCCTCGCTGTTGTGGAGAGTGCTGCAATAAACATGGGCATTCAGGTATATCTTTAGCGTGTTGATTGCATTTTATTCAGATACATACCCAGGAGTGGGATAGCTTATCATATGGTAGTTCTATTGTTAGTTTTTTTTTTTTTTTTTTGAGGAAGCTCCATATTGTTTTCCATAGTGACTGTACTAATTTACATTTCTATCAACAGTTTATAAGAGTTCCTTTTCCCCATATCTTCACCAGTATTTATTATTTTTTGTTTTTGATAATAGCCATTTGAACTGAGTTGCAGTGGAATCTCATTTTAGTTTGATTTGCATTTCCTTGATGGCTAATGCTATCGATTCATTGGCTGTTTGTATTTCTTTGATAAGTGTTTATTTGGATCATTTGCACATTTTTTAATTGAATTTACTTTAAAAATTTTCTTAATATATTTTGGATATTAATCCTCTGTCAAGTGAGCTGGCAAAGATTTTATCCCTTTTTATAGATTGTCTCTTCATGCTGTTGATTAGAGTCCCAAAGGTTGGGTACAAATGGTGTTTCAGATGCAAAGGAGAGCACCATAATGTCCATGCCAGGGAGCCACACATCTTGATGGACCACAGTTTAACTTTCCTCATCATAAGGTAACCATGGAAAATTCCCCTCCCTGAACTTCAGTAGACCCTCATGGGTAGTCCCAGGGCCCTGGCCTTTTCTCTCAGAGGACCCTGACCAGCCTGACAAATGGATTGACCAAGTGCAAGATTGTTGGATTAAACTACTTCCTTGGACTGGTGTATCTTCCTGCCTTTCTTCTCTAATCTTACAGCTCACCCCCACTTGGATCCCGCCTCCTTCAGAAAGCTTCCTAGGATCCGTTCAAAGCCATGGTGGTCTTTTCTGCTGTCTTTCTAAATTTTTACTAAGTATTTTATGTTGGATTTCTTAGAAGTAGAGGCTGATATAGGGGCTTGGGTACCTGTCATTTAATGAAGGCATGCCCTTCCAAAAACCTGTAAGGAGGCGAGATATGGACTGGCTCTTCTGAGGTCACATAGCAAAGCAGTGACCAAGTTAAGATCAAAAGTCACGGCTCCAGACTTTTATTCCATTGTTTGTTCCTTTCTCTGGAAACCTGTTAAAACAAAAAGACAGGGATCTGGGTAAAATGATTTGCTGGGGAGGACACTATGGGTATCCTATCCAGGTCCTCTTCCCAGGCCTTGCACTATCTTTGTTTACTTGTATGCAGGAAAGAAAGGGATCAGATGAACTCGCAGGGAGCTTCCAGCCCTGCACAGTTCAGACTCTGTTACTCTTAGACATTCTAGCCTGTGTTAGGAGCATGAATGCAGAACCACAACTCACTGTTGGACCTACAGAACTCAGCACTCAAAAGTATCCTCTTTGATCTCAGGCAGGAGAGACAACAGTGAAAACCAACATTTACTGAATCTTTACTGTATCCAAGGCACTTCAGACTTTAGCTCATGTAGTTTATATAGCAACCTTAAGGTAGGCTCATTTCTTCTTTCTTTTCCATTTTATGGATGAGAAAACTGAGGCTCAGAAATATGAAGTTGCTTGCCTAGTTACATTGTTAATACCCATTTGGGGTTCCTGACCCAGTCCACTCCATTCCAGAGCCTGTGCTTTCGACAGTCCCTCATATGAGGTGCTTTCAACCATTCCCCATATTACCTTATTGGGAAAGAATTTATAAGAGCCTTTTGCTCCATTACGGTCCTCATTTGGTATCTAGAGACTGGTTGGTTGCACCACCCCCTTTCATTCATCTTTGTCTTCCCATTGCCTTTCTTCTGGGTAGAATGGGCTGTTATTGTGTTTCTATACTTGGTCACAGTGGAATAAGCAAATGAAAGAGGAAGGCCAGGAGGATAGAATCCAGTTGTGCACTTAGCTGGTTATCCAGGGTGTGGATGTGCAGTGATGGAGTGGGTCAGGGAGCAAAGTAGGCCAATAATGAGCATTTCCTGCTGATGCCTCCCAAGGTTCCCTGCGCTGCTCTTGGGGCTATTGGAGCCATCATAGCACAGCTAGGATTTGTTCTTAGGCTTGGTGACTGGTTGGATCACCTTCACCCCAAAGGCCCTGCCATTCTGTCCTGTCTGGTCCCATGGACCATAGTTCACACTGACTCCTTGCCACATAGTACACAGAAAGTACTGCTGAATCTCCTACAAGGGGACACTTTCTCTGCAGGCCAAAAACCCCTTGTTTCCCACTGTTTCATTCACTGCTGCTCCCTCACTCCAGGGTCACAGGGATCTGACTCCCTGTGACTCCCTGGACCCCATCTTGGTGTCCAAAGTCTCCTTGTATGTCCAAAGTTTCTGTAGTCTCTGCCACTCAAGCCAGGCCTTTCCTCCACCTGGCTTCCCACTCCCCAGAAGGTACAAATAGTGCTTTTCTTGTGTTTGTGCCAGCAGAGAAACCCAGGTCAGGGAGGTCAGCCTTTTGATGGCTTTTAAGGAGACTCTATTAGTGATCACCATTGGCAGAGGGCTAAAGCAATGGTTTAAGGAGAGAAAAAAGAATGAATGAAGGATCTTACATGGCCCTGAATTACAGAAATGAATGTGGTGAAAGAAAACAGGCTCAGTTTGAGAGTCAGGACACCATTAAGCCTCAAGCTTCTCCTTTCAGGATTTCTCACTTTGGTGACAGATATGTCATTTTTCTAATTGCCCAGGCTAGAAATCTGGGAGTCAACTTGTCTTCCTTACCCCAGAGTCTGATTGGTTGCCAAGACTTCTTGTATCTGCTGAATATCTCTTGAATTCAGTTCTTGTTTGTGGTGCCTGCCCACTACCAAAAGCTTGCCCACTCTTACCTGGATTGGTTCAGTGGTCTCTTTCTTGGTCTTGGTCTCCCTGCTTTATCCCTTCCCCTTCCTTCCTGTCCATTTTCACCTCTAGTCTGAAGTATCTTCCAGAAAGGTACATTGACCTTGTTGTGCCAACCCTGAGACAGAAAAAAAATTCCATAATGACAACCTCCGGGGTGAAGTTCAAACTTATTAACCTTCCGGGCAAAGCTACTCTTGCCCTGCTCCTGCTTGACGCTTTGTGGTAAGGGTCTCTGAGATCACCCTCAGGTTTGATGGTTTGCTAGGACTCACAGAACTCAGAAGAGCTGTTGTATTTATGGTTCATGACAACAAAAGGACACAGATTAAAATCAGCCAAGGAAAAAGGTACATAGTGTAGAGTCTGGGAGTTGTCAGGCATAAACTCTGCAATTGTCCTTTTTCAGTGGAGTCCTATACACAGTACTTCATTGTCCTAGCAAAGCAATGATGTGTAACAACATTTAGGAAGTATTGCCAATGACAAAGCTCACCCGAGGCCTGGTTTCCCCAGTTTTTATTAGATGTTAGTCACAGAGGAGTGTATCACCTAGGTGCCTGACCTTAGCTACTTAGTCTTCAACCTCCCTACCTCTCTCAGAGATCAAACTGATACAGCTAGTCTGGGACTCAGGTAAACAAAAGCCTTGAATTTAAGCCTTTTCCTTGAATCACAGTGTTAGCAAAAACTATCTGGTGTGGCCCAAATTCCAGGGAAACAAAGATGCCTTCACGGGCATGATATTCCAAGGGTTCAGAGGTTATCTTCCAGGAGCTGGTCCAGGTCCAGTTCTTTCTCTGGAATGTGCAGAGTTTGAGGACCCTGAGCTGAGGTTGACCCTCTACTCCAGCCTCACCCTCTCTCCCATGCACCCCACATTCCAGCCATATCATTAGGCCAACCTTTGCAGGTGCTATTCCTCCTGCCTGGAATTCCCTTCCATCTGCTCTGCCCTATCTACCTGAAAAGCTGACACTCATCTTCAAGTCACCAGGGAAACAACCCCCTCCCCCGTGTGAAGACTTCCCTATCCAGGGAAGACCAAGCTTTTTCCTCTCAATGCACCCACAACCTTGTCAATGCCATTTGTAGATCGAAGTGTTCCGTGAGTGGTCGCATGTCTGTTTCCCAGGCAGTAGAATACACCATAAACTCCTTTTGCGTGGGGGAGTGTGTAGTTCTTTAAAAATGTTTATGTTTTTCCAATTATAATAATACTTGTGTATGGGTAGAAGATTTTGGGCAACACATTTATTTTCAGCTTTTTCTCTCCAGTGCCACATGCTAATCATAATAATCTTGGTGACCATGGGGCCTAGGCCTGGCTCTGTATCCAATTGCTCCCTAATATTATCTGCATCTTTCCAAGGCTGTGAATGAGGGTGACTCCAGACATGTGCTGGTAAAGAAGGCAGCCAGTCCTCCCAATGCCCCTAGAGTGGTTTAGGGGCTGAAGACATAAAATGTGGAGGTGGGGGTGGGGCTTTTCTTTTCTGCAGTGAGTAGAGATGAGGTGAGATGGGAAGACTTCCCAAAAATGTGGAGCTATGGGCTAGATCTTAAAGGTTTAGGGTTTTGGTCAGGGATGGGAAGACAGAGCTTTCTAGACCAAGATCACAGAACAGAGGGGTGAGTGTCTTGAGCCCAAGGGGTGGCTCCCCTACCCCAAGAAGTGACACACCACCTGGCTCTCCTTTGATCCCAGGCAGGGGTTGTTCCCAGGGGTCTGCCCTTCCTGAACCACTGGCCACAAGTTCTGTTTTGGTCTCAAGGCTTCTTTGGGATTTTTTGTCATTTTACTCTAGATGTGTGAAATTCTGATTCAGGCTCCAAATAGCTGGCTGATTAAAACCTAATGAAACCAAAAAATGGGCAAAATGTGCACTAAACAGATGTCAAGTAACCCCAGGTAGCTTCATGCATGCCAACTTTGAGCCTATAAATACATTGATGGTGCCTCCTCATTTGACACAGCAAGCCCTGGGGATCAGAGCCAGCCAGTGATATTCCATTGTAACACAATTAGTTTTAGGGAACCTTTTGAGCAAAATGGGACCTTTGGGGACCAACCCATCATGCTTGACATCAGAGAGCAACTGTATGTTCATGCCAAGAGCTCACTGTCCTACCTGAGTCTTGCTGAATCACCTGTCTCATTTCCTGCCATCTAAATCACTCCCTGCTGCTCCCTGCTGCTCCCTGCCTTGCAGCCAGGACTTTTCACTCCTTATTCTGCAGCCTTAAGGGTTTTTGAGACTTCATGGGGTATTTTTCCAAAGTGAGTCGATTTTGTATGTGTTGGCGAAATTACCAAAAACTTCTATTGATTGAGGGCTTCTAAATCCAGGTCTGTTCTTTTATGAGTTTTGTCTTCTCACATTAGTCAGTGTTCTCCAGAGGAACAGAATCAACAGGAAGTATAATTATAAAAAGGGGATTTATTATATGGGCTTACACGAACAGAAGCTGAATAGTCTGCAATGGCTGTCTGCAAGCTGGAGAGCTGGAGGAACCAGTAGCTGTGCAATCCTAAAGGCTGAAGCCTTAGAACAAGAGGGATCAATGGTGCTATCCTAGTCCGAGACTGAAGGCTTCAGGAAACTCCCTGAAGAATCACTGGCAGAGTCCACTTTGGAAGAGGGAAGGAGCGAGTCTGATATCCTCAGGCGATCACAGCTGCAATCAACAACCTGTTCAAGAAGAGTCAAGCTTGCCTCTGCTGCTGCTTCCTTGTTTTTCCAACTTTTATTCCATCCAAGCCACCGTCCTACTGGACGGTGCTGTGCACACTTAGGGAGGGTCTCCACTTCAGTTCACTATCCCACATGCCAATCATTCCTAGACACACCCTCACTGACACAACCAGAAGCCTCTTAATCTTGGGCATCTCTTAATCCAATCAAGTTGAAAATTCAAAGTAACCATTACACTGTGGTTATTTCAACTTAACCATTCTGACTTTGCCGCTTACTGGTATTGATGTTCTCTGGGCAGGTTACTTAATTCTCTCAGGTATCAGTTTCATCTGTAAAGTAGGGATGATTGTACCACCTTCCTAAGTGCACTGGTAGGATAAAATGAGATTATATACAAAAAACACTTAGGTCAGTACTTGGCACATAACTCTCAGAATCTTCTGAGAGTAGCCCTCCATGCAGCCATTGTAAATTGGTTATTAGATGGCATTTGAGTTGCAATCTGTTTTGTCCCCAGACTAGATGATGGGTAGGGACCCTTCCAGTTTTGGTAATCCGTATTCTTAAATAAAGGAGGGCGTATATTTTTTAGGCTCCACAGACAGTTCATCCCCTTCCCACACTGGCTGCCCATGAAGTATGACAATAGATAAAAACTGGCTTCTAGAAGGCACGTGTTATAAGCCATTTGACTCAGTACATGCAGGATTGTCTTACTGACTGCAAAATCTCTTAAACCTCTGTTTGTTCAGTTTCTCTGTGTAATTTTAGAGACAGCCCTACCAAAGGTCTGAAAACACTGTATCTCTCCCTCTGGATTTGTTATTAATTTAATAAGCATTTGCACCTATCTGTCTTATTTCTGACAGGTGTGAACAGGGTTTTGCCTTTGCCTTCAAGTAGTATGTAACTTTATAGGGGAGGTATGATTGAGTCACAGAGAACAGTGGAAGAAAAGTACAGGATATATACAGTCAGGTGCTAAATTAAGTGATATTATATGTACACACACACACATATATGTAATATATACATATATAAAATATATGTATATGTCAGAGATAGGAAAACAGCATCATTGCCTTTAAAAAAATTAGTTATGTGCAGACATAACTAGTTCATCATGACAGTCTTTCCTAGTAAACTTAGATGCTGCCTAACAATCCCGAACATGGAGTTTCAGGCAGCCACTTCCATAAGTCAGAGGTGACATGTGAAATAAAATCCATATGCCATCAAATATTAGTTAAAACATGTAAAGGAACTGCTATAATAGACAAACATCAAAATCTCAGAAGTTTAGCACAAAGTTCATTCAAATTCACTTTAAATAGGTGGTGAAATTTCTACTCCACACAGCCATTTAGGGAGCCAGGCTTCTTCATTCCTTCCTCAAAACCTGTGGAATCCTTTCCATTCAGCTGTAGATGGGAAAGAGGGAGTAAGGTTTGTGCTTGAGAGTCTTTATAGGCTAGGTCTAGCAGGGCATGTTCTCACCTTTTATTGGCTAGAACTTAGTCATATGACCATACCTGACTGTGAGGAAGGCTGGGAAATGTAGTAAGGCTGTTCTTAGAAATGGGTGGGCACTAGCAATTTCTGCCACACACCCTAAAATAATATGAGACTCCCTGAAAGGATACATTTGTCAAAGGCTTTAAGAAGTTCTTTGAAAGATGTAGAGGATCTTTGCTAAGGGCTGGGGAATAGGAGGGTATTCTAGACATAAGAAGAAGTAGGAGTAAAGTTTAGCGGTGTGTATTAGTGTCTTTTCTGTTACTATAACAAAATATCTAAAGCTGTCTACTTATAAAGAAAGTACTGTGTCCACTCATCAATTGAAGGGCATCTAGGTTGGTTCCACAGTCTGGCTATTGTGAATTGAGCAGCTATGAACATTGATGTGGCTGTGTCTCTGTAGTATGCTGATTTTAAGTCCTTTGGGTATAGGCCAAGGAGTGGGATAGCTGGGTCAAATGGAGGGTCCATTCCAAGTTTTCTAAGGAATCTCCACACTGCTTTCCAGAGTGGCTGCACTAATTTGCAGCCCCACCAGCAATGTATGAGTGTACCTTTCTCCCCACATCCTCGCCAACACCTGTTGTTGCTCGTATTCTTGATAATCGCCATTCTAATTGGGGTGAGATGGAATCTTAGGGTGGCTTTGATTTGCATTTCTCTTATTACTATAGATGTTGAACATTTTTCCATATGTTTGTTGATTGCTTGTAGATCTTCTGTGAAGTGTCTATTCATTTCCTTAGCCCATTTGTCGACTGGATTATTTGAATTCTTGGAGTAAAGTTTTTTGAGTTCTTTATAGATTCTGGAGATTAGTGCTCTATCTGAAGTATGATTGGCAAAGATATTCTCCCATTCTGTAGGCTCTTTCTTCACATTGCTGATAGTTTCCTTTGCTGAGAGATATATACAATGGAATATTACTCAGCCATAAAGAATGATAAAATTATGGCATTTGCAGGCAAATGGATGAAATTGGAGAATATCATGCTAAGTGAGATAAGCCAATCTCAAAAAGCCAAAGGACGAATGATATCGCTAATAAGTGGAGGATGACACATAATGGGGGGGAGGGAAGGGTTAGTGTTAGGGTTAGAGTTAGGGTTAGGGAGGGGGGCAAGTATGGAGGAAGGAAGTACTGTATAGAGGGTAAAGAGGGGTGGGAGGGGTGGGGGGAAGGGAAAAAATAACAATGAATCAAACAACATTACTCTATGTAAATTTATGATTACACAAATGGTATGCCTTTACGCCATGTACAAACAGAAAAACAACATGTATCCCATTTGTTTACAATAAAATAAATAAATAAATAAATAAATAAATAAAAAAGAAAGAAAAAAAAAAAAAAAAAGAAAGTACTGTGTTCTCAGTTCTAGAGGTTTGAGGTCAGCACCAGCATCAGTTTGGCCCTAGAAAGAGCCTCATGGTGACACAGTGGTGGGAGTGGGTGCAGGAGGAAGAGATTACTTACAGGACCCCAGAGTGAGTTGGGGAGGGCTCTTTTATAACAACTTGCTCTTGCTCTTGAGAGAACAAAGTCAAACTCCCTAAGAACCACCTTAGGCCCTTGAGAGCAGTGCTGCCAATAACTAAGAACCTCCCAGAGGCCCCACCCCCTACAATTCCCAGACCTCTTAAAATCACCATGTCAGTGACCATTTGGCAAGGACAGAAAGGAGATAATTGGAGCTAAATTCTAGGTGGGTGGGACCCAATTATGGGAGGTCCTTCTTGAGGGTGGCGATATGACTTCCTCTACACGGCAGAAACTAGATAAGCATTTTATCTCCAGTAAAGCTACAAATAAGGAAGGAGACCCTGTAGCAGTCACTTTGCTTCTTCCAGCGTTTGGTTTTCCCCTTTGCCATTCTTCAGTGAAGCCAGTGGCCTATTTAGAAACATCATCCTTTTTCAAGTTTCCTCGAAACCTTTTCCTTAATGGTGTGAAGAGAATTCCCAATGAGAAGAGAGTGGGCTGAGGAGTAGGGAGCACTAGTTCTTAGGCCAAGTTGGCATCTTTCCCTATTTGCATTTATTATCATGCACTAATTATTCACAGAGTCTTGCCCTTTGTGGGTTCGCATTAATTTAGATTGCTTTTGAAAAGCAATCAAGGCGGGAATTAAGTGATCATACAACACAGGGAAAAATGATGTGGAACCAAAGACATGGGATGTGCTTTTCTGTAACTGGCTTTGTCAGGCTGCTGTGAGCTTCCCCAGCCCAGGAAATACCACAAGAACCATCTGCACTCTCCTGGCCTCTTGTGGTCCTGTCTCACTTTCTATTAGCATCTCAGTAGATAAGAAGGTAGAGGAGGCCTGGGTGGCAGATGATTGTGGGACTGAGACAGGGCTCTTTCCCTCTCTTAGCCTCAGTTTCCTCATCCTGGAAAATAAAAATGTAGTTTAAGTGATTTTCCATACCTTTCTCTCTAAGCTTGCAACTCTGTGGAAGTCTTTTGCAAGACATAGTTGTGTGAAATCCACAATGGACACACCACCTACTCACAATCCACAAGGTTCTCTTTGCTTAGTCTTTCCTTGGGCATTAATAACAGGAAAGTGAGAGGCACATGGTGGCACATGCCTGTCATCCTATCGACTTGGGAAGCTGAGGGAGGAGGATTGTAAGTTCAAGGCTAGCCTCAACAATTTAGCAAGACCCTGTCTCAAATGAAAACATGTTAAAAGGGCTGGGGATGTAGCTTAGTGGTAAAACACTTGCCTAACATGTGTGAAGCCCTGGGTTCAATCTCTAGTACTGCAAAAAGGACAGAAATAAATAAATAAAAAGAATAGGAAAGTGAATTAATATTTCTATACTTCCTGATTCAGGTATCCAGTGCTTTTAAGCTTGGCCATGGATTTCCCAGCTGTTTCCTTTTTGTTTTATTTTGGTTCTTTAAAAAACTATGTTACTGAAGTATAATACACATAGAAAAAATGCACATTTGTGAGTATGTAACTCGAGCTTTATGAGATTACTTTTACCCCTCTCCTCACTTTCGTCTAATTTGGGATGAGCACAGAAAGGAACTGGGACCAGAGCCCCAAATTTATTGCTGCCATAGAGTTCCAGCAGCAGATCATTTGCTGAATGAACTTGGGGAATTTTCTGGGGACGTATTTTCTCTGTTTCTGTATTTGGTGCATATGAAGATCTGTGGGTCTTCTGAGGGTGTCACTGATTGGTATAAGTCACATCTTACATGGTTTGTTTGGGATCAGCCGGGGAGCACACATCCAGTGAAAAGAGCTGAGGCTGAGGGTAGTCCCTGGTGGTTCAAAGAGGTTGGCAGAGAAATAGGCGGGAGTGGGGGTAGGAGGGTGGGGGAGCACATGCTGTCATTAGGAGTGACAAAGGAGGAGAAGTAGTAGTTTAGATTTACATAGGCCAAGGGGGCTGCAGGTGGGGACAGAGGGGGTGGCAAGGAGGAGATGATGACCAGCTGCTTGAGCTAGTGCAGAGGGGGAGGAGGACGTGGACTGGAATGGACCACTGGATTTGTGATTAGGAGGTTGCAAATGACTGGGCTTCTTTGAAGAGGCAAAAGGGAGGCAATGTGTGGAGGGATAATGGATGCAAAGCACTTAGCACAGGGTTGGTGACTGTGTTGGTGTGCTAGTCCCTTAATTACCTTCTACCTACCCTCAATTACTGGGTGACAGTGATTAAATCCCTCCCATGCCCTTCCTCAGTTAATTCACCGTTGGTGCCGCCTCTCTGTGACTTTTTATCTTGCAGGCACATTGCCTTTTAGAAAGATCATCATGAAAGCTCTTTCTGCTAATGAAAAAGTAAGATACAAGGAGAATTTAGTGCCCATTGGCTAGAGAAAGGGCTAATTAACCTTGCTCTGGGACTGTCAAAATGACAAGCTGCTCCTCTGTAGAACACAGATGCTTCCAATGTTTATTCAAGAGCAGCTTATTGATTGGACTGACTCAAATTGAGCAGATTTCAATAACTGGAAATAAACATCATGCTGGGCCACCTAAGGATGCAGAATGATTATTGCTAGGGTCAGGGTTTGGGGAGAGCTGGAGTTGACCGGCTCAAGTGGGCTCATTCTTTCATCTCCTGTTTAGTTGAGGTTCCTTATCTCTAAGACAAGGTAAGTTCTAGCTAGTTGTTGAGTTATATGAGGATTAAGTGAGATTTTGTATCTGATGTACTTAGTGTGGCAGATTTGATAAAAGGTGGTATTGTAATACTACCAACGAGCATTTACGGAGTGTCCTAGGTTCCATTATAGAAAGAGTAATATAGGACCTCTCTTCTTAGGGAGTTCACAATAGAGCGATAAAGACATTCATAATGCAGTCGGCCCTCTGTTATCCACAGGTCCTGCTTCTGTGGATACAACCAACATTCCATCAAAAATATTTAAAAAAAATTGTGTCCAAACTAAACCTGAGTCAACATTTTTCCTTGCCGTGATTCCCTAAACAATGCAGAATAACAATGATTGACAGAACATTTACATTGTAATAGATACTGTAAGTAATCTTGAGATGATTTCAAGTAGATGGTAAGATAAGCATGTAGGTTCTGTGCGTTTTGTAAAAGGGACTTGAGCCTTTGTGGATTCTGGTACCTGAGGAGGGGGTCCTAGAACCAGTCCCCTCTGTCAGGAGACCAACAGTCAGAAGAGGTGCAGGGATGACTATGCTCAGGAAATAATCACAAGGCAGTATGGTAAGTATTGTGATAGAGGGGCTCAGAGTACTGTGAGAAAGAGAGAGAGTGACAGACAAGCCTTCCCTGGAGGAGAGACAGACGAACCTTCCTGAGAAGGTTTTAAGAACCTTCCTCTTAAAAGAGGAGTCTTTTAAGATGGACACTGAAGGCAAAAGGACAGAGAAAAGCACTGTAGGCCCAGGAGGCTGTAAGTCCAAGGGAACAGGGCTTGAGATATCTTGATGCTCTTCAAAGTAGCATGACTAGTGTGGTGTGGCATGAACAAATGGGATTTGTGGTTATGTGTAACTCCCAGGGGCTTGAAGGGGGCGACATGGCTGGAGAATGCTGTATGGTCTAGCTTTGCTAGAAGGGGGAACTTTCCCAACACTGGGCCTTGTTGACCCTGTGTACAAGCCAAGGACCCTCTCCTCCATCTAATGCTCCTGGGAACTCTTTGGGAGGGATCATGTTCTCCTCTTATTTCATATATTGAGCTTTCTCAACATTTGTCCAGTGGCCTCTTTGCAGTCCTGCCCCTTCTATAGTTGGCCCAGTTCACAGGTGGCTTCTTCTTCCCCTGACTCCTCCTCTTGGACCACTCCAACCTCAGTCCTCTCTGCCTTCTCTTGTAGTAGTAAGAGGGCCTAGAATCTGGCTTAGACCAGGTAGATGGGGGATGCAGAGGCTCAATCTGGCAGGAAAGGTGTTGTATGGTATCCACGGGTGCTCAGCCTAAGTGCAATTAAAATCTAGGCAGGTAAGCTGGGCACAGTGGTGCATGCTTGTAATCCCAGCCACTTGGGAGGCTGAGACAGGAGGATATCAAGTTCAAAGCCAACCTCAGCAAAGCTGAGGCACTAAGCAACTCAGTGAGACCCTTTCTGTAAATAAAATACAAAATAGGACTGGGGATGTGACTCAATGGTTGAGTGCCCCTGAGTTAGATCCCCAGTGCCCCACAACCCGCCTCCCCCCCCCCCCCCCCCCTCAAATCTAGGCAGACAGAGAGGTCAGTGGTATTTTTGAAACCACAGATTCCCCAGTAGGTGGATGTAATACTGCAAAGAGGAGTCTGGGCCTGGGACCCTTAAGAGTCATAGGGGAAGACCTCAGTTTAGGGAGGGAGGACTGTAAGAGCCAAGAGTACTAGGCAGGCCACTGATGCATACAACCAGCACGCCAGGCTTTGAGAGCAAGGCAGGGTCCTGATTGTATGCTGGGATTCTCAGTGCGGAAGCTTCAGGATGGGGCCTGGGCTGTTTCAGATTCTACTTGATAGGGATGGTTCTAGAGCTGGGGAAGAGGCTATGGGGAGGAGAGATGCAAGCATAAGGAGCCAGGCTGGGCTGGATAACCTATCTTTTTCAACCTCCTGTAAAGCAACTAACTAGCTCTTTACCATTTATTGTGCCCTTCATTTTCTAATGCCTTTTACATGGTGACTGAGTCCTCTTAGAACTTTCAAGAGGCTCTGACTGATTCCCATTCTAGACCATAAATACCTTGAGGGCAGGATCTGTGTCTGCATTTCTGATAATAATAATGACATTAACCACAGCACCCATTTACTGAGCACTTCCTCTGAGTGTGAGGAGATTTACATGGGTAATCAATGTTAAAACCTTCAAGTCTTGTTATCCCTGTTTGATGAAGAAACTGAAGCTTAAAGAACTTAAAACCTGGGTTTGAAGGTCACACAGCTAATAAATTAACTTGCAGGTCATATTTGAATCCAATCTAGTGCAAAGTCTGTGCTTTTAATACCTGTGCTATACTGTGAAACAAAATCATTTCAACTCATTGAAACTGGTATTTGTTAAAGGCGGTCCATTACCATCTTGGCCTCTGGCTTCACCTTGCACTGTAATCTCTGTAGGCCAGTCAGTTGATTGATTGAATTGGGAGGAGGTTGAGGGTGTGAGTAATTTAGGGGTTCTGGTTTAGTTCCTTTTCATTCTTAAGCCCCTTTTGGAGAGGGAACCCCTGAGAGCAGATGGAAATGTCTGCAGAGTGTTTTTCAGACTGTCCCCAAAGCATTCTTCCTGGCAACAAAGAGCCTTTCAGAACACAGCTCCTAGAGGAGGCAAAGGCTTGCAAGCTGAGAACAGGGGAGAGGGGTTGGAATCGCTACTGCATCTGGCTCCACAAAAGAGGCAAGCCGCAGAGGATTGAGTTTCATCTCAGGGTACAGCTGCTGGGGTGGAGGGGCCTGTGCTGGGGGTAGGAGTTAAGACTGCAGAATGAGAAGATCTTTAGGCAAACATTACAGTGTGTAGATGTGAGAGCAAATTTGCGTTTTAGTATTATAGCACAACCACGTGGGTGTCGAATGATCTCAACTGGTTTCCTGGGGAGATGTGTGTTTTTAATTAAGAATGTTTTAAATTATGAAGACCAGGCATGCATGCCATGAGAGTTCAAATATTCTAGTGGTGTATACAGTAAAAATTTAAAGCCCTGGTCATCTGCCTTAAGTAATCACTGTTAACATTTTGGTGTGTATTCTTCCAGACTCTTGGGAGTGTGTGTATTTGCCCACAGTATTTTATATACAGTGGCCTTCCATATCACGGTGTGTTAGTCATTTTTGTTACTATAACAAATACATGAGATAATTAACTTATAAAGAGAAAGGCTTATTTTAGAATTTGGGAAGTTTTTAGTCCATGATCTATTGGTCCTGATGCTTTTGGGCCTGTGGCAATGTTACACAATATGGTGAGAGCTTATGTCAGAACAAAACCACTCGCCTTGTTGCCAGGAAGCGAAAGAGAGAAAGAGATCAGGAAGAGACCAGGGCATGCTCCCAATGACCAAGAGGCCCCTCACTAGGCCCCTACCTCTTAAAGGTTCCAGCACTTTCCAACAGTGCCTCCCTGGGGCTCAAACTCCAACACGCAAGTGTTTGGGAATTATTCAAGATCCAAACTAGGGCATATGGGATCCACATATGGGAATTCATCCAGATGTGGATCAAAAATATTAGGGGGAAAATTGTGTCCACACTGAACTTGTAGACTCTTTTCTTGTCATTCCCTAAGCAAAACAGTATAATAGCTATTTACATAGCATTTATCTTGTATTACATATTATAAAAATCTAGAGATGATTTAAAGTATACTGGAGGAGGCATGAAGGTTATATGCAAATATTGCTACATATTTTACATAAAGGACTTGAGCAGTTGAAGATTTTAGTATTTGCCAGGGGGCTCTGGAACAAGTCCCCTGAGGATACCAAGGGAGGACAATATTTCTAATCAAACATCTATATGATAGATACGCAATTATATTGGCTTGGTTTTCCTGAATTTTTAACATATGTTAGGGATGAATTCTAAGAATTCTTTGTTTTCAGGCCTCATTTAATTCTCATATATCTATGAAGTTAAATAGTATTATAATCTGCTTTCAAAGGGCGAGAAAAGTGAGTCTTGGATGCAAAGGACTAAAGGAAGAGTTGGAACCAGGCACTGTGGCTGTGCTGTGCACAATCTTCCCTGGCAGCCGTGTGTGTTGTCTACAACAAAGGGGCATCAGATTAGTCCTCCTTCCAATTTGGCTTCTGTTTTGGGTCATTTTCTTGGTTCCTTCCTCCTCCTCCTCTATCAAGTTCCCAGTCTATGCTTCTTTACTTGGGGCTCTTTTTGCTTTGCAAATCTGATAAGAAAGTACTGCCAAAGTGTGGGAGACCGCTAACCTCTGGATGAGTTTGGAAGGCAGAATACCGACCCCTTCCCCAATCCAGGGAGCCAGTGAATGTTATTTCACACAGCAAAAGGGACTTTGCAGTTATAATTAAAGTTAAGATCTTTGTATTAGTTGTTCAGGTCTGTTAGTCAGCTTCCCACCACTATAGCAAATACCTGAAATTACCAACGTCTATGGAGAGGTTTATTTTGGTTCAGTTTTGGACGTTTCAGTTCATCATCGATCAACCCCATTGTTTTGGGCCTATGGTGTGGCACACCTGCGTACAGCATGGTGGAAACACCTTGGAGCATAACCACTCACCTCATGGCCCGGGAGCAAAAGAGCGGAAGAGACCAGGCCCCACAATCCCCTTCAAGGGCATACCCCCAACACCCCCAGAGACCTAAGAACTTCCCACCAGGCTCCAGCTCCTAAAGATTCCACCACCTCCCAGCACCACCACCTTGAGAACCAAGATTCCAACACACAGGCCTTTGGGGAGATTTAAGATAAAAAATGATAGCACTGGGGCAGTCTAACAAAATGCCGAAACCGTGTGGCTTAAAGCCAACAGAAGCAGCTGTATTGAGGCTTAGGGTTAGAGTGCTTGCCCAGCATGCATGAGGCACTGGGTTCCATCCTCAGCACCACATAAAAATTAAAAAATGAAAGTATTATGTCCATCTGCAACTAAACAATAAAAAGTTTTAATTAAAAAAAAAAAAAACAGAAATTTATTGTCTCACTGTTTTGGAGGCTAGAAGTCTGAAATCAAGGTGTGGCAGGGCCACACTCTCACTGATGGCCATAGGAGAGTATCCTTCCTTGCCTCTTTTGAATGCAGCATTCCTTGGAGTTCTTAGTAGCTACCTCCCTCCATGTCATATGATTATCTTCTCCCCATGTCTTCATGTAATCTTTCTCCCCAACAGCATCACCTTGGGGACCGAGACTGTATCCAAATTTCCCTTTTATATAAGGAAACTGGATCAGGGTCCACCGTAATTACTTAATTTTAACCTGATGATGCATATAATACCCTATAATTAATTAAGGACATATTTGGAATTATTGGGGATTAGGACTCAATCTATTTTTTGTGGGGAGAGAGTGTTCACAATTCAATCTATAACCATCTTATGGAAATGATGCTGGGTTATTTGGTAGGCCCAATCTAATCACATAGGCCCTTAAAAGCTGAAAACTCTCTCTGGCTAGAGGCAAAAGAGCAGGCCACCAGAAAAGGAAGTCAGAAAACTACAATGCACTGCACCATTCCTGGCTGGACATATAGGGGTTCCTATGCAAAGGGTAGAGAGAAGACTGAGGAGCTAAGGATGTGTCCCACACTCTCCCAAGCCGACAGCTAGTGCGAAAATGAGGACCCTAGTGCAGCTGCAAGGACCGAGATTCAGCCACAACCACAATTCACAACAGCTCTCACAAAGAGCTGTTTCTTCTGAACTCTTTCAGAAAGTGCTCATCTAGTAGACACCTTGATTTCAGCTTTATAAGACCCTTAAAGTCACCCTAGACTTGTGACCTACTGAAAAATGATAATTTGTGTTGTATTAAATTGCTAAATTTCTAGAAATTTGTTCTAGCAGCAATAGAAAATGAATATGTTTTCCTTTTCATTTAACTGGATCTTCAATGCCTTTAGCCAAAGAAATGGTCAATTGCTAGGAGTTTCTTGGGGTCTCATGTTCACCTTCCGGAGTCTTCCATTAATCGCAGTACTGCACAGCACTTGACTTGCCTGGTGCATTTCATGCGTCACTTCATTGATCCTCTCAGCAGCCCTGAGAAATGTAGTCTATTATCCTACCCCTCTTATAAAGGAGGATAAAGAAATTTAAAGAAGTTAAGTGATTTGCCCGAGGGCTCGCAGAACTAGGGTTGCAAGTCTAGTTTCTGCTTCCAAATCACAGACGCTTTTTCCACAGCCCACGTCCGCCTCCTTGTTCCAAAACATCTGTTGTCTGAACACAATTACAGCTTTTCAGTGCACTGGGCTCCCTGTGAGGCTGTGTGCTTCCTGTTCCTGAGAAATGCTAAGCAGAAGCCAGTGGACAATTTTCTTAGGATGCCGAGGAAAGACCCCTTGTCATTCATGGGATGACATTGGAAGGTGCCTTCCAAAGTCTTTTTCAGTTCAGGATCTACAGTGGGAAGAGTGATATGCTCTTGGTGCACATTTAGAGAAGAGGGAACTTGCTAGGAATTGCATTGGCCAGGGGCAGAGTCACATAGGAGGCAAGGTCTGAGCTAGACCAAGTGGGACTTGGAGAGAATGACTGGGTTCGGGTTTCTGGTGTGATTGCAGGGTACATCTTTTGCCCACGCCTTCCAACTCAAGTTGCTTTGGTGAAACTGGCTGGCAGGAAGTGGGTCAGATCTGAGGTTCTTATACCCCTCTGTCTTTAGGCCTGTCCACCTGCCTCACTCCCAAGTCCATCCTAGTGGTTGAGTGTACATGGTGTGGTTGCCTGCTTCCACAGCCAAAAGAAAAATGGTAAGAGAGGAGAGGAGTCAGGGAACTCCACAGACCAAGAATAACTTCCTAATCTGCTTTACTTCCTGTGGCTTCCTGCTCACTCCACTGTAACTCTCATTAACTTTCTTTCTGTGGGTGGAAACCAATCAGCTTATCTTTTTAAGGCAACTGTTTGCCTATTTTTTTTTTTTTTTTTGGTGGTGCCAGGGATTGAACCCAGGGCCTTGTGCATGCTAAGGCAGGCACTCTACAACTGAGCAATATCCCCAGCCCAACTGTTTGCCTATTAAATGTTCCTCAGTAATTTCTACTTGTTACTCTTGAATCTGAGGTGTTCCTTCCTCCATCTTGTTTCCTGCATGGCTGAGGTAACTGACTGTGTGTCTTTGCAGAGCCAAACTGCTCTTGGGAACCAGGAAAAGTAGTAGAAGCCACTTCACTCCCTTCCTTTATCCTGGTGTCTCAGGGTGCTGTTCCATGGGGGAGCTCTTTCTAATACTTTGCACAAGTACCTGGATGAGGCTCTGGAAGTGCTGGCCTAGTAGCCTTCAGCCTAGGAAGCAGCATGGCTTCTGGGAGCGAACTGAAACATTTATTGGACACCTGGCCCTGGACTAGGGCTTGTCACTGAATGAGACAGCTGAAAGATCATGTGTAACACTTGGTTCTACCATTTGCCAGCTGTGTGACCCTGGACTGGTCCCTTCACCTCTGTCTTCACAGTCATGTCTTTACAAAAAAAAAAAAAAAGAGTGGGGGGGAGATGAAGAAAACCCCTGAAAAACAAAAACAAAACAAAACAAAAAAGACATAGAAAGTGTTGTAAGTTGTAAAGCTCTTTGGAGGTGATATTGGTTAGTATTCCCTCGCTTGACCCTCTTAGTCATCATCTGGTGGGACATACATGGTAGGGCTGCTGTACCCATTGTACAGATGAAGAAGTGAACCTGCAGAGAGACTGGTAAGCAGGAACAGGAACTAGATGTCTGGTGTCTTAGTTGTGGACTTTTTCTATGTTATTGTGTGCTTGTAGTCACCAGGACTCCACCGGGTAATAATACCTATTGACATTTTCTATAACAACAACTTAATAACTAACATTTATCAAGTGCTTAACCAAGTGCCAAGCACTAGGTTAAACCCTTTGAGGCCTTTGATTATCCCCACTTTCAAGATGAGAAAGTCAAGACTCAGGAAGAATAAGTAACTTCCCCAAGGTCACTTTCCTAAGCAGAGGCAGAGTTAGGATTCAAATGCAGGCATGTCTGACCCAAGTCTGGACTGGTCACAGTGCTATCTGCTCATCCACTTGGGCATCTTAACAAAGTGTCCAAGATAGCAGCATTGGGGGATGCTGGTAGTAATCAAACCCTATCCCCCCTGAAGAGGTGTGTGACCAGGTGACTGGGAATGTGGGCATTGAGAAGTGGCTTCCTTAGTAGGTGAGATGCAAGGAGAACTTAGGTTCCAGAGCAGTCAGGGCATTGTCAAACCCAAGTAAGTCTTAGGTCATTAACCTGGGACCAGTGAGAAGCTCTGAAATGTTTAATCAGTGGGTTGAGAAGGTTCCATTTGGGTTTTGGAAAAGATCGCTTTAATTGTGGAGAATGCATTTTAAGAGTACACATTAAATCTTGGTTAACTGGTTTTATCAGTGAATGTGTTGCTTAGATAAATTAAAGTTTAGGAGAATTAAAAATAAAGAAGAGAGCGTTCTGTAGGGTAGAGTTACAAGAATGAGGGGGTCTTGTTTGATGGGCAGGATTTGAAGCTTGGAAGGGCAGAGGCTGGTTTGAGGACTGAGGGGACTGGGGGAAAGAAGGCTCTGACAGGTGGGAGTTCTGGGAGGAAAAATGGGTACTTTAACTGCAGCAGGGAGCTGAAGTTGGTTGGAGCAATCAATGAAGCTATGGCCTGAGGGCTAGCTGAGCTGTTTAGGTCCCAGCCACAAAGGAAATTAGTACCCAGAGACATCTCCTAGTCTGGGGTGGAGCAAGCATCATGCTGTACTTATTCTTTCTCTTTCTGGAGCCTTGAGGTTGGGAAAGACCAGGGACAAAGCTGCTTTTCCCTAAAGTCTGGGAGGAGAAGAAGGAGAAACAAGGCAGGGTCCAGATCATGGGAGGCACCAGGAAAGTTGGTCATGCCCACAGGCCACTTTTTGTGCTTTGTGGCAGCTTGCTGCAGGAGCACTGGCTTGGGAGTCCAGACACTAGGGTGCCATTTGCTTGTCTAACTTTGTGAAATACATTATCATTTCCTCTCTGGCCCTCAGTTTTTAAACTGTGATTGGAGAAGAGGTATCAGTAAGAACTGTTGTTTGCAAGTGATGGAAACACAGTTAAAATGTGTTGAAATCAGGCATTTATTGGTTCATGTGATTGGCAAGTCCAGGGAGAGTTCTGATTATAGGGAATATGGGTCTGGGGGATCACATGATCTCATCAGGGAACTGTCTCTCCATTTTCTAGCTCTAATTTCCTCTGTGATGCCTTCTGTCACAGGTAGATTCCCCCCTTTGAGATTTCAAGGTGACTGGCAGGTGTAAGGCTCACTGTCCACCAGCTTAGCGACCTACAAGAGAGCCTTGGTGAGAAGTTCCTGCAGAGGTCCTGACGCTGGTGCTCAGTGGTCTTGCTTGGCCTTGTGCCCATCTTAGTCTGGGTTGCCCTTCTCTTATTGTCCAGGCTGGGGTCACATGAGCTTCCCTAGTGTTGAAGGCAGAGTTAATGCCACAGAAACCACAAGTAATAAGAATGGGATGGGAGTGATTTCTGCAAAGTAATGTGAATGTATGGACAGCAGAGAAAGGGGGATAGAATGTTAGGCAGGCAAAACCTATCCATGCCCTCCTCAGTATGCAAGGGACTAACTGTTTTTAAATGAAGTCAGGGATCTGGGTTATTGACAGTGGCCTCCTTTAAACTGTATTAGGGTCATGGAGCTCTTTGAGAATATGATGAAGACCCTAAACTCCTTCCCTAAGAAGACAGACAAGTCCAACTCCTGTGTGTCATGGCCTCTGAGGCTGTGCACAATCTCTCCTGCTCCCCTCCAGGACTCCCAGCTAGCCATGCTGATCTCCTTGCTATTTCTTCCACTCTTCATACTTTTTTCTCCCTTGAACTTGTGGGATGGCCTTGAACTTGAGCTCCCACTGACCTAGTTAACGTCTCCTGTATGCATGTTCTCATTGCACAGTGAACATTTCCTTGATCCCGGTTTCTACTAAAGATTTATATTTTTTAAAGATTACTGATTTTTTTCCATATTTTTGGTGCATATAATTATACATAATGGTAGGATTCAAGGTTACATATTCAGACAGGCAAGTGATATAACCATATAATTTGGTCAATATAATTCTTCAAGCTTTACATTTTTTTATATGCACAATACTTTATTTTATATTTTATAAATAATTAGAAAAGAGGAGCTCAAAGATTCCAAACACAAAGCAATGATAAGGACATGAAATTGTTAATTACCTCAGTTTGATCAGTTTACACTGTATACATAGGTTGAAATAATCACACTGTACCTACTATTACATGTACAACATTATATGTTAATATAAATTTTTAAAGATTTAAGGAAATGGAAGTGCCCACTTCCTTGATTTGATCATTATGCATATTATACATGCATCAACTTATCAAAATATATCCCATAAATTTGTACAATGAAAATAATTTTTAAAAATTGCTTCATATGATTTTTTTTCTGATGAAAAAAATCTGTCTTTCCCACCTGAATGGAGATTCCATAAGAGGAAGGAGCTGGTTTTGATTCCCTTTGTAGCTAGTAGAGTACCTGGTACGTATTTGGTGGCCAGTGGTAGGTTGGTGAATGTATACTGTCAAACACATTTTTCCCTGGAGTTTTAGTGGCCTCTTTACTCTCTGGACTCAGTCTCTGAACCTGATGTTAAGAATCTCAGAAGAAAAAAACTGAAAAAGTCAGAGCATTAGACAGCTGACTCAAAGCAGGGCCATGCAAATCAGAATCGCTCAGGCCAACTTTCTTGATAATGTAAGTGCTACTGACTTATACCGATGTCTCCTAAGTGGAGTCCCATGATTGAATAGTTGTGGGTAAAAATCCATGGTCAAACAAATTTGGGAAACACTGTCTGATTGAATATATCCTCCTTTTAGAGAGTCAAAGCATGCATTAAATAGTAAAATATATTTTAATGATCATTGGTATAACTACAATTTATTGAGGGATTACTATGTGGTGGGTGCTATGTTTGTCAGGTTTCTGTCACTGTGATAAATAGCCACTGAGATAAACCAACCTATAAAGAGAAAAGGTTTATTTTGACACATGGTTTCAGAGATTCCAACCCATAATCAGTGACCCCTTTGCTTTCAGCCTGAGGTGAGGCAGCACATCATGGCAGGAGCACATAGTGGAACAAACTTCCTACCTCAGGACCAGAAAGCAAAAGAGGGACAGAGGAAGGGACTGGAGTCCCACAGTCCCCTTCAAGGGCATATCTGCAATGATCTGAAGACCTCCCAATAAGCGTCACCTCTGAAAGGTACCATTGCTTTCTGATAGCACCAAGCCTTTAACATATGGTCTTTGAAATCATTGCAGAGCCAAACTAGAGCACTACCTTATGAGGTTTCCATATGTCATCTCATAGTAGCCTCATGTTACAGATGTCATTATCACTTTGTATGAAGAGTTGTGAATCCTTGGAGGGATTTAGAATCCTAAACTAGCTTCTCGGAAGTAGTAGATTTCCCAGGGCTCAAACCCTGGGAAATCTGATGTGTGTCCAAGCTCTTTAATTATTAAAGATGTGATACATCCTACAGTGGGAACCTTTGACCTTCATTAAGCCAACCTTTGTTAATCATGGAACCTTTTTCCTGTCAAAACACTTAGAAGCATCCCAAGGATCACACCTATTTGGGACCTGCCAGTGAAGTGTCAGCTCATATTGATGAGGACTAAACAGAAGAATGTAGGCCTGACACTGCCCCAGGTCTACAAATATTTCCCGAGTACCCCCTGTACCAGGGGTGGTGCACGGAGTGCTAGGAACGTGGGCACAAAGCCACATCTCACTGCACAAGAGAACATGGTGCCCAAGCCTGTCCCCATCCCAGAGCAGAGACTTGCCCTTGGGCTGCCCCACCCACCGTGTTTCCATTTCTGGTTCCCACTCAGATCATCCAACTGTATCTTCCCTCTGTGGAGTGCTGCTTTGTGTCACGTTCAGGAATTAGTTCATAGCAAAATGCACATCTGTTCTGTAAATGTTTACCTAGGACTTTCTGTGGCCCCTAGCCCTGTGCTGTGAATTGGGGGATACAGAGGCAAAAATGGAAATACCTCCTAGTGGGAGAGATGGATCAATCCAAGAGAAACCATAAAAACCAAAGTACAGGACAGACTGAGAAGCACCCTCATTAGAATACAAAGCAACCTGCTGTGGGAGTCTGAGATACAAATTGTTCCTTTCTTTTTTCATTAAAAATTAATTTTGGTTTGGCATTTAAGCTTGTGCTTAAATGATGCTGGAACACCTGGATGATGGACTGGCCATTTGTCAGCCTACTACTTGTTTGACTATCAGGGCAGAGAGCAGCCAGGTGCTCTTAAGCATCCTATGGAATTAGGGAGGTGTGTGGTGGCAATGAGGTGCCAGCTCAGAGTGCCTCCGTGGACTGTGCTGGTCATATGCACAGAGTGCCATGGCCCTGTACTCCTGCACACCATCCTCTCAGCCCACAGGATGCCTTCCTTTGTCCTGGGATCACTCCATGAGCCTCAGGGACAAGCATCTACTCCAATTTCCAATGTCCTGTTGCCCCCTCTGTCAAATGGAAGTAGTGATTCCCCCTCCCAAGGTAATTAGAAGGCTCAAATGAAATGAAAGGTATGAGAAGAGCTTTACAAATGTCACATACTGCCACAGACCCACCAGGGACTTGGAAGAGTCCTACTGGAGGAGGGGGAGAGGATTACAGCCCCTTGGCTCCACTTTGCTGTGGTGTGCAAGATCAGGTGAGGCTGGAATTCTCACATGGTTCCTGGAAGCTTAGTGAGCCTCGCCTCTGGATCTTTGCTGGTGTGTTGAATGAGGTGCACAGTATGGAGACTGGTGTGATGTTTATCACTGAGTGGTCGTGGTGGGGCTCCCGCTCGTCTTGTTCTGGGCCTCTGTAACCGCCTTCTCTTTTCCCTATTTCTTCCACATGGCCTCCTCCCTTCCTCCTTCCCTTCCTCCCCAGCCGGCTATGTCTCTCCTTCCCTCCTTGCCTCTTGACCTCCTCCCTCCTTGAATTCTCACTTCCTCACTCATTTGATAAATGCTTTCCCCTTTTAAAAATTTATTATTTTAATGGCAGTAAAATACGCATGGCATCCACTTTGCCACCTTAACCATTGTCAAGCGTTCCATTCAGTGACAAATGGGGCACTTAGATCATTGTGTAGCCATCATCATCGTTGACCTCCAGAACCTTCTTATATTGCAAAACTAAAACTCTGTCCCCTCCAAATGCTAACTCCCCACTTTCTCCTCCCCTAGGCCCTAGTGACCCCCATTCTACCTGCTGTCTCCATGAATTTGACTAGGAGTATGATACAAGTGGAATCATTCAGTACTGTGCTATTGTGATGACTTTATTAATTCACTTAGCATAATGTCCTTAAGATTCATCCACATTGCACTATGCACCCATATTTCCTTCCTTTTTAAGGTTGAATAATATTCCATCATACAGCTGGACCACATTTTGTGTATCCATTCACCCATGGGTGGATATTTGGGTTGCTTCTACCACTTAGTTATTGTGAAAATTGTTGCTGTGAATACTGTGTCCTGCCACATACCTGTCACTGTGCTGGGGCTGCAGTAGGGGATTGAACTTGGTCCCTGTGGTCTGTTGGTGATGCTACAAAGCAAATAGGCTAATAAATACATAAACACAAGATCGTGATACATAATTTGAAGGGAAAGAGCAGTGTTCTGGGATGAGATAGTAGAAGCTGGGTGGCTAGGGTGAGGCAAAGTTCTTAGGAAGTGGGCTGAAGGGTGGGGAGGAAAGGAGGGGTGAAGCCAGTAGGGTTCAGGCTGAAGGAACAGCATTTATGAAGTCCCTGATGTGCAACAGAGCTGGCAGGTTGCAGGAGTGGAACGAAATCTAGTCCTTAAATCGCCATTTCATTGTGCCCTCCCCTTGCAGCATCCTGCCAACCTCCAAGACCAATGAGTACTTCTCCCCTTTCCCCTTCTCTACCTACCCTGGCTCTTGTTTTTTTTTTTTTTATTGTAAACAAATGGGATACATGTTGTTTCTCTGTTTGTACATGGCGTAAAGGCATACCATTTGTGTAATCATAAATTTACATAGAGCAATGTTGTTTGATTCATTCTGTTATTTTTTTCCCTTCCCCTCACCCCTCCCACCCATCTTTACCCTCTATACAGTAGTTCCTTCCTCCATACTTGCCCCCCTCCCTAACCCTAACTCTAACCCTTCCCTCCCCCCCATTATGTGTCAACCTCCACTTATCAGCGATATCATTCGTCCTTTGGCTTTTTGAGATTGGCTTATCTCACTTAGCATGATATTCTCCAATTTCATCCATTTGCCTGCAAATGTCATAATTTTATCATTCTTTATGGCTGAGTAATATTCCATTGTATATATATATACCACAGTTTCTTTATCCACTCATCAATTGAAGGGCATCTAGGTTGGTTCCACAGTCTGGCTATTGTGAATTGAGCAGCTATGAACATTGATGTGGCTGTATCTCTGTAGTATGCAGATTTTAAGTCCTTTGGGTATAGGCCAAGGAGTGGGATAGCTGGGTCAAATGGTGGTTCCATTCCAAGTTTTCTAAGGAATCTCCACACTGCTTTCCAGAGTGGCTGCACTAATTTGCAGCCCCACCAGCAGTGTATGAGTGTACCTTTCTCCCCACATCCTCGCCAACACCTGTTGTTGCTCGTATTCTTGATAATCGCCAGTCTAATTGGGGTGAGATGGAACCTTAGGGTGGTTTTGATTTGCATTTCTCTTATTACTAGAGATGTTGAACATTTTTCCATATGTTTGTTGATTGCTTGTAGATCTTCTTCTGTGAAGTGTCTATTCATTTCCTTAGCCCATTTGTTGACTGGACTGTTTGAATTCTTGGAGTAGAGTTTTTTGAGTTCTTTATAGATTCTGGAGATTAGTGCTCTATCTGAAGTATGATTGGCAAAGATATTCTCCCACTCTGTAGGCTCTTTCTTCACATTGCTGATAGTTTCCTTTGCTGAGAGAAAGCTTTTTAGTTTGAATCTATCCCAGTGGTTGATTCTAGCTTTTATTTCTTGTGCTATGGGAGTCCTGTTAAGGAAGTCTGATCCTAGACCAACAAGGTGAAGATTTGGACCTACTTTTTCTTCTATAATCTGCAGAGTCTCTGGTCTGATTCTGAGGTCCTTAATCCATTTTGAGTTGAGTTTCATGCATGGTGAGAGATATGGGTTTAGTTTCATTCTGTTGCATATGGATTTCCAATTCTCCCAGCACCATGTGTTGAAGAGGCTATCTTTTCTCCATTGCATATTTTTGGCCCCTTTGTCTAGTATGAGAAAATTGTATTTATTTGGGTTTGTGTCCGTGTCCTCTATTCTGTACCATTGATCTACCTTTCTATTTTGGTACCAATACCATGCCGTTTTTGTTACTATTGCTTTGTAGTAGAGTTGAAGATCTGGTATTGCAATACCCCCTGTTTCACTCTTCCTGCTAAGGATTGCTTTAGCTATTCTGGGTTTCTTATTCTTCCAGATGAATTTCATAATTGCCTGCTCTATTTCTGTAAGGTACGTCATTGGGATTTTAATTGGAATTGCATTGAATTTGTATAGCACTTTAGGTAGTATGGCCATTTTGACAATATTAATTCTTCCTATCCAAGAACATGGAAGATCTTTCCATCTTCTAAGGTGTTCTTTAATTTCTTTCTTTAGTGTTGTATAGTTCTCACTGTAGAGGTCTTTCACCTCTTTTGTGAGATTGATTCCCAAGTATTTTATTTTTTTCGAGGCTATTGGGAATGGGGTAGTTTTCCTAATTTCTCTTTCTGAAGATTCATCACTTATGTATAAAAATGCGTTGGATTTATGGGCATTGATCTTGTAACCTGCTACTTTACTGAAATCACTTATGAGTTCTAAGAGTTTTCTGGTGGAATTTCCAGGTTCCTCTAAATATATAATCATGTCATCAGCGAACAGGGATAGTTTGAGTTCTTCTTTTCCAATTCGTATCCCTTTAATTTCTTTGGTTTGTCTAATTGCTCTGGCCAGAGTCTCAAGAACGATGTTGAATAGAAGTGGTGAAAGAGGGCATCCCTGCCTTGTTCCAGTTTTTAGGGGGAATGCTTTCAGTTTTTCACCATTTAGAATGATATTAGCCATGGGCTTAGCATAAATGGCCTTTACAATATTAAGGAATGTTCCCACTATCCCTATTTTTTCTAGTGTTTTGAGCATGAAGGGGTGCTGTATTTTATCAAATGCTTTTTCTGCATCTATTGAAATAATCATGTGATTCTTGACTTTAAGTCTATTAATATGGTGAATTACGTTTATTGATTTCCTGATGTTGAACCAACCTTGCATCCCTGGGATGAAACCCACTTGATCATGGTGCACTATCTTTTTAATATGTTTTTGTATGCGATTTGCTAAAATTTTGTTGAGAATTTTTGCGTCGATGTTCATTAAGGATATTGGTCTGAAATTTTCTTTCCTTGATGAGTCTCTGTCTGGTTTAGGTATCAGTGTGATATTGGCTTCATAGAATGAGTTTGGGAGGGTTCCCTCCTCTTCTATTTTATGGAATACTTTGAGAAGTATTGGAATGAGCTCTTCCTTAAAGGTTTTGTAGAACTCGGCTGAGAACCCATCTGGTCCCGGACTTTTCTTTGTTGGTAGGCTTTTGATGACTTCTTCTATTTCAGTACTTGAAATTGGTCTATTTAAATTGTTTATGTCCTCCTCATTCAGTTTAGGCAATTCATATGTCTCTAGAAACCTGTTGATGTCTTCGAAATTTTCTATTTTGTTGGAGTATAGATTTTCAAAATAGCTTCTAATTATGTTTTGTATTTCCATCCTGTCTGTAGTGATATGTCCTTGTTCATTCCGAATTTTAGTGATTTGGGTTTTCTCTCGTCTTCTCTTTGTTAGTGTGGCTAAAGGTTTATCAATTTTGTTTATTTTTTCGAAGAACCAACTATTTATTTTGTCAATTTTTTGTATTGTTTCTTTTGTTTCAATTTCATTGATTTCAGCTCTGAGTTTAACAATTTCCTGTCTTCTACTACTTTTGGTGCTGTTCTGTTCTTCTTTTTCTAAGGCTTTGAGCTGTAGTGTTAGGTTGTTTATTTGTTGAGTTTTACTTCTTTTATTAAATGCGCTCCATGAAATAAATTTCCCTCTAAGTACTGCTTTCATAGTGTCCCAGAGGTTTTGATATGATGTTTCTTTGTTCTCATTTACCTCTAAGAATTTTTTAATTTCCTTCCTAATATCTTCTGTTATCCATTCATCATATAATAGCATATTGTTTAATCTCCAGATATTGGAATAGTTTCTGTGTTTTACTCTTTCATTTATTTCTAACTTCAATCCATTATGATCTGATAGAATACATGCTAGTGTCTCTATCTTCTTGTATTTGCTAACATTAGCTTTATGGCATAATATATGGTCTATTTTAGAGAAGGATCCATGTGCTGCTGAGAAGAAAGTGTATTCACTCTTGGTTGGATGGAATATTCTATAAATGTCCGTTAAGTCTAAATTATTGATTGTGTTGTTGAGATCTATGGTTTCTTTGCTCAATTTTTGTCTGGAAGATCTGTCCAGCGGTGAGAGCGGCGTGTTAAAATCACCTAGTATTATTGTGTTGTGGTCTATTTGGTTTCTGAAATTGAGAAGGATTTGTTTGACATACATAGATGAGCCACTGTTTGGGGCATAGATGTTTATGATTGTTATATCTTGCTGATTTATGCTTCCCTGAAGCAGTATGAAATGACCTTCTTTATCCCTTCTGACTAACTTTGGCTTGAAGTCCACATTATCGGAAATGAGGATGGATACTCCAGCTTTTTTGCTGAGTCCATGTGCATGGTATGTTTTTCCCCATCCTTTCACCTTTAATCTATGGGTATCTTTTTCTATGAGGTGAGTCTCTTGCAGGCAACATATTGTTGGATCTTTCTTTTTAATCCAGTCTGCCAGTCTATGTCTTTTGATTGATGAATTCAGGCCATTAACGTTCAGGGTTATTATAGAGAAATGATTTGGTTTCCCGGTCATTTGGTTCATTTTTAAAATTTTGTTTATTTATTTGTTTTACACAACTTGTTTCTTCCTTTATTTGACAATTCCTTTAGGATAATTCCTCCCTTTGCTGATTTGCTTCTTTGTTTTTCATCTCTTCCTCATGGAATATTTTGTTGAGAATGTTCTGTAATGCTGGCTTTCTTTTTGTAAATTCTTTTAGCTTTTGTTTATCATGGAAGGATTTTATTTCATCGTCAAATTTGAAGGTAAGTTTTGCTGGGTATAAGATTCTTGGTTGGCATCCATTTTCTTTCAGGGCTTGAAAAATGTTGTTCCAGGACCTTCTAGCTTTTAGGGTCTGGATTGAAAAATCTGCTGATATGCGTATTGGTTTCCCCCTGAATGTAATTTGGTTCTTTTCTCTCACAGCCTTTAAAATTCTGTCTTTATTTTGTATGTTAGGTATTTTCATTATAATGTGCCTTGGTGTGGGTCTGTTGTAATTTTGTGTATTTGGAGTCCTGTAAGCCTCTTGAACTTGATTTTCCATTTCATTCTTCAGATTTGGGAAATTTTCTGATATTATTTCATTGAATAGGTTGTTCATTCCTTTGGCTTGTTTCTCTAGGCCTTCCTCAATCCCAATAATTCTTAAATTTGGCCTTTTCATGATATCCCATAGTTCTTGTAGATTCTGTTCATGATTTCTTACCATCTTCTCTGTTTGTTCAGCTTTGTTTTCAAGGTTAAATATTTTGTCTTCAATGTCTGAGGTTCTGTCTTCCAGGTGTTCTATCCTATTGGATATGCTTTCTATGGAGTTCTTAATTTGGTTTATTGTTTCCTTCATGTCAAGGATTTCTGTTTGTTTTTTTTTCAATATCTCTAACTCTTTATTGAAATGATGTTTTGCTTCCTGTATTTGCTCTTTTAACTGTCGATTGGTGCGATCAATCAATGCTTGCATTTGCTCTTTCATCTCATCATTCAATGCTTGCATTTGCTCTTTCATCTCCTCGTTTGCTTCTCTGATCATTTTAATTATGTACATTCTGAACTCCTTTTCTGTCATTTCTTCTGCCATGCTGTCATTGGGTTTTATTGATGTAACATCTAGATTTGTTTGCAGCATTTTCTTTCCTTGTTTTCTCATGTTGTTCAGATATCAGTGGACCGCTGAGATATTGCAGATTTCCTCTGTTGATTTACAATGACCCTGAAGATTTCTATATATATCCCCTCTTAGCCTTCAGTAGGCTGAAGTCTTGGAGGAGGTTGATAATGCGGTGCTCCACAAGGAAGCTGCCTCTCTAGGAGTGGTGGCCTTCAGGTGGGGTATATTCCCTGCTAGTGGGCAGAGGTGCCTCCACTTGTTGACCAATGGTCATCCAAAGGGGACCTAGGCTGTGGGCTGAGGCAAGGCCTGTTTGGGCCTGAGTCTCTGGTTTTACCGTCCTTGTGGGAAACCTCACCCAGCAGGGAAGACTCACCCGGTGGGGAGGTCTCGCTGGTCAGTTTCCTCCTAGAGGTTCCCCTCAATTTACAGCTACTGCTTGGGCTGGGCTGCCTTCCTCTGCAAAGTTTCCAGGGGCCCGGCCCTACCTCCTGGGCCTGGGAGCCTCACCCTTCGCAGATGAATCTCCTTAGACTGCCCCTCCTCAGAGAATTTGCCCATAGGCCTGGAACCTTCGCTCCGCCCTAAGCCTGTCTCTGTGCGGCTCTTCTACCCAGAAGCCTCCTAGATCCTGGGACCCTGTTCTGCACCTAATCGCCTGGCTGCGTGGCCCCTCCTCTGAGCAGCCACCTGTGGCCCCGAACAATCGCTCTGAGTCCCAGAGACCCGCCACAGGCCTCTTCCTCCAGACAGCCGCCCAGTATGCCGGTGCGGTCACTAGGAGTCCAAGAAACTCACTTCGTGCCTCCTCCTCCCACCAACCACCCGTAGCCCGGGGCAATCAATCACTCCGAGTCGAAGTGACCCTGCCCGTTCCTCCTCCTTCTCCAGATAACCCCCCGGGTGTTCAGGAGCAGTCCCTCTGAGTGGCTCTGAATCCACGTGACCCTCTGCACGGGTCCTCTGGGCAACCGCCCGGAGCTCTGGTGTGGTCCCTCAAGACCAAGCGTCCCACCACGCTTCTCCTCCAGGCAGCCCCCCTGTGTTCAGGAGCTGTCACTTTAAGACCAAACAACTCACCACTCGCCTTCTCCTCTGAGCCGCCGCCTGGAGCGCTAATGCAGTCACTGCGAGTCCAAAGGACCCGCCGCGCTCCTTCTCCTCCTTCTCCTACTCCTCCGGGCAGGCCCCGGGGTTCAGAAGTGGTCAGGGTCCAAACAGCTCGCCACGCAGCCCCTTCTCTGGCAACCGCCTGTAGCTCCCGCGTAGTCACCCGAATCCAAGCGGCCGCTCCTCTTCCTCCTCGTCCTCAGGGCAGGCCCCGGGGTTCAGAAGCGTCGTGCTGAGTCCAAACAGCTCGCAGCGCGGCTTCTCCTCTGGCAACCGCCTGCAGCTCTGGCGCAGTCTCTCCGAATCCAAGTGGCCACGCTCCTCTCCTCCTCCTCAGGGCAGGCCCCGGTGTCCTGAGTCCACACAGTTCTCCCCGCCACTCCTCCCCCGGGCAGCCGCCGGAGCCCCAGTGGCTGCTCCGAGTCCCAGCGCTGTGGCCTCCTCTATGGCGCTCCAGCGGGGGGAGGGGCGTCTCGCCGGCAGTTCTACTTCACAAAGTTTCCTGCGTTCCGGGACCCCCGTCCCATCCGGGATGCCCCCCCAGGGGGTGAGAGTCACCCGGCTACTTTGAGTTGGTCCCAAGCGTCTCAATATCTCCTCTCTTGAATCCTGAGTTCTGGAGCAACACGTAATGCAGCCACCCTCTAGGCCGCCATCTTGAAAACCCCCCTGGCTCTTGTTTTAATCAATTCTTAACTTTGCCTTTGCTCAGCTGTTTATCCCACTGGCCAGTGAGCTGCCTGAGTGCAGGAACTACTTTCTTTTATTTTCAGGCTGTCCTTGCATATCTTGGTGGGTGTCAGTGACTCTCTGACTGATACCCCTCAGCAGGAGTTCAGCCCCTTTCATTGGCAGTGCCTAAGACCATTGAAGCAGGGAGCCTCCCATTATCAGGGGCCTGCAGAGCTGGGCACAGAACTAGCGTTAAAGACTTTGGGCTCAGCAGGAAATCCTTCCTCTGCGCGGGGCCCATAATGTATTATTTCAGAACTTAGTGTGCAGAGCTGCCTTATTGGCTAACTGAAGTGCTTCTGCTCTATGGCCCACTAAGTGGGGAATGTGGAAAGCATGCCCTGCTCAATGCTGGGCCAGATGTGGCCAAGGCCTCCCAGCAGCATTTGCCTTGGCCCCCCAGATGTGCAGTGTCGCTGCGCCAGCCCAGCTGACTAGGCTTGGCTCTGGTGCACGGTGCTCAGGGATCTGTGGCTGTGAGCCATGCCCCACCACCTCTGCTGTTTCCCTTGGTAGCTTCCCAGCTTCCTCTCACATGATTTCTGTTTCTGTTTACTTCTCCCTCTGGCCTCCCTTCCTGCAGTGTCCCCATGCCACCTTGAGTGTGTATTCTACTGCATTAGACACAGCCTAATCCTGGCTCCTCCTTCTGGGGTTTTTCCTGTTTATGGTGAACTCTTCTGGTCCATGCTCCTCACCTCCACCCCCATCTTTCTCCACCACCCTGAATGGAGGGCCTGCACACTTTGTCATTTTATTTTGGGACAGTTTTTGCTAAGTTGTCCAGGCTGGTCTCAAACTTAGAATCCTCCTGCCTCAGCCTTCCAAGCAACTGGGATTATAGGCACCTACTACTGCACTCGGCACGCTTTGTCACTTTAAATCGTGACCTTGTGTCTGTAATTACTCCATCCAGTACCAGAAGAGGACCAGCCCCTGAGGGTCAGAAACGGATTAGCTTTGAAGTCATGGGATGAACATTCCAGAGCAGCCAGCCCAGGACTTGACAGGAAACAGATGAGAGGGGCAGAGATGTGGGGAGGTAGATGTGAACTGGGAACCCAGACCTGGGGATTTGGGGGAAGGTGTTCGTTGTGGGTTGAATTGTGTGCCCCCTCCCAAAGATTTCTCAGTCCTAATTGCCAGGACCTGGGAATGTGACCTTACTCGGAAATAGCACTTTATGGAAGTAATCAAGTTAAAATGAGGACACTAGTATGGGCTGTCATCTGATAGGACTTGGAATCCTCCTTGGGGGGATTGGAACATAGAGGCAGACATGGACAGAAGGGAGAACGCCATGGGAAGGTGAGGTTGGAGGTGGAGTGATCCAACAGGTGATAGAGGGTGCTAAAATCGCTGGCAAATCCACCAGGAGCAGGAGAGAGGCTTGGAACACTCTCCTCTCAACCCCCAGAAGGAAGCAGCCCCGCTCACATCTTGTTCTCACTTTAGGCCTCCAGAACGAAGGCCATGCATTTCTGTTTTTTGTGTTTTGTTTATTTTTTGGCACTAGGGATTGAACCCAGGGGAGCTTTGCCACTCAGCTACATCCCTAGCAATTAAATTTTTTTTTTTTTTTTTTTTTTACTTTGAGACAGAGTCTCACTATGTTACTTAGAGGCTTCCTAACTTGCTGAGGCTGGCCTTGATCCTGTGATCCTCCTGCCTACTCACCTGAGTTGCTGGGATTATTAGTGCACACCATCATACCTGGTACATTTCTGTTGTTTAAGCCACCCAATCTGTGATACTTTGATAGGGTAGCCTGGGAAATTACTCCCATATTTGAATACCACCAGAGCCTCTCCTCTGACTGTGGGTAAAGGTGCTTTACTTATAGGGTTCCTTCACATCATATTTAGTTTGGACTCCTGGGGGCTATTTTGAGGGACCCACGCAAAGATTTTAATAACCATAATAAAAACTCTTTGATAAGACCTAATAAGAATTTTTATAAGACTCCAGTGATAAGCTTTTGATAACCTTCCAACTGATGTAGAGCTGGGCAAGGAAGAATAAGACCAAGAGCTGGGCGAGCTGGAGCATGCCCGTAATCTCAGCAGCTCTGGAGGCTGAGGCAGGAGGATCATGAACTCAAAGCCAGCCTCAGCAAAAGTGAGGCACTAAGCAACTCAGTGAGAGCCTGTCTCTAAATAAAATACAAAACAGGGCTAGGGATGTAGCTCAGTGGTCAAGTGCTCCTGAGTTCAATTCCCGGTACCCACCCCCCAAAAAAGAAAGAATCCTGCATTTATTATTATAGGGTTTTCCATTTCACAAAAAAGGATTTCTTCTTTATTATTCCACTTGACCCTCAGGGCAGCCTTGTGAGGTTCATCCGTGAGTGTTCCCATTTTGGAGAGGATCGTTTGGTGGAGTAAGATGTAAACACCTCTGACTCAGTCTCATATTAGGTTGGATGGTTTGAGGGCAGCTGTGCCCTTGCCTAAGGGCCCAAGAATTGACACATTTCACAGATCCTTTTTCTGAAGTGAGGAAAAGGGGACATCATCCTGCCAGGACCTGTCCAGGGTCTCATGGGGGCTCTGTGGAGATCATTGGGGGTGGTCTCAAGGGTTCTTGTTCTCCCACTAGAGCCTCTTCCACAATATCCTGTTGTGGGACTTTGGGGTTATCTATAGCAGGTCGTGGTCGGTGTAACCTGGCCACCCAGGAGTGAGATTGGCACTCATCAGTCCTGTTAGCCGTCCCCCAGCAGATGGACAGAACAGATCTAAGTGTCATGGCCCTGTCCTCCCAGCAGACTGGGACTTGATGACAGTGTGTTGTCCAGGCCACTTCCCAGCACTCCTTCCAACTGGACTCTGAAGGTGCTCATTCCCTCCCAGCAAGCAAGGGCTTGGGAGAGAGGAACGGTCTTAGGTGCAGAGTCCAAGGTCTGAGTTCTAACCTCTGCAGCGAGTGACCCTGGGCAAGTCCTTTCCCCTCCCTGAGTCTCGGGGCATACACTTGTAAAACGGCCCTGTAGGAGGACAGCGGTGTGGAGGAGTGGAGGAGAGGATATACTGAGAGCATGTTGCAGTGGTTGATCCCAGTGTCACTCACGACAATAAGAAGAATGAATGCCCACGAATCTTCAGAGGGAAAGTGCCATACGTAAACCATCTCCCCACCGAGGAGCCACGGAGAGTTCTTCGGAACTTCCTGAAGAGGCGCCCAACTCTGTCCACCTGTTTGTTGTGTCAGGGTGTGACTCACATTCTTTTGCTTTTTTTTTTTTTTTTGCCTATTTCAGAAAACTCTTCTGGTTTCTGTCACCAGCGTTTCTTTCCACTCCATCCTTCCTTGTCCCCTCCATCCTTCCTTGTCCCCTCCTGCTGGCTCCCGCCACCGCCATTCTGAGCTGTCATGTGGATGCTCTCCGTGTAAAAAAAAAAATCTGGAAAATCCATTTGCACCCAAAGGAAAGATGAAGTTCTCAAGTTCCCTGCATTGGCCTGATGCAAACTTCCCACACGTCAGAGACTCTGAGTTTGTAGATTTGAGGGGTGTGAGAATGAGAGCCATTCATTCTGCCGATGTCCCCTGACACCTCCCGTTTTCCAGCACTGCCTAAATGGCAACCAACAAAATCTCTGTCTCTTCTTTCATGCTTCCTATGGGCTGTCACCGTGTTAGGCATTTTCTGCATATTAAATCCTCACTTGGTCCCTTAACACAGGTCAAATACAGGTCCACCTGACTTATGGTTATGGTGTGCTGTCTCCCAGTTTGGAGAAGCTCTAGCCCACTGCCTTTGTTTTGCAATGAGGAAACTGAGGTTCAGGAAAGGGACTGATAACTTGTCTAAAAGATGGTGTGGAACCTAGACGTCCTGACTTCCCAAGCTTTCCCTCTCTTCGGCTTTCCCCTTCAGAAAGCACGGACACGCTGTAGGGATTGTCCAGCGAGTAGCAGAGGGAGCTGCTGTTCAGCAAGGTTTCAGCAGTTAATCTCCAAGTCCCTGCTCAGCTTGGTCAGTGTGGTTATCTGTTAATTCAAAGCCATTACCAACTTTAAAAACCTAAATGACCTAAAAGGGTGGCTTCTTTGAGTTTCCGAGTCAAGTGTGGGAACTCATGTCTGGCACCTAGCGGGAGTTATTTGCTCACATGTCATGCGCCTCAACTCAGCAGGGATTCATATTTAGTAGTTAATAGTGTGGGAACTCCTTACCGCCCTGGAACATGCTTATTGTTTACCTTGTACATACTGTCCTCAGAGCCTTGCGTGTCTTCTGCTTCATCTGCACCTCCTGATGGTCTTTGCTTATTGAATTCCTATTCATCCTTCAAGAGCAGTTTCCTGACTCACGTCCTGTCACCTCTGTCTTCAACCCTGGGTGTAAATAGATGCAATATTCTTATAAACTGCTCCTCCAATGAGACTGTAAACACCCTGAGGGCAGGAACCATGTCTTAGATGCAACAATTACAGTAGTAATTGTAGTAGTCCCCAACTTTTGATGGTTCAATTTAAAATTTTCCGATTTCGTGATGGTGTAAAAGCGTACCCATTCAACCGTTCTGTTTTTCACTTTCGGTATAGCATTCAATGAATCACATGTGATATTCAACATTTTATTATAAAATAGACTTTGCGTTAATGATTTTGCCCAACTGTAGGCTAGATATGTGCTCTGAGCATGCTTAAGATAGGCTGGGCTAAGGTACGATGTTTGCCAGGTCAGGTGTTGTAAATGCATTTGCAACTTACGATATTTTCAGTTGATGATGGGCTTATCAGGTCATGACTTCCTGGTAAGTTGGGGAGCATCTGCACTGAGAAAGTGCTTCCTTGCAGTGATTCTTTATGCTAAGGTTTTCTGTGTATTATCTCATTTCATCTTTCATGGCAGTATAAGATAGATGCTATTACTATCCTCATTTCTTAGGTGAACATCTAGATTCATTGAGAGGCTCAGTAAGTTGCCCAGGGTTACATAATAGACAGTGGTCTGGATAGAAATCAGGGCTGCCATATACAGTTGTGCTGGCTGTGCACTGCAAAGGGGAGGAGCCAGTTGAAACTGGAATGTTCTCATCATGGTGCAGAACCATGAATATCAGGAAGAAGGGGCACTTTTTTCTAACTCAGACACCATGTGATCTAGCTCTTAACAATTGCAGCATTTCAGAATATAAATGTGTATATTCATGTTGCTGGTCTGGCAGAGTGGGAACCCAAAAAATGAATGAAAGGGAGATTATAAGCTGGTAGGCTTTACCGTTGTCTTCCTTCCATCTTTATTCATATTGACAGGATCCGGTTGTCACTTCACAGGTTACTTGGTTTAAGGAGCTCTTCGTAGAGTTGGCTTGCCTTGTGGCATGTACTGAGAAACAGAGAGACAGCTAAAAATCCAGAAAGACGTCTCCATTTGGAGCTGCAACTGTTACACGCTGTCTTTTATTCTAAGCGATTCATTCTGCTACCTTTGGAACTTTGAAACTTGTTAAAGGAGTGTTCACAAGCACAGGTGACTGAAACAAAGGATTCATTTTGAAAACAGCTGTAAGGACAGTGTATTCTGCTTGGTGCTGGGTGCTCGGTGCTGGCTGGAGCTAGGCACAGAGGTACAGGGCTCTCCAGAGGGCTGCAGCTCAGGTCCTGAGCATGGTGGGGTGGCTGCTTCCCAACCAGGTAACTTGCTGGCCTTACTTGAAGCAGCTGGTAACAGCCAGGCTGAGGGTCGAACTTTGGACATGGGTGAAAATGGGACTTTAGGATGAAAACACGGATCCCAGCAAGGCACTGGGTCAGGCCTGGGGCCCGGTTCTCTCAGATGGTCTTCCAGGCTGAGAGGTCAAGAGCCTACCTTCTGACTCTGTGTCATCTGCTGGCACAGATGTGCTGCCCCTTGCTGGTTGCATCCCTGGCTGGGTCTCTTCACCTCTCCGGGCTTCCCTTTACTCCCCAGCAGAAGAGGGAGAAGGTTACCTCCTGCCTCAGCTCCTGGTGGGGACTTTTGAAAAAGATGCTTTGTGAATTGGAAAGGGCTGTCCACATGATACAATACCGTTATTTGTCATGAGGTGGTTTGCCTTGTCACTCCTTGGAGGCATGTTGCTGCCCAGCTGCATCTGCTGAGTGTGCTTGGAGGCGGTTTTGAGGGAGGAGCGGGGTGGGAAGAAAACAGCCAGGCGGCTGAGGACTGGAGGATATTTAGGCTGGGCTCTTGTTTAGAAACGCAGAAAACGGTTTTTACTTTCAGACTGAAGTGGGAACAGTTGATGGTTTTCAGCAGCTGCCGCAGAACTGGCTTCTCCTCCTTCCTCAAGCTGCATCCTGTATGTCTGGAGATGTTCCTTAAAGCCAGCACATCCCAAAGACCAGAGCCAGCCCAAAGCTAGGGACTTGGCAAAGGAATGCAGGTCCCAGCTCCTGGCTCTTTCTCGGCTGGTCTCTTCACTCTCCACCAGTTGTATCACATTCATCTCTCCCTGCTGTGTGCTGGGCACCTGGGTTGAGGGGGTAAAGGAGACAGACAGGACGCCTTGCCTTCAGGGGCCTAGGGCCTAGTGGGAAGGTTTGGCTGAATGGCTGTTGGTGAGCAGAGGTGGGGAGCACAGGCATGTTCCTCCCGTGCCTACCCAAGCCAAACCACCCTCACAACTGTTTGCACCTTCGTTAATCCCATAGAAATGTGTTGTATGCCGTTGCTCAAGAGCTGGAATGCTGAGAAGGCACACAGTTGGAGAACAGCAGAGGATATGTTTGGTCCAAACAGATTGATGGTGGGGAGTGTCTGATTGCTGTCCTGAAGGCAATAGGAAATTCAGCCCTGGAACGTGGGAGCAAGGTCAAAGAACGGGCCAGGGATGTGGTTACTGTCAGCACATGTGTGAAGTGGAGGCACAGACACGGGTAGGGTTGTTTAAGAGCAACATGGATGTGAGTAGAGAAAAGAAACTATGCCTGGGAAGCACCAAGTGTCAGAAGTTCACATGCAGAAGGGCATTAGCAATGGAGGAGAAGAGGAGAGAGAGAGGGATCCCAGCAAGAGGTATCAGGGCCTCTTGTGTCTTGATTCAAAATGGAATTGTGGGCGAGATGAGTTAAGGTGAGGGCAGGCAGAAGGGATGCTGGGAAGGACCCAGGGGAGTATCGCATGATGCAGAAACCCCAACCTTTGAAGATGGGTCTTCTATCGTTTTCCTATTTGGGGAAGTGCTGCTGCAGGCTCGCTTCTGCTGAGGGTGGGAGTTGAGGAGCAGAGAGGAGGGACAGGGAAGGACTCATTCTCCCCAAGCTTCCCTCTGTTGCTGGGGTGTGAAACTGGGAGTGAGACTTTCTCTGGAAAGGTCTTAATGGCTGCCTGACTTTGTGGCCATCATGGTGGGCACCTGCTATGGTTTGGAGGTGTCTCCCAAAGGCACCTCCAAATGTTTGTTCACAAGCCTGTGGTATTGGGAGGTGTTGGAAGCCTTAAGAGGTGGGACCTGGTGGAAAAAAGGTAGGTCTTGAAGGGGATATTAGAACCCCGGCCCTTTCCTCTCCTTCTGCTTCCCTGCCACCTTGAGGTGAACTGGCCTCCACCACGATCTCCTGCCATGATATTCTGCCTTGCCACAGGCCCAAAAGCAATGGGACCATCCAACCATAAACTGAAACCATGAGCCAAAAATAAAAATCCTCCTTTAAATGGGTTTACCTCAGGTATTCTGTCACAGCAAAAGAAAGCTGACTAATATAGCACCTTACCCTACTATGGCCCCTTCCCAGAGCCAGATTGTTTTCCTGGCAGGAGAAGATACTTCCACTGCTGAGGCCCTTGTCCCTCTGAACGTGGTACTGAGACAACTAGAGGACTCAGGCCCTGGGGCTCCTCCCAGTCCAAAGGCCTGACTTTTTCACCCCAGCTAACTCCATCTTGTCTTTGAATCTCTCAAGGGGTACCACAGGGCAGGTGCTGGCTCTACAACTGTGGGGTCATGAGACTCCATTCACCTGAGTTGGGCAGGGAAAAAGGCAGGACTGGGCACTAGATCTGCAACCAGGGAACTTCCATGTGGATTATTTGCTAAGTGCATTTTACCTCTTTTCCTGGATGTCAAAGGAGGATTTCTGTGAGAATTGAAGTGAAGGTTCCCTAACAGCGAGGCACAGTGTGACTACTGTGGACACTAATAATAATACTATAGGTGATCCAAGGGTCTGAGTGGCTGTAATGTTCACCTGAAATGCCTATGTCATGTAGCAAGAAAGACACATGTCCAACCAGAAGGAAGAGGCTTAGCATTTGCCATGTCAGATGTCTCCATAGAACTCTTTTTCACAATCCTTGGTTGGGGGTGAGTGTGTGTAAAATTGTGTGAAATAGTCTGGACGTCAGGGGGATTGGGGTGTAAGCACAGCACCAGTAGCAGGTGCTGGCCGACTTAAGCCATTCACTTTCCTAGTTTACATGGTAGATTACATGTTTATGTGTACAAGGTTCTAAAAATGATCAGCTAGGTTTCCAGTCCTGCAGTGCTGTTTACCAGCTGGGTGACTTGTAATAACACAGAAATGATTGTAGCTGCTGGCAACACTGAAGAAGACGCCGCCTCTACAGTGCTTCAGGCAGTGCCTGGAATAGTGGGTGTGGGTTATTTGGGATCCGTGGCATCAGGCCCCCGCTCTCTCAGGTGCAAGGAGTTGAGCTGAGGGTGACAGTGGCAAGGGTTTCCACTGGGAGTGTCAGTGTTTCCTTTCAGGATGTTTCCCACTGGTGGAATCCCAGGGTCTCTGACTCACCCAGCCTGATTATGAACAGGCCTTGATTCTACACCTGTTGCAGGCTGGGGCGTGGAGATGCTTACAGGGACACCAGGATCCTCACATCCAGAAGGCCTTTGGGATCTGCATCCTTTGTGCTTACCTAACTGCCACCTGCCTGGCCCCTCTGCTCCAGTTGGCAGCCCTCCAGCTGGGGACCAGCAACCGAGTGGCCCAAATTTAGCTTGTTGGCTTCAGTGGTGAGCCACAGGAAGAACCAAGAAGAAAGTAAACAGGCGCTACATTTTCAAAATGCTTATGGTTGAAACCTTGAGTGCAGCAAATGTTAGGCCAGAGGAGGGGCCCACACCCTCTGCTTGTTTTTTGAGGAAAGGTTGGGAAATAATCATTTCCTTTTCCTTCATCTTCCCAGTAGAACTGCCCTGGGGGAGGCCCCTGCCTGACGCCTTAACTTGGAGGGTGCTGGACTGTGGGAGCAGGCACCCGGGGCCTGTGTTTGGTTTGGCTGGATCTAATCTGGGTTTGGCTCATACAGACTGGGACCTATCATCTGTGCTCCATCCCTTTTGGTCCCAGCCAAGGCTGCTGCCTTAGAAAGCTGGTTAGCATGAGGCCTGGGGCAGACGATGCTAATAGCAATTGCCCATGTTTACTGAAGACTTTCTATGTACCAGGAATTTTTCCAACATCCTGTATCAGTGTGCTTAATCTTTTTTAACAACCCAAGAGAAGGGTACAGGTTATTACCCTCTTGTTGTAAATGAAGAAAACAAAGCACAGACAAGATAAGTAACTTTCTCAAAATCACACAGCTCATAAAAGAGCTGGGATTGAAATTCAACCTGCCTTCAAAACCCATTCCTCAATCACTGGTAGATACTGCTGCTGTCAGAATAGGTTTGGAATAATTTACTCTGCTAGATATTTTTACATACTCTATCTCAATTAATCCCTAACATATCCAATGAGGTAAGTACTGCTATTCTTTTTTCTTTTTATAGATGTGGAAACTGAGGCTCAGTTGTCTTGCCCAGGGTCTGGACAGGAAGCTGTGGAGTAATGAGTGCAGCTGGGCCACTGGGTTGTGGGGCTGGTGCTTCTTAGCCCTGCCCACCCTTGATGCTTCACCAAAGCTGAGGCCCCACTATGTGTCCCTGCTCCTGCCACATCATCTTAGACCTCTTGTAGGTTGAAGTGTTGTCCTCACTGTGGTTTTTCTTACAGGCCACATCACGGTGGCCCATAAGTGCAACAGTGGGAGCCAGGCCTGCTCAAGATTCAGAATTCTGGGCAGCAAGCTCTGCAGGCAGGTGGTATTCCCAGGGCTCCAGATAACAGGATCAAAATAGCCCGAGTGCTCCTCAGTGAGGAGAAATCTCTTTAATCGTCTTGGAGGTAGGGTGTTAAGGTGTGTTGTAATATTCCTATTATATTATGATTAGTAGTAATAGTAGTAGTAGTGGTGGTAGTACTACTGGGGATTGAACCCAGAGGTGATTTACTACTGAGCTACATCTCTAGTCATTTATTTATTTATTTATTTATTTATTTATTTATTTATTTATTTATTTATTTATTTATATTTTGAGACAGGATTTTGCTAAGTTGCTCAGGCTGACCTTGAACTTGTGATCCTCCTACCTAAGCAACCCCCGCCCAAGTGACTGGATGACAGGCCTACACCATCATGGCTGGCCCCACTCTCTATTTTTGCTTCACCTTTGGCATATACTGAAGTCATTATTTATTTAATTGTGGCAGAATACACATAACATAAAAATCCACCATCTTAACCATTTTTAATGTTCAGTTCAATGACATTAAGTTCATTCTCATTGCTGTGCAACCATCACCCTCATCAATCTCTAGAACTTTTTTTTCATCTTCCCAAATGGAAACTCCTTCCCCATTAAACACTGACTCCCCTTTCCCTCAACCCCCAGCCCCTGGGGAGCCACCATCCCATTTTCTGTCCCTATGAATACTCTAGAGACCTCATATGAGTAGAATCATACAGCATGTCTGACTTTTTCCTCTTGGTATCTTCAAGGTTGGTCTGTGTCAGGTATCAAAATTGCCCTTCTTGCTAGGGATAATAATAGTCCATTGTGTGGAGAGACCACATTGTGGTTACGCCTTCATGCTTTAGTGGACACTTGGGTTATTTCTGTCTGTTAGCTATTGTGAAAAATGCTGCTGTGTATGATACATTGAGGTTTTGTGAAGTAATTTACTTGGAAAAAAATTAAGCTACTAAAAGAAATTTGAAAACCACTGCCCTGTCTATGTTGGGGGCCATGGAATGGAGACCCAGCAGGTATGAGGGAGGCACTGTGCACACCAGGCAGAGCTGAAACTCTAACCTTTAGACTCCATACCTGACACTTTCCTTACCTCCCATTGCTGGTTCTTAGAGCTGCAGAAAGGACTCAGTTCAGCATTTGAGTTCCTGAGGGAGCCAGTCCAGTGCAGAGGGAGACAGAGCAGGGTTGGTAACTTACCTCTCCCTCTCCCTGGTCATGTGACTTGGGCAATTTCTTCACTTCTCAAAGCTTAGGGTCATTGTGCAGATCAAAGGAGATGATGTGTGTCCAGTGCTTCCTGCAATGACTGGTGCCCAGTGTCCAGTGTCCAGGAGCTGCCACTACACCAACCACTGCTGGGTTGATAAAGAGATGGACAAATAGGCTCTGGCCCATGGGAAGTCTTCTCAGTGCATCACATCAGGAGGCACATGATGAAGATTTGTCCCCTTACTGATGATAGTGACATTTATCAGTTGATTAAGATGGGACCTGCCAGGTTTCTCCATTGCAAAGTTAATTGTCAAGTATTTTGAATGCATTAATTAAATAGTGTTTAATAAGCATTTTGTGAGAACTCCTTTGAGATTATATAAATATTCTCTTCCTTATCAAACTTTCACCCTCTAGTTTTAGCATTCTGTTTTGTCAGATGGTGATCTTATAATCCATCATTTCTTCTACCTTTTTATTTGAAATCCTACTGTGGAGTTTTCACCTTTTATGTGTTCATCCATTCATTCATTGATATCAGTAGGTACTCATGAATTTCTACTTTATCCAATGTCTTGTAACCTCTAGCAATCATTTATTTTTTATTTTTTAAAATATATTTTAGTTATCGGTGGACACAATATCTTTATTTCATTTTTATGTGGTGCTGAGGATCAAACCCAGGTTCATGTGTGTTAGGCAAGCACTCTACTACCGAGCCACAACCCCAGCCCTGCCATCACTTATTTTGATGCTGAAATTGTTTTTCCCTAAATTTCAAAATATGTGATAAGCTTGGAGAATGGTACTTAGCCTTGTGTAGTTGTAACAAAAGATAATAATATTGAGCACTTTCTATATGCAAGGCATGGTTCTGAGTCTCTATTTACTCTTTAAAAATTTAAAAAAAAATTTTTTTAGTTGTAGATGGACACAGTACCTTTATTTTGTGTGCTCTACCACTGAACCACAACTTCAGCCCTTCTATTTACTCTTTATGCATATTAATGGTTCACACAGATAATGAATATTTATTGTTGTGAAATTCTTCCCAAACATAGTAGTTTAAACCACAAACACATGTACTACATCATTCATCATCACATGAATCAGAAAGGGTTTAGCTGGGTGAATCTGGCTCAGGGTCTTCATCAGCTTACATTCAAGATCTTGTTGGGGTTGCAGACAGCTAAGGGGTTAAGTGGGACTAGAGAATTGGAAGAAGTTTGACTCACATGGCTGTTGAGAGGGGGCCTCAGTTCCTCACCAAGTGGGCCTCTCTGCTTGAGCATCCTTACAACTTGGTAGCTGGCTTCTAGAGTGAGTGAACTTACAGAGAAAGAGAAAGAATCCACAGTGCCTTGTAGGACAGCCTGGAAGTCATACCCCATCACCTCAGCCATATTCTATTCATTATAAGCAAGTCACTTAGAAGGAGGTGAAGGATGCTCACAGGCCCCTGTTGAAGAGAGAAGGTCAAAGACTTTATAGGCATGTTATGGAACCACCATATCATGTATTAATTCTTATTCACTCTTTAATTTGTACCATAACCCCATGGGGTAGGCATTACTCTGAGCAATTAAATTACTTGCCTGAGGTCCCAGAAGTAACCCAAGGTAGTACTGGGATCAGAATCTATGCAGTCTGGTTCCCAAGCCAGCATTCTGTCTGATCTGACAGGGCCTTGAACACTTTGCCAAGCTGAGCTAAGGAAATGGAGGATTCCTGAAGGTGTTCAAAGGGGAAAGAGACATGACTCAACCTAGTTTTGGAAAGCATCCTGTAGCTGGGTAGAGAATGACGGGAGAGGTAAACGTCCATTCTGCCTTCTTGGGTGGGCCTTGTATTCAGATCAGACCCCCTTTCTCCCTCTGCACCCAAGAGACCTGTTTTTTTATTTGCTACGTTCCATTTCCTCACTTTACAGAAAGATACTTAGAGATGAGCAGTGTGGAACATCATTTAAAACCATGGGTGGGATGGTGTACTGTTACTAGTGAAGCTTTGGGGCATGTTTGTTGTGGAGCACTGTAAAGCAGGGGAGCTAAAGTGGGGTAAGTATGAGACATGGCCCTTACCTGCAGGAGCACATTATCTATTTGGAAGACAGAAATGTAAATGTGAAATTATTTAAGACCCATGATGTGTAATGAACTGTTCAATGGTATGGTCAGGGACTATGTCTCTGCTTATTCCATTATTTTTATGTGTTAAGTGATCAAAAGACAAATAGATATGATATTGTCCTATTGTGGCACTGGTGGCAGAGACAAAAAGGTTGTTGGTGAGGTTGGATGAGCTGGCCAAGGCAGGCAAATGTTATGAAGCAATTGGCCCCAGAAAGCAAGAATTAGTTGGGGAGAATCAGTTCAATCACACATATGAACATGATTGTTCCTACAGCAGATGTTAACAGCAGAGAAACTACCATCATGGATCCAAACAGACTGATAAGCACCAAGAAATGAACTGAGAACAGGGTGTTATCAGAAGTCAGGAGGAGTCTGGCAGGGAAAGTCAGCACCACAAATCTCGGTGGGCAGGCAGAGAGTTATAGCCCCAGGATCAGAGTCCAGAACATGAGCCGCAACTTGGAGCAGACAACCTTTGACCTTATTTGGACCAGCACTGGTGTCAGAGGGGCTCCCTCTTGGGCACTGAGAAGAGAAGGGACTTGGGAGAATTGGGGAGAATCTCCTGACTGCCGATGGGCTCTATGAAAGAGGCTTGGAAAAGGGACAGAGTTTCATTTGGGTCAGCTCACCACTGTTGAGCAGCAGGCTGTTGAGGACTTCACATGCCTAAATTGTAGGTGAGTCATGGCATAGATCAGGATGAAGGGTAGCCTGCTATCAAAGGATTTTCAGTGGTGAATCCACTAGGAGAAACCTAGACCTTCCCTGCCAGTGAGGTCCGAGGAGTACAACTGTGGAAGTCTTTCTGCAATTCTGCACTTTTCCTACTGTGCCAGAGAAGAATAGCTTAAGTTTTTCTCTACAGAAATGGTTAAGGTTAGTGATTTGAGCCCAAGCTTTGCAACTTCCTGCTGTGGGACCTTAAGCAGGTGATATGGGATAATCTTCATCTGAGACAGGGGGATCATTAATAACCACCTCCTGGGGTTTTGGGGAGAATCAGTTCAATCACACATATAAGCACGATTGTTCCTACATTGAAGTGCGATGTGAACCTCAGGAAATGTGAGCCAGTGAAAACAGAAAGACCCTAATAGTCAGTTGACACCTCTGCACAGGGGATGTGGATGTGTCCTATTCACAGGGCGGCTGCAGAAATGATGGACTCCCTTCTCTGGCTCTTGAGCAAAACCTCAAGGAGAGGTCTGGAGGTGAATAAAACCTCCAATTTGACTAGAATGCCTCCCACTTTTTGTAAAAGACCAGAGTTTTCCATGAAACTGTTATGTAGAACCCTCCCAGATTTGAGCAGATGAGAACCTGAGGTAACCCCTGGTTTGGATGTGTGGTTTCACCCCAGATGGGAACCGGCTTTGTTCTTGTTCATTTAAGAACACTCCTCTGAACAGTTCCTTGGAGCCCAGCCTCAGGGCTGCCGTTAACAGTCCTGGAGATCCATCCAGGCTCAGTCCTTCCTGGTAGTACCTGAAAGAGTAATCAAATTGGACATTTATAGATAATACAGTGAAGATTTGGTGAAAATACCAATAGCTGTTATTCATATAATGGTAAAATAGCTACTTCATGGTTTGAGTTTCCCACAAGATGCAAAATACTCTGCTAGGGTTACTTCCTGTGCAACTTCCATGTTCCATCATTAGTTGTTGCTCCTGTCTGTAGCAGTTTGTTTTTTAACTTTGTGGTGTCTACATATGTGTGGGTTACAGATGTATAAATTGCCCTCAACTCTTTGTCTTGGGATTCATTTTCCTCTTATGGTTATCTTACTTTATTTACTGGTGTCCCCCAGCATAATTTAGAGAAGGCCAACCATGCAGTGGCCAAGAATGGGCGCCCTGGGGATGGACTCTACTATTACTGGCTACGGGCCCTGGGAAAGCTTCCATTTCCCTTTCATAAAATAAGAGTAACTAGAGTATCTTCTCCCACAGGGTTGTTTTGAGCCTTGTAATTGCTAGTGTGTGTAAAGTGCTCAGATAGTACCTCTTGCATAGAGAATACTCAATAAATGCCAGTTGTTGTTGTTGTTGTTATTCAAGTAGCACATAAGGTATTCATTGCCCCCAAGAAAAATACACCCCCTACAAACAGAAAGACCTTGAAGGATTCAGATAAATCCATGGATCCTGCCTTTGTCTGTTTTATGTTGCTATAACAAAATACCTGAAACTGGATAATGTATAAGGAAAGAAGTTTATTTTGGCTCACAGTTCTGGAGGGTGGGATGTTAAAGAACATGACGCCACATCTGCTTCACTTCTCTTGCTGCTTCAGTTCATGATGGAAAGCAGAAGGGCATGGGGGCACATGGAGAAGACAGCACAAGGAGTGACCTTGCTTTATAACAACCTAGTCTTGTGGTAACTAATCTAATCCCAAGAAAGTAAGGACACACTTATGTGAGGAAGGCATTAATCCATGACCAAACACCTCCCAGTACTGTCACACTGAGGAATTAAGTTTCCAGTACATGAGATCCGTATTTGGAATGTTAGAGAAAACTATAGTACTTGGGGGTACAGAGGAGAGTGTTCATAAAATTTTTTACTTCCTCGGAATGAAGCGTACAGGAAATGACCCTGTGAGGTGCCAGGCCCTGCTCTGCTTGACTGCATTCTGTCTGTTGAAATATGTACCAGCCATTTTCCTACTGCTTTTGCTTTTCCAGAACTAGTCCACATTGCTTGGAAAATATTTTAATAGATCTTCCTCCCCATTCCTGGAATGAAGCCTCAATCCTTTAGTCAAAGAATCAACGGTAACTCCCCTGGAATACATTATGAGAAGGGAACTGGGTCTCAGAGTGCCCCTTGAGAGGCAGAGTTCTAAAGCCAGGCTTACTGGGGCTAGAAGTCGGGTTGCAGTGGGATTTCCTGATCTGAGAAAGAAGCTTTCATTTGAGTGCTGCCTAAGACTATGGCAAATACAAAGGATGTTCTAATGTATCCTTGTGAATAGTACCTGAGGGAATAGTACCTAAGCCACCCGGCAAAGTTCTCTAAACAAGTCTACCTTTCCAAATTCAAAAGCAATTGCTAAGGAAAATGAATGACTGAATGAACTCAGTTGATAACAAGGGCAGAAGTCACTTTAGTCTAAGAAATTAACAAAAACTAATTATGACTTCAGAATATGTATGTTGATGATCTCAAAGGTCTGAAGAAAGAAATAGTATCTATAAAAATAGAAAGAAATAGTATCTATAAAAAAAAAGAATAGGAAATAATAAAATAGAGAGCAGGCAGAAACAAAATAACACAGGATATAAGAAGAATCAATTAAAAATCAGGAAATGTAGAATATAGTTTTGAATTTGTTAATAGAAACTCAGTAGATGGAATTGACTCAATATTGGACATAACCAAAGAGAAAATTAGTGAATTAGAAGTCAGGACAGTGCAGTTCCTCAACGGACCCAACCCAGAGTGAAAGTTTAAAAATATGAAAGAGTAGTTAAATGGCATGAAGGATACTTTGGAAGGCTCCAGTGTAAGCTAGTCAGATTTCTAGGTGGAGAGAATAGAGGGAATGAATGAGAGGCAATATTTGATAAGATTGACGATAAAATTTATAGGAAATTTTATAATTAAAAATGCAAGTTCTAGGATTAAAAAAAACATGATGAGTGACTAATAAAAATAAATATACACATAGACATATTGTACTGCAACTTCAGAACCTTAAAAAACACAAAATTTCTTGGGGGGTACACTGGGGATTGAACCTAGAGGCGCTTAACCACTGAGCCACATCTCCAGCACTTTTAATTTTTTTTGAGACAGGGTCTCACCAACTTGCTTAGGGCCTCACTAATTGCTGACAACGACCTTGAACTTGTAGATCCTCCTGCCTCAGCCTCCTGAGTTGCTGGGATTATAGGTGTGTGCCACCATGCCCAGCTAAAAACCACAAGCTTTAAAAGCTCCAGAGAGGGAAGACAAATAACCTAAAAAGGAGCAGCAGTTAGCCTGTCAATAAACTTCTCATTATTAACAACAGCTGCCAGAAGGCTTTGACGAAGTCTCTTGAAAATGCTGAAGAAGCGTCTGGGGTTGGCGCTTATTGTAGAATCTAGCATATGTGAGGCACTGGATTCAAGTCTCAGCACCACATGTAAATAAATACAATAAAGGTCTATTGACAACTAAAAATATAAATTTTTTTTTTAAAAAAGAAGATGGTGAAGAAGTACAGTTGTCAACCTTTAAGTGTATACTCCTTAAAGCTGAGGATGATTTAAAGACATTTTCAAGTATACAAAAAGAAGACAATTTAATACATACTGAAGCTTGCTGAATGAAATGCTTAAGGATGGACTTTGCTATGGTTTGCTTGGGTCCCCAAAGTTCATGACCTGGAAGCTTGATCCTCAGTGTAGCTCTGTTGGGACGTAGTTGAAAACTTTAAGAGGCCAAGTGTGGGTTGGGGTTGTGGCTCAGTGGTAGAGCACTTGCCTAGCATGTGTAACGCACTGGGTTCTATCCTCAGCACCACATAAAGATAAATAAATAAAATAAAGGTATTGTGTCCATCTACAGCTAAAAGTACTTTTTTATAAAAAGAGGCAGAACATAATAAGGTGATTATGTCATTTAGGGTACCACCCTTGGAAGGGATAAATGTGCCTCATAGGACCCTGTTCAATTTTCATGAGAGAAAATTGTTATAAAAAAAGCAAGCCTGGCTCTTGAATTTCTTTTGCTTTCTATCTTGTTATATGATCTCTTCTCCACCATGATGGCATCTGCCATGTTGTGATGCACCAAGGAGGCCCTCCAGAGGACAAATAGATAAGGCCACCTGATCTTGGACTTTCAGAACTAGATAAATCTCTTATTTTTATAAGTACCCAGTCTCAGGTATTTTGTCATAGCAATAGAAAATGAACTAATACAAATTTCATCTTGAAGAAAAAAATATATATTTTAATCAAAATGGGGTTAAAAAAACTCTAAGCCTGGATATTGGTGAAATATGTTGGTTCCAAACTTATATAATCTTTGACTGTTAAAAAAAAAAAAAAGAGCAAAACCCAAACTTTGTGCAAAAAAAAAAAAAAAAAAAAAAAAAAAAAAAAAAAAAAAAAAAAAAAAAAAACAACCCCACAAAAAAACCATGCCAATTCTAGAAAGGGCTGGGTCGCCAAGCAGGAACAAAGCTTGGCATTTGCAGATCACTGGTTTTTCAAGATAGTTCAGAAAGCCTGAACTTTCATGTGAAATTTCCTGATTATTGAGAGCTTGCAACAAAAGCACACCAAGCTCTTCAACACCTGGTAGTTTAAATAAAACTTAAACCAGCTGTACAGTCTGCAGTGGGTGATCCTTCATGTTCTTTCTGTTCTGTGGTTTCTATCACATGAGCAGGAAAGTCTGCAGATAGGAGGTGGTACTTGTACTGGGAATGGAAGGAAGGATGGAATTTAAGTGGCAAGGAGTCAGAAGGGTCTTTAGATCTGGAGGTAGGAATGATCCTGGAGGGTCTTGGGCAATAGTGAATTTGATGGGTTGGAGTTTAGGAGGAAGAGGTAAGGTTGATTGGGGTTGGAGATATTTAAATATCTTCCCATTTCCTTATGTCCTCTCTCCTTAAGAACTGTGTTCTGGAACAACCCAGTGCTAGCATATAAGGACTGTCCCCACGGTGCTGTAAGATAGATCTAGGATTGCATAGAATGTAGTTTAGTGGGGGATTTACTGGTGGAAGTGTGGTCCAGGGTGCCAGCAAGACCAGTTGGAGCCCTGCAATTTTGGTCAAAAAGTGGGTTTTATATATGGGTTAAGACAAAAGTGACTTCATCCTAAGTGGAATGTGATTTATCTTCAGTTAATATCAAAGATTCAGGCACATCCTTGGAGCCAGGGTCCTATTGTAAAGCTCCACATACCACTCCAACGGTTTTGTGTATGTATAGTTGGCTGGGGAATGATGCAGGAAAAACCAGCTTGGTTATACTGGGCCAATCATGGTGGTTAGGACTCAAGATGGCTGCAGTCATGTTAAGCTGAAACCAGAGAAGCTAGAAGCTGGCCTATTTTAAGTTATGTTTAGTGTCTTCCCACATTCCCCAGGGACAGTGGTGGCGAAGAAATGAACACTATTTGGTGATGAGGGTGAGAATACCAATGCAAAAGGCAAGGAGGAGAGATCCAGGGACATCTGGGGAAATGTGTGGTGTGACGGGATGCTTCCCAAGGCATTGCGTCATGTGTCAGGTGGTCCCGTAATTAGAAACAGTGCTCTCCAAAGCATGGCTGCAGTGTGCTAATTCACATGAATTTCTCAATAGCTTGAGTCTCTGGCTCTGGGTTCTTCTAAATGGCAATGTTGCGATGCTCTAAACCAGCTTGGCTTCTTTGAAATCGAACCAGATAAACAAGTGGAGAGGATGTGGGTGGGAGCGGTGGAGGGAAGCTGGATCGTCATCCTGTTCTTGCCATCTGCTCCTTCAATGGCAGATCCTGCCTTCCAGGGGATTAGATTCCATAGTCAGAGCGGCCACAGTCCCTGAAATTGTCATTACAACACAATGTAAATGACTTGGTGTATGCAACTCTACAATAATATGTATAAACGTATAATGTATACAGTAATGTGCCATAGAGTACATTAGATAATTTATAGCATTACTTTAATTATCTTTTTATCACTTTCTTCTTCATCTCATGTATATTGATTATGTACAGGTAAAATGCTCATACTCATTGGATAACCTTGAGCATAGGAAAAAAGTCATTCCTTTGGACCTCAGTAAATTAAAATGGCTGCCCTAGATAACTGATAGACCCCCATCTAGCTCAAAACCATTGACTCTTTCTTTGATATTGAATCGCGTAATCTTGCCAGGGGAGACAGGTAGAATGTGGTTAAGGATGCAGGGTTTCTGTTGGAAGATTGAGTTTTCATTCTGACTTTACTGCAATGTAATTCTGTGACTCTGGAAAAGTGTGTTTCACTTTTTTCTTTTTAAATCTGTACAATGGGAATAATAATATCTGCCTCACAGGGATGCCGCAAGGATTAAATGATCTTCGTAAAATGCTTCGAATAATGCCTGGCACATCAGATTTGCTCCATAAATATTAACTTTTACTGTGACTGTTATTATTTGCAGAGCACTGTAGTGAGTGCTCTTGGGAATGCAGAAGAGTCTCCACAGTTGACAGTGATTTTGCAGAAATGTACGCCATCAGTTTAATCAAGACTCACTCGGCCTGCCTAATGGGAAAAAAAAAAAAAAAAAAAAAAAACTCTTTCAAGGATGTGAGATGGAAAGTTAGGGTTGTCCCAGGTGGGTCTCCCTGGGAAGCAGGGCTGAGATGGAGATTAGCATGCAGGGCATTGCTGGAGAGTTGGATTGGCATCAGTGGCTGTGTGAGCCAGGCATGGGTGACAGGATTGAGCAAAGGGAGCAGTTGAACTCTGATGCAGTCCCAGTAAAGGCCTTGGTCACTCAGTGGGGCACTGTGGGACTCAGAAAGGCCATTCGGAGTTGTCCTGAGCTGGAGCAAGGGAACTGAGCCCCACGTATTTAACTTATACATAATCAAAACATACACATGACAAAAAGGAAGTGATAAAAAGATCATCTGAATAATAACGAAGCTCAGCTTGCCTTTCTGGTGATGGAATTGGAAGGTTAGGAATGGAGGCCACTCTGCTCATCTCTTGGGGGTCATGTGAGTTTGTCTCTGCTTCTCTCTGCCTATCCTCCAGCCTCTGTCTCTTCAGACTGACTTTTTTCCACCTCTCACTTTGCACATGGTCAATAGCCCAGGGCCTGTGTGGCTTTAAGGTTCCAGTGCCCATCACAACTGATTGTATTTTAGTTCAGATGTGTTTGTTTACGTGTGTACGTGAGGGTGCGAGCTATGGATGCCTAACCTCTAATTTGGATCACTGTCCGTTCCAGGTCCTGACCCTGGAAATAGAGGGCTGCATCATGTTGTATTGTGGTACTGCATGATATATGGCTGGTTACCCATATTTCGCCTTTCCAGGACTATGGCCAGGCTAGGCACTGTAAAACTTGCTAACAGCACCTTTAACAAGGATTTATTGAACACCTAAGCAGTGTTCTAGGCACAGGGAACACAGGGAATCTAACAGACAATACTCTGTGCTCTCAGGAGTAGAACACTACACTCGGGGTCTAGAAGAGCATTTTCAGGGCTGGGGAGATAGCCCAGTTGGTAGAGTGCTTGCCTCACAAGCACAAGGACCTGGGTTCAATCCCCAATACTGCAAAAAAAAAAAAAAAAAAAAAAAAAAGAATGGCATTTTCATCAGGCATGTGGGGGTAACATGGGGGAAGAGCAGGATGGATCCTCTTTCTTTATTTTTACAGACTGTATTTTGATCCATTGTACACAAATGGGGTACATCATTTCGCTTCTGTGGTCTCCTCTCCTCATGTAACTTCAGTGGTTTCCTTCCTATTGACTCTGCATTTCTTCCTTCTCTTTAACTGAAACTCTGTCCTGGTCTCCCCCATAGGTCAACAACAACAATTCCTTCCCCGACTGAGCTCCTTGCTGGCCACCCTCAGGCAGTTCAACCCCCCCACCCCCATCAGTCACCTCTTCCCTCCATCCTGCCACCCCTCCATCTTTCCTAGTGCAGTGAACTTCACAGTTATCCTCACAGACTTAAAACCCTGGTATGAATCTCAGCTCACATTTTCTACTCAGCCAGTTGTCCGCTTGCGTGGAATCTGTTTCTCACATTTGTCCGTTCTCTGACGAGTCCTGGCATGGCTCCTCTTGGCTTTAGTTTCTCCTTTCTAACCCATCTCATTAGTCAGCCAGATTAATATTCCTGAAATGCACCCCTGATGTCCCAGTCTTCAATATTGTCTTCTGAGTGAAATTTAACCTCCTTCTTCTGGCATCTCAGAACTTCCTTCATCTCGTTCCACAGTGCCTTTCCAACTAATTTAGGATGTTTTCCATACATTCAGAGGCTATATTCTAAGCATTAAGAATGAATAGGTTCCATGCTTTTGGGTAGTTTCCCCTTATCCCTTATGTCCTTTCCCCATTCTCCTCAGTCCTTGGCTCATCTCTCTGGAAGCCTTGATAGCAAGCCCATCAAGCTCCATGTCAGTCTCACTGCCATCCGTGCTACTTGTTCCCTGTGTTGCATGCCATTCCACACATACATTCCTTACTCTGCAGCTGAGCCAAACGGTGACTTGGGGTGAGTTCAACCTCACATTCCTAAGCCACCCCAGGTAAATACACAGTCTAAATAAAAGTGGAGTCTTGCTATTATCAACAAGCTTCAAAATGATTTCCCACTGATTGCCTCCCACAGATTGCCACCCTTAAGCTCTACCTGTGTGGAAAGTTTGGAGTCTCTGGTTTCCTCTAGACTGGCAGAGCTTTGAGGACTGGACTCCTCTTTCAGTCCACCATGGCACATGGTCAGGGGCTTGGAAAATATGGCTGACTAGGAATGTTGATGACTGAATATGTGAAGGGATGGATGAATGAACACATGAAAGCCACAGCACACAGATCCCCTTCAGATGTTCTTTTTTCCCACTTTTCTCCATGAACATGAAACATATTTTTGTTTCTATCTGATTGGCTGCTTTATTTTTTTAAATTATTTTTTTTATTTTTGCAGACTGCATTTTGATCCATTGTACATAAATGGGGTACATCATTTCGCTTCTGCGGTTGTGTACGATGTAGATTCATACCATTCGTGTAATCATCCATGTACGTAGGGTAATGATTGGCTGCTTTAGAACAGTGCCGGAGTCTCCATTAATAACCTCCATTTCCTGTCTCAGCTACATGAGAAACAGCAGAGAGCCTGCAGCTCTAGGCAGGTGGCACATCTCCCCTACTGTCTAGACCACTGACTCCAGCTCACATGCAAGGCCTTCACCTGCTGTCCCCATGCCATGGCCCCTCTGAGGGAGCCCCAGGAGTGTTCTATTTTTTCTCTGTCTGTGCATGGGGAAGCTCCTGTTTTATCTTCCAAGTTTAATTTGACCTTGAGAAAAGCAGGGGTCCCACAGTACCAGTTGGCAACTAATTCTACCATCCCCCAAGTTATCAAGTCAGTGAAATGCTGAAGTCAGTCACATAAAATGATGTAGTATTTGCCTAGAACCTACAGACAGCCTCCTATCTACTTAAAATCATCTCTAGATTATGCAGAACACCCACTGTAATGTCCACGCCACACAAATGGTGGTTACACTGTTTAGTTATGGAGAATAATGATCAGAAAAAGAAGTGTGCACATGTTCAGTGCACATGCCACCGTGGTAGGCCCAATTACCTTGGGCTGCAGGTGGTTGAATCCATGTGTGAATGTGTGGATTTGGAGAACGGGCCATAAATAAGGAAAAATTACCTGAAGATAAAGACTGGGTCTTCGTGGTGTTGACTTCTCCAGACTCCCTTCATCTCTCTCACTGCCTTAGTTCTGGGCTCCAGTAAGACAGTTACTTACCTCGTCAGGCCTTGGCCTAGTCTGTGTCTTCTACTGGAATATTCTTTTCTACGCTGCCTTTTCTGCTGCCTAATTCTTCCCCTGGCCAGCTACTCTTGAGCCTTTAGATTCAGCTTGGATGTCACTCCTTCAGGAACCCCTCCTGACCTCCCTGGCCTGTGCTCGCCTCCTTAGGTTCACGTCTCCTGTGCCCACACTCTGCCTGGTGCTGGCCTTAACCCAGTGCTCCTCTCACTGAATTGGAATTGCTTGTCCCTCTTCCTTCCTGGTCTGTTCATGAAGTCAGGGCTTCCCATTGTCCCTCCTGGCCTGCTCCATGCTCACACATGCGGCAGGCACTTGGCAAACACAGGCTGAATGAATGGATGGAGATGTGGAGGGAGAGTGGTTACGTGAATGGGCAGTGAAATAAGCGGTAGGGTATGGACTGGTCAGTCATTGCTGCAGAATTTTGCATGACAATCACGGGCTCTCAGTGGCATTCGGTAACAAGTGTTTATTGCTCGTGTGTCCAGAGCCATCTGGAGGTCAGCCGGGCAGCTCTGTTGATCTTGGCTGGACTCGCGTGTTTTTGACTGAGGTGATCAGGGCAATGCAGCTCCGCAGTTTACAGCTCTCACTCTCCCACCCGGCTTAGGCACATGCCCTGGTGATGGCACAGTGCAAGAGCAAGAGGACACACTCCCGGCCTCTCAGGGCCCAGGCTGGAGCTGGCACAGCACAGTCTATTGAGAAAAGCAAGTCATAGGCCACCTCAGATTTAAGGGGGAAGAGTGGAGTCTACCCCATTAGTGAGAGAGGACTTGTCACACGGCATAGAAGGGGGTTCAGGGAGGGATTGAAGTAGTGGGGCCATTCTTGTTTCCACTCGTCACACTGGGCACCAAGGTCCTGGGTTGGAATTCACAACTAACTAGGACCTTTGGAAGTCGCGGGCTGGGGAGATAGCTCAGTTGGTAGAGTGCTTGCCTCACAAGCACAAGGCCCTGGGTTCAATCCCCAGCACCGCAAAAAAAAAAAAAAAAAAAAAAAAAGTGGAAGTCGCATGTGTCTGAAGGCTTCTGGAGCTTCAGTTTACCTGAAGATAAAGATTGGGACGTGGAGAGCCACCTCTCCTAGAGGTGCTTGGCTAATATCACTGGGGAGAAGTGTGGGGCTGTGGAGAAAGTGTAGACCATGAGACCAGGAACCTGCTCAGCAGCCTCACGGCCCAGGCTCCCTACATTGTAAATTGGAGGCTCTGTGGGCTCATAAATAATGGATGTAAATGGGTTTTAAAAAGCATCAAGCATTATGTGGTTGTAAGGTATTATTAGGATTGGGCACCACCTTTGCCAAAACAGCTATTTGAGAAGTCTGGCTTCACCCTGTGGCACTTCCTCTGTCTCCCCAGATGAGATGATTGGTAGCAAACTGTCCTGAAATGATGTTTCCATGGTCCAAGAAAATGACAAATAAGACTGCCTAGGAGTTCATTTTTCTGCAGAACACTAAGAGGCCCTGCCGGCAGAATTGCTGGTGATTGTATCCCAGGTTCCTCTGCTTGTTGTTTGCCTAGTGTAGAGAAATGCTGGACTTGGTGGTTTCTCTGGGATGTTTTCTTTTTCTAGTCCCTCTTGGCAATCCCATCAGATAAAAGTCAGTGATTCTGGAGAAGAAGCAGGCATTTCCTCCCTTCTAAAAGTTTATGGCCCTGGGCGATTATCTAGGACTTCTCCGAAGTGTGATTGGGATGTTCACTTGGGTGCTGGAGCTGAACTGGATGGTGGGCTTTTCTCTTGCTGGCTTTGGAGGAAGAAAATGAGCAAAACTACTGCCTGTCTCTGGCTCTGGAGGCAGTCAGGGGATGGAAGGCGGGGCTCCAGGCCTTTCATTCCCAAACTCAGAGAAGGGATTCTGAAAGGGGGACCTGCAGGACAGGAAGGAGAAGTGGAGTGGAGTTTGCAAGTGAATTCTCAGGGTCCAGGTCCCCATATGAGCACCCCGACCCCCACCTTGCACGACATCATCTGTGGCTGCAGCTCAGGTCACATTCTTTTCTCCGGGAGCCTTCAGGTCTCTGGAGGGGCATTTCTCTGGATGGCTGTGTGTAAACACCTGGCGCAGAGTGTGTTCCATTCCCACAGTGCTCTGACACTTCCAGCTGAGAGCACATTGTTATTTTTCTCTTCCCTCTCTCATGAATCATTCTGACTGAGACCTTCCCAGGGAAGGTTCCATCTGGCCAAGGATTCTGTCCCCAGAATCATGGAATCTGTTGCACTGAGGGGCCAGGAGGCAAGGGCGACTGGGAGTCGGGGGTGGGGAGATTTAGGACTGGGCTCACCCATTCCTGGGCTCAGATTGTGGCCTTGAGGAGCTTGTGGTTAACTGAGCCTCGGTTTCCTCATCCATAAGCCCCTCTGGGTTTGCGGTCTGGGTTTAAGGAGACGAGGTGTGGAAATCTGCCTCTCTCCAGTGGATTTTGGAGCTGATTGGTGGATGACCAGCCCTGAGCCTACTGAGTCTTCACCCCACTCCTTTGGTGGTGGACATGACCCCAGATTCTTGTCCTCTACAGAAGGGGAAATCAAGGCACCAAGCAGGCTCTGACCTCTAGAAAGCATTTCTCCTGTTGTGTGTTTACTTCTGGATAGGAGAGCGAAAGTTGGGGTGTGTTCTTGGGCAAATCATTTAACCCCTCTGAACTTCAGCTTCTTCTTTAAAACGGGAATAGCATCACCTTCCTTGCTTAGAAATAAACTTAGAAATAACATGGGTGTAGTCCGCCATCGGGCAGGCACTTAACACACAAAGTAGCTGGGTTAATTTCACAGCCCACGCATCTCTGCTCTTACCAGCTTGCTGGCACAAGAGAGTCACACTGGAATTCCATTTCTGCCACTTGTGCAGGTGGCCAGAGTGGGGTCTCCAGTTTCCAGAGGGTTTGCACATGTGCCATGATCAAGTCTGCTCCTGCTGAAGTTGACCTCTGTTTGCTGCGAGGCACCTCCCTCTTGCCCCTGCTGGAGGTACCCTGGAGGAAGTACCACTTCTGTTCCAGTTCCTTTTCCCATTGCTGCCCGGCAACATCCTTCCTGGAGCTACCATGTTCCTGTTAGTCTATGTTTTCCTGAGATCATCTCTGTTCCAAGCCAAAGGGCAGATAAAGCCCTTCCCTTCACTCTGCCAAGCTTTATTGTGAAACCTCATGGTACCTCCATGAGCCGTCAGCACTGGACCTTGAAGTAGGAATAAAGGAGTTCCCAGGGGAGGGGTAAATGTGTTCTCCTATTTTACATAGACACACCTCTTCTCTCCAATGAACTTACTTTTCATTGGTGTATGAAATCAGTCATACACGGTGGTGCTGGAGTCGCCTGCCTTCATCTCCAACTTCAGTTTGGGCTGGAAACTCCCTGATATTACAGCAGCAGCATCACATGGCTGCCTGTGTCACCACAAGCTGCTGGTGGACAGGATTCTGAACTGGACACTATAAATGAAAAGTAGTGCTAATAAGAGATATAAGAGAGCAAGAGAGCTTTAGTGTGTTAGCTTTGGGTTATTGTCACAAAACACCCGAGATAATCAGGTTATAAAAAGAAAAGGTTTGTTCTGGCTCACAGTTTTGGAGGTTTCAGTCCATGAACAACTGGCTCCGTTGCTTTAGGTCTGTGGTGTCCCTTTAATGGTGGGAGCACGTGGTGGAACAAAGCCATTCACCTCATAGGACATGAAAAAGCAAAAGAGGAAGAGACTGGGGTCCCACAATTCACTTTAAGGACATGCCCCCAATGACCTAAAGCATACCACTTGGCCATGTCTTTTAACCCTCCTGTGCCTCTCCCCTACAATAACACCAAGCTGGGCATCCGGATGTTAACACGTGGGTCTTGGAAGATTCAAACTATATAGCACCTTGCATTTCAAACTGGCCTATGGTACTGCATGCATGGAGCTCATATAAAAATTAGTAAACCAGAATTTGTCGGTCAACACATGGAATGTCATCTTAATGGAAGGAGCTTAGAAAATATCTCTTAGTAGAGTCTCCTTGTCAATAACTCTAGTGTTGCAGTAGTTTCCTAATTGTCCTCCCTGTCTCCTGTGTCCTCTGCTGGCAATTCACTGGTCCCCCATGCTGCCACCAAGTTTTCCTGTAACATTGACTGTGGAGTAAAGTCTAAACCCCTGAATGTGGTCTTCAGGGCTGGTCGCCATCTGGATCTCAGAAACCCTTTCCTCCTGAGCTTCTCCCACATCTGGGTAAACTTCTGAACTCCTAGCCTTGCCAAACCCCTTGCCAGCCCCTGAACATGCTGTGAACTTCTAGACTTTAGGGTTGTTGCCTCTTTACCCTATTCTTCGTGCTCTCCCCTCGCCTGGTAAACTCTTATCCAAGCTGAGATGCCCCATGAAGCCTCTTGGATCCTTTTGGCTCAGACCATCTCCCTTGTTTCCTTTGTGATATATCCCATCTGAGCATGCCCGTTTTAGCTCATGGTAACGTTGCACTCTGTTATATCTTTTAGTCTGCTGAATTCCTTGTGGGAAGAGCCCCTATCCATCCCATTGTTGGGCCCTCTTGTCCTAGTACAGAGCCTGGCAGATGCTAAGAAATGTTGAATGAATGTTTAAACAAATGATCAAATATAGAAATAGATGTTAGATAGGAACTGGGTTCTCCATGTGTTTGGAGGGAGAATTTTAATATTTTAATAAAACAAAATTTTATAAGAGAAAGGAAAGTATCCATGAGATTTCCAGGTTTAGGTAGAACCAAGATAATTTTTGTACCTTTCCTGAGTATTGTAGTAAGACCTGATAGAGTTTAAGTCAAGCACTTAAAGAAGAAAGAAAGGAGGAATCTATGGGCATGAATAACAATGGCTTTTTGAGTTTAAACCTTTGAAGTGCATATGTAACATTAATTGAAAAATCGGGCCCTGTGAGAAGCACTTTGCACATATAACTTCATTCAGTGCTCTCAACAACACCTTGAAGGAGTTACTTGATTTCTGTAAACCTGGTTTTCCACAAGTGAGATAAAAATAGGAGTTAGGAGAGGGGGTAGAGGTAGAGAGAAGAAAAGATCATTCCAGATAGAAGAAATAGCAAGTACAAGGCCCTGAGGTGGAAAAAAATTTGGTAAGTTCCAGGGGAAGAAGGAAGTCTCAGGAGCTGGAAGGTAGAGAGCAAGGGGCAGATGGGACAAGACGAACCCATAGAAGGGGAAAGAGACTGCACCAAGTAGGGTCTTGAGAGCCACTTTAAGACCTTGGTCTGTGTCCTAAAAGCACATTAAGGTTTTTAGTCATTATTCCCAAAATGATGACAATCTGTTGAAGGATTTTAAAATGAAGGTAAAGAAGGGGAGAGATAGGAACTTGCTGATAGTAGCACAATTTAGATTTTTTTACCTTTCAAAGAATTGTTGGGGGCTGGGGTTTTGGCTCAGTGGTAGAGCGCTTGCCTGGCATGTGTGAGGCACTGGGTTCAATTCTCAGCACTCCATATAAGTAAACAAATTAAAGGTCCATCAACAACTGAAAAATATTTTAAAGAAAGAATTGTTGGAAAATATTGCTAAGAGCATTAAATTAAAAAGGGATCTGAAGGCCAGCTTAGGAGACCATTGTGATTGTCCAGGTCAGAGATGACAGGGACCTTTACTAGGATGGTGGCCAGGGGGATGGAAAGAAATTGACGCATTTAGAAGTGTCGGGAAATAGAACAGATAACAATTGGCGATAGGTGGGATGAGGACAGGGCAAGGAGAGTAAGGGTAATGACCAGTTTCTCTCTTGAGCAAGGAGGGGAACAGAGGTGCCATTGCCTCGGATAGGGAGCGTCGGCAGGAAATGTCAGGAGAATTTTAGGGTAGGAATTGGGAGGCCATCTCGTGGCAGCAGGGCTGGATGGAACTCCTTGGGAGTGAATGCTGCTGTGCTGATCGCTGAGGTCATAGGATTTCTGAAAGGAGGAGACCCAGACTGCCCCGCTTCCTGTCGGGGGCTTGTGGAGCCGTTATGATGCCTTCGTATGGGCCTTACGACGAGGCTGGTTTTACGGTGTCTCCCAACCTTTCAGACAGGCGCTGAAGAAGAATAAGTGCCAAGGGCATTTGTGTCTCTGCCACACGCCTGGTTGATATGTTATTTATTTCCTATTATGGAGTACTTTTAGTACAAAAGGCTTGGTCCTGGCAACTGGAATGCAAAATTCAACGGCATTTCCCCAATCAGCCAACCCCCAGCAACCTCCTTCCTTCAGAAGGGGGGACATAAGGTGGCGAAGGGTAGGGAACAGGCAACACAGTGGAACTAAGAATCTGTTATCCTCTTGCCAAAGCCACTGTGTGGGGAAACCCACTTTGTACTGGGGAGAAATGACTGGAGGCCAGAGGAAGAGTAAGAGGAAAGGTTAGGGCCTGGGAGGCTGGAGTTCAGAGGCCATGCAGTTGGTGCAGGTGGCAGGCACTTGGCCTACCTCTAGGGATTCCTATAGTCTGTTAAGCCTGATTTAGGCCAAAACAGGGCACAGAGATGTGTTTAGTTTCAGAAAACGCCCACTTGATTGATGTCCATTGGTTTCTTAATGATGGACTGGACCTCAATCCAACTACCCCACTTTCTGCAGAATTCCGGGTCCACATCTTGGTTCATAGGAGGCCCACAAAACCCATCAGTCAACTGACCAACTAACCTAGAGCAGTAAAACCATTCATCCAAATCTCACAAAGAATTATGGCCCAAGCAGTGAGTGGTGCTGCCAAATAACAAGCTGATAAACACCAGCATTTTTTTTTTTTTCCTCTTTGGTAACAGGACCCAAGACATTAAATAGGAGCTTGGCAGAGAGTTCCACATTGCATTAAAGGGAGAAGTCGATTTATATTGGGGTAGTAAGTGGTCACTTCGAGCCGATGTGTGCATGCTTGCATTCCTGCTTGACTACTGAAATTTGCTACAGTACTGGGAGAGCTGTCTCTGAAGGCAGCCTTCAGCGTTTCCTGTTTGGTTGATCTTGTGTCAGTACTGCAGTCCGTGAGCATGAAAGCAGAATTCTGGGCTGATTTGCAGGTAGTAGATTCTTTTTATTTATTTATTTATTTTTTACAGACTGCATTTTGATTCATTGTACACAAATGGGGTACATCATTTCATTTCTATGGTTGTGCACGATGTAGATTCACACCATTCATGTAATCATACATGTACATAGGGTACTGATGTCTCAGTCCATCATTTTTCATAACCCGCCTCCCTCTCATTTCCTTCTACATAATCTAAAGTTCTTCCATTCTTTTCTCACTTTCCACCCCCTCACCCCCATTATATATCATCAGTCACTTATCGGGAAAAACATTTGGTCTTTTGTTTTCTGGGATTGGCTTATTTCACTTAGCATGATATTCTCCAATTCCATCCATTTATTTGCAAATGCCATAATGTTATTCTTTTTTGTGGTTAAATAATATTCTATTGTGTATGAGTTACAAATTGGTGCAGGCACTCTGCAAAGCAGTGTGGAGAATCCTCAGAAAACTTGGAATGGATCCACCTTTTGACCCAATTATCCCACTCCTCAGTTTATACCCAAAGGACTTAAAATTAGCATACTACAGTAACGCAGCCACATCAATGTTTATAGCAGCTCAGTTCACAATAGCTAGATTGTGGAACCAACATAGATGCCCTTCAACAAATGAATGGATAGAGAAACTGTGATATATATATGCAGGTAGTAGGCTTATAAAATAGTAATAAGCTTGCCAAGAAGAATCAGACCCATTTGTAAACTTTGATTGTTTACAGAACTCTTGTGTGTGTGTGTGTGTGTAATTTGATTTCACCATAATTCTTAGGTAGGTATTATTAATCCCAATTTTCAAATGAGGAAACAGATGAGTTTAGTGTCTTGAGGCAGGTCTGGAACTAACTCAGAACTCATTTTTCTCATGTCTGAAGTTGAGTATGAAATAGCCTCTTATGGTTTGAATTTTGAATTTTCCCCCAAGCATCCTTGTGTTGAAGGATGATCCTCAGCTTGGTGCTACTGGGAGGTGGGGTCTCATGAGTGGAGGTTAAGTATTTGGGGACGTGACCTTAAAAGGGATCTTGGGACTCCAGCCCCTTCCTGTTTCTCTTTTTGCTTCCTGGCTGCCATGAGTGAGAAGTTTCCTTTGCTCTGTGCTCCCACCATGATGTCTGTCATCACAGGCCTGAAGGCAATGGGACCAAGTGACCATGGACTGAAACTTCTGAAACCATGAATGAAAATAAATCTTTCCTCTTCTTAAGTTGATTTATCTCAGGTATTTAGAAACAATAGTGGAAGATAACAAACACATAACTTTACCAGATCATAATGTGTACATACTCTGACATTACCTACTCTGAGGCTTACAACCCCATTATTAAGCCATTAGACAACTATAATAATTTTGTATTTTTTTTCTGAGGCTTTCCCTCAAAGCTTGCTGGACTTAGCACTTGAAGGTACTTCCCTGGACCCTTTTTATTATGTTTTGCCTTACTCCATCTATTCCAAGATGCAGAGAGGGTCTCCTGAAGAGTTTATATTCAAAGGTCACTGATTTACAACATGATTTAATTGTGATGACTCTAAGGACTTGATTGATGTGCATGATAAAAAATGAGATTCTTTCAAATAACCAGGCCCACTCACTGACCTCAAAAATCAGACCTCCGCTCTGGGTATGGAATGGATTGAGATTACCTTTGACAATCTTTGCAGAGCTTTACAAGGTTAAAAAGAAAACACACACACACACACACACACACACACACACACACACACACACACACACATGCCTGAAATCAAATCCTTCATGTTTCTCCCTCTCTTTTCTGAAAAGCAATTGGCAAGAATATGCAAAGTTGCCAGGATGAGGTCACAGATCATAACTCATGTGACTTTTAGACACATAAATCCCTCAGCCTGCTGTACTGATTTTCCATCCCATGGCTAGCCTCTGGGAGCAGTAGCTGCAATGAGCATGACATTCTGGGACTTCACTGTGGCCTTGGTCATTCTTCCATGTGGCATTCTCATTAGGAGGTCTGGAAACTCATCCTGCATCCTGTTACTGTCAGGTGAATGCACACATGGCCAGAGGCAACTTTTCAGCATGAGTTATTGTGGTCCAGATGGAGGCACTTTGGGACAGTGGGGCCACCCTGCTCTGGGTTTGAATCCAGCAGGGCCAACATTAGCTAAAGTTTTACTGGGAAAGTTTCCTGGACTCTTAAGCTGAAGGCTTCAGATGGTTCATGTTAGCAATTATAGCATTAAGTGAATTTCAGTGTATTTTGTCAGGTCTTGTGTTCTTTATAGTGCTTTCCACTGGGTCTCTAAGTACATTTTTTGTCATCTGCCTAACTCTCGGGGATGTTTGAGATTTTCACCTCTAGAAGAGATGCTACCCTACTATGCCCAGCTATGGCCTTCCCAGGGCCTATTGCCCCACCTCATGACAGAGGAGTGATGACTATTATGAGGAAGACTTGGAGAATAAAGAAAAGCACAACAGTTAGAACAGGAGTTGGCCACCTCTGGCCCACAGGCCACATGTGGCCTCTTGCCTGTTTTTGTAAATAAAGTTTTATTGGAACATCCATGTACATTCATTTCTGTACTTCCTATGGCTACTGTTGTTCCACAAGGGGAGAACTGAGTAGTTGCACCAGAGACTGTGTGGCCTCCAAAGCCTAAAGTGTTTACCCTCTTTCTCCTCATGGAAAATGCTTGCCAAACCCTAACTTAGTGACAGGTGCTGGTACTGTGGTGACTTCCTTTCATAATAACAGGGCAGAAAGGACTGGGATACGGAGAACTGGGACAAGAGCTAAGCCCTGGCCACGCTGCTGGGAGACCAGAGTTCGTACCACACTGGGGTGATGCTGCCTGGCCACTTTTCTCTTTCGTGTGTGGGCCCATCCCTGTTTCATGAAGTGAGGAATGAGTACTACTGATGGCATATATGTGGGATGAGTTCAGGGGGTTCACTGAAGCGGAACTAAGTAACGTTGACTCACAGAAAGAAATAACACTGTCCCTGTTCATCCTCCTTCCACCCTTCTGATGACCTTCTAGAGAAAATCTCCCTTAGATGCTGGTGTATCTTCAACACTTCCTCAATTCCTACCAAATTCCTTTTATCCAGAAGAAAGCAGATCTTGGGCTAAGGAATTGTGGTAGAATACTAATAGCATTATTTTGTGTTTGCTCTATTTACTATTTACAGTTGTACCTCTCCTTAATGGCAAGTGATTTGGAATTTTCGATTTATAGTGGTACCATAAAGCATCCCATGAAAAAGTGAAGTGATTTAAAGAAATATTTTAAATAAATATAGGACTGATGGTTTCCAGAGAGGCACACTGTGATGATGCGTGAAGTCTGGGGAAGGCCTTAGAAGTTTCCAGGCTGGCCCTTGGGCTCTCTGGTTTCTGTTTTAGCTCTCTCTAGGAAGAGGATAGAACTGAAAACATAAAGAGAAGCATCCTTAGCCAGAGGACGCAGCTGGAAATTCTGCATTAATGAATTCTGATCTCTTCCCATTTAAATGCATCTGGTCCTTCAGGGACCACTCACTGGGCAGCAGAGCTGTGAATATTAATCTTGTGTTGAAATTGATCACGGCCCACTGTAACTTGGAGACTTTGGTAGGAGGAGGCCTGGACTCATTCTGGCTGATCTTTTCCTTTCACTGAAAATCTGGAAGGCATGGCAGCAACTTCTGTCTGACTTCTTCATGGGAGGGGTGCCTGGGATTCGGACATGGCACATATGCTGTGGGAAACTCTCCTGCCCACTTTGCTTCCTGTTGCCTGATTCCTGCCTGGGGGAGCTGGGTTAGCCATCTGAGTAGGAGAACTCATGGGGCTGATGACCTGGGTCCCTGCTTTTGGATCATGGTGGGATGTGGGACTCTCCCATCTCTCATCTCTTCCCTGCAGCCACAGATGTACATTCAGGGATGTATAATGGTAATCTAGTGAGTTTGGGACCCTACCATTTCCTCTTATGTAGGGGAAGATTTTCCTGGTCGATAGTATCATTGTCATCATCATCATCATCATCATCATCATCGTCGTCATCATCATCATATTAAAACATCATCAAAAAACAATTATTTGCTAAATAACATTTAATTTTTCAAAACTTTAGCCCATCTACCATGCTTCCTTTCTAGGGCATGTGGTGGTGTGAAGTGGAGGGGGAAATGCCAATCATTTCACCCAGTACCTTCGCAGCATATATATATATATATATATATATATACACCCCATTCTCCAGAAAGCTGCATTCAGATGTTGCCAACTCAGTATAATGCATATGGCAAGCTCTCTGGCAAGTTATGCAGCCAGATGATTCAATATTTAGGTGAAATTAGGCAAGTCACCTCACTTTTCTGTGCCTCAGTCCCCTCCAAATGCTGTATTCAGGGAGACAACTCACAGAAAACACTAAGATTCATAAATGCCTGCTCTTAAATGCTTCTATTTTGCAAATGGGAAAAGCCAAGGCCCAGAGAGGTTAAATGATTTACTTAAAGTCACACAGCTTGTGAGTGTTCAGACCAGTCTCTGAACTCAGCCAAGTCCAATCCAGCTCTTGGCCCTACAGTGCCAGAGGCCTGTTTATCAGGGCCGAGGCAGTGGTAAGTGCTGAGAATTGGCCCTGTTCTGGAGCCCTAAGGAGCAGGACCAAAGGTGGGTGGCACCTGGCAGAGCCTCCGGTGGATTCTGCAGTCAGGCAGGCCTGATGTGAATCCTGTGATTCAGACAGCCCCTTTTCCTTCTTTGGGCCTTAATTTCTCCTCTGATGATACCCACCTTTTCTTCTGTGGTGGATGCAAACTGGCTTGACTTGTAAAGGTTAATAAAAGAAGGGCTGGTGTCATTGGTAGGGGTCTTTGGTTCAATGAAGGAGAGAGAGGAAAACAATGCGAGGTGCCAGGCACTGGCTAGCGTCTGCTGAGGGAACTGGAGGGACACGAGAACAGAGGAGCTCTCTCCCGATCACCAGGATGGCTCCAGGCTTCACGCTGGGCGGGGCGAGCTGGCGGCTGCCCATCCCATGCCCAGGTTGCCGGTAATGCGCGGCTGTGTCTGGTGGTGCAGCTGATGCCCTGTATAGCTGGAGGCGGAACCCGGGTGCCTTCAGGCCGTGGGATTTCAGCCAACTGCCGACTCGTTCATGTATGGGAGGTTGGAGAAGGACCAGGCAGGGATGGTCGTGGGGTGACATACCCCTCCTTGCAGTGTTGTGCACCCAGGTGGTGAGATGGTGCCGGGAAAACACCTTGCTCAGTGCCCAACACCCAGTTCTCTTTATGCCTGACTAGAGCAACAGGAACGGCTCCTTTACTGAGACCTTACTATGTACCACGTGCCATGTGAGGCTCTCTGTGTGCTTACCACATCTCACCCTTTTGGCCTTCCAACCAGGAAGCTATCATTCCCAGAATCACAGAGAAAACAGAGACTCAGAGAGCCCTAGTGACTTCCCTCAAGTGGTGGCAATCAGATTTGGACCCCAGTCAGACTCCCCCAGATATATGAGCATGTGCCTTTCCTGCTGGGTCAGACCACCTCTGTGGAGAGCTGTCTGTCCAGGGTCCACTAGGTGTCTGGTCATGTTACACACATTATTTCTAGTCTGATCCTGGTGACCATCCTGCAGGGTAAGAATAGGTACCTGTCTTTTACAGTTGAAAAAATAGTGACTCACCTACCCAGGGCAAGACATAATGCTCAATTTGTGCCAGTGGTTTCAAAGTCCACAATCTGCTCAGTCTATCCATGGGGCCACACTCTTTTCCCTAATACTGGAGTTGAAGGGCAGGGAACCCCTCAGGATGCTGGGCCTTGGGCTGGGCAATGAGAGCCTCTGTCTTTTTGCTCTTGGGGGGTTTGCAGACTCTATTACACTGCTCTTGTTGGAGGACATGTGCACGTTCTGAGAAATAAAGCAGGGTCATCCCTTCCTTTCAGGACCTTATTTTCTACTTCAGGAAATGAGAAATGGCCTCAGGAAGCAACAACGATAAACAATAACCATAGCTAAACTCTATGAAGCCTTGAGCACAATACTGTCTGATTGAAGTTTCTGCAGTGAAAGAAATACTCTGTAATATGGTAGCCATAAGCCACACGTGACTTTGAGTGTTCAAAATGTGGCAAGTGTGACGGGGGAATGAATTCTTTTGAAGAGCCACATGTGGCCTGTGGCTGCTGACTTGGACCATGCAGAGGCAGTGTGTGTGTGGAGCTCAGCGCTAGGAGCTTTCTCTGCATTATCACTTATTGTTCTCACAACAATATGAGGTAGATTATTATTCTTCCCATTTTACAGAAGAAACTGAATCCCAGGGAAATGTGGAAGCCTGCCCAAGTTCTTCCAGCTGAACATGTGGCACGGTCAGGAGTTGAACCACCTGGGCAGGTGACCCAGAGCCCATTACATTGTACTGCAGAGGTGAGGTTCCCTTCCATAATGGGAAGACCTGAGGTCAAGGTCAGGATGCCTTGGGATGGATACGATGACAACTAGGCATAGGCCTGGTGCCTACAGCACCAAGATGACAGGTGAAGTGTGAGTAGAGACCGGAGATGGGGTGGGTTGAGATCCCTGGAAGGGTAGACCTGAGGAGCTCAGGGGGAAACAGCTTGGCCTGAGGATCTGGTGATGGTGTTTCCTTGCTCCCCTTGCTCTGGGTTTGACCTCTGGCTCTGCCACTTTCTGGTGGCCCTGGACAAATCACTTCCCCTCCCAGAGTCTCAGTTGGCTCATCTAGAGAAGTGATAAAACCGCCAGCCTCATAGGGTATCTTGATGATCAGGTGAGATCATGCCTACAGCTGATGAGATGTTGCCAGCGGTGACATTCTGTACGATCTGTCTGCATCCTCCTAGCATTTCCCCAGGGGAAAATGAGCAGAGGCAGCAAACTCTCTCTTGATCTTAACTTTCCAGTTGAGTTCAGATGGTGAAAGTGGGTCCTCTCCATCCCAGAGGGTACCAGAAGAGTCAGATTAGAATTGGAGTAGGGTCCGGGAGCTGTATTTATTTATTTATCATCATCAGATGCCTCTTTTTAATCCAAGAGGAGCACCTGCATACTGTGGACAGAGGCCGCTGAGGGCATGTTGGCACTCTTAACTGGACAGACCTGTTAGACAGAGCTGCGACTTTGGCATCAAGTTTCTGGTTTTGTCTGATTTTATTTTCCTTTCCCTTTCGATTATGGAAAATTTCAAACATGACTGTAGTAAAGAAAATAGTATAATAAGCCCCTTCCACATATCCACAGCTACAACTACACTTCAACAATGAACTAAGTCAAGGCCAGTTTTGTTTTACGCAAACCTGTACCACTGGCCCTCCTCCCCAACTATGCATTATGCAGCAGATCCAGGCATGTCTGCTTTTTAAACGATTCCTCTGACCCTCTCATGAATTTCACCTGGGAGTATAGATTGGTGCAGTTTCAAGGGAGGGCAGTTTAGCAATCTCAGACTCCTCCCTTAAATGCCTTTTGGTCTGGCCTTTTCACTTCTAAGAAGGTATCAGATATCATTATCCATTATGTATATGTATTGAAATGTCACACTGTAGATATGATGCAGTTACCATGCATCAATTAATAAATATACTAAAGAAGAACATTCATACAGAGGATATTCCTGCAGATGTGCAAAGTAAAGCTTATATGTTGTTACTCATTCCAGAGTTGTGTTGATAGTAAAAGATTATAACCAACTTAGTTGTAAAAGATTATAACCAACTTGTAGTTCAGCAAAGGGAAATGTCTAAAAATTTTTAGAGTGGAATTTTACAGTGTCAGAAAACAGTGAGGAATTTCTGTATGTGAGGATGTGGACTGGTCTCCAGGGTGAATTCTGAAAAGGAAAAGGTAGGGTAAAGAACAGTGAATGATGCGTTATAATATGTATCCCAACAAGGAATTAGTATATTTGAAACACACATCTCCACGTGCCCATGGATATATGACCTTATTACTGTGGAGTGCACATGAACTTGGGACCTTGGTAGCTTTGGTGGAAGGGGACTTAATGGAAGCAAGCTTGGTGGAACTTGGTGGAAAGGGGGAATTTGGTGGAGGCTGGTGGAAAGGGATGGGAGAGTCTTTTCTCTGCCTGCCCTTGTATCTTTTGAACAATTTCCTATTTTAAAATAGAATTCCTTTTTTTCCTGTAAGCCTAAAAAACGTATCAATTTTCATAAAAGGTATTTACCCAAATAAGTTGAAAATGTACATTCACACAAAAACCTGCACACAGATATTTGTAACAGCTTATTCATTGTGGCTCTGAATCGGAAGTAGCCAATTGGCAAATGAATAAATGAACTGTGAACATTATTCCATACCGTGGAATAGTATTCAGTGATGAAAAGAGATGAGCTATCAAGCCACAAACAGAGATGGAAGTGCTCTAAATGCATATCACTGAGTGAAAGAGGCCAATCTGAAGAGACAACATGGTGTATGATTCCAACTCTGACATTCTGGAAAAGGCCAAACTATGGAGACAGGAACAAGATCAGTGGTTTGCCAAGAGTTTGGAGAGGAGAGGTGGAGAGAAGGGGAGGGATGACTAGATGGAGTAGAGAGGACTTTGAAGCTGGTGAAACTATTCCATAGGGTGTTGTAATGGAGGAGATGTAAAAATGTACAGACTTACAGGTGTGCAAACTCCAGGAGTGAGCCCCGAATGTAAAGTAGGGCTGTTGAAACATTTTAAAATAACATACTACACTAATGCAAGATGTTAAGAATAAGGAAACCAGGCAGGAGAGAGGGGACATATGAGAACCCTGAACTTTATAGACAATGTTTTGGTAAACCTGAAACGGCTCCCAAACTAGTCTATTCATTTTAAAAAAAATTCCAGATTGACTTGAAGATGAAGAATTTCTCTGCTCTTCTGCTCGTGAGGCTTTGATTATCAGGAGCTGGGAGTGGCCCTGGGCATTATCATAGGTGACATCACTGGCACAGGCAGGCACAGCCATCTTTAGTGAGACTTGCCTGGAAGGTGAGGAGGAGCTTGACGGGGGTTGGCTAGACAGCTGCAGATTCTTTGATCTGAATGCCAGAGGACTTTGACTTTGATGCCATAAGCGATGGGGAGCTATGGAGAATTCTATCAGGAGAGTGACACAGATCTGTGCTTCAGGGGACTAGGGTGGCAGCATTAGTTCTGCCCCTTCTCTGGGCCTCATGCCCCAGTTGGTGCAAGTAGGAGGTCATCTTCGGCTCAACAGTTCTGAGATCAAAGCCTGTCCCAGACTCTCCTTCCTCTCTCTCCACCCCCCCCCCCCGCCCCCGCTTTATTTTTCTGCCACTCAGTGCTGTGCTGAGGATGGTTCTGTCCTCTCAGGGGAATGTCAGCTGAATGAAGGCGCCTTGGGAACAATTCTGTTGTATTTTATGTTTTGTTTTCCTCTCTCTTTGAAATCTTCAAGGAGAAAAGCCAAATCCATGGCAGATCCTAGCAGCAGCTTGGAAGGGAGTTAGAGGTGCCGAGATGGGCAATCATGTCCCCTGAGGGTTGCAGACCAGAGCAGGCTACCGAGATGCTGCCACCAGAGCCTTTCCTTGGTAAACCTTGGCTCTGAGCTGTCCAAAATGCTAGCAGGGTTCATTCAGGCCCCTCCTGGAAGGTCCCCGCTGGTTGTGTGAACGAGGGAAGTTCTCTGCTCCTTCCAAACTTTCTTTCATCGCGATGTGATTTATGAGCGTTTCCTCTAAAATATGAGAACACTGGCTCCCGATGGTACCCCGGAAGGGAGGAGGCGGGGGCTGCGGCATTTCTAGTAAGGAAGATCCCTCTGGATCCCCATCTTGTCAGGAGGAGGACCCAAGCAGCAGATGGGCAGAAGGTGCTCTTTGTTTTGTTTTAATCTGGAAAACAAGGCTAATCCATGGAAAACAGGCCACGAAGCTGTGCAGGGAAATCAGTCTGTCAGTGTCGAGAACATTATCGTCACTTTTCTGAGGTCCCTGGGGTTGATTCCTGGCTCTACTGTGTAGATGTCACAGGCTGGTGACATCTCCCAGGCCTCCACTCTCTTGCCTATGGGAAGAAAGTGGGGACACTAGGAAGCACTGCCCGTGGGGTGAGGGAAGCACCTGAAGAGCTTGGGCTGGGCCTGCGACTCTCCATGCGCTGGCACTTACTGTCGAGATCATGATGACAGCAGATGGTCTAAAAGCACTGGAACAAAACATGGAAAGTGTTTTAGGTTTGGTGTGTATTGTGTGTGGTGTGTGTGGTATATGTCGTGTGTTTTGTGTGTGTGTGAGCTGAGACCCTCATAATTACACTTCGCGTTCTTGGGGCAAAGACACTGGATAAAGGGGAAGGGTGGTTTGCTGTATAGATATTGATGCCTTGATGATCAACTGTGTTCCGAGACAATCTGCCCTCAGAGCTTAAATTTCTTTTGAGGAGATGGGCAGATATGACATGCACACATGAAGGAATGACAGACAAGCACACCAAAACGGAACACTCCCCGGCAGCCTGAGAGCAATTGGGGCGGGGAGGGGGTGTGGGGGGAAGTTGAGAGGAAGCCCCAGGGTGGCAGCCGGGACCTTGTGGGAGGAACTGTGCTTGACACAGGCTCCAAAGCTGTGGTTTTTCTGCTTTTTTGGCTGCCTGCCCTCTAAATGAACTTTTTTGGGGAAAACAATCTCTTCCCCTTCACACATTTTAACTTGACACCTAAAATGTTTCATTCTGAGTAGCTACAAAGGATGTATTTCTGCCATGTTTTAAATATTGACATCTTAGAATAACATTACACTACTCTCCCCAAAATACATCAAATTGAACTGGGTGCAGTGGTGCATGCCTGTAATCCCAGCCATTTGGGAGGCTGAGGCTGGAGGATTGTAAGTTTGAGGCTGGCCTCTGGAACTTAGCAAGACCCTGTCTCAAAATAAAATAGGAAAAAGCTGGGGGTGGGTAAAGATGTGACTCAGTGGTAAAATGCCCTGGACTTAGTCCCCAGTACCACAGACAGACATCATCAAATGGAAACAAGTAACAGCAATATTTTACTTTGTCTTTTTATTGAAGTATCATGTAAATAGTAAAAGGCACAGATTTTAATTGTGCAACTCAATAAATTTTGACAAGTGTCCCTATCCCCTAAATCAAGGTGAGGGACATCTCCAGGTTTCTGGAAAGCATCTCGTGCCCCCTCTCAGTCAATAACCCCTCAAAGGTGACCACTTGTCTCATCTCTACCATGACAAACTAGCTTTTCACAATCTCATTTGTTCTGGCTGCTTTCAGTAAATGTGAGGTCTGTGGGTTTCAAGAATGCTCTGTAGGTTAGCAGTAGTACATTCTTTTCATTGTTGTATAGTATTCTACTCAATCATTATCTCTCATTTAAAAAATTCCTTCTACTTTTACTGGACATCTAGGGCCATTTCTAATATTTGGCTCTTAAGCTACTATTCTTATATATATTTTTGGGTGGAAATAAGTACTGATTTCTTTTGAGTATATATATTTGGATTCCTTCATAATTCTGTCTGCTATCCCCTGGGGGGACATTTTTGTGCTACAGAAAGGGTCTGCCCCAGTTTGCAGATCAACTCTCAGAAGGATGCTAAAATGATGCTGGTTATTATTTCATACAAGTGCACATTTGAGCAAGTGAGATTGGACATTGCAAGGACCAGCTGAATGGTTTGGAGGCTCCATTGGGAGAGAAGTCCTGAGCAATGAAGTCTGGGACAGGATGCTGGATGGCTTTGAATTCTGGGCTAAGGAGTTGGACTTAATCTTGAGGCAGAGGGGAACCCTGGGGTATTTTTGAGTGAATTTCTGGTGTGAGCAGAGTGCTTTGGAGAGACGGGTCTATTGAGAGCTTCAGGAATGTCAGGAAGGGGTCACTGCATGGGGGTGGTGGCAGTGTAGCACTACGGGCTTGAAGATGAAACTGGTTGTGGTCATTAGGATTTGGCTGTGATTTTGAAGTCTGACTTCCAGCTCTTGAACTTTTGTCCTGGTTGTACAGACCTGGTTTGCCCCATCATTATTTCCTGAAGTGGGCTACATTCTTCTAGTGGTACTTAAGATGTTACACACAGAGTTCAAGGTAATTTAAAGCAGAGCACAGACATGGCCTTGAACAACACTGAAACCCAAGAGCAAGCGGCATCCCCTTCACAGCCCTTTCTCTGTCTTCACTGCACCTGGAGAAGATCTTTCTTTAGCCTCTCAGGCTGCCATTTCCCTTTTGTTGCTAAAGAGCAAGCAGCTGAAGCAGAGGCGCCTTTGATGAACAACAGTGACTAGAGAGGATCGCACAGAAATTTTGTTTTTGTTGAACTCATTTCCTATGTTCTAGACTGCTCCTAGTTCTCCATTTAAGTGATGCACAACTTTTCATTTTAAGTAAGTTCACGTCAGTAAGAAAAGTAAATCCATCTACTAGATCATATGGAAGAAATAATCATTTAGCTGGTGGCATGTGGGTATGGTAAAAATTGTGGTAGTGGCATGCAGTGACTCAGGTTTGGGAACATTGGGTTAGATTGAGTGGCCAAAATGGCAAGTGTCAAGTCTTTGCACTAATGTTCTGCGAAGCAAGGTCTGGGTTCTGACCAAGGTCCCAGAGCCTCTGGTGGTAGTGGGGGGGCTGCAAGGCGGGGACTGCTTAGATCGCACACAGTGCTTGGGCCAGCATTGCTGGGTCAGCTGGGTAGGTCCAGAGCCATTCCCACCAGCAGCCTAACTAATGTTCAGCTCCTTGCTTCTGCAGAGATCCGTACACAGCTGGTCGAGCAGTTCAAATGCCTGGAGCAGCAGTCAGAGTCGCGGCTACAGCTGCTTCAAGATCTCCAGGAGTTCTTCCGCAGGAAGGCTGAGATTGAGCTGGAGTACTCCCGTAGCCTGGAGAAGCTGGCTGAGAGGTTCTCCTCCAAAATCCGCAGTTCCCGGGAGCACCAGTTCAAGTGAGAAGTTGGCTGGGGGTGGGGAGGCCCCAGGAGAGGGGGGACCATGCTGGGCTGGGCTAGTCGTTGGCAGCAAAGCATGCTGGGACTTGGAAGCAAAGGGCGTCCTGTGAGGTGCTGGGTCTGCAGGTTACCTACATCTCGGAGCCTCAGTTGTCCTCATGCATAAAGTGAAAAACCAAAACAGTTCTTACCTGGGTTGCTGCAGAGAACGAGTAGCTCAAGGAAAGGTTATAAACAGTAAGCGCTCAATATTGCTTTTATTTTTACTATCCTATCAAGTTATAAACAGTAAGCGCTCAATATTGCTTTTATTATTACTATCCTATCAAGTTGTAAACAGTAAGTGCTCAATATTGCTTTTATTATTACTATCCTGTCACGTTATAAACAGTAAGCACTCAGTATTACTTTTATTATTACTATCCTATCAAGCCCAGGCATGGAGTAACTTTCATTTCCACCCAGATGAGACCCCTGCCTCATTTCAGAATGGCCAGACCCTGTCTAGTTGTATTTTAACTGGCACCAGCCAGCCCTCTTCTAAATTCCTCCAGCACAATGACCTTAAAATTTCTTCTTCTTGGAATGGGTTCTCAAAGCATTCCTCTTCCTTGCTCCCCTGGAGGACCAGGGTCCCTGGACTCTTTCCCTGCCTTATTTACTAATTTATGACACACAAACCCTTCCCAGTCATGATTTCTCACACACCAAGCTCTGAGTGTGCAGAGGCTCCGTCTGACTTGGTGGGCTGAGAACCCTGCAGCTACGATTCACAGTCCTGGCTGAGCTGACTCTGGATCATCCTCTCCTTGGCTCCCTGGGTTACAGAGACAGGGCAGTAGGGAGGGCTGGGGTCCCATCTCCTGTTTGCTCCTTCCTCTTGATTTGGAGTCAGCTCTCTCCCCATTCTAAGTGTGCACACTGGAGAGAGGGAGAGAGGTGGGACTAGGGGACGTGTGGGGGTAGGAGGAGGTCCCTTGCATGGCCTGTAATGAGCTCTACCAGCCCCCCATGGGTTCATTAACAGAGCCAACAGACAGAATGGAGCCCCAGCTGGCAGTCGGGCCAGGCGGGCTGCTTGTCACACTGTGAAAGTCTAATTAGGGTGTCGCCCAGGCCAGTGCAGCTGGGGCAGACCCTCTGCACAATGCTAATGTGCTCATGCAGCCCCTGATGGCTTTTGGAGAGCCTCTAGATCATTTTGGACTCACCTTTGACTCCAGGGCATTGAGTGACCCCTAACTGCCTCTTGTTTGGAGATCAGGGCACAGAAGTTGTGCTGTGCCCTGGGTCCTTCATCCTGACTGCCCCGAGATGCCTTGTCCTATTGTCTACAGAGTCTTCATTTAAGAGTTTTCAGGCCAAGTAGCTTCTCAGTCTTGGGTGCAGGGCTTAGGACTTGTTTTATTCTCACTGCACTGGGCCCAGTTCTGGGTAGAAATGGGATGTTTGTGAATAACAGGAAGGGAGGGAGGAAGAAGGAAAGGAAGGAGAGAAGAAATGGAGGAAGGCAGGCAGGAAGGGAAGAAGAGAGGGAGGAGAAAGGAAGGAAGGAGAAGACCAGAAAAGAAGGAAGAAGAGAAGGTGGAAAGGAGGGCTGAAGGAGGAAGGAAGGAATTTACTTGGTCTATACAGTCCCTGGGTGATTGGGTTCAGAGAGGGAATCTGTCTGTTCAGATCTCACAACAAATTAGAGGCAGAGACCCGGGTCCCTTTCCTCTGAATTCAGTGCACTTCTCTCTGCTCTGTGGGCCATGTCCGGTAGCTGATCTCTGTCCGCCTGTGCAATGGGAAAAGGTACAGCTGCCAGGAGGGGCTGTGTTCAGGGTTCCACTCCCCTGGGCTGAGTTCTATGTGGTGCAGGAGTCAAAGAAAGGTTCCAGCGGTAACTCTGCGTCTCCCTGGGACAGGCTGAGCATTTGGAGAGTAATATCATCATGTTTCTTTTCTAACAGCACATACTTCTACTCTAACAACCCTGACACTTTTGCTCTTTTATAATCCTTGATAATAACCCAGGGAAGTAGTGAGGGAACCCATGGTTTTATCCCAAGCAAACTGTGAACCAGAAAAGCTGACCCAGGGACACAGAGTGAGTTGTTGGGCTTGAGAATCCAGGGTTTCTTAATTCTAGGTGGGCTTCTCTCTCCAGGAAGTCATGGGGTCCTTCATTTACTTAAAATACATGTATTGAGAACCTCTTGCTTCCTGGGACTGTGCCCAGTGCTGACAATACTAAGATAAACAAAGCACAGTCTCCGCTCTTGAGTATTGAGTCAATAACATAGCTCAGGGATGCTGTATTTGGGCATGGTTGAGTCAGGCACCCAAGCTGCTGTGCCTTCGAACCCTCAGCCCTCGGCATTTAGATGTCACTTGCTCTGGAAACTTCCCCTGTCTGCCAATAATATTATCATTCTTATTTACTTATTCACCTGTTATTTTCTGAGCATCTACTGCATTCCAGTCTTCAGATCTATGGCGGTGAACAAAATAATCTTGGTTCCTGCCAGGATGGAATTTACATTTAGTGGAGGAGATAATTAAAGGATGAAACATAAAAAGCTAAATAAAAGAAAGATAAACTTTAATCAAATGATTGCCAACATACTATAAGGTGAAGTGTTCTGGTTGTCTGTGTAATAGCAACATGCCCACATTGGTCTCTCCTGACTTAATGGGTCAGGGATGTGGACAGGGCTTAGTGGGGGTTATTCTTCTGCTTTATGTGGCATTGACTGGGATTGCTCATTGATACTCACCTGGTGACTCGTCTGTTCTAGAGGGTCCAAGATGGCTTTACTCACATGTCCAATGCTTTGATGGGTATAGCTAGAAGTCTGGGCTACCTTCTTCATGTGTCAGACTCCAGACACAGTAGCCCAGGACTGGGAGAGAGAAAGAGGGCAGCCATGGAACTCTTAAAGGCTAGTCCTAGGACTGGCCCCCTGGATCCTGTTGGTCAGAGCAGTTTTAGCTCTAGCTCAGCTTCGTGGGAGGGGAGATGAAGCCCTCTTCTCATTGGAGGAGTGTTAAAGTGTTGCCAGCACTCTTTCATCCCGCATACTGAGTAGTATGGTCATTATTGCATTGAAGACTTCTGGAGGAAGTGGTGTTTCACTGAGACCTGGGAGATGAGAGGGAGCAGCTTTTGGGACAGTCTGAGGGGGAGGAAGCCCAGGTGACAAGAACTAGCTGAGGGAGCCTGAGAAGTCCATGAGGCTTGCAGGTAGCGGGTAGCATGATCTAGTTGGTATTTTTCTCACTCCTGGCTTGGAGGGGCTGAGGATGGAATGGAAGAGACTCCAAGGGTGTGGGTGCAGCTCCCTAGGCAAGAAGTAATCAGGGTCTGGGGGCAGAGCAGAGATGGCAGGCAAAGTGAACAGCGGTTGGGAAATCTTTCAGAGGTGGGAAGGAGGAAGGGAGAGGAATCAAGGGTATTGTCGTCTGCTGACTTGGGATGGAAAGAAGTTGGGGAGGAGAGCGAGGTGGAGTCACCAGCCTGAGTTGTCCTTTTCTGATTACTTGTCTCTCCCTTTGAATAGGCACTGCAAGCTTTTATGTGGCAGAGAGAGTGGCTGGTGAGCTGAATGGGGTCTCTAGCACCTAGTGCAAGTCTTGGCACATGTTGGCACCAAATGTTGAATGAACGAATGAAATTCAGGTGGTGATTAGAATTGCTGGGGATGCGTGTAGACTGTGTTTTTTTCCCACCTTAGGTACTGAGTGAGGCCATTTGGGCAAAGTGTCACTCACTGAAGTGCCTGACACCTGGCACTGTGTTGCTGAGAGGACAGAGTAGACTTGACAGTGGTTTTCCTATCCAGAGAATGGACAACAACAGAAGGCTAGAGCTGGTTCACAAAGCTTGGACAGACGGTAGCTTGTCAGCAATGCAAAATCTTGGGCCTCGCCCCTCACCTGGGGTGAGACCCAGGAATCTGCATTAACAACCCTTCCTGGGGGTTTCAGTGTCCATTCACATTTTTCCCCTCTCAGTCTTGGGGCTTTAACCCAGTAGCACTCTGCCATTGAGTTACATCCCCAGCCCTTTTTTTTTTTTTTTTTTTTTTTTCTTTTAATTTTGAAATAGAATCACACTAAGTTAGCAAGTCTGACCTTGAATTTATGGTCTTTTAGGCTCTTGAGTTGTTGGGGTTACAGGCTTGTACCACTGTGCCCTGCTGTCCATTCACTTTTAAGAGCCACGCAGAATGGTTTTCTAAATGATAAATGTTTTACAACTTGCTTTCAGGCTGCGCTGGCCTTCCCTCTTGCTCACCAGCATAAGATCCGCAGTCCACTGCCCTTTCCAGGTCAGGCCTAACTTAAGCTTAGCTGCTTCTTTTGAGGGCCTGGAGCTGGAATGCCTTCCTGGCATGAAGGGTGGCAATTAGTGTGCCTGAAAACCTGCCTCTTGAGTGGATGTCTGGCCCAAACAAGTTGGGTGGTGGCATGAAGATAGAGTATTCCTGGGATTAAGTTTTTTCTAAGACACCCAGTACTTTTTTTAAAAAAAAGTATTTTTAGTTGTAGATGGACACAATGCCTTTATTTTATTATTTATTTGTATGTGGTGCTGATGATGGAACCCAGTGCCCATGATGTGCTAGGCAAGCACTCTACTAGTGAGCTACACTCCCAGCCCAAAGTACCAGTACTTTAAGATGTATGCTAAAGAAAGACAGAGAAATAAGCCAAACCCAAAAATAAAGGCTGAATATTTCTCTGATATGTGAATGTTAATTCATAATAATGGGGTGGGGGGGCTAGGGAAGAACAGATTTACTTTAGATTAGGTAGAGGGGAATGAAGGGAGTGAAGGAGGTAGGAGGAGGGAATGATAGTAGAATGAACCAGACATTATTACCTCATATACATGTATGACTGCATGACCCATGTGATCCTACAATATGTATGATCAGAAGAATTAGAGATTACACTCCATTTATGTATGAGCTATCAAAATGTATAAATGCATTCTACTGTCATGTACAACAAATTAGAAAAAAATTTAAAAAGAGAGAGAGAGGCAGAGAGCCAAGAGAGAAGGAAAGAGAGAATGAGAAAAAGAGTTCTGTGTTTGGGGACCATTGGCTATTCTTATCACCCTCTTAAAGGTTCCCAACATGCCTTAGCATATGAAAGACTGACAAGTTTTGCAGTAAATAAGCCTGTTGCCTTCTTTGTGAAGCTTTTGACCATGGAACTTTCTCTCCATAATATTTATTAGTATTTCACCCTTTAGCACTCCTTGGGACCTAATTTACAAAACTCTGCTCCAGGCAACCACCAGTTTCCTCCCTTAGAACTGATGTTCCAATGCTCCAAGTAAACAGTGCTCCATATTTAGAGCCCCCTTGTATTCTGGTCCCTCCATTTTTGATGGTCCTCAACTTCCTGGGGATATACCTGATGAAGATGCACTATCCAGAGGGCCTTAGTATTGCTCGCTGTCATTTGGACCACTGTGGTGGGTGGATGGGGGCTGGCATCAGGGCAGTCTATTCAAATATGCTGAAAATGTTTGGGGGAAAGTCAGAATTTGAAAAGAACTGGAGGTCCTTAGCTAGTTAAGGAGTAATATTCTATGCAAATGTTTTGGTCCAGGGAGTTTGGAGTATCTTTCAGCCTCACAGAGCAGTTGAGAGAGGGGATTCCAGTGAGTAACTAAGTTCATTTCCAAGAAAACACTTTTTCTTGGGGATAAAGCTTTGTGGTTTTTTTTTTTTTTTTTTCCGTATATATAGCATTTCTCTGAAAAGATGGTATAATTTAGATTTAGCCTTCCAGATTATTCCCAGAGAAGTTTTCTTGTAGTGTATAAATTGAGCCCATAAATGTGCAAAGGATTCAGGATTAAAAAGTTTGCTTAGAAGGAAGTGGGGATCAAGAAGGTCCTCAGATAGGACTAGTGTCTCTCTTGCTAATTGTTACTGTTACCATAACTAGAATACAGTAGGAAGTTTAATTTCTTACATATCCCTCATATCTTTGTTACCATGTGCTCTACCAGATGAATAACATGCGTTGTCTCATTTGAACCTTCATGGTAAGCTGTGTGTTCTGGATGGCAGATACCATCTTTATCTCTCTAGTTGAAAATTTTGAGGTTTTGAGAAATTAAGTTATTTGCCCAAAAGGACACAGCTAGTACTGGTAAGTGGCACAATTAGAATTTTAATCTTTTTTCCGACTCTGGAATGTAAACTGGTTCTGGCTACATTGCATGACCTTGGGTCCATTTTGTCCCCACTCTGGTCTGCCTCAGTGATTCCTGACCCTAGTCAACCATCTGACCAGATTACATCCTCCTTGCTTGGGTTTCAGGGTTCCCTCCTCCTCGCCTGGCCAATTCCTACTCACCCCACAAAGGCCAGCTTAGGGCATGCCATCTCTGCAAATCCCCTGTGGTGGATCCCAGGCGTACAGTAGCTGCTTCTGTAGCCCAGTTAGTTGTGTGTCTCTTTCATGAGGCTCAGGTTGTGTTATCAGGGAGTGAGCTGTTGGTGCTTCATTCTGTTGGTACTTAAAGCAAAGGGCCGTTTCTAGTCTCTCTCTCTCCCCCCGCCCCCCCCCCCCCCCGTGTGTACAATTCTCTATATATTTATCTCTCCCTGTGTGTGGGTATATATATATATATATATACACACAATTCTCTATGTATCTATCCTCCATCAACCTACCTACCTACCTAACTGTCATGCTCTACTCAAAGTTTTGAATGAATTGCTGCAAGGGCTTTTTAAAAAAAAAATACACAAAGGGAATAGATTTCTTTTATGTGACTGCAGGGGAGAAGTGAGACCCAAAGATGGAATTTTCAGAGAAGCAGGCTTCAAGTGGATCTTGATTCCGTGAGCCTGAGCTGTCTAGTCATGGAAAGGGCAGCCCAGGGAGGTGCTGAGTTCTCCATCCACAAGGGTGTGTGCTCAAAAGCCAGGTATTTTAGTCGGGCATTTCTATAAGATGATGAATGGATGAACCCCACCAGTGTTCCTCAAAATAAGGAGGGATCACTGATGACCCATGAACCATAAATATTGAATTATCTTTTCACGTCTTTTTCAGTCTTTTCAGTGACCTCAAGGAGAGATTCTCAGTTTGGTCCGACTGTGTTGTTAATGCTCTGGAATCTCTTAACAGAGGCAGACCTCAGGCTTCAGCACCTACCTAAGGTTCAATAATACTGTTTTGTTTCTCTTGAATTTATTTGTTCAGTTACCATCTATTTATGGCAAGTAATGCTTTAAAAAAAGCAACGAAGATTAGGGAAAGTCCTTTGTAAATAAATAATTTACTTAAATAGAGAAAGAAAAACATGATACTAAGCATGGTGGCATGCAGGAATAGCTCTAGTCCTGAAGCCAGTGTAAGCTCACCCATAGGGCCCCTTCAGGTCCTTCTGGAAAATGAACATCTTTCATCTCTACCTTCTCCATTAGCCATCCTCTGCCTTTTTTTTTTTTTTTTGTGGTGCTGGGGATTGAACCCAGGGCCTTGTGCTTGTGAGGCAAGCACTCTACCAACTGAGCTATATCCCCAGCCCCATCCTCTTCTTTTCATTGCTGGAAGAGATTGTAAGACAGGGGGCTCAGCCTAAAGTCTGGTCTTTGCTGTGGCTGCAGCCCCTTTTTCCTTTCCCAATTTCTTCATCTGACTTTCTCAACTCCTATCCTAGAATCCTCAAATACTATAATCAGCAAATTCCAAAATATGAATCAGGATACAACCTATTCATGTATGTATATGTTTGATATATGTATAAATATGAACATCGTTTAATTTTAAAATTAAAAATGAAAAATAGATGTTGTAATAAGGGAGATTTTTTAATGAGCAGTAATAAGTAGGGATTCAGTTTTGACTCAGTTCCATAAATCCAATAAGATAATAATGACCTTCAAAGATTCTATAGGACCTCACACTTTTCAAATTCTGTCTCCAGACTTCAGCTGCTTAAATTCTCCCAAGCATCCTTGAGGTGTGGGGAGAGTCAGGGAAGATGACAACATTCCCAACTGACAGCCAAAGGACCTGAAGGCCAGGTGGGTGAGCCCTAACTTAGGCTTCACAGCTGACTGGCAAAAGAACTGGCCAGAGGAGTTGTGAGCCAGGGTCCCTTCCTCAACCCCATATGGTACACACCACAGGAGGCACCATTTTGCAGGTGGATAAACCAAGGCAAAGAGGCTCATAGAGAAGGAGATGATAGGGTAGGGTGCCTAGGGGCTGCTTACGGGGCCAGGAACTTTCATTCAGCAAGTCAAAGGTGGGCTCAGAGGTGCTGCTGAACACCAGACCTAGTGTATTATTACCATGCTGAGTAGTCTGGAATGGGATCCCAAAGAAACCAGAGCAAGTGAATAAATCTGCCGCAAGGTGGAGAGTGAGTCACAGAAACATTTTCTGTGGGCCTCGACATTCACATAAGAGTTTGTAGTAGGAGACGGTAACAGTGAAGAGTGAAAACCAATTTGTTGAAACCCTACTGTAGATGTATGTGTGTCTATATCCATGATTCATTCGATTTTCCCAACAACCTAGTGAGGTGCTGGAAGTAGTAATAAGAAGTATTATTATTTGTTGGTTTTGATACTCAAAGCATCATGTGAATTGCCTCATTTTAATCCTCAAAACACCCCTCTGAGGCAGTTGTTACCCAATTTTATAGATAAACTAAGAAAAGTTTTAACTAACTTCCCGAGTTCACTTCATCAGTAATGGACAGAATAGGCACTTGAACCCCATGGGGCCTCTGACTCCATAGCACTCCATGTGAGTAAACAGAGCCCACTTTAGCTCGGTGACCCAATGAAGGAATTAGTCCACTTCAGAATGACTCTGTCTGAGTGTTACCAAATAGCAGTGGAGCCACTCACTCCCCTCAGAGGGGAGCTGGCAGGGGTGGGGAGTCACAAGAAACATGGGCATGTGTTGAAATATCACACAGAACCCTACTAAGATGTACAATTAGCACATGTTCATCAAGCATAAAATAAGTTAAGAGAAAGAAATAGATAAAGAAATCTATTACTGCCTTAGCTTTAACTCCTTCCTGGAGATGACTTCTGTGAACTGAGAAGGGATGAGGAGAGGGCTTGGTGGCTGATGGGAGAAGCCCTGAGTGTCAGCCACAGAGGGCAGATTAAATACTTTGCACCTATAGTTCATTAGCTCCTCTCTTGGGCACCAGAAAGCTGTCTGAGGTATTCGGTGAATTCTCCTTGGGCCTTCCTGATCCACTTGGCCTGACAGCCTGTTAAGGATTGAATTGTGTCCCCTCAAAATTCATACATTGAAGTCCTAAACCTCAGTACCTCAGATTGTGACCTTATTTGTAACTAGGGTCCTCACAGAGGTCCTCAAATAAAAATACAGTCATAGGGGTGGGCCCTAGTCGGACCTGATGGCCTTAGGCCAAAGGGAACTTTGGACCCACAGAGGACACCTGGGAGGAACCTGTGTAAGGAAGAGGGCAGAGACCAGCATGATGCTTCTCTACACGGAGAAATGCCGAGGTGTTCCAGCAAACTGCAGGAGCCAGGACAGAGGCTGGAGGAGACCCTCCCACACAGCCTCAGAAGCAGCCAAGCCTGCGGGCCCCTTGATCCTAGACTTCTGGCCTCCAGAACTGAGAGACAACAGCTTTCTGGGGTTGGAGCCGCCCAGTTTGTGGTCTTGTCAGCATAGCGCTGGGAAACTTGTGTACCTGGTGCTACTTCTCTGACCTTGTCTTGACTCCTTATTGAGTCCCTGTCTGCCCTCTGGCCATGCCCGCCTCCCCTCCGTTCTAGAATTTGTCCATGCACATGGGGCCGGCACACTTCCTGCTAGAGTATTCTTTCTGATTCCTGTGCTGTCCTTCAGGTCCTAGCTTAGGAACGCTTTTTACCTAGTGAAGGAATATTTTATGAGAGCAGTCTGTGTATGCTCAGCCCTGCCTGGCCACAGAGAAACAGAGATGAGCTAGAGAGGGGACAGAGACCAGGATCAAAGGAAAACACAAGACAGACGTCAGGTGTGACAGTGCTGTAGTAACAATCAAATGGGACTGTGCTAGCTGGGGAGCTGCTAGGGGGCCAGGAGGGCCTCAAGGAGGAGAGACACCTCAGCTACTGACAATGACAAGAACCAGCATGGCCCACTGACACCCACCTCTGCTTTCCCCAGGTAAGGTCACCTCCATCTCGTTCCAGTCTCTCCAGGTTTATGGCCCTTCTCAGCATCACCCTTGTCTTATCTATTTTTGTGACTATTTGACTTTTATATGAGACCCTTACTAGACCAGAAGCTCCAGAAAGGAGGTGTGACTCCTTTCACTTACCATTGTCGGGCACAGAGAGGCACTGGGTTACTATTGGCTGAATTAATGATTCACACTATAAGAAAATGTCATGAATTCCAAATCCTGCTTGGGGCCACTTAGGTAGCAAGAGGTTAACCATACCTTTCTGACCCTGAACATATTTGAGGTTACATTTTTCAAAAGCAAGTTTGCTGGCAGCTGCCTGAGCAAGCCCCATAGAAGGTTTTGAGAACATTCTGGAAGGGAGCAAGAAGCCAGCAGCAGGGACCTGACTCCTGGGGCTGGTATCAGCTATAGGATAACCTCCCTCCCGGAGGGACCAGAATCCCAGGGCTGTGGATTTGGATTCATCTGCAATGTGGGGCTCTGCAGCCTTAGAAATGGGTTCTGTTCACTGAGCGGAATTTTCCGGCCCCCAGCCGAGAAGCTGGAGAGACTGGCTCACTGCTAATTTCATTTTCCTAATTCACCAGCTTGGCAAGGCCCAACCTCTCCAGCTTCAGTCTCTTGGAACCTCATACCCACCTCCCTTAGCCAAAGAAAGAAGGAAAGCTGTGACTCACCAGAAATGTTCATTGCTATTTTCTGTCCATAAAAAAAGAAAATATATACATATGCGAAAGTTCCAACACTATGTCTTAGCTCAGCAGCTTCTGCCTGCTGCGGAGATGCTTGGAGGCAAGATTAGAAAAGCAGAAAGGTCGCTCAAATGTGCCTTCGATGAGAGAGTGCCGCCTGGGTTTATTTTGACATCTTCCCAAAGCGAGCCTGCAGAGCAGGCAAAAATGACTGCCGGAGTGAGAGCCAAAGGACTCCACTTCCAACAGGAGCAAGTGGGCCCTGAAAATGGAAGGGCCAGGGTTTAAGGTTCCAGAGGGCTGATGTCTGGCTTTGTTGTATGTGGCCTAGATGCCTCTCCCTTTGGTCCCAGGATAACCCAGATGACTTAGAGGGGGCTGTGCACATTAGGTCCTGCGGAGACCCCCAGCCCCACCTCACCTCCTCTCCTTCCTCTGTCCACCTCGCTTGCTGTGCTCCTTTTAAACAGGCCTTTCTTCAGTTCCTTAAGTGCACTGAACTCCCTGCCCAAGGAGTTCCCATCTGTTCCTTCTGCCTGGAATCTTCTCCTCTCCCACCTTTCCCTGGCTCCCTCCAACTCTTCCTTTAAAGCCAGTGTAATTACCCCTTCCTCAGGAATGCTCCACTGAACTCCAAGGTCAGCCAGGTCCCTTCATTTTAGGCTCCCATGGCACAGTACTCCCATCCTCTCTAGCATCTTCTGCTGATCTCACTCTGCACACGTCTGTGGGAGGCCTCGAGGGATGGCTGTCTTGCCCATCATGCTGCTGGCTCTGTGAAGGCAGAACTGCCTGTTTTGCTCACGATTGTGTCCTGAGTCTGGCTCTTACAGAACAGTCAACACCAATGTGTTGAATGGACAAGTCCCTGAAGAATGGCCGCTGAGCTCTTTTTTGGTATTTAACTCTATGGCTTGAGTAGCCGTGCCACAGGCTGACCTGCATGAAGTCACACAGCTAGGATAGCTACACAGGTGAACACCCACCCCCAGGTCAGGTGTCTTTCTCTGTCAACATGCTGTGACCCCTCCTTGGCCCAGGGAGGTGGTGAGTCCCTGAAACCATGGGGCCAAAGCCATGATGCCAACTTTCTGCAGAGAGGCTGGCTCCAACCCTGACCCTGGCTGTGGACAGCTCGTCCCACCCTTTTAGTTTACATATGAACCACTCCACACAGGTGAGAGGGGCCAAGACTGGGCAAAGGTGAGGAGAGGAGAGCCAGCAATCTCCTGGGCTGAGATGGACCCAGAGAATGGACCTGCTGATTGAATGATGGGTGAGGAACAGCATCTTTGCAGAGCACAGGTGGGCTCATCTTCACCTCCTAGCCCTCTTCCAGGTCATCAGGAGGGGAATAGCCATAGTAGCCTGACCCTATTTCCTCCCTGCAGTTGCTGCTTTGCCAGGCTTCCTGAGGATCTGCCTTGTCCCCCATGTGGTTGTGTCCTTTGTAAAGTGTCCTTTGTCATTCTGTGGTTTCGCAAATCACCCAAGTACTTGCAGTCAGCTTCCACATTGGTCTCTCTAGCCCAGAGGCCTCCATCTGGATGCCCTATAGCCCTTTAGACTTGTCACATTCAATTTGAACTCATCACTTCTCTCCCTGCCTCACCTCTGACCTGCTTCTTGTCCCAACAAAGGCCATCTCTGCTTCCCCAGGTTCAAACCAGAAATCTGGGGGGTCATCTTGGACATCATTTTCTCCCACTTAGTTACCACCCCAACCCCACCAACCAGTCTCTCAAGTCCAGTCAGATTATTACCTACGTACTTATCCCTCCCCTTCTGTCTTGGGTCACCTCCATGCCACCTGCTCTGCACAACACTGCAGTGGAGATTTGCAAATGTGGTTTTACCCTTTCATACCCCAGCTCTAACTCCTCAGTGACCTCCAGACCTCAGGATGAAGCTCCAACTCTGTAATGGGACTTAGAGGCCCTTGGACTTGGGACCTCCACCTCATTCTCCAACCTCATTTGTCACCCTCAACCCCATTCTAGAACACCACAGGTAGATCTCCTCAGCTGCATTCAGCTCAGCAACATGCCCACCTGCTTCTTCCTGGGCTTTTGATGATTGTATTTCACTATCTAGAAAGCTCCTCCCTGGGAAACTCCGACCCATCCTTTTACTTCTTAGTCTAGAAAGTGCTTCCTCCAGGAAGCCATTCATGACGACGTCATCACAAGATCTGGGGGAGATGGCTCTCTGCTCCATTGTCCCCTTCCCATGACAGTTTTCTCTTTCCCTGGATCTCTTTCCTACTCAGGTGGAAGGCTTGGGGGGACAGGTGGACTGCAGCACCCATTTGTACCCAACATTTAACTCTCTCTCTCTCTCTCTCTCTCTATTCTTCCTCTGATGAACCAAGACCTTTCGTCAGCTCTCTTCAACTGACGTCTTTAGTTGCTCCTCCTACAGTTCAGTCTTGGCCTGCACTGTCTCCTGGCCCACAGTTTCTGATAAGAAAAACTCTGTCCTTTCTGCCTTTCTTCTTATGTTACTCTGGCTGGGTGACCTAATTAACGGTCCTCAAGCTGTCCCAGTACTACAAGCCTCTTCAAGATCACTTGTCTTTTTCCTTCCCTCTGAAATCCACCTTCTGGCTGTGACTTCCATGTATTTTGCACTTTTAATTCCCTGATGCTGTTCAGTTCCTGCATTCCAAGTTGAGCTAAGCCCCTAGAGCATTTTAGGTAACAGCTCAATTATCTCATCTCTCTTTTAATCTTTCCATTTCCATCACCACCTCAGAAACTGTAAGAAATGGGATAGACAAAAGTATTTTCTGCTCAAACCTACTCCTACTTTTCTCCTTGCAGATCTTATCTCAGATCATGTCATCAGCATCCACCCAGTCACGTGAGATGCAAACCTCAGAATCACATCCATTCCAGGAAGACTCCAAGATGATCTGTTCTTTTGTTGAAAAGTCTCACCAGCATTCAGTGGCCACAGTGCCACCACTCAGGCCTTGTCACATCTCTCAATCTGAACTAAGATTCTCTCCCGACAGGTCCTCCTGCCTCCAGTCCCACATTTATACCCATGCTCACCCACTCGCCTACCCATCCACCCGCCGAGCCACCCCATCTGCCCATCTGTCCATCCACCCACTCATCTGTCCATCCTCCAGTCTGCCTGCATTAGATTCTTCTGAAGAGTGTTTAAAAAATATCAATACCAAGCACTACCACCAGAGAGTCTTGCTTAATTGGTTTTGGTGTTTGGAAAAGCTCCCCAAATGATTTAGTGTATAGAAAAGGTTTAGAACTACATGGCCTAGGAGAGAAAGTCCCCTCTCCTCAGCTGGTATTCCATGCCCCCTATAAGCAGGCCCTTACCCAGCCTCATGTCCAACAATCTTTCACTAGCATACTCAGAATTCCAGCTCTCCTGAGACATTTCACCATATTTGTATCCACAGTTCCCTCTGCCTGCAATCCTATGCTCTCTCTGTCTTAGTGACTTGGAAAACTCCTACCCATCCTTCAAGACCCAGCACAAATGTGACCTTTTCTCAAGGGTCTCTCTTCCATAGCATATACTATGTGGTATCCCTGTTGCTAGGCATTGAAGGTAGTGACTACAACAGAAATAGTTCCTACGCTTAAAGATCTCCCAGCAAGGTAATGAATGGGGGGGTAGAAATGAAAGGTTGAAAGTATTAGTTTTTGTCTCTGTAACAAATATCTGAGATAATAAGCTTATAAAGGTAAAAGGTTTTGGACTGGGGTTGTAGCTCAGTGTTAGAGCACTTGCCTAGCATGTGTGAGGTGCTGGGTTTGATTCTCAGCACCATATATAAAAAATAAAATAAAGGTCCATCGACAACTTAAAAAAAAGATAAAAGGTTTATTTTGGTTCACAGTTTTGTAGGTTCCAGTCCATGATTAGATAGATCATTGCTTCTAGGCCTCTTGTAGGGGCAGCATATCATGGCAGGAGTATATGGTGTAGCAAAGCTGCTCAGCACATAGCCAGGAAGCAGGAGGGAGAGGAAGGGACAGGGTCCCAGCACACCCCCACTAGGCCCCAACCAGTTTCCACTAGCACCACAGTGGGATTCAAGTCTTTAACACATGGACCTCTGGGGGATACTTAAGATCCAAAATTTAGCCCAGAAGTTCTCAAAATTTGTGCATACATCAGAGTCACCTGAAGGGATGGTTGAATCACAGATGCTGGGCCCACCTGGCCTGTGCCCAGCAGTTCTGATTAAGTGTCTATGGTGGCTCTGATGACTTCCATTTCCAACAAGTTCCCAAGTGATATCAATGCTGCTCGTCCAGGGGCCACACTTTGGGTGGTCTGGGAGCACTCGAGGGAGGAGTTGTTCAAGCTGAACCTGCAGGAAGAGAAGGAGGCTGTGAGAGGAGCAGGGGCAGGCACATCCCAGGTGGCAGGACAGTGCATGTGAAGGTCCAGGTGGGAAAGTACCTGGTGTGAACACAAAAGGGCCTCCACACCTGGTGTATAGAGCTTGTGGGAGGAGCACGGTGGCTCCTGAGACTTCTGCAACAGAACCAAGGCTCTGTGTGCATCTCGTTTAAAGTCCCCTCTCACCTGCCTCGCTAGTTCTTTTCTTCTGCCTTAGCCTCTTCATGGTGAGTCCCTCCAAGGCGGGGTCTGCATCACATTCACCTTTGGGTGCCTGCAGCCCACCCAGGATCTGCCATGGAGTAAACGCACAGGGATCCTGGCTGGGGGTCGAATTTTAGTGTTCTGGCTCTTTTTTTTCTAGACTGTAAGGAGAAATCTGTTTCTCTTTTCTATAGCGGTGCGTCATAAGTATTTTATCTTCTTCCTTTTTCCTTAGATAGTTCCTGCCATATCCATTCTTCATCTAAACTGAATTTTCTTCCCCCAAATTCCTGCTGCCTAGAAAAAGTCTTAGCCCTTTGGTGACAGAAAGAAAAAAACCCTTGAAGTCATCCTCATTTACCCTAGGAGTTGTGGGGACAGGGAGGGGGATAGCATCCCAGAGACCCAGAGGGCTCTATCCCATAGCACGTCCACTTGGCTTTGGGACAGAGAATGCAGTCACCCTGGGAGTCAGCAGAATTCTCTTCCTTGAAAATGCTGATTGTGGAGTCTGCATTTCCTGTGAGCAGAACCTTGGCCAGCTCCTGGGGCGGACGGCTGGCATTGGAGATAGCAAGGGAACCAGGGAGGCTTGGGGAACTCTGGAGCTGACCACCCTTAGGCCACACTCATATCCTGCCTTTCCAACATCTTTCCACACTGGAAATCAGAATAAGAGAAAGACTCTGAGTTGGAGGACAAGAACTTTAAGCACCCCATGGCAAGGTGGGAGCATTAGATTGGCTTGGGTTTGGACTTGTAATTGCTCTTCCCTCTGCTATCCCAGGGAGAACAGGAGCGTCTTTCTTAAGGTATAGACACAAGACACAAGTTTGGGAAGCAAAGGTATATAGATTGGTGGCTTTCAGACTTGAGCATACATCAGTATCCCCTGTGGGGCTTGTAAATGGCAGGCCCAACCCCAGCATTTCTGATTCAGCAAGCTTGGAGTGAGTCTGCAGAATGTGTTTTTCCAGTAACTTCCCATTGCTGTGCCAGTGCTGCTGATCTGGGGAGTGTTTTGACACCCCCTGTTTTAGCATAATACCCAGCTACAGTGCTAAGAATCTATCAGTCTCCGCAGGACAAAGTCTTATTTGTCCTATATATAATTGTATTTTTCTTAAGTCCTCCTCCCAGATAAAAACTGGAATCCTCCAGGCCTCTCCCACCAGCTCCATCATGGGGCAAAGGCTCCGGTTTACAAGAAGCTGAGAGATCCCTGGAGAAGGACAAAGGTTAAGAGCCTGTGGGGATCCCAGGGGTTGGGGGAGGAAGAAATGGGGAGAGTGTCTACTTTTTGTTCTTTCCGCTGCATAGTTCTAGAAATCATACAAGTATTTCAAATACAATTGGGTTAGCATTTCTTAGCCCCAGGGGAGCTGGTTTCCTCCTAGAAGATGGAGGCACACAAACAGGCACCATTCAAGGGGGAAGTGGACAGCATGTGACTTAGTCAAGGACCTGGATTCTGGCTCATGAAGGATCATCTCAACTCTCATAGCCTCTGTTTCCCCATCTGTAAAATGTATAATAATGAAATTGATCTTGAAGGGGTGCCCCAGGGACCAAAAGGGCCACGGTGGGTGTTGATGTTAAACAGTGTTCCCATGAAGCCAACCTGAGCTGTCTTGGTTTCTACAGGAAGGACCAATACCTCCTCTCACCTGTGAACTGTTGGTATCTGGTCCTGCATCAGACCCGGCGGGAGAGCCGAGACCATGCCACCCTCAATGACATCTTCATGAACAATGTCATCGTTCGTCTTTCCCAGATCAGCGAGGATGTTATCAGACTTTTCAAAAAGGTGGGCAAGTGGGCTTCCCTCCCAGCCCCAGCTCTGGTCCCAGGCTGACTATGGAAACACTATGCCCCAGGCTAGGATGCAGTTTAGGGACAAGGGACTGGGGGTGGAGGTGGCAGCTGTGTTGAAGGGTTTAAGGGGCCAAGAGCTTGACTGGATACTCCAGCTCTGAGTTTGAACCGTGGGTGTGTCTTTGAAAACTGAGTGCTCTTGGGCACTTTAGCAATCTCCATCATAAGAATCAAAACCTTTGCCTGCCTAGGTAAGTAGATTACGTGCATTGTGCAGGATTTGGCAAAGGGCAGATGGGCACACACACAAAAATGAAAATCACTGGAAATGTTACCACTGAGAGATAATCATTTTGATATTCTAGAATTTTCCTTATAAGTACATATGAAAATATATTTTCTAGGAGTGCTCATAATGTATATATTTTCTAGTGTACATATGCATTTTCCCCAAATTAGATCATACTGTATGTGTGATATTACTACCTGCTTATGTCACCTAACAAATAATATAACATTCTATTCCTAAGTTTCCCCATGTCAAAAAATAATTCTCTCTAATTTTTGTTGCGGGGGCAGTACTGGGAATGGAACCCAAAGCCTTGCACATGCTAAACAAGTACCTGCCACTGAATTACATCCCCATCCCTATAACCCTTTTTTTTTTTTTTTTCTTTTTTCTTTTTTGAGATGGAGGTCTTGCTCTGTTGCTCAGCCTGGTCCTGAACCCCTGGGCTGAAATGATTCTCCTGCCTCAGCCTTCCAAGTAACTAGAACCACAGGTGTGCCATCTCATCTGGCTATGATAACATTTTGAATGATTACCTATATTTCACTACATAGTAAATAGATGTATCCTAGTTTATTTGCCTGATTTCTTGGTGTTGAGCACTTATGTAATTTCCTTTATCACACTTTTATAAATAATGCTGCTGTGAGCTGCCTTGTCACATCCACTAGTACTTTCTTAGGCTCTGTCTCTGCAATGGAAATTTTAGGATCAAAAGTTGGTTTGTCTTCAAGGCCTCTGATGGAGCACCCTATGGCTTTGGCAAGGCTTTGCCCACAGAAACATCCAGTTACCAAGGATGGAGGGAGCTGTCATTTTTATATGCCCTAATGTCTCTGTATCCTAGCTCCTTGTTCAGCGTCTGGCACACTTGAGTGTGTAGAATGGAACTCACTCCTCTGAACCTCACTCTGCTCATCTGCAAAATGGGCACTTCATTTGGCTTTTGTGAACCTCATCTTCTTTGTCTATCCAGTGGTGTTAAAAATCAGTTCTTCTGGGTTGGGGTTGGGGCTTGATGGTAGAGCGCTCGCCTAGCATGTGTGAGGCACTGGGTTTGATCCTCAGCACCACATAAAAATAAATAAATAAAATAAAGGTATTGTGCCCATTTGCAACTAAAAATATTTAAAAAAAATCAGTGCTTCTGGGCTGGGTTGTGGCTCAGTGGTAGAGCTCTTGCCTAGCATGTATGAGGCACTCGGTTCGATTCTCAGCACCACATATAAATGAATAAAAATAAAGGTCCATTGACAACTAAAAAATATTAAAAAAAAAATCAGTGCTTCTTAGGGGCACTGTGTAGGTTGACCTACAACAAATGGTGCCTATGGAGGACAGGGGCATTGTTGTAATAGTTTAGGGTGTGTCTATGTGTCCAGGTTTCTTATATTCTTGGATTCATACTTCTGATTGTATCTTTTATTAGCTGTGTGTCTTTGGGCTTGTTACTCCAATTCTCTGTGCCTCGGTTTCCTCATTTGTGAAATTGGGATAGAAATACCCCAGAGCTGCTGCATGGGGGTGGGGCATCAAGTGCAGCGTAGAAAGCGGCACCTGGTAAAAACTAGCTATAATTATATGAACACAAGTGACAATATTTTCTGAGATAATCTAGCTCATCTCTTCTTGCCAGGTGCCAATTTCAGGGATTTGTTGACCTGGGATTGCTGGAAGCACAGGGAAGAGGACGAGATGATTTAAAATATAATGATCTCTCCATGGTCTGTATTTGCATTGTCCGCTTTGAGGATTACTTCTATAGCAAAATTGCAGTTGCAGGCTAATTTCCTCCTGCCACACAGTGTGCTTCTGGTCTCCCCCTGGGGCTGTGTTTATGAAATGTAGTCTAAGTTTAATATTTGCGTAAGCAAACATAATTAGGAAGGTAAATACAGTGCAAAAAAAAAAAAAAAATCCCACAGTGCTTTGCACAACTCCACCGAAGTGACATGGACATCTGCCAGTTTGGACTCCTGGTCCCGTTAGGAGCTCCCTCCCGCTGCTGCTGTCACAGCTTTGTCCCTGAGTGGGAGTGACTCACAGAGAAAGGGTCATCAGGGCCTTCAGGAAATGAAGGGTCTTTTTCCTGAGCTGAGCCCTAGGACAAGTGAGATAAATCTTTTCAGTTCTCATTTAGGCTGACAAGAGCCTGACTGGTAATGGAGGTTAACAGGGTGGAAAAAAAAAAATGTCTACAGCTGAGCTTCTGGGTGCCTTGTTACCAGGCCTATGCCTGTAGAACAAAGGAAAGACCCAGCCCCTGTAGGTGGGAAAGCTGGGACCAGAGCCTGGCTGGCAGATTGAGCACAGTGCAGCCCTTTTGTGTGGCTTCAGTTATATATAACCTGGGAACTGAGGCCCATATACTTTATTTACCCAGGGTTCCTCGGAACCTCCAAGGAGGCCTGGCTCTGGTCAGATTGGGGAAGGGGATCCACATTCACCCAATCTTACAGGTGAGGAGGGAAAGCCTTGGGCATCTTCAAGGAGAACCCAGACATTGTGGCTTTTGGCTCCTCTCATCCGTGTGGCTGAGCTTTTGGAGTGTCTCTCAGGGCTACCTTTTACTCACTACCAGCAGGCAAGTCTCTCCAAGCCTGTTTCTCACCGAGGAAACAGAAATGAAGATGTAGGATCTGCCTGACTTAACTGCCTACCTCTCTGTGATTCTCCACTTGCTCTGATGAATAGAGGCGGCTCTTCACATTCTAGAAGCTCATGCTCCTAGAGCTGTTTCAAATGGGAGATGTGGGTCAGCTACAGCAAAATGAAATTGCACCAGATCGTAGAGGCCATACAGAATGATCAGGACTCTTATGGTTGCAGACAAGAGAAATCTAGCTCAACCTGCTCTCAGGAGAAAAGAGAACTTGCCAGCTCTTAAGGGATGAGATTCAGGATTGGGGGCTTCTGGAAAACACAGGGTGTTATCAGAACTCAGTCGGCAACTGTGCTCTAATTTCCTATTTTCATTTTTTGGAGAGCAGAGGGACTTTTTCAAGCTAATCCATCCCCATGACCAAATGACCCCTTGCAGTTCCAGTCTTTCATCCTACCTACTTCAACTTCCTGTTCCCAGAATTAGGTTTCGGGGCTCTGAGTGGCCCAGCACCAGTTATGTGAGTGTTTATGAAGGCATACCTGCAGCCAGAGAGAGGCAGTGCGCTTGGGAAAGATGACTACCCCTTGGCCAGAGGTACACTCAACTCCACTGACCCATGAGACTGAGAACGGGTGAGGGGTCTCCAGGAAAAAGAGGGGGTGCCCTTACAAGAAGAGGCCCTTTTATCATCTTCTGTCCCTGAACAAATGGTGCTCATTACCTCTCAGGATGGCTCATTTCATCTGGGGACAACTATGATCAATAGAAACTGCTCCCAATGTTGAAACAAAATTTCACGGTGTTTCTTTCTCCTAATTTTTAATTTCTTATTTATTTTATGTGTTCTTTTTAGATATACATGACAATGGAGTGTATTCTGACCTATTATACATACATGGAGTATAACTTATTCTAATCTGTATCCCATTCTTGCGGTTGTACATGATGTGGGGTTTCACTGTTTGTGTATTCATATGTGAACATAGGAAAGTTATGTCTGATTCATTCTTATCCCCCAAACTTCCCTCATTCCCCCTTGCCCAATCCAGTGAACTTTTATTTTTCCTTTCCCTACCCTTATTATGTGTTAGCATCCACATATCAGAGAGAAGATTTAGCCTTTGTTTTTTGGGACTGGCTTATTTTACTTAGCATGATATTTTCCAGTTCCATCCATTTACCATCAAATGCCATAATTTCATTCTTCTTTATGGCTGAGCAACATGCCATTGTGTATATATACCATATTTTCTTTATCCACTCATCTGTTGAAGGGCACCTAGGTTGATTTCATAGCTTAGATATTGTGGATTGAGCTGCTATAAACATTTATGTGGCTATGTCACTGTAGTATGCTGATTTTAAGTCCTTTGGGTAAAAACTAAGGAGTGGAATAATTGGGTCAAATGGTTCCATTCCAAATTTTCTCACAGGTTCTGCTCATACCCTTGAGGGTAACATGGACCAACCCACATTGAAATCTATCAGTTACTTAAAGATGGAAATCATGACCACCCACCCAGGTCTTTCTTGCTTGTGAACAAACAGGGCAAACATTCCAGGTTTACATACATACCCCTTCTCCACCTGCTGGGTCTTCTCTGATATGTGCAAGTTAATATTCAGAAGCAATCACAGTTCTCCAGGAAGGGCTGACCAGTCGAGAATGGAGCAGGGCTGCCTAGACAATTCATTTCTAATAATGAGACCTAAGAAGATGTTCGTCTTTTGTTTTTTTTTCTTTGCTGTGTTGCCCAGGCTGGTCTCCAACTCCTGGGCTTGAGCCATCCTCCCACCTCATTCTCCCAAGTAGCTGAAACTATAAGTGTGCACCAACTGACATTTGCCTTTTTGATGACAGTTTTATTTCATGATTGACACTGAAGTCTCAGTCACCTAAAACCTTCAGGTATTTTTGTACCACTTATTTTTTTAATGTTGCTAAGAATCCGATGTGTTTTTTTAAAAAAATATTTGTTATTTAAAAACTTTCTTATGTTCTAGTCAAATGGGATTGATATCCTTGTTTCAGCAATACTTAAGCAGCCAGAGGATAACTGTTCCAAGTGGCTCTAATTCCTTCTCTGGGATCAAAACTATTTTGTGGGGCTGTGATTGTGGCTCAGTGGTAGAGCACTTGCCTAGCACATGTGAGGCAATCCTCAGCACCACATAAAAATTAATAAATAAAATAAAGGTATCATGTCCATCTACAACTAAAAAATATTTTAAAAAACTGTTTGTAACTTTTCCATGTCTTCCTTGTCTGTGTCACCTTCTTCTACAGGTCAGTTCTTTGGCCTTGTGTTTGAATCTTCTCTGTCTTCTTAGAGGACAGGTAGAAAGTGTGGTGAAGAGTTGAGAATGAGTTCACAGTGGAGGTGACTGTGGAGTTGGGCACTGAAGGATGAATAGGAGTCTGCCAAGTGGGAAAAAGAGTTTGGGAGTTTAGGGTCGTAGAGAAAGGAAAGAGCACAGTACAACTAATTAGAACAACAACAATAAATTAATTAACAAAAAAAATAAAACCAGGGGTTTTTGGTGTCTCTGACAACATCAGAAGCTCTGGCAATACCAGAGCCACATGGGCTGATACTAGTCAGTCATCAGCTAGAGCCAGGTAGCTGCCATTTCCATCAAGCTGGGCATGCTCTCTCCACTGCCCACCTTCCCTGTTGTCACCTCGTGTCCTATACCTATTTGGCTTGTTTTACCTCTCCAGGCCTTTATGCATTTAAGTTTATGGCCTCATCTCTAAACATTATCAGTGGGTCTTATACTTCTAGTATGCATTAGAATCCCTGGAGGGCTTGTTAAATGCAGATTGCTGGGCTCCACCCTCATGGTTTCTGATTCAGTAGGTCGGGGGTGAGGCCTGAGAATCTGCATTTCTAGCAAATTCCCAGGAGATGCTGATGCTGTCTGTTGGGGGCCACACACAGAGAATGGCTTATCTAGTCCAACCGCCTTATTTTTACAGATGAGGAAACCAAGGCTCACATCCAGTGAGTGCAGAGTCTAGCCCCAACCCAGCTTTTTGACTCCAGGCACAGTACTGAATCTACCGCCCCATGTGGTCCAGCAGCTGGGAGTTTCCACGGGCACCTCACTTGCCCTTCCTTCCCACCCCTCACCATTTCTGAGACTGGGCATCGACGCCCGTTCCATTTCCAGCCTCATTCTGTTTTCTTCAGAATCCCTAACAATAGCCATCCATTACTCTATGCTCTGATGCCTGCAGAATTTAATTACTTGCCGCGGCCGTGATGTGAATTTGATTGTTGAAAGCCATGGTGTTCCAGCGAAGCGCTAATGAGGAAAGACTCTTTGCAGAGAAGAGAGGGCATTCGGGGGGTTTGTGTTTGAAAGCAGCCATTCAGATTGTGGCAACAAGGACTTGGTCTTGAGTGAGTTTTCTCGTTCCCGCCTCAAAGATGTCCATTGCATTTCATAAATAAATCAGGGCTTTTGTGTCCAATAATTGCCTTGCTTTGTAACAGAGATCAAAAGCACCCTTGGCCTTGGATTCAAAGCCAAGTTTATTTTTCACTTTTTTGCTTGTAGGAACTGGTGAGGGTTTGCAAGCTGGAGGGTCTAGCTATGAGGCCTGCAGCAGGGTGTGGGGAGAGAAGAAAGTGGGCAAACTGCCAAGGGATGAGAAGCCTCCAGTCCATCTCCGCTGTCTCCTAGGGAGATAAGCCAACTAAGCTGGGCTTCAGCAGAATTCCCAGCTCATTCAACAAACATATTGGTGCTAGCACGACAGTAGATAAACAGTTATAGCAAACAGAGAATTAACGAGTGCTTACTATGTGCCAGGCCCTGGGCTAATAAGCATTTCATACACATTTAATTCTTCAAATCTAATAAGAAGATGCTGTCATTATCCTCATTTTACAGATGAGGAAACTGACACTGATAAACATGGAAACAGATTGGAATCCAGATTTGTCAGACTCCACAGTCCATACTTGGATGGTAAAGGCAGATGAAAAAAGAAAAAGAAATGGATCAGACACAATGTCCTTCCTTAGGGATCTCACAGCATAGTGTAGAAGCCAAGATAGGTGCAAATCAGTGATTCATTCAAATGCAGCCATGAGGGATGTTTTTCACCATCAAAGTTTATTTAGAGGGAGGAGAACCTGGGAGGTTAGGGGAACATTTGATGTTGGAGGCAGCATTTGCAGGGAGTCTGGAAAGATAAGGGTCTGTCATAGCTCAGGGTCCCTGGGAAGCCTACTCTCAGAGTGTATGGTGCTGGGGTATATCAGGATGGATTCTTGGAATCCTACATACAAAAGAAGAGGGAGGGAAGCAGGAGGAGGCAAGTGCAGAAGTTGGGCTGTAAGGGAGGCCTCAGCTGACTCCCTGGGGAGCTGTTCTGAGTGTGGCCAGGAGGCTGGGCTCTTACACTCTTGTTGATTGGTCATTGGATGTGGGCTGCCTCTAGGAGTGGGTGAGGGCTTGGGCAGATGCCACTTCAGCAGTGGCAGTTCCAAAGAGAGCTGACAGCCAGGGGTGTCCGTTGGCAATGCTTCTTGGGAGTAATTTCTCCAGTCCTGCAGGGTATTTCAGCAGGACATCACAGCATCCTCAACAGATATGCAGAGAAAAGGCAGACAGAGGCTAGACCAAAGTGAAGGCCAGTGGGTAGACAAGTCTGGGTCTCCTACTGTGAAGAGGTAGACAGTCTAGAGCAGAGGCTAGCATTAGGGATGAATTCTGGTTACAGTTCTGTTTCTCCACTTTCCTGCGGTGCAAACTGGACCTAATCCCTCAACTCTGCATTTCATCATTTTCAATGTGGAGCTAATAGTAATCTCCTTCATTTGGTTGTTTTAAAATTAAAAAAAAAATAACATGAAATGCCTTCCTGGTACACAGTAAACAGTCAATAAACATTAAGCTTTACAAGGATGATTATTGGGACTTGAGAAGAAATGTAGCAAAACTTAAGATGGGAGATAGGATGGAAGGATGATTTTATTCAGGGTGCACAGGTTAAAAGATCAGAAATAAGAAAAGGAGTTCAGGAATCCACTCCCTGGTGACCTCTGGATCTTGGTAGTCTTGTCTTTTCTTTTATAACCTTTTACTTCTTTTTCTTGCCTTATTATATTGACTGGAACCTCTAGCCAGTACAGCGTGTAGGAAAGAGCCACTTTGACTTTTAAAAGGCGTGCTTCTAATTTTTCACCACTTGATACAACAACTCTAAGCAAATTAGAAATAAAAAGGAACTCCCATAGCCTGATAAAGGGCACTTACCAAAATCTAACAGCAAATCATCCTTCCTGAGGAGAATTCAGCAAGGTGGCTGCTTGTAAGATTAATATACAAAAGTTAATAATGTTCCTATGTGCCACCCATATCCAATTAGAAAATATCATTTCAATGCATATATTAGAAAACAAGAATGATTGAAAATTAATGCCGTTGATGCTACAAATTATCCATATCCCAGAAGTTCTGATAAGGGATGCTATCCTTGTTATTCATGTATAAGTATTTCATAGTTCCTATTGTAATTTCTTCTTTGCCCATGAATCATTCAAAATTATTTTTTTTAAGTCTCAAAGATTTTTTAAACCTTTCTGTTTATTTTTAATTTCTAACTTTATTGTATCATAATAAGAAAATTGGGTTTATAAGGATGCATATATATGTATATATGTGTGTATATATTTATATCCTTATAATATCCTTATACATTTACATCCTTAAATACACACAAACATATATACACATATACAAATATATATCCTTATGTACACATATATTATATATATAAAACACACATATATACATATATATGTAATACACACACACACACACACACATACATGCACGTGCATGCTTTTTTCTTTTGGTATTTTTTGGGCATTGATCTTATCAAATATCAAGATTTGAAGTGGTAGTCACTAAAACAGATAATACTAGAGCATGGCTAGACCAACTTATCAGTGAAACGAACAGAAATCCCAGCAGCAGAAACCTTCATATCTGAGAATGTGGGATATGGAAGTGGTATATTAAAAATCAAAGGGAAAATGACTATTTAGTAAATGGGCTGATTCAATTGGTTGTAATTTGCTTATTATCTGCAGGAACTAATTTTAATCACACATTACAACACACACACACACACACACACACACACACTTTTTTAATATGGAAAAGACAAGAGCCTCTGTATTAGTTCACAAAAATATTTTCTACATAGATTATTAAAGTGCTAAAAGTTAAATAGCAAAACTTTGAAACTTTTGGAAGAAAGTATAGGATTTTCTACCTTTGGGGTAGAACAGGTTGTCTAAAGAAAACAATTTTTAAAAGCACAACTCATAAAGGAAATATTGATAAATTATTTTAAAATTTTTTTAGTTGTAGATGGACATAATATCTTTATTTATTTTTTATGTGGTGCTGAGGATGGAACCCACTGCCCCACATGTGCAAAGCAAGTGCTCTACCACTGAGCTATATAGCCCCAGCCCAATAAATTCTATTATATAAAAATAAAAAAATCTTTTATACAACAACAAAAATAAAGAGATGGCTTAATAAATAGAAAATATTTGGTTGCATAGAATTAACAAAAGGTTAATATCCAGAATATAAAATCAGCTTCTACAAGTTAATAAGAGGGCAAACAATCCCATGGAGACATGGGTAAGATGTATCAATGTGTGAGTCACAGAAAATGAAACTTACATGATCAAAGATATAAGAAAAGATGCTCTTACTTACTGGAAATCGGAAGAGGGTAACCCAAGCCTCAGGCATTCTTATATATTCCGTAAACATTTAAACTGATCCATCTCCTTCAGAGAATAATTAGGCAGAGTCAAAGAATAATGAAGGAAGAGTGACAGACTGTGATCCAGCAATTTCACTTCTGAGTATAACCTAAAGATATTCCGAGCTGGGTGGTGTACAACTGTAATCCTAGATACCCAGAATGCTGAGGCAGGAGGATTGTAGGTTTAAGGCCAGCCTCTGCAACTTAGAAAAACCCTGTCTTGAAATAAAAAATAAAAAGGGTTGAGGTGAGCTCAGTGGTAGAGAATTTGCCCCGTATGCCTGAGGCCTTGGATTAAATCCCTAGAGCAAACAAACCAAAACAAAAACAGCAAAATGATATTCTACTTTATCTGTACACATAAAACTTTGTATGAGGATGTTTTTGCGGTATTTAAGTAAGCTGTACATAGTCATACAATGGAATATTATGCAATAGTCAAGGTGAAGAAACTACATCTCTCAGTATCAATATGAATAAAAGATGCAAGCATACTGTTAGACAAGAAAAGAGTAAAGTATGGTATCTTTATAAAATGGAAGACACAGAACAGTTTATATTATTCATATTTTAGGCACCTACATTATACAAATGTAGACTGTATAATACATACACTGTATATTTCAACTGCACCTTTAGCATTTTGCTTCCTAAAAATAGGTTTGAAGTAAAAATGCCAAACTCTTAATAATAATGTAATTTGGGTGGTATGTTCATGGGTGTTCACTCTCTTTTATGCATGGTTTAGATATTGCAGAATTGAGATTAAGGGTAAAAATAAGGAAAGGTATGTTGGGATGGGTCAAGGAGGCCTTTGGGTGTCAGACTGAAGAACTGGATTGTATTTTTTAGATATTAGAGATCCATCGAAAATTCTTGAATAGGGAATGAAGTGATCAGAGCCAAGTTGAAGGATGACTAATTTGACATGCGCATTTGATGGCTTTTAAAGACGAGATGCTAGATTGAGAGAGAGCAGTTACATGTGTGTATATATATATATATATGTACTTATATACATATTAGTGATGAAAGTTGGTCAGGATGTGGGTTATGGGAGGTTGGTATGGAAATGGAAAGAAAGGAAAGATGAGTGGACGGGTGGATATCAGGTTGATGGGTGAATGAATGGATGGATACGTAGATGAGTAGATGAATGGGTAGATGGGTGAGTGGATGGATGGATGGATGGGTGAGTGAATGAATGGATTGGTGGAAGGATGGACAGATGAGTGCATGGATAGTTGGCAGGTTGATGAGTAGATGGATGGATGGAGAGATGATTGAGTACATTAGTGGATAGGTGACTGGGTGGATGGATGGATGAGTGAATGAATGGCAGGGTGGGAAAGTGGTGAATACATGGGTAGAAACATTTTTGAAATGCCAGTACCATCCTTATTCATATCCTGTCCACAAAGTAAGTAAAACAGAAGATGAGATTAAAAAATGATGAGGGGTCAAAGTCTTAGGTCAGTGATTCAGCAGCAATGAATGATCAATGGCGTTTCTCTTTTGTTTTTGTTTTTTGGTACTGGGGTTTGAACTTAGGGGCACTCAACCACTGAGCCATATCCCCATCCCTATTTTGAAGAGACAGGATCTCATTGAGTTGCTTAGTGCCTCGCTTTTGCTGAAGCTGGCTTTAGATCCTTCTGCCTCAGCTTCCTGAGCCGCTGGAATTCCAGGCATGTGCGGGAACAAATAAGCCTAACAACATCCACAGTCACTTTGAAGATAACATAGAGAGGGAGAAAGCTTGAAACTGAGAATCTTCAGATTTTTGTAGATCTTGTTTTTTCAGAAAGTTGACTTTGTCATACTCCCCACAACAGGCAGGCTCTTGCCTCACCCTCAGCCATTATCTCCGAATCTATAAGAGATTCAAGGCAAAAACAACACAAAACGGAGAAAGGAAAAAAAAAAGTATGCCTCTATGAGGACATAATAAAGATGACTCCTGGGCATGTCCTGGGCCTGCAGAGCCTAGCCTAGCATTCCACTCCATCTCTTTCTGCCAGACACAGCCAGGGGTAGGGTGGGGACTTGGTCACCAATAGCAGGAGATTCTGCAGAATGGCACTGAGCACTGGTTGTTATCTGATAATCATGATGATCTAACACAGAGCCTTGTAAATACCATTATGCTTTCTATACCAAGGTGGAGGAGTATACATGTGTTAGAATTATTTTTAAATGTTTTTTGGGGAAAACAAAAGGAAAGGCTCTTAAGAGTTCCAGCTTTCCCAGTGGAGGCAACAGAGTGGAATTGTTGAGAATGTCACCTGTATTAGCCCTATAACCATGGGCACATTACTCCCCTTTCCTGACCCTCTGTGTCCTAATCTTCAAAGTGAGGTCTATAACAGTGCCTGCCATAACAAGGTGAGAACGTCACCTTTATTAGCCCTATAACCTTGGGCACATTACTCCCCTTTCCTGACCCTCCGTGTCCTAATCTTCAAAGCAGGGTCTATAACAGTGCCTACCATAAATAGGTACCATTTATGAAAGCAGTTAGTGTTGGCCCAGCACATGCTATAGAATCAAGAAACAGTAGCTCTTATTGTTGTTTTCCATAATGGTAAACATTATTACTTATAGTACTAGCATTCTTGTTAACAATGATTACAAGTATTATTCCTAATAGTAATATTTAGTATTATTGGTAGAAATTCCAGAAATTCCTATCCTGACCATATCAAGTCACTTGTTCATAGCCATTCCAAGATTTCCTTGGATTTTTCAAGCCTGTGTTTTAAGTGACTCTGAAAATGGAGTTTTCAGAGTGAAGAAGGTCCCAAAGAGATGGTGGGAGTAGTTGCAGGGAAGGAGGGAAGAAGGCATGAGGCTGGGCTCATCACTGCAGCACACTGCCAGGCTCCTGGGTGGGTGTCCCATGGCCCCCCATTGCCAAGTATGTCCAAGGCCTTCCTGCTTCCCTGCAGGCTGACATGCCAGTCCTGGCAAGAAGAGGAAGAGTTTGGGACTCAAATATATTTCCAGCTTTTTGCAGGAATGAGTAATTGCCATCCGTTTGGAGTTGCAACAGAAGGAGACATACATCAGTCTTGGAAGCCACAGAAAGGGTGTCCAGGAGCAGGGAAAAGAAGAAAAAAAATGGAAGGGAGAGGGGAATAAAAACAAATATTGGGATGGATGTCAGGCAAAAACTGGGCTGAGGATGTTTAAAGGCAAGGGGTAGCAATAGGAAACAGCCTAGTTATTGGTGACTTAAGACACATCTAGGAGGTAGAGTTAGCTGCTTGGTGGTTGAAGCTGCTATGTTCAGGGGTGTGCTGACCTTCCAGGATGGGTTGGAGAGAACTGCTCCCTCTAGACGTGATTTTAAGCCTTTGCTTTGGAAACAAAATCACAATGGCTTTGGGAACTGGCCAGTGTATACACACATCATATATTTAAACAGGGAACATCTGTGGGTCTTAAGTTTTGTGATTTTGATGAACAAACAAGCCAGAGTATAGAAAAGCAGAGGAGGGATCTGTTGGGAATGAAAGAGACAGAGACTTTGTGTTTCCTGTTGTTTGATTGGAACCCTAGAACTAGGAAATTCCCCAACATGAGAACATCTACTCAAACAGAATGAGCAAAGAGGATCAGGCCAGGCTGTAGCAGGGCTTGATGAGACAGAAGAGAGGATAGTCATGAGTAATTGAGACTAAACTAAGACACCCACCTTACTTGCTGCCTGAAATTGTTCTAAAGTATTGTTCAGAATGGTTTCCTTTTGAGAAATGAAGCAGGGAGGAGCCTTGTCATTAAACCCAGTATTTTAAGATAGTTTTATTTTTTAAGTATTGGTTTAATTTGTTTTCTGTTGCTATAATTGAATGCCACAGACTGGGTAATTTATAAAGAATAAAGGTTTATTCAGCTCATACTTCTGGATCTGTGAGGTCCATGATCGAGGAAGCTAATCTACTGAAGACCTTCTTGCTGCAGAGTCCTGAGATGGTACAGGGATCATGTGGTGAGGTAGCAGGTGGTACTAGCTGGGGTCTTTTCTCCTCTTAAAAAGTCACTAATGCCATCGCAAGCACCCCACCCTCATGACCTCATCTAATTCTAATTATTTCCAAATACCATAATCATCTGACTTTGGAGATTAAGTTTCAACATGAGTTTTGGAGGGGTCTAGTAACCAGACTGTAACATAGGGGATAATTTCAGCATCGTAGTGACCCATCTTTGAGTTTGTGGGGGATATAGATATGACTTTTCAAATATAGTTCATTAAGTCCTGGGGCTTATAGTAAGGTTTTCTGAGGGAGAGGGTAGTGCTGGGGATGGAACCCAAGGCCTTGGGCATACTAAGCACTTGCTAAGCCACTGAGCTATACCCCCAGCTATATAGTAAGGTTTTTGAGAGTTTTCCTTCAAAAGCATAATTAACCCTGTATTGAAAACTAAATCAAGTCACATATGGCAAGATTTTCATGATGAAGGAGCTGATTTCACTCAGGATCTCTATGTAAAGAAAAATTTTGTCTGCTGGTCCCATCTTGGCTTGACTTAATGTTTGTTTTGGCAAAGAAGTAAAGGTCAAAGGTAAAGGTCACCTTTTACTGCTCTCTAGTTTTGTACTGCATCTGCACATCAGTGAACTCATTCAGGGACATTTTTGGGGCTCCTTCTGTTATGGTTGGCATTATAGGAAGCAGTGGAAAGAGTTCCAGAAACCAGGCTCTGTCCTTTAAGGAGTTTATGTTCTGATTGTTTGGGGATCAGTCCTTTTGCTAATGCCTACTGGGGGACTTTCAGAAGATTGTCTCACTCACTGGCTGTTTTGTATCTTTAAAAAAAATTTTTTTTTTTAGTTGTCAATGGACCTTTATTTTATTTATTTATATGTGGTGCTGAGAATTGAACCCAGTGCCTCACACATGCGAGGCAAGTGCTCTACCACTGAGCCACAACCCCAGCTCTGTTTTGGTATCTTGGGACTGACATGAGTATGGATTATGTACTTATAATTCTTTCAAATAAATCATCATGAAAATTTATTGGCTCCTGTAGAAAAGGTCCATAGGTAGATCTTGAGATCACTTGATCCAGACCCCGACCCCCAGCCCTGATCTCTCCTGTGATAGGCATGGTGGCTGTGGGAAACAAAGAGGGTTCCTGTATCCTGGTTCGGCAGTCCCAAAGCAGAGGTGCTGTACAAGTATGGTTAGGAGAAGGCTTCCAGGAAAGATTCTTTATTGAATCATCCTGGGACATATTTCTCTCTCTGGAGATAAGGCACTGGAGTACCCTAGTGAGGCCCAGTCTCTTGCCTGGTGAACCATCTTGTATGGCCAGGTAGGTAGGGGCCAGTCCCACCCACACCTCATTTTCTGTTAGCAGAAGGAGGAGGAAGGGAGACGTAAGAGAGGACCATCATGGCTGATTTGTTCTTAGCAGGGAAGATGGGACAAAGAGGACTACACCTGCTTGTAAGCGGGGACAAGGACCAGGGATGCAGATTCCTGTGCAGATGGTGAGAAAGTACATCAGACAGGTAGGCAGTGACAAGGGGGCTTACCCTTGTTGGCACTTTCCCTGTCACCTGGACTTATCTTCATTACATCATTGCAATGGCTTCTTTTCATCTGTGTGTATGTGCACTAGGCCCTGAGGAAGCAGACCATAGTAAGTCGCCCTGAGTGTCACCTTCGAAATCAGACCAACCAAAAGCTGAATCCTGGCTTTGCCACTTTCTGACTGTGCAAGATTGGATAGGTTGCTCAATTCTTCTGAACCTCAAGCTCTCCTGTGTTAGCCAAATGGGGTTGTTAGTAGTATTTACCTTAAAGTCTGAAACTAGATAATGTATGGAATTATACATTATATTGGACAATATTCAACAAATGGAAAATTCTCCATAAATGCTAGCTGCTGCTGCTAAAATGATACTTTAGAGCAGGAACAATGTCTCCTTTAGCTTTGTGTCTTTAGTGCCTGTTTAAGGCTGTTATCTACTATGTATTCAGTAAGTGTGTGTGAATGAAATCAAAGCTACTGGCACAGGAGGAGACAGTGAAGGCAGAAGGATGGGCTCAGGGTGCACTGTGTATCTATATGGGCCATGGTATTGAGTCTGCTATGATGCAGCAGGACTTGATTTCAGGAGTCAGACTCACCAGTGGCTCTCAAATGGTGGGATGCAAGAATACTTGCTGAAGAGGCACACTTAGATGTTCTGATTTAGCAGGTCTAGGATTGTCATCTTTAATTGGCACCAGGAGATAGAGATAGCCAGTCCCTTACCTGAGAGATACCCCTGCTTTCTGGGTCATTATTCAAATATTTCCATGGGTCAGATGGAGGGCATGACCAGGTGAAGGGCCCAGGTGTTGGGTCCAGTGGCCAGCTGAAGAGCACAAGCTCTCTCCAAAGGGGCCACCATCTTGAAACAGTGGCTCAGAATGCTGGATCACCTGGAATTTCCAGAGATATTGAAAATCAGGGCTTCTGAAATTAAGGGTCATATGTTTTCCCTCATATATGGAAGCTAGAGAGAAAAAAGGGGTAATCCTGGGAAATGATATCGACCAAGTTATTTTGTTATATTCTATGCACGTACAAATTTGTAACAACAAATCCCACCATTGTGTACAACTATAATGCACCAATAAAGAATAGAGGAAAAGATAATACCTTGTTTCAAAAAAATAAAAACTTACAAGAGAACTTTCCTGATTTTTAAATGCTAGGGAAATATTTAGATTTTCTAAAAGCACTGAATGGCCAGGCAAAACACATCTGCAAGCCACAAAGCTGCCACTTGCAGGCCTTGGTCTAAAGCAGTATTTCTCACTGAGGGGTGACTGTGTCCCCTAGGGAACATTTTAAAATGTCTGGAGATAATTTGGGGATGTGAATAGGGCAAGGTGCCAGCATTGAGTGGGAAGAGGCCAGGGATGCCGCTGAACATCCTGCCATGCAGAGCATAACTCCCGTGACACGGAGTTATCTGTCCCTAAGTAAGTTAACTGGGTTTAGTTGTGGGTAGGAGACAGACACTGAAGAGAACTGGAGGCACCTGCCATCATGGTGCCTGGTCTTGAGGTCGGTGAGTCTCATCTTACAGGCCTGTTTGCAACAGAGAGGCAGGTCTATGCTCTTTCAACCTCAGGGAGCCATGGCTGCCTCAGCCAAACCTTCTTCAACCTGATGTGTAGATGTTTTCACTGTCCACATGCTTCCTATGCAGGAAGAAGGCTGCATGCTACCTCCAACCTTGGGAGGCAGGAAGGTAATTAGAAAAACTTGGGCAACACACGCTCATATGCTGTCACTTGGGTCCCCAAGGGCCGGGTGTGGTAGCCTGCTAGAGATCAGGGTTTTGGCCTTCTGTTCCTGGTGGAATGTTTGGTTTGGGGTTCCTCATTCAGTAGTTTTGGGAACTGTTATTTAGATTATTTCCCTTCCCAACCGTAAAATAATAACGCCTTTGAGTCCTGTGTAGCTCAGAGGCTCCTCACTGAGCATTTGCTCTGTGGCCAGCCCAGGGCTGGGTGTGGGGAGGTTGATGAGCAGAGACTCAGGCAGGTTCCATCTGGTGGCCTATAGTCCTGTTGAGGAAACACAAGAACAGACCCACAGCCCCACCCCATTTGTTATGGTTTGGCTATGAGGTGTCCCCCAAAAGCTCCTGTGTTAATGTAGGAATATTCAGAGGTGAACGGTTTTGATTTGGAGGGTTGTAACCTAATCAATCCATCCTTGTTTGAATGGATTGAACTGTAGGCGGTTGGGGTGTGGCTGGAGGAGGTGGGTCACTGGGAACACACCCCGGAAGGGTTCATCTTCCCTGCAGCCCCTTCCCCTTTCTCTCTCTCTACTTCCTGGCTGCGATGAGCAGAGCAGTGCTCCTGTACCACACCCTTCTGCCATGATATTCTACCTCATCTTAGGCCCGGAACAGCGGACTCAGCCAACCATGGACTAAACCTCTGAAACCATGAACCAGAATAAAATAAAAGAACGAAACATTGTTCTTATCAGATATTTTGGTCACAACAAAGAAAAGCTGACTAACCTTCTAGTTCACCCTCCGTATACTGATGTTTGCATCTTCATGAAGCACAACCCTGAACATCATGGTCTTTGGCCCCAGAACCTTCAGTTCTGCTCTGAAGTAAGCCAGTGCTCCGTCAGACTCCACGATCTGGCCCAGTCTTCCTTCCCTACTTATCTCCTCCTCTCTTTGCAAGCCACTCTTTCTACATTCCCAGTCTCCTGCCTTTTCTTTGTACCCCTCTCCTCTTTCTGCTATCTCGAAGGCTGTCTCTGGTCATCCATGCTAGGTGGGATGGTTCTGGGAGCACACCTCTCTATCACTATCTCTTGCATTCCTGGACTTCCCTTCTGCCTCCTGCCTTATAATAAGGTGTACTCTTGACCTTTTCCCCCTCCATACTGGGAGATTCTTCAGGGAAGAGTTAATAAAAGATTTGACTGTATTTCTTCCCTTCTCTGGACAGCTTCCTAGTTTCCTCACTGGCACCTCATGGGTATTGATTCATTCTGTTCTGCATTTTCTCAGGCGCATCATTTGTGCCCCATACTGTGCCAAGTGCTGCCATTTGTGCTCTCTCTTTACAACCTCACAGGGACTCCATGACACCTGTGACATTACACCACTTTGACAAATAAAGAAACCAAGGCTTAGAGGAACTGTCCCTTCAATCACTCATAGATTCATTCAATAAACATTTAATGAGCATCCGTCCACTCTGCGACAAGCTCCATAGCATTGCAGGGTTGCAGGAATGTGGCAGTGAGATGTTGCAGATGGGTGCCAGGAAGCACACTCTGAGACAGCTGAATTTATCATCTAGGATGGCTGGGGAGCTATCGTGGGATAACCCATTGGAAGTGTGGGGAAAAGGGCAGGGAGATGGGAAGGTCAAATGCAAAGCAGATGACCTAACTAGAAACCTTAGTCAGCCCTATGGGGCATTCTAACAAGGGAATGACCCTTCAGAACTGAGACCCGAGAAGCAAGTCTTATGCCCCATACTTAACAGTCTTTGAATGAGGTCACACCCAGAAGAATGTCATCTTATCCTGGAAGGTCATGCCTGAAGGGCACTTTTCAGCTCAGGACTGTCTGCCTGCAGTACTTAGCGCAGCTGGGGGATCTCCTTGTGTTATGGGGCTTACATTCCAGCAGGGGAAACAAAGGACGAGTGAAAAAACAAATAAACAAGCAAGATGTTTGCACCTCCCCTCATAAATGCAGAAAAGACAAACAGGTTCTCATTTTATAGATGGGGAAGCTGAGATGCCAAGAGGTTCACTGAACGAAAGCCTCACCTCCAGTCCAGATCTCTATGACTCAAATCCACCCCCCCTCCACTGCAGAACCAGGCCTATGCCGAGCATAGAAAGGCTCAGGAGTCAAGCCAAGGAGCTGGGACTTGATCCTATGTACAATGGGGAGGGTTTGGAAGGGTGTAGAGAAATGTATTTCTAGGAAATTCTGGCATAGACATGCAGAATGGATGACCAACTCAAGGAGACAAGCTGTGGGGACTTTGTTAAGATGCTGCTTCAGAGACTTGGGTCTGTAATAATGATGTGCTCAGTTCAGGAACTGGTGGGGGAAATGAGGCTGGATCCCTGAGGATGCTTTTGGCTGCAAGTAACAGAGAACCCCAGCTTACGGTGGCCTAACCAGTAAAGCCACAGAAGTGAAAGTAGACTGGGAGGCAGGCTCTGGGTTTTTGGTCCCATCAGTTACTCAGGAGGTCATGAAAAGAGTCTGGTTCCTTTTGCTCTGCCATCCTAAGACAGCTTCCTCTTTTGGTCCTAAGATGCCTGCTGGTAGCAATCAGGGCTACATGCTTTTTTTGCTAGCACTAAATTAGAAAGACTAAAACCTTCTCTTTGATCATGTAAGTCCTTTTTTTCTGTCCCAGGTAAGTTATATACTCACCACTGGACGATAGCAACACAGAAGGATTCAGAATTTTGGGGAGGGATGGGATCAGCTTCCCTATAAGAACTGGGTTGGAGGAATGATGGCTTCACTAGGAAGCAGGAAAGGCAAGAAGGGTTGACAGGGAGGAAAACCCCATTGCCTGCTACTAATAACAAGGGATTGGGCAGTTTGAAAACAGCACACAGTGAAAAATTGAAGAGGAGAGATAAAAAAAAAAAATCAGACAATTCCAAAAGTTCTAGTCTACAAGCCCAGTAAAATATATCCCATTGGCCAAAATTGAGGAGATAAAGAGAGTTTGGTTTTAGGAGTTCATTTTTGGATACTTAAATTTTGATGTAATGAGGGGACAGCCATATTGATTTGTACCAGTTGAAGATAAGAGTCTTTGAACATGGGCTCAAGGTTATTTAAGATAGGACCCAGAAGAGAGGCCCATGGCAATGGTGACATGGCTTCTGGTCACTGAGAGGTGTGTTCTGATGTCAGGGACTTATGGTGGAAGTGGGGAAGGAGCTGAGAAGGCACAGCTGGAGTTATTCTGAAGGCAGGACTTTTCCAGCAGGGCTGCTTCTAGGATGGGGTCCCTGACTGACAGAGATCCCTGCCTCTGTGCACAGTGACAAGGATAAGACACTGGAAGCAACCTAAATGTGCATCTCTAACGAACTGGTTAAATTTTATGCCTCTGGTGTATGGAAGCAGCAGTATGAAAGAGCTATCTTAGCTGCAATAAAAAAATCTATCAGATATGTCATTAGGTAGAAAAGCAAGATGCAGAAATTTGTATAGTATGCTCCCATTTGTGTTAAAAGAGAACATATGATATCCAAATGTGTGCTTGCATTATCCATGAAATGTTTCTGGAAGGTATCAGAAGAAACTTTTCATAATTCCTCTGGGAGGGGTTCTGGGAACCTGGGAAATTCCTCCCTTCTTACCTTGTCAGCTGTTGGGAGTTTCTTGCACCATGTGTATTTATTACTTATGACAAAAATTAGATCATAAAAATAAATACATAAGCAACGGGATCTTGAATGTCAGAGATGTTAGTGTGCCTGAGGACTGAGAGGAGGCCATGGAAGGGTGTTAGAGAGTCTAGAGTCAGCAGTAGTAAGGCACACATCATGGGGAGAGGCCAAGGGGGAAACCGAAGCAATGAACGGCTCAGAGAAACACAGAGAATAAGAGGCGGGGGTAGCTGGTGGGTTCCTTGAGCACCATTGTGAAAGCAGGGACACTGTTGAAGGCCCCTAGTTAGCTCTATAAGGCTCCGCTTGTTTTTGTTTGTTTGTTTTTTTGCTTTTGTTGTTGTTTTGGTACCAGGGTGGCTTACCACTGAGCCACATCCCCTGACCATTTTTATGTTTTTTTTTTTTGTTTTTTTTTTTTTGAGACAGGGTCTTACTAAGTTGCTTAGGGCCTCCTTAAGTTGCTGAACTTGGCTTTGAACCTGAGATTCTCCTACCTCAGCCTCCCAAGTTGCTGGGGTTTCAGGAGGGTGCCACCACACCTGGCGCACTTCCCTTTAGAGATGTGTCCCCTTGTTTTAGCCACTGGAGTTAGAAAGGCACCTAAACAGACTTCACCCCCAGAGCTTTAGGCTATTTGTCGGATCAGATCTGATGTAGGAAACAACTAACTTTAGCTAATTCGTGGCATACTAGGCCCAGAAGTTGAGAAACTGGGCTGTAGGGTAAGAAGAAGGAGCCTAAGAAGACATTTTTCCAGCTGCACATGGTAGCACATGCCTGTAATCTCAGTGATTCAGGAGGTTGAGGCAGGAGGATCGCAAGTTCTAGGTCAGCCTCAGCAATTAAAAAGGGCTGGGGATGTGGCTCAGTGGTTATGTGCCCCTGGGTTCAATCTCTGGTAACCCCTGCCCTCCCCCACCAAAAGAAATTAAGCCTGGCACAGTGTGTGTATCTATAGTTCCAGCTACTCAAGGATTATAAGGCCATCCTGGGTAACTTAGTGAGACCCTGTTTCAAAATAAAAAATTAAAAAGATAAAAGGGCTGGGGTATACCTGCTCAATGGTACACCTGGGTTCCATAACCAGTACCAGACTTCCAATTTTTAATTGATGCATAATATTTGTACATATTTATGAGGTATAATATGATAATTCAATATGTGTATACGATGTGTAATAATGAAATTTGCATTTCCATCTCCTCAAATATTCATCATTTCTGTGTGTTGACATTTGTTCTTCCATATTTCAGAGTAAGGAGATTGGCCTGCAGATGCATGAGGAGCTCCTGAAGGTGACCAATGAGCTCTACACAGTAAGTTCTGCCCGGGTTCACTGCTGTTGGGGACCGGGTCACCTGTCTTCAGTACCCAGAGCTGGAGGGAGGTGAAACAGAGGTCTGGGATGACCCTGGGCATTTTTGCTGTGTCTTGTGCTGCAGTTGCAATGGGTCATCATGTCAGGCTGTAATGACTCACAACCCCAGCTTTTAATTCTTTGCATCTGAGGTGGGGCCCAGGCATGTTTAGTTGGTGAAAGTTTACATGAGATTCAAATGACCTACCAGATATGTGATGTGATACCACAAAAGCAAAGGACACAGAGCTGAGGCTGGGCAGCCTGGTGTGAAGGCTCAGAGATTGGACATGTAGACTTGAGAATGAATGGGGCCATTCCTTATTTACTCTAGGACCTGAAGCAGGGAGGCAGTTCAGGTCTTTGTATCCTCACCTGCAGGATGGCGCCCCATTCTGAGGATGACATGAGGTGTTGAGCATGTTAGCATATCTTGCTGTTTCCAGGAGATGATTTCAGAATAGCAGTGTAGACCAAGGCTTGCTATGGGCTAGGAGTCAAGATTCAACTGCACTTGAGCTGGGTGTTAGAATTGAAGATGGCCAGTGAGTGGGGAGCACAGACACCCTGGGCTATGGTGCAGATGCTCACAGGCTGTGCTTTGAACAGGCTTTGATTTCCTTGGAGAGGAATATGGGGAGCCCCATACATAGTCTTGGGGTTAAACACCAGGTCTCCCACCTTCCTATGGCACTCAGAGTAGAACTTATGTTTTAAATACATAGGGGTTCTTTATAAAGCTTTTCATTAAAAGTCTGTCTGAGAGAGAAGAGGATTCTGTTGCTTAGATGACATTTGAAAATCTCCAGAATGAGGGACCAGAACTGCGGTCTGTGTGAAGCCCCTTCTCTTTGGTGTTGCTTCTGTGTTGACATCCTGTGGAGCCAGCAGGTGGCAGACTCCTCAGGGGCTGAGTGCCTTTGTCCAGGTCCTGGACCTCTGATTGAAGGCCTGGAGCTTGGGCAAGGCATTTACTTTTCTGGGCCTCAGTCTCCCAATCAATCAGCAAAATGGGTATAAGTGTTCCTAAGTAAATGTTGAAGCTTGAAATTCTTTGAATCCAAGTTAAGGAGAAAATCTTGAGCCCTAGACAATTTTCAGTTGGATCATTCTTAGGGTAAAGGAAGAATTGTTGCTTGATAATGTGTAACATTTTGTATTAGCCGATTACTGAGGGGCAGAGTAGCCCACTGACTTAAAGCACAGACTCTGAAGCCAAAATTTGGGTTCAAATTCAGTTGTTAAATAGAAATAATAGTAAAGTTGTCCCTTGGTATCAATAGGGGTTTGAATCCAGGACCCCCTGTGGATTCCAAAAATCTGTGGATGTGCAAGTCCCTTAGATGAAAGGGCACATTGTCATGCATTCTCCTTTGTATTTCAAACCATCCCTTGGTTACTTATAATACCTAACACAATATAATGGTATGCAAATAATGGTTATATTGTATTGTTTAAGGACAAGAAAAGACATATTTATATGTTCAGCACAGATGCAGTTTTTCCAGATATTTTCAATCTGCAGTTGACTGAGTCCTTTGATGTAGAACTAGCAGCTGTGTCACGGGGTGACTATACCTACTTACTGTATGTTCTTTTGAGAATGAAAGGGGATCTTGTTTGTAAAGTGTGTTTAGACCTTAAGGACATAGTGGATCAGGGGTTAATAATGTTACTATCACCATCACCATCATCATTATCTCACCCTTCCTGAGATCACTTTTCCCCATAGCATTCTAATACCTGAGCTCCACATCCCAGGGCCTCAGAACCACTGGGGTCCCTGTCCTTCCCTGCACCCTCCAGCTGTTCTCCTCTCTGGCTCTTTCTCTTTGCCCACACTCTGCTTCTCTACCCCTGCATTTCCTCCCTGTCTATGATTGTCCTCTTTCCTCCTCTGCTTCTTTGTAGCATATTCATTTTTCAAACTTAGACCAAACCCCAAAACCTTCCAAAAGGCACCACTATTGGGTTTTGAGTTCCTATGGCAGTTTTCCAAAGATCTCTTGGTGTCAACACCTCTCCCCATGTTGGAACGTAAACTCCTTGGAGTCAGGTCACTAGGTGGTATCACTGCACTAAAGGCCCAGAGGCCCACATTGAATAGCTATGTGGCATTGGGCTCATCCTTCACTTCTGTTTCACCTGTGTAATATGGGACTGGTCATATTTCTGCAATTTGTAGACTGGGCAGTGCCAGACTGTTGTCAGGGATCAGGAGGATGGTGGCATCTCTCTGTGACCTCATGGTGCCGGTGGCAAGTGTTGGGCCCTGAGTCTAACAGATGCTGCATACACAGCTGCCTGTGGGCAGGAGATGGGGCAGCACCTCCCCAGCTGTTTGAGGACCTCAGGGTACCAACAGTAGCCTCTCAAGATCATTTATTCTCTTTTTAAAAAAATTTTTGTTGTAGATAGGCACAATAACTTTTTAAAAATATTTACTTATTTATTTATTTATTTATTTTTATAATGTATTTTTTTATTGTAAACAAATGAGATACATGTTGTTTCTCTCTTTGTACATGGCGTAAAGGCATACCATTTGTGTAATAAATTTACATACAGTAATGTTGTTTGATTCATTCTGTTATTTTTTCCCTTCCCCCCACCCCTCCCACCCCTCTTTTCCCTCTATACAGTCCTTCCTTCCTCCATACTTGCCCCCCTCCCTAACCCTAACTCTAACCCTTCCCTCCCCCCATTATGTGTCATCATCCACTTATTAGCGATATCATTCGTCCTTTGGCTTTTTGAGATTGGCTTATCTCACTTAGCATGATATTCTCCAATTTCATCCATTTCCCTGCAAATGCCATAATTTTATCATTCTTTATGGCTGAGTAATATTCCATTATATATTTATACCACAGTTTCTTTATACATTCATCAATTGAGGGACATCTAGGTTGGTACCACAATCTGGCTATTGTGAATTGAGCAGCTATGAACATTGATGTGGCTGTATCTCTGTAGTATGCAGATTTTAAGTCCTTTGGGTATAGGCCAAGGAGTGGGATAGCTGGGTCAAATGGTGGTTCCATTCCAAGTTTTCTAAGGAATCTCCACACTGCTTTCCAGAGTGGCTGCACCAACTTGCAGCCCCACCAGCAATGTATGAGTGTACCTTTCTCCCCACATCCTCGCCAACACCTCTTGTTGCTTGTATTCTTGATAATCGCCATTCTAATTGGGGTGAGATGGAATCTTAGGGTGGTTTTGATTTGCATTTCTCTTATTACTAGAGATGTTGAACATTTTTCCATATGTTTGTTGATTGCTTGTAGATCTTCTTCTGTGAAGTGTCTATTCATTTCCTTAGCCCATTTGTCGACTGGATTATTTGTATTCTTGGAGTAGAGTTTTTTGAGTTCTTTATAGATTCTGGAGATTAGTGCTCTATCTGAAGTATGATTGGCAAAGATATTCTCCCACTCTGTAGGCTCTTTCTTCACATTGCTGATAGTTTCCTTTGCTGAGAGAAAGCTTTTTAGTTTGAATCTATCCCAGTTATTGATTCTAGCTTTTATTTCTTGTGCTATGGGAGTCCTGTTAAGGAAGTCTGGTCCTAAGCCAACATGTTGAAGATCTGGACCTACTTTTTCTTCTATAATCTGCAGGGTCTCTGGTCTGATTCCGAGGTCCTTAATCCATTTTGAGTTGAGTTTCGCGCATGGTGAGAGATATGGGTTTAGTTTCATTCTGTTGCATATGGATTTCCAATTCTCCCAGCACCATTTGTTGAAGAGGCTATCTTTTCTCCATTGCATATTTTTGGCACCTTTGTCTAGTATTAGAAAGTTGTATTTATTTGGGTTTGTGTCCGTGTCCTCTATTCTGTACTATTGATCTACCTTTCTATTTTGGTACCAATACCATGCCGTTTTTGTTACTATTGCTTTGTAGTAGAGTTGAAGATCTGGTACTGCAATACCCCCTGTTTCACTCTTCCTGCTAAGGATTGCTTTAGCTATTCTGGGTTTCTTATTCTTCCAGATGAATTTCATAATTGCTTGCTCTATTTCTGTAAGGTACGTCATTGGGATTTTAATTGGAATGGCATTGAATCTGTATAGCACTTTAGGTAGTATGGCCATTTTGACAATATTAATTCTTCCTATCCAAGAACATGGAAGATCTTTCCATCTTCTAAGGTGTTCTTTAATTTCTTTCTTTAGTGTTCTGTAGTTCTCATTGTAGAGGTCTTTCACCTCTTTTGTGAGATTGATTCCCAAGTATTTTATTTTTTTCGAGGCTATTGGGAATGGGGTAGTTTTCCTAATTTCTCTTTCTGAAGATTCATCACTTATGTATAAAAATGCATTGGATTTATGAGCATTGATCTTGTAACCTGCTACTTTACTGAATTCACTTATGAGTTCTAAGAGTTTTCTGGTGGAATTTCCAGGTTCCTCTAAATATATAATCATGTCATCAGCGAACAGGGATAGTTTGAGTTCTTCTTTTCCAATTCGTATCCCTTTAATTTCTTTGGTTTGTCTAATTGCTCTGGCTAGAGTCTCAAGAACAATGTTAAATAGAAGTGGTGAAAGAGGGCATCCCTGCCTTGTTCCAGTTTTTAGGGGGAATGCTTTCAGTTTTTCACCATTTAGAATGATATTAGCCATGGGCTTAGCATAAATGGCCTTTACAATGTTAAGGAATGTTCCCACTATCCCTATTTTTTCTAGTGTTTTGAGCATGAAGGGGTGCTGTATTTTATCAAATGCTTTTTCTGCATCTATTGAAATAATCATGTGATTCTTGACTTTAAGTCTATTGATATGGTGAATTACGTTTATTGATTTCCTGATGTTGAACCAACCTTGCATACCTGGAATGAAGCCCACTTGATCATGGTGCACTATCTTTTTAATATGTTTTTGTATGCGATTTGCTAAAATTTTGTTGAGAATTTTTGCGTCGATGTTCATTAAGGATATTGGTCTGAAATTTTCTTTCCTTGATGAGTCTCTGTCTGGTTTAGGTATCAGTGTGATATTGGCTTCATAGAATGAGTTTGGGAGGGTTCCCTCCTCTTCTATTTTATGGAATACTTTGAGAAGTATTTGAATGAGCTCTTCTTTAAAGGTTTTGTAGAACTCGGCTGAGAACCCATCTGGTGGCGGACTTTTCTTTGTTGGTAGGCTTTTGATGACTTCTTCTATTTCAGTACTTGAAATTGGTCTATTTAAATTGTTTATGTCCTCCTCGTTCAGTTTAGGCAATTCATATGTCTCTAGAAACCTGTTGATGTCTTCGAAATGTTCTATTTTGTTGGAGTATAGATTTTCAAAATAGCTTCTAATTATGTTTTGTATTTCAATCCTGTCTGTTGTGATATTTCCTTGTTCATTCCGAATTTTAGTGATTTGGGTTTTCTCTTGTCTTCTCTTTGTTAGTGTGGCTAAAGGTTTATCAATTTTGTTTATTTTTTCGAAGAACCAACTATTTATTTTGTCAATTTTTTGTATTGTTTCTTTTGTTTCAATTTCATTGATTTCAGCTCTGAGTTTAACTATTTCCTGTCTTCTACTTCTTTTGGTGCTGGTCTGTTCTTCTTTTTCTAGGGCTTTGAGCTGTAGTGTTAGGTCGTTTATTTGTTGAGTTTTACTTCTTTTATTAAATGCGCTCCTTTTATTAAATTGAAATAAATTTCCCTCTAAGTACTGCTTTCATAGTGTCCCAGAGATTTTGATATGATGTTTCTTTGTTCTCATTTACCTCTAAGAATTTTTAAATTTCCTTCCTAATGTCTTCTGTTATCCATTCATCATATAATAGCATATTGTTTAATCTCCAGATGTTGGAATAGTTTCTGTGTTTTATTCTTTCATTTATTTCTAACTTCAATCCATTATGATCTGATAGAATACATGGTAGTGTCTCTATCTTCTTGAATTTGCTAACATTAGCTTTATGGCATAATATATGGTCTACTTTAGAGAAGGATCCATGTGCTGCTGAGAAGAAAGTGTATTCGCTCTTGGTTGGATGGTATATTCTATAAATGTCCGTTAAGTCTAAATTATTGATTGTGTTATTGAGATCTATGGTTTCTTTGTTCAATTTTTGTCTGGAAGATCTGTCCAGTGGTGAGAGAGGCGTGTTAAAATCACCTAGTATTATTGTGTTATGGTCTGTTTGGTTTCTGAAATTGAGAAGGATTTGTTTGACATACATGGATGAGCCACTGTTTGGGGCATAGATGTTTATGATTGTTATATCTTGCTGATTTATGCTTCCCTTAAGCAGTATGAAATGACCTTCTTTATCCCTTCTGACTAACTTTGGCTTGAAGTCCACATTGTCTGAAATGAGGATGGATACTCCAGCTTTTTTGCTGAGTCCATGTGCATGGTATGTTTTTCCCCATCCTTTCATCTTTAGTCTATGAGTATCTTTTTCTATGAGGTGAGTCTCTTGTAGGCAACATATTGTTGGATCGTTCTTTTTAATCCAATCTGCCAGTCTATGTCTTTTGATTGATGAATTCAGGCCATTAACATTCAGGGTTATTATTGAGATATGATTTGGTTTCTTGGTCATTTGGTTCATTTTTTAAATTTTATTTATTTATTTGTTTGACACAACTTGGTTCCTCCTTTATTTGACAATTCCTTTAGCATAATTCCTCCCTTTGCTGATTTGCTTCTCTGTTTTTCATCTCTTCCTCATGGAATATTTTGCTGAGAATGTTCTGTAACGCTGGCTTTCTTTTTGTAAATTCTTTTAGCTTTTGTTTATCATGGAAGGATTTTATTTCATCGTCAAATTTGAAGGTAAGTTTTGCTGGGTATAAGATTCTTGGTTGGCATCCATTTTCTTTCAGGGCTTGAAAAATGTTGTTCCAGGCCCTTCTAGCTTTTAGGGTCTGGATTGAAAAATCTGCTGATATCCGTATTGGTTTCCCCCTGAATGTAATTTGGTTCTTTTCTCTCACAGCCTTTAAAATTCTGTCTTTATTTTGTATGTTAGGTATTTTCATTATAATGTGCCTTGGTGTGGGTCTGTTGTAATTTTGTGTATTTGGAGTCCTATAAGCCTCTTGAACTTGATTTCCCATTTCATTCTTCAGATTTGGGAAATTTTCTGATATTATTTCATTGAATAGATTGTTCATTCCTTTGGTTTGTTTCTCTAGGCCTTCCTCAATCCCAATAATTCTTAAATTTGGCCTTTTCATGATATCCCATAGTTCTTGTAGATTCTGTTCATGATTTCTTACCATCTTCTCTGTTTGTTCAACTTTGTTTTCAAGGTTAAACATTTTGTCTTCAATGTCTGAGGTTCTGTCTTCCAGGTGTTCTATCCTACTGGATATGCTTTCTATGGAGTTCTTAATTTGGTTTATTGTTTCCTTCATGTCAAGGATTTATGTTTATTTTTTTTCAATATCTCTAACTCTTTATTGAAATGATCTTTTGCTTCCTGTATTTGCTCTTTTAACTGTGGATTGGTGCGATCATTCAATGCCTGCATTTGCTCTTTCATCTCATCATTCAGTGCGTGCATTTGCTCTTTCATCTCATTGTTTGCTTCCCTGATCATTTTAATTATGTACATTCTGAACTCCTTTTCTGTCATTTCTTCTCCATGCTGTCATTGGGTTTTATTGATGTAACATCTAGATTTGTTTGCGGCATTTTCTTTCCTTATTTTCTCATATTGTTCAGGTATCAGCGGACTGCTGAGATATTGCAGATTTCCTCTATTGACTTACAATGTCCTTGAAGATTTCTATATATATCCCCTCTTAGCCTTCAGTAGGTTGAAGTCTTGGAGGAAGTTGATAATGCAGTGCTCCACAAGGAAGCTGCCTCTCTAGGAGTGGTGGCCTTCAGGTGAGGTATATTCCCCGCTAGTGGGCAGAGGTGCCTCCACTTGTTGACCAATGGTCATCCAAAGGGGAACTAGGCTGCGGGCTGAGGCAAGGCCTGTTTGGGCCTGTGTCTCTGGTTTTACTGTCCTTTTGGGGAAACCTCACCCGGCAGGGAAGACTCACCCGGTGGGGAGGTCTCGCTGGTCAGTTCCCCTCCTAGAGGTTCTCCTCAATTTATAGCTACCGCCTGGGCTGGGCTGTCTTCCTCTGCAAAATTCCCAGGGGCCCGGCCCTACCTCCTGGGCCTGGGAGCCTCACCCTTCGCAGATGAATCTCCTTAGGCTGCCCCTCCTCAGAGAATCTGCCCGCAGTCCTGGAACCTTCACTCCACCCCTAAGTGTGTCTCTGTGCGGCTCTTCCACCAAGAAGCCTCCTCGATCCTGGGACTCTGCTCTGCACCTAATCGCCTGGCTATGCGGCCCCTCCTCTGAGCAGCCACCTGGGGCCCCGTACAATCGCTCTGAGTCCCAGAGACTCGCTGCATGCCTCTTTCTCCAGACAGCCGACCAGTATTCCAGTGCGGTCACTAGGAGTCCAAGCAACTCACTGCGTGCCTCCTCCTCCCACCAACCGCCCGTAGCCCTGGGCAGTCACTCCGAGTCGAAGTGACCCGCCCCGTTCCTCCTCCTCCTCCTGGTAACCCCCCGGGTGTTCAGGAGCGGTCGCTCTGAGTGGCTCTGAATCCACGTGACCCGCTGCACGCCTCCTCTGGGCAGCCGCCCGGAGCTCTGGTGCGGCCACTCGAGACCAAGCGACCCACCACGCACCTCCTCCAGGCAGCCCCCCTGTGTTCAGGAGCAGTCGCTTTAAGTCCAAACAACTCACCAATTGCCTCCTCTTCTGAGCAGCCGCCTGGAGCTCTAATGCAGTCACCGCGAGTCCAAACGACCCGCCGCGCTCCTCCTCCTCCTCCTCCTCCTCCTACTCCTCAGGGCAGGTCCCGGTGTTCAGAAGCGGTCACTCTGAGTCCAAACAGCTCACCGCGCAGCTCCTTCTCTCCCTTTTTTTATTTTTATTTTTTTAATGTGGTGCTGAGGATCAAACTCAGTTCCTCACATGTGCTAGGCAAGTGCTCTACCACAGAGCCACAACCTCAGCCCATAGATCATTTATTCTTGACTGCACACTGAGGCTTAAGTACATTTGAACCTCCAAATCTGCAGGTTCTGCATCCCATGGTTTCAACCAACTGAGTATAGAAACAATTTTTTTCATTATATCAGTTCTGAACAGATTCTTTTCTTGTCATCATTCCCTAAACAATAGAGCACAGTATAACGACTAGCATCACATGGTATTAGGTGGTATAAGAAATCAGTATACAGGAGGATGTGTGTAGGTTCTTTGGGACCTGAGCATCTGTGGACTCTGATGGGGAATTGCTTGGAACCACCCTCCACAGATAATAAGGGACAACCCTAGTCAAAAGCATTAAATTCAAGCATTTGGGGCTGCCTTCTCTGGCCCCAGTGCTACAGTAGGCACCATGGAGGATCGGGAACATTTCAGAGTTGGTCTTTCTCTCACAGTTTTTCCCATCCTTGGGAAGAGGGATGGATGTATGAATAAATAAAAGGAATTGATTTTGCCTGCAAAGAGTGTAGCACCTGGGTAGAGAGGTGGAGTAAAGTATGTGAAGAGGTGATATAACCAAGACAGAACCTAGTACTTGCAGACACATGGGCCCATATGGGAGACACTGAGCAGCAGCGGTGTGGAGAACATGGGGCACACCCAGAGCTGGCCTCCATGAGGCCTTCAGTGCCTGTTTCTTGAGTGAAGACACGAGAGGAAGAGTGCAGAGGTGTGAGAGATTGATGATTGAGAGGAAGAGTGGACAAGAGAGGAAAAGAAGGACAGGATTCAGAGAAGCAATGGCCCCAGATGGGCCACCCTAATCAAAGGTGGACTTGAGCTTGGTGCCTTTGGAAGGGTAGGAATTAACCCATTATGTCCCATCTTACCATTTGTGGAACACCTAAAAATCTTAAACTGAGCAACAAAGGTACCACTATGGTAACTTTGAAATAAATATTTATGTTTTTAGAGTTCTGTTTTTTTGAGAAAACTACTAGGTGAATGGTTAGTGATGATATTAATATCATTAATGACATTAACATTATTATTAATAATAAATTATATGATAAATAGCCTGTAGATTATGATCTACAAATCTGTTTTAATGCACCTGTGTCAATTTCACTGAAATATTTCCAGAGTTGAAAACTTGAGACTTAATGAGTTAAAGAAGCAGAGGGGAAGAGGGAAAGAGAACAGGAATTCTCAGTAGAGGGTCACAGTGGAGCAAACTAATCACACACAGATGTGGGTGTGACTTCCTCTTGCACTGCTTACCAGCTTGGCCAAGTGGATTAAACTCTTTGAACCTTAATCTCTTTGTTGTCAAAACATGGATGATAATGACAACAACTGATCCTTTAGTGAGTGCTTAGGGTGGATCTCACACTGTATCAGGTACTTGTTATGTATTACTGAATGAGCACTCACATTTTACAGGTAAAGAAACCAGGGCACAGAGAAGTAAATGACTTATTAAAGGCCTTTGTAATAGTTAGCAATTGCTGTGTAACAACCACCTCAAAATTCAGTGACTTAAAACAGCTGCCATTTTTTTTTTTCCTCACAATTCTGTGGTTGGCAGTTTGGACTGAGTTAAACTGCAGCCACCCATGGCTGCATTCTTCTGGTCAGTTAAAAAAAAAAAAAAAACAAACCAAAGTGAGCAGACTTTACAGGCAAGCGCTTTTCAAGCTTCTGCTCAGGCCACATACACTAAACCCCATCACCAAAGCACATCACAGCCTAGTCCAGGGGCACGGGGAGAAAGTAAGTGCCCCTCTCAGTGACTGTCACTGCACAGTCACAATGAGAAGGGCTGTGAAATGCCTGGAAGTATTGGGCCCCCTTTGTGAACTGTCCGCCATGAGTTGCTGAGTGTCCCCCTGCCCTCTACCACCGTCGTGCTTCATTGCTAGAGTCTTCCAGTCACCATTCTGGTTACACAAGTCTTTTCAGACCCCTTGGTTCCCCAGCCCAGCATCATGACCATAGTAATAGGAATTGATGATGTAGAGAAGGGATGATCCAATAAAGCCCATTTGTTTATTTTTTCAATGTTCTATAAAGAAGGAGGGGGTCTCTGAGGGGAACTTCTGGGCATAATTGTGGGGGAGTCTCTCAGCCACGTCCCACGTGGATGAGAGAAGGGTTAATTGTCAGAGGGTGGTTTTGACTGTAAATCAATCAATTACCCATAAGCTTATCTACTCAATAAACACACAAGAATCAATACTCCTTTTAAATGAGAGGAGGCATGACAGGTCTGGCAGACCAGCTCTGGCCTCTAACAACATGGAGTACCCCAACTCTCTTTTATTTATAGACACACAGGTAAAGGGACCCAAAATGGGAGGAGCTTCTTCTGTGATGAACAGGATAGGGTGGAGTTAGGGGAGCCATTTTCTCAGGGACACTAGACAGTGAACCGTCTGATTCCGTTAGATAAGGATGGCTTCCCACGTAAAATGATGATGGAAATATGTGCTAAAGGCCATCTATCACCTTCCTGAGGGGAGAGCCTCACCTCTATCTGGGACTAGGAAGGATGCAGAGGAGACTAGAGGGCTGGGCATCTTGTTCACTTATTCATTCACCCATTCACTCATAAGCCTTCTCTCTGCCCAGTCCTCATTACATTGAGGTGCACTCTTCTCTGAAGCATGCTAGCACGTGTATGTGTGCGATACACATTCATATGCACATTAACACGAATGCATACACACTAGCACAAGCATGTATGTAGGTACATACTCACATTTACACATTATACACTAGCACACATGCACACATTAGCACAATATATGAACGTATATGCACACACACACGGGCACTTCACCTCTTTTTCCCTGAAGTCTCAGTCTGACACAGTATAGCCTTTGATCGTTTATTGGCCTGGGAGGAAAAAAAACAGCAGGCAGTGAGACTGTGGGCCAGCAGCAAAACCAAAACAAAATAACAGGCAACCAAAAAGCTTCACTGTGTTGCCATTGTTCAGCTAAAAATATGCTTAGGCTTTCAATATATTTCTAGATCATGTAATACATCTGTTGTGTTATAACCAGTGGGTACCCCCATTACTCCCCATCCCTTTACTCGGTAGCTCTACTCCAGGCCGGCCCAGACGAAACCTCTGGGCATTGGTCAGGGCAGCATAGGAAGGGTCCTAGAGTGTCCATACTCAGCAGCAGCTGGTGACAGGTAGACACTAATCGGAGTAATGAGTGGGCTCTGCCTTTTACAGATCCAAGGCTTGATTTGATTGTACTGGGCTTGGGCATTGAAATCCACTTGGGCCTCCAGGCAAATCTGTGCAAATGTATCTCCACCTGATGTCTACCCTCAGGGATGCGGCTGGTGGAGACAGCCTCAGACTGAGAGCTCAGGAACCGGGATTCTTGTCACAGATCCTCCCCATGCTGTCTGTGTATCTTTCTAGAATGACCTTCAGGCAAATCCCCATGGTTTTGACATAGCATTGGAACCCTCTGTCACTTACTTAATATTTTTCTTTTAATTGCCCACACTCGCTCCCCATCCTAATTAAGTAGTGAAAAAGCAGCCATGTATACTGGAAAGAACATAGGCTTCTGTGACAGATGGGCCTGGCTTCAAGGCCTTGTCAGGAAAAGCCTCGGAATCCAGCCCTTCCCTGGAATATGCGGGGGTGGGGGGGGGAAAGGGGCATTACAACTCATCTCTCTAGATTGGATTGAGGCGTGTGGGTGCCACAGAGGGTGGCCCAGTGCCTGGCTAACATTAGTGGTAATCATTGTGTCTTTTACAAAAGAATGAAGCATACATAATTCTTCCTGCAAAGTTCTGAATCTTTCCTCTTTTCACAACCTCCCTTGCCACTGTCCCAGCTGAGCCCCAGATACATTCTGCCTTAGAAGGTGCCACCACTTCCTGCTTGGCTTCCCAGCCTCCAGGTCTGCTCTGTTCTGCATGTTGCAGACTTGAGCTAGAGGACTTTCTTGGTAAAAATAGTCTCCTTTTTAAATTTAGAATTAGATCATACATGCACTTGAGAAAAAAACAGCATCAAGAAAAACCCTAGAAGTAATTAAACAGTGCAAAAAGATGCCCTGAAAAAAGTTTGTCTTCCATGCCTCACTCTCTTACCCCCTTATGACCTCAGTTACTAGGTTACTTGTGTCAGTTAGCAGTATATTCTGAAAGTATTTTATTCATCCATCAGCAAGCACGTCCTTTCTGCAGGAGGTGGTATTATTACTATTCCCATTTTAGGGATGATAAATCTGAGGCACAGAGAGGTCAGGTAGTACACTCAGGGTCACCCAGACTGTGTGAGCCTGAGCCAGTCTGTATACTTAAGTACTTGCCTGAGCTACTTAAATATATTAAACTGTTTATATGAAAATTTGTCAACCTCTCCCTCAGTGTTCACAGAGGATTGTTTCCAGGATTCCCTGCAGATACCAAAATCTGGAGATGGTCAGTTTCCTTGCATAAAGAGGCACATTTGCATAGAGCCTATGTACATCCTCCTCTCTACTTTAGATTACTTATAGTACCTAATGCAATGTAAATGCTATGCCAATAGTTGTTAGACTGCATTGTTTGGGAAATAATAACAAGAAAAAATCTGCCTATGTTCAGTACAGATGCAATTTTTCTCTTAAATGTTTTCTACCCGCCGTTAGTTAAATTTGTGGAACTCGTGGATACTGAGGGCCAACTACACTTCCATATATTTCTTTCGGGAGAAGATAATATCTCATGTGGGCGAATGCAAGAATGTGGTATATGTGGGAGGGTGCCATGAAACTCAGGCAGCATCGCCCAGTCTCCCAGGTGCCTGTAGCACAGCTGCAAAGAGGCATTAAACACACATCAGTACCACCCTGAGTCTTTCCTCCTGAGGCACCAGAAGGATCCCAGGAGCATTGAAAAGGGGTTCATAATACATTGGTGATGCTGAAAATCATCTTGTTTACACAAGTAATTTCCTTCTCATGTGCTGGGAAACCCTGACCCATACAAGTTAGCTGGGTTCTGGTCCTTGATTTCCTCAACCCGTGGGATGATGGCAGGGAGCTAGAGGAAGTCTGAGGCTCCTTTCAAGCTTCTGTCTTCATGCTACTTCATCCAGAAGGGAGACAAGTGGCATGTCTTCTGAGACATCCAGGGCAGCCCTGGATGTCACATGCCAGCCAGGGTGACTGCATAGTTTCATCATGTGATGGAACTGATCCTCAGAAGACCTGGGAGATGAGGTCCCCTCTAAATAATTCCTCATCTCTTTCAACTCTCCTGAGAAGGCACTCATTCACTTAGAATATATTTATTGGTCATCAGCTGTGTCCAGATGATGAGACACTATCACAATGTCTTAGTGGGCATGTGACATAGTCTGAAGGATCAGGGAAGGTGGGGTGGGGTGATGCACTTTCTTGGGCATCACAGAGCCAACAGAGAAGAGATGGCATTTGGGAAGCCATAGGGGAAGCACACAGGACAGCAGGGAAGGGACATCCAGAATATGGGACAAGGAGGCTCCTGCTCAGCCAGTCGATATTGTCCACCAAGCCACTGCACTAAGCTTGGCCAACTTAGACTAGGACGGATATAGGTAGTGTGTGGTGGCTTGGAGGAAAGGAAGTCTGCCTTTGGGACTCATTCAGTGGCTAGGGACAGGAAATCCAGCAAACTGACTGGTCTCATCTCTTTGGTGCTGCAGGAACCAAATACCTGAGGCAGAGTGATTTATAAAGATCAGAGATTTATTTGGCTTATAGTTCTGAAGTCTGTGAAATTCAAAACCATGGCTCCAGCCCCTGGTGAGGGCCTTTGTGCTGCATTATCTCCTGGAGGAAAGCAGAAGGTCAAGGGAGGTCCAGATCAAGATGGCAGGAGAGGGATGAACTTGCTTCTGTAACAAATCCTCCCAGCACCATTGCACAGGGGAATAATTTCCCAACACTGAACGTTGGTGGACACATTCAGACCATTGCACTGGTTATGCACAAATGAGAGTCTGTGGAATCACCTGAGCAGTAGCAGGCAATAGCCGGCTCCAGATGCTCACACACGTGTTTCCTTGACTGTTTCACCAATGGTGTATGCACTCTGAGGGTAGAGAACCCCTGTCCTCATCCTGCAGCATTGAGAACACACTTGGTACGGTCCCTGGCACATAGCTCTCCTTCCCCCTCCAATCAGTATACTCACTAGGCCCAAAGCAGTAGAACCCACCTCCCCACTTTAGCCTTTTCTTTCCTTCTTTCCCTCTCTGTCTTCCTTCCTTCCTTCCTTCTCTGCTTCCTTCCTCCCTCCCTTCCTCCCTTCCTCCCTTCCTTCCTTCCTCCCTCCCTCCCTCCCTTCCTTCCTTCCTTCCTTCCTCCTTCCCTCCCTCCCTCCCTCCCTCCCTTCCTTCCTTCCTTCCTTCCTCCTTCCCTCCCTCCCTCCCTCCCTCCCTTCCTTCCTTCCTTCCTTTCTTCCTTCCTCCCTCCCTCCCTCCCTCCCTCCCTTCCTTCCTTCCTCCCTCCCTCCCTCCCTCCCTCCCTCCCTCCCTCCCTCCCTTTCTTCCTTCGTTCCTTCCTGCCTTCCTTCCTCCCCTCCTTCCTCCTTTCCTTCCCTCCTTTTTCCCCTCTTTCCCTTGTTCCTCCCCTCTTAGCTTGCTTCCTTCCTTCCTCCTTCCTCCTTCCTCTCTCCCTTCCTCCCTTCTTTCCTTCTTTGTATGGCCCCGCACTTCAACTCCTTTTGATTTTCCTCTTTGTGGGCTTCATGGCAGGCTTCTCCCATTTGGTGACAGAGATGTTCCCGGCACTGCAAACTCTCTTCCCTCCCAGCTCCTCCACTTGGTGGAAAGAGAACATTCCCTTTCCACTGTTCCCAGCAAAGCCCCAGGGCACCTCTCATTGACCTGACTGGGCTCAAGAGTCCCAAACATTCTGGCCAAATGAGCCTAATGTTTACCAGTTGACCAGGCCTAGGTCTTACAACCACCCCAGGATTGGAAGAGGGTAATATCAGTTTCCCATGAGCCATGTGGACTGAGACTAGTAGAGGGGAATTTGGGGGATTTCCTTAAAGAAAATCAGGAAGCTGTTCCTGGAGGAGGAATACTGGATGATCCTGGACAGAGAAAAATGTCCACTGAGGCCGATAGCTGAGGGGAGGAGAGTCAGTGGCTCCATCAGGCAGTGCTCAAACACCTTCTCTCCTTCCACCTATGAGCTGTTCCTCAGACTTGACTGGCTCCTGCTTCCCCAGGCTTACTGCTCACTCTGCTCCCTTGGTCTGGGACACTGCACCCCACCCTGAGCCCTGTCTGTGAAGCTAGCAGCTGCTCTTCCTTCAAGGTTCAGTTCAGATGTCTCTTCTCCCAGGCAGCCTTCCCATGATACCCTGTACTCTACACCTTGTGACAGCTGCGTGTATGATTGTCTGTGTCCCCTCTACAGTGTGTATTCTCTGAGGGCAGAGCCTCTATACATCTCACATACTGCAGTATTTCCTGGTATAGTACCTAGCATAGTGCCTGGTATAGAACCAACTGTTGGATAAATATTTAATGATTGAGGATACTGTCGACTTCCTACCCCCAAATATATTCACTAGATCAAAGGCAGTAGAGCTGTGCCTTCCCCACTTACCCTCCCTCTAATCCCCTCTCCCTTTTGTCCACTCACCCATCTATCCACCCATCCATGTACTCATCTACCCACCATGTAGCCACTTACCCACTCACCTGTCCATCCATGCATATATCCATCTACTATCTATTCATCCATCCAACCATCCATATCCATCTCGCCATTGATTTATTTAATCAATCCACCTAAACATTCATTCATTCATTCATTCATTCAATTATATATTAATACTTGTTGGCTATTAGTCTCTGCTTTAGTTTAGGGAATATCATCATGAATAAGGTCCTGGTCCTCAGGACTTGGCATTTGAGTTGGAACAAGCGGGGCTGAAGGTGGAATTCAGTGGTAGAGTGTTTGTCTGCAACAAGCATGTGTTGGGCCATGGGTTTGACTCCCAGCACTGACATTTAAAAAAAAAAGCCAATTAGAATAGAATTGGGATGACACATTGTATAATAAACCTGACAAGTGAGTAAATTAAAACAGATGTAAAGTTCTACAGAGAACATAGGCCATGCAGAGTATAGGAGGTCAGACCGAAACTTTTGGGATGTCTTTGGCATGCCTTGCCCCAAGTTTCTCCTATACCCAGATGCTGGAGGTAGAGAGCTTGTTGTGCTGGGGCCAGCCCAGCCTCTGGAGCAGGAGAGGCACACATGACTACATCATTGAGAAGCCGTTCTCTACCAACTGGCCCTTATGCTGCCCCCAGCATATCTTCTTAGAGATGCTGTCACCTTTTAGATTGTTTTCTTTCTTTTCATTTACATTAGAGTCTGAAGGACTGTTCATCTAATGCTTGTCAGGGGTTCAGGATCTGAAGATCCAGACGATGTGAAAGGCAGTGTGTTTATCGAAAATGGCCATACCTAGGGGTCAAAAGACCTAGCCTGCAGGTCTCAGCTCTGCCTGGCTTGCTGTGTGACTTCAGAGCACACACTGGCTATTTCTGAGCCCTTGGCTTCCTTCAATGAGGGATTAATGCAACAATGTTCTGGAGAACCTTCAGGCTTGTATATTCTGAGAACCCATGAAACTGAACTGAGTCCAAGAATAGTGGTGTCAGCTTACATGTACCTTTGATGTCCTTTTCTAGAACTGTTCAGGTGGAGCCCTTAGCAGGCATCAAGGGAACAGATGCCTCTTCAAAAACCTCAGGTTTCTATGTCTCAGCCTCGCTGACCCCCTACATACACCTCTGGCTCTTCCAAGTCCCTGCACCCAGCTGCTACCAGCCAGTCACTTTTGCAATTTCCAGAGCTCTTTTCTTTTCTTTTTTTTTTCCCAGAGCTCTTTTCTATCTACCCCCTGTCTGAGCTTCACCAGGAAGGCACAGAAAGGATAAGCGTGTTCATATTACCCGGCACAGAGGGATGCAGTTGAGACTCAAAAACGGGTCTTCTGAATCCCTGTGAGTTAGAGGACCCATCCATCCCTATTTCCTGGTTGAGGAAGGGGTTTCAGGAAGGCACAACAGCACTGTGCCCATCAGGTCTTGTTGGTGGGGTCGGCCACCTTGGCTTCCCAACATGCTGGCTTTGTGACCTCAAGAAGCTCATCTGAGCTATTTGAAGCCATGGTTTCCTCATCTGTAAGCAGGGATCCCAGGGTCCTATTTAATAGGAGTTTTGTGGAAAATAAATGGAGCATTACATGTGAAGTGCTCAGAACAAGTACTGGCATGTAGTAGTAAGTGCTCAACAAACATAGCTGCTGCTGTTATCACCCTGCCCAGGGATTGTGGTGAGGATGGCTTGAATTGCTCCTTCAATAGAAGGAGATAATAGAAAGAGGTTTTTAAACTTTGAATTAATAGATAAGTTTAAATATGGCTTAACACATCCTGGACTGGCAATATCAAGCAGACTCTTCTAGACTATTGAGCTAAGGACTTTCCATGTTGAACTGTTGTTCCAGGTACAGTCAGCCCTTCACATTCATGGGTTCTGTATCCATGGATTCAGCCAACAACAGATCAGAAATCTTCAGGAAAAAATTGTGTCTGGGCTGATCATGTACAGGCCTTTTTCTTATCATTATTCCCTAAATAACAGCAATTTATATAGCATTTACATTGCATGAGGTAAGTATTCTAGAGATGATTTAAAGTACTTGGAAGGACTTACTTAGATTTTATGCAAATAGTCTGCTGTTTTATATAAGGGACTTGAGTATTTGCAGATTTTGCTATCTGTGGGGGGTCCTGGAACCAATCCTCCATGAATACCAAGGGACATCAATAGAGGAAACATCTAGAGGATGCTGATATAAATAAGCTCATCTCGGAGAGGCCCCCAGGTAGACTCTGGTGCAGCTGTCTGACACATCACTCTGGGCAACTGAGTTCACTGTTATCCTTGGGGTCAGGAATCCGTGAGATCAGAGGGAGCTTGGCCCCAGGGTTCTCAATGCTGTGTTCTCCATGCGTGGGATTTCTGAAATGCAGTTCAGTCTGTCCTAGGAAGTTTGGCTTGTTGGAGAGTGGGACAAGTACTCTTTGGGTTGAGAAGAAGAAAAGAAATCAAGGAAAAGGGGGAAAGAGAAAACGAGGCAGAGTAAAATATGGGAGGGAGAGTGCCCAGCTGGGTGCCTCTCAGTGATTGGATGGACACAAGCATGGATGATGGACCAGGAAGAGCTAGATACAAATAGAAATGCTCTGTGTCTCTCTGAGCTACTCAACCCAGATGACAGATCATTGGTGAGAGAATCAGACTCAGAAGCTGAAATAGAAAAGGTGGACATAGCAGGAATCACTGAACTCAGGAAGGGCAGGGTCCAGAAATGAACAGCAGTGGTGTGCTGGGAAAGCAAGAAACCAGGGGTGTCTGTGAATGTGGAAGGGCAGAGGAGGACATCCAGGAGGGGGACAGGCTGCCGCAGGCATGCCCAACTCTTAGCCATGTTTTCTTTACCTGAAAGAGCATATAGATAAATTGCCTCACTTCCCTATGAGCCTGCAGTCCTTCCTTTTGGCCACTAGAGGTCGAGAGTGCATTGATACTGCATTCTTCTGGTCCACCCAGTGGTTTGAAAAGGAGCCTTTGGACCTGGTGGTACAACATGGAAATCAGCAAGATTTCTAGGACCTTCAATAGAACTGCCAGAGGACCAAAATGAATAGAATGCAGAGAACAACTCATTCCATTAAGAATCTCGAAGAAAAGTTGCTGTATTTTTCAGGCATTTATTGTTTTGTAAGTTTTTTTAGGGGGTGGTGGTGAGGCAAGGCATTCAGGATGAAGGAAGGAGAGAAAAACATGGTAGAGAATAATTTTCTTTCACATTAGTAAGGTTCTGCAGAGTTTGTAAGCATTTTCTCTGAAGTCAGTTGAAAGTTCAAAGTTCTTAAACCTTCAGCCAACTGAGGGATGGTGGTGATGATGGTGATGGTGGTGATAATGACGATGGTGATGGTGGTGGTGACGGTAATGGTAGTGGTAATGCAACTCTGCACTGAAACTTTGCCTCTTTGGGCCTCGTTTCCCCATTTGTAAAATGAGGTGGTTGTTGGATTAGATGAAATCTAGGATTTCTCCTGACTCAAAAGTGTCCCTTTTATTCAATTTTTATTATAGAAATAGAGTAGCAAAGTGCAATTTCCTTTGTAGGAATTCTTTTTATAACCAAGATAAGTGTATTCCAAAGAAGAGAGACTATAAGGTTATCTAATAAGGTTCCTTTGAGATTTCAATTATTTGCAGGTCCATTTTACATAAAGAAACAGCTGAGGAAATTATTTGTATATGAATAGGAAGAATATTCTGGGCTGGGGATATAGCTCCGTTTGTAGAGTGCTTACCTCACGTGCACAAGGCCCTGGGTTCAATCCCCAGCACCAAAAAAAGCAAAAAAAAGAAGGATATTCTACCACGTAAGTTCCAGGAATACATAGGTAGGGGCTTTCTCATTGACATTGGAGGAAGGGGAGAGGAAGTAAAGGTCACAGCTGGTGGGGCTAGAGAGGACAGCTGAGGAAAGGTCAAGTTCACCCTATCACCTCTGAGAACCTCAAAGACTTGGGGGCTGTGGTTACCTTTTGTAGTTTCCTCTTTCCCAACCTGTGTCTGACCCAGTAGGGGCATGATGATATTGACGATGGTGATAATGGTCATGGTGATGGTCACAGAGAAGCTGCTATTGATGATGATGAGAATCATTTCCAGTCCTTGGAAAGTTTGTGCAAAAGTAAAGAATGGCGAACACTCAGAGTGTGTCGCGGGAAGAAGTGGACATAGTCGTGGTACAGAACTTGAGGTGGGGTTGGGAGCAGGAGGGTGGCCATGCTGAGCCATAACGGACTCTTTATGTCTGAACATGTGCATCCCCAGGTCATGAAAACCTACCACATGTACCATGCAGAGAGCATCAGTGCAGAAAGCAAGCTGAAGGAAGCTGAGAAGCAGGAAGAGAAGCAGTTCAACAAGTCGGGAGACCTCAGTATGAACCTCCTCCGGCACGAGGACCGGCCCCAGCGCCGCAGCTCTGTGAAGAAGATTGAGAAGATGAAGGAAAAGGTGAGTGAGGCCCCAGGCCCCAGGTGAGTGACCCCAGGAGAGACAGGGGTCAGGATATGACAGGGAGGGCTGTGTGCTCAGCTGACAACTGACAGCCTTGGCCCCACCTCATTCCTTTGTACCCTGTGGTGTGAGGGTGGAAGGATACTGTAGCACCTGCTCTCTTGGAGGTCAATGTTTGAGGAGGAGGCAGACTGGCCAGGCCTCTGCCAGCCCTGGTAAGACCCAGCTGGTGCCATAGTCAACAGTCAGCTGAGGTGCTGAGCTGACTAAAGAGGTGAACTGGGGTGGCAGGATTCATGTCCAGGGTGGGAATCATCAGGCATTAGTAGAAGGCACACTTGTTCCAGAGCCCAACTGGTGGCTAGGCACAGAAAGCAGGGCTGAGTGGGACTCAGTGTGTCCCAATAAGAGAGAGCAGCCCTAATAGGCAGTGCCTGGGACCCTAATGAAGGGTCTTTTATGAAATTGACATTGCCAAGCCGAAGCCCAGAGTTTTAGGATTCTCATGTATCAGCATGGAAATAGTCCTTTAGTGGGCCTAGTGGGAAGAGTTCTAGCTTTGGAGTCCTGGTGGGCTGAGTTTTGCTAGTGCCACATTTATAGTACCCCCCTGAACCACAGCGTTCAAATCTGACAGGGATGGCCCAAGGTCTCATCTCTCATCCATTGGCCATGGCTGCCCAGAGCGCAGTGTGGAGGGTTGTGAGGCCCTCTCCAGGCTTAGTTAGAAGTGGTGCTGTGATCATTCAGTGATGTCTGACATGGCAGGGGCATGACAAAGGCAGTACACATGCTACTTTTTGTCATTCTAAACCAAGTGACTTCTAAGATTCCTTTCTTCTTGAAAGGTTATGATATTGTTGCTGAATTCGCCACATTTGTGTAGACAACCATGACAATCTTTGCAGAACTCTTTCTGTCTGCCACATGTTGCACCAGATGTTTATTTGGGCTTCTGTGAATCTAATTCTACGAGTATAGAGTCCCTTAACTCTAAAAATTGTAGGCAGTTGGGTGGGAACAAGACCCATTGGGATTCGGGTGAACTATATATAGATGGTCCATAAGTACATAAAAAGATGCTCAGCATCATTAATGATTAAGGTAGTGCAAATCAAAATCATGATGAAGTATTGTGTCACAGCCACTTGGATGGCTAGAATAAAAAGGTAAAGAGAAGTATTAGTTAGCATGTGGAGACTGGGATCTTTACACACTGCTGGAGAGAATGTAACATGGTATGGTATTCACTTTGGAAAACAACCTGGCAGCTCCTAAAAATATAAAACAGAGACTAAATAACCACATGACTCAACCATTCCATACCTAAGTGTCTACCCACGAGAATTTAAAACATACCATGCAGCCAGGTATGTGGTGCATACAGGTCATCCCAGCAACTCAGGAGGCTGAGGCAGTAGGACTGTAAGTTTGAGGCCAGCATCAGCAACTCAGTGAGACCCTGTCTCAAAATAAAAATGATGAAAAAGAGCTGAGGATGTGGCTCAGTGTAAAGTGCCTCTAGGTTCAACCCCCAGTATCAAAATAAACAAGAAAAAAACACCACATCCTTGTAAAAATGTGTTCATCGAATGTTCACAGATGCATTATTCACAGTAGCCTCAAAATGGAAACAACTCAAATGTTCATCCACTGACGAATGGATGAGTAAAGTGTGCTCTATCTATAAAATGAAATTTTTTTTCAGCCATAAAAAGAATCATAGCACTGACACATGCCCAACATGGATGAACCTTGAAAACATGCTAAGTGAAGGAAGCCAGTCACAGAAGACCACATATTGCACAGTTTAATTTGTACAAAATGTCCAGAATAGACAAATCCAAAGAGATAGAAAGTCAACTGTTGGTTTTCATGGACTGAGGAAGAAAAGAATGAAAAGTGGCTGCTAACAGGTGTAGGGTTTCTTTTTAGGGTGATGAAAATGTTCTAAAATTTAGGTGGTAGTGATGGTTGTACAACTCCATGAATATAGTAAAAATAAATTAAAATAAAATAACCAGGCATGAATTATAGAACTATGACATAGAGGGGAATGTAGAGGGATAGTGAGAGGATTGACTGGGGTTTTGGAGACTCATCTCTAGTTCAGAGTGTATACTGATTAGTCATTTCGCTCTTGGACAAGCGGCTTCTCTTCTTCAGTCCTCATTTCCTCACCTATAAAATAGGAGAGTTCCATGAAGATGCCCTTACGATCATCTCCAAGTATAAAATTTCATGAGTCCACAAGGGCTAAAAATGGTCTCAGAGTCAGAGTTTCCTGTGGGCCACAGGAAATGGGTCAGGAATATCAAAGCTTTCTGTGGGGGCCAGGTCCATGTCTGACACTGGATATCAATGCCAGAGGCAGTCTGCTGGAGGTTCTCAGACCAAGAGGACCGTGGAGAAAAGTCAAGGAAGGTCTCTGAAAAAAATCAAAAGACTGGCCGGGTCTGGTGATGTGTGCCTGTGATCCCAGTGGCTCTGGAGGCCGAGATGAGAGAATCACAAGTTCAAGGTCAGCCTAGGAAACTTAGCGAGAGCCTCAGCAACTTAGTAAGACCCTATCTCAAAATAAAAATTAAAAAGGGGTTGGGGTGTGGCTCAGTGTTGGAGTGTTCCTGGGTTTGATCACAGTACTGGGGCGGGGTGAAGAAGACTGCCACTGGGGCTCCTCTGCTAAAAAGGTACAAGTTGATGTGGACTAAGGAAGGTTTTAGAGGGTTGAGGCAAGACAGGAAACCCCTGTTTCCTTCAGGAGACTTGTAGTTTTACTCAGCCCTGAGACTCATCAGTCTGAAAGGGGCAAGGACATCTTTCCACCCTGCTTTCTCCTTGCTCTTCCCTGCCTGGCTGGCCCAGAACAGAGCAACTCCTGGGAAGCGGTTAAGCACCCAGGTGACACCTCTGGCGGTCCTGCTTCACCTCTTCCCCAACTCAAATCCACCCAGCCATTCTCCCTCCCCTCCTCCTCCCTCTGCTCCTTCCGTCAGTGAAAGGACCTTGGGTGGGACCATTGGGTGGGACCATTCCAGGTACTGTGGACCCAGCAAGGAACAGGACTGATCTAGTTCCTGACTTCATAGAATTTACTTTTGGTGAGGGACACTGACAATCAACGAGTAAACAGCTTTTTATATATATAAAATTCCAGATGGTGGGAAGGGCTTGTGAAAGAAAACAGTAGGGCAAGGGGAGAGATGGAGGAAGAGGGAGGGTGGAGGTGCTGGGGGTGCATTTTGGGCCAAGTAGTGACCTTGGGTAAGAACCTGAGTAACAGGGAGCAGGGCAGGTGGAGATTCAGGGGGGTGACCACAGTGAGGCTGAAGGCCTGGAGGCAGGAGTGAACTTTGTCTCTTAAAGGTTGGACAGAGGAGTCTGGGAGAGGGAGGTAGAGCATGTAGGAAGATGGGGCTGGAGAAGTGGACAGGGGACAGGTCATGAAGAGCTTCCCAGGCCATCGTGAGCAGCTTGGGAAGCCACTGGAAGGTGCTAACTAAGGGTCTTATTTATAACCCACCCTTATACCACCAAACAGCAGCTGGGCACCGCACAGCATCAGTGGCTGCATGTGCCATGCGAAGAGAACTTGTTACAGAGTCCAAACCTTACTCCCTGGCATGGAGATATTCATAGGTGTGGGCTCAGCCCTAACAGTTACTCTTTTCTTCTTCCAGAGGCAGGCAAAGTATTCTGAGAACAAGCTGAAATGCACGAAGGCCCGGAATGATTACCTGCTGAATCTGGCAGCCACCAACGCAGCTATAAGCAAATACTACATTCACGATGTTTCTGATCTGATCGATGTGAGCACCCTGGGGAGCCTGGAACTGATGGGGACAGACTGAGGCTGGAGCAACTCAGCAGCTGAAGGAGGGACTGGATTTGGTCCTTAACTGAGGCTGACGTGTGGGGTGGCCAGGTCTTTGGGCCCTGCTGGAGGGGGAGGGAAGTGAATGGGGCCTGGGCTGTGTGTGATGCCTTAGGATTTCTATTTCATGGGTGAGGCGAGCTCTGTTGGACACTCCAAGCTTGGCTTGGGCAATCATGAGTGTATTCAACACATCTTCCCAGGCTGCTACTCTGCACCAGGTCCTTTGCTGGGTGTGAGGTTTATGGAGTGGATTCGTTCACAGTTGATGCCCTTGGGGAATCTCAGTGTAGTAAAGGAGATGTTAATATATTCAGTGCCCCAGGTCCAATCCGTCAGACACACGTGAAAGAAGATAATGAATCAGACTGTGGCATAGATCAGCTTGTGGGGATGTTGTTGGGGGAGACATCAGACAGCCAGAGCAGATGGAGAGGGTGCACTGATCTGTAGTGCCAGCTGGAGGACGGCAGGCTTGGAGGAAGAACACTGGGAGCAGCAGCATCAGGGAGGGCTTCTGGGTCATCTGGGTTGGAACCTAGACTCTTCCTTTCATCCCCACCTTCCTGCGCAACTGGGCTCTGTAGATGCTCAGTAAAGGTTCAGTACTGGTGACAGAATCCTTATCCTCTGGGCTTAGTGTGTCTGTGAGGAAGTCAGTGGGTCTCTGTTTTTCCCTTGGCTGCAGAGGGGACCCTTTATTACCATCCTAATGGGAGGAGACACTGAACCTTCCAGATAACCTAAGACCAGACCTTCCCTCTTTCCTGCCTCTCAACTTTCCTTTTGGCTCTGTTGACTTTTTCATTCATTCATTTACCAAATATTTTTTAAGCACCTACTGTGGTCTAGGATGTGAGGTGCTACAGTGGGCTAGAGCCAGTAGGTCCGCCTGCATGGAGCATGCTCTGCAGAGGACACGTTAAGAAGTAGTTGCAGAGGTCACAGTAAGAGATGCAGGGAAACCTGGGCTGCTGAAGCAGGGACACCTGACACAAACTCCAAGTGCGGAGGACATCAAGGAAGGCTTTCCTGGAGGAAGTGAACTGTAAGCTGAATCTGGAGGGAAGAGTATTCCAGACAGAGGGGACACGTGTAAAAATCTAGAGATGAGAAGGAACGTGGTGAATGTGGGGAGCTGAGAGAAGCGCTGCTATCATGCAAATCTCAACCCCCACTTCCTCTGCGGACTTTGGAGGGGTTTGTGTGTGAGTGCTGAGGAATGGGAGGTGATCTGAAGTCACTGTCCCAGCTGTCATCTACACCCTCTGTCCTTGCCTCTTCCCAAGTGCTGTGACTTGGGCTTTCATGCCAGCCTGGCCCGCACCTTCCGGACCTACCTCTCAGCTGAGTACAACTTGGAGACCTCGCGCCACGAGGGGCTGGATGTGATTGAGAATGCCGTGGACAGCTTGGATTCCCGGAGTGACAAGCACACCGTCATGGACATGTGCAACCAGGTCTTCTGCCCTCCACTCAAGTTCGAGTTCCAGCCCCACATGGGAGATGAGGTAGGTTTCCCCAGGAGGCCAGGCTTGAGGCTGTGTCTCAGGTTCATTTTCTTTTGCAAAATATACAAGACCATGAAATCTAGAAAGAGCAAAGATTTATTTAGCTCCTGGTTCTGGAGGCTGGGAAGTCCAAGATGTGGTGCTGGTCTCTGCTCAGCATCTGGTAAGGCCCTTCTTATTGCATAACAACACGGCACAGGATGCCTCATGGCAAGACAGAGCAAACACACAAGCTCACACCTGTCTCCTCCTCTTTTTTAAAAAACCACTAATGCCATCCTGGGGTCCCCACCTTCATGACCTCATCTAATCCTACTTATGTCCCAAAGGTCCCACGTTCAAATACCATAAACATGATTTTGAGGGTTAAGTTTCCAACACATGAATTTTGGGGGGACTCACTGAAACCATAGGCTGCTTCTATCTTCTCTCATCCTGCTAGAACCTTGGTGGGAGGAGAACAATATCCCTGGTTACATTTGCAGAATGTGTATTCAGAGGCCTGGGGTCAGATTGTTGGTTCATGAGCTTTTCTAGCAAAGGAATTTATCACTGATACCTCTATCTAGTTGGCTCAAATCCCCACCTGCAGAATTATGGGAATTAGCAGAATTAGTCTCCATTAGAATCCCTCTTAGAAGACACCATGGGATTCCTAGTGTGCATAGAAAGTTTCCTTGTTATTCCCTCTGATGATGCCCTTGGATGTACTGCTGACCTCATCACAGCCTCCTATAGCTACTCTGGCCAGGGCACTGCCTTCCTGATTCTGTGAACCCTGGTACACCAGATAATTGAGTTCTCTTCAGTGCTTATGCTATTCAGATTGATTGATTGATTGATTTTTGGTACTGGGGCTTGAACCCAGGGTCGTTTAACCACTGAGCCACATCCTCAGTACTTTTTTTTTTTTTTTTTTCTCAGTACAGTACTTTTTTATAGTTTATTTAGAGACAGGGTTTCCCTAAGTTACTTAGAGCCTCACTAAGTTGTTGAGGCTGGCTTTGAAGTCTCGATCCTCCTGCCTCAGCCTCCTGAGCCACTGGGATTATAGGTGTTCTGTACTGTGCCTAACCTTCAGATTCTTGCTACATCTGAGAAGGAAGGAAGGAAGGAAGGAGGGAGGGAGGGAGGGAGGGAGGGAGGAAGGGAGGAACTTGTCACTATCCCTAACACAGCACTACTAGTACCCAGGTTACACAAAATCCCTGATGCAAATAGTTCCCTGAGTTTTTCTGTGTCATTCCTTCCTTTGGGAATTTGAGTGGAAGTGGAGACCCAGACCAACAATGTACCAGAACCAGTCAGCCTCTGAATCCAGGTGGGAGTTCAGCTGAGCCGTCTGAGGGCACCTAGGGAGAGACAAGGAGGCACATGGAAATGGGTTCACTGCACCCTGTAAAGGCTCCGCCCACTTCCTTCATTTGCAAAAGAGAGGCTTTCTGCTGGTGGTGCTGCTGCTCCTGATGGTTGCTCTGCCCTCATGTTTGCCCTCTTGGCCCTTCACCTTGACCTGAAAATTCTGGCCTCATCGCTAGCACTGTGAAGTTCCGGTTGTCTAGTCAGTGATAAATAACTAACTTTGTCAACAGACTTTGTCAACAGTCCCTTATGATCTTAGCTCCATCCTAGAAGGGGTGAGATACTAAAGCATGCTAGATAGGCCAACCCCAGGTAGTAATAGAGCCCTGGATGGGAAGGTACAAGAAGAACAGTAGGTTCTACTGAAGGTTGTCCTTCAGTATTCATGGAGGACTGGTTCCAGAATCCCCCATGGAAACCAAAATATGAAGCTGCTCATGTCCCTGTATAAAATGGTCTAGTATTTGCACAGAACCTGCACATTCTCCTGTATATTTTAAGTCATCTCTGGATGACTTATACTACCCAGTGCAATGTAAGTGCTTTGCCAAGAGTTGTTATGCTGCATTATTTAGGGAACAATGACAAGAAAGAAAAGTCAGCACAGAGACCATTTTTCCCCCCATGTATGTTTTCTGACCTTGGTCAAGTGATGCTGTGGATGTCGACCCCCTGGATATGGAGGACCAGCTGCGCCTTTGTCATCTCTCCCCGCCACCTCCCTCAATCAACTGGGCTGAAGAAGAGCCGTGGAGTACTCTGGGCACAGCTGCCTCTTTGAACCATTTCCTGTGGGCATTGCAAGCACTCCACCTACTGATTCATCCTTTCCATTGGCTTCTCTTGCACGATGGCTTTTTTCTTGCTACAACTTCCTGCTTTGAAATTAATGAATTTGTTTTACTTAACAAGATTGTATTAAAGCTCTCTGTAAACCCACAAGCATTGCACAAATGCAGAAGAGTGTGGCTGAGGGGCTTCCCTGGCAATGGCAGGAGGGTACACTTTTCCCATCCGGAGTTGTCATTGCTCCGTGAGCTGAGTGACCTTGGGAAGGTTGCTTGACCTTGCTGAGCCTGTCTCATGGGCTGTGGAGGTGGATGTTCACATAACTGCTGCCCTAGCTCCATGCAGGTGAGGAGGGTAGCATGCAAGCACAATGATGGCTGTCCTTTCTGCAGGTGTGCCAGGTCAGCGCACAGCAGCCTGTGCAGACAGAGCTTCTCATGCGGTACCACCAGCTACAGTCCAGACTGGCCACTCTCAAGATTGAGAATGAGGAGGTGAGTGAGCCCCTGCCTGGGAGGGATTTCCTCACAAAGGCTGCTGTCCCGGGGAGTCCACTCTCGATGTGGAACGCATCCCAAATGATGGCTGTTCTGTAAGATGAAGAATTATACAACCGTGAAAACCATATCCTTCAAGAATCTGTAATGGCCTGGGGGATGCTCATGAGATGCTAAGTGAAGGAGAAGCAGAGGAATCAGGGCTCTGTGTTCAGGGTCAGCTGGAGTCTGTAGGTATGTAGCTGTATTTGCATAGGTATAGAAAAAAGAGACTAGAGGGAACTACTTCAAAATGTTAACAGTGGCGTGTCTCCGCTGTGGGATTTGGAGTGGTTTCTGTTGACTTCTTTGTGCTTTTTTCTATTTTATGCAATGAGTTCCTGTTTTAATCATCAGCAATCTTAGTAGCTATTTGAAATTACACAATGAAATAAACAACCCAGGGCACCCTAGATTCATCATGGCTTTTGAGCCAGCCTTACCATACCTGGCATACCTCCGCAAAGCCTGGCAGCGTGGCTTCACCCCTGGGAGGGTGCAGGTAGAAACCAAGCTGAGCTGGGTCCACTTTGATGTGGGCTAAAGAGGCCAAATGGGAAACTTCCTGTCCCAACATGGGCCCTTCCTTCCAAGAAGGACATCAGCCAACCAGAGGCCCCTGGGGAAAGACAGACTATGGGAAGTGTCACCCCAGGTTGTGGACAGGTTTATCCTTGAGAAGTGAAGTCATGGTGGGAGGCAAGAAGACACAGACTCTGTCTCAGGTGTCAAGGGGGTTGTCCTGGGCAGAGAGGGCTGGTTTGCCTTACACCTCCACAAAGGACAGAGTAAGGACAAATGAGAGACAAATTGCAGCTAAGGACGATGACGAATCAAAGCCATCCTGGGGGATGGAGGTTACATGGAGACAAACGGTACATTTGGTTTTCAAACCTAGCAAGAGGCAGGAGATGAGCAGAGTGTTTTCTTTCTTTTTTTTATGTCCTCCATCTTCCCCCAAAGAACTTTAAATTGTTTACATGGAGCATTATGTGGTTAATAATGTTAACGGAATTTAAATTGGAAATCAGGGTCACGAGAAAAGAATGAAGCAAATGCTCCTCTCTGAGGAATGTTAGTGGGCATGACTATCCTTAAATTTAAACCCGACCTTCCTGTCATTCTGTGGTAGAAGGAAGAGTTGCTTTATTCATTCATTTATTCATTCAACAAGCATTGAAACATTTACTGAGCACATACTATTTGCTAAACATTGTTCTGGACAGAGCATGAAGTGAGTGAACACAACACAATACCTCCTCTCACAGAATTTTCTGGTGAGAGTAACATAAAAATTAAAATGCAAAACAAACTAATAAACAAAATGAGTTTGGAAAAATACCAGATAGCGTAGGCACTAAGTGAAGACACCCATAGGGCCTGATGTCATTAGAAGGTGACATTTCAGCTGAGCCTGCATGACAAGAGAGCTTGAGTGGTGATAATTTTACAACAAATGTCTATGCAGTTTTTACCATGACTATTTTCAGAGTGACCTTCCATTGAAGTGTAGCATCTGCCATTTAGACACCCTGCAGCAAAGGGGTGCTGTGAGGTACAGGTTCTTATGCCCAGCTTTGCAGTTTCGCTCAACTCCAGGAGAGAGGTTGGAGTCCTAACTAAACAGTTTAAGCCTCAGCAACTGTCATTGTCACAGAGTCTCCCTTCCCTCAGCTTTGCTCTTGGTAAGGGTCAGTTAGGAGATGCTAGAGCATCACTGCCCACCATTTTCGTCCCCTCCCATCTCTAAGCAAAGAGAACCCAGAGCACCTCCAGTGCTGTCCCCACTTGAGTGATCACCTCCCATTGTAGGAGCTAGTTTGGGGTAGCATAGCCAGGCAAACAGGAACACCCCTTGAAACCTGTGGCCCTTGTGTATCACAGCATCCCTCCTGGTTCCCTGGCAGATACCATACCATGAAATGACTTTCCATGGGGTACCCTGGCTTCTCCTTGCAGCCAGCTGTGCAGTTTTGAACCAATTACTGGTTTCCTTTGCTTCGCACCTCAATGCTATAGGAATGATCATTTTGGTCTGGCCAGTCTCCTAGTGACTTTATGTGAAAATGTCAGAAAGAATAAAGGGCTTTTGTGGATATGCTGTTTCTCCAGGTCAGAAAAACCCTGGATGCCACCATGCAGACCTTACAGGACATGCTGACTGTGGAGGACTTTGATGTCTCTGATGCCTTCCAACACAGCCGATCCACAGAGTCTGTGAAGTCAGCTGCATCGGAGACCTACATGAGCAAGATCAACATTGCCAAGAGGAGGGCCAACCAGCAGGAGACCGAGATGTTTTATTTTACAGTAGGTGGCATCCCAGATCCAGAACCCACTGTCCACGGTTCCTGGCTGTGATGTTTGGGAGCAGCCTGATGGAGTAAGGGCCAGCAACCCCCCACTGCCCCAGGTCAATCAGACCTAAGAATCTTCCAACATGCTGTAACACTCAGATGCCTAGCTAAATTTACTGAAATGCACAAAGTGAATTATCAGTGGGTAATATTGACATTGATCTCGGGTGATGGTCATTTTCAGAAAAAAAAAATCAAAGAGAAAGTTCCATTCATTTGGGTTAGTAAAAAATGAATAAAGGAGTCAGGCATAAGTCCTAAAATTATGTATATGTTTTATTGTGTTGAATTGTATTAAATGTGGGTGTAGGCTTTAGAAATAATATCCTCAGTCATCCAGGCATATTGCTCATGAGTTGTTCACTTCCCACATAAAATCCTCACTTTCCATTTTGGCTGAGGGCAGGGAGGAGCAAGGAGAAGGGGAAAGGGGTCTTAGAGTTGAACTTGGGTTTATTGAATATGGAGTATTGGGATTGTAAGGGAACTATCTTCCATTTGAGCCATTTCCAGGCCACAAGGTCATCAAACTCTGCTTGAGTGCCTCAGGATGAGAAGTTCCCTCCTTCCCCAAGGAGCCCTTCTGTTTGGATTGTGGCTGGCTTTGGGTATTAGGTTTTCCTTTATTTCTGTTACCTTCTAAAATATACACACTAGGATTTCTGGCCATTGGTCTAGTTTCCATTTTCTGGGGTGATCCAGAGGCAGGCTAATTCTTTAGTCTTTCCATGGCTGCAGGGAGCTGAGTTTTCGTTTCTCCAGGCCAAATTCACTGATTCTTTCAGTCTTGTCTTAAAGGATTTTGTTTTGAGTAGGCTGAGTATCCTAGTGACATTCTGAACTCGTTTTCTATTTGTTAGTGGCTCTTCTGCGTCGAGATACCCTTGGTCTGACCAGCACAGAACAGAGCAACGTTTTCCCTTTCTCCGTATAAGGAGCTATGATCCTATTCATATGTCCTAGGATCATATTCATTGTTTGTTTATTTTTATTTTAGAACTAAATTAATATCAGTCAAATCTCTCTTCTGTGTGTGTAACCATGAGCCAGGCCTCCCTCCTCTTGAAAGCTCTGTAGGAGATGTCTTGGGTAATTCTCAGGTCTGTTACCATTTAGTTGTCCTCTTGATGAATTCATTTCATGGTTCCAGATCATCAATATCATTATGTAGGAGTTCAACATGCATACTGTATTGTGAGATGTGACCATGCCCTCCGTACCTTGAGGTTCGTTAATAAAAAAAAAAAAAATGAAACGAGTGTGCCAGGGTCATTGCCTAAGACAGACAATCTCTATAGCTAGGCTGATACTGATTGGCTTGTGCTCACTTCGCCCATCACAAACCCACCCAGTTCTCACACCTGACTCCATCTTGGCCTTTTCAAATTCTTTGTTGAAAACCAGTCGTTGCTCATACCTCATTTCTTCCACCTACATTTTCTGACCTTATCAAGAAAGAAAACAAAGCTGGTCTTCGTGAGTCAGCCCATTCCAATTTCTGGCAATCACCACTTCCACTGGGGTCCTGCTGTGTTCACAAAGACAATTATGGTCTAGAAAGGTGAGTGAGAAATGTGAACATGTATGAATAGTAACTCACTTTGGCAGTAGAAGCAAAGAAATCTGCATGGCAGAAGTGGAGAAGGGGTCCAGAGTGCTTGAAGTTAAAAGAATTCTGTAGGGTCTTTGACTAAGCATCAGAATATGCTGTATTTTTTTCCTTAGTCAATTCATCAACATAGTTGGCTGGTCCAGTCTCTCACAACTTGTTGCTATAACATTATTTTAGATCTTTGTAATGTTGCTTTTAATGCAATACAATCTGATGCCTTTTTTCCTTTCATCAGTCACCTGGGTGAAGTTTGTGCCTGCAGGTCACAGAGCCTCAGGGGATAATTGATACTGGCTGGAAGATAACACGGCAGAGCCTGAGTTACATGATTAGAACTTCCCCTGCCAGGGGCCATTCAGGCATGGTGGACAGAATACTTGCTTATGCCTCAGCTCCGCTTTTCTATGAGTTTTTTGACATGTGATAAAAGAGGGTGGTGTTACTGGAAGCATTGGTGGAGAGCCTCTGGGTAGCAGAAAATATTTGTTTAAAATGCAGGCTCTCAGACCACCACTCTACCCAAGTTGGGGTCATGGAATTTTGAATGCTTTTGAGCCTCCATGCATTCCTGCAGGTGAGAAGTGAGACTGGGTTGACAGTCTCCCAACTGGTTATGAGGCCACCTGTCTTCTTACCCACACTTGGATCAACACAGAGTTCCTCTCAGCTTATACAGAGGGACACAGGAAGGCCCAGAAATGTTCAGTGTTCTGCTCAAGGTCACACAATGAGCCAGCACAGCTCTGGGCTTCTGTTTCCTTCTGGGTGGAAAAGACATGGCGATGCTTTTGCCATTTGCTGTCCGAGAATGCTGGCAGTCTCTACTGCACATGTGTAAAACATGCTGCATGCTCTGCAGAGAAGAGTGACTCTTAGGACCAACGAGCCAGGTCCTCAGAGATAAGAAGGACCATGGGAAAGGGGAGAGGATGCTGTGTGTTCCCACCTCACAGTCATTCCAGAAACCACCAAGAGGGGCCAGGGTGAGACAACCCCAGTTTTATTTGTGTCTGTGTCAACTCTCTTCCCTGGGAGCCCTTCCCAGACAACTATCTTCAAGGGGAAAATGGTGGCATTAGGACCCTCTTCTCCAGGACAAGCTGCAACTGTCCTTAACTTCTAAGACTTTTTTCTCTCTGCCCCATAGGAGTGTGCTAGCTGGTCAGGAGAGTGGATTTCTTTGTTGTAAACCAGGGCAGGTTTGGGACAGTCACATCTGCTCCTGGACCTCACTCAGAGCTTTTGCAGTTGCCACACCCCCTGCTTGCCAAGCTCTTCCTTCAGTTCCCCACATGGTCTTTCTCTGCCTGCTTCAGGTTTGGCCCAAATGTCTCCTTAGCAGTGACATCTACGCAGATTCCCAGCCCGCTCTTTCTGTTTCCTTTTTTATCCATAGTGTTCACTACAAGTTGGCATTTTACTTGCTTTTTGGTTCATTTATTGTCTCTCTTCCCATCTTGGTTGGTATGGCCCAGGAGGCAGGGATTTAACTGAACTCCCTGCCTCTGGTTGCTCACAGTGCAGCAAAGGCAGGCCCCAGCAGGGTTCTTGGCCTGTGTTCCCATTGTATAAGGGGGTGTGAGCAAGAAAAGCTGCTACTTGGGTGGAGGTGAGGTTGAGGCCCAGGCCGAGCATGGGCAGGTGATTATGTTTCTGTCCTAGAAGGTTCTTGTCCCTCAGTACTGCCCCATACTGCACTGAGCATAACCTAGAAGGCAGCCTGGGGCTAGTCCTGGCCACTATTGCCTTTCTGTGGTACCTTGGTAAGTCACTTTTCTGTGCCTACCTCTTTGCCTTATCCACAGGAAGAAGAGAATCATATTTCCCAATGCACTTTGGGCTCTCTTAATAGGAAAGTCTCTTCAGGGCCTGCAAAACCTTTCCTCTTTTAGTGTGGCAAGATGAAGAAAAGACTTGCTCTCTGGTTCCTCTTTGCCAGCTCTCTAACTGTAGCTGCCTGGCCATCAGGATGGCCCCCATTTTTGTTGTTCTTGGCCCAGAAACACAGCAGAGCTTTGATAGCCAAAGAAGCCCTTTGCTTGGTGTTACCCACAGCCTTTACCTAAGAAAGACAGATTTCACTGCTCCTCTCCTCCTGGGCTTCCTTTGTGCTCCCAGGCCCTACCTGAAAGTCTACTAGTGTCCCCCAGGGACAGGCAGCCACTTGGAGAGCTAGGAGCAGATGCAAAGGCCGGGGTTCCTGGAAGATGACCTGATCTCCCTGCCCAGTGGTCAGTTCCAAAGGGAGAGATTCCAGCTCTTGTCCCCTCACTTCCTTTTGCTCTGTGTCTTACAGAAATTTAAAGAATATGTGAATGGGAGCAACCTCATCACCAAGCTGCAGGCCAAGCACGACTTACTCAAGCAGACGCTGGGTGAAGGTGAGTTGGGTGGCAGAATTCCCCAGGAGGGGCCACGTTCCCCACTAGATCCTGTTGTGTTCCCTGGGTCTGCTGAACTGTTTAAGCTTGAGACCCTGAGCCCTTGGCAGAATGGGGCCTGGTACCGGACCTGCCTGCCAAGACTGGGAAGCTGGGAAAATTGGGTCTAGTCTGGGTGTAGAAAATAGAAGGTAATCATGTGTCTTAGGTTAGGATATGGGGGAAGGCCAAGGTCAAGTAGTCATTAGGTAGTAGGTGCCCTTTGGGCAGCAGGTTCAAAGAAAAGTTACAGGAAGCACAAGGGCCTTTTGGCCACCTTTGATTAGAAGTGAATTTCTTAATGTGATTGACCTCAGGCACACAAATATAAAAGCAGCTAGGTTCCCTGTTACAAATGATGCTGCTGGCACATTTGGGAACAAGAACACACACATCCTTTTTTGCCCTTGGCTATTGCTATGTCATTTTATTGGACAGAGAACTCTCCATTTATCATCATCTCAATTTATCACAAGTTTTGGATCTATGACCTTTTTATTGCTCTGAGGTTTGGGTATTCTGTAAGCTCCAGGGCTTATACCCTGATAAGGTGGTTTTTCAGGTTACTAAGGTCCCTCAAGGATTAATAAATGCATTGCCTATAACAGGGATGGGATAAACCTTTCAGGCCCAAACTTAATAGCCCATGATAGAGCGAAACGGCCATCAGGACTAGACAGTCTGACCTTCGAGAAAATGACCCAGGTACTAACTATAAAATATATGTCTTAAAAATCTCAGCAGGCTTTAGGAAGTTAGGAACAGCACATTTTTTGATTTCTGACATTTGTTAGAAGTTGAGATACCTTATTCCTAAAGATGTTGATAATGGGGCTCTTAAGAGCCAGCATGTGACTATAAAGCTGAAGGACAGTGACACATGCCTGCAATCCCAGCAACTTGGGATATTAAGGCAGGAGGATGGCAAGTTCAAGGCCAGCCTCAGCAACTTAGTGAGGTCCTAAGCAACTTGGCAAGACACTGGTTCAGAATAAAATATAAAAGGGACTGGGAAAGTAGCTCAGTGATAGAGCATCCCTAGGTTCAATACCTGGTACCAAATACAAAAACAAACAAAAGTTGAAGGATCATATGTTAGATATGTTAGATTCCTTACAAAGAGGAAGGTCTGCCTTGAGTGTGTTCTGACATTCTAATCCCATGTCCTAAACCCTTTGATTCCTGCCTCTTCCCTTCTTTCCTCCCCTCCTTATCGATCTGCTCATGCACTGTGCATGACCAGGCCTGGGGATGCTGTGACATACAAGACAGATAAGGTCCCTACCCTCATGGGGAGGAGACCTCAGCAAACTGTAGTCATGCATCACTTCATGATGGAGATAGGTTCTGAGAAACGTACCATTAGGTGATTTCGCCATTGTGCAGACATCATGGAGTGCTCTTATACAAATTTGCCATTCTCAGAGTAGGAGACTAGACCATACATAGAATATACATACATATATATATATATATGAAAGCCCACTCTTAGGGCCATGATGAACAAGGCAACATGAGATTAAATCAAGCAAAAGAGAAAATGACATGATTAAGACACTGAACACAAAACACCTGAGGCTGCTGCCAGAGTAACACAGTATACTGTTTTATACTCGACTTTTGTTCAGTAGGAGTACATTCTAAAATAATTTTTAAAAGCATACTAAGCTATGCATGATGGTGCACGGCCTCAGCAGTGCAGGAGGCTGAGGCAAGAGGATTATAGGTTTGAAGCTAGCCTCAGCAACTTAACAAAGCCCTAAGCAACTTAGCGAGACCCTGTCTCAAAATAAAAAAATAAAAATAAAAAAAAGGGCTGGGTATGTGGCTCAGTGGTTAAGTGCCTCTGGGTTGCATCCCTGGTACCAAAAAAAAAAAAAAATATATATATATATATATAAATAAAATATATATATATATGTATATTTAATATATACTATAGTAAATACATACCTGAGTAATGTAGTTGTTTATTATCATTACCAGGAATTATGTACTATACATAATTGTAAGTGCTTCACTTTTACATGATTGGCAGGGTCGTAGGTTCACACCAGCATTGCCACAAACATGTGAGAAATGGGGCCTGGGACTGTGGTAGAGCACTTGCCTAGCATGCATGAGGCACTGGGTTCAGTTCTCAGCACCACATATAAAATAAAAGTCCATTGACAACTAAAAAAATTTAAAAATATGTGAGAAATGCATTGTATAGCAATGATATCGTGATGGTTATGATGTCACCAGGTGATGGACATTTTTTGGCTGCATTATAATCTTATAGGATCACTTTCATTCTATCACTGACCAAAACATCATTATGCAGCTCATGACTATATTGAGTAAAAAGGCATAATTGTGATAAATCCATCAATGACATATTTGGACTGAGGTAGAGAATATATGGGTGAGACCCAGAAGGCAGCAGAAGCCAGACAAGCAAGAATTCCAGGAAGTAAATGCAAAAGCCTGTTTGAGGACCATGCAGAAAGAATTTGTGTCAGGAACATGGTGCTCAAAAGAGAAAGTAATCCAGATAGTTGCAGTAGTAGCTCACAGGATCAACTCAGATCTGAAGAGCCTTTAAAAAACAGTAAGAGGCTTGAATTTTCTTCTTTGTGCAATGGGAGGTTATGGGCAGGTTCTAAGCAAGAGAATGGCATGATATGATTTGCAGTTTAAAAAGAGATTTATTACTCACCATCCTGAGGAGTCCAGGATGGATCACAGTGCATACATAAACTGAGTAGAAGGAACATGGTCCAAGCTCTATCGAGATAGAAGGAAGCGGGCAGATTGAAGAAGGAAAGAGTTTTCAAGGATGATTCTTACACTTCTGGCTTAAACAAGTGGGTGGATGGCCCGTTTATCAAGATTTTGAAGACTTGGGTAGGACTTTGTTTGGGACATGGAAACAGTGTATTTGATTTAAGGTGTGAGGTACTGAAAGGATAACCGGCAAGTGAATGAATAAAGAAAATTTGGTCTGTTCATACAATGAAACATTATTCAACCAAAAAAAGAAATGAATTATTTAATCAAGGTAGGTATATGAACCTCAAAACATTATGCTAAATGAAAGGTGCCAGAGTGCAGAAGGCCACATATGGAGTGATTCTGTCATTGTCCAGGCAAACCTGTAGAGGTTGAGAATAGATTGGTGGTTGTCTGGGCAGGTGGTGGGAACGGTGACTGTAAAGTCTTTTTTGTTTTTTTGGGGAAAAGAAATGAATGTTCTCTGGTTAAAAAAAAAAAAAAAATGCCAATTAAACATCAACATATACTTTTTCTCCCCAGGAGAGAGAGCAGAATGCGGCACCACCAGGTGAGAGTTGGAAAATCTTGTTTTCTTTTATTCACTGCCTGAGTTTGGGTGTGGGATGACTGGGGAGGCATAGCCTGCTGGGAGCTGGGGAAGCTGGGGCACTCTTCACCAGCTGGGGTGCTGTGGGTGCTGAGGGAAGGCACAGAGGCCATGGAGGTTGGAGGTTGCTTCGCTTGTTCTAGCACTGGAGTGGCAAAGCCATGCCCCCTGGGAGGGAGGCTCTGTCAGAGCTGCTGTGGGGCAGTGGGACATTTTCCCTTTGCACTGTCCATTGAGTGGGACAGCAATATCTACCTTAGAGCCACAGAGGACAGCCAGTAGAGGCTGTTGACCCCCTCTCTTTTCTTAAGTAACCTCTAAGTGAACGGCCCAGCCTCAATCTGGGTTCGTCAAGCCAGGTTTTGTGGTCGGCTGGTATTGTGCACATCTGGGCATATGCATGCGCGCGTGCACACACAGATGCGTGCTCACACACTGGCGCTGCTCATACCCTGGCTTGGACCCCATCAGCACCTGGATGGTCTGTTGTGGAAAGTAACAAATGGGCAATTTCTGCTTTCTCTCCAGCTTGTTCAACATTACCCTTTGCACTTTTCCCTGAGCACACCAGAGCCAGTGAACACTTTGCCTCAGTAGCTGAGAGCTCATGGGCTCACTTGCCTCTGCTTTCCAAGAGCCTAGAGCTTAGAACCATAAGCAGCTCTGTCACCACCTGGGTTGTTCCTTGGAGCCCACTGATTTCAGAGTTTTCAGCAAGAGCTGTGAGGCTGCCCTACATGAACTCAGGCAGTGGCCGGAAGGCCTGCACTTTGCCAGAGTTGAGAGGCACTTTTTGCCTCACTTTCTGGGCCCAGTGACCTGATGACATTCTTTCCTTTCACACATGTTCTTCCCAGTGGCCCAGAATCCTGGAAAGCTGTTCTACTTGGCAAGAGCAAACATGATCCCCCAACTCCTCCCTGCTGCTTGGGAAGGGAATAGGCAGGGCAGAGACTTGGAAAGCTCTGGACTTTTAAGAGTCTTGGATGAGGGCTTTCCAGAAATTCAGCCTGTGCAGCTGTTCCTCTGGCCTGGGAATTTGGGAACATCAAAATGATTCACACCAGGCAAGGACCTTCCCACATATGGGGCAGCAGATGTGTAGGGTCACTTTCGAAGAATCTTTCAGAAACAAACTTATTATTATTACTTTTTTTCTGGCAAGAAGAAGTTATAATCCCAAAACACAGAAACCATATTTTATACCAAAATCTGCAAATAGTGGAACAGATGGATATGAATGGAGCCATTCCTTACTTCCTCCTCATTCCTAGGGTTTAGGCAGGAGAAGATTGCTCCAGCAGATTGCAGGAGAGGAGATTTATAAACAAACCCTTGGCCCAGGTCTCCTCCCATGGGGGAATGTTGAGGGTTGTTTTTTTCTTCTAAAAAAATTTACATGAAGCCTTCTGAGGCCTTGTCTTCTACACCCACTTTGTCCAAGGACTTGGGAAATCCAAACTGAGGTTACCAGACCTCCCACTTAGATACCTTGCCACTAAACTGTAGACCTAGCAGGATGTAGGTAGACTCTGGCTCCTGGCTAAGGTCAAAGCTAACTTTGTTCATAAACTAAAAGCATGCTCTTGTCTCCACAATCATTATTTAATGTGTTGAACTTGTTACCAACTTAGAAATGGTTTTAAAATTAATCACAGAAGGCCCTGGGTGAAATGTCTCTGTAATCTGACTCTGCACCTTCCATAGACTCTTGCACACAGTCCTTGTCATTTGGGATGGTCATTTGAGCGGGTTTGCTCAGCCAGGTTGCTGGTAACCGTGTCTAGATGGGCCAGTTTTTGCACATGAGATGCAACATGTTGTATTTTCTCACACTTGAGAACCTTATCTTTGAATAGACCAAATTTATAATAACAATAACTTAGGCTGCCCAGATGTGATATTGCACTTAAAAAGTATTTCATAAATGGCAAAGCCATGGGCAACCATGAATTTGTAATTATTGTTATTTAAACAAAGTTAGCCTCCCTGACCCAGGTGGACATGCCCTGTGGTCTGGATTAGAGGTGTAATTACTCGACATTAGGTCTAAACAGATGCCACTCAGCATACACCCAGGCACATCCTCCAAGAGCTTTGCTGCATTGAACCTCAGTGTCACCACCATTTTGGATTTGACTGTCTGTTGGGTTTCTAAGGAAATTTCTAATGACAGCCTTTGGGTCACAAAATAATTTTAAGCCAACACCTGTGTTGCCAACATATATTGATTTTCATCTTGGTCGAAAGGCAGAAAGGGGACTTTGGTCTCTGGTTTCTCTTTCTTCCTCTCTGTGGCTTTCTCTGTCCCTGTTTTCCCTGCCTGCCTTTCTTTCTTTCTTTCTCTCTCTTTCTTTCCTTTTTGCTCTGCAACTGAGCAGCAGAAGAGATGGAAGGCTTAGGCTGCCCCACTTTCCTTGGCTGAGCTGTTCCCCTGCTCCCCACTTTGTGCCCCACCCAGCACTTCAGTAAGTCAATACAGATTTGATCTCTTGCAAAGTTGGGATAGCTACGTTTCCCTGTCAGAGATTCCAGTCAGTGCACAGAGCACCACACAGAGAGAAAAGTCCTGGCATGATGCAAAGGTCCTTTGCTTTCTGGATTGGGCAGGGAAAATGGGGAAGGATATCCTATTTTCCTTTTATTCCACTTTGCATAAAGTATCTTAAAACAGAAACAAAAACAAAACGCTTAGGACTTATGGTAAGGAAACCCCTCCAATTGGGCACCCTAGAGATTTTGATCCTGGTTGTCCATCACCAGCACCAGGAGTCTCCATTCTTGCTGACCACGAGCATTTAGTAGATAATTTGATATCACTGCTGTCTGTTCTGTGATAAAATCACTTTCTCCATGTCACCGTCACACTGGAGTCTTGAGTAGGGAGAGCAGCATTCTACCCCAGCTTCAATCACATTTGATTTGTGTGGCCAGGGGCGTCCTTTCATCGCCCTGGACTCATTTGCCTTCTGAGTGAATTGGGTTCAGCTGTTCTTGCCGGCCTCAAAGGGTTGTCATCCTCGATGTGGGATAAGGAAATGGTCTAAACCAAGCTGACAACATTGCTATCCTCAAGTTATTTCTGATCCCCAAACTTAAAACCTGTGGCCTCGGGTCACATTTTGGGCACTCTCTTTTGGCTTTTTGCATTTGGAAATTCAAAACCAAATCCACTGTAAGAAATCCCACCCCTCCTTATGTCCACACAGCATCAGAAAATAAGTAATTTTTGAAAAAGAAATGACAAGGACTTAGCTAACCAAATTGACATAGATCCAAGATGGGCTCGAAATACTCTTGTTTGTTGTTTTTTGTTTTTTTACAATATTTTGGTCTGTGCTGTTATTTTGGTTCCACTGTTGGGTGGCATGCTAGTTGGAGATGTCTTTGCCCATGCATGCCCTGGAGCTTAGCGGAATTTGCTCAATGCTCAGACCCCTGGGAAGAGTTGGTTAGAGTCCCCTAGGCTGGCCTGCTCCAGGAGACAGGTACAGCAAGCCCACTGAGAGAGGCAGCATGAGCCTCCTTTGTTTTGATTGTCTGTACCTTCTTGCCCACAGATATCAATCAAGACTTGGGGGACCAGGGCTTTGCTTGTCATGTGTAGATATTCTCTGTGTCTGGCTGAGTCCCCACTTGGTGCTCCCCAAATTTGGAACCTAGCTATTTGAAAAGGAACTGCCTCTCTTGATTAGGGGCCCTCCTCCTAGCCTCAAAAAAACCTTTGCCCAGGAAATGTGGCAGTCTTGATTCGGGCCAGTTTGGGTGACAAAATGAGCAAATAAGCCACACAGGCCTATGCATGGTAAGCAACTCTGGAAACAGGCCTGGTGCTTGTGGCTGTTTCACTGTTCCTGGTAAACTGTGGTGTATTTCCCCTCCCTGCTGCCAAAAGCAGAGCACAGGAATGGGGATCCTAAAGCAAAGCAAGACACTTTCATCCTGAGCCCATGGGATGGATGAATCCTTGACTGGAAATGAAAAGGTACTCTAAGGCTCCATCACTGTGACCTGGTAGGAAAAACCCTGGCGATAGAACCAAAAGGGTTGAGGCTTGGGACTGGTTCTGCCACTTTTCCTCTCTGTGACTCTGTTTCTGCCCCTGTAAAATGGGGCCATATGTTGACATCTGCGAAGTGTGATAATAGACTTGAAAGCGCTTTAATCAAAAGTGTACTTGACTAAAGAACAGGGTATTATCATCATCCCAGTTCACCTGGGAACCCCAAAGAAGCTTCTGCCTGCCTCCTGGCATCAGCTTCTTCATCTTGGAAATGAGAATAATAATTGCCTGGCTCTCGGATCAATGAAATAAAGATTAGTCAAGTGCATCTGAAATGCCAAGAAGCATTAGGAAGATGAGTGCCCTGGTACATTGGGAGTTGAGATTTGGTGATGGATTTAAGCCAAAATAATGAAAATTAACCCTCCCGATCATTTTTGAAAGTCTCTTGCTTTCTTGGGCTATTGATTACATCTCTCTCCCCTGATCCCCCTTCCATCTGGTCAGCTTTGCAGGATAACAGGCCTCTGATTAGAGTTTCTGTGGTTTCTCGGACACATACCCTCCCCCTGCCAACTGTAATTTAGAATGCATTTGTATGCCATGAAAGTTGCTCCTGCCTGGCATTGTGGGTAAATTAAGATTCCTAAAACACCCGAAAGCATCAGATGGAACATTGGAAACCAATGTGTCGGGGGTGGGGGCAGGGGGTTCCATTTGCATTTGTGTTCTCCAGTTTTGGGTTTTAAGAGCATCTTTCCCAGTTGGGCGTTTATGTTTGTTGCTTTCTTGATTTCTTTTGTTCCGTTTTCCCCTAGGCCCCCCTGTCTTCCCCCTAAACCACAGAAAATGAGGAGACCTAGGCCTCTTTCAGTGTGTAGCCATAAGCTATTTAACGGCAGTATGGAAGCATTCATTAAGGTACTTGCTGGGGAGCCATGGAGTCCGCGAATGTGCCCAATGTAATGGCAGCCTCTGTCCACCCTCCTGTTCCAGCTGACAGCGTGTCCCAACTGACTTTCCACTCCATTCCTGGGCCAGGCCCTATTGAGCTAGCTCCTTGTTGCACCTTGCTGGTAGCTTTAGTGAAGACCTTTCATCAGAGCTGCTCCGTTCTGACCAGGTTCCCCTAAGTCTGTCCATGATTCTCAGCCATAGGTGGGAAAGGCATGATCAACCAGGTCCAAGAGGGGTCAAACTGCCAGAACTGTGGTCTCAGCCAGCCACACTTCATTGCTTCGGGATCTGTAGTCTTAATGCCTGAGGGACAGTTAGGAAAGCCTGCTTATCTAGGGCTGGGATGCAGTTTACCTACCATGTGGGAGGCCCTGAGTTCCATCCCTAGCACCACAAAAGAAAGAAGAAATAGAAAGGAAAAACCCTGTTATACTTTACACCCACATCTCCCAAGAGGAGACTGATTGAAAGCAACCCTAACAAAATCCCTGTGGGTAACAGTGTGTTTTTATACCAGTGAATTATTTTAGTTTATTTAGTTGAGTAGATATCAGCAAAGGAAATGTATACAGTTTGAATGAGAGGAATTTCTCCCACCTAGTTTTATCTTTTTAGTTAGTTTGGGACAGGGGAGAAGAGTTGAGGTGGTCCTTTTAGAATTACAGGTTAACCCATGACACCTCAAACTAAATATTAAAGCATTTCTGCTAGATGAATTTCTCTATCCTATTTTATTTTTCCTTCGATGTAAAGGGTATAAGAACTAGCCATCCCAGATAGAACCATTCTAGGCAATTTAAGATGGTGATGGTATTGCAAAGAGCAGCAGGTGGGTGGACATGCATTCTTATTATTTAGGGGAATAGGCAAAATCCTTGCTAGTTATTTGAGAGTCTGCCCCCAGTCAATCTTCTTTCTGCAGAAAAGAAGACTGGTGTCAATCAGGAGACAACATTTTTGGACATTGCTGATGACTTCGGAGTCATGGAGGCTGCCTCTGTGCCAGCTCTTTCCTCTGTATTCATATGGGGTATAGCACAGGTTTTCAGAACAGAGAAGGACTAGATGCAGGGCTGGTCTGTGGAGTTGGACAGAAGAAACCCCTGAAAGGAGGAACAGAAGGAACAAAGGCTCAGAGACAGGGATATTTCCCTAATTTGCACTAGTCTTTGGGAGGAATTCACTCTTATTTGACAGTATTTGAAAATTAGGTGTTCCATTGAGTTAAATGTTCTCTTAATAGATAGATCCTACATGTATTATGTGACTATAAAGTAATCCAACTTCATTCCCCCCAACCAACACATCAGACCTTATTCAACCACATGAGCGTGTACCCCATTGAGCTAGTTGCCTTGAGACGCCATCTTCTTCTAAATATATCACCTTTGCTGCGACAACTTTTGACCAGTCTTCTTTAGAGCCCTGTTGCCTGGCCTCTATCATTGGTGCTATAACTGTGTTAAAATGGACACTTTGGTCTTTGGAATAAAAAGCTGCATTCGAAGCTTAGCTTTGTGACACCACTGGAGACCTGAAATGGCAAAGGGAATATGGCACCTTTCAACTAACTCTGAAAAAAAGCCCCCAGAGCATCTGAACACTAACAGCATCATTGGAGGAAGTGCACTGCCTCATAAGGGGCTAAGCTAGAAGAACACTCATTTGATTGGAAAAAAAGAAGGCATATTTGTTAAACACTACTGCATATCTTTATAGTCACATAGTACCTGTAGCATCTACAATCAGTGCAGTTCAAGAAACTTGTCCTGTGTGCCCGGTAGTCAAAGCTTCATACAGCACAGATTTACTCTGAAGGATTATTAACTTTCAGAGAGTGAAAGGGCAGTATAATTTATTCAGTTCTTCAACTATTAAGAATGGGCTATAATTTTCTATTCTAGTTCACGTGCTAACTGAAAGGCCATTCAATTTAAGAGTCCCCAGCTTTAGCTGGGTGCAGTGATTCTCACCTGTAATCCCAGAAACTCAGGAAGCTGAGGCAGGAGATCATAAGTTCAAGGCCAGCCTCAACAACTGAGTGAGGCCCTAAGCTACTTAGTGAGACTCTTCCAAACTAAAAAGGACTGGGGATATAACTCAATGGTAAAGTCCCCTGGGTTCAATCCCCAGTATCACTCAATCGATCAGTTGATCAATCAATCAGTTCCAGCTTGGAAAAACCACATCTGTGAAAAGTATTTCAGGGTACTCCATGACTCTGAGGGTTCAGCAGGGCAAGGGAGCATTGTCAAGTTATTAATAAATCAATGCCGTTGGAGTTAGATTTATAAATTTCTAGGACTCTACTTAAATCAAACTGTTACAAAAATCCTAGATTTTTTTTTCTGTTCTCAGACAGAAGGAGATCCTATTTTTAATTTTAAGAGTCTATTTTGAGACCCAGGAGGTCCACCTCTGGGGCAGGGAACAGTCTCCATCTTGCCTCTGTGATATGACAATGATAATGACCTGCCTTGTGAGTATGTGATGAGGAGGGAGTGAGCTTCTAGGTCATGCTTCGGTAACACTGGCCAGCACAGTGTAGGGACAATGTAAATCCTGTCTGTCATCATTAACTTTAGGTTAATGCCCCTAGAGTGCCCTGGGGCCAGTCTGTTTGCTTGGTTCTGGGATTGAGGTAGATTTAGCCAGATGTCAGGTAACAGATAATTCTGCTTTTTGAAATGCTGGGATCTGGACAGGTGGCACCAGCTGGGTGTCACACCTCTTCCAAATTCTCAACTCAGCCTCCTCAACAGGCCTGATTGAGACACAGCACCCATCCCTGATCCCATGTGGCAAGTAGGAGCCAACAGGTTCCCTGAACACTGGGAACTTTTAGTGAAAGCAAAGACTCTGGTTCCACCCCTAGATCAGGAAGGTGACCCACCTTCTCTCCTTCCTCCAGGCCTTTCCCAGTTTGATTTCAGCAGAGTTCTTGGGAGCTGGGGGAGAAGTTGGTGGTGGGGGGATAGGAAGGGGGCCAAAGCCAAGTAGACACCCAGGAAAGGTGAGCCAGGGTGTTGGGAGAACATGGGGAGATGTTTGGAGTTCAGATTCAGGTGGAATCCCTCTGGCTAGGATCCCAATAAACATCATCTTGTAAAGTTGAACTTTTTACCAAGAACAAGGATTCCTGGGCTGAATTCCAGGGACGGTGTTAGAGTAGACATAAGGGTGTATTTTTTGTGTGACTGTGGGCAGCTGACTTTACCTTCTGGGGACTTAGGTGGGCTCTTCCCTTCAGTGAATCAGTTGTCCCTTTCGTTGAGGTGAAGTAGTTTGGAGATGGTACGGAGTTCAAGACACAGTTCCTGCACTTTGACTGAAAGAGGCCCGTACTTTACTGGTGTCCGGCAAAGGAGCTAAGGCTACCTCCTGGAAGGCTGGCTGAGGCCAGCTCCTGGAAGACCAATGAGAGACAGAGGCTCACGGTGGCCCTCCCCACAGCAGGCTCACTGGCAGGCCCCACGGACCTTTGCTGGCTGCCATTGCATTTCGACATTCACGGACTCTGAAGGATCTGCTTACTCTAACTGATCTTATTCCTGCATAATCTTTTCTTTTTCTCCTGCTCTGCTGCCTGTTTATTTTTTGTTATCAGAGGAAGAAGAAATGCTCGAACCAGGAACCAGGTATTTACTAGAAAGGCCTCTGAGCCCCTTGCAACTGGATGGAATCTGTCTTAGATTTGACTTGCAGAGCAGAGCCCACTTACCTGTTGCCACTGGGTCCGTCTCCTTTCCTCTCCCAGCTGTACTTCAGCAAGGACAGAACTGACCGGCAGGGTGTGGAGGAGCCAGGAGCGCATCCAAATCCATGCTGCCTTTACAAGAGCATATTGCATATGCTTTCTCGTCCCCTCACCTTCTGAGGAGGCTGGCAACATCATTTAACCCCTTTTAAAGAAAGTTTAGAACAAATTCTGTGTTCTTTAAATGACCCAAAATAATAGAGAGGTCAACTGGTTTTGAACTTAAAAGGAAATTGCCCCTTGCCCAGCCATTGATGGTGTGGATGGGTCTGCAGTCTCAATGTTCATGTCTGACTGTTTAGCTTGTAATGTCTGGAACTAGCCTTCCCTTCTTAGAGCTCAGAAGAACCCAAGGGGGCCGGCCCTGCTTCCCACAGGGCGTGTTCGTCTTAATTCTCCCATCAGGCACCTCAGTGATGGGACAAGGCCTTGATCTTGCCTTTGAATCCAGGAGCACTGGGAGGAGGGTTGGGTTGGAGCAAAGTGGAGGGGGAGGCAGAGCAACCTTCAGGGTCAGACTCCAGCCCCCTCCACAGGGCAGATTCCCTCTCCCATGCCCTAGATGTGCCTGTCACATCTCCTGAGCCCAGATTCCTTGCTGGCTGGGTAAGAAGACAGAGCATTTCTTTCAGATTATCATAGCTATGCTTTATTCTCTACTAACTGAGGATTCTTTATTGTAATTATCATGGAGACTTTAGGATTAGCACTTCCTTGCTTATTTTCCTACTAATCCAATGGTACTAATATTCTGGCTTGAGTTGATAATTTGTGTTTGCAGTGTCTTCTTCCAGTGGTGGTTGCCAAGCCCAATAAAACTCACATTTTTTGTTTTCTTAAGGATTCAGGACAAGCTATACCACTTGTAGTTGAGAGCTGCATCCGATACATCAATTTATATGGTAAGATCAATCTTGGGTCAGTATTTTCATCTCTTTGCCGAACAGGTGCTAGACTGTTCTGGTAGGAAAAGAGATTCTAATTCGTCTTAGAAGACTTCCTGTCACCATTCTGCTTCCAATGAGGAAAATGCTCCAGGGAACAGCTGTTGTTTTGAGTGCTGACTTTGGAGCCTGTGTGTCATGGTGGGATAGGAGATAGTGGTGAGGGACCCAGAACTTAGGATAATGAGGGAACAGGGACGGAGGAGACAGGAGGACTATTTTAGTTCGTTTTTTGCTCCCACTCAATCTCAGGGTCAGTAAATCAGTTAATACTACTAAATTGTAAGCCTCATGGAGGAAACAGTGTCTGAGGTTTGGTAATCATTTGTCATGAGAAGGTAACTTTTGTTTATACACTTACTCATTCCTCCAAAAATATGTTTATTGAGTATATAACAGGCACTGTTTTGGACAGTAGAAATAGAAATGTAAACAAGACATATATGATGTCTGCCCTGGGGAGTTTGCATTCCCAAATAAAAGGGCAAGGAAATTAATGGCAGAAAGATAAACACAGTCATCCCTCAATATCCAAATCCTGCAGATACCAAATCCACAGATGCTCAGATCCATTAGATAAAATGGTGTAGTATTTGCATACACCTCTTGTAGACTTCAAGTCATCTCTAGGTGGCTTATCATAACTCATACAAGGTGAATGTCATGCAAATAGTTGGCATATTCTATTGTTTAAGAATAACCACAGGAAAAAAAATCTGCACAGGTTTGGTACAGGCATATTTTTTTCTCAAAAGCTTTCAATCTGCATTTGGTTGAATCAGTTGATGGGGAAGCTGTGCATACAGAGGGCTGACTGTAATGAAATCACAAGTACTGATAATGCTATGAAATTCACCAAAGGGGATAGAGAATGGTGTGTGTGTGGCGGGGGGGTGGTGCTGCTTTGGCTAAGGTAGTGAGAGAAGACCTCTCTGAGGAGGTGATATTTGAAATCCATCCCAAATAAATAGAAGGGACAGCAGCTCAGTGACCTGGTGGAGAGGTTGGAGAATGGAAAGGCCTAATGTGGGAAGCAAGGTCAGCATTACTGGGTGGAGTGAGCCAGGAGGTGGAATCAGATACTTAGCTGCTAGAAATCCAGTACTGTTTAACTAAAGAGGTGGTCAGCATTTATTGAGGATATTCTGTGTACCCCCAAACTTTGACTAAATTCTGTCTTTTAAGAGTAAACACCTCCTAAACTATAACATGAATTGTTTTATGTAGAAAATGGAATCAGGGAATGAGTACGACTCTCCCCCTTCATTCCATTTAGAATGAGGCAGGTCCTTTAATCCCTCTTGTGGCACAGCCTGCTGTTACATCAATACTTTTGTGTCAGGCACCAGAGGTTCCTCTTTGTCATGGCTTTGTAGAAACATGTTTTTAAAAAGAGATTGTTTTTCCTAAGTAATTTTATCTCCCAAACTCCTTAATTCTCAGGCCAAAATGTACTCTAGAGTCTAACTCTTGGAGGAAGAAGATGTCTGGGGGTGGTAGGGGCAGTAATAGTGTTGATATAGATGTCTTTGGGCCTTTTCCTTCAAGCCCAGACGGGAGATGCCAGACACGTGGAGCAGGATGTGTCTGAGTATTTTGACTAGCGTTTGGTCTGTAGTTAATTGCACAGACCATTTCTGGGCTTCTGCCAGGAGAGCGTCATTGAGAATGGCTCTCTTGCAAAAGATGGAGGGAGAAAGACAAGCAAGGAATCCAATCACTGATACTCCCCTGGTCTCAGAACATTTATTGTTTCTTTCTCTGTGTGTTTCTTAGGACTCCAGCAGCAGGGGATCTTCAGAGTACCTGGATCTCAGGTTGAAGTGAATGACATCAAAAATTCTTTTGAAAGAGGTGGGTGCAGAGTGGCTCTCTTAAATTTGTGGCTGAGGGAAGCCAGGGTGGGGTGTTGACAACATTTTAGAAACTGGCAGCATGTGGGATTCCTCGGTTTGCTCTGACTTGTGTGAGCTGATCATCTACATCTCTTCCCATCTTCAATTCTGTGGCTTCTCTCTGGGAGCTGGAAATCAGCCATGGCTAGAGTGTTTGTACCATACCACAAAACTGGCAAATGCCAAAATCTTTTTGTTTCCCTCCAGCTACTAACAGCTTCCCTGTTCTGAAAATTCAAACTCTAAAATGCCCCAGAATCCAAAATGTTTTGAACACTGACATGACACACAAGTGAAAATTTTTCAAACCTGAGCTCATGTGCTGGTTTACAGTCAACATGGAGTTATGCTGAAAATAAAATCTGTAATTTGGCTGGATGTGGTGCCAGTGGCTGCCTAGGACCCATAGGGTATATGTATAAGGTATATATGAAACCCAGATTTCGTGTTTAGACTTAGGTCCCATCCCCAAGATATCTCATTATAAATATGCAAATATTTCCAAATCTGGAAACATTCAAAATCTGAAACTCTTCTGGTCCCAAGAATTTTGGATAAGGGATGCTCAATCAACCTCTACAATTCTTGTGACTGACTTTCTCCTCAAAAAAAAAAAAAAAAAAAAAAAGGAGACTTGTGAGTCTGTAAAGGATGCTGTGTTTTAGAAAAGTCAGAAGAACATAGATAACACTGAGTGACTTTTAGAATAGTCCAATTCTTCATTTTATAAAGTTTTTGGCAAGCCATGCCTTGGGAGGAAGAGACCACTTTTCCTTCACCCCCAACCTACTTGCCGCTTTGATTAGCCGAGGATATACATGTTTATTAGAGGTGCACTGTTATATGCCTGTAATTTCAGTGACTTGGGAGGCTGAGGCCAGGAGGACCACAAGGTTGGGGCCAGCCTCAGCATCTCAGCAAGCCCTGGTCTCAAAATAAAAAATAAAAAGGGTTGAGAATGTGGATCAGTGGAAAAGCTACTCTGGGTTCAATCCCTAGTATCAAAAAACAAAAACTAAAAACACACATACAAAAAAAGAGGAAGAAATAGAAGGAAAGAAAGAAGGGAAGAAAGAAGACAGAGAGGGGAAAGGAGGGAGGGAGAGGGAGAAAGAGAAAGAAAGAGAAATGATGTGGCCACCAAGACAGGATACCTTTGATATTTTGGGGGGTGCAGGCATATCCTCTGATGGCCTCAGAATTCCTGAGGAGGCAGGCGGTGAGAGATACTGTCCTGCGAAGGAAGGACTCACTGGGTTAAGAAAAACTGTTCTTACTCCTTGGCCTTTGGCTATGCTGTACTTGTTTTGCTGTTTTGGTGGGATAGGAAGCACTAGCAAGTTCATATCCTTATCTCCAGGGAGGACAGAAGCGTTCATACATAGGTATCCCAGACAGTATCTCTGCTCCCAGTTTTCTAACATTTTGGAGAGATCCAAAGCCCACTTCATAGTCTGTCTCATCTCAGTGCTGATTTACTTCCTTATTCTCTGAATGGTTCTGATACTGATTTTGGTCTGGGGAACCTGATCCCAAATCCATTTCCTAGTAGCACATCATATCCCAGTGGACAAGAGAGCACTTTTTCACCCATTCTTTCATGTAAATCTGTAGCAGTCTTCTTCTTCTTCTTCTTCTTTTTTTGGAGAGAAATGTTACCTGAAGTATTTTATTCTACTTTATTAATTTTTTTATTTTTTTATTTTTAGAGACTACATTTTGATTCATTGTGCACAAATGGGGTACATCATTTTGTTTCTATGGTTGTGCACGATGTAGATTCATATCATTTGTGTAATCATACATGTACATAGGGTAATGATATCTGTCTCATTCTACCATTTTTCATACCCCCCCTTTCATTTCCCTCTACATAATCTAAAGTTCCTCCATTCTTCTCTCACCCCCACCCCCCACCCCCAGTATATATCATCATCACTTCTCAGGCAAAACATTGGACCTTTGGTTTTTGGGGGTTGGCTTATTTCACTTAGCATGATATTCTACAATTCCATCCATTTATCTGCAAATGCCATAATATTATTCTTCTTTATGATGGAATAATATTTCATTGTGTATATATACCACAGTTTCTTTATCCATTCATCTGTTGAAGGGCATCTAGGTTGGTTCCACAATCCATTACGAATTGAGGTGCTAAACATTGATGTGACTGCTTTACTATAGTATGATAATTTTTTTTTATTTCCCTTCCGCCCACCCCCCACCCCTCTTTTCCCTCTATACAGTGCTTCCTTCCTCCATTCGTGCCCCATCCCTAACCCTAACTCTAACCCTAACACTAACCCTTCCCTCCCCCCATTATGTGTCATCATCCACTTATTAGTGATATCATTTGTCCTTTGGCTTTTTGAGATTGGCTTATCTCACTTAGCATGATATTCTCCAATTTCATCCATTTGCCTGCAAATGCCATAATTTTATCATTCTTTATGGCTGAGTAATATTCCATTGTATATATATACCACAGTTTCTTTATCCACTCATCAATTGAAGGGCATCTAGGTTGGTTCCACAGTCTGGCTATTGTGAATTGAGCAACTATGAACATTGATGTGGCTGTATCTCTGTAGTATGCTGATTTTAAGTCGTTTGGGTATAGGCCAAGGAGTGGGATAGCTGGGTCAAATGGAGGGTCCATTCCAAGTTTTCTAAGGAATCTCCACACTGCTTTCCAGAGTGGCTGCACTAATTTGCAGCCCCACCAGCAATGTATGAGTGTACCTTTCTCTCCACATCCTCACCAACACCTATTGTTGCTCGTATTCTTGATAATCGCCATTCTAATTGGGGTGAGATGGAATCTTAGGGTGGTTTTGATTTGCATTTCTCTTATTACTAGAGATGTTGAACATTTTTCCATATGTTTGTTGATTGCTTGTAGATCTTCTTCTGTGAAGTGTCTATTCATTTCCTTGGCCCATTTGTCAACTGGATTATTTGAATTCTTGGAGTAGAGTTTTTTGAGTTCTTTATAGATTCTGGAGATTAGTGCTCTATCTGAAGTATGATTGGCAAAGATATTCTCCCACTCTGTAGGCTCTTTCTTCGCATTGCTGATAGTTTCCTTTGCTGAGAGAAAGCTTTTAGTTTGAATCTATCCCAGTGGTTGATTCTAGCTTTTATTTCTTGTGCTATGGGAGTCCTGTTAAGGAAGTCTGATCCTAGACCAACAAGGTGAAGATTTGGACCTACTTTTTCTTCTATAATCTGCAGAGTCTCTGGTCTGATTCTGAGGTCCTTAATCCATTTTGAGTTGAATTTCATGCATGGTGAGAGATATGGGTTTAGTTTCATTCTGTTGCATATGGATTTCCAATTCTCCCAGCACCATGTGTTGAAGAGGCTATCTTTTCTCCATTGCATATTTTTGGCCCCTTTGTCTAGTATGAGAAAATTGTATTTATTTGGGTTTGTGTCCGTGTCCTCTATTCTGTACCATTGATCTACCTTTCTATTTTGGTACCAATACCATGCCGTTTTTGTTACTATTGCTTTGTAGTAGAGTTGAAGATCTGGTATTGCAATACCCCCTGTTTCACTCTTCCTGCTAAGGATTGCTGTAGCTATTCTGGGGTTCTTATTCTTCCAGATGAATTTCATGATTGCTTGCTCTATTTCTGTAAGGTACGTCATTGGGATTTTAATTGGAATTGCATTGAATTTGTATCGCACTTTAGGTAGTATGGCCATTTTGACAATATTAATTCTTCCTATCCAAGAACATGGAAGATCTTTCCATCTTCTAAGGTGTTCTTTAATTTCTTTCTTTAGTGTTGTATAGTTCTCATTGTAGAGGTCTTTCACCTCTTTTGTGAGATTGATTCCCAAGTATTTTATTTTTTTCGAGGCTATTGGGAATGGGGTAGTTTTCCTAATTTCTCTTTCTGAAGATTCATCACTTATGTATAAAAATGCATTGGATTTATGAGCATTGATCTTGTAACCTGCTGCTTTACTAAATTCACTTATGAGTTCTAAGAGTTTTCTGGTGGAATTTCCAGGTTCCTCTAAATATATAATCATGTCATCAGCGAACAGGGATAGTTTGAGTTCTTCTTTTCCAATTCGTATCCCTTTAATTTCTTTGGTTTGTCTAATTGCTCTGGCTAGAGTCTCAAGAACGATGTTAAATCGAAGTGGTGAAAGAGGGCATCCCTGCCTTGTTCCAGTTTTTAGGGGGAATGCTTTCAGTTTTTCACCATTTAGAATGATATTAGCCATGGGCTTAGCATAAATGGCCTTTACAATGTTAAGGAATGTTCCCACTATCCCTATTTTTTCTAGTGTTTTGAGCATGAAAGGGTGCTGTATTTTATCAAATGCTTTTTCTGCATCTATTGAAATAATCATGTGATTTTTGACTTTAAGTCTATTGATATGGTGATTACATTTATTGATTTCCTGATGTTGAACCAACCTTGCATCCCTGGGATGAAGCCCACTTGATCATGGTGCACTATCTTTTTAATATGTTTTTGTATGCGATTTGCTAAAATTTGTTGAGAATTTTTGCGTCGATGTTCATTAAGGATATTGGTCTGGAAATTTCTTTCCTTGATGAGTCTCTGTCTGGTTTAGGTATCAGTGTGATATTGGCTTCATAGAATGAGTTTGGGAGGGTTCCCTCCTCTTCTATTTTATGGAATACTTTGAGAAGTATTGGAATGAGCTCTTCTTTAAAGGTTTTGTAGAACTCGGCTGAGAACCCATCTGGTCCCGGACTTTTCTTTGTTGGTAGGCTTTTGATGACTTCTTCAATTTCAGTACTTGAAATTGGTCTATTTAAATTGTGTATGTCCTCCTCATTCAGTTTAGGCAATTCATATGTATCTAGAAACCTGTTGATGTCCTCGAAATTTTCTATTTTGTTGGAGTAGAGATTTTCAAAATAGCTTCTAATTATGTTTCGTATTTCAATCCTGTCTGTTGTGATATTTCCTTGTTCATTCCGAATTTTAGTGATTTGGGTTTTCTCTCGTCTTCTCCTTGTTAGTGTGGCTAAAGGTTTATCAATTTTGTTTATTTTTTCGAAGAACCAACTATTTATTTTGTCAATTTTTTGTATTGTTTCTTTTGTTTCAATTTCATTGATTTCAGCTCTGAGTTTAACTATTTCCTGTCTTCTACTTCTTTTGGTGCTGGTCTGTTCTTCTTTTTCTAGGGCTTTGAGCTGTAGTGTTAGGTCGTTTATTTGTTGAGTTTTACTTCTTTTATTAAATGCGCTCCATGAAATAAGTTTCCCTCTAAGTACTGCTTTCATAGTGTCCCAGAGATTTTGATATGATGTTTCTTTGTTCTCATTTACCTCTAAGAATTTTTAAATTTCCTTCCTAATGTCTTCTGTTATCCATTCATCATATAATAGCATATTGTTTAATCTCCAGATGTTGGAATAGTTTCTGTGTTTTATTCTTTCATTTATTTCTAACTTCAATCCATTATGATCTGATAGAATACATGGTAGTGTCTCTATCTTCTTGAATTTGCTAACATTAGCTTTATGGCATAATATATGGTCTACTTTAGAGAAGGATCCATGTGCTGCTGAGAAGAAAGTGTATTCGCTCTTGGTTGGATGGTATATTCTATAAATGTCCGTTAAGTCTAAATTATTGATTGTGTTATTGAGATCTATGGTTTTCTTTGTTCAATTTTTGTCTGGAAGATCTGTCCAGTGGTGAGAGAGGCGTGTTAAAATCACCTAGTATTATTGTGTTATGGTCTGTTTGGTTTCTGAAATTGAGAAGGATTTGTTTGACATACATGGATGAGCCACTGTTTGGGGCATAGATGTTTATGATTGTTATATCTTGCTGATTTATGCTTCCCTTAAGCAGTATGAAATGACCTTCTTTATCCCTTCTGACTAACTTTGGCTTGAAGTTCACATTGTCTGAAATGAGGATGGATACTCCAGCTTTTTTGCTGAGTCCATGTGCATGGTATGTTTTTCCCCATCCTTTCATCTTTAGTCTATGAGTATCTTTTTCTATGAGGTGAGTCTCTTGTAGGCAACATATTGTTGGATCGTTCTTTTTAATCCAATCTGCCAGTCTATGTCTTTTGATTGATGAATTCAGGCCATTAACATTCAGGGTTATTATTGAGATATGATTTGGTTTCTTGGTCATTTGGTTCATTTTTAAAATTTTATTTATTTATTTGTTTGACACAACTTGGTTCCTCCTTTATTTGACAATTCCTTTAGCATAATTCCTCCCTTTGCTGATTTGCTTCTCTGTTTTTCATCTCTTCCTCATGGAATATTTTGCTGAGAATGTTCTGTAACGCTGGCTTTCTTTTTGTAAATTCTTTTAGCTTTTGTTTATCATGGAAGGATTTTATTTCATCGTCAAATTTGAAGGTAAGTTTTGCTGGGTATAAGATTCTTGGTTGGCATCCATTTTCTTTCAGGGCTTGAAAAATGTTGTTCCAGGCCCTTCTACCTTTAAGGGTCTGGATTGAAAAATCTGCTGATATCCGTATTGGTTTCCCCCTGTATGTAATTTGGTTCTTTTCTCTCACAGCCTTTAAAATTCTGTCTTTATTTTGTATGTTAGGTATTTTTATTATAATGTGCCTTGGAGTGGGTCTGTTGTAATTTTGTGTATTTGGAGTCCTATAAGCCTCTTGAACTTGATTTCCCATTTCATTCTTCAGATTTGGGAAATTTTCTGATATTATTTCATTGAATAGATTGTTCATTCCTTTGGTTTGTTTCTCTAGGCCTTCCTCAATCCCAATAATTCTTAAATTTGGCCTTTTCATGATATCCCATAGTTCTTGTAGATTCTGTTCATGATTTCTTACCATTTTCTCTGTTTGTTCAACTTTGTTTTCAAGGTTAAATATTTTGTCTTCAATGTCTGAGGTTCTGTCTTCCAGGTGTTCTATCCTACTGGATATGCTTTCTATGGAGTTATTAATTTGGTTTATTGTTTCCTTCATGTCAAGGATTTCTGTTTTTTTTTTTTTCATTATCTCTAACTCTTTATTGAAATGATCTTTTGCTTCCTGTATTTGCTCTTTTAACTGTCGATTGGTGCAATCATTCAATGACTGCATTTGCTCTTTCATCTCATCATTCAGTGCGTGCATTTGCTCTTTCATCTCATTGTTTGCTTCCCTGATCATTTTAATTATGTACATTCTGAACTCCTTTTCTGTCATTTCTTCTGCCATGCTGTCATTGGGTTTTATTGAATTAACATCTAGATTTGTTTGCGGCATTTTCTTTCCTTATTTTCTCATATTGTTCAGGTATCAGTGGACCGCTGAGATATTGCAGATTTCCTCTATTGACTTACAATGTCCTTGAAGATTTCTATATATATCCCCTCTTAGCCTTCAGTAGGTTGAAGTCTTGGAGGAAGTTGATAGCGTGGTGCTCCACAAGGAAGCTGCCTCTCTAGGAGTGGTGGCCTTCAGGTGAGGTATATTCCCCGCTAGTGGGCAGAGGTGCCTCCACTTGTTGACCAATGGTCATCCAAAGGGGAACTAGGCTCTGGGCTGAGGCAAGTCCTGTTTGGGGGCCTGTGTCTCTGGTTTTACCGTCCTTTTGGGGAAACCTCACCCGGCAGGGGAGACTCACCCGGTGGGGAGGTCTCGCTGGTCAGTTCCCTCCTAGAGGTTCCCTCAATTTACAGCTACCGCCTGGGCTGGGCTGCCTTCCTCTGCAAAGTTCCCAGGGGCCCGGCCCTACCTCCTGGGCCTGGGAGCCTCACCCTTCGCAGATGAATCTCCTTAGGCTGCCCCTCCTCAGAGAATCTGCCCGCAGTCCTGGAACCTTCGCTCCGCCCCTAAGTGTGTCTCTGTGCGGCTCTTCCACCCAGAAGCCTCCTCGATCCTGGGACCCTCCTCTGCACCTAATCACCTGGCTATGTGGCCCCTCCTCTGAACAGCCACCTGGGGCCCCGTAAATCGCTCTGAGTCCCAGTGACCCGCCACACACCTCTTCCTCCAGACAGCCACCCAGTATTCCGGTGCGGTCACTAGGAGTCCAAGCAACTCACTACGTGCCTCCTCCCACCAACCACCCGTAGCCCTGGGCAATCAATCACTCCAAATCGAAGTGACCCGCCCTGTTCCTTCTCCTCCTCCTGGTAATCCACAGGTGTTCAGGAGCGGTCGCTCTGAGTGGCTCTGAATCCACGTGACCCACTGCATGCCTCCTCTTGGCAACCGCCCGGAGCTCTGGTGCGGCCTCTCGAGACCAAGCGACCCACCACGCTCCTCCTCCAGGCAGCCCCCCTGTGTTCAGGAGCGGTCGCTTTAAGTCCAAACAACTCACCACTCGCCTTCTCCTCTGAGCAGCCGCCTGGAGCTCTAATGTAGTCACTGCAAGTCCAAACGACCCACCGCGCTCCTCCTCCTCCTCCTCCTCCGGGCAGGCCCCGGTGTTCAGAAGTGGTCTGAGTCCAAACAGCTCACCGCGTGACTTCCCCTCTGGCAACCGCCTACAGCTCCGGTACAGTCACTCCGAATCCAAGCGGCCACACTCCTCCTCCTCCTCCTCAGGGCAGGCCCCGGTGTTCTGAGTGCACTCAACTCTCCTCGCCGCTCCTCCCCTGGGCAGCCACCGGAGCCCCAGTGGTTGCTCCGAGTCCCAGCGCTGTGCTGAGCAGCCTCCTTTACGACGGGCTCCCAGTTTTCCGAGTTCACTGCTCCAGCGGGGGGAGGGGCGTCTCACCGGCAGCTCTACTTCACAAAGTTCCCTGCGTTCCGGGACCACCGTCCCTTCCGGGACGCCTCCCCAATGGGAGAGACTCACCTGGATGCTTTGAGTTGGTCCCAAGTCTCTCAATATCTCCTCTTTTGAATCCTGAGTCCTGGAGCAACATGAAATGCAGCCACTCTCTAGGCCGCCATCTTGAAACCTCTAGTATGATAATTTTAAGTCCTTGGATATAAACCAAGGAGTGGGATTACTGGGTCAAATGGTGGATCCATTCCAAGTTCTGAGGATTCTCCACACTGCTTCCAGAGTGGTTGCACCAGTTAGCAGTCTTGGGAGGGGGATGGTTTACCCCTGTGGCTATGCTCTGAGCAGGTTTCTCCCTGAGGTCCCACCTACAGAATTCTCTTTACCTCACTTTCCCTGAAGGAGCTGCCTCTCAAGCAAACCCCCTGCATCCCAGTCCTGTCAATCACATGCTAAGATTGTCTAGCTGGAGTGGAGGAAGCATTCTTCAACCCCTACCCACAATTGGACTTCTGCAGCCCTTGCACTCTGGCTTGGAACCAGGTGTCAAGAATGTGATTTGGCTGGAAGTGGTGCCCAGTGACCTCCTAAGGGCCAGGGGACCTTCTGCTCTGGGGTCCACACCAGGATCATGGGCGCTTAGGACAGAGAACCCAGAATCATCCTGTCTGGGGTTCTCTAAGGTATTTATTCAGTCCCTCAGCAAGCATGCATTGACCCCTTCACGGAGTATTGTTGGGGTAAACACCAGGCAGCATCGGAGACCCTTGCCTGACTTGGATGGACAGAGGAGGAACAGCAAAGCCAAGGAAGCCTTCTCTTGGAGGAAGACCCTAAACTGAGGCCTAAGGAGAAGGAGCCAGGGGAAGCAAGGGCTTTCCAAGCCAAGGGAACAGCCTGTGTAAAGGCCAGAAAGCACAAGGCACCTATTGTTCATGTTTGCCTTCACCTCTCAATGTCATATGACAGCCCAATCTAGAGTTTGGTCTCTTCATTTCCTTAGCAGCCTTGCTCTCCTGGGTTCATGGTAAATGAACAAAACTGTGGTCTGGAACTCTGACTGGTCCCATCCTCCTGGGCCCATCTCATTACCCAGAATTTCTCATTCCTCTTCCACAGATCTCTTGTATGAACTCCCTGCCCAGTGCCTCCACCCTAGCAGGTGCCTCACCCTCACAATTTCCTGCTTCTCCATACCCTGTAGGTAACCTTGTTGAAACAGACAGCCCTGGCCTCTCCTAGCCCCACAGGGCTGCTTTCTTTCCTTCTCGAATGTGATTGTCTAGGGTCAGCACCTCCTGTCACTTGCTTGGGTGCTTCTGCAGGGGTGATGTGTAATTGAAAAGAATTTTCTGCTCTTAACAAGCCTTGGATCCCCTCAGGCAGAGCCCAGCTGGGCAGAGATCACCTGACCCACATCTCAGCTGCAAAAAATATTTTCTCTTTTCTCTTTGTCTCACGTACAAAGTTGGCCCCTTTCCCTTTCTCCATGATTCCAAAATGAATCGCATCTCTTGCCAGCCTTGTTCTCTGTTCCACCTGAGCCCACAATAAAGCGTAGCTTTTAAAAGAATAGTTACTGGTATGTCGCTTTTAGAAAAATCTGTCGTTAGCTTTTCTGGACTTTCCAGTGCCCCGATATCTCACTTACTCTTTCCTGTTTCTTGACACTCGCCATCAAGTGCCCTGGGTCTGGCTTCTTACCTGGGTAAGCCCAGGAACATCTTCCCACCTTCCCTCCAACTCGGGTATTTTCTCTTCCTGACTCACTGCAGGTGGCTGAGCCCTGGACTGAGAGCCTTCAGGGAAGAAGGGCCAGAACTAACGGTGTGTGTATATGCATATGTGTGTATGGATCCATGTGCCTGTAAAGTCACTGTGTGAATCATGCTTAGCAGTGGGAGCTAATGGGCAATATGGAGGGGAAAAAATCCATGTGATTTTGAATCCTAAGACCACAAGCTGAAAATGGTGCAGTTTTCACACTTTGCAGGCTACTGCAGGGAGAGAGGGAGCTGAGAAGGTGGGCTTGCACTCCCTTCCTCCTTTCAGGCAACTGGGACAGCTTTGTATATTGGGATTTCAGAGGAGTTTTTTTTTTTTGTTTTGTTTTGGTTTTTTTTTTGAGGAAAACTGCAAAGCTCTACTGTGAAGGAAGGAGAGGAGGGGAGTGGATGAATGAAGGCATACATAGGCTGCGTGCAGACAAGCAGAGATAGAAATCTGAAAGTCACAGGTAGAAGAAAGAACATCTCCCAGGCGTGAAACCTGGGACTGCTGGTGTCTGCTTTTGCCTGCTTGAGTGCGGGCACATTGCTTCACCTGTCTGGGCTTTGTCTCTCCCTCAGGAGAGAAGGGTGTTGAAACCAGCCCTCCCTCAGGGTCATGCGGTGCTGTCGTGAGGATTCAGAGATGTCATTTGTCTGAATATGCTTCTTACTTGAAAAGGTCCATGTGCATATAGGCAAATATTTTTTACTGTGTTCTTTTTTCCTTCCCCATGAGGAAGTCTTGTGGAGGACAAATTTTTACCTCCTCTGGTAGGAACATCTGAGAGGTTGATCTGCAGAACATCAGTATATCTGGGCTGTCACATGGTTTTTCAGGCTGGGCACTGCACAGAGATGCCAGCTAAGAAGGTAGGCCAGAGTGGAACTCTGGCTTCTGTACTGTAAACTGCAAGCCCTGGTATGGGAAGGAAAGGGGACCTTTCTCTAATTTGCACTGAAGAATATTGGGATTGGCAGAGACCCTGTTAGTGACATATATTCACTTCTTACAGAGGCAGAATAAAGAGATTCAAGTATGAGCTGACAATTCTTCCCTCCGTTGCCAGACTTAAGGTGATGTGAACTGTTTGGGAGAAAGAGAGAGAAGCCCATTTTGCAAACATCCCTCAACACCTTCTTGAAGGTGTTAGATTGCTCTCTGCTGCTTCTTGCCTCCCCTGTGGAAACTCTCAGTGATGAATCAGCTCAACAATCCTGGATTAAAATGAAGGGTGCTTCTTGCTAGATACCATTTCCCTCTGCACAATTGGCAAAAATTCTTGATATTGACAGGATGCCATGGGCAGGGCTATGGAAAATATTACTCTCAAGATGATGTTGCTGGTAGTATGATAAAGTGGTACAGCCCCAGTGGAGAAGAATTTGCCTGTATCTGATGAAACCACATATGTGCTTACCCATAGGCCCAGGGGTCCCACTTCTAGACCTTAGAGACTTGTCCCCAAAAGTACAAAAACGTATGTACGAGGATATTCACTGTGGCAATATTTACAATAGCAAAAAATTAGAAAGAAGTCAAATGTTGATCCATAGGAGATAGGTTGAAAATTGTGGTTTATCCATGAAACAGAGTACTTTGTAGCTATTTAATTAAAAAAGAGGAAGATCTCTATGAATTAATATGGAGGTATTTCCAGGATTCATTGTTAAGTAAATAAAGAAGTTCATGTTGAAATATATAACATTTTACATAAGAAATAAGGGAAAGTAAAAAATATTTACAGTTTTTCTCTGGTATCTCCAGGGGATTGATTTGAGGGGGCATCCACCCCTTCAAGATACCAAAAATTCATAGATGCTCAAGCCCCTTATACAAAATGGCATAGTACTTTTATAGAACCTATGCATATCCTTCTGTATACTTTAAACCATTTCCAAATAACTTGTAATGCCCAATGAAGTGTCAATGCCATATTATTGGTTGGTAGACTATGCTGTTTAGGGAATAGCAGCCACGCCTGTACATGTTTAATACACATGCAATTTTATTCCCTTGGAATATTTCCATCCTCTGTTGGTTGAATCCATGGATGTGGGTTGTGCAACTATAGAGGGCTACTGTACATGTGTTTGCTTATTTTTTTTTTTCCAGAAAGAAACAAAGTAGAACAAACTGGAAACTAACAAGAGTGGTTAAGTACAAGGTGTAGAGGGAGAAGGATAAGAGTAGCATCTCTCTCAGAGCAAATTTCGATCTGGTTTTGACTCTTGGATTCTGTAAATGCTTTATATTTTCAAAACTGTAAATTATTTACAAAGATTTCTAAAAAAAAATTAGCCCCTATAATTGAATACAAATAGAAATAAGCAAACCATGTCAAATTGGTAATCACAGAGAGTAACTTTCAAACATGTACCGTGAACATACATTTTTAGCAGCTGTATTGAGTTACCTACCATAGGTTCACCATTTTTAAAGTCCACATTTCAATGGTTTATAGTATATTGCCTACTGATAGTGAAGTCGCCATTGAAATCCAGTTTCAGAATTTTTTCACCATCTTAAACAGGAACCTTGTAGCCACATACAGTCACTCCTATGTCCCACACCCTGCCCCAGCCCTTGGCAACCACGAGCTATTTTCTGTCTTTCTGACCATACATCTTTAGTAGGCTACATTCCAAAAACAACCACCAAAAAACAAAGAGAGAGAGAAGGAAAGGGAGAGTGGAAAGAAAAAAACCAAACCAAAATAAAAATACAAGCAGAAGTCCTAGAAATAAATCTTAAATTGTACACAGTAGATTTATTGTTAATAGTAATATTGCTATTAAAACTCAAACTATTTTATTCATATTATAGAATAAGGAAGATAAATATATTATCAATGTTATTCAGAACCAAGATTTCAGTATAAAATAAAATACATGATGCCCCTCGATTTACAATGGGAATATTTTGTAAGTCGAAAATACTGTAAGTTGGAAAAGCATTGAATGAACCTAACCTAGTGAACACTTTGGCTCAGCCCAGCCTAACTTAAATGTGCTCAGAACACTGACATTAGCCTAGAGTTGGACAAAATCATCTCACACAAAGCCTATTTCATAAAATGTTAAATATCCAACATAATTTATCAAATATTGAAGGTAAAAAACAGTGTTTGTATGGATACACTTACACCATCAAAAAGTCAAAAAGTTTTTTCATCAACCAGTTGTAAATTGGTGACCGTTGGTGAATGCAAAATAAGTGAAGATAAGGAAAACCCATGGGATGGGGTTGTGGCTCAGCGGTAGAGCACTTGCCTGGCATATGTGAGGCACTGGGTTCAATGCTCATCACCGCATATAAATAAATAAATTAAATAAAGGTCCATTAACAATTTAAAAAATATTTTTTAAAAAGAAAACTTTGTATCTTAAATATGATTATGATACATTAGTAAGAACTCATGGAAAAAAATATGCATTTAGGTTCTATCCGCTGGAAAGGCCAGGAAGCTCTTTATAATGCTCCTGTAGCCGTGAGCATACCTAATAGCTACATCTTACTTTTAATTACCATTCTGTACACATAACAGAGGGCTCCCTGGAAAACGTTTGATTCCAGATATGGGTCAAGGAAAGTAATGGGATTTTTTTTTTTTTTTTTTTTTTTTTTGGTCAAGAAAGTAAGAAGTGCTCAGTGAAGATCACATTAAAAGGATATAAGAAAGGACTTCCCAGCCGAATTTAGGACAATTTAAGCAATTTAAGCAATTCCAAAAAACAGTAATGGTAATGAGTTATCAATGAATTTAAAATCACATAAAGCGTCTCTAAAGATGTTGACAAATAAGGGGATAAGGGAACACAGTGAAAGCTCTTTCCAAAAGAACCCCAGCTATAGCCATAGAAGAAACGACAATATGAAAAATCACCACTTCGTAACCCCCAGTGTAATAGTTTGGGCACAAATCATCATCAGATGCCAAAACCACTTGTGTGATGGGTTGGGCACAGTGACATGCAGGCCATTTCAGAGTGTCAGGATACTTAGAGTATCGTTTCATAGAACACTTATCTATTATGAAGGGGAAAAGTACCTTTACAATGTAGAGATATGAGGTCTGCCACCATCACACAGCCTCATCAGAAGCAGGACAGCCTGACGTGTGTACCGCCCGATGAGATGCAGGGAAGTGTCCACCACGTCGCTCCTGCAGTGCTTGTTTTTGATTTTACACATGTGGTATTCTTTTTTTTGGCGGGGGGCAGTGGGTACTGGGGATTGAACTCAGGGACACTCGATCACTGAGCCACATCCCCAGTCCTATTTTGTACTTTATTTAGAGACAGGGTCTCACCGAGTTGCTTAGCACCTTGCTTTTGCTGAGGCTGGCTTCGAACTCGCCATCCTCCTGTCTCAGCCTCCGGAGCCACTGGGATTACAGGCGTGCACCACTATGCCTGGCACACATTCGGTATTCTTGCCAAAAATACTTAACCTGAATCTAATCATAAGGAAACAATCAGACGAATACAGAATTTGAAGCTATTCTGCAAGACAGCTGACCCGAACTCTTCAGAAAAGAGTCAGCCCTTAAAAATACCAACTAACAAACAAAAATATATAAAGAGTCTGTGTTCCATTTCAAGGGCCAAGGAAGCATAGCTTCCAAATGAATTGAGTGAACATTGATTAGATGGGACAATTGTGGAAGTTTGAATGTGGAACAGGTGTGTAGTGTTATTTTGGAATGATGGTTTATTTTCTTAGGAGTAATAATGTTATTGTTGTTATGTGTGAATAATCTGATTCCTGGGAGAACTGTGTTGAAGTACTTGGCATGTTATGATGTCTATGAAGTACTCTTCAGCAGTTGAGCAACAATAAATATAAATGGGTAAAGAGAAAAAGCAAATCTGGTAGATGGAGAATAAGTGAAGGGTGATGGGAATTTATTATTTTATTTTTTACAACTTTTCTATAGATTGCAATATTTTCAAATGGGAAGTTGCAGGGAGCACTTTGAACTTGGGGGCCGTGTCATATGTTGGGGAGGTATGTCCCTTCTGCCCTTCTTCCAGTTCGAGCTGGCCCAGGTCACCTCTTTTGCCATCTGCACATTCTGTGCCTCCTTATCAATGTGAACATGGTCTCCCATTTCCACCCAGGCGAAGACCCCCTCGTGGATGATCAAAACGAGCGTGATATCAATTCAGTTGCTGGGGTTTTAAAACTGTATTTCCGAGGACTGGAAAACCCACTCTTTCCTAAGGAAAGGTTTCAAGATTTGATATCTACTATCAGTAAGTATTTCCCAGGTGGAACGATCACTTCCTGGGCAAATCTTTATGGTGGTTGCTCTCCGGGCTCATCACCAGACTAGGCACAGAGGAGGAATGTCATCAAAGAAGATGTGTGGCCCTGGCCCTTAGAGAACCTGGCAGGTGAAGACAAAAAGGAGAGGACGAATGTGGTTCAGCAGGAGCTCAAAAGAGAAGCCCAAGGGTGCTGGGATCCACAGGTCAGACTGGAGAAGGCAGGGTCAGCAAGCCTTCCAGGAGGAGTGGACGCAGGGCACCCTGGGAGGAGTTGGGGACACAAACCCCTGGGATCAGCAGTCAGGTGTCCCACCTCTGTGTGACGCGAGAGGCTGGAAAAGGAAGATGGAAGATCTTGAACGCTCATAAGGGTTCCAGAGCTTTTTGCCTTAGGTGATGGGGAGCCAAGGAAGGTTTGGTGGTCAGGTCAGCAACATGATGAGCAAGGAAAATGGTGAAGATAAGTTGACTGGGGTTTCTTCTTACACTGTTCGCCATGAGCATGCTTCTCCATCGCTGTGTTGCCGTGGATAGTCAGGAGGAGCCAGTCTAGGGGACTGATGTCCAGGCGTCTTAGCCATAAGATGCCAAAATCCAAGGCAACCTTCTGGTAATATTTTTAAATAAATTTCAAATTTTAGAATGCAGGAATGTTAGTGTTTTAGAATAAACTTTAAAAATTTTTATAGGATTTACAGAAAAGTTGGCCCACACCCAATTTCACTGGAGGCATGTCTAACAATATTCTGGGAGAGATTTGCAGAAGAGGGTCCAGGTGGTGGCAAGAGAGGGAGCGTGAGCCCTCTTGTTTGCTTTGTGCAAAAGGCCCTTCCTTTCCCACCTGCCCTCCTCACTACTTCATGCTCTCAACCATGTCCTAGAAAGTCCAGGCCACAAAGGCCCAACCCTCTCTGAGCCCCATGTCATGTGCTCAGCCAGTGTTTTCAGAACCCCCGCTAATCCAATTCCTGAGCAGATGAGGACATTGACTTCCAGCTCCTGTCATGACATTGCCTGACCCGAATCACTCCATGAGAGACCCTTTCAGTTCCTTCCTAAATCCTGTGACCAACTCAAGGGAAAAAGCACTCACATCAACCCCCTTTCTAGACAGAGAAAGCCAAGCCTCTGTTTCAGAAACTTTATAGACAACAATGTCTACTTATAATTTAGTAACATTGCTTTGCTTTAATGTACAGTAGTTCCCCCATCTGTGGTTTTGAGTTACCTAGAGTCAACTGTTGTCAGAATATATTAAATGGAAAAAAATAGTCCAGAAATAGTTCATAAGTTTTAAATAACTTTCATTAGAGTGTATTATTATTGTTCTATTTTATTAAGTTATTTTTTACTTCTTCCTGTACCTAATTCATGAATTAAGATTTATCAAAGGCATGTGTATATGGGGAAAAACAGAGTACATTGGGTCTGATACAGTTTCTGGTTTCCGGCATCCACAGAACATCTTGGGATGTATCCCCCATGGGTAAGGGAGGATGACTGGATCTATGTCTATATTACCTTCCAATTATGAAAAATGATCCTCATTTCTCATTAACAGAGTGACAAGACAGGTTTCCTTTTAAATAAATGTGTTTAAGGAAAACAGTGTTGCCAGGTATAGTGGCACATGTCTATAATCCCAGCAACTCAGGAGGCTGAGGCAGGAGAGTCTCAAGTTCAAGGACAGCATTGCCAACTTAGTGAGATCCTCAAAATAAAAAAAAAAAAAAAAAAGCATAAAAAGGACTGGGGTTGTAGCTCAGTGATAGAGCACCTCTGGGTTTAATCCCTAGCACCAAACGCATGTGCATGTGCACGAGCGCGCGTGCGCGCGCACACACACACACACACACAAACACACACACACACACACATCAATATTAATAAATAAGAGTAGAGGTGGTACTTGGGCAGGGATGACTGAGGTTGAGGACAGAGGCATCTGAAGTGAGGGGCATTGGAACTGATTTGTGCATAGGAGACGCTGATTCTGTGGAGTGGCTTGGGCAGGCTTCCTGGAGCAGGCTTTGAAGGTCAGCTGTAGGGATCACCATGTGTGCGAAGGCCCAAGGGTAGCAACTTCTGTTTTGAGAGGTGATGTGGTGGAGAAGGCCCCTGGCACAGGATTTCTCCGGGGGGCACTACTGGAATTTATGGCAGAGCAATGTCTTATTTCAGGACACTTGGAACCCAGGTCTTTCAATACCAAATGCCAATACTACTGTCCAGGCATTGCGTAAGCCCCACTGGAGGCCCTGCAGACTTGTGAGCACCTCTCATTGGGGAGGCAGAGTTCTTGATCATCTCCAGACACTTTGGGAAGGGCTGGCAGCTAGAGATGAGGCATGCGAGGGTAATTGTGGCCCTGACCTGAGGACCTTGGATGCAGAGGAGAAACAAGAAAGGCCGTGGTTTAGAAGGAACACCCAGATGGAATGGAGAAGCCAGGCAGAGGCTGTGTGAGAAAAATGTTACCTGAAAAAGAGATGGACATCATGCCACACATCAGCTGCGTCAACCTAAGAGCTCTGACAGCTCACTCTTCTTAGCACCAGGTTTTCATGCCCACCAGGTGCCTGTGTCCTCTTACCAAGCCCAATTTTCTGCTCTTATCCCTAGCCTGACCAATAAAAATACTAGTGCCAGTCTCTCCAGCATCTACCTGAAAACAGGGGTTCAAGACGAGATCACAAGCATCTCCCAAGTTCCTGGCCAATAGGTGGCTTGACAGATGGTTATTTTTCACCCTTCTTTTTCTGAGCAACTACTATGTGCCCGTTCTGTGCTACAGTTGGTGTGAGGAGTTTAATGAACACGATCCCTGTGTGTGTTGATCAGGACTCAGGGATTGCAGGTGACTGAAACTCAAACTGACCTAAGCCACAAAAGAGAACATTCATTGATGCACCTGAAAAGTTTGGGCCCAGATGAACTCAGAACCTCAGCTGGCATCAGCAGAAAGCCATCCCTTCTCTGACTCTGTGCCAACCACATCCTCAGGCAGGATTTTTCTCCTCAGCAGCCCCCACTTGCTCCAGACTTCCCTCTTCCCCGGACCAAGGGCACCGCCCTATAGGTTTCTCCAGCCCCAAGTCCTGAGGAACCAACTCTGATTGGTTCTGGGTAGGACACAGCCCCACCTCCTCCCTGTGGCCCCAGGGATAGGACGCTCTGATGGGCCAGGCAGGGATTACAGGTGGATCCCACCAACTGACAGTAGAGCTGCTGTCCCCATCCACTGGGGCTGATGACAGAGGGGAAACTTGAAAATGTTTTCAGGGTGCAAAGCCCCTTTATGTTGCAGAACTGGAGAACCCAGCTGAGAGGGTGCACCAGATCCAGCAGATCCTCATCACCCTTCCCCGTGTGGTCATCGTGGTCATGAGATACCTCTTCGCTTTCCTCAACCAGTGAGTGCCTGACCAACCGGCCCCTCTGTGACTGGGCCCTGGCCTCCTTTGGGAGGGGGTGGCTTGAGGCTATTGCAGATACTTTTGTTTTTAAAGCAGAACATGGAGCCTCCTGGGTTTAAGTGGAGCCCAGCCCAAAGGAAAGAAGCCAAGGGGGAGGGTTTGCCTGTCCCCGATGACTCCTGCTACCTCCTCTCCCTAGCCTCTCCCAGTACAGCGACGAGAACATGATGGATCCCTACAACCTGGCCATCTGCTTTGGGCCCACCCTCATGCACATCCCTGATGGGCAGGACCCTGTGTCCTGCCAGGCACATGTCAACGAAGTCATCAAAACCATCATCGTCCATCATGAAGCCATCTTCCCCAGTCCCCGGGAGCTAGAGGGACCTGTATATGAAAAATGCATGGCTGGAGGGGAAGAATATTGGTAAGATGTCATTCCTCTTAATGGTATTATGGTCATCATTGTTGTTGAACAGTAAGAAGCCCTTCAGTTTTCTTACTGCTTTAGAGCTTGTACTTCCATATGCATTTTCTCATTTGAGCTTTGCAGCCCCCTTCCATGAGAGCTAGAAACACCAGTCAGGATTCTGTTGGTTACAAGGGACAGAACTTAAACCAGCGCAAGCCAAATGTGAATGTATGGGATTGCTAACTAAAAAGTCTGGGAATGTATCTTCAGGTGCAGCTGGATCTAGGGGCTCAACTCTGGACACCAGGACTTGGTCCGGCAATCTCCATTCCTTGATTCTGTTTTTTTCTGTATTGATTTTATTCTCAGATAGTCTCTCCCTTAGTGGTACCAAGAAGGCAGCCAGCAACTCCAGCTTTAATTCATTCTCTGAGCATCCTCAAGTAGAATATGAACTTCTTACCCTGTGTTCCCATACAAGCTCAAGAGTTGTTTCTGTGCTGACATTTGGTCTGGTGCTTTGTGATCACAGTCACATTGGCAAGGGGAGGTGCTGCTATATCTGGTAGGTGAGGTGAGGCCCTTCTCAGGAAGCAGGGACATGAGTAAGCCCCACCTGACCACATGCACCCTCCATGGCCCCCTCCCACCAGATGTGCCCTTCTCTCGACCATAAGCCTGATTCTTAGAGTGTTCCACTCCAGGTCAGCTCACTAGTTGGACCACCTCTGTGTATCTGGTATGACACCCAGTCTTAGGAAAATATTTTGTCCATTTTCAGAATCAGGGCTGGCTATGTTCCAGGCTAAGACCATAAAATGTTAAGATAGGAAAGCTGTTTAAAAATGTGATGAAGATAGATAATGATAATGTCCAGTATATTTTGGAAAGTTAGAAAAAAAGGAATGTTTTCACTATGAAAAAATGATAAAGGGCCTGAGTATGTAGCTCAGTGGTGGAGCATGTGCTTAGCATGGGTGCATCCCTGGGTTCCATTCCTGGCACACCCCCCCCCCCAATACACACAGATACATGTTTAAGGTGATAGATTTACCCTGATTTAAACATTACACAAGGCATATGTATATGGAAGCATCACATGGTATCCCATAAATATGTGCTATTGTTATATTTTCATGTATCAATTAAAGTATTTAAATTTAAAAAGAGAGAAATAGCCCATGAAAAAAAATGCAATGAAGATATGAAATCCAGCACACCAAGTGAGAGAGGTCAGCCCAAGAGTGACCAGAACAATACACAGCTGTATATATTTAGGTCTCACCTGCACTGCTTCCAGCCAGCTGCCTTTGGGGGAGTTTGTTTTTGATTGTCACAGTATCCCTGGACTTGTGGATGGCCTTAGTTCTGTGGACATATTTGGACAATTTCTTCAAAGAGGGGCAGTGTCCCAGCCCCTTCATCCCCACACACATCTCCCTGCATAGAAGTGTGTGATCATAGCTTCCTGACCTCCTTTGAGGCACCAGGGGGCAAGTCTGCTCTGCACCAGAAGCATCGAACAGCTAGAAAACTTCATTTCTGCCCACAGAGAAGCCTTTCACACACAGCATTGGCCAATACCAATCCTCTCCTTGGTGCAGTATGTTGGTATGACATGCAGTTGTCTTGGGAAGAATCCACAGATCTTAGATGTTATTGAAGAACCTATGCAGTAGGCATGCTTTTCTCAATCCTGTTTACTTCCCATGTGACTAAAAACTGATTAACTTCATGGTGATTTTGGAGGAGTTTTCAAAGCCAAAAAGGGATTTGGCTGAAGGTTTTGGCACCGTGGACATCGTTCATTCATTCATTCAAAAGATGGTCCCAAGCTTCTGTCCTCGGCCAGGTCCTGGTCTGGGAGGCAGGAACGGAGCCTGAACAAGGTTAACCGTGATGTAGGGAGCTCAGATCGGGGAGGAAGCAGGCAGTCCCAGGAGGCCCCCACTGCAAGTCTAAGGCAGTTCTACAAGTCTCCCTGGAGGAGATGAAGACTGAGTGAGACAGCAGGGTAAACTGAGCCAGCTCAGTGAGGAGTGGGCAAGGCCTGCAGCATTCAATAAAATGACAAGTGGTTTGGTATGGCTGGGATGGAAAATGTGACAAGGAAATGCTGAGGGACAGCTGCACAGGGCAGGGGGAGCCAGGTTATGGAGACTCGTGAAGCCACTGTGCAGAGTCCAGAGCTTACCAGGTGGCGAGGGAGAATGTTCCATAATAAAGCCCACATCCCTTTAAACGGCACTGTAAATGTCACCTCCTCTAAGAAGTCTCCCCTGACTATGTACATCTCCACTGTTTTTCTTGTCTCTGCTCATCTCTTTCCTGTATAATACTATATCAACTTGTAACTGTCTTATCTACTGGCCTGTTTTCTTGTTCCTCCCCATAAAAGGTAAGTGACGAGGCCGGGGACCCTGTCCACCTCACCTCTCACTGCATCCCTCCTACCTGGCACAGTGTTAGTGGCTCAGTAAAAACATTGGGTGTGTGAATGACCCCTGGCCTCAAGGAACTTATAGTCTAGCAAAGAGTAGCCACTGTGAATCGTGCCCAGTGCATGAACAACTGAGTTGGATCAACCTTGGTCTCTCACCACCAGACCCATCATGTGACCAACCAACACTCACTGCCTGGATCAATCTGGGCTTTTGCCGAGAGAGTCATGAGGCAGCCCCTGTTGGCTTCACTCACCTCACAGGATGTGTTACCTCAGCTGGAGGAAGGGAGTCGGATTGGATGAGAGGACACATCATACTTCTGAGGGTCTCTCCTGTTCTGACTTGTGGTACTTCTGATGATAAATGCTGGGCTAACTGCCCTCTGGACCTTCCGGAACATGTAGTCATGGTCTGCATCCATTTTCTGCTGCTGTAACAGAATACCTGAGACTGGGTAATTCCTAGCAAACAGAAATTTATGTGGCACACAGTTCTGGAAGCTAGGAAGTCCAAGAGCATGGCATCAGCATCTGTCAGGGGCCTTCCTGCTACCTCATCCCTGGTGGAAGACAGAAGGGCAAAAGGCACAAGAGTGAGCAAGAGCACGAGAGCTGCTCAGGTCGGACTCACTTGTTAAACAGTTCTTGTGAGTCCTAACCCATTCCTGTGAAAACATCAGCCCATTCGCAAGGATGGCATTTATAACCCTCTCCGACACTGTTGCACTGGGGATGAAGTTTCCAACACATGAACTTTGGGGACATGGCCTTCATCAAGAAAGTAGCCCAGCAGTTCCAGGGCTAGGATGTTGCTGAGAGAGGGATTCAGGGAAGCTTCCAGCAAGGAGCTTGGAGTGGTTTCCTGGTTAGGAAGATCCCTGGGTGATCAGAGGGAAAAGACATGTGGTGTGGGCCTGGTCCTGCTCTGGGTGACGGCCCAGAGGTGGGCAGGTGGTGTGGTGCCCACGGGAAGCTAAGGGCGGTGTGAGGGTGGCCGGCTCCCCAGTGAGTCCCCTTCTTGTGTTTCCTTGCAGTGACAGTCCACACAGTGAGCCAGGGACCATTGATGAAGTTGACCATGACAATGGCACAGAGCCTCACACCAGTGATGAAGGTGAGTGAGGGGAGGTCTGGAGCCAGAAAACTCACCTGGGAGCCCTCCTGCTCCCTCACACCACCCCACAGGGCTGGCCCACATGACCCTCAGCACTGCCCTCAGAACAGATGGGCACCAGAAACACCTCAGAGTACCAGCTCTCAGCCCAGGCCCTCTGTGTGTCCTGCCTGGCCCAGGTGCAAATTCTAAGTGGCAAGAGTGTCCTACGCAGGAAGCAACCACTGTCCTATTGTCCCTTTGTCCCTTTCCCCTGCATATCTCTTCTGCACCAGGCCTGTTCCAAACCTTTAGTTACAGAGATGGTGAAACAGTCTGCACCAGGTACCTGACTCTCAAGGAGGACTCTACGTTCCTCTCTCTCTCTCTTTTTTTATTTTAATTAAAAATCATAAATTTACATAGGGCAATGTTGTTTGATTCATTCTGTTATTTTTTCCCCTTCCCCCCCACCCCTCCCACCCCTCTTTTCCCTCTATACAGTCCTTCCTTCCTCCATTCTTACCACCCTCCTTATCCCTAACCCTAAACCTAACCCTAACCCTAACACTAACCCCTCCTACACCCCCTTATATGTCCTCATCCGCTTATCAGTGAGATCATTCGTCCTTTAGTTTTTGAGATTGGCTTATCTCACTTAGCATGATATCCTCCAATTTCATCCATTTGCCTGCAAATGCCATAATTTTATCATTCTTCATGGCAGAGTAATATTCCATTATATATATATGCCACAGTTTCTTTATCCATTCATCAACTGAAGGGCATCTAGGTTGGTTCCACAATCTGGCTATAGTGAATTGAGCAGCTATGAACTACTTTATTGAGATACAAATTGTATGTCATGTAATTCACTCATTTAAATATATAATTCTTTTTTTTTATTTTTTATTTTTCAGTCTGATTTCAGTTTATTTATTTATTTATTTTTCATTGTAAACAAATGGGATACATGTTGTTTCTCTGTACATGGCGTAAAGGCATACCATTTGTGTAATCATAAATTTACATAGAGCAATGTTGTTTGATTCATTCTGTTATTTTTTCCCTTCCCCCCACCCCTCCCACCCCTCTTTACCCTCTATACAGTAGTTCCTTCCTCCATACTTGCCCCCCTCCCTAACCCTAACTCTAACCCTTCCCTCCCCCCCATTATGTGTCATCCTCCACTTATCAGCGATATCATTCGTCCTTTGGCTTTTTGAGATCGGCCTATCTCACTTAGCATGATATTCTCCAATTTCATCCATTTGCCTGCAAATGTCATAATTTTATCATTCTTTATGGCTGAGTAATATTCCATTGTATATATATACCACAGTTTCTTTATCCACTCATCAATTGAAGGGCATCTAGGTTGGTTCCACAGTCTGGCTATTGTGAATTGAGCAGCTATGAACATTGATGTGGCTGTATCTCTGTAGTATGCAGATTTTAAGTCCTTTGGGTATAGGCCAAGGAGTGGGATAGCTGGGTCAAATGGTGGTTCCATTCCAAGTTTTCTAAGGAATCTCCACACTGCTTTCCAGAGTGGCTGCACTAATTTGCAGCCCCACCAGCAGTGTATGAGTGTACCTTTCTCCCCACATCCTCGCCAACACCTGTTGTTGCTCGTATTCTTGATAATCGCCATTCTAATTGGGGTGAGATGGAATCTTAGGGTGGTTTTGATTTGCATTTCTCTTATTACTAGAGATGTTGAACATTTTTCCATATGTTTGTTGATTGCTTGTAGATCTTCTTCTGTGAAGTGTCTATTCATTTCCTTAGCCCATTTGTTGACTGGACTATTTGAATTCTTGGAGTAGAGTTTTTTTGAGTTCTTTATAGATTCTGGAGATTAGTGCTCTATCTGAAGTATGATTGGCAAAGATATTCTCCCACTCTGTAGGCTCTTTCTTCGCATTGCTGATAGTTTCCTTTGCTGAGAGAAAGCTTTTTAGTTTGAATCTATCCCAGTGGTTGATTCTAGCTTTTATTTCTTGTGCTATGGGAGTCCTGTTAAGGAAGTCTGATCCTAGACCAACAAGGTGAAGATTTGGACCTACTTTTTCTTCTATAATCTGCAGGGTCTCTGGTCTGATTCCGAGGTCCTTGATCCATTTTGAGTTTAGTTTCGTGCATGGTGAGAGATATGGGTTTAGTTTCATTCTGTTGCATATGGATTTCCAATTCTCCCAGCACCATTTGTTGAAGAGGCTATCTTTTCTCCATTGCATATTTTTGGCCCCTTTGTCTAGTATGAGAAAATTGTATTTATTTGGGTTTGTGTCCGTGTCCTCTATTCTGTACCATTGATCTACCTTTCTATTTTGGTACCAATACCATGCCGTTTTTGTTACTATTGCTTTGTAGTAGAGTTGAAGATCTGGTATTGCAATACCCCCTGTTTCACTCTTCCTGCTAAGGATTGCTTTAGCTATTCTGGGTTTCTTATTCTTCCAGATGAATTTCATAATTGCTTGCTCTATTTCTGTAAGGTACACAATTGGGATTTTAATTGGAATTGCATTGAATTTGTATAGCACTTTAGGTAGTATGGCCATTTTGACAATATTAATTCTTCCTATCCAAGAACATGGAAGATCTTTCCATCTTCTAAGGTGTTCTTTAATTTCTTTCTTTAGTGTTGTATAGTTCTCATTGTAGAGGTCTTTCACCTCTTTTGTGAGATTGATTCCCAAGTATTTTATTTTTTTCGAGGCTATTGGGAATGGGGTAGTTTTCCTTTATCCATTCATCAACTGAAGGGCATCTAGGTTGGTTCCACAATCTGGCTATAGTGAATTGAGCAGCTATGAACTACTTTATTGAGATACAAATTATATGTCATGTAATTCACTCATTTAAATATATAATTCATTTTTTTATATGCAACCATTACCCACAGTCAATTTCAAAGGTGGATGAATGGATAGAGAGAGGGATGGACAAATACATGATAAAACTGGTATAATGGATAAAACTAGTATGATGTTAATAGAATTTAGTTGATGGCTATATGCACATTCACTGTAAAATTATTTCAGTTTCTTTTGTGTTTGAAAAATGTCACATAATGTTGGAGGAGAAGTACCAAGAAGGTGCAATCAGATTGCGTGAGGGTTGAGAGGTAGAAGGTGAGGTCTCAAGGTCCCTGGGCACAGAGGGCCTCAGGAGCCCTGGGGAAACACTGGGGCTTTGTTCCAAGTCAGCAGGGAAATCTTTGGTGGGTTTTGGACAAGGGAGTTTCATAATCTGATTTATGATATTGAAAGATCTTTCCAGCTTCTCTGGGGAGAAATAACTCTAACGAAGTAAGAGAGGAAGTGAGGAGGCCACACAGGGGGGAAGTGGTGATCTAAACCAAGGTAGCAGCAGGGAGATGTGGTCAGAGTCTGTGGTCTGTTTGAAGGAGTCACTGCTGGTTGGTGGGAGGGACCCCAGAGCTGTCCCAAGGCTCTGGCCTCAGTGAGCAGGTAAACCTTTGATCCATTCTTAAGATGGGGAAGTCGAGGGAATTATGTATGAATGCCAGTGTGGGAGAGTGGCAGGGCATGAGAAACCCAAATAACAGACTTGCCAATAAATAGTAGCTGCTCTTACTGTTGGTACCACACACTTACATAATGACATCTGTGAACACGTGTTCCCACTTAGCTCCTGGCTCAGTGTGGCTCCTCCTGTCCTATTTTGTTTTTTGCCTTTTACATTTTTCAATGCCCCTCTTCTCCTCCCCACCCTCCCTTCAGCTCCAGACCAGTCAAGTGACTACTGGAGGCTCCAGGGACAGGAAAGGCAGGACAAGGAAACTGGGCAGCCCCTCGGTGCTCCTCTGAGCCTCAGCAAACCTCTGATTGGTCAGCTCCTTTCTCTAGGAGGCCGATCTGGGTCCCAGGAGGTCCCAGGGGTGAGCCCTGAGAATGTGAAGCCAGCTGGGCTCAGTCCCGGTCTTGCACAGCTCTGGCCTTCCTGTCTCTTGTAACCAGGCTAGCAGACAGGTTATTAGTAGGCAGGTCCCACACACGCCTATGGGTGAAAGACACAGCTGAGATTTGGACAAAGTGTCCACACTGTCCTGAGAGGTGACTCCGTGTCAAGATCTGAGTTCAACTGATGCAATCAGCTTGCTGTCATTTTCTTCCTCCCTCCCATCCTTTGCATCATAATAGTATTTAAAGACATTTTTCAGGAGCTGGCTGAACTGTTTGAGGCCTACTCACTGCAGAAGGCCGTCTGTCATTGAGACTGAATGTGTCAAAGCCACTGCATCTCACAGGGCCACAAGCACAATCTTCTTGAGCCTGTAGCTTTCAGAGGGGCACTGGCAATAGAGAGTGTTGGGGGACTCAAACGAGGTAGTGTCTTCCCTCTTCTCTGGTTTTCCATGCTGTCTGCGGTCCTTAGAAGTAAAACCTTCTGCTAACAGCCACCGCCACCAGAGTTGCATAACTCTTAGAGCAAACTGTCAGGCACTGTTGCAAGCACTTCATGGGTATAACTCAGGCAAATGTGTGATGGGTCAATATGTTTGATCTATGGCCCAATGAGAATTCCCCCTTTCTTATAATTAAGTCCATGGGTGAGTGAATTGGTTAGCTAGAGCTACAAAAACAAAATACCACAGACTGGGTGGATTAAATAATAGCAGTTTATTTTCTCAAAGGTCTAGAGACTAGAAGTCCGAGATCAAGTTACTGCCCTAGGGTTGGCTTCTGGTGAGGGCTTCTTGACTTGGAGACCACCATCTGCTCATTGTGTTCTCGCATGGCTTCTCCTTTGTGCATACTCAGAGAAAGATCTAGAATGTCTTTTCCTCTTATGAGGACACTAGTCCTCTTGGATAGTGCACAATGGCCTCATTTAACTTCAATTATCTCAATTACCTTATTAAAGGTCCTACCTCCAGACACCAACGCACTGGGGGCTAGGACTTCAATATATTTAATTTTGAGGAGATACAGTTCACTCCATAACCATGAGCTTTGGGGATTCTGGGAGCTCTTAAAAACTGTGTCCTGCATTTTGCATATACACCATCTTTTTGACCTCTCAAAAGTTCTAAAAACTGCGAAAAATATTGTAAGTGGACAAAGAAGAAACGCATTCATGAAAAATAGAACTAGATCTTGTGTTGACATGTAGAAGAAAAAGTCTTCAAATTTTTAAAGTTTTTGTTTGTTGTTTTTAGCTATACACGACAGTAGGGTGTATTTTGACATACATACGTGGAGTGCACCCCATTCCAATTCAGGTCCCTTTATTGTGGTTGTACATGATGTGGAGTTACCCTGGTCAGGTATTCATATATGAATACAGGAAAGTTATATCTGATTCATTCTTCTGTCTTTTCCATTCCTATCCCCCTCCCTTCCCTTCATTCCCCTTTGTCTAATCTAGTTGACTTCTATACTTCCCCTCCCTGCTCTCCCTTTTTATGGATTAGCATCCACATGTCAGAGAGAATATTTGGCCTTTGGTTTTGGGGGACTGGCTTATTTCACTTGGCATGATATTCTCCAGTTCCATCCATTTGCTGGCAAATGCCACAATCAAATATTATTATTATTATTATTATTATTATTATTTTATTTTTTTGCAGTGCTGGGGATCGAACCCAGGGCCTTGTGCTTGCAAGACAAGCATTCTACCAACTGAGCTATCTCCCCAGCCCAAATATTACTTTAATAACGGTTTAAGAGGTAGGAACAAAATGGGCAGTGGAAAATGAGGGTCTGGTATGCCAGCTCCCACTGGACATTTTGAGAAGTTGAGGTCACAGGGTGAGGAGTGGATCTGAGCCTAGAACCCCTGGGATCCTGAGTACCAGGTCACATGTTCTCACTTGGCATGCCGCCTGCCCTGCCCGGTAGAAGCCAGGGCTGTCTGAGTGAGGCTCCTGGGATGCCCCTCTACTGACCTCATGGAATTTCTTTCTCTTGCTTTCCTTTCAGAAGTGGAGCAGATTGAGGCCATTGCCAAGTTTGACTATGTAGGGCGGTCACCACGTGAGCTGTCCTTCAAGAAGGGGGCCTCGCTGCTCCTGTACCACCGCGCCTCAGAGGACTGGTGGGAGGGCCGTCACAATGGCGTAGATGGGCTCATCCCTCATCAGTACATAGTTGTACAGGACATGTGAGTAGGAATTGGAACTTTCTGGGAATAGATGAGCAGTAATAGATTAGTGATGCCTGCAGTGGGCACTGGAAGGGAGTAGTGGGCCGTGTGCTGGCAGTTTAAGAACTGGTATAATATGCTTGATGTTCTGTAAGAATGGGGTATATCTAACTTCCCTTTAAATGGTAATCCACTGACCAAATATGCAAATTGTTCATCTATCAGAAAACACAGAGAGCATGTTGTCTGCCTGTTGTTCTGATCCATCTGACAGCCTCCAGGGTGCTTGTTAATCACAGTTCTTAGTGTTCCATGGATCTTGCCAAATTTCTGTACTTCTGTGGGCTTCCCCAAAGCTGGTGGCCAGGTCACCACCTCTTAACTGCCCACCATCCTCAAATGCAGATGTGACTTTCTCAGGGGATGGGCAGAAAAAAACATGCCCTGGTTTCTGGTTAATAGGGTGCCATTTTTTATTTATTTATTTATTTATTTATTTATTTATTTATTTACAATTTCAGGGGTTAAAAAAATTTAAAAACCCATATCCTAAGTACTTTGTCCTACCAGGAAACTCACAAAGTTTACACGTTCCATTTCTTTGAAAGTCATTGAAGATTCCTGTGCAAACCTTCCTTAAGGTCTCTGGCCAGGCTCAAGGGGAGCTGATTTAGCAGAAGTAGACACCAAGCTGAACCTCACATGAAGGGGACCAAAAACCTGTGTTTTGACAGGAAAGGTCTCTTAGACCTTCTCTAAGAGAACAGGCCAGGGCCAAGCAAACTGTAAGAGGAATGCTATAGTGGAGGGCCCTTGGCAGCCCCTGAGGTCCCCAGGCTCATTAGGACAGGGGAAGGTTACTGGAAGAGAAAGGACTGTGGGGTGAGTGGGGGGAGGCTGCAGGCCTTCACAATCGTCCCAAATCTCAGATGGGGGAGGGGAGGGATGGAGCCACCTTTTCCTCCTTTGTGCGAAACCACTTCTCATGGAGCCAGGTGGAGACTCTGCACTCAGTACTCTGTGCTCAGCTTTTAGATTCCAGCCACCCCGTTCCTCCAACATGCCCCCTGCAGTTAGCTTGCCTTAGCCTGGGCACAGCCTGGGAGAGAAGAGCAAGCTAGAGAAGAGGAAAGGAGAAGGCGGGCATGGGTTGCTGGGTCAGAAGGGCGTCTCCTGCCAGAGACAGACTCCAGGAGCATTGCAGTGGGCCCGTGTGGCAGGAAGGTGGCTCCTCCTCAGCCGTGGGCATGGTCAGCCATCAGGCAGGGTCTTATTCAGCTTCTACAGGTACCATGGTGCGTCCTGGTACTCTGGAGGGGCCACCTCCAATTCACATCTCTCTCCCCCCAGGGACGATGCCTTCTCCGACAGCCTGAGCCAGAAGGCTGACAGCGAGGCCAGCAGCGGGCCACTGCTGGACGACAAGGCCTCCTCCAAGAATGACCTCCAGTCCCCCACAGAGCACATCTCAGATTACGGCTTTGGGGGGGTGATGGGCCGGTAGGAAACAGGGGTTCATTTTCTTCCTGCTAGTGCCACATCCATCTGTTCATGTCTGAACTGGGATAAGTGAGAGGGCAGGAAGGAGAGAAGGAGGCCGGGTAGGCCCTGCTCCCCATAGGGTGTGGTATCAGCACAACCCGGGGCGCCAACTGGAGCTGTCTGGAGAATGTCGGGGACAAAGCAGCGTAGTGCTGGGTAGGGAGTTCGAGGGGCAGGAGAAAAGACGAGTGCTGGGAACTCAGTGCTTTTCATTGGAAATACTGACCACAAATTCGAGAGCGAAATCAGCAGGTATGTTCCCTCCCTCTCTCCAGCTCCTGCTCCTCCTTCCAGCTTTCTGGAGAAAACCAGAGTTGTTACACAGGGCTTTGAAAACATAATGCTCCCATATTCCCTTAATTGTGCTATATAAACAGAAAATTCCCACCTCCTCCTGTGGTGGAAGAAGTTGACACTCAGCTCCACCCGCTTCTCTGGTGGGAGCAGATTTCCCGATTTCTTCCCTGCCCTGTGTGGGCTGGGCTGTGTCATATGACCTTTCTGTCAGCATGGAGCAAAAGCATTCTGAGAACCAGTCTGGTCCAAAATATATGGGGGTTAAAAAAGTAGAGAAGAAAAGAAAAAGAAAAAGCCGGCAGTTTCTCATTGCCTTCTCCCCAACCCCACATTGGAGTCTTTAAATGTCACTCTCTTTTTCTAGAAGGGTCATGTGGTCAGCCCACACGTATGGGCATTTGCTCACAGAGCCAAAGAAATCAGTGGCCTATTCTATTCAGTTCAGGACACTGTGATTGGTGACTAAATCAAGGGGCATGGGGAAGTGGAAGGCTGGGACAGGTGGATGGGAACATTATGTGCCCCGGCTCCCGTGAGGGCCACTCTTCTCCTGCCTCTCTCTTCCTCTCCCCCTTCCCTCTCTCTTCTCCTTTCTTGTTCTTTCTTTCTTACTACCTCTTTCTCTCTACACCTCTGCTTTGGTCCTGTTGGGGCACCCACAGGCCTGCTTAGCTTGGCTGGGCTGTAGGGTCCAAAGCTCTACTGACCACACTGAACTTGGTCCCTAGTCCCATTGCATCCCCAAGGCACCACCCCTTCCTGACCCCTCTTCTCTACCTTTACCAGGGCCTCAGGGTCTTTGGTGACTTCCACAGGGTGCAACACCTTTTATCTTCAAACCCACTTGAGAGCAGGCAAGGGGTAGTGCCCCCATTCAGCAGGATAGGATGGATCTGAAAGAGAACACAGGAAACACATGGCAGACAGAGAGAGCAGGGAGCAGCCCTCCTGATCCACGCCCCCACCCCTGTTCACAGACAGACCTCCCTGAGGTGGGAGGGGTACCTACGTGCTCCACAGGCTTATCGTGTTTACTCTTAAATGACCAGTTTTACAAGATCCGGAAAAGCCTCATAGAGCCCTAGTCTGGGGAGAAAGGGGGTGGGGCACAACAGCGAGCAGATGTTCAGTTCCCAAGGGGCCCCTCCTGTGCTTGCAGGGTGCTGGTGGCTTTCTGGTATAGTCAAGCCTCAGTGCTTCAGACTCATTAGAAAAAAAGCCCACAGGAAACGTGGGAACATATCATGAGCGGGACTGAGCTCACCCAAGCGTTTCCAGGTTGAAATCCTCCTGGCCCCAACTTAAAGGGAGCCGGGATTCATTTTGTAATGAGCACCACAGCTGTCTGCAGCTGGAAGCTCCTCCTGCACCTCCCCGTTCCTCCCCTGCTGCTGTGTGTGCAGAGCTGTGCACATTGCACAGTCTGACTGAGCGAGCGAGGCTTCACTATACCTGCTCCCTAAACCAGTGTGTCGTGTGTGGCTGGCGTGGGGGTTGGATGCCCATTCTGAGACTGGCAGGGTTGACTTCTGCCCCATGTCCCTGCCCCCTGGCTCCTTTGCAGAGTGCGGTTACGATCCGATGGAGCGGCCATCCCCAGGCGCCGAAGCGGGGGCGACACACACAGCCCACCCCGGGGCCTGGGCCCCAGCATAGACACGCCACCCCGGGCTGCCGCCTGCCCCAGCAGCCCCCACAAAATCCCCCTCACCCGGGGGAGGATCGAGAGCCCTGAGAAGAGGAGGATGGCGACGTTTGGGAGTGCCGGCAGCATCAACTACCCCGACAAGAAGGCGCTCTCAGAAGGGCACTCCGTGAGGTCTACCTGCGGCTCCACCAGACACAGCAGCCTAGGGGACCACAAGTCCCTGGAGGCTGAGGCCTTGGCAGAAGTAAGGGCTCAGGAAAGGCAGCTAGGCCAGCTGAGACCCCCAGAGAGGGGTGGGGCGGGAACCTCCCATGTGGAAGTGCCCCCTGGCCTTCGCCAGACTCAAGGTTAAGCCATAGGATAAGAGAGAGAGCTGGTTTCCCGCCCCTTGCTGGGCCTTCCCTTGGGGGCAGAAGTTGGCTGGTGCCGCTGCTGGCTGGGGCTTCTATAAAGGCTGAACACTCCCCAGTATCCAGAGCTGGATATGGAAGTGCTAGATTATGGGGATGGGGCAATGGCAGGTCTCTCTGAGTTCATCCATCCATCCGTTCATCCATCCATCCATCCACCCATCTATCATTCATTCCTCCACTTATTGACAAATATTGGTTGAGCATCTATTATGTGACTGTTGCCATGCTAAGCAATGGAAGTACAATGAAGGGCTGAAATAGACTTTGGCCTGCTCATACAGAGCTTAAAGTTTAGTGAAAGGGAAGAGAGAACAGTCACCCAGGAGACATGCACAGCCTTGAAAGGGCAGTGAGCTTGTTGACCTGTACCCTTAGTGGAGTCCAGGGAAGATTCTAAGGGAATACCTAAGACAAACAAGCCACCCAGCCTCTAGAACTCCTGCCACAGCCCAAGGGTCTGGTTTGGGCCATGTCCAAATGCCCACTCTCACAGGTTCCCTGGGACTGGTGCCTTGGCATGAATCAAGCAAAGAGGCAAGCAATTTGTTGCTTCTCCATTCTTCAAGGCTGGCCATCCTCTTTGGAAACAGTCCCCAGCCCCCACCATCCTCTGGACACTCTCCCAGGATGGAAGCTCTCCCAGTCATGGTGGGGGTGGACAACCACCTGGCCCAGAGTCCTTTACATAAAGAATCCAATGCCATCTAGGACACAGTTTCTAACAGTGGGTCCCACCACAGGCAGGGTCCATGGGATGCCAGAGGAGGGGGGCAGTGCTCTTGATTCAGTTTGGGGGATGCAGGTCTGACAAAGCCAGAAGGCTTATCTGCAAGATTTTTCAATACCATAAAACATGTAGATGTGTATGCGAATCTCCAACAAAGGGAACAGGGCATACTCTACTTCCCAGACTTGTTTTGAGGGGAGGGAGCAGTACCAGGGATTGAACTTGGGAGCACTCAACTGCTGAGCCACATTTCCAGCCCTATTTAGAGACAGGGTCTCAATGAGTTACTTAGTGCCTCGCTTTTGGTGAAGCTGGCTTTGAACTCTTGATCCTCCTGCCTCAGCCTCCCAGTGGTCAGCCTGGCTGACTTCTTTGCCCTTTATCCCAAGAAATGCCCAACCCAAGAAATGTGCTTGGGGGAATGCCACATGTGTTCTCTATGTGCAACGATATCTGCACCCTGCAACTTAATAGCTGCATTCAAGAGCTCCTTTCACTGACTGAAGTAAAATAGGAACTGACAATAAACAATTTGTATACAGTTAAGAACACACAGGACAGCCCACGGCCTGTTCAGCATCAGCTCTGATGAGCCCTTGACTTTGCAGCCTATAGAGTGGAGGGATGGCAGGCAGAACCTCAAGCACTAGATGGGGCTACCCCAAATTTTCTGGTCTCGAAATGTTCTTTGGGATTTAGATTTGAAACCCAACTGGGGACTGTGCGACACTGTCATCCAAAGTGGGACGGTCTCTCTTGGGAGGAGGTGAAAAGTGGCTGTCTTCCCTGCTCTGCCCATCCCGGGTTCCTCTCTGCTGCTCCACTCTGGATACTCGCTCATCACCTCTCAGACTAATGCCAGGCTCCAGCCTAAACCCCTCAGCTCATCCTTCTCTGAGCTTTCTGTCTTTCTGGCTCGCTCTACCAGGGTAGAGTGGAGGTGGCAGCAGGAGGCATGGAGGTGGAGGTACCAGAGTCACATTTTATTTGTTGAAGTTTCACCTTTTGGTTCTCACTGGATTGGAGCCACCGGAGGGAGGTAGCAGACAGGGAGAGGACAGTCATCTCTCCCTTCCTACAGAGAATCCCCTGCAGCTGATCCTTTTTTAAAAATAATATTTTTAGTTGTAGATGGACACAATACATTTCTTTTACTTATTTATTTGCGGTGCTGAGGATGGAAACCAGGGCCTCACACATGCTAGGCAAGCGCTCTACCGCTGAACCACAACCCCAGCCCTGCAACTGATCCTTTTAAACATTGCCAGGGTTACGGAGCAAGGGCTAAAATATCATGGAAACACAAACACTGATGTCCATTGTGTTGGCCGGGCAGGCCGGGCGCTGCCTGCAGACCAGGGGAAGGAGAGGATACGGAAGACTGGGGTCGGCTGCCCCTGTGCCAGGCTTCAGCCCCGTTTGTCTCACCAGACTCGTGTGTGTTTTTCAGGACTGGCCTCAGGATTTGCAGAGGAGCAAGCATGACTTAATAGCCATCCTTCCTCACTGAGGTCGTGCACAGCACCTGCCAGTGGTGCTCTTAAGCAGTGTCCCCTCATGGTGTCCTCAAAAGCCAAGCCATCGTGCTCTGACTGGGCTCCGGCTCTGCAGCTCCTCTGACACCTGTGGGACATGGAGGCATCCAAGCAAATGATCATGTGACCCAGGGACAGTGGGGCCACAAGGAGTTGGAAAACCATTGTCTGGCAGTTTATAGAGCTTCACGACATCCATGATCTCATTTCATCTTTCCAGTGAAAGCATGGGCTTTTAGCAAATGAATAAGGTTCAGTGCAGGGTAACCAAGACTTGCCCAAAGTCACACAGTCAGCAAGTGTCTGCAGAGTCTTTTCATTCAAGCCTGCAGGGCCTTTGCCCTGGCCAGGGGTCCCTGGGTCCAGCTCCATCCCTGCCTCTGGGATGACTGGCACCAGACTGACCTGGGCTGGTGACAACTCTATGTCATCCAAATGCTCCCATCTGATGAGTCCTCAAATATTAGTGTTTCCAAGAATCACCTAGACAAAGCTACAGATATACTTATTTGTAGCTTTTAAAAATTTCCATTTTTTTAAATAATGAATTTTCTGATGATAACACAGAGAGGAAAGTTAACAGTCCCACTGTTGTGGGATGAATGCTGTGAACATTCCACAGATCATCTCAAGTAATTTTTCTATAGGCAAGGATTATTTTTGAATTAAAAAAACATGTAATTATACAAATTTATGGAGTACTCATTTGTGAAGTTTTGATACATCTATACCTTGTATAGTGACAAAGGATTTTTTTTTTTAATGAAAAATGATGATTGGTGCAGGGCCTCTGGAGTCAGACTCCCTGGGTTCAAATTTGGGCTGTGCCACTAATAGCTGTATGGCCTTGGGCAAGTTACTTAACCAGTCTGAGCTTCAGTTTCCTCATGTGTGCAACAGTGGTTCCTACCTTGTAAGTGTGGGGATTAAATGACTTACTAGTACGAAGGGTTTGGATTGGTGCTCAGTGTCAGGTGTTGGTGCTATCATGGTTGCACTATTATTTTAAGTGCTTACTGTGTGTTCGCTGTTATGCCATGCTCTCTGTAGGGATCATATCACTTAGTACACTCATCAATTCTTAGTATAACAATTATTTATAATTTTTAGAAGAGGATTCTGAGGCTCAGAGGGGTAAGGTCACTTGCCCAAGGTCTTACAGCAAGGAAGGGGCAGAGCCAGAATTTGAGCATCTGTCTGACTCTGGTAGTCTGACCTGCCTTGACTAAGTTGACTTCCCATACATGGGACTCCCACATTGATCCCCCCCCATTTGATGGTAAGATACCCTGGGGATAGTAAGATACCTCCCAGGCCACGAGGTTCCTGGGGTATCCTTAAGAAGGTACCCAAGCTGCTTGGCAGCCCAGGACTCCAGGCTTGCAGACTCTGCACTCACTGGAGCTCTCTCTGTCCCCAGGACATCGAGAAGACCATGAGCACCGCTCTGCACGAGTTGCGGGAACTTGAGAGGCAGAACACGGTCAAGCAGGCACCAGATGTAGTGCTGGACACCTTGGAGCCCCTGAAGAACCCTCCAGGCCCCATCAGCTCAGAGCCCGCCAGCCCCCTGCACACCATAGTCATCCGAGACCCGGATGCTGCCATGCGCCGCAGCAGCAGCTCCTCCACCGAGATGATGACCACTTTCAAGCCAGCGCTGTCAGCCCGCCTGGCTGGCGCCCAGCTGCGTCCGCCCCCGATGCGGCCCGTGCGGCCGGTGGTCCAGCATCGGTCCAGCAGCAGCAGCAGCTCTGGGGTCGGCAGCCCCGCCGTGACGCCTACCGAGAAGATGTTCCCCAACAGCTCCACAGACAAGTCAGGCACCATGTGACCTGCCGGTCAGCATCAGTGCGGCCTCGGCTGGCTTCGGAGGCTTCTGCTTGCTTCTCAGTCATGCTGGCCTTGTAGGGCAGAGCCTGGGAGGTCAGCCTGGGAGAGCGTGTCTGTGGAGAGCAGAGGCCCAGGCGTTGGTGCGCTCACGCTCAGCCATGCGAATCCCACAGACCTGTGTGTGCAGACACCCGGGGAGTGCTGCAGCAAGAGCCGCACGTTCAGTGCCTCCCACGTGGGAGGCAGGACGCCAAGGGTCTTCTGCATATGGCCACTGGAAAATGATTCTTGACGTTCTCTCTACATATGTGTGTGTGTGTGTGTATATATGTGTATATATACGCATAGACATGTATGTATGTGTAGGTGTCTGTGTATATATATATATTTATGCATCTATATACATACTAGACCTGGACTTACACACATGGTAAATGTATATAGTATTTCCTTTTTCTTTTTATGAAACTTAGATTTACCTCAGACCCATGCCACCCCGACATCTCCCGCTGAGTTATTTGGTGGGATTTGCAGGGACTTCTCTGGGAGAACTTAGAGGCCCCACAGTAACTGCGAATGAAGCAATATACCACTCACCTGCAGAAAAACAGTCTCCCACTGTCTCCAGAAGTTGTGGCCTTCCAGACAGCCTGCCCCTAAAGGCAGGGTGGGGCAGGCAGTACCCCAAGCAGGCGGGGAACCCTTGAGAGAAAACCCTCCATCCACCCCAGAGACCCTGCCCTTCCACCCGGAGGCCCAAGGCCAACTGTACCCCCAAAGGCACGGGAGGAAGTTGGCAAGAAGATCCCTGACCACAGCATCCTAGTGTTTGTATTGTAGAAACAAGGGACAGTGAGACCCTAAACCCCATCGTAGCACAGTATTACATGTGGTTGGGAAAAAGGAAAAAAAATAATAATAATACAGTGGTGTGAAATACTTCAAATCCTAGAAATGCTGTAGGAATAAATCTGTGGTAACTATAGAGGTTTAACTTATATCTTCAAAATATTTAATTTTTTCTTTTCCTTGTTCTACTAATTATACTGTGTCAGATTTGGAACTAAACAGGCAAGGAGGCTGTCTGAGTCACATCATTATCATTAACACTGGGCTTGACACACTTCGGGTCTTGCCCTCTTGCATGAAGCATGTGAGCAGTAGGTGCCCAGATCAGACTGAGGCCCAAGAGAGGCCAGAGAACACCACTGGTGGGTTGAGTTTATGCAAGTGAAATCACTTCTGGCCCTCCCTTCCCCTCCCTTCACCTGCTCCCTCCACAGCATTTAATGGTAGGTGAGGATGTGTTCTCCAAATATAACGAGCAAGGCTTTGGCCTCTTGGCTGGAAAAAAGAAGCCTTCCAAGTTGCTCTTCTTTGCTTCCATTTGATGTCCTTTTCTTATCACTCTGTTTTCTAGACATGGGCTGTTTCTGGGTAATGGAGCATAGGCAGATCTGATCCTCATGGGACCACTTTCACTTGCTTCCCCCCTCATGCCAAACCAAGCGTCTTTTCCTTATTATTCTCAGATTTTTCTCTCTCCTCTCTTAGCCTCTGAGGTTTAGAGTCAGAAGTCCAGAATTTCAGTCCCAGCCCCCAGCACTTCAGAGCTGTGACTTTGGGCACATCACTTCACCTCATGAAACCTCACTTTCCTGCCGTATGAAATGAGACTAATAAAGATGAAATAAGTGTAAGTGAGCAAGCTGAGTAAACTGGAAAGCACTGTACTGACACTGTTGCTATTGTTGTTATCATTAGGAAGGTGAGTCTTTCAGATCCTAAAACCATCCAGACCTCTGGAAAGCTCCTAATGGCATTTGAGAAGAGGGCCCTGGAATTTCCCTGCCAGCTTGCCAAGAGCCCCGAAGCCCAGTTCTGCAGAGCCGGCAGTAGCATCGTTAGCATCTCCCCCCCACTGGATGAAGTTTGCCCTCTCCTCTGGTCTTCCATTAAAAGGTAAACACACCAGAAGAGACCTAGTGAGTCTCTGATTCCTGGGTGTGTGGGGACAGGAAGCCATTATGCCTTGCCTCTGGACTGGCATTGAAACCACAGGGTGGAAGGAAGAATCACGAAAGGCCAAGCCAGGGAGAGGCCAGTGATGAATTTGACCTCCCTTGTTTTGCCTACAGCCACCCACCCTTCTCTCTTAGCTCCTAGATATGAAAGGTTCTCTGCTTTTGAGCACATAGGCCCCCCCTTTTCTAGTGTAGGGGAGTTAGGCCTGGGCTGTGCACTGGGGCCTGCCCAAGAGTGGACAGATGTCTGCAAGGGGAGCTGTCCATTTGCAAGGATTCTGTACCACCCAGCCAAGTGGCAGGAATTCTCATCTCTAGCCCAGAGATACTCCCAGACCTTAAATCTCTGCCAAATACCAGATGAGAAGCAAAGATTTAAGCAGACAGCTCTAGTCCCTGATATGCATCCCACCAGTCAAGCTATGTGGATCATTTTCTGGATTGACAGCTTCCGTTTTCCTTACTGAAAATGGACCTGCCTGTCCCAGACTTAATGTGAAGTCAGAACCTGAGCTGTTTTTTGTTAAGCACCTATTTCCCCCCCCCCCAATGGAAAATGACAAGTTCACCTATAAGGAAGGGCGCACACAGATGGCAGATGATTCCCCACCCACCCAGCCCTTGATCAGAGCCCCGACATAGACCCCATGGGAACATGCTGTCCTTGCCACCCCTTTCCTCATCTGGCACTGTGCATGCCTCAGCCTCCCTTCACGTCACTCAGCCCCAGCAGCGTCCACTGGGTATCTTGTCTCAGCTCCTGCCTGTTGGAGTCCACTATATATTGCTGTATTTGCTTAAATGCTGGAAAGTAATTGTCAAAAATGTGAAACTGTACTTTTTAAAAAAGGCTACAATTAAATTCTAGCCAATGCCACTCACCAAATCTTCGCACCTAGTCATAGATAGATCAATGTAAAAACCAATACCAGAAACCTAACTGTACAGTGGGTGTGGGGATAATGTAGTAACCTAGTTAGTAGTCCTCAATATAACCAATTGTACAAGGGGAAGTGGTGTTTACCTACCTGTTCATCACCATTATTGAAAGCTATACTGATCAGCTAGTTGATAACGGGCATTTTTTTTGTTGTTGTTGTTCTGTTTTGTTTTGATTTTGGCTTCACAGAATGGCTTACCCTGAGGTCAAGCCTTTTGTCTTTCTGTAGAACTGATGTTTAGGAATGAACCAGCAAGATGTTCATTTAAAACTGACCAAAGACAATTAATTCCTGGTCTAGTTTCCTGGGTCTCTTGGCCCAGCTGCCGCTCAAGACCTTCCGTGGATAAAATTGAGAACAAGCCGTGCTTCCGAACCCCTTCCCCCTCCCTGTCCCCACTTCTTCCCTTTTCCTCTTAAAGAGCTGCTCTGAGCTGTGGGATTCTGAAAAATTCTTGCCTTTCCTTGTTTTCAGTGCTAACGATTTCTCACCTCGAAGCGCCTTTTGAACCCCAGGCAGAGCGCACAATTGGAGGGAGTTGTGGGTTTGGGAATGAGACTCTGGGAGTCTTTTCTCTGAAGTCACCAGGCCAGGGGTCAGGAGAGAAATGGATTCCCAAGGGACAAAAGGTTTTTATTCAATGAAGAAATTGGAGTGGGAAGAGACACAGGGAAATTGAGCCATTCTTTGGCCACAGAGATCTGCCTTATAAATAAATACTTAAAACTGGCTTGTGGTACACACAGGGGAGCTGGCGTGGGAAGAGCCTCCTCAGGGGGCTTCCTTCTCTGCTGGAGCCTCCTGGAGTGCCTTGGTGGGTATAGTTCTCTCTCATTCAGGAGGCATGGATGTGGGACTTCTCATGACCTGCTCATCATTTGTCTCACCGCGTGCGCAGCTGATAGACAACCACAAGGACTAACGTAACAGGTTCTTCCTCTCAGTCTTTCTACTCCTAACTTTTCACACATCCAGATGGTTCCACACTAGAGCAAATGCCTCATTCTCCTAAGAAACTCAGAAAGAAGACAGGCTGGCTCACAGCCATGGCGGTGGCCCTGTTGGGCTGGGAGGGAGTTGGGTGGTGGGGGAGGAGAAGTCAGAAAGGGGTGAGGCGAGGTGTTGCTTAGCTGATTTTCTGCTGTGCAGAGCTAATGCTGACGTTTCGTGTCAATTTCCCCGGTTCTCTGGGGTTTCCTTTCCTCTGAGCAGCCTTGTAGAGAATTCCCCACATGCCCAAAGCTGCCCAGAGGAGCTGAGAGAAGGGACTTCGCTGTCAGGTCTGAGTCCTCCTGGCCTCTCTGAGGTTGATCTGCCAGTATCCTGCTGTCCCATCCTCTGGGACTGGCCAAATGGCCATTGCTGCCCCTCGCTGACACCTCCTTTCTGTGTGAACTGTCCCAGACAAATAACAAAGCTGTTCTTGAACCAGTGTGCACTTTGCCTTCCTTAAACGGAAGTCGATCCTGGCTGGAGTTTCTGCTCAGGCCCTTGTCCCGGCAGTGTGACTGTTTACATGGTTTGGCAATAGGTTTGGTTCTGATTGCTTCAGAGTGGCTGGTCTATTTTGTTTCCTTTGGTTTCCCTTCTCCCCAAATTGCGACCGGAAAAACAAACAAATTGAAACTACCCTAGGAAATTGCTGGTTGCCTGTCCCCATGTGATGAAAAGTGTCGCCCTCTTCTGGGTGTCGTTTCTCTACCTTACGACCAAACGCCCGTCCTCTAGGAGTGTCTGATTTGGAATCTCTGTTGCGTATTCTGATGGTGCCTGCTGGTTTGACGTGGAGCTATCCTGTGAAATAAAACAGCTTAACTTTTCTCAAACATGCTCTGGTGGTTATTGAAAGAGTTTGATAAAAGTTAATGATCCGGCAGGCTGGAGAGATCCTGGGGGTCCTTCCTACGCCCCAGCCCGCTCTGTCTGCATGTTTCCTCAGGTGACCATCTCTGAATTGTCCTTTAGCTCAGATGCAACAAGGTGATGGTCAGAGACCACTTCAATGAAGAGCTAATTGAAGAAGGTAACTACCCAGTGGCTGCTGGGAAAGCAAACTGGAAATGTCAAAGCAAAGATCAATAGGGAGTGGTAGATTGTCATCAACTGAAAGTGTTTTTGAAAGTTTAGGACAAACAGCCAGGTACCACAGGGTACTGGTTTATAATGTCTAGGCATATGCATTTATTTAGCATTTATTTTCTAAACACAAGTGCTACAGCCTTTTGGACTTTTTTTTTTTTTTTTTTTTTTTTTTTTTTTTTTTTTTGGCATCTGTGTGTGTGTTCTGTTTCTGACCACTTATTTCTGTCCCAGGCACTGGATTACACCTTTGCATGCATTTTCTCATCTAACTCTCAAATTAGCCATTGAAGGTAAGTGCCATGATCACACTCCATTCTGCTGATGAAGAAACAGAGGTTCTGAAAGGTTAAGCAGCTTGTCCAAGATGAGCTTGATTTGAACCCAGTCTGTTCAACTCTGAAGTCCTGTCAGACTTCGTGTTCCTCACGAATGCATCCTGTTGCCCCTCTGTATGTGCCCATGACACCGGGATTGGGGGCAGGATCTCACAGTTAAGGTAAAGTCAAGGTGGACTCCTGACCTGTCCTTTCTGGTCAGATGGATCTTCATGGAAGGGCCTCTTTGCAGGAGAGAATGAGGCCTTTTGCCTGAAGCAGCTCTGTCATCATTTCTACCCAGACCTCTCACTTGCTTAGTGGTGGCCTCTTGCTAATTCAACTCCTCTGCTCCGAAAGCTCCTGAAAGCACACATTTGCTATGCACTTCACAGTCTGTTTACTTACACACAGCAATAGCACTCATTTGAGAATCCCAAATTAGAAGGCTTTCATTCATTCATCAAGGAAGGATGAAGCATCTTTGTACACATCTTGCCCCAAGTGAACTGCTGGGGACACAGCTGGATCAGACCTAGCTTCTACCCTCAAGCTCGCAATCCGCTTACAGTCTAATTGCACAAAATCATCATATGTCTGAAATAAATTTTGACTCAATAATTAATAGGACAGTATCTCTAATCCACAGAGGCACAAAGAGCAAATCTGAGCTGTCTGACTGCTTTGTCAGACACAGGGCATTGCTGGATTGTTCACTTCCTGGGCATATCTGTTTAGGATTATTTCGTTTGTTTGTTTGCAAATGACAAATAAGCCAGACAGCCCTAGGCAAAAGAGAATTGCTGCCAGGTGTGGTGGTGCTCACCTGAAATCTCAGTGACTCAGGAGGCTGAGGCAGGAGGACCACGAGTTGGAGGCCAACTGCAGCAATTTAGTGAGACTGTCTCAAAATTAAAAAAAAAAAAAAAAAAAAAAAAAGGGTTGGAGATGTGGCTCAGTGGCACAGTGCCCCTGGGTTCAATCCCCAGTACCAACAAACATACAAAACAAAACAAAAAAAGAAGAGAAAGTGAGAATTCCTCACATAACTGAAAAACCCAGGCTAGACCTGGCTTCAAACTCTGCATGATGTGAGACATGAATATTGACTCAGGGAGGAGTATCCTCTCTCAGATCAGCTCACATAGCCTGGCACATTTTTCATGGCTGCCCAAGGCTGGAGAAGCTTCCACTACCTGCACCTCCTCAGTCTCAGTAGAATAAAAATCTTGGATCTGATCCTCCTTGAATGTACCACAGATGCACAGCTAACACAGCCCCAGAGAATGGAATAGATAAATGTGCCCAAGCAACCCCTGGTATCAAGGGTGGTGTCAACCCCACCTAGACTTTGTATCAGCAAATAACAGTTGCCCAAAGGAAACTGCAAGAGCTTTCTTCATCCTGTAGGCTCATGAGAATAACTGGGATGGTTTTCAGTCATTCCATTTTGGGGTGGTTAGTTACATATAAAGGGCTAACACATATGTTAGGAAAGTTCTCATATAAATACACTAAAAATCTGCACTTGTCCATGGACTCAGGTTAGCTTAAGAATGAAATTCCTATTCATCAATTCGTACTGTATGTGAGAAACAGTTCAATGTACTTCACGTGACTTACCTCCTGACTGGCACCTGTGGAGGTAGATTCTGTGTAGCCCTCTTTTTCCAGGGAGGAAACCACTGATGCTTAGGGAGTTTAACTCTAGAATTCCATAACTGCTCTGATTCCAGAGCCCAAACCTGTCCCTTCTACTGCCCTGTCTACAAGATCAAGTTTAAGAACCTCCTAGGTTAGTCCTTCCAGGCAAGCCAGATTTCTTTGGTCCCCAAGAGCCTGGATGCTGGGAGGTCTGATTTTCATGACAACCACTTTAGATGAATTTACATTGGATGTGGTGTTCATCTAACAGAGGCTGAGGACCAGAGAAGATCCAGCACCTGCCTCAAATTCAGGAACAGAAGGAGGAAGAAAAAAGGACTCTGAATTTCCAGATCCTTAGCCCATGCTTCTTTGGCTCTCACCAGCCCCTAGCACACCCTTTCCTGCACACCATACTGGCTGCTGGGAGGGTAGAGGTTGGTGAACTTCAGTCTTGGGTGAATGTGCAAAGGCTCTGGGTTCAGAGGGAACGGAGTGTGGATCTCAACGCTGACTTGTATCAGTTCATTGACCTTGCCAAGAAACAAAATATCCTGGAACCTCCATTTCCTCAGGAATGTAGGCTAATTAGAGATTCCACGACACTGGGCAGTTTGGAGTCTGCACAAACAATCTACATAACACGCCCAGGCCACTCAAACACACAGCAAAAACGCTGCCGGGTTAGTCCCTCTTGCTTCTTATGATCTGCTTCATCTTCATGCTCTGAGGACAGGAAGGGCAGCTTGTTGGGCATCTGATGAGCGGCTGAACCAAAAAGCTTGAACTGCAATTCCACCACTCACTGGCTATCAGATTTGAAGCAAGTCCCTTGCCCAGGACAGGCCTCAGTTTCCTCATCTATAAAATGGGGACAAGCAATTTTGACTGTTTCCCCTACTTCTGAAAGCTTTACTTGATGCTTTGGCAGAGGCTTCAGAAACACCAGGGGGATGGCAATCACACTTTGCCATGCCCACCACGCTTTCTAAAAGGAACAGCCCCGTGCCCTTGGGTCTTTGGTGGCTGTTTGATATTGTGTCATTCCATTCCCAGGCCCCAATGTGTTGAGTCAAGGATGGCAGCTGACTATGATCCTTAGGCCATAGATGACTTTTCTTCACAACATCTGACCCAGAAAAAGACAACTGGGTTGGAAGATGAAAGGCCACAGTGATGAGAAGTAGAAGGCTCTCATGGACCAAGTGGAGGTGGAAGTCAGGAGGGATGAGAAAGCTGAGGGTGAAGGGAAGCGAATGCGGGAGACTGTGGTCCTCTGAGAGCAAAGCCATCGGTCCCCAGGGAGTCAGGCACCTCTCCCAGCACCGTGTCCTCACCAGGAGGCCTTATGTTCACATCCCTCTGCTTGCCCCCATGTAACTTGGATAAAGTCAAGAGAATGACCATAGGCCAGGTGTTTTGAGTGTGCTGTGTTCCAGACATTCTAAGCCTGTCACCTCTAAAAACCATCAGCTCTCCCAACTACCCTACAAAGCAGGCACTACTGAGCTCTGACTCAGCCTATGTGGAAACAGCCCAGAGAGGTTAAGGATCTTCCTGTGGAACACACTGTGAGGATGCTGTAGCACGGGGGTCCAGGGAAACAGCCTCTCTCTGCAACTGAGTCTTTGCCCTTCTCTCCTAGAATCATACAGGGGCGCCAGGCAGGGTGGCGCATGCCTGTGATTTTAGCAACCTGGAAGGCTGAGGCAGGAGGATTGCAAGTTTGAGGCCAGCCTCGGCAACTTGGCGAGACCCTGTCTCAAAAAAAAAAATGAAAAGGGCTGGGCTTGTGGCTCAATGATTAAGTGCTCTGGGTTCAAGGACTACCACCACCACAACAAAAATCAGATAGGGTCCTGGACATGATGTAGATTAGAGAGCAAGGTCTAATTGTGAATGTCACCAGCAGCCTGGGAGTATGACTTAAGAAACCTCCCTTGTGGGCTTTATTTCTGGTGCCAGGGAATGGCAGGGCATGAGTGGTTAACTTCTGTTCACGTAACCCCTGAAGAAGGAGCAAAAAAAAAAAAAAGTTTTAACAAGGGGTTTACTTAAGCCTATTTATTCCTAAAAAATTTATCTCTGGGGCTGGAGTTGTGGCTCAGTGGTAGAGCGCTTGCCTAGCATGTGTGAGGCACTGGGTTTGATCCTCAGCACCACATGAAAATAAATAAAGGTATTGTGTCCATCTAACAACTAAAACATATTTTTAAGAATTATCTCTGGCTTCTAGACTGCAGCTACTCCTCAAAGATGAAGGGCCGGGGTGGTTATTGAAAATTGAAGGACTACAGGGGCCACGATGGAGAGCATGGACCCTGGACTGTGATGAACCTACCTTTCTTTACCTGACATCTGCTGAAGGGTGAGAAGGAAGAAGAAAGCTTAGTGTTATTCATGGACCTGGAGCTCCCAACCCATTTTTATTCCTGGTTTTCCAACTTTGTTTCCTTTGTCCTTCTGCACATATTGCATCTCAGCCTCAGGGGAATGATTTGAATTCTCCTTAGATGGATGGAGCAGAGCTGCAGACCTTCTGTGTTAATCAGCTTTTCATTGCTGTGATCAAAACACCTTATAAGAATAACTTAGAAAACTTTTGAGTTTACTTTGGGTTCATGGTTTGAGAGATTCAGTCCATAGTCTACCTACTCTTTATTCAGAACATCATGGTGGAAGGGTGTGGCAGAGAAAAGCTACTTAGCTCATGGCAGCCACAAAGCAGAAAGAGCAAGAAAGAGAGGAGAGCCAGGGACAAAATATAGTCCAAGGTCGTACCTCCAGTGACATACTTCCTCCAGCCATACCCCACCTGCCTGTAGTTACCATCCAGCAGTCCATTCAAATAATTTATCCTTCAAATGGATTAATCCACTGTTGGGTTCCATCTCTCACCATCTAATAATATCACCTCTGAACATTCTTGCATTGCTGTATGAGCTTTTCAGGGGACATTTTAGGATCCAAACCATAATAACATCTTCCTTTCCAGGCAACTCACAGAGCTCTGGTCTTGTCACATGTGACATGATTTTCATTCTCCATTTGCCCATTCTCTTTACTGATCCCAGTCTAGAACTCATTGCTCTTTAATCCCCTGATCCATACCTTGTCCCCTTCCGCTTTAAGGTTGTTGTTTGAGAAACGCACCAAGTAGGATGTGTTCAAAGTGAACAAAAGTGACCAAAACCCACCTCACAGTTCTGCTCTCCTTCACACTGTATGCATTCTCTGATTGAAATCCCAAGTGGCGGCAAAGATGACCCAAAGCAATCCCAGGCTTGGATCCTAGCACTTAGCTACACTAGCCACGCATGGACATGTGGCTGCAGGTTTGCAAGCGCACACACATACACACACTCACGTGCACTCACACAGGGTATCTCTTAGGCTGTGAGGGAAATTCTCAGGATTTACTCTGATTGGGCTAGCGTGAGTCACATGCTTACCATGAGCCAATCACTGAATGGAGGGCTGGCTTCACTATCCTTGACCTGGTCTGATCACTTGCCTAAGTGTTTTCCAGAGCTTGGATCGGACTTGCCTGATCTCATGGTGGAAAGTAGGGTAAGGGTGTTTTCCCAAGAGGACAATATGGATTCTCTTATCAGAACAGTAATGCTGAGCAGGCAAACCCCAGTGAGCTTATCAACTGCTCTACCCTCCAGGGGGCGCTCCCGGGAAACATATTTCATAGCATGTTCTTGGACATTATTGTCACCCCTCTTGCAGGTCCACAGACTTCTGTTGCCCTCAGGCGGACACCCCCTTGCATCTAGGTAAATGCCTTGTCTTCTGCACACTCACCTCCAAAAAGGAGTACAGCCACCCTTGCGGACATGAATCAGGAATCCAAGGCGAGACTGCTGGGCTTAAATTCTGGCCTCTCATCTTCCCCAGCTAGGAAACCTCAGGAAAATTCTTTTTTTTTTTTTTTTTTTTTTTTTTTTTTTTTTTTTTGCGGTGCTGGGGATCGAACCCAGGGCCTTGTGCTTGCAAGTCAAGCACTCTACTGACTAAGCTATCTCCCCAGCCCCCACAAGAAAATTCTTGAACCTCCCAGTTTCCCCATTCTAAAGTAGGAACAGTTACAGCACCTGCCTCATACCTTGCTATTGGGACCATGGCTGGCACAGAGAAAACCCTCAGTAAATGTAGCTGCTGTAATTGTGATCTTGCCTTTGGGAGAGCCTTGGACACAGTGCCCTACTCCCAAAGCTCCATTTGTCATCTCCCTCAGCAAACCTTGGGGCTTTTATGTAAATTGGACAGTTGATGGTCTGCTTTTATCCCAGAGGTCCAAATGGGAATATTCAGGTATGTGAATATTATGTTAAACATTTACATAGACTATCTCATTCTCTTCCAACAGAAAATCTAAAGCTATGAACTATTATTGTTGTCACAAGATTCAGAGAGGCAAAGTAGCTTTCCCAAGACCACACAGTTGGTGAATAACAAACCCAGTACCTATAGGTCACTCACTCAACACAAGTGGCCAGCTCCCTCTAGTCCCTATATTAATTTCTTTCTTTCCAACATATCCAGCCATGGTCTTCATCCAATGATGTCAAACTTGGACACCAGTTTCTATAGAGACCCAGGACCGTCTCCTGGTGACCGCCCATTCCTGCATTCCAGAAACTATGTGTAGTTGCAGGAGGACAGGGATGGGGGAAGACTGGACTCTTTGTGCCCGCTAAGTCCAGCACAATGCCCTGCATGTAGTCAGAGGTCATTAAAATTTAGTTAAATGAAAGGATGAGAAATAAATGAATTATGATTGAATGGGGTGATTGCCCATCTGCAAAGCCTGAGCTCACAGTAGCCCGATACTCTGCTGCCCCCGTGTGGTCATTCTTAATATAGCAGTCAGGGTAAGCATATCCATATATATAAGATAGCAGTCAGGGTAAGCATACACACACACACACACACCACACATTGATAAGAACCCATGACCTCATGCATGCTAGGCAAGTGCTCTGTCACTGATATAGACCCCAAGCCTCATTTTTTTATTATTATTTTTCCTGGTTCAGAACATGAAGCAGGCATGGGCACAGGCCATAAGTTAAGTTGGGATAAACAAGGAGTTGTTCTGCTCTGGCTGGTATGTGATGGAGCAGCTTCTATTTTTTTACGAAAAAAATAAAATTTATAGAAAAATACAGAGAATAGTATAATTCTCTATTATGTCTATCATCTAGATTTAACAATTACATTTTTTCCAAGTTTGCTTTGCCTTTTTTTTTTTTGAATTTCAAATAAATCACCTGTAGGATGACATTTCATTCAGAAACACATCAGTTATGTCTCTGACAATATTTTTCTATATAACAACCCCATTATCACAATGAATAAGATAAATGCTAATGTCTCAGTCTAAGACTTAATCCATATTCAAATTTCCTTAATTGTTACAAATATGTCTTTTAAAAGTCCATTTGTTCAAATCAGGATCCAAAGGAGGCCATAATAGGTGGTACAGCTCTCTGGTCTCTTTCTAGAACAGTGCCCACTGCTTCTGACCTGCTGTATTCTGGCCTGTTTTCTGGGTGCCACAATCTTGCATTTACTTGCTGGTTTCCTTGAGTTGTCAATCTGCTGGTGCCTTCTCAACCAGAAGGTGGATTGAAAACTATGATTAGATTCAGTTCCACCATTTTTGGTGTACTTTGCTTTATATCATACCAGGGGCCTCAGGCTGTTTGGTGCCCACTTCTAGAAATGGTCAGCTTGATCAAGAGGCTCAGGTGAATTCATCCTCATCGTTCCACTGAAAAGCTACTGCTCCTCCATGGGCAGTCAGTGAGCTGTGGCCTGATAACTTGGAACCTGACAAATAGCCAGTACCCCAAGCACTACCCACCTAACACCCTCCCCGCCCCCCATTGCCTGGAACAATAATATTTTATTAGGAGTTACAAAAGGGATTTTGTAATTTTATCAGCAAGGAGTCCCTTCAATGAGGGCTAGGATTTCCCTGAAATACAGATCATTCTGGAAGGGAAGAATAAGTGTTTAATTCTTCCCCCTTATTTGTTAATTTTCAGAGTGAGTAGCTGATACAACTACCTGCAGTGGTAGATCAGGGATTACTTTTCTTCTGCAGATACTCATGAGAAATTCCTGTACTTCAAAAGTTAGCTGACGCTGGGTGTGGCAGCATACACCTGTAATACCAGAGACGGAGGCAGGAGGATTACAAGTTTGAAGCCAGTCTCAGCAATTTAGTGAGGCCCTAAGAAACTTAGTGAGACCCTGTCTCAAAAATGAACAGGGCTGGAGATTTAGCTCAGTGGCAGAGCACTTGCCTAGCATGCAAATGACTCTGGGTTCAATACCTAGTACTGAAAAAAAAAAAAAAATTCAGGGCATTTCAATCAGTTGCAATCAATGTTCTTTTCAATGTGAGAGCAACTTTAAGCTGGCTCTTGCATCTGTTAGTTTTTGACAGTTTCCTTATTTGGGGGCACAATTAGATGCTCCAGGCTCATCTTGCCCCTACCCCTGCTGCAGATCTAAAAGCAGCCATTCCTCCAATCAGTTCTGATTCCTTTTATTGGAAACCATATTTAGAGACCATAGCTGCACATGGTAAGTGGTAGAACTGGGATTTAGACCCCTGGAGATTAAAGGCACTAGCTCTGAAGGCATAATCTCTTTGCCTTCTGGCTAATAATATTCATTAGTGAGAATAATAGGTAATAATGATAACCATGACTACTACTGCCATAGGCGGCCACTTGCTTGATGGCAAGCACTCTGCTAGGCATCTTCCATCATTTTAAAAAGATCTAATCTTCATAATAGCCCTCCAAGGTAGGCATTATCATCACAATTTTACAAAAGAAGAGAATTGCATGGTGACAGAGCATAGATTCAAATTTAGGTCTGTGTGGCTCCCAATCATGTTCCCATAGCCACTTCAGAACAGATGGTGGGTGAGAATTCTGTGTCTGTCATGGTTCCTTGCTCCGCTCTTTGAGCCCCTGACTCTCCCTGTGTCCCAGGGTCCTGCATTCAGACACTCATTTGGGTGCATTCATTAGGTGATCTATATGTACAAACATGGGAAGGTCTCAAGATGTTAAAGGAAGTAGATAAACAAACAAATTGGCAGAGTTTGCTCTCTTTTTTTGGTACTGGGAGTTATTCAGAGTCTCTTGCATGCTAGGCAAGCACTTCGCCACTGAACTACATCTCCCCACTCCCCCCACCACTCTTTTTTTGTTTGTTTGTTTGTTTGCTTTTGAGACAGTGTCTTGCTAAATTGCTTGGGCTGGGCTGGAACTTGGAGTCCTCCAGTCTTCCAAGTTGCTGGCTAAGGTTATAGGTGTGTCCAGCTGCTAGGCATTTAATATAACATTTGTGGGGAAAAAAGTATTTGTGTTTGTGTCTTATTAAAAAAAATATTCACGACTATCGCAATAAGGTCTTGCAATAGAGGAGAGAGATTTGACTCAACTCTGAACATAGTTTGGGGAAATAGGAATTAATAGGCAGGGAGCAGAGAGAAGACTAGTGCAAAGAAACATCAGGGGTAAGACAGGATTCTAGTTGAAACAACCTAATAAGATTCTTGTTAAAGACAGGCCAGGGTTATTAAACACCCCTGGGGGATGGTGGAGGGTACAGAACCCATCAGATAGGATGATCAGATATCAACAATGGGAGTTCTTGTTAAGCTGCTTTAACATGGTTCTTTGCTAAAAGTGGATTTTACCAGAAAGTACACAGATTGGCCTACGAGATGGTTCAAGAGTCTTAATAAAGTTTATTCAGGCAAAGAATCTTTGCTAGTCTACATAGGAAATACTTGGTAGCTATGTACCAATATTAACAGTGGTTCTCTCTGGAAAAAAAGGAATAATTTTAAATTAAAATTCTAATTTGAGGGCTCAAGGGTGTAGCCCTGTGGTAGAACGTGTATATACATGAGGCCCTGGGTTACACCCATAAGCACCTCCACAACTACCAAGCAAATAAAGAGCTCCCATTTAAAGCCCATATAGCCCACGGGCCCTATTTGGAGTTTCGTCAACGCCACTGTGTGACTCAAGACAACTCCATGTGCTGTTTTAGGCAGGGGCTTCCTCTTGTGCAGATTGACAAACATTCCTCCCTTCCAGAGTTGTGACACGGGTGGGATAAAATAATTGATATAAAAACTGTCCTGCTCAGATCGATTATTACAGCTATCACGGAAGGCGACGCGAAGAAGGAGGCATCAGCCTACATTCTGAACTATCTGGCAAGGCCTGGCCTTGGTCTGTCCCCCGGCTGTCTTTTCCTGATACTCAACAGGTGCTGTGATTTTTAACCACGCAACTGCGCGGGAAGACACGGACCAAAAGTCTGGCGCATGCGCTGTGGCAGCCCCTTCGGCGGCATCCACTACTACAACTCCCGGCAGGCTCTGCGTTCGCCTCGGGCGCGTCGCGAACTGTTGACGTAGCTCAGTAGCGCGGGGAATTTAGAGTGGTAGTCAAGCGCGCGAGGCCGGTGGGAGGCGGGCCCCCGGCATCCTGAGGAGAGACCATGGAAACCCTGGCCGAGCCTCGGTGGCCTCCAGGCCTGGCAGTGATGAAGGTGAGTGCTTTGGGGGGCGGTGAGGACCCCGTTTGTCGGTAGGAGGCCGGCCCCGCCTTGAGGGAGAGAGGACGCGGCGCGAGCGGCCAGCTGGGCCAGGATGCCCGGCCCTGCTCCGCCTCTAGCCCGCCGCTTGGCTTTCGGCCTGTTTTCTCGCCTGAGAAGTGACGAAGGCAGACTTCGGCCCCCGAGGGTGACCCGAGGTTGGCCGTTTTAAGGAACTGGGCATACTGCGTTTCTGTCACGACTGTCAGTGTTAGGGACAAAAATAGTCACCAAGTGGTGACAACGACAGTGACAGCTAACCCTTTCAGGGAATTTACCGTGTGCCACGCGCTCTGTAAACAGTGACGCCGGGCTTGATTTTGGGTGGACGGTGCGTCCAATAACATTTATTTATTTTTAATTAAGTTATTGTTATTATTATTATTATTACTATTATTGTTATTTTGCAGTATCGGGGCTGAACCCGGCGGCGCTCTGCCACTGACCCCCATCCCCCGCCCTTTTTATTTTGAGGCAGGGTCTCACTAGTTTTCTCAGATTGGCCTCGAACGTGAGATCTTCCTGCCGCAGCCTCCCCAGTTGCGGGGATGAGAAGCGTGTGCGGCCATCCCTGGCTTCCAGTTACATTTTAGAAATCAGGTAGCACAGCAGGGAGTCTGCTTTGCATAATCTTCCACTTTTTTTCTAATTGCGGGCAGGAGGCCTAGTCTGATTTGTCCTGTCATACTGTTGCCTAGTCCTCCCAAACGTGCCCTAGCCCCTCCCTAACAGTTTCTCTAATCTTCCCCGCCTGGGATTGAACCCAGAGGGGCTTTACCACTGAGCCATATTTTACAGCCCTTTTTATCTTTTATTTTAAGACAGGGTCTCACCCCTCGCTTAGTTGCTGAGGCTGACCTTGGACGTGCCATCCTCCTGCCTCAGCCTCCAAAGTCACTGGGATTACAAGTGTGCTTCACCTTGTCTGGCAGCCTTTGTTTTTAAAATTGAGTTACCTGTGCTAGGTTACGATTGTTATCAGGGCTAAACAATAGAGTTGCTCTTACTTTGTGTTATTTTTGTAGATTTGTTTTCTGACTTTAAAAAAAACAGGTATCCATAAAAATATGAAAAATTTCCTATGGCATTAATTATTCTTTTAAATCATGTTTAAAAACAATTTTTTTTTTTTTTTTTTTTTTAGTTGTAGATGGATGCAGTATCTTTGTTTATTCATTTATTTTCTTGTGGTGCTGAGAGTCGAACCCAGTCCCTCACATGTACAAGGAGGCAGTCGCTCTACCACTGAGCCCAAGCCCTGGAATCATGTTTTTTTTCTTTCTTTCTTTTCTTTTTCTTTTTTTGGCGGTGCTGGGGATTGAACCCAGGGCCCTGTGCTTATAAGGCAAGCACTTTACCAACTGAGCTATCTCCCCAGCCCTTTGGAATCATTTTTTAATGGCTACATAATATTTTATCTAGACTAGTAATGACGTTAGTCTTTTTGTTTGTTCTTAATTTACATAATAGATTCATATGGTTCCAAAAATAAATAAAATGAAAGATTTGTGTCCCTCCCACCATGCCCCTCATTTGTCCAGTTTCCTTATCCCTACTAACCATTATATATTTTTTGTATGTCTTTTCAGAACCTCTTTAATACATATGATAAAAATAGAAGACATTCTTACTACCCCTCCCTCCGTTTTTTTGGTACTAGGGATCAAACCCAGGTCCTCTCACATGCTAGGCAAGTACCCTGCCAATGAGCTGCATCTCCAGCCCCTCACCCTTCCCTTTTTAAGAAAAGGTGACAACCATGTATACTCTCTGTACCTTATTTAAATGACTTAAATGATTTCAGGTTTCAAGAATAGATCCTTTCTTGTTTTGATTGCCTTCCAAGTTGACACCCATGTACATAACATCCCACGTTGTCTACTTCATCTCCCTCTGCTATCACCCTGGCTATTTCCAGGGCTTCCTCTACTGTGTATAGCACCATGTAGAAAGCACTGAACTGCTAGTTGGAAGACAGGAATTTTAATACTGACTTGACTCATGCCTAGCATTGTGAACCTGCTTTGGATACAAGTTTACTCATTTGCAAAGTAAGGGTTTTAACTAGATATTTTCTAATGTTTGCCTTTAATAACTTCTGATTTGGTACTTAACCTGTATGATGACTGTGGCTAATGGAACCTTTTGCCCAATAGTGACCATAAGCCAGGGAATGGGGTCTAAAGAGGTGGCGACTTGGAGTAAGAACTGGAAACATGGGAAGTGGAGCAGGAATGCACTAGCCCTTTTGTAAAGGGATAAGCATGGCACAGGAGTCTCTGCACTGTCACCACTGTCTGTCCAAAGCAATTTGGGTAACCTGAGATTTGAATGTGTAAAAATAATTGTGGGGGTAGGGTTCTGTATTTGTCAAAATCCCTTGCAGGGTATCTGGAGTTAGCTTTTGAATATGAATATTTGAAAAAGAAGTATTATTGAACTTTTTTTTTTTCAGTGGTGGGCAGAGAAAAAGTTCTTTGATGAACACTCCATTTTCCTTGTCTTTCTGATGTGGATATATGTGTTTTTGTCTTTTAGAGAATAGATGATTTACTGCGATGTGGAATTTGCTTTGAATATTTCAACATTGCAATGATTATTCCTCAGTGTTCACATAACTGTAAGTATGTTTTGTTTCTCTGAGTTATTAAAAGTAGTGTTAGTTAGTGCTGAAGATATTTACATATACTTATTTCTCACATTTAACTCTGGTGTCTTGAGGTCTTAAGAAAGTCTTTTCTACTTTTTCCAATCTTGGCACATGTCTAGTGTGGGTGAGGGAAAGGGTTTCTGTCAGAGGGATGGGCTGACTGAAAATTAATTGATAAGAAACTTATTTAATAGAAAAAACCACAGGAGACAATTATCTCTTTTGAATCAGGGAGTGTGATGTATTGAACCATGCTAAGATCTGGCTCTAACAAGAAATGGAGCCCGCATTTGCTTTATTTATAGCAGTACAGATCAAAGGGGGAGCAGTAGAAGCTTCTTCTGTGAGAAACAGGATAGGGCAAAGTTAAGGAAGCCATTTTGCTCTAGCGGGTCATGTAACACATCTAGGACACACAAATTCCGGGATTGAGCCACTCTGCATGGAAACTGAGTACTTCACGCCATCTGCAGCAATCTCTTATGACTGCCTGTTCCTGAAAGCCAGATTTCTGTGTCTGATGGCTTGACCAAGCCTGATTTTATTTGCTAGTCATAGATGGCTTCCTACAATTTCCCTCTTGATATGAAAGTTTTTTCATTGTTCTTGTATTTTCTGTCACATCCCCCTTGGATATTTGTGTGTTTTAGAGCATTTATGCCAGTAAAGATTTTGGTTACAATATTTGGTCTTTTGTCAAGCATTTTTAGATGTTAGACTTGAAAATTTTTATTTTTTAATTTTATTCATTGACTCAGGATCTTGCTTTGTTGCCCAGGCTGATCTCAAACTCAGGGACTCAAGTTCCCCTCCCTTTTGAATAGCTGGGACTATAGGCATGTATTACCATGCTTAGCTCAGAATTTTGTTTTGTTTTGTTTTGTTTTAGTTGTAGATGGACACAATACCTTTATTTTATTTATTTATTTTTATATGGTGCTGAGGATCAAACCCAGTGCCTCACACTTAATATTTAAAACTCTGTCACAAGAAGAATACAGATCCTTCTTAATTTACATCTGGGTTACATCCCAGTAAACCCATCATGAATTGAAAAGTATTGTAAATTGAAGATGGTTGAACACATCCAACCTACTGACATCATAGCAACACTGCACATGGGAGAGGATTGGCTGTTTACCTTCATGATTATGTGGTAGCTGTGACTCACCCCTGCCACCCAGTGTTGTGAGAGAGTATCATACTGCACATTGGTAGCCTGGGGAAAAACTAAGAATTCAAAATATGTCTTTTAGTTAGCACATACGAATTTTGCACTATGGTAAAGTAAAAAATTGTGAGTTAAGCCACCGTTAAGTTTGAGGACTGTCTGGATTTGCCAAGTAAGAGAGAAATACATCACTAAAAAGTATTACAGATATCACTTAACTGCTATGTGATGCTGGAAAGATGTTATTTATAAATGTTGGTGAGGACGTTGGGGAAAAGGTACACTCATACATTGCTGATGGGACTGTAGATTGATGCTACCACTCTGGAGAACAGTATGAAGATTCCTTGGAAAACTTGGAATGGAACCACCATTTGACCCATTTGTCCCATTCCTTGGTATATACTGATAGGACTTAAAATCAGCATACTGTAGTGATCCAGCAATATCAGTGCTTATAGCAGCTCAATTCACAATAGCTAAGCTATGAAACCAACCTAAGTGCCCTTCAACAGATGAATAGATAAAGAAAACGTGGTATATATGCACAATGGAATATTACTCAGCCATAAAAAAATTTTCTGGTAAATGGATCGATCTGGAGACTATCATGTTGAGTGAAATAAGCCAATTCCCCAAAAATCAAAGGCTGAATGTTCTCCCTGTTATATGGATATATATCAGTATTTATATATTTTTGCAGTACTAGAGATTGAACCCACAGATGCTCTGTCACTGAGTTACGCCCCCAGCCTGGCTTTCTTTCATTCTTTTTTTATTTACTTATTTATTTTTAATTTTGAGATAGGGTCTTGCTAAGTTGCCCAAGTTGGCCTCAAACTTTGATCCTTCTGTCTCAGCCTCCTGAGTTGCAAGGATTGCAGGCATATGCCACCACACCCAGCTAGGATTTGTTTTTTTAAATAATTATTTTGCTCTGTTTAGTTTTTTGTGAATATGAGAAATGAATACTGCAGTTGCGGTTCTACAGTTATTAAAGTTTGAGTGGGGTGTATTGGCAGAATGTAGGTTAGTTAAATTGATCCAAATTTATGTTTTTAAAGAGTACCTTTGGGGGCTGGGGTTGTAGTCAGTGTTGGAGCACTTGTAGTACATGTGAGGCACTGGGTTCAATCCTTAGCACCACATAGGGAAGGGAGGGAAGGAGGAAGGGAGGAAGGAAGGAAGGAAGGGAGGAAGGAAGGAAGGGAGGGAGGGAGGGAGGGAGGAAGGAAGGAAGGGAGGGAGGGAGGGAGGGAGGGAGGAAGGAAGGAAGGAATTGTGTCCATCTTTAAAAAAAAAAAAAAAAAAAGAGTACCTTTTGGGGGAAAGGGCATGGACTTACTCCAATCCATAAAACATATCAAGTGAGACATGGGTTTGTTGATGTATTGATGTGCTCAAGTGCCAGTTTTCTTTGAACTTGTACTACAGCTTAGGAGATAAAGTATTTGTTGGTAGAAAAATCACTGGCTTATAGACACTGCTAAATTACCATAATTTTTAAAGATTTATATACAGTAATTTTTTTCCTTTTGTGGATTTTGTTTTGCAGATTAATCAAGACTTGTGTAGGAGTGAAAAACAGTTTCATTTCATCTTTTTTAAAAAAGTGAAATTTGAAGTGTTTCATTCACTAACCTTTGCTGAATCAAAAGGCAGTATAAGATTCTATTAGGCAAAGAATGTTTCTCTCTTAATTTATGTTCTTGTGAAGCACCATTGTGAGACAAGACAGAGAAGAGGGTTACATATATGGAAGGGATATAAAATTAAGCAGAGCTGGTCTTCGGTTAGAGGGATGTTATTTTCTTATCAGCTAAAAGTAATTGTTGAATCAAAGTCAATATTATGGATGTGTTTACTGACCAAATCCACTGAATCAATATGTTTGGGCATGGGGGTCTAGGAAACTAAATTAAAGCCAACAACAGTCTCCATAGGTGACTGAGCTGAGCAGCCAGGTTTAGGAATTCTTTTTTTCCTCTTCTTTCTTTTTTATAGTACTGGGAATTGAACTCATGGCCTTGCACATGTCAGGCAAATGCTCTACCACTGAGCTGTACCCCTAGCTCTTTTTATTTTGTGATAGGATCTCACTAAGTTGCCTAGCCTGTCCTCCAGTTTATAATCCTCCTGCTTCAGCCTCCTGTGTACCTGTTATTATGAGTATGTGCTGTTACACTTGGTAGGATTTTTTTCCCCCAGTACTGGGGATTGAACCTAGGTGTGCTCTACCATTAAGATACATCCCCAGATCATTTTATTTTTTTTATTTTGAGACTGAATCTTGCTAAGTTTCCCAGACTGGCCTTGAACTTGTGATCTTCCTGTCTTAACCTTTTTGACTTGCAGTATTGCTCAGGAGACTTCTTGTGATGCAGAGAGTGACATTTTTTAATTAAGGTAATGAGCCTGGAGAGGAATTTTGCCTCATGATGAGCGGTCCCATTCATAATTGGATTTGGGTGGTCTTTAGATAAAATTTTGGAAATTAGAGTTGGGGCTGGAGTGAGTTAAGACTTTGGGGACTGTTGGGAATATACCTGCATTTGAGAATGACATGAATTTTATGAGCCAGGCAGTGCTATGGATATAATTATGCCTTTTCCCCATTCATATGTTGAAGCTCTAACCCCTGCTGAGTTGGTTTTGGAACATGAGGCCTTTAGGAGAGCTTATGGTTTAGATGAGGTGAGGGTGGGACCCTCATGATGGGGATCAGTGTCCTTATAAGAAGAGATACCAGAGAGCTTGGGTTCTTGCCCTGCCCTGTCCTATGAAGACAGTGAGATGGTGGCTGTCTATGAGCCAAAAAGAGAGCACTTGACAGATACTGACTATACTAGCACCTTGATCTTTGACTTCTAGCTTCCACAACTGTGAGAAAATAAATTGCTATTGTTTAAGCCATCCAGGCGGTAGTATTTTGTTATCACAGCCCAATCCGACTAATATATCTGATTCCTTCCTGTAGTCCTTTACATTTCTGCTGTCATTCATTTTATTTATTTATAGGCCTACACAAGCATGCAGACATACAGACACCTCATACACACACACACACACGTATACACACAAAACCATACATAATTCAATATTCTGTTGCTATTAAATACAAATTGTTCTCTGTTAGAATAATAAGAAAAATTAAAGTGTTTATTTTACTTTTACTTATTCCTTCGTCACTGTTCTTCCTTTATTTATCTAAGTCTGAATTTCTGGCCTAAATTATTTTTCTTCTCTCTGAAGAACTTCTAGCAGGTTTTAGGGGCAGATCTACTGGTAACAGACTCCCTCAATTTTTATTTGTCTGAGAAAGTGTTTATTTCACTTTCACTTTTAAAGGATAATTCTGTAGGATATGGAGTTCTAGGTTGTCCTCTCTTCTTGTTTGTATGTTATGAGAAATCACATGTAGTTCATCACTCCTCTGTAGGTAAGTTTTTTCCTGTTCTGGCTTCTTTCAAGAAATTTTCTTTATCTTTGATTTCTATAGTTTGAATGTGATCTGCTGAGGTATAAGTGTGTTTTTGTTTTTGTTTTGGCGTCTATCCTTCTTGGTGTTCTTTGGTTCTCATGGATATGTAGTTTGCTTTTTAATATTAATTTGGGTAAGTTCTTAGTCAAAGCTGGAAATATTTTTTTGTGTTCCTTTCACTCTTCTGCTGGCATTTCCATTATGTATATGTTACATTTTGTAGCTTTCCCACAGTTCTTGAAGATTCTGTTCCATTTTTTTTCTGGTCTTTTTTCTCTTTGTGTTTCAGTTTTTAAGGTTTCTATTTACAAACTCAAGCTCAGAGATTTCTCATTTGTGTCCAGTCTATTAATTAGCTTGTCAAAGTATTCTTCACTTGTTACAGTGGTTTTTATCTCTAACATTTCCAGTTGCTTCTTTTTTAGCATCCTACCTCTCTGCTTACATCTGTTCTTAATGTTGTCTATGTTTCCACTAAAATTCTTAGCATATCAATCATAGTTAAAAAAAATTCCTCATATGATATATCCAGCATTTGTGTTCTGTTCTACTGTTTCTGATGCTTGTTCAGTTTCTTCAAACTCTGTGTGTGTGTGTTCTTTTTTCTAGTGCTTGTGATTGGGTCTTACCATATTTTTTACCTTTTAATATACCTTTTAAGTTTTTCTTAAGCCAGGAATGATGTACTGGCTAAAAGGAACTGCGGTAAATAGGTCTTGAGTGCTGAAGTGGTAAGTGTGGAAGGAGGAGAAGTGTTTTCTAGTCCTGTGAGCAGTTCTCAGTCTTTTAGGGAGCCTTGCCTCTGAACATGAAATTTACAAATGCTTCCCTTACTTACTCCTGAGCTGGGATAGCATGGCCAGAGAGTGTTGGAGTTGCATATTTCTCTTCTCCCAGGTCAGCCGGGCTCTGATAAATACCTAGGAGGTTAGACTCTGGTAAAATAGTTTCTCTTAAGGGCAGGCCTTATGAACATGGTGCTGGGGCTTGTCTCAGTGTGGTCACTTTTCCCTTCTCTCTGCTGGCACAACTCGGAATTTTTCTTACATAGTCACTGTGAGAATTTGGTAGAACTGGAGCAAAACCTCACAAAACCATGAGGACCTCTAAGGACAGGGTCTCCTGGAGCTTTTAACTCTCAGACTTGTCCTTACTAAACCTGCTGCAGTTCATCAATGACCACTAAGGTCTTCCTGCCTTGGTCCTGGTTTTAGCACAGGGTTCTTCTCTGATTCTTGTGTATGTTTCTCTTGTGGGTTTCTCCTCCAGTAAGTAGTGAGTCTCTGTTATCTGCCTCTCCACAGTTTCCCTGTGGCTTTGCTTTTCTGAATGGATCTAACAATTGTTAGTTTTTCAGTTTTCAGTTTTTTGCTTGTCATTAGGATGGAGTGGCAGTGCCCAAGTTGGTTCCTTCTGTTCACCCTTATTTCCCAAACCCTTTGGTGGTTTAGCCTTTTTATAATGTGTCCCTTCATTTTTCCTCCTGGGATACTCTTACTGAGGATGGCAAGACTTTCTTATTTCTGAACACCAGTACTGTAGAAATCATACTGTCTCCTCCTTCTCAGCTAAATGCAAATCTTTTTTTAAAAAATATTTTTAGTTGAAGATGGACATGATACCTTTATTTTATTCATTTTTATGTGGTGCTGAGGATTGAACCCAGTGCCTTATATACATGAGGCACACCCTCTACCCCGTTCCCAAGTCAGCTCTTTTTAAGGAGGCTCCTTAACTCAACTGAGTTTGGGCTACTAGTAAATTAGCTGCCAGCAAGATACTACTCTGTTAGTCATATCAGCTTTTTATTTGACTGTGAGTATTTTATACTGCCTTGGATGGTGAGTTTAATTGATGCTTATTTCTTGCTTAAATTGTTAGGACTTATTATACTGAAGTGTACTGTAATTGCCTCACTACTTTCTTATCTCCTTGAGGTAAAGAACCTTTCCCTCTATACTGCTCTTTTCTTAGTGCCTGCCACAGAAGTGCATGTTAAATGTGCAATGATGGATCACTTGCCGAGTTAGTATATAGAAAATGCTAATTTGTTGTTAACTTAAGTGTCTTATTTCTTAAAGTATGTATATGTCCTGTTTCAAAATTTATTTTTCAAAAGATAGGCAGTAAGAGGTATCCGACATGTTTGTATAATAGCCAGCCCAGGTCTTGCATGCATGATCCTGTGGTTTACAAATGGAGAAAATAGAGTGATGCATATTGCTTGTGGAGTTGTGGTATCCTAGAGAGTTCTTATATTTGATGTATTTCCCTTTCCTAATAACAGTGTTTAATTACATGTGAAAATGTGTGTAGGACACAGGTACTAGAAATTTTAAGATTATAATGATATGTTTTAGATGATGGAAATATTCCAAGGTCTAAGTCAGATTTGTTAAAAGTTAGATAATATGGTTTAACTTACTATGTTGCACTTTGTGTTTTTGCAGATTGTTCTCTCTGTATAAGAAAATTTCTGTCTTATAAAACTCAATGTCCAACTTGTTGCGTGGTGAGTTTTTATCTTTTTTTAAACTTACTAATTGATAAAAATATTTCATTTTTATGTATACACAATAGCCCATGGGAAGACGTGTAGTTATTGAATTAAAAAAATATAAAAGGCCTTTTCAGAAAGAACTTCTTAAGTACATGTAAGGAGAACTGGGCATTGTTCAATTTCTCATTAGGATTTCTGGATAACCTAAATGTATTTTAGGAAGTAAAAACTAATTTTATGTTTGGGATGTGGCACTCTTAAATTCTGTGGTCAACATTTTTATGGTTTTTAATTTTTTTTTATAGCTTCTCAGTTTTGGTGGAGACTCTGATGGTGGTATTATGAATTTACAAAGGACTGGTGGAAGTATTTGTGCAGAAGGCAAAGATTCGTGGCCTCTGGGCTTAATTCAGCCTCATGATTCTTTTCCCTTTTTCCCAAATTAGACCTTCAGGGAAAACACTAGAAAATTGGTTGTTAAAGTTTTACAAAACCTTTCAAGTATTAATGACAGGTGGAAAGGTATATTAAAAGGGGAAATGAAAATAAATTAGGATAAAGAAAAAAAGAGCGAAGTTTAACAGAAAGGATGCTGGATCTAGTTAAAGATTTGGCTAGTTTGACCTCTGCGGTAGGTATATTGTGTCAGGACATCACTGAACTTGTCTGAGCTATTTTCCTGTGTAAGAAATGGTACAGTCTAGCTTCCAAATTCAAGATGTGGACCACTGTGCTGTCTGCCTTTGTCCTAATGGCCTTATCACAGGGATCAACTATAAAATGTTCATGCTGAGGAGGATGGGATTTTTCATTTTTCTCTTGTGTTCCTGAAAACCAATTTTATTTTTAAACTCTTCTTGAAAACTTAATGGATTTCCCAGTGTTATTACTTTGAAGTGTTCTTTTCAGTTTATAAGGAGATATTTTAGGGAAAGCTGAGTGCTGGCATTTTGAAGAATTCTTGCTCATGTTAGGCTTTTTCTTAGGACAGAGTTAATAATATATGATTTTAAATAGATGCTTTGAGAGCTTTTATCAGACTTCCAGTTAGTAGGTACTGATTCACTCTTAAAATTCCATGGTAGTCTGAGATAAATGAAGTTTATTTTGAGGCTTTCCTGGAAGACTTAGTGGAATGGAGAATCTCAGGAGGATGGGTCAGACATTTTCAAAAACAAGATTACAACAAATTAATTATTGTTTTTGACCTTTTTTCCATCTGTTGTTTTTCTTTTCTAGACAGTCACAGAGCCAGACCTGAAAAATAACCGCATATTAGATGAACTGGTAAAAAGCTTGAATTTTGCACGGTATGGTTTAATTTTGTGACTAATCTCTAACCACTTTTGCTTTTTATGTATCCCTTCTGTGGCACTCTTCATTAGGAAATGCAAGGTTGCTTGTTTTGGAGTAAAAGAAGGCAATTCTAATATGTAGTAATAAGATGTTCTCCCTTAACAGCAGTTTTTCTTTTATGAAGATCAATTAAGAGTTGAAATGAGGATTTGAGGACTTCCATACTTTTGGCACTAGAAAGATACTCTGATTCATCGTCCAGTTTTCCTGTGCCAACCCTAGAATCAGCCATTTATTTCTCCAAAGAACCCTGGTTCCTTTTATTGAAGGATGGTATTTAGAAACCAGGATCAGGTACCGAGTGTGCTTGTTGTTACTGGGGTGTCACTGCTTTTAGGCCCTTGACAGACCTTTGGTTATATCTGTATATGTGCATATGAATATACTAACCCATGTACATGCACATTCCTATGGTTGGTCCTGGCTGTTATGTATTAATCTATTAATTCTTAATCTGATTTACTCAGCATGTATAACATGTTGTGCCATGTGAAGTACATAATTGCTTGTACTTTATAAAGCTCAGAAACATAGCTTTACTTTCTAACTGTTAAATGCATGAATATATAAAAGCAGGTTTGGTTGCTCAAAGGGATGTAAAAAGGCATGTTTTACCAAATGATATCGTGAATTATTTTCAGTTTTAATCATGTAAGTCAAGCAGTAATTTTTAGTAAGAACATACTGTCTTTAGATAGCAGTCAGGTGTCCATGTACTTAAGTATAGAACTACCTAGCTTGATGGGATCTTCTTGGAGGTAACTTTCATTACTCGCAAAAATGTAAACATTTCTTCCAGTGGAATTGCACATTTTTTCATAGGTTTGCATCTGCAAAATGATTAAGTTTAGTACTCTGAACTCAATAAATATGACATTCTACTAATTGACCTGCTAGTTATTTCCTTAAGTGAGGTCACACAAGAATGGTCTACTTGCCTAGATTAAGAAGCTCTGCAATTCTCTAATTCCCCTAACTGAAGTTATTGTTTTTCTTTATGTAAAGCCCTTCATGAGTTAGCTTTAGATGAGCTGAGATTCTCTGATTCTAATGATTGAAGTTACTCCTTTTCTAATTGCAAAGTCCTTTACCAGTTAGTTATGAGAGGATGGAGCCATGTTTCTAAAAAGGAATCTGTGGGCTGTTTGAGTTTCTCTGAGATGATAAAATTGTCAAAGCTGTTTCTCTTTCCTCAGCTGGTACTGAAAGCACAACAACCTCCCTGCTAGGAAGAGGGAAGCCTTGCCAACAATAACCTGTTTGTTGAAAAGTGCTCAGTACTTAGGACCTTTTGGCAACTTGAAGAGAAGACTCAAAATAGTTTTGCTTTACTCTTCCCCCTCTTCCTCCCAAAGGAATAGGCTAATTATTATTATAGTGGATGTGATGGGGTGGGAAGTATTCTTTCTCAGTTTGGGATGCATTTTTGTCATTAGTGTTTTTCTGTTTGCCCTCTTGGAATTGCTGTTTTTATTAGCATCACCCTTGTGGTGAACATTTCTGGGACACTTGTCATGTACAGAATTCTGAGGGACTTCTGCAGAAATAATTCAAGCTTACCAATATTATTACTTTTTTCAGCTCTGGTTTAAGATTGATGAAGGAGGAAGTTTACTCTTAGACTAGAATGTAAGATATTTATATTGTTTGTTGATTTTATTTCTTGTCTTTTCCATCTATCATTGCCATTTTATTTGCCATTCTGGTTTTAAAAAATTTAATATTCTAAATTGAATAATTAGATAAGGGAAATAATTCAGAGGTTTTCAGATACAAAGCTGACATTCAGCTCCTACATTTTCTTGTGATCTTGGTATTTTATTTTCAAAGAACACATTGTGTGTGTTTTTTCCCCTCTTGACTCAGTTTTTTAAAAATAATGTTTTTAAGGACCTATGTTGAAAAAAAATTTTTTTTTGAGATGAATTCTTGCTATGATGCCCAAGCTGGCTTTGAACTCCTACATCAAGTGATCTTCCTACCTCTGAGTAGTTGGGACTACAGGCATATACCACTACACCCAGCTGAACAAAAATATGATTAGAAGATTTCTGTGTAAGTGGAACATCATTTTAGCCCTAAGTAGGAAAATATTGTTTGTTTTTGCATAGTAGACAATCTCTATTATTGTTTTTATAAATTGCTTTGGTTTATCCACCAACAGAATATGATTTTTTTTGTCCTCTGTTTCCTCGTCTGAAAAACGGGAATAACCATATTGATAGAATTGTTGTGAGGGTTAGAAATGAAGAATTATGTTAAAATATACCTAGGATGGTACTTGGAACAAAGGAATCTAAAAAGAGATTCCCATTATTACTACTCTATATTTGTTTTTATTATGGTGTTGCCCTTGTATATATTGATGCCCTAAGGTGCTAATCAGAATTTGTGCTTTGTTGGGTGTCTGCCTGTTTAACCAAATGGATCCTGACTATTGTCTGCAAATTTTAGATAAGAAAAGCATAGCAGGGACTTTAGTTACTGATTGAGCTAAATCAGTTGCTTCGATTTAATGACTGCCTATGTCTACCCAAAGTCCTATTTTGACTCTTGATTTTTAGCTGCATTTTTTTTTGTGGATATTTATTGATTTATTTTATACAAGTTGTTGCCATGCCTGCAGTTAAATTTAGAGTAAAATTGTACACAAAATTGTTTTAGCTGCATTTTAAAAAGGTAAGGTTTATTTGTATAGAACAAATGTGCAAGATTTTTTCTATTGTTTCTTTTCTTTTTTTTTTTTTAAATGTGTTACTGGGGATTGAACCCAGGGCCTTGTGTTTGCAAGGCAAGCACTCTACCAACTGAGCTATCTCCCCAGCCCTATTTTTCTATTGTTTCTTGAGTCACAGATAGTTGTTCAGAGAAAGAAACCACATGGAGGGAGAAATGTAGTGGACTATGCCTGAGTATTAGTGATCAAATTTGAGTATGCCTGCTAATAACTAGCTGGATGCCTTTGAGCAAGACATTAAATTCCTGGGGACTTTATGCATCTGTAAAAATGAATATGCTGATATATCTTTTAAGAGTCTTTCCAACTCTGAAAGTCCATAATTTGTCCAACAAATATTTGAGTGCCTGGAGTGCTATTAGGTGTTAAAATACTAGCTCACTTTGTAAGGATGATGACAATTAAGGGAAAATTACCAACTTACTTTAATGGAAAGCATCAATTTGGGAATTAATATTTTTCACTCAGCTCATTTAAAGTATATGAATTATAATATGTCTCCTGGTTTTAAATGCCATTTGTATGTTCATGGCTTCCAAATTTTTATCTGCAGCCAGATATAAATCCAATTGCTTACCAGACATCTCTCCTTAGAACTCTTAAGAACAACTGTTTAACATGTCCAAAGGGAACTCCTAATTCATGATACTGTCCTGCTCCCCATTCCAAACCTGCTGCTCTTCCTTATCTCATCAAACAGTAGTGCCATCCTTTAGCTACCCAGGCTAAAACTCTTGACAACTTTCTTTTGTACTACTTTTTTTTTTTATACACTGTTAAATAGACATAACTTTATTTAAAACATTTACTAATAATTTCCAATAGATCCATTTGAATAAATTATAATAGGAATTTCAAGATCAAACTTATTACTTATTAATATATGTCTTAATATTTTCCAGATACTTAAAACTAGTGAACTGAAGTTGTAAGGAAAAAATAAAGTCATCGCTATAAAGATAAGTAGGCCACTTGGTAAGGCAGAGTTGAGAGAGGTATTCCTTCCAAATGGAAATCTCTGTACACTGCAGAAGCTAAGTATAAGGTAAAGCAAATTTGTTGACAAGCAATTAGAAAAAGACTAGACCTAGTCTTCTAGTTTACATGCACATATAGTGTCATTTCACCATCTTTTAAAATGATTTACTCTTTCTTTTAATGACTCAAATAAGAACGGAAAAATTCTGTTTATTGTCTTCTCCTTAAATATTATCAATAAACCTTACTTGAAACAAATGAAAACTATAAAAGTAAAACTCAGGTCTGGGGTTGTGGCTTAGTGGTAAAAAAGCGCTCGCCTGGTGCGAGTGAGGCACCGGGTTCACTCCTCAGCACCACATAAAAATGAATAAAATAAAGGTATTGTGTCCATTTACAACTAAAATAATATTTTTTAAAAAAAGTAAAACCCAGTAAAATTATTCTATGCTTAATAAATATCTGATAAGAGTTCGGGCAAAATAGCCCTGGATGACGACCTCCCTGGCCAGGGGGAGGGTGGCATTCATGCTCCTTGTTGTCCTCCATGAGGGCTTCTACACCTATCCATCAGTTGTCTTGCTCAGTGCTGCATCCCTTCTCTGGTCATCTTGGGAAATTGATTTGGCAATGTGAACAGTAAACCTTCTTGAGACGTCCATGGGATTCCTCAGGATTATCTGGAAAAGTGGTTCCTTATACCATATCCTAGTCCTTATTCCAAGCAAGAACTTCTCAGGATGCATCTCCAGATTAATGCCAATTTGAAAGTCCAAAATTCTTTTTATCTAGGTTTTTCTTAAGCAGGTGAGTGTTTCCAGAATACAGAACATTTTCACTTGTTATTGTGACCATGGTTTTAGAAGTCTCAGTCCGTAGATGGTTGACTCCATTTACCTGGAGCCAAGGTTAGTTCATCATGGAAGAAGGGGATGGTGGTAGAAAACTGTTGTTAGTTCATGGCAGGATCCAGAAGCAGAGAAAGAGCTCTTTTGTACCACTTAATCTATTGATCCATTAGTAAATCCAGGTGGCTCCATCTTCACAAAATTTCCAAAATCTAACTGCTTTTTGGCTCCCTATCATTATCATCCAGAATCTGTTCTAAGCCAATGTCAGCCTACACGACTGTGGTAACTTCTTAATGGCCTTATTTCAGTTTTTGCCCTCTTACAGTCAGTCCTTCCTGAAGATAGCAGAGCAATCCATTAAAAAAAAAAAAAAAAAAAAAAAAGTCAGATCATGCTTAAAACCATCCAGTGGTGGCTCCCTGTGTTTGACAGCTGCCTTATTACAACAAAATGCCAGAGGCAGTTAACTTTATAAGGAGAAGAAAGTTTATTTTGACTTGCATTTCTGTTCCAGTCCAAGATTGGGGGCACACCTCATTGATTTAGGCCTCTAGCGAGAGCAGCATATCATAGTGGGGAATGCATGTTGGAACAGGTGCTCACAATCTCGAACTGGGAAACAGAGAGAGGACAGGAGACTTAGGGGGATAAATCTAGTTTCAGTTGTAAATTTGGAATCCATGAATGTGCAAATGGCATTTAAAACTAGGAGACATTTTGTAATTCATATACCTTAAAATGAGCTGGGTAGAAAGATAAAGATCCCTTTGAAGGCATATTTCTAATGACCTCTGATTAGGCCCAACCTCTTAAAGATCCACAGCACCCTGGGAGCCAAGCCTTTAATACATGGGTTTTAGGGGACCATTTAACATCCAAACTTAGCATTTTCTATCTCATTTGGAACAAAAGCTTAAGACCTCTGGTCCCTATGTAATCTTGCTTTCTTTTGCCCTTGTTTATTTGCTTCCAGGTTTTCTTGCTGCTTCTCAAACTGGTTAATTGTGCTCTGACCCTAGGCTTTGTGCTTTGTTATTCCTAGATGAAAGAATGTTTCCTCAGAGGACCAGGTGGTTTAGTCCTCCACTTTCTTTTTTGTTTCTTCTGGGACATCTCAATGGGGAATTCTGTGGCTTAGTTTTAGAGCAGTGCCTAGCATGTGCAAGGCCCTTTGTTCAATTCCCAACAGCACAAAAAAAGAAAGAAAGAAAAAAAATCAAGCTGGTCTCCTCATCCTTGGCTTCATTTAAAAAAAAATTAGGTTTTGGTTTGCTTGCTATTTATATTTCTCTGCCAAGAGTAGACAGTACTTGGATAAATAAAATTGAAATTTTAATTTTTTGCAGGGGGATAGTTTTATGGCAATTATGATACTATTTGCCTTGGTCTTCATTGACATATATTGAAGTAAGAGAGTCAATTAGTAGAATTAAATTTATCTGTCTTATGGAATAAAGTAAAAAAGAGTTATCTGTAAGATAAGGCACTTAGCTGAAAAGGCCCACCCCTGGGAAGTGTGCATGTGTTTCATCAGTGACAGTTTTCCTTTGTCATAATGGTCTCTTTAGTGCCAAATCTCAATAATGGAAGGAGAAGAGACTATTAATGGTTTGGGTTTTGTATTTTTTAAAATTTCTGTTTATTTTCAAAGACCTAGTCCTTAAATTTTTCTTTTAACCTTCTTCCCACTATAGCTATTGTTTTCTAACTTTAAAAAAAAAATTCAAATATACAAAAATAGGGAAAATAGTATAACGAACTCACGCTCTTTCCTGACTTGTACCTACCTTAAACATTTGTCAGTTAATGGTTAACTTGATTCTTCCATATATGTGTTCTTCACAACAGTCATAAGCTAGAAACAATCCAAAACCAGCAATAGGTAGATGAGCAAACAAATAGTGTATACAAAGGAATTATTCAGCAATTAAAAAAACAAAACAAAAAAAACCTCCAATGCACACAACATCAGGGACAAATAACAAAAACAGTATATGAAGTGAAAGAAAGGAGTACCATATGATTTTGTACCGTATGATTCCAGTACATGGAGTTTAAAAATAATCTGATGATAGAAACCTGTATGGTCACTGCCCACGGAAGTACAGAATAAGGGAAATTTCTGAAGAGACAGAAATGTTCTAAATCTTGACTGACTAATGTAGGACAGATCAGCCTGGACAACTGAGGAATTTCCAGGAAGCATTTTTATTTAAGCTCCAGCTGTCCAGAGGGGCTAATGCCTAAAAATCTTGGAACCCTAGGTCTGGAAATTCTTTGAAATTGATACCCAGTGGGGAGGGTTACAGGGTGGGTACTCTTTGTCCCATATTTTAGGTCAGAGGTTTTATAAGGTTTTATCAAGAAAAAACCAGCAGGGCTGGGAACATAGCTCAGTTGGTCGAGTGCTTGCCTCGTAAGCACAAGCCCTGGGTTCAATCCCCAGCACTGCAAAAAAGAAAGAAAATACAAACAATAACTTTTGTATAGTAAGCTCTCTTTTGACAGTCTATCACACCTTTTGTCTGCAAACCTAGCATTTACAAGAAAGAGGAAGCTTCAAACTACATTGAGCTTTCTACAGAAAGCCTGTTGAAATCCTGTTGACACTGTAAATTCTTGCTCAATTTCTCTTGAATGTCTCTTTTCTATTTTACTAGTCTCTTATTATTTATTTATTTATATTTGGTAGATGTAGATGGACATCATGCTTTTATTTCATTTGTTTATTTTTTTAATGTGGTGCTAAGAATTAAACCCAGTACTTTACATATGCTAGGCAAGCGCTCTACCACTGAGCTATTGCCCCAGCCCCACTAGTCTCTGTTATTAAACCCTTCCTTTGCATTTAATTGCTGTTCATTTCCTAAGCTTTTAGGTTAGAAGCTCAGACTCTTGATTCTAATTTATTAAAATTTTCCTTCTAGAGACCATTTTGGCAAACTCCTATGAAATGATTCAACTCACTGTTTTTTAATTTTCATTTTTATTTGATCAGTTGGGTAAATACCATGCTTCTATTTTTTTTCATTTTTTACTCTTTGTGCTTCAGTTTGGATATTTTCTGTTGACCTGTCTTCAAGTTTACTAATACCATCTTCTGCTGTCTCTTATTATATCCATCCAGTTTAGAATGCTGTTTTGTTTAAGTTATAAGACTTTTATTTTTTTCATGGCCAAGTAGGCCTGAGTGGTGACTCTCACTGCTCCCCTGTTTGTCACCAATACTCCTACACCCCAAGAAGAAACATTCACTTTTACTCTATAGCTTGGAGAGTGCCTACACTTTGGCAGCAACTTGTAATAACTCAGTGCAAGGGGAAGGGTCAGTGGCATTGACCCACTGGGCATCCAGAAATGGGCCAGCCAGTCAGCCCCACCTGGGTAGTGGTATTCAAAGATTTGATGGTAATAATAGCCTTCTGGAGTTTGAGGAGTATGGAAGGGGAATTTTTGGCTGCAGCTGCCATTCATTGCATCATCAATCTTGATGTTCAACATATTCCTGAAAATCTTAAACCAGGAATTCTTGACTGAGGTTATCCCATCACTGAAGGCCTCTTTGGGTTTCCAGAGAATCTCCTTAGTATCAGATTGGAGTCCTTAAGTGCTTCTCTCAGCAAATGTTTCTCTATCCCATTTTTTGGAATTCCCATTTCCGGTGGCAGAGCCAAGTAGTAGGAAGAAAAGTGATGATCCGAAAATGGGACTCTCAGTTCAAGGCTGAGGGCAGCAGTAGTCTGGTCTTCTCAGAGAACGTCAAACAAATAGAGTTCCTTCAGAAGCCTCTCACTCTCCTCCTTGGCCTTTTCAGGAGAAGGAGCCTTAAGGAAATAAATGTAACCCTGTGTAAGTTCATTAGATCCCTCTCCAGAAAAGATCACCATGCTGTATTCTTCCAAATATACTTGGAAATTAAATACTTACCTAGAGATACTTGAATTGTTGTAATTTCATAAGTTTCCAAGGAAAATATGACTTCACCCAGGGCCTGAATGCCCGCCCTCCTCAGAGTTAAAAGGACTTCGTGATGTTCACTTCCAGTATGATCTTTTTAACAGTCAGTAAATTGGGGCTGTCCTTTATGCCAATTGCAGATGTCTGGAAAGCATATTGTACTTGGGCCTCTTTTAGTTGCTTCAGCAGAGTGGCAGCAACCAAACTGCAGTCCAGGCCTCCTTATAAAAGGCAGCCAATATGTCTTGTCTGTCATCAAACGTTTCTTAACAGCATTGTCAAAAAGGATGAGGAGGTTCCTCTTCATGGCTTCTATCTCAAAACCTGGGAAGAGTTTCTCCACACTGTCATAGAGGACATGCAGAGGCGCATCCCTGAAGTGGTGATATTTAACCATTTCCACAGATGCAACTTGGCCATTTGGTTTTAAATCCAAAACTTCATAGTGTCCTGGAAGAAAAGGCTCCACTTTTTAAAAGGGAGCTATGTAGTGTTTCAGTGTAACAAGACCTTTAGCTTCTGAACACTTTGCAACCAGAAATCCATCTTCTGTCATGACTGACTCCATAGGTATCTCTTTCTAGGAACACTTTTTATTGGCAGTGTTCAGTAAAATAAAAAGCATACACCCCATCCAACATACAAATGGTTTTGCTCAATTCCTCCTTTGTCATACAGATGAAGGATTATCTCACCATCCACTTTTGTCTTGTTTTCAAATTCAAAATGTTATTGCAGTGCCTTGTGGTTATAGATTTCACCATTATGACAGAACTGCAAATCATGGTATTTCTTTAGTCCAGTTGGCTGCATTCCAAACAGTGGGTCAACCACTGCCAACCAGTGAAATCCAAAGCAGCAATTGGTATATCCATTGACATTCTCAAAACAAAATGCATCTGGACCCCTGTGTGCAGTCTTCATAGCACTTGGACACCGAACGAAAGGCAGTCATCACCTCCAGAGAGGGCCCAAATGCCACATATGGTGCAGCAAAGCTACAAACTTTCTGGCACTTGTAGACCCAGGATGCGAAACCAGGCTTATTTGGATTCACAGGTCCTTCTATTTTCATCTCACTGTGCGTAGGTGTCATGATACTGGCATTTCTCTTCTGGTATGTTCTATTAGTTTATCTTTTGGGCCTCAGTTTCCTTATCTTCTTACTATGGTAGGGTTGCCTCTACAGGTGGCAACCACTCCCTAAGGGCAGAGGACTTTTGCAAGCTTTGAAGAACTTCTTTCTGCTGTTATAGGTCAGAAATGAAGTACTGAGTACAGAGTACAAAGTACCAAGTCCAAAGTTCATGCACGTGTTCCTGCAGAAGGCTTTCTAGTATCACTATCTGGGTTTTCTGTTCTTTTCTGATTCACACATCAGCTTATACAGCACCTTTCTGTATATCTCATCTTGCCATATTTCCTTTCTTAACGCCAGAGAGAAACTGAGTAAAGAGAGTATGGGGAGAGGACAAGAGAAAAAAGGACAGGTTAAGAGCTGATGAGAGGCCAAAAGACTACTGCAGAGTTTGAGCCTGTTCCTCAGACAGAGGTCCCTCTGTTACCACCAGTCTCAGTTTTTCCTTCCTTTTGCCCTGTCCCTCTCCTCCCCAGCCCCCAAAACGGAAGCTAGTACAGAACCCAAGAGCAGAATCAGAAAGGTGAAATTGGTAGAGAAGATCTGCAAGAGGGCTGCAACTAAACCTATAGCTCCTGAAAGCTCCGACTTCCTAGACCCTTTCTCAGAATGTCAGGAGATATGCTATTTTGTAATAATAGAATGTTCACTGATTTTTTTAAATGGACTTAAAATTTTTTTCATAATGTACTTTTTTATTCATTTGTCTGTGTTTCTTTTTCTTTAATACATTTACCACAGTTCTTTTGAATGCTGCTTTTTGGATTGCCTCTGATCTACTTCTATTGAATGTTTTCTCTCTTCATTAGTGGCTATATTTTTCTTGTTTCTTCGCATGTCTAGTAGTTTTTAAATGTGTACTGAACATTGTTGACAAAATGTAGAAGTTACAGATTATCTTCCTTTGAAATATATTGAATTTTGTTAGGACAGCCAATTAAATTGCCAGCTCTTCACCTTTGTTCTGTCAAACTTGCTATAGTGTTCTGTTAGGTTGTTCTATTTAATTTTGTTTATATGTGTCCACTGTGGTCCATTTTCTTAAGGTGTGGTCTTTGTGGAATTTTGCCAGGATGTCCATGGTCTTCACAAGGGTCTCTCTGCTTTGGTTGTGCACAAACACTGACAATGTTGTAGAACTGACCTTTGAAATTTCAGTTTACTAGTGTTTACTTCCTACCAGGTGGTTTTCTTTAATTGTTCAATATTGAGATGTTCACAAATGGATGAGAATTTCTGAGCACATTTCTGGGTTTCCTTCTTATGGCTTATACATTCCAAGCACCCTGTTCTGTGTCCTATCCATCCTATTTGGATGAGCTTACCCAATTCCCAGAAAATGCTTCCAAGGGTAAAATCTTGGGGGAACATTGGATCACTTCATGTGTCTCTCTCAGAGATCACAGTTTTGTGTTGATTACACTCCAGTGCCTGCAAACAGATTTGTCCAGATTTTAAAGTTATTTACCATTGGATAGTAAGTCTTGCATAAGCTTTCCTCCATGACCAGAAATCTTACCATTTCCTTTTGTAGACATATTAACTACCTTTTAAGTTAGATTTTTTGCTTCATGTTTTATTCTAGAAGAAACTCTGGTTTGATTGTAATTATGGTGTAAGTTTCATATTTCAGAGAAGTAAGTGTTAATTGGGAAAACAGCTCCCGTAAATTTATTATATATAATTTGATATCTTAATTATCTGTTGTGTTTTTTGTATTTCCAGGAATCATCTGTTGCATTTCGCGTTAGAGTCACCACCCATATCTCCTGCTTCTTCCTCTTCTAAGAAGCTTGCTGTCAAAGTACATACTCCTGGAGGTTTCCAACATTCTTTAAAGCAGGGAAGCAGATTAATGGACAGTTTCTTGATCAGAGAAACTAGTGGTTCTACATTAGAATTGTCAATAAAAGAAAATGACAGCAAATTCAGCCCTCAGAAAGAGGCAAGCACTTCTATGGAGACCAAAGAGGCACGTTTTATGGGAAAGACAACTCTTGGCTCCTCAGATACTAATGGTCATGAGATACCCTCTACATCCACCTTGAAGCAAGTTTCTAAAGGTAGAAAATTATTTTTTTAATGTGCATTTTCTTACTTAATGAAAATATTCTCATTCATATGACATAAAGATAAATAGGCAACAATTTTTAGGGGGAAGGATTAGGATTAGATTTTCCCTTTCATAATCTCAAAATTGATGTAGTGGGTACTTTTTAAATATGTTTGTTTTTTCTTTCTCATATAGTAGAAATTGAGGCTGATTTCTTAAAGAAAAAAGAAAAAGAAACAAATAATTTAGTTCATACTTCAGCATCAAAAGTAACTTTGTTTCTCAGTTTTAAAGCCTTTCTCGCCCCCATCTAACATACTAGTTCCCATTTAATCTGTAAGAGCTGTTTTTATCCTCTTATACCACTGCTTGAGCACCTCCATGATATTTTGCCTGTCATTTAAAGCCTATGATGATTTGGTACCTACCCTGGCCATTCTACCTTATTTTTTACCTCTTCCTCTCAGAAACCCAACTCAAGCCAAACTGATCTCCTGCTCTTCCTCCAGTACAGCCAGGGTTTGGCAAACTGCAATTCCAAGGCCAAATCTGCCTTGTCACCTATTTCTGTAGATAAAGGTTTACTGGAATATAGCCATATCCATTTGTTTATGGATTGACTGTTTTCATGCTGCAGTAGCAGAGTTGCATACTGGTGACAGAGGCCATATGACCTAGAAAGCCCTAATTCTTTACTAAATGGCCTTTGCTTAAGAGTGTTTGGTGACCCCTGTTCTTACACCTTTTCAGACCGTTCAGATCCTAAACTATTCACTGATTAGGGTTAGACAACATCCATATCTCATGTCACTGAGAGCTACCACCCTTATTTTCCTACCTGTTTTGTGTACTGTTTGCTTCTCTGTTCATGAACATATCAGTTTTACCTTTTGTTATCTATGTTTTTTTCTTGCCAGTGTAGTTCAGAGCACCTTTTAGACAGAAACACTGTCTTATATCTTCATTAAACCTATGCCATCCACAGTGCAAGGCTGTTAGTGATTTTTAAAGTTAGGTTGAATTAATTTGTTAGTACTTATGTTTTACTTTTCTTAAGGGACTATAAATTCCTCTTAAATTTCCTAGTATGTTTTATCCTTAGTCTTTTTACCAATTGACTGTTCTTATTTTATTTTTTTAAGATTGATTGCTAACATTTTTGCTTCATAGAATGTTTTTTCCAAATGAAATCTTACATTGAACCATAACATAAAATAGATAAAGTGCCCATGCTCTGTTAAAAGTAAGGACAGAGGGTTTGGAAATTGTGCTGCTCTGCCACAATCCTCCCCTCCCTGCTTTAGTTCACTGCCTATTATCTGTAGTGGCCTTTCTAAGCCTTGAGATTCCTCTACAGATCCTTGCAACTCCATGAAACACCTTGAGACTTATTGCATTTCCTAATTTTATCACTACATATGGAATTATAAATGAGAAGTAAATTAACAACTTTGTAAACTTTGACAAATTTGAACAGTAGTTGATCTTATTTAGTAAACGCTTTAATCTAGCTGTACCTACCTGCTCAACTGCCCCAGGCCAGTTTATCTCCCACTAGTTGATATGATTGCTTCTGTGCTATCAAGGGATGCTCCTAAGCCTTGGGAAAATAGAAAATTAGTTTTATAGTTTGGCCATACTTTGGTAAAAAAGATTTAATGAAAGTTTTTCTTTTATTGGTACTGAGAATTGAACCTGAGGTACTTTACCACTGAACTACATCCCCAGTTTTTTTTTTTTTTTTCCTTTTTATTTCTTATTTTGAGACAGGATCTTGCAAAGTTGCTAAGACTGGCCTTGAACTTGAGATCCTTCTGCCTCAGCGTCCCCAGTTGCTGAATGATAGGCATGTGCCATTGTGCCTGGCAACCAGAGCGTTTTCTAATAAATCAATTTCCAGCCTATGTGCAGCATTGTAACTTCCCATGATGTAGTTCTTACCCACTAACCAGTCTGTTCTGCTGCTGTTGCCCTTTTGGGTCATTCTTTTTCTCTTTTGCTTTTCTAAGTTCATGTTAAGTTGGGATTATGGTTTTTTTTTTTTTTTTTTTTTAATCTTAATTGCTGAAAGATACTGGCTTATATATTTTTGCCCTTTCTACAAATAGTAAAGTCTCTGTTTCTCTTTTTAAAAATACAGTGGATTGTCCTGTTTGTGGGGTTAACATTCTAGAAAATCACATCAATAAACACTTAGACACCTGTTTATCAAGCGAAGAGAAGAAGGAAAGCCTCAGAAGGTAAGAAAGTTGAGCATAGCCCAAGCTGCTTTAGCTAGGTGCTTCTTGTGGTTCATAAACCTGAAGAAACAATTGAGTATTCATTTCATCCCTGTGACCAGTTGTATTCTCTCTCCCACCTTTGCCTTAAATTCTGTTGATCAAATCTCCCCCTCTTGTTCTTCCCTGAGCTTGCATTTTGCCAAATATAGTTAACTATATTGAATATGTAGCTACTGAATTTTTGACTTGAGAAATTAGTGACTTAGAATTCAATTCTTTTAAAATCTCTTTTCTTCTTAGACTTTTAGAACTCCACAAAATCCCATGATCAAAACGAGTAAGGCTAAACTCTGAATATGGAACACATGAAATCTTTTTTTTGGTCCTTAGGATGCTCAAAAGTTTTAGAAGTTTACATGAGTCCTTTTCAAAAAATTATTTTTTGACCAGGCATTTATGTACATATGTAAAAATGGCAAAAAAGAGTATGTGTAAAACATGCTGTCCTCGCCTCCAATTCACCGTAAGTCGGCAGCTCAGTATTTACACCCAACTACTATGCTATTCTGCCTCCTTTATACATCAAAGTAACAGTAATTTCTTAAACTAGTTCACTATTTTTACACATGAAAGTTACTCAGGAATGAAATTTTAATTTAAGTTAAATTATAGGGTATTAAGGAACCAGTGGCTGATGAAGATAATAAGGAAGCAGAAATTGCAAATTAGATAAGTCTGGTAATGAAGGGAATGAGAGCAATGAGGTGGTAGTTGAGGGAAAGAATGAATAGCAAGATCAAGGGACGATTTCATTTTTAAAAATAGAGGTTGTTTAAATCTTTAGTCTCTTTCCTTACACTGTCTCCAGGGAGAGAACAGATGATAAATGGAACAAAGTGGTAAGTACAAAAGATCAAGAGTCCAGTAATGAAGTTATCCTGAACCTTGTGCAAAGACTCTTTGGAAACTTTCAGGAGGAAAGGCAGAGAAAATAGGTGATAATTTAGTGAACTTTGGAAAGGGGGAAAGGATGCTGAAGAAATGAATGGTTGCTAGGAAGTAGGGATGAATAGAATGATGGGCTCTTACGTTTGATCTGTTTTGAAGAACTTGGAAAATTATTTTCCAAACACCACATTAATAAGGCAGAACCATTTTACTGCTTGTTATAATTGAACATAAAAAAGGTGTCACTTAATTTTCATGAATAGATTTGAAGTGAATGCAGGTTCTGGGGGAAAGTGTTATAATTTAACACTGGGTAACATAAAGCTTAGTGGTGTTTTGTTAATTTACAGTGGGGGGCAGATCTGGGACAATCTGTGTACATAGTGCGTAAGTTTGTTGGTGAGTATAAAATGGAGATCTTTAGGTTGCCCAGTTAGAAAGGATTTATGAGACTAGACAGTCCCAAGGATTGTTTCCTATAAGCCATGAGAGTTGGATGACCTCTTTTTCTCTTTGTGTTTCTTCCGACATATATATGGAGTATATAAGCTGAGTATTTTCTCCTTAAAGAGTAAGGAATCAACATTGATAATTTTGTTTGAATTCCTCTTTTTCTAGATGCATCTGTCATTTGCTTGTATTTAGCTGTGTCAGTTTATGCTATGATCAGCTTATCCATGTGTAGTTAAGTTCGAGTTCCAATAGTGGTTCCAGATCCTGCTCCACAGAATCCTAGAGTCCTGCCAGTTGATCTATAGTATAATTTAGAAGCATTGCATATTGTATTACCCTCTTAGTGTACTGAGGCTGCTTAAAGGCCTACCTTATAGATAACTGCTGGTTTTTGTCCTCATAACTGACATCTTGCAGAATTGGTCAGACACACTTATGGGAACATTCAGCTGCATCTGTCTTTACATCCCATCCTGGGGTCTGGTTGCTTAGAGGAATCTCTGTCTATTTTTCAGTCTCCTCCCCAACACCCAGGTCATCTCCTAGTTATGGATGACAACCTTAACCCATTCTATATAAAATCATCTCCTAGTTGATTCAAAGACTATACCTTTTCATGTCCTCAGATTCTGAGACCCTTAAATACATTACTCAGTTTTACCAAGTCATGGAAGAAATATTAATGTCATTTTCATGTTTGGGGAAACATTTATCAGGCTTTGTATTTTAAAATTATAGATAGAAATTGTTGATATCTGGTGGTACTTTTCATTGTAAATTCCAGTAAACAGTATGATTTATTATTAGAATTTCACAGTTATAAATTTAGCCATTTATCCTTGATAAAATAAGTGTTTTAGATAGGAATCAATGAATTATTTCTCCTTGTACGCTTGTTATAAATGCCTGTAAGATGATTCATCTGTTGCTACCTACTGTGATTTTATTTTGCTATAATTTTATCAATCCTATAGAGTCAAATTTGCTGTCATTATAAGAAGAGTTTTCAGAAAAAAATACTCTGTTGAGGGCTTACAGGTCTTTTTATAGTTAAGTAGTTATTTCTGGCTTTTAGATTTTGTGAATAGAGCATAAAATAAATGGTTTAGTAAGGAAATGGCACTATTGGTTCACAGAGACATGTATGATTGTTTTGTATTTTTTGACTGCAGTATTTCTGTAAGTGTGACCTTTTGCACCATTGCATCAGGTGTGCCCTGGGGAATCTTGCTGAAAGTATAGACTTTAGATTTCCATTTTGGACCTGAACCACATGGGTAGATGTTGTGAAAGGGATTGAGAATCTGCATTTTAACCAAGCCCTCCTTCAAGCCCTCAGGTGAATCTGAGGTATTCTGGAGGCACAGCTTGTATAAATTAGTTCTATGCAGACCCTTTGTAAACTCTTCCTTTTGGGATAAACCTTTTACTCTCAAGTTCCTATTAATTTTTACCTGAACTTTTTCTGATTTCATTTTGAAATGATTGCAGTTATAATGACCACCTCAAAAACATACTAAGTGCCTAATTGCCATCAAGCTAAACCAGGGGCTGTACTCAGGAAGCCATGCTATAATCAGATAAAATGGATTAAAACTCACTAAGGAGTTCCTGTTTATGAAGCTTTTCTGAAGTCATTGATATTTGCAGGTAGCTTGAATTATAGTCTATTTTAGGAAATAATGTTTTTTAACTTTTGGGGCAAAGAGTAGGAGAAGGTAATATAACATAACATTGCTTTGTTATACTTAAAATATTATCAGTGTATCAGTGTATTTTTTATGTAAATAGAATGAAAAATGAAAATCCAGGTGGTAATTTTCCTAATTCACTTCTTGTAAGGTCTTATGTGTTTATTGACATAAATACTTGACTTTGAAGAGGACAAAAACTTGTCATTTTTTTTATTCTTGTTTTCCTTTGTCTTCTTTGAAGATTATTGCTGTTTGACTTTCTGAATTTGTCTTTCAGTAGTGGTGATGAGCTGAGTAAAGTTGACAGTTGCCCTTTTATTTATCTAGTTCCTTTCAAAATGATTGCCTAGTATTTGAGTGGCATGTTTGCCTGTTGATCAGAACCTTTTCTAGAGAAGCTACACCCATAGCCTAACCCTCAGTAGTGTGTATATTATAATCATTTGACATAACTGATTTTTATAGGAACTTTGTATGGAAACCATGAATAAATTTTAGGAAAAGCATGCTTAAAAGAGAATTGATCAGGCCTACATGAGTGTGGTTCTAAGTGAAATTCCCATAACATTGAGTCCACAAGTCTTCCATGTAAGCCTTCTAAGTCTGCATCTTTAGGCCTGAACTCTTTGAAACCTAAGGCTTACTTCTGGAGTTGTCTAGACTTCTCTGCCTGAATGTTGCTGGCATCCTAGGGGCACCATTGTCAAACACAGTCAACTTTTCCACAAACAAGATCCTTCTTCTCTTTCCCTTATTATCTTAATGACTCTACTATTCTCCCAGTCATCCAGGTGTTGAGTCAGAAGATAAATTATTGTTTTAAATGAAAGCTTTTGATAATTCACAATAATCCTCAGAGATCATTTTTTTTTCTTTTCCTTTTCAGTTCTATTAACAAAAGGAAGCCGCTGCCCAAAACCGTGTATAACTTGCTCTCTGATCGTGATTTAAAGAAAAAACTAAAACAGCATGGATTGTCTGTTCAAGGAAATAAACAGCAGCTTATTAAAAGGCACCAAGAATTTGTACATATGTACAATGCCCAGTGTGATGCTTTGCATCCTAAATCAGGTAAAGTAATAATGAGTTATGCTTATCCTCTGGATAAAATATTTCTGGGTAGCTCAGAGATTAAAAACCATAGAGAAAAAATTTGAATAAGTAATAATAGATAATAGATAAGATATGCAAATTTATTCCCTCAAATGATATCTAGAGACTATTACAGTAAACCAACCTTCCTCTCAGCTTGTCTCCCAGTCCCCAAGTCCCCATTCTCAGAGGCCGCACTATTGCCAGTTTCTTAGGCACTTTTCAGATAGCATGGTGGTGAAGAATGGATCTAAAGATCCTGGGCTACTGTCCCCAGTTTTTCAACTCTGTGCCTGGGTGACTATGAGCAAATTACTTGCTATCTCTGTACCTCAGTTATAATACTACCTACCCCCTCCTGTGTGTCTCATCTTTTGGATATTCATTTGTATCTTTAAAATACCCTTTGTAGTAAACTGGTAAATGTGTTTCTCTGAGTTCTGTGAGCTGCTCTAGCAAATAATCAAACCTAAGGAGGTGTTACCACCCAAACCTGCCTACTTGCTGCTGAAAACCAATACTGGGGAGAGGAGAGTTGGTGGGAAGGGAATCAGGTTTATTCAAGAATGGCACCCTGAAAAGATGTGGGGAGCTATCATCTTCCAATGAGGCCCCCATGTTAGGGAACTCAGTTATGCAAAAGGGGTTTCTAGGGAAGGAAAAGAGGTACAGGAGAGAATGGGCAGGAAGACTGTGCATTCCAGGTGGACTCTTTGTCATCCATGGTGTGTGTCATTCTCTCCACCCCAGTCTGACTAAAATATTGCTATCCTGACCTCTGGGTCTAGTTCCTACAATTCTTTATGTAAACATATTACTTTTCTACAAGTTAGACCTCACAGCAAACCTACGCTTTTTGCTAGTTGATGCATAGGACTAAAGAGTAAGAAGAGGTATTAAACACTAGGATGTAATCTGAAGGTCACTAGATGTTCTGGGTTCTATAAATCTAAAGAAAGATTATTTAGCAATTAACCTTTTAATCACTTAGGTTTGGCTTTTCTTTAGAATTTAGGATGCTGAGCAAAGGGAAGGGAACCAAAACTATGTCTGCCAAGAACAACTGGCAGAGGGGCAGCATTATCACTGTCACAACTGGCCTGTGCAAACCCTTGTTAGTCAGAAACACTAGTAAACAACCTGTGGCTTCTGATTGGTATTGGAAGTACATGAGGGGCAGTCTTGTGGGACAGAGACCTCAACCTGTGGGATCTGATGCTCTGTCAAGGTAGATAATGAGGGAAACGAATTGAGCATACAGCTGGTGTGTTTTGAAGAATTGCTTGCTTGCATGATATGTGGGGAGAAATCGCCACACATCTTGTGTCAGAAGTGTTGTGGGTGTATAGTGGGGGAGGCTGAGTTTCTTTTTTCTGCAGGTATGTATACACACAAACATTTGTTTTGGTTTTGCTCATTACTCTAGATTACCATATGCATCTTTAACTTATTACAGTCTACCCTCAAATAATATACTATTTCATGCATAAGGTAAGGATCCTATAACTTCCATTTTTTTTACTTTTGTTATCATAGATTTTTCTTCTGTGTATGTTAAATACTCCTTGATACCTTTTGCTTTAAGCTGTCACTTTTCTTTTAAATAAAATAAAAAATAATTGGACATGGTGGCACATTTCTGTAATCCTGGCTACTTGGGAGCCTGAGTAAGGAGGATTGCAAGTTCAAGGCTAGCTTGGGCAACTTAGCACAACCTGTCTCAAAAAAAGAGATAAAAAGGTTTGGGGATGTAGTCAGTGGCAGAGCGTGTGAGTCCCTAGGTTCAGTCCTAGTCCTTTAAAAAAAAAGAAAACAAGACAACCTACACTTTTATCACTTCTAGCATTCTGCATTTCTTGGTGTAGATTTAGGTTTCCATCTGGTGTCATTTACTTTTCCCTGAAAAACTTAATCAGTATTTCCTGTAATATACATATATTGTTGAAACATATTCTCTCAGCTTCTGTTTGTCCGAAAAGATCTTAAGTCTGCATTCTTTAAAAAAAAAAAAAAACGACAACTGTGTGTACGTGAGTGTGTATGTCACAAATGCTCTACCACTATGCTACATCCCCAGCCCTTCTTTATTTTGAGATATGGTTTGGCTAAGTTGCCCTGGCTGGCCTTGAAGTTATGATGTGATCCTCATTCCTCAGCCTCTGGAGTAGCTGGGATCATAGGCATGTGCTTAAAAATTTGTTTTATTTGGAAATGATGTTAAAATTGTAGGAGAGCTGAAAGAGTATCATAAAGAACACATATATACCCTGTACACAAAATGTCCCATTTGCTCTGTGACTTACTGTTTCTCTTTTTCTCTGTGGGTATGTGCATATATTCATACATACACTTACCTTCTTAAACCTTCTGAGAATAAATTGTGTAACCTTGTTTCTTTACCTCTAAATACTTCATTGTGTATCTCTTTGGCGGGGGTAAATACTCTTCATTGCCACTGTACAGTATCAATTTCAGTGAATTTAGCTCTGCTGGAATACTCTATCATCTCTGTTCCAGTTGCTTTAGTGAAACCAATAATGGCCTTTATGGATTTTTTTTTCCCCCGGAAGGACATGATTCAGTTTTGGATCACATATTGCATTTAGTTATATTATCTTTTCAATCTCTTTCAGTTTGAAATAATTCCTTAGTCTTTCTTTGTCTTTCATGACATTGACCTTTTAAAAAAATATAGTCTTTGGTGTGTGTGTGTGTGTGTGTGTTTTGCTTAATATAGTGGTTCTCATTCTGACTTTGTCTGTTTCCTTGTAATTTTATTGAGGTTGTTCATTCATGGCCAGAAACTATGTTAAGTGAAGTTTTTTCCCTCAGAATATCACTTCGAGGGGTACTTGATACTTTCAAGCCCATTTTTGTGATATTAGTTTAATAACCAGGTCAGTGTCTCCATTGTGTATGTTGTTTCCCCCCACACTAATAAGAAATCTGTAGAGAGACATTTTGACACTAGATAACCATTCTCTACCTTATTAATGTTTCGCTTATATATTTAGTTTTCTGTAGTAACTTTTATCTGACCTCGTCTTTTCTGTGATCATGAAATGATTTCCCAGCTCCATTGCTCCCTTCACACTTGCTAGTTGGCACTGTAAGCACAAAAGGATGGAAAGCAGAGGGGAAGCAGACCTCAATGATTCAGAGAAGCCTTTATTCCTTTGCGGATATGGGCGCTATTGGGATCCATTTTCTGGATGGGGAATATGGCCCTCAGTTTTAGAGGGTATTTTGGTTTTATAGAGTACAGTGAGATAATCATTGGAAGCCATGTACATTCAGTTTTGACCATCAGGGGCTAGTTGTACAGGCTAAAACCTTAACTTAGGAAGGTGGTTGTGAAATGGTTGAAACTCATTGTTCTTACTCTGGATCCATTGTTTCCCAGAGTTTCAATATTTGCTGTGTCTTCATTTAGGGCTAATTTGCGATGGGGGAACGTCAAAGTTTTAGGCCCATTGTTATTAGGAAAGGGTGCGCTGGAATGTTTTAATGTTTGGCCATTTCCCTTTCCCTCCTCCCGAACCACACTGTCCCTCCGTTTTTCTTGGAGAGCTGTCTTTTAGGAATATTATTTTCCATAAGCTTTTAGGTGCTTGTCATGATTTTGAAAACAAGAGTCTCTCCTCTACCTTGTCCACTTGTAACCTTCATTTGTTACAGATATGGATCCACATATTTATAGCTTCTTACCATTCCATTCCTGGTTATTGTGGCATTTGTAGTTTTTTAGATTTGGTCAGTGGGAGGTCTTCATACTGATTTTCCTGTTCCTCATAACATGCATCCATTGCTTTTATTACCATTTCCTTATTTATGATATAGAAAAATATTACAGGTTAATCTTGTCTTTCCACATCCCATCCCTGGAATTATCCATTTCTCTGAGAAGCTCTGAGAAACCAAGATGTGGATACTAGCTATGTTTTTGGCTTGGGAATATGTGCATGTGTATGTATCTGTATTCATATGGATACATGGATACATACATAAATACACATGTGCACACATATGTAACGTATATGGATGCATGTAAATCCTTTTACACTTAAATGTTTTTAGAGATCATGAGAATATACCAAAACCTCTACTTTCAGTCCAGCCCTTCAGGATTCTTTACTTTTCTCTATTCTGTGTTTTCCTTTTTATCTAGTCAGAATCATCCCTCCTTCCAGTATCAACACTTTTTCTAATGTGTTCAGTTCTATAATACATCTAAAATTGTTTCAGAATTGCTTCATCAGTACTAGTACATCTCTACAATACAGACCTGTAGGAAAAGAATCAGGGTTTATTTTAGTTGTCTGTGCCCACCCTTGTGTGTCTGAGCCAGCCTCGTAAGCCCTGCCTCCGTGGCCTCCACTGAGTTTGATGCCTAATACTGTCTTAAGTTTCCTTTTATCTCCCTGAAGTGTGATTTTGTTATTTGTTTGATATACAATCAGCCTTTTTTGTTTTACTTTGCATCTAATTTTTGTTGTTACTGTTTCCTTCCCCCTTGAAATGATAAGATATAAACAACTTGAATGTAACTTTGAAACCACTGAAAAGATATTTTTACAGTGGACTCTCTACTGTTATAAAAGTATAACAGAGTTGCCGCATAGTTTTCTTTTTGAAGAGGGTTCCTAGCTGTTTGTTGGATCATTTTATGATGGTAGTTTTAACTCATTTGTTGGAGTTATCTTGGCAGATAATGAGTTATCCTGGTTCTAAGCTTGACAAGTTTTTAAAAATTTTATCCTGGAAATTTTGAGGGTTTTAGAATGAGACTTAGAACCTATTTGATTATTGTACATAGTAGAAAGTCACCTTGTTAGGGTTTAGCATATGGATCCTGGCCTGCTTGTTGGGCTGTGGTTATAATGACAGTTTAGTTTCCAGAGCCTGTGCAGTGTTATTCTGGGTCTTTGTTTAATTGCAATCTGGAGGCCACTTGGAAAACCTGGCATTCCGTACTGTGGTTTAGTTCTTAAACCTCTTGGCATATTGAATTTTAGATGTTTTTGCATGTGAATCAATCAGGGATGCATCTATGATTTCCAGTTCTCTTCTGCAGGTTCAGTCTCTTTGGTTTCCTTCCCTTCTTTGCTAGTTGAGGGGATGAAGATGCTTCATGCTACCACCAGGTCAGGGGTAGAAATCTCCATTCCTCACTAGGTTTTCACTGTCACTGTGTTAGTGGGGAAGGAAAGCTCACCCCAGGCCTCCTGCTACCTCTCTAAGCCCACACTCCCCACTTGTTCTGAGATGGTATTGCAGGGGGCAAGGAGTATCAGCAATGTTTAGCTTGGTAGGTCAGGTATTGTCAAAAAGATTTCTAGACATCTCCTTTCACGGATTTCTGCTTAGAGTAGTTTTTCCTTGGGACTTCTTTGTCAGTGCCTATTGTAGTTCCAGGTTCCTGGCTTCTCCACATCTTAGTGTGTGATATTTAGAAGATAAAACAAAAATGCAGGGAGCTCACTGCAACTTGTTCTCAAACTGAGATCCTCAGCAGTCCATCTTTGTACCTTTCAGCGTTTTCTTAAAATTGTTGTATTCAGGGTAGTTGTCCCTAGTGGGGAAGAATAGAGAGAAATGAGTCTAGTCCATCCTGTTTGGAATCTGGAGTTCTTTTTTATGTATTTCTAATTTCTGTCATGGGTGCACACACATTTAGGATTGTTGTACCTTCTTGGTGAATTGACTTGTTTATCACTTTAATTCCCCTTGTCATCCCTGATAACATTGATTGTTCTGAAGCCTCTTTGCTAATACAGCTACTCTTGTCTTCTTTTCATTAGTGTTTACATGATAACATCTCTGTCCATACTTCTATTTCTAATCTGTCTTTTTATTTAAAATAGGTTCTTTATGATTGCAGTTTGGTCTGTTCTTTTTAAAATCCCGTCTGACTGGCCTTTTATTGGGTTCTTTTAGACCATTCATGTTTAATGTAATTATTGATACAATTGACTTAAATTTAGCATCTTGCTAGATTTTTTTCTTCCATCTACTTTGGTCTTTTAATCTTTTTTTTAAAAACTCTTTTGGGTTAATTGAGCATTTCTTACTCCATTTTATTTTTATAGTTGGCTTAGTATTTTCTTTCTTTTTTCAAAAAATGTGATCTCTCTACAGTTTGCAGTATAAATCTTTAGTTACAATCTGCCTTCCTGCCTTCGAATAGCATACAGCTAGCTTTGTGTATGAAATGTTTTAACAGTGTATTGTCAGTTCTTAACTTTTTGTGCTTTTGCTGTCTTGAATTTACATTTACATATATTATTAAAATAATATACTGCTATCTTTTCCTAGCAAACAGACAGTTGTCTTTTAGGGTAGTTAAAAAGAAAAATGCACATTTCATATTTACCTTCATGATTATTGTTTCCAGTACTATTTGTTTCCTATAGAGGTCAGTTTCTGGTTCTTCTGCTTAGAGAACTTTCTTTAACATGTGTTGTAGTAGAGGGCTGCTAATAAATTCCTGTTTGTGGTTATCTCAGAAAGGTCCCCCCCCGTTTGACTTTTGAAAGATACCTTCATTGGTATAGAAATCTGAAGTAGTGTTGCCGAAAGCTCAGTGCTTGTCCCCGGTGCCAATTCAATAACGAGGACACAGGTTTGAGGAAAAGGAAAAAGAAGCTTTATTGCTTTGCTAGCAGAGGAGAAGCACAGGGGACTCCTGTCCCAGAGACTGATTCTGCCCATCGGGAGGAAAGCAGGGGATGGGGTTGCTTTTAAAGCTCTTCAAAGGCTACGTTCTAGGTGTGCCCTGACTGGGTGTCCTCTGGCAGATATCTCCTTCCTGTGGAGCACTGATAGCTCTGGGTAATCTTGTACCCTGCCCCCATGTTAGGGAGGGGGAGAGGGAGAAGAAGAGAAAAAGGAAGCGAGCTAACTCCAATGCAACTGAAAACAACCATGCAATTGATAAGGGAAACCCTGAGGAGCCTCAAGAGAGATGGTCCTACTCATTCTGGTGGCCAGTGATAGACTCCAGGTATCTGATTCCACCATGGTGTTGCCAGCCAGGTCTCCATTGGTCAGGGGCTGGCTCTGGACACGCTTCAACATCTCCATGCCTTGGGACTTACAGTAAGAATTCTGGCTCCCCACTCTCCAAATCATGGCCAGCAATCACTGTCTTGCTCTCTGTGGTCCAATGACAGTAACTCAAGTCTGGCCTGTTGCTGTGAACCACGACTCCAGCTGAATGAGGGTGTGGCTATGCAGCTCAGTGCAGTGAAGGTAGGTGTCTCCATGACCAAATATGTGCTTCTTTTGGTCTTCTTCGATGTAAAATACCAGTGGAGAATGAAAGTTTGCAGGCAAGGTCCACCACGCTTTCTTGCCAAGAGTGCTCATTTCCAAATGGTGCACTACTCTTACTTGATTCAGAGCAGGACAAGTCCAAGCAACTGACTGGAAAATGTGTTTTTTTTTTTTTTTTTTTTTTTGGTCAGTCCTTTTAAAATGTTACTGCATTGTTTCCTGAAATAGTTTCTGACTGGAGATGTGATGTAATTCTGGACATTTCTTTATGTTATATACTTTTCCCCCTCTGGCTTCAAGATTATATGTGGATGTGCATGTTTTGTTTTGTATTTGTTTTTATGTTTTATTTTGTATCAATGTTCTTTGACTTTCTTGCATTTGTAGTTTGGTGTCTTTCATTGTATTTGGCAAATTCTAGACATTAGTTCTTCAACTGTTTCTTTTCTTCTCTTTTTTTCTTTGGAATTTCTGTAACATCTGTTTTATTCTTTTGCTCTTGTCCCACAGCTTAGTTGCTTAGTTTTTTGTGGGTTTTCTCTCTTCAGATTGGATAATACCAGTCTCATTTCAAGTTCATCATTTTTTTCCTTAGGCATTTCAGATTATCCTGTCACTTTTTATTTTTCAATCTAGCATTTTTATTTTATTTTATAATTATTATTATCTTGGTGGTACAGGAGCTCTTAACCAGTGAACCACATCCCCAACTCTTTATTTTTATTTTGAGACAGAGTCTCATTAAATTCCTGGAGGCTGACTTTGAAATTGCTATCTTCTAGCCTCAGCTTCATGAGTCACTGGGATTATAGGCATGCACCACTGTGCCTATTTTATTCTTTCTTAAGGAAAGACTTTCTACTGATATACTTTCTACTGAAAGCCCCATTTGTTCATGTATGTTATTTATCTTTTTCACTAGATCTTTAGCATGTTATTAATAGTTATTTATATTCCATGTCTTATAGTTTTAATATCTAGGTGCAATCTGAGTTTGGCTTTCTTATTGCTGTTACAAGTCTTAGTTGAAAGCCAGACTTTAAATGTACTAATCTGAATACTGAAGTATTTATATCGTATTTGTGCCTAGAAGTAGATGTGGCTTTTCTTCTGGTGGGTCTTTATTCTTTAGGATTCTTCACATTTAGTCTGAAGTTGAACTTGGTTTGGGTTTTGTTGTTGCTATGGTTACCCTCAGTTCAACATAATTTTCACATTTCTTGAAAGCTCCCTTGTGTTTAGGTTGGTGGGTGAGTTTCAAAAAAAAATTTTTTAATGTGTTTAGTCTACCACTCATAACTGAGGTTTTCCCTATGATCCTGTATCTCATGTTCATTTCTTTCCCAATGGTGGGAGCTTGCTATTGCTTGTCTCTAGGAGTCTGTTCAGTCCTTGGCAGGAAGCAAGGGATCCTTTTCTGTTGTACTGATTCAGGCTATGTCTCAGGAGACCTTGATTCTTGTCCCGAGGGGTAAGGTTCTCAGTCGTTCTATTACCCCCACCCCCACCCCCGCCACCACCCCTAGTGGCAGCAGTCTTCTAGTTTGGGCCTGGGATGGGTTTTTTGACCCTTTTGCAGGGCCAGAGGTTTTTGTCTGTGGTTGTTTGCTTACTTTCCCCAACAGTAGTGGGAATTTACTTGTGTTCTGGGAACAACAGTTTTGCTGACCATTGGGTTAATGCTTTTATTTCTTGCATAAAGATCTGGTTGGGACTTCATCTCTCTCCTGCACTGGGGTCTCTTCTTTTGCATATGGAGGGAGATTTTTTTTCTAATTTTCTGTGTTTCCCCAGTGAAAGACAGACTTGGATACTCCTGTGAATAGAAAATGGCCTGCATAGAATGTGATATGCCTTGTGTCTTAAGCCCCTTGGGCTTTTTTAACCTTCCTGGTAGCCCATCTTTGGCCTTTCGCAGTTCATCAAAATGTTTATCTGAGATCCTCTTACTCTGAGGTAGAGTGGTCCCAATTTTTCTCCTGCATACTGCACTGTGTTCACGGGTGCTTATGACCCCACCTTACCCCAGTTACCTTTCTTGTCTTAGATTTCTGGCTAGTTGGTGACACTGACTTTAGCTCTGATGAATTAATAAACAATTGTGAAGCCGGGGAGCGGTGGTGCACACCTGTAATCCCAGCGGCTTGGGAGGCTGAGACAGCAGAATTGCCAGCCTCAGTAACTTAGTGAGGCACTGAGGAACTCAGTAAGACCCTGTCTCTAAATAAAAAATACAAAAAAAGCCGGGGTTGTGGTTCAGTGGCTAAATGCTGTGGGTTCAATCCCCAGTACCAAAAAATAAAAATAAAAAAAATTTTAAAAAATTGTGGTTTTATGGATTATCAGCTTTTTCTTGCGTTTAGGGTTAGAATGACTTCGTTTCCAGCTCTCTACCTCCTAAGAGAATCAGATTCTGTCTGAAAGAGATGGAAGGAAACTCCTGAATTGTAGCTGATCTTTAAGATCCTTTCCTTAATACCTTAGAAGAGAGCATGCCAGATGTTCTGTCTTGAATGGCACTTGTATTAATGAATTGGATAGAGTGCATATGGTTCCTTTGCTTTTCTGTGTACCTATCTTAACTTAGTAGATTTGGAAAGGAGAGAAGTGGTAGCAGAGAAAGGTACTATTTACATTGTTTCTACCAGTTTTATAATATTAGGGTGGCAAAAAGTACCTCTCAGTGCTTGGAAAACATAGACTTTTATTAGCTGCTTTCTTAAATGATCCTCTTAAGGCTTGTGAGTTTGAAAAAAAAAAAAAAGAAACTTTAATGGGGATTATTTCAAGCATATATAGAAATAAAAAGTATACTGATTCCCTCATATACCTACTATACGATTTAAACAATTATCAGACTACCCTTATATTCTTTTTCATTTGCCATTTAAATCCCCCCAGTGGATTATTTTTAAGGAATTTCCAGAAATATATCACTGAGTGTCAGGGATTATAGATTCTCATTCCTATCATATCTACCTTGGTTTTAATACATTCATTTTGATAACGTTTCCAAATGCTATGCTATTTCCATTCAAATGTTTGACAGAATGTATTCCAGGTCTTTTTGATATGTATGATTATACCTATAGGTTAAGGTTTTAGACACAGGACTTTTTCCTCTGGTATTTGTAGACTTTTTTCCTCTCCTTGAAAAATAAACTGTTGTACTACATTTAACATATTGGAGTTTCAGCAGGTATCGCCTAAGAATTGAAAAACATACGAATAAGTGAATTTTCGTATTCCACTGGGATTATTGTTTATACCTATGCATTCAAAGGATAAAACAAAATTACTTGACTTTTATTCTGTTTATACTTTAAGCTGTATGCATGTATAAGAATTCAATGTTTTAATTCCATGTTATATTTTTAACGTAGTTTGAAATGATATTAGGCTTTGAAAAATTGCAAGAACAGAATAGAGACATACCCATCACCCAGCTTCTTCTAGTGTTAACAGCTTTTATAACCATAGTACAACGATCAAAACTATGTAATAGTTTTACATATAAATAAATAGTGCTTGTGCGTTTTTACTTTAACAGCTGCTGAAATAGTCCAAGAACTTGAAAACATGGAGAAGACCAGGATGCGTCTTGAAGCAAGTAAACTCAATGAAAGTGTAAGTTGATGGCTTATTTCAGTGTCTGATTAGAAAGGAGGGGAAGAGAAGTTTAATACTTAACAAAATTAAAACCAGCCATTATTAAATTTATTTAGTAGGAGATGTACTAGAATACATTTAATATATTAAGCTTTACTTGTAGAACAATTGTAGCATGTATTCAACTATGTTTAGTAGACTTGTAACAGAAAGCAATCCAAAGTAGAATTTGTTCATGAGCTAGAGTTCTGTAGAAAAAGCCCATGCTTTTGCATGAAGGAGCTTTGATATTGGCTCTTTGTCTGCTGGTCATATTCGATCAATTATTTAATCTTTGTGACTTTCAGGGTCTTCATCTGTAAAGCTAAATGGCTGAACCACGTGATCTCTAAGATCATCTTTTAGCTCTGGCATTCTGCAATCCTATGTTTAGTTATACCTATGGAGATATTAAGTAATTACAAGAGTTTATGAGAATTTGGTGTTCTACAGAATTTTTGAGTGAGTCAGAAACCTAGAATTTTTCACTGTTGCTGCCTTCGAGCTTGGTGGCTTAACATTTGAGGAAAGGATACCAAAGAAGAAAATAGTCACTTTGCCCTGTGACTTTGGAGGAAGTGTTTGGGACTCTCCCAAGTAGTTTTATTTTCCTAGACCCTTAGTAATGTCTTTGTAAGGAAAGCAGTGACCTTAGGGAAGTAAATTTATACCGATGTAATACAGAAAATGGGATTTCAATTCACTTTGTTATTACCTGTGTGCTACTTGTAAATGGAGACTATGATGAATTGTGTAGGTAAATTTCTGAGATTTTAAAAGTAGAAATAGAAATTTAACACACTAAGTCTCGTGTTAATTGCATTTTCTCTACATGTGACTTTTCTAATATAACCTGAAGAATTTAGGTTGGAAAGGAGAGAAGGTAGGTAAAAAGGTGTGTCTTATAAAAGATCGGTTAAATGTCTCCAGTCTTCTAGTTTCAAGTATTACCTGTTGCATCAATGAGAGTGGAAGATAGATATTGAAAATAGGAAATTTCATGGATTTTTTTGTTAATACTTCCTTTATTATAATGGAATCAGTGTTGCATTTTCTACTGATAAAAAAAAGTAAGAGTACAATGAATACTATTGATGATCATCGAAGGAAACACATAGGAGTTGTTCTTATATCTATATAAAATAGAGATAAGAGATGATTTTCTTCTACTTTAAATACCCACATTGGGGAATTTGAAGTTTGTGGTATTTCCATTTTTGTCATTTTTGGGGAAATTTTAAAGATTTTCCTGATTATTTTAGGTAATGGTTTTTACGAAGGACCAAACAGAAAAGGAAATAGATGAAATTCACAGTAAATATCGTAAGTTGTACAACATTTTCTTTCTTTGCAAAGAACTTGAGTTGATGTTTTTCATCTTAAGTAACTTTTAAAAGTTGTTTCATGTTAATGTTCAATACCAACTTTTGTAATTATTACTTCAGGGACTGAATTTTAGTTGGGCATTTACTCAGTGACCTTCTTTTGTACTCTGTGTACCTGCTTTTTGATTTATGACACTCTGCTTTTTGCTTATCACTAAGCACTTTGCAAATACTAATTAGTTCTCTAAAAGCATCTCTGTGAGAAGATGAGATTAGCATGGGAACATTCCTGACTCCATTCTGTCCTCAGGCCTTTTTTAATAAAAAGTCTTCTGTAAGAAATTTCAACACTTCTATAGCTTGAAAATTGTGCCAAAAATAGTTTTCATTAGATTCTTAACAACCCCCCAACTTTATCATTTTCTTTTCCTTAAATGGTCTTTGTATATATCTTTCCCAGGGCTAACACCTTTCTGTTTTTCTCTGTTTTGTTTTGAGTAGCTGTTTTTCTTTGTTCTCTTGGTTGTTTTCTTACCACAGCCAACCTAGGGAATCTACCTGGATTCAGGTGAGCAGGATTTAGTCTCTCAACCTGCATAAGAAAAAAGCGGTCTCCCCAGATTGCTCCAATTATGTGCAAGTATGAATATAGCATATTGAATCCCACTGTTATGTATAATTATAATGCACCAGTAAAAAAGAAATAAGCAAATGTATAAATGTAAATCAGTAAATATAAAAAGAAAAAGTGATGTAATCTGATCAAACTGGGGAGAAGCATCTAGATTTATTTCTCCACTGGTCTTACAGAAGCTGTTAACAAGTGATAGGAACAAAAACCAGGTGTACACATGTAGATTTAGCTAGTCTTACAGTTTAATCATACATTTTAATTTGGTGTCAGTCTTCAAATATGTTATTGATGTACTTTCTTGTAAACATTATATTAATGTTTTAAATGCAAGTAGTTTAAAAAAATCGGATAAAATCATCAGTTTCATCTCTCTTCCATCAACCACCTGCCTCTTATTCCATAAGGTGACAGCTATTATCCCTTTTGGTTTTAAAAATGTGTGTGTGTGTGTGTGTGTGTGTGTGTGTACATATGTATGTAAAAGATTACAGTATAAAAACTACTTATGTAGCATTAACATTGTATTAGGTATTACATATAATCTGTAGATGACTTAAAGTATACAGGAGATCAGGTATGGTGGTAGATACCTATAATCCCATCAACTTGGGAGGATGATCACAAGTTCCAGGCCAGTGTTGGCCACCTGAAGAAACCCTGTCTAAAAATAAAAATAAAAAGGGTTGGGGATGTAGCTCAGTGGCAGAACACCCAAGGTGTTCAGTGTCCAGAACTGGGGGCAGGATATTACTCTTTCTATTTCTTGAAGTTTTTCAGTTTTATGTGTGAATGATTGACATGCTAATATGAAAAATGAAGGTTTAGCTCTTTTTTATATATTCTGACCCCTTCATTTGCCTCCCTCCCATCCTTCAAATATAGTTATGTCATAATGTTTAATTAGATCATTATTTAGGTTAGATGCATTATTTACTACTTATACATTCTATATATATACATACTATGGATATAATCCTTTTAGGAGAACATTTTGTTTCCTTTTAAGGAAACATTTAGTTTTCTATTTGTCTACTATGGATATATTTCTGAACATTCCACCAGAAGTGTAAATTACTTTAATACATATAAACACATAGATTGTCATTCATTATCTAGGAATGTTTTTCCCAGAGCTATCTCTAACCTCTGTTGTCCTGTTGGAGCCTCCTCTGGTTATTTGTTTGATCTCTCACATGGAATCTTCTGGAGATTCTGCTTTCTTTCCTTCTCTATTTTTAGGATCCAAAGCTGTCTTGTCTCTTCCTTGGGTTTGGTAAAATACATTTTCCAGGAAATTCCTTAGAAAGGGTATATGGAGGAATACTTCTTGACATCTTATATACCAGGAAGTAAGACCTTTATTATCGACTAATAATTTGGCTGGTTATAGAATTTGAGGTTGGAAAGATTTTTTTCTGTCTGAATTGGGAGGTATTCCTCCATTGCCTTTTGCATCCCCACTTGCTTTCAATAACTAACTTGCCATTCTGATTCTTTATCTTTCATACTAACTTTTTTTCTTTCCTGACTCCCATGTTCATCATCAAGTTCTGTCAGACTTTATTTTCTAAATAGTTCTTGATCCTGTGCACTTATTCTTCCCTCTACCATTGTCCTAGTCACAATTACTTCCTAACTAGTCATCCCCCTTCTTTTTCCTCCTCCCCAGTCTACCAAGTTTGACTCAAGTCAAACTACTTACTTGAAATTACTTTCTGATTGTGACTTTCCTAATACTCTTCTGCCATTATCAAAAACTTTCCAATGGCTTTCCATTACTCTTCAGATACAAGTTGATAAAATCTGTTATTCCCTGGATCTGGATTGCCTATCTCTATTGCCTCATCTCTTCATCTTCCCTTACTCCTGGTATTGTTTTTACCTTTTTTTATCAAGTTCTTTGCTGCTGCTGCTGCTGCTGCTGCAGGACCTTCGTTACACTCTTGTCACTTTGTCTGGAGTTTTCTCCTCTTAATTGTATTTGTGTCCCTGTCTACACTCCCACCTCATTATTAGCTTAATTGTGGTTTTCATGGGAAACCCTCCCAGCCAAGGTAAGTTTTCCCTTTACAGCCATGTGCTACATAACAGATATTTCTGACAGTTACAGAGTATATTTGTGACAGTCATCCCATACATTTATAATGGAGGTAAAAAATTCCTATTGCCTAGTGACATTCTACTTACCGTTGTGCTACTGTTGCCTCCAATATTCAGTGCAATCACATGTTATATAGGACTGTGATGTAGGGGCAATAAGCCTAGGTGTGTAGCAGACTAGAGCATTTGGGTTTGTGCTCTGTGATGTATGCACAGTGACACCTTTCTTAGGATGCATCCCTGTCCTTAAGAGATGCTTGACTGTCTGGCCTTACCATTCTGTACTATTATTCATTCAATACTAACTTTTTTTTTTTTTTTTTTTTTTTTTTTTGCGGTGCTGGGGATTGAACCCAGGGCCTTGTGCTTGCAAGGCAAACACTCTACCGACTGAGCTATCTCCCCAGCCCTCAATACTAACTTTTTGAGTATTTATTATATGCTAGATATGTGTTAGATGCTGGTGATATAGTAATGAGCAAGATAGACAGAAACTCTCTTGGAGTGTATATCCTATTATTTTAGAAAGTGATAAGTGAAAAATTAAAGCAGGAAAGTGTATAAGAAAGTATAAATTTTTGACAGGGTGACCATAGTTATTGTCAGTTAATCAATCTTATTAGTTCAAAGTAATTTTTAATTATATGTTTATATTCTAATTGTTTTTTTAGGGCTACTATAACAAAGGTATCCCAGAGTGGCTTAAATGACAGAGATTTATTGTCTCACAAATCTGGAAGCTAAAAGTCAAAAACAAAGTGGCAGCAGGGTTGGTTTCTTCTAAGGACCTTAATGGAGGCATCTATCTTAGGCCTCTCCCCTTGGCTTGTTGATGTTTGCTTCTCCGTGTGTCTCTTCCCATCATCTATTTTCTAGGCATTCCAGATTTGCCCTTTTAATAAACATAATCAGTCTTATTGGATTAGGTCTCTCATGCTAATGACCTCATGTTAACTTGATTATGTCTATAAAGACCCTATTTCCAAATGAGACCTCATTCTGAGTTATTGGGCTTAAGACTTCAATAAATGAACTAGTTTCATGATGTACAGAAGAAATGTTTACATATTATTCACCATTTGGCAGAAAAGTATCTGCAGTGTCCTGTCTGTACTTAGTTCTTGCATGTGCTTTACCATTTACATATTTGACCAAGTGAATGAGTAGATGAGAATGGGAGAGGCACCATGGTTTTTAATCAGAATCTAGTAAGCCTGTAGAAAGTCAGGAAAGAGAATTTAAACATTTTCCACATCTGTCACTATTCTAACTTTTCTTTCCTTTTGAGAAAACATGAAGAAACTTTGATCTATCTTCCAGGCTAAGATATTAGCTATGCTTCAGGTGTCTCATCTCTTCTACTTGTGTGCACTTTTTTTGTACTCATTTCTGCTTTGTTATTTATTTATTTATTTTCCAAGTAGCAGGGATTGAACCCAGGGGCACTCAACTACTGAGCCACATCCCCAACCCTTTTTAAATTTTGTGGCAGAGTCTCACAGAGTTGCTGAGGCTGGTTTTTAACTTGTAATCCTCCTGCCTCAGCCTCCTAAGCCACTGGAATTACAGGAGCCACCACTGCACCTGGCTTTGCTTTGTTAGTCTTTTGGAGAAAATAAAGGAAGGCAGAAGTCACAATTGTTGAATATGTATAGTTTCTGTGCCAGGAGTTTTGCATATGTTATTTTAATATCTTCCTGCAACTCTCTGCAACAAATATTGTCCTTTTTAAGAGGAAGAACTGGAACTTGGAAACATTAGATAAATTGTTCTTATGTCTAGTAAAAAGCAGAGCTAGAAAATAAACCCAAATTCAGTGGGTGCTCAAGTCTAAGCCCTTCACAGCATTGTATCATGTATTAAATCTGAGTGAGTGACTGGTATGTTAGGAATCTTTTTACCCCGAGGGCCAGATTTAGTTTCAGATTATAGTGTTTAAAGGCGGTTTAATTTTGTTCTTATTTATTTATTTATTTATTTATTTTTCAGTTATAATTTCATTTATTATTTTTTGACTCACTATACACAAATGGGGTACAACTTTCATTTCTCTGGTTGTACATGAAGTACATCACACCATTTGTTCATACATGTTCATACGGTAATGATGTTTGTCTCATTCTATTATCTTTCCTTCCCTCCACCTTCTCCCTACCCCTCATTTCCCTCTACACAATCCATTCTTCCTCCATTCTTCCCTTTCCCCCTTCCCATAACCCCTTCCCTGCCCCCTCATCCCAAGTTAAGTATCATCATGCTCTTATCAGAGAAATTATTCAGCCTTTGGTTTTTTGGGATTGGCTTATTTCTTTTAGCATGACAGTCTCCATCTCTATCCATTTACCTGCAAATGCCATAATTTTATTCTTCTTTATGGGTGAATGATATTCCATTATATATATATCATATATATATATATATGATATATATATATCAGTTTCTTTATCCATTCATCTATTGAAGGGCATCTAGGTTGGTTCCACAATCTAACTATTGTGAATTGAGGTGCTATAAACATGGATGTGGCTGCATCACTGTAGTACAGTGATTTTAAGTCCTTTGGGTATAGGACAATGAGTGGGATAGCTGGGTCAAATGGTGGTCCCGTTCCAAGTTTTCTAAGGAATCTTTATACTGTAAAAGCAGCTTAATTTTATGAATGGGCTGCTATGGCATTTTCATGATGTCTGATTTTCTCTAGAGCACAAACATGTGTTCTCTCTCTCCCTTCTACACTCTCTTTCTCTCCATATATGTATATATATATACAAACACACATACATAAACACACACACACACAATAGTTGTAGTTGGACACAATACCTTTATTTTACTTATTTTATGTGGTGCTGAGGATTGAACCCAATGCCTCACACATGCTAGGCAAGAGCTTTACCACTGAGCCACAACTCAAGCAATATTTTAAATCTGTATGTATTCATGAGTTTCTCTTTCATTCAGGAAAAAAGCTATGATGTCAGTCAGTTTGAGTATTAGTTGAATGTCTCTAGTTGGAGTATTTGATGCAGAGGTTGAATCAAATGAGTCTGTTGAGTTATGTGGGGACTTCAGATATCAGATGCTCTTGCTAACTCTTCTTAAGATGTGAATTACTCCAGTAAAAGGCAGAATCAGCCTGCTGGAAAGTTACTCTCCTTGCTTCACTGCCGTGACACGTGTTTTGGGGATCTTGTGTCTCTTTATATTTGTAAAATAGTTTTATACTCAGTGAGAAAAAAATTCCAATGAGTACTTCAGTTGTCTACTGCAATTTTGGCTGGGTGTATCAGCTTAATTTTGTTAAGTTAGCTAGGCCTTTAAACATAGTTTAGCTTGTTCCTTTAACCTTTTGTTTGGTCATTTATTAATTCAGTAAATCTTTAGTGCCCATCTGCTGTGTGCCAGCTGGAATTTTAGATGCTGGGAATATGGAGTGACCAAGACATATAAATTGCCTTCACTTGTGGAGCTTCATTCTAGTAGCAGGCTGATCAACAGCATAAGAAGCAGATGATAACATAAATGCTGTGAGGACAATAAAACAGTATAATTTGATAGAAATTATGGGGAGTATTAGATAAGGTAGTCAGGAAAAGGCTCTTATTGAGGAGTTGGCATTTGAGAAGTCTTCATTAAAATAAATGGAAAAATAAAGTGGTGCTGGAGGAAGAGGATTTCAAGTAGAGAGCATCAGGAGCAGAGGCCTAAAGGAGGCACAAAGGGGGCAGTGGGCTAAAAGATAATGATATATTTTGGATAGAGAGTAAATTACCAGGGGCAAGAAGAGTAAGAAAACTGGTCTAGAGCACTTGCCTAGCATGTGTGAGGCACTGGGTTTGATCCTCAGCACCACATAAAAATAAATAAATAAAGGTATTGCGACCATCTACAACTTAGAAAAAACAACAACAAAACTGGTCTAGAGGCCCTTTGGCCAGGAGATATTTATTGACCACTGATGACTGCATCTGAGCCAGTATTCTAGTTTTTGGGAATGTAATATCAAGCAAAAACTACTCCTGCCCGCTTGGAACTTAGCTCTAGTGGGTATAATCAGGCAGTGAACAAAGGAGTGAAATGTGTAGCTGTAGCTGTGACAAGTGCCATGAAGAGATGTTGGGCAGGCACAGAGTAAAAGAGCTGCTATTTCAGATATGATGGTCAGGGAAGGCCTCGTTAAGAAGATGATGTGCAATGGAGAAGAGACCTAAATGAAGTCACGTTTCTGTGCTAAAATAGGCCAGATATGGCCTCCTCTAGAGTGGTAGCTGTATAGAAGTAAACTGGGAATTTCAGGCAAAATTTCAAAGGTGAACAAATGTACTGGCTAATGAGTTTAATGTAGGGAGCAACTAAAAGAGAAACCAGGAATGATTCTTATATTTTTGAGTTAAGCAACAGTGGAAAAATGATAGTGCCGTTTACTAAGGTGAAGACTAGGCATGAATTATGGGTGGGAAAGGGAATCAATTTGTTTTGCCTATGTAGTTTTGGTTTCTGTTGGATATCCAAATGGGAAAGAGAATTAAGTATGAAAACTTAACACAACCTACCTAAAAAGCAAAAACATAAACCTGTTATGATTACAAGTAGTGTTTAAAGTTGGAAACCTTGGTTGGGTTACTTGGAAGGAGAGTGCTGATAGGAAACAGCCTAAGGCTCCATCCTGGGTCATCAGCATTGAGAACAACTTTCTCAGTTTTCCAAGCTTCTTTACATTTTAAAAAATTATCAATGATACCAAAGAACTTTTGTTTATATGGGTTATATCTATTGATATGTATCATATTAGTAGTTAAACAGAGGACTTCTGCTTCTAGCCAAGATGGAATAATAGGGACTGATTTACCTGCCCAAAACAATCAAATAAATGGACAAGTCCTGTGAAATAGCAGTTTTCAAAACATCATTGATTGGGCAACAAAGGACAAGAATCTCTGAGAGATCGGGGAAAAGTGGGATGCACCTAATAACAGAGTTTAAAAGGGGAATTCCAGAAGACTCTGGGCTGAGAAAGAACTGAGAGACCAGAGAAACCAAAAGAATTTGAGTTTGCAGTACAGAGTACCAGAAAGGAGAGAATAGCTAAGAGAGTACCCTCGGGATGTGCAGAAGGTTCACCTTGAATGTTCTTTAGCATGCAAAGTATGTTCTCTGACCACGATGAGATTAAGTTAGGAATCAGTAACAAAGCCCTTGGAACATCGCCAACTATTTGGAAATTAAATAATGCAGTTCCAAGTAACCCATGGGTCAAGAAGCTTCAAATATATTTAACTCATTTAATAATAAATTCTGACAAAAATAAACTTTTCCCCTCCAAAAATTAAAAGTATAGATTTCTATTCTTAGCCCAGATAGAATAACTTTCCTCTATTAAAAAAGCAGAAAATCATTTTAATTTGGTTCTAAGAATATTTGTACTTTCGCCCCTCATTTCTTCAATGATTAACATTTTATTCAATAATGCTCTATTCAATCTACATGTGTATGTGTAATTTCCATCATTTTTCTTGTTAATTTGTAGCTTTAATAATTGTGATCTGATAAGATGTAAAAACATATTTCAGTTTTTTTTAAATTTGTTTAGATTTGTTTTAAGGCTTGATATATAATCTATTTTGGTAAAGTTTCCATGAATTGATGAATTTAATGTGCATTTGTACAGCTAGCTGTTGGGTGGAATGTTCTGTGGATGTCTGTGAAGCCCTTTTGATTTATAGTACAATTCAAATTTGATGTTTCTTGTTGATTTTTTCACTTGAATCTACGGCAAGAGTGGTGTGCTAAAGTTACCCACTATGACTGTATTAGTGCCTGTCTCTCCCTTTGTGTCTAGTAGTGTTCATTTTATAAAATTCGCTGCTCTGGAAAAAAAAAAAGGCAGAAAATCAAATGAAATATATAAAAAAATGATTTCTTAGATATTGAAAACAGTTAACATAAGACAGTGATTTCTGAGAGAAAGATAAAATATGATGAATTCTACAGCTGTATTAGCAGTTTTCAGGCACCTGATGGGGGAACCCCAAAACAACCTGTTAGTATCACTGAATTGAGGCAAGTCCAAGCTCTTGGAGGCCAAGATATCTAGAATTCTTGGAATGGAGAACCAGAAAGGAGGATACTGCAGATAAAAGACAGCTATAAAGATCTGTAGAAGTTTCCTGTTAGGTCTTTGTCTGCGTAGCAATGTGCACATGAATGAAAGGAGACTGCCAGAGACTAGGGAAAGAACCTCCTGAAAGGATTATGCAGAACGATTTCTATAGTTTACACAGGGCAAATTAACCATCAGCTAGAATCGAGAAAGCTGGTAAAATTGGGCCCTCAGACAGCACACTCAGAAGTAGATGCCTTGGAACAGGCTAAATTACCTTAAAGCCAGATAATATATAATTTAGGCTTTGCAGGCTACATATGCTCACTAGAAACATCTTGTTTGTTTGTTTCCAGAGGACCATACAAGTAGGTCTTGAGTTGGATTTGGTCCTCTGGCTATTTGCTGATTCCTCCTCTAGGCTAAATGCTGCTGTTATCTTCCCTAATTAAAAAAAAAAAAAAAAAAAAAAAAAAACAAAACAAAACAAAAAAAAAAAACAAGAAAGAAAGAAATACATTTTAAAGAAATTTCATTTCTTAAAGCAGTTTTAGACTCACAGCAAAATTGAGCAGAAAGTACAGAGAGTTACTCTATTTCCTTTGTCCCTGCACATGGATAGGTTCAATTGCTGTCAACATCCTGTACCATCCATAAACTGACACTAATCTATCAATATCGTAAAGTCCATAGTCTAAAGTTTACTGTTGGGTGTTATGTATTCTATAGATTTCCATATGTTATCTACCATTATGGTATCATTCCGAATAGTTTCTCTACCCTAGAAATCCTCTTTGCTCCATCGGTTGATCCTTCCCTCTTCTGTAACCCTTGGCAAATGCTAATCTTTTAGTTTCTATACTTTTGACTTTTCTAAAATGTCATATAGTTGAAGTCATACAGTATAAAACCTTTGTGAATTGACTTCTTTCATTAAATACTATATATTTAAGATCCTTCTGTTAACCAGTGGAGGGTCCAGTGGGGACCAGGTTCCTGATGTCCTGAACAAAGAATTCAGCAAGAAATGCAGAAGTAACAGGTAGAGCATATATTTATTGAAAGTGAAAGTATACTCTGTAGAGCAGAGTAGCTGAGCAAGGGAGAGTGGCTTAAGGCCCCAATATGTGGGCAAGTCTTGTTTAATATGCTGAGCTGTGCCTCATCTTCCCCATGGACCTAATTGAAGACCTTGCCCAGTTCTTTCCCATTGGTTACTTTATTTTTGCCTAATTAGAATACAGAACTTATAGTGGGAGTTGCCATGGTAATGGGACTGTACAAAACTTGTGGCAACATTTGCTGCGGTGATAAGCCCTCCCTGGGGTGGGGGGGATTGCCATGGTAATGGGACTTATCGTAGATAGGGACATGATGACATCTCCCCATATTGTGCTCTGGCCGGCATTTTTCTTGTACTCTGCCTCCACCATCTTGACATCCCTAAACTCCTACCTCACTTCTGTGTCTTTTCATGGCTTGTTAGCTTTTCTTTGTTGTTCTTGCTGTGCTAAGGGATGTAATGCAGGGCCTTACATATGCTAGGCTAGTCCTCTACCACTGGGCCACACCCTAGGCTGACTCACTTCTTTTTAGCACTGAATACTATTCCATTCTGGATGTATCCATAGTTAATCATTTATCTACTGAAGAACATCTTGATTGCTTCCAAATTTTGGCAGGTATGATTAAAGCTGCTTATAATTGTTTGTGTGCAGGTTTTTGTGTGAACATATGTCTTCAACTCATTTAAATTAATACTGGGGAACTAACTTGTAGGATGGAATGGTATCCTTAATTTTGTTAAAAAAAAAAAAAAAAAAAAAGCCAAGTTGTCTTCCAATGCGGTTGTACCATTTTGCACTCCCACCGCAGTGAATAAGAGTTCTGTTGTTCTGTGTCCTCACTATTCAGTAGTGTCAGTGCTTCAACTGGCTACCATTTTTGTAGGTATGTAGTGGTGTATCATTGTTGCTTTAATTTGCACTTCCCTAATTTCATATGATATTGGGCATCTTGTAATATACTTGTTTACCATCTGTATATCTTCTTTGGTGAAGTGTCTGGATCAATTTCCCTTTTTTAAATTGGATTTTTCATTTTCTTATTGTTGGATTTGAAGAGTTATCTATATATTTTGCTTAATGACCTTTTTTTCTTTTAATTAAATGTCTTTTGCAAATATTTTCTCCCAGTCTGTGTATTTCCTTCTCATTCTCTTGATATTTTGTCCTAATGAAACAGAAAATAAGCCTTGGGCTGATTCAATAGATTATGAAGCTTGCTGTGGTCCAGAACAAAACTCAGTACAGCTTAAGTATAGTGTCACCTTATAATCTTCTACATAGATGCAGATAAGCATTTGAAAAAATGAAATACTCACTCATGGTCAGAGCTCTCAATAAGCTAGAATTCCTTCAGTTTGACAAAGGGTATTTATGAAAAAAAAAATCCCTACAACTAACAGATCTAATTGTTAGTTGTTTTCTTTAAGTTTATTTTTTAAATTGGGAGATATTTCAGTTTCTGTTAAAAATGGTATACCATTAAATAAGTGGCTATCTCACAAATCAAACTAGTACCCATCATACTTTGGTATGCCTCAGAAGGGCTTTATTTGTAGTTCTCATTTCATCACAGAAATGTACCCAAGAACCAAAATTTAATAAGTCATTTCTTTTGACTGCTTCATCAGAAATACTCCTTTTTGTGTGTGTGGAGAACTGCACCCCCCACACATGCTAAGCACACCCTCTACCATTGAGCTGTATCCCAGCCCATTAAAGACATTCTTAAGTGAAAGTGACTTTTTTTATTTTAAATGGTGAGTGTGTGGCTGTAAGGAATACCATGATTACTGGTACAGTTCCATTATTTTCTTGGTGCTTGCTAACACATCAAAAATTTTATCCACCATTACTTTTGTTCTGCATAGATATGGTCCTAATAATACAATGACATGCATTATCACATTACTTCATCTCCCCTGAAGAGTCCTGAAGAGTCTCAGGAATCCTTAGTTGTATTGCACCTTGAAATCTGTTTCAACATGTAGGAGATGAGAACAGGAAGAGGAGACTGCTCAGAAAGCTTCAGAGAGAAAGGAGGAAAGCTTGGAAATGTGGAATCAAAAAATCTAGGGGAAGAATGTTTTAACAAAGAAATCATGACTTGTTCCACATATTGCTGTGAAAAGTTCTGTAAGAGGCCATACAAGGGAACATTGATTTCGTAGCTTGGAGGCAGCAAACCCTGTCAACAGTAGCTTCCTCTAGGATGATTTCACTGAGAGGAGCTGTTTGACTGAGAGGAGGCAGCAGAAACCCTTAGAATTCATTGAGATCAAATTGCAAGTGAAGCAGTGAGACTATGAAAATGAACCATTCTTAGGGGAGGTTTTCTTATATCAGGGAGAGTAGAAAAGTGAGGTCATAGCTGGAGGTGGGTGTTGGGTCAGGGGAGGGCTTTTTTTTTTTTTTTTTTTTTTTTTTTTTTTTTTTTTTTTGAGTTGTTTAAATCGAGAGATACTTAACTCAGTGACTCATACTTTTTGACTGCAGCCCATAGCAATGAATGTATTTTATGTCACTACTGTGCACACACACATTGAAACAAAAGTTTCTCAAAATGCCATTACCTTTTCCGTTTTTAATGTACTCTGAGATTTTCTGTTTTGCTCTTTATTGTTTCATTAAAGGGAAAAAAATGCCAGTCTGAACTTACTAAGTTGTTTTCATAGTCCACACATTCAGTTTCAAAAACAACCTGTGTTTGAGACGACTTCATGATGCAACCCATAGTGTAGATGGGGTCAACCTTTAGTTACAGCAAGAACAGTCATTTCATGGTAATCATAAGGAAGAAGAGAGATCCCGTGTGCACAGACTAGATGTAATGGTGATTAAAAGGAGACAGAGTTCTGTTAGAGTGACTCCATATTTTTCAGAGAAGTGGGAGGCCAACAAGAGGGTGCTGCAGAGGGGAACATTATAGGTTTGAATAAAGAGGAGACTGTGAAACAGTTGTTCTGGAGAATTTGATGAGTTTGAGTTGGCCAAACATGTACTTAGCAGATCCCACAATTAGATGAGCAACTTAAAACTTTTAAGAGGTAAATTCAGGACTCATAACCAGCAAAATTGAGTACTCCTTGCCAAATGGCAGATCTCCAAAAATGAGTGAAGAGATGAGTGGGAACAATTTTATTAGTCATAATCTGTTGGCATCATTCATTTTCTAAGCAGTGTTATTAGACTTCTTGGGCCAGAGCCAGAGCAGTGGCTGCCATTTGGTTTTGTTTTCCAGCATGCCTATGAGATAATTAGATTTCAATAAGAAAAGGAAATTTTTTTAAATCTGAGGTTTTATTATTTCAAAAGATAAAGCCTCCTAACTCGTTACTGTTAATGCAACTATTTTGGCAAATTTCTCTAGTAAATCTTAAACCCACTAGTTTTTTTCCTAGTGGCCTAGAAAAAGTATAAAATCTAGGAAAATGGCCTGGACATGAGCTCACTAAATTGCATTGATTTTGTAGTAATGTGTTACCCCTGCCTAACACAACCTAACAGTGTTGATCCACTAGTTCTGGAGAACAGAAGAAGGATATGATAATTATCTTTAAATGCATGGAGTTAAATAGAAACCACCTCGTTTGTGTCCTTCTGTGTAGAGATTGTACTCAGAAGAATTTTTCTGAAGAGCTAAACTTTTACAGTCATCTTTATGACCAGCTTATAATTTATTTGCTAAAATTTTAACAAGTTTTTTACTTAAAACTTACCAGTTTCTAACCCTACTCATTAGTTTCACTGGGAGTTTTTATACACATACACATAAATATGTTGGAATTAGTAGTAATCTCCTAAATGTCTTTGCTATGCCTACCAGTGTCCACATATAGGAATCCAACTTATCATCTTCTTTGTCATGCTTCATATTTTAGTGTTCTTTTTTCATATTAAAGGATAATTTTCAAAACTAAATGAAATCATTATTTCCAATGGATATATAATTAATATTTTTATTAGAGATTTGAAGACCTCATTAGAGAGGGTACCAAAAAGATGTTAATAAGATATGCAAAGGAGAATCCAAAGAACAGTCACATTTATAGATTAGGAATATTGAAATGAATGTGCAAATGGAGGCAAAACTGGTTTCTTCAATAGTAGGGTAGGGAATTTAATGAAATCTCCACCAGAGGGGATTTTGCAAATCTGTAGACAATTATTTTTGTTTGCTCTAACTTGACTACAACTTGCAAAGTTGTACCATAATTCTAAGGCACTGAATGACTAGAATCCTGCATGGGTAGCTCTAGACAAGGCAGTTTTCAACTGAAACACAATTTTTTGCTTACACCCAGTATATTCTCTACCCCTTAGTATTGTGGTATGAGGGGGAAAAGCCCCTCTCCAGAGTTTGGGGTTTGGGAAGAAATGTAGAGTAGCAAACTAGGAATAGCATGCTTCAATGTTTGTGTTTGAGCATGGGAAAAAATAAGGAAACTTCCATGACCCCCTCAGTCTTTGTGCTCTAGTGCTTGGCAGCTTTTACATTCAGCGCAAGTGGTTGCTAAGGATGACGTTCATGAGCAAGCCCGTTTACCTCTTGATATCAGTTTGTCACTGTAGGTGGTTTACTTTCATGGACCTACCTTACCTAGAAGGTCTTTTGAATTTCAGGTAAAACACATAAGAATGAATTTCAGCTTCTGGTGGATCGGGCCAAAAAAGGATACAAGAAGACTGATGGAATGTCAAAAAACAAAGTAATGAAAAAAGATGAATCTACAGAAAAGCTTTTATCTATGCACATGGGTAAGAGACATTAAAAACAGAAATATGGTGAATTTCATTATTTATTTTTATTATTAAAAAACCAAAGGAATTTACTTTGGGATTATTAGACATTTGAAATGGGAAAAGCATTTTTAGATAAATTCATATAGTAGTTGTTGAATATAATATGTTTATTATTACTCTGGGAAAAATGATTGGAAGAATGTCCTGAAGAAACAATTGCTAAGGTCTGGCTTTCTTTCAGTTAATGACAAATCACAAGTTCCTTAGTTGTTTAAGCTTGAGGATATTTTCTAGGTGTGGGGTTTTTTTGCTGAGAGTGAAGATATCCTACAAAGAGAATAAATCATTTTCGTTATAAAACATTGGCATTTACTTTGGATGTGATGTTCTCCTAAACATTCTAAGGCTAATGCACTTGGTATGACAATGCATATAACACATTAATTTTGATCCATTTTAAAATTTGAGATTGATATTAGATTTCTGTTGCCAGGGCTTTGGGCCAGAAAACAAAACAGAATCATAATGGGAAAAGATGCACAAGAAAATTATTTATTTTTTTCTTTATTGTGTAAAATATACATACCACAATATGTATCTTTTTATGCATCCATAGTGTTTTTAGTTCATTGGCATTAAATGCCTTCATAGTACTGTATAAATGTTACTACTGTTCCCAAAACCTTTCCATAACTGCCAATACAAACTTGGTAATCATTCTTTTGTATTGTTTTTTGGTACTAGGGATTGAACCAAGGTGTGCTTTACCACTGGACTACATCTCCAGTCCTTTTTACTTTTTATTATGGGACAGGATCTTGCTAAGTTGTTGATATCCTACCCGAGTTGCCAAGGCGGTCTTGAACTTGCGATCCTCCTGCCTCAGGCTCCCAAGTTGCTGAGATTACAGGCGTGTGTCACTGCACCTGGCCTGTACCTGTTAATTAGTAACTCTTCCTTTTCCTCTCCCTCACATCCCTGATAGTCTTTGTTCTACTTTTATGTATATGTATTTGCCTGTTCTGGGTACCTCGTGTAAGTGAAATTGTACAGTATTTGTCCTTCTGTGTTGACTCATTTCTCTAAGAATAATGTTTTCAGTGTCCATTAATGTTGTAGTACATATTAAAGTTTTATGCCTTTATTCCCCTTTTTCGTTGTGCTGGGAATGAAACCCAGAGCCTCTTGCCTGTGAGGCAAGTGCTCTACCACAGAGTCCCAACCCTCTCCTTCCTTTTTATTATTAAATAATATTCCATTGTATGTATATACCACATTTTGCTTATCCATTTATTCCTTACAGGCTATTTCAACCTTTTGGTTGTTATGGCAAGATGGCAATAAATTGCTGAGTTGATCTTAAAGCAAGAGATGGAACCATCTTTATTTACCAGCTGGCAGTCCGGATTCACCAGCTAGTGGGACAAAGGGGCAGGCTGCACGTCTACACCCTTTGACCCCCTCCAGGGGTTAGAGTACACCTTTTATACCATAAGTAAGGCATGTCAGTACATTAATCATAAATGGCTGTTGCTGTGATTCAAAACTATAAACATCATGAGATCTAGAATCATAAGCAGAAAGGGAGGTGGGTCAAAATGACCCTAGTTGAGTACAAGATAAAGAATGGTTACTAATGTCTAGACATTCATTCTCTGATAGGGTACGTTGTATAAGAACAGAAACCTTTGCAATTCTAATCTAGGTTGCTAAGCAGGATTAGTATGGCAAAGGTGGAGTTTTCTCATAGGAGAAGCATTTCTTACAAGACGTGAAGTTTCAGGGTAAAATGGAGTATGTTTGGTTATTGACCATATGGCCTGGCCCATAACATGGTTATGGTGAATAATGTTATGAACACCGATTTTCAAATATCTGCTTAAGTCCCTGTTTTTAATTCTTTAGGATATTTACCTAGGAGAGGAATTACTTGTTCATATGGTGGTGTCATGTTTAACCTTTCAAGAAACCACCAAACTCATTTCCACAACAGCTGTATCATTTTACCTTGCCTACCAGCAATGTGTGAGGGTTCTCCACATCTGTGTCAGCACTTATTATCTTCCTTTGTTTTTTTTTGAGGCCATCTTAGTAGATGGGAAAAGGTATATCATTGTGGTTTTTTTTTTTTTTGTTGGTAGTTTTTTGTTTGTTTGTATTTGCTTTTGTTTGGGGGATTACAGATTGAACTAAGGGATGTTCCACCCCTGAGTTATATCCTCAGCCCTTTATATTTTTTATTTTGAGACATGACCTTGCTGAGGCTGGCATTGAACTTGGAATCCTCCTGCCTCAGCCTCTGAGTAGTTTGAGATTATAGGCAAGTGCCACTGTGCCTGCTGCCATTTTGAGTTTTTGATTTGCAATTTAATGACGTTGGACATCTTTTCATGTGTTTTTTTTTTTTTTGCCATTTGTTTTTCTTATTGGAGCATATTCAAGTCCTTTGCCTATTTTAAAATTGGGTTGTTTGTTGATTTTAAGGGGTTCTTAATATATTCTGGCTGTTGATCGCCTATCATATATATGTTGGCAAATATTTCCAAGCAGTCTCCTTTTGCTTCCTTCATAGCGTCGTTTCAGCACAAAAATGCTTCATTTTGATGAAGTTTAGTTTGTTTTTTATTGCCTGTTTTTGGTGTTGTATCTATGAAGTCATAGCCAAATCCTGTGTCACATAGATTTTTTTCCCTTATATTATCTTCCAGCAATTTTATAGCTTTAGCTCTTACATTTAGGTCTTTGATCTATTTTGAGTTAGTTTTTATATATGGTATAAGGTAAGGGCCCAACTTGATTCTTTTGCATACAGATGTTTGTTTTATTCTCAGCCCTATTCATTGAAGACTTTTCTTCACTGATTGCTCTTGGTTAATCCTATCAAAAATCAACTGACCCTGTGAAGGTTTTCTTTATATATTCCTTATTCTATTCCATGGGTCTGTGTATCTGTCCTTATGCTTGTACTACTATTTTAATTACTGTAGTTTTGTAGTCAGTTTCAAAGTTGGGAGTGTAAGTTCTGCAACCTTATTTTTCTTTTTTAGTTTTGTTTGGCTCTCTGAGTCCCTTTGAGGTTCCTTGAGTTTTAGGATATGTTTTGTTTTATTTTGTTTTGTTTACATAGAAATTGTCTCTAAAAAACATTGGTATTTTGATATTGGATGACATTGAATCTGTAGGTGGCCTTGGGCAGTATTGACATCTTAACAATATTAGATCTTCCAGTTCATAAACGCAGGATGTTTTTCCATTTAATTATCTCTTTAGTTTCTCTTAGTAGTTTTATAGCTTTCAGTATACAAGTCTTTTACCTTCTTGGCTAGATTTACCCCTAAGTATTTTATTCTTTTGGGTACTGTGGCACTCCTTGTTGTCGTCTTCATTTCTCATGATGCCTTTAATAGGTTGCTGCCTCAGCAACTTGAATTTGTTCATGCAGTTGTTAAAGTATAGTTTTAGAAAATAGTATTGCTCAAGAAACTCTGGCTTAATATTTCCCACCAGGAGAAAAATGTTTTTATTAGTCAGATCTCTATTGAATACAGTTGGTTACTTGTGCTTAGGATTATGTAGTATGTGTGCATATACACAAAAGTATTGCTCTCTCTGGGTGACTGTTGCTGTTAGATTGCTGTGCATGAATGGGAATATCTGAAAGAGGAAGACACAGATTAGTTGAAAAGGTGGTTATTGTATAACAATATACAACCAGTTTAACTTGTTCTTTAAACTTCGAAGTGCCCATATAAGTTGGGCTGTACCTGTGTGTCACATTCTTGTATACACTTTGGATCTTTCCTTTTCCTATATCTGCAATGAGAAACTTCAAAAACTGAGAATATGGCAAAGGATGTATAGAAATGTGACTTTTATTATGAAATGGAAATATTCATTATGTCTGATTAGTTTTCTTTTCCCATAGTGAATTCATTCTATTTAGTAAGTTTAGGGTCCATGTAGATTTACTATTTTGTAATAGTCATTGTATTTTTCAGGGTATTAGCTCCTAATGTTATCTATCAGATACACACATATGTATCTCATTGATTCTATTCCTTCTATATAATCATATACATATGATTATAAATAATAACCATATGAATAAAATAATCCTATATATATGAATATAAAGGGGAATTTATTAGATTGGTTTACATGATCAGAAGCTAGATATTCCCACAATGGCTGTCCGCAGACTGGTGAGCAGGAGGAACCAGTAACTGCTTAGCCCAAGAAGCTGGAGCCTCAGAACAAGAGGAGAAACCACTGATGCAGCCCTAGTTCAGGAGTGAAGACCTGGAAACTCCCTGGAGAGTTGCTGGTCAAGAGTCTGTTTTGTAAGAATGAAGGAGCAGAAATTCAGTGTCCTCAGGAGATCGCTGCAGTAGTTGAAGCACCCTGCCCAAGAAGAACTGAGCCTACATCTGTTTTGTCTTCCTCATTCTTCCACCTTTTTATTCTATCCAGACTCCTAACCTATGGGACTGTGCTGCTTACTTTTAGGGTGGGTCTTCCCCTCAGTTTGCTGTCCCACAGGCCAATCATTCCTAGAAACACCCTCATGGACACACCCAGAAGCATCTTAATCTTAAGTATCTCTGTATCCACTCAAATTAACAATTCAGATTAACTATCACAGCCAGTGACAAATATCATAGTTCTCTTATTAGTTGACTCTTATAGTCTTTTTTTATTAGACTTGACAGTGTTCTCTGATCTACGAAATACTTAGGAATTTAGTGATGTGTAAGTAGAGCATTTGTTAGAATTATAAACTTGAACTGGGGTTGTTGCTCAGTGGTAGAGCGCTTGCTTAGCAAGTGTGAGGCACTGGGTTCAATCCTCAGCACCACATAAGAATATGTTAAAAAATTAAGGTATTGGGTCTATCTACAACTAAAAAATAAAAAAAAAAAAAGAATTAGAAACTTGTCTCATTTCTGGTTTTAAAGGAAATTTCATTTTTATATTAATTGTGGAAAAACAAAACACCATTGTGGTACTGATTTTTTACTCTGGCTCTCACTAGAGTTTTGGAATCAATGTTATATATACTTAGATTTTACTCAATACAAATAACAACATTAAGTTTTACAGAAGTAATAGGCATACAAAGGTTGTAAATTTTAAAATACCTTTTAATTTTTCTTTCATCCTTTTTACATTTCTTTCTTTTTTTCCCCCTCCTTTTTTAGGACAGGAAGATGATAAAATGAAATTCTCAGATACAACCTCAGTAAGAAATCATTTTCCTTCTTCAAATCTGGGCTCCCTAGGGAAGATGAAGCCTGATAGACAAGATGATTCTTCTAGTTGTACTGATATTCAGGAATCAGCTCTTTACTCATCAGAATCGGGTTCATGCAATAGGTAAGAAATAGGTAGTAGCCTGTTTCTTTAAATGTATGTGTCCCATGTACCTGTTGTACATGAAAGCACAAAAGGACGGGAAGCAGACCTCAACGGATTCAGACAAGCCTTTATTCCTTCGCGGACTTGGGTGCCATTGGGACCCATTTTCCGAATGGAAAAATGGCCATCAGTTACAGAAGGGATTTTGGTTTTATAGGGTACATTGATGTAATCATTGGAAGCCGTGTATGTGCAGTTTTGACCTTTGGGGACTAGTTGAACAGGTTAAAACTTTAATTTAGGAAGGTAGATATAAAAAAGTTGAAGCCCATTGTTATCTGGGGAGATAAAAGTCCAGATCCTGAGGGATGAGTACTCCAATCTTGCCTGTTGGTATTTGCTGTGCTTCCATTTAAGACTAATTAGCAATGGGGGAAGGTCATGGTTTAGGGTCTAGCATTCAGTATCAGCCCCTTTCCCGCAGGGCCCATTGTTACTTGGCTGGTTTCCCCTCCCTTCTCCTGAGCTGCATCTCTCTCCATTTTTCTTCAGGGGCTTTCTTCAGGGGTTGCAGGAATATTATCTTCCATAACCCTTCACATGTTGCTAGAAATAATTAGAAAATAGCTTTGTGGCATGATGCAGTTCTTGAGGTTTCTTTCATTTCCCTCTTTTTACTTATGTGATGTCTTCATAGTGATAGCAAGGGTACTACCACAGTGACCATAGGATGACTTTATTTCCTACTTTGTAGCCTTTATGTAGGTCTTTTTCCTAGAGCTGGACAAGAAATCATGATAACCTGCGAGTTGAGACAATGAGAAAAGAGATGATCAAGAAGATGGTACACAATAAAAGGAAAGAAAAACTCAGCCAAGTGAATTGGGGGAATCTCTAAAAATTAGAGCTTCAGTGACAAGCTGTTTTGAAAAGATATTTTTTAAAAATCATGTATTGTAAAAAGATGACATTGGGTTAATTCATTTTACACAAACTCACACACATAGGTACTTACACATTTTATATTTTGGTGACTTACTTTATAAGTTGAGCATCCTAAATTTGAAATCTGAAATGCTCTAAAACCTGAAACTTTTTGAACATCATGGCACATTTGGAACATTTCAGATTTTGGATCAGGGATCTCATCTGTAAAAGCTATGCAAATATTAAAAATCTGGAAAACTTTGAAATCTGAAATACTTCTGGTCCCAACATTTTGAATAAGGGATACTCAACCTGCACATCATAAATATTATCCATGTTTCTACCTTATGTTTGTAACTGTTGTTTTTAATGTGTACAGTATTATGTTGTGTTTCTGTACTGTAATTGACTAGCTCCTTCTGTTTCCTTAAGAGCTGTACATTTTCCCCAGTGTTCTGCTTATGTACCTGATGCTGTGGTAAAGCTCTTTCTTTTGTTTCTTACTGAATTACATTCTTACCTTTGTCATCATTTGACCCAGGTAGGTTGGTCATTGCCTTTGAATTACACCAATTTAAAATGTAATAAGCAGCATGTGAATGTGAAATGCCTCTTGGAAATTATTTAATCTTTGATAGTCACTTAAAAATTATTAACGGTTCACTCAGATGACAGATTTAGTCAACCTGAATCACCAGATTTAAAAAAAAAAAAAGACTTCTCTTATTTTAAAGACCCTCTGCTTTCTTACTGTTTCTGGGGAACAGCTTCAGATTATTCAGAATCAAGTATTAGGAAAGGAAAATCTTCCCACCTCATCCCAAAGGTTTTCAAGGTCAAAAACTGCAGTTTTAGTTATCGGAAGATTAACCTGAATTGTTTGTTATATACTAGAATTGCACATACCTGCAAGTTCAGTGGGTAGTATTTGTTTTTGAACACAAATCTCTTGTGAATACAAAACAAAAATAAGGAAAAATCAGAGGCAGGGTGTATGAGAGCTAGTTTTTAATCACAGTTACAGGTTGCTTGGATGTTTCAGAAAGCCAGAGTGAATCAGGACATTTTTATGCCCTTTGGTGATGAAATTAACTGAAAGGGAAAACATGACCATCAATGGTGAGAGTATAGCTAGAAATAAGATGAGTTTGGCGTCTTGGCCGCAGAACAACTTATTGACCTCACTGAACTGTAAGATGATTTAAAAGAAAGATGCCATTGCTTTTAGTATACTATGGCTCAGGAACTAGGAGAGCCAACAGTAGACTGTATCTGAATTTAGTTTCAAAGGTAAAGGAACTACGACTGAGGGGAATGTGGAATAAACCTTCTTGGGTCAATGTATTAGTCAACTTTCTGTTATTGTACCAAATACCTGAGATAATGAACTTATCAAGAGGAAATGTTGATTTGACTCAGGTTTTGGGGATTCCAGTAAATGATTAGGTCCCATTGCTTTGGGTCTTTGATATGGCAGCACATTGTAGTGGGAGTGCATGGTGGTGGAGAACCACTCACCTCATGACCAGGAAGCAAAAAGTAGAAACCATCCCCTTTGAGGGCACAGCCCCAGTGACTTATGGTCCTCTTATTAGACTCTACCTCCTAAAGTTTCCACAACCTCATGATGGAACCACCCTGGGGACCAAACATTTAACACATAGGCCTTTAGGACACATTCAAGATCTGAACTGTAGGACTGTGGTGGTGGCTCAGTGGTAGAGTGCTGCCTAGCACGTGTGAGGCAGTGGGTTCAGTCCTCAGCACATTAAAATAAAAAATAAATAATGTTATTGTGTGTATCTACAACTTAAAAAAAAAAAAAATCCAAACTGTAGCAGAAATTTGCTCAAATGGGTTTGGTCCAAAGTTTGGTTGTTGTAACTCATCACTCATGGAAAGAGGTGAAAAGTACCCTTACTTTTATCAACTATATACTATTCCTGCCACCAATTCATTACAGGATTGGTCTTACCTTTCTGCTGACCAAGATGCTGGGTAATACAGATAGTTTCTCTGTTACTCTTAATGCTTCCTCTTGATAAGGGTCAAATCAGATTATCCTATGACACATTTTGAGATGACAATTTTGTTAGCAACTCAAAATGAGCATAGTGATGCTAGTAGATTAGTCTTTGTTCTATCTTTAGCAGGGCCTAATGTACTCATTCACTAAGTATGCATTATGTACACAGTACTGTTATAGATGTTGTAAGTTAGCAGTGATCAAACGATTGATTTTTTTTTTAAAAATGTAAGCTTACATTCTATTTCACAAAGTAATTGGCTGTGCACATGTAGATGTCTGTACGTGTACATGTACACACCCCCGTGGCCCAGTAAAAATAACTATGAAGTGCAAATTTTTAACAACTTTATTGAGATATAACTGACATACTATTCAACTTGCCTATTTAAATGTAGAATTTGATGGTTTTTAGTATATTCACAAAGGTGTACAATGCATTTCACCACAATTTTAGAACATTTTTGTCATCACATAAAGAAACCCATATCCATCAACAGTCACTACCCATGTCCCCGTGAAACCTCCTGCCCTAAACTATAGGCAGCTACTGATGTTTTTCTGTCTATAGGTTTGCCTGTTCTCTACATTTCATATAAATGGGATTATACAATATGTGGATTTTTGAAACTGTCTTCCTCCATTTAGCATAAATGTTTTCAGTGTTCATGTTTCAGTACCATATTCCATTTTATTAGTGAATATTCCATTGTATGAACATGTTTTCTTTATTCATTTATTAGTTCCTGGACATTTGGGTTGTTTCTAATTGCAGTTTTAACAAGGAAAAATGTCAAGTTTGCACAATTTGGACGCTTAGCTTCAGCAGTGGTATTCAAGGATTTACTAGGCTTGCTTTGATGGGGTTGGCAGTCTGTATTCGTCTCTCAAGTAAGAAAAGGAAGTGTTATACTAAATATGTTTATCTTTTAATTTTTTATTTAGTTTTTTAATACTCTATTTTATTTGCTCTTCATTTGTGAATCTAAGATCTTGAAGTTTTAAAGGTAGTGTCTTTCTTGTATTAAACCTAGGCACTAAGGCTAAAGGGAAGCGGAAGAGAAGTGAGACTTAATTACTGGTATTGTGATCCCAGAACAGACTCTGTGGCAGCAGATTCAAAAGTAGCTTGTGGGAGCTAAGTGTGCAGTGAGAGGCAGCAATGGGGCAGCAGGAAAAGTGACAGAGTTTGGGTAGAGCTTCAGGTAAGGTTCTGTGGGATGACTTTGGATTCAGTCTTTTGAAGTGTATCTCCACATATCTTTGATAAGCATACTAAATGCATTTTGCATTGTCAGATGAGTGCGAGCTTTTGGGACCCAGGGGCAAAATATTAAGGTGTAGACGTGGTGTCCCCCAAAACTCACATGTGAGACAGTGCATAAAGGTTTGGAGACGAAATGATTGGGTTATAGTCTTAATCTAATCAGTGAGTTAATCCCTGATGGGACTAAGTGAGTGATAACTGGAGGCAGGTGGAGTGTGGCTAGAGTTAGTCTTTCATTTGGGGCCGTAGCTATTGAGTATATATTTTGTATCTGGAGAGTGGAATCTCTCTGCTTCCTGGTCATCATGTGAGCTGGTTCCCTGTGCCACACTCTTCCACCATGATGTTCTGCCTCACCTGATGCCCCTGGGGAATGGAATTGGCTGTGTGTGGACTGAGACCTCTGAAACAGTGAGCCCATAAATAATTTTTTTCCTCCTCTACAGTTGTTCTGTTGGGTCTTGTAGTCACAGCAGGGGAAAAGCCGACTAAAACAAATATATAAACATCTCAGGTCTATTGGGAAGATGAAATGAGATATTAGTTGTGAGTCTTTGCTGAATATATGATTATTGTTATACTTTCATAACAACAAATCAATTATATTTTGTTTAGTAATTTTAGGAAAATGTAGAACTTTGTAGCTAGCCATTACAGAAATACCTCCACTTCCCTCATCATGTTGATTTTAAGACATACATTTTCTGTTTTACATTTCCATGTCCAAAATTGTGATTGTCTGGTAGTTGCTCATAGTCCAGTTATAGTCATGATTGATTACCAATGGGAGTCCCACTTGGCTTTTCAGTGGTGGAATTTCAGATGGGTTATGTGCATTATTGGCATTATGTTAGTTGATCGTATCATGTGTTTTCCACAAAAAAGTTATTGTATATGAAGAAATGCACACAAGCAGAGCAGTGTGGTATAAATTTGATGTTAGTGAGGTGTATGCATCATTGGATGAATGACTATAATTTGTATTTTCTTGAACATCAATTCTAGGAAAGGTACTATGAAGTTCCAAGAAAGGATCTAGGAAAGAAAGATACTCACAAGTACATGAAGATGTGTTACATTTTGTTAACTAATGAGTTATGTACAAAGGTTTGTCTTGTTCATTACATGTTGGATTAAAGGCAGGAGGAATCACTTATGACCATTTCAGAGCAATAACAGTGGTCATAAATGATTCATGTGTGGCAAAGGACTATTGTTAAAGTTTTGGGTTGTCAATTTATTAGATACTTCCTACTGTCTTTGAGCAGAAACTGCTCATCTTCTGGCCATATGCTTTATGGTTGGAGAAGAATTATTTTTAGTTTGCAAGATGGGTGCCAGTGCCTTAGATGAATTCCTGGGGACTGTAGTCACGTACTTCTGAGAATGGTATACTTCTGGTATTTTGTGGTATAGAGAGGATGAGTTTGTGTGGAAAAACTCAGATACATGGAACGCCTCAGAGATTATAGATGCTCAGTCAAAACATGAAAAAGCATCAGTATGAAGAAACTTTAGGAATACTTAAATCAATTTATTTCAGTTAGGTTTTTATACATGTACAACAGAGGTATTAAAAACTATATCTAGAACTGGAGTTGTGACTCAGTGGCAGAGCATTTGCTTAGCATGTGCGAGGCACTGTTCAATTCTCAGTATCACATATAAATAAATAAAATAAAGGTGCCAGCTAAAAGAATATTTTAAAAAAAACTATATCTACATAAGTTTAAAATAACTCTGGATGTATATAAATTGAAAATTCTAAATGAGAAGGAAATATTATATCATAGGCTTAATTGTCCTTGGTTTTTTCCTCTTATTGGCTTATAATGCTTCATGTTGCCCTCAATGTGTCTTAGGTTTTTGAACTGCAGAATCTGAATATGAATAAGGTTCCTGGCTCACTTCAAACGTAATTTCATCATCTAACTGGAAATTCATAAGTGGCTTATAATGCTGGTGGGTGGGCCTGGAAGAAGGCTGTCACAAAGTTTGATAGATTGATTAGTGCCAGTGTTAGTGACTCCAAAACTTACATCATCAAGAGATATACCTCTTTGATAGGATAATTGTCACCATAGAACTTGGGAAGAGAATTCAAAGTGAGAAGGGTCCAGTCAAAATCAGATTCCTTTAGTAGAATCATGACATAACAGAGGAATTTAGTCTTTGTTTCTACTTACTTTTTTTTCATAGTATTCAAGCATCAACAGGAAGGAAGATGGGACACTATACTTAGTCTTTGTGGAAATCTTTTCCATTTCTAAAATTCTATAATCTTGTTTTTTCTCAGAATTGTGAATTCTTTGCGTATTCTTTTACCAATTGTCCATTGCAGGTTATAAATAACTTTCTGGAATTCTATTTATTTCTTATATTTTGAATTGTTTTTTGATTTTTATCATTTGTTTCTTTTTATGATAGTTTTGTTGTTTTTATAAGGAAAGCCATACATTTTCAAAAGTAAAACTACATGTTATTTGTCTTTAATGTGATAAATAAAAAGTTTGAATTGAAAGAATAAAATTTCATAATTTTATCAGCCAGAAATAACTTAGTGTTAACACTTCAGTAAATATACCCTTCCAAAGATAGATATATGGACAGACGAATAGATGAACAGTTTTTTAAACATTTGTCATTTTTAAATACTTTTCTTAGTAAGGGAAAAGTCATGCCATTATAGGCTTAGTGGGAGTAGAAGTATGTTGTGAGCTGTTTTAAATTCATATACTCTTGCTGTCATATAGAATATAGGTCTTACTCTTAGACTGTTGAATAAAATGGCTAGTTTTCTTTGTGCTAGAGCAATATTTGAACTCTTAATATGGCAGACTGACAACTAAGAATAGTCTTATTTTAAGATTTAATAGGTGTATTCAATCGGAATTCTTAACTCTATTTTATTTTTGCCATGCTGGAAATGGAGCCTATGGCTTCACTCAGGCCTGGTGGGCCACAGTCCCAGCCCTCTTAACTCTCAAGTACTTCTTTTAGAATTTGAAAATTAATATTACATTGATCTTCTCTTACCCATCCTGAAAACAGATGATAAAAATTAAGAAGAATTTTAGATTTTTGTGTAGCTTCTTGCTAGATGATTTTGGGGAGTTCAAGAGACTTGTCCAAATTTCTGTAAATTGTCTTATTCTTATTAATCAACAAGAGTATGCTTTTGTTTGCCGAATTTTGGCATGCATTGGACACTGCATTTTTCTTGAGGGCTAAATTAAAAGAGAAGATGCTGGTTGATTGTGGTCCTAGAAAGACTGCATTGTCTTCATGCAGGAATGAATTGTGGTCATGCTTTTTCTTGGAAGAATCATTAGGTCATTATTTTGAAAAAAAAAAAAAAAATTCTGCAGTTTAGGTCTAGGCTAATGAAATAAAAAAAGAGACGGTGTCTTTTGGCATAGAGAAATGTGAATAGGTTTCTTGATCAGATAATGTTTTTGTAGCAATGTTCGATTTCCTGATTTTGATAATTGTATCATTGTTATATAAGTGAATGGACCTGTTCTTAAATGCACAGCGATGAATTAAAGGGGAACAATGGCTGCCAGTTACTTTCAAGAGTTGAGGAAACAGCATGTGTTGTGTGTGTGTGTGTGTGTATGTGTGTGTGTGTATGCATGTGTGGGATAACAGAACAAGAGATAAATTGGTAAAGGTCAAAATCTGGGTGAAGGATATAAGGATCATTCATTTTTGGGTGGGTTTGAAATTATGCAGATTTTAGGAATTTTCCTTGTTAAATCCTGTAATGATTAATTTGAATTGTCAACTTGATTGGATTAAGAGATGCCCAAGATTAAGAGGCTTCTGGGTGTGTCTCTGAGGGTGTGTCTAGGAATGATTGGAATGTGGGATAGTGAACTGAAGTGGAGACCCTCCCTAAGAGTGGGCATCACTGCCCAATAGGATGGTAGCTTGGATGGAATAAAAGTTGGAAGAACAAGAAAGCAGATGCTGATGTAGATGTAAGCTCCACTCTCTTTGAATGGGTTCTTGATTGACTGAGGATATCCGACTCTTGCTTCTTCACTCTTCCAAAGTGGGACTCTGCCAGCAATTCTCCAGGTAGTTTTTCAGAAGCCTTGGTCTCGGACTGGGTTAGTACTGTTGATCTTTCTTGTTCTGGGGCTTCCACACCTTGGATTGTGTAGCTGCTGGTTCTTCCAGCTCTCCAGCTGCAGACGGCCATTGTGGACTCTCCAGCTTCTGGTCATGTAAGCTAATCTAATAAATCCCCTTTTTATAATCATACTTCCTGTTGAGTCTGTTCCTCTAGAGAACCCTGACTAATACAAACTCTAAGAAAGAGAAATTGCTGAGTTTCTACATCTGGAAATTTTTTTACAAAGAAATTTTTCATTGACCAAAGCCAAGGGTCTACATGGGATGATGACACACCTAACATGGCTGTTTCTGCCTTGGTGTCTTATAGAACATGGACAGCTTCAATTGCAGTATTCCTGAGACCAACTCATTTCACCACTTTGTGACCAGGTCTGTAGCCCCTAAGCTAGGTGAGACTTCCTGCAGATATTGAGGGTTGATCATAGAAGATCCTAAGTCAGTGAAGGTATGAGTGATACATTTTAACTCTTCACAGTTCTGATGTTTCTAGGAGCAGCATCTTTGTGAAGGAGGTCCCACATAGACACAAGCACAGAATGCCAGGCACTTTGACAGAGAGGCTGATTATTGGCTCTGTGCTTGCTGTATTTTGCCACAACTTTTATTTTTACTTATTTCTGAAAGGGCTACCCAGAAAACTTAAGAGCTAGAGAAAAAAACAAAAACATGAATAATGTTTGATTCTCTGGACAATGTAAGAAGTTAAATTCTTCCCTAAGTTCTGAGTAAATAGGAAAATGATGGCAGTGATTTTAAGGGAAAAACTACCTTTCTGACATTTGCCTAAGGAGTGGAATGCTGGCACCATCAGCCTGTGGATGAGAGAGACTGAGTTTTGCTAAGTGAGGGGAAGGGGAAACACCAACTCAGTTATCAGGGCACCCTCTCATAGCAGAAGGGTGCAGTTGGCTTGTGAATGAGTCTTTGAAGTTTGATTCCAGGCAGTCCTTTCAGGGCAAGTCATGGTAAGGACTAGGTAAACCTAATGGCTTGGGTTTGGTAAATACATTAAGATGAGGATTTTGAGTTGGTGGTTTCAAAAAGTCTTGCGGACTGTCCTTTGATGCTTTATGTTGAAAAGTTGATAGGTCTTTTAGGAAGTTTTTGGACTCAAAAGTAAATTTAATCCACAACTTTTATCTTCCTGGACAAGAATCTCCTAGAGTAGTAAAGTTATATTGATGAAAATAGTGGAATGCTGAAGTTTTATGAATGTAGGCAGTAAGTTGCCTGCATTCTACAGGTTCTACTTGAGTCGTGGGAGTGTTGCATGTGAAATTATTTAGTCCTGTAGAGATATGAAAATGAAAGATGAAAGGAGTCAAATAACTTGATTGGGGTTGTGTGAGTCATGGTGGTATGTCCACATTATCCTCCTTGATATGCCACTGTGGACAATCAGCTTGGCTTTCCACATTCTTCAAAGAGTAGAAATATCCAGTTATCGAAAGGTTGAGTTTCCTCAGAAACAGATGCTGAGACAAGAATTTGAGTGGATGTGGTTTATTTGGAGGGTGAAGGGGACACTTGTAAGGGAGTGGGAAAGTGAGACAGGAAAGGGATAAAGTGCTAAGCATTCCTCTTATCAAACCAGAGGTCACTGTCAGCAGCTGAAGTCTAATCCTCATGGAGAAACCGGGAGCTTGTCTAAAATTCTCTCTCAGTTAACCCACCAAGGAGCAAGGGAACTTCGGCCTGCCATTGCTTGGCAGCTGCTCCCTGGTGCTTCCAGCCCCAATGCTGGGCAGAGCAGGCTCACCCTTGGGCAAGGGCACTGATAGTCAGAAGTCAAGCCTGATACATTGTGGGGTGGGAGGAATGGTGAAGGAAGTTAGAGCAGGGCACCAGTGGGATCTGCCTAGCCACTGAATCCAACAGAAGACAGGGAAGTGGTTTGGTTCTATGTATGCCTTATGAATACAAATGGGACTCTGTAGGCCTTAGCCTGGGTCTCCAGCCCTTGAGAATGTAGGAAAGTATGTGACTTTCCAGAGCCCCCTGTAACTCTTTCCAAGCATACTTATTTGCCCTTTGCTCTCAGGAACGAAAGGGATAAAGATGTCTGGGGCTGCTGTAGATGCGATAGACAAGAAATGTCAGGGGACAAAGTGACAGATGATCTAAAAAGCCCTGAGCAAATGGGTCTACAGACTGAAGGGAGAGAGTGCATTTGTTGATGAAAAACAATTTACTTTTTCATTTTGTATGATAATAAACCAAAGTGCAAAATAATCCATCACCAAGCTGAAATTTGCCAACATACTAAATAAAAATGTCTTGGCTTTAGGTAAAAAAAGTGCAAATACAGAACTAGTTCTTCGATTGCCTGGAGATATTTCCTTATTATCCCACTTTGTTTCTTGAAGTGTACTTACCTATAGTGTTCACTTTTTATTGATATATGACCATAAATATTTCTCTAATGCATATTTTCTGAAGTTTCTTCTCAACTTGTCATTTCAAGTCTTTAATTCTGCCCATCTGTAGTTTAGTGTATTGCTTTTCTGTTTGTTATGTATTCCTGTCTTACAGGGGGTAGCATATGTTGAGAGCCAGGTTTCTTACTGTTAGCATAGAAAGTTACAGACACATAAAACTAAAATTATCCATATGATACTGAATTTGAATTGGAGGCATTAACAACTCATTTAGTTAATATAGATTGGAATGAACATATAGAAATGTTTATAGATTTGTTTATAAATAATGTTTGATACACATATTTTTCTTTTTCTTTTTTTTCTTCACATAAGGGAGTTTATTAAGCAGAGTGTCTCCCTACAGGGTAAGAGAGAAAATGAGAGGAAAAGAGAAAGGGCACACATTAGAGAGGGTGGAAAAGTGAAGAGGAGAGAGAAAGAAAGTGGGTAGGAGAGAGAAAGCAAGAGAAAAGATGGTGGGGTAGCTATCTTTAAGCAGTTGAATTCCACCGTGCTAACAGGGTACCAATAATGGAGAAGGATACTTGCAAGCTGACTGATGAACCAGTAGCTAGCTAGGATGTTCACAGACTGACAAGTAGTTGGGAGGCAGGGAAATGGCTGCAGCGGAAAGAGCGGGGAGAGCAGCTTTGTATTACATTCCCCTGTTTCTATTTTTATAAGAAAATCTTTTGTTCTCCAGTTCTTTCCCACCTTATCTCTCCTTCCTGCCTAAGTGACTAGGGCTGGTTTTTCAGATGAGATGTAAAAAGTCAAAGTCCTTTCTCCCAGGGGTAGTCTCCATCTTCTAGACTTCCAGAGGCAGACGGTTTTTATGGACTTCATCTCCTCGATTTGACTGATCCCCTATTTCTACAGTAACTGCCTGTCCCCAATTCTGGCTTCATTCACCCCTCTAATTTTAGGAACTCCTTTACTGCTGTAGGGAGAGGGGGACGATGGCTGATCTGGCTTCTTTGAGCTGGAAGGGGGCAGCGTGGGGCAAGCAGTTTGGAGTTCTCTTTTTAGAAATCGAGTTAATCAAGGGGTCCATGGTAGAAGTCTGGTTGAGGAAGAGCAGGTTGTAAAGGCATCTGGGGATGGTGGGTCTATGAGAAAAGAACAAAAAGACATGAGTACTGAAATTAGATTAATACAATATAAATGTTGCAGAATCTGGAACATGTCAGTGATTATCATAAAGATGACAGAAGTCAATTTCTTACCAGGGGGTGGAAGAACTGAGAAGTTGGTCCCATAACAAGGCCTAGCCAAGGCTGGAGAGGACAAGGCCTTGATTTAGGAACTTTAACATTGTCCAGGTTATCAGGAATGTAAACACAACATTTAACTCTTAATGTCATTGATTTCCCCAGAAAATGTAGTTAAGTTACTTAATGTCATCTGATTTTTGTAAAATAACCCTTTATTGGTATAACCTGTGTTTAGTAGAGATCTCTATACTTCTGTTACTTAGGGCTAGATAATCATACTAGCAAACATAGATTAAGCCTACCTGTGTCTGTAGGCCTTAAACTGCCTAAAAACTTCTGACTCTGGCAGTTTCTCTTGATAGTTATCAGGCACATTTGCCTAAGAATCTCTCTTTTGTAGCTTTTAGTCTTTATTCTAGTGGGCTAACTCAAGTGTACATCTTAAGTTACATTTAACTATCATTTCTTTTAAATGCCCAAGAAGGGCTATATTTTGGTTTTAACTGTTTGCTAGGTATTTAAGATCAAGCTGGTCAAAGTAACCTGTTTCTGTCTGTTAAAGAGTCAGCTGAGTTCCCATAGGGGTCACTCGTAGAGAACTTGAGAGCCTTACCTTTAGTGCTGTCCATTAGGCAGGGTCTCCTCGATGAGGTGGCTTCCCTTGAAAGCACCCTTTCAAGGGAAAAAGCTTCCCTTTTTCCTTGACCCTCCTCTGCAGCAGGTGCACTGATTGGCTTTTCATCCTCTAGTGGCCTCATCAGTCTCCCTGATCGGAAGGTCGTGTGACCCAGAGTTGCAAAGCTCCTTAGAGAAGTCCTCTTGTTCCCTAGATTCAGGCTGACTGAGGGCAAGACCCAAATACTGGCTTTTCTTGGCCTCTGTATTTAATCTCAATCTCTAAGTTTGATCTTAACCATCCAGCAAGCCAGTCTCACCAGTCATAAAGTAAGAGTGCTGGGCTTTAATTTCAATGTGTATGACTTTACAGTTATTTACCCCTTTTATCTAATTGGGGTCTACATTATCTGTCCTATATGATTTCAAGTTAATTTATGATGTTTTCTCTTTAAGCAGTACTTCTGCAAAATATTAATCAGGCAACAGTTAAGAGTTTACAAGGAAAATACAAAATGGAATCACCAACAGTAAAACATTCAGTTTGTGCAATAGCTATCTTGAATTTTGGCTGAGTTATTCATTATATCCCCTGTTTGAGATCACAGTAATCTTTACAACAAACATCAAACTTTTGAACACGACTTTAAATGAGTTAAAGTCTGGCTTACTTTGGAGCCATTCTAATGTGCAGTAGGGTTATGAGGCCGAGCCTTATCTCAGGTAAGGTGGGGCTTTTCACAAATCTTAGGTAAAATGTTCTAATCTTAAAGCTAATTTTTTCCTTTTTCCATGACCAGCATGACCAAATTCTCAAGTTCAGTGAGGGGCAAAGGAGTATTAGAAAATAAAGGTTTATAAACACAGATTTTGAAGATTAAGCTGAGATCAGATGGACCTCTGTTCTCTGATGGAAATGCAGATCTAAAGATTTAAGTCAGCAATCTTTATATATGTCTTATTATTAGGTTAAAGACTATGTAAGCATTATTCTTTGTTTTCAGGAAAGTTACAGATACTAGGACATCTGTGTAACTCTTTTACAGCTGCAAAGTGCAATGTTAGGAGCTCTGTGTAGCTCTCAAGGAAGTCCACTGTCCAAAGTTACTGTAAGGTGGGCAGGAACCAGAGAAGGGAGCTGGTGAAACACTGGTTATCTAGCAAAAGAATTCCTTCCTGCCCAAGAGCTGTGTGCCTGAGATCAATATCAGAGCTGACAGGACTCCTATGTAGAGCCTCCCCAGGGAGGGTACTGCCACAGCAGTTAGGCATCTTGTACCCCTGCACAGGAACACTCCCAGGCACCAGGCATGCCATAGTCATGAGGTCAGAGACCCCAATCTCAGTCACAATTGTCCCATTTTTGCTACTGTGCATTACACTCTTTCTTAAATGTCATTTTAAGAAGTGTACATTTATTGACTCCTGAGTCTATATGAACATTAGTTAACACAGTTTAACATTATATCTAAAACATGAATCAAAGAAAGGCTGAGAGAGCTTTTAACTTTCCTTTTGTGTGACAAAGTGGCAAAATGCTTTCATGTATCATGATATTAACCTTCAAACAAATCAGGTTCTCACTAACTTTTAGAAATGCATTTACATTTAAATTTCTTTTATCTCAGTTTAACAAATTTTACATATACCCTATTGATGACAGGTCCTATAATAGAATATTAAATGATAAGTTTAAAATTACCATTACAGACAAGGTTAATTTGGAGAATAGCAGCTTGATAAATTTTCTGCTTTAAAGACTTGTATACTTGGAAAATATGAACACATTTAATATACAAAGAATAATGTTTAAGTATGTTACTCCATGGAATAACTTTGTAAATTAATCAGATGTCTCTAACAAACACGTTTGCATAATCCCATACATGTCGACTTTAATTCACTCATCTTATTGTAAAAAAACCAAGATATCAAACAAGTGTAAAAAAAAACAAGATATCAGACAAGTGTACCAACAGTATTTGCCATCTCTTTCCTGTTGAAGAAAAGTCCTAGAAAAATTGATGTTAGACATTTCATAAACATCAACATTTTATTAGTTGGACCACCTAGAGACTTGAGTTAATTTTAAAGACATTTTACTTCTATTAGTTTACCCAATTTAAATTGAATCATTTTAAATCACGTGAATTAAAAGTATTTGGATCCATTTTTTTAAATTTTAAATTTTATGCGTGCTTATATTTAACACAAAAGTAAAGGCCTTGCAATGTTTATTTCCATTGCAATGTAACAGATGTTCAAAAATAACTCGAGTTGGATAAAAAGAACTGATCAAAAATCATTAACCTAGGTATATAGGATCAAAATTGTGAGCTCAAAAATATAGCATTTAAGAAAAACAAAAGTCCTAGAAGAAAAATGATAATGGCCATTAATTATAGCATGAGAGAATGAGAAGGAGAAGGGCAGAGAGAAGAGGTAAAGGGAGAGATAAAGTGTTGTGTTGCAGCCCAGGAGAAATTTAAAATGGACACTTTTTTTTTTCCCTTGGGTTTGAGACTGGTCTCCCACTGTGCCTTCTGGCTTTCTCCGTTTATATTTCAATGTAAGCCTTGACTGAGATCTAAAAGGAGCTAACAGGTTCTAGCAGAAACTTGATGCCTAGAGCATTTTAACCCTTTTTCCTGGTTAGTAATCAATTCAGGTTTGGATGCAGAGAATTGTGAAACATTATCTCCCACTACTTTTGAAGAATGGGATTACTATGTCATACTCCTTACTGGGACATGCCACTGAATGTTGGGCTGGTTACTCCCTTCACACTGGCATATGCGGGACCTCATGGCAGGAGGACTAGGTGGACTGGGCAGGGGAATGGAAGCAGAAACAGAATGGTGCAAAGGAGATGGACTGGTATCAGGGTGGTTTGTTAGCTGAGTCAATGTCGGAGGAGGAGGAGGGATTAAGAAGTGGAGAAGAAGCCAAAAGTAAGTGTTCAAGTTTGCAGAAAGAGCCAAGAAGCAAGAAAGAAGAGACTTGATGATAAGGAATCTCTTTCTATCTGCCCGCTTGCTCACAGAAGCTGTGTGCCATTACGTGGCCATTTTGGATTGATTATCTAAAGGGTACACAAACGAATTTTGGTGGCTTTAAGCCAGGGGTCAGGCGAAGGGTTCCCAGGGTTGACTCTGCCAGAATGGAGGACCCAGATCCCATGGTGGAGACTGATACAGCTGAGTCTGTGGCCAGGGCATCCCGAGGCCAGAGTAGTCGGCTGGAGATGAGGAGGCAGCACATTGATTGTGTCATCACACAAGCATCAATGTGGGCCAGGCAAAAGCCAAGGAGTGTTGAGGACCTGATGTCAGGGTTTCGAGGGGGAACAAGAGGGAACGAGCACGAAGATTCTCCACCATAAAATCAGGAACCCACCCGGCAGATGAGACTGACTAAGGGGGCCAGCCATAACTATAAAAGTCATGGCTGGGGATTAAATTGGCCTAGGGGAACCCGCCTAGGGTACTCACCAATCTGAAGTTCGGTGATGAATGCAGAGCAGAGCATCCGGGCAGAATGGAAGGTGAGGCTGTGTCCTGGGGTTGCTGGGTCGTCAGATGGGGTTCCACTTGCTTAAGAGACAATGGAAGAGCCCATCCGAGTCACGGCACCAATGTTAGAAATCCCACAAAAACCACGCCGCACATGAGAAATCACATAAGGGAGTTTATTAAGCAAACAGAGTGTCTCCCTGCAGGGTAAGAGAGAAAATGAGAGGAAAAGAGAAAGGGCACACGCTAGAGAGAGTGGAAAAGTGAGGGGAAGCGAGAAAGAGTAGGAGAGAGAAAGCAAGAGAAAAGATGTATACACGTATTTTTCATTGCACTGTCAGCTCTGAGGCCCAGGAAGCAAGGATACCACAATGGCAATGAACACACCTGCTTTCTAATATCATTGTCCAGCAGGAACAGATGCTTCTCAGAGAAAAGACTGCTTCTAAGACTGGCCCTGGAAGATACAAAATGAGCCTGGAGCATTTTATAATGCCAGGAAGCAAGGAAGCCCAAAGTCCAAAACAAACAAACAAACAAACAAACAAAAAAAAAAAAACCAAGAAAGCAAAAAGGGGGAAGGGAAAGGAGAAGATAGTGAAAAAAGGAAGGGAAAAACATAACATGACAATGGGATGTATGTCAAAAGGACACAGGAACCAACTAAAAGTTCCCAATGGTAAAAGCTGAGACAATTTAAGCAATAACATAAATAATATAGCATTGGAGTAACCTAAAGTATAAAATAAATACCCATGAGTTCATTCATATTGATAAAAGTGTAATGGGGGAGGATAGACAAACCTTGTATATATAGAGGAATCCCAGAAGATTTACGGTGATGAACTCCCCTCCTTCCAAAGAAGGAAGTGGGTACAGAGGGAAAGAGTCACCTCCACCACGGAGAAGCTGAGAAGCACTTCCTCAGCCTGGTGAGCAAGGTCAGTGTCAATCATAATGTTATACTGATAGCAGTACCCTTGATATGATGTAAGACCATTTTACCTCTGTTATCTTTCTCCCCCAAACTCATAATCTCAATCAAATTATGAGGAAAACATCAAACTCCACTAAGAGTCCCTGTATAAAATGACCAGTACTCCTTAAAACTATCGAGATCATCCAAACTAAGGTCAGAGAAACCCTCATAATCTAGAGCAGAATGAGGAAGGAAGCCTGACAACTAAATGTAATATGTTCTGCAGGAGATCCTGGGCCAGAAAAGGGTCAGTAGGTTAAGACTAAGGAAAGATGAATGAAGTATGCACTTTGGCTACTACTAGTAATGCATGAACATTGCTTCATCCACTGTAGATAACAGATCGTACTGACATATGTAGGTTGTTGGCAGCAGGGGAAACTGGACATAGGGTATATGGGATCTTAGTGTACTAATTTTGCAGCTTCTCTGTAAGTGTAAAACCATTCTTAAATAAAGTGCATCACAGCATCAAAATGAAGAGGGATATTGGTATGAAAATATCCTAAGAATGGATTGATTATGGATAACTAGAAGTCATCAAAACTAATTTCTTCAGTGAGAAGTGGAATACTTCTTCTGGGTTGTAGTAAGCTTAATTATTAAACTAGTCTTTTTTTTCCCTTGCAGTTAATATTACATATTATACTTAGTTGTATAAATTAATAAAACCATGTTTTAGCACATCATATAAAATGCATTGTACTTTGTTAAAATTTAATTCATAAATGTGCATGAGGGAAGAATTATATTCTCTCTCTCTTTTCAATCATCTTTGCTTTCTTTTGCTAACATTTTCACTTTTTACAGGATGGTTACCCCTCAGAGAGGAGGTGGCTCCGCCTTAGCTTTTCATCAAAAGAGACAGCTTCCTCAATTTACAGTCTGACTCATCCTCTTCAGTTACCATGTGTTTATTCATGAGTTTATACTTTTAAAAGTGATATCAATAGTGGTTCTTAAGGACAATATGAAAGTATAGAGTTTTATCTTTTCTTCATTACTCATTGCCAAAGGTATTTACTCTTAAATAATAAGGTTTTCTTTTACTCTGAGGCACTTTACTTGGGTTAAAAAAAATTATGCATTCTCCTTCTGTAGTCTGATGATCCTCTTTGTAATAGCTTTTGTGTTTTATTTTATAATAGATTACTGATTTTTAGGCATTCTAATCAGTCCCAGGTAGCAGATATTATTTATTGTTACCATATTTATGAATTGCCATGATATAACAATCTTCTATAAAACTACCTTTCAATTTCCCATATCAGAAGATTTTTAAAATTCCATGCTTGATTGTTACTTGTTTATTTAAAATGCTTACAGAAAGTGGAAGTTCCTTCTAGGTTCCTTACTTAAGAAATGACACCTTCTGTGTCATAGCACATAGTGTCTGGTCATCACTCAAAATTTTCATATGGTGACTGTAGTGTTGAGAGTTTTGGTTGGTATGACTTAATAACTTGCTTGAGGTGTTTTTTTTTAAGTCCTTGATTTAGTTAACTCAGGCATTAACATCACTGACATCCTATTTATGAAACCTACATATAGCTAGAGCTTGATCTTTTGGGGTAAGATAACGTCTGGAAGATTTTCCTCTGCAGAGGTGGAAATTCGTTCATTCTTAGACTCATTGACAGATATTTTCCAGGTACCGTTAAGTTAGGTGCTCTATGTTTCATAAGAATAGAACATCCTTCAGTGCCCCCACACCTTTGCCTTTCTAGATGCTGGTCTTGCCCTTGGAATGCATTCCTCCCCATCTTTCAAGTCCCAGATCAAATGTCTACCTGTTCTCCTTAAACTCTCCTGGCCTTTCAGGTGACTGAAATCATCTCTTCTTGCGATTGGACCTTGTCCTCAGGATACAGCTCAGTTTTAGGATTTATCATATCCTAATGTGGTCATTTACTTAAAAGAATGTCTCTTTTCCATCCCCTCTTGAATGGGAGTTAAGAACTGGAAGTTAATGGACACTGAGTGTTACTTTTTTGATCCCACAAGTCCCTAAGCCTTGCTCATATTAGGTGTGGGTAAAGATTTGTTAAGAGAATAAACATCCTGCCTTCAATTAGCTCACAGTCTGATAGAGGAAATAAAAGAGATTTGGACAATTACAACAGAGTATGATAGGTGTTTCTTTTTGTTTTGTTTTTGTTTTTGTTTTTCCTTTGAAGTATTTTATTTTATTTTTATTGTAAACAAATGGGATACATGTTGTTTCTGTTTGTACATGGAGTAACAGCATAACATTTGCATATTCATATATTTACATAGAGTAATGATGTTTGATTCATTCCATTATTTTTTTCCTTCCCCCCCATCCCTCCCACCTCTCTTTTCCCTCTATACAGTCCCTCCTTCCTTCATTCTTGTCCCACTCCCACCGCCCATTAAGAGTCATCATCCGCTTATCATTGAGATCATTCCTCTTTTGGATTTTTGAGATTGGCTTATCTCACTTAACATGATATTCTCCAATTTCATCCATTTGCCTGCAAATTCCATAATTTTATTATTCTTTATAGCTGAGTAATATTCCATTGTATATGTATATACCACAGTTTCTTTATCCATTCATCAGTTGAAGGGCATCTAGGTTGGTTCCATAGTCTGGCTATTGTGAATTGAGCAGCTATGACCATTGATGTGGCTGTATCTCTGTAGTGTGCTGATTTTAAGTCCTTTGGGTATAGGCCGAGGAGTGGGATAGCTGGGTCAAATGGTAGGTCCATTCCAAGTTTTCTAAGGAATCTCCACACTGCTTTCCAGAGTGACTGCACTAATTTGCAGTCCCACCAGCAATGTATGAGTGTACCTTTTTCCCCACATCCTCTCCAACACCTATTGTTGCTTGTGTTCTTGATAATCGCCATTCTAATTGGGGTGAGATGGAATCTTAGTGTAGTTTTGATTTGCATTTCTCCTATTACTAAAGATGTTGAACATTTTTTCATATGTTTGTTGATTGCTTGTACATCTTCTTCTGTGAAGTCTCTGTTCATTTCCTTAGCCCATTTGTTGATTGGGTTATTTGTATTCTTGGTGTAGAGTTTTTTGAGTTCTTTATATATTCTGGAAATTAGTGCTCTATCTGAAGTATGAGTGGCAAAGATATTCTCCCACTCTGTAGGCTCTCTCTTCGCATTGCTGATAGTTTCTTTTGCTGAGAGAAAGCTATTTAGTTTGAATCTATCCCAGTTATTGATTCTTGCTTTTATTTCTTGTGCTATGGGAGTCCTGTTAAGGAAGTCTGATCCTAAGCCAACAAGGTGAAGATTTGGACCTACTTTTTCTTCTATAAGATGCAGGGTCTCTGGTCTGATTTCAAGATCCTTGATCCATTGTGAGTTGAGTTTTGTGCAGGGTGAGGGATAGGGGTTTAGTTTCATTCTGTTGCATATGGATTTCCAGTTTTCCCAGCACCATTTGTTGAAGAGGCTATCTTTTCTCCATTGCATATTTTTGGCCCCTTTGTCTAGTATGAGAAAATTGTATTTATTTGGGTTTGTGTCCATGTCCTCTATTCTGTACCATTGATCTACCTGTCTATTTTGGTGCCAATACCATGCCGTTTTTGTTACTATTGCTTTGTAGTATAGTTGAAGTTCTGGTATTGCAATACCCCCTGTTTCATTCTTAGCAGGATTGCTTTAGTTATTCTGGATTTCTTATTCTTCCAGATGAATTTCATGATTGCTTGCTCTATTTCTGTGAGGTACGTCATTGGGATTTTAATTGGAATTGCATTGAATCTGTATAGCACTTTTGGTAGTATGGCCATTTTGACAATATTAATTCTGCCTATCCAAGAACATGGGAGATCTTTCCATCTTCTAAGGTCTTCCTTAATTTCTTTCTTCAGTGTTTTGTAGTTTTCATTGTAGAGATCTTTTACCTCTTTGGTTAGATTGATACCCAAGTATTTTATTTTTTTGAGGCTATTGCAAATGGAGTTGTTTTCCTCATTTCTCTTTCAGCTGTTTCATCGCTTACGTATAAAAATGCTGTAGATTTATGCGTGTTGATTTTATAGCCTGCTATTTTGCCTAATTCATTGATGAGGTCTAGAAGTTTTCTGGAGGTGGTTTTTGGATCCTCTAAATATAGAATCATGTCATCCCCAAATAGTGACAGCTTAAGTTCCTCTTTTCCTATTCGTATCCCTTTAATTTCTTTAGTCTACTTAATTGCTCTGGCTAGAGTTTCAAGGACAATGTTGAATAGAAGTGGTGAAAGAGGACGTCCCTGTCTTGTTCCTGTTTTTAAAGGGAATGGTTTCAGTTTTTCTCCATTAAGAATGATGTTGGCCATGGGCTTAGCATAAATAGCCTTTACAATGTTGAGGTATGTTCCCACTATCCCTATTTTTTCTAGTGTTTTCAGCATGAAGGGGTGTTGTATATTGTCAAATGCTTTTCTGCGTCAATTGAAATAACCATATGATTCTTATCCTTAAGTCTATTGACATGATGGATTACGTTTATTGATTTACAGATGTTAAACCATCCTTGCATTCCAGGAATGAACCCCACTTGATCGTGGGGCACAATTTTCTTAATATGTTTTTGGATACGGTTGGCCAATATTTTGTTAAGGATCTTAGCATCTATATTCATCAAGGATATTGGTCTAAAATTTTCTTTCCTTGATGTGTCTTTTCCTGGTTTGGGAATGAGGGTGATGTTAGCTTCATAGAATGAATTTGGTAGGGTACCCTCCTTTTCTATTTCCTGGAATACTTTGAGAAGTATTGGAATGAGTTCTTCTTTGAAGAACTTTAAAGTTCTTGTAGAACTCGGCTGAGAATCCGTCTGGTCCTGGGCTTTTCTTGGATGGTAGATTTTTAATGGCTTCTTCTATTTCATTGCTTGATATTGATCTGTTTAAATCGTGTATGTCCTCCTGGTTCAGTTTGGGAGGAGCATATGTCTCTAGAAATTTGTCAATGTCTTCAGTACTTTCTATTTTGTTGGAATACAGATTTTCAAAGTAGCTTCCCATTATGTTCTGTATCTCATTGGTGTCTGTTGTGATATTTCCTTTTGCATCATGTATTTTAGTAATTTGAGTCTTCTCTCCTTCTCTTTGTTAGTGTGGCTAAGGGTTTATCTATTTTGTTTACTTTCTCAAAGAACCAACTTTTTGTTATGTCAATTTTTTGAATAGTTTTTTTTGTTTCAATTTCATTGATTTCAGCTCTGATTTTAATTATTTCCTGTCTTCTACTACTTTTGCTGTTATTCTGTTCTTCTTTTTCTAGGGCTTTGAGCTGTAATGTTAGGTCATTTAATTGTTGACTTTTCATTCTTTTCTGGAATGCGCTCCATGCAATGAATTTTCCTCTTAGTACCGCTTTCATAGTGTTCCAGAGATTTTGATATGTTGTATCATTGTTCTCATTGACCTTTAAGAATTTATCTCCTCCCTGATGTTTTTTGTTATCCATGTTTCATTCAATAGCATATTATTAGTCTCCAAGTATTGGAGTAATTTCCTTTTTTTACTATGTCATTGATTTCTACTCTCAGTCCATTATGATCTGATAGAACACAAGGCAGTATCTCTATTTTTTTGCATTTCCTAAGGGCTGCTTTGTGGCATAACATATGGTCTATTTTTGAGAAGGTTCCGTGTGCTGCTGAGAAGAAAGTGTATCTGCTCATTGATGGTTGGAATATTCTATATATGTCTATTAAGTCTAGGTTATTGATTGTGTTATTGAGTTCTATGGTTTCTTTGGTTGGATTTTGTTTGGAAGATCTACCTAGTGGTGACAGTGATGCGTTAAAGTCGCCCAGAATTATTGTGTTGTGGTCTATATGATTCTTGAAATTGAGAAGGATTTGTTTGATGTATAGTGATGCACCATTGTTTGGGGCATAAATATTTACAATTGTTATGTCTTCCTGATTTATGGTTCCCTTAAGCAGTATGAAATGTCCTTCTTTATCCCTTCTGACTAACTTTGGCTTGAAGTCCACTTTATCTGATATAAGGATGGAAACCCGCTTTTTTACTGAGTCCATGTGCGTGGTAGGTTTTTTCCCATCCTTTCACCTTTCGTCTGTGGATGTCTTTTTCTATGAGATGAGTCTCTTGCAGGCAGCATATTTTTGGGTCTTTCTTTTTAATCCATTCTGCCAGTCTATGTCTTTTGATTGATGAGTTTAGGCCATTAACTTTCAGGGTTATTATTGAGAAATGATTTGTATTCCCAGTCATTTGGCCTATTTTTGTTTTTTAAGTTGGCTTGGTTTCTCCTTCGAGTGGTTTTTCTCTAAGGTAGTTCCTCCCTTTGCTGACCTACATTGTTGTTTTTCATTTCCTCCTCATGGAATATTTTGTTGAGAACATTCTGTAGTGCAGGCTTTCTATTTGTAAATTCTTTTAACTTTTGATTATCATGGAAGGATTTTATTTCATCTTCAAATCTGAAGGTTAGTTTTGCTGGGTATAGGATTCTTGGTTGGCAACCATGTTCTTTCAGAGCTTGAAATATGTTGGTCCAGGCCCTTCTAGCTTTTAGAGTCTGGGTTGAGAAGTCTGCTGCTATCCGTATTAGTCTCCCCCTATATGTAATCTGATGCTTTTCTCTCGCGGCCTTCAAAATCCTATCTGTATTTTGAATGTTAGGCATTTTCATTATAATGTATCTTGGTGTGGATCTGTTGTGATTCTGTGCATTTGGTGTTCTGTGAGCCTCTTGTATTTGATTTTCCATTTCATTCTTCAGGTTTGGGAAATTTTCTGATATTATTTCATTGAATAGGTTGTTCATTCCTTTGGTTTGTATCTCTGTGCCTTCCTCAACCACAATAATTCTTAAATTTGGTCTTTTCATGATGTCCCATAGTTCTTGGAGATTCTGTTCATGATTTCCTACCATCTTCTCTGTTTGGGCAACTTTATTTTCAAGATTAAATATTTTGTCTTCATTGTCTGAGGTGCTGTCTTCCAAATGGTCTAGTCTTTTGGTGATGCTTTCCATTGAGTTTTTTATTTGGTTTATTGTCTCCTACATTTCAAGGATTTCCGTTTGGTTTTTTTTGAGAATCTCTATCTCTTTGTTGAAATGATCTTTTGCTTCCTGCAGGTGCTCTTTCAGCTTATTGGTATTATCATTCATTGCCTGCAATTGCTCTCTTATCTCATCCTTTGCTTTGCGAATCATCTTAATTACGTATAATCTGAAGTCCTTTTCTGACGTTTCTTCTAACATACTGTCATTGGATTCTGTTACTATAGAATCTAGATTTGTTTGGATCATTTTCTTCCCTTGTTTTTTCATGTTGTTCATGTATCTTCCCCTCTAGCGCTGCAGATCTGGGGGTATTGCAGATTTCCCCCTATAGGCTTATAGTGGCCCTATAGGTTTCCAAAACCCTTTCTTTAAGGGGAGATCAATGTTAGCAGTGCCCAAACCAGACACTATGCAATCCTAGACCAAATAGCCCCTATGGGGACAATAACATCATGTAAATAAGGGAGAAAGCGACTCTGAGGGAACAGGTAAACAGAAGGAAAAGAAAGCAAGAAGCGTAAAGAAATAAAAACTTAAATTTTTTTTTAAAAAAGGAGAAAAAAGAAAATCTACTGTATAATAATCATATTGTAATGAAACCTCCCAGTGTTCAGTAGTCCGATGTATGAGAGGTACCTGAGAATGAGCTTCAAGCCTCCAGTAGGTGTCGCAGGATGGGATTTGCCCCACCCGAAGATCGGAGCTATGGCTTCCAGGATTATCCAAGATGGCTGCTCTGGCTTCCAAATGTGTTGGCAAATGGGGAGCTGCAGCTCAGGGGTGGACGTGGTCAGCTGGAGGTCCTGGAGACAGGATGCAGTTGGTCCGGCAGGGATCCTGGAGGTCCGGTGTGTTTGGTGTGGTTGTGGGATCCTGGAGGCTGGGTGCAATCCGTTGGTCTGGGGTCCCGGTGATAGGGTGCAGTCAGTCGGTCTGGGGGTCCTGGTGGCAGGGAGCAGTCAGTTGATGTGAGGGCCCCAGAGGCAGGGAGTGATCGGTCGGGCTGAGGGATCCTGGAGACGGGACTCGGTCAGTCCGGCCAGAGGTCCTACAGGGCCTGGCTGTTGTCTCAAAATGGCAGCAGCCACGTGTAATCAAACCTGCAGGTACTGCAACAGTGAACTTCCAGGCAGCAACAGACAGCTTGTTCTCCACTGGTGGTCGGCGGTCAGTCTGCTGGCAGATGTCCGACGATCTGGAGGTGAACCTCGAGTGTTGGGTGATGGATAGGGGTAAGGCAGGCAATGGACAGGCGAGAGGCAGGCAAATGGCGGATGATAGACGCCTGACAGTGAGCAATCTGCTCTCAGAAAAGGCATCGATATGCTGGCAGATTTTTGACCCTGTGGCGGGCGAAACCCGGGGCCCAGGGTTACACCACGTGCATCTAAAGATGGCGACTGGCAGAGAGCAAATGGCCTCCTTTGAAGTATTTTAGAGTAAGCAACTAGCTCATGAGGGAAAGTCACTCCCTTAGCTAGTAAGGAATGACAGAATGAGACATGATAGGTGTTTTGACAGGAAGAAGTAGGGTTCTGGGAGAAGGACAGCTAATCCAACTATAGTGGGATCATTGAGGCTTCTCGGAGAAAGTAACACCTAACTGGAATCCCAAGAATGAGAAAAATTTACCAAGCAAAACTAAACAGTGGAGGTGAGGATCAAGGAAACAGTGATCTCAGGCAGATAGGAAAAGGATGTAGCCACTTGTAAACACAGTTGGTTTGTTGTATGTAGGGTACAGTGGGGAGTGTTGGTGCCATCAGACCACCTAGATGTGAAACCCTGCCACTCACCAAGGGGTAAGGCCAAATTTGTTGAAGTGCATTTCTTTTTAATGTCTTAGGTATTTTATAAACTTTACAGGGATTCTTGTCCTATGTACTCCTGCATATATTTAGCTTGATTCATATAACAGGTAGAATTTTGACTGGTTCATAATGTAGTTGTTCATTATAAAAAAATAAAGTGGGAATAGCTAAAGTGTGAACTTCTCAGAATGCTTTGAGAAGGCTCAAAAACTTTGAAGGAACTACAGTTCCTTCTAAATGTTAGACACACAATAATTATTTTTGATCAGTGTTATCAGACTCCCAATCATGGGTAGCTAGTTAAGAGGTGTCTCTAGTTGAATAAAAGCAAAACACCCAAATCTGAGTTTTTTCAACCTTGTTCTGGTGAATGAAATTGAATGGGATAAAAATGATATGTAATTTATAATATCATGCTATTGGAATTTTTTTTAAATCAGATGATCAAGATTTTATTTATTAAAATCACCTTGGCAGTTACCCACATCAGAGATTTTAATTTTTTCCTCTCTTTCATTTTGTACTACCTTTGTTTTAAATCAGTATAACAGATGTTGTCAAGTGTCCTTGGAGACCCTGAGTTCAAGAATAAAGGACATTAGGATATAATGCAGACATTGTCAAATTAGCAAAGAAGCATAGGATCACTAAATATAGCTACCTCCTTTCATAGATGAGGAAATGGAGCTGTGGAGAGGTGATATCATTTATCTAAAATGATGAAATTAAGGAGTCATTCACTAATTCTAACCCAGGTTTCCCCCATTTCAACCTCAGTTCTATCAGGATTTTTGTTTGGCCACATTTTAGACCATCATTGTTTTCTTTGTCAGTAAGAATCTAATGAAGTTGTTCAAATTAGACAGTGAACATGTATATTCTGCCTTCCCTGCAATAAGCTAGTTTCTACTTCTTATCTTGTCACAATGGTAAATAAATAGCATACTTCATCACTCTGAAATATCTGCATTTGCATGATTATTCGAGTGCCTTGTCAGAAGTGTGTGCAGTATGAACTTGCCTGTCTTTTTTTTATTTTCACACAGATACGTTCTGGAACATGGGTACATATTAAATTGCTGATTTTGCATACTCTTATTGATTTTACCATGTAAGTGGTGCACCTCGTTCCCATATCTCAGAGGAAGCCAAGCGTTAAAGGATGGTAGGTTGCATTTGCAGAGGAATATTTTTTTAGGTAATGCAAATTATGGAAGACTTTAAGTTTTCATTAATGGGTGGCTTTAGTGTACTCTTCTTGCTCTAGCAAGCACATTATATTAGAGCCATTAATAACCTGTTATTGGGTGAGGTACACATAAAAAATTAAAAATATCAGATCATTAAAGTTTGGGGTATATGTAGTTTTAGGGGAGGATTGTTCTCATACACTTTTGATCATTTAGTCTAACACGTCCATTTCATGTGGGAACTGAGTCCCAGGGAGGTTAAATGTCTAATGCCTAAAATATAATCATGTGAATTAGTTTTGAAATTCTTCTCCTCCTTCAAAAGATCATAAGACTGAAATGTTATGGCCAAACTTTGATATTGTTTGGATGGTTGATGTTAGCATCCTGCATTTGCCCAGTTGCATATACATTCTCAAGTAACTGAACCAAGAACTGAGGAGGTGCTGTAGAAATTACCTTGCTGGTCAGGTGCAGTGGCACAAACTTGACATCCCAGCAACTCAGGAGGCTGAGGCAGGAGGATTACAAGTTCAAGGCCAGCTTCAGCAACTTAGGCCCTAAGCAACTCAGTGAGACCCTGTGTCAAAATGCAAAATAAAAAGAGTTGAAGTTGTGGCTCAATGGTAAAGCACCCCTGGATTCAATGCACAGTTTAAAAAAAAAGTTTCCTTGCTGTGCATATGTTATGCTAGTCTTACCACCAGATTCATACTCAGCCCCTCGGTCCCTCTTAGCAAAGGAAATCGTAATCAAATCAAAGCTTAAGTGATAAAGGAAATGTTCACCCTTGGAATGTTGCTTGTTTTCTGACTGTTTCTCTTTGTGAGGCTAACCTATTAATTATGATGACCTTATTTTTTAGTATTTGATTTTATTTTTGTCATGTTTATATTGCTGCTAGTTGAAAAAATGAAAACAAAGTGAATCAACATGATTTTGTTCCTTTGCCCATTTAACTTGAGAGTTTGATTATATGTGGGTAAAACAGTGAATACTTTAGTAATTAAAAATTTTCCTTTACATTAGATTCTCAGACTTGACATCATTTTTGTCTTAAGTTTGTAAATTAAACATGAGTGCACATGTTTAAAGCTGTTTTAAACTTGAATTTTTCCAGAGAGTCAAGAAGTAACTTAATGTCCTTTTATTTCTCTTCCTTAAAAGATTACATGCAGTACTTTGGTAAGAATTTAAAGCCATCAGTCTTTATTACTTCAATACGCCTTTCCTTGATACACATAGAAAATGATAGTATTCTATTAGCATGCCAAAATAAAGAGATGATGCTGAAGGCTATAGGTGTCTACCATGGACTTCAGCCATCCTAGGTCTTACTCAGAGGTGGAAGCAAATGCCTACTGCACACCTAATCCACAGGGGTAGAGGGAGAACACATTGATGAAGAAGTTTTGTTTGCTATACTAATGCACTATTAAGTCACTGAATAGGTGGGACATCCATGGACAAATAGACTCATACTGTTCCTTGGGTGGAAAGGACAGCAGCAGCATTTGAGGCATCCTCTGTTTCTCACTGGTAAGACTATGATTGAGTTAGTAGAAAGAGATGTTGAGATATTTAATCTCATGAACCTAATGAATGATAAACCCAGGATTCCTGAAGTCAAGTATAATGTCTTCTGCTTGGTTTTGCTGTTCTCCAGATCCTCAGAAGGCACCAAGGCCAGATTAATAAAGTTGTGTTTGTTGTGGAATTGAGTGAACAGATGAAATATTAAGTGACAAATTTCTGAGTTTCCCCAGTCCATTATTTTCATGTAACAGCAGAACCTTAGAGGATAAAGCTCATAATGAAAGAAAAATCCAGAATGGTACTATATTTCAGAGTAGAATGCATCATGTTTTTAAAGTGAGAAATTATCAGTGTATATACTAAAGTTACAACTTCCAGATTTAGAATCATCTAAAAATAAGTGCTAACTACAACCTAGGTAGAAAGCCCTGGTTTTGAGGAGTTTAGGATCTAGAGGACAGTGTGCCCAGATGTAGATGAAAGACTTGAATTAGTTCACCTTATCTGCATGTGAAAGAGGCCAGAGTACTGAAAGTGTACAAGGATCTGTATGGGGGGGATATTCACTACCCCTTTCCTTGGTTCACATAGAAAATGGTAGTATTCTACTAGAATTGACTATTGCAGGAGAGTACCTTTTCAGATTCACTCTTGGGACTAGACCTTAAAAACTTTTAAGTCATTATTTCATTTAGAATGCCCAGATCTGGAAAAGAATTCTTGCCCTCGAAATCATGGAAATGATTTTGTAGAAATATTTTTGGTAAGAAAAGAAAGGATGAAAATACTTTTATCATCACTTACAGAGATTTAATAGAATCTTTGCAAAAACATTAAAAAGTAGGTTTTTTTGGTGCTCCTAGAAATTGAGAAGCAGAGAAACCACAAACCTAATAGAAAAATGGACAGAAGTCATGAACAGTTTGCTGAAAGATAAATGCAAAAGAGGTCAGCGAGCATCTTAACATTTGAGAGTAAGGCTTTGGGGACAAGGTCCCCTCATTTATCACTATTAGAAATGCTGTGTACCATGAAACAGTCTTGATGAATACTCTTGTTTCACCTTTACTCAGTGTTGGAATGAATTTATCCTGCAGATGTACCTGTATACAGGGAGACCTATACACAGTTATTCATTGAATTATTCTTCCTAATACCAAAACATGGGAAACTACTCAAACCTTCATCAGTGAGACTTCATCAGCAGCACATCCACGTGCTCAAACATTGTGATGTTAAAAAAGAAAGATGTCAATGCTAATATACCAAGGGTATGTTAATCAAGAAGACCAACATCCAGAACAGCAAATATGGCATGCTGTTTCTTCTTTAAAAGGAAGAAATAATATGTACTTTTTGTGGGGGGTGGTTTGCATAAAACAAACTAATAAAAAATTAAAAAGTAATAGTGGTAGTCACATGTTAGAGACAAAGGGGAGCAAGGTGATCTGAAGGAGGAAGTGAAATTAATCCTTTTGATATTAGTTTGATTTTGAACAATATATTAATTGATTTTGAACAAAAAAAGCATGGGTACTCTTTAGAGTTTCAGAAGTTACTGCTTTGTTGATGTGATCATTATACATTGACTAAGATAAGACATAATAATGGAATTTTGTAATTTATGAAGCATTGGGATTATTAGAAAAATTGCTTAATAAATGTTTGTATTTCTAGTCCAATTTAGAGAAAACATTATCAAAATAACTGAACAGTAACCCAGATTGTTAAGTATGCTACTGTAATTCAGTGATAGCTTTGACTTTAAAAAAATTTCACAGTTGCTATTAGAAGGTTTAATGTTACATTTAGTTTTTTAACTGTTAAGAAGGTAGCATTTGCTGGGCATGGTGGCACACGCCTGTAATCTCAGCATTTAGGAGGCCGAGGCAGGAGGATCGCAAGTTCAAAGCCAGCCTCAGCAGAAGCAAGGCGCTAAGCAACTGAGATCCTGTCTCTAAATAAAATACAAAATAGGGCTGGGGATGTGACTCAGTGCTCAAATGCCCCTGAGTTCAATCCCCGGTACTCCCCCAAAAAGAAAAGGTAGCATTTAATGTTGCCACAAAATTTTTTTCTACTATTATTCATTAATGTTTTGTGTTTTATTATAGCTGTTTTTTCTAGGTGTATTTATGAACTTTAGAATACCCCTGAGAGCGAAATGGTTTATCCCGTTTCAGGTGGTGTTTTGTTTGTTGAAAGTTTCCAGTAAAAAAGGTAGGAAGGTGGAATAGTTGTTTAGTACATTTTGCATTTTTTGAGAGAACTTAAACTGGGAAGTACGTGAGATAGATTACCTTTTGGATGAATGGGGCATTTGTTTGAAGGAATGTATCCTCATCCAAGATCCTATGACATCAAGTTCTTACACTTCATGCTATGTATGTAGCTAGCATTCATTCATTTCATTGTGGGAATTCAGTTCAGCCATTGTGCGTATTAGGGATTTAACCCAGGGGCAGTTTACCACTGACTACATGCCCAGCCCTTTTTAGTTTTTATTTTGAGACTGGGTCTCACTATGTTGCTTAGGACCTTGCTGAGTTGCTGCCTCTGGCCTCAAATTTGGAATCCTCCTGCTTCAGCCTCCCAAACCAACCATTGGTTTTGTACCTCTCAAAAGTTTTTAACATGTGGGAGGTTGTTGAATTGATCTCACAGAGCTTCTCTTTCCTCATTGATTAAAAGGAATACTTTTAATTTATTTTTTTATTTTTTGTCCTGCTAATCTCTTTGGATGATTCTAGAAAGCAAAATGAGATGACCATACACTGTGGTTGCCTTTTAAACCAAACATAAACTTATGTTGATCTTATCTATTTTGTACGTATTACTTGATAAATAAGTTCCTTCTTTTTATCTGAAGCTCTATTCATTTTGTCATTTTTGTAGATCTTGGAAAGAGCAGTATAACCCCTCTTAACCTTGCTATTTATCCATGAACCTTGTTGACATCTGATAAAAGCCTTATGATAAAACCATAGGGGATGAAATTCTTAACTCTTACAGATTAATAGTTTTTGAATTTTTTTGCTACCACTTGTTGAAGTAGCATGGCGGGGCAGAAGGAAGATGACTTTTACATCCTCATTCCTGTTTCTCTACTTAAGTTTCTTTGAGCCTTTGTCCATCTGTCAAATGGGAACAAACCTCACATGCTTCTATGAATTAATGTGCATGAAGTAATTATCACACTGATTGGGAGAGGTAGTTGCTCAGGAAATGATCATAAATTATCATCTTTGTCATTTTTTTTAACCTAAGATATTTTCTATTCTACTGTCAGTCAGCTGCCAATATATTTCTCATCCTACAGAGTCCTAAAAACGTGTGAGGACGGCTTCATGATAGTGGGCAACAATTATATAAGTATCACTGATAGATGTTATTCACCTCCATCAATCCTCCAGTGACCTGTCCTTAAGGAATTAATTTTTTTGTTGTTGTTGCACATATTCAACCATTTTCCAACTAATGCCACAATTAAGGGGAGAGATTTTGGGGAGAGGATAACAAGTAGATGAAAGAAAAATTCCACTCATAAGTAATCTTTAATCCACAGGATTTTTATAGCAGATGTCTGCATTTTTCCTACCCCACAGTACCCTGTGTACCTGCCATACTGGATAAATAACAAGTTCTGATGAATTTGCACCCTGGTGTCATGGAAACAGTAGAAATCAAAGATTAAAATGGTGCACATAGTGATCAGGTTTTCTAGGACAAATTGAAACAGTGCTGTGGCAATTATTGAGCTAATTCATACTCAAATCTGTTTTATGAAAGTGGAATTGATATTTACTAAACACTTACTATATACTAAACTCTATGTGTTATATTGATTCATCTTTAAAGTATCCCTTTAAAGCACATTTTATTAACCTGACTTTACAGATGAAGATATTGAGTCTTGGAAAGGTCACATAACCTGCCCAAAGTTACACAGTAAGTGACAGAAAACAGGACTGCACCTTAACCTTGCCTGACATTAAAATCTGTGACTTTTTCCTCTAGATAATATCACCAGTCATAGCTTTGCCAAAGGTATGTGGCATCTTTTCATTGTTGGTGGTACAATTTTTACTGGTAGGATAAAATTGAATGCTGCAGAAGGAAATGTGCAAAGGTATTGTTTTCCTTTTTCTGATAAGAAGTTTTGCTGCTTTTCATCAGAGAATAACAAGACTCAGATATTTCAAAAATCAGCTAAGCCAAAATGGGTACACATACAGACTCATACACAGTAAGCTTACGTTTCTGAAACTTTGAGCTGAAAATAAGGTGAGAATGGTATAAAAAAGTAAATGTGGATGTTATAACTAAGCCTATTAGAATCTTCTAGAACAGGCTGGGAATTAGAAATCGTGTTTTTTTGCCAGTGAGATTTGGTCACATGTAATCTGTATAACAATGTTTACTCAAGCTGGGATGGTGGTAATATCAAAGAGCATAGTTTGAATGCCCTTTCATGCGGGCGGCGTAACTTTCACATGCCAGACCTCTCATTCATCTACCTTCTTAATGTGAGGTCTTCCAGAATGTTCTGAAACCAAACAGTAGAGAAACTGAATTTTACTGTGAAAAATTTCTGTACTCTCGACTTAAAAATTATAGTTCTGTAGGCTTGTGTATTCTCTGACCCCAGGTATACCAGAGTGAGTCATTTTCTCCTGTGGAGAGTTTTTAGATGTCTTGAAGGAATATTAAGGGAATTTTTGATCTTCAAGGCATATTAAAGGCTTCACATATATTAATTACCTCTATCCACAGGAAGACATTTGTGAGTGATCATTTAGGTAACACTGATTTTTATACCCAGTTGTCTCTTTAGAATCATATTTGTGAAACTGTTTAGTTTCAGGAGGGTGGCTTTTGAGTAGACTAAGTAAGTACATGAATTTAAGAAGAAATGAACAGCCATTCCTGGTGTCTTAATACATTGAACATCAATTAGTGTTTCAGTGGTGACTTGATTGGAGCAGGAGACATAGCAGACAACCCTCACACTTCGTTGTAGGTGAACTTAAGACTCCCCAACTTTGTATCAGTTTGTTTGGTGACTTGGTCACATTAGGGTGAGTGCCTGGCTGGAAGACAAGGAAAGGCTGAGATATTGAGGACACTGGGGAGCTGTCGGCCTCACTGGGTAGCAGTATTGAAGTCACAGAGGAAGAAAAATTGCAGGCAACTCTCAGATGTGTTTTTTGTAAACCTCCTCTGCCATCTGTTTCCATTGAGGCAACACAGCAAACACCTCTTCAGTTCATGCCATTAATGCACTGCAAATATTTTCCTTTAACAAATCAGTGATTCGTGCTGGTGATTTGAAAGCCACTATGTAAATTGATCACAGACTCTCCCAGGTTAGTTGACAGCCTTAACCATCCTGCTTTACCTAGCTGGAATAGTAGGAATGCTTTGGAACCTTCCCATTTAAAAGAAGAAAGTGTGTTGGAGGAGTGTTAGCAAGAAGCCAACTTTACTCTTTCTCTGAGTGTGTGACACCTAATAATCACCCCCAGCTCCTGGAGTCTCCACAGAAGTAGTAAGAGTTGGCTCCAGAGGATTAGAACAAGAAAATCTTACTACTGATACACATAATGCATAGAATTACATGTGTACACACAGATAATTAAAAGGAAAGACGTTATATTTGTAGTATTACGATTTCATGGGCAGGATTAGGAAAAAAAAGAAGTCTAAAAAGATTCTTTTGGGGGACAATAATGAAGAAGGTGTAAAAAAAAATGCTGCCTTAGACTCAGTCTAGGTGAAAAAGAGTAGAGAGAAGTAGAGAGAAGTGAATGAAAAGGTTAGGTTAAAACAACCTCAGTTTTTTTATGAAGTTGGAGTAGTTACCTCTGACAGAAGGAGGAAAAAGGTTGATATCTTGTGACTAGAAAGGTTTAGAGCCACTTCTGTGGCAAGCGGGGGTGGCAGTGGATATAAACCCCCTGGAATGAGTGACTGCAGGATCTGTCTCTTAGGAGTTTAAAAAAATTGGTGAAATGCACTTAATGTCCTTCAAGACCTTTTGTTTCTTCTCCTTTCCTAATAAAAACTACATTTAGCTAGTTATTTAATAGGAAAGCTTATTTTAAGCCAGTTCCAGGCTTAAATTGATGATAAATTAGATGTTAGGGACACTTGCATTTGAGCAGTGTAAAGGAGTTGATGCTTTGGTTCTGTGACATGCTAGTTCAGTGGTTCCCATACCAAGGGGCTGAAGGAATGGTTGCAGTGCACATGTTGACAAAGCAGAATTGTCTGTAAACAAAGTAACAGGCCATTACACATAGCAGTCACCATCACAGACTGGGCCTGGCATTCAGAGTTCTGGGAGTTTTGGGGGGAGTCCCTTTAGTAAAACATTGGTAAAGAACTGTGTTTAATGACTGTTGTTGCTGCCCTTCTTTGTTGGGTCATCACAGACAAACATTTCTTCAGAATAATTTGTTAGAAGCAGTTGAGTGATTCATTGGCACTTTAAATCTTTAAATTTAAAAAAATTTATTATTTACTAGAGTATCATTAAAAATATGATTGGCATTAACATTTCCAAAGCTGTCATTTCTCGCCTGAGCAAGAATGGGGTTTGTTTTAACCCCTCCACTCTGAAGTAAGTGACAACTGCTTCTGAGCTGCCCCATGCAGTGCCCAGGACACTTTGATGCTGGGGTCTACATGACCTTTCTAAAAACAGTTTTTACTGATATGGGTAAGAACAAGAGAAAAAGTCTTAAAATAATTTTATGTCTTTTAAAGAAATAATGTATGCCTTCTATAACCTTCTTTATTGTTCACCCCTGTATAGGTAGGCCAAAGATAGACTTTAAGCCAAGTTGCATGTATAACAAAATGCCAAAATTAGCACAGTTGAAATTAAATTTTACTTTACTTTGGTTGCAAGGAGTCTAAAACTTACATTTTATGAGTTTTATTACTAGAATTTAGTTTTTAAAACACAGTTTGATTTTCTTTTTTTCAAAGTGCTGGACATCAAATAAAATATAGTTTGATCTTTTGGTTGACATAGAAAATTACAGTGTCTCATGACAGTATTCCATTTAGATCCAGATTTTCATATTGAGGGATTTATTTAAATCTTAGTGATTTTTTTTTTCATGACTCATAATTTGTTTTTCTTATAGCTTTGTTAAAATTTAATTGATGTGTAGTAAATGTAAATATTTAAAACATATAATTTGATGAGTCTTAGCATATGTGTCCATCTTCATAATGGAAAAGGTGAACATATATATCATACTAAGCTTCTGGACCAGTTTATCATCCTTCCTTGCCCACCCCTTTGCCCCTATAGGTAATCACCACTGGTCTGCTAGATTGTTCTGTCATCATAGTCTAGTTTGCATTTTTCTAGAATTTTATGTAAGCGGAGGCATATTGTCTCATTGTATGGCAGTATTTTTGTGTGTGTGTGTGTGTGTGTGGCAGTATTGATGTGCATATCCTTTTAGTTCCAGTTCAGACATCATAAGAGATCTTCTGGAAGAAGAGGAAGCCTGGGAAGCATCACATAAGTGAGTTCTCATAATCAAGAAATAAGCATGTACTTTGACTTGAGAAATGATAATTCTATGCAGCTGATTTTCAAACAAAAGCTTATTTGTGTTTTCTGATTCAAGAAAGTAATAATCCACATGTAGGGTAAAGATTTCCAGTTTACTATTCATTTCTGTACTTTCTGCTTAGTAATGGAATCCTGTTATAATAACTTTAGTTACTTCTCAGAAGTTGTTTCTGTAATGCCAAGTTATTTTTATGGAACAATTTAATGGTTTTGCATTAAGCACTGGCTCAGTGTTGTTAGAAAACTTTTAATGCCCCCCCCCGCTTTTTTTTTTAAGAAATAGCATAATATGGAAATTCTTCTTCCTACCAAAAGTATCAGTCTTCCTGAATTTGTTCACATGTTGTCCCATTCTCTCCTTTTATAATAAAGGGATGTTGATCCTCCTTTCTGAAGCTAATTCCTCCTTCTCCCTCCTTCCTACCCTCTTGTCAGGAACTTTATCCCTTCTGCCTTGTTTCTCTTGTATAGGCAACATGTCCCTCTCAACTGTATCTTTCTTATTTAGTTTGTAGAATGCAGTGGTAGCTTCTGCAGGCACCATTGTATTCTTCCTTCCTTCCTAGATAGACAATGTCTTCTTGCAGTTTCTATTCCTTCTCTCCTGTTATTCCTTTAGCATCTTCAACCAGTGTCATCATTCTTCTGACTAGCTCCCACTATGGCCATGGAGACCTCCTCATGGCTAAGTCCTTGGGCAGTTTTGAGGTCTCATCTTCCTTGACTTCATAGCAATATTTGGTACTGCAAATCTCTTCACCTCCCTTCAAGTTCTCTCTTGGTTTTTGATGCACCAGTGCCCTGGTTTCCCACTTGATTCCCCAGGCGCTGCTTTTCTCCTTCCTTTTCTGGTTCCTCCTCAACCAGGCCATTAATTGTTGATGCTGGTCAAGATTTAATTAATCTCCTAGTAAGTTTACATCTCCTCACATACCTTTCCTGAGCTCCAGACACATATCCAACTACACACTTGATGTTTCCTCTTGGGTATTTCTAATATATCTCAAAATGCAAATCTAAACACTTGATCTGAGCTACTTTTCATCCATCTTCGTCCAAGGGTTTTTAAAACAGAATAAAAACATTGTCCTTTTCCACTGTTCCTTTTCAGCCAATTAAAAAAGAAAGAAAGAAATCCTCCAGTCCAGGAGGGTTTCCTTTTTTTAAAAAGTACCTTTATTCTATTTATTTGTTTTTATGTGGTGCTGAGAATCGAACCCAGTGCCTCACATGTGCTAGGCAAATGCTCTACCACTGAGCCACAACCTCTTCCCCTTCAGTCAATTTTTTGGAGCAAAGAAAAATTAGGTTTCATTGTTGACATCTAGTTCTCAACTACGTAATGTCTAGTCTGTCACCAGTCCTGTAAGTTTTACTTCTTAAATACCTCTGAATCCTGTCCATTTATTTTCACCTCTTGTCACTCTAGAGGTGCTTCCATCATGTCTTTAGAGGTTTTATTAGCAGCATATTGCTCCATATAAAGCATTGTTTTCATAAGCAGCAAAAAAAAACCCAAAAACTTATTTTTTATCTTGTGTTCTTATATCTGTGAATATTAATTCATCAGTTTTTTTAAGTATTTTTTTTAGTTATTAATGGACCTTTATTTTATTTTTCATTTATATAGGGTGCTGGGAGTCTAGCCCAGTGCTTCACATGTGCTAGGCAAGCACTCTACCATTGAGCTACAACCCCAGCCCCATGGGACAGTTTTGAGCCACCTTTTGACTTCTATAAGATGGTCAGGCAGATGTGGGCACAAGAGGAGGCAGTTTCTTAAAACTTGGTGTGCCACACAAGGCTACATGGGAAAGACACTAGGGTACCTGAACTGGTCAGTTTGCATGCCAGAGGCTCCTGGATGGAGCTTTACCATTGCTAGAATTGTCTAGCCTCTCCCCACTCCACCAGGGGCAGTGTATCCCTAGCCAGAAAAGTTTTTTGAGATGTCAAGATATCATAACATGTGGATTAAAAAAAAAAAAAAATCACACATGCAATAAAAACTGCAAGACATTTGCATTGAACAGCGTGCAAATGTGAAGGAAAATGGTACTGGTATCTCGTTTCATGTTTAATGCCCTCGAGTCCCATACTGGTTCTGGATGTGACCCTCTGATGTGAGAAGAAGCTTGATAAGTGTTTGCGCATTGGTGGGGCTTGTTCTCTTAGAATACTCCCTGTTGGGATGCTTCCTCTTAGAACCAGCCACTCTGCTGTGAGAAGTCCAACAGAGACATGGGGAGAGGCCAGTTGTAGGGGTACCAAGGATCCAATCATCATCTGTAGTTGAGATCCTAGCTGGCAGCCAGCAGCAACTGGCCAGCCAAGTAAGTAAGCTATCTTGGAAGTGGATCCTTCAGACGCTTAAGCTGTCCTGAGCACAACCCATGTCTCAGAATCATGAGCAAATAGTTATATTGCTTTAGCCTCTAAAATTTGAGAATATTCTGAACTGTAGATAACGGAATCAATATTAACAGTAACAGTTCCTATTTTGTTTTTTAATTGCCACCTAATAAACCACCCTACATCCATGGAACTTTAACCACAGCCATTCTTGAGTCTAGCCTGGGCTCATACTGCATTCAGCTTTTAGACTGACAGAGAACTATGTTCAGCTGTGATGCCTAGACTTCTTTCCATATAGTCTTGGAACCTGTTCTTCTCTGTGTGTCTTTTTTGTATGAGCTTTCCATGTGTTCTTTTCAGCAGCATAGTTGAATTTCCTATTTGCAGGCCCAGGGCTCCTGTGCTACTTTTTAGTCTGTTCCCTCTCCACTCCAAATTTGCTCATTGTTTGCCTGTTCTGAAAACTGAACCAGGACCTTTAAATGTCTTCCTTTGCTAACTCTCCTAATGTGAAATTTTCTCAATAGAGGGCCCTAGGGAGACTGTAAGAAGAAAGGGTTTTGTCTCTCAGTTCCTGCACGCTCCCAGGCTAGACTTTAAAAATGCTTACAGCTTTTCTAGTGCCTGGCTCCTCTGGTAGCCAGCAGCCCATTGCTTTGTCTGTAGAAGAGGTTCTCATTAGTCACAGTTGTGTGCTCTTCAACTAGGTCTGGACCTGTCCAGGTAGGAGGAACTCTTTTTTGGTGTCTGAGCCCAGAAGGGGGCTATTCCTTTTATTTTGCTATTTCCATATTCTGCAGAGTTCCTTTTACTTCCTACCTGCCATTCCCTTGTCACTTTGATACTTGCTATAGTTAGTATTTGTTTATATTAAAACTCTTCTATATAAATTACCTGGTTCTGATTAGATCCAGGCTAATGAAGCACCCAGGAGTTCAAATATGAAGGCTATCGGGATCTTAAGACTTTGTCCTAAAACTAGTACTGCATCATTTCCACCATAATCTTTTGGTTAAATTGAGTCACAGGACAAGCCCCAGATCTTAGGCAGAAAGGTAAATCATTTGGAGACACCACTGTACCAGGCTTGCTCAACAGCCATCACTCCAATCTAGACCTGGAACATTACCAGTATTCTGGGAACCTCCTTCAAGTCAAAACCCACCAATGATAAGCACTATTCTGACTAGTATCACTATGAGCTAATTTTGCCTGGTTTTAGACTTTATATAAGTGGAATTGCATAGTGTGTCCTTCTTTGTTACAGTGTTATGTCTGTAAGATATTTTCATGTTTGTAGGTGGCAGTAGTTTGTTACTTTTCATTGCTCTGTCTATAGCAGTGCTTGTCACAATGTGGTCCTCACATCTACTAAATGAGAAACTGTGGGAAGGGATCTCAGTATCTGTTCTATTGTTGATAGATACAGGGTTTGTTTGTTTGGAGTTTGGGACTTTTATGAATAAGACCATCAAGAACATAATTGTAGGCTGGTGTTTAGCTCAATTGGTACAGTGCTTGTCTAGCATGCACAAGGCCCTGAGTTCAATCCCCAGCACCACCAAAAAAAGAAAAAAAAAAAAAAAAAGAACATAATAACATAAGTGTAAATGCCCTCCAGTGCACATGCATTCATTTTCTCTTGAGTATATTCCTAGGAGTAACATCACTGGACCGAAGGGGGTGAACACATTCAGCTTTAGTAATTACTGCCAAGCATGTTTCCATAGTGGTGTGCTAACTTCGGCTCCCATCAGCAGTGGGAGTTCCAGGTGTTCCATGTTCTCATCAACACTTGGTATTCTTAATCCTTCTAATTTTAGTCATTCTAGTGGGTGTCTAGTAGTATCTCATTATGATTTAAATTTACATTTCTCTAATGACTGTGTTGAATATAGTTTCATATGCTTATGAACATTTTGGATACCTTATTTTGTAAAGGTTGGCTGGGCACCCTGGTACATGCCTATAATCCCAGCTACTCAGGATGTTGAGGCAGGAGGATCACAAATTCAGGGCCTGCCTGGACAATATAGCATAACCCTGTCTCAAAATAAAAATTAAAAAGACTGAGGGTATAATTCAATGATAGAATGCACTTGGTTTCAATCCCCAGTACCACCAAAAGATATAAGGGAAAAATCTTGCTATTTTATTTATTTATTTTTGCTACTTTATTGATGTTGACTACTGATTAACTGGTCTGATTCTGGGAACTCTACACAATGGAAACCTACAGACTGACTGAATAGAGATAAGCCCCTACTTTGGTGGCTGTGCTCCAATAGAACTTCAAAAACAGACAGTGGATGAGATTTGATCCATGGGCCATAGTTTGCTGACCCCTGATCTAGAACTGTGTGAATCCGACAGAGAATTCATATGGTTAAAACAGATTTGAATCCCTGTGGCCGCCTCTTGCTCAAACTGCCATCCAGAGGGTATCACAATCTAGCCAGTCTAGGATTGCTATTAGAAGAAAGAAAGATGCATCATGTCCAGGAACAGTGAAGAAAGAATGTTGGTGAGGATTTGGGGAAAAGGTATACTCGTACATTGCTGGTGGGAATGCAAATTGGTGCAACCATTATGGAAAGCAGTATGGAGATTCCTCAGGAAACTTGGAATGGAACTACCATTTGATCCAACTATCCCACTCCTCATTTTATACTCAAATCAGCACACTATAGGGACACAGCCACATCAATATTGATAGCATTTCAACTCAAAATAGCTAAAACTATGGAACCAACCTAGATGTTCTTCAACAGATGAATAGATAAAGAAAATATATGTATGGTGGAATATTACTCAGCTTTAAAGAAGAATGAAATTATGGCATTTGCTGGTAAATGAATGGAGCTTGAGACTATCATTCTAAGCAAAATAAGCCAAACCCAAAGGCTGATGTTTTCTCTGGTATGCTAATTGACAATAGGGGCGGGGGGGGGGCAGGACACTAGGGAAGAATAGTTACTCTAGATTAGGTAGAGGGGAGTGAAGGGAGGAGGGGAAGTAGTATGGGGGTAGGAAGGATAGTAGAGTGAAGCAGATATTATTACCTTATGTACATATAGTGACTGTATGACCGATGTGATCCTACAATATGTACAATCAGAAAAATGAGATCTAATACTCCATTTATATATGATTTATCAAAATGCATAAATGCATTCTGTCATGTATAAGTAATTAGAACAAATTTTTAAAAAGAAAATGCTGGATTTTTTAAACAGTCAATGTAATCTCAGTACACTTTTTATCTTGATCATTATTCAGAAACTTGCCTGAAGTAGATGATCCCTTTCTGGGGACAGCAACATTCATTGACCAAACTGTCTTATTAAGGTGTGTAGACCAGGAAGAGGTGAGGAAGGAGTCAGAAATCTTTTCAACACCACTCCAGTATTCAATAATATTAGAGACTTGGGAGTTACAGGGAGGTTGAAAGTCCACTGAATCCCTTCACCATTAGTATGAGTGACCCAGATGGGCTACCTGCAGCCCCACTAAACTACATCCCAAGCCCCCTTTAAAATTTTTTTAATTTTGAGACAGGATCTCATGAAACTACCCAGGCTGGCCTCAGATTTCTAAGCCTTCTGCCCTAGCAGGCAATTGTAAGCAACATTTTCTTTTCAAGAGTTTTATGTGTGGCTCAGTGGTAGGGCACTCATCTTGCATGTGTGAGGCACTGGATTTGATCCTCAACACCACATAAATGAATAAATAAATAAATAAATAAATTAATTAATTAATTAGTTAATTAATTAATTAAAGGTATTGTGTCCATCTACAACCAAAAATAACAAAATTTATGTGTTTCCCAAAACTATACTTCTGTATAAGCCAGGCAGTAATTCTTCACCCCAAAATATGAGCAACTAACACTGTGGGGATGGCCTTAATAGACCTTCAAGTATTTAAGGAAACAGCCCAAGCAGATCATGTAGCCTTCAGACAACTATGGAGATCTTTCCAAAGTGAGACTATCCTTTGTTACATGGAGAGAGTTTCCTGGAGGGAAAAAATGACTATTTATACACACTCTGAGGCTGTTTTATCTACAGTGGGAATCACTCACTTAGAAAAGGTGATATAAAATTTGTCCCAACCTTTATCTGAGGTGATCATTGATTCCTGCCTTGCCTCTGAAAAGTATTTAGGACTCCCTCAACTCACTGATCAAAATTTTTATGGGTGAATTGCCTTAGATTTCTTCCTCGTGGACCTGCATAGTCTGTAAAATTGCTATATGTCCTGCTATAGCTGGATCAGTATCATCTTGGGCCAAATAGAAAGCTCAAGGTACATTCCACATGAGTTTCTAAGGCAGACACGGAAGGTACATGAAATTTGTGCTGCTGACTGGATCTGGGTCCCTGAAGTCATAGTTGATGTTAATACTATAAGGTCTACTATAATACTGTGAGGTTAATACTATATGGCCTCGTTCTGCTGCTATTCACTTTAATTAAATGCTGTATGTAACAAATAGATTCAGTCCCACCTTCTGATAGTTGTAGTGGCTTATGAAATGTATACCTGGGGAAAATTCTCCAGGGACCACTGTGGTGTAGAAACAAAGAGTAGATACTGTCAGGAAACATGTATGTCTAAGAGTTTCTTAGCTAGGCACAGTAGCACTTGCCTGTAATCCCAGCAACTCAAGAGGCTGAGGCAGGAGAATCCCGAGTTCAAAGCCAGACACAGCAACTTAGTGAGGCCCTTAACAACTTAGTGAGACCCTGTCTCAAAAATAAATTTTAAAAAAGAAGGGACTGGGGATGTAGCTTAGTTGTTAAGAGCCCCTGGGTTCAGTCTCTGGTACAAAAAAAAAAAAGGTTTTTTGCTTTTTTTTGCATGTCTTAAAAAGCAAGGCACTGACTGTCTTTTGTAAATTTCTTATCTTATGCAGGATGTTTGCATGGTGAGAGAGGGGGCACTTGGAAGACACACAGTTTCTTCCTCTGCAGTAAAGAGGAAGAAACTGCCCTTTATCATAGATTAATACTTCCCATCTTCAGGGGAAAGTGCCTTCTGTTGCCTGTGCTGGTGTTCCATGTCCCTCTTCATGTCACCCTTGGAACTGAGCCTCAGAACCTACACAAATACTCAACCTCTGTCTGCTCTTCTTGATGTAAACAATAAATTATCTTCCTCTTCACAGAAGTCCTTTTATCTTCTGGCAATGTCTATCAAATTGGCAGATTAACTTTTAACTTGCAGGTACGATAGATCTTAGGCCCTTCCCAGTTTTCTACATATTTAAATAAGAGGTGTTTTTTTTTTTAAATAGAACGTAGGTGTCTTTTTAAATCCAATTTATAGTTCATCGTGTAAGTTGACAGTTTTAACTAGTTACATTTAATATAATTACTGATATGGTGACTTTAAATCTACAATATTATTTGTTCCTTTTTTCCTCTTATCATCTTTTGAATCAATTTAAAACTGTATATTATTTCATTTTTATGTCTAGTATTGTCTTATTAATTGTGCTTTCATTTTAAAAAATTTAGTACTTGGGCTTGGGGTGTACTTCAATGCCTTGTCTTGTATATATGAGGCCCCAGGTTCAATCCCCAGCAGAAAGAGAGAAAAAGGAAAGAAAGGGAGGAAAAAAGAGAGAGAAAAAATATAGTAGTTGCCCTAGGTTTTTTAGGATACTTTTTTAAAATCACCATCAGCCTTCAAATAACACTTTTTGTTTGTAGTGAGACCTTAACATCAATGCTACACTGCAATATATGAGTACTCTTAATCTAAATAGTCACTGTCCTTTATATTTACCTCTAGTTTTACCCTTTCTGGTGCTCTTATTTCTTTGTGTAGATCCAAGTTTTCATCTGATTATCATACTTTGACAAACTTCCTTTAATATTTCTTTTTTTAAATATTTTTTTAGTTGTTGATAGACTTTATTTATTTATATAAGTGCCAAGAATTGAACCAAGGGCCTCACACATGCTAGGCAAGAATTCTACCACTGAGCTATAACCCCAGCCCTCCCTTTAATATTTCTTACAGCTCAAGTATGTTAGCTATTCTCTGAGGTTTTGTATGTCTGAGAGGTCTTTATTTAGCAGCTTTCATTATTGAGTTGTATTTTTGGTTAGTATGGAATTATATGTTGGATTTTTTTTTCCTTTAGCATTTTAAAGCTTTTACTGCACCATCTCATGACTTGTATGGTTTCCATTCACGAAGGCCACTATAAATCTGCATTTGTCCCTCTGGGATGTTTCTTTTCTGCCTGACTCTAGGATTTTCTTTTTCTGTCTTTGGTTTTCAGCACTTTGAATATGTGTCTGGATGATTTTTGTATGTGGTATTGTTTTATTTTTGATACTTATCCTGATTGGGGTTCTCTGACTACCTTTGGTCTTTGTTCAATATCTTTTATTATTTTTAGAAAATGCACAGCCATATAGCTTCACATATTTCTTTTCCATACTTCTTTCTTCTCCAGGAATTGTAATTATACATACTGTGCACCATTTTTTATTGTTCTACAACTCTGGGTTGTTCTGTTTTGTTCCCCTCCCAACACACAGACTTTGTTCTTTTTCAATTTGAATGATTTTTATTGACATATCTGCAAGTGTATTGAGTCCTGTATCAGTTTTATACATTATCCTTATGAGTATTTGGAAGAAATTTTTCATCTCTGATACAACGAACTTTTCCTAACATTTCCATTTGACTCATACCATTTCTGTGTCTGCTTAATTTCTCCATCTGTTCATGGATGTCATCCAGCTTTTCCTCTAGAGCCTTTAACATATTAATCATAATTATCTTAAAGTCCTGGTCTGATGGTTCCAAAATGTGGTTGTCTCTATCTGCTTGTTGCTTTATCTCTTGGCAGTGGGGTTTTTCCCTTGCTTCTTTTGTATTGCACATTTTCAATGAATGTTGGACAGGCTGTGAAGGACTCCCAAGACTGGGATAAATAGAGTTTGTGCCTAGAAATGGGCATATTTCTGTCATATTGTTATTGTGGGGAGTGGAGTCAGTTACTTAGTAATTGACCTCAGCTGGAGTTGCCCTCAGGGTACCGGTGACCTCAAGTTCCTCTAGCAGTGGGCTCCTTTACATAATGCTTAGTATTGAGGCCAAATTGCTAGAGGATTGCTCAGTGACTGCTTCCATTTTCTATTTAGCCACTTCATGTCTGCACCACAGAGGGGCATCTCTTCTTGGTGTTCTTACTTCTCCCTCATCCATTCCCTGCTTCTGCTTATTTCTTCATCCTGGGCCTTTGGTGGGGGAGAGCTGGGGTTTTCTGTTGGCTTGGTTGAGCCTCAGTCATAGATAAGTCCTGTGCTCCTGGGTCTCAGCCATGGGGCTCTGCCAGCATTCCTCCTTCCTCCTCCCTTAGTAGTCAGGCTGCCTTGACTGAAGCTCTGCTCAATTCTGTGTGAAGCAGGCCAACATGATTTTCTGTGCCTCCTCCACAAATGGAGGTTTTAGTTTCTACCATTTCTCCAGCAGCAGTGAATCTTTCCCTGTGTACCTGCAGATAATTTCCCGTCATTCCCCATTCAACAAGCTAATTTTGCCTCATCTCCTCCAGAGGCTATGAATCTTGGCTTGAGCCCCATGGGCCTGTGAGTTTCCTGCTCTTCCCTCAGTAATTTGAAGCATTTGCCTCTTAGAAGAAAAGCATCCATAGGTAGGGCTTTATGCCGGTCTCAGTAGCCACAAAAGTAGACTCTCTCCAGTCTCCTGCCCCCCACCCCTTTGGTGCTGGGAATTGAACCCAGGGCTTTGTGCATGAGAGGCAAGCACGCTACCAACTGAGGTACAGTCCTAGCCCTCTCCTGCCCTTTTCCCAATCTCTCATGTGTAGCTGGTGGAGGCTTATGGAAAAGAGTTTACAAGTACATGTGGACTCCTTATGTCAGGAGCTTTTAGTACTAACCTACACTTAAGAACTCATGAGGGTGCCTGGGGGTGGGTCGCTCAGTGGTGGAGCACTTCCCTAGCATGCACAGGACCCTGGTTCCATCTCCAGCACCATGATAAAAATTAAAAAGTTCATTGGCAATATACCAGACTTCTTCTTAGCTGGTTACATAGCAGTTGCCTCTCTAATAATTTTGTCCAGAGTGAGGGTTTGTGGGGCCCAACTCTCTATGAAGGGGCTTATTTTTCTTTAGAGTTTTATTTTCTTGATTACCTTACAATGTTAACTGTGACAGGATCAAGAAGAGGTATCATTAAACTCTTGACTTTTTCTTGTTTATTGTTAGAATGAAGTAAATTTTTTTTGTTTTGTTTTTCTGTATGTTAAGATGTTAAGCAGAAGCATAAAACCACACATTTTGATTCAAAAGAAAGAGATTCAGTTCCTGACTCTCTTTCTGTAATGTTTGCACATTCACTGTTTTCTCAGTTATAGAGAAAGAATGATGATAATAGTAATATTAATAATTACAGATTTGTCAGTGGGAGTAGAGGGTTATGGGGGGTGATGAAACAATGCATGTGAAAGCACTCACAAACTTGAAATTGCTTAGAATCGTGATTTTTACTTTCTAAGATATCGTTTCTTTTTGTTTCTGATTTCAGAAATGATCTTCAAGATGTAGAAATAAGCCCAAGACAGAATCGCCGCACAAGAGCAGCTGAAAGTGCTGAGATTGAACCAAGAAACAAGCGTAATAGGAATTAGTGTGGGCTGTTGCTGATTTTTTTAATTCAGTGATCAGAATATGGAACTTTTTATTGCCATATATTGATTTCATATTTATAAATGCCCAAGGGAAGATGTTAAATTCTTAATGTTAGGCTTAACTGATTATTATTCTCTTCTGCCCTTCCACAAAAAGCTAAAACATCCTCAGTCAGTCAGTTGCCTTCTGCCTCTGAAACATTTTTCCTTAAAAACACATATTCACCAGCTTTGCAGAGTGGGTAAGCTATTTGGCAAAGAGGTTTTGTTTTTGTTTCTAAATTTCAACAAAATGTCTTTTCACCATCCTTCTTTTCTTCCATGGACACCAACTTCACAAAAGGATTCTTTTCTGCCTTTTTATTGTAACAAGCAGTCAATTTAAGAGTGTTTTTGTTTTGTCCTAATTCAAATTCTTGGTGTGTGTAAGTACCTGATGCCGGTGTATCAGCACACCCATGACAGCGATTCATGATAGTTGTTTTCTAAGTTTAGTGTAGTTATTTGTTAAACTCGTGTTTTACACATTACTCAGAATAGGATTATAATTTAAAGTCACAAAGTTAGTATTATAATTTTTAAAAAGTTAGTATTATAAGGTCACAAAACCATAATATCTTTGAAACATTGGGCTTATTCTTCTGAATTTCTCTCTAAAAAGATTACTATCAGTATTTTTTCAGTTGAGTCTATCAAATCGCCAACATTTTGAATCCCGGCTATTTAATGAAAAGTATGCAATAAATGAATTTTATAAGCGAATGGACTCTACATTAATTTAAAATAATGTCCTTAAAACAGTGTCCTATGAATAGTTGTGTACAGGCCATTACTCTGAAGATTGTTGGTCAGAAATCATTATCTCTCTGGCATTTTAGAGCCATGCTACCCCCATTTCTTCCTCTGCCACTGCCCAACCCAAACATGAACTTACAAGTGACATGGGAGAAAATGCAGCAATGTTAAAATAGCAAATTTATGAATGTGCTGGGGACAGCATTTGTGGTTTCTCCTTTCCAAAGACTATCTCCAGTGACTGACTTTTGTATGCTTTGGACTTTCTGATATCATGTGGACTCTCGTGGTGAAAGTGTAGCATTTTCATACTGAAATCCACCATTTGTTTTCTTTATGAGTTTGCTAAGTTTCAAATAGAAGTATTTGTCATGGTCATTTCAACTGCCTAAAGCCATGAATGGTACACAAATGAAGTGAAAACCGGCACCACTCCCTGAACCTGTCAGCAGATCTCATGTAATGGTAAGTGAGGAGCATCCAGCCAAAGTGGAGGTTAATGTTGGTGTGGTGTGTACTGAGTTGCCAGAAATGAAGCTACAGTGAAAATGGCTTCTTTCATTAAAAATTATAGTCTCATAAGTTAAACTGCAGGTAATTACTATTTTATTTGCAGCAAGAAGAGTAAAGGGAGCAGTGAGACCCAAGAGGGGAACTCAGCACACGAATTCATTGAGTAAATTTGATTATTGACTTGGAGAACCAAGTCACTGGTCACTGTGCTGAGCTCTGGAAATACAAAGGTGACCAAATATTAAGTCAGTCGGGCAGGCAGGAAGAATTTGTTTCTCAGGGGACCTCTGAGCAATATGTGGAGACATTTGTGGTTATAACTGGTGGTAGTGGGAGGGATGTTACTAATATTGATTGACAGAGGCCTGGGGGCTGCTGAGCATCATAATGCACAGGCCAACCCCTTGTGTTAGTTTCCTGGGGCTACTCTCAGAATATAACCCGGGCCAGGTGACTTAAACAGCAGACATTTATTTTGCACAGTTCTGCAGACTGGAAGTCAAAGAGTACTAGGACATCTCCTGAGGCCAACTTCCCCTTATTTGCAGAGGGCTGTCTCTCAACATCCTCCCAGGGACCTCCCTCTGTGCACATATGTCTGTGCCCTGATCCCTTCTCACAAGTATACTAGCCATTGGATCAGGCACATGATATCATCTCATTTTACTTTAATTTCCTCTTTTAAAAGTCTGTCTTAAAATACAGTAACATTGTGAGGCCCTGAGAGTTAGACCTTCCAAAACATACATTTGAGAAGGGGCATAATGTAGCCCAAAACACTCCACAATAAAGAATTATCCAGTCTAGCTGAGTGCAGTGGTGCATGCCTATAATCCCAGTGGCTCAGTAGACTGAGGCAGGAGGATCTTGAGTTCAAAACCAGCCTCAGCAACTTTGCAAGACCCTGTGTCTAAATAAAAAAAAAAATAAAAGGACCGGGAATGTGACTCAGAGGTTAAGTGCCCCTGGGTTCAATCTCTGGTACAAAAAAGAATTAGCCAGTCTAAAATCGCAATGATACCAAGATTGAGAAACCCTTAACATAAAGGCTTTCCCAGGTTTATCTGATAAATAGGACCTAATGGACATTTATTGAGTTCTACATGTTGGCACATAGCATACACTTAATATTTATGTTCATAATTGACAGAAAGGTATTTTTATATCCATTTAACAAAGATTACAGAGCTTAGGGTCAGTATTAGATCTAGATTGAAACTGATGAGCTTCTAACTGAAATTTGACTTTTAATGAAAATCTAATCTTTACCAAATTTACCAGAAATTCACTGGCTATTTATTGTTTTTACCGCCTAACTCTTCTCAAGGGCAGAACAGCTGCTTTAAGTTATATTGACTCATAGTGACAGCAATGCTAAGGTTTGGGTGGTTGCTAATGACCTACTGTGAAGATTATGGAAAAGGACATCCACATGGTCCAATGTGTCAGGCATTGTTTCACCTCCTAATCTCCTTTTCTCTCCTATCCCACACTGAGAGTCACTGGTCTAGATTTAAAAAGAATTCATATCCCTAAGATCCTGTAGTTTGGGGTGGCATGCCTTCAAAAATGGAATCATATGGCAAAAATTTATTGTCAAAGGTAGATGAAATAGAGAAGGCTTTGTGCAGGATTTTTTAAAAAATGTGCCTCTCGGCCCCATAGAGAAGAATTGCCCAGACTACTGCACTTGAACCACTTTTCTTTTTTTGAACACTTTTCTTGACTCTGGTGCCCTTAGAACCAAGGAAAAGGCAGAAATAGCAGATTTCAAAATTCTTAGCATCTTGTAGAAGAAAATAGCAATTCTTTCAAATGAGACACTTTTTCCTACTTATTTTAATTATAAAAGTAATTAATTGTGACTATTAGGGGAAAGTCACAATCATTGAATTCACTAGCATTTTGATCAACCTTCTTTGACTTTGGTCTAAATGTTTCTCACATGTCCATAAGAATAGTCATGTGATCACATGAGCATTAAAATCCATGTTCTTGGCTTTATATTCCCCCTTTAGGGTTCTTTAGGTACTACAGCTGGTCTGGTTGGAGAGTCCTGCTTTGCCTAGGATGCCAACGCCAGTTTGCTACTTGGGATGCAAACTGACAGGGTCTTGCTTCTGGTCCCTATATCCTGTTGGCCTCTGTGTGCTGTGTGGACACCAGGAGAGTACACTCTCCCAGCTGATAGTGTGTGTGACCTGGGCCCATAATGTTCCTTGTAAAAAATGTGTCTTCTGTCTTCTCTCTCTCCTTTCCCTACTTCACCTTCATTCCCTCTACTGTTAGGACTATATGTCAAGTAATGCATAAAACAAAGAGACCCTGCCCTGATGCAACTTGTAGACCAGAAGGGGAGACAAACATGAACCAAATAGTTATACAAATTAACCAACAAGTGCAACAAAGAAAAGGTATATGGCATTAATGAAAGCATGTGACTTATCCAAGACCACCTCCACACACACATAGTGCTTTCATTGTCACAAATTTCACAGTGCCTGTCAGTGCTTTTCAATGATTGTCTAACAGTCCAACTGTATCATGTGCCACATTTTGCATAAGCATTGTCCTGTCCTTGGACATGGAGGTTACTTCCAGTTTTTTTCTAATTATGACTAGTTTGAAATTGACCTCATGGTGCATATAATTTTTTTTTAATGTGTGGTAACTTCCTTAGTTTAGGTTTCCAGAAATGGAATTAATGGGACATTGGCTTTTAATAAAATCTGCAATTGGATTTCTTAAAATTAGAGACCCCATAATATTAAACTCTATAGGAAGTTTGTTTTGTGGTTTTAAAAATAACAGATGTTATAAAACATTGGAGCTCCTCAGTGAGAATTTTACAGCAGTCACAAAAGTTTTCATATGACTGCTGCTATTAACTGTCAAAGCTGAGGTCGAGAATTAAAGGGGACTAATCAGAGAGTTTGCTTATACCTCTATAGAGTTATAAGCAAACAAAGACATTGGTATTCTAATGTGATAGTCTTTGTGATGAAGATCTCTGAGGGGAAAAGCTAGAAAACATTTTTATTATATTTTACCTCAGGTTCTGAATAGCAGCTGGATACATTTCTCTGGCAAAATTCTAGAGCTGATGTTATTGTAATGCTGGCCAGAGAAGCCCAGCTGGTTCAAATGCCAGATTAATAAGCAGCAAGCAAAGTTGACATTCTGTTATGAATGTCTTTTCCTGAATGGGAGCCAGGTGGGCAGCAAGCAAATTTTTTCCCATATCACAGCTTTGGAGCTGCACAGGCATACAGTTGAAACACTAGGCATCTACCTGGCATTGTTTATTTGTTTGGATCACATAAACACTGGGTCACGTATCTTTTGTGTAACATCAGGATTTTGGTAGCCCTGACTTTTCCATGACTAATAGCAGTCTTAATTGCTAAATGTACTTCCAGGTAACCTTAAATTCTTTATTAAATGTAACTATTTTGGTTTATTTTTAATTTTTTTGCATTGCTGAGGATGGAACCCAAGGTGTCGTGCATGCCAGGCAAGCACCTGCCACTGAGCCACTTTCCCAGCCCATGGTACCATTTTTTTTTTTTTTATTAAAATCTTTTTTATTTTTAAAGACTGCATTTTGATTCATTGTACACAAATGGAGTACAACTTTTCATTTCTATGGTTGTACACAATATAGATTCACACCATTCATGTAATCATACATATACATAGGGTAATACTGTCCGTTTTATTCTACTATCTTTCTGTCTTCCACCCACTTCCACCCCTACACCATCCTCTGCACCATCCAAAGTTCCTTCATTCTTCTATTCCCCTTGCCACCCCGCCTCATTATTTATTGCCATGCACTTATCAGAGAAAACATTCGGCCTTTGGTTTTTTGGGCTTGGCCTATTTCACTTAGCATCATATTTTCCAACTTCATCCATTTACCAGCGAATGCCATAATTTTATTTTTCTTCATGGCTGAGTAATATTCCATTGTGTATATATATCACAGTTTCTTTATCCATTCGTCAGTTGAAGGGCATCTAGGTTGGTTCCACAATCTAGCTATTGTGAATTGAGCTGCTATGAACATTGATGTAGTTGCATCACTGTAGTATGCTGATTTTAAGTCCTTTGGGTATATACTGAGGAGTGGGATAGCTGGGTCAAATGGTGGGTCCATTCCAAGTTTTCTGAGGAATCTCCATACTGCTTTCCAGAGTGGCTGCACCAATTTGCAAATACACCAGCAATGTATGAGTGTACCTTTTTCCCCACATGCACGCAACACTTATTATTGCTTGTGTTCTTGATAATAGCCATTCTTATTGGAGTTAGATGAAATCTTAGGGTGGTTTTAATTTTCATTTCTCTAATTACTAGGGATGATGAGTACTTTTTCATGTATTTGTTGATCACCTGTGTATCTTCTGTGAAGTGTCTGCCCAGTTCCTTAACCCATTTATTGATTGGGTTCTTTGTATTTTGGGTGTAAAGTTTTTTAAGTTCTTTTTAAACTTTGAAGATGAGTGCTCTGAAGTGTGTGTGGAAGAGATTTTCTCCCACTCTGTAGGCTCTCTTTTCACATTATTGATTGTTTCCTATGCTGAGAAAAAAAAAGACTTTTTAGTTTGAATCTATCCCATTTATTGATTCTTGCTTTTATTTCTTGTGCTGTGGGGGTCTTGTTAAGGAAGTCTGGTCCTAAGCCAACATGATGGAGATTTGGGCCTACTGTTTCTTCTATTTGGTGAAGGGTCTCAGGTCTAATTCCTAGATCCTTGATCCATTTTGAGTTGAGTTTTGTACAGGGTGAGAGATAGGAATTTAATTTCATTTTACTGCATATGGATTTCCAGCTTTGCCAGCACCATTTGTTGAAGAGGCTTTTTTCTCCATTGTAAGGTTTTGGCATCTTTGTCTAGTATGAGATAACTGTACTTATGTGGGTATGTTTCCATGTCTTCTATCCTGTGCCATTGATCTACCTGTCTATTTTGGTGCCAATATCATGCCGTTTTTATTACTATTGCTCTATAGTAGAGTTTAAGGCCTGGTATTTTGATACCTCTTGTATCACTCTTCCTGCCCAGGATTGCTTTGGCTATTCTGGGTCTTTTGTTCTTACAGATGAATTTCATGATTGCTTTTTCTGTTTCTATGAGAAATATCATAGGGATTTTAATTGGAATTGCGTTAAATCTGTATAGCACCTTTGGAGTATGGCCATTTTGGTAATATTAATTCTGCCTGTCCAAGAACTTGGGAGATCTTTCCATCTTCTAAGGTCTTCTTCAATTTCTTTCTTTAATGTTTTGTAGTTTTCATTGTAGAGATCTTTCACCTCTTTGGTTAGATTGATTCCCAAATATTTTATTTTTTATGAGACTATTGCAAATAGAGTTGTTTTCCTCATTTCCCTTTCAGATGGTTCATCGCTTATATATAAAAATGCTTTAGTATGTGTGTTGATTTTATAACCTGCTATTTTGCTGAATTCATTTATGAGGTCTAGAAGTTTTCTGGTGGAGTCTGGATCCTCTAAATAGAGAATCATATCATCAGCAAATAGTGACAGCTTGAGTTCCTCTTTTCCTATTTGTATCGCTTTAATTTCTTTAGTCTGTCTAATTGCTCTGGCTAGTATTTCAAGGACGAAGTGGTGAAACAGGGCATCCTTGTCTTATTCCAGTTTATAAAGGGAATGCTTTCAGTTTTTCTCCATTAAGAATGATGTTGGCCATGGGCTTAGCATAAATAGCGTTTACAATGTTGAGGTATGTTCCTGCTATCCCTATTTTCTCTGGTGTTTTGAGCATAAAGTGGTGTCGTATTTGTCGAACACTTTTTCTATGTTAATTGAAATAACCATATGATTCTTATCCTTAAGTCTATTGATATGATGGATTACATTTATTGATTTACGGATGTTGAACCAACCTTGCATTCCCAGGATGAACCCCACTTGATTGTGGTGCACTAAATATGTTTTTGGATGGGGTTTGCCAAGATTTTGTTAAGGATTTCATAGTGTTCCAGAGATTTTGATATGTTGTATCATTGTTCTCATTTACCTCTAATAATTTTTTCATCTCCTCCCTAGTGTTTTCTGTTATCCGTGCTTCATTCAATAGCATATTATGTAGTCTCCAGGTGTTGGAGTAATTTCTGTTTTTCATTTGTCATTGATTTCTAATTTCATTCCATTATGATCTGATAGAACACAAGGCAGTATCTCTATTTTTTTTGCATTTACTAAGGGCTGCTTCGTGGCATAACATATGGTCTATTTTTGAGAAGGTTCCATGTGTTGCTGAGAAGAAAGTGAATTAGCTCATTGATGGATGAAATATTCTATATATGTCTGTTAATCTAAGTTATGGATTGTGTTATTGAGTTCTGTGGTTTCTTTGTTTAGTTTTTGTTTGGAAGATCTATGCAGTGGTGACAGCAGTGTGTTAAAGTCACCCAGAATTATTGTGTTGTGGTCTATTTGACTCCTGGCATTGAGAAGGATTTTTTTGATGTACATGGAAGCACTGTTGTTTGGGGCATAAATATTTACAATTGTTATGTCTTCCTGATTTATGGTTCCCTTAAGCAGTATGAAATGTCCTTCTTTATCCCTTCTGACTAACTTTGGCTTGAAGTCCATTTTATCTGAAATAAGTATGGAAACTCTTGCTTTTTTACTTAATCTGTGTGCATGGTAGGTTTTTTCCCATCCTTTCATCTTTAGTCTGTGGATGTCCATATCTATGAGATGAGTCTCTTGAAGGCAGCATATTATTGGGTCTTTCTTTTTAATCCAGTCTGCAGTCTATGTCTTTTGATTGATGAGTTTAGGCCATTAACATTCAGGGTTACTATTGAGATATGATTTGTATTCTCAGTCATTTGGGCTTATTTTTGGTTTTTAACTTGACTTGGTTTCTCCTTTGATTGATTTTTCCTTTAAGGTAGTTCCTCCCTTTGCTGACCTACATTTGACCTACATTGTTGTTTCTCATTTCCTCCTCATGGAATATGTTGTTGAGAATATTCTGTAGCGCAGGCTTTCTGTTCGTACATTCTTTTAACTTTTGTTTATCATGGAAGGATTTTATTTCGTCTTCAAATCTGAAGGTTAGTTTTGCTGGGTATAGCATTCTTGGTTGGCAACCATGTTCTTTCAGAGCTTGAAATATGTTGTTCCAGGCCCTTCTAGCTTTTAGAGTCTGGGCTGAGAAATCTGCTGATATCTGTATTAGTTTTCCCCTATATGTAATCTGATGCTTTTCTCTCGAAGCCTTCAAAATCCTATCTTTATTTTGTATGTTAGGCATTTTCATTATAATGTGCCTCGGTGTGGATCTGTTGTGATTTTTGTGCATTTGGTGTTCTGTGAGCCTCTTGTATTTGATTTTCTATTTCATTCTTCAGGTTTGGGAATTTTTTGATATTATTTCATTGACTAGGTTGTTCATTCCTTTGGTTTGTATCTCTGTGCCTTCCTCAATCCCATTAATTCTTAAATTTGGTCTTTTCATGATGTCCCATAGTTCTTGGAGGTTATGTTCATGATTTCTTACCATCTTCTCTGTTTGGGCCACTTTATTTTCAAGATTAAATATTTTGTCTTCATTGTCTGAGGTTCTGTCTTTCAAGTGGTCTAATCTGTTGGTGATACTTTCCATTGAGTTTTTTATTTGGTTTATTGTCTCCTTCATTTCAAGGATTTCTGTTTGGTTTTTTATTTTTGAGAATCTCTCTCTCTTTGTTGAAATGATCTTTTGCTTCCTGCAGTTGCTCTTTCAACTGCTTATTGGAGTGATCATTCATTGCCTGCATTTGTTCTCTTAATCTCATCCTTTGCTTCACGAATCATTTTATTATGTATATTCTGAACTCCTGACATTTCTTCTACCATACTGTCACTGGATTCTATTAATATAGAACTAGGTTTGTTTGGATCATTTTCTTCCCTTGTTTTTTCATGTTGTTCCTTTATCTTCCCCTCTACCAGTGAAGATCTTGGGTATTGCAGTTTCCCCCCTACGGGTTTATAGTGACCCTATAGGTTTCCATATCCTTTTCTGACAATGAGCTTCCAGTCTCCAGCAGGCATTTCAGGATGATATTTGCCCCACCTAAGGATGGGAGATACGGCTTCCAGGAGTATCCAAGATGGCTGCTCTGGCTTCCAAAATTGTTGGCAGATGGGGAGCTGCAGCTCAGGGGTATGGGCATGGTTGACTGGAAGTCCTGGAGGCAGGGTGCAGTCAGTTTGTCTGGGGTTCCTGGTGGTAGGGCACAGTCAGTCAGTCTGAGGGTCCTGGCAGTGGGGAGCAGTCGGTTGGTCTGAAGGCCCCAGAGGCAGGGAGTGGTCGGTTGGGCTGAGGGGTCCTGAAGGTGGGGCTTAGTCAGTCAGGACAGGGGTTCTATAGTTCCTGGCTGTTTTCTCAAAATGGCAGCACCCATTTGTAACCAAACCTGCAGGTACTATGACAGTGAACTTCCAGGTAACAGCAGGCAACTGGCGCTCCACTGGCGGTCTGAGGTCAGTCTCCATGGTACCATTTTTTTTTTTTTTTTTTTTTTTTGCGGTGCTGGGGTTTGAATTCAGGGCCTTGCACTTGTTGCAAGGCAAGCGCTCTACCAACTGAGCTATCTCCCCAGCCCCAAGGTACCATTTTAATATTAACTTTATATATTTTTTAGTTGTAAACGGATACAATACCTTTTTTTTTATATATATTTATTTTTCTGTGGTTCTGAGGATCAAACCCAGTACTTCACACATGCTAGGCTCTTCCACTGAGCTGTAGCCCAAGCCCCTAATATTAACTTTTAAATGTTAAAGTATATCTGCTGAAAACATTTTGGTAGCATAAATATTAAATTTCTGAAAGCATGACATCTACATAGAGCAATTTAGTTTTTCACATGATATTGACTTCCATTAAAAATTTAAGGAACAGTAGGGCTAAGATTGGATCTGTGGTAGCTTAGCTTAATGCTGCCATTTGATCTGTTCAGAGACTCTTCTTACCCACCTTGTCACAGAGGTATAGAAAAAGAGGCTTTATAGAGACATGTTTGCATATGTCTGTTCAAGATTAGTGAAGACCATTGCTTGACCAGAAGTGGAAAATAGTTGAATTAGTTTTTTAAAAAGTCATGCCCCATCTAGGGCTTTTTTCCCTGGTTTTGATTTTCTAGCAAAGTAAGAGAGTATGGTAGTAATGGATTGTGGAATAGTGCTATTTAAACTAGCTTATCCTCCATGCAAGACAGTATGTTGTGAGATCCAGACTTCCCTCTGTTGTGATGTGCTTACTAAAGGAGGCTCTGAAGTAAGAATGAAACAGAACCTAGAAGAAAGAAATAGGGTGCACAACCAGTTATGAGCAAAGCAGTTAGTCAAAACATTGGCAAGTTTTAGGTTAATTTAGCCTGGGGAGATGGGAAGAGGGTAGTAAAATAAGGTAGAAGTAAAATGATAATGTAGGACCTGGAGAGGGTGATTAGGAAGTTGGCATATTCAGAAACCCTTGGCATTGTTTTGCAGGCATGGACCCACTTTACACCCTAAGACAAGGATCATTTAAAAAATTCAAGGGTAAGCCTTAATAAATACAGTGTGTGGTTCTCCAAGTCTGAAAATGGGAAAAGTTAAACTACGGTGAGGCAGAAAAGATAGAACAACAACTAAGAAAAGGCATGGTCAGTAGAAAACAAAACAAGCTCAAATATATCCATAATAAACATAAGTGATTAAACTCAGTTCTTAATAATGGCTAACATTTATCAAGTGTGTGGTACATGCCAGGATTAAGGACTTCATCAGTGTGAGCTCATTTACTCATTACAACAGCCATATGTCTTATAAATATGGAGACTAAGGCAAAAGTTAAAACATATTCCCACAACATACAACCAGCATATGTGATAGGGTTTCTCAGATTGGATTTTAGAAAATCCACAATCTAACTTCATGTAGTGTACAAGAAGCATAACCATGCAGAAACAAAAAGCAGGAAAGATACCAAAGCTAATTAAGCATAGTAATGATTAGAACTAGCCATGCATATTCTTTTCTTTTCACTCTCAATTAGAGAAAACTTGCTGTGAGAGACTAGGACATGGATTAATTCCTATGAAGGGAATAGAGCGAATGCCAGAGACATGGCGTGATCACAGCTTACTCCCATTTCAGGGACAGGGAGGAGAGGATTGATTGTCCCTGGAAAGTCTAAGGCCCGTTGTGCTAGAATTTGATTCGATGGTCTGCCATTCTCCCCTTTGTTTCCTCTTCTTTCCTCTTGGTGTGGTCCTTTCCCTAAAGAATACCAGACCAAATGCTGCCATCTTTGATGTGCTTCTCCCTCACCCCATTTTGGGTTTTCATTACATGAATGTTCATTGAATGATACTGTGTTAGGACATGATAACGTGTATGAAAAAGAAGCACTTCCTGTCCAAACAACTTACTGTGTGACTGATTCAGTTTTGGGAGTGGGTTACTTTCCCTCCCTAGACCTCTGCTTCCTTTAGTGAAATAGGGCATTTGAACTAGAACTGGAAGAAACCTTAGCTGTCTATCCAGTTCAGTTCCCACATTTAACAGGTTGGAAAATAGGTTTTAGTGAGGGTGTAAGACTTAGAGTGTGTTTTGGATGACCTGAAAACAGGGTTGGAAACTCAGTACTCCAGCTGATGGGACAGGAAGGAAAGGCCTCCAGTGGGTGACTGCTGTCTTCTGTGGTTAAGAGCCTGAGGACCCATTAGCATCTTCACATAAGGCAGTCTGTCTTCCTTTCTTGTTCCCAAGGAGAGGCCATCTGGGCTTGAGATTCTAGACATGTGGTTTTTGAGGGCAAGGGCAACTTCCCAGCTTCAGACTCCTCAAGCCTTCTTAGGTAAGGAAGTGTAGTCCCAAGAGGGGATGAGGAAGGGTTTGAATCTTTAGTCTGCTGTTCAGTGATCCATTCAACACTCCCATCACCTCAGAACACCTGATACTGATTGCTTCTAATAATTGTTTCCCCATCTCACCTTTGCCACCCAGCTCCCCTAGTCTGCCTTTGATTGCCTGTACTGCTACTGAAGCTCAATTTCAGTTTTCCCACTCTGACTTCCTCTTTACCTAGATGTTCCCACATCATCAATTCTTTGACACCCACCCCCAACCCCCACACCGAGACCTTCATTGCTTTAACCTTACCACCTTTTCACTATCCATTCTTCCTACCCCAACATATCCTGACTTCCTTATTATCCACTTTAGTTTCCATGGCCCATCATAGCCATTCCTTGCCTCTTCCCTCTCCCATGCTTGCCAGGTCCTCCTGCTTTCCCTCCTACCTCATGAACTGCCCTTTCTCATTGTCATTCTCTGTAGCTTCATTCTTTGACTTCTGTGTCAGTTTTCCATCACTATAACAAGTACCAGAGATAATCTATTTATAAAAAGAGAAGATTTATTCTGGCTCACAGTTTTGGAGGTCTCAGTCAGACCTATGCTTGAGTAGTCCTATTGCTTTTGGGCCTATGGCAAGGCAGCACATCATAGCAAGGAGCATGTGGCAGAGAAAAACGAGTCTCCTCATGACTGAGATGAGAAAAAGAGAGGTAAAGAAGTAGCCAGTGTTCCACAGTCTCCTTTAAGGGCATGCTCCCATGACTGGAAGACCTCCTACTAGGCCCCACCTCTTAAAGGTTCCACCTCCTCCCAGTATCACCTTGCTGGGACCAAGCCTTTAACACATGGGTCTTTGGGGAACATTCTAGAGTATATTATAACCTTAAATGTAGAAGTGCCCCAGAACCTAGCCTTCAACCCTCTTTCCTTCTCTAGCTATGTTTTTTCTCTAACAGTTGATTTCAGTTAGTCACTTGACCTTGAATTCTCTCTCTATAATAATTAATGATTCTCAATATTATTCCTCTCTCCTGACTTTGACAGTGGCTTACTTGATATATCCACTTGGCTGAGAGGCCTCCCAAACTTGACATGTTCTAAACAGAACTCTTGATTTCCTCTCCCTATTCCCAAGTCTGTGTTCCCCAGATCTTCCCCATTTTAGCCTGTCAAGCCCCCATTCACATAGTTGCTTAGGTTAAAACCAAGTGATGAGTCATTGAACAAATTTTGGGGGTAAATTTGGAAGTTTTTGTTTCAATTTCTTTACAGCCCTTTAATATGTGTACAGAGTATTCTCCACTTTGGATGAAATATTTCCTATGGTCCCATGACTTTCCTGATTATGCTTAAGTAATAAAAAAGAAATATTCTATATAGATGGTCCCTGACTTATGATGGTTTAATTTATGACTTTTAAATTTTATGATGATGCAAAAGTAGAAACCATTTTTTGAATTTGACTTTTGATCTTCTTCTAGGCTAGCCATGTGTGGTATGATCCTCTCTGGGAATGTTGGATGGCTACAGTTCCTAGTCAGCCATGCTGTCAAGGGGAGTGGCAAGAACAATGACATTGTATAGTGTACTATGTTACTAAACACTGTGTTTGATAGGTTAAGTGTATTTAATATTTTTTCATTTTATATTTTCAAGTGATGGTGGGTTTATTGGGACATAACTCCCATTACAAGTTGAGGTTGTAGTCCAGAGTTACAGCTTCTAGTCTCATGTAATAAAATTCTGACCTTGAACTTGGTGTATAGTTAAGTATATTCCCTACCTCAGTTGGAGCTTGCTATAGACTAGCTTCTTGCAGTGGGTTTGTAGAAGAGCCAAGTTCCTTGAGTTCCTCTCACCCTACCCTGCTTTATTTTGTTACCCATCCTCTACCATCTGGCAACTGGTTCAAGGAGTGAAGAGAGGGAGGAGAAGGGGCGCAGGGAATCTTTCCTGACTAGTGCTTTTGTCAGATGGTTCACCCACTGGACCTGACAGATAATTCATGTTGACCCTCCTGGTTCCTCAGAGGTCCCACTGGGCAAATTTCAGTGTTTGTACCTCCCCTCTCTGCTTGGTGTCCTCTGGTGCCTTTCACACAGATTTTGTTGGAGGACCCATTACTTCTCTGGCCAATTCTCTTGAGAACTTAAACTGATTCCAGGTCAGCTTTCTCAGATAGTCTGTATGCATTTGTATGCACAAAACCCTGAATTCATTCTTTACCCTAACAAACTCTGGAATGAAGGTCAATCCCAGCATAGCAACCCTCCTAACCCTCCTTTGCTCTGGCATCAAATCAGTCCACCAACTTGTCTTTTACCTTCTAGATCACTGTTGTCCGTTAGAATGTTATGTAGTGGCAGAAATGTTCTATGTGCTGTCCAGTATGGCAGCCACTGGTCACATGTAACTGCTGAACACTTGACATGCTAGTGCAACTGAGGAACTGGATTTTTATTTGTTATTTTTAATTTTCACTGATTAAATACCCATACAGAGTCTAGTGTCAGCACTAGATCTAGTGCTAGATCAGCTGTAGATTTCTAGGTTCTTGAACTGGACATAAGTCTATCCTGCCCTCCACGTCTACAGGAAATGACTATATAAGTAGTTCTTATAGAGCTCCAGGCCTTCTCACTTCACTTGAAGGAAATGGCAAGTACCCCCACACCTTTGCTCTGGGAAGAGAAGGATATGGAACTTAATAACAGTGCATTCCAAAGAAATCCCATATATTTCACAACCCTTTTTATACCCTCTTGGTGGTTGAAGGATTCAGTCTGCCACCAGTTTTGCAAGTTCTGCCAAGTGATTTGTCTCACAATTTCCTTTGGCATTTGATATTATCTTTCCTCAACCAAAATATTTTAGTATTTTCTTATACTTAGAAGTCATCTTCAAGAATTTGACTCTTTGGAATACTTCATTTAAATGAAATCATTCACTATTTGGTGGGGGTTTTTTGCTGTTTTTTTATGATTGGTACTTAACATAATGATCCCCACATTCATCTACATTATAATATGTGACAGGATTTCCTTCTCATTTTGAGGAATAATACTCCATTGTTTGTGTATTCTGTGTTGGTTTTTTATCCATGTATCTATAGAGGACCATTTGGGTTGCTTCATCCTCTTGGCTATTGTAAATAATCCTGCAATTAACATGGGTGTGCAGATGCAAATATCATATCAAGAGCCTGCTTTCAGTTGTTTGGGGCATATACCCAGAAATAGGATTGCTGGTTTGCTTTATTTCTAGTTTTTTGAGAAGCTGTCGTTCTATTTTCCATAGAGCCATATTATTCTACATCACCATCAACAGTGCATAAGCATTCCAATTTCTCTGCATCCTCAATCATTATTTTCTAATCTTTTGATAAGAAAATGGGTGACCAGTGTCTTGAGTGTGAGATGATACTTCGTTGTGGTTTTGATTTACATTTCTTTAATGATTAGTGATATTAAGCATCTTTTAGTATGTTTATTAGTCATTTGTATACTTACCTTTGGAGAATTATCTTTACCCACCACATCCCATCTCACCATGATTTTCGGAATACCCTTCACAATTTGCCCCTTTTTGTGTGCACTCCTGAGCCCCTCCACTGCTACCACATTAATTTAATCCAGAATTATATCTCACTGAGGCCACTATTCTAGCCTGCTAACTAGTTTGTCTTTATCTACAGTTATCCCACTCTAGATAACTCCTCCCCTAGCAGCCATCTTACTGTGACTTAAGTGGCCTATGGCTTTATCTACCTTTCTGGCTTGTGGCTTTCCTTCTTCCTCAGCTTGCTGGACTGTAGCTGTATAGATCTACTACAGTTGTTCTAACATATCAAGGGTCTTCACCTGGCTGTCTTCTTCTTATCATTCCTAGAATTGCCCCCAACATACCTTCTCATATCAGCCTTCCTGTATTTCTCTTTCTAAAACACTTCACTCCTCCAAGTTAGTATCTGCTCTAGACTTTTTTCTTTCTCAGAATATACTGTCTGAAGGTGTTTGTCCACCTGTTGATTGTCTTCTCTTACCAAGTTACCAGAGAGGCTCTGTCACTTTTACTGCTCTGTCTGCCAGACCTAGAATAGTTTCTGGTACACTGTAGAGATTTGAAAACTATTTGTTAAAAGACAAAGATTTCTTGACTCTCTTTTTCCCTACTGGAGTGTGAGGTCTATGAGTCCAGAGACCTTGCCTGTGTTGTGTTCCCTTCTGTATTCTTAGTGCTCTGAACAGCATCTGAGCACAGGGTGTGAGCCATAAGCCAACATGGAAGCAGTCTTGCTGAGGAAGCAAAGATATCTTGGGTCAAGGCCCATTGAAGCAGTTTCTTCCTCTCCGCAGTTTCTGTCTTCCATTCTACTACACTGTTCAGCTGTTCTAAAAATGCTTGGTTCATTTGCATGAAAATAGCACCAGTTTTATCATTTATGTGAGCTGATCATCATTTACTCCAAAACATCAGGGGTCAGTAACAGTTATATGGATATATCCTCACTTACGTGTAAAGTAATCTTTATTGTAATCTCACAAACACCATATGTACTTCTGCCTCTATGAAGTTTGTTACTTTCCCAGTATTCACACCCATTCCCAACTAAAAATGTTACTAGGACCGTCAATGAGGATCTAAACTATAGAAATTATTTTCTATTTTTACTTCTCATCCTAGGGTCTTATTTCTTTGAGCCTAAACTTAATTTTGCTTTGAACTATGTGTTGACCTGCATATTATATAGACAAATCTTCATTTTGAAGATGACAAAGAAACTCCAAATGCTAAAAGCAATTATTCCATCTTCCTGGGTACCTTCAAGGATTTTGTTAATAGCTTTCCTTTTTGTTTAATAGATTATCCTGCAGCCTCTATATCATATTGAAATGCTCAGCACTGACATCTCTTTCTCTGGAGATTTTGTGACAAGAAGAGTAGAGATTTCTGTTATGGATACAAAACTGCTGCTATGAGCACATTGATTTATTCCCATCAGTCGATAGATGAGGGGTTGTCTGAAGAATCAGGGCAATTGTGATCATGGAGAGAAAAAAAAAGGAGTGACTTGAGATGTTTTAGCTACCTTGATTTTTTAAAATTATTTATTTATTTACTTATTTTATTTTTGAGACCTGTTGCCTGAATTGCCCAGTCTGGTCTTGAACTTCTTTTTAGTCCTCTGCCTCAGCCTCCTGAGTAACTGGAATTACAGGCACTTACCACCACACCCAGCTGTTTTTCTTGATCTTAATTTCAAGACGTCATATAAACTGTTGGGGCTTGAAACAAATCTGAAAGCCTAACTAGCCCTGTCATTGTTTTACAGGTGAGGATACTCAGTTCAGAGAGAAGAGTGGTTCTCCCAAGAGAATGAAAACTGATATTTCATTTGGACATTGGAATGGTTGGTTACCACAGTTCTGTAAGAACTGTTAATGGCTCATGGGAGTTAATTCTCCAAATTTTCCTTTTTTATTTTTTGTTTATAAAATGGGCCCACCAGTTCCTGTCTTTCAACTTTCCAGAGAAAAGTCCAGATGCATATTATAAATATCAGATTATTTTTATTATTAAGTGTTCAGTTGTAATTGCTAGCCTTTTATAGAAGAGTAAAAATATCATCATAATGCTTTTAATTAAATTTTAAAGTATTTCTCTAAGCAATACATTATCATGGTTCATTATTCATAAAGTACAAAATAGTCTATAGTAAGAAGTCTCGCCACCACCACCATTTTCCAGCCATTGAGTTCTGTCCATGAAGGTAGCCAGTTTGTTCTAATTGATCCTAAAAGATTGTCCCAAATTGTCCCCAAAGGTCCAATACTGTATCTTTTTAGAGATATTTTATGTCTTGGATTTAAATCTGTGTTCACACTTTTTCTTTCCAAATGATTACCCCATAGGTTCTGTCCCTTTGAATCAGAAACTTAGGATCTGAGATAAGAAAAATAGGTATGAATATGTATCTGCATAATAAAAATATGGAACAGAGAGTTCTAAGACCACAACTTAGAAGGTCTTCAGAAAAGAATGGATGTTTAGAAGAAAGAGTGTTTGGAAGTCTGTAGGCACTTTTAGGCTCTAACTGTAGGACACCATCTTTTCTGAGGTTTCTCATTCCTGAGCAGAGACCTGGCAAACCACAGAGGACTCTGGCAGAACCTGGCTTGGATTGTAAAACCCTCTATTTAGGTTGTCCTTACAAATGCTAGAATAGAGTAGAACAAAATTAGGATATGTGGTATCACCAAAAACTCATGTGTGAGTGAATGTAAGAATGTTTATAGGCAAAAATATTAGATTATAAGAGGTATATAAACTAATCAATGACATTATTCCACAAATAGGGATTACTGGGTGGCAACTATAGGCAGATAAGATGTGACTGGAGAAGACAGGTCACTGGGGGCATGCCTTTGAAGTTTATATTTTGTCCCTGGTGAGCAGAGGTCCTAGTTTCCTTGTTGCTTATCTAGAGCTGCTTTCCTCTGCTGCACACTTCCACCATGGTGTTCTGCCTCAACTTGGGCTTAGAGGTGTGGAATTGGATGTCTGTGAACTGAGGTCTCTTAAACTGTGAGCCAAATAATCTTCCCCCGCTCTGTTCTTGTTAGGTCCTTTGGTCACAGCAATGAAAAAGAAGAGTGGGAACTTTAGATAGGAGATGTACATGGTACTTGTCTTCATAACCTAACAGTGAGGAAAATATTCTAAATATTTCAAAAACATATAACTAGAGCCAGTGACAGATGCTACAGAGCTATGAATTCACCTTAGTATGAAAATCTTTAATTTACCTTAGTATGAAAATCTAACAAGCAGAGCTACAGTGAGGGAGCCTGCATCCAAGCACACCAGTGTTTATACAGCGGCTGTGTGGCACTGTTGAGGGGTGAAGCTGATGGGGAGGAGGTTAGACGAGCTCTCTCCAGGTCTCCACCACCTCTGAGATTCTGTGCTTGGTTTGATTCTAAATGGAGCTTTGCCTTTAGTGTAAACTTTCTTCATTATGCTTTATCAAATTCACTTCTTTGTGTTCTTATACCCATCTGTTTTGTCCCTTGAGAAGATGATTGGGTATGTGATGATTATTGTCTTAGATTTCTATGACATAAGAAATTACCATAAATTTAGTGGCTTAAAACAAAATAGGAGTATTATTATCTCACAGCTTTGTGAGTTACAAGTCCAACTTGAGTTTCACTGGGCTAAAGTCAAGGTATCAGCAGGGCTGTGATCCTTTCCAGATGCTGTAGGAGAGAATCTGTTCCCTTGTCTTTTCCACCTTCCATTGACTGCGCTTCTTCCTAGACTCCTGGCTGCTTCCTCCACCTGCAAAGGTGGCAGCAGCCATTGTTTCAGTCCTCACATCACCACCCTCTTCCACTTTTTTAGGACCCCTGTGACTGAATTGGGCCCACCCAGGTCATCCAGGATAATCTCTCTATTTTAAGGTCATCCTAATTCCATCTGCAGCCTTCATTTCCTTTTGCCATGGACTTAATGTATTCCTAGGTTCTGGGGATTAGGATGTGGCCTTCTTTGGGGGCCATTACTCTGCCTACCTCAGTTGCACAATGGATATGCTCCTTTCCTGTGCAGAGATAGGTACTAGAGACAGCATCTACATTTGGATTGTACCTCTTAACCTGCCCTTGGCCCTGATCATTTATGAGGCTGGGCCTAGGACCCTGTGTTGGGGACTTCTTAACCTCCAACTTCCATTACTTCTGGATGTGATTTTTCTCACTATGTGTGTTGTTTAGCACCTACTCACTTAATCTGGCACAGTACAGAAATCCCTGGACCCTGCCCAGACTGTCAGTCCTTAGGGTTTGTGCTACCAAAAAGAGGGTGACATGAATGTACTGTACGATATGGGGCTCACGTTAATCAACATAGACCAAACGAAACAGAACCTTACACTCACATAGGAGAAGTTTCTGTATGATAATTAAACCTAGACCGTAAACCATAACTACCAAGAAAATGATTAATAGTTTTCTTTGCCCACCCCCCTTCCATCCTAGGAGTGAGGATGGGGTACAGTGACATAGCTTTAATGTGGCATTCTTCTGTATTTAAACATTTCTACTCTTAGATCGTCCTTGACAAAATGAGTACTAAAATGCAGCAATGGAAAATTAAGGCCAAAACTGATGGAAAGAGACACAGTAGCAGAGGTAGCTAGGCATTTAAGTCCCAAATTAAGTTTTCTTTAGCTTAGGCAAAATGGGAACTGGAGGAATGCATTGTTCCCATTGACTCACATCCATTTGTTTTGAGTTTCCAGTTTCCTGTAGCTATTCTTAATGCATTGTCTTATTTTAGCCAAAACAGTGGGATTTGATGGTCACAGGTGAACAGTTCTGTCATTGTCTCCATTCCTCAAGCATGTCACCTGTCAGAAGAACGAAGTTTGGAAAGTGTCCCCAGGCAGGAGGCAGCTGAGCCCTCAGGTCACTCCCTTCAAGTTCTGACTCTGGACCCTGGCCTTGCTTTCTTGGTGGCAGCCCTTCCTGACCCTCCTGTCAGCCACTCTGCCCCAAGCTCAGGTTGCAGCCCCCAGGGCCCCTTTTTGCCCCTCTCTGGGAAAGAGTAAAGAACTTGAGTTGGAGTGACAGCAGCCATTTCAGTTCAGATACAAGTTGCATTTCTCCATGAGGGTGCTAACTTCCATCTGCTCTGAGTTGGGGCTTTTTAGAATTGATTGGTGCCACATGTCAATGTCACCTTAATGTGTCTGCTGTCTTTTTAGCAACTCTGGAAGTTTGTGTCCTTTCCTTGACGGAATGAATTATCAGGCAGCACTTGTCATTAGCATTTTCTTTTCTCTGCCAGCCCAAATCACTTCTCTTACTCTTTGGACAATGTAGGTTGTTTTAAAACCCAGTTCGGACCTCCTACTTTCTAATCATATTAATCTGACAAGGAAGCCAAGTTCATATTAATTTGACAAGGAAGCCAAGTGGCCTACTCTGGGCCTCTTTTTACAGAATCAGGAATGGAACGGATGCCCAGATGTCTCTGGACACACCACCTACCCCACCCTGCCTCATTGATACTCTCAGCTGCTCCCCCTAAGCCCCTGTGTCATCCTCTGTGTCAATGCAGGTTCTCAGGCAGATGACAAGACAGAATTAAATGGGGCCAGAGATATATTAAGGGAGCTTCTATGAAGGACAAAAAGGAGGGGGGAACAGGAATAGTCAGGGGGAACCTGTAGACCACTTTTGGACACTTGTGAGAGAGTAAGGAGGAGGAGGTATGGGCAGGAAGATCCTCAGCCTGCCATGCTGAGAAAGTTTTGGTTGGATCAATGGAAAGTCCCAGACCAAAGACTGGTGGCCATTAGAGTTGCCTGTCTTGCAACTATAGACTAGCTGGCACAGGCATTTCACATCTTATAGCTTTGCCTTAAACCTTTACCAAACTTCCCCTGAAGGGGAGGCCAGGACCCTAGTAGGGCAGATACCACATCACTACAACCTATATGCATTCACTCCTCAGACCTACCCATTCCAGCCCCTAATCTCTGCTCATCCAGGGAACTGACAGTAGAATAGAAACTACTGGACATGGACATGGAAGACCAGGGTTTGGACTCCAGCATTTAGTTCAGCACCACCCTTACCTGGGGCCTCATAAAAGCTGTGTCCTTTGCTAGCACTGGGAATCTGAAGGTGTGTAAGGCTCAGGCTTGACCCATAAGGAACTTGGTCCTGTAGAAAGATGAATAAGTTGGCAGATTATTAAAATAACACTGGAACAAATTCAAGGAGAGCAATACAATTAGGTTGTTGATGGGCACATGAGCCAAGGCACTCACTGGGGACATTGGCATTCTTCCTATTCTTACTATGGCATGAATGCATTCCATGTCTCTTGTCTCCCATTAAGTAAAATTGTGCCCCAAGATAAAGCAAGATGTCTTTAGTGGAGGGAGATAGCTGTGTAAGATCAATAAGGATATACCAGCATGGGGTTACCCTCTCTTAGGCTCACCCGTGGAGACTGATCATTCTAACCTGAAGGGACTCAAGGAGGTCTCTGTGTAATGTCCTTCTGGGAGTCCCCATTGCCCCCTGTAGACAACTGGCGACCCTGGCAGGAGACCCAACTACTCTCTGATGTGCTAGCCCTGCCCTCCTGGCTTGGACATCTTTTTCTTCCTTTTTTTGAACTGGGTCAGCAAAGGGCCACTTTTCTCATAGAGGACCTCAGACCACTGACCCATGAGGGCATCTGCAGGAGGTGAAAAGTAGACCCTCTGAGTCCATTCTGTCCACATTGGTTGCATGGCTGTCCTACATATAGATCTTTACCTTCTCCCCAAGGGGTTGGCTAACTCATCTCAGGCTGGAGGGAAAGTTGCCTACTTGGAGACAGGTGTCTCAGTGTGTTATGGAAGCAGATTTATGGAAGGAGACCTTAAGTGACAGTCACTAAAGACTTCAGCTTCTTCAGTGGTCAAAGGAAGATGAGGTAGAGGCTTCTTGAGTGCCTTTCAGCTCAATCATCTGATGTTCTTCCTTTGTCTAACACCATAACACACCAGTCAGTCAGACTTGACCTTTGCTCTGGAGGCCATGTGGAGGCCAGAGGTTTGAGTCTGGGTGAAGGTGGTGGTCAGGGCCTTGGAGCACTCCCTGAGCTGGACAAAATCTACCACAGGCTTCTTTGTTAGCAGTGCTTGGTTCCTCATGTGTCCCTCCCTTGTGAAATGAGAGCTGGTGCAGCCCATCTTCCTGATAAGAGGATTCCCTGGACTCTCTGGGTCACCCTGACTCAAAGAGAAAGAGAAGGAAGGAACTGGTTCTCGATGATTCAGAGGCTGGATTGAAAATATAGTTTCTGGTCTTGTGCAGCTCAAAGGAGACAAGAGTCTCCTGAGACTCACAAGAGGTTTTATAGCAGCAAAAATGGGGCTGGGTTGGTTTCATTGGATTGATTTGAATATTATGTATTATATTTTTCTGACTTTGTGCCTACTTGCTGATTTTTTTTTTATCAGATATCAAGCAATGTCAATTTTCACCTTGTCAAGTGCTGGATGCTTTTGTATTCCTGTAAATAATCATGACTTTTGTTTGGGGACACAGTTGAGTTACTTGTAAATAATTTTTATCTTTTGGGTCTTGCTTTTAATACTTTTTTTGATGTTTCCATAACAAAGCTCAGTCTAGGTCTAATTATTCTCCACCATTCTTTTCTCCTCCTCCTGAATGCTTGCTGAATGTTGGAGATTTACAGTCTGGCAGCTGGGGACAGTCTGTGTTCAACTGTGGAAATAGCCAGTGTCCACCTCTGTATGAATGCTAGACACTTACCTCTAATTGTTTCAAATGATTTTTTCCCTCTAGTAGTTTTCTCATACATGCTAATCAGTGTTCTCTTGAAGACACAAGATACCTGCAAGTCCCAAGGGTTTCCTCTCTGTGCAGGAATCTTCTCTCCATGTCTCTGTTCTCTGAGCCCCAGCTGTCTTGGTCTCCCTGGACTGTCAGCTCCATCTGCTCAACTCAGGGCCACCATCAAGCCCTGTCTGGGTTCTATCCCTGAGCCATGACCTGGAAACTCAAGGTGGTGAGCTGGGGGAGTTGAAAAGTTTGCCCACTTGCTTGGCTTCCTGACTTTCAGGGATCATTGTCCTTCATTGTCTGATGGCTAGTTTCTTTAAAATTGCCATTGCATGTATTTTGAATGCTTTTAAATTTGTTTTTCAGGTAGGAGTTTATTAGTCAAAGTTCTCCAGAGGAATAGAACCAATAGAATATATGTATATATTCTATGAGATTTCCTCTAAGAAATTGACTCACATGATTATGGAAGCTGAGAAGTCCCATAGTCTGCCATCTGCAAGCTGGAGATCCAGGAAAACCAGTGCTATAACTTCTGGTCTGACTGAAGTCCTGAAAATCAGGGGATTTAATGGTATAAATCCCAGTCCAAGGGCAGTTCCATCTATCAGGCAGATGGAGAATATTAAAACTTTATCTTTTGGTTTTATTTGGGGGCCCAATGGGTTGGGTGTTGCCCACTCACATTCTACCAGTTCACATGTTAAACTTTTCCAGAAACACCCTCACAGACATAGCCAGAAATAATGTTTAGCCTGATATCTGAGCATCCATGTGGTCCAATGAAGTTGACACATAAAATTAACCATTACAAATCCATCTTGTCTACATGACATTCACAATAATTCTGTAAATCACTTAATCTCCTAATAAAGACAAGGTCATAATTCTATCAAACATACAAGTATCTTGCATATAATAAAAAATATACTAACTCTCAGAAAAGGTGGTAAAATCCTCTATAGTCTATCTCCTTGATATCCATAGTATTTAAATACTAGGATATAGGATATAAAATGAATAATATTTAAGTACTATCACATGAAATCAAAACATCTTATGTTGCTTGATAAGAAAATTAGAGGAAATAAAACATTTAGTTGATATAACAATATAAATACTGAATATAATAAAAGCAAATAATATAATACACATTTGTAGCAAAATGAGGAAATTCTCATGACAGTTACAGTCCTTTTTTATAGTTGGTCACATGATCATAGCTGGTATTTATAAACTATCCTCTTTCCACTAGCCATTCTGTCTTCCCTTTACCTTCAGAAAATATTGAAGTTGGTCATGATTCTTCACCTGATGGGGTGACCTAACCTTCATTCCTGAAGGCTCTGGACCATTAGTGGTCCTGTGCCTTTATTGGGTTGTTGAGGTTTTCCACTGATCTTAATCACAAGGCATGGTAATACTCAGGGATGCCCTAGGGTGTTGCCTGTATTCCACATTTACTCTACTTCCTTTGTGGAGCAGCAGTCCAGTTTCCCTTTGCAGTCTGGACCAATCACCCAACTCACAGTAACTTCTTTCTTGCCTGTTGATTCAGAGGCATAGAAAGCCCATGGTGTCTGGGTCTGAACTTCCAGTTCAACAGAATCATTGTTGTGTCTCCTGATGGAAGCATTCCTTCCTCTGAATCTAAGACCTCTAGGCCAGCAGAGTCTATGGTCACAGGTAAGGAAACAAAAATTTTGCTAATTAGTATTAGTGTGTGGTGCCATTCCTGTTTTCAATTTTGATTCTTGGACTCATGAATTCTGGCTGTCAGAGGAGTATCACCATAAATTGAATGCTAATTCAGAGAATACCCAGCCGTCTAGAGGATCTTGGCCTAGGCTTACAAGATATTGCCAGTTAGCTGGTTCTTCAAAAGGCCGTTCTACCATTGTGTCAAGCCAACTGCTTCAGGATAGTGGGAAACATGGTAAGATGAGTGAATACTATGAACATGTGCCCACTGCTGCACTTCTTTGCTATGAAGTGAGTTCCCTGATCAGAAGCAATACTGTGTGGAATACCATGGTGGTGGATAAAGCATTCTATAAATCCACCCAATTTTTTTTTTTTTTCTGACCCAAGTGTTGCATGTAGAGAAGGCAAATCCATATCGAGGGTCTATTCTAATTAAGAGGAAAGTACTGTCCCCTCATGGTGGAATTAATTATGATACAGTATAATCAGTCTGTCACCAGGTCACTGACTGATGACCTTAGGGAATGGTAGCCCATCAGAGCTGGTCTTTTCTCTTCTTGATTGGGCACTTAGCCAAGTTGGCTTCAGTGAGTGGAAGTGGGTGTTGAGAAGCTCATGTGTCAGCTTCATCCAGGTCACCATGGCCACTTTGTTCATGAGCCCATTGGGCAATGATGGAAGTGACTGAGGAAGAAGACTGTTATCCACAGAACAGATTATCCTGTTTCTTGATTATTAAAATCCTCCTCTGCCAAGGTCACCTTTTGGTGATCATTCACATGGAACACAAATATTTTCACTTTTATTTCCCACCCTCACCCCAAATTCCTTGTAACAAATTTCCCCATCATTTTCCTTTCAAGTCCTTGACCATCCAGTCAAACCATTGACCACAGGCAAAGAATCAGTATATAGTCATATGTCTTTCCATTTATGCTTCCAAAGTGTACATCCAGGTGCTTTATAAAGTCTGCCCAGTGGGAAGATTTCCTTCAGCGATGCACCAGAAAGGAGCTATAGCTTTGTAGCGCTTCATCTTTGGGTGTCGCTTGCATATCATACAGAACCATCTGCAAACTAGGCTGCCTTTTCTTCTGCCAACTGATGACAGGATTCTCTATGAAGCCACTGGTATAGACTGGGAAAGAAGACAGTGTAACATGAGTTGGATGGGTGGGGGCAGGGGGAGTTCATGAGAATTCAGCCCACTTCTTCCTGTACCTTACTTATGCCTTTAAATCTTGCTGGAACCTGATCATTTATATAACCACTTCCATTTGATGCTGGAGTACTGCTGTGCATACCCAACTGTATAGTTTCATGAGTCAGATAACACTCAGTTCATAACACAATTATGGTCACATGGTAACTTGGTGGTCCATGGTTAAGTGTTGAAACCAAGTAGTAGACTGAGAGATGTTTCTCAAAAGGGGAGTAGTTATCTAGGGATGATAGCAGTGCTTTGCTCCAAAATCCTCAAGGCCTGCACTGTGATTCACCATAAGATTGCTACACTTCAGATACCATCTCTATTTGCCATTGATACTTCTAGACCTTCTGGATCATATGGCCTTAGTGGCAGAGCAGCCTGCAAAATACAGAACTTTATCTTGCTCTAAGCCCTGCTCATAACTATTAGTTTTTTGGGTTACTTTGTAAATGGACCAGAGTAACCCAAATGAGGATGTGTTACCTCCAAAATTGAAAGGGACCCAGTAGGCATTGTGCTTCTTTCACATTGTGTAGGCAGGGTCACATGCATCAACTCACCCTTCACTTTTGAAAGTATATATTGACATGCCCTACACCACTGGGCCCCTAGAAATCTCACTGAGAGAAAAGGCCTTTGAATTTAGTTTTATTTGCCAAACTGCAGCATGCAAATGTTTTACCAACATGCTACTTCTTGCTCCCCCACATATTTTCTCCAATGCAATGAATAATGCTGCCTTACCTTTCTGGCACAGGTGGCACCTAATCCCACAACTACTATGGCTCCCACCACCTCTCCTCATTACATCTCTCCTAGTACTGATGTGTGCACAGCCCCGTTGCATTTGCATCGCCAATGTTGGCAGTTGTGAAAGATAGGCAAGGATTCTGTTCTTAGGAATTCAGCCACACTTTGTCCTCTTGGGTTGCATTTCATCTATCTGGGTTCTCATTTGTCCTTACTCTCCTACTTCATGCCCAGCTTTCCCTCTTGACTGCCAGCCTGGGTGAATTATGCCTCCAGGCCCACCACCAGAAGCAGACCACAGCTTTGCATAAACTTCCCTAACACAATTGCTGCTATGGTTTGGATCTTGAATGTCCCACAAAGGTACATGTGTTAAAAGCTTAGTTTCCAGTTTGGCACTGTTGGGAAGTGGTAGAGCTTTTAGGAGATAGCCTAGTAAGAAATTTTAGTCCATGGGATCATGTCCTCAAAGGGGAGTCTCTCACTCTTTTGCTTCCTGACCACCATGAGGTGAACAACTTTGCTCCATCACAGGCTCCCCACCGTGATGTGCTGCCTCACCATAGGCCCCAAAGCATAGGTATATCTGATTGTGGACTGGAACCTCCAAAACTACAGCCAAAATGAAACATGTCTCTTTATAAATTGATTATCTTATGTATTTTGTTATAGTAATGGAAGGCTGACTAACACAATTGCATAAGGCCCAATTCCTTTGTCAAATTCCATATTATATAATCACTCATAATGATTCTTCTCTGATCAAACTCTTTAAAGTCACATACCTTTCTTCCCCTATATGCTGCCAATTCTGATCATTTGATGCTAGCGTCTAACTGACATTTTATCAGTGGTTTACCACTACTCAGAAAATCAAGTCCAGATCTGTAAAGGTGGCACTCAGAACTCTCTGTTCGTTTCACCAGACTGTCCTCTTAGTTGCTATAGTAAATTACTTTCCTGATACTGAACCTGGCTCTCTTTCTCTTATTAGCTTCTTTGTCAATTTCCACAGAATGTCAGTTTCCTCATCTTTAAGATGTCATTCCTCCAGATGATATCATGTGCCTAAATCATCATCAGTTATTTACTTCCTATGTCTACTCTGATTGGTTGATGCTCATTCTTAAATATTGATGATTCTTAAATATTTTAACTATGATCCTATTTTTGTTTTCTGTCGCTGCATAACAAATTACCACAAATTCGTAATTTAACACTTTTGTAATTTCAAAGATTCTATAGCTCACAAGTCTGGGCATGGCAGAGCTTGGGTTCTACTCTCACAAGGCTAACACGAAGGTGTTGGGCAAAGCAGCACACTTACCTGCAATTCAGAGTCCTCATCCAAGATCATTCGGGTTGTAGGAAGAATTCACTTTTTCATGGATGTAAGACAGGTCCTTGTTCTTTTGCTGGCTGTCCCAGCTCCTAGAGGCCACCCTCACATCCTCTCCATGTGGCCTTCTCACCTCCTCTCCATGTGGCTCCCTTCTCCAAAGCCAGTAGGAGAACCTCTCTCCAGTCAGCTAAAGCAGTCTTACATGATGTAGCCTGATCAAGGGAGTGATGCCCCATGATGGTCACAAGTCCTACCACACCTCACGGGAGATTTTACAATATGTACTACAGTGGGGGAATCTTGGAACTGTCTTAGAATTCTGTTTACCACAAACCCCAACTACCTCTCAGCACTTTAAGTATGTAAACAGAAGTGTGTGTGTGTGACACACATATATTATACACACACACATACACAGGGCCTGGCATGTTTTGGGTCATATATATGTATTCATTCAATCCCTTTCTCTGACTTGTTCATGACAACTTGAGGTCAAGGGATCAATATCTCTAGTATTGGCACAGTTCAGGCCCAGGACCTGTGTTCCCTTATGTGTAGGAAAGCAGACTACAACTGGAAAGCAGGAAAGGGACTCTGAGAAGAGCCAGGATATGGGGTGGGAGTGGAGAACAGACTCAGATACAGAGAAGCAAAGAATCTGTGGCTACCATAAAAGTTGTCAGAATAAAAATGAAGTCTTGTCAAGATTTCACCAGAATAAATAAGCCAAGAGGTTGTGAAGCAGGAGGTCTTACGCTTGTTTGGTGGATAAGAACTACTTACAAAAGATCCTGCCAAATCCACAACTGCAGCCTTACACAAAAAATACTTCTGCAAGGACATCTGCTCAGCAACTCTGTTCAACCTTGGACTAATGCCACCCTTATTAACTGTGGTCAAGGATTATTATTTCAAAATATCTTATGTAATTCTCTCCATTTTACCTTTAAAAACTTCCCCTTTCCTCAACCTTCTTGAATATTCTCACAATTTACTATGGCTTAGTTATTCTCTCTGCAATACTCTGCTGTCCCCAAGTATCCCTCAGAATCTCCAAAGAAATTGTTTGGAGAATCTCCTGGATTGTCATTTAGGTTGATACCACCATTGACAAGCTTTGCTCAGGTCTCTTGCAGGTCCAGTGTGGTACTTCTCCTTGCCTTTGGTTGCTGACTCTGCTAAGAGATGAACCATTTGTCCCGCCCCAACAGTGCCTCTATAGAAGATCCTGGAAGAGCTCCAGAAGCAGGGGAGATGCTGCTCAGTTAGCTATGTGAAGGCCAGTGCAGAGGCTGTGTCCTCTCATCCTGTTCTTACCCCAGAGGGGCCCTGTGGGAAAGACCTGAAAAATGCATCTTAGAAGTCCTTGCTGAAGCACCTTCCAGAATTCAGGGTTGCAGCTGTGAATACTCCAGCAAGAAGAAGCACTGTACCAGAACAGAGGGAGAAGAAACAACAGGGATGGTGTGAGGATTAGAGGGCTTTTGTGAGCTGATGCAAGGGAGATAATGTGCTCATGCCCTTACTCATGCCCTTCCCCCTGTCCCACACCCCCCTTTTCCATGAAACTTTCTCTACCACTGTTAAATGAAAGTGGCCAACTCTTCTTGTTCATAGGCAATGGATTTCCAGTGGCAATGGGTATCCAGATTCAGGATGCCAGGGTCCTGCTTTGTCAAGTTACACGCTTTTGTGAACATAGGTATATCATTTACCTCCTTGGAAATCAGGTTTTCTTACCCTTTAAATGAGGGAACTGGAACCCAAGCCCTTTGGGTTTCTGTCAGTGTAAACATTTGGAGATGCTTCAATACCAAAAGCTTTATTTATTTATTTATTTATTTTATTTTGGTATCTTGTTCTTGGCCCTTTTTCTACTGGCCTTGAGCTTAGACTCACTTTGACCCTAGTCCTACATGGGCTAATACATAGCTGGACCTCATCCCATAAATGTCTGCCAAATGAATATTTTACCTGGTGCCACTGGTTCTAGTTTTAAGAGTGCATCCTGGATTCCTGACCAGACTGAGCTTCCTGATGTGAGGGAGGAGAGGGCTAAAAAAAAAGAACTTGGGGCCCAGCATGGTGGCACATGCCTGTAATTCCAGCCGCTCAGTAGGTTGAGGCAGGAGAATTGCAAATTCAAAGCCAGCTTCAGCAACTTGGCAAGGCTTCAAACAACTTAATGAGACTCTATTTCTCAATAAAACATTAAAAGGGCTGAGAATGTGGCTCAGGGGTTAGGCATCCCTGGGTTCAATCCCTGGTACCAAAAACAAACAGGAGTTGGGGAAAGAATAAAAACTTCCCATACACCAAAATCAAGAAAGGAAAAGACTGACTATTCTTTGGCCATAACAGCTTGCAATGTACTAATTACCTCTAGCACCAGTTGTACATTCACCCTACACTTTCCCAACCACATTGCTAACAATCAGCCAATCAGCAACAGTCTCACTTCAGTGACTGAGCTGCTCAGAACCAGCCAATCAGTAGCAACTTCACTTCAGTGACCATGCTGCTAATAGCCAATCCGCAGTAGTCTCATTCCAGTGATCCTGCTAAAAGGGTAGAAAATCAGTAGTAGTTACACTTCCATAAACATATTTCCAAGTTAAAGGCCAACTGGTCCCCAAACACTCCCACTTCTGAAATCCAGACATTCTACAAGGACGTTTGCTAAACGTCCCTTGTTTAGCAAACAATTCTGTTTCTGGTCTGAAACATCAGGTGGCTAGTGAGATTGTCATGGGAAGAGCCTCTTTCCCTCTAGGATGATGGCATCATGAAAATGTGTACCTGGTGGGCCATTGCAGTTAGGTCTCCTTTTCCAAGCAGAATTCCTGGCTCATGGGAGGTGCCTGGTGAATAGCTCTTATGTGGTTTACTGTTTGCAAGCCTCTGACTTCTGCTGGGGCTGAGGCAGGAGACAAGGCCCCACACTGCTACAATGTTAGGTGGAGAATAGCCAGTGGAGAGCAGAGCCTTGCTCCTGGGAGAGCATCATGCACCAGGCCTCAGGGAGCTGGGCCAAGAGGTGAGACAGGCTCTAAGAATTTAGGCAGTGGTGCTGTTGGTGTCCCCAGGCCCTCTATTCCTTAGGCCTATAATGCTCTGCATCCATTTTGCCCATCGCTGCCTGTCACAACCCTTCCCTTAATGTTTCCTCTTAGTGATTTTCCATTCACCAACCCCTGCCACCTGCTTCTTGGGTATAAATTTCTACTTGTCCCTGCCATATTTGAAACTGAGCCTAGTTGTAAGGTGTAAGATTTTTCTAAGAGTTCTGAGATCTCGTTTTCCTCTATTGCTATAGTTCCTGAATAAATTTGGTTTTACTGCTCTAACTACTGTCAGGGTCTGGTTGACTTTAACACTTATATTTGGAAGACATTGGCAAGCCAGAATGTTTTGGATGAATGAGGTCAGCTAGGCAACTAAGAGGATCTCACTGTCACTTGGAGAACCATGGAGGAATAATAGGTATTAAAAGCAGAAGCAGAGAAAGGGAGATAAGTGAGTTGTCTTTTTAGGCATCCAGGCTATTGAGTCCATGAAGAGAGAAGAATTCTGATACAAAGTGTCTGGAAATCCTACCTACTGCCAGAACAGTTCTCACTTAATAAGGATGGCATGAACTTGAAGATAAGTCAATGTTAAGCAATTGGCCCATTTCCTGAATGCTCTGTGTGCTCCTCAGGCATTTGCCATGGGATGACTTGGGTCTTCTTTGGGCTGGGGGCTGTTGTGAGATTGCAAGGCATGTCCTCTGTGGCCCCTGTGATCCATTCCACAGCTCAATAACATCTCATGGATGCAGGTTTTTTCCCATGCATGCTTCACACTTCAGGCAGAGGGCACAGACTCCCATCTAGTTTGGCACATTTCATGTTCCTTCACTGTTTTAAACTAGGAGCAGGGACATTGGCCTTGAGTAGCAAGACTTGGATGTGCTACAATGGATAATGAATACTTGGAACTCAGCTATCTGGTGCAAAACATTGGTGGTTTCAACTGAACAGACAGCACCTACAGTATGCCAAGTAGAAAGTCAGACACCATGGGTACCAAAACATGAACTGAATATGATTTCTGTCTCTGGAGGTTCATGGTCTTATTTGAGGAGGACAGAAGACATATAATTGAATAAAATAGGAGACTGACAGTGGCAAGTGTGACAGTAACGTGATATACAAGAGAGGAAGGAGTTCTGACCAAGGGAAGAATCCCCAGCAAACACCACAGAAGCAGTGATATTCTCCAAGTGACACTCACCTGAGACCAGAATTTCTAATATGCAGACAGATTGGCAGGGGGGAAAGCCAGTTAAAAAGAGACTCATTTAAGGTGGGGTATGAGCTTGAAGACCTAAATATGGGGAGGTCACCAATGTGACTTTTGGTTGTAGGGAAAAGAGTAATGTTGAGTATGGGGTACTTAGGGATAGCAATGCTATCAAACTCTGTTGCATACCCCTCTGCCTTCTTAATAGAATTCTGCTTCCATTTGGTTGACCCACCCTACCCATGGCCATGCCCTTCACTACATCATGGCAATCTCTTTACCTTTGCCAGAAATTAGTTTAGGCATGAGCGTTCACTGAATTTATGATCAAGGAGTTTTGAAAGAAAGTATTCTGGGGGTTTCTGGAAAAATATTTCTGGTTGTCAATTAAAAGGAGATAGACACCAGGATAGAACTTTTATTTTTTCTTCTTATTGGATATGATGCCACAATGGGGCTCATCTTGCTACCAGAAAAGGAGTGAGTCTGAGGCAAAGCTTCAGACTAAAAATGGTAAATAATCATATCCTTGAAAATGTCATTGAGCAGCTGAATTTGCTCACCAGCCTGTGAACTTGTTTTGTAAAATTCTATGTCTTCAATGTTGTCATTTTGTGGTGGAATTACCTATTACGTGTAGCTGATAGCAGTGTACTGGAAACAAAGGAAATAGAGGACATTTGGAGGGTTATCACTCACTGAGAGCTTTCCTGAGTCTGATGTTCCACCTCAGAACTGATCATTGCTAGTAGGACATCCAGCCATCTTCCATCCCTCAAGCCTTTCCTAAGCCTGCATCAAGATGGAGGCAATCAATTGGGAACCTCTCTACTTTAGGCAAATTATTTTTCCTTCTAAGGCCAACTGGAATTGTCTGGAAGAATTAACTATCAACATATAAAAGTTTGCTGTAACTGCCCTGAGATCTTGCTATACAGAGTTGCCTCAATGAGAAGCTGCTCCATCACCAACCAACCCCTACAGGCAAAATGTCTGCCCTGAGACTTTAGATTCTATGTTGGTTATTGAAACTCATTTATCTCCATCCATGAGCTGCGCACAAGCCTCCTATTGTATCTCAGTCTTTGTTGCTCTGGAAGACAACCACCTATATTTTCTGTTCTCGTGGGGACCTTCAAGAGTGAATTCTTGGAGAACCAAATGACCTAAATTTAATGTCAGACCACCTTCTCAAAATATATTCTTCACATTTAGTTTACATCCATCGAGCAAGTTTTTACATGCAATGGTTAAAACAGAAGACAAACTTACTTTTATTCAAAGGTGCCTAGATGCTCAAAATTTCACCTTGAGAGATCATTCTAACACAGTGCCTGGCTCTCATAGGAATCTCCCTAAACCCTTGCCTAGGCTAGTATATGCATGACCTCTACTTGCACTTCAGTATTGTTTCATTGTCCATCTCTCTTCTGGAGACAAAGATTCAGGAATAAGTGAGTCCATCCCTCTGGCTCCCAGGGTGAATTCTGACTAGTCTAAGGCAATTACAAAGGTCCTGTTCCCGTTGTCAAAGACTGATCTAGGCACCTGCATGTGTTGTCTGTGAAGGTACGTAAGTATGTGGGGGTGGAGTGCCAGTGGGGAGAACTGGGAAAATTTTTGTGCTGGTAAAAACACACACACCCAAGAAGAGATTTTTTTTCCCCTCCCACTGGATGCCATTGTGTTGGCATATGGTGCTTTTGAATGTAGCAGGCAAATGTAATGTAACCTAATCAACGTTTATCTCCCCTTGGAAAACATTAAAGTCTATTTTGAGGTGCAAACCTAAAGCTTACTCTTAGGAGAACCTTGCTTTCCTGGTATTTGGGTTGCTCATACCTGGGACTGTTTCCTGAATAGTAGGATTTCTCACCCTAGCAAAACTTCCCAAGGGTCTTATCCTGAATGTTTTTCTTGTTACTGATGTGAAAGGCTGGTGTATAAACCAGGTCTGCCACCTTCTATCCTTTCTTTTTGTCCCAAGTGACAGGGCAAAAACTGCAGACAAAGCCTGTCTAATCCTTGGAGCAAGTGGACAAGTTGACTCAGCAAAGGAGGAGGTGGGAGGCTGACCTCTTAAAGGCACCCTAGGGAGAGCGTCATCCTTCAGGGTTGAGAGCACATACGGAATGATCTTCCATGCTCTCTGCTAGGGAGAGGTTCTTGATGAAGACTGCAGACTTGGGATTCCTGTCTTTCTTTAGTGGATTGATATATAATATCAATTTAGATATATAATCTAAATCTAATGTATATATCTAAATATCATTTAGATATGTAATATTCAGACTTTGTCTAAAACTCTTAGGCTTTTGCAAGGGTACAGGAATTATTATGAGAAGACCTGGGTTAAGATTTTAATTGTATTACAAATTTCTCTTAGGCTAATTATAATTTTGGGGATCATTTACCATTTCCAATTTTCAGTTTCTGTAACTCTAAGATGAGGTTCGTGGCAATACTTCTATCATGGAATTGTTGGTAATGTTAAGTGACAGAGTATGTATGAAACCCAGGGTAACAATAGCAATGTATGGGCCACCTACTATGTGTTAGCCTTGGTAAATAAAAAGAAAAATGAGAATTCTTTCTTGTCCTTCACAAATTTACAATCTATGATGGAAAGATGGAAAGTAGTTTGTAAAGTATTGGTTATTATTGCTACTACATAGCATCCATATATTGAAAGTTCAAGTAAGGGGTTTGAACTCAGGATGTGCCTGACTCCAGATTCTGGCAGTGGAAAGGACAGAGTCATGGTATCTCTTCTGTGACTCAAAATCTGTTACACAGAGCACCAGAGAGTTTTGTCCATTTCTTAACTCAGTTGACACTTTGTTGCCTCTTAGAAATAGGTCCAGAAGTTCATGTTAGACACTCAATCCAGTGCTCAAAAGAAAATGCTCCTGGTTCATGCTCTCTCATTCATTCTCCTGAGTGGAGGCTCTAAGCTCCCTCCTTTTTCCTGGAACCCCAAAACAATCCTCATTTTAAATCTGAAGAACAGAATTTTTAATGTCACAATACAATTAGGTAAAAATATAGTCCCCTGATATACTACATCCATGTTGCCTTTTCCTGCATTGACTATAGGGATTGTATGAGATTTATCTTTACTTTGAAATTCTACACTATCCTATTACTATAGGTAATTTCCTATGAAAAATCTAAGAAATGGGGCAAAAGAGTAGAAAATTGTTCTCATTAAATAACACATTCTCTTTGGGTTTAACATAAGTAAAAATAAAAGTTCGTTTACTAAACTTTAAGCACACATTTTCAGAATACATTTATTGTGCGTAAGAATGTACAGCTGTATTTTGTGCCTGTATGTTTAAGTATCAAAGGAAGAACCTTCATTCCTAGTTCTTGACAAACATGAAATTACTTTCAAGAAAATGCATACAAAAGCAATTACAGTTACGAATGGCTTTGGCAGCTCCCCTCCTGCATTATTGATTTTGCAATACAGTCAACCTCCTCTTCATTCATATTTGATGGGAAGCCTGTGCAGTGCAGAAGGAAGCCCAGTGCAGTGTTGATGGAGTTGTTTATAAGGACCGAGAACAATGGTGGCACTTTTCCTGCATTCAGGTCTGTGCTCTTTCTCTCAGTGACACTGCTGGGCTTCGAAATCCATGCTGACCTTCCCTTTGAGATAGTAACTGCTTTTTTAAAGCCATGGTAAATAATCATCAGAGCGTTATTAAAATGGTAATGAAATAAGCTTTGAGCATCACTTGGAATATGCCACATTCCTCTGCAGTGGAAAGGTGCTGGGAGGACAGGGTATTAGTGGGAAAGAGTCCCTCCCTTTGCCTCTGAGGAGGAGGAAACATGACAGCTCTGAACCCAGCATTTGTACAGTGCCTTGTGGTTCACAGGCATTTCCAAACCCATGGTCACTTTTGACCTCATGAGAATCCTTAAGGTAAACTAGGAAGCAATGATTAGATCCCTTTTACCAATGGAGAAAGAGAAGCTCAGCAAGGTTAAATTATATTTAGCTTACTCTAGTCTCCTGTACACACTCACCCTCTTCCTTAGTCCTACAAACACCCCACTTCCTCCTCTGTCCCTGTATTGCATTATCAAAGACACTTGCATCTTGCCCACCACTGACTGGTCCCTGGTAAGGTAAAACTGCTGTTTTCACACTGCCCCAAGGTGCCCAGGATGCTGCTGGGAACTCACAGGCCCTCAGGGAGTTATTTATGATTTTTAGAGGGGAATAAAAGCAACACTTGTTATCTATCCAACCCCACGTAAAAGGAGTGAACGTAAACTCTGCCTTCCTTCAGATGATGTCATATCTTTGCCAGGTTGGGTTTTCAGTGCTTACCATGATGAAAGCAAGTACCATTGAAAGTCAGCATGGAGCAGGAATTGAAGGTGACAGTGTGCAATCTGATGGCAAGATTTGGGAACTTGTTCAGGGCACTCTAAGGACATGTGTCTTTGTTAGGAAGTAATTGTGGTTCTTTAAGAATGAGATACAAAGATTATTTTTTTCTTTTTTTATGTCCATTTTTATTGTTAGGCTATACTCATTAAATTACTTAATAAGTGGAACTGTTAGGTATTTCCTTTAGCTTAGGGGTAATGTGAAACATCCTGAACTAACTGTACCATAAACCTGGAATGTTTGGAAGCCTCTGGTATAACTAAAAAACCCAAGGTATTTACTTCTTATTTTGTCTCAGAGGACTTTGAAGTTTTGAAAATCTTCTAAACTGCAAGACTGGAGGCTGCCAGAGGAATTTTACTACTCCAACAAGATGGTAGGAAGAATTTGGGTTTGGTGGTGCACACCTGTAATCCCAGCAACTAGGGAGGCTGAGGCAGGAGGATCACAAGTTCAAGGTCAGACTGAACTGGGCTGAGGTTGTAACTCAGTTGCAAAGCACCCATGGGTTCAATCCCCAGTACCAAACAAAAACAAAACACAAAAGTATGGCATTAGGTGAGGATCTTCCTGTCCCTCCTGAGTCACACTCTGTCATCTAATGGGTCCGTCCCTGAGAACACACAGATTGGCCTAGAACAGTAGGCTAATGACTTGTCCATGTGCTGAATGCACTGAGCATCCATCATCCCCAGGTGACTAGGGGACAAGTTGGCAATGGCACTTTGTCTATTTCCAGTGGAGTAGTGCTTTTACTCAAAGATCCTTATTCAGTGTGCCCTTTATATATTTGCCTCCAAGAAAAAATATGGGCAGCCCAGAATTATGGGACCTATGACCTGTGTCCGATGTTTGCTGAACTTTTTGATGGAACATATTTCAGCTCCTTGCTGCTCCCTGGTACAGCCCACTCCAGTGGTTCCTTTGCCTCCCTCCCTACTTGTTCTCATACTAGGAGATCAAGAGAGGATGAATACGGTGGTGCCTACTGGTGTTAAAGACTGGTGTGAGGTAAAAAGCTCCGAGGGACTCAGGCGCTTGCCATTCCCACATTTCTATCTAAGGAAGCAACCCCAGGGAGTTCCTTTTGCACTGGTTGCCAGATTGTGAGTGTTGACTGATCCTGCTACCCTGGCCACAGCTGGTCAACCCATTATAGTCAATAACTGCTAATGGTGAGCTAGACTAGAACCAACCATTTCCATTGTCCTTGAGTTCTAAAACCATATATTCCCGATTCATATCCTGGCTCTACCACATACTAATAGTGTGACTTTGGGAAAGTTATTTAACCTATCTAAGATTTGGTTTCCTCCTTATAATATGAAAATAATTAATAAATTACCTCATAGGATTGTGATGGTTCATTGAAATATCTAAAGTACCTAACCTAGTGCCTGAAACACAAGTCTTCACTATATGGCAGCAATTTATCTTACTTTAATCATCATTGTTGTCATCATCATATTAGTGAAACTGTTACCGGAGTCCTAGGCTAGAGCACTGACTCTGGGGGTCCCAACAAACCAGTTCTGGCCAATCTCCCCAAAAACCAAGCAGAAAGGTCATGATAAAAAGCAGGAAAAGAACTTTTATCATTATTGCCATATTGGAAAGACAATGCAAGATCCAGCATCTCAGCCCTGTCTTTGGGGCACTGACAGGAACTTTAGTTTTAAATAGAGGAAGAATTGGGGTGGGAGGGAGAGGTATGCAGAATTAAGCCATCTTAGTCAAACTGGTCCGGTCCATCACTCTCAGTTCTGGTTCCAGAGAAGTTTTCCATAGAAGTCCTTGTCACTCGAGGGGGAAGTTTTCACTTGTTGCTCAGGATGTTTATCTGTCAGACCTGTGCTCCGGGAAGGAGACAGTGACTGGAGATTTGTAGGTACTACTCCAAAAACTGACAAAAAACTACTCTAAAAACTGACAATTGAATGTCCCTGAAAATCTTGTCTTCGTCTTGAAGGGAGGTGGAATAGATTAGGTAAATTTAGGGCTAATAAACCAATATTACTAATTTTTAGATTGACACTCCTTAAATGACTAACATGCCTATATGCAGACCTGAGCAGGTCACAAAGTTTAAGGTAATAAAGGAGACAAATATGCTAAGAATTATTCTGCTTTCATTTACCCATTGGGCATCTGCAGGCCTAAGTAAAGGGTCAGTGCTTTTAGCAAAAGCAGTTTTTCTCAGTCCCTTTTCTACAACAAGCCTGTGAAATGTGATGAAGAGAGGTTACTATTCCCATTATTCAGATATGGAAACTGAGACTTAGAGACATGTCTCAGGATACATGAACCAGTACAGCTGGGACTCCAAACCCAGGTGTGCTTCCTTAACCTGGTACTCCCTCTGTGGTACCCTTCATCCCACCTTCATTCTGTCTTCCATCACCTAGCCCACTCACTGTAGTGGTGGCAGGTAGCCCCTATAAGTTCCTATGTGTGTCCTGCTACTCCCATCTACTGAATACTACATCAGATAGACAGCTGGTGGCTGGAACAGCCCTGAGGAGATAAAGGGGAAGGCTTCTGGGCTGAGGGTATCTCCTGAGCCAACATAGTTGCCCACCTGTTTTTGTGACTTCTAGCTCTCCTGGTAACATTGGTCATTTTGTCTCAGAGACTCTGAGGCCAGCATCCTGAGGAGTGAGGGACAGATTCTGTGCCAGCAACAACTGCCAGATATGTTGCAGGTGAGAGGCTGTTCCCTTGAGCTTTCAGAGGCTGACTCTGAATGCAGAGACCTTCCTTCCCACCTGTCCCCCACCTAGCAGAATAGGCTGTGCTTTGGTCACAAATTATCCTACTCTTACCCCACACCACACCAGAAGAGACCATGGAACATGCCTGGACTAGTCAGAGGTCAGTTTGGGGTCTTCCTCTGTATCAGTTTTTGCTATATAACAAACCACTCTCAAACATAGTGGTTTAAAACAATAATGATTTATTATTTCTCACAATTGCAGGGTTGTCTGGACTCACTTGCATGTCTGGGTCCTCAGCTGGGTCATTAGATTAATTGTGCCTTTATATTTTCTGTATTTTTGGTGCCTTGGCGTCTTGGGGTCTTGCTCACCCTGAAGGACTGCTCCTCCCAAGGTTAGCCAGTTCCTTGAGATAATAAATCATTCCCCTTCTAACTCCCTTTCTGTGAGAAAACCAAATAATCCAGAGTTCACACTTCAAATAATCTCCTTTGTGGAGCACTTATACCCGTGGCCACTATTCCCTGGTTCAAATCACCCCAGTTTCAGACCCCAGACAGCTAGAATCAGCCTTTATGTCCCAGAGCCCACTGAAATGATTCAAACTAGCTAACCCTACTTGCTTTCCCTGCCTTGCCTATTTCTTCCCCATGGAAATCATGATGTAAGTTCTAACCCATGTTTTCCCCTCCTTCCCTGTCTTCTGACCCCATTTGGTTCTTCCCTATGCAATCCCCTGTGGTATGCGACGCTCCTCCTCTTGGGATCTGTAATAAACCATTTTCAGTAGCAGTTGTCTTCTGATCTGTTGGTCTCACTGTTTGAAACTTAAAACCAACCTTTATAACAGACAGCAGCTGGGATGGTTGACTCTTTCTCTCCCCATGGTCTCATCTTTCAGGAGGCTAGCTTGGTGTTCTCATCTTTTTTTGTTGCTATGACCAAAGAAAAACCTGACAAGAAAAACTTAGAGGAGGAAAGGTTTATTTGACACTCATGGTTTCAGAAGTCTCAGTCCTTAAATGGCTGACTCCATTGCTATGAACCCAAGGTGAGGCAGCATATCATGGCAGAAGGGCCCAGTGGAAGAAAGATGCTCAGCTCATGGCAGAGTCAGGAAGCAGACAGAAACAGGAGGAGGGTCTACAGGGAAGATGCACCCTTCTAGGTTGTCCCCAGTGACCTGTCTCCTCTAGCCACACCCCACCTGCCTACAGTTACCACTCATTCAAACGGGGATGAACTGATTAGGTTAGAGCTTTTGTAATGTAATCACTTTACCTCTGAACATTCCTGCATTAACACAGGAGCTTTGGGGATACAAGTCATATTCAAACCATAGTTCCTGGACTTCTTCCCACGTGATCTCTGTGTTCTAGCAGCACATGGAGCATACCTCAGTGCACAAGCACTCTTATCCTCTGACTAAGACATGCTTGGCTAATGTCCTATTTGGAAAGAGCATGCCTCTTGGCCAAGCCCAGATTCAAACAGTGGAAAGCTATAGATTCTACCTCTTGAAGGAAGGAACATCAAAGACATATTACAAAGGGGCATGCATGTAGGGATAGGAAGAATTTGTTGCCATTTAAAAAAATTACCCCATATGATATTTTTGTGTGTCTGTGGGCAAGCAGCTTTCTGTTCCTTAACCTCATTCTAATCAGCTTCATAATGGAGTAATAATTCCTGTTCCTCATAGGGTTTCCAAGAGGGTCAAAACATCATGAACTATGGAGTGCCATGGTACTGTGAGGGCTTGTTGTTGTCTAACATCCATACCCCACATGTCACATTTTGAATGTGAAAGATCCACGTTTGGAGCTTAAGAAATGATTTTGCTATCTTAAGAAGTGATCCTAAGTAACGACTTTATCATACAGCTTAGTTTTCTAAGATTCAGTTTGATGATCTTGACAAGACCCTGATAAGATGCTCCCCATTTTCTTGAATGAAATACATTTTTACATATGGTGTTAGTTGAGGTTCTTGATCCCATCTGCCAATATCTCAGTTCTAGATCCTGAGAGAGAAAATCTGATTGACCAAGTTTGGATGAGGTTTATAACCCTGGTTCAACCATGCCCACCAAAGGGGTATGCCAAGGGTACCAAATGCTGTTTTATATCTGTCTTGACCTTATTCCATTGATCCAACTGGACATACTAACCACCATGCAACCAGCAATCACAAAAACAAATTGTGAATACCCATTCCCCAGGCTTCTTGCTCTAGACCTTCCTTGTATATTCATGACTTATTCCAACTTCCCTGTGACTCTTGTCTGATTCCTGACTCTTGACTTTCTTGCATTTTTTATCTGACTCTCGCATTTCCCCATGTGGTACTCTTACTCTAAAATCACCAGCCCCTACATCTCAACTCTTATGGAAGGTTTTTTTGTTCACGTACACCTTCCTAGCTCTTGTGGATTTGGTTTGAAACCTGGGATACAAAGGCCATTCTGGGTGTCTTCTCAGGACTCAGTTTTAGTTTGCCTGCTGAACTGTAAGAAGTGGGGCATTAGGCAATAAATATGTCTGTTTCTCTCATCAGACCATAATCCCCTTGAGGGTATGTACCATGTTTCCAAATAACCAGATGTTATTTATCACTTTGATAAAAGTGATCCTTTCACACAGATCTAAGAGGGATACAGAACCAAGATAGAATAGATTTGGGCTGGGCACTTGTAATAATCTTGTGTTGTCCTATCTTTTGAGAGTCCTTCATTGGTGACAGACTCAGTCCTGTCTCCTGCTTCAGAGTAGAAAGGAAGCCAGACATTCCTTCCTCAATTCCTGGCCTCTTGGGTTTATGTGAAGTGTACTTGGCCAACCAGAAGTACCCACCTTGAAATTTGAATCTTAATGGTCACATGAAAACAAGAGTCACATGAAAATTCATTCATATAGGGTCAGTGGACAAGCTGAGTTCAATCTTTAGTGTCACCTGTGCCAAAAAAGAAAAAAAGGGTAATATAACCCAGGTATGCCAGTGGCTGACTAGGATTGTGTTTTTTTCCACCTGGTCTTTTGGTTTTCTAACTATATTTTGAACCTGGTTCTTCATTTTATCTGATAGATTCAGAGATTAGCACAGTATCCTGTCAATAAATGTCTTCTCTTGCTTCCATGGGTCAGAGTGCACTTTTGTCTTTGTGTTTTGATATTTTGTCTTTTTGAGTGTTGTTGTGGTTTGGATATGAAGTGTCTCCCTAAAGTTTATGTGTGAAACAATGCAGGAATGTTCAGAGGTGAAATGATGAATTATCAGAACTGTAACCTAATCAGTGGATCAATCCATTTAATGGATTAATAATTTGAATGGTTTAATGGGGGTAACTGTAGGCACGTAGGGTGTGGCTGAAGGAAGTAGGTCACTGGGGGTGTACCTTTGTGGTTTATATTTTGTCCCTGGTGAGTGGAGCTCTCTCTCTCTTTCCTGGCTGTCATGAACTGAGTAGCTTTTCTCTGGCATGCCTTTCAGCCATCATGTTCTGTTTTACATCAGGCCCAGAGCAATGGAGCCAGTTATTTAAGGGTGAACCTCTGAAACCAAGAGCTAAAATAACTTTTTTTCTTTTAAGTTGTTCTTGTCAGCTCCTTTGTTCACAGTGATGAAAAGCTGAATAAGACAGTTGTATATGTGTGTGTGGTTTTGTGCGTGTGTGTATGTGTGTGTGTGTGTGTGTGTGTGTGTGTGTGTGTATGCATCTAAGAAACTAATGAAGGCCACAAAAAATAATAAATGATGGTTTCCATTCACTAAGAATATACTGTGTACCTGGTGAGACCCTGAGCACCTTATAGAGATAATGATATTCATAACAATTCCAGGTTGAATATTTCATATTTTTCACATTAGACTAAGACTTTTTTCACTAATGCTGCTGTGAACATTCTTATACATGTCTTCTTGGCATTCATGTGAACACATTTATGGTGGGCATATGACTAGAAATAAAATGGCTGTGTCGTAACATTCTAATGTGTTCTTCTTTACTATCTAATGTTCAGCTGTTTTTTAAAGTGCTTTTACAAATTTATATTTCCACCAGTACTTACATCAGATTCTAGTTTCAATATGTGAATGGATCTTAGCTAACATTTGATATTGTCTCTTTAATATTAGCCTTCATGTTAGGCATTTAGTAGTATTGCTTTATAGTTCAATTTCCATCATGCCCAATAACGTTGAGCACCTTTAAAATTTTTCATTTAAAAAATAATGAGCAGATAGTATAGAGAATTCCCATATCTCTACCTCCTCCACTGTGAAGACAGTTTCCCCTGTTATTAACATCTTGCACTACTATGGTACATTTGTTTCAACCACTTTGATGAATTGCTATTAACCAAAGTCCAAAATGTGTATTAAGGTTCCCTTTTGGTGTATAAGTCTGTGGATTTTGACAAATGCATAATTTCATATGTTCTATGGTATCGTTATAGTATCAGGCAGAATGGTTTTATTGCTCTAAGTCTGTGTGTCACCTCTGTATCCCTCAATACTCCTTCCCCTCCTCCTCAAATCTTGGGTAACTGACTGATCATTATTGCCTCTATAGTTTTGCCTTTTGGGAAATTTCATATCAGAAGAGTCATAGTAAAATGATTCTTTAGATTGGCTTCTTTCACTTAGCCATGTGTATTTAAATTTCTTCCAGGTGCCTTTGTAATTTCATAGCTCATTCATTTATCATTGTTTGGATTATTATTCCACAGTTTGTTCTTGCACATTTTAAAGAATATCTTGTTTGCTTTCACATTTTGGCAGTTATGAATAAAGCTGCTATAGACATTCACATGCAGGCTTTTGTGCAGACATATTCTCAACTCATTTGGGTAAATTCAAAGGAGCACAATTACAGAATCATATAGTAAGAGCATATACGAAACTGACAAATTGTCTTCCAAGGTGGCCGAGCCACTTTTTATTTCCTTTAACTGCGAACAAGACTTGCTGTTGCTTCACATCCTCATTAGGTTTTGGTAGTGCCAGTTTGGATTTTAGTCATCCTAATATGTAGGTAGTGTACCTTGTTCTAATCTGCAATTCTCCAATGACTTATAAATTCGAACATCTTTTCTTATGCTTATTTACCATCTGTACATCTTTATCGATGGGTCATTTGTTCAGATCTTTGCCTATTTTAAAATCATGCTGTTTGCTTTCTTATTGTTGAATTTAAGAGTTCTTTATATATTTTGGAAGTGAGTTTTTAATAGGTATGTCCTTTGCAGATATTTTCTCCCATACTGTATTTGTCATTTTGTCCTCTTAACAGCATCTTTCATAGAGAAGTTCTTAATTTTAATGAGATTCAGCTTATCAGTTTATTTTTATCATAGATTGTGTTCTTGATATTGTAGCTAAAAATTTATCACAATTTCTAGGCGTTTCTCCTATATTAGCTTTTAGATGTTTTATAGTTTGAATATCACATTTAAGTCTATGATTTATTTTGAGTTAAATTCTGTGAAAGGTATAAATAAGGTCTGCATTAAGATTTATTTATTTACTTATTTTTATTGTTTTTAAGGATTTTTTACAGACTGCAATTTGATTCATCATACACAAACGGGGTACAACTTTTCGTTTCTATGGTTGTGCACGATGTAGATTCATACCATTCGTGTAATCATATATGTACATAGGGTAATGGTGTGATTTATTTATTTTTTGTATACAGATGTCTAATTGTTTCTGTATCATTTATTGAAAACTTCTCCTTTTTCCATTGAATTTCTTTTGTTCCTTTATCAAAGAACAATTGACTCTACTTGTGTGGGTTTATTTCTGGGTCCTCTATTCGAGTCCATTATTGTATTTGCATATTCTTTCACCAAATACTAAATTGCAATGATTATTTTATTTTATTTATTTATTTTTGGTACCAGGGATTGAATCCAGGGGTGCTTAAACTCTGAGCCACATCCCCAGCCCTTTTGATTCTTTTATTTTAAGACAGGGTCTCACCAAGTTGCTTACGGTCCTACTTGGTTGCTCAGGCTGGCTTTGAAATTGTGATCCTCCTGCCTCCGTTTCCTGAGCCATAGGGATTACAGGTGTGCATCACTGCACCCGGCTAGATTACTATATCTTTTTAGTAATAAGTCTTGTGTTTGTGTAATATCAGTCCTTTGACTTTGTTCTTCTTTGATATCATATTAGTTAATCTGGGGCTTTAGCTTTTTCACAAACTCTGGAATCAATTTGTCAATACCCACAAAATAACTTGCTGGGATTTTGTTTGGGATTTTGTTGAATCTACAGATTATGTTAGAAAGGATTGAGATAGGGCTGAGAATCTTAGATTTTTTTTTGCCATTGGGATGCTTTTTGTGTGTGTGTATGACAAACCTGTTCCAGTCTCCTGACCATTTCATTTTCTGTTGATTTGTATAAATTCTTTATATATTCTGGAAAAGAACACTTTATCCTTACATGTATTACAAAATCTTCTATTGTTTTCTGCCTTGCTTTTCAGTCTGTTGATGTCTTTTGATGAACAGAATTCTTAATTTGAATTTTGTTCAATTTATCTTCATAGTTATATGCTTTAATACTCAAGATTATGAATAAATTCTTTTATTTTCTAGAGTAGGTGTTTGCCAGCTTTTTCTTAAAAAGTTTAGATAGTAAATATTAGGCTTTATGGGCCGTGTGGTCTCCCTTGCAACTAATTAACTCTGCCTTTGTCTTTTTTTCTTTTGCCGAGGAGGTCAGTACGGTGGATTGAACTCAGGGTCACTCAACAACTGAACCATAGCCCCAGCCCTTTTTTGTATTTTATTTAGAAACAGGGTCTCACTGAGTTGCTTAGTGCCTTGCTTTTGCTGAGGCTGGCTTTGAACTCCTAATCCTGCCTCAGTCTCCCAAACTCCTGGGATTATAGGCATGGGCCACTGAGCCTAGCTACCTTTATATTGTGAAAGCAGCCATAGATGCTATGTAAATGAATGAGTGTGTCTGTGTCTGTGTTCCAATAAAACTTTACTTACAAAAACAGGCAGATTTGTTCCATGGGGGTGTAGGGGGCAGGTTGGTCCCACAGACCATAGAACATAGACCTGTTCAAGAGTGGTGCTCTTCAATGTAGCTTTCTGTGATGATAGAAATGGTCTGTGTGTGCACTGTATAATATGGTAGCCATGGGCCACATGAGGCTCTTTTGCACTTGAAATGTGGCTACTGCAAATGGTAAACTGAATTTTCAATTTTATTTAGTTTTAATTAAACTTACATAGCTACATATGACTAGAGGCCACTGTATAGAATAGTGTGGTTCTACAGACTTAACGTTTTATCTTTTCTTTAGCCCTACAGTCTACTTGGAATTGGTTTTTATGTATAATGGGAGAAAGTGGGTAGGTGTTTGCTTGCAACTATTTATAGTCATGCATTGTTTAACAACAGGTATACATTCTGAGAAACGGCCATTTTGTGATTGTGTGAACACCATAGAATGTACTTACACAAACTAAGAATTCTACAAGGTCTATAGGAGATATGATCTCATGGAACCATCTCCTGTATGTGTGGTCTGGCATTGACTGAATGTCATTGCATGACTATACGTGAAACTATTTTCCCCACAACTCATCAGTGTCACCTTCGCTATATATCAGGCATCTTTTGTGCTCCCTTATCTATGTATATTTATCCTTATGCCAATAGCATAGTGTCTTAAATACAGAAGATCAATAGTGGCAAAGACTGAATTGGATATGCAGTAGATTTTTTTTTTGTTGTTCAACACCATCTTTATTCAAAAATATATATCTATGAGACATTTCAGAATATACTGCTGCCACCAATGGCAGCCTTATACTTCTAAATAAAGTCCTAAATTAATATACAAATTTAAGCTTTAAAAACATATTCTTTAAGAAAAACAAAACAAAAGGAAGATTGAAGACTTTCTGAGGAATATGACCTAAAGGAAAGGTCCTTTGAGGCCTATGGATGCCCTAAGTAAAGAAAACACAAACAAAAACCAACCACCTGTCTCATCAGACCACTTCTTACAGACAAGGAGAAAGGTTCACTTAAATTAAATGAAGTAAGCACACTTTGGGAGGTGAGGGGAAGAGAATAAAGACTTAAAAAACAAAAGCATTTCATTAAAACAAAACTAAAAGTAACTTCCTCATAGGAAGTCCACTAGTAATAGGTGTTAAGAGGCCAATACATTCATTTACATAATTGCTACAGGTTCATTTCTTGCTCTTGCTATAATAATTATGCATCAATTAGTTGATAATAATTAACTCAGGTAGTAAAACATAGCAATGGGCTATGTAACATTTGCACCTAGCTGATCAGAGCAAATACAGTCTTTTGCCTGGTTTGTGGCTGATAAAATTTTGCTTCCTTGGTGAAAGCAGAGTGTCCAAAGCAGGTCTGTTCAGAAAAAGCTCATACACAGGAGACTGCAGTAGCACGCCTGGGGAGGACGTGCAGTAGATTTAATCTTCCATTTTTTTCTCCTTCAAGAGTGGTTTAGCATTTTTATTTGTTTAAATTTCCATATAAATGTTATAATTAGATTTTCAGTTTCCACATACATGCAAAAGTCCCTCCTTGGATTTTTATTGGGATTGCATTGACTTTATAGCTTAAACTACAGAAAACTAATATGCTTATAGCATTCCATCTTCCAGTCCATGGACCTGGTATAACCCCCTGTTTTTCATATCTTTTTTACTTTCTATCAGTTACATTTATACTTTCAATGCAGAGAACTTCCATGTCTTTCAGTAGATTGATTCTTAGTTATTCAATATTTCTGGTGCTAATATAAGTGATATCTTTTAAAATGTTTTCTAGGTGGTTGTGGTTGGTATATAAGTATACATGTGATCATCATACACATCGCTTTCTGTCCATAACTTTGTTTAAATCGTGAATTACAATAGTTCATTTGTAGATTCTTTTGGATTATCTATATGTCAGAAGACAATTTGTGGATAAAGAAATTGGCATTTCTTTTATTCTATTTTTTCTTTCTTATGCTTCTTTTTCTTCTCCCTCCTCCTCCTTCTCTTCTTCTTCCTTCTCCTCTTCTTTCCTGGTACTGGGGATTAACCCAGGGGCATTTTACCACTGAGCTACATCCCAAGTCCTTTTTATTTTTTGTCTTGAGACAGTATCTTGCAAAGTTGCACAGGCTGGCCTGGAACTTGGGATCCTCCTGCCTCAGCCTCTTAAGTAGCTGGGATAAAGTTGTGCACCACTACACCTGGCTGTGCTTTCTTCTTTATTTCATTGGCAAGAAGCTCCAGTAAAGTTGAACAGAAGTGATGGCAGAGTGGGCACTCTTATCTCATGGTCAGTATCTGAATAAAGCTTTCATCATGTTTGTTTTAGGTTATCCTTTATCAGTCAATTTTAACTGATTGATTTCCTAGTGTTACACCAACCCTTACCACTAAGTTAGTTTTGCTCATACTTTATAATTTTGGCATATATATTAGTGAGCAAGATCGGCCTGTAATTTTCTTTTCTTATATCTTTGTCAGTTTTGGAATCAAAGTGATGTTGGCCTCATAAAACTAATTGGGAATTTCTTGTTTTTCTAACTTCTGGTAGAGTTTTGTGATATTTACCTTATGTGTTGTTGTATATTTAGCAGCATTCCTAGCTTCTACCTACTAGCTGCCAATAGTGCACCCTCTTGGCCAGTTGTGACAAACAACACTTTTCTAGAATGCCAGATGCTTTCTGGACAATGATGGGTGAATAAAATCCCTCTCATCTGAGATACACTGATTTAACACAATTGGTCTTATTCCTTTATAATCTTTATACCTTTATTTGTCTTCATTGCATTGGTTTGAACCTCAAGTACAACATCAAATAGAAATAAAATAGCAAAGGGAAGAAAACTTTTAGTACTTCACTGCAAATTTAATTTTTTTTTTTTTTTTTTGTAGTAGGTTTGCTGAGAATATCCATTATCTGATATGGAAAGTTCCTTTCTACTCCTATATTTTCTTTATTTGTGGTACTGGGTATTGAACCCAGGGGTGCTCTACCACTGAACTGCATCCTCAGCATTTCTTGTTTTTTATTTTAAGATAGGATTTCACTAAGGTGTTGAGGCTGGCCTCAAACTTGCAATCCTCCTGCCTCAGCCTCCCAAATCACTGGGACTATAGGTGTGTACCACCTGTTTAAACACAACTCATTAATGGTCATTGACATTTTTTATCAAATTCTCCCTTTTTATATAGCTAGAAGATCATATAAATGTCCCTTAATTATATTAATATTGCATTACATAATTGCATTATATTACATTAGCTGATTTTCCAGTGTTAAACTGGGTTTGCATTTTTAGAATAACCCCAACAACAAAGATCTTGGACTATGTTATCTTCTTCTTCCAGGGACTGTTCATTTTTGGTTTTGGCAGGTATCAAGAGCATTAGTAATTCAGGATGAACTTGAACCAATTTTAGGCATCAAGATGATTAAAAGCTGAACTGCAGTGCCTTTTAGGGATGCTCTACTGCCAGTTTATTTTTACTCCTAAGGGCAGCATGTCAGGAGTTACCAGGGCTCTCCCTGTGGTAGACTTTCAATTTTGTCAACCTGTTTCCCCAAGGTGTCAGGAACCCCCAAACTGTCAGTTCTTTCTTCCAGCATTGGCAGATTATCCCTGAGGAAAGTAATTTCAAATGCTCAGTCATCTGGATTTATCTTCTGCCAAATGATGGCCTGATCATTCTTTCCCACTTTCTCAGTCCTCTGAGAACTTCAGTTTCTTGATAAAAAGGACAATTATTGTTTCGCCATTATTGTGTCCAGCTTTTGTAGCTCTTTTTTTAGATGGAGATTAACTCTGAATTACCTAATTAAGCATTACTAAAAACAGAACTTTGTATGTCCTTAATTAGGAAAAAAATCAAGCATACAAAGATAAAACATACGTGTACATTAAAATAAAACAACCCATGAGTCATCACCTAGGTTGAGAAACAAATCATTGTCAGAACCTCAGAAACCCCTGGTGCTACACCCACCCTAAACCCATTTTTCTGTCTTTGCCATAACTAACCCCTATCTTGATTTTTGTGTGAACATTTCCTTGGTTTTCTTCACAGTTTTAAATATATGGACTATATGCAGTTCCAATTATATTGTTTAGTTTTGCCTGTTTTTGAACTTTATGTAAATGAATCTTCTAAATGAATGTATTTGTGTACCACATCTTTTGCTCAAGTTGACATTTTTGAAATTTATTCAAATGATATTTTCTCTGCTTCATAGTTTTCAGTATATTTTCCCATCCTATTATAAGTGCACATTTGTATTGTTTTTGGTCTATTATACTGGTATATTATTGTACTGGTTTTGGTCTATTATAAACATAGTAGTGAATGCTTTTTCTTGGTACTGAATGTTTTTCAGCATACTTCTTTTTTAATATTTATTTTAGTTATAGATGGACACTGTGTCCTTATTTTATTTGTTTATTTTTATGTGGTGCTGAGGATCGAACCCAGTGCCTCACATGTGCTAGGCAAGCACTCTGTCACTGAGCCACAACCCCAGCTCTTAACATACTTCTTGGTACATGGGTAGGTTTATAGGACGTGCACATCTTCAGCTTTACTGGATCCTACCAAATTCTTCTAAAGTGGTTGTAACAATTTGCAGTCCCACATCAGAGTGTGTCCTCTTTTGCTCCATAATCTTGCTAGTGCTTGGTAATGTAAGGCCCCCCAAAAAGGAAACCCCAACTCTGTCCCATGGATGGACGGCAACCCCAATCAACCGCAGGAGGCGTCACTTGATGCAAACCACAAGAGGTGTTTATTCCAGCGCGCTGGGACCCAACTCGAGGAGTCGAGTCCCCAGCAGAAAATCTTGTAGGTTTATAAAGGCAGAGACCACACATCGGGAGGGGTCCCACATGAAAGGGGGAAAAGGGGAAACAAAGCTGCCAGGAAATTTCAAAGGGGGTCTGGGTTTGCTGACAAAATGTTTCACAATGTTTTACAACAGGCTGTAGATTCTGGTCAATAGTTTCTGGTAATCCTACTGTTTGAGCACTATCTAGCTATCTGGCTCAATTTACTCTTTTACTCTCTGTTTGGGGCTGTTTCCTGGAACAGCTTTAAGGGCTTTGTTCCCATTACTGGGAGGGAAACCTTAGGGAGTTGAGATAAAACAGACAGCTTAAAAAAATGTCCATTCTTTCAGTATCAATGGACTGTTTGCATTTTTTGCCAATAAGATGAGCATGAAATAATAAATTATGTACTTCTCTGATATCTGTTGAGGTGGCACATTTTTACATATGAAGCCATATGCATTTACTTCTCTCTGAAATATCTATTGTTGTGTCTCATTTTTAAAAAATCATGCAGTGAATTACTTAGGGTTCTCCAAGGAAGCACAACCAATAGGATCAAATATGGGAGATTATGTGTAATTTGCTTTCAGAAAAGCTGGAGGTTTGTTCTCTTCCTCCAGCAATGTTTCAGCTTGTCCTTTGGCAGGCTGACTCGTGCTGTCACATAAAAGTCCTATGAAAGTGATACTGCCGTTTACCGGTGCCGAGTTCTGCTCCTTCTAATGTTGAAGATTGAACACTAGAGAAGCACGCCAAGGCAAGCATGTTAAGCAGGTTTTATTTAAAGCTAATAATACAGACTTCTCCCGGCAGGGAGAAGGGGGCCATGGCTGATGTTCTCAAGTCCCAAGAAGTGAGCGCACCCTACATCTTTTATAGGTTAAATTCTCTTTTGTTCTCCAGTTCTCTCTCCCCCTTATCTCTCCTTCCTGCCTACGTGACTAGGCTTGGTTTTGCATTAAGTGAGAAGCCATGGGCAGGGGGAGGGCCAGGGTGATTCAGGCAGGCAAGGGCCCAGGGGGCATTAATTAGCAGCTCCATGCTTGCAGTCCTTGATAAAGGCAGGTAAATTTGGTAGGGCCCAGGGGGCATTAATTAGCAGCTCCATGCTTGCAGTCCTTGATAAAGGCAGGTAAATTTGGTAATCAATGGGCTCCAGAGATCCTTGACATTCCATTCTTCCAGGGGCAGTCTCCAACTTCCAGAGGCAGATGATTTTATGGCCATTTCCTCGATTTGACCTGATCCCCTATTTCTACACTAACTACCTGTTCCCAATTCTGGCTTCAAAAGTGTGTCCTATGACGTGTCTTTTTACCATATTCTGTGAAAATAACCATTTACCTCTAAAAGTCTCATTATGATTGGTTTTAAAAAAGATGCCTATTAAGATAATTATTATGAGGAATTGACTCCCATAATTATGTAGGAGTTAAGTCCCACAGTCTGTAACCTGGAGAGCCAGAAAAGAAAATGGTAGTGTAATTCCAATTTGAGTCTGAAGGTCTCAGAACCAGAGAAGTCTATGACATAAATACCAGTCCAAGGGCAGGCAAAGACTGATGTTCCATCTCAATCAAACAAGCAGGGAGCAAAAGGGGTAAATTCCTTCTTCCTCTACCTTTTCATTGTATTCAGACCCTCACTGGGTGATGTCCACCCACACTGGGGAGACTGATTTGCTTTATTAAGTTCTCTGATTTATATGCTGATCTTATCCTGATATCAGTTACTGACACACCCAGAAAGAGTGTTTAATCTGAGCACCCATGGTGCAGTCAAATTTACACATATGATTAACCATCTCAGGCTATTTGCTTTGTTCTTAGTGAGTCTTCGGAATCTTTTCTGTATTCTAGATCAGAGCTGCTCAATAGAATTTTCTGTGTTAATAGAAATGTTATACATGTGCACTACCCAATATGGTAGCTACTAGCCACATGTGGGTGTTGTGCACTTGAGTTGTGACTAGTCCAACAGAGAAACTAAATTATTAATATTTTAAATGTTAATTTGAATAGCTACATGTCTAACACTGGGCCACACAGTTCTAGGTAACAGTGATTCATTGGTTTAATGTTTTACAAAAATCTTCGGAGTCTGTGGATTATTTTTTGACCTCCTTCAGGGTGTTTTCCCCTTCCCCTCCTCCTCTTCCTCCTGCTCCTCCCCCTTTCTCCCTCTCCCTCTCTTCTTCCTCCCTCTCCTCCCCTCCAGCCTCTTCTTCTTGAGTGCTGGGGTTGGAACTCAGGGTCTTTCATATGCTAAGCAAGTGTTCTAACTCTGAACCTTACCCCTAACTCTTATAGTGCCTTTTGCTGAATGGAAGCTCTTAATTTTAATGCAGTGAAATTTACCAATCTTTTTCTTTATACTTTGTGCTTTTAAAAAATCTGATTTCTGAAATCTTTTCTTTTTACTGAGGTCTTAGGAAGTGATTTGTGTGCATGATATGAGGAATTATAATCTTTCCCCCTGGTGGGTAACCAATCTTCCTAGCATCTTTCCTAATTAATCTGCAAGACTGACATTATCGGTCGAGGTATTTAAGAGAATGTAATAAAGGTAATATATATAAAGAATGTAGAGTTAAGAGAAACTAAGAAGGCATGGAGAAATCTCCTGGATCTGGCAATAAATGGGAACCCTTACCACCTATAACTCTGAAGGTTGAGAAAAGGCAGGAGTCACTGGACTGGGAGGGAAAAGTGAAAGAAGAAGGTCATCAAATAGGAGGGGAGACTTTCTTTAGAGGAACACTGTGACTCAGGAGACAGGGAGTCAGCCTGAGTAATAATTACCCGAAAACTCAAATTCACTTTTGTTCCTCCTTCAGATTTCCTCTTGATGCTAAATCCACCATAATAATTATGTTTTAATAATATTTGTGAAAAAATAAGTCAAGAACTCCACTGATGGGGTCCATAAAGGTCAACTCTGGACCAGGAAGGTAAGTTGTCTAATTCACATATACTTCAAATGCAATAGATGAGATGGTGAGGGATTGATGTAAGGAAGGGGGACTTTGATTCAAAAGGAAGAAGAGTAGGAAACAAATAGCACTCACTTGTCCATAGCAATACTGAGATCTAGCTGAGCTGATGTTAACAGGTTTTCCTATTTAAGAATGGGGACTAGGGGCTGGGTAATAGCTCAGTGGAGGAGCATTTGCCTAGCATGTGTGAAGAACTGGGTTTGATCCTAAGCACCATATAAAAATAAATAAATAAAATAAAGGAATTTTGTCTATCTACAATTAAAAAAAAATTTATAAAAGAGTGGAAAATATTTCTTAATAAGATCTAAGTTCAATTCCTTGGGAGTGGCTGCCCAATCTGTTTTTCTCATTGGCTCTCAAGTCTTCTTTCTGGGTCTCCCCAACCAAGCTATGTAACTTTCTCAACCTGATTCTTATATGTACTAAAAAGCCAGAGACCTTTTTATAATTCAAACAATCTTAGATCATAATCTAGATCTTAACTGAGGTTGGTAACACCATAAAATGTTCAGCTCCACTAAAAACTGTGTGGGTTTCCTATGAATCTTATTCAAGTCCAATCTCTTGGACCAAAGTCATAGCCTCCAATTGTTTCTAAAGCATGACCCTCTCTTTAGACTTATTCATAGCTAGTTTGGATTTGTCAGACAGCTATAGAATAATATCCTTAAAGTTCCTAGGAGTTGGGCTGGGGATATAGCTCAGTTGGTAGAGTGCCTGCCTTGCAAGCACAAGGCCCTGGGTTCAATCCCCAGCACCGAAAAAAAAAAAAAAAAAAAAAAAAAATCCTAGGAGTCCTTTTGTCTCTTTGAAACTTAATTCTGTCCATGTCTTAACAAAGGGTGTTCCAGCCACATCTGTGTGTTGGTAGTGCAAGTTGCACAGAACTTCCACAGGCTTGAAAACCTCCCACCTGGACAAAGACAGTCCCTCGAATCATTACTAAGAAGTTGTGGGGTCCAAAGCAGACCCCTTCTGTGAGCAGGTGGTATGCAAGTGTTGCCTTTGTACATATTAAGTGTGCTAAGACAGGAACCAGAGAGATTCCACCTGAGCCTCAAACATTTCTTTTATTTCTCCTGTTCCTTATAGTCTGTCAGTAAAGACTTACTGCTCTGGGTTAAGCATCAACCCTATCACAGGAGATCTACCATGCTTGACTGCTGTCATGGATAATGTATTTTAATTACCTAGCTCAGCACCTGTCCCTTAGCCAGGTCTCAGCAACTCTTAGTTTCCATCTCCCATCCCGCTTTCTCTAAGGGTCCTCTCTTATAATCTGTATTATATCACAGGAAGCAACATGATAAGGCTCCGTCAGCTTTGTGTAAGTTTGTTGGTTGGTTACTCAAATATTTATTGAGCACCATCTATGGGCCAGGCCTTGTTTCAGGCACTGGGACTATATATCCCTGAGTAGAGTCTGTACCTTTATAGAGCTTACAATCAAGTGGCAGGGGCAGGTAAGTGGAAAGTGAGTAAACAGCCCCTAAAATAATTATAGACTATGATAACACTGAGAGGGAAACAAGGTGAGGGGGCTGAGACTGCGCCGCTGGGGAGCCTGATTACTGGTGATAGCTGAGAATGGGGAGGAGGGAAGAAGAGGCCAGAAAGGAATGAGAAAGGGAGGCTGAGGACATCAGACATCCTGAGCCTCCTCCACGGTTTTGCCCCATGACTGCAGAAAGGACACTTTAGTTCAAATAAACAAATAAATCTGGAGAAATATGATCTGTCATAGCAAACTCAACAGTTAGTCATGATTCCCTTAAGGATTGGAGCCATGGACTTGGGTGTTGGAATCTCTTGGTTCTAATGCAAGCAAAGCCCCAACTGCCTGTGTGTCTTGGGCAAGTCCCTCCCTCTCTAAGTCACTGGTTCCTGGATTCTAAACTGAGGGGTGGGATTCAGTGCTGTCTGACACCCTATGGCTTCATGAAACAACCATACCTACCACGGGAATTATAACACAACTCCAGTAAGGCAGATGGCTCACTGCTGCCCAGTGTCTCCCTATTAGACTTCCTGTTCTCTGCCCAGCTGTGCAGTTTTCCTGCTTCACTTCATTGGGTTTCAGCTCTGGGCTATCTTTTCTTTAAAATGTTTAGTCATAGTCCAGACAGTTGGCAAACCCCAGTGCCCCTGGTGCGGTGACAATCTGGCCTGGATACTGTTTCAAAATGCCATTGTCAAGTCTCAGTTCAGTCAGAATGTTTGAGGTCTGCGTGCCGTATTTTGTACTTTTAGAAACACCCTCTCTCCCAAGAATAAGAACAGGTATGAAGAACCACTGCAACAAGAGCACCATTTATCCAATGCCGATATGCCATAAGGAGACGGGATGCTTGCATTCAACCCTTATGTCAGTCATACAAAGCGGACACCATGGCTACAGTCTTACAGATTAGGAAAGGTTAAGCAAGCCACTGGGGAAGGTGTGATCCTCAGCCATCAACACCTGACTCCAGAAGCCAGGCCTCTTTGCCCCCATGCAGGTTTGTAATTCTTTCACCAGCTGCCTAGAAGAACAGCAGGAATGCCAGGTAAAGGTGACATCTGCCTTCACCTGAGGATCCTTCCCTTTTCCAGGTTCCACCAGCGAAGGAGTATTACTATTTTGTTTTTGTTTTGGTGTGTGTGTGTGTGTGTGTGTGTGTGTGTGTGTGTGTGTGTTTTCTGTACTGGGAATTGAACCCAGGGGTATTATTCAACTGAGCTACATTCCCAGCCCTTTTTACCTTTTATTTTTAGACAGCATCTTGCTTAGTTGCCCAGGCTGGCTGGGATTACAGACATGCAGCATTGCACCTGGTGAGTATTGCTATTTTGAAGTGACTTGTTCAATCTCACCCAGGAAGATGCTCCTGGAAAAGTATTGTGCCTCAGTAGTGCTAGTCCCAGTCTTGAAGCTGTTGTCTCCTTCCTATTCCTTTAAAGTCTTCAAAAAAAGTAGAGCCCTGTTCTTCTCATCTGCTCAGAAGTTGATGACAATCCATTTTTCTTCCTGGATCACGTCCTTTGACCAAAAACTTGAAAGCAGGGGTTCCGCCCTATCCTCATTTGGACTTAGCTAGGCATAGATGCCACTGTAGTGATGTGAGGTGGGAAGCAGGAGCCAGATGTGACTGTGCCATATCCTTTTAGAAATGAACTTCCTAGGAGCAGGGGTATTCACCCAGGCCACAGGTCTCATCTCTGACAATGCACAATTCAAACAACATTATTTCATTTATCTCTGTGCCCCACCCTCCAGCCAATCACGTGGACATTAGTTAGCTTTGTGTTGCTGTGCCCAATATACCTGACAACAACTTAGAGGAGAAAACGTTTATTTTGGTTCACAATTTCAGAGGTTCCGTTTTTAGGTGGCTAACTCCATAGCTCTAGGCCTGAGGTGAGGCAGAACATCGTGGCAGAAGAGCATGGCAGAGGAAAGCTGCTTAGTTCACGATCGTCAGGTAGCAGAGACAGCAAGGAGCCAGGGAAAATTCCCCCAGTGACCTACTTCCTTGAGCCGCACCCCACCTGTCTATAGTGACCATCCAATCATCCATTCAGATTATTAATCCACCAAATGGATTAATCCACTTATTGGGTTGCAGATCTCTAATCTAAATATTTCACCTCTGAACATTCTTGCATTGTCTCCCACATGAGCTTTTGGGGGACACCTCATATCTAAATCATAATAATATGTCAAAGCAACAGAACTCAGATATGGTTCTCATAGCTGATGTGAAACTGACACCAGAATGTTTAGAGAAAGTTGAAGGAAAGGACAGGTTTTGGGACTGGCCCTTGCACAGCAGAACAGTGTCTTCTAGTCTTAGATTCTTGCCATCTCTCCACTTTCTTGTACCAATGTGAGCTTCATCCAAAGTTGGTTTTGCTCTTAGTCAAAGGATAACTGCCCACAGCAGCAGGGCTGTACCCTATGGAGAGAGGCTCTGTTTTCCAATACTTTCTCTTAGGAGAGAAGAAGCCTATTTCCCAGAAATCCCCAGGAGATCTTTCCTAGAATCTCCCTGTCCAGTTAAGATCCATCATGGCCCACACATCTTCCCTGAGTCATTCACAAGTGGTGCTGATGAGGGAACAATCTAACAAATTAGCACTTCTATGAGGATGGAGAAAAACCAAAACAGTGTCCCTGGTTTAATTTCAGGTTGGTCTAATTAAAAAAACATTCCAAATTCCTGAATTTAGACTTCTTTGGGTCTCTTATTAATTAACCGTTGACTATCAGGTAAGGAATGGCTTGCTTTGAGATTCAAGTGCATGACTTGGGGGTCAGTGATTTCATTCAGGGCCCACCTGAATAATCCTGGAGAATAACTCTGAATAACCCTGATCCTTAACTTAAGTCAGATCTTATAGAGTTCTTTTGGCCCTTTGATATAATATTTACAGGTTCAGGATTCAGGACCCACATATCTTTGGAGGATATTATTTAGCTTACGGTGACCAGGAGAAAAGAGGTCCTTCAAACAAGTCAATAAGGAGAAGTGGGAGTTAGCACAATGAAGCAGAATAGGAAGAACATTAGGAAACAATATGGAGCATGTATGCAGATACCCAAGCCCTTGGAACTGAATTGGGGCTCACAGCTCAGGGGAAGGGTGCTGAGGTGAGAGAAGAGGCTGGAAGGATCTGTGCTAGGCTGGAGGATGAAGGTCCTGGGGTGTGGACTATAGTCCATGGCTAACAGGAAGTCATGAAAGGCATAGAGCACATGAACATGATCAGAGCTGCATTCTGACTGCATTGTGAAGAATGAATTCCAAGGGGGCCATGGATGGAGATGGGAGGACCATTTTGGAGGATATTGTGGTAGGTGCTAGAAGGAAATTGATTAGACCTGAACAGAACAAGTGGATCAAAGGAAATGGAAGGATCTAATGGGGTGGAAAGAGTGAGAACAAGGAGAGAGGCCAAACGAGATGCCCAGGTCTCCGGCATTCAAAGACAAAAAGGACCCTGGAAGGGAGTGTATCAGTCTATTTCCTATTACTATAACAATATACCTGAGACTGCCTCCTTTTATAAGGAAAAAATGTTTATTTTGGTTCATGGTTCTAGGGGTGAAAGGTGAGGGGGCTGTGTCTAGTGATGATCTTGGTGGCAGAGACCCACAGTGGTGCAGGCCATCACCTGGCAAGAAATGGATGCTGAGCATATAGGGGGCAGGTGAAGTCATTACTGAGAATGTGATTGGTCTGGGAGTCATGAGCATAGGGGAGCAAATGAACAGAGAAAGAGGCCTTCATACAGGAGACTGTAGGCAGGGAAGAAGAAGTCTCAAGACTTAGGACTCAATATTCCATGTTTGACTGGGATCTTTGTGTTTTAAAGAGAGTGACTGGGCAAAGGATAGTGCTAACACCGAAGGAACAAACTTTCTAATAGCAAAACTTGGGAATCCCATGGGAGGGAGATTTGGGGTGAGGAGTCTCTCAAATTGTGCACATAGATGATTGACTTTTCTGTCTCTTTTCTGGCTGAGCCCTGGCTATCAGCCTGTTGGTGGCCTCTGTGATACCTGAGCACCTGTTAGGGATCCAGGAAGGCCCAAGCTGTATTTATCATGGAATCTTAAAACACATTATGTACCAATACCATGGCTGAAGCAGAAGCCAGAGATGCAGAATGGGCAAAGAGAGAGTCATCTATACTTTTCTGTCGCCCTGTTACTGTGGGCTGGATAAAGTGAACTTTCTCCCCAGAACCATTTCCTGCTTTTGCCCACCCCTCTCTTCACAGAAATTTCCAGAAATTCTGAGACTCAGATGGTTAGATCCAGTACCTGGGTGAGGAGTTTGATATATCCAGGGTGGAGGCTTTTCCTTTTAGAGTGGGGCAGGTCATCCAAGAGTCTTGGGTCCCTGTCAGAGTGCACCACTGCCTTCTCCAAGTTCTGTGTGGAGATAATAATCACAGTAATCTGCAATAACATAGAGTTTTACAGCTTTAGGAGTTTCTTTTCACATTCATTGTTTGCTCAATCTCTATTGTAGTTTGGATCTGTAATGCCCCCAACGGCTCATGAAGGCTTGGTCCTCAAGACAGCAATGCTCAGAGGTGGGGCTTTTAGGAAATGATTGGATCATGAGGGCTCTGACTTCATCAGGGAGTTGATCATTGATGGGTTCATAACTAAATGGACTTTATGAAAAACTGGGAGGCAGGGCCTAGCTGGAGGAAGTAGGTCACTGAGAATGTGACTTTAAAGTGTTTATTTTGTCCTTAGCCCCTTTCTTGCTATTTCCTGGCTGCCATGAGCTGAGATCCATCACACCCTCCCCACCATCATGCCCTCTCTGCCATGATGTTCTCCCTTGACACAGGCCTAAAAGCAGTGGACTCAGTTGACTACGGACCATAACCTCTGAAACTGTGAACCAAAACAAAACTTTTCCTTCTTTAAGTTGCTTTTCTCAGGTATTTTGCCAGTGACAAAAAGTTGACCAACATAATCTCTAAACGCATCAGATAACTATGAAAGACCCTGTTGTAGCTGAGGGACCAGGGAAATAATTGCCCAGGGCCAAGGACCAGAACTCACATCCCCTTGACTCCAAATCCTGTGTTCCTCCTGATCCCTGGGTGGTTCCATCACCAGGTTGCAGGTCTCAGCATCTATGATACCTGGTTGACTTGTTGGAGCCTCTGAACCCAGGCCACAGGCTGTTCAGAACTGTGGGGTGCTTGCCAGGTGGCTCTTTCAGAAAGGGAAAAGCCTTGAAATGCAGGGAAGGGCCATAAACACAGATGACTTCCCATTTTAATTCTGGAATGACTCTGGGTCATCTGACAGAGCAGAATGTTCAGATGCAACTGAGGACAAGTTTCTTGACCTTAAAAATAAGCTCTTAAGCTTTTAGCTAAAAAACAGAAGAAAATCAAGTAATGCACATGACAGACATCACCCCATTACCGAGGTCTGCCTTATCATACATCCCTAAGTCTCAAGTCATCCATCTCCTGAGTCTCCTCTGGGACCTGATCATCCCTCACCCAAATCCTGAACCTCAGAGTGGGATGACATAAACTTTGCCCTTACTCCCACCCAAAGATTGAAACTCTTTCATCTTATATCCTTGCCCACTCTTCACCCCTGCCTAGAATTTCCCCTTCACAATTCTTGAGCCTTATCCCAGCCCTGACACTAATTGCATCTCATATCCAAATAAATTTGTCTCCATGTGTGACACCATCTCATTCCAAACCCATTTCCCAAATCTGCCACCAATGATTCATCCCTTACCCAAACCCCAATTCCAAACCTCCCTCAACTTTACCCCTATGGCAGTCATTGCTTCATTCTTGACCCTTGGGACTAGGGTAAAGAGACCTGTTGCATACATTACTGGGAAACTTCTTGCATGCTCACCAGCTAATGGTTTCTTTATGAGGCTAACAGAATAAGTGTGACTAATTCCTTGTCTACATTCAAACTGGCCACATCAAAACAACACTGCTCACAACTGAGGCCCAGGTGTGAGAAGACATTATGTGGGAGATCTCCCTAGGCTGTCCCACTGTGCCTGGATCAGAAGGAGAGAACTAAATTTTGCACTGGGTAAGTTGAGCAGCCACAAATGAGGCTTGAGAAAAATGTGCAGTCATTACTTTATGTAATGACATGGTGTCAAAGCCACCTCTGACATGGGGAATGTGGGCACAAACCATTTATCTTTTCAAGCATATGAAAAATATCCTTTATTTTTGCCTGATCTGCTGGTAATTCATTTTAATTCAGTATTTTCTACCATCCCTGTTGCTCATTGGATTGTCTTCTCTGTGTCTTTCTGGTTGATTGACTTTTCCAAGCACTTTGGTTCTCTGCAAGATGAAAGGGGTCTGGAGATGTCAGGTGTGCTATAATTACCCCTGGTAGTACCATGGGGTGAGCAGAGTGACTCTCATCTCAACTTGCTGCAATAATTCTAGCCATCTTTCTTTGAAGAAATATCAGCTTGATTAGAGGTGGCTCCCACAGTGGATTTGGGGGAAAAAAGAATAGTCACTGTAATTTTTGAGATGATTTTTTTTTTTTTTTGCTTTAACTCTAAGTTAGGTTTTTAATTTGCAGAAACTCCTAAGAAACTTCAATCAGTGTTGTAGTTTTAGACTAAATGATTTAGGTTAGCACATTAAAACACTCTTGTTTTTCGAGTGCTAAATGTTTGCCAAAATCATTATGCTATCTATCTCTCACAATATCCCGTGCAGAATGTGTTATTATCTGTATTTCACAGAATGAGGAAATGGAGGCTCAGTGGATTCAGTGACTTATCTAGATGGTGTAGCTTTTCTGATGCCCCATCTCCTGAATCCTGACCCACACCATTGCCCCGGTGACCTTGACTGCTCTGGAAAGGGTAAGATAGCAATGAGCCAGGATGCCAAAAAATTAGACATGATTGCAAACTAAGAAACTCAGTTACCTTTGCTATTATTAATTATCTAGTGGCTTCATGTTAATGTCAAATGAATTGCCAGAGTTTTGACTCACCTGTCTTTCCTGTGGACCATTGTTGATATTTGGTCTTTTATAGCAGAGCCCCATGCTTGATATCCATTATATGTTAATTCTTGCAATCATACTTGGAGATATGGGCTACTGCCCTCCCCTCCTTTAGCAATTATTTAGTTAAATAGCTTGTCTGAGATCCCACATCTTTGGAGTAGAGCTGAAATGCGAACCAAGATCTGGATTGCTTTTATCCACTACAGTGAACCTCTTCTCTAAAAGTCAGGAAAAATGCAACGTTAGTCTGAGTTTCTACTCTTTTTAGTTCTTCTGTGAGTTAGGCAAACTTTTCTGAAAGTTACCTTCTAGGTATCTTATACCATGGTTCTGTGATATTGACACTTGGGAGTTACAAGAAGGTGGGTGCCTAAATATCTCAGATGTGATTCTGGACTTTCACACTGTCAGACGTGATCTGTCCCAAATTTCAGAGCAGTCCCCTGAGTTTACCATCTGTACAAAATTCTTTATCTCCTGTAAGCACTATTATTATACACCTATCTGACTTAATCCAAGCATCAGCAATTTGAGCTGTGTTATTAATATTGCCATCTTGCAATAAGAAAACCAAGGCTTGGTGATTTTGACCTCTTACATCATGTCACAAAACTAGTACAAGGCAAAGCCGGGACAAGAGATTAGAAGAATCAATGCAACAGCTACTGCTTTCTGACATACACCACAGGAATAGCTCAGGCCCTGGGAGAAAATGGCATGGACTGAGATTGCAGCCAGACCATTTGCCCAGGGCCTCTGGAAACACCATTCAGAGATGCTCAGTGGGGCCACGGGTCATCTGCCTTCTCACAGACCATCTAACATTTGTCACAGTACATCTTTTTCATTCTCCTTGTGACCTGCCTGTGAGTCAGTACTTGACACATGTTAAGACAAACTATCATGAAATGGAGCCATCCAGGTAATCTTTTGGAACCTTTGAGATGCCTGTTCCATGACACAAAGATACTCTGTCTCCCTGAAGCCCTCCTGTCTTGGGCTGGGAAATGAGTGGAGCCTTTGGGAGATAAATGTCTTTGTCCTCTGCTGATGTCATTTGTGTTTCCTGGACCTTTACAGCCTTGTGCTCCTGACAGGTGGTCATCATGCACCATAATGGGCTTCGTCACTATCCTTGCAAAGGAATGAGGCAAACTTCTTCATTCTCATAGAGCTTCATGATAATTCCTCTGCATTGGGGGAGGTGGGGAACTACCTGGCGGAGCAAAACAAAAATTGATTTATTCAGCAGTTAGTTATTTAAAAGCAGAGTTAGTGGAATATATCAAACTATGTGGTAGTAACTAATTTGAGCCAGGTGTTTGGGTGGCGATGACTCTTTTCCTGTCTGCAGTCTTGAGTGGGAAGACATTACTTCATTCTTACAACTTAGTATCCAGAGGCCCAGAGGAGGGCCCCAAGCTCAGGAAGCAAGGATGCTGGTAATTTAGCATCACACAGAAAAGGGTGGAAAAGATGGCTGTTCTTCACATTGCTAACCCCTTTCCTTCTTCCTTTTACTTTCCAACTCCCTTCTGATTTCCATTTTGCTTTTCTGTGGACCTCAAAGTAGATATCATCCTGGTTGGTCATGTGATGTATCAGGGTACTTAACCCTCATCAAGCAATAAATGAGGTCATTTCAAAGTGAAATCCAATGACATCCTTCTTAGAAATTCTGCAAAAACTCTTCCCCTTCATCCTGCTTTAATTACACAAAACTATTCTTCGTTAAGTAGAAGTATTCCCAAAAAATAGAAAACCAAGACTCTTTCAGCCACCACAACGTCTCTAATGAAGTTAGTTTCTGTCGTAGTAATAGCATGTTCTAGTGCAATCGTAAGGTATCTTGACCACCTTCTAGCTTTTGTGGGATAGCATGGTCATATAGTGGCCATTTCGGACACTAATTCTTACAGACAATGGGTTCTGCATTCAACCAGGCAATTTACAAAAGATCTTTTGGAATATGGCTTATTTGCCATTGTACTCAGGACAACAGAACAATCTGTTTCTCTGTTGTGAAAGTTAAGGAGTTGCTGTGATTAGGACATAGTTTGTTCCTGCCAAAACTCATGTTGAAGTTTGGTTGCCAGTGTGGCAGTGTTGGGAACTGGAGCCCGTAAGAGGGATTAATGCCTCTGGAATAATCGTGGCAGGAATTTGTCAGTTCTTGCAAGAGCAGTTTATTCTGATGCGAATCATCAGCTCCTTCGTTCTCTCCATCTCTGTTCCATATTTGCCTTTCTACCCTTAAGCTCCTCTGCCATGACATTATACACAGCTTGTGGTCTCACCAGAAGCCAAGTACATGCTGGCATCATGCTCTTTGACTTCTACAAATATCAGCCAAAATAAACCTTTTTTCTTCTTAAGGTACCTAATCTCAAGCACTCTATTATAGCAACAGCAATAGAATATGAACTAAGACAGGAACCAAATCTGGAGTGTTTTAGCTCTTGCTCCACTGTAGAAGCAGCTCCTTTTTTACCCTCCTTTGAGAACACACCAGCAGAGATGTGCCACCTCCCATCCTGGTAAGTCTTTGGCCAGTGCTTATGTACTACCTCATAGGACTCAGTGAGTATGAGCTGAGACTAGATAGAAGCATGAGACCAGGCCCATTTACTGTCTGGAAGATGTAACTCACACATAGGAAAGGTTATAAATCTGAAATGTCCAGCCACTGCCAATCAGTATGATCCCTCCCAACTCCACTGACCGCTTTTACCCTACAGTAAATTTTGACACACTTACTTAGAAATTTAGGTGTAGATAGGCACAGTGGCACATACCTGTAATCCCAGTGACTCAGGAGGCTGAGGCAGGTGGAAGGCAACTTCAAGGCCAGCCTAGGCAACTTAGCAAGACCCTGTTTCAAAATAAAAAAGGACTGAGGATATTACTCAGTAGTAGAGCAAACCTGGGCTTGATCCCCAGAATAGCAAAAAAAAGAAACAAGAAAAAAATTGAGGTATAATTAAGAAACAATAAATTGGGCAGAACTTAACTAATATTTCAATGAGTTGCGACATCATACACCTATGTAATCACCACCCTGAAGGTAGAACATCTCCCCACCATGGAGAGTTCTACACACGCTTTCTAGCAAACACTCTTCCTCCCACCAACAACCATGTTCTGATTTCTAACACTAACAATAATTTTGGTTATTTGGGGATTTCATGCAAATAGAATCTTTCGTTGTTTGTGTTTTTATGTCTGTGAATCATACAAAACTCTTATTGTTTATAAATAAACAATTTTTCACAATCGTTATGCTTCCATCTTTTCCACTACATCTTTTAGCATCTTTATTACAGCTATTTTAATATTCCTATTTGATAATTCCAACATCTGGTCCATCTTCTGTTTCTCTTGACCATTTCCTCTCTTGACTATAAATCTTACCACTTGCTTTTCCATGTCTCGTTAAATATGTCATATGAAAACATTCTGTCTGAAGGATGTAGAGATGAAATATGATCTGTGCTGCTAGTGTAGGAGTTGACTTAATTGGATTTGAAATTGAACAGGGTTTGGGCTTTGTTTTAGTCTTCCTTTGATTCATTTCATTATTGGCTTCAAATTCTAGTCAGCCTTTCATATTCCTGGATTCCACATCAGCAGATGCAACCAACCAAGGATCAAAAATATTTTATTTTTATTTTTTATTTTGAGACACACTTTCACGAAGTTGCTTAGAGTCTCATTAACTTGCTGAGACTCACCTCAAACTTGTGCTCCTCCTGCCTCAGCCTCCTGAGTTGCTGGGATTATAGGCATATGCCACCATGCCTAGCTTCAAAAATATTTTTTTAATTGTATTTATATTAGATATGTAGACTTCAAAAATTCTCACTTTTTAAACAATACAGAATAACTGTTGCAGAGGAAACCTATCCACAAAGCTGACCATCGGGGTCTGTGACCCCTGGTTCTTATGACCTCACAGGAAGAGTGTCAAGTGATTCTCAGAGTAACAAGCAGGAATTTACTAGAAACATGGAGGTTACAGATATACAGGACAGACTTGAACAGGTGGTCTCAGATCTATATGTCCCTGACAAAGTCATGATTTTTATTTTTATTTACACATATATACATACATACATACATACATACATACATACATACCAGGGATTGAATCCAGGGATTCTTAACTACTGAGCCACATCCCCAGTCCTTATTATTTTTTTGTTTTGAGACAAGATCTCACTAAGTTGCTGAGGCTGGCTTTGAACTTGCAATCCTCCTGCCTCAGCTTCCTGACTTGCTGGGATTACAGGCGTGTGCCACCACACCTGGCAAAGTTGTGGTTTTTAAAAGTGTCGAGTCCCCTTGTTTTGGCCTCAGTTTCTCATACCTCCTTAACTGGTTTATTACCTTTCGAATAGCCCTCAGCAAACTTTCTTTGTGAGTCTTGCTGTCCTGGTTACAAGGAGTGGTTGGGGCAGTTGTGATATAGTTTTGATGATGAAGGAGGGTCGTGGCCACCTGGTCACAAGAGACTGTGATGACATTGAAATAATTGTTCCCCTATAATTAACAATGACTGTGGGAGGTTCTGACACAACAGGCCCCATTTCCTGAAACTTATCTGCTTCAATAAGATTTCCCATGATTTTAAGTAATAGTTCCCCTAAGGGATTATAATTATTTATAGCTTGGGGAAGCTTGGACGTTCCAGCTCCCATTCTCCAGATGCTTGCCTGACTGATAAGGCTTTCTGTGGTCTTAGTTTGATGACTCATGGATTTTTCTTAATGCATGTGTGTGATGTCTTCCTTGAACATTACTGCCCTCATTCAGTCACTGTCCTTTTCTCTACCCACCTGTTTGTGGCTAACTCACCTACCTAACATAACCACTATCTACATAGTACTTAAATTGTCTTAGGTATTTTAAGTAGTCTAGAGAATGTTTAAAGTGCACAGGATGATGGGCATACGTTATAAGCAAATATTATGCCATTGTATATAGAAGAATTGAGCATCTTCAGATTTTTGCAGAGGTTCTTGAACAAATTTCTGGATTCTGAGGAAAAAGGCATGACTATAGTTGAGGGCAAGATTGGTTATTTTCCGTCAGCAGGGATTAAATCATTGACCATGAATGAACTCAATCGCCAGTCTCAGCCCTCTCCAGAAGTCAGGTTGGCCCAAAGTTCCAACCTTCTAATCGCCTGGGTGGTCTTTTAGGTGACTGGCCTCATCCTGATGGTAAATAGGGACCCACCATGAGTTTCCTCATGTGCAATATAAAGACAGTCTTATTACTCAGGAAATTCCAACGATTTTTGAAGTTCTGTGCCAGGAACTAGGCTCATAACCAAATATGTCTTCCATTATACCACATGATTTCTTCAGCTCTCTTGCCCATCCCTGCCCTGGAGATGTGTTCCAGGCCCAGCTGCCTTATTTTGAGCCCTCTCTGTTCTCCTCTGACTGCATCCCATTTGGGGTCGTCCTATCCACCACACTTGTTGAAGGCACATAGGTAAGAGATGGTGACTCTATGTCCTGTGCATAGGGCTCTCCAGGATCCTAATGGGTCTTCCAGTCCAAATGCCACTGTTAATGATTTGTTAGAGGTTCAGCTGGGTTCTCCTTACTCATTTCTAGGCAGGATTCCTCTTTTTTCCGAGGGTCACCAACTACAGAGCTGCTGCATTTCTTTTTCCCTGTGAAGGACTCATTATTACGGAGTTTAGTTAATTTCATGGACATATATTTATATGTGTGTATATATATATATTTCATGTATGTGTGTGTGGGTATATATATATATATATATATATATATATATATATATATATATAGTTGTTTGTTTTGCTTAAGAAGGGTTGTTAGCAATGTAGCTTTCCACACTGAACTCAGTCTGTCCACTTTTGTAAGGAGTAAAACAGGAACTGCTAAGTGATTTATTTCAACTTCACTCTATTCCCTTCAATAGGTGGTAAGTTAGTTCTCTTTTGAGCATACTTAACTCTTCAGAAAACTCTTTAATGACTCCCTTCTCTAGGTTCCTGCAAACACCACTTATTTTATCTTGGCAATAGGAAATGTTGGGTATATATCCTGGTACTCTACAGTCTACTCCCATGCTTCAAAGTGCGCACACACACACACACACACGCACACACACAACCACCCCCATCACTACCACCACCACCACAACCACCACCACCGCCAGCATTCTTTCCTGTTGAGAGTGAATGAGTCCTCCCAATTCTTCTCAAAACAACGTACCAGTCATCAATTAGATTTGGTACACAGGATTAAATATATTTGCCAACCTGGTTTTAACCTCAAAAATATTTATTTCCCTCAGTGGAGCAGTTGGGTCTGCTCCAAGACAAGGTCTATCACACGGGGTTATAGGTTACTTTCATAACCAGAGAACCATCTCAAAGAGGATCAGTAGATAGAGAATTCAAAACAAAATGAGAATGCATTGGAAAACAGGGTGCCATATGATCTCTAGGTTCTTTCTGGAACTTGCATCAAATAGTAGTGAAAATCAAATGTCATTGCTAAACTTCATTCCACTTCATTAACCTCTTCTTTCCAAGCAGCAGCCAGGGATTTCTCTAGGAAATAAAGTAAGTAGAGTCAGATTGTCACAAGCCTATAGCAGAGAGGAGTCTCGAAAGCCAGGGTTTTTCAATAGTAAAAATAATAATAATAATAATAAAACAAAGATTTGAGAGAATAGGAATAATTTTTTGATGTCTAAAAGCTTGAATTTTAAGTATTCAGAACTGGAGAGGTTGGAACTGTAGAAAACTTCTGAAAGAAAATCTCATTTTAGATGATTAAAATGTTTGTATTAAAAAAAAAAAAAAAAGAAAAGAAACTGGACAGGTTCTGAGGGTAATACCATACCTGAAACCTGTGAAGTTCTCTAAGGGAAATGAGAGGTTGGCCAACTGGGCAGAAAAGAAGTAGCCAAGAGGTGGTGGTCAGAATTTAGTTGAGAACCCCCATCAAAGACTCTACTGTACTCTTCCCTGAGCCTTGTGGAGTTTTACCCAGAAACAACCACAGGGCCAGAAGAAAGCAAGATGAGTGTGGGAGGTTACAAAGAAAAATTTGTTGGCTTCTAATTTGCTTAACAATATTTGACCTATGGAATTGAAAATAAAATGTGTACCTTAAAGAGCCAAGCTCAATTAGTCATTAGGAGGGAGTCAGCAAGAATGACATCACCCCAGCCTTGGCTTTAGTGTAACTCTAAGGTCAGAAGGCTGAAAAACAAAAAGAAAAAAAAAATACCTAAAACTAAATATGTCCAAGTTCGTATAAGCCAGGTGTATGCTGTTGTGGAACATCTTGTTATTTCAGATGAACAAGAAAGTCATCAAAAATGGCTAGGATTTTATCAAAAAGACCTGGGCTTTTTTGTTGTTGTTGTTGTTGTTGTTCTAATTCATCATATATGACAGTAGAATGCATTTTGACATATCATACATAAATGGAGTATAGCTTCTCATTCTTCTGGTTGTACATGATGTAGAATCTCACTGGTCATGTAGTCATATGTGCACATAGGGTAACAATGCTTGATTCATTCTACTATACTTCTTACCCCCATACCCTCTCCTTCTCTTTTCTCCCCTCTGCCAAATCCAAAATATCTCTATTCTTCCCTAACTGCCTACTTGCCCCACTACCAGCCTCTTATTGTGAACAAGCATCCACATGTCAGGGAAAACATTTGGCCTTTGTTTTTTGGAAACTGGTTTATCTCACTGTAAAAAAAAAAAAAAAAAAAAAAAAAGACTCAAAGATCAAAAATAGCAAAAATACTTACCTTAGGTAAAATAGTAAGATATACATCAAATACAATAAAACCAATGTTAATATGCCATTATATAGACCAATATTGTAGGTGATCACATAAGAAATGGTATTCAAAAAAAGGAAGTGGAATTTCAAGAGAATAATACTAAGTTTTTTTTAAGATGGAAAGACTTAGGAAGCATAAAGTAACTACTTTATGTAGTTATGTAGCATGAACTACAGCATATTAATAGAATAAGTTTGCATAAAATCATTTATTTACTAAATAAAATAAAGAAGTCATAAAAAAAGAACCTGGGCTAATTTAAAAAAGGCTCCTACTGGACAAAGATGAGCATGAGTAAGTTAATCATGGCAATGGATAAAAATGATTTATTGCATTAAAATCCAGAAGTTTATTAAAAAAATAATAAGATCATCGTGAGAGGGTGCCAGGGAGCCAACCACTCTGTTACTTTGAAAACTAGTAAAGAAAAGGAAAGAACCAAGCATTTTAAATAAAAGGAAAGAATTGAGCATTTTATCACATCTTTTCCATAAGAGCTCAGGCTCTGGGTAGCCAAATATTAGGTAAGGAAAATTTTACTTTTATGGCAGCTTTATAGCTAATAAATGAAGCAGTCATGCCAGAATGAGAGTATCACCATTTGGCAGCCCCTAATGATTTAATGGATCTCCATTCCGAGCAGTAATAACTGCTAACAATGCATAAAAAGACAACCAGTCATTATGTGCTTCCTTGTAGAAGTCTACAAATGCCACCTGTGACATAATCGTGCAGAAAAAAAATCAAAACTGAATCTGATCAAGCTTCCAGATCAGCAGTCAACAAAACTTTTCTGTAAAGGGCCAGTGATATTTGGGGCTTTGTGGGCCTTAGGTTTTCTGTTATAACTACTTAGCCTTGCCATTGTAGAGAAAGCAGCCAGAGATGATGTGAAAACAAATGGACTTGGCTTTGTTGCAATAAAACTATTTATAACACAGGTTGTGGATCAGATTTGAATCCAGGATTCTGATCACAGTTTGCTGTCTCTTTTTCCACCGTTGCCATCATGCAGGCCATTCCAAGGAAGAGGCCTGTTTCCAAAACATTGAAGCAATAGCAGAAGCCCTGGAATAAGCAGTCGGTCTCTCAAAATGACTTAAAGGGATGAGGAAGAGGAGCATGAAAGAGAAGACCACTACTTGGGGGTGGGAGATGGGTTTTGTAGGCATCTGCCGCTCCTCCTTTTAGATCCATGGGTTTGTTTTCCTGCTGTTGAGCTCCTGGTCAGAGGCAAGCCTGCCATCCCATAGCCTCCTGCTCCACCTTGCTCTCCTCCTTCACTTCTACCTTTTCCTCCTTCCCTTTCTTTCTCCTTCTCTTCCTATTTTCTGCTCCTTACTCACCTTCTGTTTGTCCTCTATGTCTCTTAAATTATCCCCTTTTCCTAGAAGCCTTTCCAGGTTCCTCTGTGATTTTTTTCTCTCCATCAATCCTATTTTAATTAATTAATAATTTCTAACCTGTCAAAATTGTTCTGCTAGCATTTCTCTGATTGCTTTTATCACGTTCTGCCTTATTATCTCAAATACCTGGATGTGTCTTAGGGTTTCTATTAACCACTTCACTGAGACAGTTGCTGGACAAGTGGGCACCAGGTATGGCACCAAAGGCAGAGTCAGGGAGAGAGAGGCTGTTGCAGCTCCAGAGTCCCTCTGGCAGACGGGTTACCTTACAAGGCAAATGTGAAGGAGACACCTGCCATGGAGAAGCCATCAGAGATGAGGAGCCAAAAGCACATGGTTTTGTCCAAAGAGGAGGATTCTAGTCTGCTCCAGAGATAAAGAACAACTAGCCCAAAAGCAAAGGAGAATGCTGACTGGAGACCATAGATTGGTACATCACAGTAAGGTAAACAGCACTGTCACTAATGGAAGTCTGTTTGAAACAGACCTTGTTTGAGTCAAACCAAACTCACTAAAAGCTGTTTGAAAGAGACTTGTGCTTTCCACATGCAGAATTACTTGTGCAAGCATAATGAGAGTACTAAGAGAAATTTAGAAGGGAAAAATGTACCCAGAATCCTGCTCCCCAATAAATCCTCTTTTTTTTTTTTTTTTCCAGTTTAATGTGTTCTCTGTAATTCTTGTTCCCATGCACTTAGGTTATTTATAGTTGTATTTAGTGCAAATTCCATTTGAAGTCTGATTTTTTGCTAGACATATCATAAACCTTTCCTTTTCTATGACTTTATTATATTACTTCACAATAATTTTTTTATGGCTGTGTAATATTATATCAACTTATTGTTTCATTATGTGATTTATTTTTAAAAATGTCATGCTCTTCCAATCTTGTTATTATAAGTAACATTTCAATAAATACTTTCCTTCTTTTAAGTTATTGCCTTCCCATTATTATCGTTATCATATACTAGTTATTCCCACATAAATATAGGATTGCTGAAGAAGAGTCATTTATTTTTAAGGCTATTAAAACAGTATAAAATTGTTTTTTAAGTGAATATCCCACATTATGCCAACCTCATAACAAATTCTCTGGCTTCTGATATTCCTTCTTTTTCCTGTGCCCTAATGTTTTAAATTTTCCATTTTCTTTAGTTTTTGGAGATTGGACCTTCCCTGCATCTCTCTGGGTTTGCTTTTTAATGTCTTCTCTTTGTGAATTAAGAGACAGCAAACATGTACTTCTTGCATTCAGTCATTTTTGCTTTCTTTCCTTTATAATGTATGATGGGGTTTCTTTCTTTTTTAAAAATTTGTTCTAATTGGTTATACAGGACAGTAGAATGCATCTTGACACATTGTACACAAATGGAGTACAACTTCTCCTTCCTCTGGCTGTACATGGTGGGGAGTCACACTGGTTGGGTAGTCATAGGTGTACCTAGGGTAATAATGTCTATCTCATTCCACCGTCTTTCCCACCCCCACCTTCCCTCCCCTCCCCTCACTCCCCTTTGCACAATCCAAAGTTCCTTTGTTCTTCCCTACCACCCCCATTATGGATCAGCATCCGCTTATCAGATAAAACATCTTAATTGCAGCTTTATTAACGCTTTGTCATCTTTGTTGTTGAAATTTACACTTTTTTGCCAATCACTCTTATTACATTCTGCCTTGTTATCTTAATTACCTGGATTTGTCTTAGGGCTTCTGTTAACAGCTTCATGTAGACAGCTGCTGGACAATTGGGCACCTCGACCCACCCTGAATACCAGAAGGTCCAAGGTGGGCCTGGGGCACCTTGTATTTTTAACAAGTCCACCAGGTAATTCTGAACCACTAACCACATATGTGTTGGGTTATTAATAGAGGGCCAACCATGGACTCTGACTTTCCTTATATGTACATATAAAAGTATGAATGCACTTGATATTACTTTTTGATGGGTTCTTATATTTTAAACATTGAATGTCAAGTGAAAATTCCAACACAAAAATTGTTTTTGCTCTATTAACCAATGTTAATAGTACAGTCGCTCTTGTGTGCTGAATATTTTCTATGGATCAGGAGCTGTGTGCAGGACTTCATAGGTACCATTTTATTTCATCTCTATAACAGTCCCATGAGCTACAATTACTGTTACTACAATGCTGCTATTGTTTCTTTTTTCTTTCTTTCTTGTTCTTTTTCTTATTTTGCAGTCCTAGGGATTGAACTTGGTAGTGTTCCATCACTGAGCTATGTCCCCAGTCCTTTTAATTTATTTATTTTTGAGCCAGAGTCTCCCTTCATTGCCCAGGCTGGCCTTAAACCTGCAATCCTCCCTCAGTCTCCCAAGTTTCTGGGATTTCAAGTGTGCCCTACTCTGCCCAGCTTGCTATCATTGCTTTATTGTTTTAAAGATGAAGAAAGGAAGGTCAAAGAGGATAAATAACTTCCCCAAGTCCACAGGCAAATCTAAAACTTGGAACTGGAGTTTTTGACTCTAAAACCAAATATTTAACTATGATCCTGTTTCCAGTTCACCTGGTTTACAGGGAAACAGAGAAAGACAGAGTTCAGAGGAGAGATGCACCTGCCACAACTTGAAGCCAACGGTGATAGGAAGGATTCCTGAGAGGAAGGACAGAGGATGACAGACCTGCAGTCAGGTGCAGAAGGTGAGCAAGGCTCAAGCCTGGCAGTGACCTCAGGGCTCTGAGAAGGTAGACATAGGGTGCACAGTTCCCAAGAGACTCAGCAGTCCCAGGCCAGTTTTGTCTGCTACATCCCTCCTATGCAGACTCTGGCAAATCTCCTGCCTCTTTGGACTTCTATCATCATCTCTGTTTTACCTTCCCTGAAGCTGTTAAGAAGAATAAATGAAGGATTGATGCAACCAGGGCCCAGCTCAATAATTCTAATTATTGGAATTTATTATATAAAATGTAAGAGAAATGAGAAAAAACATCTATGCACTGGACGATTTGATTTCTTGCCCACCCAAGAACTTTTGCATATCCCTTTTTATTTTTCCTGCTCACCTCAAACCTCCCTGAGACATGACCTTCTAGGCTGGCCATTGAGCGGCAGTTGACCTCACCTTACATTCCACTATGAAGACGGAGACAAACAGTTAGGAACTGCCCTCTGCATGTGTGCCCACATCTGCACCTGTGTTCTGCACCTGCCCCATCCCTGCCTTACCTGAGTTCTGCCTCCTGTCCCTTTTCTTCTTGGGGCCTTCACTCCTGTTGTTACCTCCCTCTGCTGGAGCATCTCACATTCAAACATGCTATAGAGCCTTCCATCTTGAGAAAGAGCTTCAAACAGGACCCCCCTCTGAAGGCTCCCTCGGTGCTCATCCAAGGCGTGACCCCTCTCCTGGCTGTTGCTGCTGCTTTCTGCTGATTTCCTTCCCACCCTACTGGTAGTTTCTTCTGTGCACTGTTTTTAATTCTTTTGTTTTGCTTTTTGTTTGTTTTGGGTTCCCACTTCACTGACTGACCCCTAAATTATGGGATGCCAGGATTCCAGCCGGAACCTTCCTCTCTGCCTACCTCCTCTTGGAGGATTCGTGTGTTTCTTTTTGCTAATCATCGGGTTCTGCACCTTCTGTCTGAGTTCCAGAACTGCTCACCTGACTGGCTCCGTGACATTTCCCCTCAGATATTTAATAGCCTTCTTAAAGCGCACATGGCAAAAACAAAACCCTCTGCTCTCTCCCTCCCTGCCCTGAGTTAAGCCTGCCTTTCAGCTCAGAGTGTGACATCAGGCATCCCCATCCACAAGCCAGGGTCTTGGGTATAATCTCTGATCTTCCCTTGTGTCTCTCACCACATTCCTGTTGGTTCAACTGGAAGCCCCCACCTCCTCCACCCATTCTTACGCAAGCCACTACTGTCTCTTCCCAGCACTGCCACACCATGGCCTCTTCTCTGGACTCCCTCTTCCTCACTTTGTCCTCTTTACCATCTTTCCCCCACTTAGCAGCCAGAGAAATCTGTTTAAATGTAAGTGGCTCTTGGAAGCTGCCTACCATGCAAAGCAGCTTGGGCAAGTATACTGAAGGATGAGAAGCCAGTGCAAGGGCAGCAGTGAGGTGTCACTGAGACCCTGTGGAGCAGAGATCAGCTGTCCCAGTGGGAGCTGATGAGTTTCCTGATCCACAGAATCATGGGCAACCAAATGGTTGCTGTTTTAAACTACTGAAAGATATAAAACAGATCTTAACTCTACTTGAAGTATCTCTTATAAGTGACTTCCTGTTATACCTTAGAATAAAATTCATATTCCTTGCTTATCATCCTTCAATATCCATTATTTGCCCTCCACTTTCATTTTGCACACATGCTGTGGCCACATGATTCTTTCTGTTCTTCAGGTCTGCTACATGTGTGCCTGCCTCAGAGCCTTTGCACTTGCTGTTCCTGTGGCCATTTGGGTTGTTTTTGGTGAGATTGGATTCTTTCTGTTCCCTTAAGACTCATCTCAGAAGACAACTCTTCAAGGAGGCTCTCTCTGATTGCCTTTAACACTCTGATATATCACCCTATTTTATCCTAGCATTGAACACAATCTGGAGTCTTCTTATTCACAGAATGTATTTATTTTCTGCTCTCCCTAGTTCAATGTAAGTTCTATGAGGGCAAGATTTTGTCTCTCACAGTTGCATTCTCGGAGTCTAACAGGCTGATGTATATGGACCTTTAAGTCTGATAAATGAGGGTTCTTTGTTTTAATATTTAACAAGAGGCAAATGATGATGCATATTAGTGCAGCACTTCTTAAACTTCAGTGAGTACACATATCATCTGGAATCTTGTTAAAATACAGATGCTGATTCTACACTTTTGGAAATTCTGGGCTGGGGTCTGGGACTCAGCATTGCTAGTACACAGTAGGTGTTGTCGATGCAGCTGGTCCATGGGAGACACTTCATGCAGCAAGGCATGAGATGTTTCCACCCACTTCACTGTTTAACAATCACACAGACAATTTTTTTTTTTTTTTTCTGGCAGGAAGGGAAAATGATCACATAGAATCCTTAGCTCAAGTACTTTTCCAGTTATTTGAAATTGATAATTTTATCATGTCCAGGACTGCCTTTGGAGTCTCTTGTCTTTTCAAGTGTGTTGCATCTCTGGCTTTACAAGTCAAGGCTGCTTCTTGGAGTTCAATCATAAACTGCTTTCCACACCTTCTGGACTGCAGCAGCTGCCCAGTGAGTGATCTCAAGCTGCTGTGATACAGGGTAAGGACCATGCCCAGTGGGGCATCTGACTGATGTCCAGGTGTGATGTTGGCCTGGCGTGGGAGATCCCCATCACTGAGTGCTTGTAATCACTTTCACGATTAGCTAATGTCTCTAAGACTTTGAGTCACCAGCTCCTGTGATTCACAGTTCATGGTGTCCATTCAGGTTCCTCAAGTAGCTTTGCTGACTGGCCTTTGTCTAATGATAATGCCCTGTCCCTTGTGCTGGCATTAGCCAGTCTCTTTAATTTAGGCAAAAGGAACAATGCCCTGTATCTTCAGGGTACCATGTTTTCTTTTGCCTCCTAAGTCAGGGCACCGTGGCTTTGGCTGCAGGCACCCTTTCATCTCTCTGTGCCTCTGGTCTTAGCATTCATGAATGCACATTGGAACTGGAGGGATTGGCTAGCCTAAAAATGAAGCCTCAGAAATAGTAGCTTGGGGGAAGGAAGGCACCCAGAAGGCAGTCTTTGTTAGGGGCATGTTTTAGTATTTGTTATCCCATTTCTGAACACTCTCTCTCACAGGTCCATTGGGTGCTGATCTGGCCAATTGCTCACCCTCTCAGTAGCCCTTAGAATTAAATTTTCATGACCCAGGAAGAAACTGCCAAGAGAGGCAGGTGGCTCCCTGAGGTCCTAGAGTTGGTGAATGGTAGAGCCAAGACCACAGGGCAATTGTCACAGCCTGCATTGCAGTCCCAAGCTGCTTCTACTGTGTAGGTATAATCACACAGAGCATTCTGGTGAAGGAGCCCTTCTGGTGGGTCTGGGCCTATGCAGGGCTTGGAAGAGCTGCAGAGAGAAAATCCAGCAGCATCATGGAGGAGGCTTCTCTTCGAGAGAGGCACAGGATTCAGATTGCTCTGCTCTGGGAGTTATTCTTCCCCAGGCCAGCATGGCTTTCCTAGAACAATCTGTGGTGATTCTCTAACAGGGCAGTCCTATACAGAAGCTTGGTCACCCACGTTAGGAAATTCCTCCCTTTCCCCACATTGATCCCAAAGTTGTTTCTGCACCTATAGGTCTTGCTCACTTGAATTTATACATGGACACTAAATCAATAGCATCTTCATGTGAATGAATTGATCTTACCCGTTCTGGGGCAGGTGGCCTTGGCCACTGTTGAAGGTGGAAGGCAGAGAAGAAGGGATGTTGTTCCTGAATTATCAGTTTTCTGAGGGTGAGTCTTGGCTGAGGGAGGAGAGAAGAGGCAATATCAGAGACAGGTACAGGCGTTGGCAGCTGAAGGAGGAGCTATTGAAGCTACCCACATGGAGTGCCTTCCACATTCCCAGCGCCATGCTGAGCACCTGGAATTCATTGTCTCATCCAACCTCACAATGGTGCAGTACACAGAGGATCAGAAAGGCCAGGGAAACTTGGTGCCACTTGGTGCTGTGTCAGAGCTGTGATTCCATATGCGCAGAGCCCTGCTACCTCCATGGGAATGAAGACAGGGAGCAGAACAAGGGAAGTCCAATGGTAAGAAAGGGCCAGAGGAACCAATTCTGGAATTTTGGGTGTGGATCTAGACTTTAAGTTAGGGCTAGACTTCATGCTTTGCTGAATAAAAGACCAAGTTTTCCTTTCTTCCTTTCTCTTTCCTTCTACCCTCTCTCCCATTCATTCACTCATTCATCTAACATATTTACCTACATGTTTGGCACTTCACAGGGTGCTGAAATATACAAGGCAAAACATTGTAGTTCCCCACCTGTTATAGTTTGGATATGAGGTGTCCTCCAAAACTCATGTGTGAGACAATGCAAGAATTTTCAGAGGTGAAATGACTGGATTGAGGAATGGAACCTAATTGGTAGATTGATCTGCGTGTTAACTTTAGGCAGGTAGGGTGTGATTAGAGGAAGTCAGTCACTGGGAATATGCCTTTGGGGTTTACAGTTTGTCCCTGGTGAGCAGAGCTCTCTCTCTCTGCTTCCTGGTCACCATGCCTGAACTATTTCCCTTCCTCCATGATGTTTTGCCTCACTCAGGCCCAGAGCAATGAAGTCAGCCCTCTGTGGACTGACCCATGAACTCTGAACCCATGAGCCCCAAATAATCTTCCCTTCCACTATGTTGTTCTCGTCATGGCATTGAGAAAGCTGACCAAAACACCACTTACCAGTCTATCCCTTAGAGGATACCAACCACTGTTACCAATTCATCTCTCTTTCGTGATCATAGGAAGTTTAAAAATATTTTCTGCTTTTGCAAAACAAACAAAAAGCTGCATCTTATTCTCTGTGTTATTCTTCAACTTGCATTTTTCTTCTTTGCTGCAGAGTGTGGGTGGTTTCCCCATATGAATCTCTAAGGTGTAGATTCCTAAGTGGGGAATAGACGTAGACTGTTTGAGAAGGTTCTGGGAAAATTGGTGGGAAAAGAATCAAGGTAGCAATTTTGTGGGCACCAAGACTAGTTTCTATCCACCCAGGAGGGTGCCAGGTCATCCCTGAATTTGGCAGTGGCCCTGCCTGGTAAGTGCCTATAGATGGTCTCCCTGTGAGTTCCTCTTCTAAGGTTAACATGCCCAATTCCCTTCCTGTCAGAAGTCATGGCAGCCAGACACCCCCTGGAGAGATATCTGAGCCTCTCAGGGTGAGCCACTGAGCTAGATGCCAGGCGCTGGAAATGTTAAAGGGTGGAGTTGAGGGAGGTGTTGCTTAGCAACAGCATCTGCAGAGGGTCTGAGGGTTTTAGTCAATGTTTAGTGAGAAATGAGTCACAACAGTGGGAACTTCCAAGGAAGCCAGTTTGTTCCACAGCCACAATTAATGGAAGCATGGCATTTAAGATGAAGGAGAGCTTTGTCTTACCAGTCTCTGGGCTGGTCAGACATTATCAAGAGTAATGGACTCATCTGAACACTGTGATTTCTGAGGGTCCCTGACACTCTGCAGTGTGGGCAGAGCAGAATGACATTGTTTGTAAAGAAGAGTCTACAGGAAAAGAGATTCTAGAGGAAAATGAGGATGGATCTTTTTGTAGAGTCTGTAAAGGCATTATAGTTAGGTCCACTGGGATCAAGAGAAGTTACTGCCACTAACAACATGACCTTGGTCAAGTTGCTTGTCTTCTTTTAGCCACAATGTCCTCAGCTTTAAAAGACGGCATGTCACAATGTGATTTAGAAGGTATCCCCTTGTTTGAGCATTAGAGATATAACTTTGCCCTTTATTAATCTAATAACAATAGCTCTAGAAGCACCATGAACATGGCCAAGCTGAATGTTCAAGGGGGTGGGCAAAACAATGCCCATCCTGGGTCTTAGCAAGTTGCAGAACTTGGCTTTCTCCTTGATTACCTGTGATCCTCAAATCAGGGTGGAGCAATCACAGAGGGACTATAGACTCTGTGTCTGGAGGTGGAAGCACAGCATTGATTTCCTGGGGACACTTAGACCTTGATATTTCTGAACAGTAAGATTAAGTCTCCAAACAACTTTGTGAGGTTAACTCTTCTGGGCAATAACAAGTGATTTTTTATTAAATAATAATAGAGATGATATCAAAGACTTTCGTAGCTCTAACTGTACCAGTCCCTGTTCAAGATGTGCATTGTGTATATCAACTCAGTCTTCAAAAGAAGAAAAGAAGAGAGTTATTATGATTCCTATTTTATAGATGAAGAAATTGAAATAGAGGTTAAGAACTTACTTGAGACTGTTTTGTTTTGTTTTTAGTACCAGTGATTGAACCCAGGGGCACGTAACCACTGAGCTACATCCCCGGTTCTGTTTTATATTTTATTTAGAGACAGGGACTCACTATGTTGCTTTGGGTTTGCTAAGTTGCTGAGGCTGGCTTTTAACTTGGAATCCTCCTGCCTCAGCCTCCTTAGCCGCTGGGATTAAAGGTGTTCCCCACATTGATTCTCGAAGATTTAATGCTGATGTGAAAATTGAACACATGCAATCCTCATGAAAAAGTATTGAAAATGAATCATTCTAGAAGCCCCTTTCTTATCACTATTCAATCTTCTCTCTTCAAATACCACCAAACAACAGCAGGATAAAAATGGTCTCTAGGAAATGTGGTCAGCAGCATCAGAAATATTAAAGCACTTTGTGTATTGAGCAAAATGATTAAAATCCTTTAAGTGGCTTCCTCAGTTCAAGGACTAAATCAAAGAGATGAGTCCTTCCTCTTATTCTTTCACCACTTTAAAAAATAGTTTTAATATAATTGTTTTTTTTTAAACTATACATTGTCTCAAATCCTTTTAGAAAGTTGACAGAATATAAGTAATAACAATTGGAATGTATTTTATGTGTTAATCTCTGCTCTTGTTGGTTTGATCCTCATTGGAAGTCTGTGAAGGTCCTTAGTTGTCTCTACATTAGAGATAATAGTAATAGCTTCCATAAATCAACGTCCATGAGGAACTAAGTTTTCTGTATATCATCTCATTTAATTATAACAACTTCATTTTACATGTGAGGAAATGGAGGTTCAGAGGTCAGAATTTGGTACTGGGTTTCACTAAGCTAAATTCAAGGCTTCTACAGAGCTTCTTCCTCCTGGGAACTGTAGCAGAGTCTGTTTGCTCTGATCTTCAAGGTTCCCTGCATTTCTTGACTTGTGGCTCCTTCCTCAGTCTTTGAAGTCGTAGTATCTTTGCATTTCTCTCTCTCTGACACTGACTCTCTTCACATCTGTCTTTCAATTATAAGGAAAGTTGTGTGCATAAAGCCTTCTCATCCAGATAAACCAGGAAAATCTCCATATGTGCTGATTAGAAACCTCCCCTGACCATCTAAAAGAGCATCCTGAATCTCCCTCTATCTCCTTCCTGGATGTTTTTCTCTTTAGAGTGACTGCCATCTCCTGCTGTTATGTTAATATTCTATGTAACTATTTGTTTCTGTCTCTTCTGCTAAAATGTGAGCTCCAGAGGCCATGGACTTTGTCTTTCTTATTTCTTATCAAATTCCAGGGGCCTAAAGTGGTGCCTGGCCCATAATTGGAGCTGTGTTATTCGATTGACTTCTGTTGTGTAAATGTGTTCTGGGAATTTGCATATCTGGGGGAGGTGGATCCACTAGGGTATAAACTTCCCAAAGCTAGGGTTGTGTTATACTGAACAGTTCCATGAACTTAGAATTTTATGGAATGTTAATGTATGCTAATTTTCCAGGGAAGATGGATATGGGGATCATGCTTTGGACCCTACTTCCCTGAGAGCTATGAGTTCATAGACTTAGGGTCAGTGATGTGGTGGCAGGTCTGAGGAAGGAGCTGTAGGCTGTGTAGTAGGTTCAGTCTAGACAAAGGATGGTTCCTAGAAATCAAATAATACATGCTACTGTGGTCTTGGAATGGGAACCTCCAAGATGGGCTGTGTCTGGGAGATCTCTAGCGTACTAGTCCATTACATAGACTTTTGCAATCTTTGAAAATCCAGGCTCTGGCATTTTCTGTAATCTGGAACATGGAATTTAGCTTTCCTCAATCTCTGACTTCTGACCTATATAGAATAAGGAGAATAAGAGAATTTTCTTTCCAGAATTTAATTGAGATAGTTCAAACCAAGTTCTCAGGACACAGTAAACACTCAATGATGGTTGTCATGCTGCCATGGATGATAATTATTTCCAGAATCTCAGTTTCTTCTCATGAATGGGGATGATGATTACTGCCTATGGACTTCATGGGGTTGTTTTTGAAGCTCTACAAGCTAAAAGACCAGAATGTGCTCTGAGGAGGAACAAAAGCAGGATAAGTACAGGAGGTTGTTATGATTAGAACTTTTTTTTTTTTTTTTTAGTAGGATATTTGACTCCCTGCAGACCGAATTATGCAGGTTCAGAGGAACCTGGCTTTGCAACTGAGGATCACTTCTCCCCTGCTTGGAACTTCATTTGGATGCGAAGGATGGCTATCTCCTCTTTGGACACACTTTGGCAGCTGTTGATAGGGACTACACAATGCCCATCTACCTCCAGACCAGACAGGACCCTGACACGGCAAACCCAGTCTGGGAGGTCAAGCCAAAGGTAAGGTTGGATGGGAAAATGAGCAGCAGTCTCCATCCTAATTTCTGACCCTGGGGGACGTTCTGGCAGAGAGTAGCTACTCCCCTGCTTCAGCTAACCAGGCAGACCACTTCATCTTTTTTGTTAATTTTGAACTTCAAGAAGGTTTTTAGAAGCAAGAAAACTGAGTCACACCCGGGGCAACTCTGTGTATATGGGTAGAGGGGATATCCACCATACTTCCCCTGATGCTAAAAGTTAGTTAAGAGATAATGCAGGTTAAAGTTAGGATTCAGGGTAACTCTAACTTGGTCTAAAGTTGGTAGATTTAAGTTAAGCATTCTTCCCCAAAAGGAATTCTAGTGTGGAAGAATGTGACCAGGGTTTGGAATGAGCTGCAACCGGATTTGAACCACCTCCATATTATTATTATTCCTGACTGAGGGGTGCTTTGCAACTCAAATGAGTACCAGAAGACTGTCTATAAATGCATATCCCCAGGAAAGGGGAGTGCATTGGACTTCTAATATGACTATGGATGTAAGTTAACCTAAAACTTTCTTCTAAGTATTCCAGATACCTGGGGGCAGGGATGGGAAAGAAAGAAGGGCTCCTTTGATGTTCCCCTGCTGCAGGCTTCACAGAGTCCCTCCACAAACATTTAATAGATATTTACGGACCATGTCTCTTATACCAGGCCCTTTAAGTACACAATCTCATTAAGTCCCCACAGCATTTATTCAAAGAAGGTATTTTCATCATCATGTTATAGTCAAGGTTGCATTTCTGTTTTCCCCGATGATCACCTGGATACATTGTCAGTCTTGGGATTTCTGTGTATGTGGAAGGTATTGGTTTACTAGTTAACTCATTCAACATACTAATATTGCACACAGACAACATACAAGGCACAGTGATGCTATTGTGCACTGGCAGAATTTCCTTTGGTGGTAGGCATTATTAATCCAAACCCCACACAAACAGCTGTAAAATCATGCCTTTGGAAAAATTTTAAGGATAAATCAGTAGTATTATAAGATGTTCTGATGGTAAATCTGCTGAGATGTGAGACACAAGCAGGAGGTAACTTGGTCAGGGTTTGGGGGGACAGTGGATGAAGCTCTGAGAACTTACAGTGTGGTGTTTAAAAAAAAAAAAAAAGTCTGGTCTGGTCAGCAGAGCGGGGCCCTGTGGATACTCTGGGTCTGTTAAAGCATTTGGCCTTTACCCTTAGGGACACGGGGAGGACATTAAACTGTTTCCACCAAAGGCTGATGTCATTGCATGTGTCATTTTAAAAGGTAACTCTGGCTGCTGTATGGAGTCAGGTGGGAGGGGACTGAAAGGCTTGCAGCCACCCAAGGAGTGGTGAGGCTGGCAGCTGGGACTGCAGCAGTGGCATGGAGACAGGGGGAGCCAATGGCTTCAAGAGACATATAGGAAGTAAAGCAGAGAGCTCTTAGGGTGAAGTGGTTCGGCAGGCTGGCTTCTCAGGCCGGAGACCTGCGCATCAGCATGCAACGCCACTCAAAGGGCTCTTGCTTGATTTAGCGCTCTCATTCCTCCTCCCCTAGCTTTACTGAGATATAATTGACAAATAAACATTGCATGTATTTAAGACATAAAATGTGACGATTTGATATATATATATGTACCTTGTGCGAGGATTACCACAATCAACTAAGAACAAATCTATCGCCTCACATACTTATGGTTTAATGTGAGTCTGGTGAGAACACTTAGGATCTACTGGGGCTGGGGTTGTGGCTCAGTGGTGGAGCACTCGCCTAGCACATGTGAGGCCCTGGGTTCCATCCTCAGCACTACATAAAAATAAAAATAAAGGTATTGTATCATCTACAACTAATATATATATATATGATCTACTGTCTTAGCAAATTTTAAACATATGGCACAATATTGTTAACTCTGGTTGCCATATTGTACATTGGATCCCCAGAACTTTTCCTTCTTATCACTGAAAGTTGCACACTTTGGCCAACCTCTTCTTATCACCCTGTCCTGCCCCTGAACACTGGTCACCACCATCTACTCTCTGATCCTATGAGTTGGACTTTTTTTTTTAGGTTTTACATAAAGCATTTTTCTTTATCTGGATTATTTCACTTAGCATGCCTCCAGGTTCATTCATGTTGCAGGCAGCAGGATTTCCTTTTTTAAACTCTGATAGTATTCCATTGTGCACACGTACTGTACCACGTTTTCTTTATTCTGTTCGTCCACTAATGGACATTTTGGTTGCTTCAGTGCTTGGCTATTGTCAATAAGGCTGTAATGAACATGGGTGTGCAAATATTGCCCTCAAGATGCTGATTTCATTTCCTTTGGATATATACCCAGCAGTGGGAGTGTAGGCTTATTGATGGTTTTATTATTTTTTAATTTTTGGAGGACCCTCCATGTTTCTTTCTATAATGGCTCTACTAATTTACACTCCTACCCACACTATCCAAGGGTTCCCTTCTCTCTATGCCCTTGCCAACCCTTATTATCTCTTATCTTTTTGATAGTAGCCACCATAACAGGTGAGGTGAGGTCTCATTGTGATTTTGATTTGCATTTCCCTAATTATTAGTGATGTTGAACACCTTTTCATATGCATGTTGGTTGTTTGCATGTTTTTTGGTTTGTTTGCTTTAAATGGCTATTTAGTTTCTTTGCCCATATTTTATTGGTTAATTTGGTAATTTTGTTTTTCTGTTTTGTTTTGCCATAGAGCTATATGGGTTCCTTATTCTGATATTAATTATTTATCAGATATACAGTTTGCAGATATTTTATCCTATTTTATGGTAGTCTTTTCATTTCAGTGATTGTTTCATTACTATGCAGAAAATTTTTACTTTGTGATGGTCCCATCTGTTTCACTTTGCTTTTAAAAAAATATTTAGGGCTGGGGAGATAGCTCAGTCGGTAGAGTGCTTGCCTTGCAAGCACATATTGGGCTGGGGTTGTAGCTCAGAGGTAGAGCACTTGCCTAGCATGTGTGAGGCACTGGGGTCAATCATCAGCACCACATAAAATTAAATAAATAAAATGAAAGTGTTGTGTCCACCTACAACTAAAAAAATATTTAAAATATATATATATATTTACATTTATTTTTCTATGTATTTATTTATACGTGGTGCTGAGAATTGGACCATTGCCTCACACATGCTGGGCAAGTGCTCTCTACCATTGAGCCACAACCCCAACCCTGTTCCACTTTGCTTTTATTGCCTGTGCTTTTGGTATCATATGCAAGAAGTCATCATCAGGGTCAAAGTCAAGGAGCTTTTCCCCCAGTGTTTTCTTCTAGGAGTTTTATAGTTTCGAGTCTTGCATTTAAATCTTTAATCAATTTCAGGTTAATTTTTGCTCATGGTAGAAGATAAGGGTACAACTTCATACTTTGTCCCGCACCATTTATTGGGGAGAATTTCCCCATTGTGTGTTGTTGGCACCTATATAAAGCCTGTGTGAGTTCATTCCTGGGCTCTCTCTTCTGTTCCACATTGTGAGATGTGCCTCTTTTTTTATGCTAGTACCATGTTTTCATGCCTGTTTTGATGGCTATAGCTATGTGATATAGAGAGTGTGAGGCTCTAAGCTTTGTTTTTACTCAAGGTTGCTCCTTTCTCCCTTCTTCCTCTTTCTCTCCCTCCTTTCTTCCCTCCCTCCCTCTCATATTTACCTAATTGTGGCTTGAAGGTAAAGCTGGTCTTGTAAAGTGAGTTTAAAAGTATTCCCCCTTTCTCCATTTTTTGGAAGAGTTTGAGAGGGATTGACATCAACTCTGCTTTAAATGTTTGTAGAATTCACTTGTTGATTCATCTGATACTGGTCTTTTCTTTGTTGGGAGGTTTTTGATTTTTGTATCAATCTCTATACTTACTTCTGATCTGTTCAAATTTTTTCTGTTTATGTCTCAGTCTTGGTAGGTTATGTGCTTCTAGGAATTGAACCATTTCTTCTTGGTTATCCAATTTGTCTGCATACAATTGTCCAGAGTAATCTTGTGACCCTGGGTTTTGGGAATATCCATTCTAATATCTCTTCTTTTTAATTTAAAAATTCAAGTTCTTTCTCATTTTTTTTTTTTTTTTTGGTTAAGCTAGTTAAATGTTTGTCAGTTATGTTTAACTTTTAAAAACCCCAAATCTTACTTTTATCTTTTCTATTATAGTTCCTAATCTTTTATTTCCTTCCTTCTGCTAACTTGGGGCTTAGTTTATTCTTTTTCTTCCTTAAGTAGTAATATTAGGTTGTTTTGTGAGAACTTTATTTTTGGTTACATAGGCATTTTTTCACTACAGACTTCCTTCTTAGAACTTATTTTGCTGCATGATGAAAGTTTTAGTATGTAGTATTTGCATTTTCTCTTGAGATACTTAAAATTTCCTGTTTGATTTCTTATTTGATTCATTGGTTGTTCAGGAGAGTGTTAAATTTCCACATGGTTGTGAATTGTTCTATTTTCCTCCTGTGATTAATTTCTAGCTTCATACCATTGTGGTTGGAAAAGTTATTTGATAGGATTCCAGCCTTCTTAAATTTGTTAAGACTTGTTTTGTGGCCTAATATGACCTGTCCTGGAGACTGTTCCATGTGTGCTTGGGAGGAATGTGTGTTCTGTGGCTGTTGGGTGGAATGTTCTGTGTGTATCTATAGGGTCCATTTGGTCTATAGACTGATTTAAAAACATATTATTACATTATAATATCATATCCATTGATGAAAGTAGGATATTGAAGTCCCCTCCCATTATTATATTGATATTTCTCCCTTCATTTCTATTAATATTTGCTTTGCAAATTTATATGCTCCAATGTTGGGTGCATATATATTTTTAAAACTGTTATATTTTCACAGTGAACTGACCATTTTCTCATCATATAATTTGTCTCCCGTGCTAGATTTTGCCTTAGAGTATATTTTATCTGAGAAGTATAGCCAATCCTGCTCTCCTTTAACTATCATTTGCACCTATACCTTTTTCTATTCCTTTGCTTTCAGCCTGTGTGTATCTTTAAGTATAAAGTGAGTATCTTGTAGGCAGAATGTTGTTGGATTTAGGTTTGTTTTTCCATTCAGCCATTCCATATTTTTTGATTGGAGAATTTAATCAATTTAAGTTCAAAGTAATTATTGACATGTGGGACGTATTGTTCCATTTTTCTTGTTTTCTGCCTGTATTGTAGAATTTTAGTCTTTTTTCCTTGCTGTTTTCTTTTGTAATTTATTGATATTTTTGTAGCAATGTGCTTTGACTCCTTGTTCTTCATCTTTTGTTTATCTCCTAGAGATTTTTTAAAATTTATGGTTACCATGAAGATTGCATAATCTTACAATATTAACAGTTTAAGTTAGTAACATTAATCTTAATTATATATAAAACTCTATACATTTACTCCGTCCCTCCACATACCATACTGTTGATGGCATAGTTTAGATCTTTTTATCCATTAACAGGTTATTGTAGTTAGAGTTATTTTCAATACCTTGCCTTTTAACTTTATACTAAAGTTAAAAGTGATTTCCATGCCAACAATATTAGAGTATAGTAGAGAATTAAGTTTGACTCTTCACCTTGATCAGTGAGTTTTACACTATCATATGCTTTTATGTTGTTCTTTGGCATCCTTTCATTTCAACGTAAAGAACTCCCTTTAACATTTCTTGGAAGGCAGGTCTAGTAGTGTTGAGTTCTTTGAGCTTTTGTTTGTCTGGGAATGTCTTTATCTTTCCGTCATTTCTGAAGGATAGCTTTGACTGAGTTAATATTCTTGGATAGGTTTTTTTCTTACTTTCAACGTTTTGAATATATCATTTCGTACACTCCTGACCTGCAAAGTTTCTATGAAAAATCCATTGAGAGCCTTATAGAGCTTCCTTTGTCAGTGACAAGTTGCTTTTCTCTCACTACTTCCAAAACCCTCTTTTTGTCTTTGACTTTTGATAATTTCATTATAATGTATCTCAGGGTAATTGTTGGATTGATCTTGCTTAAGAAATCTTTGAGCTTCATGGGTTTTGAATGTCGTTATCCATCCTAAAATTTGGAAAATTTTCATTGTTTCTCTAATTAAACTTTGTATTCCTTTCTCTTTCTCTATTTTTTCCTTTTGAGACTCCTGTAATATATAAACTAATTCATGGGGTGATGCCACGTAGCTCTGTATCCTTTCTTCTTTACTCTTCTTCATGTTTTGTTTTTCCAGTGCTGGGGATTGAATCCCAGACCTCATGCATGCCAGGCAAGCACTCTATCATCAAGCTATACCTTCATTCCTTTTTATTCTCTGAATTACCTAGTTTCAAATGATCTATTCAAGTTTGCAGATTCTTTTTTCTTTGTGATTAAGTCTACCATTGAAGCTCTCTATTGAAATTTTTACTTCTACCCTTTTATCTTTCAGCTGAGGGCTTCAGTTTGATTCTCTTTTATGTTTTCCATTTCTCTATTAAACTTCTTATTTTGCTCATGCATTGCTTTTCTGATTTTGTTCAGTGGTCTATCCGTCTCGCATCTCAGTAAGCTTCTTTGAGATGATTATTCTGAATTCTTTTAATTCATCATTTCTATTTCTTTGGAGTTGGTTATTGGAGCTTTATTAGTTTGCTTTAGTGGTATTGTGCTTTCCTTATTCTGTGCAATCCATGTGTTGGTTGGTGTTTGGGCATTTGAGGGAAACGACACCTCTTGTAGTCTCTTTGTTTTTAATGGTTTCTTTTCTTTTCTTTTCTTTTCTTTTCTTTTTTAGTTGTCAATGGACCTTTATTTTATTTATCTATATGCAGTGCTGAGACTCAAACCCAGTGCTTCACACATGCTAGGCAAGCACTCTACCACTGAGCTACAACCCCGCTCCTACTTGTAGTTTTTTAGTCATATTTCAGCAGGTGAAGACCTTTTCTTGTCAGTTCCTTGGGCTAATGAGATTGCCTCTGGGCTTGCAGTTTGTGAGTCTGGAGCTGGGATATGTGAATACTTTTGGGTGTACAGTGAGATCTGCAATTTGATGGGCCTGTTACCAAGTCTTGTGTGGGTATGGATCCTTTCTGGTCCCTGAGTAGATGGGACTACTTCTAGAATCTTGGTCAGGAGAACTGGCACAGGGACAAAGGTCTGCTTCAGGGTCCACAGCTAAGTTCAGAGATGGTGGGCCTTTTTAAAAAATTTTTTTTATTTAATATTTTAATTTGTTCTAATTAGTTATATATGACAGTAGAATGCTTTTATGCATTTTGATAAATAATACATAAATGAATATGATTTCTCATTTTTCTGATTGTACATATTGTAGGATCACATCAATCATGCAGTCATATATGTACATGAGGTAATAATGTCTGTTACTCTCTATTATTCTTCCTACCCCTAAACCCCTTCCCCTCCCTTTACTCCCCTCTACCCAAAGTAGTTCTATTCTTCTCTAGTGCTCCCCACCCCTATAGTGAATTAGCATCTGCATATTAGAGAAAACCTTCGACCTTGGTTCTTTTTGGTTTGGCTTATTTCACTTAGCATGATATTCTCCAACTCCATCCATTTATCAGCAAATGCCATAATTTTTAAAGCTGAGTAATATTCCATCATATATATACCACATTTTCTTTATCCATTCATTTGTTGAAGGACACCTAGGTTGGTTCCATAGTTTAGCTATTGTGAGTTGAGCCGCTATAAACGTTGATGTGGCTGTGTTACTGTAGTGTGTTAATTTTAAGTCCTTTGGGTATAAACTGGAGTGGTATAGCTGGGTCAAATGGTGGTTCTATTTCAAGTTTTCTGAGGAATCTCCCTACTGCTTTCTGTAATGGTTGCACCAATTTGCATTCCTACCAGCAATGTATGAGTGTACCTTTTTCCCCACAGTCTCACCAACATTTATTGTTGCTTGTATTTTGATAATTGCCATTCTGATTGGAGTGAGAGGAAATCTTAGAGTAGTTTTGATTTGCATTTCTCTAATTGCAAGAGATGATGAACATTTTTTCATATGTTTGTTGATCACTTGTATTTCTTCTGTGGAATGTCTATTTAGTTCCTTAGTCCATTTATTGATTGATTTTTTTTTTTTTTTTTTGGTGTTAAGTTTTTTGAGTTCTTGATATAGCCTAGAGATTAATGCTTTATGTGCGGTGCGTGTGATAAAGACTTTCTCCCAAACTATAGGCTCCCTTTTCACATCTTTGATTGTTTCTTTTGCTGAGAAAGAAGCTCTTTAGTTTGAATCCATCCCATTTGACGGTGGGTCTTTTATAAGTGTCTGGACAGGTGTGACTTCTGTCCAGTCACTGAATGTGTCTGTGGACAGAGTTGGGCCTAGACTGCAACTGAGAGGGGCTAGAACTGAGTCACAGGACTGCTTCAGGATCCACAGCTGGAATTGAGGTCTTCAGACCTGTCTCCCTAGAAAAGGACAAACGTATCTCCTCTTGGATATTTGGCAGGCAGAACTTTCCTTGGACTGTTGCTGAGTGGGCCTGAAGCTGGGCTGCAGGCCATTTCCAGGTCTATTGCTGGGACTAAGATCAGCGGGTGCTGGCTGATGGTGCTGGTGGCAGGACTAAGAGCAAAAAAAGAATTTATCTGAGGGGACTGGGGTTGTGGCTCAGTGGTAGACCATAAGGCACTGGGTTTGATCCTTAGCACCACATAAAAATAAATAAAATAAAATTATTGTGTCTACAACTGAAAACAAAATAAACAAACAAAAAACCTTAAAAAAAAAAAAAAAAAAAAGAATTTATCTGAATCCCACAGAGACATGGGGCTGTTTTCAGGTCTATAGCTAGGATTGGGAACCAATAAGTTGGCTATCTGGGCGTGGGTCTGCCTTCTCAAAATAGCCTTCCTCAGTCTTGGGCTCCTCTTGGGTTTCACCAACCTCCTAGCTGGAACCCAATGCTCTCACAAAGTCTCTTTTGTCCATATGACTGCTAAAGTATTGTTGCTAGGGCCCAGGATATTGGTGATGGGTATGAGCAGGGGCCTCCTATTCTTCTGCCTTGCTTTAAAAAATTTCATTTTAATATTCTTCTTTTAGTGGCTTGAAATTCTTAATAAAGTTTGAATAAACATCTTTCTAAGGCCCACGTCTTAAAGGCTTGGTCTCTGAGTTTGGAAGTGCTGTGGACCTATAGGAGGTGGAATATTACAGGAAGTCCTTAGGTCTTTGGGGGCATGGCCTTGAAGAGAACTGTGGACCCTGGTCTCTTCATCTATTTTGCTTCCTGTTGCATGAGGTGAACAATTGGCTTCCAAAGCAATGGGTTAACCTGATATTGTACTAGAAATTCCAAACTGAGTCAAAAGAAACCTTTTCTTTTTTTAAGTTAATTTTCTTATTTATTTTATAATAGTAATGGGAAGCAGACTATTACAAAGTTTGAATAAGTAGCTCTGTATTTTCATTTTGCACTGGATTCTACAAATTATATAGCCAGTCCTGCCATTGGGGATGGAATCAAGAACCTAAACCCCTTCCTAATCTTAGACTGTCTCTCCACTAGCTCCCCTGGAGGAGGTGGCCCAGGACCAGAAATCAGAGGGCTTGTTGCCCAGAGCCATTAAGCTGTGAATAGGCCTGAACTCCAGCCATAGAAGCCAGGCCCTGCAAAGAACCAGGGGAAACCAGGGCCAATTCTGATTCCTTTCTGGACTTGACTTTTATTCTCTGAGAAACAAAGGGATTGTAATATATGATTTCTGGAGTCCTTTCTGGCCCCAACATTTAGCATCTTTATGACTCCCTTGCTGTCTTTGTTCCAGTTCTCTATGGCCTCTCATGCTGTGGCCTGCACTTAGTACTGCTGGGATGTGAGGATACAGACCTGGGAACAGCCCTTGCTTATCTTCTCCATCATAGTGCCTGATTTTCCACTCAGAGAGAAATAAACCACCAAGTCCCTGGTCAAAATATCAATATATTTTGGAGAAATGATATTTGTAGCTATTTTTCACTGAAATTTTAGTGGCAGGATCTTCACTGGGAAATGGATAGAGGAAACTCATATAGTTCATTAAGGGACAGCAGACCCATAGTCACAGTCTGGCCCAAGGCTGGGCCGCTCAGGCTGCTGGGGAAGATCAGAAGCACCATACACTGCTGGCCTAGAAGACATCCAACTCTTTCCGGAAGTCCACACAATGGACTTGCAGTATGCAGAGGTTTCTATTCTCATTTTTAAGCCATTTTCTTAGGATTGTGTGGGTTTTTTTAAGTCCAGAGCCTTTGCACCTATCCTGGGACACTGAGCAGTGCTCTTTGGGTATGACAGGTGTATGAATGGGGGTCATAGGGAGAAACTTCACTAACATGGTTTTAAAGCACTGTAGTCACAGGTCCCTTGTTCACTAAAATAAGGGTAGCTGAAGTGGCCCTGAGGCATTTTTGCTTGGAGTTTGGAGGACAAACTCAATTTTGATCTGTTCAACCTAGCCATTGATTCCTAAGCTGTGCCCCCCCAGACTCTTGGGCATCCTACTACATAACAGCTATATATAGTGGATCCCACCAGGTACCAGGCATCATTTCAGCTCTTTGCTTTAAATTTTATTTTTGTACACCAAGATTTCCTTCTTTGTTTTTTCCCATATTTTTTAATGGTGCATTATAATTATACATCATTGTGGGATGCATTGCTACATATTCATACATGCTTTAGCTCTTCTTTAACTGAATCATCTTGAACAACTCAGTGACATGGTATGATTGTATGTTTTCCAAAAATGGCACAATGATACTTTTGGACTCATATTCCTCTGACATCTCACTACTGCCCACAAGAGCTGGGGCCTATTCCTCCTCCTCTTCAAATTGGTGGGACTTTGTAACTTTTTATGAGTGTATTATAGTTATACATTATAGTGGGTTTCATTTTGGACATAATCATACATACATGGAATATAATCTGCTCCATTTGAGTCCCCAGTACTTCCTCTTACCCTTCCCTTCTCACTTTCCCTGTTCCCTCCTTCTACTGATCTTCCATTTATTTATTCATTTATTTTTAAATTGGTGCTTTATATATAAACATAAAGGTGAATATCATCCCCATTATGAGGGGAGTTAATGGAGGCATGGTGAGGTTGGCGCTATCACTATCAAGGTAGTACTGTTCAACAAGACTGAAATCCAGGACCCCATGAGTCCTGCATACGACCTTGATTCTAGATGCTAGTATTTATCCCAGGTGAGCCTGAAGGAACCAACTCACTGAATCCTCCTCTGCCGTCCTTGAACTTCAAGGAGTCCTTAAAGGTAGAAATGAGGAGGTCCTCAGGAGAGGTAGGGTTAGGAATCAACCATTTGAAGTGAGTGAAAGGAGTGTTCACTTTGTAGCTTCCTGACCCAAGTTCTAGAAAACACAGTGCTCAGGATAAGGGCAACAGGCTAGGAGGGAGTCAGAGACCTGGTCCCATACCAATTAGGCAATCTTAAGCAAATTGTGAGCCTTGGTTTCTCTAGCTGTAAAGTGGACAATGTGTGACATTTGTTAGTAAGGGGGACAAGAAGGGACATGTTCAGTAGGGGGAACCAGTTGAACTAGGCATGGAAATGGAATTCACAGGAGTGTGGAGCACACATTCTTGAGGAGCCAAACCTGGGGAAGGAAGGGGGCCTTGTGGAGAGTAGGCGGGGGTGTGGAAAGGATTAGGAAGGGACCACTAAGGACTGGGTGTCTCAATTTGTGCCATAGGTAAGGTACTTCAGTCAGTGGAGGCTTACTCAGCATACTGAGGCTGTGAAATGAATCCAGACGTGTGTCTGCCTGCCTTGAGGTCCTGATGTTCTAGAATCCTGGGGTCCCTCTCCGGCAGCGGTACCCATCCTGATGATCAAAATCTCTGTTGGTAAACACTCGAGACTAAGCAAGCTGAGAACTTTGAGGGACACTTAGGGGATGCCCCTCACCACCACTTCTCCAGCATCCAGGGAACAGCGCTTCCCACAAGTCAGGCAGAACAAGAAGTGGAGGCTGGAGACGCCCAGGATGGTTGGAGAAGAGGATCTTTGCAAAAGAGATCCTCTTATCGCTTGTGAAAATAGCCCGTAATTTACCATGAAACATCAGAAAATGCAGCGAGTACAAACATTTAAATCACCCGTTTCCTACCACCTACAGATGATTGCTATTGACTTGTGATATCCTTTTCAGACCACTCTCTGAGTGTGGGCATTTATAAAAACAGCATCATTCTATGTATCCTGTTCTATAGCTTTTCTCTTCTTTTTCTCCTCCTCATAATCTCACTGGCAGGTACGCAGAGACTTTCCTATGTCAGCACAGCTCCATCCTGTTGTTTTTACCTTCTAGATGACTTTTAGCTTGATGTACATAATAAACACTCATGACCTGCCAACACTTTCCCGCTGTTATTAACCATGCTGGATGAGTAGACATCTGTATGCATGTCTCTGCATTTTTGTCCAGTTATTTTCTCACATTACTTCAGTGTGGGATGGGGGATGAATTGCTGTGTCAAAAAATATGAACGTGTTTAAGGCTTTTGATACATATGGTCAAATTTCTCCTTTTGAAAGAAAACTGTTTCAAAATTCATTCCTATCAGCAACATTTGAGAGCACTGGATCCCCCCAAGGCAGTTTCCTTTTTCATTTTCACCAGTCTGGTAGGTGAAAAATGACATTTCAGTTGTTTACAACTGACTTTCTCTGAGAAGAGGGCCTTACCCTTTCTTGTACACTCCCTCTCATTCTTTCTGCTAGTATTTATTGAGAATGCATCTGGGATGTGGTGGGCATTGGGAATGCTTCATTGGATAGTCCATTTGGTGCTCACTCCTTAGCTGGGTGTGTTTTGCTGCTCAACTTTACAGAATTAAAGAAAGTCAGAGCTGTAACAGAACTGAGAGGTTATCTGATACCCTCATTTTAAGAAAGGGAAACTGAGCCCCAGGGAGGCATGGGGACATTTGGTCACATAGGGCAACACATCTATGGTGGAATCATGACTCTGAAAGGCAGGGATTCTGGGGTTTCTACTTAATTTCATTTTTCCACTCATCTTAAGAGCACTGGTTGGTCAAGTTCAATTCCAAACTTATACACAACCTCTATGTGCTGTGACTCAGGGGTAACCCCAGTGGACACACAGTTGGTACTTGAGAACATATTTATGGAATGAATGTTGGTGTATGACAGACGAGAAAAAAAAAAAATAGTACATTCGGTAAAAATGTGCTCAGTATCCCAGGAAGAGTGGCAGACTTCCGTGGGGTGCCCTTCTGGGAAGAAATGCTTTTTTTTTTTTTTTTTTTCTGTTGAAAAAGAAAAATGAGTGGGCCCTTGGAATTGGTGGAGGTGGAGAGATGGAGCTGCCTGGGGCTTGTGACATGTTTGTTTGGAGCTGTCCAGTCCCTGGAATTTCCCTTAGGTTGCTTGGTCCTCCGGGAGATACATTGATAGAATCGGGCAGGGGCTGGTGTGAGAGGGGAGCTTTGTTTTCTCTGAGTGTTCCTGGATGAACCCAGCCCGACCTCTCCAGTAATTCCAGGGGACTGTTTCAAGTCACTGCTGTTATTCTCATTGTTGGGCTCACTCCCCTGCCTCGCTATTTCACCGAAGAGTTTGCAGCTTTTACCTCCAGAATGGTGTGAGTGCTGCTCAGGCCTCTCCTGACTCAGAAGGTGGTGCTGTCAATGCATTTTGGGTCTGGTTTCACTTCTGGTCGTTGTGGGACCTGGGACAGGTCACCATCCTTGGCATTTCAACCAGGGCACCACCCTCTTCAGGCTAACACCATTGTTACCTAGATACCTACAACAGTCTTCTAACTGACTTAACTGTTGCCACTTGTCACCTCCCCATCAGGGCCCCATGTTAACATGAACACGTTATCACAGTTCATGTCCCTCCTCCACTTCAAACTTCTCAAAACTTCTCCACAACTCTTAGGTGTTTTAGTCAGCCTTTTTTTTTTTTTTTTCCTTTCTGCAACCAAAGGACCGGACAAGAACAATTAAGGGATGAAAAGCTTATTTGTGGGCTCATGGTTTTGGAGATCTTAGTCCATAGATGGCTGACTCCATAGCTCTGGACCCCAGGTGAGGCAGAACATCTTGGCAGAAGTGAGTGATGGAGGAAAGTGGCTCAGGACATCACACCAGAAAGCAGAAGGAGAGAAGGAACTCTTATCTAACAATGACTAAAACCCCCAAAACATGCTCCCAATGACCTGCCGCCTCCAGCCTCACCCTACCTACCTATAGTTATGACCCAATTAATCCCTATCAGGTGATTAATGCACTGATTAGGTTAATGTTCTCATAAACCAATTATTTCACCTCTAAACTTTCTTGTACTGTCTCTCACACATGCTTTTGGGGAACACCTCATTTCTAAACCATAACAATGAGGGAACAAAGTTCCTTACTACTTCTGCCAGGTCTGTGTGGTCAGGTTCCTGTCCACTTCTCGAGGCTTGTCTTTTGCTTTCATCTAGCTACACTGATCTTCTTTAACCAGTTCTGTGCCCTTGGGCAAGTGTCTTCCCCTCTCTGAACCTCAGTTTCCTCATCTGTAAAATAGTCATTATAATCCCAGTCATTCTGCTGGTTATAAGGATAGCATCCATTTTAACTCACTCTCAACTCTTTCAGACCCTCCTTCTCTGAAAGGAATCACAAATTCCAAAGATCCTGATTCTCAATAAGCCTTTTCTTCAACAAGGATTAGCTGTTTTTATTCCAAATTCTGTTATTCCGAAGGAAGCTTTTCCTCTTGTATCATGTTAATGCCTTAACTTCAGCCGACAGCATCTCTATGCAGAGAATGCATTTATTTCAGCCAGTTCGCCAATAGGGGCTATATCATCACATCCATTGTCAATTGACAACATGTTTGTGGAATCTGAAGCCTCATGCTTTATCTCTATCATCTCTTTCTCTTAGGAAGAATGGCACAGTACCCGAGTAACATACTTTCTCACGAAGAGCCTTCCTTCAGCTCCATTGTCACAAAAATATTCCAGGAAGAAGCAGGGGTCTGACCCCAGCAGTTGATCTACTAAAGCATGTTTTTGGGTCATCCATCAGTCATTTTTCTCAACATATTTTTATTGATGGGCATATCTGATAGGAAAAGAGGTAAATATATAAAGAACTGACATGGGAATAAATCTATGCACTTATAACTGAACTGGGGAAACTGAGTATATTTATGTTATAAGTGGCATCCATGGCCACCTGCAGAGGATCAGAAATTGGCATGTTCTCATTGGGTCTGAATGGTCAGGAGGGACTTCACCCAGGACATGAAGATTCAATGTCCCCAGGGTGGCACCAATTAGATTTAAAAGAGTATCTTTTTTTTTTTTTTTTGGTCTGGAACAGTCACATTTCCCTCCTGTTCCCTGCCACCACCCACCACCCCACACACAATTTTGTCTAGCTGAATGGGAAAGACACATGAGCTTGAGCCAGGAGATTGAATGATCTGGAGGTTGATTGCATTTTCATGGGATCTTTCTGGGGTGAGATCATCATGAGAAAAAAAGATTCAATTGCTCAGTATTTTGCTGTTTGCGCAGTGCTCCCTGTGTGCATTAAGTCTTGTTTATTCATACAGCTGTGTTGAGGTCAGCACCACAGGGAAACTGAGTCTCAGAGACATTTAGTCACTCTGCTGCACAGGCAGAAGATAATAAAACCCGGATTCTGTGCTGCAAAAGTTCAGAGCTGTTTCCAATATGAAAGCACATTTTCCTCTCTTTCTCTACCCTCCAAGGAGCACAAGAATGAAGACACAGCCTAAGCAGGAGTTCAGAATGCTGCAGGCTCCAGGAAGAAGGTGAGAGTTAAGTGTAAGCAGCCTTCCTGACACAACACCACGTGCACGTCCCAGTTCAACCCACGTGACCATCATGATGTTCCTGCCTCTGGGTGGCAACAGCAAATGTAAGTAGGCTGGGGGACAAATTTTTCAGCAGCAAGATCATTGCTGCAATCATTCTCAGTCTTTAGCCAGAGATGTTATTGACCCCAAGCTGGGGGCCCAAGCAGAGACTGGGCATTTAGGGGAGGGTTAGGGTGGCATTCTGGACTTAGGAGAGTGGAGGTGTTTACGATTCATTTTCTACCCTGATTGCACAGTTAGGTCACCTGGGCTTGGATCTGTGTCTAAATAACTCTACCAAAACTGGAAAATTCCCGTGATGCTAAAACTCAGAACCCAGTTCCCAGAGGTAGGAGTGGGAATTGGACAGATAATTTCTGGGGCCTGATACCTTCCCCTTTGGGTCCCAGTTCTGCTCAGAACCACAATGGGGAATATTTATTTCTCCTTCTTTTTCTTCCTGCCTTCCATCCTTTGACATTTAATAAATACCTGTAAGATGCCTAGTCTACAGTGACCTAGACCTTTGAAAGTACAGGTATATAGAATACTGACTCTGCCTTCCGGATGTTTGCTACTCAGACAGATGGGACAGTGTGTAAAACTATTAATTGCCGAGACTCCCTCTGTGATGGCTCATGTGTCAACTTGACTAGGTTACGTTTTGTGGCCAAACATGATTCTGAATGTGTCTGTGAGTGCATTTTTGGATGAGATTAACATGTAAATCAGTGGACTTTGAGTAAAGCAAATTGTCAGCCATAATGAGGGTGGTCCCCATCCAATGAGTTAAAGACCTGAACAGAACAAGAGCTACCCTCTTTGGGCAAGAAGGAATACTGCCCTGGATGGCCTTCTGACTTGAATTGCAACATTGGCTCCCAGAGAGGAGCTGTCAGTCCACCTTGCATATTATTGGCATTCTAGCCTGCATAACACACTAGCAGAATTGATATTTAAACCTCTTTTTTTTTACACATCCTAGTGATTCTTTTTCTTTGGAGGACTCTAAGTCCTCCAATGTCACCACCCAGGTCCATGACTACAGCATCTCTTGTCTGGACCTCCAAGGGTCTTTGTGCCAGTATCTTCTTCCCCAGGTTCCTAATGGCTACCAGGATCTGCAAATGTTCTGCTTACAGTCCTTCCATGCACCCACCTTCCCTACCACTGTCTTCCAAACCTCCACTGTCCCTGCTCCATCATCTTCATGATGGTTCTCAGAACTTCTTCCTGATGAAACCAAAAGGAATGAAATAGACTGAGAAAGAACTAATGTTTTTCACCTTATCGTGTCACTCAATACTAAATTTGCATCTTGGATATCATCTGGGAATGTATTCTTTCTCACATTTGGGAGAACTGAATAAAATTCATTCTTCTTTGACATGGCCTTTGAGGCCCTTGTGCATCAATTAAGCATTTATTAAATGCTGGTGATAGGCACTGAACAGTTCATCCCAGCCACATGGGATTGCTAGTCCCCACCTCCTAAATGACACCTGGACCTCTCTCAGTTATGGTTTAGATAACTTTTAGTTATGGTTTGGGTTTTGTCTCCCAAAGACTCATGTGTTGTAAACTTGATCCCCAGAGCAGCAATGTTCAGAGGTGGGGCTTTTGGAAAGTGATTGGATCACAAAAGCTCTTACCTGATTGTGGATTTATATTCTATTTATAGCTGAATGGACTTCTGGGAGGTGGTGGTGATAAGACCGAAGGAGTGGGTCCTTGAGGTGTGCTTTTGGGGATTTTATCTTGTCCTTGGCCCCATTCCCCTCTTTCTCTGCTTCCTTTTCTCATGAGCTGAGCAGCTTTCCTTCACCACATCCTTCTGTCATGATGTTCTTCTGCCTCACTTCAAGCCCAAAGTAATGGAGCCAGTCAACCATGGACTGAAACCACTGAAACCATAAACCAAAATAAATCCTTCCTTCTCTAAATTGTTTACATCAGATATCTTGGTTATAGTGAGGAAAAACTGACTAATATACAGTCTCTGTCTCTTTTTTTTCTTTGCTTCCTGGAGGACTTGTTCTGACACCCTAAAATCCAGCTGCCTTCTTTGTGAAACTGTCCCCCAAGTGCTCTCCAGCACTTCATCTTCTCTCTATATTGGTATTTATCATTGCCCAAAATTGGTAAGTGCTTTTCTCCATGGCTAGAGCTCAAGGGGGTGGGGACATGTTTTATTTATTGTTAGGGGGTCTCAAAGGAGTTCCTCAGTATATAACTGCCTTTCTTTGCTACCTGGATTTTACTCACATTGAGAAATAAGAGGAACTGAGGATTTCGCTATCACTTTTTTTTAAAACAGATGAAGTCTAAATTAGAGAACTTGGCTTTTGCACAAGGCCATATGGTCCTTCTGAGTGAATTCAAATTAGATGATCTCACCAGCCACGCAAAGACCACTCAAGATCAGCTACAGGGGGTAGAAGAGCTGAGAAGTGGCTCAGTTAATTTGCTCCCTGAAGGCAGTTCTCTTTCAGGAGAAATAAGAGCAGGCTGGGTTCTGCAAGCCTGTTTTTTTCTTACTACACTACCAATCAGTGTTTCTTAGGGAGAATCCCTCTTATCCACCCACAGAATGAGTCAAAGGTGTTTCACCTGATAAAATTAATCTCTCAGATGGCATAAATCATAAAATTTTAGAAAATCAGAAAGATGGGACCTCAGACATTAGTTATCATGATCAACTCTCTTGTTTCACATATTGGGAAACTGAGGCCCAGGGAGAAGAAGGTACTTACTTAAGTTACTTAATTATCACCTGAACAATCTGTAACTTAAACCTGTGGTTGCATGACAGATACTATTGATAATTCTATGACACAATTCCCAAGGGCAAAAAAAGATAACTGTTGCTGCCCACTATTTGGCAATGTCACCAGAATTCCCAATCCCATTCTGGAATTAGGGCCCTGTAAGGCTCCGCTGTTAGGATAGCTTAGCACAGGACTTTAATTGTGGATTCAGGAAACCCAGTCCTTGGCTAACCCAATTCTTTCCACATAATTAAAAGCAGGAGAAGTGAAATGTCAAGAGGAAATATGCATTTAATCCACTTCAAAGAGCCCTGTTTATTTTTGAATTCTGCCCCCCCACCCCGGCCCTGCACCTTAATTCTCAGTCACTGTAAATTACTTCACAAAATGATTTTAGAATAGAAAAAGGCACAAGGAGGCAGAGAAGCAGTCTTTAATATTTCATCTTCCTTTGCCATCATTTAGGATATTCATTCATGGTAAGGAGAAGGAAATGGCTTTTGGTCCACAGATGAGCAGAATCACTTTTAATGAAGATAAGATTTTTTTTTTTTTTTTTTTTTTTTTTTTTTTTTTTTTATATTTCCACCTAAAACTATCTAAAGAATGAAGATCTCTCCTGGTGATGCTTGGAATAGAAGGCATTTCTAATTCCTTTTTAATGAGAATGCGAACAAAAGTATTCCAAAGCAAGGGTATGAGTTCCCTGGGAAAAAGAAGAAAGCGCTGAAATTAACCTCAGTTAGAGATATGTCAGTTAAATACTTTCGTAACTTCATCATTGTCTATTCGGGAAAACATTACTCTTCAATGAAAGGTTCAGGAGCTTCTAAACCAAGAAAGGAAGAAACCAGGGGGTTATTTACGAGTCCCGAGCCTCTAGAGGTTTTAAACTACTGCGAAATAAGCCGGTTCGTTACCACTCTTGGGACAAACAGCCCGCGAGCTAACCGAGCAAGCTAACCCGATCTTCTGGCGTCCTCGCGGCCGGCCTCCCACGCCCCCTTGCGGATTCATGTGGCAGCGCACCCCGGACCCTAGCTGCAGAAAAGTCGGCCACCCGCATTCAGCGCCGCATCCCGACGCTGTCCTCGCGCACAGCCTTGGCAGCACTCATCGATTGCCTTCTATTCTCATCCAATCACCAGCAAAGCTGCGGGCGAGGAGGGTATTCCAATCAGGGCTCCTGAGTCCCAGACCTCAGCTGGTGACAAACTGGGTGCCTTCAGCTGCCCTCCCAACCTGGTCCTGGAGCGCACTCGTCTTTGAGTCCACCAGCAGCGGTGCAACTTCCCCAGGGAGTCAACTTTAAGTCAACCTGAGGACTTGGTGCAGGTAGCTGGGTCCTGCTCACGAGCGGACGGGATGGCTAGGGCTAGTGGGGACATCTGGGTTGGAGAGGAGGTGGTGGGGTGCTTCACGCTTCTGGTTCCTGCAGGCGCACAGGTGTTCCACGAGGTATAAAGTGACAGCTTGGGACTAAGATGTGGAGCCCTTGTCTGTCGGGGGGCGGGGGGCAAGACGCTAGTCGGACTCTTGAACCTTCGAGGCTGCTGGGCTGGGGAGGATCTCCGGGGGAAGTGCCTCGGTCAGAGGTCTGGCTGACGGCGATTGGGCATCCTGGGAGATAGATTTTGAGGCAGGAGCTTCCCTGGGAGGGACTGCTGGACCAGAGTTCTACGCAAGCTGCCCTTATAGAAGTTCGGGCAGCGATGGCTGAGCGTCTTACCAACAGGAGATTGGAGGGGGATAGACCTGAGCAGGGGTATTCCAGGCCAGTGGCTGGTCGCTATCTCGGGGGGGGGGGGGGGGGGAAGTACCTGGAGTTAGGTTTAACAGGAGAGGGGCTGACTTGGGGGTCTCGCGGGAGGTGGCTGTGCTGAGGGTCCCCGGTGCGTAGTGGAACTGGGGAGATCGCTGGGGGAGGAGGCTGGATTGGATATCCCAGTCCCGGAGAGAGTGAGGAGAGTGGTTGATTAGGATCCTCCTCTCTCCACTAGTGGAAAAGGCTGACCCTTTTCAAGAAACGTGCACTGGGCTAGAGGATTCCCGCTCATTTGCAGTGGCTCCAAGGAGGTAACGTCAAACGGGGATTTCTGGGGTGGCGGCTGGGCAACCCTGCGGCTGGCAGTTGTGCCCCGAGTCCCAGGAAGCGAACGAATACTCCTTATTGCGCGTTGTAAAAGAAACGCGACAGTTCTCTCACCGCCCTGCTGGTTTGTTGCAGGGTCGGATCCAGCAGCTCAGGAGTGGAACCCTAGGCGCTTCTCCCAGTGCACTTGGACTGCGCTTCGGACCCCGCCCGGTAGCGCTACGCCTTAAAGGGCTCAAGGCCGGGCGCACCTTGGGGCCACGGTCATGGAGGGCGCTTTCTCAGCCAACTGGAGCGCCGAGGCGGTCAATGCGAGCGCCGCGCCTCCTGGGACCGAGGGCAACTGCACCTCCGGACCGCCGCGGCGTAACGAGGCCCTGGCACGCGTAGAAGTGGCGGTGCTGTGCCTCATTCTCTTCCTGGCGCTGAGCGGCAACGCGTGTGTGCTGCTGGCCCTGCGCACCACGCGCCACAAGCACTCACGCCTCTTTTTCTTCATGAAACACCTGAGTATCGCCGACCTGGTGGTAGCTGTGTTCCAGGTGCTGCCGCAGCTACTGTGGGATATCACCTTCCGCTTCTACGGGCCAGACCTGTTGTGCCGCCTGGTCAAGTACCTGCAGGTGGTGGGTATGTTCGCCTCCACTTACCTGCTGCTGCTCATGTCGCTTGACCGCTGCCTGGCCATCTGCCAGCCACTGCGCTCACTGCGCCGGCGTACGGACCGCCTGGCGGTGCTAGCCACGTGGCTCGGCTGCCTGGTGGCCAGCGCGCCGCAGGTGCACATTTTCTCGCTGCGAGAGGTAGCTGAAGGCGTCTTTGACTGCTGGGCGGTCTTCATCCAGCCCTGGGGCCCCAAGGCCTACGTCACATGGATCACACTCGCTGTCTACATCGTGCCAGTCATCGTACTCGCTGCCTGCTATGGCCTCATCAGCTTCAAGATCTGGCAGAACTTGCGACTCAAGACGGCGGCGGCAGCAGCTGCGGCCCAGGCCCAGGGACCCGAGGGTTCGGCGGCGGGTGGTGAGGGTCGCGCGGCCCTGGCGCGGGTCAGCAGTGTCAAGCTCATCTCCAAAGCCAAGATCCGCACGGTCAAGATGACCTTCATCATCGTGCTGGCCTTCATTGTATGCTGGACACCATTCTTCTTCGTGCAGATGTGGAGCGTCTGGGACACTAATGCACCCAAGGAAGGTAGTGCGGGGAGGAAACTTGGAGGAGGGAGCATGGCAGGGGCCAAGCCGTAGTGGTGCTACCTCCGCACTTCCAGGGTTTTGGGGCCTTCTGGGGGATAAGCCCGTTTGAGTCTCCAGCATCTCATGGCCAGTTGATTTTGACCAAGTAACATCCCTGAGCCTCTCCTTCACCTTCTGTGAAACTGAAATAATGATAGAAGTACCAATGCTGACAAGGCAAAAGGGTAGTGAAATGAGAAAAAGCACATAAAGTGCCAGAGCACAGGCCTGGGGTAGCCATGGCTGGTGGTTACTGAAGAGGAAACTAGGTTCAGGTGGCTGTCTTCCCCAGCCAGTGATGGAGATAGATTTCCAACCCGGGCCCAAGCTCATGCTCAAGCATCTTCTACTTTAAGTCCCAGATGGCCTTGAATCCATGAGGTTTGTGAGGACAGCCCCTGGAGGTGAGCAGTTGGTCCGGCCAAACTCCAGGAAGGTTGGGGTCCCCTGGGGAGGTGAGGACAACTTCTAGAACCCCTTGCCTAGTGGAAGTGATGCTTTGCCTGGTGAGGGAGAGAGGTGACTCCCTCAGGAGCACTGGGCAGGTGCAGGACTGGGGTCCCCAGAATGGATACTTACACTTAGGGGATAGGGAGGAGGATGCTCAGGTTGGACTGGGAGGCTGCATGACTTCTATATTGAAGGGTGGGCCAGCCTTGCACTTTGGAGGACTAGCAAGGTTACATGACTTGGCCTTTGCTTGTCGGAAGACCAAAAGGAAGTGGTTGAATGAGGCTTCTGGGGAAGAGAGCTTTGGGGAACAGAGAGCACCCTGGAGGCTCTGTGGCTAGTGCTGGGCAGCTGTCCCCAAAGCACAGCGCTCCAGAGAGCTTTACCCTCGCTGCCACAAGTTCAGTAGCTTTTTTGGAAAGAGCAGGAACCCTGGTCATTGGTGGCCAATGACATACACCTTCTTGTTTGACAGTAAGCCTGTAACTGGGATGATAATGCTTATAAGGGAAGACTTTCCACCCTGTCTATCCTCTAGCAGCACAATGTCCTGTTTCTGTATAAAATAATTGCTCCTCTTCATAGTCTCGTATATATCCAGCCTGTGAAGCTGAAAGCTCAGTGCCAGCTGCCTTCGTTCAGACTGATAACTTTGCTTTGTTCCCTTGCAGAAACCATAGACACCTGGCTCCTTAGGCAGCCCTCCCGGATAGTGGCCAGGACTCTGGTTATTCCAAATGTATTGGGTGCCTCTGGCATGGCATCTGGGCTGAAGATAGCTGTGAGGACACAGCAAAACTATGCCTGCATCCCTGATGCATCCCCTGGGGATGCCTTGAAGAGGCATCAGAAAGGGGGAGGCACTTGGCCCCTGTCACACAGCAAGTCGGAGGCAGAGCAGCAACTGGAGGTGGGGTTTCCTCACCAGGCTTCTTATGAAGGGCACCTGACTAGAGAGTTGGGATGCACAAAACCCAGTGGTGGGTATTTTTAAGTAAGTCGTCAGCACACCTGTTTCCTTGGCAGGATTCAAAGAGACCAGACCCAGGTCTTAAGGAACTCCAACTACTTCTCCCAACTACTGAGGGAGAAGGCTAGCACCCCTCAGAGCACATTCTGGGAGACCTGGGCTCTCGTTCTTCCTCCTGCCCTTACTAGCTTTGGGATGTTGGGTGAGGAATCCTTTTATTCCTCTGGTCTCTTACTGTCTTGCTTTTGGGATGAGAACATTTCAACATTCTGTTCATTGATTCTGCAGGTGCCCTGACTCTTGGGGTCAGGATTTGTGAATTTTCTCCCTCTTTATCCTCCTACCACCCTCCTCAAGTAGCTTTGTATTGTATGACTCCTTCTCATCTACTCATCTTTTTCTCTTTCTTTCCTCTGCAAAGAACTGGAGTATGTGGTCAACACACAGGTTGTAATCATGGAGTGAAGTTTCAATCTGTAAATGTACATCAGACTACTTATTGCTCTGTCTTAAAATGAGAGATAGCAGTAGAGAGAATGCAAAAGAATCTAAGTGTAGGCCAGAGACCTTTGGGCCACATGTAGTCTTAGGGTTTCCCTGTGGATGAGGCCCTCAGTAGAGAGCCACTAATCAAACTCAAGGGGCAGGGGAGAAGTGGACTTTTAGAATGTCCAATCCCATGTCCCTTTGCTCCTTTGCTTCTATCCTTATTCACAGGAAAAGGGCTTCTCTTGGCCCCCCTTGGCATTCTGTACTGGATGCCAAGAAGAGAAACAATGTGGAACAACCCTGGGGTGGGGGACTCATGATGTGCTGTAGTCAGAACACACCTGACCCCAGCATGTGGCCAGGGGCAGTCCAGATGTGAGAGATTCCTGGAGCATAGAGGTGAGGACTTGGGTTCTGGCCACCAGCCTCAACCTCAGGGCTGCAAGTGTCTGAGTGGATGTGGGCTCAGCCAGGAAGAAGTTGGTCTTGATTTAAATAATTGCAATATTGGGTGGACCATCATAAGTGATGGTGTTTGCAGCCACATGGACATGGCTCAAACAAGGCTATCAGCAAGCATTAAGGAAGGATTGAAAGAGAAGCTTGCTCAGGCTACTCAAGGGATTTTGACTGGGAAGTGGAATTAATACATAGGCTCCCTTTCCTCTCCAAGAGGAACAGAATTGACAAGAGATGCAAAAATAACCTGACTAGAGTCCCTTGCTTGGCTCTCCCCAGGGGATTTAGAATTAGAAGTTCAGGGATCCCACTGCTACAGTGGGACCTCATGCATGAAGACCTGGGGGAGAAGCATGGGGTCTGTGAGCAGGATGCTGTTGCTCTGCTCACCAGTATGTGCCCAGTGCCTGGAACAGAGCTGGACACCCATTGATGGTACAACCAAAGCTTGCTTGTCAAATGAGTGGGATGTGTGAGGAGTGGGTGTAGGAGATGGAACAGGAGTGGGTGTGAAGAGCTGGACTTGGGAGGGAGAGGAGCTTTCTAAGTAGTTATCTGGAACTCTCTTCCAGATGTAGAATTGCAACCCTGGGTGGAAGTGAGTGCTCTATCACAGCAGTCAACCAAACATCAAGCACACAGGACCAGAAGGAAGGTGGGAATGCATAGGAGGCCTGTTTTTAAGTGTTTCCCCATCCCTGTTTCTGTAGACCTGTGGTCCATCCAGCAGGCCTTTCTGCCTTTCCTTCCCATAGACACTGTGTCCATAGTATGGGGGGCAGGTGCCTTCGAGGAACATGCTCTTTGGATAATCCAGGCATGTGGAGAGCAGGTGGGTAGAATGGGCAGCAAGAGTTGGACAGCTTCATACCTGGCCATAAGGAGCTCTCCAGTGAGCCCTTTGAGTATAAATTACCATGAGATGGACCATTAACAGCCAAACTCTTGTCTGATTAAGCCAATTCTTGACTAAGGCTAATGTTTTCCCTTTAGAGTGTTCCTAGGTGACTTCCCTTTTTTCCCTCCAAAGGTTTGATTAATAACAGAAAAAAAAAAAAAAAAGAAACATTGGGTGAAGCTTTGCTACATATTTTTTCCCCATTTGATGGATGCATAAATATAGGCTAATACGGCCAAGATTAATCACAAAGTTCTCAGTACACCCATGGACCTCTGGGAGGGACCCCCCATTTTCTGCCAGGTTGGTGTCACTGTCACTCTGTCTTCCAAGGTGTATCTAGGTGGTGCAATGGCACTGGCCCTGGGTGGGGCTGGCCCTGCCCACAGCTCAGTTTTCTGAGGTTAAGTATCCAGCTTAGGTTGGGGGAGGGTGGATTGTGCTGTGGCATAGTACCTTGCACATAGTGGGTGCTCTGTAAGATGTCTGCTTTTTGAAAATGATAAATACATTTTAATAAGTATCAGGGTCTTGAGGGAAGCTGGTGCCATTGAGGGTGGGAGTTGTTTGAGCACGCAGTAGCATCTTAGCAAAGGCTCTACAGTGCGGTTGGGGGTGGTGGCCAGTCCTGTGACTCAGGAACACAAGGGTTAAAAGGTAAAGAGAAGGGAAAGGAATGTCTTGTCTGAGGGGGGTTTCCAGCTCTGAGTTTGTAAGTGCTCCTGGTTGGGCCCTTGGAGGAGGGGTGGGGGGCTGTGCAACCTGGTGATCTTCAGGGTCCTAGTACCTGTGCTCCTGGTCTCTGCTTGCACTTCCTTTTGTGCTAGGAGAGAGGGGGGTGCTGCTGTGTCCTGTCCTCTTGCTAGACACGTCTGTGTGCCATGGACCTCTGCCCTCCCTGGCCCGTGGCTCACACCTGAATGGCCACACTTACTCATTCCGTTTCTCTCCTCTTGACCTTGGTATCTGAATGTGAACTTAATTTTCCTAGAGGGAATTACATTTGAATCCAGTCACCCTGTAGCAGGCTGTGCCCTGTTGTCAAGCAGAAAAATTGTCCTTTTGCCTTTCCAACGTGCTAGTGGTTGCGGCTGCTTTATCAGGACTTCCTGTCTGCTAATTTCATGCTTCAATTCAATTCAGTCCTTTATTGAACTCTTCCTGTTTTCCAATCTCTACTAGCAGCCAGGGGCAGAGCCACAAATGGGACATAGTCCCCATCCAAGGAGTATAAACAAAAATAATGGCAATGTGATAGGATAATGCTGTACTTAATTTATCAAGTGGTGTGAATATTAGTTAATTCTCTCTCCCAGTGGAAGAAAAAAACCGGGAAGGTTTCAGGGAGGAAGTAACATTTGAAAAGGGTTTTGAAGGATAAGTAGAAGCTTGTTAGGCAAAGAAGCAGGTACATTCTCTTTTGAGACCCTTGGATGGTTACTATCTTATCTTCTCCTTATTCCATACTCCATACAATTTCAGTCAGTTGGAAAGATGTTTCTTTAGTTGCACACAAATCACTTGAGGAACTTGTTAAAATACTGATCTGATTCAGTAGGTCTGTAGTGGAGCCCTAAGAATGCATTTTTGGCAAGTATACAGGTGGTGCCTATGTGATGCCACGTAGCTGGCCCACTGAACTCACTTTGTGTAGCAGAGCTTTAATGTAATATCTCTTTGGCCAAAATCCATGGTTTGCCTATGCGTGACCTGTAGTGGATGTTCTTCAAAGGACTAGAATGGCCTTGTCATTTGCAAGAGACATCTGCCCTTTATTCTTCCAAAATGTGATTATTCTCCAGGCCCAGCCCAGTGAGTCCAACATGTCTACTAGATTTAACCTATGCCATAAAAGAAGCCCATTTGAAACTCTATAGCCCCCAAATTTGGCTCTTCACCCCAACCCTGCAGTTCCTGGGTTGGTAACACATCTGGAATTTTTAGAAAAAAATCACAGTTATAAAATTGTGTTTTTTCCAAAGAAGGTATCCTGTAATATATATTGGAACTTGATCTTTACACAAGCATACATTTCAAAGCCAGTTTTTAAAGGCTTTCTGTAGCCTGACTGCCAAAGGCTTACACAGTCCCTATAGGAATAAGGGACTGGACACCCAAACTCCCGATAGTCCAAGGGGAGGTCTTGCACCAAGTGATTCGTTTCCCTCGTGTCGGTCTCTTTTAAAGTTGACGAAGTTGACAGCTCAGCTGTCTGCCTTTGAACTGCATATGGAGCGTGTTAGTTGCCTCTGGAATGACATAGCCCAGAGAGATGGTGGCCAGCTGCCCGGCAGCTGCTCTGGGCTAATTTGGTCCTTCAGTGCTGGGGTGGAGGGAGTGCCGGGAAGTCCGAACAGGGGAGTTCTTGGGACATGAGTAAAGTCAGGCTGGTGAGGATGGAATGCCTGGTGCTTACCATCCTCCAGCAGCCCTCTGCCTCCCACCCTGCATGAATCACGGTGCTGAGCAGAAATCCAGAGTGGATTTCTCCTCTTCAGGGGACAAAACTGCCCAGCCAGTGACATTTGCTTTCGGTGCTTGGCCTTTTCTGCTCATTGGCAAGTAGGAGCCCCAGCTGAAGACCACTCTTACTTCCAGTCCTGCACCTGTATTCCCCTCTCCCAAAGGCTGCAACCCCCATTTGATATGGTTCTGGACATATACTCCCCTCTTGCCTACAGTCAGTCTGTGAATCCTTTGAGGCAGGGACTTGATGGAGCTGCAAAGGCCCTAAAGCCAGCTCAGTGCCTGGCATTAGAGGAACTGGAATGAAAGGTGGACAAATGTTTGATTTCTTCCTTTCCCCGACATTCCCTGAGCATGGGGCCAGCATCTCCAGGATAGACTGGGGGGATTGGTGCCTCCCATTCACCTTCTTTTCCCCACAAGGATCAGGGACCGCAGGTTAGCAGCTTGGGCATGTTGGTCACAGGGGAAGGTGTGAGTTTTATGGCAGAATGGGACAGACATGACTTTAGAACTGACTCTTACAGGGAAGACTCTGAAATTCTGCTTTTGCCCACAGTTGTAGCAATCCTGCCTTTGGGGTTTCTTAGGTCATTGGTAGCATGAGTTTTTCCAAAATGGATTATCTAGAGGTTTTTTTTTTTTTTGTTTTGTTTTGTTTTGTTTCGTTTTGGTCACATCATCCAGTCTCAGGGCTCTGAGTTTTTCTTTGTTGCTTTTAATTTCTTTTTTTGAGAAGTGCTAGAGAAAAAGGGGCTAAGGATAGTTTCTTTAATTGACCTGAGCAGAAGTCCCTGACCTTGGACTTTATAAATTACTGCAGTTGATGAAGTTGATTCTCTCTCTTAACCAGTAATTATCATCATCATCATCATCATCACTAGAATAAATGTCTTGCCATTCAGAAAGCCCTTTTACATGATCTTTTTAAAAAAATTTCCTTTTCAGTGTTCTTGTGTGACCTCCATTCTACTGATAAGGAAACTAATGCTGAAACAGTTGATGTGGCTCAGAGTGTAAAGAGGGGAAAGGGGGACTTAGGCACCAAGGGTTTGCATGGGATTCTGTGTTCAGGCTTCTCCTACCCACCTGCTCCTGTGAATGCCTCCTGTCCTCTCCCCAGGTAATCTATGGAAATCCATTTGATTGAGCAGTCATTGCATGGGGCAACTTCTGGCCAAAGTTAAGGCCTGGAGCAGGAGCAGAACACTGTTTACCTTGCCAACTAGCTCTCTGGCAGGTGGAGGGAGTGGGTGACTGGGGTCCTAAAGGGGTAGGGACACCACAGCATTTACTCCTGACCTGCTAGACACAACTCCCAGGTAGTGTCTAATTCACCTTTTCAATCAGTTCCCTGTGAGCACTACCCAGCAGGTGGGTGCATTTTGAAAGAAGACAATAAACTGCTAAAGATCTCAGCAGGGAAGAACACCAGGAGGGTGGCCTAGCCCTGGAACTTCAAGCTGGAAGGCAGTGAGCAGAAAGCAAAAAGAACTATTAAGACAGCAGCTTCTCTCAGCTGGAAAGTCCAGGCCCACCAGTGAGTTAAAGCTGATCTCAGCACTTCTCCCTCCAGTGACGCAGGACCTGTAAGCTGCAGGGCAAGATGGGATACTTTCAGTACCCCAATAAAGACAGCACGAGACACGGGCATTGTTATCTAATGCTAGTTCATTATTTGTTTCAGGAAACTGTCAACTTAATGGAGCCCAGACATTGTCCCTGTGCTCCCTGCAAATGGCCCATCTTTCATCCTGTCTAAACCTATCAGAAAATTCAGGTTAACTGAAAAGGGCAGATCCACCCTGAAGGTTTAGTTGGTGGTGGGGCCTTTTGAGCCAGCAAGTGAATCTTCATATAGACGGACCTTCTTAGTCAGGCAGTCTGGCTCAAGAGCCACAATGAACAGATACCCCCCTGTGGCAGTGATGTTTCCAGATGCACAGCCGGGGGGGTCCTGAGTTTTATGTGCCACCCAGGGCTGCTTCATAGCCTAAAACACACTCCAGCTGAGGGAGTAGAGTCTTCCCTTTGTGTCCTAGCTTGTTATTGATTGGAAAATTAGCCTATTTATTGAGTACTTACACATCGTTCTAATAGCAATGACTGTACCTTGACTCTGTTGTTTGTGGTTAAAAAGTGCCGGGAATCCTGAACCACACTTGATTTCTATTAGCTTTTCATTGCTGTGACCAAAACACCTGACAAACAATTTAGAGGAGGAAAAGTTTATTTTGAGTTATGGTTCCAGAGGTTCAGTCCATGGTTAACTGAGTCCATTGCTCTGGCCCAACATGATGCAGAAGGGTCTGATGGAGTGCAGCCAGGAAGAAGAGAGAGCATAGAGGGAGGGGTCCCCAGGGAGGATATACTCTTAGGGCTTACCTCCAGGGACCCACCTCCTCCAACCCTGCCCTACCTGCCTACAGTGACCACCCTGTCAGTCCATGCAGATGGACTGATTAGATTACAGCTCTCATAGTCATTTCACTTCTGAATATTCCTGCATTAACAGGAGCTTTGGGGGGGGGGGCACCTTTCGTCCAAACCATAACAGTATCCCATCTAAGTCAGTCTTGAAATAATTCTGTGAAGAAGCTTTTCATTATCCCCATTTCTCAGGTGGAGAAACTCAAGTCAAGAGAGGTTAAGATGACTTGCCCAAGATCACACAGCTACCAAGTGGTAAAACCAGGACTGATGGTTGCTCACTGGATTCAACATCTCCCTCAGCTAATTCTAAACCATCTTTCTAGTTTCTTCTTCCCCACCTCTTGTTCCCCTGAAAGTCCCAGAATGCTGCTAGACTGCCTCTTTCCTCCATCAAAGCAGCCTCTGTGGTCCCTCTTGTCTGTTCCCACATAGCTTTCTTGCTGGCCAGTGGTAGTGACTTCATATCCTACCCCCTTTGCATTCATGTCTTTGGATGATTAAGATCTTGCCAGTTTTAAAAATCCTAATGTGCCCTTAGCGTTGGTAACTTGATGTAAGTAGGTACACCTTAGAGGAGGCTGTTCATCCCCTTAGGAGCCTGTCCAGGCCAGGCCAGTCATTCATGTCTGTGGCCGCCAGGTGGGAGCAGAGATTCTGGCCTTGGACCAAACATCTCCCATCCAGGCTTTGCTGTTTGGAGATAGAAAGACTTGTGTAACTAGCTAGCAATTAATTATTTACTTTTTTTGTACTCTTGCTTTTCTTTTTAAAAATAGGATAGCCGGGTGTGGTGGCACATGCCTGCAATCCCAGTGACTTAGGAGACTAGGACAGGAGGATTGCCAGTTCAAGTTGCCTTGGCAACTTAGACCCTGTCTCAAAAATAAAAAAGGGCTCGGGATGTAGCTCAGTAGTAAAGGGTCCCTGGATTTAATATCTGGTACCAAAACATTTTAAAAGGATAAAAAATTAGAAGTTCCGAAAGTAAAGAGTGAGGCAAATAGCTTAAATAAGTGGACAAGGTTATAGGCTGAGGATCCCCTATCTGAAATGCTTAGGACCAGAAGTATTTCAGATTTTGTATATGTATTTGTATTTGCATGGGATGGGCTTTGGGATATATTTTAGTCAGCTTTTTTTGCCATTGTGAGACCAAAAGACCTGACAAGAACAGTTAGAGCAGGAAAAGTTCACTTGGCTCACTGAGGTCTTAGACCACACACAGCAGCTGACACTACAGCTCTGGGACCAGGATAAAGCAGAACATCATGGTGGAATGGCAGAGGAAAGCAGCTCAGGACATGGCAACAGGAAGCAGAGAGACACTCCAGACGAGGGACAAAATATAAATCCCAAAGGCATGCCCCCAGTGATCCACCTCTTCCATCCACACCCTTCCTCCTACAGTTGCCCCCCAGTTAATCCCTATCAGTGGATTAATACACTGAGTGGATTAAGGTTCTCCTAACCCAATCATTTCACCTCTAAACCTTTCATTATTTCAGACATCAGCTTTTAGGGGAAACCTCATGTCTAAACCATAATAGGGAAGAAACCCAAGTCTAAACATGAAGTTGATTTGTTTGATTTATACCTTAAATAGACAGAAGGCCATCTCATAGGAGAGTTTTAGTGCAGCTACATTTTGACTGTGATCTATTGCAAGAGGGCAGATGTGGAATCTTCTACTTGTGGCCTGTGTCAGGGCTCAGAAAGTTTCTGATTTTGGAGCATTTGGGATTTTTCTTTTCCTACTAGGTATGTGCAACCTGTATCATGTAATTGTATACAAAGTAAAATTTGGAGGCTTTCCTTCCACGTGTGAACTTCATTCCTATATTTCCTTCTGTCCCACTTCATACCTTTATTCTTCCTTCTGTGGCTGATGGTTTACTTTTTGATGCCTTTTAAAAACTTTGACTTTTACATGTTGATTTTGCTTCGTTTATTATTTTGAACACATTCTATTTCAAGCCTTGTGGGTGATTTTTTAAATTTAATTTTAAAACATTTTAGCAGACATTCTAAAGTTAATTTCATCTTCTAAATCATCCAAAACAAGAAGGTTTTTAAAAATTCTTTTATTAAAAGCAAAAATTCAATGACAGTGGGTTTTTTCCCTTTGGCCTTTCCTCTTTTCTGTTCTTTTTGTTCTGAAGATTAGATTCCCATCCTTTGCTTTCTAAAAATCCTCTTTTGCAACATGTTTGGTTTTAGTCCATTGTAGTATGCATTTAGGTGCACCAACTAATTAGTCCTTAAACTCAGGTGTATATCAGAACCACTCAGAGGGCTTGTTAAAACAAATTTTTCCAGAGGGTGAGCTGCTGCTGCATCGGAAGACCAACTTTGAGAACTACCCTCTTAGAATTGTCTTAGAAGGGACCCCTGCCCTTCTCCTTTTGGTGCTTGGAGACTTTGCAGACGAACAACTCTGTTTTCTTCGTCATTGGCTATGTCAACTCCAGCATCTCCAGTGAAGAATTCTTTCCTTGATATAGCCATTGAATTCTGGAATTACTTTCTGGAAGATTTTTGAGAAAAGACAGAAGACTGGTGGATTCCCCAGCCTTCTTGTGGTTGTCTTTACTCATAAGGATATGACTGTGAAAGGAATTCTTGCTTATGTTGTTATCTTGTTTTTTTTTTTTATTTTTTAGATGTTGATAGACCTTTATTTTATTCATTTTTTAAAAAAAATATGTGGTGCCGAGAATCGAACCCATTGCCTCACTTGTGCTAGGCAAGTGCTCTGCCACTGAGCCACAACCCCAGCCTGTTATCTTGTTTTTATCATGGGTTTCTGGCCTCATCTGTTGGCTGATGGCTACTGTTTATCAGATTTGAGACCATTGAAAGAAACTTATATGTTCTCGTCAGTTTTTTGTCACCATGATCAAAATATTGGACAAGAACAACTTAGAAGAGGAAATGTTTACTTAGGGTTCACAGTTTTAAAGGTTCAGTCCATGGTGGGCCAACTCCATTGCTCTGAGCCTGAGGTAAGGCAGGATATCATGGTGGAAGAGCATGGCAGAGGAGAGCTGCTCAGCTCATAACAGAGCTGGGGGAGAGAGAGAGACAGAGACAGACACCCAGACACACACCAGGGTCAAAATATAACCCCCAAAGGCAGTTTCACCCCCAAAACCAACTTCTTCCAGCTGCCTCCAGTTACTGCCCAGTTAATTCATTCATATAATTAACCCATCTAATGAATTAATCCACTGATAAGGTTACAGCTCTCATAATCTAATCATTTTATTTCTGAATGTTAACACAAGAGCTCTTGGGAGATACTTCATATCTAAATAATAATACCTAGATTTTTTTTCTCCTCTGTTTGAAAGCACCTAGGATTAAATGTTTTCCTTTCCCATTTCATTTATCTTTGTGTCCTCAGTGCTGAGCCCGGTGCCTGGCACACTGTCCTGATAGCAACCACCATTTATTGGGCACACTCTAATCCTGGCCACCTTCCAGGAGGCTTGGGTACTCTCATTATCCCCATTTAAAGATTAGGAAATCTTTAAAGCTTCTTGGGAGAACTAAAGTAATTAGTCACTTCTGGGATTAGAATGCAAACTAGGGTTGGCAGCTTCTAGACCCTGCTCTTTGACCTTCTAAGTAGTAGGGATTCAACACTTGCTGGGTGAGTGATAAAGGATCAGGTGGCTGCTATGTGTATAGCTCTTGCTGAGGGATGCATGCAGCAGGTAAACTTTGGATAAGAGAAAGGGGGAGACTCTTTGAGGGCTGGAATGAGCCTGGGGAGATTGGGAGACATTCCCAGAGCAAGGTTACAGAAGGAAGGCATTCATCACCTCCTCAGTCCCTGTCTTGTGATGTAGGTGGTGGTACCTGGAAAAGGCTGTTACTAGGAAACAGTGGTAAATCAGATGGTGTGGGAAGGCTCCCTTGGTGATGTCCTGTTTGCCTCTTCCCACCCCCACAGCCTCAGCCTTCATCATCGCCATGCTCCTGGCCAGCCTCAACAGCTGCTGCAACCCCTGGATCTACATGCTCTTCACGGGCCACCTCTTCCATGAACTGGTGCAGCGCTTCCTCTGTTGCTCCTCTAATCACCTGAAGGGTAGCCGCCCAGGAGAGACAAGTGTCAGCAAAAAGAGCAACTCGTCCACCTTCGTCTTGAGCCGACGCAGCTCCAGCCAGAGGAGCTGCTCCCAGCCGTCCACAGCGTGACCCACTGGTCTAGGCCAAAGCCACCTCCTGAGGCTGGGTTGTGCTGACGGTAGACGGGGGTAGACAGTCTACCCACTGGTGGCCCATGTACATGTATGTATAAGGTATCGATCAGCTTGTGTCCCTCCACACCTTGAGGTAGCTTGAGTGTGACTGACTTGGGGTGGGGAAGTGGTTTCTGTGGTGGAAGATGTTAGGGTGACTCATCCATCAGACAGTTCCCTCTGGGCTCCCACATGTTCTTCTGCTATCCTGATCCCAAAGCTATTCACTGCAGTGGGTGGTTGTTTTCTCCCCTGGACCTCTTCAGTATCTTTTTACTCCTTTATTATAGGATCTTGGGAAAGGAAGTAAGTATGGGATTGGAGACCAGCTGGATCAGGATACCCAGTGTTCTGGGCTTGGGATAAGAAGTGGAAATGGGACCTCAGCTGGGGAGGGTGGTGCTAACTTCCTCCTGACCTCAGAGAGAGTGCTTTTGCCTCTGAGTGACAAATCTTAACATCCTTGGGACCAGCTGTCAGAAGATAACCCTTGGAGGAGGAGGTCCTATCTAAGACCATCTGGCACAGGTAACAAATGAGCACTTGATGTGAAAATGTTTAAGAAGCTAATATTTAACAAGCATTTTGGAAAGAGAAATAAAAGGAATCCAGATTGGAAGGAAGAACTAGAGCTATTTGTGCATAACAGATTTTGAATATATAGAAAGTCCTAAGGAATTCACACACACACACACACACACACACACACACACACACACCCCTATGAGACTAATAAATGAGTTCACCAAAGTTGCAGGATAGAAGATCAATATATAAAGGTAAATTGCATTTCTTTATACTACCAATGAACAATACAAAAATTAAGAAATAATCCCTTTTATAATAGCATCATAAAGAATAAAATAGGAATAAATTTAACCCAAGAAATGCAAAACTTGTGCCTTGAAAACTATGAAATATCATTGAAAGAAATTAAAGTCTTCATTAATGAAGACACCTGCGTTCATGGATCAGAGACTTACTATTGTTAATACCTCAATACTATCCAAATTGTTGCACAGAGTTAATGCAATTTTTATCAAAATATTAACTGAATTCTTTGCAAAAATTGATGAGCTGCTCCTAAAATTCATAAGGCAATTCATGGAACCAAGAATAACCAAAAAAAAAAAAAAAAAAAAAAACCTCGAAAAAGAAAAGCAAAGTTGGTGGCTTCACACTTTTTGATTTCAGAAGTTACTCTAAAGCTATGGTAATCAAAATAGTGTGGAACTGAGTTATGGATAGACATTTAGAGCAATGGAATAGAATAAAAAGTACAGCTATGATCCCTTGTGTTTATGGTCAATTTACTTTTACCAAGAGTACTAAGATGATTCTGTAGGGAAATGATCATTTTTCAAACAAATGGTGCTGAATATGCACACATGGAAGAATGAAGTTGAACCCTTACTCATTCATACCATACCAAAAACCAACTCAAGATTTATCCAAGACCTAAATGGAAAGACTAAAACTATAAAACTCTTAGAAGAAAACAGGTATAAATCTTTGTGATCTTGGATTAGACAATTGTTGCTTTGATGTGACACCAAAGATACAAGCAAAGGACAAATAGATTAATTGGATTTCATCAAAATACAAAACTGTTTTGTAATTATCCAGAGAGTAAAAAGAGAACTATAGAATAGGAGAAAATATTTGCAAATCATATCTGATAAGGGATATGTATACAAAATACATAATGCTTAAAAATCAATAAACAGAAAAATCAGCCAATTTAAAAATAGGCAAAGATTTGGATAGCTATTTCTCCAAAGAAGGTATACAAGACACCAATAAGCAGATGAAATGATGCTCAACATTATTATTTATTAGGAGAATGCAAGTAAAAACCCCATTGAGATTCCACTTCTTTTTAGGATGGCTACATTCTAAAGACTGGACAATAACAAGGGTTGACAAGGATGTAGAGAAAGTGAAACCTTCATTAATTGCTAGTGGGAATGCAAGTGATGCAACCATGGTGGAGACCAGTTTGGCAGTTTCTTAAAAAGGTAAGCATAGAATGACTATCAGATTTAGAACTGCCACCTTTGGTTTAAACCTAAGAGAAATGAAAAGATATATATACACACCGAAACTTGTATACCAGAGTTGACCACAACATAATTTATTAATGTCCCAAAGAAGAACTACCCAATTGTCTACCAACTGATGAATGGATTAAAAAATGCATATCTATACATTGGAAAAGTATTCAGCTATGAAAAGAAAGTACCAATTCATACTACAGCATAGATGAACCTTAAAAAATGCTGAGTAAAAGAAACCAGATGCAAAAAGCCACACATTGTTTGATCCTATTTGTCTGAAATGTCCATATAAACTACAGAAATCTATAGAAATTGAATGTAGAATAATGATTTTCAGGGACTAGAAGCCACAAGAAATTGAGAGCATGTTGGGTTTATTTTTTGGGTGGTGAAAATAGTATGGAATTGGTAGTGATGGTGCGCAATTTTGAGGACATATTAAAAACCAACTTTTCGGGGATTTTTTTGTGTATCTGAACTGTACATGTAAAAGATACAAAATAAAAAATGTTCTGCAGTTGAATTCAGGGAAAGCCAGCATGATGGATGAATTGCTTGGAATTTCTTACCTCCTGGAGCTCTCGTTTCTTATGTGACTCACTATTTCCGAGTTTCTGCAAGAGAGGGTGTTGCCATTTTGGCCAACAGTAGCAGTGGCAATAACACTGTCACCTGGCTCTAATAAGGGCACAGGGGACACCTTGTAGCTGCAGATTGTCATGTTTTATTCAGAATAGCAATTCTCCATGGGCCTCAAAGGTTTTGCTTTTCTGATAAACATGTTCTCAAAAGTACACTCAGCCAGTGGATAGCACCTGACTATGTCTAAGAAATACCTTTAGTCATTAAATACAGGACACTATTGATCAGAGATTTTCTGTCTGGGATTGGTTAGCTTAGTGCACTCTGGGGCACCTTTGACTAACTAGACACATTTTTGAATTGACTCAGATACAGCAAGAGTACTTTCCCAAAGCCACAGTTCCATCTCTCTCTCTCTCTCTCTCTCTCTCTCTCTCACACACACACACACACACACACACACACACACACACACACACACACACACACACACAAATGAGCCAACATGGTCTTGATGTTCTGGGAGAGAAGAGGCACATGTTGAAATGCCAGTTTCAACATCTTATAATTTAGTACAAGATTTTCAGTATCAACTGGAGATGGAAGGCAATACCATCTGTGGATTCAGAACTTGCACCTTGGTGCTGTGACATGTGCCAACACCAGCCCATCCTTCCTCTTTGGGAAGCTACCAGGATGCTGGTTTGGGGTCTCTGTGCTGATGTCTTAGACCGTTGTGGTGCAAATGCAGTGGTAGTGGGGTCTGTGCCTCGCAGATACTCTGGTCTTACTGTTCCCTGAAAAGCTGCCATCCTTGGAGCCAACTGAGGTTACTGGGGACCAGGGTGGTAGTCACCTTCCTGGTACCCTGGAGTTGTGAGGGTATTGGGCATCAAACCCAGCTGGGATACTGTCATCATTTTGTTCGTGCAAAAGCCCTGCCTGGTACTCGGGTCTTGTAATGATACCAGAGTCTGTGTTTTATGGCACACAAGTGACATTTGATTTCAACAACAGCCCTGGATTTATACTCTCTCCTCCCAATCTCATCCCTGAGAATATTTTATTTGTCTCTTGGTCTTTCTCCAAGCAAAGTCTAGAAGAATGAGTGCAGAGGTCCAAAATGCTCCCTGGACTTTGGTTATCTGTGTCCTTTCCCAGACCCCCTGCCTGAAGTCTGCCCAGCGTCTGCCTCTTCCTATAGTTCCAAACCTGTTCACCATCTCATGCATGACTGGAGGTGCCAGTCAACTGGAGCTTGCTGGAGTGTTCCATAGTTCTGATCATCAAAAGTGAATGTGTGGGCCCTGAGCATTATTTCTTCAGTCCCTAAAAAAAAAATCTGCATAACATGATCTCCTTTTGGAAATGAGTCTATGTGTCACCATTTCAGAAAATGCAAGAGGACATAAATGCCTCTGATGGAGATCCTGGTTTCAGAATTCTTTACTTTTTCTTTCTTTTTTTTCTTTTTGTATTCAGTTGCAGTGAAATACCACTAAACACACAGTGTTAGTTTTGTCCCACTGTGGTGACCCATGTGTACTGTGCCAACTGATGAGTGATGTGGCCAATCATGATATGTCTGCTTTGTACAGGTGCACTTAATAAACATCTTTTTTTCATACATTGCTTTGCCTTTTTACTTTCTCAAAGAAGAGGACCATATCTATTGGTTTATAGATTCCATTTCTCCTTTAGGGCTTCACAGTTAGCTGTCTGATGATGGCAGGTGCATGGGATGCAGCCAGGGGCAGAAGGGAGTCCTGGTCCCATTCTCCAAAGTCCCAGAATTTTCTGTTGGAAAATGCTCTAAGACCCAGGGAAAAAACCCTCTTGTATGATATACCCAAACCCACCATACACCACAGTCTGACTCTGGAGGTAATTGGATTCTGTTTTGTTACCTAGAAGGGACCTTTTTAAAGGGGGATTTACAGGTCACCTGTAAATCATGGATGGATTTGCATTAAAATGCAGATTCTGGGGTCCTATTACTGAATCATTCTCTGAAGCTGGGGCCCTAGAACATGCAGTTTAGACACAAGATGCTGTTTAGTGCATATGGACCATAAAAGAGGGACTTCTCTGTCCTCCCACCTGGAGCCTTTTCTCATCATACCCGCAATGTTCTCTGCTGCAGCTTCTCAACAGGATTCCTGGAGGGGACGGAACTCCTCAGATGTACGTACACCTAACATGTGCATCCTTTCCCAGTTCTGTGAACCTCATGGATTGGAAAGCACCTGTCATTGTAGGCCTTAAAGAAAGAGTGGGCTGGAAAAATTGGAGCCATAGCCACAATGCAGTTATAGCAAATACCATTCTGTATTTAGAACCTCTGTCTAACCCAAGATTTCAGATCTGAAACTGGTGGCATAATGATTTTGAAAGGGAAGGTCCTTCAAGAAGGATATAACACCAGCCTTAATCCTTTTCAGCAAGAGGAGCTGGGGCTTGCAGAGTCCACTAGAGAATGTGGGTCAGTCCCAGGGTAGAGCACAGAGTAGTGGTCTTGGAACACAGTATTTACCCTGGCTGTGCACCTTTTAGGGAGTCTGCTGACCTCTCTGAGTTGCCATTTTCTCATCTTCAAAAGCAAGAATTGGATGGTAAAATGTTTGGGGGTAAAAGAGACATATATTGCAACTTATTTAAAAATGCATCAAGATGAGACTACAGATGGACAGAAGGTTGGATGGACAGATAAAGATGTGATAAAGCAAGGAAGTAGAAATTTCATTGTAGTGCCATGACAGCGGGTATACACGTGTCCACTGGAAACCCTTTCAACTGTTTCTGTGTTTTAAAATCACATTAGATGTTAGATTAAAAACACAAACAGGGTCAGAATTTTAGAGCTGAAATGAACAATAGAGATCATTTTTATGGATGATAACATTGAGGCCAGAGAAGGGGAACTAGGAACAGAGGCAGTACCAGAACCAAGTCCTCCTGTGTCCTGGCTCACTCTACCACACTGTTTCCCAAGGGTCCTTGGGCTTGTGGCCAGGCACCAATGAGGTAATGCCTCTGCCAAATCTTAAAGTGCTTTGGAACTTTAAGTTTATGAGAAATTATGTTGCATGAAAAAAAAGGGGGGGAGCTCAAATAGGATCTGGGGATAATGTGGCCTAAATGGATTTCTTTATTGCAAAACTTGTCAGAACCTTGAATGTGCTATTTAATGTCTACTGCAAGTCTCCAAGAGAAATATATGGCGTTTCTAAACAAATTTGGCTACAGAAACTAACCTCCCCTAACCTTTTGTCATTTTAATTTTTACATTTTTTTTTTTTTTGAGGACTAATTTCTGGATAGCATGCTTGGGAAAAGCAGTCCTCAGAATGGTAAGATTGTTGTCTGTCTGTGTGTGTGTGTGTGTGTGTGTGTGTGTACGCGCGCGCGGGCACGCGTGCGTGCATTTACTATTGTTGTTAGGGAGTGGGGAGAAGTGGGACATTTCAGTTCTGTTGCTTTTATCCCCACAGTGAGTCCACACAGACACACAGTGGACCTTATGCCATCTTCATATCTCTTAGAGATGAAGAGGTGTACATGCCATGTGGGAAGGCCAGGTATGCCAGGGCTTAGTCTCTGGTGAGCCAAAGGGGAAGTTCAGAGAGATTTTAGGCCTGACCCTGACCTGAGATGTAGCTACCCTGCCAGCCCAAGGGCCACTTTCCTCTATTGGCACCATTATCTGACTCAGGGACAATTGAAGTCATTCGTAAGTAATCTCCCAATGAACATGGCAGAGCAGTTGTCCAGCAAACAAGTAAAATCCAAAGAAAAACTACTTGACTCTGGTCCTTGAGAGGACCCACCAATGTTCCACCTTTGTGCTTCTCAGGGCAGTGACGTGTATTTCCAGGGCTGGTCAGGACACATCCCAACCTTCTGGACACAAAGCACAGCATTCCCCCAGTGCCGCTGAAACTCTTTATTGGAGCCATCCTCCCCACACCAACAGTCACTGCTTGCTTTCTCAGGCATGCTCAGACAGGTTGACCCTGGGTGGGAACTGATGCTGGTGTATGCTGTTACAGTACAAGTGAATGCAAAGACTTGCAGTAGCTGCCTCTTAGCAAACCATCCTCCCCAGGCCCAGTCATGGGAGCATCTTGGCGGGACTGGGGCAGGGTGAAGAGCCACTGGGCTTCTGCAGCTGGGCTCTCTTTTCTTTCTGGTTTCCCTACACTGTGTCCTCCCATCTTGGGAGGAAATTGAGCAGTCCCTAAAGAGAAAGAGTTCTCCAGCAGCTCCCATAGAGCAGCACCTGGGGGACCAGTCTGGCCTGACTCCCCCTGCCCCGCCAGCTCTGTTGCTCCACCTGGCTTTAGATTTCCTTCCGCAGCACCACCTTGATGTTGCTGCAGATCTGACCCAGGGCAGCGAAGAGTGGGTTGCAGAAGGTGCGGATACAGAGAGAGTAGATGTGGCTGATGCACTGGATTTCAATCAGGTAGCTCTTAATGCATGGCACCACCGCCCAGATGTGGCAGAAGGAGATACAGGCGAACAGGAAGCCCCAGAGCAGGGCCAGCGGGACGCCGAGCAGCGTGGACAGCAGGCGGTAACACCAGTACTTAGAGACAGTGAAGGTGGTGTAGCTCACCTTCCACACGCCATCGAAGCTATAGGTGCCCACAGGTTCTGCAATCACATCTTCAAAATCCACCTGCAGGGACAGGATGGGAGATCCTCAATGCACAGCATCCACCTACTTCTCAAGCTTTCACATGAGTGCCTCAGAATCCCCTGGGAGGGCTTGTCAAACCCAGAGGGCTGAACCCCATCCCCAGAAGATTCTGGCTGGGCCCCAGGCTCTGCATTTCTAACAAGCTCGCTGATGTCAGTGCTGCTGGTTCCCACCATGCTGACTCACCCTCTACTGCAACAGTGAGGTACAATGAAGAGCTTGTCCAACCTTCTCCTTTTATGAATGGATAAGCAGGCCCAGAGAAGTCCAGTGAGTGGCTCAAAGCCAACAGTAAGTTTGAGGCAGTGCTAGAGCTGTAGCACTCGTGCTGTAGTTTGGGTCTGGAATGTCCCCAAAGGCCTATGAGTTTAAGGTTTGGTCCCCAGAATGATGCGACTGGGAGATGTTGGAACCTTTAAGAGGTGGAGCCTAGTGAGAAGTCTTCAGGTCACTGGGGGCGTGCCCTTGAAGGGGACTGTGGGACCCTAGCCTCCTCCTCTCTCCTTTTATTCCTGGCTCTGAGGTGAGCACTTTTGCTCTACTGTGTGCTCCCGCCATGGTGTGCTGCCTTGCCACAGCACCAAAAGCAATGGGGCCAATCAATCATGGACTGTAACCTCCAAAACTATGGGCCAAAATAAACCTTTTTTCTTTATAAGTTGATTATCTCAGGTGTTTGTTACAGTGATTTAAAGCTCACTGCATAGCTCACAGATTCTATTATTTTAAGATCCCAAGGGAGTTGAACAGTCATATTCATCCTACAAGGATGTAGTGAGCACCTGTAGATAGAACGGTGAGCAAGCATAGGTTCCTACCCTCATGGAGCTTATGGTAGGCAGTTATAAGCACCAGAATAAGGGGAGAATAGGGATATGTACCTCCAAAGGAGCAATTAACTTAGACCAGGGGTTGAAAAAATTTAAAGAGGAAGAGACATCTAGCTGAAGCTGATATCTGAAGATGATCAGGTACAGAGGGGGTTATGTCCTAGAAAAGAGTATTTGGGTCTGATGGAGCAGAAACATCTAGGGCTAATGGGATAGACAGTGTTGGCTCTTGGGAGATGCAGGTGCTTCTGGAAGGCCAAGTGCAAGACCAGAAAGGAGGTTGGAGAGGGAAGGTTGGGTGCCTTTGGTGCTGTGACCCTTTGACGGCTATAGCCTGGGGTGGCTTGGTAGGATCTGGGTTTCAAGCAGTCCATTCTGGCTGCTGCTTTGGGGGCTTTGGTAAGGCTGGGAGTGAGGATGGTGCAGGGCCAGTTAGGACATGGTGGTCCCTGGTTTAAGGTAGTGGTAGTGAGTTAGAGGTACCTAGGTCTGGGAGCTACTATGGCCTGAGGTCCATTTCTGGGGCAAGATGTAATGGCTATAAAGGTGTCTGAAACAGAGTGTGGCTAACCTGGTCTGAAGAGCCTTATAGAGGAGGCTGAGTTCATTTTTCCTGTCCTAGTTCTGCAGTAACTGAAGGCCTTCCTCCCTGTCCCCCAGAAATGTGGGTACTTAGCAACTTCAGTTCATATATCCCACAGAGCAGGTGACTGAGGCCCCATGTGGGAAATGAAAAAAAAATCAGTGGCTATAAAAGAATGGTTACTTTCAGCCAAGCCATTCAGCTAGCCTTTCTGGGTCCCCGCTATGCATTAAGCATCATCGTAGCTGCTCACTCTCATGTGATATCATTTAGCATCACTGCATCCTCTCTGTCTTCTCTGTAAAGTGGAGATACATTTCAGTGTATCTCCAGGATGAAAGGATGGGAGGCTGTTAAATTCAGGAGACAATTGAAAAGCATTGAATGAACACCAAGGCTTGATGACTGGTGGACCCAGTGGTCTGACCAGTATGTCTTGCTAACTGGGAAACTGAAGAGCTGTTTGCTGTTGTGAGAAAATGTAGAAATATCTTTGCTATAACTTGGATCCTAAGTGTCCCCCAAAGACACACAGGGTGAAGACTTGGTCTCCAGGTTGGAACTCCTAGGAGATGGTAGAAACTTCAGGAGGTGGGGCCCAGTGGGAGGAAGTTAGGTCATTGGTGGTTGTATCCTGGAAGGGGATATTGGAATGCTAGCCACTCCTCTTCCTCTGTCTCTTTGCTTCTGGGTCACCATGAGGTGAACAGGCCTCCTTTGCCATGTGCTCCTGCCATGATGTACTATGTTTCCAAAGACCCAAATCTATAGGGCCAAAAGACTACGGACCGAAACCTCTGAAACCATGAGTCAAAATGAACCTTTCCCCCTTTTAAGTTGATTAGTTCAGGTTTTTATCACAGTGACAAAAAGCTGAGTAACACAGTCTCAGACCTGTCTGAGATATTTCCTGTCTAATAAAAGTGGGTTGAATAAAATCACAGACTAATTAAACTAATGGGAGGGGCCTGCATGGGCAGCTGAGACCAGAGCTCAAATTTCAGTCTTCCAGGGCTTTCCTTTCCCACTCTGGCTGTGGGGAGATGATCTTTCCTCGATGTGCAGTTATTATTACAATTAACTTTTCATTATAAAAAAGCCACATCACATAAAATGAAGGGAATAGGAAAAAATGAACAAAAAGAAGAGTCTCTGATTTATATTTCTCTAATACTAAAAATACTGCTTTGCTGCATTTCTTTCTAAAATAATACTTTTTGGGAAAGGGAGTGAATACAACTGTGATGCTCAGGGAATCGTGGATCCTGTTTCTCATATGACTTTTAGTTCTGAGCTCTTGCCGCACATCTCGGATCCATGGATCCCTTATACATCCTGACTGGGGACTGCTGAGGATGAGGTCCTACTCAGGGGAGTATATTAATGGGGCAGCAAAATTTGCATGGTGAGATTCTAGGCTGCAGGTTGAAGAATCAGCAGGACCACAGGATTCCCTCCCTGTATAATCTTAGCCCCTGGTTGTTTTGATGGAGATGACTTAACCTCTTAGATGACCCCATGGATGGGAGAAGAGAAGAATAGGGCCTAATCTTCTTGGAACTATGAAACGTGTTCCTGAAGGGCTTTGAGGTTGTGATGGATGGGTGAGAACATGGGAGAACTGTGGGTTTGGGAGCAGAGAGCGAAAAGACAAGTGCTAGATATTTGAATAAGAGGTCCCAGGTTGGTTGGGAACATCTCATGGCTTTGGAGACTGGATGGAAAGATATGGCATCATATTTTGTTTGTTTTACAGTGCTGGGGATAGAACCCAGAGCCTTGCACACATTAGTGAAGTGCTTTATTACAGAATTATAACCCCAGTCCAGGGCTGGAATCTTCTACATCTGGTTTACGTGGGACAAAAAATATAGACTTGCTATTTCTTTAAAAAAAAATTGTTATAGATGGACACAACACCCTTATTTTATTTATTTATTTTTATGTGGGACTGAGGATTGAACCCAGTGCCTCACATGTGCCAGGCAAGTGCTCTACCACTGATCCCCATCCCCAGCCCTGAGACTTGCTATTTCTTGAGGGAGCTTCCAAATTGGAGAGACTGGGGAGGGTAACCCTGGAAGTCCCTTTCAAACTTGTCCTGGGTATACATCTGCCTGCTTATTGAGGATTCAGTCTAACCCCAAGGCTGACCGAGAGGCTCTGATCTCTGCAACCTACCCCATCCCCATATTGGCTGATGCCTCTTGGACTGGCTTCTTGGACTGGCTTCTAGAGATGCTATGTTGCCTCAGAAACTTTATAGCAAAGATAGGCATTTGGACAGAAGCTTGCCTCTGCCTTCATCTCCTTGGTTACCCCTCCTTCCTGTCTTCCCCTGCTCAGCACCTGGTGGCCTATCCAGCTTTCTAGTGATTGTCTTTAAAACAGAACCTCCCTGCTCTCAGATTAACCAGTCCTGCCTCCTTGACTTCAGGTGGGCAGTCAGGCCCAGGTCCTGGCCTGCACTCACACGACCAGACAGAATCTAGGCATCCTGACTCTAATTCACTGTCTCAGCAAAGACTGACCCCAAAGTAGATTCTGTCTGTGCTGTGGTTATCAGGGAGTGTGACTGTCCCTTCTGAAGTCTGGCCCTTAGCATGCAGACAGACTGGATTTGACCTTGAGCAAGTCACTGAGCTATTCTATGCTTTGTTTTCCTAGCTTTGTCTTATGGAAGTTGTCAGAGGATTAAATGAATTAAGGCAACACTTAATTAAATTAAATAAGTTAAGGTACTCAGAACAACACTGGCACAGAATACCTGATTAAGAACTCTTAGCTGTTGTTACAGTTTTTGAATCTTAAATGTGCCCAAAGGCCCAGGTGTTAAAGATATATTCCCCAGGGTGGCATTATTGTGAGGTGGTGGAGCCTTTAAGAGGTGTGACCTGGTAGGAGGTCTTTAGGTCATTGGGGGTGTGTCCTTGAAAAGAATAGTGGAGCCCTTCCCTTCCTCCTTCTCTCCTTCACTCCCCTGCCATGAAGTAAATGGTTTGCTCCAGTGTGCACTTCCCCTATGATATGCTACCTTGTCACAGGCCCAAAGCAACAGGGCCAACCAAACATTGCCTGGAACCTGCGTAACTGAGCCAAAATGAAACTTTGCTCTTTGTAAGTTAATGGTCTCAGGTATTTATTCTAGTAACAAAGCTGATGAACATAACTGTTGGTGGTTGTTCTAGAGTACTTTCCTCTATAGGAAACTGGAGTCCAAATTGGGTTTGCATCCAGTGCAGATGCCAATCAGATGAGTGACTTTGGAGTTTCACTTAATCTCTTGGAGCTTCATTTTCTCATCTATAAAATGGAGTTGCCATTTCTTACTATGAAGAATAGAGAAAATTTTTCTTTCATCTATTCATCCTTCCATCTATACTATATATTCATTTATCCATCCATTACTTTTATCTATTTGTCCATCATCCATCCATCTGCCTACCCATCTTTCCATCCATCCATCCATCCATCCATCCATCCATCCATCCATCCATCCATCCATCCATCCATCCATCCTTCTACCTACCTATTAATTTATCCGTTTATCTACTTGTCCTTCAGTCTTTCTTTCCTCTCAACCAATCAACCAACCAACCAACCAACCAACCAACCAACCAACCAACCAACCAACCATCCATTCATACATTTATTCATGGAATATACAATTTGTTTCACCATACCACCTCTTGGGCAGTGCTTAGCATAGTACCTGGCATATAGTAAGTACTCACTGATGGTGTTTGTTCAAATTCTCTGAAGTTTCTATGAAAATGTATCTCAAAAATTCTGTTGACATCCCAGGTCACAAATGATATCATTTTCAGCAGTTTACCTAGTCTTAAATGTTTCTGTGTGGGTCTCACTCTGAGATGATATGATGGATGGAATCCTCCTTGCTCTCATTTTCTCTTTGTAATAATAATCCCACCCTCAAGGACCTCTCTGTTGGGTCTTTTAATTGTCATCTCTTTGTAGAAGTCATTGGTGCTGACATTTGAATTATTTCTAGGGATTGCCTTTGAGTGCTATGCACCAGACAACTGCCATTTTCTCTGAATCAGAAAATGTGCTATTGGAGGGCTGTCCTTTGCTGGGAGCAGGCTACTGTTCCCCCTAACTCAGATTTGAACATTGAAAGAGCTTTACCACAATGTACTAGTTTGGGGAAATAGATGATTTTAAGACTCTGCTCAAGAAGTTCTAGGCAGCGGTGCCAGTGTATCAGCAGCACACAGTGACTTTATTTCTTAATTCCTTTACAGAAGTGGAGAGGAGATGCCTTTTTCCTTGAAGGGTGGGAAATGGGGGACTCAATTTATTGGCTGAGCCTTGGAGCTATGTGTACAGCTGGCGAGGGGCTGGAGGGTAAAAAGGGGAGACCAGTGTTTGCTCATTCAGTTAGTGTCCCCTTCTCTGGCGTATTTATTTTTGGAACAGCAAGAAAGCTAGTTGATTAATAGGAACCAGCCTGCAAAGCCCCCACAGACTTCGAGAGGGTGGAGGAGTGCAGGCCATGAGTTGCCTGAGAATTCCAGAGAGGCCGGCAGCCACTCCTGTCAAAAATACCTCCCCAGAGTCCTGCATGACTCAGGCCTTGGGCATCCAGGGCCCTGGACAGTTCAGATAAAATATCTCAAAGGGAGGCAAATAGCTCTATGGTTCCATGCTCCACTTGATCATGAGTAACTGTGTGATTTGGGGCATGGTGTTTTCCCTCTCTGATCCTTAAAGTGTTTTTTTTTTTTTTCCTTTGGTTTGGTTTTGTTTGTTTGTTGGTTTGTTCAACTTTACACAGAGAAGACAGACAAGATCCACAGTGGATGGGGCTAACTCTGCAGCCAGAAGACTCAAGCAAGTGGTCTCATTTTCTGGATTCCAGTTTTCTCACTTGCTACTTTGCAACTTAAAGGAAGTTAGTGTCTCCTCCATCCCTACCTCAGGAAGGTAAGTACAGAAATTGAGAATAAGCACTTAAAAATATTCAGAAAATTTGGATGCAGTAATTTTATGTCTATTAAATCTAATAAGAAGAATTGGAGCATGTATTTGTATGCCTGTTTTTCATTTCCTTAGTAATTAATTTTTATAGCATTTTACAAAAGTATTGGTGTACAACAGATCAGAATAATCATAATAAAATCAGTCCTTTACCCAAGTAGTTTGAGAAGCACTGGCTTATAAAATTAGGAGCTAAACTGAGTTAATAGCTGTAAAAACAGCTTCAAAATGGTAAAGCTTTGCTTCTTTTGTTAGATATGGTGATAATAGAATTCTGTAAAATCTGGGGTGGCCATAGGGACACCCACAATGCATTTGACCCTCACAGATGTCAGTTCTGGCCATGTCTCTTGTATCTGTTATTTCACGTGGCATATAAGGACCAAGCAGAGGGATGCCCATATCAGCCTGACAGCAATGAATGGGCCTGAGTCTCCTTTGCTGTGTCCTAGCTCAGGAGCATCACAGGAGCCAGGAACTCCAGGAGGAAGAGACACAGAACACAGCACAGCAGGTAACTAGGCATTATCTGGAGCTTGTGATCAAGAGCATCCTAGTGGGGTACTTGGAGCACCTGGGTTGTAGCATAAAGGGACCAGGGTTCATGGGATCATGTAAAGGAACTACAACAAGAGGGCTACAAGAAGAGAGACAGGAACCTGCCAGAAGGACCCAATCAGTATCCCACGGAGCCCTGGTACTTGTCTTCCTGCTGGGCTCTTCCCTTTCTCTCTCCTGCCTTCTCAGCCTGTGCCTTTGGTGAAAGCTGGAATAGGGAACAAAAGAAAGTCCCTGGATGAGTTCTAGGATCTCTAGGATCTGTGTATCATTTAGTGTGTGACTAGCTAGTCTCTAAAGATGACTCCCAATGAGTCATACCTCTCAATGTTTATGCCCATGGGTAGTCTCATCCCATCTTGAGGCTGGACTTGTTGTGTGATTCACTTTAACCACCAGAATGTGGCAGAAGGAATGCCATACCAGTTCTAGAACTGAGCTTTAAGAAGACCTGGCAGTTTCTGCTTGTGGGAACCCATAGCCACCATGTTTTATACCCTGCTGTAGAGACTGGTGGTGTTAGAAGTCTATATACCCTGCTGTAGAAGACCACTGCCATACCCTCCTCTAGAGACTGGTGGACAGAGACTGCTGGAGACTGCAGGGAGAGGTCCCAAACTACCAGAAATAGAGGCTCAGCCATTCCAGCATCCTGACTGAACCCCACTTTAGAACTCTTTTTGCCAATGCCCTGGAATATGAGTGAACCATATTGGGTATCCCCGTTCAGTGGAGCCCCTAGGTGATTTTAGCCTCAGTACTATGTAACTGAAGCTGCAGGAGAGGGCCCCTCTAATCCAGTAGAACCGCCCAGCTGAGCCCCATCAACACAGAATTGTGAGTGACTGTAAAATGGTTGGGGTAATTTGTTACACAGTAATCAATAGCTGACTCAGTTCAACAGTTCTTTATTCTGCAGTCAGAGTAGTAGAGATTTCATCTGTTTTGCTATAACTCTGGCTAGCTGACGAGGCCTGGCTTCCTATTGTGATTCATTAATAATGTCTGCCATGTACACAGGAAGGAGCAGTGATAATACCTGTCCCTCACATTCTCCAAATCTGAACCATACATTCTTTCCAGTGTTGTGAAAATCCTCCACACCATTACTCATTCTCTTTCCTGTTCTTGAAAGCTTATTCCCCCTCCTACATTTTACGTGTCTCTCATATTTAAAAAAATGTACCTGGCACATTATATCCCCATGAAACTGGCTCCTCATTTTTCCATATGCAAGTAATCTCTTTCTCCCCTAACTACCCTCCCCCATTTCATCTGGCATTAACTTATAGTATTTAGCACCTTCCCCTGTATAGTCTCATTTTTCTAGTCTTTGCTTTCTTATTGGTTTGAATTCTTTTCAAGGGGAGGTATCAGATCGATTTCATCTTAGAGTGACAGGTGTCCTGGATCCACCCAAACTGGGAGCAGGAGTGTGCAGAACTGGTGGACTGCCGCTTCCTCTGGTTGTGTCCTGGCTTGAGCTGATAGGCAGAAGGGTGTTGTTTGAAGGGGGAATGTGTTGTGTGCTAAACGGGGATTGGATATGGGATGGGAGCTGGTATCATGGGAAGGGCTGGGATTAGGCCTGTCTCCTGTCCCTTCTGAGGGGCTGGTTTGGAGCATCTGGGGAAAGAGGAGTGGAAGCTGCAGAAGTTGCATGGCACTTAGGGGGCACATCTGGCTTCTTTAGGGTCCTGGTGCTGAAGTGTGAGTTACGGAGAGGGGGGCTGCAGAGCCAACCACAAGCCCTCTCAGAAATAACTCAGGAGGATCAGGATGGAGTGGGGTCCTAAGGCATGCATTCATGTCCCCCAGAGCCCTGCATGGGGTTTGCATGCAGCTCACACTATCTGCTCTGAGATAGCACAGCGCCTGGCATGTAGCAGGCACGCTAATGAATCCAGGAGTCAATGTTGGCAAGATGGTGGGCAGGAAAGGGAAGAGGGGTGTGCTGTCCCCAGTTCCTCAGCTCTGGCCTCTCATGACCTTCAGCTCTGCCCTGGGTCCCACCCTGAGCCTTGGAGATCATACTGTAATTCTGTTGGGTGGTCAGGGCTCTCTGGTGCTCATTTTCCAGTTTGGATTCAAGGGCATCACTCAAAGGGAGAATCTCCTCTCTGTAGGGACTCAAATTCCTGAATACAGTGGGTATATCTTCTGCTCTTCTTTCTTGGGTGTGTGTGTGTGTGTGTGTGTGTGTGTGTGTGTGTGTGTGTGTGTGTTAAATCCCAGCATCTGGTGGTGGAGGGGACAATGCATCTTTTTCTTCTCTATCCAGCTGCTATCTGCACCAGGGACTCAGGCCCAGAGACAGAAAGGGATTTTCTCAGAGTCACACAGTGAGTAAAGGTCAGGTCAGGAAGAAGAACCAGTCTCTGTAGCTGGGTCCTATTCAGGATTTTTTCTATGCCACTCATTCTAGCCCATGAGAACCCTGCTGCCACATGAGTCCGCACTGACAGAGGCTCCCTGGGTATTTCCAGGGCCTTCTGAGTTTTCTTCTTGTGTCTCTGTCTTCCCCTCTCCCTCACTTACCCTTTCTTCCATCCCTCTGTCTTTCCCCATGAGATGCAGGCACCCAAGCACTCAGGAGGTCACTGTTCAGACAGGCTGCCCTGCATGCCTCCAGGCCACAACCTCCACTTTCCTTCCTTCCTCTTTCTTTCTTCTTTAAGAGACCGTAACACAAACCTGAAGTCTCCTTGAACCTGTCTGTTGTATTTACCTGACTCTATTTTATGATTCTTTTTTTCCTGTTTTTTATTATTATTATTATTTTTTTAGTTGTAGATGGACATAATACCTTTATTTTATTTATTTATGTGGTGCTGAGGATCAAACCCAGTGCCTCACACATGCTGGGTGAGCACTCTACCATGGAGCCACAATCCCTGCCCTTTTTTCTGTATTTTTAAATGTTTCATTTCTTCCTTATTAAAAACAAGGGAAAGAAAGTCAGATGACCTTATAAACCATAGAATGTCCAAATGATACCAAAACACAATCTCCTCTCAACATAATTAATTTGCAGGGCTTTTTGTTTAGTCTTTGGGAACTGTTTTTCTGGGGCGTGGGACCATCAGAAGAGGTTGCCTCTTAGCCCCAGAGGGGCCACTTAAAGCTAGACATCTGTGCTGCCATCCCACGTCTCCCTTTGGATCATAATCTGGGCCCAGGACCTGGAGCACGTTCACGCCTTCTACACTTGCTATTCACTGTGGTCCCCCTGAGAAACCACATTCTCCTGTGGAGTCCTTATCTCCACCCCTCAGGGCCCCACTGGGGACCCCAGAGGTGGCCCATGGCTCAGTTCTCTTGCCCTCAGGACCTGCAAGTTCCTCAAGGTCCCTATTCAGCTCACATTTGTCACTCCCTTGCTGTGTGCTCGGGACTGTCTTAGACACTTCCAAACCCCTTGTCTCTTTTAACCCTTATGTGATATTTCTGTGGCACAGCACCATTCTGAGATTCATTCACCTGGGGGAGGAAAATGACACGATCACCATTTAGCAGGGGGATACAAAGGCTGGGAACACCTAGATGACATGTCTATTGCCATTGTTTTAGGTAGAAGATTTGAACTCAGGTCTACTGAAGTCAAGTCTGAGACCATTCCTGCTAGACCACACTGTGTAAACCACAACTAACAACACTAACACTGTAAAGCACTTCTATAGTACTTTAGAGCTTGAGTGATTTGCTTTCTCTTTTTCCCCATCGTGGCTTTTCACACCGCGCTGTGATACATTATCGTATCCCCACCACTGGTGATTTACGTGAGTACAATGTGAACAGTCATGGAGGAGTGCCCCAAGAGAAGAGGGGACACCAAGGAGGGAGCATCTGATTGCTTGAAGGAGTAGAGGGAGTCTTCCCAGAGGAAATGACCTTTGAGTTTTTCCTTGAAGACTGAGAGGTGCATTCACTACTCAGAGGAGAGCAGGTGGGCACTTCCGTCTGAGTCCAAGGGGTGTGTTCTGGTGGGTGGACTGGCAGGTGGGAGCGGAAGAAACAGGTTGGCCGATCGTGTTAGGTTTGAGAGAACACATGGAGAAGGTTAGAACCTGATCCAGTGAGGGAGGTGACCCAGTGAAGGATGACCACCCAGGGCTGTGCCTCAGAACCAGCTCTTAGCCAAAGTGTCAAATCCAGCAGCTCCATCTTTGAACACTTGGATTGTGGCTAAAATTCTAAATTCTGTTTAATTTTAGTTGAGGATCTGGGCCTCCATTCCATTATAGGAAACATTTTAAGAATGTATGGAATAATTTGAAACAGTTTTCAACTGCAAGTGTTTGAACTCCAAATTCAGAATACCTATTTCTGGTGAAAATTTAGCATCCACTTTGAGATATACCATCAACAAGATACACACTGGATTTTGAAGGTAAAGAAATACCATACAAAAGTTCCTTAATAATTGTTTTTTAGGTTGAAATCGTACTATTTTGGATAGATAGGGCTACAGAAAATATATCCTTCAAATTAATTTCACCCGTTTGGCTTTTCTTTTGTAAATGCGACTGCTAGAAAATTTAAAATTCCAGGGCAGGCGGGCGGGGGGGAGGGGATGTGGGAAATCTCTGTACCTCTCATTCAATTTTTCTGTCAACTTACAACTACTCTAAAAAACAATCCAACTTCATAAAACAAAATATGTAAAAGTAAGTCATCGTGTGATTATCGCATAAAACAGATGCAGCACATGCAATTATGTACAATGTATAATATTTGATAATAATAAATGATGATGTTACAGTTTATGTAAAAAGAAGCCCCTAGGATTATTGTACCATGGGTCACATTACGTCTCTGTTTTGATGGGACAGTGCTGGTCTGAGATCCTAATGTATTCAGTAGGCCCAGAGAGGCTCTAGGCATCTTCCCCTTTAAGAGTTCCTCCCGTAACTGTTAGTGACAGGGGACCCTGCTCTGAAAAAGTGTCTTTTAAAAAGTTCCCTCTGGTTTTCAGGTGAAGGCTGGGTTAAGGCCATGGGCTCAGAGGCGGCCAAGCTACTCCTGTCACCTGGTGAGGAAGGAGGCCCAACGTCAGGCTGCAGTGACTGGGGACACTTCCTGAAGGCTGGACAACTCCAAGTGTCCCCCTTCAGGGACCTGGGCTCCTTCTGAGAGGACTCTGTCCTGCTGTGGCCACCAAACGTGAGGTGAGGTGGGAGCCGGGGCAAAAGCCGGGCATGGCTGGCAGACCATGAGGGACAGACCCTGGGCAGGGCTCTAGGGCAGCGAGTGTCACTTCAAGGGGCTGCCAGCCCCACTGGAAGCTGCTCTCTGGAGATTAACCCCGAGCCCACTGTGGAGACCGCAGAAATGCCTCCTGGCATGGAAAAGAGCCCAACTTGGCCACCTATTCCTATTGCTCCTGGGACAAGGGCCAGGAGTGAATGGCGAGAGTCTCGGAGTAGTAAGGAGGTAATTTCTTTGTGATCCGCCACCCGCGGCCTGATTAGTATTTGGGTCACACATACACAGCTCATTTTTTGTTATGGTTTAAGCTACAGGTTCATTGCGGGGGGCTTACAAGCCTGTGTTTGTTTGTTTGTTTGGGGGGGAGATCTGGAGAAGATAGGATAATGAGGGTCTTTGGGAGAAGATGGCTGTGCCTGCAGCAGAGACCCTCCCTGCCACCCCATGGCCCAGCCTACCTTGACTATGTCCTCGTTAATGTTCTTGGGGTCTCGGTTCACAAGGTCGATCTCCTTGCAGTGGATGTCCTTGATGATCTGGGCCTCCAGGTCCGTGTGCTCTTCGGTCATCATGGTGAAACTGGGGGACCCTCGGGAGGAGATCGGAGCTATGTGGCCGGTGGGGTTGAGAACACTTGGAGCAGAGAGACCAGTTCAGGGTCCCCGGGCCTGTGCCCCTGTGGGCTAAATAGGCCCCACCCAGCATGCCGGCTGACAGCTGTCCCACATAACTTCAGCCTGCCTGTTGGTAAAGCCTCCCATGGCAGGCCTCCAAGCTAAAATTAAGACTGGAGCTCTTCTGGAAGGGAGAGCGCTCCTTAAAGGGGGCTGCCACCAGGCCCTGGGCCTCCTGCGAGGGAGCTGATGGCCTGGCATTCCCTGCCAGCTGCCAGGGTCTGGCATTCCCTGAGCTGGGGTGGGCTCAGTTCTCCAGGGGCCCCTGGAATTTGCTACTGCCATCAGCACTTGGGCTCCCCTGGGAAATAGCTGCCCAGGAAGGGAGATGGGCTTGATCCCAGCTCTGCCTGTGACCTGCTGTGTGTCCTTGGGCATGCTTCACCTCTCTGGGCAGCCATGTTCCCACCTGTACATGGGGATAGGATGACAATCATCAGGGCTCTTCCCACCCTTGAGGAATGGAGGAGATGGGCTTGTGTAAGGAAGAGGCTTTGATACGCGGGAACACTCTCTCGTAGGGATTCTCAGAGGATCGTTAGCACCTGGCCCTGCTGCTTGGTGCCCTGCAGCAGGTCTGAGGCTTTCCAATTTCTGGGGTCTTCCTTGGAGCGGGAGCTGATGGACTGTGGTTAGGTAGGGCTTGGGATGAGACGAGAACAGGGGACCACTGCCCGCTTCCTCTGCCTCCTCCATGCGCCGGCCTGTGCGAGGAGGGGGCCTGAGTCCATTTTAATGCTGCTCTGTGTCCCAGTCCTAGGGGCAGTTCTAGGACATCCACAGGCCCTAGCCACTCCACTGCAGCAGTGGGGCACCCCTCTTGTAGACACCTCCCCAGCTTTCCTGTGCCTGCTTCTAACTCGGCCATCTTTTGAACTCTGGGAGTTGAAGGGGTGGGATCCTGAATCTCCAGGGGCAAGGCCCAGAGCATCCATTTATTGTCCACCTACTCCTCCAATCAGGATTGGTTAAGAGCTGCCGATAAAAAGGTGAATTAGGCTCCGTGCCTGCCCCAAGCAGCTGCCAATCAAGGGGGACAGACAGATTTGAAGTGATGATATTTCATTGGGCAAGTGCTACACATCATAACTATTTCATAAAGAGCTTGCCTTTAAAGTCCACTGGAGACAGTGGCTCACCCTGGAAGCATCAGAGGAGGCCTCCTGTGGGAGGGGACCTTAGAGGTCAGTGTTGAAGGCAAGCCGAAGTTCACCACCCAGTATGCTTTGGGTAGCAGAAATGTAAAGTGGTATGAACTGTATGGGGAGGGTGTGGGGTGGCTTTACTAGTGGAGGTGAGGCAGGAGGCACAACTGGACTTTGACCAGGGGGTGAGGTATCCCAAACATCATGCTAAAGGGTATGGATTTTGCCGAGTGGGTTACACCTATAATCCCAGTGACTTGGGAGGCTGAGGCAGGAGGATCACAAGTTCAAGGCCAGTCTCAGCAATTTAACAGGACCCTGTCTCAAAATACAAAATAAAAAGTACTGGGGGTGTAGCTTGATGGTAGTGTGCTCCTGGGCTCGATCCCTACCACCACACACACACACACACACACACACACACACACACACACACACACACACACACACAGAGTACGGATTTTATCTGGAAAGGCTTCAAGGTGGCAGAGGGTCACTATCAGACTTGCATATGATGAAGCTCACTGGTGGCCAGATGGAGGGTGGATGGGACCTGGGTGAAGTTTGAGGCAGGAGGGCTAATTGGAAAGCTGGAGGTTGCTGGGCTTGGTCAGTACTTGTGGTTGGCTACTACTAATGTAGATGCAAAGATAATAGTGACTTGAACAAGACAGGGACATTTTTTTCTCTCTCTCTCACTTAATATACATAGGTAGTTCAAAACTGTGTTGGCAACTCCAGGATGTCATCGAGCATCCATATCCCCATCTTTCTGTCTCAGAGCTTCCTCATAGGCACAAGAGGGCTGCCATTCCTTCCTCTTGAATGTGGGCAAATGTTTGGACTCTGATTCATAGAGAACAGCAGATCTGATGCTTTGTGACAATCCTGTTTCCAGAGATGCTGCTTGTGGAGAGACCGTTTAAATCAGGAATCATTAAGACTTCCTGACTCATGGCTCACCTGTTCTAGGTCCTGGACCAGAATTGCTCCCTCTCTAGTCAAGCACGGGTGGCAAAACCTGCCCCTCACACACACTGGGAAAACCTCGAAGGGCACCAGCAGGCCTTGTGTGCCCTTAGAGAAAATGTGAAGGACACACCGAGGGGTGAAACCTCCAGATCAACCCTGGGGTGAGGCCTCTGACACGGGAACATGAAGAAGGAGGGAGACAGGATTTTCCGAAAGTTGTTTTGTTTCTGGGGTTTTATGGAACGATATGCATTCTTATTTTAAAGGCATGTTTTTGCTGTTACTGTTCCTGCACTTTGCCAGGCAAGAGAGAGAGAAGAAGATTTTTTGAAGATGGGATGTGCAGGAAGACATAAATTTGTGGTGGGTGATAAGGGGAAGTAGTAGGAAGGGGAAAGATGACCTGAGCCATTTGTCAGGAGAGTCCCAGCCCTGCAGCCCCAAGCCCCGTGAGCTGCCGAACCAGGGCTTCCATTAGCCATAGGAGTATCACTCATGCAGAGGTTTCCTAGGCTAGTGAGGGAGGAATGATTAGCGAAAAAACAAACTTGTTTTTCAAAGAGTTTTAGATCTAGGAGAAGGACTCGTATTTACTTCACAAATTGGTTTATGGGGTCTGCATTTTCCAGGCCAGGTCTGGGAAAGACCCAGCTTTTCCATTTCAGAGATAAAGAAATTGAGGGCCCCAAAAATCTTGGTTGGTGGAAGAGAGAGCTTGGGATTTGGAGACCAATAATACTGCCCTGTGTCAGTGAGCAGGCCATGCCCCTCTGAACCTAAGTTTAACTTCTATACATAATGAGTTTATGAATACCATCTCCTCCTAGTAGCAAAGATTTTTAAAAAAATATTTTATGTGGTGCTGAGAATTGAACCCAGTGGCTCACTCATGTGAGACAAGCAGTCTACCCCTGAGCTACAACCCCAACCCCATAGCAGAGATTTTGAAAGTGTTTGGAATGGTTTTCAAACACAACAGTATAGGGCTGGGATTGTGGCTCAGGGGTAGAGCACTTGCCCTGCATGTATGAGGCACTAGGTTTGATCCTCAGCACAACATAAAAATAAATAAATAAATAAATAATAAAATAAAGGTATTGTGTTCATCTACGACTAAAACCCAAAACCAAAAAACAATAGCACACTCTCAGGATACACCAACAGAGTTGGTCACTGTGACACTCCACTCTATTCTGGTCAGACTATGCTTGGCTCCTCATTTGGGCTCCATGATTTAAGAGGTATGTTGGGAAACGAGATCCTATCTAAGGAGGGTAAGATGATGCAGGGGTTAGTAATGTGTCTTATGAGAGAACAGTTTTGGGCTGGAGAAGAGCTGACAGAAAGGGAGAGAGAGAGAGAACTATTTTCAAGTTTCTGAAGGCTGAAAGAGATTTGTTCTGGGTGGTCCTGAGGGTTGGTGAATACATGGTGGGCTTTGGCTTGAGTCAACCCAGTGCCTTGCTCCTAGTAGGCCCCCTTGACAGTGACAGCTGGTAGGATTACATTAAGGATACCAGAAAGAACCAACTCTCAGTTTTCTAGAGATGTAACACGCTCTTCAGAGAGCAGAGTCTTCCTGGAGCCAGATGCATTACTGCAGGGGAGTGGAAGGGAGCCAAAGATTGGAAAAGCAGAGGGCCAAGCCAACTGTAGGGCCAGACAGTTAAGAGTTTAGGAGGGCTGGTGCAGAGGTCAGGACAAAACAAAAATACAGGACCCTTGTTAAAGAACAAGAATTTTGAGATGGCAAAACCAAACCAGGGGCATCTCCTAAGTGTGGCACTCTATGAGTTGCATGCCCATGAAACTAGCCCTGGCTTTAGGCTCTGTGAGCCACACGATGTCTGTTGTGATCCCTCTGCTCTGCCCTTGCGGCACAGAAGCAGCCACTGATGGTATGTAAATGCAGTGGCATGGTTGTATTTCAGTGAGACTTACTAAAATAAGGGGGAGCCAGGTCACAAAATTAAGCTTCCGGGCCCAGAGGCTGTAGTTTACAGACATGTATAGCATCCTGAGATGGGTCACCTGGGCTACGGTATTGCCCCAGAGTCAAGTCTGGCCAATTTTGGTTTCATGGTTGGGTCACTGCCGGTTTTCAGGGGACAATCTGTTCCCTCTGGAATTTAATCCTCACTGGGGGTTATTAAGCGTCTAGAAACTTAATCCAACTGTGGTGTTTGGAGGTGGGGCCTTTGGGATGCGACTAGGATTAGATAAGGTCAGCAAGGTGGAGCCCCGTTACAGTTTGGCTATGAGGTGTTCCTGAAAGCCTCCTGAGTTCATGCAGGAATGTTCAGAGGTGAAATGATTGAGTTCTGAGAGCCGTAACCTAATCAGTCCATCAGTGGCAACTGTAGGCAGGTAGAACAGGGCTGAAGGAGGTGGGTTACCAGAGGCCTGCACTGGAAGTGTGTCCTGTGGCCTCGTCCACTTTCTCTCTGCTTCCTGGCTGTCATGACCTGAATAGATTCTCTCTGTTGTGCCCTTTTGCCATGATGTCCTGCTTCATCTCTGGCCCAAAGCAGTAGAGTTGGTGGACCATCGACGAAACCTCTGAAACTGAGACACAATAAGCTTTTCCTCCTCTAAGTTGTTCTGGTTGTGTATTTTGGTCACCATGACAAAAATTCGATGAAGAAAAGTCCCCATGATTGAAGGCTGATGGCTTTATAAGAAGAGGAAGAGAGGCCAGGATACACATACACATGCATGTGCCCTATTTCTTTCCATGTCATGCCCAGAGACACTTAGGGACTCTGCCAGCAAGAAGGCCATCACCAGGTGAAGCCTCTCAACCTTGGGCCTCCAGAACCATGAGCCCAAATACGTTTCTTTTCTTTATAATTCATCCAGTTTGTGGTACTGTGCTATTAACAGAAAATGGATTAATATACTCTCCAACCTTCTCCCCCATCTGGGGGAAGGATCTCTCTTCCTTGGGTCCTGTGTCTTCTTGGGATCCCTTGAATCCTTCCCCAGCCTTTCCATCAGACAATGACCCCCAATTCACCCTACCCCTCCTGGGACAGTGGCCATAACAGGGCTGCCTAAGTGAGAGGAAAGAGATGGAAACTTATCCAGTCTCAGGGACCAACAGGGAAGACATCCAGTCCAGAAACTGCCCTGCTGGAGTTGGCTCAGAAAGGGACCATGTACATTGTGGATGACAACTGTATTCTGTTTTCTCTCAGCTGGGACCAGCCTTGGTCTCAGAATACCTGGCAGAGATTGGTGTTCAGCTCATCCTTATTAATTCACAGAGAACTGACACTAGCAAGGGATCCTGCTGGCTGGGATTTCTACAGCTCTCTCTGAGCTGTAGCCCATGGCAGCTTGTCCAGAACGTGATGATGCTCCAGAGATGGAGAAAACTGAGGGTAAGCCTCTGTTCTCATCAGAAACCTCATGTTGCTGCCACCAGGGAAGAGGACGAAAGAAAGAAGCCATCAGTCCTCCTTGTTTCTGTCTCCTTAGTCTCTAGAAGGATCTCAGTCTCAGCTCCATAAAGAACCAGCCCTGATTTCATTCAGCCTGGGTTGCAGATGCAAAGTGCACTAAGAGCCCCAGCTATCCAGAGCATGCCTCTCTCCCCATACCATTCCTCGTATTCAGACAAGTTGAGCTCCATTCTTCTCTGTTGAGAGCTTTCCTGGGGCCATCTTTTCATTCTGCATACATCGATTTTGCACTGGTGTTTTCCCCAGGAAACCAAAATGAGCAGTGCATCATTTCAATATACCCTGGATGTGTGGCTTGGAGCAGGTGCTGGGGATAAAATGTGAAGAAGACTTGGGCCTTAACTTGGCAGATTGCCTGGTTCTGCTGGGGAAACAGACAATAAAAACACAACAATGATAAACACAGAGTCTGGCATGCTGCCCACACAGAGACGTGGGCTTGAAAGATGCAGAAGTCCTTAGTCTCAATCTCTGTGAGTGTGATCGTATTTAGAAGTAAGGTCCTTGCAGAGATGATCAACTTCAGAAATCAGCGGGGGTGGGTCCTAATTCAAAATGACTGGTATTCTTATTAAAAGAGGAAATCTGGGCACAGAGACAGACATGTACAAGGGAATGTTATGTGAAGATCAGAGCTGTCATGAACTGAGGGGCCACCAGAGGTGAGGAGAGAGTTCTGGAACTCACCCTTTCCTGGCATCTCAGAGGGAGCTTGGCCCTGTTCATGCCTTGATCTTGGACTTCCAGTCTCCAGACCCGTGAGCCAATAAATGTCTATTGTATAACTCTCCTGGTCTGTGGCACTTTGTTTGACTTCCAAAGCTGATTGGGACATGCTGGAAGGACCCAGAATTCTGACTGGATTGGTTTCTTATAACTGCTATAATCAGTAACAACAAACTTCTTTAAAAGTAATACACATTCATTCTCTTACAGTTATGGGAGTTGCAAGCCCTAAAATCAAGGTATCAGCAAGCCAGCATTGCTTTGGGGGGCCCTAGGGAAGAATCCATTTCCTCACCTCTTCCAGTTTCTAGATATCATCTGTATTCTGTGGTGGCTCCTTCTTCCATCTTTTAAGTGCATCCCTTTAACCTCAGCTTCAAATCAGGGGCTGTAAGCCAGGGCCTCACCTCCCATCTGTCCTCCCTATCCTCCCTCCAACCTCATGCTTCCGGTTCTCAGCAGGGCCCATTCTTTGTGCCTGTTGGCTTGTGAGCATCTAGGTTTCATTCTAACCCACAGCAGCTGGTTCTAGGAGGATTCCTGGGTTTTTCTCCAGACCTTTGCAGACAGTCAGGACAGTGCTGGCTCCACCTAGTCAGCCAGAGTCCATCTGGTCCCTAGATTCTATCCCTGCCTCTCTTTCTACTTTGATGTTATGCATGCACATGAAAAACTGCTTTGGGCTTCATGTAAGGAAGAACTTCTCAATGGCCAGTGTGCTCTGGGAGTAGAGTGGGGTGGGGTATGTGAGTAGCTCACTGGAAGAAGGCAGAATCCTGCAGATCTTATGAGCTGAGTCTTCCGAGTTGAGTTGACCTGGGAATCTGCCAGTCACTAGTCGTATGAGTGAGGTGAGAGCATCAGGATAGCGTTAATGGCTCAGCCTGAGAGAGGAGGGACGCAGCAGGCGCAGACCTTATAAGACCAGTTATGACCATGTCAGACCAGTTATGGCAGGATCCCTGGGTCAGAACCTGAGCATTGGAATTTCTTAAAGCCCCTCAACATGATTGCTATTTTTAGGGTCAGCTGTCTGGGAGTATGGAGGAGGAGGTCAGGGCTGTAGGGCCCCCAGTTGACTGGGTTCAGGGAGAGAAAAAGTTGGTGGTGGGGATTTGGAGGTGGAGTGCTACCCATGTGGTGATACCCCTTTCATGACCCCCCTCACTGTCTCCTTAAGATTCCACTCATGATAACATGCCTGTTATTGGCTTTGGGGGCAAAGGGCTGTTTAGCATCAAAATGACACTTAATGATGAACATATACACTGAGAAATGTATTGTTAGGTGATTTTTGTCCTTGTGGGAACATCAGAGAGTACTCTTAAATAAACTTGATTGGTACAAGCCTACACGCTGAGGCTATTGGTCAATACTGTCCCGTATACTGTCTGTCATTGACAGAAATGTTATCTGGTGCCTGACTGTATTTACACAGGTAACAATCCTGACAGATTGGAAATGAGGGAGACTGAGCTTTAGGGAATTACAGAGTAAGCAGGTGTTAGGACTAGATGTGAGGGTCAGCTGCCAAGGATCCAAAATGAAATAAAATGTCTGGACTACCAGGGACTTGGTATGTGTTAGCTTAAGACTTCACCCTGTCTCAAAGGAGACGAGGATAACAGGACACATAGGAAATGACTGTCAGAAGTTTGATAAAATGTTTAAAAGAAAGGAACCTTGATCACCTTAAGAAAAAAACAAACAAACCTTGAGACCTCCAAAAGGATTGTTAAACAGGCAGTGAAGACTGATTCATTAGGTTGTATTTATCTGGTGAACTTGTCACCTTTCCGGGTAAATACAAACCATTCATACTGAAAAAGGACTTCTGTGGCTTGTTGAGGGTCTTTATTCTGCTCAGTTATGTGCAGCTAACACTGTTATATTTCATGTCAGCATGTTGTGGAACTGGCACAGGCTTTTAAAGAGAAGTTTAATTTTTTTCTGTCAACAGGTATTTATCTCCTCTGTTTATTAATGTGTGCAAGGGCATAAAGCATTCATTTCACTAGAGGAAAGGGGATGTTGTTTTGGCAGACCTTAATTTTATCCCCATTTAGTTGGATGGGCAGAACAACTCAGTTGGTTGGTTCCCTGGAGGTTGGGGAGGGAGGTGACCAGGAGGTGGGTCAGGGGCAGGTGTTAGGCATCTGTCCCAGGAGATGTGCATAGGACAGAGTGGTTTTCAGGTTGGGGCAGGGAGACCATGCATATAGAGGAAAGAAAGCTTGCAAACTGAGGGAGAAATATGGAGCAGGAGCAGGGAAAGAGCCTAGGGGAGGGGAACAGGGCTTCCTAAGCTGTGTCAGAGCTTGCCTGAAGGAACGGATACATTTATCTGACCAGGTTGGAACAGAACAATCTTTGCTTTAGTAGAGTTGGGCTAACCGGGGAATAATTGATCCTACAAGATCTTCAAGGTTTCTAGTCATATGTGTGGAAGAATTAACTGTACCTGCATTTTCTGAGGCTGAAAGAAACTTCTGGAAGAAACTGACTCATGGGACACAAATGAGAACTGGGTATAATTTGTTGCTTTGAATTGAGGTTCTTGGACAATAGTGGCTAGCCCTCAGCAAATACTCATAGATGCTTGTGGAGTGAAAAAATGGATCCGTCACATGCATTCCTTTCTGAGAAGGGAATTAGGACAGGCATAACCAGAGAACCCTGTGCATGAAAGATATTGGGGAAAAACTGTGCCTTATTATATATGTTCCTGTGAACCATTCAGGGTGGGGGCACTGGCATCACTAGGCTTCTTTCCCGTGGAGAGGAGGTGAACATTGTCCTGTGGGTCCAACTCTAGTCAAGTCGAACATCTGCTCTAGGAGGAAGGTGGCAGCTGGCAGCAGGCCAGGGCCTGGCGTTTGCCAGCTCAGGGCCCTCAGGAGCTGCCGGGGTGGCTGTTCCCAGGCACATACAATGACTCACATCAGAGCTGAGCCAAGAAATTGGAGCAGCTTCCAGCTGGATTCTGAGTGCTTTTGAATTGATGTTCAAGGCATTATATTTATAGTAAACACAGAAAACCTGGAGGTTTGTGTTTTTGAAAAGATGAGCTATAAACTTGGTTGTATAAATTCAGATTCATCATAGCTCTCCTCTATCCCCAGTATGACTTCGGGCACATTACTTCATCTCACTGTGTCTTTCTTCTTTCTTTTCAAAACGGGGCTAATTTTGTTTTCTAATTCACAGGATTCAGTGGGTGAACTTATGAGTTTATTTAAAGCACTTAGAATACCTGACTCATGGCCAGAACTGGATATATTAATTATTTGTTATTGTTAATCAATGGAAGTAGTTGTTTTAAAAGCTGGAGAGGTGACATTTGTTAGTTGATGTTTGTTGAATGACCTGAGAATTAGACAGCGGGTATTGTTCAAGGCACATAAGGATCACTACCATAACTCTCAGGAGAAGGTAGGTGCTACTAAGATTCAGAGAAATGCAGTAACATGCCTGATGTCACACAACAGTAAATTGTGGTACTGAGATGGGCCTTACTGATATCAAAGTTTTCCCTTGGGCCACAGGGACCAGGATAACCTATGGCTTACCAGTGAAGGTGGCCTTTTTGGTGGAGGTAGACACCCACCTGTGCAGAAATGCTACCCATGGATTCTGATGCTGCTTTTATAGGAGGGTTGCGGGGTCCTCCCTTGGAGTGTGAGGTAGGAGATCATGGGTTTAATCATATGTGCATGGATCTAGGCTTTGACCTTGATAAGTCAGTCCCTATGGGAGTGCAGTGGGGTTTGGAGTTATAGTCAGAAGGTGCTAGGGAGAGGTCCTGGTGGGCAAAGCTGAACCAACAGGGTCAGCAGCTTGGGAGGCTGGAAGCTATGTCTCAGCAGCCTGTGTACCAAAACCCCCGAGCATCAAATCTCTGCTCCAGTGGATGAGACTAGTTCTAGAAAAAGGATAGAGTGGTGGGGGCCACAGAAGTGACTGGCAGATATCTGGAGTAGAATTGCATTTTTTTTTTTTTTTTCACAGTGTCAGGAATTGAACCAAGGCATCTCACATGCTAGGCAAGTACTCTACTACTGAGCTACAGCCCCAGCCCTCCAGAGTCAAATTTTAAGCAATTATATAAACCAAAAAAAAAAAAAAAAAACCACCTTGTGGAGTGCAGGTGTTGGCTGAAGGTGATACATGTTTGAGTCCAAGCGAGATTCCCTTTAGGGAGTCCTAGAAATCTGGGATGGAGGGGTCAGGTCGAGGCTGGGGGAGGGTTGGGGAGGAGGCAGAACTGGCATTCATCCAAACCAAGTCATGTCAAACAAACATGGTGGCTGTTAATGTCTGCACTTCACAGATCCAGAAAAGGCCCTGAGATGAGAGTGACCTGCCCAAAGTCAATCCGAGAGAAAGGGGAAGACCCTGCTTCACTGAATTCAAGCCCTGTTCTTTCCAATCCTACAAAGTCAGGACTGCAAACTCTGATAAATATGTGAATCCAAGGAGGGTGGAGGGGTGGCATCTATGCTGATGGAGCATTAAAGGTGACCATCTTGAATAAGGTGTGGGAATAAGGCAGGGAACTGGAAGCTGGGACCCAGAGGGTTGTGGGTCTGAATCTTCCCCCTCCCTCCCCAAAGACGGGTGAAGACAGGAAGGAATGTGGTTCTTCTCTCAGAGAGGCGTGGCTTCTGTCTCGGTTCATTTTCTGTACTGTAACGGAAGACCGCAGACTGAGTAAATTATAAAAAATAGAAGTTTACTCTGCTCTCAGTTCTGAGGGCCGGGAAGTCCAAGATCATGGACTGTGTCTGGCAGGCTGGGAGTGGGGCTTCTTGCTGCATCACAGAGAGGTGGTCTCAAACTCCAGCTGCCTTTAAGAAAAAAAAAAATAATAACAACAACAATAACGTAGGATTGGGTGGTGGATTTTACTGGCTCGTGGAATCGAAGAGTGTCAGGAGGCTTCTAACTTCAGGTAGACTTGGAGCCAAGAGTTCAGATGATGTCATTAGCACTCTCTCGAACAGGCTCTTTCTCCATCTCTCCATGTGGCAGGAAGAACATTATCTGCTGCTTACCAATCTCAACGGAAGGAGGACAACCCCCAGCTTGCTCCTGCCTCCCAGCAAGGCACAAAGGTCTCAAGGAGCGCTCTGATTGGCATGGCCCCCATCTTGGGCCTACCCATCTTTATGGCATGGAGAAGAAGGATCAGAATTCAGTCTCCTTAGAATCCATACAATGGGTTCCCTATAGGAGATAGGTGTTTGGTTTAGTTATTACAAGAAGAGAGAGAGAAGGCCAAGATTGACAGAAAGCCCTATAGATTCATCCCCGGCTAGTGGTGTCCTGGGAATCGGAGCTGCTGGCTGGAGTCTCTGGGTGATGAACAAAGTCAGAATCAAGTAGTTTTCATTCCCAGGTGTCCATCCTGCTTGGAAGAAGAAGCCCAGTCAGGATGGTGGCTGGGGAGGCAGGGTCAGGCCTAGTACTGATGGAACAGGATCATGGGGGAAGGTCTGTGACTGACAGAAACCTGTTAGGCTGTAATGAATATAAAGGGAGGTTCATAACACCTCCTAGGAAGGCCCACTACAGACCTGGTGAGCCATGCGGTTTGATGAATTAACTTAGCAGGCACTTTCCAAGCACAGATCAGAAATGATTCTTACTGAAATTGTTCCAACTGACTCTGAGAAGCAAAGATTAACACCCAGTTTTACAACGTGGCCCCTGGAGAAGCATCTGCAATTTTTCAAGCTGCTCAGCTGAAACCAGGCATGGAAACTCATCTGAACTAAGTCCATTCGTTGTAGAGGGCATCACATTTTATCCTCACAGAGTTCCGTGGGACGTGGACCACAACCTGCCCCATTTCATGGATGAGGAAACTGAGATTCTGTGAACTTAAGGGTCTTATCCAAGGTCACAGGGCTAACAGGTGGGTGGAGCTGGACTCTTGGTCTTTGCAAATCGCCTTCTGAAATGCCACGCCTGCATCTTGCCTGCCTCCCTGCCCATCTCCAGTCAACCAGACAGCCCTCCTTTGTGCCACATTACACACAGAACTTTATTTTAAGAGTGTGCTTGAAGACAGAGTTCTAACTTCAGATAATTTAAAGACCAAGGTAGTAAAGAACACTGTTCCTGGGTGGTGAGACTTGGAGATGCACAAGGTTCCAGTAGTTGAGTCCAGTAGGCATAATGAGTTGACATATTTGACTATAGCAGACACTGAAGGTGTGCTGCCATGTCGGGGCACACAGATAGCCTGACACCACACTGATGTCACTCCTGTTTCCCTGCGGGGGGGCTTTCCTTAGTCTCCAGAGCATGCTTTGGAGAACTATGGGAGCAGCCAGCAACCGCGGCTGGTGGGAGTTGGTATATAAATACCCAGCTTCTTCACTCTTAGGGGTGTGTTCGATGCTGCCACCTAGAGGTCACCACCAGGAATACACTTTAGTCACCCACCATGGCAACTAGTGGGAACAACTTTCGGGTACCTTCTTTTTCCTGTACCCATCCCCTACCCTTTGCTAGTCTTTCCTGCATCTCTCACATAAGCTACTTGTTCGAAAGTACTTGTCTTAGAATCTCTTTCTGGAAAACTCGAACCAGGATCTCTTCTGCCTCAGGTTCTCTCCACTGGTTTCCTTTTAAATGCTCTTTTTAAATGCTCTATTGGCACTTTTGTCCCTTCTCTACGACAGTAGATACGTTGAAACCTCTCCTCACTGTGACTGGGAGACCGGAATGATTTATTTCTGGGCAACCCTGCCACTAGGACATCCCATTTAACTCTGGCAGACCAGCATATGGGACATTAACTATGCATTTAGAACTCAACCAGGAACACCAGAGGACTTCTAGCAATGTCTGGAGACGGGTTAAATTGTCACAGGTATGCTGTTAGCATCTGGGTGATAGAGACTGGAATGTTGTTGAGAGCCCCACATCAGTCTCAAAGTCAGCAGAGCCTTTGAGAAAACCTGATTTAAACAATAGAAGTCAATTATCTTGGCATGATTCATTGGCAGGAGGGAGTCCCTTGCCCCAGGACAGACTGCCCAGAGCAGAAGCAGCCCTGGAAACTCACCCAATGGCACACTGCAAAGTAGCTGGCAATGGAGGAGACCCGTTTCTTTTTTGATATATGTTTTTATTATTTTTATGTGGTGCTGAGGATCTAACCCAGTGCCTCACACATGCTAGGTAAGTGCACTACCACTGAGCTACAACCCCAGCCCGAGACCCATTTCTTCTTGAGAACATACTGGCATCTTCCAGGTGATCTTCAGCTGGAAAGACCCTCAAAGGGTTAGCATTAGAACCAGAGAAGTCTTGGCTGCCTAATTGTGCTGGGCACGGATGACAAACTCAAGAAATTACAAGGCACACAAAGGAAACACTGTGTTCTAATCTGGGATGGAAAAAGCAAAGCAGCTGTTGGAACAGTCATAACTGTAACAATTCCCTCCAACCCAGACTCCACCACCCTGGGGCCCTCTGCCATTTGCATTTTTATGAGTTTGGAGTTCATGTGGCCAGGAACCACAGTGAAGAAACAGGAAACTGAATTATCAGTCTGGTGAACTGGGATTTTGATGTTAGTTGTTATTATTAATGGAGGCTCTGGTCACAGAGGACAATAGAGTCCAGAGGTGTCTGTGGGCTTCAAGACCCTAGGAAGCTGGAGTCCTTGTGCCAGTGGTCAAGTCTAAGGATACAGGTGTGAGTACTGGCAGTATGAGTTTGTGGGGCGGTGCATAAGGAAGGGGAAGTAAGTGACCTGGGGACCCTATGCTTCTGAAAATGCTCACTCTGACAAGAGCCCCAGAGAAGCATGCAGAGGAAAAAAAAAATCCCTGCTCCTCCTTGTCACAGGACCTCAAGAGGGTGGTGGAGCACTGGGGGCCAGTTCCTCTGAAAGTCTACCCAAGGAATTCCTTTCCCAGCATCCTCAAAGCCTCCATCCTAAAGGAAGCACAGCTGCTGTCCGATTGAGGTAGTTCTAGACTCTGTATCTGATTTTGATGGAAAGTTTTCAAATTCTAAATTATGAGAGGCATGCTCACCTATCCAAGTCCAAAGAATGGACTAAGAGACACAAAGTTCAGCAGCAGAAATGAGGCTTTAATGATGGTCTTGCAAGATCAGGTGCCTGGTGGGTATGGACATATAGATCAGGTGCAACCAGTGTTTTATCCCCTAGAGCACAAGATCCCTCCCCCAGTTCCTCATTGGTTGGGTGCTGCAGGGTGCAATCTTTCCACATGTCACCTAGGTTTTACTGTCTTCTATTGGGTTATGTAAAGAAATACTCCTTTAGTTGTCCCCACCTCTCTTTATTCTCTTAGGACAGAGAAACTCCTCTTGGGTTGAATGCCTTTTGGCACATGCTCAGTTTTTCTCTGTTGGTCAGGTGGGGGCAGGGGATTCCTTCTCACCTCCTCTTTGTCAAGAGACTGAATTTTTACACTCTGGTGTCAACTGCTTGTAACTGTTCATTCTGCTTTCCTCTCCAGCTGCCTTTCTTACATCCCAAGCCATTTTACATTTACAGATAAATATTGTATTCTGAAAATGGACCACCCGACTTCCCATTTCTCACAAAATAGCGGGAAAAGTGAGTGAGAAATAGCTCTTTCACATATAGCCCAAGCCATAACCCTTAGGGAAGAACACTAGACTTGAGGTCACAAGTTGCAGTTAGAATCTGCACCCTGTCACTTAGGGACCATGCATGCTGTGTGAAGTCAGTAAGACCCATTTTCCTCACTTGTAATACCTACATCCAAACTTCATCCAGAGAGAACAGTAGTTTGAGGACTTGACTCCTGGTATTCAAACCCTACCTCTGCCCTGTACAAGCTGTGTGATTTTTAGTGAGTTGCCTAATCTCTCTGAACCTTGGTTTCCTTATCTGTAAAACAAGACTAATAATCATAGTTATCTTTCAAGAGTCTGGTGAAATAAGACAGTATATATGTAAAGCACCTAAAATAACTTCTGGCATTTAGCAAGGGCTATATAAAAATTTATTTATTTAAAAGACAGTCAAATAGAATATATAACTTTCAAACCCATCACATGTTCCTATCTGTCTAAGGGAAGTTTAGAACTTTTTGGAGAAAGTTAGCTCTCTGTTGCTGTGACTAAATACCTGAGACAAACAACTTAAAAGGAGGAAAGATTTATTTGGGCTCATGGTTTTAGAGGTTTCAATCTGTGGTTGCTTGGTTGACCCCATCACTTTGGGACTAAGACAGAGCAGTACACAAGAGTGGGAGCCCATGGCGAAAGAGAGCGAGGAGGAGTCAGGGTCTCCATATCTGCTTTAAGGGCATGCCCCCAATGATCTCACTTTGTTTCTTTAGGTTCTACCTCCTAAAGATTCCACTGCCTCTCAACAGCACCATGAACTGGGGACCAAGCCTTCAACACATGAGCTTTTGGGGGACCTTTAAAAGTCAAAACATAACAGAGAACATTGGATATAGAAGTAGGTATATGGCATTTCCTTACGGATGAGGGAAAAGGAGGTCATTTCTCTGTCTGCCTAAGCCAAGTAAGAGAAGCCCAGGAGAAGGACGGGATAGGTTGGACGGGTGGTGTTTCCAGGATAAGGACCTAGGTTTCCCCTCCTGGGCTGAATTTCATCTGAGCTGCAGAATCTCAACCGACAATGGAGGAAACAGAGTCCTTGGTAGTTCCTAACATGAGGCCCCAGGAGCTTGAGGGGTGTGCAAGGTCGGCCTGGAACTGACCCTGGGGTAGAGAAGCCTTGTGTGACAGAGCAGCCCACGAGGGCAGAGCAAGGACAGCGGTCTGCTTGTGTGGTGGGCCCCATCTGTGGGCTGAATTGTGCCCTCACCCTCCCTTCATAGGCTGAAGCTCTAACTCTCAGTGTGACCATACTGGGACTAAAGAAGTAATCAGGGTTAAAGGAGACAATGAGAGTGGGGCCTGATCCAACAGGATCCATGCCACTATGAGAGAAGACATCTGAAACTGTCCATTCTGCCACTGCTTCGGATTCTTATAGACTTACAGGGGGTCAGAGACATGGAGGCCCTCATACACACAGGTCCAGTGGAATGCATGACATTCAGGCTTCCTTCTAGGCAGGGACTCCCGCGACCTGTCCCTTCCTCTGAATAAATCTGAGTGCTGCTATCCTGGACTTCCTGCAGGGGGCAGGGATGAAAGGCCTGCTGGGAAACTGGGTTTGAAGACAGAAGCATGCAGAGGAGTGAGAGCAGGGCTGGTGGGATAGTCCCCTCTCCACCTGTCCTCAGGCAAAGTGGTTTGCACCCTTGCCCTGGGCTCCTAAGAGTGGGTCCCTGCTTCCTAGAGCTGAAGGGAGTAGAGAACATGAACATGATTGAGCCTACCCCATAAGCATTTTCTATTATCTTGAGCTCCTTTCAGTCCTTTTTTTTTTGCGGTGCAGGGGATCGAACCCAGGGCCTTCTGCTTGCAAGGCAAGCACTCTACCAACTGAGCTATCTCCCCAGCCCCTCCTTTTATTCTTTTAAAAAATTTTTTTTTAAGTTGTCGATGGACTATTTACTTATTTATTTATTTTTATGTGGGGCTAAGAGTTGAACCCAGTGCTTCACACATACCAGGCAAGTGCCTTACCACTGAGCTACACCACCAGTCCTTCTTTTATTCTTATGTCACTGCAAATATAAATTTTTCATTATTGTAACTCTTGTCCTCTGCACTTTTCTTTTACAATAACTACATGAAAGACATTTTCTAAGGTGTCATATGATATTCACAATAGTTATTTTAAATGACTCCCAAATAGTCCATTAAGTGAATGTATTAAAATTTGTTGAACTGTTTCCATACGTTGACATTTAGATTGTTTGTAAACTTTTTTGAGGGCGCCATTCGATTATGCTGCGGTGCCCAAACCTTTGGACGTTTGGCTTTTAGATTCTTTTAGAAAAAATTCCATGGAGCATGGTCATTGCTGGATTGTAGGATATCAATCATTTTATGGCTCAAGAAACTTAGTTTCCAAAATACTCTGCCACTGTACTATTTAAACTTAGCAATTTCCCTACAACCTTGCTGGTGTTTGGCATTATTGATATTTATTTATTGTTGTTAATGTAATAGTATTCGTGTGGCACATCATTGTCTCTCCTTGTATTTCTTTTAAAAAAAATTGTTTTTTAGTTGTAGGTGGACACAATAACTTTATTTTGTTTATTCATTTTTATGTGGTGCTGAGAATCGAACCCAGTGCCTCACACATGCCAGGCAAGCACTCTACCGTTGAGCCACAACCCAGTCCCTCTCCTTGTATTTCTTTGTAATTAGTCATGTCAAAATATTTTTTCTGTATTATTTTACTATTCTTATTTTTTCCTAGAGAAATTGTCTTCCCCTGTCTTTTTGCACATTGTTTTAGCATTTTGATTATTTGTATAAGATATTTACATAGGTATAAACCCTTAGATAGGTTGGTTGGTTTGCTTATTCATGGTAACGTTTTCCCTGAGGCCAACCTAGTTTTTATACTGAGAATTGTAATCATATCACTCTGTGTACCTCTAAGTTAAGATGCTCGATAAATCCATGGCTGTTGCTAGTGACTAAGGACTTGGGTATTGGAAGTTTAATTTGCAATGAAATGAATTGGCTTCAGATTCAGTCTGCTACCTAGGCAGGAAGGGCTTTCTGAGAGCTTGATGTCTGAAATCTGGGGCCAGCTGTGCAGTCTGGCATGTTCCCCCCCTTTGCCTCAATTTCTCATTTTCCTTTCCATTCTTTTAATTCTTTAAGCTGAAGATAAACCTAAATGAGAATCCCTCAAGCAAACAGCAAGCTCTCCTGCTGCCACCAGTGACTGTAAAAGAAATGACTCTTGGGATTGGATTTCCTTTATAATCTGTTTGAGATTTCCCAAGGGGGCCTGGGTTACCTAAGCACCAGTCAGCTATGAGTGACTGGCTGCCTGTTTGACCAAGGAACCCATTGAGTCAGACAAACAACTACTCTTTGCAAGTGGCTTTCAAAACATTCACTCGCTAATTTTGTCTCTTATCTGTTCATCAGTTTCCTCTTCTACTCATGCCAAAAAAATTACCTGGGCATGCCTTCTTGTTGTGAGGTTAGAGATAGCATTGGACTTTGAGTGGATAGACCTGGGTGCGAGTTCTCCTGTCTTTTCCTGCTATGAAAGCTGAGAGGGTCCCTGGCTTCTCTGGACCTCAGCCACCTGAGGACTTTGGATTATACCTGAAAGTCACCAAATACTCAGTCTAGAAGGGCTTCCCACTGAGGTTATGCAGCAACTCTAGGATGCTCATTCCGTTAACTCTCCCCATCTTATAGTGAGAAGACCCAGTTTCAGCGAGGTTAGGAAAACCAGTCTGAATGCAGATATTCATACACACTGGCTCCACCTCACATTTGATACAATTATTTCTGGCCACCTTGTAAATGCCATGGCTTTAGTTGTGTGTTAGGCAAGGGCAGCATCAGAAGCAAGGGGACTTTCTGCATTACACGCCAGGAAGGGACAAGGAGTACCTTGCAAAAATCAAGGCGTTGGAGACTGGAGACAGAGGTTTGAGGTCAGCAGGATGCTCTCTCTGTCCCTCTTCTTTCTCAGGTCTCTGCCAATTTCCGAAGTGCTCCATTTCTTCCACCCACCTCCAGACCTTCTCCGTAGAGCAGAGAAGATAGCAGCCCAGGTCCTATCATCCTTTAATTCTTCTGGCTCCTCGGCAGAGCTCCTTCTGTCCCAGCTCCAGATTAAACAAATTCCTGGGAGGAGCTGATTGACCTGGTTCGGGTCAGAGTTGGGTCTGGGCAGTGGGGGTCTATGATTGGCCACATTGGAGTTACATGCTTATTACTTGCCATGGGAGCCATGCATGGGGTAGAGCAAGGAAATTAGGAAAATTTGTTGGTGAATTTTAATCCATCACTTCTGCTTATGTCAATATCTTCTTGAAGTTGTAATTGGAGTTTCTAGGAAGATTTTCAAGGTCAGGTTTACTTTTGGGGAGTGATTTTTTTTTCTCCTTAATCACTTCATTTATCCCAATGGAACCAAAAAATAGTGTTAAATTTTTGGTTCTTATTAAACTTATTTTATTTCCCCCATCACAGTGGTGGAGCTCATTTAGAAATGTTCTGTGAAATACTTGGAGTACTTGCAAAGATGAATAGATCATCAGAAAGAATCATAGCCTTATAGCATTACAAAATCCTGGCACTGCAGAATTCCAAAACTTGGCATCTGAGAGAAACTTCAAGAGCTCACTGAGCTCAGCTCTCTGGTTTCAGGTAGGTCTCCTTTTATTTCTGGAAAGCCCACAGGACTAGAACCTTTCTGGAGTCTTTTGGTGAACATTGGAAGGCATTTGCCATTCTTGACCACTCAGAATCTGAACTTCCTGTATCTGGAGCATCATTCCTTATCTCATGGACCAAAGTCTACCTGCCATTCATAGAAAGATCAGTTGTCCTACTAGGGATGAGATTGAGGACCTTTGTAGGATATGGGACTCAGTTTTGAAACTGAGACATCCAGGCAGAGCAGGATGAGTTGGTCACCCTATATAAAAAAAATGTTCCATTTATTTCTCAGGTTTCCTTCCAACTATGTCCCTTCTGGCACATGACCCAGAATCCTCCAATCAGGTGCAGACACATTTTTTATTCAGAGGATGGTGACTGAGGGAGAGGAGTGGGCAACAATGGTGGCCACTTTTCGTTTCCAGTGGCATTGATTCTCATGCAGTGTCCATGATCGGAGATTTGGAGTTCAGCAGAAGTACCTGTGTCCAGTGGAGTCTTCCTGGCCTAGTTTTGTGACATGATTTCCAACTCTCGTTCTGCCTGGGCAAATGTAATGTTATGACCCTTGTGGAGATTCTGTGACCTCCCAGATATCCTTCTGTTCATTCAGTTCCCTGCTTAAATCTGTGTTAGTTTCAGTGGTTTTCCCTCCCTTTTTTCAGTTCCGGTGGAGGACATTCTCAACTTTTCCAGTTGAAATCTATTCCCTTTGTTTACTTCTCTGGGTACCTGGAGAAAACAATTTGGTAGGAATCTTTTCTATTAAAAACAAACAAACAAAGGTACATTCATACATTGTCAGTGGGACTGCAAATTAGTACAATCACTCTGGAAAGCAGTATGAAAATTCCTTAAAAAACTATGCCTGGAACCACCATATGACTCAGTGACCCCACTCCTTAGTATTTATTAAAACAAAAAACCCCAAACTAAAATCAGCATACTATAGCGATACAGACATATCAATGTTTATAGCAGGGCAATTCTCAATAACCAAGTTATGGAATCAGCCCAGCTGCACATCAATAGATGAATGGGTTAAGAAAACATGGTATGCATACACAATGGAGTTTTACTCAGTCATAAAGAAGAATGAAATTATGATATTTGCCAGTAAATGGGTGAAACTGAGGAATATTGTGTTAAGTGAAATAAGCCAGACTCAGAAAACCAAGGGTCAAATATTTTCTCTCCTAGGCAGAAGCTAGACCAAAATAAGGGGATAAGGGGATGGAGGCTGGATATCATAAATGTGGAGGGAAGATCCGTGGAGTAGAAGAACGAGATTGAGAGAAAGGGAGGAGGGACAGGAAAAGGAAGGAAATGTGGAATGAATTTGACACTATGTGTGTGTGTAAATATGCCACAGGGAATTTCACCTTTGTGTATGTCAATAAAGCACTAATCAAAAATAAATACATAAATGAGTAAAAGGAAGATCAGTGGATCAGGGGAAGGAGTTTAGGGAAAGAGCGGAGGGAAGGGAAGTCAGGGAAACTAGGGACTGAAATGGAGTAAATTAAATTTCATGTGTGTATGATTTTGTCAGCCTGAACCCAACGACTCTATATAATTGCAGTACACTATTAAAAGAAAACAAACAAACTTAAAACATGTTTATGATGGAAGACATTCTTTATTCTTCCCGCCGTTCAGATCGTATTAATTTTTCTACACTGGGCTAAAACCTCTTTATTCTAATTTGCCACTTGTGCTTTGTGGATTTTATCGTAGCCCTTTCATCTCCACCAGGAGATGGGACTCACCAGTATTGTGAGGGCAGAGAATCGTATTTTGTGCTTCCAGTCACAGAGAGGTATCGCGTTGTGAAAAACAGGAGCAACCTGCCTTTCTATCTTTGGATTTTGAGTCTGTATGACGTGGCCCAGCTGAAGGTAGGTCACTCCGAGCTGTGTGATGTTTCAGAGTGGACAACTAACTTTTATCATTATTTTAAGATCTTCAGTGAGCTTGTGTCTGCGGGCCGTACCTCCTGAAGCACATCTGTTTCAGGAGACAAGATTCTGGCTTTGCCTCTTAGACTTAGTGATTCCCAGGCCTCATTTTCCCATCAGTCAAATAAGATAAAATGCCTTCCTCAATGAGATTTATGAGAAACGAAATGCAATGGGTGACAATCATAATTATTATTTTATTCTGATGGTGTAATTGTAACCCAGTATAATTATAACCATGACCTTGATATTATTACTGTAGCATGATGGCTAATAACTTGACTCTGCTCAGACTTTCGGATTTGGATCTTCATTCTGGCACCTACTAGCTGCTTGACTTGAGCAAATTCCTCAGTTTTCTCATCCGCAGAATGGAAATAATCATAGCACCAACTTCTTTGGCTTCAGGGAGGTTTAAGTGGGATAACCCAGGCGACACTTTCTAACAGGAAGCATCAGGTACACACAGGGAACTGCTTTTGTCATTACCAATTCCTCCACCACCTCCATGATTCCTTCTAAGCTCTCACTGTTCACCTGGAGCATATTGTTCCATGCCAGCTCTGTGTCCATCCTTGAAACCATGGGAGACGCTTAGCACAAAAGCCCAGTGTGTTCCTCAACTTTTCCATGCTAGCTGCCCAGCTGGTGGGGAGCAGGCTGGTCACACTTTTCGAGTCTGCCCTAAAATGCTGTCATTGTACATTCCAACTTCACTTTTTTAAACCTGCTTGGAAATTGGGCAGGGAGAGCAGATGTCATGGTTTCTGTTTAACAAGAAGAGGATACTGAGGACCAGAGTGACTTTCCCAAGGTCACTTGGCAAGGCGGAAGGGCAGTAAGAGCCCAGCTGTTGATATTGACCCAATGCCCTTCCGAGGTGCTTGCTGATCCCCCTACATCTCTGTCTTCTCTGTTTCCACAAGTCCTGCTTTCATCTCCTAAAGGGACCACCCTGTCACTCCTTAAGGACGTGGTAGATGTAGTTCATTTCTCATAGCTATCACTCTTAAATTTCTGCTTCTCTTGAATGTATAACATTTATTTGGGATTAGCTTTAAATTGTCTAGGGATTTGACTGACAGATTCTTTGCAGAAAGCTTTGTGCCCAGAGTCAGGTGTCCTTCTTTGTCCTTCCTTGTCCCTTGTCATGGAGGCAGTATTAATTTGGAGCCCATCTCCGGTTTAGATAGAAGTCTGAACTCCCCAAAGTTTGAGTTCCCAGGAGGAAGACCTTCTTCATGGTCACTTTTAATTTCAACTCTCTCTCTCTCTCTCTCTCTCTCTTTTTTTTTTTTTTTAACTCGCAGATCATAACTTCTTTCTCACTTTGCACTTAATGGGTCCAGGTGTGAGACTTTAATTCCTCTTCTGATCAAAACCCCCCACACACATGGCAATGTGGTAGACTTTCCCTTATGAAGATGTGGAAGGGATGAGAGGAAAGCTTGGATCCCCACAATGTGACTGTGAATTGGGCAGTGGACATGTCCTGCCTGAGCCCCAAGATGGACCAGGCCTCTTACATAGCATGATCTGTCATTTCAAGAGTCCCCTTTTCATGTAATCTCAGCTCCCCTCCCTCTCCCTCTTCCTTCCTTCCTCCCTGTATTCCTGGACAATTTCAGTGAATAACTGTTCACCTTGTCAACTGCCTCTTCTTTCTTCTACCCTGTGGCCTCACTTGATTCCTCTTCTCCTCCTCAAATAGCTCACCAGGTATTTTCCCAAAGACATTAAGTCCCTCATTAAGAGAGTGAGATTTTTCACCCCTTTCTTTATGGACAGTGTCAACTGAAATGCCCAAGTCTTCCACCCCTGGCCTCCCTGCCCTTCTTTCCTCCTTAGGGTCTGCTATGGTTTAGATAAGTGTTTCCCAAGGGTCCAGGTTTTAAGGCTTGGTCTCCAGTCAGTGATGCTATTGGGATGTGGTGGAACCTTTAGAAGGTGGGGCCTAGTGGAAGGAAATTAGGTCATTGGGGTCATGCCTTCAAGAGAATATTGGGATCCTAGCCACTCTCCACCCCCTTTCTCTCTCTCTTTCTGTTTCCTTGCCACCATAGGCCTCCTCCACCAAGAGGACATGATAGACTGTGCCACCACAGGTTTAAAGCAACAGGGCCAAGAAGCAAACATGGACTGAAACCTCCAAACCCATGAACAAAAATAAACCTTTTCTCCTAAGTTGGTTATCTTGGGTATTTTGTCATGGTAAGGGAAATCTGACTAACGGCAGGACCAACATCATCCTTATAAAGTCTTTGAAGGAAAGAGACCATTGGTCTAAATTTCATCTTTGCCACTCATTTAGCTGGGTGAGAAAGTCCTGTGCTCTTTTTGGGACTCAGTATTCTTATCTCGCTAGTTACAATTGACCATGGCAACAGAGTTGGGGCAGTATTCATGGGCGACCTCCATTAGGATCAAAGTAAAAGTCACCTGAGCAGGGCACGTTAGATTTAACCTAAGCTAAATAAAAATTACACCCAGTCTTTATAAAAGTGACAACTCTTAGAAAAAATATCCCAAGGGCTGAGGTTGTAGCTGAGGTTGTGGTGGAGCACTTGATTAGCACATGTGTAATCCTTAGCACCACACAAAAATAAGTAAATAAAATAAAGGTACTGTGTCCATATACAACTAAAAATATTTTAAAAAATATCCCTGAACATGGTTGTGGCTCAGTGGCAGAGCACTTGCGTAGCATGTGTGAGGTACTGGGTTCAATCCCTAGCACTGCATAAAAATAAATAAAATAAAGCTACTGTGTTCACCTACAGCTAAAAATATTTTTAAAATCCCCAAAAATAAAACTAATATATTACAAAAATTCCTTGACAAAAAAGTATATAATTCCAGGCTTCCTATTCTGGTGGACTAACCTGCTAGTGTCTATTTGTCACCAAGTTTGTTTTCTGTATTTTAGAACAGAGCTTCTTTGATATTGATTTATTATTGAGCAAACTTTCCAGATGAATCCACAAGTGGGCTGGATGATTAGGCACAGTATGGAGAATTATCTTGTTTTGTGAGCCAGCCAGTCTGGCCCTTTGCCCCCATTGAGGTCTCTACCCACACAGCAATCAGAGTTTCCAGAGTTGACTCACATTTAAAGCATCTAATCCCTGAGACTGCCCAGCAGGCAGGTGGGACAGGGACTGTAATCCTCCTTTGATGACTGAGTGGGCTGGGGTTTAGAGGGTGAAGAAACTCGTCCAAGTCAGGCTGAGGAGCAGGGGTCCTTCTGGATCAATTGCCTGGTCACGTTCTGCCCTTGCTCCCTGAGCCCCTGGCCACAGAGCTATTGGACTGGAATGTTGACTCCAGCTCCCCCATGCTACTCCCTTTGGGGCTGCCTAGGCTCATTTGCGCCTCTGAACTCAGGAAACTCAGAAGGTAGGGAAGTAACAAGGGTGCCACAGGCAGTGGCTGGGGACTTAGCAGCTGCGAGCCCGTAGCTCTTAGTCAGGTCCTCTAACTTGGAGACTTGGCCAGACAAGATCTAGGGCCTTGAGCTCAATGAAGTGATGCTGCAAGTCACTCATGGCCCCACTCCTTTGGGCATTTCGTTCTCCCCTGCTCCCTTCCAGAGGATGCCTCTGTTATCAGGGACCCTGATTCCTATGGTCTATGGTGTTTGAAACTTGCAAAGGTTTTATGTTGCTTTTCCCTCTCTTCCCTTGCTATTAACTGCCATTTCTTATTACTTTCATCTGCCTTCCAAATTTCTGTCCCCCTCTACATTCATTATTTTGAATCTGCTGTGATCTAGACTATCAGATAACTAACCTCATTAAAATTCTGTCTCAAATATGAGTCATGGCTGTGAGCAAAGACTTTGGTGCACACACTGGGTGATGATAATAGCTTTGACTTTGTCAAAGCCCTTTTAGCTTTTAATCTAGACTCTGAGTCATGCTTGGAAAGGTGAGATTCCCAGGCTAAGTCACACACTGGGTAAACGTGTGGCCCCACAGTGGAAGGAGTGGCAGATAAGATGGGTTTTTGCAGGTGCCCCCTGTGTTCAGGGGTAGCATGGTGTGCAGGAGATTGGCAGCCCCGAGGGCCCATCCTGCTTCCTTCCCGGCCGACCAGCCCAGGTAATTTCTCCTTCCATATCCTCAGATGGATAAATGCTTTGGCTCCATGGAGTGGCACATCAGGCCATGGACTCAGCTGGCAAAATGTTGTCTTACTAACAAGCAGCAGCTACACAGCCACAGGTCATGGTGGAATTAAAAGGGGGCCAGTGTGATTATTCCTAGACTGGGGACTTTAAAAGGATGCTCTTCAAATCATCTGAGACTCACACACCGTAAAAAAAGAAATTTCCAAATCTGAATAATTTAAAACAGATCATCACATTTAGCTACAATAGTAAAAAGTCATAAGTAAATTAAGGTACATCTTTATTTGTAATGGAATGTTATACAACAATTGTAATACTTAAAGTAAGTTTCTAATATTACATCAAACTGGTGATGAAATATACAAGTGAAAAATTGGTTAACAGAAGATGATTTCAAGTGTAAAAATAGTTTGCAAAGACAAAGAACACAATAGGGAGCGGTGGGGACTAAGGCAAATTGACTCTCTGGAAAGGGTGCTCATAGTCAATTATTGCGATATAGTACTGACTCTTCACATTTTTAAAGGGAAGTTATGTGAAATCCCTGAACTTTTAAATGTTGGCAACATAAAACACTCTATTGGAATTGGTGATATAGCTTAGTGAAAGAACACTTGCCTAGCATGTGCAAGGTCCTGGGTTCAGTCCTTAGTATCACAAAAATAAAAACAAACAAACAAATAATAACAGCAAAAACCCCACTGTACAGAGCAAATAAAAATTTGGGGGGGTTGGCTTTGGCCTTTGGTTCACCAATCTACCATCTTTGAAATGCAATGCAATGTTGATATCAGCTATCTCTGAGGAATGTGCTTACTGAAAATGTTTTATTTTATCATAGCTTTGATAATTTTCCACAACCAATATGTAGTATTTCTATAATTATAGTAAAAAAATAACTTCAGGGGATTGTAACCTGTTTGTGTGTCTAAGGTTGTTGGTGGTGGGGTGTGAGTGTGGAGAGAAAGACATTTAAGAATGCTAGAAGACTTCTGGAAACTTCCAGAGCCTCATTTTTCTCATTATGATACATTACCCATTCATTCTGTTAAGCACTTTGTTGCCTTGTCCTTTCTGAACCTAATGCCTCATAAAATAAGGATCATCAAAGCACTTATTTCAGAGTGTCCTTGTAAGGATTAATTTCCATAATCCAAGTACTACCATGCTTATGAAAGAACTCAATAAACAGTAATTCCCTTTTAGTTCTGGGCCTGGCAGGAGCATCACTATTTAATTTTACCTATTCCCACTAATTCAAGGGAAGTGAATGGATGGTGAGGAGAAATGTGAGAAGTGGCTAATTCCAAATATGTTATTTTCCCCTTTTCCAGTACCTATTCAAAACATGCAATGTGTTTCTTCCCTGAATTTCTTACAGGAACAAAAAAGCTCCTTCTACTCACTGATCAGTTTACAAATGCAAACTAAAATCCAATTCATGGTCTGTCTTTGGAAAATTGGTCCAGATGTACCCAGAGAATAATCCAGGCCCACTTGCAGAAGCTTTGAGAGGCTTTCTTATAATGTCAACTTATTTTTGTAGCAAAATTGCATTGGTAAGCATGCATATAAAAGACCTCAGATCACCAAAATGTCCCTAAATGCCACACATACACATACACACACACACACACACGTACACTCACACACACACAAATTACACATGCTATTTATTTACTTTGCTACAGTTTGAATCTGGAATGTCCCTGAGAGAACCATGTGTCAAAGGCTTGGTCCCCAACGTGTGTGGCACTATTGGGAGGTAGTGGAACTTTAAAGAGGAAATATATACATATTAAGTATTTTAACTTAAATACATATAGAAATTTATTTCAATATGTATATATATCTGTAATTTATATGTATATATATAATTTTTCAATGATTTCTATAATTTATTCTTTTAGGTGGAGGTTTTCAAGCTCTAGCTTAGGCACTTTATGTTTTAATTTTTATTGCACATATTTGTAATGTTATAATATAATAATATAAATATCATAATATTTCCATACATGTATGCAATGCGTACCACTAAAATTAAGGTAATTGTCATTTCCATATCCTTATCATTTCTTTATGTTTTGAGACTTCCGGCTCCTTTCTTCTAGGTCTTCATGTAATCTACAATAGGTTATTGTAAACTGTAGTCATGTACTATGCTGTAGAACACTAGAACTTATTCATCTTATCTGTTTTGATAACTGTTACTGTTACTGTTTGGATGTGAGGTGTCCCCCAAAAACTCACATCTGAGACAATGCAAAAAGGTTCAGAGGAGAAATGACTGGGTTGTGAGAGTCCTAACTCAGTCAGCTGATAGGGATTAACTGAGTGGTAACTGAAGTGGTGGAGTGTGGCTGGAGGAGGTGGGCATTGGGGGTGTGGCTATGGGGTATATATTTGTATCTGGCTAGTGGAGTCTCTCTCTCTGCTTCCTGGTCATCATGTGAGCTGGTTCCCTCTGCCACACCCTTCCGCATGATGTCCTGCCTCACCTTGAACCCCGAGGAATGGAGCCTGCTGTCTATGAATTGAGATTTCTGAAACTGTGAGCCCCTAAATATACCTTTTCTCCCCTACAATTATTCTGGTCAGATCTTTTAATCACAGCTGTGAAAAAGCTGACTAAAACAGAAATCCAATCTGCTTCTATCCCCTCTCAACCTCCTACCCTCCACCAATCACTATTCTGTTCTATGTTGAAACAAATTTTTTTTTTTTTGTTTCCACATATGAGAGAGTACACATGGCATTTGTTTTTCTGTTTCTGGCTTATTTGTTTAACATAATGTCCTCCATTCTATCCATTTTGCTACAAATGATGAGATTTCATTCTTTTATGGCTGAATAATATTCCATTGAGTATTTTCATTCTTTAAATTTTTTTTGATGTTGATAGACGTTTATTTTATTCATTTATTTATATGCAGTGCTGAGGATCAAGCCCAGTGCCTCACACTTGCTAGGCAAGCGCTCTACTACTGAGCCACAACCCCAACCCAAGACCATATTTTCTTTATCCACTTACCCACTGATGGGCACCTGGGTTGATTCCACATCTTGGCAATTGAGAAAAAGTACTGCAATAAACAGGAATGTGCAGGTGTCTCTTGGATGTGCTAATGTCACTTCCTTTGGATATATACACAGGAGTGGGATAGCTGGATCATTGGGTAGATCTATTTTTAGTTTTTTAAGGATCCTCCTGACTATTCTCTATAATGGCTATATTAATTTACACTCCTACTAGCCATGTCTAAGAGTTCCCTTTTCTCACCAGGTGTGGTGATACATGACTGTGATCCCAGGAATTTAGGAGGCTGAGGCAGGAAGATCACAATTTCGACGTTAGATTCATCAACTTAGCAAGACCTTGTCTCACAATAAAAAATAAAGGGCTGAGGATGTTGCTCAGTGGTAGAGCACCCCTGGGTGTCCAAAAAAAAAAAAAAAAGACTTACCATTTCTCCGCATCCTCACCAGCATTTATTTTTTGCTTTTTCGATAATTGCCGTTCTCACTGGGGTAAGATGATGTCCTATTATGGTTTTGGTTTCTATTTCCCCTGTGCCCAGTGGTAATGAGCTATTTTCATGTACCTGTTGGTTATTTGTGTTTTATCTTTTGAGAAATATCTATTCAAACCAGTTGCCTATTTAAAAAAATTGCATTATTTGGGATTTTGTTTTTTGAGTTTTTTGAGTATCTTATATATTGTCAATATTAATCTTTTGTCTGGTGAATGGTTTGCAAATATTTTCTTCCGTTCTGTATCTCTTCATTCTCTCGATTGTTTTTTCTTTTGCGCATAAGCTTCTTAGTTTGATATAATCCCATTTTTCCATTTCTGCTGTTGTTGAATGTTTTTGGAGTCCTGCATAATATCATTGCCAGAACTGATGACCTGAAATGTGCCCCATGTTTTCTTCTTTTTTCTTATTTATTTATTTAGTTTTGGTGGGGTTCTTTTTTTTTTTTTTTTTTTTTGTCTTTTCTTTTTTGGAACTGGGGAATCAAACTTACCCGTGTTTTCTTCTTGAAATTCCATATTCCAGTTTCTACATTTAGGTCTTTGATTCATTTTGAGTTGATTTTTTTATGGGGTGAGTGATAAGGGTTGTTTCATTTTTGCATACAGATGCCCAGTTTTCTCAGCCCCAGTTTTTGAAGAGGTTATGCTTTCTTCATGGTATGTTCTCCATCATTGAGAATTAGTTGGCTGTAGAAGTATTTTTTTTTTAATGGGATTTCTCTTCTCTTCCATTTATGGGTCAGTTTTTATGCCAGTAAATCTGTAATCTGCTTTAACTACTGTAGCTCAGTAGTCTTGCTAGGTGGTAGCTAGCAATGAGCAGCGAAACGCATGGCAGGGTCACAAAGTGTTCTTTAAATTACTTCAGGGTCTTCTTTAAACTACTTTCATAGTAGTCCAGAAAACAAAGGGTGGTAGCTCATTTGTAGAAAATAAACCGAAACAAAGGAGTTAATGGGAAAATACATCAAAAGAAAAGGATTCATGGGACTAACTCTTGACAGGGTCCACTGAGGTTGGTGTGAAGCTAGGAATTACAGCTGTAGGTGTCTCCATTTGTCTGGGAAGGAAGTTTCCTTCGGTAGCTCATGTGCACTACATTAACTTCTGACCAGCTATTGACCCCAGTGCCCGTGTTAATATGGGATCGACTCGTAGGTGAAGCCCTCCCCCTAAGTAGGATGGCCACCATGACAGTTGGAGAGAGGACCAACTAAGGTCAAAAACTCCACCACCCAACGTGAGGAGGAGTTGAACCCCTGATTGTCATAGAGTACAGAAGGCGATCCCCAGTTCTCCTGCTAAACATCAGACAGTAATAAATTTGGAGACAGAGTTGTCCCCTTTGTCATTCTCTGCTCTGAGACAGATCACTCTCTTGAGAGTGCTCTCCACTTAAGCCTCATTTTGCTTTTACTTTACTTTCTCTTATAGCTAAGTTCCTTTGCGTGGCTTTTTGTGTCTGACTTTAAATTTTCTTTCATGGGAACACAGGACCCAAGATTTGGAGTCTCAGCTCTGTTTTCGTGTGACAGTCTGTCCTCAGACCATGTTTTGTGAGTGTCCAGTTTAGGCACTTGGCATACTTACCTCCGTAACTCTTACAACAATCACAAAAGAACTGACTTGCACCAAATAAAGTTTAATTTTTTTGTAGTTGCTACAATTTCAGAAGTAAGTGTTTTGATGGCATCTTCTTTTTTTATTGGTTCTTTTTAATTATACATGAGAGCAGAGTTCGTTTTGATATATTCAACAGATGAATGGACATCTTCTCTTTGACCCTTCCCCTGAGTGGGAATTACCCCAGACTTAAAAAAAAAAAAGGAAGAGTAAGGGAATTCTGGAAGTAGAAGAGGCGGATTTCTAAGCTGCTCTGTGATGTGAAACCAAGGTAGCAGATACACAGCCTCTCTGTGAGGTGAGTGAAAGAGGGATTTCTTAGTACACTTTAATGGATAGGGAGAATGAAAAATTTCCAAGACAATGAGGCCTGAGAAAAAGAAAAGGGAGTAAAAACGAAGGCCGTGCATTGACAGCTTTCATTTCCCAAGACAAATGGTTTCCAGATGCTGAGCACAGGCAGAGAGGAATGCTTTATCACCCTTACCAGAAACAGTCTCCAGGAGGCCCTGATCGCCTCCAAAGCAAATCCTCTTCAGGCACTCTCTGCAGAGCTTGACCAAAAAGGCCCACGTCCCTGAATGTCCAAGCAAACTGATACGTGTTCGCTAGACCACCCCTCAAAATAACCTACATAAACCCCGTCCCTTTCTTTGTTCAGTGGTTTATTTTCCACCAGGAGAGTGGGTCCAGGGCACCGTTTCATCCCCCAATGAAGAGCTGAGCCGACCGGTGAGGTTTGCATCCTGCCAGGTCTCTTTGTGCTAACACACTCAGACACGGAGAGCAGCCTAGGGACTCAGAAGGTCGGACACAATAAAATAGAGAAGAAGGCCCATGGGCGGGGCGGCTGCAGAGCTGAGATGGAGCCATCCTGGGGCAGTTGCTCCTGCTGAGACATCAGTGGGACTCGGGATATCAGGAGAGCAAACCAGAAACCCCACACAGCCACAGTATCCCTGCAGGGTCCGTGGGAGGGACCTAGGTGGTGTCTAGCAGAACGTGAGAGAAATGGGTACTTAATGAACAGTACCTAGGGGGGACCCGAGTTGGAAAGGTGAAGGATAACACTGGTGACCAGCGAGGCGGTGTGGGAGTCAGAGTGGGCAGGGGTGATTCCACTCAGGAACTGCCCCCAGGAGAGCTGGACTCCTAGACAAAGGCTAGTGCAGGACCCACCTCCCTGTCCCACGAATGGATTGCTCTGAGAACCAAACCCACAGAAGTGATGGGCCAAAGTCTACCCAAGGGGCAGATTAGCCCAGTCTCTCCAAAGAAGGTACCTTTCAACCCAGCCCGACTAGACCTGAGGCCCGAATAGAGCTCAGTGCCATCTGCCAGCTGCCACCTCACAGGAATGTGCTGCAGAAGCCGTACCCTGGGAGCGGCTGGATCTGGTACAAAGGGTAAGAATACACACCGAATGTCTTGACCCGTCCTACCTCTTCCTGGCCAGCAGGGAAACGACTCTTATATCAAATAGCTTCAGTCTTAGGCCACTAACTGGTAACTCAGAGAGCAACACAATAACAGGAAGGGGTTGATGTCCCCACCCCTTGTTCTATCGGTACTTTCCTCAAGAATAATTGACAAGAAGGGCTATTGGGCATAGGCAGTGACCACCGATTCTGGTAAAATATTTTGACCACTTCAGTGGCGAAGGTCCCTTCAGTCTATATCAAGATATTGGAGTTTTTCCTTTTCTTTTTCTTTTTAATACATTAAAATTTTTTCCTTATTCCTTCTGGGTGTGTGCACACGTGTGCACACGTGTGTGAGAGAGAGAGGTGAATTTCTGGGTGTCCCATTTTGTTCAGGGACATATGTACACACACTTACTTGTCTTGTTTTCTCTCTGATACTCAGCATGGTTTGGGTTCATTGAAATATACGTCTTAGTTTGATTTTGTATTATTTTCACGTGTCCATTTCTCTTCCAGTTTTATCTTCTGCTAGTGGCCTAATTCTACTGTTCTTTCTCCTTTTCTCTCAATGCTGTGCTGCTTCTAGTTTTTCCTCTCCTTCTGTATAAACATCACCTGCCATTGCTCTTTTGCATTCTGTCTGTTCACTTTGTGAAATTATAAAGTTTTTAATAATTTCCTAACACATTTCCTTTTCCCCCCAATTAACTGTTTTTTTTTTTTTACCATCATTCAGAAGTGAATGGTTTACCTAACCCCTGCTCCCACCATTATTATGAATCATTACTGCCATATATAATATAGCTGACACCTGTTATTTGCTTCAAAGCCAGAGTTAGGTCATAGTTACTGTTTTCACAGCCGATAAATGCTGAACCTATTGTGACTGTTTATTGGTGGCAATTAATGTTGCAGACATTAATTAATAAATCACAGTAGGAGGGCTGGGTTTGTGGCTCAGTGGTGGAGCACTTGCCTGGCACATGTGAGACATTGGGTTTGAACCTCACCACCTCATTAAAAAAATAAATAAAATTAAGATTGTGTCCATCTACAACTAAAAGAAATTTAAAAACTCAACACTCTTTACCGTTCATTGTTTGCAACAGTTTTTACTGTTGTTCATTTTGTCCCCATTCTGTCAGATACTGGGAATCTACAGGGACACTGAAATGTCACAGATTAGAGATTCTGCTGCAAAACTTAACATTCTCTCACATTACTCCAACTCAAAGAAGGCTGGAGACAAAAAGTCTCCAACCATCAGCAAGGACCCAACAAGGAACAACCAGAGAGGGAACTTAGGCCCTACCCCTTGGCATCTACTCATATATCAAAAACAGAAGTCCCAGAACAGATAAGGAACATGCAAAAGGACATGCACAAAAAAGAGATAGGGGAGTCCACTTCAGGTGATGTGTGGGACCAAGACCTCTGAAAACATGAGCAAACAGGCAAACAAATCTCTCCTCCAAATTCACAATCCCCAACAAAGGAACCTACTGATAGCAAGGTAGACAAAGACCCAGAGAAAAATTATGAAACACTGATGATCAAAATGTTCAGTGAACTAAAAGAAGATCTTAGAAAGGAATTAAGAGAGCAATTACAGGAGATGAAAAGCCATTTTAATACAGAAAGAGAAATTGTGAAAAGAAACCAAGCAGAACTCCTAGAAATGAAACACAAGATCAATCAAATTGCAAACTCCCTTGAAGGAATCAATAATAGACTAGATGGTGTAGAAAACAGAACCTCAGCCCTTGAAGAAACAACTTCAGGCATCGAAGACAGAGACTATATGATTTGAATACACAGAAGGCCAGTAAAAGGAAAGAAATTATAGAACATGACCAGAATATATAATAACTCTGGGACAAGTTTAAAAGACCAGACCTGAAAATCATTGGGATAGAAGAGAACATGGAGATACACACTAAAGGTGTAAAGAACATTTTCTTTCTTTTTTTTTTTAAATTTATTTTATTGTAAACTAATGGGATACATGTTGTTTCTGTTTGTACATGGAGTAACAGCATACCATTTGCGTAATCATACATTCACATAGGGTAATGATGTTTGATTAATTCTGTTATTTTTTCCTTCCCCTGCACCCCTCCCACCTCTCTTTTCCCTCTATACAGTCCCTCCTTCCTCCATTCTTGGCCCCCACCCACCCCCCCCATTATGTGTCATCATCCGCTTATCAGTAAGATCATTCCTCTTTTGGATTTTTGAGATTGGCTTATCTCACATAGCATGATATTCTCCAATTTCATCCATTTGCCTGCAAATTCCATAATTTTATTATTCTTTATAGCTGAGTTATATTCCATTGTATATATATATACCACAGCTTCTTTATCCATTCTTCAATTGAAGGACATCTAGGTTGGTTCCACTCTCTGGCTATGGTGAATTGAGCAGATATGAACATTGATGTGGCTGTATCTCTGTAGTATGCTGATTTTAAGTCATTTGGGTATAGGCCGAGGAGTGGGATATCTGGGTCAATTGGTGGGTCCATTCCAAGTTTTCTAAGGAATCTCCACACTGCTTTCCAGAGTGGCTGCACTAATTTGCAGTCCCACCAGCAATGTATGAGTGTACCTTTTTCCCCACATCCTCTCCAACACCTATTGTTGCTTATATTCTTGATAATCACCATTCTAATTGGGGTGAGATGGAATCTTAGTGTAGTTTTGATTTGCATTTCTCTTATTATTAAAGATGGTGAACATTTTTTAATATGTTTGTTGATTGCTTGTAGATCTTCTTCTGTGAAGTGTCTGTTCATTTCCTTAGCCCATTTTGTTGATTGGGTTATTTGTATTCTTGGTGTAGAGTTTTTGAGTTCTTTATATATTCTGGAAATTAGTGCTCTATCTGAAGTATGAGTGGCAAAGATATTCTTCCACTCTGTAGGATCTCTCTTCACATTGCTGATAGTTTCTTTTGCTGAGAGAAAGCTATTTAGTTTGAATCTATCCCAGTTATTAATTCTTGCTTTTATTTCTTGTGCTATGGGAGTCCTGTTAAGGAAGTCTGATCCTAAACCAACAAGTTGAAGATTTGAAACTACTTTTTCTTCTATAATCTGCAGGGTCTCTGGTCTGATTTCAAGGTCCTTGATCCATTGTGAGTTGATTTTTGTGCAAGGTGAGAGATAGGGGTTTAGTTTCATTCTGTTGCATATGGATTTCCAGTTTTCCCAGCACCATTTGTGGAAGAGGCTATCTTTTCTCCATTGCATATTTTTGGCACCTTTGTCTAGTATGAGAAAATTGTATTTATTTAGGTTTGTGTCCATGTCCTCTATTTGTACCATTGATCTACCTGAATATTTTGGTACCAATACCATGCCGTTTTTGTTACTGTTGCTTTGTAGTATAGTTGAAGTTCGGGTATTGAGATTCCCCCTGTTTCATTCTTCCTGCTAAGGATTGCTTTAGCTGTTCTGGGTTTCTTATTCTTCCAGATGAATTTCATGATTGCTTGCTCTATTTCTGTAAGGTACATCATTGGGATTTTAATTGGAATTGCATTGAATCTGTATAGCATCTTTGGTAGTATGGCCATTTTGACAATATTAATTCTGCCTATCCAAGAACATGGGATATCTTTCCATCTTCTTAGGTCTTCCTCAATTTCTTTCTTCAATGTTTTGTAGTTTTCATTGTAGAGATCTTTTACTTCTTTGGTTAGATTGATTCCCAAGTATTTTATTTTTTTTGAGGCTATTGCAAATGGGGTTGTTTTCCTCATTTTCCTTTCAACTGTTTTGTCGCTTGCATATAAAAATGCTTTAGATTTATGCGTATTGATTTTATAGCCTGCTATTTTGCTGAATTCATTAATGAGGTCTAGAAGTTTTCTGGAGGAGGTTTTTGGATCCTCTAAATATTGAATCATGTTGTCTGCAAATTGTGACAGCTTGGGCTGGGGAGAGAGCTCAATTGGTAGGGTGCTTACCTTGCAAGCATAAGGCCCTCGGTTCAAATCCCCAGCACCGCAAAAAAAAAAAAAAGTGACAGCTTAAGTTCCTCTTATCCTATTCGTATCCCTTTAATTTCTTTGGTCTGCCTAATTGCTCTGGCTAGAGTTTCGAGGACAATGTTGAATAGAAGTGGTGAAAGAGGACATCCCTGTCTTGTTCCCGTTTTTAAAGGGAATGGTTTCAGTTTTTCTCCATTAAGAATGATGTTGGCCATGGGCTTAGCATAAATAGCCTTTACAATGTTCAGGTATGTTCATAGTATCCCTATTTTTTCTAGTGTTTTGAGTATGAAGGGTTGTTGTATTTTGTCAAATGCTTTTTCTGCGTCAATTGAAATAACCATATGATTCTTATCTTTAAGTCTATTGACATGATGGATTATGTTTATTGATTTATGGATGTTGAACCATCCTTGCATTCCAGGGATGAACCCCACTTGATCATGGTGCACAATTTTCTTAATATGTTTTTGGATACAGTTTGCCAATATTTTGTTAAGGATCTTTGCATCTATATTCATCAACATATTGGTCTAAAATTTTCTTTCCTTGATGTGTCTTTGCCTGGTTTGGGTTAGAGGGTGATATTAGCTTCATAGAATGAGTTTGGTAGGGTACCCTCCTTTTCTATTTCCTGGAATACTTTGAGAAGTATTGGAATGAGTTCTTTGAAGGTCTTGTAGAACTCGGCAGAGAATCTGTCTGGTACTGGACTTTTCTTGGATGGTAGATTTTTAATGGCTTCTTCTATTTCATTCCTTGATATTGATCTGTTTAAATTGTGTATGTCCTCCTGGTTCAGTTTGGGAGGAGCATATGTCTCTAGAAATTTGTCAATGTCTTCGGTAGTTTCTATTTTGTTGGAATACAGATTTTCAAAGTAGCTTCTCATTATGTTCTGTATCTCAGTGGTGTCTGTCGTGATATTTCCTTTTGCATCATGTATTTAGTAATTTGAGTCTTCTCTCTCCTTCTCTTTGTTAGTGTGGCTAAGGGTTTGTCTATTTTGTTTACTTTCTCAAAGAACCAACTTTTTGTTTTGTCAATTTTTTAAATTGTTTCTTTTGTTTCAATTTCATTGATTTCAGCTCTGATTTTAATTATTTCCTGTCTTCTACTACTTTTGCTGTTATTCTGTTCTTCTTTTTCTAGGGCTTTGAGCTGTAAAGTTAGGTCATTTAGTTGTTGACTTTTCATTCTTTTCTGGAATGCGCTCCATGCAATGAATTTTCCTCTTAGTACCACTTTCATAGTGTCCCAGAGATTTTGATATATTGTATCGTTGTTCTCATTGACCTCTAAGAATTTTTTTATCTCCTCCCTGATGTTTTTTGTTATCTATGTTTCATTCAGTAGCATATTATTTAGTCTCCATGTGTTGGAGTAATTTCTGGTTTTTATTTTGTCATTGATTTCTATTCTCAGTCCATTATGATCTGATAGAACACAAGGCAGTATCTCTATTTTTTTGCATTTCCTAAGGGCTGCTTTGTGGCATAACATATGGTCTATTTTCGAGAAGGTTCCGTGTGCTGCTGAGAAGAAAGTGAATCTGCTCGTTGATGGATGGAATATTCTATATATGTCTATTAAGTCTAGGTTATTGATTGTGTTATTGAGTTCTATGGTTTCTTTGGTTGGTTTTTGTTTGGAAGATCTATCTAGTGGTGACAGCGGTGCATTAAAGTCACCCAGAATTATTGTGTTGTGATCTATGTGATTCCTGAAATTGAGAAGGATTTGTTTGATATACAGGGATGCACCATTGTTTGGGACATAAATATTTACTATCGTTATATCTTCCTGATTTATGGTTCCCTTAAGCAGTATGAAATGTCCTTCTTTATCCCTTCTGACTAACTTTAGCTTGAAGTCCACTTTATCTGATATAAGTATGGAAACCCCCACTTTTTTACTGGGTCCATGTGCGTGGTAGGTTTTTTCCCATCCTTTCACCTTTAGTCTGTGGATGTTTTTTTCTATGAGATGAGTCTCTTGCAGGCAGCATATTGTTGGGTCTTTCTTTTTAATCCATTCTGCTAGTCTATGTCTATTTTTTTTTTATTGTAAACAAATGGGATACATGTTGTTTGTCTGTTTGTGCATGGGTTAAAGGCATACCATTTGTATAATCATAAATTTACATATGGTAATGTTGTTTGATTCACTCTATTATTTTTTCCCTTCCCCCCACACCTCCCACCTTTCTTTTCCCTCTATACAGTCCTTTCTTCCTCCATTCTTGCCCCCCTCCCTAACCCTAACCCTAACCCTAACATTAACCCCTCCCACCCCCCCTTATGTGTCATCATCCACTTATCAGCGAGATCATTCATCCTTTAGTTTTTTGAGACTGGCTTATCTCACTTAGCATGATATTCTCCAATTTCATCCATTTGGCTGCAAATGCCATAATTTTATCGTTCTTTATGGCAGAGTAATATTCCATTGTATATATATACCACAGTTTCTTTATCCACTCATCAATTGAGGGCATCTAGGTTGGTTCCACAGTCTGGCTATTGTGAATTGAGCAGCTATGAACATTGATGTGGCTGTATCTCTGTAGTATGCTGATTTTAAGTCATTTGGGTATAGACCAAGGAGTGGGATAGCTGGGTCAAATGGTGGTTCCATTCTAAGTTTTCTAAGGAATCTCCACACTGCTTTCCAGAGTGGCTGCACTAATTTGCAGCCCCACCAGCAATGTATGAGTGTACCTTTCTCCCCACATCCTTGCCAACACCTGTTCTTGCTCGTATTCTCCATAATCGCCATTCTAATTGGGGTGAGGTGGAATCTTAGGGTGGTTTTGATTTGCATTTCTCTTATTGCTAGAGATGTTGAGCATTTTTTAATATGTTTGTTGATTGCTTGTACATCTTCTTCTGTGAAGTGTCTGTTCATTTCCTTAGCCCATTTGTCGATTGGATTATTTGTATTCTTGGAGTAGAGTTTTTTGAGTTCTTTATATATTCTGGAAATTAGTGCTCTATCTGAAGTATGATTGGCAAAGATATTCTCCCACTCTGCAGGCTCTCTCTTCACATTGCTGATAGTTTCTTTTGCTGAGAGAAAGCTATTTAGTTTGAATCTATCCCAGTTATTGATTTTTGCTTTTATTTCTTGTGCTATGGGAGTCCTGTTGAGGAAGTCTGGTCGTAGGCCGACATGTTGAAGATCTGGACCTACATTTTCTTCTATAATCTGCAGGGTCTCTGGTCTGATTCCAAGGTCCTTAATCCATTTTGAGTTGAGTTTTGTGCAGGGTGAGAGATAGGGGTTTAGTTTCATTCTGTTGCATATGGATTTCCAGTTTTCCCAGCACCATTTGTTGAAGAGGCTATCTTGTCTCCATTGCATATTTTTGGCACCTTTGTCTAGTATGAGAGAGTTGTATTTATTTGGGTTTGTGTCCATGTCCTCTATTCTGTACCATTGGTCTGCCTGTCTGTTTTGGTACCAATACCATGCCGTCTTTGTTACTATTGCTTTGTAGTAAAGTTGAAGTTTGGGTATTGCGATACCCCTTGTTTCATTTTTCCTGCAAAGGATTGCTTTAGCTGTTCTGGGTTTCTTATTCTTCCAGATGAATTTCATGATTGCTTGCTCTATTTCTGTAAGGTACATCATTGGGATTTTAATTGGAATTGCATTGAATTTGTATAGCATTTTTGGTAGTATGACCATTTTGACAATATTAATTCTGCCTATCCAAAAACATGGGAGATCTTTCCATCTTCTAAGGTTTTCTTTAATTTCTTTTTTTAGTGTTCTCTAGTTCTCATTGTAGAGGTCTTTCACCTCTTTTGTGAGATTGATTCCCAAGTATTTTATTTTTTTCGAGGCTATTGTGAATGGGGTAGTTTTCATAATTTCTCTTTCTGAGGATTCATCACTTATGTATAAAAATGCATTGGATTTATGAGCATTGGTCTTGTAACCTGCTACTTTACTGAATTCACTTATGAGTTCTAAAAGTTTTCTGGTCGAAATTCCTGGTTCCTCTAAGTATATAATCATATCATCAGCAAATAGGGATAATTTGAGTTCTTCTTTTCCAATTCGTATTCCTTTAATTTCTTTGGTCTGTCTAATTGCTCTGGCTAGAGTTTCAAGGAAGATGTTGAATAGAAGTGGTGAAAGGGGGCAACCCTGTCTTGTACCAGTTTTTAGGGGGAATGCTTTCAGTTTTTCACCATTTAGAATGATATTAGCCATGGGCTTAGCATAGATGGCCTTTATAATGTTAAGGAATGTTCCCACTATCCCTATTTTTTCTAGTGTTTTGAGCATGAAGGGGTGCTGTATTTTATCAAATGCTTTTTCTGCATCTATTGAAATAATCATGTGATTCTTGACTTTAAGTCTATTGATATGGTGAATTACATTTATTGATTTCCTGATGTTGAACCAACCTTGCATCCCTGGGATGAAACCCACTTGATCATGGTGCACTATCTTTTTAATATGTTTTTGTATGTGAGTTGCTAAAATTTTGTTGAGAATTCTTGTGTCAATGTTCATTAATGATATTGGTCTGAAATTTTCTTTCCTTAATGTGTCTCTGTCTGGTTTGGGTATCAGGGTAATATTGGCTTCATAGAATGAGTTTGGGAGGGTTCCCTCCTCTTCTATTTTATGGAATACTTTGAGAAGTGTTGGAATGAGCTCTTCTTTAAAGGTTTTGTAGAACTCGGCTGAGAACCCATCTGGTCCTGGACTTTTCTTTGTTGGTAGGCTTTTGATGACCTCTTCTACTTCATTACTTGAAATTGGTCTATTTAAATTGTATATGTCCTCCTTGTTCAGTTTAGGTAATTCATATGTCTTTAGAAACCTGTTGATTTCTTTGAAATTTTCTATTTTGTTGGAATATAGATTTTAAAAATAGCTTCTAATTATGTTTTGTATTTCAATCGTGTCTGTTGTGATATTTCCTTGTTCATTCCGAAGTTTAGTGATTTGGGTTTTCTCTTGTCTTCTCTTTGTTAGAGTGGCTAAGGGTTTATCAATTTTGTTTATTTTTTCGAAGAACCAACTATTTATTTTGTCAATTTTTTGTATTGTTTCTTTTGTTTCAATTTCATTGATTTCAGCTCTGAGTTTAACTATTTCCTGTCTTCTACTACTTTTGGTGTTGGTCTGTTCTTCTTTTTCTAGGGCTTTGAGCTGTAGTGTTAGGTTGTTTATTTGTTGATTTTTACTTCTTTTACTGAATGCGCTCCATGAAATAAATTTCCCTCTAAGTACTGCTTTCATAGTGTCCCAGAGATTTTGATATGATGTTTCTTTGTTCTCATTTACCTCTAAGAATTTTTTAATTTCCTTCCTAATACCTTCTGTTATCCATTCATCATGTAATAGCATATTGTTTAATCTCCAGGTGTTGGAGTAGCTTCTGTTTTTTACTCTTTCATTTATTTCTAATTTCAATCCATTATGATCTGATAGAATACATGGTAGTGTCTCTATCTTCTTGTATTTGCTAACATTACCTTTGTGGCATAATATATGGTCTATTTTAGAGAAGGATCCATGTGCTGCTGAGAAGAAAGTGTATTCGCTCTTGGTTGAATGGTATATTCTATAAATGTCCGTTAAGTCTAAATTATTGATTGTGTTATTGAGATCTATGGTTTCTTTGTTCAATTTTTGTTTGGAAGATCTGTCCAGTGGTGAGAGAGGTGTGTTAAAATCACCTAGTATTATTGTGTTATGGTCTATTTGGTTTCTGAAATTGAGAAGGATTTGTTTGACATACATGGATGAGCCACTGTTTGGGGCATAGATGTTTATGATTGTTATGTCTTGCTGATTTATGGTTCCCTTAAGCAATATGTAATGTCCTTCTTTATCCTTCTGACTAACTTTGGCTTGAAGTCCACATCATCTGAAATGAGGATGGATGCCCCAGCTTTTTTGCTGAGTCCATGTGCATGGTATATTTTTCCCCATCCTTTCACCATTAGTCTATGGGTATCTCTTTCTGTGAGGTGAGTCTCTTGAAGGCAACATATTGTTGGATCTTTCTTTTTAATCCAATCTGCCAGTCTATGTCTTTTGATTGATGAGTTCAGGCCATTAATATTCAGGGTTATTATTGAGATATGATTTGTATTCCTGGTCATTTGGCTCATTTTATTTATTTATTTTGACACGACTTGGTTCTTCCTTTATTTGACAATTCCTTTAGGATAGTTCCTCCCGTTGCTGATTTGCTTCTTTGTTTTTCATCTCTTCCTCAAGGAATATTTTGTTGAGAATGTTCTGTAATGCTGGCTTTCTTTTTGTAAATTCTTTTAGCTTTTGTTTATCATGGAAGGATTTTATTTCATCGTCAAATTTGAAAGTAAGTTTTGCTGGGTATAAGATTCTTGGTTGGCATCCATTTTCTTTCAGGGCTAGGTAAATGTTGTTCCAGGCCTTCTAGCTTTTAGGGTCTCGATTGAAAAATCTGCTGATATCTGTATTGGTTTCCCCCTGAATGTAATTTGGTTCTTTTCTCTCACAGCCTTTAAAATTCTGTCTTTATTTTGTATGTTAGGTATTTTCATTATAATGTGCCTTGGTGTGGGTCTGTTGTAATTTTGTGTATTTGGAGTCCTATAAGCCTCTTGTACTTGATCTTCCATTTCATTCTTCAGATTTGGGAAATTTTCTGATAGTATTTCATTGAATAGATTGTTCATTCCTTTGGTCTGTTTCTCTAAGCCTTCCTCAATCCCAATAATTCTTAAAATTTGGCCTTTTCGTGATATCCCATAGTTTTTGGAGATTCCGTTCATGATTTCTTACCATCTTCTCTGTTTGGTCCACTTTGTTTTCAAGGTTAAATAGTTTGTCTTCAATATCTGAGGTTCTGTCTTCCAGGTGTTCTATCCTATTGGTTATGCTTTCTATGGAGTTCTTAATTTGGTTTATTGTTTCCTTCATTTCAAGGATTTCTGTTTGGTTTTTTTTCAATATCTCTAGCTCTTTATTGAAATGATCTTTTGCTTCCTGTATTTGCTCTTTTTATTGTCGATTGGTGTGATCATTCAGTGCCTGCATTTGCTCTTGCATCTCGTCATTTGCTTCCCTGATCATTTTAATTATGTACATTCTGAACTCCCTTTCTGTCATTTCTTCTGCCATGCTGTCATTGATTTTATTAATGTAACATCTAGATTTGTTTGGAACATTTTCTTCCCTTGTTTTCTCATACTGTTCAGGTATCACTGGACTGCTGAGATATTGCAGATTTCCTCTATTGACTTATAATGTCCCTGAAGATTTCTAGTATATCCCCTCTTAGCCTTCAGTAGCCTGAAGTCTTGGAGGAAGTTGATAATGTGGTGTTCCACAAGGAAGCTGCCTCTCTACCGGTGGTGGCCTTCCAGTGGGGTATATTCCCTGCTAGTGGGCAGAGGTACCTTCACTTGCTGACGAATGGTCATCCAAAGGGGAACTAGGATGTGGGCTGATGCAAGGCCAGTTTGGGCCTGTGTCTCTGGTTTTACAGTCCTTGTGGGAGAACCTCACCCAGCAGGGAAGACTCACCCGGTGGGGAGGTCCCACTGGTCAGTTCCCCTCCTAGAGGTTCCGTTCAATTCACAACTGCCGCCTTGGCTGGGCAGCCTTCTTCTCCAATGTTCCCAGGGACCCAGACCTACCTCCTGGGCTTGGAAGCCTCGCCCTTTGCAGACAAATCTCCTTAGGCTGCCTCTCCTTAGAGAAGCTGCCTGCAGTCCTGGAGCCTTCGCTCCGCTCCTCAGTTTGTCTGTGCGACTCTTCCACCAAGAAGCCGCCTAGGTCCTGGGACCCTGCTCTGCACCTAATCGCCTGGCTATGCGGCTCCTCCTCTGAGCAGCTACCTGGAGCCCCTTACAGTTGCTCTTCCTCCGGCAGCCGCCTGGTGTTTTGTGCAGTCGCTCTGAGTCCAAGTGACCCACCGCGCACCTCCTTTCCTCCAGGTAGTCACCCAGAGATCTGGTGCATTCGTCACGAGTCCCAGGAACTCACTGTGCACCTCCTCGTCCCAACTTCCACCCGTAGCCCTGGTGTAGTCACTCCGAGCCCAAGTGCCCCGCCGCGCTCCTCCTCCTCCTCCAGGCAACCCCCCTGTGTTCTGGAGTGGTTGCTCTGAGTCCAAACCACTCACCACGCTCCTCCTCCGGACAGCCGCCCAGAGCCCTGGAGCAGCTGCTCCAAGTCCAAGTGATGTGCCGAGCCCGTGCTTCTCCACCTCCTCTGGGCAGTTCAGGAGTAGTTGCTTTCAGTCCAAACAGCTCACCACGCACCCCCTCCTTTGGGCAGCCTCCTAGAGCCCCGGTGGGTTGCTCCAAGTCCAGGCGCTGTGCTGAGCGGCCTCCTCTCTGATGCTCCCAGTTGTCCGCATTCACTGCTCCAGCGGGGTAAGGGGTGTCTTCATCGGACAAATCTACTTCACAAAGTTCCCTGCGTTCGGGGTTACCGCCCCATCAGGGATGCCTCCCCAATGGGAGAGACATACCCGGCGGCTTTGAGTTGTTCCCAAGTCTCTCTATATCTCCTCTTCTTGAGTCCTGGGTCCTGGAGCAACATGAAACGCAGCCACCCTCTAGTCCACCATCTTGAATCCAGCCAGTCTATGTCTTTTGATTGATAAGTTTAGGCCATTAACGTTCAGGGTTATTATTGAGAAATGATTTGTATTCCCAGTCATTTGGCTTATTTTTGGTTTTTAAGTTGGCTTGGTTTCTCCTTTGAATGGTTTTTCTCTAAGGTAATTCCTCCCTTTGCTGATCTACATTGTTGTTTTTCATTTCCTCCTCATGGAATATTTTGTTGAGAACATTCTGTAGTGCAGGCTTTCTATTTGTAAATTCTTTTGTTTATCATGGAAGGATTTTATTTCATCTTCAAATCTGAAGGTTAGTTTTGCTGGGTATAGGATTCTTGGTTGGCAACCATGTTCTTTCAGAGCTTGAAATATGTTGGTCCAGGCCCTTCTAGCTTTTAGAGTCTGGGTTGAGAAGTCTGCTGCTATCCGTATTGGTCTCCCCCTATATGTAATCTGATGCTTTTCTCTCGCGGCCTTCAAAATCCTATCTTTATTTTGAATGTTAGGCATTTCATTATAATGTGCCTTGGTGTGGATCTGTTGCGATTCTGTGGCATTTGATGTTCTGTAAGCCTCTTGTATTTGATTTTGCATTTCATTCTTCAGGTTTGGGAAATTTTCTGATATTATTTCATTGAATAGGTTTTTCATTCCTTTGGTTTGTATCTCTGTGCCTTCCTCAATCACAATAATTCTTAAATTTGGTCTTTTCATGATGTCCCATAGTTCTTGAAGATTCTGTTCATGATTTCTTACCATCTTCTCTGTTTGGGCGACTTTATTTTCAAGATTAAATATTTTGTCTTCATTGTCTGAGGTTCTGTCTTCCAAGTGATCTAGTCTTTTGGTGATGCTTTCCATTGAGTTTTTTATTTGGTTTATTGTTTCCTTAATTTCAAGGATTTCTGTTTTTTTTTTTTTTTTTTTTTTTTTTGAGAATCTCTATCTCTTTGTTGAAATGATCTTTTGCTTCCTGCCGGTGCTCTTTCAGCTTATTGGTATTATCATTCATTGCCTGCATTTGCTCTCTTATCTCATCCTTTGCTTTGTGAATTATCTTAATCATGTATAATGTGAAGTCCTTTTCTGACATTTCTTCTAACATACTGTCATTGGATTCTATTAATATAGAATCTAGATTTGTTTGGATCATTTTCTTCCCTTGTTTTTTCATGTTGTTCCTGTATCTTCCCCTCTAGCAGTGCAGATCTGGGGTATTGCAGATTTCCCCCTATAGGCTTATAGTGGCTCTATAGGTTTCCAAAACCCTTTCTTTAAGGGGAGATCAATATTAGCAGAGCCCAATTCAGACACTATGCAATCCTAGACCAAATAGCCCCTATGAGGACAATAACAAAATTGTCATAATAAACAGAATGAGTTCAAATATTATCTTCAATAAAACAAACAGATTTGCAATAAGGTCTGCAGTTTCAAATGGAGGACAAAGAGGATGCAGAGGGATGTAGAATGTGGCTGTTAATGGGTTAAGAAAAGAATGTACAGAAGTTCTAGATAATAGAAAGGGTGAGAGTGTAATCAAAAGAAATTGGATGTTAGCATGCAAAAAAGGGAGAAAGAGACTCTGAGGGAACAGGTAAACAAAAGGAAAAGAAAGCATGAAAAGTAAAGAAATAAAAACTTAAACTTTTTCAATAAGGAGAAAAAAAGAAAATCTATGGTATAACAGTCATATAGTAATGAAACCTCCCAGAGTTCAGTAGCTGATACCTGAGAGGTACCTGACACTGAGCTTCAAGCCTCCAGCAGGCGTCTCAGGATGGGATTTGCCCCACCTAAAGATCGGAGCTATGGCTTCCAGGATTATCCAAGATGGCAACTCTGGCTTCAAAACATGTTGGCAAATGGGGAGCTGCAGCTCAGCATGTGGCTGTGGTCAGCAGGAGGTCCTGGAGGTGGGATGCGGTTGGTCAGGCAGGAATCCTGGAGGTCGGGTGTGTTTGGTGTGGTTGTGGGATCCTGGAGGCCGGGTGCAATCAGTCAGTCTGGGGTCCCGGTGATAGGGCACAGTCAGTTGGTATGGGGGTCGTGGTGGTAGGGAGCAGTTAGTCTATGTGAGGGTCCCAGAGGCAGGGAGTAATTGGTCGGGCTGAGGGATCCTGGAGACGGGGCTCAGTCAGTCTGGCCAGGGGTCCTACGGGGCCTGGCTGTTGTCTCAAAATGGTGGCAGCCACATGTAATCAAACCTGTAGGTACTGTAACAGTGAACTTCCAGGCAAGAGCAGTCAGCTGATGCTCCACTGGCGGTCGGCAGTCAGTTTGCTTGACTGTTATGGGAGGATCGGGAGTGAACCTTGTGCGTTGGGGTGATGGATGGGAGTAAGGCAGGCGATTGGGACGGGCAAGAGGCAGGCAAATGGTGGGTGATAGACACCTGACAGTGAGCAATCTGCACTCAAAAAATGCGTTGATATGCTGGCAGACTGGCAGGTGATCACAGCAGACAAATGGGGTAACAGCAGGGGATCAATAAGCAGCAAAAACTGCTTACCAGAAACAGATATCCTCTGCTTGAACCGGAGTTACGGAGTGACAAGCAACGCAGCCTCCCTCTAGTCCACCATATTGGATCCAAGGTCCAAAAACATTTTCAATGAGGGTTATGGAAAACTTTGCCCATATCAGAAACAAGATGGCTATTCACTCGCAGGATGTTTATAGAAACCCAAATAGACCCAGCCAAATGGGAAGCTCTCCAAGATATATCATAATCAAAATGCCTAATGTAGAAAACAAGGAAAGAATATTATAAACCAGAAGAGAGAAACAACAGGTCACTCCAGAAACAAACAATAAGACTCACTTATGATTTCTCTGCTCAGACCCTAAAATCAAGGAGGACCTGGAATGAGATATTCCAAACCCTGAAACAATGCAATGGTCAGGTTACTATACTCAGCAAAACTTAGTTTCAAATTTGATGGGGATATAAAAACATTACATGACAAGAATAAACTGAAGGAACTGAGATTGTGCTCAGTGGTATAGTGCTTACCTGGCATGTGTGGGGTGTGATCTTCAGCAGCACAAAAATCAATAAAATAAAGCTATTATGTACATCTATATTTAAAAAAGAGAGAGAGAATAAAAGAGTTCATGAACATCAAACCAGCACTACAAAGATTACTCAAAGGAACTAAAAAACAATTCCCAAAGTTCACAGAGGAAGTTCACTAGAAGAATAATCCACTAAAGGAGAATCAAGACAGGATGAAATGTCAGGAAACCACAAACATGTATCCATATTAATGCTGAATGTTAATGGTTTCAAATCTCCAATTAAAAGACACAGATCAGCAGAATGGGTCAAAAAATAAAACCTCACTGTATGCTGTTCACAAGAGACCCATCTTATAGGCAAAGACACCTACAGGCTGAAGGTAAAAGGATGGAAAAATAGATTCCAGGCGTGTCTTCCAAGAAAACAAGCAGAAGTAGCTATTCTCATATCAAAGAAAGTAGATTTAAAGCAAATATTTGAAAAGACATGGCCATTGCATCCTAGTAAAGGGAACAACCCAACAAAATTTATAACCATAGTAAACATTTATGCCCTAAATTTCAGTGCACCCAATTACATGGGAAAAAATACTCCATGGCATTAAATTATACATAGATCTAAACACAATAATACTGGGGATTTCAATACACCTTATCACCAACAGGTCAGATATCAACAAAGATATCTCCAACCTAAATAACACTATAAATCAAATGGACCTAATGGACATCTTCAGAATATTCCACTCCAAAACAGCTAAATTTACTTTCCTCTCAGCTATACGTGGAACTTTTTCCAAAACAAATCCTATTCTAGGCCACAAGTAAGTCTCAGCAATATAAAAATTGATATAATCCCAAGTATCCTATCAGATCATACTGGAATGAAACTAGAGGTCAACAGCAAGAAAATAATAGAAACCATATAAACACATGGAGATTGAACAACACTCAAATTGCAGACTAGGTCAACAAGAAATGAGAACAGAAATCAAAAAATTCTTAGAAACAAATAAGTACAAAGACACAACATAGCAGAATCTCTAGGACCATATGAAAATAGTTCTAAGAGGTGATTTTATAGCACTGAGTGCTTACACTAAAAAAATCAGAGAGATCCTAAATAAATAAGCTCATGCTCCACCTCAAGCCCTAAGAAGAATGAACTAACCCCTAAAGCAGTAGAAGATAGGAAAGAATTAAGATCAGATCTGAAATCAATGAAAATGAAAATAAGAAAACAATATATAGGATCAATATAATGAAGATTGGTTCTTTGAAAATATAAATAAAACGGACAAAACCTTAACCAAACTAACCACCTGAAAGAGAAGAAGAAAATCAGTGAGATCAGGGATGAAAAAGGAGATATCATCACAGGACCCCCCACCCCCCCACAAAATCCAGAGTATTAGCAGATCCTATTTTTAAAATTTATACTCCAAAAAACTGGAAAATCTGGAAGGTATGGACTGATTTCTTGACAAATATGACCTGCCCAAATTGAAGCAGGAAGATATAGAAATCCTAAACAGATCAATTTCAAGTAATAAAATTGAAACCTCAATTAAAAACCTGCCAGAAAAGAAAAGTCTTGGACTTAATGCTGATTTCTACTAGACCTTCTACTAGAACTAACACCAGTCTTTCTCAAATTATTTCACAAAACTGAAAGAGAGGGAACACTCCCAAACACTTTTTATGAAGCTAGTATAACCCTGATACCAAAACCAGACAAAGACACATCAAGGAAAGAAAACTACAGACAAATATCCATGATGAATATAGATGCAAAAATCCTAAAGAAAGTATTAGCAAACTTTGTTCAAAAAACACATCAAGAATTTAATATACTGTGATCAAGTTGGTTTCACAGGGATGCAAAGTTAGTTCAACATACACAAATCAATAAATGTGATTTATCACTTAAACAGAATTAAGAACAAAAATCACATGAGAATCTCAATAGATGCAGAAAATGCCTTTGGTAAAATTCAATACCTGTCATGTTAAAAATGCTGGAGAAGCTAGAGATTGAAGGAACTTACCTCAACATCATAAAGGCCATTTATGACAAACCCAAAGCCAACATCATACTAAATGGAGAAAAACCAAAAGCATTTCCATTAAATTCAGGAACAAGACAAGGCTGTCCCCTCTCTCCACTCCTATTCAATATAGTCCTTGAAACATTAACCAGAGCAATCAGGCAAGAAAAGGAATTCAAAGGGTTATGAATAAGAAAAGAAGTCATACTATCTCTCTTTGCTGATAATCTGATCCTATACCTAGAATATCCAAAAAAATCCACCAGAAGACTTCTGGAGCATATAAATGACTTAGCAAAGTAGCAAGATACATATCAACACCCATAAATCATTAGCTTTCCTATACCCCAACAGTGATTCACTTGAGGAAGAAATCAGGAAAACCATCCTACTCAACAATAACCTCAAAGAAGAAAAAACCTTGGGAATTAATCTAACCAAGAAGGTTAAAAGAGCTCTACAATGAAAATTATAGAACCCTGAAGAAAGAAATTGAAGCAGACCTTAGAAGATGGAAGACCTTCCATGTTCTTACATGGGCAGAATTAATATTATCAAAATGGTCATACTACCAAAAGCAATATACAGATTCAATGCAATTCCCATCTAAATACCAATGACATTCTTCACAGAATTAGAAAAAATAATTCTTAAATTTATTTGGTAGAATAAGAGACCCAGAATAGCCAAAGGAATAGGAAGCAAGAAAAGTGAAACAGGATGCATCACAATACCTGATCTGAAATTATACTACAGAGCTGTAGCAACAAAAACAGCTTGGTAGTGGCCCCAAAATAGACATGAAGACCAGTGGAATAGAACAGAAGTCACAGAGACAAACCCCCAAACCTATAGCTTTCTAATATTTGACAAGAGTGCCCAAAAATGTATCTTGGAGAAGATACAGCATTTCAAACAAATAGTTCTGGGAAAATGGACTAGCTATATGTAGAAAAGTAAAATCAGACTCCTATCTTTCACCCTGCACAAAACTCAAATTGAAATGGATCAAAGACTTAGGAATTAGATCAGAAACCTTACAACTCCTAGAAGAAAACATAGGGTCAACACTCCATCATACAGGTGCTTCCACAGGCTTCCTTAACAAGCCCCTAAAAGTACAAGAATTAAAATCAATAAGTGGGATGCCATCAAACTGAGAAGCTTCTGCACAGCAAGGGAAACAAAGTGTGAAGAAAGCCTACAGAATGGGAGAAAATCTTGGCCAGCTACTCCTCTGATAAGGATTAATGTCTAGAATATACAAAGAACTCAAAAAACTTAGCACCAATAAAACCAAAAACCCAATCAACAAATGGGCAAAGGAAGTAAACAGAAACTTCTCAATAGAAGAAACACAAAAGGTTAATAAATACACAAAAAAAAACGTTCAACATCTCTAGCAATCAGGGACATGCAAACCCAGACTATATGAGGATTTCATGGCACTCATAGCAATGACCAAGAATACAAACAACAGATGCTGGTGAGGTGGTGGGGAGAGAGGAACACTTGTGCATTGTTGGTGGGACTGTAGATTAGTACACTGCAGTTTGGAAAGCAGTTTGGAGGTTCCTCGAAAAACTAAGATGGAACTACCACATCACCCAGCTATCCCACTCCTGGGTATTTTCCTCAAAGATCTAAAATCAGCAGACTACAGTGACACAACCACATCAATGTTTGTAGCAGCACAATTCACAATAGCTAAATTATGGAACCAATGCAGATGCCTGTCAATAGATGAATGGATTAAGAAATTGGGATTGAGGGCTGGGGTTGTGGTTCAGTGATAGAGCACTTGCCTAGCACATGTGAAGCATTGGGTTTGATCCTCAGCACCACATAAAAATAAAGAAATAAAATAAAGTTATTAAAAAAGAAATCATATATATATGTATGTATATGTTCTACTCAGTTACTAAAAAAAATGAAATTATGGCATTTGCTGGGAAATGGATAGAAATGGAGAATACCATGCTAAGTGAAATTAGTCAAACTCAGAAACTCAAAGGTTGAATGTTTTCTTATATGCAGAAGCTGGAGTAAAATAAAGGAAAGGGGGAGGAATTGATAAGATTTCATAAGGAACTAATCAAATACAAATTAATAGATAAGTGGAAGGAAGTCTAATAGACTAGAGAAAGGAGAAGCTAGTTGAGACAGAAGGGAAAAGGGGGAATTATGAACTGAAACCAGTCGTATGTATGAGTTTGTTGGGATGAATGTGTATAACCATAAAGCTTTAATTTTTTAAAAAAGAAATCAGAGTGAGCACACACAGGTCTGCCTGTAGGTTCCTATAAACCCTGGGTGGCACTGGATCATGACCTGTCACTATCTCTGTCTGGGGAGATTAACGAGAATTGTGATTGTTCTCAAGGACAACTGAATTCCAGGGACCACTCACTACCTCCTAGACTATCACTGACCTTGTGCATCACCCTGAAAGTTCAGTGGGCCCCTCTCTTTCTTGTAATGTCCGTCCCTTCCTTTGGGGTGCTGATTACTGACTGGTAGCCAACATCCTAGGTCCTTAAAATTCCAAAGATCATATCAAGGATGGATGTGGATTTATTGGAAATAATGGCATATAATACTTTGGGATGGATTATATCTTAAAATACTGAGCAATGCCACCATACAGCCCTCTTGGTTTGGTTTAAAAGAATTTGAGTCAAATATGTAGCATGGCAAGAATAAAGATGTTGTTATATTCGTAACTTCCTTTCAGACTCCAAGGATCTTTTGTTAACTTGTTTTGGACTCTGGAGGTGAAAGCACATGCTACTGAGGGGACTGGGGCATTTGCAGGAGCCAGGAAGGTTAAGTTGGTTTTCACTGGAAAGGCTAAGGAAGTAAGAATGGAATAAACTGAGTATTTACAGGGATGGGAATGGGGCAGGCTGAGACAGATAAACAAGGAAGTAATCACTGGGATGCAAACTTTGAGCTAAGAAACTCAGTGGAGAGATGGAGAAGAGATTTTTTGAACCAGAACTGTTAAAGCCTTGGGAATTGGGGGCTGTTATGGTTTAGATACGAGTTGTTCCCCAAAAGCACATGTGTGAGAAAATATAAGAATGATCAGATTGAGACACTTGGGACCAACTCAAAGCAGCCGGGTGAGTCTCTCCCGTTGGGGAGGCGTCCCAGATGGGACGGTAGTCCCGGAACACAGGGAACTTTGTGAAGCAGAGCTGCCAGCGAGACACCCCTCCCCCGCTGGAGCAGTGAACTTGGACAACTGGGAGCATTGTAGAGGAGGCCACTCAGCACAGCGCTGGGACTCGGAGCAACCACTGGGGCTCCGGTGGCTGCCCAGGGGAGGAGTGGCGAGGAGAGCAGTGTGGACTTAGAACACCGGGGCCTGCCCTGAGGAGGAGGAGGAGGAGCGTGGCCGCTTGGATTCGGAGTGACTGCACCAGAGCTACCGGCGGTTGCCAGAGGAGAAGCTGCGCGGTGAGCTGTTTGGACTTAGAGCGACGCTTCTGAACACCGGGGCCTGCCCTGAGGACGAAAGGAGGAGGAGTGCGGCCGCTTGGATTCAGAGTGACTACACCAGAGCTACAGGCGGTTGCCAGAGGAGGGGCTGCATGGCGAGCTGTTTGGACTCAGACCACTTCTGAACACTGGGGCCTGCCGGTTTGGACCCGCAGTGACTGCATTAGAGCTCCAGGCGGCTGCTCAGAGGAGGAGGCGATTGGTGAGTTGTTTGGACTTAAAGTGAATGCTCCTGAACTCAGGGGGGCTGCCTGGAGGAGAAACGCGGTGGGTCACTTGGTCTCGAGTGGCCACACCAGAGCTCCGGGCGGTTGCCCAGAGGACACGTGCAGCGGGTCATGGGGATTCAGAGCCACTCAGAGCGACCGCTCCTGAACACCCCAGGGGGTTATCTGGAGAAGGAGGAGGAATGGGGAGGGTCACTTCGACTCGGAGTGATTGAACGCCCAGGGCTACGGGTGGTTGGTGGGAGGAGGAGGCACGCAGTGAGGTGCTTGGACTCCTAGAGACCGCACCGGAATACTGGGCGGCTGTCTGGAGAAAGAGGCATGTGGCGGGTCTCTGGGACTCAGAGCGATTGTACGGGGCCCCAGGTGGCTGCTCAGAGGAGGGGCCACATAGCCAGGCAATTAGGTGCAGAGCTGAGTCCCAGGATCTAGGAGGCTTTTGGTGGAAGAGCCGCACAGAGACACGCTTAGGGGCGAAGTGAAGGTTCCAGGACTGCGGGCAGATTCTCCGAGGAGAGGCAGCCTAAGGAGATTCATCTGCGAAGGGTGAGGCTCCCAGGCCCAGGAGGTAGGGCTGGGCCCCTGGGAACGTTGCAGAGGAAGGCAGCCCAGCCCAGGCGGTAGCTGTAAATTGAGGGGAACCTCTAGGAGGGAACTGACCAGTGAGACCTCCCCACTGGGTGAGTCTTCCCTGCCGGGTGAGGTTTCCCCACAAGGACAGTAAAACCAGAGACACAGGCCCAAACAGGCCTTGCCTCAGCCCGCAGCCTAGTTCCCCTTTGGATGACCATTGGTCAACAAGTGGAGGCACCTCTGCCCACTAGCAGGGAATATACCCCACCTGAAGGCCACCACTCCTAGAGAGGCAGCTTCCTTGTGCAGCACCGCATTATCAATTTCCTCCAAGACTTCAGCCTACTGAAGGCTAAGAGGGGATATATATATATAGAAATCTTCAGGGACATTGTAAGTCAATAGAGGAAATCTACAATATCTCAGCGGTCCACTGATACCTGAACAATATGAGAAAACAAGGAAAGAAAATGCTACAAACAAATCTAGATGTTACATCAATAAAACCCAATGACAGCATGGCAGAAGAAATGACAGAAAAGGAGTTCAGAATGTACATAATTAAAATGATCAGGGAAGCAAATGATGAGATGCAAGAGCAAATGCAGGCATTGAATGATCACACCAATCGACAGTTGCAGTTCCTGCAAATACAGGAAGCAAAAGATCATTTCAATAAAGAGTTAGAGATATTGAAAAAAAACCAAACAGAAATCCGTGACATGACGGAAACAATAAACCAAATTAAGAGCTCCATAGAAAGCATATCCAGTAGGATAGAACACCTGGAAGACAGAACCTCAGACATTGAAGACAAACTATTTAACCTTGAAAACAAAGTTGAACAAACAGAGAAGATGGTAAGAAATCATGAACAGAATCTACAAGAACTATGGGATATCATGAAAAGGCCAAATTTAAGAATTATTGGGATTGAGGAAGGCTTAGAGAAACAAACCAAAGGAATGAACAATTTATTCAATGAAATAATATCAAAAAATTTCCCAAATCTGAAGAATGAAATGGAAAATCAAGTTCAAGAGGCTTATAGGACTCCAAATACACAAAATTACAACAGACCCACACCAAGGCACGTTATAATGAAAATACCTAACATACAAAATAAAGACAGAATTTTAAAGGCTGTGAGAGAAAAGAACCAAATTACATTCAGGGGGAAACCAATACAGATATCAGCAGATTTTTCAATCCAGACCCTAAAAGCTAGAAGGGTCTGGAACAACATTTACCTAGCCCTGAAAGAAAATGGATGCCAACCAAGAATCTTATACCCAGCAAAACTTACCTTCAAATTTGACGATGAAATAAAATCCTTCCATGATAAACAAAAGCTAAAAGAATTTACAAAAAGAAAGCCAGCATTACAGAACATTCTCAGCAAAAATATTCCATGAGGAAGAGATGAAAAACAAAGAAGCAAATCAGCAAAGGGAGGAATTATCCTAAAGGAATTGTCAAATAAAGGAGGAAACAAGTCGTGTCAAACAAATAAATAAATAAAATTTAAAAAATGAACCAAATGACTGGGAAACCAAATCATATCTCAATAATAACCCTGAATGTTAACAGCCTGAATTCATCAATCAAAAGACATAGACTGGCAGATTGGATTAAAAAGAACGATCCAACAATATGTTGCCTACAAGAGACTCACCTCATAGAAAAAGATACTCATAGACTAAAGGTGAAAGGATGGGGAAAAACATACCATGCACATGGACTCAGCAAAAAAGATGGAGTATCCATCCTCATTTCCGATAATGTGGACTTCAAGCCAAAGTTAGTCAGAAGAGATAAAGAAGGTCATTTCATACTGCTTAAGGGAAGCATAAATCAGCAAGATATAACAATCATAAACATCTATGCCCCAAACAGTGGCTCATCTATGTATGTCAAACAAATCCTTCTCAATTTCAGAAACCAAATAGACCACAACACAATAATACTAGGTGATTTTAACACGCCGCTCTCACCACTGGACAGATCTTCCAAACAAAAATTGAACAAAGAAACCATAGATCTCAATAACACAATCAATAATTTAGACTTAACGGACAATTATAGAATATACTATCCAACCAAGAGCGAATACACTTTCTTCTCAGCAGCACATGGATCCTTCTCTAAAATAGACCATATATTATGCCACAAAGGTAATGTTAGCAAATACAAGAAGATAGAGACACTACTATGTATTCTATCAGACAATAATGGATTGAAATTAGAAATAAATGAAAGAGTAAAACACAGAAACTATTCCAACACCTGGAGATTAAACAATATGCTATTATATGATGAATGGATAACAGAAGGTATTAGGAAGGAAATTAAAAAATTCTTAGAGGTAAATGAGAACAAAGAAACATCATATCAAAATCTCTCGGACACTATGAAAGCAGTACTTAGAGGGAAATTTATTTCATGGAGCGCATTTAATAAAAGAAGTAAAACTCAACAAATAAACGACCTAACACTACTGCTCAAAGCCCTAGAAAAAGAAGAACAGACCAACACCAAAAGTAGTAGAAGACAGGAAATAGTTAAACTCAGAGCTGAAATCAATGAAATTGAAACAAAAGAAACAATACAAAAAATTGACAAAATAAATAGTTGGTTCTTCGAAAAAATAAACAAAATTGATAAGCCTTTAGCCACACTAACAAAGAGAAGACAACAGAAAACCCAAATCACTAAACTTCGGAATGAACAAGGAAATATCACAACAGACACGAGTGAAATACAAAACATAATTAGAAGCTATTTTGAAAATCTATACTCCAACAAAATAGAAAATTTCGAAGAAATCAACAGGTTTCTAGAGACATATGAATTGCCTAAACTGAACGAGGAGGACATACACAATTTAAATAGACCAATTTCAAGTACTGAAATAGAAGTCATCAAAAGCCTACCAACAAAGAAAAGTCCAGGACCAGATGGGTTCTCAGCCGAGTTCTACAAAACCTTTAAAGAAGAGCTCATTCCAATACTTCTCAAAGTATTCCATAAAATAGAAGAGGAGGGAACCCTCCCAAACTCATTCTATGAAGCCAATATCACACTGATACCTAAACCAGACAGAGACTCATCAAGGAAAGAAAATTTCAGACCAATATCCTTAATGAACATCGACACAAAAATTCTCAACAAAATTTTAGCAAATCGCATACAAGAACATATTAAAAAGATAGTGCACCATGATCAAGTGGGTTTCATCCCAGGGCTGCAAGGTTGGTTCAACATCAGGAAATCAATAAACGTAATTCACCATATCAATAGACTTAAAGTCAAGAATCACATGATTATTTCAATAGATGCAGAAAAAGCATTTGATAAAATACAGCACCCCTTCATGCTCAAAACACTAGAAAAAATAGGGATAGTGGGAACATTCCTTAACATTGTAAAGGCCAACTACGCTAAGCCCATGGCTAATATCATTCTAAATGGTGAAAAACTGAAAGCATTTCCCCTAAAAACTGGAACAAGGCAGGGATGCCCTCTTTCACCACTTCTATTCAACATCGTTCTTGAGACTCTGGCCAGAGCAATTAGACAAACCAAAGAAATTAAAGGGATACGAATTGGAAAAGAAGAACTCAAACTATCCCTGTTCGCTGATGACATGATTATATACTTAGAGGAACCTGGAAATTCCACCAGAAAACTCTTAGAACTCATAAGTGACTTCAGTAAAGTAGCAGGTTATAAGATCAATGCCCATAAATCCAACGCATTTTTATACGTAAGTGATGAATCTTCAGAAAGAGAAATTAGGAAAACTACCCCATTCACAATAGCCTCAAAAAAAATAAAATACTTGGGATTCAATCTCACAAAAGAGGTGAAAGACCTCTACAATGAGAACTATACAACACTAAAGAAAGAAATTAAAGAACACCTTAGAAGATGGAAAGATCTTCCATGTTCTTGGATAGGCAGAATTGATATTGTCAAAATGGCCATACTACCAAAAGTGCTATACAAATTCAATGCAATTCCAATTAAAATCCCAATGACGTACCTTACAGAAATAGAGCAAGCAATTATGAAATTCATCTGGAAGAATAAGAAACCCAGAATAGCTAAAGCAATCCTTAGCAGAAGAGTGAAACAGGGGGTATTGCAATACCAGATCTTCAACTCTACTACAAAGCAATAGTAACAAAAACAGCATGGTATTGGTACCAAAATAGACAGGTAGATCAATGGTACAGAATAGAGAACATGGACACAAACCCAAATAAATACAATTTTCTCATACTAGACAAAGGTGCCAAAAATATGCAATGGAGAAAAGATAGCCTCTTCAACAAATGGTGCTGGGAGAATTGGAAATCCATATGCTACAGAATGAAACTAAACCCATATCTCTCACCATGCATGAAACTAAACTCAAAATGGGTTAAGGACCTCGGAATCAGACCAGAGACGCTGCAGATTATAGAAGAAAAAGTAGGTTCAGATCTTCAACATGTCGGCTTAGGACCAGACTTCCTTAACATGACTCCCATAGCACAAGAAATTAAAGCAAGAATCAACCACTGGGATAGATTCAAACTAAAAAGTTTTCTCTCAGCAAAGGAAACTATCAGCAATGTGAAGAAAGAGCCTACAGAGTGGGAGAATATCTTTGCCAATCACTTCAGCTAGGGCACTAATCTCCAGAATCTATAAAGAACTCAAAAAACTCTACTCCAAGAATACAAATAATCCAGTCGACAAATGGGCTAAGGAAATGAATAGACACTTCACAGAAGAAGATCTACAAGCAATCAACAAACATATGGAAAAATGTTCAACATCTCTAGTAATAAGAGAAATGCAAATCAAAACCACCCTAAGATTCCATCTCACCCCAATTAGAATGGCGATTATCAAGAATACGAGCAACAACAGGTGTTGGCGAGGATGTGGGGAGAAAGGTACACTCATACATTGCTGGTGGGGCTGCAAATTAGTGCAGCCACTCTGGAAAGCAGTGTGGAGATTCCTTAGAAAACTTGGAATGGACCCTCCATTTGACCCAGCTATCCAACTCCTTGGCCTATACCCAAAGGACTTAAAATCAGCATACTACAGAGATACAGCCACATCAATGTTCATATCTGCTCAATTCACAATAGCCAGACTGTGGAACCAACCTAGATGCCCTTCAATTGATGAGTGGATAAAGAAACTGTGGTATATATATACAATGGAATATTACTCAGCCATAAAGAATGATAAAATTATGGCATTTGCAGGCAAATGGATGAAATTGGAGAATATCATGCTAAGTGAGTTAAGCCAATCTCAAAAAGCCAAAGGACGAATGATATCGCTAATAAGTGGATGATGACACATAATGGGCGGGAGGGAAGGGTTAGTGGTAGGGTTAGAGTTAGGGTTAGGGAGGGGGGCAAGTATGGAGGAAGGAAGCACTGTATAGAGGGAAAAGAGGGGTGGGAGGGGTGGGGGGAAGGGAAAAAAATAACAGAATGAATCAAACAACATTCCTGTATGTAAATTTATGATTACACAAATGGTATGCCTTTACGCCATGTACAAACAGAGAAACAACATGTATCCCATTTTTTACAATAAAAAAAATAAAAAAATAAACAAAAAAAAATAATGATCAGAGGTGAAATGATTAGATCATGTTGTAACCTATTGGTGGATTAATCCATTGATAGGGATTGATTGGGTGTTAACAGTAGGCAGGAAGGGTATGTCTGGAGGTAGTAAGTCACCAAGGGGCATGCCTTTGGGGTTTATATTTTGTCCCTGGAGAGTGTCCCTCTCCACTCCCCTCCCCTCCCCTCCTCTCCTCTCCCCTCCCCTCCCCTCATCTCCTCTCCTCTCCTTTCCTCCCTCTCTTTCTTTCTCTTGCTCTCTCTCCTTCATGGTTGCCATGTCCTGAGCTGCTATCTTCCACCATGCTCTTCTGCCATGGTGTTCTGCCTCCCCTCGGACCCAGAGCAATATAGTTGGCCATGTATGAACTGAGACCTCTGAATCTGAGCACCAAATAAACTTTTTCTCCTCTAAAATTGTTCTTGTCATGTCTTTTGGTCACAGAGGTGGAAAGGCTAACCAAACCAGGGGCAAAGAGGATTTACAGCATGTTTTCTTGGGTGTCCTCCCAAGATTGTATAATCTGCTTAGGGACTTTTTAGAGACTTCCGTAGAGATCTAACCAGTAAACATCTTCCTCACTTTTCACAATACCTCATTAAAAAAAAAAAAATTAAGTAAGCAAAAAATTTAGTTAAAAAAGCCAATGAATATGTGTATATGTTTGTATATATTTTTTCTGAGCAGAAAGAACCATCAAGTTAATAACAAATCAGTCACTTCAAGGGGTGGGTTTAGGGTGGGGAAGAGAGGATGAAGTTTCTTTTTGTACCTTGTGTTTGATTTGACTTGTTAGAATAAACATTTTAAATTTCAAAATAATCCTAGACTTACAGGAGAGTTGCAAAGAGAGATTGTATATGGATGACACTCAGCTTCCCTTAATGCTATCATGGCACGTTCATAAAAAAGAAATTAATACGGGTGTGGTACTGCTTAGTACTTGGCAGACTTTGTTCAGATTTCCTCAGTTTTGTCACTCATTTCTTGATGTCACTCCAGAATCCAATACCTTTAGTTCTGTCTGCTTGGTCTCCAGCTATCTGGGGGCAGTTTCTCAATCCTATTTGTCATTTATGACCTTGACAGTTTTGAAGAATATGACTCAGGCATTTTGGAGATTGTCCCCCAATTCCAGTTTGTCTGATGATTACGGTTTGGCTCTTGAATGTCTCCCCAAAAGCTCTCGTGTTGAAAGCGTGGTCCCCAATGCAGCAAGGTTCAGAGGTGGGGCTTTGAGGCAGTGATTTGATCGTGAAGGCTCTCTGACTAAAGGGACTACTGGGAGGTGGGACCTAGTTGGAGGAAGGAGGTCATAGGAAGTATGCCCCGGAAGGGTTTAATCTTGTCTCTGCCTTCCCTCTCTCTCTATTTCCTTGCTGCCATGAGTTGCGCACCTTTCTTCCACCATGCCCTTCCACCATGATTGTTTCTGCCGTGGAGCCAGTCAGTCACAGACTGAACCTCTGACACCATGAGCCAGAATTAATATTTCCTTCTTAAAGTTGTTCTTGTCAGGTATTTTCATCCCACTGAGGAAAAGCTAACTAACACCCTAATGTTTTCTCATGACTCAGTAGGTTGAGGCTGTTGGTCTTGGGGAAAACACCACAAGGCAACATGCCCTACTCAGTGCGTTTGACTGGAGGGGACACCAGAGTGGTGTGTCTCTTCCTGGTGATGTTAACCTTGACCATAAGGTGAAGGTCATGCCTGCCTGCTTTCTCTACCGTGGAGTTGCTATTCCATCATTCATAATTTATAAATATTTGAGAAGGAAATTCTTTGAGGTTATCAAACATCCTGATTCTTTTTAAGCTGCCACCCACTGATTTTTATACTTTTCCACAGATTTTTGCAGCAATTTTTGCTACAGTTCTTAGTGGTGGTTTTCTGTTTACCTCATCCTTTGTTCAGGTATTAACTGGAATTCTTCTGTAAGGAAGAGTTATCACTTCTTTCTCACTTATTATTCAGTTTTTTAAATCACTATGGGGTTATGCTTATTTTATTCTTTGGGTTACATTCAAATATTGTTACTTTATTGCTCAGTTTGTTTTAGCTTTGGCCACTGGGAGCTCTTTCAGTCTGGTTCCTATATACTTTTGATATCACAGATTACTTTTGTAGTTTAAAAATACAACAAAGTACAAATAATTAAAATGGTTGCCACTGCTTTTAATTAGATGGAACTGCTTGTTTCATTTGTATGGGAAAGTGTGCTGAAACCAGCCATGAAGTAGCTCAGATTTATTTGAGTTGCACATAAAAATGTTTAAAAGATAATTCCTTCCTCTTCCTCCCTTCTTTCTTCTCTCTCTCTTCCCCTCCCCTCTCTCCCTCCCTCCCTCTAATAAGACACAATTCTCTTTGGCACATGAAGCTGGATAGTGCTGGAATAAAGAATCAAGACTCTTCTACCTTGGTCATGAAAATCATGTCTGAAATAGTTTATTTTCTAATCACAAAAAACAATAAGAATTTCATGGTGTGGAAGAGTCATGAAATCTGTGAACCAGAGCATCAGAAAAACTTCACTTGGGAAGAAAACAACAAATAAACAATTCCAGATATTGTTTTGTCTTATTTTATAGTCAAATGCTAAAAAGATGGCTTTGCTGAGAAAATCAAAATTTCAAGGTTAGTTCATCACTGAAAAGGGAAAATTGTGCTCACTGCTTGTTTATGCATGCTCCATTGAAAAAGAAACTGTTCCTAAGCCTGTAGACCAGGCCTCTGGTGGGTGATATTTGTGAAGTATAATCAAAATTCTTGGAAGTAATGGGCAGTTTGAGAGGAAGGGAGAGAGAAAAATAGATATTGGACATCTATTGGTGCCATTATAGTAATGCTAGGTTCAAGATCAACATTATGGACAAAAATTCAAGAAAGGCTTAATCTTTTTAGGACGTCCTATCACTGCCCAGCATTGGAGTGAAAAACTCCATGAGAGCCGCTCATCTTCCCCACCAAGATCCCAGCCTGGTGGAAATCCTGTGCTGAAAACAGCAGTCCATCATCTTTCCATAGCAAGGTGTGAATGCTGATCCCAGAATACCCAGGTGCCTCCATTGCCACGGGGATTTTTAACTTGGCTGGAATGAACAAAGACCACAGTTGCTCTCTTTTGGTGATACCGAGGAAAAGACCTTTCCAAATCTTCAAAGATGTTAATGTTCCCCATGACTTGGTGAGGCAGACACTCAGGGCTCTTTACCTACAGTCCCTGATTTTCCTTTACCAATGACAAATGTTCATCCCACTGCTATTGCTGCTGCTTCCTTTATCATATGCTCTGTGTGTGCACACCATATGTGTGTGTGTACATTTGTATATATGTACATATGTGTATTGCAGGCCACCCTCTCTGTGTCTGTGGGTTCCACATCCAACAAAGTGAAAACAATCAGAAAGGTCATTGCGAACGGTGGTGCACACCTGTAATACTAGTGTCTTGGGGGCAGGAGGCCTGAGGCAGGAGGATTGTCAGTTCCAAGCCAGGCTCTGCAGCTTAGCAAGGGCCTAAGCAACTTAGTGAGACCCTGTTTCTAAATAAAATATAAAAAGGGGCTGGGGATGTGGCTCAGTGGGAGGAAATAAGCTAAGTGGTTAAGCACTGCTGGGGTTAATCCTCAGTATCCCTCCACTCCCCACCCCCCAAAGAAAAGAATCAAAAAAATATTGCATCCATATTTAACAAGACTTTTTTCTTGGTCTCCATTTTCTAAATAATGCAGCATAACAGCAATTTACACAGTGTTACATTGTGTTAGGTACTGTAAGTCACCTAGAAGTGATTTAAATGTGTGAATGTTCTATGCAAATGCATCTTTTTATATAAGGGACTTGAGCATCCTCACATTTTGGTATTTGCAAGGAGGAGGAGGGTTCTAGTCCCCCAGGAATATATAAGGACAACTATGTATGTATTTTAAATTGACACATCATATTTGTACCTATTAATGGGATACATCGTGAAGTTTCAATACATGTATACGTTTTGTAATGATAAAGTCAGGTTATTTACAAATCCATCACCTTAAACATTTATTTCTCTTTAAGCTATTTTGATATATATGTAAGACATTATTGTTTACTATATGTGTTGGCATCAGATCTGCTATTTTGCTGCCGCCATTATTCTCCCTCCCCCACACCACTTTACAACCCAGATTGTTAGCCTGGGAGCCTCCTGGCCAGCCATTGGTCCAGATTGTTAGCTCGGGAGCCTCCTCGCCAGCCATTGGTCCAGATTGTTAACCCACGAACTTCCTAGTCAGTCATTGGTCCAGATTGTTAGCCTGGGAGCCTCCTCGCCAGCCATTGGTCCAGATTGTTAACCCACGAACTTCCTAGTCAGTCATTGGTCCAGATTGTTAGCCCCGGGAGCCTCCTCGCCAGCCATTGGTCCAGATTGTTAACCCGCGAACTTCCTAGTCAGTCATTAGTCCAGATTGTTAGCCTGGGAGCCTCCTCGCCAGCCATTGGTCCAGATTGTTAACCCACGAACTTCCTAGTCAGTCATTGGTCCAGATTGTTAGCCCCGGGAGCCTCCTCGCCAGCCATTGGTCCAGATTGTTAACCCGCGAACTTCCTAGTCAGTCATTGGTCCAGATTGTTAGCCTGGGAGCCTCCTCGCCAGCCATTGGTCCAGATTGTTAACCCACGAACTTCCTAGTCAGTCATTGGTCCATTGTTATTAGCCCGCGAAATTCTACTACTTAAGAACAGCACCCCTGCCATTTTCTCTCTCTCTCCTCCTTGCTTTCAGGCTCTCTCCGGCTTGCACACACTCTCTCTCTTTCTCTCATTTTGCCCCACACCCCAGACGCTGGTCTCACCTTCCATTCTCCTCCATATCCAGACACCAACCGGCCTCATTCGGTAAGTGGCTTCTCCCCTGGCTTTTGGTTACCTGGGAAGTGACCGTTGAGGGTCCAGCACCCCTGAGGCTCTCTGTAAGAGTCACCCCCAACCACGATTCCTACAACTACAACTGAATCCCTATACTGACCACTGGGGGACAGCTCCGGGCTGATGGGGAGGACTGAGTCCTCTTCCCTGAGAGGACTGCCTCTTGCGAGACCTACTCGGGTGCTGGGTCCTCTCTATGATGTTTTGTCTCTATGAAAGCCCCGGCCCGGGCACCCAGGCGCCCCTACAGGCTTAGCCTTGATGCTTATCTAGTGGTAGTGACACTCCCTGGATAATTCGTTCTTTACTCCCGTGATTCCCTGGGGGCTAAGGGACCCCTCGCCTCTGTTTTCGCCAATTCCTCTCACAATGGGCAGCTTGCTCTCAATTCCCACCCATTCCCCCTGGGTTGCCTCTTAGTTAATTTAAGAGTCCCTCCGCCTCACCCTGGACCTCAAACCAACATCGTTAGGGATCTGTTTAATTTCTGAAAGCACTCAGGGAAATGGAAAGAGATTTCCCTACATTATCTTTGCTCTTCCTGCAAAGAGAGAGAACTTTCTCTCTCTCTTCTTCTCCCTCCCTGTCTCTGCCTTTCTCTTTCTCACTCTATCATGCTATAATTAATAGCCATTATCATTTTTTTCTTCTAGAACTCTTGTTTTGTTTTTCTTAAATACTATATTTTTCGAGCTCACATTTTGATCCTACATACCTAGGTTAATGATTTTTTTGATTAGTTCTATTTTCAACACTAGAGTTATTTTTGAACACCTGTTACATTACAATGGAGATAAAAGCTACAAGGTCTTTGCTTTTGTGTTATGTGTATATCCTATTGTCTGATACGGTGTTATCTGTCTATATATGTGCATCCAAATATAATACTCATAAAATTAAAATTTAAAAAATGGATAAAGTTACCTTTAATTCACATGATTTAAAAGGTTCAATTTACATTGGGTAAACAAATGAAAGTAAAATGTCTTTGAAATTACTTACCTCACAAGTCTACAGGTGGTAAAATTAATAAAATGTTTATCTATAAAATGTCTAATATCAATTGTTTCTAGGACTTTTCTTCCACAGGAAAGAGATGGCAGATACTATTCAATACGCTTGTCTGATATCTTGATTTTTACAGTAAAATCAGATTTGACATGAATGGGATTACTCAAATGTGTTTCGCTCCTTTAAAAATTGCTTTGTGTCATCACTGAAAACAAGGTTATAAAAGGTTCTAGGTATGGAAATATATTTAGTAGAAGGTAGAGGAAAATGTCTCTGGGTAGGAAAGTCTTTCTGTGACGAGGCCTGGGGTGGGATCCACGGTCATTGCCCGCTGGCTCTCCCCTCATGGGGATCTGAGCTGCCTTGACCATGCCCCCTCCTCCCTGATCCACCATGGAGTGTTTCTGCCTCTTGCCATTTCCGACCTCCTTGCCCAGAATTGGACTCTGGACAGTCTTCCCTCTACTGGAGTGAGTCCTTGGAGCTCTTCTATGGTCACCCTGAACCAACACACTCTCTCTCTCTCCCCGCTCCCTTTTTCTCCCTCTCCCTCCCTCCCTCTCCTCTCTCTAGGAAAATCCCAGCGCTGAGTTGGGGTCTCCCTTGGCTTTGGCCTCAGACCTATTAGGGACAAATAACAACCTTCACTGATAGTCTGCTCCTATGTGGGAAATCAGAGAGGTTGTGGGGACACCTCTTCCTCTCCTGTTTCCCTTCTCCAGAGTCATGGGCTCTGCCCAATCTAAAATTCTCTGTAACCACCACCCCCTTGACCCTTCCCTCAGAAACATTTGGCCTCTCCATTTGACTCCAGATCTCAATTCGCAGGCTCCTTTTCTACTGCAACACAGTCTGATAAGTTAGATAATGACTCCTCTTGGCCGGAGAATGGGACTTATACAACTTCTGTCAACACAGCAGCAAGTCAGTAGAGAGTCCCTATGTTCAAACCTTCTCTTCTCTTCACTCTTGCCCCTCTTTGAGTCAAAATAACTGTAAAGTCATAAACATTAAAGTTAAAGCCCAGTACTCTTACTTTACGACTGGTGAGACTGGCTTGCTGGATCTTTAAGATCAAACTTAGATTAAAATACAGGGGCCAAGAAAATCAATATTTGGTTCTTGCCCTCTGAGTCAGCCTGAACCCACGGAATGGGAGAGCTTCTCAAAGGAACTTTGCAACTCTGGGCCACATGATCTCCCAATCAGGGAGATTAATGAGACCACTAGAGGATGAAAAAACAACCAGTGCACCGGCTGCAAAGAGGAAGATCATTGAAAAAGGGAGACATCCCTGATGCTTCCAAAGGATGTCACCTCATCAAGGAGACCCTTCCTAGCAAATGGCACTAAAGAAGCTAAGAAGCTGCTCTCAAGTTCTCCACGAGTAACCCCTGTAGGAACTCAGCTGACCCTTAACAACAGATTAAGAACAAGGTCAATTTGACCAGCTTGATCTTAAACACCTAGCAAACAGTTAAAATCAAAATGTAGCCATTCCTGGGCATTTAAAAGAAGAAACAATAGTTAACCATAACTTATGATATACACTTACGTTAGCCCCAAGAATAAGTAATACTGGAGGCTACTAAAGAGATTCTTAGGCAGGAGTGCCTGATAACCATCCAGAGAAACTACCAGAATCAGAAATTTTTGGTCATTTTAACAGCTACAGATCTTCCTAAACAGAACCATGCCTGCTAAATTGCCCTCAGAAGTTCCTACAAGATCAGATACACAAGTTCTGGAGCTGGCGGACACACACGTTCACCAACCAATCGGCCAATTAACTGCTTCTCCTTCAAGACCACCAGCCCCTGACACCCAAAGCCAAGACCTGTGATTCACTATTGACACCTCTGCTCCAAAAACTCTGCTCCCACTGAAGGCCTCCCTAATTCTCTTTTTTTTACAGGAATGAGATTCTTCGCCCCCTAACCAGCAGGAAGAAGCTACAGAAGAAAGACCATTGTCCCACCCCTGGTATCTGTAAAAACAAAAAGGGAGGAATGTCGGCATTGGATCTGCTATTTTGCTGCCGCCATGATTCTCCCTCCCCCACACCACTTTACAACACAGATTGTTAGCCCGTGAACTTCCTTGCCAGCAATTGGTCCGTTGTTATTAGCCAGCGAATTCCGCTCCCCCACCATTTTTTTCTCTCCTCCTTGCTTTCATGCTCTCTCCTTCTGGCTTTCACTCTCTCTTGCGCGTGTGTGTTCTCTCTCTCTCTCTCTCTCTCTCTCTCTCTCTCTCTTTCTCTCTCATTTTCTCTCTCTCACCCTGCAGGGAGACACTCTGTCCACTTAATAAAATCTTATGTGAGTTCCTGCATCCGGGGTGGTTTCTGGGTGCTTTCAATATGTGCTTGCTGCCTTCTTCCAGGACCACCTTTTGGCGACTAGGACCCCTTGTCTATGTCCCCTGGCATGGTCATAGACAATGACTGTGTGGGCTGGGTAGGAAAGCATCTATAAGCCAGCTTCTTCAGTGGGTGGGTGGGTGGGAGGAATTTAGAGTATATCTCACCTTCCAGAAATGACCATCTTGCTTGGCTTTCCTCCTTCCTTTGTCCTCCTTCCCCACTCCTTACAGGTTTCTCCATCCTAAACCCCTTATAGCTGCATCTTCCCCTAGAATCTGCTTCTTGGGAACCTGGCCTAAGATAGTTGACCTACTTAGCAGATGCTTTTGAAACTTGGAGAATACTGATTGTGAAATTTTAAGAAGTAAACATTCATCTCATTTCTCAGTATTGCATATGTCAAGAAATTATAGCACATATTTATGTATAGATGTATCACACTGGTGTTAAGCATTTCTTTTTAGTGTTTGGATTTGGTGATGTTCTTATTTTCAAGGAAACAAAACTGAGTCATCTAATGTGCCTGTGGGATGAATTCAGAGTATACTTTTTTTTTTTCTCATACTGCTATGGTTTGAGTGTATCCCACAATAGTTCATGTTTTAGAACCTCAATTTCTCCCTACAACAGTGTTGAGGGGCAGCCTAATAGGAAGTATTTAGGTCACAGAGGCAGAACCCTCATGAATGGATTGATGCTTTTCTCCCTGAAATGTGCTTGCTATTGAGAGACTTTTTCTTCTCTGCCTTCTTTCCCTTTCTGACTTCTGTCAAGATGCATCTACCTATCTTGAACTTTCAGCTTCTAGAACCATGACCTAAATAAACTTCTTTCCTTTATAAATTGCCCCATCTTGGGCATTCTGTCATAGCAGCAGAAAACTGACCAAGATCTAATTGCAAATCACACTTGAAACTCTACAAGGAAACCATTTCTCACCAGCCTTTGATCATTGCCAGATTCCCTAGAGGTATTCTTTGAACTCAAGCTTGACTTAGCAGCTAAGACAACTTAATTAAATTGACCAAAGATTTTTTTTTGAGAGTTAATTATCTCCTTGATATTCTGAATACAAGTAAGCATTCATTGTACATCATTTCTTATTTTAGCCACCATTAAAAAAGAAAAGACAGTCAACAGCCTTAATATTGAAAGTGATCTTAGTGCTATGTCACTTGCTACTTTTGACCAAAGAGAGAGTACCTGGGGCACACAAGCAGATTGATAATGTGAATAAAATAAAGATTCTATTCCTCTCATAGGAAAAACAAGCAATTTTTGTCTAAAATTGCCTAACCTTGTTTCTTTTGAGTGATGATATTTAATTTGTTCAGATGTTTCATGCAACATTAAAGGAAGTGTGTATTTTTTGTTGGGTTGATGTTTTGGTTAATGGTTTAGAGGCTTCCCTTGGTGATCTCTGTAGTCTTTACCTGCTCTGACAGTCTTTGTAATAAGATTCATTTTTTTCTTAGCGAAGATGTATTTCCGACTCAGGCTGCCCTTTACCTTAAGTAGTAGGGGCTGTTGTGGAAGTTACATTACATTTTGGTTTCACTGTGGAGTTTGGTTTTATTAGACAGTGCTAATCAGCAGTCTTTGACTGTTATGGATCCTGAGGGTGAGAAAATGAACCAATGACCCAGGGTACGTTTTAGCTACACTTTCTCCCTTTCTCCCCTATTCCTTTTTCCTTCTTTCTTTACCCTTATTCCTTCACTCCCTTTTTCTGTCTTCATCTTCCCTCTTTTCCACATTTTTCATGTCCACTTTTTCTCTCTTTTGCTCTTTCTCTCGTGGTAACTGAAATGTACTATCCCCAAATAATTACAGTCAGCTTCTTATCTTTTTGATACAAACATTGCAGAACATTGAAGCAAAAGGACCCTCCCAGTTGAATGTGAAGCAGAACATCCAGTGGAAAGGAAGCAGGCAGTAGAGGGCAGAAATGGTTCTTATGCAATGGTTATTCACAAGGAGGGAATTTTAAAGAGTGGGGTCTATTGATTTCTGATGCCAAAGACAAACACAGTGCATTAGATAGTTCACATCCAGAAATGACTTGCAGGAATCAGAAGATGCCTTTTTGAGAAATGTTTGAGTTGAGTCACTGTTGATCTTTATATCTATTACTTAATGACCTCGATTTGCATTTCTGTGAAATGGGAGCAATGATCTTCACACCTTTCCTTAGGTTGGAGGTAGTGTAAGGGTGGCTGGGTCATGGGCAGGTGACATGGTAAGAGCCAGGAATCAGGAGTTTGGGTGTAGACTCTGCTCTGCTGTTCTCCAGGTTTGTAATGCTCAGTGTGTAAATGACTTTGGAAGATCTCATTTTCCTCATGTGTGAAATGAGACAGTTGGGCTTTTCAAAATGAGATGCATTTCCTCAGACATATTCAAATATATTTTTGCCCCTCTGCAGTTTCAACTAAATGTTTATAAAAAGCAAGACTAGCCAGGGTATGGTAAAAAGCAGTTGCTCAGAAATATTCTGGGATGGATGGATGGATGGATGGATTGATGGCTGCTCTCAGTTAAGGCCTCCCAGTGTGGTTGGGCAGGTCATGTAATATATAGATTCAAGGGGAAAGGGGACACTGCTCATGAAGATGATAACGGGAATCACTCTCCTTGAGTTGTGCAATATAGTGGCCTTCCCTCAGTGAACAAGCATTTAGTGACCTGAAATTGCCCAAAAAAATGTGAGGCTCTTGGGAGATGTGACATCCCTTATGTCCTTCTCTCACTTCCTTTTCTAGGAGTTGCAAAACAAACCTTGTGTTCTCCCATCTCTCTTACCCTATAGAATCAGGGTAATGCTTTCTGGGTTGGTAACAGTCACAGAGCTCGAGGACCTGCAGAGAGCTGTAGGGCATGTAGGATGCCTTCCATTGACATGCCTGGGTGACTTTATGAATGGTCTTCAAGTCCTTCCATTAGAAACTGTATTTTGGAAATTTAAAAAGCAAAAGTGCTGTAGCTCAGTGGTAGAGCACTTGCCTTGCACATGTGAGGCACTAAACAAAAAAGATATTGTGTCTATCTACAACTAAAAAAAAAAAAGCCAAAAAAATTGGCTTACTTTCTAATCAAGGAAAAAAATATATACCAAGCCCCCCACCTTTTTATTTTTTGCCAGTTGCAGCTAGAAGAAAACACAATTTTCTTAGAATATTCAGAATTACTTTAAAAATCTTGGTGAGTGCACCTCCTGCAGTTACCTTGTGTGTCCTTACTGACACCCATGTCAACCACTCATCAAGTAACCCTGATAAAATAAGAGCGTCTCTGGGCTGATGGATGCCTTTGGGCCGAGTTTGCTTCATCAGCTCTTAAATTCATAGCACCCCCTGGTGGACATCACCACTCTGACTGATGGCAGAATTCTTGGACTGGACAGAGTTGGAAATTACATTTCCAGCCAAGACACTAGCCACCCTCAAGGCCACCGCTGTGGTCCCCACCCCACCCCTGCTCTCCATCATAGCTTCTTCATTTCCTCTGCATTTTTATATCATTTTGTGCTTGTTTCTAAGTCCCCGTGAAACGATCAGAGAACAAAGGGTGAGGGGCACAAGTCTAATCCAGCATGAGGGGCTTTGATTTAGGACTTCCTCTACCTGTGTACATACACTGCGCTTGTCCCACCCTATGTTCTTCTTTGTGTGGAATGAGAGGGGTGGGTGATTCCCAAGGTTCCTCACAATGTGATCAAGCTTGGGTTTTGGGCTTGGGCATACTTGGATTGACATCTGAGCTTAGAACTTGAGATAAATTGTTTGGCCTCCACCAACTTTAGCTTTTCATTTGGAAAATGGAGATAACATGGATAATCGCCATCCCTGGAGGTATGGCAAGGCTTAAATAGAAGCACCTATGCAAAGCCCAGGCTGACGCATTGTGTATCATGCTCAGTTTGTGGCAGAGGCTACTTTTATTAATGCTGCTAAGATCTTCCAATGCTCTGGTCCATGAGATGGCTGCTAAAGAGAGCACATGAGTTTCTAAATGGTAATAGGAATAGTAGCCTGGATGTGGCCTTGGAACCTATTTTGCATTTGGAAAGAATCTCAAATGATTCATTTATCTTCGTTTTTTAGTGGATAATGACTTGTCCCAAGTCAGTACCTCTGGAACCTGCGGTCATCTTCAACCATGTGGATATCATCACATCCCATCTGTGATCTGGGATAGGGAACAGAGTCAATGGTGTGGAAAATTGTATCAGCCTAAGTGGTCCAGGCAAAACCGGGGAAAAGGATGATTGGGTGGCTGGCGACGTTCTCTGATTTTTGTAGCTGTTATTCTACTTCCGGCTACTGAGAAGTGCCAGGCCCTTCCAGTCCATGTGCTCAGCTTTCCTTTTCTCCTGTTTATGTGTTCTTTCCCCCTCTTCTCTCTCTTTCCTTCCTTCCTTTTTGCTTACACATGTAGCACTTACTGTGTGCCCACCAAAATGTTTCACAGGCATGAACTCATTCTGTCTTCCCAGTCACCTGGTATTACTATGTGAAGCAGAACATCCAGTGGAAAGGGAGCAGGCAGTAGAGGGCAGAAATGGTTCTTATGCAATGGTTATTCACAAGGAGGGAATTTGAAAGGGTGGGGTCTATTGATTTCTGATGCATTAGGGGTAGTCTGGGTCCCAGCATCCACTGGAAGGCAGACCCCAGCAATCTCCAAGTTAGAGCTCTGACTGCTTTCTCAGTACTAATATTTGGTACTAGGAAGGCAGACTGAGACCCAGGTGTGTATTTCACATTTAATAGTCACCCACCAGGTTATATTAGGGGACAATTACCCGTGGGCCTCTCTCATTTCAGCATTTCTTACAAGCAAAGGCATTATCTGCCTTTTGTTCTATACTGTTTTTGCATACTAGCCTCCCTTGGGAGACAGATAAGTGTCTCCCACTGGAACAAAAGGCAGGTGTGCTTACTTCCCCTTGTGAAATATTCAGGTTCATGAGGCTGTCTTGCTCTCCTATAATACGACTCACAGCATATACAGGTATTATTATCTGGCCCTCTTCATGTGGTCCTAGAGGGATTGGGGCTCAGGGAACTGGTGCAAAAGTGCTGATCATCCAGCTACTGCTGTTGCTGTGATTAATAAATCCAGGAGTCTTCTGCCAGCATCTATGAAACCACCAGGCTAACCTGCAAGTTGAATAAAATCTCAGCTCATTCACACTTCTTCACAGGTTCAAGGTTCATGACTTAGAGGAGGCAGAAGTTCACAGTCTTAAAGATGAATCAGCCATAGCCCCCGACTCTTTGCTCAAAGACCAGTGAAGCTAGGCGTAGTGGTGCACACCTGTAATCCCAGTGGTTGGGAGGCTGAGGCAGGAGGATCGAGAATTCAAAACCAGCCTCAGCAAATTAGCAAGGCCCTAAGCAACTCAGCAAGACCCTGTCTGTAAATAAAATACCAAAAAAAGTGGGGGGCTAGGATGTGGCTCAGGGGTTAAGCACCCCTGGGTTCAGTCCTTGGTACAAAAAAAAAAAAAAAAAAATACTAGTGGAAATGGAGGGAAAGAAGACACCTGAGAGACTGATATAAGCATTAGAAGATGAATGCTGTCTAAGCAGATAAGAAAAAGGCAGAGTTTAAGTGTGACTTGCAGAGGCATAGAATTTTGATGGACTGGCAGGTTGGGTCAGAAAGTCCCAGATAGAGGGAACAGAATAGGTGAAGGCACAGAGGCAGAAAGGCCAAGGGTGGAGTCAGGTGACAGTGATAATCCATGAGCACGGGAGCGAGGAATGCAGGACAGCTTCTGCCCCTGCAGAGTCACTCTTCACCCTTCCCACCGTGGCTCACTAACCTGGTTCCTTTGCTCTGGCTGGATTGGCCCAATGGGAGGCACCAGCTGGACACTGGGGGTGGAAGGAGGATGAGGTCAGGGTATTGAGCCTCTTGGCTTCCTGCTCATGAGTTTGCCTTTGGTGGCCTGTATGCTTTGGCAGAAAGTCACTCTTCACTCAAGAGAGACTCTGTCCAGCTCTCTCCTTCTGCATTACTGTACCCACCCCCCATCTTTTCAGGCCCAGTGGCTGGTGGCATCTCCATTGCAACTAGCCAGGTAGCCACACTCCTCTGTGTTTCCCCCACCCGCCCCTTTATTGACGATTGGCTCTATGAAAACAAACACTTAGGGTAGCATCCTGATGGCGAGCCAGTTTTCCTTACTGGGATCCACCTGGTACAGAGGTTGAGGGGAATGAGTTGGAGAGGGTGTTAGGTCAGACCTTAGAGGGAATGTCTTCCGGCCTGTCTGAGGAATGGGCCTCCACATGTCACCCAGTTAACCTCCATTAATATCCAACTCAGGTGTTTCCTTCCCTGGGAGAACTCCCAGGACACCTCTCCTTCCATACCAAGTACTAACTGTATTATTATTATTTTTTAAAACCATTTATTTATTTTTTATAGACTGCATTTTGATTCATTGTACACAAATGGGGTACATCATTTTGTTTCTGTTTGTATGTGATGTAGATTCACACCATTCATAATCATACATGTACATAGGGTAATGAGGTTTAGTTGTCAGTGGACCTTTATTCTATTTTAAATATTTTGTTTTAGTTGTAGGTGGACCCAATACCTTTATTTGATTTTTATGTGATGCTGAGGATCAAACCCTGGGCCTCATGCATGCCAGGCGAGCGCTCTACCACTGAGCCACAACCCCAGCCCCTGGACCTTTATGTTATTATTTATATATATGTGGTGCTGAGAATTGAACCCAGTGCCTCACACATGCCAGGCGAGTGCTCTACCACTGAGCCACAACCCCAGCCCCCGACTGCATTTTTAATTGTCTCTTTCTTCTCTCTCCCCTCTGATTGTAGGTGTCTGATTAATTTCCATATCTTGCACTATGATCAAACAGATGAACAGATAAGTGGATGGCTGGATTGACAGTACCTGGGTAGGTGGATGGATGTGGATGGACACACCATAGCACCAGAGGAGCTCCTGCCCTCCGGCACCTTCTGACAACATAGCATGGACCCGAGGAGCCTCTAACCGTGAGTCCTCCTCTGCTGTGGTGTCCCATGTACCTCCAAGGTGGGTGGGGGACCATATCTGATAGGAGGGAGCCCCTTCTGTTCTGGACAAGGCAAATCAGGGAAGACTGCCTGGCAGAAGTGGGACTGGGTGGGAAGAGTCAGATGGGTGGAGAGGAAGAGGGAACAGAGGCTGAGGGGACAGAAGGACCAAGGTAAGACAGCAGCAAGAAGACAAGGAAGTTAAAGGAAAAAAGTAAGGTTTTTGTCAGACAGAAGAAGAGAGGAGGTCATGCAGGCAGGAGAAATGGCACCAGGAAGCCAGTAAAAATGTTCCAGTGCAGTTTGTGATTTTAAACAAAACAAAGAAAAGCCAGAGTTAGCGGAGCTTGCTTCCCTAAGGCATCAGGAGAGATGAGTGAGGAAGAAACCCAGATTTCAAAGTCAGACCCGTTGGGCTCGCATGACCACCTTGCTGACTTTTTTTAACTGTGTGACCTTGAGAAGGCTATGTCGCCTCTCTGGTTTTCTCTCCCAGAAGATGGGAGTAGTGATATGTACCTCCTTGGGCTGCTGTGACCCAGGGAAAGCAGCAGGCCTGCCACAGCGTTTGTGTGCAGTCGAGGATCTGTTTGTATTCCTGTGACTACTACTGCCTTTGCAAGTTGTGTTTTGTTTGAGGGAATGTGACATTTCAGAGTCCTGTGCATTGTCCCTGGTGATACTGTCATCTGTGATTGTGGGTTACAGAAGGACAGATGCAGCCACAGAGGTTTTATTCTGTCTGTCTATCTCTCTGTCTCTCTCTTTTTTTTTCTGGCCTGAAAGAATGAGAGAGTAGATTATTAATACCGCTATCTGGAGTCTGACTCTGGGGCCTGGCGGGGGCTTGTTTTCACTGCCCAAAATAGTCTGGCATTTGCCTTTCCAGTGGGCAGGCTGCCAGGCCAACGAGTGAGTAAACTATCCAGCCGAACAAAGCAAAACTATTTTTACCCTGGGGAGCCCAAGAATGCACCACAGAGGCCCCGAGAGCCTGCCCCACCCAAGCCAGTCGTCAGTCACCCACAGAGGCAGATCTGCAGGCATTGGGGGCTGAGAGGACAGGTATCCCAGAAAGGCCCGAGTGCTCCTTCTTCTCCCTCAGCTGGGGCTAGGAACCAGAAAATCTCTCTCAGAGCACTTCTGAAATGATCAGGAAAGAAGCAGTAAGGATTTTGTTTTATCCCCTAATATGATATTAGGAATAAAAACAATCTAGTCAATAGTAACCCCAATTTATTGAGATCCTGCTCCATGCTGGACACCGTGTTAACTAAGTTCACGTCCCTTATCCTGAAACGTTTCCATGACAGACAATCCCCATCTTCCACTTGTGGAAACCAAGGCTCAGAGAGGTGAAGGGACTTGCCCAGAATCACCCAGCTAGGAAGCGGTATGTCCCCAGGCACATTCACTGCAGAGTTGATCTCCCGGGCGCCTCCTCTGCTGCCTGTCCCTGCAGGGGGATGGGGACAGGGAGGAGTAGGGGCAGCCACTTCAGTCCAGGTCCTGCCCTTGCTGCAGATCTCACCTCTCGAGGCTTCTGCCTGCCTCACAGTCATTGTTGGGAAACATGGGTGCTGTGAGGGGTTGGAAGAGCCCCCAAGCATGTCCGGAATGCGCCAGGGTGAGGGTGTCACCACGCGTGATTCTTTGGTAGAGAGAGGTTGCGTGTCAGGAGCCTGCAGAGCAGAGTACTCTGTGAGTTCCTTCAGTGAAGGCCTACCCTCCTCCTTGTCTCCTGCTCCCTTCCTTGCAGGCTCTCCTCTTGGAGGAACGTGGTGGAGAGAGCTTGGTGTGCGTGCTCAGCCTTCCTTCCCTCTCCTCTCCCTCCAACTCTTACCATCCTTCTGTGCTCCTCTCTAGCCCCACCTCCTCCAGGCAGTCTTTCCTGACTTCTCCCCCGCTGAGCAGAGTGGGGTCCCTTGCCTCTGACCTCCTGTCACACACACCGTCTGTGAAGGCGGGGTGCCTCGGGGGCAGTGGCCTTTCTGGGGTTTCATATGTCTGTGCTGGGACATCCCAACAGGTTTGAAAGCTTCCTGAGGGTTGAGATTGAATCTTGTGCTTCTTTATGCAACTTTATGTCACTCTCCTTCTCCTAAACCTTCAACGACTCTTCACTGCCCATAAGAGCCATCCATTCATCTACCCCCCAGTGACCCATCCATGCATTCATTTCTCCACCCATGCATCCATCTGTCCAGCCGATCATCCTCTATACTCACCTATTCCACCATTCATTTGTCCACCCCTCCACCCACCCATTCATCACATACTTTCCAAGGGCAATGTTAGGAGTGTGGAAATACGCTGGACACCATGGAGTCGAGAGTCAGGAGAGGAAGAGAGGTAAGAAAAGGAAGCAGGGCTTGGGGGTGGCTCACTGGCAGATCACTTGCCTAGCACGTGCAAAGCCCTGAGTTCAATCCCCAGCACTGCCCAAAGTTAAAAAAAATAAATAAATAAAAAATAAAAGGAGGCAATTACAAATCAGGACAGTAAATCCCATGTAAGAGAAGGTAGATAGGTTGTAGGAGCCACAGAGACCTGTATTCTAATCATGGCCCCATCATTTCCCAGCTGGGGGAACTGGGTCCAGTCACTTCCCTCCCTGTGCCTCAGTTTCCTCATCGGTAAACGGGGAATCATAATTGTTCCCATCATGCAGGGTTGTAGTGAGGACAAAATGAGATATAAGTAAAGCTCATGGCTCTTCTTTACGTGGCAGTTCCACTTGGGCAAGGGCTGTGTCTCCCTCGCTGGCCTTGGGGACATGAGGGGGACAGGATTACTGTTTGTCGCATGGCTGCTTCCTCATCCCTGAGTCATAGACATCACATCTGCCATAGCCTGGCGATGTCCAGAGGGTCCAGACCCTAAGAATTGGAATGAATGTTCAACCAACAAGCACGCATGTTTTGTGTCAGTTTGGCCCCAAATACATTCTGACTCAGACTTCACCTGAAGAGTTCCGTTTCTCTTCTTTTGTCTACATAATGTTTTTTTGTGTGTGTGGTGGTGGGGGTGGTTCAAGAGTTCCCCTTCCTTGGGTCTGGTCCCCACCTTCATCTCCTAAGCAGAGAAACTGAAGCCCAGAGCAAGGACCAGGATTGCTGGGGGGTCTCGTTTAACATTTGGATCCCAATTCCAGATCATCATTTGCTTTTGCTAGAAGATGATGGCAAAATCACGAGGGGGTCAGCTCTTTGCATCCCTGTCCCCCCACCAACTCCTGTTTTTCAAAGGACACCTGGGGTCCAAACACACTATGCCACAGCTCCCAGTACCTGGGAGGCCACCCACGTGACCTTGGGGAGTGAGCTTGAGGAAGCCGCATGCGGTGATTTTGGTTCATCTTTGGAATTACACCTTTCAAGCAAAGAGAAGGAGAGTGACTTTTGGTCCTGAGCCACTGGAGCAGAGAGCTCTGGAGGCTCAGGACAGGGTGGGGTTGGAAGGGTAGAGGGAGACAGTGAGTTTCCAGGAGGTCTCATCGCCCTGTGTTCTAGGAATAAGTAGGAAAATGTGTCCTAGACAGACCTTTTGTTCCTTTCTCTGCTAGACTCACTCATGGGAAGTTTATTTAGGATATGAAATAGGGAGAGGCACGCATTCCCAGAGGTTTAAGTATTTGAATTTTGAGCCTAAACATGAGGCCTTTGAGTTGTGTCTTCCGTTCGAGATTTGCATAAATCTGGTCTCTCTGTTTCTCTTAAACTCTGTCTCCTTGATTTTGTCTAAGTGGAACATGAATTATTAAAAACCAAACCAAAACAACTGAAAACCTTGTTCTCATGGCAGCACAGGCTTATATTTAGTTAGAAAAATATTCCTTTGAAACTCAATTTCCCTTGCCCCAGAGTGGTACACAGGGAAGAAAAAGAAGTGGGGAAATCTAAAAATTTCCAAGCATCTTGAACTTGGAGAAGAACAGAATGAACTTCTGAAATCATGGCGTGTAACCTGCCTCTGAGGCTCCCTGTTACTCATGGATGCTTCCAAACCCATCTAGTGTTTTGCCGACAAAAGCCGAATGGCTACCAGGCTGTTATTAGGTTGCCCATTCTGCTATGAGCAAAGGAATGGTGGTGTTGTCTCTGAGCTGTCAGCTTGCTGATGTCACTCAGAAATTGGTTTGAGGCATGTCTGGGATTCTAACTACAGTGTGTGTGACTAATACCAACTGCGTTTTCAGTGGAATCAAGTAGAAGGAGTAGTATGGACAGGCAGGGGTGAAAGTCAGGGACCTCTGCTGCTAGCTAACTATGCCACCCACCCCCTGTGACCTTAGAAAGGTTACCTACTGTGACCTTGGAGAGGCTGTGCACTAAGACCTAAGGTTCATATTTTCCAAGGCCCCAGCACCTGTCTGTCCAATGAGGCAGTCACGGTAGTCCATTTCTACTAACCTGCCCTTTGGACATGTGCTCACAAGTTCAGGCCTATGCATAAGAGTAGTTTAAAACTCCAGCGCTGTAATCTGAAAGAGTGGGAAACACTTTGGGTGTCTATCAAGCGGAGTACAGTTAAGTGCAGCCTGGTATATTTCCACAACGGGATCCTACAAAGTGTTAAGAATAAATGAAGCTGAGGCAACAAGAGAAAGTCTCACAAACATAATGTCGAAGCCAGACTCTAAAGAGTAGGGCTTAGGGGCTGAACCCCCAAGGGGATGGGAGATGGCATTCAGAGGTGGGGTCTTTGGGACATAACCAGGGTTAGAGGAGATTGTGAAGGTGGCACCCTCATGGTCTGGTTAGTGTCCTTAGTGTCTCTTTTCCCGTCTTTCTTTCTGTATCTGCTTGTCTCTGTCTCTATCTCATTTTGTGTGTGTGTGTCTCTCTCTTCAGAGAGCAAGAAAATAGCTGTCTGCAAACCAAGATGTCACCCTCACGTGAACCCGACCAGCCCAGATCCTGAACTATAAGAAAATGAAATTTCTGTTGTTTCAGCCACCTCACCTGCAGCTCAGGGCGTGGGTAAATGACTCAATGAAGAAAGGAAAGAGTGTTTTGTATCATTCTCTGGACCCGAGTGTAACAATCTGTGGTCACGTCACGCCATTTTCCTTTGAGTGATGGATCATTTACCTCCACCTGTTCCTGGTCACCACCTTGCGATTTAAAATAGCTCCCCCTGGCTGGAGAGGCTAAGCAGGTAAATAGAGGCAGAGAGACAGGACTTTCTGGGTGGTGAGGCCCAGCAGGATACAGGATTGCCATGGAGATGGAGGGAGGGGAGATTGGCAGGAGGGTGAGAAGAGGCAGGAACTGAGGGCAACAGAGGCTTCTGATTGGTGTGGCTGGTGAAGGGGAAAGGAGGGTTGGCTTGGGGAGAATGAGTCCATCCAAGCCATGGGGAACTCATCCTTCCTTGCTGAGTGCTGTCTTTCCAGTTTGACATAAGACAAGAGGTATAACATAAGATGGGAAGTCCTTTCATACCTGGGGCATCAGTGCAAAATACAAGGTATATTTATGTTAGGAGAAATGGTGGCTGACACCTGGCTGCTCACTGCCATGTGGCCCTGGGCAGTGTGTTCAAGTTTACCTTCTCCTGGCCTGCATTGCCCCCGTGTACAATGAGAAGGTAGGATCGGAGGATTTCTGAGGTCCCAGCGAGTGTCCTCCACCCAGGATGGTAAACTAGGGCAGACCCCGAAGCATTTATGGAAGAATTCCCCCTCTGCAAACACAAGTCTTGGAGCTGATTCCATCTCTGCTCTGGAAAGACTGTCGGCGCCTTGCAAAGCAAATTGAATTTGTAGTTGGAAATTTAAGTGACCAAATGGACTGGCCTTTTAAAATTCCAAATTGGTTTTGGAGACAAATGGATCAGGAAGGGAGGGAGAAATGGAGGGACAGGGCAACGTGGGTGGAATGGCTGGCAGGCAGCCTTAAGCCTTATGAGATTAGCATCTCTGGGTTGCTGGTGACAAGCCACTTTGTTCCCCTTGCCTGCCAGCAGCTCAAAATGCAAACCTCCCCCATTTCCTAGACCAGCGAGGATCACAGCCAGAGCTGTAGAATTTGGCTCTGGATGATTTAATCTGAAGTGCCCAGGCTGGGCCTCCTTGGAGCTACCACAAAGCAAAGTGAGCAATGGCTTTAGGGTCACGGCCATGGTGTGGATCTAGAGCTGTCATGGGATGGTTTTCAGACCCTGGAGGAGCAGAACTTTCCCTACTCCCAGCTTCTTGCAGGGAAGCCTCCTTAGTAAAGCAAGTGAGTCCCGGCTCCACTGAGTTCCTTCCTGCTGTTCCTCTGAGGAGGTACTCTGAGCCTGGATCCTTGTTTTGGGAATCACAAAAGCCTAGAAACAGGGAGAAACTGATATTTAAAAGTTCTGGGTAGTCTTTATTTTCCTCATCACTCCAAAACTGGTCTTATGCTCAGAAGTCCTGGACAATGGGAAGATAAAGAATCCAGATAGTATTAGAGAATATATTTTTATTCCTTTCATTACATGTTTCTGGAGTATCTCTTATCTGCTGAGTTCTGTTCATAGGTGCTAAGTGGATAGCAGGGCACTACATGGACAAAAAGTTATTGCTTTTTTTTTTTTAAGCCTACATTCTGATGATGGAATGTTGAAAACATAATAAGCAGAACAAATAGTAAGATAGCAAATGGGTTGGATCATAATAAATTCTATGAAAAAAAAACAACCCAAAACTGGAAAGAGGAGCAGGGAGCTGGGGACTTAGGGGTGGCAGTGTGTTCAAGTTTAAGCAAAACAGATGGAACTGGACATTATGAGATCGGCCAGGAATGGAAGGAAAACTGCATGCTCTCTCTCACCTATGGAAGCTTAGAGAGTGGATGTTCAGGAAGAGGAGAATGGAGTAGTGATTGCTAGAGGCTGGGAAGGGGAGGAGGGAAGAGGGCAGGAAGAAGTTGGAGGTCTGGTGCTGAAGCAGTTAAGTGAAAGGAAGAAGGTCTGGTGTTTTATAGCACAGTGTGGTGATGTGATTCACCACACTCTGTTGTATATTTAATTTAATTTTTTTTTTAGCAATTGTGTGTTTTTTAATGTGCATTTCTTTTTTTTACTGAGCAAAATATTACTTTTTTAAAATTTATTTTTTATTGTTTATTTTTTTAATTTTTAAAAATTATTTATTTATTTAAAAATTTTTTTAGATTACATTTTGATTCATTGTACACAAATGGGGTACATCATTTCATTTCTATGGTTGTGCACGATGTAGATTCACACCATTCGTGTAATCATACACGTACATAGGGTAATGATGTCTGTCTCAGTCCACCATTTTTCATATACTGTTGTATATTTTATGAAGAACTAAAAGAGAGGAGCTCATGTCTCCAAACATAAAGAAATGACATCAGAGAGAGAGAGATTAAATTTTTTAAAGTTTTTTAAGATATATTTTTAGAGGGCTGGGGAGATAGCTCAGCTGGTAGAGTGCTTACCTTGCAAGCACAAGGCTCTGAGTTCGATCCCCAGTACTGCAAAAAAAAAAAAAAAAAAAAAAAAAATATATATATATATATATATACACACACACACACACACACATATATATTTAGTTGTCTATGGACCTTTATTTTATTTATTTATATGTGGTGCTGAGGGTGGAACCCAGTGCCTCACACGTGCTCAGCAAGTGATCTACCACTGAGCCACAACCCCAGCCCCAAGGGAGGTTAATTTTTGATCAGTGCACACTGTACACATGTATTGAAACACCATTTTGTGTCCTATGGATAGGTACAGTTATTCTGTGTAAATGTAAGAGAGAAAATTAAGGAATTTGAATAAAGGGCCAAGGACATCTTCACTGGGAAGGTGACATTGGAGCAAAGACCTGAAGGAGGCCAGGGACTGAGTCATTTGGAGATGTAGAAGGGAATCCAGGCAAATGGCAGAGCAGAGGCCCTGAGGTTGAACTGTGCCCAGTGTGGCTCGGGAGCAAGGAGGGGGGCACTGAGGCTGGGTTGGGGGTAGAGGGAGGCAAGGGCAGAGACTATGCTATGGGAGGGAGGCAAGGCCATGACAAGGAATTGGCTTTTGGTCCAAGTGAGATGGCAGTCAGGAAGAGTGTCTGAACAGAGTGAGTTTGTCATCTGACTTACAACTTTAAAGGGATCAGTCTGAGCCAGGTGAGGAGTCTGGGATGCCTATTGGCCATGCAAATGGCAATGTCCTAGCTGCTGGAGGAGTCTGAGCTCAGAGGAGAGGCCAAGCAGAGGTGAAGTCTGGAATTGTCAGTGCAGGATGCCGGGTGAGTCTCTGAGGGTGTGAGCAAAGATGGAGACAAGCTGCATCCAGGCAGCCCAGTGTCCACCTCACCTCATCCACCCCCAGGAATTGAGGGAGAGGAGAAGTTTTGTTCCTACCCTCTTCCCTAGCCAAGTTCTCTTTGGTTGGATATGATGAAAGATCCTGTCACAGGCAGCATTCCCTGGAAGGAAGAGTCTAAGGAGGAGGGGATTTAGTTGGGGAAATTTAGTTTGATTATATGTGGGAAGTTAATTGGGGGTGCTCTTGGGGTCAAGTCCTGTGAGGTAGTAGAGGCAGCAGAATTGGTGAAAGGGGATGTTAAGTCACAACTTAGTGGCTACGAAGACCTCAGTGGATTCCACAGAAGCTTGGGAGCTGAGGCTCTTCAGACAGAGCAGCCTTGCATGGACGAGTCACTGGATGGGGCCTTTGTAAGAGGGTGGTCAGCCAGAAGCTATTCAGAGGGTGTGGGATTCCCTGGGATCCAGGAGCTGCAGTATGTCCAGGGTCCAGGGTCCAGGTTGAGTTCTGCTTTGTGCTCCAAAATCTCCCCCACTGAGTTTTGGGAAGTCAGCCTGTTCTAGAGACATGGAGGATGGGCCTCACTGATCTCAAAGTGGTGTGGGAAGAGGTGCGGAGGCCCGGAGGGGTCAGAGAAGAGCAGAGTAACAGAACACAGTGGTGCACAGGTGAGCACTCCTCGGGAGCTTCCAGAAAGACTTAGGAGTGGACACCAGGTGAAGTGTGGCTTTGCTGTTAGCAAGATAACGTTGGGCAGACTACTATCACTTGCTAATACAGGGAAGAGCGGAAGGATGATGCTCCTGTGGACAGACACCAGAATTTCACAACATGCTCCACTGTTTTCCTGTTCAGTTAATTAGGTAGTCAGACTTATAAGAGCCATGCCCTTTTCTAGGTAGGACAACGAAAATTATGTCATTCCCCTTTCCCCCAGTATCTTATAAAAACTCAATTCGTGATAGTCTACATTAGGGCCTGGATGCTGACAGATCGTGCTTGAATCCTGGCTCTGCCACGTCTGAGCTCTGTGACTTTGGGCAAGTCACCTGACCTCTCTGAGCTGTTTCCTCACGTTTAAAGATAATGGCATTCACTTGATGGGGTTGTTGTGGAGGCTTTGGTAAGAAAGCATCTATGAAAGCATTTCCCTTCATTCCTGGAATTTGGGGGTGTTGAAAGGTCTCAGTCCCTCTTCTGTCTGGGCAATTAGAAGTCCCTGGTGTGGGTCTGAAGAGATGTGCTCATTTCCTTGGATCCAGAGAAAGGAGGGTGCTTGGGGTCAATTTCCAGGAACCTCCACTTGGACAAGTTTCTTATTTGTGTCAAGACCGTTCTCTCGTGCTCCATCCTCCATTCCTGCTCTGGGTACCACTGATCTCCACGGGCCCAGCTGCAGATAAGCCAGTAACAATGTTATCTTGGCTGCCAGGCCTGGGGGTCAGAATTCCTTTGTTGGGCATTCTTGGCTCCTGCAGGGGTTCTGGGTGGATCCAGGTTAGATGGACAGCCAGGCGGTCCTGGGGCCGGACCTGGCTCCTGCTAGATGCTCAGTGAGTGCTCCCTGAAGGAATGAGTGAAAGATGGGGGCTCCCTGGTGGTCAGTGCTCTGGAGCTGGTGCTCACTGGAGGAGGCGCCAGCCTGGCTTCCTGCTGTGTGATCTTGGACAAGTCACTTAACCATTCTGAGCCTTTTAAAAGGTTTGTCAGGTGGGAATAATAATAGCAATCTGTGAACAGAAAACCAGTGTGGGTGGCAATAGAGAGATGTTAGGACTGTTGTGCCATATCAGTGGGACAAAATGACGCAGCTGCTCGGAGAGAGTGTGGCTCAAAAACTGAAGCCCAGCCTCATCACGTGATCTAGCAGTTCCACTTCTCACTATCAAGGCAAAAGAACCGAAAGCAGGGTCGCCTAGAGGCATTTGTACGTCTGTGTTCACAGAAACATTATTCCCCAGAGCCAAAGGGCAGAAGCCACTTGAGGGTCCATGGAGGAGTAGACAGACAAAAATGTGGTTTGTACATGAACTACATGCTGAGACATGCGTGACCTTTGAAGATAGGCAAAGTTTTTTTTTTAAAAAAGTACAAATATTGAATGATTCTACTTATATAAGGTCCCTGGAGGAGTCAGACACACAGAAAACAAAGTGGAATGGTGGTTTCCAGGGGCTTGTGGAAGGGGAGCGGGGAGGTAGTGCTCAATGGCTACAGAATTTCAGTTTGCGTTTTTCTTTATTTGGTACTTGGGATTGAACCCAGGGGTGCTTTACCATTGAGTCACATCTCCAGGCCTTTTTATTTTTCATTTTGAGACAGCGTCTCGCTGAGTTGCTGAGGCTGGCCTCCACTTTGTGATCCTCCTGCCTCAGCCTTTTGAGCTGCTGGGATTATAGGCGCCACTATGCCTGGTTGAGAATTTCAGTTTTCTAACTTGAAAAGGTGCTGGAGATGAATGGCAGTGGTGGCTGTACAACAATGTGAGTGTTTTGTCTTAAATATTTTTTTTAGTTGTAGATGAACAAAATCATTTTATTTTTTAATATTTATGTGGTGCTGAGAATCAAACCTAGTGCCTCACACATGCTAGGCAAGCGCTCTACCACTGAGTGACAGTCCAGCCCCTTGGGAGTGTTCTTAACGGCACTGAACTGTTCCCCAAAAAATGGTTAATATGATAATATGTTATATGCATTTTATTGCAATATCATTATTTTTTACAAAATGCATATATTCTCAATGTCACTATCAACTCCATGGGAATAGCTTACCTGCACTGGAATTGAGCCTTTCCATCTGCCTATGTATAATGCCAATGGCTGAACCTTGGAAAAATTGAAAATTCTGGGTGAATTCTCAATGCCATCAACTTATCAGATAGTCACGGTGGCATTATAGAGTCAGGGGTGAGAGGAGACGTAGAATAGGTGGCATCTTTCTTCAAATGTCCTAGACTTGCTGAAATTGAAGCTGTCACCAAGGCAACATATAGGAAAATGTGGTTGTAAGATTCTTTTCCAGTTCTCATTATTGTTTTTATCCTTGTCAGCCCATTAGATTAGTGTCCTGAAGGAGGAAAACAAAGGTGTTCCCCCTGAGCTCTAATGAGGAGGACCCCATTAAGGTATTTTACACAATATTCTAAGAAATCTTCCTCTGGACCCAAGAGAGCCCCTTTCATAAAGAAGGAAAAGAATCCAAAGCAGTGAATGGATTAAACTTCTATTGGTTGCCTGTCAAAATGACTCTTCAAAGAAATAGAAGGTTAGATTGTTGAATTGTGCTGAACAGGTTCCCTGTGCTGGTGTTTAAGGTACAGACCAGCTGCTGGGCGTTGTGGTGCCTGCCTCTAATCCCAGCCACATGGGAGGCTGAGGCAGGAGGATGGCATGTTTGAGGCCAGCCTCAGCAACTCAGCAAGACCCTGTCTTCAAATAAAAAAAAATAAAAAAGGCTGAGGATATAGCTCAGTGGTAAAGAACCCCCAGGTTTAATTTCCAGTACCTAAATAAATTAAATAAAGTGTAGACCACCTGAGTTGGAATTCCCTTGAGGGTTTGTCAAAAAGTCTATGATCCAGACTTCTGCCTCACTCCTGTCTGATCAGGATTTCTGGGGATGGAGCCTGGGATTTAACATCATTGAAAGATCGCTTAGTGATTCTTGTTCACTGAATCAGAAACAAGAGCCCTGGGCCAGAGTAAGCGAATTAAACAGGAAGCATAGGAGAGATGCAGTGGTCATCCTAGGTGGCCACCACTTTAATGGGAGAAAAAACACAACAGTCCCCAATCCACTGAGGTGTGGGCACAGGCAGGAGGCAGGCAGGACTGTAGGCAAGAACTGAGCAGAAGCTGTCTTCTCGGGATGGGATTTCTGCACATGGGGAGGATGTCCTTCATAGCTGCCCTTCAGTGTCCATTTCTGGGCTTTGAACCCAGATTAGCCCAACTCAGAGGCCACAGACTTCTGAGTTGTGTTCTACTACTGCCCACTTGGGTCAGTTTCCAAAGGACTCAATACAATGAACAGATACTCTGCTCACTGGACAGAGCCTCCCTTTGTTAAGCTAAAAACAGGACCCATTCTGGATCAGCTCTGAGATTTCATCCCGCTGCCTCATCCCCAGCATGGACTTTTGAATACCTGAAGGTACTTCTCTCACCATCCTATTCAACATCAGTCTCATGATGTGGTTTCTAGACTCCCTTTAAGAGGACTACCCACATCCTAACATTTCCTGCAGACATGACATACCCCAAGACCCAGAGACCAAGTTTATGACATTACATTGACTTTATTTCTGAGCATAAATAAGGTTTGTTTGTTTAGATTGTGAATAATGGACAAGATGCAGCTCTTGGATGGCTGTGTAAATTCAGCAAGTGTTTCATGAGCACTTACCACAAGGAGGCCCTCTCATCAGGAGGTGGTTCATATCCACGGACCACCAAGCACTGGCCCAGGCAAAAGAGCTCTGAAGAGCCACTCTTTGTCACCAACAGCAGCAACGCAGAATGGAAGATGCCTGGAACAATGTTGGTGATTCCCTGGCCCTCAGCCTTGGATTCCAGCAGAACGTGGGGTCCAGTATTAGCCTCATACTAGTCTGTGTCCTAGAATTAGTGACCTTTGCACCTGCTGATGGTATGAATGCATGGCAGTGATGCATTATTTGTCCCGAGTCGCTCAAGTTCGACCTTGTATGCAGTATTCCCATATGGAGGCCTAAGCAAGGCTAGAAAGGTCTAGAAGTTGCTTAATTCATCGCCCATGCATTTGAAGAGCTATTTATCAACTTACTACTATGTGGTCTAAATAATGTGCAGGAAAGGACTGTCTCTTCTGCCAATCAGACCCCCACCGGGTCCCCTCAAGTTACAACTCATAGTGTGTACTTTTTTATTTTTTAATTAGTTGTGTGCTTTTTTTGGCAGCCTTGCGTTTTCCCACTTTTTAAAATACTTCTAATAGCTGTCTTTCACATTCTGTTCCTTCTTGTTTGCCATTGAAATAATTTCCTATGGTTGGTTGTTTTCAAATGCCAAGGGGAGTTTTAGGCAAGAATATAGTACCACTTAAAAAGTTATTCAGGATAATAAATATCCTGAATATTTATTATTGGGGAGGAGGTGGGGAAAAGGTACACTCATACGTTGTCGGTGGTGGGACTGCCGATCAGTACAGCCACTCTGGAAAGCACTGTGGAGATTCCTCAGAAAAAAACTAGGAGTGGGGAGATCCAAGATGGCAGGCGAGAGGAGGCTGCTTTCCTAGTGGCTCTGTGGCTTGGGTTTCAAGCAGTAGGAGTACTGCTCCTCAATGAGGTGGGCGAAAGAGGGATCTTACTAAAACTCAATATTGGGCAGTCAGTGTCTTAGGGACTCAGAAATTCGAGTATAAATTTAAACGAAGAAGAAAGAGTGCGTTGGAGCCAGGTAGGTTCTGGCAGCTGCGTGGGTTTGGCACGGAGGGTGGGATAACACGAAGAGAAACACAGATTTGGTGTGGAGAAGCCTGAGATCGGAAAAAAAGGCCTGAACGTAGCCACACCCTTTTGTCCTTTGAGTCTGGTAGCTCCTGTGTCCAGCTGCAGCAGGTGGTTATGAAAAAATTTACCCCACGTGTAGAATTCTTGGGAGGTTCCTTAGATCCAGACTTACTGACCTGCCAGATCTTAGGCATGTGTTGATCTAATCTCTCCAGAGGAGAGACCACCCTGCAAAGCCCCTGAGGCCTGATGAGACCTAAGCCCCAACCACCAGAACACCCCTATAGAACGCTGCAGGAGTCCCACCCCGGGAGTACATCAATCTGGTCTGGGAAAACAAAACTCCAACTGACAGTACTTCCCATTCCATCCTACCACATACTGGTGAGAAGGCAAGTGAGGACTTACTTCCACCAGCTTCCATCTTAGGCCACTCCAACTGACAGTGCTCGAGGGAAGGTTTAACACCCCCCCATCCCTTGTTCTCAGTACATCGCTCAAGAAGAAATGGAAAGGTGGTTGAGGTGGTTGGGGAGCATGGTGGTGTATGCGTGCAATCCGAGCAGCTTAGGAGGCTGAAGCAGGAGGATTGAAGCCTCAGCCTCAGCAGCTTAATGAGGCCTATCTCAAAATAAAATAAAAATAAAAAAGGTCAGGGGATGTGGCTCAGTGGTTGAGAGGGCTTGGGTTCAATCCCTGGTGTAAAAAAAAAAAAAGATGACATTTGGGCAGAGACAGTGACTATCTATTCTTGTAGACTATTTTGAATCACCTCAGTGGAAATGATTCCCTCATTTTTCATTAAGAACCTTTTTCCTTTGTGTGTGTGTGTGTGTGTGTGTGTGTGTGTGTGTGTGTGTGTGTGTTCTTGCTGTCTGGTTCATGGACATAAATACATATTTGTTTTTTATTTCTCATTTTTAGCATTTTTAAAATGGAGTTATTTCTCCTTGTCTATCGAGGGCTAGGGTTTTTTTAAAAATATTTTTTAGTTGTCAATGGACATTTATTTATTTATATGCAGTGCTGAGAATCAAACCCAGTGCCTCACACATGCTAGGCAAGCGCTTTACCTCTGAGCCACAACTCCAGCCCACATTGGGGTTTTTGGTTTGCGTATTTTGATTTTGTTTTGTTTTCATTTGGCTTTTTATCATTTCTCTTTCTCCCTTTTCTTCTGCTAATGGCAAAATTCTATTGTTCTTTCTCTCTCCCTTTACTCTGTTGCTCCTATTTTTTCCCTCCTTCCTTATAATCATCAATCACATCCTACATTTCTTCTGTATTCTCTCTGCTCACCTTTTGAAATTGTAAATTCTTTTACTATTGCATTTTCTTTTCTCTTAATTAACTGTATTTTACCATCTTTATTTTTTTGGTGGTGGTGGAGTACTAGGGATTCAACACAGGGATGCTTAACCACTGAGCTACACCACCAACCTTTTTTATTATTTATTTTGAGACAAGATCTCACTGAGTTACTTAGGGCCTCACTAAGTTGCTGAGGCAGGCTTTGAAATTGCAATCCTTCTGCCTCAGCCTCATGAGCCCCTGGGATTTCAGGCCTGCATCACTGAGCCCAGCTATATTAACTATCTTTTAGAGCTAATTGGTTGGGGTCTTGGCATGGTGGTGCACACCTGTAATCTCCAGAACTCAGAAGGCTGAGGCAGGAGGACCACGTGTTCAAGGTCAGCCTCAGCAACTTAGTGACCACTAATTGGTTTATATAATTCCTGCCCCTACCATTCATGCTATTGAAATTATTACTGCTGCAGATGACATAGTTGTCACCTGTTGTTTGCTTTAGTCCCATATCTAAATTATGGTCACGTATTGTTATTACTGTTGGCAGTTGCTGAGCCCACCATTTCTGTTTTTTTGTGGAAGATGTCATTGTGGGAACCAGGCATTTAGTTTAATGCTATATGTTGTTTGCACTGGTTGTTACTATTGTTCATTTCCTCTTATTCTGTGAGATGCCGGGAACCAACAGAAACGCTACAGGTTCACAGGGTGGAGACTCTAAATTCAAGCAAAAGACAGTGCTTTGCTCCCGACACAAATTAATGAAACCCAATCTTTAGCTATATTTTAATACAAAGAATAGAAGAGACAGAAAACTGAACCACTCAAGTAGGAGCACGTAGAGGGGGGACACCAGATCCCACCTATGGATGTTCACAACTATAGCAAAAAACAGAGAGAATTAACACGAAGGCTGTAACTACCACACCTACAAGGAGGTCTCAATCTGGATCTCTCTAGGACCCTTTGGCAAGCAAAGACTGTGCCCTAAAAGGGCCAACGCTTGAGTGGAAGAGAAATCCTTCCCAACAGTTGCATACAAACCAACATAGGAATATAAGAAATATGAAAAAACACACATACTAAAGTTCATAATTCATCAGCACCTGATCCAAAGATATTGAAGTGGATGAAATATCAGATAAATCATTCAAAAGAATCATCAACAAAATAATCAATGAATTCCCAAAGAGCACTAAAAAACAGCTGAATGAATTAAAGAAGTCAGTACACTGTATGAATCAGAAATTCAATAAGGAGATAGAGATGGAAAAAGAACCAAAGAGAAATCTTGGAAATGAAAGACACAATAAAATGTTCAGTTGAAAGTTTAATAGAGTAAACCATGCTGAAGACATAATCTCAGAGGAAGGCAAAGTGGCCAGCCTTGAATAGTCAAACAGCATTAAAGAAGAGAAAATAAGTAGCCATGATCAGAATATACAATAATTTTGGGACAACATTAAGAGACCAAATTTAAGAATCATTATAATTATAAGATGCAAGCTAATGGAATGGATAAACTTTTCAGGAATAATAATAGAAAAATTCCAAACCTTCAGAATGAGGTGGCTATCCAGATATAGGATGCATTCAAGAATCCAAAATAGACAAGATCAAAAAAGATCCTATTCATGACATATTAAAACTATGTTCTCTCTAACATAGAGAACAAGGAATTTTTAAAAGCTTCAAGAGAAAATGTCAGGTCACATTTAGAAGCAAGCCAATCAGAATCACTTCTGATTTCTTAGCATAAATTCCAAAAGCCAGGGGGTCTTGGAATGATGTGTTCCAAGTCCTGAAAGAAAATAATCGCCAACAAAGATTGCCATATCCAGCAAAACTATCCTTCAAAATCAAAGAGAAAATAAAAACCTTCCAAGATAAGCAGAAACTAAAAGAATTCATTACTACTAAATCAACATTACAGAACTTACTTAAATGCTCCACAGAGTAAAAAGAAAAATCAAACCCCAGAGCTCCCAAATGAACAAATCTCATTGGAAGAGTAATTAAGCAGATGAGAAATAGGACAAATGATACATAATAAATAAATCAAAAATGCAGGAATTAATACCCATCTCTGTATAATAATGTTGGATGTAAAGGGACTCAACTCTCCAATTAAATGACTGGCAGAGTGGATTAAAAAACAAGACCCAACTAAATGTTGTTTGTAAGGCATGCACATTATAGGCAAAGATAGTCATAGGCTGAAAGTGAAAGGACAGAAATTGATACACTATGTGAATGGAGACCCCAAACTATTGGAAGTAGCTACTCTCATATCTGACAAAGCAGACTTCAAACAAAAATTATCCAAAGAGACAAAGTCGCTTCGTACTAGTAAAGGGAACAATCCAACAAGAAGATATGACACTTGTAAATGGTTATGCCCCAAAGGTAGGTGCGACTAGCTACACAAAAGTGACCCCACTTATATTGAAGCATCAGTTAGACCCCAGTACATGATACTGGGTGATTTCAACACACCTCTCTCACCATAAAATAGGTCATCCAGACAAAAACTTGGTAAAGACTGTTCAAACCTGAAAAATACTATAAATCAATTGAACCTAACAGACATGTATAGAATATTTCATCCAACAACAGCTGAATACACTTTCTTCTCAGCAACTCATGGAACCTTCTCCAAAATAGATCATATTTTAGGCCACAAAGCAACTCTTAGCAAAAACAACAAAAAAATTTTTTGATGTAATTCCTTGCATCTTATTAGATCATAATGAATGAAATTAGGAATCACCACAACAAAACCCTGTAGAAACTTTATAAGCACATGGAGATTGAACAATACACTTTAGAATGGTCAGTGGGTGATAGAAGAAATCAAGGGAGAAATTTAAAAATTCTTAAATAAGAATAAGATACAACATATCAGAACCTCTGAGGCATTATGAAGGCAGTTCTAAGAGAAGAGTTTATAGTTATGAGTACCTACATAATAAAATCAGAAAGATCCCCAAATAAACAACCCAATGATGCATTTCAAGACCTTCAAAAAAGAACAAACCAATTCTAAAATTAGTCGAAGGAAGAAAATAATCAAACTCAGCTGAACTCAATGAAATTGAGAATAAAAGCAAAGGATCAATGAAACAAAGAGTTGGTTCTTTGCAAACATAAACAAGATTGATAAGCCTTTAGTCAAACTAGCCAAAAGAAAAAGAGAGAAAGCCCAAATTAATAAAATTAGAGTTTAAAAAGGAAGAAATCACCACAGACATCACAGAAATCGAGCACATCTTTATGGATCATGTTGAAAACTTATAAACCAATACATTGGAAAACCTAGAAGAAATGAATACATTTTAGACTCATACAAACTGCCAAAATTTAATCAAGTAGAAATAGAAAACATGAAGAGGCCAATAACTAGTAGTGAGATAGAAGCAGTAATAAAAAGTCTTCCCTGGGTGAATGCCACCCTAGTCTTTGCTAGGGAGCACCTTGGCACATCCCTAATAGCACTTCTGGGCTGGACAAGTCAAGGCAGGAAAAGAGGATCTACTTTCCCTGTATGGCACCGCTGGCCCAGGCCCACTGCAGAGGAGTCATTGCCAAGATGCAGTGTCATGTGTATGTGGGTTGCGGGGGGGGGGGGGGGGGTGGCAGGTAGGACCACTAGATCTGCAGGGACCAGCTCACAAACTCTCTGCTTGCAACAGTAGGTGAACCCAGCTCTGGGTGTCTATTGTTTAGACTCATCTAGAGGAGAATGATCATCTTCCAAGAGTTAGAGTTGAAGGAGTTTCTCCCATAATGCAAAAGGCTTAGGAAAAGACTTTAATTTTTTTTTTTTTTTTTTTTTATATGGAGCTTGGGGCTGCACGTAGCTCAGTGTCTCTTAGCATTTATGATGCATGAGGTCTTGGATTCAACTCCTGGCCACCCTACCCCTCCACAACCCACTGATGTTTCACAGGGGACAGTAGTAATCCATGGGGGTAGTAGTGGTTTGTGCATCCTTGGTTGACAGCTAGCTCTGGCCATGATGTACTGTGTGGCTTTGGAGCCTCACCTCATAACTCCAACCTCTGAGGAGAAAAGACTTTGGTGCCCAAGACCTCGATCTGGGTACCTGTGGGTTCTCACCCCCTTGGGCAGGTGGTCTGCCTGTGCTGATTAAATTGTTCTATGTGCCCCTGCCCATACTTCTCAACCTGCCTCCCACAGCTGTGCAGTGTGTAGGATGGTCAAGGCTTTGAATCCCAGCTCAGAAAAATGGGCAGAATCTGAGTGTCCCTCACACAGAGCTGCAGTGAAGACCCAGGTAACTCTGGAAGTATTCAGAAGCTGGTGGGAAGCCAGAGGCTCTTGTGGACCCCAAGCACCCGGGGACTGGGTGCAGGCCAGCCTCTCTGATGGAGACTGGGTGGCTTTGCCTCTGTTGTATGCAAATCAGGTAACAAAGGGCCTGCCGTTCTGGGAGGGGCCTGAGGGTGGCCCCACAGAGTCCTGCAGCCAGCCCTCGGGAACACAGACACTGCCTTGGCTGGAGGTCTGGACCATGGACAGGGACCTGAGTGAAGAGGACAGTAAGTAGAGGCTCAGGGATGGTGTGGGTGCCTGTCCTTTGTGACCAACAACCAGCAAGACCGTGAATCAGCCCTGAAGCTGTCTTGTGTCTGCATTGGCATTGCTAATAACACCCCTTCTTTTCCTCCTTCCTGTGTCAAGGACTTTTAACAAGGACTTTTCTCCCTCCCTAATATGATGACATGCAGCCTCTACTCTTTTCTTCTTCCTTTCTCTGGCTCTCACCCCCGAGCCAAAGGTGAGCATGAATGTCAGGTTCTTATTTCCATTGCATTCTTAGATGAGGTTCGTTGCATAGAAAAGTTGTAGTGAAAGTCTAACAAAGTCTTTACGCAGGACCTTCCTTTAGCAAAAGCCTGCTTGTTCATTAGTGCTGGCGAAACACAGCCTGGGTGACCCCTTTCTATCCTTAGGACAGAAATACAATGGAATCTAAAGACTACTTAAAACATAAGGAAGGAAATGGTATTTTAGGAAGAAATGTGCTATGTTTAAAATAGGAAAATTTTCATCCCGACTTTGGAATGGGTGAAGTGGTGGAGCGGAAAGGGCGTACGCTGGGGGGTAGGAGGCCAGGGTTCAAGTCCTGGTTCTGATTCCAATTGGTTCTGTGCTCTTGGGAAAGTCGCTTCACTTATCAGAGCCTCAGTTTCCCCACCTACAAAGAGGATCAGGAGTCCTTAATTTGAGGACCCCAAGGGTGGGGGCAGGATGTCATGTGAATGTGCTTTTCACAGAGTGTTGAGGGGCCTGTGTCTTTCATCTGAATCCTACAGGGGCCTGTGACACTAATACATTGTCATTGTCACTGAACCTGATGACCTTGAAGGTCCTCTGCAGGTCTGACACTCCATTATCTTTAAGGTTGGCATTTAAAGTTTTATGTTTTAGGCCTGAAGTAGAATATAAAGTTAAGCTACGCTAATCTTGGAGAGAACTCAGTCTAAATTTTGTTGGATTTCTTTCTCATATTGAATTAGGAGACAGCATGGAGGTATTTTACCAAGTAGTTGAGGAGGACCTAATGCAATCTCTGATCTAAAGGAAACTGTGTGTCCATGGTCTTACTTTGATAAGTTTGTAAATGTTTGTTTTACAAACATTCTAATGCAATCTTTCCTCTTCAAGCCATTTTTCCTTAGCAGATTTTCTCATGCATTATTGGAGTTTCTCTTGGTGGCCATGAACAACATCAGATGTGAATTCCAGTTCAAGTTCTTCCTCCCTAATTGCTGGGTAACGTGGATCAAGTCACTTGACCTCTCTGACCAAAAACAAAAAACGAAAACAGATATGGTGTCATTCTGCAGAGCTGCTCGAGGATTCATTGGCTATAAAGTAGGTGATACATCACCTGGGTCAGAGTAGGCATAGGGTAAACACCAACTCGAAGTGACCAGGTGATGTTCTCAGAGCTTCAAAAATTAAACTGCTGTTAACAGCCATTATTATCACCTGGGAGGTTTCTGTCTGGGCCTCACACTTTTGGTAGGCACAGTAAGAACCAACTGAAGGCTTTAGTTTCCTCATAGTCCTACAAGCCCTGGCTCTGTCTCGGGGTCGCCCGTGTGTTGGCTTCAAACACCATGGCGCTAAAGGTCAGGGGTTGGGGTATCGAGGTTCACCCGGAAAAGATTTTAGAAATAAGCAGATGAAATCTGAAACTAGGCACTCTTTTCTGCAGGTGTCAGGACTTGCGTCATTTAAACGTGACTTTCAAGTGAGCACAGTGCCTTCCATTTCATCTGAGGGCTTTCCCTTCTTGTCACTCAGTATTGTCCCCTTAGTGTTTGGGTCTCTACTACAGGTGACCTCAGAGAGAGAGGAAAGCTGGCTTCCTCCAAGGTAATATGGATGGGGACGTCCTTGGCTGTGGCTTTCAGGCAGGGAGCGCCTCCAGGCCTTTCAGCTTCCCTCTGGTGCTGGGACACCTCTGCAGCATGCCTGACCAGGGCAGGCGGCTTCCTCCGTGGCTGGGCTTGTCCACCCCTTGTGTCTGAGACTGTTTCTTTCTTAAGTTGGAGTGACATCTCTCTCCATGGAACTTCTACTCTTGGTCTTAAGTTTAGGTCTCCAGGGTGCTCAGAACATGGGTGTTCCTTGTTGAGCCCTTCAAGGTCTTTTCTCTGGCTTCACCAGCTCTTGCTTCTTCAGCAGTCCCAGATGGGGAATGGTTTCAATCTCTTAGGGCGCCATGCTGTGGCACGGAGGAGAGAAGGAAAAACCCCTCCCTTACTCTCTGCACTGTAGTTTTATAATATAACTACCTTTATTGCAGACCGAACACCCCTCCCAGAAACGGTGAACAAGAGCTTCTTTAAGTAAGAGAGGCTTTCATTGGAGCCCCTGGCAATTTTAGGAGAGGGCTTCTCCGGCCTAGGTGTGAGATCTAGGTTGTACTTCCTTACCTCTGGGAATTGGTCCCTTGGAGGAGGCGCAAGGTTGAAGTCACAAGTGAGAATCCTGACCTGAGATCACACCACCATCACCCTTTATGACCCAGTGCCGAATAGATGGGATCTTCTCTTGGATCACAGGCCACCTCTGTTCCCAAAAGGGTTACTCAGTAAAGTGCCCCACCTCTATCACCCCAAAGTTCTGAGCTGAAGATCTGAGACTGGATTTGAGGTTGTCATGGAATTGTGGTGGGAAAGGATGCTGGACTTCCCAGTAGAGGCCCAGAGGCTAGGATCCCCAGTGACTGACCTGGAGGCTCAGGGTTTTGCACACATCCTAGTGATGGAGCCTACAGCCACCAGGGATCCGGGCCTTATTTGCTGGGTCAGCCATGTTCTCTTGAGGCCTGACCTGTGTTTCCTGCAGGCTGCCACATTGCTGGAGGGGATGGTGGGTCCAGGAGCTTCCTGATAGCAGAGTACCCCATCTAACCTGGGGAGTGTGGAAGAAATAAGCAGCTCGAGTGAAGTCAGATAGAGCTTAGAATTGCAGGGCAGTCTGGGTCCGCTTCTGGAGCCTTCTCTAATCCTTTATCCCCTCTGTTCCTGCCAGAGGCTGTACCCCCTAAGACTTACTTTTAGGAAAAGAAAAGTACAGGCCTAACGTTAAATGACTTAAACCCCGGCCTAGCAGGCCAGGTATTTTGTGCGAAACTCAGGACTGCAGAGTGAGAATAAATCAAACACTCTCCTACCTCAGGGTGCTCAGAGTTTGGTGGGACCCCAAGTGGACATTTTATAAAGAATGTCTTGGAAAAAAATTACGTGCATACACAAACTACTGTACGTAAATTATAATGCACCGATAAAATCATTTAAAAAAAAAGCATTCTTAAAAGTCTTCTAGCAAAAGCAACAACAGGAAGAGGGACAGCGTACTGAAGAGGCACTGGGGATGCCAAGGGCAGGAATAGCCAGAGCAAGGCTGGGAGGAGCGGTCTGTGTGCCAGTGAGGGCAAATGCAAATGCGGGCCTCACAAAGTCACAAGTCACTCCTGGAAGAGCAAGGACAGAGCTTAGAAAGCCCAGCCACCCCTCCCCTGGCCCTGTCTTGGCAAAATGGAGCTCTTTCCAGTGCCTGGCTGGCTCATTCCCCATAGCTGTAAAACAGCGGCAGGTCATAATCCCCGATAATTAAAAAAACAATTGAGTCGCAAGACTTCATAATTAAAACCAAACTGTAATAGTTGCCTTGTTCTCTCTTGGCATGGCAGAGACCTACACAGTGCAAAGCAGGACCCCCGCCATTTTGGTCTTGCCATATGGTGGGCATTTGCCCCTCCGAATGATTTTACAGTGGCTCCCACCCCAAAGCGCCCACACCTCCCTCTCCAGCCTCGAGCAGGCTTACCTCTCTCTCTCCTGCCCTCTTTCTTACTTACCTTTATCGCTGTCTTCTCCCCACCCACTGTCAGCCAGCTCCCCTTTTCTCTTCCTGATCTGGACCACATAGGAAGACTTTTCCCGGCCATGTGGACGGATGAGAATCCTCATTTTTTTTTGGCCCTAGGTAGGGGCCAGTTAGTCCTTAATGCCAAGCTCAGGGGCTCAGATTCAGCCAGGGGTAGTCATGAGCCCCTGCAAGGTTCAAAGGAGGGGTACCGTGGTTGGGTTTCCTAGCCTTACCAGGAAGCCCTTTAAACAGGGTGGCCAGTCATTTATTTACCCATTTGTTCTTGGCAAAATAGATCTCCTTTCTTTTTTTTTTTTTTTAAATCTTAGAATCATTGGAATATGTCTTTTTAAAGTTATTTTATTTATGGTAAAATAGATGTAACATAACTTCTGCCATCTTAGCCATGTTTTTGGAGGGGGGATGGTTGTACTGAGGATTGAACCCAGGGGCTCTTGACCACTGAGCCACATCCCCAGCCCTTTTTATTTTTGATTTTGAGACAGAGTTTCACTAAGTTGCTGAGGCTGGCCTGGAACTTGCAATCCTCCTGCCTTAGGGTCCCGAGTTGCCGGGATGACAGGCCTGGGCCACCACGCCTGGCTCCTAGCCAGCTTTAAAGGTACAATGTAGCACATTCATGGGGTTGTGCGGCCGTCACACCGTCCACTTCCAGGACTCTTTTCATCTTGCAAAACAAAACCTCTGTACCCATTAAACAAAAATTCCCCATTCCTTCCCCTTACCCCAGGCCCTCGGCGCCCACTGCTTTATATTCTCTCTCTGTGAATTGGTTTATTTTGTTTGTTTGCTTTTGTTTTGGTACTGGGCATTGAACCCAGGGATGTTTAACCACTGAGCCTCCTCCCCAGCCCTTTTTTATATTTTATTTAGCATGGGGCCACTGGAGCCTGATGTCAGTGTTTTTAAGATGATTAGTCTGGAATCAGGGGCAAAGGGCATGGATTCCCTTTTTCATCTGAAGTAAAGACAGTGACATTTTAAAAAATGAAAAGGTTAAAGGAGTTATCCATTAATTATGTCTTTCTGCACAAGGGAAAAAGAAAATCCTTTTACAAAAAAGAAAAATGGCTGGCAGCTGGGGAGCAGAAATACTCCCTTTCTGACTGTCCTTGCAAAGTTTTCTCAACAGCCACTTGCTGCCATTGCCATGGAGACCAGGAGACATACTGAGTGGAGTTAAACAGTAAAGTTTTGGGGCTTGGAGTCAGGATCTGAGCTCTAGCCCCTACTGCTGTCTCTGCTGTGAACATGCTGGCTGTTCAGCAGAATCACCTCTCTGAGCCTCCTTTTGTTCTTCTCTGAAATGGGGAACTCTGGTGACCATGAAGGGCAGAAGAGGTCACATCTCTAGCCTTCCTTTGTGAGCCACAGGTTGCAACAGCTATTTCAGGGTTGGGTGGCCCCCACTGGACAACTGCCCAACACGATGGGGACAGTGACACGACGGGAAGCCCCCGTCCAAGTGCCCCACGCTAGGAGTTGCACAATGCCTGGTGACGTCCACGGGCCTGTTGTGCCTGTTGGTTTCTGCATGGGAAATGACGCATCTTTCTGTGGGACAGCCCGGAGTCCTTTATTTTTGCACATAGCATAATGGTGAGTTTAATTTAGCTCTGATGAATTGCAACTGCCCCAGAGGTCAGGGCGGCTCCTGGTTGATGGATGGAGCTATGGATTTCCCACCCCTCATTCTTCCCCTCTTCCTGCTTCTTTTGTTTGGTTCCCAGCCATGTGTCAAGGAGAGCATTAATGCCCCAGCAGACCCACGACTGCTCTGCGGGCAGGAGCCATCCCAGGGGATGTGGTGGTCTTTCTTCCTACTCTTGACATTTTCTTTGTGTTCCTCTGATTTAAAGGAACACAAAGAAAGAGGAAGACCCACCCTCATCAAGTCCAAGGCATTGACTGAGCATTTCTTATATGTCAGGCACGGGACTAGAGACTGAACAGACATTGTCTCATTACCCGGCACAAATACAATTTGCTCTATCGAGAGGCCCAAAGTCTGAAATATTTCCTGCCTGGCTCTTTAGAGCGAATGGTTGCCGATGCCAGGGTCCCCAGTAGCTGCATTTCAGCTTCGAATGCTAATGAGATCACGTACAGCAAAACAGTATTGAAGACCAAGGTTTTAATAAGAATTCCAGAAGGATGGTCATGTTGGGGACATCTGTGCACATTGTCTGCCTAGAAAAACACTCTCTTCATCTGCAGATGTGCTTCTCACTTTCATTGATAGGTGTCCTGCAAGAGAAAACTACCTTAGAGACAGAGAGAATATTCTCCATGTCAGAAGACCAGGGCATTCCTAACTTTGAGGGGGTGGCAGAGGGACCACATTCATTTGTCTTAATGACACCCCCACCACCCCACCACCCCCGCTCTTCTTCCTGCCCTTCTCCACCACATGCTTTAGGATCTCGGCCTTTCTGGCTCCTTGCCTTTCAGATAAACCTGGGGTTGCTCTCGTTTGGAACAAGACCTGCTTATTAGTCTGAACTTCAGTTTTATTCAACTTGAAAGCATGGGACATGTCACTTTCATTTTTGTGGAAGTAAAGATATGGAGGTTTTAAAGAAGTGGATCAGCTGGGAAGTGAGTCATTTGGGAAGTGGGTCAACTGGGGAACTGGATCAACTGGGAAGTGGGTCAGCTGGGGAAGCCGGTCAGCTAGGGAAGTCTGACCAGAGTAAGGTAAAGTGAGGCAGAAGGAATTGCCTCCTAGTGACCATTTGTAGTGAATTTCCTGTGACAGACTTTCCTTCTAGGAAGACAGAGCCAAGGGATCCTAGCCTCCAGTATGAGGGCTAGTGGGAACATCTTTGAGAGGCAGGGCAGGGGGGCTAGAATTGCACTGAGTTCCCCTCTAATCCTCAGCTGTATGATCCAGGAGTTGTGGAGAGTCCTCCCTTTCAGGTGGAATTAGAAGCCCCTGCCTTCCATTCCTCCAAGGAGGCAAAGGTGTAGGGAGGTGCTTCGGGGGCCCTTCATTGCTTCTCGTGGCTTACATTACACTTGCCTCTGTGGACTCTCAGAGCCATCTGGATCCATGTCACACCTGGCAGGTCAGGATGGGATTCTGAAAGCAGATTCAGGTGCAATCGTTTCTTAATAGGGTCTTGCCTTATGAGAAGCACTCAGGAGGAGCTGGAGTTTTGAATCAGTACCGCTCGCCACCCTCTGGCTATATGATCTTGGGCAAGTCGCAGCTTTCTGTGCCTCAGTTTCCTCCTTTGTAAAATGGGGGGGGGGTAGTGCTAGTGTGCCAGTGTGGGTCCCCCAAGGAGGAGACGCCAAGGTGGCATAAGACATGCAAGCAACTCCTGGAATACACTTGCAAGAGGAAAAGTGGAGGTGGGGGGGTCTTTGGACTTCGGCACAGATCAAATACCGGGGAAGGGAGGGAGGGATGGAAGGACACCGAGCAGAGACCTCACACTGTGGTGTGACTCCAGGGCAGACTTGGCCAGGTCTGTGGGCAGTCCCAGAGCAAGGACTGACCCCTGGAAGGAGCTCACGGTAAGCCATCACACATCTGAGCCTTAAGATAACAGTGTTACGTCTCCAGATTTTGTGGGTCAGGAATTTGGGCAGGACTCTGCTAGGAGATTCTTATGCTCCATGGAGTGTTGAGCAGGGTCACTCAGTGGTACTCACAGGCAGCTGGTCTGACTTGGAGGGACCCAAGATGGCTTTGCTCACACGCACGGTGACTTGGCAGCGTTGGCTGGAAGGCTGGACTCCCCATGTAGTCTCAGGGCCTCTCATGGCTCCTTCAGCAGGACAGCCCGCCTTCTCCGCCAAGCAAGAGGCAACAATGCAGGCTCTTCACTGCTTCATGGGGACTGTGTTTTCTCGGTTGAAGCAGTCATGCCTGTTTCGGTTCAAGGGGAAGGGAGCATTGAAGAGTGGGCTGCCACCAGTAATTCCACACAGCCTCTCTCCACGAGTCTGGCACTCAACAATGCTCACAAAGCACCTGTCACGTGACGCAGAGCAAACAGGAGCCACCACTCTTAATGTTCCCACCACCCCTGCATGTGTGCACCACATCCCGAGGACGCCAGGGCGAGGCCGGCTCATTAAACCGACTGCCATGCTTTTAGGAATGCGCCCACCCTCACTTTTCAGCGTCCCTGAAGTTGCCACCCACTCCTGGCCTCCTCCAAGGCTCAGGAAGGCCATGTTTCCGCAGGTGTGGAGAGCCTGAGTTTCGAGGCCGAGAGTCCTCTGGCGCCCCCTACTGAACTCCTGGAGAGGCTACCCAGCTATGAATGGCTTCTTCATGGAGGCGGTAAGTGCAGGGGGTCATGCTGGTTGGTGAGGACAACTGTGGAGCAGGTTGGTGGGTCTAAGACAGCTACTCTTTCCCCTGGCAGGGCTGGGAAGCCCCACATCATGGGTGGGTGGAATGGGGCAGGGCAGAGCCCTGTGCTTATGGTCTTTCCTGACTTCAGCCCAGCTTCAGACCTGAATGCAACTGGTCTTGGTGTCCCACTTGTTTGCATCAGATCCCCAAACACACTCTTCTTTCCCCTCCTGTGTTCTTGCTCACACACAGCCAGGCTCTCCTTCTTTTCCCCACAAACATCTGTTCCTTTGAGCTGTACTGAATCATTTCCTCCCTTTCTTCCAGGGCAGCAAATATTCTTTCCACCTTCAGAGGCCCTAGTGAGACCCCCAGAACCAACATCCTGGTCCTCGTTCCTGGAACACAGGTGACTTTTGGGTTCTGTCTGCACCTGTCACTGTTGATTCATGAGAACCCTTCAGGCAGGGGGTGGTTGTCTTAACCCGAGAGTGCATTAGGACCCCTTGGGTGGACACTGTTCATCCTGGACCCACTGAACCAGATGCTCCAGGGATTGCCTTGCAGTCTGCATTTTACCAAGTTCTTTAGGTCACTTGCCTACAAAGCCAGGGTTGAAAATCATAATACTAGGAGTTCACAAACTCCAACCTGTGAGTCAAATCCAGTCCCCCATGAATTTATGTAAGTCAAGCATTACTGGAATCCAGTCACACTCATTTGTCCGGGCATGGTCTGCGGCCACTTTTACACCATGACCGCAAAGTGTGGTAGTTGAGGCGCAGACTGTGTGGTCCATGAAAACAAAAGTACTTGCTACCTGGCCCTTGGCTGCAGGAGTTTGCAAACCCTGGGTCTGGACCACATGAGCCCTGCCTGTGTCTATTTTGAGAGGACTTGGGGTAGAGCTCTGGGTTTCCAGCCAGTTTTGTGCAGAGAGAAGGTGGAACCCCAGGGACCCCCTGCCCCTCTCTGAGTCTAGCCTGTTGGCTGGCCAGCTATCGTCTGCCGAAGAGGAGCCTCTGGGTGTCCCTGGTCCTCCTGTAGCCAGAAACACCTCAACTTCCCCTCTTGGCTGCCCAGCCTCTGTGCCCAGGGCAAGCCTTTTTACCTCCACAGAGCTGTCTTTGGCCTCTGCTGCCCAGGGCCTCTCTTACTCTGCCATTCACGGATCTGAAGGCACATGCTGGGCCTGGTGGGTACTGGAGACACCCGGGTGTCCATGTTGGGATCAAATGGCCCCAGGGTTGCCATGGAGATCTAGCAGGTGTGAAGATGTGAGGTCAGAGGAAGGAGAGGGCTCCTTCTCACTAGAGGGGGTGGAGCAGGAAGAGCTTAGCCAAGGAGGTGACCTGGCCTCAGGGCAGGTTTTCCAGAGGAAGGGCCCCACCCACATCTGCTCCCCAGCCTATTGGCCCATTCTCCGGGTCTCCAGTGTATTGTTGCTGCAGCTCCTCAGGTCAAGGTCAAGTTCTCTGAGGGCAGAAGCCTCATCTTTCTGTGTGTGTGGATGTTCTGAGATTCTCTGAGCCACACGCTTGCACTAACATGGCTTTGCCATCCTTTAGAAAGAAAGACCAATTGCTTCATCACCCTGGGCATCTGTTCATGCTCTTTTGCTGGGGACACTGTCCCCAGTTGGACTCCTTGGGACTTCACTACTGCTGTGGCCCTCAGGACTCTTCCTCTCTCTCTGGGCCTCAGCGCCCAGTTGCACACTGAGGAAGTTGGCCTGAATGAGCCCGTGGGCCCTTCCCAGAGCCCTGCTTCTCTGCTTGGCCCCCAGCAGAGTCCCTGTGGTGACAGAGGAGGTGGCCCGTGAGGCCCTTCTCAGCTTCGTGAACTCTAAATGTTGCTATGGCAGCGCAGCCGCTGATGACCTCATTATCCGGGAGCTGAGGCGCCAGACCCTCTGCAGGGTAAGGGGGCTGGGCCTAGTGGGGGCCCTGGCCAAGGGGCTGGGGCTGGGGGCCTTGGGACAGAGGGGATATTTATGGGAGGCAAGGAACCTGGGGGTGGTGTGAATGGTAGCAAATCCCTTCTGCACCTTCTCTGCTCTGCACCTGGGAGCAATCATGAAGAGAGTGAGCCCTGTCAATCATCACTTCAAATGCACCGGGCCTCTTGGAAACGTGTGGCATCCACGTGTTGCCCAACACTCCTGGCCACCCTGCATTCTAGGCCTATCGTCCTGTTTGGAGAGGAGGATGGGAGGCCAGCAAAAGCAAAGTGACTTACACAGAATGCGCAGGGAGACGTGAGGGAGCCCTGACCCACACCCAGGTTGCTCACCCCAGGGCCAGAGCCTCACTGTACCCTTCCACCAGGGACGGGTTGAGAAAGGCCCTCTGCTCTTCCCACCCCCGCTCGCTCCCTCTGCTTCTCCCAAATCATGTCCACACTGAAGAATCATTCAGTCATCACTCCAGGGAGACCCTACCTCTGGCACCCACTTCTGTCTCCTTCTGCATTGTTGGGGCAGAGGGACAGCTTTTCCATCCACATTTTTGAGTGTCATGGACACAGCTGTCCTCTGATGAGAAGGCACTCATGCAGAAACAGGGAGTGGCTAGATCCAGGATCTGGAGGAAGAGGCCACTTTGGAGCTGTGTGATCTTAGGCAAATCAACTGACCTCTCTGAGCCTGTTCTTTTACATGTAAAAGGAGGAGCCAAATTCTGAGATTCTGTGAGGGTCCAGAAGAATTTGACATCCATCACACAAATTCCTCAAATACGGACCCTCAGAGCAGTGGACTCCAGTGTCTGCATCTATCAAAGGGCAACTAATGCCTCCAAGTGTGCCTCATAGAACATTTCTGTGTAGAGATTCTTGGGACTGAAAGGGTTCTGGTTGGGGGCCTGTCAGAGGGCTTCCCAGGGCTGCCTGAGCTCTCTGCAGATGTCTCAGGGCATCTGTAATAAATATCGCAGTTGCCAACCTATTCTAAGCAATTAAAGGGCCCCATGCTTGGGAGCCTTGGGTGTCCCCAGCCAACCCTGGTGGGTGGGCTGTTTTCCCAGGAGCAGGAAAGTGAATGTGCTGGGTTTTTCCTCTGTAGTACCGACTGGAGACCTTCAGTGAATCCAGGATAAGTGAGTGGACATTTCAACCTTTTACTAGTAAGTGAATTGAAAGCCGTTTGATGGGTAGCAAACGAGGCAGGAGGTTGGTGGAAAATCTCGGGACTTAGCTCGGCCATGAACCTGGAATAAGATGCTTATCTGCTCGGAGCCTCGGTTTCCCCACTCTCCATGAATGAGGGGGTGGATGTTCATCTTGGAGACTCCCCAGTGTTGATCCCAGTGCATGCTTCCTGCCTCCTGGAGGTGGTGTGCAAGAGGCCTGAGGAAGTCCAGGCTTGCCTTTGGCTGCAGGCTGGTGCTGGCACACAGGTCCCCGCCCCCCGTGCCACCCCCAGCACCTCTAAGTCTTTGGACTCTTGAGCCCCCCCATAGCGGTGCCCTCCCATCTTCCACTGAAACCCATGAGAGGATTATGGTTGTCTGTCTGGGAAGCCTTTGTCTGGCCTGTGTCCTCTGCTGGGCCATTCTGGTTTCTTCCTCAAGACTTAGCTCAGGTGTCACCTCGTCTGTGACAGCCGTTAGGATTTCTTGTTTGCTGTCCCCTGCCCAGCCAGGATGGATCAGCCTTCTGCGCTCCTACAGCTAGCTGTTCATGCAGCACCTACCCAGAGAACTTATTGTAGCTCATGACATAAAAGTGAGATCGTATGCTGTGACTCCCGGGAACAGAGCGGAGGAGGAAGGTGAGGGGATGGTGGGGATAAGGATCACAGCTGGTATTTATTCATCCCTCAGCATATGGGAGCCCTGTACTCAGCATTTTATATATTCTTTTTTTAAAAAATTATTTTATTTTATTTTTTTATTTTTTATTTTTATATATTCTTATAAGAGAAAAATATGAGCGTAGAGGAGGTGCCAACATTAGCCCCATTTTAGCAAAGAGGCAACTGAAGCTCAGAGAGATTAAATAACTTGCCTGGAGTCACACAGCTAGGAAGCAGTGGAGCCAGGAATTAAACCCAGACCTGTCCAACTCTACAGATCGAGTTCTTAATCATGGTCTCCAAAGGGGGCTCTTTTATACCTAGTTCTATAACCCCAGAATCTAACCTAAGGCCTGGGCATGAACGGATGGCTTAGTGCGGCTTGTTGAATAAGTGAAAGTTAATTCCTTCCGTCCTTAGCTGCTCTGACGGTGGCTCCTTTTTGTGTCAGACCACTCAGTAGATGGGCCACAAAGAGGCACCTCTCCCAGGCTGTGGGATATCAAGGTCCAGGTCCCTCCAATGTTTCAGGAGGACACCAAGAAGTTCCAAGTCCCTCATTCTTCACTAGTCAAGGTAATGTGCTCATTGGAATATTTGCCCTTCTCTCTGAGCTAATTTTTCGGGTGCGACAAGTTTCTTCCAACTTTATCCCTTTTCAAAAGAAACCCCCAATCCAGCCTGATGGCTCATTCTTGGGTATAAATAAGCCTCAGTTGAGAACATGAGGACATGGAATGTTGTCTCATACAAAATTCCACACAAATTAGGGAGTGAGTCTTCACATAGCAATTTCAGAATTGTCCCCAGCTTTAAATAGTGAACAGTAACATTTCTAGACCATTTGAGTGTATTTTTATCTCTCTCTTTTTGACCTGACAAAAATAACTGGAGAGGGTGAGTGAAACCAGCATGAAATAAAAAGTTTAAAACATTGGTATTTTCTTGGAAGTCAGTAGGGAAACAGAATTTCACTTCCACTCTATTTGATAGAAATATAATCATGGGTGGGTACAGTGGTGCATTTCTGTAATCCCAGTGACTCAGGAGGCTGAGGCAGGAGGATCACAAGTGTGAGGCCAGCTTCAATAACTTAGTGAGACCCTTTAAATATTTTTTAAAAAGGACCAGGAGGGGTGAAGCTCAGTGATATAGCACCCCTGGGTTCAATCCTCAGAACTAAAACAAAAAGAAATATGGCATAGAGTGTGAGGGGGAACTGGGGACAGGTATTTTATATTCTGCTCTCATCTAGTTCCTGCCTGTTTTCACCTTAGGACTTGACCGAGGATCTAATTTCATTCTCTTGAGTTTTTATAGAGTCTCAGAGAGGTTAAAAAAAAAAAAAGGACATTCTTTCTCAAGGGTGGAAAAGCTATTTTCACTCAGTGATGAAATTCCAGTAGCTCTTTTGTGGCCTTTCACAAAAACGGTGTCCATTCCGTGTGACTGCTCTTCCTGAAGACCACTTTTAGCCTCGATGGGCAAATGCCATCAGTCGTGGCAGTTCAGCCTGGTAGGAAATCGAGGGGCGTGAGTTAGTACCAAGAGAACTCCGAGAGTCCCCTTCTTAGCCTGCAGGACGGAGGGGGCTGGGCTTGCAGACAGTGCTGGGGACCCTGGCAGTGTCCTTGACTGTGCCTTCCGAGCCTTTGGGGATCCTGCCCATTCCTCCTCCTGCCTTCCTCCCCTGGCTCTCAGTGGGCACCTCTGCTCAAGATGGTGACATCCTGGGGACTGGAGGGGTGGTGCTCGGGAAACTGGGTCTAAGGAGAGCATCTCGTCTTCAGGAATGCCACAGATGTCACGGGCGTGGGCGGTACAAGTGCAGCGGCTGCCACGGGTCTGGCACGGTAAGTCGCGTGCGGGCCGCGGGTGGGCGATAACCAGCGCGCGGGAGGGCTGGGCTGGGGGGCTCCCTGCACTATATCTCCTTCCCTTTCTGGGCCTCCACTTTTCCATCTGTCCAATGGGAGACCCGGATCGGGTGGTCTCTTGTGACCTTTGCAGTTGGACATTCTGACTCCGAGCGTTCTCTCCTTTTCTCGTTCATCTCCCAGTGCTCACTGAGCACCTGCTTAGCGCTTGGCCCTGTAGGAGGACTGAGACCAGGGACTCCCTCTGTCAGGGAGAGTGACAAGCCACCGGCACTTGTGGTCTGGGGTGATGAGGGCTTTGACAGACCAGGTAGACAGGTGCCTTCTACTGGTTTCCCAGGGTTGCTCTAATGATTTTAGCACATCTGGTGGCTTAAAACAACAGAGGTCTGTTAGCCCATGGTTCTGGCAGCCAGAATCCCAAAATCGAGGTGTGGGCAGGTGAGTTCTGGAAGGCTCTGAAGGAGAGGCCGTCTCTGCCTCTCTCCCAGCTGCTCACAGTCCCTGGTGTCCCATCTGGTGGCTGCAGCACTGCCGTCTCTGCCTCTCTTGTCCCCTGCCTCCTCCTGGGTGTGCCTTTTTGTCTTCATCCCAGGCACTGGTGTGGGGGCCAGGCTAGTCTGGATGAGACTGTTGTGCCTCTTCTTACCCAAAGACATCTGTGAAGACTGTTTCCAAATAAGGTCATGAGCTGCAGCTCCCGGGCACTTGAGTGAGGCTGAGTTTGAATCCAGCACAGGCCTGGAGCAGGTGGCCAAGCTGTGGGACCACCTGTCTTCTCAGATACCTTCAGAGCCACGCCTGGGAGCAAAACCAGGCTCCTTGGTGTTCTCAGCTCTGCCAGTTCGAGTCTGATCTTTGGACACCTACTGACTGCTGCCATTCTAAAAGGTGTCCAGCTCTGTCCTCCCCTCTGCCAGTCAGCCCTCCGCCCTTTCCATGGCCCATCCCCTGCCCACTCACACGCTGTCTGTGGGTTCCAGCAGTGGCCTGTGCCTGGCTTTTCTCTGTCCCCTCCTGTGTCCTCATCCCTGCGACCTGCCTCCTTGGCTGTCCCAGGACACCCTCCCCTAGAGTTTTTCTGTTCCTTCTTCCACCCCTACTCTTTCCCTTCTCCTCTCTGGGCAGTGCCTGGGCCCCTTCTGGGGCTATTGTTGGAAGGGATCTCTCCCATTCCCTATCCCCAGTTCCAACACCAGGTCCCCAGCTGGCCAACCTGCTCCCAGTTCCCTCTCTACACGTTTGACTCTCCAGGGAGTCAGGGAGGAAGCAGGGGGTGCGGTTGGCTCAGAAGAAACAGCAATCTTAAGATACGGGAGTTTTTGAAAACTGTAACTGGAAGAGTCCAAAGTCATCCCTCCAACCCTCCCAAGTTTGAGGAGGGGACCGTGGCCCAGGAGGCAGGGAGTGACGTGTGTGCCAAGGTCATCAGGCTGGGATCTGAGCCTGGTCTTGGGATGGCGAGGAACTGTGGGGCTGAAGCCATGGTGTGTCTGCAGGTGAGGTGCTTGACCTGCAGTGGAGCCAAGCACAAAGCCAGGCAGCCCCGGAGGTGTCCAATGTGTTCGGGCTCTGGCAGGCGCAGGTAAGAGCCCGTGGGTGTCCCTGGCATGCAAGCCCAGGGTCTCGTGTACTGGCTTTCTTGCTTTGTACCCTCTGCTCATCTGGAAGGGGAGCAGGCACCCTGTCTCATTACTGCTAGGTCCCCAGGGGTATGTTTCTGGGATGGCTTCAGGTCCAGCTGAATCCAGGGGCTTCAACAATGTCCCCAGGCTGGAGTGGTGGAGGTATCCCCAGGCTTAGTAACCCCAGGAGACAAGGATGCTCTTCCTGATTGTCCCAACAGGTGCCATCCATTGGGTGGTTCTCACTGCATTCACCTGGGCCCCAGGTTCCCCTTGGTATCAGTTATCATTGCCAGAGAGATGGAACGATTGTCCAGGCAGAGGTCCCAGGCTGGTCACAGAGGGTGGGAGGACAAAGGTCCAAGGACCAAGTAGACTGGGCGGGGCGGTCCCCAAAGACACCCTGCCACCAGGGTGAGGCGGGGAGAGGTGGCGGGCACACAATGCAACCCCTCCCAGTCTTCCTCTCTGAGGAAGGATTTGGGGAGGGGGCCCTCGGAAGTCACAGAACCCCGTGACACTGACGGCAGGTGCAGCACGTGCTCGGGGAGAGGGAGCAAGACGTGTGCCACCTGCAAGGGGCAGAGGAGGTTGGTGCACTTCCTCCAGCTGGTCGTCACGTGGTAGGTGGCCGAGCTCAGTGGGGGCCAAAGGAGGTGGCTGCGGGGGCACGTCCCGGACCGGCCTCCACAGAGCAAGTCCCCTGGGCAGGGAGCTGCCAGAGCTTAGAAGCGGGAAGAGTTCCCTGGGAGAGGCAGCGTGGGGCGGTGGATCCCAATGGGCTTCAGGACAGGCGGATCCGAGTTCAAATTATATTACCGCTCTGAGGTGCGGCAGTCACTCAGCAACCGAGTCCCAGTGCCCTGAAGGCTGCAGTCCAAAGTCGGGCAGTGTTCCCAGGCACTGAGGGTCTCTCCTGGGCCGGCACCTTGCTAAGTGCTGCACAGGCAAAGATGAAGTAAGAACTCTCAGAGCTGAGCGGTCAGTCTGCCCCGCAGGCTTCCAGCTGCTGCTCCCAGGAGCGGCCCAGGCTGGGAGGGGCCAGGAACTCTCCCAGATCCCACCAATCAGCGCGGTCCCCTGCAACCCAGGTGCGCCTGATGCCAAAGCCTGTGGTGTTCACGCCCGCCCGCTTCCCTACCCCTCCCCGTGCTTCCAGGAGAAACAGCCTGTTTGAGTTCGTGTCTGACCGCCAGATCCACTGTCCCCAGGAGCTGTTGGGGAAAGCCAAGGGGGAAAACCTCTTTAGGGATGAAAACTCGGCGGTAAGAAGGACTTTGTGGGCAGGGGACCAAGGATGCAGGGTTCCTTGTCCCTCCTTCTGTGGGAAGATGGGCTGGGTTGGGGCAGGAAAGGGAAGAGGCTGCTGGGACCCCAGGGGGCTGCTTGTTCTCTGCTCAGTTTCAGTCCTGGACCCTTTGTCCCTGTTTCTGTCCCTCTCCACCTTCTTCCTCCCTCTTTTCCTCTCTCCCGATTGACTCCCTTTCTCTTCCATGAGGTGCGAGAGCTTCCAGTGCATAAACAAAGCGCTGGCCTGGGTGCTGGGGGTTTCATGGCAAAGAAAGCAAACTTCTGTCCTCATGGCTCTTACAGTCTGGAGCGGGGAATAATGGCCACTGCAGATGGTGGCAGATCAGGTCACCGAGGAACACTCAGGAAGGGTGAGGGACCAGGCAGGGCCCGAAAGTTGCCTTAGCTAGGGTCAGGGAAGGCCAAGCTGTGGAAGTGACCTTGGGTAAAAACCTACACACCCGGTGCAGTGGGGGAGTGGACTGAGTGACCGTGGGAGCCAGGGGACAGCTGGGTCTGGCAGAGGACAGTGAGCAGGGCTGAGTGAGGAGCCGAGGTCTGGCAGGTGTTTGACAGCAGCCAGGTCATGGAGGTCTGCAGATCTGGCCTACTGCTGCTGTTTTTGTTTTTTTTTTTTTAAACCAGGGATTGAACCCAGGGGTGCTTAACCTCTGAGCCACTTCTGCCCTTTTCTGTATTTTATTTAGCGACTGGGTCTTGTTGAGTTGCCTAGGACCTCACTAAGTTGCTGAGGCTGGCTTTGAACTCTTGATCCTCCTGCTTCAGCCTCCCAAGCTGCTTGGATTACAGGTGTGCACCACCATGCCTGGCTATAAATAAAGTTTCACTGGAACACAGCCCTCCATTTGTTTATATATTGTCTTTGGCTGTGTTCCTGCTACTAGAACAGAGTTGACTTAAAACGACTATGTAGGCTACAAAGCCTTCCTGTCTGGGCCCCTGCACAAAATGTTTGCTGAGGGCCGGGGTTGTAGCTCAGTGGCAGAGCGCTTGCCTGGCACCTGTGAGGCCCTGGTTTCGATCCTCAGCACCACATAAAAATAAATAAAGGTAAAAAATAAAAAAAAGAACACAATTATCATAGAAGAAATATATGCTGCCTCTGCTGCTGTCCTTGGCAGATAGATGGGCTTCTGCAGGACTTCCGGACAGCGTCCTTCTGCCGTTTCTTCTTAGAGAGCCTTGCAAGCTCTAAGCTCTGTCTTTGGTGTAGTAATTCTGTCTTCCTAAAGCATGAAGCTTAGGCAGCATTCCACAAGAAGTGGGAGCCCTGAACCCTGCCCTCTGTCCCTCAGCTCACCCCAGCCCAAGGCTCAGGGACAGAATGTCACTGCAGAGAGAGCTCTGTGTGCGGAGCCTGCCGGGTGGTGCACTCTGGGAGGCAGGGCTGTGTGGCGGTCACCTCCCCGCCCTCAGCTTCCATGGCAGCACCAGGCTCAGGTGGACAGGAGGGACTTACGGTGGGGTGGGGGGTAGAAGGAAAGGCCTGTGGCTGAGCAGTTCCGAGCAGAGTGAGGAGGCCCGGGGGGTGGCAGCACCTGCCCTGAATGTGTGCCAGGGTGTCAAGGGTGGCAAGCAGGGACTCGGAGGCCCCAGGGTGGATGCCCTCATGCGTGGACTTGGTCAGCTGACAGAAAGCAACTTGGGTTGACTTCGGGTCATCGTATAGGCTCGCAGACAGTGCCTGGCACTCAGTAGGCAGTTCCGGTATCGAGTGAGAAATCATCTGAGTTCCTCTGAACTGCACATGTCTGTGACCAAGGCAAGTGTGGTCCCTGCTGCGTCCCAGCCCTTAGCACAATGCCTGGCACCCAGTAGGTACTCAGAGAGGGTTTGCTGGGGGAAGGTAGGCTTCAGGTGAAGGGGTGCTCTTCCTGGTTACAGCCCTCATCCTCTCTGCGTTGGCATTCCTGGGCCTGTAAGGTCTGTAATTGGGGTCCCCAGAGGTGGGAAACGGGCTTGCTGTGTGGCCCTGGGCTCCCTCTGCTACCTCTCTGGGCCTTCCCCTCTGTCTGGCTCGTTTTAGTCCCAGCGTCTTCCAAGGCTCCAAGTTCCAATGCTCTGAGTCCGAGAAAGTGAAATGGTCTACATCTCTCTGTCCCAGGTGTACCCCATTGTCGACTTCCCCCTGAGGGAGATCTCTCTGGCCTCCCAGAGGGGCATCGCAGAGCACAGCGCCTCCCTGGCCTCCCGCGCCCGCATCCTGCAGCAGGTGAGCTGGATGGGAACCTGGAGGGGCTGCATGGCTCTGACCTCTCTTCTTGGGGCCAGTGACCTTTTTGGGATTGGGCCTGGGGCTGTTGAAGGGGAGGCTCCCGGGCCAGGCTTGGGTACTTCCTCAGCTCAGCACAAAGGGGAACCTGAGCCACCTTCTCTGCCTGGAGGCTTTCCTGAGAATGTCAGAGTGGACACAACCAGGAGGGCAGAGGGGAGGAGTCTCAGGTGAGGAACACCTGGATGCCAGCCTGAGCCAGTGTGGCTGTAGGGCATACGCAATGGGCAGGACCTTAGGCTACTGGGAGAGGGTTGGGGTTTTATTCTGAAAGACTTGAAGCTGTTTGCAGAGTTTCACGCACGAATGAGGCCTGGTGTGCTTTAGGTTCGGACTGTCCAGAATTCAGATAAAGGAACAGGAGGTTGGCAAATCAGCACAGGCTGCTGGTGGCCACTGGGTGGTGCTGGTGTCTGCCGCTTCTCTGGGGTCCAACTCCGAGCTTGGATTAGGGGGTCTGGCTCTGGAGCTCCTGTGAGGGAGGACCTGGTAGCCATGGCCTGAGGCTTGCAGACAGGGCATCTTGATGTGGTCCTGGGCCAGCAACGTCATCCTCCTTTGAGTCTTGATTTTCATTGGTACACCATTCTAGGGGCTGGGGGTGGTTTGCAGAGAGAAAATACTTTGCTTAAAGTGCTTGGCAACTGGTGCTTGAAATGTCCTTTTTCTTCTCAGCCTTTTCAATGAACATTTCCCCTCCTTTTCTCTTGCGTGCGTGCATGCATATTCTTCCTCTCTCCTCCTCTCCCCTCTCCCCTTCCCTCCCTTCCTCCCCACCCCCCATCTGTTCGCATGAGAGAAAAGGACACATTTAGTAAAAATTAACAAGGGCCATTGGGGACCTGGAAGGGAACTTAGAAATCATGCAGTTCAGACACTGTAAACACAAATGCCCACTAGGGCCAGCTGGTGATGTGGATGGGAGAGCCCCTCATCCAAAGGGGCCAGTCCCCTCAGCTTTGTTGGCACAATGCCCAGACTGTCTAAACCTTCCAACATCCAGATTCTTACATGAAACTTTCCAGTTTTTCAGTATTCACAACAGAATTCCACCAAAGATGTGAGCATCGCCTGGGCTGCTGGGGTTGCTTGGGACTTCTGATTCAAATGCATGACTTTTCTGAGAGGAGGCCCCAGAGGAGAAGGGCTTTGCCAGGGTCACACAGCCACTTAGGAACATCTCAGAGAGCTGATGCAGACAGGCGTGTGCATCACCAGCTAGTGGGATGTGGGATTTAGACCCCTTTTCATTGGACCAGATGTTGCAGGGACAATCCACTCATCACTTAGCGCCCACCCTACTCCCAGCTGTCACCCACTCCCAGCTGTCACTCACTCCCGATTTTGACCCCCCTTCTCCCCTTTCTCGGGCCTCAATGTCCTCGCTTGTAAAAGGTGGGGCATTGGCTCTTGTCTTGGGCTCTGCAGATGCAACTCCTGAGATGAGGACTTGCATGCCCACCATTTTGGGGGGAAACTGGGAAGGAGTGGGGGGTGAGGAAAAGGAAGAAGCCAATAATAAGGGCCCCAGTTCAGGTGGCAGCCCAGCCTCTCTCTGTCCCCACTCTGAGCTTAAATCACCGCCCCCCCCCCCCCCCAGCAACTGTTCACCTGCAGGCAAGGGAGTGGACTGTGTTCTTGGGAATATGCAGTCACCGGGTGCATCCTCTGGGACACTCTCTGGCCCGTGCAGAGGAGGCAAGGGCCATACCGCCAGGTCGGGACTCAGGAGGGCGGAGCTGTGAACAGCTGGGCACCAGAGAAAGGGCTGGTGAGCAGACTAGAGGAAGCTTGGCTGGCATGAGGACCACCCACTGAACAGTCTCTGAGGGGGTTGGCTCTTACCGTACTGGCGTGCTGTGACTTCGGTTACAATTAAGAGCCCCAAATATTGAGGCCTCTACTCTGGGAATGGGCAGAGGGTATGCAGACTCTGAGGAGGTGAGGAAATGATGCTCGCAGCTGGCAGATACTTGGTGTTAACCAGCGACTTCTACAGTCGAGAGGTGGATAATCTGAGTCCTCTTTGGACCCTGATTTTGGCAGGTGGGGAAACTGAGGCACAAGGAAGGGAAGCCAGTCACCTGCTGCCTAAGGTCACGCTGTATGAGAGGGGCAGGACCAGGACTAGAACAGGGGTCTCCTGAGTTGTTCCTCGCCTCCTTAATGTCCCCCAGGCAGTATGAGCCATCTGTGGACAAATTCTAAAGCCAGAAAGGGTAAACCAGGCAGCATGCACGTTTTTCTTTAAAACGGAGCATAAGAGCCTAAGAGGTCAGTTCCGTGAAACATTTTTCTAAATCGGCCTTGGTCCTGGAGCTGAAGATAAAGATTCACACTGACACTTTACTGAAGATGCAGAAGGTGGCAAATGGGATCCAATCACGCGGAGAGATCTGCCATCGCTCAGGGCCATGACGGTTACTCAGAAACCTGGAGTCTGTTTCCCACAGGGGCATGGCTAAGCCTTCAGGGACAAGATGACCACTTAATGGCCACGGAGCTCATGAGCAATTTGTGGTCTCAAACTCGGACACCTCTCAACACTTTAGCAGATGGAGGCTGGTGGAGGTGGGATGGTGTTGCCGTATCCTCTCTTTGATCTTAGTAGAGAATTCTGGAAGCCATAGTGGTCCTGACCCCATAGTCCAGGCCTTCTGAGCAGTGATGTGAATTCTCATTTCCTTATGCCCCTTAGTTGGGACCATTCACAGTGGAATTTCAAGAGGACTCTTCTGCCTTTTGTTTCCAGAATTATCATTTGGATACATACCAGCGCCTGGTGTGTGGAGAAAAAAACTGAGTCCTCAGATTTCCGTTGGTTGTGTCAATGATGCTGTGAAGTAGTTTTCATTCCCTTTTCACAGATGAGGAAACTGAGACCCAGAGAAACAGGGCGCAAGATCACAAAGAGAGCTTAACAGGCACTACCCTCCCCAACCCTGATTCCCCACTTCTTTTCCCAGTGTCCTGCTGCCCGACTCCTCTCCCAGTTAGAGTTGAGCGCCTGCTTCTTGAGTCCCCCTGCCTGCCCTGTTCTCTAGGGAAGGTTTTCTGCTGTGCAGAGAAGTCACGCAGCTGCATGGCCTGAGCCTGATCTCCCTCCCAGCCCCTTCCCCCAGGGGCCTCTGATCCTGTCAACTACCACAGGAGTGCTCTGGGCTCATTTCCCAACTGGAAGTAATTCCTGCAAGTACATGCCAACTCCAGAGAATGAACTTTATTCCATAGGAAGTAGGGAGCCACTGAAGATTCTTGAGCAGGTGAGTGATATGAACAAAACACTGAAGTTTTTGTTTTTGGCCATTTGTTTCCTCAGCGCCAGACCATCGAGCTGATCCCCCTTACAGAAGTTCACTACTGGTACCAAGGAAAGACTTATGTCTACTACATCTATGGCACCGACCACCAGGTGTATGTGGTGGACTACCCTGAGCGATACTGCTGTGGCTGTACAATTCTCTGACACAGTGGCATAGCTCTTCCCAGAGCCCACCACTCTTATTTGCCCAGGAGGACAACCGAGGTCTCTGAGTTTTCTCCGCATTGGCTACATTGGACAATTACACACACACCCTGGCTGTCCTTCTAGAAAACTCAATCATGTATCAAGCAATAACTGTTCTCTGATAGAATCCATATTTAACCTACAAGAATACAACTGCACACAGTTCTTCAGAACAAATTATATGTGTTTGGCACTTGGATTGAACCCAGGGGGCCTCAATCACTGTCCCACATTACCAGCCCTTTTTATTTTTTAAGAGAGGGTCTTGCTAAGTTGCTTAGGGCTTCACCAAGTTGCTCAGGCTAGTCTCGAACTTGTGACCCTCCTGCCTAAGCCTCCCAAGTTGCTGGGATTGTAGGTGTGCATCACCATGCCTGGCCGAGAGAAATAAGTTAAATAGCAAGGGCTTTACCTCTGGTGTCCAAACTAATGTCCCTGTGGAGCTTGTGGTTTTATTTTGCTGTTTCCTCTGTTCGTCTGGGTTTTGCAGGGCTGTGCCTAGTGTGACCCTCATGCTGAGTGCACATTATTGAAATGTTTAAAGATACAAGTTGACTGCTCCTAATCCATAGCAAGTAGTGTGCTTAGGCCTACAGTGCCATATTTTACTACCTGTCCTATGGGTTAGGAATTTAGGGATGGTTTATTTGTGCCCCATGAGAAAATGGGTCCTCACCTGGAAGATTCCAAGGCTGTGGAGGCCCATCTGAAGGTTGTTTTACTCAGACATCTGGTGGTTGGTAGTGATGGTTGGCTGGGACACCTCTTCATGCAGCCTGGGCTTCCTTCCAACATGGTGACTCTGATGGTGCGCACTCCTCATGCGTGCCTCAGTTGAAGAAATGCAGATTTGTCCCCAAACCAGAGAACGAACAGGCTGTGTTGGATGGACTGAGACTCTGTTTCCTGATCCTTAGCTTGGGGCCCATGCAAAGGAGTTTAGAGAGTGATTTTGAGTAAGATGTAGTTTTCAATGTCACAGGTGGCAGCCATGGAACCTGCCCGCTGAGCAAAATGAACTGGGGGTGCCCTGAACCCAGGCACAGGTAGGGACCCCCACCTGGTGGAGCAAAGCTGAGCAGGTGGAGGGATGCCCTGAAGACACAGTGACGTGTCAACTTTGGAGAGGCAGGGCTTGGACGGTCACTGTGTGCCTGGTTGTAGGGAACTGGAGGCCCCCAGCACCTTGTGACTCCTGCCCTGGATGCAGAAGAAGACTCTACAGAGGGTGTGTCCCTGGCAGCTGACCTGGAGAGGGTCAGTCGGATCCTGTCTTGATGTCGAAGCTGCAGCCTTCCTGCACTCTGCCCCCTCACTCCACCCTAGGAATGTATGTGGAGCTAGGAGGCCTGGTTGGGGGAAGTCAGAAGGACAGGACCGTGTCCCGGGCATTCCTGATACATGCTGTGATGAACACTTGAATCCTCACCGGCCACTGTTGGGATGTTGCTGTTTCCTTGGGCCCTGCTGAGCCACACACTGCTCTTGTTGGGGTCCAGCGTGGGAGTGGTTTCTAAGTCCATCAGGTCTGCGCAGAACCCCAGGGGAAACTGGGCTGAGAGAAAAGGGACGTGAACGAGGCAGCTCTGAGAAGCCTGTACTCCGCCAACTTCCCCCACTCGGATTTTGGCTCCTGCGTTGGCTGCCTTCCGCTGATTCTGGGGTGCAGAATGTGGAGGAGGCCAAGGGCAGGATGAGACATACAGTTGGGTGGAGGTGCCCTAGGGCTGGAACACAGTGGGGTGGGGAAAGAGGAACACTGCACCTTCTCTCCCCACTGGAGATCCACTGTGCTCACATCTGGGAAGCCCCCGCTCTTGCCCCCAGAGTCCATCTTCATGATCCTCAAAAGGAATACGTCTGTGGCTTGGACTTTGTACACATGGAGGGGGATGATGCTTGGTCGTTGCAATGGTGGGAAGTGACAGTATGGGGTTTTGGTGGATGGAATCCAGGAAAGCTAGTTGTCCAGAAACACTCGGGGGCCTTCCTACTGTGGAGTAGTTTCCCTCGTTGTACCCAACCCAGAAATACTCCACTGAAACTCCTGGACAGTGTTACTCAGCTACATCCAGAGGCCTCAACAGGTAACACAAGGTATCGCTGAGTTCCATGGAGCCTCCTGCTCTGAGCTCTGATTTCTCCTGTGTATTGTGTTTGAAATGATATCTGATCTCTTGTCTCAAATGTGTGCATTCTAAGTGGGTTTTAGTCAGCCTTGTTCATTGTTGTGACCAAAAGACCTGACAAGGACCATGTAGAGGAGGAAGAGTTTATTTTGACTTCTGGTTTCAGGGGTTCAGTTTGTGGTCCGCTGACTCCATGGCTCTGGGCCTGAGGTGAGACAAAACATCATGGCAGAAGAGTGTGGTGGAGGAAAGCAGCTCAGGACATGGCACCAGGAAGCAGAGAGCTCCCCTCACCGGGGACAAAATATATACCCTGAGGGCACCTTCATGGTGACCTACTTGCTCCAACACCACCCACCCTACCTACCTACAGTTATAGCCCAGTTAATCCATATCAGTGGATTAATCCACTGGTTAGGTCACACTTCCCATAATCCAATCATTGGACCTGTAAACTTTCTTACGTTGCCTCACACAAGAGCTTTTGGGGGACACCTCATATCTAAACCCTAACAGCGTATAATCATCCAACAATTTATTAATCATCTGACAATGTCATTACAGTTTCTTGTGTGACGGTGCCTTTACAGATTGAAATACACATAATTTAAGAAATGGCTTTCTTTTCATTTCTGTGTTACTTTTCCATTTGGGTATTACCTTTTTATAAAATTGTATGTAAGTGGGCTTTGTATATACAGCTTATTTCAGGATATAAAGGAAACATCGAATATGTCAAGGTTGACATGCAATGGCACATATACACCATTGGCTTATGAACCCAACAAGCACAGTCCAGCCAGAAGGAAGTGGGCCCCAAGGGATACTCTGCTTGAGTAGCAAACACAGTGAGCCACCAGCCAAGGGGTCCTTAGCTGAGACGGTTTGGGAATCGAACCCAGCTGGATACTGGGCTCTCCTGCCATTGGATAACTTGCATATTTTTTGCTACTGGGTCCTCTTGTTTTTATGATAGTCACTGGGGCAAGGATTGGACTTATTTTGCTATTTTTGCCTCTCCCTGTTACCCTTGAGCTGATTTGCTACCACTGTGTAGCCCTAGACGCAGCTGAAGTCACTGGGGGTAGAGTAGAATGGAGGACACCCCAATCTAATGTCCTTTGTCCCAAGTGACATCTCTCCTGAGTCCTGCGTTTTTCTTCCCTGTTTGTTAGGGTTGCAGCCTGCTATACTGCCATATTTTGGTTATCAGAAATGAGAACTTGGGCTGACCTTGGGCTTCCTGTGGGTCTCGGGGAGGCATGTGGTCTGGAAAGGGAAAGCGTGTGTGTAGGTGCAAGTGTGTGTGCAGGGGGCGGGGGGCAGTGTTTGCCAGGTGGCAGGGTCACTGCCTAGAAAGGAGGAGGGACCTCTTCCCCCCACTGAGTTTATTCCCCCGTGAGTTCTCTGTAATTCTCAATTCCTTGGCCTTCAGCATGTGGTCAGCTTATAATGGCTGACCTCAATTTGTAGTTCATGGTTAGTCCTTTAATGAATAAATGGTGAAAGAACTATGTTTTTACAGTCAGGATGAACAAAACTCCACTTCTACATATATTGCCTAGAACCTTCTAGAATTTCTTGGTACAATAGCTTGATTTACATTCAGATTTTCAATGTCTCCTCTGCTTCCTTCCTTCCTTCCTCCCTCCCTCCCTCCCTCCCCCTCTCCCTCTCCCTTTCTTTCTTTTCCTTTAATTGAAACTAGTAGTGTTTTTAACTTTAAGCTACACCCCACCCATTTTTATTTTATTTTAAGACTTCTAGATACAGTAGTTAGAACCTTCTACATACCACAGCTTAAATCCTACTGGTTTATCTTCAGATTTTCAATGTCTCCCCTTACCCACCCCACACCCACCCCCTTCCCCTGGGTACTTTACCACTGAGCGACATTCTCAGCCCTTTTTAATTTTATTTTGAGGCAGGACCTCACTAATTTCCTGAGACTGGCTTCGAACTTATATCCTCCTGTTTCAGCCTTTCCAGTTGCTGGGATTACAAGCATGTGCCACGGCACCTGGCTTCAAAGTCTCCCCCTTTCCATCTGCATGTAACGCTCAGGAATTGTGGAAAGAACTTGGGTGTGGAGATCAGACACACTCAGGTTCAAATTTTGCCCGGCATATCAGCAGCTCTGTGACCCTTAGGCATTTCAGTTAACCTCACCAAGCCTATTTCCTCATCTGTGGAACGGGATGGTGCCATTTGCTGTGCAGGATGGGGAGAAAAGATCAAGAGAGGCCAGGAGCTCGGAGGCCAGCCCCAGGAAAGCCCCCAGTACCTGGGAGGGCCCATTTCTTCCTGGATTCAGCTCTTGGGGGTGGATCAGTGAAGATGGCTTGTCCCAGGGCCCCTCCAGGGGGCTGGTGAGCTGGCCTTGTACACTGCAGTTACAGGCCTCATGTCCCCTGCTGGCTCCCCTCTTCATTCATCCTTCAGCTCAGCTCAGGTGTCCCTTCCTTGGGGAAGTGTCCCCTCATCTTTCACCCTGGTCAGATGCTTTTGCCCTTCTTTAGAACTCGGCTCCCGGCCACCATGGTACAGATCTTTGCCCCAGGGTTGTCTTGTGTCTGCCTCCCCCATCAGAAACCGTAGGGGCTGTGTATGCTTGTCCCTGGGTCCCTGCTGCCTGTCTCCAGACACTACCAACTGTGGCCGGATGAAGACGCAGAGTGCGGGTGTAATGCAGTGTGATCTTAATGCCAGCCTGGCCCCTACAGCCCCGCGAGCCTCACTATTTACGTCCTTTCACATGAATCTCAGTTTTCCTTTGAAAACTTCCTCCTCTTTTTTTATTTCCCCTTTGCAAGGGGAATGTGACTCCTCTCTCATAGTATCATGGTGGACATGGATATATTTAGATTAAATCAAGTGGAACTGGAGGTCAAGGTATGGCAAGGGGCTCAGCTCCCCTTCTCCCAACACCCAGCCCTGCTCACACCTAGCTTCTAGGAACTCACTGAACATGGCCAGACCAGAGTCCCTCTGCAGCCGTGGTGTCCCAGAGATTGTCCTGTGGGTCGGAAACGTAGGCTGAAACTCTTGTGGACCACAGGCCTCTCCTGGAGGTTTTCGTTTTCTTTTTCTCTTCTTCCTCTTCCTCTTTTTTCCACATCCTCCTCCTCAAGAGTTAAACACCTGGCACAAACTGAATTTCTCAATGACACATGTTTGGGACTATGGAAAGTTGAGCTGAGGAATTCTCTGGGCAGCTCACCGCTTTACTGCACTTTATCTGGAGCAGAAGGGGCCTGGGGCATCCTGATTCGGGGGTCCCCTCTCTCCTTCTTCCTGTCACCAAGATGACTTATCTTCAAGCCCTGGGCACTTCTTTGTTTCTCCCAACCCAATTGGCTGATGGAATTTCCAACTAAAAGAAAGCTGTGGTTTGGGAATGGGGTAGGGGTGTGTGCTCATCTATCAGGTGAGAAGCAATTGCTGTGCTTTTTAGCAATAGGTTCTGTTCCATGATCAGAAAATAAGATAGGAGGTTCAGGGGACTAGGACACAGGGTGGGGACTTTTTTAGGGAAGACAGAAGAGTAGGCTCCAAAGACAGACTGAATGTGGCCTCCGAGGTCACAGCCTGATGTTTGCATCCTGGCTCAGCTGAGGATCACTGCTTGATCTCACACACCTCTGCTTGCCCACTCTGTGCATGGGGGTCCCCATGACTGTTGGCACCGTGCTAGGGACCCAGTGCAGTGGCATGTGATGGGGGCAGTGGTTTCTAAAAACCAGTCAAAATATCGAGACCTACTTGTACCAGATTCACCTAGAAAGTTTGTCAGAATTCATATTCCATCTCTCCTTAGGTCCTTGTGGGGCACGGTAATGATGACTGATATTCTTAGGGGATTTATATGCCCCCTCAGAATGGGAAATTAGGATCAAAGGCATTGGGCTTTGGAACCACAATAGCTAAACTTGTACTAGTTAGCTTTGTGTTATGCCAACATAATTCCTGAGACAATTGACTTTATAAAGAGAAAAGGTTTATTTAATGCATAAATAAGTTTGGAGATTTGAAAGTCTGAGAATGGGCAGGGGTCACATTTGTTTGGCCTCCGGTCAGAACAGCAGATAGCAAGGGCCTCAAACTGAGCAGAGAGAGAGAAAGATGTAAGTCCCAGGATCTTCTTCAAGGTCACATTCCCAAAGATCTGAGAATGTCCCACAAGCTCCACCTCCTAGTGGTGGCCCCACCTACCAATAGTGCCATGTGTGGATCAAGCCTTTAATCACAGACCTTTGGAGGAAAATATCAAGGCCTTAAATTTCAATTCTTAGCTCACTTTGCTTGGCCTCCTCCAAGCCTCAGTTTCTTCATTTCTGAAATGAAGATAATCTGTAACTACTTTGCACTGCTATTTTAGGACTCACACAAGGCTTTGAATGTGAAAGCTCTTTGCAAATCAAAGCAATGTTTGCACACCAAACATATCCCCCTGCCTCCCCAATTAGGAGGGGGCTTTCAAGGCGCCCTGCTGTTTTTGATTTTGTCCACCAGGGGGCAGATGATGCATACACATGAAACCTGCCCGCAATTCTGCACAAGTTCAATGTCCCTGTCAAATTTCTTTAGTCATGGAGCCCCTGGGCAGGGATCAGAGCCTCAGGGAAATCGAGGTAGCTCCAGAAAATTTGTTCAGGAGTGGGTTTAGTATGTCCTCTATTATTTGGAGACGGCAGTTAAAGTGTTTCATCTTCCCAAAGGAAGGACCGAAGGGTGTAAGAAGACAGGCTTGAGATACCAAACTGGAGTCCCCCATCTCGTTAACTTCACTAGCTCTTTAATCTAGTTCATTCGTTTATTAGTACAGACTTGAACTGAGCCCCTTTGCTGTGCTGGACACCAACTAGGTCAGACTCCAGGGAGACTCAGGCCAGGCAAGTGCTGACCTTGCCTTGATGGTTCTGGGACTTAGCAGTCTGAGGACCACCCTGGGGGCAGGTGCTGTTCTCTGTTCCCTGACATGGGTCCTGTGAGTTAGGCATTATTCTTCCCTCCCTTTGATAAAGGAGGGAGCTGAGTCCTAGAGAAGTTAACTCAATGTCACTCATGTGGGGTAGGGACAGGGATTTGGAGATAGGTCCTTGGGCTCCAAGGTCCTTGGACTGCCACACTCTCTCTGGGTTAGCAGGGGAAGCAGATGTGCAATACGAGTCACAGAGGCCTGAGCCATATATGATTCCTGGGCAGGCCGCTGCTGCCTTACCGTGAGCCTCTGGGCTCTCCATCTGCCACCTTTCTCCTGTGGAGCGTGCTGGGCAGTAAGGGTACTGCCCCTGGGAGTGACCCTCAGTCAATGACCCCAGCTCCTGGGGTGGGTCAGCTCAGTAGCAGGTTCTTTACTGCTTCCTAGTGTCTCCCAATGGGACTGCATCCCAAGCGACCTCAGAGCTACCCCTTTCAATACCGTGTCCTTCCTGGCTCCCTTCCTTACACTCCACCTGCTTCCTGGGATTGCCTTCCAAATAAACTATTCCTATGGAAGGTCTTGGTGCAGGGAGCCCGGCCTGTGAAACCTTATCTTGCAGAATTTTCTATCTTTTAAGGAACAAAAGGTTGAATCTTATTTTTAGCTGTAGTCCAGCTCAGAACACAGTAGGGACAAACAGAGTAGAGTCAGACTCACTACAAACATTTGGGGTCATTGGTGGGACAGAGAAGACCTCTTGGTGGGATGACATTTAAGCTGCCAGTTCTGAACACTCCCTATCCCCACCTTTCCTCCCTCTAAAGGGGATCCTTTCTCTGATATCCTCTTTGTCTTTAGAACTCATGCACTTCTCTGAAGTCATAGGAAGCCATGAGGCCAAGCCCCTAAAGTCCCAGTACCCTCTGTACCTCCACTTTTATTCTTAAAGCCTTTGCTTACAATATATTTATCAGGCATATTGAATGGTTGGCTACTTCTATTCAATTTTTCTTTTTTTCTTTTTCTTTTTTTTGGAGGGGCGGGGGAGTGGTAACCAGGGATTGAACTCAGGGACACTTGACCACTAAGCCACACCCCCAGCCTTATTTTGTATTTTATTTAGAAACAGGTTCTCAATGAGTTGCTTAGCATCTTCTTTTGCTGAGGCTGGTTTTGAATTCAAGATCTTCCTGCCTCAGCCTCCCAAGCAGCTGGGATTACAGGAGTGTGCCACCACGCCCGGCTTTTCTGTGACCATCTGAGGCCACAGATAATCTCCCAGAGTCTCAGTTCCTGTGTCAGTAAAATGGGAATGATAAGGCCTCCCTCACAAGGGACTCATGAGTCTCCAGTGGGAGGTTGGGAACAGCTCAGGGCTGTCCCGAGTGGAGGCCTTGGCCCTCCCTGGCCCTGGCCGTGGGCTCATCTGGTATAGTGCTCAGCCTTGGTGCTCAAAGGTGGCTCGTCATTGGCTGCTTATCTTCAGCCCTGCTCTGGAAGTTGGGCACTTCTTCAGTCTCATCCTTGAACTCCTTTTTGGTGTCCTGAGTTTCTTAGAAGAACCAGGAGGGATGTTCTACTTCTTTCTCGTCTTTTATATGTCTCCAGACCCCCAGAAGAAACCCAGGAACCTCTGTTGAAGGACTCGGGTCCAAGCAGTCTCCCTGACACCATGCCAATTTCTGTGTCCTTTTTTTTTTTTCTTTTTAATACTGATTCCTGCAGGTAATCTTTCAAAAAAATTTGATTGGTTAGATAACGGTTAAACAGAATAGTGGGTTTCACTGTGGCATATTATTGCATGATTTGAACTATTGCATTTGCTAGTACCTCCCCCTTCCTTTCCCTTCCCTTCTTCCCATTGGCCTCTTCCTCAGTTATGCTGGTTTTCCTTCTATTCTCATGAGATTTCTATTTTTTTTTTTTTTTTTTTTACATTTTTCTCTTTAGAAAACATTTGACCTTTGAAATTCTGAATGTGGCTTATTTCCCTTAACACGATGCTCAGTTCCACCCTTTTCCTCCACGTGACATAATTCCATTCTTTGAATGAATAAAACCCTATTGTGTATTTATAACACATTTTCTTTATCTGTCCATCTGTTGAACCTAGGCTGGTTCCCTAATTCAGATATTGAGAATTGTGCTGCTATAAACATGGTTGTGTGCATGTGTCATTGTTGTCTAATGACTTTAATTCTTCAGGATAAACACTGAGGAGTGGTCTAGTTGGGTCACATGGTATTTCCATGCCCAGTGTTTTGAGGATCCTCCATACTGATTTCCATAGTGGTTGTACTAATTTACCTTCCCAAAAAGAGCCTGTCAGAATTTCTTTTCCTTGTCAGTATTTATTGTTATTTATATTCTTGACTGCCATTCTGTCTACCATGAGGTAGAATCTCAGTGTAGTTTTGATTTGCATTCCCCTGGTTGCTAAAAATGTTGAATATTTTTTCATGCATTTATTGGCCATTTGCACTTCTTTTGAAAAGTGTTGATTTGCCTACTTACTGATTTTTTTTTTTTTTTGGAGTTAAATTTTTTGAGTTCTTTATAACTTCTGCATATTCATCTCCTAGGGGAAGAGCAGCTGGCAAAGATTTTCTCCCATTCTGTAAGCTTTGTCTTCACACTCTTGTTTCCTTTGCTATGCTGAAGGTTTTTAATTGATATCATTCTTGGTAGTATTTCCTGAGTATAGGAGTCCTATTGAGGAAGCTGTTGCCTGCATCTCTGTGTCGGAGAGTTTCCCCTATGTCCTTCTAGCAGTTGCTAAATTTCTGATCTTCCTTCAGGTAATCCTAATGGCAGACAGTGATTAATTCTTCCTCAATTGCTAAGCACCATTTGAACCATTTTATGAGTGAAACCCTTCCTCTTCACGATGATCTTATGAAGCAGATACTCTTTACGTTCCCATTTTACAGATGTGGAGATCGAGGTCCAGAGAGTTTAAATCACTTACCCAAAGTTATGGAGCTGGGGGTTGCAAAGCCAGGCTTCTTAACTTTGAATCCCGGGGGTAACTGCAAAGCACCAGCCTAGCTGTTGTACCTGTGTGTATGTTGTATGAGAAAAGTTGACCCCCAGAGATGCCCAGGGATAAATGTGCAGATCAGCGGGCAGGGTCAGCCAGCTCCCCTACCCCCTCAGAACCTGGTGGGGGAGCCTGGGGCCAGCAGAGCAGCTTCCCTGCCAGGAACAGTTGTGACTGCCAGGAGGCCCCAACTGGCAGCTGCTGGGTGGAGCTGGGCTGATCTTCTTGGGTAAAAATTTTGGGAACCTTTGCTTGGTGGTCAAGGCTGGCTTGGCCTCTTGGCAAGGTGAACTAGACCCAGGTACCCTTTCTAACCACACCTGAGAGTAGAAACATCTTCATTTTGGAAAGCAAGTAACAAGTCTATCTATGACTTCCTGTTGATGTTATTGCCCAGGGCAGGGCGACTAGCAAAGCCCTGTGTAGATCAGCTCACTGCCAATCACGTACCCAACTAGACCTCCTGGAAACTTACATTATGCAAGATGGTATATTTATACAACATATGAGTGTGCAAATTCTCTTTCTACCATCTGATGATATGAGAAAGTGGCTATTTGCACGAGATATAAGCGTGTATATAGATAAACATAGCGCACACATAAGGTATAATAAATTGTATATTTATACATAACGAAGCTCTCAGTGATTGTGACCACTACTAATGCAGCATCAAATAGTGTTGTCATTATTACTGTTACTTTTTTCTTGGAAAATCGCCATGAGACTTCAATGAGACAATGCCTGGCACAAAGCGTTACCTCTGACCACCATGTGAGGATACAAGGAGGTGGGCATCTGCCATCTTGAAGAGAACCCTACTCAGAACTCACCCATGCTGGCTCCCTTATTGCCCCCTTCCAGCCTCCAGAACTGTGAGAAAGAGATTTCCATTTTTATAAGCCCCCCCCAACTCCAATTTATGGTATTTTGTTATAGAAGAGAAAATGGATTTACAAAACACTGTCCCATCCACCATCTCAATTTGATACTCTGATGAATCCTTTGAGACTCCTTTAGTTTAAGACCCATTCAGATGAGAAACCTGAGACCCAAGGAGGTTGAGCATTCTGCTCTGAGTCAAGCAATGAACTGGGCTGGAGCCGGAGTCTTCGGCTTCCTAGTCTTCCAGTATGGAATTGAAGAGAGGCTGAGGTATGCACGGGAACCACCTCCACGGATTGCGGCTCTTCCTTCCCCAGCCTGGCCATTCAGTAGCTCCAGTGGTGTGGGACGGCCAGCCTCTGAGTGTGGCCTCTCGGCAGCGTGCTGTGCCTTAGAATTCTGCACACCTGGCTTTGCACAGCTCACAATGGGGACTTCCTAAGAGCCCGTCCCAGCACTTGACCCCTGGCTGTCCCTGAGTCCTGCCACCACGTGCTCACCTCAGGCCTCCTAGCACACAGTCACCTCTCCAATCGCCTGTAGTCACAGTCACCTGGAGCCAATCAAGTATTCTCACCCACCACACCCTACTGTCTCCAGAAAAATATGTGGAGGATGGATGCTGCTGACATTGCCAGCAGAGAGTGAAACAGCAGAAAGAAAAAAGAGAAGTTCCATGTGGGCATTAGGACAGTTGGTTGCAAGTGACAGAAACCCAGCCCACTCCGAGGGAAGCAGCTGATGGGCCTGCAGAACAATCTGGTCATTATTCCAGCTCTGGGCCTGGTTGCTCCTAGAGGTTCAAACAATGCTGGCAGGAACCAGCATTTTGCCACCTTTTGCCAGCTTCTCTCCCTGCTGGTAGCAAGATGTCTACACTTAGTTCTGGGATTAGGGTGACATTCCCAGCTCTTCAGCAGCCAAGAGCATGTGGCTTTTCTTGGTTGCCCTAGAAAAGGTTCTGGAACTGAGACTTGTTGGGGCCAGTGGCCTGGCTTGGGCCAACCTAGAACCCGCCACTGTGGCCCTGTGATGAAATGGGCTGATTGTCCAGGAAGTGGCACCAGCTCTCCTGGTTCAAGCAGCAGGGAAGCTGGTTCTGCAGGACAATGCAGGTTTCATTCCATAAGCAAAGCCATTGCCAACCAGAGCAGTTTTGGGGCATGCATTGGCCCTCAGGGGCCGGGGTCCCCCAACTGATCTCTTTCACTGTAAGGAAGTAAGTTTGGGTCTGTTCAAGGTCACACACGAAGTTGAGAAGAAGCCATGGTGTGTTCTCTGAGGATGCAGGGACTGAGCTGCAGATTCTGTCTATACCAGCTTGAATTCAGTCTGAAGCTGGTCAGGAAGAGCAGGCTCCCAACCTCCCTTCTTTCCTGAGGTCTGCAGCATCTAAGGATGATGACCTGGCCTCCTGGGGGAGGGTTGCTGAGGAAAACAGATGCTGGTTGTTCCTAAGGGACAAGCAGTGCTCTCTTCCTGGGTTTAGAAAATAGACTCTTGAGTGAATGAGGACAAGCCAGGCTGCAGACTCCAGTGTGGCCTAGCCTTAGGCCTTGATGTGCAGACATGGACAGGTGGCTTTGAGTCTGCGGTTGTTTGCAGGCACAGGGGAATCCAAACTCTTGCAGAGGAACAGATCCGATCTGATTATAGAAACGTGAAAATCCTCCTGGCTCCAAGCATCTGCTTATTTTTCTCATTCCCCCAGCTTGGCTCAGAGACAGTTTTCTCAAAGAAGATCCACTAAGTGGCTGCCCCTTACAGTTAAAGAAAAGCCTTAGTTTTATTTATTTATTTTCCCCCTATTGCACATCTCTGTAAATGCCACAAATGATCTGCGAAGGGATGGGATTTGTACTGACAACACACGTTTATCCAGATCAATTAGGGAAAATCTTTTTTTTTTTTTTTTTTTTTTTTTTTTTTTTTTGCTACATTCCTCAAACAAGGTTTGCAGCTAATAATGAGTTTGAGCTGTGCAACACAAATGACAGAAATGTGAGATGAGATGAGAAAGCCATTTGCCAGTCTGTCTCTTGGGAAGGCAGATCCTGGTGTGGGGAAGAAAGCCGCGATGCCTGGGAACAGGGTAGGATGAGCTCTCAGCTGCTCTGCACTCAGGGTTGGGGGAGTGAAGGGACCACTCGGCCGAGGGAGCGCCGGAGAGGGAAAACATTGGCGCTGCGGAGAGGACAGGGGCCTCGGGAATGATGTTTTCAGGTGGGAATGCTGGCGGGAAATGCAAGGTGCTGGGTGACGCAGACGGAGCAGTCAATGAAACTATTAAGAAATCTCCAAGCGTTTCCTAAACTGAACCTCCCATTGTGTCCCGGAGGCACTCTCCCCTTCTTCCCAGGTCTGCGCTTGAAGGCGGTTCTGCAGCAGCGCCCCGCCCCCTGCCCACTGCTCCTGGCTTCCTTTGGGTTTGACCAATGAGAACCTTCATTTGGGTTTGACGGACAAGCTATTTTGAGTCTGACCAAGAGGAAGGGCCATGCAGTAATGCATCCCGCCTCCCAAATTCATATGTTGAAATCCTAACCCCCCAGATGATGGTAATTAGGATGTAATTGGGTTATGAGGATGCAGATTAGTGCCCAGGATGGAGTGTGCCAGGGCCTCTCTTCAAGGACTTGGCTCCACCCCCCAGATCTGGCCAAGTCCCCAAGTCCTACCTCCATTGTCCTTTGTGTGTGCTTGGTTTTTATTATAATTAACACATTAATTGTACAGATTAAGAGAATTCACCGTGATATTTCCATCCATACCTAGATCATGCACTGGTCATGTGTACTCTGCCTTCTTCTTTCCTGCCCTCCAAACCCCCTCGCATCCCCCTTTCCACTCCCTGGTGATCGTCCTGTTTTCAGATTGAAATTTTTTGTTTCCACATAGGAGAGCATACTTGTCTTTCTGTGTCTGGCTTCCTTCACTGAAGGTGATGTTTTCCAGTTCCACTCATTCTACGAATGACAGGACTTCACTCTTTATGACTGGACAGTTCTCCATTGTGTGGACATACAATATTTTCTTTACTTGTTCATCAGTTGACAAGTACCCAGGTTGATTCCATATCTTAGCTACCTTGAGAAGTACAGCAGTAGCCATGGGATGCAGGTATCTCTTTTGTATGCTGACTTCATTTCCTTTGGCTATATACCAAGGCGTGAGATTGTTGGATCACATGGTGGTTCTATTTTTAGATTTTTTTTTTTTTTTTTTTTTAGTTTTTAAACGATTTGTTCTAAATAGTTAAACATGACAGTAGAATGCATTTGGACACATCATACATAAATGGAATATAACTTTTTCTTCTGATTGTACATGATGTAGAATTACTCTAGTTGTGTCATCATATATGCACATAGGGTTATAATGTCTGATTCATTCCACTGTCCTTCCTACCCCTGTACCCCTCCCCTCCCTTCACTCCTCTCCTTTAATCCAAAGTACCTCTATTCTTCCCTACTGCCTCTGCCCTTATTGTGAATTAGCATCCGCATATCAGAGAAAAGCTTTGGTCTTTGTTTCTTTAGGTTTGGCTTATTTCACTTAGTGTGATATTCTCTAGGTCCATCCATTTACTGGCAAATGTCATAATTTCATTCTTTAAGGCTGAGTAATAGTCCATTGTTTATATACACCACATATTCTTTATCCATTCATCTATTGAAGGGCACCAAGTTGGTTCCATAGTTTAGATATTGTGAATTGAGCTGCTATAAACATTGATGTGACTATGTCATTATAGTTTGCTGATTTTAAGTCCTTTGGGTATAAACGAGGTGTGGGATAGCTGGGTCAAATGATGGTTCTAATTCCAAGTTTTCTGAGGAATCTCCATACTGCTTTTCACAGTAGTTGCACCAATTTGCATTCCCACCAGCATTGTATGAATGGACTTTTTTCCCCCACATCCTCGCCAACATTTCTTGTTGCTGTTTGGTTTTTATTATAATTAACACATTAATTGTACTTCTTGATAATTGCCATTCTGACTGGAGTGAGATGAGATCTTAGTTTTGATTTACATTTTTCTAATTGCTAGACATGTTGAACATTTTTTCAGAGATTTGTTGATTGATTGGATTTCTTCTGTGAAGTGTCTGTTCAGTTCCTTAGCCCATTTATTGATTGGGTTAGTTGTTATTTTTTGGTGTTAAGTTTTTTGAGTTCTTTATATATCCTATATATAAATGCTATTTTGAGGTGCATATGGTAAAGATTTTCTCTCATTTTATAGGATCTGTCTTCACATTATTTATTGTTTCCTTTGCTGAGAAGAAGCTTTTTGGTTTGAATCCATTCCATTGATTGATTCTTTATTTTATTTCTTGCACCTTAGGAGTCTCGTTAAGGAAGTCAGGTTCTAAGTAGACATGGTGAAGATTGGGGCCTACTTTTTCTTCTACTAGTGTCTAATCTCTGTTCTAGTGCCTAAGTCTTTGATCCACTTTTTAAAAAAAATTTATTTATTTATTTTTACGGACTGCATTTGGATTCTTTGTACACAAATGGGGCACAACTGTTCATTTCTATGGTTGTTCATGATGTAGATTCACACCATTCATGTAATCATACATGTACATAGATAGGGTAATGATGTCTGTCTCATTCCACCATCTTTCATACCCCCACTCTCTCATTTCCCTCTATGTAATCACTTTTCTTTCTAAGGATTGCTTTGGCTATTCTGAGTCTCTTATTTTTCCAAAAGAATTTCATGGTTGCTTTTGATAATTCTATAAAGAATGTCACTTTGGATTTTAATAAGAATTGCATTAAATCTGTATAACACCTTTGGTAGTATGGCCATTTTGACAATATTAATTCTGCCTATCCAAGAGCACAGGAGATCTTTCTGTCTTCTAAGCTCTTCTTCAATCTCTTTCTTTAGTGTTCTGTAGTTTTCATTGTAGAGGTCATTTACCTCATTTGTTAGATTGATTCCCAAGTATTTTTATTGAGGCTATTGTGAATGTGAGATAGTTTTCCTAATTTCTCTTTCAGTGGATTCATCACTGATGTATAGGAACATGTTTGATTGATGGGTGTTGATTTTATATTCTACTATTTTGTTGAATTTATTTATTAGATCTAGAAGTTTTCAAGGAATCTCCATACTGCGTTCCATAGTGGCTATACTAATTAATATTGCCACCAACAACATACAAGTGTTCCTTTTCCTCCACATCCATGCCGGAATTTGTTATTTTTTGATAAGTTCATTCTAACTGGGGTGAGATGGTATCTCATTGTAGTTTTGATCTGCATTTCCCTGATGACTGGTGACAATGGAACATTTTTTGAAATATATATTGACCATTTGTATTTCGAGAAATGTTTATTCAGATCATTCACCCATTTTAAAAATGGGATTGCTTAGTTTGTTCTTAATGTTTTCCTTAAGAGGTTTTTACATTCTTTATATTTCTTAGGTATTAACCCTGGGTCAGATGAATAGTCGGCAGACATTTTCTCCCATTCTGTAAGTTGTCTCTTCACTCGGTTTGTGATACAGAAGCTTTTTAGTTTGATGTAATCCCATTGGTCAATTCTTACTTTTGTTTCTTGGGCTTTTTCTGGGTCCCATCTGGAAAACCGTTGCCTGTTCCAGTATCTTGAAGTGTTTCCCCCTGATAGTTTCAGAGTTGCAGGTCTTGCATGAAAGTTCTTGGTCCATTTTGAGTTGATGTTTACATAGGATGAGAGATAAGTGTCTAGTTTCAGTCTTCTAAATGTGAATACCTTGTTTTCCCAGAACTGTTCATTGAAGAAACTTTCTTTTCTCCAATGTGTTTTTTGGCAACTTTGTCAAGGATCTGTTGGCTGTAGAATTGTGGATTTATTTGGGGGTTCTCTATTCTGCTCCTCTGGTCTATACATCTGTTTTCATGCCAACACCATGCTTTTCCAGCTGCTATGGCTCTGTAGTCTTGGAATTAGGTATTGTGTTGCCTCCGGCTCTGCTCTTTTTGCCTAAGGATGCTTTGGCTAGTCAGGGTCTTTTGTGCTTCCACATGAATTTTAGGATTGCTTTTTTATAGTTCTGGGAAGAACGTCATTCTTGTTTTGATGGGGTTTGCATTGAATCTCTACACGGCTTTGGGAACTGTGGACATTTTACCAGCATTAATTTTTCTATCCCATGAGCATGGGAGGTCTTTCCACATTTAAGTGCCATTTTCTGTTTGTTTCTTGTAGTTGGCAATTTTGTGTTTTGTAATTTTCACTGTAGAGATCTTTCACTTCCTAACTTTAGTCCTAGGTTATTTATTTTTGTGGCTATTGTGAATGGGATTCCTTTTGTGATATTTTTCCCCTTCAGGAAATTTCCTATCAGTATGTTGAAAAGTTATTGGATTTTGTAAGATGGATTTTTTTATACTGCTACTTAATTGGATTTAAAAAATCAGTTCTAATAGTGTTTTGGTGGAGTTGTCAGGATTTTCTTTGTATAGACTCCTATCATCTGTGATTTGGCTTCTTCCTTCCCTTTTATTTCTTTTTCTTGCCTAATTGCTTATGCTAAAATTTCTAGTGCTATATTGAGTAAGAGTGGTGGACACCTTTGTCTTGTGTCTGAACTTTGAGGAAATCTTACTTTTTTTTCCCAGTATGATGTTGTCTGTGGACCTATTGTATTGAGGTGTGATCTATCTCTACATAATTTATTCAGAGATTTTTCTCATGAAGGGATGTTGTATTTTTATCAGATGGTTCCTCAGCATGTATCATGACGAACATACAATTTTTGCCCTTCATTCTATTCGTGTACTGTATGACGTGTATTGATTTGTGTATGTTGGACTATCAATGCATCTCTGAAACAAAATTAACTTGACCATGGTGTCTGATTTTTTTTTTTAATGTGCTAAGTTCAATTTGCAAGTATTTTGTTGAGGATTTTTGCATCTATATTCACCGGGGGATATTACTCTATGGTTTTGTTTGTTGTCTTATAAGGTTTGGTAACCAAGTAGTGCTTGCCTCTAGAATGAGCCTGGAAGGGTCCCTTCCTCTGAATTCTATGGAATAGTTTGGAAAGCATTGGTATTAATTGTTCTCTAAACATTTGGTAAAATTCAGCAGTGAAGCTGTTTGGTCCTGGGCTTTTCTTTGTTGGGAGACCTTTATTGCTGACTTGATCTAATTTCTTGTTTTTGGTCTATGCAGGTTTCTTATAACTTCTTGGTTCAATTTTGGTAGTTCACATGTGTCCAAAAATGAGTCCATTTTTTCTAGATTTTTTAATTTATGAGATATACTATAATCTCTAATAATCCTTTGAATTTCATTAGTATTGTTCGTAATTTCTCCTTTCTCATCTCTTATTTTATTATTTGGGTCTTCTCTCTGTATTTGTCCTTGTTAGTCTAACTAAAGGTATGTCAATTTTGTGTATCTTTTGAAACAACAACAGTTTTTTGTGGAGGCAAGAACCAGGGATTGAACCCAATCCCTGAGCAACATCCCCATCCCTTTAAAAAATATATATCAAAACAGGGTCTTGATAAGTTGCTTAGGGCCTCACTAAGATGCTGAGACTGACTTTGAACTCGCAATCCTCCTGCCTCAGCCTCCTGATCTGCTGGGCTTACAGGTGTAGCCACCACGCCCAGCCCAACAGTATTTTTGCTGATTCTTTGTATTGTTTTTTGGAGCACTTAATTTATTTCTGCGGATTTTTATTGTTTAATTTGGGGTCTGGCTTGTTCTTGCTTTCATAGGAACTTCTACCTCCACTGACCTTAAAGACAAGCCCAAGCCCAGTGTTAATGAGCATGTGCCATGTGTGAGGGCTTCTCTGGTTCCAGGAGTCATTTGTGCTTATTTTTCACTTTCCAAATGTTTTCCCCCTCTGGGGTAGATTTACCCACTCCATGGAAAGTGACGTGATGATATTGGGCTTGAGCCCAAGGAGCACAGGAGAGTTTTGGCAGGTCGATGGTGTGTTGGTGCCAATCCACTTAGAGCAAAAACTCTGTTGGTTGACATGGAGGGGCACCTATATCTGCTATATGTGGATTCAGAAGGCATCACAGCCTCCTCCAAGAGACTCCTTGAGCAGTAAGATCACTTTGGAGGAGAGTGGACAGGATTCCTTTGAGAAAGGATTTATAGGTGTGGGGTTGATGGGTGTAGATCTTCTGCAGGTGAGCGAATCCAGCGCGTGGGCCCGTAGAGACTATTCATACCAAATCGGCTATGGCATAAGAAGTAGATACTGAGCCTCCTCAGTAGCCAGGGCTTCCTCCTTGTGTGGGTCAGGGTTAGAACTCTCCTAGGGCCCTTTCCGCTGAGTTTAGATTGAGCACACACAGGTGTGTACAGGCATGTTCAATGTATCCCAAGTTAATGTTCTGTTGCATTATCCAATGGTGGGTGGTAGATATGTCCCAGTTCATATCTATTTTGATTTTTAATGCCCTGCTACTTATGTTGACACTGAAAATACACATTAGTAGATTATTAATTGTAGATACTCAGACTCAGGACTGCATTTCCCTTAGGGCCTGGTACAGCTCATTTTAATATTAAATAAAAATGTGCTTGAGTTGATCTGGCTGGTGGTAGTGATACACACCTGTAATACCAGAGACTTGGGAGGCTGAGGCAGGAGGATTGCAAGTTTATGGCCAGTTTCAGCAACTTAGCAAGGCCCTGTCTCCCTCCCGCCCACCCAAAAAAAAAAAAGAGGAGCAGGGGAGGAATCCTGGGGATGTGACTCAGTGATTAAGCTCTCCTGGGTTAATCCCCAGCACCAATTTTTTAAAAAGTTAATCTCCAGAGCTTGCATTTGGAGGTACTCAGTGTTCATTGGGCCACCCTGTATCACTCCTCTGGATAATTTGATGTGGAACTGAGCCCAAGAGAGGGGACACATTTAGCCCAAAAGTAACGGGTAGGTAGACTTCCAGATTCCAGGCTGGTTCTTGACTTATTTTAGCCATAATTTTAAACACAATAAAATCTTTTAGAAAATGAAGCTTACATGAATCCTCTCAATTCACAGTCAGATAGAAGTACTGAGGAGGCACATAGGTGTGGACAGTAACCTCATCCTCTGGAGGCTTCTGAACCAACTCTATGGATCTGTCTAGGGCTGCTTAGAGTCACTGGTGCCTAGTAAGCAGGTAGTATTGAAGTCTGGGGAAGCAATATGGAATACTGAAGCTAGGTCATTGAACCCAAGGCTGAAGGGCATAGAGATGCAGAGTTGAACTCTAGTGATAGACTGACTATGTTGCTCACTCGGTGTGTAAAGACGGGCGAGTCATGTACCCTGTCCAAGTTTCCACCATCTGTAAGATAAGCTGGGATCACAGTATCTCTGCTTGTGAGGGAGCCACCAAAGTCACTAAAACAGTCTCAGCACAGTGCCGGGCTCTTAGTATTCAGGAAGTGCTGTTAGATTCTGATGGTGACATTGGTGGTGATGTTGATGATAATAGGATGCTGAGGATGGTGTTGATGATGTGATTGCGATAATGTTGATAATGGTGATATAATGATGATAGTGATGGATGGTAATATTGAGCATGGTGATAATGATGACATTGATGATGGTGGTGATGGTGGTGGTGATGATGGTGATGGTGGAGGTGATGGTGGTCACAGTGACAGTGGTGGTGATGGTGGTTGATAATAACGGTGAGGATGCTGAGGATGATGATGATGATGGTATGGCGATGACAGTGATGATGACGATGTTGACAATGGTAATGACAATGGGGTGGTGATGATAATGGTGATTGTAGACACGAGGGATGGAGATGATCAGTGGGGATGATTTGGGGGTAAAGTCAAGTCTGACTCCAGGAATTCTAGGGTGGAATAATTAAAAGAGTCTTTTTCTTAAAAAAAAAAAAAAACCACAAAATTAGTTCCTGTAGTCCTGTGCTTTCGTATAAATAGAACAGGTGGCTGCATTCCTTGCAGAGGACTGAGTCGCCTTCCGGTTCCACTCTCACGTCCTCTGTGCTTCTTCCTCTCTGCTGTCTCTTGGGTTGGACTCCCCAAGGTCCTCTGCAAACTTCGTTATCCCTGTGTTGAATCTCTGTTCTTTCACATTTGCAGAACGTGTGAATTGTATTTACTTAACATTTCTAACACTGTCTGATGGTTATACTTGGGAAACCAACATGATTTCCATACATAGAAAGTGGGTCTAGAAATAAAAGCAATGGTGATCAAACCAGGTTATTCATCTTGGGTAGGTAGATACTCTCCCCTGCAGATATTCCAAAACTGAGACCTACTTATTTTTGATGAAAAGGGAGATTAGCTCATATTAGCAAGGTGAGAAGGACTGGTACCAAAGAGGGACCTTCTCCTTGACAGAGCTATCAAATCCTGAAAAGAACGGATGACAGAGTATGGTCAGTCTGTTGAATGCAGGGTTTGCCCCGCACCACAGACAGGCCTGCCCCAAAGACAGGCTGTCATAGCTCATACCATGTGACCGCACTCTTCAGGACCTGCGGAAACTGACATCAACAGGTGGACACAGGTAAAAATTAGCTCACAGCTAATCAGCTTGGCCTCTCAGCCTGGCTCCTACAGAAAGGCAAATGGGGAGACATTATCAAACGAGGCTTCTATTTCGAGAAGGCATCTGAGCAGCTGGGTTGTGAAAGGGGCCAGACTCTGCTGAGGGGTTGCTTGAATCTGCAAAGCAGACCTGCTAAGCGGTGTCACTGCAGCCAGGGTGCATTCGCCCGGCTCAGAGGTCACTGTGAAGCAAAGAGGGGAAGAAAGGCTCATCTCTCGGATCTCCTGCAGAGGACGCCCCTGCAATGAAAGAGGCGGAAGCTAGTGGATAAGATCTCCTGGAGAAGAAATGGGAAGTGAGAACAAGTCACATTTTTGCCACATTAAAAAAAAATTTATTTATTTATTTATTTATTTATTTATTTACTTCTCTTCACAGACTGTCTTTTAATGAGTGTGCTTTTCACACTCCTGGATCTGCCCAGGAGCAGTCTGCTCAGATGACTTCCAGGGTACCAGACAAGCTCTACAGTAATTCTGGACACCAAAACCTGACCTTTGCTGGATATTCACATCCTTGTAGGATTCTCTTTCTAGGTGGTGGCCTTAGCAGCAGGGCTGAAAATATCGGCACCGTTTCCTTCTTTTATCTTTAATTATAGAAAAATTCAAATATACTGAGAAGAGTGGGAATCATGAGCCCCCTCATCTCACCAGTCTCCTGTTTCGATAATTATGGACTCAAGTCCTTACAGCCTCGTCACCTCTCCCCTTGAGGTTATTTTGAAGGAAGTCCTGGGATCGTGTCACTTCATCCGCAAATACCTGAGAATTTGTTCGGTTGAGACTGTATCAGGCTGTGTGAGACAAGTGTATTTAAAGTTGAATTATTTATGTGAATGAGGATCCACCATGGCTCACTCATCTTGGCAATGTCTTCTTATCTCCCTCCTCATGTCCCCATCTCTTTCTTCCTGGGCCCCTCTGTGGGGCCCCAAGAGTGGACACTTGAGAAGGAGGTGCATTTGTCTTTGGTGCTCCTCTGGACGTTGACTTCTCTATGGGGTTTCCCCCAACCCCTTTAGGCATTCGGAAATTGTGTATTTTCTTCCTCTTTTTGATGACACATTTATTTTTTTCTATCTGACTTTATTTTTCATTTTTCATTTTCCTTAAGAATTTTTGTTCACAGCAAATCATGATTCCTTGAAGAGTTTCCTGTGATGAGAGGACCAGTGACCGGAGGGCAAAGGGCCTCCTCGGTTATTCCAGGCCCAGCAGGGGGCTGACATTTCGAAGAACTGAGGGTGGAAGGAGACTCGGGTCTGACCCTCATGAGGCTTTACCATTGCTCTGTGACCCTGGCTAACTCACTCAACTTCTCTGGGCTCTGGTGTCCTCCTTTGCAACAAGAGGGACTGTTTGTTCACTTATAGTTCCCTTTCTTTTCCCATCAGAGTTGAGGCTGATGTCTCATGTCTCATGGGCACATGCTCATACCTGCTAAGCAGGGGTCATGCCGTCCACCATGCTCAAGACCTGCCCATCTCAACGTGTCCCATTCCTTCCTCAGGGCTGGGTACTGCCTCTCCTCCCAGACCTTGCTTGGCTGATTGAGAAGAAAACAACTGCAGACTCCAGTGGAGGAAGAAGTGGACGGGGCGGTGGAGGCCACTTCTCCATGTCCTTGACCGAGTGTCCGCTTTCTGGGCAACAGCCTCTGTCCACTGCTCATCTCTATTTCGGTCACCATTTGGCATGAATCACTGGGACTTGGGCCCTCAGGGACAAAAGTCCAAAATCTGCTATAAGAATGGTAACTTGAGGAAACTTGGCCCCCTGCCCCTGGGGCTTCCATGTTCTCTGGGACAAGCTGCGTGCTGATATCATGGACTTAATTACTTTCTGGATTGCATGGGGCCCTTGTCTCTGGGCTCCAGCTGGTGTGAGGACCCGGGGAGCCTAATTTAGGAATAGGAATCAGTGGAATAGCAGCTGTTGAAAGTGCTTGGCTTCTCTCTTTTGCCAGAGAATTTAAGAAACAGGTGCTTGGAGACACCTTACTGCAGGGACAGGTCTCTCCTGAGGCTTCTGGGGAAAAGCCTCAGTTCTTGGAGATGAAAAAGTCCCTGTGGACGTCATCCTGGCTTCTTAGTGCCCGTATCTCAGTACTCGGTAGGGGTGCTCATTCTGGCTGCACTTGATTACATCCAGTGACGGGGAGCTCATCCTCTCTGGGGACAACAATTTCATCATGGGACAGCTGAGCTCGTCGGTGCCAACCTGATTTCTACCTAGTCAGAGAGGTCTTGATGTCACTCTGCTGCCCTGGTTTCACCCCGTGGTGTCAGAGAGAGCAAGGTCAAGTTCGTCTTCCTTGTGATGGTTCTTCTGATAACTTGAAAGCAGCTCTCCGGTCCCTGCCACCGAGCATCTCCGGGCTAAACACAGCTCTTTCAGCATGGCGCATGTGACGTGTCTCCTGTCTCCCTCACTCTCCTCAGTTTCTCCTGGACAGGAGCCAGTTTTCACCATCCTCCTTGAGGCCTGGAACCCTGAAGGCTCTGCTTGGAGCTCAGGCAAATAGAACGTTCTCAGACCCTCCGGGGCCTGCGAGGGCAGCTCTGGTTGGCTCGCTACACCCGACAGGGTCCCCCGTGATGCTCTCTCTTCCATGCTGCTGCTAAGCCGCGCCACCCGCTCTGAGATTTGGCAGCTACATCTCAGGGCACCAGCCCTGGAGCTTTCCACCCTCTGTCCCCATTAAGGTTGGGTCTCGTTGGACCCCGGCCGTGTCGCTCCAGGCTGTCTGGGTGTTTCAAAGTCCCCACGCTCCCATTGACATCTGGCGGCCCCTCTCAGCTCTGTGCCAGCGACACCAGCAATGGACACGCGGCTTGTCTTCCTCCAAGTCGTGGATAAACGTGCTCCGTGGTGTTGGGCAGGGGCCTCCCTTTCAGGCTGTCACTCAGCACTCTCTTGGGGGGTGGATACAGGTGGTACGATGACATCCTACCCACAAAGGGAAACTGGCTGCAAACTGGATACTCCACAGCCACACATGACCCCTGACCAGGGTGCCCTGACTTGCTATTAAAAGCGATGAGGTGAGTCACCCATGTCCTGGGCATGGTTGACCCTCGCTACCGCCTAGCCATCGTGCCATCTGTTCAGGGAGTCAACAGACCTCTCTGGGTTGCCCTGGAAGCAGAAGAAAGCAAGCCGCCGGGTAGCAATGTTGGGCTGGGGTCTGGGACACTGAGTAGCAGGTGGGGAAGACTCCTGGCTCCTGTTCCAAGTCACTGGGAAGACTGAGCTCTGGGTGACAGATGGAGGGAGAGGGTATCCTTTTTCCTCCTAGGTAGGTCAGCTCCAGAAACATTTTCGGAGGCTGGGCTTGGTGGCTTTCTAATTAGAGGGGCTGATAGGACTCAGTTCTGTGCTCAGTCTTCCTTCCTCTTTCCCTCCCTTTCCTCCTCTCTCTGCATTTCTTTCCTTCCCTCCTTCCTGTTGACAGTTGTCCACATTCACCTTTGCCCTGGAGGCCTCTGGGTCTGGGTCACAATCCAGGAGGTGAGACATGTGTCAATCATCAACCACCCTGTCTGCGATAAGAGGTGGATCCAAAGTGCGCCAGGGGCATCACAGGAACGTGGTGGTGCTGGGTACTCCCAGTGCCCCGCCTCAGTGTGGACACCCATCATTGAACTGGCCCTGGAGTGAGCACACTTTGGGAGCCAAATGCCAACTCAGATTGGCTTCCACACATAAAGGAGAATAAAATTCCTCTTTTGGATTTTGAGTTTGTTTTCAGTTTGGAAAATGTGTCTCTGTAATAGGTGAACTTCAAGTTAGCCCAGGTCCATTTGAGAGTCAAGATGCTGTTGAATTTGGAGACAAAGCCTGTTGGGGACCCATCAACCCAGAGTCCAAGTAGTAAAGAGAAACCAAGGCCAGCTGTGAGCTAGGAGTGTGAGAGGACTCAGTACCTTCTGGTAAGAGGGTAGACTGACATCAGACAGTTGTGGGTTTGTATGGTAGTTTTTCTCTCTGTCTGTGTGGCCTTGAGCTTCTTAGCTTTTCTGGGCCTCAGTCTTCCCCATCTATAAAATGGGGGTAGTACTTAGCAGAGTCATTGTAAGTATTTGTTGAATGAGCCTAGTACCCAGCATCCATTAGATTATTTATTGCATTTATTCACTTTTATGTCTCAAATAGTATGATGACTTTTAAAAAATCTATGACTCTTCTACAAAGGAAAAGAAAAGGTACATCACATGAATAATATAGGTCCCGGTAGGGTGCTTGAATTAGTTTCATGATGATTTCTAATTTGTGTTTCTCACATAGGTATATTTTGTGAGTTCACCTTTCTTTGCCACTAGTTTTTATTAGAAAGTCTTTTCAGAGGGGAAAATTCAGCTGCCTTTCATACGTAAAACCCGCTAGGCCCTGCCTTTGTTTGGGACTGCTGAGGGTCCCACAGCGGGGATCAGGTCTTATTGAACAGGGACAGGTGGGCGGGCCTGCCTTGCTGTGTGCAGTGAGGTGCATTGTAAACCAGGGAGCCTCCTGCGGTGCTGAGCTGGAAGTACTTCTGTATGGCTAGCACAAGAGGATGGAACAGGAACATAGAGGGACATGCAGGAGGGACAGTTGGCTTTGCCACTTACTTCTTATGGCTTCTGGCCAGGATTCAGTATTGAGGAGACCCCAAGAGCAGGAGGTTCCTCTTCCTGCTCCTCTGACTTCCCATCTTCAAGGCCAAGACCTTCAAGTTCCATGTTCTTCATTCCTGTCACTGTCCCCTCTTATTTCCTGGCAGGTCTCGGGTTGGCTCTGATACCAGTTCCCTGCAGGTCAACCTGACCCTTGGCTGATGATAATTTCTCTCCTGGACAGGTCTTCTTCCTTCGTCCCTGCTCCTGAGTCCCAACGTTGTGCTATTTCGTTAGGATTTCCCAACTCTGCATTCCTGTGACATGACCAGCCTTCGTCCTTGCACAATGAGGTGGGTCAGCAGATTTTATCCTATTTATAGAATGACGCGGCCTCCGTGTAGACCTGGTGCTATGTCTGCCGGCCTGGCTGCCATGGTAGATACTCTTTTCTTTTTCCCCTTTCTTCTTTTAAGGGTTTAAAGGTTCATAAGGAATATGCAAATACAGTCTCATTGGAAAAGATTCTAAAAATAGAAAAATAGAGGGAAGTATACGCCGAGTGAAATATTTGGGTTCCTCTTCATTTATTTCTCACTGAATGGCATGGCCTGTGCTTTAGTTAGGTTTTTTTGTTTGTTTGTTTGTTTTGTTTTTTTGTCACTGTGACCAAAAGACTCAACCCAACTTTAGAGGTGGAAATTTTATTTGATGATGCTCAAGATTTCAGAGATCTCAGTCAATACATGGCCAAATCCATTGCTTTGGGCCCAAGGTGAGACAGAACATCATGGCAGAAGAGTTGGTGGAGGAAAGCAGCTCAGGGCATGGCAGTAGGGAAGCAGAGAGAGTTCTGCTCACGAAGGACAATACATAACCCCAGGGGTGAGCCACCTCCTCTAACCACATCCTACCTGCTTATAGTTGCCACTCAGTTAATCCATATCAGAGGATTAATGCAGGGGTGTTTGGAGACACCATACATTCAAACCATAATGATATGTTTCATTTCAGTTTTATATTTCTGTGTATTTATATATAACTTACATTGTCAGCCTAAATACAAATGTGAATATGTATGCATGTGTGCACTAAGAGTTTTGCCTAAAAGTAAGTCTGGCCTTTGGCCTCTGCTCTTGACAGGTGGTCTTTGTTTGCCTAGGGGTTTGGTCTACCTGGACTGTACTAATGTGATTTTGGGTGGGGCTTACCACAACAGAGAGACCAACAGTGTGATTTAGGGTGGGTGAGGGCTTTGGGTCACACACTCAGTGAACTGGAGACTAAGTCAGTCATGTGGGTTATCTGTCTATCCATCCTTCATGCCTGCATGAGATAATCCCCCCAATCATGCTGAACACTGAGACCCAGGTGAGCGTCCCTGTCTTCTGATATTCTATGCATATTGTCACACATGGATGCCAGGAGAGGATCGTGTCCCTAAGTCTATGGGGAGAGCACAATGGGAGCTTCACATCAGAGACTTTCCCTGGATTCCGTCTTAAGAACTTCTCTTGACTGATTTTAATCTGCATCCATTCTCTGTCCTAAACTCGGCTGTGGGAGCATAACAGCTTTCAGTGAGGTCTGTGAGTTATTCTAGAAGACGACTGGACGTGACGGTTTTGAGAACCACCCCCTGAATGTCCAGTTGATATCACGAGTGAAGGGGGTCTTGGAGAAGAGTACCCTTTACCTTGAAAATTGGTCTAAACTCATAAATGACATAGGGGACTCTGTTCATGGCCCTTGGGTTCAAGTATCTTTTTATCTGCTTGAAAACTTGCTAGTTAATTTCTACCTCAGTGTCCTCACATGCAAAATGCAGTTGATAAATAGCACATCCATCCAGAGGACTGTTTTGAGGAATGAATGAATGCACGTAGAAGTCTTAGGACAGTACCTGCCGTGGGTTTAGGGCTTCAGAAGTGCCGATGATGATCTCCATACCAGATTACTGAAGTCCTCCTTACTGCTCTTACTGAATGGACTTCATTTAGTCCCTCTGGACCTTAGTATCAATTTGGGCACCAAAGTGCTTTGCAGGAGATGACTCTTGGGCTGCATGACAATGTTTAGTAAATTAGTCAGCTAGTCTATTGCAAGTATTTATTGAGCACCAAGTATTTACTTAGGAAACATTAATTTGGCACACACTGTATACAGGGCCCTGTCCTGATAACCATAGGGCTATAAAAACAAGAATATTGGGAAAAAGAAAAAGAAGTGAACACCTACGTGACCATCTACTAAGCTTCTGAGGCTGTCGGTTTATTATTTCATTTAATCCTCATGCTAACCCCTAGAAGGAAAATGGTAGTACTTCTTTTTGCAGAAAATAGGTTAAAACTCTTGCCCAGGTTGACATAGGCAGCATGTTTTGAAGGTAAAAGGTAAGCCTCATTATGTCTCATTTCAAAGCTGGTTCATCTTGAGTGTGTTTCAGTGCTGGACAAGATGTGGAAAGAGAGCCACTTTTCTGTTTGGAGGAGGGGCGGTAGAGTTGGGAAAGATGAAACATGCTGCCATCATAAAAAGCTGAGTCTCTGGCCAGCACTTCCCCAATTTACACAGTTGCTTTGTGACTCTGTGCACATCAGTCAACTTTTTGTTATTGACACACATACCTGAGACAATCGGCTTACAAAGGGTATAGGTTCACTTTGGCTCACAGTTCTGGTGACTTCTGTTTGGTTGATTTGGGCCTGTGGCGAGGCAGCACATCATGGCAGGGAGCATGGGCAGAGAAAGCCTGTTCACCTACCGACTGGAGGCAAAGGAGAGAGGAAAAGGAAGGGGATGGATTCCCACAGTCCCCTTTGAAGGCACACCCCCAATGACCTTGTATCCTCCCACTAGGCTCCACCTCTTAAAGGCTCCACTACTTCCCAATAGCATGAACCAGGAGCCTAAGTCTACAAAACAGCAATGTGTTCTTGCAGTTTTCAGAACCAGTTGTGACATAAGCAAGCATTGTAATTCCCACTTATTGGCAGACGAGAAAATTAGAGGCTAATATTTAAGGTAAATATCTAATAAGGGGAAAGAAGAGAGAGTTGCCTTTGCATGAAGCCCTGGAAGGTAGTTTGCATGTCATATGACTCAGTGGGCTCACTACCCGGGAGTCATTGTGGCACTGCAAACATATCCCTTTGGACTTTGGGTAATGGAGTATTCCAAAATTGAATCTGAATTAAAAACAAAAGCCTTAATTAGTTTCCTTTGCATCTTTATCTGCAACTAAGTACATGGCTGCCTCTGGAGGGTTTGCTTCAATTTTCCAGGTCTAAGTCCTCAGGGACAAACTAATGTCTGCTGAGCATTTAAGCTCTGCTGAGTAAAACAGAAAATAATTCAAGTTCAATACAGAGATGGCCACAGGGGAGTCAATGAGTGACTTAGGATGCCCTGCTTCCCCACGCATGTGTGGGCTTCAGCAGAGTGGCATGGCTCAGAGCTGGCAGAGTAAGGTCATAAATGATATTGACATTTATTTTCTAAGTAAACTTCAGAAGTTTACTTCCATTGGATAGATTTACCCTCCTGATAGAGAGGGCCTTGTGGGCAGGCTGGGCCCAGTTTGGGGGAAGACACTAACCCCATTCCTAATATGCAGCTGTTTCCTAAGTCCTTTGGAATCTGGCATTTGTCTTTATTCTTCAGAATTCCAGATGAACAAGGAGCATATATTATAACCATCCACAGGTTCTTGTTCTGAGACTCACAAGGTTATTAGGAGGTTGGAGATGATTCAGGAAGCATCTGCTCTCAGAAACCCTGACTTGGCAGAAGCCGGGGCTCTTGGAGAAGCAATTCATTTGCCCAGTTCATCCAGCTACTTTTAATTGGGCACACACTGTATCCAGCCAAAGAGCTCAGAACAGGGTACACTGCTACAGACAGGACAGACTTGGCCCATCTCCTCTCCTCAGGAAGCCTGAATACAGGCCTGGCTAGATTTAGACTTTAATTATGACAAAGTGCTTCTTTAGCCACTGGTTCCTGGAAAGAGGACTAGATGGTCCCATCTTTCAGGTGAGGACACAGGCTGGAGAAGACCAAGCATATCCGACAGTCAGAAACTGGTATTGGATCTGGGTCTTCAAGGTCACAACTTTCTCTAAAAGCCTGGACTTCAAAACCAATAAACTGGCATTGGTGAAACTTTTGGAAAATAACTTAATGTTTCAGAGCCTCAGTTTCCCCTGTTATATATAAGATGGGGATAAGAAAATCTATTTTGCAGAATTTGCTGAGGTGGTTTTGTTAGGTAATATATATCTTCAGAGATATGGGCAGATAAAATACATAATAATGTGATTTGGCATTTTAGAAATAGCTGAGAACTTAGGAATAATCCTGACTACTATAATAATACTGTCCCATATTTATTGAGTACTTATTATGTTCTAGAACATTTCTATTATTCCTTATTTTACAGCTAGGAAAACCTGAGTATAAGGAAGTAGGGTTACTTGTCCCAAGTTACATAATTTATTGATAAAAGATGATAAAGCAAAGATTCAAAACTTATAATACAGATATATATTCTGTATAACTCAAAAGCAATATCACCTCCTGAAGTATGACAGAGCCTCTATTTTTTCACCTGTTCAGTGGGTAATAAATCTCTCAAGGTTGTTGTCAATATCAAATGGAGACCATAAGAATTGCTTTAAAACCCTGCAAGTGCTGCCCACAGAATTCCCTGTCCTCATATGTCAAGATCAGAGGGCCACAGCATTTGGGACTCTATAAGGATATCCTACAATACAGATGAAAATGTATCTGCTAAGTTGACATCTCCAAAGATGGTATTTTATTGAGAATAAAGGATACCTGGCCAACCATGTTGGAAACTTCAAGTAGACCATTTAAATTACTGGTTTATTTATGGTTCTCTATTAAAGTTGAAATATGACTTGACTTCATTTTTTAAAGATTTGTTTGGCAATAATGCTGGAGTGGATGTAGAGAGAAAAAGGAACACTCGTACACTGTTGTTGTGTTTGTAACTATGGAAATCAGTATGGAGGTTCCTCAAAAGACTAGGCATGGAACCACCATAGGACCCAACTCTACCACTCCTTGGTATTGATCTTGAAGAATTAGTCATCATGCTACAGAGATACAGTCATCCCCATCTTTACAGCAGCATAATTCACAGTAACCCAACTACAGAACGAGCCTAGATGTTCATTAATGGATAAAGAAAATGTGGTATATATACACAATGGAGTTTTTTTCAACCATAAAGAAAAATGGAATTATGTCATTTGCAAGAAAATGGATGGAATTAGAGATCATTAGGTTAAGTGAAATAAGTCAAACTCAAGGTCAAGGGTCATATCTTTTCTCTCATGTGGGAACTAGAGAGGAAAAAGGAAAAGGTGTTGGGGGGGATCTCATGAAAATCAAAAGACAATCAGAAGAGGAAAGAGACCAAGTGGGAATGGAAAAGGGAAATACTGAGGAATGATATTGGCCAAATTATATTGTGTGCATGTATGATTATGTAACAAAAAATCTCACATTATATGTAGCTGTAATGCACCAATAAAATATGTGAAGAAAAAAATTTGTTCAGAAGGTATTTTCTTTTCATTTTTTACAGACTGCATTTTGATTCATTGTACACAAATGGGGTACATCATTTTGTTTCTGTGGTTGTGCACAATATAGATTCATACCACTCGTGTAACTATACATGTACATAGGGTAATGATGTCCGTCTCATTCCACCATTTTTCATACCCCCTCCCTCTCATTTCCCTCTGTGTACTCTAAAGTTCCTCTGTTCTTCCCTCACCACCCCGTAGCCCCTTATATATCATCATCCACTTATCAGGGAAAACATTCAGCCTTTGGATTTTTGGGATTGGCTTATTTCACTTAGCATGATATTCTCTAATTCTATCCATTTCTCTGAGAATGCCATAATATTCTTCTTTACAACTGAATAATATTCCATTGTGTATATATACCACAGTTTCTTTATCCATTCATCTGTTGAAGGGCATCCAGGTTGGTTCCACCATCTAGCTATTGTGAATTGAGCTGCTGTAAACATTGATGTGGCTGCGTTAATGTACTATGCTGATTTTAGGTCCTCTGGGTATAAACCGAGGAGTGGCATAACGGGGTCAAAAGGTGGGTCCATTCCAAGTTTTCTGAGGAATCTCCACACTGCTTTCCAGAGTGTCTGCACCAATTTGCAACTCCACCAGCAATTTTAAAGTGTGCCTTTTTCCCCACATCCACACCAACATCTATTATTGCTTGTGTTCTTGATAACAGCCATTCTAATTGGAGTAAGATGAAATCTTAAAGATGAAATCTTAGGGTCAAAATGGATCAAGGATTTAGGAATTAGACCAGAGATTGCACCAAATAGAAGACAAAGTAGGCCCGAATCTTCATCATGTTGGCTTAGGACCAGACGTCCTTAAAAAGACTCCCAAAGCACAAGAAATCCAAGCAAGAATCAATAAGTGGGATGGACTCAAACTAAAAAGCTTTTTTTCAGCAAAGAATATAATCAATAATGTGAAAAGAGAGCCTACAGAATGGGAGAAAATCTTTTCCACACACACTTGAGATAAAGAACTAATCTCCAAAATTTGTAAAAAACTCACAAAACTTTACACCAAAACCACAAAGAACCAGAGAAGAAGACATATAGGCAATTACTAAATATATGAAAAAGTGTTCAACTTCTCTAATAATTAGAGAAATGCCAATTAAAACAACTCTAAGATTTCATTTTATTCCAATTAGAATGGAAGGTGATTTCTGATACTCATTTTGCCTTTAATAACCTGTCTTTTATCATAAAATAAGGGTCGGCATCACTGTACAAGGTACATAATTCAAAAGGAAGAAAAAAAACGCAGAAAATCTAGATTTCTAATGTCTCATGAGAAAAATAGAAATACTTTCTGCTGTGATACCAATTGCCAGATGTGAAAGAGAAGAAATTTTAGGCAATAATTTCTTTTTATAGATTTTGTTCAAAAGTATTCTTTTTTATTGTGATAAAATACAGACAACATAAAATTTACCATTTTAACCACTTTAAATGTATAGTGCGGTGGCATTAAGTACTTTCACAGTATTGCACTGAGGTTACCACTATCCATTTCCAGAACTTTTTCATCATCCCTAAGAGAAACCTTGTGCCCACTCAGTTATGACTCCCGATCACTCCTCTCTCCAGCCCTGGTAACTTCTGTTCTACTTTCTTTCTCAATGAATCTCTCTACTTCTTCTATCTCGTATAAGTATAATCACATATTTGTCTGTCTGTATCTGACTTATGCACTTAGCTTAATGTTTTTAGGTCTCAGCCATGTTGTAGCATGTTATGGGATGAATTGTATCCTGTGTTCCCCAGAATTCATATGCCGAAGTCCTAAACCCCAGCCTCTCAGAGTGCAATCATATTTGGAGATGAGGTCTTTATAAAGGGAATTAAGTTACAATCAAGTCATTAGGGTGGGCCCTCATCCAACATGACTGGTATCCTTCAAAGAAGAGGATACTGGGACCAGATATGTTCAGAGGGACATGATATGAAAATCTAAGCCAAGAGAGAGGCCTGGGACAGGTCCTGCCTTCCTGACCCCTGAGAAAGAACCAACCCTGCCATACCCTGATCTGAGAGTTCTCTAGCCTCCAGAACAATGACAGAAAACCAATTTCTGTTGCTTATGGCACTTAGTCTATTGTATCTAGTTATGAAAGCCCTGGAAAATAGCACACATTGGAATTTCATTCCTTTTTAAGGATGAACAATATTCCATTGTGTGCATATAGCACATTTTGTCTGTCCACTCACCTGTTTTTCTTTTCTTTCTTTCTTTTTTTTTTGTACCAGGAATTGAACCCTGGGGTGCTTAACCACTGAGCCATATCCCCAATCCTTTTTATTTTTTATTTAGAGACATGGACTTACCTGTTAAAGGACACTTGGGTTGTTTCTATCTATGGGTTTTTGTGAATAATGCTGTTAAGAATATTTGTATACAGCTGGGTATGGTGGCATACACCTGTAATCTCAGCAGCTCTGGAGGCTGAGACATGAGGATTGTGAGTTCAAAGCCAGCCTCAGCAAAAGCGAGGCACTAAGCAACTCAGTGAGACCCTGTCTCTAAATAAAATACATAATAGGGCTGGGAGTGTGGCTCAGTGGTTGAGTGCCCCTGAGTTCAATTTCTGGTACAAAAAAAAAAAAAAGAAAAAAAATTGGTATACAAATACCTTCTGGAGTCTTTGCTTTTAATTCTCTTGAGTATCTATTTAGAAGTGGACTATCTCCATCACAAAGCATTCTATGTTTAACTTTTTGAGGAACGACACAACTGTTTTTCAGGATGGTCACATAATACATTTCCTACTAGCAAAGCTCAAGGGTCCCAGTTTCTCCATGTCCTTGTCAACACTTGTCACTCTCCAAGTTTTTGGAATGTTTTTAGTACTTATTTAACCAGAGGCATTAAAATCAAACAAGGGAGGCCACCTTCTGGAATGGCAGAGTAGACTCCTGAAAGGCCAATCTACTCTCAGAGAACATATATAAACTCCGACAAAGTACAAAAAATAATACCCAAAGTCTCTGAAAAATGCACTAAATTCAGAAGATCATGGAAAAGGTCAGAACTTCAAATCAGCACTAGTTAAGTTTGGAGTATGTAAGTCTTTTGCTTGAAGGCAAGATGCAGTCACAGGGAAATGAGCAATAGCCAAGACTTCAGTAGAAATCTCATTCAATTTCTGGCATGGGAACGAAAGTGAGGATCTTCAGGGCTTCTGTCATTACTGGCAAGTGAGAGTGGAGTCCTGAGTGGAAGAGAGATGAAGGGGACCCCACAAATGCCTTGGCTAAACACTTCAGATGCTGTTGCAAGCAGCTTCTAGAAAGGCTAAACAAAATTAATTATATTTGTAAACATTGGTAGCAAAATTTCTAAAAATTACAATGTCATTAGCTTAAGAACAAATGCTACCAAAGATGCCCAAAACCTCTGCAATGAAAGACATCTACAATAAGATAAGTGAAAGAAGATCTAAATAAATGGAGTGATATACAATATTCATGGATTGGAAAATGCAATATTGTCAAGATGTTGATTCTTTCCAAACAGATCTATTGACTACACAATCCCAATCAAAATTCTAGCAGGTGCTTTTGTAGAAATTGCTGAACTGATTCTAAAGATTATGTGGAAACACAAATGACCTAGAATTAACCAAGACAATTTTTGAAAAAGAACAAAGTTGGAAGACTTACTCTCCCTCATCTCAAGACTGTATAGAACTGTAGCAATTGAGCAATCTCTCTCTCTCTATATATATATATAGATTAAGAAAGAAAGAAGATTCTGAAATATATCTAAACACATATTATCAACTAATTGTCAACAAAGATGCCAAAATAATTCAATTGGTGTTGTGGTTTGGACATGAGGTGTCCCCCAGAAGCTCAGGTAACTGACGATGCAAGGATGCTCGGAGGTCAAATGATAACCTCATCAGTGAATTAATTCATTTGATTGATTAATACTGTGAATGGACTATGCAGTGATAACCGTAGATAAGTAGGGTGTGCCTGAAGAAAGTAGATCACTGGGGGTGTGCCCTTGGGTTGTATTTTGTCCCTGGTTCCTTACTGTCTCACCCTGCTTCCCGGCTGCCATGAACTCTGCAACTCTCCTCCATCATACCCTTCCACCATGATGTTCTGCCCCACTTCAGGCCCAGAGCAATGCAGTCAGCCAACCATGGACTCAACCTTTGAAACCCTGAGCCCCAAACAAACTTTTCCTCCTGTAAGTTGTTCTTCAGGTCTTTTGGTCACAATAATAAAGAGCTGATTAACCCCATGGGCCAAGAATAGTCTTAGCTTTCTATTGGACCAAGTGGTCACAGGGCTGTTCCTGGTTTAAGGAGTAGGCAAATAGTGTCGGCCTCTTGGTGGGAGCCATAACAAAGTCACATTGCATGGGTTGTGATTACAGGGAAACACGAGGGCCGAACCCATTTCGGAATAGACCATATAACCTAGATGAACCATGGGGACCACTCGTCAGACAACGCTGCTTATCCACTCAGGTCTCGGCTTAGAGGCCACCTCCTCTGAGAACAGCCTTCCCAGCCAGGTCATCTATCTCAAGGTGACCCACAATGACTTTCCGTTTCATTGTCCTGTTCAGCTCCTTCTTAGCTTTTCTACAGTCTTGTTCGATGGCTGCTTCCTTTGTTCATTGTGTGTCTTGCTCATTAAAATCCGATTGTGTTTTAAGATGGCTTTGTAGTCAGTGAAGAGAAACAAGGCTGGGAAGGTAGCGTAGAGCCAGGGTGTGACCTGATGAAACTGGCATTTGATAATAAGACTCCTGTGGCACGGGGGCCGGGTAGGATTCCTGGGGCCCCTCTGTAGAGGGAGGTGGTGTGAAGGGCGGATGGGAGAATGAGAGCGAGTGGAAACCTTCATGGAGGTGCCATTTTTCTGAGTCAGAGTAAGCGGCCTGGCTGCAGTGGGCAGCGGTCACGGGAGCCAGGATCCTGGTGTGGCCGGACCGTCTGATTTTCTAACAAAGTGTGGACTTTGTTAGATGTTCTATGTAGACTCTAATAATTTTTCCTCACTGCCAACTAATAAAAATGTTTAAACTGTGTTGTGGGGAAAGCTGAGGCCTAAGCCCCACTAGATGGCTTTATAAAACTGCCTGTCTCTCTGCCAACCATAATACAGTCATGATTTCACAGGCATTAATTGTAACTTCACTTGAATGCTTGAAATGCAGGTTATTGCTCTGTGGTTTGTGTGTTCACTCCAAGATACAGCCCCCAAGAGACAAGGCTGAGAGGTGTGGAGGACAAGAAGCAACCGGGAATGGTGAGCCCCACGGGGGGCTGAGGCCCAGCTCTCTGTCCTTATTTGGAACCTTGGATTGTGACATGTGATGAATGAGCAAGACGTGGCTTTGCCAGTTCCTGGCCCTGCAAGCTCACTGGGCTAAGCTGCTTCTTCGCTTGTTAGAACCTCTGTTTCCTCCTCTGTGTATTGGGAATAATTTTACTTCTCATAGCTGGCTTGTGAGGAAAATCAGAAAGCATCATTATTTACGTGGTAATGACTGGGCACCCTGTGCACTTCGGTGTACTTTGCTTAAATGAATTTGCTTAGTGTTCATGGCGACTCTCTGAGTTTATTGTTTTCATAAAGACCCAGAGAAGTCTAGTAACTGGCCCAAATCTATATAGCCATGGAGCGTGAGATCGGCATTTAAACCCAGGATTCACAATGTGGCTCCGCACATTGGATCATCCTCCTACTGTGTGCCAGGCATTGTGCTAGGCTCTGGGGGTTGTGTGGTAGATTAGAGAGATATGACTTCTGCCCTTTTTTGGTTTTTGTTTTTGTTACTGGGGATTGAACCCAGGGGTGCTTAACCACTGAGCCACATCCCCAGCCCTTTTTGTATTTTATTTACAGACAGGGTCTTGCTGAGTTGCTTAGGGCCTCACTAAGTTGCAGAGGCTGGCTTTGAACTTGCAGTCCTCCTGCCTGAGCCTCCCAGGCCACTGGGATTACAGACGTGCACCACCTCGCTGGGCTCCTCATTTGATCTTTGTTGAACATTTGCTGAAGTTGGGCTCTGTTTGGGGGTAGGAGCTGAATTGAAATGCAGGATTTTTTATTTGGGTTTGGTGAGACCAACAGATCAGAAGATGACTGTCACTGAAAAATTGTTACTCACATGCCACTGGGGGCCATGTGGTGGTGGGGTGTGCAGCAGGGTTGGTCAGGAGGCAGAGAGGGCGAGGAGAAAGCCTGCACCTGAGCCTTTATGGTGAAGGAATGAGAGGGCAAGGCAGAGCTGGATTGTAGGAATACTTTGCAGGCTCTGGGCAACAGGAGTGGCCCACGGCTGCGGGCATCCCAGAGCTGGTGTGATGTGAGGCAGAGAGAAGGCGGTAGCCTGCAGAGACTTTAGAGAGGAGGCCAGGGTGGAGTACAGACTGAAGATTTGTGGGTCTGCATATCAGAGGCATGGTTACTGGCAAGTTATTTGCTATCTTGAAGGATTGCTGAGCCCTAGGAGGGGCAGTCCCTCTCCTGTCAGCAAGGACCCAGATGCCAGTGTATCAAGAAGACAGGGAATGAGAAAACGGAGTTCATGTAGAGACTCATTCTCTGGCATGAACCAGACAGTGTTCTGCCCTAGAGAAACTTCCAGGCTAGTTTGGGAGGGCAGTCCTGTAGGCAGTAAGCAGTAGCACACTTAAATACAGAAATTCCTCTCCCATTCATCTCTTTATTAACACCTACTTATTCATTCCAGCACATAGGTATTGATTGCCTACTATGTGCCAGGCACTGTTTAAAGTACTGGGGGATAAAGCATAAATAAGTCTCCTGCTTTGTGAAGCTTATGTTCTGGTGGGGATGACAATGAATGAGAAAATATATGAAAGACAAGTTAAGCTCCTAAAGTGATATGTGCTATGAAGACCATGAGGCAGAGGGATGTGACATAGAACAACTGGGGACTTCCAGAGAAGGTGGTCAGGGATGGCTTCTGAGAAGAGGTGACTTTCCATCTGATCCTGGGTTGGCAAGATAGAGTCATGTAACCATGTGGGAAAGAATGGAGTGACAGCAAGTGCCAAGGCCCTGAGGTTGAAATAGGGTTTTCTTATTACATTTCAGGCACAATAAAAAGAGGCCATGTGGCAGGAGCAGAGGGAGCTGGGAAGGGAGTGATGGAATTGGAAATCTGGGAGGTTTGCAGGTGCCAGATCCCCCAGGCCATGTTAAGGAGTCTGATTTTTTTTTTTCCCCCCTTTGGGGAGCAATCACAAAGTTGCAAGTAGGGAGTGACTTGACTCATGCATGTGGAATATGAGCTCATGGGACATGGCCACAGGGGGGGGACAAGAGTGGAGACCAGCTGGGAGGCAGTTGAAGTAGCAAGGTGAGTGACACTGAGTGCCTTGCCAAAGCCTAGTGCCACACCAGGCTGCAAAGGCACCTGTGTCCTGGTCCTCAGCCTTTGCAGCGTAGAGAGCAGATCCACAGGGAACAGACCCTCCACAAGCTGGAACAGACTTGAGCAGCTTGTCTGCCCCACACCAGGCTCCTCGCCCAGCTAGGTGGTGGGGTTCTCCAGTGCCTGACTCTGTTCCTGGAAGCTCTCTCCTGCTGGGAGAAACCAGAGAGGCCTTTGAGGAAAGTGGCGTCCGAGAGCCTCCTTAAGGACTTGCAAAGCTTAGCTCCCCCTTTCCGCAAGGGGTCGCCTCTCCCCGGGATGAGAGCATGTGGTGGAGAGTTCTGGACCTTGAACGTTCCTTTTCAGTGCCATTTGGGTGAAAGAGTCCTCCAGGACCTCAGCGGGTGCCTTGACTCTGGGTGGCTCTGCCCGGGTCTTGGGGCATTTTGTTCTGACTCTTGCTACAAGTTCCCGTTGGAACGTATTCCATCGTCCCCGTCTGTAGCTTCCCACCATGTGGCTTTGGGCTTCTTACCTATCTGCCATAGTTTCCTCATGGGCAGAAAGCGCACGGGTCCCACCCCTGCCTCCATGAAAGTCAAAACCCTGGACCAGGGTAAGATCCCCGGACAGACTTTCCAGGCTGCGTTACTATGCTGACGTTTTTCCTATTATAATTTTTCTGTGTTACCTGATGAATCTGGTGATCTGTGAAGGCACCCGAGGAAGCTACCCTGTTGTTTTGGAACTTGTTTCGCAAGTGCTGCCGGGTCTGTCAGTTTGGGGACAAAGGAGGACCCAGCAAGTCGTCCCCAGGTGCCTGACGTTTCACCTGTCCACTGACGGCATCTCCTGCTCCACGGTGGAGGTTGATTGAGCGGAAAGGGGCCACCTTGGGGTTGGCTCCAGGTCCTTTTCAAACCCGGTTCCCTCCCGACCTCAGCATTGGGGGTGGGACTGGAGTCCCACGTCTTCAGCTCCTGGGCAAAAATGCCCCTGAATCCATCTAGTGTGTTGGTTAAGAAAAACAAACCTGGGGCGGCTTTTCTTGGCCTCCTGCTCGTCACGTGTGTAAAGTCTGGACTGAGGGTGGGCGGGGTTTTCTCCTGCATCCCAGGAGGGGAGGCGGGGTCAGGGAAGCCCAGAACCACTGCATTTCTGCAGCCCGCGCTCCCCACTCCCCAGCGACACCCTTTCCCTGGTCTCTCTGAGTCCAGCCTTCCTGTCAAATTGCCTGCTGTACCTTCTTTCCCCCCCTCGGTGTCCTTCCTTAAAGGACTTGCAAGAGGAGTGGTCTGGCCGAGGCGGTGGGACAGAAAGGCCCTCCTGTCTCATGTTCATGAAGCTGGCCCTAGTCAGGGATGAGCCTGTGGCTCAGTAGGTCTTGAACTTCTCCTGGCTCTTCTCCAGGATCCCTGGAGGTCTTGGGGGGGAGGCCTCCGATGCTGCCGTGAGAGGCAGGTGGTGGTGTGTGTTGTGGGGAGCCGGTCTCTTAACTCCCCTTTCCCTAATTCTCGCAGCCCTGCTTTTATTTATCTCATTTGTGGGGAGACGTGTCAGATTTCACTGATCTTAACAATTCACAAAACTATTTGAGCCTGCCTGAATCAGCCACTTCCGTGTCACCAGAAGAATGTTACTCTTAAGCCAGATTAGGGGAAGGTCCCTACCAGCTGGTGTGTGACTAGAGCTCTTTATAATTCACACAGCTCTTACCTCTTTGCTGTCCCATTTGCTCCACCTGAGATGCGATCAGCCCATTTTAAAGGTGGATATTTTAAAGGGCTTAGGGACAGCTTGTCTTGTGCCAGGGTGTGGTAAAGCTCAGGTCTTAGTGTTTTGTATCTAGAAACCATAAGAAGAACTGGGGAGCCCTGGGCTGCTGTAAGAGGGCCCTGGTTAGACAAAGCCTCAACTAGCTGGGCATGATGGCATACGCCTGTAATCCCAGTGGCTCAGGAGGCTGAGGCAGGAGGATCATGAGTTCAAAGCCAGCCTCAGCAATTTAGTGAGGCTGGTGAGGCCCTGTCTCAATAAAATGCAAAAAAGGGCTGGGGATGGGGGTCAGTAGTTAAGTGCCTCTAAGTCCAATCCCTGGGGTCGGGGGGGAAATAGAAAGAAAGAAAGAAAAAGCCTACTCTGTGCAGCAATGTTCAGATGCCAGGGCAGGGCAGTGATGGAAGGTGCTATGCGAGCAGGTCCTCAGGAACCTGAGAAAGTTCTTTTCATGAAGTCACACCTGGCACTGATTTAAGTCAGTCATTAGGTGGAGGGTTATAGCGTCTGCCATTTTGTCTATTTTCAAACCTTTTCCTGAAACATCTCCATAGAATGTAGGAGAGAACTGCCCAGATGTCTGGGAAGCTAAGGGGTGTGTATATGTCTGTAACCCCCTTTTTGCCCTTCAGAGAAACAAAGACTGACACTAACACATGCCAGGTACGCGCTCACATCTGGGCTTTTCAAATAACTGCCCAGTTGCGGGCAGATGACTTGGTCTTCTGGAAAGTGCCATCATTGAAAACAACTCTAATTCTGCCTTATAAATGACACAGACAGGATCCAGATTAGCTTGTCTTATGTTTATGCTTTTCCTTTTGGAAAGTTTCCTGGTGTGGAAGATGCTATACTGTGTCATTAAAACCTTTGTCTGGAGCTGGATTTGTTTTGAAACTTTGGATTGGAAACAGGTTTCTCAGAGCCAACAGTTCCCTGACCCTGAAGTGAAATCAGTCCCCAAGTCACCCTCCGTAGGAAGTGAGGGCCATCAAAAGAGCCACCTGTGCATTCTCCTGAGAGGGGACCCTCTTCAAGCCGGTGGTAGAGGCAATGGTGATGTTGGCAAAATCTAGAGGGTCACACTGTGACTTGCAGACCAATATCCTAACTAAAGCAGAAGGAAACCACACCCGTGCACCGAATGGATATAGTCAGGTATTTTCAGATTTAAAGGATTCAGTTTTTTTACTGCTAATAGAAATCATCTCTGGAACTATTTCACCATTGGTTAGTTATTCCAAAATAAGGCATTTTCATTGTAGGCTGCAGGTAGCTGTTTCATCTAGCATCTTTGATATTTTCTTCCAGGCCCCTATTTTTAACCAGAACCAGCCTCAGTAATTTAGTGAGTTGCCTTAAACAACTTGATGAGATCCTGTCTCTACATAAAATACAAAAAGGGGCTGAGGAGGTGGGTCAGTGGTTAAGTGCCTCTGAGTCCAATCCCTGGTCCCCCCCACCCCCCCAAAAAAAATAAATAAAAGAAAGAAAAATCTTAAGCTACTGCAGGGCAGTGCCCATTTTAAAAAATGTTTTCTTGGCTGGGCATGTTGGCGTATACCTGTAATCTCAGCAGCTCTGGAGGCTGAGGCAGGAGGATTGCAAGTTTGAGGTCCTAAGCAACGTAGTGAGACCCTGTGTCAAAACTTTAAAAAGTAAAAATTAAAAAAAAAGGTCTAGGGATGTGGCTCAGTGGGAAAGCACTTCTGAATTCAATCCCCAGTACCAATAACTAACTAACTAACTTAGTCCCAGCTGCTGGTATCTGGCCTGCTTCATGCACTTACCAAACTACCTGGTTCCTGAAGGCACAGGGATCACATCCTTGGCTTGCTAGATTCAGAAGGGCTATTGGTTTGGGAACAGGGAGACCTGGGTTGCTGTCTTCGCTCTGCTTTGGACTCGCCTCGTGATGCTGATTCATCTACCCTCCCCTGGGCCTCAGTTTCCCCACTTCTCGGTGAGAGGGAGAGCACGTGGCTTCTCACCAGCCCTTCCAATACATTCCCACACTGCTTTTCCAAGCGTGGCCTCAGACCAGCAGAGCCTGTCAGAGGTGCCGAGTCTCATCCCCACCTGGCCCAGTAGAACCAGCGCTCCCTGGGGGCTCCTCATGAACACTCAGATCACCTTCCTAGAGTAAGGTGAGTGAAAAATGCTGGCCTTCATTTTCTGAACTTGAGGCCTCTGGGGGTTTCAGTTCCTGAGTTTTAATCCTGGGTGGAGTGGGGGAAGATGAAGGCAAATGTACCATCTGTAGAGTGTCCCCAGCCTTCTCCCCAGGTGGTCTCTTGGGGCTTTGTGGGGATCCACCATGAAGGTTCATACTGCCATTTGCCATTCTTAAAAGGAGTCCCCATAAATCTAGATCAGGCAGTGCTTGGCTCTGAAAGCGCAGGAAAATTTCACCAAAGTGAAATGACTTTTCTCACAGTGTCAGGATTGGAATTCAGGCTGTCTTGTGCCAGAGTCCGTGCTGCTAGGGGCAAGGCTGAGTGGTCTGATGTGCTGGGTCTGTTTGGGGAGTGAGGGGAAGACCAGGCCTGCAGTGTGTATTTACTAAGAGGCTGCCGGTTCCCTGGGAATGGAACACACTCTGGAAAGGTGCTGAGATTCAGGCATGGCTGAGTAGACAATTGTCCTTCCATTGCTGCTCCTCTTTTAGAGATTGTCACTCATTTCAAGCAAAAGCCATATCTGCTCTGACCTTGATTGACATGATGTGTGTCTTTCCAAGGCCTGGCACTGAGCTTGGGACACAGGAGTCATACCGGAAATGCTTGGTTAACGGATGAGTGAAAAGACCAACTGGAGAGCAAATGAGTGTCCTGTTGTTTGGGACACAAACAATGGGGTGTTAACATAAGTACAATCTAGCCAAGGGCCACGTCTGTTACCCTGTTGATTGAGACTCTGAGAATGGTTAGGAATCTCTGGAGTAATCACTGAGGGCTTCCTGGAGGAGGGAACTTTGTGCTGAGACTTGAAAACCAAGGCAGCTGGGAACAGGCTGATGGCTCCGTGTTTGCAAGTTCTGGCCCCAGATGTCACAGACACCTCCCCTGTGGACTGGACCACACAGGCAATGTCCTAAACAGGCAAACATCTTCCTGCTTGGCCTGGGGCTTGGGCCCAAGCATGTTCTTCCATCCAGCTTTGGCACCGGATGGTCCCAAGCCGCCTGCCCATCTGCTCCTTCCCCCTGTCCCTTTATCAGCTGAAGACGAACTCCACAGAGCTCTCCTGTCAGCTGAAGCACAAACCATTCCCTTGTAGGGCAAAAGGCTCACTAGTCCTTGTAACAATATTTCATAATTTATATATTTGATTAAAAACTGCAGCCTGTGCCAGCAGCCTGCATAATCTAGCATATTGGGATCATTAGCTGTTTGTGTCACTCTTCTATTTTAAAACTTTCCATATTTGAACTCATGGAAGCCCATCCTTCACATTTATTAAACTTTTCCCATAAAACAGTTTAGTAAGTCTCCATCATCTTTCACAGAGTTTGAAAAAACAAAGAAAAAGGCAGCTATAAAACCCTCTAGATAATTCCTTCAGGGAATACCATTTTATTTAGGCCTTTTAAAATACATTTGTCTTATCTTGCCAGTAATTAAAAAAAAATCAGGATAAATGAGAGTTTTAGTGACATTGTAATTGCTTTACAATGAGCTTTGTGACTTGGCTTCCTTCTGGGCTCCAGGCAGAAGCTTCCCCAGGCTTCCTATGAGTCTCGGTTCCCAATCCTGGGAACAGTCTTGGTCTTTTCAATTTTTGGGGTCTTCTCTTTCCAGTGTTTCAGATTGCTCCTCCTTTCCGCTTTGCTTTTGTTTTACTTACCTGAAGTGCCCTGCTGTTCTTTGGCAAATGGTATCACCTTCTCTGTGCCCAGAGGGCTTTTCTCTTCCACTTCTGCCCTCTGTTTTTTTGATAAGGAGCCCGTTACCTGTGCTTTGGGATGTGACTCTCTTTTAATCCTTCTTTCCTCTTTAGAGGTTGGCCTGTTGGCTCCTTTCAAGACATGACCATTTGGAGCACCCAGTCCTGTGGCATGGACATTAGTCAACGGATAGGTACTATAGGTACTTGCATTGGCCAGAGTCAGTCCTGAAAAAGAGACATTCCTTTGTCATTGGGCTTACTGTACCAAGGAGGACCGTGAACGTAGCCACTGGAGGTGGCCATGTTTGCTGCCATCTACGTGAGCCTGCCTCAGCGTAAAACCAGCGCAGAAGAAAACACAGATGAAAGAAGCCAGGTCTTGACTTGGGATTTGATCTCCTAGATCCAGTTGTTCACGAGACTGGCAATTCTCTTGAATTCTCTGACCAGGAAGTAGATCCTAGAATGTAGATCCTCCCTCAGTTTTTTTTTTGTTTGAATTGAATTTCCCTTACTTGCAACACGAGAGAGATCTGTATGATATTTCTTCTGTTTCTGTAAGTCCAAGTTCTTTCTGTCTTTCAAGAACCAACATTGTCCCGAAGTCAGGACAAAGGAATGCTTTATGCCCAGACTTCTGTTTCTATTGTTACTGAACCAAGAAAGTCAGATCGAGAATTTTTTCTTGAAACTAGTAGAATCTGACCAAATGCAAATATTGATTAAGACAAAAAGCACACCCCCAGGGACTCAGGAGGCTGAGGCAGGAGGATTTCAAGTTCAAGGCCAGCCTCAGCAGCTTAGCGAGGCCCTAGGCAACTTGGTAAGACCCTGTCTCAAAACAATAAAAAGAAAGAAAGAGGGTTGGGGATGTGGCTCAGTGGTTAAGCACCCCTGGGTTTAATTCCTGGCACCAAGTCAAGGAAAAAAAAAAAAAAAAAAAGAAAGAAAGAAAGAAAGAAAAGAGAGGAAGAAGGATTTTAGAAGACAGTGACGTCAACACACACATGTAGCATTGTCTCCATTCTCGATTTGTCCAGGCGCTGGGGACCATGTGCACGGCCGGCCTGCATGCTGCTGTACAGCTTCATCTTTCCTGCAACTTTCTCACATTAGAAGCCAAACTTCTGGAGCCAAAGCATGATCAGCACTCAGAGCATCCAGCACTCGATGGCACTATGGCTCGTATCCCCACGGGACCGACTGGATGGAATGTTGCAAAGGCCATAGCTTTGAAAGGTTCTCACCACGGAAGAATGGCAAGTATGTGAGGTCCCGAGATGTGAATTAGCTGGATTTAGCTAGTCCACAGCGTCTGTACGTGCAGTCACATGCTGCCCGATGATGTGTCAGAGGACAGCGGGCCTCACAGAAGACAGGAGTCCCATGAGATGGCTGGGGACCCGGAACAGTCCTGGGACCTGGTTGATGGAGCCACCACAGCACTGTAGCATAACCCACTGCACCCATGTATGGGGTGATGCTGGTACGAAAAATCCTACTGCACTGCCTGTCATGTGATAGTGGGGCACCACAATAATGTGCCTCATGCTGGATCACAAGTCTCGAGATCACCGGTATATCTATTTACATTACGTCAGAATGTATTCCTTTTACTTTAAAAAAAAAAAAAAAAAAAAAGGTCATTGTAAGCTGGGCACGGTGGCCCCCGCCTGTAATCCCAGTGACTCAGGAGGTTGAGACAGGAGGATCACAAGTTTGAGGCCAGCCTCAGCTCCTTAGTGAGACCCTGTCTCAAAATAAAAAATAAGAAGGAGGACTGGGAGTGCAGCCCAGTGGTAAAGTGTCCCTGGGTTCAATCTTCAGCACACACCCTACCCAGAAAAAAATCTACTGTAGAATAGTAGGCATGCTACGCTGGTGGCAGCCCCCTGCATCTCCTCTTTACTGGGTCTCTTGATTGCATAGAGAGGTTGCCTGGAGTGAGTCACCTGGGCCACCTAGGTTTGTGGAGATGCACTCTATGTTTGCCCAGCAACAAAATTTGCCTAATGGTGCATTTCTCAGAACTTATGCCTGCCTTAAGTGACACATGACCACGTGAGCATCGTAAACATTGACAATTTTTTTCTGTCAATTAAAAGAATCCAAATGAACGAGGAAAATATAACGGCTTCAGAGGCGCCTCATTCACACAAGCTACAGTGTGAAACAGCTCAGGTGTCAGTCACAATTCTTTTGGTTACACGGAACAAAATCCCTACTGGTGAAAAACTATAAGAAGAAGAAATGTGGAGCGATGAGAAAACAGATCACTCCGCTCAGAGAAGAAGGGATCGTCCTGTGTAAGAAGTCCGGAGGCTAGTTTGATATCTTGGTGGTATAAGTGAGGACCTCGCATCTGCTTAACCCAAGCCCCAGCATCCTTAGCTCCTCGGCGTAGTTCCCTCGTCTCCTCGAGGTTCTGAGATGGCCTCAGGACTTCCAGCCCAGCAACACTCAGCTGAAGAAAAAGGTTCTAGAAAAGCAATGAATTCCAGAGCTGGGTCAAGGAAACACCAGATGAGCCTGCAGCACTTTGTCAGGCCAGAGCATCAGGTGATCAAGGCATGATGGGGACATGTCCACAGAGAACAGATGACCGGAGGATGCTTTCTTGGCCACATTTGAGACAATTTGAGAATTAACCCATTCTGTTCCATCAACTCAACTGTGAAACACCTTTATAAAATTTAAATATAGTATATAATGTAATTTTATAACAATATAATCATAATGCTTATACCAATATAAATATAAGGAATGATTATTGTATTGTTACTATATGTTAATTCTACATTATAATAAAATTATATACAAAACAAATCTATCATTTATATATTAATATTTTAATATAATGCATAATAATAATTATTGATATTTAATATTAATGTAGCTCTAAACTCTAGATATGATTTCTGACCTCCTTCAATGTGCCTCTGTTGATGTTGTTGTAATACTTGCGGAACTGAAAACTTGGGACTTAGTGGATTTAAGTAAATAAGGATAGTAATAGTCTATAATTGATATAATATTATGCATATTATATAATATTTATGACAAGTAATAATAAATATATTTTATTATAAATATTATAAATTCATAACCCTAAGCCAACATAGATAAATGCATTAATAAATGAGGAGCAAAGCTTTTTCATTTGATGGAATGCTAATAAATGTTAAAGGAATGATTAGAATAGAAATATCAGCATCTGGCAGCAATGCTAATAAATGTTAAAGGAATGATTAGAATAGAAATATCAGCATCTGGCAGCTATCATAGTAATCATTCATTCAATCAAGAAACAGCAGTAGACTGGTGAGGTGGCGTATTGCCTATAATCCCAGCAGCTCGGGAAAACTGGGCAGGAGAATCACAAGTTCAAAGTCCAGCCTCAGCAACTTAGCGAGATCCTGTCTCTAAATAAAATATTTTTAAAAGGCTGGGGATGTGGTTCAGTGGTTAAGTGCTCCTGGGTTCAATCTCTGGTACCAAAAAAAAAAAAAAAAAAAAAAAGAAAAGGAACAGTAATTGGATACTAAGAGCCACTGGGACCATTGGGTGGAATTTTCATGAGGAGCAGGATATTGACATAGTCTCAAAGAACCTCTCTACAAAATACTTATTAAGTGCAAAGGGAGAAAAGAATAACTTTCTGGTGGAAAAACCTGGCAGTTACTAGCATAAACAAGTATTCAAAATTAAAGTTAAAATAACCTATGCTTTCTGATTTGATGCAACAAAAATTCAACAGCATGACTTGTGCAGGGTTCCTTCCCCAAAGGTATAACCTGAATCTCATGATGAGCAAATATCAGACAATTGATGGACATTCTACTCATTAACTGGACTTCAATCTTAAAACTCATAAGGAAAGAATTGGGGACCAATGGCTAAAGACACAAGGCAGATAACTGGAACGTGTAAGATTCTAAGCTGGACCTTTTTGTTATTAAAGACATTACTGGGGTCACTGATGGCTCTCGACTTGAATCCGAGTGTTACATGGTAGACCTGTGTCAGTGTTGTCCTGAATTTGATGGTGGTATGGGTTATGGAGGAGAATGTCCTTCTTTGTAGGGGTGACACACCGGCCTTTTCAGGGGTGCGCTGGGGGTGTGACTCAGTGGTAGATTAGAGTGAGAGACCCTGGGCTCCATCCCCAGCGCCCCACCCCTGCCACCTCCACAGATAAAAAGAAAGAAAGAAAATATTCAGGGGTGATGGGGCACCACCAACAGTACCCTCAAATGGTTCTTCGTTCTAACTTTTTTTTGCTAAGTTTGAAATTCTATCAAAAAAGAAGGGGGAAAATAAGAACCCCAAATCGAAAGCAGGGTTATTTCCTTTCTTCATTAAGGAAGAAAAATTTTCTAAGAAGCACCTTGTTGGAGAAGCTCGGTGGCCAGCACTGAGCCCTCTCTCCTGCCGCAAAGAAGACTGGGAAAGTAATGGGAAGTGGGCCTTTCCCATAAAGGGAGGGGAGCTGGGGTGCAGACAGGCAGCACACAGCCAGCTTCTGGTGTCCCCCTCCGTCTGGAGTCTTGACATTTGGTCTTGACCATTTGGGAACACAGGTGTCGTTAGCACAAGAGCTAATGGTTGGTGGTTCTTTCATTTCATTGCTAACCCTCTTCCTAAGGATTATGGAAGCAAATATAATAATAAGCTCATCCTTAAGGTAATTGCTCCTTGGACATTGTAAACAGGTTTTGAAACATCACTTTGTTCCCCATAAAAATATACAATTATTATTTGTTAATTTTAAAAATAAAATGCAGGAACCTTTCACAAATAGTTCTTGTGTAATAAAAGCAGTACAGTGATCACTGTCAGCCTGGGATGTTGAGTGCAGATAAAGGGTGCCTAAAACCCCCCAGGCGAGGGCGAGGCCCCGGGAAGTCTGTCTAGAGAAAGGGGTGCTGGAAATGGCAGTTACTTGCTCTTCCTGCTGACCCCTGAGATAAAACTGTGCATCAGTTAACACTGTAGCATTCTAAAGGGTGGGTTCCTGCTCCTCTAGCTTCAGAAAGGGGATCAGGAGGGAAGGTGGGTTTCAGCTGGGAAAATTAAGAAACTTGGTTGCAAGGTAAGGAAGTTTGGACTTTCTTCTGCATGTGCAACAGGGAGCCAGCCCTTGATTGTTCTTCAAGAGGAGAGTGCCCAGCGCGACCTGTGTTTCTGAGTAGTGCGTCTGGAAGCAGCGTGGAGACAGGGTGCAGTTGTAGCAGAGAGAATCATTAGGAGACGGTTGTCAGCCTGGGCACAAAATGTACCTAGGGCATGGAGGGGAAGATGATAGAAAGGACTGGACGGAGTGGCCCCTCAAGTGGAAAGGGAAGCGCCAGCGAGGGCTTAGATGCTCTAAACCCAAGGAAGAGTGTCCTTAGCAGGCAGGAGGAAGGCAGGAGCAGGGTCTGGATGCTGGTCAGTGGGGCTTGTTCTAAATAGTCACTCCCACCCATGATGATGTGACTCGGTAGTAAAGTCAGTCAGGCATCGTGCTGGTGTGTCCACAGAAGAGAGGTCAATAAACTCCCTATCTCGCTGTTTCCTACCCGTTTATATCTGTTTGAAAGCTCCCTCCCCTTTGCTCTTAGGACAGATCCTTCTTTTCTGCTGCCGGCAAAGCTGCAGCATGCTCACCCCCGTCCCCTCTGGGCCTGTCCTCATCTCTCCCTGTGCTTCTGCCACACACATCATCTTTCAGTTCTGCCGTCTCTGGCCACATTTATCACTCTCGCCTCCCAACACCAGTAATCCAGTACTGAAGACACGGGTGCTGCTTGTACCACAGGGTCCTTGCACATACTCTCCACTTGTGCACATTTAACCATTGTCTCTTCCCTCTTTGTTGACCAAGAGTTTCCTCGTTCTTTCGGTCCCAGTTCAAGTGCCACTTTCCCAGAGGCTCTGCTCTTGACATTTCTGACTGGGACCCATCACTCTTCTATGCTTGTGGTATCATTGATGTCCTCTTGATGGCATCCACGGTAGCTATAATTTTATACTGATTTACAGTAGTGGTGGCCTAAAGTCCATCTCCCCCATAGCCTGTAGAATCCATGGGAACAGGGGTCATTGATTTTTCTTTTTTGGTGGGAGGGGGTGCACCATATCCCTGTATTTAGCATGGGAAAATGAGCTCCGTTGTACCCAATAAATATTTGTGGCATGAATGGATGTATGAACGGGTGGGTCAGCCAGTGTTCTACTGGCGCTTCGTGGAAGGGCTTCTGCTTGGGAAGTATCTTATAGAACAGGAAGTATTTTATGATATAAATTGTAGAACACTGATAGTACAAATAATTTTGTCTGTAGAAATGTAAATGAGGAGTGGGGATATAGCTCAGTTGGTAAAGGGTTGCCTAGCATGCACAAGGCCCTGGGTTCAATCCCCAGTACCACCAGAAAAAAAAGAAATGAACTTTCTCCAGTAGAATGCAGTTGATGGTCACCTTGTGGGTATTGGCCAGTTTTGCATTTCTGTGAAATCTTTTCTGACTCCCCAATGCCGATACCTGTGGTTCTTTGACTTTTGGATACTTTCCACATTTTACTGTTTTCCCCATTAAATAATGAGTTACATTAGAAAGAAAAACATGTAGAATTTCCGCAGATGGTGTTGACCTTCAGATAACCAGCCCAGAAGACGCAAAAGCCTGGGGTGAGGGCTGTGGGGGCTCATGGAAAGGAACTCTGCCTGTCAAGGAGAAATGAGGAAATAGAAATTCAGGGGAATAAAGAATTCTAAAGCCCAAAAGGCTGGAAAGCCACATTTAGGAAGGGCTCAAAGGTTGGAGGGAAGATTGGTCCTTAACCTGGTGGACAGCGGGCAGCTGAGGAGGGGTATGAGGGCTTCCTACACATGCAGGGCTGTCTTGGACAGGATGGAAGGGCTAGGAAACTGAGGGCAGCTGGAGACTCCAGCCAGGAACAGAAAATCTCAGCCTTAGGAGGAACCATGGAAATTGGGTCAAACCGGCAAAGCAAACAAATGGGGGCAAAATTAGATCTTTACTTATTTATTTTGATGTGGTGCTGAGAATCAAACCCAGTGCCTCACACATGCTAGGCAAGTGCTCTACTGCTGAGCCACAACCCCAGCCTGACAGAGGGAGAAGTTAAGAAACAAGACCACCGGTGTCTGGACTGAGCTGCTAGGACTCAGGTCATTTTGCCCTCATATCCCCAGTGGAAAATGACACTTTTTTTTTTTTTTTTTTTTTTTTTTAAATACCAGGAATTGAACCCAGGGGTGCTTAACCACTGAGCAACCTCCCCAGCCATTTCAAAAATATTTTATTTAGAGACAGGGTCTCGCTAAGTGGCTGAGGCTGGCTTTGAACTTGCGATCCTCCTGCCTCAGCCTCTCAAATGTGCACCACCACGCCTGTCGAGTTTTGTTTGTTTGTTTAGTAATTGTGGGAAGGAAATTAATTTGAGGGCTGAAAATACTGAGAGACCATAAGAGAGAGAGTGAGATTAAAATCTGGCTCCAAGGTCTCATCAATCTGGCTCACTCAATGTTCAGTTGGCTGTTTTTGAACATTGAGAGGTTTCTCATAAGAAGTGCATATTTTTAAAGAGCTGTGTACACTGGTCACATGTTCCCTGTGGGGCCCTTGGTTGGGCTTAGGTTGATTTGTTGGAGAGCTGCTCGCTCTCTCCCCTGTCTTACTCCTGGTATCCATCAAGGCTCCGAGTGCAGCTGGATTGGGACCCTGGCTAAAGAGAAGGTCGTCAGTTCCTGGGAGGCCACTTACTGGTGTACCAGGAAACAGGAACGCCCATTTCCATCGTGATCCCAGAGTGTCTGTGATGGCAGATGGGAGGGGGTTTCTGTCTGGGGAATCTCCATCCAACAGAAGTCTCAGGAGACCCTTGATGAGGGGGCTCCTTAGCATTTACAGCATTTCCTGCTAGAACCAACTTTGAGGAGGATGGGGTTAACCAGAGGTTGCAGAATCCCCCCTCCCGGTGTTGTAAATAATGGGAGAAAGGTATCTGTGGACTTCGTAAAACTTTTATTGATGTGTTTATCATGCCCCAAATAGTTGTTCATTTAAAATCCAAATGCCACTTGAAACAGAGACAAGGAGTGACAGTTGGAATCCCAGCCTGTTCCCAGAGGAGCTCCTGCACCCTACAGCTACGCGACTGGCCCACCAGGGAGAGAAGGGCCTTCTGGGAAATGCCCCCTTGAGCTCCCTCGCAGGGCGCCCTCTGGGTCTGCGGTAGGTTGTGGCTGGGAAACCACCAGCAGGGCAAAACAACCCATTCTAAGACTTCTCAGAACATCTCTGGTTTTGCAACTACTGACCCTCAAGGATCCACCATCACTCAACCTAGAAGATACGGAGATTCCCACTGGGGGAAAAAAAAAATCACTGTTTATGTTGCTTGCTGGCTGTCACATCCGCCCCTGAGGATGGCCCTGGCTCTCAGAGGGATCTGGTGGTTTCTGACTGTGGGCGGGCTGCTCCTCAGGAGCGTTTGGACTTGCTGCAAGTGGGGCAGAGGAGCTGGCCCTTGGTGACGATGTAGGCCCGACCGCTCAGCAGCTGCTCACAGCCCTCGCAGACAAAGTGCTTCCGGTGCCAGGCCAGATCTTCCACGCGCTGGTAGTCCTCGGAGAAGATGATCTAGGAAGGGGAGCAGAAGACAGTCGGGAACCAAGGCGGAGACAGCGAATCCAGGACCACTTATGGGCTGGTGCTTGGTCCCACCTGATTCTTGTTTTGACCCTGAGGTGCCTCAGTGGAGAACCTGATGCAAATCTGATGTCCTCGGGTTGGTATTTGGCAGCATCTTAGCTTCCCAAATGGAAAAAAGAAAACCCACAAAACCTTTCTGCCACAGACAGGTTTTTATTTACACGGCACCTGTGATGTTTTTGTGCAGATGCAAAAGCTGGTTGCATTCCAAGACTGGAGTCCACATCCTGATGAGGGTGAGGACCGCTTGATGATAAATAAGCTGCCAGTCTTCAAGAGCAAGAACACAGAGGGTCACTTGGGCTTGGGATAAAGTGACGCTCTGAAGCATACATACTGGAAGAGCCCAGAGGCCCAGGAAGAATGGAGTAGCACGCTTGCAAATGGAAACTCTGGTTTTTGCGTCAAAGGGGAACCAGGTGTGAGTTTTCACGTAGGCATTGACCAGCTCCATGACTTTGGGCAAATTACTTTCCCTGAGCTTCTGCTTCTGTGTCTGTACAATGGGGATGCAAGTATTCCCACTTCTACGATTTTGTGAGTGCAAAATTAACCACAGTACATGGACTGCTAGGGAAAGTGACCTGCTCAAAGTTTCACTCCCATCTGGGTAAAATGCAGACCCCGTTAGTCTACCTCTGGAGGATCCCTGAGAGGTAGAAATGGCACGTTATGCCTAAAGTATGGAGCAAGTTACTGACGCCATTGTACACCTTTAATAAATGATGGCAGGCTGGGGTTGTGGCTCAGTGGTAGAGCGCTTGCCAAGCATGTGTGAGGCCCTGGGTTCCATCCTCAGCACCACATATAAATAAATAATAAAATAAAGGTGGTGTGTCCATCTACAATTTTAAAAAAAATTTAAAAAATGATGGAGAGCTGAGTATGGTGGTGCAGGCTTGAAATCCCACTGACTTGGGAGGCTGAAGCCAGACGAGAGCAACTTCAAGGTCAGCCTCAGCAACTGAGTGAGGCCCTGTCTCAAGATAAAAAATTAAAAGGGCTGAGGACGGGGCTCAGGATAGAACAACCTGGGTTCCATGCCCAGTTCAACAACAACGAGGAGTAAAAAAAAGATGGAGACTTGAGACTGCGAGTGTACCGTGGTCCCCTCAGTACTGAGGTTATGGGGCACGCCTGCCGCAGCCCCTTTCCTCCTTAATGTCACTCAGTGCAACAGTGCAAGGCTTTAACTTCCTATTGGGACCAGCAGGTAGAAGGTGGCAGGAGGTGGCTCAGCATGAGGAAGACCTCCCAAAGCCTCACCTGTGCCAGAGATGAGGAGCGTGTCCCCTCCCTCCAAAGGCGGGTGCAAAGCACTATTATAACCACACAGTTAGGGCGGTCATTATCAATGTGCTTTTAGAGCCCCTGGCATCTCCATTCTGGAGACCTGACCCTCCTGACACCATCTTTAAGCGTGGCTCCGTGGTGGGGTAGCTTCCTGCTGTACCAGCCTCCACCGCATTCTGTTCTATGTGATGGTGACACGAACAGCAGCGGCCACTTAAGAGCTTCCAGGTCGGGCTGGGCGCCTGCCACCTTCCTGCAGTTGGATCTCTGTCCTCCTGGCCCGCAGGGGAGGGTCCTGTTCTCATTCACTTTCTAGACCAGGAGGACCGAGGTGCAGGTGTGTGGGAAGCCAGGCCCCATCTGGCCCTGGGCCGCCTGCCTCCTGTGCACCCTGCAGGGTTCCTCTGAGAACTCACCAAGTGCCGGGTGGGCGCCCAGGACGAGACCCCACCACCGCCTGTGGGACCCTAACCACCCTGGGCGGGAACACAAGAGAGTCCCGTTGGGCCGAGGAAGCACAGGGGGCCGGGGCCGCCAGGCTCCCCGCCGCCAGTGGTGAGCGGCCCCCTCTGCCCACCCGGCCCTGCCGGCGCCCACCTCATCGCAGCCAGAACACCGGGGCCGCAGGCTCTCGCAGTAGTGCCGGCCACACCAGGGGGCGCCGTCCTTCCAGAAGTAGATGAGGTCCACCAGCGGCTCGGAGCACTTGACGCACACGAAGCAGGCCGGGTGCCACTGCTTGCTGTAGCCGGCCCTGTCTGAGTAGACCACCGGGCTGTCCGCCGGGGCTGCGCCCTTGCAGAGCTCACAGAACTGGAAGGGTCAGAGAATCAGAAGGACACAAGGTGGTCAGGGAGGCATGGGGACGTGGGCTCCAATCCCACCCCCGGCCTATTTCCTGTGCAACTTTGGACAAGTTCATGTACCTCTCTGTTCCTCAGTTTTATCATCTTCAAAGTAGGATAATTACATTATCTAATAGGTTGTTTGTAAGGAGTAAATAACATTTAGTGGAGGGACTCTCCCATCATTTGGTCTCAGTACTCTTTGTATTGTATTGAGAGAGGTCCCCCTATGGAGATTTTGTTCATGTGGGTAACAGCTATTGCTATTTCTCACAAGAGAAATGATAACTGAGAGAAATTTAAATATTTACTCATTTAAAAATGACAACAAGGAGCTTACAGAATATGCTCACGTAGATATTTTAAGACTAAAATAACCAGAGAGCTCATTGGTAGTGCAGTCACCTAGCACGCACAAAGGCCCTGGCTTTACATTCAGCACTGCAAGAAAAAACCCCCCCAAAAGCTATGTTTTCCAAAACTAAAAATTCAGTGAGAAGAAAAATTTAAAACATGGTTTTGCAGTTTTTGCAAGTTCTCTTTAATGCTGTGTAACATGACTGGAATCTGTTTTTTAAATATCTATTTTTTTTAGTTGTAGATGGACACTATCTTTATTTATTTTTATGTGGTGCTAAGGATCGAACCCAGTGCCTCACACATGCCAGGCATGCGCTTTACCGCTGAGCCCCAGGCCCAAGATGGCTCTGTTCTCAGAGCTACGTCTGCCTTCCGTCTTTTGTGTTATGTTAGTTTTTGATTGAAATATAACCCAACTCCAAAGCCATTGTTCTCTCTACCACATGGTGTGGCTCTTCCATCCCCATCCATAAAGGACACCCTGGGACACCCTGGGACACTCTAAGGAAGTGACATGTTTTCTTCCCTCCCAAAAGAATTTGGTTCTTCTCATTAGTAGATCTAAATTTCAAGACTAAAATACACTTAAGGATTGATATATTTTGAATTTCATCTATAAAAATGTTGTGGAAATTTGTTTTGTTATATAAGGTGCTTACAGGATGCTCTCGGTTGGGGCTGGTGAACCAAAATAGTGCCCAAAACATTTACTCCCTGACCATCTACAGAAAATATTTGTTGACCTTGGACTTGAGATGATAATTTTTAACTCACTAAGCACAAACTATGGCATCAGCCAATATAGAAATAGTTATGGTTTTTCTATGTGCACATAAAGAGATATGTGTTCAGAGCTTGCTGTGTTAAAGGCTTGGTCCCAGCTTGTGGTGCTACTGGGAACCTTTAGGCGGTGGAACCTAGTGGAAGAAAGTTCAGTCACTGTGGAGGGGACACTGGGACCCCAGTCTCTTCCTCTTTTCTTTGTTTCCTGGCTGCCATGAGGTAGGCAGCTTTGTTCTGCCATCTGTTCCCACCACGATGGGCTGTCTCACACAGGCTCCAAAGCCGTCAGTCAGACTGATCACCGCCCAAGACCTCTGAATCCAGGAGCCAAAAAAAAAAAAAAAAGACCTTTCCTTCTTATAAGTTGATTATCTCAGGCGTTAGTTACAGTAACAGAAAGCTGGCTAACACAGAGCACGAACACTCGCTGTTCTCATCTGGTATAATTCACACGGGTAACATACTTTTGTACTTTAAAGATGACATAAAGATTAAAACTGTGGAAATCAGGGCAAGAAAACCACAAAGAGCGTAGCCGACCCTGAGCCGAATGGCAGCTGTAGAACCAAGGTCTAGACATGGGATGTTTGCAAAACTCCACGCTCACTGCCTGATAAGGCCCCTCAGAACATGCTGGACTTGCGGTTTCCGTTCCGCCCACGAGAATGGCTGGACGAAAACTCTGTTCCTCCCCCCGTGACTGAGCCCGCTGGCCTGGAACTCATCAGAGGGGCTGAACCAGAAATTAGTGATGAATAAGCACCTGTTCATTCACGTCCGCCAGCCCCGCTGCGAACTGGGGATCGTCAGCTCTTTGGCAGGGACAGTTAAGAGTACAGAGTGAGCTTTCTGTCTGTCTGGCTGCTAAGATTCACAGGGAAATCTCCAGCCCTTTTCCTCCGACACAGAAAGGACTTACTAGCCGGCTAAACTACACCCGGTTGGTCGCACTCCAGGTTTCCAGCTGTTGCTGAATATGGAAGTAGGTGGCAGCCGGGACGTGAACATGCCTAGGTTTGTCACTGTGGAACTTCGGCAGGCACCAGTAGAAGGGAATCCGGGAAATGAGGCCCCAGAGACAGCCTGGGTGATGGCAGGTCAATCTGAATCCGTGGTATGAGTTGGAACTTCACTCTGGAGGCAATAGGGAGCCACTGCAGGTTTTTGAGGGGAGGAGTGGCATGTTCCCATTCGAGCTGCTGGGAGAGAACTCTTGGATGAAGGTGGGGAGAATCTTTCATGGAGCCGGGTCTCCACCTTCTCCACAGTCTCAAAGTGCTTCCTCAAGCCCCTCCCTGGGAAGTCTCTTCCCCGGGGGGGTCTCCCTAGCATATCTGGCTCTTGGCCCCATTACTACCAGTCCTTTTAAGCAAATGGCGTTGACGGTTGTTGCATGAATACATTTTGGGCCTGTCGCTTGGTCTCAGCAACCCTCCTTTTCTTCTTGCCTCTCTGCTCTCTTCTGGGCCCTTTCCCCAGTCTTCTCAAAGCATGCGACATCTGAGGTGGTCCTTGAGCTGTCCACCTGCTGGTCCCTCAGCCACGAGGAACAGGCTGGCGACCCAGAGTTCGGACGCCCAGCTGATTTGAGTCCTCTGATCCTGGTCCCATCTATTTCTGCTCGAACTTAATTCATCTCCTACCGTAATCCTTTGCACTGAGGTTCACTTTCTAAAATGTAGTCAGGTGGACAAGAGGGGAGTTCTCCAGTCAGACCGCCTGGGCCTACTCCTGTGTGACCTTGCAACCAAGTTACCTAGCCTTGGTTTTTTTTTTTTTTTTTTTTAATGGCTTAAATGAGATCATGGAATCATTGGACTTTTTAAGGGATTAATAATGATTAGCTGCAATCACCATTTATCTGGGACAGGGAATCGTTGACTATCTGTCGGTTGTTGGCTACTACCCCAGGTCCAGCAGCATGCAGGCCCTGGCTTGGAGGGTCCGCTTCCTGCCTCTAACTCGCCCCTCCCCCGCCACTGCCCACCTTAGTGGTTATAGGCTTAAGCCTGCCCCAGATTCCCCTAGAGGATTTGTTAAAACTGATCACGACTCCCCTTCCTGTGCCTGTCTGATTTAATAGGTCTGGGATGGGGCACAGAATTTGCACGCCTCCCTCTCCCCCTCCCAGGGATGCTGGGGTACTTGGGCCTGCATGCTCAAAACCACCGTCACTGAGAGCTCAAACATTATCCTACTCATACGCTCAGCGAATATGATACCAGCTATTCAGCTCAGTTCCCACCAAGGTCATCTTGAATTCCTAGAATGTTCAAACCTGGACTACCTTTGAGCAAGCCCATGTGACCTTTCTGAGGCTAATTCCCCTGGTAAAGGATGTGGTAAGGGCAAGTAGAAATTCTTCAGGATCAGGGTCAAGGCGCAGAAGAGAATAATTCATCCGTAGCATATGGGTCGGCTCCTGTCCGTGCTCCCAATTACTTTAAACCAGACGTAGCCTGTGAGGGATGTTTCCACCACTTTCCCTCTAACCTTGTTTGCAGAGTGTGTTTCTCCCGGGCAGAGGAGATGTGGAGCAAACCTGTCATAAGTAGAACCAATAGGAGGTGACTTCTACCCCATGCCAGTGACATTTTTCGGTCCCATTCCTGTTCAAATGGCTGAGATTCCTAGGTGAAAAGGTTGAAGTGAAAGATTCTGACTCTTCCATGCTGGGGGCCTCGGGGATTTGTCAGCAGTGGCTCTCGGCAAGAGGAGATGTGGGGTTCCTTCAGTCCCGGTGTGTTGGAGTCCTGTCGGCGTATCCTTGGGTGTGCTTCCAGCCAGCGTGGAGTCGAATTCCCTTTCCTCGAACATCGTCCCAGCTGGGTGACTGAACTGAGAGGAGCAGAACATGGCAGCAGCCATGCACCCTGGCTTCCCAGGTGGTCAGAAGGGCCTGGGTTTCAATGGACGTCTGTCCTGATAAATCCATCGAATGGTGAGACTTTTGGAAGTTGCGAACGCACTGACTATTCCTGACCCACGAGCGTCCTCTGTTAGCAGCACCATCCCCAGGAGAGCATCCGTTGTCCAGGGTTATAATCGCACGACTGGTGGGGGGCCATGGGTCTCAGCTGTTGGCTGGAATGGCGAAAAAGAACTGTACCTATCCTGGTCCCCGTAGAAGACTGGAATTCGAGATTCAGTTCCTAACTGAATGCGTGTCGTTTTTGCACCACTGTGAAGTCAGAACAATCTGAAGGGGAGCCATGGTAAGTCAGGGGCCACGTGGGCAGCTCTTCTTTGGACCCTCTTAGCACTTACCTGGGGGAGCCCTGAGCAGACAGGAGAGAAGATTCTGGTGCTCTGGGATTCCCCTGCTCAGGAAATCATGTGAAACAACCACACAGAGATAGAGGAGAAACCCCAGGGTGCCCGGCCCACCCAGCCCCGCCATGTGTGTCTTCCCGGCATCCGGGTCAAACGCCTTCGGGGGCTTCAGCCCATTCCAGTCCCTGACCTTTGAGCTGTTCCAAGTGAAGCTGAGCACACAGAGGCAAGCGCCCTCTCTCAGGCTGCCTGAGGGCTGATTTCTGAGCAAAATCAGCACTGTTGATTTAAGCTACTCCGCCTTGGGACAGAACAATAGCAGCATCAGGTAACAGGGGCATTCAATGTCCACCCCGCAGAATCATCACGGCTTCTGAACCGAGGCAACCAAGATATAGCGGGTTTCAGGATGGTGGCCAACGCATAGGCAGCTGGAGAATTGTCTCGGAGGCCGCACTGGCCTTCAGAGAGGGATCTGCAGATAAGGAGAGTCCTCTGACTCAGTAACAGTCTCTCCCTCAGACTTGCGAGAAATCCTGTCTCAGTCATGCTGTTTTCTTCTGGAAGGTTCTTATCCCAAAGCCTACCCAGTCTAAACCCAGAGTGCCTTGTGAAAATCTCACTATTACAATACAGTAAATATTAACACAAGGGCCTTGAATCCAGGCACTGGGTTCTTTCCAACACAAATACTCACAATTTATTTATAAACAGCGTCTCCCCATTTCCTCTTATGGTGATCATTCACCATCTTTGCTTTGCGGCCTTCTTTATCCCAGAAGGGGTTTTTTTTTTTTTTTTTTTCCTTGCCTAAATCATTTCTGCAACTTAACTCCCTTATGATCTGTAGCCTTCTGGAGGTTTCTCATGGTGCAAAAAGGACAGGCTCTCCAGACAGTGCTTAGGGCCGTAGGCTTTGGAATGTGGTTCTCTGATCCGGCTTTGACAGGCATGGTCTCCACGACTAGCCAGGAGGATGTTGCTTGGTCCAAAGTTTTGCAAGAAAGTCCTGATGTGTCCTTCTCTATTGCCAGGGCCTTGTGAGGTGCCTGGAACCTCACGGGTGCTCTGGAGATGGGAGCTGCTGTCCTTTGGGGTGAAGTTTGGGCTGAGGCAGGTCTGGGTTCTAATTCTGGTTTAACTGATCAACAGCTAGGTGCCTAGACAATTTTATGCATTTTGAAATGTTTGCTTTTGTCTGTGATCCACAGTAGAAAATACACTTTATACCCTGACCTAATTACATACAGACCCGTGAAATAGATGTTTCCAGGAATATATTTACTACCCTGAAGTACTCTTTCTCTTTCAACTATTTTTTTTTTAAAGTTTCTGGTTGTAACATGCTAAATTGATGGCTCGTATCCACTGATGGATTGTAACCTGAAGTTTGTAAACACTGTTTAACTTTGCTAAGAATGATGCAATTTCCTTTTCTATAAAAAGGGAGATAATAAGATCCAACTTTGTAGGATAATGCTTAGGATTAAATAAAATGACATGGGAAGTCTCCGTGCACAGTGCCTGGCACAACCAGACAGTAAAGAACAGCAGGCAGTGACAGCAGCAGCACCATCTCCATCACCACCATCACCACCACCCCCCCACCACCATCTCCATCACCATCATCACCATCACCACCACCACCACCATCATCACCACCATCACCACCACCATCACCACCACCATCACCATCATCACCTCCATCACCATCATCACCACCACCACCATCACCATCACCACCATCACCCCCACTACCACCATCACCATCATCACCACAATCACCACCACTACCACCATCACCATCATCACCTCCATCACCACCATCACCATCACCATCACCACCATCATCATCACCACCATCACCTCCATCACCACCATCACCCCCACTACCACCATCACCATCATCACCACCATCACCATCACCATCACCATCATCACCTCCATCACTATCACTAACACCATCACCATCATCACCACCATCACCCCCACTACCACCATCACCACCACTACCACCATCACCATCATCACCACAATCACCACCACTACCACCATCACCATCATCACCTCCATCACCACCATCACCATCACCATCACCACCTCCATCACTATCACTAACACCATCACCACCACCACCACCATCACCCCCACTACCACCATCACCATCATCACCACCATCACCATCATCACCACCATCTCCATCACCATCATCACCATCACCACCACCACCACCATCATCACCACCATCACCACCACCATCACCACCACCATCACCATCATCACCTCCATCACCATCATCACCACCACCACCATCACCATCACCACCATCACCCCCACTACCACCATCACCATCATCACCACAATCACCACCACTACCACCATCACCATCATCACCTCCATCACCACCATCACCATCACCATCACCACCATCATCATCACCACCATCACCTCCATCACCACCATCACCCCCACTACCACCATCACCATCATCACCACCATCACCATCACCATCACCATCATCACCTCCATCACTATCACTAACACCATCACCATCATCACCACCATCACCCCCACTACCACCATCACCACCACTACCACCATCACCATCATCACCACAATCACCACCACTACCACCATCACCATCATCACCTCCATCACCACCATCACCATCACCATCACCACCTCCATCACTATCACTAACACCATCACCACCACCACCACCATCACCCCCACTACCACCATCACCATCATCACCACCATCACCATCATCACCACCATCACCATCATCACCACCATCACCCCCACTACCACCATCACCATCATCACCACCATCACCATCACCATCATCACCTCCATCACCCCCACTACCACCATCACCATCATCACCACCATCACCCCCACTACCACCATCACCATCATCACCACCATCACCACCATCACCATCACCATCACCATCACCATCATCACCTCCATCACTATCACTACCACCATCATCACCATCACCACCATTACCACCATCATCACCACCAAGACCACCATCACTATCACCACCTCCACCACTAGCATCACCATTAACACCATCACCATCACTACCAACATAACCATCATCACCACCATCATTACCATCATCACCATAACCACCACTACCCCATCACCATCCTCACCACCACCTCCATGATCACCTCCATGAACCAAATCCAGCCTACCGCCTGTTTTTGTAAATAAAGCTTTATTGGAACACAGCTATGGTCATCTGTTTAGATACCACCTGCAGCAACTTTAGCACTACGTCTGCAGCCCCTGTTTTAGTCAATGGACTATTATGTCGCAACTCAAAATGAAAACAGAAAAAGATGCTTGTGAAGGCCACCTGGCAATATGGAAAACTATTTAGAGCATAAAGAGTGGATAAAGGAAATTTTCTTTGGAAAAAAGATGTCCTTTGAATGTCATTAAAATACCTCTACTAGAAAGAAAGAGGGAGGGCGATGCTGAGCACTTGGAACCACGGTGATTGTGCAGACTGCTCCCAGGTTCCTGTCCACGGGTACCGGAGTTGCGGGTAAGAAGTGAGGGCACCAGGGATTCCTCTGTCTGAGTGCCCCCAGGTGTGCCTCTGCACCTCTCGGCCCCCTGTCCTCCAGCTCAGAAGGAAGTGGTTCACAGAGTGGGTGGGGTGATTGCAGATTCCCCAGCGGGGCTGGCAGGAAGACCCGTCATTCAGCCCACCAGCCCACAAGCCAAACATCTGCTTGGACAAAGACTTGGAAGTCCCTTGCCCACAAATATGTCCCTCTGTTGGGGCTGCAGTGGGCTGAGCTGCCAGCTGCTGTAAGTTTCCATCTGAGAGTCAGTCCTGTGGCAGGAGGTGGGAGCAGGGCCTGCTGTTCACCACACCCCTCTGCATTTTTGTGGGAGATGGAGAAAGAGGAGCCAGGCCTGTCTTCCATGGCCCAGTTCCCAGGGGAGCTTGGAGCCCTGTGAACATCTTTGCTTCTCTCGGTTACTCTTTGGGATGATCCCTTGGCCTGGGATACTGCAGCCAGGGGCAAGGAGGGGACAGGCTCCTGGCAGGGATGATAACCACTGCTGAGTGGAGATGACATTAAATGCTATGTTCTGGCTTTCTCTCCCTTTCTTCAGTTACAAGTTCGAGGTGTGTGGAAGGGCGGAAATTCCTGGGCAAAATAACCATGCCCAGGAAATCTGTAGATTTCATTTCCAAGAAAACATCCATGAAGCTCTCTGAATGCAGGGAGATAACCCGAGGAGCCGTTCACAAATCCCCGCATCTGGGTTGGCTGCCCACAGGTGCCTGTCAGTTCCACCCACTGGGAGGGAGGGCAGGGCAAAGGCCTTGGGAGAGTGGGTGAGGGGCTCTGGGCCAGACTGTAGTGAGAAGGTGCAAAGAACTGGAGGAGCCAGCAGTTCTGTGGCCCTGGAGCCCCGTGACCCTCCCAGGACCCAGGACGACAGGGGGTGGGAGGAACCGGGTGGGGCAGGAAGACTTGCTGTTCTTGGCACACAAACAAAGGCTCTCACATTCCTCAGTGGGCCCGACTATCAGTGACCCCAAACACTGCTGCAAACCCAGTGAACATAAACGCCCACCCTCATGTGATTGGACCCCTTGCCAGGGCTTCCCCTTGGGCTGCTGGATCTTAACATCCCTGCTGAGGCAGAAAGGCTGGCACTCCATCGAAGACTGTCACTCATCCCAGTGGCTCACCTGGCTGAGCCTCAGGTTCCCTGTCTGTGAAATGGGCATGACAGCCCCTCTCATGGTTGCCACAAAGATTTAAAGAGAGAGAGACGCTGCCCCGGGCTCACTGAGCTCAGGAGACAGTGGGGCGTGTGAGAGAACGAGAGGGAGGCTTCACAGTCTCGGGTTTAGAAGAAGGTGTTTTTTTTCCTTTCGGGGCGGCGGTGGGGTGAGTTCCGTCTGAGACTGGGGTTTTTCTGCTTTGGTATTTCCTCCTGGGGAGGGGAGACTGGCGGCTTGGTGGACTGGATCTGCTGACTGTGTTCCCGTCAGCTTAACTGGGGCGGCTCCAGCCCTTTGGACGAGCAGCCAGCATCCTGCCACCTGGCTGGCCCACCGTCACCGGTTCCCTGGACACACAGGCCCCTGGCGGGAACTGCTCCCAGCCCTTTACGGAAAGGTTTTGGCAATCACACTCCTCTGCCCTGGACAGTGCTTCCCCTGGGGACAGTTTGGTGTTGGGCTGGGGGTAAGAGGCTGCAGCGGCCTCCCTCCACCATGGCTGTGACCTGAGTCTCCCTGGGGTGTCAGAGGAAGGACACCACTGTCGGGGGCTGACAGGGCAGAGCATGGGGCCATCTGAGCACAGGGCATCTGAGCACATGGCCGCGTGCACTGTGGACAGGCAGCTTGTGAGCCTCAGATGGCTAAGTCGTAGTGTCTTCAAGGACGGGAGTGGTTAGAGTTGGGATCGGTTCTGTCCCTGGGTTTCTGGAACTCCCATGGACAAGGCGCTGCCACGTCATATTCTCCAAGCGGAGAGCCCTTGCGGTGATTCACCAAAATAAAGGTAAAGCCAGGAGGCCAGGTAAATGCAGGAAACTCCAGGTTTTACCACCTCTTGAATCGTTGCTATTTCCCAATTAGTATGGTCTTTGCGGAACTTGCACATAAGGGAATTTTTAGTACCAGACCAGTACCCATAGCACCTGGGGACTGGTTGAAGATGCAGATTCTCAGGCCGTGCCCCACACCCACTAAGACGGGGACTCCCGGGCTGGCACCCAGCCTTCCGGATGATTTTGGTTTAAGTACCATTGCATTCACCAACTAAAGTCCTGGTACAAAGGAACCCAGGTAGTTTACCGTCTCTCAAACTTGCATGGCTGCATGACCCTCTCATGGCATGGCATCCATTAGCCCTCCTGTGAATAAGGTCTGGGAGATGGGAATGAACGTGAGCCTGGGGTCCGTTAGTTCTGAGGCCCAGCCGCCTGGGAGGTGCAAGCTCTTCACAGCATTAGTTGGTTGTGAGCTCTGTATTGGACACTAGTATCAAGTCCAGTCCTTGAGCAGAGAGCGGTGCCCGCTAAGCTGTAGCTGCCAACATAATTACCACTGTAGTGATAATCAGGTGCCACCTGTCTAGTTCATGTGTCTCGTTTTTGCCCTTCATATTCCCTCCTGCTCCGGCCCCATAAACCTCTGGTTTGGGGACATCAGGCTGTCTTCCAATTTCCTCTGCACACCCTCATCCTCAAGCCGAATGCCCTGACCACTTACTGCAAAATCCGTGGCCCTGCACCAGAGCAGCCATGGCCCTGCACCAGATCAGGCTTCTTCCCTGCCACTTGGCCTTGGTCACCCTTCCATGCTGTGGTTTTGTTTTTGTTTTATGACAAATGGGGGGAGCGTGAGCTCACAGAATGGCCAGCACACACGTCCACACCATGCGCCTCTGTGTGGGAGCCAACCTACCCTGCTCCTAACAGCCTCTGTCAGGCTTTGCTTCCCTGCGTGGAGATAAACAGGGGGTTCATTTAAGAAAACCCAGTCTCCGCAGCTGGGGATGGGGCTCTGGTGGAGCGCTTGCCTCACACGTGCGAGGCCCTGGGTTCCATCCTCAGTACCACAGAAAAAATAAATAAATGAGATAAAGGTAGATAAAGGCATTGTGTCCATCTACAACTAAAAAAATTTAAAAAGAAAAATAGAACACCTAGTCTTCTCTCTTTTTTTTTTTTTTTTTCCTGCAGCTAATAATAAGTAAGGTGTTAAAATTCCACATCATGCAGATGCTGGAAACATTGAGGATCTGGAAAGGTGACATCTTGTCTCTGATCCTCATATTCCTCCCCGATAGGATGATTCTGGTATAACTCATCCTGCCAGGCAACTCTGAGAAGAAAGGAGACCCTGGACGTGTGAGCCTGGGATTTAGCAAAGAGCAGGTGTGCAATCAGTGCGGAATTGGAATCGGACCATCTTCTTCGCCAAAATAGCCATGCGAATTGTGGCTATCTAGCAGGACCCCGTTTAGTCCAAACGTTGATTTTATTCATCTGTGGAGCATGTTTTTCAGCATCTACTATCTATATCAAAGACAGATAGAGATGAACAAGACCTCAGCACCTGGACAGGGCAACAGACATCAGTCCCCTAATCACATAATTAGGTATTGAGTTCACACTGCGGTCAGGACAAGAAAAGAGAGGTGTGTCTTCCATAGCCAGCCCAGGCCAGGCCAACCAATAACTACTTCCTTTGGATCCCCTACTTTTTTTTTTTTTTTTTTTTTTTGGTATTAGGGATTAAACCCAGGAGTACTTTACCACTGAAACACATCCCCAGTCCTTTTTCATTTTTTAAAATTTGAGACAGGGTCTCCCTAAGTTGCTGAGGCTGGCCTCCAACTTGTGATCCTCCCACCTCAGCCTTCCGAGTCACTGGAATTACACGTGTGAACTACCATACCTGGCAATTCCCTGCTTATTTTTTCTGACTGTGGAATCTGCCATGTATTGCCCAGCAGTTTTATTTAAACAATTCTGAAGTGTCACAAGCATTTCCTAAAGTTCACTGTAGGAAAGGACCTGGAATCCTAGGCCACCTCTGCCCCAGTTCTCTGCTAAACAAATGAGGGGGCTCAGGAGACTCTAAGATCTGCTCTCCGCTCAGCTTTTCTCTCCTGGGAATGGCAACTTGGAAGAGTCCCAACAGTTTCAAAGAATTTTCCTTCCAACATGGAATTCAGCAGAATTCATGCCATTAAGGACAGATAGTTATTTTGAGGGTGGACAGAGGGCAAGACTTGGGTGGGATGGGGGAAGACCAGCTTATGAAATGTGATAACTAGAGCTAATTTTTTTTAAAGGACCTAGGATATGTGTTTTTCCTGAGAAATGGATCTTTTAAACATCATTGCCAAATCCGTGGTGGAAGAGACAAATTTTGTTTTTTATCTTAGAATTTTTGGCTAGAGCGGTGTGAGGCCATATCTCTTGGATGGCAGATGGAGGCTGGAGACGGAAGGTGCACGCAGGGAAGGCAGCGCCTGCTCTCTCTGGTTCTAGCAATGGCGTAGGCTGGTGGGCATTTCCCTGGATTGCTGGCCCACGGTGGGCTGTCAGCCTGTCCCCAGGGAGAAAGGTGACGTGGCTGAGGACCCTGTGAGTTGGAGCTTTGATCTCCAAGTGGCATAGAGGGAAAATGAGGCCACGTGGCTGGTGGGCGGAAAGAACTCAGGAACACCAGGGGCTGGACATGAAGTGACCATCCATCAGCCCCAGGTGGTCCCTGTCTCAGTTGAAGACAAACTGATCCACGAGGATTTCGTCTCCCAGACACTGGGTTCTCAGACGTCCCCAGTGGCCCACGTGGCAATTGCTCCTCTGCCCATTTGCTGCTAGAGAGAACCTTCTAAAACAGGGCTGGGCTCACATCCTCTCTCTGACCGAAAATCTGCCTGTGATCCTTAATATCCATGGTTTGCTCCAACAGGGGGACAGTGTCCTCTGCTTCTCTGACTCCCTGGGGCTTGGCAGCTAATACAAGCTAACCTGAATTTGATTGACAAATAAATGGACAGCATGACTCTCCACCAAGTCCCTACTTACTGACCTCCCCAGCCTCATGTCCCCATTCCCTTGCCCACTGTGCTGTGTCACATGAGACTGATTTTAATCCTCTGAGTGCTTTCTTTTCTTGCACACTAACCTCCTTAAGGGGGCACACACTGTCCCCTCAAAGTGTCCAGGCTTAGATTGCTCCTAGTTATTCTCTCTGTTTTTTTTGGTAGTAGGAATTGAACCCAGGCACTGAGCCACACCCCCAGCCTTTTTTTTTGCATATTATTCAGGGACAGGCTCTCACTGAGTCGCTTAGGGCCTTGCTAAGTTGCGGAGGCTGACTTTGAACTCACGATCCTCCTGCCTCAGCCTCCCGAACCACTGAGAGATCACAGGCGTGTGCCCCCCGCACTTAGCTGGCTCTCGCTCTTCATTGCCAGCTGGTGCCTCACCGACGTCTTGAGGTCCACCCTCACCCCAGACAAGGTCAGAGGCCCTTTCCCTAAGCTGTGGCAGTTCACCTTCCCCTGGACTGTGACCTCGTATTGTTTTCCCTGGGACAGATAGAGGGGCACCAACCACCTGCCAGATGAGTGAACATATGAATGGTTGTAGAAACAGTGAGGCACCAGAGGGCCCTGACCCTGCAGCCCTGTGCCTGGGTCACTTGAACCAGGCCAGCGACGAGAGGGACACTCACATATTCCACCTCCTTGGACGGGTCGCCCAGGCTGCCGTTGGTGGTGGGTGCGCTCTCTGTGCCCTCTGGCTTGTCCTGTTGCTTCCCTTCCTCCTTGGGCAAGCCGCCCTGCCCAGGGAGGGCCACTTCTCCCACACCCAGGGCTTCGCTCTTATACTGCTTGACAAATTCTTCCATCAGTTTCAACTCGTTCTCTGCGAGTCCGCGGCAGCGAGAGGGGTCCTGGTCGTAGATGGGGAGCTGGTGCATGAGCTGGCGGCGGCGATAGTAGGCGCCCTCGGTGCCTGTCACCGGCTGCCTCTCCTTGGGGATGAGTTCCATGTACTGCAGGCCCTGGGGGAGGGGGAGGGGGAAGAGACAGTGTCACATGGAGGGGGCTCCAGCAGTCAGAGAAGCTACGACAGGAGCCACCGAAAATGCCAAGCGTGGTACCTTTCCGGGTTCCTGGCGACTGAAGCAGGCACAGTCTTTATCTTTGAATTTAATGTTGCTTTTTTTTTGTCCAAATTACAAAAGGAATACCTGTCCATCATCACAAGGAAGGAAACAGGGATGAAAGACTCATGCAAGAAAAATGTGCACGTCTCGCTTGTGTGTCTGAGAAACGTTCTGTATTTTATTGCTGGTGACGTGGAACCGTGGAGGTGCCTCTGTCTCAGAGTTCATCAAGCTTTAGCTGCAGGGTGCCTGCCTTCACTGAATTCACGCTGCACCGAGTTAGAAGGCAGCTAAATCTGGGCATGGTGGCGCCTGCTCACAGTCCCAGTGACTTGGGAGGCTGAGGCAGGAGGACTGAGTTCAAAGCCAGCCTCAGCAACTCAGCAAGGCCCTGAGCAACTCTGCAAGACCCTGGCTCCAAAAAGGGCTGGGGATGTGGCTCAGTGGTTACGCACCCCTGGGTTCTATACCTGGTACTCACAAAGAAAAGAAGGAAGGAAGGAAGTCCCCTATCAGTTTTCTGATGATTGCAGTAGACCATGTTCACATCGTGGGGTAGAGAAGAGCTTATTTATTTATTTTGTGGTGCTGCGGATGGAACCCAGGACCTCATACCTACTGGGCAATCGCTCTACCGCTGAGCTGTCAGTCCCGGGAACCATCTTATGTGTACAGAGAATGTTCTAGCTCTTGCTCTTGGTGAGGGTGTGGTCACGTGAGAAAGAAGAACTTCTTTCCATCTGTCAGTTTATGCTCCGCCTGCTCATCATTAGCTACAACTCTACTGCTAATAGTAATAGGAGTATTTCATTATTCATTCCCCCCGAACGACTGTAGCTTGCATTTTTGGATGAGAGAGGAATGTCTTTCTACTCCTTTATAAGACCATTTTGCATTGTTGTCTGACTTGCAAGTAATGGTAACAATTATGTTATTCATTAATTTTCTTTTAGTTGTCAATGGGTCATTTTTTAAAATTTTTGTTTATTTTTATGTGGTGCTGAGGATCGAATCCAGGGCCTCACACATGCCAGGCAAGTGCCCTGCCACTGAGCCACCACCCCAGCCCCAGTGGTAACAATTATGATGACAGGTTTTGCCTCTGTCCTCAAATTGCTGCTTTTAAGCCTCTTTTCCGGTGTCATCGGATGGACGGTCGTCAACAGAGAAAGCCCTGACGGTACGATAGTTGCAGTAATGCATGAATAACCGATCTCATGTAATCCATGTCACCCAGGTCTGTCTTCTCACTCACCCCACGACTGATGTCCTTAATTTCTGCCTCTGAGGTGCCCCTCAGGGAGAAAGGAAAAGTCTTCTTTCCTCTTACCCCTTCTTACAATCAGTACCATATGCTTCGACCACTCTCTCCTCAGCCATTCCAGGTATGCTCAAGTTCACCCCCTAAGTGGACCCTCCACTCCCCAGGGGCTGGCAGTGTCCTTTCTACTTTAGTAGCAAGAGAGAAGGTTCTGAAGATAGCCCGTCCTGAACCAAAATCCAGGTTCTTGGCATACCTGCTGTGTGACTATAGCTACCTCACACCCTCTCTGTGCACAGGTTCCTCAGTTGTAAAAACAAGGATCATAAAACCTGGGGTGGGTGAGGGGTTCGGTAATAAGAGTGTCTACACTGGGTGCATTATCGATTTTGCCTTCCCTTTGCTTTCCTTTCTGTGTCTTTTTAAAATCTGTAACTGCAGTCAGATGTACCAGGGACAGCCTTCAAAGTGTTTTTTTTTTTTTTTTCTTTATATCCCATTTTTAATACTTTTATTATTGAAACTTTGAAAATCCCATATTCTTCTATTCTTTTCTTTTTTTGGCCCTTTCAATAGATGAATAGATAAAGAAACTGGTATGTATATACAATGGAATACTATTCAGCCTTAAAGAAGAATAAAATTATGGCATTTGCAGGTAAAGGGATGGAATTAGAGAATATCAGAGTACTTTTTTCCTCAAGAGACACAGTGTTTGAGAACTGTGTGAAAAAGTAACTAAAATGCAGATTCTCCAGTCAAGGCCTCAGTTCAGTAGGTGGACTGTGGGGTCCAGGAATCTGCATGTTGGAAAAAATGTCTCATTTCAAAATGCCAGGATTCTCTAGGAAAAAAAAAAAACATGAATTTTAGTAACAGCCTAGAGGACCCTAAATGAACTTTTATTCTGCTTCAGGCTGTAGTCACAGATTCACATTCTTAATGAGACTAGTACAATCTAAGTAGGGGTTTAGATTTACTGGTTCTGCATTATGGATCTTGGTTCTTTCAAAACAGGGTTTTTTTTTTTTTACTTCATTTACCTGAAGGGCAATGCTCCTCATTAAAGGAAAAAAAAAAAAATGGCAATCCAGTTTAAAATTGCTTTTCTTAGAAAAGTATAATTAGATCATTATGGGCACAAGGTATTTCACGGTTTATTAATTCTAAAATATGCAAAGACACCTTCTCAGAGTAGAATCCACAAGGTCTCAAGTCAATAACATTTACCCTCTGAAGTGACTGGTATTTGTCTGAGTATTAACATACTAATGTGTTCAGACAACTATCTGATTTAGCTTTTGCATGTACATGTGTGCTGGATTTTTTTTCTTTTTTTTTAAGTAAAAGAACTATTTCCCTTGGTGGATCTCAGGAATGAGATGCTACGGGGCAGATAAAGGTCCCGGTCACTGCAAGGGAAACCAGGAGACAGAATATTTATCCTGGATGGTGCCTTCCCATTTCTGCACTTGGGCTTGAGTCTGACCCTGGCCAACAGGTGGCCTGGTCCCCATCACACAGGTGAGAGCAGTCATATTGCTCCTCTGTGATCCCACCTGCCTGTATCTCGTCACCCGGGGCTAGATTCATTTTAGAATCAGGGAGAATCAACGTGAAAATTCATACTAAAATCCATCATGAACACTCCCAGTCATTGCCTGATTTTAGAGACCAGGGATGGTATTGTTTGGGTCTTGGATGTCCCAGCTTGACAGTCTTGGGAGGTGGTGGTACCTTTAAGAGGCTGGGCCTAGTGGGAGAGGTTTAGGCTGTTGGGAACATGTCCTTCAAGGGGATTATGAAGTGCTGCCTCCTCCTCACTCTCTTTGGCCCTCTGGCCCATGTGAGGTGAGTGGATTTTCTCTGCCACGTTTCCACCATGATGTCCTACTTAAAAGCAATCATGGACTGGACCCTCCAAAACCATGAACCCAAATAACCTTTTTTCCTGCATAAATTGATTATCTTAAGTATGTGTTACAGTAACAAAAAGCCGACTAATACAAGGGGGAAAGAATCTGGGAATGAGGCAGGCATGAGTCCAGAGCTTGGTACTTGCCAGGTGTCCTAATGAATGACTTCTGAATAGGAGCATTTGGAGAAGCAGAGAGGCAGGTGCCTGGGTCCTGTGGGAGTCAGGTGGAGGGTGACTGTGTCTGCTCCCTGGGCAGCGTGCCTCGAGTCACTGTTGGCTCTGAGGACTCACAGTTCATCAGTTAATGCATCACAGGAGCATCTGTGGATTCCCAGTAGCTTTTCCAGGACACAGGAGACAGCCAGGGCAGTGGACAGAGCCCTGGGGTGAGGGTGTCACTGACTCTGAGTTCATGTCCAGCCCTTCTGCTTTTCTCTGTGTCACACTGAGAAAGTATCTAATCCTCTGGGCCTCCGTTTCCCCATCTGCACAGTCCAGGGTTGACTGCCTGATCAGTAGGGTTCTGAGCCCCGTGACAGGCCTGTGGCCGCTTCTCTGGGTCCATCACAACAATGAAGAGCAACACTGCGGACTCAAATCGACAGCCCAGGGAAGGGGCCAAAGGACACAGTGGATTCTGGCTGGTCAAAGAAGCCAAGATCCTCCACCTGACATACACGTGGAAGCCCCAGGATGCTACACAGCTGATAAAACCTCTGGGAAGGGCAACAGCTTTCCCTATGGAAAGGCCTGACCCTCTCAGCTTCAGAGTTTAAAAAATGATAGGGGTAGCTAACACTTAGATCTTACTCGGTTTCAGGCACTTCCCAAATGCTTTACACATGTTAACACGTTTAATTCTCAGGGCAACCTTGGAGGAAGAGTTAATGCTACTCTTTGGGAAACTGGGGCTCAGAGAGGGTCTATAACCTTCCCAAAGCCACACAGCTAATATATGATAGAGATAGTTTTGAAGCCAGCAGCTTGGGTCTCATGCCCTTCTCTACTATGCCACCTGGGGCCAGAACTCTCAATTTCCTGGATATGTCTGTTTCTCTGACCTGTAAGAATCCACACCACACCCTACTCAGCTTTATAAATAGACTCTTAAGAAGCCTGGAGCAGTATGGCCCCGGACAGACAAGCCATTTCTTGATCCTTGCATTCACGGTGTCTTTTCAAAGCTCTGCACTGGCCCTGGGTGTCTGTGCTCCAGATGGGTCCCTGGCTGGGCCCTGGGGAAAGGGAGATCTCCTGCTCAGGGCCCAGTGTTCCTCTTATAGCTCAAAACTGCTGCGAGTGCTTGCTCTTTGTTTTTGCACTGTTAAGGCCACGTATCCAGCTGCCCCTGGCCCTGCACGGCTGGTCTGAGACCCTACCCTCACTCTCATTCGCCATCCATGCAGGCATTGCTAATCGACCACAGATGAGGACATCAGGATCTGGTCTCCATACATTCCTTCAGGCAATTATTGGTTGACCTGGACTTGGGGAGGGGATGATAGGGACAGGGGTTTGGGTCCCAGCAGCCGCCAAGTGCCGCTCTGACTCTGTAAGAGAGCTCTAGGAAGCTGAGGTCAAGGGCCCAAAATCTTTAGGAAGAGGTGTTTTCTCAGACCAGTTGGAAAGATTGGTTCGAGTTTTAAGTTTTTGCCGAGGACACCTGTTATCTGGTCCTTTGCCATCTGGCTGGGACATCTAGGGTGGAGAGTCTTCCAGAATCTCTCTGTGTAAGAAGACACATCAAAATACTAAGAGGAAAGTGGCAATGTGGCCTATATTTCAGTTTGGGCAGTAGGTCGCATCTAGGCTCCAGAATCAGAGCACCCAGGCCTGAGTCACTGGGTTTCATGGCACATGCCAAACCCAGTCAGTACAGGCTACGGGAACTACTGTGTTAAGAAGGATCCTGAAGCTAGATAGGCATCAGTGGGGACAGTGCTCTGAATGGGCATCAATGTCTGCCGTGGGTATGGAAGTAGAGGGTGAGGTGTGAAATACATGCTACCTTGATGTAGTCTCCTCACAAGCCTCAGTTTACTCCCCTGTAAAATGGGTCTTCGGCATCCTCTATAGGGGGACTGGTGAGTTGTTCACCAGGGACATTTGCAAAATGTTCGATAGATGCCGGCCGCCTTCACCTTTTCCCTCCTGCCTCTCCCCAAATCCTGGCGAGCTTGCCAAGACCTACTCAAGCTCCTCTCTGTTCTTGAAAACCTTCCCTGACCATGCTCACCCAGGGGACTTGCTCCTTCCTGCCTCATCCCTGACCTGTGAATTCTGGTGGTCCCACGAGGAAGCACCTGAGTTTGGGCGGCAGGGAGGCTGTGCCACTTAAGTCATGGCTGGAGCACTTGACTGGTGATATCCTGAGCCTCCGCTACCCACTCACAGACGAGGGTCATAGCCGCACATTTGACCAGAGCTGGGGCGTTCGAGGAGGTGGTAGGAAAGCTCTTGGCACAGAAGCGGCACGAAGTAAACCCTCGGCAGAGAGGAGTGATCAGGCTATTGTTACCCGCCTAGGAGGCGGAAGAATTTCTCTGGCCCTGGTTCTGGCTGGGAGGACCAGCAGACAGCAAGATTCTCTTCCAGTTGCAAAATACAATCAGTCCCCATCGCTTGGTCATTAGGGAAAAAAAAATTGGGGAAGGAAGTGGGGAGGGAGAATTGGCCAGTTTCAGAAATGTCTTGCCCCAGCTGAGCAGAGGCGGGACAGACAGAGGGGCTCTTTATAGCCGCGTGGTTTTATGAGCTGGCATTAATCACCGCCTCGCCACGCCTCCCCCGATGACACGGGGGCCCAGGCGTTTGGGGTTCTCACCAGCCAGTTCCTGACACCTACAGCCAGCTCTTTTATGGGCTGCTGCTTAGTTTCCACTGACATGTCGGAGAGTCACTTGATGCCTTACCCAGACCGGGCGCTGGAGCAAGTCCAGGTTCCCAACCACCTGGTCTCTGTCGTTGCCTGGACGCCACCCTCTGAGATCTGGGATCAGCCCCCGCCTGAGCGCCACAGACTTGCAAAGGCCAGTGATTTATTCTTTGCTTCATTCCCACCTCTGCTTAAGCCTCCTTTTAAAATGTGCTTCATGCTTTTCAAAATGTGCAATTAACAAAACAAAAAAGCAACTTAGCCTTTCTTCACCCTGGGAAGACTCCTCCACCCTCTCCCCTAAGGGACGAGTCAGAACTGCTTTTTCTCAAACTTCTTCTGGTGAAGGATCAGGGTGTGTGTGGTTTTTCCACTCATTGCTGACTTCTGTTCTGGGAGGTGAGTTTTCCTGCGATCACTCAGATGTCAAGCTGCTCCAAACACCTCCCACCATTTACTCTTAATTTCTGTACATTTTTTGGTTGGGCACCCATTTTAAGGGCTTTGCAAAAGGGTCCCACTCTGTGGCCCACACTTGGGGTGTCTCTGGCTGGAGGGTGACGTTGCAACAATACACCGACCACATACCCTGCTGCTGTAGTTTACACCTTAGATGTCCCACCAAAAGCTGTATGTTAACGGCTTCATCCCTAGCATCATGCTCCTGAGATGAGTGGAAACTTTTAAACAGCGGGGCCTGTTGGGAGGTCTTTGGGTAATTGGGGACATGCCTTTGAAGGCACTGTGGGATCCTGGTCTCTTTTCTCTCCCTCTCCTTGCTCTCTGGATCATGAGGTGAGTGGTCTTGTGCCACCACATTGGCACTATAATCTGCTGCCTTGCTACACAGACCTCAAATCAACAAGATCAACCAGTCACGGACTGGAATCTGCAAAACTGTGAGCCAAAAATGAACCTTTTCTCTCTGTAAGGTGATCACCTCAGGTATTTTGTTGTAGTGACGGAAAGCTGGCTAACACACCTGCACTGTGTGAGGTGCAGGGATGTCCTGGTGTGACAGGGTGTATGCCCTCAGGCACTTAGATACTAAGGAAGTACAGAGGCTTGCACAAGATAATTACAGCTTACAATAAAAGTGTCTAAGGTAGCAGACAGAGAGGCAGAATGTGGTCTGAGAAGGAGCTGCATCTGTTGTAAACTGGGCAGTTAGGGAAGGCCTGCCTGCTGCCTGACTTTGGAAGAACCAGCCATGCAAAGAGCAGGGAAAGGACTTGGCAAGCAGAGGGAGAAGCAAGTGAGGAAGATAAGAGATTGGTTGGTATGTTCTAGATTTAAGGAAATGCTAGGCTCCCATCTCTCAAACCGTTGAGTTTTTGTTTGCTTTTAGTTTTTCAGTACCACCTGGCGTGCTTAACTGCTGAGCCACATTCCCAGCTCTGTTTATTTTTTATTTGGAGACAGGGTCTCATGAAGTTGCCGAGGCCGGCTTTGAGCTGGTTGATCCTCCTGCTTCAGTTTCCCAAGCCGCTGGGATTACGGGCCTGCACCACCAGGCCCAGGCTAGTGAACACTTTTGAATCTCATTCCTTTGTGGAACTTATCTAGCTTCTTGGTATCCCAAGTACAGTCTGGGGACCAGCAGCCTCAGCATCACCTGGGAGCTTTGTCAGGACTGCAGAATCTCAGGAGGACCCTAAACCGGTGGGAAATCTCTTAATGAGCTCCCCAGATGATGTACGTGGATGTTGAAATTTGAGAAGCACCAGTTTGGCGCTCTGGTTCTTGAAGAGGACTACAGGTTGAGTCCCCTGGGAAGTCATTTCACATGTCCCCAGACGGTGACCTCTTCTTCCTTGCTGAGGGCATATTGCAGGCCGACGCTGAGAAATGAGCATCTCATAGAGATAAGTACTCAGAGAATTTTAGCGATTTCCTGTTCAGAAATGAGGAGCCCCAAATGGGACAATGGGTGCCCCTGTATTAGAGTTGGAGGGCCCTTCAGAGTTCATGTGAATGCCTCTACCCACTACATGGATGAGGAAAACAGAGGCCTCGATAATCTTTACTGCCACATCACATGGTGTAGGAGCAGAGTGCAAACCAAAGCAGGCCCTACCGTTTTGACAACCTTGCCCTCTTGCCCCCTCCTCTCTGGAATTCAGAAACCCCCAACACAGCTAATATTTACAAAGGTAAGAACGTGATCACTGGATTGGAAACAGCTGTCTTACCAGTTTCTGGGTGACGCCGGGGGGAGCCCACTCATAGGTGATAGTGTCAAAAGTGGGATCTTTTCCGGTGGCGATGGGGTTGGTCATGATCATCCGGTTCCTCTTGTAAATCCGGATGCCGTCCCCGCCTTTCACCCGGGCAGTGAGAGTGGAGTACTTGGAGTCCATCAGCAAGCGGCCGATTTTCCGATCGTCTTCCAGGTCGGAGCTTAGGCAGTGGTCCTCCTGGCTGCATTTGCAAGACTTGCATATTTTCCTGGGGAGTGGGGGACAAGGAGGATCAACCTCTGGAAAAGAGAGGCGGTCTCCCCCAGCACAGCATCTACCCTTTGGAAAGCAAGCACCCAGCGTAACAGTCGTACCTTGAGAAGGCCAGCAGCAGAGAAAATGGCAGTCTGAGACAAAAAGGCCTTTGGGATTGGGATTTGTGTTTGGGAAACACCCAGCTGTCTGTGGGAATGTGGGATGTGAATGTGATGAAGCTTTGCAGTCCAAATTTACTGAGAAAAAGAATAGCACAATTTTCTCCTGGTGGTTGCCATGGCAAAGGCTAATTCATTCAGTAGAGATGCGATAAAGTATGTGCATCCCTGGGCCTGAACCTGGCCTACAATTTGCTCTTTATTTTTGGTACCATGGATTGAACCCAGGGGTGATTAACCACTGAGCCACATCCCTAACCTTTTTTATATATATATACATTTTATTTAGAGACAGGGTCTCGCTGAGTTGCTTAGGGCCTTGCTAAATTGCTGAGGCTGACTTTGAACTCACGATCCTCTTGCCTCAGCCTCCTGAGTCACTGGGATTATAGGCGTGTGCCACCGCACCTGGCCCACAACTTGCTTTTTATAAATAAAGTTTTATTGGAATGCAGTCATGATCATTCACTTACATAGTCTCTGTGGCCAATTTGGGGTTGGAACGGTAGACTTGAGTAGTTGCAACAGTGATCGGATGACCCCAAAAGCCTAAAATATTTACTATCTGAACCTTTACAAGAAAGTTTACTAACCCCCTTCTCTGAACAATTATTAAGATGGTCTCCCAAGATTCATGAGTCCCAGAACTCCAGCAACTTTTGAATTCTTTAGCATACTGAAGTGAGAATCCAGTGGAAATTGTCTTTGAGAAACGTGTGGACAGCCAGTGCCATGGCTGATATCTATAATCCCAGTGACTTGGAAGCCTGAGGCAGAAGGATCTCCAGATGGAGGCTAGATTCAGCCTCAACCTTGGTGACACCTTTAGCAACTTAGCAAGATGCTGTCTCAAAAAAAAAAAAAAAAAAAAAAAAAACCACTAAATAAAATGGGTTGGGGATGTAGCCCAGTGGTAAAGCGCTCCTGGGTTCAATCTTTAGTACCAAAGCAACACATAAATCCACATCTGTGCAGGAAGCAAAGGGAGAGAGATGAGCCGAGAGACTCCCTCCAGCTGGAGACTGGTGTTCATTTCCTGGGGAAGGCTTTGCAAGGAGGCTGGAGAAGAAACACCATCTTGGGGAAGGTTCAAATTCCGCTGACAGCCTGACACTTCTTTCTGTCAGTTAAAGGGTGTTTGGCTGCTTTGTGACATGGTGTTAAGGCTGAGAAACCCAGAATTCCATGGCATGAGAGGAAAGGCGCTCCCTTTTTTTCCAACCTGTTACCAGAGGCAGGCAGTGCTGTCTCAGATGCTCTGATTTAAAAGCATGTGATTTCAGAGAAGCAAAGTGAGCGCTGTCAAGACCAACCCAGGACAATAAAGGGCTAATCAAGGGAGCCTGGCTGCAGTCTGGTCACAGCAAACTAGCCCTGGGCGCTCTCCTTTTCTACACCCAGCAAAGTAACAGGTTTGATCATCTGTCACAAATACCAGCTGTGGGGCTGGCAGCAGCTTGTTGGGATGGTCCACATCAGTAGTTCCCTGAACAAGATCAATTCTCTTCCCCGGGGGGGAACCTAGCCATGGCTGGGGACATTTCTGATTATCAGGTTGCTGTTGGCATTTAGCCCGCGGAGCCTGAGATGCCACTAAACCACCTCCGGTACACAGCACAGCCGCCCACTACGAGGAATGATCAGGCTTGAAACAGCAGTGGTGCTGGGTTGGGAGAGCCTCAGTTAAGGGAAGCAAGGGAAGGGCCCCCGGTGCAGTCTTTAAGAAGCCTGAGGCCAGAAAGTTAGAGAGAATCATATGGAAACTAAAAGCAGGATGGGGCTGGGCTAGGACAGAGTTGTAGGAGATCCGGGTAGTTTTGCTGGCCCCAGCCAGCTCCCCAGGGTGTTCGGGGCTGCACATGGGGACGGGCTCTGTGCTTGGTGGTCGTGAGTTTAGGAAAGAGTGGATGAAAGAAGGTTAAACATCTTTCTTTAGTGCAAGGCTGCTGCTCCTTGTCTTTAAGATACCACGGTGCAGCGTGGCATTTCCAATGCTATTTGAAAAACTTGCAGCCCAAGTTCACATGCAGTGGGCTGCAATGTGAGAAAAAAAGAAATGACCCTAAGGGTGCTGCAGGACAAACAGAAGTCTTTCCTTTTGGGTCACTTAAGAAGGGTTTGCTTATTGTACAGAATAGGGATTTTTTTTTTTTTTTTTTTTTTTGGGTGGTGGTGGTGGTACTGAGGATTTAAGCCAGGAGTGCTTTACCACTGAGCTACATCCCCAACCTTTTTATTTTTTATATTGAGACAGACTTTCATTAAGTTGCTTAGGGCCTCGTTAAATTGCTGAGGCTAGCCTCGGACGTGGAATCCTCCTGCCTCAGCCTCCCGAGCCACTGGGATTATAGGCATGCCACCACCTCCAGCAGGAAAATTTTATCCACGATCCATATTACACTCTTGCCTCTTACTTGGAGGAGCCTCACCGAGACTATTTCTGTGACAGTGCAGGTGACAGATGGCCCTGGAGATTTACATGTGGCAGTGAAAGCCACAGAACTGGGAGGGGAACGAGGAGAAAGAAAGCCCAGTGTGGAGGGACCCAGGAGAAGCCCTGATACCAAGTCTTCCATGTCCCCTGTGATCCTCTTCTCCTCCCTCCATCTTCCCTCCATGAAACTGGGAGAGGAAACCACCCTTGGCTGTTTAGGTTAATGTAGAATCCCAGGATAATATTGGAGAAGCTGGGAATGCCAAACATTTCCAAGTGGAAAATGTCAGCAAATAGGACATGCTCTTTGAGACTGTACCCACTTTATTTCTCCTTTTCACGTTACCAGACAGGTTGCTGGGATCTTTATCAATGAGGAAGACACCCCTCCACCCCAGACTGTAGGGGACAGAGACACATCATCCCCAAAGAGCCTCAGTAGCATTCAACTTTTGAAACCTTCATCAACAACCTGGCTTGGTTGGAACCTGAGCTATTTAAATACCTTTCAAATGACTGACACTATGAGAATGTTTGACAGCATCTCCCAACTAAGGTTGTGTGATATCACAACTTCAATATGAGTTGAATTCAGGTCCCTTCTGAAGCGGTTGCCACCAATAGACCACCTCGATATGAGGAACCTACGAGATGCAGCCCACATGCCCCAAAGACGGATTCACTTAATGTCCAAATCATTTCCAGGGCGATAAGGCTACAGATTTTAAATCTGTAGACTTTGCAAGGAACAGAGTCCAGCATGATTCTCCTTGCCTCAACAACTAGGAGAGCCGATGAAATGCGTTAAATAACTCTTTTTCAGATGGTAGGTACCAGGTCAGGACAGATCCCTGAGATAAGGGACAGCATGATTCAGTTCACTGCTGGCTGTGTTTGGGCAACATTTTCCTTCTATTCTGAGAACTGTCCAAAGAGACTTCCTAGCTGTCTTCCCAGGGCTGCAGGGAACCAACCTCGTCCAAGACCCTGATGAAAGCAGCTTTGGAACCAGAGGAGTTGAAATGATACGTAAGCTAACTTTTTTTCAAGATCTGGAAGAGCCCAGTTGGCCAACATGGAAGTGCAGGGAGCTCTCCCTCCTGGGGTGTTTTAGTTCCAGGAGGAAATTTTTCAGGGGACATGAGCCTGGATGAGGTGACTTCAAAGATCTTTCCCATCTGAAGACCATGTTAGCTCCTCTGCGGTAGAGGACCGTCCAGGAACGGGGTCAAGGCGTGGCCTCTTGCTTTGAGAGCTCGCAGTCCGCCATATTGCAGACTCAAATTCAAATCCTGCCATTTACTTCCTGTCTCCCTGCGACCCCCAGGATCCTGAGCGGTCAAATGGAGAGAATGACATCTGCTGCTCAGGGTTATTTCAACCAGGAAAGAATCCACTCAGCTCATCTCAACAGCATCTTTGAGGAAACACCATGACCAAATGTTGATCCCTGCCCCCACCCCAGTGTCCACTGTGGCATTGGTCACAGATGCTCCTCCTTGGTGGCTGTCTTTCACAGAACTCAGTCTCGTCTCTCAGAGCTGCAGGGGGTCACACCTGCACAGCTCCAGGGGGGCCCCTGCACAGAGATGCTGAGATGAGCACACCTGGGGCTTTCTGCAATACGGCAGTCATGCCCCTGGTATCAGAATCCGCGGTGAAAAGGAAGAAAGAACTCTGCAAACCCAGCCAGATCCCATGGCCCTCCTGCATGGATGCAAATACCAGGTTCTGGTTTTTAAGTTCTGGGGGCAGAATGACTTTGACTTCCAAAACTTCGCCGCAGGAATGATGGTATCGTGGTGTCAATGAAATCAATCCCATCCACCCGACCCCTGGGGTCAGGTGGTCCTACCCCTCTGGCTCCCCTGACCCCATCTTTCCCAAATCAGTCCTTGCTGGGCTGGGCTCGGTGCCCCCCACCTCCGCTGCCCCACTTAAAACAGTTTAGGAAGCACTAAGCTCCCTCTTCAGATCTTTGTCCCTTGAGGGCTTTTTTCTTGTTGGCGAGTTGGGACAGGCAGGAGAGCATTCCCTCCCCAGCCACCTAAGCAGTCCCCCAGCGTTCCCAGAAAGCACAGCCAAGAAATGAAGGCAGGCAGAGGCCCCCTCACAAAACCCCTTACCTCCATGAATGTGGCTCGAAGCCTGAACACATCCCCTTGCACCTCAAACAAGCCACAGTTCTTGCTGAAGGCTGCTGGCCCAGGGACATCTGGAAAAAGAGAGAAAAGAGGGTGTTTTCCTTCCAAACGTCTGGGACTGAGGATGCTTGACCTCTGAAGGATTTGGCACAGCCGCAAAGGGACTGCACAGGGTTCACAGGGCACCAGATCAATAAGCCATCACTAGCTGTTTACCAGGAAGAGGGAAGACCAGCTGGAAAGGGGCCCCAGGGCAGGCAGGCGTGAAGGGTGGGGTTCTTCCTCAGAAAAATGCCACTGACCTCCTTCCCAGGCTCCAGGGCTGTCACTCAACGCCAGCGCTAGCTGGAGAAGCTCGACTGTGCGCCCTCCACCCACTCCTTGATCCACTTGTCACTGGAATGACATCCTCCCACTGAGTGGGTGCCTCCTCTTCCTCGTTTATTTCTAATACATCGATAGAATTGATTAAACCAGAGCTACAGGCTGCCATGTTCATCGCTTAGAGCCAACCTTTAATCATTTGCTAACACCCTGAAAAACCTCCTGAGCTTTTACCATAAAAATCTGCTGTGGCAGGAACACAGTGCACACACAGGTTTGATGATTCCTTACGAGCCAGAGGCAACCCAAGTGCCTTTGGCTGCTGCTGCTGAGTTTGAATAGGGTCTTAAACAAGCAGCAACGTCAGCAAGCTCGCCAGAAATGCAGAGGCGCGTGCCCTGCCCAGCTCCTTTGCATCACCAACTGCATTTTAAACAAATTCCCAGATTTTTTTGCATTAAAATTGGACAAGTAGTGGATTCATAGGTGGGTCTGTCCTCTGAAAAAGCTACCTAGCTCTCCATGGCTGGTGGAGGGGGACGGTGTGCCATTTATTGAGCATCTCCTATGTACCCGGTGCAGAGGATATAATATAAGCCTCAAGGGTGCCCTAGAGCAACTCTAGGAGGAAGTGAAGAGGGAAACCTACTTGTTGCCTGGTTTCTGAAGCCCTTAGGTGGAGGAAGGGAGTCTGCTCCACTGTGTCATTGCAAGCCATAGGCTTCGAAGTCTGAGATACCAGAATGCAAATCTAGCTTTTTGGTTGCACGTAGCTTATTGGTTGCATGGCCTCGGGACAAACTGAGCCTCAGTTTCCTTACCTGCCCAATGGGTACAGAGATAATAAACATGAAATACCAGATCATATTAGGCACGAGAAATGGTAACCATTATTATTTTGCACGTAGACTTGAGAAGCGCAGAGAACGGCGCCAATAAATCCATACGGGAGGATCAGGGAGGCTGTGATGTGACTTTGGATTTGGTCTGAGCAAATGAACAGGCAGAAAAGGAGACAGGAAGAGGCTGAGCAGAAGGAAGAGAACAGGCAAGAGCCAAATGGAAGAAAAGAGGTGCAGTGGGTGGGTGGGGTGATGTGAGCATGCTCTTTGGGGCACTACTAGTTTATTGAGTTTGCTTTTAAGAGGGTTAAAAAAGCAAGCTGTAAAACTCATGGAGCCAGCCACATTGCCAGGGCTGGACTGGATTCAGAGAGAGATGTAAGGAGAAATGTTATCCTTCATGGTACCTCTCTTCTGCACCCCAAGGGTCCCTATGATAAGGCCAAGCTGGACACTCCTGCTGACTGACTGCTGTTTGTACCGTGTATCCACAGTATCTGTTTTGCACATACTCAGGCTTTAGGGAGGAAGAGCCAGACTGCATGCCTCTGGAGCGGGGCATGTTCCTGTTTGTGCCGGGTCAGTAGTAGATCCACATTCAACATGAGAATTAAGATAATGTAAAAGCTGGGCATGGTGGTACACGCTTGTAATCAACTCAGGAGGCTGAGGCAGGAGGATCACAAGTTTGAGGCCAGCCTCAGCAACTTAGTGAGGCCCTATGCAACTTAGTGAGACCCTGTCTCAAAATAAAAAATAAAAAGGGGCTGGGGATGTGGCCCAGTGTAGAGTGCCCTGGATTCCATCCCCAGTACACAAAACACTCCCCCAAACAAAAAAAAAAAACCTATCACCACTAACTCCCCCTTGCCCTAAGCAGGGGTGGGGTTGGGGGAGTCTCCATTCAGAGGCAGAATTTTGCTCTCTAGGAGACGGGGTTGTGGCTCAGTGGTAGAGCACTTACCTAGCTCTTGTAAGGCACTGGGTTCGATCCTCAGCACCACATAAAAAAGAAATAAATAAGATAAAGGTGTTGTGTCCATCTACAACTAATAGATATATATATAGAGAGAATTTTTTTCCCTTAAAGTCTTTAGCATCTACTTCCGCTAACTTCCACCTCCTCGTGATACCTTGAATTCTACTCGGTGAAACACAGTGATCTGTCTGCACTTGATAGTTAAGCGGTTCCAAATTTACTTTGGAAATCACCTTATTTACAAACATGGCTTCCGGGCTGGGCCATTTCAGGTGCAGCCAGAGGCCTGGAGGCAGAGGAGACCCGGAAGCATTGGTCAGGGGCACAGCACCCGGCCTGCCTGAGCTGTGTCCTTCTGCTTGGCCTGGGTGGCCGGGCTGCAGTCCCATCTGCTGCCTCAGGGTTTGATTTAGCAGGAGGGATGTCAGGCAGGGTGGTACCCAGGGGCCCAGCCTCCCAGTGCCAACCCTGGCATTTATTAACTGTGCCACTGGAGGCAAGCCAGTTCTTGACCTGACCTAGAACTTCATAAAATGAGAAAACTAGCCTGGTTTGGGGTCGCCTAATTCTGTTCTGCAGGATGCTAATTTTTAATTTGCTGACTTATCTATTATTTTTATTGTGATTTTATAATTCCTTTTTTCCATATTTTTATTGGAGCATTCCTTATTGTTGTACATAATATGGGGATTTGTTACATATTTGTACAGGCAAACAATATAACAATATAATTTGGCTGATATCAGTCCCCAGTATTTTCCCTTTTCCTCCCCTTGGTCTCTTTCCTCTACCGATCTCCCTTTGAGTTACATGACTCCCCTCATCTTTCTTTTCCTGTTTCTTCTCTAGTTTCCGCACATGAGAGAAAACATATGACCTTTGACCTTCTGAGTTTGGCTGATTTCACTTAATGTTGTCAAGTTCCATCCATTTTTTCTGCAAATGATATAATTTTATTTTGCTTTATGACGGAATAAAAAACCCTGTGGTGTATCTAGACCACATTTTCTTTATCCGTTTATCCATTGATGGACCCCAAGGCTGGTTCCACAGTTTGGCTATTGTGAACTGTGCTGCTATTAACGTGGGTCTGCATACATCACTGATGTCTGATGACTTTAATTCTTCAGGATAAATACTGAGGAGTGGTCTAGCTGGGTCATGTGGTGGTTCCACGCCTAATCCTTTGAGGAACCTCCATACTGATTTCCACAGCAATTGGACTCATTTACAGTCCCACCCGCAGTGTAGAAGTTTCTTTTTCTCCGTGGAAGGATGCTTGCTTTGTGAGATGTTGCAAAGGGGTTCCTGGCTGCAGATAGGAAGGAGGATTACACGATCCAATAAAGATGGCAGCACTGGAAAGAAGTGGTTTCTGAACCTTTGGAGGGCCAGCCTGTGCTTCTAGAAGCAAGGGGAGAGGTGGGAAGCATGCAGCTGTTCCAGGTGGGCCGCCCCAGGCTCCAGTGCCAAGCTGGTCAAGACTTCAGGGTTTCTGCTGTGACTGAGCCAGTGACTCATCTTGGTGATTCTCTGTTTTCTCACTGTGTCCCAGGGTAATAGGAACCTAGGCATCCTTGAAGATTGCATGAGATTCAGCGTGGAAGGGCCTTAGCACACACTTATTATGCACTTAGTGTTTATTGTTGCTGTTTTTACCTCTAGTGGTAAAATGGTTTGAGAGACCTTGAACTTGATGTTCTCAAAACATCCCCCCCAACAAGCTTTAATTTTCTAGGGGACTTCAGAGGAAGTCTTTTTCTAACTGCACCTCCCAGTTAGATGTATTTTTCTATTTTTTTCCCCTGTATATAAATTTTGCCTCTTGGGCTAGATTTTTATAAAAGTACAAAAAAAAAAAAAAAAAAAAAGACTCACATATTTCATCCCTAGCCTTTGTCCCTAGCCTTTGTCTCCCAGCATTTCCCAGTAATTGACGGAGAAGAGCTTAACAGGAACCATCAATGCTTGGGTGTGGTGATGCATGTCTGTAAACCCAGTGACTGGGGAGGCTGAGGCAGGAGGATTGCAAGTTCAAGGCCAGCCGCAGCAGTTTAGTGAGGACCTAAGCAACTCATGCACCTGAATAAAATCAATATGACAAATCCCAAGAAACACCAAGAAAGCTCACTGGAGTGAGACAAGTGATAGGCAGGAGATCCAGCCTACTTAGGCCAGGACCTTAAAGTAAATATGGGTGTAGGAAGCAGGGAGTTGGTCCCAGCATACAGCCTGCTAATAGGACAGTTTCCATGCTAACAGAAGTCTGACGGAGAGACAAATAAATGGCCTAAGAAGGGAGAAATAGATTTGGACCATCAAGCCACACTTGCAGCTAGTTTGGGGCTGTTTAACACAATAAATAGTAATTTGTTTATCGCGTGCCATTCATCCAGAAGTCAGACAGGCCCAACTGTGTTCATTGACGAGCAAAATGATGATCTTATATATTGAGGAAGGGAAAAAAATCAGCCAGAAAGAGTGTTCCAAGACAGACCCTCTGTTTGTAGCTTTCTTTGATGTGGACTATGTAGACACTAGATCTTTCAGCATCTCCCAGTAGTTGACAGAGAAGCAATAAACAGGAACTGTCAATTCCTGGGTGTGGTGATGCATGTCTGTAATCTGAGTGAGTGGGGAGGCTGAGGCAGGAGTATTGCAAGTTCAAGGCCAGCCTCAGCAGTTTAGTGGAGGCCTTAATCAACCTAGTGAGACCCTGTCTCAGAGTAAAAAAAAATTAAAAAGGGCTAGGGACATAGCTGAGTGGTTAAGTGCCCCTGGGTTCAATACCTAGCAACCCTCCCCCACCACCAAAAAAAGTGGTCTTGGAACACAGCACCTACTCTGTCCTTTCTCCTGAGAGGGAGGAAAAAAGTGTTCTGACACTTTTCTTTGGCTCACATAGGTAGGATGTGTGTTCATCTGATGTCGCCGAACTGAATCGTGTCAGAGGACTTACATCGGGGGAGTCCTGGGGATGCAAGGAGCAGGGGCAAAAGTAGGAGTGTTCCTTGGACAGTGGCTTAGGGGATGGCATGTTGAAAGTCCCTTCCTAGGAATTATCCCTTAAAAAATTAGAACGAAACTCCTGATTACCGAAAGTAAGTCACTTCCGATTTGATTCCTAACTCTTCATAGTTTATCTATATTAAAGATACTCGTGTCCAGTTCATTTTGAAATCAGGCTGGATCACTTTTATGTAGAAGGGCTGACGGGGGTCAGATGTCATCAGGCTGCCCCTCAGCTGGTCAACAGAGTCCACCTCACCTGTCCAAATGTGTCTATTTCGATTTCCATTTTATCTACTGATTCTATGCAGATTCTCTTTCTAACCATCCGGGTCTCCTGTAGTTCTCAGTGTGAACTCCTGGCTTTTGTTCTGGCTTATATAAACCTCAAGGTGCTGCAATCCCAGAATCCTTCAGGGGCCAGCTTAAGTCCCGTCTTTTCTCTCAGAACAATAAACCACTGCTGTGAAACAAGTACAATCTGCCCTCCACACTGGCAGTTTCCACAACCACACATTCAACCAACTTTGGATCAAAAATATGACGGGGGCTGGGGTTGTGGCTCAGTGGTGGAGCACTTGCCTGGCATGTGTGAGGTCCGGGGTTTGATCCTCAGCACCACATAAAAAAAATAAATAATGGTATTGTGTCCATCTACAACTAAAAAAATATTTTAAAAGATATTACAAAAAAGAAAACTTTTATCCGTATCGAACATGGGCAGACTTTTTTTTTTTTTCCTTGTCATCTTCCCTAAATGATACAGTGTAACAACTTAGCAGGTAGCGTTGACATTGTATTAAGTTCAGTAAGTCATCTAGAGATCTGTGGGAGAATGTGTGAAGATCATGTGCAAATACTAAGCCATTTTATGGAAGGGACTTGATCCTCTGCAGATTGTGGTGTCTGATGTGATCCCGGAACACTCGCCTGCAGATACTGAGGCACAGCTGAACTAGGATTTGCGTTTTTCCAGGCACCATGCTAAGCCTGAGTTCACGTGCACGTGACATTTGAGGTGGGTGTACATTGGTACCCAAGGTGTGGTCCTCCAGCAACAGCCGTAGCAACAGCCGCGGTCCCTGGGAACCTGGGAGCCTGGCAAAACCCCAGGTGTCACCCCAGACCTAGGAAATGGCTCACTGTGGTGGAGCCCAGCCATCTCTGTTCAAGAACTCCAGGTGATTTTGCTATACAGCAGAAGTTTGAAAACTGATATTATTATTAGTGTCTCCAACTTGCATGCAAGTTACCTGAAGGGTACCTGACTGTCCTGGTTTTGCCAAGTCTGTGTAGCACCTCACATGGAGGACTCAGCACTGAGACCAGGAAAGCCTGGGAAGAACCAGTAAAGAGCTGGTTTCCCTAACTCACTGAGGTTCCTGGGGCTCCAACTAAAGTACTAGAGCTTGAATTTTGAACAGGGCATCTCTGATTTCTGAAATCCACATTTTAATCTAACCAAATGCATTACAGTTCCAGGCCAAGAAAGTTTTTCTAGATATGTTGGGGCCTCAGACTTTTTTTTCTTAAATAACTTACATAAATGCAGAATCGCAATGGCAGCCAGTGCTGGGAGGAGAAAAATGGGGTGACATGAGGCTGAACCTTACCAGGGAGACTTGGCCTGGTCTGGATGTGCCTGGAGCACAGCCCTCCTCTGGTTAATTAGACACTCCAATTAGCAAAATTAGCTGGGATCTGGTTCAAGTGCACATCTGGATTCAGCAAGCTGGAGGTGAGCCTGACATTTCATAGTTCTGCCAACCTCTTTGCCAACCTCAAGCCTGTGCTACTGATCCAGGACCCACACTTTGGATGGCGAGGGGCTATGCCCATGGTCCTCAAACTTCTCTGCCCATTGGAATCCCCTGAGGGAACTTCAAATACCGCTAAAGGCTGGGCTCAACTCCAGACCAAGTTAGAATCAATCTCTGGGAGTTGATCCAGGGGATTCCAATGTGAGACAAGTTTGGGAACCACTGGGTCTCACCATTATACCCTCGGCTGCTCCAACTGGACTGTAAGATTCCCAGCTCAATGGCTCAATAACTCTTTTTTCCTGAACGCTCATATACTGTGGGTGGGAATATAATTTGGCACAGCCATTATAGAAAACATTATGAGGTTCCTCAAAATATTAAAAACAGAAGACGCAGTGAAGCAATCCCACTTCTGGATGGATATCTGTTATTCATCTATCTTGAGAGGAACTGAAATCAGTATCGAAAAGAGCTATCTGCACATCTATACACCCAGGTTTATTGCAGCCTGACTCACAACACCAAGAGATGGAAACAGTCTAAATGCTTGTCAAGAGATGAGAGGGAGAAACTGTGTGTGCCTGTGCACGCACGCACACACGGTGGAATATTATTCAAACTTAAAAAAGAAGACAGTAACACCATTAGTGACAGCGTGGATCAACCTGGAGGACAATAGGTTAAGTGAAATAAGCTGGGCATAGAAAGACAAATGTTGCATGATCTCATTCATATACGAATCTAAAAGAGTTGTCTTTATAGAAACACAGAATAGAATGTTGGCTGCCAGGGTTGACGGTTGCAGAAAATGGGGTTTTGCAAAATCAGTAAGTTCTGGAGATCCAGTGCACAGCATTGAGACAGTAGCTAACAGTTCTGGGTTGCATAATTGACATTTGCCAAGAGGGTAGTTGTTAAGTGTTCTCACTATAACAATGGAGGCGACTGTGTTGGAGGTGACACATACCTAGTTTGACTGATTCAAAATGCATACACATATCAAAACATCAGCCGATACACCTTAAGTACATGCAAGTTTTATTTGTCAATTATCCTTCAGTAAGTCTGAAAGAAAAATTCCCCTTCTTAGCATGTGGACTGGCATTCCCTCCAAGAAGAGGTTTTCTCAGTAAGTCTGACTTTGTTAGCCATTTCATTTGGGTCACATCTGTACTGGCACAAACCTGCCCCATAAACTTTAGTGCCAAGTGCAGTAATTCTTCTAACAGGGACAGAAGGAAGCCACAGCCCTTCCTCTTCCTTCAAATGTCCCCGACTGGCTGACTTCCCTGGGCCTCTTGCTGATACTGTGAGGCCTGTTCCCAGCCTGAGGCCACGGAGGGTCCTCACACCTCCCTAACTCCAGGCCAAAGGTGGCAGAGAGAACCTGGAAGACCCAGATCCTTCCAAACTACCTGGGTAATCTTTTTTCCCCCTCACTTTTACAGTTAAGAATCCTGGTGTCTTCACAAAGCTCTGGACTTCACCTTTTAAAACTCCCCAACAATCGAAGCAAATGAGTTGTCCAAATGGCCCATAATCTGAACAGAGTAATGAAATAAAAACTACTCACAATACACTGTCCAGAATTTAAGTCAACATTTGCTGCCCTTCCTGGATGTAAACCCTCTGGTCTCGCCTCCCTAGGACAGGTGCTTTGTGTCCCTAGAGGAGCAAGCAGGTCAGAAGGTAAATGACCCAGGGATGGTATGGGAAGGTGAGCATAAGACCCTTTCTAGTCACTTTGCCCATAAACACTAGAGTGACCTTTTGTATCCTAGTCCATAATATACATGCATTTTCTTTCTAATGAATATGAAACAAAGGCTTCTGATCTTGCTCCCTCTTCTCCTGAGGCTGATCTGTTGCTCTGTCTTTATCCCCTGGCGTCTTCCTCACTCACTTCCTCCAGCTTTGGGAAGACCCCAAGCTAGGAGTTTCAGTTTATGGCCAAGAAAATCTCGTTTTCCCAAATGTTATAATTAAGATAGGAGATGTCCCCCAAAAGCTCATGTGTAAGACAATGCAAGAATTTTCAGAGGTGAAACGACTGGATGATGAAAGGTGTAACCTAATCAATGTGGGTTAATCCACTGACGTGGATTAACTGGGCAGTAACTGCCGGCAGTCAGAGTGTGACTGGAGGATGTAGGTCACTGGGGGTATACCTCTGGGGTTCATTTTTTGACCTTGGTGAGTGGAGCTCTCTTTCGGCTTCCTGGTTGCTATGTCCTGAGTAATTGTCCTCCGCCATGCCCTTCTGCCATGATGTTTTTGCCTCACGTTGGGCCCAGAGCTATGGAGTCTGTCAACCATGGACTGAACCTCTGGACCCATGAATTAAAATAAACTTTTCTTCCATGGGATGATGAAATGGGACTTGTAACCCAAATCCCAGAGGGTTCTGTCCTTTACTCTGTTGGTCCTGATGATGGCTGGCTGAGAACATAATGAGAACGGGGAAAAAGATGTGCAGAGGTGGCTGTTCTCTTTATTTCAGCTTTCTCACCATTTCTGAGTTTCTCACCATGGCATGGAAATCAACCACGGAAATGACTTTGGATAAAATGCTTCCTGAAACCACATTGAGTCTCACAAAGACCTTGCCTTCTTTAGAGGGCCTGTGGCAGATGTTTTCTAGGGAGCTCTGTGGGTGGGTGTGTATCCAAATCTATGGTTTTCACTCTGGAATAGCTACTTGGGCATTTTGATTTCTCCATCTGTGCAAACATGGACGCGAATAAATCCCTTCAATTTAGCTACTTTTGTCCTGAATTGTGTAATGAGGATAAAAACACACAGACTAAACAAATCGAGATTGACCCTACTGATGTAGTACTTAGAATTCTAGGCGCAGAAACTTCTCCGCCCGCCCCCCGCCCCCCAATCATTTATATTTAAAGCAACAGACAAGGACAACAGATGGTGGGTGAGAAACTAGGGCAGAGCCTAAATTGACAGCACTTCTGGGGAAAGAGTCAGTTGTTTTCCTTTGGTAGTTTGTATGTTAAATTCATCCTGTGGCCTGCTTGCAGTTGAAAGTGTCGGATGGATGTGTCTCATGATAGGGAAGGTTCTAGTATCACCAAATATAATTCTAAACAAACACTGAACAAAAGAATATTTTTTTCTCTATATAAGAAATATTTCCTTTTAAATACTTATTTTTCATTCATTCACTCATTTTTGTCTATTTTTTGTTGTTGTTGTTTTGTTTTTTGCAGAGGTTGAACCCAGAGGTACCGAACCACTAAGCCACATCCTCAGCGCTATTTATTTTTAAATTTTGCAACAGGGACTCGCTAAGTTGCTTTGGGCCTCGCTAAGTTGCCCAGGCTGAGCTCATACTTGGAATCCTCCTGCCTCAGCCTCCCAAGCCTCCAGGATCACAGGAGTGTGCCACTGCATCTGGCTTTCATTTTTATCTCTTGAGATAGTTTGTTTAGCAACTGGGGTTGTGGCTCAGTGGTAGAGCATTTGCCTAGCATGTGCGAGGCACTGAGTTTGATCTTCAGCACCACAGAGAAATAAATACATAAAATAAAGGTCTGTGTCCATCTACAACTAAAAATTTTTTTTAAAAAAATTTAAAACTTGTTCAGGTTCAACTTTACTACGGGTTAAGTTTGGGGCAAAATAGATCATGATCTCCTTCCTGTCGCCTGCTTCAATGTGCCATGTTAAATTAGGCAAGAGTAAGTTAAAATCAGGGTGACCATGAGGGAGAGAGAAATTCACAGAAGTCCAACAGGCTTCTCTGAAGCATGCAGCATGTTAGAAGGATGTGTGACCTTCTTGGACCCTTCAGCTTATGCATCAGCTGACCCCAAAGACGTGACAGTCTTTGTGTTCAGTCTCCATGAAGAACATGCCCCCCGGGAAAGTTCCAGAAAAATCCAGTCCATTCTTCCTGTCACTTTGTCAGAGAGGTCTTTGAAGTTTCTAGAGCAGGTACCCTCTCCCCTCTCTCTAGTCTCCTAACCTCCATAAATGACCCTTCCTGAAACATTTGTTAGTTCTGCCTTTGCCTCCAGGGGAGGGAGTCACTGAAGACCACCAGGCTTCACATCATCTGGGGACAAAAACTTGGCAATGAAAACAGAGTAGAAAAGCAACCCATATGAGGAAAAAGGGAATATCAAAGGGAAGGTGTCTTGTTAAAGATCCTGCCCCTGCCTTTCCTTCTTTACCTCCGCTAGACAAACTTCACTGAGTTGACACTTGGTTCCAGAAGAGCAGGAAAGTCCAGATTCAGGGCCATTTAAGGAGTAAGTGTGTGGACACCTATCTTCAGGTGACTGAAACTGAGTCCCACTTCAAGACCTGACCACATCATCTGCTTCCTGAAGATGTCTTTCTGATTAAAAATGTATTACTTCTTATAGTACCCAGGTATGGTGAGGAACATCTGTAATCCCAGCTATTAGAGAGGCTGAGGCAGGAGAATTGCAAGTTTGAGGCCAGCCTGGGCAACTTAGCATGGCCCTAAGCAACTTAGGGAGGCCCTGTCTCAAAATAAAAATGGTTGGGGATGTGGCTCAGTGGTAGTGTGCTTGCCTAGCGTATGCAAGTCTCTGGGTTCAATCCCTAATTCCTCCAATAATAAAGACTCATTGCAGTAGATCCCCATTACCTGTGTTCTTCTTTCTCTAATTTTAGTACCTATGGTCTGCTGCAGTCTGAAAATTTTAAATGAAAAATCCTACAAATAATAAGTTTTAAATTGTGCCTTAGTTTGACATAGAGATGAAATCTCTCACCATATGGCTACATTGTTACACCCAGACAGGAAGCATATCCACACTGTATATGCTACCCTCCCGTTAGTAACTTAGTAGTTATTTCATTTAACAGATTGACTGTCACAGTACCTGTGGTCAAGTAGCCCTTACTTTACTTAATAATAACCCCAAAACACAAAAGTAGTGATGTTACTGGATATGGCTATGATTGTTCTGTTTTTTATTATTAGTTATTATTGATTTCTTACTGTGTTTAATTTACAAATTAAACTTTATCACTATGTACATAATAGGAAAAAAACAGCACTCATAGGGTTTAGTACTATTAATGGTTTCAGGCATTCCCTAGGATCATATTAACTGTAGATAGAGTGTATGACTACAAACATTGTAGTGAGTTTGCTTGGTAATCTGGTTTGCTAGCTGGGTCTACTAGTAGTGTCTGCCTCTGCCTACATTATTACTTGACATATTATGAAGCAAACACTGTAAGGGCTTGGTTAGGCATGAAGGGGGATTATCTATCACTTTCTTTTTTTTTTTTTTTTTTTTTGCAGTGCTGTATTAGCCAAAGCCCTAGAAAAGGCATAACCTGGAAATAGTCACTGAATATCTCTTGTACCTTTCAAAGGTGATGAGGTTGGGGTTCACTTTGAAAAGACGGGGAATAGGGAACAAGTCAAATACCTACGAAACCTAAATGGTGTGATTCAGGGCTAGGGGATCGGATCTGTGTGATGGCGTATGGAAAATCTGGGAAGTTGGCAGTCCCTAGCGGGACACAGACTTCTTTGTTTAGTATTCTCCTGGCAGGGTGCAAATGATGACCGAGGAGAGAGGAAACCAGCCTCTTGGGCTGCCAGCGTCTTGCTGATAGGCCATGTTTACACATCCTTGGATCCAAAGCAGGTCCACAAATCTTATGTCCAAGACCCCTCTGGACTGACGTGATAGGACTTTGAAGACCAAACTCATATTTTCCTTTGACATTTAGCCTCGTCTGTACGAGCTACAGACACTACCCAGGCTAATGAGAATAGTGAATTGGGCAAAGGCAGACAAAACCAGCCAAGAAGGGGCAAAATCATTCTCCTGTGTGTTTCTTTTTTCACAGTTTGACAGTTCCCCAAGTTTCCAGAAAATTCCATTCTTTTTTTTTTTTTCCCCCCAGAGGCTGGCCTTTAGTTAAATTAATCAGTGAGAGCATGGTCCTCCTACCGCCTACTTCCTCCCACCTCTGGACATTTTAATGGATCTTTGGAGACCACCCAGATTCCCAGAGGGTGGGCATTGTTTTCACTGACTAACTCCTTTAGGTCTATAGAAAGTTAATTTGACTTTAGGGATTTCTATAGGCAAAAGTCGACCTTGCATTTCCTGCCTGTTTACAGAACTTCCTGTATAATCTTTTTCCCTTGGTTATCTTTTCTTCCTTCCTTGCCAGCTTTTTGGAAGATACACTGAAGCTCTCATTCTGAGCCGGTAGTTATGGAAACCCCCTGGGAATCTTATCCAGAGATTTACCTAGTAACTTAGGGGAAGTCGAGATAGGAAAAAATAAAGTCCCTATGGAATTCCTTCCTTCCTCCCTCCTCCACCCCCATTTCCTAAATGAGAACAAGCTGTTGGGGTCCACAGGCCTCATGTCTTCAGGTTATCCCTGGAAATTAAAATCTAATTGGTTTCATGGTTCTTAGATTTCAGCTCTTCTTAGACATCTTCTGAAATAGAAAACTATAATCCCGGGACCAGCTATACTTAACTTATTTTACCCCCCAGTTTTATGAGACACTTCTGATTTTAGCAGCCTGAAATCTTAAGAATGTCGTTCTGTAAAAATGTAATTATGTGTGTGTGTGTGTGTGTGTGAATTCTAAATTTGCAGCATTACTGATGGTTCCAAGGATAACACACTTTTATTGGAGTTAATTTTGGAATGGGGGAAGACTAAGAACACCAAGTTGGAGGATTTTTTAAAAAAATCTTTCCTGTCTGAATCTTAATATCTTAAAAGGAAATATGCCATATAAATGTTCAGCACTGTTATTAGAAGTCTGAGGCCTTTAGCTTACACAACTGCTTCCTGCTGGGAATCTCAGACCTAAATTGCTGGTTCTCTTATGGACAATGGAAGCATTCACACACACACACACACACACACACCTCAATCAACATCAGTGCCTCCATAGTAAAGATTTTGTAAAATAACATTTGTGCTTCGTGGCTGTGTATTTAGCAAGGTGTTTTCGGGTTTAAAACAGAAATCCTACTTTATAAATGACTCTTTCTCTCTTTTCTGCCAACATGTTTTTAAAACTAACACGAAATACACTTTTCAGTTCAGATATTTGTTCCTTCCTTTGATTGTTCCCCTGTACATACTTGAATTCTGCATTTAAGAAAATCATAGGTTCTTAGAACTGAAAGACCCTAACGGAATTTTTAGGCTGTTTTCTTTCTTTCTTTAAGCCCAGTTTTATGAAAGAAATTAGTGGATAGTCTGTCACTTTGCAAATAATTCCCTTGCAATGCCCCAGTTTTGAAACTCATGAGACTCGGTTCAGATGTAAAATGAGAATTGCAGAAGCCAAGTTATTTTCCAGAAAATTATCTCTTGAGTAAATTGGGAATATTCCTTTAACCATAGTCCGCCCTAGGAAAGAGGCCAAATTCCTATATACCACTGAGCCTGTCCCCCTGAACTTCCCTCTCTGCTTCGACCACTTTTTTTCTTCCTTCATCTAACAAATTCCTCACTGTCTTTCAGTTACCTCCATGATCTCATCTTTAAAAACCTGGGGCATTGCACTTTTCTCTACTACCATCATGATGGTGATGATTTCCTCTGGTCTGTAGTTCTCCCATGTCACTCTTTCCTGCCAGTCTGTAGTTTCTTTGAGGGCAGGGCCCTGCTATGCCTAGTTCATTACTCTACTGCCAGTCCATAGAGTAATCCCTTGCACATAGTAGCTTCTCAATAAAACGTGTGCAGGCAGTTTCTTCGACAGCTTGTTTTCTCCCTGCATCGGTGCTTCTTGTCACATCAAAAGCTAAAACATAGTAGAGAGGCTCCACCCGAGGCTGATGCCTGCAGAAGTTGTTAGAGGGAAAAATCTAAAGCCATCCTGGTTTCCTCTGGTTTTCCCAGTTTATAGCTCCCCCTTGGCCGGCCCATCCTCTCTGCAGTGGCTCTCTGCCATCTTCAGTGGCTCCCTTCTCCCTACAGGATTCTAGCAGCAGGCTTTTGGGATCTGCCCCGATGGTTTCAGCTCTTCTATCCAGCTCTCGCCTTCTCTCCAGGTGCATCTTCAGTGCCTGGAATCTCCTTGTGCCTGAGCCACTTGCCCTCTTTAGCAGCAGAAATCCTGGTTCTCCTGTGTCAATGGGTCCCTCTCCATCCGGTTACCTGGATCTGATGGCTGAATCTCAATCACCACTCATAGTAGACTTGGGGAAAACAAAAACAAAACAAAACAAAAAACACTTTCCTTCTTGTTTCAGAACGTGGGTTGTCTTTGTGGGCTGTCCGTGTCAGCCCTTGCATGGTTGTACCCAGAGGGCAAGAAATGATCCTCTGATGAAAGAGTTAGATCCTTTTCCTTCTGGAAGGTGACTTACTAAAGAGGGGAAATCAGACTTCTCTAGAGAATCTTCGTTGTGGGTTTCTTCATGAAGTGGAATATATTCAACTATTGGGAAATGTAGAAAACTCAGGCCAGTTTGAGAGAATCATTAAGCTTTGCAGACTTTCCATGGTGTTTCTGGTCTTGACTTAATGCTTTGAAATATCCCTTCATTCACTCCTGCCCTTGAGCTCACTTGCTGAGCACGTGTTGGGGCTGCTCTGTGCACGTTAGAGCTTGAAACCTTGAACTTGAGCTTTGGCTACACTATGTATTACCTATGTGACCCCCCACAAGCAGCTTCTGCTCTTTCAACCTTGACTTTTTCCATCTTTAAAATGAGTCATAATCCCTGTCTGCCTCACAGGGTGATTATGGCCATCACATTTGATAATACACAAAAGATATCTTGAAAACTGCCAGGTGCTGTAGAGATCAGGAGGCTCAGACATGAGGTGTTTGCAAAACCCTACATCTTTCCTTCATGGATTTTGTCCTCCTGTGTATCATCTTGTGATTACTTGCTTATGATTTTCCATTACACTTATTACTTTTTGAAAAGTATCCCTACCCATAAAGTGCATTAAACAGTAGAATGTCATCACAAAAAATACAGGAAGCAACGAGAGCACCACATCCTAACCATGAGACCACCAGGGAAGGTAACAGAAGTAATGAAACAATATCATTAAATTCTAGCTGCATACAATTGCCTTGGAGAAGCACAGAGACTGCTCACCACCTCTTTACTGGGAAGTTGGGCGAGCATTTAAAGGCATTGTAAATGTCCCGTGGACACTTTCTCCTTGATATAATCAGAAGGATGGAAGACCAGGAAAGGGGGAAATGGCCTGATGGGGTTCCCTGTCGTTAATGCACATCTGGGTATTGACTGCATTCAACTTGTGGTCAAATTCATAACATAAAATTCTAGAAGCCTGGAAATGAATTAAGTATAGAGGGACGAGCTTTGGATTAAGTTTCCTATACTTAATTCCTGTTCATCAATGACTAACTTTGCAATGGTGGCAATTTCTTTAATCCCTCTGAATCTCAATTTACTCACCTGTAAAATGGGATTGATGGAAATATTAGAAAAAAAAATGACATAGCCTAGCACATGACCCCTGCATGATAAAAGCACTAACAGGCCTCCTGCAAGAATGAGGAGCCCCTCACATCAAGAGCAAGACACAGGGAAGTTTCCAGTATTTTGACCTTGAGGAGTAGGAAATGATGAATAAAAAACTAAGAACAACCGAGGCCACTTCTCTACGAGCAAAGTAAAGAGGACAATAAAAGTGATTCATCGGATCATTTAGATGTTTAAAATATTTTCAAATACCAACCAACACAGCCATTTCACCCGGCAAAACTTTGAATAGACTTACGCAATCCTTTAAAAAAGAATGTTCCTGGTTAGCATGGTGTCAAAGACTTGGCTAAAATTATAAAGCACCAAGAGGTGTTGATATTCAGCATTTCTTAAAAAAAAAAAAAGGAATGCCAACTTTAAGTCTTCAGGATAAGAAGAAATACGATGGCCCAGGGCCTTCTCAGAATTTCTTGCACTTCAAAGAGCGTGTACTTGGCAAAGTTTCCCCCACTTTCCTGAGTTTGGTCAACGTGGCTGAGGAAAAGGCAAAACTCTTAAAATCCGTGCAGATGGAACTTTTCCACTGGCCCTATTTTGGTATAAATATTCATCAAGGACTAGAAACTTAAAAGTAGATATCAGTCTGAGCTAGGAGAGCTCTGGACTCTGTTGAAGCCAGTTTTTGGTCCTCCCTTTGGCTCTTGTCTCTCAGGGGGACCAGGTCTTCTGCGATCCCGGCCAGCTGCCTCCCCAGCGCCTGGAAACCATTGGAGTTTGTTCTCTGTGGACTTCCAACCCCAAAAGAGGGCCCCGAGTTCAGAGGCACCTCTGGTGAGTTGTTTGAACAGGGAAAACAAAATCAGGGGTTGGCTCACCCACTGCCGACAGCCAGTCCTTCAGTAGATTGGTTTGAAGGAGGTTAATCAAACCTGGGGCAAAAATTCAGGGTCTGCTTTGGCAGTAAAACAGCAAAATCTCAGGGTCTGCTTTGGCAGGCCGCCCTTCTCCACCTCTCACTTTCATTTCCTTTTCATCTTAAGATCCCTCCTAAATCCTCCCAAGGAGGCTCCCTCCCACTTCCCCACCCCATTAGGACTTTGCCAGTTCTGGCCCAGGCCTACCAATCACAAGGCTCAAGAGAAAGCCACAAGCGTGGGCATCCCACTGAGTGCCACTGAAAGAGCTTAATGGTCCCCCTACTCCATTCCACATCTGCCTTTATGGCTCCTCTTCCTGTCCTCTCAGGGAGGGAGGGTGGGGAGGGACGCTCTTCTTACTCTTCCCGTACTTTACCTTTTTACCTTCGCCCCTGTCTTCACTCTAGTCCCTTCTCTTTTCTATCCGGGGACATTACCAGGCTTTCAGGGAGCACAGGGAGGGGATGAAGGCATGGTTTCCATCCCTCAAGGAGCTTCCCCATGGAGAACTTCAGTCTAAACAGGGTATCAAGGTCCAGGAGTTAAGCGGGCATGGCCGTAGTCGTGGATGGTCCGGGGTGAAGGGACGATGGGTCAACAAGGCTGCAGCCATCTCTGTCCTGCCACTTTGTTGCCGCCATTATTCTCCCTCCCCTACACCATCTTACGACCTAGATTGCTAGTCCACCAACTTTCTCGTCCGTCATTGTCCAGATTGTTAGTAGCCCACGAAATTCCACTACTTAAGAATAGCTCCCCGGCCTGCCCCCCGCCACTCTCTCTCTCTCCTTCTCTCCTCTCTTTTTCCCGGGGCCAGTCAGAAAATTAAATGTCTGTGGAGCGGGAGTGTCACAGCATGCTGGGAGTTCAGAGGACAGAAATGGAGAGACTTGGGGGCTGGATGGAAGCTGGGCCCTTGGGGAAGGGGGCTTTCTCAGCAGGTGTGTGGGCAAGAAATAATACATTCAGGGAATGAGTGGAGGATCAGTTTGGGGGAAGAAGAATGTGGAAGGGGAATGCATTGGCTGCAAAGGGATCCACTGTATAGAAACTTCAATGTCAAAGGAAGGATTTGGAAGAGTCTTAGTGGCAGGTCCTTGGGACAGAGTTCTCCCTTCATGTGATATATCCATGGGCCTGCAGCAGGAACTCCGCCCTCAACCCCTCTGACCCACCTCCTGTGCTGCTTATGTGTGTGTGTGTGCGCGTGTAGTTAGATTATGTAGATATATACATAGATAGATATATAAATAGATATGTATACATACAACCATATATGTGTTTTTCTTTCCTACTGACTATCAAATATTGCCTTTTGTATTTTCTGGTGGTGCTTCAAAGTAAAAATCGAATACAGTAAAAATTCACAAGTCTCACAATAGGTACTTGATTACATGTAGATCCCATGGGACCACACTTCCTGTGCTCTAGAAGCTTCCCTCATGCCCCTCTCTAGTCAATAATCACCTCCTCTTATAAAAGTGACCACTCTTCTGACTGATTAGCTTTGCCTGATTTGAACATTATATAAAAGAAATTATATGGTGTCCCATGGCCTTGTGTCTGGCTTCTTCTGCCCAATAGAGATTGCCTGTGCTGTTGCGTATGTCAGATTTTTAGAAATGACTTATTAGTATTCTCGCGTATAAATAGAAAACAATTTGTTTACCCATTCTCTTGCTGATGGCGATTTCAATAGTTGGGAGCTACTTTATGGGACTGGGGATTGAACCCAGTGGGGTGCTTTACCACTGAGCTATATCCCCAATCCTTTTAATTTTTTAAATTTTGAGACAGTTGCTAAGTTGCTGAGAATGCCACTCAGCTGCTGAGGCTGGCTTCATACTTGTGATCCTACAGCCTCAACCTCCCAGGTTGCTGGGATTACAGATGTGTGCCCCTTGGTCTGGCTGGAACCTGTATTTTCAGATCAAGTCTGAAGTAAGTACTCTGTGAGAGAAAGGGTTTCAGTGCAAGATTCTGGATCTGGTCCACCACACTCCCATGTTTCAGAAGACTGATTTTCATCCTCATAATGCATCTAGAATCCTACTTGAGACTTCTGTTCCCCGAATTGAGGTTTAAGTGATTTTCAAGGGGTGCACACCTCCCATGTTGTACTAGAGAGTATTCCTGTGTCACATGCATAACATGCTAAGTATCACAGACTGTTTATTTCCTTCTTTCCACATAGATTGCACGTGATCGGTTTTCTCTCTCTCTCTTTTATTTTTTCCTAGTCTTTTTGCAAAAATTCAAGTGAGTTTGCCGGAACTCTTGCTGTGCCTGGGAGGTTCTTGAATCAAAGTTGTAAGAAGTTTTCTGCACTCCATGTGGCAGGCCCTGCTGTCTGACCACCCCAGAGGAGTTTGGGGAAAAAGAATAAGTTCTCGGATAAGAAAACAAAAGATATACCTCTGAATGGATGGCTGCCCTGGAATGTATCTCCACTAAGAGAAATGACACTTCCAAGTTAGACGTCAGCTATGCTGGGGAATATGAGTGTTGGTTTTGGAAGGCACAGAACTGGACTGTGACCCGATCCTCGTTCATCCTTGTCTTTCAACACTCAGCTCACATATCGTCTCCCTGGGAGACCTTCCCTGACCTCCCCAGGTAAGATTAACTACTTCCTCTTCTGTTCTCAGTCCCACTTTCAAACCTCTGGTTCGGGTCTTTAGGCACTGCTGTGATTCTGATAATTCAACTAGGCTCCTCTGGTTGGGGAGTCCTGTCCTTTTATTTCTCTATTTCCCAAAATAAAACATAACAGTTGGAGAATGCATGTTTGAACAAACTAAATTCTTAAAGTTGGCTAAATCAGGTTAGGTAAGAATGTTTCATCAAAATAATGTTTGGGATTTTTTTGAACCAGAAATTGAATCAGGGGCATTTTACCACTACGCTACATCCCCAGCTCATTTTATTTTTAATTTTCAGACAGGCTCACCAAGTTACCCAAGCCAGCCCAAACTTGTGTTCCTCCTGCCTCAGCCTCCCAGGTAGCTGGGATTTTAGGAGTACACCACGTTTAGTTTATTAGCTCTTTTTATGGCAATGATAATTAGTTTAACACACATTCATTGTATGTCAAATACTGTGCTAAGAACTTCACAGATTATTATAATGAGTACAATGATGTTTAGGCCCATTTTACTGAAGAAACTGAGGCTCAGAGCTAATATGACTTGTTCAGTGGGAACAAGGGGCAGAACTGGGATCTGAACGCAGTTTTTCTACTCCAAGAGCCTCAGATCTCAATTCATCATAGATATGTGTGTGTGTATACATATGTGTATATCATGTGCGTGTATATTTGTATGTGTGTACATACAAATATACATATATGCATGTATACACATATGCACACGAATTTTTTGTGTGCATGTGTATAATACTGTTAAAGCTTTATCTTGGTGGGGATCTTAATATTTTGGGGCTCTTTTGGTTGTCTGGATATGAAAGCATCTCTTCTCAAAACAATGTTTTAAATGCACAAAATACAGTTACAAAGGAAACCACTGTACTGAAGAAATATCACCATATAAAACCATATCTGGAATTTGGTAACACGTGGCTTTATGAAGTTAATTATTGAGATACAACAGTGGAACTAATTACTGTCATTTCAGAGTAGGGGTAGGGATGAGTGTAAATGGTAGGTCAAGGACCCATCTCAGCTGGATAATAGGATATGAAAATACCTGATTTCATTGGGATCAAAGGCACAGGGTCTTATGAACTTCTCGGCCTTTTGCCTTCATTCATAATAGAAGAAAATGCTAATTTCAATGAGAAGTTATGGATATAAAGATGAATTTTTTTTTCTCGTTCAAGTTCCCTGATACTCTCATTTCTACTCATAGATTCCTGGTTACAAACCTCTCCTTTATCTACTAACAGGATTTCCAAAAAATGTTTCTCCATTCTCCTTCTAAAATAAGGAGGCTCCAATGTTGACCTCTCCTTCATTAGAGCCAGATTCCTTTAACACAGAGACTGATGGCTGCGGAGTCTGGGCTGGGGTGGGCTGGCTCTCCTCCAGGAAGAGGGTAGAACTGGCATCTACCTTCCCTCCACCCCTTTCAGCCAGCAGATTACTCAGGTCAGTCACCTCAGTGGTCAGTCTTACGAACCAGTGCCTAAGAACGCCACTTAGTCATGTAGCCCAAATAGACGCTCTCTTCTTAAGAGAATCAGCCAGCCAGGAGACCTTTCTCACCTCCCCCATGCTTTTGCCCTTTGGTGTCCCTAATATCAACATCATGAAAAAATAGAGCCCAGGGTGTTCAGTTGCCTCTGAGAACATGTGCTGAGAGTGGACAGCGCGTCTCCTTCCACACGTGTGTGCAACAGAACCGAAAGGGCCACTGGTTACCAGTAGCACCTGAGAGCTGCCAGGAGTCCCCTGGCCGCAGACGTCCTTCTGCTCAAGGCCTCTGGCCGTGTGACTGTTGGGCAGTGGTGAGGTCAAGGAACACACAGAATCGCAGAACACCGTCATGAGTTGGCCCGTCTCCTGCTTTATGAAAAATGAATTCCACCAGATTTGTGTTTACATGGCAGAATCCAAACCTTTCTTATTCACTGTCTTGTACAACAGCACAGTGTCTGGCACATAATAGATGCTCAATAAGTATCTGCCGCATGAAGAAGCTGGTGGCTATCACCCTATCTCATAAGGAAGCCATCTGAGGGTAAACACCTATGTAAGATCCCGGAGCTGGGGTCACAGACTGGTACTGGACAAGGTGAAGGCTGCTTTTGACAGGGGAGGAGCAAGACACACAAGATGAACTGTTGCCATTCTCATGATTTTGCATAATGATACAGCCTGAGTATATTTATGGCTAAGGTCAAGTTTAGCTACAAAGAGAAATTCCTGCTATCGCATATCTCAGGAGCCACATGTGATGTAGGTAAACCGAACTTAGTCTTCCCATGTCCCAGTGCTTAATGACCTAGGAGATTTTTGCTTTGTGCTGATGAGAGGGGTACCAACAACAGCGGGAAGAAGTATATAGGGATTCCTTACTATGTATACAGGCACTTAATCTGCTTTAGCTCATCCAACTTTCATTGAAATGCAGAGGTACCGTTTGTTTTTGTTCTCAAGTAAGGAACCAGGGGTCCAGGGAGGATTAGTAACCTGGCAAAGACTATAAACCTGGCCAATGGCAGAATGGGCAGTTATATCTAGATCTATATGCTTGCAAATGTGTGACTATTTTGCTCCTCAAAATGGCCTCTGAACCTTGTGGCCAAATCTCATGTTACAGCCAAAATGTTTACCCAACCTTCTGAAGTTTGAGGATATGAGGTTGACACAAAATTGGGACACTCCGGGTATGGAAGTGACAGAGAAAATACACCTTTTTCTCCTCCATTCATAAAAGTTGCAGTGAGTTGAAGCGTCTTGGTCCTGGGACCACTTAATTATGTCAGTGTGAATTTCAGATACACTAGTTGATCATTAGCGTCTACTCAGCTCTTTTATGCAGTGATTCCTGTGCATTTGTTTCCAAAGATACATTTTAAAAAGGATGCAATAAGTTAAAGAAGAGAAGAAAAAAAAAATCAATCCATAAACCAATCATGTAGATTTGAAACAACCACCAGGGGTTGGAAACTGCTCCCTCCTTGTCATTCAGAAGAACAACTTGCCAAATGAAGACTTTGGTTTCTTCCCCTTTAGTGATTTTTGTTTCCTTTTAAAGTATGTCCTGGTGGGGGCCTGGGCTGTGGTTTGCTTGTCTGATTCACATGTTTTGGGTGGACCATGAGTCAGGCTGACCAGGCAAGCTGAAATTGATCAGGCATTCTGAGGCCAAGAATTCTACTCCCCATGCTAGAGCTTCCTGGAATCTCTGGGTATAGGAGCTATAGGATTTTCTTTTTTAAGTGTGAGGATAATAGATGCAATTCCTTAAAGGGTCCCTCTACCAGCCACTTACCTACAGAGTTCTATGAGCCTTCTAGAATAGCAGGAGAAATCTAGAAAGTCCTTACTAAATACCCAAGACATGGCTTTGATTTGGTAAGGGTGACAGTATACCCATGAAGGTGACCAAGAGATATCAGAGAGGTAGAGATACCTGGTAACAACAGGAAATTCTGGGCAGCTCCCCTTAGCCAATCAGTGAGTTCAGTAAGTTGGGAGAACCTGACCTGTGTGTGAAGCTCCTTCTCCACCAGATTTCTGCTGCTGGCGAGTAAGTCTTAGAAGCAGAGAGGTCTACGTTTGACTTCTTAACCTGTCGTTATGTGAACTTAGGCCAGTCATTTTAAACTTAGTCTCAATTTACTCATGTGTAAAAATAATACTAATGTTTTTTTGTAACTGGTCCTTAAGGCTAAATGAGAAATGTGTGAAATATGTCAGGCAACCTCTGAGCTCTCAAAAGATGTCTTTCCTGCCTCTCTTTTGCTTTCCCCTAAACTCATCTGTCTTCACAGAGAGCAGATAAGTCTTTGGGGAGAAAGGAAGCCAAATTGTTGATGGAAGTAAGAACAAACACATTCTTTCTGAGGGGAAGAAAATATGACAGGGTTCACTTCTCATCCAAAAGAGCAGATAAGAGTCAAGGAGTTGATTCAGGATTTTCACAAGCTTAGCAATTGCATGATCATTTGTTTTTGCAAAAACATTGCTTCTGCATCAGGTATTTAGGTACTAAATACACGTTTCAGCCGCTAAAAAAATCTCAGTGCCCATGTGAGACCCAACTTCCTGTCTAACTCCTTCCATCAAAGTTTCATAGAAAGCATTTTCTGTATCTCCTGCAGAGTCACGCTGTTGATAGGTGTGATTCCAAGAGTGGTTCACAACACCAGGAATCGTCTACATATATGATGTTAAGGAAATGCCCTGGTTTTGAGTGAGCCCTCTAGAGGTGGCTGGTAGCCCTACCTCTGGTGAGGTGGTGGCAGTTGCCAGCCATGTTTCTTCCCAGTATCAGATGAAAGGTAAAGGGGGAATGTTTACGACGGAAGGTGCTTCAAGAGTGATGGCTGTCTCGTCCTCTGGGGTGTCCTAAAAATGGCTCTGCAATTCTGCTTTCAGTGGAAGGGACTTGTTATGCGGGGGGATGGCTGTTGTAAAGGAAAGGTCAGCATGCTGCAGGCAGAAGCAATCTTGGTTTTCACCCAAGTTGTGCTGCTTCCTAGGAATAGTGACCTGTGCATAGTCACCCGGCGAGTAGACGCCTGGGTATTGTAATGACTCACCGCTCCCGCCCCCCACACACACACCAGAAATCTATTCTTGAAATAAATATTTCATTGGCGTTGGATGAATGGTGGGGGATAAGGGCTTGCAAGGCCTGCTATACATCATGGTAAGTCTCCACTTTATTACGCGCAAATAATTTTGCACGCTTGGGTTGGAAAGAAAGGAGGAGCTTCCCTCCCAAAGTCACACTGAATATTTCTTTGGGAGTCCATTCTTTCCTTACTTCCGCATGCCTGACAATATACTCACTGGAAGTGGCCAGAGTAGGGGTTGGCAAAGAAAGACACACACAAGCGCCATTGTGGCAGCCACCCCTTCCTGTTCTCCTTCCTCCTTATCACCTTTGGTCAGTGAATGTGGAGAGAAGATTAAATGACAGCCTCTTTAGAGGCGACCACTGGGCTTTCCCCGGTTTTCCACCTGCCTGAATGCTGGTAAGCCCTGCACTGGTCTTTTGGCTTTGGAGCTGAGAGAGCTCACACTAAAACTCAGAGCTGACCTGTGACCAAATCTTTCCCTGTCTTCCACCATCACAGGTGGCAGATACACTGGCCTTACCTCTTTAGACACGCCGGCATGCTAGGGCAAGAATCTGCACTTTACAAAGTAATGGATTCAGCGTCTGTTTTTGGAGAACCTTTAAGAGGCTCCTCGGAGGGCTGGGGTGGTGGCTCAGTGGTAGAGTGCTCACCGAGCACATGTGAGGCCTGGGTTCGATCCTCAGCACCACATAAAAAGAAAATAAAAGGTACTGTGTCTACCTACAACTAAATTTTTTTTTTTTTTTTTAAAGAGGAACTTGGGTAATTCCATTGCCTTCCTTTCTTTTCCTTCCTTCCTTCCTTTTTTTTTTTTTTTTTTTTTTCCCTTTTAAATAAGACTCTCTTTGAGGCTGAGTTGCTTATACACCTATGGGCCTGCCTCCAATGTGTTGGCTATTAAGATCTTTAAGTGACAGCTTAATATGTTTTTAAGAGTGAGGGAGCCAACAGCAATTCTTGAGGAGCTGTGTTTACGTTGGACAGGCTTCCCTGGGCCACCTGCCAGCAGTTTTGCACACTGCAGGAACTGGAGGTGAAGGCAGGAAGGGCTGAGGACAGAGGGGAGGACTAACCCAGAGGGCAGGAAAGCTAGGAGGGATATCATGTGGAGAAGTGTAGAGAGACGCCCAGCTGAACCTGGCAGCGCCTTTGGAAGTACTGTCACGTTAATGCCCCTTGAGCATCGTGTTGAGGGGAGAGGACAGAACCCTGGGAACCAGATCCTGGGCACGTGCACAGTCAAGCCTGAGCACGCCCTGTGATCTCTTTGTCCTCTTCCTTTCTCAATTCCCACAAATGGCTCCTTGACATCAGGAGATCCTTGCAGAACCTACTAAGCTTCAGCATCCCTTCCCAGCCACTTGACCTCTCTGGGTCACAGTTTTTTTTATCTAAAAAGTGAAAGGGAACTCCAAGTCCTCCTCTAGCCTTAACATTCTGTGACTCCAGAATGAAGTGCCCATGACTGGCAATCTCTGTTTAGAAGGAGACTTGGTTCTTGGAAGATTTTGCCTCTCTCAGGCAAGAATGAAGGCGAGCTTGCTGGTCATCTGGCTTGGGTTCAGCTGAATGAAAGTTGGGCGCTCTTCAGAGAGGCAGTCATAAATAAAAGTGCATCATCCATTCATTAAAAAACTCTTTCAACCTCTATAGACCCACTGAATATGTCATCACTGCCAAGAATAATACTGGGTGATTTTAATTGAGTGCTCATGTGCTGAACTTTTATATACATCATCTTATTAATTTTCACAGACACTTTGGGAAGCAGATGCTGCTGCTGCTGCTGCCTCTATTTTCGAACGAGGTGAGGATAGAAACTCAGGCTCATAAGCTTGCCCATAGCAAATAGCTAATAGGTGGCGGGGCAGGGATTTGAACCCAGACCTGAGACCAAAGACTACACGAGTGACCACTTTACTTAATAAACAGTAGAAGAACAAATGCATAATTATGTTTGGTTCCAGCAAAAGTAATGGCATTTGGCCTTCAAGGCCCTTCGTTACCAAGGAATGTTGGCAATTTCACCATGTTCAGCCAACTCCCTGGGCTAGGGAAGCTTCTCTTTCCTAGTGGAAAAGCAGATGTCAGCTCAACAGCAGTCAATGGAGCATTTGGCTCAGTATGGTTGACACTGAGAAACTGCCACCCAGCTCATGAATGTTTGTGACCCCCTCTGAGTCCCTCAGCCTGCCTTTGGGGGTTTAAATAGATCATCTCTAAGGCTACTCGAGTTTTGGAGTTTTTGTTTCTCTCTTGAAGACCTTTTCATGACTTTCCAGCTGCTGGGGATTCCCACCCTCCCAATCCTTTGGGAACAGGACAGCAGAGACAGTGTGTGTGCCATTGCAAGCCATTTCTCATTTTGTAAATAGGTCCCTTGCAGCTTGAAGAGTCTATGAAATTGTTTCAAAATGTCTAAGTGTGATTATGCATCCTGAAGCCAAATGTTATAACCACCCCCCACCGTTGCAGATTTAAAAAGTAAATGTGCAATAAAACTCTCTTCAGCATGCTGTTGATACAAATAGTACTTAGTCACTGCTGTACGAGTTCAGTAAGGCGAGCTACTCCCTGACTCCCTTCCCATCCCTCCACTTTTGGGGTTGAACACATTGGATAATCTACAAAGTGCTCTTCCCCCCAGATTGTTGCAATCCCAAGAGGTAAAAAATATCCACCCTTTCATCTCTCCATACGACATTCTTTCTTTAAGCCTGTAATTGGATCTAAATGGAAAATAAACCCTTCGCAGGCCAGGGGAATTGGCACTAGAGTGTAACAAGGAGAGCCTATTCCACCTTCAATCCAGATAATCACACCCTTCTATGCAAAGGAAAATAAAAACAAGACTTCCTCCAACAGCAGGGAGGTTTCCAGAGACTTCTTCAGACTTCATATACTCCCCATGAACTTATTGTCCAAAGAGCCAGGAATCATCTTACTTTCCAGAGGACAATGAAGCTGTCACCTTAGCCCTGGACTCTTGGGAGAAGCAGTTCAAACGTGTATTCTACAATGCAGCAAGTTAAAAAGAAAAAAAACCTTATGCATGTAATATCCCAAGTGCAAACACGGGGGGCCAGATATTCTCCGTGGTTCATTCAGTTTATTGAGTTCCACTGTGTGGCATGAAGTGCTGGGTTGGGAGAGAGATTATCAAGAAAGGTCTGCCCTCAAGAACTTCAGAAAAATGTACAGAAGTGAGAGCAGAGCACACGAAACTCACTAGTAGGTAGAAACTGATGGGTATCTTCCAAAGGCCCAAAGTGTTATGGGAGTCCCATAGAAGGAGAGATGACTTGATTCTGCAAATAGTCCGGCAAATGCAATGGGGCAGGGTACATTCCAGAGAGATGCCCAGATTAAATGTGACTTGGCATATGCATGCACAAGGATTCACTGGCCTCTCTGGAGGTCTGTGGCAGGTCATCTATAGAAGGGCACAATTCTAAGTTGGTAAATGCAGGGCCTCTAAGGAATTGCCTGTCATTTTGATTCTGATGTGATTTTTTTTTTGGCCTCATATTCTACCTCACAGATAATGGCAGATATCTAAGGAGGACTTTGTCCTGAAAGACTGAATTTTCTGAAATCAGAATTTAATAATTACTGTTTTGTGTAATGATTGCAGAAAACGTTACCATTGCTGTTATGGCTGCTCTGACGGAGGTGGGGTCTATCAATCCTACTTTAGAAGGGGTAAAAGGCTCAGAAAAGTGACTTGGTCAACATTGTGTGTTGCTTAAAAAATGCGGAGCCAGGGTTTGAATACATAAGGCTTCTCTGATAGTCTGTGGCCTGATGGAACCAACTCTCTGTGGTCCTGCCCCTCAGTTTCTCCTTCTGTCAGGCCTCACTTGTCTCTATTCCTTTACTCTTCATGACTTTTAAGCCTCGCTCCCAAGTGCGTTCAGGTGAGCAACCAGTGGGTTTTGGAGCTACAGGGCACAGCTGCAGGCTCCTCCTGCAGTAATTTACCCGTGACCTTCTGGGCTGCTGGCCAGCCCTTCTTGAAAGGGAAATGTGCAGACCCTGGGGACAGAAATTAGTTCCCTTGTCCTAGAAATGCCGCCACCGCCAAAGCACCAACTAAAGAAACTGTGTGCATGTAAGTTGGTGGGAATCCACAAACACGAGGATGGCAGCAAAAGAGAAGTCTTCTCCTTGGGAAGATATTACACGCCCCCAACCCTCACTTTAACCACTCCAGAGATGGCCAGGACCAGGGAAGCTAGAACTTTTCCCTCTGTGAACCAGAGGAGTAACCGCCCCACAAGTTTTACCTTAATTCAGTTTTAAGTAGCATCATCAAAGAACAAACACCCTTTGCAAATACTTTAACAATGATTTAAAGAGTGAATGTGGAGATGTGTGCCTGTGAGCTCACACATGTATTCCTGTTTTTGTTTTCTGTTAAGTCCTGGAATTTTATGAATTTCTCGTTACCTCCCTGCTCAGCGATGGAAAGGAGAAGCCAGAAAAAGAATCTGGGTAGATTCAGACAGATCTCAGCTCACCTTCTGCAAGCGTGGGTTGAGGTTCTTAGTCACTTTTGCCATCTTCCTCCGGGATGGAGAGGCAGCGCCTGGCTTCTCAGGCAGAGGGGCAAGGGCGCGCAGCGGGGACAGCGGGTGTCTGAATGGCCAGGTTCGCCGGCCCAGGTAGGGGGAGCTCTGTGCTCCGCGGGGCCCAGCCTGGCTGCTTTAATTGGAGAGCCGGACTCCCTCTAAAACCTCTCCAGCCAATCCGCGTGGCCGCTCGCGCAGGGCCAGCCAATCCCAGCGTGAGGCTGCTCCCCTCCCTTTGGGTGGCCTCTGCCGGGAGGCTGCCAGCGGAGCAGAGCTGGGCCCTGACGTCAGTGCGGCCGCAGCCCCTGTCTGCCCAGGGCGGCTCACATCTGTCCCGGCTGCGGGGGCAGGAATCCGTCCCCACGCCCTTCTCCTTTAAAGGACAAGGAGCAGAGGGTGGGGCGGGCGGCAGGCTGGGCGATCCATTCAGGTCAAAAGGGAGAGTGATCAAACAAGAAGGCGGAGGTATTTTTAGTGAGCTGGGTCCAAAAATAAATGCTGAGCCGTGTTCCCCTTGCCACCACCCTTTCTGCCTTGTCCTGGGGGGTGTGGGGAGGGAGGGGCGGAGGCAGGTGGCTTGCTGCAGCCTTGACTTGGGCTAACTTTTCTGAACCTGGGCAAGTTCTTCAGCCAGCAGAGAGGAGAGGAGATTCTGATGAGTTAGGATTTTTTCTCTTTTAACATTTCTAAAATACTAAAGTGGCTTCTTGTAACCTGTTTGAATGCAAATCCTACTTATTCTGGGAGTAAGAGAGCCCCAGACTTATTTAATAGATGCCCTCGTGGACTGGTTTTATACAGCGGCCTCATCGTTGCCTCATGGCTTATTAGGGTTTCAAATAGGTAGAGGAGGAAATGATGAGGGAGGGTTAGTGGTCCAAAGTCGAACTCTTCAGCTAGGCTTTATTTACCCTGAAAAAAAAGTAAAAAATGAGATTGAGAGATCATCTGGGAAGAAGTAGCACAGGATTATAAACTATCAACTAGGAAATTAGTAATTTCATGTAGGCCTGGACAAGCAAGAGTCCATCTGATTTGAAATATCCTTAGAATAAAGTACCCTGGAAACATCTAACACGTCTTATAGGATGGGCCAGGTTTCCTTACTATGCCATAGTATTCTGCAAAGTAGGATTCCCAGAAGCATTTTTCCCTCCTGTCTTGAGAGGATTAAACACAAGCCCTTTCAATCCTCCCACCTCCACCTCCCAAGTCCCACACTGAAAACAAAACTAGTTTTTAACACATCATCATCTCCAGTAATCTCAAATCTTGATCTGGGATCCCAAATGGTGATTCTTTTTTTTTTTTTTTTCCACATCCCCAAAAGGGCTTTCCATTTGCGATTCACCTTTTCTAAGCCGAAGGGTGTTTGATTTCTCTCTTCGTGAAATCTGGCTGTATTTAATGTTTGTTTGGTTGCTCTCAGCTGTAGTACAGAGCAGAGGTGGAGAACACAATTTTTGAATGAATGGAGGTTGGGTTCTGGCTTTTAATTGGCATGGAGCAGCTGAGGTAAGGCTAGGGAGAGATGGCCTAGGATGTGGGACTTCCAGGATGTGCTGTGTCAAGGGACAGTGGCGGACAGAAGCCTGGCTTATAACAGGTTTCCAGGTGAATAGCCCTTTGAGTAGCAGAGCATAGAACAATAGCTCTTAAAGTGCAATGTCCTGCTGAAAGCCTTTTATTTCAGAGTGTGGAAACAGAAGCCAGGAGTGTAACAAGGGCAAGCTTTATCCCTCTCACACTAGGCAAACACCTTCTCAGTGAAGTCATTTCCTACACCTTTCCCAGCCTGCACCCCCTTCTTGCTCCATCTTGAGAAGTCACTGTTCCACAGATTAGTGCTACTTTTAAATAATTCAATGCTGTTTAGTTCCAACCACATGAACTCCCTCCACTTCTCCTTACTTAATTCATTCATTTATTTATGTAGGTAGGTAGGAAAGTACTGAATGGTACTGGGGATTCAAACCAGGGGTACTTTACCACTTGAGCTACACACTCAGTCCCTATTATTTCTTTATGTTGAGTGAAGGTCTCACTAAGTTGCAGAGATTGGCCTCCAACTTTCAATCCTCCTGCCTCAGCCTCCCAAGTCACTGGGTGTACAGGCATGTGCCACTGCACCTGGCTCCTCCTTAGTTTTACTCTTGGGTCTGGGTACAATGTTGGAGGCAGGTATTGTGACTGTCTCTCAGAATGTGAGAATTAGGAGCTGCTGGGATGAGACTCAGGAGTCTCAGGTTGGGGTGGCCCATCTCCTCTTTTCTGCAAAAGGCCCTGCTGTAGGCAGAGGAGGGGCCCCTGCTCTCTGCTTGAGCTTGCTCTCACCCCAGCTACAGATCTGACTTTGATCCTTCAAACCCTGCTCTTGACCCCCATATTCTGGAAGTTCTGTGGTCACAGACTGGCCTGGACACCTGAACAAAGTATGACTACTTAGGATTGTTCAGGAACCTGGAGGAGATGTGGTCAATGCACCTCAGGGACACTCTAGCTCTGAGGTCATTCTTGCTTCTTTTTGGGGAAAAAAAAAAATGGGGTCTTTTCCAGTAGAGAGATCTGGTTTTCCCAAGCTTATTCATTTGTGGTGCCAGGATTTATTGGAAGCATTCATTCGTCAATCCAGCAGTTTTGTGTTAAGCCAAGCCCTGTGCTAGGTGCTAGAGACACCCCACAAAATCCTTCCCCTTGGAGAGCGTGTTTTTCTGGTAACCAACACTGGGGCTCATTGTACTGGGCCCTCAGGATGACCACTGTCAGAGAAAATAGACATTCAACAGCTTTCTCCAAGGTCACACATCTGGACACCGGCCGGGCTAAAATTCAAATTCTGGGTTTTTAATTCCAGACTGTCTCCTTTCAACTGTCCCATGCTGCCTCCTATAACCATCACAGAGGATGGATTATAGTGAAGAGACTGCGCCCTGGGTGTCAGATGAGCCTGTCATTGTCATTAGCATTCCTGGGTTTGTTCTAACTGGGCTTTTAGAACGAATCACAGTCTCTTTTAACCATTTGCAAATGAATGAAATGAACAAGCGTGAGTTGGGTCCTGAGCTGTGAATACAGCAGCAGATAAGACAGGAGAGGTCTCTGCCCTCACAGGTAAGGTGACCACAGCCTTGGTATGTCTGAGGGACAGTTCCATCGGTGTGGCTGGTGGGTAATGAGAGACGGGGAGAATGACCTGAGGTGCCCAGGACGAGTTAAGCAGGGCTGGATTGCTGGTTCCACAAGCTGAAGTTCTTCCTGACAACAGAAGTGTTCTCTACATCCGTGTTTTCCAACTGGAACATACCGTGAGCCACAGATGCCGTTTAAAACTTCCCTGTAGCCACATATTTAAAAAAGCAAACAGGAGAACTCTTCACAGGGTATTTTATTTAACCCAGTTTCACCAAATGCTGTCATTTCCACCGGTGATCCATATAAGAAATTGTTGAGATGTTTTACATTTTTTTTTCTTTGTGTTATTTCTTTGAAACTTAGTGTGCATCTTATGCTTATGTTTTCATTCAAACCTGCCATGTCACAAAGGCTCAATAGCCACATGTAACTAATGGCTTCTCTACTAGACAGGGAGTTATGTAGAAGTTAGGAAGGGCTCTTTTAACCATTTGTAAATGAATGAAATGAACTAGTGTGAGTTGGGTCCTGAGCTGTGAATATAGCCGCAAGTAAGACAGGATGATACTATCTGACCTATTATGTAACACATGGCAAAGACACCAAGAGATGCTGGTGGAAACCTGGCCAGGTGACATCCCCTCACACTCAGGTGGGAGAAATTAAGGGCTGGGAACCCATAACTGATGGGTCCACTCTGTGTTTCTAGCAGTGCACTGGGAGGGACAAGTGATTTGCCCAAGTCACTAGAAAGAGGCAAAACAGGAGCTTGAACCCAGATCTTTCAGTTTTGTGTCAGATACATTCATAAATCTGCAGTAAATCATGGCGCACAACGATGCTTTTGCTATAATGCAGTGACCAACGTCCAAGTTGTTTCAGTGTGCAGATGAGTGACTTCTATTTGATTAGGATTTGTTCTGACATTAAAAACATCCAACACTTAAGGGTGGGTAGATATAAATAATCCATGGACCACACAGTACATTTTAATTAACTGATACAAATATACATGAGTCACACACTAGAGTTTGTATTGAATCAACTAGAATTGTTGATACACCTGAATTGTTCACAGTTCTAGGTTTTTTTGTTTCTTTCCTGCTATTTTTTTTTTTTTTTACAGGAACTTTAGTTTTAGAATAACTGTCTAATTGCCCCCAGATTTCTGGGTGGCTTCCTAGATCCAGAAAGCCTTTGCCTATAATGCCAGAACATCTGGACAAAAACAAAACATGATCATTGGTCCAGATCTGCCTTCCAGTCTTTGACAGGGGTCAGGGAAAGACACAGAGAATCCGCCTGATGCAAAATAAACAATGGATTAGGAGTTGGAACCCTGTGTTTGGATCCTGGTTCTGGTAAAATTGACGTGACTGACCATCAACTTGCAACTTCAGGCACCATGTTTATTTTTCCCTTTTCCTCCCTATTGGGCTGGGCAGGGTTCTGTGCTCCTTGCATTCATTTCCTACCTACAGGTATACCTCCCACTAGTTTGGTGACAGCTCTGTCCCTTGATCCCTTCCGATCTCTCCCGTTGTTGGCCCCCAGGGGTTCCCTCTTCTTAAGGGTTCCTTGAACCCTGTTTTCTCACGTATGAACAACTCCTTCATTTTCTCCCTTCTGCTATTTCCATCCAGGACACGACCTGTGCCAATGAGCCTACTGTGGCATCAGCAGCTACCTGTTCCAGGTACAGCTTGCCTGTGTGCTTCTTTTACATTTACTGTGTCTATGAGAATTATTTAAAGGAACTGGGGAGGGCTTGGGCAGTCAAGAATAGGAAAAAACAGTTAAAAGTGCTAGGGCATGAGGGAAATTTGAAAACCTTCTCCTGGACCGAGATGCTGGCTGCCGTTGGGTCGGGGGAGACTGTAGATTTCTCCTTCTGCCACCAACGGTGACTTTGGCACTTCAACTCCTTGCGTCTCAGTTTTCTCATCTTTAAAATGGAGTTCATTCTCGTAGAGGAACTTCCTTTAAAGGTACCCAACGAACTTGAGAGATGCAAAGTCATTATCCCCTCTTCCCTGGATATTTTCACGGGGCATGGAAACTGGCACTGGGGCTTGGGCGATAGTGTAATGGGTGGTCAAATCCTTGGAAGGAGTTTCCTTCTTTCTCCTCTGTACTTTTCCCTCCACTGAGAAATCATGTCACCTTGGTTGTCAGATTTCTCATGCTCAGGAATGCCTGCCACATAGAAATGATGTGTAAGTTGAGGAGGCAAGAAAAAACAATTGCTATTAAAAGATTGTCAAAGGACTGGGGCTGGGACTCAGTGGTCGAGGGCTTGCCTGGCATGCCTGTGGCCCTGGATTTGACTCTCAGCACCACAGAAAAATAAAATAAAGGTATTGTGTCCACCTACAACTAATATATATATATATATATATATATATATATATATATATATATATGTTAAAAAAAATTGTCAAAGAGAATTGCCACTCAAAGAAATGGGTCTACTGGGAGGACTGAGCATGGGATTTTAGGCTGAGAATCTTCATCCACTCTCAGTTTCCATAACAAAATACCTGAGAAGAGGTAACTTCTCAGAGGGAGTTTGTTTGGCTCATGGTTCTGGAGGCTGGAAATTCTCGGAACCTGATACTGGCATCTGCTTGGCATCTGGTGAGGGCCTTTGAGCTACAGCATAACATGGCAGAGGGCATCCCATAGTGAGAGAGCAAATATGCTAGTTTTGGTCTCTTCTTATGAAACCGCTAATGTCACCAAGGAACTCTGACCTCCCAATCTTATTTAATCCTAATTTCCTCTCAGAGGCCCCACCTCCAAATACCATCAGCCTGTGAACTGGGGAATTAACGGTGCACACATTAACTTTTGGGAGACACATCCAAGTTGTAGCACCCGTCTCAAGCTTCCATGACTCTGTCTCATGAATGGAGGGTGGGGAAAATCAGCTAGTGTTAATCTAGCCTTGATTCTTTGAAGCGGGAGCTTGAGTCTGAGACACTGGGGAATCCAGAGTAATTTTCTGCTTTGGACCCTCTTACTGAACTTGAGTTGCTATAGTTTGCTGACATCTGTGGAGTTTGCAGCCAAGATGTAGCAGAGTACGTGGGAGTGAGGTGTTGGCATGACTCACCGAGGGGAAAGCGTATCGAATAGGATTAAAGGGCAAGAGGGCAATTCCAAATTCCTGGCCTAAGAATCATTTTGATCCCTGTGGAAGGGAGGGTTGTGGAGGGGTAGAGTCACTGGGAGGGGACTGTCTCATGGACTTACAGTGACCTGTCAGAGGGGACTGCCCAGCTTCAAGCCACACACTCAAGATGATTGGTGCCCACTGTCATTTCTGAGCTGACACCAACATAACTTTCCCAGGCTCTGTCTGCACAGAATTCATGGAGGCTTCCCATGGCCTTCTCGAGGTTGGTAGTCATCTTGTCCCCATCTTCCTGAGCCCTGGAGACATTAATTTTCCCACAAGTTTACATAGTTGGTTGTAGAGCCTGAATCTGAACCCGTGTGCGTCCAACTCCAAAGTTAACATGAATTAGAAACTACAGAGCAAATACTCGAATGCCAGCCGCCATTTCTTGGGTGTTGGCCATGTGCCAGGCAGCGCTGTACCCCAGGGCCTGGATCCTTGGCACGGAAATACGAATCATTTCATCTCACTTAACACCTATGGGCTAATGGTACCTGAGCCTCCACAACCTAATTATGGCGACTCTTTAGAATAACATTCCAGTCTAGAATAATGTTCTCTGTACAAGATAAGGGTGGATACCAGGCTTGTCCAACCTACCAGGGAATCTCTAATTAGCGAATTAACACTCCTGATTCCCAGGAGAGCTTCAGAGACAGACAGGAGATAAAAATCACTGGAGTTAAAGGCTTCATTAGCACTTTCCCCATCGTCACCGTTTCCATCCTGTTTGCCAGGTTGGCATTTTGATTTTCCAAAGCCTTCTGGAACTCTGTTACCTGGTAACATCTCCCCATGGGATATTGAAGTTCCTGCTCTCTGGGGAAAAAGAAGAAAACAAACAACAAACAAACAAAAAAAAAAACATGGTTGATGAAGATGCTTCCGTCCACCTCCTGGGACAAAGGTGACATGTGGATTTGCTTCAGATCAAAACGTGTGAGGTCCCATCTGTGGGATGCCATCATTTGTGATTTCGAAGCATTTCTGCTATTTGGGTTCCAGGCCAAAATTAGACTCAGAAGTGAAGGAGGGATGTCAGGCTGGATCCACTTCCTGCTTCTTGCTTTTCCTCTAGAGTCTGACCTGGTCCTTTGGGACCCCGTCTATGCTGTGGTCTTGTTATTCCTTTTCTGCCCATCAGAACTGATCTGTCCTAAGTACTGGTTCCTCTGTGCCCTGCCCAACCTTCCCCTTCCTGGGTTTGACAGCATACTGTTGAGAAAAGAGGGAATTTTCAAGCCAGGCTATCTGAATCTGAGCCCTAATTCTGTTGCTATTTGGATGTGGGCCCACTAACTTCTCTCTCAGATCGTTCTAGCCTTAAAATGGAATGAGTCTGATCTCAGGAGGACCTACCTAAGTGGCTTGAGGGGATTGTGTGCTAAGTATGCTACCCATTGCTTGGCACATGGTAGCTCTTGTAGTTTTCTCCCTCTTCCAAGTTCCCCTGTCCTTCTAATGTCCACCCAGTTCTTCCGTATTTATCAAAATTCATTCATAATGCCAGGTCTGGTGGCACACACCTGTAATCCTAGTGACTTGGGAGGCCCAGGCAGGAGGATCATAAGTTTGAGCCAGCCTCAGGAATTTAGGAAGACCATCTCAAAATTAAAAAAAAAAAAAAAAAAAAAAAGAAAAGAAAGGACTGGAGTGTAGCTGAGAGGTTAAGCACCTCTGGGTTCAATCCCAGGTACAAAAAAATAAAAGTATAGGCTCAGAATCAAGGTTCCCCCTATTGCTGCCTTTCTCCCCAGAAAGATGAAACATTGAACTGATTCTATAGAAATTATTCCACATGCGTGCCTGTAACCCGAAAGGACTGGATGCAGGCAGGGGTAGACCCTCTCAGATGATTAGTGACCAACTACCCCAAGGGGCTGGGAGCTGGGCAGATCCTTGAAGGTGGCCCCCTGCCACCTCCATGGTACCCCGACAGGATGTGCTTCCCTCTGTTTGGGTGTCTTCTATGTTAGGGGGCTCATTCTCTCACCAGACAGTTCTCCGTGTTAGAAAGTTCTTCAGCTTGCCCTGCCATCTGCCTTCCTGGAGCTGTCAATCATCTGTCCTTTGCCGGCCTTGGGAATTTATTTGAAGGGTTCTCCCTTTGTCACATGATGACAGTTAATGTATTAGCAAACTATGATCAGATGTCCAAGAGATTTCCCTCTCCCTCTTTCTTCCAGTGTTAGGAATTATTTTATTCTACCCAAGTTATATTCCAACACTGTATTCTATTTTGTTGCCATTTGGTCTTCCCTCCCCTCTTGTTGGGACTTGGTATAAGCTGTAGAGTCAGACCCTAGTTTACCTGTTTGTAAAATGGAGATGATACTGCCCATCATATAGATCACACGGGCAGCTATACCAAGCGTGCGGTCTAGTGCCAGGCACAGGGAAGGTGTTCGACACCTCGCAGCTGAGCAATCTTTATTTGCTAATTATCAGGTAGGTAGTCATGGTGTTTGATTTTCTTAGAAAATCTTCTCGGTGACCTTTAAGGCTTTTCTTCAGCCTCTACTTGGAAGTCCGGTCTTCTTCCCTCATGACCAGAAAAATGTCATTCAATGAGTGTTCGGCCTATGTAATTACCATCACAGATATTTTGCAGGAAAATAGGATAGTCAACATACTGTCCAGGGCCTTTGTAAGCATGTACGTTTAAGACAGTTTGGAAACGCGGTCCAGTGTTCTCTGGTTAGCCAGGCACATCCTCGGAGGCCCTTGAGAAGGCAGTGGAATGCCCAGACAGCCCCGGGCAGGGTTCCAGCAGCTTTGAGAGATGAGTGTGTCCGCGGCCGACGAACAAGGTATGAAGACACCAAATCCCCCTGATGAGGTCCAGTCATGCCTCGCTGCTGAGGAGCCTTTCTGGAAAGACTGGATGAACTCACCCAGCCAAAAGGAGTGGGTGGCGGACTTCAGGGAAGGTTCTTAGTTATCAGAAATGAGGTAGTAAGAGCTCTGGGCCTTGCTGTTGATGTCCCCAGTTGTTGTCACAGCTCAAGACACAGGCCTTGGCGGCGATGTCATCTGACACGAATAGATGCTCTGGGGCCCGAAGCTGCCAAGTCGATCCTGGCTTGGGGGGACAGTGGGAGGGACATAGTTTGAGGGCCACAGGAGCGTACAGTGAGCAATGATTTCCAGTAGGGACTTATCACCCATCCCATCACTAATAGAATCAGAAAAAGAATCCAACTCTTTAGGATATTAAAAAAAAATAGTTATCTGTTCCCCAAAGAGTTTACCCTTTTCAACTTAACCTGGGGTACTTGGGAATCCTGCCTTTTTCACATACTTTCTTGTGGTCCAGTTGACAGTGGATGACCAATTTCAGTCACTTAGTTCATGCGTTTATTCACTGAACTGCTCAATTGGTCATTGGATCTGTCATTTGATCTGGGATTCAGGTAGTCTTTCAGTAGATCATTCCATTGGTCTCTTGGTCTTTCAGTCTTCCCGTCCCTCAGTAAACAACCAGTGCCTGAGTCTTTCTGTCCATCTTTCTCTGCTGAGCACTGGGCAGACAGGAGTGAAAAAAGACACCTGCAGAGAATTCACTCTCTTGAGGAAAATGGACGTTAAGTGAGCAATTATAATGAAAGATGATGAATGGGGAGTTGGAGACAGGAAAAGTATGGATCTTCCAGCAAAAGAAGTTCTGTTTGGCAGGAGCTTATGGCTTTCTATTACCAAAGCCTTTAGAGTCCAGTGGATTAGCTTCTAGGGGGTCTAAATAAATAACTCTAAACAGTACTGCCTTAGAAAGACTAAGAGCTGACATTTGTGAGGCTCTTGCCCTGTGGCCAGGCACTGAGCCAAGCCCTTCACAAAGATAGTTACACTTAATCCCCCTGATTATCCCCTGAGTTAGGGCCTCTAAGTATCCCCATTTCACAGATGAGGAGCCTGAAGCCCCCAAAGGGTAAGCAGCTTGTCCGTCATCACATAGAGTCAGTTGCCAAAACTGGGAATGGAGCCCTGGTTGGTCTGATTCCAGAGCTGAGAACTCAGGGCAATTATTGTCTTTGGACTTTCCTAGTTTGGTGTTTTTTTGTTTTTGTTTTTTTTTTTTTTTAATTGTTTTTGGTACTGCAGGTTGACTATACAGGGCACCCTGCCACTGAGCTACAACCCTGGTCCTTTTTTATTTTTTATTTTGAGAGCGGGTCTTACCAAGTTACTGAGGTTGGCCTCTAACTTGGGATCCTCCTGCCTCAGCCTCCTGGGTTGTTGGGATTACAGGCATGTGCCCCCATGCCTGGCTTGAACCTTCCTAGTTGAGTTCCAAAGAACCAAAAGTCCTGCAGTGAGACTCAGAGCCCATGAGAACAAGAGCAAGAACTTAGGGTTACCAGGTCAGAGAGCATTTGGGGGAAAGCTATACTGCGTCTCCCAGAAGGCATGAGAAAGCATTGCGGGAAGTTACTTGTGATAGTAGAAGGACTTCAGGCAGTCCAACTGTGAAACGAATCAGTCTTAGGCTCACGTGTACGTTTTGGATGTAGCTAGAATAATATAAACTGACTTAGAAAGCCTAAAGTCCACATGACATCTTTATTTGGTTGTAAAGTGATCCATGACACACGCGGTCTTTCCTTTTCAATCATAAAAAAAGATAAAAAAAAGAAAAAGTGAGTCAGTCATGTTTACAAAAATAGGTTCTCTATTTCGAAAGAAAATTAATTGTATTCTTGGAGAACACAGGCTTCTATTTTTCTCCCTCACTCACATCCCCTTCTGTCTACTCAGTGAGAGGTACCTTTGGTCCAGTTGTTAGATCATTTTGAACTTATTTGGAAATCTTCATGCTTAATTTAGAAGTGATTCACCTACAAAGTGAGTAGTCCCTGTCTTTGGCCAGAGTTGGGGACAGTTGCAAAAGGTGGCGGTGATTCAGGCTCACCGGCTTGTGACTTGCCTTCTATCATTTGCCGTATTACTGAATGGCTGCCGTGACTCTGGTGGGGTTTTCATAGCTGAGAATACCATGGTGAGCTCCTCACTTACCCCACATCTCTGGGGATGGGCATAGATGGCACCTTGTACCATATTCCAGCAGAGGCATGAATGATTCGTGTTTCCCTGAATCTCCCTGTCAGTTCTCTTGGGTCATTCTGCAGTTTATGCAGGCTTAGTCTACACCTTTGCTTTTTCCCCAGAGAGATTTCTTTACCCCTCTCTCAGTCAGAGAGAAAACTGACTCTTGCTGGGTGCAAGTGGTACACACCTGTCACCCCTGCGGCTTGAGAGGCTGAGGCAGGAGGATTGCTAGTTGAAGGCCAGCCTCAGCAACTTAGTGAGACCCTGTCTTGAAAAAATAAAATAAAATATAAAAGGCTGGGGATGTAGCTCAGTATAAAGTACTCCTGCATTCAATTCGCAATACCCAAAAGTAAAGAATGAAAAGTAAATAAAGAAAAGAAGGCTGGCTCTTTCCTTAGCAGATTCAGAAGTGAACTTCAGAGTTAAACTAAGCTATACCTCCTAGTGCTATGTTCTATTGCTACTTCTTGACCTTAACTAGTACTTCTCTACTAGTGTAATGCAATTAACCACTACCACCACTACTCCAATTACTACTGGTAAGCAATATTTTAAAACAGGTGCCCTGTCACAGGGCAAATATCTGAATTCTTTATTTGCTGTTTCTTAATTCATCTTCAAGCCAATTACACGTGGGAGATACTCTTTGGATCCCTCTTTTGCTTAGAAATGAGGCTCAGAATAAGCAACGTCCCTCCCAGAAGGTCGCACGGGTAGTGACTTGCAGAGGGATTGTCCAAGCCTGTCTTATCTGCTTCCATGATGTTAATGCTGACATGATGCTTCCTGTATTCTAGATCTCTCTCATCCGCTCATATTGTCCTTGTGGTGGTTTACTTAATACCAGGTGCCTCCCCCTCATGAGCTCATGGGACCAAGGCGTAAGAGCACACAGGACATTTTGAACCTGGGTCCTCCTACCTACTGATGAATAGACCATAGTCTAAATCTCCCATCAAGGCCAAGCACATGAAGGAAAACAGAAATGTCAGCCTTAGGGTGGCCTCAGAGTGTGAGTGGGTTGAGCTCTGGTCTCTGCTGTGGCAGGCGCTGTTTTACGGATCCCCAGACATGAGAGCCAATCTCTAAGTACACTTTATAGATATTTTCTCTGCTGTACTATCATTTCATTTCTCCTAGTCGGGACCTCAGTTATTTCTAGTTATAGTCTGAGGGCCTCTCTTGTGCAATTTTTTTTCTTTGAGTTTGAATCATTCTGACTTCAGACTGAGGGGGACCTGATGCAGTATTTGGAAACTGGAAGACAGCTCGTGGTTTCTAATGCAAAAGGCCTTCAGCAAGTGGTGGCTACCAACATCACCTGCGGAGTTGGGCAAGGTTAGATTCCATTCCTGGGGACCATACTCTGGTCACCCACCCTTTTTCTGTTGAATTTTAATTAATGGACCTGAGAATTCCCTATTTAAAGGGTACCAATCCCTCTTACAGGGTAGCCTGGCCTTTACCCCTAGGCCCAAGGAATAACCAAGAACTGGCTATTGACAGGGGGTTGGGGGGTGGATGTAGTAGACCATCCCCTATATGTGAACAGGACCCCTTGAGGGTTAGGACAAACCAGAAACTGGAATCCAAAGGTTTGGCATTCCAAGCTGACCTTCAAAGTTGTTTTGAAAACATGTGTCTCAGGAGGAGGGCAGAACGTATTTCTATTCAGTCATGTGCAAGCTTGATTTATAACTTCCATATATTTAGGAATAAACTACGTGGGCCTCCACTTGTACCCTTTTGCCCTGGGTCCCTGAAGTGGCTGGGATATGCCTGTTAGCGACCACGAAGATGACCAACTGTCCTGGTTTATTTGGAATTAAGGGATTTTCCCAGGATGCAGGATTTAAAATGCAAATGGAGAAAGTTCCAGACAAACCAGAAGGAGTTGTGTTGGTCTCTCTAGACCCACCCATTATCTATAATAAAGTGACAGCCACTGATTTTTATATCTACATGAGAGCATTTTTCCATTTCCTTACTGGACTACTATAAATTCCACTGATGATAGTTCAGTTCTCAGAGTTAGGAAGTATTGAAAGGTCATTTTGGTCCAGGACAGGACTCCTGTCTTCAGGGCAGGATGAAACATATTCACAGTGGCCTTTGTGAAATTGCCACCAAAGTCAACAGTGACCATTTTATTGACCACTTAAAGAAGAAGCCCCATCAGAATTTTTGCTGGACGTCAGAATAGATTTCTCTACCATGAGCTATCTTTTCTCCCCCCAAGTATAAGGAGGCTGGGCTGGTTCCATGTGGCATTATTTCTACCAGTCTCACTTCAGACTTTGATAAAGATCATCTCATGTAATTGCTTGATAGTAAACTTCCAGTTAAGCAAGAGCCAGGGATATTTTGAGATATTTCATAACTGAAAAAAAAAATCTTTAAACTGATAACTCTCTAAGCAAAATTGAGAAGTAGGTGAAGTTAATCTCTACTCATGGTGCAGCTTCTACTTTTGCCACCACCTTGTTTTCTAAACTCTTAGAAATCAGGTATTCATTCATTCTTTCTTTCACTCATTCATTCATCCATTTCTTCTTTCAGAAAATAAGGCTAGGAGTAGTAGCATCTCAAGCAAAAGGAACTGTAAGGACAAAGGCCCTGTGGCAGGTACATACCTAATAGATGACTTGAAAGTAGACCAGAGGGGTGGCCGAGCAAGGAGGAAGGCAGAACCAGATGGGGTCTAAGAATTGGGTGGGAGCTTATAGGATCATGTAAGCCACAACAAAGACTTGAGGTTTATAAAGTGCAATAGGGAGACAACATGGTGGATTGAATGATGTTCCCCAAAAGATAGCTCCCTCCTTATCCCTGGAACCTGTAAATGTTACAGGATTTGACAAAAACAGACTTTGAGGTGTCTTAAGATGTATTCGCACATCCCGAAGGGAGAGAGGTAGGGGGAAAGGCGACAGAGTCTGAAGAGGTGTGTTAGTCCACCTCATGTTGCCGTGACTAAAATATCTGACCAGAACAACTTGGAGGAGGAAGAGTTTATTTTGGCGCATGGTTTCAGAGGTCTCAGTCTACGGTCGGTAACTCCACGACTCCAGGCCTTAAAAAAGGCAGAACATCACGGGGTGTGCAGAGGAGAGCGGCTCGGATCTTGGAAACAAGGAAGGAGAGAGGGGGAGAGGAAGGGAAACCAAGGGCACACTCCAGATAACCAAGAGCTGTGGCTATTTCAAGGTATTTGGTAACTGAAGAAAGATTGGGTGGAAACATCTTGAACCAGATAACGATCCAGGCAAAATCGAGAAATAGGTGAAGTGAATTCACCTCCATTCCTGAGACTGCTTCTATTTTTGCTGCTATCTTGTTTCTTAAACTCTTGGACTTCCAACCTGCAGAACTAGAATAGAATACCATAGATTTCTGTTGTCCAAATTTACCATGTTTTTACTAATTTGTTACAGCCACTAAAGGAAACGGATGCAGGCAGTTCTTAGCGTTGGATTGGAGCATGATTTTTCAATGTTTACTTTGAGTGCTTTGTGGAGCAGAGACCAGAGGAGACAGAAGTTGAAAGCAAGGAGACCAGCCTGGTTGGTTTGTTTTTGATACCAGGGATCAAACACAGGGAGACTTAACCACTGGGACACTCTCCCAGCCCTTTTTTATTTTTTATTTTGAGACAGGGTCTCACTAAGTTGCTTAGAGCCTCAATAAGTTGCTGAGCTGGCTTTGAACTTGCGATCCTCCTGCCTCAGCCTCCTCAGTCGCTGGGATTACAGGCATGTGCTATCATGCCCAGCCAGGCTGGAGGTATTTGTAGGACGTGATGTTCACAGCAGAGGGGAAGAAAAGTGAAGCATCTAAGATTTCCTCTGGGCATAGAATGACAATACTTGCTGATAGATCGCCATCCAGAAAGGTGGACTCTGAACTGTCACTTAGTCTGAAGATTAGTGTTTTCTTTTGTCCAGAAAAAAAAAAAAAAAAGAAATCCTAATCCTCAGAAACCATGCGCCAAAATAAACTCTTCCTCCTCTAAGTTGTTCTGGTCAGATATTTTGGTCACAGCAACATGAGGCGGACTAACACACCTCTCCAGACTACGTCGCCTTTCCGCCTACCTCTCTCCCTTCGGGATGTGTGTATGCATCTTAAGACACCCCATGTTTGCAAAGTCTGTTTTTTGAGGGAAATATTGCTTTAGGAATTCTGAGTCACCTGGTCGGGGCTCAGTCAAGGACAGTTATTCTCAAACTTTAATGCCCAGGGGGCTTGTTAAAGTGCTGACTGTGGATCAGGAGGAGCCTGGGATTCTGCAATTGTGAGGTGCTCCCAGATGACGCTACTGCTGCTGTTTAACCTGCTGGTCCCTGGGCCACATTTGGGGTCGTGAGGTTCCTAGGGCTCATTTTCAGAGCCTTTCACCCCCGTGTGCCAGGGTTGAGCCTGACTCCGGGTTGGCTGTGACTCAGGAGACAAAGGCTGCCTTGGACTCGGGCTAAGTCCTTCCGCAGGGTGCTCCCGCTGTGGTCTTGGTTCAGCAGAGTCCTTTCCTCTCTAAACCAGTGTCACTCTGCATTCCCTGCTGCTGAGCTCACGAGGGTCTCTTTGCCAAACCCAACAGAGGCCAGCTTCCCAGACTGGGTTAGGAGGAAACTGAGGCTCACCAGGTGCACCCCTTCGGAGAGTGCCAGTCGGACAACCCTCTCTGCCATGCTCTCCTCCCACTCCGAATCCTGCCCTGGCTCCCGAGGGTCTCCGGAGAGGGTCAAGCTCACTGGCCTATCTGCCAAGCTCCATGTCCATTCCCAGTCTTTTCCATCTCCAGCCCATCCTCAGGGAACCGCCACAAGTTCCTTGCTTCAGATGCTCATTGTGTCTCCCCTCCAAGCCCAAGGACCCCCTCTTTACTTCAGAAACCATGCTGTGCTCTGAGGAAGGGCCCCTATGGAAAGGAGGGAGAGGGACGGGATTGGACAGGCAGTGTGGTCTAGTGGTTAAGAGTGTGGCCTTTGGCACCCAATGCCTGCTGGGTCATCACTTGGGCTAACTCTGGGTCTCAGGGTTCTCCCCTATAAAATAGGGAACATGAAAACCTTTCTCTCAGGTTGCCGAGCTGTCTGAGGAGGCGGTGCGTTTCCAAGTCTCGGCTCTGCGGGGGGAACGATCGGCCTTCACTGTGGTAACTGCCGGGTTGCTCTCCTCCTTATCCAATTCCCTTCTTCTTTGCTTCCTTCTTGGCTCTTACTCTCAGGATCTTGGGGCCTTTGTAGTGAGGTATGATTTTTTTTTTTTTAATTTGTTTATTTTGATTCATTATTAACCAATGGGGTAAAACTTATTTCTCTGGTCGTACATGAAGCAGAGTCACCATTTGTGTAATGACCCTATGTACACGTGGTACAATTCTTGGCGTTTACCTCCAAGTGAGATTCCAAGAGAACAGGAAGTACGGATGGTACGCTGGAGACTGTTTGTGCAAGGTGACCGACAGGGGAAGCTTGGGGCTCTCCCCTTCGCTGCCTTCCCAGGAGCCCTTTAAAAGGAAATGGATGGAAATGTTCATTATTCCGGCCATTCGTCCGGACTTGGAGCAAACAGGAATCTCTCGGCCCAAACATTTCCCCTGTCAAGCTCTGTTTACCTTGGAGACCAACATCAACACAATTAGGTTTCGGTATCAACAACACAGGGAAGGTTGGAAGTCCAGGCCAACGGAAGCCTTTCATAAATCCGGCGTCCAGGGCCACAGTTCAAACCCGCCACTCCACACTGGGCGAGGTTTCTTTTGCTGCCAGGTGTCAGAGGGCATTTCAGGGTTGCTCCACTAGATTAAATTACCAGGGATTCGCACTGGATTCTAGGTGCGACTCTTGACAGAAGATGGGGTTTCCCAAGCCCTTGATGTGGGGCAGGTAAAGCCCAGAGATGAGTATTTGCTACAGCGCAGCCACATCCATGGCCAACCTGACCAGGAATCATTTGTCCATGGGTCCGACTCAGCCCAAGAAGTACAGGCTTTGGCTGGACATGTTCATCTGCTCCATAAAACTTTTCCAAGTACCTAGTACGTGTCAGCCGCTGTTCTGGCTGGTGGTGATACAGAAGCGAAGGAGACACACAAAATTCCTTCCTCCATGGGGCCTACCTTCCTGTTACAGCGTGCCTTTCAGTGTTTACCTGTCTCAGCCTGAATTCAGACGCACATAGGAGTCCAGGCCTGGTGGATGGGGAAGGATCCATAAAGATCATCTATGCTATGACGTCATTTCTTAGTCACGTACTTCTTTGAGAATATGTAGAAACTGGGAGCCTTCATTTGAGCTAAGCAACCTTGTGCCTTTGGCTTTAGTTCATCCACCCTGCCTACCCAGCTTCAAGTCCTGGGTTAAGAACTCTGATCTGGTTTTCTCCCCTCCTTTCCTTCCTTCCTTCTTCCCTCCCTCCCCCTCCCTCCCTCCCCCTTCCTCTCTCCCTCCCTCTCTCTCTCTCTCTCTCTCTCTCTCTCTCTCTCTCTCTTTCTTTCTTTCTCTCTTCCTCTCTTTCTATTTTTCTTCTCTACCTCCCTAGGTACCCCATCACATTCTACAGCTCTAAATATAGGCTGTACAGATATCTTTTTGGGGGTGCCAATATGTCTGGCACCCTGTTCTCTGACATTCCCAGTTTTTCCTGAAGTACAGAGAGAAGGGCCTACTTCTGCCCCACCCCTGAAATTTGAAGTCTGTTATGGGCCTGGCCACCATCCTCTTCCCTGAAAGGGAAAGACTTGAGAAACATTTCTTCTCCCTGTCTTTCTGTAACCATACTGGCCTGAGCGAGGCCTTCTTAATCCCCTCCACCCTCTGTTTACCTTCTTATCTGAAAATATTACTGAATTGGCCAATATGCCAAAGGAAACAGAGACATGTTCTTAAGGCTGGCGACTTGTTTTTTGAGCCTGCCAGTATTTATAGGGCTTAAATGGCGTCTCTGTTCCCTGCATCATGTGGGAGTGAAAAGAAAACACTTACCTCCGGCTGCATGGAAGAGTGGTGTCCACAAGGCTCTCCCGCCCTCTGCAGACAGCCAGAGTCCAGGCCAGGTGAACACCTTCAAGAGAACAGGGCCCGACAGACTCTGAGAGGTCCTCAGGGAGGGAGGGACAGAGCCCACACATCACGGTGCCTTTGAGAGCTCTCTGCTCACGAAGTCTGCTTTGGGAAGTAACTGGGCCTTGTTGTCTGTCGAACAAGAGCTGTGCAACTTTTAAGTGTGGGGCCCCCCAAAGTGGAAAGATGGCGTTTAATGATGAAATTAGAAAAGCCCCAGGCAGGGGGGTGGTTAGCGTAGAAGGATTTTATTTTCTTTAACTCACTCAAAGCTGTTTTTAAGCCATGTACACATGTAACAACCACTGCTGATTGCTGGCTCTTATTATGGGCCTACTGTGTGCTACAGAGTGCTGTGGGACTAAATCCTCGTAGTCACCTTGCCCAACGGGAAGGCTCTTGTCATTGATCCTCGGTTTTGCAGAATTAAATTAGTAAATGAGTTTTGGTTCACAAATACATCATAAATATCATACATCAACAAAGTAATGAGCTCTCGTGTTCTCAAACTTAACACCGAAGCTCAGACTTTGACAGTAGCCAGCATCTGAGCACCAAGGTCCCTTCCCCATCTCATCTCTGACACCCATCAGAGGTAACCATCACCTTGAATCTTGTGGCCGTCACTGCTGGCTTTCTTTTTCATATCATTTTATTATAATTTTAATATAATTTTATTGCATGCATGTTAATACACACATGCATGCATTTTGTTTTAGTTGTCTTTAAATGTGAATAAAGGGCAATCACAATGGACATAATTTAGAGACTTAGTTTTTCCACTTAGTGCATCGATGAGATTCATCCATATTGTTGTCCTTCTTTGTAGTTAATCCACGTGGATTGCTATTTTCTCTTTCTGTTATAGAACATTGCATTGTGGGAATATCCCACAGCTGATTCATTCACTTCCTCTTTCATGGGCTTTTTGGTGTTTGCTAGGTGTCTGCTTTTGTTAACAGCATGGCAGTGAACATTCCTGTGAATCTTGGTTTTCCAGAATGGTTATATCAGTTTATATGTTTGCTGGAAACATGAGAGACCCTGGTATTGCATCCACCCTGTTACGGCTTTGATATGAGCTATCCCCCAAAAGCCCACGTTTGAGACGATGCAAGAAAGGTCAGAGGTGAAATGATTGTATTATAAGAGACTTAACCTGATCAGTGCATTGATCCCCTTTTAGGGATTAACTGGGTGATAACTGTAGGCAGGTAGGGTGGCTGAAGGAGGTGGGTGATGGAGGGGCATATCTTTGGGGTTTATATTTGTCCCCAATGAGCTGAGCTTAGTCTCTCCCTGCTTCCTGGTTGCCATTTCCTGAGCTGCTTTCCTTCACTGTATTCTTCCATCATGATGCTCTGCCCCTCTTTAGGTCCCAGAGCAATGCAATCAACCATCTGTGGACTCAGACCTCAGAATAAGCTTTTTCCCCTCTAGGTTGTTCTTGTCAGGCCTTTTGGTTACATCAGTGAAAAACCTAGCTGAAATGCAAAGTTTGGAATTGTCAAATACAGTTTTTTTCTAAACAGATGTAACAAACAACTGCCCTCTCCTTGAGGTCTTGATTTACATTTTCTAGAGCACTAAAGATATATACATATATTATATACACACACACACACACAAATATTTGTTTGTATATATATATATGTATATATATACACACACACAAATATTTGTATATATATATATATATATACATCAGCGACTACAGTGATGCAGAAAGAATCAGAAAACCTGCCAACAATTCCTCAAAGCTTTCCTGGGGGTGGGGGGACTGTCATAGTAGAAATGGAAACCAAGGCCTCATTTGGTATATTGATATATATATCAATCAAAGTGTATTTGGGGTTTTTTTGCCCACTTCTTCCTATTATATTGGTTGTACCTACTGAAAAAGGAACTCTTCATATGTTCTTATTATCAATCCGAAGAGCGAATTAATATCTACATATTGTCAATAAAGATACAGGGTGTCCCAGTGGCTATGTGGTTTGCTCAGGTTTGCATAGCCATGCATGGGACCCACCATTTGTTCCCTGTCCTGTTAGGCTTTGGGTACATCCATGACACCCTGCTATCTTCCTGCTGAGAAACCTGTGGACCTACAGTATGAGGGCCGATTCTGCTTCCTGCCATTCCACCCACAGGTTGGAGAGCACCAGTTGGTTCACTCGCTCTTTGGGCCTTGGTTTCCTCATTTCTACTTTGACAGTCCCCCCCGCCCCCCCAGGAAAGCTTTGAGGAATTGTTGGCAGGTTTTCTGATTCTTTCTGCATCACTGTAGTGGCTGATGTGTGTGGGGGCAGGAGTGTCCCCCACCAGCCTGCACTGCACCTTGTCCTGTCCACATGCTTGATCTTGGACAAACATGTCGACCAGCAGCCACAATGGTTTTCTTCGCTTTCACACCTGCGGAGCCTGGGCAGACAAAGACACTTCTACCTTCTTTCTTTTTCTTCCTTGATTATCATTTGCTGTGATACTTTTTTTCTTTTTATTCCCCGGATATAGTAGTTTCCAGGAAGCCACTGGTTTAACATAGCAAAGGGAATGAATTAAGGATAATCATCATTACAGCTACTCTTTTCATATCTGTTTAATTGGTACATAAAAGTTTTATGTATTTATGGGATACCATGCAATATTTCAGTATGCCACAATAGCTTTCATTTATTTATTTTTATTCAACAAATATCATTAAGCACCCATAATGTACCAGGTACACTGGGCAGGTAGTGTCCTTTGGGGTTCAGTGGAGTTGAGTCTAAGGCCTCTCAACCAGTTGTGGGGACATTCACCATGTTCCTTAACCTCTCTGGGCTTCAGTTTTCCCATTTTTAAAATGAGGGCTGATATCCTGCTTGGAAATCCTTTACTCCCATGAAGAAGTGGTATCAGCATCTCTTGCCCTTGAACCTGGGTGGAACTTGGTGGCTGCTTGGAAGAGCAGAGGTAATGGAAATGACGCTGGTGATGCTGAGGGCCAAGAACTCTGGGGCTTGGCCACTATGCATGAGCTCAGGGGCTCAGAGCCTCTTCTGTGGAGACCCCCACGTAGAGAGAAAATGTAGTGGTCCAAGAGCCCCGGCCCTTCCCACCTCAACCTCAGTTGTCAGAGTCCTCCCAGACAGATCTGACACAGATCTAGAGCCTTTGAGATGGCTCCATCCCAGCCACCCTCCACGACACTTAGCTCAGGGACCCCGCCAGAACGGCCTGCCTGAACCCCGTCAATCTCCAGACTCAAAAGCCAAATCAACCACGGGTGTTGTTTCACGTCACTGTTTTATGAAGATTTGTTATCCTGTAATCCATAAGTAGGACGGTGCATCTGGCAGACCTCCACCCCAGGGAGACTGCGATAAGATGTCACTAGAGGAAGAGGGTGGAAGGGACGGGAAGAGACTTCTCCTTCCTCTGGGTGGGAGGAATGTGCTTTGTCCCAGATAGAAGATTCCTGCACCTTCCTTATCTGACCTCCAAGCATTTTGTGGAACACATGGGTTGGTGCTGTGGACCCCTTACATCAAGAAGGGAAACGGAGGTACAAAGAAATCGGGAGAGTCTTTAGGGTGAGGAGCACAAGGCCCCACGGTGACACAGTGGCAGTGAGCCACAGAATCCAACTGGGCGTGATCTAGCCCCGCTGAACGTGCAACCTGCCAATGCATCTTCATTGTTCTTGAAGAAGAAGAAAAAAATATCATTGGAGATTTGTCACCGCATTTAAGGTGAATATCATTCCATGATTTTTTTTTTTTTTCCCTGAAGCATATAATGTCTAGGAACAAGGCCCACCTATCTCAACTCAGAAATGTCAAACCACTAAGATGGCCAAAGATCGTGCATTTCATGGAATGTGACCTAGGTCTCAACAGGGCACAAAGGACCACAGTGAATTATGTTGAGCACCCTACGGGAAAGCCCCAGGGTAGCCCTGCAGCAGGATTGGAGACCATGGGAGGAGAGAGGCTGGGGTGGAAGAAGACACACTGCCGGGTGGTAAGGGACAGGACAGACAGGTGTGTCTTCTCACCTGAGCTCTGACCAGCTGTGTGGCCATGGGGTGGGGGCAGCTTGATATCTCTCAATGTCTCTTTGCTCAACTGGAAGATAAGATAATCAGATACTGTTTTATTATGATAAAGTCCACATAACATCCAATTCAGCATTTAGTCATTTTTAATTATTCAGTGGCATTAAGTACCTTCACATTGTTCCATAGCCATCACCACTATCCATTTCCAGAGTGTTCTAATCTTCCCAAACTGAAACTCGCACCCACTTAGTAGGGGGCTAATAGCTCCCCACTTCCCACGTCCCTGCAGCCCCAGCAGTAACCATCCCACTTCCTGTCTCTATGACTTTGGCTACTCTAGGGAGTGGAATCGTTTGGTATTTGACATTTCATGACCGGCTTATTTCACTTAGCACAATGTCCTCAAGGCTCAACCATGTGGTTGGCTGTGTCAGAATTTCCTCCTTGTGCTGGTGTGGTGGTGCACGCCTGTAATTCCAGCAGCTCCAGAGGCTGAGGCAGGAGGATCCCAGGTTTGAGGCCAGTCTTAATATGGCCCTAAGCAACTTAGCAAATTCCTGAATCCCCGTCTCTAAATAAAACATAAAAGAAAGGGCTGGGGGTGTGGCTCAGTGGTTGAGTGCCTCTGTGTTCAATCACTGGGTACTAAAAATAATAATAATAATAATAATAATAATTTCTCCCTCGTTAAAATCAGTAGCATTTCTTTGTACGTAATCACCACATTTTGTTTATCCATTCATCTCTTGGTGGACACTTGCTCGTTTCCATTTCTTGGCTCTCGTGAACCATGCTGTTATCTGCATTAGTAAATACTTAAAAAAAAAAAAAAGGAATACTAGGAGAATAAAATGAGATAGAATATGAAATGGTCTTCCAACAAACCCTGGCACATAATAACAACTCAATAAACAGGAGTGCTGCTGAAGGTGGGAACTGCCACAGGGAGGCGATGTCAGTAAGGAAGTGAAGAAAGTCTGCCTGAGGGACAGGAAGCTGGCTCGAGAGAGGCTGCCTCAATCCTGTGCACCTGAGATTGTCCAGATGGAGAAAACCATCTTCGCTCGGCCCTTTCTGTTTAGGGCAAGCTCCTAGAGGTGCCGATAGTGGGAAGAGCAAACATGTATGTAGTGCTGAGCATGCACCAGGCCCTTTTTGAGTACTTACTAACTCATCGATGCTCATGAGAACCATAAGAGAAACAGACAGTCTACAATGAGGTGCCAGCATGCGGGGAGGGCCCTGTTGGCACATCCTGTCATGGTGGAGGGCCCCTGGTCGGACAGAAGAGGAGTGCTAGCTTGAGTCTTATAAAGTCACTCATTGCATCGTGGGGCCTCACTCTTAGGACCCTAATCCTAGTTACTTCTAAAGGCTTCACCTTCAAGTTCTGGTAGCATAGGACTTTGGGGGTTACGTTTCCAACACATGACCTTTTGTGGGGACGTATTCAAACCACAGCAGAGGTGATAACATAGCCGTGGGCTAAGTGCTGTGGGAACCTGGAGGGAAAGCTAAGCTGGGTATTGCAGGGTGGATAGGAGTTCCCTGGAGAGAGGTGAGCAGAGAGGGAATTCCTAGGAGGAAGGACCCCTTGGGTCGAAGCAAGTACAGTTGTCCTCAAAGTAAAAACACTTTTTTCCTAGGGTGTGGGACACAGAAAATCCTTGGTCAATATTAGCCCTCCAGCCAGTGTTCCAGGACAGAGGGGATGGCTGTTTCTGCCTAGTTTCTGCTCACCGGTGGCATATTACTCAGGGTTTTTGGCTAGCCATTGAGAGAGAAAAGAACTCTGACGCTCATAGTGCACCTCTGGCTGAGTAGGGAAAGCTGAGAAGGTTCCGGGTTGTCTGGTAAGAGGGGTTCGCGTGGCTGGGGTCAATTGTCCCCCCTCCCCCGTCTTTGGGCTTCATCTAAGGCGGAACCCCCTCCCCTCCTCCTCCCTCCCGCCATCGTCCACCTGGGTAGCGCCTCCACGCACAGGAAGAAGAGGAGAGTTGCTCTTCTTGGCTCCCTCAGAAGCCTCAGGCCCCCGCTGAGTGGACCAGGATGAGCTGCCAGCCTGTCCTCGGGTCATCTCTGTGGTCAGGGCATCAGGGGGTCCTGGCTGATGTCAGTGCCCCTTGGAACTAGTTCCAGAGCTGTGCCTTCAAGCCCTGGATCCTGACTGGGAGGTGGTCGCGCCCCTCCTGGGACATGAGAGAGCGCTCTCCGAAGAGGAAGTCGGTGCCCCACAGGGAAGACCGAAGCCAGAGCCGCAGAAGTGGAGTTTAGAAACCAAAGCAGCTTCTCTTGCTTATGACACGAGCTTAAATAGAGAGCCCTGTTGGTCCACGTGGAAAGTCCTCCTGTGCCTCAGTTTAGGTAGAATTCGGAGTTAGGGAGAAACTGAGAAGAATACCTCTCTTGCTGTGTCTTCCAGTTTATAGCTCTCCTCTCCATTTGGGGATTTTTTTTTAACGTATAGTTTTTAGTTGTAGACGGACACAGTACCTTTATTTTATTTATCAATTTATATGCAGTGCCAAGGATCGAACTCAGGGCCTCACAAGGGCTGCGCAAGCGCCCGACCACTGAGCCACAACCCCAGCCCTGGTTATTTTTGAGCAGGGAAATGAGACTCTTTGGGATATAGTTTTCGTATCGTTTCTCATGCAAGAAGTGATTTACTTTTATAAATGCTTATTCAAATCCCCTATCGCCCTGGTTCTCATCCTTGGTGTGTCCAAAAGTGAGCGCCAACATCTGGAGTGGCACAATTGCATGGGGTGGCAGAGTTCATTCCCAAATATTTTCAGTGCTTCACGTTGCTCTAGACGCAGACATTGCAAGGTCACGTGTGTCTGAGAGCTCTGGGGTATCCGCTGGGCTCTGGAAAGCTAGGGTCTTTTGGAGCATTCCGTTTTTGACTTGAACCCCCTTTTGACCAATACGATGGGGCTCAGAGGCATAGACACTGACAAGGTGATTGGGGATCGTGACTCTAAAATGAGTCATGTGTTCAAATCCTGATTCGTTTCTTAATACCTGTGTTATATTAGGAAAGTTATTTAATCTATCTGAGCTTTATTATTTTTTTTTCACCTAGAAAATGAAGGTTACACTAGTATTGAGAAGAGCAAATGAGAAAATGTGTTTAACACTTAGCCCAAAGGGAGACCAGACCCACTATCTTACCTCAAGGAGTTAATAATAAAATAATCAGTTGCGAAATGGACAAGCCCCTCTCATGTATTATGGCAAGGGTATAAATGTTGGCTTCTAGGTGAGTCTGGATTCCCCATCCAGGCTTCCCACTTATCATTTATGTAGACTTAAGACAAGTTGCTTTACCTCCCTCAGTTTTACTATTCTCATCTGTAGAATGGGTATAAGGGTAAAAATGCAAAGAATCAGGAGGAGACATGAGGCAATTTATATAAATCACTTGGCACAATGCCTAGCATGTAACCAAACATGCCATCCTTCACCTTCCTTCCTTTCTAAGGCCCTGGGACCAGCCCCAGTCCTGAGTCAGGGGGAGTTTGGATGATACTGGTATGGAACAGAGCAGCTCAATTAATCAATCGAGGCTGAGAAAGGAGGGTATCTTGTAACTAATACGTGTGAGAAGTACTTACGTCTTTGCCTCTGGGTATCCAGAAAGTGCTTGCTAAATGATTTCCCCTTTTGAGAGGATTTGCCTGGACATACAAGCCCATGGGAAGCATCATTGGTTGGTCACACAAGGGAGGCCAGGTGCCAGATGACCAGGAGTAACTTCTGCTTTCCCTGAGTGGCCAGGATGGTGCTGTGGACAGCTAGCAAGTGGCCCGCAGTACTTCTCCTACAGCTGAGCGGAAGCACGCATGGCTTTCCACTGCCATGACCATCTGAGAAAGCACTTGAGAGACAACGGGCTGCGGTGCTGGAACCCGGGCGGGGCTGCTCGGCCTGCAGGGTGTGAGCCGACTCCACACAAGCAGCACCTAGCCACCTCCCCCTGAGAAGAGGCTGCCCTTCATCCGGGATCTGCTGCAGCTCCAGACTTGCTGAGTAAAAGGCAAACCCCAGGAAAGCCATGGCCAGGAGCAAGAATGGATGGAGACAGGTTTGTTTCAGCCGAGAGAGTCCCGCATGTGCCCGTTGGAGGTCAGCAGCTGAGGTGAGCTGGAGTGACGTGCGTGACTCTGGTTCCTGTCCACTTTCTTCCCTTCCTGACCGTTGCTGCTCAAACTCATCCTTGGCTATTCTTGGCATCCCATTTCTGGCTCCATCTTCGGGGTCTTTGTCATTGTCCAGTTCCAGAGTAACTCTCAGGGTAGCCTTGTTTGTCAGCTTGAGAAAAGCGAAGAGCTCCCCATCCCCCAAATGAATCCATCCCTCTAAAATATACTCCTTACTGTCTGCTTCAGGGGCCTGAAAATCCCCCTCTGCTCTAAGGTGCTGAGATTTCATGAGGCACATATTGTACAGGAATAGCTCACCCAGGAGGCTAGCACCCAAACCTACTAAAGGTCGATGTGTTGGTGAGCTACTGCTGGGTAACAAATAAACCCAGAATCTTTTCTTTTGCTCAGAGGTCTGTGCATTGACTGAGGTGGCTGTATTGGATTTGCTCCATGTTCATTCTAGGAGCCTAAGGGACAGTATGAGCAGGGGGGACCCATCTTATCAGAATAACAGGGGTATTCAAGGTCAAGTACACAGCACCCCTCAAGTCCTTGCTTGAACCGAGTCTGCTAACATCCTATTGACCAAAGAAGTCACATGACCAAGCCCAAAGAAATCGCTGAGCCTCCCCTCCAGAATTGCTCACGCAGTTGATCTAGGGTGAGGCCTGAGAATTTGTACTTCCTGTGGATTCCTAGGTAGTGCTGATGCTATTGATTTAGGAACTGCAGGTTGAGAACCCAGGAAAATGATCACCATCCCAGCTGATATTCATTAGTGATCGGGCCTTACCTGGGCTCAAGCACCTCTGCCCTTGGATCTCATGTTTCTCTTAGTCCAACATCTTTTGCTTCTCTTTCTCCCTCATCTCTCTGGATTCTGTAACCCCTCCTCCCATTTCCCTTGGAGAACTCCTCTCTCCTCCTGCTCTGCACCAGTCTGACCTGTATTCCTCTTCTCTTTGCTCCTAGAAGATGCTAGAAGCCAGTGTGTAGATGGGGCACCTCCAGCAGACACACGGGTCCCAGCCCAGGCTTCTGTGTCCTATCCCCCAAACTCAGGGTGGAGATGGCCTGTCGATGGATGATTGTGTCCTAGGCAGAATACGGGCCTCCCTCCCCTGATGGTTTATTTATTTTTACATCTGCTCCGTGTCTTCGTACGTATGCTTCAAAAACATGCTTGGTGCCCTGGGGGCAGCCGTCACAAGACACTGCTTTTAATGACTTGCGAGGAATGAAGATGGTTCCCATGGGGCCATGACCACTGTGTCATTAAACTTACCCAGGAGTCTGGCAAGCGGGGACCACAACTTGACCTTGAAATTTGACAGAGCATCAGCATTAGGCAGAGCCACACATAGTAGGACTCCCAGTGAGACCAGCTTGGCCCTAGTAGGACTCCCAGTGAGACCAGCTCGGCTCTCTGGACTGGGCTCCCAGGGAGACCAAGACTAGGTGCCTGAAGCTCCTGCCACAGCCCAGTTGGTGGCCTGAGGATGCTCATTGCTGGTTCCCAGGGAAGGGAGGGCGAATCTGCTATACCGGGACCCACCAGTGGCTCCTTTATCACTAGGCACCCCTTTCACATTTGGGGCCCACTTTATGCACAACAGATTTTCTTTCTTTCTTCTGTTTTCCCATAAGCCCCAGAGTCAGCCTGCTGTGCTCTCTGAGGCTGTCACCACATCACCCATCCCCCGGGGTGCTCCCCGCCCCGTCTCTCTGGGGAGTGGAGCAAGTCTCCTGACTCTCTTCCTCCTGTCCCTTCAGAAAACAAGCCCAGAGGGACGTTTTGCTTCATTTGGTGCTAATTTCCAGAGGACAACACAGCTGTTCTAGTCCTTGCTAACAATCCCTCGGCATCTCTCAGGTGGTACCTAGAAACAACATGTGTTTTCTTTTGTTTTGCTTTGTCTTTTTGGCACAGGGGATTGAACTCGGGAAATTTACCACTGAGCTACACCCATATCCCTTTTCATTTATTTTGAGATAGGGTCTCACCAAATTGCTAGGGAACTCCCTACGTGCCTGAGGCTGGCCTCAAACTTGCGATCCTCCTGCCTCAGCCTCCCTAGCAGCTGGGATGACAGGCCTGTGCCACCACATCCAGGTAGCTCTTTCCTTTCTCAACAGTAGGGCTCTTTAAATTCTAATCACTCCTGACTTCCTCAACACAGACATCTTTTCTGAAGAAACTTCCTTTCTGTAAATGGATCAATGAATGTCCCTGCATTTGTTCTCTATTGCTGGGGAAGAGTGAACCACAAAGTTAGTGACGTAAAACAACAGAGATGATTTTCTAAGTTCACGTGGATTTGGAGTCTGGGCACGACTTAACTGGGTCCTCAGCTTGGAATCCCAGCCAACATTCCAGGTACGGATGCTCCTCGTTTCAGCACGGGTGATACTGAGATAAACCCATTGCAAGTTGAAAATATAAGTAAGAAGTGCATTTACTACAGCAAACCTACTGAACATTCTAGCTTAGTGGCCCGAGGCAGACTAGCCATCTCCCCTTGGAATCGTGTGGCTAACTAGAACCACAGTTGTTACTCTACCCAGCAACCTGAAAGAAGATTGTTCCACCCATTGCTGGCCCAGGAAAAGATCAGAATTCAGAAGAGCATGCTTTTACTGAGTGTATGTGGCTTTTGTATCACTATGAAGCGTCATCCTAAAGTGTAACCATCGTAAGTCAGTGACCGTCGATACTGGCCAAGGCTGTGGTCTTATGGGAAGCTCAACTCTGGAAAGATCCAACCACTTCTAAGGATACCTGGGCTGTTGACAGAATGCATCTCTGTCGGTTGTAGCTCTGAGGTCCTTGTTTTCTCTCTGGTCATCAGCTGCGGCGGGCTTATATCCCCTAAAAGCCACTTGGTGTTCCCTATCATGTGACCTCTCCAGAGACCACCTCCCAACATGGCAGCTGACAAAGAGTCCCCCCTCACTCCCGTCTGCTGAGCTGGAGTCTTACACAGCAGACATATCACCAGAGTGAGATCTGCCATGTTCATTGGGTTAGAAACGAGCCACAGGTCATGAAGGCATGAATGACAGGAGGGTCTTTTGGTCACACAGGAAATAGGGTTCCAATCTGAAAATGTAATGCAGGCAGGATGATAAGCACCTCTTAGTGTCCCGAGTCACTCTGTTCTCCTGAGGACACCCAGCTGGATGTCACTCAGTTCTGGAACGCTCTTGCCACATTGAGAAATGATATCACAGGACATCTCCATTGTGATCCTACTATTTTAAATAGGACCTCCAAGACTATCAGGCGTCAGACATCACTTCTTAGTTCATTCAACAAATGTTGATAGGCTACCTATTAGGGCTGGGTATCATTCCAGATACTGGAATGATAAAAATGACAAAGTCCCTGTTCTTATGAATTTATGTTCCAGTTAGGTGACGGAGACAATAAATAACAAAGAAATGCTTAAGTAAGTGACAAGTGTCATAATAATCATAAAGCATGAATAGAATATGTCAAAGGAGTGCTTTCAATGGGGCAGTCAAGGAAGGTTCTTGGAGTGGCTCTTGAATTGAACCTTGAGGGATGACAAGGAGCCAGCCATGAGATAACTTGGGGCAAAGAGTTTGAAGCAGGGAGTAGCAAGTGCAAAGACCCTGAGGCACAAAAGAACTAGCTTGTTTGAGATCATGGAAGCTCATTGGCTGGAGCTGAAAGAATCAAGAGAGCTGGTGGAGATGAGGTTGAGAAAATAGGCTGAGGGCTGATTTCTGAGGGACTGTCTTGTGGGCCTTGGAAGAGAATTTGGACTTGATTCTTGGAGGGGTTTCGGCAGGGGCGATTGGTCATCTATTTTGTGCCTTCTGAGGCTGCTTGAGGGAGGACACTGTAGGGCAGCAGAAGTGGAAGCCAGGAATCTTGTGGGCAGCTCCAGCGTCTTTCCAGGTCAGGACGCAGAGGGCTTGGATGAAGGGCACAGCCGTGGGAGGACAGAGGTGGTGACAGCTGGGCCTTCGTGCTCACTAGGTTTAAAAAAAAAAAAACAAAACAAAAACAGTTCTCAGGTAAGAAGACGTCAATTTCCAAGCTTTTGAAAATGTGTATAATAGAAAGTTAAAGAAAGTCTTAAATCTTTCCCAGGCACTACCTGCTGGCAGCCGGCTGGGAGGCTCTGTCAACTCACTCCCGGCAGCACCAGGGCTGATCCAAATAATTGGAAATAAGGGAGTTTTGCTGATTGGAGAATCGCGCTTGCGGGGCCCTCGGCAAGCTGACGTCTGTCCCATGGTGCAGTCCTGCGGCTTCTGAAGATACTTGGTAACTGAGCCCGTAAATCTGCAGGGCAAACGAGGGGGCTGTATTCTGGGCTGGAACTTGAAGCAAAGGCTTGTGGTTGACATAGAGACGCAGCCCAGCTTCAGGCTCAGAACGCAGAGGCTGGAGCTGGACTCCCTGGGCTTGAATCTCTGCATGACCCTGGGCCACTTCCTATGAGTTACCAAGCTCCCCCACTTTATTTTTTTTAATAGGGAGACATACTATTTTAAAACTACAATATTGATCAGTAATAACTAATCTGAGACAGTATTCAAAGACATTTTCAAAAAATCTTTTTTTCTTGGTCTTGACCAAATTTTCCATCACTGGCCTCCCAAGTTACTGTGAGTAAACAAGTTCTCTTTTCTTTTCTTTTCTTTTCTTTTTTTTAATTATTTATTTATTTTATATTTTGCAGACTGCATTTTCCTTGTGCCTCAGTTACTTTGTTTATAAAGGGAGCTGTAGGGAAGGAAAAAAGTCTCCTCTTCTGTTACTAGGGTTCAGTGAATAAACGGTTGCGAAGCAATGTTAGGAAATGGACCTGTGTGAATGGAGAACAGCAGACCAAATCCTTCCGTTCTTTTTCAGATCCTTACATTCTATAAGACGCCTATTAACAATATAGGCCATTTCCTCATTCTTCACCTTAAATGCTACTAACACATTTATTGAGGGTAGGGAAAAAAAAAAAAAAAAAAAAAAAAAAAGGATAATAGTAGCTTGGAGTCAAGTGGGCCTGATTGAATGTCCCCAGATCTGCCATTTTCTGGCAGTGTGACCTTGGAAAGTTCATTTAACTTCCCCATCAATGTCATTTTCTTCCTGGATAAAATGGAATACGTAAGTAATCACTGACTCTCTGGAAAGAAAGAGCCCTGGTGGGTTGTGCTGGCCGATTGCTGTGGTGTAAATGCATCCTCTGTAGCTGATTTTAAGCTCTGGGGCGTAACTAAGGCCGAGTGAGGAAGAAGTGCACCCAGTCAGCTCCTGTGCATCAGAGTAAGTGGACTCCAGAAAACTCAGGAAGGAAATCCAAAACTACCGTTTATTGAACACTTAATGTGTGCATAGCACTAAGTGGATCTCAGTGGAATAAAGTATTTTGCCTGATCTTCAAAGCAGCCCTAGGTGACATTGTTGTTATTATCTTCATTACGATAGTTACGATTGATGCGGAGAGGTTATTTGTGGCGGGTCCCACTGTTAGCAGGAAGTATAGATCACTCAGTTCAGTGCCTGACCTCTGGGAGGTTCCACACAAAGGCTGATGCTGATGATATTGCTTCTGCCTCAGAAGGAGATGTGACTTCTTAATATTCAGGTCATTTCCACAGTGTTACATTGATTTTCATAAAGTTCACCCCCAACTGGCATGCTATAAAGCAACTAAGATTATCTAGTCCCTTTTGTGAAAAGGAGGATGAGATGTTGACATCTGAAGCATCTCTGAGATATTTGGGATAAAAGCTGAGCATTTGATTCTGCTCACCACTTGGAAGAAGGATGTGGGATGGAGAGAAGAGTTGACAGTTTATTGAGAAGCTACTACATGGTAAGGCTTAAATGCATCACATCATTTTAATTCTCTATTCGACAGATGAAGATAATACAGTTCAGAGAAATGCAGTAAACTTCCCGATTTCATTTATTTTTAAAAAATATTTTAAGTTGGTGGATCTTTATTTTATTTATTTGTATGTGGTGCTGAGAGTCGAACCCAGTGCCTCACACATGCCAGGCAAGTGCTCTGCCACTGAGCCACCACCCCAGGCTCACCTTCCTGATTTTATATCACTAGTTTGCCAGGATGTGGACCCTGAAGAAGTGAGAGAGCCTGGTTGTTTTCTTTGTACTGGGCTGCCACACTTGGGTTCCCCTGTCTTAGAAACTTCGAGGAGACTCTTTCCTAGAACTCGGGTCAGAACACTATGAAGTCAGGAGCAGAGCCTCGTCCCTCACAGAACATCTCTTGGCAGCCGGCTCTGCCCTTTTCCCTCTGACCCCCATCAGTAAGAGCAGTGGCACAGGCAATGTCCTGATCAGTGGCCTAGAAAAACACGGGGGCCCCGCCGTGGGCCTCTGGGGCTGTTTATGTTGAACTGCTCAGACCATCCCCCTGGGACGCCCAAAGCCCTAGCCAGTTGAGAGAAAATATCAGCCAGTATTCCATTTCTGGTCACCATCTGTACACATTCCAAAAGACAAACAGTCCATTTTAGCTCATGAGCAAGTTCACTTGGAGACCGTGGTGAGCCTGCGGTACTCGGTGGTATTCACGGTCAGCTTATTTGCTGTAGGCCCAGGGCCTGTGCTCAGAGCCACGTTGAATCTAACCTCTCGTCTGCAAGGCCAGAGGGCCTGCGTGGATGCGATTACAGGTGAAAGATATTAGTACTGTGGTGTCTTGGATTTTTCTAACACTGTGAATTAAATGGGGTGGGTTGTCTTTGATTCCTGCTTAATGGAACTAGCCAGCCAGTGTATGTTTCAAGTTTTTCAAGGAGCCCTAGAATATAAATGTGGAAGGGGTCTTCCTTCTCTTATCCCTTCGTTCATTAAATAATATTTGAGCATCCGCCATGTTTCAGAAATTATTGGGTATCTAGGTGAAAAGATGAATTAGACATCATTCCCATCTACCAGGAAACTTCTGGTGTGGTTGGGAAAGAGGTTTAAATAAGAGGTCCTATAAATTCATCTGATGGTGCATCTGTGAAAAATATTATGAAAGAGAAATACATGGTTCCAGGAAACTAACTCACTAACAAGGGAGTCTGACCTAGATTATGCGGGTCATGGAAGGCTTTCTCAGGAAGTATCATGTGAATAATGAGACAGAGAACGAAGGCAGATAGGACCGAGGGTTCCATACAGAAGGAACAGCATGTTCCACGTAAAGCTAACATGGCTCCAGAGGGGGAAGATCAGAGTGGATGGACCGCTGAGTTCAAGTGAGAAGGTAGAATATTAGGAGATTGGAGAGGAGGGTAGGAGCCAGGTTCTGGAAGGTCTTGTCACCAAATGAGAGCCATGGAAAGCCATGGAAGACTTTGAAGCACCACGTGATTGATTGATGGCAGCATTATCATATCATAGAGCTTCTCCAGACAGTAGGGAAGGTATGTGCAGTATTTGAGTACTGCTAGATCAGGTCTGTTATCTCAGCACTCAAGGGAAAGAGGGCTGATGCATGACCAAGGATGGTAGTAATTGACATGAAGAAAGAGGTGGAAGAAATTGCAGAAGTGGCATGGACAGGACTTGGATTTGTGCATGTGGGGTGGTGGGGGTAGAGGGGAGAGGTGGGTAGCCCTAGGGATGCATTACAGATCCATCACCTATATGAACAGATAGATGTTCATCTTTTTCTCGAACATGGTAACGTTTAAAAAGTTTGCAGGTTTATATAGCTCATTAGTCAGTTTTGGCTAAGTTATGCTGTGGTAACAAATGATCCCCAGATCTCAGTGGCTTACAAAAACAAAGGTTTATTTATTGTTTGTGCCATAAGGCCAAGAGGGGCCTGCTGTATTTCTGTTTCACATCATCTTAACTCAGACCCAGGGTGATAGCAGAGGCTACTTAGTGAGCAGAGAGAAAAGAGAGCAAACCATATGCTAGTTCTCAAAGATTCACTAATGACACACATCACTTCTCGTTTTTCCTAGGACAAAGCAAGTCACATAGCCAAGCTTGAAGGGAGTCTCTTTCTACAGAAAGGGGGCTCTCCCGAGTGGGCAACAAATATTTTGAGCAATCAGAAAATCTACCAGAGGGGGATTTCCACTTCAACATCATCATTCCTAAAATGAAGATGGTAATATGTATATCATGTGAATCTTGTCATTAGATGAGTTTATTCACGTAAAGTACTTATTAGAAGAGGCTCAGAACATACCTTGTGACTCAGAGATGGAAAGAAATGGGTCCAGTGATATTTCCTAAACTAGAACACCTGTAAGACCCAGATTCTGGATGTGTGGTGAGAATATAATTCCATCTGGCCAACACTTAGCATATACTATGTTTTAGACACTGTGCTGATCTGAGTTCTAGAGACAAAGATGGGAAGCAATCCCCTTTAAAGAATGTATGGCATAATAGTGCAAAGGCATGTGCCATGAAGCACAAAACCCAGAAGTTAAGAAACAGTGTCACCTCTGCAGGGTCACCTCTGGACTTTTTCCCATTTGAATGAGGAAACGTGTCTGAAATTCCCCAAGATTTCTTAGAAGTGGTGATTCTTTACCTGAGTCTTGAAACCTTAAGTTTTCATCATATAGGTGATATGAGAGAGGCATTCTGGGTAGAGGGAAGAGCATGCGCCCTGGAGGTGCCAGGTGCATTTGTAAACCATTCGTGGCAGAGTGGGCGGAGCATCAATGTCCACCCCTCCCCCACCATGGACTGGTCAGGAATGATGAGCCGTCTGTGTCTGCCTAACGATCTGGCTTCAGGGACATCTCTCAGCTGGCGACCTGGCTTCCACTTTGTTCAGTGTGATTAGTTGAACTGGAAGAGGGAGCAGAAGAAAGCGCTAACTTGGGGAGTAGCTCTACGGTAAAGAGGGAGAACCACACTGAGCAGCTCTCATAGAGAAAGGAACTCTGAGGAAATAGTTCACAAGTTTTGGAAGGACAAATACGGGTCAAGTGATGCGCAGGAGAATTTCCCTCTTCAGTTTTTCTCTCTATAGATCTTCAGTGGAACTTTATTGTTCAAGGCTAGAGTGATAGATATGTGTGTCTATACATGTGTGTGTGTGTGTGTGTGTGTGTTTGTGTGTGAACATGTGCGTTTGGAATGAGGTGATATGTTGAACTTGACTGTCATGCAGTGGCAGGCTGGCTGTGAAATTCCAGTACATTGGGGTCATAGATGACACAGCTCAGTATTGTTAGCAGGTAAAATAAAACGTAAGCCAGGCTAGGATGTGCACGCACCGGAGTAGGCTGGGCCATTGTGAGTGACCGTGGACACTGAGCTGAGAACCTGGACTTCGGAGGTTCAAAACTCTCAGGACTAAGGGTTAGCATCCTATGGGGGACTGGAGGGAACTCTACAGTCCCTTGGTAAAGGTGGCTAAGTGTCCTCACGTGCCCCTGGGAGAAACTGCCAATACGAGTGTGATTATGGAATGAGAGAAAAGGATGAGGGAGAACTTGATTTCGTTTCAAGATCAACAATATTGCTTAAAAAAAAGGGGGGGGGCGGTGGGGAAGAAAACCTGCCATCTCGCTCTGTGACGTTGCCATGGAAAGAGCTATTTTCATCTGATAGGCGAGCAGGAAGCCACATAAAACAGAGAGAAGTGGCCAGAATGTGGGCTTTGAAACACCCCGGGCTGCCCTAACTTAGCAGCATTTTTAGAGACAGCATTTCCTTCATGTTTATATGACAGGAATGAGAAAAATGAAAGGTCCCCATGACTTATTTCTTCCGTTTTCCCATTGAGTGAGAAAACATGCCTACAAGCCGTGGAGTGGAGGAGATCTTCCAAGGAAATAACTGAATGAAGAGCGGCCCCCACGGCCTGTCGACACCCCGCTCCCGGCCCCACCACCCACTCGGACTGATGTAGCACCTCTTATTTTCTACCTGTCCCATGTGCGCATCGCAAGTGTTATTTAATCAGTCATGGTTGACTTTTTAAGGTGTAGATCATGCTCTGGTGAAGTCTGTAAGTCTGTAATGAGGACGTACAGACCTTTCCAACAAAAACACGTTCTAAAAAAGAAGCACATTCATAATATTGGAAAACAGAAAGCACGGCCAGAACTTGTCACAGGAGGCTGGGGCCACCTTAGGTGTCTGACAGAATGATTAGTGCCCCGTGAGTGGTCAGCTTGCGGGCTGGAACTGGGGTTGGTGGGGCTTTAGGACTCTGGGCGCTGAAGGCTCCTGTTGAATGTTCCAGAATCTAGGGAAGCAAATAATGTTTTGTTACTATGTCTGACTCCTCTGTGGCCTGTCTTCATGACCTTAAAGTTGACACAGTCCCTGGGGCTGAAGAAGGGAAGAATTGGTGGGTTAGGCAGCCAAAGGCTAGGACATTAGGTCTTGTGCTTTCCAAAGTGGATCTCAGCTTAAGAAGTGAAGGAGAAGATGCATCCCTTTTAGAGAGATACCAAGCTGGGGTTATTTCCTGTCCACTCTCTGTAGTTGCTCTCAGTCACCCCTTTAAGGTTCACATTAATAAATGTGAGCTAGAAGAGCCAAGTGCCCAGCCTAGAACTTGATTGAAAACAATTCAGTTTATGGGACTGGGGTTGTGGCTACGTGGTAGAGTGCTTGTCTAGCATGTGTGAGCCGCTGGGTTCAGTTCTCAGCACGGCATACGAATAAACAGAGGTTCATCATCAATGAATAAAAATATTTAAAGTAAGATTAAAAAAAAAACAGTTCAGTTTGTGTGGGAATGTGGGGTGTGATTATTTTCTCATGACTGGTAACATTTCTTCTTAATTTTTGCTTGAGACAGAAACCATATGGGTTCTCCTTCTCTGCACAGCAGCATGTCAAGGAGAAGGACAGAGGATGTTTGAATGCTTGGGTGATACTGCGATGACACCCAATTTAATTCCACACAAATTTATTGAGCACCTACTGTGTTTGAGGCAGATGCTAGTCATGAGAACATAAAGAGAAACAGAATGTAGTCCCTCCCTCAGAGAACTCACAGTGTGCTGGTCCACACATCCACAAATGGCTGTGATTAATGCTGGATCCTAAAACAATGATATGAGGCCATGGGGCCGGGCATTTCATGTTTGTTCTCGTTTAGTCCTGAAAGAAATTCTATTGGTTGGTGCTATTGTGATCCCTGCTTTTTAGAGGAGGAAACAGAGGCTCAGAGAGGCTAAGCATTTTCCTAGGTACCCACAGCAAGCCAGTTTTGGAGCCAAGATTGAAACATGTGGCTCTCTAACTCAAGGCAAGCTACAGAAAGAAGGTGACATTGTCCCTTAAGAATGAACAAGACTCATCAGGTACCAGAGGTGTGAAGTCAGGTTAGGATGTGTGGTCTGAGCAGACAAATGACCTCTGCAAGGGTTTAGAGCTTATGCAAATAAGCTGTAGTCCAAGTGTAGGCGTCTGTGAGAGGGGACCATAGGTAATTAACGGAAGTTGACAATCATGAAATGATCTCAGTGGTTCAACTTCCTTTCACCTAGGATTCATCTTTTCCAACAAATGTTTGAGAGCCAGTCACTGGTGGGGCGCTGGCCATCTCCTGGTGACTAAGATTGAACTTTTTGCTGCCATCCTTAAACCAGAATGTAAGCAAGTCTACGGGCATGCCAATAAACCAAATGCACATCAACAACTGGTCTGCTGGGAAACCAAAGAGTGCCAAGACTCTGAAGCAGACCGTGGGGTTGGTCTCTTTGTCAAGGAGCCATTTAAGTTGGGATCTGAAGGTTGAAGAGGAATCAGTTATGTGTGGATCAGGTCGGGGAGAAGAGCAAGGGCAAAGGCCGTGGTGGGAATGGTGGGCCGGAGATTGTATCCCAACCAAACCTGCCATCATGTGTTCTAGTCTTTGTGTCATGTGATCATTCTGGGGCCATGATGCCTTCTGTGGCTCATGCAGGAGGGTCATTCCATTTGGAAATCACTGCATTTATTGTGAGTTCTCAGTTACTTAAAAAACCACTCACAAGTTGAGTCCGGCTCCTTTTCCTAAAAGAGGCACGTTGGCACGCTACGCGGGCCATGAGACGTTACTACGTGCCTGCTGTTGTTTCTGTCCTGCTCTGGCTCCGTCCCCACCCTTTCCCATCATACAAACTTCCACCGATTCATTGGATGCTTTCAACTAAGTGGCACCAATGATGCTGCTCCTTTCTTTTCATGTCGCCGCAAAAAAGAAAACTTCATTCAGAGTCACCTACCGGTTCCCTCCCCAAACCCAGGTTAAAGGAAGTTGGACCACTGAGATCATGTTGTGACTGTCAACTTCCATTAATTCAGCACGGACGTCTTTCTGCAGCCACCCTCCCTGCTCTTGGTTTGGAAGGGGTCTTGGAAGGAATTTTTTGTGGCTTAGCAGGGAGAGAAGACTATGGAAAGACAGTCTTCTTGGTTATTTTCTACCTGCCAAAGAAAAATCAGGCAGCAGCTGTGAATGAGCAGTGGAGAGTCACACAAGCAAGTCACCCCCTCCCAGGCTCTGTGCTCCCTCTGCCTCTGTGCCCACTTCTGCTCCTTACTGCTCAGTGGTTCTCCCCCTCCCTCCCCTGCCCACGTGATCCAGACTTGCTGAGCATGTGACCACTTGCTGACCATGGGCCTCCTCGCAGCCACAGTCTTAGGTATCAGGGAGGGGAAGGTGTCTTAGTTGAGCCTCAGCTTAGGGTCTTGTACTGGAAGATTAAAGAGCATAGGCCCCTTTACTCTTGAGGCCGGTATAGCTCTAGAGTTCTCAGTTATGTGCTCTGATAAGTATCATTGATTCTTCTTTGAACCTAGTTTGAGTTGGGTTTCTGTTTCTTGCGACAAAGACCATTGGGTTGAACGCACAGCTGCAGCCTCTATCCTACCCTCCCTCCTGGAAGCATCCTGTCTTGTTTGTTTCTTTTTCTCACTGAGCACCAGAAACATGGCCACTGTAGCAGGCCGTGACCCATACCCACTTCTTACATTTCCTGGCCAGCAGAGCCTATACCTGTTCCATTTTGCCCTTCTCTGTGGAGCCATGGGCCAGGGCTGGTGAAATTTTCTTTACTCCCCATGGTGGATCCAAACCAATCAATCCTTTCTTTTCTGTAACCAAATTTTTGGTAATTAGAAGGGACCTGCAACCAAGTTTTAGCAATAAGTTGTGAGTGTTTGCTCTTGAGAATGAGAACAGGGCAGGGAAAGTCTAATGAACACTATCTTTGAGGAAAGACAACCATAGAATAAAGATGGCGGGGGGTGGGGAGATCTGGGACTTGATGACATCACTGAGTTACAGAATTAACCTACTCTGGATCCTCTAAACTTTCTAACCATAAATTCTCTTGTGGTTTAAGACTTCGTACTCGGTTTTCTCTTGGTAACGACAGAAGGGATTTTAACAGATATTGAATATATACAGATGTCTGAAATCAGCCATGTGCCTCCTGGGCAGATGATCCATCTCAGCCAGGTCCCTGTAGGGCAAGGGCACCATGTTCTATGTCTGGGTCTTTGCTGACTAGGTTTGGACACTCAGGTGACTCACTGGTGATAACCAAGTTCAGTTGAGAGAGATAAGCAAGAATTGGAAAAAAGTCATTATTCATTTGTATTTGAAATTTAACCTCTGTCTAGACACACTATCCCTGTAAATTAGCCATCAAGGGAGGCCAAGGATAACTGGAAGGTGACTGGGTGAACTTGAATCTGGAGCAATATCTAAGGGACTTGGTTGTTAATTGGATAACTCTAGTGGTTTATGTCACCCAGTCACAGGTGACCTAGGCCTTCATCTCCTCCTTCAGAATATACCCTCCATGTGGTCCACAGTTGTCTGTCCTCTACTTGATCCCTTTCCTCCAGATCTGGTGCATTCTGTTCTTTCTACCCAGGACACTTTCCAGAGCCAATCTCATTCACCTGGCTGACTTCTGGTTGTCCATTAGCAGTTCGGTGGCACCTCTTCCAGGAAGGTTTCCTTGGCTCTTCCCTCCCTCCCTTCAGGCCGTACCTGCTCCCTGTCTCAAATCCTTAGAGTTCCTTTGTATTGACATTGGGGTCTCCTTTCTCCCACTCAACTAGAACTTCTTCTTGACTTGCTGACTCCTCCTCAACTGTGTGCTTCTGGGAGGGCAGGGACTGTGTCCATCTTGGTTCCTGTTGTGACTCTGGTTTCCCAGGATCTTTATGACATACTAAATGACTATGTGTTGGTTGAAAACAGTGGATGAATGCCTGAGAAGGTTCACAGAGCTTCTCCCTCCCACACCTGGATCTTACTCAGGCGAGTGTGACCAGTGACCTCTCATGATTGTGTCTTTGTGGGTCAATTGGTGAATACTCACTCATCTGAAGTTTGCATTCCTTCTGACTTTAAATACCCTTAACTGGTGACATCCAGCTACTCCCATTCAGTCTAGGAGTCCAGGTTTGGATTCAGACAGACCTGTGTGAAAGAGCCCTTCTTCATCAGTTGCTAAATGTTATGGCCCATTTTATTTTTTCAATTGTTTTTTGTTAGTTGTAGATGGACACAGTACCTTTATTTTATTTATTTATGTGGTGCTGAGGATTGAGGCACGTGCTCTACACATGTGAGGCAAGCGCTCTAACCACTGAGCTACAACCCGAGCCCTTATAGTCATTTACTATTGCTATAACAGAATACCTGAGGCTAAGACAATTATAAAGAAGAGAAGTTTGTTTAGCTACTGGTTCTGGAGGCCAAGTAGTCCATAAACATGGCTCCAGCATCTGTTCCACATGGTGGGCCTTCTTGTTAGCATAATGTGGCAGAGGGCATCCCATGGCGAGACAGAGCAAGTAAGCTAGAGAGCTCCTTTTAGAACAGAGTTACTGCCTCTGAGTCCATCTATCCATGACTGTTTCCATCCATTAATGAGGGCAGAACTCTCATGACCCCAAAGATCCCACCTCCAGATACCATTAACGTATGAACTTGGGTACCTGTGCAAATATGTCTCCCACATGATATTTGGGGATACATGGTTAAATTTTGGGAATTTTGGTCAGTATCTGTAAAGTGGAGCTGAAGCTGACTCTGTCGCATGCCTTACATTTCATGCCATACATGAAAAAAAGCACATATAAATTGCTTGACATGGGTTCTCCCAATACACTATTCAATTAGCATCCTTGATTTTTATCATTATGAAGCTCCATGCCTCAGGGAAGGGGCTTGAAAGGAGGATATTTTCCCTAGAATTGTAGAAAACTGACATTCGATGCCCTTCTTCACAGAGGGAGAAAGAAAAAAAAGTCTTGGTTTCCGCCTCACATGTCCAATAATTATGTTTTTCCATAAATAGTTTCTTTAAAAAAAAAAAAAAAAAATGTAAGAATGTTTGAGCTCAGTCCAGGAATGTATGTTATGTTCTTTAAAAAAGGAAATGTCAACAGTGTTGGGTGACAACCAGTCTCAAGGAAAGAGGGCATTCCATGGAAAGTATTTATAGAGGATTTTGTCTGAAGGGAGTTAATTCTGTTTCCTTCTCATTCAGAGGACAAGCGGTGGCGGGGGCGGGGGCAGTCAGATCATTAGGTGCAGCGGGACTTTTGGAATGAGCGGTGTAAAAGTTGACATAGCCACTCCCTTGGGAGCATCATGTGGTGGCTCTCGAGAGGCAGCACAGCACGGTGGGGCACCAAGTCCTGACTCTACCACCTCCTGGCCCAGGTTGCCATCTCTGAATCCAAATCTGTTTTTCCATCTGTAAAATGGGCATGATGGTAGGTAGCTTTCTGACAAGAGCGCAGTACCTGTCACCCAGGAAGTCTTCGGTCAATTTGGGAGATTTCTCTTTTTCTTTCTCTTCCTCCTCTTCCCCCATCCCCTGCCCACATCCTCCTTTTTCTGTTCCTGATGACTTCTGCTACTATTTCTACTTAATGTCTCTCCTCCTCCTCCTCCTTATATTCCTAGTACTACTGCTACTTCTACTATTTATACTACTCTGTGGTTCTATTATTACTCCTTCTATTACGGTTGCTTCCACTACGACTTGTAGATCTACTATTTCTAATAGCCACTATTATACTTAAGTTCATTTTGTGGGCTCATTTTATACATGGGAAAAAGAATCTGCCCAAGATCAGAACTTGCGAGGGACAGAAGGGGGCGCTAGACACCGGGTCTCCTAACATAGTCCAGCGGTCATCACGTTCCTATGTGAATTAGCATTGCTGGATTCCGTGCAACAATGGTAGTTATTGATTAGTTAGTGATATAATCACTGTTATTGATTGCATATTGGGTGTCCCCCCAAGCCTCTGTTAAAGCAGCAGCATTCAGAGGTGAAATGATTGGACTGTGGGAGCTGTAAGCCCATCAGACCATCCTAGTTTGAATGGGCTGATGGGTGGTAACTGTGGGCAGCGGGGCGTGGCGGAGGAGGTGGGTCACTGGGGGTGCCTTGGAAGGGTTGTTCTTCCTGTGCCCCCTTCCCCCTCTCTCTCTGCTCCCTTGCTTCACACGAGCTGAGCAACCTTCCTCCACTGGGCCCTTCCCTCATGATGGTCATGCTGTCTCCTTGGGCTCAGAGCAAGAGAGTCAGCCATCTGTGGACTGAAACCTCCGAAACCATGAGCCCCCAACCTAACTCTTCCTCCTCTAAGTTGCTCTTGTTGGGTATTTTGATCACAGTGAGACAAAACAGTTAGTAAAACTGGAGATAATTGACAGGTTAAAGTTGAGACTCAGAGAAACAACTTGCTGGCTGTACCATTGTGGGAAAACCATTTAACCTCGCTTGTTCCACCTGAAAAATGGATAATGTATAGTGTTTGTTTCATGGGGTTGCTCTGGAGATCTCATGAGTCAGTGTAGACCAAGGGCTTCCACTGGGGGCTGCTCCTAACCGAGGAGGAGTTCACTCCTCCTTGTCCCTCAATTCCAGCTCTCAGCTCACTCTCTCTCTCCCCAACTCTCCCTCCTTTCTACAAAAGGACGTGTTTCCTCAGCCCTTGTTTAGGCAGGTGTTGGACTGCAAGACCAGGTGATGTGGTCCCCTTGTGTGTGGGTGTTACTGACAGACAACTCCACCTCTGTCTGTCTCCCTGACCCTCCTTCCTTTCCCCTCCCTCCTTCCCCTCTCTTTCTTGTCTCTGAGACCTCCCTTTGTTTCCTAATTTTGGCCTGACTGGAACTGAGGCTTAGACTGGGGATGGCTTTATTTCAGCTGCATTTTAACCCAGTAAGTCTCAAGTTTCCAATTCTATATAAAACTGTGGGACAAAATGGGTTAATCAGTGCCATTTGGCCAGACAGGGTGGCACATGCCCTTAATTCCAGTGGCTCAGGAGGCTGAGACAGGAGGATCTCGAGCTCAAAGTCAGCCTCAGTAATTTAGCGAGGCCCTAAGCAACTCTGTGAGACCCTGTCTCTAAATAAAATACAAAAAAGGGCGGGGATGTGGCTCAGTGGTTAAGTGCCCCTGAGTTCAATCCCCAGTACTGAAAAATGAATTAATTAAATAAAAATAAATAAATGCTAACTGGGGTCCTTGATGCCTGAGTCATCAGAGGTTATATTAGTACATTTTTTGCAACCATGACTAGATAACCAAGACAGGTGACAGATAAAGAGGTTTATTTTGCTCACGGTTTTGAAGATAGAACTTCCAAGTGCAGGTGGCCCCTCACTCAGTGCTCTGATGAGGGCCTAATGGAGGATGTCTGGGACACAAATGAGAGGGAGAGATCACGTTGCCTTGGTGAATGTTGCCAGGCTTGCTCCTTTTATAATGGCTCTCTGGAGAGAACTAACCCAGGAACTCCACGAGATCTACCCTAATCCCTTCTGTGCACACGCCCCCCAGACAGCTGCTAGGCCCATCTTTTATCATCACCACCCTGAGGACCAAGCAGGCAATAGAGTTTCCCATGGGGGAACCTCACACCGTATGGGAACCAAACCACAGATCAAGAGCAGAGATGGGCTGTGAGTCCTGCTCTGATTATCACCATCTTCGCCATCTTGGGAAAGCGACTTCACCTCTCTGAGCCTCAGTTTCCGCATCTGTGGTGGGGATTGAGTGATTCCATAAATATCCGCCTCATAATGCAATGCCTGGCGCATTTTAACTGCTAGGTCAGAAAAACTCCCATTTTATACCCTGTGGCCGGGGGTGGGGAGGAGTTGGTAGGGGGCTTCCTGGAGCAGTTTTCTCCTGCCCTAAAAGTGCACAGAGTGGAATTCCAGTCTTTCTCTGGGGACCCTGTCCACCTCCCTCTGTAACGCCAGACCAAGTTTCACCGAGAGCCTCAGAGGTGGTCCCTCTGGGTTCTATGACCAACTCTGAGTGATGATGGGCACTCTGAGAAGGAGCAAGAATACCAAACAGTGAACTTGGAAGGGACTCGAGAGGATGTCCTGGCCAAACATCTCATAAAGGAAAAAAACCGAAGCCTGGAGGTGACGACTTAAGACCCGCAAGAGTGGTAATGGCTCTCATTGGTGGGTCGGAGCCAGGCCCCCGGATGGCTCTGATTGGTGGGTCGGAGCCAGGCCCCCGGATGGCTCTGATTGGTGGGTCGGAGCCAGGCCCCCGGATGGCTCTGATTGGTGGGTTGGAGCCAGGCTCTCTGGGCATGCGTCCTGCTCACACCGCTTTCTCACTGAGGCCCTTTTGGCCACTTGTTCATCTTCTTTGTCCCTCAGCTCCCTCATCTGTGTTCATAGCACCTCATGCGTTGACCTGAATGAGCATCACGTGGATTCACATGTGCAAAATCCAGAGCATCGCACGGGGCACATGTTTAATGCTAAAACATTGGCAGCTATTGCGATCGCTATGGGTTATGATTTTGTCTTTGAATCCTCACCGAATCCTTCATCCCACTTGTCTGGCTTTGCCAAGCCACTCTCTGAGGCAACATGTGACATGGGGTGGGTTTTCCAGAAGCAGACCCTGAGATGTTTATTTGTAAATGATTAGGGGTCCAGACCAAGGAGAGGGTGGGGAGGAGGGGCACTGAGCAGAGGAGGAGCTGGGCTGATTGTGCATGTCCTCCAAAGCCCCTGCAGCCTGACAGGGGCACAGGAGTAGTACAGCAGGCCCTCTGTGTCTGCAGGTTCTGCATCTGATGATCCAACCAATCGGGGATTAGAAATAGTTTTTAAAACTAGCACCCATACTGGACATGTAAGCTTTTCTTCTTTGTCATATGACCTACACAATACGGCATAATAGTTATTCACCTAGTTTTACGCTGCATTAGGTATTGCAAGTAATCTAGGGATGATTTAAAGTTTACAGGAGGAAGTGCATAGGTTATAGCAAATAATATGCTATTATTTAGAAGGGTCTTGAACATCTGGGGATTTTGGTATGCAAGAAGGTTGATTCTGGAACCAAGCTCCATGGATACCCAGGGACAACTATATTGCCTGTCAGAGTTGTCCCATGTGGTGCAGAAATGACCAGACCTTATACCCCCACCTCACTCAGTCACTGGATATGAGATGGAAAGCCATGACCTTGTGTGACAGCTCTCTGCAGCTCAGGCAGGCTCCAAGGAGCCGAGAGCCAGAGGAAGCAAACACTTCCCAGATGGAAAATCTGGGGAGCACAGCTCTGAGTCTAGTAAGACATGTGCCAGTTGAATTTTTAAGGTATAGAAACTGTTGATGATTTAAAGGATGGTTGCTTCTCAGATGTCCAACCAAGACAGACCGCAGAACAGAGAATCCCAGAGCTGGAAGAGATCTTGCCCACCATCCTGTTAGTCCTCTTTGTTTATTGATTAGGATTCTGAAGTCCAGGGAGGGATACAAACTAGCAATGGAATCCTCCCCGCCCCCACCCCCCATCAAAAAAAAAAAAAAAAAAAAAAAAACCAGAACACTTGAATTTTAAATTTTACTTCATTTTTGATCATTTAAATTTAAATGTCCCATGTGATGGCCAGTGACTATTGTGTTAGATGGTTCCAGAGCTTAGAAAAATGTGTTCTTTTTTAAGATTATTTTTAGTTGTCAATGGATCTTTTATTTATTTATTTATATGTGGTGCTGAGGAGTGAACCCAGGGCCTCACACATGCCAGGCAAGCGCTCTACCACTGAGCCACAACCCCAGTCCTAGAAAAATGCATTCTTGTTCTTCCTAAAACCTCCACTGCCGTCCCAGGCAGGAGAGAAGGCAGAGAGACAAGAGGAGGCTTTTCGTTTTATAAGAATAATTCTTCCCTTCCCACACAGGGGCCATTTTCCACCCATATTCCGGGTATCTTTCAGTACCCCTTGTTTGGCTTCATTCCACTAGAAGGGCTCTGTTTACCCACCATGATGACTTATTATCCTTTGCTCTTTTCTCTGCTGCTGCAGTGTCTTGTTTTCTTATCTTCAGACTAGTAATCTCTCATATTTCATTCATGAGGCGTCCCTCTAACCCGTGCATTTCAGCTGCTCATATTTACACAAGGAAGTAGCAATCCAGATCCCTTGGGGAGGGGAGCGACCGTTCGGGGTGTCTGTGCCTTTCTGTATCTGGGTGTTGTGATCAGGCATCACGATCCTCTCCCCACATAATCTTCCCGCCTGGATGTGTTGGCTCCTCTTCAGTCTCTCCCATGGGTGAAGTCTGATGCTCATTCTCAGTGACGATTCTGCTGATGGAAGCTACTAATGATCAGAAGACAGCAACCTGTTATTAATGATTAGGAAGGGTCACTTTCCTTAGTTCTGCCTAAGATCCCTTGGTTGGTTTTGTTTGTGAAGGTCTAATTCTGAATAACAGCTCATTCGGGCAATTCCTGAACACCCCTTCTAAGAATAAGGCTTCACTATGATACCTTCTCTTGTCACAAAGGGAGAACTGGTAACCCTGTCAGAAGGTTCATGTTGTTACGTTGGATTTTTGTTGTTTTTGATTATCTGACAATCATTTCCCTCTCCCTCCCTCCCTCTCCTCCGTCTTCCTCCCTCCCTCCCTCCCTCCCTCCCTCCCTTCCTTCCTTCCTTCCTTCCTTCTTCCTTCCTTCCTTCCTTCCTTCCTTCCTTCCTTCCTTCCTTCCTCCTTCCTTCCTTCCTTCCTTCCTTCCTTCCTTCCTTCCTTCCTTCCTTCCTTCCTTCCTTCCTTCCTGTGATAACTAACCTTGTCTTAGGCTCAGTTCCCCAAAGGAGATACTCAGAGGGGATTTGGGTACAAATGAGTTATTAAGAAAATGTTTGCAGAAGGAACTGGTAAGGAAGAGGCTAAGCCTGGCTACCACTTAGGTAAAGTCCCAGCTTTACCCGGAGCCTGTGGGAGGTCTGGAGTATAAATCACACCTGACTTGAAGCAGAAGAACTAGGTTTTCCACTCCATCCACTAAGGATCCCTTTTGGGAATGCAAATTCTAGGTGCTTCCCACTCTCTGGGCTTGCAAGTGGCACTAGTAACCAAGGATTGTCCTTTAGAAGAAACTCAGAGGCTATTGGTGGAAATAAAATTGGCAGCAAAACTAGGGGAGGGGAAGAGAGAAGTGGACAAAGGAATTCAAGGGACTCCAGGTCACAATTCCAGATTCCTTGGCATTACGGAGATGTCTCCTGGTGTGTCCCTATTGGGCTTAACAGTCAGCATCAGGATTTTTCAGCATTGACACTATTGACTTTGGAGGCAGAAGAATCATAGGGGGAACTCCCTGGTACATTGTAGGGGATTTATCAGCATCCCTTGTCATGATTAAAAAAAAAAAAAAAGTCTCCAGATAGTGCCAGATGTCTCTCATGGAGCAAAATCAACTCCCACCACTGAAATTGAGAACCACTGGTCAAGATGATGTGGCCTGCTCTGGTCAGAGGATGGACATTTGACCCAAACTGGAATTATCACACTTCTCCTCTCTGGAGTCTAAGTTGATCTGAGGAATACGTACTTGGGCTTGAGTAGCCAAGAATTCAGTGTCGGGAAGAGTTCGGCTCTGATGGATTTGCACCTGAGATGTTTGAGAATGTCCTGCTCTCTGGGACCTTTTCCTTCTGGTTTTCTGCTCATCCTGTCAGTCACCCGAGGTCCCTCAGCAAATTCCTTCTCTGCTTCACTTAACCTGAACCCGTTTCTGTTGCCTCCTACAAAAGAATCTTAATGTGCACAGTAACTAATCTGGTCAGTAGCCGGACCCAGTAACTTAAATGGATCGTAGACCCACAACAGAATGGAGAACATGGCTTTGACCATGATCAGTTCTCCGTGTCTCTGAATCTCCACTCTCTCCCTGTTTCCCACCTTCACATACGTTCTTTTGACAATTTTTCTTGTCACTCCAGGGGATGCTGGATTAGTTAACCAAACTTGTCAGCACTTTGCTCTTGAAGAAAGCCTCTTTCTCTGCCACAGCATGAAATGTTGGCCACAGAACAATCTGTTCCTCCAGGAGATGACATCTTACTGAGATATGTATATCTTGATTTTTTTCCATGGATGCATCTTTTTCCACGTTTTACATAGATGTCGTTCTTTGGTTCTTTGTCTCCAAAAAAGGAATTGTTCTTTTTTTTTTTTGAACTTGGAGAGTATCCATTTTGTTTTTTCCTGGAAAACTATCTAAAACTTTGGAGTTGCTCTCCTCCCGGGGATGTGTGCAGTGTGGACTGTTTTTGATGTAGATGATGGTTGTACCAGCAGTGCCTATGTGAGGCAAGTGTGTGAGCCTGCCAAGTCCTTCCCACCAGACTCCTAAATTGCCCTCTTAACCATGGTGTGTAAAACACTACAGAAAAACAGATTGGCAGTTTTCACAAAAACTTATCAAATCCATATGTTTGAGTCTTTAGGAAACATGTTAACCATGTGAAAGTGTTCTTTGGAAGTTTGCCATTAAGGAAAATCCTTTCTTTCTTAAGGATTTAATACTGATGCTAAAAATTAGGTAATGCCTGTTTTCTCCATGGCTGCCAGGAAGCTCATAGCTAAATTTGATGTTACTATAGATTCTATGTTATATGCACTACTATATATTATATTTCCTATCTTCCCTTACCCTGGCCTAAATTCTTTATTCTGGTATTTATTTTATTAACCCTAATATATTCTTTATTACGATTTTTTTTTTCCAAAGCCTTTTTGAAGAGGAATAGGGTATAAATGAGCAAGTAATTTTTGGCCAATTGCAGCTCCTACAAGGTTGTTGCTGTTCTGCCTGTGATCTCAGTTGTTCTACTGGCCGATTCTTTTCTTTTATCACTTCTCCATCTTTGGGTTTAACAAATGGACCAACCCCAGACACAGTTTGTCATTCAGTTTCCTTTGCTGCATTGACCTTTGGAATTTGCTTTGGAAAGGCTCTTGCATCAAGAAACTTAGTTTCTATCAAAATGGGGGAAGGGGCACTTGACCTCGGAATCATAAACTGGAGTATGGTGGGGCTTTCATAAATTGGAAACATTTCATGAACCCTTTTTAAAAAAAAATTTGTCCAGTGTTTAAAAAGGTGTTACAGCCAGGGTAGGGTTATATTTTGTCATCACCTTTCACTCATTTGTGTTCAGAATTTTTTATTATTATTTGCTTTCGAGACACTTGCTTTGTCCTGGTTAACCCATTTTTCCAGTAACGTAGACCTAAAAACAAAAAAAAGTTCTTGAATTATGGGAAATGTCCAATGTGGATGTCATGCCAGACCCCCGCTGACCGGGCACCTATTGGACTTATTCTTTGCAAGGGGCAACTCCAGAATTTTAATGGAAAATCATCTGGTGTGCCAAGTGTGACTGAATGCCTGGAACTCTGTAGATGTACCACATGCTGGCTGCTTTCTAGGGCTGTCACCAGGTCTGGGAAGAACGTAGAGATCACTTGGTCCACTCCTGCTCCACCCAGCACACGCACGTAATGCCATCCAGTGCCTGGGTCCTTAGTTTGAGAAAGGTTCCCGGCCATGAATGGGTAATAAGGTAAGGACAATGAAGGACAACTGGCAACCACAGGGAGCCTCATCTGACAGGCCAGCACCTGGAAGATGGGGACCTGATAGGCCACGACCTCCAGGTGGCCTGGACTTTCCCTTATCACTGAAACTGTCACAACCCAGTCACCCTGGCAACCACAACATCAAGACTCACCCAGGAAAGCTTGCTGAGGGCTCTTTAAAGGGTAATGAATCTACTCAGGGGACAGGAAACTAAGGCAAAAATGGGGGGACTTGATCTCTTTAAAACTCCAACCCTGAGCACCCCACGATCATCTCTTGGAGGTGCTTCATGAGCTCCTAGGCTGTCAGTCAAAAGTCAAGAGATGGACCTGGACAGGACTCTCTGGAAACTTCCCTGGGATCTGCAATAAAGCTGAGGGCAGGAGGGGTGTGCCATCCTTCTCGTCCTCTCCCAGAGGACCCCCTCTCTCCCTCGGGTATGTCCCTTTTTCCTCTTTCCTAGCACTTTAAAATAATTTAAAAATTTTTTTTTTCATTTTTTACAGACTGCATTTTGATTCATTGTACACAAATGGGGTACATTATTTCATTTCTATGGTTGTACACGATGTAGATTCACACCATTTGTGTAATTATACATGTACACAGGGTAATGATGTGTGTCTCATTCCACCATCTTTCATACCCCACTCCTTCTCATTTCCCTCTACATAATCTAAAGTTCCTCCATTCTTTTCTCACTCCCCACCTCCCCACCCCCATTATATATCATCATCCACTTATCAAGGAAAACATTCAGCCTTTGGTTTTGTAGGATTGGCTTATTTCACTTAGCATGATATTCTCCAACTCCATCCATTTATCTCTAAGTGCCATAATATTATTCTTCTTTATGGCTGAGTAATATTCCATCGTGTATATATACCATAGTTTCTTTATCACTTCTAATAAATGCATGTCTGTTACTCTGAGTGACATGTCTGACATCTTTCTGTCCTGATTGCAAGAACTGGGGTGAAGGGGGCCTCTGTAGAGCCTCAGTTTTGCAGGAGAGGGGGCCTTTCTGGAGGTCGGCTTTAATAAGCTCTACGGGCAGTTCTTAGGCATGCCCAATTGGAGGAGCTCTGCCTTTCAATTCAGTAAGGTACATGCTGGTTCCTGAGTCCAGACATTATGTTTCTTGAGATGTGGGTGATGCTCAGAAACCCGCATTTTTAACAAGTATCTAGGAAATACCAAGACAGGTGGTCCGAGGTCCAATTTAAGAAATGCAGTCAAAATGGAGGGGAAGTCGATTTTTCAAATTTAATGGGCACAAATATCACCCAGAGGTCACTTAAAAAATGCAGGTCTCTGGGCCCCACCCCAGATATTCTGATAGAGGGGATCTAGCATGGGACCTAAGAAGAACCTCCCTTTTAGAACAATTAGCTCAGTGATTTCTAACCAAGAGGGTCAGGGGACCACATTTTGAAAACCTCTGCTCTAGAATGCAAACTCTCTAAAGACAGAAGAAAGCTTTCCAAAGACTTTACTGGACTCCAGCGCTGGCCTCATTGTAATCAAATAAGAGTCCCTCGGATGGCCAACTTGTCCCGGATTTAAATGAGATCATCAATCTACATCAGTAAAAAAAATTTATCGGTGGGGGCAGGGGTTGTGGCTCAGTGGTAGAGCGCTTGCCTAGCACGGGAGAGGCACTGGGTTCCACCCTCGGTACCACAGAAAAACAAATAAACAAAAAGTAAAGGTTAAATTCTTTACACACACACACACACACACACACACACACACACACACACAAGAGATGTGTGGTGAACTGCAGTTCATGCCAATAAATAATAAAAAATAAAGGGAAAGATATTGCTTTGTGCTTTTATCCAGTGGTATGTACTGGGAACATTAAGGCAACCTTAGGCTTTTGGAAAATAATGATTATTTCTAAAACGAGAGAGGGGATGGTCCCAGACTTGTGTGTGTATTCGGACTGGAAGTAGAATCTCTTTTTAATTTTGGATGCCACACATACGGATGCTCTGCAGCCGGAGGTGGAACTAGAATTTACTGAACGCCTGCCACATGCCAACGGCAAGTTGATTCTGTTATCAGCCACATTTGTCTCCTTAAATGCTCATGACAAGGCAGTGCTGCCTAGATGACACCCAGTTTAAAGATGAGCAAGAGCAAGCCTGCCAGAGATGGTTACTAACTTCCCCACTGATCCCCACTTTCCCCCGGGGGGAACTTGACGTCATCTCTCTTGCCACCAGCACCTTTACGCTGCCTGTGACAAGATACCAGTATAACAAAGTCCCACTACCACAAAACGTTGAGGCACCCCACTGTGGTGGGGAGGTCATCCTCTGTTGCCCCGTGCTGCGCCCTTCCCCAGTTCAACGTTGACTTCCAGTAGGACTCTCAGCCCTGTGCCTGGATGACCTGTTTGCTTCGCGTCTCTGGTATGTGCCTGGTGTCATATTTACCAAGCGGTCGGCTCCGTGGACAGAGCTGGCCGTGAGAGACTATCTGTGTTTGCTCCGCTCCGCTTCCTGGCTGGGGCCGTTTCCATGGCGACGGCCTTTCCTGTCAGCAGCCCTGAAGGAAGGCACAAGAGCACACTGTCGCCGGGTCTGGGGCCCAGTGGGGGTGGGTTTCTCTCCAGGAGCCTTAATGAGGACAGAGGAGCGAAGTCCTTCTTAGTTTTCCTGTGCCCCCAAACGATCTTTTCTGCCTTGTGTTTTTCCATTAGCCGGGAAGTTTAGATTATGTGACGTGGTGGAGGCTGGGAGGTGGGGGGACAGAGGAGTAGGAATGTCCCTCCAAAGCCCTGTAATTGGATCCTGCCGTTTCTTTGCAGTGCAGAAATCCGATTTTGGGTTTTGACCTGTTGGGTCTTTTCTCTTCTCCTAACTCTTTCTCCCGTCTTTTCCTTCCCGGCTTTGTTCAGACGGAATTGGTTTTTATTCAGGCAGCTCTAAAGTCCCCCAGAGTCCCCTCTACACATGCAACGGATCCAGTCACTCCCCTGTTGCTGGAAGAGCCCCCAGCCCCCTACCAGGGCCTCAGATGCCAGTCACACATGCATCTCAAATGACCTAATAACCACATTCAAATAGTGAAAACAAGTAGGCGAAATTCATTTTAACGGCATTTGATCCGGGCTCTGTGTACCCCAAATATTACCCTTTCAGAAGGAAAAGAATATAAAAAATATTCACGAGCTACTTCTTCCCTTGTTGTCCCAGAGTCTTCAAAATCTGGTTTGTGTTTCACACTCGGGGCCCATCTCAGTTCAGATCAGGCACATTGCAAAGGTCCTGTGGCTAGCGGCACCCCCTGTCACCCTGCCGGCCCTGCCGGTTCCTTCTTTCCCATCTTCCTGGTATCCCCGGATCTCCCAGCGCCCGCCCGCGCACCAAGACTTTTGCCGTCCTGTGGACGTTCCCCGTTCTTGGCCTCTGTGTCTTTACCCATCTTGTTCCTTGGCATCCCCTTCTGAAGTCTTCTTCCTCTTTTAAACTCCTGCCCGGGGACTTTGGAGGTCACTTGCCCTCCTGTCTCGTCTTTCTTGCTGATCTTCCTCTTTCCCTCCACTTGCACTTACGTGTGTCTCACAGTGAGCCCTGGGTGTGTTGTCTTCTCCGTGGGACCTGTCATAAGGGCAAGGTCATGCCTGGTGGCTCCCGGTCGATGTCTGAATGAACAGACAAGCTGCTTCCATGTTGGAATGTTCCGGTTACCCTTCGGCTACAGGCAGAATCACGATCCATCCTGAACTATGGTTGTCCACATGGCCAAGTCTGAGCCAGGCCTCTTCCCGAGCAGTTTTCTCTCTGCAGTCTCACCACTTCCTGTATCAGACAGCAGGTGTATGCAGAGCAGTGTTATCGGATGCCAGGTGACACTGAGGAGTGAAATAGATTCATTAAAAGCGTACACATGATGCCCCCCAACCGATAAAATGCAATATATGTCAACAGTGAGAAAAAGCCGAATCATCTAGCAATCTTGTTTTTCTATAATTAACCCAAATATTTAAAATTAGTGTGTCATTGAGGTATGTGCGCTCGCATGTTCTTTATAGCACTGTTTTGTTTTTTCTGGTACCGGGGATTGAAACCAGGAGTGCTTTACTCCTGAGCTACATCCCAAGCCCTTTTTATTTTTCGTTTTTAAAACAAGGTCCTGCTAAGTTGCTGAGGTTGGCTTGGAACTTGGCGACCCTCCTGCCTCAGCCTCCTGAGTCACTGGGATTACGTGTGTGCACCACCATGCCCGGCATTATAGCACAATTCACAATAGCCCAGTAAAGGAAATGATCTAAGCGTCCATCAGTGGATACATGGATAAAAGGTGTGACGTAGGGCTGGGTTTGTGGCTCAGTGGTAGAGCGCTTGCCTAGCATGTGTGAGGCACTGGGTTCGATTCTCAGCACCACATATAAATAAATGAATAAAATAAAGGTCTGTTGACAACAGAAAAAAATGTAAAAAAAACAAAACAAAAAAAGGTGTCATGTATATGTACACACACAGGATACTAGTTATCATTAAAAAAGAGGATGATTCTACCATTGTGACAATATGGTTGGATTTGGATAGCATTATACTAAGTGAAATAAGCCAGACACAGACAAATACTACATGATCTTATATATGGTATCTGAAACAATTGATCTTATAGAAGCACAAAGTAGAACAGTTACAGAGGCTGGGGTGGAGTGGGTGATAGGGAGATTTGAATCAAATGCTACAAAATCTTTGTTAGACAGGGTGTTAAAAAAAAAGTCTTAAAGCAACCAGGTGCAATGGTACATGCCTGTAATCCCAGTGATTTGGGAGACTGAGGCAGGAGTATCTCAAGTTTGAGGCTACTATCTGCAATTTAGTGGGAACTTGTTTCAAAATTAAAAATTGTAAAAAGTGCTGGGGGTATAACTCAGTGATAAAGCACCCCTGGGTTCAGTCCCTAAGATCAAATTTAAAAAATCTATTGCAGAGTACAAATATGGTTAATGATAGAATATTGTACCTTTCAAAAGTGCTAAGAGAATAAATTTCAAAAGTTCTCACTATCAAAATCGTTATGCATTTGAGGTGTTAGATATGTTAACCAGATTGATTCAATTATTCCACATTGTATTCTTAAGTCATAATATCACTTTATACCCCTTATATTTATATAATTTTAAATCATTAATTTACAAAGCAAAAACTTCCAGCTGTCTGGGACAATCCAGGCCATCATTCTCCCTACTTGCCATTACAATTTACTGTTGTAAAATCAAGGAGAAGCCTAGGCACAGTGGTGCACGCCTATAATCCCAGTGGCTTGGGAGGCTGAGGCAGAAGGATTGCAAGTTCAAAGCCAGCCTCAGCCACTTAGCAAGGCCCTAAGCAACTCAGCAAGACCCTGTCTCTAAATAAAATATAAAAAGACTGGGGATGTGGCTCAGTGGTTAAGTACCTCTGAGTTCAATCCCTGGTACTCCCCCACCAAAAAAAAAAAAAAAAAAAAAGTAATGATTAGAATGGTTGAATTTCATAAATGAAGAATCGCTCAGGTCTGTCAGGCTACCTCTTATGGTGACTCACAGGTGACAGCAAGCTGTGTCCTGAGATGGCATGGTATAGGTGGAGGAGCTCAGATGCAGTTGGAGACCTGGGTTCCGTCCTAATGCAGCCACTTCCAGCTGCGCGGCCGTGAGTGGGTAAACAGCTTCTCAGACCCTCAGTGTCCTCATCTGTTAAAATGGGGGTGGAAGAGGTCCTGTCCCGGGGGCGGGGCCTGCTGCGAGGATTAACTGAGGCACCCTGCGCTTGACATTTAGGTGCTCGGACACCAGAGTTGTGACCTTTCCTCTGGTGACAGTTATAAAAACCAGTCCTGTTTTACCTAGAGGGATCTGCACGTGATCCTTAGCCGCGAGACTTTCCCAGGGCTGAGTCCAGAATCTCCTTAGGATCAAGATTCCCTGGCTTCGCTTCTTCCCGTTTCAGGTGGGATTTTGTGTCTGCTGACATCTAGTGGTTGGATGAGGTAGTTGTCAGTGCTGCCCGCAAAGCCCGAGTTTTACTTCTCTTCGCGCCTCACCTTCCTCTCCCAGGCTCCTGTCTCCTTCTTACGTTCCAGGTGTCGACACACGGTGAATTGTAATGGCAAGTAGGGAGAATGATGGCCTGGATTGTCCCAGACAGCTGGAGGTTTTTGCTTTGTCAATTAATGATTTATAATTATATAAATATAAGGGGTATAAAGTGATATTATGACTTAAGAATACAATGTGGAATAATTGAATCAGTTTGGTTAACATATCTAACGCCTCAAATTTAAATACCCTTTCTAGTGTTAAACACCAAAGAATCATAAATGCAGAAAACTGCAGTCTCCTTGACCCCTGGGGTGGTTAATGCTTTTGGTTAGTTGGAATTGACCTAGTGTCTGTCAAATTACACCTAGGCAAATGTTCTTAACCAACAGTTATCATGGACACACATCTGTGGCTGGGGTCACTGAAGTCGGTCAGGCTCAGGGGACCGGAGCTTAACCATGAACCCTTCCATCTCCCTGCTTTGAAAAAAAAAAAAAAAAATTAGCTTTCCATTTGCCAAGTGCACTGATTTCCAGTTTGGCGAATGGACCTCAGTTGTTAAATAAACTAATAAATAAATGAGTCAACCAAAAATAATAACAATCAAAACAAAAACCCAGACCCTCCTGTATCTCTATATTATTTACACACTGTCTCTATGCCTTGCTTCAGTCGTCTGGTATTTTCATTGTGAAGCATGCATGAAGAAAAAAAAATTTAAATCATGAGACGAGGCAAATGTAAATAAGAGCCTAATGGTGTCCCCTTCTGTATCCCTGCGGTCATTCTGTCCTCCTGAGCTGTCGGCCCACTTTGAAGAGCGCTGACGCAGGCTGGTCTCCAGGGCCTCCTGCCCCTGCAGCATCCCTGGCACAACGGCTCTGCTCCTGTCAATCAGATTTGCTTCCAGTGCAAAGGCCGTCCCTTCTCCCTGCAGGTCCCTTTCTCCTCTCCTTGCACGACACCAGATCCCTCCGCTTCAGAAAACCTGGGGGAAACCAGGGCCCAAGGCAGTAGGTTCCTGTGCGGGTTTGAGGCTGGAGGAAGGAGGAAACCCGTGCTTCCCGAGTGATTGGTTTATTTATTCAGCAGATATGAATCAATGACCGACACTGCACCAGGCACTGAACGAGCCTTTGTTCTTTTTCTCGCAAGTTCTGGATATCAGAACTGTTCTAGCAAGTTCTCAATACTCTTCCAGAAGGATCTGGAGGCTGGAATGACATTTGAATAGACTAGGAAGTCGGTAGGATTTCTCATCCATAGTCTGGTTGGGGGAACTTGGACTCTACAACCAGACGTGTCTTGATTTCAATCTTATAAACATTACCCACAGACTTAAGTTACGTCGACTTAAGTCTTTCTGGGCCTCATTTTCTTCCTAGTGTGTAGTGTAGACTAAAGAAAATGATGTAGGTAGTATCACCAGCACCTTGATTTTGGCCCTGAATGTCCTGCATCCTAGGAATCAGCAAGTTCCAAGCAAATGGAGGCAGTGGCTCACCCTAAATGCAGAGAAGCTTGCCTTGGAGATCTTGTCGGGTAGGAGATGTTCCTTAAACGCCTGCTTCTGTCTCTTGCTTCCCTCTTCAGGCATTCGAGTCTCTTCCATCTTTGGTTCTTCTTTGTTCTCCTCCTCCTTTCATGTTATGCCGAAAGGTCTTCCTTTCATTCTTGGTTGAGAGGACAATTTCAGGGTGCTGATTTATGCATCTTGCTAGGACAATTTGTATTTAACTCCAAAGGAATGAATTTATAATGGTAAAATTTCAGATATTATAAAGCTGTGGAAAACCTCTGGGGGAGTAGGCTTTCTCTTTGCTTAATTCTGTGAGGTTTATTGAGCATTTGCTATGTGCTAGGCTCTGGGTCAGGCACCAGCATGCTCCACCGAACAAGCGGGCCCATGCCTGCCGCCTAGTGGTAGACTGGAGAACACCAGTTTCCGTCCTCATTTGCTGGAAGCCGGGCATTTTATCATGAACTTTGACCCAGAACCCCCCGGGGTGATCATCCCTGGTTGCATTTTCCCATTCCTCCCCAAATGGAATATCCCTGGTGGGGGAGGGGGGCGGCTTGGGACAGGGAAGACATGGCAAGTGTCATTTTCTCAAGATTCTTTTCAGGGCTAACAGAAGAAAGCAAACGTGATAACAGGGTTATCAGAATTTAGCAGGATGGCCAGACCATCACACCAGTGTCCCCTGAGCCATGTGGGAGACTTCAGAAATGCTCTGGGCCTGACTTTTGGGGACTTGGTGTCCCATTTGTTGTGCAGAGGGGGCAAGCCGTGGTCTCAGTTGGTGTTTCTGCTGGGTGTCTTTTATTTTTATTTTTTTAATTTGTTTTTTAGTTTTACAGACTGCTTTTTGATTCTTTGTACACAAATGGGGTACATCATTTCATTTCTATGGTTGTGCACGATGTAGAGTCACACCATTCGTGTAATCATACATGTACAGAGATAGGGTAATGATGTCTGTCTCAGTCCACCATCTTTCACACCCCTCTCCCTCTCATTTCCCTCTATGTAATCTAAAGTTCCTCCATTCTTCTCTCACCCTCCACCCCCACACCCTATTAAAGATCATCATCCACTTATCAGGGAAAACATTCGGCCTTTGGTTTTTTGGGATTGGCTTATTTTACTTAGCATGATATTCTCCAATTCCATTCATTTACCTGTGAAGGCCATAATATCATTCTTCTTTATGGCTGCATAATATTCCATTGTGTATATGTACAACAGTTTCTTTATCCATTTATCAACTGAAGGGCATCTAGGTTGGTTCCACGATCTAGCTATTGTGAATTGAGCTGCTATGAACATTGATGTGGCTGCATCACTGTAATATGCTCATTTTAAGTCATTTGGGTATAGACCAAGGAGTGGGATAGGTGGGTCAAAATGTGGGTCCATTCCAAGTTTTTGGAGGAATCTCTACACTGCTTTCCAGGGTGACTGCACCAGTTTGCAACCCCACCTCTGCTGGGTATCTTAAAGAGCTCGCCATCCTGATGGAATAGGTTGCAGCTCACCTTGTACCGAGGGGCGGCCTGCATGCAGAGTGCAAGGTGCCACACACACATCTGGCCAGAAGGAAGTGCCGCCATTGAACTGGTTGTGGCCACAGAATGTAGAATAGAGATGGAGAATGGGTAGATGGTCATCCCTTTTTGGGGATGGAACTTCATCAGTTGTTCTAAATGGTCGAAAAGTGGAAGGTGTGTATATGTGTGTGTGTGTGTGTGTGTGTGTGTGCGTCTGTGTTTTCTGGGGGTTACGTGGACCTCTGTACCGATTCCCACAGAAAGAATCCAGAATTCTATGGAGTCCTGTTTGAGAATCCAGATGCATCAGGTGAAGCTCAGGTAGGATACTTGGTGCTTCAGTCTCTCCATCTGCAAGATGAGGACAGATCTGTGAGCCCGTGTTAAGTTTGCAGGTGAGTTAGGATCGAGCCGTCTTGTGTCACACGTGCCTAACATTTTCAAGTGTATCTTCCACGCAGTGGCGTTAGGTCAGTTTGCTGGGGCTGCGGCAACAGGTGCCTTGGACTGAGTGGCTCGTGCTGCCGGGGCTGCCAGTCCCAGGTCAGGTGTCATCAGGTGGATGGGTTCCGGGCCTCTCTCCTCGCTTCTGGAATCCCTTGGTTGCTCCGATCTTCATTAGAACCCTCCTGTGTGCCCATCTGCATTTTTACTTGGAGGTCTTTTTAGTTCTCCCAGTTATATTAGGGCAGGGGCCCACCCCATTCCAGGAGGACCTCATCTGAACAGTCATGACATCCAAATGACCTGATTTCCAAATAAGGTCACATGCCGAGAGACCCAAGGCGACGGCTTCCGACTCTGAGATTTGGGGATTCGCAGTTCAATCCATAACATCCTACTATTACGATCGGCAACATGATACGTCTCGCTGGTGAAGCACCTTAGGACTCGAGCAAGACCGGAGGTTACTCCACGCGAAGGACTTAGCCCAGCACCTGCGGTATACTGAGCACTCCACTCAGGCTGCTCCTGAAATTATTTTCACTACAGTGAGCGCGTTCTCTCTGCCTTCGTGTTGTTGCCTGTGAAACAGGGACAAGAAGACCCGCTGGGCAGAATTCCTGCTGCGCTTGGATGAATTCACCTATGTCACGAATCCTTCCCTTCCCTTCCCTCTTTCCCAGGGCCCGGCCCAGTGCCTTATCTCAGTCCTCAGGGTCTGGCCTATTATTAGTGCTCAGTGAGTCTGTGTTGAAGAATGAACGAGTGACTGAATGGTGAGCCGGCTGATTGTGTCCCAGCCCAGCACCACTTAGTGAATGATGGGTTGATTTGTCATTGTGCAGATGGGGTCCTAGCATAGACTTCCGGGGTCTGACCTACTCCACCGGGCAGCCTGGTGCGTGGCTCCTTGCTCATAGGCTGCAGACCTGCACAGCTTGCTACTGCGCTGGGCCCTGGAAGGGACCAGAATGCAAGAGTACGTATGAAGCCACAGGGTGATGATGATTTTCAGCTCCTTTATTATAACCTTGTGGGACCACCCGCTGCATATGCAGATCACCATTGTTCTAAGGCGCCAGACCCCCATTGAGTTTCCTCTGCTTGAAGATAATACCAGGGTTGCAGCTTAAACTAGCTTGGTCAAAGAGGGGCCTCTGTGGACTTTGTTGGCTCATGAAACCAATAATAATGGGATGAGGGGGCTTTGGTGACAGCTGGGACCCGACACTCACAGACTGGGAGGCTCCCCCTGCTTCTCATCTCCCTCCCCTCTCTCTGCATGATGGATGGATTTATTTCTCTTTCTTTGCTCATCTTTCTTCTCATAATGGACAGTTCTCACCCCAAGACCTTGACAGACAGGGCTTGTCACCAAGAAAGGATGCTGGCTGATCTGGAGGGAAGATAGAACGCACCCAATCCCCCAACCCCTCCTCCAAGCCACACGGATTGAGTGGTCAGAATCTATTGTGATGGCCGCTAGGGAAAGTGCCCTGGGCAGCTGCTCTGACCTGTACTGTCTGTGGCAAAGAGAATTGGGACAATTAAACATGGAAGACATGTCACAATTTCGGTGGCTCATGGCCGGCCTATGCTTATGTACTTATTCACCAGCTTCTTATTAAATGCTGCCCCCATTCCAGACTGTTAGTTGGACCTGCTTTGCACGTTAATTTGTCAAGCCTGGTAGTCCTTTTGGGGTGGGTGGAGTAATATCTAACCAGCCAGGAGACCCGGGTATAGGAAACTGAAGTGCCTTGTCCCAGGCGGCCGGGCAGCAAGCAGCAGAGTTAGGGTCTGAGTGAGCTAAGTCTGTGCAGGGTTCACTACCCACAAGCCCTGTGTCCTTGGGAAAGAGGCCACTTACTAGTGCCTCCGTTTCTCTTGTCAGAAAAATGGTGTAGAAGATACTGGATAAAATATTATTCAAGAAGAGGCCAAAAAAGGACTCTCGACAATTATGGTCTGAATGTTTGCCCCCATTCCACCCAAAATTCATGCTTTTAAATTCTCACCCCTAAAGCGATGGTGTTAGAAAGCGAGGCCTTCGGGAGGTGATTAGGTCATGAGGTCAGTACCCATAGGAAAGAACTTCTGGGGACACCCCTGCCCCTTCCACCATTCCACTAAGGACACAGCAAAATGATGACAGCTGGAAACTAGGAAGTCTCAGACTCAAGCTTGGATCTTAACTGTCCAGAGCTATGAGACGTGAATTTCTGTCGTTTATAAGCCACCTCGCCTCTGGTATTTTGTTATAGCACCTGGAGCAGACCAACACCCTGTGGGGTGGAGAGAATCCAGCCCCTAGGTCCTGAAAGCTTAGGAAGTGGCTAGGATCCACCTGGCTCTTATTCTAGGTGCCCAGTTTCCTGGCAGGAAGGGGTCATGATTGATCTAACCCTGACCTCCTTTGCCTCCAGAAAATTCTGGAGCCTTCAGCTTCAGGACTTCGTCAGGGACGCCATTTCCCTCCCTCTGTGCGCTGTTGGTGGGGACAGGAGCCTTCTAATCTGCCCTTCTGGTGTTCGCCGACTCTCAGCTCGGCTGCCTGTGTTATTTAGTCACCGGCCTGAGTTTCTCCTCTTTCAGGGAGAGCCGCCTAGGAAACAGCTCGTGGCAGTGGCAGCGACCAGGGCAGCTGCCAAAGTCACCCAGCCAACATGACATGTCCCCCCAGCCGGCTCAGAATTCAGATCCCCCTGTGGCTGCACAGACCCTCCGAGGCTGCAAGTGTGAAAAGTCGCCCTTTCCAGCCCCTTCCTTCCCCTGGTCCCCTTCCGCTTCCATGTCCACACTTCTGCTCTCCCTTCCCCCCGCCTCCCTTTCTCCGTCCCATTTCTCTTCTCTCTTCCTCTTCCCTTCCTTCTCTGTCCCATTCTTACTGTGGCAAATCGTCCTCTAACCCTTTGCTGGTCAAGTTCTTCTTGATGAGCAGGAAGAGCAGCCAGTTATTAAAGGCCAAGCTCAGTTTCTGACCGCCAGCCCGCTAGGCGGCATCGCATGGGCTTCCATCACGCAGGCGCAGAGGCAGCCCTGTTGTGTCCTGGAAGCTCCTGAAACCACAGCCTGCTTCAGAGCCTCGCGCCTCGTCTGAGAGGGTCAAGGAGAAGCAGCACAGCTCCCTGTCAGATGATTCGACAGACACAGAAGGACAGGAGACGCAGGTGGGAGACAGAGGGGAACACCTGGGGTTCCAGGCACAAGGTGGGGTTCGTCCACTGGGCTCACCAGTTCCCCGTTCCATGTTTCCTAGGGAGCGTGGGTCTGTCATTAAGGACCTTCTGGAGCACATTTAAATAGAGATGTTTGAGATCCTTGAGGTGACAGCGCATGGAACTTGAACCCCTGATTAGGGTCCGTCCGACACTAAATTACGGGGTTGTGGGGTTCCTGAAGAAGAAAGAATGTTTTTGCAAGTCAGATGGCGGCTTTTTTTCAGGGAGAGCTGCAGGCATGCCCCGGTTTGGATGTTGTGTATTTGAGAATCCTTCCTCCAAGAGTGAGAGGTTTATCTTGCAGGGCTGAGTCATCTTCCATGATCCATGGGGTCGGGGTACCTGCCAGCATGCTGCCAGCTCCCACAGCACCCATGCTCCCTGGGAACCCCCAGAGTCCCTCCTTGGTGGTGGCGGGGATGCGCCATGTACTGAATGCCCACACTACAGCGAAAATAAATGGCGAGCTCTTGCTTCCTTTGGTGTGTTTCCTGTGGCTCCTTCGGGCCTTAGGCACAGCCTGCTGATGGGTCAGGTAGGGGGTCTTCACTCAGGTTTTCAGAAGCCGACTCTGAGCCTCGGATCGGAGCCAACATTTTTATTTGGGGAATGGAAGGAAGTGTGGTAAGGGAAGTGGCACAGGGACGGGAAGGTGGCCCAAAAGAGCTGAGAGTAGAAATACTCCAAGGCTCAGGGAGATGGATAGCCTGGGCTACAATGGGCCAGCTGTCCCCAGTGCACCGAACACAATCCAGATGGATTTCTTATGTGGGCAGAGTCCACGGTAGGTCGTTCTTCAACGTGTAGCTTTGAGACCTGGAACTTGTGGCTCCTCAAGCAGACAGTCAAGAAAGAGCCCGGTGGAGAAAGCTCGTGGCTCGGTGGAGAGAGATATCCGAGCATTAAAATCTCCTACCCCTTTTGCACCAAGATGGCGCCAAAAGCTAAGAAGGAAGCTCCTGCCCCTCCCAAAGCTGAAGCCAAAGCAAAAGCTTTGAAGGCCAAGAAGGCAGTGCCGAAGGGTTTCCACATAAAAAGAAGATCCGCATATCACCTACCTTCCGGAGGCCCAAGACGTTGCTTGTGTTCACTGTGGACGTCAAGGCCAACAAACACCAGATCAAACGAGCTGTAAAGAAGCTCTGTGACATGGATGTGGCCAAGGTCAGCACCCTGATCAGGCCTGAGGGAGAGAAGAAGGTGTACGTTCAACTGGCTCCTGATTATGAAGCTTTGGATGTTGCCAACAAAATTGGGATCATCTAAACAGAGTCCAGCTGTCTCATTCTAAATATACCCTTTTTTTTCAACCTAGAGCAACAACAACAAAAAATCTCTTACCCTGAGAGACCCTGCCCGCCATGGCAGAGCTGCACAGAGGTGATGGCGAACACCAGGCTCAGGCGGATCAGACCTGGAGAAAAGGGCCCAGCCACTCCTGCATCCAGGTCACCTGGGGACTTTCTAGAAAGCTCCATTTCCTGGTTCCACTTCAGGATGAATATTAGGTTACGCCTTATGAGAGCGCCATTTAGGAATGTCACTGTGGTCCGACGTGGCCCATTTCATGGGGTCCAATCTAGATAGCCTTGCACGTAGGGGAAAGTCTTTGTACCAAGCTCCCCAGGTGATTTTTATGCCCACGGAAGCAGGAGGCTCCTGCCACAGATGGCTGAGTTCTTAGGTACCCTGGAGCACTCCCTCTCCGGGGAGGCATGTCTTGGAGCCCAGGAAGCCCTGGTGCACTGACTCTCCATAGCCAAGGGATTTGGGCTGTCTTTTTTTCCTGCTTCCTGAAATATGTTGACATTTCTTACACATGCATTTGGACTTGGAGAAAAACCCAGGTCCCTTTTGCCTTTACAGGTCCCGTGTATGTGTGTGTGTGACAGTCCCGTGTGTGTGTGTGTGTGTGTGTGTGTGTGTGTGTGTCTCACGTGTGTAGGTGGAGAAGTTCCCAATGCCTCCACAGCTCAGCCCCCAACAGAGTTAACCTGCCTTCCTGGAGGGGCTGTTTTGCCAGATGCTGAGGAATGGCAGAACCTTCAAAGACCTGGTTTGCAGTCTGGGACTCCACTTTTCCTAGAGGCATCTTTGAAATGCAAACTTGTTCTCTCAGCAGACTCCAGGCATCTCGGCCTTTAAGATAAATGCTTCAAACACGGGCAGCAAACCCACTTGACTGCCATGTCTGGCCTTCCCACGGATTAATTGCATCGATTGCTGGCAGTGGTTTGTTGTCCTGGTCACGTCTCCCCTGTTGGTTCCTATTTGCTTTCTGCAACCATCACAGCTGGGGGGCTCTGCCTGGGAGGGGAAAAGAAAAAAAAAAAAAAAGAACCAACCAAACAACATGCTGCAACATGCTGGCTGCTGGCTCCCAACTCCCGACTCAGGGGAAGGGACCCCAAACCTGTGAACTGGAGGTGGACTTGCAGAATCCCAAATGCCTTTCCTTTCTGATGGATTTTGGGAATTTTTCTGGGCCGGGAGCAACACATTCCCCAGAAATGAGCAGAGATCCCAGGGGGCAGGATGCGAACAGCTGAATCCAGCTTGCTCTAGTAGAATCCCAGTGGGGCAGTTGGCATGTGTGAGTCTACACTGGTGCCCCTTCTGTGCCAGCTGGCCGGCTTTGCTTTGGGGGAAGCCCTTTTATCTCCATATTGCATCTGCACAATGGTAATAATAAGAGTGGTGGATATCAACCGAATCCTTAAGATTCGCCAGGCGTGACTCTTCCCGCTTCCCAAGCATCGTCCCTTCTAATGGTCACAGCAGTGCAGGTGGAGGCAGAGACTTCGGCAAAGTGACTCAGCTAAGATGGAGAGCTGGCCAGGGTTGATCAAGCTTCAACTTCAAGCCTGAATTGCAGGTTGTACTATCTCAGGGGGACCATCAGGGGACATGCAGACTCCCTGGTTTGAGGTTGTAGATTCTACCATGCATCCTCTGGCTCTGACATTTTCCTGGGTGTGCTAGAAAAGTCTAGTCACAATATTTGCATCATGGATAGTGGCTCTGTGCAGAGATGCCAGACAGCTCTGTCAAATCCTGTTCTACCACTGATGAGCTCTGTGACCTTTGGCAAGGAACTTAACCTTTCTGTGCTTCACTTTTCTCAACTGCAAAATGTGACTGACAAAAATTAACGAGGTTCACCACCCCATTCCAAAAATCTGAAGTGCTCCAAAATCCAAAGTTTTTTGAGCACTAGTATAAAACCATCAGTGGAACATCTTATACTCTTAATTTTTTTATGCACAAAATTATGAAAAGGTATTTTATAAAATTACTTTCAGAATATCATGTGTACATGAACTATAAATGAATTTTATGTTTAGACTTGGGTCTCATCCCCATGATACCTCATTATATATACACAGATATTCTAAAATCTGAAAAAAAAATCTTCCCTCTGGTTCCAAGTATTTCGGATAAGGGATGCCCAACCTGTGTCTCCTTCATAGGATCATTGTGAGAACCACAGAAACTTGTACTTATTAATTATTTAAAGCATTTCATTGGACATGGTGAACAGGATGTGTTTGTTAAAATAATTAATTACCCTTCTTAAACAGACACCCAATTCCAGGAGAGTCAAAGTCTTCCATATAACTGGTGGGATTTTTGCAGACCCAAACCTTGATAGCAGAGGCTATAAGTTCTAATACCAAATGGAATAATCAGGTGTTGCTGGACCGAGAAAGTGGAGACTCACATCCTGTGGCCCAATGCACCTCATTTTATTTAGTAATTAACAAGAACAGATTCATAAGACATAGTGCAAATTAAAATGTAGGCTGTACCTGTGGTTAATAAGTGTTCTTGTTTTGAAAAACAAAACAAAACAAAAAATGCATATTAGTTTTGGTGAATAGCTGCTCCCCTCCCTCCACACCCAGCAGAGGACCCTGGATAGGTTCGTGCCAGGGTCCTTCCCGGTGAGCTTCTCTGGGTGTTCTCTGGCCCCATGTTCAACCCCAGGTCAACACCCCAGCATACTGCCTGCCAATCACAAAGAAAGAACCCAGAAGACTCAGGAGAGAAGCCTTGGGTATTTTCTTACTTACGGACTTCTCTTTGGCAGGCAGGATACAGTGGAGGGTCCAGCGTTCCTCAAGCAGGAGGAATATGTGGGGGTAGGTTGCTCGTCTACTGTGCAGATGGATTTCTTCAGGTGGTTCATGGATAACATTATTTACCTAACACTCAAGGTCACTGCTTTGATTCTCAGTGAAAGCTTCTCTTGTCACATCTGTAGAGTCCTGATCTCACTGCACACTTTCCTAGGGACTGATTAGCATTTATCCCCAAACCTCAGCGATTTAGGGGATTGGACCGTTTAGGGGAGCTGATTGGTGCGTACCTGGGAGGGCGCATTATTTCATACTCAAGGCTGGGAAACAAAATTCAGTTCCGGAGTAGAGGAACATCTTTATGGGAGATCTTTTCTTTTCTTGTGGGTGGTACCGGGGATTGAATTCATGGGCACTCAGCCACTGAGCCACATCCCCAGTCCTGTTTTGTATTTTATTTAGAGACAGGGTCTCACTGAGTTGCTTAGGGCCTTGCTTTTGCTGAGGCTGACTTTGAACGCACGATCCTCCTGCCTCAGCCTCCCGAGTTGCTGGAATTATAGACGTGAGCCACCTCTTCTGGCTTCACGGGAGATCTTGAGAAAATTGGAGGAATTTCTCCTGGGAACAAGTCAGCAAAGGAGTACTTAGAAACACCTTGAAGGGCTTTGAGAACTGGCCCAGGCCAGAAGGATGCTTCTGGCAAAGTTAAGAAGTCAGATCAGTGTGAGCTTGGCCCAGGGATTGGTTGTTTCTAAATGAGCGCATCTGTTTCCCCATCCACAGGTGTACCCCTTCTCAGCTTAGGACAACTCCCTGTGACTCCTGCTACTGTCCCTGGCCAGCTGTCCCTGAGACCTGGCTCCATGGACCCCAGCATTTCACTGCTGTCTGACTCTTGCCCACGGTTGACCTAGATGCTGCCAGACTGGCGGTGGATCAGATGTGAGTCTTGAGTTCCATTTGCTGGCCAAGCATGGCCTGTTTTCACAATGAAAACCCAAAGAGGGGGTGAAATAGAGATTCCCAGATCCCCCGAGCGCATAACGGGGAAGAACGTTACCTGGGATCACTCAGGTTATTAGAAAGGATGGTAAAGACACTGATGGTGGCCAAGGTTTAAGTGCCGTACTGGATACTCCCTATATTTCATGAAATGGGTCATCTGACTTGACCGTGAGGTACCCAAGAGGCATCTAGATGTACTGAACCCCAGAACCAAAGCTTAATGCAGTTTGTAAAAGGGGCGGGAAGGAGGCAGAGAAAGGGAAGGCGGGTAGAAAGAAATGGGCTTCCTGGTTAAAATGTAACAGTCAGGGTCTCTCTGTATGGCCAGCCTGCCCTTCTCTGTAGCCAATGAGCATCTTCACAGAATTGGCTGAGAGACAGAGAGAAACAGACAGATCTGCTTAACAGGTATGCTAGGCCCTAGGGGTATGAGGCAGAGGTATCTCACCTTGTTGACTCATTGGAAAATTGTAAAACCATACAGCTGATTTGTGATGTGACTTTGGGGCTCCTCCCTTTGAGAGGAGATGTCTACTTCTTTGTCTGTTGGTGCTAGGCTGGACTTGTGGTTGGGCAGTGCAACGGGATCTGCAGAAGGGATGGGGTGCCGGCACTTTCCCTGGGAACCCTTCCTCTGCCGTGGTTACCAGGCCGGCTAACCTGCCTGGGGATCACAGACCCGTGGCTCAGTGCCCGTTTTACTTTATTCTGGTGTCCAAGTGGTTCGTGTTAGGGTGGTTGGTGCAAATATCCACAAGAGACGTAGCTCTGAGTCAAGCACAGGTTGATTGACAGAGAATATCAGCCAGGCTGCCCTTCTGCAAGGTGCAACAGGCTGCTGCAGAAACCTCACTCTGTAGTCAGGTGCAAGGAAGTAGTTTAAAAAATAACTGTCTGGTCCTGTGGTTGTTATGTGGCATTTTTTTTTTTTTTTTTCCTGCGGTTTTGGTAGTTAGGGACTCTTTGGGGGGCAGGCCTAACAGGAAGGTCTTGCCTGGGTGGGCAGGTGCTGATTTTCAAAATGAAACTACTTTGGCCTAAAGAGCTAACAGTTCGAACCTGGGAGAACCTTCTAGCCCACATTGCCAACCTGTGCAACCAGGTTCTAAACAAATCACCATTATTTTCCGCCACTTAAGCTTTGGGATAATTTGTTACACAGCAGAATCTATCTGATACACTTACCTTGAAGTCATACCCAAACTGTCATCCCAGATAAGACTGAAGGCAGAAGATAGGGCAGAACAGTGAGAGCCACAGATCACCTTCTTTGGAGTCCCCAGTCAGTGTGTTTACACAGGTTTGTTCCCAGATACACGCTGCTGCTGTGGTTCTATCCGTGAACACCAGAGGGGGAGTCTGTCCCCATTGGTGGGAGTTGGAATCTGGTCCCACCCTGGCTCCAGTGATTCCCCTTAACCAATCCAGGCTGTGCTTCCTTTTATCTTTAATTTATCTATATATCAAGCATATATTTATATTTAAGACTGCAGATGCATGAAGCTATGCAAAGATTCCTCCCACCTCTCCTGCTTGGCGATTGTGAGCATCGTGACAATGGCAGTCATTCTGTCCACACTGGATTCGACCACTTTATTCTGGACTGCTGGAGTGTCAGAAAATGACAAGATAATTCGTTTTTTAAAACCATCAGCATAAAAAGAAACAGACTGTCAACTGGCTAGTACCACCATAATAACGGCGAAGCAAAAACAGGAAAAGTCTTCACTGTAAAAATCCAGCGTGGGGAAGGAGACCCTCTAGTTTTCTGACAAATAAAACATGTGTACCTTCTTACAGGATCTCTACAGGGTTTTCATCCAAATTTATGAAACCCCATTGCTCTGGGCTTTTCTGCTGAAGGCAGAAGGAAAGGCCTGACTGGACTGACGTTGGGAGGTCTGGAAAATTGATTAATGTGCTCATTCATTCATTCAACAAGCGTTTACCCAGCCACAGCCCGTTCACATCCTGGGAGTAAAGAATGGGACCAACAGACAAATCCCAACCCTCCAGGAGCTGACATTCCGCGGGTAGGAGCAAATCCACAGTTAAGCACGAGCATCGTCCAGCGGTGAGCAGCCGTGAAGCCTGGGCCTTGGGTTGATGGGGAGATCAGCACGGGATCTGTGGCCAGCAAAGATGAACACGTGCTCCCTGGATATCCTGCCACCGTCCCCCGCGGCGACACGGTCATGCGCAGATGCAGGCTGTGGAACTGAGCAGGCGTCTGGAGTCTTGGGAGCTAGTCTGCTGAGGGATAAAACCCAAGAATGTGAGAGTGCAGAGAAAAATCACTTCTGACAGCCCGAGATTGGCGGATAGGGGTATGGGAGGCTGCAGACTGGGGACAAGGCGCCACACCTTCTTCATCTTATTTCCACAGAGCTTGCCCTACGTCAGTGTCCAGTCGGTGATAGTTGAATGAATGAATTTATGAATGAGTGGGCCAGAGGATACATGAGGACAAGAATGAAATTGAATTCTGTGGGCCTCTGTTTTCTTTTTACGTTGTTGATAGCATGCGGATAGCTGGTTGCACAGACTGCACTGCACAAGGAAACTTGGCTGTGGGAGGTGAACGGGCCATAAAACCTAGATTCTCCACCTGCCAAGTCACGGTGCCTGGTGCTGAGGGAGGGGTGACTTTCCTCATTTTCGCAAGGGTATTTGCTAGGCTTAGCAGTGACCCTGATCAAAGTAAAGAGGTTGGACTCTCCAAAGACTTGAATTTGATCAGGATGGGCTGAAACTATATTTCAAAAAACAAATGTCCCCAGGTGATTCAGATTTTCCTCCTTGTTTGGGTGCCTTTCCGATTGTTGGATGCCCAACTGTCCTCAACCCTCATTCGAGGAGATTTTAGTCACATATATTTCTTGAATTTATTGTTTTCTAGTGTTTCATGTGTGAATTTCCTTTCTGATGGGTGCAGATCTTTACCCTCCTGTATCTGCTTTGGCAGAGAATAACAGTAGGAGCATTCAGAAAATAAGTTCCCCATTCATCTGCAGGGAAACTCCACGCCAACCCCAACCACAACCAGACCCCCCAAATCCTCTTAAAAACCCTGTCTAGAGGTCTCCCCTCTCCCTCCAGCACTATGTTTTACCTGAATCCATCAGCAGCATCAGATCAAATCAGAGGAAGTGGGATTATTTAGACTCAACAGAGCTGCTAAGGCAGAAGCCCCAGGGTGAGACTCCCCCATGAGGTTTCCTGTCCCCACCCTCTCTTCAGTCAGGGTCCAATCAGGAGAAAGAAACCACTCAGTCATTTGAAGAGCGGGGAGTCGCTCAACCTCAGCACTACTGACATCTTGGGCTGGGTACTTTTGAATTGTGGAGGGATGTCTTGTGAATTTGGGGATATCGGGCAGCATCCCTTACCTGCACACTCGATGCCAGTAATACACCTTCTCCCGGTGTGATTGTGACAAAGAAAAATGTCTCTGGACGTTACCAGTGTCCTCTGGTCTGCCAGATGACCCCTGGTTGAGAAAGAGTGCTAATAGAATTATTCACTGTATCAGGGGTTATATAAACAGGAAGAAGGGGATACCCTGGGGGCTGGGGAGAGAAACCAAGGAGGGGATGTATTTGAAAGCCAGAGCACCCTCTCTGAAACTGGATTCAGATTCAGATGTTGTTGGAGGTACTGTGGCCAAAGCCCTGTGCAGTGTGGTACGGGGGGAGTTCTCCAGGTTACCCTGACCGGAGCTGGTCTATAATTACAATAGAAACACCACAGGCGGAAGATGGAGGCAGAGACCAGCAAGCAGGAGATGCCCCTTATGGGTGCAGTGGACAGAGGCAGGCAGCTGGGTGCTGGGTGGCCTGTGAAACTGGCCCACTGGAACCCACCTGTGGAGTGTCACTGATACTAGGAGGAGAGCAGGTGACCTTCCCGCAGTGTGCTTCTGGGAATTGCATTGACCAGAGCTAGAAGGCAGCCCCCAGGAGACGCCCCTTCCACCTGCTGCCCCTCGTCAGAGCCCTCTGCTGACCAGCGCCCAGCAGGTCATCCTCAAAGGAGAGCTCTCTTCCTGGGACAGCAAATGAAGGGCGCCCTGGAAGCTGATGGAAAGAAAAGAAATGTCCCACTGGCACATCCTTTACTGCACGTGCCTGCAAACCATTTCTGTAGCCCGGCACCCGACACAGCTCTGGCCCTGAGCAGATGCAGCACTAATGTTAACTGAATGATTGGATTAATGAATATGCATAAATGAACAGATTTTTTTTTTCCTGGTAGATGTTCTGGAGATCGCAGTTTCCCCTGCTTTCAATTTTATCGACAGAGGAGCCGACAATGGAGCTCACTCACCCCACATAATCCTACCTTCCCGCTACCTTTAAACTTCATTGAATTATCCTGTTATATCTTCCCGACTCTCTGATCATTGAAAAAATTTGATTTAAAAATCCATTGAAGAGTTGAACAATTTGATGGGGAGAAAATTAATTAAACTAGTTGGAATTGATCAGTGGTTGACTAAATTCCCCAGCTGGAGGTTGAGCTGAAAATCAAGAAAACACAAGGTCAGTCTCTGTTTTTCACTTTCGGGTTTTAACCAGAGGACTGCCGGCCGGCGCTTGAGCTCTGGAAAACTGTGCAGAGCGGGCCAAGAACAGGAAGACCCCAGTTCATCTCGACTTTAGGTACCAAGTGGCTTATTGCTGACGGCAGCTGGGTAAGTTAGCGGTAACCAACCAGGGGCTCGCTCCCTTCTGGAGTGCAGGAACATGCGTAGGCCACACTATGCTGAGCTCACCTGCTTGGGGGAGAGCGAACAGAAGGAGGAGGCACCCGCACTTTGGAAAGCTAAAGCACCACGTAAATCTGCAGCTCTTTTTAAATAATTCATGGGCACTGAGAGCCGTTTCAATGTTTAGCTTTCTGGAAGATTCTGAGTGCTTTGGGAGAGCCGTGGACTTCTGAGAGCCCGCTCATCCCATGGTACCCATCGAGGATGGGGCCTGGGGCCCCCGGGGTGGCCGGGCCCTTATACATCATGGTGCAGGATTTGCACATCTTCCGTGCGATCCTCCCATCTACTTGAAGCCATCTCTCGAAGACTCATAAGACCCAATAAAATGCACGTGCTATGTGAATAGTTGTTAGCCTGGGTGGTTTAGGGAATAACCACAAGGAAAAGGTCTGTCCCTGTTCAGTTCAAATGCAATTCTTTCTTCAAATGATTTCCTTTCTAGGATGGGTTGAATCTGTGAACATGGAGCCTGTGGATACAGAGGCCCATTGTATCTTCATTTTCTAATGTCAAGCAGAAACCAGGAAAAAGGATTTTTTTTTTTTTGGTACCAGGGATTGAACTCAGGGGCACTTGACCACTGAGTCACATCCTCAGCCCTTTTTTTTTTGTATTTCATTTAGAGACAGGGTCTCACTGAGTTGCTTAGGATCTCACTAAGTTGCCGAGGCTGGCTTTGAACTTGTGATCCTCCTGCCCCGCCTCCCGAGCTGGGATGACAGGCATGTGCCACTGTGCCCGGCAGGAGGAAGGATTTTGGATCTGAACATCATAAACATGGTCTCTCCCTCAAGTATCTCAGGGCCTTTGCAGGATAATTCCTTGCCTGGGATTCCTCTCTCTCCCCTTCACTTCCATGACTTCTCCTTACCCTGTTAGGTTGAGCATCGCCTTGGGAGAGAAACATTTTCTGGCCTCCTGAACAGGTCGACTCCCCCAGTTCCGTGCTCTCAGGCACCACATGTATCCCTCAGTACTGGCCATGGTGGTATTTTTGCACTTAAGTGTGATTATTTGATTAATGTCCATCTCCCAAACCTACGATGGCCAGAACCATTTCTGTTTTGTTTACAGTAACATTTCCAGCAGGTATTTAATGGTTGTTGGATGAGCCAATGAGCCAACGAATGAACACATTGTCCAGAGTTGACTAGAGCCTGTGGGATTTTGATGTGGTGGTCACATTTGGAAGGAAATGAACGATTAGGTGATTCTTGGCTTCCTAAGGGAAACACGATAGACATGTTTTTGCAATATTATCTTCTGCATCCTTAGCAACTTCCATATATGGTTGGAGCTCGGTAAACATCTGTTGAAGAATGAACACCAGGGCCAGAAGTCAGGAGGTTGAGTTTGGTCTCTGAACTGCACGGGCTGAACCAGTTTGGTGAAGTCTGAGCTCTCTGGATTGGAGTGCTGAGCTCCGGAAGTAAGCTTTCTTAGGTCCAAATCACCATTTCCTACATGTTTGCCAATATACTCCATATCACTGTGCATAAATATGCTTGTTGAAGAAAAATGTCAATAGTACCCAAAACCCCAAAATGATTTCAAATCTCAAAAAAAAAAAAAAAAAAAAAAAATTATTCACAAGTTACATAATAGAGCAGATAATGGTATCAGTAAATATTTGCGACTGTCCTTTTCCCCTCTCTCAGCCCCCATAACGTGGAGTTCACTTTAGCTACTTGAAGTCATTGCATCTCAAATAAGCTCCTGCACATCCAGCAATTGGTAACTTGAGCTTCAAGATACCTTTCCTTAATCCATCAGGGTGGCTAAGGAAAAACAGGTGCAGAATCTGCATTGGCCACAAGGTGGCACTGTGGTAATAGCTCTGAGTTTTAGTTTACTGAACCAGGACCTTTGTGTACCCTTTTAATTTTGAGTCTTGAGGTGGGAAAAACGGGTTGCATTTCAGAGGAAGAGACATTGCTGTACATAATGGAATAATGTGTGTTACAAGTGATATTTTAATGTTCAAGGTCTTGTTCCAGAGAATCAGGAAGGAAAATTTTAAAAACATTCCCTTAGCTTCTTATCTGGAAACCTAAGAATCTCAAGAAACAGGTAAATGAGGGCTACATGTTTTAATTTGCCTTATTAAAACATAACTTTGTCACAATTTATAACATTTTCCTGTTGGAGATCCATTTTGTTTTATCAAGGACTCTGGCAACTGATGCTTATCGTTTTTTTGCTTTTTTAAAAAAGTTTGCTCTACCAGTATTTGTTGGTTGTGCCACACACTGTTCAGAGTGACTGAACAGAGAAAGCCACACAGGAATGACAAAGCTTCTTGTCCTCAAGGGCGTAGGGAGCCATGATATCAACTAGTGGAACAATAAACAAGTATGGGTAATTGGGATTGGGGCGTGGGATAAAGCATGACTTGGGGGCACGTGTTGGGAACTGCATTAGATGGGGTGGTCAGGGAAGGTGTCTCCAAGCTGGAGGGCTTTGACCTAAAAGCTGAATGGTTAGAAAGGTCTAGTTAGGCAAATGCCAAGAAGACGAGTGTCCCAAGGAAAAGCATGTGCAAAGGCCCTGAGGTGAAAACAAGGTTTTCGTGTTCAAACAAAGTGTCTTGCATCCGTTGACCTTGCTCCAGTTATCTCTGGAGAAGGTTTGCCTGGGTCCTCGGTTTGGGTCCTGTTGGATCAGTGGTGTGATGGAGGCTGGAAGATCCGTGAACTTCGTGACGGTCACCCGGATGCCCTTGCTCTCTCTTTTTTTCCACATGGTGCCTCAGCCTCAGAGCTTCTCCCTGTGGCTTGGGCTTCTCGCAGCTTGATGGTCTTAGAGGATTATCTCTTCTCATTTGACCGTGGGCATCCAAGAGACCGAGGTAGAAGCTGCCTATCTTCTTAAAGCCGAGACCCAGAGTTGACATGTTGTCACCTCTACCCTATTTACTGGTCTAAGAGGCCAATTCAAAGGGGGAATAAATAGACCTCTCCTCTGGAGTGAGGGCCGTGAAAGAATTTGTAGTGTGTTAGCCAGCTGATAAAATACCTGAAAAGACCAGCTTAGGGAAGGAAGTTTATTTGGATCACAAATTTGAGAGGTTCCATTCATGGTTGGCCAATTCCAAGATGGTGGAAAGGCTGTTGGAGGAAAGCTACTTTGCTTATGGTGACGAGGAAGAAGAGGAGGGGGTGGGGGGAAGTGAGGGAAGATGCACCCTCCAGGGCTCGCTCCCAATGGCCCACCTCCGCCAGCCACGAGCCACTTGTCCTACAGTTACCACCCAGTTGTCCATTTGACTAGGATGGACTGATGAGGTCATAGATCTCCTGATCCGATTATTTCACCTCTGATCCCGGCTCCTGAGCTTTTCGGGATACCTCATATTCCAACCATAACAAGAGATTCCATTTTCAAAAGATCCTTAAAACAGGAACAGAAATTCTCCATAAATGGTTGGGGTTCTGGCCTCTACAGCACAAATCTGGTCCCTCTGCAGCGTGAATATCTGCCAACAGCCTTGGAGAGTGTCTTGGGCGGGTGGTGGGATGGTGTTCCTGATCCATAACTAGGGGAGTCTTTCCTGAATAATATCCCCTGTCTGTTGCTTGCCCTGGGCATCATTGACCACACTTAAGTCAGCCTAAGGCGATGTCTTAAGTCCTAACTGTGAATCTGTGCCTTGGGATTAGAATGGCAAACAAAGTAGATGTCTGCTTGTATATGTGAATTTTCTTATCTTTTTACTTTTTCTTTTCTTTTATTTCCTTCCTTCCTTCCTTCCTTCCTTCCTTCCTTCCTTCCTTCCTTCCTTCCTTCCTTCCTTCCTTCCTTCCTTCCTCTCTCTCCTCTCTCTCTCTCTCTCTCTCTCTCTCTCTCTCTCTCTCTCTCTCTCTCTCTTTCTTTCTTTCTTTCTTATGCTGGGGCTTGAACCCAGGGGTGCTTAATCATGGAGCCACATCTCCAGCTCTTTTTTATATTTTATTTTGAGATAGGGTCTGGCTGAGTTGCTTAGGGCCTCACTGAATTGCTGAGACTGGTTTTGAACTCATGATCCTCCTGCCTCAGCCTCCCCAGCCGCTGGGATGACAGGCATGTGCCGGCTGCCTTGTGTGTGAATTTTTGGATGCAGAATAATGTCGGGGCAGTTTTAGAAAAATAGGAGTAAGAGGGAACAGACAGTGATAGTACGGATAGTGAGATAGACATGATCCAAGAGGCAACTCTCACTTTATGCCGATCAACACGTGGTCTGGCTGGAAGAGTGATGGGTTAAGTTTGCCCCTCTTCAGCAAGAAAATGGAGCCAAATTGGAGTCAGATGCCTTCTCTTGTGACTGGAGTCTTAAGAGAAGAGAGGAAACGGGAGGTGAGCTCCCCCTCGTTTTGAGTCTTGGAGAGGAGAGTGTGCAGTGGATCCCGAGAACTTTCCTCCGTCTTCAGGAGCTCGGGGAGCTCGGGTGGTGACAGAGGATAAAACAAGCTGACTCTGACATGCTCAAGCGGGGGCAGAGTGTGTTCCACACCCACGTGGCAATCAATGGAGCAAATCATTTTTGTATTGACACGTGTCCCAAATCTAATGCTCCCCTCAAGAAGCAATTGAACTTAATAATGTTTGCTTAATGACGGCGGCTGCTAAGGCAAGATAAAATTGAACCTGGATAGAAAAAAGCAAAACACAAAACCATCGACAGCGTCTATATTCATCATGCTCCCATATTTCTCAAGGTGATCTATTCGTATCTTTTAATGCCACAGGCTGAGACTTTCAAAATAACGCTGTTAAATAAGCAGCTCTTTATGTTCCAAATTGCTGTCCACTCTTGGGTGTCATGGGTGACGGACGTTCACAAAGCTCTCCTTGTTCTCTGGCTTCATCTGGTCGTTAGTCATTGGGGTCACAGTCTTCAAGTGAACCGTTTTACCTAGATCAAGATATTCATGGGAAAGTCAACTTGTGAACATATTGTCATCAAAATAGGGCCTGGGGGTTGTGGCTCTGTGGTAGAACGCTTGCCTAGCATGCATGAGACCCTGGGTCCTTACCCCCAGTTTTACAAGGAAAAAAAGAAAAAAAAAATAAGCAACAAGAAAATAGGACTTGGTCATTCAAATCCCACACTCAGAGGCTCTTTCTCCATACAAACCAATTGGCCAGGTTTATTAAGATCTGTGTTTGGAGGGCTTGACTCGATGCAAAAAAAAAAAGACGATAGAATTGTTGATGCTTCTCTAGGCTGTCAAGTTTTATATAGGCGAGAGAGAATGCTTCAAAAATTGATCTTCTGAAATTGGATCTGGGTTTGGGTTTTCTGTTAGCCCAATATTTATCAGCCTGGAAGCATAACTATCATTTGTGCTGGCTCTTGTCTCTTATTCAGAGAGTTCCTCTTCCTTAAAAATAGCCTCTGCACATTTTGCAAAGTCTTGGCAGGAAACTGTCATGGGCTTGTGAGCAGATCTGCTCTCTTGTGTGATGGAGCTCCATGTAATTTTCTGTGTCTTTTGTCTTCTGCCATGGTTAGAAATAGGTCTACCAGGGAGCAGACACACAGTCCAGCCCAGCTGTCGTTTCTGCAAATGTCTCCCTCTTCCTCTGCAGCCAGTCCTGGGAGCATCCTCTGCTCCCAAACTGTGTGCCATGCCTTTACGAAGAGAGGAGAAAGCTGCTTTCCTCTTTTCACATTAAACTCTGTACCCAAGGGAGACCCACCGCCATATTGCTTGTGGCACAATGGTTACCAAAGTCCATCTACTCTTTCAGTTGTACCTACAGCTCTCCTTCTCCAAGGTGCCAAGCTGTGAGGCCAAGAGGCTGAACTTGGGACAAACTGGAGTGAAAGACAGCCTGATTCATGTTGAAACAACCTTCTCTTCTGACCACTTAACACTTGCCGAAATATGGCTGACCCTCAGAGATGGGCAAAGACTGGATCCCAACTGGGGTATCCCTTTCTTCTCTCCCAGCGACAGTATTAACAACATTTCACCAGTAAGATCCTTCCCTCTGCTTTCTCTCTCTCTCTCCATTCCTCTCTTCTGCTTCCCTCCTTTAATGAATATTCTTTCACTGACACCGTGGAACCAAGTTCTGGTCACAAGAGATACAGCAGAGATCCCAAATTCTTGTTCCTCTTGAAGTTTCTATTTAAAAAATTAGCAATTAAATGAGAATATATGCCAGATGGTGGTAAGAGTTAATGAGTACAGCAAGACAATGAAGGGGGACTAGAGATGGCCCAGATGGGGTTGGGATAGGGAGTGTCGCTATTTTAAATAGGCTGCCAACCACTTAAAGGAGGTGAGGGAGGAAGCCAGGAGGATAGGTGGGGAAGACCATGCCAAGCAGATAAACAGAACATGCAAAGGCCCTGAGGCAAGTGTGGCTCGGTGTATTTTAGGAAGCTCAAGGAGACCAGTGGGGCTGCAGTCAGTGAGCAAGGCGATGAGCTGAGATTAGCAGAGGTGATCATGAGGCCATCGTCTGGGACTCCAAATGACATGAGGGTCACTGGGGAAGAGATTGAATTCTGTTTTCCCAAGATGTCTTTGATGGTTCCACTCTGAGTGGGGTGATGGAAACAAAGGATAGAGGCAGGGAGACCAGTGAGGAGGTGTTGTGATGGTTGACGTGAGAGATGATAAGAATCTGCACCACCATGGTAGCAGAGGGGTGGGGAGGAGAAGCCATTGACTCTCCATGTCTTAAAAATGGAGCCTCAGGGGTCGCTGATGAGTTGGTTGTAGGAGACAAAAAGAGATGTTAGAAAGACTTCACGAAATCTGACTGGCGCCAGGTAGGAAAGTATATTCCTTCATTTAGAGGGCCCTAAGATAGATTTCCCAAATTCCCCATGAGAACCACAAAGAGGAGAGGAAGTTCACTCGTGGCTCATGATTTCAACGTCTCAGTCCACCAATGGCCAATTCCCTTGTGCTGGGCTCAAGGCTGAAGGCAGCGCATCATGGCAGAGAAGCCCCTGGAGGAAAGCTGCCCCTCTCGCCCCGGGGCCAGGAAGCAGAGATGGGTAGAGGAGAAGGATCTGCAGGGAGAACCACCTTTCTAGGGCATGGCCCCGGTGACCCACCTCCTCCAGCCCTGCCCCAGCTGCCTAAGGTCACCACCCAGTCCTTCCATTCTAACTAGGATGGACCGACGAGTTACCACCCTTGCGAGCCTGTTACTCCACTCCTGAATAGTCCTGTAGTGACGGGAGCTATAGGGAACACCTGGTCTCCCAACCAGAACGGATGGGGAAGGCTGCGGGCATACAGGTTGCTGGAGTAAGAAGGTGGGTGGGAAGAACGGGTGTTTGCTCTGGGATGAGTCCACTGGGAGCTTCCTGTGCAGTTTCCAAGTGGACAGGTGCAGGATGCAAATGAATGTCCAGTTGTGGACTCCGGGAGGGTCTTGGCCTCAGATGTAGCTCTCAGGCGTCACCAACCAGTTTTAAGTCATGAGACTGGTGAGTCCCCCTAGGAAGCGGGCTGTGGGGGTGCAGAACTGGTCCAAGGACCAGTCTCCAGCCAGAGAAGATGATGAGGAACCAAAAAAGAAGGGACCCACCCAGATGAGTTTCCAGCTACCCCAGGGGACTCATTCTTTCCTGGTGCTGAGAAGTAGAAGATTCCAGAAACAACCTGGGCATCCAGACAGACTCACCTTGGCTAGAATCCAACACCATCGCCCACCTGCAGGTGACTTTGGGAGTATTGTTTACCCTTGGGATGGCTACCCAGAATTAAAATTACAAAAAGTTTAGGAGATGGACCAGAGGGTGCTAACCACTGGTGGCAAAGGCACCAATTTTGCTGACCAGGGAAGAAATCAGTAGAGCAGGGGTCTCCAAACTGTTCCACCGGCCAAATCTCACCCAGTACCTGTTCGTGTAAATCCTGCTTTATCAGAACACGGCCACGCCCTACGCTTCTGTACAACGAACAAGGACTTGTGTGCCGTGAGGGTGGAACTGAATCATTGCAGCAGAGTCTTTATGGTCTACAAAGCCTAAATTATTTATATGGCCCTTTATAGGAAGAGATTTTGAAAGGGCCCTTAAAAGGCCAGAGTGATAAGGTCTGAGGGGGCTTCCCATTGGGCAAACGCACCCATGCTTTGGGAGGGTGGCCCACTTCAACTCCTTGGGGACAGAGACTCCTATACTTAGGTCCCTTCCAGACTTTGTCATCTGACTCTTCATTTGTATCCTTCATAATGAACTCTAAGAGTCCATATTGTACTTTCCTTCATCCTGTGAATTCTTCTAGCACATTATTGAATCTGAGGAGAGATCATGGGAACCCCTAAAATTGTAGTCTGATGGTCAGAGCAATAGTAGTTAGGGCAAGCTGCATGTGGCTGACATCTGAGGTGGTGGCAGTATTTTTATGGACTGAACTCCTGCCCTGTGGGGACTGTAGTAATTCTGCACAGTGTTAGAACTGAGTTGAGTTGTTGGATATGGAGCTACTATCAGAGAATTCGAGGACTGGTATGGACTGATGTGTTTGGTGTCAGGAAAAAAAAAAAAAAAAAAAAGCCCACAAACAGAGCTTAATGAAGTACTTAACTCACAGCAGAGAGTTTTATACTTTACAAAAACTGGCTCATTTGACTAATGTAATCCTCGTAACAATTCCTCCCTGAATTAAATGCTATTGTCACTTCTGTTAAACAGATGAGGAAACTGAGGTGCAGAAAGGTTCAGGTACATCCCCAAACTAACACAGCTAATGAGTACAGGGTTCAAGTTCAGGCAGATTCCTCTCTGAGGATACTCTGTGCAGCGTCCTGTGGTCAGCGGCCTTCTTTTTATGGCTATATTTTGCTCCAGGAGACCTAAGTGGCCCAAGAAAGCTTATCCAGGAATTGGAGCTCCGTCTCAGAAAATGGATTTCACGTTAAGGCAGTTGGATGTATTTGTCCCTGAAGTAGATACTAGCCTTAAGATGTGCGATAGTTTCTTAAAAGACTGGATTACTCTTTACTGGATTACTTTTTTCTCAGAAGGGAAAACGGAGAAGTGTATCATTGTATATGACTGGGCGTATGGATATCCTTGGGTTTAATGGACTTCTCTTGTGAAGTTCAGCCCCTCGAGAGCACAGTGTCTTTGTGGAGCCAGTGACAGGTCTGAGGACTTTGCAGTGCATTGGCAAAGTGCCATTTGCATTGGCAAAGCAAATGATAAAAGGGCTTGTGTTTGCCTCCTTCCTGGTTGGACTCAGGGAGAAACCTGCCATCCTGTAGTGGCACCCCACATTGGAGGTATGGTGGCGGGCTCTGGTGGCAGCAGTGCCAAGCGTCAGGGTAAATGCACATCCATTGATCACTTCAGACCTGCCCAGATTTGTGAGTAACAGGCATTGCAAAGTAAGAATCAATGGAGTGAGACGGCATCATCAATAAGTATTATGGCTTAAAAAAAAAATCTGGTGTGAATTACATAGGGCTAATGCTAAATTCCATCCTCCAAACCCATTATATTATGTGATCTTCATTAAAAGCCAGAATGTCAGGGTTTGAGTGTGGGGATGGGTGAAAGAGCCCCTCTTCACTTCCCAAAGCACCTTAGATTGGACAATAAATCATAAGATCACTGGAGATATTATTTGTGTTTTGTGAGGAAGGAATCTGAGGCATCGAGAGGGTGAACAATATACCCAGTGTCACCTTGCAGGTGGGAGATGGTATTGGATTCTAGCCCAGGTGAATTTGTCCATGATGCTCAGGTTGTTTCTGGAATCTTCTGCTTCTCAGCACCAGGAAAGAATGAGTCCCCTGGGATAGCTGGAAACTCATCTGGGTGGGTTACTATTGTTGTGAACACTCTTGGAACTTGTCTTTGGGAATGACATTCTGATAATATATATATATATTTTAATAGCAGTTTTGATGTTAGCCAATCCTGGTCCTTTGAGGATAGATTTCATTTTTGAACATACCCGCAACACTTTTAATGCCAAGTCTTGTGAATAAGGCAGAAAAATACTCCGGGGAACACCGTTTTGGAGCCAAATCAAAGGCTGAGTTTGAATTGTTAATGAATTGTTTGTTTGTTTGCTCACTTGGCTGGTGAAATTGACTTTGGGAAAAAAAGAAAAAAATTCTCAAAGAGCTTTTCCGCAAATGTTTCTGAATGGTGACAGTGCCATTTGAATGGGTTTAAATTCTCAAAGTAAATTATTTTTTTCTCTAAGTCTCATTTTGTCATGCCTGGTAGATGAAACTGACATTTTGTGTGTAGCCTTTTGTCACTAAGCACGTGTAACCTGGAATGAGAGGAGGGCTTGCCTAGGTGGTTGGAATACCTGCCTTTGTATGAAGAAAATAAATCCATCCTTTCCCCAGAACTCAGGCTTCCATCAGCTAAATTCCAAGCTCCGTATTCTATCAGGTGAGCTCCTTGGAATTCATGGTATAAAATTTTTAAAATCAAAAGTCCAGGTAAACTGTATTTGTAGTACTTACTATTTGTCTTTGAATTCAGGATAACGTTTTTGAATAGTTTCTCTATTAAAAATAATCAGTTGGGGCTGGAGTTGTACCTCAGTGGTAGAGTACTTGTCTAGTGTGTGTGAGGTACTGGGTTCAGTCCTCAGCACCACATAAAAATAAAAATAAAAAAATAAAATAAAGGTTTATGTGTCCATCTACAACTAAAATATACTTAAAAATAATCATCATGTATTTTAGCTGTACATTTTAATTTACAAAGCAATGTTGGTTTTTCTTTATTTAAGTTCAAAACAACCCAGGGAATAAAGTGAGTCAGGTAATGTTAGCCCACTTTCTGAGTAGGGTAAGGAAGGGCTCACTGTCTCCTGGACCCTTCCTTCATCTTCAAGGTCAGCTGTGTAGCATCTTTAAATCTTTTTTTATTTCTTTGTTCCATCTTCTCATTTTGTTCTCCTCTGTAGTTAAATCTTTTCCTGAGTCTCCTTAAGAATGGTACATGTGATTGCATTTAGAGCCCACCTTGATAATACAGATGAGTCTCTCCACCTCCAGGTACTTAATTTATTACCCCCTAAAAAGTCCTCCAACCCCCACTCTTTTTGTTGTTGTTGTTGTGTAAAAAAATATTCTCAGGTTCCGGGGATGAGAATAGGCATATCTTTCCCCCGCACCCCTGGGGATTGAGGTCATTGTTCAACTCACCACAGTCTACCCTTTAAGTCTTCAAAGAATCATACCCACTCACATACAAAATGCATGCAACCAAACCCTCTCCCCACCTCTCAATCCATTGTCTTTTCAACTCCAGTCCAACATATCAGCTCAAATGTGTCAGATCTCATCATCTAAGTTATCTAAACAAGGAATAGATGAAACTCTTGGTACGATGTATTGGTACGATGCATCATGAGGCAAATCTCCTCTCTGTCTGTAGACTTGGGGAAGCAGAGAACACATTATCTGCTTCCAAAATACAATGGCAGAATGGACATAGGAAAACAGGCATTCCCATTCCAAAATGGAGGATATGGAAGAAAGAAAGGAGTCATTGAATCTAAGCAATTGGGGAAAAAAATACAGAACGACAAATTCCATTAGGTTTCAGGCTTAGAAATGATCTTCTGTCGCTGGGGGCTTTACCCATTCAGCCTGAATCTCTGCTCTGGGAATCATTCTTCTTTTATTTTTGGTTTAACACATGTTCGCAGCCAGTTTTATGAGCCTGTTTCCTGCCTGCAGATTTGTGGAAAGCTTACAAGTTTATTTTGTCCTCTCCCATTTTGGCTCCAAGTTGACTGGGTTCTGCTGATATAACACTCTCAAAATCCTTGTGGCTCTCCAATGTATGTCACAGGGGTTCATGGCGTTGAATAAGAGCACGATTCGCACAACGTTCCTGAATAATCTCATCTCTTTTCTTGGCTTCTATTGAGATGGTGAGGGAGACTGTGAGTCACTTGTCTAATCTCTTGAAGGCTAGTCAAAGGTTGAGAGTCATACATGTGCCTTTTTCTCCAAAGTGTGATTTCTTGACAGTCAATCCCCTAATTTAGCATCTTTTACAATCTGGATAGGCTGAGAATTTCCCATATATCATCAAACCTTGGTTTCTCTTTGCTTAATAGTTCTTTCCTCATTTTAGCTCTTTCCTTTCACATTTTACTGTAAATGAGAAGAAGAAACCAGACTGTGCTTTGAACACTTCATTTGGAAATTTGCTCAGTTAAATTTCAAAGTTTACTGTAGGTACAAGTCAGCTCGGTCTCCTGCTGCTGTACATAAGGACACTTTTCCTCTAGTTTTTGGTGACATGCTCCTCACTGCTTTCTGGAATCACCCTTTGATGTCCATATTTCTACCATTAGTCTGTTTAAGCCAATCTAAGATTTTTCTACCTTGGGTCTCAAAATTCTTCCAGCCTCTACCCATTATTCAATTCCAAAGTCATTTCCATATTTTTAGGAATTGATTAGAGTAGGTGCCAAAGTCTGTATTAGTTTCCATTTGCTGCTGTAATAAATAACTACACACTTAATGACTTAAAACTAGAGAAGTTAATTCTCATTTAGTTGTGGAGGACAGTAGTTTGACATAAATTTCACTGGGCTGAGATCTAGGGCTGAATTCCCGTGAGAGTAGAGGAGGATTCTGAATATCTCTTCTAGATTCAGGTGGTTGCTGGCATTTCTTGGCTTTTAGCTACATCACTCTGATTTCTGCTTCATCCCTTCTGCACATTGCTTCTCCTATTGTGTGTGTGTGTGTGTGTGTGTGTGTGTGTGTGTGTGAAATCTTCCTGTGTCTTCCATTTATAATAATATATTTGATTCCACTTAGGACCTAGACAGATAATCCAAGAAATCAGAATACAAATCAGTACAGTCACCTTGAAAAACTATCTGGCACTGCTGTGGGTTGAATGTTTTTGTCCTCTCTGAAATTCCCACGTGTATCAGAAACTTAATCCCCAGCACTTGAGTATCTGGTGGAAGGCCCTCGTGGGAAGTGCTGCTGTGAAAAAGGCTTTCAGGAATGGGTTCCTCTCCTGTGCTCTTCTGCTACATGAGGGCATAGTGCTCCTTCCCTTTGAAGGTTGCAACATTCCCAGCACCATCTTGGAAGCAGAGAGACAAGGCCCTGACCTTCCAGTGGCTTGATCTTGAACTTCCTAGAATCCCAAGTGTCAATTCTCTATACAGTACCCAGTTTGTGGCATTCTGTTACAGTAACTGAGAACAAACTAAGACAGGTAATATTTACTGAAGTTGTTTGTTCACACTAAATCACCTTAGCAGTTTGGTTCCAAGAGAAACGAGTACAGTTACGGGCCAAAAGGTGTACAAGCACGGGGCTCAGCGGTAGAGCACTCGCCTGGCGCCTATGAGGCGCTGGCTTCAATCCTCAGCCCCACATAAAAATAAATAAATAGTACATAAATAAATAAATAAAAATTTTTTAAAAAGACACACAAGTGATACCACCGTTCACTGGTGACGCGTCCTGCTTCCTCAGGTATTGAAGTATGATGCCAGAGAAGCAGGCAAGCGTAGAGTAGAAAGTAAGAAGCTTTATTAAAGGAAAGTAAAAGCAGACTTCTCTTGGGTGGAAGAAGGGGACCCAAAGGCAGAATCCATAGGATGAGCAAATCTTGTCCTTTCTATAGGTTTTATTCTCCTGTTCTTTCCCCCTTGTCTCTTTCCTTCCTGCCTACATACATGACTAGGCCCCATTTTGCAGGTGAGATGCGTAAGTGAGAAGCAGATGGGCAGGGGGAGGGCCAAAGTGATTCAGCCAGGTAAGGGCCCAGGGTAGGGGTGGGGGGCATTAATTAGCAGCTCCTTTTCTGTAGTCCCTGACAAGGGCAGGCAAATTTGGTAATCAGTGGGCTCCAGAGATCCTTGACATTCCATTCTCCCAGGGGTAGTCTCCAACTTCCAGAGGGAGATGGCGTTCATGGCCTCCATTTCCTCCATCTGACCCGATCTCCTATTTCTACACTGACTGCCTGTCCCCAATTCTGGCTTCACAAGCATGCCTGGAGAAGATCTGCTCATGGTATAGCTCAGGATTGGAAAAAACAAAATGTGAAAGCACCCAGAAACCACTCTGGATGCAGGACCTCAGGCCAGAGATTTTATTAAGCAGACAGGCAGAGTGTAGTCTGCCTGCAGGGTGAGAGAGAGAGAAAATGGTGGGGGAGCTATTAAGTAGTGGAATTTCCCCGCCTAACAGTCTCGACCAATGACTGATGAGGAAGTTCAAGTGCTAACTATCTGGGTTACAAAGTGGTGTGGGGGAGGCAGAGTAATGGCGGCAGCAAAATAGCAGGTCCGATGCCAACAAGATGCACATCTGCAGTAGCAGGGATATTGTATATTCTTAGAAGGAAGGGTGATACCATCATGCAGGCATTGTGCTGAGAAAAGGAAGCTGGGCGGGAAAGAACGCAGAGTCCACAACTCCATTCACATCAAGTTCAAAGTCGGGCCAAACTAGCCTCCCGGGATAAAGCGGGAATCTTTAGGGAAGACGTGAGTGAGGGTAGAGATAGGAGGGCCTGAAGCGGGGGATGCTGGGCAGGGTTCACGTTCTTGATCTGGTTGCTGGCACAGGAGAGTGGTCACCTGGGGAAACTTCATTCAGCTCTCCTCTGCAGACCACGCTCTTCAGTACGTGTAATGTATCCAAGTGAAATTGGTGAACAGGAAATAACATTATTAAATGAACACACCTGCGCCTTTAAGAGCAGCTCAGCCCAGGAAGAATCAGACCTCTGCCCTGCTACAAATTCAAGGCCATCATCAGCTCACATATGAAAGTACATTTGGAGAATCCAGTCTGTTGACTACGGTGATATCTTGGTTCTTGCCACTGTATGTGATTTAAGGGTTTTGCGGACTTGTCCTTCTTGTGTGCCTTCTGCTTTAAGCTGCCTCAAGGTTTTGCTTGCATAATGTATGGCGGCTTTGAAATTCTTCGGGGCATGATGATAGCTACGAGGTCCTTCTTGGCACCCCGAAGGGCCTGCTCAGGATTTGAAGGCGCAGTCCCGTTCACAAGATACCAGAACGTGAGAGAGAAGTAAATAACGGGCTAGTAAAGAAAAGAGCATGCGTAGGCAGAGTTGCACTGTGGGCCTGGGATTCTCTTTGCCCTTTTTTTGTTCTGCAGGAATCTCGATCCTTGCAATGCCATAAAGCATCCTTGACCTTGATTCTCCCACCCCGCACACCAAAACTGTTAAAAAGAGGGGGTGTTCATCTCGCCTTCACCTGTTTTCATTGTTTGTATCAGAAATCTTTATTGTGTGCAGCTTGGGAGAGGAGGAGAGGGGACCAGTCTGGTTCTCCTGACCTTCAATCCTTGCATTATAAAAGCCCTTCAGATCGCAGGCATTTGCCTTCCGACCTTGTTCTCCATCAAGGGAAAGCAGAGGGAGAAACTCTTGAAAGTTCAGTCACTTACACTGAATGATAATGGGTGGAATCGCAGGATGCATTTCAACAACCCATGCTGCCAACTGGTAATTGGCTCCTACACACCATGGATTTGCACGCTCAGTGGAGAGCCTACAAGGGGAGTCTTTCTTATGCAACAGACAAGCAGAACATGCAGGCAGGGAAGGTGACAGGCACTGTCAGCAATTCTGCAGGACAGGAAAGAGAACTCGAATACATTGCCTTGCCTGCATTGGATTCTTTCTTTTCCCTCCAAGGCCAGTATTTTGTTTTGTTTTGTTTTTTTCGGGTGGGGGGGGAGGCAGGGGACACATTCAGCAGTTTGATAGGATGATAGAACAAGGATTAAAACAGCGGTATCCCTGGGCATGGGGGCACACGCCTGCAATCCCAGTGGCTCGGGAGGCTGAGGCAGGAGGATGGTGAGTTCAAAGCCAGCCTCAGCAACAGTGAGGTCCCAAGCAACTCAGTGAGACCCTGTCTCTAAACCAATATACAAAATAGGGCTGGGGATGCAACTCAGTGGTTGAGTGCCCCTGAGTTCAAGCCCTGTTACCAAAAACCCTCCCAAAACATTTAAATGACCATAGTTATCATTGACCTTAAAATAGATATAAGATCTTTTAATACTTAAATATACCCTGAATAATACCATAATTATATACCATAATATATACATAATATTTGTAATACAATAATATTTATAGAAAGGTTATAATTCACTGTGGAGTAAGGAGACCTGGAATCCCATCCTGGTCTTTGCTTAACAGTTCATGTGAATTTGGGTCATTTTCTTGCTTTCTCTGCCCTGTTTGTGGCCTTTGCTAGGCAAGAGTCATTGTGCTGATGTGAAGAGGGTTGTTAGGACTGGAACACAGTAGGTACTCATTAAATGCTAGTTATCATCCCTCTTCTTGTCCTGTGAAGTTATCCTTTGAATAAATCTTTAGCAGTTGCTAGCGATCCACGTCCATGTCCTGGGGCAACTAGAATGGGTGACCCATGCCTCTTTGCATCCCTAGTCCCACATGGACTAAGCCACCAGAGTCAGCTCTCAAAATTATATGTCAGATCTCATCATGCGCAGGATTACAACTTTTCATTCATTTCCCTTTGCATTGAAAATGAGCGCACTTTGTCATGGTCTGCGGTGCCCAGCATGGTCTGGCTCCTTCCAGCTCCTCTTATCCCATCTGCGATGGTTGAAATGCTGGTGTACCTCCACAATTCATGTTGAAAGTCATCAATGTAACTATTAAGAGGTGGAGCCTCATACAGTGATGAGTCAGGAGGGTGGAGCCCTCCTGAATGAGTCTAGGTGACAGCTGGTCCTCCCTCATGTCCTTCTGCCATGTGAAGACATGCTGTTCCTCCTCTTAAGAGGATGAAATGTTTAAGACAGAATCTTAGAAGCAGAAACTCGACCCTCATTAAACACCAAGGCTGCTACCACCTTGACCTGGGACTTCCCAGCTTCCAGAACTGTGAGAAAGAAATTTTCCTTATAAATTATCTAACTTGTGGTATTTTGTTATAGCAATATACATGGACCAAGTCCAATGCAGGCTGTCAACTTCCGAAACAAACCCACCATGTGCAGAAGTCCAATTTTAACCCACTTAGGCTGTTTAATTTCTCCTGCAATTCCATACTTCACAGTTCAGTGTAACTGGCTGATCTTTTAAAGATAGTTTATTCAGGAGTATCTGTCTCTTACAGTAATGCTGAGATTGCAAAAGGGGGATCATGTCTTTGCTTAGTCTCTCTGTCATCAGTCACTGGAGAAGATCATGAGCAAAATGAAAGCAGGCGTCAATACTTTGATCTTTACAAGTGAAAGAAAAATGAAGTCAGTGAAGTAGCAATGGCTGCCAGGCTGATAACTTTGTCTGGAGACATCTTGGTCCTGGTCTCCAGGGAGCCATCAAATATAATAGAGAAAGCCCTGGTCAGAGAACCCAATTGAGGACAGTTAAACCTTATGTCTAGATATTCTTCTCAGCCACCTCATTCCCCATGAATATATAGAAATCAAATAATTTAAAGCTCGTCAAACAAAACAAAGAGTGCTCTAAGGAGCGAATTGTACTCATCATGCCGTAGATAGTTCTGGTATTCTTATGGCCAGACAGAGAAGGTCCTCGTAGCAACTCGGCTTTAATTGTTTGTGGGCCAGACAGCCACTTCGCTGATGATCTCGTGTTTCTCCTCCAGGCCAGGAAACATTTGCTTAGCATGCATTCATTAATTCAAAACTTTTTTTTTAATTGTGCATTTAATCATTCATTAGGCAAAGAGCTACCTCCATGATGGTTGGGGAAGGGAAAACTGGTCGATAGTTTTGATGTCTCGCGAGGAGATTATATATATAATATATATGCATTTATTTTTAACCACAAAAAAGAAGAGGACATAGGTAAAATTTGACGATAGAGTGATGGGGTATTTTGTTTCTTGTTCACTTAATTATATACATACTAATTACAGAATGTGGAGATTTGGTCCAGAGTAGCTTTATCTTAGGACAAAAATGGGAAGGTTCTGGATAGGAATGTTGCGTGGTTATCTCAGGGGGTAAAGATAGGGTAAGATAAATGCCAAATTTATTGGTGGTTTTGTTTCCATTTCATCATTCTATTTTTATTTTCAAAATCTCCGCTTTGTGCCCATGTTAGAATGGAGATGAGGAACACAGCTAGTACTGAACATGTAGTGACGTGGAACTACTTCAAAGATGGAACTCAGGAGAAAGGAGTGGGTCCAAGTTGCTCTATTTAAAAGTGGCAAAGAGTGCTCCCTGGAACATTTACTTAGTGCCTGCTAGATGCATCACAGGAAGCAGTCATTGTTCCTTGAAATCCTCATTATTTGGTATTTGTCCCCCTGGGTGACAATTTGTCAAATTATTATTGTTACTATGCTTACACTGAACATTATACTGTGAGCATTTTCTCATGCCACTGGATAGTCCTGGAGAGCATCTTCATTGATAATATGATGTTCTGTTTCGTGTTGTGTTATGCCTTTGGGCATTTCGCTGATTTTTTGCTACATAAGCGTGGTGTGCCTCTCTAGATTCTTGGGTAGATGCTGAGTGATGAGATGCATCACTCACACTGAGCGTGCTCAGCTTAAGGCTCTTCATGGGAGGCTGTGAAGGTGTGAGGACCTCCTTTCCCTGGGAGGCTCCTCAGCCTGGTGTTTAGCTCAAGCACACTCAGCCACCTGGAGAAAGACCCATATAAGTGAAATGCCAAGGATGCCACAAGGTTCAGTCATCCCCTACGGCGTCACCTCAGGTAAGAAGCTTCACCCCGCCCAGCCTCGTTTTCCTTGTGCACAAAAGCAATGACTTTGGCCCTCCAGGTTTGTAGAGCCCAGGGGTGGTCCACTACAGGACAGGGCTGCGCCAGGGACTCTGAATGACTCCTTCCATTTATTTGTATGTGGAAATGAATGTGGGACCATAAATAGGAAGCAATAGAAGTGAGAGAGTTCGGGAAACTGGAAAGGGCTCTATACATTAGGTCCTTTCATGGCCTCTGAGTCTCAGTGGTTTCCTTGTCTTAAGAAAGTGTCACTGTGGCTTTGAGGGCCAGCGAACAGTAAATGGTGTCACTTAATGGGAATGGGGATGCATACATTTTGAAAGAGCCATTAACTTTAGGGCTTATTGTTCAAAGTAACTAAAGCTTGACTTTCAATCACCACATTAAGAAATAATAGACACTTGACTAGTAATTTTTATTAGTTTTAAAAAATCTCCTGTTTTCTATTCAGGGAAGAGAGCTGAGGTGGCATTTCCTAATCCCTTCCCTGTTCGGGGTCCTCTGGTGTGACAGTGGGGCCTTAGGGAGTCGCACAAAGTCTCCCTCAGAAATTCACACCCATGGTTTTCTCGCTGATTGACGCATGCTCATGCCCAGAATTTATTTTCCTTTCTTATTTTCCCTGTTTTATCAGTGAACAGAGCTAAGAATCACCTCTAATCCCATCAGTCAGAGGTAGTCATACATAGCTAATGCCTCAGCGTACTTGATTCGTGAATTAATTCAGATGTAGTCGCGGGGACACATGCAGGATCTGTCAGCATTGGGTTTTGCAGTCTATGTTTTAGAACTTGATATTTTTTGCCAGGAGTTTTATACCTTGAACGTTTCGCTGTATCTTTAAGTAGTCTTTAACAACATAATTTTCTACGACTGTAGGGTTTTTTTTCCTCCATAGGAACACACTATAATTTATTTAATCCTGGTCTTCTTAAACATTTAACTCATCAATTTTTCACTCTCATAAATAATGCCGCAATGGATAGTCTAGCATAGAAATACCTGTAGGTGTGTCTATGGAATTACCGAGGCCAGAGGCAAGGCTATTTTAACAGTTCTTGCTTCTCGAAGGCTGCTTCGTAAGGACGATGGACATTTCTAGTTCAGTCTGTTGTCATGAGCATGTCTGTTTCATCAGACCCACAATTATACTGGATCCTATCTTAAAAGGACTCCATCTCAATTTGATGTGACAAGTACTATCTTTTATATATTTTTTCCTTCTGTTGCCAGTGTGGTTGCGCATTTTCCGTGCGTTCAGAGACTCCCTCATACCTCACGCCTCTGATCTTTTCTCTTCTCCCAGACCCGGGGGCAGCCCCTGTGGGAAGGTGTGCAGAGGGTCCCCACCTGGCTTCTGATGGTGCGCAGCCAGCAGGCAGCCCGGCAGCTGGTGCAGTGGGGAGGGACCAGGGGGTTTCTTTTCCTGACACCCCTCCTGCTCTGCAGTCACCTGTGACACAGTCCTTCCAAGGTGATTCATTCTACCCAAGTCTCCCCTTCCGTGTTCTGGGACCCACTATCTCTTTTTGCCTCTTTCTTTTCTCTGGGCATCTGGGCACCTCCAGTGTTGTTGATCCTGGTAACGATACTATGTCTTGAGGCTTGGAAAGAATCCTTTTTTTTTTTTTTTTTTTGTATACAAATGGGATACAGCTTTTCATTTCTATGATTGCACATGATGTAGATTCACACCATTCATGTAATCATACATGTATGTAGGGTAATGATGGCTGTCCCAGTCTACTATCTTTTCTTCCCCCACCCCCCACCCCATTTTCCTCTACAACATCCAAAGTGCCTCCATTCTTCTCTTGCCGCCCCCCCCTGCTCTTATATATCACCATCCACATATCAGAGAAAACATTCCGCCTTTGGGTTTCTGGGCTTGGCTTATTTCACTTAGCATGATATTCTCCAACTCCATCCATTTACCAGCAAATGCCATAATTTTATTCTTCTTTATAGCTGAGTAATATTCCATTGTGTATATATACCACAGTTTCTTTATCCGTTCATCAACTGAAGGGCATCCAGGTTGGTTCCACAATTGAACTATTGTGAATCGAGCAGCTATGAACATTGATGTGACTGCATTACTGTAGTATGATAATTTTAAGTCCTTTGGGTAAAAACCAAGGAGTGGGATAATTGGGTCAAATGGTGGGTCCGTTCCAAGTTTTTTGAGGAATCTCCATACTGCTTTCCAGAGTGGTTGCACCAATTTGCTACTCTACCAGCAATGTTTGAGTGTACCTTTTCCCCCACATCCACGCCAACACTTATTATTGCTTGTGTTCTTGATAATAGCCATCCTAATTGGAGTGAGATAAAGTCTTAGGGTGGTTTTAATTTGCCTTTCTCTAATTATTAGAGATGATGAGCACTTTTTCATATATTTGTTGATCACCTGTATATCTTCCTTTATGAAGAAACATCCCTTGAATTATGCTTGACTATCATCTTTGTTTCCAGTCGGGACCCTAACTGAGAAATGTGAGCCTATTACTACTTGGAACAAAAGTATTAATAAGTCATCATCCCGTTTTAGAAGTCATGAAGTTCAGGCCAAGGGCGATGAGAGTCTAAGCTCTACTGGTCCCTCTGGGTTGCTGTTACGGTTTAGAAATGAAGTGTCCCCCAAAAGCTCGTGTGTGAGATGATGCAAGAGTTTTCAGAGGTGAAGTGAATATATGATGAGAGCTGTCACCTAATCAGTGGGTGCATTAACTGGTGGCAACTGTAGGCAGGTTGGGTGTGGTCAGAGGAGGTGGGTCACTGGGCACATGCCTTCGGAGTTCATGTTGGTGGCAAACAGAGTTCTCTGCTCTGCTTCCTGGTTGCAGTGTCTTGAGTTTTTCCCTGCCATGTCCTCCCACCATGATTTGGGTCACCGTCCCACGTGTGGACACCGTCACCTGAACGCATCTTATTTCATCAGTGGTTTGCTGACAGTGTGCTAAGACCCCTATAACTGATGGGACTGGGCACATGCTAGGCCTGGTCCGAGCAGAGTGAAGCAAGACACCTCCTTTCTTCTGTTGCTGCCCATGATTACACTGGAATTGGATTTTATTTCAGTTGTTTATTTATTTTTGAGCTCCTCCATGTGTCTTTGATTGTCACTGTGCTCATGGTCAAATCCGACTCTTAGGGACCACGGCAGGAAATGAACATGAGGACTAAAGTACTCCCCCCAACCCCTGCAGGCACACCCCAAATTGTAAGGCAGGAGGATTCACCTCTTTTTGCTTCTTTATAAATCCCAAACATATCAGATATAATCAGACATAATAGATGCTCAGTAAACACTGGTGACTACGTCAGGCGTTCTAAGATCACCTTCAGGTTTGAGTATTTGTTAGAAGGAGTCGCAGAACTCAGATAAGCTGTTATGCTCATGGTTACAGTTCATTGCAGAGAAAGGATAGAGATTAAAATAAACAAAGGGTGGAATCTATAAGAGACCAGGGATGAGCTTTGAGTTTTCTTCTCTCAGTGGAGTCATATGGATAAAACTTAATTTTCTTAGCTGTAATGTGTGGCAACAGGGATGAAATATTCCCAACCAAGGAAGCTTGCCCAAGATTTGATACCTTGGTTTTTATAAATTAACTTCTTATTTGTTCTAATTAGTTATACATGACAGTAGAATGCATTTATGCATTTTGATAAATCATACATAAAATGGAGTATAATTTCTCCATTTTCTGATTGTACATGTTATAGGATCACATCAACCATGCAGTCATACATGTACATGAGGTAATAATATCTGTTTCATTCTACTGTCCTTCCTACCCCTATAACCCGTCCCCTCCCTTCACTACCCTCTACCTAAAGTAGCTCTATTCTTCCCTAGCCCCAGCCCCACCTTGTTGTGAATTAGCATTCCCACATCAGAAAAAAACACTCAGCCTTTGTTTTTTGGGAATTGGCTTAATTCGCGTAGCATGATATTCTCCAACTCCTTCCATTTATCAGCAAATGCCATAATTTCATTCTTTTTTTAAGGCTGAGTAGTATTCCATAATTTTCTTTATCCACTCATCTGTTGAAGGGCACCTAGGTTGGTTCCATAGTTTAGCTGCTGTGACTTGAGCTTCTATAAACATGGATGTGGCTGCGTCATTGTAGTATGCTGATTTTAAGTCCTCTGGGTATAAACCAAGGAGTGGGACAGCTGGGTCTAATGGTGGGTTTTCTAGCGGAATTTTTTGGATCCTCTTAATATAGAATCATGTTACTGGCACATAAAGTTCCTCTTTACCTATTTGTATCCCTTTAATTTCTTCCTTCTGTCCAACTGCTCTGGCTAGGATCTCAAGGACAATGTTGAAAGTAGTGAAAGACTTTGTCTTGGTCCAGTTTTTAGAGGGAATGCTTTCAATTTTTCTCTGTTTAGAATGATGTTGGCCTTGGGTTTAGCATATAGAGCTTTTGCGATGTCGAGGTATGTTCCTACTATCCCTAATTTTTCTAGTGTTTTGAACATGAAGGGTGCTGTATTTTTTCCCAGAGCTTTTTCTGCATCTTTTGAGATGATCATATGATTCTTGTTTTTAAGTCTATTGATGTGGTGAATTATGTTTATTGATTTCCATATATTGAACCAACCCTGCATCCCTGGGATGAACCCCACTTGATCATGGTGCACTATCTTTTAAATATGTTTTATATGCAATTTGCCAGAATTTTTGCATCTACATTCATCAGGGATCTTGGTCAGAAGTTTTCTTTCCTTGATGTGTCTTTGTCTGGTTTTGGTATCAGGGTGCTATTAGCCTCATAGAATGGGTTTGGTAGGGTTCCCTCCTTCTCTATTTCATGGAATGATTTGAGGAGTATTGGTGTTAATTATTCTTTGAAGGTCTTATAGAACTTCACTAAGAATCTGTCTGGTCCTGGGCTTTTCCTAATTGGCAGGTTTTGATGGAGTTTTCTGTTTTATTACTTGAAATTGTTCTGTTTAAATAGTGTATGACCTCCTGATTCAGTTCAGGTAAGTCATATGTCACTATAAATTCATTGACATCTTCAATATTTTCTATTTTATTGGGGTATAAATTTTCAAAATAGTTTCTAATTATCTTCTGTATTTCAGCTGTGTTCACTGTGATACTTCATTTTTCATCACGTATTTTAGTAATTTGGATTTTCTCTCTTTTTTATTCATTAGTGTGACTAGGGGTTTATCATTTTTGTTTTTTTTTCAAAGAACCAACTTTTTGTTTTGTCAATTTTTTCAATTGTTACTTTCATTTCAGTTTTATTGATTTCAGCTCAGATTCTAATTATTGCCTGTTTTCTACTGTTTTTGATGTTGATTTGTTCTTCTTTTTCTAGGACTTTGAGATGTAATGTTAGATCATTTATTTGTTGACTTGGAGCTCAATGCAATAAACTTTCTTCTGAGTATTGCCTTCATGGTGTCCCAGAGATTTTGTTATGTTGTATTGGTATTCTCATTTACCTTAAAGCATTTTTTAAAATTTCATCCTTGATTTCTTCTACTATCCATTCATCATTCAATAGTGTATTATTTAGTCTCCATGCATTAGAGTAGCTTCTAATTTTTTATCATTGATTTCTAATTTCAATCCATTATGATCTGATAGAATGCAGGGTATTATCTCCATTTTTCTGTATTTACTAAGAGTTGCTTTGTGGCATAAGATATGGTCTGTTTTAAAGAAGAATCCACGTGCTGCCAAGAAAAAAGTGATTTGCTAGTTGATGGATGAAATATTCTATGTATGTCTATTAAGTCTAAGTTATTGATTGTATTATTTTGTTCTAAACTTTCTTTATTTAGTTTTGTTTGGAAGATCTGCCCAGTAGTGAGAGAAGTGTGTTGAAGTCACCCAGTTTTATTGTGTTGTGGTCTATTTGTTCTTGAAATAGAGAAGGGTTTGTTTGATGTACATAGATGCTCCATTGTTTGGGGCATAAATATTTGCAATCGTTATGTCTTGCTGATGTACAATTCCCTTCAGCAGCATGAAATGTCATTCTTTGTCCCTTCTGATTAACTTTGGCTTGAATCATATGAGAATGGTAACCCCTGCTTGTTTACACAATCCACATGAGTGATTTGTTTTTTCCCATCCTTTCACCTTCAGTCTGTGGATGTCTTTGCCTATGAGATGAGTTTCTTGGAGAAGGCATGATGTTGGGTCTCGTTTTTTAATCCAATCTGCCAGTCCGTGTCTTTTGGTGATGAGTTTAGGCCGGTAACATTCAAGGTTATTATTGAGATATGATTTGTATTCCTGGTCCTTTGGTTTCTTTCTGGCTTTTAATTTGATTTAGTTTCTCCTTTGATTGACTACTTCTTTGGTGTAGTTCTTCCCTTTGCTGGTTTTCACTTTTTTTTTTCTACTTCATCCTCATGGAATATTTTATTAGGCATGTTCTGTAGTACAGGCTTCCTCGTTATGAATTCTTTTAACTTTTGCTTATCATGGAAGGTTTTTATTTCATCTTCAAGTCTGAAACTTAATTTTGCTGAATATAAAATTCTTGGTTGGCATCCATTTTCTTTTAGAACTTGAAATATGCTTTGAGGGTCTGGGTTGAGAAATCAGTTGAGATCCAAATTGGTTTCTCCCTATTTGTAATTTGCTTTTTTTCTCTCACACCTTTAAGATTTTATCCTTATTCTATATTTTAGTCATCCTCATTATAATGTGTTTTGATGTGAGTCTGCTGTAATTTCATGTATTTGGGGTCCTCTAAGCCTCTTGTATTTGATTTTCCATATCATCCTTTAGGTTTGGGAAATTTTCTGATATTATATCATTGATGAGATTGTGGGTTCCTTTGGTTTCTATCTCTGCTCCTTCATTTATCTTGATAACTCTTAAATTTAGTATTTTCATGTTATCCCATAATTCTTGGAAATTCTTTTCATGGATTCTTAGCATATTCTCTGCATAGTCATGTTTATTTTCAATATTATATATTTTGTCTTCATTGCCTGATGTTCTGTCTTCCAAATGATATAGTCTGTTAGTGATGCTTTCCATTGAGTTTATAATTTGGTTTATTGATTCCTTAATTTTGAGGATTTCTGCTTTTTTTTTTTTTTTCAGAATCTCTTTTTATTGAAGTGACTTTTCACTTCCTGTATTTTCTCTTTGATTTCACTCTTTATACCATCCTTTATTTCGCAGATCAGTCATTCTAAACTCTTTCTCAAACATCTTTTCTACTGTGTTGTCAGTGGATTCTCTTATTGGGGCATCTTGGTTTTGGGGGGCACTTTGTTCCCTTGTTTTTTCATGTTGCTTGTGTCTTTTCCCATCTAGCTGTGTGGATCCGAGGCAGTACAGGTTTTACCCTGTAGACTTACATTGCCCCTGAAGGTTTCCAGTACCTCACCTTCAAGAGGGAGACCAATATCAACAGCACCCAGTGTGAACAATATATAGCCTTAAATCTAATAGCTCCCACTAAGGCGTCTACTGCTTTCTTGCTGCAAACAGAAATGATGAGTTCAGTCACTGTCCACAATATTAACAGAAACTTTGCTCAAAGGGGTTTACAGTTTCAGGTAGTGGACATAGAACAGAAATAGTGTAAGACATGATGTTCATGAGGGAGCAAGAGAGAAACTAGAAGTAAAATCCACAGGAAGAATGGGAAAGGAATAAACAGAAGTTGTCTGTTAGGTGGAGATGAGGTAGAAAGGGAATCCAGGAAAACAGACAAATGAGAGGAAGAATACAGAAAAAGAGAAAGAAATTGAAAATATAAGAATGTACAACAGAACTACATAACACCATGCATATATCATGGTCCTCAACAAACTGATGCATGAAAAATACCTTGTTCCAAATACGGTGGAGAGAGACGTTAGAGGAGAAAAAAATAAAAATAAAATAGATCTTGACAGAAAACTGAGCAACTGTCTCAGCATTTGAAAGTTTCTCAGCCCTGTGTGAGTCACAGGATTGCCTGGCCCAGACCTGCCTTGGCAGACCCAGTCACTATCCCAATGATCTGTGCTTAGATATCCCTGGTTTGGCCACATTGCAGTCCCAAGATCGCAATGCTGCTGGAATTTGGAGAGAGACCGCCAGGGATGAGCAATGCTGAGAAACGGCAACTAGATGGCGATCATCAGCCCTCCCAGGAGGAAGCCCCCAGGTGCTGCCAAACCCAGAGGCACCCCAAAACTGAACCTCCAGGTCCAAGCCGGTGTCCCTGACAGGGTTGGCTGCACCCCAAGACGGTGGCAGCAGCAAACCTGTTGGCAGCCCAGTCTCCCAGACCCTGGCCAGCATCTCAAGATGGGTGTGGCTGTGTGTAACCAAACCTGGACTCTTCCTGGCAGCGGAGCTCTGGGCGGTGGTGGAAGTGGTAGTGGTGGGGGTTGCTGGCACAGGCAGCTGGTCAGCGGCAGCTACAGTGGGTCTTTTACGGTGGCAGCAGCTGTGGCTGCAGCTGTGGCTGCATCCAGAGAGAAGACCTCCAGGCGACCTCTGGGCAGCAGCTGTGTAGACAGCAGCAGTGTGGACAGCAGCAGTGCCCAGAGACAAGACCTCTGGGTGTCCGGGGTAGTGACGTCCTGTCTTGGTTTTTCACTTGGGTTTGGACATATATGCATGATTGCCAAGGGACAGACCTTAGTGCCTCAGTTCCCTCCTTCCTCTCTACTCATGAGGTCAACCTGATGCACTGCGGCTCAGGGACCCAGACGGTCAAAAGTCGGCCTTCACCCTGAATCGCATGGTTAGCTCAGAGCATCTGGCAGAGTCCAGGTCCCCAGTGGTACAAAGACACACTTCCTGGGTAATATTCCCAGTAGAGTATTCCCAGGGATTGGAGGTTGTATCCCAAGATCAGCCAGACCTTTCTCTGGAATGTGCAGGATTCGAGCACCCTAAAACGGTTGAGTTGGTTGCACAGGTCAGGTAGGCGGGGGAATTTGTACTTTTGTTTCTTCGTAAACTCCAACTGTTTAGTCTGATACCAAGCACACCATAAATGCTTACATTAGAGTTTTCTCGATAAACAGACCCCGTAGGTTGTGTGTGTATATGGGTGTGTGTGTCTTTCTGTCTCTATGAATACATGCACTTACTGGTTCATGTTTTGAGGAATGATCCAGAACCAGTGAGCCTTAGTTTATGAGAATCAGCCCCAAGGTACAATGAGACTGAGGAAGAGAGGCATACAGATCCAGTTTTGCCCAGAAAGGAATTTATCAGAGGACTCCTTTATGGATACATGACCCTGGATGCAGAAAGACCTTGGATTCCCACATTTTGGGTCAGAAGTGGGCCCTATATTTGAGTTAGGACAAAAATGATTGCATCCTAGCTGGAATATACCTAGTTTACCTTCAGTTAAAATCAAAGGATCTGACATATTCCTGGAGCCAGGTTCACGTTGTAAAACTCCATATGCAATTCTAAAGGTTTTGTCTATTGATAGTTGTCTGAGAAATATGCAGGAAAACACAAGATGGCTACAGTCACGTCAAACTGAATCCATGCAAGACTCACAAGCCCAGGACTCACAAGCCCATTGTCAAAAGGGAAGAGTTCTATGGTTCATTTTTTTAAGACATCTGTCGGCAAAATTCCCTCTCTCCGGGGAAACAGTCTTCCTCTTAAAGGTCTTCAACCAATTTAATGAAACCACAGTGTAGAGAAGAGTGTATTTTCCTCAAAGTCTACTGATTAAATGTTCATCCCATCCCAAAGATGTCTCCACAGAAACATCTAGAATAGTGTTGGATCAAATATCTGTGTACCATGGGCCAGCCAAATGGACACATAAACTTAACCATCATGTGCTCAGAAAACATTGTGGACAAACCACAGACCCTTAAGGTTGGCAGAGACTAAGCCACAAATTCATTTTCCCAATGAAGAAACTGAGGCTCACGGTGGTGGTTAACATACTGGTGGTCACTTGGGATGGGGTCAGTACCAGAAACCAGTTTCTGGACTCCATTTACCTCTCAATCCTTCTTCCCCTATAGAGGTCTTGAAGGTCAAATCTTAGGCTCTGCTCTTACTTCAGGGCCAAGGTCCCATCTGGAACTACCCAATACTCTCTTTTATTCCAGCTTCATTTACTGCTTTCTACTTCATCTCTTAGAGTGTACCCCATCCTAACTCAAAGAAGCCTAATTTATTTATTACTCTGCCTGATGGATTTTTAGTGATATGGCACCTTCTTCTTTTCTTAGAAACAAGTTTGATAGTGGTGAGAATGTTTTTCTTGTCTCTTGGGAAAAAATCGGCATCAAATAAAAACAGTGATTTTCTCTATAACTAAATCAGACAGTTTATCCCCCAGGCTATTGACACAGGAGAATCTCAAGGAGAAAAAAAATGGAAAATATTTTCAGCCAGGGTAATTCACAGTGAATCAGACAGCAACATATTCCAATGGATAACTGAAATTAATTCAATATCTCATGTAAGGGCAGAAGAGTTCATATCAAATGGAGTCCCCAGGTCTCGAATTGAAACTATAACAATTTCCTCTTTCTCTACTAGAGAGAACATGCCATAGTGAGGTTATTGGTATTGCCTTGTCTTTTATTTATTTATTTTATAAAGAAATAATAGGCAATTGGTGTGGATTGCTTTCCTAAAAACTTCAGGTCAAGATTACTCAAACTACTAGAACTTTTCCCAGGTTTATTTTTTTAAATTGCAATGTAAAAATGAATCTCTGATTGAAACAGATGATGTCCAGCGACATTCTAGAATCATGCTCAATACTGAAAACAACTCAGTGGCCAGTTAGTCCTCACTGGGAACAGCCATAGCCCAGAAGCATAGAGTCCTCAGGAAGAGATTAAGGTGTTGGGACTCTATGCCAATAGTAATTGACCTGGAAACAGTGGTTTGGAAGGTTCTAAAAGGTTGACCACACTTCTTGATTCTCTGGGCCCTGTTTGAGCTGTCTTGATTTATGCCTATTGTCTTGCTACAGCTGTATTTGACATGTACCTACGCGGTCCCTGGAATATGCCTCCTGGTTTCCTAATGTGAAACCTTTGCATCTGCTGTTCCTTCATCTTCCCCCAGATTTGTGCCTGATTATGTCCTTTGTATTCTTTAAGTCTTTAGGTCAAATTATCATCTTACAGATGCTTCTCAGTTGCTATCACAGTAATGCTTCATAGCATTATTCCGCTTTAGTTATCTTGTATATTTGTTGCTTATTTTCTGATCCTCTCTTCCTCACCTTGGTGTCCCCAGTACCTAAAACCATGCCTAGTGAGAGTAGGCTCTCACTGAGTATGTCAAATGCATAAAAAAATGAATAAATGAAGTAAAGAACTGGAAGGTGGTGAATGAGTGATTAATAGACTGTTTAGCAGCAGTGCTAGATAAAACTTCCCAATATCGGTGTCTTCATAGAATCAAAGTTTATTTTTCATGCATTTAAGTCCAATCAGCGATTGTGATATGGCAGTATATGGAATAAAGGCAGACTCTGCTCCACAGAGCCATTCAGGGACCCAGGCTGACAGCATTTGCCACCTTCACAAGACTCCCATAGACTGACATCCAACCAACAGAGGTGGAAATAAAGAATGCATGGAAGATAGTGCAGGAACTTCTATGATCCGGGTCTAGAAGTAATACACATTACTTCTGCTGCATTTTTCTTTTTTTGCTCATTTTAGTTTGGTTTGGTTTGGAGCATGGTGAACATGACTCCATCTAGATACAAATGGCACTGGAAATGTACGCAACTGTTTCCCTCTAAACTGCTTTATCATGGGGAGCACATTTGTGGCAGAGAGCTTGTCACCTCTGCTTCTCAGGCTATAGCACTGGGTGCCTAATGCCACCACTATCATCACTACATGGGGAACTGTGTGAGGGCAGAGCTTGTCTCTTCCATCAACTGGAACTGTGGGTCTCGTATAGTGATTATATGAATGAACAACCAACCGTCTCTTGATCCCCAACTATCTTTAGGGTACCAGTTCATCCACAAAACAACATGGTGTGAAAACATAGTAGGAACGCTATAAAGACTCAGAACTGACCAAGGAACCCTGTGGTGTTTTGAACACAGTCTGACCCCCTGACGGCATTGCCGTCCCCACAATAAGATGACAGAACAAGTCTGGAAGTGACTTTCCCTACCCCTCAAGAAAGAAAATACAATAAAAGACTTCAGGAATAAAATATATCCACTTAAAAGCTGTGCGAGGAAATGGCCTCCAACCCCACGCTTCAGGCCTTTCATGAATCTCACTCCTTGGAGAGCTATGAAAGTCCATTCAGAACGTGATCTTCCATCTTCTCGTTTCTTCCCAGCAATAGAAGGCGAATTTCTATTCTGTCATTCTTGACCTTGTGTTCTGTTCCATTGTGTGTGCCGCTGTGGAAATGAAAAAAGAACTAGACTGAGTCACCAAGCATATTTAAAACTCTTATAGTTCAGACAAAGCAGGGAATCCTGGAATTGAGACCCCTGACTGGAGTCCCAACTACCCATGTGGAGGGTATGCTTCACTGGAAGCCCCCAGCCCAGACCTGAGTCCTAGGATGGAGGTTTAATTCACAAAGGGCAAAATCTCATTGGCCATCATTAAGCCACCCATTAATTTTTGTTTGTTTGTTGGTTTGTTTTTCTTCTTATTATAATGTGGAAGAGTTTGCCTGAGTTATTACCTAGAAGGAGCAGAGTTGGGGGAAATTTTCTTATAGGAGATTACATGGTTTTGCCAGTTCTGAAATTTTTGAAAGTGTTAGTGGCTGACTTTAAAGGGAACATCCAGATACCATTCTGGTTATTTGGCACTTGTGTGTATGTAGCCCTGTCTTGAATCTGAGCATCCAGAGAAGGAAAATCATCTTCCCATGGTATGCCCCAACCTTCTTCTAATCCCTCTGTTGCATCACTTTGGGTCCCTGGCAATTGTGGATTGAGGTTCCCTAGCTGTTATTGCTTCCTTGTATGTCAATAATAACTCAGTGTCCATCATGCTTTCCAATTTATTGATTGCTTTCATCTAGTAAGTTATAGAAACAGTTTGAAAGCTAAGTGTTATGTGAACATGCATGAGAATTCACATTCTTAAAATGAGCCAACTGCCCCCCAAAAAAAAAAAGGAACATGGCAGATGGTATCATAATTATTTTAAATTTTCATTACCCTATTATTTTTATCATCATAAATCCCTCAAAGTTAGCCCCAAGTATCATCTCATTATCCCATTATCTCATTATATGTCCCAGTGTCTGTGGGAGTTCACAGGTAAGAGAGCAGGGGTTGGACTAACTGTCCATGCCATAGAGCTGTTTTGTGGCAGAGCACATTTTAAACACCCTTAGGGGCTGGGGTTGTGGGTCAGTGGTAGAGCGCTTGCCTAGCATGCTTGAGGCACTGGATTTGAGTCTCAGCAGCACATAAAAATAAATAAATAAAGGCCCACTGACAATAAAAAAAAAAAAATATTTTAAAACACCCTTAGTTTTCTCATGGAAACTCTCATGGTAGGGTTTTGTGTCAAATGCAACATGGAGGAAACTGCCTTATCTCTATTCTATCCATTTCAAAGGTACTTTACAGAAAAGGATCCATCCTTGAAAGGAAGGCAGCATGACATATGTCTTAGTCAGCTCAGGCTGCTGTAACAGATTACCAATTTGGGGGATATTTTCAGTCCATAGAATTCTGTCCCCAGCCCTCCAAAATCCATACCCTAAGTATCCTCCTTCCATCCCAGTGTCCCCCAAGGTATTTACTCTTTTCAGCATCAACTCTAAAGTCCAAAGTCTTACCTCAATATCAAACAAATCAGAGATGAGTCAAGACTTGAGGTATGGTTCACCCTGAGGCAAAATTCCTCTCCTGAAAACCTGTCAAGTGCATCTTTCCCTGCCTGTACCCATTGCCCAGTTCCAAAGCCATGTCCTCAATTTTAAGCATTCTGTAGCCACACCCTTCTTCCCCGTACCAGTTGCTAGGCTGGGGCGTTTAAACAGCAAGCTTTTATTTCTCATAGTTCTGGAGGTTGGAAGTCCAAGGGAGATCAAGGTGCCGGCAGGTCAGTGTATGGGGGGGACAGTTCCTGGTGTGGAGGTGAATGCCTTCTCTCTGTCTGCACGGGGCAGAGAGAGAGGCAGGGGGATTGATTCTCTTGTATCTCTTCATATAAGGACATTAATTCCATCACAAAGGCTCCATCCTCATGATCTAATCCCTTCCCAAAGGTCCCACCTCCCAAAGCTGTCATAGTGGACATTGAACTTCAACACATGGATTTGGGAGGTGGGCAGAAACGTTCAGTCCACAGCACAGACAGACAGTGCACAGACCTCCAGGACAGACAGACTTGAGTTTGAAAGAAGGCTCCGCTGTCTACGTTGGGTAGTTCATCTCCTTGCTCTGAATCCCATCCAGGCCCCCTGCAAAGTGTTAAAAAAATACCTACCTTCCTCAGATTCTTATAAAATTTAGGAATAATGGACTTAAGGCCATCAGTTGCCACTGTTGTAAACAGTAGCTACGGTAACAGATTTAGTGGCCCAGTGGGCATTTCATGCGGTACATGGTTTCTGTGGATTAGGGATTTCCAGGGACACAGCAGGATGGCTTGCTGGTCTCTGCCCCAGGGTATCTGGGGCTGGGAAGCCTCAGGGAGCTGGGAATGAGGATCTGCTGCAGGTTTTTTCACCGGAGTGGCTGGTGACTGGACTGGAATGACTCTAAACTGGACTCAGCTTGTGCTCTTCCTGGGAACAGCACCCAGATGCCTTCTCTTGGTGACCTGAGTGACTCCCAGTATGGTAGCCATCTTGGAGGAGGAAGGCCCTGTTGATGATCATGTCAGGGGAACCAGACAAGAAGCTGGGAGGCCCGGCCTTAGGAGTCATGTTATCACTGTTGCTGTAACGAATGTAATACATCCTTTTGAGAAGCAGGAGCACGCTTGAAAAGAATAAGAAACCTGCTGAAGCTACCATTTTTTATTTTAAAGATCTCTCACAGACTGGAAGCCCCGAATAATTTACAACCTTTAAAAGAATTATAAACTGCTAGGCACAGTGGCCCACACCTGTAATACCTGCAATTTAGGAGGCCGGGGAAGGAGGATTCCAAGTTCAAGACCAATCTCAGCAACTTGGCGAGGTTCTGGGGATTTAGAGAGGCTCTAAGAATTTAGACCCTGTCTCAAAACATAAAAAAGGGCTGTGGATGTGACTCAGTGATTGAGTGACTCTGGGTTCAAACCCTCGTACAAAAAAAAAAAAAAAAAAAAAAAAATATATATATATATATATATATATATATTTTTTTTTTTTATAAAAAACTATCACCATGTACAGACAAGTGCAGATACATACATATACCACTTAATAAATCTTTAGTAAGCAAATCCCTATGTGACCACAGGCCAGGGAAGAAATGGCCAGGACTGCAGAGAGAGAACAAGTTGGTCTCAGTTATAATCCCTCCCTCCTCCCTAAAAGTGACCACAGGGCTGACTCTTCTGTGTTTTGATTTGATGTAAATGGAACGATATTGCCCATGTTCATTCGCATCTGGCTTAATTTGTTTTCTTCTCATTAATGGGTTTGTGAACTCTCTCCATGTTGTGACTCTGTCTGTGGTTTGTTCCAGTCATTGCTGGGGAATGTTCTAGTGTCTGATGTTTGTCCATTCCCCTATTGGTGGACGTGAGTTGTCTGCAGCAAATACCCCTCTGTGCCCATTCCTAGGTAGATATTTGTGGCACTCAGGTGTGCCTTTTCCCTATGTGTCCCCGAGAAGGGTGTTTTATAAAAATAAATGGAGGGACCGAGTATTTTCCAAAGCGGTGATTCCAATTCATACTCCTAGAGAAGCGCCAGAGAGTTCTGCTGGCCGGTGTCTTTACCAGTACTTGGTGTTGTAGCCTTTACCTTTTACCGTGCTAGTGGGTATGCAGCAGTGTATCGATGTGATTTTCATTTGCATTTTCCTGATTACTAATGAAGTTGATCACGTTTTCACATTTATCAGTTATTCATACTTTTTTGGTGAAAAATTCAATCTTTTGCCATTATTATATTTGGCTTCTCTTTACTTCATTAATAAGTAGAATGTGTGTGTGTGTGTGTGTGTGTGTGCACATGTGCATGCATGTAATGAGCAGATGGCTTTTGGTTATGAGTGGCGAATTTCTTTCCCACCCTATAGTCTGCCTTTTTTACTTTTTAAATTGTATTTGGTGGAGTTGCAAATTGGTGCAGCCACTCTGGAAAGCAATGCGGAGATTCCTCAGAAAACTTGGAATGGACCTGCCTTTTGACCCAGTTATCCCACTCCTCAGTTTATACCCAAAGGACTTAAAATCAACATACTACAGTAAAGCAGCCACATCAATGTTCATAGCAGCTCAATTCACAATAGCTCGATTGAGGAACCAACCTAGATACCCTTCTGTAGATGAATGGATAAAGAAACTGTGGTATATATACACAATGGAATATTATTCAGCCATAAAGAAGAATAAAATTATGGCATTTGCAGGTACATGGATGGAATTGGAGAATATCATGCTAAGTGAAATAAGCCCATCCCAAAAACCAAAGGCTGAATGTTATCCCTGATAGTGGATGATGAGATATAATATGGGTGGGAAGGGTAGGGGATGAGAGAAGAATGAAGGAATTTTAGATTACGTAGAGGGAAATGAGAGGGAGGGGGATATGAAAAATGGTGGAATGAGACAGACATTACCCTATGTACCTGTATGATTACCCGAATGGTATGAATCTGCATCGTGCACAACTCTAGAAATGAAAAGATGTACCCCATTTGTGTACAAGGAATCAAAATGCAATTTGTAAAAATAAAAAAAATTAAAAAAACAAAATTGCTTTTTACTTTCTTTTTTAACATTAAAAACATTTTTTAATTAATTATTTTTTATTTTTGTTTTATTTTTACAGGCTGCATTTTGATTCATTGTACACAAATGGGGTACAACTTTTTGTTTCTATGGTTGTGCGTGATGTAGATTTACACCATTTGTGTCATCATCCATGTACATAGGGTAATGATGTTACTGATCTCCAAAATTCATAAAGAACTTTCTCCTCTTAACTCTGGTACACTATCATTCAGTTACTTTCCACATTACCATAGGGGAAATTATTTTCCCCTATGGTAACTGCTTTTTGTGTCTTACGTAAACACTCTTTGCTTAAACAAGATCCATGGGCTCCCATCTATATTATCCTCTAATAACTTTGTCATTTTACCTATCGCATTTATATCAGGAGTTGAAAGTCTATCACTCTCAAGAAAATGTGACCTTGTTGCCCAATTTTGTGAATAAAGTTTTATTGGAACACAATCACGGTCTAAGGTTGCTACGGTCACAAGATTGCATTGTTCTAGCAGACAGCAGAGGGTACATCACCTAAAAGCCTCAAGTATTTTCTGGCTGACTATTTGTAGAAGTTTGTCAACTCTTGATTCAGATCCATAATGTATTTGGTTAAAACTATGATTTTTTGGTACCACAAATGGACCTTTTGTTTCCTGCTGGGAATCTTTCCTTCTTTCTAGAGGCATTTATTCAGTGTTTGTCACGTGCTAGGGCTTGTGGCAGGCATTGGAAATCTTTAGAAGACAGGTGTGGTTTGTGCACTGTAGGATTGTCAGTTTGGGAGCATTGTGCTTAAATCGCCTGGACTTTCTCACACCAACAAAGGCATTTTTAGGTTAACACACATTTACCGAATAGAATCTCAAGTGTGCCACACGTTATCTTGGGGATGAGAGGCTCAAGACGTTGTCTCCAGGGGTTCCCAGCCTTCTAGGGTAGCCATACAAAGGGGAGAGTCCGCGACACCATCCTTGGCCAACACCATGGTCACATAGAGAGCGCTCACAGATACAGCTGGGTGACAGAAGGACCACGCGGACCCAGAGGAATGAGAAAAACACCGCTTGCATCTCATGAAATATCACCAAGATCCGAGTGTGTGCGCAGAATCCTGATTGTCGTGTCGTTTGTGATGCGACTGTGAAACTGGCCCTTCTTTGTTCTCAGCAAGCCCTACCACATACCCTTCTGGGAGAGATGTGCACCCTGGTCATGGTGCTCATTAAATGAGTCATCCTGATAATTATGGGGTCTCAGAAATAATTACTAATCAGTCTAAATAGAGCGCTGCTCCCAGGACTCATTGAAATGCAACCAAGATGGGGTTGTTAATTCTGCATACAAATTCAAAGAAAGATTTCTATATATAAGTTATGTGTTTTCTTAGGGATCTTAATAACCTCATATGACATCGGAATGGAGTTCACATCCTGCCTCACTCAAACTCCCCCTTGAGACCAGGTAGGAACAGGTCTGAAGTGTTTATACCTGGGGAAATTCTCCCGCTCCCAGTAGACGTCACTCAGGTACGAATGAGTCTCTTGTTAGGAGGCTGCAATTACAAAATAAAATCACTAACAAAGTCACCTTATCCAAAAGAGATGGGTGAGGGAGCTGGGGCCGTGGCTCAGTGGTAGAGCGCTTGCTTAGCACGTGTGAGGCACTGGATTCCATCTTCAGCACCGCATAAAAATAAATAAATAAAATAAAGATATTGCGTCCATCTGCAACTAACAAAAACTTTTAAGAAAAGAGATGGGTGGCGTGAAATGGTTTGTGACAACACAATCATGAGCCGGCGACCAGAGCGTGTGCTGTTCACATTTGACTGATGTGACTGTTCCACACACAGTAGTAAAACCCAAGTGAAAATGTAAAAAAAAAAAAAAAAAAAAAAAGAAAAGTACTATTTGCTTTATTAGGACCTTCCATCTCCCAGGCTTTTGCTATCACTGATACTTAGTTTTGTATCTCGGTTGCTTTCAGAGAACCAGGCTGGTTGTGTTTGCTTTCTGTTGATGAACTGGCAACAGGTAGACTCTCCCATTTCTCATTCTTTCCTGTTTTGTTACCCAACACCTAGGACTATAGGTGGAAGGTTCCTCATTATGTCTAACTGAAGTAACTGAGGCAGTAAGTAGTTGGGGGCCAGAATAGCCTGAGGTTCCTACTTGGAATTTCTTTTTCTGCAGGTTCTGGGGTTGGGACAGTGCTCAACAAGAAAGGAAGTGACATCATGACATCACATGTCAATCACATGGTCAGGACAATGGCTGACTTACATTATGTGAAACCAATCTCCCTTGCTCTGTTCCCTTCATCCATGCAGTGTTTTTAGATTCACTTCCTACTGGGGAAGTGTTCACAGCCTGGCACTCCAGGTGTAGAATTAAGTGATAGGAAAGATGCTAGCGTTGATTGAGTGCCAACTGTGTGCCAAGTACCAAGTTGAAAGTAGACATGAGGTTGGCGAGAAAATATGCATTTAGGTCTTATAATATGCAGGTCCGGTGGCTGTGTCATCAAAACAGCCATAGAAAGTGGGCATTAGGTAAACAAATGGGCGTTGCTGTGTTCCAGTGAAATCTTTATTTATTTGTTTCACCAAGAAAGGCCATGGGCTGGACTTGGCTCTTGGGCTGTCATCTGCAGAGTCCAGGTTTACAGTGTTGGGCTGCAAGGGTCAGGGGAGTCATGTACTGCAGCCCAGGTCATTGCAAACTGACCCTGCCCCCATGGTGGGTAGGTCTCTGTCCACCTCTTCTCCTCAAAGGGAGTCACACAGTCTTATGTGCTGTTTTGGTTTAGATATAAAGTATCCCCCAAAAGCTTGTGTGTGAGACAATGCAAGAAAGTTTAGAGATGAAATGATTGTTTTTTGAGAGTCTTAACCTAATCAGTGCATTCATCCACCTGAATGGATTAGCTGGATGGTAGCTGTAGGCAGGTAGGAATGGCTGGAGGAGGTGGGTCAGTGGAGATGAGCCTTTGGGGTAGATCTGTCCTTGCTTAGCCAAGCCTAAACTCTCTACTTCCTGATTTCCAGGTCCTGAGCTGCTTTCTTCCTCCACACTCCTGCCCCATGATCTTTTGCCTCACCTCAACCCCAGAGCATCTGAAGGACTGAGACCTTTGAAACCATGAGCCCAACGTAAACTCTTCCTTCTCTAAAATTGTTCTCGTCAGGTCTTTTGGTCACAGTGGTGACAAAGTTAAATAAAACATGTGTTTCATTATTGGGCTTCGCAGAAGGCATCACTTGAGCAAAAAAAAAAAAAAAAAAATTAAGCTATATAGGGACACAATACCTTTATTTAATTTATTTATTTTTATGCAGTGCTGAGGATCAGATCCAGTGCCTCACACGTGCCAGGCAAGCGCTCCACCACTGAGCCACAGCCCCCACCGTGAACAATTCTTCAACTAGTTTTAAGAGATTTGAGGACCTCCAATTCTCATTCAGTGTTACCGTTGAAAATACCCAGGTCAACAGAAGTGGATTTTCTACCCAAAATAATGCATTTGGCATTATGAGAACTGAAAGTTTTGCTCATCCGGTGACTTTTAGGTTCTCAGCTCTGAGCACATTGGCACCATGACATCAAAATTCCCATCAGAGGAAATATGCATTTATTTTTACTCCCAGTAACAGTAATTTATCCACATGAGCAATTTGAGAATGGAATTTTAAGAGATTACCTAACATTTCTCTGGGCTGGAGGAGATCCCCAACAATTCTAGTAGAGGGTCCACCACAGATAAGGAACTCACGCTGTATGACCTTGTTTGTGTGAAGGTCCCTACAATCACATCCATACCTTAGATTAGGATTAGGGGGAGAAAAAAATCCAAAAGTGTGTAATGTAAATCCAAAAGTGTGTAATTTTCTGGAAGCTGATGATAACCAGTGTTTATTTTACTGTTTCATAGAGATCCACCCAGACATTATGTTTCCTGAAAGTTGCCGTATACCTCAAATACAAAATGGAATATATTTTAAGTTAAATTTTCAAATCTACGGGGTTTTTTTGGCCATAATAGAGAAAATTGCCCAGTTGTACATGAGGGAAAACTTGTGCCCTTGAGAGCAGAGATTTGTATTATTTCTGTAAATTCTATTTATTTTGAAGTGAGGAAGAGAGATAAATACAATAGAAAATTGTATTCTAAATAATTACAAATATCCTCCCTCTTATTAAAAACATTGATTTGTGTATGCACATTTAGAATATATTTACTGCTTTAGTCATTGGCACCGAATACAGGGTTTTAACATCATCTGATTATTGGGTTTTTTTTTTTTTTTTTTTTTGGTATCAGGGATTGAACTCAGGGACATTTAACCATTGAGCCACATTCCCAGCTTGTTTTATATTTTAGTTGGAGACAGGATGTTGCTAAGTTTCTTAAGGACTTGCTAAGTTGCTGAGGCTGGCCTTGAACTTACAATCCTCCTGCCTGAGTCTCCCAAGTTGCTGGGATTACAGGCATGCGCCACCGTGCTCAGCCACATTTTGGTTTTGTGTGAAACATCGCCATATTTTTCACTTAGAATAAAAGACTGTACATAAGTCAACATTTGAAAGCTTGCTAGGATTCCAGCATACGTGTATATGTAATATTGTGTGTGTACATATAGACACACACATACATATATATAGTGCAAGTGTGTCCAGTGTGTGTGTGTGGTGTGTGTGTGTGTGTTTTCTCAAGGTTGTAAAGCTCAGTGACAACAGGGCTTTGTTTTGCTGCCTCATTTTTATAATCTATTTGTTTTAAGAAAACAGCATTGTTTCTGTGGAGGGATGACGGGGCTTGTGAAAGAAATTTAAATATATTCCTGATGGCTTTTTCATGTGGCCTATTGTTATTTTTAAATCGACTTTTAGTTATAGAAGAACTAGAATGGCATTAAAGAAAGCAACAAAAGCAGAAGGGGAAAAAAAAAAAAAAAAAACCTAACCTGTGTGTCTCGCTGACTTATAAAGAAGGCTTGGATGTTTTCAATCTTCCCCTGTTTTTAAAGGTAGCTGCAGAGTCCTTTGCTGCAGAATTTGCAGGGAGCCCGGCATCTGCCTGGGTGATGGAGTCATCTCAAGATGGCCTGGGCGGATGAATAAGAATTTAAGAAATTCCAAGTAGGAACTTCAGGCCATTCTGGCCCCCAACTACTTACTACCTCAGTTACTTCAGTTAGACATAATGAGGAACCTTCCATCTATAGTCCTAGGTGTTGGGTAACAAAACAGGAAAGAATGAGAAATGGGAGAGTCTACCTGTTGCCAGAGGGTCTTGAGTCACAGTTTTAGCTTGTACTAGAGCTTTGCTCAGACGCTATTTGTTACCCACAGGTTCATTTGATAGAAGCTTGGTCCCCAGTGTGGCAATCCTGAGAACTTGCAGAACCTACTGAGAGGTGGACCTAGGGAGGTGATCAGATCGTTAGGGGTGCCGCCCTTGGAAAAAGTAATGCTGGTCTCACTGAGTGAGTGAGCTTTCTCAAGATTGAATTGCTATAAAAGGAGTGACATTGGTCTCTGACTGTCATTTGTTTCTTACCTTGCTATGTGATCTCTCCCTCTCGTATAACCTCCCACCCTGGTGCCATCTGCCATGTTGAGATGCAGCCAAAGGGGGTCCTCATCAGAACTTTGGTACCATATACTTGAACTTCAAGAGCTGTGAGCTAAATAGACTTATCTTTATAGAGTATCCAGCCTCTGGTATTTTTGTTATAGTGACAGAAAACTGATTAATATATTTGGGGAAGGCATAGAAAGAGGTTGTCTGGAATTTAGTATGAAATTAATGCTTTGATGCAAACATGACTCAGCTTGAAGGACCAATCTGGTAGTTTTAATGACCAAAAGTGACCACCAAATTTTACCCTGGAAACGGTAGTAAGTTTTACTAATTGTACAGAGGGCAGTTGGTAATCCCCGGAAAAGATAAACTCAATTCACATTTGAACTCCTACCTCTTCCTAATTAGGACCCTTCCTAATTGAGTCTCCTTCCTAAATGGGTTTTAGTGCACAATGAAAAGAAATTTAAGAAATGCAAATGGAGAAGGAATTTATAGAAAAGTATAAGTGTTGAGATTTATGTGTTCTCCAAAAATTTCCATTTCTAGGGGCTAAATGAAGATCATTTTAAAAAATCAAGCTAATATGGTTACTTATTACTATGCAGAATTTCCTTCTGCATTTTGCTCAATTTTATACTACAATAATGTGATTTTGTTGTCTTAAGAAACTTAATAATTAGAAAAAAGCACTCTTTCCCCATTGAGCTGAAATGAATGTTTTTAGTCTTATTAGTTTTTCCTATTATAAACTGTTAAGCACTCCTCCACCCCCTCCCTCCTTTACTCTGATCCTGATGAATATTTCAAGTACATTCCTCTGTGGAAAAAGTCCTTAATGATTGCAATCTATCAGGATGTTCTTTTGAGATTATTACTAAGAAGCATTGTTGATTAATCAAAAAAGGAAGGAAAACAGGAGGGAACAAAGAAGATTATAAATGCAGCCTGTGTCTGTTGATCCCAGGGTTAAGTGGTCAGATTAGACCTGGACTCAACAAAGCTTCAATTGCTTCACATGGTGCCCTTGAAGTTCAAGGGGACAGTTGCCTCAAGTGGTTGTCTGTGGGTGATCTGCATTTTGTTGGCTTTTATTCTAAAGGAGAGAATGGATTGGAGAGGCATAAAGAGAGAGCCAGATGACTCAGGAAGTGGTTTTGAATTTTTTCTTTTCTCAGAAGAGAAGGTGGACAGATATTTATTCAAAACACACACACACACACACACACACACACACACACACACACACACGACTTATTTTTATTTAAATTTTTACAGAAAGGGAAATTTTTATCATGACTACTCATAAACAAACAATACCAGTGATCCTAAATATTCACATGGATGCACATTACAATATGTGAAGTTAGCCAAATTAAAATCACGTGGGTGCTGCCTAAAATCATCTCTAATACTCCAGGTGGGGGACAGTCGCTGGGAGGGAAGTCACTCTAACTAGCTGCCATCACGCAGCTTTAAAAAAAAAATATAGACGTGATATTAATCTCGATTCTATCGTCATCTAATTTTGAACAAAGGCATTAAGTCCGAAGTTAGATTCATCAATCACGAGACAGGAAATGCTCCTGACATGCATTATGAAGTCCACAGTTGATTAGCTCCCTTGATTAAATAGTGGTGCGCCTGATGGGGAAATTCGAGAGGAGCCTGCCACTCCAGCAGAGAGAAGTCCCAGTTCAGAGTCTCCATGGAGTTAAGAAAAGAGAAGCGGAAAATAGAAGACAAGAGTAGGACTGCTTCAATGGCCACCCAGCGTTCTCGGAAATAGCAATCCCACGAGTGACATCAAGCCTTATTTATTTATTTTTTTACTATTTTTTACTGTTCTTTTTTTAAAGTAAGGGGGTGAGCGATAACCTTAGCTGTCATTAGAAAAATAGAACCCTCCATTAAAAACAAAAACCAGTGTCTGATGTGAATGACATCTGAATGCTGACATGAACCAAATGCCACCATTTTGGACAGTGGCATAGAAATAATGTTGAAATGTTCTGTTATTTTTTTTTTTTTAAACAGCAATTTTCCTGAGAGATTGGGAAAATGGGGGGAAACAAGCTGATGACATTTTGATTGCAGGCCCCACTTGGAAAGGCATTGTGGAACTTTCTGCTTAACAAAGTATATTTTTAACAAATGAACAACAAATCTGCCACCTTGATGTGCATGTATTTCTTTTGAAAAAAAGAAAATGGTAAAACTTTTGCTGCTGCTGTTAGCAACTGAGATTTCCAGGAGTGGTTTGCAGAAACTGTTCTATGTCCCATTGGCAGTGAAGAAATCTGCTCTGAGATGGGTAGCCATTTATTGATAATATTGCTTTCCACTTGGGCTTCATCTCTAAGGCACTGAACCAGAGGCTACTGAGCTTTATTTCTACCTTTAGGATTCTCCATGAGAAGGAAGTGGCTCCCCTCTTCTCCAGTCTCACTGCTTTTTGGTTTTTCTACCATGTCACATCTCTATCAGCCTTGCAGTCAATGTATTGGCACGATGCTTTACTAAGTTCTTTGGGGGTAACTCTTTACAATTCATAGCTCAATTGAAAATTTGATGAATAAGATGAATAGATTCATGGGTGGATGGATAGATGGAGATATGGATGAATAGATGGATGGAGATATAAATGGATGGATGGATGGATGGATGGATGGATGGATGGATGGATAGGTAGAAGTACGGATGGATAGAGAAAGATGGGTAAGCAGATGGACAGATGGATGGAAGGATGGATGGGTCAGTTAGGGAAATAGAAGAATGATTGTGACTTTTATAATACTTGACATAGTAATGATAGAGACTTTGTGATTTTTCTGCAGACCTTGAGATTGGTTTAATGAGTAATGGTATTGATTGCTTTTTGCTTTAATCTTTGTCATTTTCCTTTGGGCCTACCTTCTATTTTCTATCAAAATTCAGGTCTAATATTTGCCACAGCTTCACACATAGACTGATTAGAAAGGACCTAGAGGTGCAGTTTTATTTCAAACTTATGACTTTTTATTATCACATCTTGAGATGTCACATAAAACGTTTATGGGACAAGTGTTGATAAATTGTAACAATATAATAGTTGAAAGCTTTTCTTTATTCCTCCTCCTCCTTTTTTGGTGTTCCTGACTATCCTTAATACTTATGCTAGAGGGTTGAAAAAATTAAGTTTTCTCATTTTTTCTTTATCCTTTTTTTAATGGAAAAAAATGAGAGGGTAGTTAAAATTTACCCCTGAAGCTACTGAAATAAAAATGATCTATCTTTCAAGCCACCCTCATAAGTGTTCCTTGAAATTAAATGGACCGTCTTGAAAACAGGATACTAAACTTTATGCCAGTTTCCTATTCGTGCATAGATGCAATATCATTGTCTCTACTGTTACTGCCTTTGTAGTATTTTGTTGCATGGAAAACCATGTTTAAAACACAGCATCCTCTAATGTGGTATCTGTAAGAAAAGCAAACTGTGGTTGATTTGGGTAAATATGGATGCAATTATCTTTTCTTTGCATTTTCTGGCTTGCACTGTTTTAAAAAGTGTGATTACACATATGTCTATCTATTGAGAGAGAGATGTGATAATAAAACCGTGAGTGCGTGCTTATACTTTTTAGAAGCAAGAAATGAAACAGTGCAATTAAACTGGAAGGTAAAGCAGTAAAGAGAATGAATATGAGGGCTTTTTGAAAAAAATTAACAGCACTATTATAACTGCAATGAGTTCTGTGACTCATGTAATTAGAACTGGTATGGTGTTAGGTATTGGTCAAAATCATACTAGGTTATGCTGCAAAAACAAATAAGCCCCAACATTACAGTGGTGAAATGCATCAAAGATGTGCCATGTTCCTTTATAGTTCATTGACAAGAACAAGTTACATGTTTCAAGCCTGAAGTTCAATGAAGGCTGGGAGATGAAGGGAGCACAGGAAATATTGGTAAAGACTACTTGGTTTTGCCACATGTTATGTTGAAGGAAACACAATCTGAGCCAGGATTACGATTTGACCCTTGATCTTGTGTGATCTTCCTGGATCTTGGGAGGGCTAGTCCCTTCAAGCTAGGGCTTGAATTCCATTTGGGGAATAACTCTTACAGCTTGGAAAAACTGTCTTCCTCATTCTAGATATTCCACCCCCACCCTACAGCACCCACTTAAAGAAGATTTGTGGTAATTGAAATATCCTTTTTGTAGGGTGTCACAAGTAAAGGGACTGGACCAGTTTCCTCTTTAGCTAGGAGGGGGAGGAGAAAGTTGATGACTTTCATATGTTAAAAATTGTCCCACATTACTGTCATCAATGAATATATGCTCCTCCTATTCACTGATCTATTCATCGATCCATTGATCCACCCATTGATCCATCCATCGATTAATCCATCCATTCTAATTGAGTGGTACCAGGTCAAGTATACAGTTCTTCAAAGTCAAAGAAGAATCTCTTAAACCTGGGTAACCTCTTCTGATTACCTGTTCCCTTGGAAAAATAAATTGTTTTGTCCATAATGGTTTTATCAGCATTTTAAAGTGCATCTACCTTATTGTATTACAGCTTCCTCAAGGTTTCATTCACCTCTGTATCTCCACTACCAAGCAAATAACTGACTCAGGGCGCACCACAAATAAATAAGGGGTACTTGGGTGAATGCTTTTCTCCACCTGTACCCCTGGGGCCAGTTTTGCTTGGAGCTGTGTCTGTAACTATACAGTCTGTTCGCAGATTTGTCCCAAGAATTAGGACACCTTGAGGTCCACCCTGAGGTCTCTGAGCTCAGAAAGTGAGTGATTCACCTAGAGGTCACCATATCAACTGTATAGCCAAAGCTGTTGTAGGAGTTTCCTTAAAAATAAAATCCTATTTGATTGGAAATCAGCTATAGCCTTGGATAGGAGTTATCATCTTGGAAAAAGATGTATCTCCTTTCTGGTTTCCTCAGGTGCCTTACGCTTTTGGGTGGAATCAGAAGTAGAGGCTTTCTTTCAAGCTGCCCTTGGCCGTCCTTCTCATCCACAGCCAGCTCCCACTCTTCCAGGACTGGAGTTCTCACCCGAATGTCACCTCCTTCTGTCTCCTTCTGATTCTAGGCTGTTGTCAGCTTCTCCCTACACAGCTCCTCAGGATGTCCTACCCACACTTTTAAGCCTGGCATGCTCAAAGTGAAGCAGGCTTGCTCTCTTCTCTGTCTTCTCACTCAAACTCAGAATCTCGCAGCCGTGATCTGCTTTTGCTCATCCCTCTTCCTCCTGTTCCCAGGGCCAGTGCACCATCATTGCTGTCTCTTCTTCCCCCTGAGGCCATTTCTGATGACCATCCTTCTGTTTCCAGATATAGATAAGGCAGATCTCCATACCCTTTCCTTTGATTGTCTGACTCGTCTCTGTATTTTGATTGATTCTCGACTCTTCCTCTTCTTCCTAGAGTCTCACTGACGATGCTTCTAAGGCGATCACTTCGCTGATATGATGATTCTATTACCCTCCTGATGACTTCCACATGCCAGTGTCACATTCAAGACTCTGGCTTCTCTTTTTAACCTCACCTTCACTCACATATGGAAGATCATGCTACTCAAATTCCGATTTCTAGCCACTTCTCAAGTGCCAGTTCAAATGCCTTTCCTAATCTCTGCCATGGATCTTAGTCTCTTCTTCCTAGAACTGCAACCCAGGTGTGGCAAGTAGATTTCACCTTGGGAATGAAACCCAGTTGATTAACTAGCTGCCTGCAGAGTTGACTTGAGAAGGACTCTGAGGCTATGTTTTGCTCAAAGGCCAAGATTGTCACATTTATTAGTGTGTTAAGTCAGCTTTGTATTACTGTCATCAAAATGCCCAGCAAGAAAAACTTAGAGGAGGGGAAGTTTATTCTGGCTCTTGGTTCCAGAGTTTAGTTCATTGCTTTGGACCCAAGGTGAGGCAGAACAACATGGCGGAAGGGCATGGCTGTTCATGGGAGTCAGGAAGCAGAAGGAGAGACCAGGCAACAGGGAAGTCACACTCTTCTAGGGTATGCCTCAGTGGCCCACTTCCTCCAGTCATGCCCCATCTGCCTACAGTCACCACCCACTCAGTCCATTCAAACTAGGATGGTCTTATTAGGTGACAGCTCTCATAATTCCATCATTTCACCTCTGAATATTTCTGCAGTAACACAGAAGCTTTGTGGGGGAACACCTCATATCCAAACCATAACAATTAGCAATATCTAGATCACACCAAAGAGGAACTGAGACGTTCATGTTGCTTAGGTGCTTTCTTGGATACACCTTTACCTTATGAGTGAAGCATCACTCATACTAATTGGTTAAGTTCTTCAAGGGCAGAAGTTGCATCTTGCTGAATTGTACACTCAACACCTTGAGTTTACCTTCGTGATGGCCTACGGTCCTTAGACACTCTGAAAATGTTTGTTAAATAAATCCCCAAATGCTTGAAGGAGCTGTTATTTACTTAAGATTGAAGAACTACGGGTCCAGCTGGGATTGCATCTATCAGCCAGCTGTTGTTACAGGAGAGCGCCTGCTCCTTTAAGTATCAGTTTGTGAAGGAATCTGACTGCGCTGACATGCAAGCTCCTTCTACACCTTTGTCACCGTTACCTTTGGAGACAAATGAGACCAGAGAGCACTGAGTGAATGGACGGCCTCCAATTCTCCTGAATTGCCTGTCACAGAATTAGCTTTCAAGTAGCATGGGTGAATTCTACTTTCAGGCTCACTTTCATGGACCAGCAAAGCCAATTGTCAGATTTTTAAATCCTTTAGCTAAAGTCGAAAGCCAAAGGCTGTCTTGAAACCCATTCAATAGAAGGGCATTATTTATTTGATGGTCCTTTAAATGTCCAAACCACTTGGAACATTAAAAATTATGCAAATAACTATAAAATTATGCTTTTTCTCCTCCTTTCCCCCACCCCCTCTGAGATCAACGCCCCAAGTATTTCAATCATTCTTATGACAGGATTTTCAAAAACTACTTCATCCTGTTCTCCCTCCTTTGAATATCTTCAATTTGTTTGGCACTCAGAATTGGAGAATATTCTAGAAGGGGGTCCGACCACTCAGGACTTAGGTGAAGAATCACATCTCTGTGATACCTTCATTCCAAATTTGTTGTTACATCCTAAGGACACATTTAACCCCTCAGTGGTTACGTTCCATTATTGTCCCATAGGGTTGATGGACACCTGAAATTTTTCACCAGTAAAAGTTATCTTATTTCACTTTGGGTGGGTTTAGCCTCTGTTTTTTTCAGAAAAATCTAGTCCCAGCTAGCCTAGAGGTAAACGGGCTATTATTGGACTCCATCACCAAAATGTCTGGAGAGACACGTGTGGTCTAGGGTGACCAAGAGTGCCATCAAAATTCCATCCCATTCTTTCAGCCCCATGACCCATTTTGTCTCCATGGTCAAATAGCCTCTCTTCTCACAGGAGCAAGATGGCCTCAGAACCTTTGGCTTTAATCATTCTCAGTCCAAGTTCAACAGAGGAAGGAGAAAGTGGCTTTTACTGAAAGGCCCCACGTTAAGTCCTAGAGTTCATTCTCATAGAACAATTAAATCATGTGGGTATCCCTGAACCGATCACAGCATCTTAGAGGATTCAGTGAGCTGATTGGCCAGCTTGGGTCACACACTTCAGTGTTGGACCAGAGTTGGGGACTGTATGTACCGATGAGAGGAGACCATTCCTTCAAAAGGGATCAAGGTCCACCACCACGGGGGTGGGAAGGATGCTTGGGCAACCCAAATCAATGAATCCACTCTGCAATACAAATAAACTTTTAACCCTTTGAAGGTAGCAATTATGACTTACTAATTTCTTAACATTCCCATCCTGTCTTTAATAAATGACACAGTGCATGTGCAGGAACTTGATAGGCTGAGGGCCTGAAATAAAGGCCAGAAAAATGAGCAAATGAGAAATGGCTGCCATTTAAAAATACCACACCTCTCGCTCCATGTGTTCTGAAGTACACACCAGTCTAACTTCAGTGTATCAGTTGTGTTCACGTGAGGGAAAATAAAAATATCAAAAACTTACTATGTTATTACCAGGACAGTTTTGCTCCACAGTCCTAGCGAGGGGAAAAAGTGCAAGGGAAGGAGAACATTTCCTTCTGAGACAAGTCAAACAAAACAGCTTGATTGGCAGCCTTGTACCATTAATAATACCTCGAAGGTAAAGAGCCACTCTTATTTCAAATATCCCACACAGTTCTATCAGGAGAATAAATACTCTTTTTCCAAATGCAAACACTTCAAGTTGCCTTTGGTTAAGGCAGTTGTTTTCTAACAAGTACGTGATAGTTTCAATAAGGAGAAAAAAGAAAATCTACAGTATAACAGTCATATAGTAATGAAACCTCCCAGAGTTCAGTAGCCTGATGCATGAGAGGTACCTGACAACGAGCTTCAAGCCTCCAGTAGGTGTCGCAGGATGGGATTTGCCCCACCCGAAGATCGGAGCTATGGCTTCCAGGATTATCCAAGATGGCTGCTCTGGCTTCCAAATGTGTTGGCAAATGGGGAGCTGCAGCTCAGGGGTGGACGTGGTCAGCTGGAGGTCCTGGAGACAGGATGCAGTTGGTCCGGCAGGGATCCTGGAGGTCCGGTGTGTTTGGTGTGGTTGTGGGATCCTGGAGGCCGGGTGCAGTCGGTCTGGGGTCCTGGTGATAGGGTGCAGTCAGTTGGTCTGGGGGTCCTGGTGGCAGGGAGCAGTCAGTTGATGTGAGGGTCCCAGAGGCAGGGAGTGATCGGTTGGGCTGAGGGATCCTGGCTCAGTCAGTCTGGCCAGGGGTCCTACAGGGCCTGGCTGTTGTCTCAAAATGGCGGCAGCCACATGTAATCAAACCTGCGTTTCAACCATTGTTTTCTAACAGGTACATGATGTTCCCACAGTATATTTCAATTTCTACATAAAATCTGCGTCTTCCCTAGTCCCCTCGTCTCTCCCCACTGGGGTACTTTTTTTTCCCCCTCACAATGTTCTACCTGATGCTGTGCGTTGCCATCTCCCCTGGCCTCTTTCCCATGGCAGTGCCCTCTGGCCTGACCTCCAGTTGCCATCACCGTATCTCTGTCCAGGGCTTAGCCTTGGCTTGCAGAGTGTACATGCGTAGTAGGCTGGGAGGGCCTCAGGGGCCTCCCTCCACCCTGACTGGGATGGAGGAATGGGAACGTAAGCGGGCTGGCTCTCCCTCCCTTGGTGGGATGACTTAGAAACGTGGGTTCTACACCATATTCCAAGGATCCATCCGAATGAGGTTCTGGTGGCCCATCCTGTGACTTGCTTGATTACAATCTGCCAGTGCTTTTCTTCTTTCTCTTCTTCGCTCTCTACCTCCCTGCAATATTCCCCGAGATGACCTCCCAGATAAACTGCTTCCATTCCATCCCAGTCTCAGGGACTGCTGCTTGGGGAGTCCAAACTGGGATAACTGTTTCCTTTTGAACAAAGAGTTAGTTTCCATCCACCAAGGAAGGGGCATCGTGGGTCAGCGGATCATGAGGGCAGCTGGTGAGTGAGGGCTTGGGGCGTACGTGGCACCCATGGCTGGGTGGAGCCTGGCTGCCGTGAGAGCCACACCCAGGTCTCAGCCTGGGTTTAGTGGTGAGTTTCACATGGGTGAGTGGCTCGTTTCTTTCTGGCGTGAGAACCTAAGAGCAGCCTCGGCCATCAGTCGGTACCCTTGGATAGATATTCTAAGAGAGGAAAGTCTATCCCGGAGAGAAGTGTGGCTGATGGTCTCAACACAGGAATGTGAACCCAAGCACTCCAGCCCTGGAAATCTGACTGACACCAAGGAGTTGGCAAAACTTTTCCGTAAAGGAACAGATAGTTAATGCTTTTTAGACTTCATGGGCCACCAAGTCAGTTGTGACCACTTGACTTGGCCTTTTTAGCACAAAAGCAACTACAGACAATGCCTAATCAAATGAACACGACTGTGTTCCAATAAAACTTTGTTTGTAAAACCAGAAGGGGAGGGCCTGATCCAAGGGCCACTATTCAAACTGTAGTGTGGTGGTCCCCAATCTAACACCATGCTTAACATAGTAATAGAAAAGATTTTGGGGGGTAGGGGAGTCTAGTCATGGAATTTCTGTGTGGATTTTCTGACAAGCCACTCCTGGCATGGATGCTTTTGTGGTAAGCTAAGAGAGAGGGGGGCAGAAAGAAGAGAGAAACTGGGGTATCATGCAGGCACTAAGATAAAAGGGAAAGGAAAGGGCAGGAACAGGAACTGCAGCTTCAAGCATGATAATTTTCTTGAGAGGTGGAGATGGGAGAGAGAAGCACTAAATTCTGACCAATGTTGTAGGGCAGTTATAAGTAGAAAGAACGGGTTTAAGAAATGCCATAAAATTCAACTTTATAGGATCCAGATTTTATAGCCTATGTAGTAGCAGCCCCATTGAATAAATGTATGTTTTTCATTATATTTTTATTATACATTTAAAGCACATTAAGGCACACACAGCCATCAAAGAAGAAAAAATAAAGAAACTCTTGTTTCACAAGTAATCACGTCAATTTTAAGGAGGGCTGTGTTTTATACAAAGACAGAAGAAGATGCATAGCTGTTGTCCCTCCCGGGTTTATACTAGCTCATTCTTCAGGGAGAAATATTAATAGATGTATTGCTACATTCGTCTGCTGTTGAGGGAGCATACCGCACTCCATTGTGTGTGTGTGTGTGATTATTCCCTTGTCTTTTAGTTGCAGGTGATTGGTTGGTATTCCTAGTCTGTTAAAAAAAAAAAAAAAGAAAGAAAAAATTGGGGGTTTGAAGAAAACAGTGAAAACTGATCACTGTCCACTGTCCATGCCATGATCTTTGGGGACTGCTGAGATGGCGACTTTTTCTCACCTATGCCTTGGAGAGGTGAGGGTGGGGGTGTGGGGCTTTGCAGGTTGTGTGCCATGGTGTTGAGGATGCTCCAGATTGCGAGCCATGCCATTGTTAAGTAATTAAGAAAGGCAAGATGCTGCCAATCAAATCCCGATGCTGCTTCTATTATAAGACACATCCCAACTTCAAAGATGTTGAAAAGTGACAAAGAGATAGCAGGCATTTGTCTGCTGCGAGTGTGCACCTTTCTTTTATTTGCATAAAGCATCAGTGGAACTCACTGCCACCCGGTACCAATGAGGTGGGCAAAGCCCCAGGAAGGAGGTTTCCACTAGGTTTGGTCTGTTTCCTGGGATGACCAGCATTATCAACCTCTCTGTTCTCCGAGAGGCTCTTACCTGGGCACAGTTCCAGTAGAGGTAGAAATGTGGTGTTAGAGCTGAAGTGGACATTATGTCAATTTGGAGACAGTTTTGTCCCCAGGAGATGTTTGTGAATGTTTAGAGACATTTTGGCTAACACAGTTGGGGAGGGAAAAGCTTCTGGTATCAACTGGTAGAGGCCAGGGATGCTGGTCAACATTGAGGCAGTGTAAGGAGGGCCCCTACCCACAGCAACCAATTATCTGGCCTTGAATATCCATAGTGCTAAGGGTTCAGAATCCCTGATGTAGCGGGTGAGTGTGGAGCAGGGACATGAGACCCCCAGACAACAGAGCCACACACACCTGGATCCAAGTCCTGGCCTTGCAGTTCCCTGGCTGTGTGGCCTCGGGCAAGGTGATCAGACTTGCTGAGCCTTAGTTCCCTCCTCTGTAGAATCCCAGTCTCTACCTCAGAGGGTCTGTGAAAGCATTAAATGAGATGATGAAGGCAATGTTTGTAATGACAGCCCCCACATAAATTCTGAATCCCAGTGTAGCTGTTGAGTGCCAAGTGCCAAATCCACAGGGTAACTCTGAAGTAGATCTTATTATCCCCATTTTTACAGATGAGGAAACAGAAAACTTATATCACTTGCCCTAAGTCATTCACGAGCGAGCTGGGAAGGCAGGACTTGAATCTAAAGCCCGAGCTCTTAACCAGCCCAGTCCCTGAGACACGGCCTAGGACTCAGGAAAAGCAGGCGCTAACGCTAGTGTCATGGACATTACCCACCCGAAGCCCCTACTCACAGACGGTCTCTTGGAATCCAGAGAAAGGTAGGACCCCATTGTCCCCACAGGTGAGTCCTTAGCTCACCTGCCAAGATCACACAGAGGGAAATGTGGGGGAGGCAGCTTCGCACCCCAATCTCTTCCTGCTTTTCCCACTTGATTACAGCTACATATTACTGGAGGAACCAGTGAGATGGTGGAGGAGAGATCAGGAATTCTTGGGAAGCTCCTGACAGATCAGGAATCCTGGGAGGCTCCCGGAAGGACGCCCAGGTTCTGAGATGCCTGGTTCTGTCCCAGGGACAACAAGTGGTCCCTGGTCCTGTCCCAGGGGCAGCAAGTGCTAGTCGCAGCATCAAGAACATATGGGCCAGCTAGTAATAAGAGAAATGCAAATCAAACTACACTAAGATTCCATCTCACCCCAATTAGAATGGCGATTATCAAGAATACAAGCAACAACAGGTGTTGGCGAGGATGTGGGGAAAAAGGTACACTCATACATTGCTGGTGGGGCTGCAAATTGGTGCAGCCACTCTGGAAAGTAGTGTGGAGATTCCTCAGAAAGCTTGGAATGGACCCACCATTTGACCCAGCTATCCCACTCCATGCCCTATACCCAAAGGACTTAAAATCAGCATACTACAGAGATACAGGCACATCAATGTTCATAGCTGCTCAATTCACCATAGTCAGAATGTGGAACCAACCTAGATGTCCTTCAATTGATGAATGGATAAATAAACTGTGATACACACACACACACACACACACACACACACACACACAGACACACACACTGGAATATTACTCCGCCAAGAAGAATGATAAAATTATGGCATTTGCAGGCAAATGGGTGAAATTGGAGAATATCATGCTAAGTGAGATAAGCCAATCTCAAAAAACCAAAGGATGAATGATCTCGCTGATAAGTGGATGACACATAATGGGGGGTGGGAGGGGGGCAAGAATGGAGGAAGGAGGGACTATATAGAGGGAAAAGAGGGGTGGGAGGGGTGGGGGGAAGGAAAAAATAACAGAATGAATCAAACACCATTACTCTATGTAAATGTATGATTACACAAATGGTATGCCTTTACTTCATGTACAAACAGAAACAACATGTATCCCATTTGTTTACAATAAAAATAAAAAATAAAAATAAAAATAAAAGAACATATGGGCCAGGTGTGGTGGTGCACACCTGTAATCCAGTGTCTCTGGAGGCTGAGGCAGGAATCACGAGTTCAAAGCCAGCCTCAGCAACTTTCCAAGGCCCTAAACAATTCAGTGAGATCCTGTCTCTAGATAAAATGTAAAAAAGGGCTGGGGATGCAGTTCCATGGTTAAGCGCCCCTGGGTTCAATCCCTGGTACCAAAATGTAACATACGGGCCCTTTCTACTGCTCTTGGCTCATCTGCCATTCTCATTTACTCTTTCCAGTCACCTTGGAAAGTGGGCCTGGTTGACATGATTGTGCCCATTTTGCAGAGGGAGAAACCAAGGAATCAAGTGAAGATGCTTGTCCAAGGTAGAGCAGGGCTAGAACGGGAACCCACACCCACGTCCCGGGGTCCTGGTCCAGAGCTCTTCCCTGAACCTGGTGCCTCCTCGTACTCTCTTGCACTTGCTTTCCTGAACTCCCACTCCCTGTCCTCCCTCCCTCCTGTCCAGTGCTGGCTCCATCCCTGCCCATCTGCGCACTCATCACGGGGGAGTGATCGAATCTGGCTAGGTTCTGGCATCGCAGCAAATAGGATCAGCTTATTACACTTACTCATTCTAGATTCTACATTGATACAGCTGTAAATTGAACAGTGACAAAAGTCCAAATAACCTGACCGTCAAGACAGTGCAACTGCTTGAAGGCAGACGTGCAGGGAGTAGACAATCCAGGAGAAAGACAGCTGAGGCTGGTGCCTAAGAAAGTGAATTTGCTCATTCTCCACTGGGACCTGAAACTTGTTAGGGTCTTGGACCAATTCAGTTCTGTAGGTGCTGAGGAATTTTGTGACTGGGCAGACTTGTTTTTACTGATCAGGTCAGCCTGACTGAAGCAAAACAGGAACTCCCTGGGTCACAGAACTTAGAAAATTGAGGTGTACTGTGGGATTCAGGTAGGGCTGGATCTAGGAGTTCAAACATGGCCATCAGAAAATCTCCCTCTTTGAGATTTGCTTTGTCCTGTGTTGTCTTCTCAATCAAGCCCTCCCTAACTGGGACTAATGGCCATCATCAACTCTAGCGTCACAAGCTATCAACCTACTACCACACTCCCAGGAAAAACATTTATTTTCATTAAATTCAGCAATGAGTCTTGCCTGGGTCACTTGTCTCTCCAAAGCCAACTGGTATGAGCAAGGAGAAATGCGTATTCTTTCATTGGTCCAACTTGAATTATAGGGCCATCCCTGGGACCAGGCAGATACAGGGCTCAAACTCACAATTACACTAGTTGAAAAGAAAAGAAGAATTTGGGACTTATTGTTAGGGGACAAACAGATGAGGATGGTGGGGACCCAAGAGTAAGAGAATAATTCTATAAAATGGGCCCACAGTGCCGACCCCCACATGCTCTCTTTTCCAAGAAGCAATTTACCTGCAGCTCTGCCTGGCTCTGTGGAGAAGCTCTGTCACATTCCTCAGCAACAACCTGTTAATTGAAGGAGAAGGACGGGCCCAAAACAATGTTGATAAGAGGAACCCAGGAGATTTTTGTGACCTGATACCAAAACTCAGTTTTCAGAGTTTCTAGTCTTACATATTTTATTTGGAAAGTATTTCTGGTTTGATCTGGTCTAATCTCCTGATGAAAAATTGGAGAAAACAGGATAAACTCTTTCCATTTCATTGACTTTTTTTTCTTTTTTTTTGGTCTACAGTTGTATGGTATAACATCACTAGCCTCTTTCCAATCCATAAGTAGAGTTGAAGGCATCGTTTCTGTAATATGTATCATGTGCTGAAAGCTCTTTGATGCTCATATTAGGGATCTTGCATTGATCTCCTGACTTAGTTTGTTTGGGAAGCTGTAATAAAATGCCAGAAATTGGGCACTTTGAAAACAACAAATGTTCATTTCTCACAGTTCTAGAGGTTGCAAAGTTCAAGATCAATAGACTATAAAATTCAGTATATAGTGAGGGCCCCATTTCCAGGTTTGTAAAGTCTTCTCACAGCATCTTCACATGGTGGAGAAACCTAGCTAGCTCTCTGTGGTCTCCGAGGACACTAATCCAGGTCATGAAGGTCTTTACGATATAATCACCTCCCAAAGGCACCGACTTGTATGATCACCACCTTGGGATACTGCCACCTTAGGATCTCAAGATAAAACTTTGTGTGGTGTGGGGGACATAAACATTCAGATCATAGCACATTTCCATAAGCCAAATTCCTTCCTAGAAACAACCCTCAGTGTTGAATAGGAGAATGATTTCTCTCGCATGCTGTGGGTGGAATTCCATTTGGGTACCATGAATGGAATGTGTGTGGGATGTAGGTTATAACTCATGGAAGTAGCTCATTTCCATATCCATAAGAGATTGGTTCAAAGGAAAGCATGTGATTCCACTTGGACTCCATGAATGGACTAGGTGTGGGATGTGGATTATAATTTAGGGAAGTAGCTCATTTCCATATTCATAAGAGATTGGTTCAAAGGATAGCATGTGATCTAGGCTGGTCCAATCAGAAGGCATCTTTCCATCAACTGAGTAGTAGGTCCTCTCTTTCCACTGGTCTAGGGAAGCTGGGCTGGAATGTTGGCAGCTGTCTTGCCCTGGTCAGGGGAGAACCTGGATACTGAGGGTACTGTGGGACAGCAGCAGAGACAAAATGGGGAGAAAGAGCTCTGACCATAATGACGAGAGCTGAATCTAGCTGTGTCTGAAGCCAGGATCAGTTGACTTTTCAGTTTTTCAGGCCAAGACATTTCATTTATTGAGGTCCATTTTCAATCATGTACAGTACAATGAAGTTTTGATATGTTCAAAGTTCACTGGCTAGAAAATGTCAGCGTTTGAACACAAATTTATTTGATGCTGTTTTGGAATATTTCGAATATTTCAAATTGTTTTAAAATCACTCAATAACTCATTTCAATTCAGTAGGCATAGAAAAATAAATGACATGCTATTGTTTCCTAAACTCCTGATTAGTCTGACTTTCACATCCTGATATTCTTTTTCCAGCCCTTAAAAATTTTTTTGGTCTTTTTTTTGTAGTGTTTTTGTTTTATTTTGTTTGTATTTTTGGCAAATGTAGCAAGGTATGATTGACATACAGTAAACTGCATGCATTTGAAGAATAAAGAATACAGTTTCTTACAACTCCAGAATTATAACTATAATCCACATGGTGGAGCACACCCAGTACCCACAAAAGTTTCCTTCTGTCCATTCTGACTCTTCCCCATGCCTTCCCTGGGACCCTATCCCCAGATATCACTGGTTGCTTGCTATAGTGTGTGCTTCCTAGAATTTTATGTAATGGAATCATACATTATACACTTTTTTTGGTCTACTTTATGCAAAATAATTATTTTGAGATTTATCCACATTGTCATGTACACTTATAATTCATTATTTTTTATTGCTAAAAAGTGTTCCGTTGTGTAGATAAGTCACAGTTTTTATCCATTTACGTGTTGATGGACTTTGGTTTGTTCCTAACTTTGTAAATAAAATCACTAGAACCATCCATCCATAAGTCTGTATAAACATAAATGTTCTTTTTCTCTTGGGAAAATATTTTTCTCTCGAGAAATGTTCTTTTCTCTTGGGAGTGAACCAGTTGGAGCCTGTCACAAATATATACTTAACTTTCTAAAAAACCACCACACTGATTTCCAAAGTGGTTGTCCTTTCTGCATTCTGAGTAGCAGTATGAGTTCTGATTCCTCCCTGTTCTCCTCAAAACTTAGTGTGATCAATCTTTTCAATGTTTACCTTTTTTACTAGGTACAGAGTGGTCTCTCATGCTTTTGACTTGCCTTTCTCTAATGACTAATGATACTGAATATCTTTTCAGGGGCATATTTACCATCTACATATTTCCCTTTGAAAATGTCTTAAAGAATTTGCCTGGTTTTCAAAGTATATTTTTGTTCTATTACTGAGTTTCAAGAATGTTTTCTGAACATATTTTGAAGTCCGGTTCTTGATCTTATATATAATTTGCAAGTATTTTGCCCCAGTGCATGCACGATGTGTATTTTTAAGATAAAAAATTTTTAATTTTGATGAAGTCCTGTTTATCTTTTGGTTCTTTAATAAAAATAGTCCTTAATACTGTATCTAAGAAAATTTAGTTTCCAAAGTCACAAAGACTTTTTCCCCAGTTTTATTCTGCAAGTTTCACAATTTAAGATTTTACTTCCAAGTCTGTGATAGATTTTGAGTTTCATGTATCATGCAAGTACAAAAACAATTCCATATGTAAGGAATTACTTCTTTTAGTTGTAGATGCACACAGTACCTTTATTTTATATATTTATTTTAATATGGTGCTGAGGATTGAGACCCATGGCTCATGCATGTTCTACCACTGAGCTACAACCCTGTCCCCAGGACCATTTATTTAATATACTGTGTGACAACAATTGAATATTCATATGCCAAAAAAGGAGGACTTTGATCCATATTTCGTTTGATGTTGAGTATGCTCAATCAATATAAATTTCATTTAGATCAAATTGATTGACAGTGTTGTTCAAATATTCTATATCCCTACTGAGTTATTTTCTACATATTCTATCAATTATTGAGAAAAATTAAAATATCTGATTATATTCTTGGAGTGATCTGTCATTGTTTGCTTCTGTTATTAGATTCATAAGCACTTAGGATTGCTGTACCCTCTTAATGAAGTGAATTTTGTTTTTCCTAACGATGGGATGACTTCTGTTACACTTAATAACTTTTTTCTCTGAAATTTGCTTTCTGATATTAATAGTGTTATTATATAATCCTTTTGATTAGGATTAGCATGGCTCATCTTTTCTCTCTTTTAATTTAGACATATTTATGTCTTTGTATAAACATTTAACACATTGCATCTTTGTTTATTGCAGGTAGCACATGGTTGTATCTTCAGTTTAGGTTCAATTTGATGAGTTCAGTTTAATTGGGAGGTTAGGCCATTTACATTTAATGTAATTATTGGCTTAAGTTGAAACTATCATCTTGATATTTGCTTTCTATTCATCCTTTCTTTTCTTTTCTTTTTTTTTGCTTTTTTTGGGTTACCTGCAATTTTTTTTCAGTTGCCAATGGACCTTTTAAATTTCTATTTATTTATTTTTATGTGGTGCTCAAACCCAGTGCCTCATACATGCTAAGCAAGTGCTGTATCACTAAACTCTAACCCCAGCCCAACTGCATATTTTTTGAGTCAGATTTACCTGCTTGGTTGCCTAAATATCTGTAACTTTTTTTTTTTTTTTTTTATACTGGTTATTTGCTTCCTAGTTTATAGCCTGCATTTTTGGCAATGCAATTTTCCCTACCCTTCCAGAACAACAGCGTCTCTCCTTTATTTAATTTTTGAGACCATTGATTTCTATAAAAATAGGTTTCTCTAGATTTCGACCTCTTTGGAGGTGAAACTACAACAAATTAAGGGCCCTCTCATTCACCCATGAGAAAGAAAGAAGGAATTCTGTCCCATGAGACTCATCATGGAGAAATATAAATTCCAATCTAGTGTTTTCTCCGTGATGCTGCCTCTGAACTCATTCTACAGCGTGAGCCACGGGGGGTGCTCAGCAATGGAGGAGGCTTGCTGGGGGGCTCCGATTCCAGCCCCATAAACAATTTGCAGAGACTTAACTCTGGGCCTTCATGATGTTGCCTAAAAAATGGAAATAAAAATACCTCAACTCCTCTCTTCTTCTGGGTCACTGGGCAGTCCCAACGTAATCAGAGGTGGGGTCTTAGTGGTGGAAAGGTTAAAAGCTGAATCTAACAAGGTCAGGATTGGAGAGTCTCTGGATAAGGGAGGGATTAGTGACATTTTTCCTTTAGCAATAACACGTGGCATGACAGTGCTGGACGTGGGGCGTCTTACCCGAGGAAAGATGTGGGACAAGGCCCTGAGTCCTGGGAGGTGGACCAGAGCGGACTGTGCAACTTCGCCTACTTACATATTTATATCATGTTTTATTTCAAAGCTCACAATTTGAGTTCTCTGTACCTAGCAATAACCAAGAATAAGGTCTTTGGCTCCCCAGTCCAGCAGCACTGGCCCAGTTATCTCCAGGGAAGGCTCCCTCAGAGACTCAGCTGTTTCTTTGTCCGGGTGTCTCCTGGACATTGTGCTCTTCATGAACAACTGGTCATAGCTCTTCACATTTCTGGCTCTATGATTATATTTCTAATCTCTGAAAAGTTAGGAAGAGATTTAATCCATCTGAATATCTCAAACCATCTGATGCTGAAACCACTTGAAACCATTTTTCTTGTTCCATTTTTTTTTATTAGTGCATTATATGTATACATAGTATTGGGATGCATTTTGATGTAATCATACGCGTGTGGAATATAATCCGCTTCAATTTAATCCCCACACCTACCCTTTTCCTCCCTTCCTCCAGTTCTTCCTCCTCTATTCTATGAGTCTTTCTTCTATTTATAGTTTTTTTTTTAATTAGTGCTTTATAGATACACTTGAAGGTGAAACTCACTGTGGTGTAGTTTCATATTTTTCATAGATAACTGATGGATAACTCATCTCATTATTAAGAATCTTAAAACACTGCAAAGACGGATACATTTAAAGACTCGAGTCCCTGACTCTGGGGGTACCCACTGTTATTGCTTGGGAGGGGTACCCTCACGGATGCATGCATTCAGCTACCTCAAAAAGACCCAGCAGGATCAAAATTTATTTATTCCTCAATAACTTAATTTCTTTGCTGAGAATATTTTTATTACATTTTAATATTCCATTTTAAATGCCTTATCCACCCGATTTCTTATTGATGAACACATTTTCAAGTTTTTACTACTAAGTGCAAGGCTGTGAAAAAATATCCTAGAAGATTTTCAATCTGCTTTCCAAAACATTTGGAAATGTTCTTCCTACGTGACTTAGAAATGCTTAATTGATTCCCCCTTCTTCTTTATCAAGATAACAAATACTCTAAATTTCAAAACGATCAGTTTGAAGACATTTGGCTTTCACAACTGTTTCCAAACAACTTTTTCCCCATTTTAGATCCAAACGTCTAAAGGCACAATTTCAGAACACTTTGGATATTAAACTAGTTTATTTTCAAAGCTCACTGATGGGAGGAAAGTTTTTTAAAAAGATTTTAAAACAATTTGAAATGTTCCAAAATAACTTATAAATACATCAAAGCACGTCAAACTTCATCAAGGTTTTTAAAAATATTTATGAAACATTTAAATAAAAGTGATTACCAATTGCAGAAAAGGCATAATATGTTCATTATATAGCTTCATCACTGTAATTTTTTCTGTCAGATTTTTTTTCTTCAAATTTTGGAAAATTCACTCTTAAAATGTTCTTTTTCATGAAAATAATCTGGGTTCTTACCATTATGCCACACTCTCTTCCTTTCTCCTATCTTTAACTGAATTTCCTTTTCCTTCATTCATTGAATAAATATTTATTGAGTGCCTACCATATGTTAGCCACTATTCTATATATACTGGGGACACAACAGTAAATCAGAGACAAAAGGTGCCCATACTTATGGATCTTGCATTCTGGTAAGAGAGATTTTTAAAAAGTACACATATTAATCAAGTAAAATACATAAGAAAGTGATAACTTCCAAGGAGAAACAAATAAAACAAAGATTAAGCATCTTGGGGATAAGGTTTGCAGTTTTAGATAGGGTAGCCAAGAAGGGGCTTGCAGAGCATAACCTTTGAGCCAAAATATTTGGGCCATGGGCATCTTAGGTTGAAGAATTGCAGGTGCAAATGTCCTGAGACATGAATGTGAATGTGACTGGAGTGTTTCAGGCACCTCTAGGAAGCACTGTGAGTTGAAGCAGAGTAAACGAGGGGTGAGGAATAAGAGATTAGGTCAGGGAGATGATGGGGTGGAGCAAATCACACAGGGTCTTGTAGGTCATGGCAGGGACAGATGCTTATTCTCCAAGAGGAATTGCGGAATTGCAAGCTGTTGATGGATTTGGAATTAGTTTGACTTTCTGACTCACATTTTGACAAGATCACTCAGGCTGCTCTGTTGAAACATTGTAGATGGCAAAAGGTTGAAACCTGGGCAGAGCAGTAATCCAGGTGAGACATGGTGGATATACAGTGAAGGTGGGGGAGGGTGTTCCATTCTGAGTAAAATGAAGGAAGAGCAGAGAAGGTTTACCAGTGAGCAAGAGATGTTTTTGGTCTCCACAGTTGAGTGAATGACTTGCTATGAAATGCCTTGAAATAGAATAAGACTGGAGGAGGAGTGGTTTTGGAAGGGCGTATCAGAAGTCAATGAGGGATGTTTTACATTTGAGCGATCTCTGGATATCTCTCAGCCCGCTTTCTGTTACTGTGACAAAATACCTGAGAAAAACTTACAGGAGGAAAGATTTATTTTGGTGCATGGTTTTAGAAGTTACAGTCCATGGTCCACCATGGTCTAAAAGCCACCATCCATGGCTCTTAGACCTGTGGCAAGGTAGAAGGGCATGGCAGAGGAAGGCTGCTTGCTTCATGTAGTCCAGAAAGAGATCACAAGGGCATGCATGAGAAGGGCTGGGGACAAAGAGGCCAAGGGCAAGTTGGAGGTCCCAAGGGCACACCCCCAAGGACCCATTCCTGCAGCTAGGTCCCATCTAAGTTCCCACCACCTCCCAATAGTCCATTTATTATAAACCCACCCACAGAATAATCCATTGATGAGATAATAGCCTTCATGATCCAGTCAACTTCCCCAAACATGGAATGTTGCTGCCCTGGGGACCAATGAGCCTTTGGGGGACATTCTATATCCCAAGTGTAACAACATCCAGGTGGCAGTGTCAGGTGGCAGGCTGCATGTCCTCGTCGGTTTGGAGGCAAGACCAAGACAGGGTGCCAGAGCTGTGAGCATATAGCATATCTTTGAAGTTCTGAGTCTGGATGAGATCACTAAGCACGAGGGTTAATATGACAGAAAAGAAAGCTAAGGACTGGGCTCTGGGATTGCAACATTTTGGATTTAGGAAGGTGAGCAACCAGAAAAAGAGACGGAGAAAGCTCCGTCAGGGAACCAGGTGAGGATGTTACGTCTTCTAAACCCAGGGAGGAGGCATTTCAAGGAGCGGGGACCACATGCACGCACGCACCCAGAGCCACACACACACACACACGCACACACTCATACTCTGTGAACACCTTTATTGCTCTTATACTAGTGTCAGTCTGCCTTATTAAGTGTGTCATGATTAATTGGCATTTACATCTTTGTTGGAAGCCAGCAACTCTGGTTTGTTTACAATTAGCGGCCCGGTGCCTGGGTGAAGTCAACACCTGATATCTGTGTGCATTGTGAAAAATTACTCGAAAATAAGCAATTTTACATCCAGAGGCAATACATATTGAAGTCAGTCATTGTGTAGGCATCCTGAATTGATTTACGACTTTCATAGATGGACACGTTCCTCCCCATTGTTCAGTCAATGGACCTGCAACCAGTTAGGCATTGCTACGTACTGGGAGGATGGTGAGAAAATAAATAATGGAACATTCGCCATCCTTAGCCTCAAGCACCAGTGCCTACTTGATGTTTTATAAAAGGTTAATGGAACCAATCGCTTCTTAAATATTTTGTACATTCAGTCATTTAGTCACTTGGTGAACATTGACAAACGGCCTACTGTATGTTCACAACGGGGAGGTGTGTTGTAGAAACTGGGCTCCCATCCTGTTTTAGTCAGCTTTGGGTTGCTCTGACCAAATCACCCAACAAGAACAACTGAGAGGAGGAAAAGGTGATCTGGGCTCACAGTGTCAGAGGTTCAGTTCATGGTCAGCCAACGCCATTGCTCTGCCCCCATGGTGAGAAGGGGAGAGTGAAGGAAAGATGCTCAGGAGAAGACAGGCAGGAAGCAGAGGCAGAGAGAACAGGGTGCCAGAAACAAAATAGAAACACCAAAGTCCTGTCCCTGGGGACCTACTTCCTCCAGCCACTTCCTAGCTACCTACTGGTACAACCCAGCTAATTTATCCAAGTGGATTAACCCACTGCTTAGATTGCAATGATCAGATCATCATCTGATCATTTCACCTCTGAACATTCTTACATCCTGTCACACATGAGCTTTTGAGGGACACTTCACAACAAACCATAACATACTCTCAGTAAGTTATCATGTAGCATCTGTGACAGTTGTATGTCTACAAATATCCCCACTCTGTTTCCAGTGGCAGACATCATTAAGCGATTCTGGAGCTCTGTAATGCTAATCCCGATGTGCTCTAAAATTCCCAGAAACACCCCAAAGAGCAAAATGGAGCACATTGTGAGAAATGGAAGCTAGTCACCTTTCCCTTTAGACAGGACTGTTGTGGGGCGCAACTTAAGAACAGACCGATCACTACTGAGATGTCCAAGTCTGAGAGTCTTTATTCAGCTGACCAGCTGACTGTCTCACACAATGCCCCATAAAATGGCTATTGGGAGAACAGCCCCGACCACAGGGTTGTAGGGGTTCTTATACCAAAAATCACATCAATCATAAGTGTCTGTTGCTATGATTCAAAATTACACATTAACATCATGAGATCATCGACAGAAGGGGAAATGGGTCAAAATGACCCTTACCTAGCTAGGTACAAACTAAAGAATGGTTGCTAACATCCACACAATTACTGTTCACATGGTACCTTGTTTAGGAGCAATAGGAATCAAAAGAGCAATTCTTTTACTACTCAGGAGTTGCCATTGGATATTATTAAACATGTCACACCAAGTAACTGATGATGGGCACAGAGGCGGGGTGTTCCCATGGGAGAAGCTTATTTCCTACATAAGATGGAGTCTCAGAGCAAAATGGAGTCTGTTTAGTCATTTACCTTAAAGTCTGGCCTGTAATATTCTCATGGAGTCAGATCTGTCAGCCTATCACGGGACAACATCGAAAATGGCCGTTTTGCTAGTGGTAATGTGATTTGAGACAAGTCACTCTGACTTTTGGATACCTTTCTTTTGCATAGCCTTTCTATGGGTAGAATATTTTTACAGCAAGAATCTGCTCATACCTAAGAGGTAAGGCTAGGTTCAAATGGTAATATTTCTCCTACCAAAACTTTGGCTACAAAACCCAACTACTAAACATTGGCAGGTGTTCTGATAAAGGACCTTATCTGCATTGAGTGATTTAATCTCCACAACATCCCTCTGTTACAGGTACTATTAATTTCCTTATTCGCTAGGTGAAGAAACTGAGGCACAGAGAAGTGATGTGTCCCAAATCCCACAGCTAGTGTCTACCTGAGTTTCAATATGAACCTGAGCTCTCAACCTCCTGATGACTCCAAAGTCCACTCACCAAGTTGCTGCACTCTTCTGAGACCTCCTGGCTTGCAAACTTTTTAAAAGAAAGCCAGGTTGTTCTGGTTGAAGCCAGGGATACAAAGTGCAAGACTGGAGTCTCTTGTGGGCTCCTCCAAGGAATCTGAGGAGTCTAAGAAACAGCCTAAGAACCTCGGGGTTAGAAGACCTCTCTGGCTTCTTGTCTTTTGTATTATCCATAAATGCAACTAATAACAGCAGCGTGAAATAGCATTGTTAATTCCTCAACCCTCGAGGGGGCCACTTAAATTATAGATGATGCTAGCTTGAATCCTGGCTTTAGAAAACAGAGCAATTAGGAGGCGATTCTTCAAGGCAGTTCAGGAAACAGCCAACCATGTTGTTTGTGAGGTTATTTGGAATCTTAGCTCTGCAGCCTGGGGGAGACATCTTTCTCTGGCCTCTGTGTTAAGGGCTTCTCCTGAGCACTGGCCTGCTTTGGCCTGTGGCCACCGCATCTCAGGATGGACCGTCGCTTCCCTGACATTCTGACTTGTAGAAAACTCAGAGCCAAATTAGTAGGGAGTTTAATGACGTTATTCATGGCTCTGAACCACTTTCTTTTCAGTTTTCCTTTTGTCTAAGTTTTCTTCCTTTTAATTGGATTTTATTTTTCCGTGGCGTTCACATCTTTGGGAGCCGACTTTGATCCCTTTTGGGATGGGGTGGGCTATAAATGAAAAAATTATTATATTTTAAAAGGGGATTCCTTGCAAATGACTGAAATAATACTGGGCTTCCTTAAAGTCTTGGATGAATGGGTTCCTCGTTGCTTTCAATAGAACTTTAAAGTTCACTCTAAATGGAAAAGCTCATCTTGCTAGAGGTGGGAAGAAGTTAAGAACATATTCAATGACTTCCAAGTAGTTACATTGTAGATTGGCCAAGGTAGAATGCAAGGGTCACCATTCAGGATAAAGAAGGCAGGAGGAAATAAAGTGGTTCTGAGAGGAGAACTCTAAGGGACTGAGTTCTTGTTTTAGCCTATAGATGGCCCTGGATTTGTCCTATATGTCTTAGTCAGATTTTCATTGCTGTGACCAAAAGACCTGACAATAACAACTTAGCGGATGAAAAGTTTATTTGGGTCTCAGGGTTTCAGAGGTCTTGTTCCATAGATGGCCAACTCCATTGCTCTGAGTCCTAGACAAGGCAAAACATCATGGTGGAAGGGTATGGTGGAGGAAAGCCGTTCAGGACATAGTTATCAGGAAGCAGAGAGCTCTGCTTGGCAGGGACAAAATATATACCCCAAAGGCACACCCCAAGGTGACCTGTCTTCTCCAGCCACACCCTACCTGCCTATAGTTCACCACCCAGTTAATCCCTTCAAGTGGATTAATGCACTGGTTTGGTTAATTCTGCCATAATGAACCTGATCATTTCACCTTTAAACTTTCTTGCATTGTCTCACATGTGAGCTTTTGGGATTTACCATATACCCAAACCATAACAATGTATGTTTTATTTTTTAATCCTTATGGTAAATGTGTGTGTGTTACTATCCCCACTTTACTGATAAGTAAACTGATATTCAGGAAGTTTAAAGGAGAGAAACAAGAACACAGTTGCTGGATGTTCCTCTGGGTTTCCTATATCAATCCTATCTACCACCATGTTCATCATGGACAGTTCAGACTACCAGTTTCCCTTCCCTGGGGACCACAGCTTCCTGGCTGATCTTGCTTCCTGCTCTCTAGCGCCTCCTACAACATAGTCTTTGCACTGCAGTAAGAGTGAGAGTACATTGCAGATTTGCTCAGAGTAGTTTGCCTGCTTAAAATAGCTCCCAACAATCTATTACATATTTTATGAATAACTACAAGGGAGGAGCTCAGCAGTTGTTAACACAAAGTAATGATAAAGAGCTGGAAATGTTAATTACCCTGATTTGATTCATACACGTTGTACACATGTATCAGAACATCACACCGGACCTCACAAATGTGTACAATCATTCTGCATGCATCAAATATTAAAAATAAAGTTTTAGGAGATGGAACAATTAATTACCCTGATTTGATAATTACCCATTGTGTGTGTGTGCATATATATGTGTGTATATATATATATATATATATATATATATATATCTGTGTATATATATGTATAATTATCTCACTGAACCCCATAAATATGTATGATTCCAATAATAATTCATAAAAATCCAACATAACAAGACAGAACCTTTCAATGGCTTCCTTAAGGTAAAGACTAAACTCTTGAATGTGCCTTATGACTGCATGGTCTAGCCTCTGCTAACTTTTCTAATCTCATCTTTTACCACATTCTTCTTTTTGTCTTGTCCTCATCCACAGTGAATAGCATGCATCAGAATCATCTATATAGTTGGTCAAAGTAATTACTACTGTACCCCTGCTCCTGGCCCCCAGAGATTCTGATTCAGTAGGTCTGGTGGGTCCTAATAGGTGTGTTTCTAAGGCTTCCCTGGAGGCTGCTGCTGCTGGTCTGAGGACCATACTTTGAGTAGCAATGTCTGTCACCTTTGTGTCCTATATTGAGCCCTTGCATCATGGTGAGCAAACTTGTCCAGTATAGAACCCGATGGTAAATATTTTCAGCTCTGCAGTCCCTTCATTTGATCTCTGCCGAGTAACTGCCCAGTCAGCTCTGGTACTATCTTAGGAAATCAGCCAGAAACAACACAGAACTAGGATGGTCAGACTTCGATAGAATTTCATTTGCAAAAATAGGTGATCAGATGGATGGTTTCCATCAACCAGACCATGAGCTGTAGCTTGGTAAAAATCATGTTCCCACTAATAGATTTTGGGCATGTTGTCACTTGCCACTTTGGATTGCTGTCCATCTCCTTACTTGCTCAGTTTGTTCTTTCTTAGTCTTTACTCCTCATTTTAATCATATTCTCCTTTTACCTTTCTGAACTCCTCCCAGGCATTCATTGACCCATCCATCAATATTCATGCATGTCTTCTAGGTGCTGGGCCCTGTTCTAGGTGCTAGGAATAGGGGGGAAAGCATACAAGAGTCCCATTAATGGGAAAAAATATTTGCCACCTGCACCTCAGATAGGGTGTTAATTTCCAGGATATACAAAGAACTCAAAACACAACACCAAAAATAACCAAATAACCCAATCAATAAATGGGCAAAGGAACTAAACAGAAACTTCAAAACAAGATGAAATAAGAATGATCAACAAGTATATGAAAAAATGCTCAACATCTCTAGCGATTAGAGAAATGCAAATTAAAACTACACTGAGATTCCATTTCCCTCCAGTTAGGATGGCAATCATCAGAAATACAAGTAACAATAAATGTTGACAAATATGTGGGGGGAAAGGCGTGCTATACATTGCTGGTGGGACTGCAAACTGGTGTAACTACTCTAGAAAGCAGTATGGAGATTCCTCAGCAAACTAGGAACAGAACCACCATTTGATCCAGCTATCCCACTCCCTTGGCATAATCCAAAGAAGTTAAAATCAGCATACTACAGTGACACAACCACATTAATGTTTATAGCAGCACAATTCACAATACCTAAGCTATGGAGTCAAGCTAGGTGTCCTTCAACAGATGAATGCATAACGAAAATGGGTCAGATACATGATGGAGTATTACTGCACCATAAAGAAGAATGACTTTATGACATTTGCCAGTAAATGGATGGAACTGGAGACTATCATGCTAAGTGAAATAAGCCAGTCCCCCAAAGCCAAAGTTTGAATGTTTTCTCTGATATGTGGAAGCTAACCCAAAATAAAGAGGTGTTGGAAAGAACAGAAGTTCAGTGAATTAGACAAAGGAAAGGGAGGGGGCATAGGAATAGGAAAGACGGTAGAATGAATCTGACAACTTTCCTGTGTACATGTATGAAAACATGGTGAATCTCCACATCATGTAATGAACATGATACTAATTAGTATCATCCACATAATGAACATGATACTAATTAGAATGTACATTCCATGCTTGTATGATTTTATCAAAATGGATTCTACTGTCATTTATAGCTAAAAAGAACCAATAAAAAAAAAAGATTCCCATTATGTTGGGCCCTCCATTTCAATAGGGAAGGTATATTATAAAGAGGTGAATGAATAAGAAATTAAATAAGATTCATTGATGCATGTTATGAAAACCAGCATGGTGTGAACAACGTCTGGGAGAAACTCCCTTGCCCTCACAGTGATTGGAACCATTCCATTTTACATTTGTTTGTGGGACCCTGCTAACCATCATCAGATAGAAAGTTCCCTGACGCAGCACCTATGTGGCTCTGCTCACCAGTGTTTTCTTACTGCCCATCATAGAGCCTAAGGAGACAAGGGCTCCATAAATACTTGTAAAATTGAGTTGTGGATTTAAGGAGTCGCCCCTAAAACTGTTTGATTTATTCTTCCCCAAACCACTTTGAACTGGGTCAATACTCTCAGAGATGCTGAGACGTCAGATCTGTTTGCTGGTTAATTCATAGATCCGATCTTTATTGAGCATCTATGTGTGTCATGCTCTGCTCTAGGTCACAAATGGAAGGACCGTCTAAAATAGAAAATGATCCTTGCCTTCATGGAATTTTCTCCTCTAGCTGGGGACTGAGGCAGGGCAGAAAATAGATACTCAAAAGGTGTATCGTATTCAATGTCAAAGAGCAAAGGACAAAAGTAAAACAGAAATCTGAGGTAGAGAGGACGGGGTGGTTAGGCTGGCCATCGCCATTTTAAACAGAATGGACCAATGAAGTCCTTGCTCAGTGGTGAGGTGGAGGAGTGAGTCAGTGGCTGGGCTGGGGTTGTAGCTCAGGGGTAGAATGCTCGCCTGCCATGTGAGAGGCACAGGGTTCGATACTCAGCACCACATAAAGAACATAAATAAAATAAATTTTAAAAATAAGGTCTTGTGTCCATCTACAACTGAAAATATTAAAAAAAAAAAAAGGCACCCAACTTCCTGGAACAGCCATAGAACAACAGGGAAGCCATTGTGGCCAGAGTGGACTAAGGATAGACTTCCATTTGTTGTGGAAATCACCCTCATTCCAGGTGTCAGGTCTTAATTGAGTCACAGACAGTATGGAGTGAGCAAGTTCTCTGGGTGATTAGTTTCCATGCTATTTGGTGGTCCATTTCTCAGGCGCACATGTCCTGGTAATCACAATGAAGAGTCTATAAACTCTTCTAAGCTTCCATATTCTCTTGCCTTCGCCGCCCCTGAAATAAAATCACTGACAAATGGTACTTCACTGGTGTCCGTTTCAGGAAAAATTCATAGCCCAGAGCTACCTGGAGATATTTCAGAAGGATCCCTTGTTTTGAGTGGCTCATCCAGGGGAGTTAACTGCGCAGAGTTTATGGAGTATTCCTGTATATATCATGGTGTAGCAGGCTTGGCTGGGCTCTTCTCCTCTCTCCCATTATATAATTCCCATTTCCATTTGAGACAGATCTGCCCATGGTAAAGGTTTTCCAATCTCCCTTGAAATTAGGCGTGGTGACATGGCCAAGATCTGGGTGGAGGGAAGATGTAAGCAGAAGGAGTGTACACAATTCAACTGGTGTTTTTTGTTTGTTTGTTTGTTTAGTTACAAATGGACTCAATACCTTTATTTTATTTATGTGGTGCTGAAGATCAAACCCAGTGCCTCACACGTGCTAGGCAAGCACTCTACCACTGAGCCACAACCCCAGCCCCCAACTGATGTTTTTAAGGGAAAAGAGTGTGTCCTATTCTTTGTCTTTTCTGCTACCTACTGGCTACCATAGGAATATAACCAACCATGATTCCTGTAGCCTTCTCAGACCTTACAGAAGAGATCATGTCCCAGTAAAAGTGGAATAGAAGCAGGTGATCAGAGTCCTTAGGGATTTGCAGAGTGTCCTATGAGCCCTGGAATGCTCATCTCCAGAAATTTTATGGGAAAGAATAAATGCTTCTCCATCCTAAGCCTCTCTTAATTCACATTTGCAGTCACATACAGCAAAACCTCATTATAACTAATACGTTTGGATTTAACGAGGCCACGAAGGTCTGAGAAAACTGAGGACAAATCTAGGTGTTTATGTTTTTGAGCCCTAAGACTAAGTAGAGTCGGAATGAGACCGGTTGGTTGTGAGTCTGTGTTCCAAAGTGAAATTTATTTTATTGCTTGTTTTTATTACAAACCAACACATGATCGTTTGGGAAAGGATACACAGGTGAACAAAAGAGAACATAAAAGTATAGCTGTCATTCCACCCAGGCAGAAATGATCAATTGACACAATGGTGTGTTAACTTTCATTAATATTTAGATATTTCAAAGGGGATAATAACTTACAAATAGTTTTTCAACTTGATTTTTAAGCTTAATATATTGTAAGCATCATAGTATATTAAGTAATATGTTTTTGCATGCAAATTTTTAATGGGTTTGTGACATACCATTGTTTGGCTATGTCATAATTTATTTCACCAAACCCCTATAACTGGATACCTAGCTACTTAATAATGTCGTGATGAATGCTTTTGTTGCTAAATCTTGGCATTGCTTTTTAAATTCTTTTCTGATGATAAATTCCCTGAATAAACAAGGTCTTGAGCCCATGGGCTAGTTTCCAGAGAAGGAGAAGAAAAGGGAGATGGGAAATCTGAGGTCAGGGCTGCTTCATACAGACAGTGATACTGCAGAGCAGCCCCCGGAACTCAGGAAGGTGGTCTGTCAGGACTGGGCCCAACCTTGATGAGCAGGAAGTTGACAGCCCTAACCCAGTCTCAGGGCTGAGGACTGGAGGGGAAGATGCAGGTAATTCTCCTAAGGCACTGGTTCTCAAACTGGTCCCTGGACACCAGCTGTAACAACCTCTCCTGGGAAGCCATTGGAAGTGCAGTTTAGACCCATGACTGTGTTGTCAGGCTTTCCCGGTGAATTACCTGCATGTTGAAGTTTGAGAAACACTACCCTATGGAAAATCAGGATGTTGTTACCCCACAGAGGAGGAGGGCTTCCAAAACAGAGGTGCTGTTTACACTTCTGAAATTTCCTTCCCCTGAGAGTCTCGGGTGGAGATACAAAGTTTATTTATGTGTCCTGTATTTTATTCTTGGATATTCACCGTGCACAGCGAGGGCAGACGGGGGTGCTATTCAAGTTTCTGTCCTCATAATGCCAAGAAGGGTGCCCTGAGCATAGTAGGCTGCCGCCATCCTCCATCTCCTCCTCTCCATACCTTCTCCCCTCTATTGCCTGCCTCCCGAGGCTGAACCCTGTGCATGGTGTCATAATATCAGTGGTCCCTTGTGTCCTGTGAATCCAAGTCGATTTTGACCAATGGAGGGTTCTATCCAAACCAAAAAAGGTCAGGGTTGGGAAAATTGAAGAACAAGATCAAAGTCTTGACTTTCTCTCCATTTCTGTGGGAGATTCCTTCTGGTCAGATGTGCATCAGCCTCCCAGCCATAACATGGCTCATCCAAAATCTTCTATTCTGGGGCTCTCTCTGTTCCCTCTTTCCAGGGTGTGGGGATCATTCCCTCCCTCAGTTCACTGGGAAGTCTGTAACTGCATCACACCGCTAGCCTGCAGGGTCCACCACCCCCCTCAGTGATTGCCTCTCCTGCTCCTTCATAAACTGTGCCTTGCACGTGAACTCTCCAAGGAGGATGTATATCTGTGGAGTCTATGTAATGTATACGTCCTCTGTTGAGATCTTCTTGCATGGACTCAACATCTAACAAATATATATTAAAGGAATCAGTGCATCCCCCAACCCCCAAAAAAAAAATTCTGATTGAAAACAAAGTATACCTGTACTATCTCTCCTCCAAAATCCTTTGATAAATTATTCTATGGTGAATAACTCAAACCCCTCTTTAGCCTTGCCAAGAAAAATAAGCAGTAGAATATTTAAAGGACATTGAGAGAAATATTCTGTTGTTCAGGTTCTTTAAATCATTGTGGGGATTGCAGAATCAACTGGCATTCATAGTGGTAACTTGAGCCCTTGGCCTGCAAAAAAGTTCCAAGGGATGTGTGTATTTGTGAAGACGAGCAGTGGCTTAATTTATTTTTCAAGTTAATTTTTCAAAATTATAATGACATAAATTAAAGGAACTTTGAGTTATACTGGAAGCCAAATAAATTGGTTTTAGTCTTGACGTGCGTAAATTATACCTTGGTATTTAGGAAGAGAAATGTTCCCCGTGGCCATTGATGGGCCCTCACTCTGTGGTTTATAAATCAAAGATACAATTTGAGAATAAAACACTTTTTATGAAATAGAATGTCAAGAGCTCCTTGTTAAATTTGCTGTAGCAATTAAGTTCTCAGGTGAGAAAATGCCTCCTTTTCAATGTTTTATTAACTCTGTCATTCAGTCCTCCATTTATAGGAGCAACTCCTCATATTAAGTATACATTAGGATGACTTTTAACCCCCACTGAAGTGAAAAGTTTGAGAGGAGGAATTGGTTGCCACCCCTGCTTGAATATCAGTGGAGACCAGATCTGCTCTAATTTGCAGAGAAAAAAAGACAAGGAAAAGATGGCCAAGGTCCAATGGGGCCAGGCTGGCTGGCATTGGGGTAACGTCCCTGAGGGTTGTATATTATCTGGAGGAATATCTCCACAGGACATTGGTATATTCTCCTAAATTGCTGTGCTGATCCCTTTTGTCCACCCAATCTTCAGATTCTAGTCAGTCACAACTTTGGGGTAAAAATGGAGGGTCCGTTTTGTGTTGTTCACCTTGGTATTTGAAGCAGAAAGTATGCATGGAAGGACAGGAGAGACAGACAGAGACAGAGATGGAGCCAGACTACTATAAATTCAATTAATGTATTTCATTCTAAAGAAAATAGTTGTAATGGGAAGTTGCTGCCCTCTGGAATAAGGACTACCGGGTTTGGAATCTGAAAGCCCTATAGTTAAACTTGGCCTTTGATAATGACTGAGTACCCTGAGTGGTTTTCTTTAAGCCTTAGTTTCTTCCTTTTTGATTAGTGATACGTCCATTCACAGGTTGCACGTTAGGTTAAATGAGTGAATTTCAAGTGAATTCCCTTCATAGACTGTAAAGCATGTCAGAGCCCTCTAGACGAAGCCCACCGGGAACACACCTGTAGCTAAGCAAGTTGGGCTCATTTCTTGTTGCAGGGAAGGAATACAGATCCACGGGAAATGGAGGTATTCCAGTAAGAAGATGTCAGGAAGAATTTATTTTGAATTTGCCTCATGTCAGATGGTTTCAGGATAGGTTTAAGGAAGGGGACTGGGGAAATTCCATGAATGTGTGTCTTAATAAATCTTACCTAGCAGGATAGACCAGAGTGAGGATAGAGTAATAATTGACGAAGAAGCAGCAGTCACTCATATTAGTTGAAAAACCAAGACTATCTGGGTGTTTTCATGGTGTCTTGGACAATGTTCACATTTTGACTGTGTTCAGATGGGATTACAGAGTCATTTTGGTTTTGCCTTGATCCATCAGGATCACAGAGTGGACTTGTCTGATATTGATGTTTTGTGATGTTCAACAAGAGATCACCAAGGTCTGGCTGGTAATTCCAAGCTAGCTCCTGGATATCAGTGTCTGCTTTTCTCTTTCTCAAATGTTATAGAAAAGTGCAATGTCTTATGTTTGCAAGTGTGGGATACAATGTGGGTGTGTCTGTGTGTGTGTGTGTGTGTGTGTGTGTGTGTGTGTGTGTGTGTGTGAGGGAAGAGTTGAAGTCTCAGCAGTGTATGTGTCTACACTCATTGGTAAGGGCATATTTTTTTTCTTTCTTCAGTGCTGGGTATCAAACCTAGGTCTTCATGAGCACTAAACAGATCTACCACTGAGCTATATCTCAATCCTCTGCACCCACTACACCAAAGCGTATTTTTAATGGAAACATTGAGGCAATTTAGGAAACACAGTGGAGACATTCCAATGTCTCTTCCCTTCTCAAGGAATGTGAACAACCACAGCCCTTGATGAGGGAAGAGACTGTGTGATGGTTTTGTCTTCTCATTCTTCACAGCTGAATGCATGAGAACTGGACCCTGACCCAGAATCAGCTAATCCACAGGCTCAAAAGTGATCTAGAACTCCGTGGCCTGGCTTGAAGTGTTCCTTTGGACCAATGAGGTTATTCTCCCAGAATTGGAAAACCAAGAGATAGAACTAGTTATTGACAGTGAGCAAAAGACCATGAGGAAGACAATGTGCGAACTGATGTACAAACTATGAGAGAGAAACAGATGAGGAGAACAGAGTAAAGAGGACAACAGAATTGAAGCCAGAGGGAAACTGATGCTTCATGATAAAATGATGGGCCACAGAACTTTCTCAGAATGTCCCAATTTTAGCCTTGATGATACTGTGACAAATTATTTCCCTGGGAGCTAGCTCAAATGCATCATGTGTTTTGTAATAGGGCAGTTAATCCAACCACTTTGGAAAGCAATGTCAAGATTCCTCAAAAGACTAGAAATGGAACCACCATAAGACCCAGCTATACCACTCCTAGGTATAAAAAAAAAAAAACAAAAAAAAAAAAAAACTACAATCAGCATACTAGTGATACAGGCACATCAGTATTTATGGCAATGCAATTCACAATAGCCAAGATATGAAACCAGCCCAAGTGTTCATCAAAAGGTGAATGAATAAAGAAAATGTGAGATAGGTAAACAATGGAGTTTTGCTCAGCCATAAAGAAGGATGAAATATGGCCTTTGCTGGTAAATGGAGAGAACTGGAGAATATCATGCTAAGTGAAATAAGCCAGACTCAGAAAGTCAAGGGTCAGATGTTTTCTAGAAACTAGAGCAAAATAAGAGGGAAAAGAGGGGTGGAATCCCATGAAAACAGAAGGGAGATCGCTGAAGTACCAGAAGGAGAGAGCAGGGGACGAAGTACAGAAAGAAATTGACCAAACGATGCCGTGTATGTATATGAATATACTATAGTGAATTTCACCTTTATGTATATCTATAAAACACCAATTTAAAAAACAATAAGTAAAATGGAGACTAGTAAAGTAGAGGAAGAAGAACAGGGGAAGGGAGACCAGGAGGGAAAGAAGTAGTACTGGGGGCTGAAATGAAGGAAATTATATTTCATGCATGTATAATTATATCAGAATGAACCACACTATTAGGTATAACTATCATGCCATAAAAACATTAAAAAAGACAATTACTACTTTATGTGATCTTACACAGTGTTGGAGGTTTAAAGATCTTTTGGACATGTTTTAGCTTTTGTTTTCTAGTTGAGAGAAGTTAGTGTAAGATGAATGGAGTCACTCACTGAAGCTCTCAGAACAGGTTGGTCCTGGAACGTGAATAGAAAACCAGATGCTCAGGATGTGTGCACATGGAACACACACATGTTTCTCATTAAGGACCATGATCCCATGTGGGGACAGTCTCCTTACCAAGGTAGTCCTTGTTATGGTATCCCCCATTTGTGTGAGACAATGCAAGAAAGTTTAGAAGTGAGATGATCATATTAGGAGAGCCTTAGCCTAATCAGTGTATTAATCCACTTGAATGGATTAACTGGGTGATGAGGAGAAGCAGGTAGGGTGTGGCCGGAGGAGGTAGGTCATTTGGGGGCATGCGTTTGAGGTTTATGTTTTGTCCTTGGTGAGCACAGCTCTCTGCTTCCTGATTGACACGTCCTGAGTTGTTTTCCCCCTCCATGCCCTTCTGCCATGCTGTTCTGCCTCACCCGGAACCCAGAGCAACAGAGTTAGACATCTATGGACTGAGATCTCTGAAACCTTGAGCTCCAAATAAACTTTTCCCCCTTTAAAATTGTTCTTGTTGGATCTTTTGGTCACAGTGGGGGTGGGGAGGAGGGCTACTAAAACTTTTCTTTAAACTGGAGTAGATAACCGTCCCCAAGTGATTTGAGCACTAGTAAGTTCGCCCACGTCTTACTCCACCTAGATCCTCAAGCTACTGCAAAGATTTAATGAATTTGCAAGTATTAAAATCTTACCACAGTACTTGGAGCATAAATGTTAAATGAATGGTACCTACAAAAATGTGACATCAAGCTGTGGTTCTAAATCAATTTTGCTAGGATTCAGAGCTAGTAAGAATAGATGAGTCAGGGTATGTAGGCTTTTTAGATTTAGCTTAAAACAGCAATCAAAGGATATGATCAACAGTCTGGGGTTGAGTTCACCTACATTGACATAAATGAAAACTATCTTATATTGGTTCAGCCATCTAAAGTAGCTCCTTCAATTCAACATCATCCTTGAAACACTAGCCAAAGCAATCAGACAGACCAGAGAAATTAAAGGGACAGGAATAGGAAAAGAAGAGCTCAAGCTATCACTATGTGTCGATGAAAAGATTCTATAATTAAAGGATCCAAAAAACTGCACCAGAAAACTTCTAGAACGAATAAATGAATTCAGCAAAGTAGCAGGATATAAAATCAACAGGCACAAATTTAATGCATTTCTATTCATGAGTAATGAATCCTCTGAATGAGAAATTAGGAAAAATACTCCATTCACAATAGCCTCAAAAAAAATAAAATAAACTCGGGAATCAATCTAACAAAAAAGGTGAAAAACTTCTACAATGAAAACTACAGAACACGAAAGAAAGAAATCAATGAAAACCTTAGAAGATGGAAAGATCTCCCATGTTCTTGGATCGACAGAATTAATACTGTCAAAATGGCCATACTACCAAAGGCACTATACAGATTCAATACAATTCCAATTAAAATCCCAATGATGTTCCTCATAGAAATAGAGAAAGCAATCATGAACTTCATCTGGAAGAATAAGAGACCCAAAATAGCCAAAGCAATCCTGAGCAGGAAGAGTGAAGCAGGAGGTATCATAATACCAGACCTTAAACTATACTACAGAGAAATAGTTACAAAAATGGCATGATATTGGCAACAAACAGACACACAGACCAGACTAGAAGACACAGAGACAAACCCATATAAATACAGTTATCTCATACTAGACAAGGGTGCCAAAAACACACAATGGAGAAAAGATAGCCTGTTCAACAAATGGTCCTGGGAAAACTGGAAATCCATATGCGGTAAAATGAAATTAAATCTCTATCTCTCACCCTGCACAAAACTCACCTCAAAATGGATCAAGGACCTGTGAATTAGACCAGAGACCCTGCATCAAACAGAAGAAAAGTAGGCCCAAATCTTCATCATGTTGGCTTAGGACCAGACTTCCTTAACACGACTCCTAAAGCAAAAGAAATGAAAGCAAGAATCAATAAATGGAATGGATTCAAACTAAAAAGCTTTTTCTCAGCAAAGGAAACAATCAATAATGTGAAAAGAGAGCCTACAGAGTGGGAGAAAATCTTTTCCACACACACTTCAGATAGACCACTAATCTCCAAAACTTATAAAGAGCTTACCAAAACTGTACACCAAAAATACAAAGAACCCAGTCAATAAATGGGTGAAGGAACTGGGCAGGCACTTCAACAAATATATGGAAAAGTGTTCGCCATCTCTAGTAGTTAAAGAAATGCAAATTAAAACCACCCTAAGATTTCATCTCACTCCAATTAGAACGGCTATTATCAAGAACACAAGCAATAATAGGTGTTGGCGAGGATGTGGGGAAAAAGGTACACTCATACATTGCTAGTGGAGCTACAAATTGGTGCAGCCACTCTGGAAAGCAGTGTGGAGAATCCTCAGAAAACTTGGAATGGACCCACCTTTTGACCCAGGTGTCCCACTCCTAGGTTTATACCCAAAGGACTTAAAATCAGCATACTACAGTAATGCAGCCATATCAATGTTTAGAGCAGCTCAATTCACAGTAGCTTGATTGTGGAACCAACCTAGATGCCCTTCAACTGATGAATGGTTGAAGAAAATGTGGCATATATACAAAATGGAATATTATTCAGCCATAAAGAAGAATAAAATTATGGTATTTGCTGGTAAATGGATGGAGTTGGAGAATACTATGCTAAGTGAAATAAGCCAATCCCATAAAACCAAAGGCCAAATGTTTTCCCTGATAAGTGGATGATGATACATAATGGGGCTTGGAGAGTGGCAGGTAAGAGAAGAATGGAGGAACTTTGAATTACATAGAGGGAAATGAAATGGGGGAGGAGCCCGGGGTATGAAAGATGGTGGAATGAGACAGACATGATCACGCTATGTACATGTATGATTACATATGTGGTGTGAACCTACATCGCGTACAGCCATAAAAACGAAAAGCTGTGCCCCACTTGTGTACAATGAATCAGAATGCAGTCTGTAAAAGAATAAAAATAAAAATAAAATAAAGTAGCTCCTTCTACAAACAGGAACGATGTAATGGTTTCATCGCCCTTTTTCAGTGTTGGAACGCTAGTCTGAGAGACGCCACAGGAAGTGGAGGAATGTTCTCCCCGCAGGAAATGATTGGGAACCTTGGGCACAAGGGGGTTGGGGAGTGGGTCAAAGTGGAAGGAACTTTCCTAAATTCACTGTTCTACCCAGGACCAGTTCCTCACGCCCAAGAACTTGCAAATAAAGGGCACCCTCTCCATCTGGCTGTGCCTGCAATTCTTCTCTGTCCGAGCCTTAATGTCACCAGCGTGATTAGTGCCTGTATCAGGGAAATTGCCTCCTTGTCATGTGCCGACCCTTCCCATTCATCTTGTCCCTACAGGAGAGGAGAATGGCAGGCTGAGGTTGGAGAACATTTCTCTCGTAATGAAAGCAGCCCCCATGGGTCCAGCCGAGCTCCCAGGTCCACAGAGGCAGGAGGGAGGCTCTGGTAAGATTTTTTTTTTTTTTTTTTTGCAATGCATTATAGAAAGTTTATTTGAAAAGTTCTTTTGAAAGCCTGGGAAATTTGAAGTCCTGTTCCTTTCAAGACGACCCTTTGAAAGGTCGTGGATTCCAGATAGATGGATTCCTGCTGCGAGCAGAGCAAGGTGGTGCTGGCTTTGGGAGGCATTTATCCCATCTGACAGCCGTGCTTTTATTTGAAGGGGAATTTCTTTTAATAAAGTAGTTCTTTAAGCAACTCTCCATGTGAACTGAATGCTTAAGTTTTCTAGGCTTTTCTGACAGTTCTGAAACTAACCCTAGGCATATTTTTTCAAACTGTCATGATTGATACTCATTTTGATCAAAGTATTTTTGTTTACATGTGAAAGTCACTTAAGAGAATTCTGTTACTGGTTGGATATTTTATGCTTTACCCCACTTAATACCATAAAAAGCTAATTATAAAATGAGCTTTTGGTTGGTATTTTTTATGTCAGGTGCCCGATTCCTGTTATAGACTTCTTGTTATTAAAAATAAAATATAAGATTTCTATTGAAATATATACATATATATTTTATAAACATATATATTTTATACATGTAATGGACATTAAATGTGACTTTGGAGATTATATAATCATATAATCATTGTGAACTTCCAAAGGCTTATTTTCATATATTTTAGATTGTTGATCAAGTGACATTGAAGCATTTTTGGTCATGGGACACACTTAAGATGAAAACATTTTCAAGAATTTTGTTTTTCTAGAAAAAAATTATTTGAAAAAGGACACAGGCTTTTCCTGAGACTCGAGTCCATTTCCTCCTATTTTATCGAAGCTGTTGTCCACAAACAAAGCAGTTCACTGCTTACGTGTGTGTGTGTGGGGGGGGGGCATGTGTATCATTTCTCAAATGTATAATACTTTTGGAATAGGTAGGCTAAGATCCCACTTCAGTGTGACCTATCATTTCCAAATGGCATGATCACTATAGTATTAGAACTTAGCTTATGTCACAGATATTCATTTACCAGAACAATCTGACCCTTCTCCCTGGCTTAGAATAATTAATCTTTATTTCATGAAATCAAGCCAGAAAATTACATGACACCTTTGTGATATTAATAGGGCAGATTCATTTCAACGGATTGCTTTGATCCTCTATTTTAAGTGTATCTCTTTATCTCCCTAACATGACCTTCTTTTCAGCCCGCTTTTATCGGTGAAATAGCCTTTGTTAGTCTCTGGAACTTTTCCACTCTCTGCAGCCTCCAATGAATTTATCATTGTTCAGACATTTAGCTTTGCTCCCATAGAAAAGTGTAGAAGTGTTTTTTTTTTTTTAAACAAGTCTCAATGTACTTGCCACACTACAATAGCGATTGTTAGCTAATCATTATTGTGTGTGAAGCAGACAAAAGCTCTTTAAAATGAATGTAGGTTTATTCTCCACAACAGTAATTCAGAGACTCATTTTTTTCCCATCATTCCATGGCAGCGACTGAGCCTGAAGCTTGACTCAAACCTCTGATAAGAGATGAGAAAAAAGGAATTGAACATTAGTGAAAACCATTTCGGCAAAATGAGAATGAAGTTTTGTAAAGCTGGATGCTTTGTCCTATTTGTGATGTGGGTAGTTTCAGTCTTTCCTCAGTCCCAGCATTTCAGCCTGGCGGACTGAATTCTGGATAGAGTTGTCTATGATTAGTGTTGACACTTATTATGTGTGGCACTCATACACAGTTTTCTAAAAGACCCTTTCTTTGGAGAATTTCTCATGAGTCCTTTCTATGAAAGGTGGAAGCTAGGTGCTCATTTTTCCAACATCCCTTGCTACTGAGTGTAGCCATGTGACTTAGTCTCCATCAATAAAATGGAAACACAGGAGAGAGTTTGATGTGAAGCATCAGGAGGAGATAGGTTGCATAAGAGCATTTTCTGGCAAGCACAGAAAAGGGTGCATGCAGTGGACTTGTGGGGACAGTTGTTGGGTGGGGGAGTCCTGGTGTTCAGGGGCTGACTATGGGACTGAGCTGCAGAGTCCATGTACCAGGGACCTGGAACTTTGTCTGGGACATTTCCAAAATATGGTTTACAGTTACTTTTTGTTTCTACATCATGTTTCAATCACCCTGGAGATTGCCCAGAATCCTTCAGTATGTTCTATTTGTTTCCAATTGATGTGAAGAGTTCAACATACCTAGATACTTCTTCTTCATTAGCAGTTAAATATGACTCTTCAGAGGGCAAACACATAAAGGATCAGTGTTGAGAAGAGTCTGAACCATTTCCCAACAGTGAATTTGGGACGTGTGTCTAATTAATTATAACAACGATAACAAAACCTCCCTTGGGACAGTTACAGTCTTAGAGCCAAGGAAGATAGCTAGAGGTAAAATCCCATCTTTTACTCTGGGTTCTTTGGGGTTCTTCTTTTCCTAGATTCTTGAAAAATCTCTTGCTCGTGGGATGGCAGTTTGGCAGTTGTGTCTCTCTGCAGTTAAGAGTTCATTTTCTCAAGTTTGAGACTTCTTGCTTAACCGATGACATCAGTAGTGCTGGTATTTGATGTTTTCTGGTTCTACCCTTGGATCTTGCTCCCATTGTGCTATTTCAAGTCTCCCACTTGAGGAGATCACCGTTTTGGACTATCAGAAATACCACAGCACATCTGTGATTGATCCCACGTACACTGCACTGCTTAAGTTGTGCTGGGCTCTCAGGCCTCAAGTTGGTCTAAGTGATGGGTCATGCTAACCTGCACCCTATTCCTGAAGCTGCTCTTTAATTCTCTTCCTGGGTTCTACTTTCTTTGATTATCTGCCTCTCCTAGAGTCTTAACTGCCTAAGGCGGATTTCAGCCTTGGTCCCTTAAAGCAGATTTCAGCCTGGGTCCCTTCTTTGGCCTCAACCTCAAAAGCAGTGCTGGACACATTGCTAGTACTTAAGGAGGTCATCACAGAACCTGATGCCCTGAGGACCGTGGGCGTGGCTGCACAAACCCAGAGCTGTTGTCACTATCTGACTGTCTGTCTCTTTTACTTTCCTCATTTCCTTGGCCACACTGACCAGGAGCCAAACCTATCCCATTCGGTCTTCTAAGGTGCCAGTGTTAAGTTTCGGAGGGTTTTATTAATCCCCTCATGCCCTTTTTGTTAAGGTTTATTAGAGTATTTAAGTAACTCTTTCAACCATTTATGGAATATTCTTGTTTGGTCCAGATTCTGTGTTTTAGTGATTTTTTTTTTTTCCCATCTCTTCTTCTTTCAAATATGTTCCATTTATTTTATAGGTATAGGGGTATGGACAAAATAATTGCTTTTAGTAGACTAAATCCACACTGTTCATATTAAACAGTTAGGGTCTCAGGAAACGAAATCAATCAATAAAAGAAAATCCCCTTGGAATCCTTTAAATCCCATCCATCCACTCTGAGTGAGTGACATCTACATACCATGCAAATAGTTGCATAAAAAGTTGAATATGTATTGTACTATTCAACTCCATACATTCAAATATCTGAATGTTCAGAAATATGTCCAAACCATAGAATATCAAAATGTGAAAGTCAGGAAGGACCTGAAAACTTTTTTTATGCTATGTATCAGATAAGGCACTTATACCCACAATATATAAAGAATGTATACAATTTAATAATAAGAAGAAAAATCATGCAGGAAAATTGGGCTAACTGTTTGAAGAGGCACTTTGGAGAAAGCTAAAGCAATGGGTAAAAGATCATGACAAGGTGGTCAGGGTGATTTTTAATTAGGAACGGGCAAATTAAAACCATTAAATCCCTACTACGTACCCATGAAATGGCTAAAATGGAAAAGGCTGACCATAGCCACATAATAACCTATGTGGACATAAAGACTTATCCCTACACTTTCATGCCAATGCTGTTTCTTAAAACCTAAAGAGAAATATCCCCATATCCATGAATCATATATTCGTAGAAGGAAAAACTACTCACAAATGAAAAGGAATCCACCACAGATACACACATCACATGGATCAGTCTTGAAATCATCATACTGAATGAAAGCACAGACCAGAAAGAGAGTAGATAATGGGTGATTTCGTTTATGCAGAATTCTTAAAGATGCACGCTCATCTTTAGTGACAAAAAACAAACTGCTGGTTTCCTGGGGTCAGGGTTGGAGGGAAGGAAGCAGTACAGAAGGATACATATATTGCTCTTTTTCTGATTACAGTTAGCACATCATCCCCAGTAAATTATCTTTGAAAATGTACTTCCCATTTCATATTTCCTATCTATATTATTTCTAGGTAAGAAAACATTTTTGATGTTTATCTTTTCTACATGATTATTGAATCATTTTTGTCTTTCTTTGTAAACTAGTATTTTACAACTAATAAGCATCTTTAAAACCTTTTCTTTTACTCAGTGAGACTATAGATACCTATTTCCCTTTTTCTTCTTTCTTTTAAATGACCCAGAAATTCAATAAAAGTGATGCAGTGAAGGAAAAACAGCTTTGTCTGACCGAAAGGAATCACCCAGTGAAATTATAGCTTTAATTTTCAGCCTGACCTTTCTTGTAATTTATTTGGGATTTCATGATTCAAAGGAAATAGACTGTTCACTAAGGAATGCACCATCCACCCTCCCAAGAGAGGTTTTAAATATCAAAGCTTTGAGTCTAATAACCTCGTGGCAATAGAAATATGACTGTTTTCTGTTTCTCTCTATGCCTGTCAAGAGCAGGGCCTGGTCCTGTGGTCTTTTGACCAATGTCATTTCCAAAGTGACCACATTGGAGTGGTATGTCTGAGAGATCTGATACAGTATATAGTTACAGATAATTGGTAAGATACTGGGGAGCAACCAGGAGTTGTAGATCTGGAAAGGTAAGAACAGGTATAGGAGATTGAAGCAGGTAGAGCAGACTAGTATCCAGGCTCAAGGTTCAACCATGGCTTGTAGAATATTTTTGGCAAACTCTGTATGGGTGCGTGAGGTGAGATACATGACCTGAGATGGGATACATGAACACTGTTTTGAGACAACCAGGACCTCATCTAACACAACACAATAGTGTTTTCCTAATTGAAATTTTGACTGCTTATTTTACAGAGAACAGAGAGTAAAATAAGAGAGTTGGAGGAAAATATTTAATGAATTAAGTAATTAAATTCAAGATTGAGTTAACTGAAAGTGAGCATCTTACCAAATTGCTTACCCGCCTATAATGATAAATCAACATGTTTTTTCTATGCGGTTTGACAGAAAATGTGCTTGTGGAATTATTATGCACCTCCCAGGAGCTGATGGTGCTGCCCAAGGATAATATATCAGTCACTTGATTATAATTGTTTTTAGGGTCAGAAAGAAAAAAAGCACAGCTCTTCCATACTTGGGGAGAAGGGGTGTTTATAGTTTGTGGGTCAGTGAAGATTTCTCTGAAATGAAAATTGCATTGAAGTTGAAATATGTAAGAATCGTATTTAAGTTGAGATTCATTAAAAAACGAGAAGAGCAATCCAGGCAGTGGGAACAGCATGTGCAAAAGACCTGAGGTCCTCTGGAAGACATCTGGCTTGTTTGAGGAAATAGAAGGTCAGTTTGGCTGAACAATGAAGTATTGGATATAGCCAGGTAAAGAGTTTGGATTTTATTCTAAGAGTAATTGAAGGGTTTTAAATAGAAGATCAACATTATGAGATTTTTGTTTTTAAAGATTACCTTGGCTTCCATGTGGGAAGTATACCAGAAAGGGTCAAAATAGAAGATTGTTCTTGCAGTTATCTAGGAAAAAGAAAATTTTGACTTGGACTAGTGGTGGTAGAAGGGTTAGAGAACTTTGAATGAATCCTAGAGGTATTTAGGAAGTAGAGTGAATAGACCTTACCTTGAGTGGGATGCATTGAATAACCCAGGAGGAAGATCAACTCTGAAGTTCCTGATTTGCAACAATTGATGGTGCCATTCATAGAGACCAGGACTTTGGAGAAAAATGGATATGGGAATTATATCAAAATTTTGCCAGCATGGTTGCCTATATCTTTAAACCCAGTGTTTTAGTCAGCTCTTTTGCTTCTGTGACTAAATGATCTGACCAGCACAAGTATAAAGGAGGAAAGATGTATTTGAGGGTTCATAGTTTCAGCAGCCTTAGTCCATAGAAGGCTGGCTCCATTCCTTGGGGCACAAGGTGAGACAGGACATCATGGTGGAAGAGTGTGGCAGATGGAAGCAGCTCACATCATCAGGAAGCACAGAGAGAGACTCTACTCTCCAGATACAAAATATATACCCCAAAGCCACACCCTGATTCCTCTCTCCTCCAGCCACACCTACCACTTCAGTTACCACTCAGTTAATCCCTGTGAGGGGATTAGCTCACTAATTTAACCCACTCAATCATTTCTCCTTCAAACCTTCTTGCATTGTCTCACATGTGAGTTTTTGGGGGACACCATGTCTAAACCATAACACCCAGCTACTCAGGATGCTGGGGCAGAGGGATCACTTGAACCCAGCAGGTGGCCATCATAGAAAGACCCTGACAACCCCCTGCCAAAAAAAAAGAAAAGCTTAGTTTTATATATGTTGATTTTGAGGTACTTGTGGTTTATCCAAGGGCCAATGTCAAGTAGACAGTTGAGCATATTCATTAACTTAGAGGAGAAGGCCCAAGCTGGACTTGTCAATTTGCAAGTCATTAGAATTCAGAACGTGATAAAAGTTAAAAGAAAGATTATGAATGTGGGAGAAAAGGTTAAAGAGACACCACTGGGAAAAGACTGTCAACATTTAAATGGGCAAAAGAAGCTAAAAAATGAAGAGGAAACTACAAGGATGTGGCGTCATGGAAACACATAAGCAACAGTGCATGCAGCCTGGCTAAGCAAGCTGAGGGCTGAGACACATCTGTTGGTGTTAGCAACAAGGGAATTGTCAGTAACCTTAGGAAGAGCCACATGGCAAGATGGAGGCAGATTGTGTAGGTTAGGGAGGGAGGAGAAAGTAGAAAATAAAGATGTAAATGACTGATTAGAAAGAGATTATGTTCTCCAAGCAGCTACAGTTTGTTTGGGGAAGAAGCAAATTCCATGTGTGTAGCTGAAAAAGTGTTCATGAAAGGTTCAGAAGGTAGACATGCTCTTTACCTGTGCAATTCAGAATTAAGTTGTGTCACCTCATATTTTAAGAATTCATATCTGGATAAATGGCTTTGCTCAAAGCTACTTTCAATTTTATTATGGAAGAAGGTGTATTGGTCAGCTTTCTGTTAGCATAATGAAATACCTGACAGAGACTATTTATGAAGAAAAGAGACTGTCTTGGCTCACAGTTCAGACTACATAGCACAGGATCAGTGAGGGTCAGCCCTTGGATACCTTACCTTGTGATAAATGGCAATGGTAGGAGCATATGCAGGAATAAGCAGATTACATGTTGATACCAGAAAACAGAAGGAGGATCCAGGTTCACTCACTCAATAACATATTTATTTATTTATTTATTTATTTAGAGAAACACCAAGGGATCACACAACAGCCATCTCACCCCTAAGGGTGACCTAAGGAAGTCCCTCTAAGCCCCACCTCTAAAGGTTTCACAGCATCTCAAAAAACCACCCCCCAGGGGATCAAGCCTTCAATTGCATGAACTCTTGGGGGTCACTCAAACCATATCTAAGGCACAGCAAAAGGTAAATAATGTTTGTCTTTGTGCAAATAAGATTATTCAGGAAGAAGGAGGTTCAGGTATTTATTTATAGAAGACCATTGATGGAAGATTGCTTATGTTTCCCATATCTGTGGGATACAAAGTGCCATGAAGGGAGAACCCTGATTAATATCATCACAATTGGATCTTCAGCACACGAACAGCATCCAGTGCGGAAGTGGTTCCATTACTGTGTTGATCGAATAAATGCAAGTTGTTTCTTTCATAGTCTAGGGGTTAGTAGAGTACTCAGAAGTAATATAACCATACTTTGGCAGACATACTCAGTGCTCCTGACCCTTGTGAATGTGGGTAACTCAGGCCTGACACGTTCCCAACAAGCCCAAGTCAGAAAATGTACCATCAAGGCAAGCTCGGCATGACTTAGATTGGAATTCTGCTTTCAGGAAACCTTGGGTAAATAGCAAGAGAGTGGAGTATTGCAAAGTGGAATTGTTTGCATTCACTGTCAAACCTATACTATTACCCCAATGCCAAAGGCGGTGTCCTGGGAACGTGCGTGTGCAGAACTGAATGGTACCTGGACTGTCTCTGGAGGTTAGAAATCTCTCCCGAAGTTCCTCCTCAGTGCCAGCAAGTGCTGAGTACTCTCCTTTTGACTCAATCAGAATTTGCTTTGTTTTCTCATTACAGTATTAAAATGTACATTTTGCCTCCATGTGCTGTGGAAATAACAAAGCTCCGTAACAGTTGGTTTTATCTGTAGCACCTTCCGTCTTTGAATCTCCATGGAGCTCATAAGCTGATAATGTTCTTTCCAAATGAGCTATTTTGTAATCACACTCCACATGATTGTTTAAAATGATTATTATTGTTTCACCTTAATATAAAAAGATTTATTTGCCAATAGAAAAACCCGGTTTATCCAAGAATGCTTGTGTTAACTGCCTCTTGGCTCATCAAGGTCTGTGGGAATCTGGAGGCTGTGTAATGCAAATGTTAGTCTCTGGTTCTGTACATTTTAAGAAGATAAGGAGCTTAGTTTCCATATTAGAAGATGAATTTTGCTATTTTATCTTAGTAGAGTATAATGTAGGCAGAGGAAGGAAAGATGCAACAGGGGAGGGTACATATTTAGGGAAAATAAGGGTGGGAGGGTTAAGTGAGACTTGGATGATGTATTCCTCCCTCCCCATCCTGGGGCTTAGGTTTAGGATCCATTTTCCAAAGCCCATGAAACCTGCTTCTGTCTGGAATTTCCACTACAGCTTGGATACCTGTTTTATTTTGTTTTGTTTTGATTGCCTGTTATCATCTCACTGAAGAGGTCATGGCAGAGGCAATTTATAGCATCTGCCATTATCACCTCAGTCACTGTCTGGTAGTGATACCTACCCAACAATATCCAGTGAAGAATTTGGTGATGTGATGCTTGGAGGGTTCATCTTTGAAGTCACTCATACCCAGATTGTATTATATAGGTAAAAGCTTTATAGAAAAAAAATTTTAAAAGCTACATAAAGAAAAGTTTCAGCAAACCTTTTCTGTAAAGAGTCAGGCAGTAAATATTTTAGGTTTCACAGGCCAGATGGTCTCTGTTGCAGCTACTTAACTCTATTGTTGTAGTGCAGGAGCCGCCATATGCAATGCATAAGTGAATGATCGTGGCTATGTGCCAATAAAACTCCTATCTACAGAAGCAGGTGGTGAGCTGGATTTGGGTCTCAGGTGATGATTTGCCAACCTTTTCTTTCAATCATAGTTTCCACAGTTTGCTAATCTTCATAATGACGGAATAGGGATCTAGTCATCTCTGATATTCCTTTAGAGTTATTCTTTCAGTTGAGTGTTTTTCCTTCCTTTTCCACATATTCAATAGAGAATACTTAGAATTTGGGGGAACAATAGAGTCATCTCAGTGGCAACTGAGGCCACGATGATCTGGGTCTTCTTGATCTCCTTTTCTCCTATCACTTCCTTTATCAATCCTGACGTTGTTCCCTGAACACAACAGACATGCCCCTCTCCCAAGACCTTGGCCCTGGTTTTCTCTAAGAGAGACAAGGCCACAAACCTTACTCCTTTCTCTTCAGATCTCTACTCAGACGTCACTTTGGGCCATTGTGTTGCTAGAAACAACAAGTGTAGGTATTTTCAACAGAGAATTTAATAGAGGAGATTGGTTTAGAATAATGAAAGGATTAGGTGAGCAGAATGGATAGGAAAGTTCACAGAGGACAGTGACAGCAGCAAGACTGAAGGAGAAAAGGGAAATGGTGTAACCTGGAGTCTACGCTCTCGCTGCCGCAGAGAGGCTGCTGTTGCATCTACCAATAGCATCTACCTAGAGGATGCCTGTTCCTGACATCACCAGTGCCAGGGACATTGTGTGCTGTGCAGCTACTGCTGTTGGTGCCACTCTCTGAACCAGGGTCCGAGAATCCCACACTCCACTGTGGTGGATGAAGTTGCATAAAACCTCATCAGAAAGGGAAGGAATATTGCTTTCACCTCCCTCATGCTTTCCTCCTAACTTTAATCACTGCTTCCCCTTGAGCCCAGCCAGTTCCCCACTGCAAGGGGTTCTGGGAAATTTAGTTTCCAATCTTCCAGACTTCTGCTACAGAGATTCGAATCTAGAAAGAATGGAATAGAGCAAAGAAACAATGGGTCAAAAACCAGCTTGCCCTGTCCACTCAAAAATGAAACATCCCAACAACTTACCCTTTTTCTTTACTTTACATTTCTCCAGATCATGTTTCCCTGCCTGAATCTAAACTCACTTTTTTTAAATCACCAGCCTTCAATACTAGAATGTCAGCTCCATGAGGCAGAGATTTTAATCACAATTATATCCCCAGTGCCTAGAGCAGTGGGCAGTTGATAAATAGTGATAGAATGAATGAAGGCATCCTTTAATTACAGCCAGGGACTACTTCTGAAAAGAACTGCAGCTCACTGAGCTGAGTTTGACAGCTTTAAAGTATCTTAGAAAATTAGGGAACTGGAAACAGAGCTCAGTGGTGGAGTACTTGCCTAGCATGCATAAGGTCCTGGGTTTGATCCCAAGTACTGCAAATAAATTTTAAAAAAGGGATATGGGGGATAAGGAGAAAGTTTTTCTCTTTTTTATTTATTCTCTTATATCACCCATATTATATTTACTCTTTTTCCCTAGGAAACATCTACTTTCAAACACATTTCTATTGACATTAAAAATTTGTTGATAAAGGGGACCCTACATCAAAATTTACTTCAGTGTCTTGGCAGATGAAGGAGTCTCCTTAGAGTTTCCTAGCACTGTCATTAAAAAAGTACCACTTGCAGGACAGTTTAAACAGCAAAAATTAATTCTCCCTTGGCTCTGGAGACTAGAAGCTGAGATCTAGGTGTTATCCGATTTAGTTCCTTCTTATGTCTGCCTCCTTGGCTTCTAGAAGGCTTGCCTTCTCCCCGTATCTTCACTTGGACATCCTCTGTATGGGTGTCTCTGTCCAAAATTTTCTCTTCTTATCAGGACACCAGTCACATTAGGTTAGACTCATCTTAATGGTCTCATTTTTTAAAATTATCTAATGACCCTATTTCCAAATACAGCAACATTTTGAGATACTGATGTTTAGGACTTCAACATACAAATCTGGGGAGGAGGGTACAATTAAAATCAAGGTAGATCCTCTCCCATGCTTTGGTCTTACAGCCTTTACAGCATTTAAACCAATGCTTACTAGGTTTAAAATTGAAAACCTTTCACACTTGCCATCTTCCAAGTGGTACTTTTTTGGGGTTCTTTTTAAATGATTGAAGGAGTATCATGACATGGAACTTCCTGTACTGTTTTTCTGAATCTAGAAACTGCATGTCTTCAGAGGTGAAGGCTAAACAAATCCTTAGTCTTGTAGCACTCAACGGAGCTGATAGGGTAAGCAAGAGATTAGACTCTGTCTATTTATTACAACAAAAATATCAGTATTCCATTGTCAGAGGAAGGTGCTCTGTCCTGTTCTTTAGCCTGACAGTGAATGTTGTAATAGACTAATAAAGTAGATTGAACAGCAAGGGACCCATCAGATCATGAGATGACACAGCATCTCTTGACTGGCAGGGCTGGCCCTGTGTTTGTGGCTAACGGACAAGCCGGCAACTCTGGAGTGGGTAAAGGTTCTGTAAGAAAACATACCCTCTGCGACCTTGATGTAAATCGAATCTGTCATAGAACACACAGTTGAGCTCTTGTCTTGTCTGTTTGCAGCCTTGTTCCATGAACAACCCACCAGATCTTTCCATTCTTTCCCCGAATATCGAGTGACCTTGGAAATAGCCTAATCTGTCTTGGTAGATTGAAGATAGAGAAAACAAGCAGGGCAGACAGACCTGCTGGCTCCTGCTATTGATCAGTGGCTTGAATGAAAGCTCATTATGAGCCAAAGAGATGTGTCAGACTCGGGTGTCAGGGGTGGAAAAACTCAAAACAGACCCTGGCAGTGAGAAGAAAAATGATAAAAACAAAACACGTACGTTACACACACACACACACACACACACACACACACACACACACACCTGCAGCCTGGTGACCTTTCTCCCTTCCTTGGGTTACTGGATTCCTTGTCTTCTGCTATTTTTCTCCAATTATAGAACTCCAGGGTCTCGGAAAGAGAGTGAGTCTTCCCAGATATCAATTATATAGTCTAGTCTGTTCTTCTCCTTTTTAAGATTTTTTTCTTTCCTTCCCTCCTTCCCTCCTTCCTTCCTTCCTCCCTTCCTCCCCCCCTCCCTTCCTCCTTTCCTCCCCCCCTTCTTTCCTCCTTTCCTCCCTTCTTCCCCGCCCCCCCCTTCCTTCTTTCCTCCCTCTACTGGAGATCCAACCCAGAGGCTCTTAGCCACTAAGCCACATCCCCAGCCTTCTGTATTTAGAGACAGGGTCTCACTGAGCAGCTTAGGTTCTCACCAAGTAGCTGAGGCTGCCTTTGAACTTTCCATCCTACTTCCTCAGCCTGGGACTGGGAGGCACTGGGACAACAGGCATGCACCACGGTGCCAGGCCACGCACAGTGAACTGAGGCCCAGCGAGATCGAGCTGAGCCCGCACCTGCCGCAGGTTAGCAGTACAGGTGGGCGTTTTCACGCAGGTCTGACTCAGTTGAAATCCAAGATGTTCCCTCCACATCCTGCGGCTTATCCCTTTGCACGACACTGTGTCTCCATGTCACAGCATCAGCCTCAAATGTCAAGATCCCGGCTCCAGGCAGATCCATAGAATATCCAGCAAGGAGCCCAGAACTGAGGGTAAATACACGTGGATCCAGGTCCTGATTTTGACACTTATTAGACCTGTGAGTTTGAGCATTTCACTTTCCATCTCCTGGGCTCACTTCCTTTCATTTTTAAAATGGACCTACTGATGCTTGTTCTCCTGGCTTCTCTGGGAGTATGTTGGTTTGCAATCAGCCTTTGAAGACACTTGTAGACTCTAGCAATTGTCTGTGTGTTCTGGGAGTAATCGCCCACTCTGCTCATGTCCAGCGAAGCTACAGCCAGAAATAGTGAAAGTAATTGTCCCAGCCAGCTCGGGGGGCTTGACCAAGAGCTGTGCATTAGAGATTGGAAGGAAGAAGAGTTTATTAGTCAGGGGTCTCCAGAGAAACAGAATCTATATGTACAAGGAGAGAGAGAGAGACAGAGAGAGAGACAGAGACAGAGACAGAGAGAGAGTTTAAGAGACTGACTTACACAGTTGTGGGGGCTAGCAAGTCTGAAATCCATGGAACAGGCCACTGACTGCAGATATAGGAAGCATCATAGAGTGGCTTGAATCCGAAGGCCTTCTGGAAAGCAGAATTCCTCCTTTCTTGGGAGTACGTCAGACTTTTTATATATGGCCTTCAACTGATTTGAGGAGCCACACCCATCTTAATCAGTGTGATCTGCTTCATTCAACGTCTGCTACGTTACCTGTTGATCTGATCTAAAAATACCTTCATGGCAACATCTCGACTTGCCTTTGGCCACAATCTGTGTATCATAGATGAACCATGTTGACACAGAAAATTAACTGTCAACAGTGGAAATCTCCATCTGGAGCCTTTGGGACATGGTGGTTGGGGTGCCCTAAATAGGACCAGAGGGAGAGGCAGCATGGAGGTTCAGGGCATCAGAGGGGAGGGACAAATCAAATTTAGTCCCAGAATGCCAGGACTTTCCGACTGCAGTCATTTTGTTGGGAGTGAGCTCAGTCTTTGCAGTTCTGGAATGGAGGTGGGGTTCAGGGTTTCTCCTTCCTCTCCATCGTTGACCAGAGCATAGAAAGGGTCAGAGAGAAATAGCAACCCCTCCCCACGGCCACTTCTGCTCTTCTTCAAACACTTGCATCCTCTGCTGGCTCTGATTCCCTCTGGCCACTGCTCCTCACTCTCTACCCACCCTCCACCATTTCCAAAGGCCCTCACTGTTCCCACACGAGACCAACCCAGCCATGGCCTGGGCACAGCCAGGCCTCCATAGAGAGGCCACTTGGAAACCTGGACTCTATCTCCAGGCCAGGTTTCACTGGCCTCCTGAGAACCATCATGCATCTTACATGCCACCTGTACAGCCCAGAGAACATCATTGCCTTTAAATATCACCACTTCTGTTGATTTCTGATTCTTTTCTTGTGTAGCACATTCCAAATAATTGCTGCTTAAACAATAGATTTTTGTTGTTGTTGTTGTTGTTGTTGTTGTTTGTTTTTTGTACCAGGGGTACTTAACCACTGAGCCACATCGCCAGTCCTTTTTTATTTTTTATTTTGAGGCAGGGTCTCACTGAGTTGCTTAGGGCCTGTCTGAGTTGCTGAGGCTGTCTTTGAACTTGCAATCTTCCTGCCTCAGCCTCCTGAGCTGCTGGGTTTATAGGCATTTGTCACTATACCCAGTTGATAGATGGTTTTAATGGGAGTAGATCTGGGCAGAGGAGAGAGGAAGGTGGCATATAAATGTTACAGTGATGTATGAGTTATCAGTAGTTATCAATGATAATCCTGTGTTGCCTACTGATCATGGCTTTGCTCCTTCACTCCCTCCCTCCAGCCCTTTCTTCCTTTCTTCCACACGTAATTATTGAGTGAATACTATGTGACAGGGCACTAAGCAGTGTAAGAGTATAACAATTCCGAGCAAAAGAAACAGACTTACTATCGTGGTGGGGAGATTATTTTAGAGGAAGGGTAGCAAAAGCACATTAAATACATAACATCACAAATATATAATTATGGTAAGTGCTTTGAAAGTAAGGTGTAGGTGCTATAGCCCTGAGGTACAACCCGCCCCCCGGGACTTGATCTAGTTTACACTGTGGATTGATGAAGAAGGAAGAACCAAGAGCAAGTGACCTTAGAATGGAGGGCAGCAGGAACATTTGCCCCCCCATAAATTTGTTGGTTATTTGAACTTCTTATTTACATAAATGTTTATTCATATCCTTTGCCCATCTTCCCCCCCTCCCACTTGGGTACCAGAGGTACTGAACCATTAAGCAACACATCCCCAGCCATTTTTTAAAATCATTGTTCTTATTTATTTATTTATTTATTTTTTTGGTGTAGATGGACGTAATACCTTTAATTATTTATTTAATCCTCAGCGATGCTGAGGATTAAACCCAGGGCCTCACACATGCCAGGCAAGTGCTCCACCACTAAGTCACAACTTCAGCCCCCCAGCCATTTTTTAAATATTTTACTTTGAGAGAGGGTCTCACTATGTTGCTTAGGGCCTCACAAAGTTGCTGAGGCTGGCCTCAAACTTGAGATCCTCCTGACTCAGCCTCCCAAGATGCTGGAATTACAGGTATGAACCCCCACACCCAGCCTTTGCCCATGTACGATTGAGTTTTTTGTTGTTGTTGCTTTTGCGTTTTTTCAAGCTCCTTATATGTTGCGGACCTTAATCATATGTGAGATAAATAATGTGCCAAATTTCCCCCCTTCCCCATTCTTCAGATTGTGTCTTTATTCTGTTGCTTATTTCCTTTGCTGCTGAAGTATCTTAGTTTAATATAATCCTATTTGCCTATTTTGGCTTATGTTTCCTGAGTTTTGGGGGGGTCTTAAACCCCCCTCCATTGTTGCCTGTACTAGTATTTTGAAACATTTCATTTTCTGTTTTCTTCTCATTGTTTTATAGTTTTAGGTCTTAAGTTTAGGTTTTTGGGGTATTTTGAGTTGACTTTTTGGTATTGGGTAAGAGAGATAGGGGTCAAGTTGCATTTGTTTGCATGTGAATATCCAATTTTCCCAGCACCATTTATTGAAGGGGCTATCCTTTCTCCAACATATATTTTTAGGGCCCTTGTTGAGATCGGTTTTTTGTAAATGCATGGAATCATTTCCACACATGGTATTCTGTTCTGTTAATCTTTGTGCCTGTTTTTATCCTAATGCCATGCTATTTTGATTGGTATGGCTTTGTACTATATTTTAAGCCACATATTGTGATGCTCCCAGCTTTGTTCTTTGTATCCAAGATTGTTTTGACTATTCAGGAGTCTTTTGTGCTTCCCTGTAAACTTTGAGATTATTTTTTCTAGTTCTTTGAAGAGTGTGGTATTTTGATGACAATTATATTGAATCTATAAATTATGTTGGGTAGAACTGACAGATATTGTAACAACATTAATTCTTCCAATCCATGAACATAGGAGGCTTTTCCATTTTTGTGTGCATGTTCTCTTGAATTTCTTTCCTCAGAGTTTTATAACAAAGATCATAGAGGTCTTTTAATTCTTTAAATTTACTCCTGGTATTTTATTTTATTTTTGAAGATATTGTGAATGGCAATTGCCTTCATGATTTCTTACTCAGCAATATCATTATTGGTATATAAAATGTTATTGATTTGTGTGTATTGATTTTGTATTCTGCTACTTTAGTTAATTCATTTTTCAATTCAAATAGTCTTCTGGTGGTTTTTAGGTTATTTTATGTATAGAATTATATGATCTACAAACAAGGATAATTTGACTTCCTCCCTTCCTCTTTGTATGCCTTTTATTTCTTTTTTTCTTTTTTTTTTCCTAATTTCTCTGGCTAATACTTCTAGTACTATGTTGAACATGAATGGCAAGAGAGGACCTCATTGTCTTATTCCAGATCTTAGACGTAAAGCATTCATTCAGATTTTGCCCATTAACTCTGATGTTGAGTGTGGGTTTTAAAATATAGCCTTTATTATGTAAAGAATTTTCTTTCTACACCTAATCATTCAGAGTCTTTATCAGCAAGCAATGATGAATTTCATCTGATACTTTTTCTGTATCTGTTGAGATAATCATGATTTTTGTTCTTTTTTTTTGTTGATGTGATATATTACATTTATTGACTTCTACGTATTGGACCCTCCTGGCATCCCTGGGATAAATTCTATGTGATCATGATGAATGCTCTTTTTGCTATGCTGTTGGATCTGATTTTGCTGATGATTTCTGCATTTATGTTCATTAGAAATATTGGTCTAAAAAATATCTCTACTAGATTTAAGTCAATGCACCATATGTCGTAGTCTGCTTGGGTTGCCATAACAAAATAATATAGACAAATTGACTTTAATAATGGAAATTTGCTTATTTTTTTTCCCCAACTATATGGACTGGAAAGTCTAAGATGAAGGTTCTGGCAGGGTTCAGTTTCTGCAGATGACTGTCTTTGAGGAGAAAGAGAAAGTGAATGACAAAGAGAGAGTGAGAAGCAGAGAGACTGCACTAGCTTTCTGATATCTCTTTTAATGAGGACACTAATCCTGTCTGATCAGAGCCCCACTCTTACAACCTCATTAAACCATAATTATTTCCTTAGAGGCTTCATCTCCAAATATAGTCACATGAGGGATTAGGACGTCAACATACTAATTTTTTTGGAACAGGGGTAAGATATAGACATTTAGTCCAAAACCTAGCACAAAACCTCATTCGCAATAACAGGTGAATGCACATTAAGTCATTATTAGCATTACAGACTTGTGGAAGTCAAGTGAAGCTCTTCCAACCTGCAACAGGTGTGTCAGGGGCCCAGATGATCAGTCCCTTCTCAGTAGATCCCAGGTTTGCTCAGAAAGCCAACCATGTGCTCCTGGATTGAATTCATCTCCCCTATTACTCCCTTTCACAGGGCATGGAACCTCAATTTATCACATTGATCTCTGTCATTAATTAATGGTTAACTTCCATCATTGCTAGACTCGAAGTAAGATGTACCAGTGCAGAACGCAGGATCAGTCTTGCGTCTCCATGGTGTCTACATCCTGTGTGCATGTTTGTGAAATGACTGGATGTCCAAAATCAGGACCACCTTATTTCAGGGGACTGACAGGGATGTTGTTAAATATCAGTAAGGAGTTTATACCATGAATGAGAGAGAGGTGTTCATCTCAGCATTTCCTTGACAGTTAAGTGGGGAAATCATAACCAAAATCCAGTTGAGTACATTAGACCATCATGGTGGGTGTGCCTATGCTTGCTGGGGGCTCATCCAGGCATGGAGACTTGTTTTCCAGTCTAACTGTGGGCAGGACCCTGAGTTCAAGTTCAGGCAGTGGTAAGCTATTGCATTGGTCAGGGCGGTGGCTGTGGAGCCAGGAAGATCCAGTTGGCTGAGGGACAGTGCTTGGTTTTCTAGCTCAAGAAAGCTGACTTGGATGTCGTACCTCTCTGTTGTACCACCAAGATTCTTTGCCTTGGATTGTGCTTACTTGTGTCTTTCCCTCACTCAACCTGCTGATTCTTACCCTAGACCTGCTGCTAATGCTGAGTTGAGAGTCTCAGCCATTGTCAGCCAACTTGGATGGAATTGATGAACTGGCTTTGAAAGGAAGCATAAGAGCTTTCTTAGGACTCCAAAATCAACAACCACCTGATTAATGTCTTTCTAAGATCACTTGAGTGGACCTGTGTCCTCTTTGTTCATGTCTCCCATTTTGGATACACTTTCTACTGTTGAAAGCAAGCACAGAATCCCACTTGGACTCCTTAGAAGAGAGAAATACAATGTAGCATTGCTTTTCAGGCATCAGAGTGCTGTCAGGGAAGTCTGAGGATGGATTAAAATGCAGATTCCTCAGTCCTACCCCCAGGGATGCTTACACATCCTGCTTCTACCAGAGTCCAGGAAATTGCCTCCCTCCTAGCACCCAGGTGAGATGAGGCGCTCCCATGAACCACACTGAGAGCAGTCAGCCTGAAAGTCCCCTGGTGCTGTGGTTTGGATGCGTTTCCCCCAAAGGTGCACATATTAAGGGCAGTGTCTCCAGGGCAGTGTAATTGGGAGGTGGTGGAATCTTTGGGGCCCAGTGGGAGAGTCTTAGGTTGTTGGGAATGTGTCCTCAAAGGGAACTTTGGGGCCCTGGTCGCATACTTTCTCTCTGTTTCATGGTCAAGATGTGACCACTGGCTCTGACCTGGGCTCTGACCATTGCCATACACCACCCCCATCAGAACTGAGCAGAGGGAGATGCAATGTCTTTGACCCTCCAGCACTGTAAGCCCAAATAATCCTCCCTTTACTTCTCAAGTAGCCTGTCTCAGGTATTTCGTTAAAGTGATGTAAAGCTGACTACTAATAAACCGCTAAAGTGCAGACTCACCTTCAGTGTCTGAGGAAGGAGGCAGAGAAGAGACACTGCAAACACACTGCCAAAAGGCAGACGTTGCTGATCTGAGCCTCACACTCCAAGTGAGGGCTCTGGAGTCATAGAGTCAAGGTTTTGAATCCAACCTGTCTCCTCACTGGGTGACCAGCTTTTCCCAGTCCCCAACTACTTGTGTCCCAAGTAGGAAGTGATGCAGAAATCAAATGTGGCAATGATATACTTAGAGCATTCAGCATATCACTTGACGTGCCACATAGGCCTCCATAAATGTAAGCTCCCATTATACTATTAACAATAAATCCTGATAATCAATGCAAATTAGTCACAGACATTTGTTTTATAATCCCTGTCATTCCCGCCCCCCCCCCGCTCATTTTCTTTCTTTGAGAATTGAGACAATGTTTCCATTTTATTGTAAACATCCGGAAGATTTAAAAAAAAAAAAAAATATATATATATATATATATATATTTAATTCCCTACCAGATACCCAGTCTCTGAAGTGCAGGAGCCTAACAGTAGCCTCAATAAGATATTGTTACATTAACAAACATCAAGACATCTGGATGAGGAAATAATTTATTTCCTCTGGCTCCAGATGTTGGCCATTATGTACACAAAAACATGTTGCACCCAAAACTGAGTTGTGCATTTCAATATTGAAAGGCCAATCATTGAAAACAATGTTTGACATGGTAGGAAACTGTAGTTTATGGATTAGTGGAATGGCTTGGGTTTCAGCTCCTTGATATATACCATCCAAAGGGATCTAGTAATGGGGCAGCCCATTTTTCTGTTTTGTCCAAGTCTGTTCAGATCATTATTAAGGGTTACCTCAGAAAAAGCAAAGGCCCTGAGGTCAGTGTAATGTTTGTAGATGATTGTTATTACCTGGAGGCCTAGTTTAAAATCCTGACTCTATCACTAAATACATGCATGACCTTATCACTTGCTAACCTGAGTTATAGTTTCCTCATGGCTCTAGGAGGGGAGTGTCCCTTGCCAGCTGTCAGCAAGTTTAACATCATGTGCTCTGTCTGAGGTGAGCCTGGAGCCAAGTGCTCATCTCCATGGTGACTTGTGATGGACTGAGCCTTTACTCCATGTCATTGGCACACGTTTGGCCTCACAATATAGGTTCACTTTTCAAACTGAATTTTCAATATAGATGACTGGTGTTTTGTTTGAATGAAAAGAACTTGGGGCTAGGGCTGTAGCTCAGTGGCAGAGCACTTGCCTAGCATGTACAAGGCACTGGGTTCGATCCTGGCACCGCATAAAAATAGACAAATACAATAAAGGCATGCTGTCCATCTATCAGTACCAAATAAATTAAAAAGTAAATAAAAACTTCTGTTATTTTTTATTTTTTTAACTATTATCTATGAGACCCTTCAGCCCTATATGGCAGCTCTTTGGGAAGAAAGAGCTTCGTAGATGACATAGGACAGTGCAGCTCTCAAATGCACAATGCAAACCCAAAAGCAAAAATAAAACACCATCTTTTCATGCATGTTATTACATCTACTCAGTGGCCTGATTTCCCCCCTATTTTTTTAGATAAGAAACTGAAGCACCAACATGATAAGCATCCTTCCCAAGGATAGCCAGGTCATGAACAGGACTGCTGATCCTGCATCTATGTAATCGGATCCTGAGGAATCCGCCTCGAGATGACCTTTTCCCAGAAACACAACGTCTTCTCTCAAGACAGTAATTTTTTCAAACTAACAAAAGAGAGAAATCAACGGAGACAGTTAATTCCAAAAGCTAAAATACATCTTTCTGCCTACAGTAATGGAATGAATTAGAAGTACGCAAAAAGTGGTATTTATGTGATAATGGCGTGACAATCAATGTCTAATTATAATTAATGTTCATTTTCCTGGTTATTTTGCAAACACCCTCAGTCAACCTGGGAAGCCTTTGCGATTCTAAAAGCAAGATGCAGTTTTCGTGATTTATAATTTCTAATCCTCAAATGGTATGTGGGGCAATCCGGTCACAGAGCAAAACTACACACTGTTTCAGCTTGCGTGGTCCAGAGCAGCAGACACGCCCGCAGCTTCCCCATGTGAGTCTTGAAGAGCAACCCAGCTGATGGATCCGTTGAGTCATTCTTTCACATTCATGCTTCCAATGTCTTTGGGCAGATCTCTTTTTTGTTTTTGTTTTTTGGTTTTATTCTTTCTGCATTGTCCATAATTATCTTTGGCTTGAAGGAATGGATGATTACCTCCTTCCAGAGTCAGGAAACGTGGTGGTTTTTCTGCTCCTGTATGGCACACAGCTGTTGCCACTGACTGCTGGCTAGTTCAGGATTCAATTTAGTAAATACTCACTAAAGCTTCTACTTTGTGAAGCGGGGCCATGCCCTCAGGGAAATGTAAGCATCTGAAAAGAAGGACAGGGTCTGGAGGCATAACTCAGTGGTAGGACATGTGCTGAGCATGCGTGAGACTCTGGGGGCGGGGGGGGGGGGAGGATGAAATAAGGATCATAACACTTATAGATTGAATTGTATCCCCTCATCCCTATAAGTGATAAGCCTTTAAAAGACATCTGAATCTGTTTTCTTTTTCTTTTTTGGACCAGGGATTGAATTCAGTGGCACTTAACCTCTGAGCCACATTCCTAGCCCTTTTTATTTATTTTTTATTTAGAGACAGGGTCTCATTAAGTTGCTGAGGGTCTCACAAAGTAGCTGAGGATGGATTTGAACTTGCCATCCTCCTGCCTCAGCCTCCCAAGCCAGTGGGCTTACAGGCCTGTGCCTCCGGGCCTGGTTCTTAGTCCATTTTCTGTTGCTATAGAATAATACCTTAGATGGGTACTTTATAAAGAAAAGAGCTCACAGTTCTGGAGACTGGGAAGTCTAAGATTAGGTGCTAAGTGCTGTAAGGGCCTCATGCTGCTTTATAACATGGCAGCAGTCATAATGAAGCAGGCCAGAGAGTCCCACCCAGAAGACCCTTGCCATAATTAAGCTTCTCCTCTCTTCAGAAAGATTTTTACACAGAGTATCAGCAGGTCTGCAGAGAGAATTGTGGTTTGAAGCTTCCCCCTTGCACACAAAAGGTATGACAGACTTAGAATTTACAGTCAAGCTTGTGCAAAAAGATAGACTCTCTCTTGCCTTGGTAAAGACTTCTAAGACTTGCATCTGGCCTGAAAAGCACTTTCTGAGCACTCAAGTAAAAAAATATTTTTTTATGTAAAACTTCCAAGCCACTCTTCCCACTGGGTATAAAGCTCCAAGAATTTCCAAAATCTGGGTCCAGAGGAGGAAATTTCAGGCACAGGCCACACTCTGGACTGGCTACAGTCAAAAAATCTGCTTCTTGAAAATTCCTCGGGTGCCCAACCTCTTCTTTCCTACTTCAATAAGAGAGAGAAGACATATGCACGAGAGAAAAGGGGGCAGTGTGTCCCCATAGGTAACCTCTGCTCTTGAGAAGGTCATTAATCTGTTCATGAGGTTTCCCCGCCATGACCCAAACACCTCCTACTAGGCCCTACTGTTGTGGGATTTGCGTATAGAGGGCACCAGAGAGGGCGTTCAACAGGAAGCAGTGTTTATCTTGCGCTGCACGGACTCGGGGGAATTATATCCAGAAGGCTGAGTCCCTGATGCACCATCAGGGCTTTGCCTTGTATAGACCCTGCTGGACCCCTTCTCCACCTCCCTGCTAAATACTCGCCCCTTTGTCTCCCTTATATGGAAAAGTACATTCCACACAGGTTTTCTATACCATACATTCATAAGGAAGTTGGGGCAGGGCTGTGCATGCACCCTGGGTATCTGCTGGGTTGCGCATGCACCCTGGGTATCTGCTGGGTTACGCATGCACCCTGGGTATCTGCTGGGTTGCGCAGGTGCCCAGAGGACACCACACTGCCTTCTTTTTGTCTAGAGAACTGGAATGAGGTTACTGAAGAGGCGCACATGCACACATTGGCCAGCCAGGTGACCTGCCAGAGCCGCGCATATCCACACACAAAGACTGGCCATCTGCCTCCTCTTTTCTTTGTTTGAAGAGGGTGCCTACCAGACTACTTCCCAGCATTGCCTCATGGAAGAATTAGGTTTCCTCACGGGAACTGTGGGGGACACACTCTCCCAGGGCAGAAGGTCATTAAGGTTAAATGAGGTCATAATGGCGGGGCCCTGATATTGTCTGCTGTTTGAGTGCAGATAGCTCACTGACTGCCACCTATCATCCACCATTTGCCCATTTGCCTGCCTCTTGCCTGTCCATCATCCACCTTTTACCTACCCATCACCCACTTGCTGATTGTCCACCATTAGCCTCCAGATCGCCTGCTGCCTGCTGTTTTCTAGAAGTCCATTGTCACAGTACCCACAGGCGAGATACTGGAAGCCTATAGGGACAGTAAAAGGCTACTGGGTAGACTCTGTATTACCTCAGCTCTGCTCGGCTAAATGAAAAGACACGCGAACAAAATGAATAATCAAGGGAACAAAGTGCCTCAAACAAACCAAGATGTTCCAACAATAGAATCCATAGACAACACAGTAGAAGAAATGTCAGAGAAGGAGATTAGAAAATACATAGTTAGACTGATCTTCAAAATAAAGGATGGTGTGGGAGAGAAAATACAGGAAATAAAAATCACTCAACAAAGGGAGAATATAGAAAGGGATCAAGCAGAAATCCTCAAAATGAAGGAAACAATAACCAAATTAAAAATTCAATGGAAAGTATCACCAACAGACTAGACCGCTTGGAAGACAGAACCTCAGACAATGAAGACAAACTATATACTCTTGAAAATAAAGTTGACCACACAGAGAAAATGGTAAGAAACTATGAACAGAACTTCTAAGAAATATAGGATAACATGAAAAGACAAAATTTAAGATTTATCAGAATAGACGAAGGCATGGAGATACAAACCAAAGGAATGCACAATCTTGTCAATGACATAATATCAGAATACTTCCCAAACCTAAAAAATGCAGTGGAAAATCAAGTACAAAAGACTACAGGACCCCAAATATACGAAATTACAACAGATCCACACAAAGGCACATTATAATGAGAACGACTCACATACAGAATAAGGATAGAATTTTAAATGCTGAAAGAGAGAAAAAAATCAAATTACATATGGTGGGAAACCAATTTGAATCTCAGCTGATTTCTCAACCAGACTCTCAAATCCAGGAAGTCCTGGAATACCATATATCAAGCTCTGAAAGAAAATGGATGCCAACTGAGAATCTTATATGCAGCAAAATTAAGCTTCAGATTTGAAGATGAAATAAAAACCTTCCATGATAAACAAAAGTTAAAAGAATTCACAACTAGAAAACCTGCACTACAAAACATTCTCAGCAAAATATTCCATAAGGAGGAAATTTTAAAAAATAAGGAAAACCAGTAAAGGGAGGAACTATACTAAAGAAAAGGTCAATCAAAGGAGACACTAAGTTAAAAACCAAAAATAAACCAAAATGAATGGGAATTCAAATCATATCTCAGTAAGAACCCTGAATGTTAATGGCCTAAACTCATCAATCAAAAGACATGGACTGGAAGATTGGATTTAAACAAAAAGACCCAACAATATGCTATCTTCAAGAGACTCACCTCCTGGGAAAAGACACCCACAGACTGAAGGTGAAAGGTTGAGAAAAAACATGTCACTCACATGGACTGCGTAAACAAGCGGGGGTTTCCATACTCAGACAAAGTGGACTTCAAACCAAAGTTAGTCAGAAGGTATAAAGAAGGACATTTCATTCTGCTTAGGGAAATCATACACCAACAAGGTGGGGCCCTGCCCTGGTAAAACTGGTGTCCTTTAAAGGACAATGGTATTGTGCTGTGGCAGCCATAGAAGTTAATTTATTTTGAGAGAAATATTAGTATTTTAGTCAGTTTTTTTCACCTCTGTGACTAAAAGACACACCAGAGAAATTGTAGAGGAGGAAAAGTTTATTTGAGGGCTCACAGTTTCAGAGGTCTCAGTCCATAGAAGGCTGGCTCCATTCCTTGGAGCTTGAGATAAGGCAGAACATCATGGCAGAAGAATGTGCCACAGGGAAGCAGCTCACCTGATGATCAGAATGCAGAGCAACTCCACTCGCCAGGTACAAATATATACCCCAAAGCCAGGCCCCCGATGCCCCATCTCCTCCAGCCACACTGCACCTGCCTTCAGTTACCCCTCAATTAATCCCATCAGGTGGTTAACATGCTCATTTCTTCTCTGAACCTTCTTGCGTCGTCTCATTCGTGAGCTTTTGGGGTACCCCTTATATCCAAACCATAACACTTGGGGTGAGACAAAGCTGGGCACTGCAGATGACAGAAACACATAAGCTATCTTGGTCCCTATCCCTGATAAATACACCAGTTATGAGCACACATGTTCAATTCCAAGAGCATGGGACAAATGCAGCTAGGTGGAGAGAAGACTTGGGTGGAATTCACATGGATGTCCTCCTTCCATCTGTGTTGGACTGGAGGGAAGAGGGGAAACACAGCCCATTCTTGGTCTTCTCTGGTTGGACTTGGATTTGAAAGCTCCCTCCAGGTGGAGTTCTTCCTCACCCAGCCCTGCTTAGCATATGAGTTTAGCAATGAGTCTGAACATTCAGTCACAGTCATTTAGAGCATCCACTTCACACAGACATGATCTTATTATTTGAATTCTTTCATTAGGTTTTCTCAGCCTAAAGTATGCATCATCTGGGAGAATGGAACTCACTTTTGTCACCTGAGGAAAAGTGTTACCGTTCTCTTTTCTGATGGCTATTCCGTTTCTTCATGGGTCACTGGATGGAGTTTGTGAATACTTGAAATAAGGTTTTCCCTGAAAATCTCTTCCTGTATGATACAAGTTTCTCAAATCCTTCAGATCCCTCTCTGTGGTAGATAGGGATGCTGTGTGACACGCAGCCAGAAGCCTTGGCTTTGGAGTTGGGTAGGCTGGGATGAAAAGTCCTGTGATCTTACCTCAGCAGCTACGTGGCTCTGGCAAGTCACAGAATCTCCCTGCCCCAGTAACCCAGCTAGAAGAGAAGACCATAGTCCTGAGGATTAAGCAAAATGGCGCACGTAAATGAAGTGCTAGACATACAGCTTGGTACTTGGTAACAGTTCAAAATCTGTTTAGGTTGTTTTATAATTTGTAGAATTATAAAATGGCCAAAATGTAATTATTAATATTATGTAACCATTGCAACATAACGTCAAACATATATCAGTTTACCAGTCAGCTGAAATTCATAATGTCCATTTCACATGGTTTTTACAAAGGCAGTATAAAATACTATGTCTGAGTTTTAGTAGACACTCAATAAATGTTTATTTTCCATTTCTCCTTATGGAAAACCAATATTGTCTATATCTTTGATGCATGGATTAACAGCTATTATTCTAGATTCCCTTCCATTCCAACTATCCAAGTCTATTTATCTCTTCCAATGTATGAGGAGAAGCCCATACTAACAACACTTATATGAATGTCATACCCGTGAGTCATACTTGGAGATTACAATTTTAAATGTTATTAACATTTCCGTTACTTCCAAGTCAAATGCTGAAATTATGGCCAACACAGTTTTCTAGTATAATTCCTTAATTCAATGTCATGACCTGAAAAAATTCTGGGTTCTGTCTAAATAATTCAGTTTATTGCCTCCCCAGTATATGAACTGTGGCATCTGTCCTTAAAGCATCCATAGTCTATTCTGGAGCAGGCAGTAATTAAAAAAATAAGAAGAAATGAAAAGAAATGACTAACTAAACTGAGATAGGAATGATGGAACATGTGACTTGGTTAGTTAATTTTTAGAATAGTGAGCACCTACTCTGTACTTGGCAAACTCTGCTTCAGTCCTACCCTGAAATCAATGCAAAAATCAGTTCTTCTCAGGAGCTTTCCTGGGACACCTCCTTCAAACCCGCTTCCACACCATGCGTGGTACAAGACCCTGCTATACACACTCACAACTTTCTGAACTTCTGCTTCTTAGCATCGATCTGTGTTCACTTGCTGAGCATTGTATGCTCAGTGCCAAGCAGCCTGGGCCATCGTAGATGTTCAGTACACATTGGTAATTGACAGGCTGCCTGCAGTAGAGTAGGATATGCCTTATCACACAGTGTAGCATGGATTCCACGTGGAAAGAGAATTGGTCCAAAGAGTTTTCATTGTTACCAATCACTGCTTATGAAAAAACCACTTTCCCACAGTTGTTTCTTTGGAATTTACAGAGTTAGTCCAAGAAGGCATCCTGCTGTTTCACAGTTCCAAGAGATGAGGAAAATGGCAAAATGCAGTTCAAGAAAAGTTTTATGCCCAGTAGGGGGAGCTCTATTACTCAAAAGTCAGGCAACACCATGAATGAGGTTCTTGCAAAATTCTCTTTGCCTTTTTAGAGTCGCAGTCTCAGAAATAGGATGGTCCCTATTCATCTAGTCCCGCCACCCTCTCAGAGCTAGAATTCTGTAGAGAACTGGGATGGGTGGTTTCTCTTCTTCCTACTTCCTTCTCTCCTTACCAAGTTCCCACCTTCGCTCTTGGAGAAGCACAGTTGTGCTTGGCTTAATGAAAGAGATGCACTCTGAGAAGGAGCTCATCGGTCAACTCTGCCACTCTGCAAACAGAGTAGGGTGCATTCTGGCCCACTGAGATGGTTCAAGTCAGTCACTCAGTGCAGTGTCTCGAAGGAAGCAAGGGACATGGTAAACACAAGGTGTGTGATTCTGCTGCCAGGGGACACAGGGCAGACTTGTAGTCAATTTTTATTTTTTGGTAAATAGAAACAGTCTACTAAAAAATAATGACTAAAAGGCTTATTAAAGGGCTGGAGTAGTAGCTCAGTAGGAGAGTGCTTGCCTAGCACACGTGAGGCACTGGGTTTGAACCCCAGCACCACATAAAAATAAATACGTAAAATAAGGGTATTGTGTTCGTCTACAACTAAAAGTAAAATAAAAGGGTTTATTATAGTAAATGCATGAATCAATAGCATGTATTACCATGATCAAGTACATTGGACTATATGTAATTGTCTCAGCTATGCTTTCATGTGGCGGGCTGCACAGTACGGCCACAATCATGAGACTCATGAGTGGCACTATTATAGTGTTACCACAGCTGTGATGTCAGAGGCGATAGGAAACCTTCACCCCATTACATCCTCATGGGACTACTCTCGTACATGTTTGTTGTGGACTGAAGCATTAGTATGCAGTATGTGACTGTGTTTATTGAGAACCTACTATGTGCCTGGCCCTGGCATTATAGAGATGAACAAGACAAGTACACACCCTCACCTTTTCCTCCTTGGAGTCCTGCTTGATTATCTTGTTGCTCCTGAGATCTCCCCCTTGTAGGAGCTGCTCCAAGTGCTCAAATATTCTTTGCATTGAGCCAGAATCTATTTCCCGGTGCCATCCATCCTGGGAATCCAGTTTCTGCTTTGGTATCGGGACTGACATGTAACCGACTTGGAATGATTTGGGTATTCTACCTCCTGAGTTCCCATAGATATTTGAAAAAATTGCTTGAAAACCCCATTGAGTCATTTAATTTTCATCATTCTTTGATTCTGACTTTGGGTAATGAACTCTACTTTTGGGGAATGAGGCAGGGATAGAAAGTCAGTTAATGTGCCCAACACAGGCAGAGTTTATAGGCAGCAAAATTGGACTTAGCTCCACCTGTAATGCTTCCGAGTCCTCTTGCCTCTTCATTAACCCCACCTTTACCACCTCAGAGTTGTTGTCTCACTTTGTTGGGGTTAGTTGCACCCAAACAGCATCTAAACCTCGTTTCTGTTTACTGGGATGAAACAGAAAATATTTCCTTGGGAGATGATGATCAATTTAAAAGGAAAACATAATATTCTCTAGTTTCTCTTCAGTTTCTATAAACCTTTTACCTTTTAAAGAAAACATAAGGGATAAGAAGCTGTGCCCAGGCAGTGTAATGTCTTATGCAAGGAATTTCGTTGTTTGTTTATACCAGCACTGGTACGAAACATGAGTAATATGCTAGGCAGTATTGTCATTGTGGAAATCCAGATAGCAGAGGTCAGTCACTCATGAGGCCTTTTGATGCATGAAAGAATAGAACCAAAGGGATAAGGAAATGACCCAGATAAATAAATAATCAATTAGAAAGTACCTGGCAGGGCCTGCCTGGCATGGTCTGCTCTTCCTTTTTTTTAAAACAAACAAGCAAACAAACAAACAAAAACCCTGTTGTGTTCAAATGATTGAAATAATTGCTTAACATATTCCAAATTTCTGGATCCTGACAAACTGCGTTTCTAGGTTCTGCCATTATGTGTAGACAAATTCATTTGATAGCCTCAGAGAACATGTGGAAAATGAGAACAGGGCTGGATGATGAGATGAAAAGTAAGTTTTTGGCACAAATTCATTAATGGGAAAGATTTTTGGGATGATCAAATTTAGAGTGTTAAAGGGGCTCACGTGTCAGGCACCGTGGTGCACACCTGTAATCCCAGTGGCTCGGGAGGCTGAGGCAGGAGGATCGTGAGTTCAAAGCCAGCCTCAGCAAAAGCAAGGCACTAAGCAACTCAGTGAGACCCTGTCTCTAAATAAAATATGAATTAGGGCTGGGGATGTGGCTCAGTGGTTGAGTGTCCCTGAGTTCAATCCCCAGTATCCCCCCCCACAAAAAAAGAGGCTAACATTAGGGTGTCATTCTTATCTATTTTTAATGTTTGTCTATTGGGAATTGTGACAGTTGGTATTGGCTCAGTTGAAAGTGATTGATTAGTAATGCCTGCCCTGGGTCTGGGACTGGACCATAGGAACCACACATGTCAGAGATTGTCATTTTCAAATAGTCCAATAGATTCTCTTCCCATGGGAGGGGAGAGACTGGCTTAAAGTGGGGCAGCATGTTAGTGACAAGGAGCAGCCTGATGTACCCAAGCATCTTAATTCAAGGACTAGTTCCACTCACTTCCTATACTTAATGTGGGAGCATATTTTAGATTAAGATTCCTCTTGCTGGGGGATGTAGAAGCATTGAGAAGAGAATTTCTTCTAAGAAGAGGTGGCAGTGACATAGTCACTGACATGGAGACTGTGTTCAGTCATCTTGGCCCGCTTGAGGGGCGTGGGGATCCACCCCACCTGCCATGCCATGGCTGCCTGGACCCTGGTGGTGGCAGGGGTGCCAGACAGAATCGGGAGCAGGTGCCAGGTACGCAGAGGCAAGCAGATGAACATGTTGACACTGGATGAGAAGATCAAATGGCGAATGAAGTGAGTCAGCCATCCAGGAATTAATTTGTTGAGGACAGGAAGAGGAAGGAAGTATGGGGGCAGTCTTCAAACTAGTGAGAAGACTCCCTTTTTGTTTGTTTCTCATGAGAAACCTGTGGGAAGAACTTTCTAGAAACTACAGGAGTATAGGAACAATATTAGCCCGCCCGCCTTCCTTCCTTCTTTCTTTCCTTCCTTCCTTCCTTCCTTCCTTCTTTCCTTCCTTCCTTCCTTCCTTCCTTCCTTCCTTCCTTCCTTCTTTTCTTCCTTCCTTTTCCTTCCTCCCTCCCACCAGCATTTAGCACCGGCCCCATTACTGGGTTCACTGATACAGAATTGGGGGATAATATTTCTAATAAATTCCTACTATACCTTCATAAGGATGCTGAGAATTTTAGTGATACCATGTGCGGGTGATTTTTTTAAATTATCATTGTTTGTTTATTGAAGTTGGGTTGGTTGTCCCCAAAATATTCTTCTTTAAGAAATTCGATGGGGAATGGTGTCTGGGTTAAAATTAATAGACACTTTCTTGGTGTTTTACAGCTTTTCATTGCTGTAGCCAAAAACCTGACCAGAACCACTTAGAGGAGAAGTGTATTTGGTGCTCACAGGTTCAGAAGTCTCAGGCCATGGACAGTTGACTCCATTGCTCTGGTGCCCAAGTTGAGGCAGAGCATTATGGAGGAAGGGCAAGGTGGAGAAAAGCAGCTCAGGACGTGGCCATCAGGAAGAGGAAAGAGAGAGCTCTGTTCATCAGATACAAATGTAAAACCCCTGTATAACTCCAGATACAAATTATAAACCCCTAAGGCACACTTCCAGTGACCTACTTCCTCTAACCACATCCTACCTGCCTAGAGTTACCACCCAGTTAATCCTTTTCAGTGGATTAACCCACTGATGAGGTTAAAGCTCTCATAATCTAAGCATTTCACCTCTGAACATTCTTGCAGCGTCTCACATGTGAGCTTCTGGGTGACACCTCATGTGTAAACCATAACACTTGGCATCTATGCCTTAGTTCTTTTTCCTTTGGACCAGTTACCTAATTGTGCCTCAGTTTCCCTATCTGTAAAAATGGCATCCAAACTCCAAGGTTGCGGCAAGGATAAAACAAAGTGAACTTCTGTAAAACAGATACATCAGTGGCTGGTACCTAGGAAGTGGAATGTAAGCTTTAGCTATGTTTTAGCTGACAAATAAAAATTGTATTTATTTAGGGTATAGAACATGATATTTAGTACATATGTATGTTTTAGTCAGCTTTTCACTCCTGTGAGTAAAAGACCTGACAAGAACAATTCCAAGCAGAGGACACGTTTATTTGGGGGCTCATAGTTTCAGAGGGCTCAGTCTGTAGACAGCCAGCTCCATTCCTCAGGACTCGTGGTGAAGCAAAACATCATGGTGGAAGAGCGTGGTGGAGGAAAGTCTCTCGGGAATCACATCAGGAAGCAGAGAAAGAGAGACTAAGCTCAGATCACCAAATATATACGCCGAGGGTGCACGCCCTATGACCCACCTCCTCCACCCGCACCCTACCTGCCTACAGTCACCACTCAGTTAATCCTTTTCAGGGATTAACACACTGATTGGGTTAAGCCTCTTGTAATCCAGTCATCTAAAGCTTCTCACCATGTCTCACATGTGAGCTTCTGGGGAACACCTCATACCTAACCAAAACAGTATGCATTATGCAATGATTAAATCAAACTACTTAACACATGCATTTGCTCACCCACTTAACATTTTTCATGGTAAGAACTCTTAACATGTATTGTCTTGGTATGCATTAGCTATTATTGCTCTGCAAACTTGAGTTACCATACCTAAAATTGATTTTTTTTGCCTTCTTATTTCATATTTTTTGAATAATTTATACTATAGCATGCTCCACAGAGAGTTCATAATATCCCACAAATAGAAATAAGCACATAGAAACAAATAGGCAAAAAAGATCTCACCCTATCCTGAAGCTGAAGGTTCAAAACCCTTGAGACGAACCTTCAAAATAAAAAATCAAAATATTCAGTTTCTTGGTAGCAAAGCCACGAACTGAAGTAATACGCTTTGCAGTCTAAAATCAATCTGAGAGCCTTGGAATTGTAAAGATCTCGAAGCTCGGTTTGAATGGCTTAGTACCTACTTTGAAACACCAATTGTGCTCTTAGAGAATTCTCTACCTGGCAGGTAATGAGCTGATAAGAGATCTCGTCTGGCCACCACACTCATGGATTATCAGGCAGGCCCAGGCTACGAGCAAGGAACGTGGTCAGGCTCCCAACAGCGTTGCTTCTGGGTCAATAGCTGCGTGTTGTCCGGGAGTCTGGCACGTGGCCAGGTGATTGTTAAGGTGTTGCGATGGCTTTGGCTGATGGAATATTGATTTCTGGCCTGTTGGTGTCAATGGAATTCAGGACTGGGTTGCAATAAAACAAGCTTGTATTTAGTCTTCTAGATAGTAGCCACCCTGTTAATTTATCTTTGCATGTCACTTGACCTCCTGTCCTCAGAAAACACATGTTTACCTTTCTTATAAAATGGACCTTGATGGAGCTAAGGAGAAATGTGTTCAGGGAAGAACAGTAAAGGAGGCCCATTTGTGACCTCAGTGTCCTGTCTGTGAGCACAGCCAGGAATGGAAAGACTCAGGGTAGGGATGGTTTGTGGGCCCTGCTGTAACCGAGGCCGTGTGTTCCATCGATTGGCTCATAATCGCAGTGAGATATTCAGATGTTAGGTAATCAAATTCGAGGCAGGAAGAAGAATCTAAACTTCCAAATGAGGTGCGATACACGCTCCCTGGGTCTTTGAGACCCCCGAGGTGGCACTGAGCTGAGCAAGTTGAAACACACTCTACTTTGTTTCCTGGTGTACTATCAATTAAGCAGTTTCAGAAACAGCAGCACATATGGCAATTTACTTCATTTTATAGGGTAGTTTTCTACCCTTTGTCATAAGAGGAGATGAAGCAGGAGGTAGTGAGATTTTTCTTATTATCCTTTTTATACTTTCTTAATGAGCCTACTTTGCTTCCGCTGTGTTTTCCTGGGTTTGGGAAAAAGGGAAACTTTCCCCTGCTAGGTTCTACATACAATCCTCCATCTAGACCTGCTTTTGATTTAAAAATTCAGCAAGGAATCATATTAATTTTTTTCCTTCTTTTGTTCTTTTTTTTCTTTTTGGTCCTAGGGATTGAACCAGGGGTGCTTAGCCACTGAGCGACATCCCCAGCCCTTTTTTATATTTTATTTAGAGACAGGTTCTCAATGAGTTGCTGAGGGCCTCCCGAAGTTGCTGAGACTGGCTTTGAACTTACGATCCGCCTATCTCAGCCTCTCAAGCTGCTGAGATTACAGGCATGCACTATAGTGCCTGGCATATGAATTGTTTTCAAAGAGCCAGCCCTCTACGCTAGACCCACATCTACAAGGTACATACCCTTCTTGTGATCAATTATGCATTGGAATTCCACAAGATGCATCTAGACATATACATCTACTATGGACTGAAGTGTGTGCATCTCAGATTCACATACTGAATCCCTAACCCCCAATGGGTTGGTGTTTGGAGATGGGGTTTTGTGAGGAGAGAATTAAGTTTAAAAAGGGTGAAGAGGGTGGAGCGATGGTAATGAAATTAATGTTCCTATAAGAGGAGACACCCAAGAGCCCTCCATCCCTCTCTCACGCCACAAATTGAAGTAAGTACTTTGCAGAGTAAAATCAGAGAGCCTTAGAGTTGGGGGGGAGGGGCTATTCATGGGATTTAAGTTACTGGGGGAGGTGGTCCTTGAATAGGATAGCAGAGCCCAGCCCCTCCACCCTGCTTGGTTTATGACATAAGTAGTTTTCCTCTACCATACACTCCCGCCATAATATTCTGCCTCACCCCAGGTCCAAGAAACAGGGCCAACCAGTCATGGGCTGGACCCTCTAAAACCGTGAGCCAAAGCAAACCTTTTTACTTTATAGGTAGATTATCTCAGGTATTTTGTTATAAACACAGAAAGCTGTTGTTTAGGCACATTGCACACCCCTGTAATCCAAGACAAGAGGATCACAAGTTTGAGGCTAGCCTCAGCAAATTAGCAAGGCCCTAAGTAAGTTAGTGAGACCCTGTCTCAAAATAAAAATAAATAAATAAATAATTTAAAAAGGCTGGGAATGTGGCTTCATGGTGGAGTGCTCCTGGATTTAATCCTCAGTACCTCCCCTGCAAAAAATAATAGTCACAGAAAACTGACGGACACAGATGTATGCCAGTTCTTTTTTTTTTTTTTTTTCACACAGAGATATGCCTCCCATATTCATCTTTCCCTTTCTTGCTGACACTGTTAAGAAATAAAGAAATTCCTAATAATTCATCAAGTGTCCAAAATTTATCAGGACAGGAACTATGAGGAAGATCTCAACCTAAGGAGGTACAAGGGGATAGAGGGAAACTGAAAGTGAAGGTGATGGATGTCACATGCAAAATTCAGTCTTCCTGAGAGTGTTCAGTGTGAACTAGAGACTGCAGAAGTTCCTTATGATGTCATCGCAGTCACGATCACATGACCATCCTTTCTCATCTTCATATCATCTCCTCAGGAAAGCCTTCCCTGACTGCTCACTCTTCCTTCCTCCCTCCCTTCCTTCCTTCTTTCCATCCTTCCCTTCCCCTTCCTTCCTCCCTTCCTTCCTTTCTCTTTTTCTTTTTTGTACAGGGATTAAACCCTGAGGTTCTTTACCACTGAACCACATTTCCAGCCCTTTTAATTTTTTTTTATTTTGAAACGAGTTCTCACTGAGTTGCTTAGGGCCTCCCAGAGTTGCTGAGGCTGGCTTTGAACCTGAGATCCTTCTGCCTCAGCCTCCCAAGTTACTGGGGTGACAGGTATGTGCTGCCACTGCATCTGGCTTCTTTGACTGCTTTTTCAAAAATAGCTTCTCCAAAGCCCCAACCACGGGATTATCATGACTTTCCATACAGCCTCAAGAAGAATTCCCCTCAGTTTGTTATAGAAACTTAACAAACTTTTGCATGTTACGGATGTAAAAACATTTTATATTTGACGAACTCAAAAAACTTCACACCCCAAAAATGAATAGCCCACTCCAGAAATGGTTGAAAGATGCAAAGGGACATTTCTCAAAAGAAGAAATACAAATGGCCAACAAATATATTTTAAAAGTGTTCAACATCATTAGCAAGCAGGGAGATGCAAATTAAAACTACACTGAGATTTTATCTTACCCCACTCAGAATGGCATAATCTCAATTTCTGGAGAGGAGGCAGGGAAAAGGGCACACTCATATTTTTGGTGGGATTGCAAATTAGTACAACTACTTTGAAAAGCAGTATGGAGATTCTTCAAAAAACTAGAAACGTAACCACCATATGATCTAGCTATTCCATTCCTTGGTATTTATCCAAGAGAACTAAAATCAGCATGCTATGTTGAGACCAGCACTTCAATGTATATAGCAGCACAAATCACAAAAGTCAAGTTAAGAAACCAACCCAGGTGCCCATCAACAAGTCAATGGATAAAGAAAATGTATACCCAATGGGATTCTACTAATCTATAAAGAAGAATAAAAGTATGGCATTTGCTAACAAGTGGATGGAAGTTGAAAACATCACGCTAAGTGAAATAAGCTAAATTCACAAACCCAAAGGTTAAATGTTTTCTCTCATATACAGAAGCTAGAGAGAAAAAAGGAATTAAAAAGCAGGTTCTTGAGAGGAGAGGAGGTTTGCACCCTCCAAAGTGTCTTTTCCTTGTTGCTTTTTTCATTTTTCCAAACCCATGGAACTGGGGATTTCAACCCCGGCCTTTCCGCTTGCAGAGCCAGCACCCTGCGGGATGGGCTAAGGAAATGAACAGACACTTCACAGAAGAAGATGTACAAACAATCAACAGATATATGAAAAAATGTTCAGCATCTCTAGTAATAAGAGAAATGCAAATCAAAACTACCCTAAGATTTCATCTCACCCCAAATAGAATGGCGATTATCAAGAAGACAAGCAACAATAGGTGTTGGCGAGGATGTGGGGAAAAAGGTACACTCATACATTGCTGGTGGGGTTGCAAATTAGTGCAGCCACTCTGGAAAGCAGTATGGAGATTCCTCAGAAAGCTTGGAATGGAACCACCATTTGACCCAGCTATCCCACTCCTTGGCCTATACCCAAAGGACTTAAAATCAGCATACTACAGAGATACAGCCACATCAGTGTTCATAGCTGTTCAATTCACTATAGCCAGATTGTGGAACCAACCTAGATGCCCTTCAGTTGATGAATGGATAAAGAAACTGTGGCATATATATATACAATGGAATATTATTCCGCCATGAAGAATGATAAAATTATGGCATTTGCAAATGGATGAAATTGGAGGATATCATGCTAAGTGAGATAAGCCAATCTCAAAAACTAAAGGATGAATGATCTCGCTGATAAGTGGATGAGGACATATAATGGGGGGTAGGAGGAGTTAGCGTTAGGGTTAGGGTTAGGTTTAGGGTTAGGGATAAGGAGGGTGGTAAGAATGGAGGAAGGAAGGACTGTATAGAGGGAAAAGAGGGATGGGAGGGGTGGGGGGAAGGGAAAAAATAACAGAATGAATCAAACAACATTGCCCTATGTAAATTTATGATTTTTAATAAAAAAATGGAAAAAAAAAAGATACCAAAAAAAAAAAAAAAGCAGGTTCTTGGAGCTGGGTTTGTGGCTCAGTGGTAGAGCACTTGCCTGGCATATGTGAGGCACTGGGTTCAATCCTCAGCACCACATAAAAATAAATACGTAAAATAAAGGTTCATCCACAACTAAAAATATATATATTAAAAAAAATGAGAAATAAAAAGAAGAAGAAATAAGAAGAAGAAGAGTAGAGTAGAAGCAGAGGACCAAGCCGGGGGAGTTGCAGAGAGGAGGCAAGGGAAAGGGGAGGCTCCAGGAATAAAGTCAACCAAATTATTCTTTGTACATGTATGAAGACAGTACAATGCAATCCAATTTTATTTATCAGTATCATTGATCAATTAAAAAGATGAACAAATAAAATTAAGACCAATAGAGTAAAGGAAGGAGATTGGGGGAGGGAGAAGGACTGTGAAAGGAGAAGTACTAAGGATCGAAATGGAGATAAATAAATTATATGTATTTATGAATATTTCAAAATGAACCCCACTGGGAGGTATAACTCAAATGCAGTAAAAATTAAAAAAAATTTTTTTAATTAAAAAATTGTTTGATGATATTGGAACGTAGCCTTTCCAACTATCACGTTTCTTCACCATCTGAGATTTTCACATTTGCTGCCTTCTACAGTCATTATCAAGCTAGCAAGAGCCTTGGGTCAGGGAAGAGGGTGACTGGGTCTTTCCTGTTTTTACATCTCTGGTTCCTAGTTCAGGTTTCTTTCAGGGGTAATCACGCTGCAAGAAACCTCATGGGTAATGTGAAAGCAGACTCAATTCCACCTCTTTGAGGCTCAGTGCCATCTCCCCTGTGAGTACATCTGCTCCTGAAATCTCACATATGTAATTTTTGAGGAAGCCACTGTTGGTCCAATCTGTGTCCCTGTTCCTTTCGGTGTCTTTATCTTCATGGCTGAAAAATATGACGTGATATATCTGCATTTTGATCCTAATCTCAAGGGAAGACAAGATTGGGTATAAACATCAACTGTTCTTTCTGTGGTTCAGATGGTTTCTCTCTACCAAGGTTTGGGTTTGCCCAGGAGTAGGTCTGCCCAGGTATTTGACTTGAATTTAGGATAAGAAGGTCTCTGGCTTTCCCTGGGACTGGCAACAGGGTCAGATGTGCCCTCTGATAAATTGATTTGGGGTCAGAACCTTGTTTGGGGTTTCCATTTGCTCATTTTTGGAAAAAATTCAGATCCCCAATCAAATTTCATAGGACAGAGAATTAATCTCTGCATTGTCCCCTTCCCTAAGCAGAACATATTAAGGAAAAGTTACTTGTCTTTCCCTATGACAACATTTTTTCTATTTTCTTCATTTCTCCAATATTTCTCTATTCACTTAATATCTCTTCCAACTGATTTCAAATTCTTTGAAACTTGAAAGCAATTAAAAAGAGATTTTTCTCTTATATTAATATTTCCAGTGGACTACCTTAGAGGGCTTGAAATTCAGATTAAAAAGGGGTATGATTTTTTTTTTCTCTACTGAAATTATATTGTTTTGACTATATTGAAACAAAACTTTTTCACAAATTTGATTTCTTAACTTATTTTTACCTCTTTACAGTGACTTTCTCATATTCTTTGGATGCTCCTTTTGCTGTCTTTTCATATGGTCCATGGTTGATATGACTGAGAGAGATCACCCCACGTCATGGGGAAAGAACTTATAAGTGGACCTTTATGGTCTAGATCAGTGTTCCCCTGGTCCCCAGGGTGGTGTGATTGGGAGGCGATGGAACCTTTAGGAAGTGGGACCTAGTGGGAGGTCTTTGGTCATCGAGAGTCATGCCCTTGAAGGGGATTGTGAGACCCTGACCTCTTCCTGTTCCTCTTTTGCTTCTGTAGTTGACTTTACTTGCTGGCTGCTATCGCCTCTGGCACTCCCACCCAAAGGTGGCCTAAAGCAAAGTGGCTACCTGATCTTGCATCGTGAAGTCCAAAACCATGAACCAAAATATTTCTCTTTATACATTATGTATCTCAGTTTTTTTTTAAATAGCATTGCAAAGCAGTTTAATACATAGACTATCTCCAAGCCTGTCCATCATCCCTGGTGTGGGGCTTCTGAGACAGAGAGAGATATACTGCTAAATATTTAGTTTATTATCTTTCCAAAAGTGCCTGTCTTTAATTCTGCAGGAATAAACAAATCGAGTGAAATGATTTCTAAACTGCTCATAATATTATGTGATCCTAAATTATTCTAATCCCCACTGCTGGAGAGAGAATATATTATTCTAATTCATTAAGGTGGCAATAACTGGAAGGCTTAATCCTTGCAGGAAATGAAACAATTAAGAAGTCACAAAATCAGAGGCAAATAAGAAGTCTAACTAGATTGGGTAGCAATGACATCCAGAGTGCCTCCGCTTAGGTTCCTTTTAACTTAGTTACTCTGGCCACATTCATGACAGGTAGATACAGATACGTAGGATTAATCCCCCAGGGACCAGAAAAAAAAATACATAAATACGGACACACACATGCATACATGCTTTTATACATTATTATTATTTTTTTGGAATGTATGATGTGCTGATGAACAAGTATACATTTTAAAAGCAGGAATTCTTTCAGGGTCTTGGAAGAGTGCATATAATGATTTTCAGGCCCAAGGCCTAGTGGATCTTATAAGGGTCCAGAGATTTTTTTTGAATCTTTTCACTTGCCACTAAATTCTAAAGACATTTGGGTCACGAGGAATGAATAGGGGTCTGCCAAGTGGAAAGGTGGACACAGGGGTGTGAGAGTTCACTTACAGCACTTGTGAGCTCAGTGTTAGCAGGAGGTGAGGATGATGTGGTCTGGGGTGAACTGACATGCTGGTACCTTGGGCAGTTGGCAGCGCGGCGCTGTCGTGGTCGGTAAGGAGACGAGTTTGGTTGGATAGATGATTCAGAAGGGCCACCCGGGAAGCAGCGTGGAGAAAAGATGAGGCTGCTAGGAACCAGAGGCAGGAGAATGGTGGCAGACTCCTGCCCAAGAGAGCGTGTCCAGGAGGGCTCAGCAGGGGTTGGAAACACATGATCTAGTGACCGGTTACTCTTGGGCAGTAAGAGTGTGTGTGTGTGTGTGTGTGTGTGTGTGTGTGTGTGTGTGTGTGTGTGTGTGTGTGTGTAGGAGAGACATAGCAAAGAGAAACAGAGGAGGGGGTCAAAGGGAAAGGAAGGAGGGGAGAGATGAAGGGAATGGGCAGGGGCAGAGGAGAAGAAAAGGAGAAGACAGATTTCCAAGGTTCCGCTCTTTGGTAAATATCTGGCTGAATTATTTCATTAACCTCGTTCCTCTATGTGCATATGCATTAGACATAAAACTGCAGGATAACAGGAGGAGTTATCCCTTTTGCTCACTTATAATTTTTTTTTTTTTTTTAATATCTGAGAATTAGCTCAGGGGTGCTTAACCACTGTGCCACATCACCAGCCCTTTCTATTTTTTTATATACAGACAAGAGCTGACTAAGTTGCTTAGGGCCTCGCTAAGTTGCTGAGGCTGGCCTTAATTTGAGATCCTCATGCCTCAGCCTCCTGAACCACTGGGATTACAGGTGTGTGCCACCATGCCCAGTTCTCACTCATATTTTTTAAAAGACAGTTTCTATAATCAGATTAAAATATCTAACGCCTTCTTGGCTTTTTTACTCTTACCGTGACATCTGGTCGTTGGCTTTTTATCCTTCCATTTGCTTCTAACGTGTAAGTCTCCCAATTCATTGTTTCTTAAACAAAGGTAACAGAAACCTGATTCTGCGCCAGTTATTATTCTGAAGGCTGGAGATATAAGAATGAACAAAACAAAAAGAATTCTCTTTTGCCCTGTTGGAGTCTCAAGTGTTATCAGTCTGGTGCATTCTCAACCATCACTCTGTTTCCCTTAGGAGCAATGAAGTCCTAAGACGTGCTGAAGAAGATACCTCAACCCTAAGTCATTCTTGTTTTGTTTTCCTTGCAAAGAACCTCAATTAGGACAGTCCAGATTCAGAGCCCCCCCTGAAGCCTTAGATGCTCATAAAAATCAGGAATTGGCCAAAGTCCCCAAAGAGCACAGAGTTAATTTTCCAACTGGTCATTTTTCCTAGGAAGTGGCAATTCTTCTGTAATGAGCAGTGAATGTTTTCTTTCATTTCTTCTTTCACTCAAATGGAGTTTTAGTTTGCATATTTTGAAAGGGATTAAGTTTTCAAAACATCTGTGAAGGTGAGGCTGGCCTGGGACTGGTTACCCTGAGTGTTGGAGGATCCTTGAAATTGGCAGAGAAGGGGAGTGTTGGGGATCCAGGGGTGTGATATGCATTTCTTAATCAACAGGCAGCACCAGGCTGCAAGAATGTTTTGCAAATGTGTGAGGGAAACAGTGCAGTGAACTCAGGAGCCTGCTGATGTCCCCAGTGCCTGATGAGTTTAGAGAGCATTTTTCTATTTCTCTGAATATTTCTCTGGCAAGTTCCATCTCATTTCTTGCTTTGCTGAAAACATTCTTTCGCTTAAACAAAACCCCTACTGTTTGAACTCAAGCCTGCTCCTCTTTGCTAGGATTTCAGTAGAAGGAGCCCCTACCTGCTGTGGGTTCCAGACTGTCAGTCACCCATAGGGAGCCCCACCCTGAACAAGAGACTCTGGTTTGCCCACATAGTGGGGACTGCCATTCTTCACCCCCTCTCCTGTGGCCCCCAAGCTCCCGATTGTGTCCTTGTGATGTGTCTGCTCCTGAGGCAGACACATTTATTTTGGCCCACTGCCATCTGATGTTCTTCCGCTCCACACTGTGATAGTCACCGCCTGGGAGAAGTGATGAAATTGGCGCCTAGCAGTGGGTTCACCAAGGATAGAAAGCTGTAACGCCACCTGAGGAATGTGTCACGTGTAACAGCAAGACAGAAGGAAGAGCAATTAATTCTGCTGTGAGGTGTGAAGCAAGGTCAGGCGCAGAGGTGACGTGTGAATTAGGACTTTAAGGATGAGTGGATTTGCCAGGAAGGAGTGGTATTGCAAGTCGGGAGGATATGATCAGGTGCTCAGAGGTATGAAACCCCAGGTGTCAGGCAGGACTATCGATTGGTCCAGGAACCCGTGTATAATAGTCATCACTAATGACAAAGGGCTTCAGACTTGAGCGCCAGGCTGGGCAGCTGGATTGGATTTTGTGTTTAAAGGGAAATCAGAGGTTTTTAAGCAGTTAAGAAATGGAATTTATTCTGGTTTTTAGGACTACCTCTGTGGAAGAACTGAGGAGAGCAGTTGTGGCAACAGAAGGTCAGGGGTAGGGAACCCATTGGTAAGTCATGTGGGCAGTGATGATGTTGACCCTGGCTGGGGTCACCACTTGGCCTGACGCTCTCTCCTGAACTCCAGTCCCCTTTATCCAACCGTCTGCTTGGTGTGTCTGTTCAAGTGGCCCCTCCAGCTCAGCAGGACCTCACAGAACTCCTGCTTCTACCTGATCCACCCTAACCCTCGGGTCCTGCTGTAACCAGTCATCCAATCCACCACTGCCTTCCTGGCCCTCATCCGCTGCTCTCCTCCCCTATCTCTGTACTATCTCCTCCCCTATCTCTGTACTATCTCCTCCCCTGTCTCTGTACTATCTCCTCCCCTATCTCTGTACTATCTCCTCCCCTGTCTCTGTACTATCTCCTCCCCTGTCTCTGTACTATCTCCTCCCCTATCTCTGTACTATCTCCTCCCCTGTCTCTGTACTATCTCCTCCCCTGTCTCTGTACTGTCTCCTCCCCTGTCTCTGTACTATCCTGTAGACACCCAGGCTCACTCCAGCCCTCCTTCTGCCCTCTACCCTTCCGCCTTCTGCTCCAGCTTCCCCCATAACTGCCCTCCTCCATAATATCCTCAATTCCTCACATTCTTGCTCCAGCCTCACCCTCTGCCCACTGTGCCCAAGTGTCTAACGCTGCAACCCACCTCCCCCACACACGGCTCCTTCACTTACCTGACTCTTATTTTTCATAACACTAACCACCTCCTAGCATGCTACATAATTTTCATATTTGCTTTATGTATATTTTTAAAAATATTTTTGAGTTGTCAGTGGACCTTCATTTTTATTTTATATGCAGTGCTGAGAATCGAACCCAGTACCTCACCCATGCTAGGCAAGCGCTCTGCCACTGAGCTACAACCCCAGCCCTGCTTTATGTATGTTTTTATTGCCTGTTTTCTCATACTCAAATGTAGCTCTGCAAGGAGAGGGTTCTTCTATTTTTTACTCACTACTGTATCTGAAATCACCTAGAACAGTACCTGGCACCAGTAATACTGGAAAAAAAAAGAAAGAACGAATGGGCATTTTTCTGGAAAGAATAGCAGACGTAGGTTAGCAGAGTGGAAATTGTACCCCTGGGCATTCTATTGGCTTTCAAGGTGGAGAAAGAAAAAAGTAAAGGATGATTCTGGAATCTTTAGGTTGGGATAATGCCTTTATCTGATATGGGAAAGGCAGGAGAAGAAATATAACTGAAGGAAATTGATGAATTCTACTTGGATCCTGTGGAGTCAGTCACAACTTGGCTGTGTAGCAGCCAAGTTCAATTACTTGCCCTGTGGACTTTCCTTAATGGATAAGTCAGACTGGAATTAAAATTCTGATATTCGCTGGGCACAATGATGCATAACCTATAATCCCAGTGACTCGGAGGCTGAGGCAGGAGGATCACAAGTTCAAAGCCAGCCTCAGCAACTTAGTGAGACCCTAAGCAACTCAGTGAGACCCTATCTTAAATAAAAATATACAAAGGGCTGGGGATGTGGTTAACTGCCCCTGGATTCAATCCCTGGTACAAAAAGAAAAAAAATCTGATATTTACCAGCTATGGGGTGGATGAGATCACCCCCAGCAAGGGACAAAATAGGAGAAGGAAGCAGAAAGACAGTCAGAGATGTTCAACTTCATTTATGGGACATGAGGGGCAGCCAGCCTGTGCCAGTCAGTATCCTCGATGCACACGGTGTGTTCCTCTTTGAATACTTGGACACTTTTCTTGGAAGCTAGCTAAAAAGGCAGATGTGTAAAGAGGCAAAGACTGAGATGGTTTTAATAGTGTTTGCCCCATCATCTTGGGTAAGTCTGTAGGGTGTTTGGGTTTCCTCCCAGGCCCTAGTGACCTCTAACTACCCTTATCTCCAACTTCTTCATTTCTACATGCAGCATAGAAATGAAGCATAGGCTTTCGGGTAATTCCCACTCAAGGTGACAGACGTCAAGCTGGGGACGTAGTTCTGTGGTAGGGCTCTTGCCTAGCATGCATGATGCCCTGGGATCAATCACCAGCACCCCCAGAAAGAAACAGTACGAGAGACCAAGATGGCAGTCATCAGAGTCCTAGTCCAGAGCATTAAAAATGCCAGCTGCTGTTTTCTTCATGGATTGGTCGTAAAGACTGTCCTGCCTGTATCATGTGCATTTCACGTCCCATGGTCCCTTTGAGACACTTTGCTGTGAGGCTTCAGTTTTCAGTTTCTCCAAACAGTCAGAGATCAGTTCAATGAATTGTGCATGTTTACATGAGCCGATGATACTTGTTCCCACGAAAGACTCTAAGGAAATTCCAACAAAAAACCATTTTCTTTTCCTTGCCTCTCCTTTGTCATTATTATGGTTTTTTAGAAGAAAATCCTCAGGGAAAAATCAGCAAATAAATATGCAAGTGTCTTTATGAGTTTCAGAAACTGGTGCTGATTAGAAGGACCTGTTGGGGCTTGAATATAGTAGTCTTCCCTTCTGGGATCCGACGACCTTAGTAAGCTCTGTCCCCTGTTTGTAATCTGTTGAAAGCAACTGTTAAGCTGGTTGTATCCACTCACATCTGTGAGGACTTTAAAGAAATTTTAAAAATGGAACTGAATTGATTTCTTCACTCCATGTGCAAGCGTGAAGTGTGTGTGCGTGTGTGTGTGTGTGTGTGTGTGTGTGTGTGTGTTAGAGAGGATTTTCTTGATTCACGGCTTTTCCCTTCGAGGCAGGTCTTCAGCACTGTCGTGGGCTGAACAAGTATTGCCTTGGGGTCTCTTTCAGCATCTTCCTGTCTTCTTTAGGTAGCAGCCACTAAGTCATTAGGGATGCTTTGCTGTCCCTCCGTCTTTGCAGCAGGAGCGTAGCTAATGTACAGTAGTGCCAGACGTCTGTCTCACCGTAACAGCAGTGACACCAAAAGTGAGAGTGCTGTCATTGTTGCTGGTGGGAGGGGGATGTATCTGTTAGTGCTACAGTGATGCAACATAACAAAGCACTCCAGACCCAGAGGGTTAAAATAACAGCCGTTGGTTCTTCCTTACCTGTTGATGGGTGTATGAGTCAGGGTTCTCTAGAGGAACGGAATCCACGGGGAGTATGATTATAAAAAGGGGATTTATTAGATTGGCTTCCACGAACAGAATCTAGATAGTCCACAATGGCCGTCTGCAGCTGGAGAGCTGGAAGAACCAGTAGCTGCGCAGTCCAAGACGCAGAAGCCCCAGAACAAGAAGGGTCAACAGTGCTACCCTAGTCTGAGACCAAGACTTCTGGAAACTACCTGGAGAATCACTGGCAGAGTCTACTTTGGAAGAGTGAAGAAGCGAGAGTTCGATATCCTCAGATGATGGAAGCAGCGATCAAGAACCTGTTCAAGAAGAGCCAAGCTGCACCTGCATCTGCTTCCTTGTTCTTTTATTCCATCCTATTGGGCGGTGCTGCCCACGCTTAGGGAGGGGCTTCACTCCAGCTGGCTATCCCACATGCCAATCATTCCTAGACACGCCCTCATGGACACACCCAGAAGCCTCTTAATCTTTGGTATCTCTTAATCCAAACATGTTGGCAATTCAAATTAACCATTTCACTGAGTTTCCTGATGGTTGGTTGTTACAGGCTGGCCTGGGTTGGGTGGCTGTGCTTCACGTGCAGATGCAACTGGGCTTGGCTCTGTTGTAGATCAGGCTCAGGGTTGCTCAGAGTGTGTTATTCCAGAGCTCAGATTACAGGAGCATGAGCTCCCTATCGGAGAGTGAGAGTTATTCTCATAGTGATTCCAGAAGCATAAGATGGTATATTAGTCAGGGTTCTCCAAAGAAACTATACAATTCACATTTTAGAATAGAACCAACAGAATACATATTTTTATAAGAGGGGATTTATTAGATTGGTTCACCTGATTACAGAGACTGAAAAGCTTCACAATGATCATCTGCAAAATAGAGAGGCAGGGAAGCTAGGAGCAGCTCAGTCCCAGAAGTTGAAAGTCTTAGAATAAGAGATTAATGATGCAGTCCAAGGTTAACGGCCCAGAGACCTGCACCCTTTCACCCCAGGGCTGCTGGGCAAGTCTCAGAGACCAAAGGCCAAATAGGCCCACATTCAGGTCATTTCTTTCCCACTCAGTTCATTGACCCACCTGCCAATCTTTCCTGGAAACACTCTCAGAGAGACAGTCAGAAGTTTGCCTTGCCCGTTCCCTAGGCACCCCAATTCAGTCAAGTTGACACCCCAAATTTACCATCACATACATCTCTGTAGCATCAAGTCTGTCTAATTCCATTAGAAGAAGCCAATGACCAGGCCAAGCCCAAACTCAAGAAAGCACAATCTGCCCATTAGGGAACAAAGAAAGTGAGATGGCCAAGATGAACATCCCATCAGATAAGTAAATTTCTAAGAGAGTAAATTTCAAATGCTCACCATAAAAAGTGATAAGTAAATGAGGTGAGTACATTAATTAGCTTGATTTAATTATGCAACATTAATCGTAACATTGCACTGTACACCACAAACGTATGCAATGATGAGCTAGCCATAAAAAAATACAGATAATGTTTTTCAAAGTATATTTATCATGTGGGAAGGAGTAGAGCATGGATTCTTGTCAAATAGTATTTTATTCTGTGGCCACGTACCTTTGGAAGGGTATATGCAAACTTCCAATTCACTTGTCTGTGCATTCAGCTAAAACTGATTAAGCTCCAGCTATGTAACAGGTACTGTGATGAACACTGAGATTATAATAATGAAGACCCAGAGGAGTTTAGGAGACGCATCCTGGGATGTTGCTGGGAGACCCAGTTGAGGCGTAATCTTGTGGGATAGGAGGAAGCAGATGGGATCTTGGACTCTAGAAAGGAATAGGTTTAAGGTTTGGGAGGTCTTATACCCTGTGGGCAATGAATGTAATTGACATTTCCCGTATCCCAGTTACTAGGTTCTTTCTACTAGCCTCTGGCCTTCTGAGAGGCACCACACAAGATTTTAATGGTCTAGAGGGAGTATGTGTATCTGGAGTCTTGAATTGAGAAAAAAACTTGACATAGCATGTCTTGGAAACGGACTATACCAAATGAAGACAGGAACCAGGACCCTGTTAGAACCAGGCGTCAACTGTCAGGATTCTGAGACTCCCAGGGAGATGGCTACTACCCTAAAGAATTTCAGGACTTGGCAGATTCAAACCAATGGGATAAACCACTCTGTCAGAAGTTTCCAGAATCATGGTAGTAATAGACAAGGCAGCTAGATGGTGGAAGAACCAAATCTTTGTATCTCAATTTTCTGCAGTTGTGATTGATGGATCTATACAGCCCTGATAGTTGTCTGGTCATAACTGATACTCAAAGGTATCTTGGAGGAGCTGGGGTTGTAGCTCAGTGGTAGATCACTTGCCTAGCATGTATGAGGCACTGGGTTCGATTCTCAGCACCACATATAAATAAATGCATAAAATAAAGGTCCCTCAACAACTAAAAATATATTTTTAAAAAGGTATCTTTGAAAAGATTCATATGCATGTTCCAGGTGACTGAGGATTGCATTTCATAAGAAAGGAATAAAGCTATCGAGGCAAATGTTCCATCCCCTTAGAACAGTGGGGCACAAATCACTAAGACCTCTTTCAAGAGTTCTTTGAGAGCATCAAGATATTGGAAAGTGAAATCATGAATGAGCTGGTAAGGAAGTTCTCATTAAACCTTTTAGCAGAGAAATAAGTAAAGCTTGGTAAGTATCCCAGGATGGCAACCATCAAAAATATAATCCACAAATGTGACTGGACCAGCATTATTTTTTACTGACTCCATCAGGACTGAGTAGATGGTCAACTCTAATTTTCAAACTTTCACCAGACTCAGGCTTAGAAAATCCAACGTGATCATCAAAGTATTACGAGCCCTCGCTATTTCATGTCTGACCCCACAGATAGAGCAGGCAGGAAGAGCATTTGCATAATCTGTTATGCTATCTATGGCAGTGACTTTAAGCACTGTCCCTATATCATTATAAGTTTTTCTCCCTTTGGAATTTTCTGAAACACACATTCAGTGGTCATTTCCAGAATCTAACCATCCCAATCACCTATCGAGGAAAACACAGCATGAGAGAAAAATCCATCCAACCTGGTTTTGTAAATAAAATTTTTTTAATTTTTTTTATTTTATTGTAAACAAATGGGATACATGTTGCTTCTCTGTTTGTCCATGGCGTAAAGGCATACCATTTGTGTAATCATAAATTTACATAGAGTAATGTTGTTTGATTCATTCTGTTATTTTTCCCTTCCCCCCACCCCTCCCACCCCTCTTTTCCCTCTATACAGTTCCTCCTTCCTCCATACTTGCCCCCCTCCCTAACCCTAACACTAACCCTTCCCTCCCCCCCCATTATGTGTCATCATCCACTTATTAGCGATATCATTCATCCTTTGGCTTTTTGAGATTGGCTTCTCTCACTTAGCATAATATTCTCCAATTTCATCCATTTGCCTGCAAATGCCATAATTTTATCATTCTTTATGGCTGAGTAATATTCCATTGTATATATATACCACAGTTTCTTTATCCACTCATCAATTGAAGGACGTCTAGGTTGGTTCCACACTCTGGCTATTGTGAATTGAGCAGCTATGAACATTGATGTGGCTGTATCTCTGTAGTGTGCTGATTTTAAGTCCTTTGGGTATAGGCCAAGGAGTGGGATAGCTGGGTCAAATGGAGGGTCCATTCCAAGTTTTCTAAGGAATCTCCACACTGCTTTCCAGAGTGGCTGCACTAATTTGCAGCCCCACCAGCAATGTATGAGTGTACCTTTCTCCCCACATCCTCGCCAACACCTGTTGTTGCTTGTATTCTTGATAATCGCCATTCTAATTGGGGTGAGATGGAATCTTAGGGTGGTTTTGATTTGCATTTCTCTTATTACTAGAGATGTTGAACATTTTTCCATATGTTTGTTGATTGCTTGTAGATCTTCTGTGAAGTGTCTATTCATTTCCTTGGCCCATTTGTCAACTGGATTATTTGAATTCTTGGAGTAGAGTTTTTTGAGTTCTTTATAGATTCTGGAGATTAGTGCTCTATCTGAAGTATGATTGGTGAAGATATTCTCCCACTTTGTAGGCTCTTTCTTCGCATTGCTGATAGTTTCCTTTGCTGAGAGAAAGCTTTTTAGTTTGAATCTATCCCAGTGGTTGATTCTAGCTTTTATTTCTTGTGCTATGGGAGTCCTGTTAAGGAAGTCTGGTCCTAAGCCGACATGTTGAAGATCTGGACTTACTTTTTCTTCTATAATCTGCAGGGTCTCTGGTCTGATTCCGAGGTCCTTAATCCATTTTGAGTTTAGTTTCGTGCATGGTGAGAGATATGGGTTTAGTTTCATTCTGTTGCATATGGATTTCCAATTCTCCCAGCACCATTTGTTGAAGAGGCTATCTTTTCTCCATTGCATATTTTTGGCACCTTTGTCTAGTATGAGAAAATTGTATTTATTTGGGTTTGTGTCCGTGTCCTCTATTCTGTACCATTGATCTACCTTTCTATTTTGGTACCAATACCATGCCGTTTTTGTTACTATTGCTTTGTAGTAGAGTTGAAGATCTGGTATTGCAATACCCCCTGTTTCACTCTTCCTGCTAAGGATTGCTTTAGCTATTCTTGGTTTCTTATTCTTCCAGATGAATTTCATAATTGCTTGCTCTATTTCTGTAAGGTACGTCATGTAAATAAAATTTTACAGGAACACAACCCTACTTGTTCATTTAGATACTGCCTATGATTATTTCTACAGGACTAAGTAGCAGTGAGGGGCTTTATGGTCTGAAAAACCTCAAATATTTACTCTCTCCCTTTAGAAAAGGCTTGCTGATCTTGCTGTAGGAAGTAGACTGGATACACCAGGCACAGAACCTGAGTGTCTGGATAGAACTCTTTTGCTTATAAGTGACAGGATTCTTTCTGGAGTCTGAGTCTGGAAAATCCCAGGTGTAGATGAATCTAGGAGTTCAAAGATGTCCCTAGGGCTCTATTATTTTCCTCCTCTTGCTTCTGTTTCCTGCTACATTGGATTCATTCTCAAGCAAGCTTTTCCACGGGGTAGAAAAGATGGCCACCAGGATGTCTTATATAGAGTCCTTAGCTTTTATAACTGCAGAACAAAAATAATCCTCTTTCTCCCACCATCAGTTAGAATTCCTGTCCTGACTCCATGGGACTCAGATTGAGATGGGTGCTCAACCCTGGGTCTGTTGCTGTGCACAGGAGGGTAGAAAGCTCTAGACTGTGCATTGTGTTATAGGGCCTTCCCCCACTCATGAAAGGAGGAGAGAAGGACCCTGTTTTTGAGAGCCCCAAAGGTAGGGGAAGAGGAATTCACAACTGGAAGCAAACTCTTTAAGGAGGGTTGCAAAGTTAGCATGAAAGTCAGTATCCTGAAATTCTTTAGGTATCTTGTGTTTCTATTTGGCCTCTCGCTGTGATTGCTTCCAACTACTTAATTATCCATCTTTTCCTTATCTTGGATCCTGAAACTCCTGTCCTTTGTGACTCTTTTGCTTCACGCTGCTCAGGACCTGTTTTCCATTCCCTCCAAGTTCACATATAGAAGGCTGTTGTGTGGTCAAGATTTTAATGCAGACATGCTGTATTTAAGGGCAAAAATTACTCATCCCGGTACAGTAGAGCCAACTCAAAATTTAGCACCAGTCTTTCCTCGCCAAAGAGAGTTACCAACCATTCCTCACCATGGAGAACATTTTTACAGCCCTGTGCCCCACTCAGGCCCTTGTTAAGAGTGGGCTAAGGAAATGAACAGACACTTCACAGAAGAAGAAATACAATTGATTGACAACATGAAAAAATGTTCATGGTATCTAGTGATTAGAGAAATGCAAATAAAAACTAAGGTTTCTTCTCACTCCAGTCAGAATGGCAATTACCACGAATGCAAGCAATAATAAGTGTTGGCAAGAATGTGGGGGGAAAAGTTACCCTCATACATTGCTGGTGAGACTGAACATTAGTGTAACCACTCTGGAAAGCAGTATGGAGATTCCTCAGAAAACTTGGAATAGAACCACCATTTGACCCAGTTATCCCCCTCCTGTTTATGCCCAAATGACTTAAAATCAGCATACTACAGTGACACAGCCACATGAGTGTTTATATCAGCTCAGTTCATAACAGGGAAACTGTGGAACCAACCTAGATGCCCTTCAACAGATGAATAAATAAAGAAAATGTGGTACATATACACAATAGAATATTACTCAGCCTTAAAGAAGAATAAAATTATGACATTTGCAGGTAAAGGGATGGAACTGGAGAATATCATGCCAAGTGAAATAAGTCAAACCCAAAAAACCAAGGGCCAAATATTTCCCCCGATAAGGGGATGCTGATCCATAATGGTAGAGGGGAGAATGAAGGGACTTTGGATTGTGCAGAGGGGAGTGAGGGGAGAGGGGGGGATGTGGGGATGAGAAGGTCATTATCACCCTTGTTTACATGTATAATCACACTCTCGTTGTGACTCTGTACCATGTTCAGACAGAGGAATGAGAAGTTGTACTCTATTTGTGTACAATATGTCAAAGTGCATTCTACTGTCATGATAACCAATTAGAACAGATTTTTTTAAAAAGATCAATATTCTTGGTCAATTCTTCACCTTGAGACTTTTCTTCTCAGTATACTCCAGACTCCAACATCCTGAAGTATATTTATTTTTTTCTTAGAATATTTTTAGTTTCTCTGTCCTACTTCAAATTAGGTTCTAGAGTAATTTGTACCCCCAAAACTTTCTAAAGAACTCCATGAAGCCAAGTGCATACATACGAGGTCATTAACACAGTAACAGTAGCAAAAGTTTTGAAAGTATTGTGCTGTTTGTTGTCACAGTGGTTCTGACATAGATTCTACCTAGAGAACAAACTCAGGGAGAAAGGAAGTAAGGAAAGGACTGGGGAGGGAGGATTTTAATTGCTTTCACATGCTTGTTTTTCTTTGTGTTTGGAAATCACAGCCTTTATAAATGGGCTTTCCTTTAAAGAAACCTTTCTTCCATCATCTGTAAAGTGTATAAGGCTTTTGAGAACAAATTCAGGGTTCGTGTGCCTCTCTCTGCAACGAGGAGAACATATTTCATGCAGACACTGACCCAAAAATGTGAGAAATGTAGAGAAGTCTGAATCTAATCCCCAATCCAGATCCAACTCCAGGAAGAGAACAGCTGAGATCAACTAAAACCAGCTGTCCTATGGAAGGAGATACACATGCTTGTCGTGAATTCTTTACACACTTAAGGTTGCTTGTTACACAGTAGTATTGCAGTAATAGCTGACTGATGTCTTTAAGTTGAGAGCCAAATCAAGTCGATGTCCACCAATCTTTATCTTTACAACATTGCTTTCTTCTTACTTCTAAGGACACTTATTCTTGCCTTACACATTTGTGCCCACTTCTTCCGCTCATGAAACTAACAGTTCAAAGGACAAAAAATTCATCTCTCTCTTGTCCTGTCATCGGCATGAATCTTTGTACCTTGTTGCTGTTCAATAAAGATTTTGAATGAATGGCAAATTTAAGCCTCCTGTTAGTGATAGATACTGATAGAGTAGATCTTGAATGGCCCTCAAAGGCCCATGTGTTTTAGGCTTAGTCCCTAGGTTGGTGCTATTTAGACCTGGTGAGACTAGAGGGAGGTCTTTAGGTTATTGGGGATGTGCTCTTGAATGAGATAGGAACCCTACTTCCTTCCTCTTTGTCTTCTTTGCTGCCTAGCCAACTAAGTGAGCATTTTTGCTCCACCACAGACTCCTCTGACATGATTCACTGCCTCACCATAGACCCAGAGAAATTGAGCTGATGATGGACTGGAATTTCTGAAGCATGAGCCAAAATAACCCTTTTCTCTTTATAAGTAGGCTTTCTTAGGTATTTTGTTATAGTGACAGAAACTGACTAACACAGTGATGGATGGAAATTATATGTTGATTACCTACTGGAAAATAAATATAATTGGTCCCAGGTGGGAACAGGTGAAATTTAGGAGTAGATTGGCACAAACTCATCTCCCTAAAAATGATAGACCTTAGGCCTGCAACAGAAGAAATTAGGTGAACCACAGTAATTTACTTGTACCACTAATGGTTTTGTTTTGCCCTAGTGTTGGTGGGAGATTTTTTTTTTTTTTTTTGATTCATCTGAAAGGCTTTGTGATTAGAGTAAGTGACTGTATTAAAATGAGTATAGTTTACAGATAATACTGTCTGCCTTCCCAAGAAAAATCTGTTCTGTCTGGAGAATGCTCTTGCCTCTGTTACTTAATTCTTCTTCATTTCGTGGTTTTAGTCGAACAGGCTTCCTTAAAATGGCCAAAAAGTACGTTGCTCTGTGTGCTATTCATCTGCGTGGTATTTATCTGTTCGAAGAGAAAATGTCTAAGAAAATATGAAAATGGAAACAAACTCATGAGAGAACACTATGGTGGGCTGGGGTTGTGACTCAGTGGTACAGCACTTGCCTAGCACGGGGAAGGCACTGGGTTCAATTCTTAGCACCACATAAAAATAAATGCATAAAACAAAGGCCTGGTGTCCATCTACAACTAAAAACATTAACAAAAAACAAACAAACAAAACAGAACATTCTGATACCTCCCTTAACCTTGGAACAACATAAAAATAAAATACATAGTAGATCAAGGTGAAAATATCATGAGTCAAAGACAGGCCGGCGTGGCATGACTGAAAAAGTGAACCCACCCAGAACTTTGTGTGATGATTCTTTGTCTTTGGTCTGAAATAATTTGGGGTGTTTTTAGTCAAATGTCAGTTAAAAAAAAAAGGAGGGAAAGCTACTTCAGATAAAAAGGCTCAAAGAAGGCCATGATCATCTTTGACCTCAGAAAAGAGGGAGGATGAGATAGTGTTAGCATCTGACCAAGATCTGAAAGGAGATTATGTGGGCTGGGGTTGTGGCTCAGTGTTAGAGCTGCTTGCCTAGCACGTGTGAGGCACTGGGTTCGATCCTTTGTACACTTATAAATGAGTAAAATAAAGGTATTGTGTTCGTCTACAACCAAAAATATATATTTTTTTTAATTAAAAGAAGGGGCTGGGGATATGGCTCAGTTGGTAAAGTGCTTGCCCTGGGTTCAATCCTCAGCACTGCAAAAAAAAAAAAAAAAAAAATTAGAAGGAGATTAAATGTGTCTGGGTTCAGGCTCAGGTGAAGACTCCTCAGAAAAGTTCCACAGTTGATTTCCCCTGGCAGAAGAACAAGGCAGGGGTAATGCCACGGTCACTGCGTATGTGCCAGAAAGCCCCAGCGCTCCCCACACTCAGAACCTTCAAGGGTACAATTTGGTTCCAGGCATATGATTAAGTTTCTGAGGGAAAAATTGTTGACATTTCAAAGAAAGTTCCCCCAGTTGTCAGGGCACCTTGGCACAGGAGGGCCCATCTTCCTCCTGGTGTCGTGACAGGGTGACTGGTCTCCATGACCCCACTGGACTCTGGCTTCTCAACTTCAGCCTTCTGAAACTAGAATAACTAGCATGTTTAAACATGTCTGATGGATGCAGATCACTGTTAAAACAAACATTCATTAAGTGTCTGTTATCTGCCAGGCATGCAGGAGGTCATACTAAAAGCCAGGGTGTCACAGTTTTAAAAAAAAAAAAAAGACTGACTTGTGTCTTTGGGAAACTTAAATCATAGGGAATTGAACCTGTCAACAAATCAATAGTTTTAGATAGTGAAAAGCAATACAAGTAATTTAAGATGGGATTATGGAAGGTGGTGGAAGGTGGGGATTGTTTCCTGCGATTCTGTGATTTTTTTTGGAGTAAAAGGAGAAAGAAGGTTTATTGCTTTGCTAGCAAAGGAGAAACACAAGGGACTCCTGTCCCAGAGGCTGTGATTCTGTCCATCAGCAGGAACAAGGGTAAGGGTGGGAAGAGGATTTTTTTTTTTAAAGAGGTGACTCAAAGGCTGCATTCTACACAGTCTCTGTCTGAAGTTGTAATTCCCTTGTTAATTTGGGAGACAGTCATTTCTGAGATCTTCTGGTGCCATCCCCAAAGTCTGGGTGACTTTCTTCCTATGGCACGTAAGTGCTCATGGACAGATAACTCTGCCTAGGATGGGGAAGAAAGGTGACCCTATTTCCCCTGAGTTTAGAGAGGGATAGAGATTAGGGAGGAGCAGAGAGAGAGGAAGAGTTGCAGTTGCAGAGCAGCCAGGGCTATCGTCGAAGCATACAGTGGACCCCCGTTACATTTCCCCACTGTCGATTTCTAGTGTCCATTTCTACAGAAAAATGGGCAATGACCTCTCCAGGCTGGGCGAAGATGGGGAAAGAATCCCAAAATCCTTATTCTTTTATCAGCTGGGGCGTGGACAGTTAAGGGTATTCAGCACCAGAGCAATTCAGAGGTCCACAGTGGCCGATGGCAGATGGCAGGTGACTGGACAAGGCACACATAGGGCAGGGATCCTGCTAGGACCTCATAAACAAGAAGGCACGGTGTCACGTTTTTGTAAACAATTTAGCACAAAAACAATTAGTATTTCAGCCAGTCTCTGAAAACCAGGAAGACAATAACTCATAATTATATCAGTGGAAAACAGATTAAGTTTATCATTGTAGGCGGTTAGGAAGATTTGTAGGTCTATGAGATCAGGCTCAAATTAACTCAGGACAAATTTGCAACTCTAGAGTCCTTTATGATCATTACTTGAGACTCTGGAGTTCTTTATGATCATTACTATTAGGCACTCCCTCATAAGAGCCCTATCCCTCTATAGCCTCCAGCTTTACTTTTTATATGGCTGACACAAGTGTATATCTTAAGTTCCATTTTAAAAAGCATTGTTGCTGGGCGCGGTGGTCCATGCCCGTAATCCCAGTGGCTGGGGAGGCTGAGGCAGGAGGATCTCAAGTTTGAAGCCAGCCTCAGCAAAAGTAAGGCACTAAGCAACTCAGTGAGACCCTGCCTGTAAATAAAATACAAAAATAGGGTTGGAAATGGGGCTCAGTGGTTGAATGCCCCTGAATTCAATCTGTGGTACTGCCCCACAAACAACAACAACAACAACAACATTGTTTTTCCTTTTAAATATCCAAGTAGGACTGTGCTTAGGCTATATTCTCCTGCCAGGTGTTTAGGAACAAGTTGTTCAGAATTGACCTTGTTCCTATCTACTCTTAGGAGTCAGCCGAGATTGCTCAGAGAGCACTCTTGGGGGCAGGCTACTGTGATCCTTAATGGTGATCATGTCCCTAGCTGCCTTTGTCCCTGAGGACCAGCTCTAACTCCACTCATAGTTCACATAAAGGGCCTGTGAATGCCCTTGTTTCTTAAAATGGTGTCGGTTGGGCCTCTGCCGATTCCATCCTAGTCTCCTTGACCCCCCGCACCTCTCATTCCTTCTACACAAACAAGCTGCCTCCCACCCTGCTGCAGCTCAGCCTGACGCAGCGAGTCTCCTCTCCCCTGCCTTCCTATACAGGAGAGCAGAAGCAGCAGTTGGAAACGTCTACCGAGGGTCTTTGGGGACCTGCCCAGTGTCTAGAATTCCCCTTGTCCCAGTCCTCTTGATAAATGTTCACCTGTCTAAGTAGAAATTGTTTCTCGAAGTCTCCTTCACAGCTTCCCTCTTCCAAGAACATCTCAGATTCATGGCACATGGCGTCTCTGTCAAAGCATTTACTATAATTTGCCTGGCAATATAATTGCTCATAGGGTGGGTCTCATATCATCACTAGAATAGGAGTCCCTGAAGAATGGAGTCTCTGTCTTTTGAAAACACTTTTGAATCCTCCTCAGTGCTTGGCAACTCAAATTAATCTCTCTGATATAGAAATGCCCAAGAAGTTATGAAGTATCATATAGAATTAGGGATTATAAAGGTAATAACATCACGTATAGGATGCTTTCTTGTCTTCAGGCATGGTACTATAGTTTCGATGTTGAATGTCCCCCAGTGCCCGTATGTATTGGAACGTGGTGGAACCTTCTAAAAGTGTGACCTTGCAGGAGACCTTTAGGTCATTGGAGGTGTGGGCTTGGAGGGGACTGTGGTACCCTGGCTACTTCCTCTTTCTTTTCTTCTTTTTTTTTGCTTCCTGACCTTGAGGTGAGAATGTCCTTCCACCATACACTCCCACTGTGATGTGCTGCTTCTCCCCGGGCCCAGAGCACTGGGGTCAATCGATCATGTACCAGAACCTTCAAAACTGCCAAACAAAATAAGTTTTTTCTCTTCATAAATTGATTATGTCAGGTCTTTCATTATAGCGACAGAAAGTGAGTGAAAACACACGATGCTCAGTGCTTTAAAATAGAACATGTGATCCTTGTTTGGGCTGGGGCAAGGTTAGCTTCTCGAACAGATAAGACCTTGATGTCTCAGCGGTTTGATATCATAATTTGTTTCTTGCATATTCATGAGTCTGGTATGGAAAATTGACAATGCGTTCCCCTCCTAACAATGACTGCAAGAACAGCTTGTCTTCTATTTTCAAATCCACCAATCCCTAGAGCTTAAAGTCATTTGGTGGATCTTTCATATCAGACTTTTTATGTGAGCCAGTGTGGTCCAGGACAGGCAGTGGTGGATAGCACTTCCACCCCTAGTCTGTTGGTTAGAACGCAATCACGTGATCCCACCTAGACACACACAGGCTGGGAAACATGGTCCCTGTCTGATCAGTGCTCCCCAGCAGAGCTTGATACTACAGACAAGGCATATAATACTTAGTGGAAAGGTAGGTGTTAGGCGTTAAAGGCGCAGTTATGGTTCGTCGCTAGCTCCCAGAAACACTCCACAGATTCAGGTCTCACACAAGGAACTTTTTATTTTGTGCAGACAATTCACATCTGCACGGGGGAAGGGGAAGAAAGAAAAAGAGAGCATGGCGCAAGGTTTCTCTCAGACATAGGAATTTCACGGGCTGAGAGGAACCAATCGGGGAGGAGAATTCTTACAGACTGACTGATGGACCAATGACATATTAGTTCGTAACATGGGAGGCAGGAAGATTACAGCAACGTAAGCTGGAAATTCCTATAACGTGAGAGGCGGGGAGAACGCAGATTGACAGGTGGTGGGGGAAGCCAGATTCCTTACAGTAGGCATCTTTGTTACTACAGTTATAAGGACCCTGTGAAATAGCAACGGGAAACTGGGAGAGCTGTCGTGATTTACTCTAGGTGCTCCCTAGAAAGGGCAGAACCAGGATTTGAACCTCTTTCTCTCGTTTCCCTAGATTGCAAGAAATGTTCTGGTGTCAGTCTCGCACGAGTGAACGTGCTCATTAATCCACCGGGGCCTTTCTCCAGAAGGCCCAGTCTTCCCAGGCATCTGTCTTCTCTGAGCTTGAGAGAACTCACTGTCTTACCTGTGGGCAGAACCACGCCCCTTCTCCTCAGTTTCTCTGGGCCTTGGTGCGTGGAGGATCCGGAGCCTGCTCCGTGCTCTTGTGAGGACCACGATGTCCCAGTTTGGGTGCAGGAGGTCAGAGTAAAGTGCAGAGGGGGCATTTGATGCAAGTTAGTGTCTTACCTTAGAAAAAGATTGGGTATGAAGGTAGAGGCAGAAAATAGAAAAGGAGTCCATATTTCTTCCCTCCCATGAAGTATATGTCAACCAATATTGGGTAAATAGGGAGAAAAAAATGAACACCGTTCAGCGCATAGTTTATAATCGCATTTCTAGGGAGAGCTATAACTAGGAATCACTCTTGTCTCTTAACTTTCTCATAATAAACCAGCAGCAGATCTGTTTTTCTGAGAACAGTGACCTCATGTTCTGTACCATGGAAGAATCAGAAGGGTTTTTATAGTTAAGGTCTAAGTCGACAGTCCATTTGGGGAGGTGAAGCATCCTATAAAAAATGGCTTACAGGTCACACATGCTACTGCTGTGGGTACAGCTGGGGATGGGACAAGGGAGGGGTACATGTGATTTGAAGCAGCCAGCCACGGCTTCCTAGAGGAGCTCGCTTTGAAGCTGGAGAGTTGGGATGCAATTTAAATAAGTGGAGAAAGAAGGGCAGAGCATTTCTGAACCAGAGGATGGTCTGCATGGTCACTGGGTATGAAGAGAGTGCAGCCAGGCTGGAGCTGAGAACTGCCTGATTATAATCTTGGCTGCAGTTGGGGGAAACAGCCCAGCCAGAAGGAGTCAGAGGATGCGGTCCTTTGGGAAAGCAAAGGAAAACTTTTCAGCCACAGAGCTGAGGGTTTCAGTGCTGCTGCTCACCAGTGAGGACTTCTTTTCCATGAGAAGTTGTGATACCGCTGTTTACCGGTGAGTTCTGCTCCCTCTAATGTTGCAGTCTGAACACTAGAGAAGCACGCCAAGGCAAGCATATTAAGCAGGTTTTATTTAAAGGCAATAATACAGACTTCTCCCCGGAAGGAGAAGGGGGCCATGGCTGATGTTCTAAAGTCCCAAGAAGTGAGCGCACCCTACATCTTTTATAGGTTAAGATCTCTTGTTCTCCGCTTCTCTCCCCCTTATCTCTCCTTCCTGCCTATGTGACTAGGCCTGGTTTTCCAGGTGAGATGCATAAAGTGAGAAGCAAATGGGCAGGGGAGGGCCAAAGTGATTCAGCCAGGCAAGGACCCAGGGGGCATTAATTAGCAGCTCCTTGATAAGGGCAGGTGAATTTGGTAATCAGTGGGCTCTGGAGATCCTTGACATTCCATTCTCCCATTGGCAGTCTCCGACTTCCAGAGGCAGATGGCTTTCATGGCCCCCATTTTCTCGATTTGACCCGATCCCCTATTTCTACACTAACTGCCTGTGCCCAATTCTGGCTTCAGTTGGAGGTGAGGATCTAGGGTTCCATTAGAAAACTTGAGTTCGTTCAGACTTTGGTGGGCCTCAAAGGGCCAGAATTTAAGAAGAGTTCTTCATGGTATGCACCCCTAACCTTATCCTTTCTTACCTCTTTGCCACCACCCCTGCAAATAAGGCCTTCCTCCAGGGCTCAGGCCTCAGTGCAGTTACGCATGGGGTGCAATCCCAAGGAACAGAGTCTCCAAAAGTGACTTAAGTTCAAACATAAGTCCTGTTAGTGGGGCAAGTGCAAAGCCTAGTTAAATCTGATTTGACGACATAGTGAAATATGCCATGTTTGGCCTTTTAGCAGCTTATGGTAATGCACGCTGTGACTACCACGTACCAGGGCTGACGCTGACGTCCCCTCTGAGATCCTTCAGAGCCCTTTGCTAGCTTTGACCCACTGGTGTCCAGTGTGCTTTTCCTCCTGACCCAGAAGATAGACTACAAGGCAGGAATTCACAGGGAAGTGCTGTCGGGACCCCCACGTATAAGAGTGTGAGGGAAGTGGGACAGGCCGGAGGAAGGCCTGACCCATAAAGTAGATGCAGAGAGTTCTGGGGCAGAGTAGCCTTTCAGGGCTGTCCACAGGAAGCCAGGGGGCCAGTTAGTGTCTCCCACGCTGACCAGCATGAGATAAAGCTATCTCCAGGAGGGGCAGTCAACTTGGTTGAAGCTGCCTTCCTGGTGAGGGCAAATCCTGGGTAGAACTTTGGATCCAAAACAAGGTCTGGGTAGAACGGCGTCCAAGATAGCTCCCGGCAGACATCGCTGCAAAATGACACAGAGACCAGCAGCTGTTGGACCCTCATGTTTACTTAGCTTTACGTGACCGTGACCAAAACATCTGACACAAATAACCTAAAGGAGCAAAGGTTTATTTTAGCATGTTTTCAGAGGTTTCAGTCCATGGTTGGCTTTGGGCCCGTTTTTTGGGGCTTGTGGTGAAGCAGAACATCATGGCAGAGGAAAGCTGCTCAGCTCATGGCAGCCAGAAAGCAGGGGTTGGGAAAGGAGGGAACAGGGGCAAGATACAGTCCCCAGGGCACACACTTCCTCCGACCATACCCCATGTACCTATATTTACCACTTGGTAGTCCATTCACATTATTAATCCATCAAACAGATTCATCTACTGACAAGGTTAAATCTCTCACGATCCAAGCATTTCCCAAAAGTCCCCACTCTGGACGGTGCGACATTGCCTAATGTAATCTTTCGGGGAACATTCCAGACTCAAACCACAACAATCCCCTTTGTCAGTTCTCTCAGAAAGCCTAGAAATGTCTCTAAATTTACATCCCCCAGGCATAACCCTTAACCAATGCCTGTCATAAACCTTCCTTTATCATCACAGGATCGATTCTGAGATGTGACACATGGTTCAGAGTTCCCCGTGGAACTGAGTCCATTTCCCTCAGTGGACAGGATATTTGCCTGACACCCCACCTTTTACTTGACTACGTACCTTCTGGGTCCTACTTCCTCACCCCAAGGCTACTGATTTTCCTTGGTAATGCTTCCTAATAAATCACTGACCCCTTAGTTCTCAACTTTGTGTTGTCTCCTGGAGAAACCAAGATAAAGAACTTTGTGTCCCTTGGGTAGATTATTTAACTTCTTTAAGCCTCAGCTTATCTGCAAAGTGAGCATAATAATAGCAATTAGTTTGTAGAGTTTTTGTGGCAAGCGTGCAAAAGCACGTAGCTCAAAGTTAGTGACAGTCAGTCCAGGCAACTATGGATTCTGCGTCTGTGCATTTAACTAACTAATGGGTCAAAAAAAACTAAGGGGAAAAATGACATCTGTACCAAACATGTACAGACTTTATTCACTAAATAATACAGTATAGCAACTATTTACATAGCATTTGCTGTGTTAAAGATTATAAGTAATCACAAAGTGATTTAAAGTACATATTTGCATAGGTTACATGCAAATACAATACCATTTTAAATAAAGAACTTGAGCATCCAAGGGTTTGCATATCTGCTGGGGGTCCTGGAACCAATACCCTGTAGATCCTGAGAGATGATATTATTGAAAAAAGAAAGCTATTCTTAGCCTGGCACGGGGTACATGCCTGTAATCCTAACAGCTCTGGAGGCTGAGGGAGGAGGATCACAAGTTCAAAGCCTGCCTCAGCAACTAAGCAATGTTCTAAGAAACTTAGCAAGACCCTGTCTCTAAATAAAAAAATAAAAAATATAAACATTTGAAAAGGGCTGGGGATGTGGCTCAGTGGTTAATCTTCCCTGGGTTCCATCCCCAGTATTGGTTCAGATCTGCTATTTTGCTGCCACCATTATTCTCCCTCCCCCACACCACTTTACAACCCAGATTGTTAGCCCACAAGCCTCCTCGCCAGCCATTGGTCCGGATTGTTAACCTGTGAGCCTCCTCGCCAGCCATTGGTCCAGATTGTTAACCCGCGAGCCTCCTCGCCAGCCATTGGTCCAGATTGTTAACCCGCGAGCCTCCTTGCCAGCCATTGGTCCAGATTGTCAGCCCCTGAACTTCCTAGTTAGTCATTGTTAATGGCCCGGGAAATTCCACTACTTAAGAACAGCTACCCTGCCATTTTCTCTCTCTCTCCTCCTCTCTCTCCTCCTCTCTCTCTCTCTCTCTCTCTTCCCCCCCCCCCCTCAGACATTCTTCCTATCAATTTAATAAAATCTCTTGCGTGAGTTCCTGTGCCTGGAGTGGTTTCTGGGTGCTTTCACCCAGTACCCAAAAAAGCTACCGTTGGTCTTGTGAGAGGAAGGAGGCCCTCCAGATGGCCTAAGCAGGACAGCTCTGCACCCCCTGCCAGTGGATGTGAAACTCTTTCTACACCCGAGATTTCAGCCTCCCTCCTGAGCAGGGACCACGAGTAAGTTTCAGTAAAGGGCTTTCCAGCCCTGCCTGCACTTACTTATTTTTTAAGCGTCAAAGCAGGAAATCCCTAAAGGAAAGAGAAGTGAGTGTTCTTTGGAGTTTCTGTATATTGAGTGTCCTGATTAGCTTCTCCTTAGAAAGCACCTCTCGAACTAATGAAATTAACTCGAGATGAAACTCGGGCTCATTTTCACATGCCACTCAAGTGGAAGTGCCTGGTATTTAAGAGCATAAGTTTCACTAAATGCAGTAGCTATTTTTCACTGGGAAATCGTGGTGGGAGGGGTTTCGTTTGCTGAGAAAAACAAAAGGGCCCCTCATCTCTGGGGTCACCTCCTTACCCTTTTGACCTAGCCCTCCTGCCCACTCTGTTCCCTTCCTATCCATGGAGCCTATTCCCATGATCCCTGGAACCCCTTGGCTACACTCCTCAGACTCAGCATCCTACAGCGAGCCTGGTACGGAGACTTGAACTTGCCAAGGTAGCTCTATTTGGTCGATTGTGGCTGACTGAAAAAAATTTAAAGAAGATTCTGAGTTTCTTTGGGGCCTTAGTGAGAAAGTTGGCACAAATGGTTAGCACTGGCTGCATGGATCTTAGTGAGGAGATTAGGGTGTGTGTTTGCCAACCCGGCCAATAGTTCCATTTTCTGCAAGAGATTCTGCAAAGACTTTAGGTTTCCCATGGTTAAAACTACCCTACTACTTTTGTGTATTAGGAAATTAAATATCAGGTATCAGATTATACATATGTGTGTTTGTATGTCTGTGTGAATATATGTATATATGATATAATTTCATATATATGCACTTACATATATGTTTGGTTTTTAAAATCTATGTATAATTTGGGATATATTTATATAGAGAAAATTATATAAGGTACTTCTCGATTTATGATAGGGTTATATCTCAATAAACCTATCATAATTGAAAATATTCTAAGTCACAAATACCATGAATGCCACTAACCTACCTAGCATTGTAACCTAACCTACTATAAATGTGCTCAAAACATGCCAATAGTTGGGGTGAAATTATCTAACATCAGGCCTATTTTATAATACAGTATTAAATATTCCATGTAATTTAGTAAACACCTGTATCCTCCCAAATCACTGGTAACACAGTTTATGGTCAATTATTTCCCCTCATAATTGTGTGGCTGACTGACAGCTGGGACTTTATTTTGAGGGTGGGTGAGAGGGTCAGGGACTTGTTGCCCCTGCCCAGCATCCTGAGAGAGGATTCTATTCTCTATCCATACCCTGGGAAAAGATCAAATATCAAATTTTGAAGTTGTTTTTCTCCTGATTATGGATTGCTTTCACACCATCATAAAGTCTAAAAATCGTAAGTCAAACCATCCTCAGTCAACAACCATCTGTATTTGGATCTTGAAATTCAAAAAGGGGAGGAACCTGAGTATTATCATTCATCTGTATCTCCTTTAACCTTCTTGCCCTGTGCCCATTCTCAAGACTAATCCAATTATCTGCCCCAAATACCTTTATTACCATTCATTTTACCTTTGAGAAATCTGTCAATTTGTCTGTGGTTCAGTTTCCTCATCCATCAAGGGGAAGTAATGAAAAGACCTACCTCACAGAGCTGCTATGAGGACTAGTGAGTTAGGAATGTACAGTGCTCCGAGCAGAGCTTGGTACAGAGCTAGAGGGAGATTCATTAACTGCATGATAAAATTTAGATGCATCATAATATTTAATTATAATGCTACAATCCTATTTGTTTATGAAGCACCCACTCTTTGCCATTGGCACATATTCTGCAGAGGCTGTTCTTTGCTCTAAGGTTGTCCATGTATCTCCCTTTTACATAAAAATATTTCTAATTTTCATATCAGCACTGCTGATTTTCTGCCAAAGTTTCCAGGTTGTGACAACCCCAAGGTGTCTTCGAAGCAATGAGATCAAGCAAAAGGACACACTCAAGACAGCAGAATGTTTTAGCGTACAACCTGGAAGATGACATTAGCTTAAACTTTTTCTCTCTTTACCATCATGTTGATGGAATGTGGCTATTAAAAAAGAGTTATTTTTAAAAATTTAGCTGGACATGGCATGATGGTACACACTGTAATCCCAGCAACTGGGGAGATGGAGGCAGGAGGATTGCAAGTTCAAGGCCATCCACAGCAACTTTTTGAGATCTTAAGTAACTTAGTGAGACCCTGTCTCAAAATAACAAAAGATCAAATAAGAAGGACTGGGGATGTGGCTTAGTGGTTAAGCATGTCTGGATTTTCAAGAGAGAGGGAGGGAGGGAAGGAGGAAGGAAAGGAAGGAAGGGAGGGAGGGAGGGAGGGAGGGAAGGAAGGAAGGAAAGTTGATTGATTTAGTCCATGTGGTGTTCCTGTTTTTAAATATAGGGTTCCAGTCAGTGTAACCTTGCCTTAGCAAAGCAGCATGGGATTGTGGGAAAAATAAAGTTTTTGGTGTCAGATGCAAATGGGTTTGAATTCTAGCACCATAGAAATACATGAACTTTTTTGGAAACTGTATGTAAGGGATTGTACTTGAAGAAGTTAGTACTGGAAAGCTTGTTTTCCTCCTATATGATGATTTTGTTCAGACTACAGGATCATTCTCAGTTGAGGACAGGTTTCTGTTGCCTGCACAATGGTTGATTGCTGGATAACAGGATACCTTTCCCCACACATGCACAGTTAGACCTGGGTTTGCATCTCCCAATAGCTCACAGATTCAGCCCATGATCCTCTTGGCAAACAGAGTTGACTACACTGGGTTTATATAAATTTCAGGGCACTTGGGTTTAATTCTGTCTTGTTCAGTACTGGCTTTGAGATCTTAGCTTCTTTAAGCCTCGATTTGCCCAACTAAAAATCGAAATGAAAATGCCTTCCTCATGGGGTCATTGGAGAGATCAAGTGACAACTGGCCCACAGTAACTTCTCCATTAACCACAGTTTTCTCCTCCTCTCTCATTCTTATTATTCTTGTTTTAGCCTAATTTATCATTTTTGTGGAAAATGTATTAAACTTGACTTTAGATTCTAGGAGCCACCTTCCTGCATTGTTGTCACTCTAGGACTAGTGTTTCCCCAAGTTTTGGTCTCTGATGGTGACTTCTACTATCATGGCGAGATGTCCGAGGGGACCCAAGTTTTTGTTGGGGGGAGTGATTCTTTTTCACTGGAGCCATAGGAACAGTTAACCTCAGAATGTCCTCATACTGTCCTGCTCCTTCTGCAAGCACTAGAGTCGCTCAAGTTTTCCTTATATAATTTCACATCATATTACATTTAAATTTTTCTATTTTAAAATTTACATATGGCAAAATCCACTTTTCCCAGGCACAGTTTTGTGAGTTTCAGCAAATGAATTTATGAGTTTTAACAAATGCATAGAGTCGTGTAATCACCAAAAGCAAGACGCAGAACATTGCTCTCCAAAGATTCCCCATGCTACCCTTTCATAATCCTTGTGGTATTTTATAGTCTTGGAAAAAAGAAAAGAAAAAAGCAAGGCAGAAGTTAAGTACTTGCCGTGCCTCTTACTCATTTATCACAGAGATTCTTTGGAGAAAGACAGACGCTAGAGTATATTGATGTACACCTGGAGGCTGTAATTGATAAGATCATGGCATTCTAGATTCTTCTAGGAACTCTCATGGGAACCAGAGCAGGGCAGGAGACTTCAAGGCAGTGGCTCCCTAGAACATGGGGGTTAGGTGGATCAAGGAGCCCACTGGGGCTTATTGAGGGTGACATTGGTACTGAAGAGACACTCTGAGAATTTTCCTTCCCCTGCATTATTATCACACCCAAACCGGTATCTCTCTCTCTCTCTCTCTCTCTCTCTCTCTCTCTCTCTCTCTCTCTCTCTCTCTCTCTCTCTCTCTCTCTCTCTCACACACACACACACACACACACACACAATATCTCCAGACTTCCAGACAGCAATGGAATGAGCTGAGAAGCCAAGATTGCTTTGGAGTAGAGGATAACGAGACTAAAAGGAGTGAGGAAATAGGAAAAGAATACTCATTGACTGAACTGGAGAGCAAAGAGAAATTTCCAGATTGTTTCCTGAAAGGGCTTCTATCAGGACCCTGCCAGGTTTGTATGTTAGAAGATGTAGCCCTCTTCTCCTGTAGCCCTGCACCCCTACCTGAGTGAAGGGGCAAGGCCAGCATCCCAGCGTCTGACCCAACATTGCCCCCCTGGCTCCTCTGTGGGGCCATCATGAGCAGGGTGCAACCTGCATATCCCCCTGTGGAGACCCTGACTTATATGAATCAGGAGTCTGTGTTCAATAAATCATTCCCCAATTACCCAGCATTGCAGAGCTTTTGTTGAAAAAAAAAAATCATTTTTGAAAAATCCATCCACTTCAACCATCAAGATTTTTGGCAGAAATATTAAAAATGCAGGCAGTAGTTTCCATTAGGACACTAGCTGTCCCTATTTCTTGAGGAGATCTTATTATTGAACCCAAGGTAAAGGCTTGTATTTCAGTAGCTAGTGGCAATTCTCTGCCTTTGTGTTTCAAGTCTCAGTTAAAAAAAAAAACAAAAAAACTCAAATGTCAAAATGCATGTCATTCTCGAACTAAAATTTTATACCAGAGAATGGGAGGCATGTGGCTGTTGAATCATTGGTTGTCTGTTGTCTGGCTTAGAGATATGCTGGTGCCTTGAATGAGCAAGTTGATGAAGACTGAGGGGGAAGGTAGAGATACTTTTCCAGGCATAAGAGTCAAGATTTGTGTCTGAGTGTTGCGTTTTCCTCACTGGCTCTTGTACCATCTGCTACAAAATGATGCTCTGGATCCAAGTTCCTCCATGTAAGTCACCTTCATTCTAGTGCAGTATCCCATCTACTGGGAGTATGGACCGCCATTTATTATTCAGTATCCTCAAGAGTGTTTTAAGCTTTTTAAAGATGACAATTTCATTTGTTGTGTGTGGTACTCTATGACAGCTCAAACTTGGGGCATATAAAAGTCACTCAATACACGAATCTATTAAATTGATGAATTGAGTATGCCTGCCAATAACACAGAACAAATACTTTTCCTGTAATAAATGTTCCATGCAATGCTAATTCTTCATTGTTCTGTTGGTACATACTGTGACTTGGTAGAAAGAGACTAGACTTTGGATCTTTGGCTTCAAATCCATCTGTTTTCTGCCTCTTAACTAATTATGAATCTTAGGGACAACCTTAGGAAAAGGAAGATTTTAGTCTTGGTTTTATCTTTTGTAATACAGGGATAAAAGTGTTTTATAGAGAAGAGAATTCAAGATAACATATATGAATAAACCTATCATGGTAACTAGAATATAATAATTGCTCAATGAGTTCTAGTCTCATCTTTAATTCCTTGCTATTTTCAAATAAACTACTATACATTAGTAAACATTAAGGTAGGTGACTCTTACTCCTTAAGATATTGTAAGTTGGAAATAGCCAAAAACTGGGTGAAACCAACTGTGATAATCAGTTTTGACTGTTCATCAAATGCTTTGTTTCTTTTCTGTGCAAGCACAGAAAAGAATTGTCTACTTTTCTATATCATTTTAAGTTAGCTATGGCCATGTGACTTAATTTGGCCAATGAAGTGTTACAAGTCATATGAGGGAAGGTTGAAGAACCAAGGTGTAATTTGTCACCTTCTCTTCCTGTTGTGTCAGTGATGGTGGCATTATATATCTAAAGTAACGACAATGAGCTGAGCCTACCTGATGATGTCCACAGTGGACATATATCACGAGTGAGGTAGAAACATCTGGGAGAAGGACCATGAGATTTAGGAGTTATTTGTTATTGCAACACATCCTATCCTATCCTGACTGATATGCCTGTGAACAATTTGGTCAGATTCATTGACTTGATCTTGGCCTCCCAGTTATAAGAACCTTATTAAAAAAATTAGAAAAGCCATTATGTTAAATTCCACCATTTTAATCATTCAGAAAATTTGGGGAACTGTTATAGTTTTGCTATGGCTTAATTGAAGACCACAACTGTTTTGGAATACCTATCACACCAGTGATTGTCAAGGCTAGAATATTGGCAAGTTTCAGCCCCTCAGCTCCATTCATTGCTACACATCTACAGTTTGCCAATATGGTAGCTACTTGTCTCAATTCCTTAGTCAAACTACCCACATTTCAGGTGTTCCTTAGCATTATGTGGCTAGCACAAATATGGAAACATTCTATCAAACATTCCTGACAACAGATAATAGAAACTCTCTCAATCATTTATAAAGTTCTCAACAACCTGAAGCATCCCTTAGAATGAGACTGGTGTCCCAAAACGTCTTCTCCATAGAGACTGCTTGACCAGTGCATCTTATCTTTTAGTCGAACATCCTTAAAATGCAATGAGAAGATTGCCATAGATTTTCTGAAGAATATGTATTCTGTACATCCAGGGCTGTAAGCACTAGTACAGCTATGAGTATTACCAATGATGTTTGAGGTCAGGAAATTGACTTGTCTCTTTACAAAGCAGAAGTCCCCCATGTAACCAAAGAGAGCATTTGAATTGCAGTTACAGAAGGGTGAGTTTAGATGAGCATTATGTAGACAAATGGCTTTTCCTATTGAGCAAATGTTGTTCTCTTTTTATACCAAATTTTATAAGATCTGTGGATTGAAAGTCTTTTCCCCATACAAACCAACCAGGATAATAACTTCTCTTCATTAACAATGAATTTGGGGGTAGATATGTGTTTATTAATCCAGATATCCTAAGCAATGCTACAGGAACACACAACTTCAAGGGCCCAGAGTAGATCGACAAGAAACTTATTTCTCATTCATGCAAGTCATCCAGAGGTTACAGTGACAATCTAGAGTATTGTGTCCTTTTCCCACAATCCAGGCTACCTTCCATTTCAGTGTGAAATTTCTTCTCTAATCACTGCAGCAAGAAGAGTTCTAGAATTTACCACTCTATCAAATTAGTGCCCTTGCCTAAGTGTGACACATGGCACTTCTTATAAACTATTGGGTGGCCTTCGGCACATGGTCCTTCCCACATGAGAGATGGAAATGAGGGAGTGCTATTCTTCTCTGAACCTAGAATAAGAGGATAACTGGATATAACTGAACATTAGATGTCTCTGCCAGAGTGCAGCAACTGCATTTTTTAACCAAATATAAAGTCTGATGTCATTCTGCTATCAGTTAGGAGGTGGAGCTGGGTGGGACTCTCTGGAATCTTCCCTGGGACCCCCAATAAAACTGAAGCACAGGAGAGGCACGCCGTCCCTCTCCTCTCTGAATGGACCCACTCTCTCCTTTGAGTGTCCCAGTTCCCTTTCCCTGTCCCTTCAATATACTTATTCCGGTTCCTCTGAGTGACATGGCTGAAATTTTTCTGACTTGATCGCAAGAATCAGAGTTTGAAGGGGGTGTCTTCACCACTGCCTCCGTTTCTGGAAAGATCCCAGATGTGTAACATTAGGCTTTAATGCTCTTGGCAATCGTGAATTATCCACGTATTAAATCAAGTCTATTGAGGCACAATTGACCTGCAATGAAATTTGTCCTTTTGAGATGCACAGTTCTCTACAGGTTGACAAATATACATAGTTGTATAAACAGCACAATTGAGATGAAGAATTAAGTTTCCCCAAAGTCCACTGCAGTCAATCTCTTTCCACCCTCATTTCTAAACTGATCTCATTTCCAACCTTATATTTTTGCATTTTCCAGAATGTTGTGTAAAGTAGGCTTTTGAGTCTGACTGTTTGCACTTGATTATTGTCCTTAAGATTCGTCTTAAACGGGTGGTATGCACCCGTTTTGTTGTTATTGGATAGAACTCCGTGGCCCCACATTTCTTTATCCGTTTACCAGTGGTAGATTAGAACTGTTTCCACTTTGAGGGCATCAAGAGCGTTCCAGGAGGGAACTGAAACATCCTTTTTTTTTTTTTTTTTTCTGCCTTTGGAGGACCAGCTTAGAAAAGGGACAGTAAACTAGGTTGCTGGCTGTGGATTAAGGAGATGTGTGTCAGTTAGGAAAACGGAAGCCATCTCTCTCTTAGGCATGTGGAAATTTCTACATATAGGGAATTCAAGGCTTATGTACATAGCCCCTCAAAGTGGGGAGTGTGCCCCAGAAATCAAGCTGTAGAACCCATTGATCATCTGAGCTCACGGCTCCGCTTCATATGACTCTCAAGTGCTGATCTGGGTTCTGCTATGAGTTTCTGGAATCTCTAGAAGCCTGTTCCAAGTCTGTCTATAGAAGTGGTTCTCAGCAAATGCCCTGGTAATCTGCAGCACTACAGTCACCTGGGAAAATGGTAGAAATGCCCAGTCTTCCTCAGTCAAACCTCACATGGAGCCCTGCAGTCTGTATTTTAACACATTTTTTGGGGTATTCTGATGCACAGGTCTATAGCTGAAGTACAGGGGTCCCTAGGAAGCTCACCCAAGACCTACTTCAACCCTCACATTTACCTGCACATCTGCAAGTAAATGCTCTTGCCTTCCAAATCCCACACAAGTGCCTTCATGGACAAGTCTAATCAGGAAGCTCACTGTAAGAACCCAGAAACCACTCCAGACACAGGAATTCACATAAGGGAGTTTATTAAGCACACGGAGTGTCTCCCTGCAGGGTAAGAGAGAAAATGAGAGGAAAAGAGACAGGGTGCGGGTGCAGGAGAGTGAAACGGAGGAGACAGCATGAAAGTGAGGAGAAGAGAGAGAAAGAAAGCATGAATGTGAGAAGAAGAAGAGAAAATGGCCGCCACCTATCCTTAAGCAGTCAAATTCCACGGGTTGATGGGACCAATAATGGAGAAGGATACTTGCAAGCTGACTGATGAACCAATAGCTAGCTAGGATGTTCACAGGCTGACAAGAATTTGGGAGGCAGGGAAATGACTGCAGCAGAAAGGGCAGGGGAGCAGCTTTATATTATACTCCCGGATGGAGAAGGGGATTATGGGAAAGAAGGTTCTAGTCTCCTTTTCAAATTCAGGAAGCTCAAAGAGGGTGGAAGTAATGGTAAATTAATAATGATCAAACTGGTATAATTTGAGAAAAGGAAGGAGTTGACAGGGATTTTGAGCAGTGGATGTTTGTAAAGAACGATAAGGAGTTTTGTAGCTGCTTCCAGCTCTCAAACCAGGTAATCATTTGCTTCTGCCTGTTGTCTAGTTAAGCAGCCCTTCATTGGCATTTATCTAAATGTTCCTGGACTCACATTTAATAGACATAGTGGCCACTCTTGGGAATGTGCTATTTCCGGTTTCTAAAGCAGTTCTATCCTTTTCTATTCCCAGAGGCTAGCTGAGTTGCTCAAGACAGTGAACCAAGGTGGTTCCTTCTTCGTATGTATAAAATTCAGTTACAATATGTCAGTGATTTTTCTGCTTTTTAAGCCAAAGAGAAAGGTAAATAATATTTAAGGGACTTGTAAACCAAGTGTGTAACCATTTTGCACAATTCATGGTTTTATTTAATGAGTTTCTGTACCACAGGATGAGAGTTGTTCCCAGTGGGCCTCAATCAACTAGACTATTGAACAGAAATGCAGAATGTAAATTGGGTTTTAACTAAAATCATACTGCTATTACTTTTTATGGAACCCATAATTTCTGGTGGAGAGCAGGCATATAGAAAACTGTTATTATGGAAATGCCTTTCGGGATTTGACCAACTGCATTTGGATGGCGAATGGAGGCTTTGAGGGTTGATTTGTATGCTACTACTGGCTGTGTCGTGCTAAATATGTGCCACATGGTTCTTAATAATGCAGCTTTCCTGGCTTTGTAACTTCCGTGCACTATCTTTGAGCTCCGCTATGCTCCTATTTATTTATTTTTAATTTTAAAGTCAGAGGGAAGACCTGTTTGCTTTCATTCACAACCTCAGGGTAGGCCTTTTCTTCAAAAATGATGGTCAGATATTTGTTTCTCTTGAAAACAAACGTGGAAAAAAAGATAAACCATAGGATTTTTTTTTTTTAACCCGGTAACTGAAAATAAACAGTTATTTTATCATTTCCGTTCCCCAGGCCATTGCGAACTTTGGAAGTCAGAGCAAGATGGCTAAGTGGATCACTGCTTGCATAACTGATTTCAAATATTGCAAATATTGCTTGCATGCTCATGGCTCCAAATTCCCCAGACTCCAGATGCAGATTTCTCTCTGCCTGCTGGACATCTCCATCGGAAGTCTCAGGTGTGGACCACCCTCTACAGCTACAGTACAGGTGGGCCTCTTACCTTCCTAGCTGTACTAAATGTTTCCTGAGGACAGAAACATATCTAAATGATTGTTCTCTTGCAAGACTTTCCGCATAGCACAATCCTCACCAAATTCATGTTGATCTCTAAACAGTGGCAGGAACAGCAAGTGGTTGAGAGGCAGGGAAAGGAGCACAGAGGAGACCAGTCAGAGTCTTGGATTTGTCAGGAGGCATGTAGCAAGTCTGTCCTGGTCAGAATGCTTTTTGGCCACTGCAGTGTCTAATTGTCAAATTAGACTAAGGCAATTGTGGTGTCAGGAAGGAAAGTTGGGTGTTCTATTCCAACCCTGACACTTAGACTCTATTTCACAATTTTATCTCAGTTGTAAAATGAGGCTAATAATATCCACCTTGCTAGGTTTTTGAGAGGTTTGAAATTGGTTACGTGTATCAAGGACCTGAAACAGTGGCCAATACTGAGTAGATGCTTGCTCAGTGACCAATGTGCTCATGGTCTTGAGCACCCTTATGTTTTCTAAGAGATTCTCTTGTTTCTAAGAGATTTTTCCAGTTGATTCTCGCAACTACTCTAGGGGTTAGGGATGACTGGGATCTCCATTTTGCAAATAAGGAAGCCGAAATCAGAGGCCCCTGGCTTGTAGGTGAGGGGTTGGAACTGGATTTCTTTTGACAGATCGTTTGCCCATTCTACTTCAGATTGTCAGACATTTGCAAAAAGATCACATTTCTCCACCTTGTGCCCAATCAATTCCTTCTTTCCCCTCTTCTATTTCTAAAGCTCCTTAAAAGTGGTCTACGTATGCCGCATTTCTGATGCACAACCTTACTTTCTAGTTGCGCGGAGGTTTAATTTCCAGGACTATGGCAAACTTATCTTGATTTGCATGGTGTCTGGTACTGTAAGGCCCCCAAAAAGGAAACCCCAACTCTGTCCCATGGATCGACGGCAACCCTAATCAACCACAGGAGGCGTCACTTGATGCAAACCGCAAGAGGCGGTTTATTCCAGTGCGCTGGGACCCAACTCGTGACTCACGCAGGAGTCGAGGAGTAGAGTCCCAAGCAAACAATCTTGTAGGTTTATAAAGGCAGAAACCACACATCGGGAGGGGTCGCACATGAAAAGAAAAAGGGGAACAAAGCTGCCGGGAAATTCTAAAGGGGGTCTGGGTTTGCTGATAACATACAACATGTTTCACAATGTTTTAAAACAGGGCATAGATTCTGGTATCTTAACTGTCTGAATACTATCTTGCTCCAATTACTCTTTTACTCTCTGTTTGGGGCTGTTTCCTGGAACAGCTTTAAGGGCTTTGTTCCCATCACTGGGAGGGAGACCTTAGGGAGTTGAGATAAAATAGCTTAAAAAAAATGTCCATTCTTTCAGTACATAGTAGGCACTCAGGACAAGTTTGTTGAACTGTTGAAGGTCAGGATCAGAATACAGTCCAGATGAAAGTTGTCTTTAATTAAAGAAAAAGGGAACTCAGAGCATTGTCTGGCATATTATTCCAGAGCCAGCATGGGAGCTAACAAGGCAGGAAGCATCCATCTGCAAGCCCTGTGAAGGACTCACCCCACTGAGAATGTTAATTATATTTTTAAAGGGAGACTGGGAGACGGGTGGCTTTTGGCAAAGCAGAGGAGAATGGGGTGGCCCGGGGAAGGAATGCTAAATAGTTTCTCTAGTCTATGTTGCCAGCTCTCTTTTGCAGCTCTGGGGAGGGAGCGCATTTCCAGAAGGCAGCTCTGGTGTCTGGGAGGGACAGTTCATCCTGTTGTGATGCTGCTGCTGAGGACACCCTCCTTGTCTGAGGACTTTCCCTCACCTCTGCCCTTGTCCAAATGATACCGAGTGATGAGTTCCGCTTCCTCAAATGTTGATGCTTGAACATCAGAGAAGCACACCAAGGCAAGCATATCAAGCAGGTTTTATTTAGAGGTAATAATACAGACTTCTCCCGGGAGGAGGAAAAGGAGCATGGCTGATGTTCTAGAGTCCCCTTAGAAGTGAGCATGTCCTACGTCTTTTATAGGTTAGGGTCTCTTTTGTTCTCCTGCTCTCTCCCCACCTTATCTCTCTCCTTCCTGCTTACATGACTAAGCCCAGGAGATGCCTGTGACATAGCAAAGGAGGTGGGAAGTAGGTGGCAGGGGGAGGGCCACAGGGAGGATTCAGGCAGGTAGGGGCCCAGGGAGCATTAATTAGCAGCTCCTGGCCTGCAGCTTTTTGGAAGGGGCAGTTAGGTGGGTAACCTTGGTGACTGGAAGGACTCTGGAGACTCCCAGGGGCGATCTCCAACTTCCCAGACTCTGATGGGCTCCATTCCTGGATTTGACAGATTCCTAGTCTACACTGACTGCCTGTCCTCAATTCTGGCTTCACAAATGCTCTGGGTCCAAAGTCCTCCCTTGCCTGTGAACTTTGTTCCGTCCATGATCTCTCTCTCCTCTCCTGTACTCAGTGTAGGACATGCAAATGGATCCAGTGTCATCTTGTTAGGTAGCTAGTCAGCCAGGAATGGGTGGGCAGGGAAGGACAGGGAAGGGTACCTGGAAACCACAGGGCTCCTCGTCTGATGAGACAGGGCCTGGGACATTACAGCTTTCCCAGCCATTGTTATATCCCCTGAAGAAAAACTGTTTTTTCAAGATGATGTAATACATACTAGGTGGCCTGGACCCTCCTTATTACTGAAATTTTCACAACCCCCAGTCACCCTGGCAACCAGGACATTAGGACCCCCACAGAGAAAGCTTGCCAAGGGCTATTCAAAGGGTAATGAACTGATTAAGGTGGCAGGAAATTGAGGAAAAACAGGAGGACTCAATTTCTTTAAAAACTCCTCCTGTATGAGCACCCCATTATCCTTTCTTGGATGTAATCCCTAGGGTTTCTATGCTGTCAATCAAAAATCAGAACTTAGACATGGGCAGGACTCTCTGGAAACTTCTCTGGTTCCCCCAATAAAACTGGAGGGCAAGAGAGGCACCCTGTCCTCCTCTTTCTGAGAGTGATACCACCATTTACCAGTGACGAGTTCTGCTCCTTCTAATGTTGAAGATTGAACACTAGAGAAGCACGCCAAGGCAAGCATATGAAGCAGGTTTTATTTAAAGGTAATGATACAGACTTCTCCCTGCAGGAAGAAGGAGGCCATGGCTGATGTTCTAACGTCCCAAGAAGTGTGCTCACCCTACATCTTTTATAGATTAAAGTCTCTTTTGTTCTCCAGTTCTCTCCCCGCTTATCTCTCCTTCCTGCCTACGTGACTAGGCCTGGTTTTTCATTAAGTGAGAAACCATGGGCAGCTGGAGGGCCAGGGTGATTCAGGCAGATAAGGGCCCAGGGGGCATTAATTAGCAGCTCCTTGCTTGCAATCCTTGATAAGGGCAGGTGAATTTGGTAATCAATGGGCTCCAGAGATCCTTGACATTCCATTCTTCCAGGGGCAGTCTCCAACTTCCAGAGGCAGATGGCTTTATGGCCTCCATTTCCTCGATTTGACCGATTTGACCAGATCCCCTATTTCTACACTAACTACCTGTTCTTAATTCTGGCTTCAAGAGGAACCACTCTCCTCTGAGTGTGTCCCCTTTCTCCTGTTCCTATCCCTTCCAGTGAACTCAGGCCTGTTACTCTGAGCTCACCGTGTCAGGCCTGTTACTCTGAGCACCGTGTCTGAAATTTTTCTGTTATGCTTTCTGTTATGATTGCAAGAACTGGGATTTAGGGCTGAGGTTGTGGCTCAGTGGTAGAGCACTTGCCTAGCATGTGTGAGGCACTGGGTTCAATTCTCAGCACCACATATAAACCAACGAATAAAATAAAGGTCCATCAACAATTAAAAAAATATTAAAAAAAAAAAAAAGAACTGGGGTTTGAAGAGGCAGTTCTCCACGCCACCTCAGTTTTGTGGCAGGCCTCTGCCCCCTAACAATTTCAAAGTCAATTTTCAGATGCACTATTAACATTTTCATACACCTAGTTTGAGTCTCAATAATTCCACCTTTAGGAATCTGTCCATTAGAAACTCTCCCACGAGAAAGTTTAAAAATATAACATACATATTGGCTTGTGTGTAATAATAAGAATTAGAAATGCCTGCAGGGCTCATCAATAAAAGGTCATTTAAGGCAATCTTGGCATAGTCATGTTATATAACTGTTAAAATAAATAAGGTAGGTCTGCATGCGTGCAGTGGTTTAGCTGTGTTTGGTTAAAAGCAAAAGTTGTGGAACAACACAGGTTATAAGACCCTGTCTTTATGTACAGAACCCCAGAAAGATATACAACACTTATTTATTCACCAAATACTTATCGAGCATGAGCTATGTGCCAGGCAGTGAACAGAAATAATTTCTGCCTTTGTAAAGCTTAAATTTTCATGTAGGATAATGGACAATAAACCTGGTAAATAGGAGAGCTACCAAATGCCGTAAAAGATAATAAACATTAAGGACAAATACTAGAGTGGACCATGATTACTTTGGGGACTAAATGTCCTGGAGGAAGGGATAAGGGCTTCGTTTTCTATCATCATATTTATTGCTCAGATGGATATCTATTATTTTCATTACTTTTTAAAGGGACTTGAAAGGGTTTCTCCAGTCTCCTCTGTATCTTCAACTTCTCTCATTCAATTAGATCTTTCTGATCTGTTTACAAACAGGAGTCTTTCTTCCAATTTAAAGCAAAGCCAAAGCAGAATCTCCGGTATCCTTAGATCCCCTCTCCAAGTCAATCCTGTTCCTTCCTTTTCAAACCAAAGTCCTTGAGAGACTCCTGGATGTTCAGTCTCTGGGTTTCTTACCTCCCATTCACTCTTCCACCTACGCTTACCTTCCTCGTTTGATTGATACTGGGAATTGAACCCAGGGGTTCTCTACCATGAAGCTACATCCCCAGCCCTTTTTATTTTTTATTCTGAGACAGGGTCTTGTAAGTTGCTCAGAGCCATGCTAAGTCGCAGAGGCTGGCCTCGAACTTGCCATCCTCCAGCTTCAGCCTCCCAAGTTATTAGGATTACAGATGTGCCCCACCATTCACAGCCCCACCTACCTTTAGATGTCCATGTTCCTGCAATTTCTCTCTCATTTCATCAGTAAATTGCAAGGACACACCATCTCATCTCTGGGTGTCACTCTTCAAGTCCCCTGGGATGCCCTTCCTTTCTCTGGGCTGTGTCCTGGCATAATCTCTCCCTCCTTACATTCTCCCAGGGTGACCTCATCCACCCTTCTATTTCACTAACCTATTTTTTGATGTCTCCTAATTTTTAATCTCCATTTCTACCTTTCTGACTCATTTTAGATTCCATATAGCCATCCCTATGGGATGTCAAATCGAACATGTCTAAAACTGATTTTTCAATCTTGCTCTTAAACTGGGCTTTCGTGTGTGTGTGTGTGTGTGTGTGTGTGTGTGTGTGTGTGTGTGATTTTCCTGGAACAAGGGCACTTCCATTTAAAAATCAAGATTGAGAGCTGCAAGTCACCTGTTATGAAAATATGCCCCATCTGATCTTATGGCCAGTGCCCTGGGCACTGTGTCTACCACCTAAAGGGGCACTTAGTAAATGCTTGCAAGTCAGCAGGAAGGAAGGATTAATTGTACTTTTTAGTACAATTAATAATAGAGAGAACACAGTGAATTTACCACGTGACTTTATTCCTAGTGCACGGACAGGAAAGTAGTGTTTCTCTGGGGTTAAATGGATTCATATTGCTGTTTCTTGATGGTAGGTTGTGGGCAGTGTGATGTTCCTTGTTCACTTTCAGGCCTTGCCATGCTTCCAGGCATCTCATGCAACCTTGCACATTCTCTTGCTTTCCCCATCTGCTTGGCAGGACATAATGGACTCACCATTGGAAAAGAACCGCATAGAAATTCAGAGAACTGGATCCCTTCATGGTGCTAGCTTGGAAGCCAGCCATGCCAGGGAGTCTCTTGTCCAGGGGCATCCACATTAAACTTTGCAAAATTAAGTTATATGCTCTTATTCCATTCATGCACTAAGGCCATGGAGATGTTTGTTACAGTAGTAGCATGATTATAATACAGACTTCAAAGTATAATTCTTACATGACACTTGGTAACAAGATTATGCTGTTTAGTGAGAATATCAGTATGAGATGTAACCCTTAGCATTGTGTTTAACAGATGGTAGCAGAGTTCTGTGGCGATGCTTCGGAACACTTTATCTTTGCAATAACTTCCATTTCTTTCCTTCCATCTCCACAGGTTCTGATGTGCCTTGGGCTCTAGGTGCATCCACCTGCTGTAGGTTGATCCAGTCTGTAGGTTGGAGTGAGGTTCAAATTATCCTTTGTGCCATCCAGTGGCTTCCACTCTACCCTAACAGATCTTTAGCTTTGTTTCTCAACCATTTTCTCAAAAGCCCTTCGAGCTGCCCTACCTTTTCCTATACAATGTGATAAATATTTGATACTAGTAAGTATGGTGCTATGACTACCTACCTTTTGCCAACCATTATGGATCCAAACTGTTCACCAGACACTTTTGTTAGATAAGTGAGGCCACAGTAGAGGATGCAGCAGCATTGTCAGTCTGCTTATCTCAAGATAGCATGCCCAGTGCTCATTGGCCAAGAGTTCATAGAAAAGTCTGGCACACACATCAATGTTCATTGCTGCTCAATTCACCATAGCCAGATTGTGGAACCAACCTAGATGTCCTTCAATTGATGAATGGATAAAGAAACTGTGGCATATATATACAATGGAATATTACTCCACCATAAAGAATGATAAAATTATGGCATTTGCAGGCAAATGGATGAAATTGGAGAATATCATGCTAAGTGAGATAAGGCAATCTCAAAAAACCAAAGGACGAATGAGCTCACTCTTAAGCGGATGATGACATATAATGGGGGGAGGGGTTAGTGTTAGGGTTAGGGTTAGGTTCAGGGTTAGGGTTAAGGAGGGGGCAAGAATGGAGGAAGGAAGGACTGTATAGAGAGCAAAGAGGGGTGGGGAGGAAGGAAAAAAAATAACAGAATGAATCAAGCAACATTACCCTGTGTAAATTTGTGATTACACAAATGGTATGCCTTGGCTCCATGTACAAACAGAGAAACAACATGTATCCCATTTGTTTACAAGAAAAAAAGAAAAAAAGAAAAGTCTGGCACAGTAGCTTCTCGTCGGCTAGAAATATGTATAGAGAGCTGTGTTCAGAGGCTCAGGGACTTATAGATCCATGGTGTACTATTATAAAATGTTACATACAGGAATGATCTTTAAACAGGCAAAGAACTAAATGTCAAACTGGTACTGGCGAGGTAGTCGCTAGTGATATAGTTATATCAGTCTGCTTTGCTCTACCATTATAGCCAAAAAAGCCAAAAGTATATTATAGCAGGTTCCATCTGATCATGAATGGACTTCAAATGAGTCCTCAACAGTCTGAAAAAAAAAAAAAAATTGGCACTTATAACAGGGATGCCCTTAGAGGTCAAGATGGTCTGCTTTGTGGACTCTCTCCCTGGTCTTGGCAAATTTTTAAATTTGGGTGACCTCAGAACTTCAGGATGAGTTTGATTACAAAGCATAGATTCACACAAGAGTGTCTTTGTGGCAAAGATCTCTTAGGTCAAGTTCATGGCTTTACTGAGTTCCTGAATACCTCTTCCCTTAGGGGTAAGAGACTACTTAGCATATAGACAGTCTGAGTCAGATAGCTAAATATAAAATCCAGTAATCATTTCTTTTTGGTTTGCAGTCTTCTTTTTCCCTGTATATTATTTAAGAGAGAATGCATAAAATAGTAATTATAAGTCTATGTTAATGTGTTTGCAATATATAAATATTTAATCTGTGATGATAAAGGTATTAAGGAGAAAGGGACAGATGTATAGGAGTAAAGATTTCATATGCTATTGAACAAATCAGCATTAATGCAAAAATAGTTGTTTAATTTTAAGGTGTTAATTACAACCTTGAAAGTACTCTCAGAGGAAAATAACTTTGAAAACACAGAAAAGGAAATGAAGAGGGAATCAAAGTGGCACTCAACAAAAATCAATTAAATTGAACAAAGACAGTAATGGAGTAATTGAGGGACAAAAAAATACACGACACAAAGCAAACAAACATTGAAATGACAGGAGACCTTCCAAAGGGAAAGCTGTATTGAATGTAAATTAATTAACTTCTCCAAGTAAGAGGCAAGGATGGACAGAATTAGATTTGAAACAATGATTCATCTCTGCCATCTAAAAGAGAATCACTCTAGATCCAAGACAAAGAAGAAAAAAAAAGTTTATATTAATGGTATGGAAAAATATATTCTATAATATATTCTATGTAAATATATTCTATGTAAATAGCCCTTACAATGGAAGATTATTCATAAGAGAGAATAAAAAGTACTGACACATGGTTAAATCTTAAACACATTCTGCTAAGTGAAAGAAGCCAGAGACGAAAGGCCACATATTGTAGGATTCTATTTATGTGAGTTATCTAGAATGGCCATTTCCACAGACACACAGAGGAGATGAGTGGTTACCAGAGACTGTGGGGCAGGAGGATCATGGGGCGTGGTTGCCTAATGGGTACAGAATTTCTGTTTGGGGTGATAAAATTCCAGAATTAAATGGCAGTGACAGAATGCACAATATCATGAGTGTACTTAATGCCACCACATGTTACATTTTGAAATAGTTAGAATGGCAAACGTTTTATGATGTGAATGGGACCACCATTGAAAAAAGAAGAAGATGATGACCAAAAGGACATCAATGGAAACCGACTCCAAGAGAATTAAAAGTTGAAAATAACAGGATAGGATTTTAAATTAGCTTTTATAAGTATTCATAATTACTTAGTCAAATGTATGCTAGCAGCAAATGAAAAGGTAGTGCTGGAGCAAGAGGGTTGTCTGCAAATTAGAACTCAAGACTATTTATATAGAGTGGGAGGTGGGACTCAGTGGAAGAACACGGTTGAATCCCCAGCATCAGAAAGTGTTGCAACCAGTGCAACCAAATTCTCAGGTCCAGCTAGGGGCAAAGGGGGATTGGAAAATAAAGAATCACAGATGCAGATCTTGAAGATTAAGCTGGGATCAGGTGGAGCTCTGCTCTCTGATGGAGATGCAGATCTAAAGAGTCATGCCAGCAGTCTTTATTTATATGTGTCTCATTATCAGGTTAAAGACTATGTAAGCATTATTGTTTGTATTCAGGAAAGTTACAGAAACTAGGACATCTGTGTAGCTTCTCCACAGTTTCAATCCACAGTTGCAAAGTGCAATGTTAGGAAATTTGTGTAGCTCTCAATAAAGTCCACTGTTAAAAGTTCATTGTTCATCTCTGTGTCTTTTATTCTGTATCATTGGTCTGCCTGTCTATTTTGGTGCCAGTACCATGCCATTTTTGTTACTATTGCTCTGTAGTATAGTAGAAGGTCTGGTATGGTGATACCTCCTGCTTCACTCTTCCTGCTCAGTATTGTTTTGGCTATTTGAGGTCTCTTATTCTTCCAGATGAAGTTCATGATTGCTTTCTCTATTTCTCTAAGAAATGTCATTGGGATTTTAATTGGAATTGAATTGCATCTGTATAGCATCTTTGGTAGGTGGCCATTTTGATAGTATTAATTCTGCCTATCCAAGAACATGGAAGATCTTTCCATCTTCTTTTCTTCAGTTTCTTTCTTTAGTTTTCATTGTAGAGGTCTTTCACCTCTTTTGTTAGATCAATTCCCAAGTATTTTATTTTATTTTTTTTGAGGCTATTGTGAATGAAGTGGTTTTCCTAATTTCTCTTTCAGAGGATTTATCACTTATGAATAGAAATGCATTAGATTTATGCCTGTTTATTTTATATCCTGCTACTTTGCTGAATTCATTAGTTCTAGAAGTTTTCTAGTAGAGTCTTTTGGATCCTCTAAATATAGAATCATGTCATTGCAAGTGATGGTAGCTTGAGTTCTTTTCCTATTCATATCACTTTAATTTCTCAACTTACAGTAGCTAGGTTGTGGAACCAATCTAGATGGATTGATGGATAAAGAAACTGTGTTATATATACACAATGGAATATTATTCAGACATAAAGAAGAATAATATTATGGCATTTGCAGATAAATGGATAGAATTGGAGAATATCATGCTAAGTGAAATAAACCAATCCCAAAAAACCAAAGGGTAAATGTTTTCCCTGATAAGTGGATGATGATATATAATGGGGGTGGGGGTGGAGGGTGAGAGAAGAATGGAGGAACTTTAGATTATATAGAGGGAAATGGGGGATATGAAAAATGGTGGAATGAGACAGACATCATTACCCTACGTACATGTATGATTACATGAATGGTATGAATCTATATCTTGTACAACCATAGAAACGAAATGATGTACCCCATTTGAGTACAATGAATCAAAATGCAGTCTGTAAAAATAATAAATAAATAAATAAAATTACCGTAAAGCAGATAGGAACTGGAGAAGTAGGGCTGGTGAAACCTTGTGGTTGTCTAGCATAAGAGTTCCTTCCTTCCCAGGAGCTGTGTGCCTGAGATCAAGGTCAGAGCTGATAGGACTCTTGCACAGAGCTTCCTCATGCAGGGCATTGCCACACAGCTGAGCTCCTGCACAGGAACATTTCCAGAGCCATGAGGTCACTAGAGACCCCCAATCTCAGTCACTGCTCTCCTCTGTCACCACCCTCTACAAGAAAGTACGTAATAAAGAAAGAAATACATAAAGACTGTAGCTATCTATCTACACAAAGATAGTGTCTATATAGGTATCCCTCTATAGATGATATATATATACACACACATGTGTATTGGTGTATACATATATACATATATATCTCCCTCGAGACCATGCGTATGTATAGCCTTCACATATCAAGAGAGCTAAGGCGACAAGAAATTAAATGTCTCAGTATGATTCTGGGATGTCATCCGGGATGCTGCCAAACTCTAGTGAGAAAAGCAGAAATGATGCTTCTGTGCTTTCACGCAGTCAACAGTAGGCTTTATTTGTGAACTTGAGATGAATCTTTTAATTCTAGTAAATTTAATGCATTAACATCTTTTGCTTTAGGCTGCTTGGGATTAAAGATTAGGCTGAAATCATGTCAGAGGGTCTCTTTAATGTTCCCATCCAGACTTTGTATACTTTCAGGGTTGAATTTTCTAAAACTAGTGTTTCCTTCTCCGACTATCTTCTCTGTAATGGACCTTGCCTTGAGTTCCCAAAGAAGGATCCCAAGACTGATAGGTATGACTTCAAAGTAAGAACAGAGGAAGCTTGAGCCTGCAGAATCTCTAGGTAACCCCCTGTGCTCTGGTTGCTCAGGTAACTACTAACACATTTTTTAATTTAATTTAATTTTTTTTTTTTTTTGCGGTGCTGGGGATTGAACCCAGGGTCTTGTGCTTGCGAGGCAAGCACTCTACCAACTGAGCGGTCTCCCCAGCCCAACTCACAAATTTTTACCAGGTTTCTGGTTATAAAACTTTGTAAGTAGTTTAATCTGTATTTATTATGTTGAAGCTGAACACTTAATTTGCCTTGCCTCTCAGTAGGTTGCAGAAATGCTAATTTTGTTCTTTTATTTTCTGACAAAAAGCCATAAGTTATGTTCTGGCCAGTGACAGAAAATATTGAACAATATAAGGTAAAGCTTTAACTATAAAGGCAAAAATGATATTTTAAGAAGATGCATTATTGAATCCTGTAGTAGACTGAAATTGAAATTGGTCGTCCCAGGTAGGAAATCTCTAAATGAGCAAAGAGCTGTCCACTTTCTCTTCAAAACAAAGAAACAAGAAAATCTGACTCAACTGTTGTCCTCCACAAACCAATAATATGATCAATTGATTTCTTTTGTTCAAAGAGCTGAAAGAGATTTCAAATGAAAATACAACCTTTAATTTATCATCATTGTTCACTTCATATGTAACAATGCCCAGAGTTAAAAAGTCAACATCTAGACCTGTTTATGGATCTTGCTATTTGACAAATAAATATCAGACTTAAGTCATTATCGCTTAAGTACACTTCTTGGATGGCGAATTGTAATTTATGAGCTTCCTTAATTCATAGTTAGGCACAAAGGTATGACTGTTGTGCTCAAAGAGTAACATTTGATTTCTTCTTTCAAACAAAAATAAAATAATACAAAGAAATTTATTTTAAAGCTATATCTATTGGAACCAGAATGTGAGATGGGTAAAAAAGCACAGTTCTCCAAAATCCCTGTTTTATTGATTTGTTTCTGAAGTTCTTTACTGGAAGCAACTTATGTTCCTGATAGTTTACATGTGACATACCACAGATTCTCTAAGGAAAAGTCCCTAAAAACTTAACAGTGCCACTAATGCCTTTAGTTTCTTCTACTTCCTTAATATTGTCAGCTCACTACCAATTCTCATTGCAGATGTGGTGTGTTGTTTTATTCACATCTGTTTGTCTCTGCCCAATTTTCTGTTTACTTCTTTGAAGCCTTAATATATTCTCCTACATAATTGGCAGCAAGCTTGCTATATGATTTTCTTTGGTCAGAATAATATATATGAACAAAGCTTTAAGTAGTTTGCCTTTGCTCCTCTTGTTTTGGCTGTCCATCAAAAGATAAGAACGTTCCAGACCATTTCTTCAGCCTGGGATCTAGTATGGGGGAGGCATGTGGAGTTGAGCCTGAAAAAGTCACAGCCAATTGCAGTCCTTGTATAACATGTATAAGAAATAAATGTTGACTGTTGGAAGTCACTGAGGTAGTGGGATGTTTGTTCCTCAGCAGAAGCTGACTAATGCCAATGATTATCAATATTAAACTTTACCTCATCATGTTTTCTCCTTAGCAAGCATATTGCTTATCAAAAATAGGCTGTAAGGAACAGATTTATCTAGAAATTGAGTTCCTTGACAGCAAGACTTGAAACCTTTCTTTTCATTTTAGTATCCTCAGCACTGAGCACAGAGTACAGCACAAGAAACATTTGATGAATGAATAGTTGTCTTCAGCTGCAAATTCATCTGTTCCCTGCAAAAGTATCTGTTATGGTTTAGATGTGAGGTGTCCCCCAAAATCTCCTGTGTGGGACAATGCAATAAGGTTTAGAGGTGAAATGATTAGGTTATGAGAGCCCTAATGCAATCAGTGGCTTAATCCCCTAACAGGGGTTAACTGAGTGGTAGCTAAGGTGTGACTGGAGGAGGTGGGTCATTGGGGATGTGCCTTTGGGGTATATATTTTGTATATGGCAAGTGGAGTCTCTTTCTTTGCTTCTTGGTATTGTCTTGAGCTGCTTCCCTCCACCACACTCTTCTACCATGATGTTCTCTCATTTTGAGCCCCGAGGAATGGAGTTGGTTGTCTGTGGACTGAGACCTCTGAAACTGTGAGTGTCCAAATAAACTTTTCCTCCTCTAATTGTTCTCATGAGGTCTTTTGGTCACAGTCGTGAAAAAGCTGACTAAAACAGGGTCTTTATAACTCCTAACTAGTTCTTCTCAACTTCACCCTACAGCCTTTTGATTTTTATTCTTCAAAACCTTAAGTTATGGGCTGGAGTTGTGGTTCAGTGGTAGAGTGCTTGCCTAGCACGTGTGAGGCCCTGGGTTCGATCCTCAGCACCACATAAAAATAAAATAAAGGTATTGTGTCCACCTACAACTTAAAAAATTTTTTAAAAGATTTAAAACAATAAAGACCTTAGATTAGGGACTGAGGTTGTAGCTCAGTGGTAGAGCATTTACCTAGCATATGTGATGCACTGGGTTTGATTCTCAGCACCACATATTTACAAATAAAGGTCCATTGACAACTAAAAAAAAATTAAAAAATAAAACAAAACCTTAGGTTAACCTCTACAAAACTTGTAGGAAATAATACTATAGAAAAACAATAATAATAATAATATTAAGAATCAAAGTAGCATACCTGAACTTAGTCCTTACCATCTGACAAATTCTGGGCTAAGTCATTTAATCCATTTTCTCATTTAAAATCTCACAATGAAATGAACTAAAGTCAAGTATTTCTTCTTTTTTTTTTTTTTTTTTTTTTTTGAACCAAAGAGAAAGTAACTCCCAAGGTCTACAGCTGGCATGTAGTTAATTTGAGGATTTGGAGCTTAGGTAGTCAGATTGGAGAATTGAATTTTTACTCCATCACAGCACCTTCACATGTTGCATTTCAAAGATAAATTGAAATATACTTTGCATGATTTGATGTGTTGCTCTCAGACTGGCATCCTATGAATTGACCAGGGGGCAAGGCTCAATCTGTCTGGTTGGCAGTATCTTGTGTCTGTGAGGCAGACAACATCAGAAATCTTTTGTTTTGCCCCTTCTCTTGGGTTCATTTTGCCTAGCAGATGATCTTGGAGGAGAGCTTTTATCCTTGACACTTTCTTTTTATTCTGAAAAGTGCACAAGGATTAATGAGACAATTGCCTACAAAGTGCTTTGAGCTCTGGGGAGCTGAGAGGTGATTTAAGTGCAAGGAATTATTCCCCTAAGTAAGTCAGTGCTGAGTTTTTAAATAGAACTCTTCACTGGAGAGTAACACTCAGATTATGATAAGAATCAACAAGGGTCAAGCTGTTCAGAGAAGGTAAAATGTCTCCCCAGGACACCGATATGCTGAACACTAGCCAAAGAGAATCAGAAAGCCAGGAAGGACCTTGCTAAACCATCTATCTATCTATCTATCTATCTATCTATCTATCTATCTATCTATCTATCTGTGTTCATCTATCTTTCTATCTATTGTCTGTCTGTCTATCATCTATCTATCTTTCTATCTATCTGGAAACGTGCCCAATGCACAACATCAGTTGGGTCAGGTGTCTTACCTAAGGTCACACAGCAAGTTGAGGTTGATGAAATGGAGAAATGTTTGGTGGATCCAGTGACATATGTCATCAGAAAGGGAAGGAGAAGAGGGGCAGGGAGGGCCAGGTTGCTGATTGATGGGATGACTTCAGGGGAAGTGTGCAACTTGAGACAGGTCCGAATCAGCATGAGAGTGAGTGGCCAGTGTTCACTGTGACCCAAACTTTGTGATCTTGAGGGTAGAGGTTAGAATATGAACAGGGAGAAAAAGTGGTAATACGTAATACTATGAGGTAGGCACCACAGAAGATGCAGGACCTGTCATTCGCTGATGCTTTCTGAGCATCTTTTCTCACTCTAATCCTCTCTCTCTTTCTGAGAACACAAATGGTATCTAGTGTGTGAGGTAGTGGACTCAGTCCTATGTTCTTAGAAAAGGAGTGCAAAAAAGAAAAAAAAAAAAAAAGGATTTTCTATACCAAAGATACAAGAAAATAATAAAAGCAAGAATATCCAACATCAGGGTCTAGGTACGGATCTATTTATCCATGTGCCTGCCATCTTGTCTGTCTATCTTTCTGTTGTCTGTCATCTACCTACAAATCCATCTTTTTACCTCACAGTCAACCTGCTTACCTACCTATCCACAAATACTCCCTTGTTACTAAGTAGAACTCGAGGGCATGAGAGGTGGAGAGAGAATGTCACAGTTGTTCAAAGAAGGTGAAACTGGTTCCAGTAGGAGAGAGGATGTAGTGTCATCCATAACCAACATTTATACTGGGATTACTATGAGCTGTGCCGTGTTTAAGGGCTTGGCATGCATTAACTTATTTAAGCCTTGCCACTGTCCCATATGTGTCAACTGAAATCATTCTCTGCAGGTCTCTTGCCTCTGTCTCCATCTTGGCTGGATTCTGCGCCACTGCTACAGAGTAGTGGCAGAGTCGCAGTGTCATGCCGAGCTCACTGCAGCCTGAGGCAAAAAGAAATCAATATACTCCTGAACCTTTATTTAATTCTTTATGTAAACATTTGAGGTTTTGTTGATCACAGATTTTTGTGGGCATTTTATATTTTAAAAAAATGAATTAAACCATCATTTATTTGATTACTGAGTTTTGGGGGTAACTCCCATAGATTATGCACCTGAGCAAGTGTCTCACCCATCATCCCCCAGTTCCAACCCTGAAGAACAACTTCCACTCATTCTGAGAGTTCTTTTTTTTAGCAATAGTTCTCCAGATAGGATTGTGACCGTCTAGGCAGTGGTCCCGTGCCCATCTCTGAACCAATCACAGATGCGGAAGAAGACTTCCGTGTTTTGATTGGGCCGCAGAGATGGGGGTGGGATCAGTCCTGGGGCAAAGCCAGAGATGGGGATTCTCATGCAGTTGATGGGGTTGGCAGAGGTATTGTGGCAGTCAGCAGGGGGTGAGAAGGTGGGAAAAGTGCTCAGCAAGGATGTGGCTTCAGGTTAAGACTAGCTGCAGTATGATCCAAGCGAAGCAGGCAGGGGAGCGTCCCCTTTGGTTCCCCCGTTCTGGCCAGTCATTGACTGAGGTCCTGCAGTGATGGAGGGATTTGGCTCCATTTGACTGAGGATATTTCTTTCTTTCTTTCTTTCTTTTTTAAAATATTTTTTTAGTTGTAAATGGCCACAGTGCCATTATTTTATTTATTTACTTTTATGTGGTGCTGAGGAATCGAACCCAGTGCCTGACACATGCTAGGCAAGTGCTCTACCACTGAGCTACAACTCTAGCCCCTTGACTGAGGATCTTTCTTTACAGAATAGGACACCTGTGAATTATCATCAGCCCCCCACATACAGAAGTCAGGGATGACCATATAGACCAGTAAGGGGTTTGTCCAGGGTCCTGCAAGGGTTGGTCCCCAAAGATGCAATAATCAGAAATGGATGCCGTTCAGGCATCCAACAGTTGTCCACTAATCTTACTCCTTAGCAAAGGAAACAGTTGCTTGCCCTCTTAATGAAATATATATTAATGGAAAAAAAAATCACTCTCTCTCCCTCTCTGTCCACCCCTCCCCCCCACATTCATGTACCCTGATTTAGAATTCTAGAATATTGAAAAGCAGAAGTAGCTGCCTCTGTCACCTTCTTGCCTCTGCCTTAAGAAGTAGAAGCTTTTAGCCCAGAGTCGACAAGCTCACCTGAGCTAACCTCTCTGCTTTCACACAACCCACCTGAGTCACAGAGCAGCCGTGAATCATGCTGACACTCGATGCGCAAGCCCCCCAGTAGCTGGATTAGATTGCAATCCGATGAGCAGAAGGGACTTCTGGCTCCAAAATTCCATGAGGAGAGGTGTAGGTCATTTAGAGGTTTCCTGTGCCAGGAAATGGCACTGGTTGAGCCGAAATCTGGGGCAAGGAAAAAAGGGAGACCTGCCGTCAGCTGCGTGCCATGCCAGGGAGCCTGCACAGAGGCCCCTCTGACAGAGAGGGGGGCCCTGGCACCCTTTCATTAGCTTTAATTGAAGGCCTACAGAGGCAGTAATTACAAATACCAGCCAGGCCTCGCAGGCTCATCTGTCTTTGTTTATCATCACAGTAAGAGTATTGATCATTACTAAGGACTCCCTTTTCTTTTGGATAGGGACAGGGAAATTGGATTAATAAAGCCTGGCGTGTTTTGTGTACCACATTGCCTGTAGGGACGACAGATCAGAAGTACTGAGAAATGGCAAGCGCTTGATTTCCTGGGGTATGCGGGCTGCTCGCATTCTTGGGTGCTTCCATCGGAGGGGCCCGGTATGATTCCCCATCATCCTGGCTGCAGAACCCCACAGACACAAAGTACACCAAGTATCTCTCCTCTTACACCCCCTGTCTTCAGGTACCCTCAAAATAATGGTCTGGCTGGGAGCCAACTCCATATTCTAAAAGGTGGTAAATAAAAGGACAGAGCCAAGCATTTAACTGGCTCTTATGGTATGAACCGTGTCCAAGTAACTACAGAACTGGTGAATGGAAGTTTCTCTTTATGGAAGAAGTCTAGCAAAGGAGTGGGGGAAAAAATAAAAAAAGGTAAAATTGGATCAATGGTTTTCAAGGATGGCATGCATCAGATCCCAGCCTGGAGATTCTGGTTCAGTGGGTCTGGGGTTGGGCAGAGAATTGGCTTTCCTCACAAGTTCCCTGTTATTGCTGAGATTTCCAGTCTGGGCGTCACCATACTTGGAGAGTTACTGGATTGTAGCATGATGGTTTTAGAAACCCGATAAAATAGATCTTGGCAGAGATTATGGGCCACTATTAATAACACAGGAAAAGAGGTAACTGTGCAGTAGGTGCCCCCGATGGGAGTACTCAAAGTCACCTATGGGGAATTCTTGTCAAAATATTGATGTTGAATCTATTGAGCCAAACCTGAATATCATTTTACAGGAAATGCAGGAGGCAGCAAAACAAATCAGACAGCTTTGCCACAGGGAGGTACATAGCCAGATTCAGATTGTGGAAAACTCTTTAAGGCAGACAAACAAATTACTGTTGGAAAGAAAAGGACAAGGAGGGAAATGTATGGTTTCTATGAGGCTTGGGTCACATGATCCCAGTCATTGGGTCTGTTGGATCCTGATCCAATCTATGAACTGTGAAGAAGGAAATGGTAAGAGAAGCAGGGCCGTTTGAAAGATGGCCAGTGTTTGATGACCGCTGGGGAGTCCCTGTCCCCACCCTCAGTCTTCACATGGATGGTTCCTTCTCAACCTTTAATTCACAGTTTTAAATGGTGTCTTGTCTTCTGCATACCTCATCTTAGGCAGCTGCCTCTTCTTTATCTCAGCAGGTATTGATTTATATCTCCCGTAGACACTATAACCTTCATGAAGCCTATGTCTCTCTGAGCACTGTGACCTCTCCTTCTTAGCACATAGTTGGAAGCACAAGGAATTTATAATGACTATTTCCTGAAAGAATGATCAATAAAATCTTAGTGAATTCTAATGTTTTCAAATTCTTTTCTCATACCTGTTTTTAATTTTTTCATCTAACTTTTTCAGAGTCCATTAAGGTATATAATAGTTTGCCTTTCTCTCTCTCTCTCTCTCTCTCTCTCTCTCTCTCTCTCTCTCTCTCTCTCTCCCCCTCCCTCTCCCCCCTTCCCTCTCTCCCTCCCTCTCCTTCTCCCTCTCCCTCTTTCTCTCTTTTTCTTCATGCAAAGTCAACACAAGTTGAATGATTCATTCAAGGTCATAACATGTGCTGAACTTGCATAGTTAGGACAGAACCGTATTTTTCTGACTCCTAATCTGATTATCATTCTCTCTGAACAAGTTTCTTATGTAGATGTCTGAACATCTAAAAATTCTCATTTTAAACAGTTAAGCATATACTTGATGCTCTTGGTGGAAAGGAGGGTGCTCTGTTCTTTCTCTTCATTTGGGGAAGCAGAAGGGTGAGCACCAGATATACTGTCCATCAGAGTAAGTAAAATGTGGATTTGGAAAAATTAGCCTTTTTGAAGAGAGTTGGTTTGCCCTCCCAACCTTGAAAATAACCATCTTAGTTGCTAAAGTAGGCTGGAATGGCGTTGGGAGCTCATTTCCATCAGCAAACCTGCATGTTCAAAGCCTCCCACCTCCCATCATCTCCGTCTCTGCATCTATTATCATATCTGTTGCTTATCTCTATTTGTCTCTATCACTGTTATCTCCATGTCTGTTATCTTATCATCTCCATCTTTATCAACTTTATCATCTCTGTGTCTGTCATCTCTATTTCTGTCTCCATCTCTGCCATCTTCATCATCTCTATTTCTTTCTCCATCTATCTCCATCTCTCTCCTCTCCAGCTCTGTATGTGTTATCTCTGTTGCTGCGTATCCGTCATCCCCATCTTTGTCACCATCTCTATCATTTCCCTTTATGTCTCCACCTCTACCATCTTCATCTCTCTTTATCCATCTGTCATCTCCATCTGTGTCTACCTCTCTCTCCATCTGAACCTCATGTCTCTCCCTAGCTTACGCCACATGAATTGTTTCTGCTCCCCCTTCACAGCCAAACTTATTAAAAGAATCATCCACACCTGTTGATTTTCATTTCTTACCTCAGACATTTCCCACTATCCACTCCAATTTGATTTCTCTTCCCTCCATTCTCCCCTCCGAATGATCATTGACAAATAACCAGTAGTTTCCATATTGTCACATCTTTACCTTAGAAACACTGAGCAATGAACAATCCTTTCTCATTGAATTATTGCTCTCTTGGTCAAGATCTTTCAGTTAAAATCAATTAACTGCCATAAGAAATAAAATCGCAGTGGTTTAATACAATAAAAATTTATTACACTATTCATTGTAATAATGAAAGAGAGAAGGAGAAGGAAGATGGAGTAGGTGATTTCTATGGGACAGGCTTGTGTCTACATGGGTCACTTCCAACCATGTTCCATTTGCCCAAAATCAGTCCTTTCATCCTTCCTAGATGCAAAGGATGCTAAGGAATGGAGTCCTGCCTGGGACTTTACCAGGGAAGTGACTTGCAAGTCTTTATCAGAGGTGGAATCAGGCTGGTACCAAGTCATAGGTTCCCAAGTCTGCAAAGCATGACTCACTGTACTCTCTCCTCAAGTCCCATCTCTATACCTTGTGCCACGGAGGCCACTTTCCCCAGATCACCCTGTTTTTCCCCAGTGGAAGCCTTAGTTTCTTATTAAAGATTTTATAGGAGCCTCTAGATCACTTTTGCACCTAAATCTTCCCTAGAAAATGAACCTGTTAAATCCAACCTGCTCTTTCACCAGCCGCTAGTGGAGGCTTAATTGTCTTAGTGCCCAGGAACTTCATTTCTCCATTTTTAATGCTGTCTTCTCTAATGGGTGCCCTGTGCTCTTTGCTCTCTGCTGTATACTCTCTGGGATCGTTCGGGTCACAGGAGGAACATCATGACCCAGCATCACACCACAATGCTGCAGTTTGTTCTTTATCACATTAAGAAAGAGTGAGAGAGAATATGAATCTATTACAAATAGAACATGTGTAGACAAGTACTAGCTTTATTACATATGGACGCTTCAGGCTTTTTATTTTAATATGCTCATAAAAACCACAAGCGCTCTCGCCATGCTTCTCTTTTATCTGGAAGAAGATTCATTATATGGCAGGTCTCTCAACAGCCTCCCCAGTAACTGACTCAGAATGGAACACTTTCTGGGGTTCACGTGGGACATGAGTGTGGTACCCTTACAACCAGGCAAGACCTATGCATAAAGAGCCCTCTTACCACCCCCAATATAGTGTCTCAGGCTAGAGAGTGCCATACTCTGTGTGGCCACACTCAGTTCTTGGAGAAATTATTTTTATGGATTGCCTAAGTCTCCTCTCTTGAAAAAATACTCTACTTTAAAGGCTTAATTGCTAGGGAGTGATGTTGACCTAGGATCTGTTTTCTGTTCCTGGGGACTGAAATTCTTGGAGTGTTGTCCTGACTCAGTAATCTTGAAATGGTCACCCCCAAATCACTCACAACCAAGGCTGGGTTGTACCAAGGTTTGTCTCTGACTGTATTCTCCTTGGTACAGAATAATTCAATTGAATTTAATATTCATTCAACTCTCAATATCCTGTGCCTCGTATTAGAAAATTAGGGATAGAGACAATCCATAAATAACATAGTAGATTCTATCACTCCCTCTCCTTCAAGACTGAAAGACCTGACAACCAGCTGTTGTGATTAGTATGAGTCAGAAATTGACTCAGCTGGCGACCCCTTGGGCTGCTTCACATGTCCCATGTGCCTAGAGGAGTATGAGAAGACGGCGTAGGTGCCCTGTGGGCCTGTCTTTTGCTCCACATGCCTGCAGGAGTGTCTGAAGCCGAAGAAACCTGTCTTTGGGGTGTGTCACAGTGCTTTGGCACCTGGAATCCAAGCTGTGGAGCTTGAGCAGATTTTCATTGGAGACTGCGAACATGCAGTTTTTGTTTTGTTGTTTTGTTTTGCAGTGCTGGGGATTGAACCCAGGGCCTTAAGTTTGCAAGGCAATCACTCTACCAACTGAGCTATATCCCCAGCCCACTTGAGCAGATTGAGAGCACAGTGACTTCCTGCTGTGGCTGCCAATAAGCATTTCTTCCTATCTCATATCCTAGCCCATGTGGCTACCTGTTCCAAATACCAGAACTACATCATGAAAGTTGTGAAGGCCACCACTCAGGATGTGTCCCTTCAGCCAAGGAATGTCCCAGATTGTTGTACCTCTCCTTGTCCTTACTGTCCCCAGAACTTTGATCGGGAAGGACTTGTGGAACTCAGCAGGGATACCACATCTGTGGCTTGTCCAACGTGTGCCTCAGTGCTGTGGGGAGACCCCCAACTACCACAGCGCCAACCTCATAGAACGCATCCAGTGGCGGCACCAGTTTTCCTAGGACACTTTTGTGGGTCACGATGTTGATGAAGAGGACATGATGAATCAGGTGTTGCAGCTCTCTACCATCCATCAGTGAGCAGAGGCCTTGCTCTCTGTCTCGTGTTCTAGAGCTTCCATGATATGTGAAGTGGGAAACCTTTGACCCCTACACCTTAGCTGGAAATGAGACCTAGAAAGGAGCCATGGCACTGGGACAGGGTCCCCAGGTCCTGTGGGCTCTTACCAAAGCTGTCTTCCCACTGTTAACCTTGCTGAGTCACCTGGTCTGGTCTCATCAGTCCTCACTTCCTGGAGCTTCTTCCGCCTCTTCTGGAAGAAAATCCACCTTCTTCACTTCCACGTGTTCTTGTTTCATGCTCATTCCTCCCATCTAGCATTCATTTCTCAGGTCCCCCGTGCCAGTCAGGACCTCTTCCGGGTCACAAATAGCAGAATGAAGCAAGCATCCCTTTCCTTGCCGGTGAGGTACGCAAGCTCTGGCAACAGTGCAGCTGACCAGGGCTGAAACTCCTCTGGTGGAGCTGCCCGTCAGTGGGTGTGGGCAGTGACTGCTGGAAGCTGCACTTTACATCCTGGGAAACATTTCAGGAACATTCTGGGTTTTGCATGATTTGATGCTGGAAGTATTATTAGTGATATTTTGCTATGCTCCTGCGAACCCTTAGAATTAACTGGGTCAGTATTAAAGGCGTGCACGTTGCCTTTTTAGGATAAGGTATAACCATGAATCTGTAGTGGTGGTGTTTCTAGATTAGGAAAGTGAACCAGCAGTTTTCCGTGAGTGGGAAAGAGGGTCAGCTAAGAGAGGCGGGAGCGCCATAGCTTTTGGGTTCTGATTTTCAAGCCTACAGAGTATTTTCAGATGACTGGGTCACATTGACCTTTCTCTTCGGGAGCTTATGTCCATTCTTGTCCTGAAACATCAAGAGGAGTCCTCAAATGATAAAAAAAAGAAAAAAAAAAAACTTGTGGTGGCTCTGGTGGCCTCTAGTTCTTTTATCTTTTACTTGGTAACTTAGATTAAACAGCATTATTTTACTGTCACAAATGGTTTCTTTATGACACTTCTTTGAACATCCAAATTGCTATTTTAAAACCCTGCCTTTGGACTCACAGGGAGGCTGTGATGCATGCACCCTGTTGTCTCTTCCGACAAGACATACTGTCTGCAAGGCACAGCATGGCACGCCCTCTGATGAGCAGTTAATAAAAGCTATGTACTGGGGACTTGGTTCAGTAGCAGTTCAAGAAGCTTGAAGTTGAACATATCTCATGAATATTGGTTATAAGGCTAAGAGCTGCCAGCCTGATGTATAGGAGCAGAATCTCTGATTGACCAAAAGGCTTATTGATTTGGCTTATTTTTTTTTTCATGTCACTCATCTCCAGTTTGAATATGGCAGTTTTTTTTTTCTGGTCAGTGGCCAACATCACAAGTGGCTCTGGGTCTGTACCCTACTGCTGTGGGCCTCTTCCCACCCACCATGAAGAGGTAACTGCAGTTGCCTAATAACCAGCAAAGACAGGGTCCATTTGGGGCTATGTCATTTTTTCTAATGTGTTAACTGCTTGGGAGGACCCACATGTTAAGGTCAGTCTCTTCACTGTGATTTCTGGGAAGAGTTCACTCAGATCTCCCTGAATTGAGATCATCTCGGTAGAAGTTTGGAGGGACATTTGATAAGAGGGGATTGAGAAGAGTAGGTACATCTCACTGGAGGAACCTAGAAACTAATTTCCTTGTATCAAGTGTACTTCATGTATTTCTAATAATATAGCTTTTGTTGTTGTTGTTGTTTTAGAATGTGCATCCTTTTTTAAAAATTTTTTACAGACTGCATTTTGTTTCATTGTACACAAATGGGGTACATCATTTCGTTTCTCTGGTTGTGCACAGTGTAGATTCATACCATTCATGTAATCATATATGTGGTTTTTAAAAGGTGAAATAGAATTCATCCAAAAAAATGGACTCCTCTGGCCAGAGCTGCCTCACCCACAGATCACAACCCCTGTCCTACGGCAGCCCATGTATAATGATGGATCCCAAGTCCGAAGCCTGAAGAGCCATCCTAGCTCAGCGGTACCCATGGAGTCTTCCTTGAGACTGTGTTGTTCCCTTTGCCCAATTCTGCCTCTTCCCCTTACCTTCCTTGGGTGATATTCTCAAAGCACTTTACTGTCCTCTTCCACAATGCCAGCCTCTATCTCAGGGTCTGGAGCAATTGTCTAGGGAGAGACCCTCAGATTGGGACACTCACCATCCAGCAATGGAACTAGATGCATAAGAAGTTGTGATCCGCCACACCAGGGCCCTCTGACAGGACACAGCTGTTCCGGTCTTATCCCTCTTTCCCATCAAGACAAGAAATAATGAGCCCTGTCCTAAGCAGAGATGAGGAATAATGAACACTCTGCACAAGCAGGGTGCAGAAAAAAGTTTGGAGGGCTGTTTATTCTTTTCTCATTTCTTTTTAACACCTTCTTTTTCTTTACATGTGTAGAATGCTTTGGTTTTCATTTCAAATGGTGGATGGGCTTTCAGCAACTCCCGGGTAGATATTACCTATTCTACCACAGAGCGAAAAGGCCAAATCTCAATAATGGGTTTTGGAAGATCAATAACCAAGTTGTTCCCAGACTTGCTGAAGCAGGCTTTACATTTATAATGTAAAAAACAAAAGGCTCAAAGGAAGAAGAGAGTTCATCTAAAGAGAGCTCGATTGCATCATTAAACCTTTAATTAACCTGATGGCTTTGATTTAAGAAAATCGATGGAGCCTCCTACTTGCAGGAAAGAATACATTTAATATTTTATGTGCAAATGTTTATCCATTTTTTTGTTTTAGTTTCATGTGTAATTTCTTTGGTGGGCCTTTGTTAGGTTTATTTGATTCTAAAAGTTTGAAATTGCAATTTTTTTTTTTTTTTTGGTAACTAAATATGTAATAACTCTACGTGGAACAAGATTTTAAAAGACCTCAACTCATTAAGACCTGAGTTTTCGACTCTGTTGAATACTGGGCTGGGGATACAGCTCAGTTAGTAGAGTGCCTGTCTTATAAGCTCAAAGCCCTGGGTTCAATCCCCAGTACCACCAAAAAGAAAGAAAGAAATACCAACTCTGACTATTTCAACAAAACAAAAATGCAGGTGTGTTAAAAGAGGTTAGAACTCATAATCTAGAGATTTTATATATATATGTGTGTGTGTGTGTGTGTGTATGAAAATACATATATTTTTCAAATGCTCTAATTATTCACCTATTACCTTTTTTAAAAAAAATTCCAATATGGAATGGAATATTTGTTGCTCCACTATAAGGTTTTCAGAGGTGTTCCCCATCTGGGGCCATGGTACAAATTGGGATTTAAAAGAATATATAGGCCTGGGGTTGTGGCTCAGTGGTAGAGCGCTCGCCTAGCATGCATGAGGCCCTGGATTTGATCCTCTGCACCACATAAAAATAAAATAAAGGTATTGTGTCCACATACAACTAAAAGAAAAAAATTTTTTTAATATATAAACTTCATTAGCAGTAAGTAAGCTACTAAGTGTTTTGAATTTAAATGGCTTTTGTGTGTAGGGTTGAGGGGTGCGGAGGCATTTTTACAGGGATATAACTAATTTAATTAATTTAAACTTATCTAATATTCAGTTAATTTAGACTACACTCTCCTGTTCAGTGTCCATGGCAATAGAAAAATCTATTAAAATATACAAGTTTCTAGTAACCAACATTGGATTAAATCTGCCAACATCAGGGGCACCTTAAAATTCTCTTCCCAGCACCACTCATTGATGAGAGTTTCATTATCTTAGGGTCTTTAACAACTGTACATACAATTTCTTTTTGTTGTTCTTTTCTGTCTGACTTAATGATTAAAGCAGTTGATGTTCAGAAGAAATTTCTGATCAGAATCAAGTAAAGCATGATTCACTTTTAGAAAATAAAAATTATTCTGACATGACTTGGCAAAATGCAGGGAATTAAGTATTTACAGCATTGTCGGAAGACCTGGTGAATCAGATTCAAGAATGGGTCGTCAGGTCTGGTCACCGGGCTCAATAGTCCTTACAAACACACAAGTAATTCAAGGCCAAGGGAGAACTCCAACTAATTGTCTTATTCTTTTTGGACTGCTATAACAAACTGCCACAAACTAGGTGGTTTATAAAGAACAAAAATTTATTTTTCACAGTTCCGGGAACTGGGAGGTCCAAAATCAAGGCACAGGGAGACTCAGGACCTGGTGAGGACCCATTTCCTGTTCATAGATGGCGTCTGCATGCTGTGTCCTCATGTGGTGGAAGCAGCGAAGGGCTCTTCCTGGTCTCCTTTATGAAAGGGTTCCACTCTTGTGAGGGCTCCTCTCCCATCACATAATTATTAATTACTAGGATTTCAACATGTGAATTTTGGAGTGATAGAAACATTCACATCACAGTACTCCTTTTATGGGTAAGAGGAAGGACAAAATAATTACAATAGTAACAACAACAACAATAACAAGAACTGATGATGCTTCTGTGCTAATGATTATTTTTGGTTCCAAAACGCATTGAAGCAGGAAAATGAATAATTCATTTGAATGTCCTTCTGCCATTTTTGAGACTGAACTCTGGGGGTAAGAGTAAGGTGACACTTTGGCCTGAAAATATGTTGACTTGACTACATCTTCATCATTTGAACGAGTGAGGGGAAAAGAGAAGAGCAGATGTTAATGTGTTCTAATTGGAAGAAAAGGTTTTCCAGGGTACTTGAGAGAGAAATGTACAGAACTCTCATGGTGAATGCGAGAAAGTCATGAAAGAAAACATTACTAAAAAGTTTGTGTGTGTGTGTGTGTGTGTGTGTGTGTGTGTGTGTGTGATTTGAGAAATGAAGGTAGACAGGGAAGTTATTGTGCAATTATGCCTTAGTAATTGAACATTTAAAACTTAATACTCAGAGCTAGATCACATGAATTATGGCTCTGATAAGTTTATAAAAATAAGACTAGAAATACCCATTTTATGGATTCTTATATCTGCTCCTTTCTTATATCTGCTCCTTAGAACCTCTAAGCATTCAGTGATCATGTCTCCTGAGACTACTCTTTGCTGTGTAGGCTTCTTAGGTTTTTCTTGTGTTTGGCGATACAATTTTGGAGAGGAGATAAACTCCCCCAACTGGGATTTTTCTCATGATTAGGCTGAGCTTATGGATTTTTGGGGGGTTTGGGGGAAGAACACAGTGGAAAGGCGCTATTTTGATTGTGTTAGCTTAAGTATAAATACCATGGTCATGACTTATCCCTGTTGACACTGATCTTGATCCTCAGGCTGAGGTAGGTAGTATATGCCAGGTTGTAGTGCTACAAAATTACTAATTTTTCTCTCCTTTCTATAGTATGCTTTTAAAAAGTAACTACGTACAGAGCATAGTATTTGGGGAGTTATGCTCCATCCCATGGAGGGTATAGTATCTACATTAACTTTTTGGAATTCTTCATGGAAATTTGTCTGTTCTTCCCCATTTACTATGAAACTGCATATTCCACCATTTGTTCATATCAGTGGTGACTTGTAGATATTTATTTTATACTTTGGGTTCTAAGTTAATACTTCTGGATTTTGTTGTTCCAGTGGTTGCATCAATAGCTCTTTCATTGGGTTCCGGGGTCCCCCTGAGTTCCAATCATCAATGCAAGTTTTTTAAGCATTTTCATTTCTGTACTATAAGATGTTGCTCTGGCTCAAGGTTCAACTTTTATATTTCCTGTCCCTATACTAGAGTTAGCCTTTTCTCTAATAAATTGTGTTTCCTTTTTTTGGAGAATGGTATGGGAAATCATGATCTGGGTGCTTGGTGTGTCCCTTCCACTGGCTTTTGTTGTGTCTGCCCCTCTCAGCGGACATGCAAGGAAATGTCATGCTCACCAACCTATGTACATGCACACACCTAGAAATATTTTTTGTATGTAACCATCGATATTTATATCAAGCTAAATAGGAGTCCATACTGATATCCCCAACTCCAGCCATTTCCACATGGCTCACTCTAACATCTCACCTTATTTATCTATAAACTTCCATTCCAGAAATGAGAAACCTAACCCCATTAGCTGCCTTTCATTTACTTGTTTAGTTTCAGTGTATGCATATAGAAATATCAGGATTGTTAAATTGCACTCAATGGGAAATAACTATCACCTGGAATATAAGGATTTTTGACAATTGATTTTACCTTTAGTCTTATGGATCCCAATCATTTCAGAGTTACTTAGATCACCTCCTCTCTCTCTCCCTCTGACCTTTTCAGTAGTAAGTGGTTTTGTATATTAGATTGTCACATTCTACATTTGGAATCTGTATTCCTTCCTGGACTCTCTATAAATAAATTTTTCTAACTTCTTAAATATTTTTTAATGTACAACCTGGGGTCTATAGTTAATAAAAGTATGTTGGACTAGGACTTTTTTTAATAGGTAAATTTTATCTTTTTTAAGAAAATTGAGTATATGAAATGATAAATATTAATTTGCTTCACTTTACTGTCCATATGTATCCCATGATGTGTTGTAAATATCAAATATGAACAATAATGTGTATTTAAAATTTTGCATACACTAAGACTCACTTTGTGCTGATAGTTCTGTGGGTTTGACTAATCTATAGCATCTTGTGTCCATCATTATAGTTTCATCCAAAATAGTTTCACTGCTCTAAAAAAATCTGATGTTTTACATTTCGAGTCCTCTTTACATTCCAATCCCCTGGCATTTTTACCATTGGTGTAGTTTACCCTTTTTCAGAGTCTTATATGATTATAATTATATGTATATTGCATTTTTCAATTGACTTCTTTCACTTAGCAATATGCACTTAGGATTCATCTATGAATTCCCATGATTTGATGGCTAATATATTTGTATTCTGTTATATCCAAGTAACATATATCATATCTCAATATAGCAGAATAAAAAATAATTTTGCTATCTGAGTATACCACAGTTAATCCATCTCACATTTACTGAAGAACATCTCGGTTGTTATTTGGGTGAATACCTAGAAGTGTGATTACCAGGCTGCCTGGGAAGACCATATTTCTCTTTGTAGGAAACAGCCAAACTTTCTTTTTAAAAATATTTTTCCACACTTTTTTATTGGTGCATTATGGTTGTGCATATTGATGAGATTTGTTACATATACATGCACATAATATAACAATGCACTTTGGTCAATATCACTCCCCAGCATTTCCTCCCTCCTTCCCTGCCTGCCACCCCTTGGTCCCTTACCTCCACTGATCTCCCTTTGATTTTTAGGAGATCCACCCTGACCTTCGTTTTCCCTTTTTCTCTCTAGCTTCCTCATATGAGAGAAAACATATAACCCTTAACCTTCTGAGTTTGACTTATTTTACTTAACATGATGGTCACTAGTTCCATTCATTTTCCTGCAAATACCATAATTCATTTTCCTTTATGGCTGAATAAAACTCCATTGTGTGGATATACCACATTTTCTCTGTTCATCCACAGATGGACACCTAGGCTGGTTCCATAGTTTCCGTCAAACTTTCTTCCAAAGTGGCTGTGCCATTTTGTATTCTCTTGAGCAGTGGAAGAAAGTTTGTGTCTCCACATCCTTACCAGCAATTGGTATTGAATCTTTTAAATTAGCCATTCTAGTAGGTACTTAATGAAGTCTCGTCATTATTCAATTTACAGTTCCCTGATGACAAATGACATTGAGGGCATTTTCTGTTCAGCTGGTATCTTAATATCTTCTTTTGCGGGTAGTGTATTGAGATCTTTTGATCTGATTGACGTTTGCAACTCTATCTTCCTTTGCTTTTTACTGTGATCCTTGTCTAATTTTGTTATTGGCAAAACCATAAAACTCATGGAGACCTTCAAGGGGGTTATGCTCTTCATTGGAAGGAATAAAAGGAGTCTGGATAGAACCCTCTGGTCTGAAGTGAAGTGAACTTAGTCTTTGAGCCCACAGGTTAAAAAGGAAAGAGTGGGAATTTAGATTAAGACTTGAAGGATGGTTTGGTAGTGCCAGCATCTTCTTTCCTGTTTCTAGGTAGCACTGTGGCATTCCATGACATTTGTGTTCCTATATGTCAGTGAGGGATCACTTGGCTATATAGTCTGGTGGTCAGAGAAATCATTCTGGGAGCATAGCATCCCAACTGAAGACCTAAGCAGAGCTGGGATTTAAGCCCTGTCTCATGAGAAGCATGGAAATTGAGACCATTATTTTAAGTCATGCAAACATTAACTTTCCTTGCATATTTGTATAAAATCTAGTGTTGGCCCCATACTCTGTTCTAACTTGATGGAGCCATGTGCTTAAAAACCTGGCAGGACTATTCAAATGCTCCAGTGAAGAGGCTATGGGCCTCTCTCTAGAATGTAGCTTGGGTAATAAAGAAGACTCTTGGCATGCTGCTTCACTAAGACTTGTAAACAATAATTAAGTGGACTTCTGCATTCCAGTTCTGCTCTTTCATTTCCTTCTTTCAAAAAATACATGAAGGAGTTTTAGTTCTAGATAATAAATGAAAGAACTGTAGCACGCTGCATTTAAGTCAAATGAGCTCAATGAGGGTGTACAATTCTTGCAATTACAAATTCACCATTTTGCATAGATTCATGATAGAAGAACAAAACAAGGAGGCAGAGGATTCTTGGTATGCTGAGAGCTTGGAGGGAGCTCATGAGGAATTTTCAGGCCCTCTGGTTGTTAGGCTAAGCACTGGTATCTGTGTATCTTTGTCCCTGTGTTGAAAATGAGGAAGCGGAGGCAGATATTATCTGATTTGCTTTCAGATGCAAGGTGACTATAATACATTTCTAATAAAGACTGCAGTCTTTGTGCAAAGGGGAGAGCAGAAGAGCTTGGGGGTGGAGTGAGGAAGGCTCGCATGAGACATGTATTGACTCAAATCAGCCACCAGGGGCCACCCAAGAGCACATTACCAAGCCACGGCAAAGCTCAGTTTGTAAATCAAATTCCTGCAAATTGAACCTTCCTTTCCTATTGACTTAATTTTAGAGATGTGTTCCCTCAAGGAAACAATGGCTCCTAGAGCAAAAATTAAAAGTATGCTAAAAGATATAAACAGATTTAACAGCATTCTTTACATGGAACATACTTAATAATATACCTTTGGTATTATTGCACCTTGCATTAAATTGAATTTCTGGTGAGGCAGCAATTTTATATGTTTGTGGAAAGAATTCAATTGCTTTTTGTTAGAGATGCTTCAGGGTTTGCCTTGATTTTGTAGAAATATGGAGTTGTCACCTTTTAATAACAAATGGTCAATATTCCCCATTTACTTGACCATGATTCCGTTGGTTTATTCCCAAGAAGGGCAAAGGAGAGATGATGCATATAACCGCAGGATGATTGGGTAGAAATAACCCTCAGAGATTATTGAGTTGCCTTGTAATACTGATGAGGAAACCAAAGGGAGATAAATAAAATTATCTGAATAGCCATAAACATAATTAAGTTGAGTCGACACCACCCATGGAATCATTCCTGAGGTCCGGAATGAGAAGCAGACAGCTTCACAGACTTGGGTTAGTTAAATATACACACAGTGGGTAGAATTATCCATCAGAGGGAGTAAGCTAATAGGTGGTGTATAAATGACTAAAAAATTTGGAAAATCTAATCAAGGTGACTGTTGTTCCTCAGGAGACAGGATAAAAACAAAGACTATAGTTTAGTAAAAAGAAATATAATCAGTTATATACAGACTTTAAAAAAAAGTTGCGGGTACCTCCAGGTACTTACACATTGGCCCATCCATTCATGTCAGTACAATTCTTCCTCCAACTGCTCATGAATGAGGGAGTGGGTTGGTGATAAAATGAGCTTCTGATGAGTCTTCAGGTAGCAGAAAATTTCAGATATTTGGACAATTAGTTTTTCCAGTGTTTCAGGAGGCAAGAAATTAAGATAAGTTAAAAAAAAAAAAAAAAGAAAGAAAAAGAAAGAAAAAAGAAAAGGTTGTATGAGATTGTGTGTGTGTGTGTGTGTGTGTGTGTGTTTCTGTGGTACTGGAAATTAAATCCAGGGTCCACTCAGCCACTGAACCACATCCCCAGTCCTTTCTATTTTATTTCAAGACCGAGTCTCCCTAAATTGCAGAGGCTGGCCTTGAACTTGAGATGCTCCTGCCTCTGAGTCTCCTGAATACTGGGATTACAGGTATATGCCACTGCAGCCAGCAAGTTAGGACAGGGGGAGGGAGGTAGAGGGGCTTTTTAAACATAGCTTATTATCTTGATATAATGGAAAAGACACTAAACACAGATTTAAAAGGCACTTTGACCTTATAGCTGGAAGCTTTGGGAGGGTCATTTAATGTGTTCACACTTCATTCTCTCAGGTGTCAAATGAATACGACCATCTCCATAGACTGTTGTCCAGAGATTATTTAAGGGTCAAAGACCATCGTGAACCCAGAAAAGCCTTGGTCAGCCTTGGTGTGCCTTCCCCGTGTGACAGATGCCTGCTGTCACAGGGGTACACTTTCCTTTGCCTCAGTTAAGATTGCCCTGCAGATGTCCGACCTGACATCACCCCTCATCTGCTCATTCATAAGTGATTATTTACCTACTGTGTTAAGTGGCTTCATTTAGTTTCTTAAAAAGCACACAATGCCAATCTGCAGCCAGTTTTGCTTCCCTCTTGTGACACTAGCATATGCGAGGGAACATTTGAGTGGAAGGAAAATTAAAAGAATTCATCACGTTTCTCCCTTTTGGCTGGAAAAGTTTCTCTGCTCAGATTTTTCACTGTGCTGCAATGGAGAGTTGCCCCATCATGGCAAATATATGTTGCTTATTTGCACATATAACGGATTATGTTTTCATTAACATCCCAGCTGCTGCATTTCTCTTCTAGCTTTTTAACTTCTCTAAATTCATATCTTTGCCTGTTCTTGTTATACAGAATAACTTCCACCGAGCAACAGAAAGACAATCTGTTCTTAAGATGCCAAAGTCATTTTAATGTGGATAAGGCCATACCCAAGATAATCACTTTGAGAAGATTGTTCTTGATGTTTTATTGTCTACAGAGTTTTGTTTTTCCCCTTAATGCAGGGGTATCACTATTCTTGGTTTCCATCTTTGTGCATCTTTCCTTGTTATGCATTTTCTCTAAAATTTGGTGTGGAGAGCAGTGACAGGATGGGAGAGCAGTGACTGAGACTGGGTGTCTCTGATGACCTAATGGCTGTGGCATGCCCGGTGCCTAGGGATGTTTCTGTGCAAGGGCACAGGATGCTTAGCTTCTGTGGCAATGCCCTGCATGAGGAGGCTCTGTACAAGAGTCCTGTCAGCTCTGACCTTGATCTCAGGCACACAGCTCCTGGGAAGAGAGGAACCCTCATGCTAGACAACCACAACATTTCACTCACTCTGCTTCTCCGGTTCCTGCCTGCCTTATAGTAACTTAACAATGGACTTTATTGAGAGTTACACAAAGCTCCTAACATTGCACTTTGCAACTGTGGATTGCAACTGTGGAAAAGCTACACTGGATGTCCTAGTTTCTGTAACTTTACTGAATACAAAGAATAATGCTTACATAGTCTTTAACCTGATAATGAGCCATATATAAATAAAGATTGCTGGTGTGACTCTTTAGACCTGCATCTCCATCAGAGAGCAGAGCTCCACCAGATCCAGCTTAATCTTCAAGATCTGCGTCTGTGAATCTTTATATTTCAATCCCCCTTCACCCATCGCTGGACCCGAAAGTTTGGTCTCGCTGGTTGTGGCAATTTGGTCTTTTTCTTTCATGATAACTTCCTAGGAAATCTTGGCTTCTCCTGCTTATGGGTGACCCTCAACTTATACATCTCCAGGTCTGTTCTTTTCCCACGTGTTTATTCAAACCTTCTAATCTCTGCCTGACATTTCTGCTTGGCTATCCCATCTTTATTTCAAATGAACTTCGAGAACCTCATATCCAACACTCTGTTCTCTTCTCATCATCCAAATTAACTTATGTCCTTTAAATGATTAATGTCTGCCAGAGCTTCTGGTCATCCAGATCTGAGATATTGGAATCATCTTGGACCCACCCGTCTGCCTGGCAACATCATTTCCAATCAGTCATTAATGTCCTCTTAGTTCACCCTATAGGCTCTCTTCCCGGTTCTTTGCTCTCCTCAGCATTTATGTTATAGTTAAAGCTTGTCTTATTGTGCATCTCAAATGCTGCACTGGCTTCCCAAATCCTTCCCCCAATAATCTCTGTCCTGCTAAAATGTTTCCATTGCCTGTCACTGTGGTGCTCATCAACTTCAGTGGCCTGGACCCTACATTTAAAATTCTCTGGTTGACTGTGATAGATCAGCATACTGTTTCCAATTCTTCACTTCCCACAATAGGACTATAAATCCCAGCCTGTCCCAGGTAACTCTGCAGTACCTCTCCAGGTGAGCAGAGTGTATTTGACCACTCCTTTGATTTTGAACTTGATTGTGTGACTTTCATTGCCCGGGAGAAGAGGAGTGGGGATGATGGGAACAGAAGCTCAGTTGCCTGGCTTCCCCTCTGTGGTCTTCTGTAGGAAGAGGACTCCGCAGGCATCTCTTATCTTTTTAGCCCAGGTGGCAGGAAAAAAGTCTTGCCAGTGTACCTGAGACAGGCAGCTTGAGTATTCTGTCATTACGTCGGATATACTACGAGGACCTCGTTTTGCAAACAACACTGCTCTACATCATGACCCACGAGTAAGAAAAAAATAATGAATTTGCTGTCATAAACCCCTGGGACTGCAGAGCTGTTACAAAGTATCAGTTTAGCAGTAGCATATGAATACTGAAAAGGTCTTAATTGCTGTTTCTCATCCCATAAATGCTCCTCTATGCGAAGGCTTTTTGTTTTTTCTGCAACATGTTAGCGTATTCCCCTCCCTGTGTTGGCTTGTTTGGTTTACCATTTTCCTTGCTTTTTGGCTTTCCATCAGTCCTTCTTTGTCCAACTTATTTCCTCCTCAGTTTTTCTTTCGTTTTTGATAACACAACCCATTGGGAAGTTTCCCTTCTTTGGATTTCTGAGAGTCCATGCTCCTTATTGCACATCATCTGACCAAGTTACCCGTTCAAACTTCTCCTAAGAGGTTCTCTTGCTCTCAGGGAAGGACTTAAGCTCCTTTTTAGAGAGGACAGAGATGTAGCCTCACTCATTACTGTTTCCCTGCTCAGGAGCCTGGCTGTACCTGGAACACTTGGTGGTTTCTCTCCCCTTTCGGCCATTATGCACTCTTTTCCTTTCCCCTGGACCCCTGTGCCCTCTGTCCCTTCCTCCCAATACACACCCGAGTCCAGGTGACGCCATGTGATTCATAATGACATTTTGGCCAACTACCAGCCACACATGTAACTGTGGTCCCAGAAGGTTATGATGAAGCCAACAAATTCCCATTGTCTCACAGCACTGTAGCAATGATAATGTCACAAAATGATACATTATGCACATGTTTGCAGTGCAAACAAGACTTCACTGCCAGCCGTATAAAAGTAGACTGTGTGCGATTCTATACAGTATGTAATACTCCAGGATGATAATAAATGACGATGTTCCTGATTTATGTATTGCTATATTATATGCTTTATCATTATTTTGGAGTGTACGCCTTCTACTTCTTAAAAAAAAAAAGAAGCTCACTGTAAAACAGTAGCTTTTTAAAACTGGCAGCAGCCTCATACATCTGCGTTTACTGCATCCATTGAAAGCATCAAGAGAGTTTGTCAAGGGATTGATCTACACTCTCTAGGTTCATTTAAGTACACTTGTTGTGGTGTGGGTATGAGGTGTCCTCCTGAAGCCCCTGTGTTACTGCAGGAATGTTCAGAGGCCAAGTGATTGGATCATGAGAACTGTAACATGACCAGTCGCTCATCATGTGCACAAGCTCACTGGGTGGTTACTGTAGGCAGGTGGGGCTTGGCAGGAGGAGGTGGTCACTGGAGGTGTGCTCTGGAAGGGATCATCTTCCCTGGGGCTTCTCCCCAGCTCCCACCCCCCTCTCTCCTCCCTGGTTGCCATGAGAGGAACAGCTTCCTACCATCATGATGTTCTGCCTTACCTTGGGCCCACAGCAATGGACTCAGCCAACCATGGACTTAATTTACAAAACTCTACGCCCAAATAAATTCCCTTCCTCTAAGTTGTTCTTGTCAGGTGTTTTGGTCACAGTGACAAAAAGCAAACTAACAACACTCTATGATGTTTGCAAAATGGTGACATTACTGGACGTGTTTCTCCTAATATCCCTGGCGTGAAGTTATGGATTATTGTAATTCCAGTACTAGGCATTACATTACAGAAATTTTTTATTTTTTTTCTTTTTCTTTTTAAATTTTTTTGTGAACAGGGATTGATCCCAGGGATACTCAACCATTGAGCCACATCCTCAGCTCTTTTTAAAATTTTTATTTAGAGACAGGGTCCCACTAAGTTGCTGAGGCTGGCTTTGAACTTGCGATCCTCCTGCCTCAGCCTCCTGGGATTATAGGCGTGCACTAGTGCACCGGGCACATTACAGAAACTCCTCTTCTCCATGGCTTGATGGTGTGCTTTGTCTCAGGATGAGCTGACAAAAATCAATACCCATTCTGAGTGGCTTTACCACAAAGGTTGGTTCCTCATTCTTGTGTCTAATATGCATGTGGTGAAAAGGGCAGGGAGGTGCTACTTCATTCAGTCACGCCTAGGCCCAGGCTGCCCTGAGCTCCGCCATCTTGGAGCTACATCATCTCTGACTTTCTACCCTTTCTCTCCTAAGCCACAGTCCCAAATCACCCCAAGACCCCATTTTGGGGGACTGAAAGTTTAGTAAGGAACATGGAATATTCAGGGACCACTAGCCATCTCTTCACATGCTTCCCAGATGTGCTTCTATGAACTTTAGTCCTCCTTCCTTAGAACCCATGGCTGTCATGGCAACTTATTGTCTTTATCCACATGAACTTAGCAATCCTGAGGGCAGCGGCTGTGTTTCTTCATATCCTCCATCCTGAGGCAAATGCAGAGCTTGACAGGTGTTGACTGCTGTTACCGAACTTGACTGAAGAGATGCCCAGTCTTTGTGTCTCAGTTCTCCAGGGAGACTCCATGCTCCTTGATAGGAAGAACCATCTCTTCCTTCCCACAGTGAGTCGGTGTCTTCCAGAGAATATATAACGAGTGTGCATTCTGAAGCCTCGTTGTGATATTTTTAATGTTATTTTCTAACAGCTTATCATGTGGTCATTATCCTGTCCTTAGGTGTTTCTTTTGCACATGTTTAAATACCTTTCATATCATTGGTCCTTGTACATTTGGAAGATCTTTGATCCAGTTTGCTTTACATAAAATAAGAGCACCAAAAAAACAAAAAAAAAAAAAAGAAAAGAAAAGAAAAGAAAGAAAGAAAGATTCCCTCTATTAACTTTAGGAGACCTCTTCAGCCCAGGTCAAGTACTTTCCTTCCAGAATGGGTCTGAGAAGAGTGCATCAAGGATTTTGCAAAGCCTTAGGAATCACCCAGATTTTTCTGACTCTTGAAACCAGCTCTTCTCATCTCTGAACATTCCTGCATCTATTATTTATCTATTGCTGTGTAACAAATTATCCCCAAGCCTAGCCCATTAAGACTACACGCATTCCTCTGCTTATGTCATCTCTGAGGTCAGGAATACATGGAGTGGCGTACCACAGTGGTTCTGGCTCAGGGTCCCTTGTGAGGGTGCGGCCAAGGGGTAGATCTGACCAGGGATGGAGGATCCATTTCCCAGATCTTGATAATGTGATGGTGTCAGGAAATTTGTTCCCTGCCACACGAGGCTCTCCACAGGATTTTTACAGCATCGCAGCTGACATCCCTCAGAATGATGGGGGGGGGGGGGGGACGACAGACAGACAGATAGACACACCAAATGATAGCCTCAGTCCCTTTTTATGACTTAGTTTCTAAAGTCTCACTTTGTGACTTATGCTTCATTCTGTTCATTAAAGGTGACTCACCAAAGTCTAGTCCAGGAGGGATATTGAGCTCCGTCTCTTGAAGGGAGAAGCATCAATTGGCGGGCATACTTTTCAGCCACCATACCCTCCCTTGGACAGGCCGTGGAGGTGAAGACCATCTTTATAGCCCTACCTTCTCTATTGCTGAGACAAACATGTCTTTGAGCCTCCTTCCTCCTGTGGCTGTGGAGTGTTTATTTCTAATTATTGAGATGAGATGAAGAGCACAGATTTAACATAAATAAGATTTAAAAAGACAGGAGACCATCCCATAAGGCTCCAAGAATTCTCAAAGGCGCTGACAAAAGTATGTCGTGGTTCTTGTCAGCTCTACGTTTCTGTAACCAAAAGACCTGACAAGAACAACTGAGTGGAGGAAAAACTTACCTTTATCTTTCACAGGTTTCAGAGGTTCAGTCATGGCCAGTTGGCTCCATTGCCCTGGGCCTGAGGTGAGCCAGAACATCATGGAGGGTGGGTGCAGCAGAGGAAATCTACTCAGTTCATGGCAGCCAGGAAGGAGAGAGGGTGCACACAGGGCGTGAATGTGAGTGAGCAAGGTGCCAGGAACAAGATACAAACCCTAAAGGCATCCCCCCAGTGACCTCCTTCTTCCGGTCATACCCTACAGTTACTATCCAGTTAATCCATTTAAGTGGATTAATCCACCCATCAGGTTATGGCTCCCATAATCTCATCATTTCACCTCTGAAGATCCTTGCATTGCCTCACATCTAAGCTTTTGGGGGACACTGCATATTCAGACTGTAAAAGTGGACCCACAGTTTTCTTTCCTTTTATCCCTCGATAGATTTTTTTTAATTAAAATCTTTTTTATTTTCACAGACTGCATTTTGATTCATTGTACACAAATGGGGTACAACTTTTCACTTCTATGGTTGTACATAATATAGATTCACACCATTTGTGTAATCATACATGTACATAGGGTAATACTGTCTGTGTCATTCTACTGTCTTTCTGTCCTCCACCCACTTCCACCCCATTTTCCTCTACACCATCCAAAGTTCCTTCATTCTTCTCTTCCTCCTGCCACCCCACCCCCATTATATATTGTCATGCACTTACCAGAGAAAACATTCGGTCTTTGGTTTTTTGGGCTTGGCCTATTTCCCTCAGCATGATATTATCCAACTTCATCCATTTACCAGCAAATGCCATAATTTCATTCTTCTTTAAGGCTGAATAATATTCCATTGTGTATATATATATCACAGTTTCTTTATCCATTCATCAATTGAAGGGCATCTAGATTGGTTCCACAATCTAGCTATTGTGAGTTGGGCTACTATGAACATTGATGTGACTGCATCACTGTAGTATGCTGATTTTAAGTCCTTTGGGTATAAACCGAGGAGTGGGATAGCTGGGCCAAATGGTGGGTCCATTCCAAGTTTTCTGAGGAATCTCCATACTGCTTTCCAGAGTGGCTGCCCCAATTTGCAAACCCACTGGCAATGTATGAGTGTGCCTTTTCCCCACATCCACACCAACACTTAATTATTGCTTGTGTTCTTGATAATCACCATTCTAATTGGAATTAGATGACATCTTAGGGTGGTTTTAATTTGCATTTCTCTAATTTCTTGGGATGACGAGCACTTTTTCATGTATTTGTTGGTCACCTGTATATCTTCTTCTGTGAAGTGTCTGCCCAGTTCCTTAGCCCATTTATTGATTGGGTTCTTTGTATTTTGCGTGTAAAGTTTTTTAAGTTCTTTATAAACTTTGGAGATGAGTGCTCTGTCTGAAGTGTGTATGGAAAAGATGTTCTCCCACTCCATAGGCTCTCTTTTCACATTATTGATTGTTTCCTGTGCTGAGAAAAAACTTTTTAGTTTGAATCTATCCTGTTTATTGATTATTGCTTTTATTTCTTATGCTATGGGGGTCTTGTTAAGGAAGTCTGATCCTAAGCCAACATGATGGAAATTCAGGCCTACTTTTTCTTTTACTTGGTGAAGGGTCTCAGGTTAATTCCTAGAACCTTGATCCATTTTGAGTTGAGTTTTGTACAGGGTGAGAGATAGGGGCTTAATTTCATTTTACTGCATATGATTTTCCAGTTTTCCCAGCACCATTTTTTGAACAGGCTACCTTTTCTCCATTGTAAGTTTTTGGCACCTTTGTCTAGTATGAGGTTACTGTACTTATATGGGTATGTCTCCGTGTCTTCTATCCTGTACCATTGATCTACCTGTCTATTTTGGTGCCAATTCCATGCTGTTTTTTGTTACTATTGCTCTATAGTAGAGTTGAAGGTCTGGTATTGTGATACCTCCTGCATCACTCTTCCTGCCCAGGATTGCTTTGGCTATTCTGGGTCTTTTGTTCTTCTAGATGAATTTTATGATTGCTTTTTCTGTTTCTATGAGAAATGTCATAGGGATTTTAATTGGAATTGCATTAAATCTGTATAGCACCTTTGGAGTATGGCCATTTTGACAATATTAATTCTGCCTATCCAAGAACATGGTAGCTCTTTCCATCTTCCTAAGGTCTTCTTTAATTTCTTTATTTAATGTTTTGTAGTTTTCATTGTAGAGATCTTTCACCTCTTTGGTTAGATTGATTCCCAAGTATTTTATTTTTTTTGAGGCTATTGCAAATGGAAGTTGTTTTTCTCATTTCCCTTTCAGATGTTTCATCACTTATGTGTAAAAATGCTTTAGATTTATGCATGTTGATTTTATAACCTGCTATTTTGCTGAATTCATATGAGGTTTAGAAGTTTTCTGGTCGAGTTTTTTGGATCCTCTAAATAGAGAATCATATCATCAGCAACCAGTGACAGCTTGAGTTCCTCTTTTCCTATTCATATCCCTTTTTATTTCTTCAGTCTGTCTAATTGCTCTGGCTAGTATTTCAAGGTCGGTGTTGAATAGAAGAGGTGAAAGAGGGCACCCATTGTCTTGTTCCAGTTTTTAAAGGATATGCTTTCAGTTTTTCTCCATTAAGAATGATGTTGGCCATGGACTTAGCATAAATAGCCTTTACAATGTTGAGGTATGTTTCTACTATCCCTATTTTTTCTAGTGCTTTGAGCATGAAGGGGTGTTGTATTTTGTCGAATGCTTTTTCTGTGTCAATTGATATAACCTATGATTCTTATCCTTAAGTCTATTGATATGATGGATTTACATTTATTGATTTATGGATGTTGAACCAACCTTGCATTTCTGGGATGAACCCCACTTGATCGTGGTGCACTATCTTCTGCATATGTTTTTGGATGAGGTTTGCCAGGATTTCATTAAGGATTTTTGTGTCTATATTTATCAAATATATTAGTCTAAATTTTTCTGTATTTGATGTGTCTTTGCCTGGTTTGGGTATGAGGGTGATATTAGCTTCATAGAATGAGTTCAGTAGGGTACCCTCCTTTTCTATTTCCTGGAATACTTTGAGAAGTATTGGAATGAGTTCTTCTTTGAAGGTCTTGTAGAACTCAGCTGAGAATCCGTCTGGTCTTGGGCTTTTATTGAATGGTAGGCTTTTGATAGTTTCTTCTATTTCATTGCTTGATATTGATCTGTTTAAATTGTGTATGTCCTCCTGGTTCAGTTTGGGAGAATCATATGTCTCTAGAAATTTGTCAATGTCTTCAGTACATTCTATTTTGTTGGAAAACAGATTTTCAAAGTAGCTTCTAATTATGTTATGTATCTCAGTGGTGTCTCTCGTGACATTTCCTTTTTCATCACGAATTTTAGTAATTTGAGTTTTCTCTCTCCTCTTTGTTAATATGGCTAAGAGTTTGTCTATTTTGTTTACTTTTTCACAGAACCAACTTTATGTTTTGTCAATTTTTTGAATTGTTTCTTTTGTTTCAATTTCATTGATTTCAGCTCTGATTTTAATTATTTCCTGTCTTCTATTACTTTTGGTGTTGTTCTGTTCCTCTTTTTCTAGGGCTTTGACCTGTAATGTTAGGTCATTTAGTTGTTGACTTTTCATTCTTTTCTGGAATGCACTCCATGCAATGAATTTTCCTCTTAGTACTGCTTTCATTGTGTCCCAGAGATTTTGATATGTTGTATCATCGTTCTCATTGACCTCTAAGCATTTTTTTATCTCCTCCTTGATGTTTTCTGTTTTCCATGCTTCATTCAGTAGCATATTATTTAGTCTCCAGGTGTTGGAGTAATTTCTTTTTTTTATTTTGTCATTGATTTCTAATTTCATTCCATGATGATCTTTTAGAACATAAGGTAGTATCTCTCTTTTTTTGCATTAACTAAGGGCTGCTTTGTGGCATAACATATGGTCTATTTTCAAGAAGGTTCCATGTGCTGCTGAGAAGAAATTGAATTAGCTTGTTAATGGATGGAATATTCTATATATGTCTGTTAATTCTAAGTTATTGATTGTGTTATTGAGTTCCATGGTTTCTTTGTTTAGTTTTTGTTTGGAATATCTATCCAGTGGTGACAGCGGTGTGTTAAAGTCACCCAGAATTATTGTGTTGTGGTCTATTCAGTTCCTGGAATTGAGAAGGATTTGTTTGATATACAGGGATGCACCATTGTTTGGGGCATAGATATTTATGATCATTATATCTTCCTGATTTATGGTTCCCTTAAGCAGTATGAAATGTCCTTCTTTATCCCTTCTGATTAACTTTGTCTTGAAGTCCACTTTATCTAAAATAAGGTTGGAAACTCCCACTTTTTTTACTGAGTCCATGTGTGTGGTAGGTTTTTTCCCATCCTTTCACCTTTAGTCTGTGGATGTCTTTTTCTATGAGGTGAGTCTCTTGCAGGCAGCATATTGTTGGGTCTTTTTTTTAATCCAGTCTGCCAGTCTATGTCTTTTGATTGTTGAATTTAGGTCATTAATGTTCAGGGTTACTATTGAGATATGATTTGTATTCTCAGTCATTTGGGCTTATTTTTTATTTTTAACTTGACTTGATTGCTCCTTTGAATGGTTTTTCCTTTAAGGTAGTTCCTCCCTTTGCTGAACTATGTTATTGTTTTTCATTTCCTCCTCATGGAATATTTTGTTGAGAACATTCTGTAGCACAGGCTTTCTATTTTTAAATTCTTTTAACTTTTGTTTTTCATGGAAGGATTTCATTTCATCTTCAAATCTGAAGGTTAGTTTTGCTGGGTATAGGAGTCTTGGTTGGCAACCATGTTCTTTCAGGGCTTGAAATACGTTATTCCAGGCCCTTCTAGCTTTAGGGTCTGGGCTGAGAAATCTTCTGATATCCATATCAGTTTCCCCCTATATGTAATCTGATGCTTTTCTCTCACAGTCTTCAAAATTTGATCTTTATTTTGTATGTTAGGCATTTTCATTATAATGTGCCTCGGGTGAATCTGTTCTGATTTTGTGCATTTGGTGTTCTGTGAGCCTCTTGTATTTGATTTTTCATTTCATTCTCAGGTTCGGGAAATTTCCTGATATTATTTCATTGAATAGATTGTTCATTCCTTTGGTTTATATCTCTGTGCCTTCCTCAATCCTGATAAGTCTTAAATCTGGTCTTTTCATGATGTCCCATAGTTCTTGGAGTTTCTGTTCATGATTTTTTCTTACCATCTTCTCTGTTTGGGCAACCTTATTTTCAAGATTAAATATTTTTTCTTCATTGTCTGAGGTGATCTAGTCTGTTGGTGATGCTTTCCATTTAGTTTTTTATTTGGTTTATTGTTTCCTTCGTTTCAAGAATTTCCTTTTTTTTTTTTTTTTGAGAAGCTCTCTCTCTCTTTGTTGAAATGATATTTTGCTTCCTGCAGTTGTTCTTTCAACTGCTTATTGGAATGATCATTCATTGCCTGCATTTGCTCTCTTATCTCATCTTTTGCTTCACAAATCATTTTAATTATGTATATCGTGAACTCCTTTCTGACATTTCTTCTACCATACTGTCACTGGATTCTATTTATATAGAATCTAGGTTTGTTTGGGTCATTTTCTTCCCTTGCTTTTTCATGTTGTTCATTTATCTTCCCCTCTACCAGTGCAGATCTGGGGTATTGCAGTTTCTCCCCTATAGGCTTATAGTGACCCTATAGATTTCCAAAACCTTTTCTTTAAGGGGGAGATCAATATTAGCAGTGCCCAATACAGACAATATGCAACCCTAAACCAAATATCCCTATGAGGACGTTACCAATATTGTCATAATAAACAGAATGAGTTCAGTTATTCTATACAGTATAACAAATAGATTTGCAATAAGGTCTGCCGTTTCTATTGAAGGACAAAGAGAATGGGGAAGGGTGTAGGGTGAAGCTGTTAATGGGATAAGAGAAGAGTATATAGAAGTTCTAGATCATAGAAAGAGTGAGAGTGTAATCAAAAGAAGTTGGTTGTTATGTGAAAAGGAAGAAAGACTCTGTGGGAACAGATAAACAAAAGGAAAATAGAGTGAGAAAAGTAAAGAAATAACAACTTAAAATTTTTCAATGAGGAGAAAAAAAGCTACCCTATAACAGTCATATTGTATTTAAACCTCCCAGACTCAGTAGTCTGATGTTTGAGTGGTACTTGACAATGAGCTTCCAGTCTCCAGCAGGCGTCTCAGGATGGAATTTGCCCTACCTAAAGATGGGAGATACGGCTTCCAGGATTATCCAAGATGGCTGCTCTGGCTTCCAAATGTGTTGGCAAATGGGGAGCTGCAGCTCAAGGTGTGGGTGTGGTCATCTGGTGGTCCTGGAGTCGGGTGCAGTTGGTCAGGCAGAGATCCTGGAGGCAGGGCGCAGTCAGTTGGTCTGGGGATCCCAGAGGCAGGGAGTGGTCGGTCAGGCTGCTGGCTGCTGTTAGATGATCAGCAGGTGAACCTTGGGTGGTGGGTGATGGGTAGGTGAAACGCAGACAATGGACAGGCAAGAGGCAGGCAAATAGTGGATGGTGATTGCCCGTTTGCAATCTGGCCTCAAAAAGTAGTCAATATGCTGACAGACTGCAGGTGATTGCAGTAGTTAAATGGGGTAAACAGCAGGGGATTGATAAGCAGCAAAAACTGCCTCACCAAGAAACAGATATCCTCTGATTGAAACCCAGGTTATGGAGCAACAAGGAACATAGCCTCCCTCTAGTCCACCATCTTGGATCCTGCAGACCCACAATTTTCTTAAGTGAAATGCTCCTCAACTGCAAGCCCTCTCTTAACCTTCCTGAGTGTGAGCCCAGGGAAAGCTTCAGGGCTCCTTCAGACCTGCCCTTTTTTTGGGTCATGGTATTTCTCCCTAGAGGAAGATCCTCACTTCTTCACAGGGTCCTGTATGCACACAATTCTAGCACAGGGTATCTGGAGGCCGTGGAACATCCCCTGAGTCTCAGCTCAGTCTTCTTCAATCCAGGATCCTGAGGTCTAGATAGTGTCATCCCCATAAATATCAAGTACCACATGGGAAGGTCACGCATAGTATGTTTTTTTCCATAAAAAGTAACATGGTGTCTTGGAAACAATGTGAACATTGGAATTAGGAGGAGTAGAGGTTCACCAGATTAGACAGGGGGAATTGTGGGAAGGGAGGGAGGGTAGGAATGGGAAAGCAATAGAATGAACCGGACATCACTGTCCTCTGTTCATATACGAATAAACGACCGGTGTAACTCCACATCGTGTACAAACCACAAGAATGGGAAGTTATATTCCGCGTATGCATGATATGTCAAAACACATTCTACTGTCATGAATAACTAAAAAGGATTTTTAAAAATCCATGAGATTACTTAGCATACAGAGCAAGCAAAGAGAAATTAAAAAAACGAACAAAACTGAGCTTGACCGTTGTCTGTGTTTCAGAACTTTAACAAGTTGTTTAAAGTTTTTGAACCCTGGCTTCACTACCATTAAAGTTAGGATGAAGTGAGGATTGAGGGAAACCATATACAGATGCAAATAGCCCAGTATCTGGGGACCAGTAAGCATCAATCAAATGAATGAACGTGCTTTATACTACCTGCGATAGCGATAGCTGTGAACAATGTGACCCTTGATGTGTTAGTCAGCTGCTCGTTGCTGTGACTGAGAAACCTGGCAAAACAACTTGGAGGGGGCAAGGTTTACTCTGGCATGGTTTCAGAGGTCTCAGTCTGTGGGTAGCAGGATCCATTGCTCGGGGCCTGAGGTGAAGCAGAACATCATGGTGGGTACGTGGTAGAGGAAAGCTACTCAGCTCACAGTGGCCAGAAGCAGAGATAAGGGACCAGGGCCAGATAAAGTCTCAAGCCTCTGCCTTTAGTGTCTTACTTCCCCCAGCCATGCCCCACCTGCCTACAGTTACCACCCAGTAACCCCTTCATATGATGAATCCATCAAATGGATTAATCTACTAGTGAGATTATAGCTCTCATGAACCAATTGTCACCTAAAAGCCCCACCTTTTAACCTTCCTGTATTAGGGACCATTTTTTTTTTTTTTGACGCATGGGGGGAGAACTTTCCAGATTCAAACCATAACCCTGAACATCTCTGTCTTGCTTATAGCAACAGACAGAGAACTAGCTCGTATAATTCTGGGGCAGCATCTTGCTTGTCTGTGTGTATTACATGATTTGCCAAGACCCTTAAATACATTCTCTTGAAAGATTTTTTCTTTGCGACAAAAGGAATTGCAATTCATTTTGTGTGTTCAAGGTCTGATGACAAAATGTGAAGACATCCAGAAATTTTTTTTTTAATTATATTTTTAAAAAGCTTCTAAGAAATTGGACCTTGGTTTCTGTAAAAGAGCATATTTTTCTAATGATTCCTCTCTGCTATTTTGTATAGACATTTTCTTTGGCAGAGAAGGGGGAGTTTGGAATGGGAAAGCGGGGGCTGAGCAGAGAGAACCGAATGCCACCCTGTTATTTATCTTTATGCTTAGGGACCATTCCTATGCATACGTTTCCCTCTTCTGCATCTCTAGGCAGAGAACAGCCCCAGCCAACTGGATGACCTGGTGAGATTTGCCTCTCTTGCTTTCTTCCCTGACACCTGTGGAGATGAGTGGTTTCACCTTAATATATTCAAAGGAAGCCTTAGCTGCATCTGGATTGGCATTTGTAATTATACGCTGGGAAAACAGAATGTAGGGAGAGAGTGTAAGTTTTCTTCCCATATTAAAAAAATATTTTAATGTGTTAATATGCTCAGATACCTCCACCAGAGGAGCAAAGGATCTAGGAACATTTGACAGCTTTCTTCTGCATGAGAATCACATTCTTTGGACTTTGGCGAGTGAGTCTGCAATGGTTGGAATGGTTTGTCCTTGGTTATTTTCCAGGTGACTTGATGTTCTCAACAGTACTAATTGCACCAGAGCCTCGTAGGTTGTCATGAACATGTTCAGAGCTTCCTTCCTGAGTCAGGAGTTGAGCCCCATAGTAGGATGGCATAGATTGATGAGGAGGGAAACTCAAAAATGTCATCAGTAGCTCTTTATATGTTAAACAACACTACAGCCCAGTAACTAGGTGGACAGAGCATTTCATGTTCCTAAGTGCATATTCTGAATTAAGTTGTTTGAAAGACAATGAGGATACTTGATCTGCAATAGGTGTACTCCAGTTAGGCAGGTCACTGATAAGATCAAAAGACTTCTCTCTATTGTAACAGTAAGGGTTTTATTTTTTCTTGGCCTAAAAATACGTACGTGTTATTTCCTCTAATCAAAACAAAGTGAAATGGATTAAAACTTCAGTGAGACCAAAGGCAGGACTTCTAGGACTGAAGTTGTTACTTGAATGTACACCGTTTATGTGGCTCTTTCCTCTTGCATGTGAATATCATTGGAGAACTACCTCTCTCCCCCATGTAACTTATTGGTCACCAAGTCCGTACACTGTAGGGTTGAGCAAGATTGGTTTAAACCAACTTCATATTCCATTCCCTTGATCATAGTGAATGGGTTGAGGTGGGCAGATGGCTCATATCTGGCCACTGAGTGTCAGACCCAGGACTTACGCTTGAACATCATGGGGAGAACAGTGCTTCATCTCACTGGTAAGTTCAGAGGAGGTAAGGTCTGGAGCAATGGCAGCCCTTCAAGACCAGGAGGATTGAGCCTGTATGAGAAATAAATCACAAGAGGAGTAAAGCAGACTGAGCTTAGAGATAAATTACAAAACTTTTTGGAAATCACTTGATTTACAGTCTTAAGCTCATTTGAAATGTAATACTAGCCTTGGAACTTACTGGTTTAGAAATCAAGACATTTCTGATTTTTCCAAGACAGATTCAGTTTTCTGTTATTGGCAAATTCAAAGACTTGTAATTGTTCCAGGCACTAAAAGGACTAGTGTGAACTCTGCATTGATGGGAACCTACATTTGGATGGGGAGAATTCCATATGGTGTGACTTTTTTTGATTTGGACTAACACTCCAAGATCCTTTTACAGTGGATAATTTCCATCTCTTTTTCTCCTCCTGGTTATTTAATTGCAGTGTTTGGACTTTATTCCTTTTCTCAACATATTTTTTCTAGTTTAATTTTATTATTATTATTATTATTATTATTATTATTATTGGCAAAAGTAAATTGTGGCTATAGATGGCTGATTCAGCATCTTGTGTATTTCCAACCTTAAATTCTTATCCAAGCCTCGAGTGAAAGGGCAAATTTCATTTCAGCAGTTTCCACCACAGTGTCTCTTTATCTTCTCCTTTCCATATCCAGGGTGCTCTGCCAAATTTAATAATCGGTTTTGTGGCTGTATTATAAATCTTCTTTAATGTTCTTCTTTATTGTAATAAATTTTAATCTCTTAGCCTCAGGATTCTTTCCCTCCTGGGCTAATGAGATTTCTCAGGTATTTAAAATGATTCACCTGTTTGACTAGTTTATTATCTACCAATCTATATCTCCCCCCTCCGACCCCCGAAAGATCCCTAGCTCTTTATAGATATGGCCACATCCACGTTCAGGCTCTTTTTAAATTGTTATGGCTTAAGTTCCTTTGCTAGTTGTTTCCATGGCTCACACACTGTTGTAGTATTGGCAGATAAATGCGTGAAAAATTCAAGGCTAATTTTTAGACCTTTCCTTTAATAATCTTCTCCCACCCCCAGCACACGTGCATGCATGTGTGTGCGCGCGCGCGCGCACACACACACACACACACACACACACACACACACACACACACACACCTTTCTGATTTTGCATTTGAAAATCCTCTACTCCTCTGCCTGGAACCCCAGAGGACTCTCTCCTTACTTATATAGAACTTTTAGTCTGTGAATGGACATGACAGGACCTAGAAATGTCCTTTTATCCATTTCTCTGCCTCCATGCCAATCAGGACTTAAATAAATCCAAGGAGCCAACTCCTACCTGCTTCCAAGGGCCCTCAGAAAAGGAAATTCACAATATTTCTTGGAGATCCATTTCAATGCTTTATTACTCTTCATTTCCTGTTGTCTCCACTGCTTCCCTCCACGAATAAGAGCAATTTCTTCTCCTCGTGTCCTCTGGCTGGTACCTCTCCACCCATTTCTCAGCTCTTCCATCAACTCCATGTCTTTGAGTCGGTTCTGAGATGTAGGAGCATCACCCCAAAACCAAACTACAGTGCAATGTGGTGAACCCTCCCCAGATTTCCAGCCTTCAAGTGAATATACGGGGGTGGGGGGCTGTAGTTCAGTGGTAGAGCACTTGCCTAGCATGCAAGAGGCCCTGGGTTCCATCCCCAGCACCGAAAAAAAAAAATTATTATGTCAGTTGAATGGGATACCCAGGGTATTCCATGGGTCCCTCATCTTAGTATGTTCAAAAAAGAACTCATTAGTTTTCTTCTCTCCTTGTCCCTAGAAGATGTGTGTCCTCCTGCATTTCCTGCTTCATGTGGTAACTCCACTGGCAGCCTAATCTCTGTTTCTGGCCACCCGTGTGGTATCTTTGACATCTCCCCTCCCTTGTACCACCTCCTGTTGTGAGGGGACAGAGAGATGAGGACAGCGGGGACACAAGGTTAAGAGAATAGTTGTGTAAGCTGGGCCCACTCTGCCGACCCCCACAGGCTTTCTTTGCCAAGAAGCAGTTTCCCTGCAGCCCTGCCTGGCCTCAGTGGACAGGCTATGCCTCGGTCCCCAGCAAACGACCTGTTGCCTGCAGGAGACATGCAGGCCCCAGACAGTGTCAACGGGAGGAACCCGGGAGACTTTCGTGACCAGCTCCTAAAACTCTGCAAGATACGGCAAGATCTGCAAGAATGTATGGTTAAGAATCCAGTTAGAACTGGTCAGCCTGGGCCAGCGTGACCTAGAGTTGCCATGGCAGTGGGGACTTGAAAGTCTGATGTCACCCTGCTATCAATCAAAAGTCCAGAGGTGGACCTGGGTGAGACTGTCTGGAAACTTCTTTGGATCTCCAGTAAAACTGGAGCGCAGGAGAGGCACACTGTCCCTCTCCTCTCTGAGAGGACCCACTCTCTCCCTTGAGAGTGTCCCCTTTCCCTTTTTCTGTCCTTCCGTAAACTCATGCCCGTTACTGACTGACATGTCTGAAATCTTTCTGACCTGATGGCAAGAATTGGGGTTTGAAGAGGGGGTCTTCGCGGTGCCTCAGTTTCTCAGAAGGCCCCAGCTCTGTAACACTGATATATGACATGTACCAGGTCCCATCCTTTCCTCGAATATCTTTTTGTGTCTATTCACACCTTTATCCAGGATAGGTGCTCTAATGGCTGCCTACCTGGTCCCCTTGTCTCTTTCTGCTTCTCCATTTCATCCTCTATATTCTTGCAGAAGCGATCAGCCTAACATAGAGATGACATTATATTGATTTTCTGCTCTGAAGCCCTCAGTAGCTCCCTATTGTCACAGACAAAAATCAAATTTCTCAACATGAGGTCCGAGGCCATCTCTATTTCTGGCTTCACGTCTCTGCCGTGCCTACCCACACTCCTGACTGCCACCTCTACCATCTTGGAGTTCGGCACACACACTGAAAGACCAGGCTTGATGTCACATAGCTGTGAATTCAGATTTTGGCTCACTTCTTATGAGGATCAGATTTGGGCAAATCAGATCATTTCTCAGTGCTTCTCTTGGTATTAAATGGGGTATAACTGCCTTCCAGAGTCATAAGGATTAGGTCAGATGATGTCTGTAAGTGAGATTTCAGTCTCCGATGCTTATGCCACTCTTCCTGTGTGGCAGTACCTTAGGCCAGTGGCTTCTGTTACCATGTGTCAGGATGACATGGTCATTCTCAGCAGGGTCTCCGAATTCAGGACACCATCTCCACCTCACTCTGCTGTGTGACTCTGAGCAAATCACTTCACCTCTCTTTGCCTTGGACTGCTCATCTGCAAAATCATACTTATCCATAGTCATTTGGAGAATTAGGTTTGCTAATAAAGAGTAGTGTATGACCCACAATTCAGCATTGGAAAGGTGTTCCATCTTACCCTTGTTGTCCTCAAGCTGGTTATACTTCTGTCCCTTAGTCCCTAGTGCTCTGTGATCTCAGGAGTCCACTCCCGTCTCCATTTCCTGTCTATCATGAATTTTTGGTTTTGTGCCACAGCTCTGTTTGTCGTTGGGAGAAGTCTCTTCACCTCCTGTCACAATAAGATGAAAAAACCCCATAACATAAAATTTATAAATTTACAAAGAAAGCCAAGTACATGTGAAAATTCCCAACACAATTAAAATGACTTATTTGTGATAGGGCAACATATATGTGCTTTTAAAAATGGATGCATTAAATAACAAGCTCCAACAATTGAGCTAACAATCACCGTTGTTTCAGAGAAGAGGTGAACATAAGCAATATTTTGATTATCTGCCACAGGAGGGGATGTGACAGGAGAATACCTGATTTCGACTGGCAATAAAATTATAGGTTCTGCTAATTCTGCTGTGTGTGCGCTGTGTGGTCTGCGTTAGTAACTGAAGATGATGTTAAATGTCAGAAAATGCTGGTTAAAAAAATAAATAAATAAACATGTAATTTGGTTTCCCAGCTCAGTTCATAGGCTCCACCTGTAGGTCCACGGACTTCAAGTGGAGAAGTCCTTATTTTGAAGCTGAACTCAAATGCACCTTCTCAGAAAGGTCCTTCCTAACCCCACCCAGTTGGGATTAGCCTTCCTCTCTCATTCCCTGATGGCATAAGTAGCATGTGTTTTGGGGGGAGTTTAAAGACCCATGTATGGTTTGGTCATTTGCCTGCCGTGTTACCCTTCGCTGTGTGCCTGTCTTTGAAAGTCCCAGGCCGTGACTGGTCCTCACCCTAGAAACACTGCTGGATGGAACCCAGGGGCATTCTTTCCTCACCTCTCTTCCTGACTGCCCATTGCAACCCACAACACAACATTTCTGAGAATGTAGCTCATTTCTATTTAGTGTTATTTGCTATGCCGGTTCTGCCAAAGGGGCTGACAAATTGCCCCTCGAACAGGCAGGTTCTAACCCCATCTACAGTCCCTGCTCGGTGACAATTTAAAAGACTAGCTCTCCAAGTTTAGGCAAATATCCCGATATTTTAGTTAAGTTATTCTGACAACAGCCATTTCTGCTTTGTGGAGTGCATGTGTCGTCAGAGAAAATTGGCCTCCCAAGCTCCCCGCCTGTTGGAGGCACATAAATTTCCATGGTGAATTTGAAATGCAAATTAGGTGTCTTGATCCTCTTCGCAAATCTTGGCTTGCACCTGGCAGACATCTTTACAAGAGTTCTGAGAAAAAGAGGAGAGGAGAGATGGAGAGGGACAGAGGGAAGGAAGAAAGGAAGGATGGGCTGTGTTTTCTGTCTTATCTAATACCTGGAACTGAGCCGATTGTAAACCTTCTTGGGCATTATAATTTTAAGAGAATATAAATATTTAGTTTCAAAAGATAGCAGAGATCGTCTCAACTTGCTTTAGCAGTTACTTGAGAAGTCATCGAGAGCACGACTGCTTACCCCTGACACTCTTGTCATTTGGGACTGGATAATTATCATGGGCGGCAGGTTCTGTCCTAGACATTACAAGTTGTACCTTCAGATGATGCTCAGTAGATCCATTAATGTGCCACCCCAAGTTGGGACAATTGAAAATGGTCCCAAATTGTGCAAAATATCCCCACCCAACATCCCCATAGACAGATACCGACTTAGAGGATAATGAACATCTGTACTATGGTATAGACGTTTCTTTCCCCTCAGAATTTATGCACTGAAATTCTAAACTCTGAAGATGTGGGACCTTTTGGGAGATGATTAGATCATTGGGGTGGAGCCCTTATCATGGGATTAGTGGCATTATAAAATAGGCTCCAGAGAGCTGTCCCTTCCACCACGTGAGGGCAGAGCTGGAAGGCACCAACTATGAGAAAGTGAGACCTCACCAGATGTCACCTGTGCCGGCACCTTGGTCTTGGGATTCCCAGCAATATTCTCCATCACCTGAGCATCCCAATGGCCTTATAAATCAACAGCCCAGTGTCGTGGTAAAAACCAGAGTCCTGGTAACTTCTAGAAGAGACGTGTCTGGGTTGGAGCATATTCACAACTCCTGTGCCAGAGAACCGTCATTATTGGACCTGTCTGAGGGTTCACTGGAAGACCCGACCCATGAGGATTGTCTTTCTGGACTAATCTTGGAGCTCACCCTGGGCCAATAGCTTTTCCCCATGAACATTTATGAAAAGCAGTCAAAGGAACTAGTTTACACTGCAGCTGCCCAAGGCAATAGAAAAGAGCTCAGGCCAACAATAGACTAACCAAAAAGCTTCAAAGGGAAATCTTGGGAAGTAGCTTTTGTAGGCTGCTTTAAAAAGAGCTGACATATTCTTGGGAACCTGGACCTGTATGCACTGTACCTTAAATGTAATTAAAAAGTCAGTTTCCCGGTGGTTTTGGGATACTTGGTGAGCCCAACAGACACATGTGACTATCACATTGAACAGCATAGAACACTCCCATTATCACAGAGTGATAGTTCAAGTTATAATGGTCCTTTCTGGTTTAGAGACAGTTGACTAGAGAAGAGAATAGGGGGGAAAGGGAGAAGTAAGAGTCATTAAAAGCCTTCTAAAGATCTAAACGCAATCAACAAATATATGAAAAAATGTTCACCATCTTTAGTAATAAGAGAAATGCAAATCAAAACCACCCTAAGATTCCATCTCACCCCAATTAGAATGGCGATTATCAAGAATACAAGCAACAATAGGTGTTGGAGAGGATGTGGGGAAAAAGGTACACTCATACATTGCTGGTGGGGCTGCAAATTAGTGCAGCCACTCTGGAAAGCAGTGTGGAGATTCCTTAGAAAACTTGTAATGGAACCACCATTTGACCCAGCTATCCCACTCCTCGGCCTATACTCAAAGGACTTAAAATCAGCATACTACAGAGATGCAATCACATCAATGTTCATAGCTGCTCAATTCACAATAGCCAGACTGTGGAACCAACCTAGATGCCCTTCAACTGATGAATAGATAAAGAAACTGTGGTTATATATGCAATGGAATATTACTCAGCTATAAAGAATAATAAAATTATGGCATTTGCAGGCAAATGGATGAAATTGGAGAATATCATGCTAAGTGAGATAAGCCAATCTCAAAAATCCAAAAGAGGAATGATCTCACTGATAAGCGGATGATGACACATAATGGGGGGTGAGAGGGGGGCAAGAATGGAGGAAGGAGGGACTGTATAGAGGGAAAAGAGGGGTGGGAGGGGTGGGGGGAAGGGAAAAAAATAATAGAATGAATCAAACATCATTACCCTATGTAAATGTATGATTATGCAAATGGTATGCTGTTACTCTATGTTCAAACAGAAACAACATGTATCCCATTTGTTTACAATAAAAATAAATTAAAAAAAAAAGCCTTCTAAATTTTAAAAAGTCTTCTGTGGAAAGTGGGCCATGGCCTGCTCTGAGTTACTCTCTTTTATAAAGTGGCAGCTTGTCATCAGCTACTCCACTTTGAGCATAAGTGCAAAGGCAGAATAACTTGGTAACTGGTCTGGGCAAATAGATAATCATCAGATATGAGATAAACAGAATTAATTTAAAAAAATCACCCCCAGCTGCACAGTACAATCACAAGGCACAGGCTGATAAATAAATTCATGGTACTAATAAAAAATGACCACCTGCAAATTTAATCAAATTAAATCAGAGGCACATAGAGGAATGGGCATATCAAAACCATATCAGAGAAAATAAGACCATGAGCTTATCAATCACCCCCTTACCTCAAACACATAAAAGAGGCATCTCAGACGCCAATATAGTGGCGCAGACCACCTGGTGATAATGTCATTAGGTCAACAGGTGATGTACTCCTGGCTCTTTCCCCAGGGCTTCAACTCAGCTTGATCTCTACTTACAAACTGTCTGCCACCCAGAACTGGGTCTAAAATAAGCTCTACACCCTGAACAAGTTCTTCCTGCTGGTTCTCAATCTGATCTGACCACCCACCCTGATTCTTTGGCTTTCATGCCTGCTGTCTGTCTTTGCTCTCACTTCCGCCTCCGGAAAACCTCTGGCCATGTTAACATTTTCTTAGGCTTTCTGTAACTTGAGCATTATAAATGTTAATTATTAAGATTTGGGAAAAAAAAAAAAAAAAAAAACCTGTGATTGCCTGGCTCACAGCTACCCAGTGACGCGCATGATTACTTGGTGAATTACAGCGGATGACAGTGATGTGGCTAGTGAATTTATTGCTATTCAATAAATTCTGTCATCGTGGAAAGACACAAACATTCCAGTCTATGTTAATGCTAAGGTTTGCTTGGAACATCTAAATTCCATAAACCTCCTGAAAATTATTTAATAAACTTTCCAAAATGCATATCTACTATGGCTCTGGAAAAGGTGACCAGGGAGGATTCATTAATTGCCTTTGTGATTCTTTATCTAGTGTACAGGAAATAATCCCGGAACTGCAATAGGTTCATAGTGTAAAATGATAAACAAAACTGATATATTGGTAACAAAGATAAAAATGGTAGCTTATATTCTAATAGAGGTGGTAGATATTAATGGGGAAAAGTACAAGTATAAAATTACAAAGCTAATTAATCACTTTGATGGAGAGAGATCTGGGGTAACAGTGGACATGAAGGCTATGTGTGATCTAGTCCAGAGCACATTTACTAAGGGAGTGAACCCTGAGCTGACATTTAAATGAGTAGATTATCTAATTCAAAGGAGAAGGAAAATTGAGCCTAAAGAAACAGCATGTAAAAAGGCCCTGGGGCAGAAGGAGTATGACAAGGAAAAGGAACAGCATGGACCATCTCAGAAAGTGGAGAGTCGAGTAGAAAGTATGACCAGAAAGGTAGGGACACTATTCTCTACAGATAGCATCAGCATCAGCTGTGAGCCTACCAAAAATGCAAAATCCAAGATTCCATCCTGGACCCTTGTACTAAAAGCTGTATTTAAGAAGATCCTCAGGTGATTAGTAGGTACAAAGTTTGAGATGCAGAATCTGTAGCGAGGTTCAGCAAACTCTGTTTGCTGGCCAGTCCTCCTGCATCTTGTGTTGGTACACAGGGTTATTGGGTCACAGTCCTGTCTGTTCCTTTACTAAGTATCTCTGGCTGCTTGTGAGTTGCTATGACAGAATGGAGTAGTTGCCCCAGAGATTGTTTGGTCTGCAAATCTTAAAATATTTACTAGCTAGCCCTTTATACACAAGTCGTGTGATCTCTAGTCTATACTGGGCCATGCTTCATAAGTAACAATAAAGATTTGGCATTTATTCTAAGAGTGAGGGAAGCTAGGGAAGGTTTTTCATTTCAGAAAGATCACTCTGGCTACACAGAGATAAAAGGCAAACAGACAGTACATGCCCCAGAGGAGCTTAGGGTCCGGCGGGAACTCAATTTTATCTCTGAAATTGGCTGTTTGCTCCTTTCGTGACGGAGATGTCTGTATTATCCACATATTCTTTGTTGCTGTTGTTAACTCCCTCAGTGCCTGGCAGAGTATTTAGCCAATATTAAATGCGATTGACTGATTGAATAAATAGCTGGAACTTAAAGTCATTAATTTTTTTTTTTTTTTTTTTTTGGTACTAGGGCTTAAACCCAGGGGCACTCCACCACTGATCTGCATCCCCAGCCCTTTTCATTTATTTATTTTTTTTTATTTTGAGACAGTGTCTCCCTAAATTACTGAGGGTCTTGCTCAACTGCTGAGGCCAGCCTCAAACTTGTGATCCTCCCGCCTCAGCCTCCCAAGTTGCTTGGATTACAGGCAGGCCCCATCATACCCTGCTAATAATAGTGAATAGTTATCACCTTTCAGAATCTATTTTTCAGACACTTCCAGAGTCAAAATGCTTTGACAGTTTATCTGCTTTTGAAAGATTTTTTGAACGACTCAGCCCTGTTTCCCACATAGAATCTAGACCAGCCTGGTAAAAGGCAAGCCTTGAACATTGTGCGAGTTTCCTTAGAGAAACTCCTTAGTGAGACTGTCTGAAGAAATATCGCTGAGCTTCAGATTTCCCTTTTGCAGCAGAAGGAAGCTGGGACTGTTCATCTTTAAGGCTCCCCAAAGCTTGACCATCCTTTTTGACCTTGGTGTTGTATGAGGTGACAAAATGAGGACACTAGACAGGACTCTCTGGCTTATCTTCCTGCATCTTTATTTTGTGAACGTAGAGCTCTCCATACACAGATTGATGAGAATGTTCTGGGAGGGGAAAGAAAACCCACTCCAGTCACGTAGGGGCTTTGGATTGCGTGTCGATTCAGTCTTTCCCTGTTTCTGCTCCCTTTCATTTGTGCAGATGACTGAACCTAGCTGGCTCAGCTCTCATGAGACCCACCTTTTCTACCAGTTAGGTGTGATTATGTGGGCTCTGGCCTTTGCAGCTGGTTCTCTTGCTCATCATGTCACGGGCTGGCAGTACTTGAAGAAGCCGAGGATTCGCTGCTGACCCGTGGGGTGTCTCCAGACTCGCCCTGAGAAAGGAGCTGGCCGTCCAATCCGGAGGAAGGCGTTTTGAGGAGGTGGTGAGAAATGTTTTCTGGAGAGGAGCCTGCGATTCCTCCACGAGGAAGCGAGCAACAGAGAGAGCCGTTGGGAATAATAAATGGCCATCAGCAGAGACGGGCTTGTCTTATGGCTGTTTTCTCTTGGCAATACGCCTGCTCCAGAAGTACACATTCAACCCATAAAATAGCCATTTGTAAGTACAGAGGACTAGCTAACGAAGAGTCTGGGGTGGGAGAATGTCGTGAAGCCATCCTATAATATTCTGTGGCTCGTGTATTGCTTGGTATTACTTTCTGAGGACTGCTGTTGACAGCAATCAATTAAAGTAACATTTTGTCAGGTCCTACTTTGTCAGGTCCTACTCTGTTAGGTGCTGTGGAAAATACAGCAACAGTGCTGGTTTTTGAGGGTCTCCAGCTGTGTAGGACCCACCCTTGGATCCATCCTCTGCTGTCACCACCTTGACATTCTTAAATATTGGACAAGAGGCTCTGATCTTTTTCCGCTTTCCACAGGGCTCTGCAGATATAACACAACTTGTTCTGAATTCAGGATGGTAGATTTTGTGTCTTGCACCCAGGAGCTGACCATTTTGCGCCTTTGAGTTATCTTGGGACGGGAAAATGGGAACGTGTTTAATTGTTCTGAGTGCTGTGTGAAGAGAACACGTTGTTTGTGGCCTAAGGAGAGAAGCCAAAGACTTACAATGATTAAGGTGCTATTTCACAATTATCAGTCGAGACAGGACATTACAATGCCCCCTCTTGACTGTCAACCCATTGGGAAAGAACTTTTCGCTCAAGTTCAAGATGTGATTCAGTGGGAGAGAGGGGCCTCAGATCTCCAAGTGCTAGGAACTCAAGAGTTGTGTTAAGAGTGTTCCCTGGAAGGTGGCTGTAGAGCTTCCTTCCTCCAAGCTCCGATGGGAAGATCCATCAAAAATGGCAGCCAGGATGAACCAGCCCAGTAGAAGTCAGATCCAACCTTACTAAAACTCCTGGGGTGTGATATATTTCAGAATTTAGAACTTTTCCTCTTCTTTCTGAAGGGTTAAATGATAGGTATTCCCTTGATTATATAAAGTCTCGGCTTATCTCTCTAGAGTACCTCATCATCAAGTATCTCAATTTCTTTGCAGTAAAATAGATAACTGCTCATGCCAAGTAAGAACATTTATACAATATGAATAGTCACCTCAGGTCAGGTACTACTGCCAAATGTATTCAGGTCAGGGCAAATGTCACCATGAGGGAGTTACACGTGATTGGTTTTTAGAGGGTTTGGATTTTGGAATTGTGCCTAGAGGATTGTGGACCTGCATCAAAAAAGAGACAGCGGGTCACCAGGACTCAGGATAGTAGGGACAGGTCAAGTCTTTCTTAGGGGAAGCTGGTTTGGTCTTGTGACTTATTCTGATGACTTTTGAGGAAGCACCAAAATTCCTCACCAAGACAGCCCCAGAGCACAAACACTCTTTATCCTGAACCACTGGAAGTCAGGGGTCCATGAGGTGACATCTACTCCCATCCTTTCTTTGAGCAACATTGCTGCCCTCTTTTTACTGCTACTTCTTGAACACGTGAACTCCCTGGCCTTCTTTTCACAAGGAAAATAACATTTTCAGAACTGGCTGTCTCTAAGATCATCTGTCATTTTTCCTACATCTTCCTTGGATGACAGTTGGCCATGTGCTCATTCCTCACTTCTGAGATGGGTTTCAAAAATCTCAACCAAATCCCCAGCATCTTCATTAGCATCCTCTGGTCCTTAAACTAACAAAAGTCCAATGAAGTGGACTGAGAAGCACACATCAGTAAGGACTGATTATAAATTATACCTACATATCATGTATACCCTCCACTACCTGTAAGGTGTTAGGAGACTCCATCCTTGAATTCACTTTCCTCACCTGCATAATGATGATATAAATAAAGTACTCTTTCAGTTGCTGCTGATCAGAGATGGAAAATTCTAAATTCTGCTCATGTCTTTGTCTCTGTGTGTCCGTGAGGACCTGGGCTGTTTTGGTTATGTCTTGTTTACCTAGACCCAGCCATCACGCCTGGCACATGACAGCCGTTCAGTTAATATTTGTTGAATGAATGAATGTTCACAAGTACCTAACCTCAAGAGCATTAGACTCTATGGCATATCCATGCCAAAAGCTGCACAGTTGAAATTGGAAGCAGATATTTTCCAGAAGAACATGGCCACAGTCAAGAACATGAAGTCACACCAGGCAGGAGATTGGAAGCAGGGTGTGATGTCACTTGTAGCAGCCTGGAGGAGCTAAATAAAGTGCCCTGATACCAGCAGGATCCTGAGTCTGAAATCCTGAACCTTCTGGGAATGAAAAAACGACTAGTGGTTATGTTCATTATTCATCTTATGCTTGATAACACATAACCTCATGACTTTGTGACCATGCCAAACCCATCTTTATTAACTTGTGTTCACTATTGGCTTCAACTCCCAAGTCAGGTTTCCTTAGCAGGTTGACTGGGCTTCCTTTCATATCTGTTACCCTACCAAGGTTCACGACTTACCCAGTTGATCGAGGTGGCTATTGTAGATATTGCGGCCTTTACCCAAAATGAACTCCACCTAAAATGAACTCTTTTGAAGAGAGCAGTTCTCAAGTCAAGGACAAGAAACAGTGACATGACCATAAAAACCTTGAAGCAGGTCCTTAAGGCCCTCGCCATGTCTGGAATGCTCCATCCAGTCTGTTCTCAAAGCAGTACTGAGACGAAAAGCAAAGACGAATTTGTGTCATGTCCCCATTCGACGTCCACAGTCACTAGACAACAGTGACTATTAAAGAGTATTGAAATTGCTAGTCCTATAATGCGTGGAAGGCTTTTTATCTCTGAGAAGCAGATCACCGAAACTCATCAATAAAACTCCCAGGTCGATTTTATTTTCCTGCTGGGGAAAATATTGACATCATCATCTCAGGCCCCAGGGAGGCTTAATTGTACTGAGGACAAAGAGCCAGACACTTTGAAGCAGGTCACAGAAGTGACATCTCTACCTGTGGAGATCAAGCTGGATGCAAATCGCCCTGTTCCGTCTCCAGACAGGAGATGGTGAAGGTAATGAGGTGGAAACAGACCCGGGTGACATCTTCTCCCCACCCCACCTGTCCCTGTCTGCATCTCCAGCAGAAACAAGTCCTCACTTGCCTTCACAATTATTTAATGAACATTTTAAAGCGGTAATCTGATCATGCATCCCTCTCCTTAAACTTCTTCCAGTTTCCCTCTGGAAGAAGGAAATGCAGTCTCTTTTCCTTGGTCTTCAAAGTCCCATATGCCCTTAGCCTCACTCACCTCTGGATACTATCTGAGGTCTCTCTTGCTCTCTCTTGACTTATCCCAGTCCTCTCTGCCCCACACCTCTACCTATTCTGCCTTTGTGTTTTTTTATTCATTCTTTACTCTATCCAGAACGTTCCTCCCCACCTCTGCTCTTGATGGGCTCCTTCTTAGCTCCCATCTCTCCTCTCAAGGGAGGTCAACCCTGGACCCTTGCATAAAGGAGAATTTCTCTGTCTCAACACTATCCTTATTTCTCCACCAAAACACTTACTATTTATCAGAATATATCTCATTTGTATGTTATTCCTTTAGCATTGACTCTCTTTGTTAGACCATATCCTGCATGAGGACAGGGCTTCATGCAGTGGAGTAGAACCATATCTGCCATGTTTCTCATGCTTGATTAAATATTGGCCAAAGTAATTCATTCTGTCTATACCCAGTGTAGCTACACACCTGTAATTCCAACAACTCAGGAGGCTGAGGCAGGAGGATGGCAATTTTGAGGCCAGCCTCAGCAACTTAGCAAGGCTCCACACGACTTAGTGAGATCCTGTCTCAAAATAATAAAATAAAATATAAAGTAAAAATGGGGAAGTGCTCAGTGGTTAAACACCCCTGGGTTCTATTCCTATTCCCCATTCCCCCCCCAAAAGGCCTGTGCTTTCCCCACTATTTATACTATGTTAAATATTGAAAGACTGATTGCAAATTGAAGGCTAAAATACTTTGCAAATATAAGTGATCATTTCCACATTCTACCCAATTATTAAAGATAAGAAACATATTGTCCTTAGTTGCCTGAAAGTGTTTGTTGGACACCAAGTTTTCTAGGCATTTACAGGAGTCCCTCCAGCACGTGCCATTATTCAGATCTGAAATGAATTCTCCAAGAATATCCCCTGACCTAATGTATTTCAATTTGTTTCGGAGATTTCCATCAAAGAATGGAAGATGTGTAACAGCAGGAATTTTATCTTCATTGTCACTGTGCTCAGGTGTACGTCATGTGTATAATAGCAACTCAAGTATCTGTTAAAATCAATGAAGATCAGCTAATCATAGTAGCAATGTATTCATAATGATGATATAATATTTACTAAGCCCTTAAACATGCCACTTTCTGAAGCACATCTTACATTAAATTATTTCATCCTTAATGAGATGGGGAGAAAATGATAATTATCCCCATTTCACAGATGAAGAAACTGAGGCACAGGAAGGTTAGCTACTGCCTAATGGTGGCATGACCCGTAAAAGCTAGCAGGGGGATTAGAATATTCCTATTCCATAATCTTCTTTGCTCCGTCTATAAGCCCATCCCCTGGACTCAGTCAAGGAATCCACTGAGACTTCTTGGAAGAACAGAAATAGAGCCCCAAGATTAAGTTTTTGCCCTCCATTAGAGATAACACCATCACACATTCCTCTTTAACCTTCCTGACACCTGCCTAGGAACCCCAAGTGAACAGTCAAATAGTCTTTTTTTTTTTTTTTTTTTTTCATGAAGAAAACAAAAAAAACTATTGTTACTATTTAAAGAATCAAAAGATAACCATCCTCGCTTTGCCCAGTGGACAGCTCAGCAGTGAGGAGTCAGATGGAGACTACAATGTGACCTTTGGGATCTGTAGTTGGGACCCCCAAGTTCTACAGACTCTGTCACCCAGTCCTGGCTGTGCTGTACCAACACGACCCACCTCTGCCTCCTGCTCTTGTGCAATGTACTTGGGTGTCATGAATGCAAACGACAGTATAATAAAGCATTTTTGCACTTTAGTATTATTAAGAAAGTACTGAGCTCTCAGAATCCCTGAAAGGGTTTGGGGGACCTCTCAGAGACTGTTTATCAGCCTTTGGTGACTCCTGTCTTAAACTCTTCTTCTCTCACTTCTTTCTCACTTCCATGTGTGAACAAAGCAGGGATAGGCTTGGAGCCCGAGACTCACGGACATCCATGGATAAATATGACATACACTCTCTTCCCACAGACCCCACTTAGTTCCTTGCTAACTTTCTACTGATACATTCTGTTTCCTGCCTGGCCCTCCTGCTGGCGGAGTTGAGTCTATCACTTGCAGCCAAAGATTTCTAATCAAATAGAGTCTTCAAAAGACCGAACCTAGAGGACTCAGATGTGGTCCACAGTTCTTAATTTTCCACTCTTGGCTTCATCTGTTACCTAAAACTATAATCAACTATCATTGATTAGTTAATTGCTATTCAGATACTTATTCTCTTTCTCCTCGTTTTTTTTAATAAATATCTTGCAACATGTTCCGAGCATACCTAGGGTATAAAGTTTCTGTTCAGGATGGATCAGATAAGATTCAAGATCGTCAGTTGTGTATGGCTCAACCTGATCATAACTGAAGTTTTATTTTCCATCTCAGGAAGGGAAGCCCCAAAGCACATCAACTGAAAGAAAATGAACTCAGTCCCAATGGTTGGGTGGACATTTACTCGAATAAAGAATAGAGGATAAAGGCTGGGTTTGTAGCTCAGTGGTAGAGCGCTTGCCTAGCACATGTGAGGCACTGGGTTTGATCCTCAGCACTACATAAAATTAAATAAGTAAATGTTAATTAATTAATTAAAGGTATTGTGTCCATTTGCAACTAGAAGAAGAGGATGGGGGTAAAGATCACATGACTTAAAGTGTGTCTTGGACAAAACCATGAAGGCAATATTGGGAATATGCTGCCTAGAGACTCAGTTATTATTACCCAGATTGTGGATTTTGGGACGAGAAATGTAACTAGACAGTTTGCTAACTTTTCAATTAAAAAAGACACTTAATTTTTAAAAACAAGATGCAAATGTGCTTTTTTTATACTGACATTTGCACTAATGAAACAAAAGTAACTGGACCATAATGTTGGCACTTAAGCATGGATCAAGGTTGTGGCACCAAAATATTAGCAAATTATTGTGTTTTTCATACCATGCACTTAAAAAAAAATGTCAGTTTCACATAGGGATGTCCTTGATGAAGTGTTACAATTAGTAAACTTTTTTTTTTTTTTAATTGGGAATCAAACCAGGGGCACTTAACCACTGAGTCCTATCCTCAACCCTTTTTTATATTTTATTTAGAGACAGGGTCTTGCTGAGTTGCTTAGGGCCTCACTAAGTCACCGAGTCTGGCTATAAACTCGCAATTCTCCTGCCTCAGCTTCCCAAGCTGCTGGGATTGCAGCTGTACACCATCCACACCCCTTCATATTATGCTATGTGCAGAAATAAGAAACCCACGTGAACTATATCCATTGCCAACTAAATATGGCAGTTGTCTGGAGACAGCAGTGAGCACTTGTTCAAGCTGTAATCAGTATCAACTTCTTTTTTCTTTCTCCCCTTGACAAAGCTAAAAGAAGGGCAGACAGACCAAGGTTGTCTGTCTACATGGTTGTTTCGATGTGGGCACGTGGCAGGCATCTTCCTCAAAATGAATGAGGTGAGCCTGCACTTCAAAAGAAACACCTGACAGCCTTGGTGTTGCCACAGATGCATTTGCACATTCATACAAATGGCTTCAGAATTTTGGGAAAACGTGCCTCTGCCAGCCTAAGCTTGGCAGCTTCCCAGTGCTTCAGGGTTTTTGTTTGGTTGTTTGTTTTCATAAAATATGTTACATATGTTAACTTGTAATGAGCTGTTATTTAAAGATAAATATCCAAAATATAGAAAGACACACATGCCCCTCTCCCCTAAGTAGATGGTCTTTGGGGTCTTTGATAGTTAAGTATAGAAAGTTGTACTGAGACCAAAAAGAGGTTCAAAATGACTGATGGCAAGAGATTTTGTTTTTTCCTTTGAGTAAATTCTCAAAACCTCAAAACCATTTTCCTAATTATTTCTCAACTTCCCCTTATTTCTGAACTTTTCTCTCTCTTATTAAAATTTTAAATTTGAAAATTTATAATTTTATTGGAAGACACTAACGCATGTTGGTGTGTATGAATACAAGGCGGGGAAATTACATCAGGCTAGGGAACATGTCCATCACTTACTTCTCCCTCAATAGTGACATTTGGGGGAAGCCTCCCATTTCTGGAAACCTGAGTCATGGGGAAACTGAAGGTGTCACCCTAAAGTAGGGCCCCCTTAACAGACCCCTCAGAAGTGTAAGCGTGGGCGGCTAGTCATCCGCAGGTCCCAGTGAAAGGCTCACTCGTGGAAGTTTACGTCAGAACAAATTCCTGATCTGAAAAGCAAGAGAACTGGAGCCTCTATTGACTGGCAGTGGGACCTTCAGTCAGGGTTAAGTGGAGTGAAGGATCACTTGCCAAAGAATGAACTGAGAATGTGCTCTGGTGTCGAACTGGCCATTTCACCCACAGCAGAGTTTCTGTGGTTGGTAAATCCAGCTCACTAGTAGGCACCGGTGGTTTTGTTAAGCAGAATTCTTACTTTCAAGCTTCCCCATTGGTAATGATATGTCAGTAGGAGTTTATTTTTAAATACTTACAGTTTAGAAGAAATGATTAATAAGTCGAATCAATAATTCACTCAAATAGGGTGTGGAGAGCTCATTAGCTTTATGCCACGTTCATTTAAGAATAAAAGCATTTAGCCTTCCCATGTTCATTACTATTCAGGGATTCCAAGATTATTTTTATTAAACTAAGAATTGATATGAAAGACACCATGAATATTAGAAATTAATGGGAAAAATTCAAATAACCATAAGAGATTCTTGTTAATCCATACAACTGCCCATTTGGGGAGAATAACATATCCCACCTAAATTATGTTTCTTTTTTTTTTAAATTATTTTATTTGTTCTAACTAGTTGTATATGACAGTAGAATGCATTTATACATTTTGATAGCTCATACGTAAATAGAGTGTAATCTTTCATTTTTCTGATTATACATATTGAAATATGTTTCTTTGGCCTATTTTGAGTTGATTATTCAGAGAAATCACAGATCTCTGCTGACATAAGAACTCTGAAAAACTGTCCATTGGCAAAAAGAAATTTACATGTATCTACAGTGGAGTAAATTGTAAATGCAGGCGGAGGTTTTCCCTCTGCCTGGGAAAGATCTATTCATGGGAAGAAGAGACTGGTGTTATGGCTTGGGCATGAGGTGTCTCTCAGAGCTCCTGCATTAATGTGGGAATGTTCAGAGGTGAAATGACTGCATTGTGAGAGCTATCACTTAATCCGCCCATCCTATTATGGATGGACTGAGTGGGTGGTAACACTAGGCAGGTGGGGTGTGGCTGGAGGGGATAGAAACTGGAGTGTGACCTGGAAGGGTTCATCTTCCTTCTGACCCTGTCCCCCTTCCCTCTTTCTGCTTCCTGGCCACTAAAGGAGCAGTGCCCTTCCGCCATAATGTTCTCCCTCTCCTTGGGTCCAGAACCATTGGAGTTGGCCCACCACGAGCTTAACCTCAGAAACCATGACCTGGAATAGACTTTTACTCCCCTGAGTTGTTTCTGTTAGGTATTTCGGTCACACCAAGGCAAAGCTGACTGATACTCTGGGGACCCATAACCTGCCTTCTGAGGACTGTCCTAGGAAACAATGACCATGAAAGGACCATCTTTGCTGTCTTTTCCTCCTACCACCCATCCTTCACCTCTGCCACCACCTCCCCTACCTCAAGCCCCTATTTCTTTCTGTAGTTCAAAATAGTATTTAAGCCCCTCCTTGGACCAACCTCAGGCTTTATGGCTCCCATGTTTCTATACTTTCATAACTTTGTATTCTTTTTTCCCTTGTTAATCTGTTTATTGCCAGTTTATTTCATAGATTAAAGTTCCTGAAGCTTCTGAGAGAAAAGAGAACATTTAAAACTTCCCTACACTCAAAAGGTGATAAATCCCAGACTTCGTTCATTTATTTTAACATTTGTAGCATGTTCAGTGAATTGTGTGTAAAAATGTGTAATGAAAGCACAGAACAGGTGGATTCTGGGCTTACTAGGAAGAGCACAGGCTTAAGGGTTGACAGGCATGTATTCTAGCTGTAATTTGCTTTGCCACTTATAGCTGCATGACCTCGGGCAGGGTGTTCTTGTGCTTCAGGTTGTTCTGGTATCTTCCTGCCCCAGAGTGATTCTGGAAATAAAATAAAATACTGACTTTTTCAGTAAATCTGGGTTAGTGAAGTGAACTTGGGTGAGCAGGTGCAGGCCTGAAGGGAGCCAGTAGGGAGAGAGCTCAAGCGGTTGACACGCCAGAGAGATGGCAGCCACCTGTGGCCCCAGGATCAGAGAGCAGGCTAATACAGGCTCAGACAGCTTTTTCCTCCCACTACCTTGTCTGGACAGTGCCTCTCTTCTTCCAAACCCAATCAGAAGTCTGTCAATGCAGCCCTTGGATGTCAGTCCCCCAGGACACAGGGAAGGCCCAGGGATCAATCTGGATGGACAAACAAAAGACATAAGGCACAAAAAATTAACTAACTGTGATTCTGGAAAATAGCTTGGTACTTTTTTTTAATATAGTTAAGCAGACACTATAAAACTGAGTAAACCATTCCTGAATCCTTAAATAGAAGATTGAAAGCAATATGTCCAAATCTATATGGGAATATCTGTATATGTATGGAAAACTCCCCAGATGTCCTTCAACAGGTGAATGGGTAAGAAACGGTAATACGTCCATACAGGGCACTTAGTAAGAAGAAATGAATTCTGACTCCAAGTGGATACATTCCCAAGGCATTATGCTAAGAGAAGCCAGTTTCAAAAGATTACACACATGGGATCTCATTCCATCTCTATGGTGTTCTTGAAAACCCCAAACTAGTCAGGCATAGTGGTACATGCCTGTAATCCCAGAGGCTGGGGAGGTTGAGGCAGGAGGATCGCAAGTTCAAAGCCAGCCTCAGCAATTTACTGAGGTTCTAAACAACTTAGCAGGATCTCAAAATAAGCAATTAAAAGGGTTGGACTTGCGACCCAGTATTTCAGCACCCCTGGGTTCAATCTCCTGTACCAAACAAAAATTAAATAGGAATAAATAAACAAAACTCAAAACTATAGTGCTGGGGTACAGATCTGTGGTTATCAATTGCTGGGAGCTAGGAAGGGTAGGACTCTCTAGAGGTAATAGGGTAAAATTTGGGGGGGATGGATAGAACTGTTCTGTGCATTGATCATAATGATACTTGCACAATTATGTACATGGATTAAAATTCAGAACTGTACACCCAAGTATAGGTCAGTTTCACTATGTGTGAGCTAAAAAAATAGAAGAAAAGTCTATGGAGGATATTGTGGACAAAACAGATTGATTCTTGTAAGGATATTGCTAACCTATATATCTTTTTTTAAAATATTTTTTTAGTTGTTGATGGACCTTTATTTTATTTATTTTTACGTGGTGCTGAGAATTGAACCCAGTGCCTCACACATGCTAGGCATGCACTCCACCACTGATCCACAACCCCAGCCCACTAACGTATTTATCTGAAGCAGTTTGAGGAAATGTCAATCTAAATTGAAATAAGAGTTGTGCCTATAAAAATACCTGGGCTGGGGTTGTGGCTCAGTGGTAGAGCGCTTGCCTAGCATGTGTGAGGCACTGGGTTCAATTCTCAGCACCACGTAAAAATAAATAAATAAAATAAAGATATTGTGTCCCTCTACACTAAAAAATATTTTTTAAAGCCTGAAGAATAAGACATTATATTAAAATACCAGCACCATTAAGCAGGGGTGGAGGGGGCAGATATTTGTGTAATAGGATGAGAAGTAACAAACCACAAAATCTAGCCAAGGCGCCTGAGGGTCACAAAGTGATTGTCACCAGATAGACGTTAGAGTCAGGGTGGAGTAAAGGGGTGTGAAAACACAAATCAAAAGCAGAACATCAGGTGCGGAGCTGAGGATGGAGTCTGCACCTGAGGAAGAGCTCAGCTGCATCCTAGGGCTCAGGGACAGAGACTGTGTGCTCTGGGCACCTGTGGCTGAGGGGTGAGGCCCAGCAAGGGTGCAGAGCAAAGCAGCCCTGCATGGTTCAGGGTGCAAGTGGTGGAATGAGACCCAGCTGGGTTGTGCTCCTGGCTCTGCCATCTCCCAGCTATGGTCTAGGACAGTTCCTTTTCCCTTCTCTTGGACACCAAGGGATCACAATAAGTTACCATTGCCATACTGTGAAAGTTCAGCGGAGTCATACCTGCAGCAGTCTCAGTTTCCTGGCTCAAAGGAGGTGCTCAGCTAACAGCAAAGGTAAATTACACAAAACGCGGCAGGTCACCTCAGGACTGTGGTGTGCGTGAGCTGTATATTTGGCAAGTGATTGATTTCACCTTGGTGTGTCTCAACTTATCTGTATAATGGCTGTAATAATTTGTACCCCATGGGGAGAAGGCTTCATGGAGATAAAAGGTGTGAAAATCCTTTGTGAACGGAGAATTACTATGCAAATGTGTTTCTTTTAAGATCACAGCAAGGTTAGAAGGAAACTGTTCCTTTTTGCTTCATTGATGGGCTGAATTACAGGAAGCATTACATCGAGGTGAAGGTTGGTCCCTGAGTTTTGAGGGGCCACAGAAGATGATTAAGAGGTTTTATCCAGGAGGTAACTCACAACTTTGAACACAAGGAAGTGGTGACATAATATCCACATGAGCCTGGGGACTCCTTTTGAGGGTAAGGAGGTCCCCTGGGGAATACAGTGTATGATTAGAAGCCTAAGATTTGGAACCAGAACTTGCTGGGGGAACTTGGGCCAGTGATGCAAATAGAAATTCTATTGCAGATTCTTAACTCTGGTTTCTCCCAACCCCTCCAAAATCCATAATAAGATTATCCGCACATATAATTATGGCATGTTTTAGTACCTCTGAGGAGAATGAACAGATTCTACATCTTTATCCCATTGACTTTATATATGTATATATGTAGATATATATATATATAAATATATATACATATATATTTTTTTAGTTGTTGAAGAGCACAATACCTTTCTTTTTACTTTTAGGTAGTGCTGAGGATCGAACCCAGTGCCTCACATATGGTAGCCCAGTGCTCTACCATTGAGCTACAACCCCAGCCCCCACCATATTTACTTAGTAGCTCATTTTAAACAATGATAGCTTAGTGGATATAAAATGAATGCAAACTTTAAATAAGCTTGGGGAGTTAGCTGGCCTCATGCACAACTGACTTTAGGCATGAGACAGTCTTGCCCCAGGGAGCTACTACATTTTCAGCTTGGGTCACAAATGAGTAACATGGAACAGACCTGAACCTAACCAAAGACCTAAATCAGAATCAAACTAACCCCCACAATGGATCCTCTGACAAATAAATGTTAGCTGTTGGGCATCTGTGAAATGTGGGGGATCATTTGTTATGCAGCATTATCCTCACAATTACTAACACCACAGCAAATTCCTAAATTTGAATTATCCTCGGTTTTGCCTTTTGTGAAATAAATTTTAATAGTGCCTATTGCCAAGTAGGACAATAATCATCATCAATAAATGGGGTGATATATGAACAGCATAGTCCTGAACACCAAGTAAGAGGGCAGTAAAGGAAAGTTTCTGCTGTGAAGGTAGAGTAGCTTAGGAAGAGATTCTAAGAAGTGTCCACCAACCTGAGGCTCAGTTCCCTCATCTGTGAAATGCATACAAAAATCTTTGGTCTGCTTGTCTCTACGAGGTGCTATTAGGGTTTGCTAGAGTTTGGATCTAGAATGTTCCCTAAAGGACTGTATGTTAAGGGCTTGGTCCCTGGCCTTTGGTGTTATTGGAATGTGGAAGAAACTTTAAGAGGTGGGGCTGAATGGAAGGTCTTCAGGTTGTTAGGGGCATGTCCTTGAATGGAGTCATGGAACCCTGGCCTCTCCCTTTTCTTTTCTTCTCTGGCTCATGATGAGGTCAGTGGATATAACATGAATATGACATGCTCTGCTAAACCCTCTTATTGTAATGAGTTGCAACAGGGCCTGCTAGTGATGGACTGAGACCTCCAGAACTATGAGCTAAAATAAACCTTGTTTGTTTTTAGGTTGACTATTGCAGGTATATGTTACAGTAACAGAAAGCTGACTAAGACAGGGTTACAGAGTTACATGGGAGATGAATGTAAGGGTAGTTTGCTGTCTGTGAAAAGTATCCAGGAGTTATTACTCTTTCTACTATAAAGAATCCTCTTACCAATTATTATTTATCATTGCCTCCAAAGTTAAAATGACATATGGGGTAATAGGCCAGAAGTCATTCAGTGCATGAATGTACCACTCTTAAAATTCATGCTCAAAGATCCCTCTTAACTTAGTATGATTTTTTTTTCTATATGCACCATACCAGTAACTTTGCAGTGTTTTTCTCAAACATCTGACAACACAGATGAAGTATACTGTAATTTGGTTGCACAAAGAAAATGGCAGATCTTGAAAACGATTTTGCCAAGATGAAAGGGGTGATGGAGAATTTCTCTCATCACAGGCAAAGTTACTGATAAATGAGGATCTGATAGCATTAGACCAGTGAATAATTGAAGAGAAAAATCCACAAGGATGTTGACAGGGGAGACTTCAAAATAGAATAATTTGATGATTTGAATATCAAAGGGTGCAGAGAGGCCTATGGGAAAATTGATGAAATCTCAAGAAATTTTGCAAAAATAATCCTTTTGATGGGTGTTCATTGAAGGGTGTCATTTCATGATATCATGTAATTTTTTTATGGAAATGGGTATCCAAAAAGCTTAATTCTTAATCATTGCACTATCATCTGGGCTTTTATTAGATAACAAACATTTTGATAAACTTTAGTGTTTTTCATTTCAAAATACAGTTCCCAACTTTTCCCCCGCCTCCTTCCAGGAACTTTTGACTTTCATTGTTTAGTGGCCTTTTCTGCCATCATTTTTTCCATGACTAATTAGGATCTTTTCTATCTATTATTTTCTGCTCCTTTGAGGCCCACAGACCTCTCAGATCTAGTCCTTATCTAGAGATTACAGGGACTGAAGCTCCCAGCAGGTCAGTGGAGACAGTAAAAACCTCAGCCCAGGGTCCAGAAGTCAGCCCTAGCCATTTTGGGAGGAGCTATTTTATGTGACAGTCGGAACGAACTCCTAAGAACCCAAGATGGGGGGTATAGGACATGACTGTAAAGCCACAGCCTGCCCCAGAGTACTCCTCTTGCTCTAACTGGCTTCTGTCCGACTCGCCTGGAACGCTCACTTGGAACTTTTCCCTTCTCTGAAAAATCAGAATGATAATATTTATCCTTCCAGAGATTTATGTGGACCAAATGAGATTACACGCATTAAAGTATCTTGAACAATGTCCGGATAATAGACGCTGGAAAAAACACAGTCACGGTTATTTCTAACATAGTCATGGTGACCACGAACATATTCCTCTTAAGACAAATTCTTTTCTTGCTTCCACTTCTCCAGGATTTTCTTCCATATTTCTCATGTCCTTTGCTTGGCCCCATAGATGCACATTCAGGAAAATGGTGTCTTATCTCAGGTTTGTTCTTCTCTTAGGCAGTGTGGTGGAAGAGCTGCCTCATAATCCCATACAAATTTGAGTTTACTAAGGAGAAGGAGGAGGCGGGGAGAAGGAAGGAGAATTTGGAGATAAATGCTAATATAGGGCAAAGAAAAGAACTTGGCCTCCTCTGTGATATGTCCACTCCATGACTGGCATCAAAACATTGCTTCAGACAGGACCAGCAAAGGAAGCACCCGCTCAGAACTTACCTAACTAGACCCACCTGGCAATGTCCCATTTTGGAACCAACAGAACTAGCCTGACAATAAGGTCGTGAGCTAAGAGGTGGAGAGCTAAGTTGTAAGAACTTACCTGAGGTCACGCAGGCAGCCAGGGCCGGAGAAGGGGTTTAAACTCTTGAGGTCACCTGTAATACCCTTCCTTATGTGTAACCCCAGGGCTTGACCGTTGGGGCCAAATGAGGGTATCCCCGGATGCACTTCAGTTTTCATGTTTGGTAGATGACTATGTGTTATCCAAACATTCTGTATGCCTACTATCAATTTCACCTAAATCAATTGAATTCATTATTAAATTAATCCATTGAAATAAAATTACACACATATATTTATTATGTCAAACCAAGCAAAGGAAGAGAGCTAATTTTCTCACCCAGTGATTGTATGGGAGAAGGAAGGGCACGGGTAAGATTTGAATGTGGACATTCATGTGTGTGTGTGTGTGTGTGTGTGTGTGTGTGTGTGTGCGCACACATATAACTGGATATCTGTCTCTTCAAGTTTTTATCTGTTTTCATCTTTTAAGTGGCCCTGACATAGATACATAGGTAAGGCAGAAAGAATCCCATCTTACCAATGAGTTTTTGTATTTGAAGTCACTCGCTAGCGGAAGAACCAGAAGGCTCATGGAATCTTCTGAATTCTTTCACTGGGTTTTCTCCCACCCCAGCCCCAGTTGTCTTCCCCTGAGCTCTCTGCTCTGTCTCTAGCTTCTGCGACTGCCCGCTGTGAGTTGCTGTACCTTCAGAACAGGGAGAGGGAGAGGCAAAGCTCTCTCCTATGGAGACGCATCTCCTCTCTACTCCACAGAACTCCATCTATCACTTCTGTCATTGCAGAGACCCTGCGGATGCATGCCTAGCAAGGGCGAGAATATATAATATAATGGAAATCAGTCAGGGGCCAATTTTCCCTGACAAAAAGTGAATTGCCTTTCTCAGGCATGTGGGCAAATTGAGGTTGATTAAACATAAAACATTTCCACAAAGGGCGCAGCGGAAGGGAGAACGCAACCCAAGCATGCTTAGGAAGGAGATGCTCTCCTGCAATAAACACAGTCGAAGGCCATCTGCGCTCGTGATAATTTCATCCGAATGCCCATCTGGTTCTAGGAGCGCTGATGTGAGCACCTCCTGGGCACTTCCTTGACCCATGTCCCCTTGCTTAACATGGCATGAGACCTTGAAGTTGCCCAAGGAGGACGTGGAAAGTGAAATTGTGCGGGAGGTAATGGGGTGCTGCACCCAATGTTTGTTTTGCTCACTGCATGCTGGCAGAGATCAAGGATTTCTTTTGAAGAAGGCACCCTTGAGTATGAAGGGCAGTCATGTCTGGATAGCTGCCTGGCTTTGGTGGCTGGGGGAGAGTGAGGAGAAGGAAGGGCAGTAAGTGTGCGCCTGATGCTGGGGGGCTAGCTGACCACTTACCAGGAGATCTAGAGGGTGGACACCCCGAGACGGGGTTGAAAGATCTAGAGGGTGGACACCCTGAGACGGGGTTGACAGATCTAGAGGGTGGACACCCTGAGACGGGTTGGCTGCCATTTTGTAGAAGAACCAAACAAAGAAGAAGAGCTGATTATCTCACCTGGAGGGTTGTACGGAAGAGGGAAGCACAGTGATAAAATTTGTAGGTAGACTTTCCCTTCCAAAATTGGCATTCCTTTTATTCTGTCATGCTGTCAAATTCATTCTCTGCATATTTACTTTTTATCCTTACTGTCTTGTGATTTTTTTCCAACATTTACCTTCATCATTTGCTACTCCCCCTGCCCTAGCATTTTCTGGGTTGCTTTTTCATGTTTTGACCGTAAATGTCTGCATGGACATTATTTTTCAAAGTCTCTGTGATTTTCCCCTTTACCCAGTAGTTTCCAGCCCAGTGCTGAATACACAATCATACCAAAAAGATATATGCCGCTGGCTCTTTGCGGTTCCAAAATCCATGGATATTTGTGACCGCTTGCAGCAACAACTTGCACGGGTCTTATGGGTGGTGGAGTGGAAACTGAGGCGCTTCTATCTTTCTCTTTAGTGCACTGCTTTCTTGCTTGTTTATAGAGGATAGAGGAAACGAGGTTTACTTGCTTTGAGAGGAGAGAGAGAGAGCCCGCTTATCAGAGAGAAAGAGACTTTGCTTAAGAGAGAAACTTTGAGAGAAAGACAAGCTTTGCTTAGAGCTTAGAGGAAGAGACTTGCTACGCCTTAAAGTCCTGCATCCTGTGAACTAAGGGCACGTCCACCCAAGGTGCCCTAGTGATGCGTCTCAGTTCTCCGTTGCGCGATCTGCCTTCCGCCGCTGCCCCTACTCGCTGCTGCCGCGTGTGTCTTCTGCTGTTTTCCTGCTAATGGCTGCTGTGTCTCTGTCTCGCTCCGCCCACGCTTATATCACCTCCAGGAGGCGGAGAGCAGGGCCACGCCTCTTACGCAAAGACTAGGCCAGACGCTCCGAGCAGGCAATTAGTGCTCGGGAACACATGCACATACATTGTATGCATGGACGAGAAAATCACCTGAGTGTGCTTATGTCAATTAACCTCCTCGCTGCCGATGTGATCAGGCGCCATCCCGGCGCCGCCAACATTACACAGCCCCCAACAGATATATATAATTTTTTTCTCTTTTTTGCTGATAGATTTGTTATCTTATTTCTCTGTTAGTATCATCTCTGTGTTTGGCTCTCTGAAATTACCACTCATTTATCCACCTATTAATAAAGGTTGGTTGAGTTACTGGAGGAACAGACATTAATTCCATGCCCTCCAATCAATCACAGTAGGCAGAAAAGGAAGGCATGGTTTGGGGTAGGAAGGCCAAGTTGTGGTGAAAGATAAGACGATACACAGTGCAGAAATATCCCTGCCATTTTCGTTCCATGACTTTTTGAAACTCTTCCATTTTTCTCTAAGTGTCTTTACCTTCAAGGAACAAAGGGTCACACATTAAAACATGCAGGTCATCATTGAGACATTGTATTAGCCTGAAAGTCAGAGGAACCAGGATGTGTGTATGTGTGCATTGTAGATAGATAGGCGGGTTGTTTTAGTACAAACACATGTATCCACATATACAGATTTATTTTTAGGAACTGGCTCATGCAATTGTAGCAGTGTGGCAAGTCCCAAATGTACAGAGTAGCCTGGAGAGCCAAGGAAGAACTGCAGTCCAGGTTCAAAGGCCGTTGCTGGCAAGTTGTCTTCAGCTCAGGGGAGTTCAACCTGTACTTCAACTGATAGAGCGAGGCCCACCCACATTATGGCAAATCACCTTCTTGATTCAAAGTCCATTTATTCAAATGTGAACTTCATCCAAACTATACCTCCACAGAAACATTCAGAAGAGCTTTTGACATATCAGGGGACCATGGTCCAGCTAAATTGGACCCTCACAGACCTGTTCTCACCCTGTGGGATGTCTTCTAGGGTGCAGATTTAAATCACCACACAGGAACAGCAGCTCCTTCTTACCCCTCCACAAACCCTGCCCTGTCAGGAAAAAGGAGACCATGTAGAATGGCTCAGTGCCGGAGAATGAGCACTAGATTATGGATTATTAAATGCCATAATGTCTGCAGCTATTTAAAATGAATAAAATGGAAAGATATTTGTGTTTAATGCAGATATATTTCCAAACCAGAATAGTGAGCCAGCGAATGTGTGTGTGTGTGTGTGTGTGTGTGTGTGTGTGTGTGTGTGTGCTCATAACTAGCAGAAAGAGCTATAGATCCTGATAACCTTCTTACAAAGTTTTGAAGCACACAAAAATTGAAGTTTATGGCTCAGGAGAATAAAAGCATGTATGTAAAAGGAAGCCCCATAGGAGTCAGTGGTCCCCCAGGGGGAGGAAGGTGAGTGGGTAGGACAGCAGGGGTGGGCAGGGGGCTTCAAGCACATCCCTCTAAGGTTTCCTTTCTTCTCATGACCAAAGGATCCCACAGAGCTAAGGACAGATGTTAATATTTTACAAAGTTAAATTAAAAACAAAGCTCTGCTTATTTCTGACATCGCCTAATAGTGATTCTATTAGCAGGTAGAAGGGTGTTCATTTTATTATTTCATATACTTTTTAAAATAGGCTTGAACTCTTTGGTAATAAAATTGTCCCAGTGTCTGCTTTTTCTTTCAAGAGTCCCTGGCAAAGATTGGATGTCTGGTTCTTGCTCTCTAGCAACTGCTTTATTTCCCACCTCAATAACACATGCACACGCACACACACACACACATGCATGTGCTCACATGCACGAACATACATGCACACACATGCATGTGCACACACATGTGCACGCACACGCACACACGTGTACACACATACACACACGTGTCATAGTGTCTATGCAGACTTGGGGTGGGAAGCAGGGCTGGAACCCTTGGTCAGAGGAAATTCCGGCAGACCTCTGTGTCCTGCTCTATTCCGGTGGCTGACCCACTTGATTTAATGCTCCGCAGCCCATCTTAAGCATCCCAACAGGGAACACAGAATCCGCTGCCAGGATAAAGCTAGGAATATGGAAGCAGTTCAGCCAGTCTCTTCCCGCTGGACTCTTCTGAAGGCCCAGACCAAAATGACTGCCTGGTATCCAGAAGAAAACCCTATTTACATTTAGTCAGCCGGGTATCAAATAAATAATTTTTTTGTGTTAAAAATGATTGATTCGACCAGCGGAGCAGGGACGGACGGTATCATTTCTGACTCTACTAGTCGTGACTTCAGGCGCAAGGGATGATGGCAGCTACAGTGGATGGTCAGAAACACACAGCCATCTTTGTTATGGGCTGCCACGTTCGTCTCTCCAACACACGGATGTGACTCTTGAAGGTATCTCTCGTAAAGTACATCGGGAACAAAAACATTTTATTAGAGAATGGATTTTGGTTTTTGGGGTGTAACCTAAACATTTTTGATTTGTCACTCAAATAAATAAAAAACTTTGCATCCCTGCCAGTTAGAAACGGAAGGGCATACTTCAGATGTAAATGAATCACACTGATATTAAATTCTAGTAAAGGGCAGGTAGCCCATTTGATATACGCCCTCAGCCATACAGAGTAGAAAGCAGAGTATGTACTAATGCCCTGCAGATAACAGGTATATGGGAGGCAAGTACCAGTTTTGCCAAGAAGCAAAAAAGAAGGCTGATTTTGATGATGTTCATTGTATATCTGTTTGGGGATTATTCATCAAGGAATATTAACTATTTACAATAATGTGAATACTGCCTAATATTTATTTATCGAATCCATAATTATTGAGCACTTACTATGTGCCAGGTATTCCTAGGTATTAGTTTTCCATTGCTATAATAGCATACCTGAGGAAATCATCCTCAATCGTGAAAGATTTATTTTGGCTCATGGTTTCAGAGGCTGTCATTTCTATTTTCTTGATTTCCATCACTCTGGGCTTATGGTGAGGCAGAGCCTCATGGTAGGGAGTATCTGGTGAAATAAAACTGCTTATTTCAAGGCAGATGGGAAACAGAGGAAGGGGCTGGAGACAAGATATAGTCTGCAAGGACAACCCCCAGTGACCTACTTCTACCAACTAGGCCCCACTTTCTGAAATTTCCACTGCCTCCCTATAGCTCCACCAGCTGCGGACCAAGCCTTCGGCATGTGAACTTTTGGGGCACACTCCAGATCCAAAGTGGTAAGTAAAAACTGACAAGAACCTCCAAGCTTAAACCTACCCTGATAGAGCTCATGTGGTCAAAAAAACGAATATAAATTGAACCTCTCAAAAGTTCTATTGAAGAGAGAGGAAGCAGATCTACAATTGGGGAAGCAGATAGGAAGGGATGTATGAGCTACCACCTGGAGTCATAAGAGAACAGAAGAAGACTGGCCTGGCAGTAGCACACACTCAGCAAGTATTTATTGAGCATCTATTATGTGATAGTCACCTTTCCGGTTAATTAGGATATATGACCAGGACAAAGACAAACCTTTGGGAAGAGAGAGTAAATACAAATAAACATAGTAAGGAAGTTACATAGTCCTTGAGAAGGTGACAAGTGACAGAAGAAATTGAAAGAGGTAAAAATCATCAATGCTTCTGAGTGTGGAGTGAGTTGCAGTTTTGAAGAGTGACCTAGCCTGTCCTCCTTGCAGAGGTAAAAGTTAAGTAAGAGCCTGAAGAGAAAAGGGTGAGCTCCATAGATTCTGAGCAAAAAAAGATTCAGACAGTATGCCTGTGATGTTCAGGAAGGAAGGGAGCTTAGAGCCTTTTACTGTGATGAAGGGGTGCAGCCCCTGGAGGGTTTTGGGCAGCCAGGACAGAATCTGGCTTCTGTTTTGAACATGTCTCTCACCACTTTACTAAACACAGAGGTGAGCAGGACAGTGATGGAAGCAAAGACCACAAAGAGGTTTTTGCAGTAATTTTGATGAGATGGTCATGACTAGTTCCAGGTTGAAGCAGTGAGATGGTGCTAGAGTTTGGAACTTGAATGTCTCCCAAAGGTCCATGTATCAAAGTCTTGGTGCCTAGTGTGGCATTATTATGAGGTCATGGGAACATTAAGAGGTGGAGCCTCATGGGAGGTTCTTATACCATTGGGGGCATGCCCCCAAAGGAGATCACAAGACTCTGACCTCCCTGGTTCATGTTGCAAGTGGGTTTTCTCTTCCATATTCTTCCATGTGCTCTCACCATGATGTGCTGCCTCACTACAGACCTAAAGCAATGGGGTCAACCAGTCATGGACTGGAACCTCCAAAACAGTAAGCAAAAATAAACCTTTTCTCTGTATAAATTATTTATCTCGGTTATTTTGTCATAGCGATGGAAAGCTAACTAACACAGATGGCCATCTTTCCACCACATTTTGAAAGTGAGGCAATGAGATTGACTGATGCATTGGGTGATAGGTGAGGACAATTGGACACCTCCCCCAGGTTTCCAGTCTGAACTACCAGAAGGTTGGAGTTGCCATTAATTGATCGCAGAATATATACAGTGGGAGGAAACGGGAAAAGAGTCAGATCAGGGTTCATTTCTGGAGATGCTCTGGTAAACTTTCAATGATCTACCTATGTGGGGACGCCACATAGGCAGCTGGGAGGAGAGGCATTGAAGGCAAGAGACCATGGGCAAATCTTCCAAGAGACTTTATTGCTGGGATGAGGGGAGCAGAGAAGTGAAGCTCATGGGGCAGCGGGCAGTGAAATCAAGAGAAAGTTTTGTTTTGTTTTGTTTCACCTGGGGAAAGCAGTAGCAGGTTTGGCCACAGAAGGGAAATGGCCATGGCACATAAGGAATTGGGGTTTTTATTAGAGCAGTGAGAAACCATTGGAATTTTAAGTGGAGCAATCTGACAAGAGCAAAGTTCCATTTGGAACAGATCCCTCTGGCTGTAAGGGAAAAAAAGGATTGAAGAGTTGCCAGAAAATTCACAGGACCAAATTCTTAACATGTACCTAGAAATGCATTAACTTGTTCAGTCCTCAGAACAAACCTTCAAGATGGAAAACCTGTTACCCTGGTAACAGGCAAGGATGCTGAGACTCCCAAGTAGTTCAGTGACTTAGCCAAAGTCATCATGCAGCTAGTACATCCGTGATAAAGCCAGGCTGAAAGGCAGGCTTCTAGGTTCCAGAGTCCTGGCCTCTGCCTTTAGGTGCTATTGGTCAGAGATTCCTGTAACCTTTAAGTTCAAAGAGCTCTTAGAAACTGCTTAACCCTGCCTCAAGAGGAAACAGAACTTGAGCTATTCAGAAGCAGTAGCTTGCAAATGGAATCATAATTCCCATGCACCAGGGGGAGGTTGCTATTTAAAGTCCTCTTTTGGAAATCCTTTGTAAAGTCAAGAATCCTTTTGTAAAGCAAATAATCCACTCTCCAGTTTAGCTGGGGAGAAAAAAGGCTGTTTTTCAAGCATCAGATAAATCTGTAAAGCTAAAATCTGCCCACCAAGGTCCTGACTATTCAGAGATAGGAGCTGAGGTAAGATGGAATGGAGAGAAGTGGGAGGAGAAGTCCTCCTGAGGACCCGAGTCCTCGGTTTTGCATGATGGAGCCTCTAGACAGACTGGATGTTATTCTTCCAAGATTTCCAGTCATTTCAGCACTAAGGAGTCTTAGCATCACTTTATGAATCCATAAGCCACATGGAGGGCAGAGTGCTACTATATCTCCAGTACTTATTTTTCCGTCTGAGAACCGTTCCTCTTCTGTTGCATCCCCACCAGGTGATTCTAGAAGAACTGTCAATCACAAGGCTTCCTTCCCCTACCACCTGGTCCCTGTTGGGGCACAGCACCAGGTCTGCCCCAATGGAACTTCCTCAGCCTTTCATCTGAACAATCTTTCTATGGATTATGAACCCTGAGGACAAAAAACAAACTGGGAATTGCAGACAGTCAACATGCATCCACTTGAGAACAAAATCAGAGAGTGGCAGAAAGAACTAAACATGGAGGATAATTAAAGCAGAACCCTGTGATATTGCCTCTAGTTCTAGGCCAGCCATCCCTGAATCCAACAATGTCATCCCCTTTGGATTTTCCAGTTTTACTGAGAAACACATTCTCATTGTTTGCTCTGTACCTCAGGTCTCACTAAAAATGGAATCAGTAATGCTACCTACTTTATAGCATGTAGTAAATACTACAGGAAATAAAGTGTGTAAACACTTAAAGATGTGCCTGGAGCATACCATTTAATTGTGGTTGTATAACAGCCCAAATTTGGTGTCTTAAACATTCCTTGAGATCATAGTTCACTGGTTGGCAATTTAGACTGGGTTCTGCTGAATGGTTATTCTTGTCTCAGCTCTGCTCATTCAGTGCATCTGCCATCTGTTTCAGAGATGTCTTATGTTGTCATCTTGTCGATGTGTGGTCTCACCCCATCCCAGCAGACTGACCCATATCCCACATCTTTCCCCCATGGTGACTAATTGGAATTCCACTTGGTCTTTTTTTTTTTTTTTTTTTTTTTTTTTTTTGGTGGTGCCAGGGATTAAACCCAAGGGCTCTTCTACTGAGCCATATCCCCAGCCCTTTTTATTTTTTATTTTGAGACAGGCTTTCTCTCTAGGTTGCTAACATCCTCACTAAGTTGTTGAGGCTGGCTTCGAACCTGCGATCGTCCTGCCTCAGCCTCCCATGCTGCTGGAATTTCAGGTGTGCATCACCACGCCCAGCTCCACTTGGAAGTTTTCAAGGTCTCTCAATGCCCAGGCTTAGAACTGGAACACTGTCTTCTACTGGACTCATTCCCATGTAGACTCATGGAAAGGGAAATCCTAAGGTCAGCCCAGCTCTCAGAGGTAGGAAAGTAGGTTCCAGCTCTTTGAGGGAGGAGCTACAGTCAACATTGAAAAGACATGAACAGAGAGAGAACTGTGAATGATTTTATCCATTTTTTCAATCTATAACACTAAGCATTCAATAAGTCTCACTGTGTGTTACTGCTACTAATATTATTGTTGACTCTAGCTTAGTTTCCTATCACTCATTATAAATGTTATCACTTTGCTCCTAGACTTTTAAAAAGATTAGTTTGGGGATCACCTTCTTTTATTTCTTGGACTTACAAAAACCCATGTACATTTTGCTTCTAGAAATAAATATTTTGCCCTTTAACATATAGCAAATAATACCATGTATGCAATTTAGCAAAATCTTGCTACAATAAATGACTGTAATTCCTCTGTTATATTTTGTCTGCTCAGCAAGACCTTGGAAATTGCCAAGCTTTAATGATCCAGTTAATACAATCCCCTTTTTTTTGTTTGTTTGCAAGTTTCTCTTTATTCCTTTCCATTTTGTAATTATTTATATTCTTGATTGCTTCATCTTTAATTGTTTTAGATTTGAGGGAGAAAATATTGAGATCATTCAATTCTTCTTATAAATTGTATTTATCCTTTTCAGGAATAAATACATTGTAGATTTTCATGCTTATTAATTTTTGATTGTTGAGACTATCAAATTATGCAAGGTGAGACATGAATACATTTAGATTCATTACTTAAACAAATTTCTTCATGACTATTAATACCAATTTGATTATTTTCATTATTGTGGCACTGAAGATATTACCAATCATCAGTTTCTTCTGTTTCTAAATCCAGCTGAGGATTAGCATAAACCTTTCCCTTTGTTATTATAATGACAAGAAACATGATGTGATGTGGATCTTTATTTTTTTTTCCCCTAGGGAGATTGTGGTTGATTTAAATATGAGGTATTTATAGTACTTTTGTGATATCAATATGTTAAAAGCAAATATCAGCAGTACAGTTTTCTATAATAACTAGAAAGGAACAGTGCTTTATTTTCAGTCAACAATTATGGGATACCTATTGTTTGCTTTGGAATAAAGATCATTGTCAGCCTGGGGTATAAGCAGACTTGCTATGAATCTTTATAAATAGAAGTATTATTATCATCCAGCATTAACAGAAACCCTTTTGTTTTGACTGGATTAGACATCCCCTTTTGTTTGTATTTGAGTTGAATATCAATATGAGCAATTGATAACCAAGTACCAATTCAGCACATTGGCCTATGAATTAGGTAGTTAAATGCTAAATTAAAAAAAAAAAAAAATAGCACTTAAAAAATAAACTCGGGGCTGGGGAGATAGCTCAGCTGGTTGAGTGCTTGCCTCGCAAGCACAAGGCCCTGAGTTTGATCCCCAGTACCGCAAAAAAAATAAAAATAAAAAAATAAAAATAAACTCAATAATTTGGTGTCTCTTACAATGTGTGTGGGTCAGGTGTTCCTGAACTGCATGGCTGAGCCATTATAGATCAGGATATCTTGTTAAACTATTGTCATTTGTCAACCAGAATTGCAGTCTTCAAAAACTCGGGGGCTGGAGGACCCAGTTCCAAATTTGACATGCTCATGTGACTGAGAAGTTGGCGCTGGCTTTAGTGGGAGACCCCATTTCCTCTCTGTGCAGCTCCTTCCATGGGGCTCTTTGTAGGCGCTCCTGACATGGTGACTGGCTTTCTCTGTGATGATTCCATCTCAGGTAGAGTCCAAGGTAGAGGCCGCAGTGTCTTTTATGACCTAACCTTGGCAGCTACCCATTATTACTCTAGCCATTTTCACATGAGTGGCTCCTGATTCAGCACACAAGCAGAGTACAAAAGGATGTGAAAACCAGCAATTAAAGATCACTTATGGCTCTTTTGGAAGCTAGCTGCCACCAACTGTCACTAAGTGACAACAGAATACCTCCTAAAGCCAGCTTTACCAGTCACCTGAGATTCATTACATTGTTTTTCATACCTGCTAGTTGTGTCCTGTTCCAACTATACGTATAAAATAGATGACTTATATCTTCAGGCCCTGCAATTTATGCCTGATCTTTTGGAACCTTTACTACAGTAATAAGAACCTTCTACTGTCTTTTCCAGAAGAATTCAATGCTCTTTCTCTCCTTCCATACTTACAATATCTTTCCCACAAATGTGAGGTGTCAAAAAGCTTTTCAGAATCTTCTCTATGTTATGGGCATACTTCTCAAGAAAAACATGCTCACACATAATTTTAATTATACAGGTTGAGTTGACATTATGTTCAAAAAGTTTTGGATTTTGGAATAGTTCTGATTTCATGCTTTTCTGATTAGGGATATTCAATCAGTAAAGTCTATGCAAATGCCTCCCGTCCTCCCTCCCTCCAAAATTCCAAACTCTGAAACACTATATGTTCTAAGCATGAAATATATAATATAAGTGATATTCAGTCTCCTCTTCTAAGAGATTCAGGATGTCCCTCCTCAGGTCCATTACAAACAGACCTTTCTCTGTATATCCAATGGGTTGATTCCTGAACACCCCACTACTGCTGGATAGCAGAGTCTACAGATGCTCAAGTCCCTTGTATGAAATGGGAAAGCATTTACAAATAACCTACGTGCATCTGCCTATATGCTTTCCATCATCTCTAGATTACTTGTATTACCTAATAGCAATGGAAATGTGATGTAAATAGTAGTTAGACTCTATTATAATGTAGGGAATCATGTAAAAATAATGTCAGAATATATTCAGTACAGGCAGTTTTCTCTCAAGTATTTTCAACCTGAAGTTGGTTGCATTCGCAGAACCTGCAGATATAGAGGCACAATTTGAATACTTATTCAGAAAGAAGTAATATCTTTTCTGGAAGAGATTAAAAAGGAAACTACATTAATGAAGAAAAAGATCAATGTCAGACCCAGAACATATCCACGGGGTTTGATCTGCAAATAGTCAAAAGTAACTATTTCCCTCAATAATTTTAATCTTTAGCTTTAGCCTCTCAAAAATGTACGTTCTTCCCATTGACATTCTCAAATGTCTCATGGATTCTGGATCCTTCTTCCTAGTTCTTATTCCATAGTCTCTGGGGTATTTCATTTTCTGAAATTCCCTGTTTTTTTTTTTTTTTTTTTTTTTTTTGCTTCTAGTCTGCACTCATTTTTCTCTTTCATTACCCATCTGCCACATTCTTTCTTTTCCAGCTTTTTATTATGGAGTTTGGTTTAGTCTTTCTTATAATGGATGTTCCTATCTATACCTCCTTTTTAGTCTTAGATCTTCCTGCCCATTCTGTAACTGTGCATTGGCAAATCCAAATAATCAGTCTGGCACCAGTGGCTTCTCATGAGAGTTGGGGACTCTCGGGTGTTGGGAGAGGTGAGGAGAGATAGGCGGTGGATATGGTATTGGTGTTCTCCTCATTTGCTTCAGTGGAGGGGCAGAACTGAGAATCTCGGCACCTAAGTATGTTTGAATTCTCCTGTCATTTATTCATCGGCAATTGATTCAACAGAAAAATCCTCAAAGCACTCTCTGTTTAAGGAGTCCTGCCTCTAGGAGTACCCCGTGGAGTGGAGTCTCACGAAGGACTGGTCTGACAAATACAAACAGCCAAGTGAAAAACATTGACTTTATCTCCCAGTATATGCTAAAACATTATGCATTCACTGGGCAAGTGTGCAAATACAAACAGAAAAATATCTTGCTCAGCTATGTAATTCCACACGAAGCCTTGAGTGGCTCAGTGGATTGTGTTTTAGCTTAACCCAAGATGGTCTTTTACTTTTTCATACCCCAATCCTTCAAGGTTAAGGGATGAGTTTAGCAACCTAGGAAAAGTAGAGAAAGTCTTGGGGAGTAGGCAGAATTCTAACATGGCTCCCAGTGTTCCACCCTTGAGCCATTCCCAAGACTGTGACTCTGTGGGATTTTACATTTTCAACCTAACTGTGGCACAGTTGAGTGTAAGGAAGGCAGCTTATCTTGGGTGGTCATGGTCTAGTTAGGTGACCTGGCCTATTCCAGGAGACACAGGTTGGAAACATGAGAAGATGGAAGGAGCTACCTGGCAGGGTCCTGAGAGTGGCCACCAGGAGCTGGGAGTCCTCCTGGGTGGCAACCAGCAAGGAAACAGAGACCTTAATTCTGCAACTACAAGGAACTGCATTCTGTCAACTACAGCTTGGAAAATGTTCCATCCTGCTGAACCTTGGCTGGAGAAGGAGCTGGATGGAATTTCAAAGAAATAAGCACTAAAGGCCGGGGAGATTAGTCCAAAACACTTATTAGGAGAAGTTACAGAGTGCTGCAGCTTATCTTCAGGACAGAGAGAGAAAAAAAGAGATATTCCTATCCACACATACCTACAAGGAGTGTGTCAGGGTATGGAATTTATATAAGAGTTTGAGGACTTCTGACTCATGGTTGGGGCCAGTTTTTTGTTTTTTTGTTTTTTTTTTTCATTGTTTTCAACAATAACCTAAACATTTTTTATCAATGCCTGGGAACGTTCACAGCCCTGACTTAGGTACAAGCCTGCCAGGAAAAATCTACAGTAGTCAGGACAATGTAATTTTGGGTGGGGAGACAGAAATTGCAGAAATTGGGTGAACTTAGGATACAAGAGGACCTTGAGTTCCCAGGTTTCATCCTGTTTAATTAGCTTTTTCACTGCTGTGATCAAAAGACCTGAGAAGAACAATTTTAAGGAAGAAAATTTTATTAGGAGTTCATTGTTTTAGAAGTCTGAATCCATAGGTGGGCAACTGCATTCCTTAGGGCCTGAGATGAGGCAGAACATCATGGCAGAAGGGTGTGGTGGAGGAAAGCATCTCAGAACATAGCAGTCAGGAAGCAGAGAGAGACATTCAACTCAACTCACCAAATATACCCCAAAGGCACATCCCCAGTGACCTACCTCCTCCAGCCACACCCTACCTGCACACCGTCACCACTCAGTTAATCCCTATCAGAGGATCAACACACTGATTAGGGGAAGATTCTCATGACCCAATCACTTTACCTCTGAACGCTCTTATTATCTCACACTTACGCATTTAGAGAATACCTCATACCTAAACCATAAGAATCCCATGAAAATCCGGGATGGTGCTTCCAGCTTCTGACTTATAAACTATGAGGTAAGTGAGTCTTAAGTCACTGAGCTGGTAGTGGTTTGTTGTGCAGCAATAGAAAATGAATACATTTTAACCTGTTCTCTTTTGGCAAGTGTGGGAGGGGAGACAATGTAAATGGTAGGGAACCCTAGATCCAGGTTTGTGACTCATTTCTACCCAGTTACAAGCTGTGTGACTTTTATCAAACGAGTCTGGGTCTGTTTCCTCCCCTGCAAAAAAGGAAAGTAATTGTTACTTTGTCTCAGAATTGTTGAAAGTCTTCAGAGGTGATGATAAAGAACTAAGAATGGTGACTGGCATAGATAAGAGTTACAAATATGTTAGCTATCCTTACCCTGGGAGAAGTTTCTAGAATATGGATTTTTTTGGAGGATGGGGAAAGTCTGAGAATAGGAATGTCATTAAAAGTAACAGACATTTTGGACAATTCAGTGATACATTTTTGTATTTTATCCCATTTAATCATCACTACCCTATAAGGGAGATATCATTAAAAACATCATTTCTCTTAGGCTTTTTAAAATTTCAAGATACTTATAGACTCCCAAGAAGTTGCAACAGTAGTCCAGAGAAAAAAATAGTAAAGAGGTCCTCTGTACCTTTCCCCCCCAGTTTAGGATGGTATCTTTTGTAACTTTGTTCATTATCAAAACCAGGAGTATGAATTGGTACAAATACCATTAACTACACTATGGACCTCATTCAAGTCTCACCATTTTTAATTTCATTTTGCAGATGAAATAACTAAGGTTTACTTCAATTGATGATTCTGTTTCCCTTGAACATTTTAATCAAATAATATAGATTTATATCAAAAATAATTTGTCTCCACAGGATTTTTACATACAGTGGTAGATTATGGTGAAAAAAAATTAGTATTTACTTGGCCAATGTGACAGATTAACACTCAGGTGTACTTTATTTATTTAATTAAAAAAATTTTTTTAAGTTGTTGATGGACCTTAATTTTTATTTATTTATATGTGATGCTGAGAATCGCACCCAGGGCCTCACCCATGCCAGGCAAGGGCTCTACCACTGAGCCACAACCCCAGCCCCTCAAGTATACTTTTAATTGCAAAGTTTTGTTTTTGACTCAAAACTTTTTTTTTTTTTGGCAAAGAAGAGAGATGACATTGTCAAGGTTGTTCGTTTTAGGGCAAGTTGACATAGATGCTGACAAGATCGCAATGCTCCAGATATATGTAGGACAATCTGCGCCCCTGGTACCAAATCTCGACTACCATAAAGATGTGAAAAATAGTCTCAATTCTTCTTTCAGTTACCACCGAAGGCAAAAATTTGAACATGAAATAAAGTCGGAAATAACCTAGAAGTCAATTCAAGAGCTAGGTAAAAGTGGCTTGGACCCCTACGGTTAAAAAGTCCGTGGGAGTTTTCAAGATTTTAGTGAATTCTTCAAAGGGATTATATTCCCTTACCTGCTGTCTCCAGGGATTCTATTCCCACACATATTTTTCTGTACTTCTCTGTGTAATTGGATCTAAAACCTCCTCGAGTTGCATGCAAACTCTGCTGGTTAAAAGTATTTTGAGAACTTCAGACTTAATGGAAGGTTTCAGAGGGATGGCAAAGCTGTCTACTGCCTACATTTGCACACAAAACAACTTTAATCTTGGATCTTATCATTCATCTTTCTTAAAATTCTTTGGAGCTTACCATCTGCCAGATGGCCCTCCAGTCTTAAAAGTCTCTCCCTCATTTTCTCTTCTTTTCATGTATCTCTCCTTCTCTTGGGAGAAAAAAATGTACTTCTTGTCCTTCCTTTTGTCCTCCTGGCTCCAATCCTTAGACTTGCATTACCTGTTCAAGTAATTTTAAATCATTTCTCCAACAACGTAATTTATCTCCCTAAGATAACATCTGGTGCCAGCTGTTAAGATGAAGTGCCATGTTGTTATTAATTCCATTACACATTAATGATTCATTTAACTGGTTGACTTTTCAATATCGCTAGTTATTGCGAATTTTTTGAAGTTCCTAAAGGACATTTGTTACCTTTCCATTTCTCCTGCTTTCCTTAGCAGAATGCTCTAGAACAGGTGTGCTGCAGATGTTGCATCTTTCATTAGTGAATGTCTCAGTCCTTGCTGTATCTTGAGTAGAGGTCTTCCCTTGGGTCCAAAAGCTACTTCTACTTCCTCTCTTCAGATAGACTGAACTTGGCATGGACTGTCACAGATGATGCAATCCTAGTTTGGAAACACAAAGGAAGTACTATCAAATGAAAAGTTTTGAAGTAAGAGGTCTCTTAGAGTCCCATTAACTTCAGTTTTAGCCATTGGGATGGGGATGTGGCTTGGTGGTAAAGTGCTTGGTTGAAACTTTGAGTTTGATCCCTAGTACCACAAAAAACAAATAATTGTAGGTATGACTTTACTCTTCTAGTTCTATCTTCCGTGCTATCTGTTGACCTCACCATGTTCCCAATGCCAAGTATAGTGTTTTGCACAGGATGGTTCCCCAGCAAATATTTATTAAATGCATAATGGAGAAAAGTACAGTTTTCCCTTGTTTTTTGCAGGAGATTTGTTCTAGGGCCCCCATGAATATTAAGAGCTGCAGATACTCAAACATCTTATAGAAGATGTCTTAGTATTTGCATAAAACTTTTGTGTATTCCCTGTATGCTTTCTATCATCTCTAGATTACTTGTAAAACCTAACACGATGTGAAAACTACATAATAATTGTTACACTGTATTTTTTTTGTGTGTGCGGAATAATGACCAAAAAAAAATCTGTACATGTTCAGTGCAGCTACGATTCTTTTTCCAAACATTTTTAATCTGCAGTTGGTTGTATCCACAGATGCAAAATTGGCAGATCCAGAGGGCTGACTGTATGTGTTACAGCAAACAGACTGAAATGATAAGCTTTTGAGGAACCATAAAAGAGTCGTTCCTCTTTTTCCTCTCTCCTGTATTGATTCCCGTGTGTCATTAGTAACTGATCAGCTGGCCTTTTGGAAAACAAGGTTGTAATGTGAGCTGGACATTTGTAATATATTTGTTGCTGTAACAGGAGGAAAGAGTAATGGATTTGATTGCTCCAGAAAAATACTACATTTCTGTTGAGGTTCAGATCTGAGGTCTCCTGTGTAAGAATATGCAAGAACGTTTAGAGGTGAAATGATTGGGTTATGAGAGTCTTAACCTAATTAGTGCATTAATCCACTGGTGAGGATTAACTGGGTGGTAACGGCAGGTAGATGCGGCTGGAGGAGGTGGGTCACAGGAGGTGTGCCTTTAGGGGGTATATCTTGTCCCTGGTGAGTGGAGCTCTCCCTGCTTCCTGATTGCCATGTCGTGAGCTGCTTTCCTCCACCGCACCCTTCACCACGTTGACCGACAGCTCATAGCAATAGATCAGACCGTCTCTGAACTGAGATCTCTGAAAGCGTGAGCCAAAGAAACTCTTCCCCTTCTGTCTTTTCTTGTCAAGTATTTTGGTCACAGCAACAAAAGCTGACTGAAACAGTCACTTAATGCTGTTTGTCTCTTATGATGCTGTCTGCCGAGCAGTTTGTACCTCGGCCTTTGCATTCTGAGCACACATTCTGGGAAACCGGTTTTCCTTTCCTCCCACTCCCAAAATGCATTTTAGTTCAATCTCAGGCAGAGCCAGGAGTGGGTGGTAGGTATCCACAAGCCATGTCTCATGTCACTTCTTATCAGCACAATGTTGTCAGGTGTGACGGGGAGCTGGGGTTGTGGTGGGCACGGCTTCACCACTGGTGCTGACTGAAGTGACAAGCAGTCTAATGTGATTAGTGTTTCACTGAGCACGGGGGGATTTTCCATTTGAAAAGATATTTTTTTTTAATGTAACTTTATGATGATATCTGGGGGAAAGAAACTGAATCATACTCAGGCCCAGATGGATGGGCCGCTTCTCTGTTTGGTGAGATGGCTGATGTGACAACCCTAGCGACCCCCGTCTCATCCTGTTATAACATAGTGAACTGAGTCCTTCCGTATGTGTGGCTGGGACTGGCCATGGCTCCCATTATGTCAGAGTAGATACTAGAAACTTCTAAGGGATGACTCCTCACGTTTCCCACTTCATTATTTACTCAGTTCTTCATTCCTCGATTGTACACTATTCTTCACCAAGCACAGCACCAGGAACTGTGGAAGCCCAGGTGTGGTCCTGTTCTCTAGGTGGTTATAGTCTAGACTGGAAGAGAGAGTCAGAGCTGAACAAAGCAGAAGGTACATGCAACCAAGCACCTAGTGCTCCACACATCATGGGGTACCTGGTAAGAGCCTGTAAATGACTGTGGAAGACTTCCTGAGGCTACTGAGTTTTAGAGAACAAGGAACCAAGCAGATGAACTGAAAGAGATGGGTGGAAGGTAGAGAGAGAGAGAGAGAGAGAGAAAGAGAGAGGGAGGGAGGGAGGGAGAGAGGGAGGGAGGGGAAGGGCCTTCCAGAGGGAGGGCACCTGGTGAGGAAAGGCCCAGGGAAGAGGAATAGTTATGAGCGGTATGAGGCAGAGCCGTGAGAGGTGAGGCTACAGAAAATGAAAGGGTCAGGTTGCAGAAGTTCTGCAGTTCATGGACTTGAGGGTGGAGTTTATCTTAAAGGCTATGGAGAGCCACCGAAGTGACCCCCAGACCTCATTCTCTAACATGCCTGTGTGATGGCAACAGGGATTCCTGTGTCTTGATCTACCTGGTTCACTCCAGTCTCATTGGACAGTGATACTGTTATGTTTTGATTATGAGATGTCCCCCAGAGCCCCTGTGTTAATGCAGGAATATTAGGAGATTAGATAATTGGATTATGAGAGCTGCTGCCTCATTGGTCCATTCTAGTTTGAATGGACTTACTGGGTGGTAACTATCGGCAGGTTAACAAAGACGTGGCTAGAGAACATGGGTCACTGGGGACATGCTCTGAAAGGATTTATCTTCCCTGTGTCCCCCTCCTCCACTGCCCCACCCCGCTTCCTGGCTAGCCATGAATGAAGCAGTCCTCCTCCTCCATGTCCTTCCACCATGATGTTCTGCCTCACCTTGGGCCTAGAGCAATGGACTTGGTCGATCATGGACTAAGCCACTAAAACCATGAACCAGAATAGACTTTTCCTCCTCTAAGTTGTTCTTGTCAGGTATTTTGGTCAGTGACACAAAATTGACTAACGTAGGCACCAAAAATTTATCCTTTGCCTTTTCAAAGTTCCTTCTATCAACGCCTCAACCACGTAATGAAGGACCAAAGTTGTAAAATGCTTACGTATTAACCTGAAGCTGAAACTACTAGAAGAAAACAGGGTACCACTTCAAGACATTGGTACAGGCAATGGCATTCTAGATAGGACTTCAGTAGCATAGGAAACGAGAGCAAAAGTTGAAAAATATGATTACATCAAATTGAAAGTCTTTTGCACAGCAAAGGAAACAATCAACAAAGTGAAGAGATAAACCTGCAAAATGGGAAAAAAAACATGCGCCCACTAATCATCTGACAGAGTTTTGATGTATAGAAAACATAAAGAACTAATTCAAAAAAACTTAACAATAATAAAGTAATTAAATTAAAAATTATACAAATGATCTGAATAGATGCTTCTCAAAAGAATAAATAGAAATGGCCAACAAATAAATGAAGAAATGTTCAATATCTCTAGTCATCAAGGAAATGCAAATCAAAACTTGGATGACATACCATCACACCCCAGTTAGAATGGCTATAAGAATAAGAAATGCTGGGCTGGGGCTGTGGCTCAGTGGTGGTGTGCTCGCCTCCTGCACATGGGGCCCTGGATTTGATCCTCAGCACCACATAAAAATAAGATAAAGGTATTGTGTCCACCTACAACTAATATATATACAAGAAAAACAAATGCTGGCAAAGAAATGGAGAAAAAAGAGCTGTTATATACTTTTAGTAGAAACATAAATTAATACAGCCACTATGGAAAATAGGATGGAAGTTCCTCACAAAACTCAAATGGAACCGCACATGATCCAGCTATTCGACTCCAAGGTATATGTGTGGATGGATGGATGGATGGATGGATGGATGGATGGATATAAATAAAAATATAGATACATACACGTACACAAAGGAAATGAAATTAGAATACAGAGGAGGTATACACATGCCCATGTTTATTGCAGCACTTTTCAAAATAGCTAGAATATGGAATTGGTCTACATAGCCATCAGCAGATGGATGAATGAAGAAAGGTGGCATATATACACAACAGAGCATCATTCAGCCATAAAATGAATATAATCCTGTCATTTGTAGTGAAATTGAAAGAACTGGAGGACATCATGTTAAGCAAACTAAGCCAGACAGAAAGACAAGAGTCATGTGTTTTCTCTCAAATATGAAAGCTAAAAATTGTTGACCCACAAGTAGAACAGTGTTTACTAGGGATTGGCAGGGTGTAAGAAGTGGAAAAAGGGTTGTTGGCTTTGATCAGGGCATGCTACGTGCATGTACAGAAATTACCACTAAACCCCATTAATGTGTATAATTAATGTTAATAAAAAATAAAAACATTACAAATTAGTCCAGCAATTTATCTTTATCGGAACCTTATTGCAGTGAATGTATTTGAAGACAACAGATGACTCTTGATGCTCTGTGCATGATAGAATTAGGTAATAAGCATTCAGCCCAGCCAGGCTTAATGTAGCCAGCATAATAATAGTGGCTCAGCCTGGATTGCACACCCCTAATCTTATAAGTTATCTCCATTTGTGAGCCCCATTGCTGTTACCTACTGTTCATCCTTTTCTCTGCTTCTTAACTGTGCATTTGAGGAGAGAGTTCTGCACACTTTACAGGCTTGGAAGGCACAGTCAGAATGCTAATAGAGCCATCAACCCTGAGATGCCTCCTTCTTGAAGTCTGAGCAAGGTGAACTGTGCAGCTAATACCTTGCACCTCCTCCTACATGATTGCAATTAACATCTTATCTGCCCTGCGTCTCAAGTCAAAGCTTTGGAACCATTCCCTGAAGGGTGAGGAAGGACCTTAATTACAGAACCAATGCACTTACCCACTGCCTGCTGTATTCTGATGTCACCACCCCTGAGCTCCAGAGAGAGGTCAGGCTGATCCTTGGATGTCATGCGGCTCAAATCGAATATTTTAATTTAGAGACTCAGTAAGTGGCTCCATCAATTAAGACGGGCTGTACTTGCAGCCAACTAGCTGGGGTGCAGGCAGGAGCTTTGATTCATTTCGTTTCTTACTGACCCCATCACAGAGTCAGGGGATGACCAACCTCTCATTGGGCAGTCGAGAACTGCCAGAAGTAAAAGGAAGACAAATGATGGAGGATGATTTTAAAGGGTAGGATTGGCATTTGAAATGACAGTGCATATATCATGCTGGCTAAATGATGGTGCTCAGTGGGGGTCCAGGAAAAGAGGAGTGCATTATTTTATAGTTTGTTAGCAACTAATAAATTCCCAGCTCGGTGCATTAGCACAGTTCAGGTTTGGGTTTTTTTTTTTTTTTTTTTTTTTTTTTCTCAAACAAAGCTTAGTGCAAGTTAAGTGGACGTTTTCTATTAGATTTTTCAGTGTTCCAGACTCTTTTGACCCAGTTAGATGGTAATGAAGCAAGGTGCTGCTTTTCAGAGGGTAGGCTGAGAGCGGACTCTTTTCCTTTCTATCTAATCCTGAAACTCGGGGAGGGATTGCACCTGCAGAATTGTGTGCGTGGGAGAGAGAGATGATGTGAGAGAGAAGGAACTGGAAAGGTCAAGTTGATCCACACATGGGCATGGGAATGGACGAAAACCTATCTCCCTTCTTCTTTCACTTTTTTTTTTTTTTTTCACCCTTTTGCAGTGCTGGGGATGGAACTCAGGGCTCATACATGCTAGGCAAGTGCTCTACCACTGAGCTACACCCCCGTTCCCTCATCTCCCTTCTTTATCAAATGCATAAGAGGCTGTCCTTTTGCCAGTATGCCAATGAGGTTATGATGGGCTCATTCCCTATTCCCCCAGTTAAAAGAAAAATCTTCTGTTTCCACAGATCATCTGGTTGCCAGTGCCCAACTTCAAAGAAGCAGAAAATACCAGTCTTGTGGGGAAGGTTCTTTGGGCAAGGCAAGCATCTTCCTCATGGCCTCAGAGAGCCTCTCCCTGCTCTAATAACTGGTAGGTCTTTGGAATCGATATCACACAATCAGGTATTTGCAAAGAGGTACCACGGCTAATGACTCACTCCCAGTGTTATTGGTCTCAGATGAAACATAATTTACAATAAAGTATTGTTTTAGCAGACACATCATAGTAGCTTAAAATATGCAGGAGCAATTATTTGCATTTGCTGCCGGGTTATTATCTTGCTTATTTACCAAGAAAGTGGCTAACTGTCACCCTGGCTTTCTTCCATAGTAAACCATGAATAATTTTTGTTAAAGTTTGTACTTTGAATTTAAACATAACTGGGCCATTATGGCTGGCTGCCTCCATAAACAAGCGTATGATTTGCATGTGTAGATGAGCCTATTGGAGCTGCAAATGAGGGTGGCCTCACAGAGAACATTACTCTGCTTCCCCTCCATCCTGCGGAATTCACAACCGCCTGGGAAATCGATTCATAACTAAAGGTCTAATCGAAGAGTTAGGACAGGATAATATACAGTTGCCAGAGTGAAGTTTGATATGGAATTTAAATCTTGTCTCTGGCTCCAGGTACCATGGTTGGAAATGCAAATCACTCCTTTTAAAACTCACTTGCAAATGGAAGGAACAATTCCCGAGTTAATGGACTCCATGGGAATTTTCCCCTCCCACTAGCAATTTGAGATGCATATTTATTATCAAGTTATTGGGCCCATGACTCCTCTCTTTTTGCCACTGCTGCCATTCCCAGCATGGAATCTGTGTTTGGATTCCATCAAATTCTGAAGCTTATACTTGTATTAACTTTGGATGATTCTAGTGGAGCATGTCACTGGTTGTGACAGGATTATTCATGAGCTAAAAGATTCTGACTCAGTTAGGAGAGCACCCAGGCTTCTCATCCTGGCGGAAGGAAACAGAAATGACAGCAGAGTTCCCCAGGGAAGCACGCAATTTCTTTGGACTTCCTTCACAGAAGCATTTCCTCAGAAATCTGACAACAGACCCCGGTGGGGTGGTGGGTCTGAGGTGGTATTGGTTTGGTTGAGGGCCCTGTTGTGGACATTGGTTATGGGTAGGGGGATGAGGAGGTATATATGGGTGTTGTGTATGCTCTTGTCCACCTGTGTACTCTTTACCATCAATTTCCAAGTGGACTGTTGACTTTGATGCCCTGATGGGTATATATGCTCAGGATTCCTACAGAGCAAGAGAGCCCCTCTAAAATGTTTTTTTTTTTAATAATTTTAATATGCGAAAGAAAGTATGCAAATAGCCATTGTAGGGAAACGACGAAGAGTTGCTTCAAATACCCTCAAACATCTTTTCTGATTTAGTATGTGGATTGTCATTTGGTTGGGTTGGAGTGGTACCATAACCTTGGTCGGTTTTGGTTGAGACTCTAAACATCTTCCTGGGATATTGCCAATGGCTCCCCCTCTTGGTGTGAGCCAGATGGTGAAGCACTGAGACCAGGGAAAAGAGAATGGAGGAGGAATCGATGTGTGGAAAGTATCAAAGCAGAGCCTGGATGCCAGCCCTGCTGTGTTTCTCACTCTATTTTGGGTAAAATCATACTTTTATGGAAGGTGAAGACCTCTAGACTAAGAGTCAGAGGTGCTGGATCAGACTTCTATTTTGATCATTGATCTGCCTGATAAGATTTGGTATGGTTTGCGTCCTTCAAAGGTTAATATGCTCAAATCTTGGTGTCCAGTGTGGTGGTGGGAGGTGGTGCAGAACCTTAAGAGGTGGGGCCTGGTGGAAGGTCCTTAAGACCATTGAGGGGTTGTGGGGTCCTAATCTCTCTCTGGCTTCCCATTTCAAGATATGATCCTTCCTCCCGTCTAAACTCTTCTATCTGCTATCTTGTCCTCACCAGAGCTAATGTGCTGCCTGGACTTTTAGTCTCCTGAACTGTAAGATCAGTAGATCTCTTTTTCTTCCTGGGTAGCTCGATTCAGGTATTTAGTTATAGCAATGAAACACAGATGAATACATTGATGTATGATCTCGGGCTGTTCACTATAGGTTCACTATAGTCCTACTTGAATACAGCTACTTCCTCAGCTACAGTTTTGTTCTCTTCTTTGGGTGGCAGTGAGTACTTCTTTAAGAGGTAAACAATGAAAGCATTCTGAAAATTAAAGAAGTACTTGATAGCACAGGTGCTAAACTTGCTTAAAAGTAGAACTCGAATCCTCTGAAGTAAAATCCTACTCTGCAGCGAATATTTGAGGAAAGCTTTCATTCTTGGGCAATTTCTTGGAAAAAAGTATTTTAACCTTCCCAGTTATCTACAAATGGATGTGATTATCAGAATTGCAGTATGTTAGAGCTGTTTCTCCTGAAAATGGTTGAGAAGACGAGGACTAGATAGTCTAGACGTCACCTGTTCTTTTGTTGATATGTATGGGTACACACACACACACACACACACACACACACATATACATGGTGAAAGTTGTCTCAAAAGATAATTATAATTAATAGAGATCTTATCTCTTTACCACTGGTTTATAGAACGGCACATGTTCAAAACTGGGCAATAACAAAGAAGAGAAATAATCTCAACTCAGTATTATGACCCATGGTCAGGACAGGTGTGGGCCTTCTGGTTATTACAACTCTTTAGTATATATTACCAGGCAACCCAGTGTTTCACACAATATAGAAGTTATGGATGCACCAAAAAATGGGAGAAATGAAAATGGAAATTGGTTAGGAAAACTTCTTGATTATGACATGGGTCAGTTGTATCTTCCTCCTTCTTGCTATATACTGAAAACGATCCACAGAGTTGATTCCCAGCTAGGAAAAAAAAAAAAAAAAACCTTAGAGAAAATGTGGTCTGTCTCTTTGCACAGATGATGTTATTGTGCCCTGATAGAGGACATCAAAATCGAGGTGTGGATCCATATGACTGAAGCAAGTGTCTGGCACATAACAGATGCTCAGTAAATGCTCATTGAATCATAAACCTTAAGAGTGAGGCATTTCGTTGTAGTGCACAGTCCAGTGGGAAAATAATGGACCTGACCAGGGATCACAGTGCTGTAAATTCAGGTCAAGAGATCTGAGTTCTAGACTGAATTCCTTCTGTTCGCCTAAGTTTTTTTCTTTGTCCATGGTGAATACAGTTTTCCATTCTAGCTGCTTTAGGTGAGTACTTGTTGTAAATAGGCAAACAAATATTAGTGTACCTTGGAAAATGTCTACTTCGCTCCTCTATAGCAAGTGAACTTGCGGCACAGATGAACTAGCAAGATCAGGCACTCTGTAAGGTAAGTTCCAGGAAGCAACCGAAAACAGCTAAATGAGATATTTCATTAATGGCTGGAGTTGGTGGTTACCATTTATTTATTGCTCCTCAAATTTATTGGAGGAGGGATAAACTTGTCTAGAGCAGAGCTGTGGAGTGGAAATCAGTCAGGGCTATGTTAATCATTAGAGCATATTTCTTATGTCATAAAGCATTTTAAGATAAAATGCCAGGTTAAGGTAGAATTTCAATTTTCTAGGTGTTCCATTTTCTCAGATTCTCCGAATAACAGTGCCTAGAGCCCAGGGCACCAGTCATAAACCCACCAGAGAGAGCAGGATAGGAATAGATAATCCCTTGCTTTTAAAAAGTCCTCTTTCAGAAAATCATCCTTTACACATTTCTGCTTCCTATATGGAAATCCAAGTTTAACAAAAATAGTTATGGGACAGATATTCATTTTTTTCCATAAGATTCAACCAAATAGCCAATTATTTCACAGTGCTTAGGGCAATGAACATGTGAATTAAAAGGCATTGACTTCCTATAATCTAATAGTTGTATTCCTAACTGGCACTGTTTTAATGGTGTGAAAGTCCCATTTAGTTTTTTCCACTTGAAACATGTCAGATAGCCACAGGTTTCCTTGAAGCAATTACAGTAGAAGATCAAATAATTGCAATGTGAGATTGAAACTAGGACAATTCCTTACTACTAATGATAGAGTGAAAACACTTATTGGATATCCCTGGTTTTCTGGGGTTTTGGTCATCTCTGAGTTTTGGTTGGTTATATTTTATGGTCATAAGAGAATGTCCCAGTCTAGAATTCATTCACATCTCCAAAATCATTTCTTTATATAGAAAGAAAGACAATCCACTTGGCCATTGTACATGTGAACACTTTCTGGTTGTGATACCAAAAAGCACTTTAAATTTTTTTTTTTTTTTTTTTTTGGTTATGTTTTGAGATGAGTCTTGCTATGTTGACTGAGCTGGCATGGAACTCCTGGACTTCAACCACTGAGTAGCTGAGACTAGAAGTGTACACCACCACACCCTGCTTTCCAAAGAGGTTTACTTATCATGAAGTTTGATCCCTTTCAAGTCCCACTCACATATACTACTATTTTATCAGATGGTGACCTCCTATGTACAATCACCATGATTAATTGCATGAGACTTACAGGTTTTCAAGGATCACTTAGAGGCAATTCAAGTATCAAGATGTAAAATTTAACCTTTATTTCATTTTTTAAAACTAATGCAGTAGAATGTTTATTTTTACTTTAGCTCCCTGTACTTTCAGTCTGGAAGAAGTGGGCTCTACCTGATATTATCTGGACTTTCTGGGGTTGCAATTCCAAGAAGGAAGCATGGTTTTCTTAGACCAGTGTTTCCCAAACTGAGGTCTAAGCTCTTCCTTCCTAGAGTCATCTACATGTCCAGTTAAAATTTTAGATTCTGTGTGTGTGTGTGTGTGTGGTGGAGAGCGGTACCAGGAAATTGAATCAACTGAATCCAGGGGCAGTTAACCACCAAGCCATATCCCCAGCCCTTTTTATGTTTTATTTTGAGATTAAGTCTCACTAAGTAGCTAAGATCCTCCCTAAGCTGTTGAAGCTTGCTTTGAACTTGCAATCCTCCTGCCTCAGTCTCCCAAGTCACTGGGATTACAGGTGTGTGCCACCACACCTGGCTAAAAATTCAGATTCTTGGGTTCTTCTGCAAACCTAGAGAACCAGAACCACCAGGGTTGAGCCTCACAGATCTAAATTATAACAGATTTCCCAGGAAATTCTTATGCAAGTTACTGGTTGAAAAACACCACTGTAGATTTTGATAGAACCCATATGGGTAAGGCACTATGATGCCAAAGAAATTGATGATGGGGGAATTAAGGAGCCAAAGGAAGGTCTGGTGCTTATATATTTACACAGAGGACTTCTATTCCTTCTGCAAAGATCTCTGGTCAGTCTGCTGCTCATATTCTGGCCATTCTCCATTTAGACAGCCCTCATCCTGATAGGATGGTTTGTCCCAGTGCTGAAAGTACCTGATGTGTGTGTAAGGTGAGGGACCATAGAAGTGGTGCCAGCTCTCACCTTATCTTCCCTTTGATCTTAGGAGAGCATCTCCTTTGCCAGGAATTGTCTTTTCTTCAGTCCCATTGAGGTTATAAAGTTTGGGCATTACCCTTTGAAGAAACACATCTGTGACTTGGTGGGCTATGCAGGTTACATAATGTCCTAAAATCTTACATATTATTTGCAATTCAGTGATCTTGACTCTCTCGCCCAACATAAAGTCCATTACGACTGACTGTTCCATAAGGTATGCCATTCATACCTTAATAATATTTTGGATCTTTCTTATTCCCAACTCTGAAAAATGTGCTGCTTGATTACTCTGGTTTCCATAGCTGTGGGTGTAATTTCCTTCCAGGTCTGTCTTGGGTGTCCCATGTTCCCTGTATGTTTGATCTGTGAGGGAACTCTTCAGAAATTCATCTAGGAGGTATCATGAGGGAAGAAGACATTAGAAGATCAAAGCAGATTGGGTTTCAAAGAATCATCTCTAGCATTCTTCTCTGTATATTTAGGGGAAAAAATACTTTTTAAAAAATCCATCTTCTTGAATTCTCTTTTTGGTTCTCTACCTTTCCCTTTCTCTTTTGCCTGAATAGTTTCATCTTTCTCTTGTAGCCTGTGTGCTCCTTTCTTTTTAATCAAATAAATCTCGTGAACCTCTTAAATATTTCACAGAATTTCTCATCTCCATCCACAGTTAAATCGTGCTCGTTTTGATTTTTCCCCTTTACTAAGGTTTCTCTTCTCCTCTCTTCCTTTAGTACTCTGCAGCATCCACCATTAACAAAATATTAGCTGTTTCTAAGCTGTCCTCTTCAGTCTGTAATTGCCATATCAATGAGATGGCCCAAGGTATTGATGGGATTCCTCAGGAACTTAATTGGGAACAGCATTTGATCAGGGTTCTTCTTCTTTATTTGATGCAGTCTGAACCTAATATGTTTTTTCGAAAATATCTCAGTTGCCACGGAGAATTGTTGCCTCACAGGGTTCCAACCCACTGGACAAGATCAAATTTAGAAATATAATATGAACTGATACTGCCATGTCAACCTTTCCGCCAGGCAAAGATTATTCACTGATTTAGATATGCACCTGTCTTCTTCCTGACTGAAAGATTGCCAGTCTTGTTTTTCTGTCTCTCTTGTTAGTGGCTCACTTTAAAGAGATCATCTGCACATTTGGAAAGACTACCCGAAGGGCAAATTTATACATACTTTCGACTCAACATAGCATAGAAGGAGAATTTTTTGCCATCCTGGTCAGAGTGAGCTTGAGATTCTGGAGTTCTTTAAGGAGAAAATGTTTCAAGAAAACACAACTGAAATAAGTAATGCAGTCATTTGAAAACAACCAAGTTTTGTTTTGTTTTGTTTTGTTTTGTTTTTTTAAGTTCACCTTATGTCTTTACAGATTTACCTATTCATGCACATGGGCAGAGCCAGGCTGACAGACTTGTCAAACTATGAAAGGCATGTGATAGGAAGGCGTTTTAGTGCTTGATGAAGCATAAATTCAGATGGAACCACACGAATAAATTCGTTCTTGAAATCTATAAATATATGCATTAAATGCCTTGAACATTTAATTCACCGGTTCCTAATAATATGTGTTGACAACAGAAGATAATAAAGTGTAATAACTCCTAACCTCTTAAATGGGAATAATCCCTAAGAGCTGTCACTAATATAGAAAGGTTTAGAAAGAGGTTGGATTTCTGAAGCTAATAATAAAAATGCTGCCCCACTTGAAATAGTGTTTGATGGGTGCTACAACCTACTGATGGAAGAAAAAATAAAAATAACTTGACATTTGTATGTTACTTCGATACTCCATTTTTAGACTTTGTGAGATATCTTTGCGCCTTGTGTACACTCCAAATTGCTCAGTGTTAGGATATTAATGATAAAGAAAGACAACCTCAAAGATATTTAAAAGGACTCTATTTGAGAAAGTACCTAAAAGATCCAGGCTGCTTAGAAGCGCCAATGACTGTCTTGAATTAATTAATCCAACAACAGAATTGGTTGCTTTTCAATCTGATTTTCAAGCAACTGCATTCAGCAGTTCATCAGAGACATGGGGAAAACTATCTATAGTTTGAGAACCCAGTAACTTTGGGTTTTATTTTTATTTCTTTGCAGCAATGTAAGTTTTTAACCCAGAGAATATATTATTAACTGGGTGAAGTGATAGAGGCTTGGAACCTCTATCACTCTGATTTTTAAAATGGTTCCACACAGTCTCCATGTGTAGTTGATGTTTGGAGACTTCAAGGGGTAGAGAGATTGCAGAAACTTGATCTCGGGGAGAGAGAGGGATTAAAAAGAAGAAGAAAAGAATAGAGGAATAATTTGGCTCCTTGGACTTCTGAGTTCCTGCTGTGTCCTGAAGCACCAGAGAAAGTGTCAATTACTTCGAGTGTATTGAATGTTACCCTATTTCTCTAAAAACTGTAAATCCGAGTAGGTGATAAGTCTCTCATTAATCAAAACATTGGTTAAGCAGAAGACCCGCTTTCAGACCACAACAGATGGTAGAGAGTCTCCTTTGTGCTGTCAGCAATTTGCCCAGGATCTACTTCCAGCAGGAACTTCTCTGAAGTTTTGCATTTAACTTTTGCATTTTGTTAACATTTACAGTGTGATCCAGCTGCTTAGCTGGAAGGGTTCCTCTCTCCCTTTTTTTCACTGTGACCTTTGGCATACAAAACATTTAATGAGATCTCTGTGCTGCTCAATGAGCTGAAATTCAAACACTGGTCATTTAGGTGGTTGAAAAGAGAGCTGTGCAGGGAAGCTGTGATTCAGACCCCCAAAGAAAGCTGTCCTCAGAAGTAATTGGAGTTATTCCCTTGTAATTTACAAAGCTCTTCATTCCGGGCCTTCCCTCTGATCTGTGTCAAGGTATACCGTCGCTTCATAATCCCTGAGGTGGCAGAGATGATTGCATCTCTTTTTCTTTTTACAGGCTGAATTTTGATTCATTGTACACAAATGGGGTACAACTGTTCATTTCTGTGGTTGTGCACGATGTAGATTCACACCATTCGTGTAATCATACAGGTACATGGGGTAATGATGTCTGTCTCATTCCGCCATCTGTCATACGATGATCGCATCTTGAAGCATTTCTTCATTGGTTATTTGGGAAGGTAAATAGAAATGAAGATGTCCCCATCTTCATTTCCATGTATTTTGTTTGTGATCTTTGAAATCCATATCTAGGACATAGTTTTGAAATTTGTATCATCTTATTGCTGTATCATAACTTAGGTGAGTCCTGTGTTACTCTGAAAGCACAAAGCTATTACAATGTTATATATTATCATGAGGATTCACACATACTCTGGGTCAAATTTTGGATGCCAAAACTAGGTACACGGAAAGTTCTTGGGTACTAAGTTGGAGGAAATGTTCTTTTTCTATTTTCAGATTTAGAAATGAATGTCATTGTACCTCATCCAAGGAAAAGAAAGAGGGTCTCAATTTTAAAAACACAACACATCTCACCCTGTCCATTTAACTAAAAAGGTGGGTATAATGGTTTCAGAGCTTCATTTCTTTCCTCAAAGCATCAAAACTAAATTGTGCCTATGTTTCCTAAAACTTTTATATTTCAAGTAGTTTTCTAACCAGGGTACCATTTTGGATGTTAAATACACCACAGATTTTTGTCTGATCAAAGGCAAGCCAGTCTTCCTTTATTCGGTAAGGATTTGCTGGGTGCCAAATATCCTCTTGTCCTTGAATCATGAAATCAGAATGAACAAAGATATAGGTCCTTTCCTTAAAGAATTCACAAGTGGAGAAAAAAATTAGCCAACAGGGAGATCAAGGTAGGATGAATGGTGGTGGGAAGGACAGGACCACAGCAAAAAGGCATCAAGCTCTCTTGGTGACAGTTGACAAGAGACTACCACCTTCCTGGATGAAATGACACCAAAGTCGAGTAACAAAGAGCAAACAGAAAGCACTTAACAAAAGAGTAGGGTATGGGGAAAGTTTACCAGATCGAAAGAATGGGAGATCCTAAGAGCCACATGCTAGAGAATACAGGAGGGAAAACAGAGAGGTTGTGTAAGATTGGAGGGTGAGTTTCTTTGAAAGAACCAGGAGAGGTAGGCAGGGACACATCCGACAGCATTGTTTACCTTGCGGAGCAATTTCAAGTTTATTCTTGGGGTACAGGATGCTCCTGATGGCCTTCAGGGTGGCATGATTAAACTTTAGTCTTAGATCATTCTGCTTAGATTGGATGAAGAGGATGAGGATCAGAGGCAGGAGGACAATTAGGAGGTGTTAATGATGATGGCCAAGAGAGAAAGGAGTAGACTGGATGCGAGGAAGAGCTAAGGAGAATATCCAGGGGTTGGGTAGGACATAAATAGTAGGCCCAGAAGCAGTTTGTAAATATGGTAGTCATGAGTTTGAGTTTGGTTTTAATTTGAGTTTTCAAGAAATCACCTGATATTCCTTGAAGAGAAGGAATAAATGAAAAGGCTCTTGCCCAACTAGATGACGCTTGCTTTAGTGTGTTTATGTAACTTAGTTGCAGACAATAATTCCAGAACATTATATTGGGGGCAAAAGATAGGCCCAGAATCCAGATGGTGAAGAAACCACCTGGAAGTAGCTGTTTAGAGTTATCTGTGTTTTATCTCTGATATACTGAACCCAAGACCCCGCAGTCTTAGAGTTGAGGACTGAATCCTGGGATGAGAGGCACTGGATTGGACTGACCCCTCGGGTAGTCTTTATCCATTCCTTGGCAACTTGAGCTGCATTTAGACAAAAAAGTCAAGGAGCAGTTGGTTAACATCTATGGTTTTAGTCACTGAGAGGCCAGCTATATAATCATTACCATTGATTGGTAGTTGTGATATTATATTTATTTTGGGTTTTATCCATGGTTCTTAGCTTATAACTCTTTCTCTCTCCAAGGTTAGCCATAGAAACTAGAATTTCTCCTCCATAAGGTGGATCTAATCTTCCTCCACCTTTCTGCCGTGGAGAGCTGACCATGAAGAAATTCTCTGATCTAGTCTTGTTCAATAGTGGGTTATAAAATTCTCCTCATGGTGGAAGGCATTGCTTCACTCCCTGTAGGGAGGAGAGTTGTATGGAGAGACCAAGAAGAATGCTAGACAACCTTACTCAGTTACAGCTATCCAAAAAAAAAAAAAAAAAAATTTCCAAAAAAGAACTCCAAGGACAGAGTTTGGGAAACTTCCAGATAGCGGAACATAAGGAGATTACTAGAGGGAGGAGCGCTGAAGAGGGCACGGACGCTCTGTGGCTCTTCCTTCGTACCTTACCTTGTGTGTCCCTTTGTAATCCACTTTATAATTCTCTGTATGGGTACAAAAGTTAATTTAAAATAAGTTTAAGAGACCATGAGCAAAATAGACTTTCAGAAATTAGTTCAAAAGTCATAAAAAGTTACTGGACCAAATCAATTATTTGGAAAGGATCACCAATATAATATAACCCAGGGGTTCCGGGACCATTCCAGTGCAGGGAAAAGGAGCTGGCTCTGGAGATGCACTGGCTAGATTGGGACCCTGGTTCCTCATTTCCTGGTTACATTCCCTTAGGCAAGCTTCTTAACATCTCTGAACTTCAATTTTCTTAGCAATAAAAGCAAGAAACCAGCAATACTGACCTCATAAGATTGTAGCATAAAGTGCTTCGCAATTTCTCCATACACAGCAGAAGCCACTGTTATCTTTTTTTATCATTTCTAAACAATCATTCATGGATCAATTGGTTCAGAATCACTGGAGAGATTTTTTGGAGAATATAGATTTCTGATTCCACAACTGTGGGGTCTTGGGTTCAGTATATCAGAGATAAAACACAGATAATAAGAACTTACAAAACACATGGACTGCAGAAGGATCTAGTGCATATTATAAATAAAGAGAATATGCAGAGAGGTTAAGTTACCTATCTGAGGTGACACAGAAAATAGATAGAGTCAGATCCTGCAATCAGTTCTACTCACTGGGTTTTTCACCTCCTTACCCATATGTTCACTAAAACAAAATTATTATGTATGGAATGTAAGGGACTGTGTTAAAGGAGCCACAGTGAAAAACGAAATTGACTTAAACCCATTGGAAAAATTATAAAGGTGGATGAAATTTAATCCCAGGTGGTAGAAACATAGGTATATCTAAAATGTGGTATAATTTTATCAGAAAAGGCTCCTGGAGTGCATAATAAGCCTAGCCTGACTGGATGAATGTTAGTCATAATGCTAAGTGAGGTATGGTAAGAACATGCTGCTCACTGATAAATACCCAATATGAAGGTGTTTCAGGCAGAAATACCTAAGTAGGAATCAGCAGGCTAATCATGTTTGTTATAATATTTATCTCAAAAGCCATTTGTAAAAGAGAACATGTATTTGGTTAAAGTTTATAAATATTCATATATAAATAATATAAATATATAAATAATATTTATATAAATACATATTTGTGTATGTGCATATATATGTGTATATATATATGCATCTGTATCTATCTTAATATTACAGCAAAAGTTAAAGCAGAATCTTGAGGGATTTTAATTTGTGGTTTTTTTTTTTTGTTTTTTTTTGTTTTTTTGGAGGGATGTCAGTTCTTTGCTTTGAAAGAATATCTGATTTCAAAGTTTCTGCTGATACTCTTTTGGATAAAACAAAGTGCATGTCCCATGCTATTTTCATTCAGTATATATGAAGCTGTTTGAACATTTTTTCCTAAGAAATATATCTGATTTAGGAAAAGTCTGTAGTTTCTGGCACATTGTAGAAACTTATTAAATGGTGTTTGGGTGAAAGAGGAAATGAGTGAAAAATCCAGTAGGTAAACTGAGTTTATTGGAAAGAAGGAGAGGGCCAAGAACTAGGACTGGAGAAAGTAGCTCTGAGGATATAAGTCAAAGGCACATGCCAAACCTTTCCTCCAGGATCTTCTTCCTGGATACATCAGTCATGTTTCTGTGCTCAAGGATCAAGTGCCTGGAGGAGAGCCTTCTAAGTCACTCTGAAGGTGGCCATGTTGAATAACGGTCCCATCAAGACTGTATCCCATGGGGTGGAGGAGGTTCTCCATAACACAGTTGGGATATGTTATGGTTTAGATATGAGCTGTCCCCCAAAGCTCATGTGTAAGACAATGCAAGAATATTTAGAGGTGAAATTATTTGATTATGAGAACTGTAATCTAACTTTGGGATTAATCCACTTGAGTGGATTAACTGGGTGCTTCCTGTGGACAGGCAGGATATGACTGGAGAAAGTAGGTCACTGGGAACGACCAGGATAAAGACCCTGCCTTTGAGCTCAAACATAAGATAAAATTAATTACCAAGTGCAGAAAGGTAGAGGTAAATGATTTTGTTATCTTCAGTTTTTAAGTATATTTGGAAACTTAGGTTGTCCACCCACGACTAGTAACAGCTGACTGGAAGATAGCAGTGAGACCATAGAATTACTAGCCCCATGTACCCTGAGGATCATGTTCTGTCTCTGTCTGCCCCATTCATGATAAATGTGTGGTTCTGGGAAGAGCCCCCTGAGTTGATGGATATCTGGATGAGGGAGGTCAGAGAGGGAAGTGAAGAGAAAATTTCCCACTTAAAAAAGGCCAGAATACCATCTCACCCCAATTAGAATGGCAATTATCAAGAGTACAAGCAACAATAGGTGTTGGAGAGGATGTGGGAAAAAAGGTACACTCATACATTGCTGGTGGGGCTGCAAATTAGTGGAGCCACTCTGGAAAGCAGTGTGGAGATTCCTTAGAAAACTTGGGATGGAACCACCATTTAACCCAGTTATCCCACTCCTCGGCCTATACCCAAAGGACTTAAAGTCAGCATACTACAAAGATGCAGCCACATCAATGTTCATAGCTGCTCAATTCACAATAGCCAGATTATGGAACCAACCTAGATGCCCTTCAATTGATGAATGGATAAAGAAACTGTGGTATATATATATACAATAGAATATTACTCAGCCATAAAGTATAATAAAATTATGGCATTTGCAGGCAAATGGATGAAATTGGAGAATATCATACTAAGTGAGATAAGCCAATCTTAAACCAAAGGACGAATGATCTCGCTGATAAGTGGATGATGACACATAATGGGGGGTGGGAGGGAGGCAAGAATGGAGGAAGGAGGGACTGTATAGAGGGAAAAAGGGAGTGGGAGGGGTGGGGGGAAGGAAAAAATAACAGAATGAATCAAAAACTATTACCCTATGTAAATGTATGATTACACAAATGGTATGCCTCTACTTCATGTGCAAACAGAGAAACAGGATGTATCCCATTTGTTTACAATTTAAAAAAAAGTTCAAAAAAAAAAAAAGGCCAGAATAAGAGAAGACACTAAAACTTGGGTTCCAGAAGTGAGCCTGATCTGTCCAAGGTGCTGACCAAAGGCCAATGAATTGAAATCAGAAGGAAAAACATCTTTATCCCAACTTTTTGAAATATTGAACTTTGCAATCAGACCAACCCATGATGAATTCCAGCTCTTCTGCTGACTGACTGTACTACCTGGGACAAACTACATAGCATCTTGAAGCTCCAAATTGCTTGTCTCTAAAATAAAGGTATTTATAGCTGCGTGTATCTCATAAACTGCTATCCTGGGGTTCCATGTCTAGCATGGAATTAGTAATCAATATATATTAGCTACTTTTATTAATTTGTGAAATAATGGTTTTCTGATCATGGAAAATGTTAAGTAGTTTGGATGTGTCCCATAGCCAGAGACTCAATAGATAGGAAGTATGCATCTGATCAAGGTCAAACTTGATAACACCTGTCTTCTTTAAAATTCTGATAGCATAGCATCAAACTTTCTTTGTAATAAGGAATTCATCATCTTGAAAACACTGTGGATTATGGTTCACAAGGGAAAAAGAAATGCTTTCTGCAATTCCCTTCATGTGTCATGTTTACTGATAATTCTGGAAATGAGAGGAAGCCAGCAAAAGACGTCGAGAGTTCATCAATTTAACCAATTTCTCGTGATTAATTGCCATGGGATGAGAAAAACTAATCTCTGAGAGAGGCAACTAATAATTTTGAATTTTTCCAACATGTTTTTCAGAGACATTTACAAGGTGTATGTGATATGTGTTAATTATCATTACCTCTGATTATAGATTATACAAAGGCCCAATCTGAATCTGAAGAGCTGTTGAAATTTGCTGAACTCCACTCTGCAGGCAGATGAAGGTTTAATTGTAGCCTTGCCCTAGTCCCACCTGAAAGACTTGTTGAGTGTTCCTCAGTGTGCACGGATGCTGAAAACGTCATTCCCCCCTGCTCTCCAAAGTCCAGGGCATCAGAATTGATGCTAATTGAAGCTTTAGTTTCTCTCCTTCCTCTTAGTTCTTTGTGAAACATTTTAAGCATTTAAGAAAATTGCAGAGAACTGTAAACTCCCACCTATGCATCCCACAGATTTAGCTTTTTATCATATTTGCTTTATGTCCCCTTCCATTTTATTTCTTTCAATAAGTAAAAATGTTGCAGATAGAGTTGTGACCCACTCTGAGGAGCACTTACTGGTAACCAGAAATAAAATACAAAACATGATGGAAAGCCTAGTTTTCCCAACAGAGTGTTCAATTTCAATATTTTTTAAAAATGCACCTTTTAGAGCATCTTCGGTGTTTGATGCCATGTGAACAAATTTAACATACATTCAATGGTGTGCTTGTAAACTGGTTTTCAGAGAGGGGGAAAAAAGAAAGTCCTGATTTCCACAATGTGTGACGCACACACCATGACAGATTTCAAGCTCTCAGCCGTTTAACAACTGGCTTGTGAAATTCCTGAATGCTTAACGGTCTGCTTGTGTGAGCCAGTGGAGAGCTGGCTCCAGCACACAGCTCTGAGTGTTGGTTCATTCGTTGGATGTTTCTGGGTACCATTTTTTGTGTGTCATAAATGTTGGGGGGAAATAGCAGGCTTTCTTCCAAAGGAGGTTTTTAGATGGATTCCAGTTCTGAGAGATTTAGGCACAGTGATATGTTGCTTAAAGATGTTCTGGTCAACAATGGAGCACATAGATCATGGTGGTCCCCCACTTCACATCACCTAACAACACAGTAGCTATTGTAATGTCATTTAACCCTTGTGTGGTGATGCTGGGGTAAACAAACCTGTCGTGCTGCTGGCCCTAAAGACATATAGCAAGATGATTATGTGCAGGGCACAAGACTTGAGAGTGATAATAAACATCTATCACTATGATTTGGATCTTGAGCATCCCCCAAAGGCCTGGATGTGATTGAGCTGTTTCTCAGTGTGACTGTATTGGGAGATGGTAGAAACTTCAAGAGGTGAGACCCTAGTGAAGAGGTCCATAGGTCATGGAGGGAAGAAAGGAAGCCCTGGGGCCCTGCTCATTTCCTCTCTCTCACTTTTGTTTCCAAATTAAATCTTTTTTTAAAATATATTTTTAGTCATAGATGGACACAATACCTTTATTTTATTTATATTTTATTTTTATGTGGTGCTGAGGATCGAACCCAGTGTCTCGCATGTGCTAGGGGAGTGCTCTATCTACCACTGAATCACAACCCCAGTCCCAAATTCAGTCTTTCCTTTTGAAAGTTGACTGTCTCAGTCATTTGTTCTCACAATGGAAAGCCTACCAAGGCAACTGTCCACTCTACTACATGTTTTATCATTGTTTTAGAGTATACTCATATGGTTTTTTTTTTTTTTTTTTTTTTAATTAAAGATCACTGTAAAATAGTAGCCAGGCTATGCTGACATCAGCCGTCTGTTTCCTGTATCTTGATTGCATTGAAGACTTTGGGCAATGACCCGGAGTGATTGAGCTATACCATCTGGGTTGGTGTGAGTTCTCTGATATTTTCACAATGATGAAATTACCTAATGGTCCATTTCTCACAGTGTAGCCTCATCACTAAGGGATGCCCAGCTGCATTCCCATCTCCATTGATGGATGTAGAAACTGAGGCCCTAAGATATTAAATAATGCAGTGGAGGCTGTTGCTAGCATGCCCATGCCCCCTTGGCATTTACCATATCTGGCCTGTCCTAACTCCCATCTGCACATACCTGGGACTCTTTCCCTGCAGGTCTCTCTGTGCCTCCTGAGATTGCTGTGCCTGTAAATAGTTTACTCTGCAAGAGTCTGAGGAATTAACAACTCCTGGGAGCTTATTGAAGTGAATGGATAAGTCCCTGTCTCCTTCACATTCGTGTGGGATAACCCTGAACCACATGCCCTGTGCTGGATTCCCCAGCAGGATTAAGCTCACAGGATTAAGTTCCCTTTAGTGCTAACTGATTAAAAACACTCTTTTATCAGCAGTCTCCCCTTTATCACTTCCCCTGTCCCTTACCTGGACTTCTTGCAATCACTTCTCAAACATGTGACTTGCACACTGCAATCCTGGCCTCCAGGTCTGCTTCCGGGGAAGTCTACACTAGAACAAACTCCATGTTGGTCAAATTCCAGAGTTCTCCATGTTTTTTCTTCCTGCCAACCACCCTGCTTCCTAATGTCCATTCCTTGTCTTAAATTTCTGGCTTCACAGCTAAAATGCTTCCATCTCAGTGGGGACCAATAAGCCCAGGAGAGCTTCTCTCTTTTCTCCTGCTCGGGCTCCTAATCCATCTCCCGAAGGAAAACCAGAATTGATGGACTTAGAGTCTATAGAAGACTCCAGCCAAATGCCAGATTTATTTCTGGTTCAAGCATTTGGGCTGAATCTGGCTTGTTGTATGGAATTGACTTGGAAAACCTAGAGAGGTGATAGAAGTCATAATTTACCTTTCACATATAAATTTAGAGCCAGAGTTACTTTGAGAAGCAACTCATTTCTACCCCAGTCATCAATCAACAATCCAAAGCAAAAAGTGCCTGGGACCAAAAAGGCATCCCAGGTCCCATACTCCTTCCCAGGTCTCACTGCTTCCAAGTTGCTCTGCTGATCATATACTCCCAAAGAAGTGTCTATCTCTGCCCTGGGGCACTTATTACTGTCTTAAATTCATATCATCCCTGTGTTTTCTTTGCGTCTGTGCAAGAGACAAAACTCCCACTAGGGAGAAGCTCTATCTGTTTTTACTTCTCTGGGCATCTTTAACATATTAACATGGAATATGGTACATAGTAGATGCTCAATAAATACTTTTCAAATGCACATGCAGAAGAGAAAAAAAACTGCTGGTGCATGCATTGATGATCAACCCAAGATGTTCTCTCCATCCATGTTCTCAGTGCTTCATGTCTCCCTGTGATCTTCTGATCTTGGGTAGCTTTTAAATATCAGCAAGTATCAGCCTAGCAGGACGTATGAGCTTAAGCACTCTAGAGTCAAAATGCTTGAATTCAAGTCGCTGGCTATGCCAGTTAGGAGCTGTGTGTCCTTAAACAACTTACTTCTGCTCTCTGTTCTTCAGTTTCCTCATTTGCAAAATAGGAGCAGGGAAGAGTACCTAGGTCAGAGTAGTTTTAAGATAATTGAAGTGCTTACAAATAATGATTAGCACATAGCAGTAAAAACCACATAGGCATAGTGTCTGTGAAATAGCAAGAACTCAGTTAACATTTAACTATTATTGCCTTTTAAACATTTTTTGAGAAGGTGAGTTATGAGATTCCTTTAAAAAAAACTCTTGCACACTTCAGGATGAATTCTAAGCTCTAACACTGCACTATGAGCTGCCCCTAGGGTGTCTGGCCTTCCTCTGCTCCCTTCTGCTCTTTGCTGACTAAGCTCCTAGAACCTTGGCTTATTTCCTTTTCTTCCAACATGGTCGAGTTCCTTCTGGGCCAGTGTCCAGACTGTTTCCTCCCACTGAAGCGCTCACCCTTGCCTCTGGGAACCAGGTCCTTCCTTCCTCCATGAGTCCCCTCTTCCATCAAGCCATCCCTGATCTAATTAAAAAAAAAAAGGAAAGAAAGAAATAAATCCCAGCTCCCACCTCTCTGTCTTAGGATCACTTAGGATGAGTGAAGCAAGGCACAGCGTCAGATGGCAGACTTCATGGCTGACCCCAGTCCCTCACGATGCTCCTGTGGAGCCACCAGCCTCTTGCTACTTGCTTTTCTGCTGATGCAGCCCTGATCTCAGGCTCTCAAGCCAGGGACCCACATGTAATGGAACCCTGGTTGCTGCTCTCAATTCCCTGCTGCCTCCAGGTCCTTAGGAATCTTGTCGTTCTCTTAATTCAAACCCTCAGCTGGCTCTTCATCATACCCTAAAACAGAGCAAGAGCTGTTCATTGTGCTTCAGGCCAGACTGACTTTCTTCAGCTTCTCAAAAATACCAAGCTTGTTCCTACCTCAGGGCCTTTGCATTTGCTCTTCTTTCTGCTTCCAGTGTGTGTCCCGCACCTCATTCTCTGGCAGACTTTGTATCTTCCTACCTATTCTTTGTGCTAGAACATACACTTGTTGGAGCAGAGAACTTTGCCTCGTTTCTTTTTCATTGCTGCATATCTAGTGTCTAGTGCTTAATAAACCTTTGTGGAATGAATGAATGACCTGACCAATGAACAAATACCCTTGTCTGATCCTTCCTGGGACACAGGGATTCTCCCTAGAACTGCTGTTCTCAGAGTAGAGTTGTAGAATCCCATCTGGACCCATGGACCTTAGTGCTCCTAATAAATCCACTGTCACCATGGTCTTGGCACAGGGATCCTCACTGGGTTTTGCTTTCCTTTCTGCCTGCCCTTTCTTCTGGATGGTGCCCCAAAATCTCAGAATATCTTCCTAAACCTCTGAACAATTTCAAGAGGTTCCAAGATGCCGACTGATTCAGTTTTCAATTAAACCTCTTCAGCTTATGAAACCTTTGACTTTGGACTGAGTCACATGGCCTCTCTGATACTCTCAGTCCTCAACTGCAAATGGGAACTGAAGACAGGAGTGGCAAATACCTGTATCTTCCAGGGATTCCCTGAGGATTAAGTGAGATCATCCACCCAAAGAATGGAGCACAGCGGCGAATACCTGAAAGTCTGGGTCCTTGGGTGGTCGGCTGTACTGCAGATTAGACTTGTCCTCAAGTCACACTGCTGCTTCTGCTCCGTGAATCTTCACCCTCCCGGACACCCCTGCTTTGTTCCAGAGGACTCTGATGCTTGAGCTGCCCGTGACTCTTTTGAGTGATGGTGCTAGAGTCTGCCCAAACTGTAAATGTGACCCGAACAAAGAAGCAGCTGGATCACAGAGCCTAGAACTACTGTCTCATCAAAGAACCACAGAATTCTCTTTCATGGCCTCCCCAATGGCAGGGGCAGATGCTGACTCAAGAGTATCATAGACGGCCGGTACCGTGAAGCCATACGTGTCCTGTTGTTGCAGAAATGATCTAATGAGTTTTTGACGTTTGCTTTCTGCAGACCCACAGAAGGGAAGATAAACCTATCGTACCCAGTGACAAGATAACGGACTGAATATTAAATCTGTATCTCTTTGCTTAGCAATGAGGCCACAGAGAAGCTGGGACATTTCAACACCTACCACTAGTGTGTCCCTAGAATGGAGAGGGCAAGTAAAATAATGTGTTTATCTAATCATTCCAGGTCCTTTTTTTTTTTTATTATTATTCTGATATCTACTACTGATACTTGCATTTCAACCCTCAGCCCTTCCAGGGTATGGAGTTAAGTTTCTTATTGCTCTTTTTGGACAAGACCTTGAAGGAAAGTTAGAGAGCCCTTTTAGGAGCTGGAAGTGAATATAGGAAAACAAAGTCATAAAATACTCAGACGCAGGCATTAGGATTTGTAGGGCATGGTAAGTGGTTATTGCTTAGTGCTTGTCTCTCTATTCATTAAGTTGGAATAAAACCCAGTGATATTAAGTAAGCTATTATTTAGGAACCAGGGATGACTCATATCCCATACAGGCTAAAATCTCTGGAGGAGCTTGAGAACATTTACTCAATCCATTTATCTATCATTGGACTTTTATTAGTTCCTTGGTTTTGAAGTGATGTCTTTACAAATACCCCATGAAAACGAATTAAGAACAGACAAAGAAGCCTTGCATAAAAGGGAAATAAATCACATATATGCTAGAAACAACTTTACTGAGAATATCACTGTTCTGTGCTAATTTCATTGTTATGGACAGAAAGCTTTATGATTGAATACCTAAGACAGCCCTAAGTCATCATTGAAATGGAAAGTCTACTTCTGCTTGTAATGACTTAAAAAAGAAGTTGTCCAACAGAGCAATGGAAGCTCTTGTCTGCGGTTAGCACTTTATGCAAATGCATTATCAAATAAGAATATGAATTTCATGTTTCAAAAATGAAGCTTTGCAAACTTTTTATTCTGTCACTATCTCAGAAATTCCTTCTTTCAAACCGTTACCTTGTGTTTTAGTTTTTTTCATTGCTATGACTAAAAAACAGAAAGGAACAATTTTAGAGGAGGAAAAGTTTATTTGGGGATGACAGTTTCAGAGGCCTCAGTTCATAAACATTCAGCTCCATTTCTCAGGGCTCAAAGTGAGGCAGAACATCATGGCGGAAGAAGGCGGCAGAGGGAAGCAGCTCACATGATAATGAGGAAGCAGACAAAGACCAAACTCAGCTTATAAAATATATACCCAAAGGCACACCCCCAATGACCTATCTCTTCAGCCACATTATCCTACTTACCTTCAGTTACCACACAGTTAATCCCTGATGGGGTTGATTCACTGATTAGGTCAAGACTCTCGTAACCCAATCATTTCACTTCTCAATGTACTTACTTTGTTTCACACATGAGCTTCTGGGGGACACCTCACATCCAAACCTTCATAATTAACTGGTTGTTTTCTTGTTTCTTCCAATACCTCACAGATAGGTGTATATATAGGCATATGGCTGTATTATCTATTGCTGGTCAACATATTATATCTTCTGTTTTAGTCAGCTTTTTCGCCACTGTGACCCAAAGAACTGACAGGAACAATTTTAAGGAAGAAAAATGTATTTGGGGCTCATGGTTTCAGAGGTCTCAGTCCGTGCAGAGCTGACTCAGGGCCTGAAGTAATGCAGGATGTAATGACAGAGTGTGTCATAGGAAAGCAGCTCAGGACATGGCAACAGAAAAGAGAGAGAGAAAGAGAGAGACAGACAGACACTGCAGACAAGGAACAAAATATAAACCCCAAGGCACACCCCCTGTGAGCCACCTCCTCCAGCCACACCCTACCTGCCTATGATACCACCCAGTTGATCCCTATTTGGGAATTAATGCACCTATTAGATTAAGACTCTCACACCCAACTATTTTACCTCTGAACTTTTTGCATTTTCTCACACATGATGTTTTAGGGATACCTCATATCTAAACCAGAACATCTTCCAAAGCAGTGATTAAAACCCATCTGTATTTATTATCTCACACTTTTTTCAGGTTAGGAATCTGGGCATGTCTTAGTTAAGTCCTCTGGGTCACTAACAAGGCTTAATCCAAGTACTGGCTGAGTGTCTCATCTGAAAGCTCAGCTGGGGGTGGATCTGCTTCCAAGTTCACCTGGGAGATTTCTATCAGGATTCCATTCCTCATGAACTTTGAAGGGTCCAGTTCCTTCCTGGGTGGTGGCCAGAGACCTCCCTTGGTTCTCTGCAATGCTGATTTCTCTACAGTGTGGTTTGCAACATGGTAGCTTGCATTATCAGAGAGAGCAAGCAGGATGGCAGCCAGATAGCCAGACATTCCCTATCTTTCAATATTTAATCTTACAAATGGCACCCTATCCTATTTGCCATGTCCTGTTTGTTGGAATCAAGCAACTAGGTCCATCTGCACCCAAAGGGAAATGATTACCCAAGGGCATGACTACCAGGACCCAGGGCTCATTAAGCCATCATACAGGTTGTCAGCCCAAACTACTTTAGGGAAAAAAAAGTCTAAAATTATTTATAAATCCATGATTCTTCTCTAGATGCAAAGCAGTGATCCACACAGTGAAAGATAATATATAATGGTATTTTCTTACATAGACTTAGATTGCAGACTGGGTTGTAGATTCTAATTCTAAGAACTGGGGTGAGACATTTAACCTCTTTCTGTAAAATGTAGTTAGTTCCTACTTCAGAGGATAGAACCATGGAAACTTTTCAACACGGTGCTTAGTAGATACTTAGTAGTGGAGATAGTTGTAGTATGTTGTATGTGTCATGTACAACACAGGTGAGCAGCAACAGGTGAGGCATTGATTAAAGCCAGGCAAAGCCACCAAGGCCACACACTACTACTGGAACCGACTGGGAAGAGTATTTACATGACAATACCACTGAATATTGGTTTAACCAAGAATATTGGACTCTTTGAATGACAGGGAGAGGGACAATGTGTGTCTGTGTTTATGTTTATGGGGGTTGAGTTTAATCTTCATTTTCCAATAAATAATGGGGATAACCCCCAAATCAATAAATTTCAAATAAGTATGTTATATAAAAAGGCAGAAGTAAATTGTAGATGAAGTTGCAAGTGGTTTTCTCTGTGGAGTTGGCATCCGAAGTAGAATGAGTTGGGTGGAGAATTTTTTTCTTTGAAATGTTAAGATACTTTAATTTTTAAACTTCTTTCAAGTATTGCTTGTCTGAAATTTTAAAAAATAGAAATATTGAAATGTTTTCTTAAAAATGCAAAGGAAGATTTAACTGTAATCCTACTTTTAAACACAACTACTATTTCTGCTGCAAATTTCATTCCTGAATTTTTGCAGGTATTGTGTATCTTTTACATTGTAGCAGTTTTGTCCTCCTTTATTCTGATTTTATACATTTTTATTTGTTAATTTGGGTTACTTTTTCACATTTATTTGGATCATCATTAGCTTACCTATTTCTCCACCATTACACATTTAGATGGCTCCCTGTTTGGGATGATAATAAGTTGTACTTTGTTGGATCATGTGGTTATTTTGTTGCTGTTATTTGCTTGGTTTCTCAAAGTATTTATTCTAACAGTGGACTTGCATCAAAAAGACATTTTATGTTTTTACTACTTATTATATTAGAAAAATATTATATCAAGATAAAACATGCTTAGGTCCAGTACAATAGTACATGCCTATAATCCCAGCAACTTAGGAGGCTGAGGTGGGATGGTCATTATTTCAAAGCCAGACTGGGCAGTATAATCAGGCCCCTTTAAAAAAAAATAAGACAAAATCCACTCCATAGTTTAGAAGTTTACTCTGTACAATAATGAGAAGCAGCTTTACCCCTAGGAACCTGGTAAAGCAGAAACAAGATGCATAAAATCTAGGCGGTAAACCCTCTTGATGTGAAGTGGAATGTTCATTCATAATTAGTAGTAGTGGGTAGTTGCTAATTTGATAGCTTAAAGTCTGAGATTGCTAGAGTTTGCATTTTGGTTTGGTTCAAAGAGCAGCTATAAACTCATGTGTTTTCTCTCAAGCGAGTTGCTTATAGTCATTACCATTTTCATTTTATTTTATTTCCATAGCTTTATTGATATAAAGGCAAAGTCCAATAAAATTCACATATTTGAAGTGTACAGTTTGATCAGTTTTGACAAGTATATAACCAATACAATCAATATAAAAAGCATTTCCATTACTTTTTAAAAATTTGAAATCATACAAACTGGGTTTCCCTGCATGATTTATTACATTACAAATCAATCACCTTAAGATATGTAGAACCCCATCCCCACATCAACTATTTTAAAATTAAATGCTATACTTACAACTATCTCTGAGGTCATGGAAGAAATCACAAAAAAAGTAAATAAGAAGTGTTTTGATAAGAGTGATAATAAAAGCTTAAAATATCAGGATCTTTGGGATAAAACAGTACTCAGATGAACATTTATAACTTAAAGTACTTGTATCCAAAAAAAGCCAGAATAACAATCAAATTATTTTCAAATTAAGTAGGAGGCAGGAAAAAATAAGAGTAGGAGCAGAAATATATGAAATAGAGAAGAAATTATACAGCTAAAATCTGATAAACGTCAAACAAGTCTAATCAAGAAAAAAACAAGAACACAAAAATTAGTATCAATGGAAAGGGAGCTATCAAAATAACCCTAGAGATGCTAAAAATATATTAAGGTAATATTATGATTTGTATGCCAACATATGTGGTACTTTACATAACATGGTCTATAGTAGGAAAGGGCCTGTGTGCTGCTGAGAAGAAAGTGTATTCAGTAGTTGATAAAATATTCTATATATATCTGTTGAATTTTTGATTGTATTATTTAGTTCTATAGTTTCTTTTTAAAGTTTTTGTTTGAAAGATCTATCCTGTAGTGAGAGAAGTGTGTTAAATTCCCCCAGTATTATTGTGTCATGGTCTATTTGATTCTTGAAGTTGAGAAGGGTTTGTTCGATGTACATAGAGGCTCCATTGTTTGGGGCATAAATATTTATGATTGTCATGACTTGTTGATATATAATTCCCTTAAGCAGCATGGAATACACTTTTTTGATCCTTCCGATTACTTTGGCTTGAAGTCCACTTTGTCTGATATGAGGATGCTTGTTTACATGATTCAGATGAGTGATATGTTTTTTCCCATCCTTTCACCTTCAGTCTGGGAATGTCCTTGCCTATGAGGTGAATCTCTTAGAGACAGCATATTGTGGAGTCTTGTGTTTTAATCCAATATGTCAGCCTGCGTCTTTTGATTGATGAGTTTAGGCCATTAATGTTCAAGATTATTACTGAGATATGATTTGTGTTCCCAGTCATTTTGATTTATTTCTAGATTTTAATTTGAATTAGTTTCTCCTTTGATTGACTATTCCTTTAGTATAGTTCCTCCCTTTGCTAGTTTTTTCTTTTTCATTTCATCTTCATAGAATATTTTGTTAAGACTATTCTGAAGTGCAGGTTTTCTGGCTGGAAATTCTTTCAACTTTTGTTTATCATGGAAGGTTTTTATTTCATCTTCAAACTTGAAGCTTGATTTTGCTGGATATAGGATTCTTGGTTAGTATCCATTTTCTTTTAGAGCTTGGTATATATATATGTTATTATGGGACCTCCTAGTTTTGAGGGTCTGGGTTGAGAAATCACCTGAGATCCATATTGGTTTCTCCCTATGTGTAATCTGATATTTTTCTCTCAGAGTCTCTAAAATTCTATCTTTATTCTGTATGCTAGGCATTTTCATTATAATGTGCCTTAATGTGGGTCTGTTGTAATTTTGCACATTTGGGACCTGTAAGGTGCTTGTATTTGATTTTCTATTTCATTCATTAGGTTTGGGAAATTTTCTGATATTATTTCATTGAAAATATTATGTATTCCTTTGGTTTGTATCTCCATGCCTTTGTCTATCCTGCTAAATCTTAAATTTGGTCTTTTCATGTCATCCCATAATTCTTGGAAGTTCTTTTCATGGTTTAGTAACATCTTCTCTCCGTGGTCAACTGTATTTTCAAGATTATGTATTTTTTCTTCATTGCCTGAGGATCTGTCTTCCAAGTGCTCTAGTCTGTTGGTGATTCTTTCTATTGAATTTTTAATTTGGTTTATTGTTTTCTTCATTTCAAGGATTTCCGTTTCTTTTTTTTCAAAATCTCTATCTCTTTATTGAAATGATCTGTTGCTATATTTGTTCTCTTACATCATCCTTTACTTCCCAGATCAGATCAACCATGTACATTCTAAACTCCTTCTATGACATTTACTCCACTCTGGTATCAATGGATTCTGTTATTGGAGTATCTTGCTTTGCTTGGGGTGATCTGTTCCCTTGCTTTTTCATGTTGTTTGTGTGTCTACCCATCTAACAGTGTGGATCTGAGGCAGTAGAGTGTTTACCCTGTGGACTTATAGTGTCCCTGAAGGTTTCCAGTACCTCACTGCTTAGGGAGAAACAAATCATAACAACAACCAATGCAAACAATTTACAACATTAAACCCAATATTTCCTACTATGTCGTCTACAATGTTAAGCATCACAATAAACAGAAATATGATATGATCAGTTATTGTCAATAATGACTCTGCAAAAGGGTTTGCATTTTTAAATGGCGGACAGGGAGAGAACAGAAGTGATATAGGATGTGATGATTATAAGGAAGGAGGAGAAAAGAGAAGAAAAAGACTAAAGGAAGAGCGAAAGAGAACAACCTAGATTGGCTGTTAGCAAAAGAAAAGAGAGAAGGCAAACAGGCAGGAGAAAAAGTATATATATATAAAGCAAAATTTTTTTAAAAATTTAAATATAAAAATAAAAGATTACAAAACAAAAGTAAAATAGACTAATCAAACATCCTAGTTCACAAAAACACTCATCCATGTTAAATAACTGGCTTCAAAAATGCTAGAGATGAGAAGGAAAAAATAATAGCAGACTGTCTAAATGTCCATGTCCCATGAAGTTCACAATTAAACAGTGAAAAAGAATTAAAGAAAAGAAAAAAGAAAAATCTTGATGAAAAGTCAAAGAATTCTTTCCGCTGGAGTTCAAAATACTCTCAGCTTCTCTTCTCAGCAGTGTTAGGTGGGGTCTTCTGGGGGGTGAGGCCCCACCCTCTGGAATGCTGGAGCTGGAGAGGTGACCCTGGGGTGGAGTCCCTGGAGGCAGGCTGTAGGCTTACGTGGGCTCCAGGCTCTTTGCTGAACTCTAATTGTTCTGGAGATTTTAAGTCAGAGCACCTTCAGTGTCCAGAACTTGCTGGTCCATGCCGGAGGACTTTACCCCAGGGCTCCCCTGGGTTGCACTCATGTGGTGGGGGAGCCGATTTTTAGTCCCCTACATCACCTGCAGACCCCATGTTTCCTGGTCTTGGGTTCAGCCAAACAATCTCCCCTGCCCCCACCTTCTGAGTTCCCAGCCGGATGCTGTCTCCCGCTGGTCCTGCAAGCCCTTGGATTGGAGGGGGAGGGCGAGAGCGGGACGGGTTTCTGCAACCTGTTGTCCCCTTTGTAAATCTCTCTCCAAGCCTGATTTTCACCTGGCCGTAAGGCACACTCTGTGTTGTGCAGCGTGTGTTGGCTGGGCCTGTATTTCCCACCAAACTCCAGTTTGCCAGGAATCAGCCCCCTCGGCTGCTGGCCCCCAAGTGCAGTGGCTGCAAACTGATTCCTTCCTTTGTCCTCCGCATGCCACCTGGAGAGAGGGTGGCTTCCTTCCCCACACACAGATATTGTGCAGGGCGTCTTTCAGGTTTGCCAGGCAGTGAACTTGATCTCTAAATGCTCCAGACCCAGACACACCTCGGGCCTCCCCCAAATGCATGCTCCTTTAATTCCCTTTTTCCCCCACTAGGCTGACAGAGGGACCTCTGGCCGGTGCTTCTGGCCCAGCTGTGGCAGGGCTGTGCCCCTGGGAATTTCTTCCTCATTTTATCCAAACTCCTGAGTCCTCTCTCTGCTTTGAATGTCCAGTTTTAAATTCCAGTAAAGTCCTTCCACTTTGTTGTTGTTGTTGTTGTTCACTGACCTTACTAAGAAGCTTCCTGTCGGTTTTCTTGGTTTCCCTTCACTCAGCAGTCAGGAAAGCGACCTCCTCTATTCCGCCATCTTCCTCAGTGTCCCATTTTTATTTTGGAAGAAGGTTTTTTTATTCTTCATCACCATCTACTTAGTTAAAAAGGTTTTGTTGTGGTGGTTGTTGTTTTTGTTTTGCATTACCTGTATTCCTTGGTCTGTGTGTACTTTCATGTGTTCACAAACCTGGACGGCAGGATTCCCGCCATGAACCCAGGGGAGAGGAACCCTAGGATTGCACAGTGCACAAACCGTGCTACTGTATGTGACAGATCTGATCTGTCCCTTTCACTCTTCACTGACAAGTCACCTACAGAATAAAATACAGGGAACAAGCCTTGTAGCTGCATCCCTACCCCAAGGCAAGAAAAATCCACGAAGCTTGGGAAAAAAATAGATATAATAATGGATAGAATTGGAAAAGTAACTCTGTTGTATTTTAATATTTATACTCTTACCATGAAAGAATAAGAACCATGTTTCCTTACCTCTTTCAGAGGGCTTCTTAGGAGAAAATTAAACATTCTTTCGTCTGAAACTGGAGTGCTTAAAGCAGTTGAGTCTCGTTTTAAAAGAGATTAAGGTAGAAAAGTGAAGGTGTCCAGTCCTGAGATCAGTGTAGCCTCATGTCCTACCCCCTGAGCTCCCAAGGAGAAGGCAGGGCCTCTGTGATGGAGACTGAAAAGACCTGCAGCTACCAAAGCTCCAGTAGCCAATGTGACCATCAAGGATATGAACTGGGGACATTTCAGGCTTCTAACTTGGAATGCACCAAATGGCCTTACACAGTAAGTACCACAGTGGGGTTATGGTACAGCGAAGACCCAAACCCTTCCTCCAACTTCCTGTACTGTATTAACCTCCTTGGGACTCCTGTACCACCTGGGAGAGAAATGGAGTCCTAAGGATACTCAGTATGGCATCCTTAGCGAGCGGAATTTCAAGCTGGTTCTGGGTTTTGTTTTGGATATGCATTAATTCAGTCTAGTGTTGCTCGTGGTGGAAAAAGTCCCATTTCACCCAGCAGTCCTAGAGAGGCACACCTCTGCCCAGAAGTAAGTCTGTGATCACAGGACCATAAATAGACAATAGCTAGGGAATTACAGTGACCATGTGCCTCTTTTCATCAGCCCTGGTATATTTCTTGAATGAATGAATGAATGAATGAATGAAACACTGATTTGTGGAGTCCCAAAGGAGGGATCCCATCGTGTAGCCAGTTAAGACAAAACCCAGGTGGGACGAAACTCCAAGATGTCATACAAATCAAATATCGGGCAGAAATTAGAAGGAATGGAGAGGGCGTTGGGTTCAGGACTGAGGTTAATCTGCACCTGTCTTACAACTTTCTACCTTCTTGTGATACTGCCATTTATCAGTGATGAGTTCTGCTTCCTCAGAAGTTGAATACAACACCAGAGAAGTACACCGAAGCAAGCATTTTAAGCAGGTTTTATTTAAATGAAGTGACATAGACTTCTCCCAGGTGGGAGAAGGGGGCCATGGCTGATGTTCTAGGATCCCAAGAAGTGAGTGAGCCCTGCATCTTTTATAGATTAGGGTCTCCTTTGTTCTCCTGCTCTCTCCCCCCTTATCTCTCTCCTTCCTGCCTAAGTGACTAGGCCCAGGAGATGCCAGTGAGATGGCAAAAAGGTGGGAAGCAGATGGGCAGGGGGACCGCCACGTGGAGTGACTCAGACAGGTAGGGTAGCAGGGGGCATTAATTAGCAATTCCCTGCCTGCAGACTTTTGGGAGGGGTAGTATAGGCAGGTAACCTTGATGACCAAAAGGGTTCTGGAGACATTGACATTCCAATCTCCCAGGGGTGCTCTCCAACTTCCTAGACTCAGAGGGCTTCCATTCCTTGATTCCACCAGATTCCCTAGTCTATACTAACTGCCTGTCCTCAGTTCTGTCTTCACTTGTACCCCTCACTCCCTAACACATAAATGCATAGCACTTTCTCGAATGCCATTTCAAAAGACAGAATCAGCTCATTTCTCAAGTGTCTTTGCTTCCTCCATCTTGGCACAGCCTTATCCCACGTAGCCTGAGCTGGTCCTCACTCCAAGCATCTGGTAGACCAATAGTGGCAAAAAATATAAGATCTTCCACCTAGTGGAAAATAATGGGCTACACTGAGTCAGTAGGAAAATCAAGTTAAAAGTTTGTATAAAATATCAAATATTCTAAGCTGGGTGTGATGGTCCATGCCTGTAACCCCTGTGGTTAGGAGGCTGAGGCAGGAGGATCACAGGTTTGAGGCCAGCCTTGTAACTTAGTGAGGCCCTAAGCAACCTAGTGAAACCCCGTCTCAAAATTGAAGGGTTGGGGGTGTGGCTCAGTGGTTAAGGTTCTGTCCCTGGTACAAAAAGAAAAAAATTACATACACATACACACATTGTGGCAAGGAGTAAAGAAATTTTCTAGTGCATTTTGTCACTGCTCTTGGCCAACATGGGTTAGTTACTAAAATCAGTTTGTTTTTTGTTGGTGATAAAGATAGCACAATTAACAACGAAGCTCTGGAATAAAGTGCATTCAGATCTGAGCGGTGCAAATGACGATTTACATGTGTTGGGACCTATCACTAAAGTTCTCCGAGTCTCAGTTTCTCCTCTGAAAAATCACAGGGATGGAATGGTGACTACGATAGCGTGCCCCCTCTGGGAGCGTGTTAAACTCACAGCTTCATTCTGTCAGTCTCCCCTTTCTGAAGACCCTTCGCCTGCTTCTCCACCTGTCCCTCCCGGGTTGTGTCTTGGTCCTTCTTTCTCCTTTGTCTTTAAAATTCCCACTTTAAGAGAGGAAATGTTTGTGTACAAAGATAGTGAAGCGAAAACAACACAAAGGTGCAAAGCCATAAGTTACTCACTAAATGAAACACACACACACAGACAGTGTTTCCAGAACCTTCCTACATCTAAATATGGTTTTATCCCCACAACCCCCACCCCCGGCTCTGCTCACGACCTCCTCTCTAATGGGCTCTGAACTCAAGCTTCCTTTGGCTTCCGGGCCTGGGGTGTCTGTGCGATGTACCGTTCATAAGAAACGTAGGGCCAGTTTTTGTTTCAGAAAATGAAGATTAATAACCAGCATCTGGCCCATTAATAACCTTGGGCATGTGGGACAAAAACAGATTCTCAGATAAATTCACCATCCCATAAATATCGGTGAAGCGGTAAACTCCTGATTCCAAATTAGTTAAGTTTCTAAGGCTATAAAACACTTTTAGTGCTGCCTTTTCCTTTCCAAAATATCCACCTGGGACCTTTCTCCTATGTTCAAAGAGCAGTCACCGTCTTCTCTAAAAGGCAATAGGATTTTCACAGTTGGCGTGGAGAGTGGATCTGCATTTATGTTCTCCTTTTTGTTTATGGGATCCGCATAGAGGGATGCTCACACGTGGATCATGCACTTCCCCATTTCTGCCACCCGTCATCTCCTGAGCATCCTGTTGTCACCTTGCAACCTGAATGTGATTTTTCTCCCTTAGGTTCCAACATGGATTTAGTCTGGGACGGTTGCCTTTGCTCTACTTGTGAGTCAGAAATAACTGCTTTTGCCAAGTGCTTTATATTTTGCACACCATCTCTCGTCTTTCATTCTTTGTCCTGAAATGGCTCTTTACAATAGGTCTGGTGATTCCTGGTTGAGGAAGACAAGATTTAAAGGTACAGGTCACTTGCTGAAGTTGGATACTAACAGGAAGTGGTAGAGCCAAAAGTCAGTCCCAGATGGCAGAACTCCAAATTGCATGCTGTTCTCATAATCATAGAGACAGGAAGTCTTTGGGTAAGAAAGATGAGCTTGATATTCTAACATTATTGCTGTGGGCCACTTCTTAAAGAGGGTGGCTCCAATATCTCCTCTCTGTATTTCAGATTGCATGGCACTAGGTTCCCATTGTGGTACTGTTCTCTTTGTTCCTTGTTTTCTTCAGCTTTTTTTTTTTGGTCTTTGTGACCCAAAAACCTGACAAGAGCAAGATGGAGGAGGAAAAGCTTATTTGGGGCTCATGGTTTCAGAAGTCTCAGTTCACAGATGACTGACTCCGTAACTCTGAGCCTAAGGTAAGGCAGGACATCATGGCAGAAGGGTACGGAAGAGGGAAGCAGCTCAGGACATGGCAGCAGGAAGCAGAGAGATTAAGCTTGGCTAACCAGGTACAAAATATAAACCCCAAACTCCCAGGGACCCATCTCCTCCCGCCACACCCTGCCTGTCTACACCCAGTTAACCCATAATGGTGGATTAATGCACCATATGGGTTAAGGCTCCCATAACCCGATCATTTCACTTCTAAACTTTCTTGAATTGTCTCACACGTGAGTTTTTTGGAGAACACCTCACATCTGATCCATAACATTCCTCCTGCTGGTGTATAGAAGTAATTTCCTTTCAATCCTTTTATTACATTGGCTTCCCCCATAAATAGACTCTGAGATGAAGTTCAGGGTACAAGTTGTCTTATTGGGAAGGTGATTCCAGGGAGCACAGTGAAAGACAGAAGTGATAAGGTGGAGGAAAAGGAAAATCTGTGGGTGAGTTAACCTTGGGCTGCCAGGGTCAGGTCCACTAGGTGTGCTTGGTAAAGGCTGCCCCAGAGTGATCCGGCTGAGGGGAAGCCATTTCCCTGTCTCTCACTAGCTGAAGTTTGCTCCTGGGGATGTTAATTTTGCCTTCTGTCTTTTACATGGGATGACCACACTCCTATGGTTAGAGAATGTCCCAAGACAGACATACAGACCATTGAGATAGAAAGCCATCAGCAAGGATGACTACTGTCCACCAGAGTTGAATTTCTCACCTCTCCTTAGGTGACCAGAGGCAAGAAGGTGGGGGTGGGGGCACCAATACTGTGAGCAGTAGCCATTTATTTTTTATCACAAATTCAGGTCATTTAGCAATTTGTCTTCCAAGGCATTTGGTAGCCTCTCTTAAGCTTCTTGACCATAAGTGACAGAAAAGGAAACACAAACTGGCTTTAACCACAAAAGTAATTTATTGGATGCTGGACGAGGAAAGTCCAGAGGAAAGTCTGGGTTTACATGCTGAGTTATACCCAGATGGGTGCACTATGTCATCTCTGTTGATTCTATGGAGTTCTGCTTCCAGAGAGACTCTTCAAAGTCTAAAAGTGGTTGCTAGCAGCACCTGGCTCTATGTCCTCCTGGACTGAAATCCAGTGGAAGAGTGGAGTTTTTGTGTAGAATGCCCAGACCACAGGTCCAGACTTCATTCTGATTGGACTAGCCTATGTCACATGCCTACCCTTGAACCAATCACAGTGGCCTAGGGAATATAATGCACCAATTGCTTTAGGCCTGCATCATTGAGCCTCAAGTCCAGACTCCATGGGTAGAAGCTAGGGAGAAGTAAATCCTCAAATAAGAGAGAACAGGCGATGAGAAACCAAAGCAGAAACATTCATTACAATCCCTTGTCCCTTGGGTCCATTACAGTTTGGCATTTAAATTCATATTGGAAACACTTTTATATCGTTAAATGATTTTAAAGATGTCAGAAATAAGGTAATGAGATGGGAATAGAGTAGGACAGGAATGCCAAGGGCTGAAGAATCCTGTTCCCTTTTCAGGTTTCATGGTTGTGACTCATAATACACGTGTGTAGGGAACCCCAAGCCCAGGATGCACCACCAAGTTCAGATGTAATTCAGAATGAATTCCCCGAGCACACACTTATTTTTAAGGCTTATATTCTCTGCCACTGTTTGCTCCACTGGTAACTGTTCTACTTCCAGATTTCTCTCCTTATATTCTCTGCTCTGGGTAAATCACATCATACCCCATATTCTCCAAAGAGAATATTAGCAGTAAATGCGGGGTTTTTTTTTTTTTAAACGAGCAATTCAATTGCAGTTTATTGAATGCCTTTTCCGTGGTGCATATGAGGCAAAGACCAATCAGAACAAATATTTTGCCTTCAAGGGACTGAATAATCTAGGAGGAGGTCACACAGAGGAAATAAGACACCAGACATATACAATGACATTCTAATGTCATTGGCCAAATGTCCTTGGCCATAACTAGATAAATCTCCCCTCTGTTCAGAAAAAGAACTGATTCCTGATATCTGGAGTCAAAATGAGATCCGATGGAAGATGAGGAATGATTAAAATTGATTTAATGTTTGTATTTGGGAATATTGAAATGTTGGTCATGGCCAAGGTTTTTATTCCCCAAAATTAAGCATATGTATTTCAAGTGGCAACTCATAGAATTCAGATTATTCCCGATTATGGCTAATGATTGACTTCATTCTCTAGGAAATGTGCTTTTTCTTTGTGTTGCCAAAGCGAAAGTATCTGATTTAGTTCTTATTTTGTCTGATGGGGTCCCAGTAGGACCAGTGTCAGTTTTTATTCTCTAGGAAGCCTTGACGCCTTACCGGTGAATGAGTTGGTAAAACAGTGTAGCCTGTGGGTTGACGGCCTTCCCGTCCATTCTGAAACAAATTAAACATGACATTACAGGGAGGTAGGATCAGATGTTAAGATGAAGACCTGAGAACACAAGTTATACCATTTGAAAATACACCCTTCTGGAATAGAGACAATGGCTTTTTCTTTTATGTACCTAACCCAGTTGTGGGTTCAAAGCCTGGCACATGGCAAATGTGCCATTGTTGAATGGCTTTCTTGCCCATCTTTGGGGATTCAGCCATTAATGAGGAAGCATTTGTACCCTCAGTAAGCCCTACCCTTCTGGAAACTCCTAGAGGACAGGGGCCAGACTTACCTGCCCTTTTCTCCTTTGCACATGGACGCAATGTATTACAATAGAGGGTCCACGTTATTTGTTGATGGAATTGAACTAAGTATACATTCCAGTATTTCCCAAGTAGGGGGAATTGTGGGTCTCGAATCTTGGTAATTTGAAGGCATTAAATTTTTAAATCTTGTCTCTTATTTGAATACAAGTCGATTTCAGTGTTTCTATGGCATAAAATTAATAGTTCAGCAGAGAAAAGTTCATATCTACCAATTTCATAGGACCCTTGTACCAGCAGCACAAGAGACCATATGAAAGTAATCTCTTGCACATAGTAGGAGTTCCATAAACGTCCGCTGAATCTATAAGCATAGGCAAATATTATTTTCTTTTTAATTTTTATGGGAGCATCATAATCATGCACGATAATGGGGGTCGTCACATATTCATACCTGCATAAATATTACTGTGATTATCAGCCTCTAACTTCAGACTGTGAGTAACATTATTAAACAACACATGGGTGGTGATTTGAAACTCATTTCTAGTTTCTCTAAGCTGCCGCTGGTTTTGCAGTTGAAGACTGAATAGACGAGAGAAGAATCTAATTCTCTACAGGAAATGTGTAGGAGGAAGTGCTGAGTCCCATTTGGTGTTTCCATGTCAACAACAATAGCAGGAGCTGTTGGTGCCCCGTCTGACTCCCCTTCACCCAGCTGGTGGGTCCTTCCACACCAATAGCTCACAACTCCTCCCTTTGTTGGAGCATCCTCCTGGATGGATGGCACTTCCTCCCCTGTAAATTCCTGGGATGCAGTATCATTGTATTGCTCCCACTTCCCCTGACAGCCGGTGACAGATGTCACCGCAGGGATATAAAAGGCTCCTTGCCTAAAATTGAGATAACTTTGTGATGTCGTTCAACCCCGAGCTCCCCATGGGATCAGGCTGAGGCTAGCCTTCACCAGACACCTCATATCCTCATCTGGCCTGGGCATCTCCCCTGGCCCCATTCTGTTCCTTTATATCCAATGGATTTTGCCTGAGAATGTTTTCCCTGGAAGTATCCCGGTTTCAATATCTGCCTCTAGGTGTGCCAAACTAAGTCAGGAATAAACTGAGTGTATGATGATTTATAGATGGTGTAAGAGCAAGGAGAGCGTCCCTTTTTCTGTCCCCTGAAGGTTTGCCAGAATGAACTCATCAAAGAGGAATTGGAGAAAAAGATACATGAATTTATTAATATCCGTGGAGGCAATCACACCTGCTAGTGTGATTCAGAAGTTTATCTACCCTTGTCCAGAGAGGAAGGGAGAACGGGAGAGGTGGACGATTTCCAGGAGCATGGTAAATGAGGTTTTTGGGATCTCTGTAGACCTGGAGAACATACGGTGGCCCCGGACAGAGTCTGTTGGGCCCATAGAACAGAGTAATTTGTAAATGACTAGCTATAGGACTGAAATCGTGTGTGCCAAGTTTGTCAAGGTAGGTTGATGGACTTCTGTCTTTTCTTTCCTGCAATATGAGTTTAGGCTTCCCTGGTTAATGACATATCAGTAAGAAGACTGCAGACAAGGTGTTCCTCTTTTGACAGAACTGTTCAGGTAGATGGGGGAACTTTGCAGAAAGCCTCTGAGTGAATTGGGTCTCTATAATCCAGGTCCTATAATCTCTATGATTACAGAGACTGATTCTGAGGCAACTTTTAGAGCCTTTCTGCATATCAAAGTGCTAGTCTTTGGTGTATGGTTTCCTGAGCCCCAACACTGATTTTTTTTTATTATTATTTTTTAAATTGTAGGTAGACACAATATCTTTATTTTATTTATTTTTATGTGGTGCTGAGGATCAAACCCAGTACCTCACACATGCTAGGCAAGCCCTCTACCCCTGAGACCCAGCCCCCCAACACTGATTTTAAATAAAGTGCAATATCTGGTTAATAATAACTAGTGACATTGTATGTATGATGCAGTCTGCCTAGTGCTTTGCACAGGGTGCCCTTTCCCTCAAAACACCCATGTTAGAGGGTTTTATTTTCCACCCACTTTTGCAGTGAGAAGACAAGACCCAGGTTTTGTTCACAGGTGTAGGTCAGTTCATGGCCTCTGTCTTCTAACTCGGGACTTTGCATTCTTTGGCCTTGACAACCTCAGAACCTGTCCCTCCTGATGTACATCTTCAGTCTGTGGAAGGTGCTGGCTTAGGAACAGAGAATACTTTGAAATTGCTCTGCCCTTCACTTGCAGCCACTGGAAGCTGCTAGGACAGCATGATGTCCTTTAAAACAAAAGCCCAAATGAAGCCACCCATTTAGGATATTTGACTCCACCTAAATGTCAAGATTTTATTGCTTTGGGCACATGCCATTACCAAACTTGCAGACCAAAGATAAACAGTTGCAATGTGTTCTTGCAGGAAAGGTTGTGCTATTTCATAGAAAAACAAATGAAAAAGTTTCTGCATATCCAAATAAACAACTGCTCAGAATTTTTATTTTTTCAGAGAAAGAGTGCTAAGTGACCTCCCTGTCTATGTCAGGGAAAAAGTCCCTAACATTTAAAAATATTAAATATTAATACATGCTAGTTCATGTTACCACCAGTAAATTATTAGTATAGTTCTGGGGCCTGGGAAATACTATTTTACTGGGAAAGGAGGAATATAATGCTTATCCTAAGAACAGATGCCAATAAATACAATTTTATTTATGGTATTAATGATTTTTGGCTAATGCTGTATCTGACAAAATCATAACAGATTTTACCATGTCTTTTGTGTAAATAAATCTGACATATCAGTCAAATCATTGAAAAGTGGAGATAAAAAATTTAGGACCTTGTTTTAAATCATAACAAAACCTTGGAGAGAGGGAAGAAGCTAGAGAGCGAGTGAGATTGATTGGTTTTAGAGAGACAGTTAGAAGAATATTCTTCAAATTGCTGTCCTTGCATTTTCTTGGTCCTTATTTATTTTTTTTCCTGCAATGTCACTGCACCATAATGAAAGATAATTAGCCCCTGCTTTACTGTATTGGTCCTGAAATGATACCTGTTATTTTGTGTATAGAGTAGGATAATAATTTAAGATGTAGCTACTGTGCGTGAGTGTGTGTATGTGTGTGTGTGTGTGTGTGTTTCCTCAGTAAATAATTTTTCAAATTCACTGCCTTGCCAGGTAAGGCACCAAAACATCCATTGATTGATGATACTGTCGTCTGGCACATCTGAGGTAATACAAAGGTTAAATCTTGGCTTTTGAGCTTGAAAGCAGACTTTGGCAGTGCTTTGCAGATAGAGAAGTTGTGAAAGAAAGGGCTTTTCAGTTACAAGAATCTCACCTTTTGAGCTTCCAAATCCAGAGAACCCAGGGCATGAATTTTCAAACATAAACAATTAAGGGCAGAAGAACACCTCACTGGGCCAAGCTACGTTTCCCTGCCCCCTCAGACCAGATAATGAACTCACAAGAGATGTCTGGTTCGAACAGTGATACAAAGTCACCTGAAGAGACAGAAATACAAATTCCACTTTCACTGAAGTGAGGTTGCGGAAGCTTCAAATCCTGAGCTGGATGGAAGGGCACTCAAAGAAACAGACTGAGCAGGAGGGTATGTAAAAGGAATTGCTTATCTTAAGAAATGTACATCTTCTGCTGAGAAAGCAGATGTATTCCTTGGGAATAAGACTAGGAAGCAGGAGTGCCATTGAGGAATGGAGTTGCCCTGGATTCATTTTAACCTGGGAAATTATGGAGAGGGGTCCAAGCCAAGGATGGCACAGGTCAGCCATATTTGCAGGCAGCAGTTTGTTATTGAGGCACTGGAAGAAAAGAGAAAACTCACAGTATGAGCAGCTTCATAGTAGCTATTTTTTTCTTCATTACTTGGAAAGATGTAAAGACTAAACAAACTCACATGCAGAAACTTGGATCCAAGATATATTCTTGCTCACTTGGAACACACCCTTGACTTCTTCCCTATAGCTGAGTCAGGAAAACTAACTGTCCTTCAAACATGAAGGAATCAGAAGAAACCAGCAGAAAACTGTGAAAAGATCTGTTTTGGTCAACTCTTTTCACCAAAGACCAAAAGACCTGACAAGAACAATTTTAGATAAGTATAAGTTTATTTGGTGCTCATAGTTTCAGAAGTCTCAATCCATCCATGACTGACTCCAGGGCTCTGGGCCCCAGACAAGGTAGAACATGGCAGATGAGTGTGGAGGCGGAAAGGAACTCAGGACGTTGGCAACAGGAAGCAGAGAGAACTCTCTTCACCACAGACAGACTCTGAAACCCAAAGGCACACCTCAGTGACCTAGCTCCTCCAGTCACACCCCACCTGCCTATAGTTACTGCCCAGTTAATGCCTATCAGAGGATTAATGATCAGGTCAAGGTGCTCATCACTTATCATTTCACCTCTACACTTTCTTGCGTGGTCTCACACATGAGCTTTTGGAAGACACCTCATATCTAGACCATAACAAGATCCTGCAGGAAAAGAGAAAACAGTTAAAGATTACAAAGACAGGAGCTGGGGATATAGCTCAGTTGGTAGAGTGTTTGTCTCACAAGCACAAGGCCCTGGGTTCAATCCCCAGCACCACCACAAAAATAAAAAAAGATTATAGAGAGAGTTGGGCTGTCTGAGGCGGGTCAGGGTTGTTTGCTAGCGTGGCCCCAGGAGAGACCTCCTCGGCTTCTTTCCACTCACTAGGAAGGCCACTCCCCACTGAGTTCTGGCAAAGGGTGGGGAGGCAAGAACAAAAATATGAAAACCCCCAAGCCATATCCTCCTTGGCTCAGGGCGATGAAGTAGGAAATCTCATAGAAATCCCTGTCCTCCTCATGGTAAGGGCATTGTACTATGGAAATGGCACCACATGTACAGGTAGAGAAAGCCACACACGTCTCACAGGGACACTTCTGGCCCTGGACACCCACAGGAGAACAGCTGGGCATTTCCCGTCCCCCCTGTAGGGACACAGAAATAGCTGAGTGAAAGCTAGACCCAGACAGGACTTACTGAGCTAGCATTCATGGGTAGGTGTGTGTGTGTAGAAAAAGAGGCAGGGGGAGATGAGACTGATTCTAAGAAACTGACTAACGCTACTCTGGGGACCGGGAAGTTCAAATTTTGCCGAATGGAATAGGCTGGAGTCCCAGGGAAGAGTAGTTGATGAATGCTGTCTTGCTTGGAAGCTCAATTTTTCTTTTTCCTTTTTTAAAAATTTGTTTTATATTTTATTAGAGTAGAAAGTTTCTTTTCTGAAATCTCATTACACTATCTGAAGAAATCTGATGATTTTGCTATTTTCTCGCTTTTTTTTTTTTTGAGTAAAATCAGTCTTTTTTCCCCCTTTTCTTTAATGTCTTCAACTGATAAGACAAAGCCCACCCACATTATGGCAGATAATCTGCTTACTCAAAATATACTAATTTAAATGTTAATCTCATCTAAATAATACCTTCATGGTGACATCCAGGCTAGTGTTAGACCAAATATCTGGGTAACCAGAGTGATATATACTGTTAACCCTCAGGATCCCAAACCAGAGAATCAGACTCTTGTGTTTTGCTGATTCTCTCTGGGGCTTCTGTAAGTCTTTGCAGTGAGATAAAAAGGAGAGAAAACCTGATTGTTAGTCACCTAGTAGATGAGGGTTGGAGGAAAAATGAAATTCAACCCTTAGATGAAGGTCTAGGATAGCCACATGTGTGCACTGGCTTCTAAATGAGAAGTCCTACCGTGCTTTCCCAGGGCCAGACCTGACAGCCAGCCTCCTAAGACCACTCCTTCTTAGTTGTTTAATAGCATCGTTGGTTCTTGATGAACAGTCAGTCTGAGGGATTTAACTTGGACACAAACCCTTATGCAACCTCAGATTATCAAAAGGGTAGATTGAGAGAGTTCCATGTATGTCAAGAGCTCTTCTCTTGTGTTTCTTTTTTCCTATTGATTGTGAGTAGTCATTGCTAACATTAAAGCATACAATCTGACCTGTTGTTATTCCTCTGTCAGCGTCAGAAGCTGCCTACAGTAGAAGAGGTTAATGTTTAACCTAGTAATAGTAGAGAGGATCATAACACATCTGCTGCAGAAGTTCAGGTCTTGCAACTGAATTATTTTCAACAATTCACTACCGTATCCCTCTTTTTCACTTGTTCTGTCGGCTCAATAAATATTTATGGAGTGTTCTAGAAGCTGAGCACTTGGCAGCAAGGCAGTAAGCCAAATTAGCAAATTCTATCCTGCCCAGAAGAGCTGGCTGGCAAAGTGACATTTAAGGAAGACCAAAAGCTTGGTGTGCTGGTGCATGCCTGTAATCCCAGCAGCTCAGGAGGCTGAGGCAGGAGGATGGCGAGTTCATAGCCAGTCTCAGCAACTTAGCAAGGTCCTAAGCAACTCAGCTAGACCCTGTCTCTAAATAAAATGCAAAAAAGGGCCAGGGATGTGGCTCAGTGGTTAAGCACTCCTGGTTCAGTTCCCAGTACCAAAAAAAGAAAAAAGAAAAAAGAAAGAAAGAAAAGAAAAGAAAAAAAGGGAAGACCTGAAAGAGACAGGTAAGTAAGAACCTGGGAGGAGTTTCCATCAAAGGAAATAGCAAGTGCAAAGGTCCTGTGCTCACATTTCACATCAGGGTCTGATAATAACTTTCTCACTCTCATTGCCTCTGGGAGCCATGGAAACATTTTGAGCAAAGTCATGACATGAACTGTCACATGGTTTTAAAGGATTGTTCTGACTGCTGTGTGGGACCAGGGGAAGAACAAAGTTAGAAATAGGGGTGCTTTTGATGTAAGTACAAATGCAGTTGCTGGCACCTGATCTATAGTATCATTTCATCAGAAAACAAACCTTGGAAAAATCAACTGGTAAATTCTTATGGAGAAAGAGGGTTAAGCATCTTTGATAGTATTATATGATAGCATGCTATCATATAATTTCTTAACCAGAAAGGAGCTTAATTGCACAGTTAGCAGCTGAAGACCATTGTTAACCCCATAACAAAACAGTTAAGAGGGAGGAAGATATCTCAATGAAGAGTCAAGTTCTCATGGGGGATTTGCTTGGAAGCCCGACGTGATGCTCTGCTTCCTTTCTGAGGCTCCCTAGGTTGCATGTGAAACGAGACTGTGTCCTCCTGGCAGCAGGAAACGGGAGGACTCCACCCGCAAAATTCAGAGACCTGGGTCCTTGGTGTGGCTCCGCCGCTTCCTTGAATGACAGCTCCTCTGGTCTTTCCAAGTTTGTACCGTGTGGGGCGTCACTGGATTGACTCTCTGCTGAATTTCACCAGCCTATTAGGGAGCCTTCTGGAACAGCACATCTGAAAGCACCTTATCATTCAGAGAGCGGTACTTAATGCAAGGGCATGACCATTAGGTCAGCTTGAATGTTAAAGGGACAACGCATGTCATTGAAAGGTGCGTATGACAAATTGGCAAATATAAAAAGCAGTGGCAGTCACCATAGACCTTGTTTTGTGCAGCAGTGGCCAACACCGTCCTTTTATTAAGATTCAGGAACCTCATCTGGGTACACATGACCCTCATATAAAAAGCATCATAAGCACAGGCTCCGGGATACTTTAGTGCCACCTGCACGGTTGTGTGGATGGAGGGAGGGGCTGGGATCTCCAGCGCACAGGAGAACCGCATCAGCGGGTGTGGCCAGAGGAGGACTCTCAGGAAGGGGCTGAAACCTGAATGGCAAGAAGGAAGTCACATTTGGGTCTGGGGGAAAGGGGTCCCTGGGAGAGAGAGGTTCCTCTTTGAGGAGTCACTTCAGTAGACACGTGATTGATGAGCCTGTGGGAGGCATGTCACTGTGAGACAATAGTGTAGCAGGTGCTGCTCATTCTCAGCATATATCCCCTTGGTCCCACTCTGAGTCACCTGGAGGAAAAGAGGACAGTTCCCCTGACATCCTGTAAGCTTCTCTCCCGGTGCCTGTATCATGCACAGGATGTCCAGGAAACCAGGCCAAATCAATGTCCCAGGAAGAGCCCCCCAGCCAAGGGGGAGCCAGCCCAGGACTCTGTATTCTGTCTTCTCCTCTGTATTCTCCGACAGTGCAGTTCTCAGGTGCTCTCTGCAGCTTCTCAGCTGGTCCCCAGCAGGACACATGTCCAGTTGCCCTCAGTGATGACCCCCTGCACATCCCGTTTTAATTTGCTCAGGGCTGTTATAACCAAGTACCACGGGCTGGGTGACTTCAACAACTGAAGTAGGTTTTTTTTTTTCATAATCCTGAAAGCTACAAGCCCAAGATTTGGCAGTGTTAAGGAGCGTTTTTATTATCATTGTTTTTCTGAACAATTTGCCAGTGGACCCCTTCCTCCTGTGTCTCCACAGACTCTTTCAAATTCAGCACATCCCTCGTTAGCATTTCTCCCTGGTCTGAAATCCCCTCCCAAAGAAATGCAAGTCCTTGTCTTGGGTCAGTTTTAGAAAACAAACAAACAAACAAACAAGACAGTGGGAAATATTCAAAACCCAGAGTGCAAATCCATGTAAACATATTTAAATTCATTGTGTGTGTGTGTGTGTGTGTGTGTGTTGCGGGGGGGAGAACCCCAGCCAATAAACAGAACATCATGCATGCAAAACATAACACAGTTCCAATCTTGTCTTTTTGAAATCTCTGGGCCAGATAGTTACTTTTTAAAGCTCCAGATGTTACTTTCTGTGATGGGTGTTTGTGTATCAGAAGGCACATCCTTTTGAAATGTAGGAGACATGTAATATTTAAAACGGGAAAAAATTCGTCTGTGATAGAATTCTTTATCCCGAGGCTTTAAGACTGACTCATGTCTTATTCCGAGAGCGTGACCTAACGTCTTAATTATGCACAGGCTGAGTTGGCTCCCGGGCATATGGGAGCTTGTGTCGGGACCTACCGAACGACTGTGAGGGATGCCCACCCCTTGTTTCAGAGTGTGGTACCAGATACGGCCACTAGAGGGCGCTGCAGCTACAGAAACTAGCAAAGAGGTGTCTTTCTGGTCCCAAGCTATGGAATTAAGGCAGCTTGCTCTACCCTGACTGTATTTTCGGTTGAGATCACTATACTCTTTTTGTGCTCTAGTGTGAGTTTCATGACCATGTTCAGGATTCTGGAGCTGATGGCTGGGTTACTGGATAACTGACCACCACTGAATTGGGAGTGTGATATCAGAGACAGCAGGCAGGGTGTATAGAGAATGCATCTTCCCTTAAACAGCCTCCCCAGTTAGAGCTGGCTACCTGCAAGGCTGCCTGGAGGGCACGGACCTCAAGGCTAAAGACCACACATTTGAATTCTGGCTCTGACCTTTTCCTGCACTTTGAGTTTAAACAGATTATTTCAACTTGATGTCTCTCCATTTCCTGATCTATAAAACAGTATTAGTGAACCGGGTTCACAGAGTTCTGATAGAATGAACAGGTTATGGTTTTGCCAACTTTAAGGGGATTGCAATCATATGGAGGACAGAGTTATCATGATCAAGTCTCATCATCTGAGTCTATAAGTATAAATCCTCAGAAAGGTCTGTTACTCAAAAATCACGTTGTTGATATGTGATATTCTTCCTAAAATTCTACTAGTAGATATTATTGTATTTGGATTGAATTGCCTCTTCTGTGTGTGTGTGTGTGTGCGCGCGCGCGTGCGTGTGTGTGTGTTTTGGTGGGGCGTGGAGTTACGGGGGTTTGAACTCGGGGCATTCAAGCCACATCCCCAGCCCTTTTTTATTTAGAGACAGGGTCTCACTGAGTTGTTTAGCACCTCACTTTCTCTGAGGCTGGCTTTGAACTCGCAAGCCTCCTGCCTCAGCCTCCAGAGCTGCTGGGATTACAGGTGTGCACCACCTCACCTGGCAAATTGCCTCTTCTTTAATGAGAAAGCACGTTGTTCTGAAAAGGCACATACACAGTAACCAGTTACAAATCATTGATTTTTATTCATTCATGTATTTATTTTATGCAGTACCAGGAATTGAATCCAGGGTCTCTCACATACTAGCAAGTGCACTACCACTGATCTACCTTTGCAGGCCTTTTTATTTTGGGGGAACAGCGTCTTGCTAGGTTGCCTCGGCTGACCTTGGACTTGTGATCCTCCTGCCTCACCCTCCTGATTATAGGTGTGGGCCACCATGCCTGGCGGTCATCAACATTTTCATGTGCTAATTTAGAGATGGTGCATTTGTGGATTTGGCTAAGAGCAAGAACTGTGGTATCCTGATTTAGAAAAGAGAAGACACTTGAGCATGGGGACTGTGGTTCTCTGCTGGGAGAGAATACCAGACCCTGGCCTGTAAAGGAAATTATGGCTAGCCAGAAGCACAGAGGAACAGGAAGAGACAGCCATAAGGTGGACAAGATACCAGATTCAATCTGCAGTACCCCGTGCAGAAGAAGGTTTATATAGCTCATCTGTGAGAAATTTCAGGACTTCCTAATTTTACCACACTGAAGATCAAGGTCCTAGCATATGAACCCTGGGAGCATCACACTCAGATCATATCCAAACCACAACACCTGTTGACTAACAAATGTTGTGCTTGGGAGACGAGAGACAAGTTCAGCTCTGGGCCTTGCCTCCTCCGTCCTGAGTGCTTACCACATTCTTGATCCCCTACAGTAGGCCTCGTTTCATCCTAACTCCACAAAAGAGTAAAAAATCCCCTTTTAGTTGATGTTATCAGTGTCACCAAGAGGGGCAGGGGATGTGGCTCAGTAGTTGGGCATGTGCTTAGCATGTGCAAAGTCCTGGGTTCAAGGCCCAGCAACACACACACACACACAAAATTGTAACCAAGAAATTTGGAATTTAACAGTTGACCCTATTCACTGATTTTGGTCCTATTCTTTTATGTTGTAGCCCCCCCCCCCCCCATTTTTTATGTATGCCCCCTCCCTTTATTATTTTTGGTGCTTAATCTCATTCCTTATCAAAAATTTTTATGAGTGCAAGATAAGACTATCACTTCTGAGACCATCCGATTGGACTTACATTTATTTTGCACATCTCTAGACCATTCTGTCCACTATAATGGCCACTAGCCACAATCCCCCCCCGAGTCAGACTAGTCACATTATAAGTGCTAATAGTCACATCGAACTAGTGATTACACTATCAGGTAGCACACATTATATAGAATAATTCTATCATTATAGAAAGTTATATTGAAGAGTGTAAACCTAAAAACTTCTAAGCAACTAAATTTGGTTTTCTATAGCTAAACAAAAGAAGTTTGGATCTATCTGCCCTCTTTTCAAATTATTTGAGACAATAAGTAACCTAGGTTACACTACTTCCTCTCTCTGACCAGCTCCTTCTTGTGGACAATAATACAGCCTAAAACAGCAGATCCCCTCATTACTTTTCCTCCTTATGAGAGTGAAAATTGTCAGAGATTTTTTCAGACAGGCAAGAGCTTTATTTGGTATATAGCATTTCTTAGAAAGTTACTTCAGGGTGTGTTTCAATAAAATGAAAGCGTATGGTCGTCATTAGAGCTATTCACTGATAGTCCTTTACCTTTCTATTTAACTCTTAGTTGGACTGCATTTATCTGCCCTCTTAGAAGTTAGACCTAATTGTGTGAGTTGCTTTGGCCAGCAGAGTCCACATGGTATTCACTTGTTTCTGTTCTAAGTGGAAGTTTCTAGAGTCAGGGTAAAATTGTCCAAGTTCTCATTCTGTCTTAGAAAGAGGGTGGTGGAGGGCAGAACTGGAACTGAGAGCTGCAAGGTCTGGGGCAGTGGTTTCCCCATGGCAACTGCAGATGCCTATCATTTCCTTCTCTGATCCCCCTGGGGGCTGCTGGTACTGGTTCGGCAGGTGGTCTGGCCTCAGCTCTGATCTCTGCCCTCCTCTGCCCCATCCTGTATGCCAGGTGCAACAGCCTGGCTGTACCCTAATCAACAGGAGCTCCAGCCTAGGGATCTCCTGGGGGTGGGGGCTTCACAGATGTCAGTCGAACAACCAGCTCTCTGATTTGCACTGCTCCCAACCTCTGACGGCCTCGACTACAAAGTTAGCATCCTTCAGTAAAGTCAGGTCGGCACTTACTCTTTGGCCAGTGCTTTTTTAGCAAAAGAAGAAGAAAAAAAAAAGATGACTTCTCCCTTGGGGAGGGGCAAGCTTTGTCTTCTGTCTCAACATGATCATGGAGCCATAGGAATCCCACAGTCTGCCATTTGTGGAGAAGCAGTGGCTTAATTCTACTCTGATTCCAAAGGATAGAGAATCAGAGTTCCAGGTACAAGGTCAAGACCCAGTTCTTAACCCCGGCAAGTCAGCAGAGAGGGTGAATTCTCTTCCTCAACCCTTTATTCTTCTCAGGTCTTTAGTGGATTGAGTGAAGCCACCCACTCTAGGGAGGGCCACCTGCCAGTCGCATTCTGCTGATTCAAATGTTGCTCTCATTCAGAAACGCCCTTGCACACGCAGAATAAGGTTTAACCAGATATCAGGGAACCCTGTGACTCCCTCACGTTGACCCCGTTAAAACTGATCATCATCTGTGTAGTATTGGTGTGAACTTTTAAGATCCATTTTAAGATCAACCTCTAGACGGAGCAAGAGAGACCAAAGGGGAAAGTGTCCTAAGTTAATTGTATTAAAGTGACCACACAGATGGCAAAGGCCAGGCAGAAAAGAGGAGAGACACTGAAGGACAGAGGGGGTTCTGGAAGGCAGAGAGTAGCGGGGATAGATACTGGAAGCAATGGGTATCATCCTCATGTGTCGTGATTCCAAGAACTGATTCATTCAAACTGATCAGCGTAGTGCCTAGAATATAATGAGAGGTGAGGACATGCCGGATGTCACTGTTGTCAACGTCATCGTCATCATGGTCATGTTCAAAGCATAATGCTGGGCCTCAGGGTTTCAGAGGTAAGACATATTCAGTCTCTGTCCTTGCAGAACTTTGGTGAAGGAAAGCAGGGTGATCCAGCAGATAATAGAAGTCAGAAAGATAAGTGCTCATGAAGGGCACTGCCCAGGGTTGTTGCTGGATGTCACTCTTTGCATCGTGCACTAAATATTCCTGTCATTCTTCTAATGCTGGTTCATAGTCACATGACTTTCTTTGACATTCAGTGAAACATAACAGCTGATTCTTCAGTAACCTTCCACTTGGAGTCTGTTGGCGTCTCTAAGACCTGACTTATCCCTTGTTTATGTAATTTCACGTTTTCTGAATCCCCCAGGCATTGTGAATTGTTCTCCCAATGTTCCTTAGATATATGCCCTGTTACAAGGATTCAGAATTTCAAAATAACAGACAAGTCAAGTTTGGCTCCTATTACAAGAAACTATAAGAACTTTGCAGGGTTTTCAAGATGACTGTGTTCTGGCTATTTGCTAAGCCAACAAGGCACTTGTTTTGCATTTACTTCCAATCTATGCACTTTAAAAAATACCATGACATTTTGCTTCTGAGACAAAAGGCAAATGCCAAAAAAAAAAAAAAAAAACAACAACTCTACAAATGTATTAAAAACTTAATTCATAAATGCAAACAAGATCCAATGCCAAGATGCTAACACAGTTGCCTGGTTGGCTGACTTGGAGATGGTGGGCGACATTCTTCTTGCCTGCTCTACACTGGTGAGCTCCTGCTGTTTCAGGGATTGAGGGAACTGTTCCAGAAGGAGACCTCCATTAGCATCCGTTCCTGTCTGAATGCCTACCTGCAGCTGTGGGCTGGAGGTTACAGTTCTGGAATTCATGAGGAGAGAAAACAGGAAGTGAGATGCAATGTGCTCCTTCAGTTCTTCCGCATATTCAGCACACCTGCGTCCTACCTCATCCACACACCTGCGTCCTACCTCATCCACACACCTGCGTCCTACCTCATCCACACACCTGCGTCCTACCTCATCCACACACCTGCGTCCTGCCTCCATCCACACACCTGCATCCTACCTCATCCACACACCTGCATCCTATCTCCTCCACATACCTGCATCCTGCCTCCATCCACACACCTGCATCCTACCTCCATCCAAGCACCTGCACCCCACCTCCATCCATGGTGTTTGCTGGAGACTATCCACTGCAATGTCTGTCTGCATCATGGTCCCCAGAGAGCATGAGTATCTAGTCCAGATTGTTTCAGGTATAGTATTCCTTCTTCTCCAGAAAAGGAAGTTGCACATAAATACATGCTCATGGGAGGCAGGACTTTGTTTTGCTGGCACTGAAGATCCTAAGAGTCCAATAAGGAATTAGAGAATGTCTGAGCCTCAGGTGTCAATCAAAAGGTCATTCATAGATTTGCAAAGGCTGTTGGGGAGAACAGTGTCTTCATTCCCAAGCAGATTTTAAACTAGTAGGAGGTAAAGTTGAGAGTGCCAAAAGCCATCATCCCCTCGTCTGCAGAATAGTTGCAAGAAGACAGGCTGAAGTGGCTGAACCCTCCTCTTCTGCATTAGCAGGAGTGCCCCACCCCCTTCCAGTTGTATGACTCAATACATTCCCTTTTCCCTTAAAACAGCTTACATTGAATTAAATTTATGTCACATGCATTAAAAAAAGTAAATCCATCTTGGCTGTTCTTTTAATTCCTATTACATTGGTCAACCAAACCTTCCCAGTGGGAGGAAGGAGCATGAGCAAATTGAGTAGACAGCCAAGGGAAGCAAATGCATTATCCCCAGAGTTGCTGGGCTAAGCCCAGACTATCCACAGGTTCTCCCATGGTGCCTGACATTCACTTTGAGTCTGGAGTGGACGCTAAGGCCCAGTGTCACATCTGTCTTCCTGTACCTTCCTTGCTCTGCTGAAAGTAGCATATGATTTTTAGCCCATAGCTTGGATTGGGGCTCCCTCTACCCCCTTTTCTGAAGACCTCAGTATCCACAAAGGCTCAGCAGTGCAAAGTCTCTGTCACCTTCCTTTCCTATCCAGAGCACAGATATCCTATTGATTTATCAAAATGATAGTAGGTATCCATCCATAATATTAGGGTAAATAAGTTTTGGGGGTTTGAGGACATCATGGTGATTGGGCAATAATTCCATAGCTCCTCTGTCCCCAGCCAGCCTCTGTGGCTTCAGGATAAAGTTTCCCTCTGTTCCTCGAGGGATTCCCTCCCTGGCTGCCATCTTAGTCCTGTTGGTGAGCCCTCTAGAGAAACTAGAATTATTGCGGTCCTCTCAACTGCACACCCCAAGAGGGCCTGAAGTCTCAGAAAACACTACCAATTTTTCAGACTCTAGCGCCAGTGACCCAGAAAAATCCCTACTGCTTCCTGAAAGCTGAGTCTACACATGTGTGCACACAAACCACCAGCCAGACCAGGCCCCCAACCTCCCGAGATTCCCGAGTTCTCTAAATCTTTGCCAGGGCTTGCAGACTGGCACTCCTCACTCACAGACAGCCTCTGCTCTTGTTGAATACTGGATCTCTCCTGAACGTCATTTGGCATGGCCCTTTCTTCCTGCTCCATGCCAACCTACCCTCTCACCTTGAGTTCATACCTATGGCCTTTTGTGCATCACAAACTTGGCTGAGAAGACAGTCTGTGGAAAGTCCCTCCAAAGGGACTCCTTTCCTATCCGGAGGTCTGAAACCTACTGTTTGGATAGTCACTTCTACTATATCACTGACACTATATTCTTTCTGTCTCCCTGTGTGTGTGTGTGTGTACCTTTGTGGGTGTGTTTGCAAAATAGTATATATAAATGACTTGTTCGATATATGAATGACTTGTACATGTGCTTCATGTCTTCATTTTTAAAATTCAGGCTATATACTAGACTCTTTGTAAACTCCATTTAGCTCCAAAGTTATTTTCAGCATGTGTATGTGTTGGGGTGCATGGTATATAACAGAATTTTTTTTTTTTTTTTTTTGCTTTGGCACTGGGGCTTGAACCCTAAGATACTTTACCACTGAGCCGCATCCCCAGCCCTTTTTTATTTATTTATTTTATTGGAGGCAGAGTCTCCCAACATTTCTTGGGGTCTCACCATGTTGCCGAGGCTGGCCTCAAACTTACAATCCTGCTTCAGCCTCCCAAGTCACTGGGATTATATAAGATTGTTAAAGCTTAGTAGTCATCTGTACTTTTAAGTTTTTTCAGTTTTTGTTTTTCAAATTAAAATATATGGTGTCTGTACTTATTCAATGGCTGAGAAATGTTACGATCATTATAGAATTATCTTGAAGTCTAAGACATAATTAAGTTTCTATTTCTGGCTCTGAGTTCACCAGAACAATTATTGAGTCAACAGGCACTCACAAATCTGATAGAGCGTCAGTCAATACTGAAGGTAGACAAGCTGACCTTCTGTGTTCCAATGTCCCTGAGGAGTTGGAGGAACTTTTAATGCCCGTCATTGACCTGCCCCCAGGGGTCAGTTAAAAATGGGCTTAATTTCATGGTCAGCTGGAGTTAGGTGTACTGGAGCTTTATGAACATAGACCAGCTCAGAGGGCTACGTGATAGCATCATAAAACACTGTGAGATAATAAGGTTTCCTGATGTGACATTAACTTGTGGAACATGTAGATATCATCCAAAGTCGTCTATCTGGATGAGTCTGATTTGTTTGGCAGAAAATACATCAATTTCTTAATCATATATTAATATAAAGGTGTCTAAGTAGAGGAAATTATTTCAAAATCTGGCAAAAGTTGAGCAAAGTTGTTTTTCTTTTTCCTTTTAACTTGATTTGATTTTTTGAGAATTCTAGTTCATGCGTTTGTAAAAAAAAAAATTATCTTCCTTGTCAGTGAGAGAGTGAAAAAGACCCGTCTAGGTTTAAATCATAGCCCCAGGATCTCTAGTTACGTGACTTTTCAAACCAACCTTTCGAACCATCAGTTGCTAATCTTAAATGATTGTCCCTCAATCGTTGAGGAGAGTAATACTTACTGTAGGATTGTTTTAAGAGTAATGAAGAATTGTAGGCATTTGAGTAATAAGTAAATATTAGCAGCATTCATCCCATCCTTCCTCCCACATCTGAGTGTTATCTTGCTCTATCATATCTAGAATGAGTCCAGGTAAAATTAGGATCCAGGCAATCTAGCTCATTCTTGAGCAGATAGACCAGGTCTTGGTCTCGAGGATAATGGCTGACTTTCTACATCCTCTTTCCTGAAGGGTGACTTTTTTTGCTTGTTTTTGGTACCAGGAACTGAACCCAGGAGCACTTAGCCACTGAGCCACATCCCCAGCCCTTTTCATGTTTTATTTAAAGGCTGGGCTTTGCTAAGTTGCTTAGGACCTCACTAAGTTGCTGAGGCTGGCTTTGAACTTGTGATCCTCCTACCTCAGCCTCCAGAGCCACTGGGATTACAGGCCTGCGTCACCATGCCAGGCCCAAAGGGCAGCTACAGCTGCTGTTAAAGTCCATTCAGGAAAACAGGCCTGCCAGGAATTCAATAGCAAGAATATCAAAGAAGTCCATGGTCAGAGGTGTGTGCACGCATTCATAAACCAAATAGAATAGTGGGAGGCAATTCAGGGTTTAGCAACTGCAGGAGGCCACTGTCACCCTGAGGCTTAAGGAACCCAAAGCCCTGCAGCCAGGGCTGCTCTGTGGGAACTGGAGCTACGGTGGAGACACCGTGAATCTAGAGATGCCGCTCATAATGAAGAGAGGGCGACTGATACCCTTGGCCTCTTCCACTAGGGCTTCCTGCCTTCTGAGCCTGTCAGGATGCCACTTAGCAAGGAAGTTTAGGAGATGTTCATGGAGCCAGACCCCTAAAGTAGAGGGCAGAGCATGAGCGAGACAAGGACTGAATGAGAGAGCAGAGAGGCAAAGGCCAGCAGAGGCACCCAAAGAGGGGTGCTTCAGTCTCTGCTTCCGAGTCACGTTTTGAAAACATCCCAACCGAAACCTTCTTCCTAACGTTGGCAACCCTCTTTAGGGAACTTTCCCTTCCTGCTGGATTAATGCGTGGTGCCACCTAGAAGCAAGAGCTTTTCAGCTACCCAGCTAATCTGCAGCAAATCTTTTAGCACCCGTTACCACTGCAGAGCCCCAGTGGGACCCTGGAGGGTTGGGATGCAGGATGGGTTCATTTAGATGAGGTGAGCGCTCAAGGGCCTTCAACTTTTTTTTTTTCCTCCTGGTACCAGGGATTGAATCCAGGGATGATTAACCACTGAGCCACATCCCCAGCCCTTCTTATTTTTAAACTTTGAGACAGGGTCTCTATGAGTTGCTCAGGTCCTCACTAAATTGCTGAGGCTGACTTTGAACTTGGGATCCTCCTGCCTCAGCCTCCTGAACTCCTGAGGTGACAGGCGTGCACCACTGCCCGTGGCTTAGGTCCTCTTTCTTGCTGAGCCACACAGTCCCAGGTACAGAAAGAGGAACACTGTGCTCCTTGATCTAAAGCAGAAAGCCCTGAAGGTGGTGGTGGAGAGACCCTGCAGAAGCAGATTTCATTCAGTTTCTTATTCAGCTTAGAATAAATCCTGGCTATACTGAATAATTGCAGGAGGGCGAAAGGGGTGCCCACCAGTGATTAAAGTCATGCACCATCCCAGTTGATTGGCATCTATTCATCAACTATTTGTTGAGGGCCTACTGTGTGTTTTCAAGTGCCTCAAGCCAGCAATTGAGTCTCACCTCTTATTGCTGAGGCCGTTGTTAAAGGTGTTCAACGAGAGGGTAGAGAAGGGACATCTAACCTCACCCAGGGGGGCGGTCCACGAAGATGGTACGTGGTTCTGGGTTTAAACCTGAACCAAAGTACACCAGTAAAGTTGGGGTGAAACAAACCTGGTAGGCAGAGAGAACAGTGGGAACAAAATCTTGGAGATGTTGAGGAGAAGATGTAAAATGTACCAAATTATATTCTTGCTCTCCAAAACATTTGGGACTCATTGCTGACCCTGGTTTTATGAAGCCGTAGTAGGGTGGTCAGTAGGCAAACAAATTCTGGCTCACCCAGCTTAATTTGAATTTCAGATAAATGACAAATATATTTTATTATAGATTTGTCCTCGTGCTACATTGTGTCTGGTCACTACTAGCAATAGGGCCGATCATCAACTACTTTTTGCCAACCAGAAATCTTAAAAAGAGGAAAAAAAGTATGAGTCTTAGCCCCAGCTGCTTTTCAAAAGTAGCTGAACCAGATGACCTTTTTCGAACAGTGGCTGACAGACTTTGCATGAAAAGGGACAGATAGTAAATATCGTAGGCTTTGTGGTGCATAGAATTCTAATCACGCAACTCTGCCTTTGTGGTGTTAAAATGGCCATAGACAATCAGGGCATTAGTGAATGAACTCAGCTGTGTTTCAGTAAAACTTTATTTATAATCACAAGCACGGTACCCTCTGTCATGGTTTGCCAAACTCAGCTTCAGATGGCCATCCAAAAAGAATTCTTTTTCCTTGTTGTAAAGGATTGCTTGTAACTCCACAACAGAAACCAAAAACATAAAAAAAAAAAAAAAAAACATAAAAAAAAGAGGGCCTTGGCTATACATTTCTCCAAGGAAGATATATAAATAGCCAGTAAGGATGAGATGCTCAGCATTGGTAATTAGGAAAATGAAAGCAAAACCCATATCCATCAGGATGGCTATTTTTAAAGCAGTTTTAAACAAAAATGGAAAATAACTTGTAGGCAAAGGTGTGGGTAAATTGATACCATTGTGCTGGTAGGAGTATAAAATGGTGCAGTCAGTGGGGAAAATGGTATGGTGTTTCCTGAAAAATAGTAATCACAGCGTTACCATATGATTCAGAAATTTCACTTGTAATTATTTGTCTAAAAGAATTGAAAGCAAGAACTCAACAGATACTTGTGCATCCATGTTCATAGCAGTGTTAATCATAATAGTCAAAAGATGGAAACAATCTAAATGCCCATTAACTGATGAATGGATAAATAAGTAGTATATGGTGTACACACACATGTGCAAACACACACACACACACACAATGTATATTAGTCAGCTTTCTGTTGCTGTGACAAAATAACTGAGAGAAATAAACTTCAAGGAATAAAGGATTTTTTGGCTTATGTTTTCAGAGGTTTCAGTCCATGTTGTTCAGTCCTATTGCTTTTAGACCTGTGAGAAGGAAATATATCAAAGCCGAAGAGTATGGCAGAGGAAAACTGCTCACCCTCCTGGTGGCCGGAAAGAAAAGAGAGAGCTTGCTTTTTTAACAAGTAAGCACATTAACCTGTGGATCCATAAATAGATTAATCCATGAGTGAAGTCAGAGTTCACGAGACCCTCATGATCCCATCGCCTCCCAAAGGCCATCCACTCTGAAGGCTGCTGCTTTGAGGCTCGAGCCCTCAACACATTAGCCATTGAGGAACATTCCAGATCTAAAACATAACACCATGGAATAGTATTCAACCATGAAAAGGGAATGAAATTCTGGCACATGTTACATCATGGATAAACTTTGAAAACATGACTCTCTATGAAATAAACCAGTCACAAAAGGACAAAGATTGCAAGGATTAATATGAGGAGCCTAGAATAGTCAACTTCACAGAGACAGAAAGTAAGGCAGTGATTACCAAGAGATGGGGTTGGGGAAATGCAGAGCTGTTGCTTAATGAGTGCAGAATTTCATTTTGGGAAGAGGGAAAAGTTCCGGAGATGGATGTTGATGGTGCTTGCACAACAGTGGAAACTGTACTTAATGCCGCTGACTCGCACTTAAAAATGATCAAGATGAATTTTAAGTGATGTGTATTTTACTGCAGTTAAAACAAAACAAAAAAAAAAACACACACACTGTGAAAGTTTACCTGACTCCTCATAAACTGCTCTAAAACATTCTGAAAACATTCTAGTTGATATCGAAAAACATTCCCTTTATTTCCCAAGTAGAAACAATGGCAGATGGTAGTGATTGGGGGAAAATTCCAATAAATTTAGACCTGTGTAAGACAGTGATGGAACAGGATTTAGAGTGTTGTCTCCCCAGCCCTGAGATGAATTAGGCCTTAAACGTGCGCTATTCAGTTTTCTCTCTCAGTTGCTGTGGGAGGGGATGCTCAGTGACTGCCCACAGACAAGCTTGGGCAGTCATCTTCTGTCTCCTGGTTGCCATGAGAAACAGCTTGCCCAGATCTCAGGGTCCAGATCTCGAAGGTCTGGCAGGTGCTGGGAATGGCCATGGCGTAGTTAGCCTGGCCCTTGCCCTGCAGGGGTTTTGGGTGCAGTGGAGAAAGCACACACAAGAGTATTTCCTTGAGGGAGAGCTACAAGCAGGTGCCAGCACCCTTCCCTCCAAGCAACACTTCTCTCACCCTTTCTAGCCATTATCCATGCTTTGGTTTTTGTTGTTGTTGTTTTTGATTTTTTTTTTTAAACCTCTACCTCCTTCCACAGAGGTTTCAGGTGTTTGGCAACAAGCGTATGATAAAATGGACAATGAAAAATCAGGATCAGTTAAGAGACACCAAAAGGCACAGGGACAATGCATACACCCCTCTCCCTCTTCTTTTCTCTCCTCCCTCCCTCCCTCCCTTTCTCTCTCTCTCTCTCCCTTTCTTTCCCCCCTCCCCCATCTTCCTACCTCCCCCGTCTCTCCTGTACTAGGGATTGGCCCCAGGGGTACTTAACCACTGAGCTATATCCTTATTCCTTCTCTAAACTTAATTTTGATTTTGGGACAGGTCTTGCTAAGTTGTGGAGTCTGGCCTTGAACTTGCCATCCTCCTACCTCAGCCTCCTGGGTTGCTGGGGTTTTTAGGCATGGGCCACCTTACCCAGCTAGCTAATATCCTTTGGCTCAAAGCAGCTTTTCCATGTGTCTCCTCCCAAATCTTAGTTTCTTTCTCAGTGGCAACAGTAAGAAAGCTTCCTTGAATTTCTAGCAGGATTGGTTTTTCAAGGGGTTGAAATTATTCAGAATCATTGCTTTTGACCCTCATCTGTGAAGGTGGCGTTGTAAGTGGAATTTAGAGGTATCTTAATGTGAAAATGAATTTCATTTGTAGTAAATCGTCAAGTTTAATAATCTGCTTTTGAGATAGGCTGGATGCTTGGGCCATTGCCAGGGTTTTGCGTAGAGTGAGAAAGGTTATTTTGAATTAATTCGTGTGTTTGGACAGAGTATTTCCTATTATGTGATAATTGATCTAGATATAGAATATAGATGCAAGCTACATACACAGCCAAACAGCAAAGGCACGTGTGCACACTTGTGTGTGTGAGTCTCTCACGGATACGCACAGCTACATGATAGATCATTTTCAAAATATGAGCTCAGGGATTTTGCCTTGATCTTTGAAATGGAAGCTTTCCTTTCTAAGAGTTGCATTTAAAGCTTTCACTTTTGTTTCAGCCTTGGAAAAGAGGAATTGCTCTCTGCGCTGCTTTGTCACTTCTCTACCCACCTGCCCTTCTTTCAGCTGCCTTCCTTATTGCTACTGTTAAAGTCCAGGGCAGTCACCACCACAGCTGGCCTCCCACTGAGTCCCAACACCAGCCTCTGCCTGCAGTTTAATGAGACTGGATGGAGTAACCATCATCCTCTGTTCACTAGACCTTAGTGAATCCCTGATGCTTCTGGAGTGAAGCCCCAGCCCTTTGGCAGATGAGATTTAGAACCAGGTGATACCCACTGAGTTACGTAGCTTGTCTTTCAGTGTTGCATGCCTTTGGTTCTTGCATCTGCAAAATAGCTTGAAAATATCAACTTTGCAGGGTTTTGATGGTGATTAGTAAGATGATACAAGAAGAGAAAAAAACACTTGGATCTTAGCGGTAGGTACTCCATGAATTATTACCTTTATGATTCATAATATGGTTATTAGTCAAAATATTAATGCTATTTATATTAATTACTCCGGTGTCACTTTTCCTGAAAGGATTTTCAGACATCCCACAATAAGATTAACTTTCTCTACTCGTTCTTATCCTAGGACTTGAACACACTTTTCTGTTTTAGCCATTACCTCAATCCTGGAATTGTGGGTTCATTTATCTCTTGAGAAAGAAAACGGAATAGAGAAGATAACTTTATCTTTTTTACCTCCTCATGCACGTATGAATTAGTGATTGAATGAAAGCATTCCCCCGGTTAGACTGGCTTTCCCATAACATCATCCAAAATGACTAGTGATTATTAGTTCAGAAACCACCTCAGAGCTAGTGAGATGTCAGTTGAGTTATTGTTCTCAAACTACATAGCCGATGAGATGATGAAAAAAGCATTTCACCTCTTTTGTGAGATTGATTCCCAAGTATTTTATTTTTTTTTGATGCTATTGTGAATGGGATAGTTTTCCTAATTTCTCTTTCTGAAGATTCATCACTTATGTATAAAAATGCATTGGATTTATGAGCATTGATCTTGTAACCTGCTACTTTACTGAATTCACTTATGAGTTCTAAGAGTTTTCTGGTGGAATTTCCAGGTTCGTCTAAATATATAATCATGTCATCAGTGAACAGGGATAGTTTGAGTTCCTCTTTTCCAATTCGTATCCCTTTAATTTCTTTGGTTTGTCTAATTGCTCTGGCTACAATGAGAACTACAGAACACTAAAGAAAGAAATTAAAGAAAACCTTAGAAGATGGAAAGATCTTCCATGTTCTTGGATAGGCAGAATTAATATTGTCAAAATGGCCATACTATCAAAAGTGCTATACAGATTCAATGCCATTCCAATTAAAATCCCAATGATGTACCTTACAGAAATAGAGCAAGCAATTATGAAATTCATCTGGAAGAATAAGAAACCCAGAATAGCTAAAGCAATCCTCAGTAGAAAGAGCAAAGCTGGGGGTATCGCAATACCAGATCTTCAACTCTATTACAAAGCAATAGTAACAAAAACAGCATGGTATTGGTACCAAAATAGACAGGTAGATCAATGGTACAGAATAGAGGACATGGACACAAACCCAAATGAATACAACTTTCTCATACTAGACAAAGGGGCCAAAAATATGCAATGGAGAAAAGATAGCCTCTTCAACAAATGGTGCTGGGAAAACTGGAAATCCATATGCAACAGAATGAAATTAAACCCCTATCTCTCACCCTGCACAAAACTCAACTCAAAATGGATCAAGGACCTCGGAATCAGACCAGAGACCCTGCATCTTATAGAAGAAAAAGTAGGTCCAAACCTTCAACTTGTTGGCTTAGGATCAGACTTCCTTAATAGGACTCCCATAGCACAAGAAATAAAAGCAAGAATCAACCACTGGGATAGATTCAAACTAAAAAGCTTTCTCTCAGCAAAGGAAACTATCAGTAATGTGAAGAGAGAGCCTACAGAGTGGGAGAATATCTTTGCCACTCATACTTCAGATAGAGCGCTAATTTCCAGAATCTATAAAGAACTCAAAAAACTCTACACCAAGAATACAAATAATCCAATCAACAAATGGGCTAAGAAATGAACAGACACTTCACAGAAGAAGATGTACAAGCAATCAACAGATATATGAAAAAATGTTCAACATCTCTAGTAATAAGAGAAATGCAAATCAAAACTACCCTAAGATTTCATCTCACCCCAATTAGAATGGTGATTATGAAGAACACAAGCAACAATAGGTGTTGGCGAGGATGTGGGGAAAAAGGTACACTCATACATTGCTGGTGGGGTTGCAAATTAGTGCAGCCACTCTGGAAAGCAGTGTGGAGATTCCTCAGAAAGCTTGGAATGGAACCACCATTTGACCCTGCTATCCCACTCCTTGGTCTATACCCAAAGGACTTAAAATCAGCATACTACAGAGATACAGCCACATCAATGTTCATAGCGGCTCAATTCACAATAGCCAGATTGTGGAACCAACCTAGATGCCATTCAGTTGATGAATGGATAAAGAAACTGTGGCATATATATACAATGGAATATTACTCTGCCATGAAGAATGATAAAATTATGGCATTTGCAGGCAAATGGATGAAATTGGAGGATATCATGCTAAGTGAGATAAGCCAATCTCAAAAAACTAAAGGACGAATGATCTCGCTGATAAGCGGATGAGGACATATAAGGGGGGGTAGGAGGGGTTAGCCTAGGGTTAGGTTTAGGATTAGGGATAAGGAGGGTGGTAAGAATGGAGGAAAGAAGGACTGTATAGAGGGAAAAGAGGGGTGGGTGGGGTGGGGGCAAGGGAAAAAAATAACTGAATCAAACAACATTGCCCTATGTAAATTTATGATTTTTAATTTAAAAAAAAAAAAAAAAAGAAGCACTTCAAGATGGTGGAACAAAGAGTTGGTGGCATCTCCACCTCTTGGCCTCTAGTGATCCCTCCTTTAGTTCAGTCTTCTCCCAGAATCCAGATAACTCTACAATGATAAATTTCATTTGTCAATTCCGTGCTGTAAACATTTCAAGGTTTTCCTAATCCCTTTAGAATGAATGCCATACACCACAAGGCTCCTCTTGATGGTCCTACCTCCCGTTACTCTCCACCCCTTTCTCAATATTCTGGCCTCGCTGAGCTTTATTGGGTTCTTCAAATCACCTTGACTTTGCACACATTTCCTCTGCTGGATGATTCCTTAGTACTTAACATGCTACCTCCTGTTCACCCTCTGGTTTTAGCCTAAATCACTTCCTCTTGAAGGTCTTTTTTGGATGTATTAGACTAGTGTCAGATACTCTCCCTTGACTCTGCTTGCCACCCTATGAAGCCCTGTACTCGGCCTTCACCACCCTGGTTGTTCACCCTCATTGTTGATGAATTACTGAGTCTCTTGGCTGGACATGCACTCATAAGGAGAGGGATCAAGATCGTGTGGTTTGCCATTGGACCACCTTAGTGCATAATAGTTATTGACACCTAGCAAACAAAAAGTGTTTGCTGAATGTTTCAAGTCTAATGGTTTGGAAAGGAATTGCAAGAATTGTTGCATGTTTGAAACTTGATAACCACCTAAATTTTTTTATTTTGCGGTAAAAGAAAGTACATTTCCAAGAGATCTGCCATTCCTGTCCTATCCTCACGCCCATCAGGACCTTGGAAAGTGTCTTTTGTCACTTGTTTTAGTTACCTTTTTTGTTACTGACCAAAAGACCTGACGAGAACAAGCCGAGGCGGAAAAGTTTATTTGGGGCTCATAGTTTCAGAGGTTCAGTCCATGGTCAATCTACTCCATTGCTCTGGGCCTGAGATGAGGCAGAACATCATGGTGAAAGGGAAAGGTGGAGGAAAGCAGCTCAGGATATGACAACCAAGAAGCAGAGAGAGCTGTGTTCACCAGTGACAAAATATAAGCACCAAGGCATATCGCAGTGACCCACCTCCTCCATCCGCACCCTACCTGCCTACGGTCACTGCCCAGGTAATCTCTACAAGTGCATCAGTCCACTGCTCAGGTCTGATTGTCCTTGCATTGTCTCATAGATGAGCCCTTGGGGATCCCCATATCCAAACCGTAACATCATTTTTTGCTTTGTGTCCAGTCCCCTATTGAATTGGGTCAAGTTTTCTGGTCAGAGTGATGAATCAGTGAGAGGTTTTAGCAGTGTCCGTGTCCTGTGAATGCAAAGACGGTACAGCTTTCAACTTATCCTGTGTCTGGTAATGCACTCCGAGACACATCCATGGATCATCCTTCTCCTCTCTTCTGTTTGTCTTTGTTTTTGTTTTTCGTAACCCTTTCCATATTTCCATGTGCCTCTGTTAACGGATGATTACAGTTGGGAAAACAAGGTTAAAATAAGTCACCTTTCAAATGTACTTCCTTTGTGTGTGTGTGTGTGTTTGTGTTTGTGTGTGTGTGTGTGTGTGTGTGTGTGTGTGAGAGAGAGAGAGAGAGAGAGAGAGAGAGAGACAGATATCAAGACAGACCCTGGCATAACAAAGGATTACTTCATTTCTTACTTCATTTTTACTATTTATCCCAGAAAAGATTCAAGATGGTTTATATTAACTCTGTCACAGACAACCATAGAATACTATAATAGCATCTTCATATCTTCACGTGATCTTTTAGAAATATGTTGGTACCCGAGATGATAGGCTGATTTATCTTTTCTTCTAAATTTTCATTTTAATATCTGTACATCACATTGTCCTGACCAGCTTTTCATTCATATAAGGCTTTATACTTCTTCAGAAAATTGAGGCTCTTTCTATTTAGTTGATTTCTTCTTCCCAGATCATTCTGCTTTTTGGTGTCTAAACAATCTTTTTAATCTATAGCCTTGCAGATGTTGCTACAGACTGCAGAGATTCAGCCCATGTTTGGCCAACTCCATTGCTCTAGGCCTGAGGTCAGGCAGAACATCATGGTAGAAGGGCATGGTAGAGGAAAACAGCTCAGGACACGGTGACCAGAAGCATTCTTCTTCAGAGGCTCCTGTATACCTATGAGCTGAAGACCAGCCTCGTATCCAGGCATGGAGGATTCCCTGGTCACATGTGTGGGTGGGGTGATGATCTCAGAATTCAGGGATAGATACATCATAAGTACTTTCTTAGTGTCATGGGTACCCACATGAAAGATGGCCAGACCCTAGCTGTTGACTGAGGAGGTTAGTATGATAGAAGGAATCACAGTAGATCTAGGTTGCAGGTTGATAAAGAAACAAAATAAAAGCACTCAAAGGGGATGAAGGAGGTTGCCATCAGAGCCTCTCACTGGAGATGGAATGTGGACAGCCATGGACTGAAACTTATCCCCTGGGGGAGAATCAGCAGGGTTATCAAGACAAGGAGGAGGTAGAAGGTGCCAGCTGAGGTGTCAAGTCTGATGCAAAGAGGCTCCCATTTTCAAAAAATAGAAATCAAGAGGGGATTGAGGAGAGGAGGTCTGTACAAGTCAACTTTTAGGGTGCAATGGGATGTTCCAAGGGAGGCATCCAGTGGTTGTAGGAGGAATGTGTAAAAGTGTGTTGGAGTGACATTTAAGTCACAAATGGGAACTTATAGCTTGGAGATATAATTGAACTATGGGTGGTATTTCTTGGGAAGAGAGGATGGAAAGAGAATCACCCCTTCTCACCTCCAAGGCCTCTCACCGCAGGCCAACGTGTTCCGTAGTTCATCGTGAGCAGCCACCCTATCTTAGTTATGCTAGTCCCTTGACTTTGTGTCTTATGTCTGACTTCTCCGTGTCTGATACCTACGTGTTGCTGAAGAAATGTCTTAAAGATCTAGTTCAACTCCCCATTGTCTGAATCTTTAAAACATCTCCTGCTCCAACTCTGACATTTAGTACAGTCATTCCTCATGTTCGTGTTTATCTTGTTGGGACTCTGCTGCATCTCCCCAGACCAGTGTGCTCCTTGAGAAAGACATGCTCATTCTCTGGTCTACAAGCCACATAGTGCTTTACACAAAGATGCTGTTATTTACTAGTATTTTCACCCTCCTCCATCTCTCCTGGCACCAGTTTTTACCTGCTCAGGATGACTCAGAAGTCTAGATAAAAATATGACTTGTTATGACTAATAAATTATAGAGACAGTTTTAATGAAGAGACACTTCTGCTCACCTTGTCATTCAAAAGAGCTGAAGTGCTTTCTACCTCCTAAATATATGAACTTTCTATAAACACCACAGTGAAGAACATTGCGATAATAGATCCTGAAGTAATTAATCACCAAGCTCAGTCCATGGTGGGTAGCTTGATGCAGATGTTGATGGTAAAGTCATTTTTCTTTTGCTATAGCAATAATACTTTAAGAGGAATCTGGATGATTCTAAACATTTGAAGGACAGTATGTACTTGTCTATCAGAGGATAAATGGTTTCTTCTCCAGGGCCAATTGTAAGTGACCAGTAGAAATTCCCAGGACACATTTTTGGAAAGGGTATAAGGTGCCATCTGGATCGGTGGGAAAATATCATGGTGAAATATGTTTGCCGTAGGGGAAGGTAGGAAAGGTATGCGTTTACCTTCTTGGGCAACATCTTCAATGTATAGATCAAGAAACCAACTTTCAACAAATGAGCATTTATTGAGATTTACCATGTGCTTGGCAATTTGCCACCTGACATAAATTTCCCCATGCTTTACTGGGAGGAAGGAGCAACTTAAAAACCCCTGAGCTGAGTTGACATGGTAGAAAATGCATTTGTATTTCTGTGTGTTTTCCTGTGCACCAGACAGAGGAAAAACGCTGTCAGCTTCCCCACTTAGCAAGCAAATTGAATGTTGATTTCTTAACCTAACAATCTAAATATAGTTACTTTTCATACCTTTTGATTTTCACAAGTATTGCATCTCTCTTGGGGAATAACTTCACACATTTTCAAATAAGAATGTCTCTGATCATGATGGAAGTCCCAAACCTAGATGACTAATATTGAGTCGTTTGAATTTCAAAATAAGCAGAGGCTAATTCATGAATTTTTTCATCCTTTTTCTTTTCACAGCCTCAGAGCATTCTGGTAGACAGTAAGTCTTCCATTATCTCATACATTCACATCCCTAGAGTGTTTTTAGTCTGGTTATTAAATAGTCTGATGCAGATGGTAGAAGAATTCTGACTTTAAATTTAACTTTTAGATGCTTTAACAGCATGGCCCAGGTACCTCTCACAGTGTGATTAATGGAGGATCTGGAATTAGCCATGATGTCCATGAAATTTAGGTGGGACTGTTTGGGTGGATCAATGCTCAGCTATATTCACGAGAGGAGAACTCTACTGCATGAACACATCTAAGGTCAGTTCCTATCTCTCACCTGCTGTGTGATTTTTGGCAAGTCCTATTTAACTTTTGTTTCCTTAACTATAAAATACAGCTCATAATTAAGCCTGCCTCTTAGACATAGTATGAAAATTAGTTGAATACTGCAGTAGAGATCATATCTAATGGCTTCTCATCTGCTTTGTTATCTCTTGTTGTGTAACAGACAACCCTCATGACTTCATAAGTCAAAACAACACCATGTTACTGCCTTCCATTATTCTTTGCATTGTCTGGGTGGTTTGGCTGTGACTGTGGTCATCTGGGGCTTCACAAGGTCTGAAATGTTCAACATGGAACCTTTCCATGGCTGGCAGTTGATGTTGCTATCAACCAAAATCACTGAGAAACCCTTGACCAGGCCCGCTGGATTCTTTATGCGACTTCACAGTGAGACATGGCACCTGGGTTCTGAGAGAGAGAGTTTCCCCCGTGCTCCAAGAGGAAGGAAGCAAAGTCTGCCATTCCTCTTGAGGACTGAATCTCAAGTCCCAGAATGTTACTTTAGCATATTCTGTTGGTTCAGGTTTTCACATAACCAGTCCAGATTCAAGGGGATTAGAGATACCTCTGTGGTGGCCAATGTGGATTACTGACTTGATTGGGTTGAGAGATGTCTGGGAAACATGCTGGATTAACACATTTCTGGGTGCATCTGTGAGTGTGTTTCCAGAAGTTACTGGCATTTGGAGAGCAAACCTTGGTTGTTAACCACCCTGAATGTGGGCAGCACCATCCAATAGGCTGCGAGCCCAGATGGAACAAAAGGTGGAAGAAGAAGGAAGCCAGAGGGCATGCTAGCTCAATACTTGGGCCGGTGCTGCCATTGCCTCTGGATGACTCCAGCCTCTTCAGTTTTCCAATGTGGACTCTCACCAGTGCCTCCCCAGGAAGCTTCCAGACCTTCAGCTTTGGACTTGGACTGCATCATTGGTCCTTCTTGTTCTGGGACTTCAACTTCTTGGACTGTGTAGCTACTGCTTTCTCCAGCTCTCTAGCCTGGGCCATTATGGGACCATCCAGTCTCTGGTTGTGTAAGTCAATCTTATAAGTCCCTTCTTATAATTCCACATCTATGCATATCCTATTGGGTCTGTTTCTCTAGAGAACCCTGACTAATACTACTTCCATCTCTTAATTCAAGGAATAACAAACATGAGCTTGGAGAGGAACAATTACTGGCACTGCTGTTGGATGATAGCTGACCCTTCATTAAATTTTGAATAAAGTCTGAAATATTTACCATTGCTACTGAAATTGACCTTCATCCACCACCCTCCATCTTCTCTCCTCCTCTTCCTTGCCGTTGGCTGCACTATCTTATTCTGTCTCAAAGAGTCAAATCTTGCTCCAACTTTAGGATCCCAGAACTTGCTATTTCCTTTTATTTATTTATTTTTTCTGGCACGTTCTTACCCTCAGTTTAAGGCTAGCTCTTGAACTTGGTTCATTACTGTACTCAGCACCGTCTCAGAGAAACCTTCCATTACCATCTCATCAAAAATTGGGATGCATATCTCTGTCTTCTATCAGATTATTTCAGTTTTCATTACTTTTTTTTTTTTCATCTTCTTCTAGTTTATTTAAATTACTACAGGAGTCTGTGGGTATCACTCAGTGATAGAGCACATCCTTAGCATGTGCAAGGCCCTGAGTTCTATCCCCAGCAACCCCAAAAGAAAGATAGAATAAGAACATTTGAGATAACTGAAGGCTTCTGTTTTCTTCCCATATCATTCACTGTATGTCATTTAATTTGTCTTTTGCTCATTATCTGTCTTTCACATAGAGTATAAGGTCCATGATGGTAGGGACTTGTTCTTATTTGCTCATTATTTCTGGTGTCTAGAACTGTGTTTAGATGTGATAGATTATGTGTGTATGTGTGTGCGTATTTGTGCACATGCATACAGAATGGGATGTAATAGGAAAGGAATAAATGCACTTGAATTGTCTAGAGATTGTTGTTATTGGGTAAATTCATAGTTCACTCTATCGACTCATATTCATAAAATATTTGCAAACTATGTTTAAGACAGTGCTAATGTTTAGTTGCTCAAAGATTTAATGTGGATTGATAGACCTTGACTTGCAAGTTGTGTGTTAGATCACATTCTCACGGTTTCTATTTAACTGCACTCTGCCTTTTAAATCCACATTTCAGTCTTGCAATTCCATGCCCCAAATCATAATTTTGCAATTCCATGCCTGAGGGTGGTTGTAGCTATACAGATCACCCTTCACTGAAGGAGATAAAAACTATTATTTATTGAAGGTGAGTTGTGTCCCTTTCATCTCCTGTATCCTCTCTCATTTTGTTGACACCCCAACCCTGTGAAGAACTTAGGACTCCAGTTTACAGGTAAGAAAACTGAAGTTCATATCACTGGGATTCTTCCATTTCTTTAGTGCCCAGAATAATACCTGTCCAAGAGAGATTCAATAAATGTTTGTTAAATACTACTAATAATACAAGCTAACTGAATTGACACTTAAAAAAATGTCTTCTAGAAGGTAATAGCCCTGCATTTGAACCCAAGTTGAGGTGCTACAAAGCCCAAATTATTTCAATGGATCCAGAGCCAGTCATGGTGACCTTGGTAGCATCAATGTCAAGTCTAAAAATTAGAGAAGAGGTGTAACCTTAGGAGCAAAAGTAACAGGTCCATTTTCAAAGTGGAATTGAGGCAAGAAATAAGGTAATTATTCTAACTGACAACATTTTATATTAAATGCTACAGTTGGTTCGATGTGGAACATCTGTTTAACATCACATGCAAAATAAAACTTTCTCTCTGACGTTTTTGGCTCTGAAGTCTCCTAGAAACTGCTGGTAATCTACATCCTTTGAATATTAATGAAGCAAATTAGCTCCAAAAATGCCCTACTGTGTCTCAACTCCGGGATCCAACATGACTCATTAGACTCCTGTTGATTAGGAACATTAAAGGAGATTTTCTTTCCTTTCACTTTAATTAAATAAATTTGACAGGCCTCCTGGATTCCCAATTGGCCAAGACTCCCACGGTGTGGCATGAGAAGAAAATGGTATCTTCTAAACGGACCTTGCTTGTCTTCATTGGGTTTTATCATTTCTTGAAAGACCCCATGAAGTAGTAAGTTTTAAGATAAATGAGATCCATAGGTTTTACTCTTAGGTTAAAAAGGGAAGAGAAAGAAAAGGGTATTTTCAGCTGGGCATGGTGGTGCATGCCTGTAATCCCAGAGGCTCAGGCGGCTGAGGCAGGAGGATGGTGAGTTCAAAGCCAGCCTCAGCAATAGCAAGGCGCTAAGCAACTCAGTGAGACCCTGTCTCTAAATAAAATACAAAATGGGGCTGAGAATGTGGCTCAGTGGTTGAATGCCCCTGAGTTCAATCCTCAGTGCAAAAATAAAATAAAATAAAAAAGAAGAAAGAAAGAAAAAGGTATTTTTTTGTATGGTTGTAGGTGAATAGGTATGGAGATTACAAATGGAGTCAGGCTGGGTTGCTGACTGTCTGCAATACTGTGTAAGCAGTGAGCATGGTTTTAATTCTGCGCCACCCAGCTGAGCCATACCAGAAAGCTGCAGTGATTCAAGGGGACTTAATTTTTCCATCTCGATGGATTGATGCATGGCCACAGAGACCTTGTGAGAGATTGGAGCTGAGAAACTTATCCCAGCTGCAAGGAGCCAAGAAAGACATAAACTTTGATTTCTATCTTTTATTTGCAGCCTCACATAAAAGCATCCTGACTTTAAGTTGCACCATTCTGTGGTCAGTTTATAACCACATAAATACCTTCCAAGAGTGCCTTGGACAGGAGTAGGGGATAAATACCTGGAACAGGATGGCTCTGAGATATGCAGGAAAAGAAAAGGAAGTTGTCTTGCCTTTGAACTTCCTACATTGCATCATCTTCTCTTAAGGGCAGAGTTAGAGCCCTGAGCTGAATTATAGAAGATCTGTCAATACAGCCTGCTGCTCCTGGGACGTTATATCCCATTTTACAGATGGTCTTAACTATGCCAAAGAGAAGGGAAGAGACTTCCTCATTGTCAACCTAATGAACTGATTGACATTTGTAGAGAAATTGGTCTGATGCTGTGTTGATCACTATGGAAGGAGGGAGAGAGGGAGGGAGGGAGGGAGGGAGGGAGAAAGGAAGGAAGGAAGGAGGAAAGAAACATTACTACTATTGCAAAGGCATCCCATTACTGCTACCTGCTGTGTGACCTGGGACCTTCAGCTTCATCTTCTATGTGTCTATTGAGTCTCTGCTCTATGTTGAACACTTTTCTAAGTCAAATCACTTCCATTTTTTTCAGACTTCTGTTTCTTCATTCATTTGACTCAGGAAGTCTGTCTAAATCCAAAAGGGAGTGATGGGTATCCTTCCCTCTCACTAATGACCAAGTATGAAACTACTTAGAATATGCCCAGTGCTGTAGGTGGGCCTTCAGAAATAAAAAGATAACCAAGTTTTACAGTCTTCCATAAAATGTTTAGTCTATAAGAAAATCCAAATGGTACCCTAAATCATACAGAGCTGAAAATAGTTTAGGTATAGACCCAAGTCAATGGTTCAGACCTGTTGGGAATATAAGACTTTCCCTCTCATTCTCTCATATATATGGATGGGAGAGGAAGAAATTTTATAGAATATATTAAGAATATGTTAATTATAGGATATATTAAGGATTTCTTTCCTGTATACACTTGAATCTTGTTTATATTTTTCAATTTTCCTTCATTCAGAAAATACTTTGATATAGTCTGAAATAAACCATGAGTTTGTTTGGTATCTCTTGCTATAACTCCAAATCCTCTCAAGAGTCTCCAGCCCGTGTTTGAGAACCTCTCCCGCAGATGCAACAGAGGTTGAAACTAAGAAGAAAACCTGGCTGCAAAAGCAAATGAAACAAAAACAAAAACAAAAAAAGCTTCACATTTTAGCAGTCTAAAATCAGAACAAGGAAGGCATTCTGGAAGAAGAGAAATGGAATGGGATTCCTCCAGAAGACAGACCCCTTCCAATTTGGCTCTGCTCTGTTATCTCAAGACTTCCTGTGTTAGAATCATAGCTTCACATGGGTACACCAGACAACCTGTCATCTGGGGGAGAAAAAGGGAGCCTGACAGTAGTGTTTGCATGTTTCTCTGGTGTAAATAGACCCTTGGTGGTCGATTTTAAAATCTTAACTTGATCTCCCTGAACATGAGGTTGGGAAGATATGAGCGGAATTGGCTTTTTATTTTTTTGTATCCAGGATTGAACCCAGGGACACTTAACCTCTGAGCAACATCCCCAGCCCTTTTTAATTTTTTTTTAATTTTAAGACAAGATCTCGTTAGGTTGCTTACAGTTTCACTAAGTTGCTGAGGCTGGCTTTGAACTTGCAATCCTCCTGCCTCAGCCTCCCAAGCCACTAGAAATACAGGTGTGTGCCACCAAGCCTGGCTTATTTTATTTTATTTTATTTTTTAACTGTTGAATAATTTAACAAGAAGGCCTTTTAATATCTGTTTACAAGGTCTGATATAATGTTTCTTTCTTTGGTTTGCTCAACAATTTGGATTTATAAAAAGAGATTTGTGCACTGGCAATTTAAATCATTAGTCAGGAAAACCTGTCCATTCGAGCAGTCAGCTTTACAATTCTTGTCATTCTTAATGTTTTACTTTCACTCAGTGTATAGAAAGTCCATACTTTCAATGACCTGCTGTTCTCTTTTCATTTTTCATTAGTTTAATTGAGTTCTACATCATATTAGAGTTCATCTTGACATAATTATACTAGCATGGAATATAATTCATTCTAATTCAGTCCCAGGTACTTCTTTCTCTCCCCTCTTCCCTATTTCCTTTCCTCTACTATTCTTTCTTCTATTTATTTATAGTTTAAAAAATTTTTTAGATGTTAATAGACCTTTGTTTTGTTCATTTATTTCTGTGTGGTGCTGAGGATGGAACTCAGTGCCTCACACATGCTAGGCAAGTGCTCTACCACTGAGCCACAGCCCCAGCCCTATAGTTTTGTGTTTTTGTTTTTTTTATTAGTGCCTTGTGAATACACATAAAGGTGAGAGTCATACATGAATACATACAAGGTGGTGTAGTCATACATGTGCATAGAAAGGTTTGGTCAGACTTATTTCATCGTAGAACTGGCTCTTGAGAATCCATTGGAAGCAGCCTCACGGTTTCGTTGCAAGGAACATTAGACGTGACCCTTTTTTCTTTTAATTAATTTTTTAAAATTTTTACAGACTGCATTTCGATTCATTGTGCACAAATGGGGTACAACTTTTCGTTTCTGTGGTTGTGCATGATGCAGATTCACACCATTTGTGTAATCATACATGTACAAAGGTAATGATGTCTATCTCATTCCACCATTTTTCATACCCCACTCCCTCTCATTTTCCTCTACGTGATCTAAAGTTCCTCCATTCTTCTCTCACCCCTACCTCCCCACCCCTATTATATATCATCTTTCCAGAGTTTGATTTGCAGAATTTAACCGTGTTTTGGAGAGGTCTTGGGCTTGTTTGGGGACAGTGAGAAGGCAGAGGTGGGTAGATCTTCAAGCTACTTTCCTTATAATCCACTCTCCTCAAACCAGAGCAGCTCACTTTACCCAGCCATGCACACTGGGTCTCTGGGTAAGACGCTATTTGAACAAAGTTACATATTTAACCCTGAAGTTCAATTCTGCAAATTTGGTCTTCCCCAGAATAAAGATTTTGAAACATTTTGCTACTTAGTTTATTTATTTCTGAATATTTATTTATGAATATTTATTCTTTTAAATATCCTGAAGAGCCAGATTCCACATTTTAATCCTTTGGAATACTTTTTCTCAATATATCCTGGGGCTATTTTGATTCTTGGCTTAAACCCATATTATGTAGATTATAGGATATTTAGACCCTTGGGAAGATTTCTGAGATTTTCTGGTGTATTACCTGTGGGTATATATTCTCAAAATGAGCCCTCTCTTCCAGTTTCCCTCTTGTCCTTCCAGTTATTTTATCTGTATTCTTTTGTTCCACTTTGTTTTTGATTCTATCCAGATATCAATGTTCTCTGAAAAAACTCCCTATTTATCACTATTAATCTCAAAAAGTGACAGGTATACCTAATGTGTATTACCCAAGCATGGCATGAAAGTAATAGTATGGTATATCTAGGGTATATTTTATAGATTCTAAGATGTACATTTTTTCCACATTTTTTAATTATTACTTTTATTTAATCTATTTGGTTATACATAATAGTAGAATGTATAGCGACACATTGTAAACAAATGGAGCATGATTCCTCATTCCTCTACATGGATGTACATGGTGCTGAGTCACACCAGTAGTGTAATCATACATGTGTATAGGGTAATAATGTCTAAGTCTACTGTCCTTCCCATCCCATTGCCCCACCCCTCCCCTCCCTCACTTCCCTCTGCACAATTCAAAGTTCCTTCATTCTTCCTTACCCCTTCCCCATTATGGATCAGCATCCACTTATCAGAGAAAACATTCAGCCTTGGTTTTTGGAGATTGACTTATTTCACTCTGCATGATCTTCTCTAGTTCCATTCATTTACCTGCAAATGCCATGATTTCATTCTTCTTTAAGGCTAAGTAATAGTCCATTGTGTATATGTACCACATTTTCTTGTCCGTTCATCTGTTGAAGGGCATCTAGGTTGGTTCCATAGTTTAGCTATTGTGAATTGTGCTGCTATAAACATTGATGTGGCTGTGTCACTGTAGTATGCTGATTTTAAGTCCTTTGGATATACACCAAGGAGGGGATAGCTGGGTCAAATGGTGGTTCCATTCCGGGTTCTCCGAGGAATCTCCACACTGCTTTCCAGAGTGGTTGCACCATTTTGCATTCCCACCAACAATGTGTGAGTGAACCTTTTTCCCCACATCCTTGCCAACACTTATTATTGCTTGTATTCTTGATAAATGCCATTCTGACTAGAGTGAGATGAAATCTTAGAGTAGTTTTGATATGCATTTCCCTAATTTCTAGAGATGATGAACACTTTTTCATATGTTATTTTTTCACATTTTAATATCTAAAAGTGGGATCCATCTTATGATTAAACCTATAGTTTAATTGGCAGCATTTCTTTCAATATGACATAAAATAATGGTACATCCTGCATTTACTATCATTTCTGAGTTGATAAAGTATGTTACAATTGATTATATCATGAATTAGGAGCTCTAAAAACCTGTAGACCCGGGCCTTCTAGAACCTTCTAGGTACCTCATTCATATTTGTTCAATGTAACGTAGTTACTTCAAGCTGACAATGTCAACTGACATGTGGAATTCAGTGCTGTGTCACAATTTAGGCACATATCCACATGCACGTATCTACACAACCACTTGTTTATGCACACACACACACATCTGCAAACACACACCACTCCTAGAAGTCAGCTCTGTCTTCTAGTCAATTCGTGATCTTCAGCTCTTCAAAGTCCATTTCAAAGTGCCCTTGATACTCCAGTGCCCCAAGTTCTTGAGCCAGACTTCTTTCTCTTTACTTAGGAAGTGCAGTAAGTACAGATAAGTTTTTGGTTTTACTGATTACCAACTCGTCTGTCACAACATTCCCAGTGAGTGGTCCTGACCTTTGAGTTTCCTGTCATCCAGGGATAGACAACTCGCTATATCCCAAGGAAAGCTCATTTCCTGACAGCACTAATTCTCATATATGGACCAAATATTTCCTTTATTGCTAGACCTGTTGATCTATTCTGAATGCACACAAATACATGTTCAATAATCTCTTTTCCAAATGACGACCACTGGAGGATTCAAAGATCAGGGTCATATTGTCTATGAATCTTTGGTCCTGTATATCATCATTTCTTTTATAGTTTATGAATGTCAAGGTTCCCAGACTTTATCATTGAGACATATTTCAGTTGGACATATTCCAGTTTGCCAGGCTTCAACTAAGGATATGGCAGTGAGATCTACTTCATAGGCAGCTTAGCAGCACATAACACTGTATTTTCTTTATAGTGTTTTTCTTCCTTTAGCCTGGAATTCTCAAATTATCTTATTTTCTTGTTTATTGTCTTAAAGCATCATTAGAATGTCATTTCTTAGAGAACAGAGTTCTTGTCTTTTTCACCCATTTATCATTGGTATCTGGCAAGTAATAGATGTTTAATAGATGTGTTGATTGACTAAGTGAATGGATAAATGAACATTGTTACACTTTGGACCTTGAATGTCCATCAAAGGCCATGAGTTGAAGGCTTAGTCACCAACCCGTGGCACTATTGGGAGATGGTGGAAATTTCAGGAGGTGAAGTTTAGGGAATGAAAGTTAGGTTTCTGGGGTCATGGCCTTGAAGAGGATGTTGGGACTCATCCCCTTCTTCCATCTATCTTTTAAATTTTGCTTCCTGGTCCCCATGAGGTAAACAGCTTAGCTCCACCAACTGCTCCCTACTATGATGTGGTGCCTCACCACAGGGTCAAGCAACTGTGGACTGAAATTTCTGAAAGTGTGAGTGAAACAAAATTTTTATCTCCTTTTAAGTTGTTTATCTCAGGCAATTTCTCACAGTAATGAAAAACTGACTAGCACAAGCATCCTCTTCCTAGCATTCCTCACAGATACTTCAGAGGCATCCATACTTATATATTTCATGTCAGAGTTCTACCAATATCCACCGAGTGTGTTTATCAGAGATCTAAACACAAAAATATTTTTAAGAGTCCTCAACCAGTTAGTGTTTCACTTCTCTCAGATCAATATTAACTGATATGTTAGATATCAATAATATAGATCTAAAAATTGATAGATGAGTATTTATGAGTATCTGTTCTCTCCAGTCATTCTAATCATTCTTGCCTGACAGAAAAGTCAGTGGCAAAAGAGAAATTGAGCAACATCTTTTTTTTAATGTCATCTATCAATTTTCGGCATCTTTTTTTGTAGGAAGAGTTATAAGGTACTCAAACACAATGTGAATGTGAGTCAATGGGGAATTCTGTACTGTATGCCCAGACCCTGCGAACAAAATATACCCTTCGAAGGCACACCCCCAGCGACCTGCTTCTCCAGCTAGACACCACCTTATACAGCTATGAACTCATCAGTCACCTCTCAAGACCCCACCTCTGACACTACACTACACCGGCAGTGCATGAGCTTTTGGGGGACAATTCAAATTCATACTGTCATACTCAGTGGCTTGATTTGCACTTTGGATAGATGCTGAATTCTTTTATCTTGTGCTTTTTTTTCTTCTTGTTTGTGTGATTTAAGCGTAGTCTTTTTTTTTTTTTTTTTTTTTTTTTTTTTTTTTTTTTTTTTGAGAAAAAGAAAACATTATTGCTTTGCTAGCAAAGGTATAGCACGGGGGACTCCTGTCCCAAAGGCTGATTCTGCCCATCAGGGGGAAGAGTGTTTTTTTGTTTTTTTGTTTGTTTGTAGTCGTAGATGGACAGCATGCCTTTATTTTATTTGTTTATTTTTATGTAGTGCTAAGGATAGAACCCAGAACCTCATGTGCTAGGCAAGTGCTCTGCCACTGAGGTCCAGCCCCAGAAGAGTGTTTTTTAAATTTTATTTTATTGGTTCTTTTTTTTTTTATTGTAAACAAATGGGATACATGTTGTTTCTCTGTTTGTACATGGCGTAAAGGCATACCATTTGTGTAATCATAAATTTACATAGAGCAATGTTGTTTGATTCATTCTGTTATTTTTTCCCTTCCCCCCACCCCTCCCACCCCTCTTTACCCTCTATATAGTAGTTCCTTCCTCCATACTTGCCCCCCTCCCTAACCCTAACTCTAACCCTTCCCTCCCCCCCATTATGTGTCATCCTCCACTTATCAGCGATATCATTCGTCCTTTGGCTTTTTGAGATCGGCCTATCTCACTTAGCATGATATTCTCCAATTTCATCCATTTGCCTGCAAATGTCATAATTTTATCATTCTTTATGGCTGAGTAATATTCCATTGTATATATATACCACAGTTTCTTTATCCACTCATCAATTGAAGGGCGTCTAGGTTGGTTCCACAGTCTGGCTATTGTGAATTGAGCAGCTATGAACATTGATGTGGCTGTATTTCTGTAGTATGCAGATTTTAAGTCCTTTGGGTATAGGCCAAGGAGTGGGATAGCTGGGTCAAATGGTGGTTCCATTCCAAGTTTTCTAAGGAATCTCCACACTGCTTTCCATAGTGGCTGCACTAATTTGCAGCCCCACCAGCAGTGTATGAGTGTACTTTTCTCCCCACATCCTCGCCAACACCTGTTGTTGCTCGTATTTTTGATAATCGCCATTCTAATTGGGGTGAGATGGAATCTTAGGGTGGTTTTGATTTGCATTTCTCTTATTACTAGAGATGTTGAACATTTTTCCATATGTTTGTTGATTGCTTGTAGATCTTCTTCTGTGAAGTGTCTATTCATTTCCTTAGCCCATTTGTTGACTGGACTATTTGAATTCTTGGAGTAGAGTTTTTTGAGTTCTTTATAGATTCTGGAGATTAGTGCTCTATCTGAAGTATGATTGGCAAAGATATTCTCCCACTCTGTAGGCTCTTTCTTCGCATTGCTGATAGTTTCCTTTGCTGAGAGAAAGCTTTTTAGTTTGAATCTATCCCAGTGGTTGATTCTAGCTTTTATTTCTTGTGCTATGGGAGTCCTGTTAAGGAAGTCTGGTCCTAGACCAACAGCATGTATTCTATCAGATCATAATGGATTGAAGTTAGAAATAAATGAAAGAGTAAAACACAGAAACTATTCCAACATCTGGAGATTAAACAATATGCTATTATATGATGAATGGATAACAGAAGATATTAGGAAGGAAATTAAAAAATTCTTAGAGGTAAATGAGAACAAAGAAACATCATATCAAAATCTCTGGGACACTATGAAAGCAGTACTTAGAGGGAAATTTATTTCATGGAGCGCATTTAATAAAAGAAGTAAAACTCAACAAATAAACAACCTAACACTACAGCTCAAAGCCCTAGAAAAAGAAGAACAGAACAGCACCAAAAGTAGTAGAAGACAGGAAATAGTTAAACTCAGAGCTGAAATCAATGAAATTGAAACAAAAGAAACAATACAAAAAATTGACAAAATAAATAGTTGGTTCTTCGAAAAAATAAACAAAATTGATAAACCTTTAGCCACACTAACAAAGAGAAGACGAGAGAAAACCCAAATCACTAAAATTCGGAATGAACAAGGAAATATCACAACAGACAGGATGGAAATACAAAACATAATTAGAAGCTATTTTGAAAATCTATACTCCAACAAAATAGAAAATTTCGAAGACATCAACAGGTTTCTAGAGACATATGAATTGCCTAAACTGAATGAGGAGGACATAAACAATTTAAATAGACCAATTTCAAGTACTGAAATAGAAGAAGTCATCAAAAGCTTACCAACAAAGAAAAGTCCGGGACCAGATGGGTTCTCAGCCGAGTTCTACAAAACCTTTAAGGAAGAGCTCATTCCAATACTTCTCAAAGTATTCCATAAAATAGAAGAGGAGGGAACCCTCCCAAACTCATTCTATGAAGCCAATATCACACTGATACCTAAACCAGACAGAGACTCATCAAGGAAAGAAAATTTCAGACCAATATCCTTAATGAACATCGACGCAAAAATTCTCAACAAAATTTTAGCAAATCGCATACAAAAACATATTAAAAAGATAGTGCACCATGATCAAGTGGGTTTCATCCCAGGGATGCAAGGTTGGTTCAACATCAGGAAATCAATAAACGTAATTCACCATATTAATAGACTTAAAGTCAAGAATCACATGATTATTTCAATAGATGCAGAAAAAGCATTTGATAAAATACAGCACCCCTTCATGCTCAAAACACTAGAAAAAATAGGGATAGTGGGAACATTCCTTAACATTGTAAAGGCCATTTATGCTAAGCCCATGGCTAATATCATTCTAAATGGTGAAAAACTGAAAGCATTCCCCCTAAAAACTGGAACAAGGCAGGGATGCCCTCTTTCACCACTTCTATTCAACATCGTTCTTGAGACTCTGGCCAGAGCAATTAGACAAACCAAAGAAATTAAAGGGATACGAATTGGAAAAGAAGAACTCAAACTATCCCTGTTCGCTGATGACATGATTATATATTTAGAGGAACCTGGAAATTCCACCAGAAAACTCTTAGAACTCATAAGTGATTTCAGTAAAGTAGCAGGTTACAAGATCAATGCCCATAAATCCAACGCATTTTTATACATAAGTGATGAATCTTCAGAAAGAGAAATTAGGAAAACTACCCCATTCACAATAGCCTTGAAAAAAATAAAATACTTGGGAATCAATCTCACAAAAGAGGTGAAAGACCTCTACAATGAGAACTATACAACACTAAAGAAAGAATTAAAGAACACCTTAGAAGATGGAAAGATCTTCCATGTTCTTGGATAGGAAGAATTAATATTGTCAAAATGGCCATACTACCTAAAGTGCTATACAAATTCAATGCAATTCCAATTAAAATCCCAATTGTGTACCTTACAGAAATAGAGCAAGCAATTATGAAATTCATCTGGAAGAATAAGAAACCCAGAATAGCTAAAGCAATCCTTAGCAGGAAGAGTGAAACAGGGGGTATTGCAATACCAGATCTTCAACTCTACTACAAAGCAATAGTAACAAAAACGGCATGGTATTGGTACCAAAATAGAAAGGTAGATCAATGGTACAGAATAGAGGACACGGACACAAACCCAAATAAATACAATTTTCTCATACTAGACAAAGGGGCCAAAAATATGCAATGGAGAAAAGATAGCCTCTTCAACAAATGGTGCTGGGAGAATTGGAAATCCATATGCAACAGAATGAAACTAAACCCATATCTCTCACCATGCACGAAACTAAACTCAAAATGGATTAAGGACCTCGGAATCAGACCAGAGACCCTGCAGATTATAGAAGAAAAAGTAGGTCCAAATCTTCATCTATTGGTTCTTTTTAGTTATACATGATAGTAGAATCCATTCTGATATAATTACACAAGCATGGAATATATCTTATTCTAATTAGGACCCCATTCTTGTGGACGTATGTGATGGTGGGATTCACTGTGGTGTATTCATATATGTATATAGGAAAGTTATTCCACAGTCTTTCCTTTTTGTATCCCTCCTCCCTTCCTTTCATTCCCTTTTTTTCCTAATCTACTAAATATCTATTTTTGCCCTCTCCTCCCTTATTGTGGTTTATCTTCCACATATCAGTGAAAACATTGGACCTTTGACTTTTGGGGACTGGCTTATTTCACTTAGCATGATAGTCTCCAGATCCTTCCATTTACCAGTAAATGCTGTTAAGTAATTCTTCTTTATGACTGAGTAATATTCCATTGCATAATATGCCACATTTTCTTTATTCATCTGTTGTAGGGTACCTACGTTGCTTCCATAGCTTAGCTGTTGGGAATTAAGCTGCTATGCACATTGATGGGCCTGCATCCTGGTAGTATAGGCATACAGGTTCTTGAAAATAGGAATCTTATTTATTTTCTTCTCTACCACATTCTTTTTTTTTTTTTTTCCAGTACTGGGGATTTAACCCAGGGATACTCTACCACTATGCTACATCCCCAACCCCTTTTCTTTGAACAGGGTCTCATTTCCAGGTTGACCTTGAACAAATCATATTCCTTCCTCAATCTCTCAAGTCCCTAGGATCACATGTGTGCACCACTGTGCCCAGTCACCATATTCAAAATTGACATTTGCTTTAGCAATTGATATTGAAAAGCTAGAACTTACTGACTCTTAAGAAATGTTCTTGACCTCAAACTGTCAGTCATGGTCTGACTCAGAGGAAGCTGATTTTGTTCTCAAAGAGAAAGACAAGAACATAGAAGAAAAACGTGCCAAGAGCAGGAGAAACATTGTATTTCCATATTGTTACATCTCAGGCCATTATATAAATGCTAAAAATCAAAAGTTCACCCCTAATCATTTGGAGGAATACCTAAATGTGTTATTGGCTTTAAAAAATGTTTGAACAAAGTGCACACAGTAAGACATATACAAAAAATTGAATGTCAAAACCTCTTGTGCCTTTGTGTGTATGTTTTTGTTACATAAAGAAAGGTGTAGGAAAAGTACTTGCCAGGCTATTGGTATTTGTATTAGTTAGCCTGAGAAGTAAAGAATGAAAAGAAAAAAATAACATAGAGAAAGATGGTTATAGATTTTCCTTAGGTATATTTGTATCCTGTCTTTGGTGGTTATAAGTGTGTTAGCATGTCTACTTCAAAAGAGAAATTTGATAAATGATTTCTTTCTTTAAGCAAAGAAAACACAAATCTAAAGCCCTAGAGCTATTCAGAAAGAAAATCAAAGCAAAATGAAGGGGAAGTTAGAACTTTTATGTACATTCTACCTGTTTCTTCTCATGACTCCCTGTGATGCAAAATGTATGTGTCTACTTGTCTGAGCTAAGGGATGCCCAGATAGCTGGCTCAGAGTTACTTTGGGTGTGTTTATGAGGGTGCTTCAGAAGAGAGTAGCAATTGAAGCCACAGACTTTGCAAGGGAGGTGGCCCTCGCCATTGTGTTGTGGTAGCATCCAATCTGTAGGTCTCACACAAAACACAGAGGTGGAGAAAGAATAAACCCACTGGCTGTTCTTGAGCTGGGACATTCATTGTCTCCCGCCCTCAGACATCAGAGTTCCTGATCCTCAGGGCTTTGGGCCCTGGGTCTTCTCCTTAAAGGGATTTTGAGTTCCGGGGCAACATTCTGCTAGCTTGTTCTCTTGCTCTTCCAACTTTCACCATGAGAGGATGCAAGGAGATGGCTCTTCCCCCATCAAATGCTGGCAGCCTCCAAAACTGGGAGATATAAGTTTTGTTCTTTGTAAATACCCAGTCTGTGGTATTCCATTACAGTACCACAGAATGGACAAAGATGGATATTGGTAACAGAGAAGGATAGTATTTCTACAAAATTTTTTTCAAAATTCAGGGCAGCAACTTGGGAACTGCTCATAGTTAGAGACTGAAATAGTCTGGAGTGAATTTTGGAAAAGTCTGTATTACCATGAGTGAAGCACTAAAGGGTAGTTCTGGAAAGGGCATGAATCTTCTTAGGTATTAACTAAGTGGTCATGAACAAAATGTAGACAGTAAATATAGGCAGTAAAAGCCATTCTTCTGAGATCTCAGATGGAAAGGAAGGTCATCCTTGTTTTAAAGTGGCAAAGAACTTGACTGAATTATGTCTTTGTCCTAGGACTTTATGGAAGGCAGAACTTAAGAGCAATGAGCTAAGATATTTGGCAGACGAAATCTCCAAGCAAAGAGTTCAGGATGCTACATGGCTTCTATTAACTGCTTCTAGTAAACTGTGAGGAGACAGAAGTCATTCAAAAATGGAACTTGTAATGAAAATGGAAGCAAAATGTAAAGATTGGGAGAATTATCAACCTGGACGTGTAGAGAATAAAAAAGTGTGTTCAGGAGAGAAAAAAAATCAAGGTATGGGCAAGGGACCATTTGATAAGGAGATTAGTAAGGATTAGCCCCAGTTTTATGGAACTAGCATATATAACAAAATTGGGAGTTAAAAAGTAGACAAATTCCCAAGATTATAAAATCAAAATAACAGGCCAAGATGTAGAAGGTTGGGAAGGCAGCTTAGCTTTCTAAGACTACCTGGTCTTAGAAGGATACCAGGAAGCCAGAGAAAGAAAAGTAAGATCATTAATATCAAACCCACTGAGATAGGGTCTGCCCCATTTCTCAAAATAATATTGGGGCTCTTCCAAATGATAAGGGGCAAATTCCAGGTGGTAAGGGACAAACACATGTATCAAATGCTCATTAATGAACCTGTAGTTACCTTTACTGTGTTAGCATTGGAAAAATCACGCCCAGAGGTAGAGACTTCAGGTAGAGATGAGACTTGTGTTGCAAAAAGAAACATGATGAAGAAGAATGTAGACACAGCTAAAACTGTTCCCTGTGGACCCTGTAGAGGCCACGAGAGCTTCACACCTTCGTCCTTCAGAGGAGTCAACCTGAGACTTCTGTGCCTTCCTGAGTCTGCCTGGCCTTCCTTTATGCTTGAGCATAAGAGTGGAGAGGCTTATCTTGATGCCAGGGTGTTTTTATCTGATTCTTCTGATTGACAGCATGAGAACTCAGGCAGTCAGTAACAGAAGGAAGCTGGGTCTAATCAGGAAGACCTTTCAGCAATCCAAGCTGCCCCTCCTATCAAAAGCCCAGAATGCTTTGGTCTTCTGGGAAGAATGGTTTCAAGACAGGAATCCAAGGCTGCCCAGGGGCCCCTTGGGTATCTGTTCCTGGTATTCCAGTGCAGCCCTGCAGCCATGCCAGATGCTCTAAGGGGATTAGAGAAGGTGCTTTTTCTTGAAAACAATTGCTCTACTTGGGCCTGCAGATGCCCAGTGGGCAACTAAAAGCAGGATAAAGGTTGGCATTTCCACCTTCATTTCATATCTGTCTCCTTTGTGACCTCGAACTTTGGGTCAGATTCTTGCTCAGCTCTGCTATAGGCGTGTTAATCGTTCAGGGAGTGTTCATCCAAAACTGGTAACCCTTCAAAGGTGAATGCACTACAATAAGAGTAACTAAGGTATGTTCAAGATTTGCAGAGATATTCAACTGCCAGCTTTTACAACCTCCCGTTCCAGTGCAGCCTTGGAGCAGATCACTTTATGCTGATACTGCCCCACCTAAGTAGTAGCAGTTCTCTTAATAGGAACAGAATTCTGACCTTCCAGGACCATCTGACAGATAAACATCCTGAGTGGCAACTAGAAATTGCCACCTCAAATTACAGGCACTTCTCCAGAACCATCTTGCAGAACCCGAACTGAAATGATTGAGCAGCCAGACCACAGTTCCATCAAGCGTATTTACTTGTGCAAAATGCTCACCCCTGCCTAGATTCTTCCTCTACTTAAACCTAAAGCTTCTTGTTTTAGTCAGCTTTTTCACTGCTGTGACTAAAGACCTGACAAGAACAATTTTAAGGAAGAAAAGTAAAATTATTTAGGGCTCATGTTTCCAGAGGTCTCAGTGCGTCGATGGCTGGTTTCATTGCTCTGGGCCTTGGGTGAGGCAGAACATCATGGCAGAAGAGTGTGGTAGAAGAAAGCAGGTCAGGAGATGGCCACCCAGAAGAGAGAGAGAGAGAGAGAGAGAGAGAGAGAGAGAGAGAGAGAGAGAGAGAGAGAGAGAGGGAGAGAGAGAGAGAGAAAACGAGTTTTGTTCAACAAGGTCAAAATATATACCCCAAAGGCACACCCTCAATGAGCCACCTCCTCCACCCACACCCTACCTGCCTGCAGTTATCACCCAGTTACTCCCTATCAGGGGATCAATGCACTGATTAGGTTAAGGCTCTCAATCCAATCATTTTACCCCTGAACCTTTTGCATTGTCTCACACATGAGTTTTTGGGGGACACCTCATATCTAAACCATAACACTCCTATTGGTTCCCCCAAAGAAAGGGCTGAGACACCTGATTTCATGAATTTTTGCACCATGACCATAATGATTCAAGTTCTTTTCCTGGTTTCTACAATTCCTTTGTTCTATTTGAGGTGAATAGCCAGATCTGAATTGTTAGGACCCTCAGAGTCTCAGGCCTCTGGTCTAGGACTCCAGTATCTATGGAGTAACTAAATCAACTCAGGCTGCTGCTCTGGAGGGTGTGAGCAGGGAGCTTGGGTGGCATCCACATGATGTTTATTCTGCCAGGCAGAGCATACATACTGTGGACACATGGTTCCCTCAGAGAGCTTTCTCTAGGTGTCTCAGAAGATCTGGGTTCCAGGCAGACACATGCCACGGGGCTGAGCTGCCACATCATCCACACTAGAGCAAAATCTCTAGCAAGGGTGTGAAGTGGGGCTTCTCATGAGATCCCAGAACAGTAGAGCCACCAACATGCAGTACCAGCCTTGGAAAGCTACAGGGATGTGATTTCAAGTGCTAAAGAATAAACTGTCCCTGACTAAACTATGTGGGTAGGGCTGCCTGGGGTTTGGGGGGTCCAGTAATCTGCTAATATGTCTGGAAGGTAAGACATGGAGCCAAAGAAGATTAATACCATTCTTCAGATTTAATCTTTTTGCCTCATCAGGTTTTGGGATAACTTGGGACCTCTTACTCCTTTCTTCTTTTCTGTGGCTTTGCTTTGGAATGGGAACTTCTACGCATGTCCCACAGCTGTGTTTCGGAAGAAAACATGCAACTGGTTTGATTTTGCAGGTTCACAGCTTGAGAATGGGGCTGGGAGTCTCACCTCTATGGTGTTGAGCTAAGACTCTGGACTTCAGTCATTAGAGTGGGTGAAGGCTTTGGGGGGCTCTTGGGGTGGAGTCAGTGTATTTTACATGTGTGAAGGAAATGCATTCCAGGGGCCAAGTGCACCCAACACTCTTTCTGTCCAGGGTTAGAGCCTACCTGTGCACTGGTCCTAGACTTACTGAGAAGCCATTGTCCTAACACACTGACACCTTTAAATATTGTTTCTACAAGTGTTGTCCAGAAGCCACTTCATCCACATCCTGGCAGGTTGGGGAAAGGGGTTTGATTATCAAATTCATTCATGCAACTCCACCATAGACTCTTTGACTCAGAATTCTCTGAGGTTAAATCCTTGCCATATGCATTTCACATTCCCTACTCTTCCCCGTCCCCAGGTGATGCATTTGTCTTGTCTGAAAACAATGATACTCAGTTGTCTCTTTTTTCATAACCACCTAGGTGGAACATTCTAGATTTAACCAGTGAGGCTCTGTCTTTTAAAGACCTGGTCTGTTTGGTCAGACCTTTCCTCTCTTGAATTCTTTGCCATAAACTTTCCCAAAAGCATCTGCAGATTTTCCCAGGTTAGAGAATATAAACTTCCATGATTTTTAAAAAGCTCAAAAGTCAGTCTGTCATGACTCTTACTGATAATGTGCTTGTTGAGGGTATAACAGAGCCCCCTTCAGTAATGACTAGGTGGGATTCATTTCTTTCCAAGTGTTGCCTCTTAATGAATAAAAATAATTACATAGTATAGTCCAGAATGGGTGTGATCCGTAATTGTATAACAAGAGACACAATTAACACCCAGGCTTGGAAACCATTATTGTAATGAGCATTTGATATGAAAAGATCATTACTTTTTAAAAGGTATAGGAAGAGAAGACTTAATATGTCAATTAGATTCTGAAGACAAGCTAAATGGCTTAATTATCACTGTTAGAAATCAGGTTTAGAAACTAACGTACAAATTGCTGAGGCCTGAACTTTGTGTGGAGATGGGTGTTATCAGAGAAAAGAAAGAGGAAAGGGGAGAACTAAAGGGGGAGGTCTTTCTAGGGGGGTGCTTTTCCTAGTTCATCTCATTGAATCCACATACCGCTTTTGCAGTTGGGGTAAACTGGGAATGATGGATGTCTGGAGATGCTAATGGCAATGTCAAGGTGTCCTGTGTCATGAGGGAGACTCAAGGTCCCTCTGCAGCTGTACTTGATGATGTAGGGGAGGGGGGACCCTCTGAGACCTGTCTGAACCTTCCCCAAGCTCCACCACTCCATATAGGGAGACTGTCTCACTCTTGTGGTCCACATCCCTCTTCTTTCCTCTGCACACCTGGTATTCTTCCCCAAGCTCCCTGGGAGCCTTGAAGTTCCTGCTCTGACCCTTTTACTCCTCTGAATCCTAATGAATCTTCTGGGGTCCACTTGAGTTATGTCTTCCCCAGTACCAGATCTTGCAGAATTCTAGCCCACTTGGAGTTGCTTATCCTTTCTAGTCAGTCTTTGTTAGAGTACTCTGCATTTAATCGTTCATAGATGTTTTCCATCCTCTCTGTCTCTTTATTTTAGAGACATAGGACTTTTCATATCAAGAACTGATTCAGAGCTGGGAGCCATGGTCATACCTGTGACCTGGGAGGGTGAGGCAGGAAGATCACAAGTTCGAGGCCAGCCTGGGCAACGTAGTGACACCCTATCTAAAGAAACAACTTTTAAATAAAGACCTGGTACTGTTGCTCAGTACTGGAGAACTTGCTTGGTTTGGAGAAAGGGGCTGCATCTGCGGAGATGAGGCTCAGTCAAAAGAGACAGAAAACTCAGACTGATGGTGGTGTCCAGGAGAAGATGCTTTCTTCTTCCATGCAAGCAAGCCCACTCTGTGGTTCATACCATGGTTCATGATTGACAGAGACCCAGGCTCCTTCTATCTTTGTTGCCCTGACACCCTCAACATATGGTTTCCATTGTTGGCTTCAAGATTCCAACTAACTTCCATCATTAATTTCTGGATTCAAATTTGCTAATATACTCTAATAATAACTAATATTTTTAAAGTCATTTCCATGTTCCAGAGTCTTATTCCCCACCCCATTCTATTCCCTTAACAAAGCGAAAACAAGACAAAGGCTTGCAATATAAGTAGTTTACTTGAGCATTTGATACTAAGGAACCAGGAGTGAGGAACAGGGTAGGGTGTAACGGAAGGGGAAAACAATACAAGTGTGTGTTACATACATAGGCCATTGGTATATAATCCCTTGGGACATTCCCAGGAGTTATTAGAAGGTAGTTCTGTAAGTAAGTTCAAATCATGACTCCCATACAGATACAAAAATAACCACGTGTTAAATATTTAACTCATAATAGATAGTAGACAGTCATTTTACTTATCTCAAAAGAGAATCCATTAAAAAAATCCCAAATACAAAAAAAAAAAAAAATCTTGTCGTGTATACAAATAAAAAATTCCAGATTTAAAAAGAGAAAGAGAGAATCCAAAGTATAGATCCATTTGCAGACCAGGAATCTTGAAAGGAATTTACAAATAAATGAAAGCAAAACTAACTTTTACCATAGTGGGAAAGGGAGCCTTTGGGACAGGACAGAATTGACTTGCCTATACACAATAATTACGTGGCATTACTATTGGCCAACTTTAACTTAGAAAGTTGTACAGTAGCTTCCATAGCCCACCTAGCGGGGATATTCTTCAGGTGCTATACAATGCACAATTTTCTACAGATGTATGCATTTTTCTCTGCTATAAGGTAAGTGGTTTCCTATATCATGTACTCACCACCATGTGCTGCCTTGGCAACAGGCCCAGAAGCCAAGTGACTGAAACCTTTGAAACTGTGAGCCAAAGCCTTTCTTACTTATAAGTAAGTTTAGTTTATCTTAGGTATTTTATCACAGCAATGGAAAGCTGACTAATACAATAATCAAAATTAAAGATAAGTCCAAGGGCATTTTTGTTGTTGTGCTTTCCCTAGGTTTTCCATCCTACAACAAAACTGTATTGTATAGATGGAATAATTTCAGTTCAGAGGGTTTTAATTCAGTTGTTGCACAGGTGGTTGGATAGGAGGTTCAGTTTTTTCATGACCACGCATTCTGACTCCCAATTCATCCATCACTCCTAACTTAAATTCTCAAGACCAGATCCAAACTAGAACCATTGCTTAGGATCAAACCCTCAAGATAGCCAGAGAAGAGCCCATGTACCCGAAGCCAAGAATAAAACTCCCAGTGAGAAGCGTGTTACAATACCAGCATCTCGGGGACATGGGGAGGGGGGCGATGCAGGGCCGGGCAGCACATGATTGACATTGTGTTTAATGTCATTTGTGTGGGTAGTTCTCAGAACCCCGCAGGCGTCCCCACCCCCACTTGACCTTTTCTGAAATAACTGTAAGGTTTTTCTCCTCTTTCTTCAAAGCTAGAAATCTTTGTAGGAGGGAAAAGGGGGTCATTTGGAAAAGGGGAGAAATCACCTTAAACAAAATTGCCCCGGTGACTTAGAAGGTCTTGTTGAAAGAAACAGGAAAGCAACGTGACTCCCACTGTCACTCGCTCCACAAATCATCATCCCCAGTCTGCATGCAGTGGAGCTGGGTGCTTAGAGAGTCATTGGACACTGAATCACAGCTCTCTGGGGACCAACAGACCTGGCCATTCTGATTATTCATTTCTGTAGTGCACCTCTGAGGTGGATTATGCATACATACATTCCTTTACTTGTGATTTCCTTCTCTGGAGATATTTCCAAGTCTAAAAATCCTTTTAGCACCCCAGCGGAAAAGCCACATGCAGTTGCCCTCAGCCATGTTCCCTTGACAATAAGAAATCAAGTCACAATTGTGCGTGCCTCTCAATCCTGCTTTTCTGTGAGTAAATATTAATGCATTTAGAATTCGTCTGGTAGGAGAAAAGTGCCACCCTGGTGGTTCACAACACAGCAGAGAGAGTTTGCAAGATGGAGTACATCCCCCCTTAAAGGTGTTCTCAGACCTCGGACAGTTTGCTGAAGTATCTAGCATCTTTGTGATTGCACATGTTCTGTGGCGTTGATAATCCTCACCTCTCTGAAAGAGCCAGGAGAAGGCACTGAAAATCCTGTGCAATGTATTAGGTACCATATTAGATTTGGCAAATGCTAACATTTTTTCCCTCTGACCCTCAGAAAAAAAGGTTAAGGGTACAAATTTCCACCTAATTCAGCCAAGTCTGTATTATGGGGGATCAGGTGACATCATTCATTTGCAAAGCCAGACCCTGACAAAATGCCTAAAGTTAAACCTTGACCTATGTCTCCCTTGCTCATCTTTGAGAAATAGCAACATAATAACATCATATGGTCATTTATCAAGTGCCAGATTCTATGGTAAGTACTTCCTATTCTTTATGCAACTGGTCCTCTGTATCTGCAGATGAAATTGGCCATGGATAGAAAACACTAAAAGAAAGGTTTTTACATCTTTACTGAATGCACAGATATTTGTTCTTGTCAGTATTCCTTAGACAATACAGTATAACAAATATTTGCATAGCTGTTACATTGTGTTAGGTGTTACAAGTCATCTGGAAATGATTTAAGCATATGGAAGCATAGGCGTGGCTTCTATGCAAATACCACACCATCTTACAGAGGGACTCTGAGCATCTGCAGGTTTTGGTGTTGAAGGGGTCCTAGACCCAGCCCTCCGTGGGTACTGAGGGATCATGTATAACCTTCTGAAGAGCAGGGCTATATACCTGTTTTGTTCATCCTGTACTGTCTAAAACAACAGTTGGCATAGTACACCCTTGATAGCTAAGGTCTCGGTGATCTCATTAAAGAGAGAGTCTTGGTTTGGGGTAATACCTCTTTAACTCTTTCTGATTTTCCTTTTTTAAGAAGGTGAGCAGGCCTTAGACTGAGAGGCTTTCTCCTCCTCTTCCTCCTCCTCCTCTCTTTTTTTTTTTTTTTTTTTGCCATAGCCATGGGAACTGAACCCAGGTTTCTCATGCCTGCTAGGGCAATTAATGCTCTACCCCTGAGCTACATCCCCAACCCTGCAGTAGGCATTTTGAAAAGTCAGTTCTGTTTTCATTGCATCTACTTTTCAACTTTGCATGTGTGGCAGTAGATCTGGTGTTCCCCTAACTAATAATGGAAGATTTTCTTTGTGAAACACCTTAAGGGGTTAAAACAGAGGTGAAGTGGATAATTCTACAGATGTGGCAAGGTTCTCAAAGGTGATGACAGATGACTTGCATTTGGGAAATGCTGACATAGGCTTCCGTCCATTCTAGGTCATGGTCCACCCAGCTGAATGGAAAGAGAACTCACATGAGTGACAGCTTGGTACTCTGGCCTTTAAAGTCACTTGAACATTTTTGATCCCCACATCTTGTTTTCCCTCTTGGGTCCTAAAAACAGACATGGAGCAGTGGAAGTTTTCAGTTCAATGTTTATGTCTTTCCCGGAATTCTAATCTTCCCTGCATGATTGAGAACATTCTCTGTGCTTCATTTCTGGCCAACAGCAAGATTCTAAAGGAACACATGCCTCTTTCTGCCAAACATCACTCTTTACGAATTCCCCAGTATGTCCTTTTCCAGCACTGTTGTCATGCCCTGCCAAGATTGTGCTTCCTTGTGATACCCCAGGGATGGACATTTGGTCAAAGTTCTTTGCATTTCTCAGAACAATGCTCATTCCCATAAAGATGATTTAGCCCAGGACTGAGAGATTAAATGCCCCTCCAGATGCCGCCAGTACCAGTTAGACATGCTTCAGAGCTTAGGATGAAGAACGTAAGAGCTTTTAGTGCAAAAGTTATTCTTTGCCTTGTTTTGGACTCCAGCTCTGATCCTTTCTAGGGACATCCAAAAATCCAATCTGGATGCAGGATTGTTTGGGGGAGAGGGAGGGATCTGATGCTGTGAGGGAACACTGAACTAGCTGCCCCAGACCTGCAGTAGAGCTGGTTTAGCTGTGGCAAGTTCTCAGCAGAGGGGAGCAGTGGAGGCTGGGGAGATTCCCTTACTCCCCTCTCATTCATTATGGTAGGTGCCCTGGTTTCCTGTTTATTACAAGCATCTACAATTCTTTGCCTATGGACTCTCTATCGACCTAATTTGTCTGCAGGTGGAACAGACTAGAAAGAATATTCTCTGGAGCTGCTCTTAATCCAAGATGGGAAGAGTGAGTGGATAAACACCCAGCTTTGTCCCTGGGACAATGGAGGAGTGAGTTACACAGTCCCAGCAGCCTTAAGCAGGCAGCAGGGTTTAGTTCCCATTGACCACATTAGTCACCTGCTCGTTACCATATCTTATCTTATACAGCTTTGCTTACCTGTCAGGGTCCAGCCTAGCAGGGGTCAAGGGTCCTCCGTGGATGGGAGACATTGGTGCGGTGGAGAAACAGCACACAGAGACACCAAGTGTTCTGAGGCTGAATCTGTCTTTTTTTTTTCTGCCAGTCTTTTTATAGATATTTTTCGTTAGTAATGATTATATCATTTTTGGTTAGTTTAAAACAAGAAAAACCTTCAAAAGTACAATCTATGCTTCTTCTCAAAGTACACATTCTCTCTGTATGACAGCCAGACCAAAACAACCTTATTTCCCAGCTAGATTAAAACAATCTTGTCTCCCAGCCAAACTGAAACAAACTTGTCTCCCAGCTAAACTGAGGGGATCATGATCTGCCAGCCTTCAAACTTCAGAACAAACACTTCACTGGATTTTCTGAGAAACCACCCCCACCATGAACTCCAGTGTTTAACAGTGAGAAACTTTTACTATTATTAAAGGGCAAAGAAATCAACTTATAATTAATATTTAGTCTATTCTAATTTCATATAATGGTGGACTACAATCTTATTCTGATTCTTAAAGAATTAGACTAAACATAGGAAAAGCACAAATCATATCCATGACCAACCTAAATGTTGTTATTATGTAAAGTCTCTCTAGAATCAACTATTACAACTAGGAAAGCAACAAAGGCTAAACACCGCATCCAAGCTCAGAGGAATGTCTCTTTATCCATCTATTATTATACTAAAGCAATCACAGGCTCCTTTAAACTCAAGCACAGCCACAATTGTTTATTTTCATATATTTTATCTATGAACTACTGCCAAATTTTCATTGTGCACTATTTTGTGTCCCAATATGGTAAAACCTTCCCAATGTTTTTCTAATAAGTTTCTAAATGATATATTGATTATTAATATTAAAAAGCAACTACACATGGAGACATCCATGCCTATGGCCCCCAAGAGGGAGGACAATCAACAGAACCCTGTCAAGTGTTGAGTCCTTTATTCCAACAGACCGTGTCAAGTGTCGGAGTGGCAGGAAATAGATGTGGCACTTACCTGAGTCCTTTCCTGTAGATTTTTCTGCTGGGGCATTATGGTATGGATATGGAGTATCACCCCGGAGTTCCTGCCAATGCAGAAATATTCTGAGGTGACATGATTAGGTGAGGAGAACTATAACCTAATCAGTTCATCCTAGGTTGAATGAACTGACTGGTCAGTGTAGACAGGTGGGTTGTGACTGGAGGAGATGGGTCATTGGGGGTGGCTCTGGAAGGGTGCATCTCCCCCAAACCCCTTCCCCCTTTTCCTCTCTCTGCTTCCCAATGCTGCCGTGAGCTGAGCTTTTTTTCTCCACCGCGCCCCTCCGCCATGATGTTCTGTCTCACCTCGCCCAGAGCAATGGACTGCGATGTCTGAACTTGTGAGCCAGAATAAACCTTCCCTCCTCTAAGTTGTTCTTGTCAGGAATTTTGGCCACAGCAATGCAAACCTGAGTAAAACATGGTTTTCCTTCCTTCCCTCAACAACTCCTGAAGCCCTCTCAAATCCTTATCCTGAAGCTTTATGATTAAGAATCCCTCTCCTGGCTGCCTCATGGACCTTTTTTGAGGCTCTAAGGAGACATTTCTTGGGAAAATATTTCTATATAATTTTACAGTTAGTATGAAATACGAGCCACCCAGGGGTTAGACTTGGAGGAAAAGACTAGAGCCAAAGTGATAACCTCCGGGTTCACAGAGGTTGCCAGCTGGGGCATAAAAAACCCCCTTCCAATCCTTCACAGACCCCACCTACTGTTTTGCCCACCCTTAGTTAATTCTAATCATCATGCTACCTGTCTGCTCTTATAGGCATCCAGCCCACATTTTCTACCAGAAATTTGGGTGAACAGTCTTTATAATTTATACCACTATAAGCATTGATCTACCCAGGCACAAACCGGTCCATTCGGAGTGAATTGCCTTACCCAGAAATACCTGGATTGCTTATTCATTTTCACTTCAAGCAGGTCAAACCATAGTGTGGTTGGGACATCTATTAAGTGTGTATTTTTTACATAGCACTTACATTAACCATCTATTTTATGCCAACTGTTACACCACCTGTACTACTGAGAACATGGGGCTTAAAAAATGTCCAGTGCCTGGCAGTCATGGTGGGAAAGGCATTAGAAAACTTGACCTTACCTGGTGGTGTCCTCCTTTCCATGGAAAAGATAGGGAATTAAGTTAGACATAATGCAAGAATAACAGTGGAGGTAATTCAGAGATACATCTCTCTTTCCCCACTGAAAGGGAGTCATTTGATTCCATAACCTCTATTATCAAGAATAATAATGAGAATTATGAGGAAGTATGTTAATAAGAGTAAAGAAACAAAACGATGAATAATTAAAGTCCACTGTTAGTCAGTTTTCTGTTACTGTAACAAATGCCTGAGATAATATGCTTATAAAGCAAACAGGTTTATTTTGGCCCACAGTTAGGGAGGTTTTAGTCTATGATTGTTGGCCCTATTACTTTGGGCCTATGGTGGCCATGGTAGGAGCACATGGCAGAGAAAAATTGCTTGTGTCATGGCCAGGAAGCAAAAAAGAGAGTTGAGAAAGGACCAGGGTCCCTCAGTCTCCAGTATCCTGAGGGCCTCACGTGAGACTCTTGGTCACCTGCCTCTCAGTAGTGCCAGGCAGGCCATTTCACTGCCCTAGAAATGCCCTGTGCTTGTCCCATAGACCCCTCCCTCCCTCCGAGCTCCTGGCATCCACGAATCCTTTTATTATCTCTATAGTTTGAAGGCAAGTGTTTTTCTTAGTTCCATTTCAGGGCACAGGAGTTCTGTTATATGAAGTGATAAAGTTAGCCAGTGACCACTGCTACGTTTGGATCTGATATGTCCCCTGAAGGTCTGGCAGGGCAACAGGACAGAGAAGGTGTCTTACTGCTAAGCGCCCACATACCATCCCATCTAGAGGGTGAGTCATATGAGATTTTTACTTTCATTCTCAGGGAATAAAATTTCTTCTTCTTTTCTCTCTTTTCCTAATCTCCTGCTTCTGTCTTCTGCCCTGTATGGTCTGATTTCTGACAAAGGTATATTGGCATGTATTACCAGTATAGTGACAGGCAGGCCATTTCACTCCCCTAGAAATGCCTTGTGCTTGTCCCATAGATCCCTCCCTCCCTCCGAGCTCCTGGCATCCATGAATCCTTTTATTATCTCTATAGTTTGAAGACAAGTGTTTTTCTTAGTTCCATTTCCCAGAGAAAGAAACCAGGTCTTGAAGGAATTCACTGAATTCTGAAGACCATATGGTTCATGATTGAGAAAGGAGACCTCGAGTCCATGTCTGTAGAAGTCCCCACACTGGGACCCCAGCAGTCTCTCTCCAAACAAGGCTGGTGAGCCTCCAGTGCAGACATCCCTGGTTCCTTTTGCTTTATCTGATGCCGAGGGACAACTTCACCTTTGACTGACTCCTCATAAACAGTTGACTTCCCTTTTGTCTATTGGCATGAGCTAAGAGACAGGTGGATCGAAAGAGGAGTGATCAAGAAGCAGACTCCGGTGAAGGACTTCTCTGCCATCATCTCTGCAGCTAACATTTGTGGAGTCCCTACTGTGTGGTAGGCACAGGCACCTTGCTGGTTGAACACACATCATGGTGCTTGTTATTGGGGCTGAGACATACCACATATGGCAATACAGAAGTGGGTAGCTGGGAGGCTAAGTGGTAGGTAAATCCTAGAACTAGCATATGCTTCCTACCCTACCAGGGTCTTAAGTTTGCAAATCAAAATCCAGGCTAAGAGCTGAGCTGCCTAAAAATGCATCCTCAGAGGTGGCTAAAAGCCGCTAAGTGAATGTCCCCACTCTCCATCTGTCCCTCTAATCACAACCTCTGTGTTCCTTTTAGTCACAGAAAACTCCCACATGGAGGGCGTGGGAGCCAACAGGACCCACTCCTGCCAACTCCTGATTAAACTCAATTCTCTGAAGGTTCCCCTCCAACCTCCCAAGGAACCAGGAGCTGCTGGCTTGAGTTCAGTTTCCTACCAATAACTCAGAAATGTCATGTGGTTGCACTAATTAGACCCGCCAAACCCATTACCAAGGAGAGCCAGAGTGTTTGGGCGATTAGCAATGATTTGGCCCACGTCCACATCTCCAGATGGCCTCTGCAAGTCCCCCCATTCTCACAGAAGTAGCACATGGAGGCAAAGCTGATGTCCTCCGAAGGCGTGGACAGAACGAACATTCTAGATGTGCAACAGGAAGAAAAACGATGTCGTGATCTTCATCGTAAACATAGGCAGCATTTATCCAATAGCCGCTCTGCGCCGGGTTCGGGGCTAGCCAGGCTTTCCATATACCATAATTTAGTCTTAGCCTCAAGCCTGTGAGCAGGCACGAAGAGTTCTCCATTTTCTTGAAAAGAAAACTCAAGGCTTTGATAAACTGTCCAAGGTCTCCCAATGAGACTATTTGAAACTCAGATTCAAACTCAGATCTTTTGAGCTCATAGAACACATTCTGAAATCAAACAGACCATTTTGTAATACCTGGATAGGAAAATCCTCCTTAAACATCACTTCTGTGGCCTCTATTATGCTCCAGCTATATATATCTTACACCACATTAGGTTTTTAATATATAATTGTAACTATCACATTCTTAATACCTGTGTCACCCATTGTACTAAGTTTAATAAAGACAGGGCTTTGTTACTTTTTGCACCATTTGGTCTTCAACTTTTTGTATGATGCCTGGTATATAAAATCTGGCCAGTGACTGCTCGTATAGTGAATTAACTATTTGTAAATAAACAGGTATTAAAAAAAAAGTGAAAGAAAGAAGACAGGATCCATAGGGATCTGGAAAGTTCATTGAGTTTCATATTTACAAAAATATAACCCTAGTCGGCTGGTACACCAATTCTCTGGAGGAAAATAAATAACACCCTGATTTGTTGTGTTTGCCAATTTCCATGGTGCGGATCTTCCCACCACGACCAATTTCACCCTCAAAATGATGTCGCTGACTGCACGGTTGGGAAGAACTGCACAGCTCAGGACCTCTTACTCAGGATTTGTTGGGATCTGGGGAAAACCAATCTTCCTGATGATTCTCCTTCTTCCCATCTTCTAATGGTTTCCATGTGCTCTCCGTTATTTTGACACTCTGGGAGCCTACCTTGGGTGTCTTTTGTTATGTTGTGTTCCACTAAGTTCAGGCGATGTGTGGGGCAGGGGAGGCAGTGGATGGGGTAGAAGGTGGGCCTGCCAGTGAAAAGAGGGAGCCAGCAGGTGGATTTGGCACGTGTCTCCCCGCTTGCCTTTCTTGACACGTTTCCCAGGGTTTTCAACATAGCCTGCTTTTTATATCCAATTGAAGGAATCCATCCTATTTGCTTCTCAAGTAAAATACAACCATGTCTCACCAATTTCAAAAGTCAAGCATCCGTGGATTTTGGAGAGCTAGTGCCTTGCGTTAGAAAATAGCTAAAGATGAAGTACCGTGTTACGGGGTGTTGGATGGATGTAGAGAGACTCGCAGTTTTCCCATTTAAGAAAGAAATGGACGCTCATTTGACCATCTCCTCCCCTTTTTGCCATGTTCTTTTCAGTCGTATAGGAGCTCTCCACCCCAAGGTAAATTTTGGACATCACAGAAAACTCCAGGGAGAACAGGAGACCATTATGACTGTAAGCTGTGAGGGTTGGGTCTTTGCCTCTGCGATGTTTTCAATGGGCTTTAACTTCTTGGTATCACAGGACTGCTAAGTCACTAGTCTGAGTGTTCATTGTGCAGAAAATTGATAAAGCATAGGTTTCCATAAACAGAAATTCCTTTCAAGTAGTCACTATAATTTGGATAGTTCTGCATTGGAAGCCTATTTCAAGAGGTTTAGGGATTTGGATACAGAGAATGAGCTGTAAATGTTTGCCCTCTTATGAGACTCTACGGAAAATAGATCATTTCAGAGTGCTGGCAGTCACCCACACAGTCGGGCTAATTAGATCTTTTGCCTGGAAGCTTCTCTCCACCCTTCATCAATATGCATAATGCATTCATTTCAAATTCAGAGGCAGAAATCATTTGTTGAGCCACCACTACTTGCCCAGCATGTTGGTGGGGCAGAGAGAGAGAAAAGGACAAGAATATCTGTTCTCTCTGAGCTCTCAATATGGCAGCAGAGGACAGAGATACAAATGGATCCAGAAGCAAGGTGATCTGAATAAAAACAGGACTACATAGGAAAAACCCAGAGCTTCAGGCCATGTGGTGGGAACAGATGAATTGCTGGCTGTGGAGTCTGACCAAGTTTATTTACTACTCATGTGACCAGAAAGAACCGACTTCATCCCTTTGAGCTTCTGTCTTCTTGTGTATAAAATGGGATCATAATAAGCCTATCTATCATCAGGTGATCTTGAGGATTAAATGAAATAATGTATATGAAGCATTCAGCACAAACTCTGAAGTATGTATAGTCAGCACTCGGTAAATATCAGCTCTTTCTTTTTGGGAGTGGTATTTGGGGTGCAATAGGAGATATCCCCTAAAAGTTCCCATGTTAATGCAGAAATGTGGGAGGTAGAATGATCAGAATATGAGAGTCCTCACTTCCTCGGTGAACTCATCCCATTGATGGATTCATAATTCCAGTTGCTTATTGGGTGGTCATTCTAGGCAGGTAGGCCTGCCCTCGGAGATTACACCTTCCCCGCTCTCTTTCACTTCTTCCAGAACACCATGAGCTGAGTACCTTTCCCCTTATGTCTTGATGTTTTTTCTTTAACCTCAGGCCCGGAGCAATAGAGTTGGCCAACCATGGACTGAATCTCTGAAACAATGAGTCTCAAATGACTCTGTCCCCCTCCAAGTTGTTCTTGTCGGCTATTTTCGTCTTGGCAACAAAAAGCTAATACCAGACGAAACAAATGGAAGTGGTTGAGGGAAGGAATGTGAGTGGGGAGGGCACTGAGGGCAGAACAGCAGACCCGAAGGCGTGAAAGAGCATAACTTGTTTGGGTGATTTTTTAATGGACCAAATCTGTCCGATAAAGGTTGACTGGGAAGGGACAGAATGAGAACAAGCCCGTAACAGGCTTGAAAAGGCCCGGCAGACCTGGAAAAGAGAGTGACCTCAGGCTGAAAGGTGGAGGGAACCTGTTGGCATCTTTACAGTAGTGGTTAGAATAATGTTTAAGAGAATTAGATTTGCTCAGAAAAGCTGAGTGTGGTGGAGCACTGCCCGTCATCCCAGTGACTCAGGAGGCTGAGGCAGGAGGATTGCAAGTTTGAGGCCAGCCTCAGCAACTTAGCGAGGCCCTAAGCACTTGGTAAGACCCTGTCTCAAAATCAAAAAATAAAAAATAAAAAGGGTTGGGGCGGTGTCTCAATGGTAGAGCACCCCTGGGTTCGATCCCCACTGAGAAACAGACGAACCAAAAACTAGAATCGGAGTAATTGGTCTCCAGTGGGCAGAGAGCGTTCCTTCTCCTGGGTCGGCAAGGAGTAAGACAAAAATGAATGGAAGGAGAATTAGAATTGAAGGAGTTGGCACCCTGGTTTGGTTTTTTTTCTCCCTAAAGTCTTTTGAATGCACCAAGTTTGAGGTGCTGCCTGAAGACGGGGCCTCTTGTAAACTTTGATGCTGTCCCCGTGAACAACGAAAAAGAACATGAAGCAGGGTGGACTTGAAAGCATCCCTCAAGAGCCCTATTTAGATCACAAAGCATAATGTAGAAAGGAGGACATAGCGATGCTTTTGTCCAGCCTTGGTGGGAAGCCTGGGAGCAGAGAAAGCATGGAGGAGGGACTCAGCGGAGATGATTGGCAGGAAACATACCGTGCAAAGGGTCGTAGAGTAAAGGAAAGGGGGCTCTCCCAAGAATTATCACGGGTGTGACTGTAGTGGGGCCAGACTGGCAGGGGAGGGAAGGCGAGGAGAAGCTGAGGGGATTACACAGCAGGACAGCAGGGAATGACTGAGACACAAGAATGTGGCCCTTGCCATTCCAATTTTTCTCTCAAGACCCTAGCATACCACTCATGTCTGCCTTTCCATTGGCAGTGAACATTTGCAAAGAACCAAAGACAACCTCCAGAGCATTTCAGGCCAGTGGAGGTGACAAAGCTTATTAGTTAGTGTCTTCAGTCATCATTGGAATCACGACAGCCTTTTAGGGTGACAGGGAGTTCCTATGAGAAAAAGAACAATCTCTACATCCTAAAAATCACCATAAGATTTTTTACTAGCTCTGGTTGGATCATATCTGACTTTCCCTTCCTTGGTTCTTCCCAACATTAGAATTTTCAAAAATTCTTGCAGGCAGACTATTCCAGGTAGGTGACTTACACATAGCCCCCAAAGAAGGCATTTACCTAAGAAACTAGGAAGATATCCTGCATCTCTTAAAATTTATCCAGAAATTCCTCCAAGAGCAAGTTCCAAAATGATACGAGGTATAACACACACCCTCAGGTACACCTGGGTGCAGTTCTGCTAGTGTATCTTAGTGCAGAGATCATTTAGGAAACTAGGATTCAAGAGTTCAACTTAATTGAGCTTACATTTTTGTTGTTGTTGTTATTTGGTACCAGGGATTGAATCCGGGGGCACTTAACCACTGAGCCACATCCCCAGCCCTTTTTAAAATATTTTATTTATTTAGAGACAGTGTCTTGCTGAGTTGCTTAGGGCCTCGCTAAGTTGCTGAGGCTGGCTTTGAACTTGCAATCCTCCTGCCTCAGCCTCCCCAGATGCTGGGATTACAGGCATATGCCACTGTGCCCAGCTTACCTGACTCTTAAAAAAAAATACGCATGTGTGTGTGTGTGTGTGTGTGTGTGTGTGTATTTTGTTAGGAATACTGGAGAAGAAATAATCTTATTAACAAGATACCTGCATGATCTTGCCTCTTTGGTCAGGAGAAGGATGAAAAGAAGTACTATCAACAGACTACCCATGAGGGGTAAAAGTCTTACTGAAGTTGAAATCTATACATATCCTACTTTTCTCTTTAACACTATTTATTTGCAGTGGGCTTATTTCCTTTTACCACAAAGCTTTTATTCACAAACTTTTAAAAAATGTGATTGTTATTGGAAAATGCATTTATTCACATCAACTGTGAAACTGGATTGCATTGGGAAGTGAAATTTCCTCTCTTAGGTTTGACATGAATTTTAAGTGTTATGACGATCAACCTTTCTTCCTCAGAATAAGCCCAACAAACTCTTCATTGGTCCTTCAGTGTGTGTATATTGGTTACATTTTGCTCTTAGGTAGCATTTTGACTTTCTCCTCTCAGGAGTGGGAAGATCTGGGGTACAAGAAAGCCTGGCTGCCTTGAGGGGAGTCAGTGTTGAAGACTGAGACAGAAATCCAAATTTTTCTCTGTATATGGCCTTAGATCTGGTGAGAAAAGCAAGTGTTTGGAGAGAATATTGAATTATGCATATCTGAATATATAATGAACACATTTAAATATTATTAAATAGCTTCCCATTCACCTAAGTATAAAATGTAAACTCTTCATCATAGACAAAACTTCTGTGCCTGGTCTTTCCCCACATGTCTCTGCAATCTCCCTTTTTCAGAATATTCTAAACACACTGGTCCTTCTTCAGTTCCTCACACACCCACACATTTTCTTACCCCAGGACCTTTGAACATGCTCTGACTTATGATCTTTCTCTTACTTCTGTCAGACTTTCCATTTCTCTTCCTTAATTTTCGGCTCAGATACCACCTCTTCAGAAATGCCTTCCCTAATCTACCTGTTATTTTTATCTCACTGAAAACCCTGTTTGATATCTAGATAGCACCTACCACAAATTGGAATTGTGTTAATCCTCTCTTCAACAGCAGTAGAAACTTGGCCCAATTGTTTCCCACCCACCATTGTTATTCCTAATCTGGAACTTATAGGACACTGTAAGCAGTCAATAAATATTTGTCGAATGAATAAAATAACAACAGTCTTTTATTGCACTATGTCTGGGTGCTGAGCAACTTGTTAAACAGCATTCATATTCTGATGTCAAATCTATCAATAATTCCTTAGGGAAGAATTATTAATGTTCTGTTATATAGATTAGTATGGTAGATTGTTGTGGGTAAATACATCTGCCCTATGATTTTCTTTCCTTTTCTTTCTGTTCTGGGTACTGGAGATTGAACCCAGGACCTCCTGCTTGCTAAATATACACTGTAACATGAGCTATTGTAAATTTGTGAGATTAGCCACATATTAGCATATGTTTTGAGAATACCAGATAGAGGCTCTAAATTCAGATTGCCCATAGTTCTATTCTAATATGATAACCTGCCCAAGTTTTAAAACCCTCAGTCAACTTTTCAGTTTTCTCAAACCTGCATCCTATTTCGGTGGCACTGAGCTGGACTCAATACTGAATTAATTATTTAGAAAGTTCCCCAAGGCATTTCCTCCCCACCCCCGATTCAAATCCCATCTTCCTGCAGTCCCCATTAAAGAAGGGCTGGGTTGGTAACCATCATTGTGAAATATGTATCTTAATAAGTATTTCAGCTGCATAGAAAATGGGCAGAATTCATAGAAAACAGAATCTCAGCCTCTGCAAAAGCTAGTCAAAATGGTATTTCATCAGCCTGGATTTTTTATTCCTCCCCAAGAACTCTATGTCCCTGGAGCTGTTTTAATCTTGGCTCATTAAAAGTTAATATGATTTGGATTGGTGCTATTCATTTTGTTTCTGGCCAGCTCATTTACCTAGTCTGGGTTGCTGTGTACCAGGTCTGTGTGAAATACAGATCTATCCACCTTACCTTCATCTGCCATCCAGATGGGAGCAATCAATAGCTGATCGTTGATAAATGATAATCGTTACAAAGGATACAGATTCAAATGTCAGCTGCAGAATAGATGCCAGCTATTTGTTGTTGGGTAATTCAGAAATGTCGGGAGGTAACAAAGAGAGATTGCTATGCGACAGTCATTACCCAGTGCCGGGGAGGAGTGTTAAACTTTAATACTTGAGTTGAGGAAGAATTGCAAACTTGACCGACAAGCTTTTCAGCAGCAGGTGGTGCGGGTGCGTTTAATAATCCTGAATTCCTCAAGCATTTGCTGTAAAGAACTATTAATGTTTCAGATCCTTTTCTGAGAATTATAATTCATCTTCACTGACGCCTATAGGATCGACACTGGCTAGGCTTTTGATCCGGAGAATTATTATTCCTGGTTGGAGGAATTGAGAGGGAAAGGAAACAGCTTTCTTTTTAGTTTGAGGAATGATATGTCGTCCTACTACAGACCTCTTAGCGGTTACTACCATTTTGGGTGGCGGAGACCCAAAATGGTTTGCTTTATTTACATATTTCTTTTCTTCTTCATCCAAAATGATCCCCAGAGTTTCTGTTCGATGCAGACACTTGGTACGGTAGGAATGCAAACCTGTAAAAAGGCTCAGATCTGGACCTTGTTTCTGGAGTGGGTCTGTTCTGGAAAGGGGAAACATAGATATCAGCATAATAATTTTTAAAATACAGGGATAACTTTTGTGGAAGAAGTTTCTGGGGTTGAGAGAGCCTCAGAGGGTGTATATTAGGTGAGTGGGAAGGGATGGGAGAAAATGTCAAATATGAAGAGAGTTTAGATATTGATCTTGAAAGGTGAAACCTGGAGAAGGTTTCAGGTGGAGAAGGTAGCAGGGCGTTGATGGAACAGACAACCCTTATAAAGGCTGTGTAGATCTCATTGCTTAAACAGTAATGGCATATGAATCGATACAGGGGGGATTGAAATTGATTTAAGCCAAAGAATAGTACTCTATAGTCCTTTTTCTGTTGCTTAGCACAGATCACTAGAGAACACTACAGGTAGTTTAAAAAGAAACTTATTTTTAGCCAGGTGTAGTGGAGGACACCTGTCATCTTACCTACTCAGAAGGCCGAGGCAGGAGGATTGCAAGTTCAAGGCCAGCCTCAGCAACTTAGTGAGGCCCCAAGCAGCTTACTGAGCTGCCATCTCAAAATAAAAAAAGAAAATGGGTAGGGGTGTAGATCAGTAGTAGAGTACCCCTGGGTTCAATCCCCAGTACTGTGAAAAGAAAAGAAATTTATTTCTAGCAGTTCTGGAATCCTGGAAGTCCAAGGCTGAGGGGTTCACCTGCTGAGCCTCTGCTGAGGGTTGTACAGCTGCATCTCATCATGTAGAGAGTGTCACATGGGGAGAGGGACTGAGCTCAGGTCTCTTCTCTTCTAATGAAGCCACAGTCCTGCTGGGTCACAGCCCCACCCTTATGGCCTCATTTAACCTTAATTTCCTCCCAAAGGTTCTAGCCTCCTAATATTTCACAAGGGGGATAAAATTTCGATGTGAGTTTTGGTGGGGCATTCATACCATAGTGAGTACCATTGCTAAGACATGTTCTGTTTTTGTTCTTATGCACAGTGGCTATTGTAGGTTTCAAAGGGAGTGATCTGCATACTACCATGTTTTATGTAAATTTCCCTCTGCAGGGTATGGTGGATGAGTGGTAAGGTAAAAATAGTCAAGTCTGTCTTTGTTTTTTTTTTTTGTACTGGAGCTTAAACCCAGAGGCACTTTACCACTGAGCCGCATCCCCAGCCTCTTTTATTTTTTTGAGACAGAGTCTCACTAAGTGGGCTTAGAGCCTCACTAAGTTCTTGAGACTGGCCTCGAACTGGGCCGTCCTCCTGCCTCAACCTCCTGACTCACTGAAGTTGCAGGCTTGTGCCGCTGCACCCGGCTTAGTCAAGTCTCTGGAGTTGGGGTTTTAACGAGAGACCAGCTAAGAGAGGCTGAGGAATGGAAAGGTAGAGGCAGTATCAGTGTTGTTTTCTGAGGTGGGGAGCGTGCACGCAGGACAGGGTGAGGAGATAGGTAAAGTGTTTGGAAATGGTGAGGGTGAGAACAGTACAGGGGTCTCTGATTGAGAGGGTGGGAAGGTGGAGAAGCATAGGGTTAGCAATCAGTGGAGATGTCAAGGAGGAAGACAGGAGTTCAGAATAACCACGGAATGTGTGTCCTGAGAGTCGATACAATCATTGGGGTGGGAAATCATGGTGAGAAGACACCTAAGGATGAAAACATGAGGAATGTCCACACCCACTGGTGAGCAGAGGAGATACCAGCTGACAACACCTGAGTGGTCAGAGAGGACCTAGGTGCCTCTGAGGGAAACTCAAAGGAAGCACTTTTATCTCACAAGCACAAGTCCAAGTACAGTGGGTCCTTGTCATGAATGTATTTTGTTAGATATGTGGTTTTGCAAATTCATATTAATAGTCTTTATTAAATCTCAGTTGAATATCTGTTTCAGGCTGATGGAAAATAATGAAATCTCATTGTAATGCAATTAATTACTGCAGAAGAAGGCAGAAGCCTGCGGGGAGGTCAGCATGGACCATTTGTGTTGTTACCTGAGAGTGTTCGCCCCTCAGGGAGGACCTCACCATCTCGCTTACTAAGGTGGCATGTTATGTTACCTACACTACGTATTGTAATTAATATGGGGCTAAAACCAGCCGGAGCACTTGTCTCAAGTTTAAAAAAATTGTAATAATACATAACATCAGGGAAAGACTCAGATAACTGAGGGAAAGATGAGAAGTATTTTTTTTTCTACACACGTTCTCTCTCTCTCTCTCTCTCTCTCTCTCTCTCTCTCTCTCTCTCTCTCTCTCTCTCTCTCTCTCTCTCTCTCTCTCTCTCTCTCTCCCCCCCCCCCCCCAGGGATTGAACCCAGAGGTGCCTAACCACTGAGCCACATCGCAAGCCTATTTATTTTTCTTTTTTTAAATTTTGAGACAGGGTCTCATTAAGTTGCTCAGGGCCTCACTAAGTTGCTGAGGGTGACCTGGAACTTGTGATCCTCCTGCCTCAACCTCCCAAGTCACTGGGATTACAGGCACGCCCAGCTCCTCAGTTTCTCTCAAAGATCAAGAAAGAACCACCTCTAACAATTTCTTTTGTATTTTTTCGTGTGTGTGTGTGTGATTGGGAAATAGAAACCCAGTTTCCACCCTAACTATACCTTATGGTCCTATTAACCTTTTTGTTGAGGGTTATGTGCTCTACTGTGTTTCTGTCTCAACTGCTCTAGAAGTTTCCTGGGTATCCCTGTAGGTCACCAAGCTAAGAGAGCAAAGGATACACTGATGAGGACCTATAACTACAAAGCAATGTGAAATGACAGGCTTGGATAAGAAACCCGAGGCTAGTAAGAGAAGGAACTGACGAGAACGTGTATCCTTGCATGTGGCAAAATTAACTCTGATGAGTTTCAATTCCGAAAGAAATTGTTAGCTTTGTGTTTCCAGTTGCAAAATCTCCACTGTTGCTCATTTTCTAAAATTCTGTACTTTTCATTTCCCTCACTTAGAGCAAGTGATATCTGTGATTCTGTCCCTTTTTATCCTGTGCCTCTGAGGTTTTTAACAGCATTCAAGGAAACAGACTCACTCTGTATTTGACAATTAATTGCTTCTTTTGACAAATATGTTCTTTTATAAAGGAAACTTTATATAATCATACCTGGAAAACCAATACACATGTTTACAAATGGAATATAACTAGAAAAACAAATGCAATTCAACAAATCATATTATTCAATTATAGATAAGTTGATAAGTTCTGTTGCCTGCCAAGTCTACCATCCTGAAGACCATTATTTATTTGTGGGGGGAAAGAGTTATTTCTCCTTGAGGTATTCAGAAGAAAATAAGAGGGGGGAAACAAAAATTTAAAGCACCTTCCTCATTTCTATGGTCTGGATATGGTTTGTCTCCACCAGAACATATTCAGTCTTGATTCCCAGTGAAGCCATGTTGAGAGGTATGAGACCATTAAAAAAAGATTAGGCTTTTTTTCTTAGGAGTTAGTTCTTGCCTTCTGGTTATCACAAGAGTAGGGTGTTATGAAGTGGAACTGGCACCTCCCCTTGGTCTCTCTTCCACACTTGAACATGTTCCTTTGCACCTGCTTCCCCTTTCTACATTTCCACTATGAACGGGTGCCATATGAGTTTTTATCAAAAGCCAACCAATCAGGCTTTTGGACATCCAGAACTATGAGTCAAAATAAACCTCTTTTCTTGATAAAGTACCCAGCTTCAGGTAATTTGTTTTAGCAACATGAAACAGATTAAGGCATTCACTAAGGGATAAACCACCCAGAATAGCACACAACCTAAGATGGAGTGAATTATGAGTACAAATTAGTCATCACTTTTTGTACTAAAGTTTATTGCCTTGTTGGTTGGGTCTTTACTAGTTCTACATAATTTGGCTTTTTCTTTTGCATAATTCTGCCCCATAATCCTTCCCTTTTTCTCCCACAGATGTTGATCTCTAAAACACCCTTTACCCCAAACTCCACCTCATTATCAGTTTCCACAGAAGTCAACCTCACATAAGGATTTGATGTTAAATATTGGGTCAGTGTTTTGTCCATTTTCTGTCTCTAATAACATAGTAGCATAGACTGGGTAAGTTATAAAGAAAAGAGGTTTCTTTTATTTAACTAAAAAAATTTTTTTCTTAGTTGTAGATGGACACAATACCTTTGTCTTATTTATTTATTTTAATGTGGTGCCGAGGATTGAACCCAGTGCCTCACATGTGCTAGGCAAGTGCACTACCACTGAGGTACAACCCCAACCCCAAGAGGTTTATTTTAGCTCATAGTTTTGGTCCAAGGTTGAGGGGTCATATCTGGTGTTGGCCTTTCTGCTGACAGAGTTCAGAGGCAGATCCAAACATCACTTGGTGAGGTACAGGGAATATGTGTTTATGTATGTATTCTCTCTCAAGGTCTCTGTCTCTGTTCTTTTGAAGCCACCAATATTCAGTGATGCGGTCTCCACCCTGCTGGCCTTATCTAATCTTCGTTACTCCCCCAGGGCCCTACCTCTAGACCCTAGAGCCTGATTAAATTTGTAACTCGTTCACAGTGGAGTTATACTCTTATGTGAGTTTCTGAGGGGACAAACCACATTCAAACCCTGGGGTTCATTTCACCCCCAGAATGTAGTCTGGTGTTACAAAGAGGACCTGAATTTGGATTCACACAAACCTCAAATTTAATGTTCTATTTGCTTTTTATTAGATTTTTCACTTTAAGAATTTCCCAATTGTATTAAATCAAAAACAAGGATAATTTCTTAATGAATTTCTTTATTCAATAAAAGAACACACAAGGAATTTAGGACAGGGTTAGTCCAAGAGAATATTCTAGACCTAGTGTATACACCAGATCAGTGTAGTCAAAGAAAGGTTGAAACAAACCACAAATTTGAACCACCTACCTAATTTTAACTTTTCTAATGACAACATCCCCAAAAGTAAACACAATTGAAATTGAGTTTAATAATGGATTTTCTTCTCCTTAAAGTATCCAAAATATTATCATTTGAATATGGTATAACAATTATTAATGAGAATTTTCTTTTTTGTTTTTGGTTCTAAGTTGTTGAAAACTGTTATGTATCTGAACACTTGGACTTCATTTCATTTTGGACAAACCATGCTCAGAAAATCACATGTGGCTGGTGGCTGCCATATTGAACTGTGCAGCTCTGAGAAACCTGGGGCTTTATCTTCCCCCACTGTGGTCCTTCAAGTAAAGAAAAGAATTAAAATGTTACATGAAATATAGAAAAGGTTGGGAATGAAGTCAGCGGGAGGAAATACCTTGTCAGAGAGCAGTTTTTCTCATAAATGTGCTTAGTCTGAAACCTGAGGAGGCTCCCAACTTGCATGCTGGACAGATGCCCAACCAGTATAGTTGTACCTACACTTCATCGAAGATGTTATATAAAGAAAAGTATGAAAAACATCAAGTGTTTAGGAGACAGAGAGGGAAATAAAAACTTTTTAAAAATAAATTTAAGAATGTGTACTGAAACTCTAAGATGTCCTTTGAGATCCCCAGGGTTAGTAGAAAGTTGTTTGCTTTATTCATAGGGAGAGGGTAGGATTTTAAAGTTATGAAGAGAGTTGCCAGGTGTGGTGGCACGTGTCTGTAATCCCAATGACTCAGGAGGCCAAGGAGGCAGCATCCCAAATTTAAGGCCAGCCTTAGCAACTTGGCAGGACCCTGCCTCAAAAATAAATAAATAAATAAAAGGGATGGGGTTGTGACTCAGTGGTTAAGTACTCCTGGGTTCAATCCCCATTGCCATTTTTTTTTTTAAAAATTAAAGCAATTTGAAAAGTTATGAAGAGTTAAATATTTTTATAATAAAGAAGGAATATCAACCGACTCTAATCACCCATACATTCACTAAGTCAACAAGTAGTTACTGAGTACCCACTAAACATATGAAAAAGTGAACATTTATTGGCGGTTGACCAATCCATATCATAGGTATGATTAAAATTCCCAGGTGATGTACAAAAAAAGTGAATTTAAATTGCACGTTCAATGTTGTATAGCCAATGTGGGACAGAATCTAAACTCTGTCTCAAGCAATCTGATTCAATACCTATGTCATTAACCATTACTTGTTGCTATGTAGAAAGCAGATGAGTTGAAGTTCTTACTTCTTTTTCATCCAGAGTCTCAGAGGGAGAAATAAGATAAGCATATCAATAAACCTGATAAAAGAGAAGGAAAACCACACAGGGCAGGTTCTAGTTCAGTGGGATCTCAGTAGCATACGAAGGTATTTAGGGTACTCCTCCTTGCATGGATTCAGCTTGACATGACTGCAGTCATATGAATTGGTACCACCATGATTGTCCCATAGTAGCTTTTATTGAATTGCCCCCACACATAGTTTCTAAGCATACCAATAATAGATAAAAGTATTAAAGTGTTATATGGAGTTTTATAAACAGATCCTGGAGACAAGAAAGTGACTGACTTTTTGATGTTAGGTTGAAATAAAATGGGTACATGAGAGCTTGGATGAAATCTCTTTCCTGGGCACTTTATAGGACCCTGTCTTCTGAGCCAAATTGTGGGGACCCACTTGGACTTGCTGCCACTCAGGACCATACATTTCACTCTGTGTCATCTTGGGTCTACCTTCCTCTTTCTTCATTCTCATGGCAGCTTGGAGCCAGTAATTACGTACTGGGACTAGGTTGTTCTGGAACATTCTTTTCCTTGCAGATGAGAAAAATGAAGTCCTAGTCATAGTGCCCTAATATGTCCACTTCTTAAGTGACAAAACCCTCTTTAGAACCAAGTCTTGTGTCTCCTAGGGTTGTGTTGAACCACTCTTACAGGATATTCTCTGTAAAATAATACCACATTTTGGTTTTCTTGCTGCATGCACCAACTTTCCAAGGTTTCAATTTTGTTGAAGACTGTTTGACTCAGATTTTTCTGAACCATATCCTATGCAAATCATATCAGCTCTACCCAAAGGCAATAACTCATGATGGAACTAGAGTGAATACCAGGCAAGAAAACTGTGGCTCTTACCCATCATGCTGTATTCACTTCTGAATATATATGGATGACAATTGAGGGATATTTCAGCTTACAAATGGGAGGATTTATTGGTCTCAGATTGTCATCTTACATCTCTGAGAGTGGATTTTATGTTTCTCAGGTATCTTGCTCATGAAGATGACTCATTTATAATCCAAGCACAATTCCTCTAATTATCTTGGGAAATATACCTGCAGGTGTTGGGTTGAAACCATTGTGGACCTATGCCCCATTTTTTCAGTACATAAACCCTCTATCATTCATGAATGACATGATGTCACCTACAAGGGTTCCTACTGACATATTTGCGTTCCATAAGGCAGTATTGCCCAAAGTGTTCCTAAGTTTTACTGTGATGAGAAGGAAAAGAGAGAGAGAGAGAGAGAGAGAGAGAGAGAGAGAGAGAGAGAGAGAGCCAAAATTAAAAGACTCTGGAAACTGTGGGTTAACAGTTTATTTACTCCAAATATTGTAGGGGACATTAATATGCTAATGTGGAAGCTTAATCTACAAGGATTTGCCAAAAATATTTTAACAAAAGCTTTATACCACTCCTCTTTATTTTTATTTGATGAATATTTGCTCTCTGAGGGTGGCCTAAATATATTAATTTCAACTACATACTATTGACAGTATTTGGCCATTTTTATCCTAGAAAAGTGGCAACATTATACAGTTCTCTTTAGAAAATTTGGGAACACAGCATTAAACTTTAGTTCAGGGATTTGTACTGTGCTTAAATTCCTGATTCAGAATCTTTCCTAACCTTCACCTCTAACTTAACAAGTCTGGGCTTGTTCTTGATACAAGTACTAAATCTACTTGTAAGAATGACCCGGGTATTGACTCTCCATTGTGATCCTTTAATACACAAGTAGAATGTTTTTAAAAAAACTTAATATTAGATTAAAATGTTTCCAGCCTTTTACTTCCAATGATCTACTTTATCAGAAAAGAAAAAAAAAAAAAAATTCATCCTCAGAATTTAAGAAAGTTGGGCCTGGACTTGATACTCCTTTGATAAGTACATTTAATTTACAGGAATTGACAGTGATGGGGGAATTAATGGTAATAATGGTGACAATTTGGGCATTACCATGCCAGTGGAAGCTACAATCTGGTCAAAGCTGAAATAGAAAAGCCGAATTTAGGGCTAGGGTTGTAGCTCAGTGGTTGAGCACTTGCCTAGCATGTGTGAGGCACTGAATTCCATCCTTAGTAACACATAAAAATAAATAAATAAAATAAAGGCATTGTGTCCATTAAAAAAAAAACAAGGAAAAAAGCCAAAGCCAAATTTGCTTCTTGGTCATTTAAGAAAGTAAACAGAGATGCAAATCTTTTGCAGCAAAGAATGTTTTTGTAAAAGCATAAATTTATATTATATTTAAATAAAGCAGAGATTTGATTGACTGAAAGTAAAAGGGGTAGATGAATGGTAATGAGAGGAATGGTCGAGTCAGAACATCCAGAAATCATTTCCTAGCTAAAAGCTGTGAGAACTCTGGCAACAATGGTCAGAATCAAATTTTTCATAACTTTGCATGTTCACCAAAGGCTTGAAGCAATTTGAAAGGCCTTCATCTTTTAAAAATGTCTAAATCTAATGAGAATCTGTGGCATATGTTAAGTATTTCAGTTCAACAATTTGAAAAACCTAATAACCCAATTTACAAATGAGCAAAGGACTTGAATAGACATTTCTCCAAAGAGGCAAAAGCACAGGTAGATGATAGATAGATGCTACCACATGGACGACCCTTGTTCTATAGTCTGGATCTGGAATGCCTCTAAAGGTCCATGTGTTAAAAACTTGGTCCTCAGCTTGGCGCTATTGGAAGGGGGTTGTTATGGGGCTGGATCTGAAGTGTTCCTCAAAAGCTCATGTGTTGAAGGCTTGGTCAGTCCACAATGCCACCATGTCCAAAGGTGGGGCATTTAAGACAAATGGATTAGTGGATTCATGAGTGGATTAATTCATTTGATGGATTAATAATTAAAGGACTACAGGGAGGTGGTAGAAAGTGTAGGCAGGTGGGGTGGAGTTGGAGGAAGTGAGTTACTGGGGATGTGCCTTGGGAACTATATCTTATTCCTAGTCCTCTCTCTCTCTCTCTCTCTCTCTCTCTCTCTCTCTCTCTCTCTTTCATTCCTTTCCTCTCTCCTTCCTGGCTGCCCTGAGCTGTGAATCTTTGCTCTGCCATACCCTTCTCCCATGGTATTCTCTGTCACCATGGGCTGGTAGCAATGGAGCCAACTGACCATGAACTGAAACTTGTGTAACCATGAGCCCAAATAAGTCTTTCTTCCTTTAACTTGTTTATGCCAGGTATTCTGCTCATAGCAACAAAAGCTGAATAACACATGGTAAGACCTTTAAGAGGCGGGGCCTCCTGAGAGGTCTTCCGTCATTGGGGACAAACCCTTGACAGGAACGGTGAGACGCCATCCCTTCCTGTTCTCTCTGTCTCTCTTTGGCTTCTGGCTGTGAGGTGAGGACTTTTCCCACATTATGCTCCCACTATGATGCGCTGCCTCGCGATAGGCTCAAAAGCCAACTGACCGTGGACTGAGATCTCCAGAACCATGAGCCAAAATAAAGCATTCTTCATTTTATGTTGATTATCTCAGGTGTTCTGTTAGGAATGGAAAGCCGACTAACCCATTTTGAAAACATTAGGTGAAATAAGTCAAACACAAAACAGATACACGTGATTCTATTTGTTTAAAAAAAAAAATCCCCAAAATGTAAAATTCCGTAGAGACACTAAGTAGATTGATATTTGTCAGGAACTCCAGAGAGGAGAATTGGGAAGTCTCTGCTACTGGGTGTGAGGTTTCTTTGGGGAGTGTTAAAAATATTTTGGAATTAGAGAGTAGTTATGATTGCACAGTTGCATGAATATACTAAAAGCCATTGAATCGTACTCTTTAAACAAGTGCATTTTCATTTTATGGTATATGAGTTACATCTCTCACGAAAATATTATACAGTGGAAAAAAAATAAGAGGTATAACATCGTTTTGGATGACCTTAATGGCATATGTGGGGTTAAAAGAAATGTATGACATTGTATCTGCCTTATTCACTGTGAAATCCTAATCCTTGGGTATCCATTTGCATCAAGAAAGCTCAGAGTCGGCTCATGTTCTCTGGAACTACATGACCAGAAATATGTAAGATTGATGGGGAACTTCAATTTCTCTGTGTTAAGGCTCAGATCCTTCAAACCAGAGTGGAATTTTCTATCTGCAACCAGTAGGTTGGAACGGAGATCCTTGTTATTTTAAATAATGACAGTTATTCATATCTCATTACAGACCACACACTGCCTTGTAATTTCTGATTTAGGTCATTTAATTCTTGCGACAATTCTATGAAATATGTATTCCCCTTTTAATGCAAGGATACTGGGGCATAATGAGGTGACAAATCTTGCCCAGAGAAGAACGCGGGGCCTTCTATGGTAGACAGTGGCAAGGTAGCCCCTGGATCTCTGCTGCCTGCCATTCATGCCACGTAACCCCTTTCCCTTGAGAGAAACAGGCCTATGATTTCCCTCTAAGCAACAGGACACAGCTGTGATGATGGACTGTTACTTCCTTTGATTCTATTGCATAAAATACAGTCTTTTTTTCTTCTTGTTGGCTATCATGCAGAAATCAGCAATGTTGGGAAAGTCTGTATGGCAAGCATTTTAGGGCCTTCTCCAGTCAGCAAACAATGAGAAAATGAAGGCCTTAGCCCCACACCTGCAGGGAACTGAATCTTGCCAACATCTATGTGGGCTTAGGACGGGTCTTTTCCCAGTTGAGTCTTGAGATGGGTCTGCAGCTCTGGCTGACATTGTAGCCTGTGAGACCCTGACGCCGAGGGCTCAACTAAGCCACACTCACTCCCCTTGACCTCCAGAGACAGAGAAAATAAGTGTATTTTATTTTAAGTTGCTAAGTATGTGATATTTTGTTATACCAGGGCTTCCAGAAACTATGCCTGCATTGCCCAATCAAGTAGTCACTGGCTGCATGTGATTCTGGTGATTTTTAAACTCTATGTTTTTTACTTTCACTGAAATTTAAATTTTACTAAAGTTAACAAATTCAGTTTATTTGCCCTAGTGACATTTTCAGCCATCAGTAGGCAAGGGTGGCTAATGACCAGAGTAGAATATAGTCCGTTCTTCTTATTCATGGTAGCTATGCTCTGGAAAGTCATCGTGAGCACTCAGTGAATCCTGAACCACTACCTCAAGGGAAAATACTGGGCTATGTTATTCCTGAGAGCCTTTGGTCATAATACCTTCAGCAGTCGATCAGTATGTAACCTTGAATTGTTTGTGCTCCTGTTTAAAGACAGCTTATTTATATTATTGATAATTAACATAGCACTCATGGCTAAAAGTACTATAACTCATAATCAAACAAGTCTTCTATAACTCATATATTTTCTCCATATGGTACATTACAGCTTCCTTGCCTTTAGGAACCCGAAAGAGCACTTTAGCACCACAATTGGAGACTAAACTGCAAAATCACCAATAAAAAGCAAAAAGATGTAAAAACAAAAAACAAAAAAAAAAAAAAACTCAGTACTAGATCATCCCCCTAAAGGATACTTGTGTTATAATTTGGATATGAGGTGACCTCCAAAAGCTCCTTTGTTCATGCAGGAATGTCCAGGAGTGAAACAATTAGATAATGACTGTTGTAACCTAATCAGTGAATTAATCCATTTTATGGATTGATAATTTGAATGGACTAACTGGGTGGTAACTGTAGGCAGGTGGAGTGTGGCTGGAGAAAGTAGGTCATGGGGGACATGACTTTGAGGTCTATATTTTAACCTTGGTGAGTACACATGCACTCTCTCTCTTTCTCTCCCCGCCCCCTGCTGCTTCCTGGCCCCCCCAGGAGTTGAGTCGCTTTCCCCTGCAAAACCCTTCCACTCTGATGTTCTGCCTTACCTCAGGCCCACAGCAATGGCGTCAGCCATCCATGAACTGAACCTCTAAAATCATGAACCCCAGATTCACTTTTCCTCCTCTGAATTATTCTTTTCAGGTACGTTGGGCACAGCTGCAAAAAGCTAACCCATATAACTTATTTAAAATATGAGAACTGAAATAGGAAGGCAGAACCAGGCCTTTTCCAGAATGGCTATGTTGTGTTTCATAAGCTCATGTCTTCAGTTATTGATATTGTTTCCAGAGAATGCTTGGACTTTGCCAGGATTTTGGCAAGCTAAGCATCCTTTCTTTCCTGATGAGCTTAGATTCAGCTTTAAACTCACCCGGCATCATTGCACTTGTAGTTCATTAAGCAGCTTTTTTTTTTTTTTTTTTTTAATCTCTTAAGTTTCATGAAACACCTCAAGTTTAGCAGTGGTGCAATATTTCACTTCTAAACATGTGATTCTCCAACTTGTGGGCCCATTACAGTGTTCTGGGGAGTACAGTACATGTTCCCAGGTCTCTTCTTCAAGTATTCTTTAGTGGGTCTGGGTTGGGGGGAGTCTTGGAATAGGCCTTCTGACAATCTCACCAAGCAGTGGTCATGTAGGAGGCCTGTGGATCAAATTTCAAGAAACATCATGGTTAAAAATGCCTAGGGACCACCTGAGGAAGGGCCCCTACAAAGAATGGCTTACAAATAGTTTACAAAATATACACAAATGCACTACAATAATTTATAGAAACTAGTTTTAAAAATATCAATGGAAAGGACTGTGATTTGAATGTATGCTTTCAGATCAATAAGAGTCTAGATTGGATTTTCAAAGGTTGGAATTCAGGAATTGCTCTGATAGTCCCTGGATGATAGCACGAAATACCTGAAATTAGAACTGCTTCAGGAAATTGATGACATGTGCTCCCAAGAGCTACCTCATAGGCCTGTGTAAGTCCCCAAGAGCAGGATTCGGCGGGTCTGGGCAAGTTTACAGCTTGGCAGTATATTTCTGGTGTTCCTTCTTTACTCCTGATGTAGACTCTTGTTCTAGTGCCTTACTCTGTAGTTGGTATACATAAGCATTCACTAAAAAAAAAAATTGTTAAACTGAATTCTTCTTTTCTCTGTTGACCTTCCCGTGGTGAAACTGTTAGGCAGTAAATTTAATTAGAACACCCCCAAATTGGTAAAAACAAAAACTGAATTACCCAGATAAATGGAGAGAGAGGTGTGGGGCTTGCTGGCATTCCCCCAAACACTTGCCCAATCACTGTTTTATGCACCATGTTAGAGAAGACTCCACTGAGCAAATTTTCAATAGCATTGTGATAATAAACGCTCAGCCCTGTTACTCTGGTTCTCAGATGGAGACAATGCCATGGTAAGCTCATGCTCTTGAAGAGATCAAGTGCAAGAAGTTCTTTCACTGGCTTCTGAAGCATGTATTAATTGAACAGTTTCTCCCAACCTGAATTACAAACCCCACGATACCCTGAACAGATTTGCCTTAGAAACTACCTTGACACAGTTTACAAATCAATTTCACTCCCAGAGTTTGAGCCTTTGTTTAGAAAGGGGGTTTCATTTTTTTGCTCATTTTGTTCATTCCTGGCGCCAATCCGAACAGCATCCCAAGAACAATGCTACACCTAATTTGCTCTTGCAAATGAGAGCCATTAAAATAACTCAACAAAAATGATGAAGGCTCTCCGATGATTTACAGGCCAAGATTGAGGTATAATGGCTCTGTTTATTCCTCCATCATCTGTCTGACTTGCTAGTCACTCCAGAGTTCAGGTGGGAAGCACTCCAGCCAAGATTTGAGTTGTACCATCCGGTTCCTTTCTGAAATGCACAGCTGTTGGTCTGATACCCAGTGCTGGGGGAATATGGGCCAGCCATGCCAGGTCATCCTTTCCAAAGAGCCGGCAGACACTGTAAGAATCCGCTCTCAAACTGGCTATCCCAGTTCGGGTTGAGGTGTGTGCATGCATGATGTCCCCAGTTCCCTTAGTACCAAGAGGGACACTGTGTGTAATGGAAGGAGTTACTGGAGCCCTACAGTTTGATATTTCTGGAATCCAGTCTCATATTGATCACACATCTTTTGCTCCTTTGGACCTGATATGTAGTTGAATCTTGTATTCCTTGGATATGATTCCGGCCTTCAGGAGGGTTTAGCCTGTAATGTTTTCCTCTCTACCTCACCTCGTCCCTCTCCCTGCTATAACCTTACTTTTGTGCCTAGAGTAGGCCAAAATCATATCCACCCCATGGCATTTGCCTGGGCTGTTTCTCTTGCTAGCAGTCCACCCCCATACTTCTCACCCAACACTCCACCTGCCTGACTTGCCTCTTGCTTCAGGTCCCAGCTTAAATGCCACTTGCTGACCCAGCGGCTCAGGAGGCTGAGGCAGGAGCATCACAAGTTCAAAACCAACCTCAGCTGTTAGCCAGGCCCTAAGCAACTCAGTGAGACCCCCTGTCTCTAAATAAGATACAAAAAAGGGCTGGGGATGTGGCTCAGTGGTTAAGTGCCCCTGAGTTCAATCCCTGGTACCAAAAAGAAAAAAAAAAGCTGGCTATTGTTACAGCAATAAAAAGTCATATAATAAAGAAGAAAGGAAGGGTTTATTGTAAAATAAAATAACTGAACATATTTCTGAAGTGCATACTGTACATGTCCAGGACAGTATGTTATCCCCGTCTACATAATAGTTCTGCAGAATCCCTGCCGCAGGCCTTCATCTGGACCTCCTGCCTCCCCCGCTGCACGCCTGCTCCCACACATTGGAGCAAACGAAGTTCCCTGGACACCCACACTCGTTTATTCTCCTAGGTCTTTGTGCTCCTGGGTCCTTCTGACTGAGGTAGCAGGCTCCGTCAATGTATGAAGAAATCTGGCCCCCACCCCACAGTTAGAGAGGTACCAGTGACAGGTTAGCTTCAGAGAATTTCCACCTGTCATCAGGGCCAACTGAAACATAACTACATCAGACTCTTGATAAATCGTCCACAGCTGTTACCGGTGAGATCAGGTTATTGATCTTTTTCGCCTTAATTCTCAAAGATACCCTCAACTGAGTTTGTGAAAGGTCTTTATATTAAGATAGAAGAATTGAGCCTATAAACTGAAATTTCTCTCAGATGCAGAACCATAAATTATTGTCCCTCTCCCCTTTTTATGTTCTGAATTGAATATGTATATATATATTCAATTATATATAGAATTATATATAGAATGAATAAACCAGGGTTTTCATGAAATAAGGGGCCTGAAACATGGGGGTCGCAGGCTTGACTTGGGGTAAGTAATGGGGAAACATTAAATGGAACTTAAATTTTAATAATGGAAATCTGAAGTTTCCATTTGCCACAGAAATAGACTGGTGATCTTTTGGCGTTACCAAAATTTTAGCAACTTAGTATCACAAGATCCCTCTTGGAGAAAGAAACTGAGGATCAGAGTAATTGAGTGGTCTGAGAGTTTCTACAAACCTTTTCCATGCCATGGACTCTGCTTTAAATAAAATTGTCTTTGTGGTGTAGAATTAAGGTGGTAGGTATTCTGGGTAGCAGCAAGTTGTCATGTTATGGTTCGCTAAGAAAACCTGGCAACTAGCATTTCTACAAGAATGAAATTGGGGGGCTAGGGTATGGTTCGGTGGTGGGGCACTCACCTTGCACCTGTGAGGCACTGGGTTCCATCCTCAGCACCATGTAAAAAAGAAAGTTATATATAGAAAAAAGGATGAAGTTGGTAACGAACATGAGTATCCTGGTTAGAATATGAGGTGTCCCCCAAAAGCACCTGTGCTAATGCAAGAGGTGAATGATTAGATTATGAGAACTTTGATCTAATCAGTGGGTTAATCTAATTGATGGGTTAATAATTCGAATCAATATCTATGGCATCAGCAGCTCAGTTCACAATAGCTAGATTGTGGAACCAACCTAGATGCCCTTCAACAGAAGAATGGATAAAGAAACTGTGGCATACATACACAATGGAATGTTATTCAGCCATAAAGAAGAATATTATGGAATCTACAGATAAATGAATGGAATTGGAAAATATCATGCCAAGTGGAATAAATCCATCCCAAAAAACCAAAGGTCCTATGTTTTCCCTGATAAGGGGACCATGATATATAATGGAAGGGGGTGAGAGAAGAATGGAGGAAATTTAGATTACATAGAGGGAAATGAGAGGGAGGAGGGGATGGGGGTATGAAAAATGGTGGAATGAGACAGACATCATTACCCTTTGAATGATTACAGGAATAATGTGAATCTACATCATGCACAGACATAGAAACAAAAAGTTGTACCCCATTTGTGTACCACGAATCAAAATGCAATCTGTAAAAATAAAAAAATTAAGAAATTTAAAAAATAAAAAATAATAATTTGAATGGATTACTGGAGTAACTATAGGCAGGTGGGACGTAGCTGGAGGAGGTGAGTCACTGAGGGGAGTGTATTGGGGAGTGTATATTTTGTCGCTGGCTTCTCTCTCTCTCTCTCTCTCTCTCTCTCTCTCTCTCTCTCTCTCTCTCTCTCTCTCTCTTCTTCCCAGCTGCCATGAGCTAAGAAGCTTTACTCTGCCATGACCTTCCTCCATGACATTCTGTCTCACTCAGGCCCAGAGCAATAGAGCCATCCAACCGTGGACTGATCCTTTGAAACCATGAGCCTTAATGAACTTTTCCTCACTTGAGTTTTTCTTGTCAGGTATTTTTGTCAAGGTGATAGAAAGCAGACTCACACAGTGAGGAATGCTGACCAGGTTAAAGGAGGAAAGTTCACTTTCCACTTATCTCCACCACAATAAAAATGAATGTCCTTCTAGTGATAGAGAGTGATGGATGGTTCGCCTCAGATCTGGGAACAACAGTGACAGAGATCGTGGCCAGTTAGAATAGCATACCTCATCTGGAGGAGCCAATCATTCTGTGAAGACGAGTCTGGTGTGGTCAGGTCTTAGGTGCTTGGATGTTAGCCAGAAATCTAGATTTTGGGGTGAGATTTCCAAATTTCAAATAGTGTTGTCATTTAGTTATACCTAGTGAACATGTTGTTATTTGTAAACATCCTGAGGACTCTGGAGGCTTCAGTGCCATGAAACCTTGCTTCTTCTGTCATGGGTACATAATCAGGTGTGCAGTCCTAAACCTTCACTGTGCACCCTAACCTCAAGTTCTTGCCAGTGAGGCTGACTGAATGAACGAGAGAGCCGAGGGAAGTGCGTTGTTCACTTGAGAGGAGGCTGTGTAGACAGCTGCTCAGAAGAGATTCAAGCCCCTCTCAGTCCATACATCCTCTGCAACTCCTTCCTGAGCTCCTCAGGAGGTCAAGCTAAGTGTCCTCGCCTGGGTGGAGAATCTCATTCGCCTACTCCAGGCTGCCCTTCCTGGAACGAGATATCTACCTGCTGCTGGACCGTAACTTGGACGCTATGTTAGTCAGCTTTTCATTACTGTTACAAAATACCTGAGATCATCAATTAATAAGGAGGAGACATTTATTTGGCTCCTGGTTTCAGAGTTTTCGTACACAGTCTGTTGGCCTGTTGCTTTGGGGCCTGTAACTGAGCAGTGCTTCATGGTGGAGAATCTGTGGCACAGGATGCTGCTTAACCTCATGGTGGCCTAGAAGCAAAAGAAAGAGAGGAAAGGGCTGGGGTTTCAATATCCCTTTCAAGGACACCCCAGGGACTGACTTCCTTCCACGAGGCCCCGCCTACTAAAGGTTCCACCACCTCCCAGTTGTACCAAGGGCTAGGGCCTCCGAGACACTCAGGATCCAGACATTGGCAGATGTTCTTGTCATCCATCCAGTTCTTTAGGAATCCAGTTCTTTAGGAATCCTGCCGTTGCCTGTGGTTGTTTTGAAAGGCCATGCCAAGGAACCTGGTGGCTTTGTTTCTGTTTCTGGTGCTGTGAACTTCATGGACAGGAACTCATGCTTTTTGCAGCTAAATAATAATCTTACATCCTCTGATACTTTTGCTTCCTGTTTTTATTCTCTCTTTCAGTTATTCTCAGGATTTTTCTTTTTCATTCCAATTTTCTATATGTCCTTTTAGGAAATATTTCAACATCCATCTCTTTCAGACTGCTAATGCTTTTTTTTTCTTTTCTTCTTTAAATGGACTCCATTTTTTTAAATATATTTTTTAGTTGAAGATGGACACAATACCTTTATTTTATTTTTTATGTGGTGCTGAGGATCAAACCCAGTGCCTCTCACGTGCCAGGCAAGCAAGCTACCACTGAGCCACAACCCCAGTCCTAAATGGACTCTTTTTAAGAGCATTTTCTTATCCTCTTGTTGTTTCTTCTTCAAGAGAGTATTTTCTTTTTTCATGAATATAATAGCCTTTCTTTCCTCTAACATATTAGTTATCTTTTAGGCTTCTTTTCTCCCTTTTTGTATTTAAATTTTTTTTTAAATTTTACTATCAGCTACTGTGTTCCACATTATTACAGGTTTCCCTTGAATGTCTGATGTTCTTTGGTTGTCCCCCAATTTTAAGAGTGAGGCAGAAACCTGTGCATTAGTTCCACATGAATGAGGGAACAGGGAGGAGGGAGTGGGAGGATGGTGGGCTTCTCTGAATAATCATCCGGCTGGTTGACCAGTTGCTTCATTAGATGGCCTCCAACAATTACTCCCCAGAGAACAGTCCCTGGCTTTCTTTCCTTGGATGGTGGTGATTGGGATGACAATCACCCATGCTTCTGAAGATAAATTGCCAAGTGTCCTTATTTAACATGGTTTGACTTAAACCCCTTGAGTTTAGTTCTATGCCTCTGCCCTAATTTTCACAGAGCTTACATCTCATGAATTAGAACATTTCTGGAGTTGCGAATATGGCTCTTTGGTCAAGCACTTGCCTGGCATGTGTGGGTTCCATCCCTAGCACCTCAAAAGAAAAAGAAAATAAAAGAGCATTCTGATTTCATTTCATCATAAAAAAAAAATAGAGAGGCTACTCAGTTAAATTTGAATTTCAGATGAAAGAGAATCACTTTTTTTTTTTTTAATTTCAGCAGATCCTATGTAGTGATTCATTTTCTGAACTTCGAATTTCACTGAGCCTTCTGGATTTCACCTGGCCATCTTATTCCAAGCCTAAGCCTATGGGCTGAGTGGGGAGAGAAGGGTAGTTTCCTGACTGCATTGAGGTGGGAGCTGGAGGAGCTTTCCTTCCTATGGCTTTCCTCCAATTCCCTTTGGCCCTGCTCTTCACCCAACCTGATGGGATTGGGTGCCTCCATATCCTCAGCACCTTCTGAACTTCTGCAGGGCAACTTGGCTTCCTCTTTCTGGCCTCGCCTTCTGCAAACTTTTGACATTTGGAATTTTCTGTGTTGCTTCCATATTTCATGTCCTCTGACATGTGATCTGTAGGATAACCTACTCTAAAAAATGGTTAAGAAGGAAAAATTTTATGCCGATGACAGTCATGAGAGACCGCCAATTCCAAGAGGCTTGTCGGCTTCAGAAATGTCAGAATATGGAAAAGATACCACGTGTTAGAATTGCCTCTCATTCTTGGGTCAAACGAAACTCACATCTCCTCCCACTTCCCCATGGGAAGTGAACCCAGAGGTGCTCACTCTATCACTGAGCTATACCCCCAGTCCTTTTTAATTTTTCTTTTGACACAGGTTCCCATTACGTTGCTTGAACTTGTGATCCTCCTGCCTCAGCCTCCTGAGTCGCTGGGATTACAGGCATGTGCCAGCATGCCTGGCTTCTTTTTTATTGTTATCTCTTCTTCAGTTCTCCTTGTCCTTATAGATTCATACCTTTTCACAAAGTCCATATTTTGCTCATTTTAGAAGAATTTCAGGAGATAGTCAAGATTTCATACATGTGATTTTTTCTTTGTTTCATGGAATAGAAATTTCAGATAAATCCGTCATTTAGCATAAAGAGGATTATGCTCTGCCTTCTTTTTTTTTTTTTTTTTTCCTTTCCTACTAAATGCACCAACCAGGATGGTGCAGTGGTTAGTGAACCAAGACCTTCTTGGCCCCACCCAGCCATTGGCAAATCCCTGATAGATATTATAGCTTGGGTCACAACTTCTGCAAACCAGAGAATAACTCATTCTCACCACTCTGTGCTGAGATGCTGCAACTATTTTAGGCCTAACAGAGCTTCTGAGGTGTGATCAGCTCATTCTAAAGGTCAGGAGATGAGGTAAGAAGCCCCCATGCCAAGCGAGACAGCAGGAATGGCAGGGGCAATTTATCTTGCTCTATTCTTTACGTCCATCCTTCAAAACCTCCCTGGCTCTTCTCCTATCACCTTTCTATCTTCGAAACTGATCTTTTCCATCCTGCGCTGTGTTTTTCTTTCCCCCTGAGTCAGACCTTTGTTTTCTTTCTTTTATTCATTCAACTATATGTGCCTGAGACTGTTCTGGGGCCCTGGGGACACAGCAGTGACTGAAAGAGAGACAACAGTCACCCCTCACAGGGTGCTTATATTCAGCAGGGATGTGGGGAGACCGAAGAAAAGAATAAGGTGTGTGATATGTTAGAAAGTCTTCACGGGGAGGAAAGAGCTTGCAGGGAGGGTGGGCAGGCATAGGCGCAGGGTTACTACTCTAAATGTGGCGGTCTGAGAAGTTCCTTACAAATGGAGAGCACTGAGAAAAGGCCTAAAGGACCAGGAGGAGAGAGTGAGCCAGCTCATCCGTGCTCAGGGGAGCAGGGCGTGTATCCCCATCAGAGGACTCAGCAAATGCAACTGCCCTTGTGGTGGGGGCCTGCTGGGGGAAAAGTCAGAAGAGTCTGGGGACAGTGGTGGCTGGCTGGAGTAAGTGAGGGTATAGTGCCCAGCTAGGGTGAGGGTGGGGTGGTTGTTATGATGACCTCTTTAGACTTCTTTTAATTTTTAAAAAAATTTTTTAAACTGGGTATTGAATCCAGAGGCTCTTTAACACTGAAACATTCCCCCAGCCCTTTTTATTTTTGGTTTTGAGAAAGGGTCTCACTAAGGTGTTTAGGGCTTCCCTAAATCTCAGAGTCTGGCCTTGAACTTGCCATCCTCCTGCCTCAGCCTCCTGAGTCACTGGGATCACACCCAGCTTCAAGAGAAAATGCAGGTCAGACCACATTCATTTGTGAGGCGGTAGGAGGGAAATTCAGAGGTGAAGGCCAGAGAGGTGAAGCACAAATCAATGTCTTCCGATCTGCGTTTTTCTCAGGACTTTGTGCAGGCCAGCTGCTCTGGTCTCACTTTCTAAAATTCCTCCTCATTTCTAAATTTCCTTTGGAAAACCAGACCTAACATCCTTTTTGTTTACACCCTGAGATTTTCCCTTTCAGGCCAAACCTGGTCCCTTCCTCATTGACAACTCCACTTTTAGAATCTTAATTTATGCCTCTCCAATCACCTCAAGGATTGAGGACCATAAAAAGCTCATATAGTGTTCTCACTGTTTAATTTTTAGCTCAGGGATTTAGTCTGACAAGTTATCCTTTATCTCATTTATGGTGACTAAGGTGTACCAACTTTCCTTCGAACTAAAGGGTAAGGTAAAAGACTACTTTGGGGAGGAATGGGAAGTTAAATAGGTTCCTGGGGTGCAATTATTAGCAGCAAATCTAATAGAGTCATCTAACAAATGCCAAGTGTCACCTCAGTGCTTGGAAAAGAAGTTTATCAATAAATGCTGTTCATGTTCTCTACCAGCCTGGCCAGTATAATAAGAAAATATTTTAGGGTCATTTCAAGGTTGAAGGGGAGCTAAGAGACTCCTTCTTGATCACAGGCATTAAAAGACTAAAAATCATAAAACAAAGGCTGAGAAAACAAAGCACCCAGCTATCATTTGTTCTTAAGGAGCAGTGTCAAAGGGTCTAATTTAATCATTTAGTGCTATTAAGTAGAAATTAGGTTTCCATGGAGGCAGTGGCTGTAGGCTTGGCAGGATTCTCATCCTCATTTGCTCATCTTTTTCCCTGGTAGAAAATACACTGATAATAATAATACTCATTTCTAATTTCCAAAGCTGTAGAACTGGCAGATGGCCTGTTAGGTCCAGGTGCTTCTGGGACAAGGATTTATGTTCTCTGTGTAGAAACATGAGACAGAATGAGTCAGATCCATTGCTCAGATTTGTCATTGCCATTGTTTAGACATGTGAAGTTAGGAGTCTGCAGAACTGGGCTTTTTGATTGGTCCTCCTTATATGTGAGATCAGTGAGCCATATATCTGGCACACTGGTCTTATATTAGTCCTTGTCTGCTGTAAGTTTCTATGTTAATTTTCTGTTGCTATAACAAAATACCTGAGAATATCAACTTAGAAAGAGGAAAAGCTTATTTTGCTCATGGTTTGGGAGGTTCATTCCATGCAGGTTGAATGTGGGACTATAAGTAAGGTAGCCACACATGGTGGTGGAGCAAACCATTCACCTTATGCTTGGAACACAGAAGAGAAAGAAGAGGAGACCAGGGTCCTACAATCCCCTTTGTGGGCACACCCCCGATGACCTGAAGCTTCCTGCTAGGCCCCAGCTCTTAAAGTTCCCATTATCTCCTCATAGTGCCAAGCTGAGGATGAAGTGTTTAATATATGGAACATTCCAGATCAAAACTATATCAATTCCATTTTCAAAGCCAGAGTTCATGGAGGCTAGAGGCCAACCCAAAGCCCTTCCGTACATACCCAGGCATCCCAGATCTGAACCCCCAGCTGTGTTCTCCTCCTAAATGCTGTAACCGCCTGAGAATCCTACTGTCGCTGTGTGGGCACTGCTTGGGTGAGAGCGGTGCACACCACACTGTGGCCACCCAAGCTTTCCATGATGACCTGTCCTTCTCGACATACTAGGTGTTGTCATGAACAAATCTATTAGGCTAGCATGATACATTCTCCAGCTTTTTGTTGCTATGACCAAAATATCTGTCAAGAATAACTTGGAGGAGGAAAGATATATTTTGACTCAGAGTTTCAGAGGTTCAATTCATAGTGGGCCAACTGCATTGCAGAAACATCATGGCAGAAGGGCATGGCAGAGGAAGACTGCTCAACTCATGGCAGCTAGAAAGCAGAGAGAGAGAGAGAGAAAGAGAGAGAGAGACAGAGAGACAGAGACAGAGAGAGAGAGAGAGAGAGAGCCAGCGCAAGAGAGAGAGAGGAAGTGGCCAGGGACAGATATAGTCCTCTAGGTCACGCCCCCAGTGATCCACTTCCTCCAATGAGGTCCCACCTCCCAGAAGTCCATTCAGCAGTCAGTGGATTAATTTATCAAATAGATTAATCCACTTAAGAACTCAGAGCCCTTGTGATCCAATCACTGCCTAAAAACCACACCTTTGGACATTGCTGCTTTGGAGATTTTTTTTTTTTTTTTTTTTTTTTTTTTTTTTTTTTTTGCGGTACTGGGGCCTTGTGCTTGTGAGGCAAGCACTCTACCAGCTGAGCTATCTCCCCAGCCCAAGATCATGTTTTTAACACATAAGCTTTCTTGGGGGCATTTCAGATCCAAACCATGACACGTGACCCCTCAACTCAGGCAGCTGCTTGAGTGACCATATGGAGATGATGCGGGAGAGAAAGTGAGGAAGCCAGAGCTTCAAATGTATCAGGGAGCACCGAAGCTACTAACCAGTTCCCTTCCCATTAACCTTTTATGGAATAATTCTGTTTTCCCTCCTTTCTCCCTTCCATTCCTTCAATAAATATTTAATGAGCACCTACTACTTGCCTGCCACTGTAGTAGGTATTACAGACCAGCATAAATATTAGAAAAATTTCTGCCTTGTCTGAGATAATTCCTAGTAGCTAGATATTTCTGAAAATGCAGAAATATCAGTAAGCTTTAGGCAGAATTCAGTCAGGCCCTGGACTGCATTCCCAAAGTCTTGCCTATATTGATAAAGTCCCAGAATGTCAAGGATAGAGGACTCCAGCTCAGAAATCCCATCCTTTATTTTCCCTCAGTCCTTCTGTTTTCCCTCAAGTCAATCTTCTTGGACACATGAATCTTTAAGATGCTTCCTAGAAAATGCTGTATTTTTAGAAATCTACAATTCAAAGAACTTCTTTTGCTTAAACTGAATGTGTATCCCCCTTTTAGCATTCCCCTCTCCCTACTGAACAAATGTGCTGTAACTTATAATTTCCATCTGTCTTTTTACTGGAAGCCAAGTTTCTTATCCCCAGTAGATTTTCTCTTTTGTCACTGAGCAACCCCCGCTCCTCTGGGTTCCTCCAATCCCTGCTCCTTTGGCTGGACTTTAAATTCTTTCACCTTCCTGGTCTCTCTCCAATGTCTGCCTTTAGTTACTTTTCTTCTAACTAGTAGGCAGAGAAAGGGAACTGATAAAATTTAAATTAATCATTTGTCCTTTTGAAATGCTTCTGGAAAGTTCCTGGAGAAGACTCTTACACTGTAGCAGAAAAGATTTGGATTTTTACTAAATTTTATTTAGTTATGTCATCCCAAACATTATAGGACCTTGGTGTCCTTAAAAACATCAGATAGTATAGCCCTGCATGATGTGGTAGTGCATGCCTATAATCCCAGTGATTTAGGAGGCTGAAACAGGAGGGTCTCAAGTTCAAGGTCAGCCTTAGCAATTCAGTGAGATCCTTATCAAGTTAGAGAGACCCTGTCTTAAAATAAAACAAAAAAAGGTCTGGGGATGTAGCTCACTGGTAAAGCACAACTGGATTTAATTTCTAGAATAATAATAATAATAATAATAATAATAATAATAATAATAATGCCCAAGATGCTGATTTTGTAAGATGGAGACTGAGGCCCAGAGAACAGAAGCGTCTCACCTGAGACCAGACAAGCGGCAGTGGCAAAGTTGGAGGTCAAACCCCTGAAGCCTGTCTTTCCAGAGTGACACAGTGGCTCACCTGCCCCTCAATACTGGGTCCTAGCTTGGCACATAGTTGCCCTTAAAAGTTTAATCACAGAATGCTTCCCAGTTGTGGGGGTTTATCTTCCTCTGAGAAACAGGACTTGAAGAAGGATGTATTTGGAGCCTTAGGAAGGAAGGTGTCCTCAGATCAGCCCTACCAACTCCAAATTTCTGTATATAGAGACAGGGGACCGTCAATCCTTTTCTCCTTCTTCACTCCCACAGACCAGAAGTGGGCAAACTATAACCTGCTGGCAAACAAACAAACAAAATGCCTATTGCCTTCTGTTAAACATAAAGCTTTATCAGAACACAATCATGCCCATTCATTTGCATATTGGCTGCTTTTGATCTACAACTGCAGAATTGACTAGTTACCATGGAGACATGGTGGCCTTCAAAGAAGAACCATTTTACTGTCTGATTTGGCAGAAGTAGTTTGCTGAGCACTGTTAGAGGCGAAAGTTCCAACTGTGATTTACAGTCCTTGCATTTCTGTGCATCTTCTGTGTTTGACTCTATCATGATGTCCCTAGGTAATGATGATTTAATTAAATTACATGATTTAAATCGATGCATGGAGCAAAAAATTTTGCTGGAAGATCCCAGTCTAGGCAAAAAAGATTTGTATACTTGATAAAATCTACACATACTATGGAGAATTAGCAGTTAATACTATTATCTGTATGTGTGTTTGTGTGTGTGTGTGTGTGTGTAAGAAAAAATATAAAACCTGCACAAGGAAGATAATAACCAACTTTAGAGCAGTGGTTACATACAGGAGTACATATGGGTGGTCGGGAAGGATGGAGAGAGATGGGCTTAGCTTTGTGTTGCTGTTAAACTAAAAATGAGAAATTTAAAGAAAATCTAATAGAATGTTAACATTGGCTACAATTGGCATTTGCATAATTGGGAGATTCATATTAATTTCTACCTTTTTTTTATGCCTATTACATCTGGTAATTGGAACTGTGACTGACAGATTTGGCTCCATGGAAATATAGGCCAGGCTACTTGGGCAGTGACTAAACAGACTCCATTTTGCTCTGAGACTCCATGTTATGTAGGAAATGCTTCTCCCATGGGAACGCCCTGTAAAGATAGAAAGAGCCCGTGACCTGTGTAAATACGAGGCTCTTCCCTAATTGCCCTCAACCCCTCATAAAAGCTGCAAAGAATCTTCACCTCTTATCTGTAAAGGCCAGGTGGCTAACCTTGCCCACACAAAAGCAAACTTAAAAGATAATGATAACCCTCCTCAGGGTGACCCAGAACTTAAAATAACATTGTATACAATTTTATGTTAACCAATTAAAAAGAACACTGTAAAACTGTTTGCCTTTCATTATAAAAGCCTACTGAACCAGGGCTCGGGGCCTCTTAGCGTCGCCGGTTACCGAGTGCACGGAGGACCAGGCTTGAGCTTGCTAATAAATGACTCTTTGTTGCTTGCATTGATCATGGTTTCTGGTGGTCCTTGTGGGGTCTTGAGCCGCTGGGCACAGCAGCCCCACCTCTTTACCCGTCAACAGTTGCTTAGCATGACTCGTTTGGCAATGCAAAATGACAAAATGGCAATTCTTATAAAATGAAAAATTGTTCTCTTTTTGATTCCTATTTTCCTAAACAATGTACCATGTTAACAGTGATGTCAATCAACAGTGACTGTTTAGATGTTAGTGACCATCCTTTAGTTTGTACCTAAGTAAGGTCATCTTGACCCACTTCCCCCTCTGCTAATGATTTCAGATCTCATGATGTTAGTTTGTAATTTTGAATCATAGCAACAGACGCTTATGATTGATGTACTGACTTATGGTATAAAAACCCCTGCAACCCTATGTTTGGGGCTGTTCTCCCAATCGCCATTTTTGGGGCATTGTGTGAGACAGTCAGCCAGCCGGCTAATAAAGGCTCTCAAATTTGAACTTCTCAGTGGCAGTCTGTTCTTAAGTTGCGCCCCATAACAGAACTAAAAAAAAAAAAAAAAAAAAAAGAAGGTAGACAGACATTCACTTGAGTAAGTCCCTTAGTTTGTCTGAGTTTCAGAGAAAACCTTTCAGTAGGAGAATTTCTAAATATTTGGGTAAAACCTGTGCTCCTATATTTTGAGGAATGTGAGGCAATGGGCATAACACACATAGAAAGAGATATTCTTAAGATATGTATGTATGCATGCATACATGCATGTATTAATTAATGCTTAGTAGTTTAAATAGACACATTACAGTATCCTCAAATCATTAGCTGTTCAAATGCTATTTCTGTGAATAAATCAGTAGGCAATGTGAAATTCCATTTCTGTCCTCCACCAAACTAAAGGAATTACCACAAGAAAGCATCATCTTTTGTCTCCTTCTGTACATTTATGAATAAATGAGTATGTCTAATAATGATTCAGTAGCATTTCACAGAACTGAAAAAACAAATCCTCCATTGTGCCATACTGGGACACTTTCATATCATCATTAAAAGTTTTGAGGGACTAAACTTCTGAAATACATTGCTAATTTATCACCTCACACCTGTATTGTGTCGGTTACAGTGCTGGAGGCTGTTCAAGTAGGAGATTGAATAATTACGAAATACACTTTCCCATGTTTGCAAGATCTCCTTGTTTTTAAAAAGACACTCAAAACTCATCCTAATCAACTCCTTCCCAAGGGAGTTCAAAAAGTTTAATGACTTCTTCCAGAAGGATCTGAGATAGGTTTATTTCAAAATGATTACACCAGTTCTTCTTTACAGCAATAGGTGTGAGTGTTTTTTAAGGTCTGAATGGTCGTGGAGATTTGATTGAGGAAAAAAAAAAAAAAGGTAGGAAATTCGCAATTAGGAGAGGCCTGGAGCACTTTTCTTATCTTTGTGAAATGAAGCTCCAAGGGTATGAATTTTAAAAAACAAAATCTCTCCCAAATTAATTGAGAATGAGGCTAGATCTTGCCCAGTGGTGGTTGCCTAGCAACCAAGCTCCATGCTGGAAAGAGAATGAGGGTATTTCAGCCTCTGGGTACCACTTAAGGCATTGAGTTGCCTAAAGGATGTGAAGAAAGCTGCTCTTTTGGAAGTTTCTGTTTAAAAAGGCATACAATCTATACTGTCTCTTTCACCTTTTAAACGAGATTTGACATTAAAATTCAGCTCAGATACCACCTCTTCCATGAAGCTTTCCCTGACTGTCCCCAAGGGCCCCCCCAGATTCTATGCTATATCTGTTTCTTCCATGCTCTGCTCATCTTGAGCCTTTCCTTTATCAAAGTGTCTTAGAACTATTAGCTTGTTCATTTCTCTTTTTGTCTGCTCAACTTGATTGTGATTAGGGATTGTCCCTTGGTTCTCTTGGTGACTTCCACACATAACTCCATGCCTTGTATTCTGTAGATGCTTTGGCACTTGTTGGATATGTGGGTGGATTGATGGATGGACGGTTGGTTGGATGGTTGGAGGGGTGGGCATATGAGTGGATGAATGGATGGGTGAATAGATGGATATTTGGATAAATGGATGGATGGGTAGATGGGTAGATAGATGGGTAGATGGGTGGGTGGGTGAAGAAAAAAATGGACAAATGAACTAAAAAATGACTCAGGCATCAGTAATGTTAATACCTATAAAAGTGGCTATATTGATAACTCTATAATATGTATAAAGGTAAAGCAATAACTGCAGTATAAACAGGAAGGATTTTGTGATTAGCCTGTCTCAAACTGTATCTGAAAAGTTGGCTTGAATTAAGTTGCCTTCCATTTTCTGATTTCTACCCTACAGGCAGCCTGAGCAATTGTGGCTGATTGCTAAAGCGGGTTCAAATTATTATCCAGTTGGCCCTGATCTCCCATCCCAAGGTAAGCCTGGCTGCTGCTTCTCCCTGCTTATTGGACTTTGCCGGTGGCTTATTGCTTTGTTTGTTATTACCCAAGTGCTCCGTCTTCCCTTTCATATTGGTGTGAAGTATCCTTCATCTTAGTTTGCACAAGAAAGTTTTCTGGAGGAAACTCTTGATTCCTAGTGGCTGTTAACATGTTTATTTATGACTGCAATAACCCTAGAACTCCCCTGGATAATCCTTAAAGAGGACATTATACATAGGACTGTTTCCTGAGGTAGAGAGTTATAGAGAGAGCTTATTTCTCATACACAGGTCTTCACATGCAAGATATTAGAAGGATTCTATTTTGATCAGGGTCCTGGCAGGAAGCAGAGAGCACATAAATTGTGTCATTTAAGGAGAATTTTATACGGGGACTTTTTACTAAGAGACGGCCAAGGGATAGAGACACCAAAAGAGATGGGTAGACACAGGGGTTACAAACAGGATATGCCTGAAGGGGGAATGGGGCAAGCATGGTTACCAAAACCTAGAGAAAATGCAGAGAAAGAAAGAGGGTTGTATGGAGGGTTGCCTGAAAGGAACATGCCCCATGTTCAGGCCCATGGAAACTCCACAGGGAGGTGTCCCAGGGAATCCGTACCCTGAATATATACCCTCTTTCCCTTCCTCTGGTCTCCTGCCGATGGATCCAAATCCAACTGTGTGGCCCACATCTGGTAGCTTCTTGGGGGCAGGGAGGCAAGTGAGTAGTCCAGAGGTGATCTGGAGGGGCCTGTGAAAGATCCTCCGTTCAGCCCCCCAGGAAGAATACATGGATAACGGGCTCTGTGAATGGAGGGCATACTTCATATACCTTAATTCCACAATAATTGTGGGGAAAACATTTGGACATTCTCTTATGCATTTTCAACTGCTTCTGCAAATAAATACGCATGTGTATCTCTGAAAGTTCCTTAGCTCCTATTTATTCCTTACTCCCACCGCCAGTGCTGAGGATTGAATCCAGGCCCTCACACTGGCTAGGCAAGCACTCTACCCTGAGCTACGTCCCCAGCCCTTTTTAAATTTTTAATTTTGAGTCAGGATCTCACTAAGTCCCCTGGGCTGCCCTCGATCTTGCAATCCTCCTGCTTCAGCCTACAGAGTAGCTGGAATTACAGGTGTGCGCCAACATGCCCAGCTTCTTAATCATCTAGTATTTACTGATTTGAAAGATGACTGGCTGTAAGCATAGAAACCACTGTCAAGCTACTTTAGGAAAGGAATGGATACTTCAGGAGAGATTATTGCTCAGCAAGGGCAGATTTCTAAATAGCTTCTAGAATTTTAATAGCACAAGACTGGGGACTTTCTATCTAGAACACCATCATTAAGGCAATGCTACTCCCAAACACTTCTCTGTGTTTCAGTTCAGGTTCTTTGGGGGAGAGAATCTCTTTGGTCTAACTTGGGGTAGGTGATCAACCCTAGTAGATTTAGGAATGGTCAGCCAGGCATGGTGGCACATGCCTGTAATTCTAGTGGCTTGGGAGGCTGAGGCAGGAGGATTGCAAGTCCAAAGCAGGCCTTGGCAACTTAGAAAGGCCCTAAGCAACTTAGTGAAATCCTGTCTCAAAATAAAACATAAAAAGGACTGGGGATGTTGCTCAGTGGTAAAGCACCCCAGGGTTCAATCCCTGGTAGGAAAGAAGAAGAAGAAGAATTATTAGGGATATTCAGTTGAGATACAAAGTATACATATTGTCCCTTGGAATTTATTTGTGGGGGATGGTGGTGGGTCTGGTTCTTAGAGAAGAGATGACAAATTATGAGTTGGGCAGACACATTACAAAGACTCAATACACATTTTACTATAATTGTCGTTTTTCTCAGAGGTCTTCACAGATTCCTGTACAGGTTTCTGTGTTGCTTTCTATTAGACACTTGCTTTATTATTTTTCTAAATATCTGTCTTTTGCCCCTCTTAGATGTTGAACTTAAGTAAGGGACAATCTCTTATTCATCTTTGTATTCCTGGTATGTAGCATCACTTCATTTGCTCACTTTCACCATAATCTGTGAGCAAAGAAGCAATCAAAGTTTTTGGTTAAGCAAGTAGATGAACACTAGGGTACTGGGGTCAGAAAGCTTGTATTGACATTCTTCATATTTACTGGGCCTAGTGAATTAAGTCAACCTTTAATCTTTTTCCCCTGGTTTCTTCATCCAATCATAATTACCCTTTGGAGTAATGAAGACCAAATGGTATACTCATGAAGCAATAACCCAGGAAGGAAGGGTTGAAGTGTTTGGGAAGCTGGATAGTGTTAGAATCAGACAGCCCTGTTTTTGAATCATGGCGTCATTTCCCGTTGGCCATCGAGCAAGTCACTTAACCTTTCCGAATCTCTGTACGAGTAAACATATTTAATACTGCATAAACTTTGGGAGGAGATCAAACTTGATCATATAAATACCGCACTTGACACTTGGTGATTGCTCATATTCTCCTTATTTCTATCAAGGCCAGTCACTCAGCAGCACCGGGGAAGGAGATGGAGTCTGGTTTTATGTTCCCTTGGGTTGCCGCCCACCTTATCTCAGTACTTCCTGCCCCGGGACCATGTTTTACCCAATCCGTTTCTACAATTGAAAACAGGAGATGGATTTGAAATGTTCTGCTATATCATTATTTCCTTGCAATTATCTTTCCTCAACATACCTAATTTGAAATCCTTGTTCATCTGACGTGTAAGTGATTATCATAGGTGGTTTTGAAAGTCAAGGAGTAAAATAAATATAAAAGAGTTAGAACGCTTCCTGACTCCAATGTGACCCCTATCGCTGTGGTCACTGCTGTTGATGTCCTTGTCCCTGTTGTTTTTAGTACCCTAGGCCCTCTCGTTTCTTCCTGAAGTAGCTAAAATGATTAGGCCTAATGGTGGGATGATATATGAGGAAATAAATATGAAGCTTTTTCCAGAGCTTCGGTCTTTGGGACTTTTCCCTTGAGAGCAGAATGGTATTTATTTTTTCTTTCATTTATTTATTTATTTATTTTTTGTATGCTTCCTGAGCCAAATTCTGTAGTAATTTTGCTACTGCTGTCATTTTGGTATGCTCTAGCTATTCTTTCATGTACCTTGCCTGACTCAGTTATGCTTTGTATGTTTTAAAATATGATTGGAGTCTCCATTCCACTTTATCCCTGAATCTGAGAAATGTAAAAATGAAGAATCTGTTGAAAGCCTGCCTTAGTTAGAATTCAGTTCAATCATATATGAAAAAAATAATTCAAGTAGCATTGTCTTGAATGAGACAAGACTATTTTTTGCTTTCACATCAAAGATGTCCAATGGTGTGCAGTCCAGGGCTGGTAGGTAGTTCCATATTTATCAAGGACCCAGGTTTATTCTCTCCTCCTTCTCCTCCATTCTTCATATGACCTTCATTCTCAATGGTACCTTATGGTTCCAAGATGGACTTTGTAGCTCCAGTCATCATGTTTGAGTTCCAGCAGCAGAGAAAAGGAAGGTGCAGGGATACTTGTGTGATGAACCACCTTTAATGAGCTTCCCTGGAAGCATGACAAATCTGCCACTTTTGCCTACTGTCTCCAGGGAAGAAGGGAAGTCCAGGTTTTGTCTTGAGTTTGACAAAAAGCCTTTTACAACTTGAAGGCTTATCCATGTCATCCTCATAAGCTGACCAGGTCGGAGTCACACTTGGCAGTCGTATGCCACAGTTCCAGGCAGAATAGAGTATGTGGACTATGAAATCAGACTAGCCTGGGTTTGCTCTGGCTCTTATCATCTGTATGTTCTTTTATTTTACCCACATTTTCTATTGGTGCATTATAGTGGTACGTATGGATGGGATTTGTTATCATGTATTCATACGTGCACCCAACAGTATTAATAATTTGCTCCATATTGCTCCCTAGCACTTCCTCCCTTTCTCCCTGCTTCCCACCCCTCAATCCCTTTCCTCTACCGATTTCCCTTTGATTTTTAGGAGATCCACCCCCAACCTTTGTTTTCCTTTTTCCTCTCTAGCTTCCGCATATGAGAAAACATTAGGACCCTGAACCTTCTGAGTTTGCCTTAATTCACTTAGCATTGCTGGTGTCTGGTTCCATCCATTTTCTTACGAGTGCCATCATTTCATTTTTCTTTATGGCTAAATAAAACTCCATTGTGTGTGTGTGTGTGTGTGTGTGTGTGTGTGTGTGTGTGTGTGACATTTCCTTTATCCATTCATCTGTGGGTGGTCACCTAGGCAGGTCCCACCATTTTGCCCTTGTGAATTGTGCTGCTAGAAACATGGGTATCCATGAATTCCGACAGTGAGATTACTTTTAATCCTTCAGGGGATATACTGGGAAGTGGCAGAGCTAGGTTATCTGGAGTTTCCATGCCTAGCCTTTTGAGGAGACTCCATATTGATTTCCATAGCGGTTGTGCTCATTTACAGTCCTAACAACAGTGCAAAACTGTTCCTTTTTCTCACCATTCTCTCCAACATTTACTATTATTTGTTTTCTTTTTTTAAATAATTTTTAAAATTTTTTATTCTAATCAGTTGTACTTGACAGTTGAATGCATTTATACATTTTGATAAATCATACATAAATGGAGTATAATTTCTCGTTTTTCGGCCTGTACATATTGTAGGATCACATCGGTCATGCAGTCACATATGTACATGAGTTTTAATGTGTGTTCCCCTCTACTATCCCCCCTTTCCCCCTCCCCTCCCTTCTCTCCCCTCTACCTAATATAAAATAACTCTATTCCTTTCTAACCCCCCACATTGTGACGTAGCATCTGTATATCAGATCTTTGCTTCTTATTCTGGATAGAAATCATACCAATTTCACAAAATGAATCTTCATCTCACGATTTTCAGTTGTTGGGAAAAAACTCTCTCATTAACTGATGGCAGTGTAGAATTTGCCTTCTGATGCAAAGAATGCTCCTTGAAACATCTAGTAGACTCTATTATTTGTGTTCTTGATGACTGCCATTCTGACTGGTGTGAGATGAAATTTCACTGCAGTTTTGATTTGCATTTCTCTAATTGCTAATGATGTTGAACGTTTTTTCACGTTATTTGTTGGCCATTAATATTTATTCTTTTGAGAAATGTCTGAATATTCTTACGCAAGTCAGGTGACTTCGTTGAGTCTTAATTTTATCATGTATCAAATAGAGATAAAAATAGCCATTTCATAGGCCTTGCATCAAGATTGAAGGAACATATGTACATAAGTTGTGTGGTTAATAGGTTTTAAAATGAGTACCAGTGATTTTACTCTTTTTGATGCTCATTGTGAGTTTGAAATTGTACCAGATCTAATGAATATCTCACCCTAACAACAAGATTTCCAACTATTTACAGATGAATAAATCAGAAACTAAAAGAGGCCAAGTAACTTGGCCAAGGTTAAGTCAAACTGAATATGAGCTCTTCCTATTCTACTAAACAACAAAAATGTAACACAGAGATCTTTCTGATTCAAACATTCTTCTTTTACTTCCAAACTGTATTGTTTCATTCAGTCCCAGGTTATATCTATTCATATAGTGTATACAGGTTTATGAGACAACAACCTGAGTTCTTATGCCATTTTAATTCACTGATTTTGTTTACTCAGCAAGAATCAAGAGCTTCCAGAGATGGTGAATTGAGCCTTCAAGCTAGCTATATCCTGGGAAAAGAACTGGACTCTTCTACAACAGAAAAATAGGAAAGATTTTCTGCTAAGGCATGGCTTCAAAGTCTCCTTGTTCCTAGCTCTTTGTGTTCTGGTTATACATATAGCCTTTTATTATCCTGGTTATCCAAATTCTACCATTCTCTGTGCTGGTCATAAGGTTGGGCTGCACTAATGTGTATCCTTGGAGAGTATTTACAATGCCCACAAGATTTCCATAAATGGTAAAAGGGCCTATAACAGAAAAATCTAGGGTTTTGTTAGTGCAACCAAAGTTGTGACTAAATTCACAGGTAGGAAAGCAATTTGTAAACTGGAACCTGAGGAATAAATAGGGATTTGTCAAAGGGAAAGGGATGGGAGAGCATTCCAAGCAGAAGGGACAGTGTGTGTCTTTGATTCTTGAGTTCTGGCTTCTGGATCCCCATTCTTTGATTTTTCCTCTCCTTACCGTCTGACTTTTGCCTTGAGAGTGCCAGGGCTGGCTTTTAGCCTCCTGAAAGTCCACCATCAAACATGGAAGCCACCATGTTAAACAGCATGTCACTGGGCTTCTGTCCACTGGAAGCCAATGTTAACAAACCATTCTGCAGGCTTGTTCTAAAACAGAGATGGCAACAAAGCTTCATTTCCTGTGCCAATGCTAATTATTTGTTGGTGGCAGCCTGGACAGATCAAAAGGACACTGAGGACCAGTGGAAAGCATCCCACAATTAATTAGTGATGCTTCCCTAGGTTTAGAATCAGAGTTCTGACCCATGGGTGTCGGCATTATGATTTCAAACTCTCTTCCCCAGAATAAAAAAATAATATCAAAGTAGGGCTTAGGCCAGAAAACAGAGATGACTATACCTCCCATCTCCTACTTGAAGCGTTTCCAATCTCAGTATGAAAACTGTGGCTCTTGCCATTAAAGGGCTGGCTCCAAGTTCCTTAGGCCAACTTGGGGGTCCCTACATCTACAAAGCCCCTTTAGACTCCAGCTGCTGTCCTAACATATCTGTCAACAATAATCCACCTGCTATAAGGGTTGTCCCTTGGGGGAATGGCTGGAGAAAGGTAGGAATGTTGTTAGTGGTCACAGATTTGCTACTAGTCTGAATAGAATTGATCCTATGACTCTTCCTCATAAATGTTTCCTGCTAATCCTCCGAGGACCAAACCAAAGACAGTAATTTTTGGGTGGGGGAAAGGCATTCTAATGATTTCTCTGCTTGAAGATTTTCATTCTTCTTGTTGACTGGTGCTGACCAGTTAGTCGCTCCATTTAGTAGCCTCATTCCAGCAGTATAAACAGCTCCATTTGTTATATTCTTCAACTCTGTATTCTGTCTGTGCTTTTGTTCACTCAGTCTTTCCAGTCTAAAACCCTTGTCACTTCCACTGCATCTGTTTAACTATTGGTGTTGAAATTCCAGACCAGCCTGTGCACGCCCACTTTTGGAACGTCTATTGTATTAGTCCACTTTTCACTGCTGTGCCCAAGAATAATTTTAGGAGGAAATGTTTATTTGGGGTCTCATGGTTTCAGTCCATAGATGGCCAACTCCATTCCTTGGGGCTCAAGGTGAGGCTGGTCATGGCAAGAGTGTGGTGGAGTGCTATAGCTCAGGACATCACACCAGGAATCAGAGAGAGAGAGAGAGAGAGAGAGAGAGAGAGAGAAAGAGAACGCTCTCTGCTCAACAAGGACAAAATATATATCCCAAAGATATGGCCCCATGTCCTCCAGCCACACCCTACCAGCCTACAGTTACCACCAAGTTAATCACTCTCAGGAGATTAGTAGTCTCAGTATGTTAAACCTGTCACAATCCAATCATTTACTCTCTAAACCTTCTTGCATGGTCTCACACATGAGTTTTTGGGGAACACCTAATCTAAACCATAACATCTATCTGTCCATCCCCCCGGTCCATCTCTTTCCCTCTCTCTTCAACACCATCTTTATTCTTTCTATTGACTTGTAATGTACTTTCATTATTGACTGCATGTGGTCATATTTATGTAAATGAAAAATGTGTTCTGAAAGATAGCTTCCTAAGGGCTGGGATTTATCCTTCATCTTCTAACAGGTATTTAAGCTAGGTCTTCATCACCTAAGATGTTGGTTTTAACATGAACATGGAGAAAAACCCACTAACACTCCCTTTTTACCCACTGGACTCTGTGCATATAGGTGGGAATGAGGACATCATTAATTCAAGATGGTGACATCTACCAGTTTCATCTGTTTGTCCTTGAATTCTCTTATTTTACAAATAATAGGAGCAGAAAGCCCAGAATTTTAAAGCAGAAACATTTTGAATTATTTCAGTGCATTTGGAAGGGAGAAGAGGACATTTATTTTTCTTTGGAATTTTTTTTGGTAAAGAGCTTTTATTTTTATTTATCACAACAGGGTTCCGTGCAACATCTTGCCTAATTATGTTAATTGAATTATTCAGATTGCTTATGAGTTACTATTGTCTCATCCCATGTTTCTTGCTCATTAAATAATAACCAAAAATCAAGTAATTAGGGTACTTAGGAAATGAGTTTGTCAAATTCAACCCACGGCTCTTGTTCCCTTCCTGGGGAATGGCCGCAGATTCCCGGCTTCTTCCCAGTGCACTGGGCCACTTTTCACCTTGTGGGTTCTTGAGGTCTTTTTACCTGTTGGCCATTGTACCACTTGGAAACACATTGTTGTTTAGAGTAAAAACAAGAGGAAGATGGAAGACCCTGAGGTCCCACTTGCCTCAACAGGCTTAGGCTGTTGTTTGTCTTCTCAGAGTCTGAGAAAGCCATATATCTTAGACGCCCCAAGCCCTGTCAACCTTTGTTTATACCAAAAGCAGTTCCTGAGTTCCATTGTGTTTGTCAGGAAAAGGCTCCATCTTTAGGAGATTATATTGGTCAGGTATTTCTGATATTCACAGAGAATGTTTGAGCATTGGACAGGTCCACCCTGTTGACTTACCCTGGCTCTGAATCACTGACCTTTTTATTCTTAAATTTTATGTTTCTAAACTGGCATGTAATTGTGCATATTGTGGGTGCATTGTCATGATATGAGACTTTTATACTGTGTGTAATGATGAAATCAGAGTAATTAGCATTTCCTTCTCCTTAAACATTATTTTTTGTGTGTGGGAAGCATCTAGCTCCTCTCTTCCATCCTTCTTTTTTTTTTTTTTAATTTTCTTTTTACTCCATCTACTGTTATTTTTACTTATTTATTTTTGTGTGGTACTGAGAATTGAACCTGTGCCTCACATGTTCTAGGCAAGCACTCTCCCACTGAGCCACAACCCCAGCCCCTCTCTTCTAATTCTTAATAAACTATATAATAGGTGATCATGGATTGTAGTCATCTGCTATGCTAGAGAACAAGAAGACTCATTCCTCTTTTCTAACAGTATCTTAGTACTTGTTATCCAACAGGTCCAACAGGGTGGACCTGTCCAATGCTCAAACATTCTCTGCGAATATCAAAAATACCTGACCAATATAATCTCCTAAAAATGGAGCCTTTTCCTGACAAACACAATGGAACTCAGGAACTGCTTTTGGTATAATCCAACATTCCTCTAGCTTCCCTCCCCATTAGCCTTCCTAGCCTCTACTGATACTGCTCTACTCTACTTCTCTGAAATCAGTCTTTAGCTTCCACACATGTGTGAGAACATATGGCATTCGTCTTTCTGTGCCTGGCTTATTTGATTTAGCATGATGTCCTTTAGTTCCATCCATGTGGCTACAAATGTCAGGATTTCATATGACTGGGCATAATAGTCTACTGCGTCTACATATTGCCTTCCCCTTACCTATTTATCCATCAGTGGCCACCTTGGTTGATTTCACAGCTTGGCTGTTGTGGTTGATGCTGTAACACACATGAGAGAGCAGATACCTCCTTGACTTACTGTTCTGCTCTTCTTCTGCTGGTTGCACCTTACTGTCCCTCCATCCACGAAGGTCATGGAGGTTCCTTCTGTAACTATGCCTGGGTCTGGGTACAGCCTCTTTAGTTCACGATTGAGAAAAATAACCTAGAGTAATGGAGCCTCTAAAATATTGGAAGACAACTAAAAGTTGTGTAGGACCTGAAAATGAGTGCCAGATGCCTCGGCTCTCAGAGTCCACAGGCCACACCCTCCAAAGACAGAGTATTTGCCTTCCAGAAGCATGGCAAGCAAAACCAAAAATATTCACTATCAGGCCCTTTGTAGAAAAGGTTTGCCCATCATTATTTCCTATGGCAACCATCTCAGGTAGATATCCTGCTTCCTGGATCTGCAGAGTAGACTTGTTCCATCCTTCAAGGCAGAATTATTTTGTGTTCTAGTCAGAACTCTTTCAGTAAGATAATTAAAATGCAAATCACAATTTAGAGGGCAATTGAATTTTGGCTCATAATTGAAAGTTTAAGAAATGACTGGCGCAAATTAGTGCAGCCACTCTGGAAAGCAGTGTGGAGATTCCTTAGAAAACTTGGAATGGAACCACCATTTGACCCAGCTATCCCACTCCTTGGCCTATACCCAAAGGACTTAAAATCAGCATACTACAGAGATACAGCCACATCAATGTTCATAGCTGCTCAATTCACAATAGCCAGATTGTGGAACCAACCTAGATGTCCTTCAATTGATAAATGGATAAAGAAACTGTGGTATATATATATATATATATATATATATATATATATATATATATAATGGAATATTACTCAGCCATAAAGAATGATAAAATTATGGCATTTGCAGGCAAATGGATGAAATTGGAGAATATCATGCTAAGTGAGATAAGCCAATCTCAAAAAACCAAAGGTTGAATGATATCGCTAATAAGTGGATGAGGACACATAATGGGGGGAGGGAGGGATTAGTGTTAGGGTTAGAGTTAGGGTTAGGGAGGGGGGCAAGAATGGAGGAAGGAAGGTCTGTATAGAGAGAAAAGAGGGGTGGGAGGGGTGGGGGGGAGGGAAAAAATAACAATGAGTCAAACAACAATACCCTATGTAAATTTATGATTACACAAATGGTATGCCTTTTCGCCATGTACAAGCAGAGAAACAACATGTATCCCATTTGTTTACAATAAAAAAAAAAAATGGTCCCTCTAGTGGAAAAAAAAAAAAGAAATGACTGGCTTTAGGCCTGAATGGACCTAGGGAAGCAAGTTATTCCATCAAGACTCATCTTCCTATCTTCTCTCTCAACCTGGGTTTTCTCTCAGGCACCCAGGTTCCCAGATTTATTGTTACCCAACCATTCTAATTGCGTGAGAGTATCTTCTTCCCATTATGTCCACCGAAAGCCCTGGCCTTGAGTGTAAAGGGACCATTATGTATTGCTTGTCATTTCCTGATCAACAGGTGAAATCCAATTACTGGCCTGGCCCAGATCCTAAATCCTACCCTGTAGGTGGAGCTGAAGTTAGTCCCACCTAAATTCTGTGGGATAATTTAGAGGGAGAAAGGGTTATCCAAAAGGAAATCATTGAGTTATCCAAGATTAAGGGTCAATGAATGTTGGTTGGATGTTAAGAAACATCTTCTACCCCTGGTCTATGGAGATTCTATAAGGAAACAGAAAATTAAGAAAGACAGAAACCCCAGCTGCCTGGTCCTTCAAAATCCTATCCTGGTAGTTCCTATTTAGGTCTTATGACTGGCTCAGTCATCACATGCCAATCTGAGGGAGGAGCAAGGATACCAGTGACCCAGATAGTGACTAGAAAGAAAAGCTTAGTGGCCTCTGACAACTGGACCCTGATAGAGAAACTATTCCTATCTCAGAACACTGGGCATTATGACCTCACCCAAAGGTTTCTCTAATAGAGCTGTAAGAATATTCATGTTGTAATATCCAGCAATGAGTTACGGGCCCCAAATAAGGTCTTGTTCATAAAGTCCTTAACTGGAGGCTGACCCTGTAGAAACATTAATGGGTCACATCTAGCCAACTCCTTTGTCCCAGAGTGGTGGGAAAATGGAAGGTTGAGGTGAACCCTAATGGGAGTTACAAGAAGGATAAAAACTCAGGCTAAAGGACACAGCCAACAGCCTTGAGACTTTTTCAATGCCTATTTAACACAGATTTTGATCAAAGGCTTTGGTACTTTTTCAATGCCTGTTTAACAGATTTGGGTCAATGCTTACACCCCAAAACTATATGAGTCCCTAGGCTAGCAAACCAAAATGGGCTTTCCTGCTATCAGGTTCCCTCCTACATCAAAGAAGTTCTAGGTCTTCTCATTTAAATAAATCCTACTCTGTTTACTCTCACCTTCCATTATTATCCTTGGATTTTATTCTTCAGATTTTCAAGGCAAGAACCCAGAAGGAAATTGGGAAGAGGGGAATCTGGTCTCACTTCAAACTCTGGTTTTAATTCATCATAGCAAACCAAATCATGCCTGAAACCTTGCCAGATACAATTGGCCCCCCCCCCATCCCTGTAAAGAAACCCCAAATGGTTAATTTATTAGTGCTGATTGAGGAAAAAAACGTATCATTGTTGACTCCAAACAGAAAAATGTGTCCACTTGAAAAGTTTCTTTCTTTTTTTTTTTTTTTTTGGCCACCATTAAGTCAGGTTCACCGAATCTGCAAATACTTCCAATGGAAAGAAAACCACAACTTTCTGCCCTTTGCCATTTATTCACTTAAAATGATCACGTCCTAGTATGGGGCAGCCCTTTCCATTCATAGAACCTGTTTGTTTACAAGTGAACCAGGGTTGCCTCTTCTCTCTTCACTTACCCAAACTCTTTATTCACGCAGCAGCTAGGGCTTTGGGGCTTGCTAAAGTTCCCCAGATGACTCTGCATACTGCTGATCTAAATAATCTTCCTGCTTGACAATTCTGAATCCTTCTCAGCCGTTGCTCAATCACAGACAGAGTGAGCTACCAGATTCTGTTTCCGTTATGCAACAGACTTCCCACACTGTTTTGCCACAGATGATTTATGCACCTCCCTCTTTCCCTCAACTGTGTTCCTTGTGGACAGAGACTTTGTCTTATTACCCACTGTATCCTCATCTCTTAGCCAAGTGCCACGAACAAGATGGATATTTTATAAATCTTAGCTGAGTGGGAGGCTCTCAAATCATCCTCTCAGAGATGCTCCAAGGCACGCATTAGTCTGATCATTCCCCTCTCCCCAGTTTGGAAATTAGGGCTCACAAACATTAAGTGTTACAAGCAGAGACTGATTTAAATCCAGAGTTTCTGACCCTAATACCATTTTCCATTTCACAGCGTCTTTCTGTCTCCTTCGTGAAAAGTACCAATGAATGTTTCATGTTTTATTAGGCTGACTCATATGAAATTCTAGGTTAAAAATTGTCAAAAATGGGCACATTCATATGCATCGGTTTAATATAGTCGGCCCCCTGTATCCATTTTTCGCATCCATAGATTCCACCAGCCTTGGATCAAAAATATTCAGAAAAAGAGTGTTGTCAGTACTGAGCGTGTATAGACTTTTTTCTTGTCATTATTGCCTAAAACATACAGTACAGTATTTATGTGCCTAACATGGACATTGCAAGGATTATTAGTCATCGAGATTTTTAAGTATATGGAAAGAGGTACATAGGTTCTATGTAAAGGCTAGGTCCTTTTTTCTTTTTTCATTTGTTCTTGTTAGATATACATTAACAGTAGAGTATATTTTGACATATCATACATTCAGGGAGTATAACTTATTCTAATTAGGATCCCATTCTTGTGGTTGTACATGATGTGGAGTTTCACTGGTTGTGTATTCATATCTGAACGTAGCAAAGTTATGTCCGATTCATTCCACTTGTTTTTCTTTTTTTTTTTTTTTAATTTTTAATTTTAATTAAAAATCATAAATTTACATAGGGCAATGTTGTTTGATTCATTTTGTTATTTTTTCCCTTCCCCCCTCCCCTCCCACCCCTCTTTTCCCTCTATACATTCCTTTCTTCTTCATTCTTACCACCCTCCTTATCCCTAACCCTAAACCTAACCCTAACCCTAATGCTAACCCCTCTTACCCCCCCCATTTTATGTCCTCATCCGCTTATCAGTGAGATCATTCATCCTTTAGTTTTTTGAGATTGGCTTATCTCACTTAGCATGATATTCTCCAATTTCATCCATTTGCCTGCAAATGCCATAATTTTATCATTCTTCATGGCAGAGTAATATTCCATTGTATATATATGCCACAGTTTCTTCCATTCATCAACTGAAGGGCATCTAGGTTGGTTCCACAATCTGGCTATGGTGAATTGAGCAGCTATGAACATTGATGTGGCTGTATCTCTGTAGTATGCTGATTTTAAGTCCTTTGGGTATAGGCCAAGGAGTGGGATAGCTGGGTCAAATGGTGGTTCCATTCCAAGCTTTCTGAGGAATCTCCATACTGCTTTCCAGAGTGGCTGCACTAGTTTGCAACCCCACCAGCAATGTATGAGTGTACCTTTTTCCCCACATCCTCGCCAACACCTATTGTTGCTTATGTTCTTGACTTCAACATGTCGGCTTAGGACCAGACTTCCTTAACAGGACTCCCATAGCCCAAGAAATAAAAGCAAGAATCAACAACTGGGATAGATTCAAACTAAAAAGCTTTCTCTCAGCAAAGGAAACAATCAGTAATGTGAAGAGAGAGCCTACAGAGTGGGAGAATATCTTTGCCACTTGTTTTTCTTATTCCCATCCTCCTTCCCTTCATCCCCCTTTGTCTAATCCAATGAACTTCTATTCTCCACCCACCCACCCCCGCCCGATCCCTCACCACACACACACACACACACACACACACACAAGGTCATTTTATAGAAGGAACTTGAGTACCCTTTGGATTTTAGCCTCAAGGGCATGGAGGAAGGGTGGGTGTCCTGGAACCAATCATCCACAGATACTGGGGGATGACCGTACTTTTGTTAGGGCCTTCCTTCGGGATATGTTTTTATGAACAAAGAACTGTATCCCATAATGAAACCAAATGGAGATTAACATTCTAGACTGGGCCTTTTCTCCCTCATGAATGCTCCAACCTCCATGGAATCCTTGCATGGCATGAGAAGTTAAGAGAGCTGAATTGAAGCATCATTTAAACCACCACCTTCCTGCATGAGCTTACGAAAATCTATCATGTTCAGCAAGTTTCCCTTTCTCTGCGACATGGAAAGAATAATTCCTATCTTAACCAGCTATTCTAGGATTAAAAAAGGAATATCCATGAAGAACCCGTCTCACAAAATAAAAACGAGCGCACAGGCATAGGATGATTTTATTGTGGGCTTTTGCTGCCTGGAAGGGAAGAGCCAGGAGGCTCAATAAACACAGCATTAAAATATAAACACTTGAATGAGCAACCTAGATATCTTTAACGATAATACATGAGCGTCCTCTTTTTAATGTAAGGTCCCCTCTGGCATGAATAGATTGTTACAGTCAGTTCATTTTCCATCTTTCCAGCAGATTAACTGCTTGTCTGAGCTCCTGAAATAGGAATGATGAGCCTCTGAGGAGACGGAGGGGCTTCCTGATGAACTCATCTGTTTTCCTATCTTGTAATGAGAGGTTACCACTGTGCCCAGAGTGTTTCACTTCTCTGAAGGGCCGCAGTTCCCATTTTATACATGGTGGCAAGTGGGCATTTGGGCCAACAATTGAGGAATTTATGACCTGAGAGGTGGCAAGAAGAAATGGCATTGGGAGTAAAGCCATTTAACAAATAACACAGGGATGGGTGTGCTGGTGCATGCCTGGAATCCCAGCAGCTTGGGAGGCTGAGGCAGGAGGATTGCAGGTTCAAGAGAAGACTCAACAATTTAGGGAGACCCTGTCTCAAAATAAAAAAGATATAGCTCAGTGGTAAAGTGCTCCAGGTTCAATCCCCAGTACCAAAAAGTAACATAAAATTAAAATAAAATAAAACATTAGTAATGTCATCTCCCTCTTCGTATATTTTGGATGCTCCTTGATGACTTTGATAGTATATCTCAGTGGTTCTCAAGTTGGGGTTCCTGGGCAGTTGACATCACCATCATTCAGGAACTTGCTAAAAATAGTAATTCTTGAAATATACCCTAGACTTACTAAATCAGAAAGGTCAGACTTGTGGCCCCCCAAATCTGTGTTATGCCAAAATTTTTGGTGATATTAATACATGTTAAAGTTTGAGAAGTGCTATGTGTTTGCATTGAGCCAATTGGTGCCTCTTTAAGTAAGACAAGGACAAAAATAGTAGCATAGATGTATTTAGGGCTGATCTCTTTTCTCTAGGTATCAGTGGGCTTCTTTGTCACTTGTGTTCAACTTTGTGGACTTTTGAGTTAATAAATCTAGGTTGAGAAAATTGAGGGTGACGATGAGAATATAATGTAATATAAAGTTTAAAAACAGCATGTTACCATTTTAGTTGGAAGATTTGTGTAGGGGCCAAAAACATGGAGGTATGACTAGGTATGACTAAGATAATCAAATGAACTGGTTCTTTTTGGAAGGGAGGATGGATATGAACTTTAATGCATTGTCTTGGTCAGCTTTTTCACAGCTGTGACTAAAAGGATCTGAGCAGCACAATTATAGAGGAGGAAAGGTTTATTTGAGGGCTCACAGTTTCAGAGGTCCTCATCCGTAGAAGCCTGGATCCATTCCTTGGGGCTCCAGGTGACGCAGAACATCATGGCAGATGAGCGTGGCAGAGGGAAGCAGCTCACATCACAGTGATCAGGGAGCAGAGAGAGACTCCACTCTCCAGATACAAAATACATACCCAAAGCCACGCCCCAATTCCCACCTCCCCCAGCCACACCCCACCACTTCAATTAATTCCATCTAGGATTAATTCACTGATCGGGTTAAGACTTTTACCACCCAATCATTTCTCCTCTGAACCTTCCTGCATTGTTTCACATATGAGCTTTTGGGGGACACCTCATATCCAAACAAAAACACGGACCATGTTGCCTGAGCCAGAAATCCATGGTCACTTTTGATTCCTTTTTCTTTTCTTCCATGCTCACATTGAGTTTATTAGCAAATCCTCTCAATTCTGTCTCCAATATATATAGATTCTCAACTCATTCACTTCTCCAAGTATATGCCCCCACTGCCCAGGCCCAAGGGAGGATCAGCTGCCCCTAGGTCCATGCTTTGCCTCCAAACCGGTAACCCAACCGTCCACTCTTACTTACTGCCTTCCACATATTCAGAATCACCTGAAAGTATAATTGAAATTAGTCACTGCCATTCTCAGATCTTTCCTATGCTTTTGGTTTGGTTTGGTTTGGTTTTGTATTTAGAACAGAAATCTCCATTCCTGGCCGTGGCCTACAAGGCTTGGTCTGAGCTGGACACTAAGACCCCGTGTCATCTCTCACGGCCCTACCCCACTTCCCTGCACCATCTGCTCCTGATTCTCTTTGCAATGGTTCTGTTTGTTGGCTTCTTAGTCTCTGGAGCATTCCAGGCTGTTTCTCAGCTACAGACACTTGCCCAGGCTATTATATCTGCCTGAGAGTTTCCTACTACTCTTTCAAAGCCAGCTTCTCCTTCTGCATTTATCGATGATCTTTTCTACAATGGGCTTTTCCATACCCACCCAGTTCCCTTGACTCTTTCCTTGTTCTAGGCATAGCCTTAATAACAGTTTGAAATTGTTGGAGTTTTGTTTTGTTTTGTTTTGTTTCACAAGTAGGTAAACGCCTGATAGACTGCCATCCTGTATGTATTATTCTCAATTTCATATTTGCCCCCACAGCTATATGTACATAGTAGTTGCTTAATAAATTCTTTTTGAAAGACTGAATTTGAGCACTTTTGTGCTCCGCTCCATGATACTCTGGACAGATAGACACATCTTTTAGAAAGTCACTCTTTGTGTTCTATAATATACATATATAATGTATATATAATTATGTACATTATATTATTAGCTGTAGTTGCTCTTCAGAAGACTTTGGCAAAAAAACATATTGGCTTAAAATGAGACAGAGTATGAATATATGCAGTGGTATGCTGGCTTGTGAGAGTAAATTATTAGAGCTTCCTAATTCACTGACTTCATATTTATTTATGGCTTGAAATCTGTAATTGTGAGAGTATTTACACCATGGAAGTGACAAAAGCTGAAAATCAGATGCTTTTCATCCTACAGAGCTAGTTGTTAAATATTCCTGAGCACATCACTGACAGCTATGTTTCTTAGCTTATGACCCCCCAGAAGGAGATCCTTAAATGAAATTATTTTATTGATTCCTGTTTTTATTTCTTATGCTTTGGGAGTCATGTTAAGGAAGTCTGGTCCTAAGCCGACATGTTGAAGATTTGGACCTACTTTTTCTTCTCTTAGGTGCAGAGTCTCTGGCCTGATTCCGAGATCCTTGATCCATTTTGAGTTGAGTTTTGTGCAGGGTGAGAGATAGGGGTTTAGTTTCATTTTACTGCATATGGATTTCCAGTTTTCCCAGCAGCATTTGTTGAAGAGGTTATCTTTTCTCCATTGTATGGTTTTGGCATCTTGGGATAGATTCAAACTAAAAAGCTTTTACTCAGCAAAGGAAACAATCAACAATGTGAAGAAAGAGCCTACAGAGTGGGAGAAAATCTTTCCACACATACTTCAGATAGAATCTACAATCTATGAAGAACTCAAAAAACTCTACACCAAGAATACAAATAACCCAATCACTAAATGGGCTAATGAAATGAGCAGACACTTCACAGAAGATTTGCAAGCAGTCAATAAATATATGAAAAAAAAAATGTTCAACATCTTTAGTAATAAGAGAAATACAAATCAAAAGCACCCTAATATTTTATCTTACCCCAATTAGAATGTCTGTTATCAAGGATACAAGCAATAATAGATGTTGGCAAGATTGTGGGGGAAAAGGCACATTCATACATTGCTGTTGGGGTTGCAAATTGGTGCAGCCACTCTGGAAAGCAGTATAGAGATTCTTTAGAAACCTTGGAATGGAACCACCATTTGACCCAGCTAACCCACTCCTTGGTCTGTACTCAAAGGACTTAAAATCAGCATACTACAGAGATACAGCCACATCAAAGTTTATAGCAACTCAATTCACAATAGCTAGATTGTGGAACAAACCTACATGCACTTCAGTACATGAATGGATAAAGAAACTGCAGTATATATACACGATGGAATATTATTCAATCATAAAGAAGAATAAAATTCTGGCATTTGCAGATGGAGTTGGAGAATATCATGCTAAGTGAAATAAGCCAATCCCAAAAAACCAAAGGCCGAATGTTTTCCCTGATAAGTGAATGGTGATACATGCGGGGGGGCGGGGGGGAGGCAAGACTAGAGGATGGATGGATTATATAGAGGAAAATAAGGGGTGGGAAGGGGGTGGGGGAAAGGAAAGATAGTAGAATGAGACAAACATCATTACCCTATGTACACATATGATTACACAAATGATGTGACTCTACTGTGTGTACAACCAGAGAAATGAAAGCTGTACCCCATTTGTGTATAATGAATCAAAATTTAAAAAAAGAGGAGGTTTTCAAGATGGCGGCCTAGAGGGTGGCTGCATTACGTGTTGCTCCAGAACTCAGGATTCAAGAGAGGAGATATTGAGACGCTTGGGACCAACTCAAAGTAGCCGGGTGACTCTCACCCCCTGGGGGGGCATCCCGGATGGGACGGGGGTCCCGGAACGCAGGAAACTTTGTGAAGTAGAACTGCCGGCGAGACGCCCCTCCCCCCGCTGGAGCGCCATAGAGGAGGCCGGCGGCACAGCGCTGGGACTCGGAACAGCCACTGGGGCTCCGGCGGCTGCCCGGGGGAGGAGAGGCGGGGAGAACTGTGTGGACTCAGGACACCGGGGCCTGCCCTGAGGAGGAGGAGAGGAGCGTGGCCACTTGGATTCGGAGAGACTGCGCCAGAGCTGCAGGCGGTTGCCAGAGGAGAAGCCGCGCCGCGAGCTGTTTGGAATCAGAACGACGCTTCTGAACCCCGGGGCCTGCCCTGAGGACGAGGAGGAAGAGGAGCAGCCGCTTGGATTCGGGCGACTATACGGGAACTACAGGCGGTTGCCAGAGAAGGGGCTGCGTGGCGAGCTGTTTGGACTCTGACCACTTCTGAACCCCGGGGCCTGCCCGGAGGAGTAGGAGAAGGAGGAGAAGGAGCGCGGCGGGTCCTTTGGACTCGCAGTGACTGCATTAGCGCTCCAGGCGGCTGCTCAGAGGAGAAGGCGAGTGGTGAGTTATTTGGTCTTAAAGTGACAGCTCCTGAACACAGGGGGGCTGCCTGGAGGAGAAGCGTGGTGGGACGCTTGGTCTTGAGTGGCCGCACCAGAGCTCCGGGCGGTGGCCCAGAGGACCCGTGCAGCGGGTCACGTGGATTCAGAGCCACTCAGAGGGACTGCTCCTGAACACCCGGGGGGTTATCTGGAGAAGGAGGAGGAACGGGCAGGGTCACTTCGACTCGGAGTGATTGATTGCCCCGGGCTACGGGTGGTTGGTGGGAGGAGGAGGCACGAAGTGAGTTTCTTGGACTCCTAGTGACCGCACCGGCATACTGGGCGGCTGTCTGGAGGAAGAGACCTGTGGCGGGTCTCTGGGACTCAGAGCGATTGTTCGGGGCCACAGGTGGCTGCTCAGAGGAGGGGCCACGCAGCCAGGCGATTAGGTGCAGAACAGGGTCCCAGGATCTAGGAGGCTTCTGGGTGGAAGAGCCGCACAGAGACAGGCTTAGGGCGGAGCGAAGGTTCCAGGCCTATGGGCAAATTCTCTGAGGAGGGGCAGCCTAAGGAGATTCATCTGCGAAGGGTGAGGCTCCCAGGCCCAGGAGGTAGGGCCGGGCCCCTGGAAACTTTGCAGAGGAAGGCAGCCCAGCCCAGGCAGTAGATGTAAATTGAGGGGAACCTCTAGGAGGAAACTGACCAGCGAGACCTCCCCACCGGGTGAGTCTTCCCTGCTGGGTGAGGTTTCCCACAAGGACGGTAAAACCAGAGGCTCAGGCCCAAACAGGCCTTGCCTCAGCCCACAGCCTAGGTCCCCTTTGGATGACCATTGATCAACAAGTGGAGGCACCTCTGCCCACTAGCAGGGAATATACCCCACCTGAAGGCCACCACTCCTAGAGAGGCAGCTTCCTTGTGGAGCACCGCATTATCAACCTCCTCCAAGACTTCAGCCTACTGAAGGCTAAGAGGGGATATATATAGAAATCTTCAGGGTCATTGTAAATCAACAGAGGAAATCTGCAATATCTCAGCGGTCCACTGATATCTGAACAACATGAGAAAACAAGGAAAGAAAATGCTGCAAACAAATCTAGATGTTACATCAATAAAACCCAATGACAGCATGGCAGAAGAAATGACAGAAAAGGAGTTCAGAATGTACATAATTAAAATGATCAGAGAAGCAAACGAGGAGATGAAAGAGCAAATGCAAGCATTGAATGATGAGATGAAAGAGCAAATGCAAGCATTGATTGATCGCACCAATCGACAGTTAAAAGAGCAAATACAGGAAGCAAAAGATCATTTCAATAAAGAGTTAGAGATATTGAAAAAAAACCAAACAGAAATCCTTGACATGAAGGAAACAATAAACCAAATTAAGAACTCCATAGAAAGCATATCCAATAGGATAGAACACCTGGAAGACAGAACCTCAGACATTGAAGACAAAATATTTAACCTTGAAAACAAAGCTGAACAAACAGAGAAGATGGTAAGAAATCATGAACAGAATCTACAAGAACTATGGGATATCATGAAAAGGCCAAATTTAAGAATTATTGGGATTGAGGAAGGCCTAGAGAAACAAGCCAAAGGAATGAACAACCTATTCAATGAAATAATATCAGAAAATTTCCCAAATCTGAAGAATGAAATGGAAAATCAAGTTCAAGAGGCTTACAGGACTCCAAATACACAAAATTACAACAGACCCACACCAAGGCACATTATAATGAAAATACCTAACATACAAAATAAAGACAGAATTTTAAAGGCTGTGAGAGAAAAGAACCAAATTACATTCAGGGGGAAACCAATACGCATATCAGCAGATTTTTCAATCCAGACCCTAAAAGCTAGAAGGTCCTGGAACAACATTTTTCAAGCCCTGAAAGAAAATGGATGCCAACCAAGAATCTTATACCCAGCAAAACTTACCTTCAAATTTGACGATGAAATAAAATCCTTCCATGATAAACAAAAGCTAAAAGAATTTACAAAAAGAAAGCCAGCATTACAGAACATTCTCAACAAAATATTCCATGAGGAAGAGATGAAAAACAAAGAAGCAAATCAGCAAAGGGAGGAATTATCCTAAAGGAATTGTCAAATAAAGGAGGAAACAAGTTGTGTCAAACAAATAAATAAACAAAATTTTAAAAATGAACCAAATGACCGGGAAACCAAATCATTTCTCTATAATAACCCTGAACGTTAATGGCCTGAATTCATCAATCAAAAGACATAGACTGGCAGACTGGATTAAAAAGAAAGATCCAACAATATGTTGCCTGCAAGAGACTCACCTCATAGAAAAAGATACCCATAGATTAAAGGTGAAAGGATGGGGAAAAACATACCATGCACATGGACTCAGCAAAAAAGCTGGAGTATCCATCCTCATTTCCGATAATGTGGACTTCAAGCCAAAGTTAGTCAGAAGGGATAAAGAAGGTCATTTCATACTGCTTAAGGGAAGCATAAATCAGCAAGATATAACAATCATAAACATCTATGCCCCAAACAGTGGCTCATCTATGTATGTCAAACAAATCCTTCTCAATTTCAGAAACCAAATAGACCACAACACAATAATACTAGGTGATTTTAACACGCCGCTCTCACCACTGGACAGATCTTCCAGACAAAAATTGAGCAAAGAAACCATAGATCTCAACAACACAATCAATAATTTAGACTTAACGGACATTTATAGAATATTCCATCCAACCAAGAGTGAATACACTTTCTTCTCAGCAGCACATGGATCCTTCTCTAAAATAGACCATATATTATGCCACAAAGCTAATGTTAGCAAATACAAGAAGATAGAGACACTAGCATGTATTCTATCAGATCATAATGGATTGAAGTTAGAAATAAATGAAAGAGTAAAACACAGAAACTATTCCAACATCTGGAGGTTAAACAATATGCTATTATATGATGAATGGATAACAGAAGATATTAAGAAGGAAATTAAAAAATTCTTAGAGGTAAATGAGAACAAAGAAACATCATATCAAAACCTCTGGGACACTATGAAAGCAGTACTTAGAGGGAAATTTATTTCATGGAGCGCATTTAATAAAAGAAGTAAAACTCAACAAATAAACAACCTAACACTACAGCTCAAAGCCTTAGAAAAAGAAGAACAGAACAGCACCAAAAGTAGTAGAAGACAGGAAATTGTTAAACTCAGAGCTGAAATCAATGAAATTGAAACAAAAGAAACAATACAAAAAATTGACAAAATAAATAGTTGGTTCTTCGAAAAAATAAACAAAATTGATAAACCTTTAGCCACACTAACAAAGAGAAGACGAGAGAAAACCCAAATCACTAAAATTCGGAATGAACAAGGAAATATCACTACAGACAGGATGGAAATACAAAACATAATTAGAAGCTATTTTGAAAATCTATACTCCAACAAAATAGAAAATTTCGAAGACATCAACAGGTTTCTAGAGACATATGAATTGCCTAAACTGAATGAGGAGGACATAAACAATTTAAATAGACCAATTTCAAGTACTGAAATAGAAGAAGTCATCAAAAGCCTACCAACAAAGAAAAGTCCGGGACCAGATGGGTTCTCAGCCGAGTTCTACAAAACCTTTAAGGAAGAGCTCATTCCAATACTTCTCAAAGTATTCCATAAAATAGAAGAGGAGGGAACCCTCCCAAACTCATTCTATGAAGCCAATATCACACTGATACCTAAACCAGACAGAGACTCATCAAGGAAAGAAAATTTCAGACCAATATCCTTAATGAACATCGACGCAAAAATTCTCAACAAAATTTTAGCAAATCGCATACAAAAACATATTAAAAAAATAGTGCACCATGATCAAGTGGGTTTCATCCCAGGGATGCAAGGTTGGTTCAACATCAGGAAATCAATAAACGTAATTCACCATATTAATAGACTTAAAGTCAAGAATCACATGATTATTTCAATAGACGCAGAAAAAGCATTTGATAAAATACAGCACCCCTTCATGCTCAAAACACTAGAACAAATAGGGATAGTGGGAACATTCCTTAATATTGTAAAGGCCATTTATGCTAAGCCCATGGCTAATATCATTCTAATTGGTGAAAAGCTGAAAGCATTCCCCCTAAAAACTGGAACAAGGCAGGGATGCCCTCTTTCACCACTTCTATTCAACATCGTTCTTGAGACTCTGGCCAGAGCAATTAGACAAACCAAAGAAATTAAAGGGATACGAATTGGAAAAGAAGAACTCAAACTATCCCTGTTCGCTGATGACATGATTATATATTTAGAGGAACCTGGAAATTCCACCAGAAAACTCTTAGAACTCATAAGTGATTTCAGTAAAGTAGCAGGTTACAAGATCAATGCCCATAAATCCAACGCATTTTTATACATAAGTGATGAATCTTCAGAAAGAGAAATTAGGAAAACTACCCCATTCACAATAGCCTCGAAAAAAATTAAATACTTGGGAATCAATCTCACAAAAGAGGTGAAAGACCTCTACAATGAGAACTATACAACACTAAAGAAAGAAATTAAAGAACACCTTAGAAGATGGAAAGATCTTCCATGTTCTTGGATAGGAAGAATTAATATTGTCAAAATGGCCATACTACCTAAAGTGCTATACAAATTCAATGCAATTCCAATTAAAATCCCAATGACGTACCTTACAGAAATAGAGCAGGCAATTATGAAATTCATCTGGAAGAATAAGAAACCCAGAATAGCTAAAGCAATCCTTAGCAGGAAGAGTGAAACAGGGGGTATTGCAATACCAGATCTTCAACTCTACTACAAAGCAATAGAAACAAAAACGGCATGGTATTGGTACCAAAATAGAAAGGTAGATCAATGGTACAGAATAGAGGACACGGACACAAACCCAAATAAATACAATTTTCTCATACTAGACAAAGGGGCCAAAAATATGCAATGGAGAAAAGATAGCCTCTTCAACAAATGGTGCTGGGAGAATTGGAAATCCATATGCAACAGAATGAAACTAAACCCATATCTCTCACCATGCACGAAACTAAACTCAAAATGGATTAAGGACCTCGGAATCAGACCAGAGACCCTGCAGATTATAGAAGAAAAAGTAGGTCCAAATCTTCATCTTGTTGGTCTAGGACCAGACTTCCTTAACAGGACTCCCATAGCACAAGAAATAAAAGCTAGAATCAACCACTGGGATAGATTCAAACTAAAAAGCTTTCTCTCAGCAAAGGAAACTATCAGCAATGCGAAGAAAGAGCCTACAGAGTGGGAGAATATCTTTGCCAATCATACTTCAGATAGAGCACTAATCTCCAGAATCTATAAAGAACTCAAAAAACTCTACTCCAAGAATTCAAACAGTCCAGTCAACAAATGGGCTAAGGAAATGAATAGACACTTCACAGAAGAAGATCTACAAGCAATCAACAAACATATGGAAAAATGTTCAACATCTCTAGTAATAAGAGAAATGCAAATCAAAACCACCCTAAGGTTCCATCTCACCCCAATTAGAATGGCGATTATCAAGAATACGAGCAACAACAGGTGTTGGCGAGGATGTGGGGAGAAAGGTACACTCATACACTGCTGGTGGGGCTGCAAATTAGTGCAGCCGCTATGGAAAGCAGTGTGGAGATTCCTTAGAAAACTTGGAATGGAACCACCATTTGACCCAGCTATCCCACTCCTTGGCCTATACCCAAAGGACTTAAAATCTGCATACTACAGAAATACAGCCACATCAATGTTCATAGCTGCTCAATTCACAATAGCCAGACTGTGGAACCAACCTAGATGCCCTTCAATTGATGAGTGGATAAAGAAAATGTGGTATATATATACTATGGAATATTACTCAGCCATAAAGAATGATAAAATTATGACATTTGCAGGCAAATGGATGAAATTGGAGAATATCATGCTAAGTGAGATAAGCCAATCTCAAAAAGCCAAAGGACGAATGATATCGCTAATAAGTGGAGGTTGACACATAATGGGGGGGAGGGAAGGGTTAGAGTTAGGGTTAGGGAGGGGGGCAAGTATAGAGGAAGGAACTACTGTATAGAGGGTAAAGAGGGGTGGGAGGGGTGGGGGGAAGGGAAAAAAATAACAGAATGAATCAAACAACATTGCTCTATGTAAATTTATGATTACACAAATGGTATGCCTTTACGCCATGTACAAACAGAGAAACAACATGTATCCCATTTGTTTACAATAAAAAAAAAAAAAAAAAAAAAAAAATTTAAAAAAAGAAATTCTTTTATAGGACATTTTAAAATTTTTTCTTTTTTATCAACATGTATTAGTTGTACATATTAATGTGGTCCAGTGTGATATTTCAATACATGCATAACTGGGTTCATTGATCAAATACAACACTTTACCAACCTTCACTGCTACCCCATTGATGTCCAACTCTCTAGACGTTGCTGGAGCTTCGTGTTTGGGGGAGCTAAGTATAGCACGCTTGAAAGTACTTAGTACAGGAAGACCCAGCTGTATTCGGCTTGTTTGAGTGAGTTCTCATGGAAACATGGTTTACACAAAAGTTTGGAATAGAATGGCTTCCCTGAGTGACACTGGGCCTCACCACTGAACTCCCCCCAAACATTTTATCAATGAGATCAAATATTTAGTTATATCACTTTGGATTTGCAAGGGAGTATTCAGATCCTCTAGTGCTTCACAGATGTAAATGAGGACCAGGAGCGTGCCTAACACCACTGGAGCATGCCAGACCCCTAATAGCCAAATCTTGTCCAGAGACACCCCTCCCAAATGATTTTTTTTCTCTGTATGCCCTTGAATTCAAGTGCTTTCATCTCTTCAACAAGCATTTTGTAAGAACTTGTTTGCATGTCCACGATGGACCATTTCATAGGGGCCACAATAATTGATCAGATTTTTAAAATAAGACAAGTGGGACTCTTGCTTTCAACAACATCATGATCTAGAGTATCTGGTTATGGAAATGGCTTCAAAACTGGTTCCAAATGGATCAGATGCCCACAGTGTTTTACTCTGTGAGTGCTTAATTAATAGGTGACACAGTTCCAGTTTCTCATAAATGGTGTTTGTCTTGTGCAACCAACTTAAAGACGTAAAGTGGCTGCAGACAACACCAACTCAACAAAGAAATAAAGGGAAAAATTATTTTTAAGCTTTGTCACTAGAGATGTGAAGGCATAAATGATGTTTTCATGCTAACTCTACTCTTTATGTTTATGTTCTTCAGTGAATGCTAATAAGACACACCAGGGCAGACTGCCTTGGGCAGAAATAAATATTATGCACTTGCAGTAATTAATTTATGGCAAAGTGTAGTCAGCAGAGTAAAGTGAATCTGTGAAATTCTGAGTGCTTGACAGCCGCTTATGGAAGCAGAAATGAAATGCAGTCAGTAAATGTTACAATGCAGAAGCCAGTGTTTAGTTGTCACCGCAAGAATTATATTCAGTAATTGGGGGTACTTGGCTCTTCCGCTCAACCTGGGGGTTACACATTCATTTCATGGAAGTGTCAATGCAGTATCTCCTAAACTGAGTAAAGAAGGAATTGAGTAGAAGACAACCTCATGAAAGTGCTTTAATAGTATATAAATGAGCCTCTACACATGTTAAGCCTTCCTTGAGCCTACAGAGAACCCCCAACTGGAATGTTTCGATTCACCTACGATTAAGGGAGCAGCAATTCATAAAATGACATTTCATAGACTTGTGAATGGTTGGCATGGTGATTTGAGTATTTCCAGAATCTCCCACCCCTGGGTGTACCAGCTGGTTGGGGAGTAGTCTATTTGTCTTCATTCCAGTTCTCAGAAGCAGAACCCGAGATGGAGAATCTTGTGCAGGTGTTTGAGAGAAAGGGGATGCAAGAAAAATTTGGAAAAAAAATGTATGAGCTCGGGAGAAGACTAGCATAAGCTTGATCCCACAGCGAGTTGTGGACTATCAATCCCACTATAGAGTTGGCCCATCTTGAGGCCAGGGCTCTGGTCTTCATTTACCCCATGCCACTGAATCATGAGTGAATGCAAATCGTGGGAGCTGTGGATAATTTCCCAGGTGAGGTGGCTCCATGCCAGTCAAGTGCAATTCTAAAAAGGAGCCCCTGGGATATCCATGTACAATAGCAGCTAGGAAACAGGTACACTAGCCTGGTAAAGGAAATTCAATCATATGTCTACCATGCTCAATTTCCAGTAAAGGGAACAAACATCCTAAGCTATATTCATCTCGGAAATGAGGAAAAGGGAATAAATGAGCTGGTTTATGAACCAAGTGCTGTGATAAAACAGCAACAATAATGACTTGTACTTCTAAAGGTGTCTTAGCTGCAAAACCATTTTGATTTCTTTTTATTACTAAACTTTTCTTTCCTCAGTAAGTTAAAAAAAAAATCAATCCAACAATTATCCCACACTTCTCTGAGCTGGTCTTAGCATAAAGCAAACCGACAGGAAGTAAGCTTATGGTAACAAAGTTCAGGGAAGGTGCCCAGGGAGGAATGGGCACTTACATCAAATTACAGAATTGCTGAGAAAAACCAGTAAGTGGAGTGATCCTGGCTCAGGAGCTGGTCCCATTGAAATCTGCATGTCACTTCCTTTCTCTGTGGAAGTCTTCTAAAGAAAACCAAATTGACTCCTCTTACATTTCTCAGAACTTAACTGGGTAGAAACCAGAACAGGTAAAGTCCTGGTTCCAAGCTGGGTAATTAAAACTTCCAACTGTCCTCAGCCACAGCCACCCTGAAAAACCTGGTGGGTAGAAATCTCCTGCGTGGGGACATCGATGGAAGGGTTAATGTTTCTTTCTTTCTTTACCTACTATCCTATCATTAAATAGGCATTTTTTTTTCTTTTTCCTTTTCAAGATCCTTCAAATGTCTTGCTGTCCTTGACCTATAGGTACCGGTCAGAGAGGCCCCCACTTCTCGCTTCTTCTAGGTAGCTTTGAGGAAACACAGGACACTGGACCCTGCTTTTCATAGGTGGATCTATCCCTTCTTCCACTGTTCTTTTGTCAGTCTCTTCTTTCCCTCCTCCTTGCTTGTTCTATTCCTTCCTGCCTCCATTATATTTGGAAATTACCTTCCTTGCTGGGCACAGTGGCTCATATCTGTAATCCCACTGACTTGGGAGGCTGAGGCAGGAGGATCATGAGTTCAAAACCAGCCTCAGTTAGTGAGGCCCTAAGCAACCTAGTGAGACTCTGTCTCAAAATAAAATACATTTTTAAAAAGCAGGGGCTGGGGATGTGGCTCAGTGGTAAATTGCCCCTGGGCTCAATACCCGGTACCAAAAAACAAGCAAACATACAAATAGCTCAATAAAATTGCCTTCCTCCTTTTCCCAGCCATCTCTCTGCCTCCCTTTTTCCTCCTCTCTTCTTTCTTCCCTGTTTTCTGTCCCTGCCTCTTTCCCTTTTCTCTTCCTCGCCTGCTTTTCTCCCTTCTTATTCCTACCCTCTTCCTCTGCCTGCCTCCTCACCCCCTTCCTTCTGTCCGTCCTTTGCCTCCCCTGCTTCATATCTGTCCCCTCTCTTCTTCTCTGGTTTCCAAAGCAATATTATGAGTTCCCAGGTAACCAGGAAACCTGCCAGATTCAGATCAGCCATTTTGACTCCAGTCGAACCCAGAGGTCAGCCCAGGGACGGGGTATGTTATGTGGAATGGGCAGATGTGACACCACCAAATGAACTAAATGCCTGTGTTCGGCCACTTAGGTGAGGACTTGGAGAATGGAAGTGAGAAGACTTGGAGGTGAGCCTGTGTTCGGCCACTTAGGTGAGGACTTGGAGAATGGAGAAGTGAGAAGATAATTCTGGCCTTCCTAATGCAACGACTTAGCGTAGGTTCAGCCCCATTGGATCTAATGCTTCAGATGAGCAGTTCTTCCAGGCTTAAGGACTCTTTGTTGGATTCCCCATTTCTCAATTCCTGGCATTCTTCATAGAGCTCAAATAGCACTGATGTAAGTTTACCATCGCCACCAGCCAGCTCTGAGCAGGACCGGCCTCAGCTGCCTCGCTCATCACACGTCCCATCTGTCTCTCATGCTCCTTGGCAGTCAAAGAGCTTGATACATTATGCATCTCATAATACTACAAAGATTATATAACCACCAGGCTATCAAAATCAGGGGACCAGAAATAATGGGAGCATCACTTTCAAGGACTCACCTCTCAGGTTTAATGTCAAGGAGGATAATGATATCTGTTGGAGAATTCTAAGGGGAAATAAAAACAACCGCAGACACAAATATATACTCGAAGCCCTATAATGATTCATTTTCTCAGCTTTGTTGAAAAAAAAATGGATGTACAGTCAGGCACAGTATGATGACATTTAAACTAATGACAGACTGCATATAACACCGTGGTCTCATGAGATGAATGGTATCATCACCGTCTTGGTTTGTGTTAAGTATACTCTGGGACATTGGCACAATGACACGATCACCTACCAAGGCATTTCTTAGAATGTGACCTTGTCTTTAAACAATGTATGTCTGTATTATCTGTCTTTTGTCAAGAGCCTCCCAGAATCATTAACCAATTTAGTGATTCAAGGAAGTCCCATCGTTGCTAAGGATGGTGTCAGGAAGATGCAGTTTATGAATAAAGGAATGAAAATGAATGAGCTTTTATGGGTGGTTTCCTGATATCAGTATGGTGATAATCTGAGCCATAAATGTGAAGAGATAGACAATTAATATTAATATTGCAATTAATATTTTTGCATTATCAGTTTGTTACTTTGACTAGGTGAATAGTGATCTTATGGCCAAGTGTATAATTGACTAACCTAGGAAGGCATCCTTTTATATTGCACCTTGTTTATTAGAGCATTCTAGTTATTACTAAGAGTCAAGTTAGTTAATGCATGGTGAGCTCTTAGCACCAGTAAGCATAAACTCTATGGAACACAAGGCAAATGCTGTAGTGCAGATTATGAATATTAGGAACTCAGGGGACCAGGACATCAGAAAGCCTGATGGGGAGGGTTGCTAAATTCAAGAAGGGGGGCTTATGAAGATTTGAATACCCTCAAGCACAACCTGAATTACAATCCAGCATGATGATCATTTATAGTTGCAAAATTCTTATTTGGAAAATTCCATCCCCTGAGGCTACTATTCAGATGTTGGTTATGATTCAAGGATTACTCACAGGATTTAAGGGTAGGAATCATTTGTCTGCACTTTGGTCTCTTGCCATACAAGAATATTACCAGGAACCCAAGCAGTTTCATTTTCTGTCTTTTGCTGGAGCCATAAACTTCTCTGTCTCTTTCCATTTTCCACATTTACTCTCAGAAAAGAAAAGCCTCTTCTGCTTCACTTGAGCCTGACCCATTGCAACTATCCCCTAAATGTGCCCTTGGGCACCAAGCCCACATCTTTCAAATCACCTTCTCTTATGTTTTAGATACAAGGTGTCCTGCAGAAGTTCCTATTAAGGTAGGAATATTCAGAGGTGAGATGACTAGGTCATGAGAGTTGTAATCTGAGTGAATTATGCATTTGATGGATTAATAATTTGAAAGGACTTCTGTACTGAGTGCTAACTGTAGGCAGAGAGGGTGTGACTGGAGGAGGAGGTCACTGGGGATGTGCCCTTGGGGATTGTATCTTGTCACCCACACACTGCTTCCTGGCTACCATGAAGTTAGCAGCTTTCTTCCACCATGCCCTTCTGCCACAATGTTCTGCCTCACCTTGGGCCCAGATCAATGGAGTCGGCTGACCATGGACTGAACCTCTGAAACTGGTCACAGTGCTGCAAAGCTAACACACCTTCCCTGGCCAGATATTTCAGTCTTGCTTGACCCAGGTGCCCAAATATCAGGAAAATACATTTTATTGGCTCATACAACAAACTCTGATCCACTCAGTTATGACCAAAAGATAGTGTCACATGGTATATCTGTCACATGGTGCTTTTTTAAGAGCAGAATAGTTCTCAGGAAACATGGATGTGGCCGAGAAGTTTCCTCCAGAGATTATCACACCATTACAGTATCCCAAAGATTGAGATGAAGTGAATCATCAGGATGATGATTTTGGAATGGAATGTAAAAGATGAACAGATCTATAATCTTTTCCTAATATAAAAGTAATATAAGCTTTCTATGAAGATGTGGGGGTTATCCACAAAATTTAATTTATAGGATTTTAAGAAATCTTCAAGGTAATTTTTACAAAAGCATTTTTGTTTGACACTGAAACAACCAACTTAAAGTAAAAAAAAACCCTAGATGATAGATTTTTTTAATAATGATGAACAATAAATAATATTCTCAATTATTTGATTCTTCTTCTAATAAAAAATTTCCCCTCTTAACATTTTAGTTAAATCACTTATTTCCCAGCACCCCACTTTTCTCTTTGAAGAAAGTATGTTTTAATTCTCTGTTTTCAGTTGACCTCATGCTGAGCCAATAACTTCTTAAATAACAAAAGTGACCTGCAATAAACCCTGAGGTATGAGTTTTATAAATAAAATCTATACCTCTGTCATTGCTGCCATTCATTCAAGTGCATAAACCCATAACTCTTCCTTTTCCAACCAAAATCAATCAGTCACCAAGACCTGCCAGTTTCTCTTTCTTGATGTCTATCAAATCCATCTCTTTCAATATCTCTTTCCTTCAATCATTTGGGCACTCTGCTGCTCCAGGAATAGTCCTAAAGTACAGTTTTGCCTTTGTCTATCCCTTCTTTTAACAAATTTTAATAGCTTACCATTATTTTCAGAACCAAGATCACTTTTGTCACCCTGGCATTCCAGAATTTTCTTTCCACTCAACCCTTACTTTGTATTAGTCCATTTTCTGTTGCCATAATTAAATAACTGAGACTTGGAAATTTATAAAGAAATGAGGTTTATATGGCTCTTAGGTTTGGAAGCTCGAAGCCTAAGAAAAGGGGACCTTGTCTATTCAGTTTCTGGCTGTGTCACAGTGTGGCAGAGAAGCAGGAAGGGAATAAGCTACATACAGAAAGGGTCAAGCAGTTAAGGTGTCCTTGCTTTATAACAATAACTCTTGTAAGAGCTAATCCATTCTGCAAGAAGATCATTAATCTCTTCTGAGGCCCCTGCTTTCTGTGACCTCATCACTTTACACTAGGCCCCACCTCTTAAAGGTTCCATCATCTTAACATTCACCACATGAGGACCAAGCCTCAACACATGAGCTAAAACCTCAACCAGGCTATAGCCATCTTTCTCTTATGCCATCCTTGTCTCCCTACTTACATGACTGAAGAACACACTCTGGGGATCTAGGAAACAAGGACACTCAAGGGAATGAATGAGAAATTTTTAACTATAATTTGATGCTTGGTATTTTATTTTGAAGTATCAAAGTCACCAAGAGAAAATTTAAGACTGTTGGATTTCCTTATACTATTCTCATAGTTTAGTATTTGGTGTATGTGTAAATTACTTACATCCAAGAGGCACTGTTACCTCCTTAGAGCTTCTAAAGTTCTGTTAGATCTTTTCCGCAGGGTTCTGCTTTCATAGTAAAATCTTTGAGTGAGCCCCTTTGTTTACTGTGTCCTCATCATTGTACATGTAGCTTCATCCCAGAAAGTTTCCCGAATCTAGTTCCCAAATCCCACCTAAAATTTCTCTCTTCTTTGACTTGAGTCCTTCAGTCTCTAGGCTCAGAACTATGGAAGTGTTTAGCAGACCCATACATCTATCTTTTCATCCAAACTTACTTCTTCCTGTCTTTGAATCCTAGAGCTCTTAATATGTGAACTACTTAGTTGTCCTAGAAAAGCATTTTTTTTGCTAAGTGTTTTATTGCTTATAAGGCAGTTATTGTGAAATGAAAGAAAATTTCACCTGGAATCAGATGACATTAACTACAGAGGTTGTTTCATCTGTTCTTCCTCCTTCAAATCCTCTTCATCTTCATGGTGACTGGGCCCTGACCCCTCTCCATCTTCTTTTCCACTGCATTTTTTCCTGATGTTTCTGTATATAAAGGCTGCCTTTCTATCCATCCTCAACATCCAGGAATGTTTCTTATTTGGCTTGAGCCTATTGGCATATCCCATCCCTCTCCCTGGCCTTATGGATCAGTCAGAGATACACCCTATAAGCAATCAGAGCCAACGAGATGCAAGGAAGCACCACTGAGGCTTCTGGGAAAGGAAATTTGGCTTCATTCTCAGTTTCTACAGGGGCTCTCCCATCCTGCCGCCATTCTGTTGCCACGAGAGAAGGTTTGTAACAGCATGAACCCTGAGGATGAAACCAACACTCTGAAAGGCAGAGAAAAAAAAATAAAAAACAAGAAAGAATTTTGGTGTTATGATTTGGCCTTCCAAATCATGCACCATGCTTACAGCTAGTAGCTAGGACATTTTCAGTTTTGGCATGATGGTCATTTATAGCATAAGGATTCCTAACCAATGTTGTGCTTTCAAGAAAACCCTCATTTTTTCACCTCACAAATTCTTAGAACATTAGTATTTGTATATTTTGTTTTTAAAAGCAATAGAAAGATCATGGGATTTGGAGTCAGAGTAGACGTGAGTTCAAAACTAATTCTGCCATTTTTCTAGTCGAGTAAACAACCTCATGATTCTAAACCTTGATGTTCTCCTTTGGAGAACTGGGCATCATGAGGGCATTTCTGTTGAAATGCTGTTTTTGTCATCTTTAGAAAACACGACAGAATGTCTGACACAAGGTATTTATGCAACAGATACGGCTCATCTTCCCTTTCCCCTTCTGCAATTCAACCACTCACGTTTGTAACTATCTGTCCCCTCAGATGTGCTAAAGTCTCTGAGGAAATACTGCTCGGCTCTTAAATGTTTGTTCATAATATGTCATAGTGACATGAACATCCTAGGAATGAATAATGCTAAGAATGATTAAGAACTGCACTCTAAGCACATACATTCTTTATATCCACCATTATTCACCCAGAAGCATCCTCACTTTACAGATGACAAGCACCTTGCCCATAGTCCCACAAATAACCACCATGCAGAGCCAGAGTTTGAACACCAATGCATTCCATTGCTAGTCTCCTGTTAACTCTGCATCAATATGAAAAAACAAACAAAAAACAAAGTTGAAACAGGAGAGTGGAAGAGAAGAGGGAAAACGTAGTGTGGAATTGGTGGTTGTTCAATGAAGCTACATTCCTACCCGCCAAAGAGAAAGCCCTCTGTCTGTCCCCAATTCCAATTGTTTCACACTCCCCATTGTCTTCACCTTCGTTATTAACATACTGGTCCCTGAAATGATTTCAGAGCTTCCTAGTAGCTCCTCGGCAAGCCTCTGCACAGTTCTGTCTCCTTATCCATAATATATCACGTTGCTCCGTGAGGGGATGAATCAGAGGCACGAGTGCCAGATTTGATTTAAAAGCTTTTCCGCTTCTCCTCTTAAAATTCCTGCTTCTATAATAAATGTTAGTTTGCATTTGCTCATAAAGGTATTTTATAGAGGAAGTGCTTTGCAGTTATTTCATTATTTTTCCAACTGGAGAGAAGATAAATTTTGATGTCTTTGTTTGTGCTCATGTAGTCCTATGTGTACATTTATTCTTATTTTTTTAAAGCAAAGGTAAATATACAGAGATGAATTAATATATTATAGGAAAGAATTAGAGCCAGAAATTACCCCTGGCATCTGGTTTGTGGTCTGGAATACAGAGTCTGTTATCTCTGTAGTTCTGTTCCCCAGTTAATTCCCTCTTCTCCCTCAGCTGGGGGCATGGACTGTGCATAATCATACACACACAAAAAAGTTTCTTGAAGTCCCAGATCTCCTGCTTTCCTGACTCCAACCTTAACAGTATCTGCCATGGATTTATCACACAGCTATCTATTTTGAGTGCCTACTATGTGCCAGCCACTCTTCTAGGTCTCCTAAATAAAAGTCAAGATGGTCATGGGAGAGGTGGAGTGAAGTTTTCTACACCCATAAGCAAACCCCAAATCTCTTTCTTCTGAAATAATTGAGTTATTAACAGGTTGCCCAAGCATTCTCTGGCTTCTGTGAATAAGGAGTCAGAATAAAAAAACTAGCCAGATATGAAAGAGCCTGACAAGTAACAAAAGATTAGCACCTGGCAGGGCCTTTGGCTTTCACTAATTCTGGAATTTCTGCTAGTTAGGACCGATGCTAGGTAGATGTAGTCTGTTGTCCAACCACCCCTGAAAAATAGAACAAGCATTCCTTGTGACTCTACCCGAACATAACATCATATTAAATGCTAGAGACACAATTAGGAGGAAGACATGGGCCCTTCCTTTAAAATACATTCATACTCTTTGGATGCATGGAGGCACCTATGTTAACAGGTGCATGTGTAGTCCAAGAGGGTTCAGTCCCCATTCTCCCTTTTCCATTCCTCTCCAGTCTTATTCCTTCTGGAAGTGGAGTGTTTTTGGCATAACAAACCTTGGAAGGTATAATTTTGGAAGTGATCGGTATTTCTCCTGCCTCTAGTATGATCAATAATAATATAAGAAATAATAGTTCACATTTCAAAAAAAAAATTTGCAGTCGTAGATGGACAGCATGGCTTTGTTTTATTTGTTTATTTTTATGTGGTGCTAAAGATCCAACCCACTGCCTCACACATGCTAGGCAAGCGCTAAGCCACTGAGCTCCAGCTCCAGCCCCATAACTCACATTTTTGAACACTTAAGTGTCAGTTGCTGCTGAAAGCTTTGTGCATATTTCTTCAGTGATCCTCAGAACTACCAAGTAAGTTCTTGCATTATTCTATTTCCAGTTAAGGACTCTGAGGTCCAGGAATGTTAAGTCCCGCCCCATAATCCAGAAGGGAGTTTTCTTGTCAAATGTGAGGCTCAGCTATTGCCAGCCTTGGACACTTGAGGCCAGAGGTCTTGCTGCTCTTAACCTCACAGAGAGTCGGGTGGTCTAATGGAACCAGAAACTTGGTGAGGGCAGGGGCTAGGTTCAGGAGGGCAAATAAAGGCAGAAAGGACTTCAAGGTACCCATCTAATGTGGGTCTTGCTCAGTCTGAAAAGAAATCTAATGACGACACTGAGGCATCCTTCAGTTTGGTTGCCAACTATGTTTCAGCTTAGCTGGAATTAAAAATGATTTATTTCTGGTATGGGTCACCTGGATGTATGATGATACATGAGACATGTGTGTCTTCTGGTACCATACCTGTAAAGATAGAGCTTTTTAAGAAAGACATAGGAGGAGATAGTCAGTTTTGCCTTACTGAGGATTGGGAATTTAGGATGACCTTGGTGGAGGTCAAACTTTGTATTTACCAGACAAAGAAGAGGGTGGAGACGTTCCTTTGTGGCAGAGCCATCAGCATGGACATTGGTACAGAAGTAGGAAGCAAACTGCAGAGGAATCACAAGAAGTTTAGGTTGGGAAGATCTTACCCTGTTGGGATGATGCAGCTAGAGAAGTTAGCATTCACTATGACCTTGAAAGCCACTTTTTAGAGCAGGATATGGGAAGCTCTTGAGGGAGTTTCATCATGGAGTAGCATGGTCAGGTTCAGTTGCTAAGGCTCACTCTGGCGTAGTACAGAAGATGGCTTGGAGAAAGATGCATGATGCATCTGCATTGCTCCCAAATCCATTCTCCATGTGGAAGTGGTAATTGCAGCTAGTAGACCCTTTCAAACATGTCCTGAGCAGAGTGAAGGAGAAGAACGTATCTGTGCCTTTGAACTCCTCAGGAAAGCGACAAACTGTGTATTTCTCTCAGAGCAGATGGAGGATCACTTGTCGTTTATATTTACAACTGTGAGAAATCTTAAGGATTGAGCAGCTTTAGCGGTACTTCTGCTGTGTGTACTATAAAAGTTCATTGGTCAAATCAAGTCTCAATGCTCATTATGAAAACAAAATGGGCTGCTTTATTTCACCATGTCATGACTTAATAAACAAATATTAATTTAGTCACTATGTTGAATGGCTGTTGTACTTCACACTGTGGAAGATGCAAGGATTAATGTGGATCACATCACTAGGAAGGATATGGTATAGGCTATGTTCATTGAGCTGTGTCAAGTATTTTGCCAAACACTTTATATGCATTTCCCAATTTCATCCTCATAAAAAAACACTAGCATTGATTCTGTTCCTATTTTTATAATACTGATCAGGAAACACCCCTAGAGATACATGGTGTGAAATTACACAGCTACTTGGGAATAGAACTAGGATTTTAAATTTGTCATCCATACCTTAGCGTTCAACTTGATCTACAAAGAATTCAGCTTCTCGCTGAGGAGAGGCACTGATATGATAGGGAAATAACAAAAATATCACAGGACAGGTACCCCCTCCATGGATTCAGAAAATAACTGTGGCCATGTTTAGTCTGGGTAGATGGAGAAAACTACCCAGCAGGATATAGTGTTGTTTCTGAGGATGGGTTTTCTTAGGAGCAAACTCCAAGATAAGAAATGAAGTCTGTGTGGCTTATCTGAAAGGTGATCTCTGAAAATCATGGCAGGGGAAGGGAGACGGGAAGGAAGTCAATAAAGGACATTTTTAGAACTGACTGAGGCTCAGCCCCACTGGGGTCCTAGGAGGCAGCGTTGAGCGTGCTGGGCACCCTACCCCCTAAATCTTCTGCCTCATTGCACCCACTCTTCCTGTATGTCCTGCAAGTAGTTGTACCCCAAAAGTGAGAAGGCTGGGGTATTTATCTTCCTGCGCCCATCTGTCATCCACTTCAGGCCGCTCCTTGGTTTCATTAACTCCCCAGTATTTCCAGGCAGCCCCAGCCCAGAGAATGTCACAACTCTGCATATCCTGCTTACCACAGGACAAGGTTGGAATGTTCTGGATGATGATGTCCTGGGAATAATTCACAAGGAGATGTCATTTGTACAGAAAGACCAGGGAGGGTTTTTCTGAATTCAGAAGTCTGAGATGTTCTCTCTGTCTCTTTTCCTCTCTGGTTCTCTGTATGTAACAGTGAGGGATACAGAGGCAGTGAAGGGCTTGAGGCTGAGACTGAGAAGAACATAGAACATTGGAAGATCTGAAAGAAAGCCAGTATGGCAGAAGCTAGGGGATAAAGGGGTGCAAGAAGGCTGGCAGTTAGAAAAATGGGGCACTGAGCTGGACAAAGCTAATATGAACCAGCCTGTGAAGCTTCAGTGAGGCATTATTCAGTGAGGGGACCTGGTTCATGATGCTACTAGAAGATCTCTATGGAATGTCTGTGGGTCCAGGAACTTCAGGTACTGTGTCAAGTGCTGGGAAGATACAAGGGTACAGCCTGTCCTTCAGTGCCCCTGACACCATTCTGGGTGAGTGGCTTCTTATATTCTTAGGATGCATTTGGCTATAAAGAAATCATGACTCAAATTGAGTTAAAAATGAAGGAGATTTGTCTTCCATGGAGAGACATATGATCAGACTCAAATCACAAGGACTTGGGTATTTCTTTCCTGTCTATCTGTCTCCTTCCTTCTCTTATCAGCTTGGCAGTCTTCAAGGCCACAAGACAGATGGCCAGAGCGACTGAGCCAGAGTGCTACTTTATTCTCACGGAAGGGAGATAATCCATCTTCCTGACTATGGGATACCTGTTCTCCCCTTGGGTTCTAATGGATTGACTTACACAGACAGCCTGCCCCTGGACCTGATGGTAACTAGGATAACTTCCAGAGTACATTGATTCTGTCTTGAAATACAATCACCAGCACAGACAAAAAGAGTACCACAATTATCTGAAGACTAACCAAGGACTGTTTCTGGGGGTAAATGTGAACTTAGTTAGGGAACAGAGTGGATCCTCAACAACACAGTCATTATCAAAGAAGAAATGATAAAATGATGCTGTGTCAAACACCAAAAATATTCACTCCACGACAATTCCATCTGTTCTTCCCAACAGCCACAGAAAATACAGGCTTAATAGTTGATGAACTTCAAATCATAGTTTTTCCTTGAGAATATCTGTTGGAGGCATTCCAGTATTGCAGTTAAAATCCCAGACTCTGGATCTGAATACTCAGGTCCAAATCCAGGCTCCACATGTCTGATTTTATACAAATTACTTAATTCTCCATCTAAATAATGGAGATACTTAAAATTATCCCTACCAAAAAGGGTTATACAGAAGCTGATAGGAGATGCTATTTATAGAAATCATGGAATTGTGTTAGCCATATGTTGAGAACCTAATAAATGTAAGCTAACATTATCACCTGTTTGCTTAGTACATAATGCTTCTCTGCCAGTTGTGATAAAACAGAGCTTAAGCTTGTGATATGATAAGGGATTTCTGGCTTGAAGACATCTTTGGGAATTGGCAAGACCGAGATGAATTTAAAATGATTCCTTCTAAATGTCCAGTTCACAAATCAAAGTTTGAAAATGCAGGAAGGCATTAAAATCTGTTTTCCTGATATGAAAACATAATCAGGATATTAGAGTTTCCAAGTATAGACATTACTGAGACCCTTCAAGGAACAGATGGACTTAAATATGAATGAATGAAGTGATAACTAAAGTGTAATTAGTGGGAAGGAATATTGACACTGTTATTAGACTGGGGATATGCAGAATTAGAGAAGGCTCCAAACACCTTTCTTCCGTTGCCCAAAAAATCATGATAGGAGATTGGGGCGGGGAGACCTAGGGGAACTAGCTTCATGAGAATGAGTCTATTGCTTATGCCAAGACACATCCAGCCATTCTGTGGTTTTGCAAATCTCTCTCCTGAGAGAACGAGAAGATAATTTTCAAGGCAGCTAAGCTCACATAACCACTAAGATGGAAATGAAATTAATGGAATAGTTTTTATATTCCCTCTCACACTCATCTATAATAAATCACACAAAGCCACGGCATTTTCTGCATTTATCATACACATAGCCTCTTTTCTCGTAATAGCATGCTCCTGTCTTTAAACGCCAGAGAAATAGATTCAGGGTCTAGAGTCTGGAAAAAGCTAGTACAAATAACTATCAAATAGCTGCAAAATGCATTTGAAGTCTAACTGTCACTCACCATGGGGACTATTGCACAAGGGGGAAATGTTCAAATAAGAGAGGAGTCGAAAAGACCAATTCTCCCTTATATCATCTGACCTGTATTCCAACTGACAGCACACCTGACCCCTGTCAGCTTGGCGAGGAAAGCCACATTACAAGGATACCCCTCTCTTTATCTCCTCTGGCATAATTTAGACTAAAACTGAAAGCTGTTGCATCAGATTACTTGGGGGCTCTTGGAAAAAAAAAAAAAAAAATCAATTAGTCCTGAAGGAAACACATGGAAAACCTCTCCAAGAATGGTAAATATGCTTTGTGCCCATGTACTACCTTTCATCTGCAGTCCAGAAGGACTCTGTCAGACAATGTCATTGTAACTCCCCAACCAGAGGGCCCAGGCAAACCCAGACACCAAGGATGAAAGCACTCCCTCTTGTCCTTCTCAGTCTTTAGAGATTAAACTGCTTCTTTGTTCAAGTTAAGTAAAGAGAAAGAATCCTGAACTGGAATGTAAGTGTGAAGTCTTTTGAAACTGGTGGTGTTTGCCCGAGGCTGTTTTTCCATTTCAGTGACCTTGGATCCCTGGTGGGGGGATGGGGGCTGCGGTCTGGGCTGCTCTGCCTGGTGATGTGGGAAACTTCTGGATAAAGTTAGATATATTTTAGTACATTATTTTTTCTATTTGAGGATTAGTTTGTTAGGAGTGTGTCTGGCTGCAAGTAACAGAAACGGTGGCTTAACCAAATGGGGGCTTAATTTGCTTACCTAATAAGATACACAGAATAAGGCAGGTGATGATTTTAGGGACCCAGGATTTTCTCTTTTCAACCTTAGTGGCCATCTTTCAACATCAGCACATCAGCTTTTGTCCTATTTCTTGCTCTTTAAGTGTCACTTTGCATCTGCTTATCCCTTCAGGGATCAAGACAATGTTCAATGTGAGAAGAAGAAAGGAAGAGGTGGAATAGTGCCCACTGCCTCTGTCTCTCTCTCTCTCTCTTTTTTAAATTATTTTTTAATTTTTACAGACTGCATTTTGATTCATTGTACACAAATGGGGTGCATCTTTTCATTTCTATGGTTGTGCACAATGCAGATTCATACCAATCGTGTGTCATATATGTACATAGGCTAATGATGTCTGTCTCATTCCACCCTTTTTCATACCCCCCTCCCTCTACATAATCTAAAGTTCCTCCATTCTTCTCTCACCCCCACCCCCATTATATGTCATCATCCACTTATGGGGAAAAACATTCGACCTTTGGTTTATTGGGATGGGCTTATTTCACTTAGCATGATAATCTCCAATTCCATCCATTTACCTGAAAATGGCATAATTTTATTGTTATTTATGGCTGAATAATATTCCATTGTGTATATATACCTCAGTTTCTTTATCCATTCATCTGTTGAAGGGCATCTAGGTTGGTTCCACAATCTAGCTATTGTGAATTGAGCTGCTATAAACATTAATGTGGCTGTGTTACTGTGGTGTGCTAATTTTAAGTTCTTTGGGTATAAACCGAGGAGTGGGATAATTGGGTCAAAAGATGGGTCCATTCCAAGTTTTCTGAGGATTCTCCACGCTGCTTTCCAGAGTGACTGCACCAATTTGCAACTCCTCCAGCAATGTAAAAGCGTGCCTTTTTTCCCACATCCACGCCAACATCTATTACTGTTTGTGTTCTTGATAATAGCCATTCTAATTGAAGTAAGATGAAACAAAAGCTTCTCAGAAACCTCTCCCTGAAGACCCCACATCACCTTCAGTTGCCAGAATTGGGCCATATTTCTTCTGTAGTTATAGGGACCCTTACAAATCAGAAATCTGAATTTCTTCAGATTTGGCTTAGACCAGTAATAATCCTAAATCTGGGGCTTATCACACTTTCCACATTGAACAAAATTTAGCATATGTTAACAAGAAGAAAATGTCTACTTGCTACTCAGTAAATGGGACTAGTCCCAGCAAATAACTGAGAATATTTTTTGACCCATTATTCCTCATTTGTGAAACACCTAAAAAACTTAAGCAACAAATATACCACTGTGGTAATTTTGAAATATATATATATTTTTTTTTTGTAGAGTTCTATCCTTTGGAGAAAAGTAATAGGTGAATGGTTAGTGACAATCTTCATTAGTATTTTAATACCACTAATATGTTTAATGCTAATGAATTCTATAGTGAGCTTGAGATCATGATTTCCAACCTGTTTTAATGGACCTGTGTCAATTTCATTGAATTATTTGCAGAACTGAAAACTTGGGACTAATGGGTTAAATAGTAAAAGACCCCAGGGTGTAATGCATAATGAAATGCAAAATGTGCCAGTTTTAAGACAATAGCTGACAAAATCTTATGCATCCAGCAGCCACTGCCACCCTTCCGCTGTGTGTAATTGACCTCTCTCAGTCCCTGCCTCCATCAAATCCTCTTCCCACACAGTTACAAGAGGTGCACTTTGACATTGCAATCTGAGAATGTTACTCTTTGGTTCAAAGTCCTTCCATGCCATTGTAACAGTGGTGGGATAATGTCTGAAGTTATTCTTGTGACTTTCAGAATCCCTCAGCCCATCTCTTTTCGGTCTTCCTGCTCCTCTTAGATAGGCTGAGCTCTTCAATGGAACCAAGTTCTCTTGCATGGAATCTGGTATGTGTTGCTCCTAGTGTAGGAATCACCTTCCTACTTCCTCCTGGACTTTGTTCCCCCTAATTTCCTGCCATCTTTCCAGCTGCTGCTTCCTATGCGTGCTCCTACATCATCCTCTCTCCTTGCATACAGAGCTCTTTATTAAAACGGCTGTAAGTCAGAATGTAGAACTTTTACATCTTACCCCTCTGTTCACTGTTATCCTCTCTGCCTAGTATCTTACCTAGTATTCACTGGGAGTTTCATAAGTATTTTGATTTTAGTGTGTTTCTAGCTGCTTGAAGTTTGGGGAAACACTTCCTTCTCACTTATTGAAAGACACTAGTTAAAAAGAGGAAGCTCTATCATTTTGCAAAGAGTTGGAACAAACAGGAAAAACCATGATGTTAGAAAAGGAAAACAGGGTATCAGAAGGAGAGAAGTGATTGTAAATAATTGAGACTATTATTTGACCCAGATGTGGCCCCAGTGCATAGTACGTGAGGATGACTTAGTGGGAGAGGACTGATTAGAAATCTTTCCTCTGAGAACTGCCTTTCTCTTTATTAAGGCCCATATTTTAATAATTACTTGCAATGGAGTTCATCATCTTCTATTTAAATATTTGTTGTGCTGTTTTCTTCCAAGCTTACCAATGAGAGTGTGGGTCCTAGGATGCTCTCCCTAAGCTGGCTTCCCTTCTCTAAACTGTCTGATTCTTCTTTACGTGTCTTAGCATCCATATCAGGCAAGTTGGGACAATGCAATAGTAAAGACAGCAACCAGGAGGCCCAGGGACCAAGCTTGTTATTAGTTCATGTAATCACAGGTTCCTGGTCCACAAGGAAGACAGGCAGAGAAAGGATCGTCTGAATTCTCAGATGCAGCCATATCTGGACCCCCTAAGTTTTCGCCCCAGACTGTCCAGGTTGATGAGTCAGCAAATGTCCTTTCTGCTCAAGCTATCATGAGTTGAGATAAAATTGCTCATAAGTGAGTCATGAATATAGGATTTGGAATTGGAAGTGTAACGATCGATTGGTCAGAAAGTATCATATTTATTCCCATGACCAATGGTGGGAAGATTTATCTCCATGTGAAACAGAAGAGTCAATTATCAGAAAAGAGAGAGAGCCAAGAGTCCAACCACAAAGAGGCATCTGTCTTAGCCAATCACATGTCCCTTTGTCACTGAACTTTCAGGCAAATTAATGCATTGCCATAATTTTGTCCTTTAAGACTAGAATTTCCTTTGGAAAGGTTGAAACTGGAAACTAAAAAAAAAAAAAAAAAAAATTTCCTCCTCTTCACTTTGAGGTTTTCCAAATAATAATGTGTTTTTCTGGATATTGCATTTAACAGCTAAAGTTGAATATGTCTGCTGAAACTGTGGTATTTGGCTAAGTTTATAAAGTAACAGTGAGCAAAGTTGATACTATTGACCAAATGATCCTTTGGCAGCTAGGTTTCCCTCCACTGACCTGAACCTAGAATGACCACTAACATTCTTCACAAGCTCAATTGACTCTCTGCAATTCACCCCTCAAGGTGGGCTTCCTATGCTCAAGGTGTGAAGTCTAGTGTAGGTGGGAAAGGACAGTGCAGATGAAAGAGGACATCTTCCACAGGAAAGCATCTACAATGTGTACTCTGCAGCTTTATAATATTTTCTCTTCACTCTGCATCCTTCATCAAGACTCTGACCTAACAATAAGATGCCCCATTTTTGAGATAATCTCCTTTTATAAACACCATAGTAGTTAAAAGACCTTTTGTTCAGACCTGACTCAGCCATTTACCAACTCCATGAATTGAGTGAGTCAGGTTAAGCCAGGCTTTGCTGCAATAAGGAGTAGCCCACAAATCTCAGTGCCTTTCCATGACAGTTTTGATTATTGCTTACATTCCATGTCCAAGGTAGGTCTATTGGGAGACACAGGTCTTCCCAATTGTCACTGAGGGTTCCCATATCAACATATAACTACACTATCTGAACACCTGGTCTCATTGGTCAGCTTAGTGGAGGAAGAAGGAACATAGAAAACCAAACACAGGTTCTTAAAAGCTTTTACTCAGAAGTGATTCCTCTCTTCCACATATATTCTATTGGTCAACCCAAGTCACACTAATATACTTAATTTCAAGTGGGTAGGGGATGACAATCCTCCCTGTACTTATTTAGAAGAGAGATGAATATTGGTGAACATTAGTATTATCAACTGCTGATGATTAATTGTTCTGTGCCTGTTAACTCATCTTTAAACTCAGGATGCTAATGTCCATGTCATAGAGCTATTTATGAAGTTGAAAGTGAAGTAATGAGTGTTAAAAGCCTATCACTTTACCTGACAATCAGAAATTAGCAAAATTAACTGTTATTATTGGTATGGATATATATCTTCAGGATAGATTATTAAATTGAGTAGCATCAATCTAAGTTTTTTAAAAGGTAGTTTTATATATAAAGTCAAATTAATTAATTTTCTTTGGAGTGAATAAGGTGCACCCTCACCTGCTTGGTCTCTCCTCCTCTTTTCTTCCTTTCCTGTCAGCAATGACATCATCCATCTGTCCACTCAAACTCAAGCTGTAGGTATCGCCCTTAATGCTTCTCTTCCCCTCTCCTCCCTAATTTCATCAACTCACTGAGTCCTGGCAGTTATGACTTATGAATATTTTTCTACCCCTCTGCTATCCCAAACTGCCATTGTTGTGTTAGACAGAATATATGCACCATGTTTGTGCCCGGATTTCATATATTGAAGTCCCATTCCCCAGAGGTGATGGCTTTGGAAGGTGTTGCCTGTGGGGGATAATTAGGTAAATATAAGGTACAAAAGTAGAGCTCCAAGATGGGATTCGTGCCCTAATGTGAAGAGGAAGCAGCCAGAACTCTCTCTTGGCCGTGTGAGGACACAGGGAGAAGATTGCCACCTGCAAACCAGGAAGATAGCCTTCATCAGACTCCTGACAATGCTGGTACCACAATCTCAGTGTTCCCGTCTGCAGAACTATGAGAAATCAACACTCTCTTAGCGGCCCCGTTTATGGCATCTCTTCTCTAAACTACAGCAATGGCCTCCTAACTGGTTTCCCCAAGATCCACCCTCATCCTCCTTCCAGCTCCTACTTCTCATAGGAGGCAAAGTGATTCTTTTAGAATGTAGACAGGATGAAGGATTGCATCTTTAAGTAGTTTCTCATTTTCCTCTTTTCTTTCAACAAAATGTGTGAGACTCTCTATGGATGTAGGCAGCCCTTCTGTAGAAAACCATACCCTCATTGTTCAGGTGCAAGGGAGTCTCTAGAGTTCCTTCAGTTTTCTTTCACAGAACTCTGAGGCATGTAGCTGAAGGTCCTGGTATACCCCAGGATGCCCCCTGGGGGCATTCTCTCCATTTCCAAATGAAACTCCAATCAAATTGAGGTAAACACAAAGGGGATGCCACTGCTTCCCCAGAGGGCTCCGGGGCGCTCCTGTTCTCAGCAAATAGAGATGGAATCGTCTGTTTCCACTCGTCTGACCCCTGAGGTTACTACTGTGTCACAGTCCCCAGAAGGCTGTAAACCAATGTGTGATTGCAGACCGTGTCCCAATTTGGAAACTTTTAACAGCATCTCCGTTTGTAGGATAGCAGAATCAGACATGAGACGAATTAAAAATGATTGTCACTGCACTGAGTTCTATCAGTCAGCCCTCCTGAACATGATTCTGGAAGACATGGGGGTGTTTTCTTCTTTCAGACGAGTCTCTTTTGTCACAAGGTGCGGTTCCATCCTGCTCAGTAGGTCTGTAAACGTTCAAGACTGCAGGTTCTTCTTTTTTCCTAGGTTGGCAGAATAAAAAAAAAAAAAAAAAAAATCAACTTCATTGCCTGGCATGGGGCCTTCACCTGTAATGTCGGCAGCTGGGGAGGCTGAGTCAGGAGGATGGCAAGTTCAAACTTAGATCCTAAGCAACTTAGCAAGACCCTGTCTCAAAGTAAAAAATAAATAGGGCTGGGGATGTGATTCAGTGTTAAATGTATCTAGGTTCAATCCCTGGCACCAAAAAATTTAAAAAAAAATAAAAAAATAAACTTTGTTGAGGTACGATTCACATACAATCAAATGCACACACTCTTAATCAACAGTTCAATGTAGTGAAATTTCACAAATGCATGCACTCATATAACTATTGCCATCCAAATACGTGACATTTCCATTGGACCCCCCAAAGTTCCTTATGTCCCCCAACCCTCCTATGCTCTGCTGAAGGTCACCGCTAATCTGCTGTCACTGGAGATTCCTTTCACCCTTTCTGGGATTTCACATACTCAGAATCACAGAACATCTCTTTTGTGTCTGACTTCCTCCTCCCGACATCATCATTATTATTTATTTTTAGATTCATCTATGTTATATGTATTAATTTATTTTTTATTGCATAGGATCCTATGAAGATATCACAGTCTATTTAACTTTTGACCTGTTGATGATGGACATTTGGTTTGTTTCCAAGTTTGAGGCTTTTTTGAATACAGTTTCCATAAACATTGATGGACAGGTCTTCTCTGGGAGTATATGTTTTCATTTCTCATGGGTAAATACCTCCCCTAGTTTAGTGTATATATATATTTTCAATTTCACCATGATTTCTTAAAAAAATTAAAAACAAAACACATTTAATCCTTTCACGTAGCTATTTAAAATGAAGATATTGTTAGCACGATCTTCCCTTCTCTAATAATATCAATTTAGAGCAAAATGTAAATAAATAGTAGTACTTTGGGTACAATTAGATGTGTGGCAGGTAACCTTGATTATATCATCAAATATTTATCATATACCTACCAAGTGGAATATATTAGGGTGGATAATGTCTATGGAATATATAGAAGCAAAGTTTTTGCTACCTTGAAAGACTCTAAAATCTAGATGGGGACAATTAGGCAAAGCAAAGCAATGAAATACCTCAAAATAATGATGAAATGCTGAGTTGTATGCTGTACACTAGTAGCGAATCAAGAGATCAGAGAGGTTGGATGATGGACAGTGGTTGAGCCAGCATGTAAGTATGAATCTCAAACTGGATTCACTGTAGGGGAGGAGATACTTTTGCCTGGTTCCCCAAAGCAAAGAGCATTAGTTGATCTGTTTAGTTGGAACTGAGCTTAATTTTATGACTTGATGTGTGGCCACTGTGTCACATAAAATGCAAATTGCCCACATGCAGCTCACTCTGTCCTGTGCTATACGTTGAGTGGATCCAGGGATAGAGTGTCTGTAGGCCAGGTCTCTCTCTCATCCTGTGTTCGCTGAAGGGCTGAGAGTTCTTAGATTTACAGCTGGGGAATTGATAGAGCAGGATGTACTTTATTCTTAGTGCTAAGCTAAGTGCTCCAACCTGGATTTTGTCCAAGAGGAATTCAGTGATGAATACTGACTTAACACAATGGCTACTTTGGGGATCTGATTTGCCTTCTCTCTCATTTTTGTCTACCTCTGGCTCCTTGTGGAAGTATTTGCAGGACAGAGTCCAAATTCTTTTTCATAATACCATTAATATCCCACCAAAACACTGACTATTTAAATCTTGGAATTAGTTAAGGTAAACATTTGTAGTGAGACATGGGAACAAAGTCTATATGTTTCAAATGACAAAAGGTTTAGTTGCCCATTTGCTGTTCCTACTGGAGACAGGGTTACTGATAATAAAAGAAAGAAAGAAAGCTGGCAAAGCTTCATAAATACCATGGAATACCTCCAGTCTTGGGTACTGATGGCAAATTTCAAAGTCCTTGACTTGAGGATCAAAAATTGATTTTATTATGTCTTCAAGGGAAGAAAGGATGCAAGAACAAGGAATGTTTGGGAGATCCCATCAAATATTTTCTGTCCCTGTTAATTGCCATCTGAATATCTCACCCCATGTAAACGTGGTTCAGGTAGAGGAGTAGGGATATCATCGTAGGTACCCATTTGAATTTGAGGGAAGTGATGGCAAATGCCTTTCACTTCCTACTTCAAGTTCAGTTTATTATCATTGGCTGCCTAGAAGAGGAGGAGGATAATATTACATGGAGCATAATGTGGAAAAACATTGAGATTGATTAGTCATGTCTGCCACAGGAGACAGAGTGGTCAATAGTGACTGGTTTTTGGTACCCACATCTGAGCTCTCCAGCCTGGAATGACAGCATTTCCCTGGAGTCCCAGGAATCAGTCCCATTTGGGAAATTTCCCCTCAAAAAGCGTGAGAAATGGCAGGGACCATTTCTAATGAATGGTATTTTCCAAGAGTCTCAGGTTTAAAGGCTGATGGAGTTTTGCGGGGGGACTTTGAGGAAAGTACATCATTATGCAAGGCAGGTATGACATTTGTTCCTTGTTTTGTAACTCTCTTTCACTGCTGGAAATATTTTTATTTCTCTCTCATGTGCCACAAGATCAACAACAATATTCTGGTTCAAACAGAACCTTTTTATTCAAAGGCCTCACGCTGTAATGGGTAAAAACTTGGAAAATGCCTGCGGGAAATTAGGATCACAACTTGCTACTCCCTTTCAGCCTATTAAAATCACCCTTAACCTTACAAACTGAAGGATGTTTTGCTCCCAAAGGTCTGCTTCTGTGTTGCTTTGACTTTTAGAAATAATCCAAAAAGAATAAACACGGGGCTGGGAAGTCTCCAGAAAAGTTTCAACTCAGATACAAACTCAATTGGAGTTATTTTCTTTCATTTGCTGTCTTTCCAAAGCCCGTGGATCACACCATACAGTTCTTTATGCAAAATATTTTGGAATTACCAGTAATTGGAAATTATTTACATTCAACATCATCATGACAGAAGCAACTTTATTATATTACATAGGGATGATTAATATATGACAGGAATTCAAGTTTGCATCGCAGCAGGTAGCCCTCTTATCTGATATGTCTCACTGATTACAAAGGCATGCAAATTATATAAACAGAAAATTTCTTTTATGTTAATTTTAGCTCAGCCCACCTGTGCATTAACTCACTTCCAATTAACTGGTGAAAGGTGAATGATAATAGATGCACTCAGGTAGATTTCTGCCTTGTCAGCCCACCCACTCTGACATAAAAGGTGGATGTATCATATGCTTATTTTAACCCCACTTTTTTAACCTGTGCTTTTTTCATTCCTGAAAAGGTAAAATTCAAGCAAATGACCTGAAGGAGCTGGAAGGGCTTAGGAGACATCATGAAGTAGAAAGGTTTGCTTGCCTGACAAATTGACAAAATTAGAGCAATATTCTTGGCTACTTGACTATTGTAATATTTTTGTTCCTTAGGCTGCTTCTGCCCGTTTGCAAAGGATCTTTAATATCTAATATTATTAGTTGCACATACTATCTGTACCCTACTTTTGCCTCTATCACAGGCTGTCTAGATGCAATAAGGATAAATCATTTTAGATTTATTTTCACTGAAGCAAGGAAGGAAAATAAGTGTCATCTCAAATGCCAACTTAAAGCAATGGGTATTGGTTTCCTGGAGGCCAGTGTGACAGGTCCAGATTCAGTAAGAAAGACTACAGGATCCCTCAGCAATGTCTACGATGTGCTTACAATAGGGATAACCAACCTTGCTTAAGAATTTGCACTGTTCCTTTAGGCTATTAACCACTAAAGGGAAAAAGCAGTAATTGTTTTCTTTTGTATCTCCAGTGCCAGGAACACAGTAGTTACTCTAATAGCTAAGGACACTCACTCTGAAGTCAGACTGCCTGAGTTTAATGGCCAACTTTGTCATCTGTGGTTCAGTTTCCTCCTCTTTAGAAAGCATATAAAATGAGTTCTTCATCCAAGGGGTTTAATGAGATGATGTATATCCAGAGCTTAGCACAGTGCCTGGAACATGGTGCTCAAGTAAATGTAAGCGCGAATTACTATTAGGAATGAAAAAACATTGCTGTGTCTCATTCAGTTGTGTTTTGTTTTGTTTTTGTTTTTGTTTTTTTAATTTCAGCAAGAACACTAAGGGAAGGATGTAAAAGAGTCCTGCTGGCGCAGGTATTTATAATTCACAATTCCTCAGCCTTTAAGATTTGAGTCAGAACCTTGCTGTTCCAGGTTGTTAGTGGATGCAAAGGCACTTCAGAGTCTGGAGTGACAACAGTAAATGGAGAGATGGCAAAGGAACTGCAAAGGAAAATTGGCTTCTCTGGAAAAATGTTGTGCACGTCCCCGCCTGTCTTTTATCCTCCTGTGCATATTCCCCAATGCCATACCAATGTGCCAAAGCTGGTGGTGTTTTTCCCTTCTCTGACAACAGCAGAGCAAACAAGCCAGTGAGGACTTTAACTCCAGTTTCAGGTCACTCCCCGCTGCCCTAAAGCTTAATGATTCCCTTTCTAATGAAACACTACCCCAAGCCTTATGCCCCACAGTAAGCTTGCATTTTACATACATCATCTGTATGTCTATGTGTGTATGTATATATATTTGTACTTATTTATTTCGTCAGTTCTGTGGACCAAACCTAGGGCCTCATACATGCCTGGCAAGTGCTCTACTACTGAGCAACACCACTAGTCTGTCTGTCTGTCTATCTATATTATCTTGATCCTCTCTGCAAATCTATGAAATGGGCATTATTATTTTCCTTTATAAATAGGGAAAGGAGACCTAAGGTGAAGAAGGGTTATTTTCCCTGTTCAAGCAGCTATTAAGGCCAAAGTCCAAATGGCTTGTGATTCCTGCCATAGACCTCCCAAACCTGCTCATGCTCATGGAGAATGTGACAGTCAACTCTACACACTCTCTGTTCTGAAGAGAAACAGCGATTTCTCTGTTAGAAGCAAAATGCCTCAGATCAATTAAATTCAGTGTAGTTTGAGTACAGGAAAATGAAACAAAACCAATTGGTGAACTGGCAGCTCGCATAACCACAGCGGGTTCTGAGAACTCCAACCAGTGATACAATCTGACAACATTGTGGGGCACAGAAAAGAACGAATTGCTTCCCCCTTAACTAGTTAGTGGTTTACAGCTTAATTAGTTAGCTGTAGGGCCTTTCACCAATCACCAAAACTCAGTTTCTGTGATTAAAATCTTATGCTGGTTGGTCTAGTGGTCCCAGTGCAGGTGCTCAGTCCAAATCCATGTTCTTATATAAATTTTATTTAATACATGTCAAGATTTCCTGCACGTTGAAGTTTTTCATCTAGAGATAAGGATTTTGTGGCTTGAGTGACATTTCTAATCAAACTATGAATATTTGCATACAGGACCACCCTTAGATTCTTGGTTTCTGTGATTCACTGTGGGACTTAAGTAGCGCTTCTGTGCAGGGGTGGGGTGTGATTTGGGGTGTCATCTGGATTGGATTAAGGGTTACTCAGATCGCTAGTAAAGCATTATGTGCAATGCTTCAGGGGAACAGAATTCGTCCTTCTGCAGAAAGGAAAAGCCAGCTCTCCGCAGGCGGTTTGGCACTCGGTTAGAAGGAGCGTGCCCATCCTGTTTTTTATTTTTTTTAATATCTTTATTTATTTTTTTAATGTGGTGCTGAGGATCAAACCTAGTTGCCTCACACATGCAAGGCAAGTGCTCTACCACTGAGCTACAGTCCCAGCCCCCTGGTTTGTTCTTGAGGCAGGTTCTGCAGAAGATTGACGTGTGAATGAACCGAGGGCCGAAGATCCGCCCTCCAAGTGGGCGTGCCCCACCCAATCATCGGACCCGGATGTAACAAAAAGCGGCGGGAAGCGCGGGCCCTCGTGGACTCTCTTCCGGAGCCCGGGCGGTGTTTTCTCGTACTGGGGTGTCCAAACCCAGTAGCGCTCCAGCCTTCCCGCTCTGGAACTCACACCGGGGGCCTCCCGCCCTCTTCTGCCTACAAACTTGGACTGAGACTCACACCATCATTTGAGGCCTTGGGACTCGGGCCCAGGCACGCCTCTGGCTTTTCTGGCATTCCACCGTCTGGTCTTCTTTTGAGACTTCATAGCCTCCATGACTAAGTAAGCCAATGCGAATGAATCCCTTCTCATATATCTCGGTGTGATCTGGGTGGACATTCTGCCGGAGCTGTCTTTGTGGAGAATCCTAAGATTCCGCAAGGCATGTGCGTCAGGGTCGCCTGGTGGGGTTGTGCGAATGGGCGTTGATTGAGAGCAGGCGGAGCCTGGAATGCCCGTGTTTCTGAAAACATTCCAGGTGCCGCCGCTGAGGAGGAGAACCCCGCGGAGTGCTGAGTGCTTCAGTCAGCCTTCCTCAAAGTGCTTTCCGCAGCTGTCGTGTTTATTCAGAGACCCGGGTCCGCTGCCTGTGAGCCAGCGCCCAGGCGATTCGCTCTTTTGCAGACTTGAGCCATCCTTAGAATCCCCTGTTGGTTGAAATCCAGTTTCCTAGGTTCTTGGCCCTTAGGGATTCCAATTTTAAGGCTCCGGCTTATCTCATTTTGATCCTTGAAACTTCCCAGTCACGGCTCGGTGAGGTTAGGAACTTGTCGAAGCCCAAAAGCAGTGGCCAGGAGTCTCAGGTAGATGTGAAGGTTGAGGTTGTGAAGGTTGATGGGGGCAGAGGAGAAGAAACGAAGAATACAGGGAGGGACGAGGGAATTGGGCCCTCCCCAGAGACGTCATGTGGGCGAACCTAGTCTACTCAGTGTCCCTGGGCTTGCTCAGCCCAAAGGGGTGTGAGGTTTCCTCTCCACGTGTGCATGGGCGTCAGGGAAGTGAGAAGTGGGGCTCTCTTCAGTTGGAGGAGTGTGAACTCCAGAAGAGAGCCGTATGCGCTTGTAACTGGTTGGAGAACTTGACTGACAGTACAAACTTCCGCAGCTTCTGGTGTTTGTCACACTAGTATTCACTGCTTTATTTTGATGAAAACCAAACAACTTTCCTAGGGAACATGATGCAACATCATGCTTGAAAATTAGCCTTTCATAATAAGTGCCCGCCTGTATCAACTTCTGTAGTAATTTCTTTTTTTCCCCCCGCCTCCCCGTTTACACACATGCATGCATGCAAACCCACATTTTCAGAGAAGAGTTAGACATGTATTAAGGGAAGTTTAAAAGTCCAAGCCAGCACCAATAGACAGTGGATGTTTTAGTCAGCTTTTTAATCACTGTGACAAAAATAGTAGGCAAGAACAACTTAGAGGAGGAAAAGTTTATGTTGGCTCATGGTTTCAGAGGTCTCAGTTCATAGATGTCTGACTCCATACCTTGGGTCCGTAGGGAACTTCATGATGAAAGTGAATGACAGCTAGGAAGCAGAGAGACCTTCACTCACCAGGGACAAAATTTAAACCCAAAGGCACACCCTGGTGTCCTACCTCCTGCAGCCACACCCTACCTGCCTACATTTACCACCTGGAGTTAATCCATATCATGGATTAATTCACTGATAGGGTTACACCTTTCGTATTCTGATCATTTCATCTATGAAAATTCATACATTGTCTCACATGTGAGCTTTTGGGAGTTAAGAGTAACTATAAGAGTGGAAAATAGATCTTTATGGACAGATGAAAGGGAGAATGATTTAAAATACCAACATGAGAATTAGACCAGAAGTAGCAAGAATATCCCATCTTCTATGAGAACTCCAATCCATCCTCCATTGCCTACAGTCCTGGAGGGATTCCGAGCTGACATCTGGAGTATTCTTTGACTGTTTAGAGACATCTGTTCTGGGTTTCTGGGAGATGAGCTGTGACCCTTTTGCTAGGTCACCATTTGACTCATTCCATTTTGCATCTGGTGTATTTTGACATGAGGGTGGTTAGTTGGATTGAAAGGCTAACATGTGTTGAGGAATGCCTTAGTTCTCCACGGTGACACTTTTCTCAGTATCCTTTTTATAGCCCAAATGTCTGAGGCAAATCTTTTGCCATGAAGGTTGTGATGGCAGTTTGCTTAGGCATTCTGAACCATATGACCTCTGTGGAGACTTTAATTTTGTAGAGAAAAAGACGCTGTAGAGAATATGTAAATGGTGGAAATTGGTTGTGTTTCAATAAAACTTTACATGTAAAAATGAGTGGCAGGTCAGACAAAGACCATTCATTCTATTTTACTAAACCCTCTTGTAAAAAGGAACCTCGGGGAATGCCCATTACAGTATGGGCAGTTTAGACTCTGGGATTAGAAAAAAATAAGGCAGAGTTGATCAATGAGCAATGAAATGGTGTGGCAGAGTTCTGCAGAGAGCCTTCTCAACCTGTCCCAACTTGCCTGTAGCGTGCACAGGAACAGTCCCCATATGCTGCCACAGATTGATATGACATTAGAATTTCTGTATGGTCTGCTAGATTGGGTATAGGAAGTAGTAGCCCAACCTGTTCTGACTTTGGCTCTGCTGATGGAGGTTTTGTCTCAAACATCAGACATATCTAATGGGCATTGAGTGAAAACAGCAAATGATGTAACAGACAAGTATCCTAGCCACTATTAAAAATATTTAGCTTATCAGTCAACATATTTTTTGAGAGTATTTTAGTGTGACTTTTACTTTCCATTTTTCTTGAGTCTGAATATTTGCAAATATCCAAAACAAAATGGAATTCCTGTTTGCCTTTTTTTTTTTTTTTTTTTTTTGGGCGGGGGGTATTGGTAGCTTTGTTCCCAAAGGCATTTTAGAACTATTGAGTTTTAAGGTGTTTTGGGGGTAACTGCAGGGTGGGTTTCTGATTTTTATTATGTATAAGCTTTTTAAAACTGGCTTTAAATTAATAATTTTAATCTACTTAAAAATAAAGACCTTGGTGGTTAAGTATTTTGTGTTTTATCTATAGTAAGACTTGCTTCAGAATTGTTTTCTAACCCTACTCTGGGTGAATACACACTAGATTCTGGGTAAGTGTGCATTATAATGCCTGGGGGATTTGGTCAGCTGGGAACAGTCCTTCCTGCTTTATTTATACTCTAATCATGCTTAGGTCCTGACCCTAGTTGATTATGGTTACATAGTTTAGAAACTAGGTGCATAGAGGAGGATTGTACCAGACACCCTTCTAAGGGACAAATGAGTTCATATTTCCTGGTTGGTCTTATCCCCCAATTCACCATAAAACCTATGGTGTTTTCCCTGCCAAAAATATAATGAAATCTCCAGTTACCATTTTTTAAAACCCTCTTACCTAATGGAAGGTCCAGCTTATCATTTAATATCATGCCCCACTGTATGTCCCCCTTCCCAGCCCATCTCTCCTTACAGCTGCCACAGATGCATCATCTTATGGACAGTCTACTACCTTTATCTAGTACTCTTGCTCACTTACCCCAAAGAATGATTGAGTTCTTCACACAAAATCAAACCTCCTTCCTCCCATCTCCTTTCATTCTCTGCTGCCCTCTCCACCCTTCAGGAGATTTTGGAGCTCAGTTTTTTTTTTGCTTTTTTTTCTCTCTCCCCCAGAGTTCTAAGTCTCCTTTCTTTCTGATCTATGCACAATTCAGATTCAACATCAACTTTAGAACCGAAAAGAAAATATACAAGTTCTAAGATGGGACAGAGATAAGTCATACAGGGGTGCTTAGTCAGTGAGTTCCATTAGCCCTTTTAATTTTTTTATTTTGAGACAGGGTCTTAGATGCTTAGGCCTCCCTAAATTGCTTAGGTTGGCTTTGAACTTGAAATCTTCTGCCTCAGCTTTCTGAGCCACTGGAATTACAGGAGTATGCCACCGCACTCAGCTACCTACTTGTTCTTAAACTTTCCCAAATAAGTATGTTTTTAATTGCCTTCTCATGGGCTGTCAACTTAATTGCATTGTTTTTTAGGAATGTGACTTATAAAATGATCATTGTTTAATGTTTGCATGGACTTTTTCTTGTACTTGGTCAATCTTAGCTAATGTTTTATTGATGGCCTTCAGAGGAAGGTGAATAAGTAAGCAACTTATTTGTATTCATATTTTCTATTGCCTTACTAATTCTTTTTTGTCAGCCCTATCTGTGAATTACAAAGAGAACTGTGCTAAAGTCTGAGGCTCTGTGTTAACTTGTCACTCGCTTAGATGTAGTCAGGTTTAGAATGACTGAGTCTTCTCAACAATGTAAACTTTAATCATTATGTGATGCTCTTTCCTACTTCTAATAGTACTGACCTTTGTACAGGGTTGACTGATAGAAATCTCGACCCTGCAACTTTGTTTTAGTTAGCATTTTCCAGTATATCTGTTCAGATTCCTTTTCACATCAATCATTTTTTTAAAAAAAATTTTTAGTTGTTAATGGACATTTATTTTATTATATATTTGTGGTATTGAGAATTGAACCCAGTGCCTCACACATGCTGGGTAAGTGCTCTACCATCGAGCCCCAATCTCAGTCCTAACCTTTCTGTTTCTTTATGTTCAGGTGTGTTTCTTCACAGCAGAGGGCAGAATTTTTAATCCAACATCTATCTTTTAAATGGCACTCTATTGGTCAGTCTTATGATTATTTTAAAAATAATCTTTGTTTCATTTTTGTATGCTTTTCTGTCTCATTTTAAATTTAATCTATTTATTCGTTTATTGGTACTGGGGATTGAACCCAGGGGTGCTTTGCCACTGAGCCACATCCCTGACCTTATCTGTTTTTTAATTTTGAGACAAGGTCTAGCTAAGTTGCTTAGAATCTTCCTAAGTTTCTGATGCTGTCCTTGAACTTGTAATCCTCCTGCCTGAGACTCCTGAGTTCCTGGGATTATAGACATGTGCCACCATGCCTGGCTCATCTTAGATGTTTAAAAAATCATTTCTCTACTACTTTGAAAATTAAATTAGTTTTAAACTTGATATTTTCTCATGAATTTTTAAATTGTTTTTATTTATTTTTTCCTTTTGTATTATTTTTATTAGCAACTGAGGAAGGATGCTTCTCAGTGACTCAGGAAAAATTATAACTGTCATTGCTGTTGTTTGTCCCCATTAATAAATAAACAAATCAGATAACTTCTCTTGGGGAAGCAGGACCAGGTATGTCTGTAAAAAATGGCTGTGCATGAACTTTTTTTTCTCTTCCTCTTAAAGCAGGGGTATCTGTTTATGTTTGTTTCTATTATTTCAGTCCATGGTGATTGGACTCCATTGCTCTGGGCTTGTGGCAAGGCCAAACAGTGGGTGGTGATTGTGTAATGGAGCACAGTTGCTCCCTAAAGCCACTGGCAAGCAAAGAGCTCATGTCTTCTTAATTTTATGAAGTCAATCAAAATCTGTCCTTTCCTGAGCAATATTGATTTTTTTTTTTTTTCAAATTGTCCTTATTAAGCTGTGTAGTCAGTGCTTGTTGAGATTTACCCACATAGTTATTGGTTTATTTTGCTGATTATTCATTGCTTGTGCCTCAGGCCTCTCTGTTGTATTTCTTTTTCCAGAAGTGCATGTTTTAGAAGTTCCTTTAAAGAAGCATTGTTGTGGTGTACTCTGTATTTTGGTTTATCTTCATTCCTCATATTTCCTTTGCTCTTGAGAGAGATTTTCACAAGAGATCCTTTGATCTTTCAGTAACTATTTCCTCTCAGATCTTTGAACACACTCTCCTATATTCTGGCTTCTACCCTTGCTGTAATGAATTATTCTAAGTACTTCTGAGTTTTTCTCTCCAGCTTCTCTTTATACCTTTTTATTTGCCCTTCTATGGTTTTGCTATTAGTGTCTAGCTGTGCATTTGTCTGATTTTTCTCAGTGCTTATTATGCTTCACAAATCTGCCAATCCATGTTTTCTTAATTGTGAACATTTCTCAGCCATTATTTGCCTGTCTTGGTGAATGATCCATGTACAGTTGAGATAGTATTTGTCTTCTGCCAGGTGTACAACATTCTGTATCACCAATTTGGCCAAGTTGGTTGTTCCTAATGTTCATCTCTCTTATTGCTACTGAGGGTTTTTTTTTTGTCCTCTCTTATCAGAGAGAGGAATGTTAATCTCCACCTATAATGTAGATGCATCTGATTTTCTCTTTGGTCTGCTTTCTAATGTATTTCAAAATTGTTATTAGGAACATACTCATTCTAGATTGTAGTGTCCTTTTCCTGCAAACCTGTTATTATCAGTATATAAGATTTTTTTTTTTTTAAATCTGGAAATACATCGCTAAGTGTATTTCTGTCTCAGAGATAATCCAGTTTTTAATTAGTATTTACACACTGTGGCATTCTCCATCCATGTGCCTTTAACCTATTTGTTTCTATAGAAAACACATTCTTTCAGACAGGGTCAAGTCAGGGCTTGATAAGGTTTGGGACAATCTATCTACCTTTAGTTTTGGCCCAAAGCATATAACCAATATACCAGCCTGATATAGTCTCTATTTCAGTGGTTAGAAATTTGAAAATAGGAGAGAAAAGTCATCAAGGTCACAGTCAGTTATTGCAGGTATGATCATAGAATTTAGGGACGTGATGCTCAACTTGGTACTTATCTCACTGCTTTGCAGACCTTGTCTGATCATTTACACTGACATCCGTTTCCTCAGATATCCTGCAATGGGTTTTGCTATCTGAAGAAGTATTTCAAGTCAAGGTCAGTGGGATGAGAGCCATTGTTTTGGATCAAGAAAATCCTTGGCTTTCTTCCTTCAGTGACTTGCTTGCAATATAGTCCTCTGCACCAAGCAACAGCTCTTGATAGTTTCAGAGACTTCAGATAACTCCAAAACCTTTGTAGTATGGAACCAGGCAATTCAAAAGCTAAGTGTTCCTTTCAAGGAAGGAAAAATGTCTACCTGTGTGCACACTTGGCCTTTGCCTTCTTTTTTATGTCCCTCCTGTTGAATGCAGATCCTGTTGCATGTACTGAGTAGGCTGCAGTAATTTTCCTTGTATCTTCCTTCTTTTATTGCATTGATTTTAAATGAGAACCACTTTAAAAACAATCTTTCCTCAACATGAAGGGTCTGCTGTTTGACTTAAATTTGAAACAGAAGGTGTAATGATGGAAAAAAAAATATTTCCCACTATTAAAAATTTTTTTAGTTGTACATGGACACACAGTACCTTTATTTTACTTATTTTTAATGTGGTTCTGAGGATCAAACCCAGTGCCTAACCCATGCCAGCAGGTGCTGTACCACTGAGCCACAACTCCAGCCCCCATTTTTCACCATATTGAAGTTGGAATTATAAACCTATTCAGACTTCAGGGAAGCTCATTTTTTAAAATTTTGCTTCAATCTGCATTGACTATATTTAAGCTATAAATGAATATTGTTAGTTTTGTGTACATGTGGATTTCAGCTGATACTCTATGAAGTCTTGAAAGAGCTCAGTTGTTGGGTGAGAGACCCCTGTTTCTCCTTTTGCCTTTGACTCCTAATCATCCATCTGAACTTGGACAATAACTTCTTTTGGTCTCAGTAGCCACTTCTCTTAAATAAGGTGCTTTAGTGCTTCCCATCTTTGAGTGTTCATTCTTCAGCTCTATTTCAGTGCTACTTAAAGAATGACACTTTTTCCTTTTGTCCAATAATTTCTGTGCAGTATATACAAAACTGTAAATTTCACCCCAAGCAAAAATGATGGATTTTCTAGAGTCTCTTCTGCTAAGATGTTTTTCCTTGCTATTTTCTTGCAAGTTTTCCTTGCAAGTTTTCTCCCCAAAGTTTAACCCTTGATTTTATGATTTTAGACCATTTCTCATGTACCTTTATTTTGAAGATTTTGTGTGTGCATGTGTGTGAGTGATGCCACATGCAGATTAGTGTGCATGTTCTTCAGAACACATGCCTACTTTGAGTTTTCTCTGGTGCCATTAACATTTTCTAATCATGTTGGCAATTTTGGCTAACTCTGCCATCGCAGGGCTTGAGGATGAAGTTTACTGATGGGAACATTGACTGTAAGAAGTGGGAACTGGGGGGCTAAGGTTGTGGCTCATTTACATAGTGCTTGGCTGGCATGTATGAGGCACTGGGTTTGATTCTCAGCACCATGTATAAATAAATGAATAAGTGTCCATCAACAACTAAAAAATATTTAAAAAAAAGAAGAAATGGGATCTGCTAAGGGGAAAATAAGGAACACATCGTGTATTTTAAAATAGTTCTTCAGTTATTTTGAAGAACAGTTCTGGTGGGGAACAGGAGCCATGGAAGTACACTTTGGTTTGAACTTGATAACCGTGATTTAGCTTTAGACCCAAGCAATAAAGACTTAGCTAACTTTGCTGAACCTTCACTTACTTATATGTAGTTGGAACTAACAAAATCTTACATTCTGTGGTTGCACTCAGGCTCCCTGACCTGATATGTGGTAAAGAACATCCAATACCTGATAAATATCTAGTGCTCACAATATATTAGTTCATTTTATCCCTTTTAAAAACTCAAACATAGCTCTCATTGTGAATTACTATTATCAAAAATTCCATCTTTTGTACATAACACTTGCTTTTTAGGATGGAACTTGAGGACATTATGTTAAGTGAAATAAAGCAAACTCAGAAGGTCAAGGGTCATATTTTATTTGGTATTTGGAAACTAGAGAGGAAAAGATGGGGGATCTCATGAAAATAGAAGGGAGATCAGCTGAGGGACCAGGGGGAGGGAGGAGAGGTGGGAAAGAAGAAATAATAGGGGATTACATTAGCCAAATTATATTGTTATATTGCATGCATATATATGAATATTTAACAACAAATTCCACCATTATGTACAACTATAATATACCAATAAAAAATATGGGGGAAAAAGGCATACATTAGGTTATCTGGAATCATCTCTTAAAATGGTACTACTGGATTCATGAGTGTAAATGAGAAATGCACTTGGAATTTATCAAGTAGAGAGAATCTGGAGGATGCTTCAAATTAAGTTCAGTTTCTCTAAATATAACTTGACATTGTAGGACCTAGAAAGGAATAGGTGGCCCTTTTCTCCCTATTTTTTCTGAGCCACCTATTCTTCCAGTGTACTTTTCCTTGGGACTGCTCTGTTCTTCTCATGGAAGTACTGAGCCAGGCACAATTTACTGTATCTCCTTCTGAACACACATTGACTGTTGACTTGCAGGGCTTAGCATTTTCCCTCTTGAACTAACCTGGCTTTTACAGTGTTTTCTTATTTCTTGCTACCTTCTTTCCCTCTACCAGACTTTGGAATACTTACATGTCCTAAGTACTTGGGTTTTGCTCCCCTGGTTATCTAAATGCACAGTGTTTTTAGAAAGTTGGATCCAGTCCTTTGTCCATTGCCTTTCTCTTTTTCTCCCCTTATCTCTGGCTCCAGGCCAGATATCTCTTATGTCCTATTTGATTTGTGCACTGGAAAGTCTTACAGTCTTTTTACTTTTAGCGTGGCCAAAATAGAATTCTTGGTTCCCCAATCTCCTGCCATCAAGCCTGTTTCTCATCATGTTTCTCAGAACCTATTTTCTCAAGCTGGGTGCCTCAGAGGCACGCTTACTCCTCTCGGGATACGTATAGGATTCATTAGCAACTCCTGTCCTGGTACCCAGATGCTATCTGAATCCCTTCTTTCTGTCTACTCTCTGATCACTTATGTGGACAAAAGTACCATTAGCTGACACCCAAACTTTTACCATAACTTCTTACCTTATCTCCGTGCATCTGTTTTTGTCCCATTAGCAATCCATCCCCATGCCTCTTCTACCAGAGGGATAGTTGAGGATGAAAACCTTACCCTCTCCCTTTCCTGCTTGAAACTACTCAGTTGCCTCCTAATGCTGTAAGAATAACTACAGTGTCTTAGGATAGCACATCAGGGCTTTCAATAAGACTTTTGTTGACTTCTGTAATCCAGAATGAATGGTTTCCTTCCTTTTCTCACTCCATTGCTCTGGCTGTATTCCAGGCTTTTGTTTCTTTAATTTCTTTCCTCTATGGTTATCTCAATAAGCCAGGGCTGGCATCTGTACTTGGCAGTGTGTCTACCTTGAATGCCCTCTTTTTTTTTTTTTTTTAATACTTTTTCTAGATATTGGTGGACCTTTTATTTTGCTCATTTATTTATATACGGTGCTGAGAATCGAACCCAGTGCCTCACACAATGCTACGCCAGCACTCGGCCACTGAGCCGCGACCACAGCCCTTGAATGCCCTCTTCATGATTCTTTGTAGAATTGCCTTCTCTTATCATGAAATCAGAAAAAAATGAATATCAAAATCAGAAATCATAGACCAATTTTTAAAAATGTTATCTAAAGCAGTGATGTGAGGATTTAAGGGCCTAAGTGATATTACTCTGAGTTTGTGAGATATTTTTATTTTGAGACATGCATATTTAAAAACAATCAAAGCAGTAACAATAATTCCTAAAATTAAAAGCAAGCAAAAGCCACTAGCAGTAAGCAATTGGAAAATGGAAACAAAAAGACTTCATTTCCAAACATAGTGGAATAAGGAGACCTACAGTCCCCTTTTCACCATAAATAAGAAAATGCAGCAAATATATAAAGCAATATATAAAGCAGTGGTTTTTCCATCACTTGGCAGTCAGCGAAGAAATGGGACCCTTGAGAGAAGGGGACTAGTTGAGGGGAGTGGAAATTGCCTGCAGGCATTTCTGAGTAGTAGCAGGAGAGGTGGGATTCAGGGAGGGCATGAGGAGACAGGAATGTGTGAGTGAGGTACCCCAGAGAGGACAGAACAAAACAAAGACAGGGCCCAGGTGGTTTCCAGACACATCTCCTCTAGCCTTTGGCTGGGTACCGGTGTTTGAGTATGTGAAAGGGAACTACCAGAGGCCAGGGAGAAAACCCTTGTGGAGGAGCACAGTGCAGAGTGCTCAGGGCTCCTTCTGAGCTGGGAATATTTTCTGTTCAAATAACTTACTGGAAAAGCTGCCTGGTATATGAGCCTTTGGACCGAGACCTCAGAAGGTAATGACTTCAATGACTGGGACTCACAAGCCCCACAATAACTTTTTCAGGTCACCTTACTGAGTGCTGGAAAACAGTCCAATGATATTTAAAGAAAGAAATCTGTATCCAGAAGCTGATGGTATAAAATATTCAGTGTTTAATATCCTACAGAAATTACCAAGCATCCAAATTAATAGGAAAATATAACCTATAAACATATAAAAAGAAAAACACTCAACAGAAACAGACTCAGATACAATAGACGATAAAATTAGCAAGCAGGGTTGTGAAAATACAAATTAGAAAGAATCCTTGTGTTCAAGGAAATAGAAAAAAATATAAGAATTATGAGGAGAAATGAAAGCTTATATTCATATGAAAATTTGTACTCATCTTTATCAGTGTTGTATCAAATGTCGTAGGAGTTCTAAAGTAAAAGCTCCAAACTGGGCACAATGGAAATACCCATCTACTGAGAAACGAATAAACAAACTCTGACTTATTTTGACAGTGGCACAGTACTGAACAATCATAGGGAATGAAATAGTGATCCATGCAACAATGAGGGTGAATCCCAAAAGGACCATTGCAAATGAGAGAAGCCATTTCGAATGATAGGATTCTGGTCCTGGAGTGTGGCTCAGTAGTAGATCCTCAATACCACATAAAAATAATTAAATAAAGGTCTGTTGACAATTTAAAAAAAAATTTAAAAAGATGTATGATTCTGTCCATTAATAGTCTGCAGAAAGAGGGGAGAAACGTAGGAGCACGAGAGATCCAAAGTTATAGACCTGGGGATTATAGCCTGATTAAAGCTCAAAGGACAAGGATGAAGCTGGGTGTGGTGGCACACACCTGTGATCCCAGTGATTTAGGAGGCTGAAGCAAGAGAATCTCAAGTTCAAGACCAGCCTCAGCAACTTGGTGGGGCCCTGTCTCAAAATAAAAATTTAAAAAAAAATCTGGGATGTGGCTTAGTGGTTAAGTGCCTCCGAGTTCAATCCCTGGTATTCTAGTGCCAGCATAAAAAGGCAAAGGACAAGGTTGAAAAGAATGCTAGAAGGCAGAAGAACCCATTTGGGGTGATAGAATTATTCCGTGTTTTGATGGTAGTAGTTTCAGCAATGTATTTGAAAACCTGTCAAATGAGTGAACTTCAAAGTGGGTTTGTTTCATTGTTTGCTATCTTGTTAATATTGATGTAGAAAATAGAAACAATTACAGGTAACTATAACAAACACATAAAATAGTATTAGATGATCTCAAAATAAATTATTTTGATCACACATCATTAATGGAATATTTTTAACATCTCTAAATTTGAAAACAAACTGGAACTTATAAGCCAATTAAGTATATTTAAAGTTACTATTTCCAGGAAGAGAAAACTAGTTTTAGTGATTGTGGGGGCACAATAGTGACTAGATCTGTTTTAATGAGAACAGAACATGTTTTTAATTTTAGAGAGAATAGCATGTATCTTTTATTTTTAAAGAGAATGACATCTAAAGAGAAAAGTAACAGTAAGGGATTGTGTTGATTTGGGTTGTCTAGAAATTATAAACAATTATATCACTGTAATGAGAAATCATTGTGAATTAGAAACCATCATGAATTAGAAACCCTACCAATGCAAGAGACAAGAAGTACAAGTATATTGTGGATGTGGGGAAAAAGGCACACTCATACACTGCTGGTGGGATTGCAAATTGGTGCAGCCACTCTGGAAAGCAGTATGGATTCCTCAGAAAACTCGGAATGGACCCACCTTTTGACCCAGTTATCCTACTCTTTGGTTTATACCGAAAGGACTTAAAGTCAGCATACTACAATAATGCAGCCACATCAATGTTTATAGCAGCTCAGTTCACAATAGCTAGATTGTGGAACCATCCTAGATACCCTTCAACAGATGATAAAGAAACTGTGTATATAAACACAATGGAATATTACTCGCTCTAAAGAAGAATGAAATTATGGTATTTGCAGGTAAATGGATGGAACTGGAGGATATCATGCTAAGTGAAATAAACCCATTCCAAAGGTTGAATGTTTTCTCTGATAAGTGGATGATGAAATGTAATGGGGAGAAGTTGCAGGGGGGTAAGAGAAGAATGGAGAAACTTTGGATTGTGTAGAGAGAAATGGGGTGGGGGAAGGAAGGATAGTGGGCTGAGACAGTATTACCCTGCGTACATGTATGATTACATTAATGGTGTGAATCTGCATTGTGTACAACCATAGAAATGAAAAGTTGTACCCCCCCAAAAAACGGATAGAAGAAAACAAAAAGAAGTGCAAGTATAAAACAAATGTGAGGTAAAACTGTTGGTGAGTAATTCATCTTGAAAGTCTCAATATGTGCTCATTTTCTTCCTTTTGGTCCTGGAGATGCAACCTAGGACACTGTGCATGGTAGGCAGGTGCTCTGCCACTTAGCTGCATTCTCAGGCCTACACTTACACTTTTAAGAATTTTTTTAATTGTTGATGGACCTTTATTTTTTATTAATATGCAGTGCTGAGACTCAAACCCAGTGCTTCACACATGCTAGGCAAGCACTCTAGCACTGAGACACAATTCCAGCCCCCTATACTTCAACTTTTAAAAAGATAAATTTCCTAACCGTATATTGAAAAAGCCAAGAAATATTAGTGTCCCAGGACTAGTGATTACCCCGGGCATTCAGATGTTCTCTAAATCCCATTTCTCATTAAAAGAATTCAGCTCTTAGAGAAATGGTTGATTTCAGATCTGGGGCAGAGAATTCCCTGAATATTCCTGGGATGTCCTGATGTCCTAGAAAGCAAAGAATATTTAAAGACTGAAGTGGTCATTTCCAAAGACACAGCCGGGCCAAGTGTGGTGGTGCACGCCTGTAATCCCAGCAATGCAGAAGGCTAAGGCAGGAGGATGGCAAGTTTGAGGCCAGCCTCAGCAACTTAGCGTGACCCTGTCTCAAAATAAATAAAAAGGACTGGGGATGTGGCTCAATGGTAAAGTGCCTGGGTTCAATCCCCAGTGCTACAACAGCACAACAAACTCACACAGGTGTTTTGAGGGAGCTCTTAGTTTCCAAGGCAGTTAAAATTCAAATAATAGTACAAATGATTACAACAAGTAGAAACATAACTAATATGTAAATATGCATTAGACATAGTCATTTTCATAGAAATCCAAATTAAAACAAAAAAGAATAGGGCCAGAGTGGTGCAGTGGCATGCATCTGTTGTCTTAGCTACCAGGGAGGCTGAGGCAGGAGGATCACTTGAGTCCAAGAGTTTGAGACCATCCTTGGCAACATGGGGAGAATCTGTTTCAAAAACAAAACCAAATAATGACAATAAAAAAATCCACAAGGAATTTAAAGGTAAAGAAGAATGCATTGTTTCTGCTATGAATGACATTACAGAGTGACCACGTAATTTCTTCTGCTAAGAAAAGCCTTTTAAAACATCCTGGAGAAGTCTTGTGACTAGTGAACATAGAAGGAATAAGCAGGTGGAACCACTGCCCCCCCAGAACCCCCACCGGAATCACTGAGTGAGTTAGCATCACCAGTGTCCTCATTGGAGTTGTGTGTATGTGTGATGTCAGATGGTCTTTGCATACTTGCTGCCTGCTAGTTAGAAGTCGGGATAGGTCACTTTTCAAGGCAGACTCAGGTTGTCGCTGCCTCAGCCTGGGAGTGTTAGGGGTGGAGGGGCCTCCACATGCTGCTCTCTGCCTCATGAGAGGATGGAACATGAATGCACAGCATCACCTGGGAAATAATCCTTGTGAAAATGTGTGCGTGTGACAGAGCCATTTTGCCTTAATTCTGATTCAGATGGAATATCGGAGAAAGAACAAGTTCAATGGAACCATGAGAAAACGCTCAGGCAGATTTCCATTTAGCTCATTATCTTTCTTCAGTACTCTGGGGAAAAAGAAGGGAGTGGTATCTTTTCGTAAAGATTCTGTCTTTGAACAAAACACTTGATAGTATTTTTGGAGGACAGGTAGATTGAATTATGTGTGGGAATTTATCATAAAGAAATTATCAGTTGAACTTTCCTGTGTACACATATGAACATACCACTGAATCTTACTTTCATATATATTTACAAGACACTAATTTAAAACTAAATAGCAGATCAGTAGAGTAGAGGGAAAGAAATGGGGAGGAAGGAGGAGAGGGAAAGGGGAAATCCTAGGAACTGAATGAGAGCAAACCGTATTTCATGCATTTATGATTATGTCAAAATGAATCCTATTATCATGTATTTCTAAAAAGAACCAATAAAATATTATCAGTTGTGTCCATGATTATGAAGGGAAATACCCTTAATTTTCCAAGATTATCAAAGTACCAAAGGATGCAGTAGATCTGTAAATTACTTTAAAATATTAAATAGAAAACACATTAGAAGTCTATATGGCAGAATGCTTTTTCTGAATCTTTAGAATTTTTCTTAGTAAAAAATTGGAAAAAATCCATTTCTTACCTTAAAACTTCCCTAACCATCCTTGCCAATGATTCACTCACCTCATTTTCTTCCTGGCGCTAATCAAGTTTGTGAAATTATTTACTGAGGATTCATCCACTAGAGTGGTGGCTTGTTCAGGGCAGAGACCTTTTCTGTCATTTATCACCAATGTAGTCCTCAGAATGTTGCCTAATAATAGTAGATCAGTTTTTTTAAAAAACTAAATTAGAACAATAACTGTATCTATAAAGTATGTTACAGGCAGATTATGAAATGGCAGAAAGACTAAGAGAATTAAGCTGTAGTAATTGGGCAGTGAGACATCTCTAAAGACTTGAACAAGGCAGGGACATGATCCAAGTTAGAAAATGGGTTTTCCCTCCCTGCAAGGCTTTCTGATGCTTGAGGATACAGGCGATTTGCAGAGGACACATGGAGATAGGCAGCAAGTCCTCATGGGTTTCTGTTATGGCTTTATAACGGGTAATATTTGGGTTATTCAACCATGTGTAGCAATTCATGTACCCATAACCTATATAAATACTAAATGGAAAGGAATGTGTGAATTTCTGATAGGAAAACTTATGTAAGAAACAGGTTTCCATGCAAAATAAGGAGCCCAGGTGCTTTCTGGAATTATTTTTGGGGTAATAACAGTTCCTTGAAACATTTTCTTAATTTTGCCTATTTGTAAATTACCATATATTGTACCATCTCCCCTCCCCACCCAAAGGGATTTCCACACCCTCTTAATGATTCCTTTGATCATCCATAACTAAACATATTTCCAAGTGTGACCTGTCTTCCTGGTTACTTCGTCTCTTTTCAGACCTTGCTATTTGAGTCAGCTTTTTCATTGCTATGACCCAAAGACCTGACAAGAATGACAGGGAGGAGGGCAAGTTTTCTGGGGCTCATGATTTCAGAGGTCTCAGTTCATAGACAACCAAATTCCATAGCTTTGGGTCAGAGGTGAGGCAGAACATCATGGTGGAAGGGCGTGACAGAGTAAAGCAATGCAGGACCTGGAAACAGGAAGAACAGAGCTCTCCTCACCATGGAAAAAATATAAACCCCAAAAGCCTCAGTTACCCACCTCCTCTGACCACACTCTGCCTGCCTACAGTTGACATCCAGTTAATCCATATCAGTGGATTAATCAATTGCCTAGGTTTTCCTTCTCATAATAATATCATTTCACCTCTAACTGTTCTTGCACCTCATACACAAGCTTTTGGGGGACACCACATATCCAAACCATATTGCCCTGTTGCCATCCCCTAGACCATCCTTCCTTGAGAAGGTAGATAGGCTCATGTTTCACCAGAGAAGGGAAGGATACTGGAGTCTAGAGAAAGGAAATCTCTTCCTCCTTGTCCACTTTGAAATTGGGATGATGTGAATATTCCATCATCTATTGCTACATAACAAGTCGCTAATAACTTAGGGGCAAAGAACCACCATTCAATTACAGTGTTTGCAGGTCAAAAATTTGGACAAGTGCAACAAGGGTGGTTGCTCTTCCTTTATTCTATGTCTGAAGACTCCAGTGGGAAGAGTCAATGGCTTGGGGGTGGAATCAACTAGAAGTTTTCTCATCCATGAACTGGGATGATTAGACACAGTGCCTACATGTGGTCTACTCAGGGATTTGGACTTCCCCAGAGTATGGTCGTAGGTGGGGGAGTTGACCTTCTTACCTAGCAGCTCAAGGCTCCAAGAGAAGGTTCCAGAGACTGGGGTAGGAGCTGCAAGACCTAGCCTTAGGAGATGCATGGTGTCATTTCCTCTCTACTCTATTAGGGGATCTACCCAGATGTAATGGGAAAGGGTCTTGGACTTTTAATGGGTGGACATTCTTAATGGGTGAATTTGTAATCATGTTCTAAAACTGCCATGATTGGTGAAATAGTGCTCAGAACTACTACCCTGGAATGACTATTTAAAATAACATGCTTGCTATGAGGTGGAGTGGACTTTACATTTGTATGGTTAGGTCTGGTTCTTGTTCTCTTGGTTCCTTCTTACGCAGTGAAGGATGCTATATGGATGTCACTCTAGTAGCTCAGAAAGTTTTCTAATTTTGCTGTACAAAGGTGGATGCAACAAATTCAGTATACTCAAAGAGTTAAGGGATCCATGGATCCATGGATCCTTTGATCAAATGCTCATGGATAGTGATTCCTCCTGGCTCTAATCTGTGATTCTGGATCATTTGGGACACAGAGCTGATTGTACCTAAGGAACCTGGTATTTGTGCTCCATGTGATCCGTTCACAATACTTCCATTCAGGGCTACTGACCTCAAGGAGCATGAAGAGCAAACAGGAAGTTTTCAGATTGGACCGGCAGTCCAACCTAGTAAATTAATTATTGAACAGTCACTATCAAATGCCGAGGACATGTGTGCAGTTTGACAAGACTGCTGTGACGCCCGGCCCTTTCAGGAAAGTAATTCTGTAAGGAAATTGCCCACAGTAGAAGTGGTGGATTCAGCCGGGTGACAGCCTTGTCACAGCAATCAATATAGGAACAAAAAAAAAAAAAAAATCAAATATTAATGAAAGATGGATTTGTTGATGCACAGGATCGGTGATTTTTGTAAATGCCATTTTACTTCCACTGTATGCTCTCCAGTCAAGGCTGAGTAGAAGCTCAGTGACACTAAACTCAAGGTGACATTTCTCATTTCAATTATTTCCTAAAGTGTCTTCCCTCTACTTTTTCTCCCACCTCTTGTCAAGAACCGTGGGCAACATAATGAAATACTCCATCAGCTGTGGCGTCCAGGGTCTGGAGAGTTGAGAGAATTTTGTTGAGCTGTCTGAACATAGAATATGCCCTAATTTGAGAGCCAGTATGAGATTTTGAAATGAATCTTGGCCTCTGATAAAAATATCAAGGTAATTTAACCTTAAAGAAGTCTACATTTTTATTTAGCAAGTTAGCTATTAATTAAGAATAAATTGGAAGCTTTCAAGAGAAGAATCACAAATAACTATAACATTAACTCACATCTTCAGATTGCTTATGCTGGGTACTATAGGAGAATCTTGTATTCTGAAGAGGGGTGGACATTTTTAAATCAGTCGTTTATGGAATCTGCTTAACATTTTACTTTTGATTGCTTGTTTTACATAATGTATAAATAGCTGTAAACATTGATGAGGCAGGGAGAAGAATAATACAAATACTCAGTCTTATTCTAAGACTGGTTACAACTTGTGGGATTAGCAGTTTTGAGTTGGTTGAGCAGCTATTAAGTAACAATGCTGCAGGGCAGTCTAAAGGAATTAAGCTAGTTGACTCCTTTAAAACAAGAAGATGCTGCCTGTCTTTAAAAACATGGAATATACTGGGTGTGATGGTGCGCAACTGCAATCCTAGCCACTTGAGAGGCTGAGGCAGGAGGATTCCAAGTTCAAGGTCAGCCTCAGAAGCTTAGACCCGTCTCAAAAAATAAAAAGGGCTGGGGATGGAGCTCAGTGGTAAAGTGCCCCTGGTGCAATCACCAGTATACACCCTCCCCACCAAAAAACCCAAACAAACAAAAAACTATGGAATATGTGCCAATTATTGCTGTTCTGTTCAGTTTCCCAGACTCCTAACATTGATTTTTATCTTTTGGTTTTTGAATGAACAATAATTACTCATTTTGGTATGAAATATGTCAAATTAAATAGTTTGTCTTTAACAATTAAAAAAAATGTTTTTGTGGTACTGGAGACTGAATCGGGGGCACTTTACCATTGAGCTGCACCAACAGCCCCTTATAGTTCATTTCTGAGATAGGTTCTTGCTAAGTTGCCCAGATGGCTTTGAACTTGCAATCCCCTGACCTCAGTCTCCTGAGTCGCTGGGATTATAATCATGCACCACCACACATCTGACATACATGTATTTAATCACTGGAACCATTGGATTTATCCTGGAGTTTTATTAACTTCAATTTGAGTTCACAGAAATTAATCAAAGGTAAGAGTGACCAAGAGACGCAGGAGTAGAAAGCGGAAAAGTATTTGTTTGTTTTTGGCAGTTAGGTTTTCAGCAGTGGCCTGGAATGAAGGAAGTACGGGATTAGAAAGGGACAGCCTTTCTTCCTTCCTTTCTGTTTCCCTCTGTGGTAGAGAGGATACTGGCTCATCAAATGTGTTCTCATTGCAAATGGGGCTTTGCAGATGTGACTGAGTTAAGGATCTTGAAATGTACAGGTTTCCTGAATTATCCGCAAGGGCACAGTGGAATCCCCAGGAACCTGCTGAGAAGGAGGCAGAAGAGTTTGACTTAGAGAAGGAGATGGGAGGATGGAAGTCACACTAACGCTCAGGGAGTCCCCAAGCCAAAAGAATGAAGTCTCCAGAAGCTGAATAAAATGTGTACCAGATCTTTTTATAGCCTCCAGAGGTATTTCAGTCCTGCCTGATTCCTTGGACAGAGTCATGGAAGACCAATTTGGGACCTTTGGTGCTGCAGAATTGCAAGATAAGAAATGCTAAGCCACAAAGTCTGTAGTAGCTTACAGCAGAAATAACAAATTACTGCACCCTCTGTGTCCCCTTCTGTCCTCCCTCATCCACTCCCTCTGTCCCCCTTATTCTTCCCCTACCTCTCCACTTACTCCTATCCTCTTCTCTCCACCAATATTTCTCAGAATGTGAAATAGTGAAAAAACAGTTAAGGCCCACCTGGTTGTGGATATATGGAGTGGGGTGAGTTGGACAGAGTGGTAACCACCTTATCCATGTGCTTTGACAAGAATAAGCAGGGGTCAGAGAACGGGGGTTGTGTGAGGGTCTTCAAGGAGGTGACATGTCAGGATCTGTCAACACCAAAAAGAAGCTGCATACAAAGGAGCTTCAAGTGGGTGGACTGCTGCAGGATAGGGTGAGTGGGAGGCATCAGCCATTTGTCTAGAGAGAAGGGACAGCATGAGGCAGGCAAGAGTGGAAGGAGGGGTTGGGCTTGCTCACCATAATGTTCCATTCTGACAAACTGATCATTCTTTTAACCTCGGTGAGGAAAAACATCAATCTCTAAATGGAGCTCCAAATGGAATTTCAAACTCTACTTTATATGTAACTTAAGCTGCCAACCTCCTTGGTCTTTGAGAAATGGAGAAGATTTTGATTAATTGGTTTGGTTCCAAGATCCATTCTCATTGGGCAATAATATCTAGTTGTGAAGTTCTAGCAGGGGAGGAAGAGAGATGAGTTGGCTGACTTGGCTTTGAACTTGACTATTACGCGAGACCAGACTAAGCAGCCAGTATCTGTGTCTCAAACATGCTGCAGAATTAGGGACTGGGTACAGTAGATTATTTTTCTGTCCTCTTTCCACCATTAAATTGTAGTTCTCAATAGTGTTGGAAGCTTCTTAATAGAACAATCTCCAGAGGTTTCACCCTCTTTTTATGAGAGCTCTTATCCCAATTATGATCCAGAAAAGGAGCTGATGGCCCTTATTACCCTCTCCTCCCTCTCTGCTCTTAATTCCATCCTTTCCTGCTTATAAAGTGTAAGATTAAGAGGATATCATGGATAATTCAAGTCACTAAATGCTTTCCTTTGTATTCCAAGTAATTGTAACCAACCGGTACCTTTCGACTTGAATTACATGGTTAATTGCCCTTTTTATCATTGCTGCTGTTGAATACTGTATTCGAGCCTTTGGCTTATTGGAACAGATAGCAAGATATTGCTCTATATAAATGAGCAATATTTGGAATAACTACTGAAAATAAATTAGATCATCTACAATGTAACTTTGCATTAGTAAGTAATTGCTTTGTTTCTCTTCTAACTGTTGTCTTGGCATTGTCCTGTGTCCACAATTGAATTATCACTTCTACTTCTTCCTTGACTTTTCCTTAGACTCTAACTGCTTTATTGAAAATTCTCTGATACCCTCCTAGTCATGATATTTAGTAACTCTCCAACCCCAATGCTCATTTTTTATTTCTCTTACAAATGACATTGTAGATGTCCCTTTCTTCTTAGAATATTCTCTGCCAGTAGTTTCCCTTTCTTGTTATTTCCTTCATTTTCTGGGCTTTATTTCTGCTGTCTTAATGTCCCATTTTGGGCTGTTCTTCCATGCCTAAATTCAAGGATTTCAATAGGACCTGTATTCAGTTGCCTTTCCTTTTCCTTTTTCTTTATCTTTTTTTTTTTTTTTAAATACTTTTGACTTGATAGTCTTATGACATTTCTCTGTGCCGTGTTGACTTTTCTGTGTCTTTAAACCAGAGCTCTGCTGGGCTGAATATTTTAGCTATATTTAACAGGTATCTGCATCCACATGTCCTGCTGGTAGCTGTTAAGGGCTTGGAAAAACTGTATCCTTAACCCACCAGTAATCTAGCCACTGACACAAGACAGTCCATGGCTCAGGTTTTTAATTCCCCATCTGTATCCATGAGTGTCCATGTAGCTTAAGGCTTAGGGCTTTGAGCCACCACTGCCTAGAAACTCCACCACTCTTGGCTTCTATGAGTGTCCCCCAAATAAACTCATCTTTTTAAATTTCCCAGTTGGCTCCCTAAATGTTTTCCTCATCATTATTTTTTGTTTATTTGTGGTTATGGTACTAGCTGTTGAACCTAGGGCTTCACACATGTGAGGCAAGTGCTTTACCAGTGATCTACATCCCAGCTTATGTCCCTTATTTTTGAATTGAATCAGTGACTTTCCAGTCCATCACCCCAGCTTGAATTGTGAGACTACCTTACTTCTAGTTAGAATTTTATTGAAATATCACAGCTCTGTGGTAATAAGGGTCGGTCTAAATGAAACTGAAGTCATGACCATGGGGGGAGGGGAGGAGAGAGTGAGTCCAGTGCAGAAATTAAACGATGAATTTAATGTGACTTGAGAGTTCGTTATGGAAAGAAATCAGGAGAAGGAGAGGGTGGAGTTGAATAGCAATAGTATTTAGCAGTCATTGAGCTCTTACATGCTGGGCATTATTCCAAGTTCTGCCTATATTATCATCTATTAAGGAATTGAAAATAACTTATTGCTGCAGTTAGAACCTGAATCATCTAGTAGTGCGTCAGTGCCAAGGAAAATCCACAGACCTGTATGGGTCATGAATAGTTCGTCCCCATCTGTGACACCACTGTAGAAACTGAAAGTGTTAGAAACTTTTATGACAAGACAATAGAGTGACTCTGGAGAATAAGAAAATTTTGACTTCAATCTCCTATGCCTTCGCTTTTGTGTTTTATGACTCACCTAATTCATTTTTCATGCTTTACCTATGTATATGTTAAATTTATATGAATATCTTCCACAGGACAAACACAAGGCCTCTGGTTTAGAGAATAGATTATTCCTTGGTGTCTTAGCATCAGTTCCCTGAATTCCAGTTTCTTTTTGGCAGTATGATGAATGCAAGGAGAAAATGGGAAAATGGGAGCTTACGTAGTGTGGCTGGAAAGTTGACCCATTCTTCCATTCAGACAGAGGGAATTATTTACTCTGAGTATAACCAGATATTCCAAGGGAGGCAAGGAGAATGAGGTGTATGCCTCCCTGAACCTTCAGTGTGAGCTGATGATGTTCCAGGAGAGAATTCTCTAAATCTCCTCAGAGCAATACACTATCTCTGGCTTCTAAAGTGCATTTGCTATTAAACCAGTTGTTTTTTTTTTTTTTTTTTTTAAATCCAAGTTTGCCAGCAGTTCTCAGAAACTTCAAAGCGTAGATGTGAAAATATTCATGAAGAAAATTGGTTCCCAACAGTATTAATCCAAGACAGAAGGGCAATTAAAAACCAGAATTCTCCACTTTACAATAGGTGGTAGCACTATTTTAACTAGCAGATAGAAGGAGATAAAAATGTGAGTCTCAGTTTGGTGAGGGGCTGGATGATGAATTTGATTTAGATGGCATTTCTCAGAAAGGAAGTTTTGAAACTTAGAGGAAAAATGACCTTTGCAAGTCCTTGTCTAATTGACATTGAGACCAGAAAGTGAAATAATCTCCATTGGACAGAGAAGAGGGAAGAGAAGAAAAGAGAGGACATTAGGAAACAAAACTTGGCTAATGCTGGGCCTAATAGAAATTAGGGGATATTAAGAGGAGTGTGTGAACTAAGTTGTGTGGGCAACTAGACAGAGTCACAAAAGGTCCCAAGGAATGACTGATTCACCCATTGTCAGCTACCTTGGAGAAGTTCATTGCTATCAGAAGGCAGGTCCCTTGCTTGACACTTGAGGACACTAACTGCAATCCCTTAGGCTTATTCCTATGAAATCATTTTGTTTTTCCCATGCTAATTCTGGGAATGGGAAGCTGCTGGGATGAACCTATAGATTATTTCACCTGGCTAATATTTGGATATCTGGATCTTTCTCATACAGTCTCACATTTTTGGTGTCTGTCTCTCTGTCTCTGTCTCAAAAAAAAAAAAAAAAAAAAGACCATATAAGATCTACATATCTCATTAGATAGAGTGACTTATCCAGAGCTTTATTATCCCCAACATGCTCCCTGACTCTGGTCTGGTTCATGAACAGCAGTTACCATGAATGAATGTGTGCCTCACTTTTTTCTTCCACCCTGCTGTCTTGAATTACTTTCATGAATTACTCGAACCCTTCAATGCACACTATCTTCTCCTTAGAATCTTTCTTGTTAAAATATATTTCTCTATTTTAAAAAAGTAATCTCTGTGACAGGAGCCAATCCAGCAGAGACTTTAAAGAGTTAAGTTTCAAATCTCAGGCCTACAGCACACTGGCTTTTGCAGAGAGGAGGAGACTGGTCACTGGAGCTGATGGCTTCTGCTCAGAGCATGAGTTGGTGGGGGGACATTGCTGACCAGACAGGTATCATGTATTTGATCATCCTGACATCTGGGTAGAGCCATGTGATTTGTGCAGGGCAGTAAAATAAGAGACAGTGATACAGGTCACATCTTGACCCAAGAAGTTTCTCAAAATGGAGTTTGTTTTCTGCACACTCATTGCACACCTGTGATGTTCTCCGAGTCCATGTGTTGAATGAAATCTTTAGCTTCATAAAATGCCCCAAACCTGCAGCTCTGAGTCAATGCTTGAAAAAGAGCCATCCAGCAAGGTTGTATAACCTGGAATATTGGAACTGGATTTTATTGGAGAGAGAATTTCATGTTTCATATGTAAAGTCACTGACTTTAGTGTGATAGAATAGTTAGCCTGTGGACCAACATGCCAGGTTTTTGACCTTGGGCATATCACTTCACCTTTTGGTGCTACAGTTTCCACATCCATAAAATGGAAAGTTGAATATGAAGTACTTCCTATACTGTGAGGATTAAATGAGGGTAAATTCTATACAATGTTCAAAAGAGCATCCATTGTAGACCTTCAAAAAATTAGCTGTTGGCATTCGCATCATTATTACTTTCGCTTCACTAATGGAGACAGAGCTGGTCTTTGTAGAAGTGAATCATTCTCTTCCTTTCTAGTACTGTATAGATAATAGAGCCAAGTTAGGGCACCAGAATTGGTAGCTTGTGATCAGAAAATTCCCCTGCAGAAATCCAGTCAGGCATTTCCACAATAAAGTAGAAAATCCTGTTGTCTATATTTTAATTTGCCACAATTATCTATACAGCGATGGCACTTTCACGAAATGGCCATCTCCTCTGAATTCATTATTTTTGTGGATCTGAGCCTTTGACCGGTGGGAGAAAATGGGAGAAATTCACTGAAAGTAGCTATGTCAAATATTTTCACTGTCTGATAGGTACAATACCATGGTGGGTAAGAAAACTCTTGTGACAGGGTTTTGCATTTATGGGGAAGGGACTGTGAGTACTGAAGACTCTTCTCACTGTGGCGCTTGCTGGGAGCTTAGGTCTCCTTGGCTCCAGGTCTTGTGAAAAGTCTTCATGTCGCCCGTGTTTCAACCTGCTGCCCTGTTGAGAAGCTTCAGAGAGCCCTAGGATCCCTATAGGTGTGGTGTAACCAGAGAACATTACTTTGTGAAACTTTGTGTGACCATTCTGCGTTTCTATGATGTGAGAAGAAGAGAATGGGAATGTTTAGAGGGGGGTCATTCCTAAGAAACTCCAGGTGTTTGTAGGAATCCATTCTATAGGGCAAGAGCTATTTTTTTTCTCTATTGAAGCTGCATAAGGACTGTGATTATTTGAGTTCTGATGACCTTTCTCAGACTCACCTCTTCCTTCTCCCCACCAAGCTGATTTGAATCCATGTTCCTTCTAATTAAATGTACTTCTCATTCCTTTGACTTAATTAAAGAATCAGTTCTGGCATTACCTAAGCTCAAAGGGAACCTGCAAAGGGTTCATGCATGCATCTCTCCATCCTTGGTATATTTATGTGTTGAAAGACCAAGAGGAGCACTCCTGGGCCGATTCTGGCAGCCCAGGAACCCTGGTTTATCCACCACTTCCTTATGGGTTTTCCTCCTCAGATGGCAGTGCTGGGAGAAGCTGTCAACCTTGGTAGGGAAACCAGGCAGAAAATCAGAGAGTCAGATATTCACCAGGAAGCAGCAAGTTGAGTTTTCCAGATAATCTGCATCCCACTCCACCTTTACCTACAGCACAATGGAATACATTTCAGTCTAGTTGGCCTTCTAAGTTCAATCAGCATTAATTTAATAATACATATGCAACAAATAAGTGCTTCAAATGGCTAGAAAATGAGTACAGATCCACGTGTGTTTATTCTGATATTGGTACCTAAACAGAATATTTATCAGTGATGGCAGTGGAATTTTCTTTTCCTCCCCCCACGGCTTCCCAAATTGGAAGAGGAAATCATTTGCTAATCGCTTAGGGGTTTGCATATAGACCAGGTTGGGAACATCTTGGGCAACTTTGCAACTTGGCTTTTCTGTGTGTTCACACTGCTTTTCTGTGCCCTCATTCTCCTCGGGGGCGACTTTCTTCTCTGGTGGGACACTGCTGCCTCCACTGATTGGTCTAGAGCAGCTGAGCTCCACCTGCTGTCGTGATTCTCTGGGGAAGCCTAGGGAGCATTAGAATTTTTACCACATAGACAGGAGTTCTGCACAACAGTCATTAGGACAAAGAATATCCTAAAATAGAGTCCAAGATTATCAGATTATCAGTCCAAGATTATTCTTCTCATAATGCAAACAGAGAAAAGAGGAAAATCTCTAAGTTAGCATGTAACTGCACAACTTAGGCAAAGCAAGGACCATATGTCAGGTTTCCAGATCCCAGGTCCATGGGCAATCCAAAATATAGCTGCCAGTCAAAGAAAATAGGTCACAGGAAGCACATGCACTTTTTGATTGTTTTTGTCTTAAGCCTGGCTCAGTACAGAGTTCTGTTCAAAGAAATAACTGAAAAAAAAAAATTAAAAAATAAATAGAAATGTTTAATACAAAAGAACATGGTAATGATGCTTGTGGAGGGATTGGTACCCCCTAACTGTCAAAATCTGATTTTCAGAGTTTAAAACAGGACACTAACACAAATGCAATATAAATAGCCATTGGTTTTATTGAATTAATAACAAGGGAGTAGATAAGATGGCAAAAATGGTTACAAGAGCATTTAAAGGAATTAAAAAAATATGTGTGCTTAAGTTTGCTAGGTTGTGTACAGAACTGGTTAATGCTTCATAGGGCAAAAAACTGTAACACACTAACTTTTGGGAATATATTTTCTACTGAACATAAATCTACACTTCAACGTGTAAGTTCACAAAGACCAGACTCACTCAAATAGTAAACAACATTAATTCAACTAGTTAAGTACAGGCTTCTATAAAATTAAGTACAGTCATGTATAATATAATAATGATGTTTTAGCCAACGGTAGTCCACACACACAGCAGTATTACCACGAAATAACAACATCTACTGACATTATAGCCATCTTTTTCTAATGTTCACATAATGACAAATTTGCCCAGTACATTTTCTAGAATATGTCCCCATCATTAAGCAATGCATGACTATAATTCTTGAGTAAGCCCATTAGGCAAGGTCTCACTTGTTGTTGACTAACATGCCTTTACTTTCTTGTCCCTTGCTTCAATTTCTTCTGAGTGTTGAGTAGTAAGCAAAGCAAATATGCAACCTGTGATAGTCAGCTTTTCATCACCATGATCAAAACATCTGACGAAAACAGCTTAAAGGAGGGAAGGTTGATTGTGGCTTCTAGTTTCAGAGATTTCAGTCCATGATGACCCAGCTTCGAAGCTCTGGGCCTGAGGTGAGGCAGAAAAAACATGGTGGGAGGGTGTGGTGGAGGAAAGCATCTCAGCTCATGGCAGCTGAGAAACAGCAAGAAAAAGGAAGGGGCCAGGGACAAGATAAAGTCCCCAAAGTCAGGTCCCCAGTGACCTACTTCCTCCAACCATAACCCACCTGCCTGTACTTTCCATTACCCTCCTGTTGTCCTTTGGGCTATCAAAGGGTTAATTCACTAATGAAGTCAAAGCCCTCGCTGATTGCTTCCCTAAACCTTACTTCGGAAACTTGCTGCTTCGGGAACATTATGCTTTGGATATCAGGTTTCCCCCAAAAGCTCTTGTTAATGCAGGAATGTTCAGAGGTTAAATGATTGGATTGTGAGAACTGTAACCTCATCAGTCCATCCTAGTTTGAATGAACTGGGTGGTAACTGTAGTCACGTGTGGCATGGCAGAAGGAAGTGGGTCCCTGGGGGTGTGCCCTGGAAGGGTTCATCTTCCCTGAGGCTGCTTCTGCCTGTTTCTCTTTCCTGACCCTGATGAGCTGGGCACTTTTCCACCACTGGGCCCTTTCCCCATGATATGCTACCTCACCTTGGGCCCAGAGCAATGGAGTCGGCCATGTACAGGCTGAGATCTGAGAAACCATGAGCCCCAAATAAACTTTCTCTCCTCTAAGATACTCTTTTTCAGATGTTTTAGTCACAGTAATGAAAAAGCTAACTAAAACAGGAACCAAGTCTTCAACATAGCCTTTGGGGACAGTCCAGCTCTAAACCATAACAGCTTTGGGCCATCATCACAGTGGAGCTTCTTCCTCACCCTTCAGGTTTTCCCCTTCACAGCCCATGCCAGGATCTGCCTCCTCCCCGTCACATGCCTGTCAGCAGTCTTGCATTTCTCCCCAGCCTCTGGGCTTTACCTTTCCTGCCTCTTTTCTTCCTTCTTCCCAGTGTCAGTTTCTCAGGATGCTCAGGTTTTTGCAGTCCTCCTGTTGTGACTCACCCTACTGATCCTTAAGATAAGAACTTTTCATGGTATCAACAATATTGTAGAAAAGGTGAACAGTGGGGTTAGTTCTAGGAAACCAAAGCTGAATTTTTCTCAGGGATGGAAAGAGCCGTGAGGCTGAGCGTGCTCAAACATTAGCTATCTTACCGTGTTTCTGTTGCCAGTACAGTTCCACCCAGCAAAGGGTCTCCCAGAAATGATGATTCTAGAAAGGATGTTAGAATATGACTTTCTTCCCAGCAGTTCTGGAGGCTGAGACAGGAGGACCACAAGTTCAAAGCCAGCCTTAGCAACTTAGTAAAGCCCTAAGCAACTTAATGAGAACCTGTCTCTGAAAAGAGAAGGGATGTGGCTCAGTGGTTCAGTGCCCCAGGTTCAATCCCGAAACAGTGCCATAAACAAGCTAACAGAACAATGACCTTGACTTTCTTGATTTGGGATAGCCTGGGCTCTTCAGTCTATCAGCAGTACCTTTCCCTGAGTTTTCCCTTTTCTTGAAACCACTTTGAAAATCCCTGGCTTTCTGTGAGTAGCTTGGATGACTTCTTTTCCTTTCCCTGCTCTGTTTTCATGGATCTATAATTATCATTAAGCACTCAGCCTATTTTTGTAGGTGCAAACTTCATTTTAAGGAAGAGCATTTCTGAGGATCTTTCATTGAGTTTTTTGTAGGACCTAAAACAAGGAATGCATTAGCTTGTGTAAAGAACAGATGTTTCTGCCTGAAATCAGAGTCAGGAAGTACAGCATTTGTTCACTTTTAAAATAGATCAGAATTAGGAAGGATGTGCAGCTTGGGCCTGGAAAACCTGGTTGCAGTCAGGGGAATCTTATGGCGGTGTGTGGCCTTGGGCAGTTTATTCAGGCCCCAAGAGAGGAAATGATGTTTTTCTTGAGTCACACAGGGAGTTAGTGATGGTAAGGATGTGTGTGTGTATGTGTGGTGTGTGTCAGTGCGTGTGTACTAAATGGAAGAGTGGGGGCAGCATAGAGACCTGCTTTCCTGTTTGCCTAGAGCATGTCTCCTTGGAATATTTGCATGTTATCTCTAGTGTAGTAGAATTAAAACTTCCCCTGACCTTATTTCTTATGATTGTTATGGTTTAGGTATGAGGTGTTCCCCAAAAGCACATGTGTGAGACAGTGCAAGAATGTTCAGAGGTGAAATGATTAGATTATGGGAGGTATAGCCTAATCAGTGGATTATTCCACTGGTGTGGATTAATGATTTGGTAACTGTAGACAGGTAGAGTGTGGATAGAAGTAGGTCATTGAGGTTGTGCCTTCAGAGTTTATACTTTGTTTTTGGTGAGCAGAACTCTCCCTGCCCCGCCATGAATGTGTGTGTGTGTGTGTGTGTGTTTTGGTTGTCATGTCCTGAGCTGCTTTCCTCTGCCACACCCTTCCACCATGAAGTTCTGTCTCACTGTGGACCCAGAGCTATGGAGTCCACCATCTGTGGACTGAGACCTTTGGACCCATGAACAAAAATAAACTTTTTGCTTCTCTACATTGTTCTTGTCAGGTCTTTGGTCACAGTGACACAATAACTACTACAGTGGTGTCCCTGAAGGATGTGGTATTTGCCTGTCATTAACAGAGCTGAGCTTTGACCAATTTGCAAAGGCTCTAGGAGTGGGCACTGGGCATTTCATTCCCTTTTAGCATGTGAGTATGAATCCTGATATATTTTTACTCTATCCCCTCTTGATTAATCCTGAAAGTTCCACCCCTAGAGAATTAATGCCCTGAGAAAGGGGACGAGGGAAGTGTCTGCAGCTTCAGAAAGCCCATGAGACTCCTGGTCTGGATGCCCTATTTTATTTTATTTTTTGGCATCAAAGATTGAATCCAGGGGTCCTTATCCACTGTGTCACAATCCCAGCCCTTTACATTTTTTTTTTTTTTTTTTTTTAGATTTGATATAGAGTCCCACTAAGTTGCTTAGGGCATCACTAAGTTGTCGAGCCTAGTTTTGAACTTGGGATCCTTCTGTCTCGGCCTCCTGAGCCACTGGGAATACAGACATGTGCTGCTGTGCCCAGTTGGATGATCTGTTTTACATGTTTTATAAGGGAGCCCAGCTCCCCTGCAGATTAGTTTCTTTTGGAGACGTAATGGGTAGGGAATGTTGAAGTGCTAGTCTCTGTAGACAACCACCCTGTCCCCAGTAATAGTCACCACTCATCATGACCTCTTGAGTGCCTTTTATGCTATTTCCTGAATCCTACAGTGGTACAAGTTGCTCACCTTTATCATGGGTGCTGGGACTTATAGATATCAGGGAATTGGGGTGAAGTCTGCTTCTGCCCCATGTTCCCTACTGTTTGAGGACTTCTTTCATTCTGGAGAGTTTGAGTTCTGGCTCTCTACCAAATTTTAGCTCTAATGGCACAAGATCACCTGCTAGCTCCCTGTGCTGCATCTTTAAAGCATCAGGAACACAAAGCCAGTTGAGTATAGATTAGCATGTCATAGTTTGGGGTTTCTGTGATCTTTGAGACTTAACATGAGAGGTGAATGCCAGCTGTCAGGTAGAGTCATGATGTTGAAATATTTATGGTAAAAGGTCAGATATTTTGTTTAAAATTTTTTTCTTACTCCTTATAGGCTAATGCTTTTAAGTCTGATAAAAATAAAAAGATAAAATAAAAAACTTGTTTCCTTTTCTCTATTGGATCAGTGGGAGTTGTTCTTTTAAGTCTCCATAAAGCCTCTGAATGTTTGTTCTCATTTCTACTCCTTGATACAGACTGATAACAGGTCATGTGCAGACCAGCATTGTGATGGCCCACAGTGCGAAGGGGCCTGAGTCAGAGCTTGTGCAGGGGGTTTCCAGCCTTGCCTTTCCCTTTTTCTTTTTTATTGCTGGAGGGGTCTCTACCATGTTCATCCCTTCAATAGTGCTGGTCCCATATTCAGAGTCTGCTTTCTTTAACTAACACAGAATCAGCTGTTGAGGACACTTGAGCTCCCTTGGAATCTTTTATAGGGATGAGAATTAAGTCATCCATTATAGTGTCTGGGGACCTAATATTTGTTTATACATTTCTAGCTAAATTTTATTTACTGCAAATTATCCTGTATGTGACAAGTACCTTAGGTCTGTGCCTGGAAGCACTGGTTTTGCAAGGAAGTAGGAATGTAGAATCTAGCAGGTGATTTGAATCATGTCTTTCCAACATGCCCATTTAAGAAGGTTGTCGAAGCGTAAGTCTTGTTTAAACTGTGAAGAGGTTTATGTAGAAGTTCAATACTATAAGATGGAAATTAAGAAGCCAGTGAACTCAGGCTGCCCTGCTACTACATGAAGGAGATTGAAGGAGGGAGAGGAGGAGAGAGAAAATAAACAGCTAGAATCTGAAACTTTGTGAGAGCTGATGTCCTTCTGAAGGAGGTGAATTTGAAGGGTCAGGACTGATCTTTGGGCTTAGAAGCATTTGCATTGTGAACTACATCAGAAGCACTCACTTAGTTTCCTTTGTTGTTCTAGGGAGCACTAGTGATGGTTGAAATAATGCGTCAGGGCACTAGCTCCATTAAGTGTATTTGTTCATCACCTGAAATGACTCTATCGGCCTCGGAGATTGTAAATGGCTTGCTTTCTAATCAGGAGACAGATGTACTTCTGAGACTGGAACTACATAGACCAATGAAAAGGACAGATAATGCCATTATTTAAAAACTTTGCACTCAATAAACTGTCTCAAAGACAAAGTCACACAGTGAGGTTTGAGGGAATTACGAGAGAGAATTATCTAGATTGGTGCATTGTGGTACCCAGCCTTACTTAGCAAGACTTATTAATACTAGAAATAGATGATGCTTGCTTGGTTGGTACCTCTGTCCAATTGATAATCTGTTTCACACTTAAACAAACGATGGGCTGGAATTGATGCTACTAAAATACTTTACTAGAATAAAAGGGGCCAAGTTTTGCAGTGCCCGTTTTTATGGGCAGCAGGATCACCTTGGATGCTCATTAGTCATGCAAAATTCAGGATCCCAATCCCAGATACTCTGAATCATCAGACCTGGGGCCACCTACACCACCTTCACAGGCATGCCAGGTGAGGCTCCCACATGTCTCCTGGAGGCCATGCAACTTTCACGCTGCATGACAGAGGAAATGAGATTCTACCATATGGCCTTGGTGAGGCCATTCAAGCTGTAAAAGATAGAACCAGGCCTGGAACTTGGAAATCCTGTCCCACTCCCTATACTACCTGAAAGCTACCAAGTTCTCCAGCTGAACTGTGGCTCTGCCTTAGAAACAACAAACATCTTTTTTAGTTTATTGTTAGAGTGGTTCGATGAAACCAGGGACAGCAGAATCCAAGTGCCTAGTATGTCACCAAGCTTGCTTTTAAAATTTTCTTCTAATTTCATCATATCCTGTAACTGTCTTGGGTCTCCATAAGCTCAGACACAGCCTGAGAATCTAGGAGACAGACAGGCTTCTCTTTTTGAGTCAGGTAGGGATCCAGAAATCACAGGAAGAGGTAGAATACCTACATGGTCCACTTTTCATGGTGCAAAAGACAGCTCAAAACCAAAGCAGTTCCTCATTATAGGCATTTATCTGACACCAGAAGTTCTCTGACATCAACTATTTCTGACACTCCCTGGCTTAGCAGAGACCGCAGAGGTTAAAGGCAGTCTCACAAGCCCACCCCACCTCAAATGCCAACTCTAAGACCCAGGGGTCCCCAACCCACCTGCACCTGTACCTTGCTGGCTACACATTTGGAAGTTTCCATGCTGTTAAACCCTTTGTGGTAATTTGGTAGAATGTTTCTCAGAATCTAGAAAAGAGTTGTAATTGCAGTTTTATTTTAAAGGATATCACTCAGGAAAAGCCAAATGCAAGAGATTCGAAAGGCAAGATACAGTAGTGAGAAAAAGGGGTAGGGCTTCCACCCCCTCCTCAGGCACTGCAATGTCACCACATGCTGGTGTGTTCACCTAAGTTTTTGTCAAGATTTAATTACACAGCCAGCGATTGCATAAATTACATCCGCATGATTGAACTTGGTCTTCAGTCCCTTTTCCATCTCTAGAGATCAGAGTACAGACTGAAGTGTTCCTACTCTCTAAACATGTTTGCCTTGTTTTTTTTATGATGAGTCCCCTAAAGGCCATATGTAGGAGCTTTGCCATGAGCCACATCAGAAACTCAGGTAGGGTCTAAAGGGGCTCCTTATAAATAACAAAAGATGATCATAGTACTCGGGAAACTCCCAGGGTGTTGAGTCCTGTGCCAGGCACTTGAGGACAAAGACCAGACATCTATTTTTATTACACCACACCTTTCAATTTTGTTTTGAATAAGTGCTGTTTTCACAGAAGGCCATTTGTCTTCTTGACAAATCTGCAGCTTCGTGTAAGGAAATGTTTACTCTCTGGATCTGGACTGCCATATGTGGGAATATTAGAAGTGATTATGTGTGCACTTTGCATTTCTTAAATTATAAAAGATGAGAAACAAGATGGCCTTATAGATTATTTTGTAACTGTCTAAATGTTATTATGATGTATAAGGAAGAATAGATTTATATGGGATGGTACATTACTGTTAGCAGTATTAGGTTGCAGTAATAAATAACATCCAAATGACACTCTCTAGTTTATAACATACTTTCCTAGGCATGACAGTAAACACTTAACATTTTTTGAATACATTCTTGGGTGGAGTCCATGCTCAGTGTTTATACGCATCATAATTCAGGTGAGCACTATTGCTGTCTTCATTTTGCTAGTGAGGAAGCTGTGGTATACAGGGGGTTAAGTAATTTGTTTCAGATCACAGGATTAGCATCATAGTTGAACCCTAGTTTGTCTGAGCCCAGAGCCCTAAATTATAGTCCTTGTACAAGAAGCTGGAAGTAGAGGAAGGAAATCTAGACTAACAGCTAAAGTGGGTTCTAATCCTTAAGAGCTGGGTGTTCCGTTCAACCTTGAGTGATTCACTTTCCTAAATCTCCAGTTTTTCCTTCCATGTTCTCAGGCAGGGCCTGAGTTAAGGTAGAAGCTCTCTGACTTTTGGAACCTTGTCCTTTGTGATCTGATGCCTGAGTTGTTTGACTTCTTGGCTTCTGTTCTGTTCTGATTGTTGTTGTTTTGATACCAGGAATTGAACCCAGGGCACTTAACCACTGAGCCACACCCCCAGTTCTGTTTTATATTTTATTACAGGTCTCACTGAGTTGCTTAGAGTCTTGCTAAGGAACTGACATTGGCTTTGAACTCCCGATCCTCCTGCCTCTGCCTCCTGAGCTGCGGGATTACAGGCGTGCATCATCTTGCCTGGCTTTCTCTTCTGGTTTTCAGGAAGGTGATGGTTTATGAATCTGGGAACTTGGAAGGTGAAGGGCAGGTTTCCTAACTTTTGAAGGTCATAATTTCTAGTCACAGCATCCTTCTGAACAACTTTATCTGCTCTTTGCATATGAATCGAGACCATTTTACAGAGTCTATAGATGTTGTAAAGGGAAGATTTCAAAATGGAGTCCTGGGATTTTTTTTTTTTTTTTTTTTTTTTTTTTAAATTTGTTTTTTGCTTTCTCCCTGGTGGTCGAAATCTAGAGTATTTGGTTTTGGTTTTCTGGTTTTCCCTCCTACTGTTACAGAGTATTGTAGCTGTTCTGGTAGAGCCAAACTTTAGCTTTCTGACTGTCTTTACCAATACAGTTGACTTTAGTCAAGTGGCTTAAGTTCTCCGAACCTTAGTTTTTTTGTGAAATGACAATAACAATACCCACTTTAGTGCTCTGTTGCTCTGTGAGGTGAGAAGCTTTCCTCCATCATGGTGTTTCTGCCTCAAAACCAGTCAACCCCAGACTAAAACCTTGGAACCCACAAAAGATTTGGGAGGTCTGCATTGAAGGCAGCATGTAGGACCAGCGACAGCATTTTTGTGAATGTATTCAGATTTGGTGATGACCTCAGCAGTAGTAAGATCCCTGAATCTCAGGCAGGGTTCCCAGCAGGTCTCGGTTGCTCTCCAGCGTAGCTGTCCTTCTCCCATAGGGAACTTGTAGCTCCACCACCTTAACCCAAGGATCTTCCTGGGAAACACAGTGCAAGGCAAGTGGTAGAGCCCAAACATCAGACATTCAGACCGTACCCCGTCACTTGAAAGTAGCACTTGGTTCTTTCCTTTGGACTTCTGTGGACAAAATGGTCATTTACATTCACCCGGGTGCCAAGCTGTGAGAAATACAGTTTTCTGTGCGTCCACTGGGGAAAATATAACCCTATATAGCATTATCTCTGCCACAACCTATTCAAAGAAGAACTACATTGCAGTATTCAAATTTACAAGGGAATTAAGTATTAATTATAAGACTAATTTACTGCCACAGAGAGTGAGTTCTTTCTGCTGAAGAGATCACTTATTCATATAACTGATGATGCTTTTTTTTCCTCCATCAGGACAAAAAAATACATAAAACTAATGCCTAGTCTCAGAAACAATGAAGGCAAATATCCTTGAGAAATATCCATGCACTATAAAAGCTAATGAATGACTTAGCAATGCAGAAGTTGGTAAAAGGATCTACTTTGTGCAGTGTTTGGAATTTACTGCCAAATTCTTACTGGTCCTCAATCCCACTATTCCTCTTGTCTTTTAGTCTCCTTGATTGAGTAGCAGCCTTGCCGGGCCTCCACAGGCGTTGTATATTAGTGAATTCCAGAACTTTCTTTGTTTTCTCCTCTTTTGCTGCTTCAAGAATAGATTGGGCTTGCCAGATAAGCAGTTTCTGGATAAATAAAGCCCTTGACTTTTTTTTTTTTTTTTGTACTTTTCAGAGTTTTTCTGTGTATGCGGTTTCGATCTTCATAATTATGTCCAGGAACTTTAAGTTCAGTTGAGTGTACTCTTTTAAATCTGGAATGGACTTGCACATCATAAAATTGATTTGCTCTTTTGTAATGATTGGTCTTGATATTAGTGTTAAATTAGATCCAGATTTCTTTTATTCTCTTAAATGATCAGGAGAATCAGAATTAAAGGAAATGAGAGGGGTGAGGGAAGCCCTGGTGTTCAATGTTATTTGCTAACACATTATCTACCTCCTCTCAATGTGTGAGGAATCCGGAAATACGTAATTGTTTGGACAAAGAAGAAGCAAGTAGGAGGGAAATCTAACAGACAAGGAAAAATAAAATGAGAATCACTGAGTCAATCATGGGATCTTATTGTATGCAATAACTGCACACATGTAATTATCATACATAATTATATAAAATGATAGAGGGCTTAAAAAATAATGGGGAGTAGACATAGGACCTGCTATACTTTCAGTTCTAAATGAAAGGTTCTCAAATTTGGACTGTATGCCATGTTTTACAAAGATTTTCTTCAGAAGTTACTTATTTCTTGTAAGGACTTAGATGAAGAAAGAGCAATACTCTCTCATAGAGCCAAAAGCTCTAGACGATAAAATTGATTTTGCTCTTCCTATGTGATTCCAGTAACTCAACACAATATTCTTAGGGAATCGGTCCATCTGGCTGGAGAAAATCTTCAGATTAGGTGTTAAAAAGAATCTATCCCTGCCCTGATTCTCATAGCCTGGTTCTCATACTTGAAGGAACACAAAGGTGGCAAATTTGTGGGGAGGCACTCTGAACCTCAGTTTCCGCCTTTGCAAAATAGGGAAATGATAGGACTTAAAGAGAAATTCATGAAGACCTAACACTCGTCCTGAGTCACACAGCATGGTGTCTCACATAAAATAAATACATAGATGCTTTTGCTTTTTATTTTGGGTCCAGAAAATAATTATTGGGACCCGAATCCTCTCTTAACTCTGACAACTCTGAAGTAGTCTAATCTTTCTAAAATAGATGAGCAGTTAGTTTTCCTTTTTTATTAAACAAGTGATATCTGTCAGCACTGCTTTATATTTCCATGTCAAGATTCATGAGCAGATTTGTGCTGCCTTTGTCCTCATGTCTGGACATTTTGCCATTTAGCAGCTCCCACCTGTTCTAGAAGTAGAACATTTTGCAGACCCCACTGCCAAGTAGTTACTTTCTGTTTACAAGATTGAAGCATCAACTAAAGTGATCCCACATAGTCCTCATAGTTCTGGAGGAGCACGTCAGGAAGGAGAGGCAATGAAACATTGGGGTTGTTGGCAAGGATGCCTATTGGACTAGTCAGCCCTTAGCAGCTATGTGGTACTGTGTATGCAGAGGAGCTGCGTGGCTTGGTCTTCCGTAGACTACCTGGTGAGTTTGCATGGTTGTTTAGAATAACCTCAGTCTTCTTCATTGTCAGATAAGATCGACACTTGGTGGATCAATATACTCTAGTAGCTATGGAGGCTGGTAACTTCCCAGATCGCAAGTGGGAGCCCTTAAGAAATGAAAATTGAATGTCTTCCTGCCTTGGAAGAGTATAGGATACAGAAAGAGAAGCCCAAGAACAGAGAGAAAACACCATTGCAGCAAAATTCTTTCAAGTGCACACTAACACTTTTAACTTGAGCCTTTTAAGTGTGGTATCTTATTTCACTGGATTCCTAACTCAATCACAGAAGGAAAGAGTGAAAGTGATTAAAAAAAAAAATCTGTGAAGGCCAAGAGCCACAGTCGACAGTCCCTTTTGTTTTAGATTCAGAAGAGGATTAAATGATTCCTGTTTTTCTAAAACTATTGAAAATAGCTCTTTTATTTAATTTCTCCCCTTGTTTATATAAATATCAGGATTGAACTGGGATACTTAACCACTGAGCCACATTTATCAGTCCTTTTTTAAAAATTTTTTATTTTGAGTCAGGGTCTTGCTAAGAGCTGAGGCTGGCCTTGAATTTGGGATCCTCCAGTCTTAGTCTCCCAAGCTGCTGTGATTACAGGCATGTGCCACCACACCTGGCTGTTTCAAGCTTTCCTTATACTTCATTTTAGTTGCCTTTATTACAGGCAACATACAGGGAGCTATTTTGTTTTTTAATAAAAGGGTGTAATAAAATGGTGAATACTATGGTGATCTCTGATGTGGTTTTGTTTCTAACTATGGTATTTTATGTTTATTGTCTCTTTTTTTGCATTTTCTTTCCCTTTTATCTGCATTCATCCAATTAATTAGTATTTTATTCTCTATTAATTTAGTGTTTCAGCCATATATTATTGTTTTTAGTGCTTGCCTTCATATTTTTACCTTTGCACTTAAACCTACTTCAATCTTGCTACATTTTTCACCATTTTTTTTTGAAAATTTTTAGGTATTCAGCCCCATTAGAAGAATTTGACATTGTGCACTTGTATGTTCTCTACCCAGATTGTATAATTTTTCATTGTATTTGCTATATTAAAAAAAGATTTCTTTTGAAACCTTATTTGCTTTTGTTTGCAATAGCGCCCCCAAATTTTCCATTTTCATTAATAAGTTCATTCAAGCTTTTTCTTTTTCTTTTTTTGGATACTAGAAATTGAACCCAGGAATGCTCTACCACTGAGCCACGTCCCCAGCTCTTTCTGTGTTTTATTTTGAGAAAGGGTCCTGCTAAGTTGCTGCAGACCTTGCAAAGTTGCTGAGGCTAGCCCTGAACTTGCGATCCTTCTGCTTCAGTCTCCTGATTCGCTGGGGTTACAGGCATGCACCACTGAGCCCCACTTGAATTGAAGTTTCTTAAAGTCCTACCCAAAACAGGGTGGTTGAGCTGGAGTGAGTTTTAACTCATTGAGTTTATAGAGGGGAACTTTGAAGTTTCTCACAGGGTGTCCTTTTTACATAGCAACCTCAGAAGGGATTCATTAGCCCCACCCTAGACCCTCAGCTGCCATTGTATTCCCCAGATTTTACCTTCTCAAATTTTCACCTTTTGAAGTTAAATTTGTCCAACAGGTGCAATCATATATTATCTCTTGCCACTTCCAGGGAATTGGTGATTGATAGACCTGCTACTTTGATCAATTTGTCACAAATTGATAAATGTTTAACTGAACTTACAAATGGTAATGTGCCATCCTCTTTGTAATAAGTTTGAACTGATTTTATTATTTTAATCTGTCAGGAATATCAAAACCAGTGTATTGTTTTTCCTTCTTTTCTTTTGGGTGCTGAGGATCAGATCCAGGTCCTCATGCATGCTAAATAGGATCTCTTTCATTGAACTATGTCCTCAGCCCTTAACTCATGCTTTTGATTAATTAAAAAATAATTTTAAAACCTGTGTTGATATCTAATTATTCCCAGAAACTGGGATTCATCAAGTTCTAAAACATAGCATCTATCTTCAAGATATTGAACTGCATACACACACAGCCTAAAACATTTTCAATTTGGGAATTATAAAAAAAATAATTAGCATGTCAAATGTTATTTTAAAAAATTTTAAATGTGACATTTATAATCAGATCCCATTGTCACAAAGCTGAAGAAAAGGTAAACTGGGGAAACATTTTAGATGTCTGTCCTAATAGATAATCTGCACTAAAATCAAGTAAATGCCTAAAGACCTTAAGCGTATTTATGAATATATATGTATCTAAAATTCATAGCTCTACAAGATCATGATGTATTCTTCCTCCCCATTCTGGGCCAAAAGCTTCTTAAAAACTATGTGACTTGCAATTTATATTTGAATATTGCTTCAGTGTCCTTGAGTAATGGTTGGATTTGGCCTAAGTATTTTCTTTGTCTAACCAGCTTAATCATAAATAGGGGATGCATCAAAGTCTCTCCCATCTTTCCTCCATCACACTGTGCTTGAATTTACCAGTTTTCTTTCTTTCTGCTTCTTCATCTCACTTATTCCTTCTCCACTCACCATTCTCTGGTCTTACATGCTAAACATTTTTGAAACTACTTCTGTTAATGTCATAGTTATCACTGCAGGAATGGGCACTCTTCATTCCTAAGTTTGCTGGCACTTTCTACAGCATGCCACAGCACGTATGACTGCCTTTTTCCTAAAAGTATCTCTTGATGGATTCCATGTTCCTGCTCTGCCTTTCCTCCAAATCCTCTGCCTGTCCCTTCCCATTCTTTTTTTTATATTTTGCCCAATCCTCTAGTGACAGGGTTCTGCTCCAGGCTGTCCTCTCAGTCAACACATTATCCTTGAGTAAAATCTTTTAATCTCTTTAAGCTGTGGTCATTAATATTCAAATCACCAGCTCTCACGTCTCATCTTGAGACCTACACATCCCAAAGCCTACAAGATATTTCCACTTGGATGTTCCCAAGGCACCTCAAAGTCAGTATGTCCCTAATTGAATATCTTTCATTTTCCCTCACTCAGAATTTATTTTCTTCTAAGCAGACATGTTGAAGATTTGGACCTACTTTTTCTTCTATAAGATGCAGGGTCTCTGGTCTGATTCCAAGGTCCTTGATCCATTTGAGTTGAGTTTTGTGCAGGGGGAGAGATAGGGGTTTAATTTCATTCTGCTGCATGTGGATTTCCAGTTTTCCCAGCACCATTTGTTGAAGAGGCTATCTTTTCTCCATTGCATGTTTTTGGCACCTTTGTCTAGTATGAGAAAACTGTATTTATTTGGGTTTGTGTCCGTGTCCTCTATTCTGTGCCATTGATCCACCTGTCTGTTTTGGTGCCAATACCATGCCGTTTTTGTTACTGTTGCTTTGTAGTATAGTTGAAATTCTGGTATTGCAATACCACTGCTTCACTCTTCCTGCTAAGGATTGCTTTAGCTATTCTGTGTTTCTTATTCTTCCAGATGAATTTCATGATTGCTTGCTCTATTTCTGTAAGGTACATCATTGAGATTTTAATTGGAATTGCATTGAATCTGTAGAGCACTTTTGGTAGTATGGCCATTTTGACAATATTAATTCTACTTATCCAAGAACATGGGAGATCTTTCCATCTTCTAAGGTTTTCTTTAATTTTTCTTTAGTGTTCTGTAGTTCTCATTGTAGAGGTCTTTCACCTCTTTTGTTAGATCGATTCCCAAGTATTTTATTTTTTTCGAGGCTATTGTGAATGGGGTAGTTTTCCTAACTTCTCTTTCTTAGGATTCATCACTTACATATAAAAATGCATTAGATTTATGAGCATTGATCTTATATCCTGCTACTTTACTGAATTCACTTATGAGTTGTAAAAGTTTTCTGGTGGAATTTCCAGGTTCCTCTAAGTATATAATCATATCATCAGCGAACAGGGAAAATTTGAGTTCTTCTTTTCCTATTCATATCCCTTTAATTTCTTTGGTCTGTCTAAGTGCTCTGGCTAGAGTTTCAAGGACAATGTTGAATAGAAGTGGTGAAAGAGGGCATCCCTGCCTTGTTCCAGTTTTAGTAGGTCCAAATCTTCAACTTGTTGGCTTAGGATCAGACTTCCTTAACAGGACTCCCATAGCACAAGAAATAAAAGCAAGAATCAATAACTGGGATAGATTCAAACTAAATAGCTTTCTCTCAGCAAAGGAAACTATCAGCAATGTGAAGAGAGAGCCTACAGAGTGGGAGAAAATCTTTACCACTCATACTTCAGATAGAGCACTAATGTCCAGAATGTATAAAGAACTCAAACTCTACACCAAGAATACAAATAAGCCAGTCAAAAAATGGGCTAAGGAAATGAACAGATGCTTCACAGAAGAAGATGTACAAGCAATCAACAGATATATGAAAAAATGTTCACCATCTTTAGTAATAAGAGAAATGCAAATCAAAACTACCCTAAGATTCCATCTCACTCCAATTAGAATGGCGATTATCAAAAATACAAGCAACAGTAGGTGTTGGAGAGGATGTGGGGAAAAAGGTACGCTCATACATTGCTGGTGGGGATGCAAATTAGTTCAGCCATTCTGGAAAGCAGTGTTGAGATTCCTTAGAAAACTTGGAAAGGACCCACCATTTCACCTAGTTATCCCACCCCTTGGCCTATACCCAAAGGACTTAAAATCAGCATACTACAGTGATGCAGCCACATCAATGTTCATAGCTTAATTTACAATAGCCAGATTGTGGAACCAACCTCGATACCCTTCAATGATGAATGGATAAAGAAACTGTGGTCTATATATATATATATATATATACAGTGGAATATTACTCAGCCATAAAGAATAATAAAATTATGGCATTTGCAGGCAAATGGATGAAATTGGAGAATATCATGCTAAGTGAGATAAGGCCATCTCAAAAAACCAAAGGGTGAATGATCTCGCTGATAAGCAGACGACACATAATGGGGGGTGGGAGGGAGGTGAGAATGGAGGAAGGAGGGACTGTATAGAGGGAAAAGAGGGGTGGGAGGGATGGGGGGAAGGGAAAAAAATAACAGAACGAATCAAACACCATTACCCTATGTAAATGTATGATTACACAAATGGTATGCCTCTACTTCATGTACAGAGAAACAAGTTGTACCCCATTTGTTTACAATTTAAAAAAAAAGAATTTATTTTTTCACTCTGCTTTATGTTTGAGTAGTGATGCTGACTTCTACCTCTTGGTCTGTGAGGATTCTGGGGTCTCATTTGCAATTTGACCCTTCCAGTTTTTCTTCTCATTTCAAAAAGGTGACCAAGTTCCCTTTACTTTGCTGCTCTTATATATCTTGAACCTGTCACTTCTCATCATTAAAATCCCCATAATTCAACTCCATTGTTGATGTGGTATTATTTAATTGCTGTCTCCATGTGCTTTTGTGCTATTCCCAGTGTGAACTGTATTGTAGGTGAAGTGCAGAAATGATTGCAGAACTTGCTTTCAATTCTAGAGTGAGTGTTTAGAATCCTTTTTAACATAACCATTCATGTCAACATCTCATCCCTGTGTCGGACTCTTCCCTTTATCTACCCATCATCTGGTTTCCTGCAGGGCCCTTAATGCTGTGAAAGTATTTCATTTTCTTTAGCCTGCTGTGTCCTCTTGATTCTCTGGCCTTTTGCACGTTCTGACCCCTCCTGCTTTGACCGTTTCCACCCAGCCTTGTTGATTCCTGCTTTCCTTTTGGGTCTTAGACACTGCTCTTCCAGGCGTTGAATCTTTTCACCATTTTTCTGCATGTCTTTATTTACAGTATGTCAAATTATATAATTTTCCCTTTTGCCTCAAGTGTGCCCAACTTCAGCCAAACATTTTGCTAATAATAAATTTAATAAGAGCCAACTATTGTTAATTATTGGGGGTATTTCATATGAAAAGAGACATGTTAAGGGCTTTACGTTTGAGGATTAAATGGCCTAAAGCAATAGTTGCAGGTGATAGGTGCAATTGACCCCATTATACCAGTGAAACAGGATCAGAAAAGTCATTTGCCTTAGGCTCCCACAGCAAGAAGTGTTAACACTAGTGTACAAGCCTCGCCAGCTGCACCTCCAGACCCTGGAAAGAGTCAGACTTTATTCATCTCATTTTCCCAGCTTTATCTACTATAGTTCTTAGCACGTAGTAGGCGTTCAAGTAATATTTGTATGGAGAAAGAATAAATGAGTGGTTTCTGGGTAGTATATTAAAGTCATCAAAATTCACAGGTAAGGAAACTACCACACATCATGCCTGAGCCCTTCTCATGCCGCCCACCAGGCTGCAGGTTGAGACATCCTCAAACACTGGATGCTGCAGGGTGCCTTCGCTTCCTCTCAAAGCACATATTGCCCCCTAGGAAACCAGGCAAATCTAATTGCCCATTGGCACGTTTTCTCCCACCAAAATACATTCTTATTTGAAAATCAGGAACCAACTTTGATTGAATGACTCCCAAAGGGGATCTCTTAGAAGCTTAGTGGAGAATGCATAGAATCAAAGGGAAGGGAAGTTTTTTCTAGCAGGCCAGAACAGAGGCATAATAGGAAAATGGGTATTTGCTTTCTCCTTTGAGATAGAGAATCTCTTCATTCATTCTCATGAAACCCTGTTGCAGGTGCCATCTGCATTGGACTTTATTCACCACCTGATGCTCATCACCACCTGATGCCCATGGCTGAGTCATCAGAAGATTTTTAGACCCTCTGCTGCCATCACATAGAAAATATCTTTGCTGTGAATGAGAATTTGTGTTTATCCTTTAAGATTCAATATCCTGTTTAGGGTTCCATCACTAGCCACTGTAAGTCTCTAGTCTTTTCCCTTCCCTAGCCCATCCCTTACTTATCTCACCTCCCATTTTTGGGGAGTTCTCCAAAAATAGATAAATAATTGGTGTGCCTGGTAGTCCTTTGCATTCCCACCAAACCAAAATACATAGTCTGTGCCCCGTAAAGTTAGGGATGAGTGGAAAGAAATGTAAGCATTGCTACCAGTGCTCATTCTCTTTTGAAGTTAAGGTATTTAGTCTGCAGTGGGTTAAGGATCCATTGAAAGTGACATGACCTTTTGTATTAAGTGGTTGTATTTATTATTGTATATTTATAAAGTGGGTCCTCTGTACTAGACATTAGGCACCTGGTGAAAAGGAGAGACGGTGTTCCTGCCTTCACGGAACTCATGTTAAGTCACTAGCAATAAGAAGTCATGCAGGTCTATTAGAGCCCAGTGTTAAACCTCAGCAGAGTGCAGAGAGATCTGAGGTTCATGAGATCCGTGTAGAGGAGTACAGTTCATTACTTTTGACTTCACACTATAGGCAGACAAGGTATTAGGCTTATTTTGACAAAGACTTTGCAAGCTCATTTTTGGCTTCTTTGCCTACAGGGAAGTAGCTCACTGTCTTCTCAGCAGGTTGGGAGCCATCCTAACCAGATGGTCCCCAGCTGCACTTGCCAGCCACAGAGTGTTGGCTTGGTGTGTTTGCACGTGGCGCGGCAGTTGTCCAAACACCAGGCCATCGACAGAGTGTTTTCCAGTGCTCTCTGACAGAGCCGGGAAGGGAGGAGGAGTCCATGGGATGAGGTCCAGAGCGATTTTCTTTCATTTATGGTCTTATGCAAGCAGGCTTACTGCTGGGCAGGCTCCGGAGAGAGAATTAAGACTTGGGCAGAATCCTAGAAACCCATGACCTTTGTGGAGCCCAGAATCCAAAGGAACCTGCTAGCCATGTTCATTGGCAGCCTTTCTTCTGGCTGTTCCTACATCTATATCTCTACATCTATCTGCATCATTTTTCTTCCAGCTGAGCTCTGGCAAAGCATTTACATCTCAAAACACTGGTCAATCACTGTTCACTCCTTTTCTCGGTGTCACCATGTGGCTTCAGTGTTTTCCCTGTATTCTGCCTAGAGATCTGATAGCCTGCACTGTAAGACTTTCTTTAATAATAAATTAACTATTATTTTCCTTCATAACATCATTGACTCTTTCTGGTCCATATTCCAGACTTGATTGTTACTCTGTGATTCAAACTCTTTGTTCAACTACTCTGATCTTCAGCATTCATGTCTATACAATTGGGAGAAAAATTATCTTTTTGGCTCCTGAAAAGACAGTGATTAAGTTAGAATTAAAGTATCTATAAACTAAGTTATTCTTCATATATTCATGTTGTAGCTATTATTATTTTTAGTGATCTGATAAAGGTGATTTTTTAGAAATCTTAGATATGAGACTAAAGGAGAAAGTTTTAAGTAGTCAAAGAACACAGGGTTCTAAACAGTATGTGGATTTAAATTAGTTTTTAATGTTTGTTTTTTTTGTTAACAGAGATAGCAATTTAAGAGGAAAGGTGTATTTTGGCTCATGGTGGTTTTAGTCCATGGTTGGTGGGCCATGTTGCTTTTGGGTCTGTGGCGAGGCAGCCCATCATGATAGGAGCACATAGTGGAGGAAGCTGTTCATCTCATGGTGACCCAGAAGTGAAAGATAGGAAGGAGCTGGATTCCCACTGCTCCCTTCAAGAGCACACTCTCAGCGACCTAAGATCTCTCTCCCACTAGACCCCACCTCTTACAGGTTCCACCAACTCCAAAGAATACCAAGCTGGGGACTAAGCCTTTAACACATGAGACTTTTGGGGACACTTAACCCAACCATAACCGTAGCAGTTTTCTCATCTGTAATGTGGAGATGATGATACCTAGGTCGCAGGTTTCTCTGAAGATTTAAATAAGGTCGTGGGTAACGCTAACTGTGAAGTCTCTCTTCCTATTGTAACTCTGGCTCTACCAAAGTTACTTAACCACTCTGCCCCTTCATTCCCTCATTCACAAGGAGGAGAACACCTGCTTTTTGTATTGAAAGTCCTAAGATGATTTATGAAATGTGTCTGTCCCGGAGAAAGATTTTGATACATGTGAGTTAAGTTTTTCCTTCAATATTACTTATCAAGGGAAGATATTTTCAGAATTTTCTGATTGTTCTTAAGGAAGGAACAGGCATATAATCTAATCTTTCTCCTTCCCAGATATTTACGGGGATGACCTTCCCTGAGGAAGTTGGTGCCAGATAGAAATAATAGCTCTCCACATTACCATTGGATTCTCTGGGTAAACCATATGCAGGGAGAGCAATTAGTTAGATGTCACGGTGCCAGTTGGCTGTCCATTCCACCATTATTGTTCCAAGTTTCCTGTTGCACTCTTCCCAGTGCCCTGATAAATTATCTTGGTGTCTTTGCATGTTAGCCTAAGACATCTGTGATTACAAGACTTCTCAATGAGTCATACATAACCAGTTTTCAGCCCTGCCATTTCTATAGGTTGCTGTTCAAACCTTCCTTGTCTTATATAAAAAAATCTAAAGCTATTGATAATACCATTTCCCTCCATTACATTAAAACAGGATGAGAGAGACCGGTCTAGTAAAATGTTTCTCCCTACATCCAGGCAGCATACCATTTTTGTCATTGTTATTTGTCAAGGGACTTTGCTAACAACTTATTTCTTAGTTTCCCCCTGGCCCCTATGTATTTTTACTCTAACCACATTATTTTTAAATACCCATATAGCATAATTTATATGCTTAAATCTAGTTTCCTCTCAAGTTTGTGTAATTTATTTTTACAAGAATTCACAAATCTTGTCACTCTTAACATCAGTCTGAAAGAAAAATGGCACAAAAACTACAAATAATCTTCTTTGCAGCCATCTAGAATAAGCCACAGACACTGTGCTCTAGAATGCTAAATCCTTTAATGCAATTTCTCCTTGTTTATAGAATAACCATCAGAATCAGGAAATCAATATTGCTACATAACTCAGGTGCAGTCCACAGATTCCATTCACGTTTTGCCAAATAGCCTGATGATGTACCTTCTAGCCAATAGATCAACATGGGTTCATATGTTGCATATAGCTACTTGTATTCTTTTAGTCTCCTTTAATCTGGAGCCATTGTGCAGGCTTTTCTTGAAATGTTTTAAGAGCATAGGTGGATTATTTGGGAGAAAGTCCCTTGAGTTCATTGAATTTCTGTATGTGTGTGTGATTGAATTCAGGTTATGCATGTGTGTTAGAGGAACAGAGTCAACAGGAAGTATGATTATAAAAGGATATTTATTAGATGGGCTTACATGATCAGAAGCTGGATAGTTCACAGTGGCTGTCTGCAGCTGGAGAGCTGGAAGAACCAGCAGTGGCACGGTCCAAGACACAGAAGCCCCAAAACAAGAAGGATCAACAGTGTTACCTAGTCTGAGACCAAGGCTTCTGGAAACTCCCTGGAGAATCACTGGCAGAGTCTGCTTTGGAAAAGTGAAGAAATAAGAGTCCAGTATCCTCAGAGGATGGAAGCAGTGATCAAGAACCTGTTCAAGAAGAGCAGAGCTGCATCTGCTTCCTTGTTCTTCCAGCTTTTATTCCATCCTATTGGGTGGTGCTGCCCTCGCTTAGGGAGGGGACTCCACTCCAGTTTGCTATCCAGCATGCCAGTCATTCCTAGAATGCCCTCATGGACACACCCGGAGGCCTCCTAATCATTGGTATCTCTTAATCCAGTCAAGTTGACAATTCAAATTATCAATTACAGCGTGGTTAGCAGAAGTATTACTTAAGTGACACCACATTCTTATGTCTCATCAGGAGGGGCAGGATTTCAGTGTCACCTGCTCTCATAAGTTTCCTTCTAATGACTTGAGGTAGTGTTTGCTAGGTGTCTTAACTGTAAGGTTATTTTTACTGTGAATCATTTAATAAGTGTGTGTGGATAGACATTGTGACTGAATAAATATACTAGCTTCTCACCAATGACCACTGGCACTTATTTCTAGCTTAGTTGACACTCTACTCTGAGTTGGTGTTTTCTTTTTTTTTTAAAAACTCACATTTCGATGATGTATATCTTATTATCAGTAGGAACTCTTGGATTCCTATTTTGTGTTTAGTGGGTTCAACTGTAACAACCATGTATTTTGAGTTTGAATTTTCCACAAATTTGGTCACTGGGCACCATTTTCTGTGACACATCTTGGGCCTTCTGGCAGGTCCCCAACATTTTTTGAACGCTCCCTTATATCCTGTTACAATGATGTTATAGGCGCTGTGCTCTTTCCCTTCCCCAGTCTTAGAATCATCTACTTATGCATGAAATGCTGGTTCTTCGTGAGTGAAAAATGGTTTTTAGAAACCAAAATCTAGGTGTAAGGTGTTTTTGTTGCTGTTGGGCCCCCGTGACAACTTGGAGCCAGTCCTCATTGTGGTCAAAACTAAGAAATAAGGTGAGTGTGTGTGAATACCCACATTTACCTCTTTATGTCCCCATCTGTCTGTCTAATCTTATCAGAAACCATGAGTTAGTGTTCCTCCAGTTCACTCTAACATTCTGGTTTTCTCTTTCCATGTTGTGACACCCTCCTTCTTCCGCACTGAGAAACCTGGCTGCTCTGATCTTCTATATTTCGCTTCCTCACTCTTCCTTCTCAGAACCAACCTCCCACACCACCGGGGGCAGCCTTTTCTTTTCTCACCATGCTTACCTTCCTTCCATTGCCTTTGACCATGATGATTTTAAAAAGAAAGACGGGCTTACTGGCTCTCATCTATTTGTATGGTGGTGTTTTGAAGATCATGCAGGACTTCCTGACTATGTTCAGCAGTTCGGGATTTGTCTAAAAGAAGTGAGAAGCTGTTTACGTTAGCTCCTCAGTCAGCTATGACTGAACACCACAGGCAGTGTGGCTTAAGTAACACTTTTTCGCAGTTCTGGAGACTAGAAGTTCAAGATTAAGGATTGGTGTGGGTGATTTCTAGTGAGGTCTCTTCCTTACTGGCCAGTGGCCATGGTTTTGCTGTCTCATCACAAGGGCCTCTCCTCTGTTTTCACACGCTTGTATGTCTTCTAAGAACCATTCCTTTAGGGTCAAGGCCCCACCCTTAAGGCCTCATTTAAGATAAATCAGCTTCTTAAGAACCTGTTTCCATATACAGCTCCATGAGGAGAGAGGAGGGTTTCAACTTATGAATGCCTCCATTCTTCCATTCATTGAGTCACTGATTAATTAGTCTAGCAATTCAGGATTTGTTCAGTATCCACTAATAAGCACACTAGTAGATGCTGGGATATTGTAGAGGATAAAGTCGGTGAAAGAAACCTGCCCTTTTGGTACAAACCTTAGCAAATTTTTGTTATTGTTGCCCAGTCTGACCATGGGTGAGGTCCTTTGCTGCCTGATTCTCCTTTGCAAAGTTTTAGGGAAAACAGGCCGAGATATGGAGGGCAGAGATGGTGGTAGTGACTCTGGAAATGAAAGAAGCTGCAGATTTCTGTAAGGTGCCCATCTTTGGAAATCATTGCACTGTGAGATGAGAACCTGCCACCTTCCTGTGCTGTGGCTTCATTGAGATGGCTTCCTCCCCTTTCCCTGGTATTTAAGATTCTCTGTAAAAAGAGCTGGTTGGTTCAGATAGATGACTCTTAGAATTCCTCATGTGACATTTTGAACTCAGAAAATAGAAAGTACTTGTTCTCTGAACGCTGCATAAGGACACAAGAGGACCTGCAGGTCCTACATGATCATCATCTGCCCTCAGTTTAAATATTGACTTCCCAGGAGCAAAACAGTCCCTCACTTCCTTGTTCAGCCCTCCTTTCAAGTCCTCACTTTGTCAGAGGAGCATCGATCAAGTATCTAATGCTAGAACAATTAAGCTTAAAAAAAAAAAAGAAGCCAAAAACCCTGCTATAATGATATCATTCAAAATAAGAAAGGATGTGTTTGAAATTCATTGAAGCATAAAACTAAATTAAGTAACTAAGTGCCTGTTTTTTTATTTGAACCTATGTAAAGATTGCTATTTAGACATTAATTCTTAAAGGGCTGCTGTCAAGGTCTTGAAATAAATAGTGTATGTTCAGAGGTAAAAGGAAGCCCCAAATTAGGGAAATTTAAATAATCTCAGATGCTCACAGAACACATAAATATGCATTTGCTGGGAAGTGAGATGAATGCCTGCAAGCTCTGAATCAGAAGCTGACACTCTCCATCCATTCCTGTTAACTCAGATGTAATTTAATACTTTGCCCCTCACAGTATCAATCTCCCCATCTGCTTATTTACTCATTAATGTTGATTCCAAAACCATTCCTTTGAAAAACAAATACATCAGGAAGCATTCTCTATAATAATTTAGGGAAGAAAAATCTTTTCTGAGGAAAACAGAATAGAAATAGTAGCATCCTCTGAGTCTGTTTCTTCCTTTTTTTTTTTTAACATAAAATCACTATGTCCTTCTGTAGGTTCTATAACACTTTCAATGTTTGTTTTTTATTAATTGACATAATTATACATATTTATAGTGTACAGTGGGACATGTCCATACATGTAGTGATCAAATCAGAGCAGTTACTGCATGTATCATCTCATTTATCATTTCTTTGTTGGCCACATTTAGATAATATGTGGCCACATTTAGATAATCCTTTAGATAATATGAAATATACAAGTCATTGTTAATTATTTTCAGCCTAGTGTGCTATGAAACACCAGAACTTAACTCCTCCTGTGTTTTCTGTGCTGATAACCGACCTCCTCTTATTTCTCCATCCTTAACCTATCCTTCCCAGTCTCTGGTACATTCTCTTCTACTCCCTACATTTCCTATGAAATCACCATTTTAAGTTCCCGTATAAACATAAGGATCTGTGGTACTTCTCTTTTGGTACCTGGCTTGTTTCACTTAGTTTAATGACCTCCAGTTCCATCTAGGTTGTTGTACATGACAGGATTTCATTCTTTTCTATAGCCAAATAGTGTTCTACTGTTGTGTATATGTACCACAACTTCTTTCTTTCCTTTTTTTTTTTTTTTTGTATCAGAGATTGAATGCAGGGGCACTTAACCACTGAGCTGCATCCCCAACCCCCTTTTTTAAATTTTTTATTGTAAACAAATGGGATACATGTTGTTTCTGTTTGTACATGGAGTAAGGCATACCATTTGTGTAATCATAAATTTACATAGGGTAATGTTGTTTGATTCATTCTGTTATTTTTTCCCTTCCCCCCCACCCCTCCCACCCTTCTTTTCCTTCTATACAGTCCTTCGTTCCTCCATTCTTGCCCCCCTTCCACCCCCCATTATGTGTCATCATCTGCTTATCAGCAAGATCATTCATCCTTTGGTTTTTTGAGATTGGCTTATCTCACTTAGCATGATATTCTCCAATTTCATCCATTTGCCTGCAAATGCCATAATTTTATCATTCTTTATAGCTGAGTAATAGTCCATTGTGTGTATGTGTGTGTGTGTGTGTGTGTGTGTGTGTGTGTGTGTGTGTGTGTGTGTATCAATCACAGTTTCTTTATCCATTCATCCATTGAAGGATATCTAGGTTGGTTCCACAGTCTGGCTATTGTGAATTGAGCAGCTATTTACATTGATGTGGCTGTATCTCTGTAGTATGCTGATTTTAAGTCCTTTGGGTATAGGCCGAGGAGTGGGATAGCTGGGTCAATGGTGGTTCCATTCCAAGCTTTCTAAGGAATCTCCACACTGCTTTCCAGAGTGGTGCACTAATTTGCAGCCCCACCAGCAATGTATGAGTGTACCTTTTTCCCCACATCCTCTCCAACACCTGTTGTTGCTTGTATTCTTCATAACCGCCATTCTAATTGGGGTGAGATGGAATCTTAGTGTAGTTTTGATTTGCATTTCTCTTCTCACTAGAGATGTTGAACATTTTTTCATATGTTTGTTGATTGCTTGTAGATCTTCTGTGAAGCGTCTGTTCCTATCCTTAGCCCATTTGTCGATTGGTTTATTTGCATCCTTGGTGTAGAGTTTTTTGAGTTCTTTATAGATTCTGGAGACTAGTGCTCTATCTGAAGTATGAATGGCAAAGATATTCTCCCACTCTGTAGGCTCTCTCTTCGCATTGCTGATAGTTTCCTTTGCTGAGAGAAAGCTATTTAGTTTGAATCTATCCCAGTTGTTGATTCTTGCTTTTATTTCTTGTGCTATGGGTCCTTAGCCCTTTTTAAGATATTTTATTCAGAGACGTGGTCTTGCTAAGTTGCTTAGGGCCTTGCTAAGTCACTGAGGCTGGCCTTGAACTTGTGATCTTCCTGCCTCAGCCTCTTGAGCCACTGGGATCACAGGTGTGTGCCACCACACCTGACATACCACAATTTTTTGCCCACTCATCCATCAGTGGACACTTTGGTTGTGCATCAGTTTCTTGATAATATTTGTGTTGAGAACACTCATTCTGACACCCCTATAAAATAGTTCTTCTTTACTCGACATGAATTATTGTGAGTTGGTACAGTTGCCCAAACCTGACTTTCCTAGCTCTGAAAAACTATTATTTCAGTGTCTATTCTAGTACTTAATAAGCTTGGGATAATAAAGCTCAGAGTGTTTCTTGAAAAGTGATTAGGGAGGTCAGGGTTCTTGCTGAGTACAAAATTTATTTAAGCTAACTGATCAGGGGAAAAAAAACTATCCCAGAAAATTGGGTAGTTATGGAATTTCATAAAGAAACAAGGGTCAAGCTGAGATCTATGTAACCAGAAGCATGTGTCCAGGAGTAATGTCCAGCCAGAGCATAGAATGTTCTGAACGTGTGGAACTGTTAAATGAATTTGAGGGCTGGGAACATAGCTCAATTGGTGGAGTGCTTGCCTAGCATGCATAACGCCTTGGGTTCAAACCCCAGCACCACCAATTAAAAAAAAGTGGATTTAGTTGTCTTCGTCCTGGCATGCAACTCCTAGTCTTTGGAATGTTTGAAGTTTCAAAGTGATATGTGTCTTCGTGTATGTTGTTGGGGCGGGAGCCCCTAGGTAGCTTTAGAATGGGGGCTGCTCACCAGGAAGACGGAGGCAGAATTAGCAGATTGGGACTTTCCATCCCACCCTCTGTTATCAAAGAAAGAAAATGGGGCTGAAGGTGAAGTTGGGATTAATGATAGAATTAATCATAACTATGTCATGAAATGCCCACAGAAACACAAAATGACGTGATTTGATACCTGTGCAGAGACAGGCTCCTGGAGGGTAGAGGTCATGGAAACTTTATGCCCCTTGCCATGTGACTTGCCCTATGTTACTCTTTACCAGTATCCTTTTCAATAAACCCGTACGCATAAGGGTTTCCTTGAGTACTGTAAAACGCTCTAGCAGATGAATTGAACCCAAGGAGGGGATTGTAGCAACCCTGATTTACAGCCACTTAGAAGCATGAGTCAAAAACCACAAGGGACTTGGAATTGGTTTCTGAGGTGGGCAGTTCTAGGTACAGAACTCTTTTTTTTTTTTTTTTAATTGTAAACAAATGGGATACATGTTGTTTCTCTGTTTGTACATGGCATAAAGGCATACCATTTGTGTAATCATAAATTTACATAGGGTATTGTTGTTTGATTCATTCTGTTATTTTTTCCCTTCCCCCCACCCCTCCCACCCTTCTTTTCCCTCTGTACAGACCTTCCTTCCTCCATTCTTGCCCCGCTCCCTAACCCTAACACTAACCCCTCCCTCCCCCCATTATGTGTCCTCATCCACTTATTAGCGATATCATTCGACCTTTGGTTTTTTGAGATTGGCTTATCTCACTTAGCATGATATTCTCCAATTTCATCCATTTGCCTGCAAATGCCATAATGTTATCATTCTTTATGGCTGAGTAATATTCCATTGTATATATATATACCACAGTTTCTTTATCCATTCATCAATTGAAGGACATCTAGGTTGGTTCCACAATCTGGCTATTGTGAATTGAGCAGCTATGAACATTGATGTGGCAGTATCTCTGTAGTATGCTGATTTTAAGTCCTTTGAGTATAGACCAAGGAGTGGGATAGCTGGGTCAATGGTGGTTCCATTCCAAGTTTTCTAAGGAATCTCCACACTGCTTTCCAGAGTGGCTGCACTAATTTGCAGCCCCACCAGCAATGTATGAATGTACCTTTCTCCCCACATCCTCGCCAACACCAGTTGTTGCTTGTATTCTTGATAATCGCCACTCTAATTGGGGTGAGATGGAATCTTAGGGTGGTTTTGATTTGCATTTCTCTTATTACTAGAGATGTTGAACATTTTTCCATATGTTTGTTGATTGCTTGTAGATCTTCTTCTGTGAAGTGTCTATTCATTTTCTTAGCCCATTTGTCGATTGGATTATTTGCATTCTGGGTGTAGAGTTTTTTGAGTTCTTTATAGATTCTGGAGATTAGTGCTCTATCTGAAGTATGATTGGCAAAGATTTTCCTCCCACTCTGTAGGCTCTTTCTTTGCATTGCTGATAGTTTCCTTTGCTGAGAGAAAGCTATTTAGTTTGAATCTATCCCAGTTATTGATTCTTGCTTTTATTTCTTGTGCTATGGGACTCCTGTTGAGGAAGTCTGGTCCTAAGCCAACATGTTGAAGATCTGGACCTACTTTTTCTTCTATAATCTGCAGGGTCTCTGGTCTGATTCCGAGGTCCTTAATCCATTTTGAGTTTAGTTTCGTGCATGGTGAGAGATATGGGTTTAGTTTCATTCTGTTGCATATGGATTTCCAATTCTCCCAGCACCATTTGTTGAAGAGGCTATCTTTTCTCCATTGCATATTTTTGGCCCCTTTGTCTAGTATGAGAAAATTGTATTTATTTGGATTTGTGTCCGTGTCCTCTATTCTGTACCATTGATCTACCTTTCTATTTTGGTACCAATACCATGCCGTTTTTGTTACTATTGCTTTGTAGTAGAGTTGAAGATCTGGTATTCGATACCCCTGCTTCACTCTTCCTGCTAAGGATTGCTTTAGCTATTCTGGGGTTCTTATTCTTCCAGATGAATTTCATAATTGCTTGCTCTATTTCTGTAAGGTACACCATTGGGATTTTAATTGGAATGGCATTGAATCTGTATAGCACTTTAGGTAGTATGGCCATTTTGACAATATTAATTCTTCCTATCCAAGAACATGGGAGATCTTTCCATCTTCTAAGGTTTTCTTTAATTTCTTTCTTTAGTGTTCTGTAGTTCTCATTGTAGAGGTCTTTCACCTGTTTTGTGAGATTGATTCCCAAGTATTTTATTTTTTTCGAGGCTATTGTGAATGGGGTAGTTTTCCTGATTGTTCTTTCCAAAGATTCATCACTTATGTATAAAAATGCATTAGATTTATGTGCATTGATCTTATATCCCACTACTTTACTGAATTCACTTATGAGTTCTAAAAGTTTTCTGGTGAAATTTCCTGGTTCCTCTAAGTATATAATCATATCATCAGCAAATAGAGATAGTTTGAGTTCTTCTTTTCCTATTCGTATCCCTTTAATTTCTTTGGTCTGTCTAATTGCTCTGGCTAGAGTCTCAAGAATGATGTTGAATAGAAGTGGTGAAAGAGGGCATCCCTGCCTTGTTCCAGTTTTTAGGGGGAATGCTTTCAGTTTTTCACCATTTAGAATGATATTAGCCATGGGCTTAGCATAAATGGCCTTTACAATGTTAAGGAATGTTCCCACTATCCCTATTTTTTCTAGTATTTTGAGCATGAAGGGGTGCTGTATTTTATCAAATGCTTTTTCTGCATCTATTGAAATAATCATGTGATTCTTGACTTTAAGTCTATTGATATGGTGAATTACATTTATTGATTTCCAGATGTTGAACCAACCTTGCATCCCTGGGATGAAGCCCACTTGATCATGGTGCACTATCTTTTTAATATATTTTTGTATGCGATTTGCTAAAATTTTGTTGATTTTTGCGTCGATGTTCATTAAGGATATTGGTCTGAAATTTTCTTTCCTTGATGAGTCTCTGTCTGGTTTAGGTATCAGTGTGATATTGGCTTCATAGAATGAGTTTGGGAGGGTTCCCTCCTCTTCTATTTCATGGAATACTTTGAGAAGTATTGGAATGAGCTCTTCTTTAAAGGTTTTGTAGAACTCGGCTGAGAACCCATCTGGTCCCGGACTTTTCTTTGTTGGTAGGCTTTTGATGACCTCTTCTACTTCATTACTTGAAATTGGTCTATTTAAATTGTGTCTGTCCTCCTCGTTCAGTTTAGGCAATTCATATGTCTCTAGAAACCTGTTGAGGTCTTCAAAATTTTCTATTTTGTTGGAGTATAGATTTTCAAAATAGCTTCTAATTATGTTTTGTATTTCAATTGTGTCTGTTGTGATATTTCCTTGTTCATTCCGAATTTTAGTGATTTGGGTTTTCTCTCGTCTTCTGTTTGTTAGTGTGGCTAAAGGTTTATCAATTTTATTTTTTCAAAGAACCAACTATTTGTTGTGTCAATTTTTTTGTATTGTTTCTTTTGTTTCAATTTCGTTGATTTCAGCTCTGAGTTTAACTATTTCCTGTCTTCTACTACTTTTGGTGCTGTTCTGTTCTTCTTTTTTCTAGGGCTTTGAGCTGTAGTGTTAGGTCGTTTATTTGTTGAGTTTTACTTCTTTTATTAAATGCGCTCCATGAAATAAATTTCCCTCTAAGTACTGCTTTCATAGTTTCCCAGAGATTTTGATATGATGTTTCTTTGTTCTCATTTACCTTTAAGAATTTTTTAATGGTACAGAACTCTTTACCTGTGAGATCTGATGCTCTCCCCAGGTAAACTTTGTTCCAAGATAATTGGGTTAGAGTTCCTGGATAATTGCTGCTGAGAAGAAATACTCATGCCCCTCAATATCAAAGAAATCTTATGGGTTGATGGTTGGGGTAGGAGGACAGAAGAGGAACTGTTTTTCCCAGAATGAAACCCACTCCTTCATGGCACATGGTACAGTGATGCTGGGACTACCCCTCAGCTGCCTGCAGAACTGTGCACCTCTAGCTCCACTCTTTCTGCTTGCTCTCTCCTCCTTATGCTGCTCACATTTTTTTTTTCCCCATATTGTGTCTCTTTTTTTTTTTAATTTTATTGTAAACAAATGGGATACATGTTGCCTCTCTGTTTGTACATAGCGCAAAGGCATACCATTTGTGTAATCATAAATCCACATACAGTAATGTTGTTTGATTCATTCTGTTATTTTTTCCCCTTCCCCCCACCCCTCCCACCCCTCTTTACCCTCTATACAGTACTTTCTTCCTCCATACTTGCCCCCCTCCCTAACCCTAACTCTAACCCTAACACTAACCCTTCCCTCCCCCCCATTATGTGTCATCCTCCACTTATTAGCGATATCATTCGTCCCTTGTCTTTTTGAGATTGGCTTATCTCACTTAGCATGATATTCTCCAATTTCATCCATTTGCCTGCAAATGCCATAATTTTGTCATTCTTTATGGCTGAGTAATATTCCATTGTGTATATATACCACAGTTTCTTTATCCACTCGTCAATTGAAGGGCATCTGGGTTGGTTCCATAGTCTGGCTATTGTGAATTGAGCAGCTATGAACATTGATGTGGCTGTATCTCTGTAGTATGCTGATTTTAGATCCTTTGGGTATAGGCCAAGGAGTGGGATAGCTGGGTCAAATGGAGGGTCCATTCCAAGTTTTCTAAGGAATCTCCACACTGCTTTCCAGAGTGGCTGCACCAATTTGCAACCCCACCAGCAATGTATGAGTGTACCTTTCTCCCCACATCCTCGCCAACACCTGTTGCTTGTATTTTTGATAATCGCCATTCTAATTGGGGTGAGATGGAGTCTTAGGGTGGTTTTGATTTGCATTTCTCTTATTACTAGAGATGTTGAACATTTTTTCATATGTTTATTGATTGCTTGTACATCTTCTTCTGTGAAGTGTCTGTTCATTTTCTTAGCCCATTTGTCGATTGGATTATTTGTATTCTTGGTGTAGAGTTTTTTGAGTTCTTTATAGATTCTGGAGATTAGTGCTCTATCTGAAGTATGTTCTTGGATAGGCCGAATTAATATTGTCAAAATGGCCATACTACCAAAAGTGCTATACAGATTCAATGCAATCCCAATTAAAATCCCAATGACGTACCTTACAGAAATAGAGCAAGCAATCATGAAATTCATCTGGAAGAATAAGAAACCCAGAATAGCTAAAGCAATCCTTCGCAGGAAAAATGAAGCAGGGGGTATCGCAATACCCGAACTTCAACTTTATTATAAAGCAATAGTAACAAAGACGGCATGGTACTGGTACCAAAATAGACAGGTAGATCAATGGTACAGAATAGAGGACACAGACACAAACCCAAATAAATACAACTTTCTAATACTAGACAAAGGCGCCAAAAATATGCAATGGAGAAAAGATAGCCTCTTCAACAAATGGTGCTGGGAGAATTGGAAATCCATATGCAACAGAATGAAACTAAACCCATATCTCTCACCCTGCACAAAACTCAACTCAAAATGGATTAAGGACCTCGGAATCAGACCAGAGACTCTGCAGATTATGGAAGAAAAAGTAGGTCCCGATCTTCAACATGTCGGCCTAGGACCAGACTTCAACAGGACTCCCATAGCACAAGAAATAAAAGCAAGAATCAATAACTGGGATAGATTCAAACTAAAAAGCTTTCTCTCAGCAAAGGAAACTATCAGTAATGTGAAGAAAGAGCCTACAGAGTGGGAGAATATCTTTGCTGCTCACATTTAATTTCCAAATCTCCTGGAGAAGTGTGTCTGCCTGGCCAATCCTGGACCACTTTACTTACTCCCTGCAAAGGTGTCTGGGAAATGTAGCCCTTCATAGACAGGAAATTATGTCAGAGGAGGGAACTTGCCTATCTGCTGTAAGTAACTTAACCACATTATTCTATTTTCAGACCCTCTGAAGCCTCTGGCTTCACAACCTTTATCAAAAATCAGAAAGTTGGTCTATGGATGTTGTTAGTTATCTTTCATTACTGTTACCAAGAACAACATGGGAAAAAGTTTTTTTTTGGTCTTTGGTTTCAGAGATTTCAGTCCATGGTTAGCTATTTCCAAAGCCATGGAGGAAAGACAAGGAAATCTGCTCAGTTCTTGACAACCAGTTAGCAGAAAGAAAGAGAAAGAGTCTAGAGACACGATATGGTCCCCAGAGCTATGTCTTGTCCCCACTGACCTGCTTCCTCCAGCCATGCCCCATCTGCCTACAGGTTCTTCCTCCTCCCAGTAGTTCATTCAGTTATCACAGGATTCATCCACTGGTGAGGTCAGCATTCTCACAATCCATCACTTCCCAAAAACCCCTCCCCTGAACTTTGACGTACATGAGAATTTGGGGACGTTCTAGATCCCAATGATAAGAGTGGGTAAAGAAGAGATTCAGTGATGTTGAACTTTGTGGTATTTAATATGCAATGGAGGCATTTCCAAATGCATTAATAGAAAATAGTAATAAAGTTCTCAGTCCTTATAATTCACCAGTTCCAAACATGTCATTTTCTACCTATTAGCATTTGATACTCATGTTATCAACAAACATTCAATATCTTTTACCATGCACCACTGTTAGACATGTACAGGTGAATGAAGCACAGTTACAGATGTTACAGATGAATGAAACACTGTTCTAAGCAGGTGACAGGTACTAGTTGTTTACTAGTGGAGAAAGTAAAAGTAATTACAGAGCAGCGTGATATGTGTTAAGGTAAGCTTCATGGCATTTGAGTGTGCAGAAGAAAAAATTTGCAGTTTTGGGGTGGCAGGGAAGACTTCTTGATCCTGCTGGCAGTTATAGCTAAGCTGCAACCTAGATGTGAAGACTGCGTAACTGTTGGGTGAAGATGTTGTGTGTTACTTCCTCTTTATAGGATGCTGTCTCAGGGAGAAGGAGTAGTTTCCCTGAAGGACTGGGGAAATAGTATAGGGAGAGGCCCAGTGTGGACAAGAAGTCCAGAGTGTTATAGAGAAAGACCAAGCTTTAGTCAGCTTTTTCTCTGCTGTAACTTAAAGACAAACTAGAACAAATTTAGAGGAGGAGAAGTTTATTTGAGACTCACTGTTTCAGAGGTCTCAGTCCATGGACAGCAGGCTTCTTTCCTCAGGACACAAGGTGAGGCAGAAAATCATGGTGGAAGAGTGTGGCATAGGGAAGTTTTCTCCCATGATGATCAGGAAACAGACTCCACTTGCCAGATACAAAATACATACCCCAAAGGCATGCCCCCAGGGACCCACCTCCTCCAGCCATACCCTACCCACCTTCAGTTTCCACTCAGTTAATCCGGTCAAAGGATTAATTCCCCTAATTGGGCTAAGGCTCTCATATTTCTCCTTTAAACCTTCTTGCATTATCTCAGATATGAGCTTTTGGGGGACACCTCACATCTAAACCATAAGAGACCAGCATTGCAAGCAGTGGTGTAGAGTAGGGCTGGGGTGTAGGCAAATGCAGGAGGGTCAGTTCAAGAGTGACTTTTTATGCCACAGCATAAAATCCATACTCTAACAAATATTGAACAACTTTAGAAGCTTTTATTTAGAATGATCCCAATTCAATCAGCTTTAAAAAAAAAAAGTATTAACTTGTAGGCTAGAAAAATATAAGATTTCCCATAAGATCTAAGGATGAAGTTTAGTGAAGAAGCTTTGGGGACTGGAACTGAGATTCAGGATTCCCAAGACTGCGCTGTTTCCCATCTCCCTCTTCATGCTTCTTCGTCTCTCTTTCTCATTCACATCTCTATCTGCTGCAATTTGGCTTATTCTAAAGAAAGGCTTTCTTTAAAAAATAGTTTAGAAACCATATGGAAAAGAGGATCTCTTTCTCCATTATTTGTATTTCAATCCCAGGCAAACAACTCTGATTAAACCAACTTGAGTTGTATGATCATCCATTTCAACCACTGTTAGCAGGGATGGCCAACTTTAATTGGAGAAACCTTTATCACAAGTCTGTCCCAGGGATGGGTTATTGCAATATTTTGTGGCTGAATGCTCCATTAAAAACACATTTTATAGATGATTTTTCTCCCGATGAGTGGTAACTTGACTGTTATTGAAAGTTCTGTGTTTACATTCTTATAGCACATCATTCCCAGCAGACTTTAATAGAGTATATGTAATACATGTTCAAAATATTAACTTTGAAACTATACATTGCTGGACCGATTGGCATCACATTCAGCCATGATTTGTGAGCCCTTCTTTCTGAAGGAAAAGTTATACATAATCACCTCAGTGTTACCAGATTTGGAGTGAGAAAGGAACCTTGTTTGTTGAAAATTATTGGGATTGGAAGTGTGTTATGGCAGCATAACTGAGCCTAAGCAGTCTGATAGCAACTGCTTTCTTCAAACATTTGTCTATTAAATTTATAGAATTCTATTGGCTCTACTGTCCAGACCTTAAAGCAATCACCATCATTGAACAGGAGCCGAACTATGAACACCAATCTCAGGTCACTTGTACATTCCTTTGACCAATGAAGAAAGGTATAGTGATTGTGGGTGGGATGGGGGACGTATGCTCTTGGCACATCAGAACTGTATTGAATGAGGAGTGGAGCGGTATTCCTGTCAACATGAAGTGTAGGTTACGAAAAGCAGCCTGTAACCACTAGAACTTTGTCCTTCTCTTTAACATTCCAGAAACTTCCTCTTCTGCTTCTCAGAGTTACTAGTTTCTTTATACCTGTTCACAGAAGGTTTGTGGACAGGTATTACTGAAAAAATGTTTATGGGGATATAAAGACAAATACTGTTTCTTTGGGGTTGTGAAGGAGGGCAGAAGTTTATTTCTCACTTCACTCTTCACTCTCATGAGGCCAAAGCCATCCTGTCCTTCACCTTTTGATTTATGTGAAAGACTGAGTGACCATTTGATCTTTAAAAACAGAACTCATGGCCCTATTTTAGCTCTGGCTAAGCTTGAGAAAAGTTAAAGCTGCATCCTCATTAAACAAACAAAACTTCAAAGAGCCATGAATTTCTCCCTTGACATGTGTAAAGATAATCATGTTCTGTACCCTATCCCTAGTCTACCTGTACCTCAGAGGACCAGTGGATCTGTGACCTCCTTGGGGAGGTTTTGTTGTCAGCATTTTTATGAGTACTTTGTGTGTGATAGACATTTCCTTTAAGAACTCTGCCTTTGAGAACTCTTCCAGATGGATTTGGGGTTTGTGGTGACATTTGTGGTAAGGGTGAAATTATATGATAAACTTATAAAACACCATTTTCAGTTGAAATCTGGGCCATTGTGTGAAAGAGTAAGTGAACATTTATTGTGTAGTATTTTTGTACACTCACATCTAAGAAATACATTTCCTTGGGAGCTGCCATTGGGAATTTTAAACCCTGAATTGGGCCAGGTGTGGTGGCACCTACCTGTAATTCTACCAACTGGGGAATCTGAGATAGGAGAATCATAAGCCCAGGGCCAGCCTGGGCAATTTTAGTGAGATCCCATCTCAAAATAAAATAGTAAAAGGACTGGAATATAGCTTAGGGGTAAAACATTTCAAGATTCAAACTCCAGCACTATCTGTGTGGGGGTATAAAAGTTAAATCTGGATTGAAATATTGTTGATAAAGTGTAAATTGAATCTTTCCCTCCCTGAAGTTTAGCCTAAAGTCTATAAGATGTCTATTTTCTTGGAAGGGTCAAGGTTATTCTTCAGCAAAGGAGACAAGGTGACACAGAGCCCTCCTTGCCATTTTTTAATCTAGTCTAGAGATTGTTCCTTTTAAGGCCAGGTGGATCCATAGCTACTCACAGGAGGCCTGGGATGGAGCTGTTGAAATAAAAGTGATGTATCTTTCATCCATACTGATAGAAACATTCAGTGTTCAATCCATATGGGAACAGTTTCTTTCTACTGTGTTGTATTTCAACAGACTTTATCTACTTTGGAAAATTGAAAAATAGGGAACATTTTAACCTATGCTTCATGAGAATGCACTTGGTAACTTCACACATTACATTTTTACACATGGAGAAACTAATGTCCAGAGAGAAAGTGATTGTGCAAGGCAGCTGGGTAAGTCCATCTTCTTTACCTCTTCTTTCTGCTACTCCAGTGTTTCCCCATATGTGAGGCCCTGTTGCCAGTGATCTTTGTTATGTGGAGTTAGAGGGTTGTCCAATGAAAGAAGCACTTCCTTTTCAATAATTTTTTTTGACACTTGACAGGTTTTTTTATTGTTCTACTCAGTAATACAGAACAGCAGAATGCATTTTGATTCATTGTACACACATGGAGTACAACTTTTCATTTATCTGGTTGTACACAATGTCGAGTCATACCCTTCGTGTAATCATGCATGTGCATAGGGTAATGATGTTTGTCTCATTCTGCTTTCCTTCCCCTGACCCCTTCCCTCATTGCCCTCTACACAATCCATCTTCCTCCATTCTTCCCTTACCCCACCTTCCTGGTTATGTATCATTATCCACTTATCAGAGAAAACATTTGGCCTTTGAATTTTGGGGATTGGCTTATCTCACATAGCATGATGCTCTTCAACTCCATCCATTTACCTGCAAATGGCATAATTTTATTCTTCTTTATGGTTGAATAATATTCCATTGTATATATATACACCACAGTTTCTTTATCCATTCATCTGTTGAAGATCTAGGTTGGTTCCACAATCGATTGTGAATTGAGCTGCTGTGAACATTGATGTGGCTGCATTACTGAAGTATGCTGTTTTAAGTCCTTTGGGTATAAACTGAGGAGTAGGACACATGGGTCAGATGGTGGATCTATTCTCAGTTTTCTGAGGAATCTTCCTACTGCTTTCCAGAGTGGCAGAACCAATTTGCAACTCTACCAGCAATGTATGAGTGCGCCTTTTCCCCCACATCTATGCCAACACCTGTTATTGCTTGTGTTCTTGATAATAGCCATACCAGTTGGAGTGAGATGAAATCTTAGGGTGATTTTCATTTGCATTTCTCTAATTACTAGAGATGTTGAACATTTTTTCATCTGTTGGTCACTTGTAGATCTTCCTCTGTGAAGTGTCTGCTTAGTTCCTTAGCCCATTCATTGATTGGGTTATTTGTATTCTTGATTTAAAGTTTTGTAAGTTCTTTATAAATTTTGGAGATTAGTGCTTTATCTGGAGTGCGAGTGGAAAAGATTTTCTCCCATGCTGTAGGCTCTCTCTTCACATTGTTGATTTTCTTTGATGAGAATCTTTTTAGTTTGAATATACCCAATCATTTATTGATTGTTGCTTTGATTTCTTGCACTTTAGGAGTCTTGTTAAGGAAGTCTGGTCCTAAACCAACATGATGAGGTTTGGACCTACTTTTTCTTCTGTTTGGTGCAGGGTCTCTGGTCTAATTCCTAGGTCCCTGATCCATTTTGAGTTGCATTTTGTGCAGGGTGAGAGATAGGGATTTAATTTTATTTCACTGCATATAGATTTCCAGTGTTCCCAGCACCATTTATTGAACAGGCTGTCTTTTCTTCACTGTATGTTTTAGGCACCTTTGTCTAGTATGAGATAACCATATTTCTGTGAGTTTGTCTTTCTCTAGTCTATTTTTTATCATTGGTCTGCTGTCTCTTTTGATACCAATACCACATCATTTTTGTAACTATTGCTCTGTAGTACAGTTGAAGGTCTAGTGTTGTGATACCTCTTGCTTCACTCTTCCTGCTCAGGAATGCTTTAGCTATTCTGGGTCTATTATTTTTCCAAATGAATTTCATGATTGCCTTCTCTTTTTCTATGAGGTATGTCATTGAGATTTTAATTGGAATTGCATTGAATCTGTATAGTGCCTTTGGTAGTATGGCCATTTTGACAATATTAATTCTGCCTGTTCATGAACATGGGAGATCTTTCCATCTTCTAAGGATTTTCTTAATTTCCTTCTTTAGTGTTCTGTAGTTTTCATTGTAGAGGTCTTTCACCTCTTTTGTTAGATTGATTCACAAATATTTTTTGTTTTTTGAGGCTATTGTGAATGGGGTAGTTTTCCTAATTTCTTTCGGAGGATTCATCACTTATGAATAGGAATGCGTTAGATTTATGAGTATTGATTTTTGTATCCTTCTACTTTGATGAATTCATTTATTCTAGAAACTTTCTGCTGGAATTTTTCAGCTCCTCTAAATATAGAATCATGTCATTAGCAAATAGTGATAGTTTGGGTTCTTTTCCTGTTTGTATCCCTTTAATTTCTTTGGTCTGTCTAATTGCTCTGGCTACAGTTTCAAGGATGATGTTGAATAGAAGTGGTGAAAGAGGGCGTCCCTGTCTTGTTCCAGTTTTTAGAGGGAATGCTGTCAGTTTTTCTCCATTTAGAATGATGTTGGCCTTGGGTTTGGCATAGATAGCTGTTCTTCTTTTTCTAGGGCTTTGAGATGTTATGTTATGTCATTTATTTGTTGACTTTTTATTCTTTTATTGAGTGAGCTCCAGGCAATGAATTTTTCTCTTACTACTGCTTTTACAGTCCCAGAGATTTTACATATCAATATATGTTGTATTATTCTCATATACCCCTAAGAATTTTTTTCATCTCCTTCCTGATACCTTCTGCTATCCATGCATCATTCAGTAGCTTATTATTTAGTGTCTAGGTGTTGCAGTAGTTTGTTTTTATTTTATCATTGATTTCTATTTTCATTTCATTATGATCTGATAGAATCTCTAATTTGTTTTTATCTGCTTTGTGGCATAACATATGGTCTGTTTTTAGAGAAGGACTCATGTACTGCTGAGAAAAATTTATACTTGGTCTTTGGATGGAATATTCTATATATGTCTGTTAAGTCTAAATTATTGATTGTATTATTGAGTTCTTTGGTTTCTTTGTTCAGTTTTTTTTTGGAGGATCTATCCATTGGTGAGAGACGTATGTTAAGTCACCCAGTATTATTGTGTTGTGGTCTGATTCCTGAAATTGAGAAGGATTTGTTTTATGTGCATACATGCTCCTTTGGAGCAAAAATATTTGATTGTTATATGTTGTTGATTTATGGTTCCCTTGAGCAATATGAAATGTCCTCTTTTATCCCTTTTGACTAACTTTGGCTTGAAGTCCACTTTATCTGATAAGAGGATGGAAATCCCTGCATTTTTACTGAGCCGTGTGCATGGTATGTTTTTTCCCATCCTTTCATCTTCGGTCTGTGGATGTCTTTTCGTATGAGATGAGTCTCTTGAAGGCAACATATGGTTGGGTCTTTTTTTGTAATCCAGTCTGCTAGTCTATGTCTTTTGATTGATGAGTTTAGGTCATTAACATTCAGGGTTATTATTGAGATATGATTCCCAGTCATTTTGGCTTATTTTTGGTTTTTAACTCGACTTGGTTTATCCTTTGATTGGTTTTTCCTTTAGTCTAGCTCCTCCCTTTTTTGTCTTTCATTGTTTTTCATTTCCTCCTCATGGAATATTTTGCTGAGAATGTTCTGTAGTGCATGTTTTCTACTTGTAAATTCTTTTAACTTTTTTATATCATGGAAGGATTTTATTTCATCTTCAAATCTGAAGGTTAGTTTTACTGGATGGAAGATTCTTGGTTAGCATCATGTTCTTTCAGAGCATGAAATATGTTGTTTCAGGCCCTTCTGACTTTTAGGGTCTGGGCTGAGAAATCTGCTGATATCTGTATTGGTTTTCCCCTATATGTAATCTAATACTTTTCTCTCAGAGTCTTAAAAATTCTACCTTTATTTTTTATGTTGGGCATTTTCATTAAAATGTGCCTTGGTATGGATCTGTTGTAATTTTGTACATTTGGTGTCCTGTAAGTCTCTTGTATTTGATTTTCCATTTTTATTCTTAAGGTTTGGGAAATTTTCTGATACTATTTCATTGATTAGATTGTTCATTCCTTTGGTCTATTTCTCTGTGCCTTCCTCAATCCCATTAATTCTTAAATTTGGTATTTTCATGTTTTCTCATAACTCTTGGAGCTTCTGTTCATGATTTCTTACCATCTTCTCTGTGTGGCCAACTTTATTTTCAAGATTAAATATTTTGTCTTCATTGTCTGAGGTTGTGTCTTCCATGTGATCTGGTCTGTTGGTGACGCTTTCTACTGAGTTTTTAATTTGGTTTATTGCTTCCTTCATCTCAAGGATTTCTGGTTTTTTTTTTTTTCCCCCAGAATCTCTATCTCTTTATTGAAACAGTCTTTTGCTTCCTGCATTTGCTCTTTTACCTGTTTATTGAAGTGATGTTCATTGCCTGCATTTGCTCTCTTATGTCATCCTTTACTTCATGGATCATTTTAATTATATACATTCTGAACTCCTTTTCTGACTTTTGTTTTCACTGTGTTATCAACGGATTCTATTCATATAGCAACTTGGTTTTTTGGGGGCACTTTCTTCCCTTGTTTTTTTTTTTTTTTTTTTCATATTGTTCCTGTATCTTCCCCTCTTAGCAGTACAGATCCAAGGTATTACAGTTTCCCCCTTTCGGTTTATACTGTCCCTGCAGGTTTCCAATACCTCACCTTTACAGGGGAGATCAATATTAGCACAAAATTCAAACACTATGCAGCCTTAAACCCAATAGTCCCTGTTAAGATGTTAATAGTATTGTAAAACAGAGCTGATGAATTCGATTATTATCTACAACGTAATAGTTTTGCAATAAGATCTATAATTTTTAATGAACAAAGAGGATAGGGAGGTGTGTAGGATGTAATGTTAATGAGCTAAGAAGTGAGAATACAGAGAGGTACTACATCATAGGAAGAGTGAAAGTGGAATCAAAAGAAGTTGGTTGTTAACATGAGAAAAGAGAAAGAGACTCTGAGGAAACAGATAAATAAGAGGAAAATAGAGTGAGAAAAATAAAAAAAAACTTAAAAATTAAAAAATGATAAATAAAAATAAAAATTTAGAAAAGAAAAAATCTGTAACAAAACTGTATTATACTATTCAAACCTCCCAGTCTTCAGTAGCCTGATGCATGAAAGGTACTTGATAATGAGCTTCTAGTCACCAGCTGATGTCCCAGGATGGGAGCTGCCCCAACTAAAGATGGTGGCCTCAGCCTTGGGGATAATCCATGATGGCAGCAGAGGCATCCCACAGTATTGGTAGATGGATAGCTGTAACTTGGCACCATGCCAAGTCCGCATGGGACAAGGTCCTGAATCCACTCCAGGCACTGGAGTTCTCCTTTTCAACTCTGTCAGACATTTTCAAAGAAGGAGATGGTCTTGATTCATTGTCATATCTTCACTTCTTTGAATACTCGCTAATCTCTGTGTAACAGAGTTAGGCATCCTTTTAAATTCTGGTACATTAAATAATATTGTTTTTTAAAATTCTGGTAGAATCATACTTGTTTCCATTGAATTTGTTTCCAGTTAAAGCAGTGATACTGTCTTTTAAAATTTCTAATAGCTAGTTGAACTATTTAAAGCAAAAGTTTGTACAAACACAGTTGACTCAAAGAGAAATACTAACAAGTAGAGGTGACATGAGAATATTTTAACAATTTTTAGTTATCCCAGAGCTCATGGGATAATGTTTGGGGAATACTGCTTTTCAAATATGTTTCAGGAATAATTTGCCACCCAATTCTTTCCTCTGTGTGTGTGCATGTGTATATGCATAATGTATATAAATGTAAGTTAATATACATTTAAATGTATACACACACATACAAATCACACACATTTGAGAGAAAGATTATATTACTGAGAAGGAACTGATATATTCAAACATTTTAGGTCATATCCTAATTTCCTGATGGGAAAAATTCCATCTGGGTTTTGGCTGTTTTGATGGCTAGTTTAAATTATCTCCTATCTGTATGGCTAGAGAAACTTTAGGCAAATAAATGAAAAAAGACCACTAACCTTGATGTAAGATTATTTTTCTCTGCTAAAAAACATATACTTTCTTATTGGACTATAAGAAAAAGGAAATTTTGTTTGCCAGCACTGCATTTTAACACCTTAAAAGCATACCTCATTTTAGTAGCTCCCTTATCAGATAGTTCTGCTGTGAAGGGTAGCTAGAACAAATGGTGGTCTCCAGTCTGAATTTCTCCCTGGCATCTTTGAAAGTTTCAGGATTTTTGCTCAGCCTTCAGGAAATAGGGAATAGTTCATGTGAAGTTGGCCCCTCCAATGAGTATGCCTTTTTAGGTTAATTTATATAGCTACCATTTCTGGAGCATTACTGCTTGCCATGCTCAGCACTGATCACTTTGCTTGATTTGTCATTTCATAATTTTATCAATATCTCCATAAGACTTCTTCCTCTTTTTTAAGGCAGTGGAAATTGAGGCTGTCCTTCCTCATTTTTTTTTTTTTCTCCTTGTGTTTTGAGGACTGTACTGTTACACTTAGAGCCTGTCTTCACTTCATAGATTCCGTGCTTAGAATTTTCCCACCAACCACATATAGAGTCCCACTAGTTAAACAGCTGATCAAGTGCTTTCTCCATGCAGGTAAGCTGGGCCTATACAGATAAGTTATGATATCCAGTTCTCCGTGACACCTTGCTGCCCCACATCATACTGTTTGGGGACAAAGTGATAGAGTACAGCAAATTTGAACTTGATCTTGAGAGAAGGTATTGGATCAGGTGGGGGAAAAAAAAAAAGAAAGAAATGCAAAATTACTGGCATACACTGGTTCCCCACACCCTTGAAGAGGATATTGGGAACCTGGACCCTTCCTTTATCTCTTCAGCTTTCTGGCCGTGTGGTTACCAGTTTGTTCCATCACATGCTTCCTGCTTTTGCCATTTAACACTCCCACCAGAGGCCTAAAAGCAGTGAGTCCATCTGCTCATAGACTGGAAGCTCTAAAACTATGAGTCAAAATTGAACCTTTTTTCTTTATAAGTATTTTTTATAATGACAGAAAGCTGACAGGCACAGGTAGCAATTAACATAATCAGATCTTGGAATAGTAAAGTGAGGGTTGGAAAGATAATTGAAAGGTGTCATTTCAGAAAGGGGACCCCTGTGTGGTAGCAAGGAGCTAAAACTTGTGTCAGTAGAACGTTGCTGACATCACTGAGTCGTGCCTAGAGTCCTATTTGAGGTATGTGGTAAGACTGTCCCAGATGTCTGGAAAGGAATGTGATGATTAATACCCATGGATCTGAAGAGGAGCGCACAGCAGAATGAATGCTGTATGATCCCATAGGAAAAGGGCAACATGAATGGTACATACGAGAATCACAAGGAGCTGGCACGGTGGTGCGCACTTACAATCCCAGTTGCTCAGGAGACTAAGGAAGGAAGATTCCAAGTTCAAGGCCAGTCTCACCAATTTAGAGAGGTCCTAGGCAGCCTAGTGAGACTCCGTCTCAAAATTTTAAAAAGTGCTGGGTGTAGCTCAGTGGCGAAGTGTCCCTGGGTTCAATCCCTGGTACCCTCCCCTGAAACAATCACAGGTGAAGAGCACCCCCATGAGAAGTCAGAAGAACTGAACCTCCCTTGAGCCCTTTTCAGGGCTGACCATTTCATGCCCATATTACTCTTCTCCTACTGACAAATCTCCTTGCCCTCCATCTCCTCCTCCAGTATGTTCCCCGTACCTTCATCAGCTCATTCTTTCAAACGTACTGCTTTACCATGTGTCAGCTTTGCATCATTGTGACCAAAACACCTGACAAGAACAACTTGGAGGAGGGAAAGTGTAGTTTGGCTCATTGTTTCTGAGAGTTAGTCTGTGGTAGGTTCACTCCATTGCTCTGGGTTCAGGGTAAGGCAGAACATCATGGAAAAAGGGCATGGTGGGGGGATGGTGTCATGTTCATGGTGGCCAGGAAACGGGGGTGAGATGGGAAGATGCACCCGTCAGGAGATACCCGAGTGACCCACCTCCTCCCGCCACTCTCACCTGCCTACAGTTACCACCCGCTCGTCCATTCAAAGTAGGATGGACAGATCAGATTACAACTCTCGCAGTCCATCTCACCTCTGAACATTCCTGTACTAACACAGGAGTTTTTCGGGGACCCTACCTGTATCAAACCATAACAACCGCTTTGCTTCCCACTGACAATAGCCTGGAGTTGAAGCATGTCATACGAATCTGTGGCTTCCTTTTCTTTCACTGTTAAACATGGTTCTCCAGTAAGTTCTCAAGACATTGGTTGCTTCTGAACATCTTCCTCCAGTCACCACAGACACACCATGTCAGACGAACTTCTAAAAAATTGTCTAATTTTCTCTTATTTCTAAAGAGAAGCCTTTGGCTGCACTTTGCCTTGATGTGACAGACATCGTAACCTGTGAGTGAACGTCTGGTCATTTTATACCAGTTTCCCAAAGGTGATTCCTGTGATATTGGCAAAGAGAGTGAATTAATTTCCATGCATTAGAGAGGAAGTATATGAACTGTAGCCTTTTCCCTAATACATACTTCATCAACAAAATGAGCTGCCCACCTCTGAGGGGTGGCCTTTGGCTGTCCAGCTCTACCCAGCACAGGGTAGGTAAATCTTCCTAATTCAGGACAATAATAGGCAACAGGTTTGCCCAAGATTAAACCATATCCTCCTAAGAGCTCTCTTAGTAATGCATTCGATATTCCGATCTCCTTCTGTCAGTTTCCTTTGTCTTCATTCTCACTTGATTCCTGCTGTCCTCATGTTTTTTCTCGTTCCTTTATTTGTTTATTCTCCTTATTTCCTTGTAAGGGGCCTGACCCTTCAAAGGGCATCAACAGCTTTGCCACTAGCTGTCTTCTTATGACTCAGCCAAAGGTGGAACCAGCAGGATGTTGGACAGGAGAACAGGAGAAGCCAGGGTATTGCCTTATTTCTGCTTAGGGCCCTGTTTGCAGCAAGGGTGCTGCAGCTCACAAGGTGCCTCAGTAGCCAGTGCTGTCCCCTAGTTGGTGCCTTCTTGACGACTCCAGTGTAATTTCTGTTCCCACTGAAAGCACCAGCTTGTGGGCTTCTCCTCACTTTTAAAGGTAACTTCTTCCAGAGACTGATCTCTGGATTGTGCCTTCCTCAGCCCATTCACATTTGCTCTTTGAGCTCTGCTGAACTTCATTATAATTAATTCTCTATATTCAGTCCTCTCTGCAGAATTACCTGGTGTGGCTTTTGCTTTCTTGCCTGTACTCTGAGGTCTGTAATTACAAATTTAGTAGAGTAAAAAGGGACTGTGTACATTTGACTACTTGTATCCCCGTCAGTATTCACTCAAAGATTCAGACCCGTCTTTAATGTGTCATGAGATCATTGATTAAACAAACTACAGTCCATTTTTCATACCCTAAATGTAGTCCTGGAAAAAACGTATTGGATTAATGGCCTAAACAAAGATGGCTGTGAAAATATAGACAATATTGGGAACAATTAACATAATCTTGATGAGAAGACTTGCAATTGTAACTCATTTTACAGTTGAAAATGTACTGAAGATCAATGGGGCTTGGTAACCTGTCCAGGAAAAGAAACACCACTAGAATTTCAGCACCATGAGCAAAAGCTTATCTTGCTTACCTCCATGTCCTCAAGGTCAAGAAATAGGTCACATGATGGGCGTTCCAGATCAATGCAGGAAATGGCAGGACATGCATATTTGCAGTTCTGCTAGCTGTCTGGCTTACCATTTATTAACAGTCCCTAAGGACCTCAGGTGGCCCATGCTGAAGGCATGTTGGACTGCAGATGTGCAAGGGAAAGAGTTGGAGGATATTGGATCCACATTGGTGAAATGGAGCAGGTCTGCTCAGAGAGTAGTAGAATGTAGTCACTTTGGCAATGAGGTACAGAGGACTTACCTGGGCAGATGTGACCTTAAAAAAAAAAAAAAAATTGTAAGAGTTTAATGCGGTTGAGGACATGGAAAGAAAGTTTGTGTTACTCCAAGACCCCTAGGAGAATCCAGAACCCAGACAAATAGCTCGAAGGCAAAGTTACAGGCAGCTGACGTGAGGCAAAACTTTTAATGTGGTCTCGTGTTGCTTCAGCTGCATCCATTTGCTATCTCAGGGATATTGATAGAGTTTTTTTAGTACATTCTGATCATATAATCCTATAGGATTTTGGCAGAATGAAAGTAACTGTGCAGGAGCAGCTCCAGAGTTACATGTAGAGATTGTGGTAGTGTGGTATATATTGATTATATGTAGCAGCATAGTTATATCAATATATATATATATAGCAGCATAGTATTTTTCATATACAGTAGTGTGGTATATATTGATTGTATGCAGCGACATGGTAAGTATGGATCATTTACTGCTGGATGAATAGTTCATATTATACACAGCACCAATACAGCAGCATAGTGTGTATTATACACAGCAGCAATAGTATATATTATCTATAGCAGTATAGTATATATTGATGTCTGTATGTATGGCATCATAGTAAGTATTGATTGTCTATAGTAGCATAGTAAGTACGAATTGTATACAGCAGCAAAGTTAAGTATCGATTGTATACAGCAGCATAGTATATATTCAAAGGGCAAATGCAGCCAGAACTACCTTCCATTCCACTTAATCATAACTTGGTTATTTTATAAGTTAAATTAATTTGTCAGTGAAGAAAAAGAGGGAGAATTTCTCCCTTTAAGTTAGACAACGGCAACAAAGCATTTCTCACTTCTGCAATATCAGAGTTGTGCTGGCTCTTCTGTAGCTGAGGATGTGCACTGGTTTTCAGGCCATTGAAGTGTTTCTGTTTTGTCACCACCAGCCCTCAGGGCAGCCCTGCCGATGTCCCTGCTTCTCTCCGTGATTTAGCACCACTGGGATCCCCAGAACTTTGCTCCAGTGTCTGTTCTGATGGATAAAGGGTCAGGCTATAGTGCCCACTAAATATTTTAAATGTCACATCTTGAAGCATTTTTATAGAACTAGTAATTATGCATGGTAGAAACCTTACTTCTCCATGGGGTCTTCATGTTATTAATTTTGAACCAAGATTTATATTATAGATTGAATTTTTCCTTCCCCACTAAAATAATTATCAATAATGATTATTAATTATATAAATACTAATATTTATTATTATGTTGTATGTTCAAGCCTTAACCCCCAATGTGATAGGGTCTTTAAGGAGGTAATGAATATTAAATGTGGTCATAAGAGTGGGTCCTAATCCAATAGGGGGTCCTTAGGAGAACAGAATGAGACACCAGGCATAAGTAGGCAGAGAGAAAAATGTCATGTAAGGACACACAGAGAGGCATCCACCTGCAAACCAGGCAGAAGACCTCACTGGAAACCAGTCCAAACCTTAATCTTGAACTTGAAGTCCCCAGGAGTGCAGGAGTAAATTACTGCTGCTGAGCTCCTGATCTTGTGTTCTATTATGACAATCCTGGCAGATTCATGCAAGTACTGATGAACTTAAGTAACTTTTCTTTTCATGATGTGATGAAGAGCACTTAGAAGTAGCAATAGATCAGTGTCATCTACCTTGTGACATTAAGACCCAGCACAGGCAGTCTTGTTGCCATGTGTCATTCAATGCTAGAAAACAACCTGATGCTAAACACCAGGTGACCTAGTAGACAAGTTTTTTTGAGTCTCGATACAGGTCTGCATCTCCAAATTCCCTTCCTCCCTGCATCCTCAGGTGTCACAATGCTGGAACTTCAATAATAGCTCACACAGAGAAAGATAAACTGAAATGATGTATTCCACTTGGGAAGGGATGGGCTCTTGTTTTCTAAATCTTTCAACCTACATGTTCAAACATAATTATTGACAATCCAAAATGTCTTTCAAATTTTCTGTGCTCACTTGACTTTGTAAATAATAGCTGATAGTGGGCAATATTAATTAGCATCATTCCTACTGTAATTGCTCAGAGTTCTGTTCCTCCTATGTGAATTCAATATAAGTGAGTGTGTGTGTGTCTATATTTATTTCATTCTGATATCCAGTGAGCATTTGCACTTAACAAGCTCTCATGCTCCAAAATGAATCAAATACTTTCCCTTCAGTGAACTGCATATATTTTGGCCATTAAAAAGAATTATTTTTACCACCCAGGCATCATTCTCCATATAATAATATATTCTTACAACAGTACTTTGCTTTTCCTTCATAAGCATGTTAAGGCATCATTGGAAGAGGAGTACAAATTATTTTCCCTACATACAAGCCAGAATCTGAATTCTCATAATCAAATTAGAGTTGTGCTTTGTCTTCCATGTGGTATTATCTGAGTGTTTTATAACCTGGGACCTCTTGAAATAAAAGGACTAGTTGAATATGACTGAATCCTTATTGTGCATTTGTGTAATTATTTATTCTCTCAACTAATGATAGTTTTACAAATTCCTTTTCAGTGAGAGGTGGGGGACACCTTTGGGTGAGACCAGTCAGGAAAACCTTGGCTGGCTAGACTTCTTTGTTTTCCATTGTTGGCACCATTTTGCATCATTCTTCACCCTCTTGTGTGCCTTCAGATGTCACAGTCTTTAATTGCAACGCCCTTTTCATAATCTCCACTTACTTGCTCAAAACTCATTTAAGCACATACTCTGAAAAGTTGTATTGCCTGAAAGGTTTTCCTTTTTTTCCAGCTGCATATCAAGGAATGCCTGCTGCTAGGCACATGTTCTATGGAAATGGCTTCTCTTTCAATTTTTTAAATTGTTAATATCTTTTTTGTTATATGTATTTAAGATATTCAGGCCAGGCATAGTGTTATATACCTATAATCCCAGCAGCTTAGGAAGCTGAGGCAGGAAGATCATGAGTTCAAAGCCAGTCTCAGCAAAAGTGAGGTGCTAAGCATCTCAGTGAGACCCTGTCTCTAAATAAAATACAAAATAGGGCTGGGGATGTCGCTCAGTGGTTGAGTGCCCCTAAGTTCAATCCCTGGTAACCTCCCCCCAAAAAAAGATACTCAGAATATTTTGATATACATACATACACACATACAGTGTGAAATGATTATTGTGGCTAAACAAATTAGCATATCCATCATCTCACATAGTTACTTTGCTGTGTGTATCATAAAAGTATCTAAATTATACTCTTAGCAAGTTTCTAGTATATAATATATTATTAATTGTGATGCTCATGCTGCTAATTAGATCTCTAGGCTTCTTTATCTTACATAAGTGCAACATAGTACCCTTTAATCTCCTCCTCATCATCACCTGGCTCCTCTGAATTGTCCAAGACACCCATGCCTATGCAGTGGTTCTGTGTTCATTTACTGTGGTGGAAAGAACAAATTAGGGTCTGAGCAGCAAATTTGTTCCTCAGTGACTAGAAAAAGGTAGAGGGACCAGGAAGTATGGCATAGTTTCTGTCTGATGGCTGAACTTCACTGTACCCACTGCATGCCCGTCACAAATGCACGGATAGTACCATGATAATGGTGTCATCTGGAGTTGGCCACCCTGTAGTCCTCTTTTCTTGAAAAAATAGTTGTTGACACAATACCTTTACTTAATTTTTTTTTAATGTGGTGCTGAGGATCAAACCCACTGCCTCACACGTGCTAGGCAAGCACTGTACCACTGAGCTACAACCCTGACCCCCTGAAGTCCTCTTACCCATTGTGTTTTACCCTGCATGAGTAGTTGAAGCAAAGCACACCCTTCTGATACTTTGTAAATGTACTCTGTTGTAGTAGTTATAGACATGCAGTTATCCTATCCACAAACATGTTTTGTGTCTGTGAAGTATCTGCTAGGTGCTAGGCATTGTTACAGGTGTTAAAACCAGGGCAGGGGACACATGTCTTTGTTTTCAACGAACTTCCAGTAGTGTGGCTTGTGTCAACTTTACCCTTGAATAAATACAGGGCAAGCTCACAAGATCATGTTTAGTACATTTTCACTGAAAGCAAGCATATCACAAAGTGTTAACATGAAGTAAAAATGCAAAGAATTGTGGGAATTTGGACTTAATTGGGTGGGAACATGTTCAGAGAGTCTTGAACTGTAACATTCATTGGAAATTCTTTATTTTTAAAATAATTAATAATCAGCATTTTTTAATAGAATTCTGAAGATACTATTCAGGGCATTTTTTTTAACCTCAGTTAGTCTGAAATTAGCAGATGAGCCTGAGAACTGTCAGTATTAACTTCATTTCATTTCTGAGTGATAATATATTCATCAGTTTAGGCATATTTACATAAAGTAAATATTAGTGGCTTGGTGGAAGCAGAGGTTTGTATTGATTTGGCTTTGGGAAAACAGTTTGTTTTACGATTGAACTTGGTGGAAACATTGCTATGGAATTAATGTTTAAATGAGACAGGAAAACAAAACAAAAAACTGACATGAATGTGATAAAAAATAAATCTATTTTTGTGGAATGGAGCAACTAAGAAGTATGTTTTGTTCTTCATAATAAATGAAATAGACAGTCAAATGATTAATATCTAACACATGGGGTTAACATAACTGCTGAGGAATCCCCTGGAGTTGGCCACCCTGTGGCCCTCTTGCCCTCTTTATTTAACCCCACACATGGAATCAGGGGGACAACACACATATTTTTGCTATTTCCTAGATATCTGATACTTCCTTTGTTGCAGTGGTTACAGGCAACAGAACCTTATCTGTAGTTATCTATGAAATATCTGCTAGGTGCAAATCATAGAAAATCATTGAGGTGCATGTTCCTACAAACTTTATTGTAAAGATTTCCAAGTAGGAAAGCCATCTGTTCCAAGCATGTATTATATACCACAGTGCTTCAGATATTTGAGAATCACTGTCATCTCTCCTCAGAGTTAAAATGTCTAACCGAAGCACAGACATTCACAAGTATATGAATGGCTGCTTTGATTTCCCTGTATAAGACCCCACTTAAGTAATGAAGGTCACTGAATATTAACTATTGAGATGTTGACATTTCTAGGCAGGGATTTTGTTGTTGTTGTTTTTAACCTGAGGCTTGATCTTTTTTTTTTTTTTTTTGTGGTGCTGGGGATTGAACCCAAAGCCTTGTGCTTGCAAGGCAAGCACTCTACCGACTGAGCTATCTCCCCAGCCCCCTGAGGCTTGATCTTGATCCCAGGAATGCTTAATTGCTGAGCTACATCCCCAGATCTTTTTATTTTGAGACAGGTTCTCACTAAGTCACTTAGGGTCTTACTAAGTTCCTGAGGCTGGCCTCAAACTTGTGATCCTCCTGCCTCAGCCTCCCAAGGTACTTCCAGTTGATTCTTGTGCACCACAGATAGCTGTCTTGGTCGGTCTGTCTCAAGCCATGGACTCTCAGTGTAATTTCAGGATACCAGCTTGTTCATAGGCTTGTAGGTATCTCATGGATGAAGTCCATTGGTTTTGCTTTTTGAGTAAGCCTGACTTGTAGTGGGAGCATGACATTCCTTGGGCAGGTGAATGCTATTTGGACAGCATAAGACTGTAGTCCCTACTATGAAGGCCTGAGAGGTGGTTATGCATAAGCAAAGTTGACTTTTGAAAGAGAAAATGCTAATGATAATAGAGTAACATAGATACCAGCTAGTTTTGCTGAGTCTGAGATTGATTTCTCCCTAGTCATACCGAGGCACTTTGTCTATAATTTTCACACTGTATTTGGTTTGAATTGTTGGAGAAAAATAAAACTGTGTATTGATTAGTATTTGAAAAACCAATTAGTTCTTAGTTTGTTTGAAAGATGCACAATGTCAGAACCAGATATAAGCATGGCCAGGACTAAAAAGTACCCAGGACTACTACACTGACCTTGAGATTTTGGAGAAGGTGTGGTTAAGTGGGGACTTGATTTCAGCAAGAGCTTCAGGGCCTGAGCTCACTTTTTTGGAGACTGAGGGGTCAACGACTGACTTTCTTGCCATATAGTCATATATATCAATGCACTTTAAGAAACATAACATCCTTTTATGTATCATCTACCCACCCCATCACTTTCTTAGTGGGCCACCAGAGAAATTTGCCATAAATGTGGAAAAAAATCTGGAAATGAGCAGTTTTAAAAATAAATCCGATGAACACTAATTTCAGGATATTAATAAGTTATATGAAGGAAAGGTTGTAAGGACATGTGCACTTGAGAATTACTGGGTTATACTTAGTTTAATAGGAAGTTACCTATAGGATCTATTAATGTGTTAATATCAACGGTGGCTCCCAAAGAAAAGAGAATTTATGTCCTTCAAAACACTGGAAACTATTTGAAGGACATGTCTAGCATATTATGGGAATTGTGTTCCTGTGAAACTGTTTTGGATATTGCTATGGTATATTGACCTGGATATTTTTAATGTGTCAGGAAAAACTTAGGAATGAATAGAATGGGCTGGCATTTTATATATTCCCCCTTCTCTCTGTCCTATTTATCCATCCTTGCATCCATCTATCCCCAAAACTTCTTTCATTCAATAAACTATGCAAGACTCTGTTCAGGTAACTCAGATGGTGGTTATGGGGACAGAGAACCCAGTCTAAGATGCAGATTGAACAAGTTTGCCTTCATCTTGGTGACTTTTCAGGACCTCTCTTTCAGGATCTCTGCATGCTTAGAGCATTTGTTTCCTGAGAATGTTAGAGAGAGGGAGGGAGAGAGTGTGTGTGTATGTTTTAATTGGGGATTGGAGCTGCCCCTTTATGGAAGAAGTATTGACGGAGGAACTTGGGGTTGGCTGGGTCTGAAGGAGAGGACCCTAGGTGCTGGATCTAGTCTTATGAGCTGTTTGATGAGCATTTTGAGTGCCTTGTTGTGAGGTCTAATGGGGACTAAGATCCAGCCTGGCCCACTTGAAGAGCCCAGAGACAATCTGCTGCCCAGCTAGCTGCACATATCAGGGAAGAGAAAGGTGGTTAGACAGTCAGAACACAGATTCTCCACATTTATTATTGTTTGATCTTGTCAGCTGGAAGGAATAAAGACCTCTTACTTTGTCTAGGTGAACAAGAATTCCATGAACCAATGGTAGGATGCTGAATTCTCAGATCCAGAAGATCCAACCAGCAAACTGGCAGAAAACATGCACATTGACTCTCGGAATGTCTTCAGACTGAAAGTTTAGTAGCAGTAAACCTGAAAGTGATGACTAAGGGCTTGCAGATTATCCCACACTTGAAACTTCATTAGTATGAGCTGAAATAAATTGGTAAGTAGAAATCTTTCCATAAACTCAGCATCTAAACAAAGACAAGAATATCTGTGGTAGACCTGGGGGCCAGTAAAGCAAAAATACTTCATGTTCAACTCCAGTTACCCAAGGACAAGTTGCTTCTGAGTCAGAAATGAGATCTAAGGGACCTATCATGGGCCAAGATTATCTTCCCCTATAAAAACACCGTATTTCCTCTAGAATCTGTTGTGTTTTATCCTTCCATTTTTGATTGGGGTATCACAACGTGAGCAGTGTCTGTTAATTAAGGAAACCTCTATGATGAGCTTAGCTCTTGCTGAGTATTGAGTATTTTTGCATTAATACCTCTGCTCACTTGGGGCAAAAATGCTGTCTTGGCAGGCATGTATGTGCTGGGACAGTGTGTAAACCAAGAGGAGTCTCTAATTCCAGCGTTTGATCTTGCAGACAGCATGGTTGTGACTATGGTGTCTCTGGTCTTTTATTGTGTTCTAGATCCCAGGACACTCTTAAGACATCTTGCACAGGGAAGTTGTCTACTGGGTGTTTTCGCAGTTACCAGAAAACTTCTCATGTCCTTCTACATATTTCTGCTGACATTTTCTTTGGATTTTTTTTTGCCAGAAGTTTCATTGCTGGTGAAATGGCATGTGTGCCTTGGGTTTTGATCTAAAGTTATTTACCTAACCTTTTTACTATAGTGAAAATGACTTCTCTGTGTCATTTGAAAAGTACATAACAAGGTGTGGTAATTACCTTATTAGAAGCTTGGGGATATTTAGAGAAAAGAAGTGGTCCTGATTTCATAGAACCTGTCTAGTTCAATGCTTAAAAAAAAAAAAACAGGGTTCAGCAAACTAGAACCACCGTATCCTGTCCACTTGGCTGCCTGTTTTTGTAATTAAGTTTTACTGCACCACAGCCCAAACCATTTGTTTCTGTTTGTTTTAATGGCTGCTTTTACACTACAATGGAAGAAATGGGTTGATGTTAAAAGAAATCTAGCCTCCAAATCCTAAAACAGAATATTTGACCTTTTACAGAAAAAGCTTGCCAATGGCTTCTTAAAATTCCAGGCCCTGGAGTTCTGTCCTAAGACAGTTTACTTGGATTCACAGGTGTGTGTCTGTGGACACGCAGGCAGTCTTCTGTGCAGCCAAGACACAGAATCTAAGTACCTGCTCTTATCATTCAGTGTCTCCCTCTTTTTTTTTTTTGGCAGGTTGGGGCTGCAACCCCGGGCCTCATGCATGCTAGGCAAGCACTGTTCCACTGAGCTACACTACCAGCCTGGTGGTTCTCTGAATTCTGCATGTATGCCTTTGATTTGCTCTTAAGCAGCTTCCCCTTCCTAACCCTCCCATCCGACTCACTTGGCTCCGCTTCAGTTCTCTGGCATCGCGTCACCTGACTTCTCCTACTCTTCTTTTACTCATCTGTTCTTTGGCGATCCTTCATAGATCCACATTCTCACCCCTTAGTCTTCTCCTGATTCCTTCTGTATATTTCCAGGTACTTGGATCAGAGGGCTGCCTTTGCCCAGGTTTACTGTATCTGAAACCAAATCCATCATCATTTCCCCAAGCCAGCCTACCCTGCAGACTTTCCAATTTTCTCTTATTGGTAACATCAGTCTTCCACATTGAGATCTTTGTCATTAATAATAATGATCACATTTGTTTCAAATTTTACCTACCTCCTGGTCCTGAAAAACAAATTTAGTTGAAATTAGGACCTGAGGAAAAATAATAAAGGGCAGAACTCTATAAAAAAGTTCACAAAGCTTACCTGATACATAGACATTCTTTATTTTTCTAAGAACAAACATGGAGGGAAGGAAACTAATTTTGCTCAGGGACCCCACCTTGTGCTGGGTGCTGTGCCAGCCAGGTTTTGACATCGTGTACGTTGTCTTCCTAATAATACTATGAGTGAGTTATAATTTTATGCAGGAGAAAGTTTTACCTGAATGATTAAGCAACCTTGTGCACCACAGCTAGGGAATCTTGGTACTGGCATCTATGTCTGTTTTGTTTCTCCTTTTTGTATATCAAACTTGGCTCCAACTCTTTCAATATCTCTTGCTGTTTTATCAAAATGGTACATGGAATTTGTGTTGCTGAGTTCTTTTGTTTTTTGTTTTTTTAAGAAAAACTGCATATAAATTTAAACTCACTAAAATATATTCAGTTAGCAGTGCTGTAGTTACAAGTGTCATTGTTCCCCATTTGATCTAAGCTAAAAAACAATAGTAGTGACAATAATAATAATAATACCAAGAACAACAACAGTTGACATTTATTGAATGTTACACTGTGAAGGATGCTTAATTTTTGTTTTCACTTCTACCCTAGCTTCTTAAATACCTCTAGAGGACAAATAAGGACAATGAAACTTAGATTTTGTAACTTGTACATGATCACATAACTAGTATTTGGCTACTGGAATTCACACCTGAGCTGTCAGACTTCAGTCTTTAACCTTATTCTCTGTAAAGGGGATAAACTGTTATATATTTATCAAATAATGGGAGTTTTTGAGAGGATATTTTTACATCATTTAATTTGTGTTTTATCAGTATCTCCAAGATGGCTGATTTCCATGTGATAACACCAGCTCACAGTATATCTGAAAATTTGTCAACTCTGCAGAACCTGGATTAATTGGTTCTACACAACACCAAACATATAGACTTAGTATTTGAAATATTTATTAGTTTTCGTAATGATTCAGTATGCCAGGCAGTCTGATTCAGTATACCAATCAGCCCAAATTTGGTTTAGTGCCATTTGTGTGGGTAACATTGGTGTGAACTGAGGGTGATTAGTCTTAAAAAAGTGGAGCTTAAACCTGTGGTCTTGAGCACTGGGAAACATTTGGGGAGCAAAAAAGGGTGTCTGAAGTGCAGTCATGAGATTTTAGGGAAATGTTTGGGAGACAGTGGAATGATCTGTAATAGTAACTTAGGAAGAAGAATATAGAAAGGGACTCATTCAACAGAGGGACATGCCGTTTGGGGTCTTTAGGTGGGTGGGTGCCTGAGATATTGAGCTTGTCTGGGTTGGATTGAGGAGCAGGTAATTATATCCGCCCAGGGCAGCACCTCTGCGGATCAGTACTTCATGCTTTTCTGTAGACCACTCTGCCACTCAGATTTATAACATCGCTTTCAATCAAAATCCTCATTAGAGTGGGGTTACTTCTTATGCAGATAGGAATGAGCCATATGAAAGTGTTTGAAACCAAAACTTTTTTAAAGGCTCTCAGTGCCCCCAAATTTGAAATAAGAAACATCCCTATATTATATTTTAATGGAAATTTGAAATTTTAAAGCTCTCTGTCCAGAGAAATTATAAAATACATTGTTATTATCTTATAGGTACACTACCTGAGCCATTGAGGTGGAAGGAATTAATTCTCCTTGGCTGGATTTCTGTGTACTGTACTATGGTTTATGTGCACCACATATTCTATAAATGATATGATGTCTAAATTGTGACCGAGTGTGTTAAAATGACATTAGTGCTTACAATAACATTGTTATATATGTGACGATACTGTTGTTAACACTTAAAAATACATCCAGTCTTGTTAAGGAAGTCTGGTCCTAAGCCAACATGATGAAGATTTGGGCCTGCTTTTTCTTCTTTTTCGTGCAGTGTCTTTGGTCCTTGGATCCATTTTGAATTGAATTTTGTGCAGGATGAGAGGGGTTTAATTTCATTTTGCTGTGTATGGATTTCCAGTTTTCGCAGTACCATATCTTTTCTCCATTGTATGTTTTTGGCACCTTTGTCTAGTATGAGATAACTATATTTATGTGAGTTTGTCTCTGTGACCTCTATACTGTACCATTGGTCCACCTGTCTTTTTGGTGTCAATACCATGCCATTTTTGTAACTATTGCTCTGTAGTATAGTTGAAGGTCTGGTATTGTGATACCTCCTGCTTCACTCTTCCTGCTCAGGATTGCTTTGGCTATTCTAGGTCTTTATTTATTTTTTCCAAATGAATTTTATGTTTGCTTTCTGTGTTTCTATGAGGTATGTCATTGGGATTTTAATTGGAATTGCACTGAATCTGTGTAGCACTTTTGGTAATATGACCATTTTGACAGTATTAATTCTGCCTATTCATGAACATGGGAGATCTTTCCATCTTCTAAGGTTTTCTTTAATTTCTTCCTTTAGTTTTCATGGTAGAGGTGTTTCACCACTTTTGTTAGATTGATTCCAAGTGTTTTATTTTGATTTTTTTAGGGATATTGTGAATGGGATAGTTTTCCTAATTTCTCTTTCAGAAGATTCATCACCTATGAATAGAAATGCATTAGATTTATGAGTGTGGACTCTATATCCTGCTACTTTGCTGAATTCATTTTTTAGTTCTAGAAGCATTCTGCTGGAATTTCTTGGATCCTCTAAATAGAGATTCATGTTTTTGGCAAATAGTAATAGTTTTGAGTTCTTCTTTTCCTATTCGTATCCCTTTAATTTCTTTGGTCTGCCTCATTGCTCTGCTAGAGTTTGAAAGACAGTGTTGAACAGCAGTGGTGAAAGAGGGCATCCCTATTTTTTTTCCAGTTTTTAGAGGGAATGCTTCCAGTTTTTCTCCCTTTAGAATGTTAACTGTGGGCTTAGCGTAGATATCCTTTACAATGTTGAGGTATGTTCCTACTATCCCTATTTAGACTCCCAAAGCCCAAGAAATAAAAGCAGGAATCAATAAATGGAATAGATTCAAACTAAATAGCTTCTCAGCAAAGGAAATAATCAAAAATGTGAAGAGAGAGCCGACAGTGTGGGAGAAAATCTTTATCACACACACTTCACATAGAGCACTAATCTCCAGAATTTACAAAGAACTCAAAGAACTTTAAACCAAGAATACAAATAACCCAATCAATAAATGGACTAAGGAACTGAGCAGATAGTTCACAGAAGATTTACAAGCAACCAACAGATACATGAAAAAATGTTCAACATCTCTAGTAATTAGAGAGATGCAAATCAAAACTACCCTAAGATTTTATCTCACCCCAACTAGAATGGCGATTATCAACAATAGGTGTTGGTGAGGATGTGGGGAAAAAGGTCGACTTGTACATTGCTGGTGGGATTACAAATTGGTACAGCCACTCTGGAAAGCAGTGTGGAGATTCCTCAGAAAACTGAGAATGGACCCACTCAGCTATCCCAGTCCTTGGTTTATACCCAAAGGACTTAAAATCAGCATACTACAGTGATGCAGCTACATCAATGTTTATAGCAGCTGAATTCACAATAGATTGTGAAAACCAGATGCCCTTCAACAGATGAATAGATAAAGAAAGTGTATATACACAATGGAATATTACTCAGCCATAAAGAATAATAATATTATGGCATTTGCAGGTAAATGGATGGAGTTGGAGAATATGATGCTAAATGAGATAAGCCAAACCCCAAAAAACAAAGACCAAATGTTTTCTCTGATAAGTGGATGACAATACAAAACCAGGGGTGGTGTGGAGGTGGTAAGGGAAGAATGAAGGAAGAATGGATTGTGTACAGGGAAATGAGGGGAGGGGAGGGGTGGGGGGAAGGAATGATAATGGAATGAGACAGACATCATTACCCTACGTATGAGTATGATTACACGAATGCTGTGACTTTACTTCGTGTACAACCAGAGAAATGAAAAGTTGAACCCCATTAGTGTACTGTGAATCAAAATAAATATATATTTACATATATATACACCTACGTGTGTGTGTGTGTGTGTATGTGTATGTATCTCCATAGATTTAATAATCCTGGCCTGGAAATTGAATTTGATAAACCATTCACAGTCAGCCAGTGTTATTTGAACAAACATTCTGCACCTGCCTCAGAAAAAGAGAACACTAAAATATACAGAAAATATACAATGATTGCAGATCTATGCTCTAAGAAAATCATTCCTATTTTAGTTAATTATTGCTATATTTTCATAACAAAATACTAATTTTGAGTTAGACTTATAGTTTATTAACAAGGTCCTTGGGAATGCATGACTCCCACATGTGTCCACCAGGTCCATTTGATTAGCAGGACTCTACCTCACAGTAGAGACAGGGCAACTGGTCCTCAGTTCTTTGTTAGCTTTTTCCCAAGTTTTCTTCCCACTGGATGAGAAGTCACTAAACATGTATTCTCATGTATTGTCATGCATCTGTCATGCAAATGTCATGGTGGAAATGCTCATGGGCCATGCACATTAATTCCTCTCCTAAGAGATCTTCCTTGCATAGATCATCTGTCATGCAACTGTCTATGAAGGGTCAGGGAAGAAGTGGTCTCTATACCCTGATTGCAAGAACATACTGATCAATTTCATGCTGATTCCTCCAGTGGTACTTCACTCTGGGAAGAGACCCATAGACTGCAGTACATTGTAAGGGTTGTTTTCTCTTGAAACTCCTAGTACTTTTTAATTACTACTGGGAGGTTGTCTTAATTTACTAAGGACTATCCGTAAAGATCCTGTCATTTGCACATTTTCATATCTGTTCCAGAATTTTATTTCCAGCAGGGAATTGCTTACTAATGTTTTTCCTCCTTTACTTTAAAATTGTTTTCTTTCATAAAAATCTGAATGAAAGTGTGCTCATTAGTCATGCAATATTATTTAGACATTTAACCTCTCACATTGACTCATTAGACATGCAATATTATATAGACATCTAACCTGTTTATAAAAGAACCTGTTTACTCATTTGTAAAATAAGGTGGTGAGACTTGGTATTGTCTGAGAGGAAAGTGGGTCTCTAGAGATGCCCTGTGGAGCTCCATCTGCCCAACATTTTCATAAGCTTGGAGGATGTGAGCAGCATACTAATGGACATTGTAGAGAATATGGAGCTGAAAGTCATTTGTTATGATTTAGATATGTGATGTCCCCCAAAAGCCCTTGAACAAGAATAATGCAAGGGAGTTCAGAGGTGAAATGATTTGTTAATCAGTGGATTCATTCCTTAGTATTGATTAAGTGGGTGGCAACTGTAGGCAGGTAGGGTGTGGCTGAGGAGGTGGGTCACTGAGGGTATGCCTTTGGGGTTTATCTTTTGTCCATGGTGAGGGGGGGGCATATTCCCCTCCACCCATGCTTTTTTTCTCTCTCTGCTTTCCAATGCGATGTCTGAAACTGCTTTCCTCCTCCACACCTTTTGGCCAAGATATTCTGCCTCACTGTGGGCCCAAAGCAGCAGAGTTCACCATCGATGGACTGAGACCTCTGAAACCATGAGCTCCAAGTAAACTTTTTCTCTCTAAAGTTGTTCTTGTCAGATCTTTTGGTCACAGCAACAACAACAACAAGAAAAAAAAAACCTGACTAAAACACCATGGTTAATGTTGGAATGATGAAAGCAGAGACAGATTGTGGTGTCTTAGAACAGTGGGCTGTGTGACCAGGGGGAGATGTGGCATCAACACCAGATTCCACTTTTGTGAGGACTGAGAATAATCAGAGGCATGGGGTATGTCCAGACCTAGCTAGTTCACCTCCTGGAGACTGAGGTTGTCTACTCTATGGCTCGTACAATTATCATAACTAGTTTATAATTGTCTCTTCTAAACCTAAGCACTCAGCCAAGTTCTTTGCTGTGCATGTCAGTCATGTCCATATAAGCTGTGTGACAAGTTAATCCTAACAGAACACCTGTTTCATAGATGAAGAAACTGAGATTTAGATCATTTGGGTCATTGCCCAAGACCATATTGGTAAGCAAGATAGAGTTGAGACAAAAATTTCCCTCTGTAGTAACCTCAAAGCCCAAGCTTTAAAGTACTGCTCTGTCACTTCCCTCCATATTGTCTGAGGAGTAGAAGGCTAAAGGGTGACATTCAGATGCTAGCACAGTATCCTGGACAGGTGTAAAGTAAAAGTATCTTCTCTGCTGCGCATTTACCTCCTTCACCATCCTCCCTCATGGTAGAGTTCTGTCCATCTCTGGGGGTGATCCTGGGCCTTCAAGAGTAGACACTTCTCATACACAGCAAGAGTCTTTTAGTGGCTTTGCCTACACAGTTCAGTGTTCCTTCCTAGTTCAATATAATTCACTTAGACCCAGCCCCACTCAAGATCAGCTACTGATTCATTAACAGCAGCAAGGTTATCCCCACATGTTTGCGTGCCGAGATTATGGAGATATTTGAAGGCCTTGCATTTGCATGACTGAAATTGTTTCCTGGAAGAAGCAAAAACCTTGCTGCTAATAGACAAGTATACAACCCTAAGGGAAAAAATTACATTTTGTGTCACTCCTTCTTTAAGAGAACTGTTAAGACTGGTTTTGTGGGGAGATCCACGATGCAGACTAGAGGGTGACTGTATCTCCTGTCGCTCCAGAACTCAGGATTCAAGAAGGGGAGGTATTGAGAGACTCGGACCAACATAGAGCTGCGGGGTGAGTCTCTCCCACTGGGTGAAGCTTGGCCCGGGCGGCAGGCCCAGACAGGGACAGCTTCTTGGAGCAGAGCAGGGCAGCGAGAGTCTTCCCCAAGCAGCCCTGCTCCCTCCGGCAGCAGGCGCGATCTACAGCCAGCCCCTCGGAGCAGGCCAGCCTAGTGAGAGCTTTTCTGCACAGAGTCAACCCCAAGCCCCAGACCCAGCAGCAGGCCCCGGCTCACAGGCAGCTTCTAGGACCAAGGCAGGACAGGGAGAGGCTTTCCCCTAGCAGCCTGGCTCCCTCAGGTGGGGGCAGGCCCTGTCTATAGCCAGCTGCTAGGAGTACGACCACCCAGTGAGAGGATTTCCACACAGAACCAGCCCCCATCCCTGGACCCAGTAGTGGGCTAGGGACAGCTTTCTTTGGAAGCACTGCATTATCAGGGTTCCTCCAAGACTTCAGGCTACTGAAGGCTGGGAGGTGATATACTGGAAATCTACAGGGAAACTATAAGCCAATAGAGTAAATCTGCAATATCTCAGAGTCCCACTGATATCTAACCAATATGAGAAAACAAGGGAAGAAAATGTCCCAAACAAACCTAGATGTTATATCAATAAAACCCAATGACAGCACAGCAGAAGAAATGTCAGAAAGGAGTTCAGAATGTACATAATTAAAACAATCAGGGAAGCAAACGAGGAGATGAAAGAGCAAATGCAGGCATTAAATGATCGCACCAATCAACAGTTAAAAGAGCAAATACGGGAAGCAAGAGATCATTTTAATAAAGGGAGATACTGAAAAAAAAAAAAAAAAACAAAAACAAATCCTTGAAAAGAAGGAGACAATAAACCAAGTTGAAAACTCCATGGAATGCATAACCAATAGGATAGAACACCTGGAAGACAGAACCTCAGACATTGAAGACAACATATTTAATCTTGAAAACAAAATTGACCAAACAGAGAAGATGGTAAGAAATCATGAACAGAATCTACAAGAATTATGGGATATCGTGAAAAGGCCAAATTTAAGAATTATTGGGATTGAGGAAGGCACAGAGAAACAAACCAAAGGAATGAACAATCTATTCAATGAAATAATATCAAAAAATTTCCCAGATCTGAAGAATGAAATGGAAAACCAGGTACAAGAGGTTTATAGGACTCCAAATATACAAAATTACAACAGACCCACACCAAGGCACATTATTATGAAAATACCTAACATACAAAATAAAGACAGAATTTTAAAAGTTGTGACAGAAAAGAATCAAATTACATTTAGGGGGAAACCAATAAGAATATCAGCAGAGTTTTTAATCCAGACCCTAAAAGCTAGAAAGGCCTAGAACAACATTTACCAAGCCCTGAAAGAAAATGGATGCCAACCAAGAATCTTATACCCAGCAAAACTTACTTTCAGATTTGATGATGAAATAAAATCCTTCCATGATAAACAAAAGCTAAAAGAATTTACAAAAAAGAAAGCCGGCATTACAGAACATTCTTAGCAAAATATTTCATGAGGAAGAGATGAAAAACAACAATGCAAATCAGCAACGGGAGGAACTAGCTTAAAGGAATAGCCAAATAAAGGAGAAACCAAATCATGTCAAAAAACAAAAATGAGTCAAATGACTGGGAATACAAATCATATCACAATAATAACCCTGAATGTTAATGGCCTGAACTCATCAATCAAAAGACATAGACTGGCAGATTGGATTAAAAAGAAAAATCCAACAATATGCTGCCTGCAAGAGACTCATCTCATAAAAAGAGATACCCACAGACTAAAGGTGAAAGGATGGGAAAAAAACATACCATGCACATGGACACAGGAAAAAAGCTGGAGTATCCATCCTCATTTCAGATAATGTGGAAACTATCAGTAATGTGAAGAGAGAACCTACAGAGTGGGAGAAAATTTTTGCCACTCATACTTCAGATAGAGTACTAATTTCCAGAATATATAGAGAACTCAAAAAACTCTACACGAAGAATACAAATAACTCAATCAACAAATGGGCTACGGAAATGAACAGATGCTTCACAGAAGAATATCTGCAATCAATCAACAAACATATAAAAAAATGTTCACCATCTTTAGTAATAAGAGAAATGCAAATCAAGACTACACTAAGATTCCATCTCACCCCAATTAGAATGGCGATTATCAAGAACACAAGCAACAATAGGTGTTGGCGAGGATGTGGGGAAAAAGGTACACTGATACATTGCTGGTGGGGCTGCAAATTAGTGCAGCTACTCTGGAAAGCAGTGTGGAGATTCCTCAGAAAACTTGGAATGGACCCACCATTTGACCCAGCTATCCCACTCTTCATCCTATACCCAAAGGACTTAAAATCAGCATACTACATAGATACAGACATATCAATGTTCATAGCTGCTCAATTCACCATAGCCAGATTGTGGAACCAACCTAGATGTCCTTCAAATGATGAATGGATAAAGAAACTGTGATATATATATATATATACAATGGAATATTACTCACCTGTAAAGAATGATAAAATTATGGCATTTGCAGGCAAATGGATGAAATTGGAGAATATCATGTTAAGTGAGATAAGCCAATCTCAAAAAACCAAAGGACGAATGATCTTGCTGGTAAGCAGATGATGACACATAATGGAGGGTGGGAGGGGTTAGCGTTAGGGTTAGGGTTAGGTTTAGGGTTAGGGTTAGGGAGGGGGGAAAGAATGGAGGAAGGAAGGACTGTATAGAGGGAAAAGAGGGATGGCAGGGGTGCGGGGGAAGGGAAAAAATAACAGAATGAATCAAACAACATTACCCTATGTAAATTTATGATTACACAAATGGTATGCCTTTACGCCATGTACAAACAGAGAAACAACATGTATCCCATTTGTTTACAATTAAAAAAAAAGAGTGGTTTTGTGCTGGGGTTGTGGCTCAGTGGTAGAGTGACTGCCTGGCATGTGTGATGTCCTGGGTTTGATCCTTAGCACTGCATATAAATAAATAAAATAAAAGGGCCATCAACAACTAAAAGAATATTTAAAAAAAGGACTGGTTTTGTCAAAACTAGTACTTGAATGGCTGAAACAGATATACACCAATTAGCACCATCACATCCCAAGAAGGGAAGCATCTCTTTTGCTCACTTTAGCTGGAAACAAACCTCAGGCACAGGTTTGCTCTGACTCCTGACTCAGTATCCTTGACCGCTGACTGCAGCAAATGTGTCAGGACCATAGCTGTGTTAAGCAGGTCCCTGAGAGGAGCCCAAACTCACTTAGCAAAATGACCTCCTTTCAACATCATGGGGTTTCTCTCCACCAGTAGCCCCAAGATTGTTTAATGAAATTAAATGAATCTAGTGATAAATCTGAATTTACCTCCCTTGGAAAAATTATCTTGATGACTTCCCAGCCTAGATCTTGGAGGGGGGAAATGCTTGTTATTCTCAGACATTGGAAAGAAATCCCTTATTTAATGCATATAAAGCAAAATAATTTTTAAAAGAAAATGCACAAGTTGAAAGGAAACAAAAGAAAAAAATGCCCTTTTACTTTAAATGACTAAGGGAGAAAATATCCAACTCTTAGAAATGGTTTTCTTTGTGATCTGAGATCACAGGTGATTGAAATAATGTTTGTCATTATTTTTCTGTTCAGCATTGTCGGCAACAAGCAGAATTTCTTATACAATCACAAAAGTGGAGATGTGTCTTTAAAATAATTTAAGTGTGATAGTAATAGGTTAATCTGGAATGTGTATGAACTGGTTGCAGCAGACCCACACTTTTTTTCATGTGGGTGGGTTGGCCTGCTTGGGGTCCAGGCATGGATTTGCAACTCAGTTCCCGCAAATCAGTGTATTGATTCCTTTGGTTTCTACTTTTATTCAGAAATTAACATATGATTCAAGTTGACCCAGTGAGACTCAGTTCCAGGAATTTCTGTTTTCTCAGGGAGTTTTGAACTGGTAGATGTACATGGCAGAAGCAGTCAGTTGCCATTTGGCCTTGGAATGAATGCAAAGGCAGAGGAGATGGTTTTGTTAATTATATTTCTCTGTACCTAGATGTCATGCTGGAAGTTAGTGCACCCGCAAACTTTTATTAAAACTAAAGTGTGTGTGTGTGTGTGTGTTACCAGGAATTAAACCCAGGGGTGCTTAACCACCCACCCCATTTAAAATGTTTTATTTTGAGACAGGGTCTTGCTGAGTTGCTGAGGCTGGCTCTGAACTTGTTATCCTCCTGTCTCAGCCTCCCAAGCTCCTGGGATTACAGTCATACACCACACGTCTAGTTAAAATTTATATTTTGAGCTATATTTTAGCTTGTGTGTGACTGTGACCAAAATAACCAACAAGAGCAATCAGAGGAGGAAAAGTTCATTTTGGCTCACAGTTTTAGAGGCTGGCTCCATGGAGGCCTATTCCGTAGCTCTGGGCCTGAATGCTAACTGAACAAAATTGCAGTGTTGAGATTGCAAACCTGCAATCAGTCAAACCTGCAGGAAGGTCAGTGTTATTAGAAACAGGGAAGAGTATGGCCTAGTGATGTCTTCTCTTGACTACATCTAAGCAAGTGGCAAGTTAACACAGAGCCTCCAGCTTTGGCATAGTTCTCTTGGTAATTCACAGAGCTGACAAAAAAGAATCAGTAAGGCAACAGAAAATATGAATACAAATAAGTTGATTACTGAATTCACCTTCTGAAGGCCATCAATAAAACACTAGGTAAGATTAACCAAGGACAAGTGAAAGTCCACACAAACATTAAACAATAATCATTTTATAAGTCACATTCTTTAAAGACAGTGCAATTAAGTCAACATCCCATGAAAAGACAACTAAAAATATCATTATTTGGGAAAGTTTAAGAACAAGTAGGTAGCTGAAAATAAAAAGGGCTAGGGATGTAGCTGAGTATTTAGTTGCCTCTGGGGTGGGTGGTTGGTGGTTAATAGCAAACATCTTTATACTATTTGTAGTTTTTAAGAGAAAGTTCTTTTACCATAGTTTAATTGGCAGCATTTTTTTTATATAAACAGTGGTAGCTTATATGTGATAGAATGTAGTTTGTTTAAGCTTTGCTGCAGATTTAGCAGATCGAGAAGTTCCCACCTATTTTTAGTTCAATAAAAGTCTTTTGTTGAGGAGGTTCCTCCCTGGGGCCTATTTCCTTATCCTTTGCTCTCCACTGGAGCTGTTCGGTCGCTTGCCATCCAGGAGCCATCTTGGGACTATTGCATGGTGGAGCCTTCGAAACCCAAACCCAGATTTGTGAGGTACTGGAAACCTTCAGGGACACTATAAACTACAGGGTAGAAACTGTACTACCTCAGATCCCTATGGCTAAATGGGAAGACACACAAACAAAATGAAAAAAAAAAAAAGGGAATAAAACATTCCAAACAAACCAGGATGCTCCAATTATAGACTCCATTGACAAACCAGTAGAAGAAATGTCAGAGAAGGAGTTCAGAATATACTTAATAAAACTGCTTCACGACTTTAAGAAGGATATAAAGAGTAAAATCCGAGAGGGAAGATATCTTAAAGAAAGAGATAAGGATCCTGAGAAGAAATCTAGAAGAAATCTTTGAAATGAAAGAATCAATAAACCAAAATAAAAATTCAATGGAAAGTAGCACCAACAGAGGAACCACTTTGTGGTACCATTTCTTCAGGCAATGAAGAAAGAATATATAATTTTGAAAATAAAGGTGACCACACAGAAGATGATAAATTGCGTGACGTTCCCTCACCCAGACACAATGCCTGAACAGCAGCTGCTGAAGCCGACTGAGTGGAGCTACTGTGAGTACTTCTGGGCTGGTAAGAAAGATGGCACTGTGGCGGGGTTCGAACTGCTCCAAAAGCAACTGAAGGGCAAACAAAAATAGAAAGAAATGTCTGAATTCGTCCGAGAGAGGATAAAGATTGAAGAAGAATATGCAAAGAACTTGGCTAAGCTCTCTCAGAACTCGTTGGCTGCACAAGAGGAAGGCTCCCTGGGAGAAGCATGGGCTCAGGTGAAGAAGAGCCTGGCAGATGAAGCAGAAGTTCATCTCAAGTTCTCCGCCAAGCTGCACAGCAAGGTAGAGAAGCCCCTAATGAACTTTCGTGAGAACTTCAAGAAAGACATGAAAAAGTGTGACCACCATATCGCTGACCTCCTCAAGCATCTCGCCAGCCGCGATGCATCGGTGGAGAAGGCCCAGAAAGCCCTCACAGAGCGGCAGAGAGACCTGGAGATGAAGACCCAGCAGCTGGAGATCAAGCTGAGCAACAAAATGGAGGAGGACATCAAGAAGGCACTGGGGAAGTCCACACAGACTGGTGATGACCTCATGTGCTGGGTGGACCTCTACAACCAGGCCCAAGTCCAAGTGGTTTGAAGAGATGGTAACCACCACTTTGGAGCTGGAGCGTCTGGAAGTGGAGAGGGTGGAGATGATCTGGCAACATTTGTGCCAGTACACACAGCTGCGGCACGCGATGGACATGTTCAACCAAAGCACAGTTGAGCCTGTGGACCAACTACTTTGAAAAGTGTACCTGGCCAAAGATAGAGAGCTGTGGTCAGAGAGCACAAAATGGGCAACATTTGCCCTGTGGACATGGAGATCTAGACACGCCTGTGTGGCCCCGGGGGTCCTGCCCAGGAGAGGGGCTGGGTGTCCCACAGAGAGGAGATGGTGTCTCCTGCTGGGTAAAGCTGCCCTCCTACCCACTCTCCTGTCCACTGAGGAGAGAGGGGAGAGCTGGCCATTCCAGAAGGGTGATCTGGATGGCCCAGCTGGGGGATCCCAAATATTCCCAGGCCAAGAAGACAGACCTGCAACCCTGCCCTTGTCTCCAAGACTGAAGCCCCCAAACCCCATGCCATGCTTGTTGCTCTGAGAACAAACTGAGACTGGAACTTTGTGGTCCCTGCTGAGTTCCATAGGGGTGGCCATCACACACTTGTGCCCTTGGGTTCCTGAATGCTCCAACTGGTCCCTTTATCTCCTTAGGGGCTTCGGAAGATCAGGGGAGGGTCACCTCTGCCTCCAAGCCAATGTCAGGATCAGACTCATGAACAGAAGGCGCCATCAGCCCAGCCTGCACCTAGAGTCCTTTACAGCCCTCTATTTTTCTCATTGTATTCTGGGAGCCCAAATCTAGCTTTTCTTGGCCACTTTTCATCCCCATGAGTCTTGGGAAGGCCTGTTTTCTGTCTTCCCAGACCAACCCTGCCTAGAGAGGTCAGGATGGAACTACCTCATTCAGCAAATTAGCCCCAAGTCGGAGCATTGGATCATGGTTCCTATCAGACCAGGCATCGTCTCTGAAGTCTCTGGAAATCCCAATCCGTCCACTCCTCAGCTGCTTTCTCAAGGCAGTCCCCACCCTGCCACCCCTGCGCAGTCTCACTAGAGGGAGCTTTCCAAAGTTCTCGGCCAGCAAGGCCTCCTTCAGTTCTGTGCATGTCCAAAGGCTTTGAGGAATGGAGATACCAGCTCACCTCAGAAACCAGATGGGGTCTGTCTGCCATGGTGACCTGTCCAACACTGGGCTACCCTGACCACCACTCTCCCGGGCTGCCCACCATGGGCTTAGTGGGGCTGGGTGAGCCATATGAGAGACAGATTAGGGCAAGACCCTTTGTCATTCCGCAGATGGCTCCATCTGCTTATGCATGATGGGGTTTGGACTGCTGTCCCTTGTATGGGCACTGCAGACTTTCATGGCCATAGGAGTTTTTTGCTATCCAGGTGTGTCCGGCCACCTGGGCCTCCAGCTACTCTGAACTTTTCAGAGCCCTATGCTAAGCCCTCCCTTGGTGCCAGCACCTCCTTTCCCTCTGTCCATCTTCCCTGGAGAAGCCTGGGCCCAGTGTGATTCGGAAAGATTTTCAACATTGCCCTGGGTTCAGCCCGTCACTTCCTTCCTCTACTACAGCAAACATGATCACCACGTTAACCTGGAGAATCAGCCTGAAGGGACTGTTAGAAAAAATTGACATAGTGAGCAAGGAACAAATTCTAGCCAGAAACACATGCTCCGAGGGTCCATCTTTCTTCATCTTTCCGTCAGTGGCTTTGGATTGACCCTTCTATCTCCCATGGGGGCAGAATTCTATGAGCACGATTCACTGATCTTTCCCTCAGTTTTACATGCTAATAGTGGATAACATTAATCTTGAATCTCTTGGCGTCTCTTCCATTAAATTGGAATTGCTTTCTCATAGTTTATATTAGAAAGATGTCCAATATACTAAAGCAAAAAAAAAAAAAAAAAAAAAGTCTTTTGTTTCCCCACCTTTTATTCATGAGTGGATGTTAAGTTTTATTGAACACTTTGCTTTTCTTCTGTTGAGATAGTTAAGTGATTTTTTTTTTCTCCCTTGGTTTGTTTATGGGATAAATTTCATTGGCAGATATTTGAAAATTGTGCTAGGTTTGCATTCCTTATATAAACCCCAATTGGTTGTGTAGTACTGCCTTTTAAAAATTGCATTGTTGGCTTTATTTTTGCCAATGGGGGGGATTTTTGCAACAAGTTCACTAATGTCATGAATGCTAATGGCCTATAAGCTCTCTAATTTTGTTATTTATGACTTGTTTTGTAATCAAGATCTTAGCATTAAAAATAGCTTATTGGGTTTCTTCTTTGTATTCCCTGAAAAAGTATATATATCATGAAAATTATTGGTCCAATTGTGAGCTTCAAATAGAACTTGACTATGAAACTGTTTGGTCCTTCTATTTGTGTGTGTGTGGTGGCAGATGGAATGTTTATTTGCTCAACTTTTGTAACACATAAAAGACTATTTGGATCCTCTTATTTAGTTTTGTCACATAGATTTTTCTAGAAACACACCATTTCTGCTTTCATATTGCATAGAATTGTTCTTAGTCTTGCTTCTTGGATTTCTCCCTGCATCTTTTAGTTTCCCCATTTGGTGGTTCCTGACTCCTTTTACTTACCTGCTCTTTTTGTTTTGATTTTTGCTGGATTAACTGCTGCTTCATACCCTTACTGACTTAATAAAGACTGAACTCAATTGCTTTCACTCTTCCTCTTTCCTTGGTTCTGTTTTGATTTTTGTTATATCAGTGACTTCCTATATAGCTTTGATATAAACATTTTACATTTTTGCTGTTCTTTCAAATTTTCATCAGTGTAACTGATGAATCATTTGAGATAATGGTCCTTCCTCATGTCCTTGGAATTGCTACTGACAGGTTGCTTAACCAGTCAACCAAGGACAGTGGTCATGCTCCCTGCTCAGGGTCTCTCTTTAAAGTGGTTCACACCTGCCTCATGTACAGTGAATGTTGCCACTTATTCAGAAGTAGACTGAGCAGAAATTTTCTTCAGCATGCCACAAGTCTTAAGTCTTAGTGCAAGAGTTTTACCATTGCATGCTCAGGCTCCTCCTCTGTAAAATGGGAATGCAGATAGTCTCATGTGGCTGTTGAGGACAATCAGGTGACCATTGTTAGTGTAACCACATGGCATAGGTGTTTGGGAAATGGCATTTATCTGCTCCTGTTGGTCGTTTCTGCTATCAGAATATGCTAACTATATGGTTGGATGACAGTAAAAAATGGCTACAGTCCTTCATTGTAATACTTTCTAATCTAGTCTAGTAAGTCATCTAATCAATCTGAGTTCCTAGAATTAGGTGAAGGAACTCTTTTCTGTGTGCATTTCTTATGATGCAAAAGAAAAAATGGAGAGTGACACTGAGAAAGAGCTAATGGGTTCTATTTCTATTTTGTTCTTTTTCCTTAAGAAGAGTGTTTCAAAGTTGTCTCACAGGCACCTTTGAGAGTCGAGTAAAAATCATGAACCCTCTCTTCCTCCAAATGAAGATTTGCATATTCTTTTTACATGGAATTCTGTATTTGATAAGTTGAGACTAGAGACCCTTTGAAGAATATTCACAAATGAAGGGTAAGAACCCATGTTTTAGAAAGTAACAGTTCTCTTTAATGTTAGCCTAATATCATCTTTTCTGACAACATAGAAGTTCCCATGAAGACTAATGCATCCTGAGTTAGAAGATGCATTTGCAATGGGCAGGTGGACATTTTGACTTTGTTAATCCTTATGGGATTTATCACAATGACTCTGAAAGAACACCAGAAATAGCTTATGAGCCTAAGCAAAATAGGAAAACATTTTCAACTCCTTGTGTGTTCTGAGGAAGGTGTCCCTGGTGTATCCAAGTGAACCTAAAATTGAATGATTTAATACTTTGAAAACTCTCCTTCTGTTCTGCCTTGGCTTTGCATTCCAACTCATGCTGGAATGACTTTCTATAAAAGCAGTTTGTAAAGCAGGAATGTGCTTGGTTTGTTAACAAGAGCAGAATGCCCTTTATCCTTCTTTCAAAAGCAAGTAGGATTCTGTTTGATGACAAGAGAAAAAGAGAGACAGAGAGAAAGCCAGACAGAACAATAGACAAAGAGCACACACATGGCTGCACACTCACACACACACACACACACACACACACACACACACACACACAGACAACAGAAAGAGCTATAGACAAAGAACACACACACAGAGAAGGCCAGATAAAGCAGTAGACAGAGCAGAGAGAGAGAGAGAGAAAGAGACAGACACAGAAAGGAGGCCAGATAGAGCAGTAGAAAAAGAGCAGAGATGGGGAGAGAGAGAGAGACACCAGATGCAGGAGTAGACAAAAAGCATGGGTGGGGAGAGACAGACAGACACACAGAAACAGAAACAGACAGAATGAACAATAGACAAAGGACAGAGAGAGAGGGAAATAGATGGAGAAAATGGATATGTTTCTCATTTTGATGTAATATTCAGAGGTAGAAAAAAAGTCTATAATTTTCTCAAATAGATAAAGAAATGAGATACATAATATATGGAAAATTCAGAAGAAATAGAAGTCTTATATTAAAAAAATGATACATATACACATTAACAGCAATTTTATAAGGTTCTCATGCAAATTAACTGAGGTAATATATACATAAATATCTGTAGCACAATACCTGATAAGAGTAGCCAAGATGGTTACTAATTCCTGCTTTTGTTACTTATAAATTATTTTTTTTAAAGAACTGGGCTCCAGTTTCATTTGCTACATTTTTTCCTAAATAAATAATAGTGGAAATACTTTTTCTATGGGATTTATGATCATGTCAATTAAGCTATTTGTTTCTCAGGATGTGGTAGAACCAGTTACATGTGAAAAATCATTCACTAGCTTGAAAAGATCACATCTGTGCAGTAGTTTTGATAGTAGCACCCACTGTAGACGGGCTCAAAGCTCAGAGAATATTCAAAGACAAAATCAGAGTTAGTCGTGAAAGTCCTAAATGTAGGCACAAAAAGAGGAACTGTGTAGGGGTGAGGAAAGGGTATGCTTAACAGAAATGGTCATTCATTGACAAATACGTTTTCTAGGCTCCAGGCAACTGTACAAGATCAAAAAACATTTCATTCATAAAAGACCTAAATATATGATGTGTACTTGATCCTGTGATGACTGCCAACTGCATCTTCAGTCACTAGATTGTTCTGTTGTACACATCCACGTGTGGTAATTGTCTCAGACAATTGTGTTACTCATTTATTAAAGCAAGTCCCTAACGGGAATTAAAAAAAAAAAAAAAAAGAATCAAAGAATATTCTTAAGTTGTGGATAAGAGGACCAGTTTCACATCAGAACCCAAATCCTGCACTTTGATTTGCAGGCTGGATGTATGTATGTTGATGTCTCAATATCTTCAAGTCCATTTCCTCCACTGTAAATGGGGATTCTGGGAGCTGAGTGAACATTAAATGATGTTTTCTATGTTCTGTGCACTTATCACGTGCATGGTACCTAGAAAGTACATGCTACTAGCTGTGATTGTTGTTGACATAGTTATCAATGATTTTGACTTTAAGGCATCACTAGACCTCAAGGAAATTAGTTGGAAAAAAAAAATAGTTGAGGATACATGAAGCCCTAAAGTGGTATTCTCCTTATCTAGATATTTCTACCCAGGTAGTCAGGAACATTGTATAAATCAATTGCCACACACAGGAATCACTGAAATGTTCAAGTCAGTAGAATGAGGGGAGAGTGCATGGCCATTTCTCAAAGAAGGTGGGAGAAGTCAGCAGGGAGAGTCTCACGTTCTCAGAAGTGAGCCCTGGGTGCTTTTCTAGAAGGACACTCACCATGGACAGCACAAGGCATTTCACCACTATTTAATTTTTTTTAAGAACTACTGGAAAAAGTCTCTGGTATAATAAGGGTGGCAGTGATGAACAGTTTTTAATGCCGTTCTCAAGATGTCTGTAGTGGTATTTTTCCAAAGATTTTTTTCTGTCACTTTAAGGGGCAAACCTGAGAAGATATATTCAAATACATAAATGATTCACTTGCTCTCTGAGGAGAGTCGAGATAAATATTTATATTGGTCATTTGCCATCCATTTAATACTCAATGGGTTATTACATCCACACTTACTCTGTGTGATGTTCTAAAATTCCCACAGGAGTGATTTGTCTTGGCAGCTCTGTTGGGGAATGGATCAGGGACAACAGCCAATTAATAGGAGACATCTCTGCACCTTGAGACTGCATCTGCTGGGCCCCTACCTTCCGTGTTTCAGGAATGCAAATGTGTTTTCTGTTCATTGATACAGAGTGAACTTCTTATCTCTTTGACAGATTGCTAGGTCCATTGGACCAAGAACCTAATAGAAAACAACTTGGGCCTTATAATAATAGTGCTTTAGGACAGCGAGATATAGTAATAGGAATTATCATTTATAGCATTGGGATGGTAATAGTTACCTTTGCATTCCATGTATTATGTGATTTGTCTGAAATCAGCTTTAAGTTGAAACATGTAGCAATTCATTCAGCACTTATTGAGCACCTACTGTGTGGTGGAGAAACAATGTATACTGTTATAGTTTTGGATTTGAGTTGTCCCTCAAAAGCTTCTGTTAATTTAAGAATAGCCAGAGATACAATGATTAGATCATGAGAGCTGTAACCAGGTCAGTCGATCCTGGTTTGAATGGTGGTAGCTGTAGGCCGATGGGGCATGGCTGTGAAACCAGAGTTTTGAGATGGATGTAGAGTCTCTGCTTTGCCAATTTCTTTCTGGGTTCTTGTCTGGCAAACTTGAAGAATAAAATCTACAGAAAGTAACTAAAGGGAGGAATAAATGAGATAGGATTTATTTAAGTGAGAAGAGGTATCAGGGAGCATGATAGTAGGAAAACTCATTTTGGTACGCTAACTTAGGACTTATCTGGTTTTGTTATGAGCATGGTCTCTGTGCAGCAGACATTGAAAAAGTACCAAGGCTATTGGCAGTGTTTTTAGCCATAGTTTTATTTAGTCTTTCCTATAATTCCCAGTGGGGTTCACTTCCACCTTCTATTTTCCTGCCTCTCTGAGACAAAGGAATTGACTGGTGTTCCCATAGGGGAGCCTCATGGTCTTTTACATTTGAAAAAGGTCTTAATGGTGCCCATTAATATCTCTACCCATTAGTTTTTTGGTGTGATCTCCATCTTTGAATAAGACCATAATTGGGGCCCATTGCCTGACCACTGTCTTTTCTTACTCAGCTGGAGGAGGTGGGTCACAGGGTGTACCTGTGCTCTGAGGCCCCTTCTCTTCCACACACTCTGCTTCCTGATTCCATTATGAGCTGAGCAGCTTTCTTGCACTGGGTCCTTCAACCATGATTTCCTGCTTCAACTTTGGCCCAGAACAATGGAGTCAGCCATCTGTAGACTGAGACCTCTGAAATTATGAGCCCCACGTGAATTTTCCCTCCTGTGAGTTGTTCATGTCAGGTAATTTGGTTGCACTGATACAAAAGCTAACTACAACAGAGTAAAGCATTCTTTAAGTGACCTGTACTATAATGGTGGAGATGAACTTGAAAGCAGAATTATGGATGTCTAATGTGCACATCAGCAGAGATGTGCACAGTGTATCTCTTAGCAAAGTATATAACTTATCCTGCAGTAAGTCAATGAAAGTTTCTCAATAGAGGGGAGGCCCAGACTGGTATTTACTACAGATTGTTAGTTACCTGTTGTTTCTGGAAACACCTATGAGGATGTATCTCTGTCCATGCCAAATGGGGTTTCAAATAATTTGAATTATATAAACCTTATATTAGAGAAACCTGAATAGAATTTAGTCAGGTGAAAAAATGCTGGAACAGAATGTTCCAAGCCAAGGAAAGGGGGGTAAGCAAAGACTGCAGCACAGGATGCAGAATGTGCAAAAAGAACTACTAACAAACCATTATCACTGGCACTTGAAATGTTAGGTGCAGAAGATGAAGCTCCTGATGTGGTCAGGGCAAATGATCAGTCTTCTTTTGGACCATTACTCCTGGTGTCTTCTTTTGTGTGCCCTATTTCCTTGATGCCAGCCTTGTCCTTAGAATTTGCTGTAGCTGGGAGGATATGAGGAAGAAGTGAGATACGCCATATCTAGGTGAAGAGCCATTCTGTAACTCTTTCATACATGTGTCAGATCTGAAGGCAATCCACAACTACCCTCATCAGGAAAGAGAAAGGTGTTTCTTGTTGTAGCTGCTGAGATTTGTGGGGTGATTTGTTAATGCAGGAGAACTTGGTTGAAGCTGTTACATCAAACTGTATTTGGTAGGTAATGTTGAGTTACAGCATAAATAGAATTGTGCTGAATTTGTGAGTATACAGATTGAAAAGTTGTGATATAGGATGCACATTTGTGATGCCTATCCTGATAAAGAGAACATTACTAGCAGTCCAGAAATTCTACATGTCCTCCTGTTCTCTGTTGATGACAGTTATCCTGATTTCTAGCATGGTAGATTAATTCCATCTTTTCATAAAACCTGCATCATATACTCTGGTGTATATGGATACGTTCACAATATTATGTTTGCAGTTTCATGAATGAATGTCAGAGTTAATCATTCAGTCATTTATGGGTCACCAGCTAGGTGTGATGGCAAACACCTGCAATCCCAGAACTTGGAAGGCTGGAAAAGGAGGATTTCAAGTTTGAGGCAGCCTCAATAACTTAGCAATACCCTGTCTCAAAAACTAAACTTAAAGCTACATTAAACTTAATGTAGCTTAGTAGTTAAGTGTCCCTGGGTTAAATCCATGGTACCAAAGGAAAAAAACGGAAGTCATTTTTTGATCACTATCACTTGTTGATACATGGTTTTTCATTTTATGAATGTCACATTGTATGCTACTGTTGCTGAGTTATTTCAATTTTTTGATTATTACAGAATTATAAATGCCATTATGAATATCCTTATGCATGGTTTTTGTTGAATATATATGTTTCTATTGTGTATATTCAAGAAGGTATCACAGGGTATGCCAAGATTTCAGCTTTAGTGTATAATGCAAAACTGTTTTCCACAGAGGTTGTATAAATTTCTATTCCCATGAGCCAATTGTGAGAGTCTAGTTGTTCCATATCTTGACACCTTTTTGTTATTTTGAAGAGATACTAAGGATTGAACCCAGGGGCACTCCACTACTGAGTCAACATCCTCAGCCCTTTTTATTTTTGATGTTGAGGTAGGTTCTTGCTAAGTTGCTGAGGCTGGCCTTGAACCCATCAGCCTCCCAAGTTGCTGGGATTACTGGTGTGAGCCACTGTAACTGCCTTCTTGTTGATATTTGCCCTTGGCCATTTATTTTGTTTTTAGCCCACCTAGTTGGCATGCAGTGCTACCTCCTTGTTTTCCTGTCCATTTCCCTGATGAATAGTGAGTTTGAGAATCTTGTAGATAATCATTTGCTTTACAGAGTATACTCTTTAAAAGTCTTTTGTCCATTTTCTTATTGAATTTGATGTGTTTCTTATCAGTCATAAGAATTTTGCACATAATTTGAGTGACATTCATCAGTTATTCATCAACATATTATACATGTATTTTCCTTCAGGTTGACTTAACTTTTTATAATTTTCCTTTTTTTGTGTGGCAAGGTTTGAACCTCCCCCTTTTCCCTTTCCTCTACTGACCTTTGTTTTCTTTGATTACTTTAAATTAGTGGCTTGTGTGTATACATAAGAATCATTAGGGACTCTATATCCTTGCTTAGACTTACTTCTAGTTATTTAGTTAAGGACTTCTGGATATTATTAAAGGTTTCTTTTTATTTTTGTTGTAGATTTTTAGAAATACTGTAACTTTGTTTAGTAATTTTGCTAAATTCAGTTACTAATTTCAAATGTTTATTTATATATCTTAAGATTTCTGGGTGCACAAGACTGTCATATCTACAGATAATCATTCTAACCATTTTTAAACTTTAATTGGAATGAATTTCAAATTTAGAGAAATTGCTGTATGTGAAGAACACACATGGGTACTCTACTAGGATTCATTTTTTAAATGAATGAACTTTATCTTATTATTTGACATGGATAAAGTTCATTCATTCATATTCTATCTCTTAGATGTGCACAGGATTTCTTTCTAACTGAACTAAAAATGCATTGCACCCAAGAGATTTAAAATTAGCATACTACAGTAATGCAACCACATCAATGTTTATAGCAGCTCAATTCACAATAGCTAGATCATGGAACCAACCTAGATGCCCTTCAACAGATGAATGGATAAAGAAACTATGGCATATATACACAATGGAATACTATTCAGCCATAAAGAGTAATAATATTATGGCATTTGCAGATAAATGGATGGAATTGGAGAATATCATGCTAAGTGAAATAAACCAATCCCCAAAAACCAAAGGCCGAATGTCTTCCCTGATAAGTGGCTGATGATACATAATGGGGATTGGGGAGTGGGGGGTAAGAGAAGAATTGAGGAATTTTAGATTACATAGAGTGAAATGAGAGGGAGGAAGGGGTGGTGGTATGAAAGATGGTGAAATGAGACAGACATCATTAGTCTATGTACATGTATGATTACACAAATGGTACATCTACATTGTGCACAACCATAGAAATGAAAAGTTGTACCCCATTTGTATACAATGAATCAAAATGCAGTCTGTAAAAATAAATAAATAAATAATAAAAAATGCATTGCATACCACAGCCATTTGCCCCAGACCTTCAGTGTATATTAAGCATTGAGATCATTGTCCCACATAATCACCATAGAATTATCAACTTTAGTGAATTTAACATTGACACAGTAGTTAAATATACCAAAGGACTCCAATTTTGTGATTGAACTGACCCTATCATTCAGAGTAGAAATTTCCCCCTCTAATACACAATCCAGTCTAACAGTAGGAATGCACTTGATTTCCATGTCTTCTCTAATGTAGAACATTCCCATATTTCTTTGATGTTTATGCCCAATGTTTTTGAAGACTTAAGTTTTCTGTTGTTTGTAGAAGAGCATTTCTTGTTTATCCTCATTTTTTATTTTGGCCTGTACCCCTTTTAGAGGAACTTCAAGTATTTCTTTTTTACCCCATACATTCTTACTGGTGCATTATAGTTGTACGTGATGGTGGAATTTGTCGTTACATTTTTGTACCTGCGCATAAAATAAGAATTTGGTCAATATCAGTCCCCAGTGTTTGCCCGTTGCTTTCCCTCCTCCCTCCCTCTGGTCCCTTTATTTTACTCTGTGGTCTTTCTTACATTTTCATGACATTTTTGCCCCTTTCCACCCTCTTTTCCTTTTTCCTTTCTAATTTCCACATGTGAAAGAAAACATACAACCCTTGACCTTCTGAGTTTGAGTTAATATAATATTTTCCAATTCCATCCATTTTCCTGTGAATGACATAATTTCATTTTTCTTTATAGCTGAATAAAACTCCATTGTGTATATATACCACATTTTCTTTATCCATTCTGTATCGAGTAATGTACGTTTGCTAGTGACAAATTTACTCCTCTAAATTGTCCAAAAATATTGGTTTCTCCTGTTCTTTTTAAAAATGATGTAACCATTTTTATACCTTTATTTATTTTTATGTGGTGCTGAGGATCAAACTCAGAGCTTCACTCATACTCTGCAAGTGTTTACTGCTAAGCTACAACCCCAGCCCTTATTTCCCCTATTCTTGAAGGATTCTATTGTGGGGTATGTAAATCTAGCTTGGCAGTTATTTCTTTCACTATTTTGAACATTTCCATTGCCTTTAGGCTTCTTTGATTTCTTATAAGAATTCACCCATATTTCTTACTGTTCATCTTTGAGGATGATGTATTGAGGGTGATGGTCTTGAGATTTTTCTTTCCCATTTTTTTTACAATACTCTATTATGAACTTCCAAAGTATAGTTTACTATATCTTTATCCAGCATGATGGTTATGGTTATTTTTGTATTTGTGCATTGATGTCTGTCTCCTATCTTGGAAAATGCTATCAGTATCTTTTCAAATCTTTCTGTACCACATTCTTTCCATACCTGGAAACTAGTAACATATATATTATACTGTAATACTGACTCTCATATATTCTCTCATATATTTATTTTAAAATGATTTCTTTACTTTAACCTTAGTATTTTTCTTAGCCATTCTTCCTTCTATATTTAGCTTTGTCAAGTATAATTCCAGTTATTGTATTCTTCAGTTCTTTGATTTCTATTTAATTCTCTTTATAGATTGCAATTTTTTTTCTTAAATTTCCTATATCTTCTGACTTTCTGGAATTACAGTAATTTTAAAATCCCTGATACCTCCAATTTCTTAATTTTCTGTGAGGTGTTTGGGTTTTTTAAAATATATTTATTTTTTCAATAGTTGCATGGTTTTTATGCTATTGTCTGTTGTTTATTTAGTTTGGACTCAAGTCAAATGACGAATACATTTTTAAACCATTGATTCATTGTCAGATACTCTATGAAGAATTGCAGGAATAACGTAGCAGCCTGGTGTCACCTCCTTAGATTTAGTTTTGCACCTAGTCCTCAGTCAGCTGGGGATGTGCTACTTCAATACAGTTTGTAGTTGAGCTGACCTGACCTGGGTTTTGTTGTTTGAACTGTTGGTGTTTCTACTTAGCCAAAGGGCTTCTCTGTTTTTGTGAAGCTAGAAATAAAACCCTGGGCTTTGAGTATGCTAAGCAAATGGTCTGCCACTGAGCCACCGCCATTCCTGTCCCTTCCTCAGTGCGCCCCATCAGATACCTCAATTGAAAGCCTGAATGTTCAGCTGGGCACTCATCATCAGTGGACCCTAAATTCTAATTTTTGCTTCCCAGCTCCTTGGGATGACCTCACCTTGAGCTTTAGCTAACACTTTATGCCCATTTTTGTGTTTACTTGTGCTCCTCTTAGAATCTTCTATTCCCCTTTTTAGCTTAGAGGGTGATGCCAGGTTGAGTTGCTAGATGACCTGAGACCAAAAGCTGTCCCCAATATCATAATCATGTCCACGCTTCCTTTCTCTTGCAATCTGGACATTTGACTGCTCATTGCCTGCCTGGGTCTCCAATGCCTTCAGATATATATTTTTAAATACTTCAGGATTTCCACTCTGACCCCGAGTGGCATAATTGGTCTATTCCATGCTAGTATGATAAAACTGGACAAAGAAATGTATAGCAGATGCTTGTGAAAGATTTTTAAATGGTGGGATCCCTGTGATGTTATCCAGTCATCATTTTAGAAAAGATTATGTTGACTAAATTTAGGGTAAATCCCAGGTCAGCTGGAAGTCTTCGCAGAAAGTTGCATTTCATTTTAATTCATTAAAAATATTTTAATGCAAAAAATCAATTTAACCTCCATCCCCCCTCCTTTTGTGGGGGACTATTAGGGATTGAACCCAGGGGTACTTTACCTCTGAGCCACATCCCCAGTCCCTCTCTTTTTAATAATTATTTTGAAACAGGGCCTCACTAAGTTGTTCAGGCTGGCCTCCAACTTGACATCTTTCTGCCTTAGTCTCCTGAGTCACTGGAATTGTAGGCTTGTGCCACTGTACCCAGCAATTCAAACCATTTTATGAATCAGAACCTCCCTTTGTAATTGAGCATTCTCTCCTTTAGTTTACACTTGAATTTTCAGATATATGTTTTACGTAGGCATGCCATTTTTTTTTCTTTCTATTCTTCTTGGTACTATGAAATTTTAGAAATCTCTGGAAGAGAAGAACCTGACTTAAATAAACAAAGCTACAAATATCTTTGAAAATTTTGGAGAGCGCATGGCTTTCTTTCTTTTTTAAAACCAACTGTTCCAGGAAATACTCATTTTTAGAAGATGATTTGCTGACAGTTCAAATCTTGAATCCATGATGCTGATTCATGCAATTTGAAGTTCAGGTAATTGCGTAAAGTTATAGCTTCCCAGGAAATAATCATATTAATGTCAGAGAAAGTTTGTAGAGCTATGAAGAATTATAATTACATACTCTGCTGCGATATACTGCAGCCTGATAGATAAGGGACAGATTTAACAATGGTGCTGACAGTTGGTCCATTATTGATCTTTTCCTTTTAAAGCTATCATTCATGTATCTTGGGTTATAACTTCCATTGATGCCCAATAAATAAGAAATTGCTGGGGTGAGAATAAGATGGAGAGCCAACAGGTCAGAAAATATGATAAACTGTGTGAGATTGCAAAACAAAAGCTTATCAGTGAGAGGATACAAAAGTCTTAAATGTTTTTGTTTTGTTTTGTTGCTTCTCAGGATTGAATCTGGGGGTGCTCTACCACAAGGGTACATCCTCAGTCCTTTTTATTTTTGAGTCAGAATCTCACTAAGTTGTTGAGGCTTACCTACATGATCCTCCTGCCTCAGTTTCCCTAGGCATGTGCCATTGCACCTGGCTAGAATATACATATTCTCAAGGTAATTTTGTCTTGGAAGGTATTCACAGTAAACTTTACAAAACTCTATAGTCTAAAGAAAAACTAGCAAGTATTTGATGAAGCCATATTATTAAGCTTACATTAGTCAAAAAAAACAGTCTTGGAACAATTTCTGAAGAAATCCTTGAAATTGACTACTTAAAATGCTTTAAAAGTATCAGATATACCATAATTTGTCCATTTTAAGGTGCATTTAAGAAACATATTGCCACTATTTAATTCATTACATGTGTTTTGTGTCTGTTATAATGTGAATTCAGATACTGAAACCTAATAACCAATGTGATGATATTAGGATATAGGTCCTTTGGGATTGACGAGATCAGGAAGACAGGTCCTTTATGAGTGGGATTAGAGCCCTTATAAAATAGAATGATAGCTGGCTTATGCCTTCTACCACATGGGGCTCTGAGCAAGGATGATACCAAATTCTGACCTGGATCTTTGGTTACCCGCTCACACCAACTGTGAGAAATTTCTATTGTTAAAAGCCACCCAGTCAATGGTATTTTGTTATAGTAACTCTAGTAGACTAAGACAGAGTTTCTGTGTTATTATTCATAAATATTATTCATAAATAAAGCAATTATTCATAAATAAACGACTGTGAAATAGATACTGTACCACCCATGAAAATTACCATATATACAAGAATGAGAAGTTTTTAGTTTTGTTTCTTTTTTAAAAATAACATGTTGGTTTTATTCAGCAGCAATTAAGTGGATTGTCTTGATAAGACATTTAAGTTAAAGAATCTTTTGCTAAAAGTATTAGCTCCAACATACAAAGAAGCACATAGGAGTAGACTTACAGTGTATTTCACTGTATTTTCTTTAGAGTTGTTTCTTTGCTTTAAGAAATAAAACTTTACTGATATAGTCAAAGTTTATTATTTTTATTCTTGTTTTCTTTCCCTACCTAAAATGAAGGCTGGTGACCCCCAATTCTATATAAAATTATGTGAGATTTATATATTACATAACAACTTTGGTTTTACACTTTTATTTTCATTGGGCATATGTGCTCAATATATGGCATTATTTTGCTTGATCTGCAGCAATAGAACTGCCTGCAATATTGGGTAATCATTTATTCCATGTTTTTTTCAGAACCTCACAGAAACATCAAACATTCACAAGATTCCTGCTCTAATCTTTCCATTCCATCACGTTAGAGAAGGCACTGAGGCTCAAGCTAGTTCAATGTGAACGTTGATGGAAGGAAGGCGTCATATGTCGTCATAGGTGTACCTGCTGTGTAGCTTACTGTGTGTGACTTTGACTTAAAACAGTCCTAACTCAAATATCAACTTTTAATGTGATACTGGATTGCGTACTGGGACTCTCACAGGCTCAGTTTCCTTCTTTGGAAACAGGAAATGGTGAACACAAGATGTTTTCTGCAGGTTGTGGTGGGAGGAATGGATGAAGTACAGTGACTCCGGGCACATCAAGAATGCTCAGCAGACAGTTGTTCTTTGCATGGGAGATGCCTCCCTCTGCTCACAAGTCTGTTCTATTGCTATTGCTTTCAGATCCTTATTGAGTTCAAGTTCAGCAGCCATGATGCTAATGAAAAGACCAACTCTGATGAGGGGTTTAGATTGAAGTAATATTGTTACATATAAGTTTGAAGTGTGTTATAGTAATCACCATTAAAATTAATGCTAATCCCCTTTAAGTCTTTTCCTCAGTAAATAGGAGCTGTAAGAATGTATCTTTAGATGATAAAATTGATAACCAGAGCACAGCATTACCATGAGTGAAAGAGCAGCTGCTGTATGCCAGGCACCTTGCTAGGAACTTTGTTAGATTAGAATGAATGCTCTCAGTGCATTTGATTCTACAAAACTAAATTAAAATAGGAAAGAAAAGTTCATCCCAGTATAAGACAATGTAGTAGGCCAGGGGCATGGGGGAATTACTACTATTTCAGTTCTATTACATCTTAATTTTCTGTGTCTTGGGGATGAACCCAGGGGATGTACCCCAGAACTATATCTACCCAGTCATTTTTTTCTTCCATTTTAACACAGGTCTCAGTAAGTTGCCCAGGCTGGCCTTGAACTTGTGATCCTCTTGATTCAGCCACCTGAGTAACTCAAACTGCACATGTGGGCCAAATACTGTTAAAGTGCTTAGTAAGAGACACACTGGCATATTATGTTCTATATCTTACATTTTTTAACTTATTTTTTTACATTTCATACATACCATAGCACAATCTGCCTGAATGTTTATGGATGGAAACTAAGGGCTAGGCCTGTGGAGCAGGCATCCAGGGGCATGCTGATGGTGTAAGAGCTAGCACTTGAACTCAGTTCTCTCTGACATCATAGCCCAACAAGAAGTTGGTGGCCACCCTTGAATTCCTGAAAGATGGAATCTGAGCCTTGGTAGTTCTTTTACTGTTCAGCTTTAAGTGCTCAGTCTTACAAAGTTGAAAAGTAGATTATCTTTACCCTCACCAATTCATAGAGGTCCTTTTCCCCTAATATTTAACTCTTCCAAATGAGCATGTAGATAATGCTTTTTCTATTTTTATGAAAAATAGTTCTGCTTGTAGCATCCTAGACTGAAGAAAATGGAGTAACTCATTTAATCCTTAAATTAACCCTTGGAAGACTATCATCATCATCTCTTCTGACTTTGACTTGTGCAAGGACAGAGGACTAATGAGTGTGAAGGCAGAATTCCAGCTGGCCCATCTAATCAGAAGGCTCCCAGTCTTAGCAATCCAGCTGCAGTGTGTGTGACAGAGGTCATGTTAAGAATGTATAGGTTACAATTTACCAATGATTGTACCAAATTGTTATAGCTTAGCAAGTGGTATGCTATGTCAACTTGATTTCTGATTAAAATCCCTCTTCCGTCCCACCAAATACTGCTGCTGTATTATCTTAAGACTTGAAGATTGACAAAAGCAGATACCATATTTAATCTCAGAAGATAACAACTGGGCATTGAGTTCTTCTCTGTCCACAATGTGGAGGAAATGTTCTGCCTTCACCCATGATTAAGTTATAGTAACTGGGTCCCTTGTCGTTCACTCCTTTAGATTTTACAGGTTGGGAAACCAGTGGAGTGAATATTACATCCAAAGGAGTTTCGGAATAGCCTTCATATAGGTGGGAACATAAATCTTAGGGATCCTCGAGAGAATTCCCAAGGGTGACGAGTGTCAAAACAGGGCATCTTCTAATGAGGACAGAGGGAAAGGGTGCAGTCAATTGTAAAGTCTTTGTTACCTTTGTTTTAAAACTAGGAACTTTCTGGCTTTAAGCAACAAATCAAGAGGAAAGATAGAGGCTAAAGGAGTTGTCTTCCTTTCAGTAAATAACTATTGAAATGGCCACTTACATGAACTCTGTCATACATAGGCATGTTCACTAACTGGTGTGATTCACTGACGAAATGTTTTGCACTATAGCAATTTGTGAAGGTCTTTAGGGAAAATAAAACTTTCCTTTATGGTTGAGACGACCTGTTTCTCCTTTCATAGGTATCTAGAAGCAAAGGTAAGAATACTAGTCATGTTATTAAAATGAGGGTTTTTAAATTGTACTGTATTGTATTTCATGGTGTGTTTATAAATACTGCATAGAGTTCTGTGAGATTTTTATGTGGTAGCTGCAGTCATATGTACTAGTTAGCTTTTAAAGTCATAATAAACCACCTTAAAATCTAATTGCTTTAATGTAACACCTGTTGGCTTAGTTCATGGCTTTGCGGTTTGGCAGTGTGAGTTAGTGTTAGATGGGTGCTTATTCTGGTCTCACCTGGGCTTTCTTAAATACCTGTGGTCAGCTGCTCGGGTAGTGGGGACAGTTTCATCTCACATGACCTCCACTAAATCAGCTCGTGTGTGTGCCGGGTAGTCTCTTTTAAGGCGGGGAGAGCGTGGTAACTTTCCTCAACCTTGTAAGGATCACAGCCTCTACTCCCATAACAAGAGACAGGTTAGCAAGAAAAAAAGCTTAATGGATACAGACTTCTGTATGACATGGGAACCTTCGGATTGAAGACATAGAGACCTAGGGGAAACTGTCCTTTTTTATGCTTAGGTTCAGTGAAGCATGGACAGCTGTGTAGAAATCTGATTGGACATAAGGCATGTGCTCTAATGCTAGTAGGATGAGACGAGGAAAATCCAGCAAGGCCTGTTTGTCTCAGCCTCTCGACCTCTCAGCGTGGCATTCCTTCTTCCTGGGTGGAGGGCAAGACCATTTCTGGAATGGAAGTTATGCTTTATCAAAGAAAGTAGGCCATTTTTTCATATATCTGTTGATTGCTTGTACATCTTCTGTGAAGTGTTTGTTCATTCCCTTAGCCCATTTGTTGATTGGATTATTTATATTCTTGGAGTAGAGTTTTTTGAGTTCTTTATAGATTCTGGAAATTAGCGCTCTATCTGAAGTATGAGTGGAAAAGATATTCTCCCACTCTGTAGGCTCTCTTTTCACATTACTGATAGTTTCCTTTGCTGAGAGAAAGCTTTTTAGTTTGAATCTATCCCAGTTATTGATTCTTGCTTTTATTTCTTGTGCTATGGGAGTCCTGTTAAGGAAGTCTGATCCTAAGCCAACAAGTTGAAGGTTTGGACCTACTTTTTCTTCTATAATCTGCAGGGTCTCTGGTCTGATTTCGAGGTCCTTGATCCATTTTGAGGTGAGTTTTGTGCAGGGTGAGAGATAGGGATTTAATTTCATTCTGTTGCATGTGGATTTCCAGTTTTCCCAGCACCATTTGTTGAAGAGGCTATCTTTTCTCCATTGCATATTTTTGGCCCCTTTGTCTAGTATGAGAAAATTGTATTTATTTGGGTTTGTATCCATGTCCTCTATTCTGTACCATTGATCTACCTGTCTATTTTGGTACCAATACCATGCCGTTTTTGTTACTATTGCTTTGTAATAGAGTTGAAGATCTGGTATTGCGATACCCCCAGCTTCGCTCTTTCTACTGAGGATTGCTTTAGCTATTCTGGGTTTCTTATTCTTCCAGATGAATTTCATAATTGCTTGCTCTATTTCTGTAAGGTACATCCTTGGGAATTTAATTGGAATTGCATTGAATCTGTATAGCACTTTTGGTAGTATGGCTATTTTGACAATAACATCTCTAGTAATAAGAGAAATGCAAATCAAAACTACCCTAAGATTTCATCTCACCCCAATTAGAATGGCGATTATCAAGAACACAAGCAACGATAGGTGTTGGCGAGGATGTGGGGAAAAAGGTACGCTCATACATTGCTGGTGGGGTTGCAAATTAGTGCAGCCACTCTGGAAAGCAGTATGGAGATTCCTCAGAAAGCTTGGAATTGAACCACCATTTGACCCAGCTATCCCACTCCTTGGCCTATACCCAAAGGACTTAAAATCAGCATACTACAGAGATACAGCCACATCAATGTTCATAGCTGCTCAATTCACCATAGCCAGATTGTGGAACCAACCTAGATGCCCTTCAGTTGATGAATGGAAGAAACTGTGGCATATATATACAATGGAATATTACTCTGCCATGAAGAATGATAAAATTATGGCATTTGCAGGCAAATGGATGAAATTGGAGAATATCTGAGATAAGCCAATCTCAAAAAACTAAAGGATGAATGATCTCGCTGATAAGCGGATGAGGACATATAATGGGGGGGGGTAAGAGGGGTTAGCATTAGGGTTAGGGTTAGGTTTAGGGTTAGGGATAAGGAGGGTGGTAAGAATGGAGGAAGGAAGGACTGTATAGAGTGAAAAGAGGGGTTGGAGGGGTGGGGGGGAAGGGAAAAATAACAGAATGAATCAAACAACATTGCCCTATGTAAATTTATGATTTTTTAATAAAAAAAATAAAAGAAAGTAGGCCAGATAATTTCTTTATATGACTTGTGCTTACACAGAAAGTAGGGCAAGGATGGAATACTATTTTGTGGTCTTATGGCTGGTTTTAGGGAAAGAGAAATGCTGGTACCTGTGACCTGCCTTGGGGCAGAAAAAAAGGTTGATCCTGAGATCCTTCCAGTGTCATTATTTCAAAGTAACCAGAGTGCCATACTTTGGGGTATTGATTCCTACATCTCCAGCTCTCTCATTTTCTAGCAGGTTAGCCAGCAATTCTCATATGACAGTGAGCAGGTTTCTTACAGATTAAAATGGAAGCATGTAAATAAGCTTTTTTAGGCTTAGGGTCAAAACTGGAAAAATGTCATTTCTTCCCCATTATTCCAGGTAAAACAAATCACAATACCAGACTATATTAAAGGGGAAGTTAAGTAGACTTCATCTCCTACTGGAAGAACTGTAAATACCCATTGCCAAGGGCAAGAATACAGGGAGGGATGGAGACCAGTGGTCCTTTTTGACAGTTTACCTTATAGCCTTGACCGATGTTCTGTTTCCCTGTTCCTTCTTGGTACTATTCCTAATTTTATTATTCCAGAGCATCTACCATTAGAAATCTTTGTGAGTGGGGGATAGGGTTGGGGGAAGGCTGCAGAACATAGTGACAGATTTTCCCCACATGAAACCCTTCCCACAATGCCTTGCTACCTGATGACATCATTGATTTCTTGATAATCATAGAGGACCCTGTCGTCATTTCAGCCTTGTCATCCAACCCACCAGAGTGTAACAGTGTATAAAAGGGCTGTTTGAAAAAGTAACATATTTGCATGGTGCACACCTGTAATACCAGGGACTCTCAAGACTGAGGCAGGAGGATTGTAAGATCTAGACTGACCTTAGCAACTTAGTAAGACCCTATCTCAAAATTAAAAAAAAAAAAAAAAGACTGGGGATGTAGCTCAGTGGTAAAGTGCCTTTGGGAATCAATCCCCAATACCTTACAGAAGATGAAATCTTGAAGGGGCAATGGGATCAGGATCCATAAGCATGAAGGGCAGTTGAAGGAACCTAGAAGCTAGTAGTTTAGAGAATTCAAGTCTCAAGAAAACATAGCTAATCAAAGACATAATTTAGGTTAGTAGTCTGTTGGTTTTATTTGGTCCCAACATGTTGAGCTAGTGCCAAGCATTGGAAATAACAAGAGTCAGGTTCTGGTTTAATGTATGGAATCATTTATTTTAAATCATTAGGACTTTTTGGAACTGAAAGGGGGATATTAGCCATTCTATTCACAGTATTGGATGTGTGGAGTCAAACTGGTCTAGTTTCATGTGTTGTCTGCCATACTTCCTAGTTGTGATCTTGAACATGTTGGTTCTTCTGTTATCTATAAAATGGGACTTACAAATGCTTGTAGCTTCTAGTATCATAAGAACTGAATGATTTATATGTGTGTATATATATGTATTCATATATATGTATGTATATATGTGTGTGTATATGTATGCATGTGTATATGTGTGTACATATATATGTATATATGTATATGTATGTGTATATATATGTGTGTGTATATACACACACACACACACACATACACAGAGTCCTCATTGTATTAATTGGCAAGGCAGGCACTCAGCAGCAGTTAATCATTGATAATAAAATCCCTATATGCTTGAAACTGGGTAAATTCACAATCAGTGAAATAAGCAAAACCCAGTACTAGACCTTAAAGATTTCCTGGACAAGTGACATCTGTTTAGTCTATTAGAGATTTTCTCCTAACCATTTCAGTTGCAGCTCAGTTTAAAAAAAAAAAAATATTGCTTTTCCTTCCATCTCTAAAAACACCTTATTATTTTGATCCATGTATAATTACTATGGACTGTAACCCTGTTGTCTCTTGTTAGAATAATCAGTGGTTCTGACTATGCAAAGATACCTACTTTGACCTGTGACTTTATCTGAGGAAATCATTATTTTAATGATCAGAGTAGTTGGTTTTCTTTTGTTTTTTTTTTTTTTTTTTTTCCAACATAATTCTTCATTAGACCATTGCTTTAGATGATTTAGAAAAATCAATTCAAGAGGGAAAATACAGTGTCCTTAGGAGAAGCGTAATGGTGGACAGTGTCCAAAGCAGTGGCTTCTGTTTACCCATCTGGTAGAGTAGACTTTGGGATTGGAAACAGATTATTCATCCAATGACTACCTTACCAGTTTGTTTGAAAGTTGGGGCTCTTTGAGCCACAGGGCATTGCTCCTGATGAGCCTGCGGTACTTGGATAAAAGATGCTAATAGCATTACCTGTCCTCCCTGGGCAATTCGAGTGATCACCTACTGACTTTTGTAGCTAGCAGACTGAAGAATTTCCTGTAAGAAAAGAAATCCTTTTCCTCTACCCAGTCTACTTTGCTTAGAAGAAACCCCTGTAAAAATTCTCACTTTATACCTAGTGTCCTTGAATAATAGCAGCTATTCTGAGATAGATGAAAAGTAGGGTAACCATTGATTTATAAAGAATGCTTGGAAACAACCTTACCATTTTGTAGTCTTAAAGGTTGCTTATTTAAAAAAAAAAAAAAAGAAGAAGAAAAAAATACAAATTGCTTCAACAAGACCAGCCATGACTTGGATTTTATAGATGTACTCCCTTAGTTCTGAAGTTACCTAGTAGCCAGAGTTATATGAACAGCAGCCTGATAGCATGGTGGTCCCTTCTCATAGGTGACCACTGAGCCTTGGCAGTGTGGTGGCTTCAAATTCAGATTTACTCTAAGTATACTTGTGCACTGGACTTGGCAGATTTAATTAAAAAACAAGATGGCAAAACACCTGGTTGACAATTTTATGTTAATATTGAGGAGATGGTATTTTGATGTAGTGTTAAATAAAATTCTTGTATTATAGCAACAGATTTTTTTCCTTTTTTTTTTTAAATGTGACCCCTGGCAAATTTGACTTAAAAGTGGTTTGCATTTGTGGCTCACATTTTCTTTCTATTGGATAGTGCCGGACCTGAACTTCTTGACTGAAAATGGGGTCCCTGTATCCAAAGCCTCAGCATCCCTTGGGAGCTTATTGGAGATAATCTAGGGCCTTCTCCTTCACCTTCTGAATCAAAATTCTGATTTTAATAGTGTCCCCAGTTGACTGATGGACATAGTCAAGTTCTTAGCATCACTGAACCAAGTGCAGCAGGGTTAGAGTGAACTGGTGGAGAGGAGGGCCTTTCATACCTTTGTTCCATCTGCATTGCCATTCTAGCTTCTAGTTTCTGCCTTCTGTGTCCAGTCCACACAGATCTCCTAGAAAGTCCTATCTATCATTTTATAATGGAAAAAATGTGACTCAAATAGCATATATCCACTTTATGGTTAATTTTTCTTTAAAAAAAATTTTTTAATGAATAGTTCTTTCCATAAGCAGACCTTTTCTGTTATTGATTTTGACTTGCTTTTACAGGATTGCTCTGCTTGGCAGTCATCCAAAAATTTCAGGGTGCAGGTCTCTTTACTCACCAGTTTTCCTCTTTCATCTTGGAGTTTTGACTGAGGTCACATCTTTTTCGTTCCTCCAGCCAGTCCCTCCCCATTTCACTAACCTACCTTACCTTCAAGGCACCTCTCCCTCATTGAAATGCTTATTATTTGTGTGCTTATCACCAACCTTCTTTGTCCATTGGAATAAAAGTCTCATGAGGTCAAAGCCTTTCCCTAGATCCCTTCTGCAGTGACTTCTGGTATTATCTAGATTTAGGCCATAGGTTCAGGGCACAGTCCAGCCCTTGCTTCTGATCAGCTGGCTTCAGATTTAATGGTTCCCTCTACCTCTTCAGATTGACACTTGGCTAAAATGACCTGCAGAACTTGGGAAAGCACTATAGTTACCGCTATGGTTTGATTACAACAAAAGGATACGTATTAGAACCATCCAGAACAGGTGAATTCTGTGCTCAGGGACGTAGCCCCTCCTTTCACATCAATGTGCTCAACAGTATGTTGCCAACCAGGGAGGCTCTTCCAAGCTTCTGTATCCAGAGTTTTTATTGGGATGTCACTATGTAGGCATAATGGATTGAATCACTGATCATGAAATTGAGCTCGGTTTCTACCTCCTTTCTTTTCCCCAGAGTTTGGCTGTTATTACATGGCTCAAGCCCCATTCTTCCATTTGTCCCTGTCCCGAGTGAGCTTTAAGTCTCTGGGGACCCACTGTTAAGTTACTTTGTTAATATGAAATCAGGTATGTTTGAAGGGTCTCACCATGTGTAATTAAGATCCTACTATCATCTGGGAAATCCGGGGCTTTAAAGTTCCCTCCCCAGAACTGGAGATGAAGGACAAATTGTTTATTATATAGGAATATGTATTATTCTCTATCCCTGATGCCTGTAAATGTGCCTGGCACAGAGCGGGCACTCTTCAAATATTTTGATAGATGACTCCCCCTTTTTTAGCATGGAACTTTGCACTAAGTGGGTTCTTAATTTAAGAAATTATTGGTAGAACAATTATACTTTTAACTCTTTTTATTTTAGAGACAGATCAGGGATTCAACCTACTTAGCAAGTAGCCTTCTGTTGCCTTACAGAGATGTAGCATTGTTAAACAGAATTAATTACGATAATGGAAGTTAAGTACATAAATCATTTACTACTACTTCAAAATACAAGTACCATGTTAATGGAGGGATATCAGTTGCATAAAAAGACTGCAAAATGGTATTTGGACTTTTTCTCTTGTAATTAATTATTGACAGTTTACGCTCATTAAACACATTCAAAGAGGGAAAAACACCCATTATTAATATTTCAAGAAATTAATATTTCAGTGTTGCAAAAACACCATTGCTCTGTTAAGAAATGGTTGTTATGTACTTTTCTGATTCTGAAATTATTGGTGGGGATAGTTAAAATGCTGCCTCTGTTAGCAAAAGCAGTAGGAAGGGAAAAGAAAACAAGTTTTCAGTTTAAATAAGATTAAACCAGGCATGATATTGAATGTGTGTCCTCATATGGGTTCAGGACCCTCTATGATTTCTGTGAAAGTGAAGGTCATCTGCAGGAAATGAGAGTGGACTGGGAATGGAGACAAGGACAGACCACATAGGGAGTCACAGGTTTGTTATTTGGGGAAACAGCTTCCCTCTGCTTATGCATCTGGGTCAATCTGTTATGAAGAAGCTCAGGAGAAATAATGAGCTGGATCTTTTTGCATTCATAAATCTAAATCTTCACTCTAGCAAGCGATTTGAGGCGAGTTGGTTAAGGTCTTGATCTTGGTTTCCTGGTCTGTAAAATAGGGAGAGTAATTCCTGTCTGAAGGTGACATTGTGTTAGTTTAGTCGGTTTTACAGTGCTATAACAAATTCCTTAGATAAATTAAGAAAAGGTTTACTTTGGCTCAGGGTTTTAAGCTTTCAGCCCATGGTTAGTTAGCTCATTGCTTTCAGACCTGTGGTGAGAGAGGACATCATGGTGGGGGGCATGTGGTACAACAGAGCTGTTCGTATGATGGCAGCTAGGAGGTGGGGAGAGAGGCCAGCATCCCATGGTTCCCTTCAGGGCCACACCCTCAGTGACCTAAGACTTTCCTCTAAGTCCCACTTTTTAAAGATTCCACTACCTCCAAGTAGAACCACCCTAGGGACCAAGCCTTTAACACATGGGCCTTTGGCAAACATTTCAGTTCCAAACTAAGAAAGACATCTTCAGTAGGGCTATTGTGTTAAGTAAGATATGCATACAATGTCCATAGACAGTGTGTGCACAGAGCCACAGCTTTATTACACTGGCTCTCTTGTGGTTTCCAAGTTTTCATGTGTTACTTGATTTACTCTTTTCTTTAAAAGTTTTTTCAGACCGCATTTTGATTCATTGCACACAAATGGGGTACATCATTTTGTTTCTATGGTTGTACATGATGTAGTTTCATACCATTCGTGTAGTCATACATGTACATAGGGTAATGTCAGTCTCATTCCACCATTTACTATAAATATGAAAAATTTTTAGGAACATTGGTAGTTTCAGACCTCGTTTGCTCTGTCATATTTCTCCAAAACTATCCACTCTGTATCTGACCTGGCGTGAAATCATCAGGTTTATCTATTAGTTTGGGTCTTCATTTCCTTAGGACTCTCATGTCACCTAAAACTGGTATTAAATAAGTTCTCTGCTTTTTAACTTTTAATTAGTCTTTGTCTCAACCAGGACCTTAGAATGGGAAAGGTATTTAATCCCTTCCCTATAATAACTAACATTCATCTATCACAAACTTTCTAGTGGGAGTGTTAGCCACATATAAAAAGGACCTCAGAATTGTGTGCCCTTTGGGGTATCTCATCAACAGAATTAATGAGAACAGGAAGGCTGATAAGGAATTAACCTTGAGGAATCAGGGCACTGTGGACACATAGGAGGGAGAGAAGTAGTGTCTTAGTGGTTCTGTGTAGAAATTGATAGGAAACCCCACATCCTGATGGAGGTGGGTGCTAAGGGCAATGTGTAGCTGGCTATTTCGGATCGGATCAGATCTGAGGTGTCTTCCAAAATCACCTTTGTTAATGCAGGAATGTTCAGGGTGAAATGATTGGACTGTGAGAACTGTGACCTAATCAGTCCAACCTAGTGTGAATGGACTGACTGGGTGGTAGCTCAGGCAGCTCAGGTGTGGCTGGCAGAGGTGAGTCACTAGAGGCATACCTGGCAAGGTGCATCTTCCCTGTAACCCCTTTCCCCTCTCTCTCTTCCTGGCTGCCCAGAACATTGGAGGAGTGCTCCTTTGCCATGCCCTTCCACCATGATGTTCTGCCTCAACTTGGGTCCCGAGCAATGGACTCAGCCAACCTTGGACTCTGAAACAAAGTGCTAAAATGAACTCTTCCTCCTTTGAATTATTCTTACCAGGTATTTTGATCACATTGTTGGAAAACTGATGACAAAGTAGCTGATAGAAGTCTAGAATGGTGATGAAAGTGGAGTTCTGCAGAAAGGGAGCAAGTTGTGGGTCTGTGGGGGTGTGTTTAGGTCAGGCTCGCTGGGAGGGGAATATCAAGTAAGGATACTGCGTGGACCCAGAACTTCAGCAGGAGAGTATGTGATATTTGTGGGAGACTAGACCGACAAGAAGGCGTGTGCACTTTATATGCAAATACTATACCATTTTCTAAAAATGACTTGAGAATTTGGGGATTTCTGTGCCCAAGGGTGGGGACATTGGGGTGCGTTCTGGGACCAATTTCTCATGGATGCTGAAGAATAACTGTTACGTTGAGCCATTGAACTAGGTCTCCTTAAATCGCACTCAGCTGATAATCACATTGGTCAATAGGGACTAAGGGGACTGAGAGGCAAAGCTGTATGTGGCTCTGAGAAAGAAACTGCCCCTAGTTGCTTTTCTTCCACAGGCATCTTATCATGTGGCCTGGTAATTTATTGGGTGTTAGTTTAAGTTTTGGGTCCCTGTATAATCCCCATTCTTGGCAGAACTTGTATAATTTATTCATTTATTTTTGATACTGGGGATTGAATCCAGGGGTACTTTGCTACTGAGCTACATCCCCAGTTCTGGTTTATATTTATTTAACACAGAGTCTTGCTAAGTTGCCAAGGGTCTTCCTAAGTTATTGAGGCTGACTTTAAACTTGAGATCCTTCTACCTCAGCCTCCCAAGTCACTGGGATTCCAGATGTGCACCACCATACCTGCATTGTCAAATTACTCATGCATCAACAGGGGTTATGTTGCTGAAACGATAGCACATGTTACAAGCCAGTATTTTTCCTTGGGGGCTTTTGTTTTCCCAGGACAATCCTTGGGGGAAAAGAAAAAAGTAAGGGAGCTGTTCCTGAGCTAGGAGGAGTGCTGCTTGCCAGAGAGAGGAGAAAATAGGGAGCGTGCAGCCTGTGAGCAGTGGGGACCCATAACTTGCTCCCTGACATTGTTCTACTGAGATGAACAAGTCTGCAAAGTGAAGAAAATTTGTAATAAGCGAAACAGAGCCTGAGTGACTCCTCTGGGGAACTGCATATAGATGTCCATGTATCGTGACTCTCACCTTTCATCAGTCTGACCTATTTTACAAATTGTGGATAACAAATAGTAATGTAAAATAATTCTTGTCAGTGTACGTACAAATTCTGACAGGTGGAGGATCAGTTGACTCCTTTTCCCACCCTGTGTCTGTTTTTAAATTAGTTTCAACAATCTTTGTCTCCATTTCAATGGATGCTTCTTTGACTTCTCCTTTGAACTTGGAACATCTTGTCAATCTCCTCATTAATGCTGGATTAAGCAGAATATTTTATAGATCTTTATTTTATATTGCTTAAATAGTAGAGTCGTGATTCTGCCTTCTGTAAAATTCATCACTTAACCATCTTAAGGTGGCATGACCCTTCCAGTTATCCTGGGAATGGTCTGAGGGAGCCTGTTGGAAGCGTATCTAAACTACTTGGTTGTCATTTTCTTTTGGTCAATATCTGATTGTAGCTCATACTTCAGTGCATGGGATAGCTAGTTTCCTTCTTCATAACCATGCTTCTAGAAAGCATGGTGTTGTTAACAGTAAGTTCCTGAGAAAGTGTGCCACTTGCATAGACACTGCAAATAGACACAAGTAGAAACAGGTACTCTCTGAAATCTCAGTGAAGCACTCTTGGCCAAGAATCTTGCAGTTGAGTGTCACTTTGAAACAGATGCTACAGTATCCTCATGGCTGCATCAGATGACCTTCTGGTTGGATGAGGTGACAAGAGTTCTCAGAGAATGAATAGCAATATAGGACCAAATGGGTCATCATAACCTAGGGTATTCCTCCAGTGCATCAAGCTACAGGGCTTGCCAAATCCTTAACTATTGTTCATTGAGGGTCAAAGTCCTGGTTCAACTTTTCAAACCACCTGTATCTATCCATCCATCCATATCTTCCTTCCTTCTTTCCAACCTTCCTACCTTGATACTAGGGATTGAACCCAGGGGTACTTTACCACTGAGCCATATCTCTACCCTTTTTTAATTTTTATTTTGAGACAGGGTCTCTCTCAGTTGCTCAGGGCCTCACTAAGTTGCTGAGATTAGCCTTGAACTTTGTTTTTTTTTTTTTTTTTTTTTTTTTTTTTTTTTTTTATTGTAAACAAATGGGATACATGTTGTTTCTCTGTTTGTACATGGCGTAAAGGCATACCATTTGTGTAATCATAAATTTACATAGAGCAATGTTGTTTGATTCATTCTGTTATTTTTTCCCTTCCCCCCACCCCTCCCACCCCTCTTTACCCTCTATACAGTAGTTCCTTCCTCCATACTTGCCCCCCTCCCTAACCCTAACTCTAACCCTAACACTAACCCTTCCCTCCCCCCCATTATGTGTCATCCTCCACTTATCAGCGATATCATTCGTCCTTTGGCTTTTTGAGATCGGCCTATCTCACTTAGCATGATATTCTCCAATTTCATCCATTGCCTGCAAATGCCATAATTTTATCATTCTTTATGGCTGAGTAATATTCCATTGTATATATATACCACAGTTTCTTTATCCACTCATCAATTGAAGGGCATCTAGGTTGGTTCCACAGTCTGGCTATTGTGAATTGAGCAGCTATGAACATTGATGTGGCTGTATCTCTGTAGTATGCAGATTTTAAGTCCTTTGGGTATAGGCCAAGGAGTGGGATAGCTGGGTCAAATGGAGGGTCCATTCCAAGTTTTCTAAGGAATCTCCACACTGCTTTCCAGAGTGGCTGCACTAATTTGCAGCCCCACCAGCAGTGTATGAGTGTACCTTTCTCCCCACATCCTCGCCAACACCTGTTGTTGCTCGTATTCTTGATAATCGCCATTCTAATTGGGGTGAGATGGAATCTTAGGGTGGTTTTGATTTGCATTTCTCTTATTACTAGAGATGTTGAACATTTTTCCATATGTTTGTTGATTGCTTGTAGATCTTCTTCTGTGAAGTGTCTATTCATTTCCTTAGCCCATTTGTTGACTGGATTATTTGAATTCTTGGAGTAGAGTTTTTTGAGTTCTTTATAGATTCTGGAGATTAGTGCTCTATCTGAAGTATGATTGGCAAAGATTTTCCTCCCACTCTGTAGGCTCTTTCTTCGCATTGCTGATAGTTTCCTTTGCTGAGAGAAAGCTATTTAGTTTGAATCTATCCCAGTTATTGATTCTTGCTTTTATTTCTTGTGCTATGGGAGTCCTGTTGAGGAAGTCTGGTCCTAAGCCAACATGTTGAAGATCTGGACCTACTTTTTCTTTTATAATCTGCAGGGTCTCTGGTCTGATTCCGAGGTCCTTAATCCATTTTGAGTTTAGTTTCGTGCATGGTGAGAGATATGGGTTTAGTTTCATTCTGTTGCATATGGATTTCCAATTCTCCCAGCACCATTTGTTGAAGAGGCTATCTTTTCTCCATTGCATATTTTTGGCCCCTTTGTCTAGTATGAGAAAATTGTATTTATTTGGGTTTGTGTCCGTGTCCTCTATTCTGTACCATTGATCTACCTTTCTATTTTGGTACCAATACCATGCCGTTTTTGTTACTATTGCTTTGTAGTAGAGTTGAAGATCTGGTATTGCAATACCCCCTGTTTCACTCTTCCTGCTAAGGATTGCTTTAGCTATTCTGGGGTTCTTATTCTTCCAGATGAATTTCATAATTGCTTGCTCTATTTCTGTAAGGTTCACCATTGGGATTTTAATTGGAATTGCATTGAATTTGTATAGCACTTTAGGTAGTATGGCCATTTTGACAATATTAATTCTTCCTATCCAAGAACATGGAAGATCTTTCCATCTTCTAAGGTGTTCTTTAATTTCTTTCTTTAGTGTTGTATAGTTCTCATTGTAGAGGTCTTTCACCTCTTTTGTGAGATTGATTCCCAAGTATTTTATTTTTTTTAAGGCTATTGTGAATGGGGTAGTTTTCCTAATTTCTCTTTCTGAAGATTCATCACTTATGTATAAAAATGCGTTGGATTTATGGGCATTGATCTTGTAACCTGCTACTTTACTGAAATCACTTATGAGTTCTAAGAGTTTTCTGGTGGAATTTCCAGGTTCCTCTAAATATATAATCATGTCATCAGCGAACAGGGATAGTTTGAGTTCTTCTTTTCCAATTCGTATCCCTTTAATTTCTTTGGTTTGTCTAATTGCTCTGGCCAGAGTCTCAAGAACGATGTTGAATAGAAGTGGTGAAAGAGGGCATCCCTGCCTTGTTCCAGTTTTTAGGGGGAATGCTTTCAGTTTTTCACCATTTAGAATGATATTAGCCATGGGCTTAGCATAAATGGCCTTTACAATGTTAAGGAATGTTCCCACTATTCCTATTTGTTCTAGTGTTTTGAGCATGAAGGGGTGCTGTATTTTATCAAATGCTTTTTCTGCATCTATTGAAATAATCATGTGATTCTTGACTTTAAGTCTATTAATATGGTGAATTACGTTTATTGATTTCCTGATGTTGAAGCAACCTTGCATCCCTGGGATGAAACCCACTTGGTCATGGTGCACTATCTTTTTAATATGTTTTTGTATGCGATTTGCTAAAATTTTGTTGAGAATTTTTGCGTCGATGTTCATTAAGGATATTGGTCTGAAATTTTCTTTCCTTGATGAGTCTCTGGTTTAGGTATCAGTGTGATATTGGCTTCATAGAATGAGTTTGGGAGGGTTCCCTCCTCTTCTATTTTATGGAATACTTTGAGAAGTATTGGAATGAGCTCTTCTTTAAAGGTTTTGTAGAACTCGGCTGAGAACCCATCTGGTCCCGGACTTTTCTTTGTTGGTAGGCTTTTGATGACTTCTTCAATTTCAGTACTTGAAATTGGTCTATTTAAATTGTGTATGTCCTCCTCGTTCAGTTTAGGCAATTCAAAAGACATAGACTGGAAGACTGGATTAAAAAAAAAGATCCAACAATATGTTGCCTGCAAGAGACTCACCTCATAGAAAAAGATACCCATAGACTAAAGGTGAAAGGATGGGGAAAAATATACCATGCACATGGACTCAGCAGAAAAGCTGGAGTATCCATCCTCATTTCCGATAATGTGGACTTCAAGCCAAAGTTAGTCAGAAGGGATAAAGAAGGTTATTTCATACTGCTTAAGGGAAGCATAAATCAGCAAGATATAACAATCATAAACATCTATGCCCCAAACAGTGGCTCATCTATGTATGTCAAACAAATCCTTCTCAATTTCAGAAACCAAATAGACCACAACACAATAATACTAGGTGATTTTAACACGCCGCTCTCACCACTGGACAGATCTTCCAGACAAAAATTGAACAAAGAAACCATAGATCTCAATAACACAATCAATAATTTAGACTTAACGGACATTTATAGAATATACCATCCAACCAAGAGTGAATACACTTTCTTCTCAGCAGCACATGGATCCTTCTCTAAAATAGACCATATATTATGCCACAAAGCTAATGTTAGCAAATACAAGAAGATAGAGACACTAGCATGTATTCTATCAGATCATAATGGATTGAAGTTAGAAATAAATGAAAGAGTAAAACACAGAAACTATTCCAACATCTGGAGATTAAACAATATGCTATTATATGATGAATGGATAATAGAAGATATTAGGAAGGAAATTAAAAAATTCTTAGAGGTAAATGAGAACAAAGAAACATCATATCAAAATCTCTGGGACACTATGAAAGCAGTACTTAGAGGGAAATTTATTTCATGGAGCGCATTTAATAAAAGAAGTAAAACTCAACAAATAAACAACCTAACACTACAGCTCAAAGCCCTAGAAAAAGAACAGAACAGCACCAAAAGTAGTAGAAGACAGGAAATAGTTAAACTCAGAGCTGAAATCAATGAAATTGAAACAAAAGAAACAATACAAAAAATTGACAAAATAAATAGTTGGTTCTTCGAAAAAATAAACAAAGTTGATAAACCTTTAGCCACACTAACAAAGAGAAGACGAGAGAAAACCCAAATCACTAAAATTCGGAATGAACAAGGAAATATCACAACAGACAGGATGGAAATACAAAACATAATTAGAAGCTATTTTGAAAATCTATACTCCAACAAAATAGAAAATTTCGAAGACATCAACAGGTTTCTAGAGCCTTGAACTTTGAATCCTCCTGCTTTAGCCTCCTGAGTTGCTGGGATCACAGTTGTATCCCACTGCACCCAGTCCACTTGTGTGTTTCTGTACTACTTATCTCACCAAGAAAGATTCATGCTGTCTTCCTTTATGCTACTTACCAAACTTGTTGCCAGTTGAGATAGAGACGTTGGAAGCATTTTCCTTTGTGACCACTGGATTATAGTTGACTGGTTAGGATCTTCCATGGTGAATGGTCCCTCTCTAAGGTATAGAATAAAGTGAAGTCACACACACATATGCAGATCACACTTTGTATTGATGCCTGGTTGGACAAGTAAAGAAGTTTTGAACAAGGAAGTGGTCAGATCAGATGTGTGTTTGAGGACAATGCCTGGGGTCCCTTGATGTTCCTAATAATCTTCAAGGGATTTTATTAAAATGCATAATTATTTGAGCAATCTCTGGGTGGGACCTGGTAATCTTCAGTTCTAATAAATTTTCAGGTGATGCTGATGGTTCTGGTATGTGAATTGCATTTTGAGTAGCAAGAGTTTAGAATGAGGATCTGCAAATTTCTCAAAGGATTGAGTACTTCATCATATGGTCTCTGGTTACTGGTCAGTTCTGCTGTTAGAGCATGAAAGCAGCTTTGAACAACATGTAAATGAATGGGGGTGGCTGTGTTTCAAATCAACTTTTAAAACTTCATAATGAAGCTGGCAGAAGGTGGGATTTAGCCTGCAGGCCACTGTTTGCCAGTCCCTGGTTTAGAAGCGTTTGGAGGTAGTGTGAAGACGGTTTGGAGGAATGGAAGAGAGATTGGAGACAGGTAGCCCTGTTAAAAGGAAAGCATTTCAGTGAAAGCTAATAAGTGCTCAGGCTAGGCAGAGGAATGGGAAATAGGAAGCAGAAGAAAAATTGATAGGACTTGACAGGAGTAGATGAAATATGCAGAGTTGATATCAATCTTGGATGGTTTGGGAGACCTCAAGTAATAAAATAAGGTAAAGCGTGACTTTTCCTGGGCACATTTCAGGAGAATTAGTTTTTGGTCTATTGCTTCCAGGAAGTGACAGGTTCTGTTACTGACATCCTCCAGAATCTGTGAAAGCCCAGATGGCTTTATGCTCCCATTAATGATGCAAAATTGAAAATTTTTATATGAGGTTTCAGGTTCCAGGAAAAAAAAAAAAACAAAAAAAACTCTCAATGATGTATGTGTTCTACTGTAGTACAACCAGATATAATTTTTTTTACATTATTGTAGTTTTTAGAAGTAAACGTTTCTATGCCATTTTCTAAATAACAGTCTTCTGCTCAAGGAACTTGGGTAGGTGAGACTGAAGAACAATCACTAAGTATTGTTTTTTGATCAAAGTTATTTGTAATTAAAAAGATGTATTTGAGACATGTCTAAATGAGAATATTATTCAGGTATGTTGGCACACTTGGAATACCAGCTTTTGGGGATACTGAGATAGGAGCATCACAAGTTCAAGGCCAGCCTCAGCAACTTAGTGAGACCCTGTCTCAGGAAAAAAAAAAAAAATACTGCGGATGCAGCTCAGGGATAAAGTGTCCTTTGGTTTGATCTCTACTACTAAAAAATCACCATTATCATAAAAAATAAAACTTGAGAAACTTAGTGTTTTTTTGTGGGGCATATATTGCAAACATCCCCAAGTTAAATAGAAGGATTCAGTCATATTGCAATATAGTGTTGTCCAGTTGAGTTTCACAGAATACTGGTCTAAAGTTGAAAATTTTTGAAATTCTAGTTGCCTCCTTTTGCATTCAGTTCATAAGTAGAAGGTCATGCATCTCCATGATTGAGTACTAGCGTCGAACCTATGAAAATTTAAAACCCCATTATAGTTAATTTCCATTTTCTCTTCACATTTCCCAATAGTTCCTGTCAGATCTTTTATGGTTTGTTTTAAAATCAGAATTTGTTTAGCTGCCATACATTGTATTTGGTGGTTATGTCTCTTTAGTCCAGTGTTTTCCAAATGTAGTCCTGGACCAGCAGTAGTAGTATCTGGGAAATTGCTAGAAATGCAGGTACTCAGGTCCCACCCAGACCTAGTGAGTTGGACACCCAGGATGCTGCGGAGTATCTGTGGAGTGAGTCCTCAGTGGTATTGATGCTGCTGAAGACCAGGAGCCTCTGCTCTAGCACAGTCAAAGCTCTCCATCTTGGCTGCATACTAGAACTACCCAGGGATGTTTCAAGGAGACCTGATACCAAGTGTACACCAGGCCATTTGGGTTAGAATCTGTGGACGTGAAACCCAGGCATCAGTGTTTCTGAAGTTCCCCTTATGGTCCTGCTTCACAGGTAAGATGGAATACCCTGCTTTACTTCCTGCTAACTTTGAACTGTCCTCCTGTCTTTTTATTTATTGACTTTTATCTTGCTAATTATCTTATAGAAGGGCCCACAATGTGTATATGTTTGATCTTATGCCAACTTTTGGGCTTGAAAGTGAAAGAGATCTCATTACAGCCAACGTTTTGGGTTTCTTTTTCTTTTCAACCAAGTACTTCTCCTCTTTGCCATATATTTGTTATGTGTTGTAGGCTAGATTATTACCACTGTGGTTTTCAATTCTGTTTTTCATTTCCAAGTTGATTTTTTTGGGGGGGATGTGGAACATCTCTTGAGAACTTCGCCCTTTTCTCTCTGGGTTTTATCAGCTGTCTCTTGATAGCTTTGGACTCATCCATTTCACTTACCTTATTCTTCTATTTCAAGCTGTATTTTATTAGGGGATTTGTTTTCAATATCTCATCTGGCCATGCTGGGTGGAGGAGAGTGGAGTCTTTGTTCTCGTAGCCTCTTTTTCTTTCACCTCTAGCCAGTCAGTACAGATTTGCTGAGATGATAGCTCTGAATGCTGTTTTGTGAGTTTGTGCCAACAGTTATACTGAGTTTTCTTTTCTTCAGAATGGTAGGACAAAGCCTGTTTAGACTTAGTGTTTCTATATTCTCCCAGAAATTTTCAACTCTCAGCAGTTGACTCACTTTTTAAAACACAGAATGCAGCAACTCCTAGATATTATACAGTGCCTATCACCCGCCTGTGAAAGTAAATCAGGCCATCATTCCGTGGGTTGGCATCCACTCCACTACAGTGAGATGAACTTGATGTAAAGAGAAATCAGACACTGATATCCTGTGTATAGAGCAAATGACTTGGAGGAAAAGTGATTTTTTTTCCCTTCTGTAGTATTAATGATGATGAAGGATCATTTTCACACACTAAGAAGTGAAATCATAACAAACCCCTCACTGCTATGTATAATTATAATGCAGCAATAAAAATATGAAAAAAGTGAAATCATGACTCTTATGTAGAGTTAAAATGAACACGTGTTAATAACTTATTATTAATGAGGGAACCAGACAGATATTCAAATAGATTCACGAGAAAACTCCAAGAAGTGCAAATTTATATGGGCACATAGGAGGGTTGAAATGAATGTGTAAAATGGAAGTCCTCTGAACCACCATTGGATGGAATTTATTTGTAAGTCCTTAGATAAGATTTGGTTTGTATTAGTATCTGTTATTTGTAATGTACAGTCATAACATAGCTGAAGTGGGATGAAGGCTACAAGCGGATAACTGAGAAAAATGTGCTCTAAATCTTTCATAGTAGTCCATGGGACACTCAGCCATTCTTTCTTGGTGTCTCCATGTCTTCACAGTGATGCCATTTGTACGAAACCCGATAGCCTGTAAGGCATATTGAAATAAGTGTTTTTGCCAATCACGGAGACCCGTTAGATCGGTGGTACCCTTTTATAGTTTACCTCGGGAAGGTGAACTATGGAAGGTCTTAGCATGGTGTCTGGCCCCAGGTAGGTGCTCACAATTTTGTGTTTGCTGTTTTAGTGAGGCAGTATTGGATGGTGGTTAAGAACAAGAATTCTGGAATCATGTTGTAGTTTCTGCCTTATTCTCCTCATCTATACTATAGGGATGAGAATGTTATCAGTATCATAGAGCTGTAAGTGGTTAAGGAGTTGATTTCTGTAAAGTACAGGGAACAGTGACAGAGTGAGTAAATCCTACGTGTTGTCACCACTACTAGGTGTCCAAAGGCCAGGTTCAAAAATGGCACCTCCTACCTTCAGGTCCCATGGGCATCTTTTGCTTTGAAAGATTGATATGTATGTTTTCAGATTTGATAGTTTTCTTCTGTTTTTCACTTTTGAAGATTCAGAGTGGTTTGTAGAGAGCAGGTTTCATATTTGAATCTGAGAGAGTTGAGGTTCTTGAGTGCATATTCCTTCTGACTGTCCATCCATTTCTATGTCTAAGTAGTACTTGTTTGCTGTATGTTGGCAGCTATGAACTTTACTGATGCCTAGTCTTCAACACTTGATTGCTTACATGGAACATGACAATATTTCGGAGCTCTTAGGTTGATATTTTGGCAGCATTTAGAAGATGGATGAGATACCAATGCCAGAAGTTCTTTTTTTAAAGCCGCAGAAGGGGTTTGTATTTGAGTTTTCATTTACCTAATTTTTACAGCAGTTCTATGAAGTGGGAATTGCTATGTCTATTTGAGATAGTTAATGTTATATGTCAAGTTGACTGGGGCAATGGAGGCCCAAATTTCTGGTATAAAATCATGTCTAGGTCTGTCTGTGAGAGTGTTCCTAGAAGAGATCTACATTTGAATCAGCAGGCTGAGTAAAGAAGATGCAGAGTGGATAGGCATCATCCAGTTCACTGAGGATCCAGAGAAAACCAGAAGGCAGAGGGATGGCACATTCTCTGTCATCTTGAGCCAGACCCCCATTTTCTCCTACTGTTGGACTCTGGAGCTCCTGGATCTATGCCATTGAATTCCAGGAAGGTGAGAACATTCTCTAGCCATTCTCAGGACTGGGCCTCAGAACAGTGTGAGCCACTGTGTTCTCAAGTTCTCAGATTCATTCCCTACCCCCTTTCTGTAAACACACACACACACACACACACACACACACACACACACACACACACAATCTCTTGCTTTACTGGATATTGTGGATTGAAGATTTAAGATGAGGACCCAGAGCCTTGATGAGAAACCGGCCTTAGTGCTAAGCCATTTAAGTGTTGAACTAGAGCTCTTTAAATCCCCTGGGATGGGAACTGCCAGGTCTGGTGTTGTAGTGAAGCTGTGAGAGGAGCCCACACAGCCTTAGCTGAGTTTGTCCAGGGACTGGAGAAGCCCAAGTTCACCCCTGTGTAGTAGAGACTGGGGTGTAGAGTGTGCCTGAGTCCACACCCAGTCCCAAGGATGGAGGCTTCTAGAGGTCACTGTTGATGGTGGAAAGAAAGCCTACTGTTTTCGTTTAATAGAACTCTGTTGCCTGTTCAGTGAGTCTCTGAACTAGTGAACAAATGTGTTGTTTCCTTTTCCCAGTGTGTTGTTGTGTAAAGACAACAGCAGAAGACGTCTTGTGATGCCACAGCTGGGCTCAGACCCAGTGTGTGCTTCATTCCCAAGCCCATGTGCATCTCTCAACAACATCCTAGCAACCCGTTCTTTTTCTCAGGGTCCCCTTTATCTTCTAGACCTCCAGTTTTAGCACCTGGTTCTGATTATTACTATTTTTCATCTATCCCATCCATCCTTCTAAATCAAAAACATTTATTGAGTACCTACTGGGTGCAAGTCACCAAGCCTTCGGTGTATGTGTGAGCAGACAAGGTCATGGCTCTTAGGAGCCTTCTAGCTGAAGGAGACAAAACAAGCAGGTAGGTGAAGAATCAAATTGCACTTGGTATCTTGGTATGATGAAGGGGAAACAAGGGGACGAGACAAGGCAGGAGGGTTGGGGGTGGTATTGGAGGGTAGCCAGGGGGGGCTTCTGCATGGAGAAATGATGTCCATAGAGAGCTAGACAGTAGTTCTCCAGGCCAAAGTACCAAGATCCAGGGGCAGGGATCAGCTTGGAGCAATTGAGTAAGAAAGGAGGTTCTGTGACCTGGGAGGTGGGCTGAAGCAAGAAATTTGAATTTTAACTTAACGTTAACAGCTGACAGCTGTCATAAGACCATCAACATGCTACTAACACACATTTATTAAGTGTCTCTTGTATGACCTTCATGGAACCATGAAGTGTCATGTCATTTCATCCTCCACCAGTCTATAGGGTACAACATACTTGACAAAGTGTGCATCTTCCCTAAGCCCTAGAGAAGATGGTCTCTGCCCCAGGGAGCATACAGTCTGTTGAAAACACCTGTTACCAGTGACCTTGCTAGTAGCCCCATGACCTGCAGCAGCCTCCTAGCCACTCTGGTCTTCCATTCACTTCAGGTGAGGAAGTGATGTCTTTCCAGGTCAGGATGACCATGAAGATGAGTCAAGAGTTGAGAAGTGCTTGTGACCCCTAGGTGCTAGGGAATGACCGTGAAGCTCTTGATGATGCTGTGATTGACAGCTGCCCACAGTGCACAGAGCTGCAAGAGGAAGTGAGAGCCCTCAAGAAAAGGGCAGTTAGGAAAGACTGGGAAGAGGAGAGTGAGTGGAATCTTACAACAGTGGGCATTTGTGGGACTTTAGGCAGAGAAGGTGGAGATTGACAAAAATTCAGTTTCCAGGAATTTTAATGCATGATAGCTGATAGTCATTATAAAATCTAGTGTGGAGAACAAATGTAGCTGTGGTTTTGATGGAAGAAGGCTACATGCTGTTGCTCCATGTCTAAACTTTGTATGACACTTATTATGTGATGTTTGGGATGCCACTTACCTGTCACACAGTTCTGCATCTAGTTTTAATCAAAATGAAAATTGTGTAGTAAATAGGGGCTTATTCAAGGGCTGTTTTCAAGAATGTAGTAATCTTTTCTTTAAAAATTAAAAAAAAAAAAATATGTCACCTTGCCCTCTGGTGACAATGTTTTGTATTTCAGAAGATAAGCTGCACTCTGGTTCCTACTACAAAATGTCACTTTCTTTTCTTCAGACACAGGCCCATTCTGTGTGGGCAGCAATCCAAAAGGAAGGGAAAACAGTAATCTCAGCGAAGTATCTTTAGGTTAGGCTGGTGTGGTCCATTCTAGACTGCTGACATAACAGGAGTCATAGGGTTTGAGGAACAGAGACCCTGAGCCATGGAGTCCAAGGATCCTGGTTTGGAAACCAGCTCTGCCTCTTCATAGTTGTAGGACTAGAGGCAAGTTATGGAACATTCCAGACAGGGTCTCTTCAGCTTGGAAATGAGTTCACTAGAATGTCATGAATTTGCTTCTGTTAACCCCCACTAGTATGCAGACTTTTAGGACAGAGATTTGCTTTGCCACAGTTCAGTTATTGTAAGCAAATAATCCGCATCAACAAATGATAGTGCAGTGACAGATGATGAAATGTTGAAAACCATCCTTGTGAAAAGCCCTCATGGGTTACAAGGTGGTCAGTGACTGCTATTCTAATGCCCATGTCCTCCATTCCCTGGCTGTTATCACTTGCTTTTTATTTCCATTTGGTTAAGTTCAGTTTTCTCTGGACTGTTTTACTTGCTATTCTGTTTTTTTAACCATTTGGAATAAACATTTGGGAGAGAGAAGAACATCAAGTAGGGGGATGTTCCATTTCAGAAAGGGTCATCTTTGCACACCCTTGTTAATGACATTCCAGTGTTGAACCTCTGTTGTAGACATCCATGGATTTCTCTCCATCACTTAACTTTTGGGGCTATCATAGAGGATGAATTCTGGAATTTTGTTCCTTTCCCTACAGGATTTATTGTTCACTTTTGCTTTGAAAAGCAGAAGCTGTGAGTCTGCAGAGAAGAAAGAAGCTGATAGGATTTTTCACAGCTGATGGATGAACACAATCCCTACTTAGAGTTGAAAAACATCCTTATCTTCAAGTGCCACTTGGAATCCTTCATACTGCAGAATAAAGGTGAGCAAGAATGCAAAGGTGGCAGATCTTAATGTACTTCTTAAAGTCTTAAGAGTCTAAATGCGTCCTGAGACAGTAGCCCCCTTGGAGAGAAGCAAATGTGTCTTTAGGTTCCTGACTACCATCGGAAACTTTGTAAAGTTCTATCAAATCGGATGATGGAGAAAAGGTACCATGAGAGAGGTGAGTTAGAAGAATGGCTTTTGGTTCATCCTTTGATCTGTGATGGTCTCCAGCTCAGAACCAAGTAACAATTCCCAGTGAGTAGATTATGGTAGTCCAGAGTTCCTAAGCTTGAGTTGAAACGCTCTGGTGGCGAAGCACCCATTTATCTTTTTGACCTCACTTTCCGGGACTTTCTTCTTGCTGTCCCAGTCAAATTGTCCTCCCCACTGCACTTCCCGCCTAGGCTCATGTTTTGCAGATATAATTATATTTTTTGTTCAGAGAAGGATAGAGTTTTGATTGATGGAGAAGAAACTGAAAGGATCAAAATACAAGATGACATCCAATGTATTTGAGAATAATCTTCCATGATACCCAAGTTTTTAAGAATATGTGTCTATCAAGTTTCTTTATTTGTTTAATTACAAGTGACATAGGAAATACATACTCCAAAGGAGAAATTCCTTTTTTCTAGGATTCCTGTTACCTTTTAGCATTTTGTAGGAAATCTGTTCTTCAACGTACAATTGAGATAACATGTACTACACAATCATGTCATTTGACAGTAACTTCAGAATTTGACAGTTTTTTTAAAAAAAATTTGTACACACTTCTTCCTGAGTAAGTAAATAAGTTTAGAAGATACACATCTGGAACATTCCTACATTCCTTATATTCTGTAGTGCTTAGTTAGTCTTTTACCTATGGTAAAGCCCAGATAGAGCCGTCTGATTTTGCTTGAAACTTAGGCCTATTGAAAGGCATAGTTCTAGGATGGTCAAAATCATTGTTGAATTTTAAAAATAGTCTATTAATGTGCTATGTCTAAATTAGTCACTTTTAGCTGTTTTTTTTTTTTTTTTTTAACCACTTTTTTAATGAGTACTTCTTTGCTTGATCAGTAGATTCAGGACTCCGCATGATGAATACATATCATAATTTTTCAGTGCCCTTCCCTTGTATTCCTAATATGCGTATCATGAGAGTAATACAAGAAATAGGGGAGACAGAGTGGGTCATACTGATCTCATCTCTGGGGTATTTACCTTTATTGAACGGACGAGAAGGAATCACCTGCCATGTTCAGTATGCCCCGCCCTTCTCTCCCCCACACTTCAACATGTGCACCTGTACCAGGTGTGCTTTGTGATAGGACTATCATCAGTGGGGGTCCAAGGAGGTCCTGGAGAGGGGAACCTCAATTCAGAGTAACTGGGTACTTGGTGTATGTTGTGGAAGAGAATTTTCGCCTGTGTCTGATACTGAAGCACAGAGATTAATTTAGGAAAGCAAGGAGCACACATTCAGGGGACAGTGTGGGCCATCTCTAGGCTGAGAGGTGCTGTTGGGATCTTGAGCTATTCTCTTAAAGGAGCCTTGCTGTGGGGTGGGTATGAGGAGGTACGTGGGGGTGCCATTAGTCTGATGATCACAGGACCATTTATGGTGGTCTGGCAGTTCCCAGGACTCATGGGTCAATGGCTTTTCATTATCTGCTCCATAGATATCATTGAGAAAGTACCCTTTTGTAGGTTCCTGGGAAAGTACCCCATATTATAGGTTTCATATCTCCCTTTTCTCAGTCTATGCTAAAATTTCATGTACTTGTGGATTAATTTATAGTACACAGGGTAATTTTCATAAGTCAGTGAATTTCCAGTAACTTTAATACTATGAGTGATGATTTGTAGATTTCCCAGAAATTTGGAGGTGTCTTTGGGATTGATGGTCTGAGGATTTGTGGCTTTCAGATTGTTTTTTGTCCTTCTTCTATTTAATAGCTCTTCTACCTGTCTTTTATTTCTTCAATCCTATCTCATTTCCCCTCTCCTCCCTCTGGACCTCTCTGATCCCGTTCAGTACTACCTGTCTCACTCAGGTGCTGTAGTGCACACTGCTTGCAAGGCTGAGGCAGGAGTATTGTAAATTTGAGGTCAACCTCAGAAACTCAGCAAGATCCTGTCTCAAAATAAAAGGAACTGGGGGTATAGCTCAGTGGTTGAAGTGCTCCTGGATTCAATCCCAGTACTGAAAAGAAAAGGTGGGGAAATAATAACAATAATAATACCTGTATAAGGCAGCTGATCAACACATTGACATGGGCATATCAACTCCTGCTTCTGGGTTCACACTGTTTATCCCACCTTGAGAGGTGGATGAGACTGACCCTAGTAAATGCAGCAAGAGGTTAACTTTTCCGCAGGCGGACTCCTAATACTCCCTGAGACTTGATAGAAATAAGTAAGTTCCTAAATAGTTTCCTAAATCATTGTGCCCCTGTAGGGATCGTTTTGTTTAAAGCTCCAAGAGGCAGCCTGGTGGAGACCTAGTGGAAGAGGGAAGAATTACCTTGCTCTGAGCGTGCCCAGGCATCTTCCCCTGGGCGTCACAGACTTTCCTTGCTCCCACCATGTCAGGGGAGTTACTTCTTTGGAATGGCAAGAGCCAAGAATTAAGAGAAAGGTGCCGTGAAAAGACAATTGGTTACTCACAAATTCCCTGGAGGAGCAGCACCATGCTCCACCCAGGGTCACATGGGGAAGCAGCAGAGCTGGAGGAGAGGCGGAGAGAGTGGGGGGATGGACAGGAGGTTCTTGTGGTTCCCGTGGGTGGGAACGGGTAAGCTCGTACTCAGGATTGGGATGGGTGGGCTCTGGAGTGTAGGAGCCAGATCAGGGGAACAGAGGAGTGCACATGGAAGGCCTGCTTGCAGGTGAGTTTTTGTCTCTCTCTAGGAATTGGTCTGCCCTAGGGAGGGACACTTGCTCCTGGTTCAGCAAGGCCCAAGGTATCAAAGTATCAGACATAGGACATACAGACGTGATCCATGCAGTGGTGCACCTCCTGGTGATATTCCCTTGAATAAGACGTGGTCTCAGGGGTCCACGTACAGTGCATTGTGCTGTTCTATGAAGGGCATAATTAGCCATCCTACGTGGTATCAGTGTGAAATGCCACCAGTTGGAAGTCCCTACTGGAGACAGAGGAAGGGGTCCTGGGGGTGAATGAAGGCCCTGTACCATTACAGAGCTGAAGCTTTCAGTGAAACTGAGGCAGTATGAAGGTCCCCTTCAAATCCATGTGCTTGTGTTCATGCCAGAAAGAGTTCAGACATGTCACTCAGAGTAACAGGCGTGAGTTTATTAGAAGGGATAGGAAAAGGAAAGGGGTTACTCTCAAGGCAGAGAGGGGGTTCTTTTGGGAGAGGGATGACTCACCTCTCTTGCCCTCTAGTGTTATTGGGGGTCCCAGGGAAGTCCAGAGAGTCAGATCTAGGTCCCTGTCATGACTTTTGACTGACAGGGTGATGTCAGACTTTCGAGTCCCCACTGATATGACCACTCTTAGTCACGCTGGTCCATGCTGACTGGTTCTAATTGGAGCCTGTTCTTAAAAATTTTGTGGTTAGGAGGAATTGTCTTTATCTTCCTGAGTTATAGGGATCTGGTCTGTGTAAGGGCCACAAAATTCCCCTGTTTCAGGGTAACTTATGACCTTTTTATTGGGCATTTCAGGAGTCTGTATTTGTCTTAGATAACAGGTAGTTTGCTGAGGAATGTAACATATCCTGTGGCTGGAGGTGAAAGAGAAAGCATGTGGGGGTCAGCACAGTGGGCTCATTTTATAGAATATTCCCTTAACCTCTTGTTCCCACTTCTCAAATCTGTCTGTCCCCTGTCAGTACTTGTGAGTCCAGCAGGCCTGCTAACTCCTCCAAGACCTCCTGATGTTCAGTTTCTCCCTGAAAGAAAACTCATAGGTTAGCCTACATGTTTGCATTGATTTGTTTCTTCTCTCTGATCAGGTATTTGTATTTTGACTGCAAATACAACCGATCTTTGCTTTCAAATAGGTTTCCTTTCATAGGGTAGAAAGTTTGGTAAAATAGCATTAGCATCTGTCCAGAGGGCCTACACAGTGTCCTTGGGAAACACCTTTGACCCTGTCCTCCCTCTACCTCTCCATGAGATTGATGACTGTTCTTTTCTATAAATCATTCTTATATTTATATCATCATTGCTTCTCCAGTGGCTGACTTCTGTATCTCATTTTTTTCTCACTTGAATTATTGCAATTTTTCGACAGTTACTTTCCTTTCAGGGGAAAAGAAGAAATGGTAAAAATCACAGAATTAGAAATGCAGTCAGGGATATTTCTTCCAAATATATAGAAATTATAAGGAAATATTATGAAATATTTACTGCCAACAGAGTAGACAGTTTGGACAAAATAGGCAAATTCCTAGAAAGATATAAACTACTAAAAATATCTCAAGAAAAAATAGAAAACTTTTCCATATCCATATTAAGAAATTGAAATTAGAAATTTAAAAAATTCACAAATAAGTCAATGTGCAGATGGTGTTTCTGGTGAATTCTGTGAGACATTGAAGGCGAAATATTACTAATCTACACAAACATTTTCAGAAAAACAAGAACAAGGAAACACTTCTCAGCTCACCTCATTTTATAGTGCTGTTATTACCAGGATACCAAACCAGACATTAAAAGAAAAGAAGGGGATGGTGATGGAGCCTAGTGGTAGAGAACTTGCCTAGCATGTGCAAGGCCCTGGGTTCAATTCTCAGTACAAAAAGAAGAAGAAGAAAAACAGGTAAGTAAGATACAGAGTTACCAATCAATATCCCAGGTTACAAAAATTCTTAATAAAATTAGCAAATCAAATCTAGCAATATATTAAAACGATTATTTACCATGACCAAATGCATTTATCTCAGTATTTCAGTAGGCTAACCTTTTGAAAATCAGTAAGTGTAACATACCATAGTAATTGAATAAAGGACAAAACACATGATCATATTAATACATAAGAAAAGACACTTGAAAACAATACAATATTCATTCACAATAAGGGAAAAAAATCCCACATAATTCCCTGTGTCCATAATTCTAACATCTGTATCACATCTGATTCCAATGCTTGTTTTGACCCTTAAGGACTGAGCTTTTGTTTTGACCTGCTCTATAATGTTTTTTGGAAGTTGGACACGTTGATGAGCTCTGACTGTAGCTCAGTGGTAGAGCTCTCACCTAAGTATGCGCATGGCCCTGGTTCCATACCAACTACCACCTCCCCTAAGTACCCCCGCCAAAAGTCATATATGCTATATTGAGCACTAGTAATTGAAGTGCACAGGTCTTTATTTGCAGGTTCTATGTTAATCTGGCTACAAGTCCTGCTGCGGTTAATACTTTTGTAATTACAGGTGTCAGAAGTTTCAAATTCCTCTTTATCTTTTTGTGTTGCCTCTTGACCTTGAGCTTCCTCAAGTTCACCACCTCTGAGAGTCTGCCTATTGAGTCTCTTTCATCTGTAATGCATGGTTACTAAACCTGCCCTGTTCGAGTGGTAGAGTGTGAGTTGGGGGAGCATTCTAGAACCTTCTGATTTAATCTTAGCCTTCTAGTAGATCTGGGTTACTGGCCTGAAACCTTCATGAATGTTTCTCCAGTGTTGTTGTTTTTTAAACCTGTCCCCTGTTCCCTACTGTTGCCCAAGTGCTCTGCACACGTTTTTCTCAAGTCCTGGTCTATGTGGACTGAGGGTTTTTTTTTTGGTTTGTTTGTTTGTTTTTAATTCCTTCAGGTGAGGCGGAGACTAGAGAGTTAAGTAGAATAGAAATACCTTTCTAGAAGTTAAGCCCCCACCAAATTTTCCTGCCCTACGGAAGACTTTTGTCATTGATTATATAATGATCACTTTTTCCCTTCTTCTATCAGAAGGCAGAGGAAACTTTCTTGGATTTTCACCTTGAAAACCTAACCGGATTCATGGAAGTCAGGTCCAGAAGGTGTACCTCCTCCCCACCAGATTACAGCCCCAAGGAATTACCAAACAAAAACCAAAAGCATAGCAAAGTGCACACACATGAATGTCAAGGGGCAGATGGCTTCCCCGATTGATTCTATTACAATTGGAAGAGAAACTGATACCTGTTCTGTCACAGGAGAAGAGATGTCTGCAGAGAAGGGTCCATGGAGTTCCCAGAGGAGAGGGGAACTCAACTCTGGACAAGTAGGATTCCTGGCAAAAATGAAGGAAAAGAATTTCAGCATGATCCAGACAGATGCAGAGACAAAGCAGACTCCAGTGGGTAGACTCCACTGCTCTGGGCCCAAGGCAAGGCCTCATGGTGGAAAGGTGTGGCAGAGGAAAACAGGTCTGGATTTGTCAATCAAAGAGTGCTGTCTAGAGCTCTGATCACCAGGGACAAAATATAACCCCAAAGGTCCCTACTGGGACCCACCTCCTCCATTTACACCTTACCTCCTTACAGTTACCACCCATTCATGTGGATCAATCCACTGATTAGGTTTTAGTTTAAATAGCTAATCATTTCACCTGAGCATTCATGCATTTGTGTGACACAATTTGTGCATTTTGGGAGACACCTTATCTAAACCATAATAGAAGCTGAGGAGGAAAATCACAACTTAAAAGTCATTTGGATCAGCTCCATCACATTGGTGCCATGAGGAAGGAATAACCTGGTGTTTTCTCCCAAACTACATCTTTCATCCCAAAGATGTAGTTTTTTCTCCCAAATGGAAGGTGAAAATTTGAGGTACAGTGGGAAATTTCCTTAATTCAAAGTCATCATCATATGTCTTTCTTAAATGACACCTAATCTTCTGGGGCTCAGTATAAGACTAATACCATACTACCAATGTGCTTGGGAGTCAGTTGGAGAAAAAAGGGGGCTTCCTGATCAGAGTAGAGCAAGGGTTCTCATCATGAACTGCCTGGCCCAGCAGCATCTGCATCAGGTGAAATTTATTAAAATGCAAATTCTCAGCCCCTAATCTAGTTCCACTGGGTGAGACACCTGTGGATTGACACTAAGGCTGTTTCTTTTCTAGACTTCCAAGTGATGTTTGGTCATATCCTCCTTCCATTCCACACAGGAAGTAATACCCAAATGGAAGAGAATTTTAAAAAAATTTAATATCAAGATTCTACTCTGTGCTGGGGTTGAGGCTCAGTGGTAGAGTGCTTGCCTAGCATGCGTGAGGCACGGGTTAGATCCTCAGTACCACACACAAATAAATGAAAAAAATAAAAGTCCATCAACAACTAAAAAAATATTTTAAAAAAGTTTCTGTTCAGTGAATCTCTGGAAATATGGATTTGCAAGAGATGCATGCATCCTTTAAATCCAATTTAGAGTCCAAGTCAGGGAAAGCCGTACCTAAGTATTATAGTGGCACTTTAATGTGTTCAGGTCCTACCTCTGCCACTTGCATTTGAAAAGGTCCATTAAATAAGGCTACCAGAAGATCTGCCTGAAGCCCCCTCTCTTTTCAGCCATTTGAACCACAAGAGGAAGGAAAGGAGAATGACTGGTGAAATCAGGGAAAATTATTTATGCTGTTAAGGAGGGAGTTGAGCTATGGAACGGAGTTTTTCAAGCTTGGGTAATAAAATATGAAAAGGGAAAGGGATCTGTAACTGCGTACTTGATAGTTCCAGTATATTCCTTCCCCATATTAAACAGCACACCATATACATGCACACTGATAGACATAAATAGTGCTTATAAAATGTGTGCATGTGTAAGGAGAAAATGTGTGCAATAGTGTGTAAAGACCATGAGCAGGAGAGCCAGGCATGGTGACACACACTGTAATCCCAGCAATTCAGGGAGGCTGAGAAAGGAGTGCCACCTCGTGCTTTGAATATACCTGTTACTGCTCTGCCACTGAGGCTTATTATATACACCTGTGTATATATGTGTATACAATGTACATGGCATGTACTATGTATACAGCATGTACATGTATGTATACTGGATATTATGTATGCTTATGTAGTAGTATGCATGTATACATAGGTTATTTCTTTAAGTTTATGGAAGGGTATAATGGGAATGAATCTCAGCAAACTGGGTCTTGAGGTAAATAGGGATTACTCGGTCATTGTCTCACCACCCTTGGTGATCAGAGTGCTTGCTAGAAATGAAGAGCACTGATTTCCCCTAGTAACTGTACCCCTAACCTCCAGTCCTCATTAACTACCAATCTGAAGGGCGTCGGGACTATTGTGGTGTTAGAAATGACCACCATCGTACCCGTGGCCCACAGTGAAGAGAATCCAACCTACACACACACTGGGACAAGCAGATCTGGAGAAATACGAATAAGATCTCCTAGGCAGGTCCTCTCCCTGGAGGTTCTGAGTCAGTGGTGGTGGAGAGGAGCTGAGGATCATGTTTGCCATTCTAAATCTTGATCCAGGATTGAGGACCACTGTGGAAGGACAGTGGAAATTCAGGGCATGGCGTAACAGGGGTTGGTTGGATGTTTGTTTTAGAATCGCGCTCTCTATAGTGAGAAAATGGATCCAGGAGCAGGAACAGAGAAGGAACTGGGAGGCAACTGCAGGAACCCAAGGAGGATCAGAGCAGTAATATGTGTGTGGATTTTCAAGTTTCACAGGCACTTAAGGCCTAGCAATTGATGGGAATTAGACAGCAGAAGAGGGATTTTTGAGACCCAAATGTCAGAGGAGAATGAAAGAAAATGTGATTTTCATTGAGAAAGAGTCTGAAGTTGATGGCAAGGACACTCCAGATGGTACCTGCCTTGTGATGGTTTGATTTGCAATTCTGTGGGCTTAAGAATAGTAAGAAGGCAGTACATGTTCACTAGAAATCTTACTTGAATTTTGATCTTTTCCCAGACTCACAGTATGCAAAATGATATTCCCTTATGAATATAGACAGGAGTAGAGAGAGACAGCTTCCAGTCCAGTCACAGATCTTGAGGGCAGACAGCCAGCACTCCAGTGTCCTGTGTTACTGAGCCACTAGGTTAGGTGGATTAAATAAATTTTGGATTCACATTGTTTTCAGCTTACCTTGAGTTGATTGGGATGTGAGCACATCATAAGTTGAGTAGTATCCATAAGTGAGAAAGACCCACAAAAATCTGTGACTATCAAAGTCCAGGATCAGATGAAAGGGATTGGGCTACACCATAGAGACTTCAAATCTACAGCCCAGGGACTGGGGAGATAGCTCAGTCAGCAGAGTGCTTGCCTTGTAAGCAAAAGGCCCTGGGTTCGATCCCCAGCACCCAAAAAAAAAAAAAAAAAAAAAAATCTACAGCCCAAATCCAAGGCAGATATTCCTTTCAGTGAGTAAGGTAGAGGACAACATGGCACAAGTGCTTTTTTTTTTTTTTTTTTTTTTTTTTTTTCCTTTTGCGGTGCTGGGGATTGAAGCCAGGGCCTTGTGCTTGCAAGGCAAGCACTCTACCCACTGAGCTATATCCCCAGCCCACAAGTGCTTTTTAATAGGGAGGGTGCCCAGTGGAACAGAGGCAGGATCATTAGGAAAGGGAAAACTGAAAGTGAAGGAAGTAGGGAAGACTAATTATAGCAGTTAGGTGTGAAATAATTATAGGCCCAAATTAGAGTGAAGCAATGAGACAGGAAGTAAGGAGGTCATTACTTGTGGAGTTATATGAGGAAAATCAACAGGACCAGATGGCTGATTGACAAGTGAAGGGCCATGGAGAAGGCGGCTAAGAGCCAGAAAGATGTGAAACTGGGGAGGGGCACAACACAACAGGAAGGCAGGTGCAGGATTGGACAGAAAGATGAAGGAGTTTGGTTTGTGGTATGTTTAGTTGGTGATGATAATTGCTAAGTAATGAAAGTGCCCATTCAGAATAGCAGCTGGAAAGAGGATGAAGAGGATGGTGGCCAAAGGACCACAGCCAAGGACAGGAAGAGTTCAGGTGGGGCTTCCCACGTTTCTCAGAAGTTTAGTGCTGGTCTCATATACCAGGAACTACAGTGAGGCACGCTCACCCAGATCCATAAGGAAGGACCTTTGTTGTGAGAATTCTGGACTTTTCCAGGATGGCAAATGCTGAAGCAGATAGAAACAGGCTGTCCTTTGTAACATAGGTCTTCTGCAAAGAGATGTTAGGGAAAGTGCCAAGCAACTCTTGGTCAGGATGAGGGAAGAAACCAAAGGGGTGGGGGGCTCTTCTCCTGTGCTTACCCACCATTACTCATTGTAGCAAAACGCAGTTTGGAGTTCCAGTTCATAGCCTGGCAAGCTACATCCAGTAAGCCAAATCCACTGCAATCCCCTGTTTTGGTAAATTAAATGCTGTTGTCACACAGCCAACCCTGTTCATTTATATACTGTGTGTGGCTTCTTTTGTGCCACCACAAGATGGAATAGAGTCCATATGGGTGGCAAAACCTGAAACACTTTCTGGCTCTTTGCAGAAGATATTTGCTGGCTTCTTCTCCAGTTCCTCAGTTTCTTCAACTGTGTGTGGCTTGGGGAATCATCAGTAGCAGTGCCAACCACCACTGCCACCAGTGTTCCAGTATCCTCTCTCGTGTTGTGCCCACCATATTCTTTGCTACAGTTTTATGTAAGGCCTAGGAAGGTTAAGTCCCCCAACTCGTGGGCATGGAGCAAGTAGCTACCCCAACCCCTGCTACTCATGCATCTTTTCCTTCTTCAGGTGTAATGGACTCCACTGCTTTTCCATTGTTTTTCATTTGGGAATTAGTTCTTTGGCCCTTTGTGAAGTTCAAAGTTAGGGATCGTAGAGAAACATTTCTTTTTCCCTTGTGCATGCTTGTTGAAGGATTAGTCTCAGGAATTGTTTGCTGCCATGGTGCCTAGTCTGAGATAGGAAGCAAGTTCTAAAAGAGTGTTAGGGAAGAGTGAGCCATGATTCCAAATTATCGGACACCTCAGAACAGCCTGATTTCTGCCCAGCTTCTGGTCATTATGTTTATGTGAACAAATAGCTTCATTATTTAAGTCAGTTTGGACTGGGTATTCAGCTACAGACAACATAATAAGCCCAGACAGACTGGTCAAGTACAATTACTCAGTTTCCCTAAGTGCTGAGTAGGGAGCCCCATCCCCCACCCAGCACGTAGCAGGGGAGCTTGCAGCAGCTTCTCCATCTCCCGCAATCTTCACAGTGCCTTTCTGGGCTCAGCTCTCATGCCGTCTGCTTTGGCCTCCAACCCTTTATCCTGCTCAGATTAGATGCTGGCCTCCATGCCCTGGCATTGTGGATGTTGGGTTTATTTTGGTCAGTGTTTGGATGCACACTGGTCTTGTTGAAGAGCTTAGCAGCAGCCTTGACTTTAGGTACTTTTATATGATTAAGATATATTTTTAAGTTATCCTGTGGTTTTAAAGCACAGCAATTAACACTGGCAATTTCTGGAAAGGGAAAGACCGTTATGGGAGTATATTGGATCTCTCCTGTGATGGAGGGAAATGCTGAATCATCAGAACTTGGATTCAGGCAGCTCTCAGGTACTAGTAAGCAGGAATGAATGGACATCTCACTGGGGTCTCGGTGTTGTAACAAAACCACTCCAGCCCTCGTGTGCCCTTGTGCCTCTTCATTCACAGTCCAAGTTCTAAGAGGAAGAGACTTCAGCTCACCTTTTTCCATATGAAGAGGGGACTTTGACAGACTCTTCAGAATTATATGCAATGGAGAATGGAGGATTATCCAAAGGAAACCATGGTTAAGATTGTCCAGAGAAGGGAAGAGATATGCAAGGAAAACAATACTTGCCTATTAAAAAACTCTCCTCATAAAGTCATAAAGAACATGTTCAGCAACATCTTGTCAATAACTCCAGCAGTTCCTAAACTTTAGTAGGTATCAGCACAGCCTGGAGAGCTGACTACTATGCCTCTGTCCTGTGTTCTAATGTAGTACCCTGGACACAAGGACCTGAGATTCTGCATTGCTGAAAAGTTCCTCCATTGATGCTGATGATCCAGGGTACACAATCTAAAACTCACTATCTCACGTAAATGGTGTTGTTCTAGACTTCAGTTAAAAACCTTTTTCTAGGAGCAGTGCATCAACACTTGTATTTCGAAAAAATGGAACTCACTTGGTTGTTACTCAGCTATTAATGTCTAACTTGTGAGTGATTGTGGGTGGAGTGTGTTTCAGATTGTCTTCAAGTGCACCTCATCTAAGCTTTTTGGGAAGATTCCTTTGCCTTTACCCCATTTTAATGGCCATGAAATCCTATGATGAAAATCAAGTTCTATTGTGTGTTGGAGTGTATCCATTTTGACAGCTGCAATGAAACTCCAAATAACTTCAGAGGACTGGAGAGATTCCTTTCTACAAATGTGTTGGCAATGGCTTCTTCAAGGAGAAAAGGCATTCTTTGTCATTGCTCACAGGAAGATGGAAAACCAGTTCTGAAGTTGAAAGTGCCTCAGATTTTAGTGAATTTCTCACAGAACTTTACTTTATAGAAGATGCTCATGACTCAGGATAAAATGCTGAAGGTACTCAGGGGATTTCATCCAGAGCACCTTCAGCATCATGTCCAAAAAGGGAAAGTAACGTCACCAGAAATCACAGTAAGTTGGGGTCAGAGGAGAGCAGGAAACCATGTCCCCAGATTCCCAGTTCTGATGATAAGAGTAGGAACAATCACAGTAGGCTACTGTTACGCTCATTGTGGTTGTCAATTTTATTGAGGTTATGGTTTGTCCAGATTATGTTAATTTCTAAGCTCATATTCTCTGAGTCAGGAGTCAGCAAGCAGTGGCCTCTGTCTCACTTTGGTCCATAAAGCTTTCTTGGGCCACGGCCATGCTTAGGTGTTTTGGAATCCTATGTAGTCTTTTCATGCCACTGTGGCAGAGTGAGGTGGTTACAGTGTAGACCGCCTGTCCCATAAAGCCTATGATTCTTACTGTCTGTTCATGTGTGGGAAAAGTCTTTTCTGATTCCTTCTGAGTTATTCTTGGCACCACCTGTAGTGTCTGCATGTTGGTGGCATTTTACCAATGGTGACATAGACTCGAAGAGAAACGAGCCCCCAAGTCATGGTCCCCCTGGAGATGAGAGTCAAACTGAAGTCCATCAACCTCCAAAATGCATATTCCCTGTACATACTTCACTATGACCGATAAACACAGCTAATTATGTGGATTATATCATGCTGTAGGAATGTAGAGGGTTGTGACGTGTTGACAGTTTTCCCTCCCTTAAACAAAATAAAGTGACATTTTAAAGTGGAATCTAGAGAACTGGTCCCTACAGGATAATCACATCACACTGGCATATTTACTTTAAAAAGTAGTCATGTTTTATGGCAGTTGCTAAGTTAATGAAATTATTATACTGCCAACTAAGTGGATTTTATTATCATGGGCTTTCTGCGTGACACCTGAGCCTTGACTGGTGGGCAGGTGAAGAAAAAGTTGATTGCTAGTGGGAATTTGAGCTCTGAGGCTTGGACTCAGCCAAGTAGAAGTATCTTTATACTTGGTGCTAATTACTGCAAATATATCACAAAGCAGTGTGTTTTATGTTGCTTTTAAAGTTCCTGGTTCTGTCCCTTAACTCAGCAGATCTCAGTCCTTATTGTGCAGCACAGTTGTGTGGCTCTTTCCTGTTTGTTTTTGTTGAGGTACTGGGGTTGGATCTAGGAGCACTTTAACACCAAGTCACACTGCAGCCCTTTTTGTTTTTATTTTGAGATAGTCTCACTAAAATTGCTTAGGACTTCACTTAGTTGCTGAGGCTGGCCTTGAACTTGAGGTTGTCCTGCCTCAGCCTCCACAGTTGCTGGGATTACAGGCATGCACCATTGTTGCCAGCCGGGTCTTTCCTTTGTTTTTTTTTTTAAAGATCATTCATATGTTTAGCCATGTTGAAGTTGTGCACCGCAGGGTTATGGTAGCCTGACAGCAAAATTAAAATTTTTTACTTGAAAGAGTAACCAGAGAATGGCACATGTTATTTGAGGTTTTTATTTTTTACTCTGCTCATTCACTTCTATATTTTCCTATCAGCAGGTCAATATTCACTTGATTATCTTTATGAAAAAGCACTGGATAGTGTATTTTGGAGCTGTAAATTAGATAAGTCAGGCAGCGTTTGTCTGGGGAGGGAGAAGGTGTGAATAATCCAAAGGCCAAGCAAAGCTGAAATGTTATCTTTTATTTGATATAGAATAGCTGGCTTCTTACCACTAAAAGCTTTTGATAAAAATGGCAGATTTCGGGTCTCTACCCTAGATCTTCCAATGAGAATTTCAAGGTGGAAGCCAGGGATCCGTCATTTTAAAATGTGGTAATGGTGGTTCTTACACACTAGGATATAAGGCTGCCGTAGGTGTGGTTATCCCTATGTTGATATGTGAATCCTTCTGTGCTAGAGAGAGAAGGTAGGGGAAAGAGGCATAGTCAGTCCTATTCAGCTAGCAGAATGTTCCATTCATATGTACAGTAAGTTGTATGCATGCCAATTCTCATTACTAACACACGTATGCACGCACTTGGTGGTCAAACACAAGCGTTCTCGTACGTTTGAACTTGATCTTCCTCTGACAAGGACAAGTTCTTTGTGCATCAGTTGTCACCATTCAGGTCTCAGCTCAAATGTCAGCCTCCCCCCCACAACAAAGGCCTGTCTTGACTATTGTGTTCCACGTACTACAAACATGTCCCTGATCTTCACTCTTCCTTGTATCTGTCTTTTGCAATATAATTTTGCAACTTCTTTCATCGAGAGATGAGCTTTGTTTCCCTTGCCCTTGAACTGGGCTGGCTGTGAAAACTTGGAACCAGTATAAGCAACCAAAGTACCCATATAGTAGCTGAGAGGTCACACATACCTTTTTTTTTTTTTTTTTTTTCCTCTGTCTTGGAACCACATGTCCCCCTATGAACAAGCCCAGGCCAGCCTGTTAAAGGGCATGAGACACAGTCTTGGCATCTTAGCATCCCAGCTGACCATCAGCCAACCTCCAGACCTGGGAGTTGAGGCTGGTAGAACACAAGCCAGCCATAGCCTTTCTCACTTGACTGTAGATTCATAAGTGAGCCCAGCCAAGACCAGTCATGTCTAGCCCAGATCAGAACTGCTCAGCTGTTCTTCAGTTCATGCAAACTGATGTTTGTTATTTGAAGCCATTTTCTGGTGGGTAGCATTATTACGCAGCCAGAGCTAATGAGGCAACCATTTTTTCCAAAGATCATGTCTCCTTATATCACCACCTTGTAGATAGTCTATTTTGTTAAAGTTACCTGAAATTATCTTGTTTCTACTTGATTTTCTCCATAAGAATGTGAATGCACTGAATGGGAAGACTCTGTTTTATCTGCTGATGAATCTCTAGTGCCCACAGCAGTGTCTGGCTGATAGCAGACACTCAGTAAATATTTATTGAATCAATGAATGCATTTCATATAGGCATCCTTTGCAGATTTAACTTCCTAATTCTATTTTACTAAGGCTTACATTAAATTTACTCTCATAGGTACTCTAATGGAAGTTTTTTAAAACCCTAATGTGTGTGTTGGGTTGCTGGGAAATGCCAGCTTGGGAAACTGAGTAGGCCACCCTAGGTGTGCAAAGTCCTGTCACAAGAGCCAAAACATAGGTCTGCCTCGTGTCCCAAGTGGATCACAGAAGTTTTGTTTTTAATCCCAAGTCCTCTTTGCTGCACTAGCTTCTGTTAACTCTTGGGAGGTTGCAGAGATATTTCAAGAATGATAAGTCATCCTAGAAAGGGGTATAATTTCCAGGAGACATATTGCGAGTGATTTTCTGACCAAAGGTTATGCTAATTGCTTCCTATTCCTTGAAAAGGAGATCCCAGGGTATGTCCTAGACAAGGACATCATACACTGGGGATAGCTCTCTCTGCTGCCTAATGGTACTTGGCGGTGTGTCTTTTCTTTGGGAGGCCTGACTCCCTCACTTTATCTTCTCAATCTCTGTTCCTCCAGAATTGACACAGAATGGTGGTTATGAATCTGCCCTTTGGAAATTGACCTCCAGAGTTAGTTTAAGGTCCCTACAAACCCACTGTGTATCCTTGGGCAAATCACTCAGCATTTCTGTGCTCCAGTGGAATAATGATTTTAGCTGTTTTTAGTGTTTTATAAGAAATAATCTAATATATGCAAGATCTGCTAGACTAGAGATATAGTAAATTCTCTATAAATATTAACTGGTGATATTTTTATTGGCATCCATTATCAGAATAATTGAAAAATCAATCTTAGAACCTAGAGTTATATTCCATTGTAGGGTAATTAATAATTTTTCACTTTACTAATGATTATAGGTATATCTGCTGATTACTTACCCTGTAAGAGACTGAGTGCTAGTAAGACACTTTATATTCCAAAATACTATAAGGAAGGATTATTGAATTTGAGACATTCTAGGCTCAACTGGGAAAATAAGCTTGCCCAAGGTCACACAGACAGTAAGTCAGGACTTGAACAGAGGCAGTGTAGTCCAGTACACCAGGCAATTCCTCGTCTGATGACCACAAAGGACACAAAGTATAATAAGGCGGAAGTTCTAATGGAGAGTCTATTCTTAATCCATGATGGCATTTCTGTAGAGAGCTAGAGACTTCCCTTTGCAAGGACTGTTGCATTTTGTTACCTGTTTACTCACAAAATGAATAAAGTCTTATCCTTAAAACCACCTTGAAAGGTAGGTAGCTCCAGGTCTCCATGCCCAAGGAACCTACAGTGGGAGAACCTCAGTCAAGTACTTGGAATTCCCTAGCTCTTAAGTGATATGTTGACATAACCCATATCCCAAAGTCCTACCCTCTTTTCGCAGTGCTATGCTAATGTACCACCATTGGCTTTTTAAATTCAAATTTCTCTTCCAATCTGTGAGGCTTCACGCATTTTTTAGAATAAACTTTGTGATCTGGGGCAATAGGCATTGTTATGGTTTAGATATGAGGTATCTCTCAAAAGTTCATGTGTGAGACAATGCAAGAACATTCAGAGGTGGCAAGATTTAGATTATGGACGGTCTGACCCAGTAAGTGATTTGATCTCAGATGGATTCATTGGTTAGTAACCTTGGGCAGGTAGGGTGTGGCTGGAGGTAGTAGGGTAAGCACGCTGGGGTGGGGGGGTGCCTTTGGGTTTATATTTTGTCCCTGTTTGTCCCTGGTAAGCAGAACTGGCTCTCCCTGCTTCGTGGTGGCCATGTCTTGAGCTACTTTCCTTACCACAGCCTTCCACCATGATGTTCTGCCTCACTTTGGGCACAGAGCTATGGAGTGAGACCTGTGAAACTGTGAGCCAAAATAAACTTCTCCTCTACATCATTCTGGGATATTTTGGTTACATTGAGAAAAAAGCTGATGAACATAAGCATTTAAAAAATGCGTATGTGTTTAAAGTATTCCTCTAAAAGGGAGGTTTAACCTACTGAGAAGGGAACAATATTTTTAGATATTTGAAGGAACTTATTGCCTGTGTCTAATTAACATTTCATAGAAATTATTTTTTAAGATCTGTTAATTAAACAAAATCTTTAGGACATAGTCTACTTGGTTGTAGTCTAATTTCATATGCAAGAGAGTCAAGCTTTCTAAAAAGCTAGTTAAAATAGATTTTAGATGGAAAATAATTAATCAGTGTAACTTGGTAAGATGTGGCATGAAACAGATTTCTTAGGTTTTTTAGAGTCTTTGCTATGTTAATGTATGCTTTGAAGCTCTCAAGGGAAATGGTTTATAGCTTTACAAATTTATCTAACCATGAAACTCTCTAAAACAGGAAACTATAGTTTGTGGGTCCCATCCAGCATAGGTCTGTTTCTATTTAGCCTTTGAGCTAAACAAGATAATTTTACATTATTATCTAATGGATTGTTACAGGTATAAAAAGAATATTCAGCAGAAGAATATCTGTGGTCAACAAAGCCTGAAGTATTTACCATGGGGTATTTCATTGAAAAAATTGGCCAAACTGAATGCTACCCTGAGACAATCATATCAACACCATCCTAGAAACTTGACTCTCCCATGGCCATCAATAATCCCTGCCCCTCCTACACATGTGGCTGAATCTCCTGTCAAAATGTGGCACCCCTCTTTCTAACCCTCTGCACTGGGGCTGGCCTGTAGATTCTTGGGCAGAGTATGAGAAGAATGATACTATGGTAGTTTGGGACCTAGCTATTGAGAAGCTGCAGTATCATGTTGACTTCCTGGAATTGAGTCACCATATAAAAATCCAAGCACTTCACTGGAAAGGTCATGGGGATTTCCCTTAGGAGTTCTTGGAGAGGTAGAGTGGCCCAGCTGCTCTTAGCCTTCAGCCATCCCCATCCATCAGGTACCAGGTGTATCAGTGAAACCAGCTTAGACCTTAGAGACAGCCCCAGATACCCGCTGATGTCACCCTTTAATTCCTTTCTGAACCACCATATACAATCACAAGATACAGAACACAGATTGAGCATCCTGAATCCAAAATTTAAAATACTCCAAAATCTAAAACATTTTAAGTAGTCATGTGATGTCACAAGTTGAAAATCCTACACCATGAAATGTTGTTTCATGTGCACAATCATGAAAAATATTGTATTAAATCATCTTAAGTCTGTGAGGTATATATAAAGCAAATGAATGTTGTGTCAGTTCCCATTCCCAGAATATCTCATTATGTATATGCAAACAATCCAAATTCTGAAACAGTGCTGGTCCCAAGCAGCACTCAACCTACAGTTGCTATTTTGAGCTAGGTGGTATGGGGGCAATTGAGTATGAAGCCGTAGATGACCAGGGCAAGCTTCACGCTCATTCTTATTATTGTCTTCATTGTCATTTTGCAGGTGACCTTTAGGGTTAGAATCCTGTGGCACTCATTTTGACAAAATCTGATTCTGAGAGTATAACACTGTCTTTACAGTTTGTTGCTTTTATTAATTTATGCAGACCATCCCATAAAAGGTCTAAATTAGTGCAGTTTAAACCTAGTAATAGTCACTTGATCAAATCCCCTATCATATTCAGGGGACATTTGGTGTGACATGCCTGCAGAGATAAGATAGCAGCCCAGACCTTTGAGTTCCCTAATCTCATATCTCCAACCATTTCTTGCAGCCTGCACTCCTGTTCTTAGGAGTGGAGAATTTGAAAAAGCTCAACCTGCTATCAAGTTGTAGTATAGTCTCTTTAGGACTTTATAAGATCGTAACATCAGGAGAAAAAAATCTCTACATATGCACCAAAGCCCAGCAAGTAACAGATGCTCAGTGATAACATCGTGTGGCTTTTCATTTCAAATTCAAGAGGGCATCATTCCTTCACTCAAAGATGGTCGATCATTTCTCCCTCTTTCGGATGATGCTGCCACATAAGTCCTGTGTAAGCACCAGGTACCCTGGTGGCTTGCTTTACCTTGTCACACTCCTGGTTGCAAGCCTTCAGTGCCCCCACTGAATGCAAAACCTCTCGTTTCCTTAGCTCCCCACACATGCCCTTCTGAAGTCTAGCCTCTGCTTGTTTCCCCAGCTGAAATGCCTGAAATGTCATTGAATTATTTTTTCCTGGAATTCACTGTCTTCCCATGGATCTGTGGCTGTGAGTATGCCTCTCTCTTCCCCAAATGCAAACCAGCTTCTCCTAATTCATGTCTTCTCATCCTACCACTTCTGCTCCTACTTCTTCCTCCAATAAATTTTTCACACTTCCCTATAGGGAAAGTATCATTTATTTGAACATAAATACCTCCATGATATCTGTTAGAGTGCTTACTGTGTTTGGTTAAAATTTATCTTCCAGATATAAGTTTTGCTTTTCTATGCCCAAGGTTTTTCAGTGATGAAATGTGATTCCTATTGCCTGCCTGCAGAGTTCTAAAAATTAAAGATGTAATCATGCATAAGAACTTGGGACGGCCAAGGAGGCCCTCTGTAAATCTTTGCTGCCTTCACTTTTTTCCCCATGCATGGCAGACTCTCCACCCTGACACACCCTGAGCTGCTCAGGGGTGAGCAATATGCTTCTGTTGTCCTCTTGTCCAGTGTCTGGCAGGGACACCATGGTCAGTAGACATTGGTAGGTGGCAGGTGCTTGAATTGTTCTTTCTAGTCTTATCCTGCTAGTTGCTGGTTTTTGTTTAGAACAGCCTGCTACCTGCTGAGAAAACTGTTTAAGTAAAAAAATGACATAGTTGCAAAGGTGTTCCCATTAAGTTGTGGGACATTATGATGTGGAGAAAGCACCATGCCCGATGTGTTCATCAGTCCATCCCTGCTGTGGTGACCATGCACAAGGTCATTTCTCCTGATAGTTATGTTTTGTTTTGTTTTTTTTTTTGGTGGAGGGCCAAGGACAATCTGTACCCAGTCATACTTGTTCCTCCAGATGACTCAGAACTCCTCTTACATACGGAGCTGTGGGCCTTCTGGCTTGAGCCAGGGCAGCCACGGCAGTCTTGGGGTGCTGGTCCTTGTGACTTCCCCAGAGAAAATTCACAGAGCAGTAAGCAAAAATTTTAATAGAGTGAAAGGAGAGGCTATGTACAGCACAGACTGCCTCAAAAAGAGTGTGAGGTGGTGCCCACAGGGCTGGCGTTTTTTTAAGGAGACTGCGTCCTTCGTTCTTGCTTTGATTTCCTGTCTCCCCTAAATTGGTTTATTACCCTTTGGATAGCCCCCAGCAACTTCCTCTGTGGGGGCCTGGATATTCTGGTTGACAGGGTGGTTGTGACATAGTTGTTTGCCAGAGATAAAGATGGCACTTACCCAAAACCACAGTGCCCCTTGAGGGGTTAAAATTAGCTGTAGCTGGGGTCTTGATGTACCAGGCCGCACTTTTCTGATACCTACGTATTTTAGTTAGAGTCCCAGGATTTTAGTAATTTCTTCAAGGGATTATGGTTCCTCAGCCTGGGGAAGGTTAGGCATTTCAGATCTCATTTCTCAATACCTGTTCAGATAAGATTCCCCAGTTTCACTTTTATGGCTCCTGGATGCTTCTTCGTTCTTAGGCCTGCTGTCTGTCCTTCACTGTCCTTTCCCTCTACCCACCTGTTCATAGCTAACTAACCTACCTAACACTCCTTGCAGCAGAGGACAGTGAAGACCTAATCATCTTACATTGCTTACAGGTGTCCAGTTGAACCGTCTTCACTTGGGTTTATTCTGTTTTGCTGTTAGTTCCTTCTCCATGGTGATATTGAAACAGTGGATTGAGCTACGGCTTCATTGAGACACTCCTGCCTTCTAATTGATATTGGAGTTTAATGTCATTTTTCTTAATCTGTTACGGTTCAGTTAAGGTTTTGTTCATGACATTTTGTTTTCCACTGTCACATGAAATGACCCCTGAGTAAACACCAGCAGAAGTCACTTGGTATAGGTCGGATTTATGTGCAGAAGGCTGATACCTTGCATGGCCTTTTCTGGTCCTTCAGCATCTTTTAGAGCTGTGCAGCTGGACCTAAGTGCAGGTGCATGTGTTACATGTCTGCCCAGCAGTGATGGACTTGCTCCTTGCTGGTTCTTTTTCTGTTACAGGGCCAGATACAGCCAAATTGCTTGAATTCCCAGCAGCCTTTGTTTAGGTACCAGATGTTAAGTTAGTGCTAGGGGTCAGAAGCCTCAGAGCATCATGAAACCTGGGCTAAGTGTATTGCATGGAGTGTGGGGACTAAACCAGTCTGGCTGCTGGAGGGCCTTCAGTCATGCAGGAAGTTGAGCAGGACTCTAGCCCTTGAAGCTGGACGTGGGAACCATTACCAAGCAACCCACAGGAAACCTAGGACCATTTGTGGTGCCATCCTTTGGTGTCCACCTGCATTTTTGTTAGTGCTGTCCACCATTTGTTCATACAAATCCAAAGCAAGTGAGTCTCTGAAAATCTTTGATCCTATAAACACACAGCACAAAAATCAAGAGTCCAAATGGCTTACATATATGTGAATAAAATAAGTGAATAAAGTGAATTTTAATACTTTATAACTGAACCAGTCCCACGATGAATAGGTATAATAGGGGTGAATTTGAAGAAATCTCGATCTTTGAAAACTTCTCATTTTCTTTTTTTTTTTGTTTTATTTTTACTATTCATGACTGTTGCCTTCCCATTCTGTAATTCTGCCACAGTAGTTCACCAGATGTATTTTTGACATATATTATAAAGCAGAAAGTTATTTGTAGTAATGGAAGTTATATAATTACACTGTCATTCATTTTTGCAGTCTGGCTAAGTTGTGGACAACTTTCACAAGCTACCTAAATTGCTCATATTCTCTATGTGCTGCCATTGTTGTGGATTTTGGTAGTCTTCAACTGGCAGCTTCTGCTTTCCCATGTGAGGAATCTAATGATCAACTTCATCCCATTCTGCACAACTAATAGGAGTACAGGATAATGAATGCCCCCTGGCTGGCCCCCTACTAATGAGTGGTGGGGACTCCCTTGGCTCTCTGGTGGGGATCACCAGAGAAATCTGGTGGAAATCCCTAGTAAGATTTCGCTCCACTTAGTCCTAAGGGCAACTCTCTTGATGATGTACCTTCTGTTGTGTGCCTTTTCTTCTGTCTCTCCTCTCCATCCAACACCAGTGTTTCATTGCCTCTCTTCCCCAGTCAACTATTAGTCACCTTGTTATTTTCTCAGGGTCTTCCTCAGAGGAAAACCAAACTAGGACATGCCTGGGAAGAATTATTTCTAAGAGCCCAGGGACTTGCTTGGACTGTAGCTGAGTGATAGAATGCTGGACTAGCATGTGTGAGGCCCTGGGTTCAATCCCTGGTACTGGGTTGGGTGGGGAATGAATAGATTAGAGACATCCCATGTAAAGGTGAAGTAACTAGAACACCTAGATTGAGGGGAAACCTATGAACTTGAACTGAGGGTCCCAGTATACTCAAAAGATACCAGTGGTGTGAAAGAGAGGAACTTTGTGAAAGCACTCCAGTGGAACATCTTTGCAGATGGCTTCCTTTTTTAGGATCTGGCTCTAAGCCCATTAAGATGTCTTAGATGTTTCTGGTCCAGTGTATTTGGGAGGTATTATGCTACCTTTCTAACTGTCTTGGTACATTTTCCATTGTAACTGAATACCACAGGCTGGGTAGTTTACAAAATTATTTAAGTTATGATTATGCAGGCTGAGAAGCCTGCATAAGGTGGTGGCATTTGGCAAGGGCCTTCTTGATGCATCACAACATGGCGGAGGGCATGGCAGAAGAGAGTACAAGTGAACCAGGAAGAGCTTGCTTTTATAACAAAGTCACTCCTGTGGTGTCCATTAATGAATTAATCCACAGATTGACTCATCCATATGTGAAGGCAGGGTTCTTATGATTTAGTTTCCCCCACCAAAGTTGCCATGTCTCAAAATTGCTACATTGGGGGACAAGTTGCCCATTTGTGACCTTTCAGGGACTCATTTGAACCATAGCCCAACACTGAGAAAGGTGTGAGTTGGTCAAGAGTGTGAAAATCTTCCACTCTTGTCCTCTCTCCTTCTCCCACCAGACACTCCTCTTCATCTGTGTTATCTCATCTTTTTCCACTTGGAATCAGGTACCTATGGTGGTGGAAGGCACATCCAACAAACATCTTTTATTTTAACTTTGCAGTACTGGGGGTCAAACCCCTTGCCTTGCACATAACTAGTCAAGCATTCTACCACTGAGTTACACTTCCAGTCCAAGACTCTTTCAGAGAGGCCACAGGCCTACCACTGGACAAAGCTGAAGAACTTAGCTTGCATTTTTGTATTTGAACCTAATTATACAGGTGCAGAATTATGGAACTCAATTATAGAAGGGACCTTGAGGATCTTCTAGCCCCCAATCCCCTCTTACACCTTTATACCTCTGATGTAGAGAAGTGGTGCTCACTGTGCCATAATAGGCAATCAGTAACTATCTTCCAAGTGTCCATTTGAATTAATTAAGTGTCCTTCTGACAAGCTTGATCACAGCTAATAATTTAGAAATGGCTCTCTTCCAGGAAAGGCCTCTCCATCTCTTCATAGCCCAATCAGTAGTTCTCTCTGCTGCTGTCCTATGAGTTTGATTCATTCATCCTAATTCTACCACAGTCACATGACACTTAATGAAGAGGGTTTGTTCTAACAGGTATGTTGTCACTATGCACACATCCTTGAGTGCCCTCACAGACCTTCATACAGGTCAGTTCCATGCTGTGACTGCTCGATGCAATCCAGAAATGAGGAGAGATATAAGAGGCAGCTCCCAGCACAACATGGCATGTGTTTTAAGGCATTTTTTTTTTTGAAAGTGGGAGTACATTCTAACATTATGCCAAAAATATAGTAGAGTAGATGCAAATCAGTAATGTAGCAGTTTATTATGAAGTATTATGCTCTATACATAATTGTATGTGCTCTGCTTTTATATGATGGTTGGTGTAGTAGGTTTGTTCACAGCGTCACCACAAACCTGGGAGTAATGTATTGTGTATGGTGTTAACTTAGCTTCTGTTTCATTAGGCATTGGGAATTTCTCAGCTCTGTTGTGATCTAATGAGACCGCTGCTGTTAATGTGGTCTGTTGTTGACGAAAGCATCATTTGACTGTATATGACTGTACTTAAAATCCTACAAGAGAATTCAGTGCAATTTCACCCTTCAGCTACATCCTTTAATCACCCTTTCATCTATTTTACAAGAAACACATCCACGTGTATCAGCTGTTCTTCATATGACGTCCTCATGAGGCATTCTGTTATCTTCCTCTGAGCCAATCTCCCATACTCACTTTTTTCCTGGTTCCCAGAGTTTAGTGGAATGTACTAACAATACAGAGGTCTGAGAAATGATAGTAAAGTGTAGAGATCTGCTCAATCTGGTTGGTGCCATCCTGCTCTTAGCTATGAGGCCACTGAGTGTACAGATGCCCTTTATGACAGGATCCAGTCATGCCTCAGCATGGGCAACTGTGGGTTTTATATGGCGAGTTGAGATTAGAAGCAACCAGATGTTAAGAACCAAGTTCAATTAGCTGTATAATTATTAGGTGGGTAGTAGCTTTTTTTCTGTAAAGATGAGTTTTTACTCAAATAACGGATTGATTTTTATTTGCTGGCTTTAAAAGGAATGTGAGTTGAGGAGCACAGATCTCACCTCTTAACTTCCGCCTGATTCCTCACAGATGACAAAAGGTTACAAATGGAAATTCCAGTGACATGTCACTTAACTAAGAGCTTCATTACAATCAGTTAAAAAGTCGTTATGTAGGTGTTGAGAGGAGAATCAGAGCTTGCTGTGCTATGACTCTTAGGGAACCACCCGAATGTGATGTCATCATTAGAATCCTCCGAGGTCTGGCATCTTGAGTGCCCCCAAAGCAGCAGAGTGGACAGTTAGTGACTGAGGTAACAGATGGATCTTACATCCATGGTCTCCCCTAATAATTCTTGGGGTGGTTGCTTCTAGACTCCATGGTAGTGAAAGCTAGGGAAAATAACTCGGGACTTGTTACTTAGGAAAATTTGTGAGTCTCTTTGCTGTATGTTACCTGTTCTCTTACTGGCATGCAAGGAGGACTTAAAGTTCATTACTGGTGGGACTTCAGGCTGAAGTTAAAGTCTAGATTTACACCTGTAGGATCGGGAAGATGTCAAGATTGATGCTGGGGTCTAGCTTATAGATGGTGGAATATTGCGTAAAGATCAAGTTTGGTCATGACATTGATGATATTGATTTTGACATGTTGAGTTTGAGGTGTTTTTGAGAGATCCAAGTAGTGTGCATTATGCATTTGGATAAATTAATTTTGAACCTCAGTGGAGAGGTTTCAACCAGAGAGAGAAATTTGTAAATTAATTGCAAAAATGATAATGGAAATGGTAATTAAGGGATATAGGTTGTATATCAGCTTGAGCAGAGCAGGAACTCTTTGACCAGGCTTTGATGAAATCGCACGTTTATTGTCTGGGTAGAAGAAAATGTATTTTATCAAAAATAAATTAGAGAAGGATTAATTGAAAGTGAGGCTAAAAACCAGATTACAGTATCACGAAAATTCAGAACAGAGAGTATTGTGAAAATAGAAGACTGTCGAGTATTGATGAATGCAGCTGAGAAACTAAATCAGAGCTTCAAAGAGCGGCTTTTGTAATCAGTCACGGGGAGGTCTTCACTCAGCCAGGTGGAACCGTCTTAGGAGGTGATGGGAATGCCAGAGCTTTGGTGTTTCAGTATGTGAACTACTGGACTTCTGAGACTGGACCTCAAATCAGGTCCCAAAGAAAGCTTTCTGGGCTATTCAGACCTCATCTGGATTAAAATGCAAACTATGGTAATTGTTTTAAGGACAAGAAGACCTTTGCTATTGGTGAATTCTGGTGAATTTAGTAATTTGCTGACTTCTAGTCACTGTTTCCAAGTCATACATGGCATTCCTCTGCCCAAAGTCTTCCAAGACTCCCTTTGGCCCTCAGTGTGGATACCCTTTACACAATTATTACAAACATCTGCTCCTGTGCCTTGCTTCATCCCCAGTAGTTCTGCAGACCTCTGCTGTGCGTGGATCCACTCCAGACTTTCCTGTGAGTCCATGGATTTGCTCTTCTAATCCCTTTTGTATGTGCCACAACCTGCTCTTTGGTTGAGAGTCCAATACTGAGGTGTTGGAAAGCACCATTCCTTTCTGGAAGATTCTTGAGTGAATCACTTAGGTTTTGCCAAATTCATTTCTTTGAGATTTTAAATATGAGGTCTGTTTTCTTGCTGGTTGACAGCATGGGATCAGTCTTGAGACCCCACATCCCTCCACATGCTTTCCATATGGCCCCTTCCAGCAATGGCAATTGAGTCCCCCTGAGGTTTTGACTATCCCATTTCCTCTTCTCCCACATCTTAGACACCAGTTAGAGAAAACCCTGCTCTCAAAAGGTTTTTTTTTTTCGTTTTTTGTTTTCTGTTTGTTTGTTTTAATTACGTTGGGCCCAGATAACCCAAGGCAGTCTTTTTGAAGCCTTACTAAATTTGCAGATTCCCTTTTGCCAAGTAAGATGGCACATTCACAGGTTCTGGACATCAGGGACTCGTCATCTGGGTTAGTTAGAATTACTCTGCTTACCACTGAAGGCTCCCTTCCTCTGTCTTCTCTGGGGTCCTTCTACTTCACCTTCAAGTTCAGGCACAAACCTTACTTCCTCTGCACGTTCTATTGTTCTCCCTACCTGCAGGGGGAGCATGCTGCTCCCTGTGTTTCCCTGAACCTTTGGCCCCATTTTTGGTTCTGTCACGTAGTGTTACTCCCATGTGTATTTGTCTCTACCACTCATCTGTAGATATTCTGAGAAGAGAGATGATGGCATATTTGTCTGTTCCCCATTTCACAGGATGAACCTGTTATATGCAGTGGATGCTTACTTCATCTCTTTGAACATGTGCTTGGAAACTATTCTAGAATATTCCATCTTAATGAACTCTTGACGCTTCATCTTCCCATTCTGTCTCTTCCATCTCCCTCTTTCCCACTACCCCAAATTCTTTAAGAGCAAGAAAGTGCTTTCATCTGCATTTACAGAAAGAGTAATCTGAGTATTGAATTTCCATCTTAGACCTTATTCCACAGTGTGGTACACAATAATACCAAATGCCCTGTCAGTCAACTGATGGGATCAGAATCTTGCAGACTAGCATTGAGTAAACTGGTATTTGTTTTTTCATTTGTGATATTTTATTGAGTCCTTCCATGCTCTTGAGATGGGTATGAACACTTCCTCTGTTTTAGACAGGGGAACTGAGTCATGCAGTAAGGTGGTCACAAGTTGGGAAGGTGTAGGTGGGAAAACAGGAACTCTGAATCCTGGCTGGGTATTTCTGGGTCTGTGACTCTCTGCTGTCCATGTTGCCTCAACTTTTATTATGTGCACATTATCCTCTTTCCAAAAAGAGGGCCCAATGAAGTTTCTCCTGTTCTCTCTCTCAGTCACGCGAGTGGAAAGTTCAAAGATGACTCCTGCCTTCCAGCCCCTGCTGTCCTCATGACCCCTGGAATCACCTGCCCAGATTCCACCGCCTCCATCCCCACAGAAGCTTTCAGACTCTTCTGGTTTGCTGTGGTGTCCACACTTACTGTGGTCTCCACGCTTTAGTGCATCAGGTTGGGTTCTGTGAGATGATTGACGAATCGGGATGCTAGAGCCAAGTATGTGAGAGGCCTGCTTGGTCTCCTTAGAGAAACCATGGATATGACCTGGAACATTCTGTAAACCAAAAGGAGGTGTCAAAGAGAGAGAGGAATAGAGGAAAAGAACAACAATAACCAATGGAGTAAATTTTGCCAGAAGGTATTGGTCAGTGAGTCCTCTTGGAATTGAGGAGGACAACTGTGCTTTGCTGTGCTATGAAAGATTTCACTCTCATTTGATTTCTAAGCCTCCTCTATAAAGGGCAACTTTGAGAAGGTGTTTTTTTTTAATAGAAATAACACATTTTTGTTTTTTATGAAGCTGTCATTTTTTAAGCTGTCCTTGAATATACATGGAAATTTGGTCATCTGGTAGCTTTATATAATTTCAGGGAGTCCTGTGATCTGTGGGGCACCCTACCTTCACCCAATTTGGGGATGCCTCAGTGCAATATTGCTACTGATCCTCCCCATATGAGGTTATATGGGAGATATCATGTAAAAATTTCCTTGGATGTTGCATTGACTGGCATTTTAAGTGTAAAAGGGAGAGATTAAATTCTAGTTTTTAAAAACTTGTATCAGATGAGGAGAGAGTGGCCAGATGCACAGATTCTCCTTGGCCCTGTACCTCTCCTCTCATTCTGTCTGGGGCGCTCTCACAGGCAGGGGCCATGTGTGTGCAAGTGCACACAGAAGCCGGCCCGCTGGCCTTCCCAGGTGACTGGAAGGCTTTGTGTAGTTGGACGCTTTCAGGGAACCTGGTTCCATTGAAAAAATGGAACATGATCTCTTGAAAGGAATGGAGGTATTAAGATGAGCTGTGGGGGTGGGGGTGGGGAGCAGCACAAGGGTCAGGAGTGGAACCTGAGTGTTCCTGATTGTCAGCTTCTTTCTGGAGACTCCTATCCCACTCATACCCAGTATATGGTATGTAAGTCCACTGCTCCTCTCAAGTTCAAGACTTTACCTCTGGCAACCAGCTCCTCAGAATACCTTCAGGTTCTTGAGCAAATGTCACCTGTTTTCTAATGTCTATAAGAGTCTGATTGAATCTTGGGAGTCAGTCAGACTGATTGATTGACTGATTTTTGGTATTGGCGATTGCTAAGGGTTGCTATACCACTGAGTTACCTTCCCAGCCCTTTTTATTTATTTTTTATTTTGAAGTAATAGTCTCACTAAGTTGCTGAAACTGTTCTGAAACTTGCCTCCTGAGTTGCTGAGATTACAGGTATGTGGTATTGCAGACATAATTGTAGCTCTGCTACATCCTTGGGCATGTTTTTCACCCTGTTTACTAGTTAATTTATTCAAAGGAGGAAGAAGCAAGACCCATGAAGATTATTAGAGCAGAAGATACCATTTATTAAATGCTTGGTTGATATAAGGAATTGTGGTAAAAAGAATAGAGATTTCCTTTTAACTAAGTTTTAAAAAATCTTTGTGGTAGCATACTGTGATCTGCTTCTTACAGATGAGGACACGTGAACTTTACTGTGGTTAATTAATTTACACAAGCTTTCCCAAGTGAGGGTAAACAAGGATTAAACCCAGCTCTTTCTGGATCTCACTCCTGAGGCTTGGTTGTGGAGTGATTGAGGCAGAGCTGCCTTAAAGTAAACTGGGGATTTTATACAATAGAAATTTATCATCTCACTGTTCTGGTGACCAGAAGTCTAAAATCAAGATGGCGGCAAGGACATGTTCCCTCTGGAACCTGCAAGGGAGGGACCTTCCTTGCCTTTCTCCCAGCTGCTGGTGTTTTCATGAGACCCTCGAGTTCTTTGGCTTGTAGATACATCGCTCTAGTCTCTCATGCCACCCCATGTGTTCATCTTCTTGAGTCTGTATCTAACTTTCCCTTTTCTTATAAGAACACTATTCAGGCTGAATTAAGGGCCTACCCTGTGCCAGGGTGACTTGTCTTAGCTCATTACATCTGCAACAACCTTATTTCCAAACACTGTCCAATTATGAAATACCGAAGTTTGGGGACCCAATTCAATTTGTTGCAGTTATCATAATACACAGCCTGTGGAAAGATGCCTGCAGGGTTGTTGTGACAGAGAAACAAAATCATACACATAAAATATCTGGCATGTAACAGCCCCCAGAAAATGCTCATTTCCCCAGTAAGATTCTTTTAGGAGTTAATGTCTCAGTCAAAAAAAAATACATACATATTATTAAAATATAATGTAAATATCACACACACACACACACACACACACACACACACACACACACACACACACACACACACTTCAAATGGCAACGATTGCGGCCAATAGGGAAACATTTTGGTGTGTGGAGTCTTTTGGATCCCCTGCATGTATCAGCATCAACCTCTCCAGTCTTTCTTTTGAGTGATTAGTTTAAGACCCAGTAATTTCCGAGATCCAGCCCATTTATGCTGCTGCTTCAGCAGTTTTCTTCATCAAGTTGAAAAGAAATAAAAAAAGATGTGAACATAGTACTTTTACCATAGAATGAAGTGGAAATGCAGGCTTCCAAATGGGGGTGGGGGCAGATATAAAAGCCAGGGTATGTGTGACCCATTTTAAGGGTCAAGGAAACAAAGCCCAGTCACCAAAATGTATTTACAATATGAAGTTCTTCACTGATTTTTCTGGTTTACCACGAAGAAGGAAAATTGTCCACAGTGTTATTTCTTAGAATTTTCTCTCACTTTCTATTCATTAGCCTCATGCCCCAAGTTCCTCCTCTGTCTTCTAAACTCCATAACTTTCCTTCTATGTGGAGTCTTGATTGCTATATCCTGCTGGCTTCCTCTCCCTCTCTAGTTATGTCCCTGTCTTTTGATTCTTCATGCTCCGTGTCACACAGTTGCTAAGCTGCTACCATTGTTGTGGCAGAACCTTGAATAAAAGTTCCGGGTGCTCAGAACCAAACTGGGCAAAACCTCCAGGCCTTTTGAGTCAGGAGAATGAAAGACCATTTGGGGAATCATTGTGGTCACTTTGTGTCCTCACGGGAGAGGGATAGTCAGAGCTCACAGGAGGCTTATTCCTGTATCAGTCCTGCTAATTTGCCAGACAACAGGGAATGGATATGTGGAGCCTCCACTTGGTGGTTGCTGGAGTCTGCTGTGCGAGACTGTGCTGATCACTGGGGAAGTTCAGCTCCTTCCCACACTGCCTTAGCCACTGTCATGTCTGCGACTTGACTGTGCCCTGAGAAGACTGAGCCTTCTGGGTGTGCATCCCTCAGATCTAGTTCACAGAAACATGAGGCCAGAGGCCAGCATTGAGGTCGGGTGCTTCCATCTACCTAAGATCTGATGCTTAACTTAAAAGAATGCTGTTTTGGTTCATGCTGCGGTGTCGTGGGTACCAGGGAAGACTTGAATCGGAAATGTATGTATGACATTATTTGAAGGAACTGTCAAAGTATTAGATACCAGAATTGGGTCCTGAAATTATTTCAACTGGTTGGATAATGGGTCAAATTGAGGGTTAAATTTAAGAGGGACACATCTAATTTCTTAAGTCTAGACCTAAAAGCAAGTCTAGGAATAGGTCCAGACTGCTTTTGGCTCACTAAAACTGCTTATGGGTGTGACAGCGGCACCCCGTCAAATCACATAAATGTCATCTGTGATCAGTTTATAGAATCTGTCAGTTACTTTTGGAGTTCTCATCATTGTGCTTAAAGAGAAAAACTTGCTGAGCGTGGTGGCACACACCTGTAATCTCAGCAGCTTAGGAGGCTGAGGCAGGAGGATCACAAGTTCAAAGCCAGCCTCAGCAACTTGGGCCCTGTCTCAAAATAAAAAAAAAAAAGGCTGGGAGTGTGGCTCAGTGGTTAAGCACCCCTACCTTCAATCCCTGGCACCAAAAAGAAAAGGAAACGGTAACAAGTGGTGGTTATGTAGTGGTGAGCATGCTGTGTTGGGGACAGAACTGAGTTAGAGTTGAAGGAAAATCGTGTGGCCCAGGGAGAAGCCGGCTCATGGGGCTCATGGGTCAGGGGATTCCATGAAACTTGGGCTGGGTACAGAGGGAGAGCCGGGACCAACAGCAGGTGTTATTAAAAGGTAGGTTTTAGTTTCGAAGCTGCTTTTAAAAGGTGACCTGTTTGTCAGCTAAGATTTTCCTGCCGGTGCGTAGGTCGGAAGCCCATTCCTCTGCATGCATGCTTATCATCTTCTCCTGACTGTGTGGGACCTCTCTTGAAAGGTCCAGGACAGTTCACTCCCAAGGCTTTTGTGTTTCTGATGTGTGACTTGTTCTAGGAGAAAAGACCAAGCACAGCGTAGCCACTGTCTTTTCCAGAGACCACGGTGGAATGTCCTCGTCTCAGGCGAGAAGCAGTCCTGGAGGCTTAGGGTTACACCAGCTTTCTTTTGACTGTTTGCAAAGGGTTATCATTCTTCCTCTGTACTGATTTCCTGTAGCACCTTACGTGACTGTCAAGGCGTCATCAACTGGGTGGCTTAAAACACCTCTTTTCACGGCTCTAGGGCTCCGGCGTCTGAGATCACCAGGAGAGAAATCAAGGTGTTGGCAGGGCCACGGTCCCATAGGAGGCTGCAGGAAAGAGTCGCCTCTCTGAGCTGCTGGCGTTTATTGGCTTACGGTTGTTATACTCTGCTCTCTGCCTCTGTCGTCATTTTGTCTCAAATGTCCCCATGTACTGACTGTCCCTCAGCCACCTTTTTTTAAAGGATCCACATGATGGCATTAAGTGTCCACCTAGATAATCCAAGAGGGGCTCCCCATCCCATGATCCCTAGTTTGCACACACCTAGACAACCTCCCTTTCCATGGAAGGTGATATTATAGGTTCCAGGATTTGTGCTTGACATCTTCGGGCCACCATCTAGCCTGTCACACCTTCCTGGACCTGCAGCCTGTCTGTGTCCAGTGTTCAAGATGTGTCTCTCATGAGCAACTAAATGATTTTTTTTATTTGTAAATACAAATGATCTGGAAATTTTTGTCTTTTAGCTATATTGTCTAACTCATTTATATTTATCAAAATCACTGATTTACTTGTATTTAAACCAACCAACTTACTCATTGTTTTCTCTTTGTCCTTTTGTTTATCATTTTATTTATTTATTTATTTATTTATTTATTTATTTATTTATTTATTTATTTATTTATTTATTTATTTATTTCAGTCTCTCCTTTCTTGCCGCCTTCTGGATGAAACTTTTTAAAGAAAGTTTAAATTTCCCTTCCACCCTCCCTCCCTCCCTCAGGATGGAACCCAGGGGCTCTTAGCCACTGAACTACATTGGCTTTGCACTTGCAGTCCTTCTGCCTCAGCCTCCTGAGCTGCTGGGATTACAGGAGTGCACCACTGCACCCCTAAATTTTATTTCTTTTTCTTGCAGTGCTGGGTAGAAACCCAGGAGTTCACATTTACTGCACAGTGGCTCTCCTACTGAGCTATATCCCAGCCCCAAATAGTTACCACTATACTATCCACTGAGCTTCCCTTTGAATGTCACACATGGGTGCTTTTAAATCCTTTTAAAAAATAGTTTGCCATCAGAAGCTAAGCTGCAAAGCCATCTGGGAAGTGAGCCATTTGGTTCCCCAATCCACGCCCACAGGTCCCTTTGGAAATATGGAAGGTAGTTGAGGGAGGCTTCTCCAGTGGCCAGCACCTCTGGACTCTTAAGAGGGCAGTGGCTTGTCCCAGGTTAGCTCATCATCAGTGACAGCCTGGGTCCCACCATGTCTTCTCAGGCTTTGGAATGAAACATGCAGCTTATGCAGTAGAAGGTGGGCAGGTAGATAATGAGGACTCGGGCACTAACCTAGGCAGTGGATGTACATAAGCATCATGCTACCTTTGTATTTTTGTGATAATTCAGTCGTTTGCTGAACTGGGAAAACAATCTATGCCTTCTGTTTTTGATTTTGAAGAAATGCTAGAAAGTCGCCAAGGCAGTGAACAAAAGAGAATAGAGAACAACATCCCTCAGAGAAATCCGAACGTCTTTTCAGTCAGTAGATGAGCCGTGTGAAGACCGATAAGGGGCGGAAACACATATTCCTGATCGTGTCTTTGGTGAACCCTCACCTCCATTTTGGACACAAATAGTACTGCAGTTCTGAAGGACACTGTAATTTTAATTTTGGTATAAAAATGAGAGATGAGGGAGGAACAGAGGCAGTTCTGTTCCAAGACAGTTTGGCACTGAAATTGTTGCCTGAAATGGGTGTCTCATTGTGATTCCTTGTGTGCTAGCAGCAGAGGCTGTACAGACAATTTGCCTTAAAATACAGACCAGAATGGGCGGGGAAGCAGGGACAGTCGCTGCCACCCAGAGTGCAGACAGGCTTCCAAAGCTGCTTGATGATCTGTGCAGAATGGGTCGGAGTGGTCCTGGCCAGCCCTGATGTTTTCCTGGGCTGAGTTTTAGTTAAGTGATTCTAAGGATGGAATCCATTTAGGTGGGCTTCCAAAGGTAGCTTTGGGGAGAACGATCTGCAAACTCTCCACGCTGTGGAATTCTGAGTGAGGAGATTTCCCTCCCATTCCACACGTGTTCCTCCCCTTGCCTTCAGGTTGAGCAGCTGAGGCAGGTTTGCTAGGATTTGATGACTAATTTGCCTAGATTTGTCTCATCTCTGATTTGGCATTGGTTATTTGGGATGCTCCTGTTTAATTCTCAGCTTCTTCATGGAAGAGATATATGACATCTCCTTGGATGAAGAGTTTTCTCAGCCAAAATGCATTCATAGTACCTATTTCTACCTCTGTTCAGAAAGAGCCGCCTTTCAGAAGAGGTTGGGTGACTTGCTAAGAGCCAAAAACTTACGAGAACTTTGAGAGAAGAATCTGTCTTCATGAACAAAGTATCTCAGGAAGAGGTCTGTATCACTTTCATTTTTATTGCTTGGCACGTGCATATGATGGAATTGCAGCAGCCATTTTGTGAATGTGAGGATGAAAGATATATCAATGAGAGATGAACAAAAGAAAAGTAATCCAGATTCTTGAATTCTTCCTTGATATCACCCTAAACTGCCTTGTTTTTAAAGAAAATTAATGTCCTATGTGTTAGTTGAGATATCTGTCATAATTGATAGTTTGTGAAGACTTTAAATTTTATTTATTCTTCTCTCCTGTGCTTACTCTTCTGTGAGCAGCCCCTTACCCACTTTACCCCTACATCCCACCTCCTATCTCCACACTGACAAATGTACCTCAAATGCTATTTTTCCCTCCAATGCTTGGACAATTTTTAAGTTTCCTGAGCTTGAGGCATAAGCAGCCATGTGTGGCTCAACCACAGTGATACAATGTGATCCAAGTCACTAGGTGATCGTGTCACTGTGTGAACATCACTGTGGACTTAGCTGGGGTAGGTCTATCACTTGATATGGCATCTTGGTTCAGACAAGCTGTCTCTTGTGTAACTGGCACAACACAGTGGACTACTAAAATAAACTTATGTTTTACAAGTAGAAAGAGTACCTTCTGAAATAACTCACGGGAGGTACAGAGAATACATAAGCCAGTAACAGCCACGTCTTCTCAAGTGTCACGTACTGCGCATAACTGCACAGGCTGGGCTCCCGTGGGACTGGAGGTGCAGTGTGTGCGTGAGCCCGCTTGACCACCAACACCTGGAATGGTGCTGGAGTCCTGCAGTGGCTGCCTCTCTAGGTCACGGGCGTTGTCCAGCTCCATCGTGATCTTATGGGACCCCCTGGTACATGCAGCCCATCTCTGATGGAAATATCTTCATGCAGCATATGCTGCACTATTTCATCATGTGATACCTTTAAAAATACTGCAGGGGGAGTACAGTTCCTTTCCAATGAGAAAGTTTCTGGGGGATACCAAGTGGGATTGGGAAACACCACTGTTTAGTCAGGCTTTTCACGGCCGTCACCAAAAACCTGAGGGGAACAATTTTAGAAGAGGGCAAGATTATCTGGGGCTCACAGTTTTAGATGTCTCAATCCATAGATGGCCAACTCCATTCCTCAGGGCTCCTGTGAAGCAGAACATCATGGTGGAGGGTGTGGTGGAGGAAAGCAGCTGGGAACATGGTACCAGGAAACACCCTCAAAGGCACACCCCGAGTGACCCACCTCCACCAACCACACCTTACCTGCCTACAGTTACCACCCCGTTAATCTCTGTCAGGGGATTAATGCATTGATGAGGTTAAGGTTCCCAAAGCTCAGTCATTTCACCTTTAAACCTTGTCTCATGGTCTCACACATGAGCCTTTGGTGGAGGGCACCTCATATCTAAACCACAACCACCACACTGGAAATTGAAGGTCTTTTTCCCTAAGATTTTAATAGGAAATTCTGAAGCAAAGGTGGACATTTTTTTTTTTTTTTTCAGCAAAGCACCATGTGTTACCAACGTGATCTCAGTTTGCATTTCACTGTGTTTGCAGTGACAAGTTGACTCCATCACCACCTGGGAGCTGTTTGCCCAGTGGTGGAAACAGTGAACTTTTGAATTAGTGTGCTAGTCAGCTTTTTGTTGCTGTGACCAAAATAGCTAACAGGGACAATTTAGAGAAGGAAAAGTTTATTTTGGCTCATGGTTTTGGAGTGTTTTCCACGGTGGGCAGACTCCACTGCTCTGAGCCTCAGGTGAGGCAGACCATCATGGGCGGAAGGGAATGGTAGAGGAGCGTTGCTCCATTCATGGTGGCTGGGAAGCAGAGAGAGAAGGGAGAAGGGGCCATGCCTCAAGTGACCCCCTCCTGCAGCCACACCCACCTGCCTGTTGTGACCACCCAGTCAGTCCATTCAAAGCAGGAGGGAATGAGGAGGTTACGGCTCCCACACTCCAGTCACTTCACCTCTGAGCATTGCTGCGTGGACCCTGTGTCTCCGCACACTGGCATGCATGTATTCCCCTCTCCTTAGGTGGGATGGCTTAGAAACAACAGAAATTTATTTCTCAGCATTCTGGGCTGGCAAGTGTGTGATTGAGGTTTCAGCTTGATCCATTTATGGTGAGGACTCTCTTCCTATTACAGTTTGCTGACTTCTAATTGTTCCCCATAGTGGAGAGTAGAGCAAGTTAGTTCTTACTCCCACTCACGAGGGCTCTTCCCTCATCATGATGTGTGATCACAGGCACGTCCCAAGATTTCCACCTCCTAGCAGCATCATGCCAGAAGGAAAGACTTTAACGTGGGCTTTAGGAGGATGCACACGTTCAATATACACGAATATGAAACATACTTCCTCTATTAAGGCATATTTATTCCTAATAGATTTTTAATATTAGTCCTTCATTGGTATATATTATAAATGTTTTTCTCACAAGTTGTACTTGTTTCTTTAATGTATATTTTGATGTACAGAGCCTTAATTTTAATACAGTCACAATTATCAATTGTTTCTTGCCTGGTTAGCCCTCTCAATCTACTTCCAAGAAACCATTCCCTGTCTCTAAGGTCAGACGTATATGCCCCCCAACTTTTTTTTTTTTATAACACATTATTTTCTTCTTTGGACATGTATGTCTAGAACCCACCTGGAATTGATGCTTTTGTCTTTAATATGAGAAAATATTCCCAAATCTTTTCATGTTGATAAGTACTTTCTCAAGTTTCTGTCCCACAGCAGAGAGCCATGTACCTACTAACTCCATTTCTGGTTCTCAATCTGGTCCACTGGGGAGGCGAGCTCCTCTGTCTGGTAATGAGTCCTGGGACAGGGGGCACCCAGAGATGACGTGGACAGGGATGGCTCTTCTTCCTAATGCCCAGTGTCCTTTCAGACCTTAGGCCCTGTTGCCATATTTCTTTCAAGAGCATGCTCTGGGGAAAACTATAAAAATATTTCAGTTTCTAGTTCTTGCTCTAGAGTTTCTGCCACGTACTCTCTGGGGTGGAACCTGGCATGCGTGAGTTGGCAGAGCCCTGGCCATTCTGCCATCAACTGCAGGTCCAGGAGAGCCGCTCTCTGTGTCCAGGGATACTTTTGTGTCTGAACCTGGCATCCTGTGCTCTTTGCCATCTTAGCAGAAATCCATAGGATGATTTTAAAATTAACTTTTCCCCTGAGTATAAATGTAGCACATCCTCATTGCAAAAAAAGTAGGATATAAAGGGGGAAAATAACTAATAACTCATCTTTGCATAGTTCATTTTGTATATTTCTTTCAAGCTTTTTCTTGGCATGCATGTAAGCATTTATGAAGTTGAAATCATTTGAAAATGAGAAATATTCTTAATTGTTTCAATGTTGCTTAATTTTCTTATTGTAATTATATACTGTTCATATGTACACTTCTGAGAAAATCTTATTAAGGTTAGAAATTTATTTGATATATGCAGTCAGTGAAACAGGTGTTCAGACTTCAGCTCTGCTGTTTATCAGCTGCACAACGTTAGAGGAATCAGCTGGTCTTTCTTTCCTTTAAGCTGAGCTAATATTAGTAAGCCTGCGCAGGCTGCATTTGCGTTCAGATGGGGTGGTGCACGTGGCTGGTGATGACAGAGCTTGCCCACAGCATGGCAGGTTGAGCTTACCTCTGTGATGTCTCCATGCTCCAGGAGTCTGAGCAGCAGCAAACCAACTTTGCCCACTTGACTCAAGGACCAGTGTGATTTGCTGACTGGCAGGGTGGCAGTTACTAAGATGGACTCTGGTTTTGTCTAGGTCATTAGTCACATGCAGCATTTTCTGGAGAGCTCTGGTTGTTAGAAGGAAAAGTTAAAAAAAAAAACCAAAAAACAAAAAATCAAAAACCAAACCAAAAGCCTAAAACACAAAGCAAAATAAAATGCCAGTTACTCTAATACTGTTTGCCGCAAGCTAGCTGGCTGGTGGACTTCCTGGGAAGACCTTGCTTCCCTTTCTCATAGTGAAAACTGCCTGCCATTGAGTAGTAAAGCAGTTTCTCAGCTATGGAACCAGGTGTCTGGACAGCTGGGATGTGCTTGTTTGGGTCTCCGTGTCTTTTTGGAGCCCACAGGACAGCAAAGCTGAAAATGACAAAGAAAACAACTCATGTCCAAGTTTCCCAAGTGGAAAGGAGCAGATTGTGGAGGAACGGCAGAAATGCCACAAGGAGAGGGACCTCTGGGCTGGACTTCTGAGTGACCCTGTGTATCTTGAAGAAGTTGTCTTTGCACAGGAGCAGAGCATCTGAAATCCTGGGCACGTCTTCTAGAAGCCAGCTCATGGCAGGGGACTTGGCTTCTTACCTCCTATGTCTCTAAGCATTTATAATGGAACCTGATACATTGTAAGTGCTCAAAACATTTATTGATTTAATGTCTTCCCACTGTCTATTGTAATACCCAGAGGACCAGGGGGGGTAAAAACAAAACAAAACTGCTTTTCTGGACCTACTTTGGACCAGTATCTAGTGAGAAAGAATCTTGGAGAAAAGAACCAAAGTCCCCATGTTTTTGAGCCAGGGGGTGCAATCCGGACACAGTCATGGGAACAGATGAAACTTTAGAAAGATTTCAGGCAGGTGAAAGCAAGGCCAGGCAAGGTGGCTCATGCTTGTAATCCCAGGGACTCAGGAGGCTGAGGCAAAAGGATCACAAGATGGAGGCCAGCCTGAGTAACTTAGTGAGATCCTGTCTCACAACACAAAATAAAAAGGCCTGGGATGTGGCTCAGTGGTTAAGCCCCCTGAGTTCAATCCCGAGTACCCTCCCCTTCCCTCCCCCAAGTAAAGTGATAGTCACGACCCTGAGAGCAGAAGTTGGAATGTGACAAATCCAAGAGCAGGTGAAGGCACTTGGGAGTAAGTCCTGACCCTAGGGGTGAAGAACAGAAATGACCGAAACAGAAAAACTGAACGCTTTCCCTCTGAAAACTGGAACAAGGCAGGGATGCCCTCCTTCACCACTTCTATTCAGCGTCGTTCTTGAAGTTCTAGCCAGAGCAATGAGACAGACCAAAGAAGCTAAAGGGATACGAATAGGAAAAGAAGAACTCAAACTATCACTATTTGCCGACAACATGATTCTGTGTTTAGAGGATCCAAAAAACTCCACCAGAAAACTTCTAAAACTCATAAATTAGTTCAGCAAAGTAGCAGGATATAAAATCAACACTCATAAATCTAATGCATTTCTATTCATAAGTGATGACTCCTCTGAAAGAGAAATTAGGAAAACTACTCCATGCACAGTAGCCTCAAAAAAAAAAAAAATAAATAAAAACTTGGGAATCAATCTAACGAAAGAGGTGAAAGACCTCTACAAAGATAACTACAGAACACTAAAGAAATAAATTGAGGAAAACCTTAGAAGATGGAAAGCTCTCCCGTGTTCTTGGATAGGCAAAATCAATATTGTCAAAATGGCCATTCTACCAAAGGGGTGCTATACAGATTCAAGGCAGTTCCAGTTAAAATCCCAGTGACACACCTCACAGAAATAGAGAAAGCAATCATGAAATTCATCTGGAAGAATAAGAGTCCCAGAAGAGCCAAAGCAGTTCTGAGCAGGAAGTATCACAATAGCAGACCTTCAACTATACTACAGAGCAATAGTAACAAATACGGCATGGTGTTGGCATCAAAATAGACATGTTGACCAGTGTTACAGAATAGAAGACACAGAGATGTACCCACATAAGTACAGAATAGAAGACACAGAGATGTACCCACATAAGTACAGTTATCTCATACTAGACAGAGGTGCCAAAAACATACAATGGAGGAAGATAGCCTGTTCAGCAAATGGTGCTGGGAAAACTGGAAATCTATATGCAGTGAAATGAAATTAAAACTCTATCTCTCATCCTGCACAAAACTCAACTCAAAATGGATCAAGGACCTAGGAATTAGACCAGAGACCCTGCACCAAACAGAAGAAAAATCAGGCCCAAATCTTCATCATCTTGGCTTAGGACCAGACTTCCTTAACAAGACTCCTAAAGTGAAAGAAATGAAAGCAAGAATCAATAAATGGGATAGAGTCAAACTAAAATGCTTTTTCCCAGCAAAGGAAACAATCAATAATAAGAGAACCCACAGAGTGGGAGAAAAATCTTTTTCCACACATACTTCATACAGAGCACTAATCTCACATTTATAAAGAACTTATAAAACTTTACACCAAAAATATGAAGAACCCAAACAGTAAAATGGGCTCAGGAACTGGGCAGACACTTCAACAAATATATGAAAAAGTGTTCATCATCTCTAGTAATTAGAGAAATGCAAATTAAGACCACCCTAAGATTTTATCTCACTCCAATTAGAATGGCTATTATCAAGAACACAAGCAACAATAGATATTGGTGAGGATGTGGGGGAAAAGGCACACCTGTACATTGCTGGTGGAGTTGCAAATTGGTGCAGTCACTCTGGAAAGCAGTGTGGAGATTCCTTAGTATGCTTGGAATGGACCCACCATTTGACCCAGTTATCCCACTGGTTGGTTTATACCCAAAGGACTTAAAATCAGCATACTACAGTAACACAGCCACATCAATGTTTATAGTAGCTCAATTCACAATAGCTAGATTGTGGAACCAACCTAGGTGCCCTGCAACAGATGAATGGATAAAGAAACTGTGGCATATATATACAGTGGAATGTTACTCAGCCTTAAAGAAGAATGAAATTATGGCATTTGCAGGTAAATGGATGGAGTTGGAAAATACCATGCTAAGTGAAATAAGCAAATTCCAAAAACCGAAGGCCAAATGTTTTCTCTGATAAGTGGATGCTGGTACATAACCAGGGTGGTTGGGTAAGGGAAGAATGGAGGAACATTGGATTGTGTAGAGGGAATTGATGGGTGGGGAGGGGGCTGAGGGAAGGAAAGATAATGGAATGAGATAAACAGCATTATCCTATGTGCATGTATGATTATCAGAATGGTGTGAGTCTACATTGTGTACTACCAGAGAATGAAAAGTTGTACCCCATTTGTGTATAATGAATCAAAAAATTAAAAAAGAAGGACAAATGTGGGTATCTAGGAGACTTTCCAGGGAGTCAGGTTTCTGCTGCTTCACTGGAAAGCAGAATCTCCTGAGCAAATGCAGATCATTGCACACAGTCCACAGAGGAGCAGTGTGAGGAAGTCTGAAACCCAAACAAGCAGAAGTATGCACCGTGTGAGAGAGCCAGCAGATAATGTCATTTGCATGTGCTTTCCTTATGTGCAGAGACAGGAAGAGCAGTCTGCTTGTTTGGACTTGACCAAAGGGCGGTCCACGGACCAGCAGCAGTAGCATTACATCTCCTCTGGGAAATAGAAGTGCAAATTATCAGCCCCACCAGAGACTTGTCAAACTTTAAGAGTAGGGTAGCATTGTGTGTTTTGATAAACTCTGTGGGAAGTTTTAATTATCAGTGAAGTTGGAGACCCCCTAGATTGAAGTATGTCCTCATTAAAACTAATTTGGGAAGTTTGCATGGAAGAACATGGCAGGCTTTATCTCAGCAAACTACACCTGGATGCTCTTGGAGTGTGGTCTGACCTTTCAGGTATTTTGAAGACCTTGCGGGGTTTGATACACATTCAGGGTCATGAAAATCAAACTCCAGTTCAAGATTATGATCTTTTCCAGGAATGGGATCCTTTCTAGGGAACTTAATCTGAAATGTCGAATCCAGGTCCCCTGTGCTGCATCAGAATCTGCCTTTTCAACAAGATCCCCAAGTGATTCATAGGCATATTCAAAATTAGAGAAGCATTTGTGTAGATATGTGTGAGGGCAAAGAAGTCAGGATTGCCTTTTGCCTCCACCTTCTCTTTATTGATTTACTGAACTTTTTCTTAGAAGTAAAAATGAGGGACAGGAGAAGGCAGGAGAAACAATGCTGTGTGCAGGACATAGTACAAGCTCAGGGTCACAGCAAGGAGGGCCCAGGCAGTCCATTTGATTGACAGCACCTGGTCCCCCTGGCACTCAGTGCGACTTAGGAGCTGGACTGGCCCATACCTGTCTGGTCATTCCTCAGATCACCAGATGGTCCAGCAAAATTGTAACTGAAATCTAGCAGGTCAGATTCAGGGTCAGCAGCCAATTTGTGATCTCCTGCCTTGGCGATTCATTTGTAAGTATGAGGGTGGATCTGTCCTGAGGGTGTGGAAACACTGTCTCCCCTTGAGGAGTCTCGGAGAGCGGACGCTGCTGAGAATTCAGAGGTGCATACAGAACCTCTAGAACTTGAAAGGAGGAAGACTAGGGAAATAATGTGTGAACTTACTTTAATTCTTTGGCAAGATTTGAGGGAAGACAGTCAGGCAGATTTCCCACCAGTGCATAGAAAAGAGGAAGCGCTGAAAACCACTCCAGGTTCGTTAAGTGATAGGATTACTGACCTCACTTCTTCGCTTTTGTGAAGGAGACTCAAATGCCATGGATATGAGAGTTTTTGGTTTGACAAGGCTTGAAAGATGCCTCCTTTTTGGGTATATTTGCTATTGTTAGATACGGAAGAAAATAACAGACTAATTGTCCCTGCAGTCTCATGGGAATTCTAAATGTTGAAATGACCATGTTGATATCCATCTAATGCTGATGAATGTACCAAAGTCCTAGGGCTCTGGCAGAAGATTCCAGAGCCCTATTCTATGCCTTACCATCTTCCAGAATGTTCCAGTCTTCTGTCTGAGGATTAGGTGAGCTTATCACTAGCACAGAGGGTGGAAGGGTAGAGAACAGATTTGAGTGTCAGGATCTAAGCAGACACTGGAGATAGCAAGCTAAAGCAGATTTGACAGGAGGATCATATAGTTATAGAGGAAATGTCAAATGGGAAATATCAGCACCGACTGGCAGAGGGATTGTGGGGTTTGTCCATTGGAACCCCATTGCTTTTGTTTGTGTCAGGGGGTTGCCAGAAATGGTGCTGGATGCTGAGGCTCCTTCATCAGTGGTGACACCAGTAGAGTGATTCTTTCCCATGACCAGGCCTCCAGCACTGCTTTAGATTACCGTGTTCCGTCTTGGTCAGTCTACTCTGGGAGTGAAGTTCATGTCCTGGAACAAGTTTATATAGTGTCACTTGATTAAAATTATTTGCATTCAGATCCTGTCCACCTTGTAAAGATCAAGAAATGGAGGATCCCAGGAGTTAATGGATCGACTGAGATTGTACAGCTGGTATTAAATGAGAATTCCAGGAGAATATGGGTTTGGAATAAGCTCCTGCACTAGGCTCTGATAAACCAGACCAAAAATCAAAATAGAGTCACTTATGCTTAAGTTCTATGTTTTTAAGCTGGATCAGCTGTTTATCTGACCCTCCTGCGAATCAGAGACTACAGCCAAATTTCCCAATAGGCAACTTGTAGTTGATATGACAGGGAAGTTCCCTCTGCCTTAATCCTTACACAGGAAAGCTAACTGATATTAACCAATCAATTATTTTTCAATTACTTTACCTCCTGTTCCTGCTTTATAAGAAAATTAGCTTTGAAATGGTCAATCCCCTTTTTATTCTATTTTCCTCAGCTTTTTTTCTGTCTATAAAACCAGCCCCCACTATTCAGCTCCTTAGAACACGAGTTCTGTTTTAAAGAATGAAGTGTTGCCTGATTCTAGTGTAAGAAATAAAGCCAACTAAGATCTTTAAATTGTGCTTTGTCCTCTGATAGCAGCAAATGCTGCAGCTCAGTGCTTCAACCCTAGCATTTGGATTCTGAATCCAGTGCCACTGTTTTACTCTGGCACCTCCATCTCCTCCCTTCCTCCTTCAAACAAAGTGTTCCTGATTTAGACTCTCTGGATGTCTGCGTCAGGTTTCCACTTCACTTCCCCCAAAGACAGGCTCATGTTCTGATGAAAAGAAAACCCATGTCGTTGACATGCCAAGGCAGAGAGTTAAATGTTTACACTTCTCTTCCTCTTGATTATCTGTATCTTGTTTGTACTCATAATCTCACCTCTGGTGTCTCTTCATGTGGAGTCAACTGCAGTCATGTGGCACTGGCTTCTCTGGCTCTCCTTTGGTATTTTCCAGCTCATTTGCTTTATCTGTTCATTCTTGCTTTCACTGACTCACTTACAAATATTTATGGAACCCCTACAACCTCTGAAGCCTTGTTCTGTTAGGATATTACTAGTAAGCAACACAAAAAATATCTGATCATACTTATAAGGGGACAAAAACAAGAAAGCAAATCTATCAAGTCAGGTAATCGTAAAAGCATTGTAAAAAACGTGGAGCAGGTTACTGGATTCACTGGGATGTTGGGTGAAACATTGTCCTTTCAGATACTGTCAGGAAAGCTGTCAGGCATGATGATGTTTAGGAAGAAACTAGAAATAAATGAGGAACTTGCGTCATGTGGATATTTCAGGGGAGAGTATGCTCTTCAAGAGAATACCAAAATGCCAAGACTTTTGAAGTGGGGTAGGATGGGTGTAGTTGATAAGGGGCAAGGAGAACTGAGAGACTGGGGGAGTGAGTGTTCATCATGCTGCCTAATTACATTAGCCAAAGATTTCTAGGACATCTGCTCTGTGGCTCCAGACCACCCTATCCCAGTTACTGGGTGGCAGACAGTTGTACAAGTGGGTCAGAACTGCATTTTGAACAAATTGGTATAAATAAAGCATACATTTTAATGTGCATGATATGCCTAAATGATATAAACTATGTAATGTATATAAAAGTTTCCTACACATAGCCCTATAGAAATTTTTGTTTCTATCATTGTCATTATCATGATCATGATTATATCACTAGTACTCTAAGGATCAGTAGGTAGAGCAAAGATATTTGAAAGTGACTCTTTCCAGTTCTGAATGGAATTTCTTTCACTCTTCTGTTACAATTTTGGTTGTACACTTGAGTAACGGGGAGAGGTTCTAATGCAACATCTTAGTGAAAAAGTCACTTCTACCAATGGCCAGAATGCAGCCTGGCTTCCCCACCTTGTCCTGTTGTACATATTCTGTTTCCACAGCTAGATGGTAAGAGCACTGAGTCCTTTATTCTTTATTGTTGATGCTGGTGCTTGCTGTAATGGTAGTTGTAATTGTTAACAAGTGTTGGCAGTTAAATGCACATCCCTGATCTAAGGCCTTTGCAGACATTTTTTTCTGTTAAACCTTGTTAAGGTTTAGATCTGAGTTGTCTCCCAAAAGCTCATGTGTTAGACAAGGTAAGAATGTTCAAAGATGAAATTATGGGATTATGAGAGCACAACCTAATGGATTAACAGGGTGGTAATTTAAGCAGGTAGCTGGAGGAATTCTGTCACTGGGGATGTGCCTTTGAGGTTTATAGTTTTTTCCTGGTGGTCAGAGCTTTCTCTCTGCTTCCTGGTGGCCATGACCTGACCTGCCTTCCTTTGCCATGATGTTCTGCCTTATCTGGGGTCAGAGCTATGAAGTCAGTCATCCATGGACTGAGCCTCTGAATCTGAGCCGTAATAAACTTTTCCTCCTCAACCTGGTTCTTGTCAGGTCCTTCCATCACAGCAGAGGGTCTAAAACAAGCCTCCTAAGCCTAGGAAGGAAGCTGTGTGTTGAATCATTTTCTGACTGAGGAAGTGGAGAATTCCAAAGAACGTTTATATGACTTCCCTAAGGACGGTAAGGAGGAAGAGGAGCCAGGTTTTGCATCAGTTTGAAAAGTTGGATAATTCAAAATTTATTTCTGCTTTGATTTGCATTCTTCCTGAAGGGTGTTTAAAGGAGAGGCTATACTGGGAAATCTGTTTCATTTTCCTTAGTCTGCCATCAAAATGAATTTTCTAATCTCTGTTAACACATTGCTTTTGGCCAAGGGATCCCAGGGACAGCAGAAAGTGTTTGAGTGTTTGACAGATGCCAATGATGGAAAGCAGTGACTGGTTTTATTGTTCATGATAGAAGATTAATGACGGATCCACCATGGACCAACCTGGTCACTGTATACATCATTTTGATTGTCCTTAGAAACCATATCCTTTGGTTAGCTTTTGTGAAAATGAGTGTCTTTTCAATAAATTGCCACCAGACAGCAGTTTATTTAAGTTAATATTTCTTCTTTATTTTTTCCTTCCTCTGTCATTCTTGAAATTTTTGGTAGAAAACATGCTGAGTTAATATTTGAATGTTGTCAGGTCTCAACTCCAATTTTGAAGCAGCTAGGCATGGTGAAACACACTTGTAATTCCATCTGCTCAGGAGGCTGAGGCAGGAGGATTGCAATTTTAGGCTTCCCTGGGCAACTCAGAAAAATTCTTGGCTCAAAAAAATAAAGAACTGGGGATGTAGCTCATTGGTACACAGAGCGTTTGCTTAGTATGTGCAAGGCCCAGGATCCAAACCCCAGCACAAACAAACAAACAAACAAAAAATGGGCTTTGCAATTGCTCCTTTTTTATGAGCTAAAGTAGCACCTCTGGGTTTTAATACATACTTCACATATGACTGCAGCTGTGAATCAGTGTTACCACCCAGTCTGGTTGTCCCTAGCATTACCTAGCTTAAGACTTGAAATTAACTAGAACTAAAAGGGGGAAAAACAACTAAAATATTTATTGCAGAAAATAAAAAAGTTAACCAAAGTATTTTATTGATACATTCTTAGACAATACCACAGAATTGAAAGAGAATGGAAAGAGGGAATTCTTCAGCAAGGGCTTTTGTTTTTTTTTTTTTTTCCTTTTTTTTTCCACTAAATTGGCACATAAGCAGCAAGATTAACGAAAGTACTTATTACAAACAGTAAAAAACATACATGCTTTTTTCAAAGTCCTTATCACACTGGTCAATCATAGGGGGGCATGAACAAAACCTCAAGACATGAAAAATCCATATTTCTTTCCTTCAAATCGCATAATAATTATTAAAATTATTGCAAAATATCCATATACCGTAATTAAAATAACAAAAGAGAACAGAAATACAAATATTGAACATAAATGATCAACAGGTGCTGTAAAATACATCACTTGCATGCATTCCAAGGACCAAGACCTCTATGCCATTTAGCCAAAGCTTGCTCTTCCTGTGACCTACATCGTACCACAGATAGGTGGGCTTTACTTCCTCAGCACAGTTTTTGGTCTGTAAATATCTTTTTTGTCTTAAAAAAAAATAACGTGATTTGCAGTGGTACTCTAATCCTAACCATACAGTCATGTACAGGTGTCTGTGTGTCTTTGTCTGCCGAGATCTTTTTAAAATTTTAATCATTTAAAAAATTTCCCCAAACATTCCACCCTCTGAGAGGGCGGGGCTCTATGAAAACAGGGCATTCGGAAACAAACAGTGAACCAAGGTACGACATCAGATGGCAAAGTGCAAAAGTCCTCACAAACTGTACAGAAAAATTTCAAAACCTTGCAGCCCGGGAGTGCATACGCAGAAGACAGGCCAGCCCCCAGTCGGTCCTGTGGCCCTCAGTGTTACATCCTGGAGAGCCAGGGTGGGACTTGAGTCTCAACTCTCCCTCTGGTAGGGAAGGTCCACAGTTCAAGCCGAGTTGGCAGTGCTAATGCCAGTGACTTATTAAGCCAAGATAAAGTAAGGATATTTCAGAAAGCAGCTGTTTAGGACACTGGATCCTCTAACATTGGTCTCCCGGCCGGGGAAGTTCCTCCGGTGATGGGAAGCGGGCAGGACCAAGAGAGTCCTATGCCAGGTTGGGTGACGGAATAACTGAGGGTCTCTTCCTCCTCCAGGGTTCCAAGGGATGGAACAGGTTAGATAACCAGGTTATTATAACTGACATACTTCTTTTTTGCAGCAGGGCCTGGAAAAGAAATGGAAAGAGTAAGTGTTGGCAGTGACCTTATTTGCAAAAGAGAAGGTGGGACTAGAACTGAGGGCGTTTGTGGTACAAAATCAAGTCAGGATGAGGCTTTGGAGAACATACACAGCTTTGGATTTCTCTGCTTCTCTCGCTTTGTCCAGTAAAACGGGTATTTCTCAGCAGTATTCTCTGAGATGTCTTCAGCCTCCTCCTGTTGAATCTGTAAGTTTAGTGTATCTGTCGGTGGTTGTAACACTTCCTAATTACAGGCCTAAGCTTGCAGAGTCTACCATGTTATACCAAATTTCATCATGTGGTCTTCTCCGAGACCCTTCATAACAAATGTCCTTTGCATGGTAGAAGTTCGTTTTGGGTCACTGAAATTAATTTAAGTTGACTAGAGATGAAGTCACCCAGAGTGCTTTCTCATTCACACAGTCATTTGACTGTAGAGTGACTTTTATAATGTTGTCATTACTAGCTTGTAAATGGTAATGTGCAGAAGTATTTCCATTAAGGTTTGACGTTCACTTTAATGTGTCAGGTAGCTTAATATGCACAGACCCCATTTGTTTTATTGACATTTAGAATGAATTATTTTCCCATGTGGTACAGTGGTTCTAGGACTTTCTTTCACTCACTGGTCCTAGTTCTCAGTACCACTGTAAGCAAGATATGTTCTTGGTTCACTAATCTCAGTAGTTGTACATCACCTTCTGCTGAACGCAAAGTAACTGTCATGTATCCTTTACTTACAACTTATTTTGCTTGCTCTTAGGTTCTTAAAAGAGTTGTTCTTCAGCAGAGAAGTAGCAAGACTTTTTCTGAGAACTCATAAGTAGCTCAGAAATTCATGTGTTCGTGTGTGAATTTAGAGGAACTTGGAAGCAACATTAAAATATTGAGACAGTTTGGATCTGATCTTTGAGTAACGCACATTTGTCTTCCAAAATATGTGTACTCTGTGTGTGCGTGTGTGTGTGTATAAACTGATCTTATTTTCTGGGTTCAGATTAGGAATCTCTCTCTGAGGAATTCCAATTAGAAAACTCATTTCTCTGTTATATCACATTGATTCACTAAAAAGAGAAATAGAATTATCTGAAATTCAGGGTCTCCTGAAAACTCTGGTCATGATACTCCACTCATGATGTGTCTTCACTTGATGTGTATATGGGCTCAGCTTCAGGAAGACCCAAGTCTTCTGAGAAGGTCCCTGATGTTGTCCCAGCAGCATTCATGGTCTTCAGCAATGTGCTTGTTTGGGATATGAGGAGGAAAATACAGGAATTTTTATTTTCACTGTCACAACTAAGAAAATCTCATCTGAACTTTGTGATAGTCATAGCAGATCTTGTCAAATGCCAACATGCTGATTATCCTTGGACCAAAGAGAAAATAAGCAAAAATCTCAGTAACTGGTACTGACCTCAATATATTAGACCACCTCTGTTGTGTGATTAAATGATTGTTTGCTGAATAAACATAACTGTCTAGTGAAAAAAAAAAGTATAATTGCATTTGCTCAAATAGGTTACTATAAGACACCAATCCCTAAGGAAAAGTTTTTACAAAAAGAAAAAAAATAAGAAAATATTGCCCCTGCATTGTAAAGCCAGAGTACTGCTTTAGATTAAGATCAATATGGAGTTGTTTTTTAAAAATTTAGAAATGATGTTTTGCAGAACAGAATAGGATTCCAAGATGTTTTGCCTGGGTCATAGTCTCTGATAGCATAGAGAGGTCCTCTTTTACCTGGGAGGAATCCAGGGGTCAGAAAGAACAGTCTTCTAGAACCAGGACTTCCCTCTTTGTCCCCAGGAGGAACACCAGGCTGCCACTAGACTCCCCTGCCCTAGGGTCCCACCCAAGTCCTTCCCCTACCTGAGGTGTGGTTAGCACAGCACCATAATGTGGAACTTCTCAGAGACTTTATAAAATTGGGAAAGGAAATTTTATCCTGTCGATAACCAGAATGTTTAAATTATTTCTATTTCTCATGGGGGAATATAATGTACAAATGTGTTTTAAGTTAAATTTCTTTGCCAAATGATAAACCTGCATTTGCTTTCTTTGCACAATTGCTTAGGAATATTGAAGCAAAATTATAATGAAGTTCATGTAGTTCCTAGAATGGCAATTATGTGCTTTTCACAGCAATGCCCAGTGTATTATAATGTTTGTTTTCAAACCATCTGGTCTTATGAGTAAATAAACGAAGTGCCTGTGGTGTCTGATAATTGCATTTGTGTGAATAGTTACATAGTTTATGGTCCGGGAAAGAAAATGGCCTGGCTTAAATAGTTGTCCAATAAAACACTTGTTAAGAAAATACTTTTGTTTTAACGTAGGTTTCTTTTCTTTTCTTTTCTTTCTTTTTTTTTTTTTTTTGCTTGTAAAGCTAAAGTTTAAGATTTTAAGAAAGAATAGGAGTCGATGACATTGTCCTTACTGAAGTTTTTAAATTCGTTTACACTCATAGTTCACAAAGCAAGACATTGTAGAGAACTGAGGCTCACCCATGAGCTCAGGCTAAGGACGCTGTTTTGAAAGTGCTGTTGATGCGTATCTGCTGACCAATGGAAGGTCCCAGCTTATTCTTGATGTCATAGCCAACACTCAGTTTGACATGAAATTCAGCAGGTTATTTGTTTCTTCAATTTTATGTGAACCCTTTTGTCTCACAAAAATATCTCAAAGTGGGTTTTGTGGAACATTGGTCCCCCACATTAAAAGAAGTGTGTAGGAAAAAATAACTATGGAAAAGAAAAACGTCTCACAGATATCATGCTGGGGAAGCATTGAATAAATAAAATGAATGGGACTCTGTCCCCTACCCCACTTTTCATTTCTTTATTTTGTAAATGATAAGGAATGTGATACAGGAATAAAGATAGATAAAAAGATAACAAAACTCAGTTTTGTTATTTTGAAAAGTAAGTGTATACCGGCATATATATGTAGAAATATATGTATAAAGTGATATAAAAATTTAAAAACTTCACATTCTGAATAGACCACATGCAAATGCATTGACATTTTTGCCTCAGACGTCCCGCCCCCACCAGTTAGGAAATACACGTGGTTACACCTCCCTGGTCCTCCTCCAGTCCTTCCCTGTCCACTTCACCACTGCTGCTGCCACTGTATCACTGTTGCCCATACACTGTGGGCAGGATTGTTGCATGGGTTTTGATCACCATAAAACATTGTTATTCTATGCATATTGATTTACAATTATTTTTCATATAACATCTTTTTATTTGTATTGATTTAGTTAACCATTACTGTATAGTTTCCCATATCAATGTGGCAAAATCTCTGTGGCTTTTTTAATTTGCTGGACTTCACTTTCCAGTTTTCTTTCATAACAAACAATGCTGAAGTAGAAGGCAGCTAGAAAACATCACTAGCAATGTTATAAGAGGTATAAGCCAGGAGAAAAAAAAAATTGCCGTATATTTAGATGACAAAGGATGGATATTTGAATTTTCACAAATGAGTAACAGAATCTAAGTTTTAGAAAATGGGTTAAAGCTATAACGCAGTGGCCTGAAGATGAGGAAGTACAACTAATGGAAAAATGCTCAGTATCCTCAATCAGAGAGATGAAAATCACAAGAGTACAGTAGCGTTTTGTGCCTGTGCCATCAGTAAATTGATCATATTGTGAGACGGTAAAAAAGAGGGACTCCTGGGTCACAGTGGTAGGAATGAAGACTGAAATAATCATGCAGGAAAGCCATGTGGAAAGATCTAGAAGATCTGAGGATAAGCATCCCACTGCTCAGCAATCTCACGTCCTCATTATACCTGAGGCAGTGTTTTACAGGTGCACGTGGACGTGTGTATGACCTCCCGGAACTTTCAGTATAATGACATCTACACTCATCGATTCTCTGATGTTAAAGAACACTACCAGTGAAGTAGAAGACCGTGTCAGAGATGTGAGCACGGTGGGAAGCTACCTCAGTAGGCAGATGGTATTTTTTCACAAGAGGAGCCAGACTTCTGTATTTTTATATAAAAGTTTGTTTTTTACTTGGCCATCTAACAAATATTTTTTGAGCACTGTTTTGTGTTGGGCTCTACTCTCAATATTAGGAATACCTCAGTTTTTAGTAGATGGTTTTCAACCAGATTAAAACATATAACAAGAAAAATACAGAAGCAAAAAGCCACCTGGAGTCTCCAGGCTGTGAGTTTGCAGCTGGTGCTCACTGCATTGTTTCCCAGACAGGTCTGAATCTGCAGCCCCCCCCCCCCCCCCAAGCCTGTTTTAGTGAATCCCTTGGCAGTGCATGAAAACAGTTTTGGAAATGCATGGTGATATTTCTCAGATCTTGATCCTACCTATTACTTTGGTCTGCCGTTAATTTGATCTAAAACTCAACAAACGTGGGAATACTGGCTTGTTGCCTACTCAGAGTTGGTTGGAAGTGACTCCTGAAGCCATCGTAGGCTCTCTGCCCCATGCCTGTCCTCTCACTGTTGCTTCCTTACCAACCATGATTCCCAGTCGCTGTTTACTTGTATTTCAACTGAGATGAACTCTTCACATTATGGTTTGCAGTTAGTAAAAGGAATACTTTCTAGGAATGACTTCTGTGTTCTTGCCCACTCATTTCATTTGTAAACTGCCACTAGCCTGTGGCTTAATGGCAAAAGGGACAATTACCCTCAACTGTTAATTCTCACTTAAGATTAAAAAATAATAATAAAACTAGTAAACTTGCTGTATTTTGTTAAGAAAAAGCAATTTATTTTCTAATGATTTCCCCTAAATCCTTTCTTTTTTTTTAATTGATTACTTGGAGTAGAACATTACTCAGTCAGAAAGGTACAAAGCTGAACAAGAAAGAACAGCATGATTACCAAAAAAATGAGGCAGACATGGAATGCGGCTCCATGTCAAGACGCCTGCTTGGCATGCACGAGGCCCTGGGTTTGATCCCCAGCACTGGGGGAAAGAAAGGCATTCATGATGACTCCAGTTCAACTCTGAACTACACATTTCCTTCCTCCCTGTTTCACACCCCAGCTCTCTTCCGGACCGTTTGTCCTTATGCTTATGACACCAGGAACATTGTCAGGGAAAGGACTTAGTGTTCCAAATCACCCTGAATTCCAATCCAGTCATAAAACTCCAAATTCTGGATATCTGTCACCCTGTGCAACCACCCATGGAAGCAAATGTCACTCAATACCTATTAAGTGTCATTCATTCTGTTAGATGGCAGAAGACAGACTGTACCCCACAGCTGTTGGCTCACGTCTCATTCATCATGTACTTAGATTATTAGCAGACATTTCTGTAGGAGTGTCACATGCCATCAGCAAGGGGTGCACATTTCCTTTGTGTTTTCTTCTTAATGTGGTGGGGATATGTATAAATCATAGAACACCCAATGGAGAGAAGAAATCTCAAAGCAAAAATTGGCACCTTTCAGCAGTGCTGAAGGAGGCGGGCAGACCAGTGGATTGGGGGGCAGCTGAGTGCAAGGACCAGCTTACCATCTCTGTAGACAACAGTAATCCAGTTCAAGAGGATGGAGAAGAAACCATTTAGAAAATCTCAGGGAGAAAACCATGCCACACGCTTGCTTGCTTTCAACCAGGGACACAGAAGGGAGTAAGATGGGATGGGACCTGTGTGACAGGACAGAAAATGATCACACCCTATGAGAAGTGCTTGGAGACATGCTGTAAGGGTGGTGGCTGGCCTGGAAGGGTGTCCTGCACGCAGCCTCGGGGAGCTCCTCAGTGAAGAGGTGTTTGGCTGAACCCCAAAGCATGGGGTGGTGTAAGGAGGAGGCAGAGCCCTGGAAAAGCAGGCTGTACTTCCACCTGGGAGACTGAAGAGGCGTCAGTGTGCTGGAACTCAAGGTCGGAAGGACGGTGGGGCCAGGTGGTTACTTCAGTATAGATGGTTGTTTTCACACCAAATTCAGGGCACTGGGAAGACAGGAGTGAGAAAGCCGATGTTCCTCTGGTGGCTGAGGTTCCTGTCAGAGCTTCTCCTAACAGTCCTTTCTGGTTCTCAGCCACCACGGGGAACCTTTTAGTTGCAAAAAGATCCTCAGACTTGTTCATTCCCTCCCTACAGTGCTCTCCTCTACCTTTTCTCTTCTTGGATTCCCTGATTCGTTTTCTAGACCTGGTCTTCCTCCTTTTCCTTCCTTGTATTGGACACATGGAGAATGACCCCTGATTCCTGGGTAGTGGAACTGTAGAGTTAGAATGGTAAAATTTTGTTTGTTTGTTTTTTCTTTCATTGCTTAGGAAGTGTGTGGTGTTCTGTGCTGAACATATGTGGAAAATATGACTAGAGGAGCTTTTGCTTTCTAAAGCCACTGTCACCTCTGGGGGATTTTAGAAGAGATGACTTCTAAAAGTGCGAGGTGTGAGGACTTCTGGGGTTTGGTACCTTCCCCTGACCGGATTGCCCCTGACTTCCTCTGTATCCTTCTTGGGGCAACTGGAAGCATGAAGTAACTGCTCAGATTTCATTTGTAACTTTTAAACCATAACATGTCTTTTTCCCCTTTTAGCATCCAAGTAGGGCCAAAATAGTTCGGTTACAATTGAGAAATCAATTGTCAATTCCACTCCCAAAAGAGTAAATGAACATTCTAGTGCTTCTTAAAAAAAAAAAAAAAAAAAAATCTCATTTGTACTCTAAGATGTAAAGCATCCAGAAGTTTACATAGTTCTTAGATGATGTTTCTGAAGCCAATAGATTCTCTGTCTCCAAATATCTTTAAGCTTCGCTGAGTTCAAATCTGAGTAATTTGAGGCTGTATATGGGTTGCTTTCGAAAGAAAAAGAGATGCAGTAAATTACCGTATCAGAGAAGCTACTTTTTTCTTGTTATGCACTTTGCCTGGGCATTGAAAAGCTTTGTGCATCTTGCAATTTTAATATATTATAGATGTGAGCATTCTGGAGAGTATTATGGATGCAGTGCAATAAAGCATTCAAGATTGAAGCAGTGCACCAAAGTCTGTCTTAAGGCTAATGTTACAAATAAGGCAACCGTGATGAAGTAGTAGCAGAGGAATACTAGTGTTGCTGGAAGAAAAGCTTCTGCTGAATTCTAGGCCTTGGTATTTGGGCACAGGAGATTCACAATCAATTCCTTCATTCCCTTATATATATTTATCCAAATTTATTAAGAGCTCAGAGGGTGCTAGTGAACTTGGTGATAGAGCAGCGGCATAAAGGCTGAGAAACATAGTCTCTGTCCTGGTACTCCGTCCTGGTTTACTGAGCAGCTACTCTGTGTCAGAATGGTTTTAGGCTCCTCTTCCACATGCATTTTCTCCATGAGTAGGGACAGAGTAAAGGCTCAGAGGGGATGAGGTGTAAGCAGAGTTTGGAGGAGGAGGTTAAGAGAGACACCATGCAAGTCCTTGGCTCATAGAGTGTATGCAGGTCCAAGACCTGGAAGCTGAAAGACCAGAGACTGGAACCCATGAGTGAACAGAAGGAGACAGTATGCATGAAGGAAGAAGCAAAAGGGGAAAAAGTTTCTGCCTCAATGCAGAAATGTCTCAAAGAGGAGAGAACATTGAACTATACCATTATTTTTATCGTTGTTGTACTGGGGATTGAACCCAGGACCATGTGTACACTAGGCACTCTACCACTGAGCTCCAACCCCAACCCTTTTTACTTATTTTTGAAACAGTCTTGCTCAGTTGTTGAGGCTGATTTTGAACTTGTGATCCTCCTGCCTCAGCCTCCCAAGTCCCTGGGATTATAGGCATGCACTACTATATCTGCTCAGTGAACCACTTCTTGAACAGTGGGTTGTGGAGATTCTTCAGGCCACTGTAGTTGTTGAAGACATGGAAGAACATCCTAGATGGGAATACCACATAGGCAAAGGCATGTTCCATGGGAAAGCTTAAGGTTTAGAGAAAATTGCAAATAATTTGATGTTTGAATACAAGATTCATGTGGTAAGAGAAAGGGGAAAAAAAATGCCAGAGGAGAGACTGCTAGGATTTTCACCTCAGATGGCTGAGGGTATTTTATGCTGCATCGAGGTGTTAAGATGTACTGTGAGAGCTTCACCAGTGTTTGAGTTTCCCAATAATAATAGCCTGGGGGATGGATTGAAAATGGGGGTGTACCTGGCAAGGCACTTACCAGAGAGGGGATCAGCCATATGTTGATAGAACAGAGAGGACTGTTGCAATGCACGGATTCCAGGTTGGAATTACAGTGGGCTCTAGGCCAACGAGGTCATTCTCACACAGAAGCATCCCTGAGCCATTTTTTCATTTGTTTGCTACCAGGGGTGCTTAACCACTGAGCCACATCCCCAACCCTTTATAAAATTTTATGTAGAGACTCAGTCTTGCCGAGTTGCTTAGGGTCTCTCTGAGTCTCTCAGACTGGCTTTGAACTCGCAGTCCTCCTGCCTCAGCCTCCCGAGCTGCTGGGATTATAGGTGTGTGCCCCTGCACCTGCTCATTTGCTTCTAATGTGGAAAGGGGTATGTGTGTGGTGGCAGTTGAGATTTTTCACGTTCGTTCCCCCCACACGCACACACCCTCTTCTTTTTGAGAACTAGTCTGTTTTGCCCACACTGGTCTCAAACTCCTAGACTCAGGTGCTTCTCCTGGCTCAGCCTCTCAATTCCTGGGTCTACAGTTTTGTGCCACTGACTTCGGCGACCCTTGTTTTGACTGCACATGTGGGAGCGCTGTAAGGGATGCCAGAGAAGCCCTCTGGGCTAGAAAGAGGTGGAGGAAACAACTTTCCTTCCTTTTTTGGGATTCTGTCCCTAGAAGATGGAAGGTTTGGTATCTGGTACCAATAATAGAAGTCAGAGAGAACTCCACCAATATAAAGGAAACGTCTTACAAGTTTTAAACATAGGTTGCTGGGGACACAGGAAATAAGACACATCGCCGTCCTTAAGGAACTCACAGTCTAGAAGGCCAGAATGCTCTGGGCTCAGTGGGTGTCAGGTGTGAAGCTTGAAAGTCACATCTTGTACACAGACCTTGTGTGAATGTGAACAGTTCACAATTAGACATGGAAATAATACGTTGATCTGAGCAGTTGAATCTCATTGGTGATAGTGTTTTCTTCTTATATTTGAATATTAATCTGTCAGTTCATTTAATCACAAAAACTTTATAAACAAAGAAATTGAAGACAACAGTGAACTTCATGGTGTTTTTGTTATTGAGGTAAATACTTTTAATTGGAAACAGTATGCATTAAGAAATTGTAAATAAAAAAGAATGAAGTCATATGCATAAAGATATTGTGGAGATGTGCAGTATTATTTAGAATTTTTAAAATGTGTCTAACACTGGAAGGTTCTTAAATCTCTTCTTTTGTGGGGTTACTGGGGATCGAAACTAGTAGCACATTACCACTGAGCTGCACCCCAGCTCTTCTTGTCTTTTGTTTGAGCTGGGACATAGCCGAGTTGCTGAGGCTGGCCGGGCACCTAACAGTGTTCCCACACCAACCTCCCGAATCACTGGGATTATTGGTGCGCACCACAGTGCCTGGCGTTGAATCTATTTTAATGCCTTCTTTCGATCAGGCATTTAAAAATCTATCAGAATGTTTGGGCTGGGGATGTAGCTTAGTGGCAGATCCTTTGGCTGCCTGTGTGAGGCCCTGGAGCTGATGGTGAGGACTGTGGGCCAGCATGGAAGCTGCTTATGCCACAGCTGTAGTAGAAACAAACAGGTTACAGAATCGTGAGTACTACCAGACTGAAACTGCTTCAAAAGTCTGAAAGAAAACCATCTTTAAAAGGGGAAAGGTATGGTTCAGTTCAGCGTTTTGGAAGTGTGGATCCACAGTCACCTGGTTCTGTTGCCTATGAGGCTGGTGAGGCAGCACATCATGGTGAGAGCATGTGGTAAAACAGAGCTGCTGACCTCCTGGAGCTGGGAGGAAAAGGGACGGAAAAAGGACAGGTCCCAATATCCCCTTCAAGGACATGCACCCAGTCACCTAACTTGCTTTCACTAAGCCCCACGTCTTGAAGGGTCCACCACCTCTCAATAGTGCCACAGGCTGGGGATCAAACTTTTAACACATAGGGACTTGGGGAACATTTCAAGTCCAAATCAGTAATATGATCATATAGTTATGTTGACATGGATACATGGATATAGGTGTGTGTGTGTGTGTGTGTGTGTGTGTGTGTATTGCAGAGGAGGGATGTAGCAAAATATTAATGAATGGTGATTTTATACAAAGAGTTGGAGTGTTCCTCATTTCAATGTATATATAGATTTTAAACTTGTGATAATAAAAATTTGGTAGAAATTCATGCTTTATCAGGGTAATTGAATCTAAATAGTCATTTTACTGTTTTTAAGCTAAATTTCCTATAATGTTGCTGTTTTTTATATTGCAATTAACTTATAGGTCTTTTTTGTTGTTGTTTGTCATTTGGCAAGACACGGGCAGGTGCCCACGACCATCTCTCATACCTGGGCACCCACAGCTTTTCCCTTCATTCAAGGCTTTCTCAAGGATAGAGGGAGCCTCTGGTGACGTCTGTAGCTTCTTCTGAAGTAATCCTTGAAGAGGCCTCTGTGAGGACTGTCTAATGCAATCTACTCCCTCTACTTTCCTTCATATTTTATTAGTACAACCCACTACCGAATAAATGTGCCATTATAGGTACTGACCCATTATGAATTATAGGGTAAGCATTTCTTTCAGGCTTCTTACTTGAAAAAAAGCCCTGAGAAATCTGTTGAGACCTTCCTTTTTTATCTACGTGGATTGTATGTATCTACATCCTGTGATAAATGACTCCCTAAAATGTTTTCTGAAACATTCATGTGTTGATGGCACCACTGGAAGCCTATGAAAGACTCTCCCTTCCCCCTCAACATGAGGGTGGAAATTGCTTTAGAAATTAAACACCTCTATTCAACTGTTTTAGGGATTTGACTTTTAAACTATGCCAGTCATCAGATCAAGTCTCAGAGGGAGAGAGTGCTGGGATGGATTGGTAATGTCTGTCAGAAGTAGGCAGTGCTTGCTAGGTAGTTGGCTAATATGGTCTAAGCCTTGCTTCTCTGAGCACCTTTTATCTTTTATGAGGTCCACTCAGTCCCTGGCAGGAAGCCAGCTAGGCACACCTCTCTACAGAATCCCAGCTTCCTTCACCCACAGAATCATCACTGGTGTGCCATGGTAGGTAGAGGCAGAAATGCAAACGCCATGGTCTGGGTTAGAAGGATAACTGGTGCCTGCTACTTTCCTGTCTTTTCCAACCGGAGTCTTTCCCTTCTGTGTGTGTGTGCGCACTCATGTGCAGTGACCTAGAAACTGATTTATTCAAAGGAACATGGCTAACGACTAAGAAAATGTAGAAATGGAAGAATCAGGACAATAATTGTAAGTCAGGCCCCAGAGGTAATGTAGTCTGAGTTACTCCTCTATAAAAACTGTGCACAGGAGAGGAGCGAGGTGGGTGGGGCAGAGCCTCTGACTCCAGGTTGCCAGTGTTCTGCAATGTTGGTCCTCCCTTTCCCTAGATAGACCTAAGGTGGCTTCTTCTCTTTCTTATGGTTTTCATTTTCTCTTTCCTGGTACTGGGGATGGAACCCAGGACCTCACTCAGGTTAGGGAAGTGCTGAGCCACTGAGCTACACCCCCAGGTTTCAGTGGGAATGTCTCCTCCTTGGAGAGGTCTGTCTTAGTCACCCCTATAAAACTGACTCCCCCTTGCTTTCTAGTTCATTACACACTTTATTTTTCATCAGATACCACTAGCACCCTTTGAAGTATTATGTTATTTATGTTTTAATTTGTATTCTTATCTCCCTGTTAGAATATAAACTAGTTATGTCAACTTTAGGTCACCATTGTATACACAGGACCTGTGAGAGTGCCTGATACACAAAGCGGAAGTAACTGAGGACTGGGGAAACTGCACAGGCAGAAGACAGGCCCATAGTCTGGGAGTAGTCGACACTGATGACTGAGCTGACCTTCCTTGGAATCTGCCTTTGATTCATGCTTTGTCCTGCAGTCTCTCTCCTTCATTCTGAGGTAGAGGTGGGAAGAAGAGGTCCCTGAGAGTTCTGCCTTGGTTCTCTTTCCTTGTATGGACTGGCCTCTGACTTCCCACCTATCGGACAGTTCTTCTAGCTACCCAGTCAAAGGGAAAAGAAAAGTTTTACATTTTCACAAATGGGATCGAATGAAACTCTTCAGTGCCTGAGTTAGGAGAGCAGCTTCTATTGGAAGAAGGGAAGAGAACACTTAACATTGCTTTTGGCTGAGGATGTTTCACACTTGGTGAGCTGGGGTGAGAAATTGGGGACATTGTGGCTTGGACTCACCTAGTTGATGTGTATCTTTAAGATGAGGCTAATATGGCAGAATGTTAATAATTGTTAAATCTTGGTGGTGGATTGCAACACTACTGTCCTTTCTACTTTTCCAAATGTTTAAGTAGTTACAAGATAGAAAATTTGAGAATCCCCATCTTCAAAGTAAAATTTGTGCTTTGCCACTTTGTGGAGGAATGATCCCCACCTTTGTCTTAAAATCTTTGATACTAAGAAGTTCTAATCAACTCATTCTTTTCTGAGTATCTCAAATAAAAGATGGAAATGAAGTGGGATAGTTTTTGTGGGTTGATAAACCTGAGACTCCTAATTTGATGGTGAGTATCAAAATAGCCACCAGATTCAAAGGTGGAGCAATAGGAACAGATGGATGATAGAAAGCCAAGGATAGCTGCCATTCAGATGTATGATCCTAGGCAAAGTAGCGTCTCTTCATGCCTCAGTTTCCTTACCTAGACAGTGGACATATTTAGAGTGTCAACTTCCATGAGCGTTAAGAGGATTGAAGGAGTTTGTGGGTAGAACTCTTAGAACATGGTTTGATAAAAACTCCTCATACCAATGATTAGTCTTCTCTGGATGCATTTGGAGAATCTAACACACGCACGCACGCGCACACACACACACACACACTTGCATGCACCACTGACACATTGTGTTAACATAAACTTTTCCTTTGACAGAAAGCGGTCTTTTCAAAGCTGGTCAGCCTGCCTGTAAACAAAACTACCTGTGCTGTTTGGATTTGGACACTATTAAGTTTCCAGAAACTGTCTTAAAGGAAGCTTAAGGAGATCTCTGAACAACTTGTACAGTCTATCCATTCACTGAAAAATCACTGTCACTGTGCTCCCACTTCCGTCCAGTCACACAGCAACTGTTAGCCACTGTGCTATCTGTGCAGATGTAATATTGACACCTTATGCTTAAGAGATTTTGCTAGTCAGCTGGTTCCAAAGGGGGGGTCAGGGATTTGACAGTTTCTATTATGGCAGAATGACAGTTTGTTCCTGTCCAGAATGGTGCAGGAGAAGACCGCACACATCATCAGTGGCCACTGCTGCTCAGGAACCTCACTGTGGCATTGTCACCTTAGCTCCAAAATCAGTTGCTGGAGCTTGAGATGTGCATTTGCTCATATATCGCTTTTATCCATTTTGGCTTAATAAATGAGATGCCTACTGGTCAGTGCCAGAAGAAAGTCATTTAGATCAGCTGAAGTGAGTTACTGCTTCACTTGCTACTGAGTTTTACAGTCAAGAATTGACCAGTGTCTGCATTTATACAGCAAAGTGAAGGCAGTGACAACTGCCAACAAATTGTTAGAAAACATGAGCACTGAAGTTACCCATGTGTGACGGTGGCGTGTACATGTGTACACACAGGCACACACACGGGTACCTCTTACCTATGTGGGTTGTCAACCAGACCGAATGGTGATCACTCAGAAGTCCCTATTTCCAAGGAAGCTTTTGAACCCAATATCCAAAACAGTATGCTGCATCCCAAGGGGGGTCTCCTTTATTAAATTTGACCAGTGATGGGTGGTGAATTTCACTGGAAGCAGTCACTGTGGTGGCATGAAAAAAAGTGTTCTCTTAATGGTTTTTGTTTCCTTGAAGTTGAGCCATTAAGTATTGGTCCTGTCACAGAGTTCAGCATGGATCCCGGAACGTGCTTCCTGCACTGCCAACAATGGAGCTGTAAACATAGCATTCATTCAGCATTTAGAATGTGCTAGAAGCTGTGCAAAACCCTGAATATTCAAAAACCCTTTTAATCTTTCCAGCAAGCTCTGTGTGTCAGGCCACCAGTATTATTATCTCTATTTTGTAAAAGGAGAACTGAAGTTTAGCGAGGTCAGAAGCATATCCAAGAGAAGAAGCATATTCAAATATGCTTACCTTTTCCAAAACTGTGTTTGATAAAGCAGGAGAAGGCTAAGAGAGGGGACTAGATGGCAGGGGCCAGAGAACTCTCTCCTGTGCCACACAGGGCTGGTTGGAAGCTCCAAGAGGTCATGAACATCTCTGTGGTTCATTTATTTGTATCTTTATCAGCTTTTGCCCCTTGATTTGTTCTCTGAAATCCATCTCTCCAACTTCCATGAGCTCACTGCCAGAAGCAGTGGTCTTGGACATGCTCAGGAGGTGTAGATGCTGATGGCAGTGTGGATACGTAGATTCTAGGAGATGGAGAAGCACCGGTACCCAGGGCCGCCCTGGCAGCTCGCTTCACTGCTGAGCGTCACTTCTTTTCTCCCCTTGGGAACCAGGACAGGGGAGACACTTTGAGAAGGAAACACAGGTTTGGACTTGGAGAAGAGGTTTGAAATAATGTCATCACAGGTCACTTTTCAAATGCAGAGAGAAGGTTCTGACCCAAAACAATCAAACCAAATTATCTAACCTTTACCCTTTATGCTCCCCAAAAGAAGCCGTGGGCATTGCCTTGGACACTGCTCTGACAGGCAGCATGTGGTCATCAAGTTAATGTGGCATGGCTTATGTCAGAATGCCTGCATTGACATCCAGCGTTGCTCTTGCGAACTGATTTTTTTTTTTTTTTTTTTGAGAGAGAGCTCTAAGCTTCTGTTTCCATGCATTTAACTTGTCTACAAATAGTACAATAATACCTGTGATGCTTGGAATAACCGATGGGGGGTGAATATGAAGGCTTTCGCACTTTCTGCCGGTCACAGTGGTGCACACCTGTAATCTCAGCTACTTGGAAGGCTGAGGTAGGAGGCTCACAAGCTGGAGGCCAGCCTGGACCGCTTAGCAAGACCTGTTCCCAAAATGCAAAGGGCTGGGGGGTGCATGTCAGTGGTGGAGCACTTGCCTTGCATGCACAGGGCCTGGGGTCTATCCCCAGTTACATCAAAAACCAAAAACAAACCTGTCATGATAACCTCTATCTTCACCATGGCTCTTTCTAATTATCATTAAAAGCAAGTCATCTATATAAGTCAGTGAAATTCAGAATTTCAAATCATGTCAACACTCAGCCAGCAACCCCTGTTTCAGAGGATGAACTAGCTTCACAAGATGTCATTTCAACATGAAATTGTTTGGGGATTTGAAATTGCCAGTTTGCTATTGTGCAATAGAGTGGTCTCAACTCCGAACTTGATCTTCAAATGAAATCCTTTCGGCCGTGGGGGAAGAGCTAAGACTGTGCTGTAGTGTGTAAGAAGTCTATATTTTTGCAGAGGAAACTCAGAAGTACAGTTAGATTTTCTTATCACAGCAGAGAATAAGAGAACCCATCTATCTCAACCTGATAGCATTTGGGTCAATACTTTACTTGGGAGGGGAATTTCTGTTTTTAATGATGGCAACATAGGAAATTCTTCAAAGCAACACAGAATATTGTTACTATCTAGGCTGTCTTAGAACATCTGGGTGGTTGTTCAGCTTAAGAGAAGAGTACTTTTCTGCCATGTGCTTCCAAATAGCTGCTGTCCCCTGAAGTACTGCAGCTCACCGTGATTTACACTGTCATGCAAGTCTCACCTTCCCATCACAGTTACCATCTCACTGAGAGGAACAAAACAGTAAATGAATCAATGAATATTTCCAAAATCACCATGCACCACATTCAAGGTCAGCTCTAGGACTGATGGGTGCACGTAAGCTATTACTACACACCCTGGTGGAAGCGCCAACTCAGTATGCCCAGGCCGAGGGCCAGCTTCACAGAGATGATCCCAAAGTCCTGCCCTTGTTTCCTGCTATGCTATCTGCACTAAGCATCCTGGGTCGAATTTTCTGTCTTCAGTGCCCTGTGAACTGGGATCAGTCTTTCCTACTGGACTTGTCCACCGAGCTGTTCCCAGAAACAGATGTAGACACCTACCTGTCAATCACTTCCCACCTAGGGAGCCAGGACTGCCAGTTTCCCGCATCCTCGGACAAGCCTTCTCTTCACAGTCCTGTCCCCTGCCTCTGCACCTCTGGCTTTGATCATTTGTATTGCTTTTCTTCCCCCTTGGTTTTGTCCTTGGTGAGTTCTCTTAGTCTCCAACTCCCTCATCTCTAAGTTTACAGTTTTCTCTCTTCGCAGGCTCTATGTCCTTCCGGCAGTGTTTTCAGGGATGGCCTTTCTTGCAGACTTGGAAAAATTATTCTCTGTCCTTTCTAATGTTGCCCTGTTCCCAAGCTTCCCTTTTTTATTACTGCCCCCCGCCACCCCAGTGTCTTAGGATCAGTCAGTAGTTATAAGGTTCTTTTGTCTATTGACAAGAAAATGAACAGAGGAGTAAAGTATGGGATGAAACTGGGCAAACCTCGTGGGCTGTTAGAAATGAACAAGGATAGGATTAACTGAAATAGCCAATTAATAAGAGTTAGTATTAAGTAATGGTTCCTATTTTTAGAGTGCAGCTTCTGCCCAGCCATGTCCTGAGCATCATAGGCCCATCAGCTCATCAGCCCTCTGGGAAAATGTTTTCATAAGCAGACGAGAAGGAGCAGGCACAGAGAGGTTAAGTATAACTTCCACAGTCACACAACTCTGAGAGCCAAGCCACCAGACTCCAGTGCCCATGTCTAAACTACTATGAATCTTTTTAACAGAAGACGTTGTCCATGCACATTGGCTTCATCTTATGAAACAAATATTATAAAGCAGGAGAGTGGAGAAAATGAGTAAGGATTGAGGCCACATGAGATCCTTAAGGCTGGCGAACTCCCGCACACCTCTCTTATCAAAGTGAGGGAGAGTGGATATAACATGAAAATTGTTTTGAAAAGCAGAGAGCAAAATTCCACCCATAGTAAACATCATGCACAGCATTTTCTCTCTCTCCTTCCTCCCCGCCTCTGAAATTGCTTACACTGAGACAGAGCATCTCATCTCTGTCCAGTGCAGAGACTCCCTGCCTGTTGCTCATGCACAGCGTACCTGGCTGGCTGTAGGTTGCCAACAGTTACTCAGAAGTAAGGATGCATTAGCTGTTGGATGGCATGGGAATTTTATTTACCTGCCTCAATTTGAATCCAGGATTCCATTTAGCTTGTTTAATTTTCTGCATATGAATAATATGTCATTGCCTCTCTAAAGACCTATTCAGAGATATGATGGATTGATGCTCCCATGATTTGAAGACCTATAGTTACTTGGCTGATTGTTTTTTTAGTTTTTAAAGGGAGGAAAGAAACATACATGCAGCTCCCAGACCTTCTGTAGAATTTTCCAATCACCTTATTTTACTTTTCTAAAATTGCCGAAGAGGGTTGTGCTGTGGCTGTATCTCCTGGCAAAGAAATTTGGCTTGTTTCATTTTTTTTTTTAAGATGAAAATTTTAGAACTATTTTCAATCTGTTTTGGGGTGATTTCAAAATGTAAATTGAAATTGGTCCATCTGTAATTCATCTGTTTTAGATGGGAAGAAGAACATGGGTCAGAATCACCCATTTTGCAGAGGGCAAAGGGAAAGAGCAATCCAGCTTCGTAACATCCCAGCAAGGCCAGAAGACGCACAGCCCCAGAGGCTTCTGCCCACCCCGTGCTCCCGTAGTGCCAGTGAGAGGAGGAGCCGGTCCTCAGAGCTCCCAGAGCAGGCCAGAGGCGATCACACTTGGCCTTTCCCCCAGGCAGACAGATCGGAGGGATTGATACATTTTTGAATACAAGAATTTTAACCATGAAGAATGGAACAAAGAGAGGTTATCAGGTGACCCCCAGCCAACTGGAAAATTCTATGACCCCCAGGCTCCCCATTTCTCTCACTCACTATTTAATCAATTTTCCTGGACTCAGTCTGATGAATCCACTTATAGTTCAATGGACAGTTTTGATGCCTTTAAATACAGCCCAAATACCAATTTCTGTCACAGAGGCAACCACAGAAATAAAATCAACGAGCAGCACCATGCCGTCCATGGCTGCGGACGTCCGGGTGAAGTGTGTCAGGCAGGACCGTTGACTCTGTTCTTTCTGTTCTCTGGGCCACCTCCTCAGCACACCCGGCAGGCACTGCTGTCCATACCATCTCTTTTGTTTCATAGCCTGCAGATGCCCTGCCGCCTCTCGGTTCATGCCCTGGGCGTTAAGAGGCTGACCTGTAAAGCACTAAGCACGGGTATCGCTTTTGCGGGAATGGCATTGGAGAATGTCACCTTATGGACTCTGACATGTATTCTGACAAGTACTGTTTCTCTGGAAGCAGAAGGACTTGGAAACAAGGGCAGTGTTCCAGCCCCTCGGTAGTTTTGGGATGAGCGTGGAGAACTGCTGGCCAAGGCATCGGGCATTTCACCCTAGATAGAAAGGACAGAGCTTAGGTGCCACTGGGAGGGTAGAGGTGCTCACTCCCTGCCTGTGATCTTGGAAACTCCCCCACCATGTGACCAGTGCTGCAGACCTGTGGGTCAGACCTTGGATTTTCTGAGATAGCCCTGTATCCAGAACAAGTGGGGTTCCTTGGGCAGGAGGAGGCTAATCAGGATGAGAGGGGCTGGAGTGGCACCAGGGAAGGGCGTCCTGACTCCTGCAGCTCCTCTGTAGGGGAGGCATAGGCGTACAGACTAGGAAAGGGAACTCACTGGGAAGTGAAGAAGGAATAGGAAAGAAGCGAGTGATTTAAAAAGAAAGGAAGCTGAAACTGCAGTCTGAGTTACAGCTTTTGTCTGTCTTTACAGAGCATATAGGAAAGGAGTTGTTAAGTGAGACTTGGAGTCAGAGTGGGCACTGGAAACTGCTCTACCACTTGCTGTGTGACATTGGTCAGATGAGTTTGCCTCTCTGTTCTTTATTTGGTAAGAGTAACAAACAGTAGAACTTCCTCACTGAGTGGGTCTGAGGAGTGTATAACGAAGTACTTAGTAAAAACTAGCACTCACCAAACATTGTCATAAGCATTACTGTTATTATGTCTGTCCTAGATACGTGTTTCATATATTGTTTTCTCTCTGTTGCTTTATTTTTGTCAAAAGCAGCAGGAGGGAGGGCACAGAAACAAGCTTAACATGTGTCATAGGAGTAGTGCCATGTGATCCTGGTAAAGCCTCTTACGGGAACCCAGGGATTCCAGAGAGGCTGGCTTACTGAGGGATGGGCTTGGTTTCCAGGCTGTGCTTCACCCAGACTCCCGTCTGCGGCACGTGCCATGCTTCAGTCTGCAAGGTCAGCACACCTGGCTTGGCTCTTAGGTCCTGAGGATCCACAGTGTCCACCTCTGGGGCACCCTCCCCATAGACACAGGGACCCTGAGGCTGGCACCGGTGAACTCTATGGCTGCTCATTCAGATTCAGTAGGAAACAATTACTGAGCATCTAGCTGTAGGGTTTAACCTCTCTGAGGGTACCAAGGTTCTTGTCTGCCCCCCAAGAAAGACACATTGACTCTTGGGGCTCCATGCAGCCATGAGCCCATGGTGTGGAGTGTCTAGAAGCTGCTAGAAAGAGCAGGTGCTCTGGAAGTATGGCAGTTGGGACTTTCCTCCTCTAATGTTTTGTTAAGTAAACATGATTAATGAGATACAGTCCCTTGGGACCTTGGTGGGGGTGGCTCAGATGACGATCATGTCACATTCTTCTTTCTCCCTAGTCATCACTTCATTTTAATTCAGAGGCGAAGAAAATGTTCTCTTGACTCAGATTTGATAGTTTGCAGCCATCTTTAATCATTCCTACACAGTCACGGTCAACTAAGTTGTTGTCCCCACAGAGAAGAGTGTTCTTAGTTGGGTGGCACCTGTCCCATCTCTGAGTGCAGCAATACGAACCCTGAACGCGTGGCCCCCCAAGCCCTGAGACGCGTCCTTGGAAATGGGAATCGCCACACCTAATGTCTCGTGGTCTAGCAGAAGGGACGCCCAGCCACACAGTGTTCTTGGTAGCTGGGTTGTAAGTGGCATGGCTGAAGCTGATCATCGATACTCAGAACAACTGAAGAGAAGGTCTGCTAGTATTTTGCTATTTCCCTTACATAGAGACCCCACCCCTTTCCCAAATGCACCTGTTCCTGTTATAGCTTGAAAGGAACTGTTTAAATAAATGTAAAATTGCTTCCTTGGTCTTTTTCTATTCCTTAAAATTTTTATATAAATCAGGAAAAGAAATGCAGGATAGAAACTATAATATGAATAATAACATAGACAAATAAAAAGCAGACACATTGTTTGAAGGGGCTGTAATCTATGGAGGGAAAGGATTAATTCACTAAGAGGTGCCTCTGCTAGCCAACTATAAAAACTTAAGACACTGAACTTATATGGTCTACTGTAATATTCTTGAAGAATAGTATGGTGTGTTGAGGGGAAAATACCCAACATCCATTCACTCAAAGTGAAACAGGTTTAGATGAACATATTTTCTCCATGAAGAGGAATCAAGGGTCAGTCATGTTGAAGGTGTGGGTTAACCCTTAAGTTCCAGGTGTTCTGTTTGTGGGGGTGTTTGTTTAAAGTTCTGTTACAGAAAATAAGGGGGGCAGCTTTATCAATGGAAAACAATACTTTTATAAGAAGACCTTTGAATGATAGGAAAAGGAATTATTAGTTCAAACTGGGCTCAGGTGTACTGGTAGCTAAGATTGCAAACCTCCCTGTCAAACTGTTCAGGTGAGAGTCCCTTTACATTCCATAGAGGAAGAGCATGAGAGAAAGGGGCCACTGCTGTCCCCAAATTGAAACCCAAATTTGTGGTCCCTGTAAAAGTTCTGACTGCAGGGCCCTTGACCAGGGATAGCCCAGGTTCAGCCGTTGCTTTGGCTAGAAAGAGGAGTCGGCAGACCATGGCTCTGCGTTGCCGTGGCCCTGGCAGGGAATTGAGCATTTTTCCACCTGCAAACCCTTGCTAGGCAAGAGCAAACTATGTTCCAGTTCAGAAGTTCCTGAACATCGTCACCACCAATGAGCCCGTATGATGGTGTCCTTGCTTTTGGGGCTTAGAAGTACATGAGTTTAGTTACAATCTGAGAGGGCTGAACCTGTTCTGAAATTGAATTTCTTCACACAAGGAATAAGGTGTTGGAGGGTCCCTCTATTTTTTTTTTTTTTTTTTGGTACAGGTATTGGACCCAATGATGCTTAACCGCTGAGCCACATCCCTAGTCCTTTCCTAGTCCTTTTTATTTTTTTATTTTTAAGACAGGTCTCGCTGAGTTGCTTAGGACCTCACTAAGTTGCTGAGGCTGGCTTTGAACTCACAGTCCTCCTGCCTTAGCCTCCTGAGTTGCTGAGGTTACAGTGTGCGCACCCACCATGTCTGACTGTTGGAGGTTCTTGTCTGCTATCGCTGGGCAACTGAGTATATTTATGCACACAAGAGTCAGCATGAGGCAGAGTGGCCCAACAGACTATTGCTGAAGACCGCTTTTCCCATAACATGCATATGAATCACCAGGGTCTTGCTGGCTGTGGATACTGACTCCTCCGTTAATCTGGGATGAAGCCGAATCTTACACATTTTTACCCAGCCCCCAGTGCTACTGCTGGCTCTCATACCCAACATTGAATGAAGCAATGCATTAGGGATGTTTTCTAGAAATGTATACTGCTGTCAAGTTCTCTTTATCACTCTTAGAGTTGTTGGACAGTTCAGAGGAGAATCAGCATTTCACCAAAGTGAGTCAGAGAAGTAGAGATAAGTGAAATACACCCAGGCTGGGTTTTAGTCTTTGGTTCAGGACAACAAAATAGTTTTCTTTGCTTTTTCTCTCTCTTTTTTTTTTTCCACTACATATGGTAGTAAGAGTCTGTGCAAATACCTTCTCCCCGCTGCAGTCTGATTTGTTTAGTAAAGCATTAAGGATATTCCAAGCTCTCTGCATAGTCAGATCTGTATAGTGTTTTGATTTCCATCCCAGATTCCCCACTAGATAACGCTGGCAGTACGTACTTATCGAAATGGGATTCACACCAACGGAAAAGAATGATTAACTGATACTGGTTTTTGCTTTCCAGGTCTGCATCAAAGACTGACAGGACAGAGGAGACCCTGAGGAGGGGTTTCCAGAAGTGCCCTTTTGACCAAACGAGCTTTTGCACAGAATATGTGCTTCAGTCTCCTAGAGGCCAGGCGGGTGGGTGGGCACATGGCTCAAGACAAACTCAAACTAGTTCTAAGGAAACACATCCCTGTCCCTTCTTGTGAGGACAGCAGAGGAAGTGCCTCCATTCTGTTAACTTTATTTTACAGTTCTAATAAGTGCTATCCTCTGAACACACATTCTTCTATGAAATTTATTTGGCATTAATCACTAAGCTTTTCCATGAGCTAGATTTTCTTTTTCCTGTTTATAGATGGACAACTCCAGTTGAATCAGGGAATTCATTAGAACTCAAGCTGTGTCTAGAATCACTGTTATCTGCTGCGGAAGTCTGAACTCTGTAAGAGTACTTGAGGTTCTAAAGGACCCAGGTTATGGGTGGAATTGTGTCCCCCCAAAAGACATGCTGCAGTCCTGTCCCTCAGCATTTGAAAATTGACCTTACTTAGAAATAGGATATTGCAAACATATCTGAGTCAAGGTGATGATCATCCCAGATTATGATGGGCCCTGATCTGTTGATTTTTGTGCTTGTAAGAGGAGAAAATTCAAACATGGGTCAACATAGGAGAGGGACCAGGTGAAGACAGAACAGCGATTGGAATGGTTGGGCCAAGAATCACCCAGGCTAGTAGGATCTGGAAGAAGAAGGGCGTATCCTCCCCAAGACTTCAGATGGACCAGGCCCTGGTGATATCTGGATCCCAGACTTGAGTCCTGCAGACGAGATCCGGTTAGTGGTGCTTTTGTGAGCTGTTCCTAAGGAACTCCTGTAGTTCAGGATTCGGCGCTTAACATGTCAGAAAAGCCAGCCTCTCTGTAGCCTCCTCCTGCCCAACGCTCTCTGGCCTCTGTAACCGCCCTTCTGCAGCTTGTCCAGATTGTGCACGTAAGAGAGAGCCTGCCTCTCTTGTTTCTCCACGCCTGGTTCATTTCACTTAACATAATGATTTCTCGATTCTGTCCACATTGTCACAAATGGCAGGTCCTTGGTTACAGTTAGATAAGGCGCCATGGAGCTCTGGCGTGCTGTTGCACAGGAGAGGGACGACAGATGAGTAGGCCCCCGGCATTTCAGACAGGATTTTCAAAGTTTTCTCCATAAAGAGATGAAAAGGTTTGAAGAAATAGAATAATATAGTTAGTCTTAAACACTACATATATATACCTGTATCAAAACATTATATGGAAGCTCCATTCATATGTATGATTTGTATGTGTTTGCTTTGTTTTTGCTGTGGTACTAGGTGGGAGCCCAGGCGTGCTGAGCAAGCGGGTACACAAGCCGCATCCCCAGCGCAGTTTTTATGTTTTGAATGTGTCAGTTAAAACAAAAAGTTTATGAGGGTCGATCTTATCTCAGATGACCTAGCCATAATGGTCCTTCTTAGAAAGAAAAAGTAAAACAAAAACCATAGTAAGTTAGGATGAAATTTAAGAAAATGATGGGATGTCGGGGTCTTTTATGAATTGAAAGGATACCCAGTTCTGCTGTCTTGAGGGAGGGAGAAGGAAAAGGAAGAAAGGTGCAGTGAGTGCAGGAGCCACCAAGAAAGAACAAGGGAAGACAGGATGGGGGAGGCTGCCATCCAGCACCGTGGCCTTCAGGCTGGGCTCAGCTTAGGGCCACGGTTTGTGGCTCCAGCTCGACTACACCTCCCCCAGGTTAGTAAGGTGTGTGCAGGAAATGGTGAGGAGTGAGAACACTCTGTATTATTTCATCTGACGCACACACTGTAAGAAAGTGTTTTTTATTTTAACTTCTTTCTAGCAAGGGGAGGTCTGGAGATGTTCACTGCCCAAAGCTTCCCAGCTGGTAAAGGAAGGAGCCAGGGTCAGTCCTCCTGTCTGTCCCTTGCTGCGCATTCCTTAGCTCAGGAAGCTGGGCTCTGGCCCACCTGGGGAGACTGAGGTTCTCCTGGAGTGTCCATGGAAAGTGCAATCTCTTGGACTCCGCCACGTTAGTTAGAATGGAAGGCTCATTGGGAAGTACTCAGTGGCCCACGTCTTAATGTTCTCCTGCGCTTGCTTTGTTATTAGTTGTCACGTGTCTCAGGTTGGTGTAGAAAGAGCGGGAGATACGCCGACTGGTTTCGTGCTGTCCATTTCAGTCGCATATTGCTGCTGTTTGGATCTTAAGTGGCCCCCAAAGGCCAGTGTGCTGTAGGCGTAGACCCAGCACGGTGCTGTTGGGGTGGTGAGCCCTGGAGGAGGAGGGGCCTGGGAAGTCTTCAGGTCAGCGGGGTGTGCTCTTGAGGGGAACTGTCCCCCTTCTGTGTTTCTTTGACTTCCTGGCCATGGGGACATGTGCCACACTTGAGTGCTTCCTGGCCACAGACACAAAATCAGTGGGGCCACTGGATCATGGGCTGCTGCCTCCAAAACCATGAGTTGAAATAAACCGTTTTTCTGTGTAAGTTGAATATCTCAGGTACTTGTTAGAATGACTGCTGCATGACACATGTTAAAAATCTCTAATGACGTTGGGAAGTACCTGTAAGAGCAGGGCACAGGTAACACAGGTGAGGCAGCTGAAGTGGCTCAGAAGGGGAGCCACTCAGTGTTGGTGGTTGGTTCATTGATATAACAGACTGCTTCCCAGTGCCCTCTGTGTTCCTGGAGCTGGACCTTTCAGAGAGGCTGTGATGGACAGTCAGGGGTAGCTCAGCTTATAACACTGTTCACTGTAAGGCGCCATAGCGGCCCCTCATCTTTAGAGGAGAGACAGCCCTCTTCACCATGGCCTTCCCCTGGCATGTGGCCTGGCTTCTACTGATGGGACTAGCCTCATTCCCTTCTGCTCACTCTGCATCAGCCTTCTAGCCCTTCCACAGGGCACTAAATGCACACCTGCCTCAGGGTCTTTGCATTTGCAGTGTGCACACTGCACACTAGCCTCCCTGAATACCTTCCCAGACATCTCTTCATTATCGTGTCTTCCTATCTCAAACATCATCTCCTCAGGGACATCTTACTAAAACAGCAACCCCTCGCCACATTCTGTCTGCATACACTCCCTCCATGTTTTCCTGCAAATATATTCTTTATTTACTTTTCCACTAACACAAAAAGTTGCACATACGAAAGAATTTATTATGCATATACTGTGCCCAATACTTAGGGAACACTCACCAAAGAAGGGTCAAATGATTGAAATAGGAGAATCTCACACATGCACACGCACGCACAGAAATATGAGAGAGGTGGGCACTGGGCTTTGGAAGTACTTGGGAAGGACATTACAGTTTTAAGCAATTGAGAGAAATGCCCTTAAAAGGTGGCTCTAAGTAGAGTGTTGAGACACATGAGATAAAGGAAGATGCTAGAAGGAGAGGGAGCAGCACCTGAGGAGATGGACACTGTTCACCATGGATGACACAGAGTGTCACATTGGGAGCTGGGGCGCAAGAAGACCAGGGTAAGATCTTCTTGGGATTTTGGCCCTCATTCCAAAGAGGAGTAGAAGCCTGAGACAGGCAAGGGAAGGACCTCACTTCTTGGAGTCTGCATAGCTACCTGGACACGACCTGGGTGCCCCTTGCCTGCACTTTGCCATTGCTCAGGTGGACGCTGTGTGGCCTGCAGCCTCAGTTCTGCCTCAAATGTGGCCTCTACTCTTGGGGTTCTGGTTGCCTTCCTGAGTTATTCCTTTTAGTAGCACATCATCAAGAACCGAGGAATGTCAGTGACAAAGCAAAACAAGGCACCCTTAAATAGCCTGTAATGAGAATGACTGGTGAGCTCCAGCTGTTACAGGGTTTGTGAGTGACAGGGCGGCACTCTGCACAGAATCGCTGGCTGCAGCAAAAATGGGTCCCATGAGGGTTCCTGAGAGTTTTTCTTTTTCTTTTTTTTTTGTATAATGAAAATAACTTTAGATTGTAAATATCATGCATTCTTTTGCCTTATTAATGAGACTGATTATATTAAAGTACATTCAGAGGAGATATGCTGAAATTCTTAAATGTAAACCCAAGAATGAAAGAAACACTGCAATTCTTATACTATACTATAGTAGTGTATTTTATACTCTAGAACTATATGTACTTTATGTAAATATATCTATATGCATGCAAATATACACATACGCATGTATTATTCTAAAAATTCCAAGCAGTGTGTGAGCCTTTAGATTTCAGAGGTCCCATCCCATGCACCCTCAGGTCACAGGAAATTGTGAAACTCGGGACAGGAGTGCATTGCATCGCACGGCTGGAATGTGGGAATTTGAGGGAGGAGCCACGATGGCCAGATGGTCCATCTCCGTGATCACGTACACTGTCTTCTGCGGATGTCAGCTCCCTGTTACGGAGGAAAATGGTCCAGAGATCGCGGGGTGTAGGGAATTCTGCCTCCTGCCTGCAGCCCAAGTACTTCCAAACCAGTGCAAGGAGTTTAGGCATTGTCTGTTTTTCCTTGAGTGCCAAGATACTTGTTGAAAGCAGACGTTTCCCAGCTTGGCGGGAAGCCCTGACTCAGATGACTCCTACTTTGAATCCAAAAGACAGAATGGACGACGGGGAAGTTGCCATTTGGTAGAGAGGCGAGGAGCCTGCACCCCTTCCCTGCTCCTTCACTTCCTGATGACTCCGTGCCATTTAGACCACAGCTAGCAAACTACATGCACGTGTGCACACTCAACTTTTGAAATTTTAATTTACACACTTTTATATTTGGGTCTCATAAATTATATATAATCTGCCTTGTTCTGAGGTAGGAATCCCACTGAACCCCAAGCTCTCCTGCTCTTCTCCTAAGTCCTTTCTTGAGTGGGTAGCTGGCTTCTGAGTGAGCTGGGGAATGCTGTCCACTCGTAGGCTGTTGGGATGTCCTGTTCTTGCAGTAGTGCGTTTCCACCTTCACTGTTGTCCTCCAGATCTTGGTACTAATTCCATCATCTTTCTTCAAGCTGTTTTCCTTTGCCACTGTGAGTGACAGTCCTGGCCAGCTCTCCACACTCCCTTCACATCTTGCTCTTGGACCTATAACGGGACATCAACCCAGCTTCTCTCTGCTTGGCAACCTAACAGACCATGTCTCTAGTCCCTTGTTGCCCTTTGAGACCCTGATCAGATGTCACTTCTAGGAAGCCTCCCCAACTCCCTAGGCAGATTTAGGTCCCTTCTTCTGTCTGGCCCTGCATTACTATGTGATCTCCACACAACCAGGCCTTCACTCACATTTGCCAATTTTTTCTTCATATCATCATTTAACCAACTCACTTTTTCATACCCATGAAAGTGTGCATTTAAAAATAAATTTTAAAGCCGGACATGGTGATGCACACTGGTAATTCCAGTAACATGGAAAGCTGAGGCAGGAGGATCACAAGTTTAAGGCCAATCTCAGAAACTTAGCAAGACCTGTCTCAAAAAAGGCTGGTACACGGCTCAGTGGTAAAACCACCCCAGGTTCAGTCAGCAGCACAAAGTAAGCACATAAATAAAAAGTAAACAGATAAATACCAACAAGAAAGCTAAACAGTACCCCACAAAAGCAACACCTAGATAGGTATCATCAGGGTTGAAAATGGAAGGATTAAATAGCAGCTTTGGTAAAGCAAATGAAATGACAGCAAAGAAACTTGTTACATGCTGTAAAATCCTGTAATTACGTGAAATTAACCAAGATGGGTGTTTCATCAGAGTTCGCATTTTATAAGCACCTCAAGACTTAATTTTCTGAATTTGAAGTTGGTAAAAAAGCTTGCTTTATAGAGCGTGGGGAAACCGGAGTAGTGAAACCCTTTATAGTTGTGTTGAGCAGCCAGAGGCTGGACTCTGCCAGGAATGAAGATAAACAGCAAATGGGAAAAACTAGGAGGAGAAGCGCAGGAGTTTATGGCAAGTAGCTGCCAGAGTCCTTTGGTCAGGATAGAGCCCACAGGCATAGATGGTACAGGGAACTTGGAGTTCTGTGACAGAGGTGGCGAGTCTTGTGAGTTCATGGGAATGTTTCCAAGGCATCTGGCCCAAGGTGATTGTGGAAATTTCTGTTGACCTTAAAGTCTCTGCCATCTGTTGGTGTTTTTAAAATAATATTTTCATTTGCCTCTAAAATGGATTGTTTGAATTATAAAAAATATATAGATGGTAAAGCATGTCAGATGTCCATCACCATGGAAACTGCTGGGTTTTATTGAATGGTGAAAGATATGCAGTAGTCCTGCTAAACAGGAAGGCACCCTGCCGCTGTTACTTCTCAGGAACAAGAGCGGACTCTCCTGAGATCTGGCCTACTGGCTCAGTGAGGAAGAAGTGACTAAACCCCCAAATCTCAGAATTTGGAGAAAGATGAACATGTTGTAACGTAGCCCAGCATTCCTTTTTAGCAGTGCTCTCAAAAAATGCATTTTCTTCCTAAGTTGGCCACAGGAAGTAGTCTTCTTGATACCAAAAAGAGAAAAGAGGTAGAGAAATTCTTACGAGTTTTCTATCTGAGAGGTACAAAAACTAGTTCCAGGCAAGATATTAATTTTAGGTGGTTATAAATGGTGGCATTCAAATCATATTCCTAATTCAGAGCAATATTATTTTAACTTCATTTCCATGGCTAGTCACATAAATTGTCAATATTTGATGTGGTTGGCATATTATATATAAATAATTTAAGCTTGCTCCAAAGAGGTGTTATTCTTGGGAGAAAAATCATTGTTTGCCTGGGGGCATCCTGAAAGCCAGAGAGGAGCAGTGGGAATTAGGGCAGAGGTTGGTGATGCAGAAATGACCACGGAGGATTCAGTGGGGGTTCAGCTCCTGCATTTTCAGTCAGCAGAAGACAAAGTAGTCATCTGGGTCACCAGTCAGTCAGTTATATAGACCTAATAAAGCTCCAGGTGATGCTTGGAACATTGAGGTTCAGTGAGCTTCCCTCACAGGTGTGACTTACGTATTGTCACATGCAGATCCTGGGAGAGCCACATGTCCATGCCTGCATGGGGAAAGGACTCCACATTTGTCTTTGTCCTACACTCTGTCCTATGCACTTCTCTTGGCTGATTTTAGTCTGCATCCTTTCCCTACAGTGAGCTTTCAGTGCCTTTGGGGGGTACTCCTAACTAAATTATAAAAACAGATGGTGGTTTGGGGAATCCCTCACAAATTTGCAGTTTGTATCAGAAATGGGAATGGTTTACATGAATGTTCCTTCTCGACTTTGTGGTGAGCCCGGATTCTTCAAACACTTGGACGTCTTTTGACTTTCTGTGTAGAGTCACCCATATAATGTATAGAGACTCCTTTACAAGGATCTCAAAATCATGGGCCCCGTGCATTGGAGAAATTACCATCTGCTACATCATGCACATAAAGGATGTCAAAAAAGAATCCGACAGAAGCTGGATAATGCAGATCAGTAAAGATGTCAATAGCCTGTTTGGTTGTTGCACGCCTGGGGCCAGAGAAGTCCACCTGAGGTTGTAGTCAGCTCTGCAGTCCATTTCACTGGGGTGTCCTGGTCGGAGCGGTGGATTGGCATGCCAGTTCATCACCAAGTCTTGGTCTTGACACACTGTCTCCTCCCTGCTCCTCTCCATCCCTCCTCTTCCCATGTGGTCATAGGCAACATTCTCACCTCATTTCATGAAATCTCTCCAAGCTGTGTTCTTCACACCTAGCTATTGCTTCAAATGGCTGGTAGAGCAATTTTTTTTTTTCTTTTTTGGTAAAATGTAAATCAGTCATGGTAACCTTTATCTTTTCATCACCACTACTTAAAGCTCTCACATGACTTTCCCATTCTCTTAGAATAAAGGCAAAGCACATTTATAATTTGGCATATAAATTAGATGACCTGATGATTATTTTTGCAGACTTTTCTCAGCCTCTCTCTCCCCTGGTTCTCTTTTTTCCCTCCAGTCACACTGGCCTGTTCAGCCTTTCCTGCTTGCTGTACTTCTGCAGCAGGGTCTTTGCATATACTGTAACGTGACTTTGCCTAGATGGCCTTCCCACCTATTTTGTGCCTACTGGTGCCTGTAAGATCTCTACTGCTAAGTTTCCTGACTCCTTGTATTTCTTAATTCAGAGGCCTTGGTCAGGAGCAGCTGCACAGTGGTTAGTAATCTGTGTCATAAGCTAGAAGGAACTCTTGGATGTGCTTGGATCTCTGGTTCTCTTACTGTTCACAAGAACCCAAGGCATTTTGATGTAGTTGGGCTTCATACTAGACTTTACTTGGATAATGATTGTGGGGCAGGGTGCTGGCCACTGTCACTTTGGAATTGATCATCAATTGGGATGGGTGCCTAAAATAAACATAGCCACCCAGAATCATCACTTTCATCAGCAGATGTTTTCAGGTGTTCTCTCCTGGTGAATGTGTCCTGAGTCACTCCTTGCAGGATAGTCATTGGGATCCAAGGGTGGAACAGGCAGGACAGCTGGCCAATTTATCGACATTTTGGTCTCCATTTAAGCATTGCTGTGAGATTCTGATCCCTCAAGACTTTGGGTCAGTTAGTCAAGGCTTGTGGTAACCATTGCTAGTAATGTCTGTCCACCAGGAGCTGTTGTCTGGGGGCCCCGGGACTTCCTTGAAGTATTTATGATCAGAGGAGGAGCTGGAGGGTGCTCGTAGGTAAAGGACACCGTGAATGAGATCCAGCTCTTGCTAGTCTGCCTGCAGCATCATCAAGGGACTCCTCCACCCATCTGGACATGGGGATCAGCGTGGTGTATTCCACTGCCCATGGGGACAAGAGGCCCATGGAGCTCCCATGGAATGAATGTGCCCAGGCAGCCAGGTGGTTGTACCTAGCACGGAAACATGGCTGGATGGGCCTTCTGGCAGGTCTGGGTTCACCTGTTGGTGTTCTCATCCACATTGCATGCTTCTTTCCATCTGTAACTGATGGACCCTTTTGGAGGCATCCTGGCTAGTTGCATAATAATTGCTCTCATTGTCCTATGCACGTGCCAAATTAAAACATCATCATTATTAAAATACTTGAGAGAAAAAAGGCTAGATTCGATTCAGAATCCATTCACATTCTCACAAGGCATTTTAATATTACATTTTTCAGTAGGAGAAGCTTCTTTGTTCTTTAAGTATAAATGTAAGTGTCATGCATTTCTGTCTTGTAAAAAACCATACTTATACACTTTCATCATCTACCCATACTAAGGTTTTCATTTGTATTCTCTATCAGGAATTTGAAGAGAGAATCATAAAAAAAAAAAAAAAAAAAAAAAAACTTGTTTGTAGCAATCTCATGTGTAGAAGTTGATATGAAACATCTGCTCATGGCCCTCATTTTCATTGACAGTTTTGAAAATATTAAGATTCTGAAATTTGACACAAATTCACTCTTCAGTCTCTTCTCTAAAACTTTTGAACTTGGAAATCATAGTTATAAATAACTCTTAATTTTTTTCAGCAAGCCTTACACAGATTCCCCAGTGTCCTCATTTCTGAAAATGAGTTCTCTATGTAGCCTTAAAACAAAGTACTCAGTCTAAACTTTATAAGAAGCCCTGTGACTCAAAACCTCTTCCTGCAGGGGTCAAATGTACCTCCTGCCATCCATTTCCGGAGTCACTGTCTGCTTTGCAGAGCACTTGGTGCAGAGCTTGCACCTAGTGAAGCATGTGAGATGGAGAAGACTTGACCAGGTAGTCGTAGGCTCCCCATGTCCCGAAGCCTCCAGGCTTCTGATGGAAATCACATCCTGTGAGAGAGTCAAATCCTTAAATGATCCTGAGATCCCTCCCCCTGCTGACACTCTTGGATTGGAGGTAGCAGAACCAGTCCACAAAAAAGACCATAACCCAGGTTATAGGACATTCACCAAAAACTGTTAGTGTGCCATCCTCCCACGGATTCCCTATGTAATCCCTTGGTGGAGACACTGACAAGGACCCTCAATCTTAAAAGGAATAAACTTCCAGTAAGCATGCATCAGATACACCTGAAGTTCTTGTCACCACCAGAACAAATTTAGCTTGGGGTCATGTACATTTTTAAGTTCCCAGGCATCACAGTTGCTTCTGGTCCTGAGATGACAGTTGAGAGTCCTGTATTAGAGCATGGTTCTAAGCCTGGCTGTCATTAGTTACATTGAAACTCCAGCTGTCTGCAGCTTTATCCTAAAGCAATTACATGGGCTCCTGAGTGGCACTGCCCAGGCACAGGTATGTGTTAAAAGATGTTCAAAGGAGCAGTGCTTGCTGACAACCTGGAGGCCAAACATTCATACTAACAAGTATGGTGATCATCTTGCCATTAGATTCCTGTGTTAGATTAATTTCTGCATTAGTTTTCTTTTTGTTACCATTTATTTCATAGTTTTTAAAATGTCACAGTGACATTTGAAACACAAAAGTGTTTTTGTGCTCTGAGACTACTGCAATGATGATAAGTTACATCCCCTCCTCCTCCTAATTATTCAAAGCCAGCTCCCTGTTAGCAATTAGATAAAAATCTGTAGTCTGTAATTAAGATCAGTATATACAACACTGCAGATAGGGTTTGGATATTTTGTTGTTTATGCTTTTATTAAACTTTAGGTGTTTTAAACAATTGTAGGTACAAGAAAAACTTCAGATAATCTGGAAGTGAAATTATGACTAGTCCTATTGATTTCTGCTTAGTGACAGAAATGCCCTCAGATAACAACAGCCAATTAAATTATACCAAGGTTTTACCTTCACTGTTTAATTATACAGTGACTCTGTGAGGTTAGTTAAGTGCTAATATTTAGTGAATCACATCTTCCATGGGGATTAGGGTTTAAAGTCAGTGTGTATGCTAGATGTTGGGTACAATCTAAATTTCCCCTCGCCATCATTTATAGTATCCAAAGTGAGTCTGAAGACCATCAGCAAGGGAATCGCCCAGGATTTGGTTCCAGATGCAGCGTCTAAGTAACCTATTAAATTACATCCCTGCATTTTAATAGGATCCTAGGGTGATGGTGTGAACATTAAAATTTGAGAAACATTGCCTTAAATTATTCATTAACTGCTAAAGCCTGGGACTTGGGTAGTGGAAGAGTCCAGAATTTCTTAGTAGGATGCTCTTTACATTTTTGTTGTTGTCTAGGCTTTGCTTCCCCCTTTGGAGGGGAGGCCTGGTTCTCAGTTGAACAGGGAAAGCAGAAAGAACATTTTCTTCCCCCCTTTTCTTTCTCTTCCTTCAGCTCCTCCCGCTGCCTGTAGAATTCATGTTCTGCTGATGTTAGTTGAAAATATATGCGTGTCAACTTCCCTGTGTTTTACACTGCGACTCAAAAAATGGAGTGTGCCAAGAACTGTGCTAGATGGTCAAGATACAGTGGCCTGGAGAAGAAAGTGAGTTCCCACCATCATGGAGCGTAATGTCCACAAGGGTCTTACTGAAGGTGGTGAGTAGTTACAGATCCGCTGTGCGTGAATAGCACTGAGTTCCGTTCTACTGAGTGTTTGGCTTCCCAATAATTCTAGTGCAGAATATCTCTGGTTAGGAGTCCTTGTTAGCTGACCATCCAACTCTTTGGGCTAAGAGAGTTTTTTAAATGAATCTCCTACCACCAGCTTAACAGACTCCTCCAACTTTTGAGGCTAGATGGGATGAAATGAAATCAAGGCAGCCCACCATATGGAACTTCTTTCTGAGCTTCCAGAACCAGGCCTCCACTGGTCCAGGAGAACTATGGTACTGGGAAAGAAAAACATCTGAGCAAAGCAGGGTAGCATGCCTCAGTTTCTGTTGCCCAGGCCCACGCACGTGTGAGGACATCACCCCTGGTATCGGCAATCCCAAGCACTGAGCGTGTGCACTCGTTCTCTGGGGGGTAGGGGAAAAGCAGATCTTAACTTCCACCACCTGTATGAGATTTTCTGCATTGTACCCTCCTGTTTTCTTTCTGTTCCATTAACTTCCATGTTGGAAAGGTGGAAAGTATTCTTCCATTTCTAAAGGGAAGGGAGGCATCAGCTAGGGCTGATCAATTAGTTCTGTGAAATTCTTCCTTATGCTCAGAGATATTTACATGCAAGCCAGTTTGCAGTCCTTAAATGGCTGCAAGAGTGTTCAGTGTCCTCTTTCCCAACAGGGCATGGCATGCGTGTGTGACTGGATCTTTAGATGCCCTTCATCAGTACAGAAACCGTAGTTCTTGGTGGCTGTTACTCCATGTGGTGGAAGTTGGTGGAAATTATCCTGTTTAATCAGAAACTGAACTTGTCTCAGAATAAAAGGAGCAAAAGCACATACAGAACATTTATGACGTAATGTACTTATGAAGAATTTCAAAGCTTAGCTATCTTCTTCGAAGACAAACTAAAGTGCAGGGAGAAAAATCCACCTGTTTAAAATTTAAAACCCTTAGCCTCATGCCTGATCTAGAGTGAAACTCGGGATTTGAGTATCCTTTTAAAACCAAAACTGGTGAAGGCACTGGTCTCTGCTGTGTGTTTTTCCTGCAGTGATGCAAGTCAAGCTCTTGATGCTGCTTTTGGGGATTATCTAATAATTCTGGCCTCCCTGATGCTACTGGATGTCCCTCAGATCACGGTGAGATGGGTTGTAGGGAAGGGCTGTTCACCAAGTGTGCCTTTCTTGAAGGCAGGTTGTCTGCTTATCTGAACAGAGAATAAGGCTCCGAGGTAGGTCTGACTCTCCAAAAGTCCCGTATAATGCCCTAAATCCCATGACCATGGATCAGACTGATCTTGGGACCAACTATGTACTGTTTGACCCATCCCTGAAAGAATCTATTGACAGAGGGGACACAGATCCTGTGTCAGCAGAAGAGGTAGCTAAGATGGGAAGTATCCCAGGGCATCTCGTTTCAAAGCAGCTCTGACCCTTAGCAGTTTCTGTAGTCAAAGATGCATAGCTTGCCTCCTTGGGGGTCATACAAATTTTCTTAGACAATCAAGTTTCCTTGTGTTCATTTGTTTGTTTTATCTTGTGGTGTTGCTGGGAATCCAACTCAGGGTCTTGTGCATGTTAGGCAAGTCCTTGACCACTGAGCTATTCTGCTGGCAGTGAAATTATTCTAAGGGAAATCCATCTTCCAAAAGATAAAATGGCTAGAAGCTTGGGATTGCACTAGATTAAAAATGACTGTAGCAGACTTCTAAAGAGGGCCAGGAACATCTTATTAATCCTTTCCATCATGAAGAACTTTTTGGTGTTTAAAATACATAGTAGAAAAGAAAAACTGATTTTTAAGTAATGGATTGAATTGCATGATTCAATTGGTGTTGTCAACTAACCATCTGAGGTACAGTTCTGAATTACTGTTTTAATCAGAACATTATTTGAACTAAAAAACATTCTAAGCTGGGCTTGGTGGCACACACCTATAATCCTTAGCTACTCAGGAGGCTGAGACAGGAGGATCACAGGTTCGAAGCCAGCCTGGCAACTTAGTCAGACTCTGTCTCAAAAAGGAATAGTGGTAAAATGCTCCTGGGTTCAGTCACCAGTACCAACAAAATATTATTGACCATATTTCATATTTTGAATTACAATAGTAACATGTTCACTGTAGAATATTTGGAAGGCAAGTAGTTGTTTTTTCCCCCTGTTGAGAGAAATGCTCTGAAAACCTACCCTCTGGATTTGAAATACTTGCTCACATGGAGATATGGGGCAGAGCACTTCCATGTTTTACACTGCCACCAAGTGTGGATATTCAGGCTGTGATGACCTCTTTAAATTCTGACATGATGGTGGGGATCCTGACATTGCAGCTGCTTCTGAAAATCGGGTGATACACTTTTTCCAAGATCCAGAAATTGCAGTGCAAGTTTTGAACTTCCAGGTCAGGGACTGACCTCCTCCCAAGGCCACTGGGTCAAATATGTGCCCGAACTTTTTTCCCATGATGATCCTTGCTGTCCTCAGCGTTAGGACCTCTACAGTCTGAGAAAGCACCTTTTCCTAAGGTGAAAATCCAGAACTCACTGCCTCCCCTTGGAGCCTCCTGTCTGGTTCTCCACCTCATCTTTGCTGATGCTCCTCAGGGCTTGAACCCCAAGTGGCACCTTGGTCACTGTAGAGCACATTCCTGCAGGCCATTTATAGTTGAATTTCAATACATTTTTCCTGCCATTCACTAGCCTTACCATTATCTGGTAGAGGGTACCCAGTGGGTACCCAGTGGGTAGAAGCCAGGGATGCTGCTAAACATCCTGCCTCTTGCTAAACATTGTGGCATAATTTGCTGGTGACAAAGAATTATCCATCCCAAAGTGTCAGAAGCACCAGGGCTGGGCAGCTGTTTGTGTAGCGCTACTGAAAAATGGGTCTACTTCAAGCAGATCTTCCACCTACCGCAGGAGGCAGTCTTCTGGTTACGAGCATGACCTGTGAGCCCAGGTGACCTGTGCTTGTCTCCAAAATCCTCTACGTGCCAGCTCTATGACTTTGGGAAAGTTACTTGACATCTCTGTGCTTCACTTTCCTCACCTGTAAACTGGCATGGATGACGTCTGTCTCATAAGGTTGTGCAGTTAAGTGAGTGTGCATTACGTGCTTGGAACTGTGGCTGGTGGCCGTGCTTAGTACGCATGTGTGCTCCCCAGCACAGCCGCTGCTACCACTGCATGCACTCGGAAAGCCCCATGCCAGCACATCCTCTCCTGTGTTTGCTACTTTCTCGGAGCTGTCGTCACCTACTCTGGGCCCTCCTCACATAGCTCGCCTGCCATTCCCTTCATATCGCGACTCGTGTCAGCCGTGCCCGCCTGATTGCCTGGAGGACACAAGGAGCACAAGCCGCTGTCGAGAATGAGTAACTGCCCTCCTTCCCCAGCCATCCATCTTTTCCCGCACTGGCTGGAGCTCTCCATGTTCCCCTCGGTCAGGTGACCTGCAGTGCTTTTCTCTGGAGATCATCTGTGGTAGAAGAGAACACTGCACTGGAATCTGGATCTTCATAATGACGGATCTGTTGCTCTTGCCTTGGTTTAAAAATAACTCGTCAGTTTGAAGCTACCGCTGCTCTTGAATGAAGAGATGCCTGGGTGTGACGGGATCAGAATGAGTTCCCAGCTCTGATGTCGCTGTCTCTTTGGATGACTTTCTGAACCTCCCTGAGCTTGGTTGGTAATTTGATAAATGAGGAAGATGAGGAGGATGCCACCTACTCAAGCCATATTCCTTGAAAGCGAGAGATGCCTTGAGTGCAGTAGGAAAGTGAACCTGCCGAACGCTGGACCAGGGCCAGCTGATCATAACTGTTAATGGTCAATGACGGAACTTGTTCAGATTGGATAGATTTTTTTCTGTGCTTCTGAAACCTTGTGGATATTGTTTTATTGACAAGATTTAGTGACTGATATTATCAATCCTTTTCTTTAAGGGAAAACGCACAGCTTTGTGTGCACTTTCACAAAAGTAAGTCCTACTCTCTGCAATGGCCTTTTTGCAGCTTGGGTTTCGTATTAAGTGACATGGGAGACAGGTCAGTGTCCTCATTAGCTAAGTGTACTCTACCAGCTTCTTGGAGCTGGTTGGGGAGTAAATATCTTGTTCTTACTCTTGTTCCCAGCTTTCCAATAGCAGGGACCCCTTTGGCCAGGGGCATTACCCACCACTGGAGTTCACACAGAACTCGTGATTGTTGAAAAATGCCAGCCATCATTCTGCCCTTTGCTTGAATGTTTTCTTCATTCTCAGTCACAAAGCACCTGCCAGAAAAGGACGCTAGGGACCAGCCATGCATAGGACCAGCACAACAGGACAATTTGGCTCTCGCGGAAAAGGACCAAATTTTTTTCCAGCCAGTGCCACCGTCCCCAGTTGACCTATCACAGTTGAAGTGTACTGAGAACTATCTGAGGTCAGACGATGGCTGTGTTTGTATCCTGGGCCTTTCTCTTGTAGACAGCAGCATGGCGAGGGAGTCCTCACATTACTGCCATTCGGGTGGAGATCGAAACAAACCAGTCTTCCTGCTACAGGAAGGAGGTTCAGCTACAGGGGCAGGCAATAAGCACAGCACTGCACACAACTTCAGAATGGGACTGGGGAGTCTTCCCCAAGTGACAGAAAACCATTTCTGGCCAACAAGTCTTTTGTTGTTGTTCCCAATATTTATTGCCCTCTATACAATGTAAAGCTCTTTTTACTAGAATCACAAAAGAAATAGGCCCCACGCTTTCAGAGAGAACTGGTATACCATTTCCATAAGCAAAAGGGAAGGCTGAGAACAAGTTGTAGCTCGTCTGCAAAGGAACTTCTTATCTTTGTTTTTACTTTCTCTAATCTGTGGCTCAGTGCCGACCCCTTTGTGACTACAGGAATGTTCTGCATCTTTGCCATTCGTTATAGTAACTGCTGGCTACGTGCACCTACCAAGCCCCTGAAATGGGGCTCGTGCAACTGAGCAGCCAAATATTTAACTAGTTTTCATTCTGGCTAAGTTAAACAACCACATGTGGCCAGTGGCTATTGTATGACTGACAGGTATAGTGCAGCTGGTAACAGATGGACAAAGAGGCATTAATAACAAATTATTTAGGATAACATGATATGCCAAGTACTATGTTCAGCATTTTCTGTGGATTAAGTCATCGAATCCCATTAAGCCTATGAAGTACTGACTCATACTATTCCCACTTGGAAGATGAGAAAACAGATGCGCAGAGAGCAAGCAGTATACTCCTGTCACCGTGTGGACGTAGGGCAGCTGGTCGCCAAATCCCAGCAGCACAGACCGGCAGCCTCAGTCTCACCGAGGCACTGTACTGCCTCTCCGCAAGATCCTGGTCAATGTTACTGGCAATGCTGACTAAAGACCACCCTGATCGTTTTCACTACCTGACTAGGCAGAACATGAAGAGCTCAAATGAAGATACAAAAGTATTAAATCCATTTGAGAACTTCAGGGCCAAATAAATGCAGACTTGCCCTAGTGAGCCACTTGAAATGATTGCATGAAGCTCCATCAACTCACTTTGCCTACAGAAGTCACTGTCGCCCATGGAGTGCAGGAGAAAAGAAATGCTGACCTAGCTTCTTATTGGGTGTTGTCATGGAGATTCAACTTTAAGCAGTTGTGCTGTGTATTCCCACGGCAGAAATTAGATCCATCTCTATTTAGTCTACAACACCAGTGTGGAAACCCCTTGAGAGGGGACCTTGAAATAACTTCTCACAGTGCTAGCAGACAGTTAAGAGATGGGTTCCTGGGGACAGGAGGTGGTACCTGACACTGGAGCAATAACCAAAGTGCCTTCCAAAATCACATCACTGTAATGTCCTGGAAAACACTTGGCTGTGTAAACAGCCACCATCAATGGCATAGTGCAGCTCTGATTATCAGGCAGAATTAAGAAAAGCAGTTTTCCAAACATGGATATGCATCAGAGTCACTGGGGAAACTTGTTAAATACAGGTGAGTTTCTGATGAGCACCAGGTTAGAAGAAGAAATGCTTTGAATTAGACCGAAAAGTATAAATAGAAATCTATTTTGCAAGCTTTCTTCCTGGCAAATTATCTGCCATAAATAGGTATTTTAAAAACCAGTTCGTGATATTGCCTTAAATACTGGAATAATAATAGTACCCGAGTTACGAACAGGTCCTGCTAATTGATATATCACCACAGTGCTGATGCTTTTGAACGTGTTTATCCTAAAGTCAAGAAATATGTTGTATGTTATGAAATTAAATGAAAACTGTGTATTTTCAATGTGATTTCCCAGATAGCTTATTTGATAGTGCAGTGGAATTTGGGCTTTGAGGCACTGTAGCTCCAAAATAGATCAATATTAAGTAAGTTGAAGACAAGACAGGAAACATTTTGATATTTCAATCTAAAAGTCCTTCAGGTTTTCCAGACAAAAATGAGATGCAGATAGATTGCTGGATACTCTGAGCTTTATTGTGCATGGTACAGAAAGGGGATAAATACAAAAGATCAGATAGAAGGCTATCAGCTTGGAATCTCCAAAGTTCTTTCCTAGAGGAGGTAGAAACAGAAAAGTCCAGTCACTTTAAGGTGACATAATAGCAAAATGAACAATTAACTTTTGTATAGCTACTGTGCCAAACACTATTCTACTTGCTTTAAACTACAGAGTGATGAAAATTTTAGAGATAGGAAACTGAGGCACAGACAGATGATCTTTTCTGGAGAGCCAGGCTTTTCTGCTTCGCATCAATGGTAGTCTCACAACTGGTTTGGTATAATTTTTTCTGATGATTTTGGTATACTGACAGGACACTGTATAGAAATGCCCCTGACTAAGCTCACGCCATCTGGCCCAGGTCCCTTTCATTGATTAAATTCATTGGTGGGCTGGGTAGCAATGCTCACTCAAGATACTTGGAGGGATGCAGACAGATACTTGCCTTGGACAGCTGCTTGACTCTACGGCAGTGCAGATGGTCACTTGCAGTGGCATTTTCTACCTGAAGAGAAACAACAGCTCAAGTCTGGACTTTGGCAGAGCATAGGAAATTAACATGCAAATGAAATTTGCAAACCTGACCAAAACCAGGGAAAGAGGAAGCAAGTTCTTAGAATGAAAATCTAGCATTTTTTCATGATAACCCAAGGATGCCAGCTTCATCAAATTTTCAGCTATACTGATGATAACGATCCTGGTGGTCAGTGGCTTTATTGGCTTTGCTCTGGCATATGCAGAGCGAAAAAGAGCAGATGAAGAAGCTGTAGTGGAAATGAAGTTTTTACATTTTTATTCCAGGGAAGTACCATTCCTTAATGCCGACAAATCCTCTTTTGGCTTTACTTGTGTTTCCATGCCAAATGTAACCATAAATATAGAAAGACTCCTGAGTTTAACTTAACAAAGAATGCTCTCAGCTCAGAATAACCAGTGGGCTTCAGTGTGTGCTCTTTTGTGGATTTCAGTGAATTCTCCAGAGTTGAGTGCATCCAGCTCTGACTGGCCACTGAAAGACCGCAAGAAGAAGTGAAATTGCATCAAGTGGTCCTGTGAGTTACAGTATCATAAAGGAAAAAAACTACATCTTGCTGAAGTCAGATGATATTTCTACCTTGAAACCCTGGAGGGTCCATCTCATCTCAGAAATTTGAGGGCCTCTGGACAGTAAATGCTGATTAGAAAGGCAATGCAGATAGTATTTGGTCCTGTTCCATTCAGTTTCAGGAGAGGTGTCTGTCCAAAGAACTGAGCACAAGCATCTATTCTTCCACTCATTTGTGTAAGTTGGTATAGGGCTCCAAGCCTCAGATACTTCCTATGTCCAGCAGGGTTGGCTTCTTGGTAAACCCTATAGCAGTGGGGATAATATGGTGGAATTATTATCATCATAATTAATATTATTTTACTGCTGCAAAGCACCGTGCTGGGCATTTGAAGACTGAGATGAGTGAGCCTGGCCCTCCGTGGCAGTTCAATATTGATAAAAGCTTGACAAACACCAAACTCAGAAGCATCAACAGGGATTTCTGAGGGTTTTATTCTGGGCCGGCCTATAAGGGACTATGTTCCACTTTATCGCTCTTCTATCACTCAGGACTTACCCAGAACTATTATTTGTGCTTAAAATGTTCCTGAGCTTACTAGCTGGCCTGGAGTGATCTGTCCAAGTTAATGACATGGAGTGGTTCACAGATCGGATGGCATGAGTCTGCCTGCCCCACTGCAGCCTTGCTGAGTGACCGATAGCTTTCTCTCTGTCAGTTTCCCCAAGCCTGGGGCTAGTAGTAACCCATCTCAAAAAGAGAGCTTGCTGTACATACAGGAAAAGGTTGCCCATTGTCATTGGCAACCTGCATGTCACCCCCTTGTAAGGCTGATGTAATGGTAGGTAAAATAATAACCACAAAATTAGCCGACTAAAACCTGCAGAGATGAGTGGGGACCAACGCCGCTACTTGGAAAGAAGGGCTTTCCTGTGGGATGCCCCGCAGTCTCCACGGTGTCGGCGTCTTGTCCAAGATGATAGTAAAGCGGAATCTGAGAACAGCACAGAATGTGACTGATTCACAGAGATAACCTGAGGTGAACACAGCTTGTGACACCCCAAGTATCAGAACTTGGGTTGGATTCCCAGTCCATTTGTTCTTGGTATTGCCCAGAGAAAAGGACAGCATGCAAGGTCATGGCCCAGACTTGAAGTAACACTTACTGCTAGTGGGGCTGCTGAGTCATGGTGGGGTTCTCTGAGCATTCAGGACAACTCGGCAAGAACACGTCGGAGACCCCTCCCCAAGCCGAGGTCACTCTGAAAAAGGGCAGACGTGGAGAGGGCATTCAAAACTCATCTTCAATTTGAAAAGAAAAATAATGAGAATATTCATGGTGATCATAAAGAGAAATAGTGATTACCTTTGATTCCTAGAGAAAGTTAATTTAAAATGCATCCATGCTTCATTGTACTGGCAAAAAAAAAAAGAAAAAATCTGCAAAGTTGAGGTAGGTCTTTAGTAAGAGGAAAGACAGGCATTGTCACTTGACTCTTGGGAAGATGCTCATGTATAACTGGGAGAAGAAGGATTTCAGAGGTGAACTGATCTGGGTTTAGGATGCAGACTTTTAAAATGCAAGTGATATTTGAGGACTGAGTGACTGGCTCTAAGAAAATGAACTGAAAAATCAGAAAACAGCCAAATAGATGGTTCATAATTTTTTAATCAAATTAGAATCAGAACCGTTGGAAGTTATGTGCTTAGCATCCATGGAAACTTTCAAGTTTGTGAGTGCTTTGAAAGAAAAATTATCCACACATCTGTAGTCCATAAAAGAAAATAAATAGGCATGAAACTTAAGTGGTTTCATATACGGGTTCAGCACAGCAGAAGAGATAAATACCTAAATGTGGATGTAACATTGATGTGTCTTTTACACACTGTACAACACAATTTTTTGTGCACAGAAGTGCAACACACTTTTTAAACCTTTGATATCAGAGAAAAACAAAGATCTTTTCAAGTTCTGTGACCTTGGACATGATTTGGAAGAATACAGTTCCATCATCTGAGATCTGTGTATTTTCTTATTATAAATAATACTTCACTCATCAATATTTACTGGATACCTACTAGGTTTTAGGTAAAGTTGCCAGTCTGGGATTTGCCAGGCCTTTATATTAAAGGCACAGAGGAAAAGGAAACAATCCCTTTAGTAAGGGACCCCTGTCCCTAATGGTAATTGCTTACCTCTGTGTCTGCCACCAGATCTGAGCTCGCTGAGGGCCCCGTCCACTTGTGGCCCCCCATTTCTAGTCAGTTCAAGGCTGGCTCACAGGAGGAGTGTTCAACATTTCTTAGATTGATCCAACTGAGCAATATTCTTAAGGTTTGTAACTCTTAACCAGATAGTGCAGGGCCATGTTGAATCTTAAAGCTTGTAGTTTCCATGACTTTTGGGCCTCATGTGCACATTTCTTGTTGTGTTATTTTTGTTGTTGTTGTTGTTCCTAGGTTTTGAACCTACAAGTGCTTAACCACTGAGTCCCTCCCCAGTCCATTTTGAGACAGGGTCTCTGAGTTCCTTAGGACCTCACTAAGTTGCTGAGGCTGGCCTCAAACTTGGGATTCTCCCACCTTAGCCTCCTGAGTCACTGAGATTGTAGGTGTGTGTCACTGAGCCCAGCTGATGTGCACATGTCTTCTCTGCTAAGAAGTAGTAGGAGAATTAGCTGCTTATGCTCATATTCCATTCTTTAAGTGGAAGACAGATGACAGGTATCACTTAGTTTTGGAAGGTGTGATGAGCTAGCAAACCTGATGAGAGCAGTGAAGGTCTTCCACACAGATACCGAAGAGATTTATAGCAGCATTTATTTCTTAGGAGATTCACTGTCAAAGGTCAGATCATTTCTTTGCCATCCTTTACTTAAGAGTAAGTCAAAGTGGACTCTAAGTCAAGGTAGTCTCCAGTTAGAAGAACACCATGTTGAATGTTAAAGAGGGACAGTTGACATGTGATCCAAAAACTTGCATTGTAGGAGTCCATAAATCTTACAAGTGCTAAATAATACCATCATTTAATGACAAGAAATAAGAAATTAAACTTTTATAATGTCATTTCATAAATTAGTGAACTGTCAGTAACATGATATTCTGTGTAGTTGCTCATGGGTACAAAACCTTGTAAAAATCACAACTCAGGGTTCTTCTGTCCACATTTGCAGGGCTATATTAAACTCTTAAAGTTTTTAAATTCAAACCTTTATTCGTGGTGTGAGACTTGAGCTCCTAAAAAACAACCTATTTCTTGCCCTGTGATAATGCCAGATGAATCATTTTTTTCTTTCTCAATTGAATTTTAAAATAAATGTCATTAGCTAGATAATTCCTTGTAGACTTGTAAAATTTATGAACATTTAGATGAAAGATGCAGGCAGTGTGGATTTTGTGAATGCCAGCTCAGTGTTTATCATAGGAGGGTGCTTTCAAGGAGAGGCCTTATATGGAACATAGTTTCTAATATGTTTTGTCCTGTTTAGATTTGCTCTGTATATAGCATTTGTTGGGGGCATAGTGGCTGAAACTAGGGTTGAACAGCACAGTAGTAGAAACTCCTCTCTAAAATTTAGAGTTTACTATTTCATCTTCTCAAAAACCATCACCCAGAAATGGATCCACCCTACAACATGTGGTGCCTTCTCTCCCTGGTCTGCTAAGCTGACCCATTTCATTATTGACTGTGTAAGGTGAATCACCCTCTCCTGAATAAATGTAACTTAGACAGTCTTCCATTGCCGATTCTTTTTAAAGTAACCACATATGATGTTTATTGTGCATTGGTAAAGCCAGTTATAAATTGATCAAAAATGGAGACCAAACACTGTTTACATTCAGAATACTGTTAGAAAAAAAAAAAGATGGAAGAAAGAGAATAATGAACTTGTAAAATCCCTTGACAGAAACAAAGAGAAAGTCCAGTCCATGATATTAAGCAATATCTTCCTTCACCCAAGATTGGATTTCCCTGCTTATTCTCAGAATCTGTCTAATCAAAATCTTTGAAGCAGGATAATCCTAGGAAACAGGTTGAGTTTATTCCTAAACACCATCCTAAAAGCATTTTTTAACAGAAAGATGGACTTGAAAATAGTCATCTTATTCCCTTTAAACCAAAAAACATCAACTTACAATGAAGCTAAAGAGAATTTTTAATGGATTGAGATTAAATCATTTTATTTTTCACCCAAAGAAAATTTCTTCTCATTTGTTTTCAGGAAGTCTCATGTAAAAGGACTATTAAAATGATGAGCTGCAGTGTTTTGACAAGCACTCATACTGCAAAAACTTGAAATCTCACTGGAATACAGTTACATATTCACTGTAGAGAAGAATGCCCTATTTAAAAACTAGGACAGATCATGTTGATGTGGAAAAAGGAAATAACTATGTGAACAATACATCTGAAATTAAAGACGGAGTTGTTGGCACCCATCTAAAATCAACAGGAAATGTAATTACTCTTTGGAAGTACTCTTGTCCTATCTTAGAGTGCTAAATGGAGTTTTTTAAAAGAGCACAATGTTATTTGTATTCAGAATATCATTATGAAAACAAAGATGGGAACAATCGGAGCAATGATCTGATAACAAGTCCCATGATAGCGACATGGGGGAAGAAAGCCAGTCCATGTTGTTAGGCAGTATTATTCCCTCCCGTGATGTGGCCTCCAGGATCTCACTAGAGATGGGTCTTTGTTTTTTTTTTTTAACAAGCACAATAGGAAGTTTACAGGGACTCCGAGGGATTCACAGCTACCACCTCATTTTAATATGTGAACTCCAGGATGTTGACTGTTCACTTTTCCACAGTCTGCAGGGTCCTGACTCCAGCAGGGTGAGGATGCTTGCCAAGACAAGAGTTGATTTCCATTGCTTGGGCTGGAATCAGGGGATGATGAGGATAGTACTAATGCTATTCTTCCTGAGCAAACATTTGCCAGTTAGATCCCAAAGTAACTTATAGACATAAATGGGGAAATTGATGAGCATTCTGATGTCATTTGATTGATGTGACCAGTTCACTGGTCACAGAAGTTGCCATTTCTCTAAGTTCTCAGTTTGAATATACTTGGTACATCAGTTGGTAATCCCTGGGTTTGACTAGCTTTGAAATTCATCTTTAGACCTGCGTAGTTTCTTGGACCCCTCTCTGGCTTCTGAGAGATGACTGAAATGGGTTCAGTGTCTCAGAGGCAGAAAATGAGCTACAAATTATCAAGCCCAGCCAGTCAGCCTTTCTCTATTATGTCTTTGCTGCAAAAGAGGAACCAAGACAGCTTGGGCTGGTAGGATCAGCCATTCATGTAATTCCAGTGCATACAATTCTGGGACCGTGCATATTACTTTGAATATTTTTAATAACAATAAACCAGAGCAAACATCTCTCCCCCTAGGTTTGTCAAACATCTCCCTTCTTTCCCTGTAAGCATTCCACATTTCCAGAGTGTGAAAACATGCATTTGAAAAATGATTTCTCACCACTGGTAAAGTGAAACATGTATTGGAGTGACCAGCACCCGTTCTCTGCAATGACAGGCTAGTTGCTCAGGAAAGACAAATGTGCACACACCCATAAACATATTCTCCAGAACATAAACCAGGCACGTGACCAATGGCAGCTGCTGGCATGAAGCTGATTGATCAGACTGTCTTTCCACACACATATTCTTCATATAGGTAGACTTACAGATTGTCATGCACAGTTCTCATGGAAACATGTCTAATTCGCAGTGTAGACAAGAACACATAGACAAATACAAATTAGATTGTTTTCTTACCTTATGGAAAGCAGTCAAAAGCTATACTGTTGGTGGGATAGTGTACCAAGTGACAGACTTTTGTACACTCTTTCTTACTGGTGGGATACAGTCTACAGGAAAAGTAAATATATAGGTATGTATAAAATAAATGAGCACACTGACTTTCTTTCCATTATTACTATTAGTTTTCTTTCTGCAGAAGAGGCTGCGATAGAGACCATAGGTATCGTGCCCGCTCTTTGAGGGGGTTCGGTAGCCTTCCGTAGACCAGTCTGCCACAATTCAGGTACCTCTGAACATGGGAGTAGTGGTGCCTCTGGGGTTTACCTTCTTGAGTTGGAACAGCTGAGGGAACCAGCTCCCAAATAACTCATCTATCTGCTCTGAGCACCATTTGCTTCCTCCTGCCATGCCTCTGGTCTCAGCCCAGCAGGCACACTGACCATTCTGCACTGTTAGTCCAGAAAGATGAAACAAGTAGCATAATGTCGAGAATGTTAAGAATCCAAACAAATGAAGAAGCCAAAACAAAGCAAAGCACTCTGACAAATGAACAGCACAGGAGCATATTCCAGAATTTTCTAGGCATCATGGTTTGCATAGGGTTTGGTGTCCACATCCATTTTCCAACAGCAGAAGAGGTTTCTTGTGTGTGTCTGTTTACTCAAACGCCTCCTCCTATCCACAGTTCTACTGTCCTATGTAATTGCTTTCTTCAAGAACAGCACAAGGGTTTCACTCATGTGTTCCCCTTATAGTAAATGGAGAAATGGTAGTGAAAGAAAAGCAGCATCAGAATACAGACTCCTCTTTATATTATTTTTATTTGAGGGACACATGGTTACTCTTAGCATGCCTCCTCTATACAGCATATTCATCTGCTTGACACCGTCTTTCATCTAGTATCTGTCCAGCCTCTGTCTCAGGGTCATTTATCAAACCTGCATCTCTACATCCATGATGGAGATGTGTCCCAAGCTGTCCACCTGCCTCCCATGTCCAGCTACTGTAAACCATCTGCAGTCAGCTCTCTGTATCCAGCCCAGGTAGTGGAGGTGTTTATCTGTGCTCTGAGGGGACACTAGCCTAGTAAATGAATGGCATCTTAGGTCAAAAGTAACTTGAGGCCTCTCATTGTTCTGCATTGTGATCCTTTACCAAGGAAGGCATGAGATGAGAGGAGAACTCAGAGCATCCTGTGGTTCTGACCACGACAGGCGAAGGAGTTAGCAGACCTCATCTCCCTGTCCCTCTTGGTGACATTTTCCTTCCAACTTAGAAGGGATCATAGGGCCATCAGTGCACCATGCCCAAGCACAACCATGTTTCCATGTGTGTCTGGCATTGTTGAGTTCACCACCAACTCACAGATGGTAAGTCGGTAGTGGAAAGTGCAACTTAAGATGCCAAAGGAGACAAATGTCCTAAGATCCATAGCTTGAAGTTCACTTCTTGGCAAGGAATGTCAGAGAGACTAACTTGGCTAAATCTAAAAATATCCAAATCAGTTTAGGCTCTACTGAACCCCTTGTGACAGAAATCTTATTTGTCTAAATAAAAATTAAATAAGTAGCTGAGCTACACCCTTCTACCATCTGAGCTTGCTATTCATCATCTAAATGGAGTGGCTGTACCCAGTGGCCCTGCTTTGAATATGTAATGTTAGTAGTGCAGCGATAACATTAAATTTTACTTTTTGTTTCATACCGAAAGCTATTTTTTATTAGAGATTATAAGTACACATACTAGTTCAGTTCACTTTGACAAAATCATACGTGCATAGAATTTGATTTCAATCCCCATCATTGAACCGTGGGATTTTGACTGAAGAAGCAACTTGAGAGAAAACTAACTCCTTGACAAATAATAAGACCATCCTAGGGCAGTTTTGGTGGCTGCCCATGTGAAGCCGACAAGCAGGTTCAGTGCAGTGTAGACACGTAGTTGCGGTGTGGACTGGATGGGTGGAGGAAAGCTTGCATGCAGCAGGTGGCAACTGCAGTGATGGAGCAGCGCTGTTCGCAATGCAGACACCAAGGCTGAAATGCACTGCGACCGAGTGCTCAGAGCATCAGTGGGCAGGAGGGCGTTTCTGTTCTGTTATTTACTTTATAGCTCACCACACAACTCAACTCTCTTCTCAGATACCCTCTCTCAGAAAATAGAATACAGAATTTCCCCAGCTGAAGATTCTTTTTTCGAGTGCATGGTCTGTGTTTCTGCTTTTAAAAACCAGCGAATAATTCCTTTGTCTCCGTTACCAAAGTTTAGATATTGGAGAAACTTTGAGCTAGAGTTTTTATCCACAGAGTATTACGATAATGATTCCTAGCATCAAAGCAGTCTCGCCTGTTTATATTAACTGAATCATTCATTTATGCACTCTTTATGCACCTCTGTATGTACATTTTTGCATTGTTGTGCACTATCAAATGTAATTGCCATCTAGGATACTACTTTTTCCATATTTGTTACTCCTTTTGGAATCTTTTTAAATAACTTTCTTACTCATCTTGGGTACATTTCAAATTTTTTATTTTTTGATTTCTTCAGATGGGATTGGTCCCAGATCAGCATCATTGCCCAAGTTATGGGTGCTTTCTCCATTATGGATTCAGACTTAGAGTCCTAAAATGAACTCCTTGCAGGGGTAGACACACTAGTTTCTAGAGCTATGTCCTCCAATATAGCAGCCACAGCCATGGGTGTCTACTTAAATTTAAATAATTGAAAACAAAGTAAAATAAGAGATGTGCTCACTCAGGTGAGTGACTGTGTTTCAAGGGCTCAAGAGGCACCTGTGCTAATGCTGACTAAATTGGACACCAGAGTTCTAGCACATTAACACCACTATAGCAGGGGCCCCCGGACAGCTTTGGGAGACTAACATCTTTTGAGTTACTCTTGGGGACTGTAGAGGGTTGGGTCATCAGAAACCCCAATGTTTGGAGGTACATGAATCTCCTCCTATGGTTCAGAAACATCTAGTCAAAGTTATTATGGTGTTTAAGGGACATAATACCAAAAGTACTAAAAGAATTTTAAAATATCTTTCAGACTGGTTGTGAGTCAAAGACTACTCGATTTTTCTTTTTCTTTTGGAATGTTGGATATTGGCTCAATGTAGACACCAGAACAGCATAAAAAAACAACAGCAATAAAACTTTATCAAGGAAAGACACCCAATGAATTCCCAAATGGGATCATTGTTGTGATTGAAATAGATAGTGCAATATTTGGATTTTTGAGTTAATAAGATGAGGCCTCTACCTTGGCAGCCTTCTTTGAGTTCAGTTTACTCCTGTCTGTAGACAATACAAGTAATAATTCATTTCAAAAAACACGTTTAACTTAAGAATCTCCCACTAAACATCATCATTATCACGTTCTTTATGTGCAAAAAATATATGACTAAACAAGGAAGTCTTTAACTCCACGGTCATAACCACATAACCAATCAAACTGAAATGTACTTTTAAGCAAAAATATTTTGCATCTTCAGGAATGGAAGGAATTGGCATTTATTTGGTAGACCATGTGCTAGATGCATATTTTTATAATACACTTAGATATTATTACTTCCATTTAATATGTAAAGATGTTCAATTTTAGAAAGCTTAGTGACCCCCAAAGCCTTGTAACTGAGAAGTGGAGGAACTTGGATTTGAACCCAGGTATGTCCATACCCAAAACTTCTTCCTACAACACAGGGAGTGCCATAGCCCTGGACCATCCATTTTCCTTCTTCTGAGTTGCTCTGGAGACACAACAGAGCTATACATTTGTTCTGTTGGTCCCCTCTCAGGGAAATTATTTTCCTCTCTCTTGCCTTGTCCCAGGTTCTACTCTACTGAAAGGTCAAAGTGAAGCCCATAATGTTGGCTCTGACCTTGTTGCTGTCTACTTACTTTCAAAGTGTTGTGCCATATTTGTTCAACTGTTTGTAAATGAAGACTAGCCAAGACCATGGGTCTTTGTAGGGTACTCAGTTGACCTTTTGAACTTTCTGCTTGGCAGTCAGCATTTTTCAACAGTAAGTTCATTTCATAATTGAAAAGTAGTTTTTGTGAATGACTTCATGGACCACCAGAAACACATTCTATATTAAACCCAGGGCATATCCTAAACACTGGAATCTTTCATTCTATATGGAAAGGGCCAAAATATTCTAGGAAAACAAATCCTAGAACTAAAAGTTTTAATGTAAAATTCACTCTTATCATCATATCATTAGTAAAAGTAGCAACTAAGAATTTCATGCATTGACTCTGAGCTGATATGTTATTTATAAAGTGATGTCTATATGCCCATTTTATATGGCATCATCTACAAGCATGACTAAAGGCTACTGGGATATTGCAGATATGACACACATCTCAAATCTCACATTTGTTCCTTAATCCCACCGGTAAGGTTTTGTCTTTCATAGAACAAATCTGTTGTGCAAAGGTGTGGGTCATGTTTTCCCCACAGTGATGCAATTTACATAGTGGTGGTCTGGGCCTATGTACTTGGATGAGAGTTTGGCAATTTTATCCATTATTTTGTGTGTTTATGTCTCTAGGACACTTGCTTGGTAAAGAACAGCTTTCTCCATATGCACGTAGCGGTGGAGAGAAGTTAGGTTTCCTAAGATCTTAAACATTCTAATTTTATTTCTATTGCTACAGTTCATTAAGTTTGGAAGTTTGCCTAACAGGAAGTTGTTTCCCCCAGTTGGAAGGGTGCTAAATGGCACAACCTGAGAGGTGTGTTTATATCAGTTGAGGTTCAATAATCAAGGACAGCAAGCAAGGGAAAGAGGAGGCTTTGCACTTCTGAAGCAGAACTTCTAAAGGCTTTTTGCCAGTGGGAGGTATAGAGAAAATGGTGGCAGGAATGAGTCAGACTCAGAAGAGCAAGAGTTGGCATTCCCCAACACACACCACACTCTCTAGGGCTTCCTGAGGCAGGATAGAAACATGAAAGGAAAGAGGTACTTACTGTTTGGGTCTACATTTTCACAGAGTTCTGTCTTTGCCTCACCGTTGGGTCTGTCACTGGGTTTGTGTGACAGCCGCGATGACATGGTGGCTGCTGTGACTACTGCCTTGAAGCTTCGCTTTCGTTTCTGGACATTGAGTTCAGGGTGGAAAATGATGATGTACACTTTCGGCATGTACAGCATTCCCAGCGCCACAGACGCACTTAGGTTCATGGAGATTGTAAGCGTGGTAGTTTGTATGTAGAGCTAGGAGACACAACACACAAGGCACTATTACAAATACAATGACCGCAGAGGGAGTCTGCACACTTGAAGCAATATCAAAAATGACAAGACCTCGGAGGGAAGACAGCAACCTCTGAGTCCTTAGAATGACTGCACGTTCTTGGGAGTATTAATGTATTTTAACTGGATACCACTGGGTAAATCCATGTGTATGCTTGCCTTGAAGAAGTCTTCTACGTGGAATTTCCCTTTCATCAGATTTAAAGTAATTTTATTCATAATGGTAGGTGTTTACAAAGACACAAAGACCATAGGAATTCTAATCTCAAGTAAGGAGTGGTTATTGTTAATTTTGCCTATGCAGAAATCTGGGATCTCATTTGAAAAGTATTTTTTTTTAAATGTCCTTTTTTGTATCATTTTAAAAATACTGCACCTTCAGCATCTGTACAGAGTAGTGAGTTATGTTTTCCCTTCTGCTTAAGTTTATACCACAAAACACAAAGGTCAAGGGACAAAGACCTGCTGATCCTGGCTTGTCCACTTTACATTGTCTGTTTGCTAATGGAACAAACCTCATTCTACCATTGTGTCATCTGTAGTATGAATGGTAACTCATGCTTGTCCTTGTCTCCTTTTGTTTCCGTGAGAAATCAGTGGATCGACTGCTGACTTGATGTCTGGTGTGTTAAGTCATTGTTGTGGCTATACGTTTAAAAAAGGTGACAGCTGAAGGATGGGGGAGGTTGAACTGTTAGTACAGGGAAGGCCACTGACAACTTACCTTGGTCCAGTGGTGTTTACAGTGTGCCCTACCATGACCCCCTACATGATCAGGTGTGCATTTTGCATGTTTTTAAACACTAGGCTAAATTCAAGCGTCGCCTCTTACGTTGGTGGAAAGCAGAGTTGCATTGCCAGTGATGTCCTACAACTAGGCTGTCGTAGTGACAGAAATGCCCCATCCTTACTGTAGTCCATGTGGTCCCAGTTGGTCTGTGCTGGACTATTGTTTCAGACAAAATTTTTACCATTGCCCACCACCCTACCCCATCCCTAACCCTATCTTCCCAAGGCTCCATCCCCAGGGGCTGTCCTTCAGATCTGGAATGTACTGTGTTCATTCAGCCAGGATCTTTGTTTATACCTTTTTTAAAATTTTTCTTTTCCTCTGTGTGGAATGTTTCTCCTCTGCTTCCTAGTACATCCATCCCAAGCTGCTCTCGCCCACAGCTTCAAGTCAAAACTAACTTCTTAACTTACACACTCTCAAAGAACTGTTCTCTTTCCATCCTTGGCCTCATTTGTAATCACATACCCTCTACCCTGATGATTTGACTGAGCATGTTTGCAACTAGGCCTTAGGGTCTGGGAAGACAGATCTTTGCTCTGGAGTGCACTGTTATATCTGTGTTGCAGGAAAATATTAGATTTTTGATAAACAGAATGGATGGTCTCATTTGTTTGATACCTTTTCCCTGCCCATGCCTTGGTGATCAAACAGTCTTTCTCTAAATAACAGGAATTTCATCAGATCTGTTAACTGCCTGGACATTTCTGATGTTAATTCTTCAAATTGAGGCCCCTGTAAAATTATAAGAGACTGCCATCTCATCTGGAAGGAATGAAGTTTTTTCACAAACAAGGATTTGAATTTGTATGTCTCTGAACAGTGAAAGGGATCTGCCAGCTGCTGACTCTGTGATACATAATGAATATAAAACAGAAAGACAAAACAATATCGAATTAATGATCCTTTGAGTTTTTAATTAGACCATCTTTTTGAAGCTCATCTTTTCCTGCTGGAATATCTTCAGATTTGAATGTCATTCCATACTGCTAGCCTGCACTGTGGAAAAAAGGCTCATCACGGGCACAGAGCTTTGTGGAGCTAGACAACACTGCTTGCTTTCTTCATGGTCACAGCTTATCACTGTGTTCATGTGTCATCCAAGGCAGCAAGGGATATAAGCAGATCCATGGTAACTGAGGTTCTGTTCACATTTCTCTGCTCATGAGCAAATTTTACAGTTGAAATTATTCACTCATTATTTATACATAATTATAATTACATAATTATAAATTATATGTGTATGTGTGTAGAAATGAATACTTTCTCTTATCAAAGACTAATTCTTAATTTAAAACTATAACTATGACATTTATGAAATACAATTTAATTATTTTAAACAACATTATTGGAGCTTTGAGATATATACACACGCAGATTGTGTGTGTGTGTGTGTGTGTGTGTGTATGCACACATACATGTACCTGTATAATGTTTTTCAATTGTGTAGTCTCTGGTAATACTTCAAAAGTACATAGAAACTAAGACAAATATCACAGACCACATTCTTACCCCTGCCCCCACCCCCACCCCGCAGTTCCTCCTTACATATCATGGAGGAGAATGAGGAGTCTAGAGATAGTACTGCTGAATTCAGGGAACTTTTACTAGTCATGTGACATTTATCCTCAGTTTTCATATCTGTAAAATGGGAATACTAGTATCTCACAATGTTCTTTAGATGATCAAATGTTAGTATTTGTAGAGCGTTTTTAATAGGATTCAGCAAGTAGTAAGTACTATCTACAAATATAAGTACAGAGAACAGGCTGCAAAGGTGTTGGTTCACAGGGTTCAACCCCACCAAATCCCAGGAGGGGAGCTAAGTTGGTGACTCCTTGACTTTCCAGGAAGAGTCAACGTTAAGCCCTCATTTTTTTTTTAATCATGCATTATCTTTAGTATATTGTTTTAACAATTCATAACATATTTATATTTAGTGTCATGGTAGTTCTTATTTTACTTGATTCTTCCTTGTAATTCACTACTGTGTTTAATCTTGGATATTTCATGCTATCTTATTTTTCTCTTCCATATGATTTGCTTTTAAGTGTAGAGGATTTGGTGATCTGTATGAGTTCCTTTCACCAAACACAGGGGTCTAGGTACATGCAATTTTACTGAGAAGAATCCTTGTCCTCTGAGCCCAGTACCTCCCTTCCTGAGAACCACCAGGGCTGGTTCTCACTGACTCAGGTCTGTGGATAGAAGGAAGACTGCGCCGGAATTATCAAACATGTATTTTGAAAACTAAACCTTATTTTTATCAACCTCAATGAATTTCCAGAATCTAGTTTCTGCTTTTGGGTTGAATGTGTGTTTTTTTTTTTTTTTTTTTTTTTTAACACCCACATTAAGGTAAGAAATTCAGAGCCAACAAGAAGCCAGTTGTGCACAATATTTTAGAATGGTTTTCTTGTAAAGATTCATGCATGAAATCCATGCCTCTATTCGCTCCATCTTTGCTTCCTCATCCACAAAATGATGATAATAGTTCCCATTTCATATGGTTGTTGTGAATATCAAACTAATATTTGAAAATTACTGAGCAGAGTACCTGGGGAATCAGTACCCATGAAATGTTGACTGCCAATATTTATGTTTTACTGTGTTAGGTTGACAGCATGTAGCTCTCAGGATAAGACTTGATCTGTAACAACTTGACATGTTTTAACATTTCTGTTGTTTAAATAGGTTGTAGTGTCTACACATCCAGTCTTAGTCCTGCTGAGGCACATAGAAACGTGACAGAAAGCATAGTATAAGTATGCACAGCGAGGGCTGCGGTTGTGGCTCAGTGGTAGAGCACTTGCCTGACGTGTGAGGCACTGGGTTTTTTTGCTCAACACCACATAAAAATAAATAAAGGTGTTGTGTCCATCTACAACTTAAAAAAAAAAAAAAGAATGCAGTTATGGGAACAGTTCAGTGTCATGCAGAGTTCTGCTCTGTGCCTTATCTTACATTGGACTCATTCTTCATGGTTGGGTAAAGTGTGCATGCTTATCATGAGATGCCTGAGTTGCTTTGTATGTCAGTACAGACTTTAGTGTTAGTTGACTTCTCCTTGTGTAACTCCAAAAGCTTGGAAACTTCTGTCTTTCACTACAGCACTGTCACTAATAACTAATCATGCCAAAATGTAGTTCAAAGCAAAGCTTTTATCCTCTTCAGGAATTGAAGAAATTATTATTTAACTAGACAGATAATACTTTCTGGGTGTAGGGCATCTCTGAAGGCTGCTACCTCTTCTGTGAGTGGTTCATAATTGGTTTCATTGAAGACCACTTTATGGATTTCAAAGCAAATTGTGAAAAAGCAGGTATTAAATATTGGAAATCAGAGTATAGTCAATGCTAAAAAAAATAGAGAAAAATAAAATTTTAAAAAATCACAGGGCATAGTGATAGATAAAAGTGTATAAGTACTTAGAAAAACCCAATTTGAAGTTTTTGAGTTTATCAAAATAGTCTTAACCATTATTACTAATGTTTTTAGAAACAGACTACCATATATTCATTAATCACCTCCTTAATCTACATAAAAACTCAATTCATCCAATTATAAAAGAGTTCTGGGACAACTAGATGGTGCCATGCCATTGATATGAGTTATTTCCTTCATGGCCACGACAGGTAACCCCATTGTTAGTCGCATTTTCTGGATGTACTGTACCTGAGACGCCCTTTCCACTAGCACTCATGGGGTCCCCTTTTAAAGATGCTACAAAGTGTCTGCACTGGTGTGTTCTGGTGGAGGACCTCCTGATTTTCTGGTAGAAAGACTGTTAGAGTTGCTACTAGCAGCTTTAGTTAAGAACGATGTATTCTGTTCTTTCAAATTGCTAGGAGAGCATTTTAAGCTTTCTTTCTGTGGTGGGTGGGGATATGGCAAGCATGGAAGGTTCTAAAATGTTCATTAGCTTGATTCTACCTTTTTACAGTGCACATGTGAAAATATCATGTCATGCACTACAAGCAAGCAAATAAAAATGTTTATCTGTGCTGGTTGTGCCTGTAATCCAGTGACTCGGAGGATCACAAGTTCAAAGCCAGCCTCGGCAACTTAGTAAGACCCTGTCTCAAATGAAAAAATAAAAAAGGGGATGGGAAGGTTGCCTAATGGTTAAATACCCCTGGCTTCAATCACTAGTACCGCCCCCCCCCCCAGATTATTTGTCAGTTTAAAACAACATATAAATAGCTAAGATGCTCAATTGCTACATAATGCATTCCTGCTTATATCCTTTTTTAAACAACGTCTGTTGGTCCCTACTTACCCTTCCTCTTGGTATCACCTTTGATACCGAGGTGTCTTGGACACCTTGCTTACATTTGAAGCTCAGTGCTTCGGCACTTGTACTTGAAGCTCTTCTCATCTACCAGGTCAGTCTTGCCCCTTTTCCCAAGTCGAGCTCAAAACCACTCACCTGGTGTGCTTAGAGCATGGCTGGTGGTGGCATAAGCTTTCACAGTGAAATGTCCTTCTGACATGATCGATACGTTAGAAAGTGATTTGAGCATCTCATAAAGTTCATGCTGCAGCTATACGATTTCTTCAAGAAACACTACACAGACAGTAGTCCATGTCAATACGCAAGACCCGCACTTGGCCCTTTCCAGACATCTGCTGGCTACCCCCTTCCAGAGTCAGTTCCAACCAGCAGTTCTCTTGGGATCCACTCCAGGCACAAATGACAGGCCATTTTTATAGGTGAAGTGCTTGCTGTATTCCGTATTTATTTAGTATTGTATCCCTAGCATAGTTTTCCCTATCAATCCTGTGTCTTTTGTGAAATAATTCTACATGGCATGGTGACTGTTCTAGGATATGTACATCAGGTTATAGTAGAACTGGCTAGATAATAAACACCATGTACATGTTAAATTCTGGTTAATGAAAAAGTTACACACTTGAAAGAAGTATCAGGCCTGATAAACATCTTTGGCATTTACTGTTGTTTCAGGAAAAGCTATCATTCATGGTTCATTGGTAGGAGGATTTTTCCTATTGCTTATGCATCTCTATTTCCTCATTACCAGAGTGGAGAGAATAACGTCTATGTTATAAGATTGTTGTTGAGTTCTAACGAGATGACCACCATAAAAATATACAGGACAGTGCCCAGCATGTTAGCAACCACTCAATAAAAGATGTTACTATCACTGATTTATTTATTGACTGTAACATAAAATACCTTATATCAACACTGTTCTTTTTCATAGTCTTAATACATTTTGAAATGATTGTCTTTCTTACAGAATCCACTGAATAATGGTGTGTTTTAGGGAGGAAAATCTCATTAAGTTTGTTCTATTTTGTTGAAAAGTATTCTCAAACCCCTATTTCATCTGCCATTGACTATTTCATGAGAAATAACCAATTTTATATGTTCCCAGGTGATAGTTGAGAATTGGGATAAGAAAGCTTTAATGGAGTCTTTAGGTGGGATGGGAGAAGTTTCATAATTCTCATAACATCCCAGAGTCTTGTAATAAAAATGAAAAATATGCCTGATGTTCAGTAGAGAGGAAGGTGTGTTATTATCTGACTTTGAAATATTGGTGTGACCAAACCCAAATGAAAGTTCCTGCAGTTAAGACCAGTACTTGCTATCTTTTCCACCTGTAACCTCTGCTTTCTAATTGAAGTGGCCATGTTTTTTCTTGAAAAATAAACCGTATCATGTGGCTGGGAAGGGACAGAATGTTTGGAGTCAGGATTCCAAAGAAGTCTCCATACTGCAGGATTTTTTTGTAGGTGAGAATTAATACATGATGATAGAAAGATCCAGTATGTTAAAAGGGAAAACACTGTTTTTTGTTTTTTAATCCTGTAGGGGTCAAGGAATTTGCATCTTCTATTAGGATAGTTTAAAGGAAACAAAGATTTTTGTTATTAGAATTGACTTCAGTTCTTGGCCTTGGACTACTGGTGAGTGATTTAGGGCAAGTTACCCTAGATCTGGCTAATGAGTGAGTCCAAATTTAAACCAGAATACTATCAGAGTGCCTGATATAAAATCTTACCTCTTTTTACCTCTACCATGGAGAATTTCCTATAGATTTGAAGATAAAAGGAAATCATGTGTGCAAAGTAGTCAGTATAGTATCTGGCTTATGGTGGTGGTTAGGAATTCCCAGTGTCATTATTAGACAGCTTTATATTCTGCAGAAATGCTTAGTGTTGTTCTGTGTAGACCTCCAATCACTAAATAGATGTTAGATAGATAGATGATGTAGTTACAGAGATGCATACCACACACCGAATAGTCTGGGGTAGGCATCTGATCACTGAATCATAAACAACAGAGAAAACTAGATGATTACTGAACAAGACCTAGTTTTACGTGTTTTGTATTTCTCATTGAATGGCTGCAGGCAGACACGATATTAAGTCTATACGCAATTGCATTATTTATTTGGACGTAAGGCAAGTACTCCAGGTGAATACAAATCAGTTTCTGGAGCATGAGATAAGTGATTTTGTTCATGCCCGAAATCAGCTATGTCTCAGAACTTCGCTCTGCTGACCAGAAACCTGATGCTGTGTCTTTTCCCACATAGCGTCATCAGAGAGATGCTGTCATTGCAATTGAGCACATCCTTGGGAAAGCTTAGTGTTGCCCTCCCCGTACCACTTGGACAAACTTTAGGCTGTCTTGATGGCCAAGTCTTGCAGAAAAGCCATTTCTGATTCCAAGCACAACCCACACACTCATATACTGATTGAGAGAATTTCTGTCCCCATCAGTCCTCTGACCCCTTAGCCTTGACTTTGAAAATGTTTTCCCTTTCCAATTGTCAGGTAGGAGCTCTGTTCTTTTATCTAGCCAATACTATCACTGTTGGCTCTGTTGCATGATCTAAAAGGTTATTTACCACTCCTGCTGGTTTGAGAACTGAAAAATTGTTAGGGCTCTTCTTTGCAGTGATTTTCCATACAATGGCAAAGCACTTTCCCCATAGTCAGCCTGGAGAGAAACACTTGTGCCAGATTTCATCAGCTCCCTTGAAATCTCCAGCCACGTTCATCCAGACTGAACCTACAAATTTTTTTGCAGGAGATTATATCTGGGTCCGAATTGTGATGTGAAAATTCTGGCTTGTAACCTCACTGGGGAATGTCTTGGGTAAGAAAGAAAGATGCTGTGTGTTCCTTTGCAAGTCAACCAGTGGGTTTTAAGAAAATGAAGTCTGAGCTTAAAGGGTTCAGTTTGTAAGGATGCAACAAACTATTCCATTTTTATAACCGAAAAGCTGTCAAACCTTGCCAACTTCAAGTCCCCATCATTGTTCAGATGAACATAAAGAGAATCAAGTGAAAATACTGATGTCGAATAAAGGGTTAAAAACACTGCCCTTAGTACTTATTAGGCATATTCCATGTGTTTTAAATTAAAATTGTTCAGTGTTTATCACAATCAGACACAGGACTGTTACTGACTAGGAGACAATGTAGATTCTCATAAAAGCAAAATGCGCTCTTATCTCACTTCTCAAGGCTGATGACAGTGGTTTCCGATGAACTTGGGCAGTTCAGATCATCCATATTATCCCAGTCCTCACTCTTAGGTTCTGGCTGTGGTTTTTGTGTGCCTTCCTCTGCTCCTCTTCCGCTGTTGCTCCCATCTGGCTGCTGAGTGGTGATAGCTTCCTTCTTCCCTTCAAATTACTTCACCTTGCGTGAGTTCACTTCTTTCCTGTGTGCACCCTTATTTCCCTGCATGTCTGATACTGCCTGGGTGGTGATGTGAGGCAGGGTCCCCAGCTGCTGCCCACACTATGTGGTACCCATTAGTTAACAGGCTGTGTGGTGCCCCTGGCACTCTAGCAGATGAAATCTAGCTCTGCTGAACTGCCTACCTAAGGTGAGTCTGTGTTCCAGATCCCTCAGCAGGGTCCTCGGCTGTGTGTAGTGGCTTAAGCCCCAAAGGAACAAATAATTAAAATAAGACCACCCTGGAAACTGTAGGTATTGGCTGTTCAGTTCAAGCCTCTAAATGGAACAGTGAGGACCCTTGGATAGGGCACAGAAGTGACATCCATCCTAATGAGAAGGAGTGAACTCAGGCACACAGCAGTGGCTATGCGGTCTGGCTTTGATCCTACTTTCCAAGGTTCATTTCCCTTTCTTTTTGTTTGCAAGGTCTGAAAAGCACTATTTCCAGACACTTGCCTTGGGGTCTGCAGTCTGGCCTGCCTTCTAAATTTTCCTAGACTCTTTGCAGGACCTGACAGGTAGTTCATCCCCCTCCCCAGTGCTGCCAGCAGTTGCTCTGCAGTAGTTGAATGGCCTATCACATTGTGGATGCAGATGAAAATATCTGACCTGTCCCAGAGGATTCTGTGGGTCCCTCTTAAAATGTTCCTCATTTTCTCCAGGTACCTCAGGTGAGCCATGCCCTGTCCATTCTTAAGGCCTTTGCTCAGGATGTTCCTTCTGTCTTAGTTGCTGCCCTGCCCATATTTACCTAAATGAATATAACCTATGATATAACACACTGTGTGGCCAAGATCAGTGACAGAAGGGAGCAGTGCACTAGACTGGAGTGGGAGTGGGGGACGTGGATGCAGGTCCTGGCATGTGTCACCTGTGCCTTCTTGGGCCTTTCAGTTAACACTTCTGAGTCAGGGATTTAGTAGCTAACAAATGAGGTGAGTAATAATATACAGTGTGAGCAGAACCAGGATATTATTCTTTTTGAGTCAGTGAGGGAAACAGCAGCCAGAGGTGTTTTAGTCAATTTTTCCATCACTGAGACCAAAAGACCTGAGAAGACCAGTTTTAGGAGTAGGAAAAGTTGTATGATGCTTATGGTTTCAGAGGCCTCAGTCCAATGCTTTAAGCTTGAGACAAGACAGCACATCAGGATAGAAGGATGTGGCAGGAGGGCCACTCAGAACATGGTGAGCAGGAAGTGGAGAGACCTCTGCTCACCAAGGACCGAATATAAACCCCAGAGGCACACTCCCAATGACCCACCTCCTCTAGCCACACCCCACCTTCCTGAGGTCACCACCCAATTAATCCACTCAAGTGGAATAATGAACTGATTAGGTGAGGGCTTTCCTAACCCAATCGTTTCACCTCTAAACCTTCTTGTATTGTCTTACATGAGATTTGGGAGGCACCTCACTTCTAAACCACAACAGTAAACATCACCATCCATATTTCACTGTGTTTGTCTGTATGTGAAAAAGAGGTGAATCTCTGTCCCAACCAGGAAGCATGTCTCTAGCTCAGCTCACCATTGTGTCCCTAGTGTCTTTTACTGGGGGTGGCAAACAGAAGGAGTGAGACTGATCTCGTCAAGGAGGGAAGTCCTGGGCACACAACAACAGGGGTTCTTTTGCAGTCTTCAGCCTCCATCACTTGCATTATCTTAAGCAGCTGGGAAGGACTTAATGAGAAAGGGAAAGGCCTAAGTCTCCTAGGGACTTTGCATTCACTCACGTGACACCGGGTGTGGCCACTGACATTTTCTAACCCATCTTCGATATATTCATTAAACAGTAAAGTACAACAATCCATAACCCCGAATAGCACCTGGAGCAACATAGGAAATCAACAGTCCTGCCCTCTAGGGAAGGACAGGAGCTTATCTTTCAAAAACCTTGGCCTCACACTCAGGTTGGGAACTCCTTATCTCAGCACAAGGGAACAGGGAATGGTTGCCATGTCAGTTTAGCAACTGCTTCAGGCACTGAGGCTTCTTTGTTTTTCTTTTGGACGTAGAACTATTGACTTTACCAGAACCCTGGATGCATTTTGTGTTTGCATTCTTATCCCTCTTCAGGTTTTTATAAATATGTAACATATTTATTGTTGAGTTTGTGGGGGAATGTTATGGATCTGAAGTAAATTCCTATCTATAATCCAGAAAATATCTAGGCTCATGTGTAGAGTGCTTACACTGAAAATAATGTTTTAGAAGAAGATCTTTTGTTTCATTTCATTTTCCTCTTGAAATGAAACTTTAACAGACTTTGCTATAATCCTAAAAAAAAAGAAAAAAAAAATTGCTTGGAAGAGTGAGACCTAAATAATTTTGTGTTTTTGTGCCAGGCATTGAACCCAGAGGTACGTTACCACTGAGCCACCTCTCCAGTCCTTTTTATTTTTTATTTTGAGACAGGTTCCCACTAAATTGTTTAGGGTACTGCTAAGTTGTTGAGGCTGGCTTCAAACTTGTAATCCTCCTCCCTTAACCTCCGGAGTTGCAGGGACTACAGGCGTCACCTATAGTTGTATCACCTGGTGTGCGTCACCATGCCTGACTTCTAGAGTCATTTTCAAAGAAAATTTTCTCTTCAATTGTGGCTTATGGAATCACCATGTTTTTGTTTTTGTTTTTTAATGTAAAGGAGGGAAAACGCCCTTCCTGTTGTACACAGTGATGTCTATGGTGGCATCAGGCTCCTTCCATTAGCAAGCTTGCAGAAATTCCTGAGGAAGTTATCCTTGTGTCCCCAGAGATAGAAGTTTGTCACCTTTAATGTATGGATCACCGTCCTCTCCAACCCCATAGACTGCTAAGGAGGGTTCCCTCTGAAGCATGCCTCTCCACTAATGTTTCTTCTCAGGAACTATTAGTTACATCTCCTGTTTGCTTTGATTGGAACTTTTAAGGGTTGTTCTTTAATATGTGGGGTTCCATCATATTTTATACTTCATGTCCAGTCTGTTTTGCAGTTGGCTAATATTATTTGACTAATACCTCTAGACTCTGTTCCCTTCCCTCCTTGCTGCCCCCATCCAGTTACTATCCCTAGAACACAAATAACAGTGGCTTTCACTTACAAGTGCTCAAGTTCTAGGTCTCTCCTCCTTCAGTACTTCATGGAACTTGGATACTGTACAAGAACCCCAGCTAGTCTCACTTCATTGATTTTTGTCTCCCTTCAACCAGTTCTTCACAGTCACCAGAGTAATCTTGGTAGAAACTTCAAATCTGATCAGGTCATGGGGTCTTCCCAGACTCCACACTGCCTTATAGCATCTGATCTGGCCATACTGCCAGCTTCCTAGCTAGGGTCTCTGAAATACTGTGCACTTGGCATTCTGGCATGCTCTGCATTCATTCCTAACAAAGGTATTTAATGTACGTTGTTTTCTCTGCCCAGAACTTTATTTTTTGCATGAATTCTTCATTAACTCCTTCTAACTTATCTTTTAGGTTCAACCTCCATGCCCTCATATTCCTCTACCAAATTGAAGTTTTTCCTGTTATTTTCTCTCTGGTAGCCTATTCTTTTTATTTGCAGTATATATTAAAAGAATAATTTTCATGATAGTCATGAATTCATTGATCTCAACTACTCTCTTACTAGAATTGAGACTTCTTGATGGCAGGAGTACACCTATCAATAAGAACAATTTCCAAAAATATTTTCAAATGAACCAAGGATAACAAATTTTTAAAAATAATTTCAGAGGAAGGTATACATATGAACATGCTAATGAGTAAAACTGACTTTCTGGGATATAAATGTATTTGGAGTACATTTTGATTTCTAAAGTGAATGCACTCAGAATATATTAATTCAAAAATCTGTTTTCAAAGAGTGTTTGTGACCCATTAAGGAATACAGTCATCCCTGGCAAAGCTTAGATGAAAGTGGAAGTTTTTTGAGTCTAAAGCTCATTCTGCTACACTGATATTCACTTTCAACTAAAAAGCCTATTTAATAAAAGAGTAGATTATAGACTTGTTTAATTTTTCATTCTCTAAGGCTTTAATTGCCAGTGCTTAGAAAAACAAACAGCTCTAAGTAGTTCTAAAGGGAACGGACAGAAAATCCTGATTCTTTATCACATTTGTGTGTTTTTATATTTACAGTCATTTTTCCCCACTAAGAAATGTGAGCAAACATCTTCTGCCTGCAGTTGAAACTCAGTCCCACTTCCTTGCCAAAGCCGGCTTCTTGTCATGGCAATTCAGGATTTCTGTTTTTTTCCCCCAACTGCCTATACTCTCACATCCAGGCCCACATCACAAATGATCAAAAGATGGACAGACAGGAAAAAGACAGGAATAAAAAAATAATGCACAGATGGCATATGCAGGCTGTGTGCAGATGAGCAGGTAATGGTGTCTGATGGTCCTGCTCACACCTGCTTATGACATGCAGCAGAGGAAGGGAAGGGCAGACCGTGGAAAGTGCAGAGGGAAGATTAAAGCCACGTCAGGGAGATAACTTGGAATTCTTTGATTTTTCAAGTACACATTGAGTGTCCCAGTATATTTATTATTTTCTTAGTGTGGTGGGATAAGACTTGTTCTCACACATGCATATGTGTGTGTGTGTGTGTGTGTGTGTGTGTGTGTATAAATAAAATAGAGGACAGTGAGCACTTCCAAAGCAGAGTCTATGACAGGAGCCCCAATATTGCAGCAGAAAGTTCTGGTGCCTTTACAGACACACAGAATGGATTGTATCATGCAATACCCGTGCCAGAGAATGTGGAAAAAGATCTGGCACACTGGAAAAGGTGAACCAAAGGGATTAGACAGAGGGAAAAATGGAATTTATTCCCCAGTAATAACAAGAGAGGCATTCTTGACGTGACCTTAAATTGGGAAAAAAAAAAAAAAAAACTAAAACATACCAGTCAAGGATTTGAAGAGAGGTCACTCAGTTTGGGCTGGAAATGCATCTGTAAGCATCAAGAACTGACCATACTACACATCCTTCTGGGTTTTGCAAAGCCTGGCTGGCTAGTTACAGGGTGTTTAAGAATTGACAGTACATTGCTACTTCTACTGTTAAGCTGTAGCAAAGACCTCCTGTCTATTAGATGTGCTTAGGGGAGAAATTTCCTTTGCCTTCATGGTCAGAAAGGGGACACCTGACTTTGTATTAGGACTAAGGGTTAACAGAGACATGTGTGGCATGAACATGAAAACACTGAACTAATCTGAACTCTAGTTTTTGTCGCATAATTGTTGTGGAAATTGGGAAACAGCCATTTCTAAACTCTCGTGTACCCATGAATTTGTCTTATCTAGCCATTGAACCTCAGAAACATCTCCTTCCTTTCTCAAGCCAGTATTTGTTTTCTTTTGGATTAAAATCCATGGCCTCCATATGTTATGATATGAATGTGAAGTGTCCCCCAAAATGTTCTATGTTGATCCCAAAATGTTCAGGGATGAAATGACTAGATTATGAGAGTTGTAATCTGATCAGTGGGTCAATCATTTGACGAGTTAATAATCTAAATGGACTAAATTGGGTGCTAACTTTAAGCAGGTGGGATGGGGCTAGAGGAAGTAGGTCGCTGGGGGTGTGCTTTGGGTTTTTATCTCCCTGGTGCCTGTCTTGCTCTCACTCTCTGCTTCTTGGCTACAGAGAGAAGCGCACCCTTACTCTGCCCTGCCCCTCTGCCATGATGCTTTCCCTCACTGGGGGCCCAGAGCAGTGGAGTCAGCCAGCCATGGACAGAACCTCTGAAACTATGAACCCCAAATATATTTTTCCTCCTTTACATTGTTTTTGTCAGGTATTTAGGTCACAGAGATGAAAACCTAACATACTGTATCATGCCCCAAATTAAGGAAAGTTATGTCATGTTTGGAAGAAAATTAGAATTTTGAAACAATATACCAATAATGTTTAAATCTGATAAGCAATTATATACCAATTATCTGAAAAGCATTATAAACAACTGTTCACATATTAATACTGTAAAATTACTAATGATATATAAAAGACACACCAGTGGCAATGTGTTGTGGGTACCGAGCTGCATCATCCAGAGGGATTCTACCTTCAGGACTGAGAGGTTTGATCATGCAGATGCTGTTAAGGTGATCAGCACAGCTACATTTCTAGTTGTGATAAAATCTGAATTATCAGTCTGTTCTGTAGATGATGCTTTTGGATAGAAAGAAATCTTTGCTAACCCAAGATCATGGATTTTCTCTATCTATTCCAGAGATTTTGTGGTTTTAGATTTTGTGTTCAGATCTACGATCAATTTTATATCAGTGTGACAGGAGGTATGGATCTGAGTTTAGTTTTGGACATGTATGTTGTTTCAGCACCATGAAAAAGCTATCATTTTTCTATGATATTGCCTTTGCATTTTGGTCAGCAATAGTTGACCATGTGTCTGTGGGTTCACTTCTTGGTTTTATTTGGTTCCATTGATCTGTTTGTCTTTATACTAATGCTTTTCTCTTTTGATTATAATAGCATTACAATAATTCTTAAAATCAGAACTCCAACTTTGTTTTTCTTTACTTTTCTTCCAGAGTTATTTTAACTGGGACCTCTGCATTTCTGTATGAATTTCAGAATAAGCTTGTCTATTTCTACAAGACAAGTGTTGGGATTATGATTAGTGTTGGGTTGAGTTTATAGAATGACAGAACTGATATCTTAATGTTGAACTTGCCAATTCATCAACAAGGTACTCTTTATAATCATTTTAGTCTACTTTATAAAAATAGTAATTGCACGTACAGTGAGGTGCCATGTGATAATCACACACACACACACACACACACACACACACACACAGAGTATATAATGAAGAAGTGGAATTACCATTTCCTTAAACATTTATCATTTCTTTGAGAACCTCTGAACTCCTTTTAGTAAATATGTAATAAACTGTTAACTCTAGTGACCCTGCTCTGCTATAGAACTTGATTTTATTCTTCCTATGTAAGGATTTTCTCTCAGCAAGTGTTCTGTAGTTTTCCATATACACACCTATTTTAAGACACTGGACTTTTGGGAAGAGCCCATGCAAATGTCACATGTTCCTGATTATGTTCAGGAGCACTTCATGGGTGGTACTGTTGTTGCCTTGTGCACCCCATCAGGGGCACACAACGCCATGCTGTCCTGATACTTGCTCAGTTTGCAAAGTAAAAGCAGAAGGCTTTATGGAATATTTTTTTGTTTTTCTACTATCTTGGTAAGTAGAACTCTAGTTCTCTCTAGAGGTAAGAAGAAAGCAGAGGCCACTACATCCCTTCCCTTCCCCTTACTCCCCTGTAGTGACTGGGAGACATCTGCTTGGTCCTGGTACCTGGCCTCCAATGCCTGTAGTCTTGCTATCAGGAGTTCATGTGAGGTGAGCTCCTAAAGGATTAAAGTGAGGAAAACAAAATCCTCACCATTCTAAAAACCAGTTCTCTCAGTATCGACAATCTATATTCTGTTCCTGTCTCGGTGAGATCTTACCACCATGGAGCCAGATAGGCTTGGATCAGTTTTATAGGTTTATAAGCTAAGAAGCAATCTGTTTTATAGGTACTCAATCAACATTAAACAAAAACAGGTGTTTCACTTACATAATGGAGCATACTACCTGTTAACAGATGGGGCTTCCAATAGGTGATTGCTTTCTTTCCATACAGGGCATAATTTATTTGCTGTGAGAAGAATCTTTATCTATTGAGATTTTACTGTGTGTCAGTCTTGGTGCTGTGGGGTGTTACATGTGATCACTTTAAAACAGTCTGGCTATTACTGAAGTCACAAAATATGCCTCAAAATGGTCATGGTGCCCCTGCCTTAATCAAATGGATGCCTTCTTCAATTAGTTCTGCATGCCATGTTATGGTAAAGCGCATTTCTGCAAAATAACAACAAGCTACCCGTCTTTCAGGTGGGGAGTACTATAGCATATATGCTTTCCCCATTTCTTTGCATCCCTGAAAACCCAGATGCACTGCAAATAATAGGGAAATGGCAATACTCCTATGTGCTCATGGGGAAGAGGGCCAAGATTCAGCAAGCTGCAGCTACTGTTCACCTCATTGGTCTTGAGGAAGACAGGAAGAAAAAAAGAAGAGCAAAACAGACCAAGGACTATTGGGTTATTGAGCTCAGGTACAGGAATTGCTTTCCCCATTTGAAAGTTAGCTTTGTAGAAATCTTCAAAATGCAATTAAATCTTTGATAGCGAGTACTGTCACCATTGTATTATATGAAATGTTAGTGTTTACCTTCCAGAAATGCTTAAACCTTGTTTTTATTTAAAAAAAAAAAAAAAAGGTAAAAAGTTGACATGCATGTACCACAAAAATATGAATGAAAAGAGCTCAAAGACTCAAATTGAATATAGGTCATTTGATAGTAACTATTTGATGATGTTATGTTGTTTGATGTTGTCTACACTACAGACAAGAATATGGATTTTCCTCAGATATGTTATTGCTATTTATGGAATAATTTTCTCCCCCCACCAAAAAAAAAAAGTCCCCTTAAAGCAACTACCATATTTTACTACATGATTGCCACCACATTCATGTACACTTACAAGTATTTCTTGCATCCTAATCCTCCATCAAATGCAGCTTATTAATTAATAAGTAATAGCGGCATACTTTTTTTGAAAAAGCTTCACTTGATGGTCATATCACACTTTTTTGCAAGGAAAAAAACCCAGAAAACAAAGACAACCCCAAAACCTTGGCATAAAATCTGCAGTGATTATGCAGTGAAATATGTGTAGTGTGTGACATATTTCACAGAGGGCATTATTTACCTCTGTGCATCAAGCTCTTTCTAAAAACTGGGTGAATTTCACACATCTCCGCTGATGGGAATGCTTGTTGCAGCTGGCTTTCATTAAGTGTCACACAGTGAGTGAGTTGTCAAGATAGGATGAAGCAAGCTAAAATGATTGTCGATTTTTAGTTAGACAGAAGGCTACCAAATAATGACAGTGGAACCAATCTTCACTTTCCCAAAATGATATTGTTTAAGCTACACAAACGTCTTCCCTCCTCCTCAACTTTTTAGAATATTCTCTACTCAAAAGATATGGTGAGCACTTACTGGGTATCTTAACACTGGGTCCTCCAAATTATTGAACTTGGTTTATAAAATTCACTGTGAGATCCAGCAAGGCTTGATGCTTTCACCACTCATTTAGAATTTAGAATATGTTTATATGGAGTTTACACACATGACCCATTGTTCCTTCATGCAGCATGGTGCATGTGAAGCTGGGAATTACAGAACAACAAATGCTAGATAGGCTTTTTATTCCTAGCTACCCTGGTTCAGTAATTATGCTGTGATGTTGTGGGTAGCAGGAGTGGAGACGCATGCCTCGGAGCAGAATGGTGTCTGCAGTCCTCACTCAGTTGGAGAGAACCCTGGAGAAGCGGCTCCTGTAGCAGATAGTCTGAGACCAAGGTACCTGTCTGATTAGTCGGGTCTGCCCCAGGAGAATCAGCTAAGTATCAAGATTGCTTGATTTTCCAGGCAACATGTAGTTTTCCCTCTGTTATTACAATTTAATAGCTTATGTCTCTTCCCTCCACCAGTACACTGGCATATGAGGGTCTCAAAAGTGTATGTTACACATTGTGAAAGCCTAGTGTTTCACACTAATAAACAGCAACATAGTGGGCACTTAATAAAAGTTTACATGAACAGCAGAAGAGGAGATTCTTGTTTTTCTCTTTGAGTATTTTTGAACTCTACTCTTCCCTAATGGTCATTATGATTCCATAAAACCCTTTTTCCTCTTCCAAAAGCATGCCCCAACTGCTTTAGTACATTTCTTTTTCTGTGGACTGGATTAACAAAACACTCTGGTCATCTTTTCTGCTGAAACATGTAGGATGCATGAGGAATAGGCTTTACTTTCCCGAGCATGAACTTGCTATTCTTTTGACATTGTTATGCAGTGAGTCACATTAGTTTGTTTTAAGACACTGCAGACTTACTGCATCGATTTCAAAATACCTGTAAGTCAGTACTTACCAGCAACAGTGAATGGGAATTCTCTTCCGAGCTCCATTGCTAGGTGGTGATGCCCACTTTAGGTGAGCTCATCCTTCAAGTTGATAGGAATATCCTTTACTATTTTAATGCACAGTCTGAAAGCCCCAATTATTTCATCTGTTTTTCTTGGACCTGTTCTTGACCTTTTTTTTTTTTCCTCCTCAATGCTTCACTTTTCAAATGCCATTTCTGAGGTTGGTGGTAATTTATACTTTCATGCAGAGGCATCAAGTAGCTTGATACAGAAATAAATGAATGCTTATGTGCACAGATGGAGTTTAACCTCTCTGCATGGAGTACCTAAAACACTACTTGTTCTTTCTGTTCGCCACTTCATGCTTTGTACATGTCATTTTATATATTCTAGAAAATACACATTTAATACCATGCCCATGTGTCCATGCCAATTTGGGAAATATCTATGTATATCCCCCCAAAATTATATATATATTCCAAAAGAGAGCTTTTAATTTATGGATGGGATAAAAATTGCGTCTAAAATGAACACATGGACCCATGCACTGGGGAACCACCAAATGATAAGACTTAAGGTTGCTATCATAGGTCAAGTAGAGTGCTAGGTGCCTTTCATTACCTCTTTTAATCCTCTGGGGGTGGAAATGTGATCATTCTTACATGATGGGTTGATAAATTAAGGTTCTTTATGTAACAAGAATATGGTCATGTAGCTTATAAGTGGTGGGACCTAGATCTTACACATGGTTTCTTTATAAAGAAACCATGAAAATGGATGCATTTATTTTTTAGTTTTTCCACATGTCCAGAATTTCTGTAAAGGGCAGGGATAAGCAGATTCCTATTCAGGGTGAGAAGTCGTCTCTACAGTTAGACGCCATATGATACAGTGGGAAAAACACAAGTTCATTCATGATCTCTTTCTTGTTACAAAATTTTCAGTATCTAAAAGCCACTTCTAGGTCCCACCTAATGGTATCCATTAAGGATGGCCAAAATAGTGGATTAAATTGTATCCTCCTCAAAACATACACATCCTGAATCTTTCTTGGAATAAGGGGTCTTTGCCAACATAATTAATCCTTTTATTTTTAATCAGAATTTCTGGGAATGATTTTGTGCCTTGGGGAAGATGTGATTATCTTGATGTGATTATAGCAAACAGATGTAGCTACAATGCACATAATGTCAGTATGCCTATTGTTACCAGTTGTCCACACAGTCTCCCCAAGAATAATTTTCAGGTCATTTGAGGATGCTGGTAACATTCTCATTCTTCCCAGCTGAAGCTGAATTATAGCACTGTAAGAGATTAACAACAGTGACTCATAAAGTAGGGCACTGTAATGTGATAAAATGGTGAGCATCAGTACTCTTGCACTTTGGGATAAAAGGGAACCTTAGTTCCATCCCTGGGATCTCCCTACAGTGAGTGGATCTGACAGTAACTAAGTGACCTAGTGCCTGGCTGATGGGTATTGTACGGAGCATGGACTAAGGGTTAAATCATATCACAAGTGGGATGGAGTGAGGTGGTGAGAAATTTCTTCATGCTGTTCAGAATGCATGCAATTTAAAACCTTAGAATTATTCATTTATAGAATTTTCCATTTAATACATTTGGACCATGCTTCACTGTGGATAAAGGGGGCCTACTCTATGATGTGCTATGTACTGTAGCTCATTTTAGTTCTACAATATCTGGGGGGATTCCTGAGATAAAAACCCATTGATGTACAAGGTGACCAAAACAAAATCACGCAAATGGTTAGTGAGGGGCCAAGATTAAAACTCAGAGCTTCTGGGTCCCAAAGCTCATGTCTCCACCTCTTCATTAGGCTAGAAATGAGCCAAACTAGTAAGATACAAGTGATTAGTTACCAGTGTTGTGCTGTTTTGTAAGTAACAAGTAAAAATAGCTTCTGCCTCCTTCCATTTGATACTGTATTAATGTAATGAAAAAAATTTCCTTTCCTAAGGCCAGTCATTCATAAGGAAAAGAAAAAGTGGGATAGAGATTGTAATTGGAGTTGGTGATGCTTTAATTATACAGATAGCAAAGGGGCCAAAGGTGTCACCCAGCAGATGTGGGAGTGATGGATGAGGGCAGTTGCACCTTGCTTTGTCATTACTTGGCGCTGCAACTCTGTTGAAGGACAACTGAAGTCCAGGTTCAATGGTATTGTCACAGCACAGGTTGCTCTGCAGTTTATTCATGTGTCCTCTGTCCTAGCACAGTGGATTTTTTCAAAAGTATTTTTCTGGGGCTAACCATAATGTTATATGAACTGAGAAAGAGAGAAGGGAATGGATGAAGAAGAACCTAAGCGAGGATACACCACGTGTGTAAGGGCATGGTTGTGTGTTTCTGGCAGAGAAAGAGGGAAAGGTGATTTAAGGAAAGGGAGAGGACAGTATATGGAGCCAGGAGGATTTGGAAGCCACACTGGTCTTCGACCCCATCTTTCAGGGAAGTCCTTCATGCTGTTTCTTCCTTTGTCTCTCTGATGGTTTTAACCCTACCTGCCCTGCCAGCTGCACAGAATCAAGGTGGCACTGTACACAGCTGAAGTTTGTGTAAGCCCAGCTCTCGGCACATTCGAGTGGCCAGGGCATTCTTTTTCTTTTTGAATTTATTTCTTTGGAACATGACTGTTGACCTAATAGTCAGCAGTCACTTTGTTTTACATCCTGCTGCTTTAGGAATTTGAGCTTGTGCTCTGGAAACCTTTGGCTTAAAGATATTAACCAGCCATGTGAAATGAGCGTATTCATCTATTTGCAACCCTGACCATGGGTGGAGAGATCCGATGGACAGGGTTTCACATGCAGAATTAGTTCTGGGGAGTGACAGCCTAAAGCTGTAGGTGAGGGGATGTGATCTCAAAAATAGACATTCATCAGAAGAATCCAGTGGGTCCTGACATCTGCTATTTTGTGGCTGCTCAAAGTTATCTGACCCTGGTCCATATTTTGAGTGTACTGTTGCTACCAAGATTTCTCTGAGTCAGAATTGTATATTTTCTGAAGGTGAGCAGAGAATTTAATTTGTTAAATTAAAATAATCATGAGTGCTGTGATTTACTGAGTGCCTGTAATAAAGGGATTATTTAGGTAGTAAAAGGGTGGGGGAGACAGATGGAAAGCAAAACATATATTTAATAAGTATATAATACACTATGCTGGTAAGTGCTATGGAAAATAGGAGAATGGAAGATAGCATAAGGAGCCTCTGAGAGCAAAGAAGTTTGCAGTATTCAAAAAAGGTAGGAACCCATTAAAATTGGAGCCATGATGTGGACATGACATTTTTAGTCAAGTTGGTAATTAGAGGTAGTTTGTCAAAGGCCCTGAGTCAAGAGTGCATCTGATGTGTGTGAGGAATTCCCTCACACATTCTTGTTGTGAAGACGGATGATCCCTGGTCCTTGTCTCATGGAAAGAGCTCAGTGAGAATTGGACAATTTGGTTTCAAGAGGTTAAGGGGCTACCATACAGACTTACACACCAGGAAGTGACAGAGATTAAGAACTGATCATTTATTTCTTTTTGTTATTTTGTAATTCCTAAGACATCATTGGAATAATTTTGATTACTTCCACTGATGTGACTTAAAATGACTGGTAGATTCTATCAGTGTTGTTCCTTGATAAAAGGTATCCCTGCTCAAGACCCATAGGATACAAACCATAGGGTGGGAGGAATACCATCTGGGGTCTGCAAAACTTTTTTTTTTTTTTTTTTTTGTATTTAGAGACAGGGTCTCACTGAGTTGCTTAGGGCCTTGCTAAGTTGCTGAGGCTGGGTTTGAACTTATGATCCTCCTGCCTCAGCCTCCAGGGTCACTGGGATTACAGGCATGTACCACCACACCGAGCTGGAAAAACATTTTTGATGAGAAATGATATCTCGGGGCAGGGGGCGTTTGTTCTCTTTATTTAACAAATAAAGAAATGGAGGCTTAAAGAGGATAAGGGGCTGCCATACAGACTTGCACACCAGGAAGTGACAGCTAAGCTGACATACAACCTGCCTAGAGCCGTTTCAGAAGACACCAACCATATATGGATCCAATATGGTGCCGCAAGTACCACTGAAAACCTGTACAAAGAGGCCATCTCCTTCCTTCTCAGCATATACATGCTTTTTCTATCCTCTCAGTGACCTGGTCCTTGGCTAGAACAGTGACATCCTGGGACTTAATTAGGATGACCACATGTCTTTTTGACAGTGTAGTCCTTTTTATAACTTTGTCACAACTGATTACTGGATTCCTTCATTCACTCTCTTATACATACTGACTTAGAAGAATAACTGCATGGGCATTCTAGATAAAATGTTACCATGCTGTTCAGAATGAACAAACTGCCATTCATTGACTAGACCTTTCCACCAGATAAATGAACTGCTTTTTTTGAGTGTATGACCTATTTTTCTCCCAAAATGTTGATAAAAATGATCTGTTTAGAACTTGTCCATTTCCTTTTAGGAGGAAGAAGGTATGCATGAGTATAAAGGTACTCACCAACTGGCAGGGGGTAGAGCTTAAGCTAAGTGCTACATAGGGGTACTTGGCCCTGGGAAAGGAGGAATTCCATCCGCCATCTCATTCCTGCTGGCTGAAGACTGGCTTTTGCCATGAATCCTAGGACCACATCCTCTTCTCTCTAGGACCACATCCTCTTCTCTCTGAATTGCTGTTTCTTCCCAAATGTTCATAATGTAAGCAATGTGGTGGTGAGCCCTCCTTTGGACCATATGTTGAGCTGGGCTGAACCAGTGGAACTCAAGAAGCAAGTCTGATAAAGTGAGACTGAGAATTCTTTCCCAAGGAGGCCTAATGAGATGTATGTAAATAGCTCTTCCCATTCCTGTTCCCCCTGCCACCAGCCTCTTCAATTATAGAGCAGGAGCTTTGCCAGTTAGCCTGAGTTCTAGAAATTCATTCTCCCATCCAGCAAAACAGGCATTAAGAAGCCTATAAATAATCATCTTATTCTCACATCTCTGCAATAGCAGAGAGGCTGGTGCTGCAAACAAACAAACTGGCAGTTCATAGACAACTCAGATGAACACTGAAGGGCCAATCTTGCATGATGCATTTGGAAATACAAGAAGCAACATTATTTTTAAGCAGGACTAAAAGACCACCTCCCCTTTACTGGCACCTGATTTAAACTGTGGCTTTCATTATTTTCCCAGCATAAGGTCCATGTCTAGGTCTGTGTTTTGTAGATGCTGAAGCTAAACTTGAAAAAGAAAGGAGAAACCTTTTGGGTTCCCAAACTGTGGGATCCTGTCATTTATTAGAGCTATATAAATACTCAGCTATTAAAGCTTCATGTTGTGAATGAGAAAGCAGCTCACCCCCCTGCCACACACGAACACCATTTTCTTTCAAACAACAGGAATTACAGCTTAGTTGGGGGTGGTATAAGAAAGAGTATTCATGAATTTTTATGAGTGCCCTCTGTAACATCTTAAGGACCCTCTGACATTGTTTTGGTTTTCTGAGGATATTATTATGTACTTTGAATGTTCTCAGTGTGTTCTTAGAAAATGACCTCTGCTTGCCCTCTGCAGACAGAAATGAATGCTGCACTTCACCGACAGTGCTGCTGCAATTAATAATTTTACACATCTGAAACTGAATTAGGGCCAGAGCCTCGGCCACTAAAACATTTCCTTTTTCAAGGTGACAGAAATACATCCTTTGCCAGCAGAAAGAATTGTTGAAACATTTCTGCTGGACCTGACACGAAACATGCCACCTTCTGAGCATAGTAACTAGAGGCCATCTCTATGCGTGTTCTACACAGCATCTCACTTGTCCCCACACAGCACAGCAGATGGGGGCCATTTTTATCACCAAGTTCAGATTCAAAAAGGAGGAAGAAAGGAGGCTCAGGGAAATTACATCAAGGTCACAGGCTGCAGGTTGGCAGAGCCAGAGTTCGTACCTGGGCATGCCTTCGCCCATGACTCACGTGCTTACAGCAAGCTAGTCATGTCTCTTCCTATCGTGGGCCTCTAGGTATCACTAAGTCATTTTAAAAATTATCATGTTTTCCTTATGGAGAATAAAAGAAGTTTTCTTCCCTTTACTGAATAAGCTGGATATAGAGACATCAACATTCAAATCCAAATAATGTAGGAAAGAACATAAAAACAAATAACTCACCCTATAATTAAGTACTCAAATTTTCCATTTGAAGGCTAGATAATGATGTGCTATAATTGTTATAAAAATAACAATCTATTATCACCACTGTGAAATTAACAATTATTACTAAATTCATATTGGCTTAGAACATCTCTCCTTGTTAAAGGAACACCCCTTTTCATCTTCCCCCCTCATTACTAGTAGTAGAAATAAATTTCAGTAGAAAATTATATAGGCCACATTATGAGTAGGGATAGTTGGGGGAGGAGGATGGTAAGGAGCTAGATTCAGTCCAAAATCTTTTTAATTTTTTTAAAGTAAATGCCAATGTCCTTCCCAAAGACAATATTAAAAATTGTGAGAGCATGAAAATTGTCAACTCACTGAAATAAGGGATTGAGTGATGCTGCAGTGTCTCTGTGTCTAGTTTACTCATGTATCTCTGCTACGTTATCTTGCTAAGTAAAACAAAACAAAAACAAACGCACCCACTATCGACAAGGTCAGAAATGTATCTCTTTTGGAAACTAAAACCAAATAGGTTTATTTTGCCATATTGGCCTGTGAAAGAGGTATTGAATTGAAGGCATTTTAATTTCCTTCTAGGCAGGCGTTCTCCTTGGGGATTGAATTTGGCAGGGTGAGGTAACTAATGCTATGTGTTCCATGGGAAGAGGAGCGATTCCTTTGGTTTGTCCCAGTAAGCAGTCACAGGCCATTGTAACTGAATTGTGGAGTCACTGGCAGGAGTATCAGCAGTCCCGCCCAACTGAACCCAGTTATTGATGGGAACAACACAAACCCTGGCTTCTGCCAAACCCTAGGAGACACATATTTGTAGTTCTCCTGAGGCCATCACCTTGGAATATGGCAGACTTTCTATAAAGCTTGGCTTAGCCGAATCTCAAGACATGTTCACATATTCACAAAATGGCACTCCTCTATCCCAGATCTTAGAGGAAGCTGCTCTGGCTTGATCCTCTTGATCCTTCTTTTCACCCAGGTCTCTAGAGCCCTAACCTTGGCTTTGGTGACCTCTCCGATCCTTCTTCCCCACACCCATCGGGAGCACACGTGTTGTTTACTGATTCCAAGTGCACATCTGTTCTGTCCACTTAACTGTCAACCACTACCATATCTGTCGCTAGAAGACTTCTCAGTGTTTCCATTATTGATCTTGAACTGCCTACCATCCAGAGTGGGTGGTAGTTTATTATTGCTCTGAATGAATTGATGTAATGTGCATGCTTAACCCTCCGCCATGGGCTTTCCTATGGGGTTTGCATTCAGTTCCACACGATGAGGTTCATCTACGTTGCTGTGCATATTCTCACCCCAGCCTTGTTGGCACCATCTCTCTTTCTGGCACCCTACCATCCTCCTTGTATTTTCTCCTGTTTCGGGTAAATGTACAGTGTCAGTGGGCAAGGAGAGCTGAAGGGCAACGAAGGATACCTTATGAGAAATGGGGAAAAAGTAAGAATAGGAAAGTGTACCTCCACATTCTCCCTAAGAGCAAGAAGGGTGGGATTGAAACTGACAAACAGAAGGACACAATCAGGCTGGGATACTGTGAATGGAAGTGGGAGTTTTTAAAAAAATGAAGTTTTTTTCTGGACTGATTGTGTGTATACACACACATACACATGCTTTTTTACTGGTGCATTATAATTATACATTATAGAGGGATTTGTAGTTACATCTTCATGCATAAATACATAACAATAATATTGGCCAAATCATATCATTCCCCAATATTTCCCTTTTCTGTCCCCTCCCCTTGGCCCCTTTCCTCTAGTCTGCTGGTCTCCCTTTGATTTTCATGACCTCCCTCACGCCTGACTTTCCTCTTTCCTCTCTAGCTTCCACATATGAGAGAAAGCATAGGACCCTTGACTTCAGGGTTTGCTTTATTGCACTTAGCATAATGTTCTCCAGTCCCATCTATGTTCCTGCAAATGACAATAATATCATCCTTCTTTATGGCTCAATAAGATTCCATTGTGTATATTCCATATCTTCTTTTTGTTCTGCTGTCCTGAGGATGGAACCCAGGGGTGCTCTACAACTCAGTTACATTCCTAGCTCTTTTCATTGTCTTGCACTTGGGGTGCTCCTGCCTCAGCCTTCTGAGTCTCTGATTCTTATGGTGAGGATCCATATCTACCTCATCATACCCCCTTAGGTCCTTTTTGTTTCCTTCACGTAATCACCGATTACTTATTTAGTACATAGTCATTAAACTAAGATGAACATTAAGACAGGAGGAAGATGTAAGTGAAGAGCACTTTGTTTCTTGACCTTGGTCACCTCTATTAGCACATACCCCTCCCTTGGCCCTTGAAAGTAACCTCCAGAATGCAAAGTTCATACAAGTCCCCAGGGAAAAGACATCCTGATTTATTAAAGTGTCCAGGTGGGAATTGCTTCTTCACATTAGAAAAGGGCCTTTTATGACCAGAAAAGGGTTCCAACCTGGACTCACTCACTGTACTAAGAGTCTAACTCTGCTGCATGCACACATGTCCTTGCTACTTCTTCAACAAACAAATCATCACACAGCACACATGTACATGCTGCTGGCCTTGTTGAGCATGGGTAACCTGGCAAAGACTGTTGACAGAAAAATTACAAGCATGTCTTTCAAATCACATGTACTTTATGACAGTAACAGGTTCCATCAAGAAGGTGGATATTGGTTCTGATAGGACTAACTGCACCGTGATGGCTGGAAAATTGACTGTAGTCCACCCAAGCAAACACAGTTGAAGAGGGGGAAACCAGCCCATGTGACTGCAGTGTGTATGGCCTGCAGAACTGACATCAGGTTTTTCTTTGTGCATGAGGCTGGGGATCTGTTCTTTAGATTTAAGTTCAAAATCAAGAGAAAGGGGGAAACAAAGAGATGTAATATGCTGATAGGTCTTGAAAGTGTAAGTCAGGGCTTAGCAAAAATCTCTTGTGATTTAAAACAACCAACCAGAGGCTCCCCAGGCACTGACAAAATAAGGTAGGCCGTTTGTGCAGGAACTGGCTGAAATAAATTCTGCCTCAATGTCCTTCTGAGTACCAGGAGATTTTGGACAGTGAAAGGAAAATTAGGGTCAGATTGGGAAAGATTACCACCTGCAGAGGCTAAACGCAAAGGCTTGTCAGTCAGTCATAAACCAGTCCGTGAGGGCTCATTTCCAGTTCTCTCTCCTGGCAGTACACAGGACCAAGCTGCTGCTTGCAACATGACACTCTGGGAGCCAAGTTAAGATTTCATGTCCTCCGACTCTGCTTTGCAGGGCTTGACTTGTCAACTGGGTTTCACGGGTCTAGGAAGATAGAGGATTCAGGCTTTTTAATTTGATTTGATTTTCATAGGGATTCTTTGGAGTCTGGATTCTCTGGTCTCTTTGATCTTGGTGTAGAAAGATGTGAGGTATAGGGGACTGGTCAGTGGTTTCAGAGATGGGGTTTGTATAATGCAGTGCAGGGTGCATCAGGGGAAGGTGGGCAGCGAGGCCAAGGAGGGTTGAGGATGTGGAGCTTCGTTCTGTTTTCATCTGCCATGCTCAGACTGAATCTACAAACCAAATTGGGTCTGAGGTGCTCCTAGTGTTAATAGCGATGAGGGCATCCTTCATGGGCCTGAACAGAAAACCAGGCAGGAAGTCGTTAGGTTGCAAGAGCAGGAAGGACCAGACAGATGTTGGCAACCTCTGGACTCAACCCAGAAAGGGACAGTGAATGCAAATTCCTTAGAATAAATGAAACAGTTTTTCTTTCAAATAAAAAAAAATGTACTGAGTATAGATAAACAAAATTTTGGAGGCATTTTTCCAAAAGCTCAGTGATTGATGTAAGCCCCCGTGGTAACTTATGAGGCTAATGATCTATGTTGATTTCTGTCCCCAGGTAGCATTCCCATGACCAGCCTTTCAAAGGTGATGAAAGTGAGATACCATGAGTGTATGCAGTGTGGTGAGGAATACAGCATCATTCCTCAGTTTCTGTATCTTTTAATATTCTAGGAAATTGTCTGAAAGGGAACTGAAGTATTTAGATAGCTTGACAGAAGGAATAAAGAGAAACGATGTTACTCCGTGACATCATATATATCAAATGGTGACCAGCAGATAACTGTTGCACTGGGTGTGTGCTACTGAGACTCTTTGTGCAGATTATCCTGTCTGCAGGTTTGTAGTCATAGAAAGAAGTTCATCCATACATCTCACTTTCTTGTGACTTCTTGGCGACCACACATACTTAACTTTAGATCTATGATGAGAATCATCATTGATATACATGTGTTAATATAAGTTGGCTGTTTTCTCAAGATGAGATATAGAAATGCAGGACCAGGGAGCAGGCGAGGCTGGTCTCTTGGATGGCCTTTCATTCACTTTTTACGCACAAGGGATGAGATGAGAGGGGAAGGGACACACTGCCTCTGCTGCCAGTGGCCAAATGGACTTTAAAAAAAAATTGTCCTTTCTCTCCTCAACTTGTAAAACATTTAGTCACTATGGTGCAATGATTATGATTACAATTAATGATATTAATAACCTCTTACTTTGCTACGTTATGATTTATAAAGTGCTTTTCACTTCCATTATTTCTGACCCCTGCCACAAAATCCTGCATGTGATTAGCCATCATTTGACAGGAAGGAAAAAAAGAAAATCTTTTAGATGGAGTCACAATCTGGTAGTCAGTGAAGAGATTCTGACCTATAGCATAATGTGCACAGTGTATTTTAGAAATTGTCAATGAATTGCTAACACTTTAAAGTCCAAGGTTGTCATGTAAAACTTTAAATTTTCAACTTCTCCTTAAAATCTGAAAGCCTGGCTACTTATTTTCTAGAACTGAGAATGAATGGCCCTTTGAAATCAGGCATGAGTACTCAAGTTTGCGAGTTCTCTGTGTGCCCTGTCATTGCCCCGTTTTCTTCACTATATGTGAATATAGATGGAATTCACTGTGGCACATTCACACATGGACATAGCATTATGGGTAGAATTGATTCCTTTCCCTTCTCTCTCCCTCTCCTCTATTGGTCTTCCTTCTATTTTTGTGAGCTGCCCCCCCCCCTTTTTATTCCTTATATGGATATTTATAAATTCTATAGATTTATATTTTATAAACTAAATTACCTGTGTTGCCAAGATTTTTCTGTTTTGATCTGATTAGTACAAGGACTTCCATGTTTATATGTTATGAAATCTCTGGGTATTTTCTTATTTTCTTTTACGTTAAAAGGAAGAATTCCCAGCCATGGTTGCATATGGGAATCACCTGGGGACCCCTGAAGGCCCCTGATGCTTGGATTCTCCCCATCTTGCCCTCCCTAGGTGTGCTGATTGGGTTAGTCTAGCATCCTACCTGGGCACCAAGGTTTTCAAAATTTCCCCAGGTGATTGCATTGTGCAGTTGGTGTTGAGAAATATGACCCTAGAAATTCTTTGCATGTAGCAGGATTGGACAGTATTATGCTGTTAGTGCTTCTGAGCATTTCATGGTTTCATTCTTTCCCTGTTTCCTTAGTTTGTCAGGTGACATGAATTTGGACTCAATTGAGCACATATTTGAAATTTTAGAGTAACAGTCTGTCCTTTCTACAGTTTCTCCTATATCTTTTCCTTGTAGTTCCAAAAGATAATTGGTCTCATGGTCACGTTCCCAAAGACCTATGACTGTAACAGTGAATGGTCAGAAAGTTAACAACATGGAAGTAAAAAGTTCTCAACATTGAAATAAAAAGTCCTAGAAACTTCTGCTCTCAAAAAATAAGAAGAAAGTGGGTTTAGATTCATTTGTAAACCATCACTACTGGAAACTTAAGGCTTTCACTGACTAAATTGGTTAATGATTAAGTAATTTATTCTACTTAAATATACTCATCCATAATATTGAAAATAATGACTGTAGAGAAGCAGTGGAAACCTCCTCCTCTGTCACTCTAGCAGCTCTCAAACTTTACTTTTAATAGTTGTTCTGTAATTGTGAGTCCTCTATTGAGCGGCTCGGGATGGGCAAAAGAGCTGTCAGAGGCAGACACATCTGGTGGCTGTCACTGTCATGGCTTAGTTGAAAGTCAGAGGTCTCGACAGAGCAATATACAGTCCTGACTCCAGCTCGGCGGCAGAGTAACAGCCCTTCCCTAGAGGAACAGATGCTGCTGCTCAGAGAGGTGGGGAGCATTTTTGTAATTTGTCCAGTTATGAGTTTACCACACCAGAAACCTAGTTAATGTTCTCAGTAATGTCTCTTAGACTATCTTTATATTCACAGCATACACAAAGATGAAGGGCAACCGGAATATACTCTTTACTAGCATATACTTGACTTGTATTTAGACTGAATTCAACTTTCATCTGAGTCCATTATTGTTCAAGAACAGGTAGAATTTTTGACATTTTAGTTTGAAATTTATGGTCATATACTCCACAAACTTCAGGGCACGGTAACCTGCCCCAGGCATGTGATCATGTCAAAACAGAATTTTACCATACAGGCCACTGAATCTTTGCTGTCAGTTTTTACAGAATATAATAAGGCACTGTAGATATTCCACGGGCTTCCTCTTCCCATCGTTAGCAGTGAACCCCTCGGCTCTGTAAAACACTTGTCCCAGTGGTATACAGTTTTACACAAAGATGTAAACCTTGCTTATATTTCATGGTTCCACCTAAAGCCATCTGTAAGTAACTGAAGAACAGAGCTGATCACTTGTTCATTTTAATTCCAAAAATACCTGTTGACTATAAAATATATATATATATAACCCTGTGTGGGGAACTCTCTGAGAGTGAGGAAAGTAAAAACGGCTGCACACTCAGCCCATGAAAGGATATTTGTTAGGAGTAAGACCAAAAAGATGAAGAAAGGCATTCGTTTTATATAACACATGAGAATAAAGGACTTCAGGAATTCAGAACTGTATGTAGATAATGACATGAGTAAGTGATTAGGGGAGAGTATCATCTTGGTTTCCACCTTGTCTTCTCTTTGTAATGTTCCTTCCTGACATTATGGTGACTGAGCCTTCAGACTTTTTAAGGCAATATACATGGCTCATCAATTTGCAAACCCTGAGAGGGTCTGCCATCTTGAATGCAGGAGTTGTCCAGGCTCAGTGATAATGGCATGACAATTCCATAAAAATTGACACCTCCAAACAAATATTTATTTATTTATTGCTCAGAAAGAAAGGGGGTGATCTTATCAGTAGGCATCCTGCCTCTGTTATCTTCAAATTAAATCCTAGGCAGTCTTTTAGTGTGAGCTTTAGATCCTTCTGAACAGAAGGATAATGGTGTCTGTCTTAGAGAGTTACTGAATATCAACTAATCAGCGTCAAAATGCACTAAAAACTGTACACCATGGAGTACGATGGAGCGTTTGTTATTCCACATGCTAAAACTGGAGACCCTGTATTTTGTGGAGATTATACTGAATGTGTCCCTAAGATACTGCAAAGGTAGACTCGTACTTGCAATGATCGATTTGTGATTCTTAGCTTGACCTTATCCTCCCTCTCAAATGATGTAGATTTATTAGCGTGAGGAGGTGTGGATATGAGTGAGGGAAAACTCGAATTCAGGGCTGTGGCTATAGCTCAGTGGTAGAGCAGTATGAGGCACTGGGTTCAATCCTCAGCACCACAGAAAAATAAATAAAAAATAAAGGTATTGTATCCTTCTACAATTAAAAAAATTTTAAAGACAAGAAATTGAAATCATAGCAATACTGTTTGAGGAGGGTTTTCTTTCCCTTGTTTCTAGCGCAATCTCGATTCTCCTGCTATATCAGAGGGAAGTTTTTGAAGCTTTGCTCAGGGAATGCCAGTACCTGGTTACCGTGTTCCCTGCTGTGGGGCAGCACGACTTTCTGAATCTGACGAAGTCCATGTTGGAATCCTCAGATTAGGTTCCGTGATTCAAGAGAGCACACGGTCCCATGGGGGACTGCTGAGGAACATAGCCTGTCTGTGCCCTTGAGTGTCACTGCTAATACTGCATCAGCAGTTGCTGTTGCTTCTGTATCAGATTCACATGTGGCAGTGACGGGATAACATCTCTGTTCAGGTTGATAGACCCTGTCCCTACAGGGAGGGTATCCCCAGGTAAGTGCCTGTGTGTCAAATGGCTTCAAGTCATGTTTCAAACAGGTGTGTCTCCTCGTGACCCAAGCAACGGTACGTTCCTGAGAGCCACGTTGGAGAAAATTTGCATCAACCACATTCTGTACTGGTTTCCTTTGGAACTCCAGCTCCATAGAGCCTTTGTGTCTGACTGATATTTTAATAGGTGGTGGTGCCTGCCTTCTCTGAACTGCAGCTGAATGCAGGAAAAGCACATGCTTTTTAATGAAGGAGCTGACCTAGTGCGTAGTCACCTTCTGATACGTTTCTTATGAAGTTTGGCTGCATTCCTCTAAACACTATTTATGTTTTCAAATGACATCAAAAGGCTAAGAATTGGAGGTGCCTCAGTTCATCTCAGGCATTGCCATGCCATGAGATGCTAAGGTTTATTTCAGTCACCAAGAGAAAGGACCCTCTCAAGATTTTTAAAGAGATCATGGCATCTGATGGAGTCCACTTGTAGTGGTAGATAGAACACTTCGTGTTTCTAGGACATGGTGGGAACAGGGACAGGTCAAGGTTTTGTCCATCTACACAAACCTCCTTCATGGGAAGGATTCTATACTAAAAGGGTCTTTGTGATTAGGGGTTCTCCAAAGCATCTAGATATTTGTCTTCGATGGCTAGAGCTTAGTGCATGTTTCTAAGACCTGCTTGCTCGCTCTTTGCGGTGCTTTCCTAACACAGACAAGTAGAATGCTGCCTGTTACCTGAGATGGGAAATGTAGCTATGACGTTGTCTACCGATTATTTTCATAACTTTTAGAGTGAACATATACTAATAATTTATAGTGTATGCAGGCACCACTGATGCTCAGGACAGCAAAGCTGAATGGGAAAGAGTTCTCATCTTTATACAGGTGACATTTGGTGGAGGAGGAAGATGACAACAGTCACCTGTGTGTCTCAATGACTGAGGGAGAGTCTGGGAACTGGGGTAAGAAAAGATGGTCCAAGGAAATCGAGACTCAAGGTCAGTTTTGAAGGATGAATGCAAGTTAGCTTAGTGGATATGATGCTAAAGCAAAAAATGAACGTGCATGCAGATGCTCTAATTGGCTGGCTGTGATAATGTAGGCTCTTTCAAAGTCATAAGCAAGTCAGATGTACTTTTCAGAGCAAAGCGAATAGCGTGTAAAGATTTGCAATAAGTTCAGCTTTGGATCAAGGGGGTGTGAGATAGAGGAACTCTGGCCCTTCGATCAGTGCGAACGACGTCCAATAAGGACTGAAGTAATTATCTACTGAAGAGGCTGCATGCAAAAGTAGCTGCGCTCTCTGTAGCTTTCAGTGGGGAAATAATGAATTTCATCTTAAATACTAGTGATATCATCTCAAAAAGTTAATTAAAGATGCCATTTTATTATAGTTAGACTGGCGTGACAGCTCTGTGCTTCTAAGTTCTTCAGGAAATGGACACAGGGTTTAACTTGTCGCAGGCTTTGCTTGACTTAATATGGATTAAATCTACCCTATGCATTATCTGAATCCACTTTTAAGTATCTCCAAGTCTGGGGAACTCACTGCTGGTTGTTGCTAGTGGAGTTACCAGTTTCTGCTTGTTCTCAACTATCTCTAGGTGTCTTAGATGGCAACCTCTGACCACTGTACTTCCAAGCACTCAATGTCATGAATGCCATATTGGGCAATCCTGAGTTGGTAAGTGCTATATTATAAAAATATTTTTTTGCAACTATTGACTTTTTTGGATAGAGTAGTGAAAATCTATACAAAGTAGCAGTGAAGATTCTTAAGGTCCAGCGGAAAATGCTTTTTCAAACATCTTAAATTTTTTCTTGGTGTTTTAACAAAGAGTCTTTTTATTGACCTCGGAAAGGGTGAGGTGATTTGTGGCACTTCCTGAAAGCAGTGTGTAGGGAAAGAGCTGCTGAGTTCTGAGCTGAACCCCAGGCTTCTTTGACACTACTATTTTATCTGCCAGGTCTACCACATTAAGTCTGCAGATGTAAGACCAGTGATATCACATGATTACAATGGAATTTTTTATGGAAAATGTGGTCCAAAGATTTAGCAGAGACATAAGTATGTGCTGCTGTACCCAAATGGCTGATGATAGGAATGCATTCCTGCTCTGGGGTCACTACTGTTTTCTAATGCCCCTGGTATGCAAGTGGTTAGCCTTTACATGTCAATCCACATTCATATGTAAATGAGTGCTCGATTCAGCATTTCAATTCTGTCTCAGGGTAATTCTGTAAAAAATCAAGACTGCCTATCAATAAAACTGAGAATTAAAATATTATTATATAGGGAAGAATCAAGTTAATTTAGGTAGAGGAGAATGAAACGTTACTTTAGGATAGTAGAGTGAGGCAGACACTGTGACCTCGTGTACAGGTATGGCTGCGTGGAAGTGAGCCTGCAATGTTGTACGTTGTCTTGTCTCGCTCTGCATCCACACATTCTATTTTGGGGAGAGGAGGAGGATTTCCTTTGGCCGTTTGTACTACTGTCACCCAGTGGCCTGCCAGGAGACAGAGCAGAGATCCAAAGGAGTCTGAAATGACAGCCTCATAGAAACTCCCCCTTCTGCTTGTATGATGGAGAAAGTTACCCGGGGAGATTCCATTGTCACCCTTTTTCTGTCTGATCATGTTGATTACTGAGTTTGATAGCTGAACATTCATATTGTTCTTAAGAAAGCTGCTTTTGTCAGTCTCTACCCTACTCCAAGATATTTAAACTTGCACTGTGAAATTATCTCCAGTTTTGGTTAAATATGCAAAGTATCCAACTTAGGTATGGCTCTGTGCCTCTAGCTATATTTTAGTTGTCGGATTAAACTAACAATGTAACTTGCTTTAAATATCACCTCATTTCTAACTCTGAAGAGAATCTGATGATTAATTCAAATCAAAGTACTCCATAACCCGAGTGGTATGTGTTGCTAAACAGGAAAGTGAGCCTGCTGAAATTTAATTTTCTGTACTTATTAGCTATCTGTTCTGGCAATAAATTGAAGGTGCTAATTTCCTGGGTTTAAAACTATTTTAACAGGCACTAGGCTGAGATAGGAAAAAAAGATTGGAATGTAAAGTACCCTTTTCATCTTTGAGTTGAAAGAATTAAACAACTTGGTTATATTCTTGGAATTGTCCGGGGTTTTAAGAAACGATGCTAGATTTTGAAGGCAAGCTCTGTTTCCCTGGTCCACATGATACGTAGCATATGGTAGTGCTTGCAACCACAGATTTGTCAAAGAGTAGATTGTGCTTTGTAGCCCCCCAAAGCAAATGGGTCCATTAAGGGTAAGAGGTCCTAAGGCCAGGCCCTGATCTCATAGGCTGGAAGCCATCTAAGAAGGATAAACCCTGTGTTCTCTCAGCACATAGAGAAGGGAAGGTCACAGTGACAAGGCAGCTGTCTTCAAGCCAGGAAAAGAGCTCTCCCTAGAAACAAAGCTTTTTAGCACCTTCAGCCTCCAACACTAAAAGAATCCATGTCCATGGCCAGCCAACGACTTCTTCCCTATAACCTCCTGAACTAATACACAGCTCTACATCACTCCTTGTTGTCATCACATGCTGATATAGATTACAGTAACATTTTACTTTGAGGGGGAGTTTCTTGGGCAAGGTCTTCCATCTGACAAATTCCACATTGATGACAGCAGTTGTCCTAAACCCCAAGAGTGAAGTTCCTTGCTTACCAGCCTTTTAAAGTACTATTTGTCAGCCTTCTAGAATCACCCCATCTTTTTTGTATTTTTTTCAAGGTCTAGGAATAGGATTTCTATACTATGTCCTTATGCCTTCTCCAAACAGGATAGCTGCAGAAGATGAACAAAAATAATGGAAGACCACTGCACTAAAGCATCATGGTGGAGCACAGCCAGGTCACCACTGTGAGCATGGACTGGCCCCGCACGCTCCTGTGGGCGAGTGGTGCAGGGAGCACACTGCAGTGACCCCTTTGACTGCCCCAGCCTCTGTGATATGAAACTATTGAACTGTAAAATATGATACAGATCAGGAATCTCTACTTACAAGTCAAAGTCATTACCTGAGCAGGGACCAACATAACAAGTACTGTCTGAGGATACTGCTGCAGCTCCTGGACACACAGGAGGTTCGCCGGAAAAGTATGTTGACTCAATTAAGTGATATATGAACTATGTGCACTTCCCATTTAAGAGAAAGTAATTAACAGAAAGAAAGATGAAACAATTCTTCTTCAATATATACAATCAAGTTTTATAGAAACCTTGAGACTTTTGCTTTGTGATTCAAAAGTAGAATGATCGTATACCATAAAGTATATGAATTCTACAGGCCACAGGCTCAAATTCATATGTTAAGCAGTGGTATCTCACCAGAATGGACTTTCATTTGGAGATATATTTTTTTAATTTAATTTTTTTTATTTATTTTAATTAAAAATCATAAATTTACATAGGGCAATGTTGTTTGATTCATTGTTATTTTTCCCCTTCCCCCCCACCCCTACCACCTCTTTTCCCTCTATACAGTCCTTCCTTCCTCTATTCTTACCACCCTCCTTATCCCTAACCTAAACCTAACCCTAACACTAACCCCTCCTACACCCCCTTATATGTCCTCATCCGCTTATCAGCGAGATCATTCGTCCTTTAGTTTTTTGAGATTGTCTTATCTTACTTAGCATGATATCCTCCAATTTCATCCATTTGCCTGCAAATGCCATAATTTTATCATTCTTCATGGCAGAGTAATATTCCATTGTATATATATGCCATAGTTTTTTTATCCATTCATCAACTGAAGGGCATCTAGGTTGGTTCCACAATCTGGCTATAGTGAATTGAGCAGCTATGAACATTGATGTGGCTGTATCTCTGTAGTATGCTGATTTTAAGTCCTTTGGGTATAGGCCAAGGAGTGGGATAGCTGGGTCAAATGGTGGTTCCATTCCAAGCTTTCTGAGGAACTGGAGATATTTTTTAAAAAATCATTAGGGTGTGCTGATATCTAATGACTGGTATCCTGGTAAGAATCTAAGATGGCCATCTGTAAGCCCAGGGTAGAGACCACAGAACACAGCCACTCTAAGACAGCATGCATGCTTTAAGATGCACATTGATGGGTTTCCAGCAAGTTGCAACACTTAGGAATGTTCATGGTTTTATCACTATGGTAATATCTGAATGACCCAGCCTACAAAAAGAAAGGTTCTCATTGTGTTCATGAAACGCTAACTCTGCCTGTGGAGGTCCATTATGTTCTAGTAAAGACATCTCACTTTAGAGTATGAGAAGCAGGGTGCATGAATTCTGTTCTAAACCACAGAGAGCCAAACTATTAACTACTCTACCACCTAGGGCATGGGCTTTATCTCAGACATGACCAATAAGAGAAAAAAATAGCTGTTCCTCTTGTATTTATAAACTCTAAGTCACAAACTCTTCTAATCTGTTTTGGCATTTTATTGGATTACAACTACAACTTTCCAAAACACATGAGAAAGCTGTAGTTTAAAGATTTACTCAACTGACTGCTAGCTGGTGGGGTAGGACTGCAGTCCAGTGATTCTCCTGTCAGCCCTTTTAATTCCCCAAAGAAAGTATTTGCATGTGCTCTTATACATGGTAGGACCAGACAAACTAGTCTTTCTTAAGCGCTGAATTGTATCCTCCCAAATGTCATATGTTAAAGACCTAACTCCCAGTAGTACAGATTATGACCTTAATTAGAAACAGGGTTACTGGAGTTGTAATCAGTTCAGATGAGGTCAGGACAAAACAGACTTCAAACCTCAACTAATCAGAAGAAACCAAGAAAGTCATGTCACACCGGTGAAGGAAACAGTTGTAAATATTTGTGCCCCAAATATCAGTACACCTAATGGCACAAAACAACCCTTACTTGAATTACAGCCTCAGATAGACCCCAGTGTAACAATACTGAGTGATTTCAGCATGCCTCGCTTTCTATTAGGTCAGAAAAGACTCTTTAGAACTAAACATTACTGTTAATGAAATCTACATTATAGTCAGCTATAGAATACTTCATCCATCAACAACCAAATTCACTTCCTTCTAAGGTACACACAGCTTTCTTCAAAACTTACTTCGGGTTTTAGCAACTACAAAGGAGAAGACTGAATAATCTTTCTAATTCTGGTTCACCATGATGTGATTAGGAATCAACATCAAGAAGAACTGCAGAAATCATTTTTAATACCTGTGGCGTTATATAATATGCTTTTGCATGAGGAAGAGATCAGGGGATAAGTTTAGAACATTCTTAGACTTAAACGTGATTAGTAATACCATATTCTAGAACCTGTGGAGCACTGAGGCAGCAACGAAGACTGATAACCACCAGGTACGCTGGCCAAAAGAATCAAGAAAATGAGAGATGAAAAGGAGATAACGCCACCAACTTTCCTGAAATCCAGAGGATCTTTAGGAAGTATTTTGAAGATCTATTTTCCAATAGGTCAGAAAATCTAGAACATATTGACAAAACTTCTAGACTCATGACATACCCAAATTAAACCAACAGGACATTAAAAAAAACCTAAGCAGATCTCAAGCAATGAGATCGAAGCAGCATTAAAAGCCTTCCAACAAAAAAAGCCCAGGACCATATGGATTTGCAGTTGAGTTCTACCAGACCTTTAAAGCAAAACTGACCCTGGTCTTAATCAAATCATTCCATGCACGTGCAAGGGAAGGAACACACCCAAATACATTATACGATGCTAGTAAAACTGTGATACCAAAAACCAGACCCTCCAGGAAAGAAAGCTATAAACAAGTATCCTGATGAACAAAGATGCAAAAATCCTTACAAAAATAATACACCATGATCTAGTGGGTTTCATCCCAGGGATGCAAGGTTGATTAAATATATGCAAACCAATAATTGTAATTCACCATATATAGGTAGATAGGTATCACTAAAGACAATAACATGATTGTCTCAATATTTCATGCAGAAAAGCATTTGATAAAATCCAGCACCCAGTCATGTTAAAAACTCCAGAAAAACTAGGGATAGAAGTAACTTAACATTATAAAGGGTATATATGACAACCCCAAAGCCAACGTCATAGCTAAGGGGTACAAGTACAGTATTTCCTCTAAGATCAGGAAGAAGACAAGAATGTCTGTAGTTCTTAAACATTTAGCCACAACAACCATGAAAGAGAAGCAAAATAAAGGCATGCTAGTGGGAACAGAAGTAGTGAAGCTACCTCTATTTACAGAAGAAAAGATGTCACACTCTGTCCCCTCAAAAAAATCAAAACAAAACAAAAAAAAAACCCAAAACACTTATAGACCTGATAACAAATGACTAACTTTTCTCTATACCAATAAAGAACCAAATGAAAAGTCAGAAAAAACTTTCTATCCACCATAGCCTTAGCAAGTAAACAGTTCTACAATAAAAACTGTAGATCACTGAAAAAACAAATGGAAAAAGATGAAGAAGATAGAAACACCTCCCATGTTGGACAGGTAGAATTAATACTGTCAAAATGTCCATACTACCAAAAGCAATCTACAGATTCAATGCCATCCCCATCGGAATCCCAATATCATTCTTCACAGAACTAGAAAACACAGTCTTAAAATTCATATGGAAGAATAAAAAGATGCAGAGTAGCCAAACCATAAGGAACATAAGAACTGGAATACCTGACCTTGTACTGGAGCTTTAATAATACAACCAGCAAGCATGGTGGTGGAATAAAAGCCATGCAGACCCATGGACTAGAACAGAAGACAGAGAAAACCCCACACAGATATGGTCATCTAACCCTTACCAAAAGTGCCACTGGATAACAGACTACCTTTTAAACAAATGGGGTTGGGGAAACTGGATATCCAAAGGTGGAATGATGAAAGTAGGTCCCTGCACAAAAGTGATCTCAGAGCAGATCTAGACCTAGGATCAGACCAGCGACTTCACACCGACTAAAAGAAAACATGGGGTCAACACTCAGAAGGGCTTCTGCACAGCAAAGGAAAACAGAATGTGTGAGAGCTTAGAGAGTGGAAAAGTCTTTGCCAGCCACTCCTCCTGATAGCAGATTAGCACTCAGAACATATAAAGAACTCAAAGCACTTACCACCAAAACCCAAAGTATGCAATCAATAAGTAGGCAAAAGAACTAAACAGACACTTCTCAAAAGAAGAAATCCAAATGGCCAAGAAACACATGACAAACGTTTGGCATCTCTAGGAACCATGGAAATGCAGATCAAAACACCACTAAGATTTCATCTCTTTCCAGTTAGAATGGCAATCATCAACAACACAAATAATGATAAATACTGGCAAGGATGTGGAAAGCAGTATGAAAGTTCCTCAAAAAACTAGGAATGGAACCAGCTTGTTACTCAGCTTAGTATTTATGCAAACAACCTTAACTCAGCATACTGGTACCTGCATCCAGTGCTTAGAGCAGCACAGTTCATACGTGACATCCTCCAGAGTCATCCTAGGTGTCCACGAATAGATGAATACATAGAAATCAATGTGACAAACACACACACACACACACACAAGTTCTGCTCAGCTGCAAAGGAGAATGCTAAGTGAAATAAGCCAGACTCAGAAAGCAGAAGCTGTAGAGAAATAAGGAATTTTAAAAAAGGGAACTCACAAAAACAGAAGGGAAGAGGAGGAAAGGAACTACAGAATCAAATCATTTATTCTACATGATGTATAAATAAACTTCAATGAATCCCACTTCTATGTATAATTACATTGCACCAATTAAAAATAAAAAGAACAGGAAAGAAAAAACAGAGGATAAAATGGAGCTTATTATATATAGAGCACAGTGATCCCCACTATCACGTACAACTGTAATGGACATCAGGTGGACTTCTACAGCAGTGTGGCTAGTGCTCTTATAAGAAAGAAAACTTTCTAAGAAACTAGAGTTCCTTAGAACTGAGACATGTTTCTCATTTCTGTGTGTTTTTCCCACACATAGAAAGGGAACAGTCCATAAGACAAGGCAGACACCGCTGCAGTGCTTCCATTAGAACTGTTGGAGTGCCGACTCAGCCTGGGAGAACCACACAACAGGCTCTCTTCTCCCTCGGAAGGAATCGTACCGGATGCCTGGATTTAGGTCTTCCTGTCTGTCCAGATGTTAGACATGAACCACCTGTTTTTCATACCACCCTGTGTGTGTGGCACATGGTTGCAGCACCATTCCAAGCTAATACCACCCACTCAGGAAGCCTGCCCGTTAGCTGACTTGAGCTTCAACAGAACATTCTAGCCCTGGACCGACAAGTCTAGCTGCCTTTTGCATAGTTCATACTGGAGTGTCCAGCTCCTCCACTCACCCCACAATGCTTATTTCCTATTAAGTAGAGTGGCTTACTTCCACCAAGTACTCGTTAGTGACCCACACTGTCAAAAGACAGCCTTGGGAGGAAGAGGCCAGTCCCCAGGATAGAGGATCCTCAGATCAGGAAGTGCTGCCCAAGAAATAGGGGCTCCTTTTACTCTCTGTGCCTTGGTACTGAGACTTAGTACTGTCCTCAAACAACCCCCGAGAAAATGGCTATCTTGTGCTTTGCAGGATTTTGACCCAGCTCTTTTCTCAATTGTAAAGACAACCTGTGAAGAGAGGCTTTGTTCACTTTGGGGCCACTTCTCTTTTAACCCTAAGTCTCACCCTATTCTTGCTTGGCTGGTATCTTCATCAAAATGACTTGATGCGAATGCTTCTCTTTCGTCTGGACCTCTCTTTGGAGCTGCTGGTGTGTGAAGTGTACAGTGGCACAGTTCAATTTGAATTTCAGTCTGAACCTATACTGCCAGCCCACAGAGAAGTCACACAAGTAGGGACATTTTTCGATCCCTGGTTCTTAACCTCCAAGAAGTTGGCAACCCACAGAAAACCACTTCTCAACCTTAATTTTGCCACCTATTAAATGAAAAAAATGATCTATGATGGTTGGCTGAACTGCAAATTTCTAATTTTTAAAAATTTTCATGTGCCCTGTACTCGTTGCCTTTTATTTATTAAAATCCCATCGTTTCTTCTTGCTGTCTAGCCCTTATTCTGCGGGTTCTTCCTAGTCTTGCTTCCTCTCACAGGAGTTCACTTCTTTGAAAGGACTCCTGCGTGCACTTTGACGCCACATTCCAAAGGCACCACCTCTGAGCTGACCACATTGCCCTCAGAGAGCCACTAGAGTTTCTTAAAAGCCGCTGTTCTTACACTGGTATAAGCTCTGACATGTATAAACTCCCTTTTTTGAAGGTTTGCTGCCTTTTCTAGCTGAAATCCTTTCAAGCTCACCTGCCAAGGCAGGTTTATACTTGGAATACACAAGTGCAAAAGGCAGCATATTGCTATCAAGCTCATGTACAGTAGGCTTTCTAGGAAGCATTTAGGTTCTTTGAGCCTCTAAAACATCACCCATCCTGAGTAACATACGTCCCATATATTATCTCATGAAATTTCCAAACTCAGTAAGAAATGGCAGATTTTATCATAGTTATGGCAGAAATAACTAAACTGGTAGAACCCAGAAGCTGTCCTAGCACATACCATCCACTACAGTTTTGTAGTGTGTAGGAAGCACTGAGTGTCTCGGGTGAAGTGTATGCATTTTGTACGAAAGGTCCAAAATCCCTGCGTTATCAGATACTTGAGTACATCCGTTCATATGTAATTCTATGAACCCAGGGCCCCATGCATGCCAGGCAAGGACTCTGCCACTGAGCTGCAGCCCCAGCCTGTAGAATCCTATCTCAAATCCTTCACCCTGATGTCATCATGCTGACACCCAGGCTACCATGGCTTCTTCTGGAATATGCCTGGACCACAACAACAGCAACCATCATGCTCTGACCTCCCAACTTCCTTTATCATTCTTTTTTTTGGTACCGGGGATTGAACTCAGGGGCACTTTACCACTGAGCCACTTCCCCAGCCCTATTTTGTATTTTATTTAGAGACAGGTCTCACTGAGGTGCTGGCTTTGAACTCACAATCCTCCCGTCTCAGCCTCCCGAGCCGCTGGGATTACAGGCGTGTGCCACTGCGCCTGGCCCTTTATTATTCTTCATAACAGTTCTTGTATTTGCACACAACCTCAGAGACAGTTGACTTCGTTGGATTCATTGCATGTATAAGTCTCCCAACAACCTCATCTGATAGAAATTACCCTATGAGGTAAATGCCTGAACATCTAAGGACTTTAGTCACTTGTGCCAAAATGCTTGCCCCACTCTGAAAAACGAGGCCCATAGATACTTGCCTGCAACACCATTGAAGGTCTGGACAAAGTCACCATGCTCTGTTCCCCAGAGCACTAGCCAAGCCACCTTCTAAAAGACTTGCCCATCCCTATTTGGGATATTTTGTGCATTGCTCTTCCAGGTAATTCGGTTTCTCCTTTCTGTATGAATCAACCTCTCCTCATCTTGTAGGACCCTGACCTTCATCTGACTTGTGACTTTCCTCCCATCTGCATGCCAGCCCTCTTAGGGCTTAATGGTTTTACTAGTGCACACCTGATCATGCCGGCAAGGCAGTCAGTACTGCCTGCAGGGCTAAGCCTCCCCATCCTGCTTGGTGTCAGTTTTGCCTCGGCCTAACCTTATAAAAACCTTATAAAAAATCTGAAGGAGAGCTGGCCCGCCCAACCCCCAAGCCGAGGTAGGATGCCATCGCTGAGCCTGCCGGCCTGCCCCCCTACTGCTGAGGGACACTGCACTGGCCTCTGTGCTGACTCAGCGCACCCTCACTGGGGCTCCCCAGCTTCTTTGGAGGCTGGTGCAGGCATGCTGAATTATTCCCGAGGGCGTGGCCATCATCATCGGGAAGGGCAGCTCCCTATCTGGGACACCTACAAGAGACGGGAGGCCCTTTGACAGGACTCAGGATTCAAGAAGAGGAGGTATTGAGAGACTCGGGACCAGCTCAGAGCAGCCGGGTGAGTCTCTCCCACTCAGCAAGGCTCCCTGGACGGGTCAGTAGTCCCAGAATGCAGGGAACTTCGTGGAGTAGAGTTGCCCAGTGAGACTCCCCTGCGGGAGCTGAGAACGCAGTCAACCTGGAGCATTGCAGAGGAGGGATGCACAGCAAGAGGCTTCGGCGCAGAGCGAGGATCCCTGGCCTGGGCAGTAGGTCCAGTCCCCAGGGAACTTCATAGAGGAGGGCCGCTCAGAAAGAGAGTCCCTTGCAGGGCCAGCCCCCCCACCCCCACAGACGAGGTGGTAGTTCCAGACCCCAGGGAATGTCACAGAGGAAGGCTGCCCAGCAAGAGTCTCAATCACAGGGCGAGGCTCCCTGACCCAGGTGATAGGTCCATTCCCCTGGGAATGTAACAGAGGAGGGCTGCCCAGTGAGACGTCCCTACCGGGTAAGTCTTCCCCACCAGGCGAGGTTTTCCCACCAAGGTGGTAGAACCAGAGACACAGGCCCAGACCAGCCATGTCCCAGCCCGCAGTCTAGTCCCCCTTTTGACTGACCATCAGTCAATAAGTGGAGGCACCTCTTCCCATCAGAGGAAATATACCCCACCTGAAGAAGACCACCCCTAGAGGGGCAGCTTCCTTGTGTATCACTGCATTATCAAGTTCCTCCAAGACTAAAGGCTACTGAAGGCTAGGAGGTGTGCTATTGGAAATCTACAGATAGAGTTTCACTACTACAGGGGTAGATATGAGACCAATATGAGAAAACAAGGGAAGAAGATGTCCCAAACAAACCTAGATACTACATCAATAAAATCCAATGACAGCATGGCAAAAGAAATGTCAGAAAGGGAGTTCAGAATGTACATAATTAAAATGATCAGAGAAGCAAACGATGAGATGAAAGAGCAAATGCAGGCTTTGAATGATTGCACCAATCAACAATTAAAAAGCAAATGCGGGAAGCAAAAGATCATTTCAATAAAGAGTTAGAGATATTGAAAAAAAAAACAGAAAGAAATCCTTGAAATGAAGGAAACAATACGCCAAATTAAAAATTCCATAGAAAGCATAACCAATAGGATGGAACACCTGGAAGACAGAACCTCAGACATTGAAGACAAAATATTTAACCTTGAAAGCAAAGTTGATCAAATAGAGAAGACAGTAAGAAATCATGTACAGACTCTACAAGAATTATGGGAAATCATGAAAAGGCCAAATTCAAGAATTACTGGGATTGAGGAAGGCTTAGAGAAACAAACCAAAGGAATGAACAATTTATTCAATGAAATAATATCAGAAAATGTCCCACTTCTGAAGAATGAAATGGAAAATCAAGTACAAGAGACTTATCAGACTCCAAATATACAGAAATACAATAGACCCACACCAACACACATTATAATGAAAATACCTAACGTACAAAATAAAGACAGAATTTTAAAGGCTGTGAGAGAAAAGAATCAAATTACATTCAGGGGGAAACCAATACGGATATCAGCATATTTTTCAACCCAGACCCTAAAAGCTACAAGGGCCTTGGACAATATTTTTCAAGTTCTGAAAGAAAATGGATGCCAACTAAGAATCTTATACCCAGCAAAACTTACCTTCAAATTTGACGATGAAATAAAATCCTTCCATGATAAACAAGAGCTAAAAGAATTTACAAAATGAAAGCCGACACTACAGAACATTCTCAGCAAAATATTCCATGAGCAAGAGATGAAATACAATGATGTAAATCAGCAAAGGGAGGAATTATCCTAAAGGAATAGCCAAATAAAGGAGAAACCAAGTCATGTCAAAAAACAAAAATGAGTCAAATGACCGGGAATACATATCATATCTCAATAATAACCCTGAATGTTAATGGCCTGAACTCATCAATCAAAAGATGTAGACTGGCAGATTGGATTACAATGAAAAATCCCACAATTTGCTGCCTGCAAGAGACTCATCTCATAGAAAGAGATACACACAGACTAAACGTGAAAGGATGGGAAAAAACATACCATGCACATGGACTCAGCAAAAAAGCCAGAGTATCCATCCTCATTTCAGATAATGTGGACTTCAAGCCAAAGGTAGTCAAGAGGGATAAAGAAGGTCATTTCATACTGCTTAAGGGAAGCATAAATCAGCAAGATATAACAATCATAAACATCTATGCCCCAAACAGTGGCTCATCCATGTATGTCAAACAAATCCTTCTCAACTCCAGAAATCAAATACACCACAACACAATAATACTAGGTGATTTTAACACACCTCTCTCACAAGGACAGATCCTCCAAAGAAAAATTGAACAAACAAATTGTAGATATCAATAACACAATCAATAATTTAGACTTAACAGACATCTATGGAATATACCATCCAACAAAGAATTGATACACTTTCTTCTCAGCAGCACATGGATCCTTCTCTAAAATAGACCATATTCTATGCCACAAAGCTAATGTTGGCAAATAAAAGGAGAATACTACCTTATATTCTATCAGATCATAGTGGATTGAAATTAGAAATAAATGACAGAATAAAAAACAGAAACTACTCCAACACCTGGAGATTAAATAATACACTATTGTATGATGATTGGATAACAGAAGACATTAGGAAGGAAATTTAAAAATTCTTAGAGGTAAACGAGAACAAAGATACACCATATCAAAATCTCTGAGACACTCTGAAAGCAGTAGAAAATTAGAGGAAAATTGTTTTCATGGAGCGCATTCAATAAAAGAAGAAAAATCAACAAATAAACCACCTAACAATACAGCTCAAAGCCCTAGAAAAAGAAGAACGGAGCAACACCAAAAGTAGTAGAAGACAGGAAATAGTTAAAAATCAGAGCTGAAATTAATGAAGTTGAAAGAAAAGAAACAACTGAAAAATTGACAAAATAAATAGTTGGTTCTTTGAAAAAATAAACAAAATTGATAAACCCTTAGCCACACTAACAAAGAGAAGGAGAGAGAAAACTCAAATTACTAAAATTTGGAATGAACAAGAAAATATCACAACAGACATGAGTGAAATACAAAACATAATTAGAAACTACTTTGAATATCTATACTCCAACAAAATAGAAAATCTCGAAGACCTCAACAGGTTTCCAGAGACATATGAATTACCTAAACTGAACCAGTAGGACATGCATAATTTAAATAGATCAATTCAAGTCATGAAATAGAAGAAGTCATCAAAAGCCTACCAACATAGAAAAGTCCGGGACCAGAAGGGTTCTCAGCCGAGTTCTACAAAACCTTTAAAGAAGAGCTCAGTCCAATATTTCTCAAAGTATTGCATGAAATAGAAGAGGAGGGAACCCTCCCAAACTCATTCTATGAAGCCAATATCACCCTGATACCTAAAGCAGACAGAGACACATCGAGGAAAGAAAATTTCAGACCAATATCCTTAATGAACATCGATGCAAAAATTCTCAACAAAATTTCAGCAAATCACATACAAAAATATATTAAAAAGATAGTGCACCATGATCAAGTGGGTTTCATCCCAGGGATGCAAGGTTGGTTCAACATCCGGAAATCAATAAATGTCATTCACCATATCAACAGACTTAAAGTCAAGAATCACATGATTATTTTGAAAGATGCAGAAAAAGCATTTGATAAAATACAGCATCCCTTCATGCTCAAAACACTAGAAAAAATAGGGACAGTGGGAACATTTCTTAACATTGTAAAGGCCATTTATGCTAAGCCCATGGCCAATATCATCCTAAATGGTGAAAAACTGAAAGCATTCCCCCTAAAAACTGGAACAAGGCAGGGATGCCCTCTTTCACCACTTCTATTCAGCACTGTCCTTGAAACTCCAGCCAGAGCAATAAGACAGACCAAAGAAATTAAAGGGATACAAATAGGAAAAGAAGAACTCAAACTATCCCTATTTGCTGATGACATGATTATATATTTAGAGGAATCGGGAAATTCCACCAGAAAACTTTTACAACTCACAAGTGAATTCAGTAAGGTAGCAGGATATAAGATCAATGCTCATAAAGTGATGAATCTTCAGAAAGAGAAGTTAGGAATACTACCCCATTCATAATAGTCTCGAAAAAAATAATAAAATACTTGCGCATTGATCTAACAAAAGAGGTGAACGACCTCTACAAGGAGAACTACAGAACACTGAAGAAAGAAATTAAAGAAAACCTTAGAAGATGGAAAGATCTCCCACATTCTTGGATGGGAAGAACTAATATTGTCAAAATGGCCATACTACCTAAAGTGCTATACAAATTCAATGCAATTCCAATTAAAATCTCAATGATATACCTTACAGAAATAGAGCAAGCAATCATGAAATTCATCTGGAAGAATAAGAAACCCAGAATAGCTAAAGAAATCATTAGCAGGAAGAGTGAAACAAGGGGTATCACAATACTAGAACTTCAACTATACTACAAAGCAGTAGTAACAAAAATGGCATGGTATTGGCACCAAATAGACAGGTATTATCAATGGTACAGAATAGAGGACATGGACACAAACCCAAATAAATACAATTTTCTAATACTAGACAAAGGTGCCAAAAATATGCAATGGAGAAAAGATAGCCTCTTCAACAAATGGTGCTGGGAAAACTGGAAATCCATATTCAACAGAATGAAACTAAACCCCTATCTCTCACCCTGCACAAAACTCAACTCACAATAGATCAAGGACCTTGGAATCAGACCAGAGATCCTTCATCTTACAGAAGAAAAAGTAGGTCCAAACCTTCAACATGTCAGCTTAGGATCAGACTTCCTCAACAGGACTCCCATAGCACAAGAAATAAAAGCAAGAATCAATAACTGGGATAGATTCAAACTAAAAAGCTTTCTTTCGGCAAAGGAAACTATCAGCAATGTGAAGAGAGAGCCTACAGAGTGGGAGAATATCTTTGCCACTCATACTTCAGTTAGAGCACTAATTTGCAAAATCTATAAAGAACTCAAAAAACTCTACACCAAGAATACAAATAACCCAATCAACAAATGGGCTAAGGAAATGAACAGACACTTCGCAGAAGATCTACAAGCAATCAACAAACATATGAAAAAATGTTCAACATCTCTAGTAATAAGAGAAATGCACATCAAAACTACCCTAAGATTCCATCTCACCCCAATTAGAATGGTTATTATCAAGAACACAAGCAACAATAGGTGTTGGAGAGGATGTGGGGAAAAAGGTACACTCATACCTTGCTGGTGGTGTTGCAAATTAGTGCACCCACTCTGGAAGCAGTGTGGAGATTCTTTAGAAAACCGAATGTACCCATCATTTGACCCAGCTATCCCACTCCTCAGCCTATACCCAAAGGACTTAAAATCAGCATACTACAGAGATACAGCCACATCAATGTTCACAGCTGCTCAATTTACAATAGGCAGATTGTGGAACCAACCTAGATGCCCTTCGATTGATGAATGAATAAAGAAACTGTGATATATATATATGTATACACATACATGCAATGGAATATTACTCAGCCATGAAGAATAATAAAATTAGGGCATTTGCAGGCAAATGGATGAAATTGGAGACTATCATGCTACGTGAGATAAGTCAATCTCAAAAAACCAAAGGATGAATGATCTCACTAATAAGCAGATGATCACACATAATGGGGGGTGGGAGGGGGCAAGAATGGAGGAATGAGGGACTGTATAGAGGGAAAAGAGGGGTGGGAGGGGTGGGGCAAGGGAAAAAATAACAGAATTAAGCAAACACTATTACCCTAGGTAAATGTATGATTACACAAATGGTATGCCTCTACTTCATGTACAGAGAAACAAGATGTATTCCATTTGTTTACAATAAAAATAAATTTTAAAAAAATCTGAAGGAATTCTAAGATAACATTTTTCAAAAAACTAGAAGATTTTGTTTGGAATAGCCCTCCCCAGACCCCACCCCCCCAAAAAAAGCACACCCACATATATATGTATATAAGCTCATTGCCCCTGATGGTCACTGAGCAGACCCAGTATGGCAGAAGAAATCACCTCTGAGAACAAAGAGACCGTGTCCCTCTTGAAGGCTGCACACCATCTCCTTCACTCCCTCCATGGCCACGCATTAACCTCTGTGCCAGATCCACGCACAAGTCACGACCTCTGCTTCCCATACAGTGACTTAAGAGGTCCCCGTAGTGAAGCTGAATTATGTTGCCCAAATTTGCCTTCCCTGTGGAAGTTTCCAGTCAGCATGAGCTGCCGGAGGGAGCCCTGCGCCAAATCAGGAGGGTAAATATAGTAAGGCACACGCCACTTCTTCGAGCATGCCCAGAGTGACACATCCTCTGAGCCCGCGACTGTCTGACCTTCCCTGGCTCCTCCTTCAGCTTCTTTGACTCATGGATGTGCATAGACACTCAGCTCTACCCACGTGATCAAGGGCAGAGGCAGCTGGCACAAGTCTGACTGGCCTTGGCGGATCCAGTTTGCCCCTGCTCAACCCTGTTTACCCCTCTTGGAAACTCCTGGGCTGTCTCCCTGTGGGCTTGAAGTTCCAGCATCAGCTGGTGAGACCCTGCCTAACCTGCTCTTGTGACCATCCTCTGGTTCTGCCTCTCTTTGTGACCCCAAGTTTCCTTCCCATTTCAGCTCCATCCCTCTTTGACACTAGGTCACCCTGTTCCAATTGCACCACGTCCTTTTCCTTGGTGGTACAGGTGACTGATGTAATTACCCATTTCTTGGTGGGATTCTATGAAGAAAAGCTGCCTCCCTGACCACAGTCCCTTAGAAAGAAGGGCCACATCTGTTTCCCTCACTGTTACTTCCTTCCCACAGGGTGTGTATCCAGCAGATCTTGGGGGACGTTTGCACTGAGCAAATCTGTACAGCCACGGCAGCATGTGCACGGTATAAGTAGGTCGGCATTCACGGTGATATTTCTGCTCACTTCTTTTTCCTGTTTGCTTACGCTACAGTAGGTGCAAATGAATGTTGACTGACTGAATCGACGGGCACTTCTAAAATCGAGGCCTGCCTGTTTGTAAGTCTTTGGGATAGAAATGACCCAGGATCAATCTCCAGTTCAAATCTCCTGAGGCCTTAGTTCCCGCATCTGAAAAAATGGAGCCCGTAATGTCATCTGTGTGGGCCTGCGAACCCTGAGAGACAAAGTGTGACACGGACACTTTAGCATTTGCTCAGACTCATAAGCAAGAATGATCAACGCCTCTCTAGTTGATGCCAACCCAATCTCCCACATTTCTGCTACCCTGATGAAAAGCCCACCAGGATTTCAGTGATACCAAAGTACAACTGGGCTGCCATGGAGAGGCGTGCACTCTGCCTGTCCCGTCACAGACGCCATTTCCAGACCTCAGTGTATAAGTGGAAACTGGTTTCATCGTTTTCTATAATTGCTGTGAGCCTCCCTCCACGTGAACCTGCTCTGAACAGCACCAAAAAGAACCGTTACACTGATCGATGCTATTGGTTTTCATCTGAGGATGGCACTTCAAAAATAAATGAGAAACTGGTCCTCTAACAGGATACGGGTAAAAGAGACATAATTGGAATACACGAACATTTCAACTTTCCCCAGCTCCCTACAGGACTGATGCAATTCGCCATGTTACAGGTGCAGTCCCATGGATGCTAATTTCATCCATAATTCTTTTGGCAGAGTCCAAGTTTGTGTTTAATTAACTAAATGACTTGAGCCATCCAATTCTTGTTGCTACTAATGTATCACAATTAGAGCAAATGGTAGCCATGGAAACCACTGGCTCCATCCTAATTCCTAAAACAAGGATGGCTTACTTTTGAGCCCGTCAAATTCTCAGCCCTCCATAGCATACGTTAACGGTTATTGCTAAATTGGGATTTGGTCACTTTGGAATCTAAGATGTAGCTCCTCATTGCAAATGAATGTCATTATGAGATGTCTGCCATTTCACTGATGTGTGCCAAGTTCCCCTCATCCCATATCCCTCATGTTTATGTTCAGTTAGGGAGATATTGCAGTCCATAAAAATAGCTACAAATTCACTGTGGGGACAGGAAAAGCAACCTTTTTTTTTTTTCTCCTACAGTATAAAAAAGGAGAAGATTAAAAAAAAAAAAAAAACATTAGGTTAAAACTGTGACAACCTTGAAATGAATCATCCACCTTGTACTCAAGATGGGTTTTTCTCCCCACACCCCTGTGGCAAGAATATTAGTTCCAGTAATGTCACTGCCAGGGTTTGCTTCAGTATTGGAAAGAACAGAGATATGCTATTAAAATTCTGGACAAGGCTGCTACAACCTAACAGGCAAGAAGATGGAGTCCAGTGCTCCCAAACAGAGAGGCACTAAATGGTAGTCTACAATTTGAGTCATTTTAAAGCAATTTCTGTACTCTATAACTGGATATAAAAATAAAGAGAAAAGTAATGTGTGGCATTTCTCCACCAGCATATCAAAGTCATTTTGGAAATAAAGACACATATGTATAGTTATGTGTGCCCCATATACGATGTTGGTGCTGGTCCCAACTTCACTGATAGGCCCTGAGTATAAATGGAGAGTACTGCCCTTCTCCTAGCTTCCGGAGCCTCCATTTCTGAAAGGAAACTAGCATTCTAATGCATAAAGATTCAATGAGATGATCGATTATCTTTCTCATGCTGGGTTTTGAACCCAGCCTTCTGTACTAACACTGAACTATGCTCCCAACCCAGGTACATAATATTTAATCCATCTAAAATCCTAAAACATAACCTTTCTCCAAAAGGAGTTGTATTTTGCTCAGCAAGTAGCTGGCCAGATAAAATAGCTCACACCACACTATTCCATTTAAATTCCAGACAAACATGTATTTTTAGTGTTCATATAATAAAATCATTCATAGTTGATTTAAAATATAGTTAGACAACCCATTTTTTATTTGTTAAATTTGACAACCCTAGAATTCTGTAAAACTTTTCTGTAGATAATTTTTTTCTCAGTCCTGAAACCCTGTAATGGGTTATTAAATGTCTCTTATTGCTAATAGTGAATACTGAGCTCTTTCCAAAGGCTGGGAAGTGAGAGCTGGCTAGGGAAAGCCTAAGGAATGATCAGGACATTGTGGTCTGAAGTCAGTTCACAGGCAGCCACTTCTAGAATAAGGCAAAGGCAGAAGTTAAAAAAAAAGGCACTGAACCCCTGAAATACATGACCAGTAGCTACCTAACTCATCACGAACAAGGTCTGATCCTACCAAAACCAAGGAAGGTGAACCCAGTGTGGATCTCAAAATGAGGAGGGACTGTTTCATAAAACAGGAAGCTTTGATAAGCACAAGTTTGTTAGTCCATTTCGTCCCTGAGGTTGAGTTTCTAATAAAAACCCACGTTTTCTAAATCTTCCTGCAGTAAGCCCTCTCTACAGAACGCACATGTCACTAGCCACATGTCCCATAGATGAATTTATTTCCTTGAAAATAAGTCTCTGGGTGGCTTGCAGTTGACTGTAGTGTTGCTCACAAGACATAAGGAAAATACTGCCACTCATACTGATCCTTGCAGAACTTTTGAAGTCACCTCTACATAATTGCATTTTATTCCAAAATGAACCAACTCTCTGAAGTCACATCATCAACAGGCCCCAGATGACTTGATCTGAGTCTTGGCTCAATCTCCTGAGACCAGGCAGGTCTTTCTAGGCAAAGGGCAACTTCTTTCTGAAATCCATCCATTTCTCTCAGACTTTGAGGCAATGCACTGTCCTTTTACTGACACCTGATATTTCTGTGATACCCAGTTCCTCAAGTTTCTCAGTTAGGGACAATTTAACCTTCACATTATTTTGATAACTGAAATGGTTAGCAGAACCAGTGTTACCACTCGAGAGGAAAAAAACTTGTCTTCAAATTACATGCAGTCATCTCCATTAAGGACTACAGCACTCCATGATGCAGATTTGCAAAGTGGGCCTACTGAAATAAGTCCTGTGCATCTCATTTCCTAGACTGCCCAGTCTTTCTTCTATTCCTCCGTGTGTATTTCTGTCCTCTCTAGCATTGTGCCCAAAGAAAACACCATCCATGCCACATTCTCCAGTGGAACATGAGTATTTTCTGAAAATCTTTTTTTAATTAATATTTTATTTGTTCCAATTAGTTATACATGACATTATAATGCATTTATGCATTTTGATAAATCGTACATAAATGGAGTATAATCATCCTCCTGATTGTACATGTTGTAGGATCACGAGTCATGCAGTCGCACATGTACATGAGGCCATAATGTCTGTTTCACTCTACTGTCTTTCCTACCCCCATGCTCCTCCCCCTCCCTTCACTCCCCTCTACTTCAAATAACTCCATTGTCTACTAACACCGCCCCGCCACTGTGAATTAGCATCTGCCTGTCAGCTCAACTCACAATAGCTAAACTATGGAACCAAAGGAGACACCCTTCAACAGAGGAATGGATAAAGAAAATATGGTATGTGTGTACATATTGTGTGTGTGTGTGTGTGTGTGTGTGTGTGTGTGTGTGTGTGTGCTGGAATATTACTCAGCTTTAAACAAGAATGAAATTATGGCATTTGCTGGCAAATGGATGGAGTTGGAGAATGCCATGCTAAGAGAAATAAGCCAAAACCAAAAAACTAAAGGCCAAATAATTTTTTTTTTCAAGCTCTGATCTTTAAGCAACTCACCACATTATGCATTATTTTTATTTTTGGTACTAAGGATTGAACCCATGGATGTTTTACTACTGAGTTTCATCCCCAAACCTTTCTTTTGAATTTCAAGACAGGGTCTAAACTGCGGAGGCTGGCCTTGAACCTGTGACCCTCCTCCTGAGTCACTGGGATTATAGGTGCATACTACCATGCCCAGCTCAGAGCTGCATTCTTGTAACAGACTAGAAAGGGCAGTTTCAGCCTTCAGACTGGTGTGTGAGGTCCAGAGTACTGACCTTCCAGTGACTTTTCTGCATCATTATCGGCAGTGATTGTTGACAGTGCCAGTTCCCTCTAATTGGCATCCTTCACGGTATAGTCTACATGAGTGAGTGGATTGAGCCGGTGCTTGACATTTCCTGGGAAAGAGATGTGGTTTTGTGCGGGCTGGTCATGCCAGGGATTCTAGAATGGAGTCTGAATAGACTTGAAAATCATGTTCGCCCAGACTCTGTTTCATCTGCCCTTGCTTTATTTGTGATGTTTGATTTGTCTCTTAAAGTCACAATTGACAAAAGAAAATGAAAACTACCATTTACTTTTTTAAAAAGTCAAATTCTCCTTTCTTTTTCTCTGACTGCTTTTAAAGTGGTCACATTTCCTAAATGTTACTTTTGGCATCTGAGTCAGTCTCAATTGGTATAAATGTTTGGTTAGCTAGACCCAGTATTTTTCTTTTACCAAACCTGAAAATGGCACTTACTCCATGTCATGCCAATTCCAAAGGTAAAGGTGCTTTCTAAATATTAATTCATTGATTAATATCAACCCTACCTTCCATTATTTCCGCATTTTACAAATAAAGGAACTGGGGCCTGACAGATTTAATCTACCCAAAACTACCTGTAGCTCCTTTGTATAGAGATGGATTTTGATTATCGGGTTTAAATATGAAGAAAAAATGAAAGTAATAATTACATGAACCAAGTTAATATGCACTAGTGTTTGCTTACCACTGAACGAACTCTTATCCATTGTTAGCTTATTCACTTCTGTGCTGTAGGTATTTCTACTCACCCTATTTCAGAATAAGGCAGGACACCACTGAAAACACGTGCTGGACATCGTGGCACACACCTGTGGTCCAGCCCCCAGGAGGCTGACACAGGAAGATGGCGCCTTCGACACCAGACTCAACTACATAGCCAGGCCCTAAGTAACTTAGTGAGAACTGTTCTCATGATAAAAAGGGTTGCATACTCAATCCCCAGTACCAAAAAAATGTGCCCCAGGTCTATGTCTGCACTCAGGCCCTCAGTCCAGGACTAGCCATCTTAATTGCAACATCTGGAACCCTGCCACACTCTGCTGACATGTTCATTGCTGAATTGAAAAGCTCAGATTTACTTAAAACAAACCCTTCTTTAATAAAGGGTCACATCTGGAATGTTCTTGTCACAGAGCTTCCTTCTAAGCCCCCAGACTCCTCCCCATCTCTGAGAAAGTACTAACCACCTTGCTGCTTCTCAGCCCCGTCCACTCTGTCCCACAGTCGTGTTCCATTTCACTGCTTCATCTCCTTGGTTTATACTGTCTTCTTTACTTGCTAACAATATTTTTGCTCATTCTGACAATCTGTTGCTTTATGGCTTTTCAGGTTACTGTTTTTCTTAGAAAGTTCTCTTTATTCCAGGATTTTTCAAATTTATATTCTATGTGTAGTTTTTTCAGCTGTTCATCTGTGTAAAGTCTCCTTTCAGTGCAGGGTGTGAAATATGGCTTGAAGTCATTTTCCCTCTCACAATGGATATCCAGCTTACCCCACATTATGCACTGAGCAAAAAAGATCTTAACTCCATGATTTGCAATGACACTTTTATTGTAAACCAAAATTCCCACTTCTATTCTGTTCTACTATGCCATGTCTGAATCCTTGTAATACTAGCACAACATTTTAATTATGTGGGTTTTAATGCATCTTACCATATAATACGCCACGTCACTAGCACTATTTTCCCAAACCTATCTTCATTATTTTCTTCTTCCAGATCAACTTAAGAACCAGTTTACCTAATTCCTTTACAAGTTTTATCAGAACTACAGGGAACCTAGAAATTAGTTCAGAATTAACCATCTCCTTCCCAGAAAACGTACCTCTCAATTCGTGATGCTATCCTATCAATTTTCTTCCTAAAGCCATCACTGATGGCAGGATATTTTTATTTTTTGAAAATTCACTTAGTCCTTCTATGGTTCGGATGGTTCAGGCACTTTTTAATCAACTAGCTAATGTTTTAATTAAGATCTGACACAGGTTAGACAGCATTATAAGAGCTCCTAATATAATTTTCCATGAATGTCCCTATACCAAGACCCAAAGATACAGTATGCAGATCAGTTAAAATATTAGATCCTGATGTCTGAAATTAGGGCTTATCATCATAGTATGAAATAGTTCAGAAAAAGCAACCAGCAGGTAGCCCATCTGAAAGGGGACTGATGGAGAAGCATTCAGATCATCTGATGTCATTCTGCAACTCTGTACATGGGGCAGTTGTGGACATTCTTTTCTTATACACTTCCCTGCTCTAGGAGAAGTAGTGCCTTATTTTTATTTTCTGAGCGTCAGGGATGAATGATACCACATATTTAGAGTGTTCATCAAAAGCTCAGCCACCATCTGGGCTAAAATCTAGCTGCCTTTACAAATGTTTTGTCAGCTATAATTGAATCTTTTTGAAATATGCTTCACATATATACGTTATGGTTGGAATTTTGAATGCATAGACCAAATCCTATCTGGCTCTTGGAGGACAGCAGTAGAGGCAAATCTTTTATTGATAAAGTAAACCAAACACTTCTACTATCTGTGCCTTTAGCTCTAGAAGCAAAACCTCATTAATCTGGGAGCTACCGACTCTAAATCCATGTTCATTCAGACCAAGTAAAATTTCAGGGCAGAATTTAATTCAGCTCATGAAAAGTACTTCCCAGGCAAAGGCAAGGGATCAATTGAGAGATTGTTTTTAAGGTCTTTACATCACATAAGTATCTTTAAAAAGACTTGGAAACACTAATTATGCATTCATATCACTAATAATTATATGTTCATATTATCTGTTCATTAAAGAAGCTCATTAATTTACTCTGAAAGAGTAATTCGTTCAAGTTACTTTACATATTTGAAAAAAAATGAAATCCTGCTTCCTTCAAGATAAGCAGTGCATTTTTCACTAAATCTAATTGGTCCCTTCCATAAACTAATTCCAATTTATGCTATTTCACTGAAATTCTCTTGAAGCATTCGTCCTTACTCCCCAAATAAATTACTCTCTCCTCTAAAGCTACGTCTTTCCAAGTATTAACCAATCTGAATGGCCATTCCTCAAATCTTCACTAGTTACCCATCCAAAATCCCTGTAAACATTCTTCAGTTTGACACACACGGGGAATTCTAGTCTCCTACTCTCCCAGCCTATTGTATATTTTAACACAGCTATAATGTCTCTGGCAAGTAAAAATACTTGTCTCCTCCTCAGTCAGAGCTTAATATGTTCTTGATCTTTTTGCACATGGACATGTGTTAGCCTGATCCCAATATTTCTCAGGGGTTTCAGCTCAGAGTTGTTCCTATCAAAGGTGGGAAACTCATCTTTGGGTCCAGTCTATCCTAGCCCTGGAGTGGTTATAAAATGCATATTGTCCAATGGTTTTAAGTGTTTAATGGTGTTATTTCAATTTGATTTCCAAAATCAGCTGAAGGACGTACCTATTACTGTTGTCACACCCATCTTAAAGATAAAAACACTGAGACAGAGAAAGGTTAATGAAAAGTAACTGAAGGCACATAACCCAGAAGTGACCTGGAACTGGACCTTTGAAATCTGGCTCTGACATTCATCATTCTAACTATTATGCTAATCTGTAACCTTTCTAATGCCCCGGGCTATAGAAGTGCCATCCAGGACCTTCAGAACGGTGTGAGAAAGTCACACAGATAAAGGAATCAGAGAGGTCAAAGGACTACTACAGGGTAATGGAAGTTAGGATTAAATTTCTAGACTTTTAGTACAAAGCTCTTCATGAGCAATTTGAAATGTGTCCAGTTTTGTTCACAGGGGTTTTTCGTGTATTCTTTTTAGGTTTATGATTTCTGCACAATCAGGCTGTGAATTAACTTCAATGGTTCACATCTTTAGACTTCTCCTTGCAAGACAGAGCTATGCATTTCTACATTTAATACCTCCATGCAGATCACCAGGAGATGTTGTAACGATGCGCATTCCAATTCACGAGGCCTGGGTGGGCCTGGATTGTGCACGTGTAGTACATCACTAGGGGATGCGCCTGCTTTGGGTCCATGATTCACCTTTAATGAGCAAGGTCACAGCTGCTCTAGCTCTTTGTGCTGCTTGGCCTCACTAAGCACAAATACCCCTTCCAGCCCAGTAAGTCTATGGCACTTTTACTTCTTTCCTGGCCTCTTTCTTTTAATTTCTTTTTTTCCCCCTTCACTTACTTTCCAAACTGTTAGGTGTGATTATAATAGTTATGTTAGGATCAGCAAAGGCCTTCCAAACACCTCTCTCTGGATCCTGTTCCACTGCTCTGTAACTCCTCCCTACAAAATGCAAATAATTCCTTTACTACACAAGATGGTTGAAAGGATGCTTTAAGCTAGAATACACTCTTTAGTCCAGTATAGACAGTCAGCAGATGCTCATTCTGTCCTCTTTCCACCACGACTGTCAAAACAGTTATGGGTTCAGTCATCGCCCCTGTCTTCTCAAATGCTGCTCAAAGTCCATGTTATCCAGTATCATCACTGGGTACAGAGTCCTTTGTTATTACTACACACCAAAATGACCTTTCAGTCAACAAGAGTGGGAGTGATCAGAATATGCAAAGTCGCCCATGACGCAAAGACCTTAAAAACAATCTCCCAATAGATCCTTGGAGTTTGCCTGGGAATCACTTTCCATGAGCTGACTTAAATTCTGCCCATTTTACTTGCTCTGAATGAACACGAATTTGGAATCAGTGGCTAACACATTAATGAGGTTTTCTTTGAGAGTAAAGAGACGAAAGGAACCAAGTGCACAAGGGCAAAGATGAAAGTCTAAAGGAAAAATGTGGGAATCGGCTTGGTTTTCCAGAGAAACTTAGACAAAGCCCCACTGAAGAGCCAGGCACCAGTCTAGGTCACCTACCAAGAGCATCCTGACCTAGGAAGGAGGGGTAACGAGGTCACACCGGAAAGCCTTAAGTATTCATTCACGTGACTTCTCACCGTCATTTGCGTGGGCACAGGAGAGAGAATGCATCTGTTACTGTGAAATGGACAGGCTGGTTCCAGGAAAAGTTCTGTCTCACACAGAATGAATTCTCTGCAGCTTTGGTTTTTATACACCCATCTCTAGTTTGGCTTTGTGAGTGGTCCTTTCCTAACGGTGGTAACTGAACTGGATGATCGCAGTTTACAAAAGCAGATGCACTGCATCCACGGATGAGCGCTGGGAGCTGACAAAGCAGGACATGTGATCCAGAGTGCCCTGGGAGGCCATAAACATGGAGGGCTTCTCTGAGGAGGTGGCCTGAGTGCTCAGAACGTGGGGAGTATTGTCAAAAGTATTCCATACTGACCCAAGTCTTATACAGAGGCAGTTTAAGTTAATGGGAAGAAAGCAGCATGTGTCCCAAGGTAAGAAAGAAGAGTGCAGAGGTGACAGTCACCTGATGAGCTTGGAAACAGGGAAGACCATGTCACGTGGGGCCCTAGAGTCTTTAAATTCTAGACATTTTATTCAGAGCGGTGGGAAGCCATTGGAAACTTTTAATTGAATAGAAGTGTCCTTTAGATTGAAAATCCCTCTTTCTCATGGAGAAGAGAGGATGGAATGATGATAGAAATGGCCAAGCCAGTGCAGAGATGGTAGAGTGGTAAGCAAGGATAGAAATCTAGACTGGGTGGCAGCAGCACAGCCATGAGAGCAAGGAGTACAGAGACATGGTGCAAGGAAGGCTCAGTTGAAGGCCGTCTCTTCCTCCCTGAACGGTTTTCTGCACACCTGCCATGCTACCTTCCTTAATGCCTGGACTCTTCCTCAGGCGCGTGCAGTTGTGCCATAGCACCTTGCTTACCCTACCATTGTCTGTTAGATCATGCACATAGGCACCTAGATCCAAGAAGGTGACAGTTTTGCGACAGTCACTAGTAATCACTGTAATCTAGGAACTGTGCCAAGGGACTAAGATGACCTGAAATTAATGTAGATTAACTTCATTCAATGCCTCACAGTATTCCAAGAAAATAAATACTATTAGCATCTCCATTTAAGACAGGAAATAGGAAGCTCAGCAAACTTAAATAATGGACACGGCTTTGGAATGCTCATATACATTTGTAGCAATAGACGTTACCTCATGGATCATATCTGGCTTAAGTCCTTCCTGTATATTCTCTAAGACACCTTTGCGTACAACGCCTATCTAAATCTTCACAGTATTCCAATGGCTCAGCTGTGCCTGGGAACCAAAAGTTACACCATTTGGTTGTTTGTTCATTAGACAGTCATCCCTATCATGCTTCAGCTACCCATGTGCTGTGGGTTGCAATCTTCCACTACAGTGCTTAGGGTGATGCCTGCAGAAGGAACACACACCCTTCACCTTTAAGAGCATGTGGCCCTGGGATTATTTGGAGGCTAAGGAAAAGCAAAACGTGGACGTCTACAGGGATAATGGAATAACAATGACCTGAATCATGAAAATAAGAAACAAAATCCCAAGATGCTTCTTTTGGATAGACTGTGGACCTGTTCTATGTTACCATCTTGGCCACGGCTAACTTTTTTCTAGTGTTATTCATCTTGCTAGGCTGGTTACCCACTGAAAACTTAAAAACTTTCAAATACACAGTAAGTTAAAAATTTAACCCTACATCATGATTCCATGTCCATAGCCACATATTTAAATAGAACATAAATAAAAATGCCTAAAGACATCACAAAGATGAAAACGTAGAGTCTGGTTGCCTCAACTGCAGGGTAATTACTTCATTGAACTAGGTTGAGACCAATTTCAGCAAGGTTTCGGTAAATGCCTGGTAATGGCCTATCATGTCAACAAGTGTTGGGGTCCAAATTACTTTGAGAATGAACTAATTGCACATTTTTAAAGAAATAACTCCATGAGAAAACTGCCACCACTAAAGATTAAAATTCTACACTATTTCAAAGTTAACAACCAAGCTCTTTTAACACAGGCAGTTTGCCCAGAATTTCTCTAGGTGCAAACCACTTTCCATAAGACAGACACTCAAGCATACTAACTGAATGACCACCCGCTTTCAAGAAAGAAAGAAAAAAATAGTTAAAACATAACACCTCAATATAAATGGGAGAGCTATATCCAGAACTTATTTCTTCCCTAGTAGCACTGGTTTTATTTTTCCTTTAGGTCCTCAAAATGAATTCCCTGAGTTGGCTGCCTTCACTTCTAATTCACCATTACTAACTATAGAAAGACTCCTAAGGTTACTGGGAAATCATATTCTATTCCTAGTCCTCCTGCTTCCACTCTGTAGGTAACAGTTTTATACACTGTCCTCGAAAGCCCAACACTTCCTGCCCTGGCCTTTATTACACATTGGATGACTTTGCTTTATATTTCACAAAAGAGAAATCATCGGTAAAAAGTACATACCCTATTGAGAGCCCTGCATTTACCCACCTGTGCTACAGAGAAGATCAAAGTTTCCCTGAGAAGGTTTGATATTTGAATCTGCTGAAATAGACCAGCAGGAGATCAATGGGAGAAAAATAATAATACACTTATTTGATCATTGTTTTACCTGACATGAGCCTTCAGATTGAAGACACAAAGAGCCAGGGTCAACTATCCATTTTGATGCTTAGGTTCAATGAAGTATGGACAGCAAAGGAATGTGACTGTATAGAAAGGACATGGTCTAATTACTAATAGACTTGGCGGGTGGCGGGGACCTAGCAAGACCTGTCAGCCCAGATTCTTCTTCTTGGACTCTCTCTGCAGTAGTCCTTACTTCCAGGTATGGGGTGGAAGGAATGGGAATCTTATGATCTGCTATCCAACAAGGTAGATCACAGAGTTTTTAGACTTTGTAACTGCCTTTGGGAAAAAGGCATTCTGGTTTCTAAGACCCACCCAGGAGAAGAAGAATTCTACTTTCTGCATTAAGGATGTGGGAAAAACTTTGGTTGGAAATCAGACCCCACACACAAGACACACACGCAGACAAGAAACCCTGTGCACAAAACAGATGCAGCAAAACTTTGAACCAGAAACCATACCTCTCTCTTTACTGAGGACTCACTCAGATGAATAAGAGAAGAGGGCAGGAGGGTCTCAGAAAGAAACTTGGCCTCTGGGGACTTTGCTTTGGGTCTCATTTTCTGAGCCCCAAGAAGGCCCATGCACTCTGCTTTCCTCTTGGTAATGGGGGTAAACCTTCCATCCTCCCACCAAGTGCTCCACTTGGGGTCTCCGGCCTCCTCCTCTTCCCTGCTCTACAGTACAGTTGCAGGCATCTCCATCTCTGTAATGTGCCGTCAGTTCCTCCCTGTCTGTTGAAGCACCCAGCATCAGTTTTCCCCTACTGGCCCCAATTTCCTTACCATCTAAAATGTCATTTCCCTGCTTCTGTGGTTCTGGACGTCTAGATCATTTGTAACTGACACACAACTGTGAACTAAGCACTTGGACTCTCTCTGCAGCATTCCTTCCTTCCAGGTTTGGATTTATGGATTTGGGAACCTTACAACCTACTGTCAAACAAGGTGAATCACAGAGTTCATGGTCAAAGTCTTGCACAAAAACAACTGTGAGCAAGACCTGACCATAAACTTGTGTTTCTAATTTAGAGGCTGTTTTTTGACCCTGTAAATAAACATGTTCCTTTGGGGAGTTGCAGGGAATGTGAAGAAACTTATATGCTTGGGAGTCTGAAGAAAACTCCATATATGACAGGCAGGCCTCAGTTATCCATACCCCAGTTTTTCTCAGTGAAATAGTGGCCTTTTGCTTTGGCAAAACCTAACTAAAAGTTATAATCAATACAAATGGATGCAATTCTAATTAGAAACAATCATTTCAGAGAAATAAAACAATACAGTTATATCTACATATCCTGCATCCAGATTCAACCAACTGTGGATGGAAAATACTTGAGGGAAAAAAATCACCTCTGTACTGAACAATTACAAACTTTCTGCTCCTCTGTGTTCCCTCAGCAGGATGACCAATTTACAATAGTATTAAATGGCATTAGTGTCACAGTAATCAAGAGGTGATTTAAAGTATATAGGTAGGGCTGGGGATGTGGCTTAGTGGTACAGCATTTGCCTAGCACATGTGAGGCACTGGATTTAATCCTCAGCACCACATAACAATAAATAAACAAAATAAAGGCATTGTGTCCATCTACAACTAAAAAAATTATATAAAAAAATAAAGTATATAGGAAAATAGGTACAGGCTATGTAAACACTATACCCCTTTACATAAGGGATTTAAGCATTCAAGAGGGGTCATAGAACAGACACAGCAGGGATATGGGTGGACAACTACACACTTCAGTGTTTTTTGTTTTAAGTGGTTTTTATCCTAAGGCAGTAGACTGGTCTTTCCTATACTCCTCGGACACTGTACCCTCTTCATATACCTTACATCTTCGCACTCTTGAAACTCAGGGAAGACTTTGAAACTTTATTTCTAGGTTGTAACTACAGATATTTAACCACATTGGAAATTAACACGAAGCCACTTCTCACAGTGCCTATAGACTGACCCACGTGAAATGAGCAAAGATGAAAGCATCACACATTAGTAACATCGCAGTGACAGCCTGAAGTTTCCTCCAAGCTCGTGGACCCCCTGAGATCTTTCCTAAAATTAAGTGTCATTTTCTTTCAGAAGCTCAAAGACCATAATCATGCACTCAGCATGGAGGGTGAAATCTATTTGCCTTGGATTTTTTAATCCCTCAATCTGCAGATCTTAAAAATGTGTTATAATATTAGCAAAGCTGCTTCAATTTTGACGGGCTTAATTTTTGTTGTTTATTGATTAATTCCTTCACTGCAGTATAGAGGATTACTTTTTTTTTCTTCTGTACATTTTATCTAGATATCAAAGATTCTGTTCTTACCAGGTAACTTCCATATTTTATGTTGACTTTAATATGCCCTTGGTTATTAAAAAGCAATGTTTTTTCACTTCCAGATGGTTTTTTAAAAATTGTATTACCTTGTAGGCTTATTTATGTGTTTTAATGTCACATCTTAAGACAACAAACACCTCTGAAATCTTTACATTGCTTTCTCTAAGTCAGACTGTAACACAGGAAGAGGTAAGAAAATTTCACACCTAAAACTCTATTTGAGAGTTTCCAGAGAGCATCTGGAAATACACAGATTTGTCCATTTACCTTATAGAAAGAGGATCTGGAAGCAGTTAGGTTCATGTGATGCTATACAACTTTGTGATTCTCCCATGCAACTCCTATTAGTAGAGCTGTCCCACCTTCCCTAGATCACAGTTATATTGAAGAAATATTATAAGTGTGCTTTATAGGTTATTCCTGGAGATTTGTCAGAATCCTGCATGTGTCACTTTGTCTGATGATGTGAGCCAACAACAGGATATCACCTTTGCTGATCAAATATGGTCCATCATCTGTGTTATTGATGGCCATATCCTCTATGGCTGCTTTTGCACTGTCACAGAAGAGTTGTGGTACAGACATTAGAAACTATCAAACCTTAAATATTTACTAATTGGCTTTTTAAAGAAAAGGTTTTCTGACACCCAGTACACTTACCAATCATAATTACTATTTAAAATATTTAACTGACTACACCTTCACTTGCAGCATTTTATTGGCCTCTCGATTTCAGTTAGCGATACACATCTATTGTTACTAATAGAGTTTTATAAAAATGCAGATATCTGCAGCTTGCTCCACTTAATCTTTTGACCTGAGATATACTTTTGACCTGTTATATTCTGGGTGTGTATATATTCTCTGTATACATGTCATAATTTCTTCCTCGGTAAAAATTATGTTCATTCATTTTTATAAATCATACGTAGCATCCCATCTCTTCTTTGAAACTGGCCATTATCATCATTTGTAGAGATGCTTTATCTAAAGAACATTCTCATTAGCTCTGTTATCTTGTTTTGCATGCACAGACACAACTGAATTTCCTTGTCAGTTGCATTACTCTTGATGTGAACTCGCATCAGACCTTTCACATCTGCAAATTGCCAGTAATAAATTAACCACAGCCCTTAGGTGTCTCTGTCATCTGCAGATCATTTTTGTTTGACTCTTCCCCAAAGGCTCTACAGTCTATACAGACTTTTTCAAAGCACCAAGAACAGGACTGAGTGAATCTTGGAAAAATTTCAGAGCATATTAGGATTTTCAAGAATTCTTTTAAATAAAAAAGCAGACAGTTTCATGAGATTTTGACCAAAAAGTCCAATAGAAGAAGAAAGGATTACCTAGTCTGGATAAACTAGTCAGCTGTCCCTCAAAAGCTGTGTTAATGCAGGGTTCAGGGGTGAAATTATTGGATTTTGAGAGCTATCACCGCATCAGTCCTTCCTAGTGTGAACAGGCAGGTGAAATGTGGCTGAAAGAGGTGGGCCACTGGGGGAAGATCCTGGAAAGGTCTGTCTTTCATGTAGCACCTTAGCATTTCTCTTCTTCCTGGCTGCCATGAGGTGAGCAACTTTCTTTCCATTTACCATGCCCTTCCACCATGATGCTGCACCTCACCTTGGGTCCAGAGCAATGGAACTGGCTGGCTATGGACTCAATCTCTGAAACCATGAGCTCCAAATAAACTTATCCTCCTCTCACTTGGTTGTATTGGGTATTTGTGCTCACAAAAAGCTGACTGACACATGGGGTAAATTTTTACATGATTTCTCACAATATTATTGCTATTGAATGTTGACGTACTTTGGGAATCTTGACAAGGGACAGGATTGCCCAAATTTCGAGATAATGCAGGGACTTTGGCAGAGTTCCATGGGTTTGGCCTCAGGATAGAAAATCACAGAAGTTTTAAAAGTCTAACAGACTCCTTACAAAAATTTCCATCCAAGCAATTAAGCAATACTAAATATTTAAATCATCAGGCCAAGCCTACTGAGACCAGTCTTATTTTATGATTAAAAATAATCTTTTTTAAAGGTTAGACAAAAAGAGGGAAGACTGTCAGGAAATTGGTAATAAGTAAAATAATTACTGACATCTCCAATGGAAATGCGTTGTTTAGAGCAATTCCTTCTAAACCTGGCCTTTCAGCTCTTTTACAGCTCTGTAACCTGTTGCTAACTCTTAGTGATGCAAAGTAATTCTTGTACATAGATCAATTTTGCCAAATATATCCATGAAATCCAGCTAATTTTTCTGCTCTTACCTCATGGCAAAGGCCAGTTTCATGTCTACTTACATATTCAACATTTCCATTGATTGTAACGTCTTATTATATAATGGGTTAAATATATAATTCTTTAAAATGTATCCATTAACTTTGTTTACTTATTTGCAAAGGTGGATTTCCCCCACCACCCACACACAATATCACCAAAGTCGCCTGAATATCCCCTCTTGAATAAAACAAATAATAGTAGGGAAGAAACAGATGCCATCTTATTCCTTTATGCTGAAGGAGAGCAATAATTAACAAAATAAGCACATATGTCAAACAATGTATTCAAAAATCTTGGTGTCCTGGAGGTGAGTATAAGATGCAGCCTGTAAGAACTACTTGTTCTAGAAATTTAATTCACTTGCACATATTTTTCTCTGGGAGGTAACAGTAACCCTTGTGTGTCCCAGGGCAGTTTTGGGCCTCTCACTGGTTCTTAACACTGTGATACATATCATAAACTGATAGAAATTTGGGAACTGGGGACACATTGGGTACAGAAGGCAACTTCAAGCCTGTGGATTACCGTGTCGACTGGACAGATTTTCGTTTTTTTATTTAATAAGATTTACCATGCATGTCTAGTACTTTTAGAAAGAAATCTGAACTCTGTTGTACCCGTTTCATTGAAAAGCATGTATCTGGGCAGTGGTGGCTCTAACTGGACCTCATTTTTTTATGTACAGTCCACGTCACAGATTTGTATGAAATCAGTGGGCTGCAGTACTATGTACTTGTCTCAAAATACAGTGTTCACAAGATACCCCACCCCCTTTGGCCAGTAGGTGTTTTGCTGACCAGATAACTCACAACTTTTAAGAGCTTAACTTAATAACTCCATCTACAATATGCCCGCAAGTCTCCGGAAATAGACTATGTGCCTACGATCATTATTAATATGTGGTAGTGATGCTAATGCCTCTTGATTTTATGCACAAAACATCAAAGCTTGGAAGCTTCAAAGAATTCCATATTGATGACCAGCCCTACCTTAGAGGGTTCTAACATAAAAAGTAATTTTTTTTGAAACACCTTTCTTTATTTGAACAGTCACAGGCAAATTAACTACAATCACATCTTCATAAAGATCTCTATTCTAAGAGCTTAATTTTCAGTAAATCAATGGAAGCCTAATTATGCATGAGTGGTCCCTGATGCCAAGTGTGCCCGCAAGGGACAGGACTCCCAGAGTTGTGAATCGTCACCTGTGTGAGGCACCACCTCGCGTGCTGGTGGCAACCCATGAATCTACATGACCACAGGGGTCTGTCTTCTCCATCCTGTCGATGATCATCAGAGAATATGGAGGAAAAAATATGACAATGCAGACAAAAACCTGCTGAATTTGAGTGTTCATGCTGTGTCCTTTCTGTCACGATCTATAAAGTGTACCCTGGGTTGGGGTGGGGAATCAGGGTTCTTTCCAGAAGAATAGGAAGCTCCTACTTCCCCTATTTGTGTGTGAAATTCCCTTCCAAAGGCAACAAAAGCAGGGCTGCTTATAAATATTACATGCTTCACCCTTTTCCAAAGATAAGTGCTTAACAGACAAAATGGCTTTTCCCCCCTCTGTTAACACAAGTCCTCTAATGAACCTTCTGAAAAGACCTGTGCATCACCGCTGCCTGCCAACCCTGCATTTCTCCCTTCCTGATTCCTAGCTGGCTTATTTCTGATCCGTCCTGCCTCAGCCACAGAGATGGATGCTCGTTAGCCCTACCCAATAAACACGTGGAACGACCCTGCCAACTTCCAAGAGTCCAAGGACTGGCTGCTGTTTTCTTCTACATTGGCTGAGGGGAGAATGTATTTCCCATGGCGGGGAGTGAGGATGTCTCTATTTTATACTGCACAGAAACCAGCACATATCTCCAGCTGCCACTTGCAATACTTTGTGAGCCTAACTCTGGAGAGCAGTACTGAGACAAAGAATATGAGGCCCTGAAGACTCAGACATGGCCACCTTTGGACTCCCTAAGCGTGAGAGCACACAGCTCCTTGGTAGTCCAGCCACCTTGAGTTAAGATGCTGGTCTTTTCCGCCCCATACATTCTAAACCAATATAAGGTTTCATTCAACTATTCTTCCAGGCATTAAACCTCATGAGGTTATACCAACCTACCAGACTTTTGAAGCAAGGGTTATGTTCTCTAACCTTCTATCTTTGCATTCATTCACTCAACATATTTATTCAGTACCTGAGGTGTGAAAGAACTTTGCGGGCTCCGACAGATTTCACTCTCACTTATGGTCTACAGCGGTGTTTGGAGCCAGATGCCCTTTGGAACCCTGTGGACCCCCTTCTCAGAATAATGCCCTCAGATTCCTACAGTAAAATACACAGAATTGTAAAGGCAGCCAGCCATTTAAAATAGTTATTCGAATGCGCTTTAAAATTGTGGTGTTATAGGGTAACAGAAGACACAGGGACACACCAAACCTGCACAGATAGAGTCACATGACCCTTGACCAAGGCTCCACAAACATACATTGCAGAACAGAATCTTTGTAGCAAATGGTGATCGGAAAATGAAATAACCCTAGGAAGAGGAATGAAACTAGATCTCTATCTCTCTCCCTGCACAAAAAGTCAACTCAGAGTAGATCAAAGACTTGGGAGGTAAGACCAGAAAATTCACAACTGCACGGAAAGAATACAGGGTCAGTACTACAGCTTACAGACAAAGGCAGCAGCTTCCTCAGTGGGACCTCTGAAGCTCAGGAAATAATGCCAAGAGTTAACAAGTGTGATGACATCAAATTATAAAGCTTCTCTACAGCAAAGGAAACAAGTAGGAATGTGAGCAGGGAGCTTCCACAATGGGAGAAAAATCTTTGCTAGCTACTCCTCCAAACGGGATTAATAGGCAGAATACATAAAGAACTCAAAAAACTTCACACACACAAACCCTAATAACCCAATAAATTAGAGGGCAAATGAAAATAGACACTTCTCAAAAGAAATACAACTGGTCAACAAACGTGAAAAAAATGTCTGGAATCATTAACTATTAGGAAAATGCAAATCAAAACATGAAAAACTATGGAACAGAAGATAAGGAGACAAACCCACATAAATACTGTTATCTCATACTAGACAAAGATGCCATCAACGTACATTGGAGAAAAGATAGCCTCTTCAACAAATGGTGCTGGAAAAACTGCAAATCCATATGCAGCAGAAAGAAATTTAACCCGTCTCTCATCCTGCAAAAAACTAAACTCAAAGTAGATCGAGGACCTAGGCATTAGACCAGAGACCCTGCACCTACTAGAAGATGTAGGCCCAGCTCTCTGTAGTTCTGGCCTAGGAACTGACTTCCTCAACAAGACTCCTAAAGCACAATAAGTAAAATCAAGAATCAATTAGTGGGATGGTATCAAACTTAAAAACTTATTTACAGGAAAGGAAATGAGTGTAAAGAGAGAGCTGAGAAAATCTGCCACCTGCACCTCAGAGCATTACTGTTCATATATATAAAGACCTCAAAAAACTTAACACCAAAAATACAAATAACTCAATAAATGGACAAAGAAACTGAACAGGTGCTTCACAGAAGAAGACAATATGAATGGTCAACAAATATATGAAAAAATGTTCAACATATCTAGTAATTAGAAAAATGCAAATTAAAACTCCACTGAGATTTCATCTCATTCCAGTCAGAATGGCAAGTATCAAGAATATAAGCAACAATATATGCTGGTGAAGATGTGGGGGAAAACAGTACATTCATACATTGCTGGTAGGACTGAAAATTTGTGCAATGACTCTGGAAAACAGTATGGAAATTCTTCAGGAACTAGGAATGGAGTCACCATCTGACCTGGTGATACCACTCCTTGGTGTGTATCCAAAGGAGTTAAAATCTGAATACTACAGTGATACAGCCTCATCAATGTTTAGAGCAGCTCAATTCACAACAACTAAGCTATGGGACCAATTTAGGTGCCCTTCAATAGATGAATGGATAAGGAAAATGTGGTATATATGCACAAAGGAGTATTATTACTCAGCCATAAAAAAGAATGAAATGATGGCATTTGCTGATAAATGGATGGATCTGGAGACTATGAAGCTAAGAGAAATAAGCCAGTCCCCCCAAACCAAAGGTTGAATGTTCTCTCTGATAAGTGGATGCTAACACATGACAGAGGAGTGGGGTGGAAGAACAGAAGTTCAGTGATTAGACAAAGGGGAATGAAGGGAAGGGAGGGGGTAAGACTAGGAAAGACAGTGGAATGAATTGGACTTAACAGTTAAAGTCTACATCATGTAGCATCACAAGAATGGGATCCTAATTAGATTGTTATATTTCATGTATGTGTAATATGTGAAAATCTAAAAAAAAAAAAAACATTTAAAGCTACACTGAGATTTCATCTCCATTCAGAATAGGAGTCATTAAGAATATAAAAAAATGTTGGAGAGGATGTTTAAAAAAAGCTCGAGAGGATGTTAAAAAAAAAAAAAAAAACCCTTTTACACTGTTGGTGAGATTGTTAATTAGTACAATCACTATGGAAATCAGTATGGAGATTCCTCAAAAGACTAGGCATGGAACCATCATGTGACCCAGCTATCCTACTCCTTAGTATTTATCCTGAAGAAATAAAGTCACCAGACAACAGTGCACATGCACACACCCATGTGTCATAGAGCAGCACAATTCATAAGAGCCAAACTATGGAACCAGCCTAGTTGTCCATCAATGCATGACTCTATAAAAAAAATGTGGCATGTATACCATGGAGTTTTATTCAGCCATAAAGAAAAATGAAATGACATTTGCAGGAAAATGAATGGAACTAGTCATCATTATGTTAAGTGAAAGAAGCCAAACTTACAAAGTCAAGGGCCATATGTTTTCTGTCATATGTGGAAGCTAGAGAGGAAAAAAGGAAAAGAAATCTGTGTGCAAAGGGATGTCATAAACAATTAAAGGGAGATCGGTAGAGTAAAAGCAACCCAGGGAAGGGGAAGGTAATGGGAAATGAAATTATGCAGATACATTGTGAATATACAATTGTAAGATCAATAAAAAGGGAGAAATTGTGATGTCATGTATATATGGTTTTCTATGATGCCTTCAGTAGATCGAGACAGCAAGTTTCATGACCAAAGTACTGATGAACATAGAAAACACTTGGTCATAGTTCCACCGTGTGCAGCTTGATGTCTCTCATCTATGATAAAAGACTCCATGAGGGACAAAACATCCCCAAGTATCAGGGACTGATGCTGGGGTTGCTGAATCAGTGAGAGGGGAGAAAGGGACATGAATGACGTTCCCTCTGCAGCCACTGGCTGCCTTCACCATAACCTTGCAAATAACTCTAGTAAATGAATCATATGGAACAGAAATGAAATCATAGCACAGGAAACAGTCCATGTGTTCTGGGTGCAGTGGCACATCCTATAATCAGTGACTTGGGAGGCTGTGGCAGGAGGATCACAAGTTTGAGACCAGTCTCAACAACTTAGCAAGACCTTGTCTCAAAAAGGGCTTGGTGATGTAACTCAGTTGTAAATTGCCCCAGGTTTGATCCCAAGTACCAAACCAAAAAAACCAAAGAAAAACAAAACAGTAGATGTGGCTTTTGAAAAGCATGCTTCTATTCACTAAGATTCAGTAAAACACAATTTTGCCAGTGATACTATATAGTCAATTATAATGAGATAGGCAAATTATGAGATAAGTTCAAAGTTCACTTCTTAAATCACAGACTGTAAGCAAGGTTAGGATCCACTGTATGGTTGGGAAACCGACGCCCAGAGACAAGGAGATTGCCAAGGGTGAGCAGGTAGACAGGGGCAAGCCTGCCAGAGCCCTTGTGCTTGAACTATTTCATTATCCTCTGTTCCTTTGGAAAACCCAGTTCAACAGAATAGGCATAACTAGGTCATTTGTGTTGCTTACCAGGAACTTGTATTGACAACTAGGAGCTCCAAGGAGAAATTCGCACAGAATTATCAACATCTAAACTTGTCCCTCTGCCAACCCCATCTCCCTACCTCAACCCTTGGGATCGAGAATGAGAATTTTATTTTGTATGTCTCTCATCTATTCTACATTTCTCTGTGATAAAGAAAATCCATTTCCCACTAAATTAAAATTGCTTTTTCATCCCAACAAACACTATACCCCTGGTATACACCAGAATAAAAATAAATTGATTTTTAAGTACCTGCTCAGAAAGAAAAAAAAGAGGCATAAAAATCATGATGCCATTGTGTACCTTTTGTATAATTTAGCTATGAAAATGGATTCCTATCTTGGAGGCAGCAGTTCTGTCTCTATGATGACATTTCTGGACAGTTCAGTGAAAACCTCTATCACCCAGATATTTTGTAGGTATTGCATTTTTTAATATATGCCTCCTAGAAGAGAGTTTCAACTCTGTGGATATTTTAATGCATGTGTGTATAATGCATTTATTTGCATATGTGATGTTGAGTGATCTGTTTGGTGTAATTATTGCTAAGATGATAGGACAGTTCATCAAGCGATCACAGTGTTACTCACAAAAAGAGAACAGGTGTCAGACTATCCCCATAACCTTCAGCTCTCCACTAGAGAACCACACACATCCAGTGTCTGAAGGCCCAGCCGTCAATCTGTGCTTCTGAAACCACAGCAGATAAATGAATGCTCCACTTGAGGCAATGTCTCTAGCCCACCCCGATGAACTTCAGGAGATACGATCCTGTGCTGTTCAACTTACTTGTCCTTCAGAAAATTCCTCCTTCACAATAAGGCTATTAAATACTTCAATGGCCACCCAAACACTGTATCTTTATGCAATTCTTAGCTAGCCATGAACTGAACATCTTCCTCGGGATACTGAAGCAGGGTAAGCTGTCCCTACGTCAGCCTCTGCCAACGAGCAAAGATAGTCACTCTGGACATTAATGCAAACACTCAGTACTAATCCCTCAAGGATCAGGCTTTCTCATCACCCATCCAGGAGACAGGGACTCAAGTTAAAAAGGATGCAGGTGATATATGTGCAAGTGATAAGCTGAACCTCTTTAAGGACATACTATAGCCACTGTGAAATCAATCCATTTTAGTTTCATGAAAGGAAACACACTGAAGTATTTTTGGAATTCACAGTGCTGAATTTTGCATAGCAGACATTAATTTTAGAGTAGAGAAGTTCAAGAAAGACTTCAAGAAATAATGGAAAAGCCCACATGTAAAGACATCAATGTGTTTTCAGGGCATTATGGGAAACATAATCTGCATATGCGCCATTAAATTACATTGGATGTTGCCACTGATGATGGCTTCTAGCAGGGCCCCTTAAATCTGAGTCTGTTCTTAGATCATGAAGTCAAAGGTTGCACCGGATTACAGCCGCTGTCCCTTCCGGTTGAAATGCCCTTTATGAAGATTTAACAAAAAGGATTATATCCTGCATCCCTGACCTTAGCTCTCACTAACTCTAGATAGCTTCATTTTATAGCCAGGTATGCAGTCCTCCTGGAAGACAGACTCAGGTCTCAAATCATCACATGGGTGCATTCTTAATCCACCTCCAAACAATGATTGATTATCTCACTATTGACAGCTGCTCATTGTCTCATCACGGAGAAACCTTTCCACCCTATCAAGACATATCTACACCTGGCCCACCTTGAAGTGTGCCACGCCAGATGCAGAATCGTGGGCAGGATTTTCAGAACCTCAACAGAATGTATTTTTTTAAATGGACTTTACAGTTGTTCCAAGGTTTAAAAATTCTCATTTAATGTCTTTTAAAACCAATTCCAAGAATCTAGCCAATGAGTAAGACACCCCTTTCCTTCTAACTGATAAAAATGTTTCAAAGTGGGTACTTTTGATGGAAGTCAGAGAAGAAAAAAAAAGAAAGGGGGGTGGTGGGTTTCATGAAAACAGAAGGGAGATCTGCAGAGCAGGAGAAAGGAGCTGAAGGAGAGGAAAGGGGAACACTGGAAAGCTCCACTGCACGTGCCCAGGTGTAACAGTGAATTCCACCAGCAAGCTCTGCCATAAGGCACCAATAGAAAAATAGGGAGTAAGAAAGTAATTTGTACTTTTTCAGCAGTTGAAGGCAGCGTATCTTTCCAGAGGACAATCATTGGATAAATGGATGGGATCTGCAAGCTGGACCCGCCCTTGTTATAAAGGACAAGCTGTTAGTGACAGCCAGACATCTTCTCACCTCTCCCCCGGCACTGGGGAGAGTGCAGGGCTGCCGCTGCAGCTAACTCCACTCCTGCCGGTGACGGGGAGGTCGGGACCTCTTCCCTGGATCACACCCAGCTGTGCTGGCTCACTCAGGTCTGCACAGTAACATTTATCCAGACACTGTGTGGTCATTGTCCCCTCCTTCCTGGTCCCCAGCACTGTGTGTTGCATATTGATGACTGTAGCACAGACTCCTGAGATCCTCAGAAGATTCCAGTTACATGCAGATTTCAGGGCTGGCCAAGACACACCTGCATCCTGTGGTTAGGAGAAATGCATCCTCTTAGCTCCCCCAGAATGAAGCTATCCTTTACTCTGTCTGTTAGGGGAGGAGGAGATGAGAGGGAAAGGGAGACACAGCTTCGGATAAAACACGGAGTCTCCTGTCCATTCCCAAATGTCCCTCTTTGGTCCTTTGCATGTGCTGGTTAACTACACTCTACATGCTTCCTGTCCTAACCTTTAATTTCCATACCTGCCAGCCTGACAGAATCTATCTGTTGAACAAAATAATTCTAACTTCTACTGCCATCCACGTTTCCAAACAACATACTTTAAAATCCCACTCGTGTGGAAGCAAAAGACGGAGCCTCACCAAGCAACCACAGAATCCTGAGCCAGTCCTTTCCTGCCTGAGTTACGGGACACTGTCCTGACTACTTGTCCTACTCCTAGTTTCACCCCTGGAGTCTGTTCTCACAACTGAAATAGCCTTCTGAAAATACAGGCAAGATCCTGCCACTGCATCACGGGAATCTCCAGCACTTCCCTCAACGTGTAGGACACAAGCAGAGCCCTCCCTCCAGCCCGTGTGCAGCACTGAGTGGCCTCCTGAAGACCCCTGCCGCCTCTCCTCACATTCCCTGCCACTCCTGCCCCTGCCCGGCGTCTGCCCTGGGCCTTCCTGACCTCTCACTGGACACTCCTCTACCCCAGTCACACTCTTGACTCCTTCCCTTGCTTGTTCTCCAAACAAATACCACCTCCACTCCCTCTCCACCTGCCCTGGTGTTGACACAACTGATATCAAATCATATGCTCACGTGCTGTTTAATACTGGCTCTTGCACCAGAGTGAGAGAACCAGGAAAACAGAAATGTGATTTCTGCACTCTGTTATTCCACAAAGTAGGTGCTCAACTAGCTGGACAAAAATGCAGAAGGAAGAATGGATGGAAGAAGGAGAAACAGAAGAGGGAGATAGCCGGTCCGTGGGAATGAGTTCAAGAGACTGCTTGCCTCTGGATCCTTCTCAACACTAATTCAGCTTGCACATCGCCTCCTCACTCAAGCCTTCCCTGGACACCACATCCAAAGGGACACTGCCCTCCCCAGCCGTTCTTTACCCCTGCTGGCCCATTTAGTCTCCCTCTGGGCACATCTCTCTCTCTGAAATGATATTCCAACCATCTTCTCTCAGTAGCACGTGAGATTCAAAGAATGCCAACCTTGTCATCGTTCGCTGTCCCCAAGGCCACACACAGAGTTGATGGGTGTAAACACAAGTGGACTGAACACTCGAATGGATCAGTCGATCAGTCAGCAATGCACTGGGCAGATCACTGCTGTGCAGTGTAGGCACCAGAGGACATAGGATGGGAAAATGTGCAGCACATCAGAAAGGCGCGCGCACACACACACACACGGAAGAAGGTCAGAGAACAGAAGGTGGCTCTATCCCGCCCTCCACAATGATGTTGAGTTGACACTTTTTAACCCTGGGAGGGGTCGGGCAACCCTCCATCTGCTGGTTTCTCTGAGACTGGCTCTCTAGTCTTGCTCCCGGTGTGAGGGCCCTGAGCTTGGAGCAGGGCTGGCAGATGCTCTAGCAGGGGCCCAGATGGTGCTCAAGGATGCGTCTAGAATCTCAAATCAGTCCCGGCTGCAGCTCATCTCTGTTACCTGCTTTGATCTGAAAGGCTTCTGATGAAATCCATCAGAATGAACACTGCCGGAGGCCCATCTAGGGGTCAGGCTGGAGGTTTTGCATTTTTGTGGAAATGTACCCTGCTGTCAGTCCAGAGAGTTTTGCATTTGCATAAAGGATGTTGGTAAACAAATGAGCTCATTAGAAAGCCAAGACAAGGGTAATCACTATAACCTGGCTGCCTGGTGAATTGAAAATACCATGTCACCTCCATTCCTAGTGGCTGCAGGGCACAGTGGTGCAGGGGGCACACTGCAGAACTCCACAGAGCTATATTCTCAAGACGGCCTTTGCCGACAGTGTCCCCGGGCATTTTGCAGAACACAACTTGTACCACCCTAAATTTTGATCCAGATTCATAGCTCCTGGGCACATCAAGGAGTGCAGTAAAATTTGCTGAAAGAATGAGGATACTGGAAGCCTAGGAGACTCATTTCCTGTCTGGAAACTCTTAGGTGGCCACTAGGCAGGTGAACGAGACCTGAAAGAGCCACATCTTTTCAGAACAGAGGAGGAAAGAATTAAGGTCAGAAGCCCCTGGGACATTACTAAAAAGATCTGCCAACTTCCTGGAAGTTACAGACCCTCGCCACATAACTGATAGCAGAGAGGAAGTTCCCGGAAGGTAGGAGAGTGTGACGCCTTACTCTGTGAATGACTTGTTTATTTCTGTTGTGGACTGTGCCGTGGATGTAACTCCACAAGCTCCAGCAGATGTGCAGGTGTTATGAAACCCCTCTCTGGCTCCACCCCCAGCAGTTCTCACCTTCAGGTAGTCCAAGGGGACAGTCTACAACAGAAATTAGTCCCTATAATTTCTCCTCTAGCTTGGAAAGATCCCAAAGTCCCCGGCTCCCCATGGATCCATTCCCACCTCCATCCTCCACACTGCACAGGGCCGCTTGTTTCTCAGCCATTTGCCCCTCTGGGTGCCTTTTCCCTGGTTGTTCCCTACTCCTCTCTCCTGGTAGGCACATTTCCACTCGAAAGCCACCTCCTCTGGGGACACCTGCAGGCTTTGTGAAACACCATGCCCTGCACCATTTACCCCCACTCTCCTTTTATCCTGCCCATTTCCTCCTCTCCTTTCCTGTTGATTTATTTGCACACGGTCTCTCTCTTCTACAGAATGCCATGTCCATGAAGGCAAGGGATTGTCTTATTCTGTCCCTGGAACCTCGAAATTACCTACCTACTTGACTTTCAAGAAATAATAGTGGGATGCATGAAAGAATGAATGTTTTTACTTTGACAATATCAACAAATAGTGAACTAGACAGATCCACAAAATCACTGGAATAAGGCTGTGACAATGGAACAATTCTTTCACTCTTCTGTTTATCTAAATCTTGCTTTAAAAAAGGAAAATTCCTTTGGGGCAGTTGCCAGAGCAATGAGCTCATCAAAGTGGTATTTTAAATTCAGTAGTGTTGCTGGTGAATTGCTGCAGAGACACATGGGTTTAGAAGTGCCCCATCTATTCTGTGTATCTGAGAGGCACTCTGTGCTCTTGTAGATACTGTATTTATGTTGTTGTAGAAACACATGTGGGAACCCCAGTCTTGAGTCCTAGAATTGAAGTCACCAGCCTGCTCAGGGTTCCTGTGCTTTTAACTGCTCCTAGGCCAGGTACAGGCAGGGCTATTGACTGAATTTGATTTTTCTTGCCTTAAAAAATGTTGTGTACACAGGTGTGTAAGGGAATGAAAGAAGACTAAGGTTGTCTTGTTTTTTAAAAATACACATTATCACTGAAGAAATTTTGGAAAATATATTCAAGCTAGGAGATGACTGTTGGGAGAAATCCTACTTCTTGGGTGGCAGCAATTAATGTCTCAAGTGTGTAAACTTGCAGGGAGGAGCGTTCCACTTCTACTTGGAAAGTAAACAACTGCCCCAAGTTGACCTAGTGTTACCAAGGGAACCGGTATAGGAGCCTGGTGGTCTGATCCCCCATGGCACATTGTGATTGGGCAAGAAATGTACGCCTGCTCCCACAATAAACGAGTTTGCAGGCTGCTCGCCACAAGCCTGCTTCTACCCAACTCCCGGAGTCTGGGGTCTTGACTCCGCAGCCCTTACCTGCGCCTGAGCTAGCCTGGCACCCCTACAGATGACAATGAAGTTCTAATCTTTGTTGAATACTTACTATATACCAGATGCTATTTTGAGTAATTTACATGGAGTTAATGCACATTCAATTGATTCTCTCAAAACAAGTATAATTTTGTGCTCCACACAAAACCCTCTAAAGTATTCCCATTTCACTCAGTTTGATTCCACATAAACCAGTCCATCCACAGGCATCTCCTATTTTCCTCATTGCTCGCAGCTCTCCCTGTTATTTTCAAACATTTCAGATGTGCTTCTGTCTCAGGACCTTTGCATGTGCTGATTCTCTACCAGGAATGCTTCGTCCTAGGTTTCCTCATGCCTTCTGCTTCATGTCCTTTATCCTGCCCTCTATGAGCAGCTGTTCACAAATGCAAACGCTGTCCCCCTTCCTTTCCTTTTTACTTTTTTTCTATGCAGTTGGCCCCATATGACATTCTCTGTATTGTTCATTTACTTATTTAAAGGCTGGCTGTCTTCCCTCCACCAAAATGTAAACTGGGAAATCGGTCTGTATGCTTCTTGCTGCTTCCTCCTCCTTCCCCATTTACAACAGTGCCTGGGGTTGGGGACGCACACAGGCACACACACACAGACACACACATAAGTAAAACATCCATTTCTCATGACCTTATGATCTACACTATTGTTTTTCTCATTTTACGTATAAGGAAATGGAGGCACAGAATCAATTTGTCCAGGGTAAAAGCCACTCCTCTTGTCACTGTCCATGTCTCAACATGGTACATATGTGAGACAGGTCCTGATCAAACACGTTCCTTGTCCCTTTCTGGCTCTGGGATTTAAAGAATGTCACTTTACCGTGTGTGAGCCCCTATTTTCTCAACTAAATAGGTATGATGTCAGACCCTCTTCAGAGTTTGACATGGAGTTTCAATGTTCCGCCTTCTAATTGACACAGAGTGCTCAGTGACTGCGTCCAGGATGCTGTGGTTTGCACCACCATCTTAATCTGCTCAGGTGGCGCATTGTACAGAAGTTCTGCAAAGCACTTACCCATTCCCTTGGGTGGGACATTTGGTTTCTGAAGGACATTCTGACACCTCCATCTTTGGAGTGGTTCCAATTTCCTCCTTATCCTAAACACCTAGAAATATGCAATAACACCCTTATTTCTGGAAAAAAAAATGCCACCTTTCCATAATTCACCCAAATGATGAGCACAACAGAAAGAGGAGTGGCACCAGTATGTGTCCTCCAGCTCCTCTGGCCACATCTGAGTGAATTCATAAGGAAGGTGAAATTGCAGCCATCCAGGGAATGGCAGTGTTTAAAAGGGAATTCCCAGAGAACCTCAAGTCTGCGAGTTCACCAGAGGCCGCTGGCACTGCTGGAAACTAGCAAGGTGAGAAGCACCAGGAGAATTAATGTGCAGATGGCATGATCAAGCACGCTAGGAACCAGGAGAGCGTCCTGACACTCTGGAAAGGAAAGGATCAGATACAGAAGGGAGCTGAGAAACAAGGTCCTGGGTTCTTTGTCACCAGTCTGTGACAACACGCGATGAACTATGTGAGAACCAACAATGCAAGGGAGCCTGAGCTGTTGCAAACTATGCTCTATGAATTCACAGGATAATAGGTGTAACAATAAAAGAAGTCTGGAGTACACAGACACTAATGAAAAGAAACAGCACCAGCAAAACTGGCTCAAAAATTACCCACTCCCTATAGGTCCTAGTACGTGGTAGAAAGTTTCCTCCTCAAAGATTTTACCAGTTTAGACTACGAATATCCACTGTCCCATACCCCTTATCATCACTGAGTATTACTGGGTTTTGTTCTGGACCCCTGATCCAGTCCTTGTGGGCTCTAGGAAGAGTTTGTATGCTGTTCCAATTGTGATGGTGGCAGGGAGGTGACAATGAAAAAAATATCACTGGGAAGCCACTTGAAGGGCTATTAAAAACAAATTGATATGATCCCAGTTGTTGGGGCCCGAAGGCATGTGACAAGCACTTAAAAAGAGATTCTTAAATAATATGGGCCATTCTGAAAGAGGAGACTGTTTTAAAACTCTCTCAGAATATCTTGCCCCGAGGTAGGAGGCACTGGAGGAAAAACAGTCAAATTAGGGAACAAAAACCTTTCATATCTGCTGTTGCTGGCCACCTACCAACCAGGGTTTTTCAGACCTCTGCAGTGGGAGGCCTTAGATCAGAAACTCACGGTTGGTTATCAGCCAAGTAATCAACAAAAACATAAAGCTGAATGGGAGCACGACGAACACCTTAGACTGTTTCCAATTTCAGACACCAGAGGACCTGTTACAGACACCAGTGCGTCTGCACCAGGCAGGCTGATTGCCAGGGCCGCCATTAAGGTCTCATTTCTGTACAATTTCTTTTCCTAACAGCTGTCGTGGGAAACTGAATTTCAATACCAAAATAAAATGATAGCCCTTTCCATTCCCAAAAGCCCTTTATTAGAACCTGAAATTCAGTGCATTTGCTCACCCAGCATGCACACAGCTCTGAGCCCTAGAATAAGAGGGGGAATCCCCTCCTTCTGTGGATGGTTCTAGAGTTTTCAGTTCAAAGACTGAATGGATTGTTTCTTTCTGCTCTTTATTAGCATTTTTGTGCCATATTTTCATCACTGGAACACCAAGTTTCTAACCTATTCTCTTCTACAGTGTAACAAAGTATTGTCCCAACTTAGAAGCCAATCCAAAGGTTTATATAGCAATGATCCTGGAGGGATCCAAGATGGTGGACTAGAGGGAGGCTGCACTCCTTGTCGCTCAGTAACTGCGGTTTCAAGCACAGGATATCTGTTTCTTGGTAAGGCAGTTTTTGCTGCTTATCAATCCCCTGCTGTTTACCCCATTTGTCTGCTGTGATCACCTGCAATCTGCCAGCATATCGACGACTTTTTTGAGTGCAGATGGCTCATGTCAGGCGCCTATCATCCGCCATTTGCCTGCCTCTCGCCTGTCCATCGCCTGCCTTATTCCTATCCATCACCCAACGCAGGAGGTTCACCTCCCGATCATCCGACAACAGTCAGCAAACTGATCGCCGACCGCCAGTGGAGCACCAGCTGACTGCTGTTGCCTGGAAGTTCACTGTTACTGTACCTGCAGGTTTGATTACATGTGGCTGCCGCCATTTTGAGACAACAGCCAGGCCCTGTAGGACCCCTGGCTGGACTGACTGAGCCCCATCTCCAGGATCCCTCAGCCCGACGATCACTCCCTGCTTCTGGGGCCCTCACATCAACTGACTGCTCCCTGCCGCCAGGACCCCCAGACCTGCGCCCTATCACTGGGACCCCAGACTGACTGATTGCACCCAGCCTCCAGGATCCCGCAACCACACCAAACACAACCGACCTCCAGGACCCCTGCCTGACCAACCGCATCCCGCCTCCAGGACCTCCTGACCACGGCCACACCCTGAGCAGCAGCTCCCCATTTGCCAACACGTTTTGAAGCCAGAGCAGCCATCTTGGATAATCCTGGAAGCCGTAGCTCCGATCTTTAGGTGGGGCAAATCCCATCCTGAGAGGCCTGCTGGAGGCTGGAAGCTCATTGTCAGGTTCCTCTCATGCATCAGGCTACTGAACTCTGGGAAGTTTCATTACTATATGTTATACTGTAGGTTTTCTTTTTTCTCCTTATTGAAAAAATTTGTTTTTATTTCTTTACTTTTCTTGCTTTCTTTTCCTTTTGTTTACCTGTTCCCTCAGAGTCTTTTTCTCCCTTTTTTGCATGCTAACATCCGATTTCTTTTGATTACACTCTCACCCTTTCTATTATCTAGAACTTCTGTACATTCTTTTCTTATCCCATTAACAGCCACATTCTACATCCCTCTGCATCCTCTTTGTCCTCCATTTGAAACTGCAGACCTTATTGCAAATCTGTTTGTTTTACTGAAGATAATATTTGAACTCATTCTGTTTATTATGACAATTTTGTTATTGTCCTCATAGGGGCTATTTAGTCTAGGATTGCATAGTGTCTGAATTGGGCACTGCTAATATTGATCTCCCCTTAAAGAAAGGGTTTTGGAAACCTATAGGGCCACTATAAGCCTATAGGGGGAAATCTGCAATACCCCAGATCTGCACTGCTAGAGGGGAAGATACATGAACAAGATGAAAAAACAAGGGAAGAAAATGATCCAAACAAATCTAGATTCTATATTAATAGAATCTAATGACAGTATGTTAGAAGAAATGTCAGAAAAGGACTTCAGATTATACATGATTAAGATGATTCACAAAGCAAAGGATGAGAAAATAGAGCAAATGCAGGCAATGAATGATAATACCAATAAGCTGAAAGAGCAACTGCAGGAAGCAAAAGATCATTTCAACAAAGAGATAGAGATTCTCAAAAAAAAAAAAAAGGGAAATTCTTGAAATGAAGGAAACAAGAAACCAAATAAAAAACTCAATGGAAAGCATCACCAACAGACTAGACCACTTGGAAGACAGAACCTCAGACAATGAAGACAAAATATTTAATCTTGAAAATAAAGTTGCCCAAACAGAGAAGATGGTAAGAAATCATGAACAGAATCTCCAAGAACTATGGGACATCATGAAAAGACCAACTTTAAGAATTATTGGGATTGAGGAAGGCACAGAGATACAAACCAAAGGAATGAACAACCTATTCAATGAAATAATATCAGAAAATTTCCCAAACCTGAAGAATGAAATGGAAAATAAAATCAAGAGGCTTACAGAACACCAAATGCACAGAATCACAACAGATCCACACCAAGTCACATTATAATTAAAATGCCTAACATTCAAAATAAAGATAGGATTTTGAAGGCCTCGAGAGAAGAGCATGAGATTACATATAGGGGGAGACCAATACGGATAGCAGCCAACTTCTCAACCCAGACTCTAAAAGCTAGAAGGGCCTGGAACAACATATTTCAAGCTCTGAAAGAACATGGTTGCCAACCAAGAATCCTATACCCAGCAAAACTAACCTTCAGATTTGAAGATGAAATAAAATCCTTCCATGATAAACAAAAGTTAAAAGAATTTACAAATAGAAAGCCTGCACTACAGAATGTTCTCAACAAAATATTCTATGAGGAGGAAATGAAAAACAACAACGGAGGTCACCAAAGGGAAGAACTACCTTAGAGAAAAACCACTCAAAGGAGAAACCAAGCCGACTTAAAAACCAAAAATAAGCCAAATGACTGGGAATACAAATCATTTCTCAATAATAACCCTGAACGTTAATGGCCTAAACTCATCAATCAAAACACATAGACTGGCAGAATGGATTAAAAAGAAAGACCCAAAAATATGCTGCCTGCAAGAGACTCATCTCATAGAAAAAGACATCCACAGACTAAAGGGGAAAGGATGAGAAAAAACCTACCACGCACATGGACTCAGTAAAAAAGCGGGGGTTTCCATCCTTATATCAGATAAAGTGGACTTCAAGCCAAAGTTAGTCAGAAGGGATAAAGAAGGACATTTCATACTGCTTAAGGGAACCATAAATCAGGAAGACATAACGATAGTAAATATTTATGCCCCCAACAATGGTGCATCCCTGTACATCAAACAAATCCTTCTCAATTTCAGTAATCACATAGACCACAACACAATAATTCTGGGTGGCTTTAATGCACCACTGTCACCACTAGATAGATCTTCCAAACAAAAACCAACCAAAGAAATCACAGAACTCAATAAAACAATCAATAACCTAGACTTAATAGACATATATAGAATATTCCATCCATCAACGAGTGGATTCACTTTCTTCTCAGCAGCACATGGAACCCTCTCGAAAATAGACCATATGTTATGCCAGAAAGCAGTCCTTAGGAAATGCAAAAAAATAGAGATACTGCCTTGTGTTCTATCAGATCATAATGGACTGAGAATAGAAATCAATGACAAAATAAAAACAGAAATTACTCCAACACATGGAGACTAAATAATATGCTATTGAATGAAACATGGATAACAAAAAAACATCAGGGAGGAGATAAAAAAATTCTTAGAGGTCAATGAGAATGATGATACAACATATCAAAATCTCTGGGACACTATGTAAGTGGTACTAAGAGGAAAATTCATTGCATGGAGTACATTCCAGAAAAGTATGAAAAGTCAACAACTAAATGACCTAACATTACAGCTCAAAGCCCTAGTAAAAGAAGAACAGAATAACAGCAAAAGCAGTAGAAGACAGGAAATAATTAAAATCAGAGCTGAAATCAATGAAATTGAAACAAAAGAAACTATTCAAAAAATTGACAAAACAAAAGGTGGTTCTTTGAGAAAGTAAACAAAATAGACAAACCCTTAGCCACACTAACAAAGAGAACAAGAGAGAAGACTCAAATTACTAAAGTACATGATGCAAAAGGAAATATCACAACAGACACCACTGAGATACAGAACATAATGAGAAGCTACTTTGAAAATCTGTATTCCAACAAAATAGAGACTACCGAAGACATTGACAAATTTCTAGAGACATATGCTCCACCCAAACTGAACCAGGAGGACATACACAATTTAAACAGATCAATATCAAGCAATGAAATAGAAGGAGCCATTAAAAACCTACCATCCATGAAAAGCCCAGGACCAGACAGATTCTCAGCCGAGTTCTACAAGACCTTCAAAGAAGAACTCATTCCAATACTTCTCAAAGTATTCCAGGAAACAGAAAAGGAGGGTACCCTACCAAACTTATTCTGTGAAGTTAATATCACCCTCATACCCAAACCAGGAAAAGATACATCAAGGAAAGAAAATTTTAGACCAATATCCTTGATGAATATAGATGCAAAGATCCTTAACAAAATACTGGCAAACCGTTTCCAAGAGCATATTAAGAAAATCATGCACCACAATCAAGTGGGGTTCATCCCTGGAATGCAAGGATGGTTTAACATCCGTAAATCAATAAATGTAATCCATCATGTCAATAGACTTAAGGATAAGAATCATATGGTTATTTCAATTGACGCAGAAAAAGCGTTTGACAAAATACAACCCCCCTTCATGCTCAAAGCACTAGAAAAAATAGGGATAGTAGGAACATACCTGAACATTGTAAAGGCTATTTATGCTAAGCCCATGGCCAACATCATTCTTAATGGAGAAAAACTGAAACCATTCCCTTTAAAAGTGGGAACAAGACAGGGATGTCCTCTTTCACCACTTCTATTCAACACTGTCCTCGAAACTCTAGACAGAGCAATTAGGCAGACCAAAGAAATTAAAGGGATACAAATAGGAAAAGAAGAACTCAAACTATTCCTATTTGCTGATGACATGATTCTATATTTAGAGGATCCAAAAACCTCCTCCAGAAAACTTCTAGACCTCATCAATGAATTCAGCAAAATAGCAGGCTATAAAATCAACACGCATAAATCTAAAGTATTTTTATACACAAGCAACAAAACAGTTGAAAGGGAAATGAGGAAAACAACCCCATTTGCAATAGCCTCAAAAAAAATTAAATACTTGGGAATCAATCTACCAAAGAGGTAAAAGATCTCTACAATGAAAACTACAAAGCACTGAAGAAAGAAATTGAGGAAGACCTTAGAAGATGGAAAGATATCCCATGTTCTTGGATGGGCAGAATTAATATTGTCAAAATGGCCATGCTACCAAAAGTGCTATTCAAATTCAATGCAATTCCAATTAAAATCTCAATGACATACCTTACAGAAATAGAGCAAGCAATCATGGAATTCATCTGGAAGAATAAGAAACCCAGAATAGCTAAAGCAATCATTAGCAGGAAGAAGGAAACGGGGTATCGCAATACCAGAACTTCAACTCTACTACAAAGCAATAGAAACAAACACAGCATGGTATTGGCACCAAAATAGACAGGTAGATCAATGGTACAGAATAGAGGACACGGACAGAAACTCAAATAAATACAATTTTCTCATACTAGACAAAGGTGCCAAAAATATGCAATGGAGAAAAGATAGCCTCTTCAACAAATGGTGCTGGGAAAACTGGAAATCCATATTCAACAGAATGAAACTAAACCCCTATCTCTCACCCTGCACAAAAATCAACTCACAATGGATCAAGGACCTCGGAATCAGACCAGAGACCCTGCATCTTATAGAAGAAAAAGTAGGTCCAAACCTTCAACATGTCGGCTTAGGATCAGACTTCCTTAACAGGACTCCCATAGCATAAGAAATAAAAGCAAGAATCAATAACTGGGATAGATTCAAACTAAATAGCTTTCTCTCAGCAAAGGAAACTATCAGTAATGTGAATAGAGAGCCTACAGAGTGGGAGAAAATCTTTGCCACTCATAACTTCAGATAGAGCACTAATTTCCAGAATCTATAAAGAACTCAAAAAACTCTACACCAAGAATACAAATAACCCAATCAACAAATGGGCTAAGGAAATGAACGGACACTTCACAGAAGAAGATCTACAAGCAATCAACAAACATATGAAAAAATGTTCACCATCTCTAGTAATAAGAGAAATGCAAATCAAAACTACACTAAGATTCCATCTCACCCCAATTAGAATGGTGATTATCAAGAATACAAGCAACAATAGGTGTTGGAGAGGATGTGGGGAAAAAGGTACACTCATACCTTGCTGGTGGTGTTGCAAATTAGTGCAGCCACTCTGGAAAGCAGTGTGAAGATTCCTTAGAAAACTTGGAATGGACCTACCATTTGACCCAGCTATCCCACTCCTTGGCCTATACCCAAAGGACTTAAAATCAGCATACTACAGAGATACAGCCACATCAATGTTCACAGCTGCTCAATTTACAATAGGCAGATTGTGGAACCAACCTAGATGCCCTTTGATTGATGAATGAATAAAGAAACTGTATATACACACACACACACACACACACACACACACACACATACATGCAATGGAATATTACTCAGCCATGAAGAATAATAAAATTAGGGCATTTGCAGGCAAATGGATGAAATTGTAGAATATCATGCTAAGTGAGATAAGCCAATCTCAAAAATCCAAAAGGCAAATGATCTCACTGATAAGTGGATGATGACACATAATGGGGGGTGGGAGGGGGGCAAGAACGGAGGAAGGAGGGACTGTATAGAGAGAAAAGGGGGGTGGGAGGGGTGGAGGGGGAAGGAAAAATTAACAGAATGAATCAAACCTCATTACCCTATATGAATGTATGATTATGCAAATGGTATGCTGTTACTCCATGTACAAAGAGAAACAAGATGTATCCCATTTGTTTACAATAAAAATAAATAAATAAATAAAGCAATGATCCTGATTACTGTCCACCCAATAGGGACATGAAAAAAAATGAACTGAATATCAAACTTCACTACACAAATTAGAAACATCTGGTGGTTCCTTGCATCTGAAGTCTCTTTAAAAAATACACAATAGTTCTACACATCAGTTGCTGGAACACTAAACAAAGAGATAATGATCTAATTTCTGGGTTAAAACTAATCATTCCATTCTTGTGCCATTTGGTTTAGTACCAGACAGCAACCCTGACCTTTTCAAGAATGCAACTTGGCCATGGTGTCCCAACCTGTTCATTTGACAGGGCACTGGAGAGGTTACCCAAGGGAACACAATGGGATTGAGAGAACTGGAGGCAGATTTATCTGGTCTTGGATGCTAAAACCCAGTCATTACAAAGAGATCTAAGGCTTTGGGTCTGTTAGCCAGAATCTCTCAGGTGTGAACAACTGCCTCTTCCATAAATCAGGTCTCTGGAAACAATATTAGCTCCTTGTAAATAATTCCCTAAAGTGAGCTCACATTAACCTTAAAAGTGAAGCTGCCAGAGCCTGCATTATAGGACTTTCTGTCTCATCATTCAGTTGTCCTCCAATAGATTTCTACTAATGACCCATTAGGTGTGAGTGCCCTCCTTCAGGTATGGAAACACTTGAGAACTTCCAGCAAGAACTAATTTTGTGGCATTAACTGGTTCTCTACAGTCTTTGCTGCAGAATTCTTTCAATCTTACCCTACAATTTCTCTGTTGACTATTTATGTCACCTTCCATTTCTCAATACCCTTAGGCACATTAGCATGGAACACATTTGAGGCTGTTGACTTCCTGATGCTTTGTGGCCAAACCTAGTCCAACTTGGAGAGGCAAGCACAGGGTAGCGACCCAAGGTTTAGGTTAAGCTGGGCCACCTGAAGGTGTAACTCCATAAAAGATGGTGTATGTCATAAATGCTCAAGACCCAAGTGCCAGTCATCAGAGGACAAAAATCCAGAGACTCTTGATGCTGAGAAGAAACAACTGCTACGGCCACATACTGGGACTACCCCAAAATGAGGGAAGTCGCATAAGGACAGTATGTCTACTAAATTAAAAAATAACTATAATTCACATTACATATATCAACGGCCATGCCATCACACTCTCATCCCAAGGCCTCTCGCTAAGGGAGAAGGGTACACACCGGGGCCAGCGTCCACCAATCATCCTATGGAGTAGGAAAGAGGAGTATCATGCACCACGTTCCCATTCATCATTCTGTAGTCGCAGAGGACCTTCCCCGCTTGGTCAAAGGAGAGACAGGAGGCCAGCCATAGCTGGCCAGCTAGTCACTTCTGACCCAGTTTTTCCTCCAGCAGATTCTCATCATTCTTCCTCAGCCTTCTTCAACCTCAGGTAATTTACTAAAACAGATCTAAAAATATGAGCATCGGGAAGCCCACTGAAACCAGACTGGTACCCAATGCCCATCTTACCAGAGAGAAATTTCACATGTTAAGTTCATACAATCTTTCCTTGTAAAGCAAACAACAATATTTTTAAATACAGCAATGTCACAGCCTCCCCTGCAGAGGGAAGCAACTCTCCCCTTGGCTAAAACAACACAGTCGAGGTCAAAAACTGGGCACAGAGAGTCCTCCAGGGTTTCACGGGCACCCACCCCTTAAGTGTGTTTTCTTGTCACTCACCTAATCTATGCTGCAGCTTCTACTTACAGTCCCCCAAGTGCATGACTGAGCTACCAATACCAGTTTTGTTAAGGGGAACCCAGGGAGGAAGGATAAAGTTCTCCTTTATACGTACATCCTTTATATATACGATGTGTCAGAGTGTCTGAGAAGCTCCAAAGACTCATCTGCCCAATTCCACGTTCATTACACATGCAATTTCCTCCAGGAGGGGTTTCAATCCTTACATCCCGGGCTCCATTGCTCTGTGCCTGAGATAAGGCAGAACATCATGGCAGAAGAGCAGGGAAGAGAAAAGCGGCTCCAGGAAGCAGAGAGAGCTCCCCTCAACAAGTACAGTACACATATGCCCTCAGGGACCCACACCCTGCCTGCCTACAGTTACCACCCAGGTAGTCCATTCAGGTGGATCCACACACTGATTAGGTTAAGGCTGTCATAACCGGTTCTTTCACCTCCCAACTTTCCTGCATTATCTCACACATGCGCCTTAGGAGGCACCTCCTATCTAATCCATGATAGTTGTGATTTCCTGTGCTTTGACAGAAGTTCCTCCTGAAAAAATACGAAGTGGTTGCTGATGTTCTGAGAAAAGACAAAGTAGAGCTCTGTTGGATCATCCTGATTCTAGTTACTGCTGGGTGCTGGGTCCTGGCAGCTGGGTGTCACAGCGTCAAATTCTTAAGGTGAAAGACACGTAAGGGGAAGAGTGGTCTGTAGGGAGCACTCCAAGTGGAAGAGCGGGCAGACTCAAGATCTTTGCTTGAGTTTTCATTTTTCATAGGGATTCCTCATTCTGAGTATCTCAGTTCGAACTCCGGGTGGCTGAACTCTGTTTTCACATAGAGAGGTGTTTCCTGTTAATGCAGCTCAGCTCAGGCCTGACAGGCGCTTGCCTTTTACCTGCCGCACTAGCCGTCTAGCTACACAATGGACTAAGATGGTGGAGTGACTGTCCCTGAGATGAGCTGATGCCTCCTTGCCTTCCTGGCCATTCCCTGAGAGCAGACTCTCACTCAGCTGGTTCCAGAGGACTGTTTAGAGAGGAGCTCAGTGCTGGCCAGGGACACAGCAGGCAACAGACAGGAGGTGGCTTCATAGGCTTCTGGTGTAAATGTGGATAGACAGAACCACACAGCAGGAACAAGACCTCAACAACCAGTGTGTCTGTCCCAGCAAGGGGTCACAAATGACCTCAGCAAAAGCCACACAACGGGGGCCTTTCTCACCACTGTCTTTAGAAGCAAGAAGAAGGTTCTTACTAAGCATTCTAGACGAGAAAATAAGGATTTTTGATTTAAAATATCAGTGCATGTATGTGAATATGTGCACTTGTATAGAATGGTGAGTACCATCTATCAATGTCAACTGTGACTGGCCTTCATCATGTTCTGAATGTAGATCAAACAGTGGGCAGTGGGGGGTGGGGTTGTGGCTCAGTGCTGGAGCACATGCCTAGCATGTTTGGGGCACTGGGTTTAATCCTCAGCACCATAAAAACAAAGTAAGTAAGGGTGTTGTGTCCATCTACAACTAAAAAAAAAAAAAGTGTGTACAATGGTACTTGGAAAATCCAAAACAAAAAAACAATAAGTATGTGTCTAAATAACAAAACACAACGAGAGAGAAGGACAGTGTATCCACATGGTCTTCTAATGTTCAAGAAGGTCAAAATAGCTTTCAAACCTACTCTTACCTTTTCTGTTCCCTCAAAGTAGTGTCATTTTTTGTCACTCTATTACAACATGTATTTCGTAGTTTTTCTGCCTATAGCTGCTTCTCCCCTAATTCTCCCCAAGGACCAGCCCTGAAACTTCCATTCCAAAATACTCTTAACATTCTACCCCTATTTATAAACTCCTGTTCACTCTCCACAGTTTTGAGAATCACATTGGATGGCACCATTGCCTCCGCAGTAGATTATAGCCCCCCAAAACCAGAGGGTGGTGGAATTGCAACACAGGGATGACCAGCATAATTCAGTGTGTGCAGGAGGGGTGCTTTCAGCTCAGGAAAGGGTAAAGGTATCGCAGTCTGCAAGCTGTACTATTTAAAATTACCCTGGCCCATCACACTGTAAAAAGGTGACTCTTGCCAGAAGTTTAACTTGGAAATGAAATGTTGGAATTCAGGCTGCTTTGAAACTTGCTCATAAAATGATGTCTTATTCATTTCTATTATCACACACTCACATCTGCAAGAGTCAAAAATCACATGGGTGCACATCTGTCTTCTTTATGTGCCACACGTTGCAAACACTGCCTGTCACTTTTTCAAATATGACATAATTTTTTACTTGGTTGTCCTCTTTGTCTGTTGATTTCAGTGTGCTTGTTCCATTTCCTGTGGCTTTCAAGGGGACTTCCTCCTCTGAGAGCCCCTTCCTTTTTCTCTTTGTGGTATGAGTATGGCATGTTTGATGCTATTTGATGTTTAATTAAAACCTACGCTGATCACTAGCCTATGAGTTCCAAACGAGAAAGAACTGTCAATTTTCACCCCTGCACGACAGTCCTGAACTAAGAAGTAGGAGCAGAGTGGATGATTTAGGATTTTTAGTTCAGGTGCTGAAAGATCATGAGAAAATTTTTAATCAAATAGTACAAAAATAAATTAATATATTACTCCCTGAGAAAGCTCCTTTCTGTATGGCATTTGGCCAATTTAACCAAAGGTATAAATAGGGACAAAATATAGGCAAAGTAAAACATATTCTGTTTCCCTAACTACTCTTTACTTTTGATTTTTTTTTTTTTTTTTTTTTTTTTTTTTGGTACCAGGGATTGAACCCAGGATTGCTTAACCTCTGAGTCACATCCCCAGTCCTTTTTTATTTTGAGACACGGTTGGTCTCTGGATTACAGGTGAACCCCACCCCACCATGCCTGGCCTTTTAGATTAATCTTAACTAAAGTTATTTGTTTTCTCACAGTGACAACAAACAGGTTTCAAGGGCCATTTGCTGGAACTCAAACTAAATCACAAATGGCAGGTGGATTTCAAATTCCTTCCAGTTCTGACTTATTGGTAGTAGGTTGTTTTAAGACTGTGATGAGAAGTGTTTCAAGACTACACCTGTGTTCTGGGGAGGTATACCTTGACTGATCAGCCATGCTGGACATGGACGTGGACAGAGCGATGTTTACCTACCTGCTGGATCTGTGCGATCCCTCTATTTGTCTTAGGCAGGTTGACATTGTGTTTACGTTTTGGGGCGCTCTCACTTATATGTGGAAAATGAAAAGATCTTGATCTCTTTCCCTGTTTTCTCAAGAAATACCGCTGAGAAACATCCAAAACTGCCTGCCATCTTGCTGTTTCTGGTTCCAGGGCCGAGGCCTAGATCCAGCCCTGGCTTTTTAAGGTCTTGGATGCAGACCATGGGGTTGATACACCACAAGGCCCTCCTGAGCCTTGCCTTCCTCTTTGATCCTCGGTAGTGCCTTTCTGATCTCCTGCTTCCTTAATCTTGGCAGCCCCCATTTTCTTGGGATGGGAATTAATTTTTTCCCAAAGGCTCTCAAAGTAGAAATCAAGGAAATATTTATAGGATATCCTCTGTGGGAAGAAATTATTTACACAGATTTTTTTAAAGTATGCTTGGCTTCCACTGGTATTTTTCCAGCACAGTCATTTAAAAATGTGGGGTTTTATGCTGCATTCTGGCTCTGTTGGATCAGTTTGGGGGCAGCACACATGCAATGATTTTTTTTTTTTTTTTAAACAAATTCTTCAGTGGATTCATGGACACCACTTTGAGAACCACCTAGTTAAAGACTCAGCGCTGGTTCAGAGATTGGCCACTACAGTGTTACTTCTATCATTTTATGGAATGATGCTCCAAAGAAAACCAGAGGACCCTGCTCTTTAAGGTCTGCAGCACACCTGGCTCTGTGGATGCTGTGCTGGGAGACACCCTTTTCCCTTGAGCCCGCCACTGTTCTGCAGCAATTTTATCTGACCCTCTGTTGCTCAGGAGGATGCAGCAGATCACAGCCACCTTTTTTTGCTTCAGCTGTTTTCTTTGTCCTCTTCTCATTCAAATAACCACAGAGCACACCCACAGGAAGACCTCTGAAAACTCTGATCCCCTCCCCTGTGTGCCAAGTGTGATATTCCCTCCGCAGGGTCAAGTTGTGCAAAGCTGGCTTTCCTGCCCAGGTGGAAGAAATAGACAGTCCTGCGCTTCTTAGTGACAGGGATACAACCCAAAAAACACAGCATGCAAGCTCATCACAGAGTCAACTGACACAAACTAAGACAGCCACCGTGTCATAGGTGATGTGATCTTATGACTGCAGTGTTATGTGGTGCACGGCTGTATGGGCTTATCAAGAATTTTTTCCAGACAACTGGCTAAAAAGTTGTGGATGGAGCATCTGTAGTTTCTTAGATTCTGCCAGGTAGCCTGTAACTGCCCTCCTTAAAAAGCAGACTTTTTCCCTAGGGAGTTTCCATAACTCGCTATCTGGATAAACCCACAAGCCAAGCCTCGGCTTTCCACAGAAAACAACCTAGTCCTTCAGTAGTGTCAAGCTACACTAAAGGCACAGTGCCACAACACACCAGATCTGCCAGCTTCCACTGTGATGCTACTTTACCAGTTTCAGTGTCTTATTACATCACTATAGTCACCTACAGGTGATCCAGAAAATTGGTCTCATTCTCCTAAGGCTCAAGTTCACACTTCCATCTCTGGTCCTGTTGTGAGATCCCCATTCTAGAAGCCAAAGGTTACCAGTGACCAAAATAAAAGGTGGCCATGATCTCTTTCATCCTCCTGAGCAATAGCAAAATTAAACTTCCTGGGGATTGAAAATTAGCAAGGAAATAAGAACCATGCTCATTCTTTCTGCTGTGCTGATGAACTCAACCAATGAGAACTATCCCTACCATATCCAAAGTGAATTCAATCTTCTGAAACAGTAAAGTTATGAGCAAACTCACTGCCTAACCTTGATTTTCTCTGTTGAAATGGGATGTAAATTGCTAACTTGACAAAAAAAAAAAAAAAAAAATGCCTTTCCTATAATCTCTTTGTTTCACTTGGCAGTTGGCCTGTTTCCACAGTTTAAATGTGTATCATGTACACAGAGTGATATTTTTTAATTGATCGCTCATGCTTCTCTAGCCATATGCCTATCATTAGGGTGTGTGAATTTTCATATAATAATTCACTGCTCCCATTTGGCAATTCAGTACCTTTAATTGTGCCAGTCAACCATATAAAACACATAATCTATGGAGAGTATACAAAAAAAAAATGTGTTTTCTAAAACTCTGAAGGGAAAAGCATGCTGCTTGAAAACAGGTTTGTGTTTTCCATAGCTCAGTTATATCAGCACCAATGTCTTCTGGAAGAACTGGAACTAGTGAGTACTATTCCTGGAATGTTTTTTTATCATCTTCTTGCTTTTTTAATTATATATGTAACCTTATTGAAAAGATCCATGGTCACATCTAGAAATGAAATAAGAGGCATATATTGTCAAATGATCACTACAAACTCACCTATAAAACCACTGCTGATTCCCTACTTTTATATTCCTGAAGAATTAATGTGTGCTATGAAACTAATGTCTTTAACTTGTTTTATGTGTGTATTTTGTTCTAGTAACAAATAATTATCTCTATAGACTTTGATGATGGCCATCACTCCCTCCAGAAAGTTCAGTGGTTATCAACCTACCAGCATATGTGTACCTGTGTGGTGGTGTTGTTGTTCTTGTTATTTTTCATTCTCTGTTACATTTCCCTATCCTGATCCATAGCCTGTAATTCCCTTGACCCAGGGATAGAGGAAATAAAATGAATTTCAAGGTGGCTTCACAGACAATAAATATACATTATGAGTTTGAAACATACTGTTGGAAACTTGCTATGCTCATTGAGCATGTATTTTAGAAAAACTTCTAAGACATTCTAGGACAGAAACCATAATCTAGAACCATAGGCTTTCCTTAGTTTTAGAATTCTGTGTAGTTTCATGAAATACTCACTTAAAAAATAAAGCACAGTCCCAACTTACAGCTTCTGAATCACACAATTTTGGTAAAAGACATCTATTCAGGTGGATAACCTGCTAAATGCCATTTGCTCACAGTAGTCAAGATGTGTAAGAATCATGTCAACTTTAGGAATGACTAGATGAAGACATGTCAAACCTGCACCTAACATGCATTAATTGCATTAAAATACAAGACATGAGGGCTAATTTATAGATCTATAAAGCTGTGAGTATAAGGGGCTATGTACATTAATGGTATCAGTTGTTAGAGCCCGCTCACTTTCTAAACTTTCACCGCTTTCATGGCTTCATCACACCCTGTCTCTACTAGAAAATTCTCTCTGGCCTCACAATAAATCATTTCCTGTGATTCATGTGTATCTGGACATACAAGTCTAGAGAGAAATAATAACCAAATCTCTCCTTTATTCACCCATCTGCCTATATTTTCTGCATATAGAACTAGAACGCTCAACACAATGCATAGCTTGCATATCGGATTTCATCTGTAGCGTTGGCCTAGACAGCCACCCAGGGGAGGAGGTGGGGGAGACCCACCTGGAAAGCAGGTACCATGGCCGTCTTCTATCCCAAAGAAACATGTGTGTAAGCAGAGAAGTGTATGAATGAGTGAACAGAAAGGTGTAATTTAGATAGATCAGATCTTTTTACGCTGGATAATTTCCTATGACATTGAGTAATTCTATTGTAAACACAATTAACTGGAAAAGGCTACCTCTGGTCAGTTTTCAATGGGCTGAATGTAGCACATTTCACCACAAATTTTAGCCTCCTGGAGCATGTGTGCCTATTCATTTAGGTTTTTCTTCTCTTGGAAATAACATTCTGCGTGTGTAAAACCTCCTACTTTATACAACCTATTTGCTTTTGATGCTTAACAAAAACAAACACATTTGTGAAATGCATGGTGTGATGCGAGTTTCCACTTACCTTTTCCGCTGATTGTGCGGTGCCGAAAAAAATCGGAATGAAGGCGAGCCAAACTATGCACGTGGTATACATAGTGAATCCAATGGGCTTGGCTTCATTAAAATTTTCTGGTACACCCCGAGTCTTGATGGCATACACAGTACATGTGACCATGAGGAGGATGCTGTATCCCAAGGAGCAAATGATTTGGAGGTCTGTAATGTCACATTTGAGCACGCCCCGGGCCTGCTCAGGGTTCATGGTCTTATGTTCATCATAGTCTACGATGATGTTGGGTGGGTCAACGCCGAACCAAATGAAAACACCCAGAAGTTGCACCGATATCAAACTGGAAGTGATCGCCAGCTGTGACGTTGGGCTTATGAGCCTGGGAGCTGTCACTGATTTCTTACCCTGCTCAAAGATGCGATAAATCCGGTTGGTTTTTGTCAAAAGGGCGGCATAACTAATGCACATCCCCAAGCCCAAGAAGACACGCCGGAAAGAACACACGGCCACGTCAGGTTTAGCTATCATCAGGAAAGTGATGATGTAGCAGAGGAAGATGCCTGTCAGCAGCACATAGCTGAGTTCCCGCCCGGAGGCCCGGACAATGGGCGTGTCATTATAGCGGATGAAAGTGGCCATGACAAAGATGGTGGCGATGATCCCCAACATGGCCAGGAAGACTGGGATGACAGCCCAGGGGGAGTGCCACTCCAGCTTGATGATGGGGATGTTTTGGCAGCCCGTTCGATTTTCATTGGGCCGCTGGTCGTACGGGCAGTGCTGGCATGTCATCTCATCAAACTGGTACTGGTATCCGTCACAAGGCTCGCAGGTCCAGCAGCAGGGCGTCCCCTTCTGGGTCTTCTTCCTCTGCCCAGGCTTACAGGGCAGCGTGCACACTGAGGGCGGGATTTCCCGGACACCCTTGCCCCACTGCATGTCCTCTATCTGCAGCATGAGAAATGGAGAAGCAAAACAGGCACGTTGGTCAAAAGAGAAGAAAACACCCACCATTAACAAGCAGCTTTAATAGCAGCCAATGTGGAGGGATGAAGTTAAGCCGCTTGTCCCCTGCTAGTTAGAGGCACAGCCATTAGCGTCCAGCATCCTCCAGACATAGAGTCTGATCCAGAGCGGTTTGATTCTAAGAATTTAAAGAGAGAAAAACTAAAAACACAAGTGTGTCCATCCCTGACCCTCAAATAAAAATATCCTAAAAAAGAACTTAGGACTCTAGATTTTTTTAAAAAATGTTTTTATTAGTGCATTATAGTTTCACATAATAGTGGGGCTCACTTTGACATAATCACGCAAGCATGGAATATAATTGGCTCTATTTCAGTCCCAGCGCTTCCTCTGTCCCTCCCCTGCTCCCCTTTCTTTACTCCACTGGTCTTACTTCTATTTATTGTTTTTTAATTGGTGCTTTATAGATACACATACAAGCGAGTTTCACTGTGCTATATTCACATATGGAGATAGGAAAGTCTGGTCAGATCATTCCACCATCCCTCCTCTCCCCTGTCCCTCCTTTATTCTCACTCAATTCCTCCCTCCACTCTATCGACCTCTCCTTTTCTTTTCATGGGACACCCACACATACACGTTTTATTCCTTATTTTGCTCTGGCTTCTGCATATGAAATAAAACATTCGACCCTTGAATTGGGTCTGGCTCATTTCACTTAGCATGATGCTCTCCAGTCCACCCATTCCCCAGCAAGCCCCATCCTTTCATTCTTCTTTAGGGCGCAGTGAAACTCCACTGTGTCTACGTGCCACATTTTCTTTATCAACTCATTTGTTGATGAGCACCTGGGCTGGCTCCATAAATGGCTCTTGCAAACTCCGCTCTACCTGTATCATGATAGGATGCTGTTTGTAGATCTCTGGGCTCTAGATTTTTAACAAGTGCCCAGAGGATTCTTGGGAGCACAGTAACTGAGACACCCTGGAGGGCGCTCTACTGCTAGGCTTGAATGCCCAGCTCAACTCGAAAATAACAAAAATAATGTCAGCAAAGTGAGACTTTACTTTTTCCCTTTCTTAGATACTTTCATAAAGTAATCACTTAAAAATTATTTGAGATCATGTATCAGTGCTGACCATTGTCCCTAAATTCTGACAGGCATCATTGGTTGCCATTTTCAATTGGGAACCTTAGAAATACAATGAACTTACTCGATTGCTTATCAAAGGGGAGCAATAAGGCTGGTGACTGAAGAATTAACTGTACTAGGTGTGTCTCAGAGTTCAGGAAGCATTTGAGAAGAAAACAATATGGTCCAGAAACTTTCTAGGATTGGCCATCCACTTATTTAGAGAGAAAATGTAAACTAACTCACTCTATCCTAGAGGAGGATGAAAGTGTATTTGCTTAATTTGCGTGTTGGTTTTCTAGAGGAGAATTCATAAGCAGCGGTGTTCTGAGAACTAATGGCATTAGACAAAAGGGAGAACCATTATTGAGCTAAAATCTCATGGTCATGGACATCTCTCCTCTTGGCCAGCACACCATCTGCTCTCTCTCTTTCCTGCTATCAGTCTCTCAGGTTTCTTTGCTGTGTGCTTTTTGTTGAGTTGAAATTGCACTGAACTCTAGGATGCTCTCAGGAGCCAGCCTGAACAGTTAGTGGACTGCTGTTGCTCTCTGGAACATACGACGGGATTACAGAGGGACTTGGTACGACCGCTTGCTGAACTCTGCTCCCAAGTTTTCTGATTTGCTGGGCCTGGGGATGGGGCCTGAGAATACATCTCTACCAGGATCCCAGGTGATTATTCAGTTGTAACCTCCTAGACAGAGAATTAGGTAGAGGATATCACTATATCCCGGATCGCAGAATTTCATTTGTTGACTTTTACAGAGATTATACACAGGATAGAAGTCTTTGCCTTAGGTGCAGTTGGAGTTTTCAGAACATAAGGTAGCTGGTGTTCATGGATAAAACAAGGAAAGAATATGTCAGAGAAAAAGGGGAGAGCAGAGGAAAGAGAGAGCGGTAACTGGTAAACCTATTTGAACTCCTGGATACAGCTATGCCTGAAGCAGGAATTTCCCAAGACTATGATATAAGAGTAAATTTGCCTGTGTTGAAGCACTATGAATTTAATTCTGTTCCCTAAACCAAGACACCTGAGCAGTATATGCACTAAGTAATTTCAATATCCACGGTCAGCAAATTATTTTACAGAATAAATTCTAATTAACAAATATGATCCCCCCATATCTCATTAATTGAAATTTTAATACAATTGAACCAAAAATAGAATAGTAAGCTCCTGGAAAGTCTAGATGCCTTTCTAAATGCATAATTTTAAGAACTAAGGGGAAAATAAAACAATAATCCATTGCTCCTTGGAATTTCAGTGCTGTGTTCATACGGGATGCATGACAGGGAGGAGTGCTTTCATTAATAACTGAATGTGAACTACACTTAAAATCAAAAGTAGCTGTTTCTAAAAACAGTATATGTGTATGTGGCTCAAGGGTTAAACTTCATAAAATATCATGACCTTCTAATGGCTGAACTTAAACTTTAACCAGAGACCCAAGACAGATGGCTCTAATGTGAACTCATTTGCCTGCACACAAAACCCAAGTGAGCACTCATAAATCTAACTAACTGAATATAAAGCATAATCATTTCTTTCTCAACATCATCATTTTTTGAGGCAGTAAGTCACTGGCAGCCATCCCAAATCCATAAAATTAAGGAAATAACTTGTAATAAGAGAGAAAAAGATATGCATTAACTTTACAAATGTCAAATTTCAAGAAGTAGGAACATTTAAAAATTGCTGTTATTAATACAGATGTTTTCATGTGTCAAATTAAAAGACCCTACATGGTTACTAGGATAGATTAACTAACGAAACCAATAAATACATTTTGTTAGATAAATTGGAGGTTTCTTGTCCTTGCACTTGTGGATACTGATTTACCATATTATTAAATTGGGTCAATGGAAATAAATACAGGTCTTATGCAAATATGAAAACAAATTATCACATGAAATATTTTACAGCCCATTTCAAACACTGCCAACTCACAATTTTTTCCCTTTTGGAATAAAATAAAATGTCTCGCAATGCTGAATAGTGTTTTTTTTTTTTTTGCCTTTTCAACTTATCCCAATATATATACAAGAGCTATAACCAAAAACATTACATTGACTGATTACTTGATTTGTTTTCAATTTTCATTTAAAGTAAATTTCAACTCAGTTTCATTATACATATTAAAGCAACAAAGTTGCCCCTTGCTTCAAATGAACAAGTCTAATTTATTCACTTTGCTCATGAAAATCATCATTGAAAGTATAATCTGAGTTCCATGAAGGTAGCATCTAACCTTTCAAAGTTCCAGTAAGAGAGCATTTTTTTAAAATCCATGTGCTGTGATTTGTATGCATCCATACCCATCCTCACAGATACAGTATCATTTTTTGTAAGAAGAAACACTTAGCAGCAAGTGCCCACAGGCAGCTATCCCAGGGAGGGTGAGCACTAGGGGTTGTGAAAAAATCAAATAGAAAGTCCATTTACTTTGCTGGAAAGGTGGTGGGAATGTAAATTTCAAGGCTCCTCTGAACTCTGCAACCAGACTGTGTTTCAGTTAGCTGGAAAGCCAATTTTAAGGTTCTGGCAGATCAGAATAAAGCTTACTATGTTTATCATCTTCATTAGGAGATACAGGCTTAAATCTCTAAATGGGGATATATTCTCCTCATGGGGGACCAAAGTTGACAGTCCTTTGATCCTGATCTGCTGGGTGGCTGGCTCACAGGGAAGGGCTGTTGGGATGTTACTGTTCTGCAAGGGAAAGAGCTGTACTTCTGGAAACATCAATTAACCTAAGGGGTGGCATGAAGATTGTATGGATGATTAGATCAAAGTTTGGGCAAGAGCAAATTATTCAGCTATGGAATCCTGGGAAAGTGTTCTTCAATCTTAAAAAAGAGGCACAAAGAAGAAAAAAAAAAGAAAGATATGGTGGGCCAGGGATTTTGCTCATGCTTTCCTACCATGTGTGAGGCCCTCTGTCAATCCTCAACAGAGAGAGGGAAGGAGAGAAAGAGGGAGGGAGGGAGGGAAGGAAAGAAGGAAGGAAGGAAGGAAGGGAAGGACAAATTCTTGCATGCATAGTGGGTAAGTATAGAAGTAAAGCAAGGACTAGAATATCATGTGCTCAGAAACACTTGCCTCTGACTCTTGAGAAAGTCCAGCAAAGTCAGTAATGAAATACTGGACTCAGAGCATCAGCACCAAGTCCACTGTTTCTGGCTCCGGCAGAAAAAAATGAAAAATCAAGTGTCAGCTAAAAATTCCCTAGCAAACATGTTAGAGGGGAAAATTGAGCCTCGCTCTCATAGAGAAAGAGCTACTCCAGAGGGAACGTGCAAAACCTTATAATTGCTAGAACTTTAAAATAAAACCAAATTAGTTGCTGTCACAGTGCCAAACGCAAAAATCAAACAGAGAAAGAATTTTTATAATCACTTTTTGGTGCTTCCATTTTTATCTAGAAGAGATCTGTTCCTTTTCCCACATAGATATTGTGTTACTCCAAGGATAATTTTCTTGGTGAAATTCCACTTGCATGTTTCCAATGATTACTCCACAGACCAAGCTGCCTAGAGACTGAATTGTACAATTCTCTGCAATATTATTTTTACTTATTAGATCTTTAATGGAATGAGTTAATTTATAAAAAGAGAAATCTTATTAAAATGCCATTTGTTCATTAAAATACATGTATCATATCCATTTTATGGGGAGGGGAAGCTTTTTATTAAAAAACGCATAGCAATGTAGCATTTTCAACATTAGGAAAGAACCAGTTTCAATTCTGATGAGGACTGGGTAAGTCGGAAGAGCTATCAAAAGCTGTTAGGTTGGATTCAGGCAGACGGATGCGAGGGAGTGGGGCAGCAGACAAACTTGCGCATGCGTGGCGGAACATCAGGCAGCCCAAGTGCGCGCCAACCAACCAATCATGCTGACAGATGAACCCTGATGGCGCCTTGCATCCACCTGTCACTCAGCAGGACCCCCGGCCAATTCTGAACTATAAAGGCCCCGGGCAGCCAGAGCCCTGCACGAATTCCCCAGCCCTCTACCCTGGCCTTTCACCCAGGAGGACGGTGAATCTTGCCCAGGACCAAACCTCAAAAAGCCTCGTTCAGCTGCAGCTGCTTTTGGTCTGACTCTTGTGGCCACCTGCATCCGACCTACAAAAGCTTCATAGAAATTCTGAAGCAACTATGTCTTTTTAACCCAGTCTGTAGCTTCATTTTTTTAATTTTTAAAATTGTGGTGGTTCTGGGGGTGGAACCCAGAGCCTGGCCCCTGCTGGACAAGTGCTTTACCTTTGCGCTACAGCCTGGCCCTCAGCCCTGCTTCTTAAACATCAGGCAGCTTAGGACTTACTGATTACACCAGGAGACTTCACTCACTGAGACTATGCTCATTCAAAATATGTAATTATAGCCATCATCCCCCTCCTTTTTTCCCCAATATACCGTAGGAAGAAAATAGTGTATACAATAATGTGCAGTACTGAAGGGGGGATTTAGAACTTCATCTGTCTGCAACCCCAACACACACACAGGGTCTGAGATGGGTATTTGGTGATGCAATTGAGTCTCCACTCTGAATGAAGCCAGGGGCTTCTACCTTGCTTGTATATTTGAATCAATCAGGATCTTCTAAAACTTCCAAACTCTGGACCACACCCAATCCGGTAAAATAACAATGGGGAGGGGGGGGTGTGAAATAGGTACAGCTGTGTTTTTTCTTTTCCCCAGGTGATTGCAAATCAAATTTGTGAACCACTGAACTAAGCTGTCCTTCAGGCTGGCAGGCAGAAGGAAATCTTTGTGCTGTTCTAGGAACTCAGTGACTACAAAAGTACATATCTGATCCTCGTTTTTGGATCTTGTGATTACCCTCTCTCATTGGAAGTCAGAATGGGCGACCTAAAATACTTCTTTATACTCCAATAACAGTTTTGTGGAAACATAGAACAATAGAGGAATTATACATCGGCGTAGTCAGGAACATGTCTGGATCTAAGTTTCATTATCGTCATTGGTCAAACAACTTCAAATGCCTTCAGAAACTGGGCACAGGAAGTAAACAAATGAAGTGGGCAGGGGCAGGAACCACTGCTTCCACCTAAAACATTCAAGGTAAAAGAAATACAGGCCTATTAAATTATACATCAAGAAAACATAAGCAATTACTGTCTCCATGTTGGCCATCTCCTCAATAATAAGGAGCAATGGGGTGCATGCTGATTTTAAATTTGCAGAATTCAAAGCTCCCAGATTAACTGAGCAGTGGGCCCCACAAATCACTGTAGATCTTCTATGACAGCTTTCTACACCCCAAAATAAAAGGTGCCAACTTTACTTGGTTTCACAACTTCCTTTACACATCTTTTTCTTTTCAGAAGAATCGGGACAGTCTTACGTGCCATCTCTAGACTTTTTATAACCTTTATGGTGCTGTGGCTTAAATATGGTTTGCTCCCTCCAAAACTCTTGGTGAAATTTAATCCCCAATGTAGGACATTAAGAAATGTGCACGGGTGGGACCCTTACGGAGTGATTTGGCCTCTTCTACTACAAATGGATTAATTCATCTATGGGATCAATGGGTCACATTGTCAAGGATCAGAGGGGTAGCAGGACATCTCCTGTGAAACCCAGTAGGTTTGGTTCCATCTCTGGTGAGTTCCTCCCTGTCTCTCGTCATGTCATAATGCTCAAGGCTGCCTTGTGACTCTGCCAGCAAGGTCATCACCACAAGCAGCTCCTTGACCTGAGACCAGAACCATGAGGCAAAATAAACCTTCCTTAATAGCTTCTCCAAGCTGTAGAATTGTATCATTAACTCAGAATATGGATTAAACCAATGCCAAGAGAGCGTACCTACTACCAGTCAGCTTTGGGTAAGACGAAACTGCTGAGAGGAGCCATCTCTATAAACAATTTACATGCTGACTACCCTTGATTTCTTAGTTCTTCCTTTTCTGGGGACACAGTTCCTTAAAAGAGGCTTACCAATCAAAGATGGATATTGAATCATGTTCAACTGAATCATGTTTCAATGATATAATTACTAAATATCACTGAAAATAAGGTTTTTTAAAATACTGAATTTAAAGATAATGTAATCATGTAAATATAATTCACAAAAATACATGAAATTCAACTTGTTCAAAATTGGATTTGTGGTTCACACAGGGACTGGGAAACTATAGTCTATGGATTAGATTCGGCCCACTTCCAGTTCTGGACAAAATTTTAAGCTCCATATTGTCTAAGGCTACATTTGTGCTAACAATACTAGAATTAAGCAATTGGGAATACACAACCTGAAAAGCCTAAAATATTTACTACCTGGACCTTCACAGAAACAAAAAAATCAGCTGACTTGAATCAAATGAAAAAAAAAAAAAAAAAATCCAGATTCCTAGTGCACCACAGCCTTATCCACCCATGATCCATAGTTAGGTGCATTTTAACACCTCCTGTTCCATTAGCCTCCCCAGATCTAAATGGCCAACATTTCTTGTCAGTTTTATTTCATGCACCCACTTACATTATTCCATCCAAAAACTATTGTGTAGTGGACCCTGCTTTAGTTACAGACATAAAATGAGTGCATTTGAGATCTGAAGCTTCATTTGCAAAAGTTTTTTACAGAGTTTCCTCACCTCTCACCCCTGCTGACCACCTCCTAAGCCCAAGAGCCAGAATGATCTTTTCAATGTGCCTATATAACCATGTCACCCTGTCTTCTTAACCTCTTCAATGATTTGTATTGCTCTTAAAGCTACTAGATGGTCCTGCATAATCGGGCAGGGATAACCAAGAACCAGCATCACCTGCCTAAATCTGTCTGAGTTCTGTGAAGCTTCTAGAAGTCCATATCTCCTCAGCTCATCAGATTGCTACTCAGGAAGTCCTCAGACCCACGAGATTGGGTCTCACTTTTATAAACTTGCAGAGATCCCTCTTCACACCACTTAATCCAACTTCTCATTATGCAAATATGCGACTTGATTTAAGTCAAGCTCCTGGGCCAATGTGTAAGCTCTGTGAGATCGCAGCCTTCATCACTTACCCACCATGGAAACGCAACATCTGGAAAGGGCATCCACAGCATCGCTGCAGCCCCTGGATAAAGGATGCTATGAGGAAGAGAACAGACTGACCGCTCCTTGAGAAGTAACTTTTCTGCAGTCAAAATCTTAAGTTGAGAGTAGAAATGTGATTGTCAGAAGCTGGAGAAAGGAGTGGGGAGGAAAGGACAGAGAAAGTTTGATCAAGCGGTACTAAAATGCAATCTGATAGTAGCAAGAATCTCTGATGTGCTATGGTACCATATGGTGACTATAAATAACAGAAATGTTCTATACATTTGAAAAAGCTAGAAGTAAGGATTGTGAGAGTTTTTATCAAAGGAAATGGTAAATGTTAAGATATATATATATGTATTTTGGTTTGGATATAAAGTGTCCCCCAGAAGCTCCTAAGTAAATGCAGGAATATTCAAAAGTGAAGTGATTAGATTATAAGAACTATATCTGAGTTGAATGGACTAACTGGATGGTTAAGTGTAGGCAGGTGGGTGTGGCTGGAGGAGGTGGGTCACTGGGGCATGCCTTGGAAGAGTACATGTTACCTGGGGTCCCTCCCGTTGCCTCTCTGCTTCCAGCTGCCATGAGAGTAGCAGTTTTCCTCTGCCATGGTGTTCTCCCTCAGTTTGGGCCCAGAGCTATGGGCTTGACTGACCATAGACCAAACCTCTGAAACCCAAGCCAAAATAAACTTTTCCTCCTCTAAGATGTTCTTGACAGGTATTTTGTTCACAGAGATAAAAAGCTCACTAACACAATGTGTTAACACAATACATATATCTATTGAAATTTTACATATTATCCCGTTAATATGCACAAGTTTTATGTTTTATGTACCAGTTAAAATATATTTGATCATTTTTCTAAATGATGAAAGGCTCAACAATTATGAAATCTGTTTTCTGGTCATTTGCTACATATCTATCTATACCATGAATGTTTGCAGTTGAAAAGTCCTTGACATTTTCTTTTGGAAGGAAAGGAAATTAAATAGGGAGCACTCAATTGCTAGGTAGAGAGAAAATGAACACAATTAGCACACCATGGAGCAGGAAAAAACAAGCCGTGCGATCTGCAGCCAAGGACAGAACTTGACTTCAAAATGTCCCTGACTGTTCTCTGAACACTCTTTCTCCTTTGATAAACTTAGGTACAACTCAAAATAAAAAGAGCATGAGCTGGAAGTCACTCTCCTATGTTTGGAGACAAGCTCCATCACCTCTAGACAGCAGGACCACAGGCACACAGTGATGTCTCAGCATTCTGAACTTGTTACAAAGGCTTAAGGTGCCATCATGGAGCCTGAGATACAGGAGCAACCTAAATAAAAACTACATCTTATTAAAACCCCTGATGGTTCCACTGACCATTTAACCCATGTAATGAACTTTATGATGGACTTTCCAGTCCTCCTCTCTCTCTCCCCCTTGAGATCCAATTCTTCCAGCCAAATATCAACAGTAGTAAATGTCATGGTAGAAAATGTCTGCAGATCTAAACTGAATGTGTCATCTTTCTTCCCTTTTTCTAGATCTTTCCACATACCTTCCAACCTGTCTCATTAGGCTGAAGAGCTCAGTGCTGGGAACAGATGCATACGAGTCACATTCTACCTGAGTGATCTTGGGGAAATTATTTCAGCTCTCTGAAAATCATTCTTTTCATCTATGATAGAGATATGGTGATAATTGCCTCCCAGATTTATTGAGAAAATAACATTTTCTCACATTACCTAACACAGTAAAGAGTTCTGTCTACTGAAATCTTTATTGACAATGCAGTCATCTTTGACCCACACACACACCTTGGTAGCTACCCTCAAAACATAATCATTGTAAACTCATTCCTGCCTTCTCTATAAATCCCCTTCCTCTTTGCCCCAGTGATGCTAGTCTACTAAGGTCATCATCACCTCGTCTTTTCAACTTCTGTCTGATTTTAGGTCTCCCCCTTTGTTTTGCACTCAGTACTCATCTTCAGAGCAAGGACTATCTGAAATGAAATCTGTGGCTATTACTTCTTTGTTCATCTCCTTCCACTCAAAAGCAAGCTCATGACAGCAGAAACCACATTTATGTTGTATGGTTCCTCCTATGTCTGAGAACAATGGCTCACATTGACTGTGTCTCAAGTTGCCGGAGAGACTTCTTGGAAGGCAGGTGTGAATTCTACTGCACTCGGGCTACAATCTTGAATAAGTTTCCACTGCCTGAGACACAGCCAGTGTAGACATTGCATTGGAATATTCTAGTTACTCCAAAGCCGACCTTGATCCTCTACACCATCCTCCATCTACCATGAATCTGGTATCAGAGAACATTATTTGAGCTTCTGTTTCAAGAAAGTGACAGGACAGAAAGACATGAGTGGTGAGAACATAAGATTAAGGGAATAATTCTATAAATTGGGTCCACTGTGCTGACCCCCACATGCTCTTTTCCAAGAAGCCATTTACCTGCAACCCTGCTTGGCTAAAGTCAACACGATGTCACATTCCTCAGCAAACTACCTGTTATCCGCAGAAGAAATGCAGTCCCAAAATAATGTCAATCAGAGGAACCCAAGTTGCCCAGAAAGAGGAGACTTTTGTGACCCTTTTCATACACCAGATCCAGGAACTCAAGGAGATAGGATAATTCCTCCTAACCATAAAATCTTTAAGAATTTATAGTGAAGAATCCAATTAGAACCATCATGGGCCAAGTGACCTAGAGTGCTCATTGCAGTGGGGACTTGAAAGTCCGATGTCACCTTGCTGTCAGTCAGAGGTCAAGAGGTAGGCTGGGGTTGTGGCTCAGTGGTAGAGCGCTTGCCTCGCATGTGGGAGTCACTGGGTTCGATCCTCAGCACCACATAAAATGAAAAAATAAAGGTATTGTGTCTGTCTATAACTTAAAAAAAAAAAAAAAAAAAAAGTCAAGAGACGGACCTGGGTGGGATTCTAGAAACTTCCCTGGTATACCCAATAAAACTGGAGTGCAGGGGAGGCACGCCATTCCTCTGCTCTTTGAGAGGACCTTCTCTCTCCCGTGAGAGCGTCCCCTTTCCCTTTTCCTATCTCTTCTAATAAACTCATGCCCATTACTCTGAGTGACATGTTTGGAATCTTTCTGACGTTGTCAGAAGAATCAGGGTTTGAAGGAGAGTCTTCATGCTGCCTCAGTTTCCTGGAAGGCCCAAGCCCTTTATCAAAAGGAAAAGTCCCCAACTGCCTTATTTTACCTACCCTATCCTTTCAGTTGTCATTCTTTTCCTTAATTCTTCAGCGACCAGCTTAAATGTCCCTACTCTTCCCTGGCATCTCCAAACTAGAAATGGCCTCTCCCTTCTTGGAAATTTCTTAGCATTTTATCTGCTCCTTTCCTCCTTCCTCTACTTATACCTTAAAAATGGGGCCACTATCTGTTTCCTTCTAATCCTCTACAGAGCTTAAATGTGATATGGAGCTTGGGGCAGATTCTATCACACTGAAGAACTTTCAGGATTAGTACACAAAGGCATAAATCCTTAGGAGGAAATAAAATGCCTTTTTTTACGCCCTTGAACATTCCTTTTTGTTTGAGCCTTCAGAACCTGACTTGCTCTAAATATGACAAACTATACAAGCAAGAACAATAGAAGTCCTCACACTGCTGATGCTAAATCTTCTTTTCTAACCAGCTCAGACATCCCTCTTAGGTTTTCACATTGAAAACAACTTGCAAATTGCTTTTCACCCACTCACCTGGGGTGAGTCATGCTCTCTGCCAGGTGAGTGGAGGAGAATGCTAATCAGCCACTTTTCCACCTGAGATGGGAGAGCTTTGGATTCTGTTTCTCTCTCCTTTCTGTGTTCCTAAGCCTCTGAAACTCTGCCTTCCCTTTTTTAAACTAGGGAGTAGATATTGTTTTGCACAGATTATTTAAGGTAGTTATTTCACATGTCGCTGTGATGAATGCCAGCCCTGCAGCAGAATCCCTCCAGAGAAGAGAACCCACCCTACACAACACAGACACAGACACATCAGGGGAGCCCTGATACATGTTAGCTCATTAAAAGCCTTGAGATGTTTTGTTATTAAGGAAAGACTATACCTCCCTGATTTCATCCAGTGCTAATTCATTTGAGGATAGAACAAGTCATTCTTTCCCTTCCTGTAATATTATTTTAACGTCCTGCTAAATCCAGATCCTTCTAATAACACTGCAGAAAACTGACAGTTTTTACAGCTATTGGATTCTAGCATCACTTTTCAGTTCTTTTCCATTTGGGGGGCTGGGACGACCTAGTTTTCGGGGGTTGGTGTCATGGAAGAGAACAGAACAGAACAATTAGAGGACATGAACTGGGTTGTTCACTCTCAATACTAGCTGGATCATTCAAGCAAGTCAATTAACTTCTATGAGGTTCATTTCCTCACCAGTAAAATCAAATAGAATTGCATATATAAAAGAAAGCCAGATATATTGCATATATGTGTATATGAGAATCAAATATAACTGCATATATAAGGATGTCTTAAAAACAGCAATACTCAATTAACATTGGTATTTTTATTTCTTTCCTCTACTTCATATTGCTGAATGAGGAAGAAAAGCTATTGTTTCATGAGTTTTAGCTTTTTCTTATTGTCAGCACGCCTGTGTTCCTGCAGTTAGAGACAGATACACCCTCTCCCCGACTCAGGTTAGCAAAACTGGGCCAAGTGTTTCTTCCTGGTGACCACCTGGCCAGGCTAGAAGTCAGCTTGCATCTTATAGGGAGTTCTGTTAGTACTCCCTATAAACTGAGCATACATCAGACATACTTTTAAAGCATGTACCATAATGGACGGTCAGTTCTCTAACAGAAAATGCCAGAAAACAGCTAAAATAATTGAAATTTCAGACTCAGTTTCTAACTCAGAGGATGCAAAAATGACATTTTGGGGTAAAAGGCCTTCTGGTATTCTCATACCACACCTGAGCAAGTAGCTCCCAACCACCTGAATCCTGCCCTATGACTTGAGGAGCTTTGCAGGAGGTCATTGGGGTATATGTGTGTGTGTGTGTGTGTGTGTGTGTGTGTGTGTGTGCACGCGCGCGTGCGTGTTGTCCACTTCCACCTGTGAATATAAAAACCTTTTCTTAGATTTTCTTCTTGTTTAGAAACAGTCTACATTCACACATATGTATCTGCCCACAAAAGCCAGGGAGAACCAAAGGTGTACTTTTGCTTATTTTTGCATTGAGGACTTAGGTCAGCTTGAGAAAGTGAGACAAATGAAGTTTTATTTGATTCAGATTATCACTCCAGAAGTGGAGGATGAAACAGACACACCTGAAAATTACATTTCCATCAAGAAAACTGCATAGAGGGCTATGGTGACTTTGATGTCCTGGAAGGACCTTTCATGCCAAAATTTTGAAGTACACACTCGCAGCCTTTCTACCATCCTTCTCACACCACCTTGTATTTCTCCTGTCTCCTAATTCAAAGGCCATTCACTGAGCAGTTCTGAATTCCATGCATGATATTAAACAACGGAAATGCAGATATGAGAAACACCTGTTTCCTGTCTCTCGCTAGGATTTCAGTGTCATGGTGGAAATTTGCAGGTGCCTCTCACAAATTTTAGTGTAATTCAACATGTTAAGTGCAACCTAAGTGGTTTTCATGTTTCCTTGTCTAGAAAATTGGACAAGAGTCTCTGAGGACCTTGAGATGGAAAAAGTCCCTCAAGAAGAGGGAGTAGCCTGAGCAAGTGCTAAAGGGTATGAAAGCCCCAGGTTCAGGATGTGGGAGGAGGAAGGTCAATGAGTAGTTTCAGCTGAGCTGACATGGAAAGTACAGGGAAGGAGGGAAGGAACGAAGGAACGAACAAGCAAATGAAAGAACAAATGAACGTTGGAGACCCAATTACAGGGAGTAAAAGATACAGAAAACCATTCGCTTCTCATTCATTCAGTGGCTACTTTCTAGCCATGCAGTATGTGCTATGTGACGCTGGCCAAGGTACAATTACTGGACAAGTGGATATGCTGCCTGACCTCAAGGAGCTTAGAGCTGGGGAGACAGCCAGGCACCTGCAAGGGGCCGATCCCAAGACACCCAGCAGATGCCTCAAAGGCAGATAGGACTGAACACAGGACACACTGATTTTCCAATACACACAGTCCTATGATGAAGTTTAATTTATAACCTTGTAAATTAGGTGCAGCAAGGGATTATAGATTTATAAACTAGGGACAGTAAGAAATCAACAATAACAGAATGTAACAATATTAATAAAATGGTCCAGCTATAACAATGTGCTATAATATGTTAGGTGAGCATGTTCTCTCTCTCCTGAAAGAGTCGAGTCAAACATTAATATTTTCTGATTGAGGCTGACCTCAGGTCATTGCAGCTACAAAAAGCAAAATTGTGGACCATCAACTGGAGGAAAAACAAACAAACAAACATGGGTTGGAACAAGGGGTAAGCAGGAAATAAGTAGTATTCTAATTACTTAGAAAGTATAACATGAAAGTAATTCTAGTAATATTGTAATTACTTAGAAAGTATAACATGAAAGTAATTACTTTTGATAGAAGAGGACAGAGGCAGAAAAAGTGATTTGTATGCTGTGACCTGAAAGGTGAAGGCGTAGGCACAAGAAGGAGCTGGAGCAGTGCAAAGGCTCTACGGCAAGGGCGAGGTTGGTGATTTGGGCAGTTCTTCACAAACAAATCTGCTGAGATGCAGATGCCGGGTCAGTTGGCCTGGAATGGGCTTCAAATTCTGCCTTATCCAGGTCTTTTGGTTCAGAGATGAGCTGAGCCCCAAAAGCTCATGTGTGAGATGTTCAAGAAGGTTTAGAGGTGAAATGATGGGGTTATGAGGGCCTTTAACGCGATCTGTGATTAACTGGGTGGTAACCAGGCAGGTAGGGCGTGGCTGGAGGAGGTGGGTCACCGGGAGGCGGGCCTTGGGGTTTATATTCTGTCCACAGGGAGAGGAGAATTCTGGTTCCTGGTGCACGTTCCCAGCTGCTTTCTTCTGCCACGCTCTTCCAACCATGATGTTCTGCCACGCCTCAGGCACCAAGAAATGGAGTCAATTGTTTATGGACTGATGTCTATGTACCCCCAAATATTTTTCCTCCTTAAAATTGTTCTTGTCAGGTCTTTTGGTCATGGCAAGAAAAAATCTGACTAAAAGAGCAGATGATTTTGCTGATGTGGGGACCAAACTTTAACAGGAAAGTTTTAGGGGATCAAAAGTCCGACAGTGTGTCCAGAGGTTAGTAGTGAGGGGGACAACACGGTGCATGACAGTGGAGAGGAGTGAGCAGATCAGATGAGGACAGCCCTGGGAGGACAGCGTCTTTACAGACCTAGAGTTCATTCTCCTTGATGGGGCAGACAGAAGGGAGTCGGGGAAATAATGCTATGAACTAGGCCCACTGTGCCGACTGCCAGGTGCTTTTCTTTTTTATATAATTCACCCTCAGCCCTGACCTGCTAAAGTCAACAGGATATGTAACATTTCTCAGCAAACTACCTGTTATCTGCAGGAGAAATGCAGGCCCTGAAATGTCAATAAGAATACAAGTCACCCGGAAGTGGGGGCTTTTGTGACCCTTACAGAGACCTGATCCCAGAACTCAGGAAGAAAAGGATTATTCCTTATAACCATAAAATCTATCTGAACAGGTTCCAATCCCACCTAGGCAGCATGGGCCAAAGTGACCTACAGTTGTCATAGCAGTGGGGACTCCAATGTCTAATGCCATCCTACTGTCAATCAAAAGTCAAGAGGGGGCCCTGGAAGGGACTCCTTGAAAACTTCCCCAGGACCCCCAATAAAACTAGAGAGCAGGAAAGACACTGTCCCTCTGCTAAGAGGACCCACTCTCTCCCTTGAGTACCCCCCTTTCCCCTTTTCCATCTCTTCCAATAAACTCATGCCTGTTTCTCTGAGCAACATGTCTGAAATCTTCCTGACTTGATTTTAAGAATTGGGGTTTGAGACTGAGGTCTCTGTGCTACCTCGGTTTCCCACCAGATCCCAGCCCTATAACATTGTGGGATATAGAGGGGGTATGTGAGAGTATCTTCTAAAAAGAAAGAATCCAGTTTTCTTGGTCAGACTTCATTGTCTGACATATATCTACATGGACACACACAGGACTCACAGATCTATCTTACCATCTTGGATTAAAGTGTGGCCTGAGGCAAGAAATCAAGCAAAGACCTGGGAGTGAGACTGGTACTTTTCATACCTCTGCTTACCTCACCTGTGTCTCACAGTGGTTTTAGCTCTGGAATCAAAGGCCCAGCCTGACAAAGGGGGTTATAGACTAAACCATGTCCTCCCTCAGGCCACAATGAAGCCCTACCATCCAATGTGATCTTATTTGGAGACAGGGCTTTTAAGGAGATTTAAAAAAAAAAAAAAAAATGGTTAAGTGATGTCATAAGAGTGGGCCGAGTACAATAGGATTGGTGTCCTTTATAAGATGAGGAAGAGGCACCAGGATGCATGTGCACAGGGCAAAGGCCAGCTAAGGACACAACAAGGACATGGAAACTGAGAGTCCTCCCCAGAAACCACCACCCTGAGTGGCTCCTCAATCTTGAATATTTAGCCTCTAGAACTGTAAGAAGAGAAACCTCTGCTGCCTAAGTCACCCAGCCTGTGCCTTCCTGCTCTGACAGCCCTAGCGCACCAATATGCAGGATAAGATCAGCGAGTTGTGCAAATTAGATTTAACAACCTAATCCTCTGTGTTCACTCACCTTTGCAGAGGAATTGAGAAAGAATTCTGTGGAGCAAATGCTGGCTTAAAGGAGAGGGCCTGTGCTCAGAATATGCACAAGAACATGTTGAGAAACTCTGGATATACTCATGCTCAGGTCCCCCGAGAAGGGTACTGATTCAATTGGTCAGGAAAGGGCTGGCACACCAGTATGTTTACAAAGCTTTATGTGCACACAGAGATGAGAAAAAGCAGGTGAAATCATACTTCTTTTTTTTGGGGGGGGGGGGGTTGAACTCAGAGACATTCAACCCCTGAGCCACATCCCAGCCCTATTTTTTATTTTATTTAGAGACAGGGTCTCACTGAATTGCTTAGAAACTCACTTTTGCTGAGGCTGACTTTTAACTCATAATCCTCCTTCCTCAGCCTCCTGAGCCCCTGGGATCACAGGCATGCGCCACTGCCCCTGACCAAAATCGTACTTTTAAAGATGCTTCTGGAGGCACTGGAGGCGGTTACAGTAAATGATAAGGTTGTAAATATATGCAAAGTGCACAACTTGGCTGCTGTCCTTTCTTAGACCCTGATAGGTGATAAATGAGAAGCATTATTTCTCCCCTTCAATCTTTAAAATGCTCACACTTCAATACTCCTGCCTTTAACTCAGATGAGAAGCAAGCAGCCCTGTAAGGGCCACGCATTCTATTGACGCCCTCAGCACTGATGCCTTGGGAATTGACCATTTTAATGAAAAGAAGTAACTGCTGGTATCTGTGCATTACTGAAATGCACTCTCCAAGCTTTACTGCCTACCTGCACATTTCTATAATAAGCCATTTGTTCAGAGCTCAATTATTTTGTGATGTTTGATTAAATAAAATCAGCACAATAATTCTATTAGGGTTAATTGACATCTTCTCAGCAAAATTAGCCACTTTACCGGTCATGCTTCTAATGACAACCTTCCCCGATTTCAACAGCCATATCTGAACACAATCCTTGAGAACTGCTCCGAAGATTGACTACGATTTTATATATTGTTTTTACAAAACAGTTACCATGTCAACAGTTCAAAAATTATTCAGCCTTATAGATAGCACAATAATATTCATGAGACTTGGCAGCTAGGATTTAACTATTAAAGCCTTGTAATTAGTTTCTTAATCCAGAGCTTGAGAATGATAATAGCTTAATGCCTAGCCCATGTCAATAACATTTAGGCAATACAATCTGCTCAAATATGTGATACCCTTCCTCTGTGATTTTTTTAAAGGCCATCTTTATGTATTAAAACATGAAAACTGGAATACAGAACCAACAGAGCTGAGATTTCGCTCATGAACTGTGCTTTTCAATCATCAACTCTTTAGTCTTAAACCAACCTTAATGATCATTGACACCCTCATCTTTTTAAAATGTGTTAGTGATAATATTCCTTCTTACACGTATCCAAACTTATACTGAACAATAAGTATTGGGTTGCAAAGGCGGATTTATTTTCTGCACTTATCTGTAAGTCTGTGTCCACAAGTTAAAGAAAACACACGACAGTGGTACCCCTAATTCTATTATTAAGCACACCTAACTAGGAGGAAATTAGTGTGGGCCCAGGTCAGAAAACTAAACTTTCTGGGCATAGTAGTGGGCCATTATCACCACTACCACTAATATCTGTTCCCTTCTCTTCCACAAGGAAAGATCTGCTACATTGGCAAAATTCTCCTATAGCCTAGAAGTAGTGTATCAATACTGGAAGCTATTCTTCATGTCCTTGCTCTATATTATTTTTTATAACATTAATTATGTATTATTTAAATTTGGTTAATGGGTTAATGAGCTTGAGCTTTGAACATGGGGTCAGTATTTTCACTTGCAACACTTCTTCAGTTCTAACTTATCCAGAAAGTTTTATTTCATCATAGTCTATCAGAAAAAAAAAGCTTTTATCTTCCAGTAATAGTTATTATTGAACATTCACTTTATGCCAGGTATTAAATATATTCTATCTGTAATCCTCATTAAGAACTCTACAAGGTAAGAAATATCCCTGGAACTGTATGAATGAGAAACTCAGACTTGGGTATTAAGTGTCTTAAGTCTGTAATCTGTCTTTAATGGTGACTTTCGGACCACAAAAACAATGTACTTTAAAAAATGTATTTGGTGACACGTTTAAAATTTCAGGAGGTGCATAACTGTGCACCACGGAAAGTTAAATCCCTTCCATCTTTGCAGTCAGGTTCTCTGAGGACAATTACTGTGGCCAGTTCCTTCTGCATGTTTTAATGCATCTGTGAAAACATCTTTACTAACTACAAGCTTATGCTAATTTTAATGCTGCCTGCTCCACCTACTCCCCAGAGGACAGAAAGGAGGACAAAAACAACAGCAAAAAGGAATAATAATAATAAAAAAATCCCATGAGGTTTAAAACATTAATCATTAAATATTGATCCTCCTATTTCTAAGGATCACCCTGTCATCCGTCAACTTTATGGCCCTCTGAGGTTAAGCTCAGATATAAAAAGAGCAGCCTGATTTAGAAATAGTTGGTGTGAGGGAACAAAAAGGAGATTTACATATTCATGCCACTCTTCAGAATTATTTTTAATAATACTAATTATAAGTTATTTAAGGATGGTTAATGAGCTTAGGATTTTTTCACTATTGCGAGGTACATTTAATTTGGTTTTTGGTTACTATTTTCATGGGCAAACAGGTTTCTAAAGACAGCAAAGCATCCTGGGAGCCCTGGCAGGTCTTCACTCAGCTTCCTCCGCTCTATCTCCCACCCTTCATCTCCTTTAGATGTGTCTGCCCATCCCATGGAGGCCTCATCTGCCCCTTTGCACATCCTTACCCTTGGCTGAAGTGGGCCTCATTCTCTGACCCAATTACCAGCATCTTCCTAAGGGATTGCTGTCAATTCCCTGAGGACAGGAATCCTACTCTGCCCCTCATAATGCCAACACACAGTAGGTACACCAAGGAAGTATTCTATGCTGGACATGTACTGCAAATTTTGCTTTTTCTCAAACCTATGACCAAACACGTATTTTTTAAATCATTATGTACCCTTAGGCCAGTCACTAAATCTTTCAGAATCTGTCCCCAAGGGCAATGCCTGCCATAAGAGTTTACCCGAAAGATGAACCAAGATAAATTAAAGCACTCCAAACAGAAGAGGTAATGAATACATAATGATTTTTTTGATTGTTCTTTCTTCTTCAATGTATTTTTTTATTTGGCACATACTGATATTCCAATTACGATTTTAAATTAATATTAATTTGGGAATAGAATTAAACTACAAAACTACTTCATGATGGTTCTTCTCAGGCTCAGCACTATCTCTATGAAGAGTGCAAGTGCAGGTTAGGAAACGGGACCCTTCTGAGCCTCAACATTCCCTCCTCCCCATCTTCTGCATCTAACCCAAGTTCTTTAAGTGCCTATAATAGCTGACTGCATGTGTCCTCTTCCAACTGTGTCCTTTCATTTCTCTCAGAAGACCCTTCTAGACTTTTAGAAAAATCTCCACTCTGGTTCACCCACATCCTCTCAATTCCACCCTCTAGACAGAATGATGTTTTCAAAAAAGGCCAACCTGACCTAGTCACAAAAACCCCACCCTTCCCTGCTTAAAATTCCTTAAATGGCTTTTCATTGCTTCCAGGTCAAAACCCGTAATTCCAGCCTGGCATGGTGGCACATGCCTGTAATCCCAGTGACTCAGGAGACTGACAAAGGAGGATCACAAGTTCAAGACAGGCCTCTGCAACGTAGTGAGACCCTGTCTCAAAAGAAAAAGAGACTGAGGATGAGGCTCAGTGGTTAAGCACCACTGGGTTAACTCCTGGTACCCCCCAAAAAGATCACTAACAAGAAAAAAATGAGTAAAACTCATAATCTCTAGTGTGGCCTATAAGACCTCCTTTGTTTTGGATTTCTGCCTTAGACCATATGCCACAATCCTCTTGGCTTTCTTCAAAGGCTGACGTCTAGCTGTTGGAATATTCTGCTCCCTCTGATGGATGGACTGCTGTCCTTCCCCTTGTCCAGGTCAACTCCTACATCCTTCAGCTCCTGGGTCACCTCTGCAATTGGATAGTAACTCTGTTTCTTCCACTTAGATAAAATTCCCTTGTGAGGGACTCACAGCTTCCTTCACTGTGTAGTTGCACATTGGATGTGAGAAAGAGTATTAGATTAACACCTGTCCCCCCTACCAGCTGGTAAGTCGAGGGCAGGGACAATGTTTGAATTCACCAATTAAGTCCTCATTACCTAGGGCAATGCCTGGCATAAAACAATCAATCAGTAAATATGCATTACATAAATATCAGAATGATGATTATTGATAGCAGGAGGGACGGTGACTCAGTTTACCACACACTATGTCTTTTCTTAGACAGTATGCATACAGCGCTGCATTGGGTCTGTGTCACAGGAATGGGCCTGTGACAAACTCCCTTTACAGAGGAGGACGTAATTAAAACATGAGAGGATGCTAAATATGCATATTCTGCCAAAATCTGTGTGCTGAATCCTAATCACCAACATGATGACATTAGAAGGTGACTGACCCAGAGGGTGAAGCCCTCATTGATGGCCTAATGCCCTTCAAAAGGAGGCCCCAGAAAGCCTCTTGTCTTTTCTGCCAAGTGAGGATGCAGGGAGAAGGCCGGATGTCTGATCCAGGTCCTCACCAGACACAGTATCTGCCAGCATCTTCATTTTGGGCTCCCTAGTCTACATTACTATGAGAAAAAAATTTTTGGTTCTTTCAGCTACCCAACTTATGGTATTTTGTTAAAGCAGCCCAAATGAACTAAGACAGGTTAATGTACATTAATCACACAAAATGCTAGTTCCCTTTTTGGCATTTCAATTAAAACACATTTTCCTAACATTAACAATGCCTCTGGTCCTTCATATGGAGTGTCTTAAATATGTGGACAGGATGGTGTCTGGCTCATGCTGAGGTGGCTGCACAGATTTCAGACGCACACAAAAGAGAAAGTAAGCAGAGTAATGACTTGAGGTGCCGCTAGATGTTCCACTGTTATAAGTAATGATTTTGTTCCTTAATTATAAGCATCTGCCTTGAACATTTAAATGTTGGCAAGTAAAAATACTTGCCAAGTCAAGATTCCAACTGCCAAGTGCAAGATCTAGAATCCAGGAAGTCATAATGTTTCTATGTTCCACTAAAAGGTAGCTACTTAGGACCAAAAGTGAACTTTAGGAGAAAAGCTTAGTTGAACACATCATTTCACGAAAGAGAAAAGTAATACTGCTATTTGTAAAATTTGAGTTAAAATTAGAACCAGGCATCTACCCCAATCAGCCTCAGGGTTAGGAGACCGGCATGTAATAAACCTGATAATGGTAAAGAGAAGAGATGGTAGCGGAGAACAAGATGAAATTTCACAGTGAGATGGACCTGGGAACAATGATATCAAGGAGCTACACCACAGGGCTTGTGCCCCACTAGTTTAAGATTCTCACTCCTTCAGTACTTTCCTCACTGTTGCAAGTGGCAGCCCCAATCCTCACTGAATAGTAACGACATGCTCAGAACAAACCCATCAGGTCCTGTACTAAGTGCTGCTGATGGACTGCACCAATCATTTGATTTATCCAAACTGGCAAAAGAATAGTTTCTTCTTGAAATCCCAGGATGGACACAATGCCAAGATGGAAAGTTACCCTGGTTCATATGATTTCTTAACCTTTTTAACCATAGGTGATAAATCAGATTTTGTAAGGTTTAAAAAAATTATTCTAGTTTGAAATTGCTTTCATGTATCATTAAGGCAAATTAGGAAGTAGAAAACCACATGAACTTTTCTATATAAATAAATTTAGCTTTTCACATTGGAAAAAAAATAAAACTGCTTTACTGCCATTATGCACATTTTATAAGTGAGGAGAACGTGGCACAGAGAGTCTGGGCACCTAAATCCAAGGTCCCCATCTGGGAGCAGCAGAGGCAGGAGGAAATGCAGGTAGTGTGACTCTAGGATCTCCACTCCTGATCTCTGGGGAGAGGCCTCTCCTGGCCATCCTAAGTTGGCATCCTCCCTGTTCTCTGCTCCTTTCCTGTGGCGCAAAAAGCAACAAGGGACTCCTTTATGCACCTGGCTGGACCATGTTTCCATGTCTGAGCCATAGATGCTTTAGCATGAATGTCCTGCCTCTGCATCATCTGCCTGCTGAATTCATGTGGATAAGGGAGGGGGCCCTTCAAAAGGCAGCACTAACTAATGGAAAGCAGTCTGAGTTCTTGGAGGACTGAATGGAGCCAAGGTACTCTTATCACTGTGGCAGCCCCAGAACTCACTATCGTGTCCACACTGGACCATGCAGCATGAGTGAGAAATAAGCTGCAAAACTGAGAAGTGGAGTGCTGTGTTAGTCAGCTCCTCCTAGCCATAACAAAATACCTGAATGGGTTAACTTATGGAGGGAAAAGGTTTATTTTGGCTCATGAATTTAGGGACTCCAGTTAAAGATTGGTTGGACCTAATGCTTTGGGCCTCTGAAGAGGATGTCACATGGCAGTGGTGGAAGCATGTGATGGAACAAGCTACCTACATAGTAAGTAAAGGTGCAACTGAGAGAGGCAAAAGGCTGAGGTCCCATAGGACCTTCAAGGGCACACCTCAGTGACCTGAGGACCTCCCCTGGCCCCCACCTCCTAAAGGTTCCTGCACCTCCCAACAGCACCACCCCGGGGACAAGCAAGAGCCCAGCCTGCAGCTAAAACATGGAGATATTGTCAGTGAAGGCTGGGTTGCTATGGAGCATGCAAATTAAAAAAAAGATTTGGGGATATCTGGTCACAAAGGACTTCCTCCTTGGAGAGATATGGCTGTTTGGAGTTCCAGTGCCTACAAGCACAATCTTCAAGGAATGCTTTAGGCTCAAGGACTGCATCTACCCTTCCCCAAGATATGTACTTGTATGGAATTAGAATGCAACACAAACGATGTCTCTAGCCTTGGCAACATTCCACCCTGCTGGCTGGATTCATCATGGCCTTGGATATGGGTTGGGGTGACTGGATCGAAGAAGCCATGTGGAGACCTGAGCCCACGCCTCTCCCTGTAGGCTTCCCCATTTGACCAACTTCTAGAAAGCCAACTGAGAACTTAACTACCTTCACAGGAGTCCTGTGTCCCTTCCTTCTCTCACAGCTTCCCCAAGATGACAAGATCAATGAATGTGAAGGAAGAATCTCCCTCTGGAGAGCCTACGCTGTGTCGGGAACTCGTACTTATACACTTATTAATCTCCAGGAGGTCTTCCAACCCAGGTAGCAAAATAAAAGTAGGAAAACAGGTGATTCCAGCTCCCTCATATTGTGTAACTACTATGGTCCAAGCAAAAATCACTGTCATGTGCCTATAAAGGGAAGAGTCAAGAAATAAGAACAAACTGCAATGTTCCTGAATTTGTGAGCCCTGAGTTACCCCAAACAGTCTCACGGATGCTGAAAGAAAACAGGAGACTGCAGGAGCAGAGACACAGAAGTACACTTACATCTGGAGTCAAACCATCTGTGCTGGTTTCCCAACCTCCAATGGACAATGTATGTTAGACATGTTGTGGGTTGTTTTATAAGTGAAGAATTCTAAGTTTAGAAAACCCCAATATTTTAGAGAGGCCTGCATGAAAACCTGCCTCATCTTCAACCTTGGACATCACTTTTATTACACTGAATGGAAAACAAATTGCCCTCAGCTCCACAGGAACAGCTTTACCTCTATTTTCCCTGATGTTTGCTATATAAATATCCTTAAAAGGATAGTCTGGAACAGAAGCTGGATTTCTTTGTTTGGAAGACAGGCAGAACTGAGAGAGGTCCACAGAGAATTGTTTCCACTTTACAAATGTGATAATGAGGTTCAGAATCATTAAGTAATTTTAAGTAATTTTCCCAGTGCACTCACTCACAGGGACAAGAACAAGGATCCAACCCTGGTGTCTCTTGCTCTAAAGCCCACACTCCTGGCCACTGAGCAAATTCTGCTCCCAGATTTTACTGAGCAGGTTACCAGAGCTCAGGGATTTAAAGATCGAGTCAATGAAGGCTGAAAGGGCCTAGAAGTGAAGGGGCCAAGACTGAGTCCACATCGTTTGACTACAGATCTGTGCTCCTGCCAACACAACAAAGCTACTAATAAGACTATCAGTATCTGTGAGCTTGCTGGGTGCCCTGAACATTCCAGGCAAAGCACAGGTGTGCAGAGAGCAGGAAGAACAACCAGCTCAAGGAAGGCCTGTGATAGGAGGTTTGTGCAAATGTATGTGCACACACACACACACACACACACACACACACACACACATATACACACATGGGGCAGGGAGGCAGAGGGAGTGGTCCAAGCTGAGTTGTGTGGTTGATTTTTATCCTGGGCTCTGGGATGTACTCAAGTGGAATTTGAGGTAGAGTGTTTCATGAGCAGACATCCTGTGGATGGATCTACCTCACCTCTCCAGATGAGCTCACCTGATTACTCCAGCTACTTGCAAGCCTAGTTTTATGGGATGGCAACCAAAAAGAGGTCTCACCAGTTGTAGGAATACATGCACTATATATCAAGAAGCTTGTGGGTTGATGTCTGCAGGCTTTCAAAAGATTTTAAAAAATTATTCAGGAAAATGAGCAAAGGATATGAACAGAAAACTCACAGAGCACTCATTTTTAATAAAAGAGGGGTTGTAGGGGAAGAAAGTGAAAGAGAAATGGGAATGGCTATGACCATAAGAATTAAGATGAGTGTCACTTGAAGAGAGATGTAGACACTGTTGCTCACCCATTACACTGGAAAAATCCAAAATTTGACCATGTTTCAGTTTCCGGGATGTGAGAATGCTGGTGGTCCTTATGTTGTTACATTGTGAAAGTTATTTATCTCAGCCTTATGTAATAGCAAAAAACTGGACACAACTAGGCATACAGGAATTAAGTGAGCCATTAAATAAATTTTTGGATATATGTATAATTGAACAGATTTTTTTTTTTAAAAAAAGGACTCTATGTATTCATACGGGAAGATAACTAAACCTGTTATCAAGGGTGGAGAAGAAAAAGTGTGGAACACTGAACATATACTTGGCATAAAGAGGAGGAGGAGGAGGATGCTGAAAATCCAGATTTATATTTATCTGGGTATGCTAGGAGAAACTAGAAGACTATTTTAAAAGAGCAGTAAAGAAACTGGCAATGTGGTATATTCAAAACATGGCAGACATGGTCATTTCATAATTTTCTACACTTCCTGCTTGGACTATTTTGATACAGTTCCTTTGAAATGAAATGTAAAAATATAAAAACTAAAAAATAACGATCAAGATTTTTCTACAAGATCAGCCTTCAGGACTAGGCAAGTTTGTTGTCTTGGGTTTCATGAGGCAACTTCAAAATCTTCTGGCATCCTTGTCAGTTGTGAAAACAGAATTGATTTAGCCATTAGAAAGTAGAACATGGATTCCAGCTAGTTGCTGGATTTCCTTTCACAGTATCTTGCCTATTTTGAATAAGACACTGACCACTTGGTTTTCTAAGCAACTTTTGGGAAAATCTTTCCCCAAGTTACAACCCATCTTTCCTCATGATCACCAAGTTGCTTCAACAGCACCCATTCCTTCTGTCCTAATCTGTGTTCCGTTTCTGTAACAAAATGCCTGACACTAGGTAATACATAAAGAACAGAAGTCTAAAGCCAGGTACTGTGGCACACGCCCGTAATCCTGGTGACTCAGGAGGCCAAGGAAGGAGGATCGCAAATTCTAGGCCTGCCTGGGAAACTTGGTGAGACCCTGTCTCAAAATACAAAATAAAAAGATGAGGGAGGTAGCTCAGTGGTAAAACACCCCAGGGTTGATCCTCAGAAGTGTACTGGCTTACAGTTCTGGAGGCTGGGAAGGCCAAAAGCACAGCACTGGCATCCGGCAAGGAACTTCTTGGTGTATGATAATATGGTGAAAGGCAACATGAGGTGAAACAGCAAGTGAGCTAGTTCTGGTCTCTCTTTTTCTTATAAAGCCACTAATGCCCTCAGGGAAGGCTTAACCTTGTGATCTCATCTAATCCTAATCACCTTGCAAAGACCCTGCCTCCAAATACCCTTAACCTATGACTCTGGGCATTAAGTTTCCAACTCACAGGTTTACTGGGGAACATATCCATGCTGCAGAACTTCCCCTCTCTCCCTGCACACGTGCCCTGCCCCAGATGTTCGTAAAGGTGTATAACCTGCTATTTTAGGGATGATACTATAATCCAGAACACTGGTTAATTCCCATGCGAAGAACACTCACCGTAACTTCAAGTTGCCAGTGTAGTGTCCTGAGGTAGCACAGCATACAATTATATAATATTTCCACCGCTCAGATTTGATATGTGTAAATAATCTCAAGAGCAGACATGATAGTAAAATGTATTAAAATCATCTGGAAGGACTGAGTTTTGAAAACTTACTGCTTTGGCTATTCATTTCATTAAATTTCACAAATTTAATAAAATTGTCTTTTCAAACAGACCCGAGAAATTCCTAAAAACCTAACAGTCAGTTCTCATGAGCCAGGCCCAGCATGCCACTGCCAGCCCTCAAAGTTGTCCCTAAGGATGGATGCTCTCTCAACCCTCTGCTTACAAAGCTGACTTTGGAGAAACGGAGTAAGACAGGGAGTCTGGGTTACAACAATCACCATAATGTATAGCAGCATAATTCACAGCTGCCAAATGATGGAATCAACCCAGGTGTCCATCAACAGATGAATGGAACAAGAAAATGTGGTGTACATTCACAATGGCGTTCTACTGAGTCATAAAGAAGGCTAAAATTATGTCATTTGCTGGTAAATGGATGGAAGTGGAGGACATCATGTTAAGTGAAATAAGCCAGACTCAGATAATCAAGGTGGAATGTTTTCTCTCATGTGGAAGTTAGTGAAAATAAGGGAAAGGCAGCAGTGAGGGAAGGGATTGGATATCCTAAAGATATAGGGAAGATCAGTGGAGTAGATGTAGGAGAATGAGAGGAAGGGAGGAAGGGAAAGGACGGGAATCAAGAAACAGATGTAGCAACATTAAGTTCTATGCGTGTATAAATGTACCACAGGAAAGTTCACCCTTATGTCTATGTAGAACATACCAATCAAAAATGAAATGAAAATGGAATAAAAGGAGATCAGTAGAATAGGGAGAGGCAGAAAGGGAGGGAAAGTGGTGGGGAACAGGGATTGAAGTCCAAGTCCATACATGTATGATTTTGTCAGAAGGACCCCCAAAAACTGCACATAACTGAGACCAGGCAAAAGGACAGGTAGCTGATTATCAAAGAAAAGGAAATGGGTAGATAGCATTCCTGTCTGCCCAGTTGCTAACAGTCTCCTGGGGAGAGGAATGTTCATACTTTCCAACACAACAATCACCCCCTGGAAGTCTCTCTTTCTGCCCTTTTGGTCACTTTCGGTCACACAGAGTGGTGGGAGGGGCATGAGAAGAAAGGAAACCTGAAATCTATAATAGGGGCAAGACATTCCAGCTCCCTTGGGCACCAGCTCTGGAACCCCGCCTCTCTTGAGGAGTGTCTTTTCCTCTCGCTCCCTCTCTCTGTTCTGGTTCTTAACATGTATCATTATCATTTTCGCACTCAACTTGGTGTTTCTCAGGAGTTTAATCTTCAACCCCAGGGGAATAGGTACCAGATCCAGATTTTCAAGACTGGTTTCATAATGATGATGCTGTAACAAATGTAACAAGCCCTGCAAGGCTTGTGAAAAGTGCCCTGCGGCATGATTCCATTTAAGCTTCACATTCACTTTGCACAGGTGTTTCCCATGTTGAAATGGGGTGCAGGTCCTAAAAGGGGGCACACTCTGAGCTAGAACCCAAGTCAGACCCTGACCTATTTTCTGAACACTCACCCTCTACTGCTTTGGGTAAATGAAAGATCATTCCAAGTCATCACGACTAGAATGAGAAACAAATATTTTTGTGATGTGATGGACTGACTTCTCCCTCTCCCCAGAGAACACACCTTTCCTATCTGTACAGAAGCTTTTTTGCTTCAGAATTTCCACCAACTCACAGTCTGGATTTTCCCTGAGATTCATGTCTCCAGTCTGGATCGAAGGACTGCCAGGGCTGCCTGAGATTCTTTAGGATCCAAAACTGTCTTGTCCCCACGCTCTTCCTCCTTGATGGCCATAATTCTGCCTTCCCTTTTCATTAGCCATAAATTGATCTTCCTCTTTTCCAAACTAGCTCTTCACAAAAAGACATCCTGTTAACCAAATGTTTCCCTTGGTATCCAGTCAACTGTATTTCAAAAAGTCAAAGGCTTTCAATTCTGTGGCATGGGCCTAAGTGTCTGGTTCCCCCACCCCCTTTTAACAATACAGTGCTGTTCTAATGTTGATACCTTTGAAGTGTGTTCTATAATGCAGTGGCTCCTGCTCTGTTGTTTTATTATGGTGAGTGAAACAAGACAGGCATAGAAAGATAATTACCATATCATCTGAGTCCATGCAGATCTAAAAAAGTTGCTTTCATAGAAGTTGAGAGTAGCAGAGTAGTTACCACCAGCCCAGGAGAGCAGAAGTAGGGTGGGATGGGAAAAGGTTTATTCTGGGGTACTAAGTTACACTTAGACATGAGCAAGAAGTTCTGGGTGCTATTCCACAGTAGGGTGACTATAGGTAAAGATAATGTACTGTATACTTAAAAATGAAAATGAAAACAAAAATGAAAGCAAATTAGATTAGAAGATCTTGAATTTTTTGCCAAAACAGAAACCATAAATGTTGGAATAAATGACCCTAAGTCCTAATTTACCCTAACTTGACATTGCACGATGTATCGAAACATCTTGTGGTACCCAGATTTACAGCTGGTGGTACAATTGAGTCACACTGTATAATTTTTATGTATTGGCTAAAAGATTTTTTTGTTGTTGTTGTTAGACTAGTTTTATGTAATTTTTTTTTTTTTTCTAAAAGATTTTTTTAAGAAGCCAAAGAAATGACACTTTTTACACTGGTATGTAGGTTAGGGCTGAGTTTATACTTCCATTTTTTTTTTTTTTGTTATTGTCCTTGGTTATGTTTTATTTTGAGCTCAAGAGAGTGGAATGTGTAGAAGGATAATTTCCTAAGCTAGCATTTCAGCACTTGCCAAACTGCTATACCCTGGAATCATCTGGGGAGCGGGGTTCTTTACAAAACATACAGATGCCTGGTGTCCTCTCTGCCCCTTCTGATTTAATTGATAGGTATGGGACTGGGCACTGGGACTTTCTGAAGTGACCCTAGTGATTTTTCTGTGCAGCAAAGTTGCAAACACTGTCCTAGTTATTGAAAAGTCCCTACTGGAGGCTGTGATAAGGAAGGGCACCCTCTGACCAACTTTCTTATGGGTCTACTTATAGGACAAGCCTGTTCATTAACACTTAAACACACTGAATTTCCACTGAGCTCTCCCCTTCTGCCTTAGGACTCTGCGTTTCCTGGAAATTCAGACTGCAGTCCCATTCAGTTTCTCAGGGAGGGTCTCCTTGCTTCAAAACAAAACAAGATACCCCCCTTCCCCTCCTCCTGTCCTAAGAGTCATTTACTAAATAGAGCGCAACTCAGATGGCAAAGGAGAATGTTTTTCAATGGCTTATTAAGTTACTCTAACAGAGGCATTTACATGCAAATAATTAATGGACCAATTACAAATTATTTGGTTTTGTTCATTAAAGCAGAACCACAATTTATTAAAGCAAGAACCAAAACAAATGCTCTTATTGTACAAATGATACATAGTGGTTAGAGGAAAATTACACTGCAGAAACTCAGCATATCCCTGAGACAGAGAGAGAGAGAGAGAGAGAGAGAGAGAGAGAGAGAGAGAGAGAGAGAGAGAGAGATTAACTCCAGGCTTTTCTGTATCTATTTAGCGGAAAATATGACTAATTCAAGGTCAGCGTTAATTCGCTATTTCAAAAACTCTTGAGAAGAATTTACATCTGCAGCTTCTGAACCTGGCCAAGCCAAGGTCAAGAGAAGGCTACTCTGTATTTCATTTGCTTCCCTGTAGGACACAGCAGCCTTGAAGCTGGGTCACTCAGTTTCCCACAGCAAGTTCTTTGGTTCATGGGCTGCTGGGAGGGAGGAACCTGAAGACCTGATGATTCAACAGACAGTGCTCCATTCAGGGAAGCTCAGCTGCCACACTCTCCTGAAAGAAGCATTGCTGTTTTCCTTACTAAGTTTCCTTAATTGTGTCCACCTCAAGGTCAAGGTCAAGCCCCTATTAAAAACTACTAAACAAGGTCTGAGAGAAGGGCACCCAACACAGCAAATCCAGCACAAACTGTATAGAATTCAGGTGGTAAATCTGTCAGAGCTCACCATACCGTGCTTCTAGCTTTTCTGTGTGCAAGGCATTCATGCTGAAATGCCGGGGGACTGGGGAAAAGTTCTCACCTTAGCTTGCTCTGAATTTAGACCCTCTTTACAAATGGAGTTACAGTGATTGATACCATTAGTATGATCTCAATAAACGTGGGCTAAATTAATGATGATGAATAAAAACAGCTAATCAACATTAACTAATCATCAATTTATATGGCACTGATCTAAGAGATTTCCATGCCATATTTTTTTCAATTCTCACAATGAAACTATGAAGTAGAGGCTATTATTATCTGTTTTACAAAGGGGGAATCTGGGTGGGCAATCAGCTGCTCCAAGATGAAGCTGAACATCTCCTTCCCAGTCATGGCTGCCAGACTCATTGAAGTAGATGATGAACGCAAACTTCATGCTTTTTATAAGAAGCATACAGCCACAGAAGTTGCTGCTGATGCTCTGGGTGAAGAATGGGTTATGTGGTCTGAATTGGTGGCTGGAACGACAAACAACGTTTCCCCATAAAGCAGGGTGTGTTGACCCATGGCCGTGTTCACCTGGTACTGAGGAAGGGGCACTCTTGTTACAGACCAAGGCGAACTGGAGAGAGAAAGCTCAAATCTGTTCCAGGTTGTGCTGTGCATGCTAATCTGAGCATTCTCAACATGGTTATTGTTTAAAAAAGGAGAGAAGGATATTCCTGGACTTACGGATACCACTGTACCTTGTAGACTGGGGCCCAAAAGAACTAGTAGAATCTGCGAACTTCTGAATCTCTCTGAGGAAGATGATGTCTGCCAATATATTGTCAGAAAGCCCTTAAACAAGGAGGTACAAACCCAGGACCAAAGCAGCCAAGATTCAGTGTCTTGTTACTCCACGTGTCCTGCAACATCAGTGCCTGCGTACTGCTATGAAAAAACAGCGTACTAAGAAAAATAAGGAAGAGTCTGCAGAATATGCCAAACTTTTGGCCAAGAGAATGAAAGAAGCCAAAGAAAAACGCCAGGAGCAGACTGCCAAGAGACACACACAGGCTGTTCTCTCTGAGAGTTTCTACGCTAAGTCTGAGTCCGGTCAAAAATAAGAATTTTTAAAAGTAACAAATAAGATCAGACCTCCAAAAAAAAGTGGGGGGTGTGGGGAGGATGAGGCCCTGAGGAGTAAAGGGGTGTGCCTAGGCAACTGATCATCGGGAGACTCGGCCTCTACTCCTCAATTTCATTCTTCTTCCTTTTAATTGAAGTATAATATACATCCAGAAAAGCACACAAATTGTCACTATGTGACTTGTGAATTATGACAAGATGAACCCACCCGTACAATCAGCACCTAGATGTGAGAACAGAGCCTTTCCAGAACCCTCGGTTTCCAGGTCCCTCCCCATCACCCCTCCCCATACTTCTAACAGCACAAGTTCCATTTGCTTGTCCTCGTTCTTACTATGTGCACACTCCCAGGGTGAAGATTACGTTTGCAATGGAAACGCTTTCTCATCCCAAAGACTTTCTGGTTAAAAAATGAGTTGATGCAGCTGCTGTTTTAATGTGTGAGGCTGCTTTCTCTTCCGCCACCAGAGGGCTTCCAGGTGACAGAAGAAATCCCTTCAAGAGACAGAAAGGATGCTTGTGAGCAAAGGCGTCCTGCCCCCTTGACCAATGGAGAGATCACTAATCCAGTCGGTCAGAACTGTTCCAACCTGGGTTCTCCGTTTTAATCCTCCTTTCATTTATTCTTTCGTTAAATAGGTAACAGACATAGTAGGTGATAACAGAGCAGAGGCAGATGACATGAACCCTTACTGTGCCAACATCAGGTGATGGACACAGCGATAAAAGATCTGAAATGATTTTGGTCGATGCTACTGGAAGTTTTATATGGACTTTCAGGAATGGGAACAAATACATATTTCCTATTTGTAGAAAAAATGGACAATTTTTTTTACATGATTCTTTGAATCCTTACCCATCAGGTGATTAATCACTGAAGCACACCTGAAATATAACCTCACATTTTTTAAGTGCTATGTGGTCAGCACACTGTACCAAACCAGACATATTTAGTGCTAACATCTAAGTTTCTGTATAAAACATGATTTTTCAATATGACAAGATATTACCCCCACTGGAGTAAAACTAGTTCTAGTGAAGCCCAAAATATCTTAGAGCTTAACCCTGCTTTATGGCTTTCCAAAGAATTGAGTTGCAGAAATCAATACAAAATAAATACCTGTACTATTAAAATCATAGAGAAATGGGAGAACAATGAGGGGGGAAATCTCAAAAATCCTCCTTAAAGAAACAATAAGGGAAAAAAATGTTGAGAAAAATGGTCCAGAAGGGAAGGTCAGTAAATCAAGAATATTAGAAAAGGAGAGGTACAGGACCAAGGAGAACAGGTGGCTATGAATCTGTGTTACACTAAGACTTGAACAAGTCCACAAGGTTGCACCCAGAAGTGATTTGTGGAGTGCCACCATCTTTGATTTACACATGGAACACGGGGCTTGGTCAGTATCCAAACTGCCCCACCCTGGAAGTCACAGGCAGATCTGACTACAAACCCAGGGCCCCTTCCCATGCCCTAATGCCAGTGAAAGTGGGCTATGTTCTCTCTAGAACTGAGATTCTATCTCCTGCCAGTCTTTGGACACCAAACAATGATCCAGCAATCTCAGGGGCTATAAATCAACAGAGCTTTGGGTCTAGATTTCCTGATATAAGTGTAGCATTCATACAATTGGCTTTTAATGGTGAAAGACTCCAGTTTAAGAAAAATCTCTCTTTGCCCAAACATTATTCTCAGACTCTGCTTTTACGGGGTCAGTACAAGCCCAGGGATGAATCTATGCCTCTCATTTAAAGCTAACTGAAGTGTAGGGCCATCCTGGACCTGTGTTCATCTTCTGTCCCTGAGGCAAGTGATCACCATGGCTATAGGTTTCTGGGTTGATTTATTGCTTCCTGAAGGTATACCCGTAGAATTATCATCTCTTACATTCTGGCTAATTCTTCCTTCACTGTCTCTTGCTCAATTTTCCATGATGAAATCAGAAGCTGGATCTTCCCTAATTCCTGAACTGCTGTCCTCTTACTTCAAGGATTTGGACTGTTTTCTGTAATGGACAGGTTCCCAGGCCTGCAGCCCGGTGGCACACTGGTGCCAAAGCAATTAGCTGAATGTGCGGCAGAAAAATGAAAGCACACACGAAGTGGCCTTCAAATAATGCTGTCCTGCAGGTTTTCAGAGCAGTTGTGAGACCTCAGGGGGAGAGGATGCGTCCTTTGGGAATCTTCTTTGCCAGTCCCAACTTACATCTTTGTTTTTTGATAAATTCCTTTCCTTTGTTTTCATTCTACCTCCGCCTAATTTATTGAGCCAAGTAGGTCCTAGAATCAGCCCTGTTTTATAGACAGTATAATAGAGACTCAAAGAAGTCAAGTGCCTTGTCAAGGGTCAGACAGTAAGTCATGGGAAGTAAAAGGTCAACTTCATATTAACCTCTCGGCTCTGAACCTTATGTAAAACTGACTCCCTGAGAGAGATGCTGTTTTGGACAACACTCACCACACGTACTTCCGGTTTGCTCATTTGTTCCTTCACTTATCCATCCAAACCCAAACTGTCATGGACAAGCACATGCTGTGACCAGGAACCGAGCATCAGGATCCCGGCCTTTCCCAGCGTTTGTACATGTGGGTGAGATGGGGGGAAGGACAGGGAGGACATAACGGGCAAGTAAGGAATCAAATGGTCACTGGTTATTTTCATTTATAATTCAATTGTACCTTTGCATCTTATTTTAACCAAGACCTAAAAATGGAGAAGCAGGTGCAGCAAAGCCCAGGGAGTATGTTCCAGGCAAAGAGCAAAGATCAAGTGGAAAGCTCTTACGCTGCCGTGAAAAGGACCTTCCAAGAGCAATCGGAAGAGGAAAATTATCTGTGGCTCACGGTTTCAGAGGCCTCAGTCCATAGACCACTGACTCCACTACACGCGCCTGAAGTGAGGGAGAGCATGGTGGCGGAAGGCAGTCAGGAGGTGGCACCAAGAGCAGAGAGACAGTGGGACTCCCCCACCAAGGCCCGCCCCCGGTGACCCACCTCCTCCAGCCACACCCCACCTGCCGACAGCAGCCACCCAGTTAATCCAAATGTGTGGATTAATCCATGTATCAGCTTAAGGCTCTCATAACCCATTCATTTCACCTCTGAACCTTCTTGCGCTGTCTCACACGTGAGCTTTTGGGGGGCACCTCACATCAAAACTGTAACAACAGGTCAATACGGTAATATAGGGGAAGACGCGCAGTGTTTGATAGAGAGCGAGGAAGGTCTTGAAAGACAAGTGCTAGAGGTTGAATTGTGTCCCCCAGGAAGGTAACCTGGAGTCCTAATCCCCAGGACTTCACAAGGGGACCTCATTTGGAAAATGGATATTTCCCAAGATAATCAAGTCAGAATGAGGTCACAGTTGATCAGGTAGCGTTTAGTCCAATATGACCAGCGTCCTTACAAGAAAGGAAGACAGCCATGTAGCTGCACATGGACACAGCCATGTGGAAAAGGAGAGCAAGAAGGGCGTGCATGCAGGCCACTGAAGCGGACAGCCACACGGGGAGGCCCACCAGGCCTGCCAGCCACCACCAGAGCTAAAGCAGGCAGGATGGGAGAAAACCCAGAGTCTGAGAGGGAACGTGGCTGTGTGACAACTTGATTTGGGACTTCCAGTCTCCAGAAGTGTGACAGAATTCATTTCTATTGTTCTCAGGCCCCCGATTTGTGGGCCTCTGTTATGAATACACCAGCAAACTCTGATACGCTGTAGGTGGCAATAAGGAATGGAGACTGATACCTGAGTTACTGAAGGCAGGCCAGAGAGGCAGGCAGGGCACCCTGGAGGCTGATATCAGCCAAGAGAAAAAAGAATGCAAGTGTGCATAGAGTGGAAATGGAGAGCAAGGACTGACCAGGGTTGTTTTATATCAGAGAGAATTTTTCCGCATATAATAGGAAAAAACACAAGAACCACATCATTAATCAATCACCCACAGTTGCTTTAGGTAAGTTTTTTTAAACCTCAGATTTCATTTGTAAAATATGATTTGCAGACTTGCTGGGAATATGTATACAATGACCGAGGCATAAGGAAGACCTAGTAAAAATCAGGAACCCTGACTGATGTTACATTTACTATTATTTTATCCTCCCTCCCTCCGGAATGTAACAAGACCTGGCATAAAATGTGACCCTCAAAAAAAAGTTTCTCTGCATTGAATTTAGTTTCAAATTGGATCCAAAGCCTCATCCTTCTACACACTTTAGAAGAAACATATGTGGCCAGACATAGTGGCTCACACCTGTAATCCCAGCAGCTTAGGAGGCTAAGGGCAGGAAGATCACACGTTCAAAGCCAGCCTCAGCAACTTAACGAGACTCTGTCTCAAAACAAAAATGAAAAGGGCTGAGGATGAGGTTCAGTGGTTAAGTGCCCCTGGGTCAAGGAAATAAAACATAAAATTTGGCAATTTTATGGTTTAACCTAATAATGTATAATATTTGCACATAAAAGTTTAGGGATAGGGCCGGGGATATAGCTCAGTTGGTAGACTGTTGGCCTCACATGCACAAGGCCCTGAGTTCAACCCCCAGCACCAAAAAAAAAAAAAGGTTAGGGATAATATGAAAGGAAGCATAATAAATGTGGAACTCTAGCATACTTGTACCTAATTTTTAAAAAATGGAGTATTGTTAGTCTATGGTTCACCCAACCCCATATCATTATCATCACTAACTCTTGATTTTATTTTAAATAAAAATGTTTTTCATATAAACATATATGACCATTTGTTTTCAAGTTTTACAAAACTATTGACAAACCTACACGTGTTTCTTCAACTTGCTTTTTAAACCTATTATTTCTAAGATTTAGCCATGTCCTTGCCTATACTGTAGTCCTTCCCTTTTTCTCTGCTGTATAATACTCCAGTATAAGAATATGCTATAAATTGTAGATAATTCTTTTTCCTTACTCTAATATATATATATTTTAGTAATGGACATATAATTCATATTCCAGCAAATTTATCATTTTAAAGTAAAATTTAGTGGCTTCTATTATCTTCAAAAAACTATACAGCATCACTACTTCCTAATTCTAGAACATTTCATCATTCCAGAGAAAACTGCACCTCATTTGTGTGTGCACTCTCCTTTTGCCTTCATCTGGGCAGCCACTCATCTAGTTTCAACAGTATGGTTTTGCTGATTCTATACATTTCTCATGGATGACATTATGTCATACGTATTTTTTGTGTGTCTAGCTGCTTTCACTTAGCATGTCTTCTTCTTCCTCCTCCTCCTCCTCCTCTTCTTTCCTCCCACTCCTCCCCCTCCCCCTCCTTCTACTGGAGACTGAACTCAGTTGTACTTTACCACTGAGTCACATCCCCAGGCCCCTCCCCTGCTTTTTCTTCCATTTTGAGACAGGGTCCTGCTAAGTTGCTTAGGGTCTAAGTTGCTAAAGCTGATCTCAAACCTTCAATCCTCCTGCCTCAGCCTCCCAAGTGGCAAGGGTCACTTAGCTTGTTTTCAGGTTTCACATCTATTATAGGTCATTACTGCATTCATTTGCTATTGTCAAATGATGTTTCGCTGCATGACTACATCACATTTTGCTCATCTTCTGACTCACCAGTCGATGGACATTTGGGTTATTTCTTTCTATTTGTGGCAGTTAATAATAGTGCTCTGCACATTCGTGCACACATTTTGCATGAATATATGCTTTCCATTCTCTTGAGTAGATACCTAGGGGTAGAGGTGTTGGGTCATCTGGCAACGCCATGTTTATCCTTTTGAGAAAATGCCAAACTGTTTTTACCACAGCTGGTTTTGTTAACATTCCCACCAACAGTGCATGTGGGCTCCAATTTTCCCATATCCTTGTCAGCATGACTTTGCCTTTTGATTATAGATATTTCTTCATTTAAAAAAGGGAATTATAATAAGAAACACTATTTTGAAAGTTACTAAGAGAAACAAATATGGTAATAGAAATAAGAGTGCTTTCTAAATTGGTCGTTTTGTCATACAGATAAAAGTAAGGAAAGAAAGTACAAAGCATTTCTTAGTGTGCCACTGAGATGCACAAGATACTTTAATGTCTCAGTAAGACAAGCCACCTTTGAAATTCAATTCAGTGTCAATGTCATTTACAATTCTAATGAACTTTTAAAGCTGAAAGAACCCTAGTGATTAAAGCATTTAACCCCCTGCTTCCAAGTCCACTGGTCTGCTTTTACTGGGTTGTATGCAATTGATAAATCATTGGTTTTGAAGAAACAGGAATAATTTCACCAAAACATTGAGAAGAACTTCCTGATTCAGAGGCAAAAATTCCAGTTTTCTGTTTCCATGGAATTTGCACTGTTCTAGGGGCATTTTCCCAAAAACTTGAAGAAAACCCTGCCAGACACTGGGCAATAAGTGTCACCATGTGGGATTCTAGAAAGTACAGTGATCTACCCAGCCATTGCTTCCCCCAGTCCTTTGCTGATCTAGGCACAATAAATCACCTCCACAGATATGGTCTAGGGCCTCTGGGTGTTTAGAATCCCAGATCTCATCTTTAAGAATCAACCATCCGAAAGTTGATTTCAGAAGTCCATGAAGGGGAACTGAATGTTATATGATTTGGCAAAGAGACAGTTAATTTGGGGATAGAAGCTGCTGAAAGTCCTTCTCAGAAACAGAACCACACACTGCAATAGAAATGCGTTTTGCTTTTTCTAGTTGCAGTCAAGTATAAAATCACATCCTCTCTGCCAAGCCCGTTTTGATAACCTGCTTAGTAACCGAGGGTCACCTAGTATTCACTCATTTGATTTTGTTACAGAAAGAACAAAAAAGAAGAACAACAAGATTCACAATAAGGGACATGCTCCAAAGAGTCAGTGTGTCCTTCTGAATCATCAAAACCAAAGTAAGCTGTGTTTCAATGTGTATGTTTTTTATCCCACATTTTTTTGGGTTGCTGTGGCATCTGATATGCTGGTGCAATATCAGGCCAGAACCTAACAACCAGGAGGCACCATGCAGTACTTCCTGATTCGAATACAATTTTACTAATGATTAAAAATTGCCAGGATGTGTCTATGCTTTTATTAAGTATGAGAGCTGATGAAATGAAACCCTCATGTTTCTTAGTCTTGTGAAAGGAGACAGTGTTTGCTGATATGGTTCCCCAGTGGTGTGTCCGGCCACTCCTACCCAGGGGTAGCAACTTTACAGGAGCCCAGGTCAGTCTGGGGTGCCAAACAACTAGATTCAGTCACCTACTGGCATCAGGGATAAGAGGAAAATTATATAAAAAGAAAAATAAATCTAACTGCAATTTGACCCAAACTGGGAATGAGGTAGGATAGAAGGAATAAGAAACAGGTAGAAAGGAGACACAAAGGAAGAATGCCATGGTTTAGACATGAGGTATCCCCCAAAAGCTCATCCGAGAGACAAAGCAAGAAGGTTCAGAGGTGAAACGATTTATGAGAGTCTTAACCCGATCAGTACATTAATCCATGGGAATGGATTAATGGGAATGGGTGGTAACTGTAGGCAGGTGGGGTGTGGCCGGAGGAGGTGTCATTAGGGATGTGCCTTTGAGGTTTACATTTTGTCCCTTTCTCTGCGTCCTGTTGCCATGTCCTGAGCTGCTTGCCTTCACTGTGCCCTTCTGCCATGATGTCCTGCCTCACCTCAGGCCTAGAGCAATGGAGTCGGCTGTCTATGGACTGACCTCTGAAACTATGAGGCCTGAATAGACTTTTCCATCTCTAAAATTGTTTTTGTTGGGTCCTTTGGTCATAGTGATGGAAAAGTTGACTAAAACCAGGGACGAGGCATTAAGATTTTAATTCGGAAGCTCTGGATACCTTCCTGGGTCTGTCACTCCCTAAGTCAGTCTCTCTTCTAGTCCTATTACGCCCAGAGTCCCATAAAATCTATAAATCTACCTGTGCATTGTCAATGAACCCCGCAACAAACTGATTCTGTAAAGAGACGTGCTATTTTGAGAAACCTGTGATTTAGAGGGCTTTCCTGTGCTAAGAATGAAGACCACATCCGTCTAAGGACCTGGAGACTGACCAGTCCACCACAAACCACTTTGGGATCACCAAACTGATATCTTTCCAATGTACCTTTCCAACCAAGTTTCCTGTAAAATAAGAACCAGAGTTGGGCATGGTTGTACACACCTGTGATCTCAAATGCTCAGAAAGCCAGGCAGGAGGATCACAAGCGAGAGGCCATCTGGGGCAACTCAGCAAGGTCCTAAGAACCTATTAACAAGACCCTGTCTCAAAAATAAAAAAAAATAAAAAAGGCTGGTGATGTAGCTTGGTAGAAGAATGCACCTAGGTTCAATTCACAATGCAATTAATTAGGAAGAATGAAAAAAGAAAAAGAAATACGCACAGATTCGGCTAAGTTGTGTGAACCAAAAAATGTAACAATTCTGGTTTTGGTTGGTTCCTCTGGTGTCAAGACCAAGGCTTTGGGGATACTTTCACTCTCCATTCTTAGCATGAGATGATTATCTACAGGAAGCCAGGATAGAGAAAACAACTTAAAGAACAGGTTACCAGGACAATGGCTAAGACTGAGAGAAAAGAAAATGATTTGAGCCTTATTTGAACATTTCTAATTATTTTTTTATTCTTTTTCTTTAATATTTTAATTTTTATTTTGTTACAGGATCTCACTAGGTTGCAGAGGCCTGCCTCAAATTTCAGATCCTCCATCCCCAACCTCCCCAGTTACTGGGATTACGGGCATGCTCCACTGTACCTGACCCTGAACATTTCTAATTAAAAATGAACCCCATTAGTATGACCAAGTGGGTCTCAAATGAAGTCCCATATATTAAAATGAATTAATGACATGAGCAGAAAGTCCCTTTCCAGTCATGGTGTCAGCATAAACAAATAGATGATAAGCTTTAAATTCTGTTGAATTTGGATACTGCTGTTGGGCACATTCCTTCTAGGTCCTACTTGCCAAAACTATTCCAGGGATGGTGGGGGAGAGAAACTCAGCTCAAACTCTATTTTTTGCTTTGTAGATCCTAAATGCAGATGATCCTTGTCCTAGATCAGTGGTTCTTATGCTTTCTGAGGCTTCTAAGAATAAGTGGAAAGCAACAGCCTCTCTCCCATAAAGATATGCACCTGCACACCGAGCTGAGACCTTTGCGCTCCCATGATCAGTGCCCGGGAGTCTTCCCTGGAAGCCTGAGTTCCCGAGGGAAGGAAGTGTGCAATTCTTCTTTGAGGACTCTGCCTCCACACACAGTGCCTGGCATAGCCGATACATTTGATGGTGCTGATCAGAAGTCTGAGCCATGTGACAATTCCTTTCATAAATGCAGCATGAAAAGCAAGGGGATTTCTGCACAGACACAGGAGCAGAAATGAAATCTACTCCCAGGTCTTTTGTTGATAAAGTTCCTTGGACATACTTTGATGGACCCTGCTGTGGCCTCAATGTGCATAATAAGACACACTCAGTTTCTCAGGCCACTTCTTGTTAGACCTAGATTCATTATTTCCTCATGCAGCCCTTCAGCCTGGGCTGAGTCAACTTGAGAACCCGCATCTCAGGCAAGAAGGTAGATGTCCTCAAAACTCACTCAATCCTTCAGTCCCTAAGCAGAAGGATGAAGAGAGTGAAGCTGGGAAGCCGAGAGGAGGAACAGGAAATAACAGGAGAGAAACTCAGGTTCAGAGGAGTGAGCTGTCATGCTCTAGTTTGCATAGCTTTGAGGGCTGTGTCCTGCCTTTGCGTCACCTCCTGCGGTCACCTGCGCTCTGATGAGCAGTTCCAGTGTGTGCTCTACCATCTCCCGCCCAGCACCTGTGCCCCTCTGGCTGAGGACTTTCTCTGACCACAGGAGTTTTGCCTGCTCCATGCAAGACACAGTAGAGAAATGTTGGAATGTATACGCCATGCTGGATTTGTCAGGTATCATGTAAAAATATCCAGAACTGAAAACTTAAGACAACATGTATTTATTATCACAACCACTGAGGATCAGAAATCTGGGAGAAATTTATTTGGACAGTGCTATAATTTGGATCTGAAATGTCCCCCAAAGGGCCATGTGTGAAGATTTGGTCCCTGGCATGGTGTTATAGTGAGTTGCAAGACCTTTAAGGGATGGGATTTTGCATAAAGGTATTCAGGTCACTGAGGGACTGAGTACCCTTGAAGGGACAGTGAGACCCTGGGTCTTCCTTTCTGTCTCTTTAGCTTCCCTGCCATATAGTGAAAAGCTGTTTTATCTTGTGCTCCCTGCTATGATATGCTGCCTTGCTACAGGCCCCAAAGCATCAGATCATGGGCTAGAACCTCTAAAACTGAGCCAAAATAAACTTTTTTCTCTTTATAAGTTTATCTATCTCAGATATTTGTTATAATAACAGAAAACTGACTAACAGTTCTATCTTGCATTCTCTCCTGAGACCACATCGAGGTGCTGGCCAGAGAGGCAACAATTTGAGTGTCTGTGTGGGACTGGAGGATCCACTTCTAAGATCCACTTCTAAAACTGAGCCACATGTCTGTGGTCAGAGGACAAATATGACCTCATGAGCTTTTGAACTTGGCTTCCTGAATGGCAGCTGGCTTCCCCCCAGCTAATGATCTGAGAGAATCAAAATAGGAGTCACACTATCTTCTATAATGTGACTTCGGTAGTGACACACCATCAGTTCTGCCGTACACTTTTGGCTATAAACACCAATCCTGATACACTGAGGTAAATGGATTACACAAGGGTATAAATACCAGATATTGGAGGGGCAGGTATTATTGGTGGTTGTCTTGTAGGCTGGTCAGGTAACGTCAGGATTAATCCTCATCCACTGAGAAGTAGGAGTCGCTGGATTAAATACTTCCATTTTTTCCCCTTGGTAAGACAATTTCAAGGTATGTCCAAAGCCCATTGGATGGATCATGGTAGAATGAACTTCAAGCTGCTGAATGTAGTAACTATTATTGACTTTTCTTCATTTTCTTTATTACCTACCATGCTTCCTGGGATCATCTACCATACAGCTACCTGATTTCAAACTCTTGGTTAAAAGTCCAAACTAAGAAACAGATTCTAGGAAACAAGTCCTTACATTCTGACTCCAGAGCCACATTCTGAGCCAGCATGTGTGTGTGTGTGCATGCATGTGCACGTGTGCATGCTATGCCTAGGCTGCAAACAAGAACAAGAATCAAGTGTATACTATTCTTGTACACTGTCGTGCAAGAAGTTCCACAAGAGAAGCACCAGTTCATCACCTTGGGACTCTTGAAGAGTAGGGCTTCTGCTAAACCACATGATGCTTTGTGTAGATTTTTAAAAGGCACCTCCCATTCTATGGCAATACAAACCCCAAGATTGGTGGGCTTGACAAAAACACAACGTCCTTGTGGGATAATGCTTTCCTCAGGGTAGACACATGCATTTGCCAAGGTGCATGGCTTGGTGAGTAAAACATGAGCTGGGTTGAAACATGACTGGGTTGGAGTTTGGTCAACCTTATATAGTATCTTAGAGAAAAATATTTTTAAATAAATATCTCCTTCACTCTTGGATGGTTCCAGCAATGTTTATTGTTGGTTCTTGGGCCAAACTTCAATGCCTGACAGAATCCTACCATGCAAGCAAGAAAACTAGAGCACATGGAAGTTAACATGTACCCAAGACTACACAGACAGTAAATGGGGGATGTTTCCATTACAGGTATCGAGGAGACTAGGTAATGGAGGTACTTCCTATGCTGTGGCTACTGAGTCATCACCACACTCAGTAGTGGTGGTCTCAGGCAGCTCCTAGATCTACTTTTTGACTCTCTCGGATTTATAATGGAAGCAATGCTCTTGGTTATCTTCCTAGTGTTCTTTAAATGTCCCCTACCTTTTTCCAAGAACCCTTATTTTTTCCAGGCATTCATCCCCATGTAGGTGCCTCGGTCCAGCCTGTGCACTCTCTAAGTCATTCATCGTTGTCCCTTTCCTGAGTCAATACTACTTTGGAGGATTCACACTATGGATTCTGACTAAAGACTCCCTTGAGTCTATAAAGAATATCTGGTTATGGTTTCCTCAATTAAAAAAAAAAAAAAAAGACATGAGAAGAAATAGCATTGTCCTTTAGTGAATGATCTTTGCTAGATGTGACACAAATACTCCCACAAACCTCCTGTGACAATGAGAGAGCTTAGCCTGGGGACACATGGAAACACAAGGGCTACAACCTACAGATGCCTCCTTATATGTTTTAAATCTGATTAAGAGCCAGTCCCAGACTACCCTGCCCACAGTCCTCGCATTATAGAAGAAAATGCATTTCCTCGTGGTCCAGCTCAGAGACATGGTTTCCCGTTGCTGGAGCCAAAGTAGTCTTAATGGATTGCCATTGAAGCCATAACTGGGTCCCCACATACTATATTTTATTTCTACATGTTATATTTCCAAAACCTAGGCCATTAACTCTGTAAGAACAAGGATTTTGTCTGATATGCGTTCCCTATGGGACCCAGTACTGTGTTGTGGGCACTGTGGTTCCTCAATGGGACACATGAGAGCCCTGAAATCCAAGTCGTACTTCAAAGAAACTTCTGAAGGTCAACTGAAGCCCTTGGATCCATTTATTACCTGTCTGTGCTGCATGTGACCTTGGGAATGTCATTTCTAAGCCTTAGTTTCCTCATCTGTGAATTGGGAAGTGATAAAGCACAGTGGTTAAAAACCCAAGATATGCATACTACAGTGACAAGCATGCCCATGTTTATAGCAGCACGATTCACAGTAGCCAAACTATGGAACCAGCCTAGATGTCCATCAATGCATAAATGGATGAAGAAAATGTGGTACAAATACACAAGGGAGTTTTACTCAGCCATAAAGAAGAATGAAATTATGTCATTTGCAGGAAAATGGATGGAATTGAAGACCATTATCTTAAGCAAAATAAGCCAAACTCAGACAGTTAAGGGTCACAGGTTTTCTCTCATTTGTGGAAGCTAGAGAGGAAAAAAGGGGGAATAAAAGGTGAGAGAGGGATCTCATGAAAATCTAAAGGAAATCAGTAGAGGAAAGGAGGGACTATGGGTTAGGAGGAAGAAAAGGAAAGGAGAAGTGCTGGGAATGCTAGTGACCAAATTGTATTGTTACATTGTGTGCACGAATATGCAACAATAAATCCCATCATTATGAACAACCATAATGCAGCAATAAAATCATGTGGGGAAAAGAAAAACAAAATGTGGGGGCTGGGTTTGTGGCTCAGTGGTAGAGTGCTTGCCTGGTATGCACGAGGGCCTGGGTTTGACCCTCAGCACCACATAAAAATAAAATAAAGGCATTGTGTCCATCTACAACTAAAACAAAATACTTTAAAAAAGAAGAAGAAAGAAAAACAAGATGCGAAATTAGCCAGACTTGGGTTCAAATTCTGACCGCAATATTCTAACAAAGCAAGTTTCTTCCCTTTTTGTGTTTCAGTTTCCTCATCGGTAGAATAAAGCAATAATACGTGTCTGATAAAGTAGTTGTGAGGCTTAAGTGAGATGGCAAATTTCAACTACTAAGCACTTTGCCCCTTTTAATACGTGGTTAATGAATCACGGCGGGATTTACTGTGTGGATGGAATAAATATGTACAACATTAACACCAGGCACATGGTAGGAATATAGTAATTCACTGAGGGAGAAATCACAACCCTAAGTCTTAGCTATGTGGGGGAGATGGCATAGCCCTTATTACCCTTTGGAAGTGGGGGAAGGTGGCAGTTTAACATAGGCCCTGGCATTTTCTCTTACCGGTGGGAATTAAATATTGATTTCATTTCCACTTCATTAGGTCTCCTATTGATTTCAACAAGGCAGAATGGAGGATGACAGTCAATCACTAAGCAGACACTGGGTAAATATCAAGAAAGTTTGCTCTTCCATGGTACTGGGGCTTCCTCTGGACCGTCACCGCCATTCGTGAGGATGCATGACTTGCAAGAGAGTCTGGTTTGCTCCTTGGGACCAGGAGCAAGAGATGAAGGAGACATCACAGCTGTCCTCTAGGAACCAATGTTTAATGGTCTCCTGCTTTTATAAAAGCAGCCTACTTCCTATGGTGGGGCTATATATATATATATATAAAATTTTTTTTTCCATGCCAGGATTGAACATCCATAGAACAGGGCTGGATCACAGGAACAGGATCAAAAGTCTGGTTAGCTACTGAAGGTGGAGAGTGGAGAACAAGGTGTTAAGGCAGACAGGGTCAACCTTGAACAACATGCTAAGGTGTTCTAAGGTCCTCGGTGTGCCATAGGCAGTGGGCTAGGAGACAAGATATGCAAACCCAAGCAGAGTCTGAAAAAATGTCCTGGAGCAAGATATTTGGCAATATGTAGATATTACCAATCTTTTCAAGGTTAAGGACTTATATCTGATGATTCTATTCTTCTGGGTCCTGAGGCCAGGTTACGCTCTGTCAGTCATGGCAAGTGACCAATCACAACTTCCCTTCACCCCATCAGGTGGTGGGTCCATACCATATGCCAAACCAGTCATGGTAATCCATTTCCTGTCTATACCCAGAGAGCACAGAGTGGTCATGTGACTCACACCAAGACAGAGGTTCCCTTTGCCTTTCCCCCAATATGGAGCTATGTAGGGAAAGGTCTTCCATAAGGCTGTCAGTCACTGTGCAGTTCCTAGTGACCAGGTCCCTGGACTCAGAAAAGCTGGTCTAGAAAATGAAAAGAGAGACTGGACATGAAGAGAAAGCAATAGCTTCCAGATGATGGAGTTTCAGATTCCAGTATTTTGAGGAAAGTCCCACCTCTATGCTTCCCAGTTTCATTTTACCAGTCAATAAATCTGCCTCTAGGGCTAGGGTTGTAGCTCAGTGGTAGAGCGCTTGCCTAGCATGTGTGAGGTATTGGGTTCGATTCTCAGCACTGCATATAAATAAATAAAATAAAGGTCCATTGACAACTACAAAAATATTTGGGGGAAAAAAACCTGACTTTATTTAAAAAAATAAGTAAATCTGTTCTATTGGCTCAAGGTGCTTTGAGGGAAATGCCCTTCATTTATAGTAACCACACATTAAATGCATAATACCTTAAATGCCTAAAAATACATTAAGTGCATAATAAAGTTCTAAGCACAAAATATACTCTGCCTCAGGATCTATCTAGGGGCAGACTTTTGGGTTATTTTAAGATAAAATATAATGCTGCCACTAATATTCTTTGTTATTAAAAACATTTTTGAGCATATATCACATGTCAGTCACCATGTAACAGCTTTATCCACAGGATCTCATTTAAGCCTTGCCACCACTCACTGGTAGGGACTATTTAGTGTCATTTTAAAGAAGAGGAAACTGAGGCTAGAGAGGGTAAAAAAGTAAACCCATGATCATATAAACAGTGAGTGTATCCTATATTCCACTCCAGATACTTCTAGTTCCCTGTCCTCACTCTGAACCTCTTCAATATATAATGTATCATAAACTTGTAACGGCAAATTAGAATTTGAAGTTAAATAAAGGAGAACTGACAGAACATGGAACCACACACTCAGAGTAGCAAGAGCCACACAGGATGCTTACACACAGCAAGCAGACTCAGGAAGATGCCGAAATACACATGGAGGTGAGATCAGAGATTATTTGTAATGGCTTCTTTTTTAAATTTCTCAGAACAGCATGTATTATAATTACAATGGGGGGGATGTATTGGGGGAAATGTAGAATTATTATTCTCAGCTATATATTTGTAGTAATAATTCTATAAATTCTACTCTCAGTGTTATAACAGCTCTTCAATTGAATTCCACCTCCTGATCAGCACTGGCGGAAGGAGTTAATGCAGTACCCAATGATGTTGAGGGTTTTCTTTACCTCATTTGCTGCCACTGGCCTGCCCACTTCTCTGTAGCCCTTACGCTAGAAACTGCTGTAGCATGTTACAAGTTGTGGAGACCCCCTTGGGAAGGTGGGTAACGGGGTGGCCAGACAAGCTTTGATGGAGGAAGACCTCCTGCCGCTGCTTGATCCTCCCCATCTATGCCAGGAGTACTCTGGGTGGACTTCCTCTCTGCCCCATGTCCTTGATATCACTGCAAACCAGCCCCACCTGGCAGCTCTAGCACTCCCCCACCTACACACCTGCACCTAATGCCAAGTATAGATTTATGTACAAATTCTGTGGATGCACGGGTAGCCCTGAGTTGCATGCACTTGACTTGTAGGGCCCCAGTAAAGATATAGTTTTCATGTCATTTCTTCCCATCTTTTGCTTCTGTTCTTATAAATTAGATCCTTCCTCTCCAGTTACTCATGTTACTGGCACCTCTCTGCTGTGCCAAATCCCAACAGTTGGAAAGGTATGTGAAGATTTGGCTGGCGTAGACATATCCTTTCATTCAGAACTGCCTATCATAGAGGAGCAATCTGAAACATCTATTCCACAAACGCTAACTAAAACCAACCTGTCGGGATGAGGCTATACACTGGAGGCCTCTTTATTGATCGGAATAATTATTCTGTGACTTTTAAGAGCTGGACACTGGGATATCCTGAATACAGGACTCAGACTTCAGAAATAAGAAATTTTCAGGGCTTTTTTTTTCTTTCTTTCTTTCTTTCTTTTTCTTTTCTTCTTCTTCTTCTTTTTTTTTTTTAATTGAACCCAGGGGCTCTCAACTACTGAGTCATGTCCCCAGGCCCTTTTTATATTTTACTTAGAGACTAGGTCTTGCTGTAGAGCTTAGGCCTCACTAAGTTGCTGAGGCCTACTTTGAACTCACGATCCTCCTGCCTCAGCCTCCCCAGCCACTGGGATTACAGGTCCGCACCACCACACCCAGCTTCAAGGGTTTATGGGTTCACAAACTACATTTCCAAAGATCTGGATTTAGTTCACTTACTGGTACCATAACATGATACTTAACATCAGAGGATTCTGACACACTTGGCCCATAGCCTTCCTTTAACAACAATTGAGTAGAGATTCAAAGCATCACCTGAATTCACTTAGAATCCCACACTAACAGCCCCCTCATAGTCTCCTTGACCTCTGTGGGAAAAAGAAGGGCTTTCCCAGAGTGGAACCTATTACCTTGGAAAAGCATCCATAGTAACCCCCAAAACTATGCTGAGATACTACTACAGTCATCTTTTATTTCTGCCAAAGTTCTGGAATTTTATAGATCCTCTATTTTTCTCAAAGGCCTATCTCTTTTAAAATCCTTTATCTTCCCATGATCACATTTCCATTGAGTCCTTAGTCCCAAATACCTCCCAATCACTCATCTGCTTATGTGACAGTAACCACGGCAGGCATGCATGCATTTGATGACAAGCCTAACACTGCCCCTGGTTGAGATCTTGAAGACTTCCTCCCGTCCCCAAGATCTTTTTCTGACTGTGCCATGGTTAGGAAAGCACCCCTCTTAATGAATTTCCATATTCACTCATTTCTGTCAGATTTTAATGATGCACACAGTAAAATGGCACATCTGTTATTACTTAAATAATGTTAGCTTCCAGCCTTCCATTACAGGACAGAGAGGAGTAGGAGCCCATCCTGATACCCGCTCAGAGATGCTGCACTGTAGAGTGCAGCCCAGCAAAACAGAAAACTGCATTACCAGCAAAACACTTCCACATTCTCATCGGCTCCATCTGTTACAGACAACCTAGAAATTTAGTTCAAGGTTTAATTTGGGATACAAAGAAGAGAAGGGAGTTAGACAATTGAACACAGGAAAAAAACAATGTGTCAATGGCTCCTCCTCCTTCTTTTATCTACCTCTGTGTTGAAAGGCTCAAGGGGAATCAATTGATAACAAATACCTTGTTAGGGAGTCAGGGAGGAAATGGGAAGAAATTGTGATGAGCTCATTTTAGAAAGAAAGAAAGAGAAAGAAAGAAAGAAAGAAAGAAAGAAAGAAAGAAAGAAAGAAAGAAAGAAAGAAAGAAAGAAAGAAAGAAAGAAAGAAAGAAAGAAAGAAAAGAAAGAAAGAAAGAAAGAAAGAAAGAAAGAAAGAAAGAAAGAAAGAAAGAAAGAAAGAAAGAAAGAAAGAAAGAAAGAAAGAAAGAAAGAAAGATGTGTATAAGTCAGTCCAGGTTGCCATAACAAAATACTACAACCCCACCCTTATGACCTCATATAAACTTAATTATCTCCCAAATACTGATCTCCAGATACCATCACATGGGGGTGAGGGTTTGAACATACAGACTTCAGAAGGGTATAACCATGAGTTTCAGAGGTCATTCTGCCATCTACACTTTGTGACTTTGACATGTCAAAATATTTTGAGTCTTTACCTAAAAACCCAGAGAAAAGACATTGAGAGGAAGAAAAAGAGTTCAGGAAGTTTGGAGATGTAGCCACAGATGTAATGAAAACCCAGAAATGTTTGGAATAGTATCTCCTGAGTACAGCATGATAGAGGAGACAAAGACCTGGCTACCAAATATGCATGGGTAGGTGAGGAAGGTGTGGGGAGGAAAAGTCCAGAAATCAGCTTTTGAGGTGGCTAGAAAGGTAGGATTTATAGCCGTACAAAGCAGTGATAATGGGTTTATAATTGGAGACAGAAATGGCAAAGATGGTGCATATGGAAGCACAAAGCCAGGGACACCTTGGGATTCTGGGAGAATCGGCAAACAGAAAACAGCAGCAAGAGCGCCCACTTGCTATCATGGCCTGTTTCTAGTGCTTCTAGACCCCAGTTCTCCCCCACCCCCCCCAAATGACAGCATTTACACTTACTTAGGGAGGAATTGATAAAATAGGATATAGGAGTCAAATCTTTGAGCTTTGAAAGCCAACATCTGGTCATATTATAATGACTAGAAAGAGCCAGGTCCAACCCACACTGATCCACTTCTGTTCCTGCCAAGTGAAGATTCCAGAGGCTGTAGTATACAACAAACCTGAAGAGGTATGTGGATCACCAAAATGAGCAGAAGAGAAAGGACAGACGGACCCGATGCGAGTTACTTCCCAGGGCAAAGCCAAGGCAGGAGTGAGATCTTGCGTTCTACAATCCAGAACAGAGAAGGAATGGTGGAATAGAAACACCTGCATGTCACTCGGAGGCAGGTGATGCTGAGGGTTTCACCTAGCTCCCTTCCATCCAGGTTGGAAAGTGGGGAGCCATGATTGATTTTGCATGCAGGAAAGTGGTGAAAGACCTGTTCTCAGTGAGTTCCTGTTCACCCTAAGTAGTTGAGTAGGGTAACCCTGTAGCTCTCTGATCTCTAAAGGGCATATTAGTAGTTGAGAGGTTGCACCTGAGATTATTCATTGCTGACGCTCATAAGACATGAGCCCACAAATAGGAAGAGGTATTGACAGCTCTAGGATTCCATGTGAATGGATGCTAAATATCTTAGTCCATTAGAGCTGCTGTAATAAAATATTTATCCTAAGTCTGTAGGCAGAGAAGTCTGCACTCAATACACTAACAGACGGGTATCTGGTGAGAACCCCACTTTTTGGTTTAGAGGGTGTCATCTTGGTTATTCTCATAGAAAAAGTAAACTCCCTCAGGCCTCTTTTATAGGGGTTTTAATTTTAATCATGAAAACTTTGCTGTTGTGACCTAATCATGTCCCTAAGGCCCCGTCTCTTATACTATTACCCAAGGTGTTATAATTTAAATATATGAATTTTGAGGGGACACAAATGCTCAGACCATTCAGATTCAAGCAAGGACCAAAGACTGTGGTTTCACCTGATCATTCACTAATGATGTAGAATGATCTAGGCCACTGGAAACCTAGGAAAAGATGGAGAACAGGGAGTCTCTGGTGCACCTGAGGTCAAGTTCCACCACCCCATGTAGCACGGGGCTCAAATTCTATGTTCATTAACTCAAAACTAATTGTTCGTGTCCCTGAATTTTTGCCCGGTGGGCCCACTCCAGCTGGATGCTCAGTTTGTCATTAGTTTGACTCCCCTACTCCTCACTCCACTTGCTCACAACCTGCCTGCAACTCAGAATGTGGAGGAGTGACACGTGCCAAAGGAAAATAAAGAGAAAGTGGAATATGTTAGAAAGGGAAACCCCAAGCTTTAAATACACCGAAGGAATGTGTACAAGATCTGTGAACACTAGACTTACCTTCACGATTAAGTGTAATACTGTGAGCTGAATGGAGCATGCACCACTCAAGAAAGTAGGTCATTTGGATGACGGCCCCCAGGGAAATAAAATCTATTTTAAATGGAAATCTGAATACTATAATTATAGCTCAAAGTTTATGTAACAGCATTATAAGTCTTAGGGAAGGATATGAATTGGGCTCCAGGAAATGTGTCTGCCACACCCTGATCTCCCTAAAGAAATACAAGGGAAACAACCTACAGAATGTGAATTTGTATCAAAGAGAATCTCAGTTAATTCTGGGCTTTAGATGTATTTGCTCTTGATGGTAAGAGGTCTGTGATGATATTTTTACTACATCCAGAGAGTCATTTGAATTTGGGACATGAAGAGGACAGAACTTAGGAGCACTAGATGAGGTGATAAAGACCAGAAGTTAGGAGGATTAGTCAATTCTCACAGTGACTGACCACAAAAGTGTCTAACACCTGAGTTCAACAGAAACTCGCCGGCCTCCTGTTTATTTCTTGCTTTTCCTTCAGTGTTCTAACAAGCATGGATAATCAGCTTGTTTTACTCAGCTCTTTCACTGCTGTGACTAAAAGACCTGACCAGCACAATTGTAGAGGAAAAAAGATTTATGAGGGCTCACAGTTTCAGAGGTCTTACTCCATAGAAGGCTGGCTCCATTCCTTGGGGCTCCAGGTGAGGCTGAACATCATGGCGGGAGTTTGTGGTAAAGGGAAGCAACTAATATCATAGTCAGGAAGCAGAGAGAAAGTTCTTCAAATAAATACCCCAAAGCCATGCCCCCAATTTCCACCTCCTTCAGTCACACCCCACCGCTTCATTTACCACTCAGTTAATCCACATCAGGAGATTATTTCACTGATTTGGGTTAAGACTCTTACAACACAATCATTTCTAAACCTTCTTGCATTGTCTCACATGTGAGCTTTTGTGGGACGCCTCACATCCAAACCATATGTAGATTAACAGATCCTTCTTGGAAGATGTGTCCCACAGATAGTCTAGATCTTAGCTTTTGTGTCACTGTGACCAAAATACCCAACAAGAACAATAAGAGGAAAAGCTTATTCTGGCTCAAAGTACAGAGGCTCAGTCCATAGACAGCTGACTCCATTGCTTTAGCCCAAGATGAGGTGGAGCATCGTGGAAGAAAGGAATGGCAGAGGAAAGCTGCTTGTCTCATAGAGGGGTCAGGAAGCAGAGAGAGGGTGGAAGAAAGGGCCATGGGGACGATAAACTTTTCCAGGGCACACCCCAGTGACACATCTCCTCCAGCAATGCCTACCTGCCTGCCTACACTTACCACTAGTTATCCATTCAAGCTAGAATGGACTGATTAGACCCCAGCTCTCATAATCCAATCACTTCACAGCTAAACATTCCTTCATTGACAGGAGCTTTTGGATAACAAAACACCATAACAACACACCCAAATGCTTTTCTTATGAAACATCTGACAACTTCCCCTTTGAGAGGTGAGATTTATGTTCAGTCTTCCTGAATCTGGGTGGCGGGTAGGATTATTCCAGCTAACAATATGTTGGAAATGCCATGTTGTTTTCAAGGCTGAATCCTTGCTCTTGATGTTTGTCCTTAGCAACCACCATCCATGCTGTGAGAAAGTAGGAACTAGCCCACTAACATGGACAGGCTCAACAGCCAGCATCAATCCACAGCAAACAAGTGACTGAAGTTCCAGATGATTCTTGGGCTCAGTGTTTCCACTGTTTCACCTGGCACGGTATCAAGCAAGTAAAAATGACCTATCTCTACTGAATCCCCTCTAAATGACAGATTCATGAGAGTAAATTTGTATTCTCTTGGGCTATTAAGTTCCAAGGAAGATTTTTTTTTCTTCTGCTACAGGTAACTGTTACTGATCTCAGACCCCTGACTTTCCTCAAGCAGAAAATGATAAATTCATTCCTAGAAAAATCAAGATATGACTCTTATTGTACTTCATTGGGAATGTGGATTTATCTATGACCTTTCTGACCCCTGTTACATCTGCTCCTGATAATTGCAAATAAATGGATCCATTATCTGAATTGATTACTAAAGTTAACTGAGAGGTCCCCTAGTAACAACAAAGGATGCAGACCAATCCTACACTGCAGATGAAGATGCAGATTTTCAGAAGGAAGGATAATATCATGACTAAATACCATTTATAGTGGAAACAAATGCTTTTAAATTCTACTGAGAAGTGGCTTAAATGAGCTAAAAGAGCAGCACATTTATAGTGGGGAGAAGAAAGTGGACTGTAATTTCTATGCTATAATTTTCTAGCTGTGCAAGTAATTTAACTTCTTCAGATCTCAGTTTCCTCAAATGCAAAACTGGGTTAACAAATCTACCTCCTTAGCACAGCTCTTGTGAAGATTAATTAAATGGGTTAATGGATGGAAAAGGGCTCAAAATCATTACATGTGAAATTCTGAATGACAGTTTCTTTCTTTTTTCAAAAAGGACAGGTGCCTAAATATAGTAGGCTAAAACTTAACATTAATCATACGTCTACATTTTCCTGAAGGAAAATTAAGGACTTATTTCATTAACCTATATTTACCAGTATTACATGAAACTTACTTTCCATTTATTGGTAACCATCTTTCTTATTTCTATTTGGGTGATTTTAAGTTTGACTGGCTTTTACCCAAAACAGAAGCTACAGGAAACCAGAGTTGATACCTGTGGTACTATAATCTTCACATTTTAAAAATCCGGCCAGTTCATAAGTTATTTCTTGTAGCACTTTAATATCAATGAATTAGCGTCTGAGTATCAGAAGTAAGGTAAAAACCAGAGGAACCTTGGAAGTAGAATGTTTTCTCAAGGAAGAAAGAAAACTTTTTGATACCCTGGTTTAAATTTGTCATTCCTGAATTAAGTAAGGCAACGTAAGCAGCCCAGCCATGTCACACACAATGGGAAACTTCCCTGATGTTTTGCAGATAGATGTGCTTTGCACAGGAGACATGTGGTGCCACTAACTTGGAGCTACCTTCATCCTGGGCTGGACTGTGCAGAGCTTCATTACCATGGTTAGAGTTCCTGGACTCTGCCTGGTGCCATGGTGCATGTCTGTAATCACAGTGGTTCTGGAGGCTGAGGCAGGAGGATCACAAGTCCAAAGCCAGCCTCAGTAACTTAGCAAGGCCCTAAGCAACTTAGCTAGAACTTGTCTCAAAATAAAAAAAAAAAAATAAAAGGGCTGGGGATGTGGTTCAGTGCTTCAACAACCCTTGGTTCAACTCCTGGTACACACACACACACGCACACGCGCGCGCGCACACACACACACACACACACACACACCCAGAATTCCCTGACTCTCTGGATCCTACTATAACATTGTTCCTAACAGAAAACACAGAGGAGGTCTCTGGTTGAAGAACAGGTCACACCACAGCTGCACTATTTTGGGGCTTGCTGGAGGAGATCATGAACACTATCAATATGCACTTTAGCAAACAGTGTGGATGCCATCTCTGCCACAGTTTAGCTGTGGAACCATTAGGAAGAATTGATCAAATTAAGTTACATGCATATACAGATATGCCTCAATGAAACCTGCTATTCTATGTAATTAATATGTTCCAATAAAAATTGGGAAATATATCAGACTTTATTAAACCATGATAAAGATAAACTAGGATAATCCCCATACTGTTCATGGCTAGACTATATAAGCTGTAAAAAATAATCATCAGGTTGTATAAAAAATAACAACTACCATTTATTATTACAATAATCTCGAGCATTTACTTATTGATACAAATACCATTTATTCTGCATGTAGCAAGTGTTTGTTAAATACAAATTGTGTATAAAGCAGGGCCAAAGCCTCTTCTGTGAAAAACAAAATACGATACAAAACACAATGCTCTGTGCAATTATTTCAACAGGAAAAGAAACAGTGCAATGGGGGTGTCAGTGTAACTTTTGCAGCCCTGGCTTATTCACTCCCTCCTACTGGTTACACAGTTCCCGTGATGCCAACAGAGATGCTGAGTGTGAAATGCGTATCTGAGAGGATCCAGTGTGCTGAAGTGAGGCTAGTAACAGAAAGACTGACCCTCCAGGGGGTGGACAGTGGGCAGGGTCTGCAAAGAGGTGCCTCTCTGGACCCTAGATGAAAACCACCAATAGTTGGACTACCATAGTGATTCCCCAAGTCATCTCAAAGGCATATAGCCAAGGTGTTAATTCTAATAGGACCTGATTAAACTTGAGTGAGAAAATGTTGAAATGCTGTGTGGGTGCAGAAAAGGCATGGTTATCAAGGCAAGTGCAGAAAGAGTCACCTTAAGGTCAACATTGGACACCTGTCCTAAGAACGGGAGTTCCCTGGTACATGTTCCTTCCACAGGATGCACAGGTCAGACTTTGATAACTGAATACTCTCTAGCGCTGCTGGGCTTCAGCTCATACCCTTGGTTCTCACCACACACTTATTAAATATCTCTGGTAAACTGGTTTCCTTTGCAGTGGGTTGGGAATTAACAATGCTTTTCATATGAACTTGAATGTGTGTACCCTTGACAGTTCCATTTCTCTTTAAGAATTCATGAATCAGCCATGTAGTTTTTATGTCAGCCTCCTGAGGCACTATCCCCGAGTTTATGCAGCAAGAGCCATATATCCCTAGCACAGTAAAATCTCAGTCATAAGCAGACTATTGGAAAAATCAATTGAGGTCATAGCCTTATAAAGGCTGAGTATCTAGCCCTTTGCTGTGGCTAAGTCATAGGTTACCTGGAAGGTAGCAGACTGGCCTTCCTTTGCCTTACCTTCCTGTGCCTATGAGACTTCCCCTTCTAAGGCAGGGCACCTTTCAGAAGAATAACCTTCACAACCCCAGCTAGATTACACTTCAGTTTCCTTTTTGCAGTTAGTTTGGTAAAGCATTGGCAAGTTTTGATGTTTTTGTTTGCCACTGTATACCTTAACATTACAGGTCTGTAATCAATGGGGTCACTTTTGTTCTTCAGGGGACAACTGAGAAGATTTAGTGACACTTTTGATTGTCACAGGGAGGAGGTGCTACTGGTATCTAGTGGTACAGCACAAAGATGTTTTTAAATTAAACCTGTTATAATGCATAGAGCAAGCCCCAACCCCAACCCACAAAGAATTACCTGCCTGAAGATGAATAATCCTCAGTCGAGAGAAAATGTGTTGTGTCTTTATTTTCCTTCTCTAACACTGCATTGGGTTTTTAAGAAACAGAAAACCAGCATGTCTGGAGTATTCTGTATGTCTACCAAGTGCTTTTGAGTATATTTTTAATTCTTGTACATTGTTTATGATACTTACCAGTACTTCTATTTTATACTTAGGGAAACTAAGGGTAGGAAAGGTTGAATAACTTACCCAGGGTCACACAAAACCCAAAATTAAACTCAGATATGTTTAGACTCCCAGACCTTCTTTGTGACTTAAGAGAGAATCCTAACTAGGATTAACAGGGTTGTGGGGGAATTCCAGCTTCGCTCAGCCACCATTTTGTGGATATTGACATCTGAGTCAAGTTTCACTGAATAAGAGTCTAGAGAATAAGATCAAGTGATTGTGTTTTACAGAAAGGATTCCAGTGAGCTCCAGAGTGGGTGAAGATTCACAAGGGAACCTTCAACCATAGTGTGCACTTAGAGCAAAGTCAGGTTCAACTCTAGATTTATATTATACTGTGCAATGGTTCATGTTAATTATTCAGTTCTGCAAATGAGGTAGTCCTACAGTTCTTACAGGAGAGCCCTGAAAGCAGTACCTAATAGCTTCAACAGACTGTTCGAAAAATCAATTATTCTTCCTACAGGAAAAAGGCTCCCAGCTGGCCACAGCTATGCCAACCAAATCCCCTTTGATGACACACGTGAAATGCCACACATTGGCATATCAGAGTCTACATCTGTGTATGCCCAATTAATAAATACAGGGCTGATCACTTTCCTTTGACAGAACTTCTCAAAATTTAGCTCACACCAGAATCATCTCGGAAACAGATTAAAGATGTAGGTATCTGGGGGTCTTATTCTAGAAATTCTGATTCAACAGGAATCTGCCATTTTGATAAGCACCCAGTAGTTCTGTTGCAAGGGGTTCTTATACTTTCTGCCTTAAGGAGAGTTATATAGAGTGAGCACCCATCTTCAGCTTATTTTCATCTCTCCTTGGGATTTTTCAATAGAATTATATACTTTTGTCCAAGATGTATGTGTTTCAGCTACTGCATAAAAAAAGAAACAAGAAGAAAATGAAGAAAGATATTAGCAGCTGATATCTTTGGGTTCAAACCACCCACCAGAGCTTTTGCTAGAAGCTTCATGTTTATCAGCTCATTAATACTCGCCACAGTGGATGCTTGTCATTACCTCCACCCTGCAGCTGGACAAACAGATCATGTCACTCACTCAGGACACACAGTGAAGAGTTGGGCTGAGTTCTGCTAAAATGAAATACTGAGAATGCTTTTGAGTAGTAGGAAAATAAGGGAGATTGCAAATAACTACAGACAGGAAGAGACAAGTGCAGCGAAAGGAAGACTTTCCTTGCAACTAAAGTTCAGAGACGCAAAAGAAAATACTTAGGAAAGGGATCAGGCAGGAGGTGGGGGCTGGTGGTTTTAACCTATGCAGCAACAGCTATTAGGAGTGCCCAGCCCTCTTCTAGGAACACCAGGAGGAGGGTTGAGAAGGTGGAAATTAATGATACCGCTCACAGCAGAGTCCTAAAGGAAAACACCATTTTGTAGCCTTTACAGGTAATCTATTTTCTGTGTAACAGCCTTCTTAGGCAGAATTCTCCAATGCCTTCCTTGCAATACTCTGAGGAATCGAAAGCAATTCCCTACTCCCTGGACTCATTTATTTTCTCCAGGTACTGCCTGGCAGCCATCTGTAACTGTAAACAACAGTTCCATTTGGGACAATTAAAATTGATTTTCTATTATGTGAAAAACACTTAATTAGTATTTCTGCTTTTACCACATTGATGAATTTGTTTAAAACATGGCAACAAGTACCTGTGAAGAAGGACATCATCAGAGTCCAGACTGGCCATGTCACATGCCTCCCCCCTCTTCTCCATCCTCCCCCAGAATGTCTGTCTTACTTTCTTCTCAAAGAAGCAGCTGCTGGGTCCCTCATCAAAGGTGCCCCAGATTGGTCAAAAGTGTTTTCCTTGGCACCAACTCAGAGTTTTCCAAGAGAAATCCACTTTAAGTCACATGTTTAACTCAAAAAACGAACACCCACAGATACTCTGGTATCAGGACCCATATTCCAAAAGACTCTTCTCCATTCAAAAAACAAAATCAGAAACAGAAAGTGAGATCCGCACACATCCACTGCTCAACCAAAAGATGCTTCAAATATTTCCTTTTCCCTGAAAACTGAAATAAAGAGAACAAATACTATATTGTCCTTACACACATATATCCACACTCAGTCTCCATGCCCACTGTGCGTGGACTTTGCAAGAGCTGCATTTATTACAGAGAATCTTTGACTCTTACCATAGAAGGTAACTAACCAACCTCTTATCTCTATATCATACTTATTATTTTTTAGTAATACAATGTTTTTGCCTTTTTCAGGCTTAGAAATTACCTATATCTCCTATTTCCTTGTAATATAGATCTCCGACAAGAACAAAGTCAACCAGGCTTGGTACTGAAAACTGGTATTCCTGGGTCTTTCCATGGTCATGAAAGGGTCTTTTTTAAATTTTTATTTATTTATTTTTTTTATGTCAGGCAATACCTCCTAGGGGTAAACACTGGATACACTCTGCAGATAAATGGGAGAGCTCTCTTTCTTTCCAGTTCACCTTCTTTCCCTTCTTGAGAAAAGCATTAACGCCCTCAGAGTCTCATTCAGAAATCTCCAGTATAAATTTACTAACAGAATTGACTGCAGTTCTCAGGCTGAATGGCTTAAATCACAGCAGATCTCTAAAACCTTCCCTGGGCTTCCCTGGGTGCTCCGTCACAGTGGCACGGGGCAGTAAGTGTTGGGTATGATCCTATCAGATGTGATGTAGCTGCAGTGATGAGAGATGATACCTCTGATGAATGATAGCACAGCCTGTAATGGGGAGTCCACTCAATCTTAATGACAAGAGGTCACAGTGTAAGCTGTGCACCCACCACTGCTCGGTAACCTTTGAATGTGACCAGGTAGCAAACAGCTTCTGTTGATCTTTGAGAGAGGGGACTGAGCTCTGTTATGATTTCATCCTGGCATCACTATTCAAGTACTGTAGTGGACATCTGGTCCCTTTGCTAAACTTCTCTATGATAGGGACATTAATCAAGATTCCCTCTGGCTTGATCCCTATAGCCAAGGCACAGGTATAAAACCTACCTCAGAGTACTCAGACTCTGTCTAGAATTTTATAAAAAGGCAACTGTAAGGATTGAAGGGAGCACATCTCTGTGATGGTGACAGGCCAAATGACAATAACTTCTGCTACCTACATTTCCAACATTACCCTTATTTCCAAGTTCACTGAGATCTGCTTGCCAACTGGATCCCATGAGCTAACTTCAGGATTGACAAGCTTTTCCTGAAAAGGACTTGGTAAATACTTGAGGCTTTTCTGGCCACATAGTGGTATCCCCAAAAAGCTCATGTGTAAAACAATGCAAGAAAGTCTAGAGGTGAAACAATTGGGAGAAATACAATCTAATCAGTTCATTGATCCACTCATATGGATTTACTGGGTGGTAACCAGGGTGTGTCTGGACAAAGGTTACAGGAGGCAATCTTTGGGGGCTTATCTTTTGTTTCTGGTAAGCAGAGTTTTCTCTCTGCTTCCTGGTTGCCATGTCCTGACCTGTGTCTTGCCACCACACCCTTCCACCATGATGTTCTGCCTCTCCTTTGGCCTAAGCAATGAAGTCAGCCATATATGGTCTAAGACCTTTGAAACTGTGAACTCCAAATAAATTTTTCCTCCTCTGAAATTGTTTTTGTCCCATCTTTTGGTCAAGGCAACAAAAAAAAGCTGACTAAAAGACCACCACACTGTTATAGTAAAAACATAGCCATAGAAAATATGGATATAAATGAGTGAGGCTGTACTTCATTAAAACCCTATATATGAACAACTTGAATTTGAATTTCATGTAAGTAATTTTCATGTGTCTTGACATACTTTTCTCATTCTGATTTTTCACAACGTGTAAGTATAAAAACTGTTCTTAGAATGTCAGCTATACAAAAATAGGCAGCTGGACAGATTTGACCAAAGCCCTGAGCTATATAATCGAGCTAAACCATTTCCTTCCAATAACTTCCTTTGTTTTGCCTAACTTAACTGGAGCCAGTATCTGTTGCCTGAGCCAATATCTGTTGCCTGCCACCAAAGAAGACAGACTATAATGTGCAATGAAATCTGTATCCAAAGGAAATTGCCTGCAAGGTTCTCCAACATTGCTGAGCTTCTTACTTGTTCATTCATGCATTCAAACTGCATGGAGCACCTTTCATGCTCTGGAGACTGTAACAGGCACTGAGAATACAGCTATAATTTAGGCCAACACCGTGCTGCCTTCCTGAGGGAGCTTTCTATACAACAAGCACAGGCAGTACTGATGAGAAACAAAGAAGAGTATTTAAAGAATCAATGAATGCTACACAGGATGTTCTCTGGGGAACGTGGATATTTAAAATACATGCTGTATGCATGCCCAGGTTTAGAGCAGTGCATTCGCCATAGCCCAGTCATGGATCCAGCCGAGGTGAGCATTAACAGATGAATGGAAAAATAAAATGTGGTATACATACACAAGGGAGTTTCATTCAGCCATAAAGAAGAATGAACCTAAGGAATTTGCAGGAAAATGGATGGAATTGGAGAACATCATATTAAGTGAATAAGCCAGACTCAGAAAGTTAAAGGTTATACTTTTTTCCTCAAAAGTGGAAGCTAGACAGAAAAAAGGAAAAATACAAGACAGATCAGTAGGTTAGACGAAGGGGATGGGAGAGGGTAGAGGGGAGGTACTGGGGAATGAAACTGATCAAATTATGTGCATGGACAAATAAGTCACAATGAAACTCACTGTTATATATAATTATGCAGCAATAAAAATCTTTTAAAAGAGCTTTGTGGGCACCCTGATTAAAAAATAAAATTATAAAGTGTTTTAGTCGTTTTTTGTTTGTTTGTTTGTTTGTTTTTTAGTCACTGTGACTAAAAGACATAACAAAGAACAGGTACAGGAGGAATAGTTTATCTTGGATCACAGCTTCAGAGGTTCTGTCTATAGACAGCAAACTCAATTCTCTGTGCATCAGATGAGGCAGAACATCATGGCCCAAGGGTGTGGCAGAGGAAAACAGCTCAGGACATGATAGCCAGCTAGTAGAAAGACCTCTGCTCACTAAGGACAGAATATAAATCCCAAAGGCACATCTTCAGAGACCTACCTCCTCCAAGCACACCCCACCTGCCTGGAGTTACCACCTAGTTAGTCCATGTTAATGAATCCACTGATTAGGCCAGAATTTTCATAATCCAATGGTTTCACCCTGGACATTCTTGCATTGTCTCACATAGGAGGGGGTCGGGGACACCACGTAGCTAAACAATAACAAAACATTTTTTTCAAATGAAAAAGAAAAAAAAAAAAAAAAAAAAAAAAAAAAAAAAGACCTGTACTACATAAAGAAAAAAGTAAGAAAATCCAAGATAACAATGAAAGAAAGTCCAAGATAACAATGAAACAATGATGGGGTGACCAAATGATATAAAAAAGGAGCAGGACATTTCAGCTTTTAGATAGTTGAAATGTCTAGGGTGGTAAGAATATAAGGGCTACCCACAGAATATTTAAAGTTCTAGTTTAGAGAGAAGGAAGAGGACTATGCTATTCGAATCTCAAAAACCAACGTAAACAAGATGTACTTGGTTCAAAACCTTTCTTCATTGTTGTTGGTTAAAGCAACATACTCTCAATTATTACAAAGGATGCTAGCTGACTTTCCTAGTTTTCCAGATATAGAAGTAATCTGGACTAAAATAGGCCTTTAGTTTAGCTCTCTTCTTTCAAGATGACCTGTAACTAAACGCATTACATTAGTTCTAGCTTTTCAAGTTCTTAGTGGTGATCCCACATCCTCCCTCTCCCCTGTTCTTTTTCCATCCCTTGATATTGGAGAGATCATTCTTAATATTAAAGAAAATCTCTCCAGCAGGGAATGTAAGCCTGCCCCCTCTTGTTATGTGCTCAGGAAATGAATTGTGACTCCTTCACAACCAAGCCTTTCTGAAGGGCTTCTAAAGAAAGATTGCTATTAGATTGACCTTAACATTGTCATTTTCTGGACTTAATTAACTTGGATGAATGTACCTCTTCCCAGAGGAGTTATAATCAAAATCCATTAGAAAAGGGCTTATCAGAACACAGATTGGATATCACTACTAAAATGAAACAGAGAACCCCAACATTCTGCCTCTTCTAGTGCTATAATGCAAATAAATGCAAATTCCAGGGCTCTAATGCATGTACTTTTAGGTGGATATGGTGTCAGACTGGCAGCAAGAACTCTAGAAATGCATGAGAAGCAAATGAAAATATTCTCAGATGACTCAATTGTGTGACACTGATGTCTTCCCTAACTTATGTAAATTCTGAACCTCTTATTTTCTCTTCTTTAACTCTCTTGTAGGAAATGTCATATGAACCTTTTTTTTTTTTTTTTCCAAAACAACTTTTACACTCATTAAAATGAAAACTGGCCAAACAAGGATGGCTGAAAAGCTCTTAGTAGTATATTCTAGGCTCCCCATGATGTGGCTCATTAATGAAGTAGTAAAGAGTTATAAGAAAATCATTTATGAGATTCATCTGACTAATCACCCATCAACCTCTTTTCCCATTATTATCTCTTTCTACATGTGTGTATGGGCATAAAGATGTATCAATATTTGTTAGTTATAAACCGATTGTAAATTCTTTGCATTCATATGCAAATACAAAAGCAAAGCATCAATTGAAGCAAACTCTACTTCAGTGCACAGCTGGATGGATGCCTTCTCTCCAAAAATCTCACCTGTTATTTACCACCTTTTAGTTTAATCTTCATTTCTATTTTGTCCACAGAACTAATTATAAATGTAATTTCCATTTCCAATGCTATTTTATTACTGGAAGGCTAGCACCCTGTATCATCCTTAAAAATGTGGGGACAGTAAAATACCATGCATCTGAATGCCCCTTCCCTATTCCCCCAAACCTTTCCAAGTTAAAGGAACAGTGAGCGCAGACCTGGGCCAGAACACCCAGATACATATTCTCTTGAAGAATGCTGGCTTTTTCTGATGCACTAGGAACTAGGACAAGTTAGTATTACCAATAGAAAGCTACGTTCCTGCATGTGTGCCAGGACAGTTGCTCCTGGAGAGGCTGATGATTCAAGTAAAGTAAAAGAACGAATACTGATGACATTAATGTTCCTGCATCCCAATATACAAACCCCTCTTGGTGGTCAGTGGCATGGAGCTGAGGGCACTGTGGAAAGGATGTATGTCACCCATTCAGTCAGCTGTCACTCCACAGGGGAGAGGAGGCACAGCTCTGCAAAGCACCTGGAGTGAAGGAGGTGCTATCTACTCAGGCTTTTGCCACTGAACTCTTCTTGTAGCAAGTTCTGATCTCCTGTAAGTGTCCCCAATAAGTCCCTTGTCTCACACACCATCTCGGGGAACCTTCATGGCCTATCTGCAACCTAGCCCGTGGGCCTGGCCCAAACGGGCTGTGGGCGTGACCTCTCACTACAACCATAGCCCTCACCACCTCCAATTACCTAAGAGAACAAAACTTAATTATTTGACGAGTGCCTGAAAAGGAAAAATTCTTACTGGAGTTTCCAGCATCTGGACTTCTAAAACATTGATTTAGTTTTTAATCCTCTAGATGAGAGAAGCTAAGTGTGCTTACCAGAAAACAAAGGTGTTAAACAAGCAAAGGATAAATAGGAATCAGACATTTTTGGGGGACCTGGATTATGACATAAATACTGCAGAAATTCTCATTTTTTTTTTTCAAAATAAAACTGATCCTTACAATACACAGTATGGATTCTTTTCTAAAATTAAAAAAAAAAAATTTACAGACTGCATTTTGATTCATTGTACACAAATGGGGCACAACATTGTGTTTCTGTGGTTATAAATGATGTAGATTCATACCATTCAAGTAATCATACATGTACATAGGGTAATGATGTCTGTCTCAGTCCACCATCTTTCTTACCCCTGCCGCCTCCCCCCTCTCTCATTTCCCTCTACATAATCTAAAGTTCCTCCATTCTCTTACTCTCTTACTCCCGCAAACCCCACCCCCATTATGTATCATCATCTACTTATCATGGAAAACATTCCCACCTTTGGTGTTTGGGGATTGGTTTATTTCACTTAGCATGGATGGATTCTTTAAAAGAGAAATTGACTACACTGGGCTATGAAAATAAGCAATATAGAAAATGTCAAAGCACCTAGAATAATGCAATGTTTTCTTGATAATTAACTATCAGTTAATAAATGCGCTGTGGAACTGGATAAGTTCTCAAGTAAGACTACACATTCAGACAGGACTTGGCCTTGGTTTTTATCTGCTAATAGGTTAATTGACTTCAATTAGCTTGCAAACCTTATCAGAACCATAAGATTCTCTTTAATCTGATAAACCTTTGGAGTACTGAGTATGTTTTTCCAACAGCAGCTTTCCCTGTAAGACAGATACAGAAGGCTGAAGTATCTCTCTTCCTCAGGACCCAGTTTGTTTCCCATCTGCTCACAGTTCTCTTTGTGGAAGTAATTCTATAAACGTACAAAGACAAAAGATGGTTGGTGTTTACATGTCCAAGCAGCTGTGTCTTGACCAGATGTCCGGTGCTATGAGCCCACTCTCGTGACTGCTGTTTCCAAATTCTCTAGACTGGATTGTTTCCTGCCTGGTTCTCCTGATCCCTAAAAGGAAATGCCATTTTATCCCCTGTGCTGAAACTAACCAGAGCTGATGTCTGCTACTTAGAGTAAAGCATCCCTATTGCCAAATAATTTATTTAACTATGAGCCTTTTTAAAAATGCCTATGAGCTCTTGTGCATTTGTGACCAGTTATGGGCAACTGGAATGTCTCTGCTCATGTCCTAGCAGAGAGATTACAAAAATAGTGATGAGGACCATCTGATGGAATACAGTGGGTGTAGAAGGACCAGAGAGCCCTTCGGATATGGTGATGGACGGATGATTCTGGGAGGTGGTTATAACCTCAGAGCTCAGACCTAACGAGAGGAAAGGAAGCACCAGTCAGAAAAGCCAGGGTGAGAATATTCTACCAGAGCACCAAGGATATAGCTCAGTGGTACAGCACCTGCTTAGCATGCATGAGACCCTGAGTTTGGCTTATTTCACTTAGCACTAACACTGCTGCCAATCTCCCCAAAAATACCCTAAACAGAGGGAAAAGCAAGGACAAAGACACAGGAAAGAATTTGATGACTTCAAAGAAAGTGGTTCAACCATCTGACATCACTAGGCACGGTGGCACATGCCTGTAAACCCAGGGGCTTGGGAGGCTGAGGCAGGAGGACTGCAGGTTCAAAGTCAGCCTCAGCAACTTAGTAAGGCCCTAAGCAACTTAGTAAGATCCTGTCTCAAAAAAATAAAAAGAGTTGGGGATATGGTTCAGTGGTAAAGCACCCCTGGGCTCAAGCCCCAGTACCAAACTAATAATAATAATAATAATTTTAAAAAGTGTGTGTGTTTGTGTGTGTATAACCTCTAAAGTGACTCAAAGTGACTCACGATCTTTCTTTAGCTGCCTATACACTACCCAGTCACCAGTGAGTATAAAATCAATATGATACAACCCTACTCCAAAAGTTTCTCAAAATTTTAGAGAATTATTCTGTCCCATAATTTACTGATTTTCAAATTCTATCATATATATGAGACTTGTTTTCAAAGAAAACTTTAAACCCTTGCAGACTGGGGACAGGCCAGATGCTTTCTTTACGTTCCCACGTATTAGGTACATGGTAGGTGTCTCCAAGCATCCAGCCATTGGGAATGGCTATCCTTAGTCTGGTACAGTGTGTGGTACTAACACTGTATAACTCTAAAGGTTACTTTATCTCTACATTCATTAATTAAAGCAATTAGGTTAGAGATTCTTTATATATATCCAGGACAGTCTGAAAAAAGCTGATAGTTCAATTGAATTAATCAGCTAAGTCCCTAAAGTTACTAGTTCTTATAATTAGCAATTGACTTCAGAGGCCTTAGCAAACAATGGCAAACATACTGTGTTTCCAGTCCCCCTGATGCACAGAAATAATCACTGTTAATACACCAGAGGAGACCCACATATGGAGAACACATGCAGCATCCTACCCAGTGGGGAATCTACTCTATAGTGGGCATTACTAAAAGACAATGTGTACTGCACAACTGATGAATTTTAAAAAAGGACTAATTGCTAGAAATGTACCAAGGAATCAGTATGTGATCTGTCCCGAATGATCCTAGAAGTCAAAAGAGCTGAAATATGTTGCACTTGTTATATGCTGGGAGATCTAAGTCAAATTCTGGGAAACTGTTTTTTATAACTTTGGGGACAAAGTCCTCTTTATCTGGGAACATACCCTGTATGAACTCGTGTTCTTATGGCTTTGAGAGCCTACATCAGAGAGACATGACGGCCAAAATAAAGCCTGGGCACTATACTTTCTTGGGAATTTTTCTTTTGATAATGAATTTTTTAAAATTCTCTAGGATATATGATTTTGTTTAAAAAAAATAAACAATATGGGAGTTTACTTGTCATTGGGGAAGCAATCATATAATATGGTTTTCCCTGTCCTGTTTTCTAGATAATTCATATAATGGTAATCAAGAAATGTCCTAGACATGTAATCCCAGCAACTTGGGAGGTGGTGCATGCATGTAATCCCAGCAACTTGGGAGGCTGAGGCAGGAGGACAGAAAGTTTGAGGCCAGCCTCAGCAACTTAGTGAGACCATAAGGAACTTAGCGAGACCCTTTCTCAAAAATTAAAAAGGGCTGGGGATGTGGTTCAGTGGTTAAGTGCCCCTGGGTTCAATCCCCAGTACCCTGCCCCCAAATAGAACAAATGACATGTACTAATCTTTAATAAGTCTATTGTATGGGCAAGAAAGAGGGGATACACTTTTTTAAATGAGGATCACAAGTCAAAAATTTGATCCAATTCAAATGCTTCAACTTAATATTAGGGAAACTGAGGCCCAGGAAGATGAAAGAACTTAATTAGTAAACTAGAAAAAGGTATTCCATTATAAGGGTGATATTTTTCAAGTTTTTTTAATTTGGTTTTTGTGGCCGCTGAAATCAAACCCTGGGAATACGACCACTGAACTATCTCCATAGCACCCCCCCCCACTTTCAGAAATATATTTTTAGGTGTAGATGGATCTAATAACTTTATTTTACTTAGTCGTTCTTTTTATGTGATAGTGAGGATCAAACCCAGGGCCTCACACAGGCTAGGCAGGTGCCCTGTCACTAAGCCACACCCCCCAGGCCTCCATAGCCCTTCTGACATTTGTGACAGTCTTTCTAAATTGCTAAGACTGACCTCACACTTCTACCTCAGTGCCCCAAGTCCCTGGATTACGGGCATGAGCCACCACACCCAACGTAAAGGTGCTCTTTTCAAGAGTAACATCTTCAAACGGAAATGTATCCAAATGAGAATGATAGAGACATTGAGGGGCTGAGCATGCTTTCTCATAGCTCACAGATACTGCGAAGGAGGGATTTTCTGGACTGAGTATTGACGTAGTTATTGAGCTAAGGTCTTTAAGGCTTTTCAGTTTTGGTGATTTTATAAATAAGGAGAGTGAGGCTTAGCAGTATGATGTAGCTTGCTGAAGTTAAATGCAGCAGGCAGGAGAGCCAAAATTTATGTCTGATTTTGTTTGAATTCAAAACAAAACACTCCTTACCAACATGTATGGCTGTATTTACCATCAAATTAGACACTTAGTGCCTACATGGAATAGAAAGATCAACTGGAAGTTCCAGAATAAGGCCTCTGCTACTCTTGTGCTCTACGACCATATAGCAATAGAACTCAGGTTTTCTGATACTCAGTCCCAAACTTTTCCCAGTTGTCCATTTCCATTATATCTTAGACATATTGTATTCTGAATCAATACATGTTCAGTGAGTAATTGCAAAAACTGTTAAGATAACGTAAATAGAAATGCATCTTCCCTAACAATGAAAATTGTGAGCAAGGTGTAAGAATTGTGGTAAATCAGGCAACAAAGAAGTAAGTAGCTCATGGGGCAGATAAGAGGTCAAATCCTATGTCTGAATTCTAGATCAGCCACATCCAAGCTGTGTAAACTTAAGCAAGTTGCCTAGCCTCTCTGAACTTTAGCTGATTCTCTTCAAAATAAGGAGATAAAACTAGTGTAAAACTCAGATGACTATTGTGCATTAAATGATACAATCAAAACAGTCTGACTTAACAGTCCATGGCAGTCTTAATTAGATCTTATCTGCTATATCTAAAATAGTGGTTTCCAGCATGGGATTGGCATAATCAAATCCTAATACACAGAAACTGTCATGTTCCCCAAGAATCTTAGAAGCACCTGCTTTTTTTGATCTTAATAAGAACATTCAAGTTCCACTCTGGTACTTCTTTCAATAGAGTAAGTCTTTATGAAATATTCTAATCATGTTCTTCAAAGGCAAAAGCTTCTTAAAGGTTATAAAATGGGGATAATGGTATTATTTTCTTTGTAGGCTTGTTTTAGAATGAAAAGAGATAATGCATGTAAAGTGCTTACCACATTGTAGATACATAATAACAATAATCTAAAAATAGTCTATTCTGGGTAGTTGATAAAATGCTATTGTTACATTTGTTGTCTTTGATTTCATGCTGTGAAACAAAAGTAAAAAATCTTCAGTGGTTTACAAGGACAAACATTTCTTTTACCCTCTCACAGATCTGCAGGTTGACTGAGTGATGTGGCTGAGGTAGCTAGGGTTAGCTAGGCACTTCTCTTTCCAGTCTAAGCTGACTGCAGCTTAGACCCAAGTCTGTTCCATGTTGTATTTCTTCGGTTTTGTGTTGGTTTTGTTACTTTTTTTTTTTTTTTTTGTTTTGGTACTGAGTCACATCCCCAGTCGTTTTTACTTTTTTATTTTCAGACAGGGTCTCACCAAGTTGCTCAGGGACTTGCTAAATTGTCGACTGGTCTCAAACATGTGATCCTCCTGCCTCGGCCTCCCAAATTGCTGGGATTATAGGTTTGTACCACTGTGCCCAGATTTGTTCCATGAATTTCTCATCCTCCTTGTGCCCCTCCATCCTGTGACTGACTGTCTCGTTATAAACATAAGCTGAACTATGTCATGCTTGCTAACAGTCCAATGATCAAAGTAAATTCTACAGCATGGAAATCAAGCATACTTGTTTAAAGGGACGGGCATGAGATTTGGATAAATGATAACTGAACACACCATCACTGGAGTCCAACTATTCATAAACTGGGTGGATTGATCAATGCCATTCACTATCAAGCAAAATTCCCTCCAGGCCTCTGGACCACTAAACCCTGGGAATGTGGGTAACTGGATAAGAGCAGGCTCAATTCTCCCTCAAGATCTTTTCCTGCAAAACAAGTTGAAGAAACCTGACCCTCTGGCAGCAAAACCAAACCTGGAATTCCATATCAAGAAAGCTAGATTTTAGGGAGCTTAGCACAGTGAAGCAAATGCCAACTCCAAACTCATTACGATTGAAGGGGATGCCATCTTCAATATACCTCTGGTGAAAAATGATTCCCTTCCAAATCCAATTATGGCTGATATATGAATACTGAGATTTTGATGCAATAGAATATTTTATATACAGAAGACCAAAAGGAGACTTTATCAAAGACAACAGCTCATAGGAGCCTCATAATGAATTCCAGGGGACAACTCAACCTGGTTTGTCAAAACAGATTTGCAAAAACAGCTTAAGGAATAATGTGAGAGTTTGAGATGCTCAGTGTAGGAAATCTGAAATAATGGTGTACCAGCCCAGTTGAACAATGAAACTGTTGAATTTTTACTGAATCACAGTTTTTTCATCCTCTGCAGTTTTATCTTGAGAGTGGTCAGAAACTAAGCTTCAGATACTAACTCTGTCCTTATTCTTTGTAATCTGGGCACTCTCTGTCTCAATTTCCCCACCAGCAAAGAAGTGCTTATTCTTAAAGGATTTTTTAAGAGTTAATATGTAAAGTATTCAAAATGGTGCTCATCGGAATAATCCATCATGGAACATTAGTTTCTATTGATATTAGCAGCACTATAATTTATCAATGGATCTACTCCGTGGGGTTTCATGGTTTTGCACATTCATTGACCATCAGAAGGTAGTATATTCTTTGAAACCAGGCAAGTCTTTGTGACTGCCTGGAGGAACAGAACATTGTGGAAGCTCCAGTTGACTCCAGAGGCTACCACAGAAAAGTTATGCAGCTTCTACTGGTTTCCAGTAGGACATTCTCTCTGCAAGCCTTCACGTGCCATGTAAGAGGCTCAGAGATTGTAAGACCACCAAGTGGAAAAATAGGCCAAGACCCCACAGTGAGTGACAGATGCCTGGGACACCCTATATCTCCCATCCCAGACCCACACATGGAACAAGGAAGCCTTTAGGATCTCCCAGGCCCAGCTGCCACCCAACAGCAATGGTATAGCAGAATGTGGGTCCAGCTGAACCTCATCAACCTTCAGATTCAGGGCAAAATCTATTGCCTTTTGTCTCTTTTTCCAAGCTTTGATATACATTAACAGATAACCAGACTGCAGTAACTCTGCACAGGTGTCCCTGAAGCACCCCTGTGGGAGGACAGAAATAAGATGGGCAGAAAGGGTGGGGCTCCGGCCTCATTCTCTGTCAATCATAAGACCTCTCTTTCACAGATTGAAATTTTTATACACTTCTTATTTGGAAAGAAATAAAAGGGCTAACAGAATTTCCAAAGGAGAAGTTTGAAGACCACTGACTACCTGATGTTGCAAATGATTTTGAGATCCACAGCTTCGTAAACAGTGTACGTGTTAAATGATGACACTTGAATATGTATTGAAAGCCACATGTACTACATGAAGCCTTCACGTCCACCCAGTCATGAAACCATCTTCACGTCCCACCAGCCCAAGGTCTACCAAGTGTGAAACCACAGAGTCGGGGTTTGAACCCAGGCAGTCTGACCATAGGCCGCATGCCTCATTAGAACCCAAGCTAAACTCAGCTATCTCACTTAATAAGAGAGAATGCTCATTCATTTTAAGGACAGTTGTCAGTGAAGGCCAGGTCTATTTGTAAGCTGAGTGACAGATGCATGACCCAACTGGCTTTTAAAACATGGCCCAGTGTACTTCACTGTTCCCAGCTCCATGCTCTTTAGGGTAAAGTCATCCTAGGCTACCACCACTTGGGAGAGAAGTCATTAAGTCAATTTCACACATTAATTTTTCTGGCAATTACCTACAGGGACCTGGATAATAAAAAGACAGACAAGGTTTACTGGTGGGAAATGTCAGGGAAATTTTTCTCTGAGAAAGGTATAGAACCTAATTGGGCTGTTTTTGTGTGTGTTCAGAGACAATCAGGAAGAGAACAGGAAAATCTGGGACTAACTGAATTAGAAGAGGTCCTTACACTTCCTCATTGATTCTTTTGAGAGGATTGACTTTTCTGGAAGAATAATCAATAATAATTGATTTATTTTTAGTACTACTCCCTGTTACGTCCCCACTGTGTCCCATGATTTCAAATATTTCATATTTAATTTTTAAAATCACCCTGGGATGTGCCTATTAGCATCTGGAGTAGGCACATGAGGACACTGAGTCTCAAGAAGATCAAAGACTCGCCCAGGTGACAGAGCTGATAGGAGGAGGAGGCAGAATTTAATTACAGAATTCAACAATCTGTGCACTTTCCTTAGAGACACCAGAGGCGAGTCTTCTCGGTTCACAGATACAGAGGAGGTCCATGTATATACCCAACATCCAAGTCTCCCATCTCTTCTTTAAAAAGGCACAAAGGAAATGACATGAGATGGAACACAGAGGCTTCCTGTGCACACTCAAGGTGCCACTGTGTAATCTGAAACAAAAAGGCGTCTGAGAGGAAAAGACAAATTGAACCCAGCAGCGAAATGTGCAATGTTGGTAGAGACAGTCACTATGTGGGGAGAAAATGTGGATTCAAACCAAGAGGGAAGGAGGAGGCCCACGGAGCATAACAGATCCTAAGGGTGAGATCATGTTCCATGATAGAACTTTATATGGTGTCCCCCCACCATGGGAAACCTTGCCTTCTGTAACTACTTACAGCCTCATGGGAGAGCAGTGACTTCCTACGCCTACACACCTCAGCAGCACCCCAGTGTTTATTTACAGAGGCAACATAAATTGAAAAATGACTCACACCACTGTCCAGCACACTTAGCCTCACCAACACTGCCCTGACCATGAGAGCCAGGCTGTGACCATAGGAATCACTTCATGACCATGAAAGAGACTGCCCCTAGTGACTGCTAAATGTTAAGCAGCCAAAGCAAGAGTCAGAATTCCTAGATTCTTCTATAGTGCCTATGAGGCTAGATGTGAACTGGAGAACTTACCAGATGTTTCATCTTTACATATTTTTTTGCAATATTTTCAAACTTACTGTAAGAGCTGCAAGAATGACACAAAAAATTTCATACACCCTCTAATTTTTAAAATTTTACCAATTTTTCTGGTCACATTCTCCCCTGCCATGTGTGTGTGTGTGTGTGTGTGTGTGTGTGTGTGTGTGTGTGTGTAAGCACACAATATACATATCTCTATCTGTAATAATTTGTTTCTGAATCATTTGAATTTAGTTGCCTCTGCTTACCCCCTTTATACTTCAGTGGATGTTCCCTAAAAATAAAAACATTCTCCTACATACTACAATAAAATGAACCAAACCAGAAACTTCAGCAGTGATAGACTATGTTAGAATGTTACAAATATCTCATTGTGCCACATGTGTGACAGCGTCCACCTGAGCATTTTTGTTTGCTTTATGACATCCAATCTGAAGCTGTTTTAGGGCTGGGGATATAGCAGCCTTTTCAACACTGTGACCAGTGACAAGAACAACTCAGGGAGGAAAAGTATATTTGGCACTGATGGTTTCAGAGGTTCAGTCCATGGTAGGCTGGCTCCATTGCTCTCTGCCATAGCTGAGGCAGAATACCACGGTGAAAGAATGTTGAGGAGAAAGCAGGTCAGGGCATGGCCAACAGAAAGCAGAGAGAGTGATCTGCTGACCAGGGACAAAATATATACCCTAGAGACATGCACCAGGGACCTACAGCCACACCTACCTGCCTACAGTAATCACCCAGTTGTTCTCTATCAGGGGATTAATGCAGTGAATAGGTTAAGGTGCTCAAAACTCAATCATTTCACCTCTGTACTTTCTTGCAGTGTCTCATACAGGAGCTTTGGGGGACACCTCACATCTAAACCTTCACAGATATCACATCCCTTTAGTTTCTTTTATTCTGGAAAAGTTCCTGATTTTGTTTTCCATGGTATCATCACTTTATAAAGAATATGTCTCACTTTAAAAAAAAAAATAGATCCAGTTTTGGCTGTTATGAATAAAGCTATTATGATCATTCAAAAAAAAAATAGAGGTCTTTCCTCTGCTTCTTATGTTTCCTCAGGATACGATGATGGTTAGGCATTCCTGCCGGGAATTCTACCCCAGTTTTTCTGTGTACCTGGTCTACAGGCTCATGGTGTCCAGCTGTCTTCATTGATATCAGTGATGATTATGGAGTCCAGATGTTGCTGAGGTTATCCACTAGGTAGAAAATAGTTTTATCTTGCAATGAGTAAGTGATTCTGGGGGAAAATGGAATAGTGCTATGTTTTGAGTTCATGATTAAGAGCTACTCCTCCACCTTTCCCCCACCTTCATGTTTCTTTCTAGAAGCTTCCACACACTCATAATGATAAGCGGGATGGAATATGAGTTTCACAAATTAAAACATGGTCATTGTTTGAGATGGTAATAAAATAACAATATAAAAATGAATTTTATACTTCCTCTTTATTCAGGCTGACATAGATTCACTTTTCCCAGATCTCCCCATTTAAGCACAACTATAAACCATGTGATTGGTGCAAGAGACAATCAAAGAAGAATTCTGAAACATGGTAAGAAGAACCTGGTTTGATTTGTGATCAAGAACTAGAGGAATAACACCAGGAACAGGCATATGATTCACCCCTATCCAACAGAAGGTGACCCAGGTCCAGGGCTTTTCATTTCATGACCTAGCAATAGAAGACATCCCAAGTAGGTTTGTGCTTCTCTCAAGTAGGAGTCCTTCTGACAAAATCAAGTGAGCCTCACATCTGGGGATCTACTGGAAGTCCCCGAAGAAGTAACCAGTTAGAGGAAGCAGTCACTTTTCTTGCTGGAATTAAGATTCCTCTTTCCTGTTTAGACATACTGTCATCAGCATGGAAGGCCAAACCTGCAAGAGGCACCCAGCTGCAGCAAAGGTTTGGCCTGGGAAGTCTCTTTGTTCCCATAGGCCAAAACCTCTTCTGCTCCATCAGAGACATGTTGGGGCAGGCAAGGAAGGAACTCAGTAAGATCAAGCAGCCTCTCAAGGAGATTCTTTGTTTCTGCAGACCCAAGATTTTCCTACTTCCTTGATCTTCCATTAAGAAAAACTGTGGATGGAGGAGCAAAAGGACAATCTCATCACATTCCTCTTTCATCAAGATACCTGGTAGTCTAGTATGGGAAACTGTCCTTCAGCCCTCTCCAGTAGCACCATCAAAGACACAGGGGAGACCGAGCAGCAACTGACAAATGAAGTCAATGAGAACAATACTCCAAAGATTCTTCAAACTAAAATGCCACTGAAATGGCATTCCACAGAGTGGCCACACCCACATGCCAAACTTAAACAGTGACTACTTGCTACTAAAATAAAAGACTCATGTGGGACCCAGTGTCTTCTGAATCCATAAACAAAATTTCTTAGATTCAAGTGAAAATTACCTATCACATTAAGAACAAATTAAATCACAACCAGAAGGAGAAAAGGCAACCAAATGATGTCTATGTTGAGATGAATCACATGTTGGATTTATTTGACAAATATTTTAAAGCAATCATCATAAAAATGATTCAATAATCAATTACGGATTTCCTTGAAACATGTGAATTTAAAAATCCCATAAAGCATGGATTCAAACTAAAAAGTTTCTTCTCAGCAAAGGAAACAATCAATAAAGTGAATAGATAGCCTACAGAATGGTAGAAAATCCTTACCACATGTGCCTCAGAGCATTAATCTCCAGGATGTATAAAGAACTCAAAAAACTCAAAACCAAAAAACAAATAACCCAAACAATAAATGGGCTAAAGAACTGAAGAAGTACAATTGATCAACAAACATATGAAAAAATGTTCATCATCTCTTGCAATTAGAGAAATGCAAATCAAAACTACTCTAAGATTTAATCTCACTCCAGTCAGAGTGGCAATTATCAAGAACACAAGCAATAATAAGTGTTGGAGGATGTGGAAAAAAGGCACGGGTGGGACTGCAGATTGGTGCAACCACTATGGAAAGCACTATGGAGATTCCTCAGAGAACCTGGAATGGAACCACCATTTGACCCAGCTATTCCACTCCTCAATGTATACTCAAAGGACTTAAAATCAGCATTCTACAGTGATACAACCACATCAATGTTTATAGCAGCTCAAATCACAATAGATAAACTATGGAACCAATCTAGATGCCCTTCAACAGATGAATGGACAAAGAAAATGTGGTAAAGATACATATCGAATATTACTTAGTCTTAAAGAAGAATGAAATGATGACATTTGCAGGTAAATGAATGGAACTCGAGAATATCATGCTAAGTGAAATAAGTCAATCCCAAAAACCAAAGGCCGAATGTTTTCTCTGATAAGCAGATGTTGATCCATATTAGGGGTGGGGGAGTAAGGAAGAATGAAGGAACTTTGGATTGTGCAGAGGGGAGCAAGGGGAGAGGTGGGGTGGAAGGGGTAGAAAGTATGGTAGAATGAGACATTATTGCCCTATATACATGTATGATTACACTACTGGTGCAATTCTGCACCATGCACAGCCAGAGGAATGAGAAGTTATCCTCCATTTGTATACAATGTGTCAAAATGCATTCTACTGTCATGTATAACTAATTACAATAAAAAATACAAAATAGCAAAACAAAATCTCATAAAAATTCTCATCAAGGAAAATGTTAAAGAAAGAGAACCAAATGCAAATTACAGAACTTAAAATTATAATTAAAAGAATAACACATACTGGATGGACTCAAGAGAAGACTGGAGATGCTGGAGATGACTGGATAGAATCAGTAAACTCAAAAACACATTAGCATTATTTACCTAATTTGAATAATAGAATGTAGATTGAACAAAGTAGAGCTCTAGTCACAGCCATCTAAGTGATAATAGCAAAAGAAACAATATTTGTATTATCAGAGTGCTAGAAAAAGGGAAAAGAGATAGTTTAAAGAGTATTAAAAACATAATAATAATAATAATGGCTAGGGGCTGGGGTTGTGGACCTGGTGGAACAGCGCTTGTCAAGCATGTGTGAAACACTGGGTTTGATCCTCAGCATCGCATAAAAATCAATTAATTAATTTAAAAAAAAAACTAATGGCTAAATACTTCCCCAATTTGATGAAAGACTTACTGATTTTCAAGAATCACAACTAATCCCCAGTGAATAAACCCATAAAAGTGTTTTGGGATTGGCTTATTTTACTTAGCATGATATGCTCTAATTCCATTCATTTATCTGCAAATGCCAGAATATTATTCTTCTTTATGCGCTGAATAATATTCCATTGAATATATATACCACAGTTTTTTTTATCCATTCATCTGTTGAAGGGCATCTAGTTTGGTTCCACAATATAGCTATTGTGAATTGAGCTGCTATAAATATTGATGTGGCTGTGTTACTGTAGTTTGCTGATTTTAAGTCCTGCGGGTATAAACCAAGGACTGGGATAATTGGGTCAAAAGGTGGGTCCATTCCAAGTTTTCTGAGGATTCTCCACACTGCTTTCCAGAGTGGCTATACTAATTTGCAACTCCAGCAGCAATGTAAAAGTGTGCCTTTTCCCCCCACATCCATGCCAGCATCTATTATTGTGTTCTTGATAATAGGCATTCTAATTGGAATAAGATGAAACCTTAGAGTTGTTTTAATTTGCATTTCTCTAATTACTAGAGATGTTGAACACTTTTTCATGTATTTATTAATTGCCTGTATGTCTTCTTCTGTAAAGTGTCTGTCCAGTTCCTTGGCCCATTTATTAATTGGGTTCTTTGTATTTTTGTCATAAAGTTTTGTAAGTTCTTTATAAATTTTGGAGATAAGTGCTCTATCTGAAGTGTGTGAGGAAAAGATTTTCTCCCACTCTGTAGACTCTCTTTACACATTATTGATTGTATCCTTTGCTGAGAAAAAGATTTTAAGTTTGAGTCCATTCCATTTACTGATTCTTGCTTTGATTTCTTGTGCTTTAGGAGTCTTGTTAAGGAAGTCTGGACCTAAGCCAACATGATGCAGATTCTGGCCTACTTTGTCTTCTATTTGGTGCAGGGTCTCTAGTCTAATTCCTAAGTCCTTGATTCATTTTGAGTTGAGCTTTGTGCAGGGTGAGAGATAGAGGTCTGGTTTCAGTAAGCCATTTTTCTAGTTAGGATCACATAGAGAATATCTAAGTGCAGGCCACATTTAGGTGAATTCAAAAGGTTGCTCTGCTCAGTTATGTCCAATGTCCAGTGGAAAGTATAAAGAGACAGATCTTCCAAGACTCTTTAATTATTTAATCAACTTCCAGAGGTTTCAGAGTATTCTGGTGTATAATCTGTACTTTTCCCTAAAGCCTGTATTTTTTTGCACTTATCCTTTTTCTAAAGTGAAGTTTATGTGCAAAATAAGTGTGACCCCAAAGGTAATATTGGGAAGGAAAATGGTTCAAAAAAGACAAAGAATGAATTTTTTAAAAATCATTACTTTTTTTTGTATATCTTCATATACAGAACTTCAAAATGTGTTTACTAATTATATGAACTTGCTTACATTGCTGTTGTTAAATGGGTATCTTTTTCTGTTACAGTTGGGAGTTTTTGGAGGGATGGGGCACCAGGGATTGAACTCAGGAGCTCTCAACAACTGAACAACATCCCCAGCCCTATTTTGTATTTTATTTAAAGATAGGGTCTGAGTTGCTTAGTGACTCACTTTTGCTGAGGCTGGCTTTGAACTCAAGATCCTCCTGCCTCAGCCTCCTGAGCCAATAGGATTACAGGTGTGTGCCACTGCCCCCAGGAAAATTGGAAATCTGACTGGGGGTGGATTTCAGTGCAATTATTTCATTTTCCCAATTACGAGTATAGCATGTGTGTTTAATGAAGTATATAATATGACCTAACTTTACATTTTAAATATTGTTTGTAATGTGCTCTTAGGTGCAGTCTATATTTAGTTCTAAAGTTGGGTGCAACAACTTTATTTTTAAGTGGAATTAAGTCCAAGAAAACAATAAATGAATATAAAGAGCATATATTCATAATATGTCTAATATATAACTATTTATTATATACTGTAGACAATAGCATACACAATGTTTTGGTTGGTCTCCTACGCACCTCTCCACTTTACCTAAAGAATCTGGCTCAATCACAGGAACAAGACACAGCAAGCTACCTTGTCACCTGAAGTATGAAACTTAGAGACAGGTGTCATGATTGCCATGGCTTTGCACAGCAGGATGGGGAAAGCCAGCGTTTTGAAACTGACAGATCTGGCTCAACTCCTGACTCTGATTTATATTAGCAGATAAGTGCTAGCATATGGTTTAAATAGCTCTCTCAGCTTTCTTTGTAAAATGGCAATAACAACAGTTCCATTACAAGGTGGCTGTGGATACTAAGTTGAATTATATGAAGTGGCTTATAATAGAATTTCAGCAGATGGGGACAGCAGTGGTGGATGGGGGAGGAAAAGGAAAGGGAGGGAGAGGATAACAGGGACTAGTTCACAACCAGTGTCTTAAAACAAATGCAAAAGAACAGAAAATGCTTCTCTTCCATTGTGTATGGGTGGTGGGTTTGGGCTGTGTTGTGAAGTGTGAAGTGTTCTGGACCATATTCAAGTGAGTTTTTAAATATGAGTCCATGCAGACACTTTAATACTGTGAGGACTGTATTGGTCCCTCCTTCCTGGAGTAGTTGTTTACTGAGTTTGGGCAAGGAAAGTTCTTGAAGCAACACCTGCACAGGATAAGCAGTAAGGCGAACCGCTGGTTATTACCAGTTAAGGATATTTTAGAGTCAATGGTATCTGGCAGGGTCACCTGCTATGGGAGAAGGTGTTACCTGATACACACTAATTCCATTTTCCACCATGTAGTACTCTCTACCCAAAGAAAACCTAAAGACTTTTCTAGATCAGTGGTTTCCAGAGTACAGAAAATCACAAAAGGCAGGGAGCAGTCTAAAGTAAAGACAACTAACTTCTTCCTCTGACAAGGACTTGGAAACAAATGTGTTCCTACATTGTCTCACCATTATAATCCCCATCAAGACCATCATTATTGTTTGAAAAGCAAGAATACTTAAATTCAAATGACATTGGTGGGGCCTCCCAAAACAAAAGTCATCAAACAAATATAGGCTTCTGAAAAATGGCAAGATGTTCTATTTATTCTTCCTTACTCTTGGACAAAAAAAAAAAAAAAAAAAAAAAAAGAAACACATTCTTAGATCAGTCAGTTCTAGAAGCAGTACTGAAAATCTAGATTCTTGCCTTGTTGTTTGACTCTTCAAAACTTTAAGTGTAATTTAAATTCTAAAAGACTCAGCACCTCTCTCTCAGGAGAATCTGATCAAATGTCACATCTGTTTATGCATGTGCACTTACTTCCATGTTCATTTATGTCTTAATATATTAAAGGAACCTCAAGTTACAGCTTCTACCAACCCACTTTGAATTTCTACAGAAAAACAAATACTTATGTGCTTCCATTTTTCAGCTTCTCTTACATGTGCACAGATTTGCAAGCATGAGTTAACGACCTGCACCATTAACTTTGGTGGCACCAAAGAATGACATTGTGACAGTGGACTAGCAACGAGAAATGACTGCTAAAAAAAAATTATATGCATTCTATAATCTCTGATAAAGCAAAAAAGGCTCTTTTGGGAAAGAGGCACCACTACCTAGGATTTAAAAAGCCAGCAAAATTCCTGGATTTGCTAAACTATTTTCTGATACTTTGGGATGGCTTCTTTTTTGTTTCTTTTTTTTTTTTTTTTTTAATTCTTTTTAGTTATACATGACAGTAGACCCAATTTTGGTATATTTATACAAGCATGGAATTTATCTTATTCTATTTAGCATCACAGCCTTGTTGATATACACAAGGATGATTTCATTTTCATCTTGCCTTTGAGTTAAAATTTAAACCTCCTATGTTTAAATTTCCTGAAATTATTTTTACATATTGTTCAAATAAGAAAAGGTATGTACAAATTAAAAGACATAATGACTCTCTCATGAACTAACTCCCACAAACTTAGGGACTAATGACCTTAGAATTGAGGCACTCATTCTGCTCCTACTACGTGTTTTTCCAATTAGATGTATTTAATTGATAACCCAGGGCACACTGTAGATGAATTGAGAGACTTATTAAAGGAACGTTTCACTGATAACTTCTAACTCTCATGAGAGTGAACGCATTAAAATTATTTAAAAATATTAAGGCTGAGGAAAATGCAGTGTGTTAGCTATTTACTGCTGAGTAACAAATTATCCCAACCCTTAATGACTTACAAAAGCTTTGGTGTTCTCACAATTTCTGTGAATTAGAAATGTGGACACAACTTAACTTGGTCCTCTGATTTACAATTTCTCTTCTATGGCTATATTTAAGATGTCAGTCTCTGAGTCAGGGGTCTGGGGATGTTCCTCAGGGATGAAGAACTTGCCTAGCATGCACAGGTGTTGGGTTCAATCCCCAAAACTACACATACACAAAAAGTCTCAACAAAAATAAAGCACTTGGGAATCAATCTTAAAAAAGAGGTGAGAGCTCTTTGCGATGAAAAACTACAGAACTCTAAAGAAAGAAATTGAAGAAGACCTTAGAAGATGGGAAGACCTCCCATGCTCTTGGATAGGCAGAAATAGTATTGTCAAATTGGCCATACTACCAAAAGCGTTATACAGATTTAATGCAATTCCTATTAAAAATCTCAAAGGCATTCTTCATAGAAATAGAAAAAGCAATTATGAAATTTATTTGGAAATATAAGAGACCCAAAATAGCCAAATGAATCTTTAGCAAGAAGAGTGAAGCAGGAGGCATCACAATACCAGAATTAAACTATACTACAGAGCAATAGTAACAAAAACAGCACAGTACTGGCACCAAAACAGACATGTAGACCAAAGGTACAAAATAGGAAACACAGCGACAAACCCACATAAGTATGGTTACCTCATACTAGACAAAGATGCCAAAAACATACACTTCACAGAAGAAATACAATTGCTCAACAAACATGAAAAAAATGATCATCATCTCTTGCACTTAGAGAAATGCAAATCAAAACTATGATTTCATCTCATTCCAGTCAGAATGGCAATTATCAAGAACACAAGCAACAGTAAGTGTTGGTGAGGATGTGGGGAAAAAGATACACTCATACATTGCTGATGGGACTACAGATTCCTGCAACTACTATGGAAAGCACTATGGAGATTCATCAGAAAACCTGAAATGAAACCACCATTTGACCCAGCTATTCCACTCCTCAGTGTATACTCAAAGGACTTAAAATCAACATACGATAGTATCCCACATCAATGTTTAGAGCAGCTCAATTCAAAGTAGTTAAACTATGGAACCAACCTATATGACCTTCAACAGATGAATGGATAAAGAAAGTATGGTAAAGATACACAATGTGGAATATTACTCAGCCTTAAAGAAGAATGAAATGATGTCATCTGCAAGTAAATGGATGGAACTACAGAATATCATGCTAAGTGAAATAAACAAATCCCAGAAAACCAAATGTGGATGTTTTCTCTGATAAGCACATGCTGATCTATATTGGGGGTCAGGGAGTAGGGAAGAATGAAGGAACTTTGGATTGTATAGAGGGGAGTGACAGGAGGAGTGGGGGCGATAGGGATGGGAAGGATATTAGAATGTGACAGACATTATTGCCCTATATACATGTATGATTACAAGACCAGTGTGACTCTGCACCATGCACAGAAGAATGAGAAGTTATGCTCCATTTGTGTACAATTTGTCAATTTGCACTCTACTGTCATGTATAACCAATTAGATAAAGTAAAATTTTTTTAAAAATTTTTTACAGTGGGAAAAAAAGAAAGTGTGGCCTAGATGAAAGAATTTAGGTCATTTTTACTGTGTATCTGAAGGGGATATGGAAAGCCTGACTAGTCCTCTCTCTCTCCTTCCTAGTTCCCATGAGACAAATAGGCCTGCTCTAATGTCGTGCTACTACTGTGATATACTTTGCCACCATTGGCCCACAGCTGTAGAGCCAAGCAAGCATGGGCTGAAACCTGTGAAACCATGAGCCAAAATAAACGTTTTCCTTTATTTAATTCACTGCCTCTGGTATTTTGTCATAGTGACAAAAACTGATGGAAAACTGACTAACACGTATACACATAACATAGATATAGATATCTATATCCATATCATGTACCCATAGAAATAAATTCAGAATTTTAGAAGACACATCTAATCTTTAAGATTTCCAAATCAAATACTTTATAAGCCCCAAGTCCTCTCACCTGGAATAATAAAACTAGTCTAAATGCCTTTCCTGCTGTTTCTCTCACATTCTACAATTCAACTTCAGTTCTGAAATCATAGCTATAACTCGGATAATATCATGTCCATAATTAAAATTGTTATGGAGTCTGTGAGAATTATAAACTCACAAACATATTGAGTCTAATTGAAGGACAAAAAAGGGTTCTTTAATGAGCATGGCAGGCAAGCAGGCTAACACCTCAAAGAACTCCCGGCACCTGAATTTTGGAAGTGTAGAGTTTATAAAGGCAAAAACCACAAGAACAATTGAGACACGTGTAGGTCACAAAGACCCTGTTAAGACAGATATCTTGATTACCTGAGAGAATTGTTTTGATTATACAGTTTAGAGTCATATTGTTATACATCAGGGTCACAGTCAGGGACGTGGGAAGGTCCTACCGTGCTGTCAACCTAGATTCAACTGTCAGGAGGCTGAAAAGAAAACATTATAAGCAAGTGTACAATGGAGGCAGCTCAGAACAAAATGACATTACTTTGGTTCTATTCCATTTCAAACTCTTTATATGACCTTCCATTGCTCTTTGAAGAAAACCCAAATTTCTCCCACTGGTCGTGGTCTACCTATTCTACAAGAATAATCATTCAGCTTCTACCACCACAGTGTCTCCCCTCGGTTCCTAGAACACGCCAGGGTTCCTCCCTCCTCGATGCTTCTTTGTCTCTTGCTTTTTTTTTTCTACTGATTCCATTTGTACTCAGAGTGGCACTCCTGACTTCTCGTCCTGGCATGTTGCTCAACTATCATGCCCATAAGTAACCCCTGCTTTCCAACCCAAAGTTTTGTCTGTATCACGTCACCCCATTTTATTTTCCTCACAGCACCTATGGTATAACCTATTTATTTACTTACTGATTTATTTCACTCACATATTATCCTCCATATCAGGAAAAACCTTCTTCCTCGTGTTCAGAGTGGTATCCGCAGTGTTTACAATACTCCTGGCACCCACAGGCATTTATAAACATTGGTGGGATGAGTAGTGGATATGCTGCAAAAAGAATTCAGCCTGCTCTGTAAGGATGCCAGGAATACTGAATGGATGATGTAAGTAACTTTCAGGTAGGAAGACTGACATGTAAGAAGTACAAGGCAAATGTGTGTTCTTTCCATTCTCTCTCCAAGGAACGTGTAATTCCTTTAATGTTACTTATTTAAAAGCTCATCAGGGGGCTGGGGTGGTGGCTCAGTGGTAGAATGCTTGGCCTACCATGTGTGAGGCACTGGGCTCAATTCTCAGCATCGCATACAAACAAATAAAATAAAGGTCCATTGACAACTAAAAAAACTTACGAAAACACTCATCAAACGATACCCACACATGGATTCTCAGAATCAAAGGATTTCTGAAAGCTGCTTGCTTACCCTCCTCATTCCCCCCAATTTCCTCACATCATATTCCTCCAGGGATGCCTCTATCCCCAGGTCAACCTGCCTCCAGAAGGGAACTCAGCCGCCCTAAGGTGAGTCGACTTCACAGCTGCGCTCCAGAGTGGACTGCTCGTACCATCTCCTCCACCCTGTTAAAGTACTGCTTTTCTCCCAGGTTAAGAGGTGCCCCATGATGACTACATGCACACGTTGGTCCCATGGGTCACCGTCTCCCTTCAGGACTCAACTCACACACTGACTTGTTACTTACCTTTCTCAGTTTCCCATGACAGAGTTAAACTGCTGGCAACTAAATGGAACTAGTTACCCACAGACTAACTTTTCCTCCCTTTTGCACTTAAACTAAGGGAGCTGCATTTCTTCAGGTCATGGGAGTTTACATGGAAGAAATAAAGTGGAAGATAGGTTCTTTGTCCAGAGCAGAGTGGGTGCATATATGAGACCGAGACACATTTAATCAAACTTAAAGAGTCTGTAGCTAAGTTAGGCTACCTGCCATGAATACCATGCTGTGAAATACTAATTTCTAATTAGCAAAATGCTTTGACCTCTGGAATGCATTCATATCTCCCGTGATTTCTGAAGCTCACAGCATGGCCAAGGGCTACACTGAGAAACTCTGAAACTTAGTACTTACTGGGAATTCCCTGTGAACCCTGCAGCGGCATCATGCATATTCAATGTCTACATTAACCAACATGAGTCCTTTTCCTTTTCTGATATGGGTTCCTCCCACCAAATCATTACAAAATATACTGGTGACTCAACCACACATAGCGATAAAAGGATCATTATCCTTAAAATAACCCTCTGGCCAAGTACCATCCCTGTTTTCTCAACTGAGAAAACTGATGTGCAGCAGAGTCACATAATTTGCTTAAGGCCTGTTAGCCATTCATTAACAAATATGAAAAATTTAACTCTAAGTTTATGTTACTTGCTGCACACTATTTGCATCAAATTAAAAGATATATTTGAATTTGCTTTAGAAAATATGAAGACTGATGTGCAAAGATTCTTACTTTATGGTCTCATCGTGTAGGCCAATAGCCTTGGCCATGTAGGCACACCTATTGAAACTATGCTTTCCTGTAGGCAACCACGCTGGGACTAATGTACTCTCATTTCTAAGTGAGTCTCCTTTCTTGTGTCCTTTGTATTTCCATGGGCAAGTGCTTATTTGAGCATTGTATTAGCATTATGTAGTCAATTCTGGGTTCCTTGGTAAATATAGACTGTGGGCCAGCATCATTTCTGGCCCTAAACAATACTGTTTTAACTGAATCAGACTTTTGTTGGTGGTAGGCTTTGATAATCTCCCTTTCTACATGCATGCTAGTGATGTAAACATACAACAAGTCCTAAACTCCCAGCTTTAACCTCTACTTACAAAAATAGCAGTAACTATGCAACTCACAAAGAATTATTCACCAAGAGAAAGCAAAGAAAGATAAGTAGTATCTATGGACCACCGTTTCACTTATTTCCTTTTTAAACTTATAACACATCAGTTAGGAGGATGTTATGGGGCAATTTCATACTTCCAAGGTAAATGTGGTTAAGCCCTTATTAACACAGCTCTAAACTCAATTTTATTTCAACTGTGCTTTTATTAGTGAATTAAAATCATATGTAATAGTGCAGTTTATTTTGATGTATTCATAAATTCATACAACATGGTTTGCTCCACTTCCATCTCCAGTGCTTCCTCTTTGCGTCCTCTCCTCCCTCCCCTGATTCCTCTTCCTCTTCTGTATTGGTCTTTCATTTCTTTATTAATTGATGCCTTACAGTTGTGTATAAAATTGGAATATTGTTATATTCACACATGCACCTAATATAATTTGGTCAATTTCTTTCCCCAACTCTTCTCCTTTCCCTTCCTTCTTTCCTCCCCTTTGGTCCCCCCACCTCTTCTACCCTATTGGTGGTCTTCCTTCTATTCATTTATCCTAATTGATTTAGAGGTTTGTTTAAATATAACCCATTTCCCCTTCCATAAGTGGGGAGAATGGTCCCTTCCTTTTTCCTGTATACCACTTCCCTTGTGACTCCTCTTTCCTATGGTATTGCTCTAAATCTGCCTTTCCACCAGCTAGAACGTGAAAGCATATGACAGAAGAGGAGGAAGAAGCCAACCCTGAGGGGCCTGGCTGAGTTGGGCATGCACAGTTTTAATTTCTGCCAATTTGGTAGGTGATTCTGAGCATCTGCACTGCCTGGGTGGATGCTCTGATGGATGGAACTGTCTCCTCCACTCCCTCCGAGACCTCCAACAGCTCTGAGAACAAAGCTGTGCACACAGGAGACCTCGAGTCACTGCACTTGACTGATGATTGCACCTGGTTCCGAGAAGCACAGTAACCATTGTGTACTGCAAATTATGGGGAAGGGTCTAAATTAAGAAAAATGTCAAGTTGTTTATTTCTAAGGTCTGTTCCCGGGTCACCTAAGTTGCCCAAGTGACAAGGTGAAAACATTTGCATGAACATAAACATCTTTGACCCAACTTTTTCTCCTTTACTTGTAGAAAGGCAACATACAGAGTGGTTATAAATGTGGGCTCTAGAAGCAGAGTACATGGTCTTATTTAGCATTCGTACTTATTTTCTATAAAGCATCACCAATTGAACTATTGGAGACATTAGGTTCTACATCTGTAAAATGAGAATGTAAATAGCATCTACTAATAAGTTTGGTATGAGGGTTAAACGAATTAGCAGGTAGTACAGGAGCTGGCATACAGTAGGTGATTAAAATGTTACTTATTATGAGTTCACACGCCTTCAGAAGGCCTGTGAGTTCAACACTTAATTAGCTCTTTTGCATATGTCATCGTGGGATCTCTGGAGGCAGGTGTTGTCTGTGCCCTGTTCACGTCTCCTTGGCCCACTTCTGTGGCTGCCTGGCAGGCACATTCTGTACACGTTGACACATTCCCCAGTATACAAGCTAACATGGTACCTGACTGTCTGCTTAAGTGTGTTCTCTGGCCATGTTAGGTAAGTGCTGAGGAGATAATGACCAAGGAGAAGCCCGCAAACTCTGAGGCATGAGGGTTGTAGATCAGTCCCCCAGCTTCTTGCCACAGTTATGAGACTGCTCTGGACACCCTGAGTCCCTAGCAGGACTTGGCTCCTGGTGCCCAGGGTGCCAGCTCAATTGCACACACAGCTCTACTGACCTTTTCTCTTTTTTCTCACTCACCTACACTCTTACATGTTTGCTGGGATCATCTGCCAAATCCTGGTCTCAGACTCTGCTTCGGGAGGCATGGCAGACAGTACTGATGTTCCCACCTTATACATGGGTATATTAACGTCCAGAGAGTTTAGTGGACTCCAAAGGCTGTACCTTCTGCCTCTGTGCTGTGTTCCAATCCTTAGTGTATGCTCTTGAGTGCCATAAAGTCACATTTGCAATGCTCTGGGGACACTGAGTAGGGGCCAGTTGGAAATTAAGCGAGGTTTCACAGAGTTGGTGTAATAAGAGCTGCCACTTCAAAGATGTGTAGGTAACTCCATGCCTGGTAGAACCAGGCACATGACTAATCATTAGTTATATGGAGAACAATGGCCTTACTCGTTGTCAGGATTAAAATGCCTTCACACTGGGTACTGAGTAGGACTCTCCCTCCCGCCTCAGGGACCCCTGCTTCCATATTCCCACATTTCCTCTGGAGTCCCTGGAGTCTGCCTATGCTCCAGGAACATACAGGTTAATTCAGTGTGTGTGTGTGGGGGGGGGGGATTCAGGACCCTGTGCCAGCAAGAGCTGATGACTTATTCACTAATTGGTCCCAGACCTTACTGGTTATTAAATATTTGGCATCTAATCCTCTTTGCAAAAAGAAGAGCACTAGCAAAGATATTTAGTGTTTAAGTCCCAGGCTTTCTTTCCTCCCTTCCTTTTCAAAATGCTCCATTCATCTCTCTGCTGAAAAACAAATGTCTCCTTTATGCATTGGCCAAAGTAAATTTTTTAATACAGTGAACAGTTACTCAGTTGCTACCTTTACCATAGGATAAGCGCTAACAAAACCGAAGCCCACTGCTTGGAAGGAAGACTTCTACCAAGATGGCAAGAAACATATGATCTTTTTACAGGTCAGTAGTTCTCCAGATTTTGCTCTAGTTGGCAAGGGAAAAACTAAGCTGGCAAATTCATTATTATTGAAAAGTGCTGTCAGTATGAGGTTCAGAAAGCTGAACAAAGGAAAATGACTGCAAGGGAGGCACAGCACAGCAGATAAACATGGAATGCCAAGTTGATGCACCAGGGTGGAGAGTGGCACTTTTCATACTGAAAAAATTATCTTTTCTGGCACTTCAGGGAGGGAAGGAGCATGAAGCCACAATGAAGCACAAATACTGTGTGACTTAACTGGTCACCAAAGCCTTGGTCATTTACCATGATCTAGATTAGAAATTGATTCGGACCAAAATATTCTGAATCTATTTGTACATGATTTTTGATTTTTTAATTGGAAGATTCTGGTTTCCTAGGGAGAGAGGGAAATTCAGCAATCCCATGAGAAATGACTAGAAAAGGAATCTGAAAATACTCAAATTGGGCCTCAAAAGGCACGTCTTGTAAAGGAACATATGATGATTTTTGTTTGTGATAATCACAGAAGAGAGAGAGAGAGAAAAAGAGAGCACACAATTAATTTCAAAAAGAAATAAACTAAGAGGCAGGCAAGTAATTGCCCAAAAGCTAAGAACTTGGTGGAGGGTTTGTTCTTAAATAAGTTACCTGATATCGTTAACTCTGTTACTTCTGGCCTCAGACCTGTGGATACCTTTATGAAAATAATATCTTGGTTCAGTATTTATCCTACAGAATTAAAGTCCTCATACTATAGTGATACATGAATACCATGTTTACAGCAGAAAAATTCACAATAGCCAAACAATGGAAGCAGCCTAGGTGTCCATCATGGATGAATGGATTAAGAAAACATGGGATACATACACAATGGGGTTTTATTTAGCTTTAAAGAAAAATAAAATTATGGCACTTGCAAGAAAATGGATGGAACTTGAGAACATTATGTTAAGTGAAATAAGTGAAACTCAGAAAGTCAAGGGATGTGTTTTCTTTCAAATGTAGAAGCTAGAGAGGAAAAAGAAAAATAAAGGTGGGGCAGATCTCATAGAAATCAAAGGAATATCAGTAGAGAAGAGAAAAGGGACCAAGTGGAGGAAGGAGGAGGAGGGGCGGGAGGATACAGCTCTGCTGTCTGCATTTTTTTGAATTTAAGTCAGAGTTGCATTTGGCAACTCCAATCAAAATCCTTATCCCTAAACTGCAGGTGCAGAGCTCTCTGGGCAAAGAAAATTCATGCTAGAGAAGAGACCTAAGTTTATAACACTCTACGTTTTCATTCTCAAGCATTAATTTAGTGCCTAACACTCTGGTAGGCCCTGCAAATTACAGTTTCAGGGAGAAGTTCATGGAAGTAGTTAAAGAAGTCACACTGACAACAGAAGAGGTAGAGTTTGGCAAGGGAGGTTAAGGAAAAGAAATGTTTTAAATCAGTCTTTGGAATCAAGTTGAAATGTGTTCAGGAGCGAGGGTTTGGTTCAGAGGCAGAATGGCATTTTTAGGTGTGTACAAGATACAGAGGTGTCAGCTGGATGTGATGGTACACGCCTGTAATACCAATAACTCGGGAGATTGAGGCAGAATGATCACAAAATATCAGCGTGAATGTGACAGATTCCAGACCCTCAGATTGTTCTGTGAGGCAGAAACATCAATGTGAGCAACAGAACAAGGATGTGAGGTAGGAACGGGCGGCAGGAGCTGGGACTCGTGCCCACCCTCATCCTGCAGGAAGGAGACGGTGGTGAGAAGTTTTACCAATGGAAACAGCATGGTCTTTGGGTTTCTGGAAAGCAAGTACAATAATAAGCATCTTTCTAGCAAATATTTATTATATTAACTGATGTCCTAAGCACTTTTTAGGTAATTATCTCTTACAGTAATCCCATGGGGGTATGCAGCATTATTAGTCCTGTTTTATAGAAGGGGAAAGTGAGGCACAGAGAGGTGAAGCAAATTAAGTGGTAAAGCCACTAAGAGGTAAATGACAGAAACCATATCCAAGCATCCCACCTCCAAAGTCCAAGGTTATCCTATCACTTCTTTGCAAATGAAGAGCACATACATGTTAATATTGAGCTACAAACACCTCCCCATTTTTCAGACAGGAAAATAAAGGCAGAAGAAGCAAATTTGATGGAAGTTCACACTGAAGAACTGACAGCATTTTCTGTTTGAAAACAATTCTACTGGCTATTATCGCTCCAGATATTTCCAAAAGCAAATTTAAGTACAGAGCAGAGATCAGCAGAATGTGGCATTTCAACAGGAGTCCCTAAATCCTGAACACCCCATTATAAGAATGCTCAAATTACTATGTATGCTTCATACGATTCTGGAAAGGGAAATCTGCAAGACAGCCAGAAAATCTTCAATCGTTTTGCCACAATGTTGTCAGGTAATGATGAGGAATCCCATCAGCGAATCTTCCACTCACATCTCCTTTCATTATAGACAGCCACCTCAAGTGGCAATGACACTCATTTGTGTAACAATAACAGTGATGAGAAAGGGAAGACATCGTTGGTTCCGCCCCTTCTCGCCACACTCCTGACATGGTAATGGGGCATTCTTGATTGAATCCTGCCAACTGGCATTTATTGCCAAGGTGATCTATACTATTAATGGAAAAAAATTAACTATCGGGAAATATGCACACAAATCATGAAACTGACTATTTACCAACTCCGATGCTAGCTTCATATTGAAGCATAAACGATTTCAGTGCCATTTCAAAAAGCCACTTACCTTTCCAGTGCATATCCATCAATGTGTTAAAACTTGCTTTCAGAGTGTGATTTCAAATGGCAAGCATTGTGTTCCCCGCTAAGATAAAGGCCTCATATCCCTATTCAGTCATTGTGAAGGCTCCTTTACAGTATCAGCACACAATAAATCAAGAACACATTTGTTATTTATGAGAAATTCAGACTTCTTTGTATTTCCCCACCATGTCCTTCCTGTCTTCCTTGTTCTGAATTTGTTATTTCTTTTTCACTGTCATCCTGGGGAAGATGGTATAGTGGAGCAATTGAAAACGCCCTCTACATGTAAATAGTCTCATATTTATTGAGGAAGTTGTAAGGAACATACACCTATTGGCTGGAGAGCTGTGCAATTACCTTTGAGGCATAAGACATACTGGTATAGCTGGAGGACCCTCCATCCCCCACTCTTCCATCCCATTTTCTCGACAGGATGGAGGTTTCTGTCTGGGCATCACAATCAGGCTAACGGGAGCATGTAAGATTTAGCATAGAAAACTCACTGAAACCACTTTCATCCTTAACAATGGGAAATTAGCTACACAGCTGTTAAAAGATCAGCCAGAACTTGCTTCCAGGAATGGGAAGCTTTTATAAATGTGTACAACTTGGGAGCTGAAGGGGGACTTGGCTCATTCAGACTTTTTGTTTGGAAAGGGGGCACCCACTTCTCTTAATAGATTTCTTTTGAGAAGCTATTTGTACACATAATGCACAGAAAACGTTAGGCCTGAGCAAACATTCCTAGGAATAAACAGTGCCTACCTGAGAGGACAGGGGTAGGGTGGACACCAGGTAGAGGAAGAACAATGGACTCTCTAAGACCAAAGCCCACACTAAAGACATAGACACTGTAATTTAAGCAGGAGAGCTTTGGTGGAAGCAATCATGGAGCTGGCTTAATTAATTATTAGGGATAGATTAGGATGACATAGCTCAGTGGTTGTGCTTCGCTGGTTCTGAAAGTTAAGGGACAGTGGAAGAGGCTCATGACATAAAAGTAAAAGTACTTGTTACCCCTGAACATGGTCAGAAGTGATGCCCCTACACAGCGCCCCACAAGGTGTCACAGAATTCTATAGAAGATGACACTGTATGCAGTGGAGATATCAGAGGCTAAAAAATCCTAACACCGTCCACCCTCCTCAGAACAAGTAGCCTGCAACCACCCAGCTTAACAGGACCCAAGAAACTAAAATTGTTTGCTCTATTAGGGCTTTACTATTCCACAAATTTTCACCAGGAAGATAACATTACAAATAATTTTATGAATTTAAGAACTTCTTGATTAACAGTCTATTTGAATAAGAAGTCACTCTATTCTCAGGAAAATTAGTTGCCATGAATGTAAATAGTCCCTTTTTTTTTTTTTTTTTTTGGACATCCCATTACTTAACTGGGCAAAGCTTTCCCATCAAATGACTATTTACTCAAAAGACTTGTTTCAAAACCCTCCTTGCTATGCCAGCCAATGCAAAACTAAAATATCACATGATTTTCCAATTCTTATCAACGATCTACATTAAAACAAGTACCTTCATCCTAATCCCCAAATCCTAAAAATCATTGCCTTTGACTTTCCTCTGCAGTACTCAATGAACATGACTTTGCTTTATCAACAGGCTATTCTGGTAGCTTTTTCAGTGATGTGGCAGTCAGCACTCCAAATGCCAAGCTATTGACTACTGTGTTCTTCTGTTTTATGGCCTTTACAAGCCAAAGAATGTTATAGCTTATAATATACCTGGGATATTTGGGTTTGCTGGTTCATATAGTAACTTCATGTTTAGCTCTCTCAGGAATTGCCTAATCTATTTTCTATTTCTGCTTTATATTTGGAAAAGATCAAATGCCATGAAAGCAAATTATTCAGGAATTATGGGACTAAAATAAGAATAAAAGATGTTAATTGGGGGAAGAGGAATTGGGAAACATTAGTTAGCATGATCAAAATAACCGACTAAAATGAAAGAAGAAATTGGGTCCCTATAGGTGAGGTTGTGGAGAGAGAAGAGGAAAGTGTCACTCTCTTCTCCATGTTGAACAGGCCTTTGATTCTGCAGTATCTTCTCCCACTACTGTGTTAGAAGCTCCACTAAGGTTCTGTAGCTTGGGCCATGTCAGCTGCAAATAGCCTGAGAGAGTTGGGTGTCTACAGAACTCTCTTCTGGAGCTCATCTAACTCTCCCATGATACTGGCATAAATTTATGTTCCAGTCAATCTCTATCCCTGTGCCCTCACTCAAGGTGAATTCTAGCTGCTTCACTTAATTCAGGCTTCTTTCCCAGGCTTTCCAAGAAAGGAAGTAGAACAATTATCCACCAAACAGATTAGCTCAATGAGATACCAAAGGTATTTATACCAAACTTCATAAAATTCTTAACTGTGTAACAACTACATTAACTCTCTATTTGAGGATAATGGGAATTTAGTATAGATAATCTATAGATAGACTTCCTAAGAAAACAATGTTATTAAATACAGTGAAGAATGGCAGGAGGAAAGATAACCCATTTCTCCTACTTCCCCACCACAAAGATTTCTAATTTCTGGAACTGGTAAATATGTTATATTACAGGGCAAGAGGAACTCTGCAGATGGAATGAGGTTACAGAACTTAAGATAGATTATCCTGGATCATTTGGGAGAGCCTTTCAAAGAGGAAGTTGAAGAGAAAGAGTTAGAGAGGGAAATGTGCAGGCAGAAAGAGAGTCTGGGGGCTCAGAGGAACTGGGGCTGCCACTGCTGGCTTTCTAGGTGGAGAATGGAGATTCACAGACCAAGGTGTCAGGGCTGCCTTCAGAATCTGGGATCCGCCCTCACCTGGCAGTAGAGAAACAAGGACTTCAGTCCTAAAACCACAAAGAACTCGATTTTTTCCAAGAAATTAAATAAGGACATAGATTCAATTGGAAGTCCAAGGAAGACACAGTACTGGTGACATTTTGATTCTAACCCAGTGAGACCCATGTCAGATTTGTAACCTAAAGAACTGTAAGATAATAAATTTGGGTAGTTTTAAATCAATAAGTTTATGATAGGTTTTTATAGCAGCCATAGGAAAATAAAACAAGTGGCCATAAAAGAACTCAAAAAGCTTAACACAAACACACAAAACAAACAAACAAACAAAAAACTCCAAAAAACAAATAACTCAATCAATAAATGGGTAAAATAAATGAGATTTCTCAAAAGAAGAAATACAAATGTCCAATAAATATATGAAAAGATGATCAGCATCCCTAAGCAATCAGGGAAATACAAATCAAAACTCCATTGAGATTCCCTTTAACTCTAGTAAGAATGGCAATCAACAAGAATACAAATAACAACAAATGCTGGAAAAGATGCAGGGGAAAAAGTATACTCATACATTGTTGATGGAACTGTGGATTAGTACAACCACTTTTTTTTGTTTGTTTGTTTTTAATATTTTTTAGTTGTCAATGGATATTTTATTTTATTTATTTATCTAATATGCGGTGCTGAGGATCGAAACCCAAGATCTCACACATGCCAGGCAAGCGCTCTACCACTGGGCCACAACTCCAGACCCAGGACAACCACTTTGGAAAGCAGCATGGAGATTGCTCAAAAGAACATTAATGGAACCCCCATAAGACCCAGCTATCCCACTTTTAGGTATTTATTCAAAATAACTGAAATCATACTATGATGATATAGGCACATCAATGTTTATAGTGAAATTTACAATAGCCACATTATAGAACCAGCCCAGGTGCCTATAAACAGATCAGTGGATTAAGAAAATACAGTATATGTATCCAACAAAGTTTTACTCTGCTATAAAGAAGAAAGGAATTATGGCATCTGCTGGTTAATGGATGGAACTGGAGAACATCATGCTAACTGAAATAAGCCAGACTCAAAAAATCAAAAGTCAAATGTTTTTTCTCATATGTAGAAGCTATGGCAAAGTAGGGGGGGAAGTGGGAATGCAGAATGTCCTGTGGATAGAAGGAAGATCAGTGGAGTAGAGAAGATAATTAAGGGTGAAGGAGAAGGCATGGAAAGGGGAGGAAATGCAGAATTAATTTAACAAAATTATGCTATGTGCATACATAAATATACCACAGAGAACTTATGTGTCTGTATAAAGCATCAATCAAAAACAGATACATTTTTTAAAAAGACTAGTTTCACAGAGAGAGGGAGGAGAGGAGGAAAGAGGGGTCCTGGGTACTGAAATGCAGCAAATTAAATACCATGTATGTATGATTATGTCAAAATGAACCCACTATCATGTGTAACTATAATGTACTAATAAACACATTTTTTAAAAGTGACACGTGACCATGAATGTCATTGGCATTTTTATATCAGGTAATCACAATTCATTCTCAAAGTGTCCTTCTGTCATAAATATTTTGCTTGATTTGACCTTATTTTAAATACATAAGGGGACTATGTTCAGGGATCATTAATACTTTGAATATTCAATTCCTCCAAAGGTCCGAGTGTTAAGGTTTGGTTCTCAGACAGTGACGCTGTTGAAAGGTAGAAGAACCTTTAAGAGGTGGGGAGCAGCAGGAGGTTTTAGGTCATTGGAGGTATTTCTCAAAGGGGATGTTGGAAAGGGGATATTGGGACCCCAACTTCTCTTCTTCCTCTATTTCTCTGCATCCCAGTAACCATGAGGTCAGTGGCTTGCTCTATCATGCATCTGCTGCCTGATATTCCACTATGCAACAGGCCCACAAGCCATGTGTCCTACGGATCATGGACTGAAACCTTCAAACGCCAAGCCAAATAAACCTTTCTGTTATTAAATTGACTAACTCAATATTTTATTACAGTGACTAACACAGGGATGTTAAGTTATTTTCTTAAGCAATAGGCAGAAAAGACAGGACTCAAATTGGGGCCTTTTAATGGGGTTCCACTTTATTAGACTATCTCTTAGTTATTTGCAAACACTTCAAACATAATTCCCATATTTTATTCTTAACATAATGAGGTCATTCTAGAATTTTTGTCTTCCCAGGGCAAAAAAGTTAGGCAGATGGTACATAAATTCATCTTCTTTCCTCTTATAATTCTGGATTGGTAATAACTTGTGTTAAAATAACTGAGATCTCTAAACTCATCTGTATGTATAGAATATATATATATATATACACACACACACATATATATATACACACACACATATACATACATACACACATTTTATATGTATGTATATCCATATATATGTTTATATGTGTATGTGTGTGTGTGTGTATGTGTGTGTGTGTAACCTGAACCTAAAACGCAAATAGTAATGAAATTCAACAATTTCCCTCACAGAATGGGGAATATATTGATAAATACAAAGTGGTTTGCTTGAGTGCCTACAATGTAAACAAGAATCTATGGGGATTTAAGCTTCTCTAATGTATATGTTTGTGGACACATATTGGTAATTATAAATACTATTAATGTTTCGGACATTCACAGAAAGAACAGTGTTATACACTATTGATTACTAGAAGAGATGCTGACAAAACAAAGAAAATTTCTGTGTCTTTCATTTCCAACATGTTTAAGAATAGGTACTAACTCGTGTCTCCGAAGGAAAAAAAACACTGTCTTTAATTAAGGTAGCATTTTATTGCAGGCTGTATTTATTGACCCTTAATAGATATTATTATTATGTACTGATATGTGTTTAGGGTCATTAGTTTTATTGATCTATTATTACTGACTCGAAAAACCAATTTCCTAATTTTATAAATTAAAAGTCAAGCATATGCTCAAATCAAATTAGTGGAAGTAACTCAGAATCTACTCTAAGTCTAGTTTATATATATTAAAATGCCCCTGGGAGTCAGGGGGGTTATGTTTAAATGAGTGGAGTTAACTGGGTGTCAGACAGTAAGGAGTGGTGGGGTCTGTGGTAACTAGAGAGCTCTTATCATGTTTAAAGTAGGAGGCTGCTACTTTAATCCAACTATCTCTTGATAAAGGGAATAAGGACATATTTTTGTCAGACCCAATATTTGAAAGAGAACCTAAAAATACAGGTATTGTGGAATTTCCAGATTTATAAAACATTGGCAAGCAATGAGTTGTCTAAACATACCCGCTATTTTCAGTTTGGGATGTCTCATCTTGGGTTAACTAACAGATGTGGAGCAATACACACTGTTTTGGATTTATAAATGTCCTTTGTAAAAATTCACAGATTCAGAGATGCTGACAGACTAAAATAACTCTTGTCATTATGGTGGCAGGTTAACTGTCATCTTTTCAGAGAGACCTTTTCCTTGCGTAGGTTAAAAAATCTAGCAGTGGGACAGAGCTGTGATTAGAGACCAGATCCATCTGATCCTAAATCCTTTCCTGTTTTTAGCTTTACTTCAAGGGCAGCAAGGAAGGTAGCAGATGAAACCATCCTCAATCATCAGGTTATTAGTTCATTTTAACCAAAGCAAAAGTAGCCAAGACTGTTCCACTTGATCTTTCATTGCTTGAGAGATCAAGTAATTCCACCTCATGTCCTCAAATAGCCACTGAAAGGTTTCCAAAAATAAAAATCAATTTGAACAAAAGTAAAGTCTATTATTTTATCCCTTTTCCTTCTTTTCTTCTGAACTGCCTCATCATTCAAAGGCTTATCTTTGCAATGAGAACAAGTCCATAGGCCACTTAGAGAAGACTCAAGGAACCCTTCTGGTAGACCAAGTTTGTAAACGGTCTAATGGAGTCATGCAGAATTGCTGATTAGGGTCTGATTCTGGATCAATCTATTCATTCTTCCATCCAGCATTGGGACTGCTAGTTCAAAAAATGATATAGTCCTGTCCTTAAGTAAGTTATCTAATTTAATTGCCCACCTCCCCATCCAACTAATATTGAACAAGCCATTTTTATATGCTAAGCATTATGCTAAGTGCCAGGTATAATGAAAAATAATCCAGATAGCGCTAGAAATTGACATTAAGGATTTTTATAGATTATGTGACAAACCAAGTTCGTGCAACTACTGTTGTTTGTGAGGTTGTAGCTAAAAAACTGAATGTTCACTATGCACAAGGCACTGTTCTAAGTCAGCTGCATATATGTAATTTAAACAATAAAATTAGGAAACAGGTAATGTTGTAATCCTGGTTGAAGCTAGTTTCAATAGAACTGAGACTCAGATTTATTTGATCAGTTCACCTTCAAAGCCTGCACACCTAATTACTAAAAATAAAACTACAAATTATGAGATATTAATTATAATGGGCAACCTAAAAGAAGCCTTCAAATTGCAGCTGAGGAAGTACTGAGTTTTGACAACTTACATATTTTTCCTTTTGTCAACACTGCTGATTATGTCTATTACCCCATATCCCACCTGTCATGTTATAAATCATGAGTGTGATTAAATTTTTAAAATATTTTTACTGTTGAAAGTATGATACAATAGAGTGATTAGTAGTTTTATAGAGATAAGTGTAAGTAATTATTGATTTGGGGATATTTGATTTTATTAAAGTGATTTTAGCAATCAACTTTTCTTATGTCTTTATATGTTCATGTCAACCAAAATTCTAAGTAGTGTGAAAAGATTCACTATTTGAAAAAAGTCACAGATTTTTGAAGTTAATTTTTTGGGGGGAGTATCAGGGACTGAACTCAGGGGCTCTCGACCACTAAGCCACATCCTTAGTCCTATTTGGTATTTTATTTAGATAGGGTCTCACTGAGTTTCTTAGTGCCTCACCATGGCTAAGGCTGGCTTTGAACTCAGGATCCTTCTGCCACAGCCTTCTAAGCCAGTGGTTTTGCAGGCATGCACCACCAGGCCTAGCTGAAATTAATTTTTAGTCAGTTTAGTGAAATAAAAAAAAAAAAAATCTGCCTGGTAAGAGGAGAGACTTACTCTTATTTTTCTTCTCCATATTAGGCAAATACAAAAAACAATTTACTTTTTAAATTTTTGATTACTGTGGTGGAAGAGATTACAAGTGAACAGAATCTTACCTAAATTGCTTTCATTTATCCATAACTGAATGATCCAGAGAGTATTAAAAATTACTTTCAAAAAAGTTTCTGAGAGTTCAAACAATATGACCTAGACCTAGTTTCTCTTTCAAAGTTTTGACTTCTCTTTTCCAGAACCCCATCCCATGGCCCCCACAGACTCACCCATTTCCAAGAGACATTTTTGGTATCCCATACAGTCCAGTAGACATTCAGTGGCTCATCCCAACTGGACAGGCTTAGTCTGTGTGCCCATCTTTATCACTATGGTCACAGGGACTGGCTTAGACTAAAGCAGCCGCCGTCCTTGGACTTGGAAACATCTAAGGCAAACCACATGGCTAGAGAAGGAAACTTGGGTGCTCTGTTCCCAAAGGGAAGAAGATGGCAGATAACTGCCAATAACACCCACCGTTAAGAAGACTACAAGTTCATTATACATGGTACACTTTTTAAAAGGACTCTTACTCTAAGTAGTGATTCAAAGCAATGACTAAAACTTGGATTCTACCTCCAAAGAGCTTTCTAATCTCTAGGTGTGACTTGTAAGTTCAATAGGGAAGAAATCACAGAAAAAGCTAACAAACTCCATACCACAGCTATAGAATGACAGATCAGCGAGGTTTATGAGAGCTCAAGTAATTCAGAAAAAAAGCAATATTCACCCCATTTGTTATTGAAAAAAGAATGTCAACCACTCCAGGAAGCTACCTTTTAAGAATAGCTCCCTTTGTAACAAAAACAAAACAAAACAAAAAAAAGTTAACAATAGAATGTTAACATTTCACTATTTTAGAAAATTTTAGTTATTTGGGTAACATTTTGTGCATATCTGAATTTTCTACTTTTTTCACTTTAAGATAATATCCTCCCAAATTACCTTTATTTTGATCATCATAGTATCAGTACAGTTTATGAAATATTTGTAGAATTTTCGAAAGCATCCACATTCCATTCCTTTCCTTTTTTTTTTTTTTTTTTGTACCGGGGATTGAACCCAGGGGGCACTTAACCACTGAGTCACACCCCCAGCCCTTTTTTATATACTTTTTTTTCAGAGTCAGGGTCTTGCTGAGTTGCTTAACACCTTGTTAAGTTGCTGAAGGTGGCTTCGAACTCATGATCCTCCTGCCTCATACTCCTGACCCCCTGGGATTACAGGTGTGCACCACCACACCCAGCGACTTTCTTGGAATTACTACTTATATTTCAAGAGTCAGTTCAAATATACCGGATATCCCCTAAATCAATGCCTACGTGTAGTCGACAATGTAATCTATACATTCCTATTGAAGTCTGTGGACTCAGAACGTAGGGGCCTGTTGTTTCAACCCTAGAGTCGCCGTAGGCTTCATATTGCCCAACACATTGCAGAGAAGCAATACGTATTTGTTGCTTGTGTCCCTTTTGCTTTCTCTCAGGAAGTATGTTTTGTGAAATCTCTTGCTAGTAGAATAGAAATCTAGAAAATTAAGTCAAGGTTAATTACTTAGGAGTTGCAATTGGGAGAGTGAAATGCCTTTGCTGATTCTAAAATTCCCTTTTGCAAATTTCTCATTAGTACAGAAATATTCTGGTTCAGAGCCATGTAGTCATCTCTTAGAACACAGAGGAGTCAGGGCTCAGGGACACCATGCTGGCAGTAACAGTACATGGAATGCTCCATTAACAGAAGATGTACTGCTAGGTACCTCAGTTACAGCCCATTGCACATAGAAAAGGCACACGACTCTGCTCTACAGCACTGGGATCCAGACAACCTGCAACTTTCTTGGCTCAGAAACTTGTCTGCAATTACTGACCTCAGAGAAAGCTCTCCTGAAATTTTCATTTGCTAGAGAAGATATGACTGGGGATCACAAGGGTACCCCTGAGTCTTTGCAAATGAAGAAAAGAACATCCACTACTTGAAATGCTTTGTTTTCTTCTGTTGCTAAGAGGAAAGCAAACTTAGAAAATAATGCTTGCTCCAATTCCACTCTCACAGGGTGTTAAACTGAATCCCAATAAATACAGCAGAAGAAAGAACATGGGTAGAATGTTGTTGGACAGGATGCCAATCACTGGATAAGACACCTGGGCCATGGCTGTGTGTCTCCAGGTAAGAGGGATGAGGTGTACTCTAGAGACTGTACTTTTCTTCTCTTTTTTCCCCAGATTGACTCAATTTCAACTTAATAAAAAAAGGGGTCCACAGGTGATCTCCCTCACAACCTGCTATCTAAGTGGTCACTCTAGTTGGACTAACCCAGACTCTCACCCTTCAAAAATGACTGTTCATTTCTCATTTGAGCCTGCACGCAATACCAAGCATAAACAACTGCATCCACCTGAGGACTCAGGGAAACCATCAGCTCTTCATAACACACTCACCTCAGCATGACAAAGTAGAATCAAAGGTGTCCCCAAACGTACACCTCAGATCTAGCTTCCATAAAACCAAAAGAAAATTCCAAGTATATAGTGGGCCCAACTTTCAAGCCAAATTGAATATTTTATACTGGGTGCTATTTGGAGTAGTTGGACTGAAATCGTATGATTTTCTAAGAGGTCTGGAAGGCCAGAAGTTCTCTGCTATTCTCCTTTCTCTCTTCTTCAAGTCCATTTATAGCTTGATAACTTACTTTTCAAAAAAATTATAGCTTAAAACTCTTGTTTGCATTTCAGGCTTATATCCATTTCATTTGGCTTTTGAATATTTAAGAAGTCCCACATATTTAAAAACCCAAGTTAAGAACTGGCAATCTTGATTTTATTCCTCCTACTCCCTCCTATTCTTTCTCATCTGAAGGGCTGCCAGCACCCACATAGCCCCTTAAGTAATACATATACACCTCTCATTTGGCTTCGTCTCCATGATCATTAAACATCTCTAAGCCAGTGGTTCTTAAAGACCATCAGCATTACCCAGGGGCTTCTTAGAAAGACAAACATTCAGGTCTCTCTTAATCTCAGGCGTTCTGAATCAAACCCTGGGGATGAGGCCCCATGGTTCAGGTTTTTACAAGCCACCAGATGGTTCTGGTACATACTGAAGTTTGCAAATCACTTCATTAAGCCCCCTGTTGTAGCCTAACATCTGCAATAGACTCTTTTTTTTTTTTTTGTAAAAGCTGTTTTTTACACCTTTATTTTTAAGTGGTACTGAGGATCGAACCCAGTGCCTAACACATGCTAGGCAAGTGCTCTACCACTAAGCTGAACCCCAGTCCCTGCAATAGACTCTTTATCAGTCTTTCTGCTGCCCTTCTGTCCCTTTCAATTCATTATCTTCCCAGCAAAGTAATTTTTATTCCTTAACTTGAAGCAGTCACTTCCTTATTACCTCTTAGTGGCTTTTAAATGCATTCATAATCAAAGTAATGCTTTTCACCACTGTGTACAAGGAACCTCATAAATAAGACTTTTAGCTTCTGCTCTGGCATCTCCCCAGTTCCTCACCCTCACTGACAACACCAGGGCCACATCAGCCTTCTTATCAGCTGAATGCTCATCCCTTGGACCCTCCATCTCCATTTCTATCATTCTTTTTCCAACCATCTCTCTTGTAACCCTCTAGAGTGACCACATACACATCTCTCTACCTGTACACCATCCCACGTGGTCAATTGCATGAGAACAAGTATCTTGTTTCCTTCCCCAATAGGGACCTACCCACTGCCTCTCACAGAGTATATCCCAAGACAGGTATTGTAAAAATAGAACCACCACCAAACTTGTTGAATGGTCTATCAGATATGATTCTCACAAGGGATAAAATACATACTCAGCAAAGAAAAATAAAGTTAGTATTGTTGCTGGTTGTGTTTAAGGAATTCCAGATTACATATGAAGCTGGTAAATGCCAGATGACAAAATCTTATATATGCAAATCACACATGCCAAAAATTTAACATAGGTGGAGAAGATTAAAGTTCTCAGTTTTCTAATAATCTGTGTGCTTTTCACACATGCCACAGACTTTGACTCTTCTTTTAGTCTTGGCCAATCCATCTTCTATCACACAAGCAATACCAAATAAAGCTCACGTTAAGTAAATCCATCAGATTATATCACACTTTGATTCTGCTTTTTATCACTATTCCTTGGAATTTTCTTTTTAGTTGTCTGATTTAATTTTTATTGCTTTTTGCATACAAGATTAGGGCACCTTGCATTTAGAATAATTTTTAGCTGCTTGCTGGCTGTGGCCCTGAGCATTCATCTCAGCTAGGACTGGCACCTGCGATCTGGTTCCATTCATTCTTGGATGCCATATTATAATCCTTTAGACTCAGGCTTGGTGTCAGTTCATTTGGCTAGTGAAACTCAGGAAAGGAAAAGGGACAGGTATAAGCAAAGTCAGGCCTCGGGAATGGGCAAATAAGGTAACTGGCTTGTGGCCATTTCACTGTTCCCTTTTCCAGAAACCATGAAACAAATCCCCAACCCACCCTCACTCTCAAAAATTCCCAAAGTGCATCCAAAGGTACAGACTGATAAAGGCTGGTGACATCATTTCCAGCTTCAGAAGAGACAGAATTTTCCGGGAAAGGAACTATGATGATTAATTTTATTTGTCTATTGGACTAGGCCAAAGGGTACCCAGATACATGGTCTCTTGTTATTCTAGGTGTGCCTGAGTGGGTATTTCTGGAGAAGATGAACATTTTCATCAGTAGACTGAGTCAAGCAGACAGACTTCCCAAATGTGTGTGTCTCATCCAACCTATCCAAGGACTAAATTGAACAACAACAACAAAAAGCTGAATGAGAGAAAATGTTCACTCTGTCTCTCTGTACCTGACTCTCCCTGAGCTAGAACATCCGCAGGTAGACTTAATCTTATGCAAAGCAGTGTCTGTTTACTTGAGATCACATTCTACGGAAAAAGGTAGAAGTTTTGGAAAGTGCTAGTACTGCAATTAATTAGATAGTGTTAGTTTAAACCAAAATGACTCACTAAAATCATCCAAAGAAATAAGAAAATCACATTATCACTGAAGAAGAAAGAAAAGAAAGGACAAAGGTAAGTCTAAGAGAAGGATCCTATAAAAGTGACAGCAGATAACTTGTTAAACAATATAAGCTTTGGATTAAATGAGACTTCACAGAGGTGGTAACTATAATGCAAAAAATTCAACACACATTTCCTAATCCATGACCATGATCATCACCCTTACTGGTATTATTAATCAGTTCTTGTTGCCTGTAACAAACTGCAACTTCACTTGTATTGCATGCAAACATGAAAACAAGAAGCATCTCTTGGCAGAGCTGGAGTGTAGCTCGATGCTAAGTGCTTACCTAGCACCTGCGATACCCTGGGTTTAATCTCAGCGCCCAAAACTGAGAAACATTCGTCTAACTGAGCAGATTAAAATTCTGCTCATTCATTGTACAAGGGAAGAGGAGGAGCAAGTAGAACTCACATTAAGCTGAAGTTCATCTGTCCACTGCCCAATCAGACGATAACCAGGATTGGTGGTGTTTGTCGTCTGGTACTGAAATATGTCATACCGCCCAGGCGCATCCCCATTCTTGTTAAACATCACTGGGGTGCCGGCGCTACCTGAAGAAGGCAAGGAAAACACAGATTTTAGAGTGAAACCAGATTCCTTCTGTCTCTTGGGCTGTGGGTGAGTCTGCAGACCTGTGGAGGAGAAAGTTGGGAAATAACACCAATGCCTTCCCCAAGTGGTTTGTGCTATTCAGAGGCAGGTCATCTCCAGGCCTGTAAATGCTAATTATAGAAGGAAGTGGGAAGACAACCCACCTCTTCTTTTGAAGAATTCCAGTTCAGTTTCTTAAAATTTTATTCTAAATTCTTTCCTCTTCAGAGGAATAAAAATTCTATTATTTTCCAGAGATGATGTAAGTTTTGGCATAATGCTACTGTTGCTGAACATGATTATGATCACCATAATGGTTATTATTATTTTAGTTTATATCGAATGCTAAATTTTGACCAACAAAGAACAGTTTCAAAAATAATAAAATTTTAAAAGAGTATGTAATTAAAAACAAGCAAGAAATTAAGTACACAAATTTGCTTAAATATGTACTTGTCTACTGATTACATTTAAAATATTTTTTGGCTGATTATTTGCAATTTATTTGGTAACCAGTTTAAAATGCTTAGCAGTGGGTCTAGAAGATGTTCCATAAACATAAGTTTCTTTCTCAATCCCCTATTTGCATCTTCTTAGAATGTCCTTAAGATGCAATCAATGTGACATTGAAGTCACTTTAAAAAGACTAATACATTTATTGAGTCTATACACACACAATATGTAAGTGCATAAGTTTGAATGAATCAAAGACCCTTAACATTAACTACATGGAACACTTGTCAAACCATACACAAAGAAGACAAGACACAAGATTTGATTACTTTAAGCAACACTAACAAAAGAATAAAAAAAATGTTCAGTAACTTGTGTTTTTTCCATGATTCCTTAAATGAGGAGAAATATCACTGACCTTATGGCAAATGTCTGATATTTGCCTATAGATTTATAATATACTAGCTCAATATTCCTACCAGAAAACAATGGTCTACTTCCTGTCATTAATAAGTAAATTCATGGGTAATTTACAAGCCAGAACAGGATCACTGAGAAGTCCACTCTACTACGTTTTATTTCGGGGGTGGAACAGGTATGAAGAAGTGTTAGGCAATGACCATGAAGAACTTTTGATAATTTTCTCATTATTAAATGTAAAATATTAACAGTGACAGAGTTCTGCATCTAGTTAGCCAAGTTTTCAACTTCTGCAGAATTCAGAATACTTGCATTAATGACATGGATGAAAAAATACCATGTGGTAATTTGTTAAGGGAGGAAACTGAGGAAGGGTCAGCAGTGAGGGACTCAGACTCAGTGGTGGAAAGGTGATGTTTATTACTCCAGATCCCAGAGACAAACAGGCAGCCAGCCTCACGACAGGGCTAATGGGATGAATGGGTGTGGAACAGTCTAGAGTAAGTGCTTACCCAGCCGGTGGGGAGGAAGAGAGATTGGGAGGAGCCTGAGGGTCAAAGCCTATGCTGTTAACCTACGTGGATTTCCTGTGACCCAATGGGATCCTTAATGTTCAGAGTGCACGAACCTGGGGACATGTGGATTACATTAGTGGGCTCATCAGGCATGAACCAGAGAAAGACGTTCAAGCAGTACAGGGCAGAAGCCTGTTTAGTCAGCTTTATTCACTGTATTCAAAAGACCTAATAAGAACAATCTGAGAGGAGGAAGTTTATTTGGTGCTCATGGTTTCAGAGGTCTTGGTCCATAAGTGACTGAATTCACTGCTTTGGGCCCAAGGTGAGCAGAACGACAAGGCCAGAGTGTGGAGGAAGAAAGCTGCCTAGGACATAGTAACCAGGAGAGAGAGAGCTCCATTCACTGGGGCAAAATATAAAACCTAAAAGCATGCCCCCAGTGACGCACCTCCTCCAGTCACACCCTACCTGCCTACAGTTACTGCCCACCTAATCCCTATAAGTGAATTAATGCACTGATTAGGTGAAGGCTCTCATAATTATTTACCAATCATTTTACCTTTGAACCTTCTAGCATTGTCACTCACACATGAGTTTTTAGGGGATACCACATATCTAAACCACAACAAGGCATTTTCTCTCTAGAACATGAAAATAGGTACTGGGTGAAGACTGCTTCAAAACACATAAGTCAAGGATGAGAAGACTGGACAGGGTAACAAGATGATGTAGAGGCTGCATTCCTATAAGAAAGCTATCACAGTATGTTAACAGACAGGAGGGAGTATGTTTAAAATAGTCATAAAAAAGAAAAAGAGAAAGATAGTACTTGAAGAAACAAGCATAATGTCAGAAATGGTCCCATACAAATGATCGCTCAACACAAGGACGAAGTTAAAATGAGAGCCAGAGAGGGCAATACATGCGGTTATAAGAGGCCAACCACACCAAGTTGGAAACTCATACTGACAGTGACCCTCCAGGAAGTAGGGGCTCAGCAGTACAGGCAGCACAGAGGAACAGCTAAGCAGATGCATACCATCCTACAATTACTGGTTGCAGGATTTTATGACAACACTGGATATTAAAGAAAAGCTTTTAAAAATCAGCTTGTAGTAGGCTGAATAATGGTCCCAATATGTTCATGTCCTAATTCACAGACCTGAAAATGCTACTTTCTGTAGCAACAGGGTCTTTTCTGAAAAGATTAATTAAGGACCGTGATATAGGAGATTGTTCTGGATAATCTGGAAAGGCCCAGTGCAATCACAACAGTAGGAGGAGTCAAAGGTGGAAGAAGATATGATGATGGAAACAGGAGGCTGGAGGGATATGAGACTTGGGTCACGAGCTGAGTGGCCTCCAGGAGCCACAAAAGGCTAGAGGACAGACTTTCCCCAAGAGTCTCCTGAAGGAACCAGCCCTGTCTTCACCTCAACTTCAAGTTAAGGGGAATCTGTACTGAACTTGCAGATAGCAGAACTGTAAGATAAAGGATGTGCATTGTTTACGCCATCAAGTTTACCATGAGTTTCTTGTGGTAGGAGTAGCCAATGAAAGTTGGGAGACAGAGCACCCAACTTTCTAATTTTATAGGCGAGGAAGCATACCGAGTCTACAAAAGGGAAGTCACTTGTCCTTGACATCCAGCTAATTACACTAGAATATCGCTTGATAACTGGTTTTGGAATCTTCTCGAATGGGTTCAAATTCCAAGTTTACCACTTAATTGAAGTTTGGCCTCTGTTAAAGTCTCACTTTCCAGGCACTTATGTTTCTCATAGAGGGAGAATTAAATGTAATCATGTTGATGATGGACTTGGGTCTGTGCCTTTTACACAGTAAATGCTTAACAGATAACAATTTTTAAATACCATTTCTTGTTATTGTTGATTTGCTGATATTTCAAAACCGGACAGAACACATACCTTAAGTTTGCCACACGTCAGTCTTTTCCAGGGTACCAATGTTGCCCCTGTTAACTGGTATTTAATTTAAATATCTCCACTGCTATAAACTTTTATCCCCCCAGGTAACAGGCTAGAGCCCAGTTTGGGAGTGGGAACTAATCTCCTGTGAACAACACTGATTTGGTCCCACCAATTAGTGTCACTGGTTTAATCTCTATGCAGCCAAAGGCACTCTTTTAATTTCTTTCTCCTCTGTATTACTGAGACACTATCCCTGCAGAGTACAAAAGCAACCACTTTATCATAACAGAGATCTTGTAAGCTCCATGTACGAATCAACACAAACCTACCCAGAGTAGGGAGAAAACAAAAGCTACATCAATAACAACAAAAAGAAAGGTTTCAATATTGTCTTCCTGCTTTCAGCAAGTCTTCTAAGTCTACAAGTAGAAGAAATGAAATCTGGATTTCACATTATCAGCAAGAAACAAGAATCCTGTCATTTTGCAGTAATAACATGCAGATATTCATTTTTTTTTTACATTGGATATTAGGCTTTATTCTACATTACTAGAAATTCTACAGCTTCTATTCATTCAATAATATAAGTGAAACTTTCACTGTATAGGAGCCTAGGGTTCCAAAGAGACTCAAGAACATGGGCTAAATATTCATTGGAATGGGACAGGTTGCCTAAATCTTCTTCCTCACAATCTTATTAGGAGAAATGAGTCTTGTCCTGCCCTTTCCATTCTCATTAAAGTTTGTGTTTAAAAAAATCCAAGCAGAAGAGCTGGATACTTTATCTAAGTGATGACTTGTAATAGCATATTGTGTAGTCTTGACCTTCTGGATGGATTCTATATTGCAACTGGGTTATTATTTCTAATTTTTTTTTTGCTATAGTTCTTTTAACTCTATATTTAAAAAGAAAATCAAAGAAGTCCTGAGAGAAGAAATCAAAGAGGAGGTGATCACCTGCAGAGATTTCTACAAGGTGTTGTGACCAGAATACGGGTATCCTTGGGCAAAAGAAATAGGGCTACTTGAGAAGATGGGGTATGGGGTGGCAGAGAGGAGAGTGAACCCATGCCTGAACTCTACAGGTGAGAGGATGTGAACAAAGTCGCTTTCTTCCTGAATAAAGAAGGACTGGGGAGTCAGACTGCCCCAATGACGAAAGGTCCCCTGCCTCAAGTGAACTGCCTGATAGGTTTTCTGTTCTCATTTTACCACCCTGGGCAGAGTCCAGAAATGCTGCGCTGATATGGGTTCCCGTTACCTTTTTCTGCTCAGCAAATCACCTGAAATCTCAGTGCTTAAGGCAATGAAAACATGGATTTGGCAAGTAGGCAGGACCCAACAGAGACAGCGCATCTCTAGACCATGTACATCAATGGAAGAAGCTCACATGTGGGAAAACTGACATGGGCTGTAAGGTGGGATCTCAGCTGGGGCTGTGGCCAGAGAAGCCACATGTGGCCTGTGAGGGTGACATTTTTTTTTAGCATAATAGTTGTGTTTATAGTACAAATATTCCAAGAGAACATGGAGAGTCCTATTACTTTTTGTGCATGAGAAGTCACATAATGTCACTTCCAAATTAGTCACAGCTTCACTCAGATTCAAAGAGAAGGAACACAGACCTCAACTCTTGATGAAGGAAAGCTAACATCATGCTCCAAGAAGAGCATGTGAGATATGACATCTTCACAAAATATCTCCTGCCTCAGTTTCTCCTGAAATGAGTAAACATAGATCAAGACATATTTTAAACACATTATTATAGTAAGATATTATATCCAGACACCAAATTCATTACATTTCCAAGTACTGCTATCTGGTTGAATGGGTCAATATACCAATAACTAAAATGGATTTTGACTCAGGATTTTGCATTCATTTGGGATGCAGGAAAAGATGGCTTGGAATGAAGAGTCATTTTACCCCTCCATTCATGAGAGAAGGCAAAGTATTGGGTGAAGTTGTAGTAATATTTTATGGATACTCTATGATCATTTCCTAAATTGAAGGTCAGAGGTATTAAATTGTACTCTACTGATCTGAAACAAAATTCCTAAGGGGTGAATGGAATTTCTTACTAAAGTATCAGGAGCACAACAAAGTAACAGGGGATGAAGAACAATCAAAATCCTACACATATGAAAGGAAGACTAAATTCTCTATAATGACCTGGAAAGAGATGTGAGCCCTAGGTCTCTATCATTTGCTCACTGTGAAGTCTCAGAAAAAACATTTTCTCATGTCCCAGTATTTGATTTCTTTCCCTACAAATCAAGAAATTGAACAAATAAAACATGTCAAGTTTCTTTCCACTCTTAAAGCAACGTGGGCTCCATTGATTAAGTTGTGTACAGCTTCTTTGCTTTACAAACACTTTTGAGCTCTGCCATCAATCAATGTTGCAATGTTCCAGAAGCTATAAAAGGTCTCCTGACTGTCTGGATCAAAAAAAAAAAAAAAATGTTCCTCAGATACTATGTGGTCCACAGAGCATGTTTACACTGGTGGCTCAAAGGGGGAAATTGACCTTTGCAGTGAAATCCCCAATAACCTGAGATCTAAAATGGACCAGCAGGAATAATGGAACAAGACTCTCAGATCTGAAAATAGTAGTCAAGGGGGCATATTGTGGATTCAGGTGCTCTGTGTTCCTAGGTTCTACCCAGGTGTACAAACTCTGTCCATCATGATTCTTAACATCTCTGTGAATCAGAGTATCCATGAAAAAGAAAAAAAAAAAAAATAGAATCAAAACATCATGTAGTTTTGAGGAGTAAATGAGCCAAAATATTCAAAGTTCTTAGCAGAGTTTCTAGCACACGGTAATCACTGTGATAGATATAGATAAGTATCGATGTCTCCATCCCCTGTTCTAAAAATCAGTAACACTAGTTCACCAGCAGATAAGACAGTCTGAACAAAATGAGTCTATAGTCCATAATAATTGGAAGAAAAATCAGGGGAGCATATAATTAAGAAAACTTGATAAAAAAAAAAAAACATTTTTATCACTAGTGTAAGAATGGTCACTCATTTACATGGACCAGAATACAAAGATCAGAACTGATCTCAGCTTATTTTATTTACTGCTTTATAGGTAATAAAATTCACAATTGTTTTGTTCTGGGAAAATTGGTTGTATATAGTAAGAGATTCTGTAAGATCAGAAAAAAATATGAAAAGAAGATGACTTGTAGTTGAAGTATATTCTGGATTTATATATGGTTATTTATGTCTCCAACTTAACTAGGAAACTTCCTCCCCAAATTGGATCTCTTCATCTGGATATTAGGTAACTCCTGAAAGATGGACACAATATTGTGGGTCTAAATGGATTTTTAATTCCAGTTAGAGAAGCAAAAAGAGTTGCTACTGTCTTGTGTTAACCATAATATAACTAACTAAACCAGGAAATTGATGCTGATGTATTAAAACTATGAAACAAATTTTATAATTCCTTCACTGTCCCATGAATGTCCTTTTCTGGTATAAGATCAACCAATATTCCAACATCACCTTTAATAGCAATGCTTTTTTCTCATGACCTGGACACATTTTCTTTTCAAGACATAGTTTTGCTGTGACCTCCAACTCCTGGACTTCAGCAATGCTCCTGCCTGAACCTCCCTAATAGCTGCAAGTATAGACATATGCCACAGCACCTGGCTTAAACTGGATACTTTTGAAGAGTACTAGTCAATGATTTTCTTAAATAACCTTAAGTGTGGATTTGCCTGGGCTGGAGCTGTAGCTAAGTGAAAGAGCACTTGCCTAGCATGTGTGAGGCATTGGGTTCCATTCTTAGCATGGCATAAAAATAAACAAATAAAATAAAGGCATTCTGTCCATCTAAAAATATTTTTTAAAAAATTAAAAATTTGGATTTGCCTAATGTTTCCTTATATATTATGCTACATTTCCCATATTATTATTTATGCATGCAATTTATTTTTTGCAATAAGACCTCAGACGTAATGCTGTAACAGTGCCTATACACAGTATCAAGACACAAATGACAATAAGTCATTACTGGTTTCCTTCACCTTGATCATTTGTTCAAGGAGCTGTCTCAAGTTTCCTCCATTTCAATGTTACTATTTTCACCTTGTAAATTAATATGTTTCTTGATTGAACATACTTTTGAGACTATGAAAACACCTTGATTCTCATTATACTTTAACCCAATAACTTAAGCACCCATCAATGATTCTTGCCAGAAACAACTGAGGTCTTTGCAAATGGTGATTTTTCATTTCCATCTCTCTGTCATTCTATCATGCCCCTCGTTTTCTCGCATTTGTTTATTCAGTCCAATTATTTATTCATACTAGTATGGAATATTTATTTTCCTTTATGAATTATAATCCACTGTGGTCCCAGAATTGGCCAGTGGGATCTCTTCCAAGTTGTCTCTAAGTCCTTTCATACAACCCCATTAACTTCTGAGTGCTCTCTTCCTTTGTGGAAGGCAGTTTTTGCAACCCTTCTACTACTAGAATTCTTTCTTATTTTCTAGCACAAAATATTTCAAGTGCATCCTGTAATTTCTCTGCACTGGCCCTGGATTCCCTTCTCTAAGGAACTCTAGTTCTTTTTCCTGAAGAATGGTAATTCTAAATAAGATCCAAGAGCCACACACTATTTTTTCCTGGGGTACCACTATTCCTAGGACCTCTCAGTGGACATACCTAGGTGGTACAGGGAACTAGACACATTCATATGCATATCTGCATATCTGTTCCTATAACTACTCATTTGCATGTATATGAAGAAATGAAGATATCTGCAAATCTAATCTGACACAACACAGTTCACTCTACCTTTCATTTATTGGTAATCTCTATCTTCACCAAAGAGAAACCTGGCTCTTATCCACAATATTTTCTTAATTATTTTCTTAGTCCCATAATACACATAAATTAGCTTCAAAATTGAGAAAAATCCCACATATTTACTAGCGACTATATAATATCCATGTTATTTTTTTCTCTAGTCATACATTATATAATTAATTCTATTTCTCAAAATTTCTTTGCATTTTTTTCTTCTTTTTTCCCTTTAATGTGGTTATATTATTAACTTATGATATAGTTAGGAATATTTGTTACAAATATGTTGAATCTTGTGTTCTACATTCAGGTTTATTTGACTTATTTGTTTAGTTGGGGGACATGAAACATTAAAATGTTTTAAGAATCAAGACAATACAAAGGTACCATGAAAGAAATGGTAATCTCCCCCCGCCACACACACACACACTACAGTCTTCTGCATTCTGCACTTTGAAAAATAAGTTTGTATTGTGAGATGTGATTAGTGTGGCAAATTACAATTACTACTTCTATTACCTTGGGTACCAATTGTGTTCATGTGAAGGGTGTGTAACTTCCACCCACTCCTCTTTTTTCTGACTGGACTGTGGATGTGATGCTTGGAGTTTAAGTCTCCATATTGTTCCTTTTCCTTCCTCTTCTCTCCTCTCTTACCCACCTACATTTCTCAAGGAAGAATTCGATCCTGTGCAAAAATTTCTCTACTTCAACGTAAGAATGAACTACAACCCCCAAATATCAATTCATTCATTCACTTTCATTCCATCACTCATTCATGCACCGACTCAATCATTTGAAATTATATAATCCACCAGGTTTTGACACAAGCTCAAGAGTAAATAATGATGCAGCTATTTAATTTATGAAACATGCCAACCATTTTTGGGTTCCAGAAAGCTCAGAGGGTAGGGACTCACCATTGAAGTTAACATTGCGGATATACTTCAACAACTTCTTGCCACCAGCTTGCTCCATCTCTGGGCAGACACCCCGGTAATCAGCACAGAGATCCTTGTTCATGTGGTGAAGAGCATGCGCCATGGCATACACAGCATCGATCACGAACTGAACTTTACCTTCCTGCTCATAGTTGGAATCTTTTCCAATTCTCTCCTGTCCTGCACATTAAAACAAGAAACACACATGCACCAAGATTGGTGTTGAGTAGAAGGTCTAAATTTGCATTGACTTTCAAATGAGCATTAAGAAATGAAAGTTTTAAGGAATGCAGTAATGCAAGCCACACATTCACATCTGGCTTGCATCTCAGGTGATTTTAAGAGTTTGTGGTAATTTGCTTTGGAACACCCTGATTTATCAAATAAACTTTATTTTTGTGGTGCTGGGGATTGAACCTAGGAATGCTTTATCACTGAGCCACATCCTCAGCACTTTTTATTTTTTGAGACAAGGTCTCACTAAGTTGCTGAGGATGTCCTCAAATTTACAATCCTCCTGCTTCAGCCTCCTGAGTCACCAGGATTTCAGGTGTGCCCCCCTTTGCCCAGCTTATTAGATAAACTTTAGAAGCAGTACTTCAAAGGGTCACAATGGCAGCTTTTGCAATAAATCAATACACTATCCAATATATAATGGTCCCATATCAAGGGTCTGGGGAGTAGAAACGGAGTTCCCAAATTTGAATTCAAATCTTTAAAGTATATTTGCTCTGGACAGGCCATCAGGAAAATGATAGAAAACATTCTAAATTTCACACCTGAACTCATTAACTTTTATATACCTACTCCCCCTACCATGCTGCCTATCTGAACTGTTGGTATTATGGGAGACTGAGGTGCTCAGGCTAGAAACCCTGGTGACCATTTTTTATTCTCTCACTCCTCACTTTCACATATATTGGTCTAATGAATGGCCGGTCCTCTGAATTCTACCTCTGAAACACTGAACAGTTCTGGGCACTCTACTGATGCCTTACTATTATTAGTTTGGGTACAGTGCTTACTATCTACCTGCAATTATTCATTTCTCCTTATTCACCTTTGCAAACTACAGAGCTGACCACCACAATTCCATGCTCAGAATCCTTCTTGGCTCTCCACTAACTACAAAATAAAAACCAAATCTGTTACCCTGACAACAAAGAGTATTCTCTCCTTTGCCCTTAGCTGCCTAATAACAGACTGACACTGATTAAGTCCCCATGCTGTTTTGGAAACAATGCATTTTTAAAATTATTATCTCATCCACACTTCGTGAGTTTCATGTTATTTGTTCTTATTCTATTCAAGGCAAAGCTGAGGCTTCCAGAGGCCAAATTACCTTCCCATGATCATTTACAGGTAGAACAATCACAAAGACTTAGGCTCCCCAGAACTCAAAACCCATGTTCATTTCACCTGCCCCACCATTTCCTACATATTTTTCCCCTTCTAAATACAGATGACTAATCTTTCTGTTAGTATGGTTTTGCTCTTTGGTTTGCTAGATACCCTACCTCTTTCTTTTTACCCACTATTCTTTCTCCAAAACACAACCTAAAGGTCTCCTACACATTGCCCTTCAATTCTAATTAAAGATTTCCATAGAACATTTCAAACTTCTGGCCGAACGTTAAAGATAGATGTGTTTTAATGGTCGTAGACATTTTCTTCTTTCATTTTCTCTTCCATCACCAGTCCTACACAACTTGTATTAAATTATGCATGAAGTACATAATAAATACTATTTATTCTCTTTAGATCTCTTGTCCTCTGTGAAAAATGAATAGCCACAGATTGAGTTTCACTCTCAATGATACTTTCCAAAATCATCTTCTATGGCACATTTGTGTAGTAAAGAGCAGTAGGAATTCCATACCCCAAACCCTTTCCCTGAAAAACACAGGCAGGATTTTTTTTTTTTTTTTTTAATTTTGAAACAAGGTCTCACTAAGTTGCTCAGGCAGGCCTGGAACTTGAGATCCTCCTGCCTCAGCCTCCCTACTAGCTGGAATCACAGGCATGTGCCAGTGCTCCCAGATACAGGGGACTCTTGATACCCACTGAGTTAAAACCATGTGTAGGGCTGGGGTTGTGGTTCAGTGGTAGAGCACTTGTCTAGCATGTGCAAAGCACTGGGTTTGATTCTCAGCATAACATAAAACCAATAAATAAATAAAAATCATAAATAAAAGGTATTGTGTCCACCTACAACTAAAATTTTTTAAAATGTGTTGGCTTCTTTGCTGAAAGATTATTTTCAGAGCATTTATTAAAATGTGAAGCATAATATGCATAAGAGAAATTCAAGAAAAATACAAATAAGAAATTTGTATTTCTCTTATTGAGAGTACACATTAATCTCTCAGACACTTTTTGTTCCCTGTGAAGCTCATTTACATACCAACCTGATGCTGCCTGCATGTCACAGAAACTAGGGCTTTATTGTACATTCATATTGCTACTTTCAAATAAAATTCAAGACTGCTGGGATTTTATTTAATCTTGGTATTTTTTGACCACTTTCTCTTAAAAGGAAAATGCTGGTTCTTAGAGACAGTGTCATGATTACTCAGTTACTTTATTCTCATACTATGCAAATGATGTTCTTAGAACAACCATATCTAATAAGTAATCTAAACAACACAGTGTAATATACAGCCTTGTATATATACTTTGTTTTTTATTTTATTTTTTTAAATTTTTGTGTGTTTGGGGATAGATGCTGGAAAGAGAGATTACTTTGTTAAGAGGTAAATTTCACCTGAATTTTGCCATGTATCAGTCAACTCCTCTGAAGGGGTTTTGCCATTTTGCTTTTTTACGATAGATGAGATGCTCATTTCAGACCAAGTATAATGTAAATCTAGAATTTGCATCTATCACATATGTAAGAAAAGCCACCACAGTGAGTGCATTTTTATTTGCGTTTTTTTCTTATGTGGGAGTTGTAACATCTTTGCACACAGAAAGATGCAAATGGTTTCTTTTTGTGCAAATTGTTTATTATTGAGGTAATTTTAACTTTTAAAATTTTCTATTTTTAAAAAGTGTATTAACTTAATTCTTAGAGATTCAGTTACAAATGTTTTCCTTGGTTGTTTCTTTATTCTTTTTCAAATACAATTTTGTTTGATTAAAAATTTTCTAATAAAATTTATTGATTTTTCCCTCATTACATCTGGATTCTCAATCATGTCCAGAACAAAAATGTACCACTCCAGGTTCCATTTATATTTTATATTTTCTCCTAGTAACTCTCTAATATACAGATCAACATTGGATTCACTTGGAATGTATTCTTCCATCCAATTATCCAAAAATAATTTTTTGAATATTTTATTTGATTTTTGTTGTTGTTTGTTTTGTTGTTTTTGGTTTGTTTTTTTTTTTTTTTTTTCCAATCTTCCTAGATGTTTTTGCTTATTTTTTTGGAAATAGCCTTTACTAACAGTTATTTAGCTTCCAAAAAAAAAAATAAATCAAACAAAAAACTTGATGATATGTTTACTGAATTTGTCTCACGTTTACTAATAAATCTACCTAGAAATAGACATCTTAATGAATCTAAGTCTTCCTGCATGTCTTTTAATTTATCCACATTTACTTGGCTTCCCCAATAGTGTTTTAAAATGTTTCTCACATAGATTATAAAATGTTGCTTGAAAAGTTCAGTCAGTATTTCATTTACTTGTATATTATATATATATATATGTGTTTATATATATAAATAGAAATGTAAACAAACATAGTCACATATCTATAAATAGGCATATGCACATATGTATACATACACATTTATGTCCAAGGTATAGCCTTGGACTACTATATCTTGTTTTTGACACCTTTCTTTCTACCTCCCCTCCCCATATATATAGTTTACTTTTCCGCTTATCTTCTCACTGGTTTTGTGTACATGAACGTTATGCTTTGTTTCGTTATATTTATTATATGACTATTTGGTTATATTTCAAACTTCTATTACAAAAATATAAAAATCATAAAGCAAGGTTGAAAGAAATTCACAGTGAGCCCTCTAACCAAATTCTAACAATATCATTTTGCTATACTGTGGTATTTATTTTTCTAACATTACCATTGAACTTATAAGGTTAACCATTTTATTTAATTTAACTTTTTTAGATGTTGATGGACTTTATTTTATTCATTTATTTATATGTGGTGCTGAGAAGTGAACCCAGTGCCTCACATATTCTAGGCAAGTGCTTTACCACTAAGCCCCAACCTCAGCCCCAGGCTAACCGTTTTAAATATTGACTTTGTAACTTGATACTTTATAAATTTCTCTCATTTTTATAGTACTTACAAAGTGTACTATTGGAGGCATTATGGCCATATATATACTACTGTAATAAAATACAGTTTCTAAACTGTATTCATAAAGACATTTGTCCCAGAAGGTCAGTTGTTTGAAAATAACTGAACTATTTACAATAACAAAATATTTTATTATTTGAGAAATACTGCAGGTTCTATCCCTGTCTTGGAGGATCACCAGGCATATTAATGTATTCAAGAATCTGAGAAGACTCGAGGGTTAAATGTGTCAAGCTAACAGAACTGGACAAATGTATCCTTATGTCAAGAAAATCAGAAGCGGCAAGTTCATGCAAAGAATAAAAAAAACACTTAAAACTTTACTTTTGCTAATAGAGCAGACACAATTCTTTACCAACCCCACAGTTTCTGGCTAGTTTCTGGCTAGTTTCTACCGTCCCCTGCACCTCTTCTCCTAACTGAAACCTTATTCTGTTCAAATATTGGTGGCCACCCATAGAAGGGGAGCAGTTGGTGGATCTCTCCTGAGACTCATCCTGACTTGACATCGTCCATGCCATTACCTCTGGAGGGCCTGGTATAAGAAAAGTCAAGGAACACAGTTCTAATCATGAGAAATAAGAAAAGAGCTCCAGGGAAACTTCTAAGAACGTTATTTGCTCTTACCATGAGATTAGTTGATGACATCAAAAAACTCTTTCCCCATACACTCCGTAATTACTTTATTTATTGAATAGGCCTGAAGAAAATACACAGTATATACCCACAATGAATATGTGGCAGGGACAAGAAAATACACCTGAGCTGAGTGTTAAAAGCCTAAGAAACAAAAAAATCACCCTACGTTTTTTGGTTATTTTTGGTACTGGAGATTTATTCCAGGGGCACTCAACCACCGAGCCACATCCCCAGTCCTTTTTAATTTTTTATTTCAAGAAGTTATTGAGACTGGCCTTGAACTTGTGATCCTCCTCCCTCAGCCTCCTGAGCTACTGGGATTGCACCACGGACACCGCAGCCAGCTCCTACATTTGTTTTTATAATGGAATATATTAAGTGGTTTTGCCACTTACTAAAGTTTGATACTCAATAACTTCCAGGCTGGCTTAAACACTATTTATGCACCACTTTACAACATTTTAAAGGACTACCATTAAGCACACAATACACACACATTGGAATGCGGCACTAAATATTTTCAGCAGCACAGCTGGAAACAGAATTTTTTAAAAAGCATTTCTAGTTAATTCTCCATTAATGGCTCCTTCTTTCAACCTTTCTGATTAAATGAGATGCTGTTTTGTTTCTTTACCCTTTTACTTTCTTGGTAAAGGCACTTCATCCTTTTTGTCATGTTTCCCAGGAGAGAGTCTCGGGATTTGGAGGAAGTAAGAACTCTGGGGCATTATCTTCCACTCCCACAGCATGCAAAGAGGCTCAGCTTTCCAAGTCTCCTGATTCTCTGCTCCCATTGTTACTTTTACCTGGAGTCCAGTATTTATCTTCAAACTGCACACTCTTTTAACCCTCTCTTGAATAAATTGTGGATTGCCCTACACAAGAATAATCCATAAAGGCTTTTGCTATCAGAAATTCTAATGTTTGTACTGCTAGCGAGGACATTTCTTTGGAGTACCTGCTTAACTTGCCCATTCAAACAAACCGCTTCTCAGAATATGTGCCTCAGTAAAGAAGCATCTGCAAATTGTTAGGGGAGAGACATGAAATTATTAATATAAATAATGCTGTTTGAAGGGAAATCTAAGAGAGAGAGGAGAGACAGGACAGGATGCTGGGTGGGCCTGGAAACCAATAAAAATGTCTGCTACGGCACTGAGATACAGTTACCAGGAAGATCCAGGACATCGAACCAACTGGCCACTGCGTCCCCCATGCTTCTAAGGGAGTGAAAAAATTGCAATTTTTATTCAGATTTCAAATATCAATTCAAGTAATTTGTACTGGGACACCCTCTCTGAAACAATGCCCATTTGGTGCTGAGGACCCTTTTTAAGAGACCAAGCTGCCTGTTATACTGAGAGGCACCTGGTACCGCTCATAAACCTTGCATTAAGCAAATTAATTCTATTATGCATCAACACTCAATTACTTCTTGAGGTGGAAGTCCTGAGTAGTGAGGTATATAATTAACTGATGTTTGGATATATGAAAAATAATAAATACCCTAATAAAGAGGAAAAAATGTTATAGGATTTTTTAAAAGAGAGGGTATACTTTGGTTACCAGGAAACTGCTAGATTTTGAATATGGAGGATACAGGGACGGCAGGGTGGGAAGATCCTGAAGTGTTTGGAGAAGTTGCAAAATTTTGAAAATACAACATGGAAATAGTTACCCAGCATGGCTTATTAAGATACTACTGCTATCCTGTCTATAACTTAGAAAAATAAATAATTGTTGACTCGGTATTTTATCCCCTTGCAAGTATGCATTTCCCTTTAGAAAATGAAGACTAATGGAAAAATAAGATTTGGTGCTTACAAATGTTTACTTTAGTGGCATCTTCTATAGTGACCCCATTTAGAGTAAAAAAAAATCCATGACTTTGCAAAAAATATTATCAACAGAAGGAAAATCAGAAGGTCTGCATCAAGTCAGGAATAGAATTGTGCCTCTAAGGTGAGGATGAGTGAGAACTGAATGGGATAAGCGAGTTGAGAAGAGGATGATGGGGTCCCAGTGGGTCTCAGCATCATGGGTACCATGTGTTTATTTGTAGACTTTTTATGGGCCACGTCCCATCGGAAGCACTTTTCACAGTTTGACGTTTAGCTCTCACGACACCCTCTGGAGCAGACACTCTCATTTTCTCACTGATTTCCTTCTGTTACTCTACCGCACACTATAGACAGTGAACCACATGATTTCCTCCCCAGCTAAACAGGGGAAAGTGATGAGCTTGAGGTTTTCCCTATTAAATCTTTTCCTTTTCACCTTTAGTTTTGAATCATAAATAATATTCAAGTTCATGCAAGCCATGATTCTTATTTAAGTTTTCTTATCCTCACTGGAAGTTTCACTGGAGTTCCTACAGGAGGAAATGGAAGGTTATGGTGACCACTGTTGCAGCATTCCTTGGCCTTTCCTTGAGTAAAAAAGTTAGGACTCACAACAATTACCAAAGGTTGGTGGAAAAACCAAACCACATTAAAATAAAAGAATTTTAGCAACATAAGAGTTAATAAATTATTAAAGAAATCAGCATCTGGTCTTTAACCATGACATTATTTTGATTAAAGTTTATTGTCCAATAAAATCTCAAGCACATATTATTTAAGATAGACATACAAGTAAGCATGTACCCCCAATAGGTTGTTACCTGAGAGGACCATTCTATGAGTAAGAAAGACTTTTCACTGAGCATTACATGGCTATTCACATGAACGCTGGCTCCATGTCTAATGACACTTTTCTTTAGCAGGGATGGTCCTGTTTAGGTAGACCTTAAAATGACCCAAAATTTCTGATTCCGACATTTTCTCTTGATGGTTATCAGGCACTCCTGCCTAAGAATCTCTTTAGTAGCCTCCAGTCTTACTTATTCTTGGGGTTAACATAAGTGTACATGTTAAGTTACATTTAACTATTGTTTCTTCTTTTAAATGCCCAGGAATGGCTAGGTTTTGGTTTTAACTGTTTTGCTAGGTGTTCAAGATCAAGCTGGTCAAACTGACCTTGTTCTTATCTGTTGTTAAGGGATAGCTGAGTTACCACAGAGGTCACTCATGGAGAACTTCAGAGCAGCTTCTTAGCTCCTCTAGTGCCATTCGCTAGGTAGGGTCTCCGTGATGAGGTGACATCTTTTGGAAGCATCAGGGATGTCTCCCTTTTACAATGACCCTCCTCTTTGCAGCAGGGGCACTGATGGGCTTTTCATCCTCTAGTGGTCTCATTAATCTCCCTGATTGGGAGATCATGTGGCCCAGAGTTGCAAAGCTCCTTAGAGAAGTTCTCCCATTCCCTGGGTTCAGGCTGACTCAGAGGGCAACAACCAAATATTGGTTTTCTTGTTCCCTGTATTTTAATCTCAATCTCTAAGTTTGATCTTAAACATCCAGCAAGCCAGTCTCACCAGTCATAAAGTAAGAGTACTGGGCTTTAACTTTAATGTTTATGACTTTACAGTCATTTACCCCCTTTTATTTAAAACATTAATCAGGCAACAGTTATAGAGTTTATTGGGAAAATACAAAATGGAATTAACACAGTAAAACATTTAGTTCCTGTAATAGCTATCTTGAATTTTGGTTGAGCTATACATTATATTCCCTGTTTGAGATAGGTGATGGCTTATTATCTCAAATTAATTTAGGTTGTTTGTTCCTGAAGTAGTACTTCTGCAATTGGGGTCAATATTATCTTATCTGTCCTATACAACAAAAAACAATCTTTTGAATATTACTTTAAATAAGCTGAAGTCTGGCTTATTTTGGAGCATTCTGACATGCAGCAGGGTGGGAGGCAGAGCCTTATCTCAGGTAAGGCGGAGCTAATCAGATGTCTCTAACAAACAATTTGAGTAACCCCATACATGTCAAAACTACTGATTTTAGTTTAAAAACCAAGATATCATACAAGTGTATTGAACAGTATCTACCATCTCTTTCCTGTGGAAGAAGAGTCCTAGAAACAATTGATATTAGAAATTTTATAGATATCAACATTTTATTAATTTGGCCACCTAGAGACTTGTGAGGTAAGTAATTTCAAAAATATTTTACTTTCATTTGCTTACCCAATTTAAATAGAACATTTTGAATCACGTGAATTAAAGTATCTGGATCCATTTTTTAAATTTTAATTTTATGAGCTCTTGCTATTTTGTTATCATGTACATACATAGACAACACGATATACACATAACACAAAAGAAAGGCCTCGTAGCCTTTTATAGGTGACTTTCTATTGCAATGTAACAGATGTTCAAAAGTAACTCTAGATTTGAACAAAAATGTAATTGATTAAAAAAAAATTATCCTAAGTATGTAGGATCAAAATTGTAAGTTCAAAAAATATAGCATTTAAGGAAAAACAAGACAAAACAAGAGTCCTAGAAGAAAAGAATGATAATGGCCATTAATTATAGCATGAGAGAATGAGAAAGGCAGAGACAGGGAGGGAGAAGAAAAGAGAGAGAGAGAGAGAAAGTTCACGTTTGCAGGAAAAGCAAAGATCGTAAGGAAGAGAAAACTTGGGCAGCAAACCAGCGGAGTCACCTCCGGGACCCATTCCCAGCCTCGGCCGGGGTAGATCCAAGGCTGACCTCTCCCAGCTGGCTGAAACCAGAATTGGAGTCAAAGTCCTGATAGGGGGGTTAAGACCCACACATGCTAGAATCTGGGAGGGTCTGAAGCCAGGCTCTCCCTCCTTCCCCTCCCCTCCCTTGGCTCAGAACCTCCACGCCGAGGTTGGTCGCCATCAAGAGGCAAGCCAGTGGGCGAGCCAGCCCGCCTGACCCCCAGATTGAGGTTGGATGCCATTACTGAGCCTGCCTGCCTGACCCCTGCTACTCCTGAGGGACACAGCTCTTGCCTCTGTGCTCATCACACGCTCACTGGGGCTCCCCAGCTACTTTGGAGGCTGTTGCAGGCATTTTGAATTATTCCTCAGGGCGTGGCCATCATCATCGGAAGGGCGGCTCCCTTCCTGGGACACCTACAGGAGACTGGAGGAACTTTGACAGGACTCATGGTCAAGAAGAGGAGGTATTGAGAGACTTGGGACCAACTCAAAGCCACTGGGTGAATCTCTCCCACTGGGCAGGCTCCCCGGATGGGGCAGTAGTCCCGGAATGCAGGGAACTTCCTGGAATAGAGTGACCCAGTGAGACTCCCACGCTGGAGCTGTGAACCCGGTCAACCAGGAGAACTGCAGAGGAGGGCCGCACAGCGAGACGCTTAGATGCAGAGTGAGGATCCCAGGCCTGGGCAGCAGGACTGGACCACAAGCAGCTTCTTGGTGAAGGGGCACACAGCCAGAAGCTTCAGCACAGGGCGAGGATCCCTGGCCCAGGCAGTAGCTCCAGTCCCCAGGGAATGCAGCAGAGGAGGGCTGCTCAGCGAGAGAGTCCCTCACAGGGCCAGGCTCCACAGCCCAAGTGGTAGATGCAGATCCATGGGAACATCGCAGAGGACGGCTGCCCAGTCCAGGCGGTAGTTCTGGACCGAAGGAAACTTCTTGGAGGAGAGCTGCCCAGCAAAACTTTCCCATCCAGTGAGTCTTCCCCACTGGGCAAGGCTTTCCCACCTGGGCAGTAGAACTAGAGACACAGGACCAGATCAGATGTGCCCCAGTCCACAGTCTAGACCCCCGTTGGCTGACCATCAGTCAACGAGTGGAGGTGACTCTGCCCACTGACAGGGAATATACCCCACCTGAAAGCCACCACCGCTAGAGGGGCAGCTTCTTGTGGAGCACTGCATTATCAAGTTCCTCCAAGACTTCAGGCTACTGAAGACTAGGGGTGAGTTATTGGAAATCTTCAGGGACACTATTAGTCAATAGAGGAAATCTGCAATATCCCAGAGTTTCACTTCTAGAGGGATAGATACCTGAGCAATATGAGAAAGCAAGGGAAGAAAAAGTCCCAAACAAACCTAGATGCTACATCAATAAAATCCAATGACAGCATGGAAGAAGAAATGTCAGAAAGGGAGTTCTGAATGTACATAATTAAAATGATCAGAGAAGCAAACTATGAGATGAAAGAGCAAATGCAGGCTTTGAATGATCACACCACTCAACAGTTAAAAAAGCAAATGCGGGAAGCAAGAGATCATTTCAATAAAGAGTTAGAGATACTGAAAAAAAAAACAAACAGAAATCCTTGAAATGAAGGAAAGAATAAACCAAATTAAAAACTCCATAGAAAGCATAACCAATAGGATAGAACACCTGGAAGACAGAACCTCAGACATTGAAGACAAAATATTTAACCTTGAAAACAAAGTTGACCAAACAGAGAAGATGGTAAGAAACCATGAACAGAATCTACGAGAATTATGGGATATCATGAAAAGGCCAAACTAAGAATTATTGGGATTGAGGCAGGCACAGAAAAACAAACCAAAGGAAAGAACAATCTATTTAATGACATAATATCAGAAAATTTCCCACATCAGAAGAATGAAATGGAAAATCAAATACAAGAGGCTTATAGGACTCCAAATATACAAAATTATAGTAGACCCACATCAAGGCACATTATAATGAAAATACCCAACATACAAAATAAGGACAGAATTTTAAAGGCCATGAGAGAAAAGAATCAAATTACATTCAGGGGGAAACCAATACAGATATCAGCAGATATTTCAACCCAGGCCCTAAAAGATACAAGGGCCTGGAACAACATTTTTCAAGCTCTGAAAGAAAACAGATGCCAACCAAGAATCTTATACCCAGCAAAACTTACCTTCTTATTTGATGACGAAATAAAATCCTTCCATGATAAACAAAAGCTAAAAGAATTTACAAAAAGAAAGCTGGCACTACAGAACATTCTCAGAAAATATTCCATGAGGAAGAGATGAAAAACAACCACGTAAATCAGCAAAGGGAGGAACTACCGTAAAGGAATATCCAAATAAAGGAGAAACCAAGTCATATCAAGAAAAAAGAGCCAAAAAAAAAAAAAAAAAAGAGCCAAATGACCAGGAATACAAATCATATGTCAAAAATAACCCTGAATATTAATGGCCTGAACTCATCAATCAAAAGACATAGACTGGGAGATTGGATTAAAAAGAGAGAACCAACAATTTGCTGCCTGCAAGACACTCATCTCACAGAAAGAGATACACACAGACTAAATGTGAAAGAATGGGGAAAAACATACCATCCATATGGACTCAGCAAAAAAGCCAGAGTATCCATTCTCATATCAGATAATGTGGACTTCAAGCCAAAGGTAGACAGAAGGAATAAAGAAGGACATTTCATACTGCTTAAGGGAAGCATAAATCAGCAAGACATAACAATCATAAATATCTATGCCCCCAGAGTGGCTCATCCACGTATGTCAAACAAATCCTTCTCAATTCCAGAAATAAAAGAGATCACAAACAATAATACTAGGTGATTATAACACACCTTTCTCACCACTGGATAAATCTTCCAAACAAAAACTGAACAAAGAAACCACAGATGTCAATAACACAATCAATAATTTAGACTTAACAGACATATATTGAATATACCATCAACAAAGAGTGAATACACTTTCTTCTCAGCAGCACATGGATCCTTCTCTAAAATAGAACATATTCTATACTACAAAGCTAATGTTAGCAAATACAAGAAGATACAGACACTACCTTGTATTCTATCAGATCATAATGGATTGAAATTAGAAATAAATGACACAATAAAAAACAGAAACTACTCCAACACTCGGAGATTAAATAATATGCTATTGTATGATGAATGGACAACAGAAGACATCAGAGGGATATAAAAAAATCCTCAGAGGCAAACGAGAACAAAGATACATCATATCAAAATCTCTGGGACACTATGAAAGCAGTACTTAGAGGAAAATTTATTTCATGCAGTGCATTCAATAAAGAAGAAAATATCAACAAATAAAAGACCTAACACTACAGCTCAAAGCCCTAGAAAAAGATGAACAGAGCAATACCAAAAGTAGTAGAAGACATGAAATAGTTAAAATCAGAGCTGAAATCAATGAAATTGAAACAAAAGAAACAATAGAATAAATTGACAAAATAAATAGTTAGTTCTTTGAAAAAATAAACAAAATTGATAAACCATTAGCCACACTAACAAAGAGAAGGAGAGAGAAAACTCAAATGACTAAAATTTGGAATGAACAGGAAATATCATGACAGACACAAATGAAATACAAAACAAATTAGAAGCTATTTTGAAAATCTATATTCCAACAAAATAGAAAATCTAGAAGACATCAACAGGTTTCTAGAGACATATTACCTAAACTGAACCAGGAGGACATACACAACTTAAATAGATCAATTTCAAGTAAAGAAATAGAAGAAGTCATCAAAAGCCTATCAACAAAGAAAAGTTGGGGACCAGATGGGTTCTCAGCCGAGTTCTACAAAACCTTTAAAGAAGAGCTCAGTCCAATACTTCTCAAAGTATTCCATGAAATAGAAGAGGAGGGAGCCCTCCCAAACTCATTCTATGAAGCCAATATCACCCTGATACCTAAACCAGACAGAGACACATGGAGGAAAGAAAATTTCAGACCAATATCCTTAATGAACATTGACACAAAAACTCTCAAAAAATCTTAGCAAATTACATACAAAAATATATTAAAAAGATAGTGAACCATGATCAAGTGGGTTTCATCCCAGGGATGCAAGGTTGGTTCAACATCTGAAAATCAATAAATGTCATTCACCATATCAACAGACTTAAAGTCAAAAATCACGATTACTGCGATAGATGCAGAAAAAGCATTTGATAAAATACAGCATCCCTTCGTGCTCAAAACACTATAAAAAATGGGGATAGTGGGAACATTCCTTAACATTGTAAAAGCCATCTATGCTAAGCCCATGGCCAATATCATTCTAAATGGTGAAAAACTGAAAGCATTCCCCCTAAAAACTGGAACAAGACAGGGATGCCCTCTTTCACCACTTCTATTCAACACTGTCCTTGAAACTCTAACCAGAGCAATTAGACAAACCAAGGAAATTAAAGGGAAATGAATAGGAAAAGAAGAACTCAAACTATTCCTATTTGCTGATGACATGATTATATATTTAGAGGAACCGGGAAATTCCACCAGAACACTTTTACAACTCATAAGTGAATTCAGTAAAGTAGCAGGATATAAGATCAATGCTCATAAATCTACAGCATTTTTATATGCAAGCGATGAAACAGTTGAAAGGGAAATGAGGAAAATAACTCCATTTGCAATAGCCTCAAAAAAATAAAATACTTGGGCATCAATCTAACCAAAAAGGTAAAAGATCTCTACAATGAAAACTACAAAACATTGAAGAAAGAAATTAAGGAAAACCTTAGAAGATGGAAATATCTCCCATGTTCTTGGATAGGCAGAATTAACATTGTCAAAATGGCCATACTACCAAAAGTGCTATACAGATTCAATGCAATTCCAATTAAAATCCCAATGATGTATCTCACAGAAATAGAGCAAGCAATCATGAAATTCATCTGGAAGAATAAGAAACCCAGAATAGCTAAAGAAATCCTTAGCAGGAAGAATGAAACAGGGGGTATCACAATACCAGAACTTCAACTATACTACAAAGCAATAGTAACAAAAACGGCATGGTATTGGCACCAAAATAGACAGGTAGATCAATGGTACAGAATAGAGGACATGGACACAAACCCAAATAAATACAATTTTCTCATACTAGACAAAGGTGCCAAAAATTTGCAATGGAGAAAATATAGCCTCTTCAACAAATGGTGCTTGGAAAACTGGAAATCCATATGCAGCAGAATGTAACTAAACCCCTATCTCTCACCCTGCGCAAAACTCAACTCAAAATGGATATCGACCTTGGAATCAGACCAGATACCCTACATCTTACAGAAGAAAAATTAGCTTCAAATCTTCAACATGTCAGTGTAGGATCAGACTTCCTTAAGAGGACTCCCATAGCACAAGAAATAAAAGCAAGAATCAATAACTGAGATAGATTCAAACTAAAAAGCTTTCTCTCAGCAAAGGAAACTATCAGCAATGTGAAGAAAGAACCTACAGAGTGGGAGAAAATCTTTGCCACTCATACTTCAGATAGAGCACTAATTTCCAGAATATATAAAGAACTCAAAAAACTCTACACCAAGAATACAAATAAGCCAGTCAACAAATGGGCTAAGGAAATGAACAGACACTTCACAGAAGATGATCTACAAGCAATCAACAGATATATGAAAAAATGTTCAACATCTCTAGTAATAAGAGAAATGCAAATCAAAACTACCCAAAGATTCCATCTCACCCCAATTAGAATGGCGATTATCAAGAATACAAGCAACAACAGGTGTTGGTGAGGATGTGGGGGAAAAAGGTACACTCATACATTGCTGGTGGGGTTGCAAATTAGTGCAGCCACTCTGGAAAGCAGTGTGGAGATTCCTCAGAAAGCTTGTAATGGAATCACCATTTGACCCATCTATCCCACCACTGGCCTATACCCAAAGGACTTAAAATCAGCATACTACAGAGATACAGCCACATCAATGTTCATAGCTGCTCAATTCACCATAGCCAGATTGTGGAACCAACCTAGATGCCCCTCAATTGATGAATGGATAAAGAAACTGTGGTATATATATACAATGGGATATTACTCAGCCATGAAGAATAATAAAATTATGGCATTTGCAGGCAAATGGATGAAATTGGAGAATATCATTGAAATAATCTAACCTCAAAAAACCAAAGGACGAATGATCTCACTGATAATTGAATGATGACACATATTGAGGGGTGAGATGGGGGCAAGAATGGAGGAAGGAGGGACTGTATAGAGGGAAAGAGGGTTGGGAGGGGTGGGGGGAAGGAAAAAATAACAGAATGAATCAAAAACTATTACCCTATGTAAATGTATAATTACACAAATGATATGCCTCTACTTCATGTACAAAGAAACAAGATGTATCTCATTTGTTTACAATAAAAATAAATTTAAAAAATAAAAAAAAGAGAAAACTTGAATGTGGGGAAATCTCTTTCCATTTCCCTGAGTGCTTTCAGAAATTAAACATATCCCTAACAATGTTGGGATCCAAAGAGCTGTTTTGTTTGAGGTCCGGGGTGAGGCAGAGGGACTCTTAAATTAACCAAGAGGCAACCCAGGGGGTATGGGTGGGAATTGAGAGGGAGCTGCCCATTGTGAGAGAGGAATTGGTGAACACAGAGGCAAGTCATCTCTCGGCCCCCAGGGAATCACCGGAGCAAAGAACAAGTTCTCCAGGGAGTGTCACTACCCCTAGATAAGGGTGGAGGCTAAGCATGTAGGGGCACCTGGGTGCCCGGGGCTGGGGCTTTCATAGAGACAAAATGTCATAGAGAGAACCCAGGACCCAAGTAGGTCTGCAAGAGGCAGTCCTCTTAGGAAAGAATCCCTGTCAGTCTGGGGCTTTCTCACCTCTCAGGAAAGAGTCCCCCGTCAGCCCGGAGCCGTCCACCCCGCAGTCAGTATAGGGATTCAGCTGTAGTTGCAAGACCGGTGGCTGCGGGTTCCCAGGACCCGCAGAGAGCCTCAGGGGTGCTGGAGGCTCAACGGTCACTTCCCAGGTAACCAAAAGCCAGGGAGAAGCCACTTACCCAATGAGGCTGGTATCTCAATGTCGAGGAGAGCGTCCAGGAGAATGGAAGGTGAGACCAGCGTCTGGGGTGGGGCAGCAGATGGGATTCCATTTGCCTACGCGGCGGTAGAAGAGCTCATTCAAGTCCCGGCACCAATGAAAGCACCCAGAAACCACCCGGATGTGGGAACTCGCCCAAGAGATTTTATTAATCTTACAGGCAGTGTATCTGCCTGCCGGGTGAGAGAGAAAATGAGAGAAAGAGAGAGAGAGCGCAAGGCAAAGAAAGAGTGAAAGTGAAGCTGAGAGAGAGAAAATGGCGGGGGAGCTGTTTATAAGTAGTGGAATTTCTCAGCTAATAACAACGGACCAATGGCTGGCGAGGAGGTTCTCAGGCTAACAATCTGGACCAATGGCTGGCGAGGAGGTTCTCGGGCTAACAATCTGGACCAATGGCTGGTGAGGAGGTTCTCGGGCTAACAATCTGGACCAATGGCTGGTGAGGTGGTTCTCAAGCTAACAATCTGGACCAATGGCTGGTGAGGAGGTTCTCGGGCTAACAATCTGGACCAATGACTGATGAGGAGGTTCTCAGGCTAACAATCTGGACCAATGACTGGTAAGGAGGTTCTCAGGCTAACAATCTGGACCAATGGCTGGTGAGGACGTTCTCAGGCTAACAATCTGGACCAATGGCTGGTGAGGACGTTCTCAGGCTAACAATCTGGACCAATGGCTGGTGAGGACGTTCTCGGGCTAACAATCTGGACCAATGGCTGGTGAGGAGGTTCTTGGGCTAACAATCTGGACCAATGGCTGGTGGGGAGGTTCTCGGGCTAACAATCTGGACCAATGGCTGGTGAGGACGTTCTCAGGCTAACAATCTGGGTTGTAAAGTGGTGTGGGGGAGGGAGAATAATGGCGGCAGCAAAATAGCAGATCTGATGCCAATACCTCCCAACTTAGATGGCCAAGAATTAATTGAAACAGGACCAATGTTCTGTGGCTGAAACAATGAGGAGTTTATTAGAAGTGGTTTTTGTTTGTTTGTTTGTTGGTACCAGGATTGAACCTGGGGTGCTTAATCACTGAGCCACATCCCCAGCGGTTTTTTTTTTTTTTTTTTAAGAGACAGGACCTTGCTATGTTGCTTAGGGCCTCACTAAGTTGCTAAGGCTGGCTTTGAACTTGGGATCCTCCTGCCTCAGCCTCCTCAGTCACTGGGATTACAGATGTGCATTATTAAAGATTTTAAAAGAATTCCAGCAAGGAAGAAACAGTATCTAGTCAAAACACTCCATTTCTTCCCATTTTTTTTTCCAGGATGCTTCCTGGAGGGCTCTTCAATTTTCACTTAAAATTACATTTACTTGGGTAGTTCCATTTTCAATTTCCAGGTAAGTGTATGTAAAAATGCAGGCAGTAAATCACCCAGGGTGAACAGGGTGGTGGGTGCAGTTTAGGTACAATGTACACAGAGCAAGCGATTAAAAGGGGGGATGTTTCCACTTCCGTGTTCAAGGCCCCAAACATGTGGAAGGTCTCCAGAGAGCCTCAACCAAGGAACTTCTGTATTGCCAAGAGTGGTATTTTGGGAGTTGTTTGATATCAGTTGTTCAGATATTAGGTGTCGCCCAAAGCAACATAGCAATATTCAGAGGTAAAATGACTGGGTTATGAGAGCTATAACCTCATGGGTCCATCCTAATTTGAATGGAAGACTGGGTGGTAACTGTAGGCAGGTGGGGTGTGGCGGGAGGAGATGGGTCACTGGGGGTGCCCTGGAAGGGTGTATCTCCCCTGTAGCCCCTTTCCCCTTCCCTCTGCCTCCCAGATATCATGAATGGAGGAACAGCATTCTTCCACCAAGCCTTTCTGTCACGATGTTCTGCCTCACCTTGGGCCCAGGGCTATGGAGTCAGCTATTTATAGACTAAGAAGTTGGAGGCCATGAGCCTCAAACTTTTCCTCCTCTAAGCTGTTCTTATCAGGTATTTCTGTCATAGTGATGTTACAGCTGACTAAAACAAGGACAATGCCAACTAATTCAGCTAAGCTAATCATGACATTTGCTATTAAAACTAATACAAAGGAGGTAATATTCCTTGCTACTAAACAAAAAGTTATGGAATACATAAATTCTTTTAGTTTCTCATATAGATCTTTTTTCTTCTACGTTCTTACGTCAAATGTCTGCTTACACAGTTTGAGTGCTCTCTTTATATAACCCACAGAATCACTGGTGAAGGGTTCATTCCAGAACTGAGTAAAGAAATCCATCCCTACAGGTCTGGAGCCTCTCAGCCCACCACCAGTTCTGCCCCATAGAAATCCTACATATGTCACTCCAGGAATTGTATGAAGCGTCAACCATCAAAACACTCATGAATCCATTCATTTAAAAATGCACTGAGTCACCAGATAAGAGGCTGTGAAATCTTTACAATGGCTGCTAAAAACACAGGCGGAAAGGATGATGGAAAATGGGTGTGGTGGTGACGCCTATAATCCCAGACTTGGGAGGCTGAGACAGGAGGATCACAAGTTTGAAGCCAGCCTTAGCAATTTAGGGAGGCCCTGTCTCAAAATAAAAAAGGGCTGGGGATGTAGGTCAGTGATAGAGCACCTCTAGGTTGCTCAGTTCCCAGAAGGAAGGATAGAATAGATGATGTCAGCAGGCGGAAGACACTGGAACCACAACTTCATCTTTTTCCCCCTCCTTTCCTCTTCTACTCTCGTTCCTCCTCCTCCCCTTTCTAGATATTAGCAAGATTTGTTAAACTTGGAAAACAGCATTGCATGCATGTTTGTGTATGTGCAAGTAACGCGGTTTTACTACAACATAAATTCTCCGTTGAAAAGGAAAATGTTGCCTTAAATTTTCTGCTCCCAGAATGTTCTGCCTCCCAAATATAACTGCTTTCTCTTCTGATCTAAACACACCAGCGTAAACAGAGTTTCTTCTAATGTGACGCAATAGTCATATATAACACCACTTGGTAAATATTCCAAGAAAGAAAAGAGAGAAGAAAGGGCGGGTAGGAAAAGAGAGAGGCAGATGGAGAGGGGGGAGGGCAACACATGAACCTAATCATGTGTCTATTGATGAATTTATAGGAAATAGAGAAGACAGATAACACGTAAGCCAGGGTGCAAAATCCTAAAGTGTGAAATTCTACAGCAGCAATGGAGAACATTTTCAGGTTGCAAAAAATTTACTTGAGGAACATAACTCACAAATGTGGTAGATGAACCGTGTTTGGATAGTGATGTGAACAAATCAACTGTATAAAGACATTTATGAGGAAAGTGAGACATTTGATGGCCTACGGGGTGTACTCTTTCTTGCAAAATGCTGTCTTCTAGAAGCCAGAAGAGACAACCCACCTGGCATTCTTGTAATGCCCTTACAGCACTTCTGGCTCAATGCATGTCTCAGGTTTAGCCTCTCAGAGGCTTGCTCAGAGGGGAAGCCACCCGGCTCAGATCAAAGCTGCTCCTCTCACCCCGGTCATGGTTTCTGAAGTTTCCTAGTGCTAGAGAATAAAAGCATTGTGTCCAAACTTAAAATATTGTTTGCATTTGAATGCACACTGCTTTCTCTATAATAATGGGCTCATTTCTACACTGGTCTAAATACATCTGTCTTTCTCACCTAAGCACCAAGTTCAAGTTGTCTGTTATTCATAGACAGCACAATGACGAACTACAGTAACAGCCAACATTCATGCAATATTTTTCTATACTCCAAAAGTTATTCCAAGCCCTTAACATGCATCATCTCATTTAATTCTCATAATCACCCTATGTGACAAATGCTATTATGATTACTGACATTTTGTAGATAGAAACCGAGGTTTAGTTTAATAACTTACATAATGTTACACAGATAACAAGTGGCTAGTCAAGGAGCTGACTCTACATAAGACTCCCAATCCAGTGTGTGAATATTTTTGATGGAGGCATATTCTGCATACATTGAAAGCGAAGTCATGAGCGAACCATTCAATTTTAACAAATTTCCATGCACAGAACTTGTTTTTAATCACAGAATTTTTTTGGGGGGGGGGTGTTATTCATCATTAATGCTTCTCACTAAGAAATATTTGTTGGTATGAAATCCAGGACTATACTTATGTTTATTCAAGTATTTCAAATACTTGAATACTTGTATATAGAATCATACAATCTTTTGTCTAGGTTCTCTTGATCTACATAACACTATCAACTTTTATCAATTTTTTACATGCATCAATAATTCATTTTATCATTATTATTCCACTGAAAGGATATAAAATTTGCTTATTTTCTATATGATGTCTGGGCTATTTCTAGTTTGGGGCTTGTTGAGGGGCTGGACATGGTAGTGCACACACACCTGTAATCCCAGTGGCTCAGGAGGGTGAGACAGGAGGATCACAAGTTCAAAGCCAGCCTCAGAAACTTAGCAAGGCCCTAAGCAACTCAGCAAGCCACTGTCTCTAAATAAAAATTAAAACCCCCACATGTAACAGGTTTGCCTTCCACAGTTTCATGGATGCTGGTTGAAGACGCTGGACCCGTGTCTTAGAGCCAGGCAGAGGAAGCAGCACAATTTTGTCTACACTGGGTCCCCACAAGTCCAATGGAGGTGAAGCAGAGTTGTCCAGGTGGACTCTGCATATGCAATGGGCTTATGTGACAGCTATCAGTTCTGAGCTTCAACCGTGAATCTTTTACACAGGACTTTCATTACACCTGACTTTGACTCCAGAGGGGTGTATTATTCTTATTATGATGACCGGTTACAAATCCTCCCTATTTTCTATAGGAGCCTACCACATGTGTCCTCCAAGATCACTGTCTACATAAAAACATCTTGAAGAGATTTATCAGGGACTCTACTTCCAAGGTAAGCAGAAACAAGCAAACCAGAGAGAATTGGCCTCTGGAGGGCTGACTACTAATTAAATGGCTGTGAATATTTGGGGACATGCATCTTCATTTATCCTAGACAAATGCTTAGGAGTAGACTTGTGCATTATAGGCTCCAGGATGTTTAATTTTTTTTTTTTTTTTTTTTTTTTTTTTTTTTTGGTACTGGGGATTGAACTCAGGGACACTCAACCACTGAGCCACATTCCCAGCCCTATTATGTATTTTATTTAGAGACAGGGTCTCACTAAGTTGCTTAGCACCTTGCCATTGCTGAGGCTGGCTTTGAACTCGTCATCCTCCTGTCTCAGCCTCCCAAGCAGCTGGGAGTACAGGTGTGTGCCACTGTGCCCAGCCAGGATGTTTAACTTTTCAAGAGGGCAACAGCATCCCCAATTTTCACATTTTAACAACAGCATTTAAAAGATTGCTGAATTCTCTACATCTGCTCCCATGTTTGATGCTATTGATCGTCTTCATTTTATCCATGATTAACACAATCTCATTGTAGATTAATTAGCATTTCTCTGGTGAATCATGGTGATGGGAATTTTTTTCAAGTGCCTACTGGACAATTGTGTTCAACTAATAGCCCCCCTTCCGAACACCTTTGAAGAAAACACCTCAAGTCATGCAAATTTTCTACTAGGAGGACCACCTACTCCAAGAAAGGACACCTTAATGCCTGAATGATGGCAAAATACATTATTTATAAATCATTATACTGAATATAAAAGGACCAAAACATAAGAAATAAAAAAATAAAAATTTTTATATTGGCTACAACCAGTAAATTATACCATACAAGCTAACAACTTCCTCCAAGTCAAGTGTACCTAATGCTTTAGCATTTAATAAATCTTTTAAATGACATATTTAAAATATAAGGTTTCTTTTGTGGTTTCCAAATGAGCTATGAGTCAAAGCTTAGGAGATTTTGAAATGGTATTCTCCCACAGGCTTAAATTTATATGGGTGAAAGTTAAGTATTATTCATGTTTTGTTTAAAAAAAAAAACAATATATATACATATTTGATATTAACCCTGAATGTCAGAAAGATGACACTTCTGTGAATCATTTGTTTACCAGACAAAAAAGGGAAACACTTTGGTTGAACTCCGAGCTCTGCCAGATGCTGGTGGCCTGGAGTGAGTCACTTAAAGAAACCTAGAACTCTGCTTTCATGTTTCTCCTCAGTCGGCTGTAAATATCAGCAGCTCTACCGACTCCGCCAAGTGGTAGGGTGATCAGATGACATAAGGGATATTAAAACAATTTAAAGACTCTAAAGTGCATCTCATAAAACAGGTAAATCATTCCTCCAACATATGGAAAAAAATATTCAATCTTGCAAGTTTTCTAAGAAACACATTTGAAACAGAGGTAACATTTCAGTGGCTTTGCCAGTGGCTGAATAAATTAGTATGGTGCTTTCAGAGAGTTACTTGTCAATATATTTCCATTGTCCAAAAAAAAAAAAACTCAGACTCTTTGAATCAGTAATGACAAACAAACAAACAAACCCGTAATGTGCATTTTAGCACACTTACCAGGGTTTCCTAAGTGCCAGGCATTGTACTGAGCACTTCCCATGAATTAACTCAGGGCTTCTCCTCAAACGCAAAACAAAACAGGCAATTATGTCACCATCACTGTTCATAAATTAGGGAACGTGCATAGAGGCACTCAGTCATTGCTGTCTGGTTTCAGTGCTAGTAAGAGGCAGGAAATGAAACTGACTTAAAGTGACTGGGCTTTGAGGTCCTCATTCTTTGCTACTCTATTACACAATTTCTAGAAATGTATGCTAAGGAAGCAAGTCAAAATCAGGAAAAAACGAGATCTTCCGATATTTCCTAATATGCTTTGTATAAACCTGCAAACTATGGAAATATAGTTTCCATGTATAGCAAAGAGGTAGCAATGGTCTACCATCATAAAAATATCCAAGCTGATCAACCTGGGTCAGCCAGCTTTTGTCCCCATGACCAAAAGACCTGACAAGAACAAGCAGAGGAAAAGTTTATTTAGCTCGTGGTTTCAAAGGTCTCAGATCATAGATAGCCAGCTCCATAGCTCTGGGCCACAGGTGAAGCAGAGCATCATGGGGGAAAGGTGTGGTGGAGGGAACAGCTCAGGACACCACGATCAGGAAGCAGAGTGAGCTCTGCTCACCAGGACTAAACATATATACCCAAAGACACACCCATAGTGACCCACCTCCTCCAGTCACAACTCACCTGCCTACAGTTACCACCAGGTACTCCATTCAAGTGGACTAATATATTGATCATACTGACACTCTCATAATGCAAATCATTTCACCTCTACACTTTCTCGCCTTGAGTTTCTTATTATCCTTATATTAGGCCCATAGAATCACTGTGATTTTTGGTTTGGTCCGTGCCAGCCCTGAAAGTTTCCTATAGGATTCTAAAGTACAGTGCAAATACCTCCTGCCTATGAACCACGGGCAGATCACAAACCCCAGGGATGTCCTGAGAAAGCCTCAGTCTCCAGGAGTGCGCATGAGTAGGAAAGCACCTACTATTCTAATCAAAGAGCACACACGGGGGATTAAAAGCAGAGAGACTTAACAAATCACCTAGCAGCTTGTCCCAGGAGCAGTGAGGTAGTGGAGCGTGTCCTGGGCTTGGGGCCCATGCAACCATCTCCTTCAGAGCAGTGAGATCTCTCAAGAAAAGTCACTTTCTTTTGGCCAAACCCTCCCTACTCAGTGACCAAATGGCAGACACCCCACACAGCTCAGGCAACTTAATAGCCAGTAAGTCTCTAACACAGGGCTCCTGTCCCACTCAAGATTTAGGCAGATGTTAAAAAACAACACCAACAACAAGAAAAACAAACAAAAAAGCCAGCAGCAGAAGGCTGTGCTTACAGGCGTCACTCAGTTTCTCTTCCCAGGTGTTAGATAGGAAGAGTGAAATGTCCTGGACACAGCACTGCACATTGTCACTGTGAGGTGTCTCAACCCAGGAGCACCACTCAGAGCAGAGGAAACAAGTAGAAATGCGGGGCTTTGGGTGGCGCAGACCTGGGGTGGGGATTCTGCCCTGGCCATTTTTCTAAAGGAGGAACCACGGTCATGGGGTATAACTCAGCTGCCTCAGTCAGAAGGTGCCATGTGAACTTGGGCAAGCTGCTGTGCCTGCCTGAGTTCCCGTTTCCTCACTTACTACACAGCAAAAATACCACTGTCTCAGAGCTTCTGAGAGTAGGAAAAAAAAAAAGTTTAAATTGGGTTTCATTTTTCTCAACTAAAAAGTGAGCATAGAACTGTAATACCCATTTGGAGAATGATTATCATCTGTGAAAACTGCTGGGGCTAATGACTGGCACGTTGCAAGTGTTCAATAAATATTGCTTATTGTGATTATTTTTAAAAAGATGCCCCAAATTAAAATCTTCAGTGTAAAGCTTGTGAAAACAAATAATTCTTCTTCATTCAGATTTGTGATTCACTTGTGTGTGTTTTTGGAAGACATTGCCATTTAAGAAAGTATCTAATTACATTGGCTATTTTGATATTTTTAGTATGATGGTTTTAACCCTGTATCTCAGTTTTTCCTTGTTGCACATAAAATGCAGCTATTCTTCAGTGATGAAAATAACAACGAATCAAGAGAAGGATGTGGTCCACACTGAGATACTGATCCATTTTTTTCAGTCCTCTGTTCCTATTTTTTTTTTTTAATGTGAGGAATAGCTAAGATATTACAGTTTATTGGATTTGAGGATTCTCGCATTTTTCCTTTAAATGGAACACTTGTCAAATCAAATAAATGCAGATCTTGGTATTTTCTTTTTGTGTCTTTTACGAAACAACATAATGGGCTTAGAAAACATTTGAACACATATAGACCAATAAATCCTACAAAGCCCCTGATTGAATCCATTTGCCTGGGCTGAACCTCCAGTTGAGAGACGCTGCTATTGTGCCTGAAGTGGAGCAAGCTGGGCAACTTCAGGAAAATGCAGGTGTGTACCACCTGCCCTTCCTTTTCTCACCTGATCAATTGCATTGAACTGGTTCATGCAAAGCGGATGCTTGTAAGCACGGAAAGTAAAATTAATTCCTTAATGATTACTTAGTAAACTCCTACTCCAACAATGAGCTAGGGCTGAAGATGTGAATGAACCTAGGCAGAAACAGAGAGGCGAGTGCTGGGTTTCACAAAGCCTGAAGCTTAGTACGGGAGAAAGAAAATCCCCACATACTCCAAGGGAGAGCGCGTCATCACAAATTGGACATGTACCTCTCAGAAGGAAAGACAGGCAAAAGCAGGAAAGTAGACAGTAAACCCTAGAACATTGTGGGACTTTAGTGGAGGCTGCTATGAAGAGGTGGCACCACGAGAAGTGACGAGCAGGTGAGTGTTAACTAGTCAAAAACTGTTCTTGGATAGACAGAGCTAATATTATCAAAATGGCCATACTTCCAAAGGCGCTATTCAGATTTAACACAATTCCAATTAAAATCCCAATGACATTCCTCATAGAAATAGAGAAAGGAATCATGGAATTCATCTGGAAAAACAAAAGACCCAGAAGAGCCAAAGCAATCCTGGGCAGGAAGAGTGATGCAGGAGGTATCACAATACCTTCAACTGTACTATAGACCAACAGTAACAAAAAGGGCATGGTATTGGTAGCAAAATAGACGGGCAGATAAGACACAGAGACATACCCATGTAAATACGGTTACCTCATACTGGACAAATGTGCCAAAAACATAAAATGGAGAAAAGATAGCCTGTTCAACAAATGGTGCTGGAAAAACTAGAAAAACATATGCAGTAAAATGAAATTGAATCCCTATCTCTTACCCTGTACAAAACTCCACTCAAAATGGATCAAGGATCTAGGAATTAGATCTGAGACCCTGCACCAAATAGAAGAAAAAGTAGGCCTGGATCTCCATCACATTGGCTTAGGACCAGACATCCTTAACAAGAACCCCAATAGCACAAGAAATAAAAGCAAGAATCAATAAATGAGATGGATTCAAACTAAAAAGCTTTTTCTCAGCAAAGGAAATAATCGATAATATGAAAAGAGAGCCTATAGAGTGGGAGAAAATCTTTTCTGCACACATTTCAGACAGAGCACTCATCTCTAAAATTTATAAAGAACTTAAAAATCTTTACACCAAAAATACAAAGACTCCAATCAACAAATGGGTTAAGGAACTGGGCAGACACTTTACAGAAGAAGACGTACCAGTGATCAACAAATACATGAAAAAGTGCTCATCATCTCTAGTAATTAGAGAAATGCAAATCAAAACCACCCTAAGATTTCATTTCACTCTAATTAGAATGGCTATTATCAAGAACACAAGCAATAATAAGTGGTGGTGTGGATGTGGGGAAAAAGGCACACTCATACATTGCTGGTAGAGTTGCAAATTGGTGCAGCCACTCTGGAAAGCAGTGTGGAGATTCCTCAGAAAACTTGGAATGGACCTACCATTTGACCCAGTTATCCCACTCCTCGGTTTATACCCAAAGGATTTAAAAGTAGAATACTACAGTAACACAACCACATCATTGTTCATAGCTACTCAATTCGCAATAGCTAGAATGTGGAACCAACCTAGATGCCATTCAATTGATGAATGGATAAAGATACTGTCTATACACACACACACACACACACACACACACACACACATATATGTATATAACACACAATAGAATATTAGTCATAAAGTAGAATAAAATTATGGCATTTGCTGGTAAATGGATGGAGTTGGAGAATATCATGCTAAGTGAAATAAGCCAATCCCATAAAACCAAAGGCTGAATGTTTTCTCTGATAAGTGGATGATGATACACAAGAGCAGGGGTGGCAGGAAGTAAAAGAAGAATGGAGTCACTTTGGATTGTGTAGAGGGAAATGGGGCAGGAGGGGGTGGGGGAAGGAAAGATAGTAGACTGAGACAGACATTATTACTCTATGTACATGTATGGTTACACAAATGGTGTGAATTTACATTGTGTACAACCAATGAAATGAGAGATTGTACCCCCATTTGTATACAATGAATCAAAATACAGTCTGAAAAAAAAACACTCAAACTTGAACTATGGAACAAAATAAACTTATATATACATTCCATTAAAAAATGTAGTGAGGAAAATGAATTGTAGACAGAACAGCATGTGCAAAGGGCCTGTGGTAGGGAGAATGCAGATCGCCTCACAGAATTGAAAGAGGATCAGAGCACAGGAGCATAAGATAGAGCCTGGCCTCTGGGAGCCTAGAGATCATGCTGAGGATCTCAGCCTTGTTCCAATGAACAATGGGTGGCCATTGAAATGTCCTAAATATTGGGAGTAACAGGAATTTATTTTGCAAGATAAAAATAAAATTAAAATTATGAGTGTTTAAAATTCAAAAATACTTCTGCAATCTCAAAGCAAGTTCAGGAAAAGAATCTACTGATATACACTTAGTGCTGGAGGTGTGATTTATATAGTCACATTAATAGTCAGGCTGGCAGACATTGTAAGTCTAATAACTAGCCTTTCTAGTGATATTTTGTGTGCACAGAGGGGAGCTGCTTCAGCTTGGCTACTGACATCTTTTTCTTTTTGTCTTTTGTATTTTAAAAAATTGGATTCTAAAGTGCAGCCATTTGTTACAAGTTGTCCAAAACTTGCACATGATGGTTGAGTTTTTCTCAAATAATAAAGAAACTACATCTTATAATTCAACACTTTCCTTCCACAGTCAATTGCCCACTTCTTCCAGAGACCTGGACTGCTTTGGAAACTCGATTTATATCTGCTTCTCTGATACTGGTAGGACTTCCCTGGCTTCTCACCACTTCAGTGTCCACATTCTGCTTGGGCAAGTTTACAGGGCTGCCTGCCCAGCCCAGAAGGGACAGTGGGGCCCAGGGAAAGGAGAAACCTCCAGAGAGAATTCTGTACACAGAGTTATAATTCCCCACTGCATAATTAAGCTTCCTGTGAGATAGGCGTTTGAGTCCCCTGTCTTCTGCCTTCCTGCACACCACTTATGAGTTTTCATCAATATAATAAAACCTGAACATAAACTGGAAAAAGATTACCCTACTCGGAGTTCAGGAAATAAGAAAGGGAATCACTCCCTTCTCCACTAAGCTGTTTATTAGTGGTGACTGAAAGTAATCAATTGAGGATCATCATCAAGCTTGTCCCATTGGAGCTCTGTTGGCCTAGGTGTCATAAAGCCAAGGGACTGTTTATCAACAAAACAATTAGAAAGCATCTATTGATATTCCGTACGGGTCTTGGAAGGCAGACATCAGCAGAGAAAAAGCACTAGGAGAAATGAGCTGCATTTACCTTTCCATTAGTGCATCTGAGCAGCGATTTCACCATCTGCGTAATGGGAACGATCTCTTGCAGACAGCCCTCGCGGCTGTGATCACCCTGCTGACGATGCACTCCTGGAACAACTGCTTACGGGAGTTTCTAGCTCAAACTCTTACTTTTTGCTTCCACAGCACTAAATACAACTTGTAATTATTTCACAAAACTACTTAAGGGTTTTTCTTCTGCCTCCCGTATGGGAATATAAACTAAAAGCCAAGGCCACATCTGTCATCTCCTGCCCAGCACATTCGCTTGTCCTGTGCCACTGCTCAGTATCCGTTTGCTGAGCAATTAAATGAGTGACAGAATGCATGAGAAAATGGATGCACACCATCAGCTGCTGATACACACACGCACTTCTCATGAGTGGCCATGCCCCCAGATAAAGCATGAAGTTTTTGAAGGTTGAGTTTTGTTTTAATCTGTAAAAGAGGGATGTACCTGCCCTGTCTAGCTCACTAGGATGATGGGGGGATCCACCTGAATGATCCACCTGAATGATATGAACATACAGATGGTACTGATAAGTGTACAGAAAAATTCATAAGGTAAAGGATGTTGCAAGTAAAGGAAGAATAAAGACTGGTATGGAAATAAAAGAAGAACTGGCAATATAAATCATGGAAGGTTCTCCTTTTTCATGTGAACAGCAAGGTTTGTATCAGTCACCACCATCAGTGAACACTAAGCATCTGCACCAGTGTTGTTCTGTTGCATTGCTGTGGAAGAGCCCACACAGCAGGGACAACCGCAATGACAACATCATACAGATGAGGAGACAGGGCAGGATAAGAACGTTTAAGTAACTTGCCCGTTGTTATGGTTGACATGAAGTGACCCCAAAAGCTCATGTGTAAGACAATGTAAAAAACTCAAGGTGAAATGATTGGATTGGGAGAGCTTTAACCTAATGAGTGCGTTAATCCTCTGAAGGACTAACTGGGTGGTAACCGCAGGCAGGGTCATTGGGGGGGCGTGACTTTGGGGTTGATAGTTTGTTTTTGGCGAGGGCAGCTCTCTCTGCTTCCTGATGGTCATGTCCTGAGGAGCTTTCTTCCTCCACTGGGCCCTTCTCCATGATGTACTGCCTTACCTCAGGCTCAGAGCCATGGAATTGGCCATCTATGGACTGAGACCTCTGAACCCATGAATGCCAAAAAAAAGGAAAAAAGCACTGACTAAAACACCCACAGGGTCAGAGTAATAGAAAGAGCTGGCATTAAACTCGGGCAATTTGATGCCTCAAATCTTCACCTGTCTTATGAGCAGAATGATGAGGTTTCAGCCTGCAGCTGGAACTCCACGTCTGTACAGAACAGACTGTGTTTAAAACTAGCACAGAGCTTGCTGTGCCTAGGCAGGTAAACAATAAATATTATTTGAGGATGAGAAAATTAGAAGCCTCCCCAAGTGCCCACCCATTTGGGGTCTCCTTTATTGGACCCAGGGAAACAAAATGAGAAGGAGCTCTGGGAAGTTTTCATGTGGCTTTTTATAGGTAGTTGATATTTATCTTCTGAACTTTTTTTTATCCTCTATTGAGATGATTATGACATTGCACGGACTGTAAAATCCTAAAATGCTTTTAGTGTCCATATTTCTCTTTGGGAGTGGAGAGAGGATTGGAAACCTCTAATTCCAAAGACTCCATGGGAAGTTACACTCCATTCTGATTTTCTTGAAGACACTTGCTAAGTCATTCGACCACCCTTCTTTATCCCTCCTAAAGTGACTCTAAGCATCTACTTTATACTACTTACATTGCTTATATGAGACACTTTACCAGAGCCATTGCTAAAAAGATATATGCTCATTAACTCACCTAGTTTAGGAATTCCTTTTCATGAGTGTCCTTGTCTGACATTCTTTTGGAATACAGAAAGGTTATAATTCCCATTTTTAAAGCCATTGCATGCTGGTATTAATGAGAAATAAATGACAAACAGCTCAAATAACTGCAGCTTGTAGCATTGAGGCAAACATTTTACATGGGTATTGCTAAGTTTTCAAGTTGGTATCCTTCTGCTTGGTTTGATTCTGCACAGAATTGAGCACAGTTCCTGTGGGTGCCTTGATGTGCTATGGGACATGACTTAAAAGGGTGGACAGTAAAGACCCCTTTCCAGGCTTCTTAGGGCTGGTAGCAGAAGGAAGAAATCACCCACTGCAGGGTCCATCTACAAAGAGCTAATTCATAAATCTGAAGGTAACTAGCCCCCACCCGAGGCATCTGGTCAAGATTTGGGGAAAAGGTTTATGATTTCAGTGCTATGACTGCATTATTTCTGCAAAGACAAGGGTCTGGCGTGCCCTGATTTTTGTACTTTGGTGTTATACGATGATATTCTAACATGTTAATGTTACATTAATCAATGTGCCTCTCATTTCTCCTCCCAACTTTTTGTCTAGGTTCCAAATTCTTCTTCGTTGCTTTGAGGAAAAATGGTTGTCATAGAACAGAGGACAATGGCAGAAGAGAGAGGTGAGGAATGGGGAGAAGACAGGAAAAAAGAAAAAAAGAGGGGGAGGAAGGGAAGGAATTGAAGGGAAGGGCAGAAGGAAGGATCAACTTTTGAGTTTTAAAAATCAATGTTATAGGCTGGGGTTGTGGCTCAGAGGTAGAGTATTTGCCTGGCATGTGTGAGGCACTGGGTTCAATCCTCAGCACCAAATAAAAATGAATAATTAAAGGTATTATGTCCACTTACAACTACAACAATATTTTAAAGATAATAATTTTTTAAAAATCAAAGTAATATGGTCTATATGAGACTCCAAGCTTCAAAAGATGGATCCCTGCAGGATTCCGGATATAAAGTATACGCCATATGCAATAGATGTGGAAGACAAGGTCTGAGTTAGTCCCCTTCCCATCTCCATAAAGACATTCAGGAATGGAAGAAGAGAAAGGAGTGGCTGAGGGGACTATGAAGGTTAAGTGCTGGTTTAAGTCACAGAAAAGGTCCGAGACTCTGCAACCTCCCTGAACCTTGGGGACCGGAGGGTCCTAGAAGTCATCAAAATGACAATTGAACCTGGAGACACACAGAGGCCAGCACCAAGAATGCACGAGATGGTACCCTTCACAGCTCCGCCAGGAAGGGCAGGAACAGACAAGGCACATTTCTGGAGATGAATCTGTGGATAGGAGTAGCCAAGGAGCCCATGACCAGAGCCAAGGTCCCCTACAAGGAACTACAACTTGGACTAGAAACAGCCCTTTGTAACTGAAGGTCAGTCCCACAGACCAGGAAGGAAAAGGGAATGTAAAAAGGCTGGTTAATTTTCTACAAAACACAGGAATGGAGATTTGCAAAACCAAGTGAAGCAGCCGAAAATGATCACAAATTCTATTTTTCACACTGGTGGTTTTGTTGATTGAGATTTCTATCTGTTACCATGTACAACCATAGGAAAGGACCTGCTAATTACTTCTGTCAGAATCAAGCATTGTCTAATCATTTGCTTATCTTTTCTCAAATTCATCCAGTGGAATCATTTTTGACAATTGACACAGTAATATGTTGCCATTGAAAAGAGTTGATATTTTAGTTTTTAAATTCCCCTTAATAATAGAAGAAAATAAATTTCACATCCAAGTGAATTAAAAACAAAACCACAGAATTTACATGGCATTCCTTTTGATTAAATAAGACACTAACATCTATTTTTGACTATTTATAATATATGGGAACCCAAAGTCTAGAAATAATCATCTTTTAGAGTCATATGATTTATATTTGATACTTCATATTTCAAGAAAGGTTTCTAGAGGTTTTCCAGGATTAACGAAGATTTCTGATGTGACACTCAGATCATATTACTTTGGGGAATCCTACACTAAATGACATCTTATCTATCTAAATTCTATTAGCAAATTAGCCCAGATCTTACCAAATCCACAGTTATATACTTTAGCCTTTCTGGGATGATTCAGAGATATTTAATATTTAATGTTTGTCTTTAAATAAATGAATTAATAAAAAAAATTCTTAATGATTTGACATGTTTCCAGTTACCACAAAAATAGAAAGGAGTCATTTAGGAGGTAAGTAGGGGAAGACTTAGCACAGTGGGGGGAACAGAAATGTCAACCAAGATTGACATTTAGAGATGAGTCAGAGAACAGAAAATTTAACAAAGAACCATATGAACACTCAGTCCTATGATACATGTTCATGGAGATTAAATCATAACTGATGTGTGTCCAGCCTTGGTTTGAGATAGCAAAGAGATGTAAAAATGCACCTTGCGTGGCTTGCCAGTCAAAGGACTTCAAATGTCTGCAAGCATCAAGGGCCAGATAGTATTTGCCACATTTTGATCTGAATTCTACAATCATGCTACATAAATTAGGTGGCACAATACAGCATCTATGTCATAAACAAAGGTCAATTCAGAACAGAGTAAAAGAATGACAGGGAAAACGAATTAGTAGAGTCAAATTCTTTCTACCCACATATTCCCAAAGGACTTGACTTTCTTAAGTGTAATTATTTTGTCGTAGAGTTTTGTTAACAAATTGTGGAAGCTCTGATGGCCCCGAGTTCCAGGAAAAAGGAAAGACTTGAGAAACACACAGTGCATCCATTAACAGTATTTAGGAACTGACTTTTTAGATCCAGTAAAAAAGAGAACTTTACTTAAACTACTAGCTTTGAGAGCGAAGAAAAACACAGATTAAGAGTTCTGACCTTACAAAATGTGGAATTTACCAGTTCACTCTTTAACCCCAGTATCTTTCCACAGTGAACACTGGTTCAGAAGCACACAAATCAAAACAGAAATCTGATTGTCCTGTGACTTGGAAAAACAAGCAATGAAATAGGGGGTTGGTAAAAAAAGATGTTGCCAATTCATTTATCGTCTGTCATCACAAAAGGAAAGCATATCTCTGAAAGTCAAATTGCACCTTCATAGGATGATGGATTCCTAACTGCTGGTTCCTTCTTTTCAGCAAAGAAGTAACACTGATGAATCAGAATCCGCCAAATGGCATTTGGCAGAAGAGGGATGTTTGTTAGACAAATGCCCTGTGTGAGCCGTAAGATATGACGGAGTGATAATCTTCATGGCGGCCACAGGCACCTTCAGATTCTCAGAACCTCCTCTGTTTGAAGAGTGCATTTGGGAGCTGAGAACTTGAGGATGCTACCAGCCACACGAGGATACAGCTCATCACAGTAAAATGGACAGGATTTGGTAAATTTGGAGTGTAAGTCCAAGGGCGAGTCCAAGCCCTATGGTCCCTGGACACAGAATCTGCATCACCATACTGAAATCTGTTGGGCCTGGACCCTCTTATTCCACTCGTAACATTCCATCGTGGGACACCTGTCTGCAAACCTTCTGGCACCTCCATCGCTCATCCAGTAACATGTACCCCAGGGAAGAGCTCCTTTCTATAAATACGTGCTGAGTCGAACCTCTGCCTTTATCTTCCCTTGGCCGTCTGATGTATTTTCCTCAAGACTGACACAGGCAATGGAATCTTCACAAATTCCTCAGAGACAACAGTATTGGGCCCAGGATAGCAGGTAATTGTGCCAGTGTCATTTCAGGTTCTCTAGTTGAATTATCTACTTTAATCCCAACAACAACTTAGGAAGTAGTTTCTATCCTCATTTTTAAAATAAGGAAAGAAGATGTTTGCGATGGCATACACCTGTAATCACGGTAACTCAGGAGGCTGAGGCAAGAGGAGCACAAGTTCAAGGCCAGCCTCAGCAACTTAGCGAGGCTCTAAGCAACTTAGTGAGATCCTGTCTGAAAATTAAAAAATAAAAAGGGCTGGGGATATGGCTCAGTGGTGCAGCACCCCTGGATTCAATCCCCAGTGCCAAAAAAGAAAATAATAATATTTTTGAGAGGTATGATAATGCTGTTCAAACTTTCACAGGTATAGTCATGGGTATCCCTAGCTCCTTTGATTCAACTGCATGTCTTAAAGGGTGGAAGCCCTCAAGCTTGAGAGCTGCTGGCCCATGAGCTGGATTGGTCATGCCAATGTCTCATCTTTCTTGGTAAAAATTAGGCCACTGCTAAGGAAAATAGGAGGAAGATAGTTTGATCTAGGTATCAAGGAAAAGTGGGAAGTTCTTAAAATATTAGAGAATGTGTAGCATCCCTTGCTTGAAGGAAACATTAACTGAATAGGGATAATTTATAGAAGTGAAGATTACATAGCTATAATCTGTATGAATGTGTCGACCTGCAAGTTAGATTATAAGTATGCACAGTTTATTCCATATTTCTTCATATAAATTTTTCAACATCTATTCTTCCTCTCAAGATCTTCTACTGTCATTGAATTTCATTTTTTAAAAAATATTTTTAAATGTTGATAGACCTTTATTTTATTCATTTATTTATACATGGTGCTGAGAATCAAACCCAGTGCCTCACACATGCCAGGCAAGCCACTGAGCCACAAACCCAGCCCTTGTCATGGAATTTTAGAACTCACCATTAAACCATGACTCCGGGAATTTGGTCTCTTCAAATATTAGTATCTCACTCCTCATTTCTGAAGCCTGACTTGACAGATGACAGATTCAATGTTGGTCTATTTGGAGCTGATATATAAGAAATAGCTCATTATGGCTAATGAGCATGTTAAAATGTTCACATTTTAATTTGTGCTCACAAACATAGAGTGAGTATTATACCGTTATTCTTCAGCTGAAGCAGTCACTGAAATTTATGAAGGGAATTCTTTTCCATAACCCTCAAATGTAAATATCCACTGTTTCTATACTAAGATAAACATTTATTGTATTACTAGTCTGTAAAACCAGACTACTCATCCAGAGACCACCTCATCTTCTGATTTCTTCCTAATGCACACAGTCTTTTAAGGTTGCAAAATTTGGTTACTAAGATAACTTTCCTTACATCTTCCACATCCATAAATCCATAAGTGCTTCTTTCTCCCATCCATTCCTCCCCAAACTTAAGACTCAGATTGTCACTATACATTCAAGAATTCATCACGGCAATGGAACTGTCTCTTCTGTTCATCATGACTCCTTTTGCCTATAGACTAACCATGGTCAGTCTGACTTTTCTCACAATTCTCCAAGTTGAGGTATATTTAAATGTCCAGATATTTTAAGCAGTATTTTAAAAATACTACTAAAGTGATATATGAGTTTAGTAGGATTTGGAAAAATAAAGGACAAGGAAGGAAGCCATGTATTCTCACCCATGGAAGAATAAGAATGACGGCAACAGGATTTGCCATCACTCAAAATGGTGCATCTTATCGCAGAGGAACTGGGGAGAAAGAAAAGAGGGAAGAAAGATCAAGATACAATCTGGGGCCACAGGTAATTTAGTAAACCTGATCATGGAATATTCGTATGCAAGGAGTACGACAGGGTGACAGCTCAGTTTCCATTTTTGTAAGGTGATGCTTTGGGGAATAACCATGTTTTTATAAACCCAAATTCTCAATTTTAGCCAACACTAAAATGTGGCCACCAATAAAACACCTGGGTTGGATCACATAGACAGGTTGGAACATATAAGAAGATTGTTCCTGAGACAAGAATAATCCTAATGCCCTTCAGACAATCCATTCCACCTCCAGATATCCCATAGAGCATCCAGTGTTAGGAAAACTCAGGAAACTTCCATCAATCATCTGCATACTTTTGGTACACTTGAATGTTCTCTGTCTTAGAGACAAATTATCCAGACGTCAAACTAATTTTTTGGGTTTCCACTTGAAAGCTTTGTGTCACCTAGGTCTAGTCACCATTGAATAAGTTTTATTCCCTTTCCCCCATCCTTACAAAGCTGTATTTCTAAAAACACTTTATTGCTACATAACATGGGGTCTGGAGAATGTGGTTAATATGACATTACAGTTCACTGTTCTGTCTTCCATACATACATCCTATTCATTTCATACCACTGTTTCTATTCATGTCTCTGTTCCTATCTTCTATCCTTTTTTCCACAGAAAGCACCTTGAGAATTAAGCCCTACCTGGGCACCCTCACCCCTTCATTGTATTCTTAGTACCACGCATTACCTGCATTCCACCTGGTTCACAGTGGCTTCAACTACAACACCGAGGAAACCAAAATTCAAAGAGCGACATTGCAAAGATAAACTCAATGCTGGAACTGTGTCCAACCTGAATGTCCCCTCCTTGGTCATAATGAAGATATTTTAGCATTTTTCAAGGTCACCATTGAAAATGTTGAAGGCAACTGGAACACAGAGTAGTTAGCAGTACTACTGTTCACAGGGTATGCACCATCATAACCTTGTATAATATCCTTCCATGGTTGTCCAGAACCCAGGATAAATTCTAGGTACATCCCAACCAAAGAGTATTTGCTATCTGTTGGTTCCTGCAGCCTCAGTTCACACAACCTCATTCAAACCTTCCTCTGTCCTTCAGATCCTCAGAATTACAGTAATCTGTCTTGGGACACATCTTTGCCCTGTTATTCTTCTGTAACAAACTCTCCAACCCATTTTTCTCCTTTCCTACTCATTTTTCAGATTTTAACAAAAAATTCCCTCCATTTGAGAAAGCTTCCACCTTACATGAGTCAAATTCCTCAATTACAGGTCTTCATAACCCTCAGGATATGTGTAGCAGTTCATAATTATGGATGTTAGAGAGATCACTGGAATCATGTTAAGTCTCCCCCACTGGGCTCTAAGCAACAGGAAAGCAGAGCCATACCTGGTTCACTCATCCTGGGACCACAAGTGCAGAAAGGAGTCTTTAATAATATTTATGAATGAATGGATACATGAATGAACGTGTGGTTTTTCCTTTTGACTACTTGTGTACACGTTCTTTGTAAAACTTTATTTGTTCTTTTTTAGATATACATGACGTAAAAGTATATTTTGATATATTTATAAAAACATGGAGTATATCTTATTCTAATTAGACATACATGTTCTTATTTTGATTCATCATGTGAGTATACATATAAGGAAGATTAAATATGCTTCAGCATATTTTAACCAGCAATTGACTTTTTAAGTGAAATATCATGCAAATCATTTGAAATTTTCATTATTAGAAACTCATAGCACTTTGTTTCCTTAATCAAATATACTGTTCCTGGTAATAGTTAAACCTGGCACTGTTATGGGATTTGTCAGAGTTTTTGGTGTATGTGAAAATGACTTCCTACCCCTGGCTAGAAGATGAACTAATACTCATCAATGACAGCATTCAAAGCAACGTGACGCGACTCATTCCGAATTTAGAGAATCAGTGAAAATGTCAATTACTGCTCCATGGACAGGCAGAAAAGAATATAGTCTTGTCTGTACTTCTCTTGTCCTGCAAGACTTATGCTCCTGTTCTATTTTCTGAACAATCTAGTAAAATTCAATTTACTTTTTCAATTTGTCTCCAGCCAAGCTTCCTTCTGTCAACTATGCAGACATTTCAATGCTGGCCACGTCAAGTCACAGGAGAAGGACGACAAGAATGAAATTACCTGTGCATTTGCGATCTGTGTCTTCCTTTTTTGACCCACTAATCGTCAACTTGCAGTTGAAGTTCTCCTCCCAGTATTCGGCAAACCACACATTTCTTCTGTTGTTTTCAAGCGTGCGAGACGTGAAGTAGGCATCGAATCCTAAACAGAGTTGAAGGAAAAGGTCAGTGCTTATGGGGCACTGTGGGCACATCTAGAAATAAAAACACCAGCGGTGGTTTTTCTTCGTTTTAGTAGATGAGGTGCTTTTTATGTCAATCAAAAGTAAAAACCATCATCCATGGAAGAAGCAAAAATACATTCCAAGGTCATAAATGAATCGGCCAGGCAGATTTGTGGCATAGAAATAACATTTGCACAGTGAAATCTGCAGAGAGACCCTAGGAATGACATGATGACAACACACTCTGCATTTCTGGTGAGCTAAATCAGGGTCAAAACATTCCCAGCATCATCATAAAATAATAATGGTCAGCTGGGTGCACAGGCACACACCTGTAACCTCAGCAGCTCAGGAGGCTGAAGCAGGAGGATCATAAGTTCAAGGCCAGCCTTAGCAACTTAGTGTGAACCTGTCTCAAAATAAAAACTAAAAAGGGCTGGGGATGTGGCTCAGTGGTTAAGTACCTCTGGATTCAATTCCTGGTACCCCTCCACCAAAAAATAGTTAATAACTGCCAATTTCAATGTAAGCACTAGAATTATAGACCAGATTGTTTTCCATAGATGCTTTCTTTTATTCATTTCAAAATCTATGTGGTAGTTACTGTTATAACTCCCATTTGCAGATGAGAAGACCAGCTTAGAAAAAATAACAAGTCCAAGATCAACCTTTACACCGCCATCAACAATGCTGACCAATTCAGCAACCGACCTAGGAATATCCTTTTAAGAATTCTTTCATTTAGGATGATCCTATCCTACAGTTGACTTTTTAGTCAAAATGAAAATAAAAGATTTTTTAAGAGGCCATGGATGAAATAAGCCCAACGTAAAGTTCAGTGCTATTCATAAAGACCATCCAAAAAAGAAAAGACCTAAGCAACCAGATCCCCAGAACTTCTGCCTTTTTAAGATAATGCAACTTTAAATATCTTGATGGTGCTGTAAGGTCTTGTGAGAATCAGAGTCAAGAAAAAAAAAAGATTGGATTCGGGGTTGCAAAGCCTGGACTTCAATCTCAGCTCCACTAATCTCGCTATGTCATTGTCTTCTTTATATCCATCTGTAAATATGAAAGTGGTACCACCTCCTTCCTCTGAAAACTTAGAGTTGAAGGTCAAGAGCCAGGGAAGAAGATAAACTTGTTTTCACATACTTAACTTTTTCAACATTTTCCCTTAACTTTAAGACCATGAAAAAATTGCATCAATGGATACATTAAAACATAAGAAGAATTTATAGACATTTTCTCAGTTGTTTAGTAGGTAGAAGAGTAAATCAATTATGAGGTCAGATGTTGAAATGGGCAAATCACCCAAAAGGCTCAACGGGCTTCATGGTCTGACAGTGCTGGGGCAAAGGCCAGTTTTGGAAAACAGGATTCCTCTCAGATTATTCAAAGAGGCAGACGTAAAGGTCAGGTGAATATTATACCATTTAGTTAGTTCTTCCTGATATACCTCTGCTTAGCAGAAGCAGATTTCTTTTGGGGCCTAACAATCTATTGATTTCTCTTTCCCAGAGTTATGGCAAAAATATTAAATCAATTTTCTCGAGTGGCTTCTACTCATTTTCATTCTTAAAGAATGTTACCATCAACTGGGTGTGGTGGCTCACACCTCTAATCCCAGTGACTGGGGAGGCTGAGGCAGGAGGATTGCAAGTTCAAAGATAGCCCAGTAACTTAGTGAGATCCCGTCTCATAATAAAAAATAAAATGGGCCAGGGATGTGTCTCAGTAGTTAAGTGCCCCTGGGTTCAATCAAAAAAAACAAAAAAAACAAAAAAAACAAAAAAAAAACAATGTACTGTCCATGAGCATGAGATCTTCAAGTTTTTTTGTTTTTTTTTTTTAAGTTGTGATATGAACACAATATCTTTATGAGGTGCTGAGAATTGAACCCAGTGCCTCCCATGTTAGGCAAGGGGTCTATCACTGAGCTACAGCCCCAGTCCCACATCTTTGAGTTTTTAAAATAGATCTTATTGTAGCCATGCATTAACAATGCCTTGAATATACTCAGCATCTCTGGGCAGCTCTTCTTTACTAAGAGGTATGGAGATTCTGATAAAGGCTGGATTAATGCCTTCCCCTTGCCTGAAGACACTAAACCTTCACTAAGCCCTCACTCTGCAGCCTGAAGATTTTGCCTATCTTGTTTCAGAAACAGGATATTCAGTACAAGATGTGCAGACCCCAATGTGCAGCAGAGTCAGGGCTAGACATAGAAATTAGAATAACTCTAATAATGTAATTGTGTTCCTTATTTCCTACTGAATTGAAGCTTTCCCCCATCTTACTAGATCTCAGAAGAAAAATGATCTGGACACATCTCTCATTACTATTAAATTACCAGAGTTTTAAGCATATAACCTTAGGCACTAAGACCAGGATTTTAGTTCAAAGGAAACAGAATCAGAGTTACAACAAAGGGGAAAGATCAATCTTTTATATTGAGCAGATGGAATTCTGAGTATAAATTTTTTCTCTTACTGGACTGATGAATTTCATTTCAGAAATTAATCTCTATGCTATTCTGAAACCAATGTCCCATTGGGTACGTGGTGAGCAACACTGCTAAAATCTTGGAACTAAACTTAGAACAACATAGGGAAAAGGAATAGGGCTTTAGCTGGCTTTTTGACTGTAAATACCTGATTTTTTTCCTCTTTTTAAATGGGGTGCTGCCCTCAAACAGTCCCTGAAATTTGTGGCTGAGACAAGAGCGTGTAAATCAATAGAGACATAATTCATCCCAGGTGGTATGTTTGGGAGGTGACCTTTGCAGCTGAAAGGGGGGTGGGAAATCTCTCACCAGTGTGTGATATGAAAGGAAAGCTATCAGAAAGTCAAGAGCAGGGTCAGCTGCCTGCTCTGCCAGGGCAGGAGGAGGTTGACAGATACTAATGGGGCTTTATGTGGTATCAGAAAGCGACCAGTACCCATCACAGCCTTCTCAGGCCAGTCAGGCACTGCAGATGAGAACTTCCCTGTCAGCTCCCAGGACCCTGGCCAAGGCTCTTGGCATTTCCTACTCGGCTTCCAACTTAGGGAAGGTGTGCTCATGATTGAGAGAGATACCGCTTGTGATGGACACGACACCAGTGGAATAAATGAAGGACATGATGTATAAAAAGCAGAAAAGACTAACAAGAGAGAGAGAAGGGGAATGAGAAGAGGGGAGGGGAGAGGGAAACACTGTTGCAGATGAGAAGCTCACTTCCCTACTGCCGAGAGGGTTAATCTGTAAGCCACTTCGCAGACCCGGTGAGTGCTACCTATTAATATCGCTAACGTGCCTACTCTAAAGATCCAGCCATTCTACTCTGGGTACATTCACTAGAGAAAGCTTTACTCATGTGCACTGGGGTATATGGTCAAGAATGTTGGGAGATGTTATTCAAATAAAAATTTGAATATCTCAAATGCCCATGAATTATGGGATGCGTACATTCTGTCCTACACAGCAAAGAAAACAGTTCACAGACTCGTGCATGAACCTCACAAGAACAAATGAGCAAACAAAGAGCAGAAAAATCTATTCAGTATTACTTATGTCATACAAAGTCTAAAATTAGGCAGAAATAAGCCACAAGATTTGAGGAAGGAGGCAGACAGACATGGTCCAACTCCAAAGAAGAGCAATGGAAGTGTTCTGGCTGAAATAGGGAATTCCAGAAAATACATTATTTCCGAAGGAAAAAGAGAGAAGGCAAACCATGATGGAGGGAAGCCAGGGTGGAGGGGTATTGGTCTTGCTGCTAATGTTTTGACTTTGCTGATGACTTCAAAATTATTTACAAGTGGTATGCATTTGTTTCATGCTCTATTTCTATAACTCACTAGAATGGGTTGAATAATGTCATTCAAAAAAGATATTTTCATGTTCCAATATCCCAAACTTCTGAATAGGACCTCTCTTGAAAATATAGGGAGGTTGCATAGCAACAAATTACATTACAAATATAAATCAATTGAGGATCTAGAGATGAAAGTATTCTGAGTTTTTCATGTGGGTCCTAAATCCAATCTAAGGGTCCTTACAAAAGACACACAGAGGAGAGACACAGGGAGAAGGGAAGAAGGTCATGTGAAGGTAGAGGAAGAACCAGGTGGGGTGGCGCACACCTGTAATCCCAGGGATTCAGGAGATTGAGGCAGGAAGATCACAAGTTCAAGGCCAGGCTCTGCAACTCAGCAAGACCCTAAGCAACTCAGTGAGACCCTGTCTCAAAAACTAAAAAGCAGGGCTGGGGCTGTAGCTCAGTGGCAGAACACTTGCCTACCAAACTGGGTTTGATCCTTAGCACCACTAATAAAAATAGACAAAGACATACTGCCCACCTACAACTACCAAAAACAAAACAAAACAAAAACACTAAAAGGGGCTGGGGATGTGGCTCAGTGGTAAAGTGCTTCTGAATTCAACCCTCAGTACCAAAAAGGAAAAGGTAGCAGAGACTGAAGAGAGGAAACCGTAAGCCATTGATTCCCTGGGAAGACCAGAAGCTGCTAAAGGGAAAAAAGAATTCTCCCCTAGTCTTCTGAAGAACATGTCTTGCCACAACCTTGACTGGGGATCTGGGACCTCTGGGACCATATGAGACAAACAACAACAACAACAACAAAAACTCATTTTAAGTCATCGCAATTGTGGTCATTTTCTATGGCAACCCAAGGAAACCAACACATCCACAGCAATTAAAATGTCATCGTAGTATAACTTGATAACTTCTCTTTGGTTTAAATAACATTTGTTTCGTCGAATATCACAAACTGGAGGCCTCTGGAATGTGTCTAGCCTGTAGACTGGTCTTGTCCTTTACCATGTTGCACCAGAATAATTTTGCGACCAATGTAAAAACCAGCAGATTGCATTCCGAAGTCTATATTCCTGGTTTTGCTTACGAAGTTAGAAGAACTTGTAACATCGACCCATTCCCTGTGGCAGCAAGGGGCAGGTGCTCAGACCCCTCTGCCAGCGAGTGGCCCTAACTTCTGTAGCTCACACTGCTGTCTGCTACCCCCCCTGATGGTTACCAGCCTGGGCCTCCTCTTTCCCCGTTTGTACCATGTGTATGATTTTCAGAGTTGACAATGAACTTTCCACTGTTAAGAAGTGCCTCTGTGTGTGTGTGTGTGTGTGTGTGTGTGTGTGCGTGTGTGTGTGTGTCTTTTAGGTATGGGGGGGTACTGGGAATTTAACCCAGGGGTGCTTAACCACCGAGCTACATCTGCAGCACCCTCTGCCCTTTTCTTAAATTTTGAGACAGGGTCTCCCTTAAGTTGCTTTAGGGCTACATGCAATTGGTGAGACTGGCCTTCAACTTGCAGTCCTCCTCTTGCAACCTCCTGAGTTGCTGGAATTACAGGCAAACACCACCAAACCCATCTGAGAAGTGCATCTCTTAACTGAATACACCTTGGCTACTACTTGAGCCATACTTAAACTCCACTGAAATGAGAAATACTATATGAGACTCCCTCAGAATATGTCCTTAAAGAAGCTTCTAAATATACGGAAGTGAATTAACAGAGAGAAATCATCCATACATATCTACTCAAATAATACGGCTTAAAAAATATAATGGAAGAGACAATCACAGTTAAAGAGCTAACAAACACCAACCTACCTCTCCAAGTACAGTAGTATCTTTCCACTAAATGGGACCAAGTTCAATCCTTCAAGATGGGTTTGCAGTTTCCTTCAGTCAGTATCCTCTAAGTTAATTTGTAAATGGCCTCTGATTTGGATAAAAATATTAACTTCTTCCCCCTAGATCTAGACCCATAGCTTGTATGGAAAAACATACAAGAATCAAGATAACTGGAAAAGAAGATCAAGAGGGGATGAGTGTTGATAGCGGCTGGTGAAGGGACAGTACAATTTAGTAACCATAAATTGTAAATTAATTCTGTGTGATTGAAATGGAGTAGTACTGGAATGAGCACAAATAAGGGATCAACAGACTTTAGATCATTACAGAAAGTCCAGAAATGGTCATGGGAAGCTGACATAATAGAATAAAGATTTTGTGATGGTTTAGATGTGAGCTAACAGCTCATTGGTTAGATAATGCAAGACAGCTCAGAGGTGAAATGATTGTGTTATCCGAGCCTTAACATACTCAGTGCATTGATCTACTAACAGTGACTAATTGGGTAGTTACTGTGGGTAGGTGTGGCTGGAGATGGGTCACTGGGTGGGTGCCTTTGGGGTATATAAGTGTTGAGCTGAGCTTATTCTCTCTGTTTGATGGTGGCCATGTCCTGAGTTGCTTTCTTCTACCACACCATTCTCCTTCCAGACTCTTCTGCCATGATGTTCTGAATCACCTTGGGTTCAGATCAGTGGAGTCAGCCATCTACAAACGGAGACCTCTGAAACTGTGTGCCCCCCAAAAACTTTTCCTCTTCTAAAATTGTACTTCTTCAGTCTTTTGATCACAGCAATGAAAAACTGACTAAAACAGGTAATGTTTCAAATTACTAGGGAAATGAGGCTCTTTTAATCATCATCTATCAAAGAGCAACTGGTTGGCAGTTGCGGAGCGAACTGGCGGGTGAGTCAAGCTGCCTGCATCGCAGAGGTAGTCGGCGGGCACCCAACCCGCCTGCCTTGTAGAGCTAGGAGGCCGGCAGCCAACCCGCCCAAGCACCAGGCCGAAGACAGAAGCCATCATTGAGTGACCCCCGCCTGACCACCACGCCAAGGTCTGTCGCCATCGTGGAGCAAGCCGGCAGACGAGCCAGCCTGCCTGCATCGTGGAACTAGCCAGCGGCTTCTTTATAGAATGATGCAGGCGTTTTGAGTTATTCCTGAGGGTGTGGCCATCATCATTGGAAGGGCAGCTCCCTTCCTGAGACACCTACAGGAGGCTAGAGGACCTTCGACAAGACCCAGGAGTCAAGAAGAAGAGGTATTGAGAGACTTGGGACCAACTCAGAACCACCGGGTGAGTCTCTCCCACTGGTCAGGCTCCCCAGATGGGGAAGTAGTACCAAAACGCAGGGAACTTCATGGAGAAGAGTGGCCCAGTGAGACTTCCCTGCTGAAGCCAAGTACCTAGTCAACCAGGAGCATTGCAGAGGAGGGCCGCATAGTGAGAGGCTTCCACACAGAGTGAGGGTCCGAGGCCCAGGCGGTAGCTCTGGTCCCCAGGGAACATAGCAGAGGAAGGACACTCAGCAAGAGAATTCCTCGCAGGACCAGGCTCCCCAGCCCAGGTGGTAAGTCAGGACCCCTGGGAACTTCTCAGAGGAGAGCTGCCCAGAGAAACTTCCCCACTGGGTGACTCTTCCCCGCTGGGCAAGGCTTTCCCACCAGGACCGTAGAACCAGAGACACAGGCCCAGATCAGACATACCCCAGTCCACAATCTAGTTCCCCTTTGACTGACCATCAATCAACAAGTGGAGGCGCCTCTGCCCACTGACAGGGAATATACCCCACCTGAAAGTCACCACCCCTAGAGAGGCAACTTCCTAGTGGACAACTGCATTATCGAGTTCCTCCAAGACTTCAGGCTACTGAAGGCTAAGAGGTGAGTTATTGGAAATCTACAGAGACAATATTACTCAATAAAGGAGATCTGCAATATCTCAGAGTTTCAATACTAGAGGGTAGATACCTGACCGATATGAGAAAACAAGGGAAGAAAACCTCCCAAACAAACCTAGATGGTATACCAATAAAATCCAATGACAGCATAGCAGAAGAAATGTCAGAAAGGGAGTTCAGAATATACATAATTAAAATTATCAGAGAAGTAAATGATGAGTTGAAAGAGCAAATACAGGCTTTAAATGATCACACCACTCAACAGTTAAAAGAGCAAATGTGGGAAGCAGAAGATCATTTCAATAAAGAGTTAGAGATACTGAAAAACAAAGAAACAAACAGAAATCCTTGAAATGAAGGAAACAATAAACCAAATTAAAAACTCCATAGAAAGCATAATGAATAGGATAGAACACCTGGAAGACAGAACCTCAGATATTGAAGACAAAATATTTAACCTTGAAAACAAAGTTGACGAAACAGAGATGATGGTAAGAAAGATGAACAGAATCTACAAGAATTATGGGATATCATGAAAAGGACAAATCTAAGAATTATTGGGATAGATGAAGACACAGAGAAACAAACCAAAGGAATGAACAATCTATTCAATGACATGTCAGAAAACTTCCCACATCCGAAGAACAAAATGGAAAATCAAATACGAGAGGCTTATAGGACTCCAAATATACAAAATTACAACAGACCCACACCAAGGCACATTATTAAAAAAATACCTAACATACAAAATAAAGACAGAATTTTAAAGGCTGTGAGAGAAAAGAATCAAATTACATTCAGGGGGAAACCAATACGGATATCAGCAGATATTTCAACCCAGACCCTAAAAGCTACAAAGGCCTGGAACAACATTTTTCAAGCTCTGAAAGAAAATGGATGCCAACCAAGAATCTTATACCCAGCAAAACTTACCTTCAGATTTGATGATGAAATAAAATCCTTCCATGATAAACAAAAGCTAAAAGAATTTACAAAAAGAAAGCCAGCATTACAGAACACTCTCAGCAAAATATTCCATGAGGAAGGGATGAAAAACAACCATGTAAATCAGCAAAGGGAAGAACTACCCTAAAGGAATAGCCAAAAAAGGAGAAACCAAATCGTGTAAAAAAAAAAAATGAGCGAAATGACCAGGAATACAAATCATATCTCAATAATAACCCTGAATGTTAATGGCCTGAACTCATCAATCAAAAGACATAGACTGGCAGATTGGACTAAAAAGAAAAATCCAACAATTTGCTGCCTGCAAGAGACTCATCTCATAGAAACAGATACCCATAGACTAAATGTGAAAGGATGGGAAAAAACATACCATGCACATGGACTCAGCAAAAAAGCCGGAGTATCCATCCTCATTTCAGATAATGTGGACTTCAAGCCAAAGGTAGTCAGAAGGGATAAAAAAGGACATTTCATACTGCTTAAGGGAAGCATAAATCAGCAAGATATAACAATCATAAACATCTATGCCCCAAACAGTGACTCACGCATGTATGTCAAACAAATCCTTCTCAACTCCAGACATCAAATAGACCACAACACAATAATACTAGGTGATTTTAATGCACCTCTCTCACCACTGGACAGATCTTCCAAACAAAAATTGAACAAAAAAAACCACATCTCAATAACACAATCAATAATTTAGACTTAACAGACATATATAGAATAAACCATCCAACAAAGAGTGAATACGCTTTCTTCTCAGCAGGACGTGGATCCTTCTCTAAAATAGACCATATTTTATGCCACAAAGCGAATGTTAGCAAATACAAGAAGATAGAGATACTACATTGTATTCTATCAGATCTTAATGGATTGAAATTAGAAATAAATGACAGAATAAAAAACAGAAACTACTCCAACACGTGGAGATTAAATAATATGCTATTGTATGATGAATAGATAATGGAAGACATCAGGAGGAAATTTAAAACTTCTTAGAGGTAAATGAGAACAAACATACATCATATCCTGGGACACTATGAAAGCAGTACTTAGAGGAAAATGTATTTCATGGAGTGCATTCAAAGAAGAAAAATTCAACAAATAAACAACACAACCCTACAGCTGAAAGCCCTAGAAAAAGAAGAACAGAGCAACACCAAAAGTAGTAGAAGACACGAAATAGTTCAGAGTTGAAATCAACAAAATTGAAACAAAAGAAACAGTAGAAAAAATTGACAAAATAAATAGTTGTTTCTTTGAAAAAAAAATTGATAAACCCTTACTCACACTAACAGACAGAATGAGAGAAAAACTCAAATTACTAAATTTTGGAATGAACAAGGAAATATCACAACAGACACGAGTGAAATATAAAACAAATTAGAAGCTATTTTGAAAATCTATACTCCAACAAAATAGAAAATCTAGAAGACATCAACAGGTTTCTAGAGACATATGAATTACCTAAACTGAAGCAGGAGGACATACACAATTTAAATAGATCAATTTCAAGTAATGAAATTGAAGAAGTCATCAAAAGCCTACCAAAAAAGAAAAGTCTGGGACCAGATGAGTTCTCAACCAAATTCTACAAAACCTTTAAAGAAGAGCTCATTCCAATACTTCTTAAAGTATTTCATGAAACAGAAGAGGAGGGAACCCTCCCAAACTCATTCTATGAAGCCAATATCACTCTGATACCTAAATCAGACAGAGACACATCGAGGAAAGAAAATTTCAGACCAATATCCTTAATGAACATTTATGCAAAAATTCTCAAAAAAATCTTAGCAAATCACATACAAAAATACATTAAAAAGATAGTGCACCACGATCAAGGGGGTTTTATCCCAAGGATGCAAGTTTTGTTCAACATCCAGAAATCAATAAATGTCATTCACCATATCAACAGACTAAAAGTTAAGAATCACATGATTATTTTGAAAGATGCAGAAAAAGCATTCGATAAAATACATCATCCCTTCATGCTCAAAACACTAGAGAAAATAGGGATAGTGGGAACATTTCTTAACATTGTAAAGGACATCTACGCTAAGCCCATGGCCAATATCATTCTAAATGGTGAAAAACTGAAAGCATTTCCCCTAAAAACTGGAACAAGGCAGGGATGCCCTCTTCCACCACTTCTATTCATCATTGTCCTTGAAACTCTAGCCAGAGCAATTAGACAGAACAAGGAAATTAAAGGGAAATGAATAGGAAAAGAAGAACTCAAACTATCCCTATTTGCTGATGACATGATTATATATTTAGAGGAACTGGGAAATTCCACCAGAATACTTCTACAACTCATAAGTGAATTCAGTAAAGTAGCAGGATCTAAGATCAATGCTCATAAATCTAATGCATTTTTATATGTAAGTGATGAATCTTCAGAAAGAGAAGTTAGGAAAACTACCCCATTCACAATAGCCTTGAAAAAAATAAAATACTTGGGCATTGATCTAACCAAAGAGGTGAAAGACCTCTACAATGCAAACTACAGAACACTAAAGAAAGAAATTAAAGAAAACCTTAGAAGATGGAAACATCTCCCACGTTCTTGGATAGGCAGAATTAATATTGTCAAAATGGCCATACTACCAAAAGTGCTATACAGATTCAATGCAATTCCAATTAAAATCCCAGTGACATATCTCACAGAAATAGATCAAGCAATCATGAAATTCATCTGGAAGAATAAGAAACCCAGAATAGCTAAAGCAATCCTTAGCAGGAAGAATGAAACAGGAGGTATCACAATACCAGAACTTCAACTATACTACAAAGCAACAGTAACAAAAACGGCATGGTATTGGCACCAAAGAGACAGGTAGATCAATGGTACAGAATAGAGGACATGGACACAAACCCAAATAAATACAATTTTCTCTTACTAGACAAAGGGGCCAAAAATATGCAATGGAGAAAAGATAGCCTCTTCAACAAATGGTGCTGGGAAAACTGGAAAACAATATGCAACAGAATGAAACTAAACCCCTATCTCTCACCCTGCACAAAACTCAACTCAAAATGGATCAAGGACCTCGGAATCAGACCAGAGACCCTGCATCTTATAGAAGAAAAAGTAGGTCCAAATCTTCAACATGTCGGTGTAGGATCAGACTTCCTTAAGAGGATCCCATAGCACAAGAAATAAAAGCAAGAATCAATAACTGGGATAGATTCAAACTAAAACTTTGCTTTCTCTCAGCAAAGGAAACTATCAGTAATGTGAAGAGAGAACCTACAGAGTGGGAGAAAATCTTTGCCACTCATAGTTCAGATAGAGCACTAATTTCCAGAATATATAAATAACTCAAAAAACTCTACACCAAGAATACAAATAACCTAATCAACAAATGGGCTAAGGAAATGAACAGACACTTCACAGAAGAAGATGTACAAGCAATCAACAGATATATGAAAAAATGTTCAACTTCTCTTGTAATCTTCTCTTGGTGATTATCAAGAATACAAGCAACAATAGGTGTTGGAGAGGATGTGGGGAGAAAGGTACACTCATACATTGCTGGTGGGGTTGCAAATTAATGCAGCCACTCTGGAAAGCAGTGTGGAGATTCCTTAGAAAACTTGGAATGGACCCACCATTTGACCCAGCTATCCCACTCCTTGGCCTATATCCAAAGGACTTAAAATCAGCATACTACAGAGATACAGCCATATCAGTGTTCATAGCTGCTCAATTCACAATAGCCAGATTGTGGAACCAACCTAGATGCCCTTCAGTTGATGAATGGATAAAGAAACTGTGGCATATATATACAATGGAATATTACTCTGCCATGAAGAATGATAAAATTATGGCATTTGCAGGCAAATGGATGAAATTGGAGATAAACATGCTAAGTGAGATAAGCCAATCTCAAAAATCCAAAGGACAAATGATCTTGCTGATAAGTGGATGATGACACCTACTGGGGGGTAGGCTGGGGGTAAGAATGGAGGAAGGAGAGACTGTATAGAGGGAAAAGAGGGGTGGGAGGGGTGGGGCAGAAGGAAAAAAATTAACAGAATGAATCAAAAACTATTACCCTAGGTAAATGTATGATTACACAAATGGTATGCCTCTACTTCATGTACAAACAGAGAAAGAAGATGTATCCCATTTGTTTACAATAAAAATAAATTTAAAAAAAAAAGCGCGCAACTGATTGAATAATAGGGAAATGATCCAATGGGATAATAGAAATTTAACATTATATGAACTCACAAAATATATTAGGAGACCTTGTGTGGATCCAACCTGAAGCAAGTGAATTGAGGTTCTCTGTCTCATGATGCAACTTCACATTGCTGTAGGAAGTCGTGGCCCAGCACCCTTGAGGCCTGTGCTTCTTGAAGTTCTATTGTTATTCATGGTCCTATCTGCAGGTCCACAGAGCTGAGGGTGCCCAGTTTCTTGTCTGTCTCTAGCAACCTGGGGTCCTAAAGGTCAAAGACTACTTCCCATTCACCTCCACTTTCCCCATTTGAGTTCCTATAAACATTTACTGAAGTAAAAGGAAGCTAAAGACACATAAATCAATTTGGCAGGAAGATAATTACTGATCTAGTGGGACCAATTCAGGCTTTCAGACATACCCAAAAACTCTGGCTGTGTTTGGTGATGAGTGGTGGAAACCAGCCATCATTTTTGAGAAAACAAATAAGAATTATTGCAGTGGAAATTATTCCACAAAGAACAAACAATCCCATGGGAAGTGTTTATGGATGAGGTAGAGGGAATAATGTCTACACTATTATCCTGCAAAATGCTTCTAAAGGGCTGTTGCATATTATATAATGCAGAATGCCTTCCATTTTCAATTCCTTTAAAGTACCTAGGGAATGGGGGGCATTTATGTAATCTGAATACACTTATATGGGAATAAAAATGGGTTATAAAAAATACATACTAAGTTGATAGTTTAATGCTTAAAAGCAGACAAAAAAGCTAGAAATATAGGGTCCCATTCCTAGAGGAATGTGAACAAGCAGGCTAACCAGACTAAATTTCTTAATCTCATCAAAATGGGAATGATGATAACATTTACTCCATTGGATTGTTGGGATTGCTGAATATTCAAAACATGCAAAGTTTATAACAATGCCTGATGTAGTAAAAAAAAAAAATTAGCACAGACACACATATGAGGTAAAAAAGAGGGAAGAACAAGAAGAAAAATGTATAAAAAAAAAAAAGTGGGCTTTTAACACCAAAGACTAGGAAATACTCAGTTATCGAGACACTGGCTTTGGAGTTACATGCATCAGTTTGGATCCTATTTTATTTCAATTACGTTATACTAAGTCAATCACAAAGTTTTCTGATGATTTTATTTTGGTGTTGAACTTTTTTTTTTTTTTGCTTATTCTGTTTTATTCACTCATTCCTTCACCTATTCCAGAGAGGACTTAAAAAGATACATAAGTTTCCTCGCCTAAAGAAAATGAAGAGAGTAGTACATACCCTAGAGATGGTTTTGAAAATTTCAAATTTTAAGTTAAACCAACTAGCAATCTGATATTTTTGGTAAATGCCATTTTCCTTTCCTCTGGTGGACATCAGTAGTTTCAGTATCAGCAGTTCCTGACATTAAGAAGAGCCACCACTGGGTTGGGCTTGTGGCTCAGTGGTAGAATACTCACCTAGCATGTGAGAGGCACTGGGTTTGATCCTCAGCACCACATAAAAATAAATAAATAAAATAAAGGTATTGTGCCCATCTACCAAAAAAAAAAAAAAAAAAAGCCACCCCCGTGAAAGTCCCTCACCAGTTCCCTGTAACATGAATACTCATGTGTGAACTTCATAGCCATAATATGTGTTGTTTGGGAGCTGTTCAACTTGTCCAAGGTCTGTAGACATGAAAAATAAAATGAGTGTCCCTTGAGTGGATGCTTTTGGAGGTAAGACTTCTTAAGAGACTTCTACCTGGAGGCCACCAGCTGCGGAATGGGCAATGGATCACGGTATGGTGGGACACTCTTGCTCTTCTGCAGACAGCCTAGGAATAGGGCCATACTCATACGGCTTACGGCATTTCCTTCTGACCTGGGTTTTTACTGATGTTGCTGCACTTTCTTGTTTTCATACCCTTCTGCCTTCCTCCATTTTCTCCTTGTACGCTAGGTCATTTTCAGGGCATCTCGTATTTCACTACTTTTCTTTTTCCCTCAGCAATAATGAATATAAGAGCTGAATATAAGATTTCTGCCATCTTAGCTGCAATACATACTGACATCTGCTCATAAGCATCAGAAGTCATAAAAACCGTGCAAACATGTCACGAAGCAATTTTATTTGGAGGTATTTATCCTCATGAAAGATGTACATGCATTTAAAAATATTTGTAGAGCACCAGAGGATATCGAGGAAATTTAGTTTTATAGGATGTGATAATATTACGGTAATCATGTAAATAATAGGTTCTATTGATTAGTGATAACTTCTGAAACACTTTAAGTGAAAACACATAATGTTTAAGATTGGATCTGAAACTTGCTTTCACAATAAAATTTCAGCAAAGATACTTAAAATACAATTAGCAAATTATTGATGATGTTTGAAACTGGGATCTTGGTTTATGGGGGTTTATTATCTGATTCTATTTACTTTTATGTATGTTAGATAATTTCTATAATAGAGTATTTAAAACTTAATTTTGAAGATCTTCATTTGAGCACTGTTTATTATGAGAAAAACCAAGAACCACTGCAATGATGTCCAAAACACATGATTAAATATCTATGCATTAAAATAGTAAGCAGTCATCAAAATTTGAGAGATAGAAAAGCATAATTTTTAAAATGCTGTCCCAGGAATCAGGAATACATATTAATATTATATTTAAAATTTTAAATACTTTTTATAACATATATATTACATGCATATAAATGCACACACAATATTCATCAGATCAAATATCTATCAGTACTGTACTTTTGCTGACAGTGAATGACATTTATTTACTTCTAAATGACACATAACATTTGCACATATTCATGGGGCACCAATGTGATATATCAATACATGTACATCTTGTATTATGCTTATATCAGGTTAGACATATCTACCTTCTCAAACATTTATCATTTCTTTATGGTGAAAACATTCAAAATCTTTTCCTCTAGTTTTATGGAACTTGTGTAAATTACTGTATTCCCTTGTCCCCCTACTGTGCAGCAACGCACCAGAACTTCTTGCTCCTAACTGTAATTTAGTGCCTACTGATCAGCCTCTCCACATCTTTGCCACCCCCTGCCCTCCTTGGCTTCTGGTAGGCACTATTCTTCTCTCATCTGCTATGAGGTCAATTATTTTAAAATTCTACATGTGGTTTAGATCATGTGGTATTTGTCTTTCTGTTCCTGGCTTGTTTTACTTAATATAATGACCTCTAGTTTCATACATGCTGTCATGGATGACAGGATTTCATTTTTCTTACTATTAGCTCATTCATGTATACTCATTCTTAAAAAAACACATGTGCGTGTGTGTGTGTGTGTGTGTGTGTGTGTGTATGGCAAAGCACACATAATAAAGATATGCATATAAAAAATGCATAGTTATATGGTTATACATAGTATGTATATATATTATATATATTAAATAAAAGTTATATATTTAGCTATATATAGCTATATAGTTATGTGTATATGTATATACGTGTATGTACCAAAGTATCTGCCCTTTCCATATAGCATTCAGGCTCCTGCAAGTAGTAAAACTTTGTACAATGGTTACCCTCCAAAATAAATGAATACTTGTTTCCATGCAAACCTAATGTTCACAAAAATAACCTATGAATCTATCGTCCATGACATTATCCGTAGTAGGTACAGTAAGTCCACTTATCTAACCACCCCCTACATCTACTCCAAAGTGGACATCAGTGGACAATCAATCATGAAAATCAGTCTTAACCATCCGGCTCCTTCGCGGCTTAGGGCTTTAGTAAGCTCATGTTGATATGATTCCGAGTTAAAGCAGATGTACTATACTTGAGAAGAATGTATACTTCCAAGAAGTTCTTAGAAATTTACTATATTCATACTACACCCAGATATGAATATTTAAACAAATTAACAATACCACCATATCAAACTTAATGGGCAACAATTAAGGCCCAGAACTTTGGTCTACACTTTGCATGGATTTTTATAAGTAATACACAAATTCCCTGCCCTCTGTTCTCAGAGAGCTCTCAGTCTAGTAATATCTCTTGGAACATTCTATGTTAAAACATATGGTGCTCTCACTTATTATAATCTGTTCAGTACCTTTATGAAAGAAATGTGCTTAAGTGGTGGTGATGTCCTCACAGAAAACCCAGAACAGCACAATGTGTTGCACTGTTGTTGATGGATTAGTCAGTATCTTTGTCTTAACCTTGTTAACATTATAAAGATTTTTTTTTTCCTTCCCAGAGGACTCAAAAGAGTTGAGATTTCATGATTTCCAATAGGATTCCTGATGGGAGAGAAACAAGAACTGAAAAAGGGTCTAAGTAGAACTCACCCTTGGTATTTCCTTATGTGCAATTCCGTAGGGCATGCCTCCTAGTCCCGCATCCCTGTTGCCACCAAGGGCTGCAAGCCTTCCTTAAGATGAGCAGATTCCAGAGTGGTTTATTGTTAACTTCTCTTTATTAAAGTCAGTCTTTAAAGAAGGCATCATATACCGGAGTTTCTTTTCTCTATCCCCCGAACTCTAAGACCCCTTATCAGCTTCTATTACTTGCTCAACATCCATGAAAAAACCTGACAGTACAAATCCAAGACAGGCTGTTGGCCCAATTAACTAGCTGGAGAAGAAGATGAGCAATCAAAAACAATCACCGAGAATCTGTCGGGGAACTTCTCAGATGAGATCTGCCTTCCATAAACGATGGCCTTTAGATAATAAGAGGGGTATTTGACAAGACTTGATGCCTACAAATGCATTTTTAAGACTATACTTTAACAACCCACCAGTCCTGACTCATAAGAGAGACCCTTTGCAGAAACTCATTCATCTCCTAATCTAAGTGAGGTGTTTGCAGAATACCTGTGTTTAGAACAGTAGTTCATGTCCCTGGCTGGCTCCAAACAAGAATACCATATGGGGGTAAATAGTACCTATGCCTGAACTCCAAACCAGACCAACTAATCAGACCTGCAGTTGGTAGGCCTAAACACCAGCATCTGTAGGTTTCTATGTGATTCAGATGTACAATCAGGATATACAAAACGCACCAGGGACTATTTTGTAATTTGATCACTCATTTGTTCATTGCACACACAGCCCTGGAAGATCAATATCCCCTCCAGGGCTGGGGGTATAGCTCAGTTGGTAGAGTACTTGCCTCACAAGCACAAGGCCCTCGGTTCAATCCCCAGCACTGGCAAAAAAAAAAAAAAAAAAAAATCCCCTTCACTGAACCTATGATATATCACAATTACTCAAACAATATCACATGCTCAAATATCCACCAAAACATCAAATATTGAATGGAGTATATTGACCATGTTTGACTGCATCTGGTGTCATTCTTTGAAAACTGTTTTTCATTACATGAAAGAATTCAAGTTTTATTTGGTAATGCTCTTCTGTATACAAAGTATATACATATATCTATTCAAGCTTGAGGTCATCTTAATGACTCTGGGGTCAAAGTCATGTTTTCACAGTAGACTGTGTGAACATTTGTACTGTGTGATCTTTGTACAGAAATATTTATGGAAGGTTTTTAAGGGGTCATATTAAATTAGCATAATTATATTCATAATGATTTATAACTCTCCAATAATCATAATATTACAAAATAATGAGTTTTAACCAGAGAAATTATTGATAAAGCAGAACCCGTCTCTTCTTCCAGGCCATGTCACAGTGGAAACCAGGCAAACTTGCCAGAGAATTATTCTGCACTGTAGAAGCTTCATGATTTATTTTTAATAACTGTACAAGAAACATGTTGCCTGGTTACAATCTTCATTTTGTCCTCTGATCTAAAATAGTCTCAGCCAGCTAAAGTTTTCTGAGAACTCAAAAATCTAAACTTATGTAATCAAACATCTATAACAACCCAAAAAGAATTTAACCAAAATAATATTTCATATTCTCCCTAATCAAGGATTCAGCCATGGCCCAAAGATTGAGGGGCAGGAAGAAAACCTAAAATTTTAAGTACTTTTAGATGCATACCTAAGTGGAGGAAAAAAATAAAACTTGCAACCTCACAAAACAATACCAGTATCAAGAAAATAACAAAAGTACTATTTAATATATGAATTTCAATTGAAAAATATATCAAAAGAAGTTGTTTTCCAGACATCCAGCAAAACGTTAACTGATTTTAAAAATTTTCGTGACAAAGGTCTCTTTCACTTCAGAGGTATTTTCAGATTTGAGCAGAAGGGTATACCATTCTTTTTATTTCCTATTCCAGCAACTCCTAAAACATGCTATTTTGATGTACGTTATTTTTCAGGATATTTTTGGCATATTAAGATGTATATTCAGGAATGCTAAGACAAGCTGCAAAGAGATGCCCATGGAAATAAAAATTCTCATGTAAAGAGCAAATTCAAGAAAAAAAAATCAGATCATTTCATTCTTTTCCTCTCTGGGTTACTAAATATATTTTTAAGGTGAAGATATCTTCATTAGGTGCTATGAAAGGAAAGTTAATTGTTCTGACCCCTAAACTCATACACTTTTATACAACTGTTTTCTAGGAATCTTACACATTCATATAGAACTGATGCACTGGGTGAGGGGTGAGTTCCTAACCCTGTCTGAGCCAATCAATTTTCCTTCCATGATAACCTGAAATTGGAAATAACAAAATTCAAGTCAACCAGAACTGCTCACTTATATAGTGAGATATAAACTCAGGAGTTTTTGATAGCAACCATGTAGACTCAGAAGAGGAAAATGTCAGTTTGCTTCAGGAGAGAATGAGTCAATTAGAAACCCAGAAAGGAGACATGGAGGGTAAAAAAGGATTCTGCATTTTCTACAGTGCTCAAGCACCTGGTTCCAACCTGTTTCTCAGGCCCAGATGTATTCCTTGCCCTTGAGTTCTATAAGATATCTGTTTATGCTTACAAAATTCAACCCCTCCCTTTTACCTCTGACAAATCCCAATGTCTGGTACTGGTAACTACAACGGTGGTAACTGATATGGGGACAGGTCAGACATGGATACTGTTCAAGGAATCAGATATATCCATAATTTTAATACAGGGGACAGAAATGCAGAAGTTACAGGGATAACAGGATAAAAGTTTTCATAGGAAGAAGACAACATTCCTAAATCTGAACAAGGTGGGTCAAAGAGTTTGTTGCAACAGTGGCTTTTGATGGTATTTGAAAATCTCTGGAACTTTGACCGATAATTTCTTTTCTTCTCCTTCTCCTTCTCCATGACTGGTGTGGCAGGAGAGTAACTTCAGCCTACTGCTACTTGATTGAGACACAAAAATCCTTGGTTTTCTCTCAGTGTGGAATGCTGCTGGTTGCAGAGGTCCAGTGTGACTGGGAGCAGTGGCTGGACTTGGATTTGGTGTTCACTTATAAATGCTTTATAAATATGGTCTTGTTTTGGACATGGACATGATTTTTCAACATGAATGGGGTCAGCACTGTTTGTGCTATTATCCCAGTGACAATTTTCTATTCTTTTAAGGCATAGGCAGCACACTGATAGCCAGGTCAGAGTTTTGTGACAGTTACTGGCAGGCCTTGTGCTGGCTACCTGGGTCAAATGTCCAGAGGAAATACAGTCCCATTTTAGTTGGCAGGGATTGCTTCTTTGTCATACAAATTTCAAGTGTGTCTTGGATATAATCAGAAAATGGCAAGATAGAGCAATTAATTACAGCAGAAATTAATTAAATCAAGAGGCATTATGTGGAGAGATTCTGAAAGCATATAATGCACAGTCCCTGCCCCAGGGACATTTTAGTGTTTGGTGGAAGAAAAGAAAATACCAAGAACAATAACCATAGTTTGGAACAATGTTTATTGAAAACTTTTAAAGTGATGACACTTGTTATTAAATATAATATTTCAATCTTCACATACTACCTAGGAATCAGTCATGCTTATTGACCCTATTTGGTGAATGAGGTCAACTGAAACTTACATAGGGTAAATATTTGGACCAAAGGTTTATAGCTCATATGTGGGATCTGAACGCAGTTCACCTGTCCCAAAGGGTAAGGTTTTAAACACAATGAAAGAAGAAATAAGAGAGCAAAGCCATGCAAGAATCTCACAGAAAGTCCACTTATGTGATAGGATTTCAGGAGATGAAGAATACTAGACTTGGGGAGGGCTAGGCATTTATGTCATGGGAGAGCTGTGGTCTGAGTTCAGCCTAGAAAATGCTGAGTTCATACAAACAGGAAGGACTGGGGAGACCTGAGAAAGGCAGCATAAGGCTAAGATGGGGGCATCACACCTGTTTCTGGGAGAGGAGCACATTAATGTGACTACAATGGATGTTTGATGGAGAGGAAAACTTTACATAAGGTATAATGAAAGCAGAGAGTCAGGGCCCTTGAGCATGAAGAGTTTCGTATATTATCTCACATAAAGTCTCTGAGGGCTGCTCCTTAGGATTAGAAGCCACACTTGAAGAATGCAGTGGCAGAACTGGATGCAAAGCCCACATTTGTTAGGTGACACTATCATGGAAACATTCGAGTATGTGGTTTGCTATAACCCTCACAACATCCTGAGATATAGAAACTACGATGCCCTTACGTATATGATTGAACCAAGGTTCTATCATGTAAGATGTTTCTCCTAAGTTGATCAGACAGAAAATAGAGGCAAATATATCAGTCCTGATCTGTTTACTTCAAAACCCACACTCTTAACAGTTATTGCAAAGCTATAATAAAAACAGTAACAGCTAACATTTACAGATCTTTTCCTATTTCTACGTTTGAAGTGATTTGCCTGCAATAGGTTATTTAAACCTGAGAGATAGATAGTACATTATTTTACAGATGAGAAAAGGAGGCAGAGATAGCATGGATCATTTGTCTAGGACTGGAGCAGATGAGATTCTGTTCACATCTTCCAGCTCCAGAGCCTGTACTCACGGTCCTGATGAGCCTCTCAGTTACTAGAGTCTAGTAGAATGTTTTGCAAGGACAGACTCAAAACAGGGACTGTGATAGAGGAAAGAATAATAAGATGTGATGATTAGATCTAGTGTTTGAGGGAAAAGGTAGAGGGCGGACTCAAGAAAGACTGAGGGGATCTAGTCCCCTTTTTAATAAATAGGAAGATGGTACGATTTCTAAATCACTGATCTTGAGGTGATGTTGAACCATGAAGGACAATGCTCTCAAGTGTGAACTTGTGAACTTGGAAGCCAAGCAAATAATGCTAGTGATGCTTGGAGTTAAATATATGTATATGTACACACACACACACACACACACACACACACACACACACATGAAACCTTCAGGGGAAAGAGTATTAAAAAAAGAATGACACATGAAGAGATAAGTCATGAGAAGTGTCCACATTTAAGAATGCTACAGAGAAAAAAGGGGCCATCAACGGAATAGAGGGATAATTTCAGAGAAGTAGCAAGGGGACGTGGGATGCACAGGACTGCAGAATCCCAAGACAGAAACATCCAGGGTGGGCATCATGGGCATTATACCTGAGTCCTCACAAAGGGTCCCAACTTCACAAAAGTGCTACACTTGGGTTAAATGCCCATGTCACCATCTTGAAGCTTAGAGCGTTTAAACAAAGGTCCTGGTAATTTTGCTCTTTCATCAGTTCCTCTACACACACACCCAGCCGATTCTGGCAAGGTCTCAGTAGTTCCCATTTCTAATTTCTTAATGTCAAGATTGTTTTCCCAGTCACAGGCACCGCAGTTCTGGCTGCACATATCTGCCACCAGGAAGTTGCCGAATCTTATGGGTAGCTCATTATATTCTCAAACAGATATAATCTGGGGAAGGGTTTCCTATAGTAAGCTAATATTTCTAATTTGTATGCATTTTTTTCTGGTCTTACTCGTAAAGAGTAACTGTGATGTCACATTAAATATAACTTGCAGAATTTGCCTGATTTCAAAACTTCCATCATATGAAAGACAGGTGTGGTAGTGTACACCTTTAATCCCAGTGACTCAGGAGGCTGAGGCAGGAGGATCACAAGTTCAAGGCCAGCCTCAGCAACTTAGCGAGGTCCTAAGCAACTTAGTGAGACACAGTCTCAAAATAAAATAGGCTGGAGTTACAGCTCAGTGGTTAAGTACCCCTGGGTCCAATCACGGGTACCAAAAAATATATAAAATAAAGAATATGTTGGTCTGGGGAGATAGCTCAGTCGGTAGAGTGCTTGTCTTGCAAGCACAAGGCCCTGGGTTCGATACCCAGCACCACAAAAAAAAAAAAAAAAAAAGGAATATGTATAGGGGCCAAGTCCCCCAATTTAAAAATTCTAAATATATAGTTACTTTAATTTTAAAGTCAGTCCCACATGGTAACCCTGAAAAGTGTCAGAAGACTTGTGTAATACCTACACGGATCTTCCCCCTTTTTCCCTGTTTTTCTTTCAATTTGAAAATTTCCATAAGCGAGGTCCTGGGTTCTATCCCAAGCATGTGTGTCTGCCTCCCTCTCACCCCCCCCGCCTTGAACACGCTCACACTCTCTCTCACACTCATACACACAATAAATCAATAAATAAACAATAAAATAATAAACAATAAATAAATAAACAAACAAAAACAAGGAAAATCTCCAAACACTGCAGAGTATTTTCAGAGGGACAAACAGCACCCTCAAGTGAGATCTAGTGACATCAAGTGGAGCAACTCTATATGAGGGCTTTAAGTAGACAGACAGTATTTGTTTCCCTGAATAATAATACTTTTCAAAATCATGTTTAAAAATGAATGTAAAGGGGCTAGGGTGGTGGCTTGTTGGTAGAGCACTTGTCTAGAATGTGTGAAGCACTGGGTTTGATTCTCAGCACCTCAAATAAATAAGTGAAGAAAATAAAGGTCCATCAATATCTAAATTTTTTTTAATTAATGTAAAACAATAGTGATACATGCACACTCATGTTTATAACAGTGAAATTCAGAGGAGCAAAATTATGGAGTCAGCCTAGGTGTGTGGTGTGTGGGGGTGGGTGTGTGCATGTATACACACATACATATGTGTACATACAACGGGGTCTTAGCCATTAAGAACAAGGAAATAATGTCGTTTGCAGGAAAATGTATGGAACTGGAGATCACATTAAATGAAATGAGCTAGACTCAGAAAGTCAAGGGTCATATGTCTTCTCATATGTGGAAGTTACAGAAAAAAAGGGAAAAGACTGATATCATGAAAATAGAAGGGAGACTATTGGGGTAGAAAAAAGGGACTCTTGGAGAGGGAAGCATGGAGGTAGTGGGAAATGAAATTGACCAAGTTATGTTACATGCATGCATGAATATATCACGATGATATACTTGTACCTGTATTATATATACGTATTACCCACCAACAAAACATATTTTAAAAATTAACAAAAGTTAGTTATGTGCAAGACACTGTTCCATAAGTTGTGTATAAATACTAAGATGTCAGGGACATGAGTCGCCAAAATCTCAATATCATAAATTTTGCTGGGGAATGGGTTTTCCTCTTTACACCTCTTTTTAAATTTAGTTACTTATACAACTTTCCAAGCTCTTTATCCATTGTTAACAATGAAAATGAATACTTTTTATAATCAGAGAAAGTTGGTGTTTGCATTGTGAAATCCATAATTAACATGTGGGAGGTAAGGAAATGGAGCCTGTGGTACAGACAGTGGAGGAAGATGCATAAGGCAGGCCCCGGGATACTGTTCTCTCCCTTTGTTTCTCAAAAACCCATATCCTATAGCTTATAGGAAATGGGAAGAATATTAGATTCCGGGAAGTCCTTCTTCTTTATGACACAAAACTATTTGATATACACATGGGAAAAACAGACAGGTACAGTAAGTTAGAGAGGAAGTGTTTCAAAATGAAGTAGACAAACCAAAACACAGTGGTTCCTAAGGAAGAAGAGAAGTGCTGTCATTGGCATTAGAAAATCTGCCCAAACAGACTTGTGTTTCTCATGAGAAAGACACTGAACGGAGTTCACTTCCTGCATAGACATAACCATCTATCCAAAACACATTCCTTAAACAAGTGCTAATTTCGGGTCCCAATGATACCAAAAAAAAATAATAATAATACATGAGACACTATTTGTGTATATCCCAAAGTTTCCTGCAGGGCATTCATTCTAAAATAACATAAATAAAAATATGAAATGCAGTTAAATCAGAGTATCTCCAGTGTATGTTAATTCAAAATGCAAATGCTGAGAATTGGATGAATTTGGGAATAGGCTAATGGTGAGGATTTATAGCTTTTTCTTCTTTCAGTTTGAAAAATATGTTTTTAAAAGAAAGTAAAAATAAGAACAGCAAGGAAGTTGAAGTGATACCTTTTTCACTATTTCAAAGAATTACCATTCTTGTTTGGTTGCAGTCTTATTAGAGTTTATATATACAGATTATGTTAAACCCCATATTGTGATCATGAAGATTTTGAAAACGATATTTTTTAATGAGTTCAAATTCAAGTTCAGACCATTTATACTATGCACATGTTTAGTAGACTGAATGAAAGTAGTCAGAAAATCAGCCAATATCCTAAGAATTAGAGTGCTTTTGTAAGATGCCAGACAGAAAAGTGTTTTTCCTATTTTAAACGGGGGAGGGCAAAGAAAGATGAAATATGGAAAAAAAATCTTAATATCATTCTTTGGAAAATTCCCATGTAATCTCATTCATAACCAATGGTGAGAACTTTACGTGAGTAGTACTTTACATGAGCTCTCTTCCATGTGCACACAAATGCGTTGCAAGAGTCCAACAAAAATGCCAGAGAAGAATCCAAGCAGTAGCAGCACCTAATTATCCATTAATACAATAATGGGTAAAGAAAATTGGTATTTTCATCTCTTGCAAAATACTAGCAATGAAAATGAATGAACTGTAATGGAAATCCTTTGTAGGAATGATTCTTCATAATGAAACAAAACGTTGACCAAAAGACGCCAAACACAATACATACAAGGTAAGATTCCAGTTACACTGTTCAAAAATATCACACCAATATTGCTACTGGTATGTGAGGTCGATTAAATTTATAAAGAAAAACATGGACGAGATTATCAGAATAGCCAAGAGAGTTAACGTGCCTCTACAAAAACAAGGTGGCAAAGTTACTTCTTCAGGGATCGGGCTAGATGGTCCAACAAGAGGTCTAGAGCATTCACCTGTCTTCTCTGGATATTTACTTCATTATGATCTTTTACGACTCATTGTAAATCAGCACCCAGAATGCTGTGTGAATCTACCCGCTGAGACACGCGAGAGGTGAAGTACAGCTGACCAGACTGGAATGACCTACTGAATGACGAGAGTAAGAAGGCAGGATTGAAGAGAAGAAGGAACACAGGTTTTGGAATCAGATGTTTTTGAATTCACATTCAGGTTCTTTTTTCTTCCATCACTGCATGATCTTCAGTATATTAATTAAATTTTTTAGCTTTACCTGTAAGATGGGTAGAATGATAATGGCTTAGAAAATCATTATAATGATAACACAATAATGCTAGGATAAAGATTATATAAAACTATATGATGAATTATAGTTTTCCTAAGTTGAGAAAAATCGTAACAGCTGATTATTTCTCTAACTACTACTATTGATGCTACCACCATGACCATAATGTTATGGGGTTCTACAACATGGTGATTATGTCTCCAGGTCTCTAGAGATCCATAGGTCCCAGTGTAGGTCAAGATTTGAATTAACATCTTACTGAATGCAGACTTCAGTTAATATGTCTGTCAAATTCCTACACAATTCATAATTTGGAAGAAAGCTGAGTTGCAGGAGACACCTGAATGAAGCAAAAGGTGAAACTAAAGGAAAGAGGTGTGCATACACGCTAATCCATCTTAACTGTGAAGTAGAATGCAGATCAAAATGACATATGAATTAGTTGATCAATTAATGAATGATTATAAAAGCAAGTATCAATGCAAACCAAGTCCAGGTGAAAAAATGGATTTTCCCCCCAGGAGCTATCTCTTTACCATCAAATCCCTACCTCAATCATTATCCAGGATTTTCTGATCATCTGTTCCATACTTCTGTATCATGAATACATTGCACACACTATTAACAAGTTTAGTTGATTATTTTTGAAGTTAATGTAAGTGGAATAACACTGTACATGCTTTGTGCTTTCCATCTTTTGGTCAGGATTTTGGTTCAATATGAATAGTCACTCCTATGAAGATACTTCACGAGAGGTCTTTCATTTTCATTGTTGTTGGTGTGCACAATAAAGACTCACCTGTGTCTTTATTTATTATATCATTAATGTATAATTAAGTTGCTAATAAAGTTTTGATTTTTTTTCCAAGAAAGATGCTATGTATGTTTTAGTTCAGGTCTTAAGATACATTGTGTATCCATGGAACAGTCTTCATGCAAAACGTAAAGTTACTATTTAAACTATTTTTATTTCCCATCACCAAATACATATAATTTAATTCTAAGTTCATACATGATTTTCACTCTTCTGCATTTAAAAATTAAAAGAAGAGATAGGATTCAAGAAATACATTCATTCCCTTCAATATATTAGTGTTTTTATTTGATTTACTTGAGCCTTCAACAGTGGATATATTTTGGATAAATTAAAAGAAGAGGTCAGTGAACCACAACCTATAGGCCAAATATGGCCTTCCTTTTGATTTTTTTAAGCTGATATATAACAACACGAAAATTGTACACAAATGTGGTACTGTGTGGTGTTTCAATATATGGATATACTGTACATTTCAAAAATTTATGGTAATAATTGGGCCTATTGTGTCTGAATTAAGATTCTGGAATATATCTTACCCATAAATAAGAGCTTTTCTTAAAAAAAAAATCAATTTGTATACCTAACGCATTCCCTTAAAAAACTCAAATTACTTGAAAAGAAATGAGTCTCATTCTATATAGTCAAATATCACATAATTTAATTTCATGAAAATGCATTATTCCCTCATTTTGATGAGAAAGGTTTTCCAAGGTATTGTTTGCATATTTTAAAGAGAGGTTCAATTTCTTTCTTTGGCCCTAAGGGAAAATATAAATGCTGAATATTGTTTGGAAGCTTTTCAGATTAAATGGTTTCCATTTAAGGGAGGCTTTCTAAGGAAGGTGTGTTAGTCAGTTTTTCATCACTGTGACAAAATACCTAAAAAAGTCAACTTAAATGAGAACAGATTTGTTTCTGCTCAAGGTTTCAGTCCAAGGTCAGCTGGCTCCGTTACTTTGGACCTGAGGTGAAGAAGAGTATCATGGCAGCAGGAAAGCATGAAAGAAGCTATCACCTCATGGTAGCCAGGAAGCAAAGAGAGTAAGTGAGGAAAAGGCCAGGTCAGAGACAACACATGCCCTCCCAGGACATGCCTCCAATGACCACTTCCAGCTAGGCCCTGTTTCCTACAGTAGGTCATTCAATTATGAATCCATCAACAGATTAATCCATTAATGGTATCAGAGCCCTCATGATCCAATCTTTCTCCAAAAACCCCACCTTGGAACACTGCTGCACTGGGGACAAAGCCTTCAACACATGAGTCTTGGGGAACATTTCAAATTCAAACTCCCTCAGAAAGCAACATATCATTTCCCCCCTTCACTATTACATCTACTTAAATAAATTACATCTATTTAAATTGTGGGGAATTTGATTTCCAAAGCATACATCTTTTATTTCCGTGGGCAATAAAAGGTTTTGAACAGGAAAAGGTGACAGATCCCTTCAGAATGTTCTGATACTCTTTGGGGGCAGGAAAAGTTAAGCTGTTCTGTGAACTTAGTGATCACCAGCCGCACAGTGGCTGCTGAGCAACTGAAACGCTGCTAGAAGAACTGAGATGTGCCCTGAATATAAAAGACACTCAGGATTTTGAAAACTTTGTGTCAAAAACAATGTCATATATGTCATTAATAATTCTCATAATGCCTATGTGTCCCAATAGTATTTTGTATATATTGAGTTGTGTAAAACATTGTGAAAAATTAAACAATATTTACCTTTTGTTTAAGTGTGACCAGTAGAAAATATAAAATTTCATAAATGTTTGCATTATATTTCTTTTTTGGCACTGAACATTGAACCCAGGAACACTTAACCCCTGAGCCACTTTCGCAGCCCTTTTTATTTTTTGAGACAAGGTCTTGCTAAGTTGCTTAGAGCCTCACTAAGTTGCCAAAGCTGGCTTTGAACTTGTGATCCTCCTGCCTCAGCTCCTGCACTGTTGGGATCACAGGTGTGAGCCACTGTGCCCAGGTGCATTATATTTCTGTTGGACAGTATTGGTATCAACATAAATAAAATCAAATATTCCAGAAAGTATATGGATTTCTTTAAATGATCCAGATATTTATTTTATGCTACTTCACAAAGGAACATAAAATTTATTTGGCCTTTCATATTATGATAATTTCAGTTTTACACATACAGTAAGGTCTAGGTGGCTTGTTTATTCTTAGAATTATTAATACACTTAGATACAAAAAGTAAACTTCACAAAGCTAACTAGAGTAGGGAAATAGAGTCCCACTTAAATAGTTAAACATCAAGGTTAATTAAAATAAACCTTGAGGCAGATTTCATCTATTCCAGTGAGGTATGGATGTACTTATGCACATTTCATTAGGTTAATATTTGAATGACTTAAATGTAGATGTTTCTGTTTTTATATTTGCCTTTCAATGTAGTGGGGAAAGCAAAAGATGAGTTTAAGGGGTCTTTTGGGGTAATCCATGACATTTCACAATGAACTCCTTCTTGATAGTATATCTCAAAATTATCTGCTAAACTTTATTCATCTTCAGATTTTACTTGATACATAAATATGACTATAGTTTAATGGAGAAGTATGTATGTAAGCATCAATGGTGTATATTTTTGTATGGTTAAGTATACAAGGTTTTATTTTCTAATAACATGGGAACAGTCTAAAAGTTCATTCTTTTTTTTTTAATCTATTTAGATCACAAAGATTTCAGTTTCTTCCCCTCCATAAACCATCTTCATATTCATCCACACTTCCACCAAGTCCTCTCAGCGACAAGTTGTACAGATGAACTAAAAAGACAGAAGATGAAACATGGCCATCTGTTCAACATCTGGAGCACCTCTTAGGTGTCAGGACCTGGACCAGCAGTCATTAGCTTCCGACTTTTTAGTAAGTCTAAGTGAAACATTTAAGTCACGTTCTATGGAAACACATGAAGAGAAAAGGTATTTCTTTTAGGGTCAGTGTTTTGGTGCTTTAGTCAGCTTTTCATCACTATGACCAAAAAGACCTGACAAAAATGTCTTAGAGAAGGAACAGGTTATTTTGGTTCATGGTTTCAGAGATTTGATCCATGGTGGGCCGACTCCACAGCTCTGGGTCTGAGAGGAGGCAGAACATCATGCAGAAGGGCATGGTGGAAGAACGTAGCTCAGGACATGCAAGAAGGAGGTAGAAAGAGAACTCTGCTCACCAGGACAAAATATAAGCCCCAAAGGCACGCCTCCAGTAACTGCGTCCTCCAGCCACATGCTACCTGCCTACAGTTTCCACCCACCTAGGTCTTTCAAGTGGATTAATCCACTGATTAGTCCACAACTCTCAAAATTAATCATTTCACTTCAGAAGATTCTTTCAATGTCTCACACATGAATGTTTGGGGGACAGTTTATATTTAAATGATTGTAGTCACCAGCATTATTTTTACTTTGTGGATGAAGAAATGAAGGCTCAGAGATTAAGTAATCCTGTCCTCCAATATAGTCAGGCTCTTTGGATGCATCTTCTCAAAGAAGCAAATGATTCATCATTTTCTCCTTTTTCTTCTAGAGAACTTAGATTATATTTATAATATACCTTGGCATAACTGTTCGATGAATACTTGCCTTTCTCGATGAGTCATAAATTCCATAAACAGACTTTAATGAGTTTCATTCACCAATGTAAACCCACTATTTGCACATGATGTAGGACTTGGTTTTATCATTCAATAAACATTGGCAGCATAAATTAATGAATATGTGAAAGAATGAATTATGAATGGACCTGTACGAAATTGCACAGCTTTTGACTAGGAAAGCCCAGATCCCTGTCCATCTCTGCCTGACCTCAAGCCCTTCACCCTGTCAACAAAGTGATAAAACAAAAATGGAAAAATGCATTATTTTAAAAGTAATAAAGTGGTGCATCAGAAAGAAATCTACTAAATAAAAGAATGAAGGCAGGGAAGTAGATAGATGGAGCACAGAAATGTATGTTGGGGAAAATAAAATTGGCTCTGAGTCTTGCACTAGCCAAAGCTAACAGAGAGCAATGATTAATTACCTCTGCCTTTAAATTTGACTTTCTCCATCACACAATGCCTCTCCTGCCATAATCCCCCATTTTTGCTCACCTTGTCTTATGACTTCTAAACATATAGCCTTGCTGAACAATTTTTTTTTTTTCAGAGACTTGGATGTTACAATGGAAAAATACCAGTTTCCCTGGGGGTATGTACTTGGAAAGGATGGCGTACACAGAAGGAGCGGGCGTGCCTCTGCCGGAGCAGTTCCAATGGGATGTTGGAAATCTGCACCTTCCTTCTTGCCCTGAACCTTGGAAGCTGGAACAGTACACAGAACACATTCCTTTAGTTGAGCTCAGCTTTGGTACTTAAGTTATTATGTTAAAAACTGAAGAAACCTTGAAAGGCTGGATTTTACCAGGTAAGTAGACTAAAAGGGGCCAGGCCCCTCACCACCTCCTTCTTGCTCATTTGGAAGCAATGTCAGCAAGTCAGTTATTTCACTAACTGACAAAGCAGTTGTCTATCTGTGAATGTGTGCTGCACTGAAACCAGGGGGAGAAGATGGCAAGAGAAGAAATGTGCTGAATCAGAGTCCATTTGCTGATGCACTCATTCAGCCCCATCAGAAAATGCAGTGTTTCAACTCTGGTTAGGATCTATTTATTATGAATTACCTTCTGAACGGAATATGAAGTGATGACAAGGTCCAAGGTACAAAGTCTTTCTTTTACCATTCTTCCAAAGGGACCTCTTAGCCTTTGTAACACAGCAGTTCCAAAGTAGAATGTTAAAAAAGCTTCAGGCTGCATCCAAACTAGGTCATTCCAATCATTTCTTGCACTTGTATGGAACTTATTAAAAAATTCTCTGAAAAATGATTTCTCTTGAAATGTTAACGAGTATTTATTTTTTCACTAGTGAATATGGACCTCTCCCATTTCAAGCCATGTCAGTCTCCTTTGCTTCTCCAGTGGCTTCTATTGGTTTTGCAGGAAGAGGTAGAGTAGAATAAAATAAGAGGTACAAACTATCTTTGTATGGTGTCATCTGCTGGTGGAAAAGAGACAACGGCAGGAAACGGGTTTGGAGAATGGGGACCAGGGAGATAACAGGAGGGAGGGCAAAATTTAAGGTTGGACTTAGGAAGCAGGTAGGAAGAAAATCTGCTCCAGGCTCTAGGGAATACAGCTCCCTGTACAACTAAAAATACAGAGAAAGCAGGCAACCAGGAGGTGCCAAACAAGGATTTAGGGCAATGTAAAGTTCCCAGATACAGAAGGAACATATGTAAAATGTGTTGCCGAAACTGGTTTGCTTTAAATATAAAATCTCCACCGAGGGTGCATTTTTTTTTTTTCCTCCTGAAAATTAACATTCTTGCATTCTTTACAGATTTGTAAAACATTTGATCAATTTCACATCAAAAAGCCTTGTACAAATATGCAAGAGAAATGGAGTAACCCCAGTGTTACAAGACTTTTTAACAAATTAGACTGTTTACTAATAGAGGTTTAAGAAGATAGATGATATTATTAGTAGTCCAGGGTTTAGGATAGCAACTTGGATAGCTCTTAGGCAAGTCATCAGGCATCTCTAATCTTTAGATGTTGCTGTGATACTGCATGTGAATAACCAGAAGATGTCTAGCACGTAATGAGTTCGATACATATGACTTATTTAAAACTGATGTTACGAAGCTATTGTTCAGCTAATTAAGGGAATTTGATGCAAGAATGATGAGTCTCTGTTAGATGTGACAATGGCATTGCAGCCATGTTGAAGAAAATTCCTAGAAAAACATGAGACATTTGGGGGTGAAAAAAAGCTTAGTGGATAGGTTTTATTGAAGTCCTTAAGTTAAAAGAAATAAAAGCTTGATAAGTCACATGGGACAACATCCCAGTAACTGTTTAAGGCAGGTGATGTATACATTGCAGTTTATATCACTCTGTCTACTTTTGACTGTGTACACATTTATTATAGTAAAAATTAAAAGTTTAGATATTGTATGGCTTGGATGTGAAGTGTCCCCCAAAAGCTCACATGTGAGACAATGCAAGAAGGTTCAGAAGAGAAATGATTGGGTTGTGAGAGTCTTATCATCATCAGTGAATTGATCCCTGATGGGATTAACAGTGGTAACTGGAGGGAGTGGTTCATTGGGGGAGTGGCTATAGGGTATATATTTTGTGTCTGGAGAGTGGAGACTCTCTCTCTGCTTCCTGATCTCATGTAAGCTGCTTCCCTCTGCCACACACCTCCACCATGATGTTTAGCCTCACCTCCAGCCCCAAGAAATGGAGCCAGCCTTCTATGGACTAAGGCCTCTGAAACCTTGAGCCCTCAAATAAACCTTTCCTCCTTTATAATTGTGCTGGTCAGATCAGTTAGTCACAGCAGGGAAATAGCTGACTAAAACGGATATTAAGGTACATTATAATGATAGTCAATTTAATTAATGCAATATCATCCAAATATACAATAATCTTTAGAAGTTTCTGAAATATGAAACACCCTTCTTGTCACAAACTGGTTTCTAACAGCATGAACTCAACCTTGGCATTTTCTATAAAGGAAATAGAGGATATAAAGGGCTCATCTAAGTAGTTGACATATCTGGGTGGCAGAGAGAACCCTTGAGTCCCAAGACTGCTATAATCCTTAGGTCTTCTTTTAATTCTGGTTTGAGTAACTAGAAAAGTTTTTATTTCATGTAAGGGAGCATGCCCATGTGTCTAATCACTTCCAAGCTTGGTGGGTTTGTGACATAAAATATTATAAAGGCTCACTCTCAATTTTTTCATCTCTTGAATTTTACTAGGGATTTTCATATTCAGACTTCACGTGCATCAAGATGACAGGGACCACTCCAACCTCTACAACCCCTCATGTTTTAGGACTGAAGAGAGTCCCTTTATCAGAAACGTTAAGGGCCTACTGGCTCTCCCTGAGTGGGGCTGCAGTTCTGCCCCCAACCACCATAAGCTTGGGCAAGGAAGCTTAATCTTAAAGCCCTGGATTTTTGCTCAGAATTGATACTGGAGTCATCTCTACTACAAGGATATGGATGAAAGTGGGGTAGGGAAAGGGGCACTTCTCAAAGAAGACAGAGGCTAACAATTAGATTCTGGCAAATGAAACCAACAGTCATTAAATATAACTGAGACTATTACAGCCTCCATGATAAATGCAGTGGAGACTTTGTTTTTGTTTGGTAAAGAAATATAAGCACTATTTAGTTAACTCAGTAGCAACATTAAAGACTTTAAGACATTTTTTAAAATTTATTTTTGGAATTGGGGACTAAACCCAGGGCTGCTTTTCCACTGAGCTATGTACCCAGTCACTTTCATGTTTTATCATAAGTCAGGGTCTTTTCACATTGGTGAGAGTCTTACTAACTTACTAAGGCTGGCCTTGAAGTTGTGATCTTCCTGCCTCAGCCTCCTGAGTCACTGGGATTGCAGGCATGTGCCTCTATGCCTGGCTGACGTCGAGACTGTTAATGTTCTATTAGCACACTGGTATTTAGTATTTTTAACTCTTCTTACATAATTTCTTGTTATGTAAGTATCTATATTTGGCCTCTTGCATTTGCAGCCTGAAGAACTGGACCATCTTACATGGGACATAAGCCCTGTCATCAGCCATGGAAGTATAGCAGGGAGGCCAACATCTGAGCCACTTTCATGTTCTTTCAACACAAACACATCGTGAACTTTATACATCCTTCTGTCATTCAACAGGTTGCTTCTGAATACCAAGTTCATTTCCTTCCTCCCCTCCACTGTCCTCTTCTTCCTCTTCCCTTCTCCCTCTACCACCACCATTCACACCATTGATACCATAAGCACTCACTGGGTGCCAGGGTCTCATTCTTTATATGAACAGGGCCTCGCTTAGTCCTGACAACATTTGACCAAAGAGGAAACACAGGATCAAAGAGACAAAATAATGTGCCCAAATTTATAGCACTAGTTGACAGGCTCAGATATAAACTCAGCTCTTACTGGTGCTACTGGGTGTGTTGCTCAACCTCCCCATGACCCTGCCTCCAATCCACACCCTGCTTGACTTGAACTTCTTGTTGAAGGAAAATAACAGGAACCAGATCAGAAGAATCTCAATATTTCTCCCTCCCAACCATGCAGATAAAACAGTAGCCCTCAGCAAAGTGGCATTTGTACAATGAGTTTGGAAAAGAAAGTAAGAAGTTGATACCTCTGATGACTTCGCATTTTTCTAGAACTGATTTGTTCTTGATTTTTTCTAAAATGGATTTGAGTCTATTTTGTCTCAATCAAGTTGTTCTCAACTGACAGTGATTTTGTCCCCCAAGAAATATTTGGCAATGTCTGAGGACAATTTTGCCTGTCATAAAAGGAGGGGATGTCACTATTGGCAACTAATGGGTAGAGGCTGGGAGATGCTACTAAGTATTCCACATTATAGTGGATGTCCCCATCTCAAAGAATCCTCCTGCAACAAATGCAGTAGTTCTGAACGTAGAAAATCTCCTTTAGAGCAGAAGTAAACAATTTTGTTTTTCTGTAAAGATCCATTGTTTTAGTCAGCTTTTTGTCACTATGACCAAAAGACCAGCCAAGAATAATGTAGAGGGGGAAAAGCCAATTTGGGGCTTATTGTTTTAGAGGTCTTAGTCTATGGCTGACCAAGGCTGTAGTTTCTGGCCCGAGGTGAGGCAGAACATCATGGTAGAAGGTCATAGTAGAGGAAAGCAGCTCAGGACATGGCAATCAAGAAGCAGAGAACACTTTGCTCAGCAGGGGTGAAATATAAGCCCTAAAGACATACTCCAATGTCCTCTTTGCTCTAGCCACTCCTTGACAGCCTATAGTTAATCCACATCAGTAGATTAATTTACAGTTTTCATAGTCTAATCATTTAACTTCTGAATGTTGTTGCATTGTCTCACTCATGAGCTTTTGGGGAAACAACATATCTAAATCATAACAGTGACACACAGTATTTTAGGCTGTGCAGGCCACATGGTGTCTGGCACAATGAGTCAACTCAGCTTTCATAGGGTGAATGCATCCAGAGACAACACATAAACAAAGAGGCAGGACTTGCTTATAGGTCTAAAGGGAAGGGAGTTGAATTTGTCCTAGAGTGATACACTGTCAACCCTTGGTCTAGAGTATTCTCCCAAACTGCCTAAGCTCAGCCCAAAGATGGCAGAGGCTCTATTACAAACATTCTCAGGATAATTCCATTTTCATGTAAGCAACCATCTGCTCTCAGGGGATGAAGGGACCCTAACTCTTTTGAAGTCCTCACTGTGCTTCTCTTAAAGAACTCAAAGACATTTTGCATAGGAGGAGGAAATATACATTTGGTGTTTTTAAAAAATTTTATCAATTGATTGATTGATTGGAATATTGGACATTGAACAAAATGTGCTCTACCACTGAGCTATATGCCCAGAACTATTCATCTTTTTATTTTGAGACAGAGTCAAAAGTTGCACAGTTGCTAGGGTTGAGCTCAAATTTGCAATCTTCTTGCCTCATCCTCATCCTCATGTCTGGCTCATGCCCAGGATTTTTGAAAATAACCTGGCCTGAGAATAACATTTTTGAGTGGACAGCAAGCACAGCACTTACAGCCACAGAGCATAAACTAGCAAATGAGAGTCCAAGGGAAGGGAAATCACCCTGTCTGAAAGGGAGCTGCCTGACCCACATGATGAGAAATATCCAGATAGCTAGAACCATTGGGCATGAGCTCTTTGCTTCTTAGAGCTTATGATCAGCATGATGCAGACACCAAGTCAGCAGGAAAATTTAATTAAAATGATACTACCTAATATATTTGGAGCACTTGGCCACTTTAAAATACTTTCACCTATGTGATTTTGTGAGCTCCCGGGGACAACCTCACCTAGTCAAGAAGTCTCTGAGTTATAGCTAAAAGATATTGGGGTAACAATGATGCATGAGATTTGAGCTTCTCTTGGTCTAGGGGGAAAAACAAAGATAGGATAAAGAATACCAACTTGTATTAATTGAAAGATCTGAACTTAGAAGAAGCTGGGGACACAGTGTGGTTTGTGGTTGAGGCCAGAGGGAAGGCATGGCCAGGGATACTTCCTTGAGATTGTCTTGCTTGAGTTGAATGACGGAGTGATGAGGAGTTAATCTAGAATTAGAGGTGGGGAGTGGAGTTGAGAAAAGAGGAGAACATATGAAGAATGAGCTGATCTGGCAACAAGGAGGGATAGAGATGGAAACAGGACACGGTAGGCACAGAGATGGTGAAGCCACAGATCTGAAGAACACAAGGGCACAAATATGTGACAGGGGCTTCATGGAGAAGTGAGGTTGAATTCGGAGAAGGAAACCTAAGTGGAGATGGTTGTGTAAGTGAAGCTGGGACATGGTTTGCTTGAGGGGCATGGACTTGATCCTTTAGGTAATGGAGAACACAGATCCAACGTGAAAACTCAAGTCATGGTACAAAGCCCACATTTGAGGAGAAGAGTGGAGGTGATAAGGCCATGAGAAAGTTGCTGTGTGCTCCACATGAGAGAGGAGACATTGGTTGTAGGAGGAGAAAAGAAGACAGACTCAGGAACTATGCAGGAGACAAGAGTCTCTGAGCTTAGAAGTACCCTTCAATAAGTAGGGCAGGAGGTATCATCTCCATCCTGTCAGTAAAGTTCCAACATGGGGAACCTGAAGTCATCAGTTCACTTTCTCAAACATGGAAGCTCAGGTTACCTTAAGTCCTTTTTCTATGTTTGTATGCATATGTATTCATAGGTGTATTTGTGTGTATATATTTTTAATTCAATTCAGAGGTTGAGAGACTTCTATAACATGTAACATGCCCAAGGGCCTAGAGATAATAGCAAAAAAGGATGGATTTCCCCAATGCTCTGCTGCCCTCTCCCAAAGGACCCAACGTGGAGATGACTGCTCCCCAGAACTACGTTTCTCAATATGGTGGCCACTAATATTTGCCTAATTCAATTTCTACTAAGCAAAATAAAAATAAAACACAAAATGCAGATCTTCCACTTATAAGCCATATCTCATTACACGTGGCTAGTCGCTACCCCACCATGTAGCACAGATGCACACCATCCATCAGTCCGAAGAAACCTATGAATGCTATGGTCACTTCAGCATCTTAAATCCCAAAGACGTCTGTCACATTCCAAAATTACTGAAGGGGAAAATCTGGAGCAGAGTTTTTAATGTCACAAGCCTGGGGATAAAAAGGTATCAGCTGTCATTTTATTTTCTTTTCCTCCATCCCTCAGTAACTAGTACAGATCCATTTGTGAATATAAGACAAACTTAGAATGCTAAGTCTTTAACTTCCACCTTAATGTCCATCTTAAAACCAGGGGAAAGGCTGATGTGAGCAATGGAGAAAAGCTTAAGCAAAGAAGCTCTGAACTTTCCTGGTAAAAGACTGGCTTCCTAGCACTATGCTTATCAATGGTTTAATGGAAACTGGAGATTAACTAAGGAAGACTGATAAAGAAATTCTACCTAACAAACCTCATGAGGGAAATTAAAGCTAAGTCTAAGAATCTGCATAATCTGATTTATTTATATGTTCACATGTTCAGAAATAAATGAAATAAAACTGGCCAAGATGAAAATCATTTGGGATAATATCACAAATAAACTTGAACTAATCAAATTAAATGTTTCTGAAAAATTAATGACCCAACTACTGGGTACCCATCATAAATGCAAGTTGTGACTTGAAAGGAAAAGTGGATAAATAGGATTTAGAAAACCGGGTGTCAGTGGTAACCAAGATTAGGTACCACAAATAATTACGGCTTTAAGCAGATAGTAGCAGCTTTCCTTTGAACTATGGAACTTCCTGCAGAGTGTCCTTGAGAGAGAATAAGAAAACCTGAGTGCCTTTGGAGTTTGTCAGTAGCTGGATCATAATTCCAAATTTCAGAAAGAGTTCAAATATGCTATTCAATTATGCTTTCAAAATGGTAATTTGTATTATGTTGGCTTAAAGATAAATCATATAAGGATTTTTTTCCCCAAGAAAAACATATTAAATAAAGTAAAATATCATATAACTATTCTTCACTGCCAAGGACAAATTTCTCATGAAATATTTTTATAAAAAAATCTTTCTGCTGTTTAATTTTCTGACCACCTCCTCCCCCTCTCTTGACATATCCTTCTCATATATACTACATATAAAATTTAATGTGGGTCAAAATTGTTGTGTCCAGGTATAAAATGATAATGTCCTCCATGTCCTTGGACAAGATGACAAATATCAATCTGTTATCTGTTTTGGACCAAAATGCCCAATTCTGAAACACCTGATACCTCTAGGGACCTTAATTCTGAGTCCTTCTGTTACATATTAGAAGGATGATTCCATGTTGAAATGTCACAGCCTAAACTGTGTCCAAAGTGAAAGGTGCAATTTCAGGCTACCAAGTGTTCTTTTGCTTCTAGCTCCAATTGGAAGAAGATTTATGCGTGCAAAATTGGAAGATGATTTTATGCATGCAGAATGCTTTCCACAATTCTGGGGCTAAACTGCTGTTTCTCTTAAAGACAAGACTTCGCTCTCAATGCCACATGGATTTCACAGTATTTGATGGACATGATTAAATCACGTGCCACCTGAGGACACACAATGGATCTTGTGGTACTCAGCAGCTTCAGACACGAAGGGCTTGAGCATGTTCGTGGATACATCTTTACTTGTTTGCATTGTGAAATCCCAATAATCCCAATGTGAGACCATCTTTTGCCCCAGACCACTCCTCCTTACCTGGTGACCCTTAACTGCTTAGCAGCAGCTTCTTCTCACAGTGCCCATATTCCCGCCCACCTTTTCCACCCAAACTGATGGCCAAACCCTTACCTAGAGTGACAATTCACCTGATGGGGTCTCTCTCCCTTCATACTCTCCTCCAGTAGATATAATTGCCCTCTAACTTCTGTACTTCACCCATTTCTCCCATATTATCTCCCACAGCATCCTTGTGTCCCCTGTTCTAGAACACTGTTCTATACCCACTAAACCCACTCACTGAGTCACATTTCAGCTCATTCATTTGCTCAGTCTATCAAAATAGTCTTCTCATTTCAAAATTGCATTTTTCCTTCAAAGCATCATAGCTAAGAAAGAGGTTAAGTTCATTAGGCTATTTGAGTACAAGAGACCCAAGTTCAACTTCTAGCTCTACCATTGCCTAGTCAACTTTTAGACTGGGGAAGGAGAGTGCAGAAGACAGAGATAGAGAAAAGACAGATTCTGAGCAAGGTAGTTAATTATTTCACCTCTATACCACCAGGTCACCAAGATTATGTACATCATTGCATATTGCTGAGAATTAAATTATGGAATACATACAAAAAGCACCTAGTATAACTTCTAGCACATCTTTAAGAATGGTGATTTCTACTGCTAACACTTAGCTTAATCAATCTCCATTACACTGCCTTCTTTCAGTGTGTTGTAAACCATCGGTTACAACCATCGTCTATTCTAGTTACAGATTCCTTATGCCTAAGACTTTCATCATGCTGGAAGCTATTTGATTGTAGAAATACCATTTTTTTTTTCTTTTTATATCTCCTAGGTCAATACTAAGTATGGTCTTTCTAGGAACCCTGTGTATTGGCTGTCACAGCAAGATAACTAGAGAATTTGCAGCAGTTATTAGAAGTTTCCACAGCAAGTGCTATGGCTATGTCTTAATTCCATTTTGTTGGTAATAGATTAATTGGGAAATAATGTCTTTCATACAGATTTTGAGTTACACTGATCTAGAATGTGTAATCCAGGTTCAGATCTACTGTAGATGTTAACTGAATATGGAATGGGCTCAGAACAAAGAAAAAAATGCTCAAAATTGTGTTTATTGGGAACTCCTATACTTGTTCAAGTTAGCAACATCACGGATAATCTATAAATCAGGTCTCTGAAGGGAACCAACCTAGATGTCCTTCAATTGATGAGTGGATAAAGAAACTGTGGTGTATATATATACAATGGAATATTACTCTGCCATAAAGAACGATAAAATTATGGCATTTACAGGCAAATGGATGAAATTGGAGACCATCATGCTAAGTGAGATAAGCCAATCTCAAAAAATTAAAGGACGAATGATCTCGCTGATAAGTGGATGATGACACATAAGGGGGAGGGTGGGGGGAGTTAGTGTTAGGGTTAGGGTTAGGGTTAGAGTTAGGGAGGGGGACAATAATAGAGGAAGAAAGGACTGTTTAGAGGGAAAAGAAGGGTGGGAGGGGTGGGGCGGGAAGGGAAAAAATAATAGAATGAATCAAACAACATTACTCTATGTAAATTTATGATTATACAAATGGTATGCCTTTAACCCATGTACAAACAGACAAACAACATGTATCCCATTTGTTTACAATAAAAAAAAAAAAAAAAAACTTGAAGAAATTAAAACATAGATTGAGTCCTGAATTTCACATTTTGGAGGGTACTAGTGATTAAACCCAGGGGTGCTTTACCACTGGGCCACATCCCCAGCCCTTTTTATTTTCTATTTTGAGACAGGGTTTTGCTAAGTTGCTTAGGGCCTTGTGAAATTGCCAAGGCTTGCCCCAAATTTGCAATTCTCTTGCCTCAGCCTCCTGAGTTGCTAGGATAACAGGCATGCGCTATACAGCCTAACTTTTAAAAATTGCAGAAACTTTTAAAAAAATGAATTTCAGAGGGCTGGTGCTATAGCTCAATGGCAGAGCACTTGCCTAGCATGCATGAGGCACTGGGTTCAATTCTTAGCAATGCATAAAAATAAATAAAATAAAGGCATTTTGTCCATCTATAACTACAGAAAAAAAAAATTAAAAATTGAATTTCAGAACATCCTCTACTCTGTTTCAGTTTCACTTCAAACTGAACAATTGAAGAAGAAATGAGAACTCCGGTTTTTAATTTCTCTAATACCACCCTGCAGAAGTGCCAGCCCTACTGCTGATGAGCATGTTGTCTCCTAGAAGGAAAAATGAAGTAAGAACTTCAAGAAGGGGGCTGGGGAGATAGCTCAGTCAGTAGAGTGCTTGCCTTGTAAGCACAAGGCCCTGGGTTCAATCCCCAGCACCCCCCCACCCAAAAAAAAAAAAAAAAAAGTTCAAGAAGGAGAAGTTTCATTTCTGATCCCATTTCAAGATTTTCTTTTTTGACCCATCAGCTTCTGGATATTTCTGCAAACATCTTTTGGTCCTTTTGTTTGCTCCAATCTGAAGTCACAGCATACAAGACTCTGGGTATGTGGACACAAGGCATGGGTATAGGCAGACATAACATCAACATTCCACAGATCCTAACGAAACTCATTGAAGGACTCAATGAACTAGTTTGAGGGAAAACAAACCAAACTCAGTATCAGCTATTTAAGTGCCAGCTTGAGATACCAAAAACACTTTTAGTTCTGAGACACTTAATCATACACTTTTTTTTTTTTTTTAATTTTTTTTGGGGGGGTGCTGGGGATCGAACCCAGGGCTTTGTGCTTACAAGGCAAGCACTCTACCGACTGAGCTATCTCCCCAGCCCCCAGACACTTATTTTTTAACCCAGAGAGTATGGACTTCTGAGAAGTCATTGTCCACATGATGCACTCACACCTGTCTGTGCTGGGCAGAGGAGCCACAATTTAACTTGGCTCACTATTGCTTTTTCCAAGAAATTTCTTTTAAGAGATTGCTAACATCTCAGCTATTTCTTTCACCTATAGAATCCTTGGTTAGTTTAGAATAAAGATAAAGAAAATTGGAGAAAAGAAACTGTAAACCAGAACACGGTTATATATTAATCATATGTGATTTTACCACACATTTCCCAGTAATTTTACACAGGTTCTGGGGTTGTTCATACATTTAGCAATTTTTTTTTTTTTTTTTTTGCATTTAACCATTATTAACTAAGCACCTAGGTATGTGCCAGGGACTATGAACATCATTAGTGACACAATGATAAACAAAACACATTTTCTGTCTTCAAATTCTCTACTGAGAAAAATTAAATGAATTGACAACATCTTTACAGGGAAAACAGTGATGTGGGAAAGAAATATGAGAATTCACAGGGCAATAATGGTTACTTGTATTCTTAACCACCCCCCCCTCCTTGAATAATAGAACTCTGACATTTTAGCTACAGATCTGGATAATCCAGCTTAAAATTATATTTCCCAGTTTCCCTTGTAATTCCCTTGAGGCCACTTGGCCAAGTTTTGACCAAAGGAATATAACAATTGACATTCACTTTTCTAGGAAGAAATGGGCATGCCCCTCCTTATCCTGTCAGGATATTTTTCCTCCTTCCTGAGCATAAGAATTTCCCAGACACTAAAGACACATGGTGAATAGTCATCCCCCAGCCACAGCTCATTCACCTCTGTCCAGTCACATAAGGGGAATAAATGCTTATTTGTTTAAGTCACCGTATTCTGGGGCCTCTTTGTTACAGCAGCTTAGCATATACCTTGACTAATACAGTATATCTTGGCAGACCTCACCAGTTTCTGGGTATGGGCAGCATAATAGAACAATGAAAATGTTTGTGATAAAATAGGAGATTAGTGAATGAAGTAGGAACTGGGCCATATGGACCCTGAATCTATGTAAGAAATTTAGACTCTTATTTTTTTTCTTTAATATTTTTTTCAGTTGTAGATGAACACAATACCTTTATTTTATTTATTTATTTATATGTAATGCTGAGGATCAAACCCAGTGCCTCACACATGCTAGGCAAGTGCTCTACCACTGAGTTACAACCCCAGCCTAAGGTCACTAGACTCTTACCTTAACATCAATGTGTAACATGGCTATGATTGTTCTTTAGAAAAATGTCTCAGATTGTATTCTACAATATGAAGGGAGAAGAACAGGACAGAAAAGCTAAATGAGAATGAAAGATGATTGGAACTTGTCGAATTTTTTGAAAAACAATTGAATTAGAAAGGTGGATTCACAGAGTTCAAGGAAAACATTGATTATTATTATTAATTTGTTGATTCAACACCTTTTTAAAAGGTCATTCCTTAGGTGCTGAGTACTATGTTCAGTGATAGAGATAAAATAGAAATCAAGAATAGATAGTCTCTGACAACATGAGACTAGAAATTAAAGGACTTCTACACTAAGAACAGTTCTGTTCCATGTACTGTCCCTCCAATATGTGCTATCCCCAAACTATGAAGCTCATTGTAAATGACACATTTACAAATGAGGAGACCAAGGGTCAGAGAAGTTTTAAGCACTCTGATGTAAATCTGGCTTGTCTGCTGTGCAAGCCCATTCTCTCTTAACGAAGTCTTGCAGCAACTTGAGGAACACCATCAAAGAAGGAAACAGATAATCCCCATTTTCAACACTAAATGCTAAAGTGACCAAAAGGCATGAGTTAACATTTCAAATAGAACCTAAAAGTTACATAAAGTAAATTATCCATTCTTACCAACAAAACTATTATATGGGTCCCAGTTTTACCTGTTGCCAAATCATAATCTCTAAGAATTTAACTACTGGGAGAAAAAATTTTACTAAAATGAAGCTTGATATTTAACGGTGTTTAAAGGAAAATTCTGGCTCATTGTGTGATATGTAGAGAAAGATAATCATGTATCTCTCTAGTTTTGCAAATCATTTCCATGCTTAATTTGTGGCATGATTATTGGCTCTAGTTTGACAACCTCACCACTGTGTCCCAGGCAACAAAATTCTGAGAAATGCCTTCTCAATATCTGCAAGCCCATCTCTAGAAAAGATGAGAAATTAAGACAGGTGAAATATTTTCTTAACCATGTTGCTGATGCTCTCAAACTGTAGGTGCTTCTGTTGTACTTGTTCTGGACAAATGGACATGATTTCTTGGAATCTCTTAAGCCTTCTTAAAATTCCATTTATGAGGTCTCACATTCTTTTTCCCTTAACAGCTAGGTTTGAGGAATTATTGCAAAGGACAGAATGTGCAGTTTCAAATGAAAACTTGGATCAGCTGTCCATGGGGCACAATCTACATGACTCACAAAAAAAAAAAAAAAAAAAAAAAAAAAAAAAAAAAAAAATCAGGAGATTTTACTATTTGAATCTTCTGAGGAGGTTTTCAACCATGAGTACTGCATTTTCTTTTTCCCCCAATCTCTCTCAGAAATACCATCCCAAACTCCACTGTTAAAATGTAATTGTTTCTTGATAAGATATTAGGAAGATTTTGGAGGAAGGTCAAATATGATTATTGGGTAGGGTTCTCACCCCCGTCTATCCCTGTTGTCCAACAGCAGTTCAACTTGGTATGAAGAAAATTCAAGAGAAAAAGATGAAATAAGCATAAATAATATTCATATTCTACTCAAAACCTAAAAATATCTTTACAAGTGTCATTTCAGGAATTCCTATTACATTTTAGCAAGAGAGTTGGAATATAAAAGACATTGATTCATGTCTGGTTTATTCAGGTTTGACATCAATATCATTCTTACAAACAAAATATCCTCCAAAAAGAACCCAGAGATTTCAAAATCCATTTTCAACAGAAATTATGAACAACGAACATCTTTAGAAATATAGCAATGAAATTGTACATGCAGAATAAACAGGTTGTAAAAACAAGACTGTTATGAAGGGGAAGGAGAACCACACACTATATTCCTGACCTTTTCCAAGAAGGTTTTAGTATTATCATGCAGAAATCAGATGGAAGCAAAGTGTAAAGAAACCCATATGCTGTTAAAAAAAAAAAACACCTAAGTGTCTTAACTGTGGAGATGAACTGTAAGTCACTGGGAATATAACTTCATTATAGCCCTACAAGCATACTTAGAGTGATTTATAGCAAGAATAAGAAAACACATTGTTGAGATTATTTTAAGATCCATTAAAATTACTCGTTAAAAAGTATAACATAACTATTATAATTTATCTAACCAGGTCTCATTAAATTTATTTTGATTAAATAGAAATCTCAATGACCCATGGCTTTTGCTAATATATTACTTTAAAAAGAACTCAAATGATAAGGAAGGAGAGGGATGTGTCATGTTATACAAATTCTAGTAACTGTGAGTCAGAGCCTATGCAGCCAGCTCTCATGTGGCCTTTTCAATCTTCTTTTTTTTTTGCAGGGGAGGGACAGGGGGACAGGCAGGGTAGTACCAGAGATGGAACTCAGGGGTACTCAACAACTGAGCCACATTCCCAGCCCTATTTTGTATTTTGTTTAGAGACAGGGTCTTGCTGAGTTGCTTAGCACCCTGCTTTTGCTGGAGCTGGCTTTCAACTCACGATCCTCCTGCCTCAGCCTCCGAGCTTCTCGGATTATAGGCATGTGCCCTGGCACCCAGTTTCTCTCCCTTTTTTATAGGAAGAGAAACAAAGTTGCAAATGCTATAGCTGGGACAATGTAAAGGTTGTCAATACCAGAGAAATATATGAGGTTGTCATATGATATGTGGCTATAGAAAAATTTTTTAAAAATTTAATACTTTCCAAGCGCAGTTAGCATAAGAAGTTAATAAGAAAATTCCATTCCAAAATTCGTTACTTAGATCTTAATTAAAGATGTCCTTCACTCAAAAAGTATAAGGACATTGAAAATAACTGTTCTTTTATTCCAGCAGTAAGGACTGAAGTATGTAAATATTCAAATGAATTTTTTTTTTTTTTTTTTACACAAAGGACACTTAGAAAATGTGCATGACATGAAATGTAACAGTCTCCCAATACACAGATCAAGTTGATAGAGTTCAGTCACGTCTCGTTTGTTGGGCTTTGCTTTATGGTGTTTCATAGATACTGTGTCTTCAAATTAAAGGTCTGTATCCAGTCAGCCTATTGGCATTTTTTGACAATAGCAAGTGTTCACTCATGGTCTCTGTGTCACATTTTGGTAATACTTTCACTATTTCTTTTCTTTCTCATTATAATATCTGCTGTGGTGAGCTGCATTCAGTAATCTGTGATAGTACTACTGTCACTGAGGCACCACAGACTTCACCCCACGCAAGACAGCAAGTTTAATGGATAAACATTATGTGTCCTAACTCCTCTGTGGACCAGCCTCTCCTGTCTTCTCTCCCTCTCATTGGGCCTCCCTATTCCCTGAGACACAATATTGAAATTAAGCTAATTAATAGTCCTACAACGACTTCTAAAAGTCCTATTGGAAAGAAGAACTGCACTTCTATTACCTTAAATCAGAAGCTAGGAGTTATTATGGTCAGTGAGGAAAATATACCTATTTCAGTCAGCTTTTTCATTGCTGTGACCAAAAGACCTGACAAGAAACATTAGAGGGGACTGGGGTTGTGGCTCAGTGGTAAAGTGCTTGCCTGGTGTGTGTGAGACCCTGGGTTTGATCCTTAGCACTGCCTAAAAATAAATAAATAAAAGTGCACTGACAACTGAAAAAAGAAAAAAAAATTCTACAATATTGACTCTTTGAAAAAAAAAAAAAAGAAAGAAACATTAGAGGAGGAAAATTTTAATCTAGGGCTCATGGTTTCAGAGGTCTTAGTCCACAGACAACTGGTTCCATTTTGGGGGGCCCAAGTGAGGCAGAACATCATGGCGGAAGAGTGGTAGAGGAAAGAAGCTAGGAGCACGGCACCAGGAAGCAGAGGGAGAGAGTTCTGCTCAGCAAGGACAAAATATAAACCCCAAGGCAAGTCCCTCAAGGACCCACCTCCTCCAGATACACCCTACCAGCCTATAGTTACCACTCTTTTTTTTTCCCTATCAGAGGATTAATAAACTGATTGGGGCTTAGGCCTTCATAACTCAATCATTTTACTTCCAATTCTTCTTGAATTTTCTCATATATAAGCTTTTGGGAGACACATCTAAACCATGACTGAAAGGTAGGCCTCTAGCATGATGTGGACAAGTTACAACATAAGAAAGTGGTACAGTTTTGTTTCTGACATAGAAGAGCTTTCAGAGGTCAGGAGAGAAGATTGAACCAGTCACAGGATTCTCTCAAGCCGAAGTATCGTTCACAGACTCAAACTCTTCGATTTTATGAAGGTTGAGAAAGGCAAAGAAGCAGCAGAAGAAAAGTTGGAAGCTGGCAGTGGTTGGCACATGAGGTTTAAGGAAAGAAGCCAGGTGCATAATCAAAATGTTCAAGGTGAGGCATATGCTGATCCAGAAGTTTCAGCAAATTATCCAGAAACCGCAGCTAAAATTAATGGAAGTAGCTAGACCAAATAACAATTTCTTTTTTCTGGTTCAGAGGTTGAACCCAGGGGTTCTTAATCACTAGGCCACATCCTCAGTCCTTTTTCTTTTGAGACACTGTCTCACTAAGTTGATTAGCGTCTTGCTATCGAACAACAAATTTTTAGTGTAGTTGAAACACTTACTGGAAGAAGGTGCTACGTAGGACTTTCAGAGATGAAGAGGAAAAGTCAATGCCTGGTTTAAGGCTTCAGAGGTGTGCTGACTTTCTTGGCAGGGGCTAACAGAGCTGGAGAGCTCAAGTTGAAGCCAATGTTCTCTTACTATTCTGAAAATCTCAGCACCCCCTAAGAACTTCACTGAATCTACACAGCCTCCACTCTGTAAATAAAACAACAAAGCCTGGGATAGCAGCACATCTATTTATAACTTGGCTTGCTAAATATTTAAGCCCACTGTTGAGACCTATTCCTCAGAAAAAAAAAAATTATTTCAAAATATGGCTTTTCACCAACCTTGCACTTGGTCACCCAAAGGTTCTAGTGGAGATATCCCTGAGATGAATACTGTTTTCATGCCTGCTAACACAAGCACCATTGTTCAGCCCATCAACAAAGGAGTCATTTCAACTTCCAAGATTTATTATTTAAGAAATACAATTTGCAATTCTATAACGGCCAGAGATGGTTAATACTCTGGTGGATCTGGGCCGAGTAAATTGAAAATCTTCTGGAAAAGACTTATCATTGTAGATGGAAGCCGATGAGGACACTCATGTTTCATGGGAGGAAGTGAAAATATCAATGTCTCTGGGCACCATGGTGCACACCTGCAATCAGACGGACGTGGGAAGCTGAGGCAGGCAGATCACAAGTTGAAGGACAGACTCAGCAAATTAGCAAGACACTTCTAAAAATAAAAATAAAAATAAAAAATAAAACAAAAAGGCCTGAGGATGTAGCTCAGTGGTAACGTGCCCCTGGGCTCAATCTCCAACATTAAAAGGAAGTTTGGAAGAAGTTGTTTCCAACTTTCATTGGTCACTCCGAGGGGTTCAAGAATAAATTGCTCATGTGGTAGAAATTGTAAGAGAATTAGAATTAGAAGCTGAGCCTGAAGCTATGACTGAATTGCTACCATTTTATAAAACTCCAGTGGATGAGGTATTTCTTCTTATGCATGAATTAAGAAAGTGGTTTCTTGAGATGGCGTCTACTGGAAGAGTGCTTGTCTAGTATGCATAGGCCTTAAGTTTGCGACTCAGCACTATTAAAAAAAAAAAGGCCTGAAGAGATGGCATCTACTACTGGTAAAGATGCTGTAACATTGTTGTAATGACAACAAAGGATGTAAGTGTAGCAGAGTTTGAGAAAATTGACATCAATTTTAAAAACAAGTTACACTATCAAACAGCATTGCATGCTTCAATGAAATCTTTTGTGAAAGGGAAAATCAATTGATGCATCAAATTTTACTGTTAAATTAGTTTAAAAAATTGCTACAGCTGTCCCACCTTCAGCAACTGGCACCTTGATTAATCGGTAGTCATCAACACGTAAGAAAGAATCTCCACTAGCAAAAAGAGTATGACTCACTGAAGGTTCAGATAATCATTAGCATCTTTTAGCAAATAAAGTAGTTTTTAATTAAAGCATGTACTCTGTTTTTCAGTCATAATGCTATTTTATGCTTAATAGGCTAAAGGATAGTGTAAGCCTAAGTTTCATATGCATTAGGAAGCCCGAGTGGGCAACTCACTTTATTGCTTATTTGTTTTATTATGGTGGTCTGGAACTGAGCTCACAAAAAGATCTACAAGGAATGTCTGTGAATGCAAAGTGCCTGGATGTCAAAAATGAAGAAGAAAATCAACTAAAGGTCTTGGTGACCCAGAAGAAGAGGAGGGTGATAAAGAATTTGAGTATCCAGTCACAGGCTGTAATAACAAGATGGGGATGGCTATCACGTGCTTTTGAGGATGAAAGGTAGGACTTTGGGTGCATAGGAGGCATAGGGACCCTTGCAAAGTTACAACTCAAGAAAAAAGAGTTCCCTCTATTACAGTAAAATGCAATAATTTGATTCCTTGGTCAGAAAAGTAACAAGAGGAAAACATCTCAAGCTAGCAACATATACTGTGTACTAGTCTAAATGACTCTACCAGTTTAATGAGACACATAATGAAAATTTAACATAAAATTCCCAGACTGGTGAAACTCATAGTCTCCTGTAAAATCAAATATTAATCTCCTCTATAGCCACATTTTCACAGAGCAGGCCATGTAGACCCTAAAAAGAAAGTGCAATACTTACTGAAGAAAAATTTTAAAAAATATTTCAATAGCATAAGTTAGAGTAAGTGTCAGTGGAGAGAGAAAACAGATAAATTTGTCTGCAATGATCAGGTAATAAAGCCAGGTGAAAGAGGCTATAAAATATTGGGTTTATATTGTTAAAAAGATAAAAGAAAATATAGAGACAATTTAAAAATCAGAATAATATGGGGACTAAGAAAGAATAAAAGAAAACTGCTTACCTGCAATGATAATTATAAAAAAACAAAACTAATCTATGAATGAGGAACCTATAAATAGGGTTAAAAATCAGATTAGATATAGATAAAGAGATAATCAGTGAACTGGAAGACAGTTTGAGAAAACTTGATAGAATTTACAAGACCAGTAATCTAATCTCTGAGCTATATGTCCAACATGTCTTAAGATTTAGCAAAAAGAGATGAACAGAGAAGAAAATGAATGTTGTTTCACCAGGCATAGGGATTGAGAATCTGTGAAGTACTCTCAGAAGAACAGAGAAAAGTATTGTAAGATTCAAAAAGAAAATAGCTGAGACTTATATTGAATTCATATATCAATTTCAACTTAAAAAAAAAGAATATAAAGAACAAAAAAAAAAAAAAAAAAAAGAAAGAAAGAAAACCATCAGGCACACTTATGAACTACCTAGTATTTATCATAGAGAAATCACAGACAAGGAAATAAAGTTGGGTAGGGAGTGCCTTCAAAATAGACAAGAAAAAGAATTTGACTGGTAGCAAAGCAATTATTGGTAATATATTTCAGAAAGCTGGATAAAGTCTAGTATAATTAAAACCAATAACTCGAAATAAATGAATCAAGATGAATAAATGAATCAAGATGTGAAAAGGCAAAAACTGGTAGCTTTCAATATAGATTTCTATGCTTTACTACACTGCTAATTAAATGTAAGGACAAAAGGGGGCAATTTTAGACAATGATGGCCAGTTCTACACTTTTATTGTAACGAATGCTAAAAACAATACTTTCAGAAGAAAAAAGAGAAAACCAAATGAGCGAGTAGATGCAAAAAAAAAAAAAAAAAAAATTGAAGGAAATTAATTATCATGTAATCAGTCAGTTGAATTTCATTTTTTTGTATTTTCTATATTTTATGATTTCCATTTGCCTTTTCACTTCTTCCTCTGAATACATCAATAATAATAATAAAAAAGAATGCAATTGAACTACTGAAAGGAGAGACAATCTCAAATGGATTTTTAAGAGTTCACATTGATCATACACATAGGGCACACACTATAAATTTTATAGCAATTGAAAATCTTGAAAAAAAATGCATCAAACAAAAACAGAGAGCTTATATATGAAAACAGAATTTTAGGCAAAAATCCATAATGGGCAAAAGAAGTTTAATAAGATATTATAAAAGGGGAAATGCACCAGAAAGAGATCAATTCTGAACCTTTTATCGTCTAACAAGAAAAATTCACTTTCACAAAACATGACAGGATTATAGGGAGAAATAAAACAGAAATCACATATAATCATGGTACAACATTTTAACACACTCTCAAAATTAAACAGAGTGCTTTCTGAGAGGCAAGGTTTGAGTGGCACATTTAACAAACTTTATCTGTAATATATATACAGGACAACTTCTTACATTTAGAGAACACTCTTTTTAATCATGAGTAGCTAATCCACCAACAGAAAAAAACTATGTATATTCACTTCACAGAAGAAGAAATTGGAAGGACAAATAAACATGATCACTGTACTAATGGTCAGGACAATTCCAAAGAAATTAGTCGTGACTTTACCCATCAAAATGGCAAGCATATAAAAATCTAATAACATCAAGTGTTGGTAAGGATGACCTTTTGCTGGCTACTGGCAGGGTGAAATGTTAGTCAGTATCCATTAAGTTGATGGCTAATTAAGTTGATAGTGTTAGGTGTACTGGGTGACACTTAGAAATGTCCTTTTGGTGTGAATTACGTTTTTTTCTAGTACTAGGGATTGAACCTAGGGCCTCATTCATACCAGGCAAAAACTCCACCACTGAGCCACACCCCCAGCCCTGTGAAAATTAGTCTAGAGAAGCTCCCGCCTGTGTGCACAACGATGTGCATCATCTTTTTAACTGGTAAGAGAAAAAAACTGAAGAAGATACTCAGTTTCCTTCCAGTAAGGGCATGGATAAAGTCTAGTTTAATTAAAACCAATAACTGGAAATAAATGAATCAAGATGAATTAATCATGTCCCCCTGACAAGCAATGGTGGGTGAGAAAAACAAGCCGTGTATGAGTTTTAACAGAGTGTACATAAGTTTTAAAACCATGTAATATTTTGCCATATGCTGATCAGTAAAGATACAGCGGTGCAGGTCAGGCATTGCCAATGCCATTGGTTACTTTTGGGAAATGTCTCTCCAAATAAAAAGGGAGGTGTTACTGAAAAGGGGGGAGTAGATTTTTTGGAGTAAAGGGAGACAGATGTTCATTACATGCATGTTAATTTTATGTAGGGAAAACTATGCCCTGTGAGTTTATGGTAAGAGTTGTTGGTGCTCAGGTTTGGAGGGCTATGGAGAAAGACTGAAGCATGGATAAGGAGGAATCTGGAGGTGACTAGGTTTCCTAAGGTCCATGATTTTGGTTCTTAAATACTGCTGCACACTATGCTGCAATAGCTTTCTCCTTTGGCTGGGCTGGTTCAAGTGCCAAGTAATAGCTTTTCTGCTTTTCTCTACCTTTATTTTTTTTTTTTTCAGGGGGCGGTGCGGGTGGTACCAGGGATTGAACTCAGGGCACTTAACCTCTGAGTCACATCCCCAGCCCTTTTTAAAAATTTTATTTAGAGACAGGGTCTCACTGAGTTGCTTAGGACTTTGCTAAGTTGTTGAGGTTGGCTTTCAACTCGCCAATCCTCCTGCCTCAGCCCTCCTGAGCAGCTGGGATTACAGGTGTGTGCCACTGTGCCCAACAGTTGTCTTAATCTTGATCTCTAGATTACCTACTGCCTGGGAACACCTTATGATGGCAAGACCTCCTCAAAGCTTCCTGGGGGATGAGTCACAGAATTGAGGTAACAGCAGTCATGGCTCTTGTTTTGTGCAGGCTCCTATTTAAATGTCACAAGAACTTTGCAAGTTATATTTTATTACTGTCCCTACTTTAAGTATAAAAAACAACCTCAAATGGACCCAATATTGTTCAAGTGTACAAACGCATCTTTCTCTACCCCATGCATTAACTTGGGAGAATCAGAGTAGGGTGTGATGCATTTTACACACCAGAGAGTCTCAAAAGAAAAACTGAGGAAGTATTTTTTTTAATGAGTTGTTCAACTAATGGGCAGTTATGATAGATCTGTGGCAATGGATGTCACCAGTACTTATCAAGTAAACTGGATACATAAGCTGGCATAGGACGCAGTCCAAGTGAGGATTATACCTTAAATTTTGTATCTTAGATTCTTCTGAAATAATGATTAAAGCGTAATTATTTCCAAACATGGTCATTTTATCTTGTTTTGCTTTTTGACAGATATATGTGTGTATATATAGACATGTGTATATATATCTTAAAGTATATTATATAATATATAGCATGCCATATTATGATATTTGATACATTTTATACACAATAAGATACATATTATATGTGTTATATATGATACATATTGTATATATTGTGTATGATATAGATCCTTAATATCACACACTTAATATTCACACACTTAATATCTGACAATAGACTTTTTGAAACTAGAATATATCTTTAATGATAGGAACCTGCTATGATGTGTTTACATTACATTCAAAATAATCATGATTGTTCTGTTTCTTGCCTCCTACTGGGGTATTTGATAATACACAGTTTCAACTTTCATTCATCCATGTCCCCATGCACATTTATCACACTGTTCCAAATGGCTTGAAAAAATTGCTATTGTAAGAGTATTTCAAATATGATGGTGTGCTGTAACTTTCCAATTCTAGCTTTAAAATTTCATTTCCCTGCTCAGTTTGAGGAATAAAATTGTTGCGATGTGGCATTACGGACTAGGCCCACCCTGTAGAATAATCTATTTATTAAATCCTGGTCTGAAATGTGTCTGATAAGTAAACATCAAAGAGACCTTTGATGGCCCCCAGAATCAGGAGAAATCCTCTCTAGAGATCCTTCAGTTCTGTGGTTGTTAATCCTGAATTGATTCTGGATCTTTGGGACACGACCTAAGTAACATCTATCCAAATCCTTTCTCCTTCTTTGAACAGAAGGGGCCAGATATGTATCAGTAGCTGGAAGAAAGCAGGTATGTTTCTAGATGGATGACCTACTCCACTTTCGATCTTTTTGAAGGGATTATTTTCCCTCCCAATTCTATGAGCCATATACTTTCCAGGTATTTTTCTCCCTCCCTGCTTTTCATTACTTGGAATTGAACCCAGAACTTGCTTGTCTAGCATGCATGACTTCCCCAATGAGCTATATCCCCAGCCTCACATAATTTTTTTTTTTCTTAAATTAGCACACATGAGTTTCTGTTGTTTGCAGCCAAAGAATCTTGAATGATAGGGCAGTACTGGCAGTGGCTTTCCAAGTTCCAGGAAAAGGACAGGTAGCCTAAAGGAGCTCAATTCAACAATCCATGGGAAGTGGGACCCTGCGTTGTGAGACTTACCCAGAACTGTTTAGAAAACTCAAAAAATAAACAAAGAGTAAAATTAAGTACAGAGAACAGGAATAAAACCATGCATAGGAAAGAGGCAGTAGAGGCCAAGAGGAAACTAGCCTGCAAATAGGTCATGGTTCTAAAATAAAGCAAAAATGTCCAAGTGACCTTGGGTCCAGACTTGACTCTTTTTATATTTATTTATCATTATTAGTGTCATAGTTATACATATTATCAGAGTTGATTTTGACATAATCACTCCAGCATGGAATATAATTTGTTCAATTTCAGTCCCCAGTGCTACCTCTGCCCCTCCCCTCCACCCTCTCTCTGTTCCCCTTCTTCTACTCCTCTGGTCTTCCTTCTATTTATTCATAATTTTTTTTTAATTAGTGCTTTATAAATATACATAAAGGTGCAATTCACTATGGTACATTCATATGTGTACACAGCAAGTTTGGTCAACTTTATTCCACCATTCTTCCCCCCTCCCCCTGCTCTACTTACTGATCTCCCTGTTTTCATGGGATTCCCCATACACACTATTTCCTTTTCCTTATTTTGGTCAAACTTCTACACATGTGAGAGAAAACATTTGACCTTTGACTTTTTGAGTCTGGCTTATTTTACTTGGTATGATGTTACCTTGACGTTTTAAAGTTGGCTTGAACTTTTTGAGCTGAAAATTCAGGATAATATAAATATATAGGTTAGAAGTGGCTACTGATAAAATCCTGAAAACTACTTCTCAAATTAATATATAGTACTATTAAAATATATATATATATATACACACACATATATATTCTTTTTAAGTTTGAATAGAGTTTTTGGAATGTCAACTCAGTGCTTGGGTCAGAAGAATGAAATAAATGAGCAAGCAAAAAAGTAAATAACCAGTAACAGTAGTTAGGTCGTGGCACTTGGAAATTTTGACTTACATCAAAAGGGATTTTTTTTAGAGTAGGAATTTGGAGTTAGGCATAATTACAAGAATAACAGGTTAGGAGGAGAATTTCCAAACCACTGAAAAATCATGCCTAGCATGGCACTGTATCTTAAAAGAAATGCAGAAAATCTCTCTTTTAAAACAGAGGCTCTTAAAGGAAGATGAAAGGTAGGGAGGGAAGAGAGAAACAGAAGAAGACAGGAAGAAAGCAGAGAAGGGCAATTCTTTGTAGCCTGGTGCACCATGCTTCAATCTCCCATACTCGGGCTATATCCTTTTAGCCAAGAAAGTGATCATGACATTGTGTCCCAAAAGAATAATTCACAAATGAATAAAGCTCAATTCAACAATCCATGCATTACATCATCCTGCATTACAGTTACAACCTTACCCATTTATGCATGTAAACGGTTAAGCAAACCACACTTACTTGGGCAAAATATTAGTGGTCAAAGAAGAAGTGAAGGGGGCGGGCTGGGGGGAGGAAAGATGAAGTGGAATTCCTTAAAAATTGAAAATTAAAGGTATTATTGGGAGCTATGCTGGAAAAATATTTATGATGAAAAATATTATTTTATAGCACTCTGGCAACAGTTCACATAATTTTAACAGTAATGATAACCCAAACGTTTTTCACTTGATATGTTATGGTCCAAAAGGCCCACTCTTCATCACATTTCATTTCCTTAGAGAACATGTCTGTATATTTTTATGACTTTTTGCTAGCTAATGTTAATTATATTTTTTCCACACAAAAATGCAAATGAATATATTCTTTGATAGAGTTCAGGCTTTATTTTCTGAATATATGCTCATATTACTCTCTTGCCTGAACAAAAAAAAGAATATTGTGAATAAACACATTCAGATTTACCCAAAGACATATTTCATTAATAATCTATTCTTTTGTTACACAGTCACATACACACATAAAAATATGAAGGGATCCCCAAGTTTGTCAAACACGACAAATTGGAGATTTGGGGACCAAAAAAAGGGTGCCATTTGTAACATCAAGAGTGGACATTAATCATGATTAAACAGTTTTCTATCAACAGCCTGACTTCAGACAATGTTATGGTTTCAATATGAGGTATCACCCCAAATCTGATGCATGAGGAAATGCAAGAAAGTTTAGAGGTTAAATGATTGGGCTGTGAAAGTCTTAACCTCATCAGTGGATTAATCCACTTGAATGGATTAACTGGATAGTAGTTGTAGGCAGGTAGTGTGTAGCTAGAGGAACTGGGTCACTAGGGGTGTTCCATGGGGGTTTATATATTCTCCCTGGTGAGTGAGCTCTCTCTGCTCCCTAGGCTACTTTCCTCTGCCCTTTTGCCATGCTCTTCTGCCTCATCTCACATTCAGAGCTATGAAACTGGCTGACCACGGACTGAACCTCTGAAACCATGAGCCCCAAATAAACTTTTCCTCCTCTTAATTTTTTTTGGATCAAGTCTTTTGGTTATAGTGGTGAGAAAGATGACTGAAACACTCAGTACACTGTGTTTGCTAAAAAACACAATAAATTGATAAAGTCTATACTTGTTCAGTGATTAAGGAACAAACTTTTAGGTGGTTAGATGAAACCTCAAGTAGAATCTGTTTGAGACCCAATTCTTAACAAGAAATGTTGTATGGGAAATATGCCAAGAGGCACAGGAGTATGTGTCTTATCATGAGGTTTAAACTTTGCACAATATAATTCCACAAATGTTTTCTTCACACCAGTCATGTGCACGTGCTGTACAATAATACAAAATCCACTTAACAAAACCATGTTACAAAAAAGTGGGAACAGAAAAGGATATGCCTTGGATAATCTCTCAAAGGGAAGACAATTCACATATTTTTTGTGATGTATCTAATAAATGTGCAGTAATACTCAATAAAAAATGGTAAAAGCAAATTTTAAAATTTTTAAATTCTCCAAGTTCAGGCTTATAAAGTACTTGCCCAATATAGTGAGGGATGAGGTCAGATGTAAATTATACAAAGGGACAGTCGTCTATAAAAAAATCTGTATTCAATAGAGAAGCTTAGCACAAAAGGCATTTTGATAAAATATTCTTCCCACAGGGAGGTAAACACTGTTATTTGTAAAGATGTGTTCAGTGGTTAAGTAAATTTTGGAAGCACTAGGCTAAAGTTAAATTGATTTATAGTTACAGGAATTTCTCAGAACCTTTATGATATTAAAATATATTATGCCTCTTGCAGAAACGTGATAAAATATTTTCAAAATTCATTTGACCGTGTGATCCTTTGAGTACAAAGCATTTGAACATTTGTGTTCTATGTAACATACTTAGGGATATCCTATTCATGTGATCCTTGAATTCCTCAGTTTTTACAAATATTTGTTATTAATCAAATGACTAAGGGGACTATAGGTGTTGAGCTCCTGGGAACTAAGCCATAAGGTTTTTGTTTATTTATTTATTTTTGGCACCAGGGATGGAACCCAGGGGTTCTTAACCAATGAGCCACATTACCAGCACTTTTTATTTTTTATCTTGAGACAGGGTCTTACTAAGTTACCTAGGACCTTGCTAATTGCCACTGCTGGCTATAAACTTGTGATCCTCCTGCCTCAGTCTCCCAAGCTGCAGGGATTATATGCATGCACCACTGTACCCAGCTTCCACATGCTGTTATTTTTAAGACCCAATGAATTAGATTTCTAGTAATAACCTGAAGTCTGTTCTTCATTGTGTTTTTATAATTTGGTCTCTATAATGTATACCCCGAATACTAAAGGTCTGTTGTTTTTACTTCTGGGATTTTTATAGATTTTCTTCCTTCCTCTTGCTCTCTATGTGGCATCCTGAAATTGCTAATCTGATTTTCGACTTCCAACCCCTGAGAAGAGTTGCTTGTCATGTACAGTCTTAGAATGAATTGGAGGGAGACTTCAGCAAAGGACAAGGAGGTAGCAGAACATTATGTCCATCTGTTTTTGAGGCCATAATTTCACATGCCTACAGGAACGAGGAAGGTAACATGATTCAGTTCAGTTCTGAGTTTGGGCCTACTGGAGCTGAAGTGCAATAATTTTCATAGCTTGCAATAACTGCTTCTTTTGACCCATAATCTTCTTCTCATTTCCTACTTTTGATAAAAGCACGAGCACAGAAACAGATTGTCTTATTATAGGAAAAAACAAGAATGCAGATGTCACATGGCGATATGGCAGTCTGAGCCTCAGAGAGGCCATGAAGCACAGACGTACGAGAAACTGGGATGTGAGCGTCCAGGCCAGAGACGGCATTCCCCGTGGCAGGCAGCTGCTCAGCTCCACTGTCACTAGCCTTGGAAGAGACATTCTGCTTTTATTTTAAAATATCTCAGCTACTCAGATTTTATGGAACATTTCTGACTTTTAAATGTTGTGTCAGTATTTTGGTAACAACCTGGTAAAGAACTCAGTCTAGTGTGACTAAGTTTCAGACTTCACATGTGCTCACTGGCGGGGAGGAGAGGAGAAATGAAAGTGCTATGGTACTTGGAAAAGTTTTGTAATGAAATTCTGAATTGCTTGGGGTGAAAGGAAACTGGGTAGATTGGAGAAAGTATAGTGTCACAGAGCCGGATAAACTATATTTCCTTCAATGTCCTTTAGAAACTGGAGCAACCAAAATAAATAAAAAGGGGCTGTAGCTGTAGCTCAGTGGTAGAGCACTTGCCTAGCACATGTGAGACGCTGGGTGCAATCCTCAGCACCACATAAAAATAAATAAATAAAATGAAGGTATTGTGTCCATTTATAAATAACTAAAAAATATATTTTTAAAAAAATTTAAGAATTCTTTGCAACTCCTTTTTCCTCCTGTAGGACAATGTGAATTACAGCTTTGATGTGGTCACACTAGCAAAAAAAAAAAAAAAAAAAAAATTAAAATGGACCACAAACTTAGAGAAGATAAACAAATGGCCAATAAATATATGAAAAAATGTCCCACATCCCTTATGATTAGGGAAATGCAAACTGAAACTATAACAAGGTATCACCCCATCCTAGTTAAAAGAGGTATTATCAAAAAGACTAAAGATAACAAGAGCTAGCAAGAATATGGAGAAAAGAAAACACTTGGACACTGTTGGTGGGAATGTAAATTAGCACAGTCATTATGAAAAATAGAATGAGCATGCCTCAAAAAATTAAAAATAGGATTATCATAGGATTCAGCTATCCTACTCCAAGAAATATAAACAAAGGAAATAAATATCAGTATGTCAAGAGATATCTGTATTTACACGCTTAATGCAGCACTATTCACACAAGAGTCAAGAAATGCAAACAACCTAACTATCCATCAACTGCCAGGTGGATAAATAGAATGTGGTATATATACAAAATGGAGTACTATTCAGCCATAAAAAAGAATGGTATTCTGTCATTTGTGACAACACAAATGGAATGGAGATCATTATGTTAAGTGAAATAACTTAGGCATAAAAAGACAACGTGATCTCACTCACATGTGGAACCTAAAAAAGTTGTTCTCATGGAACTTGAGAGTAGGATGGTGGTTACCAGAAGCTGGGGGCAGGGGTGGCGAGGAAGAATAGAAAAAGGTTAATCAATGAAACAAAACTACAGTCAGGAGTAAGAAGTTCTGGTGTGCTATTACACATGAGGGTGACTTTAGATAACAAAACTGTACTACACTTTTCAAAAGCTAGGAAAAAAGGGTTTTGAATATTTTCACTGTAAGGAAATGATAAACATTCAAGGGACTGATAGATATGTTTAACCTGCTTAAATATTACCCAATGTATACATATATCAAAACACGTGGTACCCCATTAATAAGTATAACTTTTACATTTTGAAGCATCAGCTAAAAGATATTTTTTAAAACATAGGTTTGCAAGATTATGAAGATTTAATTTTTTTGACGGTGGAGGGGGTTGGGTCAACTTTGTGTCAGTTTGTCACCTCTAGGTAAAAGGCAGGTGACTGTTGGGAGAAGAGTTGCAGGTGGAGAGACAGCAGCAGTGTGTGGTCCATGTGTTTCCTGGGACACGAGATGAACGTCTTCTACCTGCTCAGATATGCAGTGGCAGCTGGAGGAAACATCACTCACTATTCTCTGATGACAAAAAGGAGCCTGCTAGCATTAATGCTTCCTTTCCGTAAGAAGAGACAAACAGCATGAGTAACATCAACCTGGGACTGAGTGTTGGCTCCATCCTTTACTGGGAACTCTGGGGAAATCACAGAAGTTTCAGAGATCCTCAGGACAAACATGAAGACAAATCTCCTTTGCACAGCATTGATATAAGGATAGATTAGGTCACATAGCTTCAAAGATGAGAAATGATCCTGACTCCTACAGACCTCAGATGACCTCTCCAGTTTATCATCTGATCACATACTCTTTTGTACTTTGCAACAAAGGGAGTTTGCAACAAAGAGAGTTTGCACATCATTTAATCCATTTTAAATTATTGATATGACTGGTCATTCTCTAGCTTATTTTGTTTGTAATATCAGAGCACCATTAGGGAAAATGACCCAAACAAGGCTAATTTGGGGGTATTACTAAGTTCTGTTGAAAGACAACAGAAAACCAAAGAAATGTAACACAGTTCTGAATGGCTCTTGGTGGCATGGCCCAAGTGTTACAAATCTTAGAAAGTCCAAGAATCACCTAAGTAATTTTAGAAAATGATCCATTATGAAAAGCAACACACATACCAAAAGTTGAAGTACAACTTCAAACAAAAAATCCAACACTGTCTTTAAGTCTCCTGATCAGGAACTTACACAGGGGCAATCATTCTAACAATAGCTTCATGCACAGATTGAATACACCTGTATTTTAAACAGTGTAGGCAGAAGGCAAGTAGATATTAGCTAGAGAATGAGATGGTTCAAAGTGTGGTGTTAAAAATGACAAAGGAAGCTGGGCGCTGTGGCACACGCCTGTAATTCCATCACTCAGGAGGCTGAGACAGAAGGATTGTGAGTTCAAAGCCAGCCTCAGCAACTCAGCAAGACCCTGTTTCTAAAGAAAAAAAAAAAAAAAAAAAAAAGGTTTAGGGATGTGGCTCAGGGGTTGAGTGCCCCAGAGTTCCATCCCTGGTACCAAAAAAAAAAAAAAAGAAAGAAAAAGAAAAAGAAAAAAGGAGTTGGGTTTAAAGATACATAACAAGCTTGTGAATATAATGACTTCTTAAAAGGAAAAGAGGGATCAATCCAAACTATCATCCCATATACAAGTCAAATATGTTTATAGGAAAAAATCATTTAAAGATTATAAATAGATGTTTAATTTTTAATCTGTACCCTTAGCTGTTACATATTTGATTACCCAAATAAAAACTTTTCTCCCTAACTCTTAACAGGGAAAATGGAAAACTCTTCCATTAGGGGATACATAATATACTGGGTTCTATAATGATGTGGCCATGCTGTATGCTACAGAATACTCCCCGGGGCTGGACCTGGTCACGGTAATGATGCTGATTTATTAAATTACACAGGGCTTTTGCACTTCATCCTCTTTAAGACCATAAGCCAAAATATAACATTCCCTATCCATGGATACCTTCAGGACTTGAGCACCAATGAATATCAGTGCAGAACACATGTGGAGATAACAAATTCCAAATTAGAAACATTCATACTGTGCTCAAGGAACAGCTAGCCACGATGTCCTGAATTCTGAATGACCAATCTATCAGCTGGGCCACTTTATGCTAATAGAAAATAAGCTGACATGTTAGCTACCAGACACCCAGAGTTGGCAACGGCCACTCTCTTAATGAATAGAGAAAGGAATTTATGTGAAACTGTAACCAAGTAAAATGATGGAGAAAATCAAACTACTGCATGGAGGAAAAAATAATAAGAATGTTCATTGCAAGGAACTAAGCTGGCAGAAACACAGAAATACACTGTAAGAGCCTGTCAGACTGCATTTGAAAGAACACATAACAACAATCAGGAATGGAAGACAGTTTCTTAAGCAGATAACACTTGCGTTTGCACATGTTTATGTATTACCAAGATGGGGACCACAGGAATCCCATTTTATATCACCCTCCCTCTTGCATTAAGCCATGACCATTTAATTAATGCTAACAATAAGATACAGGTGGAAGTGATGGGCACCCTTTCTGGGACAAGGCTTAAAGAAACACATGCATGTTACCCACTTTCTCATGAAATTTCCACAGGCGGGATGGGGATGATGAGGAAGCTACAGAAGAGTGATCCCCAAACTTTAGTGTGCATCAGAATCTCAGAATGACATTGGCAAGCAGAGATACTGGGCACCGTTGCCACAATTTCTGCTTCCACAGATCTGGGATGCAGCCTCATCAACTCCATCTCAAATAAGTTCCTAGTTGAAGCTAATATTGCTGGTCTGAAGACCACTCTTTGAGGGATGCGGACACCATGTGATCAGAGGAACCACCGTGTGGATGAATGCCACCGGCTGATTGTAATGGGATGCTTCCACTGTATTTACAACTTTATATATTTGGGGGTCTATTTGCTACAGACTCAAAATGTATTTGCTAACAGGCAGACAAAAATGAATAAAGAATGTTTCAAAATGGTATGAGCATTTAACAGGGACTTGAGGGAAGTACAGAAGAGATGCTCCTGGAGAGTAAAGAACAAATAAAAGCAATGAATAAGTAGAAGAGGTAAAAAGGAGTGAATTAGATGAGGGAGGGGAACTGGGGATCCCAGTGCAGTTGGGACATGTCAATAAGGAGACAGAATCGGATGGAGAAAAGGATTTGCATTAGCAAACACTGGGGACCTAAGTCTCAAGATATAGAAGAGTCTATGACTTCGTGCTATGAAACACCAGATTCAGCAGAATGCTTAATTTGACAGGAAGTTCCTACATGAGATGATCCAAGCTGATAAAAATCACTACTTAAAAGAATGCTAGTTGGCTGAGGACAGAAGTTCAGAGATCATTTTAGGGCCTAATGCTGTCACTCAGAATCATTCAGATTTTCAGGCAGATCTTGGAACTGATCATTCAATCAATTAGAAACTTAGTTTCCTTTCCTATAAATAGGAAAAAACGGTCTTCCAGGGTTATTCTAAGGCTTACATGCAAGCATGCATGGGAAGCATTCACATCATGCTCTGTTGTGAACTCCCAATGGCTATAAGACCAGAATTGGAAGAATGAAGAGGAGAGAATAAGTTCAGAAAAAAATTCTCAAAGAAGCACTTTAAGGAATCTGTTATGTACTACAGAAAGGACAAATGAGCTCAAATCAATATTCTAATTTAGGATGGATGAAAAAAGTGGAATAGAAGATAGAAATGGTGCAGACTGGAAGACTGACATAAGACAATGTCATTTTTGTTCCTTTTGTAATCCCTCTATGTTTGCTTTACATTTGGTCAAAGTAGATTCAAGGAAGACTTTGAAGAAAATGGAATGTTGGGATATTTGGATACTACAGATGTCCAACCATTAGGGGAGAAAAGACATGTTATGGCTGACATAGTTCTCTGGAAGAACTCATGATTTGAAAATCTAGATAGCTCCTGATATTACTACAAACTCAATTTGCAGCACTAAAGAAAATACCTTCCAAGTTAAAACAATTCATTTCTAACCAAATGTAACTGGCATATTACAAATGCCATAAGTGATCCAAGAGAGATCAGAAAAAAATGAGCCTCTGGAGGTGACTTATGGCTATCCAGTAGGCTCCATATATCCATTTACGCAAGTAAATGTCAAGTCTCTCAGCAGTCTAAGCATGTTGTCTTAAACTCTCAGATGTTGTAAGGAGCAGCCTTGAAATATTTTTAAACATGTTATGATTGCACAGCAGCAGCAACTCTCCACTTAAACTTCAGAGTCTTTCTTCCCTCTACATACACTTGAAGGCCTCTTTGGAACTGCAATGACATTTTATCAATTTCACTAAGTGACCACGATTGATTGAAAACTTGGAGAAGCTTAAAACACAGAAAGTTCAAGGCCATTTTTCCCTGGTGGATGTTCCATTTATTTTGAATAGTGTTCTCCCTCCATAACCAATCTGATTTACCATTTTATCTGTTTGGTTTCTTTTAGGGAGTTCAGGTATAGTGCAAGATCTCCCTGGATCTGAACTCACTTCAAAGCCCCAAAGTGGGTGTTGGTGTTAGAGGATGTCTTACAGGTTCAAGATTTCATGTTCTAGACTTATGGTCTTTTTTGGGGATAGAGCTCACCTAGAGTCTCATCTTATTAGAAAACACCAGAGTAAGCAGAATGGATGCGAACTAAGTGATGACATTGAAAAGATATTTTTAAAAAAGAAGATACGAATTTTCTAAGTTTCCATTTTCAGCAAAGAAATAAATGAAAACATGGTTCTCTCTTTTCTCACACCACCATTGCAGTTATATCCTAACATTCCTGGGAGTAACTGTTCGGGTCACATCTCCATAGAATATGATACTTCTCACAAGGTAATGATTCACTGGTGAAATTAACAAGCAATCCCAGTGAATTTCATTGGGTTTTCCTCCATGCTTCACTCCTTAGCTTAAGAGGTGGAGGGTTTCTTCTTCCTATTTTCTGAACTATAGGGTTCTATTCAGGAAGTCTTTGCCTGCACCTACATTTTGAAGTGTCTTTCTATTTATTCCCCCTAACATTTGCATGCTTTCTGATCTTGGATTTAGGTTCTTGACCATTTTGAGTTAACTTTTGTACAGGGTGAGAGACAGGGATCTAGTTTCATTCTTTTTTTTCTTTCTCATTTTTAGCATTTTTTTAAATTAAAAATCATAAATTTACATAGGGCAATGTTGTTTGATTCATTCTGTTATTTTTTTCCCTTCCCCCCACCCCTCCCACCCCTCTTTTCCCTCTATACAGTCCTTCCTTCCTCCATTCTTACCACCCTCCTTATCCCTAACCCTAAACCTAACCCTAACCCTAATGCCAACCCCTCCCACCCCCCATTATATGTCCTCATCCGCTTATCAGTGAGATCATTCGTCCTTTAGTTTTTTGAGATTGGCTTATCTCACTTAGCATGATATCCTCCAATTTCATCCATTTGCCTGCAAATGCCATAATTTTATCATTCTTCATGGCAGAGTAATATTCCATTGAATATATATGCCACAGTTTCTTTATCCATTCATCAACTGAAGGGCATCTAGGTTGGTTCCACAATCTGGCTATGGTGAATTGAGCAGCTATGAACATTGATGTGGCTGTATCTCTGTAGTATGCTGATTTTAAGGATATTCAGTTTTCCATCTACCACTTGTTGAAGAGGTTGTCTTCTCTAAGGTATGTTTTTGGTATCTTTGTCAAGAATCAGATGACTGCAGTGATGTGGGTTTGTTTCTGCATTTTCTATTCTGTTCCACTGGTCTACCTGTCTGCCTTAAAACCAAGGCCCCGCTATTTTTGTTAGAATGGCTCTGTATAACTTGAAAAGTATACAGAGTGTAACTTGAAAAGAGGTCTTTGTGAGGCCTCCAGCATTGCTCTCTCTGCTCAGGATTGCTTTGGTTATTATGAGTCTTTGTTCATCTATATGAATTTGAGGATTATTTTTTCTAGTTCTATAAAGAATATCATGGTATTTTGAGGGTGTTCGCAATGAAACGGATTGCTTATTAGTCAAAGGTCCATTTTAACAACATTAATTCTGTGCATCCATGAACATAGGAGGAGTTTACATCTTCTAGTGTCTTCTTCAATTTCTTTCTTCAGTACCTTATAATTTTTATTGTAAAGCTCTTTTGTCTCATGCTAATATTTATTTCTAGAAACTTACTTTATTTTGGAACTATTATAAATAGAATTGTTTTCCTGATTTCTATTCCAGTTGATTCATTATTGGTATGTAATAAAGCTATAGCTCAAGAAATAAGATGAAGTATTAATAAATGGGATGACATCAAATTAAAAAACTTCTGCACTGCAAAGGAAGTAACAGTGAAAAGACAATAGAATGGGAGAAAACCTTTGCCAGCTACCCTTCTGAGAGAGAATTAACATTCAGATTGTATGAAGAACTAAAAAACTCAACATTAAAAAGCAAATAACCTGATCACAATATGGACAAATGAACTCAAACACTTCTCCAAAGAAATACAAATGGACATTAACTATGAAAAACTGTTCTACATCTTTAGCCATCAGGAAATGTAAATCAAAAGTACATGAGGTGTCATCTCACTCCAGTTAGAATCAATCATCAAAATACAAATAACACTTAATGCTTGTGTGGATATGGGGGGATGCATTCTTATACACTGTTGGCGGGGATGTCTATTAGTACAGCCACAATGGAAATCAGTATGGAGGTTCTTCAAAACATTAAAAGTAGAACTACCACATGACAGAGCTATACCAATTCTTGGTATATACTTGAAGGAATTAAAGTCAGCATACTTCAGAGATACATGCATACCCATGTTTATAGCAGCACAATTCACAAGAGCCAAGTTATAGAATCAGCCTAGGTGTCCCTCAACAGATATACACAAAGGAATTTTATTCAATCATAATGAGCAAAATTATGTTATTTGCATGAAAACAACTGGAATTGGATATCATAATTTTGGGTGAAATAAGTCAGATTCATAGAAAAGTATCGAATAGTTTTCTTCATATGTAGAACCTAAGTGAGAAAATACGGGGATGCCATGAATGTAGAGGGGTCACCATTAGAGGGAAGGGAGCAGGGAAAGAGAGTATAGTGGGGTGTAAAACGAATCAGGTTATGTTTTCATGTCTGTGTGAATATGCCACAGTGAAACCCACCCTCTGCATAATTGAGATGCACTGATTCAACAAAAAAGGAGGTGCAGTAATGGAGAGGGACAAAGTCATGTCATGCACATTCCACACAGACCAAAACAGAGACCTTGTGATGGCTCATAAAATTCACAAAACATTTTAAAAACCCAGTCATTAGAGGTGCTGTCATCCTGCTGGAACACATCAGAACTGATAGGATGTGGGAAACTTGCAGATAAGCATGTTGTTAAAGCCTGAGCTCAAGGCTTGCATGGCATGGAAATCACCTGGCGCACAGATGGGATGAAGATTGATGAAAACATACTGTAAGATTTTCTCCCTCAGCTCTGGTCAGCATCACTTAATTCAACTAAAATGCAATGCAAGTCTTTGCCACAAGTCTGCTAGGTGCATAAACAGCTATATTAGTGGCTATCTACTCATTTATTTATTCTGCTATTTGTGGTCAATATATTTGGGGGAGAGAAATATGGTTTGATTTACAGCATGGAATTACCTCTCTGTAATGAGAAGTAATAAAGTCTTTACATCTTAAGATTTCCAACTATACTTTATGTTAATACTGCAACATTTTTAAGTTTTAAAACATCTTCTGGGTTGACCTTGGTATACTTTTTGAGAGTCTCTGTATCTCGGATGCCTGCAGGATTCACCTCCATCCAAGAGGTTCAGGGGTGGAAGATGAGAAGCACATGAAAGCAGGGGATATCTTTGCCCACTGGAGAGACTAGCCATACACTATAATCAGAGTCGACATATATTTGAATATGTTATATGTAGACACTTTGCCTAACAGGCTGCCAAAGATGTTCTGCCAGTCATCTGGAAGTCAGGACAACCGATGAGACCTGAGATGTAGTTTGCAAGTCATAAGCGGAAATCACTCTCAATTCATAGGCCACGCCATATCATACCACTTCAGACTGGGACATTTGCGATAGGAAATTCAGAAACCATTCTTAATAGGAGGTAAGTTTCTGGAATGGAACCACCATTTTTACCCAGCTATCCCATTCCTCAGTCTATACTCAAAGGACTTAAAATCAGCACACTACAGTAACACAGCCACATCGATGTTTATAGCAGCTCAATTCACAATAGTTAAACTATGGAACCAACCTAGATGCCCTTCAACAGATGAATGGATAAAGAAAATGTGGTATACATACACAATGGAATATCATTCAACCTTAAAGAAGAATGAATTATGGCATTTGCAGGTAAATGAATGGAGCTGGAGAATATCATGCTAAGTGAAGTAATCCAATTAAAAAAAAAAAACAAAGGCCAAATGTTTTTGATGATGAGTGGATGCTGACCCACCATGGGGCGGGCAGCAAGGGAAGAATGAAGGAACTCTGAATTGGGCAGAAGAGAGGGTGGGAAGGAAAGGGGTACAAGGTGGGAAGACAGTGGAATGAGACAGACATCATTACCCTATGTACATGTATGATGGCATGAATGGTGTGACTCTGCATCGTGTACAACCAGAGAAATGAAAAGTTGTACTCCATTTGTGTACAATGAGTCAAAATACATTCTGCTGTCGGGTATAACTAATTAGAACAAAATTTTTTTTAAGTAGGTAAGTTTCCTTCTACAACAATCACACATTATGGATTTTTCTTATTTTCAAAATAGAATTTGATAAATATCCTATGATTATGATTTGGATGAATTAACATTGAAGGTCCCTATGTAGAAGTTTGATTCACAGAATCACAGTATTGGAAAGAGGTGGAAAGGTGGAGCTTAATGGGAGCTTCTTAAGTCACTGGAAGTGTACCCTAGAATGGGACAGTGGGATCTTATCAGTCCTTTCTATCTGCTTCCTGACTTGAAATGCAACAGTTCACTCTGACACGATCCCACCATGATGTGCCAGCATCACCAGAGGCCCATCCTGTAGGCCAACTCAGTCTTGGAAATTGAACCTCCAAAACAATAAGCCATAGTAAGTAGCCTATGTCAGGTATTTTATTACAGTGAAAGAAAGTTGACAACTAATAACTTAAGGCTAACTTCACAAGTCAGGATTGAGAACTCTACTGAGTTCAGAGTTCTGATTTTAAGTTCAGATCAAAAGCCAAACCTGTAGTGAGAATCTTTATGATGGTGCACAAGACTGTTGGGGGCTGTGCCATGCTGGCGGCGCCGGGATGGCGCCTGATCACATCGGCAGCGGGGAGGTTGATTGACATAAGCACACTCAGGTGATTTTCTCGTCCCCGCACACAATGTATGTGCATGTGTTCTCCAGCACTAATTGCCTGCTCCGAGCGGCTCGCCTAATCTTTGCGTAAGAGGCGTGGCCCTGCTCTCTGCCTCCTGGAGGTGATATAAGCGAAGCGAGACAGATGCAGCAGCCATTAGCAGAAAAGTAGTAGAAGAAGACTCAAACACGAAAACAGCTAGGAAGCGCGTGAGGGCAGCTAGTAGGGAAAAACGGCACAGCAGCTGGCAGGCAGCGGCGGAAGGCAGATCGCGGAACGGAGAACTGAGCCGCATCACTAGGGCACAGGGTGGCCTCTAAGCTCTAAGCAAAGCCTGTCTGTCTCTCAAAGTTTCTCTCTTAAGCAAAGTCTCTCTCTCTCTCTCTTCTCAAAGCAAGGAAACCTCATTTCCTCTATCCTCTATAAACAAACAAGCAAGAAAACAGTGCACTAAAGAGAAAGATAGAAGTGCCTCAGTTTCCACTCCACCACCCATAAGACCCATGCAAGTTGTTGCTGCAGGCGGTGACAAATATCCACGGATTTTGGAACTGCAAAGAGCCAGCGACACAAGACTGCTGAAAATGTAATTTCTTAACTACCATATGCAATTGCTAGCTCAGGGGCTCAGGAGGAATCTCAGAGCCAAAGCACAATGGTGGACACATGAAGGAATGATGAAAGGAGCAAGATAATTCAGATGACAGATTTCAATCATCGAAAGGAGAAATGCCTATCATCAAACCAAGCCACACCTGGTGACAGCACAATTATTTCAAAAATTTTCCATAGATAAAAAGAGGAACAGTTTCCTGTACCATTAAAGAAGTAGTGCTAAAGATGTTTTAGCAGTTTAGTCTTTCAGCAACTTGACAATAATCTGCCTGTTTGTGCATCAATTTGATAATCTAAAGTTCATGTTCTCATACTATAGTTTATGAATAAATGTTTCAAAAACAAAAAATTCCTCCTAAAAGAGCTGTAAACTCATATGATCTCCTATATCTCACTACCTTCCATTGCTTAATAGAGCTACAGGCCAGATATGCCACTATCTGCATACTGAATTACAACACACTGATCATTTGGGTAATTTCCATGTACAGAGCTCTGAACTAACTCAACAGTCACAATAAATAAATAGTATTAGTTAATGTTTTTGGTAAACCTTTTATTTCCAGGTCCTTTTGTAAGTACTTAACATATAAAAATTCACTTATTTCTGACACGGACTTTAAGAGGTTCACCACACCACATTTTACATAAAAGATGAAGGATTGCAGGTACCCAGAAGTTTAAAAGCTTTCCCAAAGTCACAGCGCTACCAGGTGGTGGAGTTCACATTTATACAGGCATTTTTTTTTTTTAATATTTTTTTAGTTGTCAATGGACCTTTATTTTATTTATTTATATGTGGTACTGAGGATCGAACCCAGGGCCTCACACATGCCAGGCAAGCGCACTACCACTGAACCACAACCCCAGTCCCTTCAGGCAATCTCTTAATCCCATGATCTCAACTGTAGTATTATTTATTAAACAATGGTGGTTCTCAAAGTCTGAAACCTGGCCCTGGACTACAGCATCATCTTGAAACAAATTCCGTAGCCCGAGCTCAGACATGTTGAGTCAGGTACTCTGGATTTAACAAAGCCAGGATCCTGACTTTAACAAATTCAGGATCCTGCTTTAACAAAATACTTGCAGGTAATTTTGAGACAGGCCAAATGTTGAAAATCACTCATCTAGGGCTGAAACTTGAATAGGGCAGAAGAGCAGATTCTGCCTCCAGTAAGCCCTTGAGATAATTTTATATGTATAAAATAATTATATATATATATATATTTCCATCTCTCATGGCAATGGTAAAAAAATTGTATTGAGAGGCCTTTTGAGGCAGATCTGGATCCAACAGGAAACAATACCATAATTGATTTCTGATGTCCAGCATGGCCTCCTAAGGGTGGATGGACAGATGGCTGCATTTCACCTTGTAGACATTACAGAATCTATAACTCAGACACTTTGGATATTTGTAGGCAAGTTTTGAGATCTGAATTGAGGTGAGAAGCCACATAAGAAAGGCAATGGAAGCCAGACTGAATAAAATTTAGTTGTTATTGAAAATTGCCATGCAAGGGAGCCAGGGACAACATCTTTGTATAATCAAGTCAATAGAATGTCACTTAAAGCAAATAACTGGTTCCAAAAATGAGATAGGACACAGACCCAGTAAGGAATTCATTTAGGGACAACAAATACAAGAGATTTGGGCATGATGTTGCCATCTCCGTCATATCATGCACTCATGAATATTTATTATTTATGAGAAGTTGGTATCTGGTTTAGCTTCCTTTCCTATATGATTCTACTCTCTATATGATGTATAATGCTAACTTGCAAAATCTGGATAAAGCTTTAAATGACAGAGGCAACAGATTAATGATTCGGAGCACTGGTTTTGGACTCAGAATGAGTTCAAATCCCAGCTTTTCTCTTAACTTATTACAGAAATTTGAGCATGCTATTATACTTCTAAGTTTTAATTTCCTCAGGATAGGTCCTATCCAAAAGGTTTGGCAAAGGTTAGACACAAGTAAAATACATACTAAACCCTCAATAAATACTAGCCCTTTACATTACATAATGAGTTCATTAATGAGACAAATTATATAGCCTTGCAGTCTATATGAATACACAGTACTCTATCAGGTGTTCCCTGATTGGAGTAGTTTAAAATCAAAAATTTAAGCAAAAGTACTTGTTATGGTTTGGGTGTTCAATTTTCCCCTGAAGGCCATATGTTGAAGGTTTGATCTTCAGTCTGTGGCACTACTGGGATGAGGTGCAACTTTGAGGAGGTAGGGTCTTGTGGAAGAAAGTTAGGTCACTGAGTATGTACCCTTGAAGGAGACAGAAAGGCCCTCGCTCCTCCAGTCTCTTATTTTGCTTCCCAGCAACCTTGAGGTGAGCAACTTTGTTTCATCATGAGCTTCTCCCTATGATGTTCAACCTCACCACAAGCCAAAACACAATGAAACAAACTGACCCTGGACTAAACCTCTGAAACCATGAGCCAAAATAAATATTTTTCCCTTTTAACTTGTTTATCTCCGGGATTTTGTCACAATTACAAAAAACTCACTAACACAAGTACTTCATGTTGATAAAATTAATGAATATGTTACTTACATCTATAACAGTATAGTTCCATCTACAATATTGCAAATCTTTGAAAAAGCACAGCAATATTTCATGATCCTTTGCAATCCCAGCATAAGACATGATTCATAGTGTTGAATAAATGTTTGTTAAATAAAAAACATGACTTGAAATTCACCATTCTTGGTAATATTATCTCCACAACCTAACACATACACACAATCCCCTTTAACTGATAGTCTCCTGTTGTTACTCAAAGTTATGTGTTGGATTCCCCCCCACATGCAATCTCCAGAAGTCTCTCAGATTTGAGGCAATGCTTTCTTAAATCCTCCTATAGCAACAGTTGATTATGGCCTTTGGCTTTCACTAAGAAATATTTTACATCTTTTTAGTAAAGGATTCTTCTCTAACACTCTTCCCCATGCCAGAAAATGTGCCAAAATTAACATTACTGAGGAACAAAGAGAAGCATCTGGCTATAGGATTTTTCTTCATTTCCACCCCTTAGTCATGTTTCATGTTTCCTCTGAGTTACAGAAAGCTGTGGGAGATGGAGGCTGCCTCTCTGCTAGTGCCAGGTGCAGGCAAGGGAAGCAACATTTGTTGGAGCTAACTACCAGTTCAAGGCTTGACACAGAAGCACAGTTGACTGATAATTCAGGTTGGCTTTGTGACAAATCCAACTTGATCATTTAAGACCACTGGTCATAGATTGTCAGCTACTAATTTTCTTGCCCATAATGGATACTGAGTTTTCCCTTCTGCAGAATAAAATGGCCAAAATGATTATCCAAAGCTCTCACTTCTGGGGATGACCAACTTCTAACCAGGAGCAAATATCATCGAAAGGCAATAACAGATGTTTATAGAAAACATATTCTTGGATACCCTCACATTTTTAGGTATTTGGAAAAAATGAATATGATATCACTCTTGCCCAGAAAAATCATTATTTCATAGAAAGATCAAAAACCATCCTAGTGACAGTAAGACCATATATTCATTGTGCAAAGTTCCTTGAATGTTTGAGTGTTAGAAGAAACATAAGCAAGTTATATTACCCTGAATATTTAAAATTGTTCTGGAAAGTTATTTCTTAATAATTTTATTTCTCTGGATCCTTCACAAGGATTCAGAGACCTGGATAAGATCTTCAGAACTAAGAATACATTGTTCCCTGGCTTCTACTTTTCCTCTTCTGCTATACAAATGGACACAAATGGCAGTCCCTGGAGTCATTATATCATACTTGGCAGAACATGCCAAGGTAGCTGAATGAATTTGGTGCCCAGTTAGTTAGGACAAATGGTCCTATAGCTCATAGGTCTGAGAGAGCATTAAGCAAAGCCCTCCAATTCACCACTCTCATCTTTACTGAGGTATGATTGACATGTTCCCTTCTATGAAGAAGCCTATTTTCCCTTTGAACCAATTTCCTTAATATATGGAACCTGCACATCAGGTGTTCTGGTCTTCCAACATCTGCTTCACTATGCTCCAAGCTGACTATAAGAGGCCCAGGGCTGGTAGAGCCCAAGGAGACCTTCATGGAATTTTGACAAGACCCTATGGAAACTGAACATTCTTGTAACTCAACAGATGTTTCAGTTTCTATCAGAGACCAGTAAATGTGTGTAAGATATCAATTTACATGGAGGATCCATTTCAGCTGAACCTTTAAACCCTGTGGCCCCTCCTGTACTTAGAAAGCAGATGCATCTCCCATATAACAAGTGCCTGCTTAAGAAAGGGGAAGGATAGCAAGTTAGAGATGGACTATGGGAGTTGGCACTCACTAACCTCCTTGATATTTGTCCTTTTGGTGACTTTCCAACCCTTTAAAAGTCTACATACAATATGGGCAATCTGTCAACAGTCACAGCTACTTTGCCAATTTATAAAAAGTGGAAAGGATTTCTCCAAAACTTTTCTTCAGAGATATTGCAAATATATAACCACATTCCTGCCTAGCACACATTTGAGATGTGATCCTTATAATCCAATTTGTTTGATCAGATTAATGCTCAATGTAATTCTTTGTGTCTTGAAAAGTTTTAGTTTTTAAAAGATTATTTTATAAATTCTGATGTTTTTCCTGAAGAAATAGAAGTACAAAAGATGGTACTCTACAGTGATAATTCTCAGTAGGAGGTTTTTTTTGGCCTGGAGTGGAGTCTTTCTCTATGAAATTACAGAAAATGCAGCGTTTAACTGGTAGAAGGCCAAGTTTATAGGCTTAAATTTATTTCTACAGTCATAAAACCAAATGGAGAGAACTTGTTGGTTTCAACACCAGTAAATCCCAACTTTATAGGCTTGTTCTGGAAATAATCATCTACCTTTATTTCTGCAATTATGATATCAAATGGAGATAATTTCCTAGGTTCAGTATTGTTGGACCAGTGATTCCAGGCAATATAAACATTTTCATAGAGCATCCAAGGGAGTGAAATTCAAAGAGCAAATGTTCTCCAGGTGGTCATGAAATGATGTTCTGATGCCCCAAGGACCAGCCACAGGCATTTACCTCACTTAAACATTCATGTCAGGGCATCATGTCTTTAAAAGAAAAGACCTTTGAAAACTTCATTGTTGGGCTGGGGTTGTGGCTCAATGGTAGAGCACTTGCCTGGCATGTGTGAGGCACTGGGTTCAATCCTTAGCACGACATAAAATAAATAAATGAAATAAAGGTATTGTGTTCATCTACAACTAAAAGTATGCTTTAAAAACAGATTTCATTGTTTCTGATTCTGTTATTGATTCCTATATAACCTAGAGGGGAATTAAGCAAAGACAGGATTCCGTGATTTCAAAGCTTATGTATGCTACTTTGATACAGTGAAGATAGTTTATGGCCTCTCTTAGAGTAAGTTCTGTAAAGGCAATCAGAGAAATAAACTAGATAATAAGTTTTTGCATGGGCAGAAAGGAGGAGATTCTTCAGATGGGCCACAAAAATTAAGATAACTAAGACAGAAATGATAGAGAGGAATCAGTACTATGGAAACATGGGAAAGAAGATTCCAGGTATGAAAAGCATCTGGATTCTAGGTCCCAAAGTGGGAACCAACACTGAGCAATGAAGAACAGAAAAGGATACCAGGGAGGCTGAAAACATGGCAGATGGCAGAGGGCTGGGAGATGAAAATGGAGCTCAGGTTGCAACCCTATCAGAACAGCACAGAGATGGGTTTTCTTAAAGATGGAGCAGGAAGTCACTGGAGAGCTCCATGGAAACATTTCTTATATCCTCATATGATCTAGCAAAACATCAATGGACCATAGACCTGTTGGTGCCTTTTTCTACCACTAACTCAATGCCTGACACAAGCATTGCATTCGATTTAATATGCATTTGAGGAGCTGGTTGTGCAGTTCATTTAGGCAAGATTCTGTCTGTCTGAAGTAGTTACTTCAGGTCTCAAGCTCTGTGATTATCTGATGTTGACATTTTCTTCTCTGTTAATTATATTTCTTCCTCCCAAGTATCATTCTTAGAGTCTAGCAAATGGTTTAATACTGAGTTTTTTCCAAACACTAGTTATTCAAGTACCACCTTCGAAAATTTGGCTAAATCTATGTACAGTCTATAGAATTGGATATTTGATATTTTTCTAAAACAAAACACTATTCACTCAGATAAGTATACTTCCAAGGGAAATATATAAATGTATGTACATATATACACATAAATGCACATACTAAATATGTAAATATATACTTAAATAAACACACACATATTCATATACAACACTACTAGATAATATAACATGCTAAATGTATTTATATTTTGTGCCCATGTAAAAATGACTATTAAATGTTTTTTAGTATTCAGTAATGAACACCTAAGAAAGCCCACGTCATTGGTCTAATCCATTCACCTGCTTTATTCTGGAAAATCTGAGTCTCCGCCCATCAAAGTAGGGTGAGGAGAAGAGCTGCCCATCAGTGGTGGGTACACATGCACACCCAGAAATGATAAATCAGGCTGCAGCTTATCAATTACAGGTGATTCAGTCTTGCTCACTGTGGATGAAGTGGCTTCTCTGGGTGCTGTGTGAATGGGTAGTAGGGTATGGCAATGTATGGGAGGCTTGGCTGTAGGAACTCAGCTGCTGAATGATGGATGGAGTAGTTTCCAGTCTAGCTGTCCTACTTCAAATGAGTACCTTGGGAACCCATCTTTCTCCTCCTGGAAGTAGCAGCAGAGTAACGAAGCTGAGGAGCACATCTGTCATCAGAATGTTCCTCTAGTGACATCGTGGCCTTGGTTCGAATACTCTGATGATGTCTTTCATGGCAGAAAGCAGGTTATGATTAATACTAATGTTACAGAGTAACATCCCTAACACAGGTCGGGTTGTAAATATAAGGTGATCTGGGAACTGCTTTTATTTTATGTTGTTATCAAATCTCTCTCTCAGAGAACTTTAATTTATATTCACAAGGAAGAGTACCTGTGAAGAGACTAATGGGTCCCATGAAGCGTAGTTGGATATACTGAAACATGAATTGCATACTCATCCCTGCAAAATCATGTCCATGTTCTCCTTATCTGCAAGGCTCAGTTTTAAGTATGGTAGGAAAAAATGTTAATCCTGGGAGGGGGCTCACCATGCAACTTGCTTTATCTAGCAAAATTCACATCACAGGAATATATTTAGTTAGAAAGAACAGCATTAATGACTCATGGACTCTTAAACTGGTAGGGGGTGCATTTTCTTTCCCTGCAAGTATTCTGAAAGCAGAAAGTCTAGTTCCAGTGCTGAGGTGCAAACATCTAAGACGCAGGTGAGTTCTGAATTTCTGTACTGCTGTCTGTCATGCTGATGTATTGGCTCTCAGACAAAGGATGTTCCAGGCAGCACACTCACCTACAAGGCACACAGTGATGATCAGATTTGCACTGTTGTTAATATCTCATGGACCAAAACACTGTCACCTCTAAGTAGCATGGGCACTTATATCCCAATGTGGAAATGAGGTAGCAGTCAGAAATTAGAAACAGTTTGGGAACATACAAATCCACAATTTATTACACCGGATCCTTCTTTAAAAACTTCTGAACTAGGTCCCGTTATTAGAGTATGCAATGTCAAAAAAATTTTTTTGGCAAATGGTACAAGACACAAAAGGCATGGTAGTGAGTTAGAAAATACCTCTCAGTCCATTATCCTCAGTAAGTTAGCCACATACATTTTCTGTTTTCACAGGAAATTCTTTTTTAATTCTAAAGTTTAGATAAACCATAGCCACTGAAGTTTAGCAGGTAGTTCTAGAGTGTGACAGACAAAGTATAAGTGTCAGCAATGGATTAGCCCTGGGTTCGAGTTCTCTCTTTGGGACTTAGTAGCTGTAGCCTTGACCAAAATCACAACCTCCCAAAGCCTCATTTTCTTTATTTTTCTAACAGAGGACCTCCACTTATATTTTCATACTTTTCTTATAGGGTGTAATGTTCTTATACACTTTTTTAGATGCTGTCCCACTCAGAGTAGATGCTTAATCAATAATTGCATTGGAAATGAGTTTAACATAAGCACTGGTTCCACATCAGGGTCACACAGGGATTGTTAAAAAAGCAAATATTGTGTCATCCTTTACATTGGGTCAATCAGGACTTAGGGGATAAGGCTCAGGAATCTTGGTTTTTGAATAAACTTTACTGGAGATTGAAGTGTATAGTTTGACACAAAAATGATGATAATTCAAGAGATTAAATTGCCTTTTCATGGTAGAAAGACTTGCTACAAGGGAGGGTCAATATGGGTTTTTGGAGTTAAGTGTACAAGGCAAATTTTGCACCTAGATAATATTGTAGGTCGAGATTTTTGACATACAAATTAATATATATGAATATGTTATCTTATAGTTTAAAGTCAGCACTTTATAGGACTGAATTGAATTTTACATCGTTGAATTATTTTAAAATTGAGGGGAAATTCCAATAACCCTGGTCCTCTCTCTCTCCTTCCTCTCCACCCACCTTTTTTTTCTGGGCCGGGAGGCAGCAACATTTGTATCATACCAACTTACAAAGTAAACCTATAATCTCATAACCATCAAAGTATTTAGATACATGAAACTTTAGAGCATGTGTGTCAGGAAAAATAAATTCTTTTTTTATTTATTCTTTTTAGTTACATACGATGAGTATATTTTGACATATTTATACAAACATGGACTACATATTCTAATTAGGATTCAAGTCTTGTGGTTGTACATGATGTTTCTACCCACCTTTAAGAGAAAAAAAAGGGAAGTCACCAGTATTTTAAATTAGAGAAATATATACTCTGAAATCTGGCAATAAATGAAGGAATTCATAAATATTTATCTGAGTCCATCTTTAAAGTACTCAAGAAAAGAATAGTTTTCCTCAATGAGTTTATCCAGATTCAATAAAATGTAATTTACACAATGAACAATATCATTATGGTCACACTCAGTATTAGTTTTAGGCCCAGACATATTGGCTGGTACAGAATAGCACTTTAATTACTTAACTGAATTACTTCTTTAATAGTGTCTCCAAGCACCTGTTCTATGTCAGGCACCATGCTAGTGATGAAGAGAGATGTTTTCCTGAAACTTAAATTCTAGTGACAAAGGCAGATGTTAAGTAAATATTTATGTAAATAGGTATTTTGATATGATCATAGCAATTGTGGTAAAGAAAAAATATTATGGATATATTTGAGAAGTTACAGTGGTAAGGGGTTGTGGACAGAAGAACTGGGAGAAACATTTCAGGCAAAGGGAATAAGTAAATACCAAAACACTGTCTAAAGATGAAGATGTGGTCTCTTGAAACAAGAAGAAACAGGAAGGGTCAGTGCAACTGGAGTTTAATATCCCAAAGACTAGAGAGAGGAGTCATAGTTGGGGTCGAGAGGAAGCAGGTTAAAACATGCAGAGTATTTGAAGGTCTCAGGTGAGAAGAGGCCAGAGTCTTAGGTTTCTCTCTTTGCAGTGACTTCCATAGCCTGGATTGAATGACACACAAATTGTAGAAGAAAAATAAACAAAAAACCTGCATTTCCCCTTTGGAGGAAAAAAAGCCAATATTTCACAATACTGAGTGTTTAAAGTTTATTTCAAATGCTATAGGTTAAATGTGTGCTAATGCATACATGATAGAAAGCTGACCAGATGGTCAGAGAAAAGAAACAAAGGAAAGATGTGCATACTCAGCAATGAAGACGGTTAGAGGCGTGGATTGATCCATGAGTGGATGGGTAGGTAGGTGGCTGCAGAGATAAAATGGTGCAGTAATTAATTGTGTTGCTGATACTACACACACACACACACACATACACACACACACACACAAATGAAATGTGCAAAAGAAAAAAATTTGAGTGTTTAGTATGTACTAGGCTCTAATTATTTTACACATATAAAAATGCATATAACTGGTAATAAAGCAAAAAGTTATATGAAGTGGATTATTACCATAGATGAGAAAAATTGCTAACCTAAAACTTCCCAAATCCCTTCTTTCTTTTAAAAAGAAATGATCACAGTACCATTTTCCCCAAAGCTTCCTGGAAAAAAAACCCCATCTCTCTGCATAATCCCTGAAGATCAACATGAAGCAGCAAGAGAAAGCCAAACAGAGTACTATGCGGTAGGTAACATGGGGAGAGGAGATTCACAGGATCTCAGTCCCAAGCCAAGTCTCATGTCATCCAGGACATAGTACAGTCAACATTTAATGGTAAGGATAAACCTCATGCTGCTTGGTGACTGAAGTTATAATGCACATTCACCTAGAAAAAGTTTCCCTATCCTTTCAAAGGACACACACACACACACACACACACACACACACACACACACACACCAGTCCCTATTCCACTTTTTCCCTGCTGCTACCCCTGGAGTTGATCTAGCTTTGTCCATCTGTCTGTCGCTAATGCTTCTCTGTCAGGCTCATCCTCATTACACTCCTCTCTTTCTCAGTCCCCCTCTATCTCCCCTTCACTAGCTGTCCCCACAGTCCCACCTCCAATCTCTGGTTCCCTTGTCCCGCTCTCTCAACCTCCCTCAGTTTCCCTAACTCCCAGACCTCAGCCCCAATACCTCCCTCTAATTGTTCTTTCTTTCTCCTTAATGTCTCTCACCTTCCTCTCTTGATTCTGAGTGCTTAATTAAACCTCACTAACTAATGATACGGCCATTAACTAATGAAAATATTGCCTGGAAATACCTTTAACTTTGAGCTCTCTCAGGGAATACTGCTATCGTCACTCACCCTGATGTGCCACCATCTGCAGTTAAAAAGAGAGTGACAGTAACTCACCTGCATTTCTATGTGATAAGCTCAAGATGAAATTAGCCCAACACTAATAGACATGAGACGCCAATCCAGTAGTTACCACTGAACTTTCAAGTAGCCTTCTCCTTGTATGAAGCTACATGACTGGGCATTTATTTTTCTCTCAAAAACAGTGAGTTGTTGTTGTTGTTGTTGTTGCCTACTGTTGTTCAACATACATCAGTGTCTTTAATAGCTAGGGTTGTCACTTACTTCTAACTTCAATGCTCTTTCATTCTTCCTCAAGAATAAGGAAGCACTCATCCTTTATTTTCCAGAGAGGTTGGTTTAATTTTTTTTACAATAGATGGTCCCTTAACTAATGGTTCATTAGGATGGAGCACTCAGACACAGTTCAGGTTTGCCTTACACATGATCCAATTTAGGCAAGTATTTCTTCATTGCCAGGAGAACAAAAAAAAAAAAAAAAAAAAAAAAAGATGTAAACTAGTAAACTAATAAAGTGGGGTGGGGGTGCCCATAAACTGAAGTTTTCATTGTTATATCATTTAGGAGAATAAAAGTATCCATATTAATTTTGTTGAGTGCTACAAATGTTCAAGAGACTCAACATGTAGAGTTTCCAGGAGAAATGCTGTTATTAAAAAAAATCCCATTTGCTCAGAATGACAAGGATTATAGAGGCCCATCATTTCAGAATGCTTATCTCAACACCATTTAGGCAAACGTAGCACTAACTGTACTGGGAGAGTTGGTGCTCCCCAGATTTTCTTTACCAAGCTGGTATATCTACCCCTAAGTGTGTTAGCTGCCAGTGACTCAAAGCTGACCCTCTTTCTCCAGATCAGTGGTTCTCCTGGTCCCTGAACCACTGAGTCAACATCCTGATGACCCTGAAATGCAAAACTAGTACTGAACCCAGAGTTAACTAATCAGAACTCTGGATAGAGAGCCAGCAATCTGTGTGATAAGCCCTCCAGGTGGTAAATGCTAAAGTCTGGAAAACATTGCTCCAGAGAATTCCCTTTGGTTAAAACAAGTGCTTTTGGTCCAGCAGAATTCTCTTTAGATAAAATGGGACCTAGCAAAGGAAGTAACCACCTCCCTCTCCTCTCACTGCTACAACATGGCACAGTGGTATTTTTGCAGATATGTTTGAGACCTTCAATGTTCAGATTATCCTGCAATCTCTAGCCCATTTCCGTATTTAGACAATACTAGGGGCTCTTGCTAGATCATGCTAAAAATGCTTAGAATGAGACAAGTGGCTTCCAAGGCAGTGCTCAGCCCCCTTTCCCATCCTAAATGCTGGAAAAATCACTAGGTTCAGTTTTCATTGTGGTCCAACTCTGGAAGTGCTGGCCTGCGAAGGGAGGAGAGGAACTATGAACTAGGAAAGCTCAAGGAGCTAACTGATACAAACTATGAGCAACTAGGAGAGTATGTTTGAAAATGAATCCTCAGGGTGCTGGGTCAAGGGGGAAGGGACCAGAATACATAGCTGGATATAAAAAAATGTGTTGATATGGGCCATGTGTCTATCACTGTATAGTCGACATCAGCAAAAATTATAGGGTCCCATCCCTCCACAGTGGTGGGACAGCTCTGAAAATAAGGGAAAAAAAAAAAAAAAAAAACAATGGTTTTAAATAAAGAAGGGCCAAAATTGTACAGCAGAGAATGGAAGAGGAGATTAAAATATCAACAGGAAAAATAAAGTACTGGAATATATCTACTCTACAAAACAGGAAAACCCAGTGAAGGGAACGTTCATTGAAGTGACCTGGAAGGCATGTTTTACTCTAGTGATTAGGAAAAGTCAGCCAAGAGGAATCCAGGCACGCTGAGGTCAGTGAAGTCTGCTCTTTGTACACTGTTACTGATGGTAGAAGATTCTGTCATGGATCTGGATAGAAGTCAACTGTGCCAATAGAAAGCCACAATTATTTGCCCACTTCCAGATTCAGAACTCATTGACTGAAGTTCCCCATGAAGTAAGGGCTTGCAAAGTTATAAGTAAATAGAGAAGCAGTTCCCTCATTTTGTCCTCAAACAAAACTATGCCATTGAAAACTATGTATAAAGTAAAGAACCGTGACAAGATCTTGATTTCAGGGAGTCTTTTATCCACTGATGAAAAGTACCATCATGAGTATCTCACTCTCCTAATATACTCACACATGAAAATAGGAGCTATGGACCAGGAAACCCATCAAGTCCTGACCCAGATTTGTCCATCAAGTGGTCCATAGACGCACACAGATTTCCCTGGTTCCTGATATAGAACTGAAATGAACTACATTGCACCTTTGTGCATAGGCGTGAGATGGTGTCACTCTTAAAATTTGAAGGATGCAAATTCATATTCATACTAATTTTAATAGTTTTATCCTCCAGAAAACAACCTAATCATGGCAGATGTTAACTCTTGCAAACTAAACCAAACTGTAGCTCAAATTCCAGCCACTGACTCTGAGGTGACATTTTTTATAGAGCAGATTAACAAAACCAATATGTGGGACATAAGGCATATGGCATTTTTGATCTGCCAAACTAGTTTTTTTTCCTCCCTTCCAATATGCAAAAGGAAGAAGTATCAAAGGTAACTTGCTTTCACAGGAAAGGACAAAAGTATGCAGTAGCATTGCTCCAATTTTCCTGCTGACAGAATATTTCAACACTGTGGATATTCCACAGAAAATAATCTAGGATCATCATAGGGATGATATGATGTTAATGAGACATGTTGAGCAGTAAGTGGCAAGTTCCACAGATGCCTCTGTAAGACAGATGTGTACCAGATGATGGGAATGCACAGTACAGAGATTTGGGATCCTGATAGGTCAGTGAAGTTCTTCGGTTGGGGGTGGTAGCCTGGGACCTGTCAACACTAACCCTGATAGTAACATCATTGTACCTCATTCCCAAGGAGGTATGATGCACGATAGACTGCTAGTTATTCACATTTATCCCCTCTCCCCTGACTGATCAGGAGCTGTGTCTGAAGTCATTTATACCTCATCCTCAGCAGCCTGCAGCTGATGACTGACTGACACTGGAACGTTCATCCCTCTTGCTTTTCAGCAGTACCAATTCTTTTCCGTGTATTCAGGCTGAAGGTAGAGCCCAACAGCAACCGTTTGCTTATTTAGCATCTTCCCATGCCCTATTCTGTTTTGCTCATTTCCTTTTCCCCATGGCCCAGCTCTCCCACTCCTTGGTATTTCCCTAAAAGATCTAAAATTGGCATACTACAGTGACATGGCCACCACAATGTTTATTGAGGAACAATTCACAATCGCTAAATTATGGAATCAACCCATCAATAGAAGAACGGGTTAAGAAATGGTGGTATATACATACAATACAGTTCTATCAGTCATAAGGAAGAATGAAATGATGGCATTTGCTGGTAAATGGATGGAAATGGAGAACATTATGCTAAGTGAAATAAGCCAGACTCAGAAACTCAAAGGTGGATTGTTTTCTCTTAAATGTGGAAGGTAGAGTAAAATGAAGGAAAGGATAGGATAACAAAAATACATAGGGAAGACAGGAATGTAGAAGGAGATGGAGAGACAGAGTAGAGGGACAAGTCAGGGGAAGCAGTGAAGAATGAATTCTTAAAAAATCATGTTATGTGCATATACAAATAAATGACAGGGGACTTCACCTTTATACACAGGTAGAAAGAATCAATTGCAAATAGATGATGGAAGGAAAGTCTAGTAAAGGAAGGAAAATGGGAAAAAGGAGGGAGGACAGGAAGAAAAAGGGAGAAAAGGGGGGATTAACTAAAATAGAATTTCATGCATGTTTGAGTTTGGCAGGATGAATCCAACTATCATGCATAACTATACAACTTTAATTAAAAAATTAAAAGGAAAACATATTTCTCAGTCTGAGAAATAAATGCCATTAAAATGGGTACATTCCTAACAATCTAAGGCTTCGTTAGATAATTCTCCAAGCTCCAGTTTTCAAAAGGCTCACAAAAAATTTTGTAGACCAACGTTCAAATCTCCCTTCTCCTAAATAGACTAAAAAGTAGTAATAAAGAAAAAGGAATCAGGTGGCTTTTGTAACAAAATTAAAATCCCAGTTTCAGCAGGTCTTATCTTATGTAACTCTGGTCAAGTTATCTAACTCAAGAATCTATTTTTTTTCCCCCACCTTTAAACTGTGCATAAAAATAGTTCTGACTTCCAAGATTGCATTTCACGACACTTGGCACGTTCTCACCGTCTAACAGAAGTTCACTACGAATGTCATTATTACCATCATCACTATTGCTATGGAAACAGCTCCATATAATTACCTAATCACTATCCATCAAGGAAAAAATTTAAGACTTCATATATTCCCTTTTAAAAAAAAATATTTACACAGATAATTACAAGGGAACCTTGTTCTTTTGCTCTTGACTATGTTCTTATCATCTTTGGGTTTTTCTTGGAATTGAACTCTAATTTGCTAGAGGACATTTACTTTGGCATTGACATACGGAGGCCAGATGAAACCCACTACCACAAAAGACACCAGCACCTGCATGGATGAAGCTGATAATTGAAATAAATAATTCAAGACAATAATTTTTTTTTTTAAATCCAACGCTACCCAAAAGGTGCCACTGTGTTCTGCTTCCCTTGGCTTGTATATAAGAAATTCCCTAATTCTTTTAAGAAAACGCCAGACAGAAAATTTTAAAGCTCATTTTATTCCTAAAAAGCAAATTACCTGAGGTTAGAATAAATTAATGCTCCGAATGTCAGTGTCAGAGGGATTAGCTTGACACACTCATTTGATTAAAAAAATAAAAACAAAAACAAAAACTGCCACAAACCCAAGAGTGTTACACTCTGCACTAAAATAGAAAAAGAGAACTTTTATCCCACTATGATTTGTTTTGCAAAGAAAAATAAATAGCAGAAAGATCATAAAAAATTTAAAAATATTTGTTTCCTAAGGAGAAAAAGTATGTGATTAATGCCTTTTCTGACACTAAGTCAGAAGTTGGTTTCTATATTCACTAATTCACTAAACTCATCAAATAACTGAACTCCCAACTTAGTGTATATTGTCAGGAGGCAATTGAGTTTATAGGTAGAACTATAAGTAGAAATCCCATTTACTTGAATATTTTTGTATCATCATTTATGGCAGAACCTCATTTTTAACAGTAGTATGACAACTTATAAATAATCCTTTTCTAATATTTTCTATATTATTTAATTATATCTTTTTTGGGGGGAGGAGGGAGAATAGGTATTTGAACCCAGGGGCACTTAAACACTGAGTCACATGCCCAGGCCTTTTTATTCTTTTGAGATGGGGTCTCATTCAGTTTTTAGGGCCTTGCCAAAGTGCTGAGGCTGACCTCATCTTGCAGTCTTCCTGCCTCAGCCTCCAGATTTGCTGAGATTACAGGCATGTGTGACCACACCTGGCTATTTAGCTGTATCGTGCTGCATTATCTGACTTCCCCATTGCCCTTCATCCATACTTATTATTTTTCTTTCTGACTTTGTTTTATGATTGCCTCAAATGAATTCTTAAAAAATTCTCAAGGAGTCTCTATGAGAATGAAGATGAAGAAAAGCACTGCCATACTTTGTCAAACGGTACATTAGCTAAAAAATTGTTCAAGAATACAAATTTACCAAGGAAGACATGTGCTTCAGAAAGCAATAAGAACAACAGGAATATTTGTGTTTAAATATGATCTTTCACCTTGAAGGAGGAAATACCAGCATTAGATCTGCAGGACACTCTCAAAAAAAAAAAAATATATATATATATATATATTTATGATTTATCAAGATAGCAACACATGGTACATTTGTGGGATAGAATATTACACAGAAATAAAAGAATAAATTACCATTAAATGCAACATGAAAGATCCATTTCTAAAACATTATGTTGAGTGAAAGAGACCGCACACACAGACATGTAGTTTAAGAGGTGAGAACATGAAATATGGTCTCTTGGCATTTGATCAGGTAGTAAAATTACTCTGAGCTTCTCCCACAACTACTTTTGAAGCAGGTCATAAGACTCTCATTCAAGAAGTACTCTCCTCATAGCTAGAGAACATGGTTGTCCTTATCTCTTACAGGGACACAAGGAAGAATCTGAACAAAAAGACCCTACTAAGACTCCAGTTTATTACTATTATATCAGATCCACTTTTTTGTATTCATGAGCATCCACTTCATCAGACAGCATAAACACCCTTGCTTCCCTGTTTCTTTGGGTCTCCATTTCTGAAGGCTCCCAACTCATGTACACCTTATACTACAAAAGTGTGTATACTTCTCTCTTGTTTTAGGCACCTCACCCATGAGCCTAGTTATGGGTGGGGGAAAGAAATCTTTCCCTCCCTATAGCATACAATCAAGCGCGTGCACACACACACACACACACACACACACACACACACACACATACAATTGGATTCCATTCAATAAGATGATTCTATGAGGTTTAAGAAGAGGCAAAATTTATCTACTGGGGACAAATTATTCTGTCTAAATGAAGCAGGATAAAAAAACAAAAAAATGCCATTAACTTCTGGGGATGGCAGAATTATTGACAGGAAACATAGTCAAGGAACCATACCTGGTATGATAGAAATTTTTTCTGTTAATTAGTGCAGTGGTCAAGTTCATATACACCTATGTAAAAACTCATTCAGTAGTGTATTAAAGATTTGCATATCCTAGTTTATGCAAACTATCCTTCGAGTAAAAAAACGTCTAATAATGACAGGATCCAAATGGCAATAGGACACAAACATACATGGTTTTTAAATTAGAAAATAAAGAAAAGTGAAAAAATGGTAACGCTGTATTATGTCAGTTTTTGGGGGGATTTTATTGTTGGTTTTGTGGGACTTTGTTTTGTTTTTGTTTTTCTTTTGGCCATGAAAGTCAAGGGACTTGTTGGGTTTTATTTAAAATGTATTAGCAGCCTCAGACAAGCTGGACCTCACTAAATACAGCCAAGTAGCAAGTCAATTCTGGACCCTTGGGCTGTGTGAGAAACATTCTGATTCTCCTGAATATATCCTACAGTTTGTCAGATATCTAAGAAAGACCAGTCTCACCTCTTGGGTGGGATCACAGCCCAAATTAAACACTCCAGAGGCTCAGCTGCTTCTATTTTGATACAGTTCTTCCTAAAAGTATGTGCATGGTTTTTCATTATTTTTCTTTCACTCTGACCTCTCCACCATTCATCCAAACTCCTTCACACTTCTAGCTTGTTCTAGCCTGTTGACTTTCTATACTTGTACTTTTGTAAATTCTATGTCCCCTATGCCACCTTTACTTCCTGAGGCTACCACTCTCTGTTCTTTAGGGTTGAACTCTGGTGTGGCCTAATTTTTTCAAGCTAACACCCTTTACCTACCCACACAAACCCTAGGCTTAGCTTTATTAGTATGATTCTTCAATAACACTGTGATAGTCTGATATCATCCGATTCTACAGATACATCATGAGGTTCTTTAATACAGGAACAATATCATTTTTTTTATACAGAGCACCTATCGACATTTCTAGGTAGTACTCAACTGAAGTTTAAGAAATGTTCAATGAAGGGAGGTGAAAACTCTCACAGGAGGCCCAGCCACCACCCGCGTGCATCTCTAGCGATGCCCAGGCCCAGCCGGAGATCTCCAGCACCGCCCAGGCCAAGCCTGCGGTCTCTGCACGGCAACCCCTCTGCACTACACTGCAGCTGCCCACCTACCAACAGGTGGGGTCACCTCTACCTGCTATCATGGATTAGTCCAGACCTAGATGCCGCCAGCCTTAGTCCAGGCAGCTCCCTTCCTGGGACACTGCATTATCAAGTAGTTCTCATGCATCAGGCTACTGAGGACCAGGAAGTTTGAATAGTATATTATAGTTTTATGACAAAATTTTTAAAAAATAACCTTTCATACATTTATATATATTTTAGTTGTAGGTGGACACAATACCATTAATTCTTTATTTTTATGTAGTGCTGAGGATCAGGTCTTGGGCCTCATGTGTGCTACGCAAGTGCATTACCACTGAGCCACAACTCCAGCACCCAGAATACTTTTTCATTAGTAGTATTATTACTATTATTCCTACTTCTCTACTTTTTTATTACTTTTCTCCCTCTATCTTCCTCTTATCTATCTGTTTCCTTAGAGAATCTTTTTTCATGCTAACAACCAATTTTTTTTGATTCTGCTTTCACTCTTCCTACGATATAGTACCCCTATACACTCACTTTTTTTTAAATTTTATTTTATTTTTATTGTAAACAAATGGGATACATGTTGTTTCTGTTTGTACATGGAGTAACAGCATACCATTTGCGTAATCATACATTTACATAGGGTAATGATGTTTGATTCATTCTGTTATTTTTTCCTTCCCCCCCTACCCCTCCCACCCCTCTTTTCCCTCTATACAGTCCCTCCTTCCTCCATTCTTGCCCCTCTCCCACTCCCCATTATGTGTCATCATCTGCTTATCAGTGAGATCATTTGCCTTTTGGATTTTTGAGATTGGCTTATCTCACTTAGCATGATATTTTCCAATTTCATCCATTTGCCTGCAAATGCCATAATTTTATTATTCTTTATAGCTGAGTAATATTCCATTGAATATATACACCACTGTTTCTTTATCCATTCATCAATTGAAGGACATCGAGGTTGGTTCCATAGGCTGGCTATTGTGAATTGAGCAGCTATGAACATTGTTGTGGCTGTATCTCTGTAGTATGCTGATTTTAAGTCCTTTGGGTATAGGCTGAGGAGTGGGATAGCTGGGTCACATGGTGGGTCCATTCCAAGTTTTCTAAGGAATCTCCACACTGCTTTCCAGAGTGGCTACACTAATTTGCAGCCCCACCAGCAATGTATGAGTGTACCTTTTTCCCCACATCCTTGCCAACACCTATTGTTGCTTGTATTCTTGATAATCACCATTCTAATTGGGGTAAGATGGAATCTTAGGGTAGTTTTGATTCGCATTTCTCTTATTACTAAAGATGGTGAACATTTTTCTTATGTTTATTGATTGCTTGTAGATCTTCTTCTGTGAAGCATCTGTTCATATCCTCAGCCCATTTGTTGATTGGGTTATTTGTCTTCTTGGTGTAGAGTTTTTTGAGTTCTTTATATATTCTGGAGATTAGTGCTCTATCTGAAGTATGAGTGGCAAAGATATTCTCCCACTCTGTAGGCTCTCTCTTCACATTGCTGATAGTTTCCTTTGCTGAGAGAAAGCTTTTTAGTTTGAATCTATCCCAGTTGTTGATTCTTGCTTTTATTTCTTGTGCTATGGGAGTCCTGTTAAGGAAGTCTGATGTAAGCCAACAAGGTGAAGATTTGGACCTACTTTTTCTTCTATAAGATGCAGGGTCTCTGGTCTGATTTCGAGGTCCTTGATCCATGACTCACTTCTTATCTCATTAATATTACATCCTACACTCCTCTCCATCCCCTTTGTCCACATTTAGAAATTGTGAACCTTACTGCAAACCTATTATTTATGCTCTAGATAATAATTGAACTTATCATCTCTGTCTATTAAGACAATACTGTTAATATCTTCATAGGGACTATCTGGGTTAAGGTTGCATATTGTTTGTATGGTGTGCTTCTAATGTTGATCTCCCACTTTAGGGTGAGGTGTGGGAACCTGCAGGGACACTCTAAGCCTACAGGGGAGAAATCACAATTCCTCAGATCCGCACTACTAGAGGGGAAGATACATGAACAACATGAAAAAACAAGGGAATAAAGGGTCCCAAACAAACCTAGATGATATATCAATAGAATCCAATGACAGCATGTAGAAGAAATGTCAGAAAAGGAGTTTAGAATGTACATCATTGAAGGGGAGACATTGAGAGACTCGGACTAAAATAGAACCATGGGGTGAGTCTCCCCCACCCAGTGAAGCTCAGCTGGGTGGCAGGCCCGGATTCGAGCGGCTTATTAGAGTAGGAGAGGGCAGATAGAGTCTCCCCCAGGCAGCTCTGTGCACTCTGGCAGTGGGCTCCTCCCACAGGGACAGATTCTCCAGCCTTGCGGAGCAGGCCCCCCAGTGAGAGCCTTTCTGCACAGAAGCAGCGCGGCCAGCTCCAGCCCGCCCCGCTGCCAGCTCCAGCCCACCTGCAGGTTGCTTCAGAGACCAGCACAGGGCACCAGGGACTTCCCCAAGCAGCCCAGCCCACTCTGGCAGGAAGCGCCTCTCTAGGCTACCTTCTCGAGGCAGATCGCCCAGTGAGAGCCTGTCTACACAGAGCCAGCCACAAGTCCCCAAGCCAGTGGAGACCTCCGACCTGCAAGCAGCCTCTGGGACCAGGGCTAGGCAGCAAGAGACCTCTCCAGGTCTCTTTCCCTGGAACCAGTAGCAGGCTAGGGGCAACGTTCTTCGGAAGCACTGCATTATCAAGTTAATCCAAGACTTCAGGCTACTGAAGGCTGGTAGGTGATACACTGGAAATCTACAGGGACACTATAAGCCAATAGAGGAAATCTACAATATCACTGAGTCCCTATTTACATAGGGCAATGAGTCAACATTCATTAAGGATATTGGTCTGAAATTTTCTTTCCTCGATGTGTCTCTGTCTGGTTTAGTTATCAGGGTGATATTGGCTTCATAGAATGAGTTTGGGAGGGTTCCCTCCTCTTCTATTTTATGGAATACTTTGAGAAGTATTGGAACGAGCTCTTCTTTAAAGGTTTTGTAGACCTCGGCTGAGAACCCTTCTGGTCCCGGACTTTTCTTTGTTGGTAGGCTTTTGATGACCTCTTCTATTTCGGTACTTGAAATTGGTCTATTTAAATTGTGTATGTCCTCCTCGTTCAGTTTAGGCAATTCATATGTCTCTAGAAACCTGTTGATGTCTTCGAAATTTTCTATTTTGTTGGAGTATAGATTTTCAAAATAGCTTCTAATTATGTTTTGTATTTCAGTCCTGTCTGTTGTGATATTTCCTTGTTCATTCCGAATTTTAGTGATTTGGGTTTTCTCTCGTCTTCTCTTTGTTAGTGTGGCTAAGGGTTTATCAATTTTGTTTATTTTTTCAAAGAACCAACAACATTGCCCTATGTAAATTTATGATTTTTAATTAAAATAAAAGAAAAAAAAAGAATGTACATAATTGAAATGATCTGAGATGCTAACAATGAGTTAAGAGAGCAAATGCAGTCAATGAATTATCACACCAATAAACAGTTAAAAGAGCAAATGTTGAAAGCAAAAGATTATTTCAATAAAGAGAGATTCTGGGGGGAAAAAACAAACAGAAATCCTTGAAATGAAGGAAACAATAAACCAAATTAAAAACTAAATACAAAGCATAACCAACAGATTAGATCACTTGAAAGACAGAACCTACGACAATGAAGACAAAATAGTTAATCTTGAAAGCAAACTTGACCAAATACAGAAAATGGTAAGAAATCATGAATGGAATGTCCAAGAATTATGGGATATCATGAAAAGACCAAATTTAATAATTATTTGGATTGAGGAAGGCACAGAGATACAAACTAAAGGAATGAAAAATCTGTTCAATGAAATAATATCAGAAAACTTCCCAAATCTGAAGAATGAAATGGAAAATCAAATACAAGAGGTTTATAGGACACCAAATGCACAAAATTACAACAGATCCACACCAAGTCACATTATAATGAAAATGCCTAACATAAAAAATAAAGATAGAATTTTAAAGGCTACAATATAAAAGCATCAGATTATATACAGGAGGAAACCAATATGGATATCAGCAGATTTCTCAGCCCAAACCCTAAAAGCTAGAAGGACCTGGAACAACATATTTCAAGTTCTGAAAGCAAATGGATGCCAACCAAGAATTTTACACCCAGCAAAACTAACCTTCAGATTTGATGATGAAATAAAATTCTTCCATGATAAACAAAAGTTAAAAGAATTTACAAATAGAAAGCCTGCACTATAGAATATTCTCACCAAATTATTCCATGAGGAAGAAATGAAAAACCACAATGTAAGTCAGCAAAGGGAGGAACTACTCTAAAGAAAAGCCAATTAAGGAGAAACCAAGTCAAGTTGAAACCAAAAATAAGCCAAATGACTGGGAATACAAATCACATCTCAATAATAACCCTGAGTGTTAATGACCTAAACTTATCAATCAAAAACATAGACTGACAGATTGAATTAAAGAGAAAGGACCCAAAAACATGCTGCTTTCAAGAAACTAATCTCATAGAAAAAGATACCCACAGACTGAAGGGGAAAGGATGGGGAAAAATACCATGCACATGAATTTGGTTAAAAAGCCAGGGTTTCCAAACTCATATTAGATAAAGCAGATTTCAAGCCAAAGTTAGTCAGAAGGGATAAAGAAGGACATTTCATACTGCTTAAGGGAAGCATAAATCAGCAAGACATAATGATTCTTAATATTTATGCCCCAAACAATGGTGCATCCATGTATATTAAACAAATCCTTCTCAATTCCAGGAATCAAAGAGACCACAACACAATTCATAGGTAACTTTAACACACCTCTCTCACCACTGTATTAATCGTCCATACAAAAATTGAAAAAAGAAACCACAGAACTCAATAATACAATCAATAATTTAGACTTAACAGACATAAATAGAATATTCCATCCATCAAGGAGCAAATATACTTTCTTCTCAGCAGCACATAGATCCTTTTCTAAAATAGACCATATGTTATGCCACAAAGCTAGCCTTAGAAAATTAAAAAAAAGAGAGAGAGATACTACCTTGTATTCTATCACATCATGAATGAAATTATAAATCAATGATAAAATAAAAAACAAACTACTCCAATGCCTGGAGATTAAATAATATGCTACTGTATGATGTATAGATAGCAGAAGACATCAAGGAGGAGATAAAAAAATTCTTACAGTTAAATGAGAACAATGATACAATATATCAAAATTTCTGGGATGCTATGAAAGCAGTATGAGGAGGAAAATTCATTGCATGGAGCACATTCAATAAAAGAAAATAAACAACCTAACATTATAGTTCAAAGTCCGAGAAAAAGAACAGATCAATACCAAGAGTAATAGAAGACAGAAAATAATTAAAATCAGAGATGAAAACAATAAAATTGACACACACACACAAAAAAAACAATTCAAAAAACTGACAAAAGAAAAATTTGGTTCCTTGAAAAAAAAAAAAACTGATAAACCCTTAGCCACCCTAATGAAGAGAGAGAAAAAACTCAAATTACTAAAATTCATGATGAAAAAGGAAATATCACAACAGACACTATTGAAATACAAAACATAATTAGAGGCTATGTTCAAAATCTATACTCCAACAAAATAGAAAATCTCCAACACATCAACAGGTTTCTAGAGACATATGATCCACCCAAACTGAATCCGGAAGACATACACAATTTAAACAGATCAATTTCAAGCAATGAAATAGAAGAAGCCACCAAAATCCTACCAACCAAGAAAAGTCCAGGACTAGATGGATTCTCAGGCGAGTTCTACAAGACCTTCAAAGGAAAACTGATTCCAATACTCCTCAAAATATTCCAGGAAATAGAAAAGGAGGGAACTCTTCCAAACTCAATTCTATGAAGCTAGTATCACCCTGATACCAAAACCAGACAAAGACACATCAAGCAAAGAAAACTTCAGACCAATATCCCTAATGAACACAGATGCAAAACTTCTTAACAAAATTCTAACAAATCACATAAAAAATATTAAAAAGATAGTGCACCATGATCAAGTGGATTTCATCCTAGGGATGCAAGGTTGGTTCAACATCCAGAAATCAATCAATGTAATTCACCACATCAACAGACTTAAAGTTAAGAATCATACAATTATTTCAATAGATATAGGAAAAGCATTTGATAAAACACAGTACCATTTCCTGCTCAAAACACCAGAAAAAAAATAGGGCTAGTAGGAATATACCCCAACATTGTAAAGGCTATCCATTCAAAGCCCACAACCAACATCATTATGAATGGAGAAAAACTGAAAACATTCCCTCTAAAAAGGAACAAGACAGGCATGCCCTCTTTCACCACTTCTTTTCAACATCATGCTTGAAACTCTAGCCAGAGCAATTAGACAGACCAAAGAAATTAAAGGGATATGAATAGGAAAAGAAGAACTTAAACTATGATGTGCCAATGACATGATTCTATATTTACAGGATGCAAGAAATTCCACCAGAAAACTTCTAGAATTCATAAATGAATTCAGCAAAGTAGCAGGATATAAAATCAAGATTCATAAATCTAATGAATTTCTATTAAATGATGAATCCTCTGAAAAGAAATTAGGAAAACTACCCCATTCACAATAGCCTCAAAAAATAATATTTGGGATTCAATCTAACAGAGGAGGTGAAAGACCTCTACAATGAAAACTACAGAACACTAAAGAAAGAAATTAAAGAAAATCTTAGAAGATGGAAAGATCTCCCATGTTCTTGGATAGGTAGAATTAGTATCGTAAAAAGCACTATACAAATTCAATGCAATTCCAATTAAAATCCCAATGAGGCTTTTTCCACGGGGCGATTCAAAATGGCGGACTAGAGGATGACTGCATCTCCAGTCACTCCAGAACCCAGGATTCAAGAAGGGGAGGCATTGAGAGACTCGGACTAAAATAGAGCCACGGGGCGAGTCGCCCCCACCCGGTGAAGTGGTGAAGTGCTGCCTGGGCGGCAGGCCTGCATTAGGATGGCTTATTAGAGTAAGGCAGAGCAGCTAGAGTCCTCCCCAGGTGGCCCTGTGCACTCTGGCGGTGGGCTCCTCCCACAGGGCCAGATTCTCCAGCATCTCAGAGCAGGCCCCCCGATGAGAGCCTTTCTGCGCAGAACCAAGCTTCAGTTCCCTGAACCAGGGCAGCGAGTTCCTGCCCGCAGGTTGCTTCCCTGACCAGGACAGGAAGCCAGGGACTTCCCCAAGCAGCCTGCAGCCCGGCCCCCTCTGGCGGGAAGCGCCTTTCCAGGCTAGCTTCTCAGAGCAGACCCCCCAGTGAGAGCCTTTCCACACAGATCCAGCTCCAAGTCCTGGAACCAGTAGAGGACCAGGGGCAGCTTCCCTTGGAAGCACTGCATTATCAAGTTACTCCAAGATGTCAGGCTACTGAACACAGGAAGGTGATACACTGGAAATCTACAGGGACACTATAAGCCAATAGAAGAATTCTGAAATATCACAAAGTCCCACTGACATCTGACCAATATGAGAAAACAAGGGAAGAAAATGTTCCAGACAAAACTAGATACTATATCAATAAAACCCAATGACAGCACAGCAGAAGAAATGTCAGAAAGGGAGTTCAGAATGTACATAATTAAAACAATCAGGGAAGCAAGCGAGGAGATGAAAGAGCAAATGCAGGCATTAAATGATCGCACCAATCAACAGTTAAAGGCGCAAATATGGGAAGCAAGAGATCATTTCAATAAAGAGTTAGAGATATTGAAAAAAAAACCAAACAGAAATCCTTGAAATGAGGGAAACAATAAACCAAGTTAAAAACTCCATAGAAAGCATAACCAATAGGATAGAACACCTGGAAGACAGAACCTCAGATATTGAAGACAAAATACTTAATCTTGAAAACAAAGTTGAACAAACAGAAAAGATGGTAAGAAATCATGAACAGAATCTACAAGAATTATGGGATATCATGAAAAGGCCAAATTTAAGAATTATTGGGATTGAGGGGGTTTAGAGAAACAAACCAAAGGAATGAACAATCTATTCAATGAAATAATATCAGAAAATTTCCCAAATCTGAAGAATGAAATGGAAAACCAAGTACAAGAGGCTTATAGGACTCCAAATATACAAAATTACAACAGACCCACACCAAGGCACATTATAATGAAAATAGCTAACATTCAAAATAAAGATAGAATTTTAAAGGCCGCAAGAGAAAAGAATCAAATTACATTCAGGGGGAAACCAATAAGAATATCAGCAGGTTTTTAAATCCAGACCCTAAAAGCTAGAAGGGCCTGGAACAACATTTACCAAGCCCTGAAAGAAAATGGATGCCAACCAAGAATCTTATACCCAGCAAAACTTACTTTCAGATTTCACGATGAAATAAGATCCTTCCATGATAAACAAAAGCTAAAGGAATTTACAAAAAGAAAGCTGGCATTGCAGAACATTCTCAGCAAAATATTCCAAGAGGAAGAGATGAAAAACAATTATGCAAATCAGCAACGGGAGGAACTAGCCTAAAGGAATAGCCAAAAAAGGAGAAACCAAGGCGTGTAAAAAAAAAATGAGCGAAATGACCAGGAATACAAATCATATCTCAATAATAACCCTGAATGTTAATGGCCTGAACTCATCAATCAAAAGACATAGACTGGCAGAATGGATTAAAAAGAAAAATCTAACAATTTGCTGCCTGCAAGAGACTCATCTCATAGAAAGAGATACCCATAGCCTAAAGGTGAAAGGATGGGAAAAAACATACCATGCACACGGACACAGCAAAAAAGCTGGAGTATCCATCCTCATTTCAGATAATGTGGACTTCAAGCCAAAACTAGTCAGAAGGGATAAAGAAGGACATTACATACTGCTTAAGGGAAGCATAAATCAGCAAGATATAACAATCATAAACATCTATGTCCCAAACTTTGGCTCATCCATGTACATCAAACAAATCCTTCTCAATTCCAGAAATCAAATAGACCACAACACAATAATACTAGGCGATTTTAACATGCCTCTCTCACCACTGGATAGATCGTCCAAACAAAAATTGAATAAAGAAACCATAGATCTCAATAACACAATCAACAATTTAGACTTAAACGACTTATATAGAATATACCATCCAACAAAAAACGAATACACTTTCTTCTCAGCAGCACATGGATCCTTCTCTAAAATAGACCATGTCTTATGCCACAAAGCTACTGTTAGCAAATACAAGAAGATAGAGATACTATCTTGTACTCTATCAGATCATAATGGATTGAAATTAGAAATAAATGACAGAATAAAAAACAGAAACTTCTCCAATACCTGGAGATTAAATAATACACTATTATATGATGAATGGATAATAGAAGACATCAGGAGGGGAATAAAAAAATTCTTAGAAGTAAACGAGAACAAAGGCACATCATATCAGAATCTCTGGGACACTATGAAAGCAGTACTTAGAGGAAGATTTATTTCATGGGGTGCATTCAACAAAAGAAGTAGAAATCAACAAATAAACGACTTAACACTACAGCTCAAAGCCCTGAAAAAGAAGAGCAGACCAACACCAAAAGTAGTAGAAGACAGGAAATAGTTAAAATCAGAGCCGAAATCAACGAAATTGAAACAAAAGAAACAATTGGAAAAATTAACAAAATAAATAGTTGTTTCTTTGAAAAAATAAACAAAATTGATAGACCCTTAGCCACACTAACAAAGAGAAAGAGGGAGAAAACTCAAATTACTAAAATTCGGAATGAACAAGGAAATATCACAACAGACACGAGTGAAATACAAAACATAATTAGCAGCTATTTTGAAAATCTATACTCCAACAAAACAGAAAACCTCGAAGACATCAACAAGTTTCTAGAGACATATGAATTACCTAAACTGAACGAGGAGGACATACACAACTTAAATAAATCAATTTCAAGCAATGAAATAGAAGAGGTCATCAAAAGCCTACCAACAAAGAAAAGTCCGGGACCAGATGGGTTCTCAGCCGAGTTCTACAAAACCGTTAAAGAAGAGCTCATTCCAATACTTCTCAAAGTATTCCATGAAATAGAAGAGGAGGGAGCCCTCTCAAACTCATTCTATGAAGCCAATATCACCCTGATAGCTAAACCAGACAGAGACACACCGAGGAAAGAAAATTTCAGACCAATATCCTTAATGAACATCGACGCAAAAATTCTCAACAAAATTTTAGCAAATCGCATACAAAAATATATTAAAAAGATAGTGCACCATAATCAAGTGGGTTTCATCCCAGGGATGCAAGGTTGGTTAACATCCGGAAATCAATAAATGTCATTCACCATATCAACAGACTAAAAGTTAAGAATCACATGATTATTTCAATAGATGCAGAGAAAGCATTTGATAAAATGCCGCACCCCTTCATGTTCAAAACACTAGAGAAAATTGGGGTAGTGGGAACATTCCTTAACATTGTGAAGGCCATCTACGCTAAGCCCATGGCCAATATCATTCTAAATGGTGAAAAACTGAAAGCATTTCCCCTAAAAACTGGAACAAGACAGGGATGCCCTCTTTCACCACTTCTATTCAATATCGTTCTTGAGAATCTAGCCAGAGCAATTAGACAAACCAAAGAAATTAAAGGGATACGAATTGGAAAAGAAGAACTCAAATATCCCTGTTCGCTGATGACATGATCATATATTTAGAGGAACCTGGAAATTCCACCAGAAAACTCTTAGAACTCATAAGTGAATTCAGTAAAGTAGCAGGTTAGAAGATCAATGCTCATAAATCCAATGCATTTTTATATATAAGTGATGAATCTTCAGAAAGAGAAGTTAGGAAAACTACCCCATTCACAATAGCCTCGAAAAAAATAAAATACTTGGGAATCAATCTCACAAAGGAGGTGAAAGACCTCTACAATGAGAACTATACAACACTAAAGAAAGAAATTAAAGAACACCTTAGAGGATGGAAAGATTTCCCATGTTCTTGGATAGGAAGAATTAATATTGTCAAAATGGCCATACTACCAAAAGTGCTATACAGATTCAATGCAATTCCAATTAAAATCCCAATGATGTACCTTACAGAAATAGAGCAAGCAATTATGAAATTCATCTGGAAAAATACGAAACCCAGAATGGCTAAAGCAATCCTCAGTAGAAAGAGCGAAGCAGGGGGTATCGCAATACCAGATCTTCAACTCTATTACAAAGCAATAGTAACAAAAATGGCATGGTACTGGTACCAAAATAGACAGGTAGATCAATGGTACAGAATAGAGGACATGGACACAAACCCAAATAAATACAATTTTCTCATACTAGACAAAGGTTCCAAAAATATGCAATGGAGAAAAGAGAGCCTCTTCAACAAATGGTGCTGGGAAAACTGGAAATCCATATGCAACAGAATGAAACTAACTCCCTATCTCTCACCCTGCACAAAACTCAACTCAAAATGGATCAAGGACCTCAGAATCAGACCAGAGACCCTGCGTCTTATAGAAGAAAAAGTAGGTCCAAATCCTCAATTTGTTGGCTTAGGATCAGACTTCCTTAACAGACTCCCATAGCACAAGAAATAAAAGCTAGAATCAACAACTGGGATAGATTCAAACTAAAAAGCTTTCTCTCAACAAAGGAAACTATCAGTAATGTGAAGAGAGAGCCTACAGAGTGGGAGAATATCTTTGCCACTCATACTTCAGATAGAGCGCTAATTTCCAGAATCTATAAAGAACTCAAAAAACTCTACACCAAGAATACAAATAATCCAATCAATAAATGGGCTACGGAAATGAACAGACACTTCACAGAAGAAGATGTACAAGCAATCAACAGATATATGAAAAAATGTTCAACATCTCTAGTAATAAGAGAAATGCAAATCAAAACTACCCTAAGATTTCATCTCACTCCAGTTAGAATGGTGATTATCAAGAACACAAGCAACAACAGGTGTTGGCGAGGATGTGGGGAAAAGGTACACTCATACATTGCTGGTGGGGTTGCAAATTAGTGCAGCCACTCTGGAAAGCAGTGTGGAGATTCCTCAGAAAACTTGGAATGTAACCACTATTTGACCCAGCTATCCCACTCCTTGGCCTATACCCAAAGGACTTAAAATCAGCATACTACACAGATATAGCCACATCAATGTTCATTGCTGCTCAATTCACTATAGCCAGATTGTGGAACCAACCTAGATGCACTTCAGTTGATGAACAGATAAAGAAACTGTGGTATATATATACAATGGAATATTACTCCGCCATGAAGAATGACAAAATCATGGTATTTGCAGGCAAATGGATGAAATTGGAGGATATCATGCTAAGTGAGATAAGCCAATCTCAAAAAACTAAAGGACGAATGATCTCGCTGATAAGCGGATGAGGACATATAAGGGGGGTATAGGAGGGGTTAGTGTTAGGGTTAAGTTTAGGGTTAGGGATAAGGAGGGTGGTAAGAATGGAGGAAGGAAGGACTGTATAGAGGGAAAAGAGGGGTGGGAGGGGTGGGGGGAAAGGGGAAAAAATAACAGAATGAATCAAACAACATTGTGCCCTATGTAAATTTATGATTTTTAATTAAAATTTTAAAAAATCCCAATGACACACTCATAGAAATAGAGAAAGCAATCATGAAATTCATTTGGAAGAATAAGGAGACCAGAATAGCCAAAGCCATCCTTAGCAGGAAGAGCAAAGCAGGAAGTATCACAATACTAGACCTTCGACTGTACTACAGAGTACTAGCAACCTAAACGGCATGGTATTAGAACCAAATAAAACAGGTAGACCAATGGTATAGAACAGAGGACACAGAGACAAACCCCACATAAAATGCAGTTATCTCATACTAGACAGAGGTGCTAAAAACATACAATGGAGAAAAGATAACCTCTTCAACAAATGTTGCTGGAAAAATTGGAAATCCATATGCAGTAAAATAAAATTAAACTCCTATCTCTCACTCTGCATGAAACTCAACTCCAAATGGATCAAGTACCTAAGAATTAGACCAGAGACCCTGCACCTAATAGAAAAAAGGTAGGTCCAAATCTTCATCATGTTGGCTTAGGACCAGACTTCCTTAACATGACTCCCAAAGCACAAGAAATAAAAGCAGGAATCAATAAATGGGACTAATTCAAACTAAAAACTTTTTCTCAGCAAAGGAAACAATTTACAATGGGAAGAGAGAACCTACACAGAGAAAATCTTTGCCACGTACCCTTCAGATAGAGCACTAATCTCCAGAATGTATAAAGAACTCAAAAAACTTTACACCAAGAATACAAATAACCCAATCAACAAATGGGCTAAGAAGTTGAGCAGACAGTTCACAGAAGAAAATCTACAAGCAATCAACAGATAGATGAAAAAATGTTCAACATCTCTAGTCATAAGAAAATTGCAAATCAAAACTACCCTAAAATTTCATCTCGCCCCAATTAGAATGTCTATCAAGAATACAAGCAACAACAGATGTTGGTGATAATGTGGGGGAAAAGGCACACTCATACATTGCTGGTGGGGTTGCAAATTGGTGCAGCCACACTGGAAAGCAGTATGGAGATTCCTTAGTAAACTTGGAATGGAATCACTATTTGACCCAGCTACGGCATTCCTTGGCCTACACCCAAAGGACTTAAAATCAGCATACTAGAGTGATGCAGCCACATCAATGTTTATAGGAGTTCCATTCACAATAGCTAGATTGTGGAACCAACCTAGATGTCCTTCAACAGATGAATGGATAAAGACACACACACACACACACACACACACACACACACACACACAATGAAATACTACTCAGCCTTAAAGAAAAATAAAATTATGGCATTTGCTGGTAAAGAGATGGAGTTGGAGAATATCATGCTAAATGAGATAAGCCAATCTCAAAAAACCAAAACCAAATGACTTCTCTAATAAGTGGATGATGATACATAACGGGGGTGGAGGGGCAGGAGGGGAAGGGGTATGGCAAGAATGGAGGTAATGCACATCATTACCCTTTGTACATGTATGATTACACAAACAATGTGACTCTACTTTGTGTACAACCAGAGAAATGAAAGCTGTACCCCATTGTGCATAATGAATCAAAAAATTTAAAAAATAACCTCATACAGGATAGGACTACTCTTATGTCTTTTTGCCAAAACTTTCTAAATTTCAACATGACAAACTGGTGTTTTTGACCGACATGTGAACTCAAAGAAAAAAAAACAGCCTACTCTTAGCAATATTAAAAAGGTTGAAGTACTACAAGGTTAGGAAGTAATTTTCTAAGCCAAATTACAAATGGCACAGTAGACTTGGTCTTTGGAAACATTGTGCAGGAAAAAAAAAAGTTTTAATGTATAATTTAGAAGGTCATTTTAACTTTAAAATTCCAATTAACCTACAGCACACACCTAATATGAATATACTGGGCCTGAAATATACTCATCTCTTACTTTGAAGTTTTTCCTCCCGTTTTCCAAATGAGGACATATTAAAAAGCATCTAATTTTTGTGAAGGAACATTACAGAAGCCCTTTCACCCCCCCAATTTATATAAATGACTTTTCCTCCAGCCATCCATTTGGCTAACTTAATGGTCCTTTAAATTCTCACTACTGGTTTATGTTCATCCTCAGCCTTGAATTTAATAGTTCCAAGCACTTCCTGTCTTATTTCTCACATTTGATCCAAACTAATCACACACTTTCCTGCCCTAGGTATCCTTCTTTGCAGCCCAGAGGCTTCTGGGATGGCACACTGCTTGCAAAAAAGGGAAACCAAGTCAGCACAGTCTTATATAGTGAAGACAGACAGAAACTGTTTCCCTGCGCTGGCTGATGAAGGGAGTACATAACTAATGTCCCGGATGAGAAAGAAAATCAGGTTTTGGACAGTCTCAGGACAGTTTTTCTTTGGTCATAGGTGTGATTTGGATGTCTGGGATGTCCTTCCTGTCACTCATTTGTACATTTAAAAAAAAAAAAAATAGTTTCAGATTTTAGATTTTACCTGGCCCTGTTCCCTTCTTTTCTTATTCTTTAACTTCTTTTCTAATAATGTCATTGTTTCCTATCCAACCTTTACTGGATAGAACCAAGATGAGCATCGTCAAATCTTTTATTTTTTTTGCACACACTGGAGACTGAACCCAGGGGTGCTTGTTGACAAGGTATTGCTAAGTTGCTGAGGATGGCTTTGAACTTGTGCTTCTCCTGCCTCAGCCTCCTGAGTTGCTGGGATTATAGGCATGTGCCACCATACCCAGCTGTCAAATCATTTTTTATTTAATGTATTTTATTCCTCTCCCCAGAACTTCACCACTCTTGTGATTTTTCTCTCCTCTCTATTCCCTCACTAGCTCTTGGAATAAGTGCTTAAAGTTCTTTTTGTCCAAACAAGGCACATGATGCATACACACCCACTTTTTAATTTTCTAATAGATGATCAGAGACTACTAGGGATGTAAATATTCTTAGTAATTATTTAATCTTATCCATTTTTAATATGAAAAACAGGAAAAAATATGAGCAGAGGAAAAAATACATTCCTATGCCTACTAAACAACCTACTTAGTTAATAGCACAGTTAGTACAGTTCTGGAACTGATGTGGGTTAATACCATACCCAATTCACTGTCTCAAATGCAGTTGATGGTGACTAAATTTTTCTCTTATCCTGACAGGACATCGGGTTGCAAAATAAGTCTGACAATTGCAAAGCATAGGACTTCACATTCAGGCCACTTTGCCATTTGAAGTGGCATAATCTTTGAAGATATTCAAAAGATCCAACAGAGTATAGTACTCCTCCATAGAGGCTTTAGTATGAACATATGAAAGTTAGGGGAAAATTGGTGAGAGTTTATGGAATCATAGAGCATACTCCCTTCATTCTCTATGAAGCCCACCCCAACCACTTTCACCAACATTAACCAAATATAACAATGGTTCTTGATCTACCCTTCTGTCTGTAAACCCCTAGGAAGTTTTATGAAACCACAGCAAACTTCTCATGGGTGAGAAAGATTTTGTTTGCTCACTTAGATTTTACATGGGTGAGTTTGTAATGGTAGTATAGTTTTGCCTGTTGAGACTTTTTTTTTTTTTTTTTTGTAATGCTGGGGAGAAAACCCAGGACTTCAAGCATGCTAGGTAAACTCTCTTCCACTAAGCTACATCCCAAGGCTCAAAGATGCATCTTTAAGTTCAGTCTCTCAGTACCCTATGCAATTCATGTCTGAATCCCACATGTGCTGGCCTTGGAAGAGGGGAGACAGTCCCCTCCTTTTGCTGACTAAGATGTTCTTCCTGGGTTATCCTCATTCCGTTATTAAGAAATTCTCCCTCCAAAGTCTGCTCAGTTCTCGATTCAAATTCTAGAGGGTAACCAGATAGTTCATCTGCCTTTTTCAAGGTTATATGAATCTGTCATTTAGTCCTAGTTACCACTCCCGATATGCATGTAGAATAGCTGCTTATCTGTGACAAATGCTTCATAAGCAAAACAGAATGCCTGAGAGAATGAAATTAGAGAGAAGGGGAAGACAACAGAGGAAAGAAAATAAATGTAGATGAAACTCATGGTGGGTCCTGAACCACGCACAGATTTCATGGGAAAGAGGTATGGATGGAGAAAAGGGAACAAGGGGCATCCCTGTGGGGTACATTATGCTTAGAAAGGATGTAACTCAGACAGTAAATGGTGGGACAAGTGCCTGGAAGGAGGCCATCATAATGTCCAACCACATATGTCCAGTCATTTGTGTTTCAAGGGACAAAATCTCACTCCAAAGTATCTGATTTGATTAGTGGGAGTCTCTAAGTTTATTTAAAATAAATAAATAAATAAATAAAAGAGAAGTCCAGAGGCTGGGGTTGTGGCTCAGTGGTAGAGTGCTCGCCTGGCATGCATGAGGCCCTGGGTTCAATCCTCAGCACCACATAAAAATAAAATAAAGTTATTGTGTCCACCTACAACTAAAACAAAATATTAAAAAAAAAAAAAGTCCAGATTCAAACTCCAGGCACAGAATAGCTTTATGGAATTTGGCGTCTTCTCCAGTATTCATCTAGAAAACATTTTCAAGCAGCCTTCCTTCTCTTTACAAAGGTAGATTCCAGCAGCTGAGATCACATTGAGGGATTAGATGACAAAACCACCGTCATCCTTCAGAGCTTGGCCAGCTTTGAATCTTCCTGGTGACTATGAGTGACAGGGGCTCTGTGCCTGCTCCTGGGGTCAAGGGAATGAACCACTCCCACTTGAACAATGCAGGCTATAGTGGCCCTTCGGGTACTATGGGTGACAAGGTGGAGACCGTGACTAGAAAGGGAATAGATGCTGGGTGAACACAAAATAATAGTTGGTCACCATAGGATCCTGACTTGGAATGCTCCTCTACAAGGGACCTTATAGGTAACCGAGTCGAAACTCTTTATATTACAATTGAGAAAATTAAAACCCACAAAGGGAAAGCCCAAGAGAAAGTAAATTAATACATTGGAAGCCCCAAAATAAGATTGGAATACACAATTGTTTAATCCAAAATTTCTATCTTGAGAATGAAACATTGAAAAGTAATAAATACAGAAATGTTTTTACTCAAGTTACACACACACACACACACACACACACACACACACACACACACACAAAGGGTGGGGAGGAGGAGAAAGAGGATGACAATGAGGACAGACTTGACGATCTTGATGTGGGATCAAGTTCCTTCTGTGAACATGTTTCATTGACTGGCCTCTCTGTTATCAGGGGGGAGAAAAATCAACTGTAATCAAATTCAGTTTTATTCTCTTTAATGTGAAATGAAAACTGGAAAGCAGTTGCACAGCAACCTACTTGCAACACATTTTCTAGTATTCAAGATTTCTCTCCAATATTTTACCAGAGTCTTGTCCATGATTAACAGTGACAAACTTACCAAATGTTTTTAAACATTTTTCTCTGAAATAGCATCCTCTTTTTCTCTTCCTCCACTCATTTAATATAATTTTAAGTATATTAAATAATTACAGTAACACATATTATTAGAATAAACTGATTTGCAAATAATAAATACAGCAAATTCTTGGAAGTCAACGATCCTGCTGGTAGGAAATACTAATCAATCAATGAACTCTGAGTGTTCAGTGCATTAGGGTATCAGATAGTAGAGCACACAAAAAAAAGCAGCTTCTTTTTGGTTTACATATTTACTAGTTCAAAAATGACCACTGGCCAGTTAAAAGAAGTTGGTGAAGAGAACGTCTATTGTATTATTTAATAGGAGACCGCATGTCTCAAAATCTGGGAGAGAGGTGTGTATATAAATAGACACATACATATATACACGTGGGCATGCATACATATAAAAGGAAACAATTATTCTCAAGTCTCTTTATTTATCTAGGTTGCAAGTTTCTCCGCATTCCTTAACACTTGCTCAAGTCCAAAAAATCTCTAACCATCACAAGATTAGAAATAAGGTGGCATCACCTCCACGGAGATATTCTTCTCACCGGTTCTTTCTCAGACCAGTCTGTTAGGAGAAGCAGCGCAGCCTGGAAAGAAGTTCCCACAGGGATGTCTAAGACAGACAGACAGCCGCCTCTGTACGTTCTACTTCCTGGAGTCAGAGCACAGCCTTCCCATGAATGCTTTTAAAATCTCAACAAACTACAGTTGAGCCATCACCTAGACTTTGCACAGGAAGCTCCTCCAAATGAGAAAAAACTTTTAGGATGAATATTTTCCCCATCAAAAAAAAAAAATACTTCAACTTTATACACATAAGTATCCCTTTGTGTATTCTTTTTTTTTTTTTAACAGTTTAATTTTTTCTTTTTAATTTTTTTATAGACTGCACTTTGATTCATTGTACACAAGTGAGGTACAACTTTTCATTTCTACAGTTGTACACAATGTAGATTCATATCATTTGTATAATCATACACGTGCATAGGGTAATGATGTCTAAATCCACTATCGTTCCTTCCCCCACCTCCTCCGGCCCCATTTCCCTCTACATCATCCAAAGTTCCTCCATTTTACTCTTACTCCTCCAACTCCCCCAACCTCCCCAATAGTGTATCATTACTCACTTATCAGAGAAAACATTGGGCTTTTGGTTTTGGCAGATTGGCTTATTTTGCTTAGCATGATATTCTCCAACTCCATCCATTTACCTACAAATGCCATAATTTTATTTTTCTTTATGGCTGAATAGTATTTCATTGTGTATATGTACCACAGTTTCTTTATCCATTCATTAATTGAAGGGCTTGTAGGTTGGTTCCACAATCTAGCTATTTTGAATAGAGCTGCTATAAACATTGATGTGGCTGCATCACTCTAGTATGTTGATTTTAAATCCTTTGGGTATAAACCGAGGAGTGGGATAGCTGGGTCAACCTCTACATATTTTTTACACTTCCTTCTGTAAAAAACCAGGAATTCATGGATAAAGACAGCGTGTCAAGGAACTGAAGAACTGTTGGCACTGCCCTGGAAGGGGTTCAGATCCTAGTTGTGAGCACTGCGCGAGTGTATAAATGAGGATAGTTAGTGTTTGCTGTAAAGTGGGTCCACAGCATGTTTTTGACCCATGGTGCCTTGAATTCGCTTTGGGAGGGACAGTGTAGACAAAGACTTTCTAGGAAAAGCAAAGTAGTCTTAAACTATCATCCATGAGAACTGGGGATGTGACTCAGTGATGGAGCACTTGGCTAGCATGCATGAGGCTCTGGGTTTGACCCACATCAGCACAATATGAATGAATGAACGAACGAATGATGATTTGCTTTTGAGAAAAAAACATTTTCCATGTCAATAAGAAAAAGGGAAATGAGTGATAATGGTGGCTTTCAGGCAGTAAAAAGGCTTAATCTGTCTAAAAATTATAAAATCTGGAGATGCTTGAGCTACTAACCTACATTCACATCCTTCAAATATTTATGGTGACCCCAAATGTATCCTGGCTTCCTGACTGTTCTCCTTTCTAGCTCTGATATTTGCATTCTAGCCCTTAAGAAAAGGTGCTTTATGTTAATTATTCTATTAAGGTATTTTCTTATCTATATTCTTTATTATCATCTATCTTCTGCCTATTAGATGCCAGACCTAGTCTAGACCTGATATTGTTTTGTAATCTGCTGCATCTCAGTAGATAAACACACATATGCTTGAGATACTGCTGGAGCTTATAACATGAACTTCTATAGGCAGATTTAAAAAACTGTCATGACAATGAACATACAGTGCACCTCAGTGCACCCTTATTAAACAAGCTTCTAGGCCCCAAAGAAACATCCTGCTTTGAAACAGCATTGTGGGTCAAGGCAGTAATTTTTTTCTTGGTATTTTCTCCTAGTCACCTAATAAACTCTGACACATGTGGTATATTCCAGGTAATTAAGGAAGGATACAGTACAGCATAGCTAAATTGGAGCCAGAACTATTTTAATTCAGATCTTCACAGCTTTGAGCTTTCTGGTTTTATGAAAAATAAAGTATTTGATCTTGAGATGTTGAGTAAAATCATGAAATCCTCTTCTATAAAGCTGATTTTTTTTTTTTTTAATGCTGGGTAGAGTTTTGGTTTTTGTTGTTTTTGTCTATTGCTTCACATATTGCAGACTAAATTCAGTAAGCAAGCTGTTTTACAGGCCCACTGGAAAACCACCACCAATTGTGAGAGCCATTCGAGTTAGCTTTGAGAATCCACCCTTCATTACCCTAACTTCCTAACATTCATGATCATGGCATTGATGAAAATTTGCTGGCCCAGGACCTCTGCTGGCTCTAAGCAAAGGACACCTAGGACCACCTACTCTCAGAGAAGCAAAGCATTTTGGATGGTGAAGAGTTGAAGGTGACTTGGACATATTTGCTCTGAAGACATGAGGACTGGAGAGGATTACTGTGTGTTCTAGTTAATGGGCAACATATGAGTAGGGAAAATGCCAGGGATTCCTTGGCTCATCAGAAAATGCAGAGAAACTAAAAATTACACATGAGCTTTGGCCTAGGAGCTAGAGGAGAGCTGCCAAGTTCTGCAGATATTCCCTAGATCCGCCATAAGTATTGGGCAGACAGTGGAACTACAGCTGACCATCCAGGGCTTGGCTTCAGTCATCATTAAACTGAGAAACAACACCTTTGGCTAAGAAAAACACTGATGCCTCATTTTCTATGGATGAAAAATGAACACAGAAGATAAAAGGAAATAAAAAGCTACTTTCACAGAAACAGTGTACTTGCTCACAATTCAGCCAAAAACAATTTGTGATGTTTATGCACACATAGAAAATGCCAGCCAAAAATCCAGATGTTGGATGAACATGTTCAAAATATGAATCTAAAGAGTAATAATGTGAATTATTAATTATCTCTTTACCTTTTTGACAATGAAGGGTTTAGCTCAGTCAAAGACAGAAGATGTACTCTGAATGCTGTAGGATATACCAGTTCATTCCCGACCCAATACAGAACATCCACAAGACAGAAAAAATGAAGGGGAAGAAAAAAAATAACTCAAAGCAGGGTAGAAAAACTTACTTGTCCTTATAGAATATGCTCCACTTAGAGTTTAATTTTAGATGTTCCACAGCTTTGGTCAGAAGCCTCAGCTTAACTGAAATGCTTTTCTTTCTCCATTTTCTTAGGAGTGACACTGTAAAGGCACAGCTTCAATCTTAATGTTCTAATTCTGTTAAGAAATTTGAAGAAGCTTGGTTCTCTTCATAATAATGCGTATTGACAGTATGGCTAGCTAGAAGCCATGGTCTTTTTTATATAGTCACATGAAAATATTCATTGTTCTCTGGGTAGGAAAGTTTTGCATGAAATGGTTACTGTTCCACACATCTCAATAATACTTATAATAATGGCAACACTTCTCCTCCATTTTGTTGTCTATGGTCATTTTTTTCCTTTCCTTCTTATCAATTCATGATGGTATTTTGCGTCTGATTTTGTAAACTTACATATCCCCATATGCATGAAAATAGCATTTTCTTTTAAGTATTTATGAGACCTTTCATATAACTAGTAATTTCCTAACATAGCGTGCACCTGGGTTGGTAACCATGGAATATGGACATCATTATGTGGTATCTAGAGCTTAGGAAGAGGGGATCTCAGCTGAGACCCTATAATTTGTTGGTTTGTCTCAACTCATATCAAATCCTTACCATTCACCTGTCTTTAGAGTCATCTGAGTGAGCCTTGAAAGACCCTCAGGTGACATCTCACATACTTGCTCAGGTGATACTCCCCAGACTTTCAGAATGTAGTCAAACTCATTGTGGTTTTCAGAACCCTTCACTATGCAACTCCGGCCTACTTAAAAGCTCTAATTTGTGTCAGGCACTTATGCGATGTGTGATTCCTGATCCATCCAGACATACAACCACCTACAAATTTTGATTGAGTATTGCAATATCCAGGTAAAGTACCGAATGCTAGTGGTACAATGGTACATAACAGACTTATTTTCGGAGAGAAAGAGAAATAAATAATGAGGTAATTACAGCCGTGGGGGACTTGTGGGATGCTGGAAATGCAGAAGGAGCTACCAGCGCAGACTGGAGAGGAGTGTGATGACCACAGATGGTACTACAGTTTTGGATCTTGAATGTCTCTCAAAGGCTCTATATTAGTGGCTTGTTCCTCAGGGTGGAAAACTTTAAGAGGTAGACCTAATGGGAGGTCTTCAGGCCCTGTGGGTATCTTGAAGAAGGTTATGGGACCCCGGCCCCTCCTCTCTTTCTGGCTTCCTGATCAAAAAGAGAGTGTGTTTATTCTCCCTTGTGCTCGAGCCATGATGTGCTGCCTCATTCAAGGCCCAAAGCAATGGTGCCAATCAACCATGAACTGAAACCTTTAAAACTGTGAACCAAAATAATACTTTTCTCTCTATAAGGTGATTATCTCAGTTATTTTGTTACAATGACAAAAATCTGAGTAACATACATGGTTTCCATGCAAAACTAAGATCTAAGCAAAGACTCAAGGATATAGAGTAATCAATCAGCCAGATAATACAGTCAAGACTAGTCATCCAGTAAAGAGGAGCCTTTCTAATGTCTTATAAACAGGAACATTTTTAAAAACTAAAATTATTTCAAGATGGTTGCAATGTAGGACTATGGTGCAGGATGAATGATTGACAGCTCCCCTATTACGTCTTCCCCTTCAATCCCCTCTCCCTGCTTGGCTGCAGTCTTCCTCTCATTGTCTGCCAGATGGACTCCCAGTCTTCATTTCGTGTACTATAATCCTCTAGCGAGTCTTCACTCCTATCATCATTCTGCACTTACAGATACTCCCATGTTCTACAGTCACTGACTTTTCCGACACCTCCCTTCAATTCTGTGTGCTTTGAGGGGGTCTCCATCACTTGTTTCCTTGCGTCCTAGCAAGAGCAAGGAACATAATAGAAATGTATTTGAGTAAAAAGGAGAAGAGACGGTTAAAAACTTCATCTTTTAGTCTTGTAACCTATCCACACAAATGCACTGATCTGCATTGTAAGACAGGCAATCTGCACTGGACATGTATCAGAGAATGGAATTGATTCAAAACCTCCCAATGAAAACATGAATGACTCATGGGGTCTTTATCTCCTCCTGATAACATACAAAGGGAAGAGTGATTTGTTTTAAAAAGCCTTCACAGAGCATGAAAACTTCTAGGGAGAATACTTAATTAGATTGGAGTGGAGAAAGAATAGAAAAGAATGCAAATATTGGATTTCCTTTGAGCAAGAGGATGGAGTTCAATCATTGTACAAAGCATGTTTTATGAAATCTTTGGGGACCTGCACCTTTAGAAAAGAGATACAAAGCAGAATATCAGCAGAGGAGTTCCTTTCTCTTGACATAGTGTCTTTTCTTAGAAATAACTTTCCTTTTAAAATTAAATGAAACATAAATTGTAATCAGAATGTTACCTTAGGTCAGAAGGATGCCAATAAACACCCTTTGTTGATGGCCTCACAAGATCATGTTGAGCGGAAGCACCTCAGTTCTTGAGTTCCAATGAAAGAAAATTTAAAGTGTAATGCAGAAAGTCAAGCAAGAGAATTTAATCACAGTGGAAGTAAAGTAAGGCTTAACCAAAGAGCCCTCTCAAGACTGTGTCATCTGAGCAGAAAATGACAAAGGAAGCCATGCTATTTTCTAATTTGTTGCTTTTTGATGTTTTGCAGGAGAACTGGGTTCCACCTTCTGCAGTCTTTACCAATCAGATGTTACCTCCTCCTTCACATTGGATAGGAAGTTTTTGACCCTAGTTGGTCCTATCTGAAACTGTCTGAAACTGTCATGGCAACCAAGATATTCAGGGGGCTTCATCTACAAGTCAATCCTGTGTTCTCATGGGTGTTGGGGTCAATGATGTGGCAGACTTCATTTTTTTTTTTTCAGACTTCATCTTAATAAGCCTGTGCAACTGAAGAACTTTCCCTTCTGAAATACATTGAGAAACCTATGACCATAAATCCTGACTTTACAATGCCCTCAGCAGATCCTGTCAGAAGTTAGTCTCATTGATCTTTTTTTTATTGATGTATTTCCTAATTGGCTCCTTTTGTTTCTCCCTGTTTGTTCTCAGGGGTTGTGTACACCTGTTGTTTTACAAGTTACTTGATCATTAAAAGCAATTCAAAGAAACCCTTGTCACTGTTATGTCGTTAGTTCACATTTCACTGCGCATTGCCACTATCTAACACTTGTATCTCTCCAAAAATCTTTGTGGTAGCAAGGAAGATAGAGTAAAAGGAAGGGGAAGAAATTCAGGAAAGCAAGAAAAAGACAAAGAGTGAAAATAATAGAGACCTAGGAAAGCGAGTGACACCAACGCCTGCTAAGAGCAGTGTGCTGCTAATCAGAGCTCCTGGCTCTGCAAGGGACCTGCAAAGGTAAAGGGGAAAATGACTCCTGTAGTTATTTCACTAAGGGAGTAAAGGATAAATTATGCAGGAAAAATGTTCTCTGAAAATGTGGCACAATTAATGCACACTTGGATGCATGATTATTTCAATTCTTGTTAATGTTAATGCTCTCCTCTCAGAAAGCTCTTGTCCCATAAAAAAGAATATATGCAAATTGCAATATTATGAAAACAATATGATCACTACAAAAGAGGAATGTCAACTCAAAGAACGGATCAGGTGTGTGGGTTCATTTGCATTTCATGGTGACAAGTTGGAAACCAGCCTGCATAAATTATGTTCAAACACCAAGCCCTCAAAGACATGCATGCTTGGGCAGTAGAATGCAGCATCGACCACACTCTCAGGTATCCTACCGCTGATATAACACCTACCTTCGACTGTGGCTCGCTTGGGCTGGATGGTGATGGCCCCTTCTGCAATATCTTCATGCTGGTGTAGAGGGTTTATTTTGGATCCCCAGCTGTCTGATCCCACCCAAAGAAAATGGCCCACTTGGTCAGCTCTTTTGGCTGCTGCAAGTATTTGCCTGTGGAAAGGAATATAAAAAGGAATATTAATGATAAATAACAGAAGCTGAACATCAGCATATTCAAAATCAAGTAGAAGGAAAGCAAGCTACTCCTTCTCAAAAAGCAAATAATTGATGGGGAAAAAAAAGCATGTCAAAGGATTTACATGCCTAATATATAAAGAGATTTTGCAAACCAATAATAAAAATGTCAAAGCATCTGAAGTAAAACAGGCAAAGGACATTTAAAAAAAATCAAATGATAAAGAACTATAAATGCCCAATAAGCAGGAGATACATATTCACATATATCATAATGAAAAATAAATTAGAACAAGATACCAAATTCATTTCCTATATGGACCAATTTTTTTTTTTTTTTTTTTTTGAGTTTGCACTTGGGGCTGAAGAACTGAGAATGTCCAATCACAGTTGGTGGTAAATGTCATTTCATGAAAGCAATATGTCCACATAAGTCAAAGTTCTTACAGTATTTATTAAACTAAACAGAATTCACATTATTCAGTCATAAAGAAGAATAAAACTATGGCATTTGTAGGTAAATGGATGGAATTGGGGAATATGGTGGTAAAAAAATAAGCCAATCCCCCCAAACTAAAGGTGATGTGTTTTCTCTGATAAGTGGATGATGATACATAATGGAGTGGGGGAGGGTAAGGGAAGAACGGAGGAATGTTGGATTGTGTAGAGGGAAATGCGGGGCGGTGGGGAGGGAGCGGGGGTATGAAAGATGGTGGAATGAGACAGACATCATTACCCTATGTACATGTATGTTTACACCAATGGTATGAATCTACATTGTGTACAACCTTAGAAACAAAAAGTTGTACCCCATTTGTGTATAATGAATCAAAATGTAGTCTTTAAAAATAAAAATAAATAAAATTAAACATTTTTAAAAAAGATTTCCATATTAAACATGAAAAATTTATTGTCTATGTTTATGGATTAAACTGCTTTATAAATAGCAAAGACAATAAGAGTAAATGAAAGAAAAAAGAAAACTATTAATGGAAAGTCATTACAGTAGTACATTTTGAAGAAGAGGGGAGGGGTGAGAAATAATTGTGTTTTCAGAACACAAAAGTACAACTAAAGTTCCTTTAGAAAAAATGACTTGTTGGCTTCACAGGACTTGAAGTTACCAGAGGTACAGAACTAAATACAAAAGGACTGACTGAAAGCTTGTATGTGGAATGAGAAAAAGCCAGTTTATTCCTTCTTTCTTCTATGCAGGAAAAGAAATGGTAATTTTCTTAAAAAGAAATGTAAGCAATAGGTTCTGACATTGTGAACACTCAAACATTAAAAGATAAGAGTTACATGAAACATGACTAGAATAGTGTGGAGATTCCTTTGAAAACTGAAAATAAAGCACCATATTACCCCCACTCCTTGTATTTATGCAAAAGAACTGAAATCTGCATACTATAGTGATACAGTCATATCAACATTAATTGCAGAACAATTCACAATAGTCAAATCATGGAATCAACCCAGAAGGCTGTCAATAGATGAAAGGATAAAGAAAATTGTTGCTTATATTCATGATAAAGTTTACTCATAAGGAAGGATGAAATTATTGCATTTCCCAGTAAAAGGATGGAACTGGAGAATATCATGAGAAGTGAAATAAGGAAGGCACAGAAAAATCAAGAATTGAATGTTTTTTCTCATATGTGGAAGAAAGGGCAAAATAAGGGGAAGAAGGGCAGGGGAAGAGAATTTCATAAAGCTGTACCGAAGATCAGTGGAGTAAAATGAGGAGACGGAGAGAGAGGAAGGAAGACCAGGAAAGGGGAGAAAATGTAAAAGAATGAATTTATCAAAATCACACCATGTACATTTATAAGTATACCACGATGAATTCCACCTTTAGGTATATCTATAAAGCACCAATTCAAAAAAATAAATGAGTGAAAGGAAAACCAGTAAGGTAAAGAGAACAAGGGGAAGGAGAATGGGAGAGAAAAGGTTTGGGTGTCCCTGAACTGAAATAAAGTAAATCAAATTCCCTGCGTGGACGATTTTGTCAAAACGAATGCAAGTATTATGGATAACTAAAATGCACTAAGAAAATTAAAAAGCAGCAAATAATATTATGCACAAAAAAACTGAAGAACAACAACAAAAAAACTCCATTGAGGTAAGGATGGGAAATGTCTGTAAGTCAGTATATCAGTATATTAAGTAATACTAAGTATTGAAATGGTAAGACACACTAGGGAATATTCAACTTCTGCTTATAGAGCATTATAAACCAGGAGAAAAAGTTTTTCTGGAAAGTTCTGAACCATCTCAGAGGAAAGATCTGAGAGATTGAGTTAGAGGAAATCCCTCAACAGAATGACTAATATGATGCCTGACCAGCCCGCTGGGAACCCTTAGCTAAGTGTAGCCCAGGTACTCAGTGGAGGATTATAGGGCCTAAATGAAATGTGAATGGCCTGAAGTTCCCATAATTACAGAAAACCTCCTACAGAAAAAGAAAAATGAATAGGGAAAAAGACATCGGTGTGGTATGGGAAAGACAGAATATATGAAAAGAACAAAATAACATGTACATTTAACCAAAAATTTACACATGTGTAACCAACAGCAAGATGAAACTAATACTATGAAATAGCTCTTAGTAAAAATATGAAATCAGAATTATGTTTGAAGAGATAAAGGAAAAAGTTTAGAAAACACTGTAGAAATTAAAACAACCAAAAGTTTAAAAAAAAAAAAAAAAAGAAAGAAAGAAAAAAAATATTGAAGAGCAGATATAGGAAAGCCTATATCCAAGTAACGTTTGCAGAAGAAATGTGTGGAGAAAATATTTTTAATTTTAATTTTTTACTAATTTTAATTTAAATAATTTAAATTTTTTAATTTATTTTTTTAATTTTTTTTATTTTTGGGTGTTGGGAATCAAACCCATGGCCTTGTGCTTGCAAGGCAAGCACTTTACCGACTGAGCTATCTCCCCAGCCCTAAACTTTTTAATTTTAACATTTTTTAAAAGGAAGAAAAATCCAAGAAAATGAAAGGCATGGAATTTTCCAAAATAAGAAAGATCAATTAGTGTAAAAATGGGGAAAATAAAGCATATTACAAAAGTGCAAGACGTCTGAAAGAAAGAACATGTGCAGAGCAATAAAAAGATCAATTGCTCAAGGGTAAAAAAGAAAAAAATGAAGAATGATACAGCAATGATGTATTAATTCCAATTTTGGGGGCAAAATTTGTTGTTTAATCTAAAACTCTAAAATTAAAAAACAAAAAATCCCAATGCAAAGAGAATTTGCTTGTACGCCTGGTGGGTCTTGTAGGTTTTTCCATGCTAAAGTGGAATGTCACAATCTCTACAAGTATGAACTTCTCCATACACAGCTATAGATATTTGCTGTAAATCATTTATGGGTCAGATATGGTGTATTTAAGAAAAATATATGAGACAACACCTGAACACCCCAATTACTAATTAAGTGTAGTCAGTACAAAAACATGTTCAGGCATTAAACACATAAAGATGTTTCAATTTACTCTTGAAAAAGTTATTAGAGGATGTGTTCCAGGGATATGAGAAAAATAAACCAAGAATAAAAATCACAACAGGGGCTGGAGTTGTGGCTCCATGGCAGGGTGCTTGCCTGCCATGGGTGAGGCCCTGGGTTTGATCCTCAGCACTGCATATAAATAAGTAAATAAAAGATCCGTTGATAACTAAAAAGTATTTAAAAAAAAAAAATCACTGCAGAGCCAGGAAAAAGAATGAAAGAGTGGATACACATGAGTGAAAGAACAAGCAAGAGAAAGGGTATGAAAGTTGGAAACTCTTACTATGACAGTAACTGGTCCAAATTAAAAGAATGATGGAGATTTCAGGGGGCAAAATAATGGAACTCAGATTTTTTTTATATATGAACATATGGCAAAAAGTAGTAGACTTATGAGATCACCAGAAAAATATTAAAGTAGTTACAAAAATAAAAAACATTGTCATATTAGCTTAAGGAAAAAAAAATATTTTCTAAAATCACAAAATAGAAAAAAGACGATGCTATAGTGTATGATATTTACATAATCATATAATAAACACTGATTTTTATGAAATGAATATCTGATAGAATATATTGGTAGGTTAGGAGAGATCTAAGTGACCTCAGTCCTGCCTAACAGAATAGGAACTAATATACAATATTTAAAATTAATAATCAGTTCATTATGCAGATAAGAGCAGAAAAAAGAGCTTAAGAATTAAAATAGACCAGGCATAGTGGTATGTACATGTAATTCCAGAAACTTGGGAGGCTGAGGCGGAAGGATCAAAGTTTGAGGCCAGGTTCAGCAACTTAGAGAAGTCCTAAGCAATTTTGACCCTGTCTCAAAAAGTAAAATGGGCTGGGGATGTGGCTCAGTGGTTAAGCTCCCCTGGGTTCAATCCCAGGTACCCCCCCCCCAAAAAAATATATATGTATATGTATATATATTATTTTCCAATGGGAATATTACTTTTATAATCAGAACAATATTTCAGTAAAAGATTTCACTGTTGCCTAAAATCCAAATGATCAATACTCTGAATGATTTAGCACTTAGCTTCATACTCCAGATACTAATGTCTTCTCACTGCTATTCTCAGACCAAGTATTTGAAGTTAATGTTCCAAGAAATCTCAAAATCTCCCATCTGTAGTGTAAAGCTTCCAAAACAAGAAATAACAAACATTGTAGGTGATCTGTACTCTTCAGACACCCGTGCTTTCTAAGATCACATTTTGGAAGAAATATATATGTACTTCACTTTTATTACCATGCTCAAAAACTATGTTTGCAGTCACTAGGATGAATCACAATATCCAGTAATACTCAAGGCACAGACTCGAACACTGAAAGAATGAACACAATGGGTAGACGACATTCATTCTACATCCAAAATAAACTCACACCCCGCCTACAGGTCAAAAGCATTAGAATCCATCAGTTGACAGTTATCTGTAGTGCATCTTGTATGTGCTGAGTGCATTTAAAATAAATATGAGACCATTCCTTACCAATGTGATGCAAGTTTAACGAATTTGTGAAGTAGGTATGGGAAGGATTTATGAGATAATTAAGGAGGTTATTAGGCATGGAAAAAAGCAGAGCACAAAGACAAGTGTAGTATTACAAACACAGAATCTCAAAAACAAGCAAAACACAAAGTGAAGAAGAAAATATCCAAAGACCACCACAACCAGCATTTTCTAAGGAGAGAGAATATATTTAAGTGTAATCAGAAACATTTCCCTAGCACGTATGAAATAGACCTTGAAGAGCAGATATGGATTCCTCAGAGAGAAAGAAAAGACACTATGAACAAATGCCATAATGGAGATGAATCTGAGACGGGGAATTGGGTGTGAGTTCTAAAATGTCAAAGTGCGACATTTCAAATAATAGTGAAGTTCAGAAAGAAAAGTTTGTACTTTAATCATGAAGTCCTGGCATCAAACTAGATATTTCTTTCATTCATCCAATGCCATTCATTGAGAGTAAACTATAGCCCACGTACTAAGACAGGTATTAAAGATTCAAAAATCAGTAGAGAGAAGCTTTATCTCTATGCTAATGATGCTTACATGTTACTAGAGAATACTGCCACTAATTTAGCCACCCAAAAATAGAATACTGCGCTATTGGCATAAACTAAGAAATTGAACTATTATAACAAATTTTCCAAAGCTACTCTGTTCTTTGAAATCTCCATGACAAAGCAACACTAGAGCTGGCACTAGGGATGAAGGAGGATAGGACATGTATTCTAGATAGGTGGAAGAGAAGGTAAAGACCTGGGAGGAAGGAAATGCAAGTGGCCCCTTCAAAGGATTTTCTTTGTGTTGATGGGAAAACTGAGGACTCAAGAAGTTTGGAGTCACTGGGAGAACTTGCCCAAGGCAAGAGAGTGCCCACTGCAATAGCAAAATATTCTCAGGTTCAAGTTCAATACTTTTCAATGTCTCAGTCCTGTTGCTCTCCTGCAATCAGAGGTTTGTACCAGGATGGATATAGACTGCAGAGTAGGGGCAGATGAAAGTGTGGAAGGCTGGTTACTGAGTGTGCAAAGATCCAAATAAATTGTAATCATGGCCTGACCTTTTTTTTTCTTCTTATTTTTTTATTTTTAGATTTCCTGGGGATCAAAGAGTATTACACATGCACGATAAGCAATCTACCACTGAGCTACATCCCCAGGCCTTGAGCGCTACAACTTTACTCAACAAAAGCTATTTGCCTTCAACTTTAATGATATATAATTTTGAACTACAAGATAGAAAATGATTTAAAACACAGCTCTTTCACATCAGTGAAGCGTAAACTGGCATGTCTCTCGGAGACAGTATTTTCAGGGACACATCTTTATCCTAGTACTTTCATTTCAAGGAATTTATCTTATGAATTATTATTATTATGATAGTGATGATGACAATTATTTGGTACAAGGGATTAAACCCAGGGGTGCTTAACTACTGAGCCGATTCCCCAGTCCTCTTCAATATTTTTATTTAGAGACAAGGTCTTGCTAAGTTGCTTAGGGCCTAAGTTGCTAAAGCTGGCATTGAACTTGTCATTCTACTGCCTCAGCACCCCCAAGCTGCTGGGATCATAATCATGCACCACTGCACCTGACATTTTATAAGATAAATATAAAATATTTTAGTATTATATATCATATATCTGTACAATGTATATTTGTACTACACCAATGTTTACATATCAATACATAGTATAATATTACATAATTATATATTTATTTTGTGCATACAGATTGTGAAAAAGGTTGTTTATTCCACCTTTGTAATTGTAAAAGTCCATAATCAAACTTAAATGTCAACCAGGAAGGGGGCATTTTGATAAATTGAATTATATATCTAAAATAAAATTCTGCTCGGCTATTCAAAAGAATGAATACAGGCTGGGGTTGTGGCTCAGTGGTAGAGCGTTTGCCAAGCATGTGTGAGGCACTGGGTTCAATTCTCAGCACCACATATGATAAATGAATAAAATAAAGGTCTGTCAACATCTAAAAAAATATTTAAAATAAATGAATACATCTATCAGGTACTGAGAACCTCAGTGATAAAAGCCTAAATAAAGACCTCCAAGGTACAGAATAGGTACATACAGTACATGTAGTATATTTAAAAAGAGAAACATAAGCTCATACACAGTGTCTCTAGAATGATCTAATAAGAGGCTACTAATGAGCTAGGAGACAAGATAGATTGCATTTTACTTTTTAGCATGAATACTTACAGAGTTATTTTACTTTTGAATTAGATATAATTACCATTTATTCTATAAAGATAAAAATAAAAATCCTGAATCAGGTTGGGAGTGGTTAGAAAAGGAATCAAGGGACATTATGTTCTATAGAGACTGGCTACAAATCCAAGGCACTAGGAATAAAGGGAAGATTATAGGTAGCTTTTTTTAGAATGAGGGAGAAGGAGGACTAAAGAAAGAAAAAGTGGATTCAGGAAACCACAGGTAGGACAAGTTTTGTTCTGAACATAAGACTTTAAGGCATTGTCAACAAACTAGACCATGAAACTTTTCTAATAGTAACAGGAGCCATACTTTGGAAATAAACCTGCTATATTTGGATATGCTTTAAAAAGTCTAGTGTTTTTTCTTCTTATTAACAATAACTGAATACATTTAATTTCTAATAGAAAAGACAGAGCATCAACATGCTGCTTTATCCACGGATGAGTGCAGCTCCCTGTGAGGAAGCAGAAAGTGCACACAGATGTCACCACTTTGATCCTATGCTATCTTTTCTCTTTCTCTGTCAGCATCCTGGTCTTTCTGTCTCCTAGAGCTGCAACATGCATATGAACACATTTCACCAATAATCCTTACTTTATATCCTCATCGTTGGCAAAAATCACGACGGCCCTGGAGTTGGGGGTGTCCAGGAGCTGTTTGATAATCCTATCAAAGTCAATGGTCCTGTCTTTGCGCTCTTGGGGGATTCTCACGGACTGGGCAATGCAGAGCCCACCTGTTCAAGAAAAGAAAGCAGAGTATCAATAAAGTTCCCACAAAGATATGAAAGGAACCAGGGAAGGTAGGTGGGGAGGAGGGAATTCTAAATGCACAGCACTTCCTTGGTGACGTTGGTAGCTTGGGAAGGCGTAAGACATCATGTTGTCTATTGCTCACAGTTCATGCACTTCACATAGGGCTGCACAACCTCCCTCTCACTGCAATGATCCTGTGAATGTCTAATTATGTGTAGGAATGACAGTGATGTTAATTCTGAGGAGGTAGGCATACAGTGTCAGACAAAGTGGGCAAGAGGGAGAAGTGCCTTAAAATGAATGTGATATGTTATATTAAAACAATAAAAAAAATATCGAACACCTAAACCTCATGTTTTTCTGAATTTTCCAGTTTGGGGATTCTCAGTAAATTTTTTTTTCTTTCATATCAATATCAATTTTCATAGCTCAGTTCCAATGAAATAAATCTAAAAGAAAAACAAGAACATTAACTACTACATAACAGTGTGCCCACACCATTAGTGTTTACCTTATGATGTTCATTTTATCCTCTTAAAAATCTTTTAAGGTACTTAGTATTACACATTTTATCTTCTGGAAAAGGAGTACTATAAGGATTTTTTTTACCCCATACTTCAGAGTAATTATGATTTTAAGTGACATTATGAATTTGAAGGGGAAAAACATGCAGGAGGTTACTAAGCAATTGGTAAAGTTCTTCCTATTACACCTCCGGCTTAATGATCGTTCCAGAGTGTAATATTTTGTAAAACACACTTTAAAAAAGATACATGTAGGTGAAAGATGTAGAGAGTATATTTGTAGGAAAAACTAAAACGTTATTTGAGGGGTAGAAGACTTAGAGGTAGGGAAAAGAAAAATGCCTCACTCTATGGACATTCATAATTATCAAGTTTACACTTTGCATAATTGGTTGGATGTTACTAGTTTCCATAAGCACAGGAAATATAAACTTGAACTCTAAATTGAGCCTCTACTATGCTTTATTGTCAATTAGTGTAAGCTCTGTCTAAGTGGCCCTCAACCTTTAGGGTTCATGGAATCACCTGTGGCCCTGTTTCAAAATACAGCTAATAAAGCTGTTAAACAACTTGACCTGACATCTCTAGAGCAATCCACACAACCACAGAAATGCCCACCCTCTTTTCAAGTACAAATGGAACGTTCACTGTGACAGACTATATAAGGGCCATTCTGGTGGGGGGTGAGGAACCCAAAAATTAGAAAACACAAAATTATACAAAGTGTGTTCTCAGACCATAACAGGATCACAGAAGAAATCAATAACAAATATAAAAGGAAAATCCAAATACTTGGAAATTAAACAACATAATTCTAAATGACTCCTGAGTCCAAAAGAAAGTGTCCAAGGAAATTTAAAAACACTGTGAACTAACTGAACATGAAACCACAGCATATCAAATTCATAGATTGTAGCTAAAGCAGTGTTCAGAAGGAAATCACCATTATATGCTGATATTAGAAAATAGCTAAAATCAGCAACCTGAACTTCTACAGTAAAACAAAGGGTGATTAAACATCCAAAAAAAAGTCAGAAAGACATAATAAGAATTTAAACAAAAGTCAATGAATTTTAAAACAGAAAAATAAAAGAAAAACAATGAAATCAAAAGTTACCTTTTTGTAAGGAATAATAAAAATTTACAAATCTTTTGACAAGCTGATCAAAAAGGGAGGGATATCAAATGACTGTAGTAGGAATGAAACAGAACTCTGTAGACCTTATCCATGGATATTAAAAGCTAATAAGAGGGTATTACAAATGACTTTATGCCAATGAATTCAGCTACATAAAATTAAATAGAAGAACTCTTTGGAATACACAAATTATCATAACTGGATGAAGAATAAATCTGTATGTATAATCCTGTATAAATTAAAAATACCAAATTCACAGTTAAAAAAAATCTTTCAAAAAAAAGATTTAGACTCAAATGGGTCCACTCATGAAGTCCAACAAACAATGAAGGAAGAAATAATCAACAGAATCTCTTTCAGGAACTAGAAGGGAGAACATAACTCATTCCATGAGTTCAGAATTATGTAATACCTAAAATAGACCAAAAAATAACCAGTGGCCAGGACAGGTTGAAGATCTGTGACCTGCTAGGTGACTTGAACCAATATTATAACAGCCTCCAAACTTGGATTCACACCTGCTATTCAACATCATGGAGGATCCACAGATGAGCACTAGCAGTTACAGTGTGATCATCTTGAGAAAAAGAGAACCTAAGGCCTGCCTTCAGCACACAAGGAACTAGGCCCCCAGAATACAAGAAGGGAAAACAGTGTCCCTAGACATTATGCCCCAAGAGAAAGATGGAGCAGATGCACCAGCAGGAACTGGAGAAGCTTTACTGCCAATATCAACCTGGATCCTGCCACTGAAGGTCTGGCTCAGACCCATCACCAGGTCCTGTTTCCCACCTCTAGAGGAGATATCTTAAATTGTGAAGAGCTCCCTGAATATTTTGATGACTTTTTTCTCATCAAAATGTGTGTGACTCTAAATTAATTTTAGTTTTTTAGATGTTTGTGAAATTCTAAATAAGAATATCTGTTAAATTACAAAGAAATATATGACCATTAAATATGGAAAGTAAATTAACACAAACGGATAGGCTTGGTAAGGTTTACTCTAATATGTGAAAAACCTGAACTCCATGTCCTTTATTATGCATAAGAAGGGATATAACTTTATTCAAATAGTTGATTCATTTCATAATTTGCACAACTGGTATACAGAAAAGAGACAAAGTTTATATAAGTTTATCTTATAAAAAAGGGTAAAGACCTGCATCTAATACATTTCCCTTATTTTTAGAGATATAAAAGGTATGACTTTGTTCAAGTAATTGATACCCTGTTATGTAAACCAGTATGAACTGGGAAAGATCTGAAGTTACAACTATTTTTCAAAAACAAAAGAATAAAACAAAAAGAAATTTTCAGGAATATTAAAGTAGTTGATCTGTTTTATTACGCCAATAACTAGCATGAGGCAAAAAATAAAAGTGAACATATTTTGGTGAATATGTGAGACATGGTGATATCCTGAATTGGCCAGAATAATAGCGAATAAAGTGATTTTCAGGAAATGATTATTTTTTAAATTTATCTTCAGATTCTATATTTCAGCAAAGTTTGTTGACTTATAAAATTCTTTGTACATTCCAAATGTTCTAAAACAAAAATGCATAAACTCAAAAATTATGCAATTTGTTGAAACAAAACCAATTTAATTTTTTTAATAAAGAAAAATTCAGATCAATTTTATTCATGCTTATGTGCAAAAGTCCTTGAAAATTTTTAAAAAGTCGGTAATATACAAAGAAATTGTAATACATTATGACTGAGTGTATTTCATCCAAGAAAGACAAGGCTGATTCATGATTTGAAAAATCAATCATTATAACTCACATGTTGTCAGACTAAGAAAACCCACATAATCTTCTCAATACATGCAGAAAAAGCATTGAACAAAATTTAGTACTTGTTCAAGGTAAAAACCATAAACTAAGATTAAAAGTGAACTTTTAAGGCATCTATAAAACGCCTACAGGTAGAATCATAATTAATAGAAAGAGATCATAAAAGGTTAGTTATGTAAGGTTATCCTTTCTTCTTCATTACACTGGACAAGGAAAACAAAAAGAGAAGGTGCATAGTTTACAGAAGAAAATATAAAGTTGTTTTCATTTGCAGATGTGTCAAAAAACCCTACATTGAAATAAGAATTCAGCAGGTGGCAGGATATGAACTCAACATACAAAGTCAATCAGGTACCTGTACATTAGCAAGGATCAGTTTAAATTATAAATTAAGTACAATGCCATTCCCAAACACCACCATCAAAATCATGGAGACCTTACATGTGAAAGTGTAGAGAATTTGTATGCTGAAAACTATAAAATATGGCTAAGGTTCTTAAAATCTCAATAAATTCTCCCTAATAAAGGAACAACACAACTATAGTCAAAATCTCAATGAACTTTCAATATCTTTGCTGATTTCAACAGCTAATTCTACATTTATATTAAAAGGCAAAAGAACTAGACTAGCAGAAAAAGATCTCAAAAAGAACAAAATTGGAAACCACATGGTCCTACATGCCTGGAATCCCAGCAACTCAGGAGCTGAGGCAGGAGGATTACATGTTTGAGGCCAACCTATGCGATTTAATAAGACCCTGTCTCAAAATAAAAAATAAAGTAACTAGGGATTATAGCTTAGCACCCTGGATTCAATACTCGGTACTACAAAATAAATAAAAAGAATAAATTGGAGTCTCACAAAACCCGAGTCCAAGACTTAATATAAACCTTCAATATTCAAGACAGTACAGGATTGATAAAATTATAGAGACTTAGGTGAATGGGAAGAAACAGACTCAGAAATAGACCAGAACAACTACCATCAGCTGACTGTGAGGAAAGGGGCAAAGAAAATCAAAAGAAAAAAAAGACTGTTCATCAAATAATGCTGAAATCTATATTCATATGCAGAAATAATTAATCTTGACAAATATCTAATAATCTATACAAGAATTAACTCTACATAGATGATATACCCAAGTGTAAAACAAAGATAGAACTTAGAAGAAAACAAATGGGGAATCTATATGACCAGGTTTTGTATCTGACATCAGAAGTACAATCTATAAAGAAAAAGGACAAAAAAAAAAAAAAAAAGAAAGAAAGAAAAAGGACACATTGGATTTTATGAAAATTTAAAACATTTTTTTCTTCAAAAGACAATTTTAAGGGCCGGGGTTGTAGCTCAGTGGTAGAACACTTGCCTAGCATGTGAGAAGTTCTGAGTTTGGTCCTCAGCACCACATAAAAATAAAAGTATTGTGTCTATCTACAACTAAATATATATATATATATATATATATACACACACACACACACACACACACACACACACACACACACATATATATATTAAAAAGAAAGTATTAATAAAACATGAGACAGACAAGGATAAAAATTACATATCTGATATTAGACTTGCAGAATATACATATAAATTAAAAAAACCCAAACCCCCCTAAAAAAATGGGGCACATTAAACAAGGAAAAGGGACAAAATTAGAGATAAGCTGCTTGTGGGATTACCACACAGGATGGAAAAAGCTGAGAAATATTATGAACAGCCTTAGCGCAGAAAATCCTTGGACTGGAGGGGTGGCCTGTCCTAGCCAATTCAGAAGTCGTTCAACTCACTGACATAAAAGACACCAAGTTTACCAGTTGTCCACATAAGTTTAGACATTAAGTACAGGGATAAAGCTAGAATGAGCCATGTGGTGCTCAATTAAGAGTCTAAAAACCAGTATAAACTTGAATTTTAGAAACAAATTTGCATAGCATTACCATACATCCATATACATCCAAAAACATTCCAAGAGGCCTAGATGCTATGACATCCCATCACAGCAAGAAGACTAAATGTCCAGTTCTTGGTTTGTAATAACATTTTTCAACAAAATAAGTCACATCTTGAAAGAAAGACTGATTCAAATACTAGTGCAAGGCACGCACAAAATGAGCCTGGATGATTAATCACAAAATAATACATATATAAGAAAGGAGACAGAGCGGATGCTAGGTCCACACCAGGACACAGGGGCCCACCTGAAAGAGGTTGCTAAGGGCAATGCTAACTCACTGTGAACAACAGTAATGACACTGAATCATTAGGCAAAGAATAAAACACATGTTTCTGAAGCCATACCAAGAAAAATGCCAGCACTAGTAAATAAAGAATGATGGTTCCTTACAAAACAATTCCAAATAATATATGTGGAAAAAATAATGGACATAGATTACCATCATCAGACCATTGTAGTAATAATGGCTGCTGGCAAGGTCTACTGAGGAATATGAATATACCTACAATAATCTCCCCTCAAATCTATGAATCACTCTGGTGCTTTTAAACATACACCAATAACATCTTTGGAGAGGTGGAGGTTAACTCCTTGACCCTTGAGTGCAGGTGCTATGGTTTGAATTGATGTTCTCTCCAGATAACCTACGTTGTAACTTAATCCCCAATGGGATGCTGATGCTGCTGGTCTGGGCAACTTCACTTTGAGAACTCCTGGACTAGGTAAAACTGCTAAGGTGGCCAGGGATGGGCGTTGATTTTTAGAAATATTGGCCTAGATGGCTCCATGTAAGCTGGAACCAGCCCTGGTGGTAGTATTTGTGCGTGAATATTTTAGCCAGACAGTTTTAGAGAGCTCTTAGGATGCTGAAATGGAAGGAAGGAGATGGATCATATGCTTTGCTATAAAGCACACCGCAATGTAGAGAGATGGCAACAGGGAAGGTTTCTCTGGGAAATGGCCACTACTGCTTCCATGCCATTGTTCCTCCAAGTCTGAATGGCATTATGTAATAGGGAGGAATGACACCATCTGCATACTGTCCTAGGGATGCTGGTGAGGAGAAATGGCTACTTCACCATCTTCTTAGCAGAAGGGGAATCATTCTGGATGGAAACCCAACTTCCCATCAGGATTCAATTACAGCTGAGTGATTAAGCAAATGAGAGCAAACTCCATTTGGAGATGTGATTAGTGGAGGGGCGGTCTGCACTCTGGGATAGAGAGCTCACCATGGGAACCGAAGCGTGGTGTTCCATGATTGTAGAATTGAGATGCTCTGCCTGTCTTACAGAGAACTGCCCACAGGTGAGCAAAATCAACCAGCTCTACAGAAGGGGGAAATGGGCTATTAACGCAGTAATGGGAATGAACATGTTCGTAAAGCTAAAACACAAAAGGAAGATTGGAAAACAGGAAGAGAGATAAACATGCTGTTTTGATTTTTTGCTCTTGGAAGGCTTGGGTTGTACCTGCTGCAAAGATAATCACCTCATTTGCATCAGACTCACAAGAGATGATGGCAAATTTAAAAATTCACTTATATTGTATGTAGATGACTTCAACTGGGGCATTCATTTCTGACCAATTATGCAATGCCAGAAATATGTCATTGTGAGAAAATGTGTGTGTCTGCCACAAGGAATGGACTGATACACACCATATAAAAACACGTACCTTGATGCTTATGAATCAGTTCTGAATAATGATATTCATATATTAGTTCTCAAAAACCAATATTTTAATAATAATTCAGCACATATAATCATATTGCATACCAAGCTGTTATTCTTTTGAATACAAATTAATTCTCTATTCCAGTTCAATATCTCAAAGTGAATTTGGCTAGCCCTCTGTGACAATTCTGATGCTATTTGATCACCACAGTATGTTAGCAAGCTATATTTGAGAAAATATTTTTTTTTCAACAACAACATTTAATGAATCTACCTTTTGAGGGCATTTCATTTGCCTGTGAAATGTACTTGGAGTTTCACTATTTCTGTTGGTTTTGCTATTGCCCATAATTCACACTTCTGTGGGGTACAGTCACATGGAACGTAACAGTCTCAACATAAATGCTTCAAACGAGTGTCATGTCATGGACAGGACAACTCCATTCATGGTGTCTCAGCTTTGGCTGAGAAAATCCATTTTCAGTGGCTGGAGAAGATGCAAGCCTTTGAGATAATGGAAAGAATCTGAGTCCCCCAAAATCAATCTGCTTCTTGATATAGAGGTTAAAACTGGTCAGTTTCCTGTCTGCCCATGGTCGGGAGCAATCTGTTTGAGCCAGTGAAAACTTAGGAATCATAGCACAGATTGTTTCCAATAAAATCGCTCTCTCAAGTGATTACGTAATCTTCTCCATCTAAAAAGTAGAAGCAATTTAAAGTTTGCAACTCAGTCCTGCAAGAGCTTCTGTACAAAATTCTTCTACTGATGATTAGGTTAATAGATTTGGATATGCCAATTCAGTTCTCTAAATATTGAGACCAGGATGTGCAAGCTTCTACAAGACTGTGTGTGTTGCTGGGGGTTGAACCCATGCTATTCAGGCACTCTGCCAATAAGCTCCTTCTCCAGTCCTTCTGTAGGATTTGCTCTAAAAGGAACAACATATATAAGCAGAAAAGCTAAGAAATAGAGATAACTATTAGAATAACTAAGACATTGAAATCCAGACAGTTGAACAGTGACACCAATCACAGAGGAAGGACTGACTCTCACCCAGTTTAGTTTACATGTCACATATCATTCTAAGTGCTTTATATCTACCAACACATTTGAGAGTCATCCCACTCAGCGAGGAAACAGGCATTCTGAAGTCACTCACCCCAAACATGAACTTAATTGCAGAGTAGTGCAAGAAATTCCATCTTCCAGTACTTCAAGGTAAATGATGAAACATTGTTCTTGTCCTTCTACACTTTACAAACCAAGAGGGGAGGATAAATGGACATACTTCCTTATAAGAGGAATAAAAGACTTTGTGGAAGAAATTCAATTCCAGATGAGATGTTTCCTATCTGGGGAAGGAAGAATATTTGGAAGAAACAGCAAGGTCAAATGCTCAAGGTCATTTCAGGTGAGACTGACTGCTTTTTCCCTTTGGGTGATTGCTAATTGACTGCTGGATTTGCTTAGGGTGACCATGTACACAGTTCCAAGCAACAGTTTATTACCGAATCAAGACAAAGGGGCCAGATCTTTTCCTCTTTCAGTCTCTTTTCAAGTAGGAATGACCCCATGACCCAAGGAGCAGGTAGAAGTTTGTAAGAAATCGTTCTGGGAAAACCTCTGCTCCCGTGGAGAGAGTGTAGGGGGAAGAGAGAGACATTGGTATGGCTTTTCCTGCAGTCTTGTGTATATTATGATGTCTGGAGCTATTACTGTCCTCTTGACACCACTAGGCTATAAGCAAAATGATGAAAACTCCTTAAAACTGGTAAACCAGAAAAATGGTTAGAATCAGAGTCCCTGACTTCATGAATCATTGAGCAAAAGAAATGGTGTCAGCAACCACCTATTTCCTGATACGGGAGAAAAAGCAAACACCTTTTTGTGTCAGCTATCTGCAGTCTGTTTTCTGTTCTTTGCAATTAAACATAGTCCTAAATGATGTTTATCATCAAAGAACTCCCAGCCTAGTATAGAGGGGTGAGAAAATGTCTGACTGTATTACAGAAGTCCAAAATTAAAAGCCACAGACAGACCCAAAGAAGCATTAATTGCAAAGGAAATGCTGACTAAAGAGAGCAACTGGCACCTACATGATTTGTGGCCAAGACCAATGGTAAGAGAAGGAGACAGACTGGAAGGTGGTAAATCATCACATGGAAATTAGAAACAGTATTTGGGGTTGTGAGAAGGCTGAGCGAAGATTTTGGTGACATAGGTGTACTTGTTGCACATCTGAAAGTTTTTGCAGGGTTCAGGGTTCTTGATCTTCCTTAGTTGCTCACTCTGCATAATCTCTGAGACAGTCATACTCCTGTCTGAATTAAAATGGAAGAAGGAATAAAGGAAATGACAGACAAACGTTCCAAGAGAATGATCAGCAGCCGGAATGTAAGGAGAATTTCGAGGAACATGGGGAGATGAGTTTGGCTGCAGGAAAGTATAATGCAGCCCAGTGGTTATGTGGGATTGGTATTGGATTGCCCAGGATGCTGAGAGAAACCATGTACTTGAGCCGGGCATGGTAGTGCACACCTATAATCCCAGCTCAGGAGGCCGAGGAAGGACGATAACAAATTCAAGACCAGACTGGGCAATTTAGCCATATTCTATACCCAGAAAAAACAAAAAACAAACAAACAAAAAAAAAACAAGGGTGTGTAACTCAGTGGTAGAGTGTCCTTGGTTCAATTCCTAGACCACACACACACACACACACACACACACACACACACAGAAAGTAAAAGAAACTCTTTACTTTGGAGGACCATAGAGTTCATTCAGACTATAACTCAGGCACTATCTACACATGCTATTAAGGAGTTAGTCCACCATATATTCCAACCAAGAAATTTCAGATGGTAAGTCTCAGTTAAATGTGTTCAGGAAATTCAATCACATCATTTGGCCTGGCAAGTATTTGCATTATACTTTGAACACGTGGAAGCTTCAAGCTATCTTGGACAAAAGCATATATGTTCTAGGTGACTGGACTTTTGACTCTACAAAAAGAAAAGGCGGCTCAGCACAAGTCTCCCTAATCAGATGATGAAACTAGTCCAGAAAGAGGAAGTAGCCAAGTCAGCCTCCAAGCCCAGGGTGAAATTAAGTTTTGGGGCCAGAAACAGTGATGCACACCTATAATCACAGTGACTCAGGAGGCTGAGGCGGGAGGATTGTGAGGGCAAAGATGACCTCAGCAATTTAGTGAGGACCTAATGAGACCCTATCTCTAAATAAAACACATAAAAGGGTTGGGGATGTGGCTCAGGGGTTAAGCACCCCTGGGTTCAATACCTGGTACCAAAAAAAAAAAAAAAAAACAAAAAAAACAAAACTTTTTGGGATTCCTGGTTGAATACTCTCATTTTGTGATTATACGCTGTGAGTTACTCTCTTTGCTGTTTTCATATTCATATATTCATCCATTCATTAAAAAACTATATTTACTAAGCAACTACCATGTTTCAGGCACTCAGCTGCCTGGAATAGAGAAACCAGCACAAAAGACAACCATCCCACTTGCTTGCACAGGAAAACATACCAATAAAATAACTTCCCTTTTTTAATTCTCTTTCCCAGACAGTGAATGCTCCAAGCTTAGCTTACAACCAAAAATCCCAGCGGGGAACATCAAGTTCTTCTCAACAGCTGGTATCTTGGCAGGTCGTGAGTGGGTTAATCAAGAATGTGCTCAGATGCAGGAAGCCTTTGGAAGGCAAGCTGCTCCTTTCCCTGAACAAGAAGGAAGAAATTGGCTGATTTTTTACAGTCACTGGTTTTCCCTGTGGCTTGAGTACCCACAACAGTCAAAACCAATTGTCATTTATCTCTAGATAGTTCCTCCCCAAGGGTGCCCCACTATCTACCCTGGACGATAAAAAAAAGAGGTCAATTTTTTATTGGTTCTTTCACTAGCGTAATGTCTCCCCCCAAAATAAGTACTTTTACTACAGCCAAAATTTTGTTTATTTTTTTATTGATTTTGTGGTGCTGGGGATTGAACCCAGGGTGTGTATGCTGAGCACATGCTCCATCCCTGAGTTCTATCCCCAGTCCCATCTCCATTCTTACTTGAACACCATCAAGTACCATAAGAGTTTGGCAGAAGTGGGGTGCTGGACCATTTTACAGATGAGGTGAAGGGGCCTTGGAAATCAAGTTGATTTGTCTGACACTATATAGTTAACAGCAGTGCTAAGACAGTGATCAAGAACTCTTGACTCTTACTTCAGAGCTATTTTCTTATGTAGCTTAAGAATTTAGTTGAGATTTCCCTCACTGACCACTCTGCTCCTCATTCTTTACTCCATTGCAGTACAGTCATACAGAATATCAAACTCTTCTGACTGGTGAGTTTTTGTTAACTTCTTTATAATAGTGCCTTTACATTCAATGAATCAGTGCCAGATGTTTTAACTCAACCCCTCCAAAGACATACATCTCCCTTTGTGTATCTTATTTTTCTTTTCTTTCTTTCTTTTTTTTTTTTATTTGTTTTTCGTTTGTTTTTTTGTTCTGTTTTTTGTTTTGTTTTGGTACTAGAGATTAAACCCAGGGGCACTCTACCACATTACAGCCCTTTTCAGACACAGCCTCACTAAATTGCTGAGGCTGGCCTCAAACTTGCAATCCTCCTGCCTCAGTCACCTTAGTTGCTGCAATTACAGGCACAGGCCACCATACCTGGTCCATCTTTCTTATATCTTTAAAGGAGAAAATGAATCTTTGTCCTCTCAACAGGATTGGGAATAATTTCTACTAAGATCTTAAGTTTTGTTCTGTGCGGTAAAGAAATCATTACTTTCATGCAATTACAGCATAGTTTGGATAACAGTTTGCTGAATTATCAAAATCAGTTACACAATGATTAGCGGTCATTAAATTAGTGACTGCTGCATGCTAAAAGATAAATTAAAATGAGCTGTAAGAATTTTGATATCTTTCAGCATCTTTTTCTACAGCTCTCTTATTTCTTTCCATGATATTAGTCTCTCTGCTAAGATAAATCAGTACCACAGCAAAACTGTTCCTTAAGACTTAAAAGAGTACACATATCAATAAGAGCCATTTTTAGAAGAATTGGAGCATTTGTCATTGTAAAAGAAATCTTGCTATTCATCAGTGTGTTATATCCTGAACCAAAGAAGTGGAAACAAATAAATCCCACATTTCATGGCTTTAAAAATGTGACATTCTCACCATTTTTCATAAAGCCTGGAGAGAATTTCTGCCCTTCCTCAGTGAAGGGTGTAATGATAAAGACTTTGTATGAGCTGATGCTTTTTCAAGCCCAATAGGTAGATGCAGACGCTAGTCAACACCACAGTTTTCAACTGTGAAAACAGACGATTCTGCATGAATGTTTCCCAAGTTCCAGAAGATCCATTGATTTGTTGACAGTGAAGGGCAAAGAGTTCATTGTGTTTTCATGTGTATGGATTGGAACAAAACATTTGGAGCACATTCCTCCATCTTCCAATTTACTGGTCAGTCCTTGGAAAAGCCTTGCTCATCTTTTTTTTTTTTTTTTTTTTTTTCTTTAGAAGATCCCCACAGGAATTTCAAACCATGAAAGTGGCCATCAAATTTGGGAATTCAATACAAAGTGGCTCAGGTCATACCTGAGAGTCTGAAGGACTTCCTGCAGCCACGTCTGCAAAGGAGGTTGTACTGATTTGTAAAATACATGTGGGCTTACCGGCAGGATTAATCTGGAAAAAATCAGCCTTATTCAGTAACTCCTTCCAATGATTAGCAATGCTGCTCTAGAGGGAAAACAAGTTCTCTGCTTAGGAATCAGGACTCAAATTCAGTTTCAAACACCTCCCAAGTGACTTAGCCAAAGCTGTACCTGCTAAAGCTAAAGACCATTCTAGAAAGGTGCTGTCAGTATTAAACCAAAAGGGCATTTTTTTTCCTCATGGCATTTGCAAATATACTTGTCTTTGAGACTTACTCATTTTTATTGTGTTTCTATAATAGAAAGATTTTTCATTTTCATAGTTTATTCAAAGGAGAAGGAAAAGCACACCTATAATCACCTCAATATAAATTGGATCAACCATTTGCAAGTCTTGAAAGAAAAATGGAAGCAGGCACACACACATCCTCAAGCCCCTAGAAAGAGACATGAGGTATTAAATAAAGTGTAGCTAGTGTATAAAGTGTTTTATTTTGGGTAACAAAAAAACTGTTTTTAAAGAAGGAGACAATAAGGTATTATTTTTCACTTTTGTTATTTTATATTCCAAGGGTTATTGAAACTTAGTAAATGAAAAGTTAAAGAGGTGGCTATGTTCCATGCATAAAGATGAAGCCAAAGCTTCTGAAGCAGCTGGGACTGCAAATCAATTGCCTCTGATAGGCAGAGTTCCAGGATAGTATCACATCAACACCCATAAGGAGACAGTGTGAGGAAATGAATATTAATAGACATCACACAAATTCTGTCCAGAGTATAGTGAGTCAGAAATTACGAGAACCTCAGGTTTATCGATTGATCTGACAAATGCTGAATTATATCTTGAAATGTATTCACACAAAACACATCTAATCAACTGATGTTAAATGTTTAATGCAAAATATTAAGGAAAATGTATGTAACCCTGTAACAATGAGTAGGGCTTGACTGTAGGTTAAACCAAGGAAACACTTTAACTTTAAAAGTTCTGAGCCAGCCCTGGAAAGTCTCCTTCCTGTGAGGGAACAATACTTGTTACTTCTCATTCAAATACCTTAATTAGAGACTAGGATCATATCCTTATTGGTATACTTTGACAATGTTGTAAGTTTATTCAAAGGCATGCATACAATCATCCTCATCTAAAGACATTTGCTATATTCTTCTTGTCACATGGATTCTACCTATGCTACCCTTGGGCTTAAGCTCTGGAAGTCAAAGCCATGCTAAAATCACCTGGGACCTCATGAATGACTACAAGACATAAATGGGAAGAAGAAAATTCCATAAATAAATATGCTAAGTAAAAGGGTGGGAAAACACAAAGAATCAAGAACCCTTCCTTTCTGGCCAACAGGAGAGTTATCTTATAAATAGCAGAATGACATCACATTGCAATGGAATTGGCAAAGCACCATTTGGAAAGTAGAAGCTTCTGTTTCAGCAGAACTTAGCAAGCACAGTCTGACCTGTACTTCTGGGGTATAGGAGTTTATGTGCCACGCAGTTGCTAGTATCTGCACACTGTTCCATAAGACATTTTACCCCCCTTTTAGAGTTCCTCTACCACCACCCCCTGATAAATTATGGTTATGAATTAGGCCCTATTTGGTATGTAAATATGATCTTCATTTAATCGAATCACACAACAATGCCACAGCCTTTGTGAGAGACATACAGAGATGGAGACTGTAGAAAGATCAGGCAATAAGAGAGGCTACCTATAGGGAATTAAAAAAAAAAAAAAAAAAAAAAACTCTAGAAGTCAACAGCCATATGATAGTAATTCTAATCAACCAGGGAAACAAATACTGTTCTTCCAAAAATCTTTTATAGACTTAAGGCAGGAGTCAGGAAATGTTTTCTGAAAAGGGCCAGATAGTAAAAATTTTAGACACGTAGGCCACACAGTCTCTGTTGCGACTACTCCACTCTGTCCTACTTCCCAGTGAACTGCCCTTGACAGCACCTAAACAAATGGTCATTTCCAAAAGCAAATTTACAAAATAGGCAGCTGGGTGAATTTGCCCTGCAGGACCAAGATTACTGGCCTCTTGCCTAAGTTCTAAACAATTGTTGCAGTTGAGGAGTTTTAGAAATACATGTATAGGCTTTAAATCTGCACCATTTGTATTGCTTATCCTGAATAAATACAAACAACATGCATGTGAACTCAGAGGACTCTCAATCATGCAGTTGGCCTCTGACTCATGCAGATTCCATTATACAAGTTCAAGACTAAATTCATCACTTTTACATTGTTGGTGGGACCGTACATTAGTACAGTTGCTAAGAAAATCAGTATGGAGGTTACTCAAAAGAGTAGAAATGGAACTCTCATATGACCCAGCTATACCAAGTCTCAGTATTTACCCTAAAGAATTAGTCATGTTACTACAGTGATACATGATACCCATGCTTATAGCAGCATAATCCACAACAGCCCAACTATGCAACCAACCTTGGTGTCCATCAAGAAAATGTGGTATATATACACAATGAAGTTTTATTCAGTCATAAAGAAAAATGAAAATATGGCAGTTTCAGAAAATGGAACTAGAGACCATCAATTTAAGCAAAATGAGTCAAACTCAGAAGGTTAAGGGTTCATTATTTTCTCTTACATACGGAAACTAGAGAGGAAAATGGAAAACAAAGGTGGGGGTGGATCTCAAAAAAAAAAAAAAAAAAAAAAAAATCAAAGCGAGATCAGTAGAGGAAAGGATCCAAGGGCTGGCGGCAAGGAGGGAGAAGGGAAGTGGTGGGGAGTGATACTGGCCAGATTACTTTGTTATATTGTGTACATGTATGAATGTGTAACCACAAATCCCATCAATATGTACAACTATAATGCACCAAAAAAAAAGTTCATAACAAGAACTGTTCAAGCTCACATCAGTTCCTGCCATAAAACTGTGTATTCTCACATTTAAATATTATATTTCAATCAATGACAGCCCAGTGATTTTTAAAGGAGAATCATAACATGAAATACTTTAGTGTGGCCATTTTAAAGTACTAAATGAATGTACATGTTTGGTGTCAGTTGTCATTTTCTCTAATTTTATAGGCAAAACTTCAGAAGCTATTATAAAATAAAACAAATTTATGATGTGTTTTTTTCCACAAAACGTGTTTTAGGAGAAATTGACCAGCTATGAGCACAGATGAAAAAAATCAATCCCCAAAATAAATAAAAATAGGGTTGGATGGAAATTTCTGGAATTTACTATGGAAAAGGAATTTCATGAATTTTACCCAAACTTGTGCTCATCCTCAAGAGTTTCTTTTTGGGGCTGGGGTTTTGGCTCAGTGGCAGAATACTCACCTGGCACGTGTGAGGTACTGGGTTTGAGCCTCAGCACCATAAAAATTTTTTAAAAATTTAAAAAAAATTAAAAGAAAGTTCCTATTTGTATATCTGGGGAAAACTACTTTTTGAAATAAAATTAATAAAAACTATTCTTTGACCACCTTTGAATAAATAGATTGGCTAAAATGGTTAGGCTATTAATTGAACATACATATGTAAAGAATATTAAATTTTTAAAACAAAATAATTGACAAATCTGCAGAAGTGAAAACCTCCAGTCAGAATCTATGATTTTATTATTATTACAACAGGTCAAACTATCTATATATAGATAAAAATTTTCTCCCCTTTAAGAAAGACAATGTACTTTGCTGGGCCTGGTGGCACATGCCTGGAATCCCAGCAACTTCTTAGGCTGAAGCAGAAAGATCACTATTATGTATAATTATTAGGTGCCAATAAAAATTTTTACTTTGAGTCCATAGACTATCCCTGAGCTCACCAGTACTTCTGTTTAATATACGGGTATAGGAAGGTGAAACGTGATCTACCCAAAACCAACCAGTAAGAAAATTAAGCCTGATTCCCAAACTAGGTTTAATTATATAACAAATACTTCATTTCCTCATGATAAACAGAATATAACTATAGCCATGACTTGGTGGAAACTACAGTAAGAGAAGAAAATTCCAGCCCTAGGTTTCCTGGCCAGGGCTCTACTGAGAGTGGACTAAATTTAGAATGTAATAAGAAGACAGAGGGGATCACAATTTGGAAATTCATCTGTTCTAGCATTTTCTTAATTAGACCTCCCCATCCTAAGTGATGAAATATTTCATCTTATTAATTATGCTATTTTCATGATTTTAGAAATGAATGGTTCATTTTGACTTGGAGCATGACCCTGGGTACTGCATGCGGAAAGCAGAGCACTCAAGTATGCGCATGCTCACACCAGCCCCCTACCCCCAAAGCCTCGCTCCTAAAACTGAGCACTCTGCTCCCTTGGTAATCAGCATTTGATAACTATGTATATCCGTGATTATGAATATTGTGATTTCTACTTAGCTAATTAAACCTGTGGAAATTATTGTGTTTCTCTCAATTTCCTTCAAAGCTCATTTTTCTATCACAACTTAATTGAGTTATTAGACTGCAATAGAGACAAATTAAGATTCCCGATTATGTTTTCCCCTCTCAGGAAAGATATTGACACTGCAGTTCCAGTTATATTTGAACTGTCACTTTACAAAGGTACAGACAGCACTTTTAATTAAAAGATCTAATCTTCTGAATTGGTTTGATTAATATATTGTTTGAATCAACTTTCATATAAAATTGGATTTATTAGAATTTCAAAAAAAAATCAGGTCAGGAACTTCACTCGTTTTCTTTTGAAAAACCGCTGAAGTGTTTTATGTTTGTCAATTATTCTTCTTTGTAAACTTTTCAACTGCCAGTAAAAATCCATGCATAGAGCTTTAGAGAATCTCTCAGTGATTGAGCTCAGGCTATGTTTATGTAGCTATTCATCTGAAATGATAGTTTTGATAAAAGTATTTCTCCTATATAATGCCCCAAAGTCTCTAAAATCAATTTTTCTTTATCTGACCAAATGCCCCCATCCAAACTCTCTTCCTTGGTTTGTATTTAATGGCAAATTTTAATTTATAATTCTTTCAATTTTCAGAGTCAAAAACATTCTTTCATATTCATTAAATCAATACCCCCGTAAGAAATGGGTTTATCCTTGTTTATCATTTGTTACATAGGGTTTTGATATTTAGTCATATTTTTAAATTCCTAACAACAAAAAACCTCATCAAAACTTGCATTGAAAATTAGTGTTCCAGACTTTGCATAAATTTCTCTATATGCATTATCTAAATTCACAAAAATGTTGTGATGTATAAAGTACTCCTGCCTTCCCGTGTACAAACCAAACTGAAAGAGGTTTAAGTCACTTTTTTTTTCCTTCTGGGCTACATGACTATGAAGCAGCCATTACCAAGCATTCGAACTCTGACTCTAGGATCAATGTTCAAAAACTCCTTACAACTTAGTACCAAGAAACTAATGTTTAGAGAGATTAAATTCAAGGCCCTAAAACCAGCAAGTTGCTTTAGTCAGCTTTTTCATAGCTAGGTCCAAAAGACCTGCCAAGAACAGTATACAGGAGGAAAAGTTTAGTTTGGTTGTTTCTGGTTTAGTCCATGGTTGGTCAGCTCCATAGCTCTGGGGCCTAGGAGGCGCCAAACATGGCAGAAGGGTGTGGTGGAGGAAAATAGCTCTGGACATGGCAACCAGGCAGTTTGGAGAGAGCTCCTCTCACCAGAGACAAAATATAAACCCTGAAGTAACACTGCCAGCGACCTACTTCATTCATTCATACACTGTCTGTACACGGTTACAACCCACTTAATCCATCAGTGGATTAATCCACTAATTAGGTTCCACCTATCATAATCTAATAACTTCACCTCTAAAGATCCTTGTCCTGTCCCACACATGAGCTTCTGGGGGACACCTCATATCTAAGCCCTAACACAAATGGTAGGTTCAGGTAAATAAAAGTTTCCAAATAAACCAAATAGAATTGGAATACAAGAGTGAAGCAATCTGCCTGCAATTAGAATGATGTGAGATTAAGATCTCTGATAAAACCTAGTCCTAAATACAGAAGCCCAGGGCTCCATTGCGGGTTGACTAAACCTCAGAGAATGCAAACGAAGAATGTAAATTCTTCTAATGCCTGTTGTCCAAATGAGTTCCCTCTTCTAGGAAATGTTAATGACAGGAAACTAGGTTCAGAACATTTGGGGAAAATCTCACAGTCTCTTACTATCTGTTATCTCATAATGAGACTTTAACATAACATAACAAAGTTTTTTGCTTTTTTTTTTTTTTTTTTTTTTTTTTGGTGCTGGGGATCAAACCCAGGGCCCTGTGCTTGTAAGGCAAGCACTTTACCAACTGAGCTATCTCCCCAGCCCCCCATAACAAAGATTTTGAAACACCCTGTAGAAAAGGGACATTCTTAATTGCATTTCATCAACATGGCCTAAATGTACTAACACACATATCCTATTCGAAATAGGCAGAATAATGGCATCCCAATGGTGCCCAAGTCTTACTCCCCAGACCTGTCGCTACGTTACCTAACAGACAAGTTAAGATTGCAAATGTAATTATGGCTGCTAATCAAATGACCTTGCTAAGGGGAGATCCCAGTAGCAGATAGGCCATTAAATGTGAGAGAGGGAACCCGGGAGTCAGAGCAAGCGAGATCTAAGAAAGTATACTTCTGGCTTCAAAAAAAGCCAGGCATGGTGGCAGAGTTTAGAATCTAGGGGGAAGAAAAATGTAGTCCCCCCAGATCCTTTGATTTTAAACCACTAACACCTATTTTGAATTTTGACCTCTAGCATTTCAAAATAAATTATTTGTATTCTTTAAAACCATGAAATTTAAGGTAATATGCTATAGATAGCTACAAATAGAAAATGAATACACCATTTTTTTGTAACAGTTTTTAACAAATTTAATTTTGCAAATCCTGATCTGATTCATCATCTTGGCTTGAAGGATGTATATTGGAAACTTGAAGAGAATAAAATTCTGACGTTTGAACAGCACTTGTAGGTATAAGCACATGGGCTATGTAGGTAGGTTGGTTTATTTATTTATTATTTATTTATTTATTTATTTATTCATTCATTTATTTATTTATTTATTTATATTTTTTGGTACCAGGGATTGAACACAGGGGTGCTTTACCACTCAGCCACATTCTCAGCCCTTTTTAAATATTTTATTTAGAGACAGGGTCCCGCTGAGTTGCTTAGGGCCTCGTTAAATTGCTGAGGCTGGCTTTGAACTCTGGATCATTCTGCTTCAGCCTCCTGAACTGCTGGGATTACAGGTGTGCACCCTGTGCCTAGTTCTAGATACGTTTTAAAAGGGCAAATTCTGATACAATGGGTTTGGGTAAGGGCCTGAAATTCTATCTTTATAACAAGCTCACAGGTAATGCCGATACAGCTGTTTACTTTTAGCACAGCAAAGTTTAAAAAATACCTCGGGGGGAAATAAATGCCTGAATTCTTAGAAACACATCATTAAAACAAATTCCATGAAGTTACAAAAAGAAAATGGTTGACTACAGATAAATAACCAGAGAAAGAGATTATTAAATATTGCCCCATCAATCAGAATTTGTGGCCAAAAAAAGGAAAAGGGGATGGAAGGAGAAATCACAGTTGATTGAGGTCTTGTATCTCTAAAAAATTAGATACAATCTGCCTCACTAATAAGCCAAGAAACATGTAACACAAAAGAAAGCTTTATGTAATATTCTCAATTTGATCACAAAGTCCCATAAAATACCAGTTTTGGTACAACCAAAAGAATTAGATTTACATAGAATACAATGATAAAGTTAAAAAAAATAAAAAAAGAATAGAGAGATTTCTGCCTTGTTCTCTTTTTCAAATGATATTTTAAAACCAATTTCATTTCCAATGTTTCATACTTGCTTTAGAAATACCTGAGTGTATGAAAGGAGAAAGCCTCATCAATTATCTTACCTGCCTGGAGAAGGGAAAAGAGCTTAAGTAAATTTAAGAGTGCCAAAGAGAACCATTCCCTACTACCTCTGCCAGAACAAAAAGAACAGATCCTTATTTTTTCTTTTCAAAGTAAATTTAATGACCATGAAAGGTGCCAAGAGAAAATCCCTAGAAATATACACAGGCTCCTGACCTGCAAGTCTGGAAATGGTGATAAAAGCTTTTTTCATATGGCTGCTCAGTCCCAAGGGAGAGTGTATTTCTCAACCATTTCTACTTATCTGGTCTTTATATAAGGAGATAGAAATTACAGCCAGTAATCAATTGTAGACACTCTGAGGATTAACTCAAATACATCATCTGTGCCTCGAGAAATCTTTGTTTAAACATGATCATGTGTGCGAGGCTATAGAATTTGCAAAGCACATATAATAATGAATTGCACACTCCTGAGCTCATACTATGTGCCAGGCACTGGTCCTTGTATCAGCTGTTTAATATGTTTAATGGTATTTATTTCTTATTACAGCCTAGGAAGCTGGTACTACACTTATTTCAGTTTTGCTGATGTACAACCTGAAGCACAGAGTGACCACATGCACTGTATGTTTCTCACAGTCAAGCAGTTAATAAATAGAGAATCCAGGATTTGAATCCAGAACTCTGGTTCCAGAACTCACTGTAACAACCATGACAAATTCTTTTTTTTTTTTTTTTTAATGGTATTCAATTTCTTCAGTTTCTTCTTGTTGCCCCCAATCCACAGTGCTTTGCCTGTTGTAGATATGCAACAAATATTTGTTAAACAAATACCTGGCTATTCCGTCAATTTTTTCACTGCCATGACTAAACAAGAACAATTAGAGGAGGAAAAGATTATTGCAGAGCTTGTGGTTTCAGTGACTTCAGTTCATAGATGATCGACTCCATTCCTCAGGGCTCAGGTGAAACAGAATATCATGGTGGAAGAGTATAGGGGAAGCAAGTGGCTTTCCTCTCACTGCATTTTTCCAATGTAGGTGGATTCAACTTTTTCCAGAAGAATAAAAGAGCAAGCTCTTTTTATAACTGAGAATATTAAATGCTAAATGTTTTTTAACCTTTCCAATTAAACAATATTTTAGGGAAGCAGACATGTTCATTTCTGATTGGGATGTGTGCAATTTTGGAAGTAACAGGCTGGAGAGGTCCCCCTTTGGTCATGAATCTCCTTTCCTGACATTCAGCCCACCTGCCAGGGTTTTACAGAGGAGGGTACCAGTTATTGTGTTCAGAAGCATGAGCTGTCCAAATAGGACCACATGCTTTGGTAAAGCTGGTATCCAGCATGAGAACTCTTAACCACAACTGAACTGGCATTTCAGCACAGCATAAAAATGGGATGCAGTTGGAACTTACAGAAGGAAAGCTGAGAAACCATGAAGGTCTCTTACCTCCGCCTACCATAAGCATATCTGTAGTGTTCTCCTTTCCACAGAGAATTGCCTTTGCTTATTCATGGTTCCTGACCCCTCATAAATGCAGCATGCTCACATCAACTGGTGGCTGTGGTGCCAAAATCAAAGTCAACACGACTGTTAACTGGCTCAGTCTTTCAGGTCTGCTCCAGGTGGGCTTGTCAAATGTCCACTCTTTGCAATTGATGTGCAGAAAGGAGAAGGTGGTATATCTTTTGCAATAGATATTGTCATCCAGATTTCCTGTAGTGTGGACCAGGACCTTGGTGAGAAGCATGCCCAAATCATCCTTCTCTCACCATCTTGAAATACATCTGGGTATGTCACACCTTCGTTATTAAAAATCAATGGACATTTTCTTAGATTTTAAAGTTCTCAGAGAATAGGATTGTATACCTTTATGTGACAAATTATTTCAATATTTGGTGAACCTCAACACCTTTTTATCAACTCAGTTGTGAGTGAATCTGTAATACCACTTTCTCATCTATATTGAAAAACTATAGCAGTATCCTATGCTTTGCTTAATATGCATCCCAAAGTAGATATTAGAATCATAAATTCTCAGGGTTGAAAAGGAACTACAGAAATCATCTATATTGGACCTGACATTGTCTCTCTTCTGAGACCAAAGCAATAACATTACAGTAACACTGAAATTTATAATCTCCAGTCTATCAGAAAGCTAAAGGATGACTGTGTCCTATCATTCTTCTTTGCTTGCAAATTACTTAGTTTCTCTGTAGCCCACTGAAAACCTGAGAATCCCCTGCCTTGTAAGCACAGTGTTAGTTCTCAGTGTTAGTTCTTTTTGCTCATGGACTTGTTGTACTATACCAGGTAAGCACCAAGAATCACACCTTATCTATCCATCATTATGTCCCTAACGCACAGTAAACACCTACTACAAATAGGTGTTCAATAAACATTTGTTGGATCATCTGATAAATGAGTTAGCAAAAATCTCTACAAATTAAGTAACCAATGAACAGAAAGAAGGTACAAGAAAGGAAATAAGATGTTCTTTGCTCTTAGCTAACGAAGATGAATTAACCTTGAAAAAGGTATAAAATGATAAAGTTAAATTTTATTTTAGGTTGATTTTATTTTATTCATGATAGAATTAAATTTGAGGAAGAAATAAAATAAGAGGCCCATATGAATGTTTAATGAATGTATGTTGAATATAGTGCTCATGCATTTTATCACTGCTCAGCAATTTTTTCCAGAATATCTTATGTTAACTAAATGTTAACTAATTAATTAACTCTATAATGTAGAAATACTACTGTAGACTTAAAATTAGTATGTTATTCAATAGCAATTCACCAGCAAATATTGAAGAGACAACATAACAAAGTAGGAAGTATTTGCTCTCAGCAATAATAGATGACTTCAGAACTCTTAACATTAAAAAAAAAAAAAAAAATCACTTATCACTTGGTACCCTATTGGCCTGAGAAATGGATTTGAAATAAAATAGGTATTACCACCATCTTTCTTACCTAATACCAACTAAGTATGACCAATTTAAAACATGCTTGCAGTACACTAGTTTTCAGTTGTGTTTATCTTATTCTCTATTTTCTTCCTTTATAACTATTTTTTCAATTGGTAAAAACTTTTAAGAATATAGGTGACATGATTAAAATATTCAAAATGTAGAGGACCCACTGTTTGTTCTTAAGGCAGAGATGTGGCTCCAGACAATGAGATTCATATCCCAGGCCACTGTAATTGGTTGGGGATAACCATTTCAATCAAGGTAAACCAATTAGAGCTAGTCCTCTTTATGAAATACTGAGAATATTAAATTTTTTCAAGAGTTACATTACTTGAAAAAAAAATATAGCCTTATCAATCTTATGTCAGCTCACATTTTTTTTGTTTTCTTAGGAAACATTCTGAAATATCAACAATTCAAAAACTGCTGGCACAGGGCGAGGCACAGTAGCACATGCCTATAATCCCAGTGCTCGGGAGGCTGAGGTAGGAAGATTACAATTTCAAAGCCAACCTCAGCAACTTAGTGAGGCTATAAGCAACCTACTGAGGATCTCAAAATAAAAAACAAAAAGGGCTGGGGATGTTACTCAGTTTAAGTACCCCTGGGTTCAATCGTGGTACCAAAATAAACAAACAAGAAAGAAATTGCTGGCAAAGTAAAGTATGGAGGAATGAAGTCCATGAGAGAGGGACAATCTGAACTTGCTAAAACTGAATTCCATGTTAAGTGATTATAATGAAGTCCCAGTGAGGAGCTGTCAAGTATCTTCATGTTCTTCAACTCAGAAACAACTTCAACCAGGCTTATGTGCAATACTTTGGTCATGTGATAGACAGCATGCATGCTTTGGACTAACTACCAGTTACAATATTACCTTTAATTGGTTCAAGTTTAAATCAACCAAAACATAACAGTTCTTGATTATAAGTTAGGAAACTACTGGACTTTCACAACAAACCTATTGTTGTTAGCATAATGACAGGAACAATCATGAAAATATGTTGTGGAACATGTATGATATGTCATGAACATCAGCAGAGCATTTTTCCACAAATGATATCATGCATGTGGCTCTTACTATACAACAAGGGAGTGAGGGGGCAACCTCTACCAGGCTAAGAAAAAAAGACACAGGACACAAATGCTAGTGTCAGAAATGAAAGAAGGTATCCAAATGTAGATCACAAGAGCCTTTTAATGATACTAGGAACAAATCTATGCCTACAAAGTTTTAAGAATGGACCAATTCTTTGAAAGATATAATTTGTCAAAATTCTAAGAAATAGACAACTTAAATAGGTATTACTAAGGAAATTACAATAATAATTAATAACTTTCTGGCTGGGCATAGTTAAGCAAGTTTAACCATGCTTAAAGTTAAACTTGCTTATAATACCAGTATGAAGTGGGATGTGGAAGGTGGAATCACTTGGGCTTAAAAGTTCAAGACTAGCCTGGACAACATAGTGAGACCTTGTCCTCAAAAATAAGAACTAAGTAAAAATTAGTAACCTTCCAAACAGAAAACATTAGACCTAAATTAGTTTGCTGAATTCTGTCAAACATTCAAGGAAAAAATTAGATGAATTCTCTACATTTTGGAAGAAAGCAAAGGGAACATTCCTTAATTTTATGAGGGCTATATTAGCCTAATACCAAAATCAGACAGACATTGCATGAAAAGTCAGTGGCAGACCAGTACTTCTGATGAGCACAGAAGCAAAACTCCCCCACAAAATACAATGTTAGCAAATCAAATCTAACAATGTGTGAAATAAATTATCCAGCATGACCTACAGGAATTGTGCAAGGCTGGTTCAATATTTGATAACCAATTTAATGTAATCCATCACAACAACAGGCTTAGGAAGAAAACTCACATGGTTATTAGTGGATATAGAAAATATAGAAAAATTTTATCTTGGATAAAATCTACCACCCATTTATGATTTAAAAAAACACACTCAGTTCAGGCATGGTGACCAATGCCTGTAATTCCTGCAGTTTGGGAGGCTCAGGCAGGAGGTTCACAAGTTTGAGATCAGACTCAGCAACTGACTGAGCAAGACCCACTCTCAAAATAAAAAATAAAAATGGCCGGTAATATAGCTCAGTGGTAGAGCACCCCTTGGTTCAATCTCTGGCACCAAATAAATAAACACAAAAAAACTCAACAAAGTAGCAATACACAGGAATTTACTCACTGATAAAGAACACCTGCAAAAAAACCTACAGCTAACAAATTTGAACATTGTACTGGAAGTCCTAGCCAATACAACAGATCAAGAAAAGGAAATAACAGGTTTACAGATTCAGAAGGAAGAAATAAAACTGTGTTTCTTCATAGATGCCATGATTATCTATGCAGAAAATAGAAAAGAACTGACATTAAAAAAACTATTGGAATCAATAAGTGATTCTAGCAAAGATGCAGAATACAAGGTTACTATAAAAACTAATCACTTTCCTAGACACCAGATAATCACTTTCCTACATACCAGCAATAAGCAAGTGAAAATTTAAATTAAAAGCAAAGCATCATTTAAGCTGATACTCCCCAAAATGAAAACTTAAGAATAAACCTAACAAAATGTGTACAGGATGCAGATGAGGAAAATTACAAATCTCTGATAAGAGAAAAAATTTTAAAATAACCAAATAAATGGAGAGATACTCTTTTTAAAAATAGAATAATGTCAAGATGTCAGCTCTTTCTACTTGATCTATGGATTCAATACAATCCCAATAAAAATCTTGACAAGTTACTTTGTGTTCATTGAAAATCTGATTCTAAAGTTTATATGGACAAGCTAAAGATCTAGAATAGCTAAAACAGTATGAAAGAAGAACCAAGACTCTTACTATCTGACGTTAAAACTTACCATAAAGTTACAGTAAAGGAATGTGTAGTATTAGTAAAAGAATAGACATTTAGATCATTGGAACAGAAGAAAACCCAAAACACACCAATATATAGTCAACCAATCTTTCACCAGAGCAAAGACAATTCAATGCACAAAAGATAATCTTTTCAACAAATGAAACTGGAACAAATGGACATGCACATGCAAAAAAATTTGAATCTACACATCTAACTTTCCCCCTTCACATAATTAAAAGCAGATCACAGACTCATGGGAAATGCAGAATTACAAAACTCCAAGAAAACATAGGCCGAGATCTAGATAACCTTGCATTTGACATTAACTTTTTAGATAGAGCACCAAAGGCATGATCCATGAAAGAAAGAATAGATTAGCTGGACTTCGATAGTTTTACCTCAGCAAAGGACACAGTCAAGAGAATAAAAAGACAAACCAGAGAGTGGAAGTAAATATTTGCAAAAGTTGTGTCTGATAAAGAACCATTGTCCATATCAAGCAAAGATCTCTTAAAATTCAATAATAACTCTGGGCATAGTGATGTATGTTGAAATCCCAGTGACTCCGGAGGCTGAGGCAGGAGGATCACAATTTCTATACCAGCCTCAGCAACGTAGTTGAGGTCTTAAGCAACTTATGGATGCCTTGTCTCAAATTAAAAATAAGGGCCGGAGAGGTGGCTCAGTTATTTAGTGTCTCCTGGGTTCAATGCATAGTACAAAAAAAAAAAACTCACAACAACCCAATCCATTTTAAGAAAATCCCCAAAATGGATACCTTATTAAAGAAAATATATACAGATGGCAAATAAACATAAGAGATGATTCACATCATACATTGGAGAAATGCAAATTTGAACAGTGAGTTGCTTCTACACATCTCTTAAAATGACCAGAATCATAATGCTGCTAACATGAAATGCTAGCACCAACTTGCCTTCACTGCTGTTGGGAATGAAAAATAACACAGCTCCTGTGGAAGACAATGTCGCAGTTTCTCACAAAACAAAACACTCTACTATCCTAACATTCAGTAATTGCATTCCTTGTATTTACCCAAACTTGCGGAAAACTTATTTCCACACAAAAACCTGTGTACAGTTATTTATGGCAACTTTATTCATAATTGCCCAAACTTGGAAGCAACCAAAATGTCCTTCAGCAAATGTGTTAACTCCAGAGGATGAAGTATTACTGAGCACTAAAAATGAGCTATCAAGCCAAGAAGAAACATGGAGGAAATCCACGATGCATGTTACCAAGTACAAGAAGCCAAGTTGAAGAGGTTACACAATGTGATTCCAACTAGATGACACTCAGGAAAAGGGAAATCTATGGAGACAACAAAGACCAGTGGTTCTAGGGACCGGGAAGAGGGAAAGATAAATAGGCAGAGCACAAAGGGTTTTCAGGACAGTGAACTATTCCATGTGGTATAGCAGTGGATCCATATTGATACATTTGTCCAAACCCATAAAATGTATAATTTTAAGAATCCTGATATAAACTATGAACGTTAAGTAAATGCAATTCACTAACAAAGGGTCATTGATTGGTAATAAATGTCCCACTCTGGTGGGGGTATCAACCATGGGGAAGGGTAAGCATGTGCAGAGGCAGGGAATATATGGGAAATCTCTATAGCTTCCACTCAATGTTACTGTGAACTTAAAACTATTCCAAAAATAAATCCTATTATAAGAGGTAATAGCTACATGATAAGTATTTTTTACCTGGTACAGTAGTGGGTAATCTGCAGTCACCTAGAACATGCACTATTGGACAGCCCTAACTTGTGACACATGTTCAGTTCTCATTGGAAGGTGAGATCAAACTCACTATAAAGGAGAGAGCACTGGATTGGGTATTGGAAGTCTGGTTCAGTCTAGCCTCGGTTACTCACGTAAAAATGACCATGCATGTTCTTTGGTCTGCATCATAGAGCAGTTGAGAGAAGGTGTGCGCTAATGCTCCAAAAATGTCAACTATCTGAAAGGAAACAGGAAAAGGGGCATGGGAGGAAGGAGCAATGGGAAATAGAAGGGCCTGAGGAGATCAACTGGAAAACAAGAGGGAGATGGAGCGTAAGAATGATTGCATCTTAACTGCACAGAAATGGATTGCTTCAATAAAATGCAGGTATGATTTACAGCTTCTAGATAGGTCTTTCCTTTCCATTCATCTGTCCTAATATTTAAGATGACTGCTTTCTTAATTTGTTTCGATGGGGCTTAGAAAGACCCTGTTGAAACAGAAGCACTCCTCTCTGAAGTAGGCTCTCGCAGTTATCAGCTGTCAACACCCATGTGCTGGTAAGAGTCCATAGTGATCAAGTAACAGGGGTCCACTTCTCCTTTTGAATATGGCTCTGAGGCTTATTTTTAAAAGGGACATGATTTCCTTTTCCTCTTCTCCTTCCTGCACCCTCCCTAGCCTGGGGGCAGGTAACAAAATTACCTTGAGTTATCTGAGCTTCACTGAAGGAGATAACTGCCAGAGGATCTAGGAGGTGATTATCTCCCAAATTAACAAGTGAATGTTACATCAGGGCACCCTGGGATCCCCTGTCAGGGCACACCTGGAATGTAGCCTTTGAAGAGCTCCTTTAAAAGCCCACTGTTCCTCCTAATGGGGAGAATCACAGCCTCTGGGACAGGAGTTCCCTGTGCTTCTCCTTTGCTAGCAGAGCAATAAAACTTCTTTTTTCTTTTTCTCCAAACTGTGTCCTGGTTATTGAATTGGCATTGGGGACAAGGACCACTGTGGTGTGCAAAAAAGAGTCTTTGTCCTCAGTGAGGTGACAGTCTAGCAAGACTCTAGTAAACAGGTACCAAAACCATCAACATGAATAGCCACAGGAAAAAGGGCATAGATTAGAGATGCTATAAAAACCTTAAGGAGACCTCAGACACCTTCCATTGTGGAAACAGCAGTAAACAGATTTAAAGCAGTGGTTCTGCAAGCTTGGTTCTCCAGATGAGCAGTACCAGGTGGGAATTTGATAGAAAAATAAATTCTCACCAGGAGCAGTGGTGCACATTTGTAATCCCAGCGATTCTGGAGGCTGAAGTAAGAAGTTCGAGTCTGAGACCAGCCTGGGCAACTTAGTGAGATCCTGTTTCAAAATCAAATGAAAGACTTGGGATGTCGTGGTCATGTGCTTCCTCAGTACATGCTAAACCCTGGGTTCAATTCCCAGTGTTGAAAAACAAAAAGGCAATGTAAGTTCCATAAATCCTCTGGCTTTTCCCCACATCCATGGAGTCAGAAACTTTGGGATAGGGGAGGCACAGCAATAAGTGAATTCACTGTAAGGAAATCCCATGGAACCACGCTGGACACGGGAAATCACATAAGGGAGTTTATTAGGCAAACAGAGTGTCTCCCTGCAGGGTAAGAAAGAAAATGAGAGGAAAAGAAAGAGAATGAGAAAGGGCGTGAGCTAGAGAGAGTGTGAAAGCCAGGAGGATAAAGAAAAGTGAGGAGGAGAGACAGAAGAATGGAAAAGATGGCAGGGAAGCTACAGTAAATAGTTGAATTCTCCCCGGCTAACAGGGACCAATAACGGAGAAGGATACTTGCAAGCTGACTGATGAACCAATAGCTAGTTAGGATGTCTACAGATTGACAAGTGGTTGGGAGGCAGGGAAAATGACTGCACCTGATGGGCGGGGGAGCAACTTTATACATTACATTCACTAACTTGCCACATGATTCTGACACATGCTAAAGTTTGAGAAATAGTAATCTAAAGGATGTGTTGGATTTAATATGTTAGCACTTTGGGGAGAGGCAGGGTATTATGGTTTAAAAATGAGATGTACCTCCAGGGCTGGGGAGATAGCTCAGCTGGTAGAGTGATTACCTCACAAACATAAGGCCCTGAGTTGGATCCCCAGTACCGCAAAAAACAAAAAACAAAAAACAAAAAACGAGATGTACCTCCAAAGCTCAAGTGTGAGACAATGCAAGAAAGTTTAAAGGTAAAATGATTGGGTTACAAGAGGTTTAATCCAAATAGTGCATTAATTCCTCAGAGATTAACCTGGGTGCAACTGTAGGGAGGTGGATCCCTGGGGGTGTGCATTTAGGTTTATATTTTGCTCTCCTTGAGCTGAACCTAGGCTCTCTCTGCTTCCTGGTACCCTGTCCCCAGCTACTTTTGTCCACCACACACTTCTGCTATGATGACCTGCCTCATTTTGACATAGGGATTTAGATCAAAGAAAGAAATACTGAATCTTAAAGGAAACACCTGCCAGCCATTGAGACAAAGAAAGCATAGTTTTAAATCTTGAACAATATGCCCTTGGCCCATGACCTTGACCCCTGCTGCCCTTGTAAAATGAGGGAAATACACAAGGGGAGGGAAAACTGGGATGAAATTATGCAGCTCCACCCTGGACCCACCTCCTGCCTGGCCCTTCAGAAAACAGTGAAGCCCAGCTCAAGTCAAGGCTGCTTCTCACCCTTGAGGTAGCTAGTCTCCCTTGAATGTGTATCTACCTTCCCAAATAAACCTCTGTCTAGGCCTTTGCCTAGCTTATGCTAAAATTCTTTTCCATCACGTATGCCAAAAACCCTGCTGGTCCTGAATCAAGTTCCCCCTCTCCCCGGACCCTTCTGTGACAATTTCTGACCCTGATGAATGGTGTCAGCTATCTATGGGCTGAGACCTCTGAAATCCCAAATAAACCTTCCTTCCTTTAATTGTTCTTGTCAGGTCTTTTGGTCGTAGAGGCAGAAATGCTGACTAAAACATGGTGTTATGATGAGACAGGTGAAAAGACGTTCCTACTTCAGAAAACGTCAAGAGCAGAGACCCCCAGAAGGGACAGGTAGAGCTGCAAAAGACCTGAGAGTCAGAGTGAAACAGACATGAGAAGAAAATAATCCTTCAGTTTTCAAAATTAAGAGTAGCCAAATGTCAAGCCAGAGACAGAATCTGCTCATAGACCTGTCTTCCTTAGCCAGCAGAAAAATCAGCTTTGATTTTAACAAGTAGAAGGAGTAAGATCACCATGCATTTACATCACCAGCTTGGCCCCCAAAGACCTTTGCTTTTTCAACCCTTGCTAAATCAGTGTTGGTTGGAGTAATATTTAGTCCTTTAGAGCAAAAGTTCTCAGCCATGGCTGCACATTGGAATCATCTGGGATCTCTTTAAAAAAAAAAAAAAAAAAGATACAGTAGGCAAACTTGGAACAATTAAACAAGAACTCCAGGGATGGGACTCATCAATAGTGTTTGTTTTGTAAAACTCTCTAGGTGATTCTAATGTGCACCAAAGAACTCCTTGGGCACCCCTCAGCTTGAAAAGCAGGACACATCAGGTCTTGGTCTGGTAGAATTTCTGATGAAGGTTCTGTAAGAACCCAGAAAACCATGCTGGACACAGGAATTGACATAAGAGGGTTTATTAAGCAAACAGAGTGTCTCCCTGCAAGGTAAGAGAGAAAATGAAAGGAAAAGAGAAAGAGTGCACGCAAGAGAGAGTGTGAAAAGCGAGGATGAAAGTGAGTAGGAGAAAGTATGAGAAAAGATGGCGGGGAAGCTATCCTTAAGCAGTTGAATTCCGCAGGGCTAACAAGGGACCAATATCAGAGAAGGATACTTGCAAGCTGACTGATGAACCAATAGCTAGCTAGGATGTTCACAGACTGACAAGTAGTTGGGAGGTGGGGAAAATGACTACAACGTAAAGGGCAGGGGAGCAGCTTTATATTACATTACAGGTTCAAGATAGGAAAGAACATGAGAATGTCCATTTTGGCTCTCTTGTTTAAATCTTTGATGTTGAGAAAATTTTCTATTAGATTTTATGTTCATTTTCATGGGCAGAATGCCTTATGGACCCCAACATGCAATACTATCAGGTTATGTCTCCCATAGGGAACGTCTCTGGTTGAGGGCACAGCCCTGCAGTTTATCTCACTCTATGGGGGCTGATTCATTACTTTTGAGCTATTTTACAAATCTGTAAGTTGTAGATAACTGACATCAAGAAAAAAAATTCTTGTCTAACAACATGCAAATAAACTATCTGGTAGAGGGTCAGAGGACTACCTCCCACCTGCCCAAGCCAATTTTCTACAGAAAGTTCATTTCAATATTCCTGATCTGCTACACAGGCACACTCTTTGGATTTTCCTCTGAACCTTTTGTAAGCTCTCTCCAGTTTCTTCATTAATAATTATTAGATTACATAGAGGGAAATGAGAAGGAAGAGGGGCAGGGGTATGAAAGATGGTGGACTGAGACAGACATCATTACCCCATGTACATGTATGATTACACAAATGGTGTGAATCTACATTGTGCACAACCATAGAAACAAAAAGTTGTACCCCATTTGTGTACAATGAATCAAAATGCAGCCTGTAAAAAAATAAAATAAAAAAATTGAAGATCTCAAATTAAAAAAAAAAAAAATTTGGCACTAGGAATTCAACCTGGGGAAGCTTTACCACTGTGCTACATCCCTACACTTTTTTTTTCTTTTTTTTTTTTTTCAGTGCTGGGAATTGACCCAGGGCCTTGTGCTTGCAAGGCCAGCACTCTACCAACTGAGCTATATCCCCAGCCCCTCCTTAATTTTTGAGACAGGGTCTTGTTAAATGGCTGAAACTGGTTTCCAATTTGCAACCCTCCTGCCTCAGTGTCTAGAGTTGCTGGGATTATAGGCGTGTTCCACTGTGCCTAATTGCTAATTTCACAGCTGAATGAGAGTCATGATTTTACCTTTTCTTCTAAAATCCTGTGTTTTAGTCAGGCGCAGTACTGCATGGCTATAATCCCAGCAACTCGGGACTCTGAGGCAGAAGGATTGCAAATCAGAAACCAGCTTCAGCAACCTAACAAGACCCTGTCTCAAAAAAATAAATAGGGGCTGGGGAGATAGCTCAGTCGGTAGAGTGCTTGCCTTGCAAGCACAAGGCCCTGGGTTTGACCTCCAGCACTGCAAAAAAAAAATAAATAAATAAAAAGGGCTGGAGATGTAGCTCAGTAGTTAAGCACTCCTGGGCTCAATCCCAGTACCAAAAAATAAATAAATAAATTATATTTTAATCTAACCTTTAGTGATTGTTAGGGTCCCATTCCCACTAATCCCCGGAGAGTCAAAGTGAAAACACAGTAATGCAAATCCCACAACGAGGTTTTATTAAAGCAAGCTGGAGCCTGGACCGCAGCTGAGGGGAGGGAGCAGCCCCGAGTGGCGAGAAAGCGCTCTATTTAAGAGCTTTTTCCAGCATTCACACACAAGGACCTGTACATTATTGGTTAAAATTCACACAGCTAAATACTTGTCCTCTTTTGGTTTGGTCCCTCCACTTTATTTGAATCTTATTGGGTCCCGCCAAAACTGAACTGTCCTGGAGGGAGCAGGGAGGAGGGAAGGAGTGAATTATGAGGGAGAGGGGTCAGGGCTAGGTTCCCCTGTCCTTGATAGATGGGGTCTCGGGACAGCTGCACATTCCTCAGGTAGATATCTCTGGACAGCCTTCATAAGCCCGGGGCCCAGCACATCCCATTTGACCCTTTATTGGCCCTCGAGGCACCGCTGCACGGATGGCACCCCTTTCTCAACAGTGATGAGGACCTGAGAGACCTGAAAGCTTCATAGTTGCGCTATGCATAGTGAAAAGCACCCAGGGCCCTCCACACCATTCTTTTCCTGGTTTTACCAAAGTAAGCAATCATAAAAGTACAATTCCAAGCCCCTAACTTGCAACTCCTTTTCAGAATACCAGTGGGTGCAAGTTTCTCACTAATCCATCCCCGAAAACAACTAGCTCCAAGAAGCTTCTGTAGTAGCAACATCTTGGTTTTGAAGCCAGAACTGGGCACAGGTTGTTAGTGTAGAAAGAGGGTTTTGGGTCAAATTGAGGAAATGGAGACCATGGAGGCCATCAGAATCTGGGAAGTTGGAGACTGCCCCTGGGAGACTGGAATGTCAGTGTCTCCGGAGTCCTTTTGATCACCAAGGTTACCTGCCTAACTGCCCCTACCAAAAAGCTGTGGGCAGGGGATTGCTCATTAATGCCCCCTGGGCCCCTATCTGCCGGAATCCTCCCTATGGCCCTTCCCCTGCCATCTGCTTCTTGCCTTTGCTATGTCACCGGCATCTCCTGGTCTTGGGCCTAGTCACATAGGCAGGAAGGAGAGAGATAAGGGGGGGAAGAACTGGAGAACAAGAGACCCTAACCTATAAAAGATGTAGGGTGTGCTCACTTATTGGGATTCTAGAACATCAGCCATGGCTCCCTTCTCACTCCCCAGAGAAGTCTGTATTATTACCTTTAAATAAAACCTGCTTCATATGCTTGCCTTGGCGTGCTTCTCTGATGTTACACTTCAACACCTGAGGAAGCAGAACTCGTCAGTGGTAAAAGGCGGTATCAGTTTCATTAGTGGCAACAGAAAACTCTCCTTAGTTTTTTTGTTATTGGAGATATTCAGTCCACATTTCTTTAGCTTCTGCCAACCAAAGATGATTAAGTTCAGCCTAATCAATAATTGCCAAAACATCTAACACTTTTGTCTTTGACTCCTCTCTATTTTCTGTTATTAAGAACACAACAAAGACTTGATAAATTAAGAAAAGATTATTTTGGCTTATGGTTTTGTGAGTCCCAGGTCAAGGACTGGCCTCTGGTGATCACTTTCTTCCTGACAGAGTCCCCAAATGGCACAGGGGCAGGTGAGGGGCAGGAAGTACACTGTGTATATCTCCCCTTGTCTTTTTTTTTTTTTTTTGGTGCCAGGACAGAACTCAGGGTCTCGCACACACTGAGGGAGTGCTTCACCAGTGAGCCAATTTTCCAGCCCTTTTCTTATAAAGGATTCAATCATGGTGGCTCCACCCTACTGCTTTTTATCTAATCCTAAAACTCCAGCCCTCAACACCAATATCCCATTGAGTTTTCACCTGCTTAATGCCTCGCAATGGGTCTTAAACTCCAGCCTGGGCTTTCAGAGGGGACAAATCATATTCTAAGGACAGCAAACTTTCCCACATGGAGCCTTTGCGTTCCTGTAATCAGTATCAATCTGCGAGTTTCAATTTTCCACAAAAAAAGCAATGTCCACTTTCCTTTGTTTTTCTTCGATACAAAAAAAAAAAAAAATTTAAAGACCTTTAACCACAAATTCCAAATGCACAATAGTAGTTAACTTGAGGTTCTTTGAAACAACATACAAAAACACCAGAGAGCTTCCACTCTGTATGAAAAATGGCCAATGCTGTTACCAAATAAAATAAATGGCCCGTTAAAACTTTGAAGGGTCTCCTCTCAACTCTAAAAGTGAAAGGGCTAGGGCAGTGGACATTACATAAAATTACATTTAAATGCAGAATAAAACTTGTTTGAGAATGCTTAGAATGCTTAGAAGAAAGCCCAGAGGCTGTTGAAAAATATGAATTATCTCAATTTCAGAAGTGAATGTGATTTCTCTGAATTCAGGTTCAAGTATGTCCACCAACTTGAAACGTGATACGATACCCAGTTTCTGTTTGGATTGGAATTAAAATAAACTTTTTCCTGGGTTATATTAAATTGATACCCAAAATCTTGAGCTCAATGCTTTTGCTGAGTTGAAAAATAAAATAGAAAATGTTTTGCTCATTTTAAATAAAAAAGAGTGGGTACTTTGTTTTCCCTATATAAGATCTTCAAGGGTGAGTAATAATAGTGTTCAGGCATTGCTAATTCAAGGAGATTTGTTTGTTGCATGTAATTTCTAGGTAAAACCCTGGTCACACACAAACAATCCTTTCTGATGTCAGTTGGGCTGCCTTGCAAAAAGCAATTTCCAGCAACCTCTACCTACACTGAGAAACTCCCCGTTCCATGACATGATTTTATTTTTCAGGACCAGCTCTTGTAATTGCATGCAATCATTTAGGTGATTGTTGAGTGTGCTGTATTCAAACGAAATGCTTTCTTTTGAAAAGTAACACTTTGCCATGCTGAATCCTTCAATTTCTAACCAGAAGAAGTGGATTTTAATAGCCCTGGCTTAAATCTCTATTTAGGATATTTCTCCTTGAACAATGGACTCATTTTTTTTTCCTACTATGGTATTATATCTATTATATCTTTATTTGGTCATTTCATTATGGTGAGGAATATCAGTATTCCCACTCCCCTTTTTTTAAACCACTTTGCAACTTCATTATTGTGGAGATGCACTTACAGGCTCAGGAGCTCCCCTGGAGTAGGGATTAAGTCACCCCAGGCCCAGCACTGACCATTGTCTTGCTGAGTCTCCCCAAAGAAGCATTAGATGACTGGATACCCTTCCTTGAAATCTTTCTTGGCCTCCCAGGGCCTGCAGGAGGATTAAGAGGATAATGCCATCAAAAGGCATGCACCCTCTCAGCAGGGCCATTTTCAGAAAACAAGAAGAGTTAAGGCTACTCAGGAAGAAAGAGAAGCAGCTCTGCATGTTCTGTACTGAGGGAAGCACAGTGCAGCTGTACCAGGACAGCCACACAGCACAGGTCCCCTGAGCCCCCCTTGAGCTCTGCCCAACCCCCACACACCCAGAGAGCATTTTGCACAACACAGACTGGGTAAAATGTGCAATTCAGAATGTTCTGTCTCTCTATTGCTATTATTTGCATAGTGTGGATGTAACACTTTTTTTAAAGTTTTTTTTTTTAGTTGTAGATGGACACTATACCTTTATTTCATTTATTTATCTTTATGTGGTGCTGGAACCCAGGACCTCACACATGCTATGCTAGTACTCACCACTGAACTACAGCCCCAGCCCTAGATGTAACTTTTAAGTTAAGCATCACTCCATTCTCTGGGGACCAAATATCTCTGTGGGGGAAATATCTAAGTGGGGGAAATCCTAATCTTACAGCCCACTCTCATGGAATCCATTTGCTTTCCTCTAGGGCAGAAAAACAAAGGTATTTAACCTTTCTTTCCCATTGATGCTCATGAGTAAGATGTGGATGATAATAATATGCAACTGATATAATTGCTATAAGTACAATTGCTGAAGCTCTTACAAAAGAGCCTGGTATATGTACACATATGTTTGTTTTTTAGTAGGCAAACTGCACAAAGAGAAACTTTCTTCAGATTTCTACTCTTAAAAGTCAAGGCACATCAAAAGTCTGGACTGACAAAATTTCCATTCGAAGATAGCCAGGATGTTACAATCAAGTAGGGAGGTTGCTGGGCCATATCATTTTTGACACTTTGCTAATGTAGGATGAGTCCAAACATTACCCTACCCCTTAGGGGGACATTTACAAATACCAAGCTGACTGCTCCTGTGGAAAATGTGCCTGCTAAGAGGAATGCAAGTGATCTGAAATGCAAATTTGAACATTGTTTAGAGATGGTGATCTCTAAACACAATCCTCGATGAGAAAGATGCATATATCCAAGTAATCTTATTAAGTTACCTAACAATGACACATTAATGGAGTATCAGCTCTGTGGCAGTCATAAACACATCTGCCCAGCCATTCACCTGCACTTTACAGATGGTGAAACAGAGCTGAAAGAAGGGAGTCAGCTTAGTAAGTCAGACATGTACCTTATATGAAGTGCTTTTCACTCATTCACTCGGTCTTCATAGCACTTTTTGGCTTACAGAGAAGCTTACCCTAACTCCAAGAGGCCACTTAACTAATAACTGGTAGAGTCCAAATGTTAAGTCTCTGAGACTCTCAAGCTCTGGATATTTTACACTGAACCACAGACAAAAGGATGCAAGAAACCAGATTTCAATAGTTGCTTTTAACTTGCTTTACACAGAAAGACGGGAGCCTTTTCTAGTCCAGCTCTTTATCAACAAAACCAAGTGAAGGGACCTGCAGGGACCTCATGTGTGGGGGTAGGGGGCCAGCTTTCTGTGACTTTTAGAAACCAAAATGACTAACCAGAAGCTCTCCTACTTGGAGTGGTGCTGGGGCAGTGCTGTGGAGCACCGCCACCCCATCTGAGGAGACCAATTTGGTTTTAACCATCCTGTGAAGTCTACTGTTCCTCCCTATAGTTTGTGTAATGTATAAAGCCGCCCGCCTCTCCCATTACAGGAATTTCCAGCCTCCCCATCACCTGTCAATCTGCGCTCTGCCCGCCTCTTATGTTACAGGAATTTCCGGCTTACGCTGCCACCATTTTCCTACTTCCCATGTTACGTACTAACATGCTACTGGTTCATCAGTCAGCTTGCAAGAATTCTCCTCCGCTATTGGTTCCTCCCAGCCCCCCCCCCCCCCCCCAGATTCCAATATCTGGGAGAAGCCACACGCCATCTTTCTCTTTTGCCCCTTCTTTTCGCCCTGAGTGGTCGTGCTAATCATCCGCATAAATAAAGTCTCTTGCGTGAGACCTCCTCGTGTCTGTGGAGAATTTTTTTGGGAGCTGTTGGCGAGCCACAACTGAGCCAAGCGAGCCAGCAGCAGTTTAGCGGGATCCCGCAGTGGTGGCTGCCTTACATCTCGCGAGCGCGCAGTGGGCCGCGGCCCAAGTTGAGCTGCATTTTTCCCCTTACAGTTTGAATGTGTTGGAGCCCCTGTTTCTCAAACTAAATAATGTTCTTTTAAAAACTGTAAAATTTATCCACAACCACTGTTTGGTTTGCTGGTGAAATACTCTAGGAAACAAAAAACAAACAAACAAAAAAAACAAAACAAAAAAAACAGGATTCAAACTGGAGTTAGATATTTGTCTTTAAATTCTGGAATCTACTGGTTGATCAGCAGCAGCTTTGTTTTTTTCCACTTTGTACAAATTAATGTGGTTGCTTGTCCAGACAATCAGATAAAGCTCTATAAATCAGTGTGCATTCAGCACTTTTGGGGAAAAAAAAAAACAAACCCTCAAAATAGATCTTACACTCCTGCTAGCATAGTGAAGTAAATTCATATTTGCAGTAAGAATAAGAAAACCTTAGATGAGTCTAAAACACTAATTTGATCTCTCCGAACATATTTTTGGAATAGGCACTTAAGTTTTAAGTACCTTTTGAATATCAACCTTACAGCATGGAAAAGTAACCAAGTATGTAGTTATAATTACTGAGTCTGGGACTGGATTTATATGGGTTGAAATTGTAGCTCTAACACTCACTGTGTGACTGCATACAAGGTACTTAACTTCCGTCCTCCATCTTTCTTTTCTGTAAAATGGAGATTGCAATAGTGACTTTCTCATTGACTGTGGTGAGGATTAGAGTTAGTCTATGTAAAGCTTTAAGGACATTAAGTATTTTATAATTCCTGTCTCTTAATTAGTTTATTGAACTACTAAACATGGGGGGAAAATGGGGTTTTCTACCCTTACCTCAAGTGGCCACATGGACACATGCTTTCCTTTCTGCTCCTGCAGCCCTGACACATGCTTCTGACCCCCACCCTCCCTCAACCAACTGTTTGTCATCTTGCTGAATAAGAATAGATAGTGAAATGTCAGGCAGTCAGGGTAATGGGCCCCATCAAGGCCTTTTTCAAATTGTAAAGACTACTCTAAGAAGCTAACCCTTGGGAACATCCAGCCAACCCCTTTGTTCCAGGGGGGCAGGGAAATGGAAGGTAGGGGTGAACCCGAATGGGAGTTGAAGGGTATGGAAAATAATATCCCTGCAACATAGCCCCCAAAGAAAAATGGAGAGAGGACAGAAGGGAAACTAGCCAAGGAACAATGGACCCTGGGGGAAAGGGGTGGATACTGAATCCTGAGCCCTAAACCATGACTTTCCACCATGGCTAATTAGTCCTAAATGGAAGCACAGCAAATACCAATGGGTAAGATTTGAGTACTCATCCCTGGGAACTGGACTCTTATCTCCCTGGACAGCAATGAGTTTCAACCTTTTTACAACTATCTTCCTAAATTAAAGTTTTAACCTGTTCAACTAGTCCCTGACTGTCAACTGCACATACACAGCTCCCAATGATTACATCATTGTACCCTATAAAACCAAAATCCCCTCTGTAGTTGATGGCCATTTTCCCCATCTGGAAAATGGGCCCCAACAGCGCCAGAGTGTGCGAAGGAATAAAGGCTTCTCTGAACCATTGAGGTCTGCTTGCCTTCCCTTTGCGCTTACAGGAGTTACAGAAAAGATTAAAACTCAAAGGCTAAAGAACACAGCCAGCAGCCATCAAAGACTGTTTAACATAGATTTGAGGCCATGGGCATACCCCAAAACCAAATAAATCCCTAAGCTAGTGCACCAAGATGGTATACTGCTAAAAGTGCCCCTTAACCATCTCAGGAGTTCAGACTCTTCTTGTAACAGAGGTCCACTTTATGCTTTGAATATAGTTCTTGCTGCTCTGCCACTGCAACTGAGTTTTGCTGTGTTCCTTTCTCTGCTCCTTTCTCATCTTTCCCTCTCTCTAATCTCAGGGGAAAATGGGATTACCCTTCTTCCCCATCCTAGGCAGAGTTATCTGTCCTTGAGCACACACCTGCACCAGATCTCAGAAATTACTGTCTCCCAAATTAATAAGAGAATTCCAACTTTGGACAGGGAACACAACATGCGGAATGTAGCCTTTGATTCATCTCTTTCAAAATCTCCTGTTGCCCATGATGGGCCGAATCACAGCCTCTGGGACAGGGACGACCCATGTTTCTCCTTTCCTTGCAAAGCAATAAAACTTCTTTCTCCTCCTCCTCTTCTTCTTCTTCTTTTTTTATTTTTTTATTTTTATTTTTTTAAACCATGTCCTTGATGTTGAATTGGCATTGGGGACAATGATCAAACTTTTGGTAACATTCTCGCATACATAAATCCTACTCTTTGCCTGTGATTATTGTCTGTGGATTTTATTCTTCAAATTTGCGAGACAAGAACCCAGAAGGAAACTGGCGTGAGTTCCTGGGCTTTGCTGTGACCCTAAGTGCTGCAACGTGCTACAGGCTGCTCTGCGTTCCATACCAGCAGGAAGGAATCCACTTTTGCAGGCTCTGGCCCTGGTACTGTCCCCAACATGCATCACCTGCTGTGATTAGCTGCAAAAACTGAAAGAGGCTTGCTCCTCTGCAGAGGCCTGCAGCCTGCACAAACCCCAGCCACCAGCAAAAATAGGGATCTAGTTTCATCCCCAGACTCCAGTTTCATGCTTCCTTCTGATTCTTCATTCTTACAGTGGCAGTGATGCACTCAGAGTTTATAGCATAGATTTCCTTGAAACCAACTGGAAGGAGATCATAGGCTTTGAAAACATTCCTAGCCCTACTGTTTAAACAAAGGGTGAACATGTGGCCCACAGTTCAAACTCAACTGGCAGGAATCATTTGTTTATGCTTTTTAAATTTTTTTAATTAGTGGTTGTCATTTAAAACTTGGAAATGTCTCATATAAATTGAGATTTCCAGTTTTGCTAGCCAAGAAATAGGACAATGATAGGTCAGAGGAAAAGATAGAGAGAAAATAAGGTTAGATGATCAGAGTTGTAACCCAATCAGTGCACTAATCCACTGGTATTGATTTTACTGGGTGGTAATTACAGGCAAACAAGGTATGGCTGAAGAAGATAGGTAACTGGGGGGCGGTAACTTTGGTGTTGATACTCTGTCCCTGGTGACCAGATCTCTCTTTCTGCTTTCCTCCACCACACTCTTCCACCATGATGTTCTGCCTCACCTTGGGCCCAGAGCAAGGAAGTTGGCCATCTATGGACTGAGACATCAAAAAACATGAGTGCCAAATAAACTTTTCCTCTTCTAAATTATTCTTGTCAGGTCTTTTGGTCACAGCAGTGAAAAAGCTGACTAAAACAAATAGAGGTGTTAAATCTTGGACTTTGGAATCAGACTATATCACTACTGGGTGTGATTTACAAACTATTATCTACTCTAGGCCTGGACAGCCATAACTTAAAAAAAAAAAAAAAAAAAAAATGATGCAAATACTACCTTGCTTTTAAGTCTGGGGCATAAGAATTAAATCAAGAGTCTAGCATGGTGCTCCAGGTATGCATGTTTCAATCACTTAGAACTGCTGAGTGTAAAGGAGAAGCACGAAAGAGACTGGAAGATACCCTTCGCAATCTCTTAAGGCCAGTCACCCAGTTGGGAAAAGAAGGAAAAACAAAGAATAAAAATTTTACAAACCTTAAGCATAGTTGCATGGTTTGCATATGAGGTATGCCCCAAAAGCTCACATGTGAAACAATGTGGGCATGGTCAGAGGTGATGATTAGATTATGAGATCAGTAACCTCATCAGTGGATTAACCCACTTGTTGGATTAATAGTTTGAAAGGATAATGGGTGATGACCACAAGCAGGTAGGGTGTGACTGGAGGAAGTCCATCACAGGGAACACGCCTTTGGGGTTCATATTTTGTCTCTGGTGAGTGGAGCTCTCGCTACCTCTTGGCTATCATAAACTGAGCAGACTTCGTCTGCCACACTGTTCTACCATGATGTGTGCCTCACCTTGGGCTCAGAGAAATGGAGCTGGCCAACCATGAATCACAAACCTAAATAAACATTCCTCCTCTAAGTTGTTCTTTTTGGGCATAGTGGTCACAGTGACACAAAGCTGACTAACACAACCATTCAGTGTGGGAATCTCTTATAAGGTAAATGAGTGAAATTTAAATCAAAAGTTCATGGGATTGTGATAGAACTTGTGGAAGGGGCTAGAGGTGGACAACTGAGATGCTGAAGACCTGGTTCACACTCCCAGAAATGGTTCAGCAAGAACAGTCATTACTTTTGTCAGTTATAAATTAGGAATAAAATTTGCTTCGTATAGCTAGGTTTCTATTCAAGGTCAGTTGGACATGAATAAATTGCTTCATATGATAGATGTGAACAATTTTTACTCCTGGCTCAGACCTTTCAAAATACTTGTGGGAGAAAGAGAAAAAGAGCAGAAACTAAATTAGAGCAAAAGCAGATTCTCTCTATGAAGAATGTCATCCTTGGGAGGTATTGAGCTTCCCGAGTTATTTGTAAGGAATAAGAAGGTTCAAAAGGCTTTTTGGAGAGATTAGCTCTGCTTCTTAAAATCTCAGGTTGCTTTTTATCAAAAAAGTTCTTCTGATCTTGAGTGGTCACGGCATCCCCGTAGAATTCCTTTATGGATGTTGTTAGGGGATGTAATACAATTGTCAATATGCAGACAATGAAGCAACCAAAGGGATATTGCCTTCTAGGATTGCACACACTCCTGTTAGCCAAGATGACTTCCATAGAGAAGATTATTCTTATTCGTCTCTCACCTAAGTTCACCTTACTGGAAAATCCCCCTGGTTTAGGGCTCTCCAGAAAAGTGAAACTCTGTGGATTCACTGAGAGTTTCTCTGCCTGACTCTATAGCCTGAATATTGTAGTTAGAGATGAGAAATGGGAAAGACAATGCCATAATTTAATTCATACATCTAAATCTTTGCTGAAGAAAATCATTGTCTGAAAGGGCTTTGTTTTAATCAGCTTTTTTGGGTCACTGTGACCAAAACACCTGTGAAGGACAGCATAGAGGAAGAGAAGTGTATTTTGGCTCACAGTTTCAGAGATTCAGCCCAAGGTTGGTTGAGGTCGATTCCATTGCACTGGGTTCCAGGGTAAGCAGAACATCATGGCAGAAGGGCACAGTGGAGAAGGAAGTCAGGACATGGCAACCAGGAAGCAGAGAGAGCTCCACTCACCAGGGACAAAATATAAGCCCCAAAGGCATGCCCCCAGTGACCCAGTTCCTGCAGGCACACTCTTGCCTATAGTTACCACCCAGTTAATCTATTCAACTGAATGAAGCATTAATTTGGGTAAGCCTCTCTTAACCCAATCATTCGCCTCTGAATTTTCTTCCATTATTTAACATCTGAGCTTTTGGTGGGGGGACACCTCATGTCTAAACTGTACCAGGTTTTCTCTTCTTTTCTGCCTGTCAAATGCTACTTGCCTTTTGAGACTTAGCTACCCACTCAACATTTCTTAAATATTCCTGAGAAACTCAGTCCCTCTATTTTATGTTCTCTTAGTAATTTTGAACAAGAAAATTTATCAGATTGCAGTTTGTTCATGGAACAACCTCGATTCTTCTAGAAGATGAATTCCTCCAAAATGAACATCATACATAAACTTCTTTGCATCTCCAGGGCCTAGAATATTCCTCAGGACATGTTAAGTAGTGTCTTGAACAATTTTCATTAGGGAACTTGATTTCACTTAGTGGGTATGTGACTGGGGAATCTGTAGTTTCACAGATAAAGCAGTTATCATGTTCCTTCGATGACTTCTGCACCATGACGTCCTGGGAGTTTCTAAACACATCAAAATGACAGAAAACCATATGTATACTCTGGTAGACATCCAGCTTTTTCTTTGATACTTATGTGGTAAAATCGTGAACTGGCATGCTAGGCTGTTTAAATGTTTCAACAAATGGCAAAAAGAAATCATCCTGTTCATTTGTTTACTCATTCAATAAACATTATTGAACACCTAACATACATCAGGCCATGTTTTAGGGGCTGGGCTGAACTAGATAATCCCTATTTCATAGTAATCTCTTTGTAGCTGGGGAATATAAATGATGGAATTAAATAGAGAAATTCCTAGGGAAATAAGTCTTATATGATAGTTGAGCTCAGTGCTGAAGAATAAATAAGATGGCAACAACATATGAAGCTCTGGTGGTTTGAAACAGGAAACAGGAGTGTGGCTTGCTGAGACAAGAGGACTCATGGGGGAAAAGGTCATTGCCCTAAAGGACAGGTAGATAAGAGAGTCCTTCAGGGATCAGATAGAAATGTGTGCCTCAGAACAGTCACCTGAGCAGAGGTGTGCATTTTATCTGACTGCCGATGCAGCGATTTAAACAGGGGAATGTCACGCTTTTGATGTGTAGACTGGCAAGATGGTTTATACAGCTCTGTGCAGAAACACACTGTGGAAGATACCCAACGGCAGTAAACAGAAACCCTGAGGGCGCTGTTACGCTGATCCAGTGGGGGTGCCATTCACTGCTGCTTGGGGTGCTTTGTGGGATCCAGATAGCACCCGTGTTAATCATGAGGAAATTACATACTTCTCAATATTGTCTTCGAGGGAGAAACAGTGATGTTCTGCTGGAAATCGCACCCAACTGACTTTTGTCTATCAGGCCTTCTATAAACAGATTTGTGGTCTAAATATCTTGAATGAGCAGAATGACTTTTGTTCAGGCCACGTTTCTGTTGTTGTTGCTTTTATCTGAGAATTTTGAAGCAGACCAATGGTGTTGCCGGAGAATATGATTGAAATGGGAAAATTTTTGAGCACTCTTCTTCACACTATGTCAGTTTTAACTCAAAAGCATGTTTGGGTCAGATCATCAAGGCAACGTGTTGATTTCTTATTTGATGCATGCAGGATCCAACAACCAAAGGGGACATGGCATGACCTCTTACTCTAAGAGCTGGAAAGGCGTGGTTCCTCTGTGCCTTGATGGGGCACCACCAAGCGAAGAAGAATTTAGCAATGAGAATTAAAGCCTCAGTAGCCACCGCCTAGGGCTCAACGTTTGCACCACACAGCTTCTCCAGTTCAGAAGGGGCCCCGGGAGTGATTCTAGTGCAGCCCCTCATCCTTTTTTCATCATTTTACAGATCAAAAACTGAAGTTCAAAGTTGACATATTTTTAAAAGTGCATATACTGGATAGTTTGCCTTTTTGTTGACTAATTCCACTGAATATGCGTTCTCTATTAAGACTAAAACCTTCTTACTGTGACATATTTGCAAAGGAAGGTGGGAAGAGTTCATCTCCTTGGGGTATTTATTTATTGGTATTAGGGATTGAACCCAGGTGTGCTTAGCCACTGAACCGCATTCCCAGCCCTTCTTATATTTTATTCTGAGACAGGTCTCGCTAAGTTACCTGGGGCCTCTGTAAATTATGGAAACTGACCTGGAGCTTGTGGTGCTCCTGCCTCATCCTCCCAAGTTACAGGAATTACAGGCATGCACCACTATGCCCAGCAAACTTGGGGTATTTAAAAGACTCAAGACTGATCCAGCAAAGTCTTTGACAAAAGCACTGTCTATATATTTATTATCTGCAGAATGCACAGAGCTCTGAAATCAGGAAGTTGCTTGTAATAATTATTGAAGTAACAATTCCAGTACTTCAAGGCCATGTGTTAAGTTATCCTGTTTTATGTATTATCTCATTTAGTTCACTGTGGAGGGAAGCGCTCCCATTATCTTAGATTTCCAGAAAAATAAACAGAAGCACAGAGAGGTTAGGCAATTTGTCCAGAGTCACAGAGTAAATGATGAAGTCAGGTTGAATCTAAGAAGTCTGACTTTACATGAGAGATCAGCAAACTACAACCTGTCAGCCAAATCCAGGCTGCTACTTATCTATGTAGATGAAGTTTTATTGAAATACAACTATACTCACTCTTTGCTCTGCCACTAAGCTACAACCCCAGCCCTTACAACTCGCTCTTTACTTTGTTGCCATAGATGCTTTTGAGGCACAGTGGCAGAATTGAATAATATGATTGAAAAAAAAAAAAAGAAATCTATTGGCCTGCTATGGTTTGAATGTATCCTTCAAAGGTTCCTGTGCTGGGAATTTACTGACCAAGTTAATATGGCAATGGTATTTGGAATTCACATCTTAGAGAGGCTATTAAGATTAGATGAGGTCATAATGGTGGGGATCCCATAAGTGTAGAAGTGGCTTTAAAAATAGAGGAAGAGAGACCCAAGTTATCATGCTTGCTCTGTCTTGCCAGATGATTCCCCCATGATATTATGATGGAGCAAGTAAAGTTCCTTGCCAGATGCTCTTCCCAGTCTCTAAAACTGTGAACCACATAAACTTCTATTCTTTATAAATTATACAGTCTCAAGTATTTTGTTATGGTAACTGAAAACAGACTACAACATGATCCTTCATAGAAAGCATTTGCTCGTGTAGAGCCTGTATCCTGAACACCCTTTAACTAAAGCTTACTAAGCACATACAGCCTGGGTAGTGCTGTGCTGGTGTAAGGCCCCCCAAAAGGAAACCCCAACTCCGTCCCATGGATCCACGGCAACCCCAATCAACCGCAGGAGGTGTCACTTGATGCAAACCGCAAGAGGTGTTTATTCCAGTGCACTGGGACCCAACTCGTGACTCATGCAGGAGTTCAGGAGTCAAGTCCCGAGCAAAAAATCTTGTAGGTTTATAAAGCCAGAGACCACACATCGGGAGGGGTCGCACATGAACGGGAAAAGGGGAACAAAGCTGCCGGGAAATTTCAAAGGGGGTCTGGGTTTGCTGATAACATACAACATGTTTCACAATGTTTTACAACAGGGCGTAGATTCTGGTGTCTTAACTGCCTGAATACTATCTTGCTCCAATTACTCTTTTACTCTCTGTTTGGGGCTGTTTCCTGGAACAGCTTTAAGGGCTTTGTTCCTAGCACTGGGAGGGAGACCTTAGGGAGTTGAGATAAAATAGACAACTTAAAGAAAATGTCCATTCTTTCACTGGGTGTTCAGTAAGCAGAACAGGTAAATCTGCTGAACTTTTGGAGCAAAGTCTTAAAAGATGCTGCCTCCCTATCTGACTAGTTATAAAAGGTGTAAGGCAAAGTGCAAAATGTAAATGGAGGACTTTTAAAAAAAAATTAAGACTTTGAAGGAAGCAGTAGCAGAACATTCAGCCAGGCAGAAGGCCTTCTTCATTCACGGGGTCCTGCAGGACTGTGCAGGTCACACATCTATGAAGCTGGCCCTGTTCCTGATGTAGCCTTGCTGACAGGCTGTGAAAAAGGAAGGCCAAGAGACCCCAGAGGCTGTCTTGGTACACAAGGAAGGAATGTTCTTCCTACCCTTGAACTTCCAGTCCCAGTGACCTCAGGGCTGAAGAGAGAGGGCAGTGAGCTCATCTGCCTGCATCGCGTCCCCCGGCAGCTCACTGGGTCACAGCCATCATTTCCAGGCAATATGTAGGAGCCAGCATCATTGGACTACAGGAATACTGGGCAATTTCAGTTCTCACATTCTGATTTTATCACTTGTCATGCAAAGGAAATATGTAACAACTCAATTCTTAGCTTCCCAATTTCTATTTCAGAATGAACAAGTAAGCATTCCAAGCAATATTTTTTTCTTTTTTCTTTTTGCAGGGGTACTGGGGATTGAACCCAGAGGAGCTCAATCACTGAGCCATACCCCAGCCTTTTTTATTTTATTTTATGTTGCTAAGTTGCCAAGGTTGGCCTTGAACTTGTCTCAGCCTCCTGGGCCACTGGGATAATAGGCCTGTGCCAACATATCTGGTTCGAAGCAAATTTTGAGAGACCTTGTACACAGGGTCCAAGAAAACTTTGCCAGGTCCTGGGAAAGGGTGTGTCTCATCAGTGTGCCCTGAGATGGTGAACAAAGGCCACAGATAGATGCATGAGAGTATTCAGGAAGGAGTGAATGCCCCAACTTTGCAGTCTAAATGTCTGCACTGGAATCCAACACAGACTAGCGCTGTGAGCTTGGACAAATAACTTCTCTGTGCCTCCATTTCTCCAGCTGTAAAGTGAGAACAGGAATGGTAACTACCTTGTAAAGATGCCACAGTAATTCAATTTAAATGTGTAAAATGCTTAGAATAGTATCTGGCAACTGCTACATGCTACAGAAACTTGAATATCACCATTGTTATTATTTGATTATTTCCTATGGAGGGAGATACAAGTTGGAGATCCTATACTATTTACTAAGGCTGATGTAACTTAAGCAAGGTTAATGCAAACGAAGGAGGTTGATATTTTAAAAAAGAAAGTAAGGAGAAATATATGAAATGAGAAATGTAGGGCTTATCCTAAGGACCATCTACCCCTCAAATCCAGCCAGTTGCTTTTATTCCCAGGACTGCTCCAGTAGAGCTAACTCTTCCTTTTTCCCAGAAGCATAAAATTTCTTTTATAAGAAAATTCCTATATTCTCAATTTTAACAATGAGTTCAACTTCATTTACCCAAAAAACCAAAGGCTGAATGTTTTCCCTGATAAGTGGATGATGATATATAATGGGGGTGGGGGTGGGGGATGAGAGGAGAATGGAGGAACTTTAGATTATGAAGAGAGAAATGAGAGGGAAGGGGGTATGAAAAATGGTGGAATGAGACAGACGTCAGTACCCCATCTATGTACATGTATGACTACACAAATGGTATGAATCTACATCATGCACAACCATAGTAAAAAAAATGATGTACCCCATTTGTGTACAATGAATCAAAATGCAATGTGTTAATACACACATACATACACACACTGGGCCTGTCAAACAATACTGAACTTATCCTCTACTCAAACATTTTAAAAGAGCTTTGCTCTGTATCCGAGTCTCATGGGAGTATGAGCCCAGAGAGGGTGAGAATCACAGTAGAGCATCAATAGACCAGGAACACAGCCCAGACCATCTGCAGACCAGTCTTTGTTGGAAGTTCTTTGGGGAGTTGTGTGGCTCTGCATGTGGAAGGACTCAAGGGTAGTGGAGAGAACAGGCAAACCTTGTCCTTCTCGAGGAACACCTTCCACATGAGAACACCAGAACCATCTCAAACTAGTCTTAAAGCCCTGGGAAGCTCAGAGTTAAAGCAGTTGCCTCTCTATAACACATTTTCTTTTTGCCCTTCTGGATTTTCATCATCATCCTTTACAATCAAAAGCCACGCGCGGGATAGAGTTAGAATCTAATGTGAATGCAAGTCACACATCTGTCATCTCCCTGGGATAGATGGATAGATGAATGGATGGATGGATGGATGAATGGTTTTTTTTTTTTTTTTTTTTTTTTTTTTTGAGAGGTAGGATATTGGAAAACAGGCATTAAATTCCCTGTCTCTCAACCCCCTATTTACATTACTTCTAATAATTAAATAAAACAATAAAGACTTTGGTCTCTGGTTAATGAAGTTGATTTATCCATTTTGGGGCTCATACCCAGCTACAAAAACAGACTGGTGACAATCATGTTTGATAATTTGCTCTCTATAGCAGATTACCTCTATGATTTTTAGTGTATACAATAGATATAAAGACCATAAATCCCAGTTGACAGGGGATATTTTTGGGGAGTCATTATATTTGTAGAATTAAATCCAGGGTTAGGCACACAGATGGGATTCACTGGGTAGATTGAATACCTGGGAACAGAACCAAATGGTGGCCAATGTTTTTGGCCAGTGTTTCTGAACATGAACCAAATAGTCAGTGGTCTATAACAGTACACTAACAAGTATCACCATAAAAATACAAGTACCGTAACAGCCCAACACAGACCTCTAATGTAACTACTACTTACTTTATCATAATGATCGCATAGCACTGATTTAAATGACGAGTATATATACAATTTGAATGGCATTTAGTATCTTTCCATGTGTTTTCATGATATTCCCATGATATCTCTATTAAAAAAAGAGCATTTGAGAGAGTAACTTATCTTGACTTCTAGCTCAGTACACTTTTCTCAATAAATGAACCACTCCTTTTATTCTGCATTAAAATTATTAAAATTCTCCCTGGTCTGTCCTGGTCACATCCCTTTCAGTCTATCCGAGTAACATAAAATTTACTTCTTGTCTCCCAGTGCCTACAGAATAATATTCAAAATCCTTATCAAGGTTTAGATGGTACTTTATAGTCTAATCCAAGTCAACCTCTCCCTGTTAGAATCTTCCACCTTTCACTTTGTATTTCCTTTGAGTCATCCTGATCATCTCTCCATTCTTCCTTTATTTTTCCCTAATTGGCTCTTCTGACTTCTAATCAAGTACATTATGAAATCAGCTCATACATGAACTAGAATCACTCTCAAGTTCCCATGCAAGGACTTTAAAATTTCATACCAGTTTGCAACTTAAAAAATATACGTAGGTAAATGGATAGTTTTTACACAAAAAATTATTAAAGCAAAGTATGTCTACAGTTAAATATTATTAATATTTTACTTTCTTTTAACTACTTATAAGTACATCTTTTCAAAGTAGAAAAGAAAAATTGTAACACCAGTATCCAAATCATGGGCATTAAATTACAAAGAATGACAATTCTTTGAATGAAATTGCATATAGGACAAAGAATCTTCTGAGATTTTTGTCTGTTTTTTTTTTTTATTTGCATGCATTTATGTTTGTTTAGTGTTTTTTTTTTTCCCCTCCTCTTTACAGGTTTAATTTTTCAGGGGTATTTAGTTTCAAATATGTTGTTTCTACAATATCCACACTCCCCTTGTTTTGCAGAAAATTTAGCTAAGCATTTAATCAAAAAGAATGAAAACTACATTTCCTAGCCTCATTTGGGAACCCATGTAAATTCCTTCTGACCAAGAGATGTGAGCACAAGGATGTCTATAACCTCTGTATATAAGGCTAGGTCCTTAAAAAAAAAAAAAAAAAATTCTCTTTCCTTCCCACTTTCTCCCTCTGGTTGGAAGGCAGATGTGGTGGTGTGCCACCACAGGGCCCTGAGGATTTTCAGACAGACCCTCTCAGACATTAGTGAGACAGATATTAAACGCTCTCTTGATAATTGTGCTACTTTTGGTTTATCACATGCAACGATATCTACATTGTAACACATGCAGATGGCTAATTCCTTGTTAATTTCCACAGATTTTTCAAGTGGCAAAGTCAGGGAGCAATGTGATCCTAATGTGGCAATTTGTCTATGTCAGCATTTTCCATTTTGGTGATTAAAGAATTTTTAAAATAATGTTCTTTTTTTTTTTTTTAACCTCTACATCCATTTTCATTTCCCTTGTAAGAGTCCATTTCTATGTTACTAACACATATTTTATTTTTTTAATGTAACAATGTAATTTTAAAGAAAAGCACTCAAAATATTTCCTACCCATGTTCTTTAATTATCTGACGGTATGTGGCTGATAACACATGGAATTATTCTGCAAAAAATAATGTTGACAAGGTTCTCCTTTCTCATTTACCTTCGATACAAGAAATTATAAAGAAATTTTAAAAAGCTTAAAAAGGACAATGAAAAAATGCAAATAGTACTACAGATAGTGTATTCACATTTATAAACATGATCTAGAGTCCTTTTGGTTTTGTTTTTTTAAAACTGGGCAACCACCTGGGATAAAAATTCCCTGTGGAAAATTATTCCAGAAGAGGAGTAATTAATCTTATGGGAGAGGTCACAAAACCACTGTGATGATTTCAAGAAAACTACAGAAGTTTTATTCCAAGTGATGCACTTATAAATATACATATATGCTTAGCATACAATTAAATGAGGTCACTCATTGAGGAGACAGATCATGAACTCAGTGAGCAGAGTAGGTATACATCCCACAATAAAAACTTAGACTTGATATTGCACTTCTGATGCAGGTTGGGGAAAAGATGATGCTGCCATTACCAGCACCTTGTTCATCAAAATCAGGCACTACAACACACTGTTCCTCAGAGAGGCCTACTGAGCCAAGTGCTATGGTTACCAAAAGACTCCAACAGAAGAGGAGAGGAGGGTAACAGCAGATGTGAAAAAAGAAGGATGAACTGAGATGGACTGAGAGGGATCTGGTAGAAGCCCAAGATGATAGCATATTGAAAAGTGAGAAGTTCGAGGTATCCATCAAAGAATGAATGGATTAAAAAAATATGGTATATGTACAAAATGAAGTTTTAGTCAGCCATAAGGAAGAATGGAATTATGCCATTTGCAGGAAAAAGAATGGAACGCGAGAACATTATTAAGCAAAATAAGTCAAACTCAGGTTAAGGGTTGTAACTTTGCTCTCACATGTGAAGCTAGAGAGGAAAAGGAAGAGAAAATGGGGATCGGAGGAATCTCATGAAAATTGAAGGGAGATCAATAGAATAGAGGAAATGGACAAAGAGGAAGGGGGAGGAGAGGGAAAGGGGAATACTGGGGAATGATATTGGCCAAATTATATCATTTTATACATATGTAACAACAAATCCCACCATTGTACAATTATTATGCACCAATAAAAAATAGAAAGAACTGGGTACGATGGTGCACACCTGTAATCCCAGCAACTTGGGAGGCTGAGGCAGAAGGATCTCAATTTCAAAGCCAGCCTCAGCAAAAGCCAGGTGCTAAGCAACTCAGTGAGACTCTGTTTCTAAATAAAATACAAAATAGGACTGGGGATGTGGCTCAGTGATCCTGAGTTCATTTCCTGACAACTCCCGCCCCCGCCCCCCCCCCCAAAAAAAAAGAAAACAAAGAAAGAAGTGAGAGGTTTTTGGGAGCCTGTATTTGTCTGGAGTAATAATATTTAAATAACATTTTCTGAATTGTGTGATAAAAAAGAACAAGAACTAGATTTGAATAAATACCTGTATCTATAACTCTGACAAGGTATTTAAATCTATTTTCTTCTGAATTTTTAAAAATACGTTTAGTGTTTAGTAAACTACTGTGTTCTCTACCTGAACACATGTATGAATGATGATAAAGATGATAATAAATAAAAATCACAGCAGCAGTTACCTATATTGAATATTTACTCTGCCTCAGGTACTAAGTACTTTTGGTACCATTTAATCTTCAAAATGAGCCTTTTATATAGGTGATTTATAGATGGCATATCTGAAGCATAAAGAATTTAATCACTGGATAAAGGCCCTTATAGAGAGTGACAGACTCAAGATTTGATACTAAATCTGTTTTTTTTTTTAATTAAGGAATAATTTACATATCATAAAATAACAAATTTCAAGAACAAGATTCAAGGACTAGGGATGTAGTTCAGAGGTACAGTGCTTGCCTAGCACTCACTTTGAAGATTAAATTAAAAATTAAAGAAAAAAAGAAAAAGTCTCCATAACCTTTGAAACATATATAACCATCAAAATAAGACTAGGAATATTTCCATCTCCCTCCAGAATTTCTCTCTTTAGATAATCCAACCCCTCCAAGCATGGTGGAGATTTTTATCTACATGTGTTAAGTTTGGCTGTTTAAGAATGTCACAGAAGACAGGCATAGTTGTGCATATCTGTAATCCCAGCAGCTTGGGAGGCTGAGGCAGGAGGATCACAAGTTTGAGGACAGCCTCAGCAAATTAGCGAGGCCTTAGTGAGGCCTTAAGCAACTTAGCGAGACACTGCCTCAAAATAAAAAAATAAATAAAAAGGGCTGGGGATGTGACTTGGTGGTTAAGCACCCCTGGGTTCAATCCCTGGAACAAAAAAAAAAAAAAAAAAAAAAAAAAGAGAGAGATAGAGAGGGAGAGTCTGGCTTCCTGTATTTGACATGTTTTTTAAGATCCAGCCACACTTTTATATTTATTAGTGTGGTCATGTGTTGCTTAAAAACTGGGATATATTCTGAAAAATACATTGTTAGGCTATTTCATCATTACATGAACATCACAAAGTTTATTTAGAACAACCTAGAAGATATAACCTACTACCCCTCTGGGAATATGATACAGCCACCTTGGTACATGTAGTTTGTCACTAACTGAACTGTGAGTTACACAGCATGTCACTGTAGTGCTATTTGTGTCCTGAGATATCTTTACATATCTTTAGGTTATGAATATATACTAAAGTATTTTCCCTAAAGACATAGTAGAGAAGCAAGTATGCTTATATTTCTGATTCTGATTAATTTTTGTGTATGTTAGGATGTAAGGGTATAAGTTCAGTTTTTAAAATACGGATGTTTAGATGCCCAAGCAATATTAGTTGAAAAGACTGATCTAACCCTATTGAGTTACCTTGAAGCCTTTGTAGAAAATCAATTCATATGTGTGGTACATGTGTGGGTCCATGTCTGCACACTCCATTCTTTTGCATCGATCCATTTTCCTATCCTTATGGGAGAACAATACTTTCTTGATTACTATAGGTTTATAATCAGTCTTGAAATCTGATATTGTAAATCCCACAAAATTTTTATTCTTTTTCAAGATTGTTTTGGCTACTGGCTATTCTAAATCATATGTGTTTCCATATAAATTTTAGAATCAGATTTATAATCCTTGCACTACACTAGAAAACTCTCTCCGGCGCTTAGTGATTGCATTAAACTTGAAGAACAATTTGGGAAGAATAAGTACAGCAGTGTCTAACAGGGAGCCTTCTTAGGGCTAATAATGTCTCATTCAAACACAACTGGTACCAGTATATGCAGAAGGATTTAGATCAGGCAAGGACTTGGCAGCTGGGCAAAATCAGGTATTCTTGCTCAAAGCAGAATAAATAACAAATGCTACTTGAATCCCAAAGGATTATTATCTTTGATCTAACCAGTGATAATAGCTGAGCAGAAAGGAGAAAAGTTCCTATTCTGGATGTGAGGTTCACTCTCCTGAGAAGCCCCTATGTGCAAAGGCCAATATTCCTGTAAAAATTTCACAAACATTGTTTCCTGGGCTTCTGCAACAGATATGTCCATGTATGGAGTTCTCTTCCTAAGGGAGGCCCAAAGTTAAGAATGCCCACAGGCACATATAGGACTTCCCAGAGATGCAATATGCAAATCTTGAGTCACATTGACTGTACAACTGATATATCTTCCCCTGCCACATTTCCAGGGGAACAGAACTAAAAAGCAACTGGAAATCTAATAATTTTTGACTTCTAATGAAGTCATAGTCAGATGCCATACTCTGGTTTAACATCCAGTCCAGTTTCTCATGCAGGAGGAGAAAGGATTTTATTAAAGATGCACTCAAAGACACAGTTAGTAATATTACACCTTTCAAACTATGAACAGTTTCTGTTTCTCCCACTATTGTATTTTCTTGAATTTCTCCTAGCAATGTTTTGTAATTTTGCAGGTAATGGTCATGTACATACTTTCTTCAATTTATTACTGAATATTTTATTGTTTTGGTTCTATTTCAGATGGGCATTTGCAATTTAAGAATTTTATCAATGAATGATTTAAACTACCACACCAATGATTTTTATTCTTTCATGTTTGCTATGGCTTGGATGTGGTGTGAGTGTGTCCCGCAAGGGCTCCTATGTGAAGATTTAATCTGCATTATGAGATATTTTAAGGGTGGAAACTGATTCTGTGTATGGTGTTTAGATGTGGGGTCCCTGAGAAGTGTTCAGATTAGGTAAGGTCACCAGGTGGAACCTTCATGAGCAAAGAATATTGGTCATTTTAAAAAAAAGGAGAGAAGGGAGAGACTTGAAGACAGATACACACATATATATCTGAGTGTACCCTGTCTCTTGCCAAGTGACGCCCTGCACCACCCTGGGACTCTGCCAGCAAGAAAGCTATCACCAGATGTGATGTCTTGACTTGGTCCAGAACCATGAATCAAGATAAACCATTTTTCTTTATAAGGAACCAACTTAAGGTATTTTGTTATAGTAATGCTAACTGGACTAATAGACTATGTTAAAACCCAAAGTACATTGCTATGTTTTTTTGTTTTGAATAGTTAATTATAATTTAAAGAATGTAGAAATAGAAAAAAACAAACAAACAAACAGTGATTTCTATTTGCCCACATATTTACATTTCTAGTGTTCTCTGTTTTCTTCCAAAGATCCAAATCTTAGTTAGGTAATATGACTCTTATACTAATCATTTGTCATTTCTTCTAGTGCTGGGTTGTCAGGATTAATTTTCCCAACTTTGATATTTGAGAAGGCTTTATTCTGCCTTTACTCTGGGTTGCTGTTTTGTTGTTGAGCTTTATTCCACTTTGTATCAAAAATATTTGGGAGTACCTACAGAAAAAAGCCAGTTAAATATGGATCTCATTTGGTCTGTGTTTCTTCTTCCAGGGATCAAGTCCTCTCCAAGTTTTTCCTGCTTTTGGTCAATTATCAGTACTTTTAAATTAAAAAAAAAAAATTTCCAGGATTAATAATAGTTTTTGGTAGGTAAATTAGTCTGATACACATTCTCCCCCCATTACTAGAAACTAGAATTTTAATCCAGATCAATTTTATGCAAAGGCCATTTTGACCACACAAGGAAAAAACCAAAAGAAAAAAAAAATATATAGATAGATACATATATATATATATATATATATATATATATATATATATATATATATATGTTTTTTTTTTTTTTTTTTGGGGTACTGGGGATTGAACCCAGGGAGGCTTAATTACCAAGTACCCCAGCTCTCTTTTTAATTTTATTTAGAGACAGGATTTTGATGAGTTGCTTGGGGCCTCACTGATGAGGCTAGTTTTGAACTTGCAATCCTCCTGCCTCAGCCTCCTGGGATGCTGGGATTATAGGCATGCACCACCACGCCAGGCTATATACAATATTTATAACGGGATGCTGCTGTGGTTTGAATGGTTCCTTTAAATGTGATGTTGAAATTTAATGGCCACTCTGCTGATATTGGGAGGTGAGACCTCTGAGAGGTGATTTAGGTTATGAAGGCTCTAACTTCATGAATGGATTAATGGTGCTTTGGTAGGAGTAGGTTAGTAATCTCCAGACTGGTTTTTCTAAGGCTGAGTTCAGTTTCCCAGGCTTTCTCTTGATCTCATCTGTCTCTCTGTAGTGTCCTCTGCCATGTTGAGACAAGGCAACGAGGCCCTCACCAAATGCTGGTATCTTGATATTGAACTTTCAGCTTTCAGAAATGAGAGAAATAAATTTCCTCTCCTTACAAATTTGTCACTCTGTAGTCTTCTGTCACAACAACATGAAATGAACTAAGACATGTTGCCTGGCATCCCCAAATCCTTGTGGAAATTTGCTTCCAATTTATTATAAAAAGTAGAATCATAAATAAAATATGATGTTTAAAATGGCCACATACAACTTGGGCTAGTACATTTCCACAATTAGTACTACTGTGGTTGTAAAAATCATTCTCCCTTTTTAGATGCACCATGTTCATATACATAAAGCCTATAAAACTATTTGGTGGCTGGTGTTATGGCTCAATGGTAGAGCGCTTGTCTCCCATGTTTGAGACACTGGGTTTGATTCTCAGCACCAGATATAAATAAATGAATAAAATAAAGGTACATCAACAACTAACAGAAAAAAAAAAAAAAACTGTTTGGGGCATACATGGAGATCCCACTGAATGTCAGCAATTATAATTATTATAGAAAAGAAGACTGATTGCTCTAGCATATTTAACCATCACACTTCAAAAAATAGGTGTTGAAACAAACACATATGTACAAAAATAATAATAACACAAAACTAATATAATACAATATAAAATAAAAATCATGGTACTGAAGCCAGAATTAAGGACAGGCAGTTAGTGTAGAAATAGAGGATCCGGTCAAATCGAAAGCCATAAAAGCCATCTGCCTCTGGAAGTTGGAGACTGTCCCTGGGAGAATGGAATGTCAGAGCCTATTGATAACCAGATTCACCTGCCCTTGTCAGGGACTACACGCAAGGAGATGCTAATTAATGCCCCCTGGGCCCTTACCTGGCTGAATCACTTTGGCCCTCCCCCGCCCCATCCACTTCTCACTTTTTACATCTCACCTGCAAAACCAGGCCTAATCCCTTAGGCGGGAAGGAAAGAGATAAGGGGGAAAGAATTGGAGAATAAAACTTATAAAAAGGACTAGATTTGCTCATCCTATGGATTCTGCCTTTGGGTCCCCTTCCACCCGGGAGAAGTCTGCGTTTACTTTTCTTTAATAAAGCTTAGTTTCTAGTCTGCGCTTGCCTCCGTGTGCTTCTCTGGTGTTATATTTCAATATCTAAGGAAGCGGGACTCCTCACCGGGGAACAGTGGTATCAGTACCTGGGGATTGAATCCAGAGACACTTTACCACTGAGCTCCCAGCCCTTTTTATTTTATTGTGTATCAGAGTCTCACTAATTTACCCAGACGGTCTTGAACTTGCAATCCTCCTACCTCAGCCTCCCCAGTAGCTGGAATTACAGGTGCACCATCGTGCCTTTAAACTTTATTTACATAATTAATTAAAAGGAAATATATGGATAGCTTACTCATGTGGCAGGCACTGTGCTAAGAAACAGGCTACCTTCATGTGGAAGAGTGAGTTAATGAAGGAATACGTACAGAGGAGAGCAACTAGAATCTACATTAGAAGAAAGAGAAAACAGAAACAGGTTTTTCAATCATATAACACTGTTAAAAGTGCAGGACTGAGATTGCTGAAAGGTATTTCAGGTTTGAGGGCTGAGTGAGTTTCACTGGTCTTCTGACAAACCAGCCCATCACCACAGACCAATATTTAACCATATCTTAACGGTTATAAGATTCATTCATTCCTATTTTAGACTACTCTGTACATCTTTCGAACTTAAAAACTCTCTTAGAAGCCCCAAGGTATAAGTCATCAAATTTGCTCCCAACAAAAATGTTTGATGACAGACACTTCACAGAAGATCTACAAGCAATCAACAGATATATGACAAAATGTTCAACATCTCTAGTAATAAGAGAAATGCAAATCAAAACTACCCTAAGATTCCATCTCACCCCAATTAGAATGGCGATCATCAAGAACACAAGCAACAATAGGTGTTGGCGAGGATGTGGGGAAAAAGGTACACTCATACATTGCTGGTGGGGTTGCAAATTAGTGCAGCCACTCTGGAAAGCAGTATGGAGATTCCTCAGAAAGCTTGAAATGGAACCACCATTTGACCCAGCTATCCCACTCCTTGGCCTATACCCAAAGGACTTAAAATCAGCATACTACAGAGATATAGCCACATCAATGTTCATAGCTGCTTAATTCACTATAGCCAGATTGTGGAACCAACCTAGATGTCCTTCAATTGATGAATGGATAAAGAAACTGTGGCATATATATAATGGAATATTACTCCGCCATGAAGAATGATAAAATTAGGGCATTTGCAGGCAAATGGATGAAATTGGAGAATATAATGCTAAGTGAGATAAGCCAATCTCAAAAAACCAAAGAACGAATGATGTCGCTGATAAGAGGATGATGACATACAATGGGGGGGGTGGGGGGGCAGGAATGGAGGAAGAAAGGACTGTATAGAGGGAAAAGAGGGGTGGGGGGAAGGGGAAAAATAACAGAATGAATCAAACAACATTACCCTGTGTAAATGTATGATTACACAAATGGTATGCCTTTACTCCATGTACAAACAGAAACAACATGTATTCCATTTGTTTACAATAAAAAAAAGTTTGATGCATTTTTTAAAAAAAGTTAGGAGCTTTCAAATTAAAAGAAAAAGAAAACTCCATATGTCTGAAGGTTTAAGAAGTTGCAAGCTGTGTCAATGCAGGGCTCTCCTTTCTGCGTGACCACAGTTAGCTGGGGAATTATAGCAGCTGTTCTCTTTAGGTTTTCTTGGCAGGTTCAAGTTCCCTCTCATCCCCCATGAATGTGCATGTGTGTAGCTCACTTCACTTTCTCTAATTACTTGCTCAGACCCTCCAGGCACAGGGTGTGTGACTTCTGCCCTACACAGATAGATTCCTAACAGGTCCCACAGGGCTGTGAGGCACTGCAAAGACAATGAAGCTTAATCCCTAGCACACCTGGTTGCAAGGCCCAGTAACTAACTTCATCTTTTAATTTTTTTTTTTAAGAGATCTTACCACCAGATTATATGTTTCAATTCCTTCCCACCTATGTATGTCACTGCTTTCTGTAACATATTGCCAAATCAGAATGAAATCAGACTATGAGAAAACAGCAACAACAACAACAACAAAAACAAAAAACAAAAAACCAAAAGGCATACGTGCTAAAAGATTGCTGCTACTCCTTACGCATGCATTGCTGATGAGAACCCACTGGGGAGAGTGGATATCTGCTATTGTTGAACATTATCTCCAGTAGGATATGGAGAATTAAATGATAAAATGATAGAGTGCTTTTGCTCCTGCAATGCTTGTTAAGATCCAGGGGAAAGCTTGCAGCCAAAAGAAATTGAAAATATGATCAAAAGTTACAGCCAGACCACATGGTACAGTGTGCAATGCTCTGATTTCAGGAGAAAGGCAGAACTAATGTGTGAACGAAAGCCTTAGGAGACCCTGAAAAAGGAGCACAAAGCCTTAACCCCTGCGTCTCTTGCTTCCAGACCTCTGCTTGCAGAAACCCAGTTGAACAATAAGTAATTTTTGAGAGTTCTCAGAATATTTTTCCAAAGCAAAAATGTGTCTCCTTATTTATAGAGCCTGGCCCCTAGAAGCATGATCCTAGAAATGAGTGCTGGTGATTTAGGGATAGTTCAGAGGTATCTGTGGGAACTCCAAGTGGAAGGGAGAGAGAGAGACTACCAGAGTTGAAACAGAAGGCTGAAACGGAGGAAGGCCCAGTCTTGGCTTGAGCCTAATGAAATTTAAGAATGAGGTCAAAGCAGAAAAGAGCTACAACACAGGAAAACCGAAATAAGGGAACAGTGACAAAGTCACTTTAGAGAAGGAATTCAGTAAATGATGGCTCATAGGCCATTTGCTTATTTTATATAAATAAAGTTTTATTAGAACAGTCATACCCACTGTTTCAGGTATAGGCCCTGGTCACTTTTGCTTTAAGACAGCAAAGTTGAAGGTGTGACAGAGGTTGCATGGTGCTTCAGGTAAACATTTAGCAAACTGCCTGATGGGCGATGCACACCTGTAATCCCAGTGGCTCAGGATGCTGAGGCAGGAGGATCACAGGTTTGAGGCAGCAACTTAGTTAGACCCTGGATAACTTAGGGAGACCCTGTCTCAAAAATAAAAACTAAAAAGGGATGGGGATGTGGTTCAGTGGTTAAGAGCCCCTGGGTTCAATCCCCAGTACAAAAAAGAAAGAAATTCCAATAAAACTTTACATACTTTCTTCCTCAAATTATTCCAGCTCTGCACAATGAGAACTCTTAGCATTGGTTCTAGATGATGAAGGAGAATTGCAAGTTCAAAACAAGCCTAAGCTATATATATATATATATATATATATATATATATATGTGTGTGTATATATGTGTATGCTTGTGTGTATATATGTATATATACATGCATACATGTATATATCAAAGTAGATTTACTATAAGGCATTTGATCATGTGATTTTAAAGGCTAAATTCCATGCTCTATTATTTGCTGAAGACTTAGGAAATCCATTATTGTATTTCTGCACCAGAGAAGCCTGAGAGTCTCAGGCAAGGGTCAAAGAGGAGATGAGATTACTCCACTCTAGAAGTCTGGCAAGAAGCAAAAAGTGAGTTCCTACCTTCCTCTACCTTTTGTTATTTAAGCAGACTGGCTGCTTCCCACTGGTATTGGGGAGTATGGATTCAAATGCCAATCTCACCTGAAAATACCCTCACAAACACACCCAGAAGCAATGTCTGTGGCCAGACAAGTTGACACAAAATTGCACATTGCAGCTGAGTACCATTATCATCTCCATTTCACACACTAGCGTAACAGGGAGGATTCAGTCATATTCTATAGCTGAACAAACTATGGCATCAAGGAGAGAAACTTACCAGAGCCTTCTAGGGGCAACAGGACCAGGTACATCTGTCTCCAAGCCCAGGGTGTTTTCATGACCTACCATTATGATTCTGAGTTGGACTTGTGGTTGTATGTTGTAGAGCATCAGGGAGGAGGTGAGTGTGAGTAATGATAGGCAAAGTCCTAACTTGTCACTGAGTGTAAAATACTAGAGGCAATTCCTTTAACAAATACTTATTATTTTTTATATATATGAAGCCCTAGGGTAAAGCAGTAAACTATGAAGGAAAGCTGTTTGTAATGATGGAGTTTATATGTTGGAGGTAGAAGAAAAAAATAATAACTGAAAAAGGTCATTAGAAAATATCTAGTGATGTTAGATGGCAATAAGTAAAATGAAGAAAATAAAATAGGTCACAGTGGTGGGGAGTGACTTTTGAAGGCCCCTCTGAGAAGGAGGGCTAAACTTTGACCTTTCTCATCTGCCCTTCCTGGATCTGGGAGAAGAAAATTCCATGCAGGGGAATAGTGGATGTGATGAGTCAATGGTGCAACAACTAAAGGACAGCAAGAAAGTCAGCGCAGGCAGGGCGTAACAAGGGGATGAGGAGTCAGTGAAGGGTTATGGAAAACAATATTCCTACAAGATAGCCCCTGAAGAAGAGCAGAGACACTTGCAGCTTGGGAGAAGGGAGAGGGAAACCAGCCAAGCATTAACCTCCCAGTAAATCCTTTCCTAATAACAGGGTTGTAAGGAATTCCCGGCTTCCCCCACCACCTGTCAATCTGTGTTAGCCCGCCTCTCACGTTACAGGAATTTCCGGCTTACGTTGCTTCCTGCCTCCAGCATTACGTCCCACTATGTCATTGGCCCATCGGTCAGTCTGTAAGAATTCTCCTCCGCGATTGGTTCCTCTCAGCTGGCGAAATTCCTATGTCTGAGATGAACCATAAGCCATCTTCCTTCTGGCCTTTCCCCCTTCCCCCGTGCAGACGTGAATTCGTCTGCGCAAATAAATGGTTCCTTGTATGAGCCCTGTATCTGTGGAGCATTTCTGGGAGCTAGAGATGAACCATAACTGCGCGTCTCTTTTTCTCAATAACAAGGGTCATGAAGGAAAGGGGCAGATACTGAATGCTGGGCTCTGGACTTTGACTTCCCCCCATTGCAAATTAGTCCTAAATGGAGGCACAGCAAGTATCAAACTCTGGGAAACAATGGAACCCAGAGAAAGAAAGGCAATGGTCAGGATTTGAGTACTCATCCCTAGGGATTTGAACTCCTATCTCCCAGATAAAAGTGAGTTTTAACCTTTTTACAACTACCTTCCAAGTTAAAGTTTTAACCCCCAACTTCTAGCCCCTGAAGGTCCAAACTGTGCATCCACAGTTTCCAATGATTATACCACCCTCTTTGTACCCTATAAAACTAAAATCCTCTCTGTAACTGATGGCTATTTTTGCATCCGGAAAATGAGCCCCTATGGTAGGTGCCCAGGTTGCTAATGGATAAACGGTTTCTCTGCATCCCTTGTTTTGCATTTATAGAGAGCGTGGACATTAGGGTGGACAGCAAGAGAACTGCAGTGACAAAGCTGGTCACACAACATGAACAGTACTGATGCTACTATCATTTTGCTCCAATCTTGTAGCACGTGGAACACATCCCTTAATGAAGTGGGCTTTGGTTTTGAAGGGCAGACACAGGGCTTGTTATTCTTCCTATTACTTAGGATGGATCCAAATGGAATAGATAGAAAAAAGGAAGATTCTTCATTAGATAATCTATGGGATTCCCCTGAACTACAAATAGTAAGGGTTGCTTAAAATTGAGGGATTTTTTGAGGCAACTGCTGAACATCAATATCAAAAAGGATGGGGGCCCTGGGGTTGTGGCTCAGTGGTAGAGCACTTACCTCTCAAGTATGAGGCACTGGGTTTGATCCTCAGCACCACATAAATAAATAAAATAAAGGTATCTACAACTAAAAGTTGAAAAAAAAAAAAAAAAAGAATGGGGGCATTAAAATGGGGACAAAGGGAAGGAACACAGGCTTTCAATTTGTGCTCAGATTCTGGCACTGCCATTTAATGTCAGAGTGATTGGGAGAAGACACTTCTTTGGAATTTCAGTTTTCTCATATGTGAATGGAGATAAAAGCTGTCCCCCTGAAATTCTTTAAAGACAAAATGGGTACATAAAGGACTGTACATAAGGAAGCACTTAATATTTTCTTTCCTTTTCTCATCAGTGTCTTAGGTAACTGAGCAAGGAGGGGTAAGTAAGAGAGTTTTCTGTATCCAAGAGCTACTGCTGCATAACAAATATCCCCAAAACTCTTCGGTGAGCAGTATGCATTTATTGTTGCTCAGAAATCTGTGGGTGGTTCTGCTGACCTGGGACAGGCTTAGATGATTTATTAGGGCTTAATCACAAGTCTGTGGTCAGCTGGTTCAGAGGTGGAGGGTGGGTGTCCTAGGAAAGACAGTAATCATGTCTTATGTTTGGTTGGCTCTTGGCTGTCCTGGTGGTATTAGATGGGTCATGGGTCTCTTCTTATCTACAAGGCTAGTCTGAGCTTATTATTGCTACTGGACAGGGTTCAATGACATGAAGTAAAAAGGAGGCAAGGTCTCCTGACAGCTAGACTGGAAATAGCCACTCTATCTACTTGCATCACATTCTACTGGCCTGGTAAGTCATAAGGCCAGCCCACACACAAGTAATGGTGGACAACTCCCATCATTTGACAGAAGGAGCAATCAAGTACCATTGCATTCAGCATGTATATAGGAAGGCCTAATAAATTGGAACCACAATCATTACCTCTTAAAAAACAAAACAAAACCAAAAAAAAGGAGATAAAAATTACATTTTTTTTCAGGTTTGAGATAAAGATTATCAGACAAAGTATTTAAATATCTAGGATACTCTTTGTTACCCATGAACATTAGTGCCTGCTGTGCTTTAAATCTATGTGTGCGTTCAAAATTTATGCCAAAACAACCATATCTAATGCAAAAGTAATACAATAGTATTATATGAGTTGGGACATTTAGGCAGTGATTCGTGCCCTTATGAATGGACTTGACAGAGTCTGTTAGTCCTCTGTTGCTCTTCTGTCCTTCCATCATGTGAGGATGCAGCAAGATGACATTGTGTTAGAAGCTGAAAGCAGCCCTCATTGGACACCAAATCTGCCAGCCCCTTCATCTGTAAAGATAGAAAGAGCCCGCACCTGTGTAAATACAAGGCTCTTCCCAAATTGCCCTCAACCCCTCATAAAAGCTGCAAAGAATTTTCGTCTCTTATCTGTAAAGGCTAGGTGCCTGACCCAAAAGCAAACTTTGCTGGCACAAAAGCAAACTTAAAGATAATGACGACCCTCCTCTCGGAGGTCAGGGTGACCCAGAACTTAAAATAACATGCTTTGTATACAATTTTATATGTTAGCCAATCAAAAAGAGCACTGTAAAACTGCTTGCCTTTCATTATAAAAACCCTGCTAAACATGGGCTCGGGGCCTCTTAGCTTCACCTAGTGCCCGGAGGACCAGGCTCGAGCTTGCTAATAAATGACTCTTTGTTGCTTGCATTGATCGTGGTCTCTGGTGGTCTTTGTGGGGTCTTGAGCCACTGGGTACAACACATCTTGGGCTCCCCAGCCTCCAGAACTGTGAAGAATAAATTTCTGTGTTTCCAAATTACCCAGTCAAAGGCATTTCTGTGGCAGTACCAGGAGCAAACTAAGACAGTGCCTCTATCGAGTTAATTTATATACTATCATTAAAGTATATATCATTTTTCATTTTCTTCACAGATTGAATTATTAAATGAACTCCAGAAAGACTTAATTCTGAGTAAGGATCAAATTAGATGCATGCTATATTCTTCACATCAAGTTGAGAAATGATAAATAACTGAGAAGGCAGTGAAAAGTTGGATGTGTTTCCACTGTGAGTTGAATGCATTTGCATGTTTTCTGTGTTGTGTTAAATCCAGGAGCAAGACTGAAATGCATGATGAGGGATGAGCTGTCACTATCTGGGAAGGATCTGCTTGGTGGCTTAGGTCAAACTGGCTGGAGTTCTTTCTGTAACTATGTTCCATCACAGCTTCATCTTTGAGAGTTGGAGACAAAACAGGCAACATTTGGGTATAATGGGGACCCTAGGGGCATATATTATTACTGAAGCCAGAATTAAGGACAAGTAGTGTAGAAATAGGGGATTGGGTCAAATGGAGGAAATGAAGCCATGAAGCCATCTGCCTCTGGAAGTTGGAGACTGCGCTGGGAGAATGGAATATCAAGGACCTGCAGAGCCCATTGATAACCAAATTTACCTGCCTTTATCAAGGACTGCAAGAATGGAGCAGGTAATTAATGCCCCCTGGGCCCTTACCTGCCTGAATCACCTTGGCCCTCCCCCTGCCCATGGCTTCTCACTTAATGCAAAACCAGGCCTAGTCACTAGGCAGGAAGGAGAGAGAAGGGGGGAGAGAACTGAAGAACAAAAGAGACTTTAATTTACAAAAGATGGGTGAGCACACTTCTTGGGACTTTAGAACATCAGCCATGGCCCCCTTCTTCCTCCTGGGAGAAGTCTGCATTATTACCTTTAAATAAAACCTGCTTAATATGCTTGCCTTGGCGTGCTTCTCTAGTGTTCAATCTTCAACATTAGAAGGAGCAGAACTCCTCACCGTTAAACAATGGTATCACTACCATAAAAAAAAATCTGTATTGGTAGTGGTCAGTCATTAGGATAAATCGATGTATTCAGAGATGCTTAAAAAGCAAGACTCTGTACCCATTCATGTATGGAAAATACTGTATCAAATATAATGAATTACTTACCCAAGTACCAAGAGCTGAAAAATGGTATTTACCCCAGTAGAAAATGTCAGAGCCATGATGGTTGAAGGACTGCATACAAATACTGAGGATATTCAATATAAAACCAAACAAGAGAAGCACTGGCGAATCCTCATGTTTACTATCTGATGGATTAGTAATGACTAGTAAGGTAATTCAGGTTTAATGGGAAATGGTCTAATATTTGTTTTTTAACTCAAGAGTAGAAACTGCCAGGCACTGTGGTACATGCCTGTAATACCAGTGACTCAGAAGGTAGAGACAGGAGGATTATAGGTTCTAGGTCAGCCTCAGCAACTTAATGAGTTCCTAAGCAACTTAGTGAGATCCTGTCTCAAAATATAATATAAAAAAGGCTGGGGATGCAGCTCAGTGGTTAAGTGCCCCTGGGTTCAATTCTCCCTGGTACAAAAAAAAAAAAAGGTAGAAACTTTACTTTTTATTCTAATAAGGGAGGTGCTTAGATAATAATTATGTATCAAAATGAATCTACAGAGAGGTGACATACATAAATGTATTGAAGAGTTAAGTTTCATTATAGGCAACAAAAAGATAGATGAACATCATACTACAGAGGCTTGTCCTAAAATTCGGTCGAAGGAAAAACTTTGATGAGTTTAATAAAGTACTCTTTGATCTGGCATCTTTCAAGAATATTAAGTAGTAAAGTAAAATATCTCTAATGAACAGTTTGTTAAGAAAAAAACATATCATGGATCTTCTCATTATCTTAACTGTTACATTAACAAATTATTCCCAAGTTATGGTGTTTTACAAATAAAGAGTGTTTGTAAATTAATGACCACTCTCCCCAAAGCATGAGACAACTATTTTCTTTGGGTTTTTGCCAGAAAAACATGTGGAAAAAAACATAAAATATTGATTTCTCAGACAATCTATTTCCACAGTGCGATCTCTTGAATCACTCTTAGATAAGATACCTGATGCGTTACCGGTAGATATTTGTTGAATGGAGGTTGTATTGAGGATTGTTTATAGATTGGATCATTTGCTAAGAAATTCATAAATATTATCACAACCACACAATTCTATGAGGCAGGTATCACTATTACTGGTTAAGAAATAGAAGAGGCAAGGAGTTCACCAAGTAAGTAGTGGAAATAAATGAAATGCCAACTGTGCAGTTGGAATCCTCATCTGTGGATTAATGATTCTCCTTTGCATAATCAAAGTTAATCACCAATGCTAAACAGGCACATACACATTTTTTAATGACCCTCAAATCCAGATTAAAAGCACAAATTTTGTTTTTGATTTTTGAAAGTTACATTTTTTTCTTTTTTTTAGTAATTCATTAAAACACTATTTCTAAGGGAATAGGAAACATTTGGTTTTCTTAAATACTATTATAATTACTCAAGAATTTCTTTTCTTTGACTGTTTCAAAGGTTTAATACATGCAAATCTGTATTTTATATATTAAAGGTGGGGCAATAAAATTAGGACCAATGAGTAGAAGTTGCAAGAATAACATTTTTAGTGTTTCAAACTCTTTGGAAATGTTAGTCAGGCATGGAGGCACACACTGTAATCCCCAGCTACCTGGCAGGTTGAGGCAGGAGGATCACAAGTTAGAGGCCAGTTTGGGCAACTTAGTGAAACCCTAGCTCAAAAAATGAAAAAGACTGGCAATGTCGTTTAGAGGTTCAATTCCAGTAATGAAAAAAATAAAATAAACAGAAAAATGCTATAAGCAGGTTTGGCATATAGTAAATGACTCACTGCAGGAAGTATTCAAGAAGACTAAGCAGTCCTTCAGTAGGAATGCTGCAGATAACAAGGCTAGAAGGGGAGAGATTAAATGGCCCCCCTCCTACTTTGGAGATTCCATAGACTCCAACAACTGGGTTACTCATTGCAATTTTGACTCATTTAGTGAAAGAAAGACTTACCTATTCAGAAGTCAGACTCTGCAAACTAAATAGAGTAGTTCACAAGTCATTTTCTCCTTCCAAACATGGTGTCTTACACAGAGTGAATATTCGATAAATGCTGATTGCTCTGTTACTCATACCCGGTACAATTACAAAACAGACCATATCGTCTTTCAAAATAGCTCTTAAAGATTTTTGTTCTCCCTGCTCAGATTAAATAAGCTTCAAGGCTTAAGAAAACTTGAAGTTACAATAGCTGGTACAATCTGATATCATCATCGTAACTCTAATATGATTAAAAGAAGTGTCTGCATCCATATCCCTGCATTTTTCAACAATTATATTCATGGTTTCTTCCCACTATATCCAAGGATTAGTCACTGATATTTAATCAGTGAAAGGATCATAATTAATCCAAATGCCCATTCAGAGGAACTTGCAACTGATCAAGACTTTTTAGCCTTGTGACAAATCTTATCTTGGAAAGCTGTAATAAGCAGATTAAATAAATTGGGCTTTCTCTTTTAAAATGTAATTCTGTAACTTGAGTTGCAAAGTTTCCCAGAATTCTAAACTAGGACATAGATATTCTATTCTCTATTTTAAGAACATATAATCAGATTTCAAAGTTTAAAAAAAAAAAAAGAAAACTCCTTTGATATAATCGTCCAAACCTAAATTTGGTAATGGCTTTAAATTTATTCAACACAAAGAATGATTTTAATATTCCTTTTCATGTAGTTGTGCAAATAGAGAAGTATCTGTATTCAGATAGGGAATCTATCATCTAAATATTCCTTTTAGGGTGCTCATTCAGTTTCAACTGAAGATTCACAGAAGGAAGTCATCTATCTGGAAGAGATGGTGAATATGTCAAGTTAGGTGGCCTAAAAAGTTCATCTTAAGCAACCCTAAAACGGGCCCATCTCAACTGAGCCTGGGCTAGAATCTTAGCTCTGCTGCTAACTAGTCGTCTAACTATCATCTGCAAAATATTGCTAATGAAAGTAGCTAATGGAATCAAGTTGCTAAATGAATAATTCAAATTAAGCATTGCAAAACAGTGCTTTGCATGTGGTAATGCCCCAAATATTAGTCTTTGATCACATACTGCAAGATCTCTTCCTCTCTTGGGAATGGTAAGAAGTTTAAAAAAAAGAAAAAAAGGTGTTGATTGACTTACAGCCCTTTCATACAAACTGACCTTAGGAAACATTTGACCCATTTTAAAATCTCTCTTCTTTTTATATATATATATATATATAATATGTATTTTTCTTATATATATACTTTTATTATATATTTTAATATTTTTATAATATACAACTTATAATTTTATTATATTTATATTTTATATTTACACACATATTTTTATAGATATATATTTTAGTTGTTGATGGACCTTTATTTTATTGATTTATTTATATGCAGTGCTGAGAATCAAACCTAGTGCCTCACACATGCCAGGCAAGCACTCCACCACTGAGCCACAACCCCAGCCCTACATTTCTCTTACCTTCAGATCCTTCACCCATTTTTACCCACTTCCATCTGGGCTTTCCTTACCTGGAGCAGAAGGAAATTTTTCAGGCACAAAAGGAAAGATAAACGTTCAAAATCGATTCTACTTTTTTTATCATCATGTTCCACTTCCCACAATTAAAATCTCAGTCCAAATTTGAAAACACTGATTCAATCCAGAGCCAGCACTGAAAATTCAACATTTGTGTAAGATCTGAGTGAGAAACAAATGTTGGAAGAGAGTTCACCCATACACCGAAGACCAGCAGCAATTTCATGCCCTGGGGTATGCATGCCTGTTATGTGACTTCCAAACATTTGTCAAAACTCCTACTTATGCATCAAAAGGTACCTCAAAGAATCTTTCCTTTCCTACTTCACCAGGAGACCATCACTTATTTCTATGTTCTTCTGCTCAGTGCACTAATGTAATTTTATATTCACATCTTTCTCCCTCAGCAGTTTCCATGGGCTAAATGGGCTGATCAAGGGCATCGACGAACCCCACTTACACCAGGTCTTCTTAAATGTTGAACTGAAATAACGACCAACTGGAGGGCAGTAATTAAAGGCCAGGTTTAGAGCTGGGCTACCTGGGTTAAATCCAGCTGCAACTCTTCCCAATTTGAGGCCCCTGGGCAATTAAGCACTACCTGCCTTAGTTTCCTTGTTTGTAAATTAATGAGCAATTTTATTTATCCTGCAGGAATGTTTTAAGTATTAAATAAATCAGAGCATGTGAAGTTCTTACATCATAGTAAGTTGGTATATGCTCTCTCTTTTTTTTTTTTTTTTGCGGTGCTGGAGATCGAACCCAGGGCCTTGTGCATGCAAGGCAAGCACTCTACCGACTGAGCTATCTCCCCAGCCCCTATGCTCTCTTTTCTTATGGTTGTTGTTATTATTGTTTAAGTGATTGGCTTCTATACAACCGTCAAGTCATAGTGCATGGACGTTCCAGAGACGCTTTTATTGGTTAACCTTATTATTATTAATTTCTTTCTTTTGTGGTGTTGGGAATCCAACCCAGGGCTTTGAGCATGTTGGGCAAGGACACTACCAATAAGCTACATTGTAGACCACCCAACTGGTTAGCCTTGGTATAAAAAAGTTTTTGGAATGAATGTATGTATACACACACACACACACACACGTATGTATATATATACACATACATACAGACATCATATTTATTTGTGTATGTGTGTACATGCACACACTTCAAATTTTTAAAAAATGATTTCAGATAAAATATGTGAGAATGCCATCTATTCCTATATTGGGGATGGCAGATCTGATGGAATTCTACATACTTAAATGCTGCTTTAGTTTCAATATGACTTGTTCCCACTAAAGCACACATTAAAATTTGTCATTGTGAGGTGCTGGGAGGTGAGGCCTTTAAGAGGTGGTTATTACTTATGAGGGATTAAGTCCTTTCTTGTAAAACTGGGTTAATTCTCTTGGCAGTGACAGTAACCCAGTCCTTTCAAGGGACTGGGTTAGTTACTGCAAGAGTGGGTTTTTATAAAGCTAAGCTCTCTCTGGATTTTTTCCCTCTTCTGCACAGCTTGCTTGCCTCCTCCAGCTTCCACCATGCTATGAAGCAGAATATGAGCCTTACTCTATGCAGTAGCCTGATCTTGGACTTCCCAGCCTGTTGAACCAAAAGCTGCACAGACCTCTTTTCTTTTTAAAATACCTAGTCTTGAGTATTCTGTTATAAGAACAAAAAACAAACCAAGACAAATGCTTACGTATCACTATCAAAGATATTCTCTAATTGGGTGTTGAGTTTACTCCAATAATCTTTGCAGGGTACATGTTCTTTGGAAGGATTACATGCCAAGTGCCTAAATCAGTTACCAGGGCTTACTGTCAGAGGCTTCCATAGGAGGGGTGACACTTAAACATTTTTCCCTGTGACAGTGCTTCAAGGTATGGTTGTCCTCTCCAGCTGTCTTCCTATTCCCCAGTCCCTCCCCCACGAAAAACACACAATTTAAGGTCCAAGTTTAAACATATTGTATGGGTGGTTTTTCAGTGCTCCTATGAATAAGTGGATGGATGGATGGGTGTGAATGCTGTTTCTTATGGTGAAGTTGTGCTGGGAATGGCCTATATCACTATTCTTCCCTCTCTTCCAGAGTCTTAAATATACCAAAAGGGTTTTATTTAATAATTGCTTCCCAGACTTACTCCTACATTCACAACCCTGGCTCGCTCCATTATTTCTTCCCTGAGGCATGCTTAATGCTATTTGCAAAAAATGTCTTAACACATCAGATTTTAAGTCTTTCCAGATCATTGTCAATTCATAAATGTGATACAGAAAAATAATCCATTCGTATAGGAACAAAATCTCTTCAAAAGCTTCTTCAAACCATTGGCCCATAACCAACTTGTTATTTACATCTGAGTTTGTCTGTATGTTTCACGCAGCTCTCTGATTTCAGAGGAATCTTGGACATTTGCAAGAGTAGCATCAAAACTATGTGAAATGCCTCTCTCCTCCTAAAAAACTGAACCCTCAATCAGAGCGAGACACTAAGGAACTAACTGTTTGCTGGTGCATTCTTAATCAGGGGCCTAGAATTCAATTTTCTACCTCATAGCTATCTCTTGACCTTTGATGGGTGATAAGAAAAGGTCACACAGGATTATGTGACTTTGTTTGCTCTTAAGATACATATTCCTACAAAACAGTAAAAATCTCCATAATTCCTATTCTATTTTAGTTTTCAACTTCTTCCAACTGTTGGGGAAGAAATTTTGTTTGTTTCTGTTGCAGAATGATTGTGAACATCTATTTATTTACTCAATGATTAATCAATTTGAGTAGGCAATTTCTTTCCTACAAAAGAGTTCAAGTAGAAGATGAGAGATTGCTGATCCATAAAGTCTATAAACATAAGAAAGCATTAGACATCTGTCTACTGAAAGGAAATGTGTGTAGAGTGAGCAGTGTTGGAGGAGGAAAGCAGCTCATTTGCTTTCCCTCCCACTATTGCTTTTCTTCTCCTGAGAGTATTTACCACTAAAATCTATCTACTCTTCAATACTCTTGCAGAATATTCAAACCATCTACACATTTTCAAAACTCCCATCGAGTCTAAGGAATACAGAAATGGATAGGTGAATGGATAGTATCTGCCTATGATGAGAGGTTATTAAAGGTAATACTTGTACAATGCTTAGGTTTGAATTCCAGCTCTGCCACTTCTAGGTAAGGAATTGCATCAGTTACTTAGCTCTCTGTGGCTCAGTTTCTTCAGCTACAAGAAGGAAATAATAAAAGAGCCTACCTCACAGGGTCGTTGTGAGGATTAAGTGAATTGTGGGAAGTGATTCAATTGCCTTATGTTGTACTGGAAAGATGCCAAAGTCACCTAATGCAGAGCAATGTGGAGTGACTATTTTGTCTCTCTGTTCTGTTGTCATGAATGTCAACAACATGCAAATTTAATCTATTAATTACTCCTGCCTCACCTCTTCACTTTAGCATCGGCCAAGAAGATGCAGTTGCCTTTTCTGAGAGTTCATATCGGCAATCATGATGGATGCCAGGGAAGCCAGTGACCTGGACCAAACTGACTTTGATCCATGATTCTACCCACTGCATGATGCTATGAAGTCTTGAAAGAAAAGGTTTATCTTAATTTCCTTTTGTGCAAAACTATGCATTCATTATTGTGCCAGTATTTCTCAAATCATCTTTAAAAACCACTGATCTGTCACCCCGTTAATTGGTTGGCAGATGACATCTACATCTCAGCATTATCGAAGCTACTATCCTTTGCCATTCTAGACACCTAAAAGGTAGTAAGTGTTATCCACGTGGATAAAGCCAACAGGTAGGACTATGTAATGTACCAAACCACTTGCCTGATAGTAGCACCTTGATTCAAATCCAGAACACTTGATTCTGAATCTTACAAATCTCCTGTGAAAGAGACTCTACTGTGACAACAGAGAACATGGCTACAGATCCCTCTGCTATTCTTGCCTTCCAACATTTATTCCCACTTTTTTGTTAACAGCTGCGCTGATTTTGATTTGAAAACTACCTTTATCCTACTGGATGCATTCTTAGTAAGATTGTGGCACAAGATACCTTTATGCTTCTCCCTGGATGAAGGATAGAGGCATGACCCAAGACAGGCTAACTATTCACTCTTCCCTAGAACATGATTCTTCATTTGAACAATATAGGATTCTGGGCACATTTTCAGAAGGTTTTTTTTTGTTTTTGTCTTTGTTTTTTGTTTGAGTGAGGGTCCAAGGATCTTGCGTTCTTGAATTCCTGAAGTTGTGTCCTAAAATTCTCAAATCCTGTTTCTCTGTGTCTTTCAGATTTTGTTTCCAATAAACTTCATTTCTGTTAATATTCATGAGAATGGATCTGTTTTTCTTACTATCAGTATATAATCAGTACTGGTTATATAACCTATAACCAGTACAAAAGTGAGCACTTGTGTACACATCACTGTACTGATGATCTGATGTTTCATGCAGTGATGTAATGCCTAGCATTGCCCACCCCGCTTATGATACCAGCATTTTCTGTCATCGATTCTCACTCCATGTGCCTCAGTTTACCCAGACCTCACCTGCAGGTTCTAGTGTTAGGCCATCCTAGCACTGAATTCCCCTCACAGGTGTAGGCTCAGTGACATGTAGATAACACTACTTGACAACCAGAAATAATAAGAAGTATTTATTGGAACATAATAGGAAAGAATAGCTTTCTGGTCATTTTGAGAGAGGAGAGTGACTACCTGAATGAAGAATATTCCCATTAAAATAGATGTGAGGCAACAGAAGAGAGCTGAGTCTGGCAAAGTGTTTAAGCCCAAGGATCCAAGAATTCCTAAAGTTAGGAACTATTCCTAGATTTTTGAATGATCTAAACCATTATGTTGCCTTTCTCCCTGTCTTCTTTCATGAATTATAGTACTGTGGCTTGCAACCAAAAGTCTTGTTCAATATAATAAGTCATAAAAATTCTTCTTCTAATCTGTTTGTAGAACTAATCAACATATGGGGATAATGTTGCCCCTTTGTACTCTGTAATTAAAAAAAAAACAAAACTGCCATTTGTTGAGATCTCACTACATGCTTTTTCAAAAAATGGTCATAAGAATTTTATGTTTTCTATTTCATTTTAAGAAAACAATAATAGCCAGGTGAGGCAAGTAATGTTATTATTTCCATTTTTTTTTCAGATAAAAAAATGAAAAGAGAGGAAGGATAAGTATTTCATGCAAAGTTGTATTGAAAGAGATGAGTATATCATAAATCCAATGCATTTTTATACATAAGTGATGAATCTTCAGAAAGAGAAATTAGGAAAACTACCCCATTCACAATAGCATCAAAAAAAATAAAATACTTGGGAATCACTCTCACAAAAGAGGTGAAAGACCTCTACGATGAGAACTACAGAACACTAAAGAAAGAAATTAAAGAAAACCTTAGAAGATGGAAAGATCTCCCATGTTCTTGGATAGGTAGAATTAATTGTCAAAATGGCCATACTACCTAAAGTGCTATACAGATTCAATGCAATTCCAATTAAAATCCCAATGATGTACCTTACAGAAATAGAGCAAGCAATTATGAAATTCATCTGGAAGAATAAAAAACCCAGAATAGCTAAAGCAATCCTTAGCAGGAAGAGTGAAACAGGGGGTATTGCAATACCAGATCTTCAACACTATTACAAAGCAATAGTAACAAAAACGGCATGGTATTGGTACCAAAATAGACAGGTAGATCAATGGTACAGAATAGAGGAAATGGACACAAACCCAAATAAATACAATTTTCTCATACTAGACAAAGGGGACAAAAATATGCAATGGAGAAAAGATAGCCTCTTCAACAAATGGTGCTGGGAAAACTGGAAAACCATATGCAACAGAATGAAAATAAACCCCTATCTCTCACCCTGCACAAAACTCAACTCAAAATGGATCAAGGACCTCAGAATCAGACCAGAGACCCTGCATCTTACAGAAGAAAAAGTAGGTCCAAATCTTCAACTTGTTGGCTTAGGATCAGACTTCCTTAACAGGACTCACATAGCACAAGAAATAAAAGCAAGAATCAACAAGTAGGATAGATTCAAACTAAAAAGGTTTCTCTCAGCAAAGGAAACTATCAGTAATGTGAAGAGAAAGCCTATAGAGTGGGAGAATATCTTTGCCACTCATACTTCAGATAGAGTGCTAATTTCCAGAATATATAAAGAACTCAAAAAACTCTACACCAGGAATACAAATAATCCAGTCAACAAATGGGCTAAGGAAATGAACAGACACTTCACAGAAGAAGATCTATAAGCAATCAACAGATATATGAAAAAATGTTCAACATCTCTAGTAATAAGAGAAATGCAAATCAAAACTACCTTAAGATTCCATCTCACCCCAATTAGAATTGCGATTATCAAGAACACAAGCAACAATAGGTGTTGGCAAGGATGTGGGGAAAAAGTTATACTCATACATTGCTGGTGGGGTTGCAGATTAGTGCAGCCACTCTGGAAAGCAGTATGGAGATTCCTCAGAAAGCTTGGAATGGAACCCTCCATTTGACCCAGCTATCCCACTCCTTGGCCTATACCCAAAGGACTTAAAATCAGCATACTACACAGATACAGCCACATCAATGTTCATAGCTGCTCAATTCACCATAGCCAGATTGTGGAACCAACCTGGATGTTCTTCAATTGATGAATGGATAAAGAAACTGTGGCATATATATACAATGGAATATTACTCTGCCATGAAGAATGATAAAATTATGGTATTTGCAGGCAAATGGATGAAATTGGAGACTATCATGCTAAGTGAGATAAGCCAATCTCAAAAAACTAAAGGACGAATGATCTCGCTGATAAGCGGATGAGGACATATAATGGGGGGTGGGAGGGGTTAGCATTAGGGTTAGGGTTAGGTTTAGGGTTAGGGATAAGGAGGGTGGTAAGAATGGAGGAAGGAAGGACTGTATAGAGGGAAAAGAGGGGTGGGAGGGGTTGGGGGGAAGGGAAAAAATAACAATGAATCAAACAACATTACCCTATGTAAATTTATGATTACACAAATGGTATGCCTTGACTCCATGTACAAATAGAGAAACAACATATATCCCATTTGTTCACAATAAAAAAAAATAGCAAAAATAAAAAAATAAAAGACCGATTTGAAAACTGTACCTATTATAAATCTATATATCATAGGACTTATTCTGATTTAAACTGTTTATATTATATCCAGAATGGTAATTTTAAATCTTAATGAAATGTGTAAAAAATTCATCAATTAAAGTGTTAAAAGTGAATTAAATCCCACAAATTTTTGTGAAAAAAAAAGGAAAGAGGTGAGCATAGAAAAAAATCCTAATTCTCTGAACTAATCACATCTTCTAATAGGACAATATGGTGAATGAATTAGCATATCACTTGCTGGCATTCCAGAAAGGATAGTCACACACTCTTTAAAATCCTTATAACAATGTTGTACCCAGATGTCAAATTATTCTAGAATAAATGTATTGCTCTTCATTTTCTAAATTCCTGAACCATGAATCCTTTGTAATTTACCATGGATTCATATAAATCATGGAATTGCATTTAGCCAAAGGTAACTGAGAAGAAATTATATCTAGTGTAATAAAACAATTAATATGACATTAAAGAAAGACTTCTACATTTAAACTGGTGAATACTGTGGTAGAGATACATTGATTCATATCATAATATTTAAATAAAAATTATAAGCAGAAATATCAGTTGAAATCTATTTTCTTCTAATTTCTAGGTAATTTCTTACCCTCTAGAAAGTCTTAGCTAACTCAAACACCCTTGAGAATACCCTTTGAATATGGGCAAATATTCAAATACTTCTTGGTAAGTGAATTTATTTACGGGACCAAATTATAGAAATGTCACTCTTAGGCTTTGTAGGGTTTGATTCTGAAACAAATGTGTATGATGAAATAATACAAACCCTTAAAATAGTTTTATTATCATGCAAATTCTCCAAGAGCAGACTATAGAGTACAAAACGGCATGAGAACTTTCACAATAATGAAGTAGATAAATGCAGGAAGTCACTAAATAAAACAAGTAGGGAAGGAAGCTCGTTTGATACGACATCAAATAGGACATTCAGACTTATGTGGTTTCCCTCCTGTGTTGGTCACACTCTAAAATGACCCAGTGAGTCCCACCATACTTCCCCTCCAGTGCAGGTAGATCTTGTGAATTTCAAGATAGCAAAGTTCATGGATGTCATTTCTAAGATCATATCATATAGGGCTTCCTCTGAGCAGAATGGAATGGGAGGACTCTTTTGCTGGTCTTGAAGAAGCAACAATCATGGAGAAGGAAACAGGGCAGAGAACTGGCATGACCTCTAGGTCCTAAGATGGCTCTAACCAACAACCAGTAAGAAACCATAGCCGTAAAATCACAAGGAAATTAATTTTGCCAGCAATCTGAATGGGCATGCAAGCAGTCTTCTCCAGATAAATCCCAGATGAGACCTCTGCCAGGGCTGGCATGAAGATCACAGATGTGCAGCTTTGCCTGGACTTCTGAACCATGACCTTATGATCTGAATATAAAGAGTTTCCCTAAAGCTCATGTGTGAGACAGTACAAGGAAGTTTAGAGGTGAAACAATTGGGTTATGAGAGCGTTAACCTAATCAGTGCATTAATCCACTGATAAGGATTAACTGAGCGGTAACTGAAGGAGATGGGGTGTGCTGGAGAGGTGGGTCACTGGGGGCATGCTTTGGGGTTCATATTTTGTCCCTGGTTAGCTGAACTTAATTTCTTTGCTTCCTAATTATCACGTCCTAAGATTCTTTATCCGACCATGTCCATCTGCCATGATGTTCTGCCTCACCTCAGGCCCAGAGCAATGGAGTAGGCTATCTATGAACTGAGACCTCAGAAACACTGAGCCTCCTCTAAAATTGTTCTTATGAGGTCTTTTGTTCACAGTAGCAAAAATAGTGACTAAAACACATGATAACTATGAGATAGTAAATGCCCGTTGTTCTTAGTTGCCAAATTTTTGGTGTTTGTTACACAGCAACAGAAAGCTCTTACACCTTCTACTCTGAAATTCATGGTCTTAAATACATTTGACGGGTCTCAGGTCACATCATGTAATAGGCACACAGTAAATATTTATCAATGAAATAAATGAAAGTAATTTTTTAAAACCAGAATTAAGAATACTATCTTGCTAATATAAATGACCAATGGCATTTATTTCAAAAAAGGTCATTAAAGGCAGAGGGCAAGATAGAAACCTTTTAAACAGCTCACAACAGATTGTTGTTCTTGAAGACAGTCAGATAAAAAGTCATTACAAGAGGATTATCTGATGAGGATGATGTTCCATTGCAGATGAGGATTTGAGATTTAGAGATTCAGAATCTACTCTGGAATAGTTTGTGTGATTTGACTAACTTGTAAATGTATGCGTTCTTTACAACTGTTCTACATCTGCCTCTTGTATAACACCCTATAAAAATAATCACCTTGGTAACTCAGATTAATGAATTCATTTAATATATGAAGGAAATTACACTCAGCACTGCTAAGTTTGAGGTGAGAATGATACAGTCACATACTGTTGAAAATGTTATAAACTGGTATGAATCTTTAGAACAGCAATTTGAAAAGTATGAATTATGAAGATAAAGTTCATATTCTATAATACAGTCATCCTCTCCTTCTAGGTACAGGTATGGGTAAAAGAGTCAAGAGAAACATTGAGATTCAGATACGCATTCTAATATTTCAGTAAACACAGTAACAGCAAAAACAGTAAACAACAAAAATGTGTGCCAGAGAGCAGATAGTTTAGCAGGTTTAGAGGGACAAACTAAGTGAATTATTATATTAAGTAGTCATAAAATTACAATGATCCAAACTAAAGAAAAGTATTAACAATTTTTAGCGTATAATATGAAATACACAGAGCACAACAGAAAGGTAAACACAAAATAAGCAACACTACTGAAAATGGGATTGAGGAAATGTTTCATATTTGGGGAATAGATGTGACTTAGGGATAAGCCTCAACTCTTCCTATGATCTTATTCCTTCTGCCTTTACACATGGCCCATCAAACATATCCACCATCTGTAAAAATTTTAGAAACATGATCAAAGAAATAAAAAGGGATAAAAGATCTTCTATAATTATTTGAAATAAAAGTGTATGTCATTACTATCCCCAGAGTTTGAGACGTTTTGCAAGAAGTGGTTGTTTGGAGAACCAAATTGAAGAAATAGAAGTTTCTCAGTTAATACCTTCCTTTAGATCCCTCTCCCATCTTATACTTACTAATTAGAAAATAAAAAGTTACATCAGGGTTAGCAGTGAGATCTACAGGGACTCCTACTGTGGAACTACTGTGTTTCTATGGAATGATAAAGCCTGAGAAAGATATCAAAGAGACAGCCAATAATTATTTGAAATAACTGTTCAGTCTACAGTTAAAAGTATCCTGTGTGCCAGAACAGAGAACAAATTGAAAGGAAAATGAGTTGATTAGCTGAAAGGTAATTAGCTTAACCAATGTGAAGAAGAAACTATGATGAGGTCAAAATCCTTGGCATAGCAACCTGCAGCTATCTCCTCAGTCTTTCACATGGAAAATTCCTCGACTGGCCCTACGTATTTTAATCATGCTGCTCTCCAGGTTAAGACTTGACAAACTGACTAGTTGTGGTGGCACATGCCCATAATTCTGGCAGTTCTGGAGGCTGAAGCAGGAGGATTGAAAACTTGAGGCCAGCTTCAGCAACTTACTGAGTCCCTAAGAAATTGAGTGAGACCTTGTTTCAAAATAAAAACATAAGAAGGTCTCGAGTGTAGCTCAGTGGTAGAGCATCCCTGGGTTCTATCCTCAGTATCAAAAGGAGGAGGAGAAGGAGGGAAGAAAGACTTAACTAGTCATTTCCAGGTGTATCCTTGTAACAATGATACAGCAGATGGACTTCTTGTTATATTTGTAGATAAGATCAGTCTTGAGCCCTTTTTATGTTTTTATTCTGCAGAGTAGCCGTTTTCACATACAGATGAATAAACACAAAATACAAAATACATGTAACTTTTCTATAAAAAAGGAGAAAGGAGAGTGTATAATTTAAGAAGAGGAACTTGCCTTTCAAAAAGATTTATTTAGGAAAAATCAGTAGTAGAGAAATTGTGCCAGGTGATTTCAATAAACTTAAATGTAAAGCAGAATGTGAAATGAAAGAATTCCCAGAAACAGTGAAGAAAAGTTAAAAAAATATATCATGTTATTATGGGAGGGAAGGAATGGAAGATTAAGAACTTTTCTAGTATTTGGGACAAGCAGGAGAGATAAATATCCATAAAATAAGATTTATTAAATTGTAGAATGATTAATAAGACAAAACAAAAACTAATATAATTAGTAATCCTCAAAGACTAGAATGGAAGGAAACCAAACAAAACTTGAAGTCTAATGTAAGAATGTTTTCTGAGTGTTGATGCAGTTTGTACCAATTAACTGGTAGATTAATAGGGAAAAAATCCATATTTAATTCAGTCAATGCATAAATTTCAAGAACAAATATCTAAACAGAAAAACAGGATTATCAAAAGGAAAAAGAATATGTTGTTCCTTAACAGCATTAGTTTAGTAATGAGTGAATTAAATTATGAGAACAAGGATGCGTGATATCAAAACTCATTATTCAGATATGTGTCATTTACGTCGATGGCAAGAGATAAATATTCTTACAAATTCAAGTGCTAAGAAACAAACTGGATAGAATTACTGAAAAGACTGGCATTGAATAAAGAAATAATTTGAAGATGAAATTATCCCAAATTAACATGTGACATGTAATACAAATCTCAAGATCGTACCAACAAATCTAGGATGGTGTGAAGGGAAACTGAGAAAGAGCTAATTTAATGCTTACTGAATTCATGTTCTCATTGCTGATGCAAAAATCATATAAAAACTGAGCAGCTTAAAACAACTTACGCTCCCATAGGTCTGCAGGTCAGAAAGCAGGTGGGTTCAGCTGGTTTCTCAGCGGAAGAATCTCACCAGACCCAAAGCAAGGTGATGGCATCAGCAAGTTCCTGTGTGGAGATCTGGAGACGTATCTGCTTTTATGTTTGTTCAGGGTGTTGGCACAGTTCATGACTGCAGGACTGAGCTTCTGTTTCTCTGCACCAGCCAGGGGATATTCTCAGCTTCTGGAACTAAGCATCCCTTGGCTCATGGACCCCATTCTCCATCTTTAAAGCCAATAAGGTGTGTTGAGTTCTTACCTTTCAAATATCTCTGATATCCCTTCTGTCTCATCTCTCCTCTGTTGCTTACTTCCAATCTTATCTCTTTAACTTCTCTGTCTTCTACATAAAAGGGCTCTTTAAAAATACGGGGCTACCCCGATCAATTAGTAACATTTTGTTTGTTTGTTTGTTTGTTTTGGAGATGGGGTCTCACCACCTTTCCCATGCTGGCCTCAAACTTCTGGGTTCAAGTGATCCTCCCACCCTAGTGTCCTCATTTGTTGGAAGTGCCACTATCCACCAGTCAGGAATTATTTTTCTATTATTGATGGCATTCAAGTTTTCTTCATAGCACTATCTAGACTGATGTTTGAGTCAATGAATCTTGGGGAGATATCTTGAGAACACTGCCTATTAGACCTGGCAAAGAAGGCAACTGGACATGCTGTTAGGAGATTGGCCATGATGATTCACAGACAGACCTTCAAGGAAGATGTTTCTCAGGATTTGAAGGTAATTATTAAGAAATTTAGAAAGAGAATGTATTACTTCCAAATCATTCAAGATAAGCAGAAAAACAACTGTTATAAAAATTACTATCAAAAACAAAAAACACAAAATAATAAATATGAGATTATGAAGAAAAAGGAATCCTCACACACTATTGGTGGGAATGTAATTAGTATAGTCACTAAGGGAAACAATATAGAGTTTACTCAAAAACCCCCCAAACTACCATATGATCCAGTTGTCCTACTGCTGAGTATATATCTGAAGGAAATGAAGTCAGTGTACAAAAGAGATATCCATACATATCCATGTTTATTGTGGTACTATTCATGGCAGCCAAGACATGGAATCAGTCTAGGTATCTATCAACAGATGAATGGTTTGGATATGAAGTGTTCCCAATGACTTACGTGTTAAAGGCTTGGTCCCTAATGCAGCCATGTTCAGAGGTGCACGTTTTGAGAAGAGATTGGATCACGAAGTCTCTGACATCATCAATGAATTAATCCATTGAAGGTATTCAAAGCTAAATGAACTATTGGGAGTGGAAACTGTAGGAGGTAGAACCTAGTTGGAGGGAGTAGGTCTGCTTGGGGTCTATATCTTGTCCCAGCTCTCTTTTTCTCTCTCTGCTTCCTAGCTGAATGAGGTGAGCACCTTTGGTCCACCGCACCCTTCCATCATGATAAACTGTCTCACCAAAGATCCAAAAATAATGGTGCCAGTCAACCATTAACTGAAACCTCTGAAAATGTAAGCCAAAATAAATGTTTCCTCCTGTAAGTTGTCTTTCTCAGGTTCTTTGCCACAGTGATGAATAACTCTCTAGCACAAATGGATAAAGAAACACACACACACACACACACACAATGGAACATTATTTAGCCATAAAAGAAGAAAAAAATCCTGTCATTTGCTAGAATATGAATGAGACTAGAAGACATCCTGGTTAGCAAAGTAAACCAGACACAGAAAAATGAGCTTTGAATAGTTTCTCTTGTACATGGAAAGTTAAAAAAAAAAAAAAGAAAAAGAAAAAGATGACTTAAAAGTAGAAGAGGCTCTATCAGGAGAACTTGGAGCAGGGTTAGGACAAGGAGGGAGAAGGGACAGGACAAAGAGTGGACCTGATCTAATCTTGAAATGCCTGTATGGAAATGCTATAGCAAAATCCAATAATTTGTACTACTAATGCATATTAATAAGTATAATAATAAAAATGAAAACAACCACATAGCAAATGATATAAAGCAAAGAATAGAAGTGGGGCATGGTAATGCACACCTGGATTCCAGCCACTTTGAAGGCTGAGGCAGGAGGATCACAAGTTCAAAGTCTGCTTTAGAAACTTCTAAGGGCCTAAGTAACTTAGTGAGACCCTGTCTCAAAATAAAAAATAATAATTGCTGGAGGTGTGGCTCAATAGTTGAGCACCCTTGGGTTCAATCCCTGGTACCCAAAACAAAACTAAACAAAACAAAAAAAAAGCAAAATAAAACATAAAAGGGAGGAAACATCCCAAAAAATTAGGGAAATGTAAAAATTAATAATTATATCAGTAAGCCAATAACTAAAATAAAGTGCAAAAAAAAAACTATAAAAATATTAGATGAAAACATGAAGGTTTATTTAACTAATTTCATATTTAGAAATCCTCATGATATAAAATGCAGAATCTATGGAGACTAAGTTGACTAAAAAGCAAATATTTCTATGGTTAAGAAACAGCAAAATCAAAGACATTGAGTAGTAAACTGTTTGCCACATGGTTCCTACAAATCAAAGAAAATCAACCCAAAAAATAAGCAAAGGATATGAGGAGAGAGTTGATAGAAACACACACAAATATGTTTAAAATATCTGAACAGCTGTTCAACTTTGCTCATCAGAAGAAAAATAAATCTCAAAATCATACTAAGATTCTATTTTTAACCTATTAGAGTAGTAAAATACAAAATATTTGATAATAATTTAAAAAGAAAATATTTGCTAAAGAACTGATGGAAGTAGAGATTCATATAACCTCAGTGCAGGATTATTTGGAAATAACTTCATAAAAACAAGTGTACATCAGCTTTGGGATTATATAAAGATTGTAATGACAACTATAGAAACATCACATCTAGCTTCCCATTATTAAAATCTAATATTCGTATTGTGCATTTGTCTTGATTAGTGAAACAATATTTATACATTATTAACTGAGTCCAAGTGCTAGCAATGTTTCATTTAAAAGAAAACCAATGTCCTACTTTTGCTGTTCCAGGGTCATTCAGGTAACGGTTTTATAGCTAGTGGTCATTTCTCCTGAGATTCCTATTGCCTGTAGAAGTATTGCAAACTTTTTGATGACTTTGGTAGTTTTGAGGAGGACAACCAGGAATTTTGTATGATGATCACCCACTGGAATTTTTCTCTTGTATTTCTCCTGAGTAATCTGGATGGGTGTTTTGCAGAAGAACATAAGTGTAAATAACATTCCCCTGCACACCATATCAAGATCATTTATTATCAACATGACTTCTCACTGCTACTTGAACCTCAGCTACCTGTTGGAGAGTGCTTCTCAGCCATTATGACAGTAAAATTACACCTCCACCCCTGTTTTCTGTACTGTACTTTTGGAAAAGGAATGCACTATACATGACCCACACTTGAGGAATGGATTGTGATGTATTAACTCCTTGAGGGTAGAACACATATATAAAGAATATATATATGCGCTGGGTGTAGTGGCACAGGTCTGCAATCCCAGTGGCCCAGGAGGAGAATTGCAAGTTCAAAGCCAGCCTCACCAACTTCACAAAACTCTAAGAAACTCAGTGAGACTCTGTCTCTAATAAAATATTTAAAAACAGCTGGGGATGTGGCTCATTGGTTAGGTCCGCTGGGTTTAGCCCCAGTACCCAACCCCTCCAAAAAAAGAAAAAGAACATATGTATATGTAAAGTTTTTGGAATTCTTTTGTATGGGAGATTTGTCTAGTCTCTCCAGTTTATTTTTGATTTACTATCATTCATTTATATCAGTAGAGGCTCAAAGATACTGTTTTAGTCAGCTTTTTTGCTACTGTGACTAAAAAACCTAAGAAGAACAATTTTAGAGGAGGAAAAACTTATTGGGGCTCATGGTTTCAGAGGTTTCAGCCCAAAGCTGGCCAACTCCATTGCTCTGGCCCCAAGATAAGACAGAACATTATAGCAGAAGGGTGTGGCAGAGAATAGCCACTCAGGACACAGCAAACAGTAAGCAGAGAGAGGGCTCTGCTCTATAAGGACAAAATATAAGTCCCAAAGGCTTATATCAGTGACCATTTATTGGATAGTGTTAGGAGAAACTAAGACTTCGGTACCAGATGTGCTTGTTGGCACTGGGGGCGTAGTCATTTCTGGACCCTTTCAATGAACACCAATAGAGCAAGAAAATATGTATACACTAACCGGTACACATACAAGAATCCATAAATTCTTCTGTAAGTAACCATCATTAGCTACAAATGTCATCCACTCCAATCCATTACCATGTAGATCCCAGAGCCTCCTCCCATAACTGATCCATAATCCAGCATTCTAAAAGTGAGGGCAATATCTTTTAATTACAAAGATACACCCAACAATTTTACCTACACAGATGGATTCTTACATGTACAAAGTTACAGGTACAAATGCATTTACTGTAGAGATGATTAAGAGTAAAGATACTAGGGGAATTTAACCATCAATAGATGACTCACTGAAGAAATTTTTTCCATAGGCAGCCATTATGTCAACTTCGTAATATTCTGATTGGAGAAAATCTACAAGTTATAGTATTCAATAAGTGAATACATAAATGAATAAGGAGTGAAAGAGGAATAGTAGAATTTGAACAAACAAAAGAAACCCAAAGGATGTTATATGACTAATGTGGATTTAAGAAGACCTTTCAACTGAGGTAGAAAACTCAATAGCTAGAAAATCATAGTTTTTCTTCATAATATTTGCAGTAATTAACTTCAGAAAGATTGAACACCAAATGGGAAACAAGAAATCTATGTGTCCTGTACCTACTGCTTCATGATCAAAATGAAACAACTCATACCACGAATGGCAAAACGCCATATAATCAATAGCATAAACACCATTAATTTCTTTTAGTGGCCAAAATAACAAATACATTATCAATAGGCATTTCATACTTTTGAAAGAACTAAAATTTCTACAGCACTTCAAAAATCAATATCCATGACATTAAAACTAAAAATATGAAAAGACAAGAGAAAGGTAGTTAGATTACAGGAATAGACAACAGAAGAACAAATTCAAAGAGTCAATAAAAATCTGAAAAGATGTTCAACCTCAATTAACCAGGCAAATGCATTAAAAGTGGCACATCACTTTATTCCAACAAATGTATAAAAAATCAAATGTTAGTATAGTTAAGTTATTTTTGGAGAATAGGGATAAATTTTACCTACCTATCTATTTATTGTGGTACCAGGGATTGAACCCAGGGGTGCACTCAACCACTGAGCCACGTCCCCAACCCTTTTAAATATTCTATTTAGAGACAGGAACTAAGTTGCTGAGTCTAGCTTTGAACTTGTGATCCTCCTGCCTCAGCCTCCCCAATCACTGGGATTACAGGTATACACCACTGTGTTGTTTTATTTTTAATAAGGAATATATGTATATATAATATATATGTATATATCTGTATATGCATTCATATATCTACAGCATATCTATGTCTATGTCTATATCAATATGCAGAATAAACAATGGTTATCCCAGTTTAGGGATTTTAAAATATATATTATAAAAATATATGATTCTTAAATATTTTATTGTTATTCATGTAGATGCTTTTTTTATACAGATGTAAAAGTTTTCATAATGCATATATATTATATTTGCTATGTGTATGGAGGAGATGAAAAACATAATAAAATGTAAATAAAGGACTGTAAGTCAGTTTTCCTTATTATTATTGAAATGCATTTTTAGTGAACAAGAAAGTGTAACTGCATTGGTGTTTTATGTTCTTTTCCTGGAGATTTTAGGTTTGGGTAATCATTTCCATTTTAAAAGTCTGTAGTTAGAATCCAAATGAAAAATCAATAGCAGGAATAAAACTAAAGAGGTTGGCCAGGAAGCCACAGGGACAGAAGAGCAACTCTGTCCTCCGCCCGCTGAATGGGAATTAGGTCAGGTGACATGCCCTTCAGTCAGTCCACCACTTGGAGCAACGTTACAATTTGCTTGAAGAGACTCAAAGGTGGCCCACTGTGATGTTCTATCTTGTCTCATCCCTTCCTTTCTCAGTCAGGGTCACTTCTCACTTCTCTTTCGAATTAGCTCCCTTTTGTTAATAAAAGCCTTTGTTCTTTTTGTTGATTTTCCCTTTCTTTTAATTTCAGCAACAGTTAAGCAGACAAATGACCTTTAAGGTAGGCTAGCTTCACCCAAACAACAAAGAAAAATGTTTTCTCAGAATGCCATAAAAAAATAAGGTGAAGAATGGAGGAAGTTTGGGTTGTATAGAGGGAAATGGGACAGGAGGGGGTGGGGGAAGGAAAGATAGTAGACTGAGACAGACATCATTGCCTTATGTACATGTATGATTACATGAGTGGTGTGAGTGCACATCTTGCACAACCATAGAAATGAATGGTTGTAACCTATTTGTGTACAATGAATCAAAATGCAGTCTGTAAAAATAAAAATTAAAAAAAAATGGGAAAACGGGGTTGGGGATATAGCTCAGTTAGTAGCATGCTTGCCTTGCATGTATAGGCCCTGGGTTCAATCCCCAGCACCACAAAAAAAAAAAAAAAAAAAAAAAAGAAATAATGTGAATACATAAAGTACCAGAGACCTTTCCACTTAGCTGGTTATGAGAGTACCTGAATCTCCTCTGTCAAAGATGAATGTTTGCACTTACAACAACAGCACCTTCAGTCTTGATGCAGAGTGACACAGGCATATGTAACATTGTGAACAAACAATAATTTGGTCAATTATGTTCCTAAGGAACACTAAAATAGAGGACAAAATCATTAAAACGAAACGAAAACCAAAACCCTAAACAGGTTTTGAATGTGCACAAAACACCTGTCAATTTGAGTAACAGGAACATTTGTTAACAAATTCAGGTAATAATGGAAAACAGTTTATTTGGGGCATTTATAGAGAGTGAGGTAGTGGTGTTACAGTGCCCTTCATGTTTGAGGATATGATCACAAAAGATATTTCTGAAGCTATCTCAGGTTCTCAGAGACACTGTCATCTCTTTTCTTGATGACAAAGCACCGTTAAATACTCTATTATCAGTTTGGGTCTATATTCCTTTGTTTATTTTGAGGAAATAAAAGATGCAAAATATGTTCAAATATCAGTCACAAACACATACACACCAATACTTGCACATGCACTCAAAGGCTCATACTCCTTTCTTGGATCAATTAACAGGAGAGTATGTTCACTATTTATAGAACATGATGATCCCATAAAGACATATTTTCTTTGAAAAAATTCACCTCCTTTGCTTTTCCCAGTGATTTAGTCAGCTTTTGCATCAAAAGCTGTGACCAAAATACATTACAAAAACAAAAGGAGGAAAGTTGATCTGAGGCTCACAGTTTTAGAGGTTCAATCTATGGACAGCTAGTTCCATTACAGCAGGTCCAAGGCGAGGCAGGGCATCACAGTAGACGGGCATAGTGGAAGAAAACTGTTTATCTCCTGGTGACCAGAAAGCAGGGGAAAAGGGGAAAGGGTCACAGGAGAAGATTCACCCTTCAGTGTATGCCCCTAATGATCAACCTCCTCCAGCCATGACCCATCTGCCTATAGTCAGCACTCAGTTAGTCCATTTAAATTAGGATGGACTAATTAGGTTACAGGTCTCATAATATAATTTTATTTCTGAATATTCCTGCATTAACAGGAGCTTTGAGGGGATACCTCATATCCAAATTATAACACCCAGCTACCAAATTCTGAAACCACAGGCATAAATCCACCTGTTTGATCAGACATGGAGTTCCTAACGAAGTGACAGGAAAGCAGGAGATAAATTTCAAAAGCATTTGTGAAACCACTAGGTAATAAAATAGCATCAGAGTTGTGAAATATATCTACCTCATTATTTTAAAAAGTTCTTAAAGCTTAAAAACCTTTATGTAGAGATAGAATATTCTCATTACTTAAATGATGTGTAACTGGAAATTCTTATTCCTGTCTCCTGACGTGGGATATCTTTTTCCGGAAGATTTTTTCCAAAGAGCAACAGCTGAATGGGAATCCCTGAGTATTTGATATCAAATATTCAGTTGATGGGAAAGTTGAATTTAGTCAAATTTTTGAAAAAACTGTTAGGAGCAGTGACTTATACAGGGATATAATGTTTAATTCTTAAAATTTTCATTCACAAGGGAATCTTTCTAGCTTTTATCACTTTTAAGACATTCTTACTCCCTTTAAAAATAAACAACTCACTCAGGGTAGAAAGGAAATTCATTCTAAAATCACTTCAAATACATGAGCAAACAGAGGTACACATAAGCTATAGGATTTATCCAGTGTCATGAAGAAAAGGCCATAATCAGGATGGAAACTGAACTTTTGACTCTGAAATCTCTGTTCTTTCCAATGTATAAAGTCATTTTGAATGATTGAAAATGCGGCATTACTGGATCTTGTCCCAGATTTTCTAAATCAGAGTTTCAGGGGACATTTTTTGGGAATGTATGTATGTATGTATGTATGTGTGTGCATCTTTGTATGCAACTAATTCTGTTTCTACCTTGTTATACTATTCACCAACATTTTTAGAAGTCACTTTTAAAAATACATAATGCATATACAATTTCATGAAACATAGAAAGAAAATCTATTTTCTCACTTTGAAAGGGGTGTAAGAACCCTGCTCAACACCTGTGCACATCTCCTCTGCTGAGACCAGGCCCAGACACCTGGCCCAGCACCTGCTGTCTCCAAAACTGTGTCCCAGTCTGCAGCCTAGCACCTGCACTGCAGCTGACCATCTATCAACTCATGAGGTGCCTCTGCCCGCTAGCATGGATTATTCCCAACCTGGAGGCCACCATCCCTAGTGGGGCAGCATCTTTCTTGGGACACCACATTATCAAGTTCCTCTCAGGCATCAGGTTACTGAAGACTGGGAGGTTTGAACAGTACAGTACAATTTTATTGTATAATTTTTTTTTTGCAATCATTATAAAGTCATTTATTTTTAATTAGCAATAAAATAATCAAATTCACATTTAAAAAAATACAAAAACCCTTCCTCTGTTGCATTCCAAACTTTAAGCTATAGGCCTCAGTCTCAGAGGACAGTAAAGGCCTGAGATTAGAGCTTGTCTCCTGTCCAACATCACAGCCACGGGGAGAAGGGCATCCCTGTGGCTCTGTCTGAGTGCTGGGTGATGACGAGGAATGAGACACCTTTGCACTGGAAACTAATGGGCAGTGCCTGGATCAGGGTGCTCACTCTACCTTGGAAAGCATTACAGTCAAAGCTGAAGTACAGCTGGTACCCAAAATCCAGGAGCCTGGCAGAGATCTAAGGGACTAACTATGGCTTAGCAGTCACTACATGAAAATTTCCTGGCTGTTGCTTCCTCTGTGACAACTGGGGAAAACAAAGAACCTGTCAAGCTCATTCACCCAGTAGCAGGTAGTCTCTAGTCTCTCCCAACTAACTCAATCCAAGACAGGACATCCCATAGATCATATGGATAACATCGGATTGCTGCGGGACGTTCTCAGGAAAAGCCTAGTGGAGGCAGCAGATAGGGAAAGGTGTCAAAACATTACACCTTCTATATCTGCTATACAGAAACTTAATGTGAATCAACTCAGTCCTCAATCCAAGTATCTCATTTGATTCTCCCAGTTCTCATCTAGAAAACAAGTTTCTTGATGACATGAGATCATATTTCTACAATGATTCATTTGCAGGTAAACAAATGCACCTTACCTAGTTTTTAATCCAGCTCAAAAAAATTTTTTTTAAAATTTTTGAGGTCATAGTATCTGCCTTTTCTAGTTTCCTATTTCTTGAGAAACAGACACATATAGGTAAATGCATCTCACATACAAACTTATAAAAATACACCTGAACATATGAGTGACTACAGCCTCATGAAACCTTTTCAGAGTCTGAGACTCTAGCACCTTGTCCCCAGCCCAATTTCAAATCCCTAGTTATTTTTGGCCTCAGGGCGATGGCTTCACAAAGAATCACTCCAAAGGTGAAAAGCCAGTGTCCAAGACTCGAAGGGAAACTAATATTCCAAACCCTCAGTCTTTGCAAATGGCAACCTCAGATGACTATCATTCTGGTCCCTCTTTGAATAAACATGAGAGTATACAACCTCAAGAAAGACCAAATTGGCCCCCAGATTGACCTTACTAAAAGCTGAATTTGAGGTTGAATTTCAAGCAAGTCAACTTTTTGGACCAAAATGGCATCTGCCAGTCACTCGTGTTTTCAGGACAAATAGGACTGGCACCCTGCCATGCAGGAGTCTCCCATCCAAGCCCTACTGTTGCCAAACTTAGAAGAATCCCTCTGCTTTGTTAAAGATACTCCCCTAGAAAAATGCACTGCATTCTGGGAAAATACAGCATGAGGTAGAAGATACAGCACCTTGGGATGGTCTCACATGGCCTTTCCAAGGTGCAAGGCATAATTTGACACATCACAGAGGGGAAAAGCTGGGTCAGTTCATATGGTCCAGGAGGGAAGGTACTTCGGTTGCTGGGGCAGGAGTGGCTTTGAGGAGAACTTGGGGTTGCATCAGATAGGCTGGATTCCTCCAGGGCTAGATTGATTGCTGAGTCAGGTCCAAGGGTGGTCACAAGGAAACAAAGGAACGGGTCCCCTTTGCTCTCAGGAAGGTCATTCAGACTTCATTCCCATCTGATGATAAAGGTGGTCACGCCAGGCTGGAGGGAGATCAGGTTCTTTCGGGCCTGACCCTGATAGTTCACAGCTCTTTTAGTTTCATCTCGTGCCTTTTCCACGTGGTCCACTGTGTGCATGACATTCAACTCTATGTTATCTAACATCTCACCCTGATTCTCCACCAGCATGGCGATGTCCATAAACATGTCATGACGTTCTTTAATGCTGCTCTCCAGCCTCACAATGTCCTTATGCCAACCCTCGATCTCACTGAGGGCTTGCTTGGAAATCTGGGAGTCAATGATCCCAGAGGTGAAGATGGCAGGGTTGCCGCTCTCTAGCATCTCCTCCAGCTCCTCATCTGTTGTCTTTTTGCCAGTAATTTCAAGCTGCCGCTGGATTCGCCCTTTGCTGCGTTCACGAAAGTCCACCTGAGCCTCATTGTACTTGGTCATCACCTCCACAAACTTCCGACAGAGGACGGAGTGCTGAGATTTCCGAATCCGAAGGTCTGCTGACGACCGGACCTCATCTTCTTCAATATGCCTCCCCATGCTCTTCAGTTTATTCCGGACATTGTTGGCCCTTTTCTTGATCTCAGTTGTGAGCTGTTCAAGGTCATGCTTGGTTTTTGGCTCTGGAATTGGTGCAGAGAGAATGATACTGTAGAGTTTCTTTGCTTCCTCCACATGCTCTGAGATCTTGTCAATGTTGAGCCGAGTCTCCTCGATCTCAGAAAAGAATTCGTCCATGAAAGCTGTGTTGTCAATAGCGATCTCCACCTCGTCAGCATCATCATCCTGTGTCAGCTGCTTCGCCTTCAGCTGCTCCAGCCGGTCCTTCATCCTGGAGCCCAGGTGCCCGCAGGCGAGGAGTGCGTCCCAGGTGAGCGCGTCCCAGCGGAACGGCTGGACGTGGCGACCTGTCCCTGCCGGGCGAGGGAGCTCCAGGCGCAGGCGGAGGCGGGCGGTGGCCCTCGCAGGACGAGCGTCCCAGGCCACCGAGGCTGCGCCGCGCCGCCCCCTCCCTTGTATAATTTTTTATTAGTAGTGTTATTATGATTATTCCTATTATACCTACTATTATTCCTATTTTTCTTTTCTTTTATTAATATTTTTCTCACTCTATTTTCCTCTTATCTGTTTCCTTGGAGACTCTCCCTTTTCTCATGCTAACAACCAATTTCTTTTAATTCCGCTTTCACAATTCCTATGACATAGTACCACTATAGACTCACTTCTTATCTCATTAACATTATATCCTACACCCTTCCCCATCCTTTTTATCCACCAGTAGAAATTATGGTCCTTATTGCAAACCTATTGATTACGCTGTAGAAAATAATCAAATTCATCATCTCTATTTAATACAGTTAAAATCTTAATGGGGACTATTTGGGTAAAGGATGCATATCGTTTGTATGGTGTGCTGCTAATATTGATCTCTCACTTCAAGGTGAGGTATTGGAAACCTGCAGGAACACTATAAGTCTAAAGGGGGGAAACTGCAATACCTCAGATTCATATTGCTAAGATACAAGAATAACATGAGAAAACAAGGGAAGAAAGTGTTCCAAAGAAACCTAGATGCTCTATCAATAGAATCCAATGTCAGCTGGGCAGAAAAAATGTTAGAAAGGGACTTCAGAATGTACATTGATTAAAATGATTCAAGAAGTCAATGATGAGATAAGAGAGCAAATGCAGGCAATGAATGATTGCACCAATAAACAGTTAAAAGAGCAAATGCTGGAAGCAAAAGATCATTTCAATAGAGAGAGACTCTGAAAAAAAAAAAACATAAATCCTTGAAATGAAGGAAACAATAAATCAAATTAAAAACTCAATGGAAAGCATCACCAACAGACCAGATCACTTGGAAGACAGAATCTCAGACAATGAAGACAAAATATTTAATCTTGAAAACAAAGTTGACCAAACAGAGAAGATGGTAAGAAATCAAGAATTATGGGATATCATGAAAAGACCAAATTTAAGAATTATTGGGATTGAGGAAGATACTGAGATATAAACCAAAGGAATGAATAACCTACTGAATGAAATAATATCAGAAAATTTCCCAAATCTGAAAATTAAATGGAAAATCAACTACAAGAGGCTTACAGAACACCAAATGTACAAAATTACAACAGATCTACACCAAGGCATATTATAATGAAAATACCTAACATACAAAATAAAGATAAAATTTTAAAGACTGCAAGAGAGAAGCATAAGCCAATATGCATATCAGGAGATTTCTCAGGCCAAACCCTAAAAGTTGGAAGGGCCTAGAACAACATCTTTTTGAAATCCAATCTGCCAGTCTATGTCTTTTGATTGATGAGTTTGCATCCCTCTGAAAGAAAAGGGATGCCAACCAAGAATCTTATACCCAACAAAACTTACCTTCAGATTTGACAACAAAATATAATCATTCCATGATAAGCAAAAGCTAAAAGAATTTACAAACAGAAAGCCAGCATTAAAGAACATTCTCAGCAAAATATTCCATGGGGGAGAAGTAAGAAACAACAATGTAAGTCAGCAAAGGGAGGAACAACTATAAAGTAAAGGCCAATTAAAGGAGAAACCAAGTTAAGTTAAAAACCAAAAATAAGCCAAAATGACTGGGATTACAAATCATATCTCAATAAGAACCCTGAATGTTAATGACCTAAACTCATCAATCAAAAGACATAGACTGGCAGATTGGATTTCATAAAAGGACACAAACAATATGCTACCTTACCTTATGGGAGACTCATCTCATAGAAAAAGATATTCACACACTAAATGTGAAAGGATGGGAAAAAACGTACCATTCACACAGACTCAGTAAAAAAGCAGGGATCTCTATCCTCATATCGGACTTTAAGACAAAGTTAGTCAGAAGGGATAAAGAAGGACATTTCATACTGCTTAAGGGAACCATAGATCAGAAAGATCAGCAAGACATAACAATCATAAATATTTATGCCCAAACAATGGTGCATCCGTGTATGCTAAACAAATTCTTCTCAATTTCAGGAACCAAACAGACCACAACACAGTAATACTAGGTGACTTTAACACACTTCTCTCACCATTGGACAGATCTTCCAAACAAAAGTTGAACAAAGAAACTGTAGAACTCAATAACACAATCAATAATTTGGACTTAACAGACATATATAGAGATAGTGCTCCATGATCAAGTGGGTTTCATCCCAGGGATGCAAGATTGGTTCAACATCTGGAAATCAATAAATGTAATTCACCACATCAACAAACTTAAGGATAAGAATTATATGATTATTTCAATAGATACAGAAAAAGCATTTGATATAATACAGCACCCCTTCATGCTCAAAACACTAGGAAAAATAGGGATAGTAGGAACATACCTCAACATTGTAAAGGCCAACATCATTCTAAATGGAGAAAAACTGAAAGCATTCCCTCTAAAACCTGGAACAAAGCAAAGATGCCCTCTTTCACCACTTCTATTCAACATCATCCTTGAAACTCTAACGAGAGCAATTAGACAGACCAAAGAAATCAAAGGGATACAAATAGGAAATGAAGAACTCAAACTATCACTATTTGCCAATGACATGATTCAATATTTACAGAAACCAAAAAATTCCACCAGAAAACTTCTAGAACTCAAATGAATTCAGCAAAGTAGCAGGATATAAAGTCAACACTCATAAATCTAATGCATTTTTATTCATAAGTGATGAACCCTCTGAAAGAGAAATTAGGAAAACTATCCCATTCACAATAGCCTAAAAAAAAAAAAAAAAAAAAAAAAAAACTTGGGAATCAATCTAACAAAAGAGGTGAAAGACTTCTATCATGAGAACTACAGAACACTAAAGAAGGAAATTAAAGAAAACCTTAGAAGATGGAAAGATTTTCCATGTTCTTGGATAGGCAGAATTAATATTGTCAAAATGGCCATACTATCAAAAGCACTATACAAAGTCAATGCCATTCCAATTAAAATACCAATCATGTTGCTCATAGAAATAGAGAAAGCAATCATGAAGTTCATTTGAAAGAATAAGAGACCCAGAATAGCTAAAGCAATCCTTAGCAGGAAGAGTGAAGCAGGTGGTATTACAATACTAGAACTTCAACTATACTACAGAGCAATAGTAACATGAATGGCATGGTATTGGCACCAAAATAAACAGGTAGACCAATGGTACAGAATAGAATACACAGAGACAAACCCACAAAAAATGCAGTTTTCTCATACTAGACAAAGGTGCGAAAAACATACAATGGAGCAATGATAGATAGCCTCTTCAATAAATGGTGCTGGGAAAACTGGAAATCCATATGCAGCAAAATGAAACTAAACCCCTATCTCTCACCCTGCACAAAACTCAACTCAAAATGGATCAAGGACCTAAGAATTAGATCAGAGACCCTGTACCAAATAGAAGAAAAAGTAGTTCCAAATCCTAATCATGTTGGTTTAGGACCAGACTTCCTTAACATGACTCCCAAAGCACAAAAAATAAAGCAGGAATCAATAAATGGGACTAATTCAAACTTTAAAGCTTTTTCTCAGCGAAGAAAACAATCAACAATGTGAAGAGAGAGCTTACAGAGCGGGAGAAAATCTTTGCCACATGCACTTCAGATAGAGCACTAATCTCCAGAATGTATAAAGAACTCAAAAAACTTCATACCAAGAATACAAATAACCGAATCAATAAATGGGCTAAGAAGTTGAGCAGACAGTTCACAGAAGAAAATATACAGTCAACCGATAGATGAAAAAAATGTTTGACATCTCTAGTCATAAGAGAACTGCAAATCAAAACTACCCTAAGATCTCATCTCACCCCAATTAGAATGTCTATTATCAAGAATACAAGCAACAATAGATGTTCGTGAGGATGTGGGGAAAAAGGTACATTCATACATTGCTGGTGGGATTGCAAATTGGTGCAGACACTCTGGAAAGCAGTATGGAGATTTCTTAGTAAACTTGGAATGGAACCACTATTTGATCCAGCTACTGCATTCCTTAGCCTATACCCAAAGGACTTAAAATCAGCACACTACAGTGATGCAGCTATATCAATGTTTATAGCAGCTCCATTCATGATAGCTAGATTGTGGAACCAACCTAGATGTTCTTCAATAGATGAATGAATAAAGAAACTGTGGTATATATACACAATGGAATACTATTCAGCCATAAAGAATAAAATTATGGCATTTGCAGGTAAATGGATGGAGTTGGAGAATATCATGCTAAGTGAAATAAGCCAATCCCCCAAAACCAAAAGCCAAATGATTTCTGTGATAAGAGGATGATGATACATAATGGGGGATGAGAGAGGGGGCAAGAATGGAGGAAGGATGGATTGTATTGAGGAAAATGAGGGTTAGGGGTGGGGGGATGCTAAAATAATAGGATGAGACAAACATTAGTACTCTATGTTCATGTATGATTACACAAATAGTGTGACTCTACTTTGTGTACAACCAGAGAAATGAGAGTTGTACCCCATTTGTGTATAATGAATCAAAAACAAAGCAAAGCAAAACAAAAAAATTCTTTAAAAAAAGGGAAAGAGTTATAAAGAGGGACATGTCATTTGCAAAGGAAGCTCTTAGGTGTTTTTGAATACTTATCTTAGAGAAATCCTGGTGGGTATAAAGAACCCAAAGAAACAAAATCTACAACCTTCTTAGGAAAAATATGTAGATGTCCGAATAGATGTACCAAGAAAATGAGAACAACAAAATATAAAAATAAATAAATCAGAGCCAGGATGATTTCTTCCAGTGACTAGCAAATCATATTCTTTTCAAACTGGGCAAGATTTCCTGTCCTTTATGGTCGACCTCAGGAAGATTTATCAGATCTCTGAAATTTGGCTGGAGAAGAAATATTTGTTCAACAATTAATTACTTAGAGATGTAATGGTGGAAGCTCGAGTAATTTTTTCCACGTGTAGAAGAATTTGCAACTTTTTTCTTGTACCTGTCCTTTAACCAGGCACTAGAGACAAAGAAAAACAAAACATAGCTCCATCATCCAGAGCCTTTCATATAGGGGAAAAGATGAGAGAAATTCAAGAGAATAACCTCTCGGAGGTCAGGTCTTAGGGGCAGTGTTTTAGTTTAGATATGTGGTGTCCCCAAAAGGTCATGTGTGAGATAATATGAGAATGGTCAGGGATAAAATAATTGGATTATGAGAGCTGAAACCTAATCAGTGCATTGTGATGGATTAATGGGGTCATAACTGTAGGCAGGGAGGGTCTGACTAGAGGAGGTGGTCACTGGGGTGTGCCCTTGGGGTTTATATTTTGTGGGTGGTAAGGGAAGCTCTCTATTTCTCTTCCTTTCTGTTTACTGGTGGCTGTATTCTGAGCCACTTTCCTCTACCAGTCTCTTCCTCCATGATGTTCTGCCTCACCTTGGGCCCTGAGGAATGGATTTGGTGATCTATGGACTGAGACCTCTGAAACTGATCTACAAAAAACCTTTTCTCCTCTAAAATTTTTCTTGCCAGGTCTTTTGGTCACAGCATCACAAAAGCTGACTAAAACATCCAGGGACCTTATTCTGATTGCTGCTAAACCTTCAACTACAAGAACATTGCTGTGATACAAACAAGGGACTCAATAAACATGGATGGAATTTAGTACTGAGCGCCAAGGGTTTTGAATCCAATTTTCAGTCTATTACTTGAATGACCACTTTCTCACTTTTTTGTAGATGGATATTTATGACCTCTACATTCATTGTACTGCCTTCTAGGCATTTGTGACCTCTGCCTTCATTGCATTGCCTTGTAGGCAGGTATTTGTGACCTATGCATTCATAGCATCACCTTGTAGGTGACTTTCCAAAGACACAGTAAAAGATGCTTTAATCTTGAGGCCTCTCCCCAAGAATCTTCACCATGTTTTCTTCAGCTCCTGCTTACTGGTTAGTTCTGATGAGCCCTGGGCATCCAAAACCAACACCGAATTTGATTTCTCAGGTAGTTACATCTTAATAACTCCCTTTTTCTTAAAATAATTACTAAGACAACATCCACTAATGAAATACTTAGCACAGAGAATGCTTTGGCTCCTCCATACTGGGAGGTACTTTTAATGAAACAGTCCTTACCCCAGTCCTGAACTGTCAGAGGACTATGGCATGGTACCCTCATTCTCTCACCTGCAAGGACCACTGGAAAGTGGTGGCTTTCCAAGAATTTCCCTGTCCAAGTCATGGTTCCTCCCCACAGGCAGCCCACCTCCATTGTCTAATCCGTATGTCTCAAAGTGGGACAGAATCCACTGTGGGATCATTTTAAGACCTTGCAGATACATAGAAGGACAACCACTCCTCTCTGCCCTCCTGTGACTTCTACTCCCTCAAAGGTGTTCTCCAGAGTCCCCCCCAAAAAGACTTCCTTCACACACAACTCTGCCTCATAGCCTATTCCTAGAGAAACCAAATTCAGACACCCCATTAAGGCCTGTACAGGTATTTGCATGACTATGACCAACTTAACATTTCTGGGCTTCATTTTTATTGTAAAATTAAGAGACAAAAGTGGGTGATCTCCAAGGGCCTTATTGCCTGTAAAATTGTACGATTCCATGTAATTGTACAGTAATGCTATGAAGACAGCCGTGAGTGATCAGTTTCTTAGCTTAGAAAAGTCAAATTATTACTAATCTTGAAGCATAATGTTTGGATAATACTATTCAAATTCAATATTCTCATCAAGATGATTACAACAATACCAAATTTCTTTGCCTTCCAGGAGAAAACTGTCTAAGAATATTTTGTTCATGGCTGGTTGAGCTACTATCATCTAGAGGAGTCTCCATTGCCTTGAGCAGGGATTGACAGATGTAGCTCTAGGTGTTTTATTTGGAGCTCAATGGTAGCATGGCGAAGGAAACAAAAGCGCAACAGAATTGGGACGGTAAAAATCTGAAAAGTCCTCCAAGTAGGTGTGAGGAGATTGAACTTAGGGGCACTTAACCACTGAGCAGCATCCCCAGCCCTTTTTTTGTATTTTATTTAGAGACAGGGTCTCATTGAGTTACTTAGGGGCTCACTAAGTTGCTGAGACTGATTTTGAACATGCAATCCTCCTGCCTGAGTATCCCGAGCCGCTGGGATTACAGGTGTGCGCTACCACACCCCTCTTGAACCAAGTTTTCTAAGAGCAAAGCCACATGCAGCAGATCTTGCAGCTACCAGAAACCTATGAACAACCCTCTTATCCCCAACCATGATTCACTGGGTCATGCTCCTGTGCCAGACCCAGTTCTCTGATACACCTAAGATGAACAATTACTTGGCAAATTTTATTTTCTTCTGCTTTAGAGATGACAGAAACTAAGAGGAATGAGTCACCTCCATGGTGTTCAATGTCTAGGACTGAGCCCTGGGACTAGGGATCTAAATCTGTCTCTGTAGCTGTTGCTCCTTTCATTTTGCCACTTAGGAGTCTCCTGGACCTTTCTGAGCTAAGGTAATATACAGAGAGATGGGTAGACACCCAAAAAAGCACAGACTGAGTTAATGTGTGTCACAAAAGATCACTTCACCAAAGAAAAACATTTGGATTTGAGTAATAAAATATGGTCTGATTAGAGAAGACCAAGAAGTCTATTTTTTTTTTTTTTTTTTTTTTGTACTGGGGATTGAACCCAATGGCACTTTACCACTGAGCCACATTCCCAGCCCTTTTTAAAAATTTTTCTATTTTGAGACAGGATCTGGTTAAGTTGCTTAGGGCCTCACTAAATTGCTGAGGTTGGCTTTAAACTGGCAATCCTCCCGTCTTAGACTCCCGAGTTGTTGAGATTACAGGCATGTGCCACTCTACCTGGATTGATTCTATATATTTTTAAAATACCCAACCTGTGGAGAATGCATTGGTAAATAGGGAAAGAGGTGTCCACCAAAAATATGGTCTCAGATCCAGGGAGTCTAAAAACAGCAAGTCCGGGAAGTCAAGAGAAGGTTTTAATTAAGGTGGCCACCATTAGTAGTGTCAAATGCAGCAGAGGGGTTGGGAAAAACAGCCGGCTCCCTTACATTCCTCATTAATGATCTTTGCTATTAAAGCCAATATGCAGCCTGAAATGCAAAATGAATTTCTGCTTGTACTTGCCTTTTACAGTTATTTCTTGTTGATTTTTATTTCCGGGAGTACAAAAAGCTAATATTGAATGTTGAGAATTTTTTTGTTCATTTTTAATAGGTTTATATAAAATCCAGTCCTTCATAATAGATCCTACCTGCTGATATTCCACAGGTAACAGTCTTGCTTAAATCTTGCTGGTGAAGACCAGAATAAAGCTTTCCTGATTGGTGTTTCGAAGCTACAACATTCCCACTCAGGAACCGTGGAAGACACATCATCAAATCCATTTTTTCCTCACTGGCTTTCTTCCTACCAGCATGAGAATCCTAGAGTGTGCTTGTTAAAAGTACAAATTTTGGTGCTTCACCTCTACAGAAACGGATTTGAGAGTCCAATAGGAGAATCTATAGATTTGACAAGCAGCTCAAGCATTCCAGATGCATACCACTCAGTAGTTTCCAGAATTCGCTGGGAGTTTATACAGAATTCATCTCTTTTTGCAATTGGTATTTAGAAGACTTGGTTAAATCATACACGTATTTTAATCAAAAGCAAAGCATTTTGGTTGAAGGTGAAGAAGGAAAAATCTACTGTTTTTATTTATACTAAATATCATACTGTCAAAAGGACTGAACACTTCAGGGATAAACACAACAATAAATACCTACTTGGTGTGTTATTTATTTATTTATGAAGTTGACTTTTCTGTTGGGAATTGAACTGGTAAATAATATTTGTTTCCATGGAGCAACACCACTAGGGTAGACGCCTCTTCATTCACTAAGCGATTTCCATTTCTAATATTGGGTAGGCCTTCTGGTATGAATTATTCATTGTGCCACCAAAAGTACCATCAGTTTAAACTGATGGGAAGGAATATTAGGCCTTGTAGCTCAAAACAGAACATCATAATTCCTCAGAAAGCCAATACACACATGTGCATCACTGTATTTTTTTTTTTTGCGGTGCTGGGGATTGAACCCAGGGCTTTGTGCTTGCGAGGCAGGCCCTCTACCAACTGAGCCATATTCCCAGCCCTGCATCACTATATTTACTGTGATATCTTTTTGTCTTGTCTCATGGGGGCCCAGTGACTGCAAGAACAGGCCATGGAAGGCTTTCATGGCTAGAACTGTCCTCAGTTTCACCTTCGAAGCTGAGATATTCAGAAACTCCCTTTTATTCAACATATCTTGAACATTGCCTTTATTTTTGGAGAGAGCAGGATCTTAAATGAAAAGGAAACTTCCATTAAAATGCCATCTGTGGTGCTTCCAGCATTTCTGTTCTTGACTTGATTCTTAAAAACACATCCCTCCAACACCTGGTCTAATGCTTCCATATCCTTGCAAGCCCTGGAGTTTATCACTTTTTTGAAAATAATATTAAGGCTCTGCTTTAAGAAAAACAAATCTTCCAAAGATACCTCCAGCCTTATTGCTATGCTGAATGGAATGCTGAGGTTTTATATGAGAGTGGTAGGAAAGCTTCTTAGGCTACATTTCTAATGGCTGTGAAGCCGCTGCCACTAATAGATGGGAAGTCAGTAAACCCTCCATTTGTTTAAGCTGATAATACCTTTCCCAGTTCTGTGCAGCAAAGACTCCATGGGAAGTTCCTTAGCTGGGATTCCTTTACTCTGCACCCTAGCTATTACCAATTATCTTGAAGGACACAGCAATAGCTGAATGCAAGAGATATTTTATATGATGGATTGTGAAGAGCTGATGATCAGGCTCCTGGACAGAATGAAAGGAAACTTTTCTACATGTATCTAAATGATTCAACAGTATGGTCTCTGCAAGGACAGCAGTGAGTGAGGTCATGCTGTCAGAATAAAGGCATAGGAGCTTTGCTCTCTCCATCTTTCTTCTTCTTCTCTTCACTACTCCTCTCACCTGAGAGGTGAGATCTAACTGATTCTGTCAAGTTCAAGTGATTGACCCACTATTGTCATGTAAAAAACAAAACTAAAAATCATCCACTGTCACTCATGCAGATCAGCTATACTTTCTACTTTTACCCACCTACGTCCTGCCTCTGATTTATGTATAGCTCTTGGCTAGTCTCCAGGTCAGTTCTCCATTCATTGAATACCTTGATCTGATTCATGCTCTCCCTCTTCAATCTTTTTATTTAGTTAGTTAGTTTTGAGCAGGGTCTTACTATGTTACCCAGGCTGGCCCCAAACTCTGGACTCAAGCAATTCTCCTGCCCCAGTCTCACACATAGCTGGGACTAGAGGTGCATGCCACCACCCAAGCTGCCTCTTTAATCATAAGCCCTCACTTTGGCATGACTTTCATGTGCCTCTGAACTATGTTGGCAACAGAAGGCTCTTTAGTTGCACGTTTTTCCTGTACATTCCATATTGGCTGCACCTGCTACAGTGGAATCTGTAGCTGGCTTCTGATGTCATCTAAATGGTGGCATCCTTTTAAAACTTCCAAATGACTGACCTTCTGGCAATGAGTTCTTGCATTAGGAGCACAGTGTGAATTTTTAACCCCTGTGGTTTTTCTTATCCATGGACCTCCTCTTCTCTTTCTGGTCCTTTGCCTTATCATTTATTTATTCTAATGTGACCTGACTTCTTAGTGTTTTACAGCAGCAACTTCCTGTGCATAGAGAAGGTACATTCAAACATGTACTCGTCTCACTCTCAGATCACTTGATTTCTCATCTGTCCCACTCTGCAGAAAAAATTCTGTCCAGGTTCACGTTAAGCATCTGTCACCTTTACTCCTATACCCATATTCCCAGATCCCAAGGCACATTACAGCGCAGTATGGAGTGATATCACAATTTCATTAAATAAGCGAATTTGTTTTATGAAATACAATCAGATGTATCATCAATCATCCCTGAAGCTCTGAATACCCCAGAACCCAATATAGCCTCATGATAATAAAATGGTGACAGCTAGAACTGATTGCAACCAGTGCTGCATCAAAAGATGCCTTGTGAGCAAACTCCTTTCAGCCTCATCCCCTTTTGTACTTCCACCACCCAGCACACTGCCTGATATGCAGACGGTGCTCAGGCTATTTGCTTGGTACATCGGTACCATAGATGAGAAAACTGAGGCTGAGAGAAACTAAAGAACTTGGCCCATGTCACACAGCAGTGAGCAGAAGACCAGCAACATAACCTGGGAATTATAACTCTCGACCATGCAGCTTCTGGCTCACTGTACTGAACTCACCTTCTGGGCACATTCTTCTGGTAGTCATCAACTCAGAAGAGGTGGAACCCAGCCACATCCACTTTCTCTCTTTCAGAATGACTTCCACTAAAAGATGGTTTAAATATATGAACAAATGGATAGATGGATTGATAGATGAACGAATGAATGAACTTTTGGAGAGGCATCATATGGGGGCTGAGTTGTTTATCCTCTCTGATCCTGAGAAGCACTAATGGCTGCGATACCACAGGGAAGAGTACTAAGTGCCCTGTTAATTCACCTTGCCACATTTCATTTTAAGGCAGTTGTACTAAAAATAGAAGGCCCAGTATACCAAAATGACCTACTTAATAACACTTTTCCTTTGTTCTACAGACTTTTCTTTTAAAAAGAAACATGTTTGATCCAGGTGTGGTGGCACATGCCTTTAATCCCAGTGGCTCTGGAGGCTGAGACAGGAGGATCTCAAGTTTGAGGCCAGCCTCAGCAGCTCAGAGAGGCCCTACATCTAAGTGAGACCTTGTTTCAAAATAAAAAGGGCTGGGGTGTTGCTCAGTGGTTAAGTACCACTGGGTTCAATCCCCAATTGCCCTCCCCCCAAAATAAACATGTGAATGAATATGTTCTGTTTTCATAGGTTGTTAACTACTGAAGCATTAGAAAGATAACATGGGTCATTTTCATTATATTTTTGAGCAGATGCAGCAAGGCCAGAATGATTCAGAAAGATAGCAACACATTCCAATATGTATGCTACTGGCATCTTAAAAGTTTTAAATATCTACTTACTATATGTCTATTATTTCCCATTACAGAGCTTCACATTCTATAGGTAGTGTCCAAAGCCCAAGTCAAGGTGAGGGAATGCTCAACTCAGTACAGAGGTCTTGATTCATTAGGGATTTGATTGGAATCTTCAGATTCCAGAGTTAATTGGCAAGAGTGGCTATAAGTAAAATCACATGGGGCCACTCAGAAAACTTGGGATGCACAAGCCCGGCACTAGCCCAGGTAACTCAGAATCCCTAGGAGTGGAGAACTCAGGCAAGAGCCTATTTTCAACCTGCCCAGCTGTTTCTGGAATTCAGTCAATGTTGAGAACCACTGTTCCCCTCTCTAATAGGGACAGCTGTTAGAAAGTAGGGCCACAACAGCTCGACAGGCAGTGATGGACATATCCTGTTACTTCTTGCATGTCCCTTAGGGAATGTTTGCTTATTTTCTCTTGTGTTTTCTTCAATTTCTCTTTCTTGTTAGGTTTAATTTATCATGCTAGTTTTCTTTATCATCATTACTTATTTCCAACCAAAGAGCCCCTTGGCAAGTTATCTTTAGCCAAAACTTCTGCTTCACAACACAAAGCCAGCTGTTTAGGAGCAAGTATCCATTAGCACATGTCAGAGAAAGAGAGGAAGGAGAAATGACTTCCCATTTCCTTTCCATCACCTTGTTCTTTAAACCAATTATAGTCACAGAACGATCACGAGGTGGGCCCTGAAAGCTACCAACACTGCTGAATTTTCTCAGATGCCATCTCTCATCTTGCAAAGGTTTAGCACATATAAAGGTAGACTCTCCTGTCTTGCACCTTAGAAACAACAGGGTTATTATTATTTTTTTTTCCTGGTCCATGATGACTTCAGTGTAGCCATTGTTAGCTTTGTCATATGTCCTAGAAAATAAAGGATGTTGGCTTTGTGAGGTCATGGACCTAGCTTTATTAAATTTAAGGGTTATTAAACATATAATACTTGATTTCCTTTCTGTCAAATTTTTTAACCACTGGCAAAGGAAAGGCACATCTGACATAATTCAGTTTGGCAATAAACTGGTTTGCTTTGCTTAGTTATCAATTACTAATAAAGTGGTAACAGATAAATATATTCCACATAGATGAGAGCTCAGCTTCACTTTTTTCCAATAGTAAAAACTTTGTCTCCCATTAAACATTTAAATGGAGCTGCTAACAGGTTACAAAAGTAGTGTATTTAAATCTCATTCCCTTTTGATTTCCCTCTCCGCCTTCTAATAAAAGATCTAGTAGTCCAGGAGTCAGCCAGGAGGAGGTCATGAAAAGGGGGAAAAGGGATCAAAAGGAGGAAGGAATAGAGAACAAAATTTGGATTCCATTCCTCTTCTCAGGGTCCTCGCAATAATGATTTTATTTTTTTTTAAAAGTAGACTTTTGGGTAACATGAGTTAAAACCGGGCTCCTGACACAATGTCATGAACAAAGAAAATCATGCCTAATAAACAATGGAACCAGGAAGAAATTTTAAGAGTGACTTAAAAACACGTAGAATATTTCTGCCATTCCTCTGTGCTCATATCTTGCTTTTGTCTTTCCTTCCTTCTCGCAAGGGGCCACCATACTCACGTAACTAACCAGACACTACACTGAATGACTTTGATATTTTCACATGGTGCAAGCATATTCTGAAAGATGTGACATCTCAGAGAAATATTGAAGTCAATGAGTAAGTATTGGAAAGCGATACTGTGATGTAAGAGTATTAAATAAAAATGACACATCTTCATTATGACACTTGGGGTATGGCTCCAGATGAATTATGTGGCCTCTAAACCCAATATCAGTTCTTGAAGGCAGACTCCCTATTTCCCAGTGCCACCAGAGGTACATGTTTCTTGCTTTACTGAGCTATGGAGTTGGGGGTCAATGTTTTATGGTCCCATCTGAAGATTTTCCTTATGTTATCCATGCAAAATTATAAGGTACACACAGAAGTATGACACTAAATCCAGGGTCCTGTGCATAATCCAAGGGCCCCCAGATTGTTCTTCTTTGAAACTGTTAGTTTTCTTTTCCAAAAGTTCCTGAAAATCATGGCCAGTTCATTCAGTGCATATGAACACTGATGTTACCTTCTAAAGATATGTGATGTTTGGGAGCAACAATCTTACACTGTGAAAGAACAGAGAGAAACTGACATTGTCGGGAGTCTGAAACCCTACCTACTCTTCTCATTCTTATGCTTCTCTCTGGGTATTCAGGACAGTTACTCTTTCCCTTCTGTACTTATTTTTAGAGCTGATAATAAATCATCTGTAAAGCAAGATGCTTATTAATTATTCACTTATCTGGAGGCAAGCATTTTGAGTTTTCACTGAATTACTTATTTACAAATGGAAAACAGCTCAGAAAACCTAAGCACACTGACCTAGAACATAAGTTTCACATCTTTTTCCTCTTACAAAGCTATTTTTAATTTGAGCAATCACGAATGCATAGATTAAAACAAACTTGCTCTACAATTAATGCAGTACTGGGTCCAGTATTTTTCCATTTCTGTTAAAAAGCAACAGTCTCATGCTTACCATGCATGTTTAGAGCAGCACAATTCACAATAGCCAAGTTACGTGGAATCAGCCTAGGTGTTCATCAAAGGATAAATAGATAAAGAAAATGTGGTATATATACACAATGGAATTTTATTCAGCCATAAAGAAGAATGAGGTTATATCATTTGCAGGAAAATGGATGGAACTAGAGATTATTATATTAAGCAAAATAAGTCAAATTCAGAAAGTCAAAGATATGTTTTCCCTCACATGTGGAAGCTAGAGAGAAGAAGAGGAAAAAAAGTGATCTCATGAAAAGAGAAGGGAGAGCAGTATGGTAGAAGAAAATCAGTAGGAAGGAGAAGGGGAGGGAAAGGAGAGATACAGGGAGTGAAACAGGTCAGAGTATATTGAGCACATGTATGACTATGTCACAACGAAACACACCATTCTATATAATGAGCGAATAATAACTTTTAAAAAAACAGTGGTCTGTCAGTCCAGATGGGAAAACCAGAGTGTGCCAGTTGGTGGAGAATTTCTCTTAACACTCACCAAGTACTCTTTCTGGGGTGGTTATTCACCAGCCCAGCACCCACTTCTATGTTCTCATCTTTGTCCATCCTTCCCCACAAGGTAGCCTGTGTGGTTCAAGGACAGCTGACCTAACCTCTGGACTTGATTAGGTCAAGTGCATCTTTACCCTTTTGCAGAGGGTGGGCCTCAGGAATGCAGGAATTAGGTCAGTTTTAAGAGATTTTCTTGACTAAAGGGACTGGTTAAACATTTGGCAGGAAACCTAATATTGGCTAATAAAACTTACTAGAACTTGACTTTGGGTACAAAAACAAACTAAAACAAAACAACAAAATAAAACAAACAAACAAAAAACTTTCTTGGTCCTAAGAGAGAACCCTTGGAAAACTTTACCTCTCTTTCTCTGAACTGAAGGAAGCCTTATACTTGTCATGACCACTGTCCACCTGGCTGAGGATAACGCTGCCCCATGGTAGAGATGTGACCCAAGAACACCTGATGCTTCTTATGTCTTTACACTAAAACAATGCACTTCCTATATTACTTACGTGCGTTTGATTTTTATTTCCTATTAATAATAATCCAAAGCACTTTGAAACAGTCTCCAATTACGAACATTACATCTCAGCCTCCTCTAGACATTAAGGTGCTGGTCCCCTCCCAAGCATGTTTCTGCACAGATCATTCACGCTTGATCGGGAGTCAATTTAATATTCAATATCTGAATTTAATGTGATAAGATTATGAACACACAGAAGCATTTTTTTCCTGTGTATCTGAGTTAAAAAATGTATACCATGTGCTGGGCGCAGTGGTGCACATCTGTAATCCCAGTGAGGTAGTAGGCAGAGACAGGAAGACGGCAATTCTGAGACCAGCCTAACTCGGTGAGGCCCTAAGCCTCTTGGTGTGAACTTGTCTCAAAATAAAAACTAGAAAGGTTGGGAATGTAGGCTCGGTGGTTAAGTGCCTCTGGATTCCTTTCAAAAAAAAAAAAAAAAAAAAAAAGTGTATATCATATTATATGTAACATATTCAGAAGGTTCATTTTTTTTAAACTCAAGACTCAAATACACATACATACACATACATATTTTGAGAGATGCCAACGCAAATCAGTTTTGAAAATGCCAGTGGGTTTCTAAATAAGTCTAGATGGTGAAAGTCGAGGTTAATACAGAACTCGGATTTCCACCAAGGTAAAAAGACAGTTTTCTAAACCTCTTCCCTGGAGGCTGTGACTCATAAGATTCAGTGTATGGACCTTCTGAATTGGTCATTGTAGCTCAGATAATGTAAAAAATAAGGGATAATACTTTATTTAAAAGCAGAAAAAGACACTGTGTCTGCATATTATTTTTTAAAGTATATTTTGCTTGGATTTGGGAGTTGGAAATTAAGGAATGGCAATAACAAAAGACTGGCTGAAACTTTACCTAAATTCAGTATTAATGAGAGAAGTAACAGATGACAGGAAAACCTGTATCCTCCATATACATCAGAAAATGAGGTGACCCTCAAAATTACCTCTGACTGGAAATGAGGTGACTGTAGACATTCTAGCTAATCAAACACCACTACTAGATAATGCACAGCACCAAGAGCCCTAGATACTAAGATAAAGATAAGAAGAATGTGTCAAATTTTCATAAAGTTAAAAAAATACCTGGTAATGTAATTAGTCATAGACAAACAGAAAGAACTGTTGGTCATAGCCACATCCTATCAAGGCAAACAATTAAATCTCATTTTAAAATATTTCCTATATTTCCTTATAGAATGAGGTCATTCCATTTGAACTATTGCATTAACTACAATTTTTTTGAAAAACATACTTAAATAGAGATGCCCACATTCCATCCCTGCGATATAGTCAGACATTAGATCAGACAGCGTGAAAATTGTGACTCAGATATGAATTAGCTGCACAATCTTGGGCAAGTATCTTTAACTTAGTAAGCTTCATTTTTCAGGGCACGCATTGGGGCTAATAACTAATACCTGCTTCTGAAGAAACTTCCAGGTGTATTTCACAAGATAGCACTGGAAAGCTATTTACAAGATGCCTGGTACATAGCAAAAATTCAAGAAGGTTTAGCTGTGGCCATTACTACATTACTAATGTCTTTTCTCTAAACTGGTAGAAGCATCAACTTGTAGCTCCAATAGAGAATGTGATTACCCAAAACCACAAAGAACTAAAGGACTGACTCAGGAAAAAAAAAAAACAAAAAAACACTTTTTAAAATAAAACTTCTGTGGGTGGCATATAGCCCATGACTACCTTTGATGAGCATAAAACTCTCCTTCGCTCTTTGCATGTTGGTCTTTCAAAATGACTTCAAGATGAAAATTGAGTCACTTAAATGAATTATAACATTAAATGTGTTTTCCCAATCTATACAAGCTCATCTTTCCACATCAAGAATTCTAACATGCTTCCCTAGAACAGTATTTGATAAAGTGCCATCATGGACCACAGATATATGAATCGCTCCAAGAGAAACAATTTATTAAAATGCAAATTGCTACATTCCCCACCCAGAATGAAGAAATATGGTGGAGGCTGAGACAATATTGAGAACCTGCAATTTTTTCAGTCACCTGAGATAGTTCTCATGTACATATAGAGGTAGGAAATGATAATCTAGGGCAGTAGTTCTCAAAGTGTGGTCCCTGGACAAGAAACATCAGCCTTACCTGGAAACTTGTTGGGTAAAAATATTCCCAGGCCATGCTTAAGACCTGCAGAATCAAACTCTCAGGGGAAGGCCGATGTCTGTGCCTTCCAGGAAATTGTGGCGCATGCTTAATATTGAACACTCCTGATTTAGATACTTGCTATGCAAAGCATGGCCCAAGGAGCAAAGCCCTGGTCCCAGTGAAACAGATTCTACACTTTAACAAGCTGTCCAGATAATTTCTACATGCATTACAGTCAGAAACCCTTGGCTAGAGCGGTACTTTGAAACCTTCCATGAAAGTAAAAATATAACTTCCATGAAAAGTCTCATTATGATTTCAAAGTATTAAATGTATAACCTGAATCCCAGGTGATGAAGATTCTCAGAAAGGTTTATGAAAAATGGCCCCTTAAGTTATGAAACATTGCTCTGTTAACATTTTGGTGTGGAAACTCTCTGTTGGGGGCGGTGTCTCTGTGAAGTCGAGGGTATTTACCTACCCCTTTGGCCTCTCCCCACTACATAACAAGAGAAACCTCACCAGTTTTCACAATTTAAACTGTCTCCAGACTTTGACAAAAATTCTCTGTTAAGGCACAATTTCCTTATCTCCTATAGAAAGTCACTGTTCTAGAAGAAAACTGATTATAGACTGCTGTGTAAGCCACCATGCCAAAACTTAGCAGCTGGAAACACTACCATGTGGGTTTTCCCATGGGTTAGGGATTCAGGGGAAGTTGGCTCAAATGGTTCTGCTATAGGTGGTGTCAGTCCATAAAACTCTCTCCATTCCATTGGGCTGGAGATCCTGGGCAACCTCTCTCACTCACACATGTGGTCACTCAGAGCTCTCTATGGCCACAGTATGAGGTCAGCATTCCTCAGTCCAGCCTAAGCTTTTATGCAGCAGGTTTGATAGATTCCCAAGAGAATGTAGAAACATCCAGGCTTCTTAAAGGCTACACTTGGAACCATCCTGGTAACCACATTCTATGCATCAAGCAAGCCCAAGCGCAGCCCAGATGTAAGGAGGGGGAAAAGAGAGTCCAGCCACTTATAGAAGAGGAGATATGGGTGGCGGCCATCTTGGAAACTGCCACATTAAACCTTGTACATGGTAATAAGAGAAATAGTCATAAAAGTAAGAAAAACAGTAATACAATGTTTATATATCCCACTAGGCTTTTTTTTTGAAATATGCATTATGGAAATATTTTTTCTGGCTATCTAATTTCTATCACTCCAATTTTAACTACTGTTGGGACTAATGACATGTTAACTAACTCAGGCTGGACTACTTACTTCCTGGTGGGTGAGCAGGATCAGGGCCTCAAAGGCAGTTTTAAGGGTTGGTGACGATGAATCGGACCACCGTCCGGGATTGGTTAACAATAGTTCCGCAAACGTGATCAGCTCGTGCTTGCCATATATGGGACTCTCACCTGATGAACCTCCCATGCCTTGCTGATCTTTAAGCTGATTGGTTCCCGCCCAACCCTGCATAAAAGCTGTGTGATTTCCTCAATAAACAAGTTCCTGTTGGTGTCTGATTGTCCTCCTCCCCGAGGGCTGGGAGCGGGCAGTCAGTCGGCCCTACCTATCCCGGTCCAACCTTGTTGGGGAGTGTCCCCTTCCCTTGTCGCTGGTCGAGAAAAGCAAAGGGGGCTTAAGACCCTGACAAACTACCCCATTTTTTGGAGTAAATTTGAGTGATAACACATCACTATAAAATATACATAACTAACTGCACAAAGAGATGAGATTTTACATCCTGAATCAGGATATAAAAGGTGATCATTACCCAGAAGCCTCCTATTCATTACCTCCCTCCCAATGTAACTCCATTGCTTTCCATCACCATAAATCACTTTTTCCCGCCTTCCAATTTCACATAAATGGAATCATGGAATATTAGCCTTTGGGTTGGTTTCTTTTGTTCAGTGTCACAACTGGGAGATCTATCTTTACTATTTCATACAGAGCCTGGCCTTTTACACTTCCCCTTAACTAGTATAGCTATCATCTGTCATTTCCCCCACTTTCTTATTCTGCAACTCCACTGATCTCCTTTAAAAGTTGATGCTATAGCTCTTCTGATTAAAACTCATCACTAACTCTTGGTTCTCTTCTATTTCCAAAACAAAATCCAAATGTGCAGCCTCCACAATATGAAATCAATCTGTCTTTTCAAATCTTGTGCTACTCATGAAAGAGAAAACCCACCTGGGTTTCACTTGGTCTTACTTTAATCTCCACCATATTTTCATTTAGCTTCACTGGAACCCTGGGGTAGAAAAACTAGCACTCCTCCCAGGGGCCTGGTTTTTGCTTTTGTTTTTCCTTGCTCACATGAGTTGGCTGGGCTTTTAATCATGAGTCTTCAGTCAAACCATACACGGTATTAACTAGTTTATAAGAGACCACCTAACACCAGAAAGTTGAAGTTGTTTTTGGCTAAACTGGAAAAAAAATTTGAGGTGAAAAAAAAAAATTTTTTTTTTTTTCCCTTTAGATGTTACCTCAGTTAGGAGCAGGAATTCTCAAAATACATCACCAAATTGGTATCTCAAAAACATAACTGGATTAAGAACAAGATTGAGGGGATAGAGAAAAACATTTTAACAGAAGACTGCATAAGTGTGATTACATTGTCCTGAAGAATTACCCATCCTTCTACAGTAGGAATCTGTCAGAATAAAGAGTGTTACCAGAGTCTGGTCATCACAGTTTTGTAGGGACCATGCATTAAAGAAGTAAACACATCAGAAAATACTGAAGTTTCAGAAAGGAGTAACTATCACTGAAACAATGTGAAATTTTAATTTTGAACATAAAGGAAGACATGAAAGATGCGTTTCAAATACTGGAAACAATGTTATTTGTGTCTCTCCCTTAGTCTAGAACTGGATCTAATCTACAGGTGTCAAAGTGGCCCAAATAGCATCAGTAGCCAATGAACTCCTTAGCACTGGAGTCTGGGTTTCCACTGAATGTTGGTTGAATATAAGTGGTTTCCAGCTATTGGTTTACTAGCCAGAAGCATCATAATTAGCAGAACACTTGTTAAAAGCAAAATCCTCCAGTTCCACTTCCTAACCTACTGAATCACTTGGGACATGGTGGCCAAGAATATACATTTTTAAGCAAGTGCCTAGTCATGGTTCCAAGACTTCTTAAGCAAAGAAATGTCCACCAGTCAAGGAATATGATCTATTAAAATGTTTCAAATTTATCCCTAATTAAAAAGAGAGCATTTAGTTTCTAAGTTCAATATGGAAATGTCTTTTGGATCATCTTAAGCTCCATTCATTCACGTACTTTTTCATTTGGTAGCTAGCATATATAATGACATCAAATAGACACGAGTCAGGTCCCTAAACTCATGGAGCATTGAAATTAAAAGGGAAATAGATTAAAGTAATGAACATAGAAAACACATTGGTAATTACATATAATTGTGAAAATAATATGAAAAACAAAAACAAAAAACAACGAGGTTTGACATCAAGATGTCAATAAGAAGGCCTGACTGACACCGGAGATTAGGAACATCTCCACTAAGGAAATGTCATGTAAGCTGAGACTGGAAAATGAGAAGGAATTTTCCAGGCTGTGAGTGGGTGGGAAATCATCCTAGGTACAGTGAGCAGCATCTGTGAAGGCCCCAAGCACAGACAAGACATTTGTGGTCATGAGGAACTGTAGAAGGCCCATGTGTTTAAAGCAGATGAGTGGTCCAAGATGAGGTTGACAGATTGCAGTAGTCAAACATGCCTAATGTGATGGCCAATTTTATGTGTCCACTTTGTGAGGTCATTGTGCCCAGATATGTGATCAAACATTACTCTGGCTATTTATTTGAGGGTGTTTTGAACTGATACTAACATTTATATAGGTGCTTTGAGTAAACTTCCTCTCATAATGTGGGTGGGCCTTATCTAATCCACTGAAGACTTCAGTAACACAAAAGACAGACATCTCTGGAGTAAGAGGGAATTCTTCCAGAAGACAGCCTTCAGACTCAAACTGGAACACCCACCATTTCCTGGATCTGTGGTTGGTGGTCCATCCTAAAGGTTTTAGATTTGTCAATCTCCTTAATACTTCAGCCAAGATCTCTCTTGAGATAGAGATAGATACATCTATACATCTATCTTTATATATACATATCCTATGGGTTCCATTCCTCTGGGGAATCCCAACTACACAACAAACTTTGAAAAACTTCTAGCAAAAGCAGGGATGTGGAGAACGTGTATTACAAATACCTTAAATCATGGGTACTTAAGATGTATTGATGATTACTATTTATTATCACATTAGTTTTGAGCTTTGCTTTTGGATTTTCACAATAGAATTCAGGTCTTTGCGAAGAACAGAGGGAGCAAGAAGTGGACCAAATCCTAGGTCTGCACAAAATGGTCCATAAGCTTTCATGTTCCATTGTGGAACTTCTAAGCTAAGTAAAACTCAGTATTCTGATTACTGCTAAATGCTGGGTAGAAGAGGAAAGGATGTATGAGAGTGAACAGAAATTTAATAGTCATCTCTACTTATAAACAAATCCATACAATAAGATGTCTATGACCTTTTCCCTTGTTCTATGGTATTTCACTAGTTCAAATCAATTTATTCGGTTGTTGATCATCTATGTACCTGCTAATTAGTCCTTAAAGCAAGCATTTATTGTGTGCCCATGATTTTAATCAAGGAGGATGACCCTAACCAGAGATATAATTATTATTATTATTATTTTCAGAGGCACTGGGGATTGAACCCAGGGGTTCTTAACCACTGAGTCACCTCTCCAACTCTTTTTAATTTGTATTTTGAGACAGGGTCTCACTAAGTTGTTTTAGGGCCTAAGTTGCGATCCTCCTGCCTCTCAGCCTGTCCTCAAATCACTAGGATTACGTGGGTCTGCCACTGTACCCAACACCAGAGGTATAATTATTAAAATCATATGCCTACAGATGGTGGTTGAAGTCTTAGGCATGGGAAAGATTTCCTACAGAAAAAAGCCAGCATTGAGGATAAATGCAAGGAGAACACCAAGGATAGACCCAAGGAGAACACAGGCATTGAAGGAAAAGTAACATGAGCCAAGGATGGAAATTTATACGGAGTCATCAGAAAATTAGAAGAACAAAAAGCTATGTCTTTAAATAAGAAAGAAGGGCTTAGTAAGATCAAGTCAGAAGGCAGAGTAATTTCAGAGAACTGGTACCCAAGAGGCTAGTGGCAGGTGACCAGTGGCACCTAAGTAAAGGAATAGAGGTAAAGACCTTGGGTTGATAAGTGAAGGGTAGGTACTAAGCAATAAGTGTCATCTGATGCCATGTACTTCAGGCATCTGGCTAAGAAGACAAACAGAAAGAATGAGCAACAGAACAGTCTGAGTCAGAGGAGAGTTGATGGTACGAGAGGAGCACATTTACAGACTGAGTGGAAGACGCCCGTCTAGAGGGAGACCCTGGAAATGCAGGAAGGAGAAAGCAGAAGTCAATCGGCACTCAGATCAGGAGCACAGAAGCAGAGACAAGGAAGCTTTGCACATAAGGTGCACCTCTTCCTCAGACACTGAAGTTGCTGCTTTTATCAATCATTTCTTTCTTTTCTCAATATTTTGTTCGTTTTATTTCAAGTTGTATTACAAGTTTGTTTTTCTGTTTTCCCGTTGAAGGGCATATAAGTTGTTTCTGGTTTTAACTCTCATCCAATGGCTTGAATGAACATCTGTGTACAGATTCTTGTTTTTAATGTGTCTTCTTTTCTTGGCATAAATAACCACGAGTGGGATTTCTACAAAAGACAGTTTCTTAATTAATGAATAGTTATTGAACAGTCACTGTTCATGCATACAGTTTTAACTGTCTAGGTTAAATTATCATTTCTAGAGAATTATCATGAAGTTGAATAGGATGCAGAGAGGGTTTCAACATGAACTAGGAGAAATGGTCATATCCACACTGAAGGACAGGGAAGAGAAGGGGTTCCCAGAGGAAGGATTGATCAGTCACTGAAGTTTAGAACATACCACCCCATAGTTAGAGCAGTTTCATGCCCCAGCAAAATTCCCCTCTACATTTAGTGAAATTCTTCCCTGATTGCTAAAATTCTTTCATTGTTAATTCTATAGTGAACTCCAATGCAATGACCCATCTGAAATCAAGCAAAATCAGAACCAAAAATAAGACAAAATCCCCAAACACTAGCTTTCATGGATATTTTTGTTCAGCACTGTATCCAAAGATTAGTATACAGTATGCTGTCAGTAAATGCCTGGTGAAGAAATAAAGGAAGAATTATGTGTATGTATGTATGGTGGAGCCAAAGGGCAAGAGGTTAGAAATGAAGTTGTTAATACTGTAGCAAATGAGATCCAGTACATTCGAATCTGTGTTGTGTTGTAAAAGTATGGTTCTGGAACAGTAGGAAATCCATTTCTCATCCCTGGTACAGCTTTGTATGATGCCTTCCTCACCTCTGTCTAGGGAGAACCAGTAGTGGCAACTGTTCTCCAAATCTAACAACTCGGTGGTGGGTGTTAATTGAGGAAGCCATTACACTGGTTGTTCTGTGCCTGGAGACCCAGTAAACTGCTTGCAGGAAGGGCAGCCACAAACTAGTCTCAAAATGATAGTCCACAAGCTTTGCCCCAAACCAGAAACTGGAACTGTCAAAACCTGAACACTTTGTTAGTAGGAGTTGAGTTTTCCACGAACTTCAGAGAATAAAGCAAAGTTGTCTAGGAAGTGCAAGGAAGGCATCCGGAACTGTCTGATCTCAATTCCAAACCGGATCAAACAGGAGACTTTAGATTCTCCCTTGATTTTAAAAATAGGAAAAGGACCCAGGAAGCCAATTTATCTAAAATCAACCACATCTGTTTTGAAATCTGCTTCCTAGTCTTTATTTTTGACTAAGACAACATCCATTTGGGCACATTACCAGGAGAAACATGGTGTGCTGAGAATAGCTAATGAATAGCCTTAAGTTTGTGAAGGAAGAAGTAGGCTGACTAATGTGAAATGAATGCCAATCCCCTTACTCAGCTCAGTATGCTCTAAAACTGGGAACACTAAACACGGAGAAAGAACAGAGAGAGGGCATCTGCCATCAGTATCAGTGGACACATTATTTGACTAGAGTATAATGACCACCATGACCATGACTCCGGGAGTAGCACATAGGATATAACCAATACAGATAAGAGGATTCACGAATGTGCAAAACCTTACAGAAAAGAACAACTTGTATATGATGAAAGTGTTCACAGAATATATTTATGTATATTAGTGTAGAATGCAATTGACCAAATTATATTGTTAGATTGTGTGCATATATAAATATGTAATAACAAATTCCAGTATTATGTACAATTATAATGCACTAATAAAATACATCAAAAAGTAGATTTATGTGTGTAAAAGTATATATACACTGGAGATATATATATAAAAACACAGATATATATATAGTATAATATATGTATTATATTTAACATATGCAAAAAAACCGACTAAAACAATATATATCTTGTTTTATATTAGTTTTTTTTTTTTCTTTTTTCTTTTTTTGGTCACTGTGACCAAAAGACCTGACAAGAACAACACAGAGGAGAGGAAGTTTATCTAGGGCTTACAGTTTCAGAGGTTCAATCCATAGAAGACTGACTCCATAGCTCAGGGCTGAGGTGAGGCAGGACATCAGGGTGGAAGGGAGTGGCAAAGGAAAACGATTCAGGATATGGCAATCAGGAAGCAGAGAGAGTCATCTCTGCTCACCAGGAACAAACTATAAACCCCAAAGTCATACCCCCAGTGATCCACCTCCTTCAGTCACACCCTAGCTCTACCTGCATTTACAGCCCAGTTAATCTATATCAGTGGATTAATCCAGTTAATGCTCTTATAAACCAATCATTTCACCTCTAAACTTTCTTGCATTGTCTCACACATGAGCTTTTGGGAGACATTTCACAACTAAACCATAACACATATATGTCTCTGATAATCACTATATGGCTTCTGATTTCACTGCTAGGGGAAGTAATCACTTCCTGGCTGGGTCAACTGTCACCTCTCTATGTTAGAAATGGATAGCACAGAGGTAGAGACCATTACACAGAGGTGTGACTGAGAAAGGATCACTCAGCCAGGAAGGAGAAGTCCCAGCCTCTGATTTCTAGGTAAGACCAAACAGCCAGCTGGTGCAGATAGAAAATGAACAGAAGAGACATATCTCACTTTAACACCAAGGCTGTTCAAAAGCAGGTGAGTCAGCGGGGAGTCAACAATGAGGCATGCTGTGGAATGTCAGGACAACAATACGAGGACAGGAGTACAGGTCCCCAAGCCACCACATGGCAAAGAGCCGTCCACCAAGAAAAACAGGTGAACTTTTGCATTCATTGGAAACCATCTCCCGTGCTATACTGTTGAAAGTGGGGGACCAGTTTATCACCATTCTGTTCTCCAGCCTTCTGCACACAAGTACCTTGCTTATTTCCATCTGTACTCATTATTCCCCATTTCTTACGCCTACAGGGATCAGGAAACATTTTCTGCAAATGGCCAGACGGTAAATATTTTAGGCTCTGAGGGTCCCCAAAAGACCTCTGTTGTTTATTCTACTCTCTGTTTTAAATAAAACTTTAAAAATAAAGAAATTTTGTTGGGTGTGATCCGAACACAGGGTATGAGCTGGATTTGACTTGCGGACTATAGTTTGCCAACCCTCGACCAAGAAAATATTGTAATTGGATGAAAATTGTTTAGTACAAACTATAGTATATCACATATTCACTCACAGAGATCTGTGAATCTATATTTTCTAATTTATTAGCTATAAAAGCTCTTCGCTTAAAGTTTTGGCTCTTTTGCAGGTTGGTAATGCTTAGTTCTCATCTTGCTACCACTTATTCTGTAAAATAAATCCATCTGTTCCTTCCCTACCTCACACTTGCCTGTCTCATGCATCTCATCTCTGCATGACCTCCTTAATCCTCCTGCCCACGTCCAAGAAGAAGTACAAGCCCACTGAACCAACACCCATTTCACTTCTTTCCCCCTCAATAAAACTTCACCAGGAATCCCTGATCCTTCCAGGTTCACCTTTCATCTGACCTCTTAAAAAGAGACTCTTTAATTCCATTTACTAGCACTTACTGGTGTTCCTGGGTATCAATTCTCGGTGATAACATTCAGTATTGAGACTATTACAGTGCCCATGCCATGTCCCTCGACCTCCACAGACATATGAAGGACTAGAAAGCAAACAGACAATGACACAAGTTATAAGTGCTGTCACTGGGAATCAGAGTGTGCAATGAAAAGCATGCAGAGTATATAGTAGTACTACTGATCATAATTTCACTTTCCTTGGTTTCAGTTACCTGCAGTCATAGCTGTCCAAGAAAATTGATAAACAATTCATTAATTTTAAATTGCACACTGTTCTGCGGAGCATGATGAAATCTTATACCATCCTTTTTGGTCCCAAGGGAGACAAGAACCATTCCTTTGTCTAGCATTTCCATGGGGTGTATGCTGTCCCTCTGTTAGACACTTGGTAAATATCTTGCTTCTCAGATTGCAGAGTTTGTGATCAAGTAGCCCCTATTTTCCTCAATAATGGCCCCAAAGAGTGAAACTTTTCCTTCAGTACATTGTTATAACTGTTTTCTTTTAGTCATTTCTTTTTTTCTTTTGGGGGTGGGGATGGGCGGGGCAGTGCTATGTACTGAACCCAGGGCCTTTGTGCATGCTAGGCAAGCATTTTACCATTAGGCTAGAGTCTCAGCTCTTTTTAACATTTTATTTTGAGAATGGATCTGCCTAAATTGCCCAGGTTAGCTTTGAACTTATTAATCTCCTGCTTCAGCCTCCCAAGTAACTGGGATTATAGGAATGTACTACCACACCTGGCCATTGTTTATTTTCTTACAGATTATTATTGGTATTTCCTTATTATGCCTGGTTTATATTAAACTTAATCATAGTTATGAATGATTAGGAGAAAAGGTAGTACATATAAGACTTGGTTTCAACCATGGTTTCAGGCATTCACTTGGAATCTCTGCAAAAAAGTATCCCCTTTGGATATTGGTGGGTGGACTATTGTATTCTGCAGACATTTTTGATTTTGTTTTTGAAGGCACATCTTGTTATTAGCTGGATACATAGGGTATTTGTGTGTGTGTGTGTGTGTGTGTGTGTACATACTTGTGTGTTCTCCCCTCTGGCAGTGGGATGGGCTATTTAAAAAATACATTCAGTTGATACAGATATAGAATTTAAATCAAATCATTTGTTAATTGCAACCTACATGTATGAAAGTCAATGTCTAGATACTCAAGCGAACTAGAAAAAAAGAAAACATTTATAATTATACTAGTCCCAAGAGAAGTTTGAAATTGCTAACAATAGAAGACTAGTTAATTAATACCAGAATCATTAAAATAAAAATGGAAAACTAAAATAGTACAAAGGAGATGATAATTATACCATAAATATGAGCATTTGGTAGTTGTTACAATGTATCTCTCAGTAACCCAATAATCAACATGAAAATATCCAATAAAGATTAATAGATACATATATATAATTGTCTGATACAATAAAGGGAAACCACTAACCAGCAAATTGAATTATGTGAGGAGTTATTATTGTTACAAATAACTGTGTCCTGGCCTCACCGGTTTTAATAAATAACCAGGATAGACACTGGGAGGATTAGTACAAACAAGATTTTTTCCTGGCACTGAACTTGAAACCAAATATCTTGCCTTGATGATTATGCGAGACCAAATGAAATGTTCATGTGTAACAACTTTTTAAGCAACTATAGAAAAACAGTGTATGCTTCCATGTCTGAAAGTACAATGGAAAAAAGGCACTAGGCACGTGAAGCAAACATTCAACTTTTTATTGATTTAAACTGGCACAAGGTTAGAGCCAGGAAAACAAAACAAAACAAAACAAAACACAACTTGGACATATGGGTGTTTACGTCGTGCATTACACTCCTTTTCTTAAACGTCAATGAATATAAGAAGGGTTTTGGTAGGAGCTGAGCTGCCATTGCTTGGGGAGTTGGCTCACTGTGGAAGGACAGGACGGCAGTCTTTATATTTTACTATGCAACACATATCTGCACTAGAGCAGCCAGACTTGCCCACGGTGAAGCTGACATTTTGCTAGGAAACATTAAAGCTCTCACATTGTATTTTTGTTTTAATAGAAGGTCGTAACTTCTCCATTTCCAGATGCATTAGAGAGGACAGGGAGAAAAGTGACCTCATAAACACTATTTGCCAATTTTTTTCAGGTAAAGTATTTGGATCTTGTCCTAGATATTTAAGTCCAGGCACAGTTTTCAGGCTTTGAAGGGCAGATATTCCCAGGTGGCTATGTAGACTACAAGGAACTGATTCTCATGTGTTGCTATGTGGCTGAAGCTCCTTGGGAATTTGTTAAAACAGGTTGCTGGGTCCATTTCCAGAGTTACTCAGTTATTGGGTGTGATATAAAAAGGACCAAGTATTTGCATTTCTCACAGGACCTCAGGTGATGCTCATTCTCTGGAGACATACCTTGACAGTTACTTTAATCATGGTACACTATTGCATTTTGAACATTACTCTTCAAGGAGCTTGCTATCACTAACTGCAAAACAACCATAGAAATCTAATTACAATGCCTAAATAGAGTTATATAGTAGGGTATATTTGAAATTTGAGAAAAGCTGACCAAAATGATCAGTTTGGTTTGAACAAAGATTTGACTTAGTTATTCTGTGAGGTTTTTAATTCACTAAGATTCACATGACATATGAACAATATGACATATGTAACAATAAATGCTACAACCAAGGCCACAGAAAGCCATCGACACCCACTGGCAGCAGAACCAAGGTTAACAATTAGTTCTTTCAAATTCTCTGTGAATGTGTCAAGGTCTATCTCAGATATGAATATCAAGATATGAAAGTAAAAGCTTCTTTGTCCTTATATAAGATGATGCGATAATTAAGGTATGGTGTTTTTATTCATAGAGATCAGGGTTTAAATTTTGGCTTCAGAACTTCCAAATATATTACATTTGGCAAGCCATTCTGACTTTCCTAACCTCTGTTCCCTTACCTGTACAATGCTGGCAGTGCCACTTAACTCATGTGACTTTTAAGGAATGAAACTAATGTATGAAAATATTCAGTATTGATGGGCACCATGGCTCAGAAGGCAGAGGCAGAAAGTTTAAGATTTCAAAGCCAGACTCAGCAATTTAGCAAGGCCCTAAGCAACTTAGCAAAACCCTATCTCTAAATAAGAAAATAATAAAGGACTGGGGATGTGGCTCACTGTTTAAGTACCCCTAAGCTCAATCACTGGTACAAAAAAAAAAAAAAAAAAAATCAGTATATGATTAATATACAATAAATGTTAAAAGTTAGTCACTTATTAATATTTTTGTTCTCTTCTGATTATCATTACTATCATTGTCACTATGTGAGCAGAGAGCCACAATAAATAGGAATGCAAGTATGCAGGGGAAATCTTTCAACAATAGAGATGTCAAGGCAGCATAGGGCTACCAAATGAATAACGTAGGAGTTACACACCACAGCACAGCTCTCGAAAGCAGAAACTATCTGAATATATAAATAGTCATCATAAGCTGATTGCTTAAGTATATTAGACTTTGTGTGATAGAATACCATACGGTCATTAACAATGATGATGTAGTTCTAAGTTGTTTATATGGAAAGATGTCAGGATGCATTTTTGGGGAAAAGAAATCAGTTTATAAAACAAAACAAAACAAAAAAGATGCAGATCTGTGGGGAGAGAACAGAAAAGAATTATATCTGAAAGGATCTATATATTGCAATGTTTATAGAATTGAGCACTGAAAAAAATAATTAGCATATTTTATTTTCTTGCATATAATTTCTGCTTTACATATATATGTATATATGATTGATACACAGTAATATGCATATATATATAACAATTGTAATGTGTTGGCTTTTATTTAGAAAAATTAAAAAACTAGTTCTAGTTTGAAAATTCATACATAAATTAGATTAATTCATCTAACACAAGGAACTATATTTAAAAAAAAACAGAGGTCACAGCAGAGAGCAATTGTCTAGGAAAGGATAAATGGAGACTGTACTCACAAACTTTTAACTTTTTCAGAGAAAGAAACTTCCTATCTCCCATGTGGGCTGCATTTTTTCCTACAAAGGAATGCTACATGTACACTATGTACTTCATAAAATGGTTTTGTTTTTAGTTTCTCTCATTTTCTCTCTCTTTCCCCCATTCCTATCTTCTACGTATCCCCTTTAGTCATCTTCCCACTATCACAAGACTAATCATCCCAAACACACATTTGATGACACTTTTTGGGAGGTAGTGGAGATTGAATCCGGGGGTGCTTATCCACTGAGCTACAACTCCAGTTCTTTTTAAAATTTTTAAATTTTGAAATAGGGTCTCACTAAGTTGCTTAGGGTCTCAATAAGTTGTTGAGGCTGGCCTTGAACTTGCTGTCCTTCTATCAAAGCTTCCAAAGGTGGTGGGATCACAAGGGTGCACCACGGCACTCTGCTGTTGTCACTTTTTGGAAGAGGCATCTTCTGACAGGGCCCACATCAAGATGAGTGATACTTTGTCTTCATCGTTATCATCTTTGTACCTGTCGAATTCCTAATGCATTTGCTTATGTTCCAACTTACATCTCTCTTCTTCTCAAAAGACTTCCTCACTGTCTTTGCCCTGAATTGTTTCATTTCTTTGGATTTTACTGTGTGCACACGTGCCTGCACATCTAGTATAGTATTTATGACAATGTACTTTCTTTACAGCACCAACAGCAACCATAAGGAGAGCAGAGTTACAGATACAAGTTAGCATTTACTGAGTGTCCACTTCATGTCAGGCCCGTGACAAGAACTATACATGTACCATCATTCTTCTTATTCCCATGGAATATAAGGCTCCAACTATTCAAGTCATAAAGAATTCTATGTATACTTCAAACACCTAAGATGAACAATAATTACAACTCAAATTCTTTCTTAATATGGAGTCTTTGATGTTAATGGCCATGGAATCTATTAAAGTACTTTAAATACACATTGTATTATGGTTTAGGTGGGAGGTGTCCTAGGGGACAAGTAAGTTTAGAGGTGAAATGATTGGATTATAAGAACCTTAACCCAATCAATGCATTAATTCACTTGAATGGATTAACTGGGTGGGGACCATAGGCAGATAGTGGGACTGGAGGAGGTGGGTCATTTGGGGCACCTGGTGTGATGTCCTAAACTGCTTTCCTCTTCAACTCCATTATGCCATGATGTTCTTCTTTCACCTTGGGCCCAAAGTAATGGAATCATTTGTCTATACTGAGATTTCTGAAACCATGAGCCCCCAAATAAACTTTTCGTCCTTTAAAATTGTTCTTGTCAGGCTTTTTGGTCATATCATCAAAAAAGCTGACTAAAACATATGAGAAACTTTAAAAAATAGAGATGCTTAGCCATAGCCTAGAATTAAAGAGTCTGAGTCTCTTGGAACAAGGCAAGAACAAGAATATATAATTTAAAAAGGTTTTGTGTTTGTGAACTTTCTGTTGCTATCACAAATACCTGGGATTAATCAACTTAAAAACAGGAAAGGGGGCTGGGGATATAGCTCAGTTGGTAGAGTGCTTGCCTTGCAAGCACAAGGCCCTGGGTTCAATCCCCAGCACCACAAAGAAAAAAAAAAAAAAAAAAAAAAAGAGGAAAGGTTTGACCTGGTTCAAAGTTTTGAGGGTTTCAGTCCATGGAGAGGCAGCCATCATGATGGGGAAGAGCAAGGTGTGACAATCCATTCACTTCATGGCAATGAAGAAATAAAGATTAAGGAAGGGGAAGGGGATGGGCAAGGGTCCCACGATCCCTTTCAAGGGCATGTCCCAAATGACAGAGCTTCCTTCCACTCAGTGCTGTCTCCTAAATTTTCTGCCACCTCTCACCATGCGCTAGGGACCAAGCCTTCAACATGGGGACTTCAAGGGATATTTACCTGAACCAGGGCAGATTCACAATTCACTCTGATGCCCAGACTGTAAGTCAACTCCACTTTATTCTTCTGCCTGTTCTTACCATGCTCTGATAAACTCCACTGTGTACTTTGCTTTAAGCTGCTGGGTCATTCATTTCTTTAGCATCTTCCCCTTGCCCTAATCTAAGCACATAGTAGGGTCACAACAAAATCTGCTCTGCAAAATTGTGTACAAATTTGTAAAATAGTCTAGTTCTTCTGTGGACTTCAGGAACAGGAGAAATTATCAAATGAGGACTCCCCAAGGAGAATTGGTTTACCCTCAACTTTGTTCCCTACTCTTGGTGAGGTTAGGTGAATGTTTTTCTTCAGAAGAAATTCTTGTTACAATTAACTGATTCTTTCCTACACAAGGACTTGGGGGAAGAAATCAAGCATACAAAGCATACACTCTGAAGAACTTGGTACCATTTCCGAATCTGATATTAAAAGTAGTTTATGTAGAAACATAAACTACTAAGTAGATTTATTGGGTTGTAACACCATCTTAAAAAAAAAAAAAACAAAACAAAAAAAAACAAAAACAAAAACAAAAGAAAAACAAAAAAATCCAAGTTGCTTCTTCCTTTTTGACCAGGGAACAAACAGTAAGAAAACAAAACAAAAGCAATTCTATCCAAAAGATTGCTATTGAAGCAATATGTTTTTTAAACATCCAAAAGATACCAGAGGGAAGGAAATTCGCAAACTCTTCAAACTGGCTAATTATGGGGCAGTTGATATTATAAAATACTCGGATAGTGGCACATTAAAGAGTTCAAAGCTTGAGGCTATCACAAGGTTAAAAGATGTTAGGATGCTCTTTTATTTAAATGGTTATATTTTGCATCATCAGTAAATTCTGACAGAGGTCTTTTTTTTATTACCTACATAATTCACTGAATTTCAGTGCAGAAGGTGTCTAAGAACAAAGACAATGTACTAACTGGAAAAAAAGGAGAAGCATAGAATACAGTTATAAGAGGAGCAAGAACACACTATTTTTGGCTTGTACTACTCTTCCTCCATGAATGTGGAAACGACATGAACAGATTGACCTTGTATCAAGGCCACTGATAATTGAATTTACATACACTTATTTGTGTTAGGCTAAAAGCCTATGTCTTTTGTTAAGTTTTACACAATTTAATATGATTTCAATAATGTTTTTTTTTTAAATTTTATTTTATTGTAAACAAATGGGATACATGTTGCTTCTCTGTACATGGCGTAAAGGCATACCATTTGTGTCATCATAAATTTACATAGAGTAATGTTGTTTGATTCATTCTGTTATTTTTTCCCTTCCCCCCACCCCTCCCACCCCTCTTTTCCCTCTATACAGTGCTTCCTTCCTCCATTCTTGCCCCCCTCCTTATCCCTAACCCTAACTCTAACCCTAACACTAACCCTTCCCTCCCCCCCATTATGTGTCATCATCCACTTATTAGCGATATCATTCTTCCTCTGGCTTTTTGAGATTGGCTTATCTCACTTAGCATGATATTCTCCAATTTCATCCATTTGCCTGCAAATGCCATAATTTTATCATTCTTTATGGCTCAGTAATATTCCATTGTATATATATACCACAGCTTCTTTATCCACTCATCAATTGAAGGGCATCTAGGTTGGTTCCACAGTCTGGCTATTGTGAATTGAGCAGCTATGAACATTCATGTGGCTGTATCTCTGTAGTATGCTGATTTTAAGGCCTTTGGGTATAGGCCAAGGAGTGGGATAGCTGGGTCAAATGAAGGGTCCATTCCAAGTTTTCTAAGGAATCTCCACACTGCTTTCCAGAGTGGCTGCACTAATTTGCAGCCCCACCAGCAATGTATGAATGTACCTTTCTCCCCACATCCTCGCCAACACCTGTTGTTGCTCGTATTCTTGATAATCGCCATTCTAATTGGGGTGAGATGGAATCTTAGGGTGGTTTTGATTTGCATTTCTCTTATTACTAGAAATGTTGAACATTTTTCCATATGTTTGTTGATTGCTTGTAGATCTTCTTCTGTGAAGTGTCTATTCATTTCCTTAGCCCATTTGTCGTCTGGATTATTTGAATTCTTGGAGTAGAGTTTTTTGAGTTCTTTATAGATTCTGGAGATTAGTGCTCTATCTGAAGTATGATTGGCAAAGATATTCTCCCACTCTGTAGGCTCTTTCTTCGCATTGCTGATAGTTTCCTTTGCTGAGAGAAAGCTTTTTAGTTTGAATCTATCCCAGTTATTGATTCTTGCTTTTATTTCTTGTGCTATGGGAGTCCTGTTAAGGAAGTCTGGTCCTAAGCCGACATGTTGAAGATCTGGACCTACTTTTTCTTCTATAATCTGCAGGGTCTCTGGTCTGATTCTGAGGTCCTTAATCCATTTTGAGTTGAGTTTTGTGCATGGTGAGAGATATGGGTTTAGTTTCATTCTGTTGCATATGGATTTCCAATTCTCCCAGCACCATTTGTTGAAGAGGCTATCTTTTCTCCATTGCATATTTTTGGCCCCTTTGTCTAGTATGAGAAAATTGTATTTATTTGGGTTTGTGTCCGTGTCCTCTATTCTGTACCATTGATCTACCTTTCTATTTTGGTACCAATACCATGCTATTTTTGTTACTATTGCTTTGTAGTAGAGTTGAAGATCTGGTATTGCAATACCCCCTGTTTCACTCTTGCTGCTAAGGATGGCTTTAGCTATTCTCGGTTTCTTATTCTACCAGATGAATTTCATAATTGCTTGCTCTATTTCTGTAAGGTACGTCATTGGGATTTTAATTGGAATTGCATTGAATTTGTATAGCACTTTAGGTAGTAGGGCCATTTTGACAATATTAATTCTTCCTATCCAAGAACATGGAAGATCTTTCCATCTTCTAAGGTGTTCTTTAATTTCTTTCTTTAGTGCTGTATAGTTCTCATTGTAGAGGTCTTTCACCTCTTTTGTGAGATTGATTCCCAAGTATTTTATTTTTTTCGAGGCTATTGTGAATGGGGTAGTTTTCCTAATTTCTCTTTCTGAAGATTCATCACTTATGTATAAAAATGCGTTGGATTTATGGGCATTGATCTTGTAACCTGCTACTTTACTGAATTCACTTATGAGTTCTAAGAGTTTTCTGGTGGAATTTCCAGGTTCCTTTAAATATATAATCATGTCATCAGCGAACAGGGATAGTTTGAGTTCTTCTTTTCCAATTCGTATCCCTTTAATGTCTTTGGTTTGTCTAATTGCTCTGGCCAGAGTCTCAAGAACGATGTTGAATAGAAGTGGTGAAAGAGGGCATCCCTGCCTTGTTCCAGTTTTTAGGGGGAATGCTTTCAGTTTTTCACCATTTCGAATAATATTAGCTGTGGGCTTAGCATAAATGGCCTTTACAATGTTAAGGAATGTTCCCACTATCCCTATTTTTTCTAGTGTTTTGAGCATGAAGGGGTGCTGTATTTTATCAAATGCTTTTTCTGCATCTATTGAAATAATCATGTGATTCTTGACTTTAAGTCTATTGATATGGTGAATGACATTTATTGATTTCCTGATGTTGAACCAACCTTGCATCCCTGGGATGAAACCCACTTGATCATGGTGCACTATCTTTTTAATATTTTTTTGTATGTGATTTGCTAAAATTTTGTTGAGAATTTTTGCGTCGATGTTCATTAAGGATATTGGTCTGAAATTTTCTTTCCTTGATGAGTCTCTGTCTGGTTTAGGTATCAGTGTGATATTGGCTTCATAGAATGAGTTTGGGAGGGTTCCCTCCTCTTCTATTTTATGAAATACTTTGAGAAGTATTGGAATGAGCTCTTCTTTAAAGGTTTTGTAGAACTCCGCTGAGAACCCATCTGGTCCTGGACTTTTCTTTGTTGGTAGGCTTTTGATGACTTCTTCTATTTCAGTACTTAAAATTGGTCTATTTAAATTGTGTATGTCCTCCTCGTTCAGTTTAGGCAATTCATATGTCTCTAGAAACCTGTTGATGTCCTCGAGGTTTTCTGTTTTGCTGGAGTACAGATTTTCAAAATAGCTTGTAATTATGTTTTGTATTTCAATCCTGTCTGTTGTGATATTTCCTTGTTCATTCCGAATTTTAGTGATTTGGGTTTTCTCTCGTCTTCTCTTTGTTAGTGTGGCTAAAGGTTTATCAATTTTGTTTATTTTTTCGAAGAACCAACTATTTATTTTGTCAATTTTTTGTATTGTTTCTTTTGTTTCAATTTCATTGATTTCAGCTCTGAGTTTAACTATTTCCTGTCTTCTACTACTTTTGGTGCTGTTCTGTTCTTCTTTTTCTAGGGCTTTGAGCTGTAGTGTTAGGTCGTTTATTTGTTGAGTTTTACTTCTTTTATTAAATGCGCTCCATGAAATAAATTTCCCTCTAAGTACTGCTTTCATAGTGTCCCAGAGATTTTGATATGATGTTTCTTTGTTCTCATTTACCTCTAAGAATTTTTTAATTTCCTTCCTAATATCTTCTGTTATGCATTCATCATATAATAGCATATTGTTTAATCTCCAGATGTTGGAATAGTTTCTGTGTTTTACTCTTTCATTTATTTCTAACTTCAATTCATTATGATCTGATAGAATACAAGGCAGTGTCTCTATCTTCTTGTATTTGCTAACATTAGCTTTGTGGCATAATATATGGTCTATTTTAGAGAAGGATCCATGTGCTGCTGAGAAGAAAGTGTATTCGCTCTTGGATGGATGGTATATTCTATAAATGTCCATTAAGTCTAAATTATTGATTGTGTTATTGAGATCTATGGTTTCTTTGTTCAATTTTTGTCTGGAAGATCTGTCCAGTGGTGAGAGAGGCGTGTTAAAATCACCTAGTATTATTGTGTTATGATCTATTTGGTTTCTGAAATTGAGAAGGATTTGTTTGACATACATGGATGAGCCACTGTTTGGGGCATAGATGTTTATGATTGTTATATCTTGTTGATTTATGCTTCCCTTAAGCAGTATGAAATGACCTTCTTTATCCCTTTTGACTAACTTTGGCTTGAAGTCCACATTATCGGAAATGAGGATAGATACTCCAGCTTTTTTGCTGAGTCCATGTGCATGGTATGTTTTTCCCCATCCTTTCACCTTTAGTCTATGGGTATATTTTTCTATGAGGTGCGTCTCTTGCAGGCAACATATTGTTGGATCTTTCTTTTTAATCCAATCTGCCAGTCTATGTCTTTTGATTGATGAATTCAGGCCATTAACATTCAGGGTTATTATTGAGATATGATTTGGTTTCCCAGTCATTTGGTTCATTTTTTAAATTTTGCTTATTTGTTTGACACAACTTGTTTCCTCCTTTATTTGACAATTCCTTTAGGATAATTCCTCCCTTTGCTGATTTGCTTCTTTGTTTTTCATCTCTTCCTCATGGAATATTTTGCTGAGAATGTTCTGTAATGGTGGCTTTCTTTTTGTAAATTCTTTTAGCTTTTGTTTATCATGGAAGGATTTTATTTCATCGTCAAATTTGAAGGTAAGTTTTGCTGGGTGTAAGATTCTTGGTTGGCATCCATTTTCTTTCAGGGCTTGAAAAATGTTGTTCCAGGCCCTTCTGGCTTTTAGGGTCTGGATTGAAAAATCTGCTGATATCTGTATTGGTTTCCCCCTGAATGTACTTTGGTTCTTTTCTCTCACAGCCTTTAAAATTCTGTCTTTATTTTGTATGTTAGGCATTTTCATTATAATGTGCCTTGGTGTGGGTCTGTTGTAATTTTGTGTATTTGGAGTCCTATAAGCCTCTTGAACTTGATTTTCCATTTCATTCTGCAGATTTGGGAAATTTTCTGATATTATTTCATTGAATAGATTGTTCATTCCTTTGGCTTGTTTCTCTAGGCCTTCCTCAATCCCAATAATTCTTAAATTTGGCCTTTTCATGATATCCCATAGTTCTTGTAGATTCTGTTCATGATTTCTTACCATCTTCTCTGTTTGTTCAACTTTGTTTTCAAGGTTAAATATTTTGTCTTCAATGTCTGAGGTTCTGTCTTCCAGGTGTTCTATCCTACTGGATATGCTTTCTATGGAGTTCTTAATTTGGTTTATTGTTTCCTTCATGTCAAGGATTTCTGTTTTTTTTTTTTTTTTTCATTATCTCTAACTCTTTATTGAAATGATCTTTCACTTCCTGTATTTGCTCTTTTAACTGTCGATTGGTGCGATCATTCAATGCCTGCATTTGCTCTTTCATCTCAATAATGTTTTGAAAGTATCAACGAAGCCTGGGCTGGGGGGAGATATTCCCCGTTTTAGAAATAGAAGAACAGAGTTTAGATTTTCTTTCTTTGTTCTATTTAATACTTTTTGAAAAGAAATATAAAATTAGCATATGGTCAGATAGAGTAGATCTTAAATGTTACTTCTGGTTCTTTCTGTGACAATTACCATGAAGCTCCTACACTCTTAACCTTCTCTTCTTGCCATACCTGGTGGCCTCTAGAATGTCAGGACATGTTGTCCCCCTTCATTTACCATGTAGTGTCTCCAAGCTGCTTTCTCAGGGTTATTTTAGAAGACTTCCAATTAGATTTATCTCCCTCCATGTAGATTTTATCTTTCCAATATTTAAGGGTCTCTCCCTCTCCAGGTATCTACCATTCTGAAATCCTGTCCCTGGGTTAAAAAGACAGTGTTCCTTCAATGTAAGTGTGACAATTTCAGTTCTAGAATTCTGGTTAGAAGAATGAATCAGTAATTATTTTTGTCATCTAAAGGGAAAACTATTGAAGAAAATTAATCAAAGAATGCCCAGATAAATAGCAAGCTTGGTTCTCTCTTTACTTCATAGATGTGCAGCAGAGTCACTTATATAAGTTAGTTTTTCTCTTAGAAGGATTTGGGAGGGGAAAGAATATGCTTTTCTGATGCTTCCCCTGGCCCATGACCCATAGTGAGGGTTTTGTGGTGGTGGGGTTGGAGTTTCAAGGGTTGGTGAAGCATGAACTTGACATTCTGTCCATACTCTGAAGATACCAAGAACCTTGAAGATACCAAGGCTGCTCTGAACCAGAATTGAGTTTAGAATATCAAGTCACCAGATTTTTCCTATAACATCCTTAAAAGAAACCATAGCACATTTTTCTGGTCCTCAACTGATTAAACAGTTAACTGGGTGAGGTGATTTGATAGAAATGTCTATCTGCAACTCCGCTTTTCCTACAAACTTCTCAAGGGAAATTTTGATGAGATGCAATTTCTGCCTTCATGAGCTGACTCCTGAATCTAACCCTCCCCATGAGTATATAAACCCATACCAACCTGAGATCTTAGCAGAGAGGAAGCAGAAAAAGCCTCAGATGCACACGGGCTCAGCACGGATCTATGATAACTACAAAGCTTTGACAAGGATCTAAAAGGACACCAGGTGTTTAAGAAAACAGTAAGGTCACTGGATCCTTCAAAATGAAAACTGCAAAAGAGTAGGTGAATTCTGACCATGTAATGTAAATCAAATAATGAGTAATAAGTCAGAAGAGAATGGCATAAACAAGACTTTGAAGAACAAAAGAAGGTTCTTAAGTAAACTTTTATCTTTTTCTTTGCCCAATATATCAGAGTAACTCCAATTAGCACACAAACATTCTTAGATGCCATAATATAACTTTGGCCTCAATAAAACACAAATTGTTCTTTAAGAAGACTTGCTTTCATATAAGCTGACAGATATGCTTAAAGTATTAAATTCACTAAAGACTCATTTGTTAATAAGATAGTCAATCAGAAAGAAAATCTGAACAAAAGCTAATAAAAAAATTTAAGCAAATAGGTGAACTGATTAATCTCACATAGGACTAGGGATTTTGAACAAGATATAATAGGAGATATCTCTGGAAAGCAGAAAACAGTACTATTGGAATGAAAAGTTTTATGCTAAAAATATTTTCATTTGTGATGGGATTTAAGTCAAACTTGAGATCTTAAGTAATAATTAATTATAGGTAATGATAAGAAAGCATCATTCTTGAGTCCTCAGAGCAAATATTACAACAAATGATCAATAACTAGTAGCACTCAAAACACATTATGTGCTCCCATTCTCAAGATTAAAAGAAATTATTTCTTCCCTCCATGCCTGTCCTTCTCCTTCCCTCCCGTCTTTCCTTTCTTCCTTACTTTATTTTAGCTTGTAAGTCCAAAAAATCAAAGGTACCTAGATGAATCAAGTGCTATTCTTCCTGTCATAGAATGTGGAAGCAAAAGGGATATCAGAATGCTTAGACATAATTACTATACCCTCGAGGAACTCATACGCAGGAAGTAGAAATACCACCTATGCAGAACAAGTAGAAAGCGCTACCTATCATTCTAGAGAAGCTGCAAAAGTGCCATGGTTGTGCAGGGGGAAAACATTACTTCCACTTTGCTGTTTTCACCTGCATTTGGGGGCCTATTTTAACAAAGAAAAGGCTGTCTTCAGAAGCTTAAATAACGTGCTCAATATTCTGCTAAAACAATAATATCAAAATATAAAACAAAACCAAATAAAACCATAAAAAATAAAAACATCTTAGATCAGAATTTTGGCAGTTTAACTTAAATATTCATATTATTTCTCAATCCTGATCCGTGATACTTGAAGAATCTGTAGAGATATAGGAGTAAAGGAAGAAGGGAACTAAGTAAACAAAAAGAAAGATCCAGAAAAAATTGGGGTCCATGTCAGAAGAGTTGTAAAATCACTGTGGCTGGACCTTGGTTTGTATTGTAGGGCACTAATTGAAAACTCAGGGAGCAGAGGAGGATTCTAATGATTAAAATCTTAGGGTTTTTCAACCTCCTTCACCAGAAATTTAGCTTTTGTTGACCGTTAGATAATTCTGAGTCATAGAACTTTGGGTAACATCAACTCACAGGTATAAGATAGAAGACTGGTGAAGATAATTAGCTATTAATAACTGAGTTGAAGACTGAAGATCAAGACTGAGGATAGAATGGTGGAACAGAACCAAGATATAATTAACTGGAAGCCTCAGCCAACAGAATAGTTCTAAGAGACAAGGACAAGACACGGGAGGGAACATGGCAGCAAAGTCTCCAGTATAAGTGCCTAAGAGGGTCATTTTCAACCCCTTATTTTTATGGTCCTCATTCAGTAATTAATATATACCAACTCTTTAGAAGAACAATAGATTATTCCTTCTTTGTAGACAAATTGAACTGATCGACTGCATATATTTTTTCCTCTGACAGTGAAGATGAAAGGATTAACTTGGCAAATCATAATACAAAGTGTCACATGTTGGGATTTATTTATTATTACTTTTTGGCCTAATCTACAAACAGAAATGCATCTTTAAAATTTCTGTGTCACAGTATTATCTTAGCCATGCCAATGTCAAAATCAGAAATCACATGGAACTGCTGGATCTAATGATGCAGGTATTAGGTCTTTGAAATGTTCACAGGTACACACACACACACACACACACACACACACCCACACCAGTCAACCATGAAGAAATCATTTCACCTTTTGGTGGCTTTGAGTTGACTCCAAGTCTGGCAGATCTTTTGTTTTACTTTTGACAATGCTTATTGATAAAGGGTAATTTCCAGTTGATTCAAGTTGCTTTCATCATTAAATTGCTTTCATAGTTGTTTTAGACACTGTGCACGAAGCTGCAAATTAAGAAGTGATGTAATCATGACTTCTCCATTATGGGCCACATCCAACATTATCTCTTTGTTCCATGGAGACATCACAACAGGGTCAGACAATCTTACAAAATGAATTAACAACTCGGAATGTAAAATTGTTAGAGATGATGAAATCAGGGCAAGTTCTGAGAGCTACAGGGCTAAGTGGATGGAGGGAGGACTTCTATACCAGTGCTGGTAGCAGCTGCTGGCTGCATTGCAAAGTTGTCTCTAGCTCAATATAGGAAAGTTATCATTTCCATTCAAGTCCTCAAGAATTTAAATACATGTTTCAAAAGCAAAAATGAAAACATCAATTTGGAACCAAGTATAACACACACTTTTCTTGGTTCTCCATTTTTATCCTTTTTTTCTGCCTTCTGTGGCATCTGGGCCTTGATCTCTGCTTCCACAAAGTGATCACTTATGTTCTGGACTCTTCACTGGGACATTTTGTGTATTTCCTCATTACTGTATTCTTCATTATATACCTATATGCTGGCTGTCATTTTCTTCCTCATTCTTCTGAAAACTAATTTGTGACTTAGAGTTATGATGCAGTATCATTTGCCTGCCTATCAAATTTTCAAAATCCTCTTTCCATAGTGCTAAGTTGACCTGAAAGGCAGCTAAAGAGCCTATTAGTTTTCCAGCATTCTCTGCATCTAACCAAGTCCATGTGACCTGTTTTCACACATGGAAGGTGGAGCCAGAGCTTTTGAGAACAGGAAAGGCATCTCTCCTACCTCCTTCCCTGTTTATCAAACACAGCAGACTTTTGACACTTTACGGGAATTGCAGAACCAGGAGACACAAGAAATAAAGACCAAGGACTCCCTTATTAGAAAGTAGCCAGAAAAAAACTTTTAAGCCACTGAAGCATTAGAATTTTTTGTTACCAAATGCACTAAATAATAAAGGACATAAATGAAATTTTCAAGGTCAATCAGCAAGCAAAAATAAGAACTGGAATTGAAACATAAAATACTCAATTTTAAGTACATCCCGTCAAATATTGCCTGCTAGGCCTGGCAGTGGCATACACCTGTAATCCCAGTGACTCAGGAAGCTGAAGCAGGAATACCAAAAGCTCAAAGCCAGCCTTAGCAACTTAGTGAGGTCCCAAGAAATTCAGCATGAATCTGTCTCTAAATAAAATACAAAAAAAAAAATCGGCTTGGGATGTTGCTCAGTGGTTAAGCACCCCTGGGTTCAATTTCTGGTACTACCACTACTTCTACTCCTCCTCCTACTACTAATGAAAATAATGCTTGTTAAATCACTGATGTCATTCCCATCCTTATAGTTTTTAAATTTTTTTCCTCATAAAATAAAAGTATGACTTCCAGCTTCCCAAATTTACTTGATCCTAATTTTCAAAATTATTTTTTGCTACCCTCACTCTCCTACTCAGTATTCAAACAAACCTACACTCAACATCAGCAATAAACATTGTGTTTGTCCATCACTCATATGGACATGAAATTTTTCTGCTACCTAGAAAGACCTCATTCCCACTCCCAAAACTAGTCTTATTTAGAGCCATGCTTCAAAATAAAGAGTAAGGCTACCTTCTCAATGTTGCCTTCCTGTCTGACTCAATAAAAATACTTATCTTACTCTGGTCATTCAACAGAGAGGTAGCAATTCAAGCATGCATGATTTTATTCAGGAAATGAGAAAAAAATCTATTCTCATGAGCTTGCATTTTAGAAGAGAGAAGCAATCAAAAGCGAAATAAATAATGGCTTAATGAAATTAGGTTAAGGGACTCAAAAAAATAAAGGGTGCTAAGATAATCTATTGAAGAGGAGAGTGCCTGTTTGTGGAGGAGGACATCTGGCTTTCATGAGGTAGTGACCTTTGAGTCAACACCTGAGAGATGGGTAGAAGTTAAATTGGTTAAAGAATGGGGGATGGGCCTGAAGAAAGCTGGAGAGAGGATTTTGGGCAGAAGGAACTGGGTATGTTTGAACCACTGATCTACAGAATTAAGGTATATTTGAACAACAGAAGACAGTAAAGTTGAGATCAAGATATACATCTTGGAGTGGATATAAGAAGTTATGGTCAGTTGAGAAGGGGCAGGTCATTTAGAGTCTTCTAAATATGGGAAGGATTTTGACTTTCACTCCATGGGAAATGATAAATGGGTGAACAGGCTAAGAAAGCATAAGGTATGAAATGCATTTTATATAGTCATTATGTCCATTGTAAGGAGGATCAGTGGGAGGAAGAGGGGCAGAAAGGAGCATCTGGCAAGCTTTTGCTGTGGTATAGGTGAGACCTTACACTGGCCTGGACCTGGGCATAGAAGCAGAAATGGAGAAAAGGTGGTTCAATCTAAGAAACTTGTGAGGAATAAGGACAGGAGAGCTTGGTGATTAATTGGAATGTGCTTGACTTCATTGCTAAGGAGCTTAGTAATGCTTTGGAGGGACACAGTGATTAAGACATGAGCTGTGAAGTGAAACTAAGTGCCAGCATTCAAGTACGGGCTCTGTCACTTTGTGGTTCAGTGACCAGGGATAAGGTCCTGAACCTCAGTGTCCTTAGCTAGAAGATGGGGAAATAGAAAATTAGGTTTCTCCTTCATAAGACTGTTCTGAGGATAAATCACACATATATACTTGATAAATTATGTATACATGTGTACATATTTAACACATTGTGCATTTGCTGTTATTATGATAGAAAATATATTAATATATATTATATATTTTATCATAGAAAATATATTAATATATATTATATATCAAAATATATATGTATATTTTTATCCTCTCCTTAGTAAATAATTATTTTCTTTCTCTCTCTTTTTTTTATTTTCTTGGTACTAGGGATTGAATCCAGGGGCACTTAATCACTGAGCCACATCCCCACCCTTTTTTATATTTTATTTAGAGATAGAGTCTTGCTGAGTTGCTTAGTGTCCCACTAAATTGCTGAAGCTGGAGGCTGCAGTTGTAGCTCAGTGGTAGAGCGTTTGCCTCACACGTATGAGGTACTGGGTTCCATCCTCAGCACCACATACAAATGAATGAATAAAATAAAGGTATTGTGTTCATCTACAACTACAAGTATTTTTTAAAAAATTGTTGAGGATGGCTTTGAACTCGTGATCCTCTTGCCTCAGCCTCCCAAGCCCCTGAGATTATAGGTCTGCCACTGTGCCCAGTGAGTAAACAATTATTTTCTTAAGGGCTATATTTACATCTACCAGAGCACTGTATTTACATAAACTAGAGATTCAATATATGCTTATTCAGAATCTACACTTTACTATAAACATCACTCATCATTTTATAAAAATTTAGTCTCATGGTACCACTGGATGCAATCCTTCAAAGCAAGTATCAGTTTTCAAATAGAAGTCAGGTTATTATTCACTCACCAAACACCAGAGCTTGTTCTTTCCCAAAATATAACATCAGAAATTAAGTTTATAGCCACTGACACAATGCCCAGTGATGCTATTTGGGGGCAAATATGTTATGTTATATTACATAATGTTTTGTGGAAGACTAACATTCACTTCCACAGATGTCCTGGGGATTTGGAACAAAAAAAAAAAAAAGATGTGAGCATTGTCTGAAAGCTTCCAGTGAGAAGAAATAGACTAGCCTAGCTCTTGAAAACAAACAAGATGATTGAAATTGCTAAATTAGAGCCAAAATGTCAGAGATGTATGACTGGAAAATCACCTCATTTATTTCCTTACCTTTAGAAGGACTGTAGCTTTGAAAGCTAAGAGAATATAGATCCATGTATTTATGTAAGAATTTTAAGTGTCTAACCAATGATCTTACTAACCCCCCTCATCTCACCTACCCTGTATTTAGCTCTCAAATTTGTTACTTAAAACACACACACACACACACACACACACACACACACACACACACACCTGCCATTTAAAATCCTAGAGGGCATAACATATTCCTTTGGCAAATCCTTTGAGTGTCTAACAACTCAAGCCTTACTGACACATTGTTGTTTTTAAAAATCTGTGCTGAAAGAATGTACATGGAAATGAAACCCGCTGACAAATTCAAACCCCAGCCTAGAATCCCTTTCCCCAACACACATGCTGAAAGACACACACGTATCTCTTCAATGAGAATGTATAATAAACCTACTTCTGCATCCAGAGAGTAAGCACACTAGGAAACTTCATGCTGTTTTCATTTCAGTGCTAAGGTATCATGTTCCTAAAGGAAGCTGTGGGGAGAATGCTTTAAACTGTGAATTTGCCTGGTTGCATATAACCTCGCCCCAAAATGTGGGATGCACTCAGCATTTCTTTGGTGCTGATGTTCAGGCAGGAGGTGATGTTCCCATTTTCTAAATCAGAATTCTCATCAAGTCACACCCTGTGTCTCATGGTTCACATGACTATGCCTGAAGAGCTTAGCCCATTACACAGAGCTCATGCCTTTGGTTTACTAAATATATACTCAGTGGCACTCATAAGATGCTAATCTTGCCATCTTAGGGAGTGTCTTATTCTGGGGGAGACAGACAACCACAGTCCTGCATAAATATCAGTGAAAGTTGAAATGTATGGTGCTATAAAATCTATTCCTGTGGGTAGAATTGTGGTCCCCCAAAAAGATCAAGATGGAATTCTCACCCCCTAGTACATCAGAATGTGACCTTGGCAGGAAACAGGGTCTGTACAGAGGTAATGAAGTTAAAGTGAGATTAAGGTGGGCCCAATTCAATATTAAGGGAATTGTGATCAAAGGGGGCCTTTGGGATACAGACACAGATACACAGAGAGGGGAGATGATTTGAAATGATAGATGGTCATCTGGAGCCAAAGAGACACATGGAACAAATTCTCAACTCATGATCCTCAGAAGGAACCAACCCCCCCCCCCCACACACACACACTTCTAGGCTCCAAAACTGAGCCAATTAATTCCTATGGTCTAAGCAACGCAGTTGCAGTACTTGGTTGTACCAGTGAGGGAACTCAGGGAAGGTGTCCAAAGGGTGGTGACAATTGAGTGGTGAACTCAGCATTAACTAGGACAAAAAAGAGAAGATAAATTCTCAGGCACGCGGAACGGTATATGTATAGGATATCTATCTGTCTATGTATATTAAGCACGTATTCATGTTCTCAAGGATGAACAGAATGGGCAGGAGAAAAATGAAAGGCAAGCTCAGACTGGAAAGGGATACTAAAGCCAGAGTGTAAGAGGTCCTGTAGTTCTCATCAAGGATTTTCTTTGTAGCTCAGTCTTTTTTCTCATTATATTCTCCCAAACAGTCTACCCGTATTCTTTTCTTCTGAACAGAAGCATCCAAATAACTGAAAGCCTTTCTGCAGTGGACGTATTTTTCTTATGCTCAGTCCCTTTTGAATAATCATGCTATGGATTAGGACAAGCCAAGCTCTGTTAGTATCCCTTCCCTTGGTTCCTTCACATCTAATTAAGGGACAAGGATCCACCCATCAGATTCTACCCTTGTGATGATCCGCTTCAAAATTCAGCAATCTGAGGAAGAAGTCTCCATTCAAAATCCAAAAGTGGGAAAGACAATCTGGCACTCAGGGAATAGTCTTTTTAAGAAGTGACACTGATGTTGGCACAATTAAAATAAAATCAAAAGCAAAGTTCCTGGCAGCCCTGAAACATATACAGCAATCTTTGCTTAGCTCTTGGTGACCATTTATTTACTTGTCAGGCCACTTGCATGGTGGGACTGGGTGTTTTATTCCTACAAAACTGGCCTCCATGATTTCCCCCACGAACCACCCAATATCTACTTTAAACACCCATTGAGATAGCTAAACCTTGCTTTTGATACTAAGGACCATAATAATTGCTGACTTTCCTGATCATCCCACAAGTAGATACAGCAGTTCTCTATCTTCACAGGTCCCTGTAACAGAGGTTCTCAAAGTGTGGTCTCCAGGACTTCAGCATTAATACCACCAGAGAATGATTAGAAATATAAATCTCAGCCTCTTCCCTAGACCCACCCCACTGAATCATAAACTCCAGGTAATGGGTTCAGTGATCTGTAATTTTTTAAAAAAATATTTTTAGTTGTGGATGGACACAATATCTTTATTTCATTTATTGGTGGTGCTGAGGATCAAACCCAGGGCTTCACATGTGCTAGGCAAGGACTCTACCACTGAACTACAACCCCAGCCCCTGATCTGTATTTTAATAAGATTAATAAGGTTAATCTGATACAGATTAAAGTTTGAGAACCACTGTCCTATATATACCTCTGTTGTTCATATTTTAACAGATGTTAAAATTGTTTCCCTTCCAGACTCTGAGTTCTTTAGGGGAACTACTATGTCTTATTTATATTTAGAGACTTGGCATTGAAATGAGACTGGCACAAGTGTGGAATTACTGGCAAAAGAGTCTCTCTCTTCTCCTAGTTTCTTGGTTAAAATGGACTAACCACTGCCCCACAGTTAGCCTTGTCTAACAGTTGGTATCATAGGAGATGATTAACAGATAGGTCCACTCCCCAAAGAATGTAAGATGAAAATAACCAACTTATAATCTTAACTGGGACTCTACCAACTTTGTCACTCTCTGTTACCACTCTGTCAGGCACTTTCAAAGCCCAGATGAAATTCTCCATTCATTCCATTCAACATTACGATTTCTACTGCACCTCCTACTATCCCACATCCATCTGATGGATGTGTTCTCTGGCAGGTCTTGAGGTGTGTTTGTGTGGGGGATGCTCTCACTAGGCCACCCCACAACACCACTCCAGAATGAGGATGAGTGCCACTTGGCCACCCTGCTCCTCACAGCACTAGGGGATGGGGTGCTCATACTGGGAGCCATCATGCTGAGTGAATGAGTAACCTTTATTAACAAAGGGAGAGAAAGGTATTTTTACAACATAGATGCCTTGTGATAGAGGACTAAAGCCAGGAGAAAACCATTGGTATTGCTACACTCTTATTTCCAGAAAGATGATAGGATTCTGGACACAAAACAGAAAACCCCCTTCACCTCCACTGCTGTACAGTGGAGGACTCCTTCTAGAAGAGGAGCTGTGGTTTTGTTCAACTCTGGGCAAAGGTATCAAGCCAGCTGCAATGTTAATCAAACACAAAGGAACACATGGTGTGTCCTGGGGAAGGGGGTGCTGAATGTAAGTTTGGTTCTATGGCTTTATGAACAGTTTTTAAAGCCTCTGAATGCACGTCTACATCTTGACAAAATCGTGTGCATATTCATACAAATGCTTGCTTTTTTGGGCTATTTCTCATTATTTTATCCTCTTGTTTTATTTGAGTAATGTAGAGGTGCTTAAACTGGAGATGTATCCATTATATGATGAATTGTCAGCCAGGATGATATCCTATTACGGAGCAGTTGGTCATTACCTCAGGACCTAGACTTGGTAGTTAATCGATAACATAAAGTCTCTGGGTACAACTATGTGCTTTTTGATCCTGAAAAGCAGCAGATAAATTTTTAGCATTATGTGGGATATTAGGAACATATTAACAAGCATGTATATGAATAAACTTGTCTTAGTTAACCCAGGCTGCTACAACAAAATACCCCATATTGAGTGGCTTGAACAACAAATACTCATTTCTCACAGTTCTGGAGGCTGGAAAGTCTAAAGTCAAGGTTCTAGCAGATTCAACATCTGGTGAAAGCAGTCTTCCTGGTTTGCAGATGGCTGCCTTCTTGTGGTATCTCACATGGCAGAGAGCCAGAGCTCTCTCCTGCCTTTTCCATTAATCCCATCATAAAGGGCTCACTCTTATGATCTCCCCTCTAAATCAAACCATCTTCCAAAGGCCCCACCTCTAAATGCCATCACAAATGGGGACAAGGCCTTCTATATCAATTTGGGAGGGACATAATTTAGTTCACAGGAAACAGATAACCTTGAAAATAGAAATAATATAGCAATCATCAAAACAATAGTGAAGGCTTAATTGTGCCTTTATGAATCACCAGGGACTCTGCTAAATGATTTACATAAAAAGGTAGTGCTTGTCAATTGGGAGAAATTAAAGAGGCAGAATACAGGAGGCAACTACTCAGTACAGATAGCCCCATTCTCTCAGAACTGCCACTTTAATGATCATCTGACAGTGAGAATCCAACTTTAGTTGGACTTGTCCAACTAAGAGTCCCAGGCTTATCATTGACTCTTCAGATGTCTTGGAATGGAACTCAGTTTATATGACACCAGAACAACCTCCCAATTTGGGTGGAGGTAGCCGCTAAGGGGGGTAGGGGCAGTTCACACCACTTTGGCATACTAAAGACAGCATCCTGCTAATTACTGAATTTCCCTCATCAGCTAGTATGTAGGTATGCGATTCTAAGATGTATATGAGATCTGTCAACAACTATTATCCCAAAGGCTGGTTTAGGTTATTGGTTAAATTTTATATATAATTCTTCTGTCCTAAAAAAAAAAATGATATTGTTACAAGCACAGGATTAGGACAATTTATATATGCCACTTTCAGGAATTCAGATTTCTGTTTTGTTCTCTTTTGTTTAATGAGAAAAATGGACATTTGTCATCCCTGAGATGATAGAAAGATTTATGAGGATCCACCAGTAAAGGTCTTGATGTGCTCTGAGCTCGACTTTTCAGAGATGTACTGATTCTAGTCTGCCCTGAACACTGTGACACAGGAGAGTGTTTAAATAAATTCGACATTTCCCTTTGGCTAGCAAGAATCAATTGCTGTTATTTGCAACCAATGAACTCTTAACTGGAACAATGTGTGCAAAGGCGCACCCAGGGATGTGTAAAGAGCCATGTTGATCTTCCCATTAAAGTAGGACTATTAGAACAGGGTGTCACAGGACGCACAAGCATCTAACAAGTTTCAAAACTATGCTTACTCTGTGTGGCCAATGTACAGTACACTTATTGGGGATATTGTTTCTTTTAATTATTTTTTTTATTTTTACAGACCTCATTTTGATTCACTGTACACAAATGGGGTACATCATTTCCTTTCTATGGTTGTACACGATGTAGATTCATACCATTTGTGTAATCATATATGTACATTTTTCATACCCTCTCCATCTCATTTCCCTAGATTATGTAGAGGGAGATATTGTTTCTTATCAATAATAAAAGTGAGTGGATGCTATGGTAGTTTTGCTCAGAGAGCTGATGAGTAAATGTTTGATGGGCTGAAAATAAACTCACTTTCTTAACATTCTATTGCCAGTACGACAGTGAATATTAAACTGCAAAGAGCCATGCTGTCTGTGTAATTAAAATACCATTCTCTTTTATCATTTCATTCCAGGTATAATGAGCCTCCATCCTATTCAGCTGGGCAAAGCTTACCTTATTTCATAATAACTGAAATGTAATAAAATACAGAGGTTGTCATGATATACAAGACATTCCATTTAAACACAAATAGTCAAATTTTATTCATTTCCTAAAGCCAGATAAATGCCAGGGCAACATGAACTTTTATTATTAATAAAGCTGTAAGCAGGAATCCTGAGACAATGCTTACAGTGGTGATTTCTGCAATGCCCAGGGACTGATTCAAACAGAATCATTTCCTCTGATGGATGTCAGTGCCATCAAGTGACATCTGTTCGTTAATAAGCAGCTGCCCTGGAATTGGCTTAGAAAATACAGAGATTTGGTGTACATGGTCTAGTGGTTAGAATGGCAGCCGAGAGTCCACATTCTGGGCCAGAGTCCCAGGCCTGTTGCTGACTCTTCAGGCTGTCTTGGAATGGAACTCAGTTTGTATGACACCAAATCAACCTCTCAATTTGGGTAGAGGCAGTGGCTAAAGGGGGCAAGGGGAAGTTCACACCAATTTGGCATACTAAAGAGAGAATTCTGCTAATTATTGAATTTCCCTCATTAGCTAATTTGTGGATGCGTAATTCTAAGATGTATATGAAACACATCAACAGCTATTATCCAAAATGCTTGTTTAGGCTATTGGCTAAATTTGGTCATAATTCTTTTGTCCTAGAAAAAAAATGGCAGGGATATAGGTGTAGGCATAGGATTAGGACAAATAATTCACATATGCTGCTATTATAATTTTTTAAAGTTTCTCTATTTAAACTCAGGGATAGTTCTTGTCTTAAAGGAAGTTCACATTTAAAAACCAGCTCAAGTACTTTGCTCTCAGGATGGAAAGACTATTAATTATAAGATTATATAAATCTCTGTGTCCCAGTTTCCTATCTGAAATTGGTGATAACCTTTGCCCAAATCAATGAACTCTCAGGATAACATATTGCAAATAATAGGAAGATAAACAAGATGTATATATTATTTTCCTTTCTTTGAAATTAAAGTATGAATATATTTCCAAATACTTGAGAATTTAAAACTAAACAAGCAAAATTTAATTTACAATTACTAAGAAATTTCAGTAAAAATAAAGAATAAATTGGCAATACCGGATAGAGAATGCATGTTTTGGTGTTAAAAAATGAATTTGGAAAGCCAGATGGTGCAAGTGAAGTTTTAAATATTTAAATAGAACTTTAAAAAGAGTATCCTTATTAGATGTTGGCTAAGTGGCAAATGTTTTTAAGAAAAAATTTCCTAATATAAAGTAACTCATGTACATATATGACTGCATGACTGATATGATCCTACAACATGTATAATCAGTAAAATGAGAGATTATATTCCATTTATGTATGATCCATCAAAATGTATAAATGCATTCTATTGCTGTGTATAACAAATTAGAATAATAAATTAAATTTAAAAAAATTCCTAAAGAGACTTATGGTAACCAATATTTTTTTCCCCTAATATCATAGCCAAGTATTGGTATCCTAGAATTTCTACAACATGTGTAGACAATAAGTTTGCCAAGCACACTTGATTGAATATACTTCAATTCCACTGCTGTTTCTGAGGTTGGGAGCATACTGAGGATCAAACTCTGGGCCTCACACATACTATGTAATCATTCTACCACTGAGCTATATCCCTAGTCATTTTTAGTTTTTATTTCGAGACAGGGTGTTTTTAGTTGCTGAGGCTGACCTTGAAATTGCAATACTCCTGCCTCAGTCTCCTGAATATATGGAATTATAGGTGTGAACCACTGAGTTAGGCTCCAATGTTGTTTTCTTAGTATTTTCTTTTCCTCTATCATGAGTCCATCATTGTAAACAACTGCCTAGAACTTTAAACAGATTTTAAATATACCTGATCCAACTAAAAATATACAGAAAATATATATGGTTATTGGAGATGATGGAGTCAGACTAGGGATGTCATAGTCCTAAACAGTATAAAGCATTTAATTCTAAATTAGATAATTGATGTTTAAAATCTTTCTTCTTCCCTTTATCATATATATTACCATTCCTGAAAAAAATCTTCTGTGAAAAAGATCTATGATTGCTCTGTGCAATATATGCTATGGTTTGGATAGGAGGTGTTCCCCAAAACCTCTGTATTAAAGCAAGAATGTTCAGAGATAAAACCATTGAATTATGAGAGCTGTTCCATAATTAGTCCTTCCATGTTGGAATGATTTGACTGGGAGGTAACGAGGAAAGTGGGGTGTGACTGGATGTGGTGGGTCACTGGGGGTGTGTCCTAGTAGGGTGCATCTTCCCTCTGGCCCCTTCTTCTTTCTTCTCTGTTTGCTTCCTTACTTACCCCACCATGAGCTAAGCAGTTTTCCTTTGCTGGGTTTTTCTACCATGATCACCTTGGGCCCACAGAAATGGAATCTGCTGTCTATGGACTAAGACCTCTAAAACCAGGAGCTCCAAATAAATTTTTTCTCCTCTACATTGTTCTTGTCAGGCATTTTGGTCACAGCAATGAAAAGCTAACTGAAACAGTACGTTTAACGCAAGAAATACTGAAGGTATCTAAGCAAGAACAAGAAATAGTTGCTAGGATGTGCCATGGGGCAGTAAGTCTGCTTCATGGGGATGTAGAATCGGGTGGTGAAGAAGTTGGGAAGAATGGAAACAGAAAGCCTGGAAAATGGTGCCACAATATCTTTTTTTTTTTTTTTTTTTTTTTGGTGCTGGGGATTGAACCCAGGGCCTTGTGCACGCAAGGCAGGCACTCTACCAACTGAGCTACATCCCCAGCCCTACCATAATATCTTGAGTAAAGGATGATAAAAGTCTAAACTGGGTAGCAGTTATATGTGCCTTCCCGAATTATTTACATGTGCCTTCTTGAATTCACTCCCATCTCTCATAGCATCCTGCTATCTGTATGGAGAAATGTGTAGTAAGATGGAGCAACAAATGCAGATGCCCATCTTGCCACTACAAAGCCACACGAACTCCTGGAATCTCCTTTTTCTTTCCTGTCCTTTCCCAGCTTACTCATATATTACACTGCCATCATCAGGGAATGGGCACAGGATCCAGTAACCTCTTTTCTAGACTTGGCCTTTGTTTCAAGCAAGACAAAGACTATAGAAATGCTTGAATTATTCATTTCAATGGCAGAGTCAGTAAGAAGTGGGTGAATCTTCCTAAAACTTTCAGGAGCCACCTGAGTATCAACCATTTCACTCCTGCTGATATCAGTATATTTCTCTATACTTAAATATATACTTAAATATCCTTAAATATGGTTTCTGTTGCTTGCCATCAAAAATGTATCTGAGGGTTGGGGAGATAGCTCAGTTGGTAAAGTGATTGCCTCGCAAGCACAAGGCCCTGGGTTCAATCCCCAGCACCACAAAAAAAAAAAAAAAAAAAAAAGTATCTGATTTTTGTGTCAACACCAATGGAAAGAAGAAAAGAGGATATAGTCTAGCAAATAACTGGACTTGAAAGGGGAGGTAAAAGTGGGACTGGTTAATGGAGATGATGGAGTCAGACTAGGGATGTTATAAAGGACAGATGGCTTGGGGTAGGGATGATAACTTTGTAGAAATGCAGCTCTGAGAAGAAGTCTTGGCATCCTTTGCTCCTTTACCACCACAAGTGTCCAGAGTTATATAGAGGTTAATTGTGATACTTGGGTGAAATTATAACTTTTGTTTTGTTTTCAGGTCAGGAATTAGACCCACAGGTGCTTAACCACTATGCAACATCTCTGGCCTCTTTTATTTTTTATTTTGAGACAAATTACTTAGGGCCTTGCTAAGTTGCTGATGCTGTCTTTGAACTTACAATTTTCCTGCCTCAGCCTCCCCAGTCTTTGGAATCACAGGTATGTACCACCCACATGTGGATGAGATGCTAGTTTTTTTTTTTTTTTAATATATATATATATGTATATATATATATTTAGTTGTAGATGGACACAATACCTTTATTTTATTTATGTAGTGCTAAGGATCAAACCCAGTGCCTCACACGTGCCAGGCAATTCTTCTACAACTGAACCACATCCCAGTCCTGAGATTCTAGTTTTTGACAAACACTGAAACAATGAAATGGGATACATTAAGAGATGGTCCCTGTGTGCTTCTCATGGCGGCTGCAGGGAAGCCTCCTAATAGGGAAGATTCCAGGATGAGTACCAGAACACAGTTAGACTGTACCTCAGGAATTACTATTTTGTTAAACATGCTATAAAATGATCAAGGGAGCTTTTTTCCTTTTTAAAGGATGACATAAGCATGACCGCAACTAAATCATTCCATATAATGAGATTCTTTCTTTGAAGTTAGCCAGACATTCCTACATCAAGCTCTTTGAACATCGCTATTCCTTTTGCCAGGAGTAATTTCTTGCATATCTTCATATGGCTCAGTTCCTCCCTTCGTTCATCCCCCCCGTTCCAACAGCCCCTCCCCAATGAGGGTTCCAATCACTCTGTCTAAAATAACATCTGACAGACACCCCTTCTACTGCCACTCTTTAATCAGCTTCATCTGTTTATTGTTCTCCAGTGTAAACTCCAAGAAGATAGAAACTTCATCAGTGATCACTCAAACCTCCAACAGAGATGAGCAGAGTGTGCACATGTTTTCTTCAAGAGAAAAATGGAGCTTTTGCTTACACCTTCTGGGAAAGATTTGTTTACTTTTCCATTTAGTAAGGATGAGGAAGAAAATGTTTTGTAAAATTAATTGAGACAAACACCCTGGCTGCAATTTGGTGGAAATTGTCTAGTACCTCTCCTATCACCTGTCCTCACACAGAGGACCCTGTGGTACCAGCCATGTGGTCTGGCTGTAGACAAGGTGCTCTTTGAAAGATAGGCCTGGGTCATTTCAGTTCAATATGGCTCATAGTAGCAACTGTTTGGAGGGAGAAAAAATGAGGAGGAGGAGGAAGAATACGGATAAAAGGAATAAAATGAATAGAAGAGTGAGTTGAAAACTTGGAAACTTGGAGTAATTGAACGGGAGGTAGAAGTGCAAATGTCCCCATATCATTGCCTTCCCAGACCTCTCAGACCCCTGAGAGCTCCGCTTCTCTTATGATGTCATCCAATCACTTTGTTCAACTTTCTACCTCCCATTCTTTCTTGAACCTACTCTATTCAGGTTTTGGCTCACCATTGCACCCAAGCTTCTCCTTCCAAGTCATTAACGACCACCATGTTGTAAAATACAATCATCAGCTCTCAGGCCTAGTCTTTTTGGACCTTCAGTTTTACCATCCCTGCTTCTTTAGCTTCTTGAAACTCTTTTTACTTGATCTGAGACACCATAATTTGTGGACTTTTTTTTTTTTTTTTCTCTCTCTCTACCTTTTCAGATTGATGGATCTATCACCAACTCTAGACTTTGAATTATTTTGCTGGTTAAGTCCCTAGGCATCTTCTCTGCTGAAGTGATTGCATCCCATCTCACAGAATTTTACACCATTTATATACTCACAAGTCTCAAATTATATTTCCATTGTCAGCTCTAAATATATGTTCAGGTACTGCACCTATACTATAGACAATTCAAGATTCACAAGTCTAAATTTTTAGGGATTGTAACTCCTATACCATTTCCCATACCTACTCTTGAGTCATTTAGTAACAATCATTGCCATTCAATTAGTTCTTCATAACAAAAAAGAAACAGGTCATCGTTGAATTTCCCTCAAACTGTGTATCCAAATAATTAGCAAGTTTTATTGATCCTATCTTGAAAATACCATCAAGTTCTTGTTGCCATCTCAGCCTTATTGACCTTTCTGAGTTATCTGCAGTACTCACTATAATGCAAGCTTCACAAATAAAAAGAATTTGTGGTTCACTGATACATCCCCAATACTATACAGTTATCTGTCTACTCTGTTCATCTCACTAGAATGTACAGAAAAGGTCTGGGTCTATCTTCACTCCAGACATTCAGAGTAGGGCTTAACACCAGTAGGCACTCAATGATTAATAAAAATAATATGGATTATAAGAAAATAAGAATTTTTACTTTTTGATTAGTTCATTGTAGTCATACATAATATTGGGGTTCATTCTGGCATAATTATTAGTCCAAGCATTGCCATTATTCAGCATTATAATAACCATTACATAACTAATGCTTATAGAAGATTTATTCTGTGATGGGCATCATGCTAAGTATTTGTATGCATTCAATATCTCACATCAAAAGAAGGTCTTTTAATGAAGGAGTTAGTACTTTTTATGTTTTATAAATAGGAATGTGAAAATTTGATAAGGATAAGAGATTAACATATTTCTAACATGGGTAGAGGTAGGATTTAAAATTAGGGTAATTTTACCTCCAGTTATGCTCTTTAATATCAAGAAATAGCCACATATTCAGGTATTCTATCGATGTGTGCAGAGAGGATGAAAATGGCAGGAAAAGAGGGCAGACAGGAGCAGTGAATGGTAGATATTGACCATTTGCCCACCTCCTTGGTGCTGATCACCATCTTCCTCCATTAAACTAGAATGGAGAGGTGAGAATTATAGCAAAATTTGAATTAAAAGATTCATGAATTTTTACATGCTTAAATTTTACTATATAAACAAATGCTGATTTAGTAGTAATTAATATTTCCATAGGCTGTGTTATAAGTCAGCATCTGGACTGTGAAAGAAGCCCAATAATTTTTAGTTCACCTTTGCCATTTTTAATACCTGTAGCTACCCTGAGGGAGTTCATAATCTTTCATGTCATAACAGTGACAAGATTAAATGTGTTGCCATGGATATATGTATCAGTGGCAGGGATTTAGTCCTCTTTATCTGGGAGAAGGCAATATACCGGACAAACTTCAAACAAAGTTTTCCAGGCAACTGAGCTTGGGAGGGGATGTTCCTGCAAAGGAGGGTGAGTCGGTAAATTCCCAGAGGAGTGAAGTATTTGGTGTTTGGAGATTGTCTTGTCCAATGGAGGGAAAAAAGGACAAAGGAAAGTAACTAACAGGTTAAAATGAAGCTGAGAAAGGGAGAAAGATTTAAAGCAGAATGATGGGTCTTCCATTCTTCCCCTGTGTGTTCACCTTCTCACTGAACTTTGTTTTATAACAGAATATTAACCCATGCCTAAACACACATTTTGTTTCTAAACTTTACATCCTTGCAGCTATCCTTTGCATCCTGGAAAAGTGGGTATATGTGTTAAAAATTCCTCTTTCCTAGAGTTAGCATTTTCCCAACTGAACAATGAATGACAGGCTTTATAAAGATAGTTTTGCTAGAAACTTTTCTTTCTGAAACTGTCTCCCACATGGTTTTTGAAAATGTTTACTACACTGTACAGCGAACACCACCACCAGCAGATTCTCATCTCTACCCCAGCATGAAAAGCACCCCTGTTATTTTCTTTCTCCAGGAGGTTTCTTTCTCCTGGGCTTCCACACAGAACATCCAGCTACCTGATTAAATCCCTGCCCCTGCAGTGAAAGACACAGGAGCAAGCTTTGTCTTCTGGCACTTCTACATTTCAAAGAAAGTTTGTTTATTTCCATTATCAAAAACACATAGCCATAGATATTTGCTTGGAGGAATTCTAGGATTGCTTAAAAAAAAAAAAAAAATAGCATTTCTTTTCCTCACCCTGTTCAGCACAAAGGAGCCCAAGTCATTCTTATGTAAAAATGCTCTTCTTGACCCAGTAATATTAGAATGAGTATTCAGATACCACAGAAATTTCCAGTGAAGATGACAGATTGTCCCCCTGTTCATTCCTTACATTTCAAATCTTGGGGTAGGGTAGAGCTAATTGGATCACCTGGTTAAAATCTGGCTCTTAATGAACCCCATCACAGATGCACAGCTGGGAAAATTATATTTCCTATCTCTTTAGAAAGCTAGTGGTTTGGGAAATCCATAAGTCTTTAAGTTACAATGGTTTCTTTTGAGCCTCTGGTTAAAGGAAAAATACAACATTTATTTGAAAAAAAAAATCAACAGAACTGCTTCACCTAGAAAATTTTATACTATTAATTCTTCGTTTTCCTCCAAATTTGCATTATGGGGACAGAAAAGAAAATCTATTTTTATCCAATTTTGTCCTGCACATTTATTATTTTTTCCCTACCAGTTACCCTTCAGGTATCAAGATCCAGTATTTGTTTACCCTTGGAGTGTCCACAACAGTTCCAAAAAATTGTCTTATGGAATTTCCATTCATGGCCCCATATTCCTGTGGCCAAAGACAATCACGTTACCAGAATCTGAGTTTGGAGCATATAGAACTCAAGGGTTAAATGAAATTGGAGCTGTCTGGTGGTGCCCTGAATGTTGCAGGGTATAGGCCCACCACAAAGCTGAGGCAGCATGGAGAACCCCTTTTTCAAACCCTGGTTCTTACAATCATGTCAGAAAGATTTCACACGTGTTGCTCAGAGTAACAGGCACGAGTTTATTAGATGGGATCGGAAAGGGGAAAAGGGGACATTTTCAGGGGAGAGAGTGGGTCCTCATAGGAGCAGGTTGTTTGGTAAGGAAAGTAATGTATCCTGTCAACTTAAGCCAGGTAGGGCTGCAGGTACATTGCCTTTTTAAAAAAGAAAACATGCAGGGGTCAGCACAGTGTGTTCAGTTTATAGAATTATTCCCTTAACCTCTTGTTCCCACTGCTTATATTCTGCTTATTCTGCTTCTTCTGTCTGTCCGCTGTCATTGAAGACACAATTCATCATCTTTTGTAGTCTGTTCTGTTGTCACTTCCAAGCTTGAGTCTTCAATTCTTTCTTCTAATTTCTTGAGTTACTTCATAACTTTTCAAAAATTCTATTTTTTAAAAAAATTTGCTTAAGCATCCACAGTTGGTTTATGTCGCTTGCAATTTTTGGTTTGTTTGTTTTTAGCAATTTTTAAAAGAACTGATATAAGCTGCCAATAAAGACAAAACAAAATGCATGAATGAAAACAAATTTGAAAACCACTGGAAATCCTGTTGTCAAGATGCATGGTACAAACCCTACCCTTCTAGAGCATCCCACAAGGTCATGATGTAAAGGTGCATGAACTCATTATTCCACTGTGAACTGATTCATGCATTTAATACTCAGGAGGATGACTTCAAGGTTGAACCATTTTCTTTGTACATGCTCAGCTGTAAACAAGATTTTATGATTTCACATAATAGATACTGGGATCAGTTCTCCATGTAAAGGGAGTGGACACAAGCCAAGTAGCAAATAATAATTATCAGTCAAGAACCAGTCAAACTGGAAATCAGACAGCTCAGGAGAAGCAGAATTTGCTATTGATCTGGTTACCACCCAAGCCATTACTTTAATATGAATGTAGTAATCTAAGGCAGCATGAATTTATTCAGAGAAAATAAGCTCCATCCACATCCTACCTACAACATATGAAAAAATAGAAACTGTATTTTGTCTAGTAACATTAAATAAGCATGTTGGAAAATATTGTAATCTAAAAAAAGTTGTAAAGAAGCCCATTAGCACAGGCCATATTCTGATATACTCTGCCCCATGGCTTATCCATCAGTCCCCAGCCACCTATGATCCTGAACTTACCCCAATGATGTTTTATGTTTCACCATGAAGAGCCACCTCCCCCACCCCCGTCTCAATTGAAACCAGAAAAAGTGAAGCTGGCCAGTTGGTGGTACACACCTATATTCCCAATAGCTGGGGTGGGGTGGGGGGTGGAGGCAGGAGAATCACAAGTTCAGTGCCAGCCCTGTCAACTTAGTGAGGCCCTAAGCAACTTAGTAAGACCCTGTCTTTTTTTTTTTTTCTTGTGAAGTTAAACATTTATTTATCATACAATCCAAAAATTTTACTCCTAGGTTTTTGCCCAAGAGAAATGAAAATAGACTTGCACAGAAAGTTAATAACTTTTTTCATAATACCCCCCCAACTGGAAGCTGAGAATGACAATCAACAAGTGAATAGATACACAAATGTGGTTTGTCCAAATAATGGAATACTATTCCACAATAAAAAGGAAGGCGCATGCAATGACATGGGTGAATCCTCTAAACTTTAAGCTTAGTAGAAGAAGACCCTGTCTTAAAAACAAACCAACTAATCCCTGGTACAAAAAAAAAAGAAAAAAAAAATTGATGCAAATCCTAAAACTACATGCAAGCTACGAGTTCACTGTAAGCCATTTTGTTTGTTTCCTATCTCATTTACTTACTGATAAATGTTGAACAAAGCACCAATTAAAACAGACTTACCATAAAACTTAATCATTCAAAAGTGTGAAGAGTGTAATGAATGCTAAATCCATCACCATACATCAGGTCTATGGAAAATAGCACTCATGTTTCTGATATGGAACTAAGTATGACTACATTTTCGCTAAAAAAAAAAAATCAGAAGCATCAACAACTTCTGTGTCCGCTCAGACTTTGAAAACAGTTCTGATCAGTGACCACTCATCAGAATTCCTGTAGTCAAAATTCTCACCACTTTACCTTTTCCTTGTGATAAGAAATGCATTTGCTGTGTGTGTCGATGTTGTTTTTGTGATGCTCAGGATTGAACCCAGGGTCTCCTGCTTGTTAGGGAAGTGCTCTCTTACTGAGCCAAATCCTAGCCCCAATTTTGAAAATTTAGTTAAATCCATAAGGATCACTGACATGGTGGGGAAAATAAACATTTTGTATACATCAATCTTTTTAATAATCATTATTTTATTTGGGGGGTTTCTAATATATACATCTAATTTTACTATTAAACAATAACTTTGTTATGGGTTGGATGTGAGGTGTCCCTCAAAAGCTCATGTGTGAGACAATGTAAAAAGATTCAGAGAAGAAATGATTGGGTTGTGAGAGTTTCAAGGCAATCAGTAATTTAATCCCTGATGGAATTAACTGAAGTGGTAGGTGTGGCTGGAGGAGGTGGGAATTGGGGCGTGGCTTTGGGGTATATATTTGTATCTGGCCAGTGGAGTGTCTCTCTCTGCTTTCTGATCAACATGTGAGCTGCTGCCCTCTGCAATACTCTTCTGCCATGAGCCCTGAGGATGGAGGCTGCTCTCTATGAATTGAGACCTCTGAAACCATGAACCTCTCAATAAACCTTTCCTCCTCTACAGTTGTTCTGGTCAGGTGTTTAAGTCACAGCAGCGAAAAAGCTACTTAAAACAAACTTTATTCCAATGATGTTGACTCTAATATTTTCCTTTGTATGTAAATGCCTACATTGTAAGCGGGACACGTTTCTCAAAGGTACGTCCTAGTACCGTTGCCTGGAGCGGGTAGTGCTGAGTAACACCCTCCTAGCAGTAGCTAGCTTGACAACTCATGTCACCTCTGAAATACTGCTGCAAGGGAATGACACCGTCCAAGGATTACTGGCTGTCACTAGTTGCCGTTGAAGTCATCCAGCCAAAAGAAGTAACAAGCAATGTGCATAATTGGAAATAGTAAAGAGTCGGAGCTACCTGAGGTCAAGGTCTCTCAAAGTCCTCGGACGAGATCTGTGATTAGGATGGCTACTGTTACTCCCAGAAATCTAGATCCTCTGCTGCCCATCTGTTTGCCTGGGAGTGCTAATGCAATTGATGTGGGGCTTTATAGAATTTCCTATAATCTCTTGAAAGATTTAACAGCAGGAATCCATTTGGCAAATTCAAGGAAAACAGATCCCTTTGTGTGAATCTCTAAGAAGCTACATTTATAGGTATCAAGTTGTTGAAAATACAAAATAATTTAGGAAGGGTTGGCATCCATAAATAGACATTCTGTAGGCAACCAATTATTAACTTAATGTAATTGAACTGGAGTATCTGTCTATTCTTTAAAAATATCCATTTGACTAATTCTGGTGCCCACTTTCTTGCCTGTTTTAAGAAATTCTGCATTCTTCTCTGCAGCCACAGTTCAACTCTCTATTTTACTTGTTCCAATGGGGTGGAAAAATGGGAAGCTTCTAGGAAACACAATAAAAAAAAGTGGTGTTCAAAAAACCAAAGGTCAAATATTTTCTCTGATAAGTGGATGATGAAAAGTAATGGGGTTGGGTGGGTGAGGGTGTAAGGGAAGAATGGAGGAATGTTGGATTGTGTAGAGGAATCTGAGGGCTAGGGAAGGGGGGAGGAAAGGAAAGATAATGGAAGGAGACAAACATCATTACCCTACGTACATGCATGATTACACAGTGTGACTCTATATTTTGTATAACCACAGAAGTGAAAATTTGTACCCCATTTGTGTACAATGAATCAAAAAAAGTGGTGTTTTTTGCAGCATAAGTACACGAATTTCAATTAGAGTTACATTAGAAAATATCTTCTCTTCCTGATTGTGTGTAGCCTTTGAGGGACTAAGAATAAAGGGCTCCTACTTTCCCACAAACCAAATATTGGCAAATGCCATTGTAACTAATTCCTGTTCTCAGATGAGACACTGACCTTTGAGCGCAACTGGAGGACGCATTGGTTGTTCTAGACTTTAGTAATGACAACTAGACACTTAACTACTGGGCATCAAACCCAGGGGCACTTAACCACTGAGCCACATTCCCAGCCTTTCAAAAAATATTTTATTAGAAATAAAAGGATCTCGCCAAGTTGTTAGAGGTTTCACCAAGTTGCTTAGGGTCTTAGTAAGTTGCTAAGGCTGGCTTTGAACTTGCGATTCTCCTGCCTCAACCTCCGGAGAGGCTGGGATCACAGGCATGTGCCAATACATTTAGCCCAATGTATTTTTTTCTACTAAAATTTATCTTTTTGCTACTATCTATCAAAACTGGGACTCTCTTCCTATGAACATTTTTTTTTTTTTTTTTTTTTGTAAAGACTTGGAAAAGAAAGTTTCACCCTGAAAGCTGTATGTAGCCTCATTAACCAGGAAAGTTTCTGCTTCTAAAGCTTATTGGTTATGAAGCTATTATTAGAAAAGCCTAGCTACTTCCAAAAGTAAGCCATCACAGGGCAATGGTGCTCTTCCCTCCCTACCCAACCAAGGGAGAATCTGTATTGTTCAATAGAATTTCTTATATTCCTTTAAATTGCATTTTTCACCTCCATGCTTGAGTCTCATGGTCTTCCTCTCCTTAGCACATGCATCAGATGGCACTTAAAGTCAAGAAGGCAAATAGAGACTCACTTCCCTTTCAGATCTTTTCAAGTCCCCCATATTTATAAGGTGCAATGAAAGTAGGTGGAAGAGAAAAGAAGGAATGGGTGAAATATGCTCTTCTATGTTTACTTCTTTATGCAGTAAAAACAATCGGTCTCCATTTATTTCTAGATCTATGGCGATGACCACAGTCTTATTACCTGGGAGGAACCCATCATTTACAATTAGAATAGACAGACCAGTTTTCTCAATATATACGGAATAACTTTGCAATCCAGAGAAGAAACATGCTGGTTCCCAGTAAGTTACCTAAAAAATCAAGGCCAGAACCTCAAGCTCCTGGTTCAAAAGCCAAGTAATTTTCAGGAAAGGTTACCATGTTACTTGGAAAATAATTTTGCAACATTGTAATTCAAGAGTTATAACATTTTTCAAAACAATGGTATTTCTCTTATAACATTTAAGAATGCAAATACATGATTTGGGGTTTTTAACATGCTTCTCTCTTCCTAGAATGTCATCCACAACCCTCTTTAGGGCAGCTTTTTTTGACAGCTCCTCCTACCTTTGGGGCTTGTTAAGAGTCTACCTTCTTCCAGAGTTCTCCCTTGCAGCATGCCTCAGGCTGTGTTCACTGTTCTACTTCTGTATGTTTGCTTTCTGAAACCAAAGTAGTTGTTTTTTTCTTCTTTTTTGTCTTGTGATTGTCACTACTGTAATTATTACTTAATATAATGATTCTAAAAGAGTACTTGCCTAAAAGAAGGTATTTAGATATACATTGCATAAGCAAAGCTATATGACCAGATTTCCTGTTCCAGGGTTTTCCTCCTATGAAGTCAGTTTATTATAGCAGATTAACAATTACTTTAGAAAATCAGAATTGGAAAACCTTTCAATAGTTCCACTGAACCAATTATAGCCTCAGGCTCATCACCACTCATCTCATGAACATATTATTTTGAAATATCATTTGCATTTATTGAACCCAGTCTGTATTGGTCACTGTACTGGGTATGGAGTGTTAAAGGTCAAATACAACACGCAGTCTGTCCTCAAGAGAATTCCTTTCTGATTGGACCAGACAGGCAGATCATCATGATGAAATTCAATGAATACTATTTCAGAATTATATACAGTATATCATGAAACTCCTAGAAAACATCCCTAATTGTATTAATGAAGATTGCAGGCAAACCAAAAATTCAAATATGTCCAGACTGAGCTGAAAAATAATTTACTTATGTTAGATAATGCACAGAAACCCTGCAGAAGCCAGGGATCCAAAATCACCATATTAATAGAAATGAAGAGAGGTGAGGCTGTTGGAATTCAAGTCACAAACAAATAGAAACAAAGCTGATTTGATACTGTTTTGGTTTCTCCTAAAAAATGGGAAACTGGAGGCTATACTACTATAACCAACTGATACTAAGTACCATATATCTACCCCCTGGAAAATTGATACTATTGCTCCTGTTGTGACAAATCAGGTTCTCCATTGCCCTCATTTCTTTGTTTTCATAGAGCTTGGTTCATTCATGGCAGTTACTGTGACTAGTGAAGAGAGGCTAAGGATAGGACTTGCTGGTCTTTGTGGCTCTACCGTGATACACAGGCTTATTCTTTGATCAGAATTTCTGCAACTAGTTATTGCCTAAAAATATATTCACAGAGATACATTGAAACAGGTTGTGTTGTTACAAAGACAATGTATACATCATAATCCAAAATGTAACCATGAAGGAAGACTGAGTAAGAGCTGGCTCTCTCTAGGCATTATGTTTTGAAAAAATAAATTGGAGTTAGCTAGCAGTTGTGGCAGAAAGCAGAGCATTTGCAAAGGTTCAGAATATTCTGGTATCTACAAGAAGATTGAATGTGGTTGATTTCAGATATACCAATAGGACTCAAGGTGGGGATTAGAGAAGGTTAAGTATAGGAATGAGACTGGAGATTAAAGCAGCTACCAGGTCATAAAGTTCCTTTCAATCCATGCTAAACATCTTTACTTAATCCTCTGTGGAATAGGAAGCCAGGGACTGAAAACAAAGATACTAAAATAACTGTTTTAGAAAGATGAGCTACACAGCTGAATGGATGCTATGTTGGAACAGTTATTCTGAAAGGACAAGATCACTGCACCTATAAATCAAGGTGAATGAAATGAGTCCCCAACTAAGGCAATTGTAATGATAATGGGCAGAAGGGAACATACTCAAGAGGTGCTAGCAAACTGAGCATGGGTTAAAATCTAAAATGTGCTGACTGCTGAGGACCCAAACCCAAATCAAATGCAGTCTCTTCCTGAGGAACTGACAGCTCAGTTCCAAATATTCCTAAAGATAAATGATAGTGTAAGAGTTTTTGTGATGAATCTTTAAATTATCCTTAAATGTCTAATATCTATATTTAAGCTGGGACACTCAATACCTGATAAGGGAAGTAATCAATTTAGATAATAAAATTGGTTCACCTTTCTATATTCAACATGGAAAGGGGGAAAAAAAAAAAAAAAAGGAAAAGCAAAGAAAAATCCTGAAAATTGAATTCAACATAGATGATGGTATTGGGAATTAAAGCTGTGCACCATATCACTATGAATTTTATAAGGAAATGGCAAGAAGAAATAATGGTATGGACACAGGTTGAGGGCACCTGTAATAAATCAAAGTAAGCAGATATAAAATTACATATTGTAAGTGCTTCCTTTACCTATTTTTAAAGGCAAAGTGGAAAAATATAATTCTTCCTTCTTCTTCTCTTTCTCTTAAGAAGTAATGACTGTTTTCTATGTGCCAGGAATGATGCCGGATGCGAGGGACACAAGGCTTCTCTTTGCCCTTATAAGAATGACAATCAGCAAAGCATACAACAACATAGAACATTATATCTATGAAGAAGAGAGACATACAATGCTATAAAATCCCACAAGAGCAGAGCATGGTGGCGTAATCCCATTGACTTGAGAGACTGAGGCAAGAGGATCACAATTTCAAAGCCAGCCTCAGTAACTTAGTGATGACCTAAGCAACTTGGCAAGACCCTGCCTCAAAAATAAAAAATAAAAAGGGTTGGGGATGTGGCTCAATGGCTAAGCACCCCTGGTTTTAATTCCCAATACCAAAACAAAAACAAAATACAAAAATAAAAACAAAAACAAAACTAAAACAAAAAATTCCCACAAAAAGCAAATCCAACTGGATCCTAAGATCAGAAAAACTGAAGGCTAAATTATAGCGAATACTAGTCATGGAGTCCTCAACTCCAGGAAAAAAATACCCTAAGTCAAGGTAAAACATTAATTCCAAAGGTGTTCCACAGTTCCTCTGAAAACCAATAAATTAATTTATAAAACCAAATGAAATAATTATATAAAGTGATTGCCATGGAATATCAAAAGGAGAGTTTGAATGTTCTGTCAGGTTTTGAAAAGTTGGCATGTATGATAACACCGTGTCAGTGGCAAATAATTACTATTGTGAGGCACCGTCAAGCAGCGGCCCTGGATACTCCTGGAAATTGTCTCACAGACTGTGAGAGTCATATATGTACTTGGTACTTTTAAAATACTTGAATTGAATTTGATTCAGAGGATCTAGACTTCATTACTACCCATGTTATCATCAACATTTGCTTTGACCTTTATTTAGAAAAAGGAGTCTTTATGTCCACATGAGGCCACTTAGGTTATTATGTGGACCTGAATTTTAGAGCATACTGGGAGTGAATTTTCTCTCATTCCCTGCAATATTAAGCAATAAATTGCTTTTGTTGACATTGCATGTGTATCCATTACAGGGCAATTTATGCAAATACAACTGTTCTACAAAATCTCATCATCCGAGAAAATCGTGTTACAGTCCTCTTTGAAAGTTCAACATGAAGCAACTTCTGTGCTTATTTAAATCTTCCAGGACCATCCATGAGAGAACAATTATTGAGGCTCTCTTGGATGTCTTAGAGAAATTGTGAATGGGCATCTAAGTTCCAATCAAATTATATGAGTTCTGTTAAAGCTCAGTTTCTTTTCTCTGATGTGATTATCTTGTTTTGCTCTAACCCAGAATGATATGAGAGAGCTCACCATGCTCTGCTACTAGGTGCAGGGCAGAGATAGCTCCACTCTAGGTTCTAAGTAGCTGTTGCCTGAGGATTTAAGTCAGAAGGAAATTTTGGAACCAGAGCATTATAAAAGGGAAAAGAAATTTATACATGAGAATTACAATCTTCCAAGTCACTCTGTTTAGAAAGGATGGGAGTTCCTTCAGCCTGCTATCAGCATACAGAAAAAACAGGATTGAGCCTGTGCTTACTTGCTGTCTCTCTTACACACACACACACACACACACACACACACACACACACACACACACACAATACACTCATGGGACATCATGAATATCTCACTTCCTCCACTTCTTCTACTTCTTATTTGGAGAAAGCAAATTAATAAGAATAGTAATCAGCTTATGAAATAAAGAATCCTGTAATTACAACTAGAAGCAGATATCATCTATAGCTCAGATTGTTTTCCAACTATTCAAATTCAAACAGTAACTGTCCTTATCCAGTGTGATCCACCAATGGTCAGATATTGCTGGATATTTAAATGCTTTTGCCGTGCATCATCTTATGTAATTTACTAGTCTGAGGAAGCAGGCACCATGAATCTCATTCTATGAAGAAGCCAGGATTTGCAAAATTAAGTCTTGTATCAAAAGGTTTATAATACAAACGTATTAGAGTCTAATAGTCAAATATAGGTCTTTCTGGCACCAGAACGAGTATGCTTAATCATTTTTCACCACATCACTTTACCTGCACACACACATGGTGAATTTGAGTCCTTGAAGGTCAAGTTCAAGAGTCAGCAGATGAGGAAAAAAGTGAACATTCAATATTATCCAAACCAGCTGGGTGTGATAGTACGAGCCTGCAATCCCAGTGACTCAGGAGGCCGAGGTAGTAGGATCACAAGTTCAAGGTCAGCTTGAGCAACTTAGCAAGATCCTTTCCATAAATAAATAAACAAACAGACAGACAGATGGAAAGACCAGAGATGTAACTAGGAGGTAAGAGCACCCCTGGCTTAGTTCCCAGTATAAAATATCCCTAACCTATAAGAATACTTACAGGAAATTCCAATGGAACAACTAGAATATATTACTGCTTCTTTGACTGGACATAATTGGATTTTTTTTTAGAAGTCATGGGATATAAATGCATATCTTCAAATACCAGAGTCACCTTTGGAGTCACCAGATCCTCACACTGAAAGAGGTCCACAGAATGAAAGCAAATGAACCTCACCCTTCCTTGAGACCATACTCACATGGAGCATGATCTAAATTATAATCTCCCCTTCCCTCCTTCTTTCCCAGCCATTCCTTTGTTATTAGAGAAGTATATAAGTGAATTCATTCAGATTAATTGCTCATATGATATAGTTCCAATGAATTTTATTATGAATATCTCCAAATACCATTATACTAAGAGGAACTAATGTTCAGGACATCCCCTGAAACTGCATTGCTCTCTCAAATTTCTACAGTACTAGGTAGCTTTTAATTCATGCTCATCCCTAAAAGAAAATGTCTCAGATTGAAGGATTTCATCCAAAATGATGCCCTAAGATACACTTTTTATTTTTCGACTGGGGCATTTCAATGAATTATTGAATAAAAAAATACATTCTGAGGGAGTTCACATCATATTACAAGGGCTGCTCATTTTTGCAAAGTTATTGTCTAGAAATCCTGATATTGTATCTTAAATTTCCATGAAATGACACCAGGAAAATACAACTATATGAACCCCATCACTGACCTGACTTTAGAATACATACTTTTATGAAGACTCAGAACAAAGATCTATATTAGTCCTAAAGGAAGGAAAACCATCCTTTACGGAACAATCAGCATGATTTTTCTTTTGGAGGGAGTACAGGGGCTTGAACTCAGGGGCACTTAACCACTGAGCCATATCCCCAGCCCTATTTTGTATTTTATTTAGAGACACTTAGTTGCTTAGTGCCTTGCCATTGCTGAATCTGGTTTTGAACTCTTGATCCTCCTGCCTCAGCCTCCTGAGCCACTGGGGAATTAGGAGGACACCACCATACCTGGGCAATCAGCATGACTTAGACATTATAAACACTATAAAGTTTGGTACAGTGGTTACCATTCTCTTTGCTTTAGCCAATACAAAGTTCAATATTAAATTTGAGATTCCTTGTAGTAATTAAGCAGTGCAAATTAGTATCTGAACTTCATCACAGAGCTCTAGCTTATTATTTTACCCATATTTCCTCTTGATCTTTTCTATTTTCTTCTATCCTGACATTTTAGGTATTTCTCTATGTCAGCCTCCAGTCTTATGATGAAGCAGGATTCAAAGAGACAAAGAAATAAAAACAGTCATCTTAAATGATTAGGTATCTCTTTGGGGACTTGTGAAGTCAATTTTTAATGAATCCTATAAATCACTGTATGGCAGAAGGCCAGGGTTAAGATTTCTATACTAACCAGATTTTTTTTTTTTTTTTTTTTTAAACAAAATTGCACTCAATATTTCTCCCTTAGGAACACAGAAGTTGATGTCACAGTAGTGAATGAGACAGACGGAGACTCCTGTTAGAGTCTGAGGGACAAAGTAAGGGCAAAACCAAGAAGAAATTATACTAACACAAGATAAAAGCTGTGGGGGAAGACGCTAGACACATTAAGACCAAGCCAACAGGACCAAGGACAGTGGGTGAATATGTGTAGTCAAACCTAGAAACGATGTTCAGGATGACCCTGGTCAGTGATCAGGAGCCATCTACTCCATGAACACAAGAGTATTTCAGTGAGAAGGAAGAAGAAAAGAATGACCCAAATCTGCAGCAAATTTTGAAATAAGAGATTACGATAATTTACAACTAAACCCTGGCCCCCTTCTTCCAGCAGCCACATGCACATGCATCAGCCATATTTATAAAAACAAATTACATACCTCAGTATACCTGTTGTCTGGGAGTCAAATACTCAAAATCCTGTCTTCAAAACTTATGACAAATTTCCTCATCAATAGACTTCTTACTTTATGATCAATTAGTTAATTAATTACTTTTGCAGTACTGGGAATTAATGCAAGGGTGCTCTACCACTAAGTTCTATCACTAGCCCTTTGAACAATATTTAAAATTTGGAGATGGTTTTGGTAAGTTGCTCAAGTCAGCCTCAAACTTGTGATCCCCTGCCTCAGGGGATTACAGGTGTACACCACCATGCCCATCTTGGACCTCTGTTTCTATTGTTCTGTTAATTTGTTCACATTTATAGTCCATTAACCACACTAGCCAAGAATAGTTTCAACTGGATAGAATTTTTAGAAAGCTGAGCTTAAACTTATTTGAGCATAAGAACTGTACAGAAATTTCCAACCATGCATACACACACACACTTACTATATCCAATATTTCAATATGTGGAAACCTGAATATTTATTGTCAAGATTCCTAAAGTGAGAATTTTGTCTCATTTTTCAGAATCTGGCAATGGCTAATATTTGAACCTATTATTTGCAATTTGAGTTGAATAAACAAACATTAAAGAATCTTAAGTATCACTAAATAAAACTGTCTTCCTTAAAATAATCAAAAGCCTAAAAGGCTAAATACATTGTACTGCCTGGATAATTTATTTTATTTTGTCTCAGTCATTCAGCGGCATCACTGTTAGTCTTCAAATCAAAGTGGCACTGTGATTGGATTCACCTAATTTGAAATCATTCTGCCCATTTTGGAGAGGGACTGAGAAGAAATGCACCCATTCAGAGGCACATCCACAAATTATCAGGTTTCTACATATACTGGAATCTATCATTTGAAAGAAGCAAGATATCAATTTTAGTACATATTTTCTTCTTCTCATTTCTACTGGTACTTAGGGGACCTTGGTTTCACACCTTTGAAAATCTCTCTGAAAATAGCAACATGTTATAAATAAAGATGTTACAGATGTGCTTGGCTGGATTGGAATAATGTGAGTGTGGCACAGTGTGACTTTCTGTAGTGTTCACTCAATAATGTCTGAAGGAAACCCTATGAGCCATTTGAAGAGGTTAACTTGGTGACCACAATCGCTTCCTACCTGCCTCTTTGGAAATCTGCGTGAAGGATTCAACACCTTTTTCTCCATAACTTCCTTCAGATGCGAGAGTAGACACGTAGTTCCAGCCAAGGGCTTTTACAATGTCTACCATGGCCTGGGCTTGGAAGGAATCAGGTGGGACCACACGGGAGAAGAAATCATAGCGCCGGTCATCACTGAGCTCTGGTGCTGTGGAAGCATAACTAATCTGAGGGATCTGAAAAAAAGAAAGCATCACAAGAGAGCACATGGTCAGGACAGGAGAGACTCATTAATATTTATGACAGGTTACTCAAATTATAGGGCAGGAGCAGCAAAGGGGATGTGTATTTGGTCATAATACCATCATGTCATCTTAGACCACCTAAATGTGACTACTTTGCAGTACAAAAGTGTTGTTGGAGTCTTGCCCTTACATTTTTCCCTATTAGAAGGGAAGGTTGATGATAGCATGGAAATTATAAGGTCAGGGTCACGGTCAGTTAGTAGAAAAGCATGCATGACCATTCTACCCAATATTGTATATTCTGTCATGCTTTACTTCTTAAAAACAAATAGAAATAAAAGCATGACACCCTAACTAGACTGTATACAGAGCTTAGTTTAGTTGATACAGCTTGTGAATACTCAGGAATATCATTAGTTGTTTTCTACTGATTAAGTCCGAGAGACCTGTAAAGAAATATTCAAGTCAGCCACACACATTGTCTAATTTAGGCTGCACAAGAATGGTGTAAAGTAGTTCAGTGAAATCCTCTGCCCCATGCAAGGGCATTTCTTGCTCAGAAGAAGCCATTTACCTGCAGCCCTGCCTGGCTTAAGTCCACAGGATATGTTACATTCCTCAGCAATTGGCTACCTGCAGGAGAAATGTACACTCAAAATGCCAAAAAGAAAAACACAAGTTACCCTGAAGTAGGTAACTTGTGACCTTATACAGACCAGATCCTGGAACTTAGGATAATAAGGATAATCACCACTAACCATAAAATCTTTAAGAAAAGACTCCAATTAGAACCAGTCATCTTGGACCAAAAAGATCTAAAGTGGTCACAGCAGTGGAAAATGATATTATTGTGCTGTCAGTCAAAAGATAAGAGATGGACCTAGAAGAGATTCTCTGGAAAATTCTCTGGGATCCCCAATAAGACTGGAGGGTAAGAGAGATACACTGTCTCTCTTCTCTGAGAGGTCTCACTCTTCTCCCTTGAGAATGTCTTCTTTCCCCTTTTCCTATTCTTTCTAATAAACTCATGCCTGTTACTCTGAGCAACTGTCTAAAATCTTTTTGGCCTGATTGCAAAAATCAAAGTTTAAAGAGGGGATCTCTGTGACACCGTCAACTATGTGGTGAGCCCATTCCCTGTAACAGAAGGGACACTGAATAACAATGAAATTGCTTCTCTTAGCCTATGTAGTATCTTTTTCCTAGGATTATATGTGATATGATTACCTGAGTAGTCTTGAAACATTGATTTTTGCCAAACCAAATTATGTAAATAGAGAAATTGCATTAAAAAGACTTGCCTGCATTTTCAAATAACCTAAGGCATCTCCGAAATAGGCATGGATGAGGAACCTTGTGTGGAACCTAATGCCAGGACCCCTGTGCTAGTTACTTCTGTAATACACTAAATACACACACACACACACACACACACCATTCTTTCTCTTAACTCCAGCAAGTAGTATTATTAGTGTGATTTTTATGTAAGAATAATCAACTCTAACAAAATTTTGCTTGAAAACTCTTCCATGACTTAGCCCTGTTTTATCATAATGGGTTTCTCAGATATCTAAAATCCAGTTATATTCTGTGTTCAGGTTGTGTCCTATAGTCCATCTAGTTTGGCCCCAACATGCCAAAGCTAAAGTCAAGTTGTCTCTTTGAGTCTTGAAAATTCTTTTCAATATTAACCTTTTGTCTGTTCTTTTTTTATCTTTTGGCTGAAGGGTATCCACGTGGCAGTGATTAAGACTGATTATCACTTCTGTAAAGATCATTTCTTCACTGACCTTTCTAGTTCATCATCAAAGTCAAGTCACACAGCCCACCATCTTCCTTGTAGCAGAACCATGTGACAGTTCTACTGTATGACCAGTAGGGGGCAGGCTCTCTGCCACTGATTCAAAGTGAATGCAGAATGAGGAGGCCTCAGTGTCTCTGGATGAATCTTCACCTGAGCAACTATTCTATCAGTACACTGTACTGTATCAACACTATACCATACTATTCTATTACTCTACTAAACCATATCAGACTATTTTATTACTATATTACATCATACTCTTTTAAAAATATTTTTATTAGTTGTTGATGAAGCTTTTTTTATGTATTTATTTGTATGTGGTGCTGAGGATTGAACCCAGTGCCTTACACATACTAGGCAAGCACTCTACCATTGTGTCACAACCCCAGCCCTGTATTGTACTATTCTATTACTATACTATACTATCGCATTCTATTACTACAGTATGTTACATCATACTATTGTATTACTAAACTATTTCATTTTATTCTATCACTGTGCTATATCAAGACTATACTATCTCATACTATTCAATTGCTACACAATACTATATCATATTATTCCATTTCTACACTATATCATACTATTGTATTGTTAACTTGTTTTGACAAAAGAAGTGGAGAATTAAAAGCAGAATTTGAACCTGCCCTAAGTCACAAAGCCGTAAAATAGAGATCCCTTCTCAAATATGCTAATGTCTAAACTCTTTATTTTGCTAAACTGTTACTACAATGCTTTAATAATAAGCAGAACACGAGGAAGGCCAATAGATTATAGGATTCCAGGCTGATTTCTGCCCACAGCTCTGACAGCATAGTCATTAAAGGTTATTTTGTTGGTCATTCTTAAGATTCTGCTCAGAATTTTATTTAAGTGCCTTCATAGAAATGCATACAAATATTTTTATAGAATGAGTCACTTAAGCATTGTCTATAGTTCAGAGGTTTAGGCAAGGAAATCTAATGAATAAAGACTTTGTGAGGAAAAGGGAGGGAGGGAGGAAGAGAGGCTTCTCCTCACAAAAAGTAAAAAGGAAGTAGTCAAGCATGCCAATCCATTTCCATCAATTTCAACTTATGGGAATGCAAAGCTTCATGCTTTTGCACAGATTCCGTTTCTGCCAAAACCCCTTCTACCTTGGAAACAGTGCTAATAAAGATATACCCAACATTCTATTTGAATTTGCATTAATGTAGCTGCTGCAAAACATCATAATTGGGAAGAGTCTCAATGCAAATGAATTTTCTAAACTGTGCCCCAAATTTTCATAATGCAAATTCCAGTGAAACAGATTTCCTTCCTCATTACTACGTGGACTTAGAAGAAGACTGCTTTCTATGGTCTGTCCCTATAAGCAATCTCTACTGGCTTAAGCCCTGTGTTTCCCTTTAGGATCATGCACAGTTTCTCCATTTGATGCTACTTGCTTCTATACTATTTATATAAAGATGCTAGAATAAGGAATGAAAGAATAAATGGATTTCATCTCTAAGATAAAAATACGAATTTATAAAGATATCCCTTTCAGTAAGAGAGATGAAGTTCTGGAAGGATTTATGTAATCTAGGAAATATAAAATATTCAGCCATCATGCTTTGTATTTTAGACACTTGTTTCCAAGATAATGTTAAGTCTGCATCATCATTATGGAGGTGGGTATATACAACTGGCCAAATGATTATTAGTCAACTATAGTGATTAACTTCTGCTCCCTCCTTGATACCTAGCTATATTTTCTCTTCCTACTATTAAAACCCTCCCTTCATGCCATTCTTCTGTCAAAGTCAAGAACTGATCTTTTAATACCAACAATTCAGTGTAATGATTTTTCAGCCATAGATAATAGACATGAGCCTTCTTTGTTCAATTTAGAAAACGTGAATACTTTTTATATTTATCATACACATAGAATGTCATATTATTTTTTCTTTTTATTTATTTCATAAAAATTTGTGGGGCTGGGGAGATAGCTCAGTTGGTAGAGTGCTTGCCTTGTGTGCACAAGGCCCTGAGTTCGATCCCCAGCACCACAAAAAAAAAAAAAAAAAAAAAAAAAATTTGCATATCACACAAGAATGGTTTTGTTAATGATTGAGTCTCCAACAGACTGGAAGTATCAATAGCTTACTCTACATGTTTTTTTCTTAGAAAATTAGCAATATATATAATATATATTACTTATGAAAAATACAGAGAATCAAAGCCAAGAAAATCAGTTAATATTAATGCCCACATCCCTTTTAACATTTATTATGTCTTTTTATTGTCCTTGTTTGTGTATTTTGGTATGTACACATATATTATTAATTATGAAAATTTGAATCTTGGTCTCTTCTTCCCTACTGTCTTTTTCTACTACTTCTATTTCTGGTTGCATAATACCCTGGTTGAATACTTAACACCCTTTTCAAGTTTCACTATCATTAGAAGTCAAAACAAAATCCTCAGAACTAATCAAGTCCTTGTACATATGCATGCACCCTTCCTTGGACATGTTCAAGACACTGCCCTTCCAAGTGACAGAAATATCTCCGACCCTCATTGAAATCTTTCTCTCCATGGAAATTACTTAGGGTTGTCATATAAAGTAGAAGAGCAGTATATGTCCTCTCAAATGGCTAGCTACTTGTCCCAGCACCGTTTATTAAGTAATTATTCATTCTTTATTGTTGAGAATGAGTGTCTCTTCTATTTATATATTAAATTCTCAAACATTGGTGGGTCTTTGGGATGTATCTTTCACCATTCCTCTTTTCTGTGTTCTAAATCTTGGGCCAGCATTTTACTATTTTAGTTCTTATAAGCATAGAGTATTTCTAGTTTTCCAAATAAATTTTAGAATAATTTTTTCAAGTTCACAAAATTCTATTACGATTTTTGGTGAGAATGATATTATAGCCATAAATTAATTTGGGCAGGATTGATACATTTACAATATTTTGTTTTCCCTCAAGGGGAAATAACTCCTTTCATTCATTCATTTGTTTATTCTTTTCTATTAGTAAAATCTTATAATTGTCTCCATGTAGGTATTACACATTACTTATTAAATTCAGTTCTAAATAATTATAATCTTCACTGCATTTTGCAATGAGATAATATTGCTAGTTTTTTAAATCTATCTTGCTGGCATGAAAGTTTTTGCACACTTTTTGGGATTTCCATGTAAGTCATAGTATTCATTTGGTTTTATTTACGAATTACATCAGGTAGAATTTTTTTGTGTGTGAGAATTTTGAGAATGAGAGATGGTAGGAAAATTGCTTTTCCCTTTCCTGTTTCTCAAACAGTGAGCATTTCAAAAGCAATTAGAATTTATCCTCTTATATCAAAAAGTTGTATAGTCAAGAGAAGAATTAAGTTTACCATTTAAAATTTTGTCAGTGAAGAAAGCTTAAAACTGCATATTTCTTTAGATTGAGATTTTCAGAAATGAAAAAATAAAAAAAAATTCTAGATCAGCTGACCCAAAGTATCTCTTTATATACAAAATACAAATGTCTTTCTCTTCTCTTCTCTCTCTCTCTGTCTCTCCTTCCCTTTTTTTTATACCAGGGGTGCTTAACCACAGAGCCACCTTCCTAGCCTTGTTTATATTTTGAGACAGGGTCTTGCTATGTTGCTTAGGGCCTCACTAAGTTGCCAAGGCTGTCTTCTGAACTTGTAATCCTCCTGCCTCAGCCTCCTGAACTGCTGGGATTACAGGTGTGTGCCACCATGCCTGGCTGTCTCTCTCTTCAATGCTCTGGGGACACTTGCACAATCTCTATCATCATTTCCCACCACACTCTGTAAAACCCTTCCTTTACGCTTGCTGTCAATGTAGAGCATTCTTATTCTATGTGGGATATAGAATGGCACTTCTCCAGGAAATCTAGGTAAGGCTATCCTGTAAATAACAGTTATGATAATATAAAGCATCACCTGACTTTTTCTCATGAGGGATTATACTAAGTATGGTAGTGAATAATCTTATTCTGATCCTCACAAAAATCAAACTAATTTCAGTTTTTCTGATGTTAGAAAGTATGGAAGAGAAAGATCAAAAACCAGTGCTAAGGTCATGTGTGAGTGGCAGATCTGAAATGCACCTCAAGTCCTTCTCTAAAGTCTTTATTCCTAAGTACTTGCTCTAATTCTTCATGATTATTGTCATCATCATCAGTACTGGGGATTGAACCCAGTGGTGATCTACCCCTGAGCCACACCCCCAACCTATCTCGATTTTGAAATTTTGAGTTGCTTAGGGTCTCACTAAGTTTCTGAGGCTGTCCTCTAACTTGGGATCCTCCTGCCTCAGCCTCCAGTATTACTGAGATTACAAGCATGAGCCATTCTACCTGGCAGCTAAAATTCTTCTTTAAGAGAAATGATAATGTCTGAGGTATAGCTCAATAGCTGAGTGCTGCCTAGCATTTGTGAAGCTGTGAATTCAATCACCAGCATGACTCCCCTCCAACACCAAAAAATTAAAATAAATAAAACAAAACACAAAAACAAGAGATTATTACGGTGGTTAGAAAGCAGCACAGTTTGCCACTGTTTTTTTCCTGTATATTATTCTCCCTACAATATCTGATACCAGTGAAGAAGCATTTTTTCTCTCTGCAGTCAGAATACTTTATCATTTTATGTTCTTTCTGACATACTGCACACTTTTAATCTTACAAATTTTCATTTTCTCTTAAGACAGGTACCTCAGATTTTTTTCCACCAATTTAAGAAGGACCTTGCCACTTGTTGTCTTTTGTCTTTATTTTTGTTTGTTTGTTTGATAATACTCAACAGGTATAAGGTGATATTTTATTGTGGTTTTGATTTGTATTCTCTGCTGATGAGGGATGATGAACACATTTTTATATACCAATTGGCCATTTATATGTTTTCTTTGGAGCCAAATATTTATTCAGGTCTGTTTTAATTAGTTTTGAATTGCTGTGGCCAAAAGATCTGACAAGAACAACTTAGTGGTGGAAAAAAGTTAATTTTGATTGACGGTTTCAGAGGTTCTGTCCTCAGCTGGCTTACTCCATAGCTCTGGGTCCTAGGCAAGGAAGAACTCTATGGTGGAAGGGCATGGCAGAGGAAAGCTGCTCAGGACATAGCAATCAGGAAGCAGAGAAAGCTCTCACCAAGGACAGAATATAAATTTCTAAGGCATGTCACTAATGACCTAACTCCTCCCACCTGCCTGTAGTTACTACACACTAATTCATATCGTGGATTACCATGCTGATTAGGTCATACGTCTATACTCGTTTCAACTCTGAACATTCTTGTACTGTCTCACACTTGAGTTTTTGGAAGATGCCACATATATAAACCACAACAAGGTTCACTGATTACTTTTCAATCGGGCTATTTGACTTGGTGCTATTGAGTTGTGTGAACACCTATCAGATACACGGTCTGCAAATATGTCCTCCCACTCCATGAGCTCTCTAATTTGTTCATTGTTTCTTTTGTTATCGCCCATTTTTTGTTATTGTTGTTTCTGTTTTTAAAGCCTGAATCTTTGGTGTTAGATTAAAAAAAAAAAAAAAATCATTAATACATTATCTGTGAAAGTATCTTTACAAAATTTAGTTATGTCACCGATTTGCTGTAGAGTACATATAGTTCTAGAATCTCATTTAGAGAAGAAAACAGATTTATTTCCTTGGAGAGATATCACATACATACAATATTCTATGGATTCAGAGTTCCTATGATTGAATTTATACTCTCCTCTCTGCAATTAATTTTCTTACATCCAAGTTTCCTCTTCTGCAGAAATCAATTTTATTTTTCTCTAGGGAGTTCTTTTTTCCCCTTCTCAAACCAGTACATACTATTTTTATTTCTATTATATTACATAACTTGAAGCACTAATTAAGCCAAACTTGTCATTTTAATATTGATCCTTCAGGTTAATTTACAACTAATGAGAGCTGTGTACCACCACTTCTGGACACTGAGATCCATCTAACATCACGGTGGGGCCAACTCTACCCCTCTACAAATGCAATAGAGGTGAAATTTTGGTCAGACTTAACAATAGTAACTCTTCTTCAGTTTCCCTTTAATTTCTTTTGAGGTCATAACAGGAAGATAATTTCAAATGTGTCAGAAGCATGAAATACACCTCAGGAATGAATTTCTTCCTTTCCATATTTCTCATGATCCCGTCATTGAGTTTAATAAATGTCTCCATTGGTCCCCATTCTCATGCATGGACGCCTATCATATAAGCCTATGGCAAACATATGTACAGTGTACATATGTACATCATCCTATCTGAATTATTTTTATCTTGATAATTTAAAGAAATTGTGAGAAAGGAAAAGTAAACTTTGAATTTTCAATCTTTAGACATTTGCATATGTGCCTCTTTTTTCCATATCCTGCACTACATTAATAAACACTACCATCTATTCATAGCAACTAATTTGTTATTTACTTAACATTTTCAACCTCTTATGATTCCTTGCTTAAAAAACTTGATATTCAAAAAATCATTATCCCTCTAAAATGACTTTATATATTTAAAGATGAAAGAGGAATGTGTAATTATTTATACTATTCATTGTATGTATACAAACTTGGGATCTATTTTATATATTACTTTTCTGCTTCTAGATTTTCAGGGGTAAGAAGGATCTTCTATTAACTGTGTATGCTATCACCTAGAATTCATGACAATACATTTGTATAATTGATTTTTAGCCTTTATACTTTAATGCACAAAGGAACTATTTTTTATATCTCATAGGCCAGGACCTCAATATTTTTTTTTTCTTCTATTGGATAGGCAAATAAATAGCCAGTGTGTTAAAAATAAAAGAATACACTTGCACATTATCACTGTCACACATTTTTAAATAAAATTGTATTCAAACACTGCGAGAAGTAAATGAATGTCTCATCTTGGGTGGCTTACAAAATTCTCTGTTCATATATAAATGATTTCCTTTTGTATTAGTTCCTTATATTTATACATAATATTGTGGCTCATTTTGACATAACTATACAAGCATAAAATATAATTTACTCTAATTTACTCCCTAGACTTCTTCTTTTCCTGTCCTTTTCTCTCCCCTATTCCCCTTTCAATACTGTACTGGTCTTCATTCTATTAATTTATAGTTTTTTTTAATTAGTGCATTTAATTAGTGCATTTAATTCACTGCTATATATTCACAGATATACATGGAAAGTTTGGTCAGATTCATTCTACCATTCCTCCCTTTTCCTATCCCTCCTCTTTTCCTCAAACCCTTTTCTCTACTCCACTCATCTCTCTTTTGTTTTCATGGGATTCATATCCTCTACTTATTTTTTCCTTAGTTTTCTCTAGCTTCCACGTATGAGAAAACATATTCAACCCTCCCTTTTCTGAGTTTGGCTTATTTCACTTAGCATGATGTTCTTCAGTTTTATCCATTTAAGAGCAATGCTGGAGGTATCAAAATACTGCACCCCAAATCATACTACAGAGTTATAGTAAAAAAAACAGCATGGTACTGAAACCAAAAAGACATGAAGACCAATGGAATAGGAGACACAGAGAAAAATCCACATAGATAAAGTCATTTGATAGTTGACAAAGGTACAAAAAACAACACTGGAAAAAAGATAGCCCTTTAAAGATCGTGCTGGGAAAATAGGATATCCATGTGTAGAAGAATGAGACTACATCCCTATCTCTCACCCTGCACAAAAGTCAACTCCAAGTGGATCAAAGAATTAGGAATTAGACCAAAGACTCTGCAACTGCTAAAAGGAAATGTAGGTGCAACATTACAACATGTTGTCACAGGTATTGACTTCCTTAACAAGACTCCTAATTTGCAAAAAATAAAACAAAGAATCAATAAGTGGAATGAAATCAAATTAAAAAGTTTCTGCACAGCAAAAGAAACAATTAAGAGTATAAAGAGAACCTACATAATGGGAGAAAATCTTTGCCACCTGCTCCTCAGATAAAGGATCAATATCCAGAGTATATTAAGGACACCAATAAACCCCCAAGTAACCCAATTAACATTCATGGGCAAAGAACTAAAGAGACACATCTCAAAAGAAGAAATACAAATAGCCAACTAATATATAAAAAAAAGTTCAACATCTGTAGTAATCAGGGAAATGCAAATCAAAACTACGTTGTGGGGCTGGAGTTGTGGTTCAGTGGTAGAGAGCTTCACAAGCAAGTTTGAGGCTCTGGGTTCAATCAATCCTCGGCACCACATAAAAATAAATAAATAAATAAAGGTATTGTGTTCATCTAAGTAAAAAAAAATAAAATAAAATAAATTGTGATATTGTATCACTCTGGTCAAAATGGAAATTATCAAGAATACAAATAATAACAAATGTTGGTAAGGATGTGGGGGGAAAGGTGCGCTCATACATTGTTGGTGAGAATGAAAATTGGTGCAACCAATCTTGAAAGGAGTATGGAGATTTCTCAACTAATAGGAATGGAACCACCATCTGACCCCATTATCTCACTCTTCAGTATTTATCCAAAAGAACTAAAATCTGCATACTACAGTGATAGAGGCACATCAGTGTTACAGTACAATCCACAACAGCCAAGTTATGGAACTAGGTGCCCATCAACAGACAAATGGACAAAGAAAATGTGATTTCTATATACACAATAGTTTTAGTTGCCTGTTTCCTTTTCAAAAGAAGTTCAATCTTTTTCTAGTGTATTATCTTCAAGTGAGTGAATATGTTATTTTTTACTTTTCATTAAATGACAATATTTGACTTCCTGGATAAAATAACTTATTTGTTTCTGAGGAGCCTAAATGGCATTCACATTTCCTTTTAATGAGGTTCAAGTGAGAAGTAGACCTCATGTGAATTTTTCTCCTTTAACCCTTCCCTCTATAGAACACTAGATCTTCAATGTATTTCCTAATTTATATGAAGCTGGCTTATATTGGATTTTGGCCTTATATCAAGCCATATTTTATCATAGAAGTTGGACAGTTAATCTAACAGCTCTTGGAGGATTAACTGTATAGCTTTAGACACTGGGGTTGGTTTACTTTTCCATAATCTTTCCACTCATCAGCCATTACCAAATATACTCTGAAGCTTTCAAAATTCCTTAGGATGTTAATTATAGTCAAGTGATAAAACTATGGAATTAGAAGGGATAGAAACTCCTCACACAGACCCATTTCCTGTAGAAAGTGAATGAACACAGTACCTTAACCTCCCCTTGGGACCCCCACTCCCATACTTAGGCAGCCAACACCAGCATCCTCATGGCCCTGCTTGCTTTTCTTCCTTCTGAGATAGTTCAGGGACTGATTTCACTATTCTGTCAGAGTCTTCAAAGAGTTGAAGAAGTATGTTTGTCCATCTTTACACCTGTAGTTGACTGAGCCGCTGGGAGATGGGCAGAGATGTGATTGGTGTGTCATGACTAGGCAGCGCTGCCATGAACATTTGGGCTCTTAAGAGGAAGCCAGCCCTGATTTGGGGATATCTCAGTAGATAACTCTCTTTCTCAAAGAAAATTTCCATTTCTCTAGTTACTTCTGCCAATCTGAGGGTACACTGATGACAATATGGAAAACTACCTTCAAGTACCAAATTTTAAGACAGAGCAATTCTCATGTCTCTGGCTAAACATTAAAAATATATGAAGTCAACTTTTATGACCACTTTAAATTAATCAAAAAGCAAACAGAATAAAAACTGTGATAAAAATGATCATTTTGAGTCATTAGATATTACATTCCTCAAACTCATATCTTACTCTGAAGACAGAAAAAAAAAAAAAGACAAATTCTCTTAGTTTCTAATTTAATCTTCAAAATGTTCACAAAAATTTGTTGTTCTAAGAATTCTTAAACCTAAGAGATAAAGTTAGGGGGAAACCAACTTCAAACATAATTAAAATGGATATCTAATGTCACATACTATTTTGTAAATACTTTTGAGAGATGAATATTAAAATTTCACCAATACCAGTGATTGGGATACTTGAATTATTTTAGTGAACTAAGAGAATAAAGAAAAATTAAATTACACCCAATTAGTGGCACGCACTAACCACGTGGGGACACTCTAGGCACGAAGTCTTCAATATTTGCCCTAGAACTCAAGGAGTGTACAGAAAGGTCAATTGATGAGTTCTTCTGGGATATGGCAGCTTTATTTGGTAACAAGCTTCACAACTCTAATTAAACAATTACCTGCATAATTATGTGCTTATTATTCTCTCCTTTCCTTGAGAGTATTTAACCTCAGGGAGGGCAAGGACCTTGTTCATCATTTCTTCAGCACTGGACAGCTCTCTACTAGGGACAGATTTTGGAGTAAGCCAGTAAATGAACAAATGCCATAATCTGAAGACAACAGAGTCCTCTGGTGTGGCCAGAGAGACCTGCAGCACTTGGGAGGGTCGGCCTGGGTAGGTCTCACGGGAATATAGGGAAACTGATTTCCATCTGGATGGACGTGAAAAAGTAAAGGGATCACATGTGGCATTTAGGAGCTGCCCACTCTGTTTTTTCTCTCAGGTCTCTGTCCTGACCGTTCTTGCATATATACTACAGTGCTTCAGGGGCCAGTCTGATGCCTTGTGGGATCAGTCATTTCAAACAGCTTGGTCCTGCCCTACCATCTCCTGGGCTTCTTCTCTTCCCTCAGGAACCAGGTTGTCAGTCACAGGCAGAGAAGTCACAGGCTTGGGGTCCTGGTCAGCAGTTAACCTTATTTTGATATTGCTACCATCAAGTCAAAACAGGAAAGTACATGATTACAACAACAACAAACAAAAGAAGAAATATACTCAGAGACCTAGAGAAAATACTTTTGTCATTTCTACTACATACAAAATACAAAAATCAAACAATACGAGTGTGTAATACACTTTCACATTCTAAGTTTTGACAGATTGAGCCCTTCTAAATTAAATTATATCCCATAATTACTACATAGTCAACTGCTACTTGGAAAGAGATCTCCTAGGCTTGGAGACACAGTCCCTTAGGCATCATCTTATTGTCAACATCTGTTAAAAATAACCAAAGACCCACGTCCAGATGTGTTCTCAATCACGTTAATGCAAATGTCTTAAAAATCCAGATTGCCACAACCACTCCAGCAGAAACTCATTCTCATCGAAATATATTCAAGAGTATTTATTTAAGTGAAGGACAGTTCCTTTATTTTTTAAATTTTTAATTTTTTAAATATATATTTGTTTTGGTTGTTGATGGACCGTTATTTATTTTTATGTGGTGCTACAGATCAAACCCAGGACCTCACACATGCCAGGCAAGTGCTCTACCACTCAGCCATGACACCAGCCCTCATTTATTTAAAAAATTTAGGTGCCAAAAACTTACAATGGAGAAAAGATAGCCTCTTCAACAAATGGTGCTGGGAAAACTGGAAATCTATATGCAGTAAAATGAAAGTACACCCCTATCTCTCACCCTGTACAAAACTCAACTCAGAATGGATCAACGATCTAGGAATTTGACCTGAGACCATTCACCAAATAGAAGAAAAAGTAGGCCCGAATCTCCATCATGTTGGCTTAGGACCAGACTTCCTTAACAAGACCCCCATAGTGCAAGAAATAAAAGCAAGAATCAATAAATAGGATAGATTCAAACTAAAAAGTTTTTTTCTCAGCACAGGAAACAATCAACAATGTGAAAAGAGAGCATACAGAGTGGGAGAAAATCTTTTCCGCACACACTTCAGACAGAGCACTCATCTCCAAAGTTTATAAAGAACTTAAAAAGCCTTACACCCAAAACTCAAAGAACCCAATCAATAAATGGGCTAAGGAAATGGGCAGACACTTCACAGAAGAAGATATACCGGTGATCAACAAATATATGAAAAAGTGCTCAGCATCCCTGGTAATTAGAGAAATGCAAATTAAAACCACCCTAAGATTTAATCTAACTCCAGTTAGAATGGCTATTATCAAGAACACAAGCAATAATAAGCATTGGCATGGATGTGGGGAAAAAGGCACACTCATACATTGCTGGTGGAGTTGCAAATTGGTACAGCCACTCTGGAAAGCAGTATGGAAATTCCTCAGAAAGCTTGGAATGGAACCACCATTTGACCCAGCTATCCCACTCCTTGGTTTATACCCAAAGGACTTAAAATCAGCATACTACAGTGATGCAGCCACATCAATGTTCATAGCAGCTCAATTCGCAATAGCTAGATTGTGGAACCAACCTAGATGCCCTTCAATTGATGAATGGATAAAGAAACTGTGGTATATATACACAATGGAACATTACTCAGCCATAAAGAAGAATAAAATTATGGCATTTGCTGGTAAATGGATGAAGTTAGAAAATATCATGATAGTGAAATAAGCCAAGCCCAAAAAACCAAAGGCTGATTGTTTTCTCTGATAAGTGCATGACAATATATAATGATGGGGAGTAGCGGGGGGAAGAGAAGAATGAAGGAACTTTGGAGGGTGTAGAGGAAAAGGAGGTGCAAGGGGGTAGGAATGGAAAAACAGTAGAATGAAACAGTATTACCCTATCTATATGTATGAATACATGAATGGTGTGAGTATACATTGTATACAACCATAGAAATGTAAAGTTGTACCCCAATTGTGTACAATGAATCAAAATGTGTCTGTAAAAATAAAAAAAAAAAAAATTTGTAAAAAAATCAGACTAAGGAGAAAAAAAGTGTAAGTATTTGGATTTGGTTCTTTTTCCTCTTTATATCACAACTTTTCTGTATATGATATAAGGGTGGTATTCATGACAAGGTCAGGCGTCTGCAGAACATCTTATTTTTGGAAAGTGGAATAAGGTCCCTTTGTTCCTGGGGAATTTGCACAGCTAGGAAAGGTGATACAAAATGTACTAACACTTGTACTGGAGGGCAGCTTCCACAAAGTTTGTGAAAGACAATTTTTGGAAGTATAATGCACAATTAAGATAATGCTTCCGTGTACCTGTAGCGATATTAATGAACTCCCAGTGGGGCATTATTAAGTTCACAGTTTGCAGTAATTTCACTTTTAGTTCTTATTAAGCTTTATTGATATGGATCCCCCAAAAGAGAAAATAGGGTGAATAATCCTTTCAGACTCATTCTTTGAAGCATCACTCTCCCCAGTTTATAATTATATCCTCCACTGATACCCTCTCTGCTCATACTAGGACAATTGGACAGTAATTCTAATTTGGGGTAGTAGTATCTATTCCTAAGTACTAATGAAACACTAAAACTTTTGAATTATTAGAAATCTGTAGTTTTATTCAACTTTACATTACTCGTGACAGGGATTATCTTTAATAATTATAACTCTTTTCCCACATCATTCACTTCTTTAATTGCATGTAAATCACCTTCAATATTCCATGGATGGTATGTAATCATTTCTTGTGATTCAAGTCATTTTTTGAGTGTGAATTTTAAGACCTTTTTTGGTACTGGGGATCGAACCCAGAGGTGCTTAACCAATGAGCCACGTCCCCAGCCTCACCCCAACATGTTCTTTTAAATTTTGAGACAGGGTCTCACTAAGTTGCTAAGGCTATTCTCAAACTTGTGACTCTCCTGAGTCACAAGTCACCTGAGGTTACAAGTGTGTACCACCACACCTGGCTGTGAGTCATATTTGTGATAGTACATGTTTACAAGAATGCTAGCTGTTACTGTTTGTATTATTATTGTTTATTGTGTCTTTATGTACTAGGCATTGCAATGTGAAGAACATTACATATATATTCTCATGACTTCTTTTTTATTTGGTACCAGGGATTGAATTCAGGGGCACTTGAACACTGAACCACATCCCCAGCCCTATTTTGTATTTTATTTAGAGACAGGGTCTCACTGAGGTGCTTAGCACCTGGCTATTCACCATTCTCCTGCCTCAGCTTCACGAGCCACTAGGATTATAGGTGTGTGCCACCGTGCCTGAACTCTCGCACTTTTAAAAATTTTTTATTTTGAGACAGGATCTCACTAAAGGCTGGCCTTGAACTTGTGATCCTCCTGCCTTAGCCCCCAGAATGGCTGCCATTATAGGCATGCCCCACCCTATCCAAGCTCATGCCCGGCCCTACAACATGGGAGGTTCACGTGCCAAGGAACAGAGGTCCCACTTCTACAACTTGAGCTAACTTGCTAGGCACATGCAAACACTATTATTAGGTCCTCCGGTTCCTGTCAAGTCTTCAAGATACTTCAGCTCTAACTGGCAAATAGACCAAAACCTCTCGAGATACTGAGTCAATTAAACTACTCAAACTATCCCTGACTCACAGAAACTAGGAAATACATGTTTATTGTTGCTTTAAGCTACTATATTTAAGGAGATCTTGTTCCATAGGAACAGGTGCCTGCACCATTGGATGGTATCACTATTACAGAACAACACAGCATTAATCAGTAACTATAGCAGCAGTCACCCTCCTCTTAGGTAAAAGCGCAAAATCAAACAAAATCGAAGCATATGCTTAACACAGACGTAGGCTCACTCACTATCTCAGTGACTGGCTTTGAACTTGTGATCCTCCTGTCCTAGCCTCCCAAGCCACTGTGATTACAGGTGTGCACCCCCAAGCCCAGTGAATTTTTTCAACAACCAATATTTATAACAGGCACAAATATTAGTGTCACATTCACCTTTTTGCTCATCCAGCAAAAACTGGTCATTCTTATGGCTAGGACTCCCTTATTTGCCTTGAGGAACCTTCTCCTCATCCCTGATGTCTGTAGTTTAGACACAGATGACTTTTCAGGAACTAGATGATGGCACTGGGGATAGACACTGACTAACCAGAACATAAAATTCCTTCAGCCAGGGGATTGGCTCAAGAGGATTCGTGTGGCCTGATCCAGACCTGTGTACACAAGTGAGATGCAACGGCAAGGTAAGGAAAGGATGCGGAGAAGAGAGAGCCTTGTGTTTACTAAAATGTCTGAGAACAAAGGATGCAAGGCTATGTTACTGATGAAGAAGAAGCAGATGAATAAGAAGAGGAGGAGGAGAGGAGGAGGAGGAAGGAAGGGGAGGAGAAGAGAAGGACAGGGATAAAGAAGAGGAGGAGGAAGAGAAGGGAGAGGGGGGAAGAGGGGAGGAGAAAACTTTTCCAGGGGAAAGTGAAGAAAACTTATTATCTTATATACGTCAGAGTTGGCAAATACGAGAAATAGAGAAAAAATATCACTTTAAAACTCATCTAATGCCGCTTCTTCTTTTTTTAAATATATTTTTAGATGTTGATAGACCTTTATTTTATTCACTTATTTATACGTGGTGCTGAGAATCAAAGCCAGTGCCTCACACGTGCTAGGCAAGGGCTCTACCGCTGAGCCACCACCCCAGCCCCATCTCATGCCATTTCTTAAGGAACATAGAAAATAAAGGAAAAGGTGGTTAATAGAAGTTAAATAGTAACAACACATATGGCTCAACCAAGCTAGATCAACTCTCCACGATCTCCCTATCCATAAAACAGGATTGATCATATCATCCCAAGAGATACCACTGGATATAGCCCTGTACTTTACATGCCTCACCAACACACCACATGTTTTGTCTGTGCTGTTTGCTTGGATAGGTTTCCTGGTTATAAGTTTGGGAGGGTCCATGTACTTGAATAGTGCCTGAACGGTCTCTGGGGTAGACTGTAGAGATGTGGTCTCCCACATATTTACAATATTCAACAACAAAATTCAGTACAATGGAGGCCTTCCCTCTTACCCTGGTGACATGCACATCATAGGTATGCAAGCAATTTCCTAGAGGAGTGGAGAGAAGAAAAAAGAGAAAAAATGATATTTATGACTTCAGGGTCCTTCCTAATCTTAACTGTCTACCAATTGGTCACAACTTATTATTCATCCAATAGACATCTCTATAGGAAGAAACGAAACTCTGCAAAGCAAAGGGTTTCCCTTAGGATATATACATCAATCTATTAACAAAAATGATTAAACTTATAAAAGTTGACTGCAAAAATAAAAATTTCAGTGATAAAAATTAAAAAGTCTTGATTATTCAGGACATAGAGTGATAGAGTTAATTGAACATTCTAGTCAACTGCCTGGTGTGATCTATGTGAATTCTAGTTCACAGACATGCTACTGAACCTGATGCAAACTTTACTTAATGATTCAGAGGCCACTGTCAGGGTCAGGCAGAGCCTTGGGCACATTTGTTCTCATTGTATAAGGCTACAGATGTAAATGTTCCAGAAAGTGAGGTTAAATCTGCATGGATCCTTTGATTCCCAGAAACAAACTGACTTAACAAAATTCCTTATTTACTCTTTGGTTCCTTATAAAAAGAAGGTAAACTAGGTTCTTTTGTTTTTAGCTTTTATCTGCCTCAAACTCTAAGTATACTTTAATGTCTAATTGCTAATGCAAAAAGGATGATGCATATGATGTTCTTTTGCTAAATAATTCCTTATCATTTAATTCAGATAACACAATACCACATCAATAGTGGGTAACTCAGTTTTTAGTTGTTTTTTAATCCATGAATTTTATGAATCATAGATAAAGGAATGAACTGACTTTATACATTCTTGTGGGCACCCAGGAATTATTTAAAGCATGCACAGAGAACTCCTCAAGTGTACGCATGCATACTCGCCAGAGAATATATTATGGAACTTTTGCACAGGACATATGAACCATAACTCCTTTTTCCCTCAAAATATTTATCTTAATATCATATAATTGCTGTTCTTTAGAAAGCACCTTGTTCTAAATAAACTGCTGAAAGGTTACCGAGAAGAGAACGACTATTGATTGCCAAAAGTTTACAAAAGATATAACTAAGAGCTGTTATTTAAGCTAACACTGAGAGAGGAGGCAGATTTCCTCCAGCCAGAGAGCAAAGGAAAATGTTTCCCAGTGAACAGTAATGAAGAAGTGGGGTTCCTTTGAAGAAACCAGAGAAGCTTGTCTGGCTTCAGGGTAGAATCTATAATTCTACTTGATTTACATCCAGAGAAAAGGATGCAGCAAGAAGATGAAATAAACAGAATTAATACTTCTCTAAATTAATTGTTTCTTCTATTATAATAATTACTCTTCCAGACTAATAAACTGTATAAAATCTTTCTAATGCATATTATTTCACATGTAGAATAGATAGAAAATACACAAATAGAAATCTCAAGAGCTACTAAGCCCCAAATACCTCCAGTGTGATAACTAAGCGGCTCCTTCATTCAGATACCAGCACCTCTCAACAAGGATTCAAGTAGAGAAAGTGCCATTGATTCTTCAACAAGCTCTGTATGACAGAAGGTTTTCATTGTTCCATTTGGTGTCTGAAGTAGGCCATTCCTGGCTGTGAGAGGGAATAAGGAATTTGCTCACTTCTGTAATAAAGATCTTTCCTGCCTACAGACTGTAGAAGCAAAACTGAGCACTCATTAATTTCTTCTCTCTGTTCGTCTTCCTCATTCATGTGTACCCTGAATGGGTATATAAGCATAAAAAAAAAAAAAAAAAAAGAAACAAAAAACAATAAAGTTTTTTGGAGAGGGAGAGTCTTAACCATAGATCAACAGTGTTACAGTGTTAGCAGAGTTCTAACTTTGCTAGGGTTAATAGATTCTGATAAAACTGTGTGTGTGTGTGTGTGTGTGTGTGTGTGTGTGTGTGTGTGTGTGTGTGTGTGTAAATTCTAACTGTAAGATTTCCAAGATAGTTTTCCAGTCTGGAGTAGCCTGGTGGGATGTCATCACTGCACATTATTGGAATTATTGATTCGTTCTATATTTTAACATTTTCAATATTCTTTCCCTAAAACCAGCAATTTCAACTTCAGCTATCATACCACCTGCCACCATATCATCTTCCAATTACAATGATTGCATCTTTTTTGCATGTAATTGCATTTCAGGTTGACTGCTTCCTATGGAGACTTGGGGAGACAGCCTGCTACTGTAGGACTGTGGACCGTGTTTTAACAAGTATGCTTCAGGGAAGATTTTGAGAAAGAGTTGATAATCCTCTCCATAGTGCATGGATTTATTAAATGTAAGACTTGGCTAGACACGGGCATTTTGTCCTCTTCTTGATCTTGTCCTTCAGACCTCAGGTTATAGGGGACATTTTTATCAGAACAAGGTGTCACAAATTATCAAGGAGGGGATGTTACTGACAATGAAGTCCAATCTCCACTTTTCCAGAAGGATGTGATACTTAGGGAGGAAAAGAAATTCCCCCAAAGTCACAATACTATAGAGTTACTGAGAAAAACTACCACCACATTTTTGGTGCTATACTTGTTTCCAAAAATTTAAGCCATCATGTCAAAGTATTTTGTCCCTTAGTATATTAGATTTCAAAAATTTTAAAAGGGCTCATTTTGAGTATTATCAATTTTACAGCAATTTAATTGGTTGCAAAAACAGAAACTTCAAAATAACAGAAACTTAACAATATGTTTATTCCTCTCTCCTATAGAATAAGTTGATAGGTAAATAGTTCAGAGATGATTCAGTGGTCCAGGCCAGAAACCCATGCTCCTGGTGTTTCAGCTCTGACATCCTTCCCTATCGATTCTATCTTCAGTGTTATACACAGTCCCAAATTTCTGTTGAAGCATCAATAATCTGGGGCATATTCTAGGCAGTGAGAAAGGAGATAAGGAAAAAGACAAAATAATACATTTTCCAGTAGGGTGAAGTCCTTCTAGGATAACGTCCCCTTCCCACATGACACTTCCATCTGCATATCATTGTCCAAAATAATCTCAGGTCACACTTGGTTACAAGGGCAGATTTCTGAAAAATCTAACGTTTTAGTCGTATATATTGTCAATCGCCCCCCCAATAAAAAAAAAAAAAAAAAAAACCGAGGACTACTATTAATGAAGCAGCATCAAGCGGGGCATCATAAGCCACAATCATAAAGGGTGGGTAAGACTCGGCCATGTACAGCTACAGGCTAGGGAACTTGAGAGTAGATAGGGCTGATGATTGGGTGTGGCTAAGACAATCTTCAAAGTAATTGTGTTTACCTCAAAGAAGCCAAAGTCATCAGGAAATCATTTCCTAGTAGGATACTAATTGCATGTTGACCGCAAGCAATAAATGATGTTGATTCCATTAGGATCATCTTGTAATGACCTCCTATTTCCATGAAAACGTTCCAGGCACGAAACTGGTGTGCTTCTGATGGCATGGCCTTTACCACTCACAGTTCTTCTGCTATGAACATCGTAAACATTCATTAAGCACACTCAGTTTTCTCCTGTGGAAGACTCTAAGTGTTTTAATATGTGAAAGTTTAAGATTCATTCAGAAAACAACATTAACTCCCGACTTCAGCTGAAAGGCAACTTTGCCATGGTTTATTGAGGTTCCTGTATTCTTTTCTATCATAATGTTCCTCCGTGGGTTGGAAAAACCCAGCTGCCTTAATCTAAACCACTTTGCACAATTAAGAAGTCATGATTCTTGATTTGTTCACTACCAAGGGCAGGAAAATACCTATAGCTATCTATAAACTATCACTCCAGATGAAGAACCCAGGAGACTCTGAGTATTCATGGTCAGACCATGCATCTAGGGCAACGAGCTATGGGGGTAAAATGTCAGACAGGAATTATGTTTATATCCATGCAGAGGATAAAATATAAAAATAAAAGATACTTTTCCAGCTAAAATGGAAAACAAAACAAAGAAGACATGTTTCATTTCTTGCACTGAATAGATTGACTCTGAAAAGAGAAAGTGTCACAATCGAATTTTAAGTGGATTTGGAAGATCAACACTTTAAGTATCTGTTTTAGTTGTACATGGACACAATATATTTATTTTACTTATTTATCTTTATGTGGTGCTAAGGATTGAACCCAGGGCCCCACACATGCTAGGCAAGTGCTCTACCACTGAACCACATACAATCCCAAACCCACTTTAAGAATCTTTAAAGAAATTTGAAGAACAGCTATGCCAATTAAAACACATTTTCTGATTTCTCACCAGTAACTGTCATTTTCTTTCATGACTACAAGCTGTTTGTTTTTTAAAAAAATAATTCCCCATAGGTAAACTTGAATTCTTCTAGTCATTCCTTGGCCATCTTTTACTTTTTTTCTCTAAAATTATACTACGCGTGCTTCCAACTTGAAATAATCCATTTTGCCCAGGTTGGCACAATGATACTTGAGAAAAGGATTCACTCTTTATTTGGCTGTCAATCTACGGCCACAGAAAAATCAATGAACAAATTAAGGAGGCTGGACTGTTGTACACCTGATAGAGAATTCATGTAAGACTTTCCAGATTTGAAGATCTTTCATTCCAGTGAGGTATATAGTACTGAAAGTAAGGAAAATGTTAAAAGATTCCAACATAGTTTCTCTTAGGTTTCAAATAAAATATCTGTACTTATTGTGTATACTTGTGTGTGTTTTAAACAAGATTTTCTGTTGTTACACTATATATCATTAATCATAAATATTGTGCGTTAAGTATAGTTTAAGGAATATGACTTCCCATTTAGCATTACATAAAATCAGACTAAAAACCTTTATTCATCCTAACAAATATTCTAACAAGAAGCTTTTCTCAAGAATACTAATGCTGGAGTAGAAAACAGCCACCTTGATCTTAACACATGCTATTGATAAGGAAAATGGGCGCTGAAATATGAACTCTAGCTTCTGTGGGGAGACTGGCACTGCTTTGTCTATTCTCATGCAGATATCACTATTACTGGCATTAGATGCTGTCAACTATTTTCTTTGTAGTGATGGTAAATCTACCCATAAGAAATAGTCTCATCCTCTCTGTGTTCACTAGGTTCCCTGAACACCTCATCAGAGCCATATTGTAGAAGATGTAGAGGCACAAAGAGTTGTGATCACTTTTCTTCAGGTGCTTAGTGGAAGGAGGAAGAGGTGCAACTTTGCAAATGTGTAGTAAATGTGGCTGCTAGCCACCAAAGCAAAAATATCTCCCTGAGTATCTCCCTTTGCAGAAGGTGAATACTAGAAAATTTCAGAAGTAACATCCCTTTTTAGGGAGGTGGTGAGCTCTTTTAAAATGGGCATCATGACAGTTTGGGGTAGCTGTAAGCAACTAGTCAGGAGCTCATGGTTCTGGACGAGGCCCTTTGGTATAACTTCTCTGAAGTGGAGCATTTGGGTAATTGAGGTTTACTGACCTGTTAAAATAGACCCATATATATCTTGATCACACTGTCAGAGAGAGATGGTGCCCAAATGCATTTCTTAACAGAGTTTGTTCATGAGCCATGAGTAAAAAAAAAAAAAAAAAAAAAAAAAAAAAATGGAAGAAAGTGCAAGCAATGAGAGACAGAGATTCAGAAATATACTACAGTAGAAAGCGAATAGATTAGCAGGAGACCAAGAAGAAGACAGATGGAAAGAGAAGGATTGAAGAGGGAGAAGGCACGGGATTGCCGAATGGTTTCTATGACAACACCATCTTTTACCTTAGGGATTTTAACTTTTTGGTTTAATTTTTCCTTCATCAAGGATCTTTTTAAGTTCCCCATGATGCTCATAGTAATTAACTCAGCCCTTCTCCTTCCCCTATAAAATCCTGGAAACAGTGAAAGATACACATGAAACAGCAATCGACAAGCAAAATGTCTAGGTATGTCTAACTTTCACTGTTTTTCCAACCACAGGGCCGTACTTCTGTTAAAGTTAACAAACCTTCAGGACTACACATGTGATAGAGTTCCCCCCAGCTCTGTGTCCCAGAGCACAGCAATTAAGACATGAGGGGTGAATTCCAATTCATTGCTTGCTCTATGTCTGAGTCACATATTTGACCTCCATTGACTACCTACAAATGGCAACTTTAGTGCAGAGTTATAGTAATAGATGGCACTTTCAGAAAGGCAATTTTTTTGGATAGAAATCACCAGGCCCATCATTAGTCAAGTTCACTTAAGGCTAGAGGCAGTTTGAACCACTTGAGTAACCTTCTCAAATACTGCATCTTCAAAACTGACTAGAGTCTTTGAGCTCTTTCCAGTGTGATTTTCCTTGGCTCCCAGGATATCCGGATCCTGCTTGCTTTGCAGTAGTATAATAGATTCTCTTTCTCTGTTCTATCTCCTCTGACACTGCACAGAACAAATTATAATTAGGAAACCACCTGAGGAGAAGTTGTCGATTCAGTTATCAGTTTTCATGGATAAATCTCATTTTTATCAACACAATGTAGGCAAGCCTCTCACTCTCAAAATAGAGAAGCAAGAGATGCTGTAGTTAGCTGGTTCATTGCACTGAGGAGGAAAGCAAGCACATAGACGTAGGCAACTACCACAATAGAAAATGTGAACAAAAAGAGAATCCTCTCACTGTACATATGTCCATGGCCAACAATTTTCTAACAGCAGTTTGGAATGATGTTGCAATAGAAATTGTGCAAAATATCCCTCATAATGCCAACCAGTAGCAGCATGTCAGCATATCAAATGCAACCAACAGGGCACTCTGAGATAAATGAGTGTAAGTGTGCAAAAAGCAGAAAATAAGCATATATGCTGGTTGAGAGGGAATATTTATACAGCTCAGACTCAGTGTGAGACTTTAGCTCAGAATGGATTAAGAATATGTTTTAACCATCTTATGATTAGTCATTTGGATGCAAGCTATACACTCTATTATCCAAAGAGAATTTTTTTTAAATCCCAGATTAATTTTTCCCACAATTGGCAATCTTTATGTTATGCACATTCTAAGTGACCCATGTGATGGGAGCAAGATGAGACTAATCTAAAGAAAATGTGCCAGGTATGGTGGCACATACCTGTAATCCCAGTGGTTGAGGAGACTGAGGCAGAAGGATCACAAGTTCAAATCCAGCCTCAGCAACTTACTAAGGCCAGAAGAAACTTTGCAGGACCCTGTTTCAAAATAAAAAATAAAAAGGGCTGGGGATGTGGCTAGGTGGTTAAGCACCCCTGGGTTTAATCCCCGGTGCCAAAAAAAAAAAAAAAAAAAAAAAAAAAATTATCCATAAAAAAGTAGTTATCTTGGACCAGCATACTTATTCTTTAGACAAAAGGAAGCTGTGCATGACTATAACAAGGGTATATATCATTGTTGTCTGAAAGATTATTATCTCTTTCTTAGATTTTTTTTTTCATCTTTGAAGTTGCTCATTTTAAGAGGAAAGAACTCAAAGAGAAGTGACACTATTAATAAACGACTGAACCACTTCCCTGGTATTAAGGAAAAATACCGTTGTTATAATCAGAGAAATTGGGGGGAAAAAAGCTAAATTTTACTAGTGTTTATCCTGGCAAAGTAATAAATATTTTCTCAATAAGTAGGTAAATGTAATAAAAATTCTGGATCAATAGGTTCCTAATATTGTTTTCAACCACTCCCATCCCCTAAGTGTTTATTTTTGTCTATCATTCTGGATTATCTATAGCTCTCCTCTTAAGTGATAAAAGACCTGACTCTGCCACATATCTTTAACCCTAAGTAGTCTATGCTCCATAGTTCAATTTCCCTGAAATTGGAATGCTTCTTCAAGCAAGATGCTGCCAGAGCCAGGGAACACTGTTATTGGTCAGCATTTATAACCTCTGATTTAATAAAATGTTTTGCTTTAACTATGCAATTTTAGAATAATTTTACAATTATCTGAAAAAGAATTGTTACCATGACAGCTCCATTGAAGATGATTATGTTTATCACCAGGGTATATGCAGGATAAGGAATGTAGATAAACAGGAGAGAAAGATATGAGATTGCTGGATTCAAACAGGCAATAGGTCAAAAGGCAGGCAGGATGGTCAGGAAAGAGAATTAGGCCCAAGAGAGAATCTAATTTTGGAGAACCAGAATATACTTGAAAAATGATTGAGTAAAATAGAGACCCATGACTCAGAAGTGGAAAGGAGGATGAAAGACTCTTCTGCAGGATTTGATGCCTACACCAAAGGAGAAGGGTTAAAAGATGAAGAAAGGTTTCATCAAGAGGGCAAAGGGAGGTCTAAACATGAGGGTATATATGTTGTTCTTTCAGAACCATGGTCGAATCCAGGAAGTGCTGCCCTACAAGGCTGATGATGAAAGTCATTATGGAGCCATGACAGAGTCCCACTGTGGAAAGAGCAGATGAGTTATCTGTGCAGAAAGACTGGGTGAGATGGAAAGGAACTTAAGAAGGAGAAAGGAGAATCAAGTTGGAGATTTTTTTGGGGAGGATGCCCCCCAAAATTTTTGGGAATAGAACCCTGGGCCTTGTGCTTGCTAGGCAAATACTCCACCACTGAGCTACACCCCCAGTCTGAATCTTGAGTCTTGCTTTTAAGGATCTTTGGGTCCCTGTGTGTGTCTCTGGAGAACATCAGGAAGATGCCCTCTGATGCAGTGTGTTTCAGAATACTCCCGGAAGCAGAATTCACAGCAGCCTAAAGGATGAGACCGCTGCCATCACTGCACATGGATCTCCACAAGTCACCAGCCCACCTCATCCAAACACCTTCAAAAGAGAACAGCAGAACACTTTCATATAATCTCTGAACCCATCACGGTGATGATACACATGCGAATTTTAATAGAGGAGGAGGGAAGAGATGAAAGGAGCAGAGGATGCTAAACCATTTGTGTGCATCATGCACTTACCACTGACATGTTCAAAGATGAGATGCTTCTGATTATAGTAATTCTAATTTACAAATGCACTGTGAGCAATGGTGCATAATTTCCATATGTGTCTCAATAAGGGAAAAGGGCATCTTTTCACAAATTCTCAGGAAAGCTTATTTTCATAGCAACTAGGCTGTTTTGCCCTGATATTCAAGGTTAAACACATGTCCTTCCCCATGATAAAATGCTGGCTAAGACCTTATTAGTTACTTTGCCTATTTGATTTACCTTAGACTTAAAAGCTAACTATTATTTTTGAAAAGTAATTTTTATCTAATGGCAGGTATCTACCCTGACAGATGTTTGCTAAATAATTTGTGCTAGATGCAGAAAATGTTCTCTTGCTATTTTCTACATTTTAAAATGTTAGCACATGAATAACTTTTGCTAACAAGGATTTTTAAAGTAGAAGAAAAGTTAGGTAATTACCATGTAGGTAAGTCAGTCACTTTTTTTCAGACCATTTTACCACCACTTTCTGCAAAAATGAAATCATTCTGGTAAAATATGTCATTGTACAAAATTTGTTTATATTATTTGAAGAGCCAATCCTATTAAAACACAGAAAATATTCTGACTTTTTAAAAATTTTTCAAATAACTTCACTGAGGTATAATTTAAAACATTGCAATTTGCATTTAGAAAAAAAAATATGGTTGTTTTAGTGACCTTTTTTGTTGCTGTGACCAAAGCACCTGATGAAGATAACTTAGAATAGGAAATATTTATTTGGGGCTTAAAGTTTCAGGGGTGGCCAACTCCACTGCTCTGGACCCAAGGTAAAGCAGAACATCATGGCAGAAAGTTTCAGTGGTGGAAAAGCTGGTCAGCTGTGGGGTCAGGAAGCAGAGAAAGAGTGGTGGGGTGGCAGGGAAGATGTACCCTTTAGGGCACACACCCCAGTGACTAACCTCCTTCAGCCATGCCCCACCTGCCCACAGTTGCCACTGCATTAATCCATTCAAACTAGGGTGAATCTATTAGGTTACAGCTCTCACAATGTAATTATTTCACATCTGAATTAACAGGAGCTTTTGGGGACACCTCACATCCCAACCACAACAATGGCTTAGTAACTTTTGACAAATGTACGCATTGTGTAACCACCCCCACAAGGACATTTCTTTCATTATTCAGTCATCTTTTCTCCTCCTATCCCACTTTGGCCTAGAAGCCAGTTATCTGGTACTATTCCAGATTAGAATTGCCTTTCTAATAGTTTGATAATGATAATATACATTCTTCCTCTTAGTATAGCATTTTGAGCATCACTGGTGCTGTTTCTTTATATTGTTGAGTAGTATCTCTCATGCATATATAGCAACCTGTTTATCCATTCACCTGTTAATGCACAGGTGTGGATTTCTCCTACTTAGGGCTATCATGAATAGAACTACCAAGAAGAGTCCATGTGTGGACAACTATTTTGATGAGCAATCATTAGTATATGTTATAGTCATTTTATCTTTCAGAATTAGGAGTGCTTCAATTATCTATGTATTTATTATAAACAATTTTCAGCACATTTTTAAACCATTACTTAGTCACTAAAGTTTATATAACATGTTCCATATGGCTTTTGCCCCTTTTGTCATGAGAAAGAAATATGTTATTGGCAAAATTTGGTCACTGTGTGCTGTTCTTGTTTTCAGCTTTACCCCAGAAACTCTTACTTCTGTTGCCCAATTGATCTTTGCACTACAGTAACTCTAGGAGACCTTGTGTCCCCAGATTCTTAAAGGATGTTCAGTCACTCCTTGAGAATGAGTTATCCTTTTAGTGAGACTGGGTGGGAAGATGGAAAGGAATCAGAGTAGGAGGAAACAGAAGTCTTGTTGGAGTCTTGATTATAAGGCTCTCCAGGTAACTGAATTCAAACTTGAATTTGGTACTTAAATACATTGGCATCAGGCAGGAGTTCATGGTAAAGCATAGGTAACTCATAAAGACTTCAAGAAAGCATTTTTATACATTCTCTAACAATGCCATGTGGTAGTCAAAATACTCAGACACAATGCCTTAAAACGATTGGATGGACATATGAATAAAAAAAGCACAGAGAATCTAGTACCACAGCAAGGGGCAAATGGTCCTGTTTCCTCTAAGCGCAGCTGGTCCTTAAGGTCAATTAGTAGCTTCCTTTAAATGTAGTCTGTCATTGGAAGATGCATGGAGTTCTTGAACCATGTACAAGTAAGTGTTACTGCTCATTTGGAAACAGGAAACTTCACAGTATTACTCTTTCATATGGAATTCAACTCAATAAATATTTACTGAGATCTGTATGTATCAGGACTCCTACCAGGCCACGGGGAGCACTATTCAGGGAAAGGACTTAACCTCTGAATTTAGAGAGAAAAGAAGAGGGAAAAAGCCACAATAATATTATTGAATGTTGTGATTTAGGTAAATGTAGTATGCTAACAGGGGCAAGGCAGAGAGTAAGACTAAGCCTGGTAAAAAATTAGAATTCCCTTCTACCTGAGTTTTATAATTCTAACTATTCTAGCAAAGAAAAACTATTTTCTAGAAAATCATAAACATAACTTTATTATGACCCACATGTAAAATTAGCATGATATATAGAATTAGTTATTTTTTAAAATTCCAAATCAAACCCTTTTTATTATTTATTTATTTTAATTAAAAATCATAAATTTACAGAGGGCAATGTTGTTTGATTCATTCTGTTATTTTTTTCCCTTCCCCCCAACCCCTCCCACCCCTCTTTCCCCTCTATACAGTCCTTCTTTCCTCCATTCTTACCACCCTCCTTATCCCTAACCCTAAACCTAACCCTAACTGTGACGCTAACCCCTCATACCCCCCTTTATATGTCCTCATCCGCTTATCAGCAAGATCATTCGTCGTTTAGTTTTTTGAGATTGGCTTATCTCACTTAGCATGATATCCTCCAATTTCATCCATTTGCCTGCAAATGCCATAATTTTATCATTCTTCATGGCGGAGTAATATTCCATTGTATATATATGCTACAGTCTCTTTATCCAGTCATCAACTGAAGGGCATCTAGGTTGGTTCCACAATCTGGCTATAGTGAATTGAGCAGCTATGAACATTGATGTGGCTGTATCTCTGTAGTATGCTGACCAAATCAAACACTTTTGATCCAAGCAATTCATGGATCTGAGATTTTGATTCTTTTAGAGATGGAGTATATGCTTTGGCCCATACCTGTTTAAAACGATTGCATTTTTAATATGGATATGTTTTTAGGAATATATCTAAAGATATCCAGTAGAATCCTGGTATAATCTTGTCTGATTTGTTCAATGAATTATTACATAGATATGATCAGATTCACACACACACACACACACACACACACACACACACACACACACACAAAGACTATTAAGTGCCTGAAACCATTTACTACTTAAGGATATCAGTCACCTTTGTAAAAACAAATAGTTTGTTCAATCTTCTAGAAAATATAACCATTTATTATTACTATGATAAAGAGTGTGTACTCCAAGTATTTCCAGCTTCTAAATACCTGAATATTATGCTAATTAAGGCAGTTTCACAACTGCATATGGTACAAATGTGGATTTAGAAAGCTAAGATTTAGATATGCAAAACTTCAGCCTCCTACACAAAATTTCATTTTTCAGTACTTAATTCATCTTGTTTTTATTTTAGGCTTTCTAGTACATGAATATTTCAGTCCTTGTGTAAATTAACTTTTTGTATCAATAGCGGTTACCTCTTTGTTCTAATTTTTCTCCTGAAGCCAAATATCTCAAATGTTTACAGACTTTTTAATATTATCAGAGACTTTTTGTGCTTGTTTATATCTCTCAATCTCCTGAGATTTATTTGTAGGACTACAGCAGGGGTGGGGTGGGGCGGGGAGTCATCATCTGCTACCTTAATGAAAGATTATCTTCTCTAGAAATCTTACAAGGAAAAAACCATATTAAATCAAAGCGAGACAAATGTCATGCAAACACATTTTATAATGGGAGGAAATGAGCTGTGTAAATCCGAAGCACCCATCATTTTGGAAATGTGAGCTGAAGTCATCTTCAAAGATATTGACCTGATTTTGCTGTGAATTAGTTGTGAATTCGTCCCTAAAATGATGACACTGTGCTTGTGGACAGACATTTAAATCCTGATTCTAACTGGAACAGAGAAGCTCACAGAAACAATTAGGCTAATCCTTTAATATACAGGATTTGGCATAACATGAGTGACTGTAGGGAATTACCCTGTCCCAGATTACAGATGTCAGAGCACACTTCAAGTCATACAGTCAAAACACTCACCTTAGAGCGCAAAGACCTAATATTGGTAAAATCTGTCAAGTGTGTATTTGAAAACTTAATTGTTTTTCCTTTGGCAAAAATTCCTAATAGTATTTTGTGAGGCTTCCAGAATAAATGAACCACCAGTCTAATCCTCTATGTGAAATCTCAAGGAGGCACTGTGCACCACAATCACCAGGCAAGAAGAGCTTAAAGATACCCAGGAATTACACAATTTCAGTAAAGCATGATTGGTAAAAATCATTTTCTTTTCCCAAAGGATCTGTCTTAAAAGGTTTAGGGAAATGAAAAAATATGGACCAAAATTAATCTTATAAAAAATGTGACTATATCATATGGGAAAAAATACCGGGGAATTTCTAAGAAAATACAGCAGATGTTATGCAAAAGCAAACATGTTTCTGGACTGCCCGATGGTCACAGGTGTATACTTTTTCTTGAGGAATTAAAAGGTAAAAAGGACAGAGAAGAACTGGGAAATTTAGCTGAGTTGTAAAAAATGAGAATTGTGTAAAAAGTTGTTCCTAGGGTGTAAAGCCAATAATTAGAATGTTCCTAGTTAATCAAAATTGAGAGGGAAAAAAGCCTAATTATTATTTAAAGCAAACCAAAATATGATAAAAAAAAAATTCACACTCCAAGATAAAAATGTAACCTTCCAGGTAGGATGCAATGTAAATGTGGAAAGATTTGGGGAGGCAGGATGTATTTAAAAAATAATAATAAACTCATTTAGTTTTTTTATTCTTGGTGCTTCCATTAGTCATTTTGCATTGCTATGACCAAAATACCTAAAAGGAACAATTTAGAGGAGGAAAAGTTTATTTTTGCTGAAGGTTTCTAAGTTTTCAGTTCATGGTGGACTGAGCCCAAGATGAAGCAGAGCATCATGGCAAAAGGGCATGGCAGAGGGATACCACTCTACTCATGGCAGCCAGAACGCAGAGAGAAAAAGCGGAAAGGGTCTTAGGGAAAATGAATTCTTCCAAAGCACACCTCCAGTGACTCACCTCCTCCATCCAGACCCCACTTAGACCCCACCCTACCTAGAGTTACCACCCAGTCAGTCGATTCAAACTAGAATGGACTGATTACGTTATGACCCTAACAATCCAATTATTGCACCTTAGAATATTCCTGCATTAACACAGGAGCTTTTTTTTTTGGTTGGGGGGAACCTCTTATCTAAACCATAACAGTATTTTAAGATTTAAAAAAGGCAGAAACTATTATAGGTAATTTCAAAAGACACTAGCCCATTATCTTCAGGCAGGCTATCACGGAAACCACATGCACAGGGGTGATTTTAGCTCGCAATTAGAAAGGAGGAATTGTTTTTTTTTTTTTTTTTTTTTTTTTTTTTTCTTCTCTCTCTCGCTCTTTCAAAAGATTGGAAGGATCGAACTGGTCCAAAATCCAAATTGATCACATATAATGCCACTTCATGCTATATAAAAAAGCATGAATAGAAAAGCATGTAATAGTTTTAGAAAAACAGGGCTAAAAGATATTCTAGATTTTATTCCTTAACTAAAATAGGTTTAATTTTGTGAGAAATTTTCTTGTGGGTTTTTATGTACAATCATGCTTAAGGAAAATCTCTTTCCCTTTAACAGAATCTTCCCCCGCATTTTTGCAATCCACAATATCTAAGAAGTTGTGTCTCCTGTACTCATAAGTGATTTTACAAAACTCAGGCAACTGGGACTTGATTGAAAGTGAATTAAAATTGTAATTTATGTTTTTAGATGGCAGGAAACTGGGGGTTTAATTTTGTGAATAAAAGGACAGGAATTATTACTAACTTCCCAGAGCTGGAGTACAGCTTAGACCACTCAATGGCACAGGCTAATGTCACTCTCCAACTGAACAACAAGTTCTACAAGGAAAGGGTGTTTTCCTAAGTGGTCCATGGCCTTTGAGATATGAGCAGATTATTACATGGATCCAAAGAAAAGAGCAGAAGATGAAAAGCTTAGCTCAGGATTTTATGGAACCCAAGGGTCTACTGAAGCAAGACCAGTTTTGTTATTTCCTCTTTTTAGATGCTAAAAGAAAGGGAAAGGAAGAAGATGAACTTTTTGACTTGAACTTGAGCCTTCAAAATCCAAGTCACATGATGGTGGAGCCCCAAACAGTGAACTGGCCAGGCACTGAAATAAGCACCATCGTTATTTCCTCTGCTGTACCATGGGGGTATTCCTCCATATTCTGAAGATTGGGATGTATCCTGTCTCCGGGGCTAACCAGGACCCCTGGCAGGTAACAAAATCAGTGGTCAACCCACCTTTTCCTAATCCCTTCATCCAGTTTTACCTCAACAGCAAAAAGAAGAAATTGCCTGAGTCAAAGTTTTATTCTGCAAATTTGGTTCAAGCTATAATTTTATGCAAACCCTATAAGTGGTCAACTACTGCTGGGTGAAGTAGGTGATCCATTTCCATAATCCCAAGCAATTGAAATTTTGAACACTCAGAGGGTATTAGTACCTTTTTTTCAAAAGTTACAAAAGTATGAGTATGATATTATGATGCATTTATTTTATAGCAAAATAAAGTTTGACTTTTATTATTTTATTTTAATTTATTTAGGTACCAGGGATTGAACCCAGGTGTACTTAAAACATAAATGAGCTGGAGCTCAGTAATTATTTTTTATTTTTGAGACAGGGTCTTCCTTAGTTGCTTAGTTGCTTATTTGCTTCACTTAGTGTCTGAGGCTTGCTTTGAACTTGTGATCCTCCTGTCTCAGCCTCCAGAGCTGATGGGATTACAGATATTCTCCACTGTACCCAGTTAAACCTTGATTTTTTAAAAAAGGGATAATTAAAACAGAATTTCAGCTGAAAAGAGAAGGGTTATATTTTGCTCACAGTGATCAAAACCTGCAAAACAATACTGTGGGAGAATTATGTTTTTCTTGGCACCATTCCAACTCATTCCTTTTCTATTTGCTCCTGAAGTTATTGCTGGGTCATAATAGTAAAGTAACCCTATCACTGCTTTACCAATAGAATGACAACACTTTTAAAAATAAAAGCATACATAGAAATAGACAGTGAGAGACCACAGTAAGGGGCTTGGGCTCTGGAGCCAGACCTGCATGCAGACATTCTACTTTTCTGCTGCATCTCTCAATCTTGGCCTCAGTTTCTTTATCTGCTTAAGAGTATGACAACAAATTCTTGAACATAATCTATAACCAAATACAAACCAAAGATGCCCAGCTTATAATCCATATATATAGTTGCTGCACTTCAGTTGACGCAATGGTTCATAATTTTAAATCTGCAGTAAAACTGGCAACCCCTACAGAGAAGTGCCCAATTAGAAAATTGTTCCTATGGTCACCAAGGGGACAGCTTCCAATTTAAAAGGGAGGAGTTATTTTTGCCACCATCAACACGCTTTGTTGAAACAGCAGTGGAGTGCCTCCATCTAACACAACCAGCCCACGCCCTCGAAATATCCTGACAGTGAGTCCAGGAGAACAAACCTCATGACTGAATTTACCTACAAAATTTACAGTTTTATTGTTAAGAGCCCTACATAATAGTCTTCTGGAAGAATCCCAACAGAGTGGTCAGGGTGAAACATTTAAAAGACAATATTTGAACAAAATTACTTCCTGGTCTCAAATAAAATAATGTCAGACTGTTAATTTGCAAGGGCTAGCCTGTTCTAGGAGTTTGAAAGATTCATTTAGCTCCTTTAGCATACACACGCTTATTGATTCATGTTCTGTCTTACCAAATATTCCATTTCAGAATAGCCAGGAATGATTCTGGAACAGGATAGATGTTTTGCATTTTCTTCTGGGTTCTCTCCATGAGTGTGAGGGTGGGTATTGTTTAATAAGGTGATCTGTGTCATGCTGCTACAGCCACCTGTTCTGAATGGCTTCCAGGAGTAGACTCCAAGAAAAACTAAAAATTTGTAACAAATTAGCCTCTTCCTTGGCTTGGCAGACAGAAATGGGGTTATCATGCTTTGGATATTTATAGACCTTAACATGAGGGAAAGGCTCTTGTAAATATTCTTGACCACTCATCTAATCTGTAGGCACATGATTGGCATGAGGGGCAAATTTGTCTTGGCTCTAAGGACAAGTTTCTGCTGAGAACTACACAGAAATCGAGGAATTTGGGTGATGAATGAGCTTGTCCTGAGCACCTAGGACTTTTCAGATGTTGATTCAGTTACTTGGCACATGTTGTTTTGTACCTTCCTCATACAACTTCAGTAAGTCTGTTATTGCTAGTTATAAAACTATCGATGAAGATCTGGAAATCACAGCACTGGGCAGCTAATGAAATTGCATACAGAAGCCTCATAAGAAGCTGAACAGACCCTGAACCAAGACTTACCTATCCTAAAACCCATACTTTAAAATACAGCACTGTGGTTAAGATCATGTGTTCTGCAGTTCGAAAAAGTTAGACTCAAGTCACACCCAGGGCAATGAGCTAGCTACATAATCTCAGATAAAACTTCTCGGTGACTTGGAATTCACAGTTGTGGAACAATCCCAATAGCAAAGATGGTGATGAATCAAATCACCTCTATTCCATCCTTGACATATAGCAAGTGATCACCAAATGATGGCTTTTACCACCTGATTCATCTCTTCATAAATAACCACTCGTACATGAACAAAGGCCACTAAAACAGGGCACACAATGGGGAGACTGTCAGTGACAATCTGTATTTGGGCTTAATATCAGCCATGAAAAGAAATTTCCTTGGGATCAGCATGAGAAAATGATAAAACTTGGTCCATGCCTGGTTCTTTTCCCCCAAACCCACCATCTTGTACTCAAAACGGATGCTCACTAGTGACACAGTCCAAGCTTTCTAAAATACAGAGTTTAAACAAAGCCAAGAAAGACAAGCTGTGTGGTGATTCCAGCAGAAACAGGAAGGTAGAGGGAAAAAGTTGTACCTAAGGGCTCTATTTGTTAGTACCCAAGCAAGAACTACAGTTAATTAGTTTGACTGATTTTTTTTTTTTTTTTTTTTTGTGGTCCCAACAGAAGAAAGAGAAGAAATAAACTTCTCCTTGCAGAAGGTAACTGCATTTCTAAGTGCATATTAGAGCCTTAGTAAATTTTATATTTTGAAAAATTTTATTCCTGTGACTTTTAGAATAAAGCCCCTAAGTTTATTAGGGGGTCACCATATGCAAATATATAAACCAGAGTTAAAGACCTGAAGAAGAGCTAGCACCATAGGATATCGTCTTTTTTCTTATTATTTTCTTTAATAAAGTGGGCTTTGGAGTAAGCTGTATACACATGTGTAGCATCTCCAGATCAGGTTGCATTTCTGTAAGAACCTTGATGCTCACTAAACCATTAAAATGTGATGCTGCTCAATGTTCATAGCTGCTCAATTCACAATAGCCAGATTGTGGAACCAACCTAGATGCCCTTCAATTGATGAGTGGATAAAGAAACTGTGGTATATATATACAATGGAATATTACTCTGCCATAAAGAATGATAAAATTATGGCATTTGCAGGCAAATGGATGAAATTGGAGAATATCATGCTAAGTGAGATAAGCCAGTCTCAAAAAACTAAAGGATGAATGATCTCGCTGATGACACATAAGGAGGGGGGGTGGGAGGGGTTAGTGTTAGGGTTAGGGTTAGGGTTAGGGAGGGGGACAAGAATGGAGGAAGGAAGGACTGTATAGAGGGAAAAGAGGGGTGGGGGGGAAGGGAAAAAATAATAGAATAAATCAAACAACATTAAAATATGTAAATTTATGATTATACAAATGGTATGCCTTTAACCCATGTACAAACAGACAAGCAACATGTATCCCATTTGTTTACAATAAAAAAAAATGTGATGCTGCTGGACAGGAGTTCTACTTCTAGGGAGCACGCGCTAATGATCCTGTCTACACGACAGTAATGTAAAAGTCACTCAAATAACATAAAATTCATCAAACTTCAGAGTTTTTCCCCCCAAATCTGAATATTTCCTTTCTATTAAGTTGGGCAGTTATATTTACCATGACACAACTGATGTAAAAAATAAATAATTAAACAACAAAAAATCTGGTCTCTTTCTAAGAGGCAATATGTATAGCAACTCTATTCAGGAATTTGGAATCAGACGTGGGTTCCAAATTCAACTTTGTTACTGAAGACCTTTGTAATCTTTGGAAGATCACTACACTTATAAAATGAAAAAATAAGATAAATTATTTATGTGTATTACTTTTAATGCTGATATTCCTATAAATTATCAGAATAGCACATGCATAATAAGTACTCAACTATCCACACTCTTTTGTCTGTATCCATAGTCATGGATCATGTTCTGTTGGGAGCATGCACAGAATTTGGGTGATGGGATTAGTCAGAAGTGGAGGAGACACTATTTTTCCTCACATCTGACACTAAGCACATAAGATGTACCACTATTTAATATGCCACCAAGAACAGCAATAATGACACAAGAAAAAAAAAAAAAACACTACAAATATGAATGAGTCCAAACTCACTGCTTCCACAATGCCAAGAGTGAACCCCAAAACTACAGACTTTATGTAATAATGATATGCCATGTAGATTCATACACTGTGACAAAGGTACCACTTGGGTGGAGATGTCAATAACATGGGAGCCTGTCAGGGCAAGGCGTATTTGGGAAATCTCTGTATATTCTGCTCAATTTTGTGTGAACCTAAAAATGCTCTAAAAATATAACACACATTTTCAGGGAAAATAAAAAAAACAACAACAAGAAAACGAAATAAAGCCACCATCATTAAACTATAGCACCATGTGCTCTCATCACTTTATCACTAACTTTCTTTAAAGAATTAAATTATTTTACATTATTGAAAGACACAATTCAATTACATGTGAATTCTTTTTGTGTTCTTTATAGTATTTAAAAAAAAAAAAGTCATTAAGGTATTCCCAAAAGTTCAGTACATTCAACCTCTGAATCTTCTCACTTTCCCGCTTCATAACCATTCATTATTTTCTGCAGAATTTTCATCTGTGCTCATTCTGCAAGTTTTGAAGTGAGTGCTCTCCTCACCTGAATACTGTCAGCTTTGTGTCTTTATGGAGTCGCAAGTCAGAAGGGGAGAAGAAATGAAGGAGCCTTCCCCTTCAGAGTCCACAGGAAGCTGTGTATTCCCATGTTTGATGTGTCACCAAGTCCTGCTGAGTCAGTCACAGGAGGCTTTGACATACCCTTCCGGGCAATTTCCCTGCCTTTGGTGCACTCCATAGGGACCCACACCTGCAGCACCAGCCAAACATGACCAAAGTGCTAAGTCATGGCCAAGTGCAAGCCAAGTCAGGGCAAAGACACCTGAGCAAGAGCTGCCACCCGCTGGCTGATAGTGGCTGCAATTCAGTGTCCATAGCGAGACTAGTCTCAATGTCAAAGATATAAAAATGTGAAAAAAGCATTTTAAAAATGATAAAATATAGAATCTCAATTGCCCAACTATTAAGAAGAAACATACCCTCTTCCATAAAAATGGTGAACCACGTCCCTTCTGTTATCAGTTCATGGGCTAACTCTATAACCTTTGCTTTCTTTGAGATATGATCTTTGCCACATGCTGTATTAACAGCTTCGATAAATCTCTTGCCTTTTGCACTGCTGCCAACTTAAATTTCAATTTCATCAATTTTTGCCCCTTGACAAAAATAGTGGGCAGCTTGAGGAATATAATTTTTACAGAAAGTCAATCTCAGGCTTAACTTTAAAAGGCACTGAAATGGGCTTTCTAGGGGGCAGGGGAGCTGACAATATATTCTACTTCTTGATCCAGAAGGTGGTTACATAGGTATGCTCACTGGGAAAAAAAAATGGAGCTGTGTACAAATCATAAGTTTACAGGTCAATAATTTTTTCCCAAAGTGATAACTGAAAAGCTATGGTACTCATATTTTACTGCATACATGGTATAATTAACTTAAAATTAAAAAAAAAAAAAAGGACTTCAATTATTCTAAAGAAAAAATGTAGGGTAAGAACAAATTGCAATAATTCAATAATAAGCTTATCTGACTACTCTATGTATTAATCATATAGTCACATTTAGAGTGAATCTTTAAACTGAATTTCTGTTCCTCCAAATCTGTCAACTAGAAGCAAAATCAACTCTTAGCAACTCATGTTGGAAATAGGTTCCTGACACGCTTCCATTCTTCCTTGCCCCTTGTATCTTGGACTGAATGCCAAGGCCCACGGGTGTCACTTTCTAAACACCTTTCGACGTGGTCCCCTAACAGAGCGACTTGCTGGGACCTCTGCAATATAATATAATTTAGAGCAACTCTGGTCTCTACTATTGCCTACTTTCAATCCACTTATCACCATATAATTTAAAGTAACTAGTTCAAATGTATGCGACTTCCCTGTGCAAAACCCTGTTTTTGTGACCCATTCTCTGAGCACTGAACAGGTACATGCGCAATCAGCCATTGCAGCCTACTCCCAGAGTGACACCTGTGACCAACAGCACACTAAGCCCCTGCTCCCTCCCCTCCCTCTGTCCCAGCTCTATTGGCTTGAAAGACAGTTCTTTCCCCAGTCACATGCCACCTCTCCAGGCTCCCACCCTTTCTTCTTTTGGCTCAACACTTATACTTCAACCTGAATCTCAGCATCATCTTCAGGAAGAATCTTTCCTGAACTCTCTCCACACACACTGGGTTGATCACACGAGTGTTCCCTTCATGTATACACTTCCTCTTAGAGCTCCTTGTTGTTCATTGACACATTAATTTCTCCTGCCAGTCTATTCCTCAAATACTTCTCTATGTGCTCTTTATTCTGGCTCTCTGAACTGTGAGCATCCAGCACTTACTAGGTGCTCTATTAATATTTTATATATGGCAATTAAAGACAAAGGACTTGCTGGAATAGGAGGGCCCCTCTAGCAAGAACTTCATCACAGTGTTTAACCTGAGGCTAAGTAAGTGAATATAATTAAATGCATTTCATGTATTTGTGAGATTTTGGGCATGTTTCCTATTCATTTCTAAAAATCAGCATTATATTTTATACTATTAGTTCCTATAAGGAATGATATATTATCAATACTCATGTAAGTGGGTTGAACATCTAGCATTATATGATTTGAAAAGTTTTCACAGTGATCAACACCTGTTAGAGATTTAGGTGGTATGTTAAATTACTTGGCTACTAAATGATTTTCCACAATGGACTGAAATTTTATAGCTTCATTATTTAGAAGTAAGTAATAAGATTTAGACTCTGAGCTGGAAAAACCTCATGTCCCATATCATTTTTAAAATATTGCTATTTACAGTGAGGAAAGTACTCAAGTACATTTATAGAGAGAAAGGTTTGGCTTTGATTTTTCTTCATCTAATTTAAGGGAAGCTAAGCAGATTTAATTTAGAAGTGCAAGATAAAAACATCAAAAAGAAAAATCAATTCTGGATGAGAAGATTGTGTTTATAATGGACTCACAGACATGCTCTTCATGATGGTGGGTGGAATGGGAAACATGTAATAATTGCTCACCATGGTATTGCTTTTCTCTAAATTGGCATTACCTGCATACAATTGAAACAACAAAACAACAACAAAGAAACAAACAGATGGAAGTTACCTTCCAGTGGCAAGTAAATTGATTCATTTGACGGTATCTTTCACATTTTGTATAAGCAGCTGAACATAGCAGAAGAAATGGAATAGAATCCAACCTCCTCCAGGCTGCATGTGAATAGTGAAGGAGAATAGATGACAACCCCTTGTTAGATACTAGGGCCACTGTTGGCCCAGTCCTGGGCAGTAAGTCTATAAGCAATGATTACTCCCACAGGTATTGCATGTCCCAACACAACAGAGCTAAAAACTAGTTAGACATAGTAACAAGTGAAATGTAATTTAAACTCAGGTTGCAGACAATGGTTTTTGTTTTGAGACAGGTTCTCACTAAGTTGCTTAGGGCCTTGCTAAATTGATGAGGCTGGTCTCAAACTTGCAATCCTCCTGCCTCAGCCTCCTGAGTTGCTGAGATTACAGGCATGTGCTGCCACACCCAACAGCAGAACTTAACTTGTTGAGAGTTTGCACTGAGTTTGGTAAAAGCAATAAATGGCCTTATAGCCATATTAAAATAATAGAAGCTGTATGAAGCCAAAACAAAAAAATAATTATTTGATATTATATTAAATTTCACAATATCTGCTTCTTTGAACTCAATCTTTCTGCTGAGTACTTATTCGAATTACACATTCTGATCAACAATAATTTCACAAAACTATACCTTTGCAAAAAGAAAAACTAACCAAGAGAAGAAAAAGAAGAGTGTAGCCTCCTTACTCCATCTCAGCGTCTCTTGTGCTCAGTGCTTGGCTATCGAAGCTTTCCTGAGTGTTTGGTGTACTTAGACCTTTGTCACTTGGTCCCTCAGAGAATTATCTAAATCAAAACAACATCTAATGCTTATTATATTCTGGAGCGGGGGGGACAGTATAATATCTCCAGTTGCAAATCTCTGGGATAAATCTCCTTATGAATCCTGCTACTATGTCAAATCCTATCATGATGGAGAAACTTGGGGAGCTTTATCTGCATTGACATCAAGTGCCTAATCTGACTGCCTCCTTCTTCTGAAGACCCCTGCTCCCCTACACCAGCTGTTCCTTCTACATAAATGACCTTTTGCGGGGGTGTTATGTGGTTGGCCATTTTGGCCATTATGGATTAAACCAAGAGGTTACTTATTTGTCTGAAGTAACTATCAGAACCCTAATCTGGTTTGGATTAAGAAATTAAATGAGATGGTCCATAATGGGTGTGGACTGACTGTGCCAATCTTTCCTCTTTGCCTGGTTTGACCATGAATCACAGAGAAGAAAACACAATTACAGAGAAGTACAGATTTCAAGATGGCAAGAAACAAAGAGAAAAGCATAAAATAGGAATGTAAGAGTAGAAGGTATGGTAAAAATCATAGTGGGAGCAAACACCTTCCCGTCATTTGAATGTCCCCACCAAAACTCATGTTGGAATTTAATCCCTATTGTGAGTTATAAGAGGTCTGACCAAGTAGGACTCTTAAGTGGTAACTGGGTCAAGAAGACTTTGCCCTCATGAATGGCTTAATCCATTCATGGATTAATGGATTAGTGGATTAAAGGGTTATTTTTGGAGTGGCTTTGTTATAAAAGGGAGCACTGACTTGCTTGTTCTTTCTTACCATGCATGTGATGCCTTCTACCATGACATGACCCAGCACGAGGCCCTCAGCAGATGGCACAGATGCTGGCACCATGCTCTTGGACTTCCAAAACCATCATCTTTAGTAACTTTTCTTTATAAATTACTCAGCCTTCTTTATGAATAATTCAGTTATAGCAAAAGAAAATGGAGTAAGATAAAACCGCTTCTAAGGGAATATAAGATCACAGATTCTTTAGAATCCTGGGAGTAGATCCATGTTCAATAACTAATCAATAATGCTCCATTTCTCCATGGAAACTTTCCACACATGTGTGGAGACACCTTGCTCCTCTGTACTGCCTAAGACCACCCACACAGATCCCTGCTTAGAGTCAGAGCCCCATCCCAGCTCCCTTACATGGATGCTGACAGTTCACTGTGACTCTGGAATATAGAATGTAGAGGACTCTATCAAGTAGCACTGACTTACAGAGTTTAATCAGTTCCAATTTTAGCACACACAGTTTCCACTAAAAATGGCGCCACTCCCTCAAGCAACTCTGCTGCCTGGTACATTGAATGATGATGAGAAAATCACTACACCACAGAGGACCACATGCTTCCCTTTTTTAGACCTACATGCAAAACTCTTCTCTCTTCCACTCGTTTTCACTCCTAAACATCTGAATTAGAGAGAGGGCAATGAAGGGCAGGGAGGGGAAGGGGAATAGGAATGATCGTAGAATTAATCAGTCATAACCCTCCTAGCCTTGTATATGAATACACAACCAGGGTAACTCCACATCATGTATGTCCACAAGAGTGGGATCTTAAATAGAATAAGTTATACTCTATGTATGTATGATCTACCAAAATACATTCTACTGTCATGTATAACTAAAAAGAATAATAATAAAAAAAGGTATAAAAATACAACTTTGTTTGTTTTTTAAAGAAGGCCCCCTTTAAAGAATGGATTTATGGGACAGGGTGACTTGAGAAATCTTGGGTGGTCATGATGTAGAATCTACCTGATATCCACTCAACAAACACTTGTCAAGCTCCTAGTAGGCAGCGCATACTCACCTAACTGGCAAGTAAGTAGACTGTATCCTCCAGGAGTGAACTGGAACAATACAAGTCCACCACTCCTCGTGCCTGAGAGTAGCTCTATTCTAATGAATGATCAATTGTTGAATAAAAATAACAAATGTTCTGTGATATGAGCCTGGCCCTCTGTGCCTGTCCCAACTCAGGCCATCTTCTGTCTGTGGCACAGGCCCAAGGGTATCATGTAGGTTTAAAAGGGTAGTTCCTTTCTAACTCAGTTGTTTAACAGGGGTTTGTGTCCATCATCATTACTTCCTCAGGGTCCCACCCGGCATTCAATATATTTGCTCGGCATATGGCATTCTTTTCTCATCATTTGCTGATGGTGTCCTGGTCATGCAATACTGAGCAGGACTTTCTCACCTATCAAACACACAATCTGTCTCCTCATAGCGATTGTGAAATAGAAAACACAACATGCATTTGCTTTAGACAAGATCATCATTCTAAGTTTATCCCATAGCTAGTTTGTCAAGTGTCTGGAAGTAGCAGGTGGAACTAGGTCACTAGCAGAAATGAAAATGTAGTCGAAATGCCATGAAAATGTGGCCCGAATGCCATAACTAAAACGGACCAACTGCCAAATGAATCGACCGTGGCCTTCTTTCAGCTGCATCATCCCGTGCTCATTCCAGCTCAGCTGTGGTCTTTATTCCTGTGTTGATTGCTGCCCCCCTCTCACAAGTGGATGGCCATCCCATTCATTAGAGCTTTGTTTTCTTGAAAATTATCATTCACAATTTTTTTGGTAACTGCCTAACATAGCAATGTCCAAGAAGTTTGAAAACGCAGGCATTTGATGGAAAAAGAATTGGAACAGAATGGTTCCATGAAAGATCAAGAAGAAAACATTCTTAATTGCTTTCTCAAAGCTGTTATTGACCTCCAATTTCTCTCCTAATTTGATTTTTTCAGAAATTCCCATTTTGAAGACAGCACCTACTATTTTTATTTTAGATACAAATTGATATTCTATTTATTAAAAAACACACTACTTTGTGAACATTAGCTGAGCAAGTGAAGAAACAAAGAAGCAAAAGGATGGCATTGACAGAGAATTAGCTGAAAGGACAACATGAAGCCTGTGTACATTTTCCAAACAGTTTTTAAGAAGTTAATGATTTTGGAGGTAAGACTGTACTGTACAATTTATATTAGGAAGAAAAGTACTATATAAATATCAACATAAATTTCAAATGAGGTCATTTCAAAACAAATTTAATTACCAAATTCCCAACATTGTTAGTGAATAGAAAATATTTATTTCCCTGGTGACTATTTATGTTGAATATTTTTTCTTATACCTGTTGACCATTTGTATGTCTTCTTGAAGAAATGTCTATTTAGGTCTATTGGCCATTTTTCAGCTTATTGACTTTTTCGTTCTTTTTGCTATTGGAATTTTGGAGTTCCTTATATATTCTGGATATTAACCCATGTCAGATGTACTGTTCAAAATATTTTCTCCTTTTCCATAGGTTGTCATTCACTCTTGTTTCTTGTAATCTCATTTGTCCATTTTTGTTTTTGTTTCTGATGCTTTTGCTTCATTTCAGTTTCTGGTCTTACATTTAAATCTTTTTTTTACATTTTTTGTTTTATTGGTTCTTCTTAGTTATACATGACAGTAGAATCCATTTTGATTAAATTATGCAAGCATGGGATATTCCATACCTTATTCTCATTAAGACTCCATTCTTGTGGGTCGGCAAGATGGTGGGATTCACTTAGGTATTTTCATATGTGTACATAGGAAAATTATGTTAGATTTATCCTCTCTACTGTCTTTCCTATTCCTATCTGCCCTTCCTTTTATTCCCCTTTGTCTCATCTACTGAACTTCTCTTCTTCGCCTTCATTGTGGTTTAGTTTCTACCTATCAGCAAAAACATTTAACCTTTGGTTTTTTGGGGGGATTGGCTTATTTCACTTAGCACGATATTCTCCAGAGCCATCCATTTACTGGAAAATGTCATGAAGTAATTCTTCTTTATGGCTGAGTAATATTCCATTGTGCATATACAACACAATTTGTTTATCCATTCATCTGTCGAAGGGCACCTAGTTGGTTCCATAGTTTAGTTATTATAAATTGTGTTGCTACAAACATTGATGTGGCTGCATCACTGTAGTATGTTGATTTTAAGTCCTTTGAATATAAGCTGAGGAATAGGATACCTGGGTCAAATGGTGGTTCCATTCCAGGTTCTCTGAGGAATCTCCATATTGCTTTCCATAGTGGTTGCACCAATTTGCAGTCCCACCAGCAATGTATGAGTACCTTTTTCCCCACATCCTTACCAACACTTACTGTTACCTGTATTCTTGATAGTTTCCATTCTGACTGGAGTGTAGTTTTAATTTGCATTTCTAACTGCTAGAGGTGCTGAACATTTTTTCATGTATTTGTTGATCATTTGTGTTTCTTCTTTTGAAAATGGTCTGTTCAGTTCCTTTGCCCATTTATTGATTGGGTTATTTGGTTTTTGGTGTTGAGTATTTTGAGTTCTTTGTGTATCCTGGAAATTAATGCCCTAAGTTGTAGGTGGCAAAGATTTTTCTCCCATTCTGTATGTTCTTTTCACCCTCTTGATTGTTTCTTTTGCTGTGAAGAAGCTTTTAATTCATGGTGAGGAGTGATATTGGCCAAATTATATTGTTACATCATGTACATGTCCAAATATGCAATAACAAATCCCAAAATTATGTACAACTACAATGCACCAATAAAAAATGTGGAAAGAAAAATCTTTAAGTCATTTTGAATTGATATTAGTAACTGGTGAGTAATAGGGGTCCAGTTTCATTCTTCCGCATGTTTCTTGTAATCTCATTTGTCCATTTTTGTTTTTGTGCTATTTATTATAGTATTTCTAGCACTATGTATTGAAGAGACTGTTTTTTCTATATCAAATATTCTCTGCCAAAAATCAGTGCACTATAGATGTGTAGATTTACTTGCAGGCTCTCTGTTTTGTTCCACTATTCTTGGTATCTATTTTTAAACCAATACTCTGCTATTTTGATTACTGCAGCTCTGTAGCGTATTTCATGAGCAGGCATAATGCATCCTGATTTCTTCTTTTTGCTCAAAATGGCTTAGACTGATTGAGGGATTTGTGGTATGTTTTAGGTTTGCCTTTTCTAATTCTGCAGATAAAGTCTTTGGTATTTTGGTAGGGATTGCACTGAATCTGTTGATTAAACTGGGTAATATGAACATTTTAACAATCTTGATTCTTTAAATTCATGAATATAAGATGTCTTTCCTTTTTTTTTTGCATCCTTTTTAATTTTTCTTCTGTGGTTTATAGTTTTTGAAAATCAAAACCACAATGAGATACAAATTTGCTTCATTAAGAGTGACCATTATTAAAAAGACAAAAGATAAAGAGCATGGAAGATGTGGAGAAAAGGAAACACTTTCATGCTGTTGGCAGGAATGTGAAGTAGTACAGGCATTTTGGAAAACAGTATGTAGGTTCCTCATGTGATCTAGCAATCTCAGTACTGGTTATATATATCCAAAGAAAAGGAAATTGGTATGTTGAAAAATCTTTTGTACACCTATGTTTATTATGGCATAATTCATAATAGCCAAAAAATGGAAATAACTTAAGTGCCCATCAACAGATGACTGGATAAAGAAAAAGTGGTATGTATACACAATGGAATACTCTCCAGATTTAAAAAAAAAAAAGAATGAAATCCTGTAATTTGTGATATCATGGATGTAGCTGGAGATCATTATGTTAAATGAAATAGGCCAGGCCCAGGGTCTCTTTCATATGTAGAACATAAGAAAGTTGACATTGAAATTGAGAGTAGAAGGGTGGTTACAGAAGAGAGCAAGAGGAGGAGGAAGAGGAAGAGGAAGAATGGTTTATCCTAATTTTTAAACATTATTCAATGAATGCATGGATCAAAACATCATATGATACCCTGGAGATATGTAAAAATTTTATGTATTTTTGTGCATCAGTTAAAAGTAATTTTAATTTAAATACAAAGGAAATGTAACATTAAGCGGTAATAACATTTAGCCAGGCATTGTAGTGTGTGGCGGGCAAAACCCAGGGCCCAGGGTTACGCCATGTGCTTCTAAAGATGGCGACTGGCAGAGAGTAAAGGGCGTCCTGATTATGCCTGGAGAAGGGCAGAAAGCGTTTACCATTGGCTGTACGATAATCAGTTCAGCCGCCTAGCGCGTGGACAGATATACTTTACATGTATGCTCCAGCGAGTGACTGCTTGACCTTTAACAGGATTGGAAGGACATATCTGGTTACAATTGCTTATGCATGAGACTGCTTATATATTGAGGGTGTTATTTGAATAAACGGGAAGCTGCTTCATGAATCTCTGAAGTGAACGTGTCTTCTGTCCCGCTGGTCGGGCCGTAAGCGCAAGAAGTGGCGCCGAGCTGCTTGGAGCAAGCCAGGCAAAGAAGCCGCGGTTTTCCATAAGCAGAGCTGTTTGGAGCAGCCCCCGTGGCAAGCAGCGGTTTTCGGTAGTAGTGCATGCCTGTAATACCAATGTCTTGAGAGACGCAGGTGGATCACAAGTTCAAGACCAGCCTCAGCAACTTAGTGAGGCTGTAAGCAACTTAGTGAGACCCTGTCTCAAAATAAAAAAATAAAAAATAAAAAGAACTGGGGATGTGACTCACTGGTTATTATCCCTGGGTTCAATTCCATATTTTACATATTTTGTGCATATATTCAGTAATAAGCCAAAATTTCAGTTGAGTAATCTCAAATCATATATATATATATATATATATATGATATCATTCAAATTTATCTCCCACTTACCATTTGATTCTAATTATTTTGTGTATGTGGTGACAGGCCCTCATATATGCTGAGCAGCAGCTCTATAATTGAGCTATACACCCAACCCTGATTCTAATTTTTTGCCCTAACTTTATAAATTTATCCATGTTACAAACCACTTGAAGGGATTAGAAGCAAACAAAAAACGAAGGTACAATAGATGTGATTGTTTGCAAAAATCAAGGAATGAAAAATCATTAAAATTTCCAAGATCCTGCCAAGTAATCTTTAAAACCAAGGAACAGAATAATTTACATAATATAAATCATAGAAAGACTTCAGAGAGAAACAACTGACTACTGCAGGTCTCATCAACTTAGTCTCTTAATGAAGGCAGGAGGACCAGAAGGAGATCTATCCTCTCTAGACAAAAACCCCACCAGGAGGGACTTAAGAGAACTTGCCAACATACCCCCTAGTTCCTGCGCAAGATATAGAAGAGAGCTAAGAACTAGTAGCTAGACCTCAGAGTGGGCACCATTTCCACAAGGTCTGGCAAGATTGCAGCCAGATCCCTGGGTAGATGGCTAAAATTAGCCATTCATTCACTTTGAATAATGAAAGCTCAGGAACAAATTTGCCGAACTGTTCTAGGTCAACAGTTCATTTCTTGGCCATAATAATCTAGGATCCTATACAAACACTCTAAAAAAATCATGTATTACTGCATTAGGATGAAGAATATCCAGGCTGAATTTAGACAATATGTTAAAATTGTCTATCCAAAATCTAGATATTTAAAAAATTTGGGCCTAGGCAAAATGGAATATGGAAGCATTCATTGACAATCACTTGCATGCACTAGTCAGGGAGAATAAGAATACTTTCACACTTTGGGATCAAACCATTGAACCTTAAAATATTAAATGGCAATATGCTCAGCATTTATAATAGTATGTGAAACACAATGGCGCCCAAGTTAATATTGTATTATGTTGTAGTAATCTTGGTTAACATTCTGGACTTTGGACAGATAGGCGTAACTTTGAATCTTAAATATGCCAATTTCCCCTATTTAACTTTGTAAAAGTTTCTGCATTTTGTGAACCTGAGATGCTCCCTGTATAACAGGAATAATGTCAGTTCCTAACCTGTAGTGTTGCTGGAAAACTACATGAATTAATGTTTTTCAAAGGGCCGATAACTGATTTTAAAGACAAAATTCAAGGGGGTTGGTGCTGGACGAGTGCAGACATAATACAAAACACATATGCGAAAAATGTTTAGAAAAAAAATTCTAGCATGTATTACTTGGCACAAAAATTTTAAAAGATTAGTAATAATCGTGTAAGCAAGTATTAAGTGAATCAGTGTGATGACTGAGAGAATAGCAGGCTTTGCAGTCTACAGCCTGGGGTTAAATATTTGTCATATATATGTGTGTTTCACATACTCTTATTGTATTTCACATTATCTAGGATGGAATGTCGGCATAATTAATCATCAGAAAGAACATCATTTACTTAATGTTTGGCAGGAAATCCTGTGAGAACTGAGGTATAATAAACATTTCTTTCTTTTGTCCTCCTTTCTAGAAACTTCTCTATCCCACTTGCCTACATTGGGTGGATGAGAAATAAATCATACAGTCCTGTGATGTGAAATTACAAAGATTTGAGAGTTGTTTCTGCAGTGCTGATAATGGAAAGTGACTGATAAGAATAACATTTTATAAACAGAAAAAAAATGATAAGAAACCAGATTGTGGAAGTGGAGTTTACTCACCGGTTTGGTCTGCATAATAAAACATCACTGAATCAATGGCTTATGCATCAGAAATATATTTTTCTCATATTTTGGAAGCTGAAAGATTGTGATTTTTGTGTTAGTATGGTCAGATTCTGGTGAGGTTGCCTTTCCAAGATTGCAGTGTGTTATAGTCAGCTTTTGTTGTTCTGACCAAAAGACCTGACAAGAACAACTTAGAAGAGAAAAAAGTTTATTTTGGCTCATGGCTTCAGAGGTCTCAGCCCATAGTCAGCCAACTTCATAGCTCTGTTCCTGAGATAAGGCAGAACATGAAGGTGGAAGGGTATGCTAGAGGAAATCTGCTCAGTTCACAGTGGCCTGGAAGCACAGAGAGAAGAGAAGGAACCACAGACAAAATACAAACCCCAAAGGCACACCTTCAGTAACATACTTCCTCCAATTACACTCAATCTGCCTACGGTCACCACCCAATTAATCCATATCAGTGGATTAATCCACCAATTAGTCTAAGGCTCCCATAACCCGATCATTTCACTCTAAACATTCTTCCATTGTTTCACACAAGAGCTTTTGGGGGACATCTCATATCTAAACTAAAAGACAGTCACCTTCTTAGTGTGCCATCACTGGGAAATAACAGAGGAAATATCATTGCAGGGGAATAAATAGCAGGGGAGTATGGAGGGAGAGAGAGAGAGAGAAAAGAGACAAGCTCTCAGGAATGTCTTCTTATTAGGGCACTAATCCTTTAAGATTACGCTACCCTTATGACCTCATCTACACCTCTCAAACACCTGCAGATCAGGAGTCAGGGCTTCCTGCATATGAATCTTGGAGTGGGTGCTGCACAATTCAGCTCACGGTATGGAGATAGAACTTGAAAAGTTAGACAAAGTAAAAACCCAATGCTGGAGTTCAAACCCTATAGCAACAAACAGTAATGTTGGGCATACTGCAAAAACTGAACAACAACCATCTTTATTTAGTGAATTCTTGATCTCCAGACCCAACTGTAATGATAGTCTGATCTCAGAAAAGAAAAAAACAAAAGAAAAGTTCAAAGACTAAGGATCAGTAGAAAGGAAATTTTAAAGAGGCCATGCAACTAAATGTCAGTGTGTATCTGATTATGGGAATGCAGATAGAGAAAAGATAAGGGGACGGCAGACAACGAAAAGAATCAATGTTGGAACTCAAAATCCTGCAGCAGTCAGACTACAGAGATGAAAGTCAGGGTGTCCTAGAATCACTGGCCAAGTTCAAAGCCTTGCTGACTCCTGAGCTAAATTCATGCAGGAAAAGTCCAAAGCTTCTAGAAGAAACAATGCCTGCACATTTATAAAATCTGAACCAAGATTTCAGTTTTTGCTCACTATAAGGAAGTAGAATTCAGGATTTGAATCCTGTCACATTTTAAAGGCTTAGCAAACACTTCAAAATCACACTGCAGTAGTGAAGGCTAAGGCTTATTCTCAGATGACAAACAAAACTGAAATTTTGTGTGAAAGAGTCTCCAAAATTCAAGTCAATCACCCAGGATTTTAAACATCATATGAAAACCATGAAAATAATTTTTTTAAAGAAAGATAATAGAATCTAGAGTTCCTAATTGGATATTATTCTTATTTTTGAATGTAAAATTCTTTTAAAACATGAAAATATTTTTATATTCAAGAAAATCAAAAGAAACAGGTTCCCAATTACCAAGTTGTTAGAATTAATGAGAAGAATCTTTAAAGTATATATTGTAAGTATATTGGACACTTACAGGAAAAGATGAGTAAATGAGGGAATTGACAGAGAACCCTAGAAGAGCAAAGCAAACTATGAAAAGCATCACATAAGCTGGGTGTGAGGGCACTACTTGTGATGCCATTGACTGGGGAGGCTGAGGCAGGAGGATTTCAAGTAAAAAGCCAACCTCAGAAACTTAGAAAGGTCTTATGCAACTTGGTGAGTCTCTGTCATTTGGCTCAATGGTTAAGCACATCTGGGTTCAATCCTTGGTACAAAAAACAAAACAAAACAAAAAAACCCCACATATATCACATAGAAATTCTAGAGTTGTGAAGCAGTTATTTTTATGAAATGAAAATTTGCTGGCCTAATAAAATACTACAGCCTTTAAGAAAGAGTTACCAAACTATAGAGAACATAAATAGATTCCATTCAATATGAAAGGGAGACCATAAGATTGAAAAAATAAAATGAACAGAGCTTTCGTGACCTATGGAACAATCTTAAATAATCAAATATGCAACTAAACGAAGTCTCAGAAGAAACAATGGCATATAAAAATATATGGAAAGAGAAAAAAGATAAATATTCCCCAATTCATGGAAAACATCTCAACTTATAGATACAAGAAGCTCAATAAATTCTAAACAGGATAAATACAAAGCAAACCATATGAAGGCACATCACAGTCCCACTTCAGAAAACCAAATGATCAGAAACTCTTGAAAGCGGTGGGAAAAACCCAGCACTTTATAACTAATGAACACAAAGTTGCAATAACTGTTCTTCAGAAACAATGGCAGTCAGGGGTACGATACAATAGCATTGTGAAAGTACTGAGAGTATAAATTTTAACTTGAATTCTGCATTTGGAGGAGGTGGGGATCCATATGAAGACAAACTCAAAACAAAACAAAACCACAGTAAATAAATAAACCATTATCAGACAAATGAAAACTTACACCTTTGTTTGGCAGCAGAACTGCAAGCAAGAAATGCTAACACAAAATTTTTCAGGTTCCAGACCACTTAAGGAGTAAATAGAATTTTAAATAACAAATAACTGGGTAAATAAACTATGCTTTCTTAGTTACCATTAAAGGAAACTGCTGAATGAGAAAATTTAGCATTATGAGATGTATGATATACCACGATGTAACAAAATCGGTTGACAAAATCACTTAGCATAGGGATAAGTTAAAATGAATTTATACCTTTGCAATTCTCTTAAATTTTATGTGAAGTAGTAAGTTGTAATCTTAGAGTGGACTGTGATACATTAAGGTATAGATAAATAGCTCTAAAAGAATCTAAAAAAGATATAACCAAAAGCCGTGAAAACAAATTAGTCAACAGACATTGAATTAATCTAATAAATATTTTATGGATAAATAGAAGACATAAAAGGAGAAAAGCAGGACTTTAAGAAATCAAAAAGAATACACTAAGAGGAAAATGGCAGACCTAAACATGGTTGTATTACACAGAAATCTTCTAAGCACTCAAATGAACTGAGGACAAAATGAAGACATTAAATGCTACCTACATGACATATGCTTTAAGTATAAAGACACAATTAGAAAATGGAAAAAGGACTGGGGTTGTAGCTCAGTGGTAGAGTGCTTGCCTAGCATGTCTGAGGCACTGGATTCAATCCTCAGCACCACATATAAATAAAGGTCCATCGACAACTAAAAAAAATATTTAAAAAAATGGAAAAAGATACACCCTGCAAAGAGTGCGCATAAGAAAACTGGTAGGAATATACTAATATTCAACAAGTCTTCAAACTTCCAAGCTAAATCCAAAGTGAAATATGAATATATACCTATTAGAAAGGCTGAAACTAAAAAGACTAGCAAAATCCAAATTTGGAGACACCATGAAGCAACTATACGTCTCATTGTTTGTGGGAATGAAAATGGAGAAACTATCTCGGCTAACATTTTAGAAGATTTTAACATAGTTAGACATAAAGCTTCCCTATGGCCCAACAATTGTATTACTGAGAAATTTCCAAGAAAACAGGAAATAGATGTTTCAAAGACTTGTACAAACCAGTTCATAACGGATTTTTCACAATAAACAAACTGAAAATCACACAAATGTCCATCAGCTAGAAAACAGATAAACAAATCCTGGTGTATTCGTAAGACAAAATATAATTCAGAAACAGGAAGAGACAAACTACTAATCACCCAGAGAGATGAATCTCAAGAATATATTTTAAGCAAAATAAGCCAGATACAAAAGATTACATCGTGTTTACTTCCCTTCCCCAGGCGTTCAAGAACAATCAAACCAACATGTTATGATGAAAATCAGAATATGTTTTGCTTTTACATGTGGAAGGGTTGGTCAGAGGGGACACAAGGAAGCCCTGGGTTGATGGAAACATTCTATACATTGATGAAGTAAGGGCTACCTGAGGGTATACATTTACCAAAGCTCTCTTAACCGTTCTTTTACGGTCTGAGAATTTTACTGTGTGTAAATTTTTCTTTAATTAAAATAAACACGTTTCTAAATAATACTAGAGTTGCAGTTTTCAGGTTCATTTAATTTCAAATCCTATAACTTTTCCACTATTCCACACTACATTCATTAACATTAAACTGTCACAGGAATTTTAGCTTATGATCTATGTTGAAATTTTTATCTATGAAAAACTACCCTATTTTTGTTTTTCTAATAGCAATATCTTCCCTTTGTACAATTTGCTTTCTGGGGAAGAAAAGGAAGTGAGCCCCTTGGGAAGCTGCAAGGAGCTCTTTAAAACTGCAGGGATGCCAATTTACATAGTCTCAGGAAGTGCCTGAGTAGAGTTCCCAGAGCGATAGTCCCATAATACCAAGTATGCAGATACCACATTGTTTCATAAAGCATGTATTTCAACAGTCATCTAAAAGTAATGAGAAGTACACAAAAATTACAAAAGTTTATGAAGTCAGCATATTATAAAAGTTTGGGCTTTCTAGTTCTGTCCCATTTTTCTACTGCACTTTTATATCTACAGTGAAGATTTAAGAGGCAAATCTATGCCTGTCACCTTTGGTGGGTCAAATAAAGAAAAGCTGTATGTGCAACTAAAGCCATAAACTGCTCCAGGCCTAATGTTTTTCTCCATTCCCTGTATATTCATTTAGTCATTCATTCAATCATAAAAGTTACTTGAGTTTCAGATTAGTGCTGAAATAAGATTAAGCACAAATGAGATATAGGTCCTGGCTTTAAGAAGCTTAGTCTAACAGCGGCTATAGATAATTACAAAGATAAAGCTAAAACTTCACGGTAAGTGCTAGAATTAAGAAAGACCCTTAGCATCAGAGAAGGTATTTAATGGCCATTTAGGTATGCTTCTGCATCCATAAAGATATCATATATACATATATTAGCATATGATATAATATATATCGCATATATCTTATATACATTCCATGTATTACCATATGTACATATAATATATATCATATAAATAAATATATTATACATATGTTTATATGATATAATACATTATACATTATTTATAGTATTTCTCAATGAAGGAAGCAAAGCATTATTTATCTAACTACATGCATACACTCCAAGTCTCATCTCTTCCTTAAGCAGAAAATTAACAATATACATAACCCAGCATCCTAAGGAGTCAGATAAATTGTGATAGCTCTTTACAAATGGAGTTCATCGTATGGAGCTACCCATCTTAGATGTCCTTTTTATAAATGGCACCTAAAAGTACTTCCTAACAGATTTCTCTACTATAGCTATAATTATAGTCTTACTGAAGAGAAAAATCAAGAACTAAGGACATATATTTTCACCTTGGAGTTCTTTAGATAATATCTTCTTTGCTATTTGGTAGATGACATAGATATCTGGGACAAGTACTTTGTGAAATTAATTCACAGATGAGAAAAAAAATCTCATATCCCATTCAAAATTTCAGGGTTGGTGGACATTTCCTAATGACACCTTCTTCATTTGTTTGATAGCTCAAAATCGAATCTAGAAACTACTACTTGATTCATGGAAATGTGTTATGTCATTGTAGGTGAATTATATTTTCAAGCTAGCCTGATTCATATTTCCGGATTGCTGGACATAGGTTTTAATATAAGCACTTCAACATGCAGAGACCCAACGAATAACAATCCACTAGATTTGGAATTGTTAATTCATTTATCAAGTTATTCAACAGGCTCGGAATTAACATTTCTTGGCGTATCATTCCAACCTTCAACATTCATGACATAAAGTTGAATCACTAGAAAAAGGAAACAGCTGTTCTGAGGAAATAAGGGAACTCTGTTAAAAAACTTCAGAATCATTCTGGGTAATTTGTTCACATTCTGGAAATTAACAGCTGCTTTGCAAACACAAAATCCATACACTTCAGTATTTATTTTACTTTTTCTCTTTGCCGTTTTGATGTTTGTCATCAGGATGCAATAGCTGAGATTACACAGTTATTGTATGTTGGACTTTCACCAGTTACCCATCTACAGGAGGTTTAATGATGCTTTATTGCTTCCACAACCACAGACAATAAGTAAAAGATAAAAAAATCTGCAGTTATAATGGAGTGGTTGCCCTTGTTAAATGAGCACAGGAATCCAGAATTTCAACATGCTAGATCAGGCCATGGAATGTGACCATTGAGAAGTTCGAGTCTGGTGACATCACAATTTTCAGTAGTGTTAAGTATATGGAGACCAAACCAGCAAGGGAGCTCGAAGAACTTAGGCAGTGGACAATATTCAGTCCATTTATGATATGCATAATACCTTATAAAGTGAATGAAAGATTCTTTATTGCGGTACTTATTTTAGCAATCCTAATTATTTTGTATTCTGTATCACTCTACTCATTAGTAGATAAGTTTGATGCTGTCTTCAAGTTTTCATACACTCTACTCCATAGGAAAAGGGAATGATTTGGGGATTTTTCTTGGTTCTCCATAGACTACTTCTTTCAGGCTAAGGTATAGAAGAACCTAATCTGATTGGATTGGCACAACATACTAGCATCTAATGACTGATATGTCTTCCCTGGGTATATAGTTACTGCACACACAGCATGAGGTGTATCCTGATTTTCTTCTATCCTCTTAGACATGCCAATCTGTAGGCACAATGCTCACCTTGGCTATCAAACTAAGTGGTGATGAGGGTTGGGCTCCCTCTCTGGGTAAGTCAAATCCACCCCTATCTTCTTATTGATAAATGATCAATTTGGCTTTGCCCTGAATGCATGGGTAGCTTGTAGTAGAAGTTGAGCACTAGATCCAGATTGTAACGCTATTGTCTCCATATTTTGGCCTTTTGTGTTCATTTCTGATGAGTTATACCTCATAGAAGAAGGGGAACAACACTGGTACTCTAACTTCACTATTCACCATTACTTCTTGCCTTCATTTCTCAACTATAAATGATTTTGACAAAGAATATCTGTAGTATAAAATATCTGGACAAATCCCTGGTATCTAGCTCAGTGCTTCCAAAATCCTTGGAATTTCCAGGCTGATAGGAATGTCTCTGTTATCCTAATGAGGTAACTGTGGTTGGCCCTAATTACCTTCAACTAGAGGTTGGTCAAAAGAAAGGTCAACTATTGTCATTAAAGCATGGATCACTGAGCCATCCTGACCTCCTGGGAGGTGATGGGGTTGGAGTTTGAGTGCAACCATGTGTCTGATGCTTTCATTCATCATGCCTGTGTAGTGAAACTCCAAGAAAAACTCCGAACCCCAGGGCTCAGAGCAGTTCCTGGTTGGTGAACACACTGATGTGCCCAGACTACAGGAGGAGAACACAAAGAAGCTGCTTGCTCCCTCCTGGACTTCGACATAAGTGAATCCTTTATACTAAAACTATAATCATAGATTCAGTACTTTTATGAGTTATGTGAATTATTCAAGGAAATGATTGAGCCTATTGAAATTATGAGAATCTCTAAACTCATTTCATCAGAAGGATGAGTGACTTGGGGACCATCAAAATATGGTTGGTGTGTGAAGTAAGGCAGCTGTGTGGGTGACTGAGTCTTTGAGGTGTGGGCCTCTGCTAACTCAGGTGGTTAGCATCAGAACTGTATTGCTGTATTCACTATGTGTGTCAGACCCCTGGCACTGGTACAGAATGGAATTTTTAGGAACCACCTGAGTGAGGTAAGTTAAAGATTAGGAAGAATAGCATATTTTTGTAGGCAACATATAAATTTTTAGAGAAAATACTTGAAATAGATGTATAAAAGGCAAGTGATTCTTCTAACTGTAAAGATAATACAGTAGCTTCAAGATTTTGTTTCAAGTAATAAAGTGTGTATGCATAAGTTTATGTAAACATGCGCTACATACATAAAAGCTGTAGGTATCAAATGTATATTATGCATATGGATCTAGATATGTGTATAAAGCATGTGTACTCTTTTTGTAAAAGACTTGAGTCATTAGTTATTTGGTTTTTCAACAAAGATGCTACTTTTCCTTGAGAAATGGACCATCTTAAAGGATTAAAATAAGGACCGATAGAGAAATATATTGAGTAGCCAAGAAGAAACATGGCAAAGTAGACACAAAAGAGATGTCCTTTGAGAACAGAATGGTGACCCTATCTTTTTGACCTTTTGTATTTTATCTGTATTACATTAAGATAACATAGAATACTCTACCCCAAAATAAAATATGAAAATGTCTATCTCTGATAAACAAAATATTAACCTATTTTTAAAATACTTTTTAGATTTTGATAGACCTTTATTTTATTCATTTATTCATATGTAGTGCTGAGAATTGAACCCATTGCCTCACACATGCTAAGCAAGAGCTTTACCACTGAACCACAACCTCAGCCCTCAACCTATTTTTTTAAAGCAATTAATGGGGAATGAATCTTGTTTTCATCTCCAAAGTCACAGTCTCACCAAAATGTGTCATTTTACTATCAATAGTCCTTATTGTGCAAAATAAATATTTAGAGCAATGGAAGGAAAAGCAAAAGGACAGACACTAAACTCAATCATTCCTTAAAGAAAGGGCATCAGTTTGTTGACGAATCCCTCACTAAGTCATTTCAGAGAGGAATGCTTTGAAAAGAAAGTGGGAAGTTAATGAGTTTAGAGATGAAGTTGAGCCACTTAGAAATGTGAGCAAAAGAGTGGAATCTAGGGACTCATTGCTTCCATTTCTCCATCTGTCAGATAATTAAAGCTATTTTCCTTCTTCTGAAACGTTTAGGAAAGATTTGTTAATTTCCTACAGTATGTTGAAAGCAAAACTGTTTCTTTTCAGCTGGTCTGTTTCTTACATTTACTTGGTCAGGTATTACTGTAAATCAACACCAGAGACCAAGAGATTCAACTACAGTAACTCCAAGAACATATAATCATGAATGAACAAGAAATTAAATCAATAGGGAAAGGTTTCCAGCCTCCTTTGATTAAAAAGTGGAACTGCCACTTTTTAAAATCTGTTTCATAAAACACGAATAAATATCCCGTCTGTACTAAAAACACTAATATATTAATAAAGCATCCTTAGTTGAATTAAGATCTAATAACTTTCTAGCATTTACTTTATATGTGGCTATATGCTAAGTGACTTGCATGCATTAACTTATTTCATTTCCAAAATTATAATTATTGAATACATGTTATTATTCCCATTTTGTAAATTAGGAAATGGAGGTACAGCAAGTTTAATTATTTTGGCCTAAATTAGCTGCACAGCTAAGAGGTAGAGGATCTAAAATATAAATTCTGTAGCCTGTGGTAATAGTTATATTGCCTATAGATGCTGTATATTTTATTCAGCTTTTTAGCCATTGTGGGGAAAAGACCCAACAAGAAAATCTTAGAGGAGGATAAGTTTGCTGTTTGACTCACAGTCTCAGAGTTCTCAGCTCATAGATGGCTAAGTCCATTGCCAATTGGGTTTTTATAAACCTAACTACTCTACCCTGTCTCACAAATTCTAAGGGTTCTAACTTGAACCCAACAGCTTACTGAGTCTTCTTGGGTCTTCCAGGATCCCAAGAGACTTATGATCCTAATGAACACCCACATTTGAAGAAGATTACAACTGAAAACATCAAACAATAAACAATAAGCTAAGTATTAAACCAAGAGGCTGGTAAGCAAATCTTCTGAACATTACAGGTAGAACAACCATGTGCCAAATTTCAGATCATATATTAAATAATTACTTTTTGGATGTTTTACCCTGAAGTTAGCTAATTAGTCCTGGGCAAGGTAAATTTGAGGGCTTATAATAGATTCTGATATGACATATCATGAATTCCTTAATTTTATGTCTTAAAAGAAACTTTAAAAATAAAAATTCACAAATCCTTCCATTGGATACATGAGAAAACTGAGCTTACAGTAAGCAGAAAAGTTATGCCACGTAATTACTAAGTTTGACAACTGCAACACCAGTTAGAAAAGAGCTTTCTGATACTATGCCAAGACAATACCTTCACAGGAAATAACACAAAGTAGCTAAGTGGCATTCACAGCTCCTAAAATTAGTCTATTTTTAAACTCAGTCTGTACCACACTGTCAGAAACATTTATTCCTGACATTAAATGTCTGGCTTTAATTAAGTTATTTATATAGATTTTTACTCCAAATGTATTTGTTGAAAAGGTGGACTATATCAAAAACAAATTGTGAGATTTTGTTATGTACTACAATATCTCCCCTCCTGCACATAAATGATTTAATGAGATAATGGGACTTTGGAAGGATGCACAAATTCAAAAGGGAGCAGACGCTGCCAAAAAAGGTCATTTCTTGATGCCTGTAGCAAAGGGAAATGTTCAAAATGGACCAGTGTGAACACACCAGGAGGCACTTTGTAACGTTCTTTGCAGTCATTTACAAGGTATTTTATGTGATGTGTTTGATGAAAATAATAAACATCTTATATCAAATGGCTGAAATAATGTCTCATGGTTCTGCTATGTCACTGGAGAAACCTAGAGAATGTTTAAGTTCCATGCAAAGTTATCAGCATTTAAGAAGTCTATTGGTTACTCTATCATAAATTATTGTTGTTTTGGGGGGTTGTTTTTATGTTTTTGCTTTTATATATCATGGTAAGTCCACAAATAAATCCTTTTGGCAACTATTAACCTGTAAAATTCCTCTAGCTCTAAGCTGAAATTTTGACATGAATTAATCTGTACATAACAAATTCCAAAGAATGTTCCAAAATAGGGAACATGCAGTATCAGTATCTTGGGACAAATAAACCATTACAGAAACATTCAATATGTTAATAATTCAAAATTAGATGTTTAATGTTCATCTCGGTGTGTCTTCTGTATTTCTTACTCTTCGAATAATTTTCTTAAGCAATTGTTTGGAAAAGTTTTGGAATAGGATTCCCTAATAGTTTAAGATATTCTTGTTAAGAAGCTAAATTCATCCCTGAAGCATTTCAAAGATCCACTGCTGGCTTTGCATTAGCAACCAATGTATGAGACAGAATCACTTTCTAAATCCTGGAATCTTGCTTTTTTTTTTTTTTTTTAACTTTATTAATGGTCATTGGTTTATAGTCTGAGTCCTTGAAGACATTAAAGACCAAAAGTAAGGGTTTTCTGCATAGAGAATTGTGAGATCAAATCCTGCATCCTTGACTTGAGAACAGTGTCACCCCTCTGTGCCACACCAAGTAGAACATCTGTCCACTGCCACTATGGGAACTTCGGTGATACCAATGAATTAGGCAGGTATTAGAGCTGAGGGTCAGTTGGTCATGGTTTTCACTTTTGGAAGAGGGGGTTGGAGGTCTCTTCTGGTGGCAGCATTTGGAATACTTTTACATTTTGAATGACACTGTTCTAGAAAGTCTTCTATATTAAAATACCTACTCTCAAGGCCCCTCATTCAAGTCAAGATCCCATTCTTTTAATTTCCTAACAGTTCTGCATTTCCAGAGTAATCTTTCCACATTTTCAAACTCATCTTTCTCAGTAGCTCACTTTCCACCATTGACAAAATAAAATACAAAACCAAATAAAAGAAACTAAAAATCAACCAAACCAATAAGGCTGGCCTTGAACTTTTGATCCTCCTGCCTCAGCCTCCTGAGCCACTGGGATAAGCAGTGTGTACCACCATGCCTAACTCAATCATCTACTTTTAATTCATTACTAATTTCAGTGTTTAGCTTTGCCTCCACCCTTATTCTCATCAGACCTATTTTACAATGTCTCTGGAATTATCATTATTTCCCAACTACCCACTCTTATTTCATTGGTTTCTTCCTCTTTCCCTGACAACACAAATGCAAGATCTTCAAAGATGGACCGTAGTTTTTAAACTCTTGAATGAATCTTTGAGACAATCAGAAACAGACCTCTTCTATGATGTCCATCTCTTGAGATGATTATATCAACTATCAGCACTCTGTCGAGTTCTGCCTTCAGTTCTGACTTTCCTGGGAATAAGTTCTCTGAAATCTCTGCACAAAGAGCAGAGAGAAGATATGCAATTGTCCTGATTCTCTCACATCTCCTAGTCAGCACTTTGATTGAATGAATACAATTAGATGAGAAAGAAAATCTCTACAGTATGTTTGGAGAATTATGGAAGAAACACAAACAACCTTAAAAGAAACTGGATATACAAAAAGCAGACCATTCTATGAAACCTGCTGCAATGTGAGTAAATCACATAATTTGAGAAATTGATACTTTTATACCATTCTCATTGATTTTATGACTTGATATTTTATTTATCCTGTTCTCTCCCCTTTAGATTTTATGCTATCCCTGATACAACTGAATTCTGAAAGATACTGGCTGCATACTGTTTAAAATAAAATAACTGCCAAATGAAATTGGGATTTCTCAAAAGATAAAGTTTTACCAAAATCATTAGAAAACAGGAAAAACCTACAGTACTAAAAAGGTCACAAACAATTTTACTAACTGACTCTTGCTTCTGGTAGGGAGAAGCTGGCCTTTCTTTTCTGAGCTATAACAACAACAAGCTGGTAACAAAGAAAGTCTTTGTTTTTCATTTTTTGTTTTTTTGGGTACTAGGGAACCCAGGGAATTTTAACCACCGAGCCACATCCGTGGCCCTTTTATATATTTTATTAGACACAGGGTTTTGCTGAGCTTCTCAGGGACTTACTCAGTTGGTGAGCCTGGGTTTGAACTCATGATCTTCCTACCTCAACCTCCCGAGTCACTGGGATTACAGGCGTGCACCACTGTGCCTGGTGAAGTCTTTGCTTTTAAGGCAGGAGCCTGCCCAAATATAGCCTGGTAGGATGTCAAGTTTGCCAAAGCACTGAGGGAAATCCTCCAGAAAAGCCTTGAATGGATTCTGTTTATACACCAGAATGAATGAAAGCGTTCATTCGACAATCCCTATTTATCATTTAAATGGAAAAATTGCAACCAAGTGTTTTCTGAGACCATGTGTTTATATGTTTATGTTATAGTGGCTCCAGCATATGTAGCCACTATGCTGCCATAATGGCTCAGGCACTTATTCTACCTAAGCAGCCATTTATCATCAAAGTACCCTTAATGTCATTTTAAAATTCCACTTAAATTTCATATTCTTGAATTTCTCATACAATTTAGATTCCTTTCCACAGATGTCTTGCTTTGAAAATTCTCTTAGGTTCTCCTTCGAATCATACTTGAGTCAACTGTCCATCTTGACAATCCAATCTACATAACTTCCCTGAGTTGGACAACCAGGAAGAACGGAAGGGCTGATGTTTTCTTCCAGGAGGAGTCCCCTCTTTGGTATAGCCTAACTCTCTAAGTCATAGCAGAGGGGAAAAAGGGCTGAAGCCTGGAGACTGGCAAATGTAGTAAACACATGTGGATTAGCCACAGATTCATTGCTAAATACTCCATATTAATCCTCCTAACTTGAGTGTTAACTAGGGATATTCATTTTTAGGTTTGGAAACATTGACAGCTTGGTCCAAGGATCCACAGTCACAAGCAGATGAGAACACAGGTGAATCTGTTTGCAAAACTTGTTTATGTCACACTTTTGCCCAGGAAATAATATTTTCTCTCTTATATACATTAGTCAGTATTGACTAACTGATAGAAAGTTTTCATTTTAATATTAACAGTTATTTCTTATATTCATAATCACTTAGTTCTTACCACATATATTTATTTATTTATTTTATTTATTTAATTAATTAATTTATTTTTGGTACCAAGGATTGAACCCAAGAGCACTTAACCACTGGGCCACATGCCCCTCCTTCTCCCCTCCCCTCTTTTCATTTTTTATTTTCAGATAGGATTTCGATAAGTTGCTTAGGGCCTCCCTAAGTTGCTCAGGCTGGCCTCAAATTTGACTTCTTCCTGCCTCAGCCTCCTGACTTTCTGGGATTACAGGCATGAGGTCCAGCTCACCACCTTTGAACAGGTAGGCAATGTATCATTTGTAATTTAGGGATTAAAGAGTTGTTTCTATAAATCCTAATGCTGCAGAGCTCTTAGAGAGACGTCCAAGGACCCCTGTCCTACAGAACATTCATTTTTTAGGACAGTTCTCTTACTTTCTGTCTTTCATCTCTGTATTCAGGGTTTTGTACTTAGAATATTCACTTACGATGGTATCTGAAAATTTTATTCTATGGACCAATAGGGAATAAAGATAAATAAAGTCTGTCTACCTTTCTTTTCCTTCAGCTGTCTCTCTTAAGTTCCTAGATCCTGAAAGTTTTCTTCTCTTTGCTGTAAACAAACACTTTTTCTAGTTATCTGGGAAAAAGGTCATGAGTGTTATACATTAACTTTTCATTTAGGGTGAGAAAATGGAATATATTCCAGCATAGACGATGTACGATAGCTTAGCAGAGAGCTTAACCCAAGCCTGATATAATCATTATAGTCACGTACCAAAACTTAGTAATTTAATTAAGAGAACCATTTCCTCACAGGGAGGGAGCACTATACCCCACAAAGTTTAACATCACAAGAAAATTCTTTAATCTAGCAAACCAAGAATAACAAACACTCTTGATAAACCAAATCTCTTAACCATTAAATGAATTACTAACCATAAGAAAAGTCATATTTATCAACCAGACATTTAGGAGTTATTTTTAACATGATGCCTAAACAAAAAAAGTGACCTTTTCATTTTCTTTTTTAATTTTCCCTTTAGATTCCAATAATATATTCTTTTGTTTAGCACCCATAGCCTCCTTGGATGTCATTATTATTGGAAGGAAGAACCAGAATGGTAGTTATATAAACTCAGATCCTGATCAGCCACAGCAATAGCAGAACTCATTTCTCCATTTGACCACATCCAGTAACCAGAGGATGGCTTCCAAATGAGCCTACATGTCTACTTCTGAGTCTTGAGACTGGAGTTTTTCTCTTTCTGCTCTTTTCTAAAAATTTCTTTTATTATTTGTTTGTTGTTTTATATTTTTGCATTTTATATATTTAAATTTTCTTCTCAATATTTTAAAATACTTTTAAATATAAATTTTTCCTTTTCTTAAGCAAATGCAACAAGAAAGGACACAAAGTAAGACTATGCCTTTATTTCCTTCAGTTCCAGAACACATGCTAAAGTCTTGCATCTTTGTACTGCACCTGGTTACATTCTTTGGGAGCTTCTCCTTGGGGAACAATAAACCAAGCATCCAGTGGGACAATGACACTCAGTGGCCATTCCATAGACCCTCATATCAACTGTATCAGCAAAGAAGTCACCAGGATCCGAGGCAAATATCACAAAGAATATGAAGTATTTCTTTACAACTATTGTCCTTCCTCTATATAGTTCTTTACATTCCTGAAAACCCAATGTTCTCTTAACCTCCTTCAATCTAGCAGTACTCCTGACTTCTCAAATCCCTCCAAGCTTGAATGCCCTCTGATTTAAAAAATAAATAAAGTGTGCTTAAAATGAAAACAAATGAGTTGTTGTAGGGCTCTTAAAAAAATGTCAACATGTATATTTATACACACATTGCTGTGGAGTGGATCTTGAATATATCCCATGGATCTGCGTTGGACACTTGGTCTCCAGGGTGATTCTATTAGGAGGTGGTGAAACCCTAAGAGGTGGGGCCTAGTAGAAAGTTATTAGGTCATTAAATGTGTCCACACCATGATATGCTGCCTCATTACAGGCCCAAAGCAAATGTGTCCACTCAAGCAGGTATCAGAAACTTTAAAATTATGAGCCAAAATAAATCTTTTCTCTTTAAAAATTATCTGAGGCATTTTGTTATACTAATGGAAAGCTGACTAGTACATACATACAGATTCATACACACACACACACACACACACACACACACACACACACACTTACCATTTACATATTGTGGTAAAGTATCACTTGGGATGGTCATGCTAGATAATGTCAAAATGTTAGACATTGATTCTATAGACACACTATGGCTTCCATAAGCGTGCCTAGAAGTTATGGGAGGTTCAAAACAAGGATACACTGACTCAATACAGAGGTCTGTCTAATAAATGAGATGTTTAGGAGGTAGATTTCCCTATCATGGGAAACAATAATGAAGAGTTCTAGCCAACCATGTATCAAGAATACTGATACGCGAAGGTTTGGAGGGGTTGACCTCAATGGTAGGGTTTCATACAATTCTAAGACTCTATGATGTGTGCATCCATTTTTTTCCCTAATAGCTTAACATTTCAAGAGTTTATAAAGCAATAGTGACTGATCCAAACTATAAAATAGCAACCATGCTACTACGCAGTTTCAATTCCTCTTATATCTCCCCGGTTATCAGGCATCCCCTTACTACTGTGCCCTGCAAAAACTAACATATTTGCTGCTGAAGCAGATGCTAGAAAGAAAACACATTGCTTGTAGGGATAATCTAGTCTATATCTGTCCTCCTAAGGGGCACATGTATGTTTAAAGAGAAAACACTATTATGAACACTACACTTATGGACAGAAAAAAATATACAGTAGTAAGGAAATACCATCTGTGCCAGAGGCACAGCACCCACATTTCAAACTGATGTTTTTTTCTCATGAGGTCAAGTTTAATAAAATAATAAAAAAAAATTCAAGCCAGGCATGGTGGCATACACCTGTAATCCCAGCAGCTCAGAAGGTTGAGGTAGGAGGATCCCAAGTTCAAAGTCAACCTCAGTTACTTGGTGAGGGCCTAAGCAACTTAGTGAGACCTGTCTTAAAATGGAAAATATAAAGGGCTGGGGATGTGGTTCAGTGGTTGAGCACCCTGGGTTCAGTCCCTGGTACAAAAAAGAAAAAAAATTTCAGCCATCCCTTCAACTACTTATACTACACATACAGACATATATACATGCACATATATGCAGTAAACATATATGAAACAGACTTCTATATATGACACTCAAGTAAGGTTGCATATTTAAAATATATATAATAGAAATACATGTATATATATTATATTTCCATTACATATGTGATGATACAGATTTCTGTGGACACATATTCCATCTGTGTCCAAGACTCATGAAATTATTTTAACTATCTCCTTGTGTCTTCAACATCAACCTCATTTCCAATGGATTCTGTTGTCATATATTTTGCTGAAGTAAATCCTCTTTCTCCATGTTGCCAAGATACCTTTATTCAATCTAAGTTTAATGTTATTTCTGAAAAACTTATTCTAAGCTGAGATGCAGAATTCCACTGTACTCAAATATTCCAGTTTAATAATTACTCCATAAATGCATGATCATGGTTGCTGCAAGATAACTGTATGCTACTTTGTAAGTAAATGTGATGACATGCTTCGGACTCAAAATACCTATAACTGTGAGGTCTTATTTTCATGAGAAGACATCAAATCTACACTGATTTTTCTTCCCAACTTTTCTTTGTTCTTATTATATAACTTCCATAAGCACTCAAAATGAGCAGTGACTCATAATTTCAGGTTACAGTGTATTTCTGCAACAGTGTTTTATTCGTTTAATATGCATTAAGAGAAAGCTTCATATTATGGAAGATTTGTGAGGAATCTAGTAAAAGTTATTGCCTTCTTTCTTGATGAATTACTATACTTATTTTTGTTAATATTATAAAAACTCAACTGACATTTTGGTGTTAGGATTTATACAAAACAGCAGGAACTTTCCACCATGTGGTTTCTATGTCAGAGACCACATCTTTCCATGCCCAGCTACAATATACAAGTTAACATCTTTTTTTTTTTTTTTTTTAAGTTTTGCTCTTGGGATTGAACCCATGGGGCACTTAACCATTTAGCCACATTTCTATCCCTTTTATTTTTATCTTTTTAAAAAATACTATTAGTGCTAGATGGACACAATACATTTATTTTATTTATTTTTATGTGGCACTGAGGATTGAACCCAGTGCCTCATATGTGCTTGGCAAGTGCTCTACCATTAAACTACAACCCCAACCACTTTATTTTTTATCTTGAGACAGGGTCTCAGTAAATTGCTTAGGGCCTCACTAAGTTGCTCTGGTTGGCCTTGAACTTGTCATCCTCCTGCCTCAGCCTCCAGAATTTCTGGAATTACAAGTGAGCACCACCTCGCTTGATCTGCAAGTTAATATCTTGACATCCCACTTCTGAAACAAAAAGATTCCCACCTTATCCTGAAATTGAAACCAGCCTTATGCATATTCATAGAAGCAGAAGAGGCCATGGGAGAGATTTCCAAAGTACATTCATCACATGAAGCGTGTTCACAAACATCACTTCTGAGACTATGGAATATTAAATGACAGACAGGGTTGTTTAACAGAGACAGATAAGCAATAGGAAGTGCTCTCTGCTGACATACATGAACCAGAGTCAGCTGCATGTGTGAACAAAGAATGTCAAGTTGCAGCCACTCAGCACCAAGCTGAGTACAAATGGTCATGTCACAGGGCACCATGAAACATGGTTGCAGACCACCTGAGAATGACCAAGGACAGGTGTGCCCAGAGTTTCAAATCAATAGGAACATTAGTATCACTGAATCTTCCTTCAACTTTAGACAATTTTAACTTGGAAAGAACTTCACCCTCCTTATCAACTCAAAGGCAACTCATTAAAGCTCAAAGTTTGTCACGACTGTTTTATTAATTACATATTGCAATTGTTTTATATCTGATTCATAAACTTTTACTTCTGTTTTCTCCAACATGTGGAAGATACTGCACAGTAAGTGTGGGGAGGGTATTAGAAGTTCATTGGAGTAGACAAAGGGGAATGAAGGGAAGGGAGGAAGAATGAGAAAAGGAAAGACAGTGGAATGAATTTGACATAACTTTTCCTATGTTCATATATGAATACACCACAGTGAATCTCAACACTGTGTACATCAAAAATTAATTTAAAAAATCATCTCAATAGGGCTGGGGATATAGCTCAGTTTGTAGAGTGCTTGCCTTGCAAGCACAAGGCCCTGGGTTCAATCCCCAGCACCGCAAAAAAAAAAAAAAAAAAAAAAAAAAAAAAAAAAAATCATCTCAATAGATGCAGAAAAAGCATTTGATGAAATATAGTACCTCTTCATGTTCAAAAAATGAGAAAAACTAAGGATAGTAGGAACATACCTCAACATAGTAAAAGCTGTATATGCTAAACCCAAGGCCAATATCATTCTAAATGGAGAAAATTTGAAAGCATTCCCTCTAAAAAAATGGAACAAGACAAGGATACCCTCTTTTACCACTTCTATTCTTTCTATTGTCCTTGAAAACCTAGCCAAAGTAATTAGGAGAAAGAATTTTAAGGGATATGAATAGGAAAAGAAGAACTCAAACTATCACTATTTGCTGAGGACATGATTCTATATATAGAAGAGCCAAAAATTCCACAAGATAACTTCTAAAACTCATAAATGAATTTAGCAAAATAACAGGTTATAAAATCAACACTCATAAATCAAGCGTGTTACTATATACATCAGTGGCGAATCTACTGAAAGAGAAATTAGGAAAACTACCCCATTCACAAGAGTTTAAAAAAAAAAAATCTTGGGTATCTATCTAACAAAAGAGGTAAAAGACCTCTACAATGAAGATCACAGAACACCAAAGAAAGAAACTGAAGAAGACCTTAGAAGATGTAAAGATCTCCTATGCTCCTGGATAGGCAGAATTAATATTGTCAAAATGGCCCTAGTACCAAAAGTGTTATACAGAATTAATTAAAATCCCAATGACATTCCTCATAGCACTAGAAAAAGTAGTCATGAAATTCATTTGGAAAAATAAACTCAGAATAGCCAAAGAAATCCTTAGCAAGGAGAATGAAGCAGGAGGCATCACAATACCAGACCTTAAACTATCCTACAGAGCCACAAGTAACAAAAATGGCACGGTATTGGCATCAAACAGACAAGTAGACCAATGATACAAAATAGAAGACACAGAGACAAACCCACATACATACAGTTATCTCATACTAAACAAAGGCACCAAAAACATTCAGTGGAGAAAAGATAATCTATTCAATAAATGGTGCTGGGAAAATTGGAAATCCAATGTAACAAAATAACAGTAAACCCCTATCTCTTAACCCTGCACAAAACTCAACTCAAAATGGATCAATGACTTAGGTACTAGACCAGAGACCCTGTGCCTTAAAGAAGAAAAAGTAGGTCCAAATCTTACCATGTCAGCTTAGGATCTGACTTCCTTAAAGAGATGCCTAAACTACAAGAAGTAAAATCAAGAATCAATAAATGGGACGGATTCAAACTGAAAGCTTCTTCTCAGCAAAGAAAACAATCAAGAACATGAAGAGAGAACCTATAGAATGGGAGAAAATCTTTACCACATGCACCCCAGATAGAGCATTAATCTCCAGGAAATATAAAGAACTCAAAAAACTTAACACCAAACAAATAACCCAATCAATAAATGGGCTAAGGAACTGAACAGGCACTTCACAGAAGAAATATAATCAATCATCAAATCTTTGAAAAATTCTTCAACATCTTTAGCAATTATAGAAATGCAAGTTAAAACTACTCTAAGATTTCATCTCACCCCAGTCAGAATGGCAATTATCAAGGATACAAACAACAATAAGTGTTGGCAAGGATGTGGGGAAAAGGTACACTGGTACATTGCTGGATGGGACTGCAGATTAGTGCAACCACTATGGAAAGCAATATGGAGATTCCACAGAAAACTTTTTCCCATTTGACCCAGTTATCCCACTTCTCTGTTTATACCCAAAGGACTTAAGATCAGCATATTATAGTGATGCAGCCACATTAATGTTTCTTGTAGCTCAATTCATAATAGCTAAACTGTGGAAGCAACCATGGTGCTCTTCAACAGATTAATGGCTAAAAAAATATGATGTGTATATCACATATACACACATATACATATACACAATGAAATATTACTCAGCCTTAAAGACAAATGAAATTATGGCATTTGCCTGTAAATGGGTGGAGCTGGAGAATATCATGTTAACTGAAATAAGCCAATCCCCAAAAAACAAAGGCCAAATGTTTTCTCTGATATGTGGATACAAATTCACAATGTGAGAAGAGGGGCATAGGAAAGAATAGAGTTATTTAAGATAGAGGGGATTGAAGGGAGGGGAGGGGGTATGTGGATAAGAAGGACGGTAGAATGAATCAGACATTATTACCATATATATACATAAAACTATTCAACATCATGTATAACAAGAATGAGAAATTATACTCCATTATATATGATGTATCAAAGTATAACTAATTAAAACAAATAAAAAATTAAAAAATAAAATAAAAATTACAACTACTCATGTAAAAAAATAACTAGGTAAATGGCAGAAAGATCTATAGAGGGAAAGAAGGAGAAGGAGAGGTACTGGGGTCTGAATTAGAACAAAATATATTCATGCTTATATAATTATGTCAAAATGGATTCTACTGTCATGTATAACTAAAAAGAACCAATAAAAATTTTAACAAATACGCTAACATTTCTATTCCGTTTAAATAACCTTCAAAGACTATAAGCAACAGAGGCATGTTCCAGAGATTGGGTAGGTTCCACATCTTCATGAGAAGAGAGATATTTTATCTGGCTTCGCATCTACTCCACAGGAGGCTTACAAGAGACACTGAAGCACTCCAAGTACACTGAACTTCACTGTTACCTAAAATGCCAAAATGAACTCCATCTCAGGCGCCGAGCAAAAAAGTAAGTCAAACCCATCACTGTTCCGTTCCCAAAATATGTACAGTAATCAAAACTAAAGTTATTCTAGTTTCCAACTCTTTCATGGTTTGCTACTATTGATCATGAAAAAATAGCAAAACCACAATGCAGGACTGAACTAAGCAACTACTGCTGTTTATGTTTAAGTAGAGAACAATGTTCTTACTTATATTCATAATTTTATAACAAGTCTAAGTAAAACTACTTATCCCTTATACATTCCAGCATTTTCTACATGGTTGGAAAATAAAGAACATTTAAATTCTTGAAATAGAAAAGATATGCTGCATTTCAACCAAAGAAGAAAAGCAGTAATATGATCTATAATTCAGGTATCTCAATTTCATAAAAGAAGAAGTTATGTATCAGCAGCCAATATAATTCTGAGCTGGCTGCTCAAAATTAAATTGATTGGTATGAATTAGACTGAGCCAATTCTGACAAGGTTTGATGTGAAACAGATTTCACAGCTTATTAGGATCCTTGGTACTGTCTCCATAAAAATGTCACTCTATGGTATTCTAAAGCAAGCTGGTCCCTCAGCAAGCTATTAAATCAGATATAGAGTGCTACCTGAGGATATGAAATGCTCACAACAGCTTTGTCTTTCAAAGTAATAAGGGAATGATTTTAATTTCTGGGCTCATTAAAACACACTAAGTCATTTAGGAGATTCTATTAGGTGATCCACAGCATATGACAAGTTGAAGGAATTAGTCTTGGGAAAAATTTCAGAATATACATCTCTTCTTGAGCTAATTTTTAAAAAGCTGCCCTAGATAGTTCTTTAATCTCTACAGGTCCTCTTCTAATTTCATTTCTTCAACCCAGAAATCCAGAATAGTACTGTTATTAGCATATGTACAAGGACTTAAGCAGATTTATTAAAGAGAGACTTCAGATTTGAATATCCAACTAACTAGTCAGCAACTCCACCTGTAGGCCTAACAGACTCATTGAAATGAATATGCCTAGAACTAAACTCATTCCAACTGCTCTTCCAGGATCTTCTCTCAGCACTAGTGGATTCAACTAGTTAGTTCATTCAGAAACCTCACTGCTATCTTTTTCTCATACATATCTTGCACATAACTATCAATCCAATTAGCTCCAGCCTCAACATACATCAATAATATGACCACTTTTTATTAATGTGAAAGTCATTAAAGTTGAGCCCAGTGGTTGTTGAACTTTGGTGAACATCAGAATTCCCTGGAAGACTTGTTACAACTCATGCTCCTGGTCCCTATTCACACTACCACCTCTGATGCAGAGGGTCTGGGGTAGAGCCCAGGTGATACTGACATTGTTGCTTGAGGACACACCCTTGAGAACCACAATACTGTAGTAAGTCACCATTTCCTCTTTCCCCTACTAATTTGTAGACTTCTTTCGGCTTCCCATTTTCAGCCTTCTCTCTGAAGTTTGCCCATGTGACTTGTTTGTTTGTTTGTTTTGGTAATGGGGATTGAACCCAGAGTAGCCCATGTGACTTGTTTGTTTGTTTGTTTTGGTAATGGGGATTGAACCCAGAGATGCTTAACCCCTGAGCCACATCTCCAGCCCTTTTTATTTTTTTTATTTTGAGAAAATGTTTTGCTAATTTGCTTAGGGTCTCACTAAGTTTCTGAGGCTGGCTTTGAACTTGGGATCCTTCTGCAATAGCCTCTCAACTCTTTGGGATTACAGATGTGCACCACCCCAAAAAAAGTTTATTTTAAGCCTAAGTCAAATAATATTGCTCCTCTTCTCAGATATGCTTGCCTCCCATGACTCCCATCTTACCCAGAAAGAACTAAAATCTCCACAGTGACCAAAAAGACTGCACAGTATCAACTTCTGTTGCCTATTGAAAGTCATTCTTTTTCTCTCCAAATTCATTGGAGAATGTTTCATGGACATTCAAACACATTCCCATCTGGATGCTGCTCAGCTTCACCTCAATACTCACCCTCTGCATTTTGGTATGATGTGTTCCCACTGCATGTTTGAGGCACATCTTATTAGAAAAGACTATCTTTCTCTTAGCACTCACAGAGAACATGTTTCAAGTTTAGTAGATGTATTTGCCTACTTCTTGTCTGCCTCTCTCTATGAACATGTAAGTAGTCAGAAGAGCAGAGACTTGGCCCTGTTTGTTCCTCTCTGGATCCCCAGCACCTAGAGCAATATCCCACACACAGTTCCTAATTATACACTATTGACCAATCAATGGGAAAATAAATGAATATAGGATTAGAGAAGGGGCAATGGATTAACTTGGAGTGTCTACTGTGCTTCTGAATCAGGAAAAGTGCTAGACACCAAATACATGGTCATATTTCTATCCTGCCAAGGACTCTGTGCTGGAGCTAATTTCATAAGGGATACCATGATGACAAGAGGGGGACTCAGAGAAATCACACAATCACCTTAATAACAGCAGATGCCTAGGGATTCAAGTCAAGTCTGTGTCACTATGTGGCTTAAGCCTAGGTTCTTTTCAGTCTATCATGCAATGAATTAATTAAACTAGATTAATTCCTCTGCTGAATATTTTAAGTGTTAGGCATTATGTAAGTATAGGACACACTAGAATAATAACAAAAAAGAAGAATCCATTTATAATCCAGCAGAGAAGTCAGCCCAGTGGCATATGCCTGTACTCCCACTAACTCAGGAGGCTGAGGTAGAAGGATCATAAGTTTGAGGCCAGTCTTAGTAACTTAGCAAGGCCTAAGCAATTTAGTGACACTCTGTCTCAAAATAAAGAATGAAAAAAAAAAAAAAAAAAAGGATGGGGTTGTGGCTCAGTGGTTAAGTGCCCCTGGATTCAATCCCTGATACCAATAAATAAATAAATAGTAATAATAATAATAACCCAGTAGAGGAGAAAGACAATATAATTGTTATGTACAACACTCATATACATATATTTATGCACATATAAACATACATATATATACATAAATGTATGTGTTTAAATATACACATATACACTTGCTATATGTATACATGTATATACACACAAATGCATGTTAGTGTTTAATTGCAGCAAGATTATATACACATATATTTATGTATTAAATATAATACATATATATACATATATATAATATTATAAGATAAAATAAAATTAAGGGGGAATATACTAGTCCCAGCAGAGTATAGCATAAAACTTTTAAAAAGCACATTGAGCTAAGTTCAAGAATTTAGTTTGGGCTTGGTTACTTATCAAATGTCTAAGAAAATATACCAAGTACGACACATTCCCTATCAGTCTCAAGCTCAGAATGAAAATGTGGAGGTCCACGTTTTGGACTGGTCATAGGAGAATTGGTTCATAATGACCTGACTATGAATGGTACCTTCCCAAGTCAGGCATATCTAGGAAGGAGACAGGACCAAATATGGCCATGGGAAACTCTGGTATTGTAAGAGTCCAAAGAAAAAGTGTTTCATAAAGAGAAAAACACTCAGTGGTGCCTGCATTGTTGAGTAACTCATCAAGATTAGTACTACATAAAACGTCCATTGGCTATAAAAATGCTAATGGGGTTAGGGATCACATTTTTGGAGGGGTTTATTGAGTGAATGGAAAGGGAAGACACAGAGCCACTGTAAAACAGGCGTTAAAAAGACCCTTAGGGTAGTTACTGACCCACAATGTGTGTAATGAACTAGCATTAGTGTATTAAGGAGATCCATTAGGTCTTTGTTTCTTGTATGTGCCATACATCGAATGGACTCTGGCATCAGACTTTCTGGATAGAAGAATGAGTGAATAAAGAGTTTTAAACAGCAGCTCCCTTACACAGGGTTCTTTCATGGGCATGACCACCTGGGATTCCCACAACACACCAGCCTGTGTGAAGTTATCAAAAACATCAAGCAACATAACTGAGATTACTTTTCTGGAAATTAAATTTCTGGAAATTTCCAGAATCTCTGTTCAACATACATCTCCAAACTCCTGTTCTATCACCTCTACTAAATGTCCCACAATCACGGGCTGACTCATCCTAATCCAGATCTCTATATCCACTAAGTCCTTCTCCTGCCTACTCCTCCCCTTTTCCTTGGTCCTCTGGTCATTCATTGACAAAATGCCCTCTAGCTAGAGTATGTGATCACCCACCATGGCTGGAGAATACCCTGGAATCAACTTGCATTATTGTTTTAAAGAATTAATTGTGAACTGTTTCAAATCTGCCAGGCATTTCTCCAAGTCTCTATTTTTGCTCCTGACAGTCCTTGCTACCTGTTTAAAAGGTTGAAATAAGACAGTGGGATTTATACAGTATCCTTCTTTCCAAGAGCACAGTGACCTTTATCATCTGTCTCACAATGTCCATAGAAGAACAGGCTTTATTCTCATTTAACAGCTGACAAAACAGTCACAGAGGGGTTCAGACTCTGTGAGATGATGTTCCTTTGATATTCTTGTTAGCAGTGACCTTACACTGTGAAATTCTTTATGGAATGTACACTTTTTAGAAAAAGGAGGTATTAAAATTGTGGTTACATCTCCAAACCTAGTGACTGGGTCATTATTTTACAGAAGCTTCAGTTAACATAAAAAATAACATAATTCAGTATATTATTTCTATTTACACATCCTGCAACAAACATGAAAAAAATGCAGCATTCATGTGTAAATTTCTGACTAGCTAAGAACATTTTTTTGGGGAATTAAGTCTTTAAAACAAAATTTTCTCCAACATGATATTATATCTCTATGCTTTCTTCACTTCAAAGATAGTGGTTACCCCCATTCTAATAGCATCTATTAACTCTACTTACCACAGCCAAACAATGAAAAATAATCTCAGAGTTCAAAGAAGATGAAGAAAATACCAGCAGGAGGTAAGCCAATATTTCACTTTCTACTTGATTTGATAAACCCACTTAATGAGGCATTAATCACAGAATGGAAGTGGTTCACTACACAATCTGCAGCAACTCTCAGATGCTTTATCCAGATCACTCCATGACCAAATCTGATTCATCATTCCAAGACAATTGTATACAATATCTTTGTAGCTTCCTCTAGATTCTGAGTTTTCTAAAGAATAGGATTTTGGTATTAGGAACACAGGAATGGGGGGAGAAAAAAAAATGAGAGAGTGATCTCTTTAGCTCCACTATGCACAGTGCTTTAGGGCATCATTTCCACTAACCACACAACTCAACAATTCTGTCTACTAGGTTCTTTCACCACCATCAGTAGCTACCTGGCACTTTTTCAACTCAAATGTGCAAATACCCCAAAGAACTTGTTGAAACGCAGATTCTGGAATCAGTGAGGCCTTGGGCAGGGTCTGTGATCCTGCATTTCTAAGAAGTTCCTGGGTGATGACAATGTATAGACCACAAAGTGCACCTGGTCTATCTTGGGCTCTCACTGAGGAAGTAGGCTGGGAGAGTTTGTATCACAAGGACATAAGACACAGCTACTGTTCATACCAGAATGTGTCACCAGGTTTAATTCCGAAGCCAGGAGTCTTCATTAGGGTCCAGGAAGCTGTGGCCTAGAGGTAGTACTGAACAACAGCTGGTCTGCTCCTTTATGTATTGCCTCTATGGCATTCATTCAACATGGCCTGCAAATCCTCAAATATTAACCACCTGAGCCTTTTCAAGAGAAGGTTGCCAACTTCTGCTCTTAATCACTGTGCAATATCATCACATTAATTTATTTGTTTTAATTTCCAAAGCTATGCATTCAGTGCTGGGAAACAAACACTTAGACTCCATTAGTTTAAAGTGATAAATCAGCCAGGTGCAGTGGTGCATACCTGTCATCCCAGCAGCTCGGGAGGCTGAGGCAGAAGGATCATGAGTTCAAAGCAAGCCTCAGCAACTTAGCAAGGCCCTAAGCAACTCAGTGAGATCCTGTCTCTAAATAAAATATTAAAAAGTCTGGGGATGTGGCTCAGTGGCTAAGTGCCCCTGGGTTGAATCCTTGGTCCCAAAAGAGGAAAAAAAAAAAAAAAAAAAAAGTGATACTTTCTTCTAGCACTGCACATCATTTCACAAGTTTTATGACACACAATTTCTATTTATATTAGCCTAATATCCTCATGCTCTTGACTTGGAACTGTAGTCTTTAGAGTGGGGTGCACTTACCTGTGGAGTATTCAATGTGGTCCATTTGGGAACAAGAAAATGGAACTTTGATTCATGTTTTTTAGGTTATTCTGATTAAAGTAGTGTGTTTGTATATATTTTAGGATTATTCTTAATAATGGATATGACAGTGACCTTCCCGATAAATATCAAATGAATAAATAACCCATATTTGTGTTTTTCCCAGGTGTAGAGAGCCTTGTACATAGTGGGTGCACAGTAAATCTTTACGAAGTACTAACTTAGTAAAATATTATTTTTCCTTTTCTTTTTTCCTTTAAAAACATAGGTAAGATAACTTTTACTAACATTTTAGAATTTGGGACAGAGGAATATAGTAAGGAAAAAATGTTATCTGGAAAACAAGGTAGAAAAAATTCTAACTCCTAAGCATGTGGCACCAGGGATTGCTGAAATAGGTTGGCATTTGAGCCAGAATATTCTATGAAAGATGCCTTCTAGAAATATTCTGTGAAAAATGGATGAAAATTCAGTTTTGTATAGTGAGAAAAGATCAAGAGGAACCTGTCCATGCAGAGTTGAAGGAGCCTTGGAGGTATGAAAACTATAGAGAACCAGGGAATGCCTCAAAGAACAGGCCAGCAAAACAGCATATCAAGTTGAGATCCCCCAAGGCAGCAGTTGATGCTGCGCTGAGCTGCTCAAAATCCTCCCCTGGCTGCCTTCAGCAGGGAAATCCTGGGTACTGAGCCCTTCCTCTACATGCGTACTGGAGACATCACTCTGAAGTGTTCATTTTCACTTTCCATTACTGCAGAAATGGATCTCAGTTCATACAGACGCCAAGAACTTCTCTACAAATTCTTTTTTTTTTTTTTTTTTTTTTTTGCATAGATCCCCTGACATTGGGCTTTTTCATCTAACTTACTTAGTTTATTCTTAGAAGCGAGTTACAAAAACAGGCTGAAAGAGGCTCTGATAGAAAAGGAGGTCTGACTTCAATATCGTTCCTTGGACTAAAATGTTCGCTGGAGTAAGATGCAGTGACACAGCTGCTATACCGCTTGATTTTTATTTTATGGTAACATGTTCTGCTATCTTTGATTGAAAATCTACCATGCTCTCAAGCATAGTGCAAGATGATAGCTGACATGTTTCTTGTTATGGGTTGGATGGGTGGTGCCCCCAGAAGCTTATGTGTGGGAAAAGGCAAGAATGTTCACAGGTGAAGTGATTAAATGTGAGTGGTGCCACCTAACCAGTGTATTAATTCACTTGACTGGATTAACTGGGTGGTAACTGTAGGCAGGTAGGATGTGGCTGAAGGAGGGGGGCACTGGGACTGTGCCTTCAGGGTTTATATTTTGTCCCTTGTGAGCAGAGCTCTCTCTCTTCTTACTCCCTGTGATGTTCTAAACTTCTTCCCCCGACCATGCCCTTCTGCCATGATGTTCTGCCTGGCCTCATCCCCAGAGCTGTGGAGTCAGCCAACCATGGACTGAACATCCAAAACTGTGAATCAAAATAAACTTTCTACATTTCCCTTGTCAGGTCTTTTGGTCACAGTGACTAAAATCTGACTAAAACATTCCTGTTTAAAAAACTTGGCAGCCATCCTAATAGGTAGATATTAAACCCACTGAAGAAACAATAGTATGTGGTTTGGATCTGGAATGTCCTCCAAAGTCTTATGTGCTCAGAGGTGGAACTTTTGGAAAGTGATTCAATTGTAAGGGTTCTGACCTTATTGGTAGGTGAAGCCACTGAAGACAAATGAACCAGTTGGAGGAGAGACCTAGGTGGAAGAAGCAGGTCACCAGGGGTATGCTCTGAAGGGTTTAAACTTCTCCACAGTCCCTTTCCCTCTCTCTGTCTGTCCCCTGGCTGTCATGAACAGGATTTTTTTCGCCGTCTGCCCTTCCACTATGACATCTCTGCCTGGAATCAGTCAACCATCAGTGGAAACCATTAACTAAAGTAAATCTTTCTTCCTCTTAGTTGTAATTGTAAGGTGTTTTGATTATAGCCATGAAAAGCTGACTAACACAAATAGAAACAAAATTGAACCAGAGTGGCCTTCATTTTACTTTGATCTTCTTAAATTATCTGGTGGAAAACACTAGATTTTGGTTTAGCTTTACATTTTCCAAATTGGTCAATGATCACTATAGAATGAAATGACCAAAATGACAAAAATATAATGCTAGAAACAGTAAAAGAAAATCGTGCACGATAATCCTTATTTGTTGTTCTTAGATTCAACAGAATACAAAATTGCTATCCAAGTTTTGGGGCATGGACTCTTAAATGCTGCATGCAGGGTGTGCCAGAATTGGAACAGAAAGAATTCTCAGACTGACAGAAATCCATGGTCCCTACTTTGAATGAGACAGGTTTTGAGGGCAGAGTTTACACACCACAGTTCACAAAGACTGTTTTCATTCTTAGTTTTTATTGGTAACTGAACTCTAAATTGATGCTCACAGGATTTACTGGATCAAAATCTGAGCTCTACCACTCACCCCAAATGCAATTTGAGACAAGAGCTTCAATGTCTAAGCCTCGATTTTCTTGATTCCAAAATTGAAATAGTTACAAGCCAACTCGATTGTATTCAGACATGAGACAATTGTACTTAAGACAATGCATGTAAAACGCTTAGTACTAAGCATATTAATGCATTGGAAATACTTGGGTATTTGTTGTTACTTTTATTAATCAATATAACAGTGAAAACAAGGATTATTCACATCCTCTGTATTATCTCTTTCTATGTGTGTATGTATATATACCTATGTAAAGTGTGTGTGGGTGTGTGTGTGTGTGTATTGCTAATTGCCTTTCAGTACCATGCTGCATGTCAACACTATCCAGTGATCTTTTCCTTTAAACTCCATAATTTGTTTTCTGATTTAAATCTCTGTGATATTTTTAAAAATCCAGTAATTAAGGGAATGTTTTTGGAATGCTTAATCTTCATGTTATTTTCTTCCGCCTAACCTCATGCCACATAGATACCTCTACATTAGAACACATTATCTATTTCTTCAGTCCTTTATTTGTGAGGACAAGTATAACATGAAAGTTATAGTCTTCATCTGAATCAGAAATACCAAATATATTACACACAGAGTGCAACAAATATTTGCTGAAGTAATTTCCCTGTATAAGGCAAACCTGGAAATTGTAGCATATGCGATCCACCAGCATGTAGGTTTGACATCACTCTTCCATAGCACCAGGGTTTCTTTGTTAGATTAATATGGACTTGTTTGAACCCTTAGCTCCAATAGTCATTTGAGATTCAAAGAATTCTTGAAATCTGACTTGACAATCAACTATTAAGGAGAGATTATGACTCTTCTGCCCTTCCAATAAAAAAGATGACAGTCTACCTGCCTGCAATACCGAGGTTCAATGCTGCATTGAATGAAGGGAATCAGTCAGACTCTATGAATTCCTCCCAGCTCCAGGGATTTCATGGAGTGTATGAACTATTATTTTCAAGCTGTACTGACACAAGCTCATCAATATCCATTTCATAGGGCAGCAGGTGTCACACAAGGAGGAATTATTTAGAGATGTAAGATATTTGAGGCGTTTTCTTTGTATTTGACTATTTTATCAGCATATCCATCTGAAAGGATCCTTAGCTAGCATATCGGTCATGCATTTTATATAACTGTTCTTAAGATAAAAATATTACTACTTCTTTATTTGTTCTAGGAAAATAATGAAACATAAAATGATAAAAAATGTCAACAATCCTTAGTATCCTTTGAAAATTTATCTCTTTTGTTTTTAATTACTGTAAAGTTTACCTGATAGAGCTTCTATCAATTTCCACTTTTGAATCCATAAATTCTTCCTACATGTCATACATAAAAGCTACCAGGACAACAAATGCATTGAGGGGTATTCAATAGCCTAATTTAAATTTAGTCAGACTTTAGCTAAGGTGGTATGATTCCATGAAACAGTCTCTTAAGCAAAGAAGTATACTAGAAAATCTGAAGCAAGCATCAAAATGCTTTCCAACAATATCCTTTCACAGGCATAAAGAATTGGGGATATTTCACGATTTTAGTGAGGATTTTAGATATGACATATGCAGCAGATAAATGAACATACTAAAAATAACTTTTCAAACTTAATGAAAGTATTTAAGGGCTCCAAAACTCATGGGACCCCCCACCTGTGACACATGTCCCTTCTGCTCCCTATGAAAGTTCACAAAGCTAATGGGAATTGTGGGAAGGTATTAGAAACCTACCCAATACCCATCTGCAGGAGATGCTTCAGGGTGTTCCCAAAGAACAATCTCTCCTGATAGAACCAGGCATACTGCTGTCACCTTGGGTGATCCAGGACTACCAGGGGAGCAAGACTAAGACATAATGTGAATTCATCCATGAAAAGTGAACACAGACTTCTTCCCTTCTTTGCAGTTGTCATGGTAACAGTGGAACTGAATTTAACATTTTATTTTATTCAACATCTTTTTTTTTTTTTTTTTTGGTAGACAGTTGTTCAAGATTAATAAATACTGAGTAAGTTTTTATTATTATTCATTACTGGTAATAGTACTGCAGGTTTAATAGGACTAAATGGTGTTCATTCCCACAGTATTTGAACAGTCCTTTTACTAATCAACTTATCATGAGGCATCTTCTTAAACACTGATGAATACAGAGAAATACAGTTGTCAAGACAGTAAGTTTGGTGTGAGTATGCATCAATAAATATTTTACATGCTTTCTCCAAAAAAAGTAGCATCACTAAAAGATTCTTTCTTATTTTATGGTTCCTTTCATAACACTTCTTTCTATCCTCAATGTGGGGCACAGTGGTTGTTAATCTATTCTGGAGACATAGCTGATTCTAATACAAAGACTGTAAGTCCTTGGAGTATACCAATGACTGAAGGTAAAATAGCAAGAAAGCCGGGTAGGAATGTTTAGAAAGCAGCAAATGCCTTTCTTCAACTCTAGAATGGCATCTTAGGTCATTTTGTTGCTTGAACAAAATATTTGAGACTGGGTACTTTTATAAAGAAAAGAGGTCTACTTAGCTCACCATTTAGGAGGCTGAAAGTCCAATATCAAGAAGCCCCATCTGGAACATTCCTTAACATTGTAAAGGCCATCTATGCTAAGCCCATGGCTAATATCATTCTAAATGGTGAAAAACTGAAAGCATTTCCCCTAAAAACTGGAACAAGACAGGGATGTCCTCTTTCACCACTTCTATTCAATATTGTCCTTGAAACTCTAGCCAGAGTAATTAGACAGACCAAAGAAATTAAAGGGATACGAATAGGAAAAGAAGAACTCAAACTATCCCTATTTGCTGATGACATGATTATATATTTAGAGGAACCAGGAAATTCCACCAGAAAACTTTTAGAACTCATAAGTGAATTCAGTAAGGTAGCAGGTTACAAGATCAATGCTCATAAATCCAATGCATTTTTATATGTAAGTGATGAATCTTCAGAAAGAGAAGTTAGGAAAACTACCCCATTCACAATAGCCTCGAAAAAAATAAAATACTTGGGAATCAATCTCACAAAAGAGGTGAAAGACCTCTACAATGAGAACTACAGAACACTAAAGAAAGAAATTAAAGAAAACCTTAGAAAATGGAAAAATCTCCCATGTTCTTGGATAGGAAGAACTAATATTGTCAAAATGGCCATACTACCAAAAGTGCTATTCAGATTCAATGCAATTCCAATTAAAATCCCAATGACGTACCTTACAGTAATAGAGCAAGCAATTATGAAATTCATCTGGAAGAATAAGAAATCCAGAATAGCTAAAGCAATCCTTAGCAGAAAGAGCGAAGCAGGGGGTATTGCAATACCAGGTCTTCAACTCTACTACAAAGCAATAGTAACAAAAACGGCATGGTATTGGTACTGAAAGAGACAGGTAGATCAATGGTACAGAATAGAGGACATGGACACAAACCCAAATAAATACAATTTTCTCATACTAGACAAAGGGGCCAAAAATATGTAATGGAGACAAGATAGCCTGTTCAACAAATGGTGCTGGGAAAACTGGAAATCCATATGCAACAGAATGAAACTAAACCCATATCTCTCACCATGCACAAAACTAAACTCAAAATGGATTAAGAACCTCAGAATCAGACCAGAGACCCTGCAGATTATAGAAGAAAAAGTAGGTCCTGATCTTCAACATGTCAGCTTAGGACCAGACTTCATCAACAGGACTCCCATAGCACAAGAAATAAAAGCAAGAATCAATAACTGGGACAGATTCAAACTAAATAGCTTTCTCTCAGCAAAGGAAACTATCAGCAATGCAAAGAAAGAGCCTACTAAGTGGGAAAAAAATCTTTGCCACTCATACTTCAGATAGAGCGCTAATCTCCAGAATCTATAAAGAACTCAAAAAACTCTACACCAAGAATGCAAATAACCCAATCGACAAATGGACTAAGGAAATGAACAGACACTTCACAGAAGAAGATCTACAAGCAATCAACAAACACATGGAAAAATGTTCAACATCTCTAGTAATAAGAGAAATGCAAATCAAAACCACCCTAAGGTTCCATCTTACCCCGATTAGAATGGCAATTATCAAGAATACAAGCAGCAACAGGTGTTGGTGAGGATGTGGGGAGAAAGGTACACTCATACATTGCTGGTGGGGCTGCAAATTAGTGCAGCCACTCTGGAAAGCAGTGTGGAGATTCCTTAGAAAACTTGGAATGGAACCACCATTGACCCAGCTATCTTGGCCTATACCCAAAGGACTTAAAATCAGCATACTACAGAGATACAGCCACATCAATGTTCATAGCTGCTCAATTCACAATAGCCAGACTGTGGAACCAACCTAGATGCCCTTCAGTTGATGAATGAATAAAGAAACTGGTATATATATACAATGGAATATTACTCAGCCATAAAGAATGACAAAATTATGGCATTTGCAAGCAAATGGATGAAATTGGAGAATATCATGCTAAGTGAGATAAGCCAATCTCAAAAAACCAAAGGACGAATGATCTCACTGATAAGTGGATGATGACACATAATGGGGGGTTAGGGTTAGTGTTAGGGTTAGAGTTAGGGTTAGGGAGTGGGGCAAGAATGGAGCAAGGACTGTATAGAGGGAAAAGAGGGGTGGGAGGGGTGGGGAGAAGGGAAAAAATAACAGTGAATCATACATCATTACCCTGTGTAAATTTATGATTACACAAATGGTACGCCTTTACTCCATGTACAAACAGAGAAACAACATGTATCCCATTTGTTTACAATAAAAATAAATAAATAAAAAAGAAGCCCCATCCGTTTCTTGGTGAGGAACTCCTGGCTATGTCACACCATGGCAGATGACTGGGGCATGTGACAGATAATCAAGAGGCACAGGTAGAAGAGAAGAAGCAAGAGAAAAGGAGGGTTCAGTTTGCTCTCTTATAGCAGCCCACTCTCATGGAACAGATCTACTAATGCAAGACCTAACCCACTCCAGGAGACCAGCTTTAACCCCTTTGTTACTGGATCACTTCTCTCTAGGCTCCACCTCTTAAAGGCTCCACATTTCAATATGCATACATTGGGGGACCTGTGGGAACTAACCATATTCAAACCATAGCAAAGGGCTACAGTATTTTTCCTCCTGGAAAGTTCTGCTCAAATGGAACTAGTTACATCCCTAAGACTTGATTCTTTTGAGAGAGGTCAAAAGTTATTCTACCAGAGAGAATTGCCATTTATCTCATTCCTATTAACTGTATCCAAGTATTTTCTATGACTAAAATTCTCTACTTCAAAGTGGAAAACAACTCAAAAATAACAACCCTTGCCAGACAAATGAGTTTAGGTAAAAACCAAGCAAAAGAAAGCCACCATCCCCTGACAAGCTGGACTCCAGCAGACAAGCTTTTGCCCACCTCTGAAAGAGGCTTGGACTTCTCAAAGGAGCACATGGTGACTCTTTTCTTTCATGGAGAATGAACACTCTGTCTCAGAGAATTTAAAATAGAAACCCCTCAGCACTCTTGAAAAGACTGAGATAACATTTTAAAAAGCAAATTAAAGTTGAAAAAACTCTTTTCAGTCAAGCTGAACCAGTTGACCATCCCTCTGTCAGCCGGTACAGAAGGACTCAGAAATATGTGTATTTTCTTTAAATCCATTTGATATGCAAAATTTATCTTCACTCTGTCTATAATTCTCAGTTTTTCCACCCTAAATCGTTCCAACTTGTATTCTCATGAGACTGAGTGAGGGAAAAAAAAGTCAGGAGCACCTGACTGGAGGTAAAAATTTCTGTGGGAAAAAGAAGGGGCAGAGAGAGGAATCAGCTTGACATTTATCATCCTCCCAGGGTGACTTTTAAAAAAACTGCTTTTGTCAAATGGCTATATCCATCAAACCAAAAGAACAGATGCTATGTAAAAAATAATTTGTTTGTACTCACATTGGAAAAGTATTAGTAAACTAATTAGTATTAGTATTGCTACATTTTTATGTAGCAAAGACTTTTAAAATAATAATAAATTAAGAGCAAATCATTTTCATTCTTAGTTTTCATTTGGAATTAATGTAAATTATTCCATCAGGAGAAAACTCCCAAGCATATAGACCACAATACTACACCCTCAAAGGTAGGTTATTCTCTATTTTCCTCAGCTAACTGGGAGATTTTACACAAAATGCAGTGTGGAAACTCTTGCTCTGATAATTGACCACTTTTTGAAGCATGTATTAACTAGCTCTTTTTCCCAAATTTCGTGTTAGACTTTGAGGATATAAACATTTTTAAGGGAGTGAAAATGGTATGGAAAGGTATAGAAGATGAATCAACTTGGCATCCATTATAGTCCCAGAATGACTTTGTTTAAAAAAAAAAAAAATTTGTCTTATGACAGTGTCCATCAAACCAAAGGAACAGATCTCAATGCAAAAAATAAAAACCCAATTTGTTATGTATTTATATTAGAAAAGGATAGCTTCTTTCTGAAGAAAACACTGTATTAAACATACGGTATTTAACACTCAGTATTGATAATTCCTCCTCCTCTGTGGAAAGTGATTCATTTATTTGGTTTGAGTATAATGTACTTGGAATCTACTGGAATAAGTCACCAATAGGGGAAAGTTAGTGTCTTAAAAATCACACCCAGGATACATGGTTCTGCTTTCAGATCTTGTCAGTTTCATGAATCTATTAAAGTTATTATTTGAAAAGTCCTCCCCAATTCATGAGCTCTTGGTCAGGTTGTTAATCACACTATCAGACATCAACACAGCCAGGGTTATACAACCCAATCACCAAATTTCCCTGGCCTCATGATATGCACATATAAGATCCTAGGGGGACCAAGGAGACCTTTCTCTAAAACTCATGAGGCTACTGGAAGAAAAAGGACTCTGTTTTCCCAAATGGATGAACTGGCTTGTAGGATACTCTCCATTCCTCTAGACACCTAGTTCACCTTGCTCTGTATCCTTGTGCTCCATGGAGTACATCAACTGCCATCTCTTAAGTTCGGTTAGTTCTTTCTCTGCTGGGCTGCAGGTTGAAAGTGGCTGTGTTTTCTCCTACAGGTTGCAGCTTAGTTTAATGGTCCTTTATTTCCACTGCAGTACTCATTCACTGATCTGGGGAACCAGTACTTCCCTTATTCCTTCAGCCCCAATACATATGGTTTCCTCTCTGCTAGCTTCCAGTACCTTCCCTTCCCTCCTCTCAATCTGCCTGAACTTGGAAATAATTTCAATATTATAGGCTCCTTAATCATCCCTTTTAACTGTGTAATTTCTTTCCTACAAGCATTTCAGATTGATACATTTCATAACACCATGAAAACAAGCCTTAGTCTGATAATACCCATTTTATCCTCCTGGTAGAGAAACCACACATTTAATCTAAAGTCCATTGAGAAAAATGCAGCTAAAAGGAAAAAAAAAAAAGGTAGTTACCCCCCAAAACTCTTTTTCAGTCATGACTATGCTATGCCTGAAGCCAATGAAATCCCTAGGCATTCTGGTCAGATGATTTAATATATTTTCATTTTCTTCAGAGGAGTTCGGATTGGGCTTTTGACACTTGGAACTGCAAACAAAGGCACCGCTTCTGTAATGAAATATATGCAGTGCTGAGAACTTCAAATTCTGCAACATCAATAAAAATAATATGATTTATGAGAAAAATAGGATTGATGGCAGACCATCCAAAACCTACACAACTACAACTCTGGATCTCACCCACTAGTGAAAATAATCCTAATATAATATTGTCTTGGTCCAACAAAAAAAGAGACATTTCCAGTATAAATTAGCCACAGTAAGAAATGTTGTACACAACACAGTAAAGGTAGAGCTTGTGATCAAACAGGTTCTTGTAGAAGATCATGTTGTGCATAGGCATTGTGGACAGAGGAATAACTATCTTTGCAATCAGCCATGAAGTGTACTTTGTGTTTAACTATGTTACGTGACGGCACAGAACCTTAACAGGCTGGCGGGGAGTGTATACATCAGTGAGACTTCCACATTATGCTGACATCATTATCCCATTTGCAAGTAACAAATGAGTTAATTCACACTGTAGAAGCATGTGCTGCGCCAGAATAGACTCAGTCCTACATAGCTATGGTTTTTCCTTTGTTCAGTTGTTCCACTGGGGATTTGACAGGGATGCATCTTGCATTTATTCTATCAGTAATTACTTCTAAGTATTCTAAAAACACATTTCAATCTCTTTTTCATTTCCATGCAATCTCCCGGTCTCAGATGGTTTGTCACGAAGACTCCTTGTCTCAGCATCGTTGATGCAGTATCTTGATACACCATGAATGATCTAAAATGATCTCCCATTTCTTATAATAACTACATCTTATGATGGCACTTGCTCTGAATAGTTGTTTTGAATAGTTCACTGAAATGGGGAGTCAGTGTTTGTCTTTTTTATAGTAAAAGATAATATAAGCATAATATATAATAATATAAGCATAATATGTGTTCAGTATCACATTGCAGTTTAACAATGAGGGAGGGCATTTTAAGGTAAGATGCTACTAGAAGTTGAGTGGCATCACAGTACAAACTAGTTGGTTATTCTTTACAATTTCCATTCATGCTAGGGACACAGCAAGACTTATTCCCCAGGCTTACTTATAGGCATGCATGGTCTTACAACTGAAATATTGTCACCAGACTTTAGACACAAATGATGCATGGCCTTTTCACATTTAACTCCCAGAGTCTTCTCTCTAGTTTCCAACTTCTCTCTTCCTCTTGCCTGTCCACCAACATTCAGAGTCATGTATGAAAAATGGCAGATCCTCTGATAGCTTAGGTCCCTGAATGACTATGTGGTTCACAGGGTCCCACTCTGCATGCCTCCCAAGTTTTATTCTACATGGCTTAGAAATACATTTCTTTTGTGTTAAACTACAGAGATCTCCAGATTTACCTATTAAAGCAGCTTGTGTTACTTTAACTAACATGGACAGTTTCTGTTGGGCAGTACGTGGATTCTAATTTCAAAAATTGAAGACCTAAATAAAGGTTATGTTTATGTTTATTCTTGTGTTGCTTTGAAGGTTAAAACAGCACCCACATGCAATAGGGAATAATCTGGAATCTGTCCCAATGTTGAGTTTCACCTACTTGCCAACTAGTTTTTTTTGCCCCCCTGCCCAGCTGATATGTGCTTTAGCCAAGATACTTTTGGCTTCAAGGATCATAAACCTACTCAAAGCATTTTATGCAATGAAAGAGACTATTTTAAGCTACATAGATTTTTATCGAATTCATGAGCAACAGCAAGAACGTTTTGCAAAGAAATTAGGATCTGTCAGCCACTGAGAAACCTACTGCATCTGAGGTGTAGCTAGTTTCTTGTATCTGCTTTTTCTGCATGTTCAGCCATTTGTCTCTCTAACTACAAGCTTCATCTGCTCACTCTCCAGGCTCATGCTCCCACAGAACCACCCACCCAATAATCACTATCATGGAATAGCGATTTCTGTTTTCAAGTTCAAGAAAAAAAAAAAAATGAATGCATGTGATAAAATTAAGATAACCTCTGATTAAATGGAACCTTGTATGCCAAGCCTTATTGCATCTTGGTTGTCCTTGGATTACTAAAGTGTTCTCCTTTAAACCAACTGCTCTTGGCTGGAGAAGCCTGGGTCACAAGATCCATAACCACATATCAGGGAGTGTCTTTAATACAGGCAGCAGTGGGAATGTTCAGAACTAAAAGGCAGTCACTTCGACTGAACTTATGTTTGTGCTGCTTAGGGAAGGAGAGTTGGGAGATAAATGCTGTTAAGTGCTTTTATACTCAAAGTGACTTTCCAGTGTCTTCCATGGCTCCCCAGAATTCCAGTAGAAATAAGATGATACCTTGAACCATCATTATTTCTTTCAAGGGGAAGTTTTAGTGTAACTTTTTTTTTTTTTTTTTTTTTTTTAGGAACATAACCCAGAATAACCTACTGTAACAGGGTTATATCACTATGAAGAAGCACAGCAAAGACAAATACTTTGTGCAATTCAATATCCTATGTGTTATTTTTTTTTATCCAAATCATCCAGAGTCTTAATTTGTAGATGACAACCATCTAATGTTGCTATGGGTTGTCTTCACTTTTGCACAGATTAGCAATGTAGTAGAGTTTAGATGTGGTAGGAGAAAATGAGACAGATATGCTAAAAGTCAGCTTTTAACATGGAGTTTTCTGATGCTCAATATTAGTATCCAGTGATGCTGTAGGTCTCCAAAATTCTGAACTTCTGAAGTAGACTAGCTTAATCAAAGGTACTAAACTGCAGAGAACACATCTCATATCTCTTTGCATTTATTATTAACTCTTGGCTTAATAGTAAACATATAATAGGTACCATATTTCTTAATTTATTCTGATTCTCTCTTCTTAGAATGAAACTCCCCTTCTGCATTGATATCTTGTTTTCTCCTTCATTTGCAGGAGGATGCTCCCAAGTTTGTTAGTCCCACCCTCTAAAATAGTCCAGCATCTCCATACTGTCTTTTGAACAGAATCAAATTCCTTTGTATAATGTTTTACATCTTCCATGAACAACCCACCTCATGATTGCCAGACCTCTTTCACCTTCTAAGAGCTCTGTATTCTAAACAATCCAAGATGGTTGATTCTTACCATATTACTTTCTACAGTTGTTTCCATGCTATTCTGTCTCCTCGATGAGCATACCAGATGGATAATGAGGGGGTAAATTCTGCTATTTTGCACTAAAAAGGTCTGGTTCAAATCCCAGCTCTTACATTTGCTCTAAGAAAGTTCCTTAATGTCCTTGTGCTTTATCTATTGTGCTTTAAACCTCAATGATAAAAACTATTGTATTGGTTGCTTTTTAGGGGGACTTAAATGAGGTTGTATATGCAAAGTAACCAATAGGGTAGTTCCTGTTCTTCTCATTCTGTGAGTTCTTGTTCATCTATTCTGGTACCCTGATTGAATATCACTACAGATGTTCCTTGACTTATAATGGGGTTACATTCCAATAACCCCACTCTAGGTTTAAAATATCGTAAGTTGAAAATACATTTAATATGTTCAATCTACCAAAGATCATAGTTTAATGTCACAACGCCCTGTAGAATATCACTTATTTATTCTTATGATCAAGTAACTAACTAGAAGCTGCAGCTCAGTGACACTGCCCAGCACCATGACAGGCTGTTTTACAGCACACTGCTGCCCTAAGAAAGATAGGGGGTGAAGTTCAGATGTAGAGCACATGCTTAACATGTACACAGCACTGGGTACAATCCCCAAAACACATGCATGCATGCATACACATACACACACACACACACACACACACACACACACACACACAAATGCACACAAAATTCAAAACATCAGTATGGTTTCTATGGAATGCATATCACTTTTACACCATTATCGAGTCAAAAACTTCAAAATTTGCATTGTCATAAGTCAGCAACCACGAGCATTTATCATTATGTTTCTGTTTTATCATTTTATTTGCTATGGTGTGTATTTCTTTTGTAGGCTTGGTTATTTTAATTAAGGAAGGCCAAGACATAAATTCTTTCCTATCACAATTACCAAGAAATTCTTTCCTATCACAATTTCTTAATTCAGAAGCACAGTAGGGTAATGGCTAACTAGAGTCAATTCCAGATTTGAACACCAGCTTGCTATCTGTGGAAAATTAGGCATATTACTTATCTGTCCCTCTTTTACTCATCTGCAAATGGAAGTAACGTTCATATACTACCTCATGTTTTCTATGGAGATGGAATGAAGTCTGAACTTTTGACATTATCTGACTTATAGTAAAGTCTCTATTACCATTAATAGTGTTATTATAGCTAAGTTTGTAACCAATAGCTACTTTGCAACTACCTAAGAACAATTCACCATCATAAAAGGAATACATTCAATATTATGTTGAATTTTCATACACTGCCTTATTGAGATTTATTACATACCCTAAATCCTGAGAATTGCATTCTTCAGGAATTTGCCCACTTGTAAATCTCAATAGATTTATGAAATTACATCACAAAATACCTATACTAACATGATAGTGAATTCCAAATAAAGTTAAGAGGGCATTAAATTACAATCACAGAAATAGTTTGAGAAAAAGCCATGGATTCAAGGCAGTGGGTTTTATAAATCAGTTATCCAGTATGACAGTAGGCACTATGAAAGGGGATGATTCATCTCATGTGAGGTGGGAAAATTGCTCCAGAGATAAAAAATGATGTGCCATATAAATATCAACATATGCTTCAAAGGCACTGTTTTTATCTTTTCCCATAATAATTTTTTTCTTAGTTTTCTCAACATAAATAAGGCTATTTTCTTCATTTCTAGGCACAAGAAAATGTATGTAGGCAGTAAAAGGAATAAGCATATTATTTTTATTAGGCATGATTAATCCAAAAAGCAATTTGAGTCAGCATGTCAAATAAATACACAAGGTGGAGTGGCTTAACATAACCAACACATATTTATCATTCTTGTAGCAGTTGATTTAGTGTGTTCCTGATTCATGGGCAGCTCCCTTCCCCAAAGCAATTCCTACTATTGTGCAGACTCAACAGAGCAAATAAAGGGAACAGAGAAGGAGAGAAAAGGCATGTCTCTTTCTCAACATCTTGTCCCTATAATGATAGTTCTGCTTCTACCCAGTTGGGGAAAATTAGTTGCATAGTCCCACCCAAAAGTAAGGAGGTGGTGGCAGTGGAACCACAAATCTAATATTCTGTTGGAAAGACATGTCCAGTACTTTTACACCAAACCATTGCTAATGGAACATGGATCTTGGGCTCTTTCTTATTTATATAAGCTAGTTATATTGAAAGAGATACTTAGATACTTACAGCCTGAACCTAAGAGCCTTGTCAGTTGCTTAAATGTATTAATTCTGAGGGACAGGAACAATGTCCAAGTAGAAGGGGCCTCCTGGGAAACTTTGATCCAACTTCTTTTGTCCTCCCCCTAACCCCAAATCATTATAGAATACAGGGAGGAAACTGGGGCTAGACCTTGTAGAATACATACACTCTACCCCCATTCAAGATGGTGTCACTCTATCCAGGATGCTGTAAGAAAATACCATAGACTAGGTGGCTTAAAAACAACAGAAACATATCTCTTCCAGTTCTGGAGATTGGGAAGGGCAAGGGCAAGGCCAAGGCCAAGACAGTAGCAGATGAGGAATCTGGTGAAGATTAATTTCCTGGTTCACAGAAGGCAACTCTTTGCTGAGTTCTCACGTGGCAAAAGGGGATTGTTAGCACTCAGGGGTCTGTTTTATAAGACCTCTAAAAAAGTCACTCATGAGAGCCCCATCTTGACCTAATCTCATCCCCAAGTTCCCACCTCCTAAAACCATCATCTCAAGTATTTTAGATACATGGTTAGGAACTCAGCACATGAATTTTGGAGGTGGCAGGGGGAAATACAAGTTTAAGAATCATAGCAAATGGAAGAAACTTTTAAATTTTATTTGTTCCATTCCATGAAACAAAATTGAAATTACTCTTTCCAAACCTAAACATTATATATTAATTAATAGTCTTTAATAGCCAATTAACAAGGCAGACAAAGATTTGGTATGTTTGTTTCAAAACTGGCAATTGCAAAATGCCATTCTACAGACAGAAAATCATTTGGTTCAGTTTTTCCAGTTAGTTAATAGAACTTTATATAGTTAGTTTTCCAATACTATCTGTAGCTAAAAGAAAGAAAATTTAATAAGATCAAAAGGCCTATGATCTTCACTTTGATTAAAAAGCATCTGAATTTCCAAAAGGATAAATACAGTATGAACTTACATATGTGGAAGTTAAGGTCTGAGCAATTCACTGTAATTCATACCAGGCTGTCATTGAAAGCTGGGTCCTTGTCCCATGCTAATCCAAAAATACAGTTTTGAGGACAAGGAAGTTGTAAAACTTCCTAGCTTTACTAGCAAGGGAGAAACACAGGGGACTCCTGTCCTATAGGCTGTGATTGTGATTCTCCCATCGGGGGGAACAGAAGGTTTTTAAAAGGTGATTTAAAGGCTACATTCCAGTTGGGCCCTGACAGAATGGGAATTCGCTTGTTAAATTGGGAGACAGCCATTTCTTAGATTTCTGGCCACATTCCCTAAATCTGAATTACTTCCTTCCTGTGGTGGGCGTGTGCTGGAGGACAGATATTTCCTCCTAGGATGGAGAAGAAGGGTAATCCCATTCCTACCACCCCAAGGTTAGGGAGGGAAGAGGGAGAAGAGGAAAATAAAATGTTCAAAAATAAGTCTCAGTGGCAGAGCAGCAAGGACTATATTCAAAGCATGAGGTGGACCACTTGTTACAAGGTCATCAAATATCTCCAGGAAATTTAATTAGGTCATAGAGTGAAAAGCGGAAACTGAGTATCTAAGAAGTAAAACCACACAACCAACTTGTCCTATCAAGACACTTGAAGAATTCATAGTCTCACTGTGTATTATCCACCTAAGCAGATAAATCAACTAATAAGAAATCAAGCAATAGAGATAGAGTGTATATAAGAAAATGAGGTCATCCTGATGGAAGGTAGTAGTTAGTAATGAGCAGTAGAATAGCAGGTCCCGGACTTACTTAAAGATACTCTTAGAGTTTTCCTTAAGTTACTGCCAAGGCAGATGAGTAAATAACTCGTAGCAGATAACCTGTGAAAAAACATAAGTACCCAGACCTTGAGAGTAAGCAAAGAGTAGCTAGAGGAACTGAATGGGAAAATATCCAAAAAAGAATGGTTAATAGGCCTCCCACTTGACAGGGTTCATTGAGGTGGATGTGAAGTTAGGAATTACAGCTATAAAGGTCTCCATTTGTCTGGGAAGGAAGATTCCTTTAGTAGCACAGGCACAGTAAGGTAACTTCTGAGGACCACTTACCCCAACACCCACATTAACACCTGATTAGGATGGCCACCATGACAGTTCCTGAAAGAGCCAATTACAGTCAAAAACTCCACTACCCAATGGGAAGGAGGAGTTGAATACCTAATTGGTAAAGAGTGCAAAAGGTGGTTCCCAGTTCTCCTGACAAACATCAAGCAATAATAAATTTGGAGGCAGCGTTATTTTGTCTGTCATTCTTTGCTTGAAGATGAACTACTTGCTCTCCTGAGAGTGCTCTTTGCTTGAGCCTCACTTTACTTTCACTTGAGTGTCACCTATAATAAGGTTCTCGTGCATGGTTTCTTGTGTCTGACTTTAAATTTTCTTTCATCTGAATAAAAGAACCAAGGTTTGGAGTTTCACTTCCCCCAACTCTCCTGTGACACTGATACATGAAGAGTGACATATCACAAGATTATAAACTATGACATCCATTCCCCAATCTTGGAAAATTCAAATTTGAAAATATCTTAGATATCAGTTCACTGAACTCAAATTCAAGGTACATGAAGTAGATATACTGTAGATTATTCATCATTCAGAAATATCATTTTTCTTTCCTTACAAAATACAGGGATTTACCACAACTTTTTTCAAAGGAAAAATAAAAGCAAAATCATTGGATTGGATGGAAAGGCAGTTCTTGGAATTTTTATCTGTAATATGGATGAAAATCATTTCATTAGGGAGAAGGTTCTTAAATGGATAATAGTAGTAAAATAACACATGGACAAGAAAATTCTGGCCACTCATATTCCAACTACCTAGAGACAACCCCTGTGTTACTTTGTACTCTGCTAATTGAGAAAAGTTTACTTGAAATGAAGGATCATCTATAAAACAAAAGATATGTATAAATACAGGAGTAAACATTTCAGAGGTAATACAACTATTATAATTAAATGAATTTAAGCTCCTAAGAAACATTTATTTGCATAGAAACAACCCACATGTTAATTGAAAGGCATTCTGATCTGATCTACTATTCCCAAGAAGTTTCCTAGGAATCTATCATAGACGACACTTAACTTTGTTAGCATAACTTTTCATACCAAATGGTCTTGAAATGAACCTAAATGAATTTCTTTTAATATTTTCATTAATTCCCAACACACATATACATATCCCTGACAAAGTTCAAATTAGCATGTTTAATTGTACTGCAGAATGATTCAGACATTAAATTAAAAAAGAAAATGATAGTTTAAAACCCTTAAAACTAATAAGGACATCTATGAGACCTACAGCAAAATCAAGCACCGAATTATAACATTAACACAAGTATTCAAGTTAATAATATGATACTATACTATTTTTTAGGAGGAAAATCCTTGAGATTTTTCTGTTATTCCACTATTAGAAAATGGAAATAAGAGTTTAACCAAAATTGGATATTGTTACTAGTAATTACAATAATGTGTCACCCTACCCAAAACTTTGTTAGAGACCATTCAAATATCTTGAGTGGAAGGGTGAAAAGAACTAAAAGGGGGGAAAAAAATTAGTCATCCTTCAGAGAAGCTGTAAATCTATCAACCTCTGTGCTGCATCTCACTTGAATAAGAAGTTATTCGATGGGGCTGTATTCTAAAAAGTTTAGTGATTGCCCCAATCAGCACTGGAAGGCCACACATCCTTGTGCAGGCAGACTGTACACAATAGTTCAGTTCTTGATCTGAATGCACAAGAGGGGAATTGTTAATTTGTATTCAATAAAATGGGCCTCTCTTCAACTCTGTGAGCACAGCATCCTCTCTTGGAGGTGGTCCATGCAGTTCCTATGTGGTCAGTTAAAAGTCAAAAAATTGGAAAAAGCCTGCCCCTGCTTCTCCTCACTCAGAATGTTTGAAAACTCAAGAGTAGTTACTATCATCAAAAGTGGTCTTGAACAAAACAGCTAATGACAAGAAACAGTCTTCTCCATCTTGAGGGGAGGAAGGGAGAAGAAAAATGAAGTAACAAGAGAAGGGAGGAGAGGGGAGCAGAAACCAAGGGCAGTAGTTCTGGATACATTAAATAGAAGCCGCAAGAGTGAGTTCAGATGTTCCCTAAAGACAACATGTTTTTACTTGATCTTAGCCAAAAAAAAAAAAAAAATATATATATATATATATATATATATATTATATATATCTATATGTGTGTGTGTGTGTTTTAAAAAGGTTGATATTGACAGAAATCAAAAATTTCTTCCAAAATATAAATTATTATTAAACTGAAGATAACGGAAATGCAGGGGAACCTCTGTCTTCTTTCCATTTGCTTCCAAATAGGATGTAGATCTATAGAGTATAGGTCTAAAATTTTTACCCTCCTCTCCCATTTTCCCACCTAGAGAAATCTTTTCACAATACTTGCTTATCAGCTCAGAGGTGACAGGGCTAGCGGAATCTGTGAGCAGACTTTTTTCCCATTAATTTACCTTTTTATAGTTTTCCCACCTCTGAAGCCTAGGACTGCTTTTCTTTTGTCCTGTCACTTCTCTAAAATATATTGTTCTTTGTTAAAATAATATTTAAGCCAGTCCCCTAAGCCATCTCCTCGAGTTGCTGTTCCCCCATATGATTTGCACTGCATGGGTTGATAAACCTGTTTTTCTCTTGCTATTTTCTTTTGTTACAGTCATCTTTCTCAGCTACAAATTTAAAAGGGTTGAGGAAAATTGTGTTTTTGTGCCCTTCAGTAACTAAACATCTACTATGGAGTTATGGTGGGAACAAAATGATCAGATTTATACACCCACATTAAATAAAAGGAAAACTGGAATATATATTTTATGCACACACATACATACAAACACACACAGAATCAGGGAATCATACTAGATAAACCCTACAACCTGTCCAACCCAGTGCATGGAGAGAGATTATAGGATATACTGTTAGGCAGCTACTCAGCCATGAGAGGGTGGACTAGGAAAAGATAATAAGGGTGACTAAAAGTCACAGGGAGCCTTGTCTAATAACAAGCACTTGGAAGATGGGGGCCTGGTATGTCAAAACTTCCCCCTGCTGTAATTAAGAAAAACTACTGCTCAGGGAACATGTTTATCAATATCTCTTGTAACCAAATCTCCAGGACCTTCCTTTATCACCCAAACTATGACACCCCCCATCAATGTGATAGCAAAATCATTAAGACCTCAGGAAGAAAACTTGATGGGGCTTATTCCAAGGGTAATGACCTGACTAAGGGGGTAGGAAATCCAGGTAAAAATAAGGGAACTCCATTTCCTAAAAACACACCAACAACTCTGTGAACACCACACCACCCTTTATTGGAGGCGGCCTATGCAATTCCTAGGCTCTCAGTCAAAAGTCAAGAGATGGACTTGGGCAGACTCTGGAAACTCCCTGGGACTTCCCATAAAACTGGAAAAAAGGAGGGTCATACTGTCCCCCTCTCTCCACTGAGAGGACCCACTCTCTCCCTTGAGAGAATCCCTTTCCTATTCATTCTAGTAAACTTGTGCCTGTTATTCTGAGCAACATATCTGAAATCTTTCTAGATGGATTACAAAAATTGGGGTGAAGACAGACTTTGGCAGTGCTTAAGTTTCACAGTAGGCTCATGTCAGGACCCTAAGTCATCTCCTCAAGTTGCTATTCTCCCACACAATGTGTACTGCATGGGTTAATAAATTTATTTTTCTCTTGTTATTCTGTCTTTTGTTATAGCCATCTGTCTCAAGTTCAAATTTAAAAGGGTCGAGGAAAATTGTGTTTTTGTACACATCAGTAATTAAGTAGTTGCTATGAAGACATGATGGGAATAAAGAGATCAGATTTATATATCCACCTTAAATAACAGGAAAACTGTAATACATATGTTCCAGGGAATCAAATTACATGAGCAATACAGTCCGCCCAATCCACTGTTTGGAGAGAGATTACAGGACATATTATAGGAGGAAGATCCTGAGTAGAACCTTGTACCTTACTGAATTGAAGAGTCAGAATTTGAGGTTGAGGGACCCAAGATGCCTAGCATTATAAGGAAAGATATTTCTGGGAAAGGAGAGAGCTGAAGTAAGAGAAGAAGAGAGGGGGGGGGGGGAGGAGAGAGAGGGAAAGAGAGAAAGAAGAGAAGAGAAGAGAAGAGAAGAGAAGAGAAGAGAAGAGAAGAGAAGAGAAGAGAAGAGAAGAGAAGACCAATACTGAAAATTACAGCATCTATTTGAGACTTTAATGATCTGGGCATGTGTGTGGTGAAACCAGCAAGACTGTGGAAAGAGGCACAATGACTGAAGACAAAGGACTGAGGACAATCTCTGTTCCTACATGTATAGGTCATGAAGAAGCAACCAGAGAAAGGTACTGCCTTAGAGCCATAGTCTGATGAGTTCAGGAATAAAGGCTACACAGGACCTGACATAACAAAGATTAAAAGTAAATCTCAAAAGAAATCAAACTGCTTCTAAGTGACTAAACAACAGAAGAAAATATTACCTCATCAAAAGAAATACTACAAATTTACCTGCCAATGATGATAAATATATACATTGTCTAATGGCTAAGTCAAGCTATTTTATAATGCATTACCATATAAATCTCAATTTTTTGCAATGAGAAAATTTAAAAGTCTACTTTCAGCAATTTTCAAATATATAACATATTGCTATTAACTGTGGTCAGTATGTCCTACAACAGATCCTGTAAATCATTTCTTTTGTGTAACTGAAATTTTATGTCCTTTCACCAACTTCTCTCCAATCTTCTCCCCCTCCAGCCTCAGGTGACTATAGCTTTACTCTCTGAAGTTTGTTTTATATGTCACATATAAGTGAAATCATAAGACAATTGTGTTTGTGATTCTGAATTATTAATCTCAACATGATATCCTCCAGGTTTATCCATGTTATGCAGATATTAGGATTATCTTCTCTTTTTAAAGTTAAATTGTATTACAGTGCTATATATACATGGCATATTCTTTATGCATTCATCCATTGATGGATGTTTCTTCAGGCACTAAAGGACAGATAACTCTTTGACATACTGACCTCAGAGGCTTGTGTGTATCCCTGTTATTGGGGTTACTGGATCACATGGTCCTACTTGTAACTTACTGAGCACCTCCACAGTGTTTTCTTAAATGGCTATACCAATTGACATATCCACTAACAGTGCACAAAAGTTTCCTTTTCTCCTCAACCTCCAAAAGGTGGATAAGGAGTAAACAAATCTAGTCTTCTACTATGAGGTTAGTACTATACTGATACTAAAATCAAAAACTAATATGAGGAAAGATAACTCCAGCCTAATATCCCTTATGATCATCAACACAAAGATATTTAATAATATTTTATAAATATTTGTTTTTAGCAATAAGACAGTATATCAAGGAAATTTATCTGAGAAAGTAACAAATGGACATCAATCAATGTGATTTACCACACTGAAGATAAAAGAGAGATGCAGAGAGGGTAGGGATAATAATAATAAAAGAGTTGACCACTTAACTATATGTAAACTTTTGATAAAAAAATCAAATACACAAAATACACAATAAAGATTAAAAATAAAAACTTTCTAGAAACTAAGAATAGAAGTGAATTTCATTAATCTTAGGGTTTTTAACCAAAAATTTTAGTTAATGATAAAGGACTGAATGAATCCTTTCTTCCTAATAGGATTGGGACCAAGGCAAGAATGATTGCTCTCACCATTTCTACTTAATATTGTAGTACTAGATATGTACTGATTACAATAAGACAAGGGAAAAAAGGCATAAATATCAAGATAAAAATATCTTGATTTGCAGACCATCTAATTAGGAAAACTTTTAAGAAAATCTTTAAAAAATACATTAGATAAGTTTATTTACATTACAAGATATTTGATCAAATGTATAAAAAATTCATTGTATTTTTATATGCCAGCAATTAAAAGTCAAAATAAAATAAAAATACCAGTTAATAATAGAAAATATAAAATAAGTATATGTTGAATATATTTGTGTGTGTGTGTACTACATTGTAGATTATAAAACTGTTAAAATTAAAGAAATTAAATGTAACATTCAATATTGTTTAGTTGAATTCATATAAACTTTCATATACATACATGCACGAATGTACCACAGTGCATCTCAGCATCAAGTATATTCACAAAAGACTAATTTTAAAAAGATGCTTTTTAAAAAAAAACTATAAATAAATTGCAGAAAGATCAGTAGAGTAGACGGAAGGGGAGGGGGAAGTGCTGGGAACTGAATTAGAGCAAATTACATTCCATGCTTTTGTGATTGTATCGAAATGTATCATGATGCTACATCTAACTAAAAAGTATAAAGAAAAATATCAAAAAGAAAACATAAAAATTTAGAGCTATACCCAGGAAGAAAATATTCATTATATATCTCTCCAATAAATGATATAATAAGAATACTCTCTTATAATTCCCTAATAGTGAAACAGCTAAATTAAACAAATGGGTAAAAGATTTGAATAGACATTTTACTGCAGAAGATACATACATGGTGTGTAAGTGCATGAGAAGATTCTCACCATCATTATAGTTTAGAAAAAATATAAACTAACACCACAATGAAATATGAAATATCAACACACACCAACTAGAAAGACTAAAATTAACACAGACAAAATGCCAAGCGTCACTGAACATCTGGACCAATTGGTACTCTTAGATGATGCGGGGTGAAATACAAAACAGCCCCTCTGGAAATCAGTTTAGCAGTTTCTTATGAAGTTAAACATACAGGGAACCAAAACCCCACAATACACTAGTAAGTATTTACTCAAGAGAATTTAAGACATATGTCACTGGAAGACTCACTCACAAGTATTTGTAACAGCTTTACTCTTAATACCCCAAAACTAGAAAAGAACTCAAATGTCCACCAACCAGGGAACACATAAACTGTGGTGGTGTATCCAAATAAAGTGCTACTATGCCACCCTAGGAAGAAACAATCTACTGATATTGCAATAAGGTGGCGTGGCAAAGCAACACACTGAATAGAGAAAACAAAAACTCCATGTGTGAAAATTACATAGTCTTTAATTCATGTTATCAAAAGAGAGAAGACAAAACCATACCTACAGAAGGTTGCCCAGTGATTTCAAAGATGTGTGTGAATGTGTGTGTGTGTGTGTGTGTGTGTGTGTGTGTGTGCGCATGTGGGTGCACGTAGTGGTTAAGATTACATTCAAAAGAGTACAACACAAATAAAATTGGGGGATGATGGAAGAATTCTATTTATTGATTTTTAGTGATTATTTAGATTTTCAAAACAGACTTGTGTGCTTAAATTAGAGAATGTTGTTTGTAAATTATTCCTCAATTAAACTAATAAAAACAAAAAAAAATTTAATGCTTTAAAGTTAATTGTTCTTAAATGCTTTATTTTAGATAATTCTCCCAGAATCCAATGAATAATTTGCTGTATTGTTTTAGTGCTACTATGAGGCAGAGAACAGAATAGAATGAGTAAATGATTCTAACCAGCAAAGGCATGTGTCAGTAACAAAATACCCAGCTCAAAAATAAAGACCATCAAGCTAAAAGGCAAATAAGCTTTCATTCATAAATATACTTTCAGTCAAAATAGCAAGTGTTTCTGCTCTGTAATTTGGAAACTCCAAAATTAAACCCTTGGAGCAAAGTATAAGAAAAAAGAGAATTTCTAAAGCAATGACATGAGTTTTCTCTAATATGATTTATTATTTTATTAGATTAAGTCTCTGTAGTTCTGTGAAGGGTGGGGGGTATCATCTTGTCTCCTGGCATGGAAGATTACAAATTAATTCACATAAATATCTTCTCTGGATAAAAGAGTTAATTAGATTTATGTTGTTTCTAAGTTATTAAGTACAGTTGTCCACTGATGAAGAGTTTACAGGTTGATCTACCACCTCCTCCTCTGTTCCTGTTTTCATTATCTATTTGGAATCCTTCGAAAAATATTGCTCTGGGTGAAATCAATAGGAAGTACTGCAGAGTACAAGAAATGCCCACACACTTTAAAAGGCATTTCAAACTACTGACTTCATTTAGGAAGTGGAAACCAATCTTTTACATTACGGTTGGAAAAGGTAGGGAAAAGGAGGGAGTTTTCTGGTGACCTAACTCCATTGGACACTTTGTAATCAAATGAAATTGGATCAACATTTTCTAAGGATTCCTTCACCAATAATTTCCACTTAAAAAAAATGTTATTCAAGACCCAGTTGCTAAATTACTTTCCTTAGCTGGACCCTTAGGCCTGGAGAAATGCTACCTGAGGCATATAAAGGCAGAAGAGAAGGTTCCTATAGATTTCCTTTTGGATTTGGTTTTCCAGATGATTTATTCTGACAGTTTGTTAGGAACTTTGCTGTTCTGTCCAGTGGAGCAGGAATTTCTTCTCTTCATTGGATACAAACTACCCTCTGGTTCAGACCAACCATGATTTTTCAGTAACTAATCAATCTCATAAAGTTGGGGTGAGGATCAAATGAAAAAAAGGGAGTTTGAGCATTTTTATAAAATTAAAGTACTACTTGCAAGAAACTTTACAAGAAAAAAACTTTATGCCTTTGATTCTGCATATCATGTATTATAAACCCTGTTCCTCAGTTACAAATCCTGATTTTTTTACCTTTAATTAAAGCAGGTCTCTAAACTCCAAAAAACAGTTGTGTGTGTGTGTGTGTGTGTGTGTGTGTATTATATATAAATATAGAACAATGAATATTTTAAATGGAAATTATAAATGGACAAAATAAAATTCAAATCCTTTTACCACATTCCTATAGAGCTTACACAACGTGAACAGATTTAACCAGATATAAAAAAATAGAGCTGTGATTTCAAGACAATAGAAATTGTCACTCAATTGGCATCTAATTGCTGATAATCAAATCAAATTCTATGGGGAAAGGAAAAGGCTTAGAAGGTTTATCCTCCTATTACAATGAGACATCATGGGTACTTCTCAGAATTTCTAGATTCTAACTGATGGTCACATTATATAGCAACATTCAATACAAAATCATTCCTGTAAAAATAACCAGAATAGTGAATAGGAGTGGACTCTTGTGATTTTCCTTTTGTATTTGTGTGGGTTGTGATTTAACTTGCCTCTGAGATTTTTAGCAATTACCTCTTAAAAAGAAACTCCTGAATTAATTTTTGTAGCAGTTCCTTAGATTTTATTTAATAATCTATTTATTTATTGATCCCTATTAAAATGTTTACATTAAGAGAGGATTCCGAGTCAGCATAGTGGCGCACACCTGTAATCCCAGAGGCTAGGCGGGAGACTGAGGCAAGAGGATTGAGAGTTCAAAGCCAGCCTCAGCAAAAGTTAGGTGCTAAGCACCTCAGTGAGACCCTGTCTTTACATAAAATACAAAATAGGGCTGGGGATGTGGCTTAGTGGTCCAGTGCCCCTGAGTTCAAACCCAGGTAACCCCCACCCACCAAAAAAAAAAAAAAAGGATAAAACATGGGTTTAGAAGTGAAATTCATGGAGTTAAATTGTGTTTTTGTGCTGGGAAGCTATAGGAGATTCATGGAGGTTTTGCAATGCCCAATTTCTTCATCTGTAAATAGTATTCTTTTATGTATTTATGAACTTGATGTTGAACAATTTGATGTTTGCAAAGCTTTTGTGTCAGAACAGAAGCTTTTATTAGTTATTTTCGTCTATTTTCGTCTTCCTTCATTGCATTGAGGTGTCTTTTAATTCGCCAAATTAATGTGAGTGAGGTCCATGGGAAGTCCCAGTTATGGAAAAGTAGCACATGAAGAGCCAGTCCACTGCATGGAGCACTTACCAGAGGCCTCCTCCCAGGCCCTGGGCTTCCATTCTCAACACTGTTCCAATTCACTACCGCCCTTGCTACAGGACAGGTTATTTTCAAATTCTTGATCCTTTCCAAATTCATGCTCTTCAAAGGTGGTCTTCTGCTCCCAGGCCGCACTCAGTATGGTGTGTCTCTACTTTCACTGTCATCTTCCACTTACATTGAACTATTGATCTTCCAGTTCTTTGAGTTGGCCTGGGTTCTTTAAGCTAGCCTTTAAGATACGACTTTTGTAAGGAAGCTAATCCACTTTGCTGTAAGCATGCTCCCACCCTCTACTCCACCCATCCTTTGTTATTGCTTTGCTGTTCATCTCTAAGCTCTCTGCTCAAAGGCATTCTGAAAACAGGAATTGACACTGAACCCCTATTCGATGTCAGGTTTGCTTTGCGTAATTTTTCACAGAATTCTAGAACAATGATTCCTTCCCCCATAACACTTTCCTAGGGTATAATTCCACCTTTATGTAGGATTACTTTAATGGCTGCCTCCCTCAGTACATGTACCACATGCAACAGGAGAACAATGAAGGCATATGGTTTCCTCAGCATTTATTTCAAGCAGAGGCCAGAATTGTAGTGAACTCTCAAAAGACACTTGTTTAATGAGCAAGTACGAGCAGAAAAAAATGGACATTACTGAAATGTCTGACCTCAAAATTTCAATATTTATTGAATTTCTGGGTAATAACACTGTGATCATCTCCTTATTTAATTTCTAGAAATATACATTCCATGTAACCAAAGAGCAGAATCCTAAGGGGGAGAAATGGTGTAAAATATGGGGGAAGTAGAAGCAGGACTCATATATGCACAAAATAGAATTGTGGTTTCCAAAGACTGGAAAGATGTTGGTCAAATGATTTGAAAAATTTCAATCTATAGGAGAAATTCAATAAGTGAATTAGCTAAACATTGTGTACACACCTGTAATCCCACCAACTTGGGAAGCTGAGGCAAGAGGATCACAAGTTGAAGGTTAGCCTCATTATTGGCATCAGATCTGCTATTTTGCTGCCACCGTTATTCTCCCTTGCCCCACCACTCTACAACCCAGATTGTTATTCTGCAAACTTCCTAGCCAGTAATTGATCAATTGCTAGCCCAAGAACCTCCTCACCAGCCATTGCTCTGTTGTTATTAGCCTGCGAAATTCCACTACTTAAGAATAGCTCCCCCGACATTCTCTCTCACTCCTCCTCACTTTCACGCTCTCTCTCCCTGGCTCTCACTTGCTCTCTCTCATTTTCTCTCTCTCTCTCTCTCTCTCTCTCTCTCTCTCTCTCTCTCTCTCTCTCTCTCTCCCCCTGCAGGGAGACACTGCCTGTCCGCTTAATAAAATCTCTTGGGTGAGTTCCCGCGTCCAGAGTGGTTTCTGGGTGCTTTCACTCAGCAATTTAGGGAGACCCTGTTTCAAAATGTAAAAAAAATTAAAAAGGCAGGGCATGTAGCTCACCCAGGCACAAAAAAAAGAAAAAAAAAAGAAAATCAATGTCTATTATACAACATGGTAACTGAAGCTAATAACTGAAGGGTTATGGAAAATAATATTCCTATAAGACAGCACCTAGAGAAAAATGGAGGGGCAGTGTGCCTCAGGAGAAGGGAGGAAAATTAGCCAAACATGAACCTCTCCCAGGACCTCCTTTCCCAATAACAATGGGCCCTGAGGGTAAAAGCAACCTTTCATCCCTTCCTGGGTTCATCCCCAGCATCTCCACCAAAAGCAAACATTCACCCCTTCCTAACTACAATGGATCCTGAAGAGAGGCAGCAAATACTGAAAAGATGGGCCCCGGACTTTTACCCTTCCCCACTGCAGATAAGCCTGGAAGGAGAAGAGCAAATAGTGAAGCTCTAGGTAACAATGGGGCCCAGAGGAAGAAGATAAGCAGTGAACACCAAATTCTGAGCTTTTCCCAGTGACAGTGAGTTTCAAACTTTTTACAATTGCCTTCCCAAGTTAAAATTTTAACCTGCACAACTAGGTCCCCGACTGTCCATACTGCATGTCTGCAGTCTCCAATGATTAATTTACCCTCATTGTAAACTATAAAACCCAGAGTCCTGTAACCCGGGAGCCATTTCCATACCAGAAAATGAGTCCTCCCTCGCCTGATTGATTGACTTCGCTGCAGAATAAAGAAGAGCTTAGCTTACTGATCCGAGGTCTGCTTCCTGCCTCCCTCCCGCCTTGATATCTGTACATCATGTGCTTATAATAACAATATATTGTAATTTTGAAAATTGCCAAAAGAGTACAATTTAAGTGTTTTTACCAGGAACAATAAGTATATGAGGTAAGACAGGAATGCATATGTTAATTAGCTCAATTAAGCCATTCCACAAGGCACATGTTTCTGAGTATTACACTATACATGATAAATATGTGCAATTTTCATTAATTAAAAACAAACTAATTTTCAAAACATGGGGATAGGAAAGCTTGTCTTCTAAGCCTATAAAACTCATTTACTTCTAGTGAAGTTATTACATCTCCTTACTACTTTTCCCTCCCTTTAAAAACCAAAACCTACACCTGCCTTAGACAATAAAACACACAAGCGTCAATTATGCATACATTTTAATTTAACATGAACACTTCAGACGTTTATTTTAATAACAAAGCATTAATTTTAGGTGTATGCCTCCATCTAGACAAAAATCATAAAAATGAAAAATCTCAATGTTCAATATTCCAATGTCAGATGCTAACTGGACTCTGAGTTATGGGCTCCAATGTACAAAAAGACAATGACTCAGTGATGCTTGATCAAGAGGGAGAAAACTCTGAATGCAATCTGTTACTTTGCTTATCTCATGCTTGACAATGTAAGGCGGAAATAATTAAAAGTATAGGAAATCAAACTTCTCTGGAGGACTTTTAGTATTCTAAGAACTTGATGCACAGATTTAGCTGTGTTCTATTTCATCCCCATGTTAGACTCAGAATAAGGATGATTAATTATGTTCATGTCAGAGGAAATTACTTACATCAAAATCTTCACACTGCCAATACTTATTACAAGAGAGTGCTGCTAAGCAGAGGTGAAATAAAGGGCCTCAATGACACTGGTAGGATTCAGAAGTCGAGATCTCATAATCATTTTCAAAATTGAGGGCAAAACCATCCTTGGAATCAATCAAGATCCTTTTTGAAAGCTCACTCAACTTTATGATAATGCAAAGGTCCCTGCCAGGATCTCTGTTAAACAATGACTCCATATTGTATTAGGATCTTTTTGCTACTACCAGGGACTTAACTATTTGGGGGTACAATCCAAAAGATGTAAACATACTGTTCCACTATGAAGCAGATACCCCAAACGTGAGGAATTCTTGGAAATACTAGATAAAAGGATCACTTATCCATTCATAATGGAAGTTTAATCAACTTATGTAGTTCTGGCTAGAACTGCAGAGGCCTGGAGGCATATTCTGATGTGGGCATTAATTTTTTGTGCGACTCCAGACAGGTGACTTTCCCTCTCTGGCTCTTGATTTCCTATTGATGGGGAGAGATGAAAGTAGGACTGGATGACTCCAGTGACCCTGGAGCTTGGTTTAAAAATCAGACACACATTTATCTCGCAGTCTATCCTTTCACTGCGGATTTGGGTAATACAACCTTTCCAGTTCTCAGATGCGGCGTACAGCAAGTGTTGACAAAGGTTTTCTGTGAATGATCAGACTGTAAATACATATTTTCAGCTTTAGAGGCCATTCAGATCTGTGTGTCACAACTACTCAGTTCTGTCATTGCAGAGCAAAAAAGTCATCCCTAAGACAAAAAATAAATTGCCTTGAAACAAAATCAGAGAGAAGCCAGATTTGACCCATAGACTGGGCTTTGCCATGCCCTAGTGTATACCACAGTAAATATCACTATAGATTTGGAATAAAAAACATTCCCAAAGTATCCCTAGTCTTATGGATGTAGCCCAGATACATTTAATTAAAAATGCCCTGTCGTCTGAGTGTGCTTCCTTTTTCTTCATTATTCTTTATTCATCTACTACCCTACCTTTTCTCTGAACAAGACCTGCTCCTCTGAGCCCATAGCTTCAACTCCTCAGAATTTATTTAACACACAGTTTGTGGGGAAAAAAAAAAATTTCTGGAAATATCTGGGAACGGTAAAAAAAGAAGGATTTCATGGCAGATTCTCTTTTCTAAAAACTAAAGTTTTCAGTCAGGACAGGTTTTGCATCCAGAACCTTGAAAATTATTTTTTCTCAAAGCCATCAATTAAGTGTCTAATTCTAGCCTTATTGTCTTGTCTAACCTAACTATATATATATATATATATATATATATATATATATATATATAAAGAGAGAGAGAGAGAGAGAGAAACACTAGCTTTGTATGAAGAGTCTGGGAATAACAGAAACTCAAATCAGAAAATGCAACCAAAGTCCAGCCTGGTGGTGATTGCCTACAATGCCAGCAACACAGAAGGCTGAGGCAGGAGGATTGCAAATTGGAGGCCAGCCTCAGCAACTTTGTGAGACCCTCTGCAACTTAGTAAGACTCTGTCTCAAAATTTTAAAAAATAAATAAAAAAGGACTAGGGAATGTAAGGATGTAATTTAGTGCTGCAGTGCCCCCGAGTTTGATCCCCATTGCTACACACACACACACACACACACACAGAACAAAGAAACAAAACAAAGATGACTGTTCAAAGGTAACTAGCTCCATCTCACCAAACTCCTAACTCCTTGTCACTCACACTTACTCCTTTACACCCCAGAGTCCTACTAAGAAATTTACATGGAACTCAACAGTAAAAAATAAAAAATAAAAATAAAAATTAAACAAATAACCTGATTCAAAAACAATGGACAAATGTCCTGAATGGATATTTTTCAAAAGAAGGTATATAAATGCCATCGATATGAGAAAAGATACCTAATATCACTGACTGACAAGAAAATGCAAGTAATACCACAATGAGGTGTTTACTACTTTACACCTTTTAGATGGCTATTATCAATTCAATGTAAGAGTCAGTGAGGATATAAAGTAGGGTAAATCCTTGCACATTGTCGTTGAGGATGTAAATTGGTACAACCACTGTGGAAAACAGTGAAGTTCCTAAAAAAATAAAATAAAATAAAAAATAGAACTAACGTATCGATCCAGCAATTCTACTTTTTATATATTCATAGGAAGCAAAATCTGGATTTCAAGGAGATATCCACGATACCATGGCCGGTGCAACTCTCTTATTCATAAGAGAGTTGTGGAGACAACCTAAAAATTCACCAATAATGGAGCAGCTAAAGAATAGGTGGTACGTATGTTAGAATATTATTCACCTTTAAAAAAGGAGATCCTGCCATTTGTGACAACATGGATAAATCTGAGAACATTATGTTAAGTGAATTAAGTCAGAAACAAAATCACACGTGTGAAATCTAAAATTGTCAAACTCATAGAAGCGGAATAGAGTGGTGCCTGTTGTATACTGGGGCTGAGAATTGGCAGACACTGATCAAGGGGTGCAAAGCTTCAGCTTTGCAAGATCCATCTCTCTGAAGGTCTAATGTACAGCATTAATACTCCAGTGACAATACCATACTGTGTACTGGAATTTTGGTAACAAAGGGGCTGGTGGTGTATTTTAGTGTATGCTTAGCTTTCAAAAAGTTTTGGTTCAATCCCCAGCACCAAAGAGAGATAAGAAAATAAATATGCTAAGAGGGTAAATCCTAAATGTTCTTACCACTCATACGTAAAGAAAGAGGAAAAAAGAGAGTAACACTGTGAAGTAATGCATATGCTAATTAGTCTGTGGTGCTCATTTCACAGTATATACATAAATCAGAACATAAGTTGTCCACCTTAAATTTGCACAATTCACATTTGTTAATTATACCTCAATAAAACTGAAAAAATTAAAGAAATATTTATAGCTGTGCAAAGGGCTATCCTCTCAAATTCTAATGGGTACCTCTCCTGTAGCACTGTCACTCTTAAGAGGCGGCAGAAAAGGACAAAGGGATTTACCCGACCCTTTTCGTCATTCTTCCATCACTTGGGTTAATTTGGCTGAGCTACCAGGATTCTTTGTATCCTAAGAAATAAATGACAAGTCTCTTGGCACATTTCTCTCCCTGAAGAAGTTTTCAAGAGTTTCTAATATGCCTCTAATTATTTGGTTAAACCTGCTTGACTTTGACTTTTATTAATTCTCATCTATCCTGGAACCTTACTGCATGATGAATAAATTCACTGGCATGCTGCATTTTACACACAACAGTAAAGGCAATCAAAAAGATCCCCTTGCAGTGAATGATTCTGTTCATGGGTCCCTTTTTTGTCTTTGTGCCCTTAACAAAAGGAGTACAAGACACTTCCACTCAAGATGGCACTATGAAATTTGATTCTCTTAGCTTATTGTCCAGACAAATGCGGAGGATTCAGCAAGAGGTCGTATAAGATAACCATGCCACAAGATGGAAGGCACCTCACATGACTGACTGGCTATAAAACATCTGGTTGCAATGCATACCCTGGTTTTGTACCAGGCAGATATTTTGCAATTTGTAAGAGTTGATATTAATAACCCTGGCAATCAACTTATGAAATTCAACCTAATAACATGCTATGGTCATAAATGAGATCAGGCTACAGATCAAAAGCATACCACCTCTTCCCACACCAACACACACAATTTGTGGTCCCAACTACACTTTCAGGAAACTTTATCTAGCTTCATGCTGATGACTTTTATGCTGAAAGTAAGAAAGAGTAAGACAAATAGGCCTTGGTGTCAATCATTCAACAGTAAATATTATCAGAATGGAAATAGAATTCTTTAATTTCATCTTGAAAGTTTCTGTTAATAGTTTTCTTTAAAAAAAAAAAACCTGCAAATTAGGATAGGTAAAATAAACATCAGTTGGAATTCTATAAAGAGATGGGAAGAAATCAGGATCTGTTTGAATGACTTCCATCAGATAAAGTTGCTCTGGGAATTTTTGAAAACTCCCAACTGAAATTGGTCAGTCTCAGGGCAATGTAAGAAATTCTACTGAACAGGGAGATGAGAGAGCAATACTGTCTCACATTTTCAAGGAGAAAAACATCTGTGGCAAACATTCTAAAATGGATGATTAAAGATACAGATTGTAAGCCTTTTAAATTGAAAATATGATCATTTGGAACAAATAAGGATTAATTAATAAAAAAATCACTGCAGACTTTATTTTCTATTATTCTGAGTCACCCCACTGATAATTGAAGAATGCTAAAAATAGAGAAAGCAACTTTCAAAATTTGTTTTCTCATAAAAATATATTACAACATAAAGAATACCCCAATAAAAAAATTATTTTTTTAAAAGTAAACTGGGAGAATCACAGACTTTGGGATAGGAGTCCCGTGTGTTTCTCCTTTGCCAGCAAAATAATAAACCACCTTTTTCCTTTTTCTCAAAACCATGTCCTCATTATTGGATTGGCTTTCAGCAACAAATTTGGTCACCCAGATGGGACCTGAGAGCAGCTCCCACTCCAGCTTTCTTGGGCAGACCTGGCTCTCCAGGGGACCCCACTTCCATGCTGAGGATTCATGGTGCTGGAGAACTTGTTGAGAACCAGCTGCAAGAGAATTAGCAGACAGGTGAGGCGGCCTCAGGTTGGAACAGAGGAGCTGTTCCTGTGAGTCAATGCAGGGACTGAGGGATCATCCCAGCAGCTGTTGAAGCACCTTTTGCTTTGGGGAACTCCTGCCTTCTCTGAACAGAACAGGTTGCTCCATCATGGTTCACTTTGAGAAAAGGAAACTGAACTCAGGCCATTCGGTAAGTCCCCAGGTGTGCATGCGGTAACCTAACCCTTGATTCCACACACCTGGTTCCTCTTTGTGGGAATATCTGGTCCCTCTTTCTGGGGACATCTGTGGTGCCACTGGTGTAGGATTTGTAGTTCAGCAGGACTTGAGAACCTAGGGATATGTATCCACTTCTGATCTGTTTTAGGTTCTCAACTGTTTGTTGGTCATGGGCTTGGGAATTCCCTCTGGTTGTCTGTTTTATTTGTATCTGTTACTGTCCCTTTTAAGACATGGTCAATATTGCATTGATCCCATAGGTAATCTCTTGGGAAAGATCTTGGCTGGTCAATTTAAGGGTTCCTATCTCTCGGCCATGATTTTGGGACTCCTCTCTGGTTGTCTCTGTTTCTTTTTTGTACAATCTTGAAATTGGAGTTGGTCTGTCAGAGGTAAAGTGAGTTGAAGAAAAGGCCACCTATGAGTCTGTCTAAGATAATGTTTTACTGGAAAGATCTGGCTTTTAAATAGCTTTCTAGGTTATTGTACAATCTTGCAGTTGGGGTTGGTCTGTCAAAGGTAAAGTAAGTATAAGAAATTTGTACATTCAGGTCTGTCTGTTTTAAAGGTTCCTGTCTGTCAGCCCTGATTCTGTGATCCTCTCTTGTCTTTTTTTTTTTTGGTCCATTACTGACATGGGCCATGCTGCATTGATCTTACCAGAAGTCTCTTCAGCAGAGAGATATTGGCTGCATGGGCCATCTATAGGGATAAGCCTAAGAAAAAAATAGTTTATTAAAACACCATTTGCACTTTAAATGGTTTTTCTGGATTATTATACAATCTTGACATTGAAGTTAGTCTGTCAGAGTGAAGTATATGAAAGAGATTCTGTATGTACAGGCATTTATGCAGTTTCAAGATAATGGATCTGAACCATCAGGAACTAAGTTCTAGGTGCCAGAAGGAAGTGCCTCTAGTGTGCAATGATAGCAGGACACCATAAGAAAGGGTTAAACAGATTTAAGTCTTTTAAACCCAGTGGGGCACTTCTACTTTCTCAGCCTAGCCCCAGGTAGCTGCAGATCATCTCACTGTGGTCAAGGACCCCAGTCCTAAACTTGGGTGGGAGTAGAGGAGAAAATCCCAGAAAAGCTGCCTGGGCTGTAGAAAAATGGCCAAAGAGAACCTGGCCTCTGCCTTGCCTTCCAGCCCCTTTTGCCCATGGAGGATGGAGGCTGCTGGCCACAAAGAAGGTGGCAGTAGGTTCCAGCACTGTCAGTTTGTGATCTGGGGATAGGAATAGTCTCCCCTTTTAAGATCTGACAGGAGACCCCATTTGGCCAGGGGATATTCATCACTGGGGCAAAGAAACTCTTGCTATAATAGTATCCCATCCAACTAAATGCCTAGGGAGAATGCAAGAATAAATAACTGCCCCCAGAAAAGAAAAAGACAGAAACCAAGGCCAACCTGTGTTTTGTAGGCAGCCTCTGCAAAGGGATCTCAGAGAAACCTAAAGAAAAGGATAGAATGGGCCTCCTCCATTGTATATCAACATACCTAGTATCAGAAAGAGACCCAAAAGGAGTCTCTGGGTACAATTGACAGTGGAGAACTCTCTTAAAGTTGATGGCATTGTGATAATAACAACAGAGAAAGGTCAGGCTCCAAACCCTTGAATGCAACCTGGAAGATAAAAGATGAAGGCATAGTTTTTGTATATGCTGGACTTTCCGACCCTCTTCTGGGATGAAATTTTTTGTGTATATTAAATGCATAGATAAAATTCATAAGGACTGTTTCCAAACGTTAATTTAAGAAAGAATCCAAAACTAGAAAAGATAAAAGAGTTATAGGTATGGAAATATATTTTAGTGCATAAAATTGGAAGGTAAAAGAAATGTTTCTGTATAAGAAAGTATTTTCTCTGGTAAAGTAATATTCTTGGGCCTAAGTTCAAGATGAAAAAGGACAAAACTAAGGATATAAATTTGTGAATGTTTAAGTCACAGTAGGTTTGTGGAAGGTAAAACTCAAAAAGTTTGTGCTTGTGATTAAATCGGCTATAATTAGTACAAAGTTATTTTTTATTTTTTGATACCAGGGAATAAACCCAGGGGACTTAACCACATCACCAACCCACCCCCCTTTTTAAAATTTTAGTTATAGGTGGACACAATATCTTTATTTATTTTTATGTGATACTGAGGATTGAACTCAATGCCTCACATGTGCTAGGTGAGTGCTTTACCACTGAGCCACAACTCCAGCCCCACTATCCTTTTTTTATATTTTATTAGAGACAGGGTCTTGATGAGTTGCTTAGCACCTCACTAAATTGCTAAAGCTGGCATTGAACTCGCGACCTTCCTGAGTTGTGCCATCATTGCCTGGCAGTTAAAGTTATTTGAACTTTAATTAACTGATATGAAGCAAAATCTGAAACACTGATTTGCTCTTATCTATTGAGATAAAACCTAACAAATACAGGAAAATTATTACTTGGGGGAACTAAGACTTAAGCAAATTAGGATTGGTACCTGTTTTAAAGTCTTAGATGATTACTTTGTAACTGGTTCAACAGTTATTTAGGTTTTAACAATATTGTTGACACCCAAAATATATGTGACTACGTACATGAATGCATCTGAGAACTATATCTGCCTAAGCCTTTTCTAAGTATTATAAAATGAAAGTTTATGTAAGTTTACAGCAAGATAACCAGTAAGTGCTCTCTTTTATACATTCTATCTGACATACTACCATTTGAAGACCTGTCTTATATCTATTTGTGTCAAACTAAGTCAATACCTGATCATTAACATTGTTTCCTAAATATATAAGAGATTTAAATTTATCCTTTGATTTTTGTTAACCAATACAGACCTGTGATTATTGTTACCATACACTCTGGATTCTAAATTGTACTTTAAGTTAAACTTAGTTAAATGTAAGGCTTAGGATAGCACTTTGCCAAGTTGGTGTTATCCAAACTAAAATTTTCTGTAGCAAAAGTCTTAGATTTGTATGGAAATAACAAAATTGTTTTTTTCATATCATATGATGTCAATAAGTTACATATACAATTTTGTGTTACTCTTCACACTGAAATTGGAATTTAAATGCATTTTTGGAAAATAATTAAGAGATCCTGATCTGTTTAAAGGCAACACTGTAAAACATGGAAGCATTCAGCCATTTTTTTCCCACAAAAAGAGAGTTAAAAGTTCCCGTCGCCTAGCTTTGATTCATGTTTCAGATGTAATGTTGTAGTGTGTTATTTGTGGATATCCCTGCTTTACTTGAGATAAGGTTCTGCCTCCCACCTTATTCCATGTTAAAATGGCTCCAAACTAGGGTAGACTTTAGCTCATTTAAAGTTGTATTCAAAAATTGATTGTGTTGGAAAGATTATTGTGATCTTATATATTATTGGGGATATAATATATAACAAAGTAAAGGTTCATGATTATAAAAGTCATTTTTCTTAAAGCATTTGATAAAATACACCACCCCTTCATGATCAAAACACTAGAAAAAATAGGGATAGTGGGAACATTCCTTAACATTTTAAAGGCCATTTATGCTAAGCCCATGGCTAATATCATTCAAAATGGTGAAAAACTGAAAGCATTCCCCCTAAAAACTGGAACAAGGCAGGGATACCCTCTTTCACCACTTCTATTCAACATCGTTCTTGAGACTCTAGCCAGAGAAATTAGACAAACCAAAGATATTAAAGGGATACAAATAGGAAAAGAAGAACTCAAACAACCCTATTTGCTGATGATATGATTATATACTTAGAGGAACCAGGAAATTCCACCAGAAAACTTTTAGAACTCATAAGTGAATTCAGTAAGGTAGCAGGTTACAAGATCAATGCACATAAGTCTAATGCATTTTTATACATAAGTGATGAATCTTTGGAAAGAATAATTAGGAAAACTACCCCATTCACAATAGCCTCAAAAAAAAAATAAATAAAATACTTGGGAATCAATCTCACAAAAGAGGTGAAAGACCTCTACAATGAGAACTACAGAACACTAAAGAAAGAAATTGAAGAAAACCTTAGAATATGGAAAGATCTCCCATGTTCTTGGATAGGAAGAATTAATATTGTCAAAATGGCCATACTACCTAAAGTGCTATACAGATTCAATGCAATTCCAATTAAAATCCCAATGACGTACCTTACAGAAATAGAGCAAGCAATCGTGAAATTCATCTGGAAGAATAAGAAACCCAGAATAGCTAAGCAATCCTTAGCAGGAAGCGTGAAACAGGGGGTATCGCAATACCAGATCTTCAACTCTACTATAAAGCAATAGTAACAAAAACAGCATGGTATTGGTACCAAAATAGAAAGGTAGATCAATGGTACAGAATAGAGGACACGGACACAAACCAAAATAAATACAATTTTCTCAAACTAGACAAAGGTGCCAAAAATATGCAATGGAGAAAAGATAGCCTCTTCAACAAATGGTGCTGGGAAAACTGGAAATCCATATGCAACAGAATGAAACTAAACCCATATCTCTCACCATGCACGAAACTAAACTCAAAATGGATTAAAGGACCTCGGAATCAGACCGGAGACCCTGCAGATTATAGAAGAAAAAGTAGGTCCAGATCTTCAACATGTCGGTTTAGGACCAGACTTCCTCAACAGGACTCCATAGCACAAGAAATAAAAGCAAGAATCAATAACTGGGATAGATTCCAACTAAAAAGTTTTCTCTCAGCAAAGGAAACTATCAGCAATGCGAAGAAAGAGCTTACAGAGTGAGAGAAAATCTTTGCCAATCATATTTCAGATAGAGCACTAATCTCCAGAGTTTATAAAGAACTCAAAAAACTTTACACCAAGAATGCAAATAATTCAATCGTGAAATGGGCTAAGGAAATGAACAGACACTTCACAGAAGAAGATCTACAAGCAATCAACAAACATATGGAAAACATGTTCAACATCTCTAGTAATAAGAGAAATGCAAATCAAAACCACCCTAAGATTCCATCTCACCCCGATTAGAATGGTGATTATCAAGAATACAAGCAACAACAGGTGTTGGCAAGGATGTGGGGAGAAAGGTACTCTCATACATTGCTGGTGGGGCTGCAAATTAGTGCAGCCACTCTGGAAAGCAGTGTGGAGATTCCTTAGAAAACTTGGAATGGAACCCTCCATTTGATCCAGCTATCCCACTCCTTGGCCTATACTCAAAGGACTTAAAATCAGCATATTACAGAGATACAGCCACATCAATGTTCATAGCTGTTCAATTCACAATAGCCAGATTGTAGAACCAACCTGGATGTCCTTCAATTGATGAATGGATAAAGAAACTGTGGTATATATATATAATGGAATATTACTCAGCCATAAAGAATGATAAAATTATGGCATCTGCAGGCAAATGGATGAAATTGGAGAATATCATGCTAAGTGGGATGGGCCAGTCTCAAAAAACCAAAGGACGAATGATCTTGCTAATAAGTGGATGATGACACATAATGGGGGGTGCGAGGGGTTAGTGTTAGGGTTAGAGTTAGGGTTAGGCAGGGGGGCAAGAATGGAGGAAGGAAGGACTGTATAGAGGGAAAAGAGGGGTGGGAAGGGTGGGGGGAAGGGAAAAATAACAGAATGAATCAAACAACATTACCCTATGTAAATTTATGATTGCACAAATGGTATGCCTTTACACCATGTACAAACAGAGAAATAACATGTATCCCATTTGTTTACAATAAAAAAAGGAAAAAAAAGTCATTTTTCTTGATTCATAACTATTACACAAACTGAATATGTTTTTGCTCTGTTAATTTCATTTTGTATTTTCCTTATAAACTTTATAACTGTTGCCTGTTAGTGTTTTTCAGAGGTACTGCTTCTAAGAAAGGAATCAACTGGGGTTAATTTGAGATAATAAATCATAATCTATAGGACAGATAGTGTATAATGCTGACTTCCAGTACTAAAACTAACACCAATTAAATGAAAGGGGTATCTGTAAAATTATAGATACTGAAGTTATAACATTTTACTCCCTCTTTAAGACTGGTGAAACTGGCTTGCTGGGTGTTTAAAACACAAAACCTGAAGACCAAAGTTAAGGAAGTAAAAGAGCCAAAGAAAAAGCAGTCAACATTTTGACCCTTGACCTCTATGGTCAGCCAGGACTCAGAGAACAATGTGACCCCTCTCTGAACCCTGCAACTCTGGTCAGTCACCCAAGTTGCTTATCAGGGAGTTCAAGAGGATCCTGGAGAACAGGAAGCCAACCAGTGCACATTCTGCAAAGAGGAGAACCATTGGAGAAGGAAATGTCCCTGATGATTCCAAGAGAAGCCACATATGGTCAGCCAGACCCTGACCCATCCTGGCAAGTGGAACCACTGGTAGAGGAAAGCTAAAGGAGTCAGGAGCCTTTGCACATGTTCCCAAGAGTGCTGTCTGAGGAATCTCAGCTGACTCTTAAGAGTAGATAGGAAGAAGCTCAGTTTTGATCAACTTAGTCTTAAACACCTGGTAGGAGAGTACAGCATAAAAGCATAGTCCTACATGGACTTTTAAAAGGAAAAATAATGTTGTTTTTGCTGTACCTTAAAATGTACACTTGTGTCAGCCCTACCAAAAGTTATAAAGCTGGAGGCTACAAAGGAAGGGTTCCTGTGTGAGAGTGCCTAATACTAATTACCACAAGAGTCACAAATTTGTTCCGAGTTAAGTCTGATTTCACAGACCTAGAAATCTTCCTAATCTCCTATATTGATGAACTTGATCTGTTTTACACTGATAACATTATGAGTTAGTGTCCTCATGGTTTTCAGACCCTAGCTGAAATACTAATTGTATTTGTGATCATTAATTACAAAAAAGTAATGCTTTGATGTCTTTATTGCTGTCTTAGCATGAACCCTGCCCTATGCATGTCTTGTCCATCACCTGCCATCTGCCACTGTGGACCTCCACACTGCTCTGATGATGAATGCCCTTAACTGTCTATGCCCCACCTGATAGAGAACAAGGACTTTGGATTACTTCCCCCAAAATGGCCCCCTTTCAGCAAGAAGCAGTTTGGAGAGGTTGTCACTCATTTTTCCATAGAAATGGAATGTAGAAATCAACAGTGGGGAAATGTAACAGTGGTTCACCTTACACTTTGCATATAGCCCTTGCTGCTCTGCCACTGCAACTGATTTTTAAAATGGACATGTTTCTTTCTCTTCCTCTTCCCCTGCTCCTCCCTAATCTCTATCACTCCCTAATCTCAGGGGAAACAGGATTACTGTTCTTCCCCATCCTAGGCAGAGTTATTTGTTCCTGAGTACACATCCACCAGAGGAACCAAGTCATCCAGACTTTGGGGATGGTTCCAGAAGATCTCAGAAAAGACTATCTCCCAAATTAACAAGTGAATTACAACTCCAGACAGAGAACGTGTGGAATGCAGCCTTTGAGTCACCTCTTTAAAACACCCCTGTTCCTGCTAATAGGCAGAATCACAGCCTTTGGGACAGGAGTTTCCTGTGCTTCTCCTTTGCTAGCAAAGCAATAAAGCTTCTTTTTCCTTTTTCTTAAAATGAAAACAAAAGCAAAACAACAACAACAACAACAACAAAAAGTAAGCCAAGCATGATGGCACATGCCTGTAATCCCAGCGGCTCTGGAGGCTGAGGCAGGAGGATCGCTAGTTAAAAACCAGCATCACCAATTTAGCAAGGCCCTAAGCAACTCAGTGAGACCCTGTCTCTAAATAAAATACAAAAAGGGCTCAGGATGTGGCTCTGAATTCAATCCCTGGTACAAAAAAAAAAAGTAAATCCCACCACCACCAAGAGATAATCACCATCAACATTTTCATTCACCCTATGTATTTATACATTAAAAACACAGAGCCCATCTTAGTGTCTGTACAGATTTTGGTAAAAACTTAAGATACCTCTGTAAACAAACATAAGTTGAAAGGTAATCAGTAGGTAAATTTTAGATTTGGTTAATTTGGTATATAAAAAATATTGGTTAACAGATCAATGTGAATCTGGAAGAACTTAGAGATGTCTCCTGAACTATTCAGGTCATTATTTTTATTATTTACTTGGATGATGATATGAATTGGCAACTTATATTTTTAGACAATATGGAGCTGGAAATAATTTTGGAAATAAGACGATGGCATATTTTTCCAACGTGTATTGACTACTTTGAGTGATTGTCGAAAGCAAAGGAGATGGCAGTTAATCGACATGTGAAATGCAAAGACTTTTGCTCAGATTCCTAAAAACAACTGGAGGCCTACTGAAAGAGGTTATGTGGATAGGAAATTGTGCATTTAAGAAAATGGATAGGGCTGGGGTTGTGGTTCAGTGGTAGAGCACTTGCCTAGCATGCCTGAGGCCCTGGGTTCAATACTCAGAATCACATAAAAATAAAATAAAGGTATTGTGTCCAACTACAACTAAAACAAAAACATTAAAAAAAAAAAAGAAAAGAAAAAGAAAGAAAATGGATAAGTCATGTATGGTGTATCCCTGGAGTCCAAGCTGATCACTGAGGAGGATGAGGCAGGAGGATACTTTAGCTTATCAGTATCAGACCAGTCTGAGCAACATAACAAGACACCTTCTAAAAGAAAGGAAATGAAAAGGAAAAAAAAAAAAAAAAAAAAGAGAGAGAGAGAGAGAGAGAGAGAAAAGTGGATGTGGATAGGCAGAGGACTCATGCCAGACATTACCTGAGGATGTCCAGCCTCAAAATGAAAAGGTTCAGAGAAGTCATGAGAGATGTCATATAGAAGAACAATGCTTCTCAAAATTTAATATGCATGAGATCTGCTTCAAGATAGAGTAGGTCAGATAGATATCTGACCAAGATAGAGTAGAAGAAGCTAGGTTATCCAAGTTCTGCTTTCACTGGAAATGATTAGAAGCTGGAAAAAAAATATGTTAGAAAACTTCCTTAAAGATTTAGACTGCAGGCAATGAAGGCCTCTGAACTCTCACAATGGAGAATAAAATGAGTTTATGATTACCCCTGTTTACTAGATGGAAAGAGTTTCCAGGCTGTGACACAAAAGGGAAATCCAGAAGATGCACTGACCTGAGGAGACACTGCTAAGAGTTCAGGGAAACAAAGGAAACTGAAAAGAGAAGCTTTGGGAGAGACCCATGCATTTATCCTCGGATTCTCCCTGCCTCCATGTACAGCCAAGTACTGCTCAGCTCTGATAGGGGACCAGCTGCCTGAGGCCTAGAAAAAGCCACTTGAAATATTGAGAGAATAGCATTAGTTCTCATAAAACTGGAACTAGTTCCTGTCCCTACTAGCCAAGGGGGAAAACCTCATAATTCACAGAGCATCAGAGAGAGGACTCCAAATAGTATATTCCTCCATAGTGGAACACAAATTATCTCTTTCATTAATGATAATCTGATATCACCTGTCCAAGCTTAAAAGAAAGGTCAAAAAAGACAAAACTATCTTCAAGCAACCTAATACATCATACAATAAGGCTCAAGAATATTTATAAAAATATGAAAATATTCAGCATTCAACAATATAAAATTCACAATGTTTGAATAAAAAAATACTAGTCATGCAAAGAGAAGAAGAATTTGACCAATATAGAGTAGGAAAACTCAATCACTGGAGTCAATCCAGGAATCACATGATAGAATTTAGTAGATAAAAACATTAAAACAGTTATTAAAACTGCATTTCAAATGATCAAGAAGCTAGAAGAAAAACTGCACATGTTTAATAGAGACTTGTAAAATTAAGGGAACAGATGCAAATTTACAGAAATGAAAATCAAAATGTCCAAGATGAAAAAAATATTTTGAATAGAATTAGAAGGTTACACAGTGTAGAGGAGAATACTGGAAACACTTGAACATGAAGATATAACTAGAGAAACTATCCAAACCAAATAAAAGAATGAAACACACACACCAAAGGGGCAGGGGGGGCGGGGAAGAACTGGGTTTGGAGAGGGGGTATGTAAGAAACAGAATCAGTGAAGTATAGGACAAAGATCTGGCGGTTTCTAAGGAAACTGCAATCACCATATGACCTGGGTATCTCACTTCAGATATTTACTCATAAGAAAGGAAAGCACATGTCTTTATGAGGTCTTGCACATAAATATTCATAGAAACTTCATTTGTAGCAGTAGAAATATGGAAACAATAAAAGTGTCCATCAAGAGTTGAAAGCATGGTATATTCATACAAAGGAATACTACTGAACAATAACAAGGAATTAACAATTCATACATGCAACAACAAGGAGAACTCTCAGGAGTCAAGAATTGAAATATTTTTTCAAAAGTGTATGTTGTATGAGTCCACTTATTTTATAGAAAGTGAAAATTAATTCGGTGAGGGATAAGAGACCAGTGACTGGGGTCGAGGAGTGGAAAGGATCAGAGGAAGTAATTATAAAGAGTTACAAAGAACATTTTGGCAGTGATGATATGCTCATTATCTTGATTATACTGCTATTTATGCACTCAAGAAACAACAAATATTTATAAAATGTTTTGCTTTATATTATGTGTACCTAATTTTATGTGTGTTACATAAAGCAGTTTGAAAATGTTTGGTAAGAGGGGAGTGGCTTTTAAAAAATGATGACCCCCAGTCAGGAATTTGGATTGGGGTCTGAGTGCCTGCACTTCTAACACTCAACCACATGCAACCCAGTGAGACACATGCGCCTGGTCCCAAGACAGTTTTTTTGTTGTTGTTGTTTGTTTGTTTGTTTTTTAAGTAGCAAGGGACCAGATTCATACTTGGGACCTGAGACAACAGAACAAAGTGATGGTTCAAGATTTTAGGGAGACAGAACTATACCTCACCATGGAAGAGTGAATTTTCTGCGACAAGAAGTACTTAGAGCCATTCGTTTTCAGCTGTGTTGTAGAGAGGTTGGGAATTGAATATTTCAGGTATCCTTCCAATGCAAAAATTTGATAATTCATTAAACTTAAATTTCAAGCCAATGCATTTTATAAACTGGCAATCTTGGAATGTGGCCTGCAAAAGTGTACTGCTCCCGTGAGAACAAGGCAAGAGCAGTGAGTTAGGGAATGACCTAGCTCATGAAGGAAGCATCAACCATCTATCACTAAATGTTACGAAGCAATTGCTCTGTACTTGTTATAAGATAAAAAGTTCTGAACTTGGCCAAACCATCATTTAAAATTGCCATTGTTTTTAAATCACCAAGAGAACCAGGTATGTGCTTCTCTTCAAAACCTTCCAAAACATCGAATGAAACAGGAAATAACCATTCTATATCTTCACAAGAGCCATGTGGTTATGAAAGACAGATCAGCAACCACAGACCAAATCCAGTCTGTAGAACAGAGTCTCGTTTATCTAGGAATTTTTAGACATTTCTTTTAGATTCTGTTTCAGATACATATCCCCCTAAGTCCAAGTGCTAAAGACTTTGTTGCTAGCTTAAGGGGCTATTGGGAGCGGGTGCTACCTTTAGGAGGTGGAGAGTAGCAAAAGGAAGTGAGGTCACTGCAGATGTACCCTTCTGTTTCCTGGTTGCCATGAGGGGAGTAGCACTGATCCACCACATTCTCCTCACCATGCCATTGCCACAGGCTCAAGCAGTATGGTAAGCAACCTTGTACAGAAACCTTGAAACCATGAACCAGCATAAACCTTTCTGCTTGCCAATTTATTTTGCTCAGGTATTTTGTCACAGGGATGCAAAGCTGACTAACCCAGATTACACCAGATTATCACAGGATCGACATTTCATCAGAATCAAATTACAATTTTGTACTGATTGACAACTTCCTAGGTGGGAATTATGTATCTTTCACTTTCTCTTGTCATGACACATCCGATATTATATATGCAGCTTGTATTTGCTGCATTGTCATCTTCACAACAGAATGATGCCACTTTCAGTTTATTAGCATACACATTGCTTTAATCCCTTGAAAGGGATTGAGCTGTCACAAACACTCAGGAAAAGGAAGGTTACTTTTTATCTCAGTGCACTTCATTAGAGAAATGAAGACATAAATAGAATTTCTTAATCCATGTAATACATGTCACAAAACATAAAAAAAAACTCACATTTTCATTTAAAACTAAGCTAATTTTCTCCATGTCACCTACCTTCCTGTATGGTTAGGAGTGGAAGTTTCTCACTATATGTGACAGCATTTCAGAAGCCTTGGGTTTTCTCCAAGTTTTTCTTGACAACCTGTTCTTTCGTTAAAGGTACCATGCAAACTTTATAATCAAAGGCTTATAATAAGCTCAGAAATCTTAGCTGGGTTTACGAGCTTCTTTTTGAATATTTTAAGGTGAAACACACATGCACACGCACACAGATGCACATGCACACATGTGAGAGACAGTGTAGCATAAATCAGTAGCCCTCAAACTCTACCATGGAGCAGAATGACCTGGAAAACCTACTGAACCAAAGATGGCTGGGGCCCACCCTGGATTTTAAAATTCAATGTCTGGAATAATAAAGATTTATTTTTCTCTCTCCTGCTGGGAATGGAATCCAAGGCCTCAGGCATAGTAGGTGGGTGTTCTCCTCTGAGCCAAGCCCAAGTGTGCTTCACATTTCCAATTCCTAAGAGAGAATGCATTTCCAATTCCTAAGAGAGAATGATGTCACTGCCCTTGGGCACTTTGAAAAACCCACATGCCTGTTAGGATGAACAAAGCAGATTTTTTAAAAAGTATTTGGGGTTGGGGTTTACCAAGATTTGGATGTGGTTTATCCCACCAAAAGTTCAAGTGCTAGAGGTTTGGGGGTGCTCAGGTGGTAGAATTTTAAGAGGTGGAGCCTAGTAGAGAAAGGAATTAGGTCATGGGAACCTAATTCAGAGGGTTAATGCCTTTTTCTCAGGAGAGGATTTTTTCCTGAAGGACTAGATTAGTAACTTGAGTGTGGGGTTATACAAAGGTTCAAATGTTTGGTCTTTGTGTGTGAACTGATTGATTGGGACTCTCCCTGCCATCTGCCACATTGTGACACAGTCAGAAGGCCCTTAACAGAGGCCAAAGAGATGTGGGAGTTTCAGCCTCAAAAACTGTGAGCCAAACCTCTTTTCTTTATAAAATATCTGTCTCTGATATTTTGTTAAAGCAACCCAAATTCATTAAGACAGGGTCCTTATTCACTACCTTATATATTGTCTAAAATTTCCTTGAGCAAATTAAAAATTTCTAAGCTTCAATATTCTCAACATTCTCTACTATGACAAAATAATAATTGCTTTTTTTTTTTTCTTTTTTTTTTTTACTATTGAGAGAATGAGAACAAAGCTTGTAACAAACTCACTGCATAGTAGGTTATAGGCACAGAAACACTAACTAGCACATGATCATGATAAGTAGTTACAGTGATAGAATCATGTAGGAAGATAACCTTTGGGAAAGGGATCATATGGTTGTTTTTGGTACCAGGATTTGAACCCAGGGGTACTTAACCACTACACTACATCCTTAGCCCTTTTTGTTTCTTATATTAAGACAGGGTCTCCCGAAAGTTGCTTAGAGCCTCACTAAACTGCTGAGGCTGGCCTCAAACTCAAGATCCTCCTGCCTCAGCCTCCCAAGCCACTGAGATTACAGACATGCACCACCATACCCAGATAGGATCACAGAACCAAGCAATTTCCTAGTTCCTCAATCTATAAAGTTCCCCCTTCCTACCTGTGAGCTCTGATTCTGAAGCTAAGGAGCTTCTTCAGCAGAAAACTAAGTCAATGAGTTTTGTTTTTCCTGTCTCTCATCTGTTGATAAAATTTGAGTTCAGTGCCGAGGGAAAGGGAGAGGAGAATTGGGAGAACCTAATGAAAGTTTGTAGGAGAGTATGGATTTAGAGTGTAGAGGAAGGATCCAGATTCTTAAGGAGCCTCAACTGTAGGGCTGTGTGTTAATGAATACCTTGGAGCCTCCCTTCTTGACTACAGAGTGGAAGCTGCCTGAACAGTGATCCTTCTTAAATGTGATACAAGAGAGTCTCCAATTTTAAAAAAGAATATCCTCAACCATATTGTGCAGGCACTGTGCATCAGCCTGCTTTCTAGCCGAGATTGCAGCTTTGGTGTGTCTGCCACGAATCAACTCATCTTTAGTCAACTGAGATGGGTCTACACACGAAGAGAAAACTTTTATTAGTTTTAGTGTCTTTTTTTTATTGACTGAAATGATGTTATTTGTTATAATTCACAAGAAGAAAAAGTGGTTGCCTCTTTAATATGGAAAGCAATTAGATTTTATTTAAATTAGTATAGTGGGGCTTGAGTACTTTATGCTTAGAATATATTTCCATGTTTATGAGGTCTCTGTTTATTATTTAATAACTAGAAACTTGGAAATCTGCTCCGAGTATAATTTCCCCTTTGTGGTTTCTATGACTACTCTCCCTTTTATTTTATGAACACATTTTAGTCAGCTATGTGGCTGTTGCTGCAGTAACAGGTTCTATTTCTTGAGGAAATTAAAATATTTGTACCAAATATATTTTCCCTGTTCCTACAGGCATTTAGCAAACTATCAAATCCATGGCAGCCTGTTGTTTCCTTTCTTCAATCAGACATGGTAGGTGTAATGTTCTTTTCAGTTCCTCAAGAGGTTTGGAAAAATATTTTGTGTCTGTAGGAAATTAACTTAGTTCCAATTAAAGTGAGAAAAATAATAAGTAATGCTTATTGTTATGGTATGAATTCAGCATGTCCCCCAAAAGCCCATGTGTGAGATGATGCAAGAATTTTCAGAGGTGAAATGATTGGGTTACGAGAGCCTTAATGTAAACGGTGCATTAATCGACTTATCTGAATTAACTAGGTGGTGTCTGTAGGCAGGGTGGGTGTGACTGGAGGAAGTATGTCACTGGGGACGGCATCTGGGGTTTATATTTTGTCCCTGGTGAGAAGAGCTGGCTCTCTCTGCTTCCTAATTACTACACCCTGAGCTGCTTTCCTCTGCCACACCCTTCCACCATGATGCTCTGCATCTCCTGTGGAACAAATCAATGGAGTCGGCCATCTACGGACTGAGACTTCTGAAAATCTGAGCCCCCAAATAAAGTTTCCTCCTATTAAAATATTCTTGTCAAGTCTTTTGATCACAGTGGTGAAAAAAGCTGACTGAAAGACTTACCAAGCATGACGATGTGCCAGGCACTATTCTAAATCGTTTGCTTACATGAACTGAATCCCTAAAACCATCCCAGAATGCAATATCATTAATCCCATTTTTAAGATGAGGGGACACAAGCAGATTAAATAATTTGTCCAAAGATAACAGCACTCATGAATGACCAAGCTAGGTCATGAGCCTCTGCAATGTAGACTTCTAATCCTTTCCTTAACTTTGTAATGTACAGAGTATGTTTCTTCTAACATAGTAAGCATGCCTCTAATTCTAAATGAAGGTTAAAAAAAAAAACAACAACAACATTAGCAGTTGGGTCAACTACAAGCAAAACCTTGAGAAACATATGACTGTCTAAATATTTCTAAAGATTTATCCAAGGCCAAATTTATCCCTAAGACCTTGGTGAAGCATCACTTCCAATATTAAATAAACATTTCTATGCCCTAAGAAAGTCACTGACTGATTACATCTCCTGGCATGTCAATCTTATTTCAGAAATAAGACACAATGTCAGATTATTTCATAGATGTCAAATTAGGAAGTTATGACAGACCACCCATTTATCCATCACTTATTTTGTCACACCCTCTTTATTTCATAAATTTCAACGACCACTGCAGTTCCCAAACCCATTTTGCAGACAGAGCAATTTGAAATACAGAGTAGTTCCTTATTTTCCTGAATCTTATTCAAAGTTTGTGACTGAGTTTGTAACTGCTATTTAGTGTAATAAAAAGTAATAAAGACTTTCTCATGTCTTTAAAACAATGTTGATTTAACACTGCAAAACTGTGGGGCACTAATAATGAAAATGAAGTTTTATATAATTTCTGAATTAAATTGGGAACCCTCTCTATTCATCCAGTGAAATTAAAGTATATAAGATTATATAAAAAAACTCAAGTAAACTGTCTATTTTATCGTTCAATTAGCTCTTCATTGAATTATAATTGGATTGTATTCTATCCCCTCCCCTCCCAGATGGTATTTTACATGAATTAGATGTGAGAGTTCAAGATTCTAGAACCATCTAACATCCTGATTGTGAACATACTATTTTGAACAAGATGACCTCAAGATCCTTTCCCATTTTCAAAATCACTCATGTTATAGTTAGGTGACATGAGGTACGTCCTCACCCCGCAAAGCAAGTACATTAACTCCCATATGGAAAGCAAGTTGTGGAAATTACATTTCCATTTCATTGTGTTGGAGTATGTTTCTTATTTCTTCTTTTTCTCTTCAACACTGTTCCAAACCATTGGCCACAATTCAGTTATCGGCTTCTTCTTTATCTCCCCTTTTCAAAGACATTTATGATCCAATTCATAGATCATAATGCAATAACCTCCAAAGGCTGGGATATGAGAACACTTGATTTGGAGCTTGGCATGCCTGGATGTAAGTCCCAGCCCTGTTCTTCTCTAACTCTCTCACCTTGAACAAGACACTTCCTCTCTCTCAGACCAAGTCACCTCATATATAAAATAGCATAACAAAACTAACAAAATTTGTCAGGAAGAACAAAATGATACATATCATCACTTTAGCACAACTTAGTATATGCTCAGTAAATATCTGTAAACAGAAAACACCATTCAAACAATCTGCATTTGTACCTTAGCTGGGTACCAAGAGCCTGTGAGTATTTTTTGAAGCCGTGGTGACAATGTGGCTCAGGGTCTTGTTTAGAATGCTCCAAATCCTTGACATGTCCTCATTTTATATGTGTAAGCTCTCAGGGAACAGATCATGGCTATCGTCTGGTACCTCCTATTAAGCTACATCTAAAAGGAACTACTGAAAGGAACTATGTCCTTCGAGTTGTTTCTTCGAGAGATCTCCCTCCTTATGCAGTTCTTCATATGGGCCTGGAAATAGCTTTTTCTAGTCTATATTTCTGTGTGTTCCTTTCATGCTTTCCCTACTGTCAGGAGATATTTTATTCCAATAGCCATCCTACGGTACTGCCTAAATTGCCTGAAATGCAGTTTTCTCTAATTGAGCAGGAAGAAAGTCTTGCCTGGTTTTTCTGCCTGCATTTCTGCTGTGGCCATTTCAGTAAGCTAAACTCTGATCTCAAAGAGGAATCCTCTGTCAACAACCTGCCCTCCTAGTCCTACCAAGGGCTCACCCACAATCCTGGAGAGGGTGTAGCCACTCAATCCTAAAAAGACAGCCAGCAATAAGACACATTCCTCCCCTGTTCTCCAGGCTCAGCCCATTCCTCATCCAGAAGCCTCCCCAAAGTCCAGTGAAGGTCAACCCCCATGAAGCCACCACCTCTGCACAAGCCTGACTCACCCAGAACTTCATCCTCTGGCTCCTCTTTTCTCCAAGGTCTTATCCTTTCTGAAAGTCTGAAAGACCTCTCTCCACATTGCCATAGGGTAGCTGAACCACCATCATGTCATGTCCCCTCCTGAGCTACAGGAGCCCGGGAGGGCTGGATATCCAAGTGATCTCCAACTGTTCCCACCTGAAATGGACGCAGCCAATCAACTTTCAATTTCTTCCAGTTCTGGCTACTTCACATAATAATTCACCTGACTTTTTTTTTAATTGATTTTCATCATAAACATGTTTTTGGCTCCTGAGTTCTTACATGACAAGAGTGAGATATAGTTATATTAAGATTTGTAACACAGAGAGTTCTTAAACTATAAGAAAGTAATAATTTTGAAAACATTGACATGTCTATATGTAGATCTGTATGTGTGAAGTTGTTTTATTCTAGGGTAATGTTAAACCAAGATGTAACACTTGTTGATAGGAGCCACTTACCTGATCAATGTTTTGGGGGTGGCTTTTCAGATAATTAGAATGGAGGCCAAATATTTCAATAGTTTAAACTTGTTTTTCCCAAAGTTGGGTGATCATCAGAATCACACCTAGAGTAACTTTGGATTTCTAGTCTCACCAGGGACATATCAGGCATATAGAGATGGGATCAGAAATTCAATTTCCCCCCAAATATTCCCAAGTGATTTGGGTAATGAGACCAATTTAGAAACAAACAATGAGATCATTCAAAGAATCTGCTATAGTCTTACCCAGAGGAAAATTTTTCCTCCAGTCTACCTTGACCAGAGCCTATACCTTAAACGTATGGTTCTTCTGCTTAGGGGAGAACAGGTATGTGTAATCAAATCCATGTGAAAATGGTGCCTATGCAAAGTGCAGATAATTGCCATTTGTTTTTAATCAATGCTCTATAGTACCTACAAAGTAAGTCAATTTCCAGAAGGGTAACACTTTAGAAATATAATAAATTAGCAAATGATTACTACTCAGTCCTCCTTATCACTCCCACCTTCTAGAGTAACCTTCCCTTGATACCTTCTGCTAAGGTGACCAACGGTCCCAGTTTGCCTGAGGTGGAGGAGTTTGCCGGTATGGGAGGCTTCTAATGCTAAATTGGAGACATTCTGGCCAAACTGGGATCGTGGTCATGCTATTCCTCTTGTTTTTCTTAGGCATAAAGAAAGGAAATGAAGAGGCTTGGAAGAGTAACAAAAGGGTAAGGGTGACCATGAGAAGAAAGGGCACCTACAGTTTTGGGGGAAAAAATGTCTTTCAGAAATATTTTGTATATGGCTTAGTCTGGGAAGGAAGCAAGATTTCAAGAAAGAACAAAATTAAGAATGTACGTGGCCAGTTAAGCATGGTAGCAAATACCTGTAATCCCAGCAATTCAGAAGGCTGAGGTAGGAGGATTGCAAATTTGAAGCCAGCCTCAGCAAATCAGTGAGGCCCTAAGCAACTTAGCAAGACCCTGTATCAAAGTAAAAAAAAATAAAAAGGAATGGGGATGTGGTTCAGAGGTAGAGTACTCCTGTATTCAATCCCTAGTAAGAAAGAAAGAAAGAAAGAAAGAAAGAAAGAAAGAAAGAAAGAAAGAAAGAAAGAAAGAAAGAAAGAAAGAAAGAAAGAATATGTGTCTAGCATGAGAGGGAATGCAATTTTAGTTATATTTTGAAAGTGATTTTATAACTTTTGTTACTTTTAGGTCAGGCATAGGGGTTGATGCCTAGATTCCCTGCTCCTCAGGATGATAAGAAAGGATTGCTCGAGCCCAGGCCTTTAAAGCCAGCCTCAGAAACATAGCAAGACCCTTTACCAAAAACAAAGAACATTAATGACTTTTGATGTTTGTCCCTAAGTAACAACACAAAGCAGAGAAAACCTGATTTTATAGTCTTCATTTTATGTCAGAACAATTCAGAATAATTTTGTCATATGTTGTAAATTGAATTATCATTCCCCTACATTCATTCCCGCCTGGAACCTCTGAATGTGAAATTATTTGGAAGTAGGGTCTTTGGAAATATAATTAGTTAAAAAGAGATCATACTAGATCAGGGATGACCTTAAGTCTACTGGCTGACATAAGAGGAAAGATACAAAGCCAGATGCAGTGGTGCATGCCGATAATCCCAGTGGCTCAGGAGGCTGAGGCAGGAGCATCACAAGTTCAAAACCAGCCTCAGCAAAAGCGAGGAGGCTAAGCAACTCAGTGAGACCCTGTCTCAAATAAAATACAAAATAGGGATGGGGATGTGGCTCAGTGGTCAAATACCCCTGAGTTCAACAGTACCTCCCATCCAAAAAAGGAGGAAATACAGAGACAGACATGTGAGAGAAGTCCATATGAAGATAAAGACTGAGACTGAAGTGATAAATCCACTAGTCAAGAATTACCAGCAATCAGCAATCCTCGGCGTGTGGGCTCACCCTTGCAAAGGTAGGAGCAAGGCCTGGGACAGATTGTCCTTTGTGGCTTTTGAAAGGATGTACTCCTATTGACACCTTGATGTCAACCTTCTTGCCTCCAGAACTGTGAGGGAATATAGCTCCAACCATTTAGTGGTGATGTGCTGTGGTGCTCCTTCAAAACTAATACACCCTAGAAGCCAGTAAGTTAAAACACGTGGGATAGACCTCTGGATAAAAGCATAAGTCTAAAGTTTAATCCAACTTATGCCTCTGATTCTTTGAATGTGTTACTTACTGGGTTCTAACTTCCTCATCTGCAAAATGACAGAATGAACTAGAACAAGAAGTTGTTCAAAAGATTCCCTCCCTGCCCCCTTGGTCTATGAGTAGAATATGAGTGAAACTTTAAAACTATTCTGTATTATTATCATGCATATGGTTTTAAAAGTCACTTTCTACTAACAGCTTAAGCAATAGTATCTTTAAGCAAATACTTTGAGATCCTAATGGTATATTACCACTATTTAAAAAAAAAAAAAAAAAAAAAACCGTGGAGAATTTCATCCAAAACATGGTTTTAAAAATAATTCACACTTGATATGGAGGAGAGATACCTGTCCCAAGTATATGTTTGAATATCTTCTAAGATCCTAAATGGGGGATCAGAGGATAATTACTCCCAAATTTGGCATTATTTGGTATTCTGAGAAATTAGATCACACTGAAATTAAAAGGTCATTAAAACAGGCCCAGAAGCAAGTCCTTCTGATCTTCACTTTTTTCTCCCTTCTCAGTGCTGGGAGAAACTTTCAACAAAATTCCCTTATATGCCTAAAGTCTGGTCCTGTCAAGGAAGAAGCCGGTAACTCCCATCCCTTTCCTGAGCTTTCATTAGCTATACTCAAATTGCAGGAAAAAAGAGGGAAGTCTGTCAACCTTCCCGGACAGACATTTATCACACACTATTATCTTCTACTTCCATCCCCAAGAGAATCATTTAGAAAAACTGTTCTTCAGGCCCAAAAGACTCTGTCCTAGGTCACTGTGTGTTCTCTAAGCCCCTGCGTTCCCCTAGAAATCATTTACCAGTCCCCATTCTTCCCCACCATTACAGAAAAAGGGGCATATACGTTTCTAAACAATGATAACTCTTAGGTAATCATACTCCTGTGGTTATCCCTGGAAATATTTCTCCATTTACATATTAAATCAGTTTCTGCCTTTTTCTCTTATTTAATCTTTGCCAATTTATTCCAATGATCCTTCAATGGGCAGGGGGTAAATTTTCCCTACAAGAGTAATAATAATAATTAATTATTATTATTAATAATTAATACTAATCAACACTTAGTAGGTGCTATCCTCCTAAGTACTTTTAATCTATTGTCTCCTTTAATCTTCTCACAACCTTGTGGAATTGCAGTGAAATAGAGTGTCCACCTGTCCTCCTCACAGCTAACTAAATAACTCATAGGATCAATTTTAGAGCACAAACTGACAGCTTGGACTGAAAGCCACATTTCCCCACAGCTACTCAATCAGGGATGTGTTTGGGAATGAAGTATAGATTCTATACTCCTCTCTAGCAGAAGGCCTGTGTGCAGTTTAGACAGCAAAATCATCATTTACAGCATGGGAACATATTGTTCCACAAGCTGGCTTACCAAATTAGCTACAGGAGCTGCTAACATCTCTGTGAAACATCTTTTACATATTTGAGGAGAACAGGCACATCAAATGTAATACTCAATTACAAATCCTTCCCTTAGACATAGAAGTATTGATTATCATTTCCCTTAAAGCCTGGTCAATATCAGAGGACAGGTAGGTGAATGGAGAGGGCACACAGGTCAGAAGACTGTGTTAGCTTTCTAAGTCAAGTTTCTTTGGCTATATCACCAAATTCTGAGTGTGACTGGCTCATTTTCATCTTATATTTACTAGATGTGTATGACACCAAATTCTCTTAGTTTGGTTAATTTTCAACATATATTCACCAGATACATGTTTGCACCAGGCTCTGTGCTACTTACTAGGAACAAATTAATAAAGAAAATGGAATCACAGGACAGGGTACCTGAGGGAGATAGAAATTAAACAAATAAAATCATGTATTTTATGTTCCTATACATCATCTTACTATTAACTCAACACTCAATAATAACAAAGTGCTAATAAAGGGGAAGTATTACAGTAACCTTATAAAATGCTCTTTAAAGTCAAGATTTTTATGGGATTTAAGGAAGGTCACTGTGAGGATGTGATGGTGATATCCAAACTAAATCAAGGAAAATGCATTCTAGGCAGAAAAAGAAACATTTAAAAGAAATATTGAGTCAGGCACAGTGGCGTGTGCCTGTAATCCTGGCAACCCTGGAGGCTGAGGCAGGAGGACAGCAAGTTTGAGGACAGCCTTAGTAATCTTGCAATGCCTACAACAGCTTAGCAAGAATCTGTCTCAAACAATTTCTGGTATGAAAAATAAAATAAAATAAAATAAATATTGTGTCAGAAGGAAATTGGTGTTTCAATGGAAGCTAAAGAAGAGACACATATCAGTAAAGCAAGAAGGACAGAGATATAGGATGAAGGAACCTGATTTTATTCTAAGTTTAATTGGAAAACAGTACAATGTTTACAACTGTAAGATGGGCTCGGTGGTGTTTATTTCACACTCTTTCTACCTAAAGAATAATGTATTAGTGTTTATGAGTGTGCGCCTTATAGAAATGTCAAACGAAATAATTTATTTCTTGCTGCAAACATTTTTTCAACAAATACAGAATAGAGTCTATTTTTTACTTCTTTTCCAAGAATTTTCCAAAGACAACCATGGGAGGAGGGTGCTTTCATATTGTTCTCCCATAAAGTCAGAGCTTTGAGTAAACCCGATTCTGAATCATTTGGTTCTAAATAATAGATGTTGGACAATTTTATGACTGACATATTAATTATTCATTTGGATAATTTAAATTGATTTCATATTATACTATATCATTTTCTATTAAGTTTCAATAGGACTGTAAGAAATCCATTAAATTCCAAATCATTATCATTAATTTTCATTAAGATGCCTGGACATCACATACATTCTATCTCCGAAAGTCATGATTTCCAGGATCCATTTTAACAAATTACTATGAATATGAGCTAAGTCTTGGCATATGTCCTTCATAAGTAACAATGACTTTAGATCAGGAGGTCATCTGATGTATGTAGATATTGGTGTTGGGTTAGTATTGAATTACTATTTGTTAACATTTTTATTGAGGTTTATAATACAGTAAACTTCACATATTTAAAGTGTTCAGTTTGATGAATCATGACATAAATTTGGTGATAAAATCAGCAAAATCAGGATGATAAACACATCCAGTATTTCATAAGTTTCTCTGTGGCCCCTTGGGATACTTCCGCCCCAACCTGTTGCTGCCACCTCCCCTTCCAATACCCTGACAGGCACATGCTAATGTGTAGGCCACCACTGATATGCTTTTTGCTGCTGAAGATTAGGTTGCATTCTCTAAAGCTTTACATAAAAGTTATCATAGAAAGGACTCTGTTTTCACTGCTCTTCATTCATTTAGAATAATGAACATTTTAGTATCCTTCAATGTTGAGGTGTATCTAGTAATTTATTCTTTTTCATCCATGAGCATTATTTTTTGTACAACTATACCACAATTTGTTCACTTATTTGCTTATTGGTGGATATTTCCATTGCCCCCCGTATTTAATCATTACAAGTAAAACTGCTATGAATATTTATGTGTGAGTTTTTGTATAAATGCATCCTTTATTTTCTTTTGGATAAAAGATTAGGAGTGAAATGGCTAGATATTATAGTATGTAAATGCCTAACTTTTTTATTGTAGCAAAATATTCATAATATGAAGTTATCTTTTTAACCATTTTTTAAGTGTACAGTTTTAGTGGTATTAGGTATGTTCAACACTGCTATGCAACCATCACCACCAATCATCTCCAGAACTTTCTCATTTTCACAACCTAAACCTCTGTACTTATGAAAAACAATTCCTTGTTGTGGTTTAGAGATGACTTGTCCCCCAAAATCTCATGCATGAGATAATGCAAGAATGTTCAGAGGTGAAATCACCAGAGTTTGAGAGGTGTAAACTAATAGTGTCTTAATCCACAGATATAAATTAACAGGGCTGTAACTATGGACAAGTAGGGAGTGGCTAGAGGAGGTAGGATACTGGAAGTGTGTCTTTGGTATATCACTTGTCCTGCTTCCTGTTGCCTGAGCTGCTTTCCAGTGCCATGACCTTCCACCATGATATTCTACCTCACTTGGGCCCAGAGCTATGGTGTTGGCTGACCATGGACTGAACTTCTGAAACCATGAGCTAAACTAAACTTTTCCTCCTCTTGTTCTTGTCAGGTATTTGGTCACAGCAATAAAAAAGCTGAGTAAAGTATTCCCCATTCCTCTCTCCCAACCCCCAGCCCCTGGTAACTGTTTTTCCACTTTATGTCACTCTGCATTTGTCACATCTAATTAGTACAGTAAAAATGGTATTCATAAAATATTTGTCCTTTTGTGTTTGGCATATTTTAATTTACTAAGTGCTTCAAGTTTTAGCATATGTTAGAATTGTACTCCTTTTTAAGATTAACTAATATCCCATTGTAAATGTATACCACATTTTGTTTACTCATCCATAAGTAGACATTTGGGTTGCTTGCACAATTGGACTCATGTGAATACTACTGTTATCATCATTATGTAAAAATACTTTTGAACCTGAATTTTTCGTCTTTTTGATATATACCCACGAGTGGAACTGCTAAATCATGCAGTAATTTTGGGTTTCAAAGAAGTTTCCATAGTTTTGCATAGCAGCTACACCATTTTATAGCCCTGCCACCAGTGCAGTGATTTCTCCTAAATGTCTAACATTTATACACACACACACACACACACACACACACACACGCACACGTGTGTGTGTATTTAGTTATGAATAAACCTTTTAAAAAAATTTTTAATTGTTGATTGACCTTTACTTTATTAACTTATTTGTGTGTGGTACTGAGAATCTAACCCAGTGCCTCACATATGCTAGGCGAGCACTCTACCACTGGAGCTACAACTCCACCCCCTAGTTGTGGATAAATTTTTACTTTTATTTATTTATTTATATGTGGTGCTGAGAATCAAACCCAGTGCCTCACACATGCTAGGCAAGTACTCTACCACTGAGCCACAACCCCAGCGCCATGTCTAACATTTTAAGAAACTGTCACACTGTTTTCTAAAGTGGTTGCATGACTATGGGTTTCCACTAGGACTTCCTATTTCTTTGCATCAATGTAGACACTTGACATGGTCAGTCTTTTTCATTTTGGTGATTCTGACAGGTGTGTAGTAATAGTTCATGGTGGTTGCAATTAGCACTTCCCTGATGACAACTGAGCCAACAACATTATTATCTAATAGTCCCAAAACCAATGTAACTAATAGATTCCTTCATAATGGACTTTTAAATGCATTTTTCAGTCATTCTGCAAACATTATCAAATCTATGTGAAGCATCTCTAAAAAGCCCACTGATTTGTCCTCTTAGTGGATTTGTTTTTGTTTTGCTTGTTTTTCTTTCTTTTTTTAATGTGCAAAGCCAAGTGTCCACTTAGTCTGCTGGGTAGAGAAAGCACATGTATCTGTTATATTGTATGACATTCTAAGCCAGGAACCAGGCAGGTGAGTCAGTAAGCTCATTTTGTAGTGGTTATTCACTACATTTGTTCTGTACTCTACTAGGCTCTGGAGAAACAGCAGTAAAAAGATGGACATGGTTCCTGCTGACTGGGCACTTAGAGCCTACTACAAGAAAAAAGGAAATAGTGCTACTGAAATACAGTAATAGGATCATGTTACATAAGCAGTAGGAGAAAATAACTTAGGAGCAAACAATGATTTGAGACTAAGAATGGGGTAAATTTATATAGGGAGATGTAGTAAATCTTCAGATCTAACTATAGAAAGTACCAGTCATATAAAAATCTGGAAGTAAAACAAATAGCTAAGACAAACAAATGTCTAAGGAATGAACAACTTGGCATGTTCAAAGCAGAAGAAAAAGGAGATTGATGCAAACACCATGAGTAACTGGGAGAGGGTCTCAGGTGAGGGGAGGTATCAGAACATGAACCAATGGAGTGGTGATAATCTCTGATAGACTATCACCTTTGTTTTTTTTCTTTTGAAAGATTGGCCTACCTTCTATATAAAGAGTGAGTAGTAGAGAGGCTAAACTAATAAGCATAAGAAAAACAGAAAAAAGGGTAAAAGCTTATTTATAGGCTATCACAGTGTCCCTTGAGAAGCAATAATGAAATAACATGAGAGAGTTAAAAGTGGCTGGATATAATGAAAAGCATTGGTGTCCCCAAATTCTAGTCAATTATTACAAATTTAAATACAGGCACGATGCTGCTAGCAGTATTATAATCTTTCAAAGATCCAGACATCCAAATTTTTTAAATAGCCTAATTTTTTAAAATACTATATGTGATGCTGAAAAACATCTAGGAGATATACTAACAGTGTAGGCCAACACATTGTGGTCTGTAGTATCAGTGCACAAAAATACCTAAGAGACAAAAGGCAGGAAGAAAAAGATAGATGGAATGTTATGTATTGTGACCTCCACAGATAAAAAACTTCTCATAAGAAAATGAGGGCTAGAAATTGTTATGGGTTGATAACATGGCATCCCCCAAAAGCTCATGTGTGAGACAATGCAAGAACGTTTAGAGGTGAAATGAACACATTAAGATTAATTGGAATACATTGGTATGGATTAACTGGGTGTTAACTGTAGGCAGGTAGGGTGCAGCTGGAGAAATCTAGGAGAATGCCTTCGGGGTTTACACTTTGTCCCTGCTAAGCAGAGCTCTCTCTCTACTCCCTGGTTGCGATGTTCTGAGCTGCTTTCCTCTGCCACATCTTTCCTCCATGATGTTCTTCCTCATCTCAGGCCTAGAGCTATGGGGTCTCCAATCATGGAAGTAACATCTGAAACCATGAGTTGAAATAAACTTTTCCTCCTCTAAGTTGTTCTTGTATGATATACTGGTCACAGTGATGCAGTGTTGACTAAAATAGGAATAGCCTCAAGGAAGAGATGGAATTTGTACTGATCTATAGAGAATGAATTTACTGGGGAGGGCATTTTAGGGGAAAGAATGATATGAGCTAAGGCAATGCATTTTGAAAACTCAAGAAATGTTGAGGAAAGATGAGTTGGGATTGGCCAGCATCAGAAATGTGGTGAGAGAGAAGTAAATCAAACTGAAGAGGCAGACTGGGACCAAATGCATTAATTTGGGTAGCTTTGGAATTCAATCTAGAATTACTGCAATGAACCTTATATTTTCTGGTGTGATAGAGTCAGGGAGATTTGGCTTAATAATTATTCTTTATTACTGGCCATTACACTAGGTGTATGCACTAGCAGAGGGAAGGACAAATGACAACTTATTGGAGAAAAATTGAGTTAGTATCTTCAGTGATGATTCTAATGTGGGTGCCAAGTCTGGGCATGCATCTTCATGTGTGTGCATTTCACCTCCTTTCCTGAGTGCCAGGAGGATGCTTCTCTTTCATACAGGTGCCAGGATGATAAATCCTCCAAAGTACTTTATTAAAGGCCAATTTAATCTGCTTCTTAAAATCTCTCAGGGTTAGAAAAGCCCTTGAATTGTGAACGCCGCAGTTCTTTGGTCCCAGGAGCATTTATAAGCAGGAGTAGGTAACAGGGACCTGAAAGAAGCATTTTATTCAGGATTCAGTTATCCACCTTTGCATGTAATGACTAAAGTTATTCATATGATGGGATTCCCTGTAAATAGCATGGATTCATCTGAGCAGAGTCATTATAACTGGTCCTACTGAAACAGGGGTCCACTTTCTGCTTTGAATATCAACCTTGTAAACCTTGATGCCTGATCACTGATCACTGGTTGTTCATTTTAAAACTGACTTTTTTCTTTTTTTTTTTTTTAACCTTTTCTCCCCTCCCTGTTTCCTTCTCAAATTGCAAGGGAAGCAGATTAACATTCTTCCTGTCCCAAACTGAGTTATCTGCCCTTCAACTCACTGTCCACAAGAGTAAAGACACTCTGTACCTGGAAACTGGAAAAACAGGTTGTTTCAGATACAAGTTCAACTTTAATTAGATTTACTGATAATGATGGTTGGAAAAGAACCTTTGTATCCCCCTTTTTAAAGTGCTCTGCTCCCCCTAACAATTAGAATAGCAGCCTCTATGATGTGAATCCATGCCTTTCTCCTTTGCTAGCAAAACAAAACTTCATCCTTTTTCTCAAAACTTTGTCCTCATTACTGGATCAGCACTAGGGACAAGGACCAAACTTTCAGTATCACTTCTGGCTGCAATACACAGAGCAACTTATAGCTGGAATTGATAGCAATTTTAGCTGCTGTCAATGGTGCTTCTCAGAAAGCAAGGCTACATGAGTCATGGTCCCCAAATCACTGGGTTATGTCAGGTCCCATCATGCTCTCTGATATGACTGACAGGACACTGACAAAATCCGAGCTTTCTCCCTCCTCCCCCTTTTGTTAGGGTATGAAACAGGTAATCAGCTTTGAGAAGCTGCAATTTAGTCATTGTCAGGGGGTGTATGGGATGATAAACAGTCACAAGTAGTCACCTAGCTACATTCTCTTAACCATGTAAGGCTTTGTAAGGTAGGTGTCATGAGATATAAAGGATATAAATACATCAGCACATTACTTCTGATACCGCAGACTCCTACTACTTGTTAACTAAATGGTAGATATCTGGGTACAGTGGAATTTGCCTTTTAAAAGTAGATGATGCAGCAAATGCCATTCTCTGAGTCATGGAGATATGGTCACTAGCTAAACCCCTCTAACTACAAGTTTGGGTAATGAGGCTTCTAAAAGAATGCAGGAAGTCAATGTTCAAATAAGATATAGGCACAGCAAAATGTACATATAGGAAGTCCATCAAGAGAAAATACAGGGAAGACATAGAGGAAAAGACAGGGCAGAGGCGTGACCAACAATTCAATTTGAAAATATCTGTGCGTGCCCATATGCATGACTCGGGGACTTGTTGTCCCAACATTTACAGAGATTACTGATAAGGGACCTGGGAGGTTAGAATGTCCAACACTGAAGATATACCTCAACTTCTTCCCCTAACTATATATAAACAGAGAACTTTTGTAGTTATCCACCCATGCTATCTATTAAATCCTGTAATGAACTACTCCTTAACTTCTTCACATGGCAGAGACATGTGGACTGTCTCTATTTTACTATCTCCTCATGGTAAGAACACCCCTCTCCAGTGAAGTGTACACACTAATTCCCGGAATCTATGAATTCACCACTACTTGGCAAGGGTGAATTAAGTTTATAGGTGGAATTGAGGTTGCTAATGAGGTCACCTGGAGGTCAATAAATTTATACTGTTTTAAGCTCCTAAGGTTGTGGTAATTTGTTACAGCAGACAGAGAAAACTAACACACTCCTGTCTCCCCACAATCATCTGCAATACAGTGTCATTTTCATGCAGTGAGTTTCCTGGAGCAGAGGTAGTTCTAGGGAATGATCTTTAATAACCCCTCTTCTAAAGTTCTGGAAACTGACCTCTAACAGACAGATTTTTCTAAGCTCAACTCTTATCTTACAGTTCCACACACTATTTTCATTGCCACACTAGACTATGATTTTGTGAACATGTCTCTGCATCTCTGTTCATGGTCAAATCTTTGCCTGGAATGCTCTGCTCCAATAGAAAAACTCCTTGGGCCCAGTAATCATTTATGTGTCCTTGAAATTCTAGTTCAAACACCATTTCCTTTTATGTTCACCATCTTTCATTTAGGAAAAAATTAAGTTTTCTCTCCTCTACAGCATGAAGCTGAGGTTTGGGTATACATGATCAGTTTTCTTTACTCTGGAAACAGAGATTGTGTTAGATTTGGTTGGTTGATTTGGTTTGGTTTGGTATGACTTCCTTTGCTGCTCAGCAGGATAGCATTTATCACCCCTCCCTCCTGGGGAAGGTTTAAGCATTAAGACTTCTCTGACCTAGATAAGAGGATGCTAGTTTTCCCATTACTAAAGATCCAGTCTTTGAGTTAAATAGGTCTGTGTTAAATAAGACAAAAGGAGGATTTAAGGAGAGACCACCCCTGAATGAAATCAGGGGCAGGTAAGAATTTTCTAGAATTGAAAAGACAGGAAGGGATAAATTACCAGAGTCACTTGAAAAGTTATCCCAAAATGGAGTGAACCTGCTACCCTGATTTCTGTGTTTATTGCTGGAAGGTCCCATAGCCTTTCTGCAAGAAGTTTGGGCCCCCATCACCATCAACTCCTCGGCAGATCACTTGAGCACCACTGGGTGTCTGCCCCCAGGAATGATACTATCTCGGCCACTGTGGCCTTTGATCCCCTTCTGATGACCCCATGCTAACACTCTGCTACGGTTGTATTACGTCCCCTCCAATAGTAATGATAATAATAATAATAACAAGAATAGATGAAATCCTAATCCCCAAGAAATGTTATCATTACTTTGTTGGGGAATGAGCATCTTTATGGAGGATATCAACTTGAGATGAGGTCTTGAGTGGATGGTGCCCTAATCCAATATATGTCTGGTCCTTATAGGAAGAGGGAAGTTTGGACAAAGACACATAGGAAAAAGGCCATGTGATGAAAGAGTCAGAGAGTGAAGTGACACAGCTACAGGAACACCAAGGATCTCTGGCCGGAATCTGATTCTCCCTTAGAAGAAGGCAACACTGTTGATGCCTTTATTTTGGACTTCTAATCCCTAGAACTGTAAGAGAATAAACATCTATAGTTTTACTGTACCCAGTTTGTAGTGCTTGGTGAGAGCAACCCTGGGAACCTAATATGCAGTGCCTCAGAAGGAAGCCTATTAGCTAAGAAAAGAAGAGGAGGCCCCAAGATCCTAACTTGGGTCCCTGTTTCTGTTATCATAGCTGCACTGGGACCTACTACATGGGTGCAAGGCGCTTTTGCTTTCATGTGCTACTTCCTTGGCAAAAAAAAAAAAAAAAAAGTTAATAATTGGGCTGGGGATGTGGCTCAGTGGTAGAGAGCTTCTTTGGCATGCATGAGGCACTGGGTTTGATCCCCAGCCCTGCAAAAACCAACAAAAAAAAAAAAAAAAAAAAAAAAAGCAAAATGTACATTTTACAAAATGCATTTGCAGAATATTCACACCTTCATTGATATAAAGATGAATGTGTTCATATTACATATTCAAACACATTTTTCACCTTCAAAGTTCAATTTTTTCCCCCCTCTTATTTTAGAATAAAGTAAAATATTTTCTTGGGCACCTAGAAATTTTGGGGTTTATTCACAGGGTCCTGCCTGTCTCCAGTCTGTCAATTGATCCTGCTGCAGCAGAAGTAGAAAGACAGAAGTTCTCTAAGTTGTGACCAGTAGTCAATGATATTTCCATACTTATTTTTATATGTCTGTTTTACAGTTTTCTTTGATACTAATATATTTGGTTGTCTATGAGATTAGTATTGTGTGTGATTTTTTTGTTCTGTGTGAAAAAGCCCCTTAATATACTAATGCATCAGGCTATACTGATACACCAAGTGCCAAGCTATGCTGAGTGCTATAGAAATAAGTGGTATATTGTAGACATTCAACAAATATTAACCAACCACATGAAAAAGGAAACCATAAGATTAGAACATGCTTTGTTTTAAAATTCTTTAAGCCAATATTTACTCTAAGGGATTCTGGGCAAGTTTGCTTATTTCATTAATCAGAAAGCTATTATCCCTGGCAAGAAAGACCTGCACCCAATTAAGCAGATAGATGTTCCACTTCTCCATTCTTTAGCAACTAGCCATAAGTGACACTTTAAGGCGAGGAAAGAACTTTCCCCATTCAAAGTCCAGTAGATGAGACTTCCATTCACTTAACCTTCTTCTGATGTATTGAGTAGATAATCATGAGCAATATTTCAGTTAGCTTTTCCATTTCTGTAACCAAAAGACCCAATAAGAACAATTAGAGGAGAAAAAGTTCATTTTGGGGCTTATGGTTTCAGAGGTCTCAGTCTATAGATAGCAAGCTCCATTCCTCAGGGCTCAAGGTAAGGCTGAATATCATGGTGGACGGGTGTTGTGGAGGAAGGCAGCTCAAGACATAACACCAAAAAGCAGAGAGAGAGCTCTGCTCACCAGGGACAACATATATACTCCAGAAGCATGCCTTCAGTGACCCACCATCTCAATCCACACCCTAGCTGCCTACAATCACCACCCAGTTAATCCCTATCAGGCAAATAATTCACAGATTAGGTTAAAGTGCTCAAAACCCAATCATTTCACCTCTAAACTTTCTTACATTGTCTCACACATGAGTTTTTGGGGTTACCACATACCCATAACCATAACCATCAAGTAGTATCTATCTTCCACCCAGGGGTGGGGGACATCCATTTATATTGACGTTTTATGTTCCATTAAGATGAAAGTGTATAATATAATAAACTGCATTTGATAGAAATATATTCATGAGCTATTTGGACAATGTAGGCATTTATGTACATACTTGAAATCCACAGGGAATATTCAAGGAAAAGAGGATTACTCAACCTAAGGGCCAATCATTTATGCAAGAAAAGAGATAAAGTATTTTAATAGCTTAAAAAATAACGACCAAACTATTGACAGATCATTTTTTTTAAGTGTCCCGAAAAACAATCTGGCAGAGTTTGTTAAGGTGATGTGATCTAATTGCTTCCTATGTCATTTAAATGATCTGGTCTCCCTAGGGATACCCTCCTCTTGGCTCTCAGAAAGTATTTTATATTATGTAAATTGACATCATCAAGCTATCTCAACTGTATCAATTATAATCTACATTCTGTCAACCAAATTGAAAGATCTTAGACAAGTGAGAGTATCTTATTTTATCATGAATTGCCAAGTACCTTAGCAGAGTCTTGCACATAACCAGCACTCAGAAGAGATTAGACAGATAAACAAATGCATTAATGAACCAGGAATAAATCTGGAAAGTTAAAAATTAGGTGGGAGTGGTAGTGTTGGCTTATAACCCTAGCAAATCAGGAGACTGAGGCTGAAGATCACAAGTTCAAGGACAGCCTGGGTAATTTACCAAGACCCTGTCTCAAAAACGGGGGATTAGGTGGGGATGTAGTTCAATCAAAAAGTGACCAGGAGTTCAATCCCCAGTACCACGAAAATTTAAAGTAAATTAAAAAGTTTAGAAATTTATATACAAGTTCATTGAGGTGATATTTATAGTGTTACATTCACACTAAGAAGTCTTTATACAATAGATTTCACAATTATATTTCTTTATACTGCGGTTCTTAAATTTTGTTAGGTATAGCAATTGTGTCGTCATCTTATATAAAATCCAGACTCCCAGACTCTTAAGAAATTATAATGCCGGTAATATGGACTGAGCTCCAGGAATCTATCTGCTTTGAATGATGAAGTTCGGTACCTGATAAACAATCTGAGAAACACTGCTCCAAATAGTAGGCTTTCCCATGGTGCAGATTATTGAAAATCCTGGTTAGGATTCACTCTTTAGATTTATGTAGTTTACATGAATTTACATATATATTATTTTACATATTTATTTACATATATATTACATATATTTAAATGTATGCAGCTTGCTACATTTTATATTTTATTTTAAAATATATCTATTTTATATTTAGAGCTACATCTATTTTGCCATTTTATAGAGATCACCAGAGCATCATAAAGGAACAATTTAATTGAATAAATCATCTTGCAATACAGTGCTTTGGAAACTTTAACATGCATATACATCACTGTAGATCCTGTTAAAATACAGCTTCTCATTCTGTGAATCTGGTATTGGTCTGGGATTCTGCATTCTGATGCTGAGGCTGTTGGTCATGGGTATATATTGAATAGTGATGATATCCTGCATCTCTTTCAAAATTCTGATGCATGATAGACAAGCTCCACAAGATACATTTCACTGCAGGTATTCCTTGGATGAATAAACATTTTCATTGTTGTGTGTTATAGTTCACTCTTTTAAGTATTACAGTTCACTCTGGTATTATATATTAAAAGTTGGAACCAAAATGCATGTTATTAAGTGAAAGAAGTCAATCTGAAAAAGCTGTCTGCTATATGATTCCAACTGCATGATACTGTGAAGAATGCCAAACTATGGAGACAATAAAAGGACCAGTGGTTGTCAAGGCTTAGGGAGAAGGAGAGATAAATAGGTAATACACACAGGATTGTTACGGCAATGAAACCATACGATGCTATAATGGTGGCTATGTGTCAACATACACTCATCTATTCCCATAGAATGCACAACACCAAGAATGAACCCTCAAGAGATAATGACATATCACTGTTGGTTCATCCCTTATAATAAATGTACCACTCTGGCGCAGGCTATTGATAATAGGGGCTTTTGCACACATGTGGGACCAAGGAGTATATGGGACCTCTCTACACTTTCCTCTCAATTTTGGTGTGAACCTAAAATTGCTCTAAAAAACATATTCTTTAAAAAATCATAAGGAGTCATACAATAAAGAAATAACACATTCCCACAAAGTTTATATTCACAGAACTCATTTTTAAGCAACACGATTAACTTCTACAGAATCTGCACTATCTGGTGAGTAGGGCATCTACTGCATAAATCCTTGCAGTTCCACCCCTATTGCCCTGCAGCCACTCTGCTTGGGCAGTTATTCCCCTCCCTGAGATGCTTATTTAATCCCATCAACCAAACTGCCTGCTTCCTTCAATGCAAGGAAGGAAGTCCAGGACAGAGTCATGACCTTGTGATGATGCTGTCCAGAGGTTTTTGTTTTATCCCCTAGTAAATTGATAGATTTAAGCAATTGATCATCAATAGATATAACATCACTAAAAGATATTCATACATCATAGATATTCAGATGAAAGTACACAAAATCACAAATGTTGTAGGCATTTTGTTTCAAAAACAAACAAATGAACAAAAACCCCAAACCCATCAGAATAGATTAGCCTTTCTATCTAATTGTCAATACACTGAAAAGTCAAGGGAGGAACAAATATGTCAGACACATGATAAGAAACAAATTGTTCAAAAATACACAGAAAAAAATGATGTTGTTTCTTTAATAAATTAAATGAAATGAGAAAAGAAAGGGCGCATTATAGATTAAAAATAAATGTCTTAAAGGACATATAAACAGTTGAAAGTCCTTGCTTTTATTTGGATTTTAATTTAAACAAACAGAAAAAAATGATAAAAGGGGGAAATAGATATATATTAAAACAAGTTATGAAAGTATTAGAAAATTGTGAAGATTAACTATAAATTTTTTGATTTTTAGGGATTGTATTTTGATTATCTTTTAAAAGTCCTTGATATTTAGAGAAATCTACTCAAATTATTACAGATGAAATAGTATACAATCTAGAGTTTGCTTCAAAATAACAAAGGCAGAGGAAGAAGAGAGACAAGTAAAACTATGAGTTAACAAGTTTTGAAGAAGAATGATGAGTGAAGGAAAGAAAATGTAGTTTTTTGGGTTTTTGTTTTGTTTTGTTTTTAAACCTATTTTAGATTCATGACTGAGGTCCCTATAATAAAATACAAATTAACAAGAGAAAACCACACATGCTTATTTGACAGGACACATTTGGGGAAATGAACAGTCTAAGAAATGGAAACATTTTCTATTTCTGAGTGTTTCTTTTTCTAAGTTTTTAAAAAAAAATTAATAATAGGTTTGATGAAGAGCAGGTAGTGCTGGAGAATTAGGAAAAGTATGTGATATGAATATCACAAAAGGTGTGATGGACAGAAATGATGGGGAGACTGCGAGGCCAATCTGTTCAGGTTCTTCTGTGTGCCTGCATTATCACAGGTAGTGATGTATCTTTCCTTGGGATGTAGGAGGCCATCTCTCACAGGAGCATCCCATATGGCCTGCTTCAGAGGGAGTCAAAATCCTTCCCCAGCTTTTGAACCTTCTTCAGGAGGGAAGGAGAGGGGGAAGGCAGAGAACGATCTGCATCTACCAGTTTCTTAAATGCCTTCAACTTAAAATACTCAATATGCCAAAGTGACAAGATTTGGGGGTAGTATGTGTCCTAAACCCTATCTTGCGTACCTGGAGGTTCATTAATTATTATTATTCTGCTTTATCATCTATTTGAAATTCTAAGAAACAGGTTCTTTTTTGTTTTGTTTTGTTTTGTTTCTTTAGTTAGGAGATTGCACATAATTGAAAGGGACATTTTCAGATTTTTAAGGGACATTTCCAGCTTAAAAATCCAAGCAACAGACACAAGGGGATTGAACTGACAGCTGAGACTGTTTAAGATAAAACATGTTGTGTTGTTGTTGTTGTTTGGTACTGGGGATTGAAACCAGGGGGGCTTACACTGAGCCACATCAACCCTTTTTATTTTTTATTTATTTTTGAGATAGGGTCTCTCTAAGTTGTTTAGGGCCCCACTAAGTTGCTAAGGCTGGCCTCAAACTTGTGATCCTCTTGCTTCAGCCTCCTGAGGCACTGGGATTACAGGTGTGCACCACCAGCTAAAATGTACTTTCTTAAGTGGACCCTGGTCCTTACTGCTTCCTCTTGTCCTTACTTGACAGGTTTCCTTCCTGCACATCATCTGGCAGAGAACTGAAGGCCAGTGATCTCCAGGGAAGCAAGGCCTCTCTGAAGCACCAATGAGGAAACGAAGAGTCTGGCTTCAAGATTCTAGTGGTGGGAAAAGAAAATGCAGTCGGAGAAGAACTCAGAGACAAGGGAAATCTGATTTAGCAGCTGAACCTCCTTCTGAGGTTAATTCAAAAGTTTTATTTTACAGTAAAGCTCCGTTCCAAAGAACCCATATTTGCAAAACAAAGGACAGAATAAAAATGAGCCCAGTACACCTAAATGGCTGATTTGCCATTTCCTAAGGCTTTTGTGGAAGCTCAAATGTAAAATGATACCTTTCCCACTGTTTCTATTAGAAATTCACTTAACATTCTAAAATCTCTTTTTAATCCTGAGGACTGAAGAAAAGAGACGCCCATTATCACGCACATGGTCTCAGTAAGGTAACTCAGTCTTTTTCTGTTACTAGGTTTGCTTCAATTGTTAGTCAATTAAAGGAATCAGTTCTTGGTGTTATTAAATGGATTCCATTTTAGATAAAACAGACTTTGCGCTGCTAAAACTACTGGCATTGAGTGATATCTACGTAAATGAAAAATAGAGATAATTACCCTGGCCCTGTTCTCTGCACTAAACTGGGTTAAAAAAGAATGCAATGACTAAAATGACCAAAAATGCACCTCAAATTCCACCAGAGTGCTCAAATTCCACCAGAGACATAAAATGCTCATTTAAAAGTTAATGTATTTAGTGGAACATGAACATACCAAATTAATGAATGCTTTAAAAAAGAAAATTTGGCTCTAAGAACATCACGGTAGAAATTTATCAATTAACTAACGGTTATACAGGCTCTTTCATTTATGGAAAGTTCCTTTATATGTTGAGTTTAAATTATGTCCACCTTATTATTGTTTATTATTATTATTAGTAGTAGTAGTAGTGGTAGTAACATTAGTATATGTGCCAGGTGTATCAGTGCTCCACTTTATGCTCTGAATACAGCCCTGGCTGCTCTGCCATTGCAACTGATTTTTAAATGGAATTTTTTTCCTCTTCCTCTCACTCCTGCTCCTCCCTAATCTCTACCACTCCCTAACCTCAGAGGAAACAGGGTTACCTTTCTTCCCCATCCTAGGCAGAGTTATCTGTCCCAGAGTACATATCCACCAGAGGAACCAAGTCATCCAGACTTTGGGGATGGTACCAGAAGATCTCAGAAATGACTATCTCCCAAATTAATAAGTGAATTACAAGGCCAGACAGAGAACATGTGGCATGAGCCTTTGAGTCACTTCTTTAAAAGCCCCCTGTTCCTGCGGATGGGCAGAATCATAGCCTTTGGGACAGGAGTCTCCTGTGCTTCTCCTTTGCTAACAAAGCAATAAACCTTCTTTTTCCTTATTCTCAAAACCATGTCCTCATTATTGGATTGGCACTGGGGACAAGGACCGAGCTTTCGGCAACACAGGTACTTTTCTCTAGGTGTGGATTACCTTGTTTAATTCACGTAACAATTCCATAAATTAGTTACAATTTTAAGCCCCTCTTCAACTTTTTGTCAGGTAAAAGAAGCAAGAGTCTGGCATAATGACCCTTCATAAGTTTTACATTAAGGCAGGAGGAAAGCCAGACACAAAGTTAAGTATCCTGACCCCAGTGTCATACTGCCCACCGCACAGTTTTTCTTAAGCTAGGTACCAACTCACAAGATTTGAAGGATCTGGAAGATCTTTCTCCTTGTCACGACTGCTTCTGTAATCATTATCCTGACTGGTGAGTGACACAGGGGAAAACCATTTTGAGCATGTGCCTGTGCGTTTCCTGGCAGTTCCATGGTCTCACCAGAAGGTTCTCTACTCAGGGAACTGAGCTTTGAAGGATGGTGCTGCCCCTGTTCCCCACCCCACATTCTCTCCTTCAACAATCTCTAACCAATTTCTTCTGAATTCTCAGGAAAATCCTAACTTTTGGACTTCCCTATTTGCCTCTGCACTGCTCAGGTTAAGCAAGATTTCTGCTAATAAGTCAGCTCTGCAAGAATCCCCCATCCTTGGCAACTGAATGAAACAGTGTCCATTTCATGCTTTGAATATATAGCCCTTGCAGCTCTGCCACTGAGACTTACTTTTAAAATGACAATTATTTCTCTTTCTTCCCCTCCTCCTTCCTAATCTCTCCAGCTCTCTGATCTCCCTTTCCTAATCTTCCCTCCCTATTCTGGGGGTAGAACAGGATTATCTTTCTTCCCCATCCTAGGCCAAGTCCTCTGTCCTTGAGCACACACCCACCACAAGAATGAAATAATAAATAATTCAGATTTCAGGGTTGTTTCCAGAAGATCTAAGAAGTCTCTCAAATCAACAAGTGAATGATAACCCCTAACAGGGCATATCTGGAATGCAGCCTTTGAATCACCTTTTTAGGAACACTGTGTTCCTCTTGAGGGGCAGAATCATAGATTCTGACAGGAGTCCCCTGTGTTTCTCCTTCACTGGCAAAGTAATAAAACTTCTTTGTCCTATTTCTCAAAACCTTGTCTTCATTATTAGATTGAAAGAGCTTTCAGAAACATGAACACAATATCTAATTGGGTTCCCCATCCTCCATCATGGGTCTGATGACCTTGGATCTACTTTCAGCAAGAATCCCATTAGGCCAGTTTAGTCTGGACATCTTCATAGGGGACTAACAGACATGAATGGTGAGAACATGAGTTTAAGGGAATAATTCTATAAAATGAGCCCTCTGTGATGATGTCCACATGCCTTCACTTTTAAAAAGCAATTTACTTGCCGCCCTACTTGGTTTAAGTCCACAGGATATGTAACATTCCTTAGCAAACTACCTGTTATCTGTAGGAGAAATGTAGGCCTGAAATAATACTGATAAGAGGAATATAAGTTACCCTGAGGAAGGGCACTTTTGTGACCCTTACACAGACCAGATCCTGGAACTCAGGGAGATAAAGATAATTCCCCCTAATCATAAAATCTGTTAGAACAGGTTCTAATTAGAACTGGTCAATATGGGTCAAAATGACCTAAGGCTGCCAGAGCATTGGGAACTTGTAAAGTCTGAGGTCATCCTGCTGTCAGTCAAAAGTCACGAGGTGGACCTGGGTGGGACTCTCTGGTGGGAGTTCCTTTGGACTCCCAGTAAAAATGGAGGGCAGGAGAGACATGCCATCCCTTTCATCTCTGAAAGGACTTACCCTCTCTCTTGAGAGTGTCCTCTTTCCCCTTTCCCATCCCTTCTAATAAATTCCTGCCTGTTACTCTGAATGACATATCCTAAATCTTCCTGTCTTGATTACAAGAATCAGGGTTTGAAGGGAAGCCTTCATACTGCCTCAGTTTCCCAGAAAGCTCCAGCCCTGTAACACTCTTTCTTGATGTTTCCTTTTTTTTTTGGGGGGGGGTGCTGGGTATCGAACCCAGGGCCTTGTGCTTGCAAGGCAAGCACTCTACCAACTGAGCTATCTCCCCAGCCCCTGATGTTTCCTTTTAGTGACTTTTTATCCACTGCTCTCTGGGTATAAATTCCCATGTTCCCTTACTGTAACTGGAGTTGGGCCCATTCTCTCCCCTCCTGAAAATCCCACTGCAGGGATCCCTACAGCTGTCACAGTGGTGCTGAATATTATTGTTCCTATGACAAGTACCAATGAAAAATATTTTTTTCACCACAGGTCTGGGTTTGCACGTATGACTAGAAAGCCAATCATTAATGCTGAGTCTAGGAAAAGGGTTGTCTTTGATGAAGATCAAAGTTTCAAGATGCAGTCTAGGGTTCTTAACATTTCTAATTTGAGATTCTGTAAAAAAAAAAAAAAAATTTCACCTACCACAACCTACAGTGCTTAATTTTAGGGATTTCATAGATTCCCAAAACCAATCCCAAGGATATTTTCTTGGGAATAAACTTACAGTGTCCACAAGGTGACAAACATCATTTCTAACAATTAAAGGGACCCAGTGTTTACAGGATTGGACAGAGCTGGGTGTGGACAGAAGTTCTGCCACTTACCGGCTGTGTGACCTTGGGCAAGTTCTTATACAAACTCCAGCTTCTTCATTTCTAAAGTGGGTGTATTTATAGTTCCTACATGATAGCTGTTGGGCAAGTTAATTACATTAAATAGTTCAATGCTTAGTGCCCAGGAAATAGTCAGTAGGTGTTATCAAAATGGTAAAGATATAGGGATAAAAACATTATACCATCCCTGTTACATGAAAAATAAAACCCCCTTAATAAAACCAAAGATAGAATGAAAAAAGTTTAGGCACCAATTTTGTATCTGAGGACAGAATAGTGGGAAACTGGCTTTAAATGAATAAAGCTGAGTCTATTTGTTGTGAGATAAACAAAGGCCTCCATGAAGGCAAGAATGAATAATTTTGAAATGATGTCTTTAAAGAAGTCACTAGCTCCTAATAATAAAGACTTACAGGTTTGGAGAAAGTCTTTTCACACTCATTATTTTATCTAATCCTCACATAAATTTTATGAGATAGTCTTTATTATCACCTGCATTTTTCAGATAAGAAAACCCAGTTTGAGAGCAGTAAAGTGTTTTGGTTAAATCTGTGCTATTAATTACAGCACAGAGAGAATTGGAGTCCTATTAATAGGCTCTAAGCTTATTCCAAGGAAAAAAGAAGAAAGTAAAGGCAGAGGGGAGTAATGGAGGAAAAAATTCACAGGAGACTGGGGGCTAAGTCTATCAAATTCTAGTCACTGCTAATCCTAGTTAAGAAAAACAACTATCTCATCCACAATGATAAACTTGTATTTAAGAGTAGATATGAAATCATCTTTCAGCCATGTTCTTCATTCTTTGTAAACCATTTTCCTTTAACAAGATGGCATTTAATTTAGTTTCCATTTGTCTGCAGAAGGACATGCAAATTTCCAAACAATTGAGTTTCCCATTCAGCAACTTTCTCCTGGTTAAGGAGACTTCTCTTAATTAAATGTAAACACATTTGGCCAATCAGCAGAGTAAGTACCTAAAGGTCTCTGGTGATGATGTGAGCTGTCATCAGAGGTTCCCATTAGTTAGGAGTGTTTGCTTAGAATACCAAATGATTTTCAGGCCCCAAACAAAGGAGGAAAATTGAATCTTCAAGAACAGTCTGAGTAGGCCACTCCTGACAAAGGTAATAGACAATTGGAAATACAACTTCAGCTGATGCACCAAGCTGTTGCAGAGATGCTCAGAGCCACTTGGCTCTATACCTCCTTTTGGGTCAGAGAGGTACCTTGTCAGAGTGAGAAAATCCATCCACTGTAAGTGATCCAGTTAAAAAGACCTAAAGCCCAGTATGGTAGTGCATGCCTGCAATCCCAGAGGCTCAGGAGGCTGGGACAGGAGAATCATAAGTTCGAGGCCAGCCTCAGCAACTTAGGGAGGCCCTAAGCAACTCAGTGAGACTCTGTCTCAAAATTTAAAAAAAGAGCTGGGGATGTGGCTCTGTGGTTAATCGCCCCTGGGTTCAATCCACCGTACAAAAACAAAAACGAAAAACTCCACCACCAACAACAACAAAACTCCAAAGGCAATTGCAGATGAGTACACTTATATTTTTTTAAATGTGCACGTTCATTGTGATTTGCAGACATTATCCAAATGTACACTGCTGCCATTCTGTACCATGGACCCTCTTTTATCTCCTTGTTAAATGTTAGGACTTTGGGCTTAGAAAAGATTATGATTTGCCTTAATTTCAGATTAGATAGGAGCATTTTGAACATTCCCATGCTTCTAATTCTGCAGGCACAATTGGGTCAAGGACCAATCAATTTTCTAATGCTGAAACCTGTTAGTTCTTCACACAGTTTCGGAGTTTGGATTTAAGTTGAAGTTACTCCAACTACTCTATGTCCCATACTTAGTATTTATTTTTTTCTTTAAAAAAATTTTTTTTAGCTGTAGATGGACACAATACCTTTATTTTATTTATTTGTTTTTTAAGTGGTGCTGAGAATCGAACCCAGTACCTCACACATACCACTGAGCCACAACCCCATCCCAACTTAGTGTTTTCTTGCTCAAGAAACAACCTATGGATAATGTGGAACATTTTGTGGGGGTTGGATTATTAAAAACACTTTCATTAATAGTATCTAATTTTATATTAAGAAGAAAATACAAGCTAGATTTTCCAGGGCAGAGCAAACTCAGAGACGGGTGGTAATTCAGAACTTCTCCTTTTAACACCGTGAGAATATTTCCAGCACAGGTGCAGTGGCTGGGAATTAAAAAAGGGAGTGTGAGACAATCTGTGCTCAGAGATGTTAAACTATTTCAAATACTGAGATATATATGCTCAGAGACTTCTCTGTATCTCTGAGTTAATAAGGTAACCAATGCAATCTCTGCTTTGGGGATATAATATCTGCTACAGAAGAGTTAAGATTATAGGGAACATCTCTAACCCCCAAGCCTATCAATAGCTGGGCTTCTATTGATGGTTATATTGTTCTGTGTAAACTTTTCCAGCTAATCTTTACAATAGTCCTACAAGGTAGGTAGTGCCATTGTCTCCTTTTAAAGATTGGGAAATAGAAGATTCAAGGGCTGAAGGGACATGCTGAGGGACACAAAGTCACTATTAAACAGCAGAGTCAAAAATCAGAAGCAGGTCACCTGCCTCAGGTCCTCATTACCCACACTGTCACTAGTGATTTGAGAAATCTAGGTTAAGCTGGAAATCCATGTAGAAATACTTCCAGCCAGTATATGCAGTCTATCTAGAAATAATTATTAAATTATCTCTCCTAAGTTGTCTATCAAGTTTTGTTGTTTTCCTCTAACAAAGAGACTCCCTTAAATGCAAATTAAAACCACCCTAAGATTTCATCTTACTCCAACTAGAATGGCTATTATCAAGAACACAAGCAATACTAAGTGTTGGCATGGATGTGGGGAAAAAGGCACTCTCCTACGTTGCTGGTAGAGTTGCAAATTGGTGCAGCCACTCTGGAAAGCAGTATGGAGATTCCTCAGAAAACTTGGAATGGACCCACCATTTGACCTAGCTTTCACACTCCCCAGTTTATACCCAAAGGATTTAAAATCAGCATACTACAGCGATGCAGTCACATCACTGTTCATAGCACCTCAATTCATGAGAACTAGATTTGGGAACCAATCTAGATGTCCTTCGATTGATGAATGGATAAAATAACTGTGGTATATACACACAATGGAATATTACTCATCCATAAAGAAGAATAAAGTTATGGCATTTGCTGGTAAATGAATGAAGTTGGAAATTAATCATGCTAAGTGAAATAGGCCAAGCCCAGGAAACCAAAGGCCGAATGTTTTCTCTAAGTGGATGATGATACATAATGAGGGGAGGTGGTGGGGGACAGAGGGAAGAGAAGAATGAAGAAACTTTGCATGGTATAGAGATAAACGGGGCAAGAGGGGGTGGGGGAAGGAAATATAGTAGAATGACACAGACAGTATTACTCTATGTATATGTATGATTACATGAATGGTGTGAATCTACATTGTGTAGACCATAGAAATGAACAGTTGTACCACGTTTGTGTACAATGAATCAAAATGCAGTCTGTAAAAATAACAAAAATTTAAATTAAAAAAAAGAAAAAGAAAATTGATTCCCAAGTATTTTATTTTTTTTGATGCTATTGTGAATGGGGTAGTTTTCCTAATTTCTCTTTCTGAAGATTCATCACTTACGTATAAAAATGCATTGGATTTATGAGCATTGATCTTGTAACCTGCTACTTTACTGAATTCACTTATGAGTTCTAAGAGTTTTCTGGTGGAATTTCCAGGTTCCTCTAAATATATAATCATGTCATCAGTGAACAGGGATAGTTTGAGTTCCTCTTTTCCAATTCGTATCCCTTTAATTTCTTTGGTTTGTCTAATTGCTCTGGCTAGAGTCTCAAGAACAATGTTGACTAGAAGTGGTAAAAGAGGGCATCCCTGCCTTGTTCCAGTTTTTAGGGGGAATGCTTTCAGTTTTTCACCACTTAGAATGATATTGGCCATGGGCTTAGCGTAGATGGCCTTTACAATGTTAAGGAATGATCCCACTACCCCAATTTTTTCTAGTGTTTTGAGCATGAAGGGATGCTGTATTTTATCGAATGCTTTTTCTGCATCTATTGAAATAATCATGTGATTCTTAACTTTTCAATCTCACAAAAGAGGTGAAAGACCTCTACCATGAGAACTACAGAACACTAAAGAAAGAAATTAAAGAAAATCTTAGAAGATGGAAAGATCTCCCATGTTCATGGATAGGAAGAATTAATATTGTCAAAATGGCCATACTACCTAAAGTGCTATATAGATTCAATGCAATTCCAATTAAAATCCCAATGATGTACCTTACAGAAATAGAGCAAGCAATTATGAAATTCATCTGGAAGAATAAGAAAACCAGAATAGCTAAAACAATCCTCAGTATGAAGAGAGAAGCAGGGGGTATTGCAATACCAGATCTTCAACTCTACTACAAAGCAATAGTAACAAAAACGGCATGGTATTGGTACCAAAATAGAAAGGTAGATCAATGGTACAGAATAGAGGACACGGACACAAACCCAAATAAATAAAATTTTCTCATACTAGACAAAGGTGCCAAAAATATGCAATGGAGAAAAGATAGCCTCTTCAACAAATGGTGCTGGGAAAACTGGAAAACCATATGCAACAGAATGAAATTAAACCCCTATCTCTCACCCTGCACAAAACTCAACTCACAATGGATCAAGGACCTTGGAATCAGACCAGAGACCCTGCATCTTATAGAAGAAAAAGTAGGTCCAAACCTTCAACTTGTTGGCTTAGGATCAGGCTTCCTTAACAGGACTCCCATAGCACAAGAAATAAAAGCAAGAATCAACAACTGGGATAGATTCAAACTAAAAAGCTTTCTCTCAGCAAAGGAAACTATCAGCAATGTGAAGAGAGAGCCTACAGAGTGGGAGAATATCTTTGCCCCTCATACTTCAGATAGAGCACTAATTTCCAGAATCTATAAAGAACTCAAAAAACTCTACACCAAGAATACAAATAACCCAATCAACAAATGGGCTAAGGAAATGAACAGACACTTCACAGAAGAAGATCTACAAGCAATCAACAAACACATGGAAAAATGTTCAACATCTCTAGTAATAAGAGAAATGCAAATCAAAACTACCCTAAGATTCCGTCTCACCCCAATTAGAATGGCGATTATCAAGAACATAAGCAACAATAGGTGTTGGTGAGGATGTGGGGAAAAAGGTACACTCATACATTGCTGGTGGGGCTGCAAATTAGTGCAGCCACTCTGGAAAGCAGTGTGGAGATTCCTTAGAAAACCTGGAATGGACCCTCCATTTGACCCAGCTATCCCACTCCTTGGCCTATACCCAAAGGACTTAAAATCAGCATACTACAGAGATACAGCCACATCAATGTTCATAGCTGCTCAATTCACAATAGCCAGACTGTGGAACCAACCTAGATGCCCTTCAGTTGATGAATGGATAAAGAAACTGTGGCATATATATACAATGGAATATTACTCCGCCATGAAGAATGATAAAATATGGCATTTGCAGGCAAATGGATGAAATTGGAGGATATCATGCTAAGTGAGATAAGCCAATCTCAAAAAACTAAAGGACAAATGATCTTGCTGAAAAGCGAATGAGGACAAATAATGGGGGGTAGGAGGGGTTATTGTTAGGGCTAGGGTTAGGTTTAGGGTTAGGGATAAGGAAGGTGGTAAGAATGGAGGAAGGAAGGACTGTATAGAGGGAAAAGAGGGGTGGGAGGGGTGGGGGGAAGGGAAAAAATAACAGAATGAATCAAACAACATTGCCCTATGTAAATTTATGATTTTTAATAAAAAAATGGAAAAAAAGAAAAAAGAAAATATAAAGAATAAGAAAAAGAGACTCTCTTCTATCTGTACTCCTTGAGATACTCTGTATCATTTGAAGTCACTCAACTGTGTCTTAATTATCATCATTATTTGTCAATCCTTCAAAGTAGGGTCATATTTTAATCCTTACAGTTCCTTCAGATCCTAACACAGAATAGGTGCTCACAGCAAAAGTTCATTTTAACTTAGTTCATTAGAAATACTTTAAAATTATAAACAAATTAATATTCTTTTACCATGTATGCATGGGTATATATACATACATGCCATGTATATATACATGTATATATACACATATATTATATCTACTATTTACGTATGTACAACACACACATGACTATATATAATGTTACCATATTTATAAGAATTATTTTTCTAATATGAGAATTAATTTAATGAAAAATTTCTAACTTTTCTTCCCAATATTATTATTTTATTATTAGTTTGATTTTTTCTGCTGAGGTGGGTACCAGGGATTGAACTCAGGGGCACTCAACCACTGAGCCACATCCACATCCAACTTTGAAGCTTGGGATGTTAACAGAGATTCGATGTGCATTTATGATCCAATTAGTTTCCTATCCATTATCATATCTATTTAGAAATGATAAAGGCTATGATATATATTGGACAAGTACTTTCTCATTTCCTGGGGAATTCTTTCAATATATATATATCCAAATCTTTGCTCATTTGAAATTAACATGAGCAGAGAGAATGGATTTGGAGATGAGAGAAAACGGAGGGCTAGTATCTTTCTGATTATAGCTTGTCATTTCCTTTGAGGATCATGCTTTTCCTACATCTTAGTCACATGGTTTGTATGGGATTGGTTCTATCCCCTTCAATGAATGAGCAGTTACAGGGCACAGGCCAGTCAGAACCTCCCTTGTCACTGACCACCATGCTTGGCTCTCCTGAGTTCTCTAAGGGCAACCTACCTTCCAGGGCAACCTGAAAACTCGGAATACATTTGACCACTGGGGCCTCCGGACAAGTAGACAATGGTTTGCTTTACTTCGACCCATAAAGTGCACTGCATCCATATGTCTTGCAAAACTATGACTCATAGTCCAGAGTAATATCAGCCACATGTTGCATAGTGATGTTTGAAAGGTAGACCCCACAGACCATGGAAGTTCCATAGCATTATAAAGGAGCTGAAAAATTCCTGTTGCTGAATGACATAGCCCTAGTTAACTCAGAGCACAACTCATTACCCATGCTTTGAACAGGGCAATAAGACTCAATATTGAGCCTGTGTAGGAGCTTATTAGGAAAGAGCTATCCTTACCAAGCTAAATATCGTGTGGAGTAGGAAGTAAGTCTGAGTCTGCTTATAAACAAAGGCCACAAGAGAAATGCAGGGCACTAGAAAATAACTTGATGTTATATTTGCTGCTTCTGGATTCTCTTGTATCTGAAGTAATCCTACTTGTGCTTAAATTAGAATATTGATAACACCTGTCTCAAGAGTCATAATGAACAATATCTGATTATCAATATTTTAAAATCATTCTAATAAACCTTCCCCAATGAGGTCAATAATCAGTCAAGTTAGAAAAATACTGCATGTAATATTCTCATAAAATACAGCTTAAATATATCTGCAAATACCCAAAATGACATATACCAAATAATGAACATATGTTCATTCATAAAATATAATAAATTTTACTGAAAACTTTGAAATACTTTCAGAACTATAAAGAGTCCAGGATTATGAGATGAAATTTCATCAGATTCAAAATAAAATAAAATCATGTGTCACTAAAAAAATGGGTATATTCTGATAAATGAATCATTAATTTATTTTTGTCTTTGTTTCAGTATTACAGAGTGCACTTACATAAACTAGATGGACAGGTTAGTCACTCTACATAGCATTTTGATGCAGTCAAGATACCAGATAAACTTGAAATGCATGAGACTGTTGCCAAGGTAAATGGTATCCAGATATATACTCAACTTTTTTTTTTTCCACGTAAATACAAGGAATACACTCTGAAATAACAATAAAAAGTAAAGTACAGTAGGGCTGGGCTTGTGGCTCAGTAATAGAGTGCTTGACTAGATGTATGAGGTACTCCTCAGTACCACATAAAAATAAATAAATAAAATAAAGATATTATGTCCATCTATAACTAAAAATATTTTAAAAAATTAAAAAGTACAGTAAATATATAAACTAATAACAGTCATTTATAACCGTTATCAGGTGCTATGTTTTGCATAAAATTGTATGTGCTGTACTTTAATACAACTAACAGCACAGTACGGTGTATTCCAGTATCACATAATCACATGAGTAATGAGTTATGCTGTGAGTTAATCAGGGCCACATCACTCAGCAACAGGAATTTTATAGCTCCATTATAAGACTATGGAACTGCCATGGTCTGTGGGGTTTATCTTTGAAAAATTGCTTTGCAACAGACTACTGTTGTTACTGTAGCCTATGAGTTATAGGTTTGCAAGACATATGGACCAGTGCACTTGTGGGTAGAAGTAAGGCAAACTATTGCCTAGTTGCCCAGAGTCCCCAGTGCTAAAATGTGTGTAGAGTCTTCAGGCTTCCATAGAAGGTAGCCCTGAGAGAAACCACTAAGTAGGCCTATGGACCTAACTGGCAGTAAAAAGAATAAACAATATCCAACATCTGCTGTTACACCCTGATGTGCTGACTTGGTCAAGGACATGAACTAATATATGTCCAACTATCTCAAGAACCAGTTGCAGACTCTGGTCTTTACCGTTACAGAGAAGGTACACTGTCAAATTCTCACAGAGCCAAAGTACAAATGGCAAAAGGGTCTGTGCAGGGAGATGCTAAGCAGGGCCTCCTGATAGGTCCAATTCCAGCAAGGAGTCTGAAATCTGAATCTTCTCATATATTGATTTTTCTGTTCAATGTCTGATATATATTTTTTTTGTGTTTGTCTCATATGCTATTTTGGAGGCATCCAAACTCATTGTAGGGTCCCTAATTCAAAAAGGTAGCACATTTTGTAAATTATACTTTTATCATTAGTTTGAAATACTTGAGAAGAAAAAAATTGATTGCGTTTTAAATCTATTCACATTTTCATAATAAGTTGAAAAGAAAGAGCTGTTATAATTTTAAATAGAATTTGATATAAATTTTAAATGGCTATAAAATGATTTTGATTATCTTAATATCTATGGACTTAAATGAAGTTTTATGCTGAAGATATTTATCAAGAATTTGAAGAGACTCATGTAAAAGTCTTGATCAAGAATTTCATGTAACCTAGCAGAGAATGAATTCTGAAAAATAGTTTTGTGCTCAACAGATAGTACAAATTTTTCACTAATGGCCTAAAAAGATTTTATTTAAAAGTTTTATCGAGCTAAATATTTCATATCTGTCTTAATATGTTATGCAATTTCAAAGTTATATATTCTTTTCTAAAAATAAGAGTGATATTTTTCACTAAGTATCATTGTATAATTCCAAATCCTTTATTTAATTGAGTACATATATATACATATATATACATGCATATAGTACATATATATACATGCAATTCTTATTTTTTTACTATGTTACCCAGTCCCTAAAATGGATCCAGATTGTTCTCACTTCCTGTTCCTGAGTTTTGTATTTATTTCTTCTTACATTGTATATGACTGACCTGTTTAACCATGAGATACTGCATAAATAAAGGAGTATGACTTCTGAGATTGTGTCAGAAAAGACCATATGGGGCTGGGGTTGAAGCTCTGTGGTAGAGCATTTGCCTAGCATGTATAAGGCACTGAGTTTGTTTCTCAGCACTGCTTATAAATCAATTAATAATAAAAAAAGGTCCATCAACAACTAAAACATGAATGTTAAAAAAAAAAAAAAAACACTATGTGATTTCTTCTGTGAGCCCGCTGAGATCACTTATCTTGCCAGTTGCCATGACATGAAGCCATTCAATCACCTTCCCAAGAGCTAACAATCTTTTTTGACTTTTTCTTTCTTTTCCTTCCTTCCTTCCTTCCTTCCTTCCTTCCTTCCTTCCTTCCTTCCTTCCTTCCTTCCTTCCTTCCTTCCTTCCTTCCTTCCTTCCTCTCTCTCTTTCTCTCTCTCTCTCTCTCTCTCTCTCTCTCTCTTTCATTTTGGTAATGGGGATTGAACCCAGGGCATCCTACCACTGAGCTCACCTCTAGCACTTTTTTTTTTTCTGGGTTGGGGAGTACTAGGAATTGAACTCAGGGGCACTGGACCAGTGAATCACATCCCTAGTCCTATTTTGTATTTTATTTAGAGACAGGGTCTCACTGAGTTGCTCAGCACCTGGCTTTTGCTGAGGCTGGCTTTGAACTCACCATCCTCCTGCCATCACGGGCCACTGGGATTACAGGCATGCGCCACCATGCCCAGACCCTAGTGCTTTTAAAATTTTTTTTTTATTTTGAGACAGGATCTCACTAAGTTGCCCAGGCTGGCCTTGAACTTGTGATCCTCCTGCCTTAGCCCCAGAGTGGCTGCCGTTATAGGCATGCACCACCATGCCCAAGCTCATGCCCTCCCCTATAACATCAGAGGTCCACATGCCAAGGAAGAGAGGTCCCACTTCTACAACCAGAGCTAACTTGCTGGGCACATGCAAACACAATCTAGGAATTAGGTCCTCTGGTTCCTGTCAAGTCTTCAAGATACTTCAGCTCTGGCAAATAGACCAAAACCTCTTGAGGTACTGAGTGAATTAAACTACTCAAATTATCCCTAACTCACAGAAACAATGAAATAAATGTTTACTGTTGCTTTAAGCTACTATATTTAAGGAGATCTTGTTCCACAGGAACAGGTACCTGCACCATTGGATGGTATAACTATTACAGAACAACACTGCATTAATTACTAACTGTAGCAGCAGTCACCATGCTCTTAGTTAAAAGTGCAAAATCAAACAAAATTGAAGCATATGCTTAACACAGACATAGGCCCACTTACTATCTCAGTGACTCATTTCCACTCATCATTCTCAGAGTAAGCAAAAGACTTATGTGTAGACCAGTAACATCTCAGAGTTTTCTATGGTAGGATCCTCTGAGAACCATCCAAAAATGTTAAATGGTTGTACTGCAATTGTCTATTGCATGTGCTCATTGCACATTATAATCTTAGTACATCTACCATTAGGCTAAGTATCACCCTGTTTTTGCATATCTCCATATCCCAAATATCTAGCCACAAGCTCAGGATAAAGCATATATTAATAATATCATTTCATTTATGTATGTAAACTATTTTTAAATATCTCACATGTGTTTATCAGTGATTATCAGTAATTCATATTTTTTATTACATATTCTAAAACATGGGGAATAGTAAAAAAAAAAAAAACCTGTGCTTTAGTAAGTAACAGTATCTGCTGGGCATATGGTTCTTATTTAATAATCTGAGCAACCTTATGATTATTCTAGTTTTTTCAGAGGAGGAATCTGAATGTAGTAAAGACTGTGCTAAATTTCCCCAAAACAAATCTGAACAGTTATGGGGCAAGATTAGAAATGAAACAGCTGTTTGATTCAGAAGCTGGGTTCCTAAGCATTATACCTTTAAGGTACTAGCCTCCTTTTGAAATTCTTAATGATTCATTCTTTAAAGAGAATTATCTATCTTTTCCCTACTTCCTAATTTTACAAAAGTAAAACAATACATAGATAAGGAGCCATTCAAATTGTAGAACGGCCTTGTGTTTTGTTCAAAAGAGCTAGTCCAAAGACAAGCTAATAAACAAAATTACACTAAGCACATTCTGTTCAAAACTAAATTAATTTCAAAACCCTTAATTCAGTTTTTAAAAGTGAAACCACTCTTGTAACTCAATTTATGGGCAACTTACTCTTTTTTTCCCAACTCAAATTAAAAGTTAATTGTATTATATTTTGAACTCTGAAACAAGCTGTTTCTCATATGTGGGAAGAGCCTATTTACCAGTTTACAAATAGGTGTATTTTTCATTTGCTCTTAACAGGTCCAGAAATAAGTTCATAATTAAGCAGCTCATCTGTAAATTACACACATGTAAAGCTGTTTCTTTAACTACACTGCATGCACATGCACACAAATGTAGCCTTTACAAAGGCTTTGCACAACTTTAAATTCTCATATCGCTTTCTTTCTTCTTTTTGGTTTATGTCGATGAATGGGTATAAATTATCACCATTTTTTAAGATTCTCAGGCAAAATGCCATTACTTCACTGAGTAATGCGCTGATGGGCAATATCATTGAAGTATATTATATTTCCCCCCATTTCTTTGTTTTCCTTTTCCTACATGAATGCATACCTTGTAGAGGGTCCCTGCAGGGTACCAGTGGGGCGCTATTGTCAGTCTCCATCATGTGACTCACTCTAGTCAAAGGAATGTGAGCAAATGTTACATAAGCCACATTTATGCTGAAGTTTGTCTTGTTCGTCCCTCTCCTCTCCAATGTCTGTCTAAAGTAGTAGCCACACCTTGGGCCTAAGTCCCAGAAAGAGAAAAAACACTGAACTGCATAGGTCAGTCCACATGACTGACATATTTGGCAGCAGCTTGTGGTTGTAAGTCCCTAGGATCCAAGGATTGTTCCTTAAAGCAGTTGACAAATACAGTCATCTTTTATAGACTGTGCAATTTAAATTAGACACTTTCCAAAGAGAAGAGAAATTATCATTTATTGATTGTCTATTGTCTGATTTAATCTAGATAATAATCTACGTGAGGCAGGAATTTGTATGCTTGTGATACAGATAAGGCAATTGAGGCTCACAGAAAATAAATTGCTTTCTGGGCATGGTGGTGTACTTCTGTAATCCCAGCAGCTCAGAAGGCTCAGGCAGGAGGATCGCAAGTTCAAGGTCAGACTTAGCAACCTAGTGAGACCCAGTCTCAAAATGAAAAATAAAAAAGGGCTGCAAATGTGACTCAGTGGTTTAGTGCCCCTGGGTTTGCTCCCCACTACCAGGAAAAAAAATTAAAAAAAAAAAAAAAAAAAAAAAAAAACAGAGAAAATGTTCACATCACAAAGCAAACAAGTGGTAGAGATCAAACTTAAACAATTCTAATGGACCCTACTTATAGTCTAAAATTTTCTCTTACACTTTGAAACTGCTCATTAAAATGTCAAGCCTGATATCATTACTATGGTGGTTGCATTTCTTGATTTAAAATACTTGATTTAAAACATTTAAAAAGGAGGGTTTCAAGATGGCGGCCTAGAGGGTGGCTGCATTTCATGTTGCTCCAGGACTCAGGATTCAAAAGAGGAGATATTGAGAGACTTGGGACCAACTCAAAGCAGCTGGGTGAGTCTCTCCCGTTGGGGAGGCATCCTGGATGGGGCGGTAGTCCCAGAATGCAGGGAACTTTGTGAAGTAGAGCTGCCCGGCGAGACACCCCTCCCCCACTGGAGCAGTGAACTCGGACAACTGGGAGCATCATAGAGGAGGCTGCTCAGCACAGCGCTGGGACTCGGAGCAACCACTGGGGCTCCGGCTGGCTGCCCAGAGGAGGAGCGGCGAGGAAAGCTGTTTGGACTCAGAGCGAACACTCCTGAACACCGGGGACCTGCCCGGAGGAAGGGGAGGAGGAGTGTGGCCACTTGGATTTGGAGTGACTATACCAGAGCTGCAGGCGGTTGCCAGAAGAGGAGCTGTGTGGCGAGCTGTTTGGACTCAGAGCGACCACTTCTGAACACCGGGGCCTGCCCTGAGAAGGAGGAGGAGGAGGAGGAACGCGGCCGCTTGGATTCGGAGTGACTATACCAGAGCTACAGGCGGTTGCCAGAGGAGGAGCTCAAAGTGACCGCTCCGGAACACAGGGGGGCTGACTGGAGGAGAAGTGCAGTGGGTCGCTTGGTCTCGAGTGGCCACACCAGAGCTCTGGGCGGCTGCCCGGAGGAGGTGTGCAGTGGGTCACCTGGATTCAGAGTGACTCAGAGCGACCGCTCCTGAACACCCAGGGGGCTACCTGGAGGAGGAGGAGGAACGGGGTGGGTCACGTGGACTCGGAGTGACTGCCCAGGGCTACAGGTGATTGGTGGGAGGAGGAGGCACGCAGTGAGTTGCTTGGACTCCTAGTGACCGCACTGGAATACCGGGCGGATCTCTGGAGGAAGAGGCGTGCAGCAGGTCTCTGGGACTCGGAACGACTGACGGGGCCCCAGGTGGCTGCTCAGAGGAGGGGCTTTATAGCCAGGCGATTAGGTGCACAGCAGGGTCCCAGGACCTAGGAGGCTTCTTGGTTGAAGAGCCGCACAGAGACACACTTAGGGGCAGAGTGAAGGCTCCAGGACTGCGGGCAGATTCTCTGAGAAAGGGCAGCCTAAGGAGATTCATCTGCGAAGGGTGAGGCTCCCAGGCCCAGGAGGTAGGGCCGGGCCCCTGGGAACTTTGCAGAGGAAGGCAGCCCAGCCCAGGCAGTAGCTGTAAATTGAGTGGAACCTCTAGGAGGGGAACTGACCAGCGAGACATCCCCACCGGGTGAATCTTCCCTGCCGGGTGAGGTTTCCCCACAAGGACGATAAAACCAGAGACACAGGCCCAAACAGGCCTTGCCTCAGCCCGCAGCCTAGATCCCCTTTGGATGACCATTGGTCAACAAGTGGAGGCACCTCTGCCCACTAGCAGGGAACATACCCCACCTGAAGGCCACCACTCCTAGAGAGGCAGCTTCCTTGTGGAGCACCACATTATCAACTTCCTCCAAGACTTCAGCCTACTGAAGGCTAAGAGGGGATATATAGAAATCTTCAGGGACATTGTAAGTCAATAGAGAAAATCTGCAATATCTCAGCGGTCCTCTGATACCTGAACAATATGAGAAAACAAGGAAAGAAAATGCTGCAAACAAATCTAGATGTTACATCAATAAAACCCAATGACAGCATGGCAGAAGAAATGACAGAAAAGGAGTTCAGAATGTACATAATTAAAATGATCAGAGAAGCAAATGATGAGATGAAAGAGCAAATGCACGCACTGAATGATGAGATGAAAGAGCAAATGCAGGCATTGAATGATCGCACCAATCGACAGTTAAAAGAGCAAATACAGGAAGCAAAAGATCATTTCAATAAAGAGTTAGAGATATTGAAAAAAAAAAAACAAACAGAAATCCTTGACATGAAGGAAACAATAAACCAAATTAAGAACTCCATAGAAAGCATATCCAGTAGGATAGAACACCTGGAAGACAGAACCTCAGACATTGAAGACAAAATATTTAACCTTGAAAACAAAGCTGAACAAACAGAGAAGATGGTAAGAAATCATGAACAGAATCTACAAGAACTATGGGATATCATGAAAAGGCCAAATTTAAGAATTATTGGGATTGAGGAAGGCTTAGAGAAACAAACCAAAGGAATGAACAATCTATTCAATGAAATAATATCAGAAAATTTCCCAAATCTGCAGAATGAAATGGAAAATCAAGTTCAAGAGGCTTATAGGACTCCAAATACACAAAATTACAACAGACCCACACCAAGGCACATTATAATGAAAATACCTAACATACAAAATAAAGACAGAATTTTAAAGGCTATGAGAGAAAAGAACCAAATTACATTCAGGGGGAAACCAATACGGATATCAGCAGATTTTTCAATCCAGACCCTAAAAGCTAGAAGGGCCTGGAACAACATTTTTCAAGCCCTGAAAGAAAATGGATGCCAACCAAGAATCTTATACCCACCAAAACTTACCTTCAAATTTGACGATGAAATAAAATCCTTCCATGATAAACAAAAGCTAAAAGAATTTACAAAAAGAAAGCCAGCACTACAGAACATTCTCAGCAAAATATTCCATAAGGAAGAGATGAAAAACAAAGAGCAAATCAGCAAAGGGAGGAATTATCCTAAAGGAATTGTCAAATAAAGGAGGAACCAAGTCATGTCAAATAAATAAATAAATAAATAAAATTTAAAAAATGAACCAAATGACTAGGAAACCAAATCATATCTCAATAATAACCCTGAATGTTAACAGCCTGAATTCATCAATCAAAAGACATAGACTGGCAGATTGGATTAAAAAGAAAGATCCAACAATATGTTGCCTGCAAGAGACTCACCTCATAGAAAAAGATACTCATAGACTAAAGGTGAAAGGATGGGGAAAAACATACCATGTACATGGACTCAGCAAAAAAGCTGGAGTATCCATCCTCATTTCCGATAATGTGGACTTCAAGCCAAAGTTAGTCAGAAGGGATAAAGAAGGTCATTTCATACTGCTTAAGGGAAGCATAAATCAGCAAGATATAACAATCATAAACATCTATGCCCCAAACAGTGGCTCATCCATGTATGTCAAACAAATCCTTCTCAATTTCAGAAACCAAATAGACCATAACACAATAATACTAGGTGATTTTAACACGCCTCTCTCACCACTGGACAGATCTTCCAGACAAAAATTGAACAAAGAAACCATTGATCTCAATAACACAATCAATAATTTAGACTTAACGGACATTTATAGAATATACTATCCAACCAAGAGCGAATACACTTTCTTCTCAGCAGCACATGGATCCTTCTCTAAAATAGACCATATATTATGTCACGAAGCTAATGTTAGCAAATACAAGAAGATAGAGACACTACCTTGTATTCTATCAGATCATAATGGATTGAAGTTAGAAATAAATGAAAGAATAAAAAACAGAAACTATTCCAACATCTGGAGATTAAACAATATGCTGTTATATGATGAATGGATAACAAAAGATATTAGGAAGGAAACTAAAAAATTCTTAGAGGTAAATGAGAACAAAGAAACATCATATCAAAATCTCTGGGACACTATGAAAGCAGTACTTAGAGGGAAATTTATTTCATGGAGCGCATTTAATAAGAGAAGTAAAACTCAACAAATAAACGACCTAACACTACAGCTCAAAGCCCTAGAAAAAGAAGAGCAGACCAACACTAAAAGTAGTAGAAGACAGGAAATAGTTAAACTCAGAGTTGAAATCAATGAAATTGAAACAAAAGAAACAATACAAAAAATTGACAAAATAAATAGTTGGTTCTTCGAAAAAATAAACAAAATTGATAAACCTTTAGCCACACTAACAAAGAGAAGACGAGAGAAAACCCAAATCACTAAAATTCGGAATGAACAAGGAAATATCACAACAGACAGGATTGAAATACAAAACATAATTAGAAGCTATTTTGAAAATCTATACTCCAACAAAATAGAAAATTTTGAAGACATCAACAGGTTTCTAGAGACATATGAATTGCCTAAACTGAACGAGGAGGACATACACAATTTAAATAGACCAATTTCAAGTACTGAAATAGAAGAAGTCATCAAAAGCCTACCAACAAAGAAAAGTCCGGGACCAGAAGGGTTCTCAGCCGAGTTCTACAAAACCTTTAAAGAAGAGCTCATTCCAATACTTCTCAAAGTATTCCATGAAATAGAAGAGGAGGGAACCCTCCCAAACTCATTCTATGAAGCCAATATCACCCTAATACCGAAACCAGACAGAGACTAATCAAGGAGAGAAAATTTCAGACCAATATCCTTAATGAACATCGACGCAAAAATTCTCAACAAAAGTTTAGCAAATCGCATACAAAAACATATTAAAAAGATAGTGCACCATGATCAAGTGGGTTTCATCCCAGGGATGCAAGGTTGGTTCAACATCTGGAAATCAATAAACGTAATTCACCATATCAATAGACTTAAAGTCAAGAATCACATGATTATTTCAATAGATGCAGAAAAAGCATTTGATAAAATACAGCACCCCTTCATGCTCAAAACACTAAAAAAAATAGGGATAGTGGGAACATTCCTTAACATTGTAAAGGCCATTTATGCTAAGCCATGGCTAATATCATTCTAAATGGTGAAAAACTGAAAGCATTCCCCCTAAAAACTGGAACAAGGCAGGGATGCCCTCTTTCACCACTTCTAGTCAACATTGTTCTTGAGATTCTAGCCAGAGCAATTAGACAAACCAAAGAAATTAAAGGGATGTGAATTGGAAAAGAAGAACTCAAACTATCCCTGTTCGCTGATGACATGATTATATATTAGAGGAACCTGGAAATTCCACCAGAAAACTCTTATGACTCATAAGTGACTTCAGTAAAGTAGCAGGTTATAAGATCAATGCCCATAAATCCAACGCATTTTTATACATAAGTGATGAATCTTCAGAAAGAGAAATTAGGAAAACTACCCCATTCACAATAGCCTCGAAAAAAATAAAATACTTGGGAATCAATCTCACAAAAGAGGTGAAAGACCTCTACAATGAGAACTATACAGCACTAAAGAAAGAAATTAAAGAACACCTTAGAAGATGGAAAGATCTTCCATGTTCTTGGATAGGAAGAATTAATATTGTCAAAATGGCCATACTACCTAAAGTGCTATACAAATTCAATGCAATTCCAATTAAAATCCCAATGATGTACCTTACAGAAATAGAGCAAGCAATTATGAAATTCATCTGGAAGAATAAGAAACCCAGAATAGCTAAAGCAATCCTTAGCAGGAAGAGTGAAACAGGGGGTATTGCAGTACCAGATCTTCAACTCTACTACAAAGCAATAGTAACAAAAACGGCATGGTATTGGTACCAAAATAGAAAGGTAGATCACTGGTACAGAATAGAGGACATGGACACAAACTCAAATAAATACAATTTTCTCATACTAGACAAAGGGGACAAAAATATGTAATGGAGAAAAGATAGCCTTTTGTATATATACAATGGAATATTACTCAGCCATAAAGAATGATAAAATTATAGCATTTGCAGGTAAATGGATGAAATTGGAGAATATCATGCTAAGTGAGATAAGCCAATCTCAATAAGCCAAAGGACAAATGATATTGCTAATAAGTGGATGATGACACATAATGGGGGGAGGGAAGGGTTAGTGTTTGGGTTAGAGTTAGGGTTAGGGAGGGGGCCAAGAATGGAGGAAGGAAGGACTGTATGGAGGGAAAAGAGGGGTGGGAGGGGTGGGAGAAGAGAAAAAATAACAGAATGAATCAAACAACATTACTCTATGTAAATTTTCTGATTACACAAATGGTATGCCTTTATGCCATGTACAAACAGAGAAACAACATGTATCCCATTTGTTTACAATAAAAAATAAATTAATTAAAAAAATTTAAAAAATATTATATAAGCCCCTGTGCTATGTTCATATTGTCCATAATTTGTTATTAAAAATACATATTATATTCTGAAGTTTAATAAGAAAATAATATGCCTCTTATTTTAAATATAATCATCTTCTCTTAAACTATTAAAATTTTAAGCCAAAATTTCTATTGAAAGGAGATAAAATCAACTATCCCATTAGGAAGTTAGTCTCAGTAAAGGAACCTGCCCAAAAAAACATAATTGTCATTATGGTCAAGTGTTTCCGCCCACAGCAACAAGGAATCGGAGACGGACTGGGAATGAACCTACTTCTATTGTAGTGGGTTGCTTTCTTGTTTGCTTACTTATTCACTAGTTTATAGAGAAAGAAAGGCTTGCTTAGAGGAAGAGAGGCTTCACTTAGAGGAAGAGAGGCTTTGAGAGGAAGAGAGGCTTTGCTTAGAGGAAGAGAGGCTTTGCTTAATTTTAGAGGTGCTACGGTTTCAGAGAGGCTATGCTTTCAGAGAGGCTATGCTTTCAGAGAGGCTATGCTTTCAGAGGTCTACTGCTTCTTAGAGGTGGGTCGCTTCTTGGAGGTGTGGGGTATGGCGTACAGCCTGCGTCCTGCAACCTACGACCTAGAGGTGTGGCTTTAGTCCTCCGTCCTGCGATCTGCGGTCTTCTCCCAGGTGAAGAGAATGTCTTATATACACTAAGGCAGCCAATCATCTTAGGATTAAGTAGCACGGTTGGAGCATGTGCCACGGTACCAATAAAGAATAGGAACATCTGTTGACCACTAGCGCAGAGGAGACATTAACCAATCAGGCAAAAGGTAGATCACGCAGTGTTAACACTAATCATGCACCACCTCTTGGCACAATGCCAGCTGCCATCTTAGGGCTACTTAAACATGTTTCTCCAGTCAAGAAAATCAGTTTAAAAAAATAAATGAATGAATAAATAAATAGGGCAAAAGTGCTCTGAAATAATGAATTAAGTATATCTAGATTAAATCTTAACTCTCCTTCACAGTGAAAAAAAATAATAATACTGTAGGAACCTGATAATTCTCTGTTCTGCAGTGTTTCATCTGGATTCAGTCTGTTTGTAGGTCAGAGAATTGGATAGATATTTCCCTGACAGATTACCTCTCTTGCACTTGCCAATTTCCCCTCTTCTTTTCTTCTTCTGTTCCCGCCCCCCCCCCCCCCCCCCCCGCTGTCACCCCCTTTTGGTAGAGATGCAAAGATTTGCCAGGGATTTTGCTTCTGGGGAATAAGATCCTCTCAGTTCCCCTAAGAAATCCTGGCTTAGGTTTCCATTGCATGAAGCAAGAAATCAGCAACATGGATGACAGAAGGGAGATAAGAAATAAAAGCTATGGGCAAGGAAGATACCTTTGCTTTCAGAAAATCTGATGGACATAAGAAGTTTGTCTGATAGGGCCCTTGTTGCTGATCGGAAGCGAAATGAGGGCATTTTCTCATCAAAGAGATATCTACACACTGTGAAGTTTAGCCCCCAAAGAAGCATTGTTTAGGAAATAGGCAATGTGGGAGCAAAGTCCCAATACAGCATTGCCTAGAGAGTCATTGACTACACTACAGCAAGCTGAAATTTATTGACCCAACAATCACACTTTCCAAATCACTCTTTAACCTGAAATGTGCTTTGATTATATAACATTTCAGAAATGATTTCTTTTACTCTAATTCTTTAAATGACTATATTTGAAAGCCTTTTTTATTTGAAGTATAACATCTTTACAGAAAAGAATCCCTATGCCCAGGTACACAGCTGAAAACATTTTTATAAAGCTAACATACCTATGCAACCAACCCCAAAATTTGAGAAGTGGAAAATTACTAGAATCCCTAAATCCCCCCTTTGACCTCTTTCTAAACCTCTGTAATTATAATTTGAATCCAATTACTATTTGTGTTAGGGTTTAAATGGTATGGAAAATATCAGATGTCTTTCCATGAGCCTCTGCTTAGATATAACTTGTCCTCCAGTTACTACTTTCCTGGCCATTGCTACAACTTTTCAGAGAGAATTTCTTTGGTGTGTATATGTATATAGAGATGTGTGTGTGTGTGTGTGTGTGTGTGTGTTCAATATTTAAGAAAATTTCTAGGTGACCCACCTTTTCTTAAGTAACTATTCCAAGTAGATGTTTATGATGCTATTTCATTGATTCCAGCTGTGACTCAGTTAAATATCTAAATACAAGTCACTTTTACATGGTCCTATTTTAATGAATACTCTCACAGAGAAATGCAAAATTACCATTGCATCTCTTCACTTCTTAAGCAATCCCCCTGATAAAGTGTAGTAGTAGTTATATCAGACAGTATGGTCTGTGTTATGCTGCTTTAGGAAACTCAACAACTCAGGGCCTTAAAGAAGATTTCAATAAACTATATTCCATAGACTGAATCTGTCAGTTCTCTATTTTCACAAAGAAAGTTTTATTGGAATTAGTAATACCTGCTTATTTACTTTTTAATCTATGCTAGCTTTTGCACTAAAATAGCTACAATGGCAGATTTGAAGAGTTGTGATGCAGATGATGTTAACTCTGAAGCCTAAAATACCATAATGTCTTCTAAAGAAAAAGTTTGGGTGCCTCTGCTTATGTGAACAAAGTTTATTTATTACTTGTATCTCATGATGCACACAGTTTGGCTGTGACAGACTATGTGCTTGCAGTCACTAGGTGGTCTTGTATGAATGAATGTTTACTTTTTCACAATGCCAACTGAGAGACTCACCATGGAGCAGAAGAAAGCTTGGTGTGTTCTGTCTTTAAATGCATCCCTCCTTCATACTCTTAATTATGCAAAGCAAGTCATGTGACTCACTCATTCCAAGATGGTGGGGAAGGGTAGCCTATGTTGAACCAGAAATGGTAACATCACATCCTTAATTAAAATCTCATTTTCAGCACAGAAATACCAACTTAATCCAGCTATTTGAATGCTCATTTTCACCTTGAAGGACTTCAGAAACTCACACACAATACACACATACACACACACACACACACACATACACAATTTTAAACGCTTATCACATGCACATGGGATATAATTTCTAAGAAGACAGTGGAAGAGAACTTATATTTTTAACACTAGTCAAGGACTATAAAAGTAAAATTCATGCTTAAGAAGCAGTTCTCTTAACAACAACAAAAAAGCTATACTAGGTTAAGGGAAGAATCATCGTATCCATGATAAATGTCCAAGTAAAGTTTTAAAAATGTTTCTTCAATATTTACAACAGGAAAAATAAATATGTAAAAGCTTCAGTTACTAATTTAAGCATTGAAATATTATGGTAATTTAATTATTCATCAGGTCACTTTAGAAAGTAGTGTCTCCCTCCTGTGGACTCTTAGTGTATTGTTATTAATTTTTTTTTAGGACAACTAATAACATTTCAGTTACACAAAAATAGGCAGAAAATAGAATAAGAGAACTGCTTTCCCACTCCCTGCTAACGTGGTTGGGTCTCCTCTCTCACAGAAACAAAGCCCCATTTCTTCCCTGCCACCTCCCTGCACATGGTCTGTCCTCACACAGTTTCTTCCCCATCAAAGTCTCTGAAAGAGTAATTTACATAATTGCCCACTCCAACAGTCTTTCTCAGTCCTGGTTCTTTTTAGAAATGTTTTACCTTGAAAATACCTCTTTCATGGCCTCTAATGGCCTGGTATTTTCTTCTTTTCTTTTCCTACCCCAAAATATCCCTTTTCTACATCTTGTATTGACACCTTTATATAATCACATTACTAAGATGTGATTTGCCAAATTGCCTCTAATAAATCCATTATTATTTCCTATTTTTGGAAACTCTCTTTACTTTAAGGAAACTACTACCATCTCTATGCAGTTAAGTCCTCCCCAAATTAGGCTATGGTCCACTCCCAAACCTCCGCCTCCCAACATAAGTAACTGAAATAAATTCATCTCTGCCTCGCTCCGTTCCACTTCTTGCTGACTTCTTTCCCTGTGCTATCCAATGACATAGATCATCCAGGTTCAAAACCTCTATTCTTATATCTTCTATATCTAATCCACTGCTAATTTCCCGTTGGTTGTAGAACCATGGTTTCCTATGGTCTACCCACTCCTTTCAGACCAACATCTTTACTTATTTCAATGACTACACTACTCTCCTGCCTGGTTTCTCTGAAAAGAGTCTCTGGTGCCTCCAAGCTATCCTTTCTGACACTAGGTGGATTGTTCCATCATGCTCTCTAAGTCAAGACCATTAGACTACCCCCCACAGGACAAGCCTCCTGGGTGAGTACCTAATGCCTTTTCCCATTTCATGATAAGACCACTTCTCTGACACACATCATATCTTTCAGCCACTCTGAGTTCATGTCTTTCATTTTCCACTCCTTTGCTTTGTTCCCATCTGTTCACACACCTGGGAATGTTCTCCCCTGATATTAGCCATGCTATTGGGCTCCAAGGTTTGTATCACTGTGTGATATACTCCTAATACCTATAACAAGAACCTCTCTCATCTTCAGACCTCTTCTGTCCTTGTCTACCTGGATCAGTGTCCTAGGCAGCCACATTTTCTTATTGACTGCATTATTCAGCCTCCCACATCAGTGGACTTTATTGGTCTTGGCCAGTGGAACATTACATCAAGAAATCAGAAACCAGGAAAAAAGTGGAAAGCACTGATTTCTCATTCTGTGTTCCAGCCCCCTGCCTTCCTATTTTTTTTTTTTTTTTCCTGGCAGTGGCTACTTTGCTGTAACTGTGGTTACAACTCCTGCACTCCTCCAACCCTTATTGGGCTTCTATAACATGATTTCCTCCCCTGGCCTCTTAAGGGCCAAAGTTCTAACAGCTTCCTGTGGCTGCTAGTCTTTGCAACTTCAATATCCCTTGTGAGTTCCCCTGAACCTAGCTACACCTCTGTAAATAGTTCTTTCATTAAAGTTTTTAGAACCACCTGAATTGGATTCTGTTCCCTGCTGACAACCTTGTTGATAGGAAGGGGTGACATGACCCACTTAGCAGTCCCCAAAGGCAATCTGCTCCTGTATTTGTAACTTATGTCCAACTCTGCATTGCATTTCAGTTATTTGTAAGTGCATATTAGCTCTTCTACTTGACTATAAGTGATTTCAGGTTAAATATTTATTTTTGAAGACTCCAGAAAATCAAAGTACATAGCCTCACACAGAGACTCAAAAAATGCTTGTGCGATTGAGTGTATTAAATAGCAATAAATTATGTCAAAGAGCATGAAGCACAATAGGTAGGGCCAATGAAGAACACTAAGAGCAATTTTCCTGAACAAAGGCCTATCTTTGAAACTGCTGCACCCCTCAATCAATGGCTGCATCCCTGTTTTCTCACTTGTACCTTTCTGTTACTATAATGTTCTCTTTATTTCATTCTTGCTGAAGCTTTCTCTTCAGTTTTCCTTTAAGTAGCAATATTGTAGAAATCAAGTGTTCGTTAATATTTCTATGTTCCTAACTAGCAACTTTTTATTTTTTTAATTTTTTGGTGCTGCAGATTGAATCAAGGGGTGTTTTACCATTGAGCTATATCCCCAGTCCTTTTTATTTTTTATTTTGACAGGTTCTCACAAAGTTGCTGAGGGCCTCAGTAATTTGCTAAGGCTGGCCTTGAACTTGCGATCCTCCTGCCTCAGCCTCCCAAGTCACTGAGATTGTAGGCATTTGCCACTATCTCTAGATCCAACTAGCAACTTTTAAAACATGGATAATATTGATAATAGTTAGTACCTTGAAAAGCCTGGGTGACTGGAGTTTCACTAAGGAAAAATAAAACTGAACAAAAAGTTGTATTTTTATATTTGTATGTATTTCATAATTACAGTCTTCCAATTCAGTATGAATTCATCTTGGGAAGCTTAAAAATAAAAACCTAATCACCCTGAAAGTGTCCATGAAGTAGTAGAATTGCTTTTTTTGCTTACTCTTAATGTTTTAAGTTTTTTTCCTACAGCACTTTCAAATATTAAGGTAACAATAGATTAAAATTCATGATGAGAGAACCAACATCTTTCAGAGATTTGGGAAAATAGCTATTAGACTTAGAATCCCACCACATTTGTTCAGTTTTTATTTTAATTCAAGATAAAAGGGGGAAGTCAGGAAGGCTTCCTGCCTCAAACATCAAGTCAAGAGGAAACCCAAGGTAGCGTAAAGAGTAAGTATCTTCATTAGACACTGCCCTCCAGGAATGGAGGAGAGGAGGTCATTGAGACAGGAAATGGTGAGCCAGCTAGCATTCTGTGTAACTGGAAGTCACAAATCAGAACAACAGAGGGAAGAGGAGCCATGCAGAAAAGGGGATGTAATTGCTGTCCACATTTCTGAATGTTCAGCCAATGTTCCAGAAGGTTCATTAGCACATGGTAGAAACAGGCTGCTTTCTCTTTCTCTGGATATGATATTGCCCTTTATGGATCCCAAGATGACCTTAGCTCTTCTCATAGCAATGTGACACTGATGATGGATACTGAGTGGGTGATGAATGAAGACACCACTTCCTTCTAACACTGATCAAGGAACACCAATTCTTGCGTATTTTTCTTTTTCTTTTTTGCATCCAAGTTTGGATTTTTCCTCCTGTATCTACATTCAGTCTTGGCTTTCTGGGCTTGATCAGTTTCTCTCACAATACTCTTTGAATACAGATTCAAATGTCTTATATATTTATCATCATGATGGAGTGCAATTATATGGTCTAGAGTAAAAATTTGGAAAAAGAAAGGGAGGTATAAGGGAAGCAGAGAGGTGGGATAAAAATAGATTCTCGGCTCACAGAGAGTAGACATGATCACTACAGTTAAAAAGAAAGAATTTCAATACTACACTTCTACCTTCCACCCCAGTTGTATGACCTTAGGCAATTCACCTGACTTTACTCTTGAGTTTTCTCATCAGAAAGTCAGATCCCAAAAAATTCCAAATTTCATGAATCTGATATTCTTTGTTGCCCTGTCTTGCCCTGTAGCATTAGCCAGGTTATCTAAGAATGTGAAGTATATGCAAGAAACAGTACCTTCTTTATTTTGGGCCAAACAATGACTTTCCAGACTGATATTTGAATACAGAAATACCTTCCAGTGAAATTTCCTTAACGACCACTACTTGTAAATGGTTTGTGCAAAGGGGTTCTCCTCTCAATTTATTGTGAGAAATGTAGTAGATTTCACCAATCCCTCTCACTTGAAGAGCCTCATAGCACATTTTCATCCTGTAGGATTTAAGAAATACTATCCTAAAGAATACTAATTTTTTATACCTTTCATTTAAAAACTAATAGGAAATCAGGAACTTTTATTTTTTTCTTTGCAATAATATCTCTTACTACCTCAAGAATCAAATTGACCCTTTGGGAAACATTGGTTTATGTAATGGCCTATAAGTAATTCTATTTTTTGTGTGTATAGAAAGAAGAAATATCCAGCTTTGATGACAGTTTGTGATTCAAAAACATAAAATATAAATGACTTGGAACTTATGTTCCAAATGAAAATTTTAGCAAAATACATGTTCTTTGAAAGATTTGCAAATGAAAATTAAATTTTAAGACCTCAATCTCCACTGCCATCAAGAGAAATGGGAAAAAAGGTGATATGAAATATCATGACACTTTGGTATAAAGGAAAACAACAAAAACCACCACTAAGCATATTTCATAGTGAATACCTGAGCTTCAGTTGAAAAGCACAGATTTGCTAAATGTTCAGCATAAGAAATGATAAGAACAACATTAAGTCCTGGCACTATGAGACTCAGTCAGTAGGAAAATAAATAGAGGATCGTAAACAAAATAATTCATTCAGGACTGAAAGGCATTCTTGAAGAACATGGACCTATGTAGTACTTGATAGAACTTTTGATGGTCATCCAAAGTCCAGTTCCTAAGTCCTAAAAGAGTGGTCCATAAGGAGCAATGAAAGCTATAGGTGATGAGCTTCCCCAGATCTGAGACTAATTCTGAGAGACAGCTCATGTAGCGGGAGAGTCTCAGTTTCTCCTTTAAGGATTTATGGCTCTTCTGGAATGAGAATAACATATGAAAGAGATGATTTCCACCTCATTGCTACCATCCTGGCCCAGACTGCTATCAAGCCTTTGCTGGGACACATGCATAGCCTGCTCCTTGGTATTATTGCTCTAGCAATCCTGGGCCTTAATATTCCACTATATAACAGTTACTGTCAGCTTTATATATGGTAATCTGATCACACCATTTTCCTGTCAAAATTTCTACTAGCTTCCCACTACACTTAAAAGATAGCAGCCTGTGAGTAACTAGTAAGATTTAACCTAGACTAGCTCTCAAACTTTACCTCAAATTCCTCTTCTCACCTTCCCTCTGCTCCTTCAATGCCTCAAAATGTCTTTAACCCATAGAGGCTAAAGTAGACATGCATAGTGACTACAATATCCAGAAAATTTGCTCCACCAAAAGACATTCTTACATGTAAGTTTTGTTAAGATAAACTCTTTTATAATATTCATGGGGTAGAAAAAAAAAGACTTATGGAAAAATTTTATTTCTGTATCAAAACTATAGCACCTGTTGCCATGATTACTTTTAAGCACCTATCAATCAATCATTAATTATTCATGATGTCCATAAACACTAATGGAATGAATTCTATGTAATTGCTACTAAAGGTTGTCACAGTAATGCATCAGCTTTCAAAAGATTTGAAGCATACATATTAGATAGCAAATTATCAATTAAAGATACTTTAATTGTACTGACTATATAGTATTCCTTGTCCCTAACTCTTTTGTGAACTGCTTTTCCTTATGATTGTATACTAACTAGTAAAGCAATAAGGATAAAAATAATACATTTTATTTGCTGCACCCGTGACTTTAGAGCTAACCTTTTAACTATTTCATCAAAGAAGCTGTACTAATAAACATATATATGTTTCAATATTTCAATAGGGACTAGGGACAAAACGGGGGTGCGGGTAATATCTTTATTCAAAGAATGCCTAAAAGTCCTCAAATATCAAATATAGTAGGGAAGTGGAAGAAACATTTTGAGTAATGAGTTTTGATTTGTCTATAATGTTATTCCATGGATGTGGTCACCTGTCATTGTTCTACGTCTGGTATAAGCTCCTTGTTTTATGATAAAAGAGGAAAGCAAATGTTAAGTTTTACATATGTGGTATCCCCCAAAAGCTCATGTGTGAGACAAGGCAAGAATGATCAGAGGTAAAATGATTAGATTAACATAGCTTAGCCACTAATAAAGATTAAGTGGGTGTTAACTGTAGGTAGCCAGGGTATGGCTGGAGGAAGGAGGTCATTGGCTACATGCCTCTGGGGTTTATATTTTACCCCTAGTGAGGGGAGGTCTCTCTGCTTCCTTGTTGCCATGTCCTGAGCTGCTTTCCTCCATTATGTCCTTCTGCATGATATTCTGCTTTTCTTTGGGCCCAGAGCAGTGGAATCAGCTGACCATGAACTGAACGTCTGAAACCATGAACCAAAACAGACTTTTACTCCTCTACGTTGTTCTTCTCAGGTCTTTTGGTTACAGTAAAGCAATGTTGACTAAAATTAAACCAGGCAAGGATTTTGTTGGTTGTTTAATGGATTAAATTAGGATGGACTCTTTAGTGAGATCTATCAAGTTTATTACCACTCAGAAGACTAAAAACTGAAAGAAAAAAATTCAAAGGAAGGGTCATCTAAGGGCAGGATGGTAGAAAACACTTAATGCATTTAAGTCTATAAATAGGTATTTGGTAAAAGTAGGGTTCTTCTATAAAGTTTAATTTGAGGATGAACTGCATTTTTCAATGTCAAACCAGAAAATGAAAATACCCCAAGATAATTTACAATTTTGTGGTGCTCTGACAAAATGGGAAACTTTATATTGTTTTAATAAAACTTGAGGTCATTTTATGTACAAGAATCATGATGAACAATAACTAGATCCACAGTAAACATCTAATTCAGTGTCAACAAGGTGTCTCTTCTTGATCCTTAAAAAAATCATGTTTCTGAAACTATTAAGGAAAGTAACCCTTCCTATACCCAATCCCTCAAGGTTTCTACATATAAACTCTGAAAATTTTCCTCAATGGATTTATGATAGTTCCAGCTGTCAGCTCTACATCCATGCCAGAAATATCACATCTAATTTCTTCCTTTATATGAAAATTATCCATTACCATTGTTCTATTTTTACTTAGTATTCCCTGTAGGAATTAACCTGGCAATTTTCATGCTAAATATTCTTTGATAGTCAAAGATGTGTGTGGCTTCTTAGTGGCTTGTGGTTCTGTTTCCCAGCCCATCTTGTTTTTGCAATCCTTCATTTTTCCATACTAATTACAAAGATCTACATCAATAAAAGTAGAATTTCTAAAGGAAAAGGGGAAAGAATTTGATGTTTTTAAATAATCTGAGAGTACCATTACCTGTTCCTTTTTGTTTTTCTCTGAAAACCAATGTGAGTAAGTCCATGCCTGGTGTGTTTGCTAGAGAAATAGGAATTTATGTTTATACAAAATCCTTTATGAGTGCTCCTGTTGATTTTATGTGTAACATCCAAAACGGGGGAAAAATCTAAATGCCTTTGCTGGGTTGAATTTATAAAAATGATATAAAGTAACAATGGAATACTATTAAATAATAAATAAAGAATGAGATGTTTGTTCCTCCAGCTTGGGTAAATCTCAAAGGCAATATGCTGAGTAAAGATAGTCAGTTTGCAAAGGTCTGGTTTCATTTGCATGATGATCTCAAAAGGCCAAGGCTGCAGTAATGGAGAGCAGATCAGTGGTTGCCAGAAGTTATCTGGTGGGAAAGAATCTCACCATAAAGTTTTAATATAAGGGATTTTTTTTTTTTTTTTTTTTTGGAAGTTGATGGAACTCCTCTCTATTCTGATTATGGTGGTGTTTTCTCAGGATCTATCCACATGAGAACAGTCATAGAATTGTACATCAAAGACAATTGAAAAAGCAAAATTAGAGCAAAAAATCTAGGTGTTTCATAATTGACCTTTATTTTCTATATTTTCCCCACAAATTTCCTTGTAACATCCATTCTAACAGATTAAAATACTGTTTCACCAAAAACCAAGCAGTCCTGTGAACTGAGAATCAGTTAATCACCTTGATAGTGACCAGGTAGCCAGTAAATCTCCTATGAGGGAAAGGAAATTCCTCCAAAGAAGTGAAGGTGAGATTCTAAATGGTTATCCTGCCATGGAAGCTGGACAAGGTGGACAGTCCAGGCCAACAGCAGCCTCTGGACACAGACAATTATTTATGAAAGAACCAAAGACATTTCTGGAGCATCATTTCAATAATTTTGAGCAGGAATGGAGAGATTCCACTATTCTAAGTTTCTTGTTCACCTTCAACTTCTGCAGAAAAACATTCACAGCAAAGAAAGCCCAGAAGTTGTGGTGAATTATATAATATGCCTAAATTTAGACCATGAAGATAAATGTATTAGAATTCTTAAAACCAAGATTTTTTCTTTAAAAGAACACATCTGAATTATAAATGAATCAAACATTTATAATTTAAATATCAGAAATATGGAATCCAGAAAAATGTAAGTCCCAACATTCTTTAGAGTTTTGGTTCAATGTTGTCCGAACTCCATTCCATGGCCATCCATAGAGTTGTTAAAATTCTTGCTGGAACCACCGTTTTTACCTCTGCATCCATCCCCCAAACTTAATTTGCCTTCCAGGCAGCCTAAAAACAAAGTTTAGTTTTTTAAAAGGTTTTGCAATGGGGAAAAAAAATACTCCCATTTTAGCATTTTGTAACTCAAATAATTTCACCAGTTTACATGGTTGTCCCCTAGGGAGGGGACATCTCTTCCAATCTAGATCGTTTGTTTATCTCATTTTTTCTCTCCAGCTTTTCTCATTTCCTTTTTGGGGTAATAAGCAAGTTCTTGTTTTGTTTTTCCAGCAGAGAAGTTCACTCAGGTTCTAGTGAATAAGGTTTAATTGAAACTCACTCAGAAGTGGCTAAGAAAAATTTGAACATCATATTGCTTATATACTGGATATACATTTGCTTGCCACATAAGATATTTAAAGTATTTGATCATGTATACATATATACAATGAATTCAAAACATTAATCTTTTGTCAAGCAATAGACATTCTTAAATGTAGAGAAGTAAACTCTTTATAAACATGATAATTGGGCCCCACAGATATAGGGGTACAGATCCAGCCTTCCTGGGTGCAATAGATAAGTAGATTGCCCTTCAACATTTTCATTCATTTATAAGAATTTGTTTTAAGACGGAGAATTTTTTTAGTGCAAGAAAGTGATAGGAATACAACATTGACCCTTCCCTTGGCCTAGAAGAATTCAGCTACAGAGAATATAAAGATAATTTCATTCAGGAGGTCCTAACCTGAAATTGATGTGTGACGTGCCCCAGATAGTCCATGAACACTACCCTTCTCCCCCAAATATATCAAGTTGTTTCTATGTGCATTATCTGGAGAGAATATCACATTTTTTCATCAAATTCTGTAAGGGTCTGTAGCCTCAAAAATATTAAGTATAATTGAATTAACCATTAATACTATGCTCTGATTATTTAGTTTAAAAGTTTAATTTTCTTCCCCTACCCCAAGTCTTCTATTATACTTAGAACAGAGAGAGAGAAAGGGGGGGAGGGAAAAAGATATGGTAAAGGAAGGAAGTATGAGAGGGAAGGAAAGGGAATTATGAATCTGTGGTTAGAAAAATTCACACCTTTTTAATATTTAACTCAAAGAGTGTTAACATGGAAATACTAGTAGCTGGATAATAAACAAATCCTCGTTGAGATTCAGAGTTGTTTAAGAATTGACAATCACAAATTTTATCCTATACCTTTATGGAGTGCAGAGTGGTACCTCTCACAGAATCATACACATATATTGCACAAAAGAGTGCCAATCATTCAAAGCTGGTCAGAGTGGTAATCACAGATAAAAACTTAGTATGTAACTTTCTAGTCTATTTTCTCTGCATATAAATATTTCACTAAAATGAGATAATGTGGTAAATAATGATTTGCAGTCTGCCCTTTCAATATTTCAGTAAGTATAGATCTTTGTAATCCTTTCAATTGTTGTTGTTGTTTCAATCTGTTCAGTTGTTGTTTCAATCACAGATATTCTGTGATCTCCATGGGCACTCTTTTAGCTAATTTCTTCTTCTTTTTTGGGGGGGGGGGCTGGGGCGCCTGGGGCTTGAATCCAGGGGCACTCAACCCCTGAGCCACATCCGCCCACTGCCCATTTTTATATTTTATTTAGAGACAGGGTCTCACTGAGTTGCTTAGGGCCTCGCTAAGTTGCTCAGGTTGGCTTTGAACTGGTGATCCTCCTACCTCAGTCTCCCAAGCCACTGGGATTATAAGCATGTGCCTCTGCACCTGGCCTCAGCTAATTTCTATTTTGAGATGTCTAGTTGTTTTTTTTTTAGCTATTAATAAATGTCACCTAAAAGAATATCCTTATAGATAACTCTGTGTGCATTACTGTGATTGTTGTTAGTCCTAGAAATGTGGTTATTGGGTTAGAAAGTCTAAAAAGTGCATGCTTGTAGGTATGTTGTTGTCTTAGTTTGGATCTGGAGTGTTCCCTAAGTCTTGTGTTACAGGCTTGGTTTCCAGCCTGTTGTGCTATGGGGAGGTGGTAGCAACTTGAGGGGCTGGGGCCCAGGGGAAGGTAGTTAGGTCTTTGGGGACGTGTCCTTGAAGGGGTAATTGGAACCTTGGACCCTCCCTTCTCTCCTTTTGCCTCCTAACTGCCATGAGGTGAGCAGCTTTACTCTTCCATGACCTCTCAGCCATGATGCTCTACATCACTACAGGCCCAAAGCAATGGAGAAAAGAGATCAAGGGTTGAAAACCCTTTTGAAACCATTAGACAAAATAAATATTTCCTAATTTATATTGATTCATAGCATGTACTTGGTCACTGGGACAGAAAGCTGACCCACAGTTATGCCTAGTTTGTAAGGATCACACTGAACATCCGAGATACCAATGACCTTTTTTAGCTATTGAGATACAGGTTTTGGTTGACAAGGTGATCTGGTCAATTCTTCTTCCCTAAAAATAGTGTGACTTAACATTATCACTACTGAAACATCCTGCTGCAGAAATTACTCCCTTGCTGAGTTTAGATTTATCTCCTTGTTACATAAAAAGGGTGAGTTAGGTTATGTTATGATTTGTTGTTGTTGTTGTTCTGAGGGTTAATCCAGGAGTACTTGACCACTGTAACCACTTTTTATTTACTTATTTATTTTTGTTTTCAGACAAAGTCTTGTTTGGTTGCTTAGAGCCTCACTAAATTGCAATGACTGGCCTCAAACTTGTAATCCTCCTGTCTCAGCCTCCTGAGTTGCTGTGATTAGAGGTATGTGTTAGAAAATCTTAAATCTTGGGCCATTTTGATTGATTTTACATGGAGATATTTTAGTATTGCTAATCAACTAAAGGCAATTTTCAGGAATGCAATAAATATGTTGAAAAGGTCTGAGTTTCTCTTTTATCTCCTTATTCATCATTTGACCGAGTGACTGCTCTGAAACGTGAATACACTATTCCAGAGAATTCTTCCCATAGTAACTCAGGTAGAGTAAAAAGAATTGTGTAAATGTCCATACCACTTCTTTCTAGGGCCTCCTTTGTTTTAAGTCACTAACAAGAATGAATGATTATTTTGGAAGTGTTTGGAAGTCTGCCTTCCCACCTTGGAAGAATAATACTAAGTGAATGCATAACAGACACATGAACCCCGGGTTATTGTTTCCACTTGTTAACAAAGTCTTTCCCATTATTTTTTAATAAAAAAGTGTTCTAAGAGATCTTTTAATTTCCTGTCATGCCTCTATGTGGTTCTGTAATGGAGCTACTGCAGATAAGTTGTACTTTCCCCTATGCAGTCCCATAATGGAAAGTGGTAAGAAAAAAAAATTCTCATATTTTGGTGTAATTTTGCCTAACCCAGCATTCATTTGACCAAATAACTTCTCCATTGATAGAAATCATTCTGGAAAAGAAAGAAGATTGGTGTTCAATCAGTGCCCAAAGCAATTTTTGGATGCGCGGGAGGGAAGTACTGAAACATTCATTCTCCATCCCTTTAATCTCCCATACCCTTGCTGAATTAAGTTCCTAGTATTACAACCATTAAAACAACAATAACAACAAAAACCACACACAAAGTCAGTGTTTTAGAACAACAGAAATTTATTATCTCACAGTTCTAAAGGCTGGAAGTCCAAAATCAAGCTGTTGCCAGAGCATCACTCCCTCCCAAATTTCCAAGGGAGATCCTTCTTCCACTTGGAGCCGCTCGTGGCTCCAAGGGTTTCTTGGGTTGCTTCTGCATCACTCCATCTCTGCCTTGGTCTTCACATGACCTTCCTTGTCTTGTCTCTACTGCTGTCCTCGTCAAATCTCTCTCCTCCTTTTTCTCAACAGGACACCAGTCATTGGAATTAGGATCCACATAGATAATCTATGATGATCTCATCCTAAGAGCCTTATATATTTCTGCAAGGACCCAAATTTTCCAAGTAGGTGCATATTCACAGGCTCTAGAAGTCAGAACGTGGACGTTTCTTTCAGGGGACTGCCAATCAAGCCACTACTCTTGCTTGCCTGGGGCCTTTAAAACAAAATCTAATATATTTCTAATACAGGGTGAGACAAGAATCTTATTTTCCAGTTCATTTTTAGAGAAATATGTTTTATCTTCTCAGAGTCTGTTTTAGTCAGCTTTTTCACTGCTGTGACTATAGGATCTGACCAGAAATTAAAAAAAAAAAAAATACTTCTTGTTGTAGATGGACACAATACCTTTATATTATATATTTATATTTTAATATGGTTCTGAGGATTTAACCCAGGGCCTCACATGTGCTAGGCAAGAGCTCTACCACTGAGTCACAACCCCAGCCCAGAACAATTTCAAAGGAGAAAAAGTTTATTTGAGGGCTCATGGTTTCAGAGGTCTTCATCCATAGGCCAGCTCCATTCCTTGGGGCTTGAGGTGAGGCAGGACATCATGGCAAAAGAGTGTGGCAGAGAGAAGCACCTCACATCATGATCAGGAAACATAGAGAGAGTCCACTCACCAGATACAAATATATACCCAAAGTCACGCCACAATTCCCACCTCCTCCAGCCATACCCCACCACTTCAGTTACCACTCAATTAACTTAATTAATTAATTAATCCAGGGGATTAGTCACTGATTGGGTTAAGACTCTTAAAACCCAATAATTTCTCCTCTGAACCTTCCTGCATTGTCTCACACATGAGCTTTGGGGGACACCTCACATTCAAACCATAACACAGTCACTCCACCATTGGCCAAAATACTTATAGCAGGACTTACTTTAAAACACACTTTTCAAGCATTTACAAAATTTCCTTGACTCACAGGAGTGTTTAGGCCTAATATTTGGCAATGCCCACATAGTTCACTGCTGTTAAAATCTCCTCTATTAGTCTACATTTTAACCCGTTCTAGTAAAATCTACCAAGTACACTTTGGGTACTCCTCCACAATGGAATGAATAGAACTTGCTTTTAAATAATATATGTGGATGATTTGTTGGCTTGCTTGTTTGTGCTTTAAAAAAAAAAAAAATTAAATCAGGGATTAAATCCAGGGGCACTTAAAAAGTGAGCCACTTTACACTTTTCATTTTAAAACAGGTCTCATTAAATTGCTTAGGACCTCACTAAGTTGCTAGGCTGACTTTGAACTCATACTCTTTCTGCCTCACCATCCCAAATTGCTGGGATTACAGGCATGCTTCTCCAGGCACAGGTTGTGTTTTCATAAGTGAGTGTGGTAGGATCCCTTTATTTAATGGCTAGTTGGTATTGCTGAACCTATTAATGCAATATAATAATATAGGATCTACTATAACCGCCATATTGTGATCCCACTTAAGATGAGGACAGACTAGGATAATCTAGTAATTCACTGGGGAACAAAGTAAACTTAAACACCGATTTTAATAATTTATCTCATACAAAACAACACTTGAATACAGTCAGCAGCTTAGAAGCTGCCATTAGGGATAGAAGGGTAGTGTAAATTAAAGAATAAGGATGAAATGCCAACTAAAACCACTCTTGTTTTTGGTGGAGTTAACTTCTTGTCTCCTTTGCTGGTTTGTGATGTTAATTAAATCAGCAAATGGTAGCACTTAACCCTTAGTCTACCTCTTAGCTTCATATTAAGCCATAATAAGCCCTCCTTCCTGGCAGGCCAACAACTGGAGGAGGAAATGTATGGTATTTCTTGGATAGATGAATGAATAAATAGCCAGGAGTCAATCTGAGCAGCTGTTGCCCAGTCAGTGACCATAATAAATTCCAGTCACTTCATATCACAGCCCCTGGTTCTGCCCAGCCTCTCGTGGCTGTAATTCTAAGGGTTGGATTATCCACCTTTGTAAGTGACAATGGGGAGAAAATAGGAGTTAAAAGGAGAGGACCTGCCACTCTGAGACTAGACTTGATTACTGCTCTCATCAATATCCTTTAGAATATTGTTGATATCTCATCTTACTTAAAAGTACATGGCAATGGGACAAGCAGATTTCATTTCAGAGCACTTGTAAGAGGAAAATGAATCCATGGGACATGAAGACTACAATGCTGGAAAAAATAAAAGAAGGACCTCAAGATTTTTTGCAGTCAGGCAACAATTGGAAAATGAATAGAAAGAATGAGAGAATTTCCTTTGGCCAACTGTCCAACAGAGACACCAAACCCATGACCACTAATTTTAGAGTTGGTGCACAAAAAAGAAAATAAATAAATAGATAAATTAATCTGTAGATATGGGAAACACATAAATTGTTGTCGAAATCAGGACTTGTAAAAGTGAAAGATGTGCTGCTATCCCTATCTTTGAACAGCAGGTACACTGGGAAAGTCTCCAGAAAATTGAGGCCTGTGATCTCCCATTGACAATCAAGTTTGATTCTGACATCCAACTTTCAGGTGGGTCTCTGATTTCTTGATCATTTGTAAGAAATCTATTAAAATATTTTAAGTGGATTTTAATTTCCATGAAGGAATAAACTTAAAATTTCTCTATCACTTCTAGTAAAATTGTTAGGTTTTTTTTCAGTGCTGCTTTTACTTACTGATATTTATTTAAGAACATACTTAGTTGGTTATTATGCTTACTATAGCTGAGGTTGTATTTAAGGAGACATCTCAGTTGATATTGAACTATACAAGGGGCAGAGCTGGTGCCCTAAAGGAATGTTGTAGCCAAGAGAAAAGAAAGAAAATAGCCTGGAGAATTCAAGTTGAGACCAGGTCAGGTGTACAAATTCTGATTTCTCTGTAGCCAGCAGAAATTCAAATGGTTAGTGTCATTCTGTTTTAAAATCTTGGTAACTCACTCATTAAAAAAAAAAAAAAAGTAGGGTAATGATGTCTGTCTCATTTCACCATTTTTCATACCCCCTCCCTCTAATTTCCCTCTACATAACACATCATTACCCTATGTACATGTATGATTACATGAATGGTATGAACCTACATCATGCACGACCATAGAAACGAAATGATATATGCAGTTTGTGTATAATGAATCAAAATACCATCTGTAAAAAATAAAAAAATAAATAAATAATTTAAAAACAAATAAATAAAATACATAGAAGATGGGAAAAAAAGTAAAATAAAATCAGTCTTTGATCAGTTTCTGAGCATATGCTCAGATGGGCCCTTTATCTTCTATGGAAGAGCTCTCGAGCTGTGTAATTAAAGACTGAGAGGCAGTTAGGAGAGTGTCTTTTTAAACTCTGGATCATGATTCATTGGGGTTGTGTACCTACTTCACAACTAGTTAGCCAGACTTAAAATACACACACACACACACACACACACACACACACCAATAGCAAAGTAAAAATGAAACTAAAATACATTAGATTGGCGATAAAAAGAAAATATTAGGGATTATTTGCACATTAAAAGTAAGCATTGTGCAGGGCACAGTGTTGTACACCTGTAATTCCAGCAACTTGGGAGGCTGAGGCAGGAGGATGGCAAGTCCAAGGCCAGCTTCATCAACTTAGCAAGAAACTCAGCAACTTAGCAAGAACTTCTCTCAAAAAAAAAAAAAAAAAGGCTGGGCTGGAATGTGACTCAGTGACTAAGTGCCCCTGGGTTCAATCCCCACTACAAAAAGAAAAAAAAAAAAAAAAAAAAAAGGAGGCATTGTTCCTTAAATTTTGGATTTGCAAATATATACGTCTATGTAGATCAGCATGTACGCTTATTGGGTTGCAGTGTAAAATATCTTAAGGAGAATCAGGGTCAAATGAATTCTTGGTCTAATCCTACAGTTATAGACAAGCACACGGAGACATAGGTGAAATGATTTTCCAAAATCTACATAGCCAAAAAAAAAAAAAAAGGAAGAATTAGAACTTCTCTTGTTAAAAAATCTCTTATATATCCTTATTTTGAAAAGGAACTAAAATCAGAGCATGACTGTGTGTTATAGTTTACATTTGGAATGTTCTCCAAAGACTGTGTTAAAGGCTTAGTCTTCAGCTTGGCACTATTGGGAGGTGGTAAAGTCTAACAGGTGGGGCCTAGTGGGAGGTGTTTAGGTCACTGGGGGTGTGCACTGTAAGTGGATTGTGGAACTCCCCCCCTCCCCCTTTGCTTTCTGGCCATCATGAGTAAGCAGCTCCCTACCATGATGGGCTGCTTTGCTACAGGCCCAAAAGCAATGTGGCTAATTGATCATGATCTGGAACATCTGAGGCCATGAGCTCATGTCTCACCTGGACTCTAGGACACTACTTCCTCTTGTTCTCACAAGAGGATCTTTCTCAGTAGCCTTTGGTGTTAGCCTCTCATTCTACAGAATGCTAAATGATGCACTACTGAACTCAGTTCCTATATATTTATTTCCATTCCAGACTCATTTGTTCAATAAGTTCAATACTCTCATTCTCTAGATGTTCAATTCCTTCTTTAGGCTCAGAGCTCCCTAAGTGGGATCCTCCATTGGACTCACAGAGCCCTTTCTCTCAACTGTCTATTCAAGTCTCTATTAGAATCACAAATAGGACAGAACAATTTTTTTCCTCCCAAACTGAAATCCTGATCTTTTCCCAGATGCTACCCTCAATATTCTCCCAAACATGCTATAAATATCATCCCCTTCCTGTCTCAGCAAACAGCTGTCCTTCCTGTTGTTCAAGCTCAAAATTTCATGGAATGATCCTTGCTCTTTAGTTCACATTCCACACCCTCTTCCCTGGTAAATACTGTTACCTTTGCATTAAACTCATATCCAGAATCCAGTCACTTTCAGTTGAGATTTCATCATCTCTCTTCCGGATTACTATAGGCGCTGTGACTCTGCTCAGCGTGCCCCACCCCATATAATCTATTCGTAACACAGCAGCCTCCTGGATCATGTCCAACCCTGCTCAGATTCCTGCAATGGCTTCCCCTCTTATCAATCAAACCCAAGTCTTTACCATGGTTGCTGAGACTCTGTATGATTGGCACCTTCATTGTAGCTCTTGACTTTCACCTCTCATGGTCCCTTTGCTTACTCACTCCAACCACAGTCAACTCTTGCTGCTCCTTGAACATTCTAGGCATCTTCCCACTCAGGATATTTAGACCTGCTATTCTCTCTGTCTAATGGTTCCTTTTCAATATTCCATGACAGTTCTTGCTCTCTTCCTATTTGGTGCAGTTATTACCGCAGCAGTAAGATCTGCCTTGATGACTATATATAACATAAAACCTTTATTTTGGCTGTCTTGTCTGCCTTTCTTTTCTCTCCCAGGCACTAATTACCATGTATCTGATATATTATATATTTATTAATTGCTGGTATATATATTATGTATTTAAATATAATTGTTACATTTTATAAGTATGTATATTTATATTATTTTATCCCATTGGTTTACAAGCTCCCCATGAATAGGTACTGATTGTTTCACTTCTGAAATCTCAGTAGTAAAAAGGAACATGATACATAGCAGGTGTTCAATTGAGAGTTGTTCAATAAAAGCTTGAATAAATGAGTACTGTTTGGGCATAATAATAATGATGATGATGATAATAAAACAACTACCAAAGGTTTCAAAGCATCTGTATATCCTACAATAGCATCTGCACATACATCACATCATTTTTTATCTTCCCACGAGTCTTCATGGTTGATATAGCCTATGTTCCCATTTTGCAGAGGAGGAAAGTAAAGCTCAAATTGCCCTAAGGGCTACCAATGTTGAACCAGGAAACCAAAACTGACATTCATTTTATTTGACTCTAATTCCAGTTCCAGTTTCCTCCTGAAAAGTTCTACAAGTTTAGCATCTTCTGGTGGACACATCAATGTGCCCCTAAGACTCCCCTCAAGAAATGACATTGTCCTGCTGTATGACTTGAGGTTTATTGATAGTCTCAGCTCTTCATTCTCACAGGATCCCTCTCAGCTCTTGCGTTGAGTTCAATCTATTCAGGGGGCCAGTGATGGAATAGGGGATAGGGTAGGCAGTTTCTGCCTGACATAAGATGATTCTAAGGGATAGTCTTTGTCCTAGACTTCTCCATTGGTCTTGCAAACTTTCTAAGATCTTGCTAAAGTTTTATATCCCCTATGGCCTATTCCTGCATCCTCCTTTTTTCATTTGACAGTTTATTCTCCAGTAAACTTTTTGCATTACTATCTTTATTTCAGCTTTCCCTTCCCAGACAACTCAAACCAGTGACTGGTGACACCCAAGGCACATCAAGAGTGACAATGGATGAAAACCAAGGGAAGCTAAGGGGCCTCCCTACATGTACTTTGTAATGTATTTCTGGCCAACACTGATGGGGGAGTTATTTACTTCTTCAATTTCACCTTCTTTCTACCTGAAACCTAGAAATGTAGAAAATCAGAACTCTCTGAACATAGCAAATCCCCGTCCTGCAAAGGTTCAAGGAAGGACTTCTGTGTTCAAAATCTAATTCAGAGAAAAGTCACAGCCCTTTGCATAAATTGAATGCCAGACACATATCTAAAGGTAATGCTACTACATGTTCTGACATCACTCAAGTGAGAAGTGCCACTTCATACAACTCATGTATCTCTCAGAAATCTGTGATAATAATGCACATTCCCATTTTATATATTTAGCTGAGATTAACTGCAGTCAGGCACTCAGACATCTCAACTGTAAGTAGAAATGACATAATAAGGCCTACCTGTTAGACTGCAAGAGAATTAAATGAGATAACACATGATAAAGAGCTTATTGCAACACTCAATATTGCTTGCAATCATTTGATTAATTATTTCAATGCTAAAAGAAATGGAATAAAAATCACCTTTAAAAATCATATTTACTAAAAAAAACAAACAAACATATTTACTTCTAAGTCTTCCTTTGTTTTTGTGTTTTTGATTCTGGGAATTGAACCAAGGGGCACTCTATCACTGAGGAACATACCAATCCCTTTTTATTTTTAATTTTGAGACAGGGTCTCTCTAAGTTGCCTAGGGCCTTGCTTAATTGCTGATGCTGGCTTGAACTTGCCTCCTGAGCTGCTGGGATTACAGGCATGTGCCATGGCACCCAGTTTGTAAAGTCTTTCTTAATGCACATTATCTCTACCTCAAAAAGTGAATTGAACAATGATATGATAAAATGTGTAGAAGCGGGGGGAATGAAGAATCTACACACATGTGAACATGAACAGCATCTGGCATTCCTCTGGCTAAAGTGTTTAGTCAACCAGGAAGTAGTTCCTGATCTAAACTGGATACTTTTATTGCAAAGGAGAGATTCAGATCAATGGCAAAGACTGAATTGGGTCTAACATGTAGATAGTAGGCATCTAGCAATGCCCATCTCCTGATTTTTATGGTTATTCTGAGGTTTTCAGGAGGAATGTCCTTGTTTGTAAGAATAGTACCCTAGAATATTCAAGGTGTGGGAGTGATGAGCACCAGGTAGGCAATTCATTCTTAAATGGCTCAGGAAGAAGAGTTCTTTGCACTACACAGTCATACAATCCTAATGATGCATTGATCAACAATGTACCACATGTAGGATGCTGCTCAAGTAAGACTGCATCATCCATGATTGCCTGGCTGCCATCTTAGTTTGCAAAAGTATACTTTATGATGTTCACACAATAAGATTGTGAATTGACATAAATTTCAGAACTTAACCACTCTAAGAAGCAACATCTGAGTATGTCTACGATTTATCTGAAAGGGTGTAATTTTTTCCAAAATAATAAAAATGATAATGATGATAGAAAAATCTACTGAAGTATTGACTTTTCTTTTGTTGATATGTAAGGTTTTTAATCTAACTGGTTATTTAACGTGCAGCCTATTAGTATCAATTAGCAAGTGTTTTATTGTTATTTTTGATGTTTGTTTTAAACACAGCAATTAGCTTTGAAGATAAAATAGTAAGTTTGAACACAGTGATTCAGCTGGGAGGCCTAGCATGCTTTGGTTTGATAGGTTAATAGACCCTAATTATACGGTAGTCACTTAGACACTAGTTCTAATCGGGGGATCAGAAGGGGAAGTGTTGGAACATGTTTTTGAAGAGTGGCTGAATTTCTTAGTTGAAGATGTCCTGAATCCTCATTGACTAGGAACCAAGTAGACCTGAGTATATTCCTCTTTAGAAAGATATATTGAGAAATATAATTGTACCAAAAAAAAAAAATGGTATACTCTGGTCTAGTCCACTTAGTACAAGGAGCAGGCATGGGATACATGAAAGGGAAGTGTTTATCTTCCTCCATCACACCTCAGGCATGAGAAAAATGCTTCTAACTCTAGCAAAGAACACTTGGATCTCTGCTTTTCAAGTTCTGAAGGTGGCAGTGAGGAAAAACAAGTGACAATTCCAGTTATACATAGTGTTCTGCTTTTTCTATAACTCCCTTGTGAACCAGGAAAACATAGTGTGACAACTCCATCTGGGACTGGGGATCCACCTGTGCCCCTAACCAACTGTTATGGTTTACCATGAGGTATCCACCAAAAGCTCATGTGTGAGACAATGCATGAATGTTCAGAAGTGAAAGGATCCAATTATGAGAACTATAATCACTGATATGAAGTAATTGGGAAGTAACTATTGGCAGGTAAGGTTAAGCTGGAGGACATGGGTCACTGGGGATGTAGATTTGAGGTTTATATTTTCTCTCTGGTAAGCAGAGTTCTCTCTGCTTCCCAGTTACCATGTCCTGAACCGGTTTCCTCCTCCACATCCTTCCACCATAATGTTCTCCCTCACCTCTGGCCCAATGCAATGGAGTCAGCCATCTATGAACTGAAACCTCTGAAACCATGAGCCAAAATAACTTTTACTCTCCTATTTTGTTCTTGTTGGATCTTTAGGTCACAGTCACAAAAAAACTTACTAAAATATCAAACCACCATTACTAAGGAGCTCAGTATAGCATATGGGTGGAATTGTCAACTTCCATGACTAGAAAAGTCAGTTTAAAACCATGGGGTGAAGGTAGAGAGATAGCTGTTTAGATATCAAGACCTGAAGGATTTGTTATACTGACCCCCTCATTCTTTATTCACAAAGAACCTACTCTGCTAGTTTAGTAAACATAGATTCCACAGTCTATAACGTTCCCAGAGCTCTTTAACATGCCCTAAAGATAAAATGGGCCATGGAGGGAAGGAACCATGGACTGAGAGTTGGGAGACCTGGATTCAAGTCTGTGGTCCAAATTCACTAATTCAATAACTTTTCACTATATGACTTCAGAAAGTTTAATTAGTGAATAGTTAGTGTCTTCATTTACACGTTAGGGATAATGGCAACTACCTAGCACAGCTATTTGAAGGTGAAAAATAGATAACATAGCTAAAAACATACCTCTGAACTGCAAAGGACCTTATTTATATGTAATGAACTACAGTAGTCAGGCATAAATATTGAACATTTATGACATTATTAAGTTCTAATGCTTATCTTGCCCTGATGGGATAAACTTTTAAAACTACAAATTTCAGACATTGAAAACCATCAAGCAAACCAAAATGGAGATGTATGAACATTTAGCTTTGAATAGATTTCACATAAAAATTGAATTTTTGGTGTAAAGAATTAGGAAATTTGGCAATGTGAGGCCCATATTCCACATAACAGCAAGTGTCTTCTGGTGAATGTGTAGAATATATAGGAAAGATTAGGTTTTCTGCTTGAAGATACTGTTCATAAAACTTCAAAAGATAGAGAGGGAAACTGTCTTGGGTCTCCCTCCACTTCTTGGCTCTAAAATAAAAACCTCCCCTGAGTCAATGGAGTACAAAAGTCTTGGCTATTTCTCTTACAAGTGATCCTGATACATAGCTAATATTAAAATTTATTATTTCTGGTTAAGTATTGCAATAGCATTCTTAGTTAAATTTCCCACTTCATTCCCTCAACAATGAAGTGGCTATCATTATTACTCCACTAGCCAGATGGACATACTACATGTCATGGGTTGAACTGTTCTTCCAAAGAGATATTTAAAGTCCTAGCCCCCTGCTTTAGTCAGTTTTTAGTTGTGATGACCAAAAGAGCTAACAAGAATAACTTAAAAGGAGGAAAAGTTTATTTTGCCTTCAGAGGTTCAGTCCACATTCTTCCATCTCCATAGTTTTGGGCCCAAGGTGAGGCAAAATGTCATGGTAGAAAGGTGCTTCAAAAGAAAGCAGCTCAGGATATGGCAATCAGGAAGCACTCAGGACAAAATAGAAACCCCAATGGCACACCACCAACGACCTACCTCGTCCTGCCAAATCCTATTTGCCTACAATTACTGCCCACTTAATTCATATCAGTGGACAAATCCACCGACTAGGTTACAACTCTCCTAATCTAACATTTCAACTCTGAACACGAGCTTTTGGGGGACATAAACCATAATACCTCCGGTACCTCAGAATGCAACCTTACTTAGAAATAAGGTGTTTTCAAGGAAATAAAAATAGAATAGTTCGTAAGGGTAAGCCTTAATCCAATATGACTGGTGTCCTTATAGAAAGGGGAAATATGGACACAGAGAACATATACAGAGAAGAGATGGTGAAGATGGAGAAGAGACAAAGGAGGAAGGGGTAGTCATCTAAAAGCCAAAACCACACATGAAACTACCAGAGGCTAGGAGATAGACATAGGATAGGTCCCCAGACCTGTCAAAGAGATATTGCCCCTAGTGGCCCCTTGATTTCTAATGTGTGGCTTCCGGAATATAAGACAATACATTTTTCTTGTTCTAAGTCACCGCAGTTTATAGTTCTTTATTACAGCAACGCTAGGAAATGGACACACTAAGTTTCAGAGAGGATAAATGAATGACACTATCTCTTCTATTAAATTCTCAATTTGGTTGCCACAAGTTTATTTCCTTTTTGCTTTTTTAACAAATACTCATAACTAGATCCCCTTGTTTTCTTCCCTTGTCCTCCTTTTCCCATCCAGAGGGTGCTTTAGCTGGTCCTAGGTTGGGACACCCCCTGGATTTCTGATATGCAGCTGGGTTTGAATTGGCAGGAAGGGGATTCCAACCTGGGTGTGCCTGTCATCAAACTACATTGAGATAATGCTCTGACATTCTTCATTTCACACAGGAGAAAGAGAGCTTTTCTTTTACATTTGTTCTATACCAATATATAAAATACTCTATCCCTTTTGATCATGTATTTAAAATACCCCCCAAACACTGTATCCCCTCCATGAAGACTGAAAAACATGGTCACTTACAATGTACGTTGAAGAAGATAGAAGACATGTCCATGAAACAACAGAGTCACTATTAGGACAATCAAGAGAGGATTACTAAGGTCTCTTTAGAGCACAGAACACAGAGCAATGCTGACAGTGATCACTAGTATTGGAAGCCAAAAGATTGTTCCAGGCATTGTGTTACATCATACCGACACTCAACATTTAACCAACTCTAATGCTCATAAGAATTTTGTAAAATATCACTGTTATTTCTCTTTTTGGATCAAATACTGGTTAAGCCTCTTGGCCAATGGTCACATAAATTATAAATGGTAGGAGTTAAAGTTGTATCGCCCCAGCTCTACTACAAAACACTTGGCTTTCACCACCACATACATCCCCATCCATTTGATTTATTGACAATTACAGAAACTCTCTCATATTACTGATCAGTTACTGTCATCACTTTCCATATCTGACTTAAAGTTGCCCTTCTTGTCCCATTTTCTATCAGGGCAAAGTTTAAAAAATTTCAACAAATGTGCTGATTTTATCATCTGTATTGGATCTAGATAGGGGTTTCCATTTTTAAAAGTGTCTGGGCAGGGGCAGAAATAGAAGAAAAAGAAATGGGTATAAAATTCATGTCTGCATCAGAGCAGATTGTTTATCAGAACAGTCTTGGAAAATGCACCAAGAGATGAAAATCTGTCTCTATGCTCTAAGAATATCCATGGCAATAAATGCAAATGGCAGAAATACAGTCACTTTCATTTTCTGGCAAAAGCCCCCAGAAAATCCCCAGGTCAGAAGGTCTCAGTGTTATTGGTCCAACCTTGTATCCTTATGTCTTTCTCCTCAAGTTTTTCTATTGTGATCTACAAAGGAGAACAATCAAATGTGAAGGAGAATTACATTGTCACAACTCTTGTACCTCCTGCCTACTCTAATTATGTGGTCTGATAGAGAAGGAGATTAAATGATGCCATCCAAATATAAAACAAATTGTACGACTACACAAAAACTCCCTGAATCTAGCTAGTTCGAGGGAAGTCACTGTGAATTCTCACTAACAACACAAGAGTGAAGATAGGAAAAGAACCCAAAGGACCTTTTATTACAATCACTGATGATATTTGCAGACATTCCCTGCAAAATAATTCTGCACCCCAGGTTTGATAATCACTCAGAATCCCTTGGTGCAAATGATAGGATGGGCCAAAGGGGATAATCAAAAGACTACTTCTTATCAGTGTGGCTGTGTTTCTTAAGTGTGACTTGTCTGGGTAAGCACTGGGGATACCTTCTTTCTCCTCCTTATTTGCACATCAATAATTGGCAGACCCCTTCATAGCACAGCACCCTCAGACTGACTTGAGCACACTCTTCTGCTCTTTTATTCCCCAGAAAGCACTGGCAAGGGGTTGGTTACAGGCAGAATTGAGTTGGGGACAACTAAGAGTAATCTAACATTTTTATTTTAAAAGGAAAACCCTATAGCCCCATCTCTCTCTCTCTCTCTCTCTCTCTCTCTCTCTCTCTCTCTCTCTCTCTCTCTCTCTCTGTCTCTCCCTCCCTCTCCCTCTCCCTCTCCCTCTCTGTCTTCCTAGAAAGGGTCTCACCAATTGCTTAGGGCCTCACTATATTGCTGAGACTGACCTTGAACTTTAGATCCTCCTGCCTCAGCCTCCTGAGCAGCTGGGATTACAGGTGTGTGCCATTATGTCCAACTCAAATTGGTTTTCAATTCGTTCCTCTCAAGTGGCACTGGAACCTGCTCCCAAACCTACCTAGAATCTCTAACATTTCTAGGGATGTTATTCTATCTCTTCACCAGTCAAATTCCATCATCCCTTTGATTTCAGCAAAAATGTCCACTTGTCAATGAAGCCTTTTTGAACACATGCTTCTGTCTCCTATATTTTAGAGCTATAAACAGAAGCTCTTTTACATTTTCCTTACAGCATGTACAGTTTGTGATTACATCAGCCTCTTCCATCAAACAATGGATATGCAAGAGTAGGAACAGTGTGTGTTTACCATCAGTTTTTCCCCAATTCCTAGCCAGGACCCAGCCCATAGCAGGCACTCAAACACCAGTTGGGTATGTTAAAATAGGTAGTTTCTCTAAAACTGTCATAACACATGCCATCTCCCACTTCAGAGGAGCATGCTTTCTCATGATCCATGACATTTTGTTTAATTTAAACATTATGACTTTAATTGAGTTGTCCCTGGAGGTTAGGAGAGAGAATGGAGGTTGAACAATAGGTACACCAGAAAGTAGTTAGATGGGATGAATAAGTTCTCCTGATCCCTGGCATGGTTATGTGACAACACGTAATCAATTTTATAAGGCACTAAAAGAGGTTCCCAGCACAAAGAAATGATAAATGTTTAAGGAGCTTGAAATGCAAATTACTTTAATTTGATCATTATACATTGTATACATGCATTATGCAAATAATTGTATGTACTCTGTACTCTGTAAATAAGTAAAATTATTATGTCAATGAAAGTAACATAGAAACACATCTTATAAAAAAGTATTTCAAGAAAATCTAAAAATCTAGAGGAAATAAGAATGACAATTAAAAATCATTTGATCACTTTAAATGATTATTAATATTTGTGCATACTTCTTTGAATAAACACATACACAGACACACATATATAATTATATATTTTATGAATTAAATTATATTCAAAAATATCTTTCCAAGTTAGTATAGAGCTGTTATCATTTGTAACAATGGAATAGTATTCCATTATGAACAATTAATTTAGCCAATTTATTTTCTTTGAACTCTTACATTTTAAAAATGGAATTTTTAAATTATTCAACTAATGGAATATTATGCAGCAATAAAATTTCCTCCCTTTTTAGACAAGCATGTTTAATAAAATGGGATTTAATCTGTGCAGTGGAGCACTATGCAATAATTAAAAATGTCCCTATTTTTTAAATTTGGGCATATATAATTTATCATTCATACCATTTAATATATTGAATTTAAATAAAAAATAAATATTCATGGGCATATATCTCTTGGGAATCAAGATGACAGCCACCTGCTGACATTTGCTATGAATTAATTTATCAGCTTACTTCATTAAATGCCATCTCGATAGAGTTAGTTCATAATTAAGTTGGGGTATTCATGAGACCAAGGGTCAAGAGAAATGGGAAAATTTTTTGGAAACTAGAAGAGGACAGAAGGTTACAATCATTGGGAGGGATGCTAATTAAAGGACAATACATAGACATCATTTGCTTTCATGTGGGTTTTGCAGAGCAGGTGCCAGAATGAACACTAAGCTTTCCCTCTCACAATTCTCAAAGGACAGGACACTGAGTTAAGGAAAAAGTTAAATTAGAAATCGGATTAACATTTCACATACATTAACTGAAGGGATATTTACATCAGTCTTACAAAACAGGCAAGGTAGTGTTCATTAAGCCCATTGTAAAAATGAATTAAATGAGATTCAGCTGAAATGACATTAAAATCTAGCTAGTGACTGAAAGCAAAACTCCAGATGACTACAAATGCAGAGTATGACAGTGGTTTCATACATTTGTCTCAAAACTTCTTTAAAGGTTTCTGGCAACCAGAAAGATATTGAGACTTTTAAAGCAAGCCTATTTGCATCTTTAAAATTCAAAAAGTGGCTTTTACAGGTTGAGAAAGCAGAGAGGGGGTGAAATTGTTGCAGGGTTTTAGGTCCGGTTCTTCTCTGATGTGGGACTGATGTCATTTTAGCCGTTTGCACATGTCATTCCTGCTTTCACTTACACTCAAAACCAAACTCAGTCTGGTTTTTTCTTATCAGCTCGTCCTCAACTTCTTGGTATTTGACAACACCACAATGTCATTTTCCTTGACTCCCAGTTATCCTATTGTCTGTGGGTTGTTGTGATAGTTTGGCTATGGAACGTACCCCCAAGACTCTTGTGTTGAAAGCTTGGTCCCCAATGCAGCAGTGTTCCTCTCAGGGGAAGTAAAGGAAGCTAGGGCATCAGGGGAAGCCGGTTTTTAATTCATTGTGAATAAAAAAGGACAGAAACGGTATGAAAAAATACTGAAGATTGAGCATTTTGGTAAGGACAGACTGTAAGTTCTAAAAGATACATTGAAAATTTTTTGAAGGGTGAGGTACTGAAAAGAGATGAAAGTATATATCAGATGAAAAGATTCATGATGCTATGAGGACAAATTTGGAGTAAAGACCTTGAGTTGCTTGGACTTTGGGTGGTTCCAGAGCAAAAGGAGAAAAAAGGCAGGATGGGATCCATTCAAGGGATGTTCTGGTGGAAGATGAATTAGTAGTGAAAGCAGAGGATGTGCGGAGAGACGCTGCTTTGGATTGGTGAGGAGTATTTTACATAATGCCTGTGGGCTTCCAAAATGAAGAAGAGGAAATTCTTACCAGGACTATGGAAAATTCTTTGGACTTTTCTTAAATTAATTCAGAATAGTGATGAAGAGGTTAGGGAAAGCAGAGGATGGGCCTGGGGGCACCTCACCTGAGTCATATAGTCTGAGGTACAGATGGGGACTGGGAGCAGTCCTTAAAAGAGAGGTCTGAGGAATCAATGTTTGTTCAATATAACACTGGAATTAATTACTGCAAGCAAGGGATGTGTCGTTTGCAGCAGTCTACCACTCATAAGTTCGACAAGAAAATTAATCTCCCAGTAGAGACACCACATTTTAAACTCAACATAAGGAAGATGAGTACAGATGGGATCTGGGTGATCATGGGCTGATGATGTATAACAAATGTAGCTATAAAGAAAAATGGATTCTGAATAGATCTGGTGATAGTTCTTATTTATACGTTGAGTACTTCCTATTTAAAAAGACTATGAACTCATTTGAGGGATATATGTTCTTTGCAATTAAAGATGAGAATCAGGCCCCTTAATGAGCCCACATGGAGCAATACATTGTCTGGTATTAGCACTATGCTGCTACTTTTTAGGATGCATGGTTTGATAGGATCTTTTCATAGTCTCTCAGATAATCACAAAGGGTAATTTAATCATCAGAAAGCATTTAGAGAAACACTTCATTTATTTGGCATGATTGGGAAATAAATGTTTCTACCTTAACTCTTATTTTAGATACTTTAACTATCTCCCTAGAGAGTAGAAAATTTGAAGAAAAAGAATTGATAGAATTCTTTCAAAATGTATTGTTTTCTTACACGAATTAAAATAGTATGATAGACTTTTCTTGGTGACTTGACAGGCTAGGATCATGATGACCAAGAGCTGCAAAACCAATATCTGTAAGACCAAGATATTTAACTTTCCTGAGGTTTACTTTCTTCCTCTTTAAAATATATAGGCTTATCATGTGAATTAAATGAGACAATACAGAGAGAAAGTTTGGCCTCAATTCTGGTACATAATACCCAGTCACAGAGAGCTATAATCAGCAGCCTTACCAGATCAGCATTTTAATTAATGCCATCAAAAATTTCTCCAACTTTCATCAAATGATGCCATCAGGGTCCTAGGCCTCTGGACATAGTGGCCCTACATGACTGAGGTTTCGAATTATAGTCTTGTGTATTTCAACATTGTCCCTTTTTGTTGTAGAGTGTGTTCTCACATATCTACATTCATTCTCTTCAATAACTGGAGCAACTATCGCTGATATGCTGTGATATAAGGAAACTCGGCACCTGGATTTACTAGAACTATATAAAGTGAGTATAAAATAGACTTTGAATGAGAGCCTGAGGGACTCTTTCATGAACAAGGTCATGGATTTAGAGTATGAAATTGGTGACATCCCTATTGGTTATTGAGAAAGCTTTCTTGAATGTAGTTTAAGTCAGATTCACTTCTCAAACTGTGTCAGGCATCTGTTATGTAAGGCCCAGATGACAGTCCCTGCCACTTATTCAATGACCCAGTGTCTCAGGCAATGAAATTATGGGCTCATGATTTCACTCCTAGATACTTACCCCTGGGAAATGAAAGTATAATGCCCACCTGAAGACTTGTAGACAAAGGTTTGTGGCTGCTTAATTTAATGTATCCAACTTTAAAAGCAATCCAAATGCCCATCAGCAGGTGAACAGATAGGTTGTGGAATACTCTCACAGAGGACCACTATTCAGCAATAAATAAATAAGTGATCAATCAATCAAAGAAGAAAACTATCGATATATGATAATGTGGGAAGATCCCAAAATCATTATCCTGAGTAAAACAAGCTAGACCTTCCCCCCTCCTCAGAAACAACAGCAACAAAGTGGGATGATATTTTTATAAATTTCTAGAAAACATGCATGCATACATTTTCTAGAATTCACATATCTAGATAGAAAGTAGGAGGGATGGCATAGGGGCACCAGAAAACCTTGGGGGTGACAATATACTTGATATTTGGATCATGGAGATAATTTTGTGGTTATGTACATATGAAAAAACCATCAAATGTACATTTTAAATATGCTTAATGTATGTAAATTTTACCTCAATAGAGTTATAAAAATTACTTCTGTTATCCCCTGATTTCCTGCTTCCAAATCAGGTGAGTTCTTGCTACTCATCTTATGTCATCTCATAACAGCCTATGCTTTATCTTTATAAGATACGTATAGCTCTGTTTTATAATTAGTAGCAAACCTGTTTGTGTATGTTTCCTTCCCCCTTATTTTTGACTCCAAGTGAACAGGGATTATGTTCCTCTTGTTCCCTGTGTTGCCTCAACAATTAGCACACTAAATACATGGATGAAATATTGAAGATTTCACTGGACTGGTAAATAAGTGAGAATGAATCTCCTTTCTTGTCAAGTCAGGTCATCTGAGGACAGGGCAGTAGGGGAAAGATCACTAGGTGGTACTGGGCAAGTTGTCCACTAGTGTGCCAGGGTATCAAAAGAGAAGGAAGCCTAAGCAGGAGCAGGCATCAGATATGTCTGCAACAATGTATTAACGTAAGACAAATGCAAGTAGTGCTAAAAACTTGTAAGTGGTAGGGGCTGGGGTTTAGCTCAGTGTTAGTGTATGCTCAACCTAGCACGTACAAGGTCCTGCTTTCAATCCTCAGTTCTAACCATAAAACACTAACAAAACAAAAACTTTACATGGAAGTGCAATATAATTTAAAAATTCTTATGTAGAAGTGCTGCCTATAGGACAAGAACAAGGCTAATATTTCTGTATCACTGATGGAAATGACATACAGAGGAAGACTTGTGTATGTATGTTAGAGGTAGCTCTCTGGGGACACTCTTTCTGGAAGGAAGTGATATCACTCCTCACACTGAGTTGCTGCCACTGAGCTACACTCTGAGCTCAATGCCCTCAGCAAGCTGGAAGATTAGACACCTTAATAGAGGCTGGAAAGCTCTGAGTCCTGGGAGAAATTCCTGCAGGAGAGAGATTAATTTTAACTTAATGGAAATAGCTCATGACAATAAAAGCATGAGCAAGTCTTTTTGAAATGTTTTGGGATTGCACTTAGTAACTATACCAAAATTAACAATACGGTCCAAAGGTAATCTTAAAAAGTGTTCCTAGGGTCTCTTAAGGTACTCAAGGGACCTACTGTGGAAAATAAAATTCTAAGAAGCAAGTTCTTACACTGCATAGCCACATAAAACAGAAAGTTATAGTTATCTACCTATTTTTAGATGTTTAGTTAGATGCAAACTTGATGTTCTGCTCAGGAGAATTTTGGTAAAGCATCACTGCATGATGTTTTAATTGAATTTATGCTTTTTTAGACTATGTGCCCATGACCATGCAGTTGCAAATGGAAATTTAAGACACAATCAATGTCTGTGCCTTCAAGGATTAGCCTCTCCCTTCAAATTGCACTGATTCCCTGGCCTCTGTGCTACTTGAACAAGACATAGTAACCTATTAAAATACTATGAAAAACCTTCTGCAATTGAACACATAACTGAGAGAAATGAACATTTTTTTTTTCAGGTGTTCAGCTGAAAAACTTTTCAGGTATTCAGAGAAGAAAGACATTCACGAGAGCAGGACTGAGCAGGTACATGTGCACAGAAGCACCCCTTGAAGGATGCTCAGGATTGAGGAAGTGAGAGAAGATAGGGGAGAGGAATCCACACAGCACAACATCAGAGATGCGACAGAAATCTCTCACAATTCCCCCTGATACAAAAATGTTAAAGAATTTAAAATATTAAGAAATTTAAAATCTTCTGGTATCCAAGTTTATCCAAAGTTTTAGAGGGAGATATCTGAGAGCAGCAGGATTTCTCTGCAGTAATAAAATCCTCTAATCTGAATGAGAAATTATTTTAGAGTATAGGGAAGTTAACAGGAGAGGCATTTCTACTTCTCATTAAGACCCACTGTAGGCATTATTTACAGATGAAAATCCCTTTTCATTGTTGATCTCAGATTTGGCCTCAGAATCTTTCCTAACACAATGCAGTGCATAAGAATTGGCCCATAAAGCACAACCTATTTGCCACCCTGCCTTCAAGGGTCATTTTCTTTTCTTTTTCTTTTTTTAAATCGCCTGGTGCTCTATGGCACAGGTTCGTTTTTGTTCACTTTTGATTTACTTTTATGCCTTTTCTAACTTTTCTACTGTGAGAACCTCTGGTAGGTACTACATTTCCAAATTGAATCTGTCTTTAATAATGATCTTAACTTTAACCTGAGGTAGGGCTTAGAAGATCATACATTATTAATGTTTCTTTTGTGTTGATTAAAGCTATCCATGCTATTCCATGTGTTGCAGAAATATAATCACAGAAATTCAGGAATAGTTTTCCTTTGTAATTTCAAAAGTCAAATCCTTCAGGGAAAGAGTGTCATCCTATTCTTACATAATGATGTTATATATATTAGTATTTTTTATAGTTGATTAAACCTTTGTTTTATTTCAATTTATTTAAAAGTAGAAGGCATAGTTTGTGTGTTGCCTAGAGCCACAGAAAATTATAAATAAAAGAAGGAACTTTCACATGCATTTAGCATTTTATAAGTTCTAGGTAAGGTTCTATACCTTATAATAGGATTACTGTATCCATCCTGGAAGAAGGGTCTCAATAGCCCCTTTTGATGGATTAGGAGACTGACAATCAAGTAAAAGCAACAAAACATGCACATGACTCTGAGTTTGAGTCACCATACTTCTGCAGTCTCTTCTTTGTTGCCATGCTACTGATTATAATACCTCACTATCTTATATGGTCTCTGTTAAGTTCTTTATATATGTTATCACACCCACATCACAGCATCCTGTTTGGTTTAGATATGAGGTGTCTCCCAAAAGCACATATGTGAGATGATGCAACAATGTTCATAAGTGAAATGATTAGATTATGAGGGTTGCAACTTAATTAGTGAATTAATCCACTGATAGGAATTAACTAGGTAGTAACTGTAGGCAGGTAGAGTGTGGTTAGCATAAATAGGTCACTGAGTACCTTAGGGTTTCTTTTTTTTGCATATGAATTTTTTAAAATTAATTAGTTAGGGCTGGGGATATAGCTTAGTTGGTAGAGCGCTTGCCTTGCAAACCCAAGGCCCTGAGTTCAATCCCCAACACTGCAAAGAAAAAAAAAAAAGAAAGAAGAAAAAAAAATTATTTATTTATTTTTCCCCATGCCCACTCCTTCCCTCACTCCCCTCTGCATAATCCAAAGTTCTTTCATTCTTCCCTACCCACCCACTACTATGGATCAGCTTCTGCTTATCAGAGAAAACATTCAGCTTATTTCACTTAGCATGATATTCTCCGGTTCCATCCATTTACCTGCAAATGCCATAATTTCATTCTTCTTTAAGGCTGAGTAATATTCCATTGTGTATATGTACCATAGTTTCTTTATCCATTCATCTATTGAAGAGCATCTAGATTGGTTACACAGTTTAGCTATTGTGAATTGAGTTGCTATAAACACTGATGTGGCTGCATCACTGTAATATGCTGATTTTAAGTCCTTTGGGTATAGACCAAAAAGTGGGATAGCTGGGTCAAGGTGGTTCCATTCCAAGTTTTCTAATCTCCATACTGCTTTCCAGAGTGGTTGCACCAATTTGCAGTCCCACCAGCAATGTATGAGTGTACCTTTTCCCCTACATCCTTGCCAACACTTATTATTGCTTGTATTCTTGATAATTGCTATTCTGATTGGAGTGAGATGAAATCTTAGAATAGTTTCGATTTGCATTTCTCTAATTGCAAGAGATGATGAACATTTTTTCATATGTTTGTTGATTGCATTTCTTCTTCTGTGAAGTGTCTGTTCAATTCCTTAGCTCATTAATTGATTGGGTTATTTGTTTTTTGGTGTTGTTTTTTGAGTTCTTTCTTTTAAAATTATTTTTTAGTTGTAGATGGACATATACTTTTATTTTATTTATTTTTATGTAGTGCTGAGGATTGAACCCAGTGCCTCACATGTGCTATGCAAGTGCTGTACCACTGAGCTACAACCCCAGTCCCAAGTTTTTTGAGTTCTTTACATAACCTGGAGATTAGTGCTCTGTCTGAGGTGGTAAAGATTTTCTTCCAATCTGTAGGCTCTCCATGTTATTGATTGTTTCCTTTGCTAAAAAGAAGCTTTTTAGTTTGAATCCATATTTTGTCCCTGGAGAGTAGAGTTCTCTGTTTCCTGGTCATCATGCCACGATCTGCCTTTCTCTCCCACGACCTTCCACCATGATGTTCTGCCTCATCTGGGGCCCAGAGCAAAGGAGTTTGCCATCTACCAATTGAACTTTTTGAAACCATGAATAACAAATAAACTTTTCATCTTCTACATTATTCTGGTTGGGTCTATTGGTCATAACAATGAAAAACTGACCAAAACATGTCCTTAGGAAGCACTATCTCTGGCTAAACTTCACAGGTTGGAAATACTGGTGGTCAGGTTCATACAGAAAATGGGTAATGGGACAAGGATTTGAACTCAAAGTTTAAAAACAAAGTTCTTTATTAGTATGTTTTGCTATCTCTAACAGGGTAGGGAAATCCACTCAGTTACTAGTGTTCATTTCTTATTCATGTGGTATGTACATAATAAGTAAGGAGGAAAATCCATTCTCAAGAACCAGACATCTAGCACACAGTACAGGCCTAATATAATTTAACTGCAGAAAACAAACCAACTTTAAATTTCTTTAATATATTAACATCTTCCACAGAAAGGACACTTCAGTTTTTGTTTAATATCCCACCCATAACTAGGCATAAGACCTTCAATTTTGTATTGCTTTCTACATGTGCCTGGGATGATGCTGGCACCTTACGCAAACTCTCACTTAATTCTCACAACCACGCTATTCAATTGATGAACTCTTCATTTCAAAAGAGCAGTTCAGAAATCCCAAAGAACTCCCACAGGTACTATTCTACTTGGTTCAAAAGGAGGCTGAGCAGTTCTGTCCTACAAATGCCTTCCAAGATAACAATCTCTTCTTTTTGTAAGGATGCCACAGTTTTAGGATGATTCAGTAATCACCTAGTGGGATGTAAGACATGGTTTTGATCCAAGTGCAGGAAACAAGCAGTAACAAGAAACCCAGTGAGTTCTGTTTGTTGTACAAGAGAAGTGGGATCCATTGACAGCATGAGTGAATGAAACACCAAGCAACCTTCAGATTGCTGTCCATAATCAGAGTTGAAGGGATGGAAAATAAAAGTTGAAGCATCGTCTTAGAAAAGATTAAAAGATCGAAAAGTACTTTGCTGCTCAGAAGATGATGAGTAATTCAGAAAAGTGTGTTTCCTTCCTCTGTGCAAAGCTGTTGGCAGATGTTGACTTGGGCTTTATTTCCCAGACCCCCCGCATCCAGATCTAGACAATGGGATGTGTGAGCTGAGGAAATGAATATCCCTTCAGGGTTGAGTAAAGAATGGTGTGACTTCTATACCCTCTTCTCTTCTGTCTTCCAGCTATATTAAAAACAACCAACCAAACAGACAAACAACAAAAAGCAAAACCTGTGAAGCCTTAGGAAATGACAGAACCAGGAGAGGGAAGAAGCCTGGGAGTCTGAGTCACTTCATAGAGAAAAGCCTACAGCAAGTTAGCAACAACATGTTTGATTATTATGTTTTTTCATGTTAAGTCACTAAGATATAGAGAATTGTCACTCCACTAGCTCAGATTACCCTCGCTAATATAATGCAGAAATGAAAATCTTCTTGATTTCATTAAGAACAGATGTTGCACTGTGCAGTCAATTATCCATTGTCATTGGAATTTCACATCATGACTACATTAGGGAAATCCACAGGGAAAAATGAAACTTCATTTTAACCATGAGGATGTTGGTAACAAAGTAATATGAGAGCTAAAGTCATATGGTGCCATTAATTCAATTTTGCATGCTCACACACTTCCCACTCCAAGTAAGATGGAATAATAAGTTATGGCTTTACCCTCTTTCTTGATACACTGAAAAAAAAAAAAAAGGAAAAGAAAAGAAAAGCATAATAAGTAAATTTTAAGAAATTAAGCAATAAAGGTCAATTTTCCACTGAGAGATGGAAGACAAATGTGACCTTCATGATTGTCCCACCTTAGTGCACATGTGGAGTTTTCAGGCCAAGGGCAGAGAGGAGAAATAAGGCAGAGCCCTTCAGACTGCTTGAGTGGAGGAGTCACAGCTGAGAACTGGAGAAACTAAGATAGTAGTCTTCACAGAACAGAATATCAGAAAACGAAGAGCTGCACGTGGAGCTCCAGGGATCCACAGAGGGGCTTTCTCAGGCACCCAGCGGAGTAGAGATAGGTATAGGCATGGGGATAAACCACCAGAAAGCAGAAAAAGAACAGTTCAAAAGGTTTTGAGGTGACAAAGTCAGGTGCCCACAGGTCCTGGGAAAGTGCCTATTCCTTCTACCCAGACTGGAAAACCTCATGATCCCTGAGATATTAGGAAGAGGACTGTGGCCTCAGTTGTGAGTGGCGATAAGCCTCAGATTAACTCTGACTCTGGTCCTTCCTAACAACTCTTATAAGCAAATTTAGAAAGAATAGAACTGTTTCTAAGTAACGTCACAGCCTGCCAGAAAAAAGTTGAGAAATATGTGCAATCTCAGACATAAAATGGACTGAACAAGTAGAAAACAGACAGCAAGATAATAAATCTGACAATATCAATAATCACTGGTAAAATAAGAACTGGGTGGTAACACTAAAACCAGACAAAGTGGATTTTGGAACAAAATATTGCCATGGGAAAAAATGTTTTTGGAATGATAAAGGGGTCAATTTATCAAGAGAACATGATAGTTTTAAATGTCTATGTAAAGAAATGACAGAACTATAAAATTCATGAAGCATAATAATGGATACAATAAGAAGACATGCTGGACTTTTACGATACCATTAACTTGACCTAGTGAACATTTGTAGAAGCCTTCACCCAGCAATAGAGAAACGCATATATTTTGTTTTTGGAATTATATCTGGAACATTTTCTAAGATAGTACATATTCTAAGCCATGAAACAAGTCCATCCACTTGAGATGAAAGTTTGGAAATTGGAAAACCATAACAGAAAAATCTCTTACGAAAAAAAACAAATATTTTTAAACTAAGTAAGACATTTCTAAGTAGCCCATGAGGCCAAGATGAAATCATGAGGGAAATTAAAAACTATTATAACCTAAGTGTTATCGAAAACAAAATGTATCAGTATTTATGAAATGCCACCAAAGTAGTACTTAAAGGGGAAATATACAGTGCTAAATGCATTGTTTTAATCAGTTTTTTGTCACTGTGACCAAAAGAACTGATGGGAATGACATAGAGGAGGAAAAGTTTATTTTGGCTTATGGTTTCATAGGTTCAGTCCATGACTTGCTGATTCCATAGCTCTGGACCCAGGGCAGAAAGCACATCACTGTAGAAGGGTATGGTAGAGGAAAGTAGCTCAGGACATGGCAAACAGAAAGCAGAGAGAGCTCTTTTCACCTCAGACAAACTATAAACCCAGGACCTACCTCCCTCAGCCACACCCTATCTGCCTAATGTTACCACCCACTTAATTCATATCAGTGGATTAATCCACTGATTAGGACATACTTCATAATCTAATCATATCACCTCTAAAATGCTTGCATTGTCTCACACATAAGCTTTTGGCGAATACCTCACACCTAAACCATAACATGCAATTATTAGAAAAAGAAGAAAAATTTTACATCAACAACCTCAGTTTTCACAATAAAAGACTAAAAAAGAAGCAAAAATCATTCTCAAAGAAAGTAATAAAGGTCAGTCCAAAAAATCAACAATAAAGAGAGAAAAGCCCAGAAAAATCAATCAGACAAAAAGTGGATTCTTCCAAAAATTGACAAATTTTTAGACAGATTGATCAGAAAGAAAGAAGACATAAATTACCAATATCAGAAATGAGATGTGACATAGCTACAGATTGTACAGCTATTTAAAAAAGAATATTGAAAATATTTTGTGCCACTAAATTAATAGCTTAGATGAAAAACACAAATATCCAAAGCTCAAAAAAAAAAAAAAAAAAAAACAAAAAACCAGAAACTGGAATATACTTCTATCTATTAATTATCTCATGTACATGTATGACCTGCATGACTGATGTGATCCTGCAATATGTATAATCAGAAAAATAAGAGATTACTCTTCATTTATGATCTATCAAAATGTATAAATGTATTGTCATGTACAACTAATTAAAAAATAACACAAAATAGCAGAAAAAAGAAGATACAAGGGGTGGGAGAGAGGGAGGGAGGGGGGAAGTGCTGGGGAGTGATATTGGTCAAATTATACTGTTATATTCACGTATGCATATGTAACAACAAATCCCGTCAACATCTACAACCATAATTCACCAATAAAAAAAATGAGGAAATAAAAAAAGTCAAATCTCTAATGGAAAATATCACAATTTAAAAAATTCAGACCAGATGTCTTCACTAGTAGTTTCTACTCAATGTTTAAGACATAATTAATACCAATTCTACAGAAGATTCAGAGAAGTCAAGAGGAAGGAAAATTTCCCAGCTCGATCTATGAGACCAACATTATTCTGTTAACAAATTTAAAAGAAAAAAAGCATTATGAGACAAGAAAACTGCAGATCAATCTCTCATGAATATAGATTCAAAAAATTCTAGACAAAATTTGGGAAATCAAATCCAATGATATATAAAAAGGGTACTTATATTATGACTAAGTGGGTTTATCCTACAAATGCAAAGCTGATTTAATATTCAAAAAGAAATTGATAATATCTAATGTAATAATAAACTAAAAAGGAAAACCTTGTGATCACATCCACAGATGCAGAAAAATCAGTTAAGAAAACCAACATATGGATATTTTTATCTGATATTTTTTATCTGAATATTTTTATCCACATAAAAATTCTTATAATATTAACAATAGAAAATAACTTCTGCAACCTGAAAATGAACATCTATGAAAAACTTAGAGATAGATCATCATGCATAAAGATAAAAGATTAAAGATATTTTCCCCCTAAGATCAGGAAAAAGATAAGAAATTCTCTCCAGTGACAAGCAGAAGAAATAAGGAGCATTCAACTAGAAAATCAAGAGACTAATTTGTCTTAATATACAGGTGTCATGATCATATATACAGAAAACTGGATGGAACCTGCCAAAAAGCTGATAAATCTAAAAAGTGAGATAATGAAGAGTGCAATATATGAAATCAATACACAAAATCATATATTTCCACATAATGGAAAAAAAACATTAAAATTAAAAATATTTTTTAAAATATCATTTCCTATAGCATTAACATTTTGAAGTATTTAGGGGTTAAAGTGACAAAAAGATACACAAGCTCTATGTGCTGAAGGCCATAAAACATTGTTGAGGAAATCTGAAAAGACCTAAATAGAGAGAGATTGTCTTTTGCATGCATTAGTAGGTCAATATTAGGAAAAAGAAAGACAATTTTGCTCAAATGGATCAATAAACTGAAGGCAATTCCAAACAGAGGCCAGCAGATGACTTATAAAAAATTGATTCTAAAATTCAGGAGGACATGTGAAATATCCAGAAGAGGTAAAATAATCTTAAAGAACAAAGTTAGACGATTTATATTACCTGACTTCAATATTTATTATAAAACTATAGTAACTGATCGATGTGGAATTGTTGTACTGGGAAACTGAAGTACAAATGAAGAAGAATAGAGCCTATAAATTGACTCACACATACACTAGCAATAGATGTTTATCTAAGATGATTAAATGGAGAGAGAAAAGTTGTTTCAAGAATGGTACTGGAAAAATAAAATTTCCAAATGCAAAACAATGAACTGTATAACATACACCATGTATAAAAGATGTGCAAAACAGACTAATTATAAATTTATAAAACATAGATTGTAATTGTAAACATAGACCTAATTGTAAATTTATAAAACATCTAGTCTAAAACAGGAGAAAAGCTTCAGGTTAGGCAAAGATTTCTTAAATACCACACCAAAAACATGATCCATAAAGTATATAAATTAGACTTTATCAAAACTAAAAACTTATTTTAGAAAGACCATAAGTTAATAAAAAGACAGCATGAAAAAATGCAAAGCATATATCTGTCTCTAAAATATATGCAGTATTCTCAAAATTCAACAATAAGGAAACCAAAAATTTGGGAAGGATTTGAACACTTTATCTAAGAGATACATGGAAAAAAATCCAAAGATATAATCAAAATAATTCATCATTAGGGAAATTCAAATCCAAACACAATGAGGTATCACTCCATGCATATAGAATGGCTAAACTCTAAAAGGCTGATTATCTAGTTTGGTGGGGATATAAAGGAATTCCTTCGATGCTGTTAGGAATGTAAAATTGTACAACCACTTTGGAAAAGTTGGGCAGTTTCTTAATTAGTTAAGCATGCCTCCATCCTGACTTTGCTTAAATGATCCCAACCAGTCTACAGAGATATGCATTTGTGAAAGTGACACATAAAAAGTGGGACGTGAGACAATGATCCCCCAAACTTTGGGACTCCCAGTGGAGCCTAGCTTACTTAGAATCCTGGAGATCATCATATGTAGTCACAAGCAGCATCTCCAGCGTGTCCCAGGAAGGTGACCCAGGACAGGCAGAGACTGATACGGAGTTGAGATGATCACAGATGGTGAGCACAAAAAGCAGCATTCACACCCATGGGTCGACCACAATGGGCTCAATGTTCAGTTGCCTGGATATCAACTTCTGTCACTGCCAACTGCAATGTATGCCCCTGCTCACTGTGAACAAGGGACGCCTGTTCATTTTTGTAACATGCTCATAAAAACAACAAACTTGGATTGCATTTAATTTTATGCACATTATCAGAAGATATTTCAATTTCTTGAGTATGCAAAAAAGAAATAAGAAACCATAGATTCTTTGAACTTTGTAAATTTCTGAATATGTGTAAAAATATTTCGAAATTTCTTATTGCATCCAACTGCAAAAATCGTTAACATTTTCTAAAGCATAACTGTGGATACAAATTTAGCATATGATATGATAGAAACAGGAACAAATTTCTCATTAAAAAATTAAAATATTTTTTGAGAATTTTATAGAAACTAAATACTTAAGATTTTCCCCAATACCTTATACTTTACTTTTACTTCAGTTGTTTAATATAAAAAATATGAAACCATTTTCATCAAGCTCCATTTACATGTCTTTTAGTTTAAGACTGAAAGTGTGGTTGTATAAATTATATCATTTTCTAAATATGCTGAGAAGTGAAAACAGCAATCAGTAGTGACCTGGTACAGGAATAACATCAATATTCAAAACTAGATACTTTGCTCCAGATTGGAAGGGGGCATAAGCCAGAAGACACCCTCAGCCTGCTGATGAGGTTCATATTCAATATAAGACTATATCTTCCCTGACCCACAAACAATAAATACCAGGATAACAATGGGATTTGCGATCTGTGGTTTCCTCTGGCAATGTAGACACTAGGGCAACAATTATACATTAATTGTCTTCCATGGAGTTTTTTGGCACAGAGTAGAAATTAATTTCATACATCTCACTGTTCTAAAACTTACTTACATTTTTTATGACACATGCAGAATCCAAAGATTTATTAAAATGGAGTAGAGTTCTCATTTTAATGTAGTAACAAGCTATTGCTCTGAGCCCAAAATGACAGTGAATAACTGTTTTTTTTTTTTTTAAATCCCAGATCTACTTTTGTTATTATTTTTTCTTTAACCCACATTTTTTTTCTCTTTTTATGGTATTATCCTATGGAGTCAAGTCACAGTATTCTGCATTTGAAGAACCAACTTTATTGTTTGGTGGCGAGACGAAAGCATCAAAAAATTTGGAGTTAGCCTGAGTGGATATGTCTGATTACAATTCCTTGATAGCTTTCTGGTTAGGCATGTATGGATCAACTCACTTAACGGTGCTGGAGTTTCCTCATGTCTACAAAAGGGTTAGCATTAAATATTTATTGAGTGCCCTTAAACACCTTGTGATTTGGGGATCTGTATCACTTGTGCAGAAAAGAAATAAAATAGCATGAATCTCAGCAGTAGTTTAACTACACATTCAAACAAGGACTAGAGAAGGGTTATTTTATACACCAAGTTTCAATGATTTTACACCATGTTGCCTACTAATGAATAAAGGCAAGTTCCAATAGAGAATCTATAATACACAATATATCAATAGATATCCTAAGTTTTGGGAGTAGGAGGTAGGAGTGACATTTTCTTATTTATGAGATACAACTTTATGATATTCTATTAACTTCAGTCCCTTTCATGTTTTTGGTATGACTTTTTAAACACTGAGTAAAACCTTCACGGTACAGAATTTCCTGTGCCCACCTTTGGGGAACAAAATTCCAATTATCTGGCTTGGGAACGGGCCACATAGAGCTTTCCCCATTTTGAGCCCCTCTGCCCACTACCCCCATTTCTTCCCTGCCTAGTGATTAAGGTGATGCTGTCAATAGTGTCAATGCCTGTCTCCTGTAGTCTGTCTTATTATTATTATTATTATTTTTTTTTTCGGTACTGGGGAGTCTTATTATTTTTAAATCCCCTTCAAACCTACCACAGTGATCTAGCCCTCTGACGATGGAAGCGCTCAGGAAAGATTTGTCAAGCCAGCACACCTTCTCAATTTTACTAGACTGTAAGTCCTCATGCAGTCTGTAGGATCATTAGGAGGCACAGGAGTACAGTGATAGCTGGCCTGGAAGAAACTGCAGAAAACCACAGACTTGGACTTTGTGTATTACTTATGGGTAAGCACATGATAGGATGTCATACATGTGGATTTCATTTGTTAAGTATGGTGATGCTGGAAAAGGGGTTGATAACAGCTATGCTAGACCACATAACAGTATAAGATATCTGATAAATAAAAGCAGTTCAGTTCAAAATGGTCAATTGTGGGGAGTAATGCAATTATTTGAAATAATCCATGATCCTTTGTTCCTTAGTAACTCCATTGAAATAAAGCCTGGATGAGGTTGAATGAAGGTGAAGAGACTTCTAAAGCTCATCATGATTGTTTCCTTTTGCTTTTGTATATGTGGAAGTCAGTATAGTGCTCAGGCTGCTGCCTTTGGAGACAGTTTGATTTTTGCACCGGCAAAATATGTAGTTAACTGTGATCATAGCCAAATTCTGTATATTTTTCTCCTCAATATCATTTTATATAAAATGGGGATGTTACTGGTACTTAACTTTGGGGGGGGAGTACTTACTTATAGAGAAATTTGTGGGGATTAACTAAATTAATTCACAAATAAGAGGCGCAGTTGTTTATACAGTAGGTGCTCAATAAGTGACAGTGTGTGGTAAGTGGTGCTAATGATCATGACCACAACAACAATGCCACATTCCTGGATACTTTTATGATTACACTGTGACAATACATAATATATGTCACAACTCCCTATCCTGAGGCTAGCAACAGCACCTCTTGCAAACTTCCAAATGGCTTGTATTCAGAAATGCACCATCTCATTTGGAAAACAACTATAAGCAAATTAGAAATATAAATATTGCATGAAGATGACTGCTTTCAGAGGCAGTCTCTGAAGCAAGTCTGTTCCAGAAGGGATTGTCCTCATGTCCATCCTGGTGGGAGAGAATTTTCAGTGGCTTTCAATCAGTATCATTTCCTGATTGGTTCAAATTAAATGGAAAGATCTCCAGCAGTTCAGGTATGTTCAGCTCTACATCCAGCATTTTCTATGCCTGGAAAGCAGTTGTGTCAAGAAAGCAACTGGGCCAGTGGATGAAGGATTCCAGCTGCACCTATAGGGGTCTTTTCTGTAAGCCCAGGAAATCAGCCAAACTCCATTTGTTTAAAATGTTCAGGTTAACAATTCAGCTTCTTATTCAAAAAACACCCTTGCAAGACCTACCAAGTTATTCTGAATCATTTAATCATTTTGCATTTACCATTCTTTTGATGAGGTGCATTCCCTAAATGTAAAACATGAGGAAAACATTTAATCAAAGAAGTAGATAGAAGTGGCTTATGATAATTGATATTTAATGGTTCAGTCTCAAATCTTGCTTTAGTTCTTGGGTTGCATGAGACACTTTTCAAATTCTTGCTATGAAAGTTTTGCAGGAGGCAATAAACATCATGATTCTCTTTCTTCTTATATATTTGTTCTGACATCTTATTAAACCACTCAATAATACGTTCAAAATTCCCCTGGAATTACATAAAGCATTTTATGTGCTGCGTGCATCATTTGCCTCTGACTAAAAGGTCCAATGACTAAGCATTAATTGAGGGCAAGCATTACATATGTGAGTGAGGTTTTATGTTCAAGGCTGTTCACCAAAGTCCTTTCTGCAATATAAAGGCAGTATATTTTTAATAATAAAAAATGAAACAATGTATGTCTAATAAGAAATGGGAGGAAAAAAAGATGATCTATTACTTTTATAAACTACTATGCGACCATTAAAGTAATGATGTAGAAACTCATAAGACATTAATGAAAAAGGGTCCAAGATTCTTTTAATAACAAAAACAATAATAATCACACAAATATTAGGTTAGAGGATTTATTACTTATTTTGGATCCAACAAGAGAAAAATCACATATCTTCAGATTGGAAAATTTAATAAACAGAATTATTAATTATGATGGACAATGAAGAAGTAATAAGGAAATAGATATCAGCTACACAATAAATTTAATATTCATTCAACAAATTTTACTTCTCATTTAATTGCAGCATGAAGCATAAACACGAGGACAATGTGAACACTACACATTTCACTTTTCATTCTAATGCTACTGGCTATATAACTACTTGGTTGAAAAAAACAGTAAGTCAATATTTTCTGCCATTTACATTGGCTAAATTAAAAAAAAATCTTCTAGTTTGGTCTTGCAAGCCATGGTTTGCCATAACCTTGGCTTCTATCATAGATTTTAAGCAGGCTATAAGATGCATTTTGTATCAATGGCCTCCTATATTCCAAACAAAACAGGGTGGAAGATGACATGAAAATCCATCAGATGCCTTAAAGTAAGCAGTATCCAGAGAACTTAAACATGGTTACTGCTTCTATCTGTACTGACTAGCAGGGTCACACATGAGTGCATTCAGGTTGGGGACAATGAAAATGTGGATATAATCCTGTTTTACCACCTAATGAACAAACTCTCTTTTTTGCATATGATAGAGGCAAGGTGAATGAACAGGGTTTTTTTTTTTTTTTTTTTTCAGGCTGAAAGACAGTAGTTACTGAAAAGGAAAACAACAACAACAACAACAACAAAAAACCTTTATATTATTGCACTTGAGAGAGATGTGGTATAGGCCCTCATATTTTCCAAGACCCATGTTCATTCACCTAGACTCTATCATATCATATGTTGTAAACATGGGTGTGCATATATCACTGTAGTATGATGATTCTTTACCTCTAAGTTTTATATTCAAATCGAAAAGACATATATAACTTTACTCCTCTTAAGTATTCCACTATAATTTCGTGTCCCAAAACTGTAGGAGATGTTTGTTACATTTTCTGCTTAAAATACTAGATCTATGTTTCCATAATCCCCATTGACCTTGACAAATGGACCCAGAGACCCCATTCATGCTCCTGGATCTGAACAATTAGAGGAAGTATCAAGCAAAAAGATGTATGAAGGGAAAGAAAATATGGTACCTACACACCATGGACTATCACTCAGCCTTAAAATTATGGCATTTGCCAGTAAATGGATGGTAGAATATCATGCTAAGTGAAATAAACCAGTCCCAAAAAACCAAAGGTGGAATGTTTTCTCTGATATGCAGATGCTAATTCACAATAAGTGGGGGGAGGGTTGGGAAGAATAGAGATATTTTGGATTAGACAGAGGGACGTGAATGGAGGGAAGCAGGTATGGAGGTAGGAAGGCCAGTAGAATGAATCTGCATCATGTATGACCAGAAGAACAAGGAGTTGTACTCCATTTATGTATGATATGTCAAAATGCATTCTACTGTCATGTATAACTAATTAGAACAAATAAAAAGAGTGGCCATTGACAAACAAAAAAATCCAAAACAAAGAAACAAACAAAGAATAGCCTCAGTGGGCATGGTGGTGCACACCCGTAATCTCAGCAGCTCAAGAGGCTAAGGCAGGAGGATTGCAAGTTCAAAGCCAGTCTCAGCAACTTAGCAAGGTTATAAGACCCTATGTCTATATAAAATATAAAAAGGGCTAGGGATGTGGCTCAGTGGTAAAGCATCTCCGAGTTCAATCCTCAGTACCAAAAAAAAAAAAAAAAGCCTCAAAGTGAAAGCCTAATTCACTGTCCAGAGGCAAAAATATCCATTAAAGTTCTTTAAAAATGCTTTTATGATAATACTGTAGATATCTATTAATTTACCTGGGTAATGTGATTTGATTTGAAATAAGAAAAACTAATGATGAAACAACATTCAAATAGAGAAGTTGCAGTGTTTGATTTTTTTTTAAGAAGCAATTTTATTGTAGTCTACTTTTACTTATTCTTAAAACTCAATCTGACCAGCACGCCTGTCATGCTGTCCCAATACCTATCTCTTGATTCAAGCAGCAGTATTCCCTCACACCTGTACTGCTTTTACCCCACTGTCTCATAACCTTTAACGTAATGAACTTTCTCCTTCACTGGAATATGAGTTCTGTGAAGCCAGGAAATCTGCTTCATTATTAGAATCTCCAAGGTTTAATGTATTCATTTTTCCCATGAATATGTATCAAATATCTACTCTCTCCCTGGGTGTAGGTACTGGGTACAATGTAGTTGACTGAAAAGAAAGAGAAGGTTCTGAAGCTCCTTGAGAATAGTAGGTATAAAAGTAAACCTACTGTACCTAACACATGCCTATAATCCCAACAGCTCAGGAGGCTGAGGCAGAAAGACCACAAGTTCAAGGTCAGCCTCAGCAATTTAGGAAGGTCTTAAACAACTTAATAAGGCCTTGTCTCAAATTAAAAAATAGAAAGGGATGGAGATGTGACTCAGTGGTTAAGCAACCCTGGGTTGAATTATTAGTATCAAAAAGAAAAAGAAAACCTACAAGGAATAATTACAAATTCATACAACTTTGATAGCAAAAAAGAGGAGGGAAATGCAATGTACAACAACCAGAAGCAATTTCTGAGGTAAACAGGGCTTCCTTGTAGAGATCACTTTGGAAGATGGGATGCCCAGCCAAGCATCCAGGCAAAGGGAAGAGAGTACATGGAGATAATCAGTCAGGAAGATTCTGTAGCAACTAAGGGAAGAGTGAAGCAAAGACCATGCACGCAATAGTCTGGAAATGAACTGTATAGGAGCATGGTAAAAGCTAGGGACATTATCCCAGTCTTCAAGTAGGTCATACAGACCAAGGACATTAAGGGAGACTCATTGCTGTCCTTTGGGTCCTCTAGGCCATTCTTCTTAAATCTATTCTGTCTTCTTTCACTTAAGGAAGTCATTGCTTATCAATCATGACATTCTTCTCCACTGAAGCTAGACAGAGTCTTGAGATTTTTCTTAACTCTTCTGTCAGTAAGTGTGCTTCTGGCAGCCAATACAAATTATTCAAAAAAGGGCACTTGGGATGATACCATCTTGCCCTTCCCTAAGTAGTTAATGTCATATTTACCTAATGAATGAAAGATTGATACCTGTTTGAGTGAGACAAGAGCTAACACAAATTTAGCATGCATGCGCGCGCGCGCGCGCACACACACACACACACACACACACACACAGCAGTGCACAGTGTAAGTGGATATGAAGCCTGGCTCATTACAGGCACTGAGTTGGTCAGAGTGATTATAAAGATGGTAGAAATGAAACTAATAATGGTGAAAAGTGATGGGGTAGCTCACTAACTCCAGGAAGTTTGCATTTCAGATTCCTGAATGAAAGAAAAATGACCAAATGGGAAGTATTAAGCACTCTTTAACAACTTTGTGGATTTTACTTGAGTAAGACGTATCCTTACACTTGAACAAGATGACCATCCCAAAGTGCATATAGCTATTGGAGATCAGCATCTTAATTTAATCCAAGCAGCCTCAAAATGATTAGCCTACCAGTTGTGCTAATTCTACCTTTTAGTCTATGGACTGAGACTAGAAGCACAGATGAGAAACCATGGTCAACCAGTTCTAAATCTTTACCTCACCTGCATTGGGCAAACCATGCATTTTAGACATAAAATGCCAGTATTGGTAATTTAAAGGCTAAACTCAAATGCACTCTAATGAATTATTAAGATTGAAAAATCAAATAGTGAGAAATTAAAGAATTCAAAGCTTTAGTTCTTATGATGTGTTAGAAATGTGTTACATACACTACATACTGAGAATCTCTCTGGATGTAAATGGATGCATTAAGACCTATCCACAGGATAAAGTCACACGACCAGATGAATCTTTGCTGACTCTTTTATTTTCTGGTAAGTTTTTATTATATTGTTTCACTTTAGGAGGGTCTATAATGGATAGAATTTTTTCCCCAAGTTTTTGCAATAGCTACCATTTTGAATGTCTTTTTTGTCAGTAATGTTCTGGTCTTTTTACATGTATTATTTCTAATGCTCACAATAACCCAGGAAGGACTGACCCTATTGCTACCTTATAAACAAAGCAACTGCAGGTTAGAGAATTTAAAGAACTTTTCCAATTTGCATAACTAGGTCAATGATAGGGTTGGGATTCTAACACAGGCAACCTCACCCCAGAGCGCCTATCATTTCTCTGCCTGCACATTAACTTAATTGTATCCCTCAACAATATATGGGTGGGGGGAAATCAGATGATCACTGTAGATACCACATTTATAGGGGCATCCCTTGTAGAAAGTATAAGAGGGGGTGATGTGTATAAGAAAAAGAGCCATTCCCATCTGATACTGAAAAGATTTGGGACAGGGCTCATATACTCTCACAGCTTCCCAAATCCCTCTGACAACATCTGAGCAATGTGTGATTGGCACCTTCCACTTTCCCCGCACACCCTCAAGCCATTTATGACTCTAATCAACTTTTAATTTTCTGACATATGCTTATGTTAACAATTCTCTCCTTATAAATACAGCCAGATGTAGGGCCCAACAACTTCACCGATAGCCAAGACTCCATGTATATCCTCTTCCCCACTTTTATCTCACAATCATGAACAACATACACTTTTAGTTCAAAGCAGGAATAGAATGAAATCCACTCTCATTTCCCTGGGCAAAAGAACAAAGTAAAAAGGAAAGAAAGCACACCTACTGGGTGATATACAGCAGGTAATCTACTGCTTCATCTTCCTAAATAGGCTACTGTTGTATAACTATTCAATTTTAGCTCATATTCCCTTTCATTAGTTTCCTGATTCTCGTGTTATATTGTGCAGCTCATAAAAGACTGATTCATCTTTGCAGAAAATGGGTCCTGTACTCTCAGAGCTTCATCTGGTAGATATTCCAAAGCAGGTCCTGAAATAGGCAGCTGGGAGGATGGGGGAGGTGGACAGGGAGCATGGAGTACTAACTGATAATGGGGAGAAGGAAGGGGAATGGACACTGCTCATTATTAAAGATGAATATAGGCCCTCTTGCCAACAAGATACACCATCTTTATGAAACCTAAATGATGTCTTTCTCTCACCTCCCTGAACTGCTTTGACTCTGAGTTTTATCACCAACATGGCATGTGCTATAATAATATCACACTGAATGGAACAGATTGATAGTCCGAGAGATATCACTGTCCTTTTCCAATTTTTCTCAACTTCCTGAGCAGGCTGTCGGTGGGGACTGCAGTTCTCTCATTTGTCAACAGAGACCAAGTGGTACAAGACCTTAACTGAGTACCTACCCAAGGCATCTAACCAGAAAAGCAGATGTGAAAAATTACCTTAAAATACTAAAATTGCATACTATGAGCCAGTTCCAATAGAGGGGAACCTAATCATTGTGAGCTATAAACAAGTGTTCACAAAACCACTACTTATTAGCACTGCAAGCTCCATTTGAAAGGAAATTTTCTAACAGTAAATATAGCCAGAAAGCTACAATTACAAACTTTCAATGATTGAAATCCATGGAAAAGCTTTGAATGATAAATTGAAGGGCAAGAGAAGATTATCACCTGCTTAACTAAGCTTCTATTGATTCTATCAAGTTGTTTGCCTGGAAATATCTGGGTTATGATGAAAAAGTTGAGAAAAACTCATTTTTCCATACCTAAATATTATTAATTATAAGCAATCATTTTGAAAGGTATGTGGCACTTTGACTGTCAGAAAAAGATTTGTTTGACAGCTACTAATTACACTTAATAATAAATAATATTTTATCATTTGCATAATTATTTTTGCATTTAAGTCCTTTCACAGATTTTTCTTCCTCATATGCCATGATGCACATATGGAATATCAATGCAATTTCACTGTGCAAGTAACCTTGGGATATTCCTGTGAATTTAGCCCCAAATACAGTTCTCATGGGAAAATTGTAGAGCTTAATTGGATCTATACATTAACAAATCATTACAGCTGCATTTTTAGTACCTGGACATGGAAGCAATACTGAGCTATTTTTGAAGGAATTCTTAGGGACATTTTGACAAAATGCCCAGCTAATTGCAAAATTGTGCAAGTACTTGGGGAAGGAAGGGATGTGAAGAAATAAGATCAATGAGAGATGAGATTATATATATATATATATATATATATATATATATTCATATATATATGGGTATGTGTGTGTGTGTGTGTGTGTATGTATATATAAACTCATCTCTCATTGATCCTATTGATTGAGACAAAGGAGAAAAATAAAGGAATATAATTGAAACAGTTGTAGAGGTGAAGTTCTGAATTAAAATTTTTAAAAAATTGTCGATATGAGGTACAAATCAAATATGAGACCTAGTGATGACCACATATTTAGAAATTCTTTCTAAGTGTGTAACTAGAAAAAGCCAAAGAAATCTGTGCACAGTGGCATTGATTGGACAATTTGTAAAAGGAAAAACTTCAAGACAACTTAGTTGTTCAACAATAGGATATTATTTAAAAAGTGATCCCATTTTTGGAATAGAAAGCATCTTGGAGGTTGGCTGATGAAGAATGTTAGCTCTTATGGTCATGTGTATGTTGGGTGAGAATGTGATATAGATAAAAGTATCTAAATAGCGCATCCTAATGCTATTGAAAAATGCATGTATAAAATATGAGTATATGTAAATGTATTTGTGTATGTGGACATGCATACAAAATGGGAAAATATGAGTACAAGTAAATATATTTGTGCATATGAACATGTATATAAAATGGGAAAATTAAAAAATAGAAAATATAGTATTTATTTTCTCAAAAGTTTGTGTACAAGGAAAATTACAGGACCCTGAAAATAGAAATAGAAGAAGACAATAGAAGGTGGAAAGACCTCCCTTGTTCATGGATAGGCAAAATTAATATCATTAAAATAGTCATATTACCAAAAGCAATCTACAGATCCAGTGTACTCCCCATCAAAACACCAAGGATGTGCTTCATAAAACTTGGAAAAAACAGTTCTAAAATTAATATGGAAGAACAACAGACCCAGAATAGCCAAAGCAATTATGAACAAAAACAGTAATGCTGGAGGTATGACCATCCCTAATTTCAAATTATATTACAGAGATATAATAATAAAATCAGCATGGCACTGGCTTGAAACAGACTCACAGACCCAAGGAACAGAATAGAAGACACAGAGAAACCCACATAGATACAGTCATCTGATAAAGGTGCCAAAAACATGTACTAGAGAAAAGACAGACTCATAAATGGTGCTTGAGAAACTGGATATCCATATGTAACAAAATTAGATCCCATTCTCTCATCCCATACAAAAGGCAACTGAAAGGTGGATCAAAGATCTAGGATTTACACCAGTAACATTGAAATTGCTAGAAAAAAATGACAGGGTCAACATTGTAATTTGAAACATACAGCACAGGCAAGAACTTCCTCAATAGGATTCCCATAGCTCAGGAAATTATATTATGAATTAATAAATACACTCTGATAACATGAGTTTTTCATGCTATCAGTGTGTGTTTAATTAGTGTCCTATAGCCCCCCAGACTTTGTTTTTCATATATGACTGGTCACCAATTAAAAAGTCAACATATACACAATTGCTACTCATCCTCATTGAGTTCCATGTACAAAGCAGAGCCACCTTGACATGGCATCCACTTTTGTGATACTTTAGTCAGAGTTACCTTATCACATTTAGTAGTTCTCAATCTTCATTGCATATTGGAATCATCTGAAAGCCTCAAACTACACAAATATAGTGGTCCAACTTAATTGGTGTAAGTTACAGCCTGGGTTTTAAGACTTTAAAAAATTCCTCAAGAGATTTCATTTCATAGCCAAAGATAAGAACCAAAGGCATCATTGATTCTCTGCCCTGAGGGGAAGTCAGACTGTTTCTCATTTTATCCTAGTTTTGATGGACTTAGAGAATGTGTCTATCTCTTTGAGGTACCTTAGAGGGTTCCCACAGTGCACCCTCCAGTCACTATTTTCAAACAGAGCACAGTGAACCGCCAAATTTGTTGGAAGTCAATTCTATCATTGCTCTCCAACATGGCAGCAGATGGGTAGAATTTCTTTTGTTTATCATCCTAAGGACATTGTGTGGTAGGCATAATTATTTCCATTGTATAGACAAGTAACTGAGATTCGGAGAAAATAAGCAAAGTACACTTTGACATGAAGCTAGTAAATTTTTTAAAAAGAGGACGCTCAAGTCACCTTTCTCCAACTTTTAGAAGTTTCAAGTGTCATTCTTTTATTTACATTGCTGGTACTTTGTCATGGGTAAACAAAAGAAAAGCACATGAATAAAAACAGAATAGCCTATGAACAGAAAGAACGCTGGAATCCTTTACACAAGACTCAATGTGTGTTGGCCATGAGTAAGGTTTAGTCAGCTGTATTTACAGTCCCATAAATGGGAAGAAACATCATGACAAAAGGAAATTTTATGAATCCAGGGAAAAAGCACATCAGATGAAATAAATAATTCATAGACAGAGCAAAGATCACAGAGTTGGCTCTGATAACAAAGTATCTAAAATAAGTGTTGATGTGTTTCTCCAAACTTTCCGTCTGCCAGTCCAGGTGCAGGGGGAAAAAATAAAACTATTATAGATCTGGTAAAAGTTAAACAAATAGTAAAAACCATCAGTGGAGATGAATTTCAAATTGGTGATTCTTTTCTCAAAAAAATTCATTTGTGATGTTAATCCAATCTCCAGGCTGTTTCACAAATAACGTTTTTTTTTTTTTTTTTTGTACTTGAGTCCATGCCCAAATTAAATCCAGATGCTTCTAGAATCCTACAAGTAAAGATTATCAAGGTTTATTAGAGAACCAGTGTCACTCATTTTACAGGTGAGAAAACTGAATTAATAAATGATCGAATTATAGACTAAAAATCAACATGATTCCTGTCAGTGGTCAAAGCAAGGTTAGCATGCAGACCTCCTGCTTCCTCATCACTTAATCATTCAGTATTCTTTATCTATTTAAGCACCACCAATGTGCTGGTATTTGAAATCAGAACATTCCATTGGAACATTCCCATGATAGTCAAAATACTAGAGTCCACCAGTGCTTCCATAGTTTTTGAACAGAACATGGAATAACTGACAATCCTAAACTGAACTTCATTCCAATGAATTATGATGTATTCAGTTAAATTTCAACATGATTTATAATATATTTTATAGCAAGTGAGTTTTCCCCTGGTCTCTTCATGATTTCTGTGCTACATACATGTTAGAGTTCCTAAAATTTGTGATTTGCTGGTGGACATGCTTGTATCTACCATGACCAACCATCCAACAATAGTAACTGCTCATAGCAAGAAAAACAAAGAGTTGATAAATGTATACAATTAAGTCTTGTATTTATTTATTTTATGAAAAGCAGGAAACAATTTGCCTTAGAACCCAAACTCCAGACCATACATGAGGCTTAAAGTAATATAAGATTCTTCTATGGAATAGTATACTAAGAGAATTCTTAGCTATTTTAATCAACTGAAACACATCATTAGTTCCTCATGGCCATTAAAAAGGTAAAAGTTTTCATTGAAAAGACACAAGCAACATTTTTAAGTAATGGAAATATAAATGCGTTTCAAGATTATTTATAATAGTTTATTTCTATCCGGATCAGCATTCAGTTTCTCTGACTTTAGGATAAAAGCAAATCGGCAGGTGAGGAAGGACATGTAGTAAATATAGAGGATAAAAGTCAGGGGTAGGTGACATGGGTGTGTTCAATTCAGCTTCTCCTACCTTTGCATATCTATAAAACAGGGGATACAATGTGTTGGACTCATGCTCCTGCCTTCACATGTTTGGGAAGGAATTAGAGATTCAAGCTCATTGCCCTCCATCCTGCTACTAGGAAAGTATTTGCTAATATTAGTGGCCAATGACTAGAAAGGGGCAGTGAGTGAAGTTATTTCTCTGGAAGGTGACAAATGTATCACAAGGTTTTGCATTAGTCATGAGAGTTTAGACTTGTCTTGTGATCTAGTTATATGTGACGTGGGGGATGGAGAGAGAGAAAGATAGAGAGGGTGTAGGACCTCATGCATAATTCCAAAATGGCAGGACAGGGGCCAGCTCACTATCAATATATCATATTTTGATAATATTTGGTATTCTGGCTATTGTTCCTTGTATCCACAGCCCATGGTAGGAACTTTCAACAAGCACTTCAGAGGTCTGTTATTATATAAGACATAGTATGTAAAGTACACAGTGCAGAATTAGGTATATGTATATAGTAAGTTCTCAAGGAATATTAACTGAATGGTTTTGGAATTCTATCTGTACTTTTGTAACTAAACTAGTCTATATAATATTAGGCATCCTGGGCCTTTTCATAAAATAGATCCATGTGTTCTAATAGACGCAAAGCTATTTGAAATTCTAAATAGCACCCTGTGCTATTTCAGGTAGGTAGAAGCTGTTGGCTGGGCATTCCCTTGAGACACAGGTACTGACTGAAGGACTTGGGTATTGAAACCAGCCTGGCAGTGGATGGTAAGCCATCACCCAGGCACTGCTGCCTCCTGTTCAGCAGACGGCTTTCATGCAAATTGCTTTCTGAATCATTAGCTGTCATCTACCCCCAACTCTCCTCCTGCAGCTGTTCTTTCTGATTCTGCCTGCAAACTTTTCACACTGGTTATGCTCCTGAGTCAAACTAGTTGCCTTTCAGCAGTCTTTGTTCCTGCTGGGGGCTAGAACCAAATCACAGAGATAAGCAAAATGTGGATGGGACTTGTACTCATAAATTTATTGCAGGAACAGATGCCTCTAGGCCAATGTGATAAATGCCTTTAGAATTAACTTCCATACAGGTTCACATGAGAATATCATCCAGGCTTGAGTTATTTGCTGCTATTTTAAAATCATCTCTTTAGGCTTTCCTAACGTTTCCATCATCTAAGAAGTACCTTTAGATCATATTCTTCCTGTTGGCTAGAATATGCTGATGCTATTTTGGGGAATATATGATTCTGAGAATATGTTTGGGTCCACTCAAGCAAAATGAAATGATACCTGCAAGTATAATAAGTTCATATAGAAATAACTTCTCAGATACCCAGTTTTCATATATCAACAGCATAGGAAACCCAACCCAACTAAGGCTGAAAATCTGAAGGGAGAGGTAGGGCCAACCCCAAACGATGATAACGTGAGTACTGAATAAATGAAAGTATGTTGAACATAGAACCGATGATCCTTGAAAGCTATAACAAACTAGTTTGGTTAGATCTGCAGAGATATTATCCTTAAGAATTTGCAAGAAAAGTCATCAATCTCCATTTTTCTTGGTTTAGGAATTGATAAATATTTTATTCTTGGTTTCAGCTTAGTAGTCTCAAAACATGTGAAATAATGAGGGATAGAAATACATTTAAAAATAAGAAAACCATGTGTTATATTTAAATCATATTTATTGCTTTTAGTGGTGATAGATGATATATATTCCCTAATAGGTAGTACCAAGGAATATAATACTTCTGTGTCTGATTCTTAACAATATGTTATACTCCACTCTATAAAAGGAGCATTGTAAGTATTTGCTGAGTAATCACCCTCTCATTTAGTTGACTGAGCATAAAAGTAAGCTTCACTCTTGGGTTTAGCAACTTAACCTGTTGAGAAACTCAAGGAGGAAAAGGTATATGTTACATATAAACAAATTAAGGTATAAGAAAGAAAAAAAAAATCCAAAAAACAAAGAAAGGCTATCTTACTCCAAACCTAGTTTTCTATCATGGCTCAATACAATATCAGGAATTATATTATTTGGGAATCTTCTAACAATTATCTTTATCCCTATTACCTCCCCCTAAAATCAATGATTAGCATAAACCCAACTTAAGCAGGGACACACACCCATTATCTTATATCTGGAATCAAATTTTTATGGTGCCTCCTTTACACTCTCTTTTGTTGACTACAGAGCACATCCAAAGATAAAATGACAAAAAAACAAAATAATGCTTTCCTTCGTTTTGAATTTGAAATGTTTAAAAATCTTTTAAGAGTTCCCTCATTTAGGCAGATATACCTAAAGAACCAAAAGTAAATTTCATTAGACCAGGAAGGCAAGAATTTTCCACCAATGGAAATAGTGAACCCAATTAGAAGTCTATGTCTAGGCTCAGCTAGAAAATCATAGGGTGCGTGATAACTTGCTATGGAGAGGGGTCATGGCGGTCAACTTTATTTATAAACAGTCTTATGTAATAATTTGCCAAAACTTCCTAAGCTGCATTATGCACACCCCTCTTTTAATCCTTACCAAATGAACACAGATCATTACTTGCATCCTCCAGATTTGGAAACAGACTAGGCGTATAGTACATCCCAAACCATACATATTGGGGATCTAAATCTCCACGCCTTTGGAACTATATGAGAGTCTTTCTTTTTCTCTTATCTGAGTCTTTCACCTTCTTCTATAGTTAGATCAGTTCACATCTTACCTCTAATCTTTCCTGACTTCTGCTAGCCATTCAGAAAACCCTTCTGGCTTCCTAGGAAATTTGGTCATTTTCAGTGGAATGCTTAGTATGTAATAGATGCATAACAAATATTTTTTTAATGAATAAGTGAATAAACATAAAGGACTATTAAAACTGACACTTAATGGAAAGAGAAATAGGTTATGAGAGGTTAAATAACTTTCTCCGAAGGTATACGAAAGTAGAAACTGATAGGAGTCAGAATTCAAATTTTAAAGTGCATGTGAAAAACCACCAAGATAGTTAGTGTTATCTGTATCAGTGCGGGATATGCCCAGACTAAATCCCTCACCAGTCCCTAAGTAACAAAAAGGAGGTACTAGGTAACTAATACACTTCATTTCCTATGCATCCAACAAGTTGATGGTAAAACTTCTTATGAAAAGATGAACTGAAGGCTTGGGTTCTCTCTGCTGGCTTTCACATTTAACTTTGAGTCATCTCTCTGATGAAATCCTTGTCTAATTCAGAGAATGACCTTGACCAAGCAGCTAACCTATCCTGCTTCCATTTCCTTTTCTGTAAAATACTATTGGCAGGTCTTGCTTTACCTGCCTCATAGAGATGTACGTACAAAGCTCTTTGGAAAACAAAACAAAGCTCTCTTCAAAAGCAAGCAAATATTTTAAATGTCATTACCGTAGGACTTCTTAAGAGGGACTTATTTATGGTAAAAGAAACCTTAGCTTATCAATTGTGCAGCTAAATCATATAAAATTTAAGGCAGGACATTCTTGGTGCAATAATAATTTCAAATAAATCTCTCCAAGGATAAGTAAAGAGTAGTCAAAACCTCTTTTGAATAATTTTGATTTAATATGGAGGGCATCCCTTAAGAAGTTATGGAAATTTAGACACAGAGACTTCAGCCCTAGATTGCAATGTGACATTCTTTTTCTGAACTTCTGCTGCCAGTCTTGCTATCAGTTGAGTTGCAATGTAATATATTACTGCATTTCATTTCTAGGCAAGAACATTATTTACTCACAGGAGAAATACTTTCCTGAGGAAAGATTGTCTTTGGGAACTTTTCAAGGACATTTGAGAAATACTTCAGCCCAAACCACAAAATTATGAGCATTTGTTTGTGCCTCTGTGTTCCAAGGGAACCATTTTTAAAAATCTTTCATTTAAGTTTATTACAAACATTCATCTTCCCTTTCCAAAAAAAATAGCAATTAACAAAACTTCATTGATTTCCAGTTTTCCTAGGTGTCATTGCATAATGCATATTTTAAATCAGTTCACATCATAATGTTTTGCCTTTTTCAACAATTTTCTCCCCCTTTCTGAATTGTGACCTTGTATAAAAAAGTTCCATTTATCAATAACAATTTATTTCAAACAAATCTTTTTTTCAGGACTCACCATTTTAAAACCAGATTTATTTTCCTTAATCTACTTCTAATTTAGCAAACTATGTGCAAAAATGCTATATGACTGCTATATGACATCTAAAATTTATATAGAGACTAAATGCTGGGCACAAGGTTAGGGTCTCATCAAATCTGCACTAAATCCTAGAAAGTAGGTATTATTAATATGATCACTGGACAGATGAGAACACGGATGCACAGCAAGCTTGAGTGACTTGCTGAAGTCCCTACACTAGTGACTGGTGTGGTTGAGATTCTTTGGAATCTGCAATGCAGTCCCTCTCTGCACCCAATAAAAGGAAGACATCTGCATCTGAATTTGTGAACAACTGAGGGTGACTTAGAATAATTAGTTTGAACCAGTGTCATCTTGCAATAATCCCTGTCTGTCCCTACCAGCCTCACTTCAATGCGAGAACATTCTTTTTTTTTTTTCCCTGTCTTCTTTTTTTCTTACATCTCAGGTCAGAGAAAAGCGTAGATATGTAGTAAGTTCTGAATGAAAAATACATAAATACAATAAATCCCACCTTTGTTATGGTCTGAACTTTTGTGTCCCCTCCAACACCGATATCTTGGAGATTCATACTCAGTGCAATAGTACTAACAGGTGGTAGGACACATGGTAGGCACTATTTACATTGCAGATACTGATTCTTTTGGTACCTTGATCTTGGACTTTCTAAGCCTCTAGAACCATAAAAAGTAAATTTTTGTTATTTACAAATTATCGGGGCAAAGGTATTTTGCTTAGCAGCAAGAAAAAATTAAGACAAACTGCTTACATTGCTCATTTCTCTGATCCCCACCCACATCATGTCATTTGCTTAGGTAATACATTTCTCCCACTTCAGTTCAAATAGTATGTAGGGAAGTCCTTCGTAGATTCCTAACGACATTGGGCCTCCTTTGACTTACTTATTTAGCATTTCATATTTATTGTGCTTTTCATATATATTGGTATGACTATTGAATATCCAAACCCCCTTTTCCTATGGGTATGTCTAAAACTACTCTGCTTTCCAAATGATTTTGGTTGAGTGTAACATAAGCAACAGTGCCATGTTAAAAATTACTCAGGTTCTACCCCTGAGTAAGAGTAAATCTTCTTAAACTGGGTTCCAATGTGCTGTCTATACCACCAATTGGTGCAGACAATAAACAATGAAGCTCTGACTCTGATCTAAGTTGAAAGAAAGAGTGCATCAAGAAAAATTCTTCAATGACTGAACTATATACAGAATACAGCCCTGGGTAAAACATTTTTAATATGCTTGGGTAAAAGTTGAAATAGGATTATCAGGCCTTTGTCCAGTTTCCACATCTTTTCCCTTGAATTTGAATGCCTATAGGAAAAGCTCAGTCAAGCATTTATACCACGTCAATGACTAGTGAAATATCAATTGAAGCAAAGAAAGAAATTTACCAAATTTTGCAGAGAAAAATATTAGCATAAACTTATAAATGTAGCACTCAGTTTCACTGGAATGCATCAAATCAAATGACTATTGTTAAAGTTGAAAACTTGATGCCTGTACTGAGAAATTGCTTCCAATTTTAAAATTGGGAAATTAGAAATATTTTAATGAATCACATTTCTTCATATTTGCCATCCAGGTGACTATAAAAATCAATTTTCATACATAATGCTTAAAAAACTGTGTATACATGTTGCAATGGAATATTAGAACAAGTTGCCTGCTCTCTCTGGGGCGCAATACAGCATGAAACAAACAAAACACAGCAGTAACAATGGAAAACCCCAACTGTTCTATTTAACCTCCTTAGTTGTGAAATAATTATATTCAGAGTTATAAAAAATAAAACTTTCAAAAGAATTGCACTCTGAAGAATATTTTTAAATACTGATGACTTTGCTGTATGTGATTCATTCACAAAATCATCAAGGTGCAACTGTTCAATGCATATGTTTAAGAATATCTTTATGATGTGAAATGAAGGACTGTATGGAATCACACATTGGCTTCAGCCTGAAAACATGTAGAGTGTTTCTATCCTCTTGGATTCCTGTCATACACATCTGCCCTGCTGCTATAATCAAAGTATATTGCACACAAAAAAAATAGCATCCCCATTGGTCTTTAATAGAGATGAACACTGGATGACATTTCCTTCATTCTCCAAATGTTACTGGGGAACAAAATTGACGAAATCATACTGGGCATGTATGAGAATGTAGCAAAAAATCCCACTATAAGTGTAATTATAATGCATTGATAAGAAAATAGGAATAAAAAATAAGGGCAAATTTATTGAACACCTACTACATGATCAATAATGCAATATACCAGAAGATCGAAAAAAAACTAACAATTTATGCTTAATAGTTACAAGTAACAGATACAGTTCTAGAAATATCAAAACAAATAAAATAACTAATATACTAAAGAACATTTTAATCATTTTAGGTAGCACTGAGTCAAATGGTTGAGTTACAATATGTTACTATGAAAGCAACATAAGCAAAATTGGGGAAGAATGGCAAGTTTGTTAGGAGTGGAGGAGAGAATTTTGTTGACACAATAAATGAGCCTATTAGTGGTTTATTTATTAAAGGATTTGTTGATCCTGCAAAGGATAGCATTTTTTGAAGTCTTTACAAACCAAATAGGGCCTGGGGATGTAGCTCAGTTTGTAGAGTGCTTGCCTCACAAGTACAAGGCCCTGGGTTCAGTCCCCTTTGCTGAAAACAAAACAAAACAAAACAAAAAACAACAGGAAAAAAAAGTAGAATTTAGACCTATGAATAATTTGAAGAAACTTTCTAAGGAAAGGAAATAGAGATACATTGGAATACAAGAGAGGAAAAGTCACTTATTCTTCAGGTAGCAGAGGGCAGTCAAGTGAATGAATGTTCAGTATACAAAGAAAAGAAGTAGAGAATAAGACTGGACATGTTCGAAGATGAGAGTGTGCAGTCTCCCAGGCAGAATGGCAATTGTCAAGAACACAAATAATAATAAATGCCGGCAAGAATACGGAGAGAAATGTACACTCATAATTGTTGGTGGGACAACAAATAACTGCAATCACTCTAAAAAACAGTAAGGAGATTTCTCAAAAAATTAGGAATGGAATCACCATATGACTCAGCTATCCCACTCCTCGATATTTATCCTGAAGAAATAAAATCAGCACATTATAGTGATATAGGCACATCAATGTTTAGAGCAGCAAAATTCACAATAGCCAAATAATGGAATCGACCCAAATGCCCATCAATAGATGAATGGATTAAGAAAATGTGGTATCTATACACAATGGAGTTCTACTCAGTCATAAATAAACAATGGCATTTGCTGACAAATGAATGGAACTGGAGAGAATCATGTTAAGTGAAATAAACCAAACTCAGAAAATCAAGGGTTGAATGCTGTCTCTCATATGTGGAAGCTAGAGTAAAATAAGGGAAAAAAAGTGTGGGGGGTGGATATCATAAAGGCATAGGGAAGGTCAGTGGAGTAGAAGGAGAACAAGAGGGAGGGAGGAAGGAAGGAAAAGGGGAATATAAATGGAATGAATTTTATATGCATATATAAAGGTCCCAAAAGGGGAGGAGGAGGGTGGTTGAAATAAAATTTCTGGTATGCATGATTTTGTTAAAATGAACCCTGACACTATGTATAATTATAAATGCTCTAATGAAAGGAAGGAAGGAAGGAATGCATTGCAGAATAGAGAGAGGAAGGAAAGATTGACCTTGAATACCAAGCTTAGCAACTGGGAATTTCACTAGCAGGCTTCTTCTCAGATGAAGAATGGCTGCCGTGGTTGAGAGTCAAATTGCTAGTAAAGTTATGAACTTTATCATTCAGTTTGGTTCTCTGTCTTTCTACTGCATGAAGTTGATCAGAAGTAGGATTAGGTGGAAGACTATACATAGCCAAGGACAAACCATATCAACTCATGCTACTAAAACTCTAAATGTCAAATGAAATAAATTTCTGGATTCTGTAACTAAGTGATGGGAAAAAATGAGAATAGAGTACAAGAAGTTTGTGGGGTCCAACTCATATATAGACTCATATATACATTCACATAATGGGTTTCTTGCCATTCACATATTTGTTATCCACAGCCTCAAAAAATCCAGTCCTGGGCTGGGGTTGAGGCTCAGTGGTAGAGCATTCACCTAGCATGTGTGAGACACTGGGTTCAATTCTTAGCACCACATAAAAATCAAATAAATAAAATAAAAATGTATTGTGTTCATCTACAACTAAAAAAAAAAAAATAATAAAAAAATCAGTCCTTCCAAGATGATAACTTATCTGTCTCATGTTAAGCCAATTACTCACTGATGACTGCATAACTTAAAGAATGTACTATACAATAGAAATAAAATACAAATCAATTTTAAAACAAAACCTTAAATTGCACAGATAGGATATCAGGAACAGGTAGGTAAAACATGTAAAGCTATTGCCAAGTAAGGATATAGCAAAGATATATAGTAAACAAAAACTTTATAAAGAGACAAAATAGAGGCTACAAAAGGAATTTATTTGGGTATTAAATAACTAAGAGAAGGTCTTAGGAAAATTAATAAACTCCTTGAATTTATTTTGGTCAGAATTATTATGTTTGATTTGAGCTGCTAATGTTGACTATTAGGTGAAGGACATGTTCTGTTCTGTAACCCAATTTTGTTGGGATAATCACTGAAGATAATATGTAATTCTATTTTCATACTAGCAATTATGCAAAATTACAATTCACCCTATTTTTTTACCAGACATAAGATAAGATTTGCAGGTTTTATTTATTTAATAGCAATGGATTTCATCATAAATTTAAATTAACCTTTGATTGATTACTAATTTTAGAAATATTTTTTCCTTGGGATTCAAATTGTCCTAGAATAAAAAGAATTATTTGACCTGTGTAGCATTTTCCTTAATCCATATCTGGAGAGCAGATCTAGGTCCAATAGGCAAACTTCAAAAGTGAAAACTTCCTAACTATAAAAAAAATTCAGGTTTAAACTTTTTGGGAGAATGTTTCAACTGTAAAATCAGCTGATTCATAAGGCATTGAACATGTGCTATCATTGCACTAATTTGCAGTCAAATGAGCCTATAGAACAGATATTATGGAGATTTCTGTATTGGAAAATGGATGAGCTTATTTGTGGGCCACCCTCCAACTGCCAAAATTTCAGCTACACAACTGAGACTCAAACAGAATTTCCCAGTGTTGCTAGAAACAAGAACCCTTTAAAATGTTCCACCAAGGAAGGATAGACAGTCTAATTAAACCTACTTAATGTGAAAGTTCACAGGGCCCATTATAGCTCTTTCTATATCCCAGAAGCCCAGAAGTCAAGAAACATTTAATTTTATCTAATCTAGCACTGCCTGAATACATTTTTAAATGCAAAATTCTTCATTTTTTCCCCTTTTTACTTAACATCAATGATGTCCCATGGAAATGCAAGTGATATGTTCAAAATATTTAATAATGTTAAAGGTGAGGCAGTAAACAATCAGACAATGTCTAATTAGAATGACCATGAAATGATTATTCTTGGAACATATTTGGGGGAAAGGGAATCTGATTTTAAACCAAGACTGTATTAACAATCTAGTGCTACTGAACTGCAAATTTGATTTTTTTTTTCTATTGGAACTGGAGATTGAACCCACCCAGGGGTTGTTTACCACTAAGGTATATCCTTAGCCCTTTTAATTTTTTACTTTGAGACAGGGTCCTGTTAAGTTGCTCAGGGTCTCACTAAATTGAGGCTGGCCTTGAATATGAGATCCTCCTGCCTCAGTCTCCCAAGTTGCTGGGATACAGGCATGCACCACTGCTCCCAGCTTAAAATTGTTTTAATTATCAGATTGTTTTGCTTATGTCTGATGGACTCGAATCAGCTGACATGATGCCAGTCATTTCAGATAAGTACAACTGTCACATATTTCTAGTTTCATACCTGTTTCACTAAGTTTGAACAAACTCACTTTAAGTGACATTTTTCTTAACTTTTGAAAATTTAGTCCTAAATAAAACTAAAATTAATTTTTAAATCTAAACAGAAAGTTTACAAAGCAAATTACTAGAAATTATCAAGAGGTAAAGTAAAAATGAAGTTTTTATTAGTGATGAAAAATCTCTTCTTAAATCTGATTTGAAAAATAAATAGCAAAGATTAGTTATTATGTTACTTTCTCTGATGATTATCACTTGTATTGGAGTGCAAACATTTACTTAAATAACTTATTCCAGTTTCCTTCTTCTATAATTTCATGATATGATAACCTTTGAAACATACATGCACACTTGCATATATTCACAAAAAAACTTCAGATAGACAAGTGAGAATCAGTAACAGCTATTAAGTTGTCAAGGCTCTTACAACTGGTTGGGTGACAGAAGAAAAATCCCATAAAGAACTTATTGTTTATCTTTTCATACAATGTGATTTTTGAATATGTAACCCAAATGGATATTACAAAAAACAAGCAAACAAACAAAAACAACAAAGAAGTTACCTTTTTAAGAGAGAGGCCAAAAAAGTGTGGTTATATGCTTTGTCCAGAGTGCAGAAGAATTTGATCACAGGCCAAGAAATATGGAGAAAGAAGAAATTATTCAAACGTAGAAAAACAAATGCCAGATTTTAAGAGGCAATTCTGATAATGTAGAGTAATACATCTGACTCCTTTCATTTTATTTTTGGTCAAGGATGATGAGATGGTCCCTTGAGAGGGTGGGTGTCCTCATCAATTCAATCCCACCCCCCCCCCCCAATGTAAAATACTAGAAATGAAACAGGGCCACAGAAGAAAATAATGGTAAGCTGCTATTGCTAGCACAGTGCTTGGTAGATACAAGTATTTGTTGAATTATTAAATAAATTAAATTACTATACTTCTTGCTCTCTAGCACACATACTAGGTTGATGGTTTTAAGTGATGCTTTAATTTATTTCAACATGAAATTCACTTAGATGGGACAATGCCTTTCTCTGCCACAGTTTAATCAACTTCAATAGTGTCCAGATGGTGAATTGCATGATATTTTCCTCCTCCTAGACACAGAACAATCCATACACAGGCTCCCCTGCAGTTAGATGGTAGTCATATTTTGCATTATGGCCAAAAGGATAGGGGTCTACTACCACTTTCAGGTCTAGTTGGAGAACTTATACATTACTGTTCATGTTCCCATCTACCAAAATTTTAGAAGCCATATGTTTTTGTAAGACAACAGCATTCTAGGAAGGAAAGGATATGGGTTCTGATTTACCACTTAGAGGCAATCTGCTAAGAAACCATTATCTTATTCATACTGGGATCTAATAAACATTAATGGAGTCATACCACTTGGATTTAAGGAGTACTTGTTATAGCATCTAGCAGTGACCACTCTGATTGATTCATTGTTAACTGCCACACTAGTGATAATCACAGACTGGTAATGCATCTCCTCAATATCAACTCTCTCCATTTTTCATTGTTCATTTACTCTTCGTACTAGAAATTTTCAAATATGATTTCTTGATGACTAACTCTGTCCATATTATCCTTCATACTTATCTTTCTCTTCCTTCAGTCCAACTTCCCAATAAGAAAATGGACATTGTCCATTAGATAGACAAAATCCTGGAAGACGGGCCATAAAGAGATCATGGCTAAAAGGCTGTTCTGCAGGATTCATAGCCTGTGTTGATTTACATCTTAGACTTATTTGTGAGTTTGAAATAAAAATAATATGACTTTTGAAGGAGGAAGGTGGATGACTAACAAAATTTCTAAAATCAATTAGATATACATTTTCTTCCTTATCAGGTCACTTCTCAAAAGCTACTTTCTTTATTGTATAAATATACATTGTTACATAAAAATTGTTTACTATTCCCAATGTCTATGTCTTAGATGAAAAAATAGAACTTTTCTTGCATCCCAGCTCAAATCAGAGAGTAATGGATGGTTTATACTGAGCAGAAGAATCCTAAGGTCATGTCTGGACCCAGAGGGAAAGAATGTCATGATAAATTAGTAATCACTGAAATGAACGTGGGAAGAACAGCAGTGGCATATATGCCAAAAATTTATATCCCTGACCTAACTCAATTTGTTATACAAAGTGAAAAAAAAAATCAGTACTAGTTATTCAAGTGGTGGCAAGATGCTAACAATCCATATACCCTTCTAATGAATATGTTCAACTACTTAATTGGGACCAAGGAATGTACTTTCTAGAAAAGCAGAGAAAAACATGGTCCCAGATGTGTCCTGCAGGACCTCCTAGGGGAAGACTCAACTTACCCCTAAATAGTAATTGACACAAGATAACAAGAGGACCAAAGGGACAGTTTGCTTTATTGTGCACTTCAGGGATAGGAAGAAAAGACAGAATTATCTCTGAAGTTCTGGACAGTTTTTTAAATTATCATTGATTTAGGAGTAAACACCAATAAAAAAGGGCAGACTCTAGGTATTAGTGCTTCACTAGATGACTACAGGAGACTGGGGCCTTCAGAATTTTCTCTAACTGATCAGTTCCATTTCTTTTTCATGAAGAGACAACTTGGAAAGTCAGAGGCCATGTTCTTATGAGTCCACAATGGGGATGATTTACTACACCTGGAAAGCCACCTGCTTTGCTGCCACCTAAGGTCATAAGACTTGAATCAGAGGAGGACTTAATGACTTGAGCACCTTTCTTTCCTGCAAATATGTGCAAGACAAATGATGAATAGCACTCAATTATAATACCGGTGTTGATCCTGAATTTTAAGTCTCTAAGAATTGCAGGGCGGTGGGGGACAACTGGCAAAAAGTGTTCTTGAATTAATGCACAGCAATGCACCTCCAACTCCCAGGGTGCTCATTGGAGCAGTCAGGCCACAAGATGTATCTTTAATTTCTGCAAAACCTACTTCTAGCTAGCTTGAACGGGAACATGATCGTAACAGATGTCTCATGTTTCTCATAGTGTGAGGTTGTCAAATTTTGTGGGATAAAGTTAACCAGAAAGATTCATCCTTTTATAGAGCATTCTTTTTGTCTGTCATTGCCTGAGCATCCTAATCAAAGGAAATTTAAGGGATTCTGTGTAAAAACAGGGACAGTGCATTTCAGCAGTCAGAGTGGACCAGTGAACAAGAATCTCATGAGGGAGGGTGAGCAGACAGGGTGTTATTCCTGGTGCTGGCATCACTTCAAAGGATAGCCTTGAATGAGACATTTAGCCTCCCTGAACCTCAGTTTTGTCATCTGTGAAATGAGGGGAAGAGTTTCTGCCCCTTTTCTCCCTCTCAGGATTATTGGAGGATTAAACAGATGAAGGCTGACAGATGAAGTACATTGAGCCCATGGGGGGAAAAAAATCAAGAAAAGACATCATCTACGTACATTATATTTTCGTTATTATTAATTTCCAAAGGTAAAGATAACCTTGTAAAAGAATTGTGTAAGCTGACTGTTCTCTTGGAAACAAAACAGAAGCTCAACCTGCATTAGAAGAGGGCTGCCAGGGTCGAATATGCTTTACGAACCTATTTTGAGAGAGAAAAGATCAAGATCTTTCCACTCTTTTGAGATTCTACCACTATAATACTATCTTAGTTATTATCTTTGTTAAGGATATATTAGTTGTATTTTGGAGTTTTCTGGGTGCATAGTATTATGCAGGTAAGATATATATATATATAACGGTTATGTATAAAACGTTTCCAGTTCACTAATAAGGAGGGAATAGAGAAGACAGAAATAAGAACAAACCCACAAAACCAGAGTATTATAGTCTAGATATGAAGTGCCCCCCAAAAACTCATGTGAGAGACAATGTAAAAAAGTTTAGAGGTGAAACAATTGGGACATGAGAGCCTTGACCTAATCAGTACACTAATCCAGTTGAATGGCATAACTAGGTGGTAACTGGAGGGTGTAGTTGGAGAAGGTGGATCATTGGGGGCATGCCTTTGGGGTTAATATTTTGTCCCCCATCTGCAGTTTCTCTCTCTCTGTCTCCCTCTGTCTCTCTGTCTCTCTCTCTCTCTCTCTCTCTCTCTCTGTGTCATTGCCATGTTGTGAGTTTTCCTCCTCCATGCCTTTGTGCCATGATGTTCTAGTTCTCTTGGACTGAGCAATGGAGTTGGCTGCCTATGGACCAAGAACTCTGAAACTGTGAGCTCCAAATAAACTATCCTCCTTTAAAACAGTTCTTGTCAAGTGTTTTGGTCACAACAATGGAAAGTTGACTAAAACACCAAGTAATTTCATAGTCTAGTATGTGCATAAACAAATTAAAGAATGTGCTTGCCCTAAAGAGAGTAGCTTGGAAGAAGATTCTATGGTTCCTGGATCATGCCCTGTATTTCTCCGCTTTAATGAGAAACTTGGTCTAAGAGAGACCATTTCTACCAGGAAATGACAAAGGAATAATATTTTTCTCTCCATGATTCCTTAAAACCAAAATGGGCTTATTCCTACTCATTCCTATCTCTAATGCCACTCTATCATAGTCAAATGAGGGGAAAACAACATTCTGGAATTACTTATAAGTAATTAAAGATCATTCAACCACTCATTATTTCCAGGTTCCTCATAAGAAAAATGTCAAATTGGACCCAACAATTTCTTTAGTTCTAGCTATGGTTCTTTGATGGGCGAGACCACATTGTCAGAGTGTTACTCCTCATTGAAAATTATTATTTTTGGACTGGAGATCAAACTGCTACTTATCAACATAAACCTTCAGAGATCTAATGTCCCCAGAGCTTTCCATAACAATTTTCACTTTATAAGCATTTATATATTTACCTTTGGCAGTACTAGGGATTGAACCCAGGGCCTTGCACACACTAAACACTCTACTATTGACCCATATCCCACAAAGCTTCCTTTGTGAGAGCGGGAGGTAGAGATGATGAAATTTTTCCTTCTTGCATTGTCTGTATATTTTTTCAAGAATTTAGTATATTTTAATTTTAAAAATCATGAGGAGTTAGCATGTTTAGTCCACTTCTCATTAGTATTGATTATAAAATAAATCAAGGAAACTTTGGCAACTGCTGGGTATGCCTGTTATCTTGATTCTTGTTCCCTATGCAAAGGAAGCAAATAGAATCAGTTTTTAAGGTAGAAAATTTACAACGAGAGATAAACCACAAACACCGAAGTGTTCATATCTGCAAAAGGATAAAAGTCAATTTTCAAAGTCACAGTAGACTACCTTCAGGGTAAGATGTCACATCATTTCCTTAGGACATGATTTCAAGAAGCTGGTATTTAATTGTTTTAGAATTATCAGTTATCATGCCATGTTCACTTGGTCCACTTTAACATGGTCCACTTTACATCATTAGCAATTAGGGAAATGCAAGTCAAAACAACACTGAGATTTTCTCTCACATATCAGAATGGTAGTTATAAAAAATACAAGCAATAATAAATTTTGGAGAGGATATAGAGAAAAATGAAAACTTTTATACTGTCAGTGGAATTATAAATTAGTACAAACACTATGGAAATCAAAGGAGGTTCGGTTCCTTAAAAGACTAGTCGTGGAACCACTATATGACTCAGCTATACCACTCCTCATTATTTATCCTAAAGAATTAAAGTCATTGTACTATAGTGATACATACATACCCCTATATATAGCAGCACAATTCATAATAGCCAAACTATGGAACCAGCCTAGGTATCCGTCAATGGATGAGTGGATAAAGAAAATGTGGTCTATATACATGATAAAGTTTTATTCAGACATAAACAAGGATGAAATTATGACATTTGCAGGAAAATGGATGGAACTTAAGATCATTATTTTAAGTGAACTAAGTCAAACTCAGATTAATAGTTGTATGTTTCCTCTTTTATATAGAAGCTAGAGCAGAAAAAGGAAAAGAAATGTGTGTGTGTGGGGGGGTATCACATGAAAATCAAAAGGAGATCAGATTAGGAAAGGGACCAGGGAAAGGAAGGATGAATGGGAGGAAGGAGGAGAGAGCTGGGAGTGACACTGGCCAAATTATACTCTTATATTGTGTGCATGTAGGAATACGTAACAAAATATTCCATTATAACTGTATAACTGTAATGCACAAATAAAAATTAGGAAAGAAATTTTAAAAATGGTCCACTTTTATCCAAAAGTACATAAAGCTTAACTCTGTAAGTTCTAGATTCCAGAGTAATGGTGTGTGTGTGTGTGTGTGTGTGTGTGTGTGTGTGTGTTCAATAGACTCAAGTGCATACCACGCACCTTACTACCTTCTGATAGTTCCAGAGTGAGTTGAACTGAGGGTCAGTGGTAAGCAGGTAGGGACCACTTGGTTGCCACTGCAAACTGTTAGGCAGCCTACAAGTCTGTTGAGACAATCATGGTTTCACTTTAAACTTGATATATTTTATCTTCCTAGTAGATATACTGAAAGTATAACTCTTAGCAGTATTTTAGAACAGATACCACAAGAGCAAGCCAGGAGTTTACAGAACAAGATTGCCTGAGTACTTCATGTACTGAAATTCTGGTTTTCATCATTGAACTAATTTAGGTTGGATTTTATACAATTTTCTACAGTTCTAAATTTTATCTATAAACCAGACATATATGCAATGATAACACTAAAAACTTATGAATTGGGGCTTTGGGGTCTAAACTTTCTCTCTAAATGACCTCAGATTTAGCCAAGACATTGAGATTGGCCTTAAAAAAGATTTCACTTCTGTATTCATGCACAATTTCTCAGCTTTCTTTCTTGGATAGTTGCCACCGAAGAAATTTGTGCAAAAGCTACTGTCTTTTACCAAGAGAAGAAACGATTTCCCCTGAACTTACAGTAATATAAGGCAATTCCATGTATTGGAAGCTGTGGTTTGTGGTAGGCACGGATCTGGAAGTGAAGGAAGGGTGGCCTCACTGAAGGACATAAACCACTTCAAACATGCATAATGTTAATTCACTTTGCAAGAAAATCTTTGCCTTTTCATATAAAAATTAGTTTTTATTTCCAGTTTAACTCCAAGGAAATCCCCATAAATCTTGCTTCCATGTATGAATATATAGTGCAGTATAGCTATATCTAGTGGGGTTCATTTTGACATAATCATACATACATGGAATATAATTTGTTTCATTTCAGTCCCCAATACTTCTTTCCCTCCTGATCTGTAGTACTCTGTCCCTTGTCTATATTGCATTGGTCTTTCATTGATTTACTTATTGTTTTTTAATTGTTGTTTTATAGCTTTTCACTGTAGTAATTCAACTATGCATGTAGTAGAATTGAGTCAATATCAGTTCCTTGATTTTCCCATCCAGCCTTCTGCCTCCTTAAGCTCCTTTCTCTATTCACTGACCTCCCTTCTATTTTAATGGGATTCCCATCCCCCTCTCTTTCAAAAATTCCTTATTTCTCTCTAGCTTCCACATGAGAGAAAATATTTGACTTTTAACTTTTGAGTCAGGCTTATTTGACTCAGCATGATGTTCTCCAATTCCATTCTTTCACCAGCAAATGGCATAATTTCATTCTTTATGGCTGAGTAAAACTCCATTGTGTATAGAAACCACATTTTTTTATCCACTCATCATTGATGGACACCCAGGCTGGCTCCAGAGTTTAGATGTTATGAATTGTGCGGCTATAAACATGGGTATGTATGTATATAACTGTAGTATATAAGTTTTTAGGATAAATAATGAGGAGTGGTATAGTTGAGTTATATGGTGATTCCATTCCTAGTCTTTTCAGGAACCTTCACATTGATTTCCATAGTGGTTACACTAATTTAAAATCCCATCAACAGCGTAAAAGTGTTGATTTTTCTCCACATCCTTTCCAGAATTTATTATTGTTTGTATTCTTGATTACTGTCATTCTGACTGAAGGGAGATGAAATCTAAATGCAATTTGATTTGCATTTCCCTGATTGCTAGGGATGTTGAACAGTTTTTCATTTATTTGTTGGTCATTTGTATTTCTTCTTTTAAGACATGTCTGTTTACTTCTTTTGCCCATTTATTGATTTTTTTGTTTGTTTGTTTTGGTGATAAGGTTTTGAGTTCTTTACATATTCTCCATATTACAGAAAAGTTCTTATCAAATGTGTAGAAAATTAGAATTGTCCAAAAACTTATAATTAGTCTAAGGCTTAGTCCAATCAATAGAAATTTAAAGATTTTTAGGAATGGGTATATGCCCTGCATTCACTGAGATTGTAATATTAAGAAAAATCAATTATTTCTAAATGAATCGACAAGAGGAGGCAGTAAGATTAAAGCTGGAGGAAAAAATTAAGAACAACAAAAATACTAGTCAATACAAAGTTAAAAACACCATTAATTTTGGTGTACGACCAAAGATCACACAAACTATTTCAAAAGTCTCACAAAAACAAAATGTTTTCAAACCGTTCTACTTACATCTGCTTATTGCTAATCTGGTAGGAAGAAAGATTCTCTTAATAAAACTGAATTATACCTATTCATAGTTTTAATTCTGAGATGGATTCTGTTAAAATATATATACATATATATGCATAAAATTTTAAAAGAAACATGTTCGACTTAGTTGTGGTGGCACACATCTGTAATCACAACAATTTAGGAGGCTAAGGCAGGTGGATTGCAAATTTAAGGCTTGCCTCAGCAAGTTAGGGAGACCCTGTCTCAAAATAAAAAGGGTTTGGAATATAGTTCAGTGTTTAGGACTCCTGGGTTAAATCCCCACTATCCAAAAAAAAAAAAAAAAAAAAGGAAAATTTGTTTGATTGGTGCATCTGTCATTAGCTCAGATTTAATTACCTAATTTATCTTTAGCCAACATCTAAATAAAAATGCAAATATACTAAGCTTTATAACATTAACTTCAGAACTCTAATAGTTAAGAATGCTAAGTATGGAGAATAAACTTTAGTTTTAGTGAAAGAAGAAAACTACTTTCCAGTTTAAGAGATGTAGTATTATTCTATGTGAGAAGAGTAGGCATCACTAAGGCAAAAACACAACCACCCTTGCTGGGTTCTGGTGCCAGGAACACTGTGAATGTTTCCTTGGATCCTGTAAAAATAGCCACAGTCCCGGCACTTCCAGCTCTGGGTCATGGTGTGTTAAACAATATAATACCTCGTCCTGATGGAACTTCTTTGAGCTAAAAAGCTTTCACCTGCATTATTCCATTAACCTTGCTGCATTGTTATGGGAAATGTGTTTATTTTTTGAAATGACATTCAGATACATCTGTAAAAGAACACTTCAGGGCTCCACAACATTCTCTTCTCTTTTGGCCAACACATCACCTTTTAAAAATCAATAGTTTATTTCTTTCTTTGTATCATCACATTTCAAAACTGTAGTAGCTAAGAAATGTTAGCATAATTTTTTCAAGGATGCACTCTTTCTAAATTACTATGCCCTCATTTTTTATTCTGTCTACTAAGGAAAAAGGTACTTTTCTCCCATTCTTTATAATAGTATTGGGATTATGGATTTTTTCCTAAATTTTAGTTTTAAGGGACATCTATGTACATCAATTACAATCTTGCAAAATTATTATGTACCAGTTGATTGAATTAGCTCATGTGTTTTTAAAACAACTGCCATCCTGCCTTCCAATCAATTCAAATATTCAGAAACATCAGTTTAGACTGGTGTAGCTTTTCTGTAACATTCTGATCTAGGCTGCTCTCCACACATATCTTATTCTCTTTTTTCCTCCACATATTTTATTCTTAAACTATTGCCTTTCAAGGTATAAACTCTCTCTTGAAGATCCTCAAACTTCTTCTCATTTGAACTTCTACTTTTTTTTCATTTTGATCTATGTTTGAATTGTTTCCAAATTGCCATCTCTAACCATATCCCCCTTGTAGCTGAATTTATACATACTCTTCAACAATAATTGCTTTATTTTTACCTCTTTTTAAAAATTCTTAAATTCTGCTGTCAGTATCCTTTATTACCCAAATTATTTTGTTTTATATTTTTTTCCTGAAATAACTTCATGATATTTTTTGACAAGCAAATACTGAACTTTGGAAAGTATACTAACCTGAGAATTTTAGGAATGGGTTTATGCCCTGCATTCACCACTAATGAATGATATGACTCCCAATAAAACCTGAAATTTACAGAAGGTCTCTTTTTGCTCACCTCCAAAGAGAGCTCATTAAAAATATGAACAGCTTGGTGTTTAGGTTTTTAATCACAGTTTTGCCAATGAGAAGCTCAAAGTCTACATATTGTCCTTATTTATATCACTAGCCAGTTTGCTAAAAAACAAAAATAATAATAATCTATGAAGCCACTGTTCTTTTTTAATGGAATCTAATCACAGTAAATATTTATCATAGGTCTATACTTGAATGCCTACGATATGCCCTCTAGTCTTATCAAATTGCCTTCTCCCATAACTGTCACAGAAACTTCTTATCCTTTCCAAATAGTTTATTTTTCTTTCTAAGGACCTTAGAATTTTAAAAAGACATGACATTAATATCAATATGACCATACATTCTCCCCAAATCCTGACCCGCTCTGCCTACTTATTCAATTAATATTTCACCCACAGGTATCCAACTGCATATTTAATGCTCCCCTGTCAGATATTTCACATGTCCTGTGTGTTATACAGCTGATGAGTTGATTAGGAATTAATTTTCTGATATATTTTTCTTTGATATTTTCCTCTCAACTATATCATCAATTGTGTTGGTGACAGACACAGATAAAGCAAAGTGAGAAAAGACATAAACTGATTGAGATCATATCAGGCACATCAAAAGTGTTCAATAATAATGCCGAGTCAAATAAGCCAGACTCTCATTTGGGGAGGAAGCTAGAGAAAAGTAAGGCAAGAAAGAGGGTGGGGGTTGGAGCTCAAAAAAATCGAGGGAAAATTAATGGAGAAGAAGAGATTGAGAGGGAAGGAGGAGGGATGAGGAAGAGAGGAGATGTGGAAACAATTTGACAAAATTGTGGTATGTACATGTGTAAATATAGCACAGTGAATTCTGTCTTCATGTATATCTACAAAACATTAATTAAAAAGAAACAATAAATAAATGGAAAGTAGACCAGTAGAGCAGAAGGAGAACATGGAGAAGGTGGAAGGGAGGGAAAGAGGAAGCACTGGGGACTGAAAAGGAGCAAATTAAATTACATGCATGTATGGATATATCATAGTGAACCTCACTATTGTATCTAATTATAATGCACTAAAAAAGGCATTTTTACCTATCGATAGATAGTATCATTGTTGTTTTCAAATTAAGACCTTATTGCTGAATTTAACTCTATCTCCATTACTCAATGGGTCTTCCAAACAACCCTCGAGGAAGCTGCACTTTGTCTCCATTTTACAGATGGGGATAATGACCTCTTGAGGGTTCGAGTGATTCATCTGAAGTCACAGTCAAGAACTCAGACTGAACTTTTCTACAACCACTTGCCTGTGCTTTGTAGTGATAATACCAACACATTGCTTAGCTGGCTTCCCCCCATGTTACTACATTTTCTACACTTTTCTTTACACGTTATTCAAGCTCCCCAAGTCAAATTCACTTTTACTTCCCAGCCTTGATGAAAAGAGTAGAGGTGGAAATCTCTGGTGTCATTTAAATACCAACTTGATCTTTACTTTCAACTTCTCTACTCCATCTCTAGTCCATACTCTCCATTAAAATGCAAAACTTCCTTTAAAGCCCAAATCAAATTCCAGTTCCCCTTGAAACCCACTGGGATCTTTCAAGTCAAAATTAAGCACTTGTTTCTGTACGTGTCTACAGTGGTAGTGACATTACAATGGAAAATGGTTTTATAGCTTGTTCACCAAGTATGGCAAAAATATCTGCTTTTCCTGTCCAGATCATTTCTCCCTGTGCCCATGGTGTCTTAGATGTCCTACATAAAATTGCACCCTTGGCCTCTGGCTTCTCCTGGAGTTAACCAGTGGAGAGTCCCCTTGGGAGATTGTTGGAAAGGCAAAAGAGTTAGACAGGATGTCTCCTCCTGTGGTCTCTTCCAGAATGCTGCTACAGCCTGGCTGCCTTTCTCGCCTTCAGGTCAGAGCTTCTGAAGCAATGTTCCTCCATTCCCTAATATTGTCCTTCACCTTCCTCTCCTAGACCTAGAGTGATAAAAGTAGTCAAAGTTTTACCATCATGTGACATCATCTCATTTCTCTACCCATTGTTCCAAATACCCTTTATAGGGTGCCACTGATTTCCTGCTCGAACCCTGCCTGGTGAGCTTCTCAATATGTTTCCTCTAAGCTGCTGATTTTATAAAACACATTATTACATTTATTAGAAGCATGCCTTTGAGATAGGTCAATAAACTCTGAAAGATGATGATGGTAACAGCCAGCATTTGTTGAACTGGTATTGTTTCATTCTCCAGAGTATGATGAATGTGTTAATCTAATGTAATTATTATCATTATCAGCCAAGTAAAGCAGAAACATGGTAAGAAGTTCCTAGAAGTAACTTAACCAAGTTCACTCTAGTAGCTGAGTGGAGCTTAGGAGTCAGATCTGTCCAAAATCTAACCTTTACTCTTTAGGTCTAAGTCAGGGGTTCTTAACTGGGGCGTGCATCAAAAGCACCCAAGGACTTGTTAAAACACAAACCCTCGGGCCTAATTCCAGAGAATATGATTTTGTAGGTGTGAAGCAAGACCCATGCATTTGGATCTCTAAAAAATTACCCAGTGATGCTAATATGCTAGTCTGGGCACCACAAGTGAAAAACCACTAGTTTATGTAATACTGCTTCTCATACACTTTGTTCAATAGTGTAGACTACAAAATGGCAGGACTCTCCATCTGACTGTCTACTTGGAAGTCAGAAGAACACAGGGATATTACTGTATATAAAGTGGCAATCAGATATGATCCAATTCAGCCAACATTCTCTAAGCACCAATTAGATGTTGGAGTAATTTTCTGATGATAGATGTCATAAGGGAGATACACTCAAGAATTCATTCTGATTATGCTAATACTTAAGTAAACAAATAACTGATATGATAAAACTACTGTAATATGGCAAAATAATTATGTTGGTGCAAAGACAATAAATTCTATATTGAAGACCAAATAATGAGACTAAGTGTTCAAGGAAGAGGAGTTTCCTCCAGGGAAACAAGAAGACATGGACATTCTAAGGGAAGAACATGCCTTTTCAGCATGTGTACAAAAGGAACTAGAGAACAACTTAGCAAGTTCTGGCATTCAATATTTGTAGAAAACAAGAGTAAATGGATATTTTACCATTCTCTATACAACATGGGCCAATCTTTGCTCACTGGTTTGCACACATAATTGCTACAAATATTTACTGAATTTTTCCTAAGTGCTTAGACACTGGGCTCAACGTCAAGACCACACTGGAAATGCAGGTCCAGGGCCTGCTCTCAAAGAGTTTGCATTTTAGAGAATATCCAGTGACTAGATAGACTGTATTATGGAAAATATACTGAATTCAGACTTAATCCCAAGCAAAATATATTCATGAAAGTGAACCAGGACTCCAAAAGCATCAGACGTCATCTCAGAATAAATGCTCATTTTATGAAGTAGGAGGATCAAACTATTTTCTATGCCAAGACAGGCTTCATTTGGAAGATGCATATTCCTTTCTTCTTAGTTTAACAGCCAGCTGTAAACATGTGGCTTTTTTTTAGAAGTAACTTTCTTTCCCAAGAACCTAGATGTAGGGAGAAGGGGTGAAAGTATTTTCATCAAAAGCAGAATCTCATTCTAACTGCTCAGCACAGCTCAACTCACAGTCTCATGAATGATTTCTAAACTAAGTAATTTAACAAAGTGATGAAAAAAAAAAAAATGGCCCATTAATCTTAGGTTGCATGCTATGATTTAACTCCAGCTTTAGCATAGCAAAATATTATTTGCATTGATTTGTAATATGCTTTATGGCTGCATACATTATAGGCTCAAGACAGTTTTAAATTATTGACTGGGTTGACATGATAAACTACACAGGGGTACTATCAGATGGCACCTTCATGCCATCTGCTTCTAGTGTCATATTGGTCTTGGAATAAAAAATACAGTTTGCTGAACACATGATATAATTCCAAACACCATTTCCATTTGGTGGTTGTAATCATGAAGCTCTCAGCTAAACATTATTCCTTGGATAGCTCATATGCAGGTAATAAATTCTTATATTAACTATCCAACCATTATTATGGCATTTCCCTGCTATATGAACCTCATAGAATGCCCTGCTCAGTCTGGACATGAGGACTTATTTTTCAATCCCTTCAAATGCTCTGGGGGATATTTTCCAAGACTTAAATTGTGGTCTTTGGGACCCAATTGAAAGATTCAGGATTATCTCTTACTAACTTGACCCAGGGATTTAGCATCTCTAAATATTACTTTCTGAATTCATAAAATGGAAATAATAATAGCACCCAAATTGTAAGTTCAAATTTAAAAAAACGAAGGTAGCAATCTATTATGACATGATGAATGTGGTTACTAAGAGTACTGAAAATCCTTTGCATGTGTCCTATTCAAGGAACTAGAATTTTAAGGCAATTTTTTTTCACCTTATTTCCAATTTCATCTCTAAGGTTCTACCACATACTGGCAAACACACTGGCATTTTGGGGAAGGAGCCCTACAACATTACTTGGATATGTCACTATAGGTTCTTATAAATATGTTACATATATATATATATATATATATATATATATATATATATGATTTGAAGGCTATCTTTGAAGTTCCTCTTTGTGCCTCTATTTACTTTTCTCTAGAGTCTTAATACTGCTTCTTGTAGGTACCAGTGGCCTATTGGAACCTGTAGGTACCTGATGGTCTGTTGGAACCTTCTGGATGAGAGACTTTTCTCTCCCATTCCTATTGATAAGAATCCTTTTGGATAAAGACAATCTTTTGGATAAAGACTATGAGAATATAAGTTGTGGTAGGACAAAAACAATGCATAAAGAAGAGAAAACTTACTTCTACATATTTATACCTATATTTACTATTTTTTAAAAAAAATTATTTGTTTTTATTAGTTATACATGACTGTAGAATACACTTTGATACAGCACATATAATGGAGTATAGTTTCTCATTCCTCTGGTTATACATGATGTAGAATCCCACCAGTTGTATAGTTATATATTTGCATAGGGTAATGTCTGATTCATTCTACTATCCTTCCTACCCCCACACCCCTTACTATCCCTTCACTCACCTCTATCTAATCTAAAGTAACTGTATTCTTCCCTAGGCAATCCCCCCATTGTGAATTAACATCCATATATCAGAGAGAGCATTCGGCTTTTGGTTTTCTGGGATTGGCTTATTTAGCGTAGCATAATATTCTCCAGCTCCATCCATTTACTGACAAATGCCATAATTTCATTCTTCCTTAAGGCTGAGAAATATTCCATCATATATATACATATATATATATAATCACTTTTTTTATCCATTCATCTGTTGAAGGATAAAACTGTGTTGATTACACAGTTTAACTATTGTGAACTGTGCTACTATAAACATTGATGTGGCTGCATCACTGAAGTATGCTGATTTTAAGTCCTTTGCATATAAACCAATAAGTGGGATAGCTAGGTCAAATGGTGGTTCCATTTGAAGTTTTCTGAGGAATCTCCATACTGCTTTCCATAGTGGTTGCACCAATTTGCAGTTCCACCAGCAATGTATGAGTGTACGTTTTCCCCCATATTCTCATCAACATTTATTGTTGTTTGTATTCTTGATAATTGTCATTCGACTGGGGTGAGGTGAAATCTTAGTTTTGATTTTCATTTCTCTAATTGCTAGAGATGTTGAACATTTTTTCATAGATTTGTTCATCGATAATATATCTTCTGTGAAGTGTCCGTTGAATGCCTTAGCCCATTTATTGAATGGGTTATTTGTGGTTTTGGTGTTAAGTTTTTTGAGTTCTTTTTATATCCTGGAGATTAGTGCTCTATCTGAGGTGCATGTGGTAAAGATTTTCTCCCATTCTTTAGGCTTTCTCTTCACCTTCTTGATTGTCTCCTTGGCTGAATCTATCCCATTTATTGATCCTTGATTTTACTTCTTGCACTTTAGGAGTCATCTTAAGGAAGTCAGATCCTAAGCTGACATGGTGAAGATTTGGGTCTACTTTTTCTTCTATTAGGTGCAGCATTTTAGGTCTATTGACTAAGTCTTTGGCCCTCTTTGAGTTGAGTTTCATGCAGGGTGAGAGGTAGACCTTTAATTTCATTTTGTTACATGTGGATTTTCAATTTTCCCAGCACCATTTAATGAATAGGCTATCTTTTCTCCAGTGAATGTTTTTGGCGTCTTTGTCTCTTATGAGATAACCGTACATATGTGGGTTTGTCTCTGTCTTCTATTTTGTCCCATTGGTCTACATTTCTGTTTTGGTGACAATACCATGCTGTTTTGTTACTGTTGCTCTGTAGTATAGTTTAAGGTCTGATATTGTGATGCCTCCTGCTTCATTCTTGCTAAGGATTGCTTTGGCTACTCTGGGATTTTTTATTTTTCCAAAAGAATTTCATGATTGCTTTTTCTGGTTCTATGAAGAATGTTGTTGGGATTTTAATTGGAATTGCATTACAAGTGTGTAACACTTTTGGTAGTATGGCCATTTTGGCAATATTAATTCTGCCTATCCAGGAGCATGGGTGATCTTTCCATCTTCTAAGTTCTTCTTCAATTTCTTTCTTTAGTGTTCTATAAATTTCATTGTAGAGATCTTTTACCTCTTTTGTTAGATTGATTACCAAGCCTTTTTTTTTTTTTAATCTATTGTGAATGGGATAGTTTTCCTAATTTTTCTTTCAGCAAGTAGATTAATCATTGATGTATAGAATGCTTTTGATTTATAGGTGTTGATTTTATAACCTGATACTTTGCCAAATTCATTTAAGAGCTTTAGAAGTTTTCTGGTGGAATTTTTTGACTCTTCTAAATATAGAATCATGTCATCGGCAAATAGTGATAGTTTGAATTCTTCTTTTCCCATTCATATCCCTTCCCTTTAATTTCTTTCTCCCATTTTATTGCTCTGGCTAGAGTTTCAAGGACAATGTTGAGTAGAAGTGGTGAAAGAGGGCATCCTTGTCTTGTTCCTGTTTCATTAGTAAGTATATTTATACTTATATTTCATGTGAGATACCTTTTCATAGATGAAAGATAGAAGAGAAAGCAAATGTTTCAATGCTCTGCAGGCACCAGAATATAACAATCTGGGCATATCCATATATTCTTCATTCCAGATAGAATAGTGTTCCCTCAGGGCTAGACTGACTGACCAATTGAAATGTCTGATTTTATCTGTTATGGTTTATATACCAGGTATTCCCTAAAAGCTCATGGTAAGACAATGCAAGAAGGTTCAAATGTGGAATTATTAGATTATAAGTTTTAATTCAATCAGTGCTTTAATCCATTGATGGATTAACTGGGTGGTAATTGTAGGCAGGTGGGGAGTAGCTGGAAGAGGCAGGTCACTGGGGGCATGTCTTTGGGGTTTATATTTTATCCCTGGTTAGTGAAGATCTCTATTTCCTGGTGCCAAGTCCTGAGCAACTTTCCTTCACCACACCATTCTTCCATGATGTTATCCCTCACCTCAGGCCCAGAGTTATGAAGTTGACTGACCATGAACTGAACTTTAGATATTGTGCTTGTCAAATAAACTTTTCCTCCTCTATGTTGTTTTTGTCAGGTATTTTGGTCACAGCAATTAAAACTTGACTAAAACATTATTCCAAATTCAGAAGAACCAAGCAAATTTGTTGAAAGGCTACCCAGACTACCATCCTATCTTCTCTGAAAAACCTCTGAGTGCTCATGTTAAAAAACAACCTCACGGGCTAGGGAGATAGCTCAGCTGGTAGAGTGCTTGCCTTGCAAGCACAAGGCCCTGAGTTCGATCCCCAGTACTGCAAAAAAAAACAAAAAAGAGAGAAAAAGAAACAACAACCTCACTTATATATGCATATACACATGTGTATATAGGTGTGTGTGTACATACATACTATAAAAATTATATTTTACATACACATACAGGTTTGTGTGTTTTTTTCCTTTGGCACATTAAATTATAGCTACACAGCTTTTCTTCTTGATTTCCTGTTAGTCACAGTGCTCGTGTACATCACTACATCTTACAGAATGTCCAGAAAAATGTCAGATATTTAGTATCTAGTTACTTAACAAAAAGTATTTGTTATAGAAAAAGTAATATTTCTTAATCCACATGTCCTCTGGATCATGAGTCCCAGGAGACAATGCATGAAGAACAGAATTAACTGTCAAACAAATCTAAGACCTGATGCTTATCACATTTCCTTCTTGGAGACTCATAATTCACTATGACTATTCAATAGGCTCTGTAGCCAAGGAAGTAGTTGGTCTTTGCTTCATCTAGTATTTGAGACATGTACATACACACCAGCTCCAGAAGGCAAGAACATTTTCCATCTCTAATGTAAAATCTCTACTTAAGCCTTGTGTAGCACCTGGCTCTCAGTAGATACCTAATGAATACTTGAATGAGCTTGAACATATAGCCTCCTTTTTAAGTCATAAAAGAACATAGTACATAATGTATTTTTATTTGTTTAGGGCATATAATTATCTACTATGATGGAAATATGAATAATTACATTAATACAAAACCATTTTTAAAGTAATATGTATATATAGTATTTTTAAAAAGTCTACACAATAGCATATTTAGTACTATTATGATGGCAAATAAAATACATTAGCTTTGAAAAACACACTATTAAAAACTACAACTTTCATTCAAAACAATCCATTCAGTTCATTTGTTCCGACTCCCTAGTATTTTTAGGATAAAAAGAGCCAATCATCTAAATGTACTTTTTGCCATAATATAACATCACCTAAGGAATTATATTTTATTAGGTAGAAATAAGATTTGCTTTCATTATTACAGTGCATTTGATAAAATAAGAATATTGCAGGATTTTTTTCTTATGTGAATTTCATTGCATCTGAAATTTACCTGCAAGATTCAGATCAAATTTCATGTCAATTTCTCCTACACTGCATAATATATGATGCCACCACAGACTTTAATCTCCATACAGCAAGCAGGGGTGAGGGAAAGCAGAGAGAAATGAAATAAGTATATTCAATGATACTTTACTAATATTTCCTCAAATACAGGGGGAAGTTACACCTGTATATAGAAAGATTTTTCACCATGGAATTTATAGTGGTTGAATTTTACAAGAACATTTTTCATTGCCAAAAAAAAAAAAAAATGCAACTTGATTTACCATTAACTAAAAATTTTCCATCTTTCCTTTTCTAGGTTTGACCTCAAGATTGTCACCTACCTTAATGAAAGTCACTCATATGATCTCAGAATGAATTCACAACGAAATAAGAAATGCTTAGCAAGAGACGTAAGGGGAGTACCTCACCCGACCCACAGAAAGCTATGTGTAGATTTCCCCCTCCACCTTTTGTCCTTCCATATTTTCATAATTTTAATGAAAATGTACAGAATAACTTGTTCAACTGTCTATAATTATTGTTAGAAAAACAAGAATATAAATAACAACCATATATGAAACTGTCTTGGGAAAGAAATTCTTGTATTTAAAGTAATGCAAATTGCTGAGTGTTAAATGCTAAATGGGATTGATATAAAAGGTGAGAGAGTATGAAAGATGACTATATTTCATATACTAAGGGACCTATTTCTCTCACTCTTGGCCCCTGTACAACCGAGGGCACATATTTTCAACATGGTGGGGATGTTTTGGATGTTAAGTTTGTAACAGTGGGAAAGAACAAAGATTACTGCCTCAGTTAGGTCAAATGTTATATAAGAAATGAATCAGAGATCACATAAAGATTCATGTTGTGAGTTACACAACAGTTACCACTAGCACCATTCACAGATACCAGAGAGTTATGCAATAAGTCTCTATATTTATTTTATTTTATTCTATTTTTTGGTACTGGGAATTAAACCCAGGGGTATTCTACCACTGAGCTATGTCCCCATCCTTTTTTATTTTTGATTTTGAGACAGGGTCTCGTTAAGTTGCTGAGGCTGGTCTCAAACTTGCAATCCTCCTGCCTCAGCCTCCAGAGTTCATAGGATTACAGAAAAGAGCCATCATGCTCAGTCAAGCCTACATATTTTAGAACAATTTCCTTTAATGTATTTATTATTTATAAAGACATCGTAATTCAACCACACTTGACTGCTTTTTAGTGATCCCAGAGATTGAACTAAAATTTGTGTGAAGTAGGTTCGTGTTCATTTCGCTGCCTACAATTCAGTGGTTCCATGACATGCAATGGTATTCAGGTAGAACTGCTGTTCTGCTACCCATCTGTGATCCAGGGAAAATACCTAAAATTTTGAACCTTGAGGACAAGGGGATAATAACAGTGCCTACCTCAGAGGGTGGTAGACAAGATAAAAGGTGATTGAGGTTTGTGCCCTTCAGGTAGGTATATCTATCATCAAGATCATCATCAATACAGATAACATCAGCACCTGAAAGCCCAACATTCCCTGGGCCAGACATACCCTTTTCCTTCAAGAATTCACATTGTATGTCAGATCCTAAAACTGTGGAGTGACAGAAAAATGTAAGCCTTTCTGCTTTTTATGTAGCTAATTTTGGCATCTTTCACTCCTGTCCACTTTAGGTCTTAGTTCAGTGTATTCCTGTCACATGCAGAAAAAGCCGCTCCCCAGGGAGAGGAGCAATGTAGTGTCAAGTGATAAAGGCATTCAGTGAAGTCCTTCATGCCTGGGGATGCCTGAGGCACAGCACAGAGGACCTCTGAGTTGTCAGCCCTGAGTTTACCTCCCCTACTATCACTGGGGGAAGGGACAGCCTCCTTAGCACATGGTCTGCCAAGCAAAGAAAGCTGCGGGGAGAATTCTAACACAAAAAGAACAGGCTTCAGTTTTTCCTTCTCTCCACTTAACAGATGCTCCCAAAGTGTTCCTGCTCTTGCCCCCTAAAATGTTACACCTTCCTGGATATGTAGGTCCCTGAGTACATCAGGGAAGTTCTTATTTGCAAACAACACGAACCAGATATGGCTGGCTTCGACAGAAAAGGATTCTTTTAAAAAAGATTATAGGTCTCAGAAACTAGAAACAGACTAAAGAACCAGAAGCCAAGGCTATACTACTGATACAGAATCATGATAAAGTGAAGTCAAATGTCCCAGTATGCCCTGCTGACCCAGTGGAAAGTGGACATGGGAAACTGATTCACATACTGCAGCTACATGGTTACCCCATGAAAGGATTCTTCTCTGCATTCTTTCATCCTCATATCATCATTTCTACTTCAAAGCCTAGGACAGGATGCCATTGGCCAGCTCTGAAACAGACAGTAAAGAATGTATCTGACATTTTCAACTTGTTTTGTGAATGAATGGTAAAGTGAATAATTTCCCAAATAAATAAAGAAATTTCAAATCAGATTCTTGGAGGTTCAAAAAAATAATAACAAGCAAATTCAAAAGTAGAATTATGAACATCTTAAAGTTAAAAACACATGCTTGGGTGTTCCAGACCTAAGTTCATATCATGAGCAAACTATTTGATTTCCTTCAAAGGAAAATAATATGGAAGATAATACCTACAGAGTAATGTAGTACTGATTAAATGAGATGATATATGTAGTACTGGTACATTCTAAGCATTTTGTTAAATTCTTCTTATTATTTTTATTGTTACTGACTACTAAAATAATTGAAAGAATCAACAGGGAGAGTAAAGATAAATATTAATACCATGCTAAGTATATTAATTATCTTAGCTGAACATTTGCCGATTCAATAATTAATCCACATATCATACAATAATCCATTAGCACATTTTTTTAAATTGGGGAATAGGAAGCATAAACAACAGACCCGAATTGCTCAGTTAAAATGTAATGGAGAGGAGATTCCAGTCAAGGACGATTTGGCTAGAGAAACTAGTCTTAGCCATAATGATAATAGTAGCCCTCACATCAAATGCATACCATGGAGATTATAGTTAGTAGTATCATATTGCTTGCTTGAAATGTTTTAGGAGAGAAGATCCTGAGTGTCAACACACACACACACACACACACACACACACACACACACACACACACCACAATGATAACTGTGTGCTGATGGATATGCTAATTAATTTAATTGTGTTAATCATTCCATACTGTATAATCATGCTGTAAATCTTGAATATAAACAATTTTGTCATGTAAACTTCAGAAAAGCTAGAACTGTAATGATGTGCTCCTCCAATATGAAACTGACTTGCAAAACGTCTAAATAACCTTCAAACAACACAATATAATGCCTGTCAATCAGGTATAATAATAAAATACTTAATGGGTTGGGAAAATTAAATAAGTAGTATTTATTTTAACTATTACTGTCTATTAGTTGCATATTAGTTGTATAATGTCCTCCTTAACTTTGGCCCACCATTTCTGAATTATATTTTACCATGGGGTCCTTTTCTAAAACACAGATCAAGCCTATAAATATTCCATGAAACACAAGATACCTGGGGTCCCTTGTAGCTACATCATTCTGTGATTCCATGTATGTTTTTGGTGTAACTTATTTCTAAATGCAAAAGTTTGAGGCGGAGGTTCCTGCTACAGAACTTCAAAGCCCCTGTCAGCACTTGGGACGTAAAGAGAAGAGAGAATGAGATCTCTCAACTTCCAATCCAAAAACTCCTCTAGTGGGTGGCCTTCACACCACCTCCTTTAGAGTGTCAAAATAACATCTTTCCTGCATTTGCATTGGGCATGGGTGCCTGTCAGTTTTTCTGGGTATGTATTAAACTTTCATTTATATTCTCATCTACTTAGACTCCTTATATCAATAACATTTTATTCCATTACTGATAGAAGCAAGGTATGCAAGCGGAGCATTGGAAGACTCCAGACTTCACCATTCATCTTCCTGTAGTCTTTAAAAGCACACATTATTTCTATCTCATGTAAAGAAAATTGTCTGAGGCAGGTTCATGACTTACTCAATACCACACAGCTTGACTACAAGAGACAATAAGGGAATAGTTTAATGTGATAGTTGTTATAATTAGATTATGGCTAACAAAATTAAAAAGTCAAAATTATCCTAACATATTGTCAGGATTTCTTTATTGCAGCCTAGATGTCATAATGTACACAAGATTGCGGAAATGATACCTAGGATCTTTAATTTGCTACTTAATATTTTGTGGCAAGGAGCTAGCTACCTGATCAAGCCACTCCTTCCCTATTGACTCCAGAGGTCAAATGTGATAACACCTTACTGCCTGCAGCATCATCCAGTTTTACCTGCAGGAATGAACAGCACAAGCAGGCAGCTGGTGTTGACAAATGGATACAATTTCAGTTTTTCAAAATGAGAGTGTCAGATTCATTCATTGTATCAAATAGATCTGTCAGATGGCTTTGCCAATTGGCCAATGGGTGTACTGAAAAACGTGTGCTGGGTTACTGAAAGGACTGGCACTTCACTGACACTGTCATCAACACATTTTATATTGGCATTTTGTCACTCATTGACTTGAAGGGTCATAGGGAAGCTCCATGTCACCAATCCACGGATTTACCACCTCTGCTCTACAGAGTGACATGTGCTCCTTTCCAGAGGGGACCAAGGATAACTGCGTGGACTTTTCAATCTGCTCACCCAAACTGACAACACGTGATTGGATGGAGAGCCCTTGAACAATTGCCCCAGAGTTAAAAGTCCTGGATGTTTTGATGGAGGACAGAGGATATGCACCTGCTCTATTCTTGATGCTATGCCTATCCTATGCAATTCTTGCTAATATGATTTCATACAAAAAAATTATATTTATAACAAGTATAAATGTCATCTTTATAAATCAGGCAATCACCACCACAGTGATATAAGTCTCTGTGTGTGTTGTGCTGGGGCTCAAACCCAGCTCTTGTGTGTGCTAAGCACATATTCCAGTGCTGAACTTTGCTCTAGCCTCCTCCTTTTAAAAATATAGACCACATCTAACCCATAAAGTCTTGTTTTATTGAATCATGGGGTTTATGATCCCTTTCAGAGCAGATAGATGATTTATAACATGAAAAAAGAGTTAAAGTCCCATAATGCCCAAAAGGAAATAAATTATAATATATAAGACAGTCATAATAATATAATAAATGACTAATGATTTTCCCCAGATCTAGATTCAATAAAGGGCTTTTTAGTACGCTGAACAATATCAAAGAACTTCTATAGGCATAAAATTGTAATTGATAAAAGAAAGCAGGCAAACTGTATTGGTAACAATGTGACGATATAGTGAATACTCTAATATATAAAAAGTTATTACAAATAAATATGGAAAAAAGTAAAGTTCATAAAATCACAAAAGAGGAAAAGCAAAAATATATGAAAATATATTCAACCTCACTCTTCTTATCTAGGAGTAGGGGGTATGAAAAATGGTGGAATGAGACAGACATCATTACCCTATGTACATATGTGATTACCCGAATGGTATGAATCTACATCATGCACAACCATATAAATGAAAAGATGTACCCCATTTGTGTACAATGAATCAAAATGCAGTCTGTAAAAATAAAAAAAGTGATTAAAAAAAGAAATAAAATAGATGTACACGAACAGAAAAAAAAAGAGAAATATAAGTAAAATCATTCAGATGTCTTGTTTTATTTATCAGAGGGATATTGATGAAACAAATGGCTAATACTGGTACTAAAAAGAATGTTAGAAGCCACAGGTGATGCTAAGTTGCTGGGGGAAAAGTGAGGTAGTGTAACCTTCCAGGAACACGTGTCAATATATGTCAAAACTGACAAACAGCTACTCTACTTCTAAAACCTCATTCTAAGTAAATAAATGAATAAATGCTCAAAGACTTATGAATATTTCTCTCATTCTTTGCAGGAGGAGAAGGCAACCCAAGTTTTGAGCAGTAGGCAATTGGTTAAACAAATATTGGAGTGCCATTCAATCATTACAAATTATGATATAGAGTTTTATTAAATGACACAGAATCACAGTTGTAATATAATAGTAGTGGGTAAAATATGTAAGTTGCAAAAATAGTTTTATAGTTTGAGCCAGCAATTAAAGATATTGTGTGTGCATTGTGTTTGTGTTCACCCCCCACCCCAACTAAAAAATCTCAAAAATTACAGAGGTCATTTACTGGAAGTGGTATTTTGAGTTATTTTTATTTTTTTTCTTTATACATACTTAATTTTAAAGTTTCCACAATGAGTTTGCTTTCTGCAATTTTTTAATTGGTTCTTTTTAGTTATATATAACATTAGGATTCATTTTGACAAAATTATAAAAGTATGGAATATAATTTCCTCTAACTCAGTCCTCAGGACAGTACTTCCCCTTTCCTTCTCTTCCTCCCTCCCCCTGTTCCCTGCCCTCCACTCCACCGATTTTTCTGCTATTTACTTATGGTCTTTTTTTTTTTTTTTTTTAATTAAGTGTCTTGTGGATGGACATGATGGTGAGATTCACTGTGGTCTAGTCATATATGTACTTAGGAATGTTAGGTCAGATTCATTCCACTGTCTTTCTCTATCCCATCCCTCCTCCCTCCCTCTCAATCCCCTTCCTCTATCCCACTGATCTTTTTTTTTTTTCTTTTTTCATAAAAGTCTGTCTCATTTCTTCTCCTCCTTCTCATTTTCTCCCCCCACCATTCCTCCTTATTTTGGACTAGCTTCATAGATCAGAGAAAATATTCAACTTTTGCCTTTCTCAGTTTGCCTCTTTTCACTTAGCATGGTATTCTCCAGTTTCATTCAACTAATAGCAAATGCCACAATTTCATTTTTCCTTTGACGGAGTAAAACTCCATTGTGTATATATACCACATTTTCTTTGTTCATTCATCTATTGAAGGGCACCTAGGCAGATTCCATAGCTTGGCTGCTGTGAATTGTACTGCTATCAACACTGATGTGGCTGTGTCACTTTAGTATGCTGATTTTACATCTTTTAGATACATACCTAGGAGTAGGCTAGCTGGGTCATGTGGTGGTTCCATTTCTGGTCTTTTGAGGAATCTCCACACTGCCTTCCAGAGTGGTTGCACTAACTTGTAGTCCAACCAACAATGTATGAGTGCATCTTTTTAGTTTGTTTTACTTTGGTAAGTGAAAACATTTTAATTGTCATCCAGATTTAGATTTCTCTGATTTTCCAATTATTTTGCACTACAGCTGAGGGTATTTGTGTGAAAGAAAAATCAGCCATTTTTCTGCATTAAGTAAAATGTATTTTCCACTAATCACTTAAGTTGGTAAAATCTGTACATACAAAAAGTGTTAGGGTTTGGTTATGCTATACCTTTCAAAGCATGGGAGATTTGGAGTAATTTCTTTCAAAGTTTTCCTCATAGTGGTACTAAGGTAGGTGTGAGGTGGCAGATGAAGGAAAACAGTAATTATCTTGATGTAGGAGAAAAACAAGAGTCAAGCAGATCTATACTTTCGATAAAGTTGAATGTCTATTTCCAAATGTCCAAATGTCTATTTATACTATATGCATTCTTCTCTCTCCCTTGCTCTTTCTCTCATTGACAGGCTAATCGTGAATTGTGGCTGAAATGACCAACTGTTGACTGCACGTTTATACTCCTTGGAGTTTGGAGACCCAATCCTAACAACAGAGCGGGCGCAGTATTCTCCATCTCACTTCCATCTGAGTGTGACCATGTCACTGTTCACCAGTCCAAAAAAATGTGTTCAGAATTTATATTGGACATGAAGAGTCCACAATTGAGCTTGGAATTTTCTCTCTCCTTTCCCTTCTGAGACAAACCTAGAGGCACAAGATGAAGACGGGAGGCTCCTGAACCATTTTGCAGAAAACTCACCTCCGAACCACCTAAGCCTTTACTAAACTACCGAGTGGATGAGAAATAAATTTGCAATGTGTCACTTCACAGATGTTTCAGGCACATCTCTTACTCTTTCTTAACTACTGCATTTTTGTTTTTAGGCCTAAGTTGCTCATTTGTAAATGATGCACTTAGATGAAATCATTTCTAGTATCTTCCACTCTTTGTACTTTTCCTATTTTTAAATTCTCAGACACACTCCATGTTTGCTTACATTTTAAGTTCATCAATAGTCCTCTCTTTCTCACAGAGGGACATTCTTCATGATTCCAGGGAAACCACAGCAGACTGCTTCTTTAGTTTGTGAGATGAGTCCAAATAATGGAGAAAAGGAGACAGCGATGACCCACAGAAGTGCTTCTGACAAAGGAGAACAAGAGATGGAATGCTGAAGGATTCTTACTAATGATGAAGTCTGACTAGAGAAATGGCTGGGTCCTATAGAGATGATTCGTTCAAAGGCATTTGGGAAAGAAAAATTTATGAAAATGTAGAGAGGAGACAATGACATGAAGTGCCTCTTGGTCCCTAAGTGGATTTTACTAACAAAAGATTTAATGTTTAGTTGTGAACCATTAAAATAAAAAAAAAAATCCTCTGTCCACTTTTTCCAGAACTTTCCAAAGCCCTACAGAACATCCGCAGAAGGAGAGAATGTCATCCCAGGATAATCAACTGCAAGTTGCTAAATTAAGAGCAAAATGTCCTTAACCTTGAACATTTTTCAAAGAGTTTTAGAAGAACAAGGCTCTCTAGGGGATTGTATAATTACATGATTGTACCCTTTCTAAGAGGTTATTTACAGATAAGGAATGTTTCCCTTCTACTCTTCAAAGCAAAATATATGAAATAAAATAGAGATGGTAGTATCCTTCAGAGTGATTGTGCAGGAAACCTGTGCAGACTTATTCCACTTTTTCCTTAATCCTTGCTCTCACACTCCTGATGTGCAGAACTCCCAGCATCTTCGAGGAGATGGTGATATATATCAACCACATTGTGCTCTATGAATGTAATACAACCATGATTCGTCAATTAAAAATAATTTTATTTAAAGAGTGTGAGCTCCGGATCAGACTCCCGAGATTCAACTTTTTAATCTACTACTTACCAGTTGTATGACTCAAACAAATTAATGAAATTCCACTATAAAGTAGGAAAATGAGGAATATCTCCATGCTTAATTTAAAAAATTAAAGGTTAATACGGGTAAATTTCCTATAATCTTGCTTGAATCAACAAATTCTATCTGGTATTGTTATCAATGGCCAATTTAGGGTATGGCCACTTTGCCTTCCTAAGGCTCTCTGTAAACAACACTCATGGCACACTGAATCCCACACTGAAGATGTTCTCCATAAACAAGTGGTTCTCCATTTGTGATCACTGGACCAGAAACACCAGCCATACCTGGGAACTGCTCAGAGGTGCAAACCTGGGGATCTGGAAGCCCTGAGGATACAGCCCAGATATATTTTTTTGAACAAGACTTCCATGTAGATTTGAGGGCAACTGTGAACTGAGACATCTGTCTGAGAACCTCCTGAGGATGTTCAGCAAAAATAGTCTCCAAGACCGTGCACCTGTGGAAGGGTGCTTGCCATGTGATTTTTTGGCACATCAACACTTGAGCATCTCTGCTATTTCTAATGCATGGTTTATTGCTGTTTACTCTTTGACAGGATTTGTTGTTCTTGCTATTTATATCGTTATCATTTTATGTCCATCTCTGGAACCTCTAAGTGCTCTTTGTCCCACACAAAGAGTAGTTGCTCATTAAACTGGGTGTCCCAAAAGTCTCAGCAGAGCTTCAGGGCGAATTCCTCCAGAGGAATAAATACTACACTCATGAGAAAGTGCCCTTTGAAAGTTTAATTACTTAAATCTGTTTGGCATTTATTGAGTTTTGATAATTTTGAATAATACATATATTTAATTTTAATTTTTTGTCTTTCAATGTTTGCCATCTTCAATCAGGACAGAAACAAGTAAATACAATTTAATATTTACTTTTCAAAATTCACAAATGTAAATAAGTATAAAGAAAATTTCAATAATTAACTTTCAAATGATTTTTGGGGTTATGTTTGTAATCCCATCCTTCTGAAAGCTATTAAAAATTTAAACTGTACTAAGACATTTGGGACAGGCTATATTGGTCTTGAATGTAATTTCATGGTGGAAAGTAGAAGAAATATTTTATTCAGATGTAAAATCATAGCCACACATCTACAAAAAAGCAAGTCATTAAATTAAATCAAATCAGCTATTTTCCTGTGTGTATATAGATGCTAAAAATTTCATTTACTACTTGCTAGCAGAGACAAATACACACATATACATTATATATATGTTAACTAATTTTAAGTTGTTCATATATACATATGAAATTTTTAAACTCAGGAAATTATGAAGTAGCCTATTTTTTTCCTCCATGAATTGTAAAGGAATTTTGTTTTCTACCTTTAAAATATAATGTCAGTCTACCTCATACAGGTCATAGGTTCATGTTTGAAAATTCATCATTTTAGACATGACACGTTTGTTCACTAGGATACTGGACCCCTGTGTCATTTTCAGGTGCTCTTCACTTGAAGAAATAAGAAAGTAGCATGCCTGGGTTGTAGAAAGTACTCATGGTGGATGGCAGGTAGTTGCCAGTTGATGTTACATCATGTCCATAAACATGTAGGACCATCAACCCATAAAGGTATGCATGTTCCATGTTCAAATTTGAATCCATTTTATCATTGATCCCAGGCAAAAATAGTAAGGCAAGTGTGCTGTTGGGGTACAACAGCAACGGTCTTGGTTTTGTTAGTATGATACATCCCCTCACCAGGCTTTTAGCAACAAAACCTGTGTACCTCAGGTGAACCAGTTCAAGACTTTTGGGTCGCCTAAGGGATAATCTGAGGAAAGGGAGCTTACTACCATTATGCATGACCTTGCACATGTAGGTATTCAATACATTTTGAATGAACGAATGAATTGGTGTCATCAAATAACCCTCATCTTTATCTAAGGAAAGTAACTATTGAATAGGCTAGAATTCCTCCTACCCCATATGAACTTGCAACCACACAGATATAATTATAAAAAGAGTGAAGAGAATTATAGAAATGAATCCACCTTCAGAGATTCACACAACTTTAATTCAGTGGTAAGAACCTCTGTGTTGTCAGTCACACAGACTGAGTTCAAGATCCACCTCCACCATTGATCAACGTGAGCATTTAACTGTTTCTGAGGCTTCCATGTGTGCACTGTGAGGATCATCTATCTTTTTTTTTTTTACTGTATGACTATCTGAGGATGAAATGACACAATCCAGTTGCAGAGGTCAGCAAAGTTCCTTGCACCCAGAAAGTACTTAGGGCATTAACTGATCTTCATAGGGTAGAAACAAATAAACAAGAAAACACACCCAGACACTGACTCATATCCAGCGGTCCCTGATCTGCCATAATGACAGTCTTCCATTCAGCCTAATCTCTTACTGTTAAGACTGGAGAAAGGAAGATGAACAAATTAGAATAAACCTTCTTTAGACAGTTTTATATTCCTAAGTGAGCAGAATTATATATGAAAAATTGATGTTCTGCAGAAATATAAAAGGACTCTTGTTCTTTATGTTATTTCTTCAGAAAACCAATTTCTGGATCTAAGATGCACCTCCCCACTCTGTTGCAACTCTGCCATGATCGAATGATGGCATCCTCAATGGATAAATCAACAACACAAGAAACAAGTTACCTTAAAAGTGGTTGAAAATTCATAAAGTTGATAGAGAAAATTTATGGTTTATCAGTATATATTAAAATAAAGTAATATGAATTACAGGTAGAGTATGCCTTCTCTGAAAATAAGTAGCTTGAAAGAACTAGCTTGGATTTTAATTTGAGATTGGTTTTCAAATTTTGGAATATTTGCATATACATATATATGATGAAAATACCCTGAGCATGGAAGCCAAGTCTAAGCACAAAATTTATTTATGCTTTATGTACAGCCATTCACATAGCCTGAAGGTAAATTTATATAATATTATAGCGTGTCTGTGTTTTGACAATGACTAGTCTCATGAGGCCATGTGGAATTTTCCACTTGTGGTGCTATAATGGTATTTAAAAAATTTCAGACTTTGGAGCATTTTAGATTTCAGGTTTTAGAATTAAGGATATTCAACCTTAATTCAACCTTAATTCAATCTAAATAGAAAAAAAAGTCCGCAAAACAATGAGTTGTATAATATTTCTGTAAAACGGTTATAAATATGTTTTGAATACTGCTCTTCTAAGAAAAAAATTTCTATATTAACTTTTAACGTACAATTGAACACAATTCAGCAAAGCTTAAATAAATATTTGCAGAAGTCCTACAAGATGAAAAGTACAGAATTAGATGCTACAGGAGATAATTGTACTCCAGGATGAGTAAGACCCCACACTTGACCTCAAATAAATTAACTTTAAATAGAGTGGATGAGTCATGAGCAGGATGTAAAAATACTGAAAGGTCAAGGTAAGTCCCCAAATGAACATGTGGGGATTCTTAAGAAGGAAATAAAATGTTAGTTAGTTGTTGAAGGAAAGGCTGAAGGAAGAACGTTCCCTTTGGGTTTTGAAGAGACCCCCCTTTTCTCCACCTGTCAACTCTGAGGCTAGGGTGGCATAGGGGCTCTTCAGAAATGGGCATCAAAAATGTTCTCTACTTTTACAGCAGTGGCTGAAAGAGGATCTTCTCACTAGGATGTAGAAAAACTACATTTTGAGCATTACTGAGGTCAGAGAGACAGGAGTTTGAATATCCTGGTCCATCTCTTGTACTGTGTGTCATGTATGACCTTCCAATGCCTTATTGTCTTTACCTGTAAAAAGGATTTCTCCTACCCATGTGAAAATGAAGGATATAAAGCATATACAGGGTCAAGCCTGAGGTCTGACATACAGCAGGTGCTTAGTGTGGTCAATGTGGTGACAATGGTAACAACTGTGATGTGCAAGTGGTGGCACTGATGTGAACTGCACACAGAGCTGACCCTGACTGGGGCACAACTGAAGGATTTGCAGGTTCCTGAGGCATTACTTGTAAGTAATGCTTAATAAATGCTAAGTTGGTTACCCTAGTGATCATATGCAATTCAAGACAGGGAAGGACTTACTGGGCAATAATGTTAGCCATGGAAGCAGTCACAGCAGCCAACATTGATTGAGCTCAACCCAAGTACCCAGTGCTTTCCAAAGATCTATTCTTTTATTCTTCACAATAACAGCATGCAGTAGGTCCTAATATCACCGTTCTTTTCTTTTAGATATAGACTCAGGCTTACAGATATTACATGAGGTACCAAAAACCCACTGTTAGTACGTGATGGAAATGAGTTCAACTTTTGTCTGTCTGACTTGGCCTCGATTACAAAACTATATAATTAAGTCTTTTTCCCTTTGCTTGATGCTCCTTTTGCTTGAATATTTTCCTTGGGGGTTCTCTGGGTGATAAGGAGAGAAAAGTCTTTCTCCTTGACTCTGACTTACCCTAAGACCCAATTTGCCTTCTCAAACAAAAGACTGTTTCAATGAGCAGCAACAGATGCTGTGGACTGGTCCAAGATGAGTGAAGACTAGGGGTCAGATATCAGGGGAAGCAAATGCTGACAACCCTGCCCTTGCACAGGGACACGACAGGGATGTGGGTTAGGGGGTAATGGAAAAAGGCGTAAGACTGATCACACCTGAAAAGACTCACAATAACGCTACTAATAAATAAGCAATGGACCCCCCTGGACTGTAGGTGTTATATTAAGCACTTGACATGGATAAACTTATTTAAGCCTGAAACAGTCCTAGGAGGATAGAACTGTTATTATCATCATTTTGCAGGTGGGAATAGTGAGGCCCATGGAATCAGTTTAACTACCCAATCAGTTAGCAAGTGAAAACAGAGATTTGAGCCATATGTGTAACCACCTATACACTTAACCGTAGCTATATTGGCACCCTGAGATATAAAAAGTGCAATAAACTTTTCCCAGAAGTCATTCTTGCTGTCCAAAATCGAAATTCAAGTCCACAACAGAGAGGGGTGGGTTGTGGATTGAAGAATGGAAGGTGAGTGAATGCCTGGTGTCTGTCATTTCATAACCATGTAACCAGCCTTATGTGATGCAGTCTTGTGATGATCTCCTCAATCAATTATCAAAAAACAGGAAGCAAAGCTTAGAATATAAATATGTCCATTTCAGGAGGATGGCAAGACAGTATATTTGGCATTGAGTTTAACTCTTCCAGAAATGGTGGTCCCAGTAGGCACAGAAACTAGTAACTATGCTCCTTCCAAATCCAAAAGCAGCATTTCATTTTCCTAGTACCACTCTTATGCCAATCATTCATCTACTGGCCTGTTTCACTATTTCTATATAAAAAGATGCTAAGTCTATGTGATGAGGAATATAAAGGGTGGCTGAGAGGGAGCCATGGTGCCTCAATGTGGGGTTTTTTTTTAATCTTAATTCTATTATGCCAATTCCACTGAACTTAATTATAGTGAATACAGAATTACACAATTACCCTCTGTTCTGTTCTTCAGATGCTATATTTTCATAAAATTTACTACATGCTGCTCTCCTCCTAAACACTAGAAATGGATGTGTGTTGATATAAAATGTGTTATAATTACAATTAAAATATAGCTTACATAATGATAGTGTTAAAATAAAATTATAGATGTGTAGAGACAACATGGTCAGGCATTCTGAATATAGCTACATATTTAAACCAATATCTGGTAACCAAATGAATTAAAGAACAGAATTTTGGTGAAGTCAAAGAGGCTATTTAAGGGTATATGAATAACTAAAGGGAATTTAAATTGGGGAGATAAAATTTCCCTTTCCAGTTTTCATTTAAAAGGTGAATGAAGAGTTAGAGGCATGGTTCAGTGGTAGAGTACAAACTTATCAGGTACCACACCCTGGGTTCAATCCCTAGCACCAAAAGATAAGTAATTTTTTTAAAAAATAAGAAATTCATGAAAATTGTGAGTTGTATGAACTGTTCTAAGTATCCAAAGGAGTATTAAAACAGGCACATCTTTTCTTCTTGAATACCTGGGTAATTGCCTAAACTTTAGCAAATATATCAGAGATGACTAATTCTCAACCAAGTTTAATTAGGCATACAATGATAATAAAAATAATAATAACAGATATTAGAGCACCAACTAAAAAGTTCTAAATTGCTTCTCATTAAAGAAGTACCCAATCACAACTAACTTAAACCTTATAAAATATGTTCACAATTACAATTTCAGGGGGGAAAGCAGGAAATTGAAATGCTTCTTCTAAATGTTTGTCCTAATGGCATCTGACTAAAATAATTGCGTATTAAATATTACTAGAATAATGAGAAGCCATTGTGTTCTGTGTACTGTGAAAATAAACTACACACTTTCTTTTTCATTTGTGATAATTATTTTTAGCTAATATGGATTTTTCAGAACACAGTGCTAATTGCATATCTTTTTCACTCCTTTTCATGTGATTATTATTTTTGTGTGTGGAGGTGCTGCTGGGGATCGAACCCAGGACCTCACACATACTAGGCAAGGGCTCTACCACTGAGCTATATACCCCAGCCCTTTATATCTCCATTTTATTCAAATGCATGTCTTGTGTAGACCTTCCTTCCACAATTGCATACCCAACTGTCTAGCTGACATCTCTACCAAATGTCAGGAAGCCACCTAGAATCTTCTATCTTCAAAATTGATCTTTAAACTCCTAAGCTTGCCCCACCCAGAGCCTTTTGCATTTCAAAGGAGAGTATTGGCATTGCTCCAGATAACCAAGTTATGAATCTTGTATTTACCCTTTCTGGCTTTCTTTCTTTCACATCCTACATTCAATTCACCAGGGAATCCTACCTCAACTAAGTCACTGCTTGGAATGTCTTCTGCCAACATCCCAGCTCACCAAACCACCATCTATCACAGAAACACTTAGAAGTAGCTGCTCTCTTTCTCCCTGATTCCACCCTTTCCTCCTTATCCTCAATACTGAAGACAGTGTTAGTCTTTTAAAACAAAAGAGATCATGTCAAACATCTGGATCCTATCTCCGGTTGACTACATTACAGTAAAAAACAAAGTGCTTGTGATGACCTCCAAGGCCTGTATCCATCATGCCTGAGACCTCTGTCCTCTTTTTTCCTCTCCCTCTCCATTGACTGCACAGTTACAGTGGCTTCCTGGATATTCCTCCAACTTTCCAGGTCCACTTTAGCCTTAGAGTTTCAACACCAGTTGTTCCTGCTCCCAGGGAGTGATGTTCTAAATCCACTCTGCTAACCCTGACCTCAAGTCTTTGTGTGCATGTCCCCTTATCAAGGCCATCCTGACCACCCTATTTAAAACTGGAGCTACACATACACCCCTGCAGTAGGGCTGACCCAGCAGTCTTCAGCACGTTCCACGTTCTCTCCTTCCCTTTATCTCACAATGCTCAATTTCCAACATATCATAGGATTTATTTATAACACCCATCTGTTTTCACACATGCCAGTGTAAGCTGAGAGAGAGAAAAGAGGAGAGAGACAGAGAAAGAAAGCGTGTGCTTTTTATTGATGTATCCATGGAAGTGTACATGGTAGGGGCTTAATAAATATTTCTGGGGAAAGTTGTAGATGAGGAAAATAGGAGTGAAGTGAGAAAAAAATGTTTAAGGAATTTTCCAGAAACTCTGCGGCTAAAGTGTTTCAAAGGAATCCAAACTTGAGTCTGGCTGACTTCCACTGCTCTTAGCTTCTCTGCTACCTTAAATTCACAGAATTTGTGATTTGTTTAAATCAGGGCATGAAAATTCTCATTTCATTGAACAACATCAGTAAAGTGTTTCTCTCACTGCCCCTGCACCCGACATTCCATTCAAAGAAAAAACAGGAAAGAGTGAAATCCAGTATAGATGATAGGGTCATTTTACAGCAAATTTAGCAATAGTGATTATTTAAGCAATAGTGACATTCAATGATAGTACCATAATAATAAAATAATAGTTTTGAGATTTACAGAACACTATGCTAACTTCAGTGCTAAAATATTCCCATGCATATTCCATTCAATTCCTACAGTTACTCTGTCAGACAAGCATATTTTTATTGTCCCCATTGTAAAGATGAAGAAATTGATGAAATGTGAGATATCTGTTTCATCAAGGTCAGATACGTATTAAGTAGAGATTAGGGATTTCAATCCAGGTCTGTCTAATTCCAGAATTTTACTGTTAACCCCTATAGGAAATTCTGATAATTCCTTTGATACTATGTTTTCTCACGGGCCATGGCCCTGGTGATGTTTGCCTGACTGGATAACTTCAGAACATACTCAAATTTCAAACGTGATAAAAATGTTTAAATACTACTTTAACAGAAATATTTCCATCTAAATGATTATGCAGAAAGAGTGAGCTGAGTTGCTACCTTCCACCGAGATACGGAGGAAGAGTCAGCAGCTAGAAATGGAGAACGCACAATACCCAGAGATGGAGACTTTTGTAAATGGCCAATTATAAAACTATTAAGCTGCAGCACTTTTATAGCAAGAGGCAAAATAATCCATTAAAATGAAAATTCTCCTACCCTTCTCCACGGCCCACACAAACATTAGTGCTTCATTTGTTAGGAGGTACTTCCTGTGCTCTGTCAACTTGACTTTCAGCAATTGTACTAATCTATTCCTCTCACTTTTGCATATGTAGCTGAATGATGGATTTCCCCACTTGAGGTCTGTAGAAGGGTGGAGTGAATGAAATAAAGTTTAGGAAGAGCCATCAACATCCATGATGATGAGCACTGAATCAGGACAGTAAGAAACATTTTTTTTTCCAATTTATTTGAATAAAAATTCTACTGTAGATTTGAGTCCGCATAATGGGCTATTTGTTGACTAGAAGAGAAGAGGCATCTTTTGTTTAGAGGTATGAGTTTGTGGGTTCAAGTTTCTATGGGTCTACATAATTCATCTTGTCTTAGAAGTGAAATGCAATACTTCCGTAAATAGATATAGTAGCAATTGGGAACTTTGAAGTCTTCTAACCACTATGTTTTCAGGGTAGGCAAATCTATAATTATGTTAATCATTTCTGCATTTGTGCAATGACTGAGCAGTATGCATAGTCTTTAACAGCCTGAGTGTTGTCAGAAAAAAAAATGTTGGAACCCAGACTTTGCTCCTCACCAGGTAGGTGACTTTGGGCTATAAAAATCACTTTCCCTGAGCTGGACAATGAAGATGACAATATGTACATTTGTAAGACTATTGTGAGAACTAAATGGGAGGAAATTATTTTTAGTACATGGCACAGTGCCTCACTTTGGACTAAAGACTCAAATTGTCATTGTGGTCACTACTACTATTATCAAAAAGAAATTAGAACTCCTATTTGCATAAAATCTGATATGTAGCCTAGACTGTTGTAATTTTATAGATTTTATTTTTGATCCTATAATCTGAGAACTTGATTCAGAAAACATTTAGTAGTAAACATAATTGAAAGGAGGCTAGTTTTTAAACATGAACATGTCATAATATTAAGAATTATGATAGTCTTTGCAGATACATATTTTTCTATAAAAAGTGCTTTCTTTTATATGCATATAACATTTATATTTACTGTACCACTTAAAAAAACGTCCATTAATTAATTAGTCTGGCTATATATTGCATAAATGTCCTCTTAGATAGTAACCATATATACAATTTAGTTATTGGGAAAATGTGTTTGCAACTGTTTTTAGTTGCCTATTTAAAGTAAAAGGGGGACAGGGTAGAGTCAGCCTTGTTGCCTACTGTATAGGGACCCACAAGTTTAATATACTTTGTATTCCATTATGCCATGAAAATGTTTCTGTGCCCTGGGGATATCAACAAAAGATTTGCTTTAATGAAAGGAACGAAATACAGTTCCAAAGCTTCTAGACAGGAGGCCCATAGGCTACAGTTTACATCAAACGTATCTGCCCTCTCTCTGAACTGCATCAAGATGGGAAGGATGTATTAATGAATGCTTTAAAGCAATTACAATAAATGTTGGGAAGAGTTAGAAAGGATGCAGACTTTTGAAGATCCCAAACCAGGGCTAGAAGGATTATGTTTAAAGTATAGAAAATGTATGTTATTCTTCACTTGCTGAATGCCTGTCAGTGAAGAGTTACATTAATGTAGGAAATCAGTTGTTTTCAATTGCATGTGTCAAAAATTAAGCTCAAATAGTGAGAGGATTTTTTTTTTTTTTTTTAATTTAAAGACACATACTAGGAATTCAGAGGTTAATCTAGATTCAGTGCTAATTGGACTTAGAAGTTCCAGGTTAGCAGGGCTCCGGCTTTCTCTTTACCATTGAGCCCCATTTACTTCATTGTGAATCAACCTACAGAAAGTGTTTTCCTGCGTTGGATGGTCAATGGCCACCCCAGCATCCCATCAACCCAGTTTGGAAATTCCTGAGAGAAGAAATAATTTTCCCACTTTTCTTTGACAGATACATCTTGGGGAGGATTCTGATTGGTCTGGACAGTCAGAAACCTACAACTGAACCAATCAACAGATTTGCGTGGCCCGGGACAAGAGACTGATCCCTGAGGACAGGAACACAGGCAGACTGTCATTATTTAGTAGTTTTCCCAAAGAGCAGCCTAGTACTACTGTAAGATGAGATGAGATGGACGGGACACTGGATAGAAGAAACTGTAAACTGCAAAGTTCTTTCACCCTACCTTGACCACACAGTCAGCTCCCACAAGGTCACTTTCTCTACCACCACCCTTGATCTATATGATGGAGGAGCAGACTGATAAAAGAATTAAAAAAAAGTCTCAATATGGGAAATTAGTGAATAATGACCAAGGCAGCTGTGTGAAAATACCCTTTAAAATTCTCCCAAATTCTCTGAAAGTTCAAAGGGGGAAATGGAAGGATGTGTTATAAGGTTTTGATAAGAGCAGGTTTCCTCCAATCTAAAGAAAAAGAGGAGACACTCCTAGAAACTACATTTTTTAAAGAGAAAAGTCAAATGAAGTAAATGAGGTGTAGAGTAATTGACTTATTGAGGGTAACTTAGCCAGTTGATGGCAGGATTAATAAAGATTACAGAACACTCTATAACCTACCTATGGTGTTTTAATTCTAAGAAGACATAAGCTGCATATAGGTACAAAATAGAGTAGTTGTCATGTGTTAAAACTTCAAACGTTTATGAAACTGAGGTAAACTTGGTCATTCCTTCAATTATTCCCAAGGAGAAAAATGCCCAAAGGCATCTTAATTATATGGGTTGTGTATACATAAAACACATAGGGAAGCCTCTACAAATATAGAAGATGCATGTCTTCATTCCTTCCTTCTCTGCTCTTTTAAAAACTGTCCCTTTAAAAAGTTCCCACTCACCATCTGTTAGGTAAATTTCCTAAAACACCATAAATGTGGAGTCAGAGATTGTTATAGAGATTATTCCAAATGGCAGTGACACCTATATTTATGCAATTAAAAAAAAAAAAAAAAAGAGTAGGAAAGAGTTGCCTTTCAAAAAAAAAAAAAAAAAACATTTCCCCACTGTAGTAATATCACATTACCCTAAGAGCTGAGTTCTGTTCTATTACGTAAAAGAGAGAACAGGGTGGGAGAGAGAAGAGGCAGGGGGGCAGGTAGAAAGGAAGGGAAAATATAAGCACTTATGCATAAAATACTGTCTTGACATTGTATTCAAGTTTCAATGAGTAGATGGAAAAATATTAACACATTTTCAAATGTACTTCATTTTTGGTACAGTCTTACACTGGCATATGCTCCAATAAGAGTAGAGTTGACCATTATTTCCATCTAGTTAGTTTGGGGCAGCTGGGAGTGGGGGGTAACAAGTGGAAGAGATGCTACTCAACTCCAAGTCTATAGCCTGATCCATGTCACTACATGTAAAATACTGTTCATCCAAAACTGGATGTAGCAAAAGTTATTTATACTCTCATAGTGTTTTTGCTCTCAAGACACTAACAGAAGCCTTGAATAAAAATGTTCCCATTACTTCCCACTATAATATATTTTACTTATAGCCCATAAAACAGTGGTCAGAGGAGATTTATTCTTTGGTCACCAAATTATATAACCTCTTGACTTTAAGCCATCCCTGCTCTGTGATTATTTTCTCAAAATATGTTACTCATAGTCAATATTAATTTATGTTTAATCTTTCTTAGCATTAAGAGAGTATTATTTTGCACAGGCTCAAAAACAAATCTCCAGAAATTCCTCCCTGATGCTTCAAGGCTGAAAATGCATTGCAAGGCAGTCATACTGATTTAATTCTACTTGGCAGAGCCCTGGCCACACACTAATTTCATTAGCCTCAAATTCCTGGATTTGGAAGACCCACTGGACATGATTCCTGTTCTCAGCCTCGTCATTTACTAACCTATTCAGTGTGGCTACAGAGAGAGAGACAGGGCAGTTGCTCAGCTCCTATCTTTGGCCAGGAGCAGGAACAGGCAAATGAGAATTACAAGTCAAAGCCACTATTTACATCTGAGTAGTCATTCCCAACCAGGTCCTCACTTTCAGCAAAGAACTTCATCCCAAGGCTTTGCCAGTGGCAGCAGCAACAGCATCTGTTACATGTTTTGCTTTCTCATTACTCCCTCCTGCCCACCAACACCCCCAGTTTAGTCTCTGAGAATTTCCTCTCCCAGGCTAAAGACTTGCTCACCATAAATTTATACCTCAATTGATAAGCTTTGCATCACCTCCACCCTGGCAACCTGAAGGCACCAGAGGGAAAAAGACTGTAAAGAATCACTGTAAAGAATTCAATCATTTGGAGGAATTTATTTTCCACAAGGACAATTTTAATTGAGCTGAACCCTGGAATCCCAGAGAAGATTCACTTGTTCTCTTTTTCCTTTTCCTCTGATTGTGTCTGTAAACAAAGGGGTCTGTGCACCATTATTCTTCTTACTCATTTTGCAGACTGACAGAAGCTGGAAAACTAGGGGCTGGACTTGCATGCCAGGAGCTTCTGAAATCACATGCAAAAAAAAAAAAAAAAAAAAAAAAAAAAGCCACTGGGAAAGTAACACACACACACACAATCACACACATCAACTTGGGCAATGGCTAACCAATGGCTATATCTAGCTTGCAACACAAGCTACAAGTTGGTACAACCTCTTCTCAATAAAATGCAGGTGAAAATGGGGGGCTCTTTTCCCCTCAGCTGTTCAATCCAACATGAATAGCTGCAATTTGCAAATTAGAGGAAAATGACAGTGTTTTCTCTGAATGGTTTTAGTCCCAACCCACACTGCTCACACTGGCATTCAGTTCCTCTCCTCTCTGGCTCATCAAATGGGGAAACGTTGTAAAATCTGTTGTTTGTTTCCCTAAGTTGCTTCAGGTTCCAACACTAAGATGAGAATTGAGTCCTGCTGAAATCTTTTCCAGCAAACAGTTCTGAGCTCAACCTGCAAAGGTTTTCTTGACTTCAACATGTTTCCCTTTTTTCTAGACCCACAGGCCTATCTGCAGTAATGCCCATGCTCTGAGTGAAGGCAGAAACAGGCAGCAAAATCATTTGAAAATGCTAAACACAAAATGTACTTTCAAGCCCCAGAAATGAGAGGAAAATGCTATAATCACCCACCCCCCATGTTCCTGCCCATGGTCCTCAGGTGCATCTCTGATCTTCTCCTTTATGCAGCACTGCCCTCTCAAGTTGTCCAGTATTGAGCTCAGGAGAAGAGAAGTACTTCTGGGTTTTGATTACAAAACCCCAGGTTATTCCCCAAAGCAAGCAACCCAGAGTTAATCTACCCTCAAAGAACTTAAGGTTCTAAACATCTAGAGACTGTCCATACTGTTACACTCAAGAGGCATCAGGGATGGTCTAAGGATCAGAGGGTCCATGCCACTCTGCCCCTTTGGATGAATGCCCCTCCTTCTTGAAAACAAACTTTGCACCCCTGGAGGTGAGCAGTGACATGCTGAATCGGATAAGGAGTCCCCTCCTGAAACCCACACCCTTAGAGAAAAGAATTAAGAGATAATTCCTCAAATTTGGACAGCTAACGGTGCAGGGAACATCAGGCACAACTGGGGAAGGGATTAACAGGGCTTGGGTACCATTAAAAGAGCCTTGCATTAAGAAAGGGCCATCTCAAGACGAAGATGCACCAAGAACTTAGGAGAGAGAAAGAATTCTTGAGAAAGGAAGCGGAGGTTGAAGAGAAGAAAAAACAATAAGGAGGGAAAAACAGAGCAAGGAGACAGAGATAGATACATATACAGGAAGAAACACGGAGAATGGAACCCTCTGTCACGGAGACCCTGAAACTCATTTTCTGAACCTCAAAGCTATTCATTTTTACCCAATGCAGCACAGGAGCCACGGGGCAGAGGCTGCGGGAACAGGAGGCTAGAGAGCACTGCGGTAGAACCCACCGCTCATCAGTTCAGCATCCGCCTTCCTCCTATTTTTGCCATGGTTCTCCGGAACCCAGAGTAGGAGAACCTCGGGTCCCTGCTCCGCGCACCCCACCGCCCCAGGAGCATTCTTGCCTCGCTCTGAGAATCCTCCTTTGAGATCAGAGTCCAGGATTGGAGTTGGGGTCTGAATTAGGGAGGTAGAGAGCGAGGGGGCGGAGGGAGTAGGCAGCGAAAGCGATTTTGTTTCGCAGTTAGCATGAGCTCATCTCTGGGCTGAGGTCTTAAGTGGCAAGAGTAGAAAGCTGATCGTCCAGCTCCTGCCAGTGGCGGAACTGCAAATGTAATTTAGAAGGTGCAAAAAAAAAAAAAAAAAAAATGCCCGGAGGTAATCAACTGGGGGTTCACGTCTGCAGGTGGCATCTCCTCACTTGAGGAGGTTACCCCACGTCTCCTGCCCCAGGCTCTGATGAAGACTGACTACAGGTCGGAAATTCAGCCACAGAGAAAAGGGTTATTAACATCCACATCTAGGTTAAAGCTGAGCCCTTAGTTTAAAAAAATGCCTCCTTAAGGTCGTCTCAAAAATTTCCAAAGAAGTTGCGGTTTCCTGGGTGGCTCCGGGCTGGGACGCTAGGGAGTTAGGAAATGCCGGGTTTCGAGGCATCTTTTCATCTTTCATATCCATGCGCCTAACCTCCTTTCCTAGGAGCCCGGCACTTTTACAAGCCTGTTTTCGGACCATATTTCATTCTAATGCAAACCTATTTAAATCATCGCCTTGTTTTTCGCAGATTGCTTCTTGTAAATGGGGCCATAAATCCAGAATGTCAAGTCGGATGGAGTGGAGCGTGGACAGGGGAGAGATGGAAGGGAAATAACGCAAGCAGGGAAGGTACCTCCTAGGATGGAGAAGGAGGGATTCGGCGGGATTTCCAGAGTGGTAATGCGGGAATGCAGACCTGACCCCGCAACCCTGGAGTCCAAGCCAGCTATTAAGCCTAAGAGCGCCGGCAGCCGGAGCACGCTCCAGCCCGAGGGAGCGCCCCCCTACCTGAAAAAGCCTCAGGATGTTGGCTACCATGATGGAGACCGAACTCCCCGAAGCCCCAATCACTCCAACTACTTTCTCTGGCTTGACGAAAACCGGGGGCTCGCCGTTGGTGCAGCGCACGTCGGAGGTGTCCTTCTGGATGAGCGCCTGGACGAAAGTGAGTGACTGTTCGAGCGCATAAGTGTCCCTGGAACAAGTGTCCAGGATCCGCGCGCCCAGCGTCACGTTGGGCAGCAGGTTGGGATCGCTGTTGATCTGGTCCAGGGCGTAAAGCATAGCTTCCAGCCTGTGGATCCCGTTCTCCCTCTTGATGTCGCCGCAGGGCACTCCGCTGGGACCCTTGGCGTGCACCGGGAACAGCCCCCCGAGGGTGACGTCCCCCTCAATCCGGATCGAGTGCGGGGCGTACATCTCCTGGCCGCGCGCCGCCGCCGCCAGCGCGCACAGGAGCACCTCCAGCACGCAGCAGGGGAACTTCATCAAAGTCAGGACGCGGAGCAGCTTCCCCAGCTGGACCATGCTGCTCGGGCTGCTGCGGTGGCGGCGGCGGCGCTGGAGGGGATGGTGGTGGGCTCCGGAAGGTCCGGGCCCCTAGAGGTGAGCTCCTCTGGGGAAGCCCAGGGACTTCTGCAGGCACGGAAGGTGGGGGCGCCCGAGGATGGGCAGCCAGACAGGGTGAGGGGTCCCAGGGCGCCCGCCAGCCTGGGGCGCCTAGCGCTCTTGGGTTCGCCAGCCAGTGCGCCGCGCTCGCGCCCGGGCTTGCAGCTCGTGCTCTCGAACAGCCCAGCACTGGGGAGAGGGCAGGGATTGCTATCGCTTTAAATGGTCGTTCGGCTCCCTCTCCTCCTCCTCCCACTCTCTCCCTCCCTCCCTCGCCTGCTCTCCTTTTCTCCCCACCCTTCCAGCGCCCGCCCTCCCCACTGGTTTGCATCATCACGCAGGGAGGGGCTGCGTGCTGAGGTAAGGGGGGAATGGGTGGGCGGCTGGGGAGGAAGGGAGGTTGCCTCGAGATGGGAGTTTCATGGTCCCCGGGGAATCTAGGGATTTCAGGTCGCAGGCGAAAGCTGAGCTCTTGCCCCCAACTCACCGTGGAAGCCTCTTGCCTGCCTACACCCACACCCACATTCTGGGTACCGGTGGCAGCAGTCTTCGGATGAGGCTAGGATGACTGGTGCCGACTGCTCCCAGCCCCTAGGTCCGGAGCCTTGGCTCTTCCCTCTGGGAGAATGCGAGGGGGTGAGGAGGAGGAGGAGAAGCCAGTGAAGGAGTGGCACTGGGAGACCCTAGTCTTTACTCCTGATCCACCCATGTGCTAGTTTTTACCAAGAAAAACCTATAACCCACGGAGTCTGATTCATGGTTTAAAGAACATTTACCTAGAGGCATCTATAGGGCTAGGCTCTGGACTAGCCTGTAGGGAAGTAGAAGTCAAGAGGAAACGTTAGAGATAGCATTGCATCTTTGGTCTTCAGGGGTTATTAGGGCCACAGCTGGCTAAAGTGAACGCAGTCTCCAGCACCTCTGTGTGAAAAACCTCGGACTCATTGCTTTTCTTTCTTTTGTCGCAAGAGATGGAACAACTGAGAACTCTGCAGAGCACACTTTCTTCTCTAGCTCTGACAGGTGTAAGGCTCCCTCTTACCTATTTCCAGAGACGTTTATGGGCTGGTGACAGGCTTAAGCCGTTGGGAAACAGCAGGGAAGAGATGCTGGTAGGAGAAAGGAACACAGGGAAGTCTCCCCATTGATTAGGAATGCCTTTCTCTTTCTCTGCTGGGGATCTTGGGAGCAAAGTCAGGATGCCAAAGTAGGTTGCAACTGCAATTATGGAGCTCTTTATCAAAGGTGTTGCCTCCTGCAAAAGTTGGTCCATTAAAGCAACAAGTGACTCTCATTCCTATGTAAGGACATTTAATATTTTTGTCCTTAGGAACCAGAGTAGACTCAAGGAGATTAACTCAACCCTTGTTGAGGCTTTCTGTTGGAGCACACCAAAACCGTATTACACAGATTTGAGGGCAGAAAGCAAACCAGACACAGACTGCCTGTCTGTTGTTGATGATGGCAAGGTATTACTGTATTTAAGAGGAGTTGGGAGGGACAAAAGATGGGTAGTATATTGTCTCTGCCACCAACTACCTGTGTGCCCTTGGCATTTCTATTCCCCTGCTTGGGTTTTAGTTTCCCCATCTGGAAAATGATGAGATTGAATTGGATGCTCTCCAAGTTATCTTTTAACTCTCAAATCCTCTGTTAAAATAGGCCATGTCCCTTTGGCCATGGTGCTCTTTTTAGGCCAATGTTCTCTGTTCCTTTATTTGTAGAAAACCAGCACAAAGCTAGCTGAAGATCATTAGCAACATTTTCTGGTGTATAGGATTTTTGTTTTGTTTTCTTCTGTTCAATATTCATTTTCCTCCTTCTGTGTAACAGTCCATCAATTTCTTTTTGGACAGACCCCTGCTCATTTCAATGCTTATGGTTCGAGAATCCACTCCATTTCCTGCAGTCTAGGCCTGGCTAATCAGAGCATCAGATCCTTCTGGCCCAAGTGCTGAGTTCAAGGATGAGCAGAGAAACCAACCAGAGCCATTCAGAGTTAAGTCTCAGATGGAGTGAGAGTGGAGACTCAGGGCTACCAACTACTACACAGACATATTTCTGTTCAAATCAGATAAAAACGGTCCCCTTCCTCAACATGCTTTATGATTCTCTTTTGGGAAATGGTTATGCAATTCTGATTCTGTAAGAACAAGATGTTTTACTGTGATCTCCCATAAAACCATGCTATAATTCATACATAAACCCACCCTGGTACACAGTGTAACTATCAATCACCCTTCATTTGATGACTTCCTATGTCAATGCACACTTTGCACAACGGTGTGCAATGATGACACCTACTTCTCCCTCTCATTCCCCCAGCTGTGAGCATATAACCCTGTCACATTTTGTGCCAGCAGTTTCCACATGAACAGGGAGACAGTTGAATCCCAAAATAAGAGAAAGAAATAGAGACAGAGACAGTTAGGCAACACAGACACATCAAATGAAAGAGTGAGAAAGAATGGAGCTTCATTAAAACATTTGTGTTCCTGGAGCCAGGCCTGTTTGAAGGAATGCCTCTGGACTCTTTCAATTATATAGGATTTTCTTTCTGTTGTTCGAAGCCCCAAAGATCCCCTTCTAGTTCTTCTATCTCCATACACCAAAGAAAAATGGTGGAATTTCCGGAAATGGATATCTCGTGAAGATAGCACAAACTAATTTGGAAAGGACACAAGAAGCAAAGGAAGCCAGATAGGCATATTTGGGCACTCAAGTGCTAGTTTTTAAGCACCAGCACCTCAGGCAGTCTTTGACCAAGACTACATCCATTTTTAATTTTTAATTTCAGGCTATTTATTAGAACCCAGTGCCCAAAACAAAACAAAACAAAACAAAACAAAACAACAAAAAACAGAAAGGTAAGTAACAAATAGTGCCACCTGAGTTTCCATCTGCACATGTCCCTGGTAGTGCTGTCCTCCTTCATTTTCATTTCGCATCCCGTGATTGCTGAATGCACATCTCCTGGCTGACTGTGGAACCCTGCCTTATTCTGCGTTCCCTTTTGCTCTGTGCATTCTCCCCAAACATCTGGCAGCCATCGTTATCTTCCTTGTAGTGCAGCCATTTGTGTGCATGTCTTATTTCCCCTGCCAAGTTGTAAGATCCTTAAGGATAAGGGCTGGGGATTATTTATCTTTACATCCAGGACAATGCTGTGAATGGTGTTGGTGCCTAAGATGCACTCATGTGTTGAATGAATCAGAACTGGTTTTGTCGCTCCACACCACCTTTACCTGACAGTAACTGAAACCTAATTTGGGTAGAGCAGGAACTCTGGTAGATAAATTGCTACCATTTAGTAATTTTAGTCATACACAATTTCTGGAACTTAAAGGATAATTAGTGTACTTTGAAGTGAATTTTTTTTTTTTTTAAATTTTGAGACACACTCTCAGTAAGTTACTTAGGGCCTCCCTTAATTGCTGAGGCTGACCTCCAACTTGCAATCCTCCTTCCTCAGTCTCCTGAGTTGCTGGGATTACAGGTGCATGCCATCACACCTGGTTGAAATGATTTTGTTTTCAAAATAGTTTGTAAACCTAAAATGTAGTACCCTTAAGGAACTTGATAAACCTTTTATGAAAACTTTAATAGAACTTTCTGGAGTCAAGTGCTCAGTCCTGGTTCATTAACTGTGGCCACTGTCATAGGCTGCTTAAGGAGGTTACAAGCACAATCTTCTTTTTATACCCAGGAACTATGCACACCTGGTCTACCTAGGAAGAGAAATCTATCCCAGTGTGTGGCACATGCCTGTAATTCCAGCAGTTCAGGAGGCTGAAGCAGAAGCATTGCAAGTTTGAGGCCAACCTGGGAAACCTAGCCAGACCCTGTCTCAAAATAAGGTGTGTAGCTCAGTGGTAGAGCACCCTTGAGTTCTATCCCAGTACTGGGAAAAAAAAAAAAAAGTATAAGAAAGCAAGTTCTGTTACTAGAGAAGCCAGAAAGTAGTACTGAGTTTGGAAAATCATCACACATACTGGGCATGGTAGTACACATCTGTAATCCCAGCAGCTTCGGAGACTGAGGCAGGAGGATTGTAAGTTCAAAACCAGTCTTAGCAATTTAGTGAGACCCTAAGAAACTCAGCAAGACCCTGTATCTAAAAAAATATTAAAAAGGGCTGGAGTTGTGGCTCAATGGTTAAACACCCCTGCAAATGCACCAATGCAAAAAAAAAAAAAAAAAAAAAAAAAAAAAAAAACAACGAAAAACAACGACAACAACAACAACAAAAAATCATCACACATTGAGTACCTACAATATTTCATTCATCTTTACACAGTTAGTCAGGGCACACAGAATCTGGCCCTTCATAGATGACATGGTGGATCCATTTTGTTTCTTTTTTTGAGAATATGAATTGCAAATTTCTGTGTAAGACTGGTTCATGTAGAAATGGGCCAGTCATTGTTCTAGAGCCAGGAGTGATAGGAGGAGAATGGGGTTTTAGAGACAAAGATCGCACGGTTTTAAAGCTAAAATTAAGTTACTTACAGATCAGCTTTTGGATTCTGTCCTGTTCAGGACAGGAACATTTAAAAGAGAGCCCCAAAAAGTTACAGTTGAATGGAAGTTACAGTTAAAACACTCACCCAGAACAATCTTAGAAATAAGGCTTAGAATAAGCCTGGAAAAGATCATTTTGATCTGCAAGTACCTTCATCCCTACTAAAACAAAATTGGACTGTTTTCAAAGGGTGACAATAAAATGAAGACACATAACTATGTTACATTTACATTGTATAGAATCCAGTGAAAATAAGGCATGGAAAATACTGGAGAAAGAGTACTGATAAAAATAGAATCTGGAATGAAAGATTTTGGAATTAGCCCCTAAACACAAACAGCAAGGTAGACAGAATACTGGAATTACCCACATGGTCTATTACATTACATGGAAAAGTGCTCGTGTGGATGTAAATGAGGTAATCAATCAATTGGCCTAAAGGTAAAGAGATTATCTAGGGAGTCCATCTGATAGCAGAGAGTTCTTCAAACACAATGACTTTGCTTTGTGTGGTTGCAAAATAGGAAAATGGAGATGTGAGGTAAGATGAGGATGTGAAACAAAGGACATTCTCTTTTGTTAAGAGGAAGAACACATGGAAAGACCTAAGAGTGGCCTTAGTAACCAGTTGACCCCTGGAAGACAGCCAGTAGGAAGGCAGGGACATCAGCTCCATCTCTGCAAGGAGCCAATTTCTATTAATAACCTCAGAGAAGGTAGCAGTGGACTCTTCCCAGAGCCTCCAGATAAGATCTCAGCCTGACACCTTGATTTCCATCTCCTGAGGGCTCAGGAGAGAACCCAGTAGAACCTGCCCAGACTTCTCACCATAAATGGTAACTTGTGACATGACAACAGAAAAATAATACAAACAGACACTGTAAAAATGTTGAAGAATTTGAGAAAGAAATACACATAATTAGGAAAGAACTAGAAAATATTTTTTTAAAAGAACCAAATGGATTGTCTAGAAATGAAAAATACAATAGAGGAAATTCAATATATGAAATTCAATGCCTGAAGCAGCAGTTGCACACTGCAAAGAAATGATCAATGAAATTGAAGACACATGGAACATTAATCAAAATAGACCCTAGTTGCTCCCTAAATCAGGTCTTAATACATATTAAATCATGGAATTCATTCTGATAACAATGGCATTAAATTAAATGTCAATAACAAAATGGTGTCTTCAAAATCCTCAAATATTTGAAAATTAAACAACATAAGCCCAAATAACCCATAACTCAAGCAGACAAAGAAAAATTCACAGAAAAAAAAAAAGAAAATAATTTTAAATGACTGATAACAAAAGCAACCTGTGTACATTTGTGGAGTGTGGCCAACACTGGTGTTAGGAAGACATTGATACCTTAAATTTTTACATTAGAAAAAAAAAAAAAAAAAACTCTCCATAAGTTAAAAATAAGTTAACTCTAAGTAGAAAGAAAAAAGAATAAAGAACAGAACTCAGTGAAATAGAAAAAGAGTAAAAATAGAGAAAAATCAATAATACCAAAAGCTGTTCTTTGAAAAGTTAACTAAAATTGTCTTTCACTGGACAGATGAAAGAAAAAGGGAAGAGAGAAGCAACCAGTATGAGAGAACATCACTCTGGACCCTTGACTTATTAAAAGAAGAAGGAAATAAATGGTATGAAAAATTTATGCTCAAAAAATAAATAATAATGAAAGGAAACAGGTTCACTAAAAGATGTAATTTACCAAAACTGACTCAAAAGGAAACAGAAAATCTGAAGAGGTATAAAATCTCTTAAATTGACTTTTTGTTTATAAACCTTCCTATTGTTGCCTAGGCCACAGTTGTGCTGGAAATGAGATTTAACTATAAAGAGAGTTCTTATTAGAGGTGTTGAAATGTTCTAAAACTGATTTAAGGTGACAGTTGCACAAATTGGAGAAGTTAATAAAGGCTATTAAATTACACCCTCAAAATGGATGGATTTCATAAGTAAAATGTTTCTCAATAAGCTGTTTAAAATAAGGTCTATGAAATAATATATATATTATGTAGATAATATATATATTTAAAATTCTTCCCATTAGGAAAAATTCAGATTTAGATGAATTTATTGAAACAATTAAGGAAAAAAAAATCAGTCTTTCACAGACTCAAAAAATAAAAGAGAGGCAAACAGGAAGGGAGAAACATGTAATTAAATATATAAAACATGTAATTTGGTAAGAACTTATTTTATAAATCAGGTTATCATGCTCACATGCATACGCATTAAGAATAAAGAATTTAAATGTCCACTAAAGAATATGTACAGAAGGCAATGGATATGTAAAAAATGCTAAACATTGTTAGTTATCAGGGATAATCAAAATCACAACGAAATGTCACTACCTATTAGAATCTCTAATGAAGAAACTACCATTCCAAGTACCAGCAAGGATGGGGAGAAGCCAGTACACTGCTGGTCAGAAGGTAAAATGGTACAACCACTTTAGACAACTCTTGATCAGTTTCTTATAATGTTAAGCATATATCTGCCAGGCAAACTAACAGTTTTACCTCTACTCAGAGAAATAAAATATATGTCTATGGAGATTTCTGTGTAAATGCTCATAGCAGTGTTGCTGCAAATGCCCATATAGTAGAAGCAACTCAAATGTCTATCAACAGTGTAAACACATCATGATACAGTCATACAGAGGAACAATTTCCATTTATGAACAGGAAGAAACCACATATATAGCACACACAAATCTAAAACATGTTATTGCAAGTAAAAGTAGACAGAAAAAAAAAAGATTATGTGCCAAATGATATCTTTCATTTGAGAAACCAGAAAAGCCTCAATGTACAACAATAACTCCTCAGCCTAGGACTGAGGATAGTGGATGGACTGACTAAATAGAGGTAACAAGGTACTTTTTTGGGGTGATGGAAATGTTGCATATTTTGAATGAGGTAAAGCTATTATAAAAAGTTTTATGCTTGGTTTATATATTTATAACATCACCTGTGTATTTATCCTTTGTGCATTTTTATCAAAATTATATCTCAATAAAGATGATATAAAGGGTTAAATATAATATCATATGATCTTGGTAAATTATTGAACTTTTTCTTATATATCTATCTCATCTATAAAAAGAAGGGATATTTTTCCCCCTTAAGTTTTAAAATTTCTTTCAGTTCTAATTACATGTCACAGTTCTTATAACTATTGATAAAAATATAAACTTGGATAACATCTCTTCATCGACTTTTACACTTATATTTGTGTTGCTTCTGGTTAATAGCATTATTTTCCCATAAATCTAACAGTGATGAATGTTGAAACTGATGCTTTCCACAAGACACTAGTAAAAACTGATTTAGAAACTGCTGCTGATCAAGTCTCACTTAGGAAGATGGCATCATATCCATCTTACATCTACTTCTATACCTGACGAAAAAGTGAACTTAGAAAGCCTTGAATATAAACTACCATTTGATTCTCTTGCCTCTCATTCTTGCTCTTCAGAAGAAAATATCCCCTGATTTTACCCCAAATAGTCTTCCATGCTAGAGGCCCTAGAGTCATGTCAGGCTGCTTCCTCCCTCCATTCTCACACATTAAGCAGTTATGAAGGAGGTCTCTTCTTCCTCTGGATTTTATATCTTTTTTTTTTCCTTTCTTTTCTCATTTTTTTTTTCCTTTGTAAATCTCTTCTGAGAGTAGATCATTAAACTTTTGTTCATTCTCATGTCTCTATGTATGGGACAAGGTTTCAAGTCATGTTAAAGTTCATTTCCTAGTCTGTCCAGTTTGTAAAAGGCACCGTGTAGAATCAACCAGCTGCTTATTTCCAGAGCAACTTAACTTTTGTGCCTGAGATAGCTGGCAGCACTTCTAACCCTGTAATAACTGGGATGCTTCTGTAGGTCTTCACAAAGTAAAAAGACTGAGTTAAGTTAAAGATTCTATCAACTTTAGAAGTCTGATAGAAGAGTTCCACATTTTGACGGGGGAAGTGGCTTTGTCTGTCAAAAGTAATGGCTTCACATGTTTGAAGTGTGTGCATTTTTCTTTGTATGAACTATACCTCAAATAAATTAATAATCTTTTTAGGGGAGTAACTTTACAGTGGACAAACATGCCAAATATTACCTCACATCAAGTGACCAAGGTTAGCATCAACAGTGAAAAGCCAGGTAAACGGTACATACCTTGTGATGTGATGATACTGACACTTTACTACTTCAGAGGGTGAGGCAGAAGGATCACAAGTTTGAGGCCAGGCTTGGCAATTTAGAGAGACCCTTTATCAAAATAAAAATAAATACATAAAAAGGTATAGCTCAGTGCTTGCCTACCATGTATGAAGGAAGCCCTGCATTCAATTCCACCACTGCAGAAAAAAATCAACTGGCACTTTATTTCTGTGGTCTTCCTCCAAAAACACATAACCTCATTTTAATTATGAAACACTATCAGAGAAATCCCAGTTGAAGGATATTCTGCCAAATACCTGATCAGTACAGCTTAAAAGTGTCAATGTCAGCAAAAACAGGAGGCTGAGGAACTATCACAGACCAGATGAGCCCAAGGAGACATGACAACTGCATAGAACATGGTTCCAGATGGGACCCTGGATCAGAGAAAGGGAATTAGGGAAAAATGAAACATATGAATAAAGTCTATACTTTAATGACAAGGTATGAATATTGGTTCCTTAAGTTTGAAAAATACATATATGATGTTTATAATAAGAAAAACTGGATGTAGGGTATACTGGAACTTGGTATTATCTTTGGGAGTTCTGCATAATTTTTTTTTCTTGGTAATGGGGATTAAACCCAGGGGTGGTTTACCACTGAGCTAAATCCCTAACCCTATTTAATTTTTATTTTGAGACAGATTTCATTAACCCTCAGGTTTGAGACTGGCCTCCAACCTGCGGTCCTCCTGCCTCAGCCTCCCAAGTCTTGGGATTAAATGGTATGTGCTCTTCTGCCTGGCTTATCTATAAATCTTAATCCCTTTCCCTTAAAATAAAAAAGTTTATTGAAACTACTTTAAATGAAAGACATGTATATAATTACGTGGGAGAAAAACTCAAAGCATTTTCTTATTATTAGGATTAAGAGGAGTTCATTCTCACTTCTGTTATTCATTATAGTACTAGAAAGTTTAGCTAGAACAATTAGGCGAAAGAAAAGAAAAGGCATTCAAACAGGAAAGAAGGAAGTCAAATTATCCTTGTTTGCAGATGGTATAATTCTATACATAGAAAAGCTAAAAATTCCACCAAAAAATGATGATCAGAACTAATAAATTCAACAAACTAGCAGGACACAGAATCAACATGCAGAAATTGGTAGCTTTTCTATACAAAGAACATACCTTTTCTATATAATGAATTTGCTAAGAAAAAAAAAATCATGAAAGCATTTCCATTCACAAAAGCCACAAGAAAAGAAAGAATATTTCACTTCTTTAGATAAGAAAGAAGTGAAATATTTATCTAAAGAAGTGAAATATTTCTACAATGAAAATTACAAAATGCTGATGAAAGAAATTGAAGACAAAAAGCAAAGGATGAAAAATATCTCCCATGTTCATGGATTGAAAGAATTAACAATATTAACAGGCCACACTATCAAAAGCAATCTAGAACTTTAATTGCAATCCCCATCAAAATACTAATAACATTTCCCACAGAACTAGAAAAGCAATCTTAAAATTTATGTGGGAATGAAAGACCCCAAATAGCTAAAGCAATTGTGAGCAAAAGTGGCAAAGCTGGAAGCATCACAAACCTGATTTCAAGACCCAGGACACAACCATCATAACCAAACCAGCATGGTAATAGCATAAAAACAGACACATGGATCAATCAGTGGCATAGAGGAAGTGCATTGACGGGGCATGGGGAAGAACAGGAAAAGGAAGGAAAGGTGGAATGATGTGGCCAAATCATCCTATGTACACACGTGAATACACCAAAGTGAATTTCACCTTTATGTATATTCATCATGCACTAATTTAAAAAAAACTATAAATAAAAATATTTGTCATTTATAAAAGACTCTAAAATATATGGAAGTTCATTTTATCTACACGTGCTACATACATACACTCACACTTGTATGGGGAAGGCAATGTTAAAGTTATCCTATGATTTATGATCTGAACTAGACATTTTTTAGAGTAGAAGGGGATGTTATTAATGATCATCTTAGGACAAGAGGCCTAAACTATGATGTATGGACACTCTAAGTAAACCACATATTAAATATTCAAGTACTGGTTTCACACTTCTGGTGCTTCAGTCCGATCTCAGCCATTGCCCAGTTAACTTCATGAAACAGTATTTGCAATTTGGGAAAGATAATCACATGAACCTTACAAAGTTTGGGAGGATTACATAAGTTAACCGAATTAAAGTGTTTATTCAGTACAATGCCTAGACTATAGGGAATACTCGATGAGTGGTGGATATAAAATGTATGCCCTATGTAGACCTTAGCAGAGTTTTCCCTAGTGCTCACATGGTTTCCCTTATACTACCGTGTCCTTTGGAACTTCCTCTGAACCCAATGGTGGTATGTGAGCACTTCTTCACATTTACTGCCACATGTAGTTGTCACCACCTAACAACGTTCATGTCTCCCCCAGATGTAGAAGAACAAAACATCTTCACAATAATGATAATGAAGACAATAATTAATAATGTGTAATAATGATTGATACTGACTACAAACCCCCTTTTGTTTTGGGTAACCTTCTCTCTCTTACTTCTCCTGATCTTGGTGCACGGGTCAATCTCACAGCCCTAGCACCCAGCTGCAGATGTGGCATGTGGACCAAGCTGAAACACAGCCTCTTAGAGACAAAGATCAGGACAGGACTAAGTAGAGCAGAGTTCATCAGAGTCATTTGGGGAGGAGAAATAGCTCTTGTCACTTAATTCAAGACCTCTAATGGCAGAAACAGTTGCCAATATTTTTCTTTCCCATTGCACCGAGAGATACCCTGAGAAGGAAGGCAAAGCAGAACCAAATAAAATAGAAAGATGAGAGGCAGATACATTGTTGTGTTAAATTTAAACCCCTAGATCTAACCATGCCTGAATGCAGCTCCCACACAGTGTTTTTAATTTATTTTTAACTGAAGTTAACTTGAATTTTTTTTTTTTTTTTGCCTTGTCACTTGCAACTAAAGAAACCATGGAGTAATAGAGTGAATTACCCATTCTTTCCTGCATTTCCTACATTTCAATATCTATCATACCAAGCATAAAATCTTGAACTGTTTCTTTCCTCCCCAGATTGGATGGAGTCTATTCAAGTCCAGAAAATGTATCTTTATCAAGTTAGAATTTCTCACTCTTGAGTGATGATTTATAAATATTCACTGAAAAAAATTAGCTTTTATACAATCATGTTGAATAATTGGTCTGTCATCATTAGAAAGTGGAAATAGTAGGTGAACAGAAGGACAAAGTCTTTGGTTTAGATTCTGGACATTTTCTTCCTCCATTATCGTCTCTATTTCAATCTGCTGTGAGGTCATTTTTCTCTGGTGCCTCACTCGTCCTTGGGTAAGAGGCTCACAAGAAAACTCATATGCTCATTATTTCTGCATTAAGGTTCAAGGGACATTATACTCCTTTTTACAACCATTGGGTTTTTATCTCTCTGTTTCTTTACCACTCTATAATCTATTTGCATCTTCAATTCCTTACTCACCTTTGCTCAATTAGATATTCTCTTTAACCAGATCTATTCAACTGTGAATAACAGAAACCTAACGCAAATTAGATGAAGCAAAGCTGTTATTTTACTGACACATGTTGTTGGATGTCCAAGGGAAACAAGCTAGCTTCAGAGAGGGCTGGATCCAGGTGCTTAAAGAAGTCATGAAACCCTGTCTTTCAGGACCCACTTGATTTTGCAATTTTCTACTTCTTGGATTCATTTTCTCCTGTTATGACCAGACTCTTGGCACTGACAAGCAAGATAGCCAAGTACAGTATCATTTGCCATGCAGAATCTATAAAGGGCAAAATCCAAATATAATAGAAATCTCTATGCTAATATATAGAGAACACAACTTTTATAAATCACAAAAGTAATCTGACTGGGAAAAATTACATCATTATTTCTTCCAGAAAGTGATAGCCACTGTGAGTTGATAGACTCACCAGAACTATATAGCTGATGGAGAAATAATTCTATTTTGGAAATAACAGGCACTCAATATAAAGTAAAAAAAAAATAAAAAATAAAAAAAATTAAAAAAATCCAATAATAATGGGATAAACCAACAAGTACCTTCCTTTTATGGTAACTATGGGGAGATAATTTACATATCCCGCTGGTTTTGAGTAGTAAAGTAATGGGTCCAAGACAAGTTACATAGAACGGTGCGGTTCATTCTTCAAAGTAGTCACTTTATCATGACATTTTCCACCCCGCACCATAAAACGTATTTGGGCATCAAAGTTTTAAGATGAAAGGAAGGCTACCATCATCATCACCATGCTCAGATCAAAGAGATTGACTGCTTTGTCCAAAAGTCAAGAACAGAGATTTAATTATTTTCTGCCCAATATTTCTAGGGCCACATAGAGAAGTTAGCAAAGTGTTGAATTACATTAAATTATAATAGTATTCTTGTTGACTCACAAGGCAGGTTGCCAACTCACATGCAGATTGTTTCATCTCTCTGCATTAAGCCTTGACTCTCACACCTGCCTCATGTCTTACAGTCCCAATTATTTTCCTTAGAATGTCTCAAGTATCTCATTATTTTACCTAAAGCCTAGTAAAAATTGTCTGTTCACAAAAACTAACAATGGTATGATATCTTCCTGTAGGTTTCTCAATTCTGATCCAGATTCCACATCGCCTACATCAGTGGTGCTCTCCAGTGGATACTGGGCATTGTCTGGAGATGTTCTTGATTGTCATGAGTCGGGGAATCTCTCCTCGTATTTAGTGTGCTGAGGCCCAGGATTCTGTTAAACATTCTACAGTGCCCAGGACAATAACAACCCAAAATGATTCAGCCCAGAATTTCTATAATGCTTAGTTTGAGAAACACCAATCTAAATTAATAACCTCAAAGATTCTGGAAAAAGAATTACATTATCACTCTAATATCCACAATGTACTCAAAAGGGTGGAGAATTATCTAAAGGCAAAATTCAATACAGGGATATCTAATAATGATTTCGTTCTTTCTATACCCCTTTTCTTTCATTTTTTCTATTTTTTTTTCAATCCTTCCTGTCCTCTGATGGCATTTCTAATTGGGTTCTTAGACCTGCAACACAAACGACATGGAAAATAAAAAGCACTGTTTACTCAAACTCAAGAAACACTAATTTGACTTTCATTTAAGTCTTTTCCTGGAGTTATGATTTGGAAAGATCTTTTATTCCCATAGAAACTCATTTTCTATCTGTGGAATATGAAGTATTTAGATTAAATCATTGTTATTATTTTTCATGTAATAAAGAAGACCAGAATGTAAAAAGAAACACGCGGAAGCTCTACACGAGAAGAAAATTGAAGAACCAGGGACTCTACTGATTCATCTTGTGCCTTTTTTCAAAATGGCCCCAAAGAAAGGGATTCTTCTAAATTCATTTTTATAATTGCTGAACTCAATGACCTGTTTTCTCCTCCAGTTTTCATGTTAGATGAATAAAACATTATCTATTCTTTGTCCAGTTTTTATAATATTTTGTTCTTTAATAAGAAATCTGAACTAGTAAAAAATCCAAATACATATGTGGTTTTTTTTCTACATATGGAAACATTTCTAACAAAGCACACAGGGGCCTCTTTGGCAGTCATTTTAGGAGCTACTATCTCTAGCACTATGGCAATGTAGGGCAACTGACATTTTAGGTGAGGGTGTTACGGGGATGGGACCATCTGAGAAACTGAGGCAGCAAAAAGGCCCCCTTCACATTGCAATTCTTGTAAGCATGCCAGGAAGATTTCAAATATGTCACTCAGAGTTATAGGTATAAGTTTACTAAAAAGGGATAGGAAAGGGGAAAGGGGACACTTTCAAGGGAGAAAGTGGGTTACCTCAGGAAAGAGAGGAATTGCACATCTCTCCTAGCCTCTAGTTTTATTGGGAGTCCCAAGGAACTTTCCAGAGAGTCCCAGGTCCACCTCTTGATTTTTGACTGATGGCAGGATTTTGAAGTTCCCACTGCACGTGACAACTCTAGGTCGCTTTGGTCCATGCTGACCGATTCTAATTGGAGCCTAGTTTATAGTTATGGAGAATGATCCTTATGTCTATGAGTTCTGGGATCTGGTCTGTATGAGTATTACCAAATCCCCCCAACCCCCTTCAGGGTAACTTGTATTCTTATTGACATTTCGGGGACTGCATTTTCCCTGCAGATAACAGATAATTTGCTGTGGAATGTAACATACCCTGTCCACTGAAGCTAGGAAGGGTTGCAGGAAAATTACTTTTTAAAAGGGAAAAAATGCAGAGCCCATTTTACAGAATTATTCCCTTAAACCATGTTTCCACCCTTCATGCCTGGCTATTCTCTATCAAGGGTAACATTTTGCTTTTGCAAATTATAGGGAAGATGACTTATTTAAGACTTTTTTAAAAGAGGTAGCTCTAATATTCTAAGCCACAGAGAAACCCATGTTCCTGAGACAGGGACAAGTGATGGAATATCATGTTTCTTCCTTGATGCAAGAAGAAACATGTATTGCAAATTAAGACAAAACAAAACAAAACAAAACAAAACAAAAACCCCTTCTGAATTCTAAAATTTTAAAACAGTTCAAAAACTACAAAACAGAATTTTCCTAGGAGCCCCCTAACAATATTTTTGCTAGAACCTTTAAATAAGAATTTGGAATGCCAGAAACTGAGCAAGAATATAAAACCAAAGAAAATCCTAAGTTTATTTTTTGCCCTCCGAATTTCCTCTTCTCTATCAGCCTTTCCATCTATACTTGGTTTAAGAGCTATTATATTTTCCCTTTGTAGCATCTGCTTCCATGTCTTTGTGTGGAAAGTAAAAATGAATGAAGATTCTCTGACTTGGCTCTGGCAGGATTTGAGTATATATGCTGGACTTCAGAAATGCTTTATTTATATCCAAACTTTAAAATTGATGGGGTTTAAAACATGATACCTCTAGAATATGGAGCCTTGTCGTATTGACTCAAGTTGAATGAATTTGAAAAATTGCAGGTGCAGGAAAAGACCCTCCCCTGAAGTTGTCATGAGAACTTCATGCTGAGGCAGGACTACCACCCCAGATTAAAACCTAGGCTAGAGTCTGTTTTGTTCGGTTTTGGCTGCCTGACTGGAAGGCCCCACTCATTCTCAGATGCCCATATATTCTCTTGTTGCCCCAGGTTTCCTTGACTACCCCAAGCATTAGTCAAACTCAGAGAGTTGTTTTGAATCCATGCAATTCTTTTATTTTAAGGAACAAGTACAAGACAAACTCAGGTTAACAAATGCATTACACCATCCCATTATGGAAATAAGAAATTAAAATTGTACATTTTCAATTGAGTCAGAAAAGTAGAACAATCAAGAAAGACTCTCCAATGAAAGAGGTTTGTTCCTCATCAAAACATTATGAACACCCCTAGACAGAGAGCCATCAATGGCACCCTCTTTGGGACCCCTCCCATGCTGTGGGAACTTTCCTTACCTGCTTCTAATAAATCTGCTACTGGATTCTCACTCTCCATTGTTTGGGTAATTCATTCTTTGGGTGTGCAGGACAAGAACTCTTCAGCACTTATAGGACCCTGTGTCACAATGGGAGAGATGTCCTTTCTACACCAGAGGAAAGGAGCACCTTTGTCTGAAGATGGAGGATGGCCAAGAGGTAGCTAAAGGAACAAGCCTTGCTAAGATTCTCCCAGTTTTACTACTCAAAACCCTTGGTCCTACTATATCTTCCCTTGACTTTCTACTCTTTCTCGGGCTGATTTTAATTCAGGGTTAACCATTTCCTTGAGGCTTCATTTCCTTTTGAAGGTGCCCATTCACACAAAACTGATGCTAAGTAAATTTGCATGCTTTTTTCTTCTTACTCTATCCTTTGTTCAGGCACCAGTTATGATCTAGAGGGATGGAAGGAAGACAATTTTTTTCCTCCCTAGAGTTTCTAATGACAAGAATGGGATTCCTTAGGTCAGGAGACATCTTGCTCAGTCCTGAAGCTGTAGCTGAAATCTGAGGCATTTTGCAGAGGTGAACTTTCTTACCAAAATCAGCCTCTTGGGTTTCTATCTACAGGGTCTGATCCAATGGTAAAAGTCTATCGCTTTTGTTCCCAAATTTAGATTAGCAGGAGAAAAAGAAAACTTGTAAGAATTTAGTCCTTGGGTTGTGACTTGTGAATTTGGTTTGGAATATTCATGAGTTATTATTATTAGTTGTTTGTTTTGATACCAGGGATTTAACCTAGAGGTGCTTTAACACCAAGTCACATCCCCAGGTCTTTTTCATTTATTTTATTTTATTTTTAAAGTTTGAGACAGGGTCTCACTAAGTTGCTGAGGCTAGTCTTGAACTTGTGATCCTCCTACTTTAGCCTCCTGAGCCTCTGGGATTACAGGCATGCACCACCACACCAGGCACTCCTGGACTATTTGACAATGGCTTCAGGAACACCCAGAAGACCGTTTTAATGTCCCTTATAAAATTCACTTCTTTAGACTATAATCAAACCCCTTAGGCTCTAGGCATTCACTTGCAAGGTACTTTACAGATGAATTGACTCAAGTCAAAAAGATTCACTGGACTTATAGATTCACTATACTTATAGAAAAGGAAAAGTTAAATAATAATTATCCCATATGTCTGGTAATAAGCAAATATTTTCCTGAATTCCTTTGAGAGAAAACTTACATTCTCTGTCTCTTACTTGTAGATGTAAAGCTTACCACTTCTTTGAAATGCAAACTTTGCAGGAGATAATTTCTTTGTCTCCTAACAAAGAGGAGAAAAAGGAGGGTTTGGGGAAGCAAATTGCTTCTTTATATTTCGAAGGGGGTCTTTCACAAAAAAATCAATTCACGACCTTCCTAAATTTACTTATTGGTGGGGGCGGGGCTGGGGGGAGCGCAGCATGGCAATCTCAGCCACTTGGAGGTTAAGGCAGGAGGATCACAACAAGTTCAAGGCCATACTCAGCAATTTAGTGAGATGCTAAGCAACTTAGTGAGATACTGTCTCAAAATAAAAAATAAAGTACTGGGGATATGGCTCAGTAGTAAAGTTCCCCTGGGTTCAATCCCCAGTACCAAAATAAATAAATAATAATGAAGTTACATGAAATTAAGAAATTGATAATCACTAAATATTGGGGTCATTTCTAAAGTTCTACTGGAACATTAATTGCTAAGCATGTGTTTATATATTTTTGCCATCTTATTTTTATACAGCATAGAGAAGCTAAATATATTTGGCTCTGTTAATAAACAGGAAAAATTATACACTAAGAAGGCATATGCCTGTAAGAAATGTGAGATAACATCTTCATAAAATTTGCTCTTTTGCTATGGAATGCTGGTACATGGCCAACAATTCACAATTGTCTCCTTCCTCATTTTCTCTGTGAAAGAAAGGTTACTAAGGGTTAAACAGGGTTAAACATTGTTATCAATATATGGAATACAACTACTAAAGAGTAAAGGGAAAAACTGCATACAAAGTATGTGAGACTCATAACCTGTATTTTTGATAAGGAAAAATAAACAAGACCTAAAAATTAGATTTCTGTTAAGAGGGAGAGGGGGAACAAGAGTAATTTTATCCTCAAGTAGGATGATTAGTTATTCTAGAATGAGAATAAGGACAAATCTTGCATACAAAGTTCTACAAGATTTGCCAAGAAAGAGATCTTATCTCAGGTAGTTTAACTGGCTAAGAATATAAATGGATTTATTGTAAAGTTTTAAAATGAGTTTTAATATCAATAGTGTACCTGCACAAAACTAGAACTTAATTTTGTTTCTCTGTTAAAAGGATCAAGTTTGGTTTTACTATTTTCAAAGATTTTGTATTTACCATTAAATAATTTACAAGGAAGCAAAGATTCTGTGTTGTATCAGAGTATTTCCTGGCCCTTCATGTTCTCTTTATCAGATCTTTGATGACGGAAGAAAAACACAATCTTTTCCATATTGAAAGGGCTAAATTTTTTGTTTTGTTTTTGTGACTATGTAATTATTTTCTGTTTGCCTTTAAAATACTTAATTGTCCCTTTGGTTAAAAGATGATTATTGTTAAATAAACAGTTGTGATTCTATTTAATCAAGTGTTCAAACCTTTTAATTGTTTTACAAACTTCCCAAATCAAATAGTTTTTCCAAACTCAAACTAACTGAGATTTTCCTGAGGGCCCTTAGAAAAATTGCAAAAGAATTCTTTTCTACCTTGTAAAAAGAGATATTAAACTAAATTTTTGATATGTTAAACTACTTGGAAAGCATTATCAAACAAGTAGTGATAATAAACCTTTATGTTATATTTGTAAGGATATATGTCACCCATATGTAGTTCAGAAATTGTCTGAAATTCCTATACACTTGCTCTTGTAATTTGTCCCTATGGTCCCTTATAATTCCAGTTATCTTAAAATGTTGCATGCCAAATATAATGAATTATCAACTCTTTAACCAGGACTACTTTTAAGACTTTTGTTGTTTTACTATAATTCTCTGAAAGTGTTTTCAATCACCTACAGAAATTTCCAGAACTCTGAGAATTTGATCAGTTTATGGAACTACTAATTCAAGATCAATTGGAATGAAAATAAATTCCACCAGCCTGAGGGAACTAATGAAGAATTATGATTTTTGAGGCTTCTTTGAATAAAACATTGCTTTCTTTCAATTGGTCCATGACCTGGTTTACAGATCCCCCAATCTTATAGCTGAGTAAGGGTACTTCCCAACAGGCTCAACAACTTTCTTGTATGTTGCAGACTTTGAAAAGAATTTACCTAAATCTCTAAGTGTTGTAGGAAAAGTCTACTGTCACATTCCTAGCTCGGTTTTCTAGCTTCCAAGGGCTCTTAAAAGTCCTATCTGAAATTTCTTAAGATAAATTCCAACAAAGCAAACTAAAGAGTGAGACTAGGCGATCAATTACCATCCCTAGTGTGCATACGTAAATAAGGAGGCCAAGTTTAATGAGTGAAGCTAGACTTACTTTGCAAATAAGTCCTACTTTGATTATACTTGATAGAAATGGGGTGACTGGAGGGAGAAAACTTAGGTTTCTAGGGAAAATCATAGCATGCCCTGTGGGTCCATTGCTTCTATTTCCCTGGTTCATTGTATTTGAAGTTTTGTTATGCACTTCTAAATGAGACTGGGTCCTGCTCAGTTCATTCACCTACTTCCTATCTCCAAAATCTAGTTAATAAAATGAACATTTACATTACTATTTCCTTCTTCTGATTTGGCACCATTGAGAGCTACAATCTGACTGCCCAAATCCTTAAAGAAATGTCTCAAGAAGCCCTGCAAGCTAATGCTGGGCACTGCCATACTCTGTAACCGTGACATCACTAGAGGCAAACCAGGAAATTCACTGCTGGGTCATTGCTGTTCAAACTCCCCCATCTAAGGATACTTCAAGCTCACCTTCTAGAAATCTTTTGGTCTACACTCTGCATTTGAAAGTAGAGTTAAGGGTTTTCTCTGACCAATAAACTTTTGATTCTCTTGTTCCCATGGAAATACCTATTTTTAACTGCCTTATTCTCTTACCATACAGAGTCCTAACTTAGGTGGGCACCCTACTGTCACTTACACCACTGGTTCCAGAAATAAGACACACATATTTAAGTCACGGGAAAAAGAGATGTCTCCAGAGAAGGGTCCCAAGAGTTCCCAGAGGGGAGAGGGAATTCATCTCAGGACCAGTGGGGTTCTTGGCCTACCGATGGAAAAGAATTTCATCACAAGTTGGACAAAGGCATAGACAGAGGTTTATTTAGGAAGGTAGATACACATTCAAGGGAGAATGTAGACTATCTCAAGAGTGAGAAGTCCCCTCTATGGCTATGGGTCCAATATTTATAGAATGGCTGTGTCAGGGGCCAGACTGAAGGAGGAACAAGGGTGGAGTCACACAATTTTGTGCCTATTTTCCCTACACTTCTGTATTTCCCTCAATTTACAATGACATGGGACAAAGGCCTGTTGCTTAAGAGTTACAACTGGGCTTTCTGCATCTCAACATCTTGCATACTTTGCCTTTAGGATTCACTATTTCTCTCTTTATTCTAAATCCCTATCTCAAACTGACCTATTCTCAAGACAGACTGGTCCAAAGGGATTAGGGACAACATGACAACTCAGTTTTTCCATAATGAAACCTCTTGGAGAAAGTTTCAAATGGGGGAATAACCAAGTTCAGAACACACTACCCCCAAATCTGATGCCTTGATTCAAAATGAGTATTTTAAAACTGAAGGAATTTTCTCCATCAACAAATGGTGCTGGGAGAATTGGAAATCCATATGCAACAGAATGAAACTAAACCCATATCTCTCACCATGCACGAAACTAAACTCAAAATGGATTAAGGACCTCGGAATCAGACCAGAGACCCTGCAGATTATAGAAGAAAAAGTAGGTCCAAATCTTCACCTTGTTGGTCTAGGATCAGACTTCCTTAACAGGACTCCCATAGCACAAGAAATAAAAGCTAGAATCAACCACTGGGATAGATTCAAACTAAAAAGCTTTCTCTCAGCAAAGGAAACTATCAGCAATGCGAAGAAAGAGCCTACAGAGTGGGAGAATATCTTTGCCAATCATACTTCAGATAGAGCACTAATCTCCAGAATCTATAAAGAACTCAAAAAACTCTACACGAAGAATACAAATAACCCAATCAACAAATGGGCTAAGGAAATGAATAGACACTTCACAGAAGGAGATCTACAGGCAATCAACAAACATATGGAAAAATGTTCAACATCTCTAGTAATAAGAGAAATGCAAATCAAAACTACCCTAAGATTCCATCTCACCCCAAGTAGAATGGCGATTATCAAGAATACGAGCAACAACAGGTGTTGGCGAGGATGTGGGGAGAAAGGTACACTCATACATTGCTGGTGGGGCTGCAAATTAGTGCAGCCACTCTGGAAAGCAGTGTGGAGATTCCTTAGAAAACTTGGAATGGAACCACCATTTGACCCAGCTATCCCACTCCTTGGCCTATACCCAAAGGACTTAAAATCAGCATACTACAGAGATACAGCCACATCAATGTTCATAGCTGCTCAATTCACAATAGCCAGACTGTGGAACCAACCTAGATGCCCTTCAATTGATGAGTGGATAAAGAAACTGTGGTATATATATACAATGGAATATTACTCAGCCATAAAGAATGATAAAATAATGGCATTTGCAGGCAAATGGATGAAATTGGAGAATATCATGCTAAGTGAGATAAGCCAATCTCAAAAAGCCAAAGGACGAATGATATTGCTAATAAGTGGAGGATGACACATAATGGGGGGGAGGGAAGGGTTAGTGTTAGGGTTAGAGTTAGGGTTAGGGAGGGGGGCAAGTATGGAGGAAGGAAGGACTGTATAGAGGTTAAAGAGGGGTGGGAGGGGTGGGGGGAAGGGAAAAAATAACAGAATGAATCAAACAACATTACTCTATGTAAATTTATGATTACACAAATGGTATGCCTTTGTGCCATGTACAAACAGAGAAACAACATGTATCCCATTTGTTTACAATAAAAAAAATTTAAAAAAAGAAAAAAAAAAACTGAAGGAATTGAGAAATGGCAGGTCTAAGAAGGCCTTGTTGAACTTCTCTTGAAGCAAGTCATGAGAAACTCACATGAGAAGTTTCCTTTCTATTTCCAGAGGAAAAGGCATCCTCATGTCCAAAGATGAGGGTGGCCGTGAAGTGCTGAGTGAAAAGACCCTGCTAGGTTTCCTCCAATTTACCACTCTAGGCTCAGGGGCTTTCCATCTTCCTAACATGTCTTCCATGACTTTATACTCTTTGTCAAAACAGTTGTAACAAAACACTCAGGTTTAGTCAACTTCTTTGGCTCTTCATTTCCTTACAGAGGTGCTCACATCACATAAAACTTACACTAAATAAATTGGTATGTTTTGCTTATTAATCTGTTTTTCATAAAAGACCTCAACTTGAAGAGCAGAAGAAAAAGACTTGTTTCCACTATCCTGAAAAAAGTTATAAGGAGAAACTGATTACAGCTAAGATATGTATTCTTCAAATCCAATCAAACTTATCCAGGGGTAGAAGTACACATGATCAGTGACCTGTTTTCCCCAACTAGGCCCCCCTTCTAAAGTTTCCATTAATTCCCATTAGCCCATTTAGCTATGAATCCAGCATTGGACCCATCCACAGATGAAGTTAGAGTCCTTATGATCCAATCACCTCTGAGGCCCTACCTCTGAACACTGCTGCAATGCGAATCAAGCCTTTGATGCTTGACTTTTGGGGGGACTTTACAGTTTCAAATATTACCACTTGTCTTTTTTTCAAAATCTTTCTCAATCTGCATTGTGACCCCATAATACACACCTCCCTTGGTAGCAAATGTACTTTTACAAGAATCTCCACTGATTCTGAATTTCTGATTTCAATGTTGTTGTTGTTGTTGTTGTTATTGTTGTTTTACCCTCACTGTGAATTTGTATATATAAAACCACTCATCACTTCCTACTTGATTCTCCTGTGTCTCTTGATTTTCAAGGTGCTATTATCTCTCAATTTTCATGTTACATGATTTAGCAAGGCATAAATTTCCACCAAGATTTCATCTTTAGTTCTACTATTTCTTTATTATTATTTTTTCTTGTATTTGTGCATTATAGTTGAACATTTTGGGTTCATTTTGACATACTTATACACACATGGAATTTAATTTACTCCATTTGAAGCCCAGTGCCCCTACCTTCCTTCCCCTTCTCCTTTCCCCTTTCTGGACTGCTGTCTACCTTCCACTCATTAGATCAAATGTTTTATCTCATATGCAGAAGCTAAAGCAAAGTAAGGGGGAAAAGTATGGGAGGGTTGTATCAAAAAGATAGAGGAAAAAATCAGTGCAGTAGAAGGAAATTGGGGAAGAGGGAGAAGGTATGGGAAGAGGGGAAGAAATGTATTATGTTATGTGCCTATATAAATATACCACAGTAAATTACTATTTCTTTTGTGTTATTCTTTTTCTTGGCTGATCACATGTATTACATGTCTCCAGTTGTAATGAATGGATGCTAATGACCTTCAAATCAATAAGTGTCCAAGCCAGTCCTGTCTCCAGCTCAGACTCTGGTCTTAAGCTTGAGAAACAAATTCTAGTGTTTGTCATATATCGCTCCAGAGTTCCTGAACTTCTTGCAGGTAAATTTTTTTTTTATTCATTTTATTTTAAAGCCCAGTCCTTATTACAGTGTTTTTGTTATTATATGTTACTAATACATATTAGTTAAATCAAATATTTGAACCCAATAAACTACATAGATTAGTAGTACATCTAAGAGTTTGAAGTGAGTTATCTTGCCATTGGTAAATCAATTTCTTCAGTTGTCAGTTTTATCTAAAAACTGAAGAAGGTGGACTAGATAATTTTGCTATGGTCCTTATTGATAGTCTATCATTTTAAAATTTATATTCTGTCTTTAAAAATGGAAAAACATGTTTTTTAAAAAAAACTTTTAAAACAAAACAAAACAAAAAGGGTAAGGGAGTTAATTAATCTATGCTAATCAGTTCAAATGCCTTCATTTAAAAATCTTTTTTGAGTGTTAACTATGTGCCAGACATTGGGATAAAAACTTTAAGATGAATAAAACATGCTAAGGATAAACAGAAAGAATTCTAAAGAAGGTGATTTACATTTTAATTTAAAGTCTTATATGTTCTATGTATGAATTAAAAAAAAATACATCATTTGTATATAATATATATTATTTGTATGCATGTCTATTTATGTATATAAAATTTATGAATTACATATATATAGATATATATGTATCTTTATTTTATCTTTATTTTCTCTATCAAATCTTTTTTTTTTTTTTTGGCAGTACTGAGAATTTAACTCAGGGCTTCACACATATCAAGCAAATGCTCTACCTCTAAGCTGAATCCTTAGTCCTTCACTGAATCTTAAAGGAAACTAAAAAGAGCTTGGAAAGCGATCTAAAACATCATAAATTCTCTATTAATGAAAGCACCAAAGAAATGCAAAACGGTAAAATCTCTTCCTCATTTTGAAACTTACAATAAAAGTGTTGTTAGCTGCAAGGATTTAGAAAACAGTCTTAATAAATATTAGATCCATTTTAACCATTTAATGATTATTTCATTTTCTGTTTTCCATAAATTTTGAAAAGATGAAGGGAAGTATGAAAGAAAAATAATATGGGCTTCCAGCTGGCCAGAAATGCTAGAAGATCAAATACTGTTTATTCATTGTCAGAGCTACTTGAGAGGTCACAAATAGGGAATATGACCCATAGCAACTTATGAGTAAAAACTATCTGCAAAAGCATTGGCTGATACTTGGCTATTATTCTTCAGGGTGTGCTAGCCACATATATGAATCAGAGGCTTCAGAAGCCTGAGATTTAAACTTAACCTTCTTCCCACTGAAGACATAAAAGGAAATAAATAGCTAATGTAGATTGATAATAATAAAGGCATACACTATTATCTACCTTTTTACAATATTTTTCAAATGCATTTGAAATTATGCAGCAATATATTACTTAAAACATTGGAAGAGAAGCTAGCATGAAAATAAATGAGGAGGAGCCAGTTGAAATCATATAGTATCATTACTATTATTTTTGGGGGTGATGAAATTTAAAAATATGGATGAGTGATTGGTATTTCCTTTTTTTAATTTATTATTTTTATTTTTATAGACTGCAGTTTGATTCATTGTACACATATGGGGTACAACTTTTCACTTCAGTGGTTGTGCACTGTGTAGATTCATACCATTTTTTAAATCCTTATTTCATTCAGAAACAAGCCTTTCTTCAACTGGATAATGTTAATATTCAGCAAATCATGTGCCCATGAGAAGGGTCTGCAGAAGGCTATTGAATTCAAGTAAGTTTAAAAGAAAAGGGAGGGAACTATGCAATATATGCATGGATGATATTAGCAAATAACAAAAATAGTGTGTAAATACAATAGAATCTCTTTTTACTGACCTCCACTTAACTAACTTATAAGATTAACTGAGAATCACAATTTCTATTATAAAACTTGTAAGTTATATGTATCACCTAAGGACTGTTCAAGGTTGCTTAATTATGGTCTAGTATTGTAACACTTTTGTTGCCACTAGATAAGTTGTATGCTTACCAGGAATCATTTGTGCTTCTTCCTAAATCTGCTGTTATTTTTTTTTTAAGATATACTTTTTATTACTTCTTTCATTATTCATACAATCTAATGGAATATGAGCCTGGAAGAGATCTGTTCCTATGAAAATTATATTTATTGGTTTCAAAACAGTAATAAAGGCAAGTTGCAAAAAGAATCCTCTTCAATTATCTGCAGAAGAACAAAAATTAAAAAGATTGGAGGGGGAAATGTAAATAACTGAACAGTCTTGAACTGTCTCGAAAATATGTATGAACTCTCAGTTCACTTAAAAAATTAACAACTTAGAAATAAAAGACAATAGATTATGGTTATAGCTAATAGAAGAAAAAGCAACACAGGTCTTCAAGCAAAGAGCTAAAAACTAAAACCAAACAAAAAAGAAAATAAATGCAGTCCTACTTTAAACTATTGAAAAAATGAATGACAGGTAAAACATTTTTAAAAAATCATTTCTCCCCTTAAATGATTCTTCTCATTAATTGACCAATTAAACCAACTAAGTACAATATGTGATACCAGAAGTATATTTCACAGACATTTCTGTAGGTACCACTTATTCCTAGAAAGTCAGTTTCTTTCTTGGTACCCACTGTATCATTATGACTTGGCCATGAGATTTGTTATCTTGGGTAAAATTAGGGCAAATTCAACCCAGAATTTGCAGTCCCTGTTTAGCTTCAAATCTTGAACTTCTCAGGGGGAAAAATAATCTTCATATTCTATCTTCAAAGTGATATTAGAATCTCAGTATTCCAAAGGATCTTTTGTTTAATGAGTTAAAAGTTGGTGTGGGATCAAAAAATAATGAACTATGCATTTCTTAATTAGTGGTTTCAACCATCACCTATGGATAAAGCTTTTAAAAGTTCTGTTCTTGCAAAACAAGGTACCTAGGAAATACTGTCTGTGTTAGTGCTGAGGTGTACCATGTAAAATCATGTTTCCGATGGGGCTTTACCTGATAAACACCATATAATTTCTTCCCTCTGAAAATGATTTACTGAGTCATTTGCAGTTGAGAAAGGAGAGAGAACAGACTGGTATGAGTCATGAGAGACAGTCAAGTCCATCCAGAGTGGGAGAGGGATACAGAAGTTCTGGTACGTCCCTGGAGGGAAGATTGAACACAGAGGGGTAAGCTTGCCAAGAGGCTGGAGCCACCACAGTAAAGAATAGGTAGTTCTGGATGGATACCTTGGTATGGATGGTCTTCCCCAGAACATGAAATGTGGGCACTTCTCAGACACAGTAGATTTGACCTACCAGTAAAGCCAAGTTAATGGGAAAGGGAAGAGTTCCTGAACAGTTTCTGAACTATAAGCCCATGAGCCTCAAGACTCAGAAGCAATTAGAACAAGATTCAAAACTATGACTCACAGTTCATTTGAGAGGAGTAACGGGTTGTCTGGAATTTGTCTGAGGTTAGAAAGAGAGAGCATGGAGACCAGGGACACTTTCCCCACATCCATGGAGATAGATGAGTATCTTTGGACAGTAGGTATGAATTCTGATCTGACTAAACACTTAAGGAATTACTAAAGGAATTACTTTCATTTAAGGAATTTGAGTTTTTCTGAAGGTCACTTAAGAAGAAATAAGTTATCCATATTTTATTCTTCCCACATTTGAGTGATAGTGCATACATTATTTTTTTACACATATACAGACAAACACACACACACACACACAACCCTAAGAACAGGAAAGTAATGAAAGTATCTGACCTAAGAATAGGAAAGTAATGAAAAAAATCTGAGGGGAATCCCATATCTAATGTTTTCACAGAGAGAATCATATTTGTTCCAGTTCTATGTCAATTATGATAAATGAAAATATATACCTCTTGTCTTTGTTTCACCTGTTAAATAGATTCATAGGCAGTTATGAAAAGTAGAAACTTTTCTAAGTTTTTTCATACAGTCTTAAGAATTCATGTCTCCAAATCAATTATTCTGATATATGTAAATATCAATAGCATAAAAACAAATGGCAATACTACAGTTGTAGAATTACTTGGTATAAAAGATTAATTTTTGTCTCATTTTCTCATTTTTTTTTAAAGCTCATGGCTTAATGAATCAGACCAATAATAAGAGTAATGCCATGTTACAATGTTACAGGGAGGCATTTTATTGAAAAGTTCTAGTTTTGATTAAACATATATAGCATGCTACTAATAAATCAGACTCCATCTTTCTGAGAGCATGAATGAACATATTTTAGCAAATCAAGAGCTCTATCATTAAACTGTTATCAATTTGATCTTCCCCCCAAATTTATTTATTTTTCTTTATTACACATTCTGTCATTATGATTTGACTACAATGACATGTTATCAGAGCAAATCCTATTTGTATATTTTGGTGATATATAGAATCTTTCATGTTCATGCTTTCAATCTTTATTTTTTTCTTAAAAAAAATATATGTATATATTTTAAAAACCTCCCATATGATACAATCAGAGAAATGTAGCAGTGGAGTTGGATCCAATTTAGAAATGATGAAGATCTACAGGTACTCTCTCTCTCTCTCTTTTTTTATTTTTAGGACAAACATCTTAGCTGTAATCAGTTTCTCCTCATAACTGTCATTTTAAGAGTGCTTGAGTATTTTCTAGATGATGTGCAACCCTGACTCAGTTATATATTACATGGAATAAATGAAAATTACATATTAATTCCAGAAAAATCCACAGGAGGTAAAGTTCTTCTAACAGAGTCCTTAAAGTTTGCTAAAAGAATTTTTTTTAATTAGTTAAACATGTCAGAAGGATGCACTTTGATATATCATATATAATGGAATATAATTTTTCATTCTTCTGGTTATATGTGATGCAGAATCCTACCAGTCATATAGTTATATATGTACATGGGGTAATAATGTCTGATTCATTCTACTATCCTTCTTACCCACATATCACCCTCCTCCCTTCAGTCACCTCTACCTAAAGTAACTGTTCTTCCCTAGTGCTCCCCATTGTGAATTAGGACCCATATATCAGAGAAAATATTCAGTTTTTGGGTTTTTGGGATTGGCTTATGTAGCTTAGCATGATATTTTCCAGCTCAACCCATTTACTGGCAAATGTCATAATTTCATTCTTCTTTAAGACAGAGTAATATTCCACCATATATATATATATATTTTTTTTTCACATTTTTTTATCCATTCATCTGCTGAAGGGTACCTAGGTTGGTTCATAATTTTGCTGTTTTGAATTGAACTGCTATAAACATTGATGTGACTGCATCACTGTAACATGCTGATTTTTATGTCCTTTGTATATAAACCCACAAGTGGAATAGCTGGGTCAAATGGTGTTTCCATTCCAAGTTTTCTGTGGAATCTCCATACTGCTTTCCATAGTGGTTGCACCAATTTACAGTTCCACCAGCAATGTATGAGTGTATGTTTTCTCCCACATCCTCACCAACATTTATTGTTGTTTGTATTCTTGATAATTGCCATTATGACTGGAGTGAGATGAAATCTTAGTTTTGATTTGCATTTCTCTAATTACTAAAGATGTTGAACATTTTTTCATAGATTTGTTGATCAATTATATTTCTTCTTCTGTGAAGTGTTTGTTCAGTTCCTTAGCCCATTTATTGATTGGGCTATTTGTTTTTTTTTGTTTTTTTTTTTTTTGGTGTTGTTGGTTTTTTAAAAATATTTTTTTAGTTGTTGATGAATCTTTATTTTTATTTGTTTTTATGTGGTGCTGAGAATCAAACCCAGTGCCTCACACATGCGAAGCAAGTACTCTACTACTAAGCCACAACCCCAACCCCTGATGTTAAGTTTTTTGAGTTCTTTATATATGCTGGAGATTAGTGCTCTATCTGAGGTGCATATGGTAAAGATTTCCTCCCATTCTGTAGGCTCTCTCTTCATGTTATTGGTGGTTTCCTTGGCTGAGAAGCTTTATAGTCTGAATTCATTCCATTTATTGATTCCTGATTTTACTTCTTGCACTTTAAGAGTCATCTTAAGGAAGTCAGATCCTAAGCTGACATGCGAAATTTTGGGTCTACTTTTTCTTCTATTAGACGCAAGGTCTCTGGTCTAGCACCTAAGTCTTTGATCCACTTTGAGTTGAGTTTCATGCAGGGTGAGAGATAGACCTTTAATTTCATTTTGTTACCTGTGGATTTCCAATTTTCCCAGCACCATTTATTGAATAAGCTCTCTTTTCTCCTGTGAATGTGTTTGGCATCTTTGTCTCTCATGAAATAACTGTATGTATGTGGGTTTCTCTCTGTGTCTTCTATTTTGTATCATTGGTCTACGTATCTTTTTTGGTGCCAATACCACATTGTTTTTGTTACTATTGCTTTGTAGTATAGTTTAAAGTCTGGTATTGTGATGTTTTACTCTTCTTGTTTAGGATTGCTTTGGCTATTCTGGGTTTTTTATTTTTCCAAATGAATTTTATGATTGCTTTTTCTAGTTCTATGAAGAATGTTGTTGGAATTTTAATTGGAATTGCATTGAATCTGTATAACACTTTTGGTAGTGTGGCTATTTTGACAATATTAATTTTGCCTATCTAGGAGCATGGGAGGTCTTTCCATCTTCTAGGGTCTTCTTCAATTTCTTCCTTTAGTGTTCTTTAATTTTCATTGAAGAGGTCTTTTACCTCTTTTGTTAGATTGATCCCCAAGTCTTTTATTGTTATGTTATTGAAGTTCTTGTGAATGGGGTAGCTTTCCTAATTTCTCTTTCAATAGATTTGTCACTGATGTATAGGAACATGTTTGATTTATGGGTGATGATTTTATAATCTGCTAATTCATTTATGAGTTCTAGAAGTTTTCTGGTGGAATTTTTTGGCTCTTCTAAATATAGAATCATGTCATCAGCAAAAAGTGATAGTTTGAGTTCTTCTTTTCCTATTCATATCCCTTTAATTTCTTTCTCCTCTCAAATTGCTCTGGCTAGAGTTTCAAGGACAATGTTGAATAGAAAAGGTGAAAGAGGGCATCCTTATTCCAGGTTTGGAGGGAATGTTTTCAATTTTTCTCCATTTAGAATGATGTTGGCCTTGAGTTTAGTGTAAGTAGATTTTATGATGTTCAGTGTGTTCATACTATCCCTAGTTTTTCCAGTGTTTTGAACATGAAGGAGTGCTGTATTTTGTTAAACACTTTTTCTGCATCTATTGAGATGATCAGATGATTCTTGTTTTGAAGTCTATTGATGTGATGAATTACATTTATTGATTTCCATGGAACCAACCTTGCATCCATGGGATGAACCCTACTTGTTTGTGGTGTACTATCTTTTTAATATGTTTTTGTATGTGATTTGCCAGAAATTTATTGAGAATTTTTGCATCTATGTTCATCAAGGATAATGGTCTGGTGTTTTCTTTCTTTGATGTGTCTTTGTCTGGTTTTGGTATCAGGGTGATATTAGCCTCATAGAATGAGTTTGGAAGGGTTCCCTCCTTTTCTATTTCCTGGAATACTTTGAAGAATATTGGTGTTAATTTTTCTTTGAAGGGCTTGTAGAACTTGGCTGAGAATCCATCTGGTCCTGGGCTTTTCTTGTTTGGGAAACTTTTGATGAAGTTTTCTATTTCAATACTTGTAATTGATCTGTTTAAATCATGTATGTCCTCCTGATTCATTTTGGGTAGGGCATATTCTCTAGAAATTTGTTGATGTTTTCAAGGTTTTCTATTTTGAGTATACATTTTCAAAATAGTTTTTGGTTATCTTCTGTTCATTGTGCCCATTGTGATATTTCCTTTTTCGTCATGTATTGTCGTAATTTGATTTTTCTCTCTTTTTCTCTTTGTTAGCATGGCTAGGGATTTTTCAAGTTTATTTATTTTTTCAAGGAATTGTTTTGTCAGTTTTTTCAATTGTTTCTTTCATTTCTTTATCCATCTTTCTAGACAATAGTACATGCAACATTCTCAAGGTGAAGTTTGATTTTTCTTCCCAAATTGCATTTTATTCCCTGATCTTTCATGGTAACAAAATTCCATTCCCTGTCACAGACACATCTCCACTCCCTATGTCTGCCTCTGATGCCATCCCTACCATCAACCTCACCATAATGCAAGAATACCCATTGAATGCACACTGCAGTGTATCTTTTTGTTTTCTAGCTAATGTTATTCTTTTCTCCTGCAGAATCAAGAACATTCTGAGACACAAGCATCTGAGCACACAGAGCACACAGTTCAACAGAGCTACTTTGGGACACATACCTGGCTAACCAGATCTACTCTCCTCTTCTCCTAATTGTGGTCCTTAATAGCAACCGGCCATGGGTTTTAACAATTGTGTTTTACCCTGTAATTGTAATGGTAGCTTCTCTATTTACCTTCCTTACTCGATATAAACTTCAAGTCATAGTCCAATCTTCCTTCCACTTGTGGGTAAATGAGGAAACCTGTTATCTATTTTATATTGAACCCAGGGGTGCTTAACCACTGAACCACATCCCCTATCCTTTTTTTGAGACAAGGTTTCTCTCAGTTGCTTAGGGCCTTACTAAGTTGCTGAGGCTGGCCTTGAATTTACAATCATCCTGCCTCAGCCTCCTCCAAAGCCGCTGGGATTACAGGCATGCACCACCATTCCACAAAGCTCTATTTTATATTCTATTAGTAATTTCCCCCTTTTCTCTCTCCAAATCTCACTTCTCTAAAGCACAGTTAAATTATATCCAAGAATAATCATAAATAATAATGTTAATAATCAGAAAATTTTACATGGATTTCATTTCAGAAGAAACATGATATTTTGTTGGGGGTTGACTAGGATCAGTTTATAGCTCCTATTGTAAAATTTGACATTTATTGAAATAAATTAGATATTTTAACCTATTCATGAGAAAAATAAGAACAATGCAATAACTCCAAGCACTATATAAACTCTTATAATTAACAAAAGTTCAACCATCCAAGAATTTATTTTATTGCCATTATCAACAATTTTAAAACATAATGTGCTTAGAAAGTCCTTTGTATCCACTAACTGCATTTACATTTAATAACCACTTGAGCTTAGTAACCTCTCAATAGACTGCTTATTTTCCATTTTGCAAGGTCAGATTACAGCATTCTAAACAATAAGTCAAGTAGTTGTAACTTCTGTTAATAAAAGACATTTAGTTTTCAGAGATATTCTTTCTCCCCTATTTTCCTTCAAGTGCTTGGTTCATGTTATTTTCCAAAATAAGGTAAAGTTTTTAAAATTTTTCCTTATAGTGAGTCCAGTCATGGTAATTTTATTGTAGATATGCAAAGAACAGCATACTTTGAAATTTCCAGTGATGGAAATTAAAATAGAGTGAGCAGCATACTGAACCACAGCATTGGGCACTGGTCTATCTGCCCCACAGTCTATAGGAGTCTGTACAGATGGATTCTGATAAATTATCTGACAAATTTTGATTCTAAAAATGACAAGGAATGAGGAATTATCAGTGTCAATTGAAAAACTTGAAAGAAAAAAAAAAAAAAAAAAAAAACTACCTCAAAGCCCAGAGATTAACTTGTTCTCTGCTTAGGGTTCCCAGCAGGAAGCCAATGTGAACTGCATGCCTAGGCTTGAGGATGAGCAATTATCTCTTGGCTGGAGTTCGGATGGGCAAAGATCCAGGTGTCATGGCTATATAACACTGAGAATAGATTGACATTTGGTGGCTGAATGAAGCAAAAATTCTCATCTTTGATTTGTGGTGCTATCATGTATCTTGGGATGAGCTAAGAAATGAGTGTGTTTCCTTTCATTTGTTCAAGAGTAGCAGCCAATTCTCTGTGGGTAGTTTCTTATTAGGAGCTAGCATATTCACTATTCACCAGAAATGAGCAGACATACTAAATTTTTTATAAGATAAACGAATTTGAACAATATCATAGGAACTTCTGCATAGGGTGAGCCAAAGGCAATGACAACAGTGGATCAAAAGATACAAATCCAAGTACATTTGAGTTGGAGACCTCACAATTACCCACATATAACCTTCAAAAGAAATTCTCTGTTTTCAGGAAAGGGGCCTGGAAGATTTATTTTTTCCTGTCACCTTCCTAATTACTTTTTAATGCCCCTTCCCCTTCTAAATACCCTGAGAGTTCTTCCCTCTGAAAAGGATTTCCTAGCAGTCACTGTGGTTCCAAAGGGAAGATAAGTTTGTAACAAGATTGTAAGAAGAGGCTGGCATGGTGGCATATGCCTGTAATCCCAGCAACTAGGGAGGATGAGGCAGGACGACTGCAAATTCAAGGCCATCCTCAGCCTAAGGAACTTAGGGAGAACCCTGTCTCAAAATAAAAAAAATGAAAATGGCTGGGTATGTGGCTCAGTGGTAAAAGCACCCCTATGTTCAATCCTTATTACAAAGGAGAAGGAGAAGAAATGAATTTTTCTCCTACTGAACAGAGTATAGCACATTGAAAAGAAGGAACAGAGTGTAAAAATGAAATAATGACTTTTACTTGACTAAGAATATCTCTTAAATCTTCTTGCTGCACACACACACACACACACACACACACACGGTAACTAAGTATAGTGACGAATGTGCTAATCAATTTGATTACAGTAACCATTTCACAATGCGTATGCTGTACACCTAGAACATATACAATTTTTATTTGTTAATTATACCTCAATACAGCCAGAAAAATAAATAGAAATAGAAATAAAGTATAGGGTAGGGATGGTTGGAGGAAGGGAATAAAAGAACACAACCAAAAAATATTTTTTTGAGGACAAAGCAAGTGAAAATGGAAGTGCTAAAAACTTTCAGGTTCCCTTTGCCATTTAGCTCTCCAACCACACTGGCATCTGGAATGGATTCTGAATTATGACCTGAGATTTCCTTGCCCTGGTTTTGCTTATTCCCTGAGATCCTTCACCATTTGCAACAGCAATGGGTTTGAGATTCAAGACCCAGCAGATATGTCAAAGCAGCAGATATGGGCTTTGTATTCTGTGAGCTTCCCTAAAACATCTCTAGGATTCTGTTGCATGGACTACTTTGAGAGAGAAGACTTTTTGGTATAAATGACACACATAGAGAATGCTTATCTAAAAATCAGGTATCACCACCAGTGTATTAACATGGAAAATCTTTGTAATTCTAGAGAACCTTAGAATTAGTTGCTGGGCTGGACCTCATTCTGATAAATGAACCCACAATCCTTCAGCTCTGTGTCTGGTTCTAGCAAGAATGATATGTGCAGAGATTCATCATCTAATTGGCACAGCCTATCACTGATTACCATAATATTAGGTTGTCCCTCCTTTTAGTCTGAACAAAAAGTGTAGTACCACTAACAGATGATTACATTAAAATATTAAGATCATATTTTCTATTAGGCATTGATCAATTATCAATACAATTATAAGGAAAATATATAGGAATATTTATAATATTCTTCATTCAAGAAGTTGGAACCACTTAAATAACTATTTTCAGATGTAAAATAATAAAACCTAAAAGGATTATAAGTTGTGTTCTCCTTTTAGAAATACCTGACTTTGAAAAAATTCAAAACCTTTTCTAAATGATCTTATTTGCCCTCATATCACACCTGCAAAATTCTTACCTTTCATTTTACAGAAGATAAAAATGTTCTCATTTCCATTTCCCTTAAAGTTTACAAATTTTACTCACTTCTATTAACTAAGTTTATCTTTATGACACCTGTGTGTGAAGCTGAACAGGTGATAGAATGTCTTTTTTACTTTGATGCAAACAAAGCTACATGTGCTCTAGTCATAGGCATATACCACTAGCAAACGGCAGATTCAGATTCAGACTGCAAGTCTCCTCTTTAAGACTAAAGGTGTTTTTCATCAAATCATACGACCCAGAAAAACTATGTGATTTATCCAAGACACCTGGCAGAACAAGAACAAGGGAAAGCAATCTTTAGACTTCAAACTTAAATGTGCATAACAATCACTGAGTTTTAATGAAAACTGCAAATTTCTAATAATCATGCCCTGTGAATCCAAGTCAGTAGATCTGACTGGGGTCTAGAAATCTGTTCGTTAACAAGACTCAATTGCTTCAGATGAGCTACAGACTGTGACTGCATTCTGAGAGACAAATGGCCAAAGTCATCATTATGAAGCCAGAAGGATAACTTATTAACTTATTGTGGATCGTAGAAGGATGCCATGTAAACCCTCTACAGGTTATTTCACTGTGTGGGGGATCCCTTTGTATCTTTGTATGATATCCATCTGGCCTAGATAAATAAATACATGTAATATACATATGTGGACAAATGCACATATACATATACAATTACATAATACATGATTATGTATTATAATAAGGAAAGGGAATAACCTTTCCTTCTTTGACTTATATCGAGTTTACTTCTAAATTAGAACAGCAAACTGATAAATATATAACATCTTTCAAAGATGAGTAAAATGATATTCATAACAATGATGATACCATGACAATCCTAAATGATTTCTAACTTATCAGGAATTCTACAAGGCTGTTCTCTTCACATCTCACAGCAGAAGAAGGTAGGGAGGAAATGTCTATTTCATTACAGTAAAGGGAGGAACTATGCCAAGCCTGAGGATACTTTGGACTTACAAGTTAGGACTGCAAACACCTTTACTTGCTAGGTTCACAAATTTCAGCAAGACAATTCCTTGAGCCTCTGTTTTCCTCACTTAATAAAGAGGGGGTTTTAATCAAGTTTACGCTAGGTTTACAAACTGTTTGAAATAGCATGTGTTAATTTTCTAGTAACAGAGCTCATGTTCAGAAACTCTTAGTTCCAATTTCTACCCTGGGATGCTCTTGACAAACAAATAATATTCCAGGAGTAGAGAAACCTTGGAGGTGGAAAGTAGAGCAGAAGAGAAGGTAGAGCTATAACCCATTGCTTGTGAAATGAAATTGTTTTTTAGTTTTTATTTTTCTCTGAAAATTTATGTAGAATTCTCTTAGACTTCCAGTTTCTTCTGAAAAATGCATTAGGTGTTAAGAGACCATGCAACTCTGCTGGGCACATTGGTTCATGCCTATAATCCCAGCAAGTAGGGAGACTGAGGCCGAGGATCATGAGTTCAAACCCAGCCTCAGCAACTTAGTGAGGCACTAAACAACTCAGCAAGACTCTGTCTCTAAAAAAATATAAAAAAGGTCTGGGGATGTGACTCAGTGGTTAAGTGCCCCTGGGTTCAATCCTTTTTACCAAAAAGAAACACACACACACACACACACACACACACACACACACACACACGCATACACACACTATGCAATTCTATTTTGATCATCAGAACCATCTCTTCAAATTTCAGGCACCACACTCTCAATTCTCTCCACAACTTTGTGTAGGAATAATCATTATCCCCATTTCCATACTTAATAAAACAGAGATACAGGGAAGCAAAATGACATCTGTCACCAATGTCCATGATCTTTCCAGTCTACCATGGACCTTAGATTCTGAAACCCATGCCACAGACACTTTTTATGGTTAATATAAGTGGAGCATGATTTATTAAGAGCACATTAGTAGTCTTCTAGAGCTTCTAATATGTTGGCAATTGGGCCAGGGACTATAAAACTAGAAATGACACTCAAAGTCAGGATGCTCACCACCCGCCTGGTTGACATGTAAGCTGGGAAACCTTACATCTGGACATTTTAACTATGATGGTAGCAGGAAGTCTCTATCTCAGAAGGCAGGGAGTTTCCCTAAGTCTAGGAAGGAGATTGGATGCTGGATGTCCACAAAAACGAAAAGATCCATCCTATTTCCTGTTTGGAGCTCAAGTGCAGGAGCAAAGACAAAACAAATTAATATGAGGCATTTATACAAATAAACTATCTTCCCACATAAATATATGAGAAGCTAATTATATACACTTAATTTTAAGTATGTGTACAGTCAAACCATACATGCATGTGTATGTATATATAAATGAACTATTAATGTTTGGTCATTTACTAGCTACTGAATAAATAATACAGATTTTGATGAAGCAGAGAGATGCTGGTGTGAGAAGAACTTGAGTTTTGGTACAGATAATTCCTCTTACTAAGTGATCTTATTGGGGGACCAGTTCTAACAGCTTCTTCATCTGTAAAATAGAGATGCAAACACCCACATCAAAAGGTAGTTATAAGGGGTCTGGGGTTGTGGCTTAGTGGTGGAGCACTTGCCTAGCATGTGTGAGGCACTGGGTTTGATTCTCAGGACCATATATAATAAATAAAATAAAGGTTAATCAACAACTAAAAAAAATTTTTTTTAAAAGGTAGTTATAAGGATAAAACAATAACTCTTCCATACATAGGATATAAAGTGTTCAGTACTTGGCAGCTTAAAAGAATGAATCCAACCAGGACAACATGTTTGTGTTTTCTGGGTGATGTAATTGATATGAGATGATATGATATGATACATTAGTAGGACAGTTGAAGTACCATTATACTAAAAATGCTTTTTGAGCATGGAGAAATATCAGGGAAACCTTTAAAGAAAAAGAAAATGGATACCTCTGTGAGAAAGAAGATTGATAATTTTATTAGTAGATTTTCAAGTTGCTACTTTTACAGTTTGGCCATACCCCTCATTCTTTCTGACTTCCTTTGATACTTAAATTAAAGACAAGGTGGTAGAAAAAGGCAAACTAAGGCTATTTTAAAATTTTAAAACCATCTCCCCTGGCTTCCACTGCATACTCTAAAAAACCATGTTCATCATCAAAATTACTCTGATATATATCTGAATATATATATATATATATATATATATATATTCATGGATATAAATCCATGTACATGGATATATGTATGTGATTATGTGTTTATTTTGTAAATTCAATACTGACACCTTGCCCCCTGCAATAAAGGAGTTAAAGTTTTTAGATATAAAACTCAAATTCCAAGAGGAGGGATCTGGATGTACATTTCCCCTTGAAGGAGGTAAACCAATATGTACCAAGACACAGGATAGGTTCCCCAGTAGGAAATGCCACTCATGCCAAACAGCCTCCTGGGGAAAACTGAAACATGTGCCAAAGATATTTAATATTGTGAAACTTGATTCCCAATTGGAATTCTGAAATGATCCAGTGCAGCTATTAGCCTTTAATTCATCCTTCATTTACCCCAGCTGATCTAATAATAACCCCACACATAAACATGTTCTTCTGCACTGAGGGGCATTCATATGCAAGTGTTCATTTTGATTATCTGGGGCCATATCTACTAAGACAAAGGGAAGTCCAGGACTGTTTTTTATCTGATGGATCTAATCCATGTAGATCATTTAGATAATGTGGGCTAGGAAAATTCACCTCTTTCCTCATTATTTATATAGTTTGGATGAAAGCAGTTTTCAAATCTGATTAACAAATAATGTAACATTAATTTAAGAGAGATGTCAGAAAGTCTGGTTAACCTTACAATTTTCTAGATTCTGCTTTGATTCCCCCACCCCCATGGCACCTCAGAGAGTAGTTTGGTTAGACAATTTAAAAGGAATAAAAAACATCTTTCTGTATGTTAATAAAGCATGGGACAGAATTACCCTATTTTTGGTTCATTAATTCCACTTTTTTTTATATTCCCACCATCATTTTACTATTTTGAGTTGCAGTGTGCAACTCTAGATAAATCCTTTGACTGTGTTCAAATGCCATACCTGATCCACCAAGCCCTCACCCTCAATGCCAACTCCTTATACCAACAAACTGCCATAATTAAATGTTCCAAAACTGAAGAGACCTACCAAGATTGGGGGAGGACAATATTTTTTCTCTCTGTGTTCTTTAGTTCTTTCATGTATGAAATGAAGACTGTATGTCATAAATTAGAGATCTATTCCAACTTGAACCTCTTGAGTCTGATGTTTTCGCTCCTTTACAGTTAGGACACCCTTGAATCTTTACAATTTTACTTTCAAGCTAGAAATAAGTATCCAATGGCATGGCCCTTTAGCCTCGTTTTTATTATGGTGGTTTCTTTCTATCAACAACACAGGTCCAGAGGAGCTGGCATCTTTTCTTAGCAACTTCAGTAGCTCCTCCTCCAATATCAACAGTGATAACCCTTGTGGCCGTGGCCATGCAGTAATATTTACTGAGAATAAGATGAACAGTTTCTGGTCAAACAAACTATCAACGTGAAAGCCATTACTAAATATTAGGTTTATTTTTTGGAAAACGTCCAGCACATTGTAGTCACTCAATAAACATTTGTTGTCTAAATCAATGAATATGTTCACGCAAATATGGGACAAAGTTCAACACATAACAAACAAGGCACCTATCCCAATGGGAGTAAAAGTGGAAAAAGTCTTTTTCTGGAACAAACAGTCTCTTTTGCTTTGTAAAAGGACATATATTTTTCACTTCTGGATGCAGTCAAGACAAGAACCCTTACTGAAGTAACCCTGAGAGATACTTCTGTTGAGAGAGGAACAGACTCTGTGTATGTCTGTGTTGGAGAAGAAGAGAAATGGGAGGGCAAAGAAAGCTAAAATCAGCTTGACACACTGCAAAGGTTGCAAAGAAAGAAAAAAAAGAAAAGAACAGAACTGCTGGGGAGGCAAGTGAAGCTAGTGGAAGTGGAATAAAGAAGTAGAGGGTTGAATGAAGTTTGGTCATGTGCTATCTTAGGGAGACTGTCTTATGTAGTAGCTCTCCATGAATTAGTCAGTGAAATACCGATTTCTCTTTAATAGAATGTGGAGTTAGTTTCTCCGACAGGGAAAAAGAGGAGTTTGTCATCTTGGTTGTAGAAGCTAACAGTGCTATTTGCTCCAGGCAGTCCCATGGAAGCCAAGCTCATTCTACCTTTTATATCAGTTCTTCTGCTTTTTAACTCACTTCAACTGGGAAATAAAAAGTATTAAATAATCTTCCTCCCCCAGCCCCACCGACATACACTCAAATTTCAACACACCATAATACTAAACCAAAGCATCCCTTCAGGGGCGATGCTGCTCAGAGAAAACAAGCAGAAGTTCCAAATCAAATTTGCTGGATATGAAAGGAACACTAAGGAAAACAAGGTGGGGGGTTGAACGGAACTCATCCAAAGGGCGAACATGCATTGGGCTTTGCAATTATACTCTATTTTAATCTTTTGTGTATGGGTCAACCCAACATTTGAGCTCTCTGAATACTTTTCTGAAAAAGGAATGAACAGTTGGTACACTTTGAAAATCAGACTTATACTAAAAAGAGAATTGTAATAAATATTTAAGAATACTACATTTAAGCATGCATAGAGCAGCTGAAATATAAATAATTACAATAAATTCAAGTCAAGTCCACTTGCATATTTGCTAGACAAAAGTAAATGTAGTTAAGAATTCATTTAAACACATCTAAAATGGGAATGATGGCATTTTTTCAGGATAAACAGATTTACTTAAATTCCATGCATATGTGATTATGTCAAAATGAACCCAATTGTTATGTATAACTCTAATGCACTAATAAAGCATAAGAAAGATTTGAAAACCAGTGATAACTTTACTCTATTTAAAACTGGACAGGTAAATTTTGCATGCAAGCTATACATTTTAAGAAAAAGAATATTTTGACTGACCTTGTTAGCTTTGTTATCATTTATATGAGCTTCAATCAAGTCAGATTTCTCTGAAAAATAAAATGTAGTTTAGCTTTCCAGCAAATCAGTCCACAGCAATATAACTAGCTCAATTAATAATATTTCACTATTCTTTATTTATTAATTCATCAAAATATTTAACCAAGTATTATTGGCCAGGCATTTTATTAAAGCTCTGTGTCTACATGAATGAATAAAATAGAATTGTCTTGAACTCACCAGCTAGCAGGCTAAATGGATTTGCAAAAACCAAACAAATAAATAGATAAATCTAACAAATATTACTTCAACACCTTCAGGGTGCCAGATATTATTGCTATTGGGAACATAATCATTAATAAAATCTGAAAATCCCACTCCCGTGAACTTACATCAAAAAGGGTTTGTAAGTGTTAGAATATAAACATATTTAACATGGCACCAAAAATGAAAATTGAAAATAATTTGCCTCCGTGTAGAAATTATTCTTCAAAAACTGCCACTATTGCTATAGTAGCCATGCAATTTAGCAGAAAAGATTCTGAATGAGATCTCATCTTTGACCTTAACTCTATTTGTGCATTTAGGTAAGTAATGCAACCTATCTAGGTCAAATTTTCTTCATCTCTTTTATCTGTCAAGTAAAAGGGTGGACCAAATATTCTCTATGATCTCTCTAGCATCAAAAGTCTATTTTTAGAAATGATAGCCTTCATTCAATTCAGTGATATCTGTTGGGTAATTTTAAACAGCAAGTGGTTAAAAAAAGGTGAGGGTTGGGGGCATGTGCACCAGTAAAATGCATATTTTTGGAGGAACACTATTAATCAAGGAAAGATAGGTCTTAGGCTGAGTTAGTCATTATGGCTGTATTCCGAGTTTTAGTCATTTTGGACCTTCAGTCTAAATTGCTCTTATAATATTTTAAGACTCATTCTTACCTTGAATCTTGTACCTGCAAATGACATGCTTAGACCTATATATAACATGCAAGCAAGAATCTTTATGGGTCTGAGATTGTGGCTCAGTGGTAGAGTGTTTGCCTATCATGTGTAAGGCACTGGGTTCATTCTCAGCACCACATATAAATAAATAAAAGAAAGGTTCATCAACAACTAAGAAAACTTTTAAAAAAGTATCTTTATAAGCTGGATCACAATTCAATTTTCCTTATGTGTGCCAAGGTGATAATTATATTCAAAAGAAAAGAGCATCCATCAACCTATGTCCCTGGTAATGGGAAGCAAGCATTCCTGCTAACCCAAGATGGACATAGAGCATGAGAAAGACATTTGTTAGTTTGAGCCACTGAGAGTTGAAGACCTTTTCTTTTTTTAAATACAGCAGAACCATACCCATCCTGACTGATACAGAAGCTATATTAGCAAATTGACTATATTACCAATAAGACTATTCTGATCTTTTCTTTATATGTAAAGCTCAAAAGGTTGACTCCCACTACTCTATGGTGATTACAAAAGAAGAATGCAAGAAAAAATAAATAAATTAAATATTGAATTCTGTAAGATCAAATGTCTATAGTTTGTTAGAGATTTATCAAGCATCTTAAACTGAAAAGTATATGCTCTTTTATCTTTCATTCTCAAACTGAATTTGACTGACTTTGGTAAACTTTATGAGCAGCATTATTTAAACATACAAACTCAAAAGGTGTATCACGTTTGAAAAAGCTCAGCAGAGATTTACTGTGGATGCTCAACCCAGCAATCGTGTTTTGATCTCCTTTTCCTGCCAAAAAGGCTGCAGAACCTCTTTATAGTATTTTTCATTCCAAGTAGAGATCCTTCTAGATCTAATAATCCCAAGGTCCCTCAGTCTCAGAGTTGGCTTGATTATCTTCCAAAAGTTTCCTCACCATCTTCAAATGCCAAGTGTATATCAGGCTGACTCATGGAGAACCTGCCTGTGTGTACACCACCTACCCTGAACATGTGGAACTCCAACTCCAAGCTAGATGCTCCCACACATCAAATCCCAGTTTACAAAATCCAACCCACCCTGTAACACCTGCCAGTGATAATATTATGACTGAGCTTACATTGATCAAGGGCTGACCCCAGCACTATGAAAAGCCTGTATTCTGTGATATTTTAATGTCGGATCCTGAAGCCAAGGAAGAGTAGAACAAAAAGAACTACAGATGGTCATAAAGAACAAGCTTTTTCTGATCTGATGCCAGTATTCAGGCCCAAGACATAACTGGTGAACCTGTACAGAAAGAAATAACGATCCCATTCATCAGCCCTTACTAATAATTCATAAAGTCTGAACTATGTTACTGATCATGTATCTTTTTATGCCAGCTTTATTTCTGCTGGTAAATAACAATCCATTTAATTATAGAAATAAATCTGCTAGGCCATCACCATGAACTTGAAAGTGATAAAAAACTTTAATAAAATAAAGTCCTAGAAATGAAGAACTCAATTACATGCCACTTCTTTGTCCTCAAAACCATTTTATTTTAGTTCTTAAAAGACCTTCTGACCTTCCTAAACATGGCTGCCCACTGCAGATAATTGTGAATCCTTCCTATTAGTAGTTTCTCCTTCTGAGTTCACTGGCATAACTATTTAATTTCTTATTAGTCATAGGTTCTTTTTTAGGTAGCCTGAACTCTTACCTATTCTGTATTTTCTTTTCTCCTCTCTGTCGTCATTGTTTTTCTCCTTTTTTGCTACGATCTTCTTGTCCTAGAAAAGGTAATTTCACACATACTGAATTACTGCAATTTAGGTCAGAGAGACCAGGCACCATGAAAATAAGTTCTTTATTTAGGGGAAAAAAAAGTTTCTGGTCTATCTCTCCTGTTAAGCTTGTGAGAGTCACATCTTCCCTTGTGTTATGGATATTGCAAAAAAGATATTTTTAAAGCACCCTGTGAGGTACCAAATATGCTAGTGTCTTTCTGGCAAATGCTGCTTAGGATAAGTAAGACCATGTTATGGGAAACAAGGGGATCTGATTTGGACCTTTCCCTCAATATTATTGGCAATCTTTCAGTGGCTTTGTATAGATCAGACATGATCTATTTTTGTTTTTGTGCCAACAATTGAACCCAGAGGTGCTTAACCTCTGAGCGCCATTGCTCATTTTTATTTTATTTTAATTTTTGATTTTAAGACAGGGTCTTGAAACTTAGCACCTGGCTAAATTGTTGAGACTGGCTTTGAACTTGTGATCCTCATGCCTCAGCCTCCCAAAGCACTGCAATTACAGGCAGGCACCATTGTGTCCACCAACTCATGATCTATTTTTTATGCTAAAGTTAAGGACAAGGTTAGTGGACTATGATTCTGTAGGTTTGGGCAGTTTGTGAGGGCTTAGGTGATTATTTTGATAGGTTAAATTCCATTTTGCATTTGTTAACAAGTATTCATTTATTGTTTGTGGGAGGGTCTGTCTATATGCTCATGTACTAATGAATACTTTTCCAAGAGCTCTGCAAAAACCATATCACTTCAGCAAACACAATAGCATTGTTACATCAATTGAAGGAACTAAAGATATTGAGAGTTCAAGCAACATGACCAAGATTACACAGCTCATAAGTGCTATTACCAGCACTAAATCCAAAAAGTGAGACAGTGGAACATTTCAAATCTGTTATTCCTTTTCTTCTCTACTTCTCCTGTCCCTTGGCTCCAAATGATTAAATAGAGTGAATGTGTCCAAGCTATTTTCCTAAGCAAACTGCCATTCCAGATGCTGTTGTACATACACAGGGGAATGAAAAAAAAAACTCACAAGTCAAGTAATGGTGCAGGTAGTATTCCTTAGTCAGAAGCCTCTAAAGACAGAAACATTAAGTGAACAGAAAGTGATTTTTCTTCTTTTTGACTGACAACCTAGTCTGGCAAAATGTTTATTCTTTACCCTAGAGGGACAGGCCACCAACTGAAATATAAGATAGTTTTCTAGATTTTATTATATTTTTGCCAGATTGTCGTCATATGTTTCTACCAGATGATTAAAGACTCTCTTGAGGGTTTTACAGTATGCACCAAGAATAGCTGGTGAAGGAAAATGAAGAAGACAGAGATATGTACCAAGAAAATATAAAGAGCAAAAGAAATCCTGAATTAAACTCCAATGACTATAGCCAGAGCAGGATTCAGAGTAGAAAGCAAATTACTTGATGGTTTTTCCATCAAGGAGCTCCATACCTAAGTATGGATATACAACAGAAAAATCAAATTATAGGTGCTGATTAGAACTGTGAAAAGATGGTAGTGAGAATGAGGAAACACTACTTGAATTTCCTGGCTCAATCTTTCAATTGTAGCCACAGCTCTATCTGAAATTTTTGTTTGTTTGTTTGTTTGGTTTGCTTTTATATAGTCACCTTCATATAGCAACAACACAATTATTGGTCATTACCATCAAGCTAGTATTCATTTTGAAGAGTACATTATTATGTCATACTGTTGGTCTACTATAAGGGCTTGCTATATCTGCAAACGCTTGCATCAATATTGAAAATCTTGTGTCCAGCCTGCTTCAGGTATCTTAATCTGAGGGTCAGAATGATGCCAATTAAATCACATATTTACTTTTTAATTTGAATCTAGTTGTAAATAACAAAACAAATTAACTATCGATAAAGCAAAATTCATTTGAAAATGATTTCATATGCACATGGTCATTAAATGCTAAGATTCTGAATTCAGATGTTAGATTTGAGACCCTATATCTCTGTATCTCTATAAAGAGAATCTGAAGCTAAATCAAGAATATTCTAAGTATTTGTAAAGGCAGTGATAACACTACTATTTCCCAATCCTAGATCATTAATAATCAAGTAAGAGTAAATTTCATCATAATCTAAAAGTATATTTTACCACAAACCCATTTTGCTTATTATTTAATTATTATAGCCAGTGAGCTAAGGGGAGATGTGTAGTTATTAATCATTCCCATCAAGACAGTAGGTAGGTGGGTTCAGTCAGATGACCCGGGAATGACATTACCCTTGTGGTCATTTTTGGCACTCAGAAGCCTAAGAGCTCAATCCCTGTGTATGTGACCCTACTTTCTTTAACAAAAAACTTAGGAAATGATGGTAAGAAAGTAACAGAGTAGGAAAATTTATTTTCTTCTAACTGAAACCATAGTTGGGTAAATATCTTGCACTCTAGAAGAATCCAAGACATACCTGCTATCAGTGAAAGAGTCAAGAGTAAGTAGTCTATTTTGTTTCTATTCTGAACTTTGATATAAGTTTTCACATACTAACTAGATTGGACCAACTGTTTTCTTCATTACCCTTAAAAATAAAAATAATTATTGATAATACAGAAATTTACAATCTGTAATTGATCCTAAGTCATGAAGTTCAAGTCATAATTTTTCTCTGAACCTTTTTTATGATATTAAGGGCACACAGCTAAAATCATGATGGGCAATAACGTATCAGATTGTAATAGGCAAAGAAGAAAGACAATGACTTCTGAAATCAGACGTCATATTGGTGGTCTTTCCCATACCGTGAACTGAATCAGAAATTACAGTTTGATTCTTGCTACAGTGTTAGATAAGAACACTGAATCTTTCAAATTCATGATTCGATGTTCAACATTCTCGTTGATTATTTTAATCACATCACACGCAGAAGTACTTCAGTCATCCAATATCTCCCAGGAGGCACAGCCTCAATTGCTATCTCTAATCTTTTTAGAGCACCTCTTCTGCTACTGTTCATTAATTAAACATGGTTCTGCTGATGTTTCTTTTGGCTGCTGTTCCCCCCAGAAGCTGTTACCCTATTATTTCCTTCATCCCTGCTATATTGGTTCATCGTCAATTATTTTCCTCTTTCAGAATTATTTCCCTCTCTTATAATATTCTTTGATGACTTGATAAATCTTTACAATCAAATCCTAGCTCATTTCTTCAAATTGCTACTCTCAAGGGCAGGACCAACTGTTGTGTGATCATTTCCTTAGTCTCCAAAGGAGATTAAGACTACAATACCAACTGTGGGCATACAAAAGCAAATGCCCAGATGAAAGGGTACAAGTTCAAGCCAAGAGACAAGTTCCATACCAAAAATCAGTGCCAGTCAAGAAGGGCAGACATTAGGGTAATGATGCCAATTTGTCTGTTTTCATCCAATGAATTTATTCATTCAATGAGCAAGTATTTATTAAGTAGCAAGATTGTATTGGACATTATGCTAGATAGGTGGGCAAAGGAGAAATGGCATTTTTGGAAATTATTTTTTCAAAAATGGTCACAACCAGCTATGCTCTTCTCATAACATCATTTTGACATTTAATCTATAGGGAGATGATGGCCCACATTCTTTTCTATTGACTATAAATGTATTTATAACTATGACAGGGTTGATGCTATGTAGTTAGATCAAAAATTCATAGTTCCTGCTTGGTCTTTTGGGATACTCTTTCAGGAGTCAAAAGCTATTAATTAGGTAGTCTGCATGCCCTGAGGCCACCATGCTATAAGAAGCCCAAATAAGATGCTAGCAGGAAATGAGACCTCCAGTTTTGACTGAGTTCACTACTAAGAGACAATACTACCAAGTCATCATCTATGCCAATGAGCATCTTGAAAGTGTATTCCCAGCACCCAGTCAAGATGCACTAGCCTGAAGTATGAGGTAGAGAAGATCCTCACTTTTAGATTCAGGTTATTATGTTTTTAGTCACTATGTTTTAGAGGGGGTTCTTATCAAAAATAGATAATCAATGCAGCCCAGATCTCAATGCACCTACAGCCTAGGGTGGAAGGTAGAAAAATGTTACGTATTTGTACTTATATTACATATTGCAATAAATGCAATGCTGTCCTAAGTCCATTTTGTTTGAGTTAGTGGGTGAGAAAAAACAAACTTCAGAAAGTCCCACTTCCACATGAAATAATGCCTTTCTGTGAATTAGGAAGAACTGCCATTTCCTCATGAAGGTCACCACCACTTGCCAGAACACAGTGGCGGTGAGTCTAGGATTGTTGTGAACTTGCTGCTTCCCCACAAACTGTATGTGCAGTTCTAACCCAAGGTAAAAACTTTGTATTCAAAAAGCCCCATAAACCCAGAGAGAAAGCCAAGGAAACAAGGACCAGAACCTCAGAGAATAATCTCAACACACTTGTAGAACCTTGATACCATTTCATGCTAGGAGGTATTTTTTTAGCTTCTAAGTTTCAACAACAATAATGAGGATGTACCAGGTCCAAAGAGCATGGCAGTTTGTGGTCAGTGCAGATGCAGAGCAGGGTTGGGATGCCAAAATCCCTCTTTTGGGTCCTTCTGGCCCTCAGAGATAACACATCCATGACCTCCTCTTCATGTGAATCACAAGGTAAGAGAAACAGGAAGCTGAAAGTCCTTTTGCAAGATAGCAAAATGAACCCTACTAGTTATACCCTAGTCCTTGGAATACGATACATATATACAGAGGAATGCTGAGTCAACTACAGGAGGACAATGATCTAGCTCTGCTACCCTGTCTAATTTTGCACTTTTTTTTTTAATGGAGGAAAAAGGAGGGAGGTATGAAGTTCATTGCCAAGCAAAATTACTCAGCGCAACCCTTTCCTCTGAGCTCTCTCTCACAAATGAGAGGCAGCTCTCTGCCCCAGTTTCTCTGCTCCATTTAGATGTCATCACATCAAAGTCACTTTTGTGTGTGTGCTCAGGAGCGCTCATATTTTCTCCCCTTTGCAATCTACTGACTACTCTCCATTATAATTTTTCTGGACTTCCTGGGTTGTTCTATTTTACTCTTTCCCCAGCAATGACTTTAGAGAAGGGATTTAGTGTCTGCAGGACTCAGTTCATGCCCTCCTTTTCTTACTTTATATTCCCACGAAGTCATCCATACAATGAGTCATTTCCCTTACTACCCAACATGATAAAATTAAAGTTTTCTTCTTTTGGAGAAAAGAAACAGCCTTAATAAATAGAAACAGTTATTGATGTGATATATCGAAATTGCTATTGTTACAGAATGAATTTGAAGACTTTAGATATTTAAACATTTTCCCTGTCCATAACCACAAGTATTAGATTGCATTCCTACTGAATTTTATGCATAAAATATACATTTATGTTATTACTCACACTTTAGTCCACTCCTGGAATTTATACTTATGACACTTTCTGCTTTGTGACTCCCTGGGACTACTCTTAGTCTTATCTGACTACATATCTTTATGGACTCTTGTAAATATTGACATTTTCTGTCTGTCATGCAATAGTGGTAAACAAGCAGTTTGGAAGAGTCTTCCAAGATGACTCATTCTCCCAGGGTTATCCAATCACCTTGTTCACTCACATTAAACTTTGGATGTTATCCAGTTTCTACCAAATGAATATGAAAGAATACTGAACAACTGCCTGCTGGATTTCTTCTCCTTCTCCTTCTGCTTTTGTTTTTGTTTTTTGTCCCTCCTTTGTTCTTTGACAACAGGATCTAATGACCACACTCTCCCTGTCTGTTTCCATGGCTAGTAACCCTGAGGTCGCTTTTGACTCAGATTGTTTCTTTGAGTTGCATATTAGTCAGACAGTTAGAATGCATGTATATACAGCTTGGCACAGAGATATATAGAAAATTGGAATGATGGTCATACACTCTCTGGGATCTTTGGTTTCCCTGATTGCTTTCAGTCTGCATCAATGAACGGAAAGAAACACTGGGCTTCCTGTTCATTTCTAACCTTTAATGGTGCATTTTGGATTGCTTGCATTCTTCTTATAAGATCTGAGTATAAAAATCTTTTTACATTTTTACCTGTCATGCACTGTTATAAATTTCTTCTATCATGTGCATAGTCTGTACACTCTGCTGCCTTGTTTCCTTTCTTCCTCCCTACCTCAGTTTCTCCCTCTCTTCTTCCTCCCTCCCTTTGTTTCTTCTATTTTTGTTAGACATAGATTGAGCCACTTTTCTGAACTAGTTATGTTGAGACACTGGGAATAGCTTTTAAAAAGAGAGAGAGATGATTCCTGGTTATTACATTTCAGGAAAATCAGAAAGAATGGGCCCAAAAATATTTTTTTCAAAAGAATGAGGCATAAACAGTATACTTACTTATAGTGGTACTTTCTCTAATAGTAATGTAATGAAGGGCGTGGCAGGTAGGATGGTCAGAGGAGACTTCTAAGTTGAGCTAAAACTATCATAAGAAGTGAACCATATGTGTAAGGCTTCAAAAGAACATTTCAAACAAAGGGAACAGCATATACAATGATGTCCAGAAAACCTGGCTTGATAAAAAGGCAGAAAGAATGTGGGAAAAAAAAGTCAAAGCCAATATGAGAGCAGGAATAATGACCTGTGTTTCACCCATGTTACCAATGGTTAAACAAATGAAGCAGGAATAAGGGTGCTCCGAAGAGGATAGCAATGGTGTGCTTTCTGTATACATTTGTATACATTGCATATCAATGATACAGGATGGAATCAGCTTAACCCATTAACTATCAACTAAACATCAACAAGACTGTAATCAGGTAATCAATGCAGTATATCTGGTTCTATTATGTTATCCCAGTCCACCCTTTCCAATGATTTTTCAGAAGAAAATATTTTTAAATAATTCTAAAGAAGCATAGTTATCTGACATATAAAACTATGTTGAAACATATGAATTAGGAAATGGAAATGCAGGTATATATGGGCCAAGACACAGATATAAAACTATTTAGCAACATGGTATTCATGACCAAATGCCATTCATACTGATAGTTAACAAACAAAAGTGAGTAGTGGGAGCATAAATCCAAGGGGATAATTCTATAGATTTGACCCCCACTGTGCTGACCACCCCTAATGCTTTCTTTTTAAAAGGAATTTTCTGCAACCCTGCCTGGTTTAAGTCAATAGAATGTTACATTTCTCAGTAAACAGGTCCAAAAGACAGCAAAAATACAGGTCCAAAAGACTCCTCCCTGCCAATAAAAAACACAAGCTACCCTTAAGGTTAAGGGGGCACTTCTGTGACCTTTACACAGACCAGATTCCAGAACTCAGGGAGACAGGATAATCAGAAGCAAAGCCCCCCACCAAAAAAATCTGTAAGAATAAGTTCTGATTAGAACCAGTCAACATGGGTCAAAGTGACCCAAAGTTGCCTTGGACTTAAAAAAAGAAATCTCCGCTAAATGGGTTAAGACCAAGTGTAATGGGGACTTGAAAGTCTGATGTCATTCTGCTATAAAGTCAAGAGGTGGACCTGGGCTGGACTCTGAAAACTTCTCAGGACCCCCAGTAAAACTGCAGGGCAGGAGGGACCCACTGATTATTCTCTGAGAGGACCTACTGTCTCCCTTGAGTGTGTCCCCATTTCCCCTTCACTCTCACTTCTTATAGACTCATGCTTTCTACTCTGAGCAACATGTCTGAAATCGTTCCAGTGTGATTACAAGAACTAGTACCTGAGAACGGTTGTAACTGTCTCAGCACTATGGTGGGCTTTGCTTGGTAATATTACTAAAATGAACAAAATGATTCATAGTCATAAGACAAATAAATTGTGACATATTTATATAATATGAGAAAGGTCCAAGTCACCAGGGCTGAGAATGTAGCTCAGTGGTAGAGCACTTATCTAGCATTCAAGAGGTCCTGGGTTTAATACCCAGCACAATACACACACACACACACACACACACACAGGCCCAAGGCATGCTACAAACAAGAACATGAATGAACACTATAAATGAAGAGTTGAGTGAAGAAAGATAGATATAGAAGAATTTATAGTGCTATGAGTCAACATATTTTAACTTAAAAAAATAGACTAAAATCCAGCAAGTTTGGATGCATGCTAATGTAGCAAAACTATAAGGAAAAGTGAGATAACCATGTCCATAAGAAGAAGAGCAGCAGGAAGGTGGGACAGAAAGCTGGCATCAGACTCTGCTGGTTAGCTATTTTAGGAAGCAAGTAATTACTAGTTTCTTGACCTGGGTAGCATTACAAGTATGTTTCTCTCTCTCTCTCTCTCTCTCTCTCTCTCTCCCCCGCCCCCGTGTGTGTGTGTGTGTGTGTGTGTGTGTGTGTGTATGTGTGTTATAAACTACTAATCTATATATCTTTTATCAGGGATGTATAGATGAATATTAAATTTCATAATTAAAAATGGTTAAAAAATTTGCACTAGCATAATTTTTGGCCCATACCACATATTTCACATATTGAAAAGGAGGATATTATTACCTTTGAAAAGACATCCTCATATATAAACAGGAGAACTAAATGAATTTTTTTCTAAAAGCCCTTTTATAACTCAAAGGGTGAAAGACTACAAATATTTTAAGAATAAGTTTAACTATTAAGTCTACTAGTCTACTCTGGACTCAGTTAAACCTCTGTGGGTTTAACATGAAATTCATCCAAACAAAATTTGGAAAAAATACTAATTAATAAATAAAAAAATTTGCCCACCATAGAGCAGTTTAAATCCTCCTATATGACATACTCCATAGTAACTGAATTTCTATTTTGCCCTTCTTTCTATGAATATAGCATATGCACTAATTGCAACAGTTTGAATGAAGTCTGTTTTCCTACAAGTCTAACAAGTCTGTTCTTACCATGGCTACCAACGACCCCTTGCCATACACAGTATATGGCACACAGTAGGCAGTTGAGAGTGGTCATGGTCCTACCAACTGCGGCCATACTATCATAATGACCCATGCATGACCTTCATAATTTAGGGTGCTATTGGTTGTTGGAATTACACTCAAATTGTCATTGACATGCTTTGGCAGCAGGGATCTGGAGAAGTTGTGTTCCATGTGGTTGATAACAATGAAGATTCTGCCATTCATCACTTTTTTCCCCAGGTAAAGATATCACTGATATCCAATTGGCAGAGAGACAAAAAAGGTCACACAGGAAGAATCACTCAGGAATATTGTGTAGGTCAGGCCTGGGAATGGCACACCTCACTTCTGCCCATGTTACTATGGCATCTCAGATGGGGGTGTTGAGCAATCTAGTCCTTATCTGACCTGGGGACCTCCTTTGTAGCATCAGGACCTTCTAGAAGATTTGTCTCCCATGAAACTGTGGTGGACAGGGGGTTCCGTCCACTGGGAGACCATTCAACTTATTTATTCATATACCCTCTTCGCACCTCTCCCCACTCCCGCCAGCAAGATGGTAAACAGGTGAAAGAAAAGAGATTAGATTGGAGTTTGAGCTTTGAAGAGAGTTTACTTCTCTCCTGCAAACCATTCTCTTTAGTGTGATCACTGTAGGTTGTTGCTTATTGTTTTAAGAAATTAGAGAATGAACAAACATTTTTTTGTTTTTTTGCTCAGCTGTGAGGAATTAAATGCATGGTATACTAGGAAAGATTTACTAAAGCCCTTTATGAAACACACACACACACACACACACACACACAGGGTGAAAGAGAGAGAGAGAGAAACACTTGCTCAGAGTTTTTGAGACAATGTCTTAAAACATTCAACATTCAAAACAAAAAGCAGCTCTGCTGGAAGACGAATCGTCATTCTCACACAATTCTGGGTGGAAATTTGAAATCGCAACTTTTGATTCCTTTCATATGCATCAACAAAGGAATATTTCCGAGACCCTCTTTTTCATATCGAAATCTTAATTTGTGAAAGTAATCATTAAATGGGGACTGCATTTTCAGACTATTCCTGAAATATCTTGTCTGTACCATCTTATTTAAAGTCAGCTGCAGAGACAGTGACCATTCAGGAAAGAAGATCTTGAAAATTTCAGCATCCTAATAGGCTGTTCCAAAGTGCTGCATGATCACCAAGAACTGGAAATTATAGAATTTTGCTTCTGTGATTCCAAATTAGAGCTCCCAGCACCTTTGGCATAATCCACATATAAAACAGCATCACAGCACCGGGCAATTTAAACATGAAAAATAGGGACAGGTAATGTGGTTTAGAACCAAATCACTGAAGTCCTGAAGATTAAACAGAATTAATGAATTTTATGCTGTAGTCTCTATAAATGAGCCAACAAATATGCAGCAAAATCCTGAGCCACAGACTCGAAATAAAGAGCTTAATGTAATTCAGTGCTTATTGGTTGCCTAGAAACTAACTTACAAGCGGGTGGGGAAGGGAGGACTCAAAAACATGAAGGGTTCATAGGTTTAATAAGGAAATTATTAACTCTGAACTGCTTAGGAATATGACATATATGCCCTGCAGTGCTCTCCTATCCCAGGAGCTCCTTTTTCTATCAGAGGGCAAGGTCGGAGGGCACAGAGCAGAGGCTGCTACAGAACAACTGGGCAGAGGTTCAGGCTTCAGGCAATCACAGCACATACCATCCCCATTCAAACCCTATAGTTTTGCAACTCCAGATCATTACAACTTGTTGACAAACTCTTCTGCAAGTAAAGCCTGATTATTTGCTTTTCCTTAATTATCTTCTAGAAACATGTAGCCTAGGACTCAATTATCACATGAGCCAGTTCACCAGTCCCTTTCTATCTTTAAAAATAAGGATATTTTTAAAAGACTACCTTAGGCAGCTATGGAGATGAAAATCAGATGGTCCTTTGATTAATCTTATAGTAGCAAAAATGAATGGGCTTCCCAAAGCCTTTTGGAAGAGGAGGGACTAGTTTTTAATTGCAAAACATATTACATTAAAGGATCTGATTTTCCACTTATATCAGACCTCCACTATTAATTCAGTTTCTTGTCTTTATTCAGAAGAGGAGGTTATAATGCTTAGGTGGCAATTCACCAGGTAACATTTTAGCAATTTCTCTAAAACTATTAAGAAAATGATCCTCTCCATTTTAGCATAGTGCATCCCCAGGAGATACTGTGTGTTAGCATCTTGGCTTGAAAGAGTTGCTTGGGGAGGACATATTTTATCCTAATTATTTTTGACAGGAATTAGGTCAGATTAATTAGTTTAAAATTCAGCTGAACAACAACGTCTTTGCTAATTACTTCAGGGCGCATACATAATTCATCTACAATAGCAAAAAAAAAAAAAAAATACTGAGAAGAATGCTACTCAACCCTGACCCCTTGCATGGGCCATTCATAGAGAATTCTTTATTTCCTAAAAGACGGAATGGGGGACAGAGAGTATCTGGAGCATTTTATCAAGTATGAGGACAAACACTGGTTTATATAAATATACATTTTATATTGATTTATGTTTCTAAGTATCCATATCTAAAATATTTAAACATTTAAGGATACTTTTAAAATAGTTTAAAATATAATCCCAGGGTAAATCAAAGGAAGACAGTGAGTAGTAAAGGATGTGGGTTTTATTAATTTTTCCATATTTTTATTGTCACATTATAATTATATGTAATAGTGGGATTTGTTGTTGCATGCACACGATAAGAAAATGGGTGTTTAGAAAAAGCATTTTTGCACTTCTGCCCTTGCAAGCTTTGTGACCCTGGGTAATGCACATCACCTCTCTAAGTTTCAGAGTTTGATTTTTACTGTTATTATTAAACCAATACCAGCATTTAGCACCTAGTTTATGGCCTGTTATAAGAATCACATGAGATAATATGCTGCATAAACCCAGGGCTTGAAACCAAATATGTAACATGAATTAGCTATTATCATTTCTATGTAGCATAGGAAATTAAATAAATATTTGCCATACTACCTTTATACTTACAAGTTTTCCCCAAAATACCTCTAAACTGAATTATCTGTTTGGGCTAGATTGAATTTAAAAGGTGCTGATAAATTTAGGTTAAATTTTCTATAGTGAAAAAAAATGGTGGATTAAAATATTCCACTATATGAAATACCCAGTGATCTCAAGCAAAAACCAAGACTGTCTATGAGGAATCAGGCAAACAGGAAGTACAGTATAAAATACACATTACTGTTCTATTGTCCTACTCTAAGAAAAGTATTTCAGCCAGGTGCAGTGGCACATACCTGTAATCCCAGCAAGTAAGGAGGCTGAGGCAGAAGGAGCATAACTCAGCCTCAGCAAATTTGTGAGGACCTAAGCAACTTCATAAAACCCTGACACAAAATGAAAAATAAAAAGAATAGGGAATGTAACTCAGTAGTAAAACACCCCTGGGTTTAATATCCGGTACCGAAAAAAAGCATTTAACCCAAATGAAGATTGTGTGTATGTGTGTGTGACAGTGTGAAGTCAGGGTCTCACACCTGTGAAACACTCCAAGCTAAACTCCCAAGTTGAAGATATTTATGTGAAATCTCCTGACATTAGATGCTTGCTCATACACACAAACTCACACACACACACACATACACACACACACACACTAACTATGAGATAGATAAGCCTATCTGCACATTGGCCTCTGCTCATTTAAGAATTATAGGTTAAATTATGTGTGGATTTACCAGTCTATCATCAAGCATTTAATGCATGTAAACTGAAGACTAGTTTTGCTGACATATCAAACTAGTTCCAGCCTCTGGCAGGAAATACCAGTTAGATTTTCTTTTCAGACACTAGTATATATTTTCAGTTGCAAAATTAGAAGAACTAGGAAGGCCTTAAAAATTGATGACATTGAAGGAAATTGTAGAAACATTTTTCACATATGGACCCTGAGCTGAAAATGTAACACTGCATCTGTGCAAACTATTCTGCTGCTTAACATACATGTGAACGTGACTATTGGAACTTCAATTTACAATCTCCCTGACAAAATAATTGGATACTAAAGAAAACCCATGTCACCAGCAGGAGGGAAGTTGGGAACCTGGAAGGTGCCTATCACATTTGGCCAAAAAGAGGTGTCTTTATTATCTGCCAGAACTGTGTATGTGAACTCTATGAAGAGTTGTCCAGAGTGGTTTATAAGACAGTTTCCCCCTGAACACCTGATTTCCATGTTAGAGGTGAATTCTCTGTTCTGGGGGCAGTTTCCTTTTAAAGTTATAAAATACCTTCATTAAAATATACAACTTAATGATTGCTATTAGACAATGAATTCCAAACAGCTGCATAAGGGGTGGGGGCTATGGAGAAGAAAGTCTTTGTATTTAATCTATAGGAATAACATTTTCAAGTAAGCTTTGGCTATGTCAGGGCAACATTCAGGTATTAAAGTGAAAGCAGGAAGTAAGCATGTGTTGGCTGGGTTGGGAAGGAGAAAGTAACTATTGGGAATTGCAGACTAGCTCAATGTACTAATACAGTTAGGCCATTTTTGATCTTGCCTCTTCTCTTGGACAGAGCAACAACCTTGCAAGAAGGTGAGGAGGTTTTTTTGTGCTGGGGATTGAACCCAAGGGGGCTTAACCACTAAGTCACATCCCTAGCTCCTTTACTTTTTTATTTTAAGACATGGTCTCATTAAATCGCTGAGGTTTGATCTTGAAATCCCTATCCGCCTGTCTTAGTCTCCCAAGCCAGTGGGATTACAGATGTGTGCCACCATGCCAGGCTCAACATTAAATCTTGTATACAGATGATATTAGTAAATTCCCTAATATACTGTTACTCTAAGATAATGGAGGAAGGTAGTGCTATCATTGTGATTTTTATCAGTATGAAATAAAATGCGTGGTTCTAAACTTCAAGAGGCTTCAATTTAAAATGCAGAAAATAAGCACGAGATATAAGCAAGAAAGACAGAGAAGATACACAAATTCCACAAATAAAACTGCACTGTTTTATTTTATGACACTCTTGGTTGTATTTTACATTATAAAATGTTAACATATACTATTTATTGAATGCAATCTGGATCGAACTGTGACTTGTATATCAAATCTCACTTAGTCACTGCACTGTCCCTTTAAGATCTGCGTTACCATATTCTTCATTGTAATGTTGGGGAAACTGAGCTTAGAGGGAGTTCAATAACTTTCCTCAAGTCCCCTGACTGGCAATGCTTAATTAAGCATGTGATAATAAATACCCCTGCCTCTATGGACATGATGGTGGAACCTGGGGATGTCGATATTCCTCTCCCACTGGACCTCCCTAAAATCTTCTAAATTAGTGTGGGCATATTTAAACCATCTGTCTTCTGTTAGGTCTCTGAAAGAAAGGATAGAGATGGAGTGGCAGGGTATATGAAGGACAGAATAGAAAAGTTTACTCCAGAGTTTGGTCCCCTGAATCTAGGTTGACCATACAACAATATATGCCAACTCTGTAGGGCAAGCTGATGCTCCGTCAAGTTTCAGGCATTCTTGACCTTACCACAATACACAAAAGCACAAGGAGCACTCTAATTTGATCTTCACTATTCAAAGGAGCACAGTTCCATTACCTTCAAGATAAATGAATGCAATTATAAAGGTGGATAAATACATACAACTTTATTAGGGTAGGGATGTGGGGAGTGTGAATATAAAAATGTCACAGTCATTTTGGAAAGGACTTTGGCACTCCCTTAGAAAGTTCAACATGAGCTGACCTGACAATCCAGTAATCCCACCCCCACTAGACAACTATCCTAGAGAAACGAAAACATATGTTATCATAAAGATTTTCACATGAATGTTCATAGCAACATCACTGATGAGTGCTATTTAAAAAGATTAACATGATTTTAATGTCCATTAGCTGATGAATGAATACACAAAATCTGGTATACCCACAAAAAGGAATCAACAATGAAAAAGGAATGGGGTATCAACACATACTACAAGGATGAACTTTACCAATTATATACTAAAGAACAACAAAAGCCACCAGACTCAAAAGACCACATTTGTGTGATTTATACAACATGTCTAGAACATGTGAGTCTCTAGGGGGAGAAATGCATTTGTGTAGAGGTAAGCATGAATGAGACTAGGGGTTAACTGTAATTAGGTGTAAGGAGTATCCCGGAAGCAATGGAAATGGTTGCATACTGGATTGTGGTGATGGTTGTACCTCTTTGTAATTTTATGAAAAATCCACTGAATTGTATGCATACTTTAAGTGACTAAATTTATAATATGTAAGTTAGGTTTCAATGAATCTGTTAAAAACACAGATTTAAAATAAAATTAGGGATAGAGAACATCCTACAAAATTCAGCCTCCACTCCACATTACACCACAGCAACCTCCTTCCCTTCTCGTCCTAACTTCCATTAAAAGAATTTGTCTCTGCTTCCTGTCTCTTCACCCTCATCACATAGTCAAACCTCAACCAACTGCAATCTGGCTGCAGCCCACGTCTTTCTACTGAACTGTGCTTGCTAACTTTGTTCTGACCTCCTTTTCTGTTCTAGACAGCGGTTGTCTTTCAACCTTCATCTTTACCTCTCATCACTTGGACTCTGGACTGCCCCTTCTCTTGCACCAACTTTATTTCCATAGAAACTACTACTCTACTGGGTTTTCTTCCATGTCTCATTACTTATTTGCAGTCTGCTTTCTGGGTTCCTCTTTCTCTGTCCCTCTCTTATGTAATGGATACTGGCCAGGCTTCTATGCAAGATCATCTTCTTTTGGTTCAAAGTGGGATCAGAGTATTGTCTCCATCCAGACCATGAGAAAGGGTTCTACTTGCCAAAAATGCAGACGTGCAAGCTATGTTCTTAAGCTATCCCATGAGACACTCTGGATTTGGTTCCCAGGATTCTAAATCATACCTGGTTTCCTGGATAATTGATCTGAGCCCAAAGATTCAGAATCACTCTTTCACATGTCTTCCCTGGGTAATGTCACTTACTCCTCTCTTGAAGTACACTGTTCCCACTGACAAATACAAAGATTAAATACTTATCTCAGACCTTATTAAGGAGCTTCAAATTCTAGAAATCCAAGTTTCTTCTAGTCATCTCATTTGGAGTCTTATGTAGATATGAAACTTATTATCCCTGACATAATCTCACTATCTTCACTTGCAAACTTCTTATGTTTCCTACCTTTGACTGTGGAAATACCTAACACTGTTGCTGGTTCTAGAAATCTAATTAGCTTCTTGTATCCTTCATCTTCACACTCTTCCACATCCTAACAACCTGAAATTCCACTCAAATTAACGTTCTAAAAAATCAGATGATACCACCTGCTTCTCTTCACCCCCACTTAATGACACTCTAGTTGAGGCCAACAGCATCTCTCACCTAGAATCAAGAGTAGGTTCCAAATGGGTCCCTCAGCCTCTTTTTCCCTCTCTCATCTATGCATGAGCATCTCTTCATGTCAAAATGATTTTTCTAAATCCAAACCTGACCAGCTTGCTTCCTTACAGAATTCCAGTCCTCTTAGAAGGAAGGTCAAATTCTTTATCATGATGAAAAGGGATTTCCATGATGCAAGTCCAGCTTCCTACATCGATCTTACTTATTATACCTAGTTTCTGCTTTGTCTTTCCAAGAACACTAACTGCTAGTCACACTGGACTTCTCTTCTTTAAGAAATGCTAAATCATCTTTGCCTTTAACATCACACTCACTGTGATGGAAATGTTCTTCTCTAGTATTTAGCTGAGTTCTACTAATCTGTCAAAAATCACCTTCCTTCGAATCCTTGGCAACTCTCTCTAACCAACCCCCCAGTTCAAATAAGAAAATCCTGCAATGCACATTTATAATACTCTGTGTTGATTAAATCACAGAACCATGACATATATTTAAATCTCAGTTTCCTAAAATTTTCTTCTAAAGAACCATAGGTTTAATGGAGGCTTGGAATCAAGTGACCAGAACTTGGAGATGGAGTGTGCCAATCAATATCAATTGAATTATTCAACAGGGAATTTTTATGTTTTTGTAATCCACAATCTTAAAAAAAAAGTTGCAATGTAATATTTTAAACTTCCATACAATTAGAATTACTGAAGACTGAAAAATTATGTGCTAAATTTCTGGATGATAGGCTTGATATTATTTTAACATAATATCCAAGACATTTTAACATTTTATTTGTTAAGGATTATTTTAACATTATATTTATTTAAGATTGAATAAATAGATACACATCTGTATTTTAGGGGAAAGTATTAGATAGAAAGTGTTAACATTTTCAGAGCTACTTCATTGAAACCATAATAAATTATATAAAAAACATTTTCACATATTTGGTTACAGGATGTACCACTATAAATTTTAAACTGTTTTAAAAGTAGCACAAATTGAATAAAATTCACATTTAAATAGACATGGAAGAGTCCCGTTCAAGGTCTTTTATTCCTGTTGATTCGCCTTCTCTGAATGAATGGCATTTAAGAAGCTATAATGAAGATTTCCTTTTTTGAAAACACATTTGCCTCCTCTAAAGTCTGTGCTTTTTACTCTGTAGGTCTACTCTGCAGATGGAGTGACCTCGTCACTTCCAATTTCAAGGTACTTCTTGTACTTTCACATGCAAACTTTAGAATGGAATGAAGTCATTTGAACCTTTGTATTTAGAGTATAGAAAGCAAATTTTCCCAGGAATCTACATGAGACCTCTTTAACTAGAAGCCTAGTCTGTATAGGGAAAAAATATCAAATGCAAAGTCTAGCTACCTACTCTCATCCCTCCTGCCTTAGTGGACATACAGATGGCAAATGCAGCTCTGAACAGCTTCCTCTGAAATTGACCAGCGTGAGGTTAATTACAACCAGTAGAAAATATATATCTACCTGTGGGTGCACTACAACATCATGGTAAATCAGAGTACAGAGTATACAACTTCAAAATGCACTCATATACCCACTTGAGTATAGAATTGATAATATAGTTGCAAAAATAATTTTTGACCTCTTATAAAAGAATCTGGAAGTTTCTCCACTTCCAGTTCCTCCTCTTCCTAGTTATATGAACTTGAGTCAAGGAAGATCAACTCTAAGTGCCTCAATTTCCTCTTCCTTAAAAAAAAATAATATGAGTTATGTCAGTTCTCTATTACTATTGTTATGGTTTAGATATGAAATGTCCCCCAAATTTTATATGTGAGATAAGGCAAGAAGATTCAGAGTGAAGTGATTAGATTATGAAAGTTCTAACATAATCAGTGGATTAAGCCACTGATGTGAATTAATTGGGTCATAAGTGGAGGCTAGTAGGGTGTATTTGGAGGCGATAGATCACAGCAGGAGTGACTTTGGGATTTATAATTCGTCCTTGGTGAGTGGAGCTCTCTCTGCTTGCTGATATAATGCGCTGAACTGCTTTCCTCATTCACATCCTTCTGCCATGATGTTCTGTCTTACCTCAGGACCAAAGCATTGGGTCAGCCAGCTATGGACTGAGGCGTCTGATAACATGAGCCCAAATAAACTATTCCTCCTCTAATTGTTCTTTTCAGGTCTTTTGGTCACAGCTAGAAAAAGTTGACTAAAACAGTTACCCAAAATCCACATCCAGTTTTCAGCTGAATTCTCTGGGTCAGCAATCGTGCTGATCTCAGCGGGGTGCTTTTTGGTTTTGAGCAGGTATTCTTAAATGTCTGTAGTAAGCCACTCATCAGCAGTGTGGTTCTACCTCTGGGGCTGACCGACTGTCAGCTAGGACATGATTGGCCTATGCCTCTGCTCCTCCTTTACTGAACCCATCTTATTTATGCGGCCATGTGGTCTGGATGAGTAGCTGGGTAGCCTTGAGGCTATTGTATTATACTAGCAAAGCAAGTCACAAGACTACTCTAGATGAAACAGTCCACAGAGGGATTCTACTCCTGCATGGACAACACTACACCAATATACTGAAAAAATAAATGGAGAAGAAGAGATCAGGGGTCACTTATGGAGGCTATTACTCAAGTGAAAAGGTAAATTCTAAGAAAGCATACAAAATAAAGGACCCAAATTGTGATTCCAAGACAGAAGAAATGGTTAACCATCATGAACCATCAAGAGACTAAATTTTCAAGTTCTCTTTTTTTAAAAAAAATATTTTTGTTGTAAATGGACAAAATGCCTTCATTTTATTTATTTACATGTGGGGCTGAGAATTGAACCCAGAGCCTCATACACACTAGTCAAACACTCTACCACTGAGCTACAAACCTCACCCAGCTTTCAAGTTCTTGAGACATGGGTATGAGATTCACAACCCAGTCCCCTATTTCTATGGGGGGCACATGTCTATGAATAGAAATGTCCTTCTTCTTCAAATGTGGCTAATACCTATGGTTATGTTCTTTGTTGCTGGTGGTGAGGATAAAGCCAAATTACTTTAAAAAGTTCTTTACAGAGTTTTCATATTGCAGGTGCATCATGAAGGTCTAGGATAAATCCCTAACTTGAATATTATTAGTGCTACTGTAGTTGTCTGTGAATCACACTGGAAAAACTAATGAACCAGGAAATAAAATAGAAATAATAGGATGGGGGTGCTGGGGTTATGGCTCAGTGGTACAGCACTTGCCTAGCATGTGTGAGGCACTGGGTTCCATCCTTGCACCACATAAAAGTAAAGAAATAAAATAAAGGTATTGTGTCCATTTTTTAAAAAAAGAAATAATAGGATGTGAAGAAATCTAAACTAAGGGAGATATGGTTGAGATTGTAGATTCTAGTTCTGCATAACCTTGGGCAAGTCTTAATATTTCTCTAGACCTGTGTAGTTGCTAAGCATGGGGTGCTTTCAGCTCTAAAATTGCATTCAGGGCTGGAGATGCAGCTCAGTGGTAGACTGCTGGCCCAGCATGCATGAGGCTCTACAATGGATTCCCCATTACATCAAAAGATAAATAAATAAAATTACATTTGACTTTAATAAAACTACAGTGCAAAATTTTCCTTTCTCATTTCCATTTTCCAGTATTTACTACTGCTTGAAAAACAATTTTACATACTTTCAGTTGTTCCCAAAAGTTTCAGTCTAAATATAATGAAGCAAATATTATATTATGCAGATTTTGTGGACCAACATGAGGAAAGCCATCATTCTTACCCCAACTGGTAGAAAGCTGTGAAGACCTTGCCAAATCATTAACCCTCTCTGATCATTCTGCTCATTAAGTTCGTTCAAAGATTATTCCATATGATTTTAAAATTTTCCCCCCAGTGTGTGACTCATTGTTAATGTGTGTTTTAATGAGCAAATACTAAATTTCAAAATGGACTACGGCTTAAGTGTATTACAAATGAAATTTGTAGGAGACAAATTTGTTTTAAATAGGTCGTCATTTGAATTATATAAAAATATGCCACGCAACTCAATATTCCAATACATCTTTCAGGTCATCTGCTGCTCTGGTTATCCCCAGTGGCTGCAACTGACAAAAAAAATGTCTTAATATCAAATAATAAGGCAGAATTCCACCAAGTAATACTGAACACATTTCACTAAGGAAAAAGGAAAAAAAGAAAAAAATAAAATAGTGGCATTTCTTTGGACAAAAGCTGAGTAAAAATTGTTGCCTTCAGGGTAGGAAAGTTTTTTGAACTGGGAAATCATATCCTGAGCTGAGAGTGTGATACATTTATTCACAAACCTATTAACTTTCCTATAGCCACACATTAAACATCACAAGTAGTTTAGTCCCTTACCATCTGGGCCAGTGGGCCAAATTCTGCCTTGAATTTTTCATTCCTATATTCCTGTTGGCTCTTTTAAGTGTTCTTTATAAACTTTCTGATAAAACAGCGAACCTTGTTCCCATCCCCAAATATCAGGAGATGTCCATGTGATCCTTATGACCTCTTAGTGAGGGATGTTCAACCCCAAAAGTGGGAAAACTATGTAAAAGAACTTTTTTGATCCTCTGTGAAGCAATTACCAGAGCCCACCTCTGTAACCTTCAGTAGCTACGGGGCGAGCACTGGAGTACCAGATTCCTCATCTGTAGAATCAGGATCAGGATGATAAACACCATTTTTCCTTCTAACAAAGTACCTTTAATATACATTATCTTCTTTAATCCTTGCAACACCCACTGAGGCAGATATTATCACACTCAGCAGCATTTCATTACGGCATTACACAGATCCACAGAAAGGAATACAAATCACTACACAGGTCAAAAACTCTCAGTTAAGGCCCGTTATGTCTGGACAGAAAAATCTTTATTAATGTGCTACCAATCTTTTTGGAGCACCTACTATGGATCTGTCACCTACTTTGTGTCTACTACTGCTCTCCTCAATAGGGACAGAGAAATAAACAACAGCTCATACACAAGTGAGGGTAGAGAAAGACCATAACTCTAAGAAATTAAATAGCAAACAATATAACTCAGGTCCAGAAATGGGACTATGAAGAATATAAAACATGGCTTACGAAGGGAACATATATATAAACATGGGACATAAAGGGAATGGGGATGTTCTGGAGATACTACATCTAGAATGACCAGGAAAAGACTTTGTGAGTAGGAGTCAATCATTGTGATTCTCTAGTAAGAGAAGGTATACGCAGGTCTAAGACAGCCATCTTCCAGACAAAAGAAAGAGCAGTGACAGAAACCTAAGGTGAAAGTTACTGTGCTATACCAGAGGTCAGAAAGAGCCATGATCAGCAACAGAAAGAGGGATATAGGAAGATGAAGGTAGAGAGGAACCAGATCACAGAGAACCTTAAAGAACAGTGTAAGAAACTACAGTTCATTCAAATCATCATGGACAGTGACTGGAAGGTAATAAGCCCTGGAGTAACAGTATCTAAGAAATTTTCTCAAACCTACCATGCTGTGTGCTCTGTATGAGAAGAATGGACTACATGGGGGCAAACACAACCATGCAGAGAAACCAATTAGGTGAGCTGCTGAGGTTTAGGTCAAAGATGATGATGGCACAGACTTGGATAGTGACAGTGATCAGAAAGCTTTAGATCCAATTTATAGATAAAAGTAGCTAGTGGACTGATTGAAAAGGATGAGAGAAAATAAATCAGAAAAAGTGTCTGATAGATGAATGCATAGAATTTGGTCACAGTAGGACTGATGGAGACTTAGAATATATGGAGTTCGACTCTTAATGTTGCAGGTGAAGAAGCTGAGGCTCAGGAGGAGAAAGGGACTTGGCCTTGTCCTGTACAAGTGCTTCATGTCACATGTAATGACTAGATGTATTTATTGCATGTCCTTACCCATCTGACTCTTCATCCAATAATTTGCTCACTTATTCATTCAATCATTCACTTTTTTATTTCCTTGCTGAGCAGTTATCTCCTTTGTCCACCAAGTACTAAGAGCTAGAGGCTGAGGGAAAGACCTGGCATAACACACATTACACCATCACATCACACATTACACCATTACACCTTTCCAGGAAGGTAGTTGGTGGCCTTCCTGGAAAAGGTAAAGCAGGCAGATAATCAAAATCTTTGATTGAGATCAGATATTGAACCCATGCTGCAACCTTCAGACTTTCAATTCCCTGCCAGTTAATGGGCAGACTCCTCAGAAAGTACCTTGGAAGACTACTATCATGTCACCTTTGGTTAGTTCTTCTAATTCTTATTAACCTCAGCTGAGGCAGTTGCCAGAGCCTTCATGTAGGAAATGAGAAAAGACATGAAACCTCTCATGGCTTAATAAAGAAATTTAAATGATTGTGATGCAGATCTTCTATTTTATGGCTGTGGGAAATATCAACGCTCTCCTCAAAATCTTCAGCTACTGCTCTCACAGATTAATTTCACATTACAGTCTAGATGCAAAAGCTAGACTAACTCTTATCAATGGAATCATTGAAAGTCAGAGTAGGAAGGGAGCTCTTAAGGTTTGGCTATGCGGTGTCCTCCAAAAGCTCAAGTATGAGACTATGCAAGAATGGTCAGAGTTAAAACAATTAAAGTATGAAAGTGGCTGTCCTGTCCTGAGCTGCTTTCCTTCACCATGCCCTTCTGTTGTGATGTGCCTCCTCCTCATCTTGGGCCCAGAGCAATGGAGTTGGCTATCTATGAACTGAACCTCTGAAACTGTAAGCCAAAATAAACTTTTCCTTCTCTACACTGTTCTTGTCAGGACTTTTATTCACAATTAGTTCCTGACTAAAACAGGAACCAAGGTATTATATAGTCCAGCATGATCATTTTTAAGAATTTGAGAGGAAACTGGGATATGTTAGAAGAGAAATACCTAATATCTATGATTTTAAATTCTTATTTGCTTTCCCCTCCCCTCTCTTACTGTTATTTCTGTAACATCTCCTATTACAAACTTAACTTTTCTGGTCTGGTTTGCTCTCCATGAAACTTCAAGCAATTTGATTTCAAAACTAGTGTTTTAACAACAATAATTTGTTATGTTTTCTGAATATATGTTAAAGACATGATTTTAAAATCTTAGATGTCATAAGATAGATTACAAAGGACTCACATAAGCCCATAATGATAAGACGATCACTCTTTGGGGTAAATTGGAGGAATCAATTCAGGTATTTATTTTGTAAGTACTTAATTGCATATTTGTTCTTGTATAACAGGTTTCACTCCACAATGTGCTTCCTTTTTTTGTTTACCAACACACTTGGACGTCTTTTAAATCAATATTTGTAGCTTCTTTTCACAGTATTGTTATGAAGTATTCATTTGAAGCATTTTACCACCACTCCTAAACTATTTCTCCTTGACAGACACTGATTTGGTTACCAACTTCTCACTGATTTAAGCATGATGGCAAAAAATATCTTCTTGCAGTTATTGACTAGATTATTTCTGCCAGAAAGAGGTTGAGTATCTCTAGTGAAATGTCATAGATATTGAAATTGGTGATCACATTACCATGTCATATTATTGTACCAACTTATATCTGCACCAACACAGTCCATCTTAGGAAGAAAAGAATGGAAATGCACAAGACTCAGAATATGCTGAAGAAAGGAGGCAGGTGAATAAGCAACTAGGCCATGGAAAAGAAGAGCAGAGAGAGCCTGCACATGTAGGCTCATGCTAATCAGGACTGCATGCATAGGTCTCTCGAACTCATTGTTTAACATGCATTTTATTTAGATTATGAGAAAGACTAATTCTCTTCTTCAATAAGCACTGAATACCTAGTCATCCTAATTGTGAGTTGCATCACATGACCATCTTTTACCTTTGTACAGTTTTCTCCTGGACTATTTTAAATATTTGTAAAAGTACTTTATATATCAAAGATATTTCCCTTTGTCACATATGTGTATGCACATATGGATGTGCATGTGTGTATATACATGCATATATACACATATAAACAACATGTATATTTATATATGTATAAACAAAGTTATATAGATTGCAACTTTCTCAAAAATTTAAACAAAAGCTCATTTTAAATATTAATTATATTCTATCTTCTGTGTCCTCTGTATCTAAGGTATTTCTGTGTGATTTAAAGTCCTTGGATATTATCATTCTTGACCAAATACTTGAATGAGGTTGAGCATACCAACACTGAGTCAATGTTCTGGGTGGAGCTATGATTTTTCAAAAGCTTTAGGATAAACTTCTACTCTTTTCCAAATCTCATGTTGAATCAGTCTTGTACTTCTAAGAAAGATGATTATGAGTCAGGACCTAAACTCACTGATAGAAATATTGATATCTCATGACCTAAGGCTTCTTCCCCAAAGTGGGTCAGGATCTTGGTACATGAATAATGGCACATTTTTAATGAACAACATTGGGGAAAACATTTTTAACATTTTCAGGTTGTCAAAATTGGAGATGAATTGAAAATTTATCAGAGGTTGCCAAAAACATGCTATTTCCATGGTCACAGAAGTCCTTATGAACAGCATAGCTAATCACTTTGAATAAATATGAAAGCAAATTTCAAGTTTTCAGAATAACAGAGTTCTGGACTTTGGAAAAAAATTAAAAAGAAGTCCTTCTCTAAAAAGAAATCTGATGTTGAAGTTTGGCTTTCTCCATATTTAAGAAATATTAAATTGGTATATATTGGTATTTTAAGAAAGCTTGATAATGAGGAACAGTTCTGTCATCTGCTAAAAGTTTATGTATAAATTTCACATACTAGCTAATCTGAATACCTCTGCTATTAAAAGCACAAGTGTGCCCCCTTCTGAATAAATGAAATATTGAGTCCTATATCTGCACCTAGAATAACAACCTCCCTTTTTTCTGGACCAAACTGAATGGACAAATTTGGGCAAATACCAATGGCAAATTACTCTTTTCTAGAAACATTATTCTTGGAGACTTTAAACAAATTCAAACAATCTCTATGAAATCTTTTCATATTTGTTTATCTTTTTCCATAGCTGGAATCTGCTACAGTAGCCCAGAAGAATTTTGATCTCATACTAGACAGAGAATCAAAAGCCAGGAGTTATAAAAACCAAAATAAAGTGAAGAGAGTTTATTAGAGTATTGGTAGCTTCTGCTTTATAAACTGGAATAGTATAAAAGATACCAGGATGTGAAGTCACATTCCACTAAGACAGTTTAATTATGTTTTGAAAGATAGCAGTTCCATAAAGCTTGGTATTTGTGTTGACTTCAACCTCTACTTTGTTCTCTGTTTTGTAGCTGAAGAAATAGAAAGCAGAAGGATCAGGAGGATTTGGGAAAATTAACAACTGAGATATGCGTTTTTACCCTCAATCAAGTGTTCCAACTATCATAAAACGCTGTGATCCAAATTAACTTGGTAGTTTAGTATCTAATAAGTTCTGCATTTAAGACCATTCATTTAAATCCAGATCCTACTTTTATCTCTCCCTGTAAATTCAGAACCCAAAGCATTTTTGGACCAAAATATGGCACCATGTTTGATTTGATGCTCTTGAGTAGTGTGCCACTTGGCTATTTTTAGGCAGCATGGTAATGAAATGTTGATGATATCAATGACAAGGACTTCAGCAACAGCCATAACAAAATCACAGTGCCATCTAACCCATAATGTTATTAAAAGCTTGGAGGTAACTGATAGATTTGATCATAGTTAAGTGATATCCTAAGTCACCTGAATGAATGAGTTACATCAACTACATTCCTCAATTTGTGGTCAGAATGTATGGCCCTTTGTCTTTCACCTGCCCTTAACAGAAGGAAAAACAACTTGTCTCTTTTTCAAATACACAAACAACATGTTTAGTTGATGGGGAGCTTAATCAGTTACCTTCCATCCGAAATCCTGTCATTTCAATAAATTAAAAAAAAAAAGACACTAATGAAATTTGTATACATATTGTGTTTTTGCATACCATGTATGCAAAAATTTTCAGTACATTTCCAGAAAATGCCAACCACTGATGATATGAGAACTCTGGATAAAACAAACACATGCTTTTAATTGGATAAATGCAATCTATCATTAGTTTAAATTCTTTTGATACTATTCTTCCATGATTTTATAAAGATTTTACATAGAATCTTTCTACCACTATATTTATTGCTGAATAAAATCTTTAGACTATTGCATCAAGAACTTACAAAGTGTTGATTCTTTAAATTCTTTTCTTCAGTGGATAACATTGGTGAAACACATACATAAATGTCAGTTACCATATGGTTTAAACTTTTGCTAATGATCAATCCTAGATTAAATCAATCATTGCACAAATATCACTACACAACTGTGAAATATTTGCATTAATATGCCCCACATTACATCACTAATTTGTGCCAATAGTATAAGCTTTTAACCAGTACTTATTCTTCCCTACTGGCAGATTCAAACACATCAATGTATTTTAAGAAGCATCCTATTACTTAGCCAATGTATTCATTTTCAAAGAACATTTATTGAATCAATGCATGTAAAAAATTCTTTGATTGAATTAATGGGCATTGTATATTCATCGCCAAAAAATGTTCTCAACTAAAATATATGCTCTGATCATCAACCCAGAGTCATTTGCTGATTATTCATAATTGTGCAATGAACCATCTTGTAGAATAAACAACCTCCATAGTTCTTATTTAGAGAAACTTTACAACATTCAGACTAGTAATTACATTGAATAATAGCTTAATTTAAATTGTAAAAGAACTCTAGTGGATTATTTATTTCATTTCCTTTGTGTGATATTTTTCACACAGAAAGGAGTTACAGATACTCATGAATCATGTGGACAATAAAGAATCTATATTGAAAATTGATGTATTTTATTCCATGTCTTCACATAGTTTCAACTAAGACTGGTATTCCCATTGCTGCTTACTCCAGCCTCCACCCCATATGTGCACCATCTCTTTCCTTGATCCTTAAAATATACTGCAAGCTTTTGACCTGAGAATGATTTAAATATGAAGTTTCCTTCTAATGTTTATTACTATATTTCATCAGGAGGTTTGTTTACATATTTTGTAGCTAATTGATGTGTCGGGCATTATGGCCTCCATTTCTCTTTATAATATAACTGCAAATATGTTTTCATCTGTGAATTGAGTATCTGCAAGTATCTGACAATTCTTGTGGTCCCTGCTTGAGACAAAGGCCTGGGATGTAGATGATGAACCAACATAGTCCATCCCTTGAATACAGAGATTGATTCAAGGGTGGACACAAGTTAAAAGTAGACTAACTTCATTAGGATATTACAAATTAAAACAAGGAGATGGTACTCCCCATTTAAGGGAATACCTAAAATCCTATATAATGTCAACAACAAATGCTGGCCAGAATGTGGAACAATAGGAGCCTGTTGATTTTGGTGGGAATGAAAATGGCATAGCCACTTCTGAAGACATTTTTGCTGTTCTCAGAAAGCTAAACACTGTCTGGATATAGGATTCTTGGAATTTATCCATAGGATCTGAAAATGTAAGTGTACATGAACCTGAACAAAAATGTTTATGCTAACATTTCATAGTTGCCCAAAGTTGGAAGCATTCAAGTTGCAAGATGTTCTTCAACAAATGAGTGGACAAACAAACAGTGGTATATCCATACAGCAGCACATTATTCAGTGACAGAAAGAAATGAGCTATTAAGCAATGAAGAAGAATTTTTAATGCCTATTGCTAAGTGAAAGAAGACAATTGGAAGAGGCTTTATACACAGTTTTATTCCAACTGTGTAACATTTTGGAAAGAAACAAAGCTGAGAAGACTACAAACATAACTGGCAGGGGTTTGACAGGAAGGGTGGAAGCATGAGTAGATGGCATACAGGATTTTTAGGATAGGGAAGCTACGGCAATGTAATGACCCATATATGACATTATGCATTTCTGAAGATCATATGACTCTATAACATAGAGAACAGTCCCTGAGTTAAGTTATGGAACTGAGTTAATAAATTTTTATCATTACTAGTTCACCAATTATAATAAATATACTACATTAATGCAAGATGTTAATAGGGGCAACTGTCTTAAAGGGAAGAGACTAATATGGGGTCTCTGTATTTTTGTTCAATTTTTATGTGAACTTAAAAGTACACTGCAAAAAAAAAAAAAAGTCTCGCCTTGCACATAAGACAACTCAAAGTGAATTAAAGACCTAGGAATTAACTACTAGAAGAAAACAGGGTCAATTCTTCAATATGTTGGCCCAGGTACCAATTTCCCCAAAAAAGAACCCTAAAGCTCAAGAAATAAAACCAGGAATCAAATTAAAGGATTCTGCATCAAATTTAAAGTATTCTGCAGAGTAAAGGAAACAATTGAGAGTGTGAAGAGACGGCCTACTGAATAGGAGAACTTTTACCAGTTACTTTTCTTTTTTCTTTTTTTTTTTTTTCATTGTAAACAAATGGGATACATGTTGTTTCTCTGTACATGGCGTAAAGGCATACCATTTGTGTAATCATAAATTTACATAGAGTAATGTTGTTTGATTCATTCTGTTATTTTTTCCCTTCCCCCCACCCCTCCCACCCCTCTTTACTCTCTATACAGTACTTCCTTCCTCCATACTTGCCCCCCTTCCTAACCCTAACTCTAACCCTAACACTAACCCTTCCCATCCCCCCATTATGTGTCATCCTCCACTTATTAGCGATATCATTCTTCCTTTGGCTTTTTGAGATTGGCTTATCTCACTTAGCATGATATTCTCCAATTTCATCCATTTGCCTGCAAATGCCATTATTTTATCATTCTTTATGGCTGAGTAATATTCCATTGTATATATATACCACGGTTTCTTTATCCACTCATCAATTGAAGGGCATCTAGGTTGGTTCCACAGTCTGCCTATTGTGAATTGAGCAGCTATGAACATTGATGTGGCTGTATCTCTGTAGTATTCTGATTTTAAGTCCTTTGGGTATAGGCCAAGGAGTGGGATAGCTGGGTCAAATGGTGGTTTCATTCCAAGTTTTCTAAGGAATCTCCACACTGTTTTCCAGAATGACTGCACTAATTTGCAACCCCACCAGCAATTTATGAGTGTACCTTTTTCCCCACATCCTCTCCACACCTACTGTTGCTTGTATTCTTAATAATCACCATTCTAATTGGGGTGAGATGGAATCTTAGGGTAGTTTTGATTTGCATTTCTCTTATTACTAGAGATGTTGAACATTTTTCCATATGTTTGTTGATTGCTTGTAGATCTTCTGTGAAGTGTCTATTCATTTCCTTAGCCCATTTGTGGACTGGATTATTTGAATTCTTGGAGTAGAGTTTTTTGAGTTCTTTATAGATTCTGGAGATTAGCGCTCTATCTGAAGTATGATTGGCAAAGATATTCTCCCACTCTGTAGGCTCTTTCTTCGCATTGCTGATAGTTTCCTTTGCTGAGAGAAAGCTTTTTAGTTTGAATCTATCCCAGTGGTTGATTCTAGCTTTTATTTCTTGTGCTTTGGGAGTCCTGTTAAGGAAGTCTGATCCTAGACCAACAAGGTGAAGATTTGGACCTACTTTTTCTTCTATAATCTGCAGGGTCTCTGGTCTGATTCCGAGGTCCTTAATCCATTTTGAGTTGAGTTTTGTGCATGGTGAGAGATATGGGTTTAATTTCATTCTGTTGCATATGGATTTCCAATTCTCCCAGCACCATTTGTTGAAGAGGCTATCTTTTCTCCATTGCATATATTTGGCACGTTTGTCTAGTATGAGAAAATTGTATTTCTTTGGGTTTGTGTCCGTGTCCTCTATTCTGTACCAGTGATCTACCTGTCTATTTTGGTACCAATACCATGCCGTTTTTGTTACTATTGCTTTGTAGTAGAGTTGAAGATCTGGTATTGCAATAACCCCCGTTTCACTCTTCCTGCTAAGGATTGCTTTAGCTATTCTGGGTTTCTTATTCTTCCAGATGAATTTCATAATTGCTTGCTCTATTTCTGTAAGGTACGTCATTGGGATTTTAATTGGAATTGCATTGAATTTGTATAGCACTTTAGGTAGTATGTCCATTTTGACAATATTAATTCTTCCTATCCAAGAACATGGAAGATCTTTCCATCTTCTAAGGTGTTCTTTAATTTCTTTCTTTAGTGCTGTATAGTTCTCATTGTAGAGGTCTTTCACCTCTTTTGTGAGATTGATTCCCAAGTATTCTATTTTTTTCGAGGCTATTGTGAATGGGGTAGTTTTCCTAATTTCTCTTTCTGAAGATTCATCACTTATGTATAAAAATGCGTTGGATTTATGGCATTGATCTTGTAACCTACTACTTTACTGAAGTCACTTATGAGTTCTAAGAGTTCTCTGGTGGAATTTCCAGGTTCCTCTAAATATATAATCATATCGTCAGCGAACAGGGATAGTTTGAGTTCTTCTTTTCCAATTCGTATCCCTTTAATTTCTTTGGTTTGTCTAATTGCTCTGGTCAGAGTCTCAAGAACGATGTTGAATAGAAGTGGTGAAAGAGGGCATCCCTGCCTTGTTCCAGTTTTTAGGGGGAATGCTTTCAGTTTTTCACCATTTCGAATGATATTAGCCATGGGCTTAGCATAAATGGCCTTTACAATGTTAAGAAATGTTCCCACTATCCCTATTTTTTCTAGTGTTTTGAGCATGAAGGGGTGCTGTATTTTATCAAATGCTTTTTCTGCATCTATTGAAATAATCATGTGATTCTTGACTTTAAGTCTATTGATATGGTGAATTACGTTTATTGATTTCCTGATGTTGAACCACCCTTGCATCCCTGGGATGAAACCCACTTGATCATGGTGCACTATCTTTTTAATATGTTTTTGTATGCGATTTGCTAAAATTTTGTTGAGAATTTTTGCGTCGATGTTCATTGAGGATATTGGTCTGAAATTTTCTTTCCTTGATGAGTCTCTGTGTGGTTTAGGTATCAGTGTGATATTGGCTTCATCGAATGAGTTTGGGAGGGTTCCCTCCTCTTCTATTTTATGGAATACTTTGAGAAGTATTGGAATGAGCTCTTCTTTAAAGGTTTTGTAGAACTCGGCTGAGAACCCATCTGGTCCCGGACTTTTCTTTGTTGGTAGGCTTTTGATGACTTCTTCAATTTCAGTACTTGAAATTGGTCTATTTAAATTGTGTATGTCCTCCTTGTTCAGTTTAGGCAATTCATATGTCTCTAGAAACCTGTTGATGTCTTCGAGGTCTTCTGTTTTGTTGGAGTATAGACTTTCAAAATAGCTTCTAATTATGTTTTGTATTTCAATCCTGTCTGTTGTGATATTTCCTTGTTCATTCCGAATTTTAGTGATTTGGGTTTTCTCTCGTCTTCTCTTTGTTAGTGTGGCTAAAGGTTTATCAATTTTGTTTATTTTTTCAAAGAACCAACTATTTATTTTGTCAATTTTTTGTATTGTTTCTTTTGTTTCAATTTCATTGATTTCAGCTCTGAGTTTAACTATTTCCTGTCTTCTACTACTTTTGGTGCTGTTCTGTTCTTCTTTTTCTAGGGCTTTGAGCTGTAGTGTTAGGTCGTTTATTTGTTGAGTTTTACTTCTTTTATTAAATGCGCTCCATGAAATAAATTTCCCTCTAAGTACTGCTTTCATATTGTCCCAGAGATTTTGATATGATGTTTCTTTGTTCTCATTTACCTCTAAGAATTTTTTAATTTCCTTCCTAATATCTTCTGTTATCCATTCATCATATAATAGCATATTGTTTAATCTCCAGATGTTGGAATAGTTTCTGTGTTTTACTCTTTCATTTATTTCTAACTTCAATCCATTATGATCTGATAGAATACATGCTAGTGTCTCTATCTTCTTGTATTTGCTAACATTAGCTTCGTGACATAATATATGGTCTATTTTAGAGAAGGATCCATGTGCTGCTGAGAAGAAAGTGTATTCACTCTTGGTTGGATGGTATATTCTATAAATGTCCGTTAAGTCTAAATTATTGATTGTGTTATTGAGATCTATGGTATCTTTGTTCAATTTTTGTCTGGAAGATCTGTCCAGTGGTGAGAGAGGCATGTTAAAATCACCTAGTATTATTGTGTTATGGTCTATTTGGTTTCTGAAATTGAGAAGGATTTGTTTGACATACATGGATGAGCCACTGTTTGGGGCATAGATGTTTATGATTGTTATATCTTGCTGATTTATGCTTCCCTTAAGCAGTATGAAATGACCTTCTTTATCCCTTCTGACTAACTTTGGCTTGAAGTCCACATTATCGGAAATGAGGATGGATACTCCAGCTTTTTTGCTGAGTCCATGTACATGGTATGTTTTTCCCCATCCTTTCACCTTTAGTCTATGGGTATATTTTTCTATGAGGTGAGTCTCTTGCAGGCAACATATTGTTGGATCTTTCTTTTTAATCCAATCTGCCAGTCTATGTCTTTTGATTGATGAATTCAGGCCATTAACATTCAGGGTTATTATAGAGATATGATTTGGTTTCCTGGTCATTTGGTTCATTTTTTAAATTTTATTTATTTATTTGTTTGACACAACTTGTTTCCTCCTTTATTTGACAATTCCTTAGGGTAATTCCTCCCTTTGCTGATTTGCTCTTTGTTTTTCATCTCTTCCTCATGGAATATTTTGCTGAGAATGTTCTGTAATGCTGGCTTTCTTTTTGTAAATTCTTTCAGCTTTTGTTTATCATGGAAGGATTTTATTTCATCATCAAATTTGAAGGTAAGTTTTGCTGGGTATAAGATTCTTGGTTGGCATCCATTTTCTTTCAGGGCTTGAAAAATGTTGTTCCAGGCCCTTCTAGCTTTTAGGGTCTGGATTGAAAAATCTGCTGATATCCGTATTGGTTTCCCCCTGAATGTAATTTGGTTCTTTTCTCTTGCAACCTTTAAAATTCTGTCTTTATTTTGTATGTGAGGTATTTTTATTATAATGTGCCTTGGTGTGGGTCTGTTGTAATTTTGTGTATCTGGAGTCCTATAAGCCTCTTGAACTTGATTTTCCATTTCATTCTTCAGATTTGGGAAATTTTCTGATATTATTTCATTGAATAAATTGTCCATTCCTTTGGCTTGTTTCTCTAGGCCTTCCTCAATCCCAATAATTCTTAAATTTGGCCTTTTCATGATATCCCATAGTTCTTGTAGATTCTGTTCATGATTTCTTACCATCTTCTCTGTTTGTTCAACTTTGTTTTCAAGGTTAAATATTTTGTCTTCAATGTCTGAGGTTCTGTCTTCCAGGTGTTCTATCCTATTGGATATGCTTTCTATGGAGTTCTTAATTTGGTTTATTGTTTCCTTCATGTCAAGGATTTCTGTTTGGTTTTTTTTCAATATCTCTAACTCTTTATTGAAATGATCTTTTGCTTCCTGTATTTGCTCTTTTAACTGTCGATTGGTGCGATCATTCAATGCTTGCATTTGCTCTTTCATCTCATCGTTTGCTTCTCTGATCATTTTAATTATGTACATTCTGAACTCCTTTTCTGTCATTTCTTCTGCCATGCTGTCATTGGGTTTTATTGATGTAACATCTAGATTTGTTTGCAGCATTTTCTTTCCTTGTTTTCTCATATTGTTCAGGTATCAGTGGACCGCTGAGATATTGCAGATTTCCTCTATTGACTTACAATGTCCCTGACGATTTCTATATATATCCCCCCTTAGCCTTCAGTAGGCTGAAGTCTTGGAGGAAGTCGATAATGCGGTGCTCCACAAGGAAGCTGCTTCTCTAGGAGTGGTGGCCTTCAGGTGGGGTATAATCCCTGCTAGTGGGCAGAGGTGCCTCCACTTGTTGACCAATGGTCATCCAAAGGGGAACTAGGCTGCGGGCTGAGGCAAGGCCTGTTTGGGCCTGAGTCTCTGGTTTTACCGTCCTTGTGGGGAAACCTCACCCGGCAGGGAAGACTCACCCGGTGGGAGGTCTCGCTGGTCAGTTCCCTCCTAGAGGTTCCCCTCAATTTATAGCTACCGCCTGGGCTGGGCTGCCTTCCTCTGCAAAGTTCCCAGGGGCCCAGCCCTACCTCCTGGGCCTGGTAGCCTCACCCTTCGCAGACAAGTCTCCTTAGGCTGCCCCTCCTCAGAGAATCTGCCCGCAGGCCTGGAACCTTCGCACCGCCCTAAGCCTGTCTCTGTTCGGCTCTTCCACCAAGAAGCCTCCTAGATCCTGGGACCCTGCTCTGCATCTAATCGCCTGGCTATGCGGCCCCTCCTCTGAGCAGCCACCTGGGGCCCCATACAATCGCTCTGAGTCCCAGAGACCCGCCACACGCCTCTTCCTCCAGACAGCCGCCCAGTATTCCGGTGCGGTCACTAGGAGTCCAATAAACTCACTGTGTGCCTCCACCTCCCACCAACCACCCGTAGCCCTGGGCAATCAATCACTCAGAGTCGAAGTGACCCTCCCTGTTCCTCCTCCTTCTCTAGATAACCCCCCGGGTGTTCAGGAGCGGTCGCTCTGAGTGGCTCTGAATCCACGTGACCCGCTGCACGGGTCCTCTGGGCAACCGCCCGGAGCTCTGGTGCGGCCACTCAAGACCAAGCGACCCACCACGCTTCTCCTCCAGGCAGCCCCCCTGTGTTCAGGCGCTGTCACTTTAAGCCCCAACAACTCACCACTCGCCCTCTCCTCTGAGCAGCCGCCTGGAGCGCTAATGCAGTCACTGCGAGTCCACACGACCCGCCGCGCTCCTCCTCCTCCTCCTCCTAGTCCTCCGGGCAGGCCCCGGGGTTCAGAAGTGGTCTGAGTCCAAACAGCTCGCCATGCAGCCCCTCCTCTGGCAACCGCCTGTAGCTCTGGTGTAGTCACTCTGAATCCAAGCGGCCGCGCTCCTCTTCTTCCTCCTCGTCCTCAGGGCAGGCCCCGGGGTTCAGAAGCGTCGTTCAGAGTCCAAACAGCTCGCCGCGCGGCTTCTCCTCTGGCAACTGCCTGTAGCTCTGGTGCAGTCACTCCAAATCCAAGCGGCCACGTTCCTCCTCCTCCTCCTCCTCAGGGCAGGCCCCGGTGTCCTCAGTCCACACAGCTCTCCTCGCCACTCCTCCCCTGGGCAGCCGCCGGAGCCCCAGTGGTTGCTCCGAGTCCCAGCGCTGTGCCTAGCTCCCAGCTGTCCGTGTTCACTGCTCCAGCGGGGGGAGGGGCGTCTCGCCGGCAGCTCTACTTACCAGTTACTTTTCTGACAAGGGATTAATATCCAGAATATATAGAGAACTCATAAAACTTAATATCAAACAACAGCAAACATAATCAGTGAACAGGCAAATTAACTAAACAGACATTTCTCAAAAGAAGAAACACAAATGGCTGATGAATATGTGAAAAAAGTTCAATATCCCTAGCAATCAGGGAGATACAAACCAAAACTACATTAAGATTTTATGTAATCCAGCTAGAATGACAGTTGTCAAAATACAAATAATAGTCAATGCTGGCAAGAATATGGGGAACAAGACACACTCATGCATTGTTAGTGGAACTGCAAATTAGTACATATCAATGTTTATAGCAGTGCAATTCACAATAGTCAAGTTATGGAACCATTCCATGTGGATAAAGAAAAAAAAAGAGGAATAGATAAAGAAAATGTGGTTTATATATATACACAATGAAGTTTTACTTAAACATAAAGAAGAATGAAACTCTGTCATTTCCTGGTAAATGGCTAGCACTTGAGAACATCCTGCTAAGTGAAATAAGCCAGACTCAGAAAGGCAAAATTCAAAATGTTTTTTTCTCATGTCTGTAAGCTAGAGAGATATATGGAATTTTTTTTAAGTGGGGAATTCCATGAAAATAGAAGGAAGAACAGTGGAATAGTGGAAAGTGACTGAGAGGAAAAGTGAAGTGATAAGAAAGGGGATAAACTGCAGAATGAAATGGACCAAATCATGCTATGTGTATGTATAAATATATCACAATGAATTCTACTTATAGGCTTATCTATAACATCCTCTTTAAATTACTTTGAAAGAAAATCATAGTAGAGATTCCCATGGATCTAGCACATGAAGGCATACAGAAAGCCTGTTCATAAATAAAGTCAAAATCAGATAGAGATGAATGGCAGGAAGAGAGAGAAAAAGAGATGGAATTTTGCACTTATCAGTCCCCAGGATGTCATTTGTGCTTAACTCAGGGCTACCACCAAGCCTTTAAACTATAACCAACAGAACACCTTGAGGTCAGATTGAGTTGGATTTTCTACTATTCCAGAATAATACATTTCTACAGGCTCAGATCAATAACGCTGTGCTAGTTGTAGAATATGAGTTAGAGTAGAGAAGGGAACATTTCTAAGTTACATTGATAATAGATTTCCAGAAATTCAATTAAGGACATTCAAGTGGAGTTTAGGTAGTGTTTCCAACTCTGGGTATGGCAAAGCAGAGCCCTAGAGAGTCTTCCCACAGTGACTGTGGTGGAGTAAGCAGAGACAACAGGTACTTGTGGATAGTTATTAGCAGGCAAGGCTCCAAAGCTCTGCATCAACAATTCTTCTGTTGTTTTTTTTTTTTTTTTAAGTTATAGATGGACACAATAACTTTATTTTATTTATTTGTTTTTATGCGGTGCTGAGGATTGAATCCAGTGATTCATATGTGATAAGCGAGTGCTCTACCACTGAGCACACTACATATCTTTGTAAGTGTGTCTTGGAACAAAGGAATGTTCAATCAAGATGAAGTTTGAAAACCACAACCTTTGGAACTTGGGTAGCTCTCAAGTTCAGGTTATGCTCAGTTCTAGAGAAAGTCTTCAATAGAATATGGCAGGATTTTCATCATGTAAATGATAACCTGGAAATGACTTGAATGGGAACTTACTGTTAGAACAGATAAACCAGCTGGAGCAGAATAACCTGCCAACTTCTCAGAAGACACAACCCACATCCATAGGGTAGGAGGAGCCTGGTATCTTGGCAGATCCATTTTGATATCCTAAGGTAGAAGAAGGGAGAAAACATATCTATACAGAATTTTTTTTTTTTTTTTTTATTGTAAACAAATGGGATACATGTTGTTTCTCTTTTTGTACATGGCGTAAAGGCATACCATTTGTGTAATCATAAATTTACATAGAGCAATGTTGTTTGATTCATTCTGTTATTTTTTTCCCTTCCCCCCACCCCTCCCACCCCTCTTTACCCTCTATACAGTAGTTCCTTCCTCTATACTTGCCCCCCTCCCTAACCCTAACTCTAACCCTTCCCTCCCCCCCATTATGTGTCAACCTCCACTTATTAGCGATATCATTCGTCCTTTGGCTTTTTGAGATTGGCTTATCTCACTTAGCATGATATTCTCCAATTTCATCCATTTGCCTGCAAATGTCATAATTTTATCATTCTTTATGGCTGAGTAATATTCCATAGTATATATATACCACAGTTTCTTTATCCACTCATCAATTGAAGGGCATCTAGGTTGGTTCCACAGTCTGGCTATTGTGAATTGAGCAGCTATGAACATTGATGTGGCTGTATCTCTGTAGTATGCCGATTTTAAGTCCTTTGGGTATAGGCCAAGGAGTGGGATAGCTGGGTCAAATGGTGGTTCCATTCCAAGTTTTCTAAGGAATCTCCACACTGCTTTCCAGAGTGGCTGCACTAATTTGCAGCCCCACCAGCAGTGTATGAGTGTACCTTTCTCCCCACATCCTCGCCAACACCTGTTGTTGCTCGTATTCTTGATAATCGCCATTCTAATTGGGGTGAGATGGAACCTTAGGGTGGTTTTGATTTGCATTTCTCTTATTACTAGAGATGTTGAACATTTTTCCATATGTTTGTTGATTGCTTGTAGATCTTCTTCTGTGAAGTGTCTATTCATTTCCTTAGCCCATTTGTTGACTGGACTGTTTGAATTCTTGGAGTAGAGTTTTTTGAGTTCTTTATAGATTCTGGAGATTAGTGCTCTATCTGAAGTATGATTGGCAAAGATATTCTCCCACTCTGTAGGCTCTTTCTTCGCATTGCTGATAGTTTCCTTTGCTGAGAGAAAGCTTTTTAGTTTGAATCTATCCCAGTGGTTGATTCTAGCTTTTATTTCTTGTGCTATGGGAGTCCTGTTAAGGAAGTCTGGTCCTAGACCAACAAGATGAAGATTTGGACCTACTTTTTCTTCTATAATCTGCAGGGTCTCTGGTCTGATTCCGAGGTCCTTAATCCATTTTGAGTTTAGTTTCGTGCATGGTGAGAGATATGGGTTTAGTTTCATTCTGTTGCATATGGATTTCCAATTCTCCCAGCACCATTTGTTGAAGAGGCTATCTTTTCTCCATTGCATATTTTTGGCCCCTTTGTCTAGTATGAGAAAATTGTATTTATTTGGGTTTGTGTCCGTGTCCTCTATTCTGTACCATTGATCTACCTTTCTATTTTGGTACCAATACCATGCCGTTTTTGTTACTATTGCTTTGTAGTAGAGTTGAAGATCTGGTATTGCAATACCCCCTGTTTCACTCTTCCTGCTAAGGATTGCTTTAGCTATTCTGGGTTTCTTATTCTTCCAGATGAATTTCATAATTGCCTGCTCTATTTCTGTAAGGTACGTCATTGGGATTTTAATTGGAATTGCATTGAATTTGTATAGCACTTTAGGTAGTATGGCCATTTTGACAATATTAATTCTTCCTATCCAAGAACATGGAAGATCTTTCCATCTTCTAAGGTGTTCTTTAATTTCTTTCTTTAGTGTTGTATAGTTCTCATTGTAGAGGTCTTTCACCTCTTTTGTGAGATTGATTCCCAAGTATTTTATTTTTTTCGAGGCTATTGTGAATGGGGTAGTTTTCCTAATTTCTCTTTCTGAAGATTCATCACTTATGTATAAAAATGCGTTGGATTTATGGGCATTGATCTTGTAACCTGCTACTTTACTGAAATCACTTATGAGTTCTAAGAGTTTTCTGGTGGAATTTCCAGGTTCCTCTAAATATATAATCATGTCATCAGCGAACAGGGATAGTTTGAGTTCTTCTTTTCCAATTCGTATCCCTTTAATTTCTTTGGTTTGTCTAATTGCTCTGGCCAGAGTCTCAAGAACGATGTTGAATAGAAGTGGTGAAAGAGGGCATCCCTGCCTTGTTCCAGTTTTTAGGGGGAATGCTTTCAGCTTTTCACCATTTAGAATGATATTAGCCATGGGCTTAGCATAAATGGCCTTTACAATATTAAGGAATGTTCCCACTATCCCTATTTGTTCTAGTGTTTTGAGCATGAAGGGGTGCTGTATTTTATCAAATGCTTTTTCTGCGTCTATTGAAATAATCATGTGATTCTTGACTTTAAGTCTATTAATATGGTGAATTACGTTTATTGATTTCCTGATGTTGAACCAACCTTGCATCCCTGGGATGAAACCCACTTGATCATGGTGCACTATCTTTTTAATATGTTTTTGTATGCGATTTGCTAAAATTTTGTTGAGAATTTTTGCGTCGATGTTCATTAAGGATATTGGTCTGAAATTTTCTTTCCTTGATGAGTCTCTGTCTGGTTTAGGTATCAGTGTGATATTGGCTTCATAGAATGAGTTTGGGAGGGTTCCCTCCTCTTCTGTTTTATGGAATACTTTGAGAAGTATTGGAATGAGCTCTTCCTTAAAGGTTTTGTAGAACTCGGCTGAGAACCCATCTGGTCCCGGACTTTTCTTTGTTGGTAGGCTTTTGATGACTTCTTCTATTTCAGTACTTGAAATTGGTCTATTTAAATTGTTTATGTCCTCCTCATTCAGTTTAGGCAATTCATATGTCTCTAGAAACCTGTTGATGTCTTCGAAATTTTCTATTTTGTTGGAGTATAGATTTTCAAAATAGCTTCTAATTATGTTTTGTATTTCCATCCTGTCTGTAGTGATATTTCCTTGTTCATTCCGAATTTTAGTGATTTGGGTTTTCTCTCGTCTTCTCTTTGTTAGTGTGGCTAAAGGTTATCAATTTTGTTTATTTTTTCGAAGAACCAACTATTTATTTTGTCAATTTTTTGTATTGTTTCTTTTGTTTCAATTTCATTGATTTCAGCTCTGAGTTTAACAATTTCCTGTCTTCTACTACTTTTGGTGCTGTTCTGTTCTTCTTTTTCTAAGGCTTTGAGCTGTAGTGTTAGGTCATTTATTTGTTGAGTTTTACTTCTTTTATTAAATGCGCTCCATGAAATAAATTTCCCTCTAAGTACTGCTTTCATAGTGTCCCAGAGGTTTTGATATGATGTTTCTTTGTTCTCATTTACCTCTAAGAATTTTTTAATTTCCTTCTTAATATCTTCTGTTATCCATTCATCATATAATAGCATATTGTTTAACCTCCAGATGTTGGAATAGTTTCTGTGTTTTACTCTTTCATTTATTTCTAACTTCAATCCATTATGATCTGATAGAATACATGCTAGTGTCTCTATCTTCTTGTATTTGCTAACATTAGCTTTGTGGCATAATATATGGTCTATTTTAGAGAAGGATCCATGTGCTGCTGAGAAGAAAGTGTATTCACTCTTGGTTGGATGGAATATTCTATAAATGTCCGTTAAGTCTAAATTATTGATTGTGTTGTTGAGATCTATGGTTTCTTTGCTCAATTTTTGTCTGGAAGATCTGTCCAGTGGTGAGAGCGGCGTGTTAAAATCACCTAGTATTATTGTGTTGTGGTCTATTTGGTTTCTGAAATTGAGAAGGATTTGTTTGACATACATAGATGAGCCACTGTTTGGGGCATAGATGTTTATGATTGTTATATCTTGCTGATTTATGCTTCCCTTAAGCAGTATGAAATAACCTTCTTTATCCCTTCTGACTAACTTTGGCTTGAAGTCCACATTATCGGAAATGAGGATGGATACTCCAGCTTTTTTGCTGAGTCCATGTGCATGGTATGTTTTTCCCCATCCTTTCACCTTTAATCTATGGGTATCTTTTTCTATGAGGTGAGTCTCTTGCAGGCAACATATTGTTGGATCTTTCTTTTTAATCCAGTCTGCCAGTCTATGTCTTTTGATTGATGAATTCAGGCCATTAACGTTCAGGGTTATTATAGAGAAATGATTTGGTTTCCCGGTCATTTGGTTCATTTTTAAAATTTTGTTTATTTATTTGTTTGACACAACTTGTTTCCTCCTTTATTTGACAATTCCTTTAGGATAATTCCTCCCTTTGCTGATTTGCTTCTTTGTTTTTCATCTCTTCCTCATGGAATATTTTGTTGAGAATGTTCTGTAATGCTGGCTTTCTTTTTGTAAATTCTTTTAGCTTTTGTTTATCATGGAAGGATTTTATTTCATCGTCAAATTTGAAGGTAAGTTTTGCTGGGTATAAGATTCTTGGTTGGCATCCATTTTCTTTTAGGGCTTGAAAAATGTTGTTCCAGGACCTTCTAGCTTTTAGGGTCTGGATTGAAAAATCTGCTGATATGCGTATTGGTTTCCCCCTGAATGTAATTTGGTTCTTTTCTCTCACAGCCTTTAAAATTCTGTCTTTATTTTGTATGTTAGGTATTTTCATTATAATGTGCCTTGGTGTGGGTCTGTTGTAATTTTGTGTATTTGGAGTCCTGTAAGCCTCTTGAACTTGATTTTCCATTTCATTCTTCAGATTTGGGAAATTTTCTGATATTATTTCATTGAATAGGTTGTTCATTCCTTTGGCTTGTTTCTCTAGGCCTTCCTCAATCCCAATAATTCTTAAATTTGGCCTTTTCATGATATCCCATAGCTCTTGTAGATTCTGTTCATGATTTCTTACCATCTTCTCTGTTTGTTCAGCTTTGTTTTCAAGGTTAAATATTTTGTCTTCAATGTCTGAGGTTCTGTCTTCCAGGTGTTCTATCCTATTGGATATGCTTTCTATGGAGTTCTTAATTTGGTTTATTGTTTCCTTCATGTCAAGGATTTCTGTTTGGTTTTTTTTCAATATCTCTAACTCTTTATTGAAATGATCTTTTGCTTCCTGTATTTGCTCTTTTAACTGTCGATTGGTGCGATCAATCAATGCTTGCATTTGCTCTTTCATCTCATCATTCAATGCTTGCATTTGCTCTTTCATCTCCTCGTTTGCTTCTCTGATCATTTTAATTATGTACATTCTGAACTCCTTTTCTGTCATTTCTTCTGCCATGCTGTCATTGGGTTTTATTGATGTAACATCTAGATTTGTTTGCAGCATTTTCTTTCCTTGTTTTCTCATGTTGTTCAGATATCAGTGGACCGCTGAGATATTGCAGATTTCCTCTGTTGATTTACAATGACCCTGAAGATTTCTATATATATCCCCTCTTAGCCTTCAGTAGGCTGAAGTCTTGGAGGAGGTTGATAATGCGGTGCTCCACAAGGAAGCTGCCTCTCTAGGAGTGGTGGCCTTCAGGTGGGGTATATTCCCTGCTAGTGGGCAGAGGTGCCTCCACTTGTTGACCAATGGTCATCCAAAGGGGACCTAGGCTGTGGGCTGAGGCAAGGCCTGTTTGGGCCTGAGCCTCTGGTTTTACTGTCCTTGTGGGAAACCTCACCCAGCAGGGAAGACTCACCCGGTGGGGAGGTCTCGCTGGTCAGTTTCCTCCTAGAGGTTCCCCTCAATTTACATCTACTGCCTGGGCTGGGCTGCCTTCCTCTGCAAAGTTTCCAGGGGCCCGGCCCTACCTCCTGGGCCTGGGAGCCTCACCCTTCGCAGATGAATCTCCTTAGGCTGCCCCTCCTCAGAGAATTTGCCCATAGGCCTGGAACCTTCGCTCCGCCCTAAGCCTGTCTCTGTGCGGCTCTTCCACCCAGAAGCCTCCTAGATCCTGGGACCCTGTTCTGCACCTAATCGCCTGGCTGCGTGGCCCCTCCTCTGAGCAGCCACCTGTGGCCCCGAACAATCGCTCTGAGTCCCAGAGACCCGCCACAGGCCTCTTCCTCCAGACAGCTGCCCAGTATGCCGGTGCGGTCACTAGGAGTCCAAGAAACTCACTTCGTGCCTCCTCCTCCCACCAACCACCCGTAGCCCGGGGCAATCAATCACTCCGAGTCGAAGTGACCCTGCCCGTTCCTCCTCCTTCTCCAGATAACCCCCCGGGTGTTCAGGAGCAGTCCCTCTGAGTGGCTCTGAATCCACGTGACCCGCTGCACGGGTCCTCTGGGCCACCGCCCGGAGCTCTGGTGTGGTCCTTCAAGACCAAGCGTCCCACCATGCTTCTCCTCCAGGCAGCCCCCCTGTGTTCAGGAGCTGTCACTTTAAGACCAAATAACTCACCACTCGCCTTCTCCTCTGAGCAGCCGCCTGGAGCGCTAATGCAGTCACTGCGAGTCCAAAGGACCCGCCGCGCTCCTTCTCCTCCTTCTCCTACTCCTCCAGGCAGGCCCCGGGGTTCAGAAGTGGTCAGGGTCCAAACAGCTCGCCACGCAGCCCCTTCTCTGGCAACCGCCTGTAGTTCCCGTATAGTCGCCCGAATCCAAGCGGCCGCTCCTCTTCCTCCTCGTCCTCAGGGCAGGCCCCGGGGTTCAGAAGCGTCGTTCTGATTCCAAACAGCTCGCCGTGCGGCTTCTCCTCTGGCAACCGCCTGCAGCTCTGGCGCAGTCTCTCCGAATCCAAGTGGCCACGCTCCTCTCCTCCTCCTCAGGGCAGGCCCTGGTATCCTGAGTCCACACAGTTCTCCCCGCCTCTCCTCCCCCGGGCAGCCGCCGGAGCCCCAGTGGCTGCTCCGAGTCCCAGCGCTGTGCCGACCGGCCTCCTCTATGGCGCTCCAGCGGGGGGAGGGGCGTCTCGCCGGCAGTTCTACTTCACAAAGTTTCCTGCGTTCCGGGACCCCCGTCCCATCCGGGATGCCCCCCCAGGGGGTGAGAGTCACCCGGCTACTTTGAGTTGGTCCCAAGCGTCTCAATATCTCCTCTCTTGAATCCTGAGTTCTGGAGCAACACGTAATGCAGCCACCCTCTAGGCCGCCATCTTGAAAAACCCCCTCTATACAGAATTGATACAAGAAAAAGGACCAAAAAATACCCATCTCAATGCATTCCCTGAGACTTTATAAAGACACTCTCAAGACGGTCTTTTCAAATTGCCACTTCTGCTTAGTACCTCGTGTTCCATACCATTATGTGGAATAAATGCCTGAATAAATGCCAGTGAGCCTTGGAGTTGTTCAAGAATCCTGCTGTGGTCCCACTAACACCAATACTTCTGAGTACACATTAGCAGCAATTATGGACATTTCCATTTTAATACTATAATGCTAAAATCACCCTCTGCCAAAGCTATATTCATAAGCATCTCAGATCCCCTTAGAATCTGAGCCTCATCTTCCAGGCATCATTTCCTACCCAAATTCCCTCTTGACAACTTCTGAAAAACTTGATTTAACTTAATACTTTATATATTCATGTTCGTTCCTGGTCACCAAAGCCCTTGCTTTCTGACCAACATTTCTGTGTCTGTTGAAACACCTGCATACAGCCAGGATAATGTAAAAACAATGATAAACGGAATACTAATAATTGATTTTTGTAGCACATTCTACTTCTTCAAGACTTTGAAACATATCCTCCCACATTTAAGGAGCTTCTAATTTCCAAAGAGAATACTGGCTGACTCCTCTAAGGTGTCCTGAGGATCGCTTCCCCAAATAGCTGTCTATTTAACAGGTACAACCAGAAATTCTGCCAACTGGGATTCCTGCTGCTCATGTGGTTTCCCATATTGCTGTGTAGGAAGAATCGTGACATCAGCTTCCAAACTGACCGTGGAAATAGCAGATCGCACACACCTACTCTGCACAAATCATCATGACCAGTTTCCCTCTTTCCTATTTGTAAAAGTGGGGAACAGATGATTTGTGTTGCTTGAGGGGGTGGAGATAAAAATTCTCCAGCTATTTCTTGCACTTTGCAGCCATGGGCAAGGTTTCAAGAAGGATTTGAAGCAGAAATGAATAATTCTGGATTCAGAACTTGCCTCTACTGCTCTTTCAGGAAGGGTGCATAAATATGTTTTTTCTTTTCATCTCAGAGTACTGGCAAATGTGTCAGGGAATGAGGATTAATCCAATTTCCCCCAAACTGTTTTTAGTCATAAGAAACATGGAAAGCAATTTTTATGAGCATTCTGAATGATTTTTTTGATGTTAGTAGTATTGAAAAATAGCAAGTTAAAGCTCTTTCTTTTTAATTAGTTATATTTAAAGGCCAATGTAGTTTTTATAGGAGCATACAGACTTGGATAAACACACATCTTGCAAAGAATAATTCCATACGGATTGAACTGTGTAAGAATCTTCTTACCAAACTCTTTTATGTGATTTTTAAGCATGCTTATTCACCACTATACCTAAAAAAGTAATCCATATTATAGTTAAGTTTTCACCTGTATGATTTTGGCTTTTAAGATAAACAAGTTCTTTTTTTCTTTTTTTTTCTTTCTTTTTTTTTTTTGCAGTGCTGGGGATTGAACCCAGGGCCTTGTGCTTGCAGGGCAGGCACTCTACCAACTGAGCTATCTCCCCAGCCCTAAGATAAACAAATTCTTACAGAAACCTCCAAAAAAAAAAAAGAAAGAAAGAAATTACAAGCAGTGAGCATAGTGGCACATGCCCATAATCCCAACTGCTCAGGAGGCTCATGCAAGAGGATTGCGAGTTTGAGGCCAGCCTGGAAAATTTAGGAAGACCCTGTCTCAAGATAAAATAATAAGGAAGGGCTGAGGATGTAGCCTAGTGGTAAAGTGTTTGTCTAGCTTGTGCAAGGCTGGGGGTTCAAATGCAGTTCTGAAGAAGAAATGGAGGACAAAAGGGAAGGAGAGAGGGAGGAAAAAAGGAAGGAAGGAAGTAAAGGAAAGACTAGACCCAGAAAGGGTAATAGTTAAATGAGATACATGACTATCACTTTATGTAAGAGGGATATGGTTAGGACAATTTCAGGTAAGTCAAGACTAATAATCAGAAGAAAGCAAGATGCATGTTTTTTAAGACTATATTTAAGAGTAATTTTAGGTACACAGAAAAATTAGATTTGTGCAAAAGTATAAAAGCTTATATCTATCAGTATAATACCATACGGAATATTTTTACTGCCTTAAAAATTCTGTGTTCCATGTTCTCACTCCCAGCAACCCTTGACAAACATCGATCACTTTGATTTTTCCATAGTTTTGCTGGGCATTTCTTTTTACCAGCTAAAGTAGCTATATCACATTAGGGGAAAGACAATTTCCAATAGATTTGGCCCACCAGTTTGCAAATGATAAGACTTTATTTTTTTTTCTCGAGAGGTTTTTCTGTATTTAAATATTATATGTACAGTGAAGGCATTTTGATCTACTTAAATCACTTTTCAATTTTGCATTGTACAATTTATAAAAATATGACTGGCCCTATAACTGAGATTGTGGTACCCAGCCCATGAAAGTTTTTCTCACAGGGGAAATTGAATTTTCCCTATAGATATCCTCACTCAGTTTCTGTGACACCTGTCTCCTTGTGCACCTTATGAAGGAGTAGAAATGTTTTATTATAGAATAATACTTAATGACGCCCCATCTATGAAGTCATATTTCATTTATCCATCTGGCATCAGGTCAATCATCTGAGACTCAGACACCTAGTTTTATTCCTCTGCTTCTAAATGCACAGCACAGAACAGGAACCCATCTAGAAAAGCAACTTTCTAAATATTTTCCAGTACTGGGGATTGAACCCAGGGTGCTCAACCTCTAAGTCACATCTGTAGCCCATTTTATGTTTTATTTTGAGACATGGTGTTGATAAGTTGCTTAGGGTCTCACTAAGTTGCTAAGGCTGGCTTTGAACTTGTGATCTTCCTGCTTCAGCCTCCCAAGTAGCTGGGACTCCCTAGGATTACAGGCAGGTGCCAATGTGCCTGGCTAAGAGGAATTCTTTATACTTTATATTTCTATATTCTTGTATTAAAGAATAGCTTTAGGTCTGTTTACTCAGAACATATATGAAGAATGATCAAACATGACACTGTCCTCTGGAATACTTCTGAGGTGGTGAGGAAGAACTTTTAGAGATGACCTAATCTAGTCCTGAATTCAATCTTACAGCCCCAAAAGGGCAGCCTAATTATGCTCCACCCAAATTTCTAATCCCATGGACTCTAGTCCAGTCTACTGAACATTTAATATAATATAATTTATATTATAGGTATAATTTTGCCCAGTTATTTATTAAAGTCACTGTATAACCTTCAGTGAGAGGTGTAGCAGACAAAGAACAGGCTCATTTGCAACTTTTCTCATTGAGATCTTCCAATCTGGAGTTAAACTACTTGGAATGGAAACAAACTACTTGGGATTGAAACCTAGCTCTGCCATTTACAGGCTGATAAAGATACTCAACCTCATGTGTTTCTGTTCACTTACCTATAAGATGGGAAACACACTACCAACTATTTAGGGACTCAGTGAAGAGAAATGCATAGCACAGAGTGCTCAACAAATCTTAGCTATCATGACTATATCATCACCATAGATCCAGTCTCTATCTCAATAAATAAAGGTGAATAGTAGCTGGGTGCAGTGACTCACACCTGTAATTCCAGGGGCTAAGAAGGCTGAGGCAGGGGATTATGAGTTGAAAGCCATCCTCAGCAACTTAGGGAGGCCCTAAGCAACTTAGTGAGATCCTGTCTCTAAATAAAAATATAGAAAGGTCTGGCGATGTGGCTCAGTGGTTGAGAGTCTCTGGGTTCAATCCCCATGCCCAAAAGTGGATAGAACTGTCTTCTGACCATTTTTGGCCCTTTGTTAAGCCTGCTGGTCTTCATTTCTTTTTCTTTCTTCTCCAAAATGGAAAGATTTAATTGTACAACATCCAATAAGACCCAGGCAAGGGAATTAAGCATCTAATGTAACAAGGGAAATGTACCCAGAAAGAAATGAACAAAATATTTCCCTCGCTGTTTGATATTGATTTTTATCACATGGCCCTGTGTTCTCTAGGAAAGTCCTAGAGAACTTCTGTATTAATGACTACCAAGTTTCCTCTACTGTGGAAATACTATACAAACACTCCAACAAGAAACGACAACACCGCTGTTTATTGTTCTGAAAAGTACAATTGTGGAACACTTCAGGGAGACTATTTCTGCAGAAAATGATGTTTTTGTGAAATTCTTAAAGCATCGATTCAGTCAATAATATGCATATCTCTATAAAAGCAAAAGATTCAATGTGAAGCTGTTTGTTAACTGACTTGATATCTGCAAATGGAAATGAGAGTAATTGCCACTCTGTATTCTGCATGTGGTACAACATCTCTTTGATTCACAAGAAAGGAAATTCCATCAGCATAATATTACTTTCCCCACCTTTTAGCACCATATCTCAAACCACAGGGTATTATTATTCATATGTAATGCAGATGATATGGTCCTTATATGTCAAAACAAAGGAAAGTGCTGGGTTTTTTTGTTTCTCATTTTTTGTTGCTACTATTTGTTTTGATAAAACAGTGCATCTGTGTTCAAGAGGTGCCTAGCATAATGTGCCAAAAATATGGAAGAAAATGGTGGTATTCAGAGGAACCAAAGTAATCCATAGTGAAGGCATTATCAGCACCAACTCTTAAAATGTGGAGACTTCTAACCAACCCAGTCACTCATTTACATTCTTCATAATTACTCTAGGATAGAGTGATAGGGCACAGAGCTCCAGGGTCTGGCTCAATATTCTACTCTAGTTCAACCATTTTTTAGATCTAGGTATTTTTCAACTTTAAAATGAATTCAAGGCTGGGGCTATAGCTTAGTGGCAGAGTGCCTGCCTAACAATGTGTGAGGCACAGGTTCAATCCATAGCACCATATAAAAATAAAGCTAATAAAACAAAGGTATACTGTCCATCTCAACAACAAAAAAAGATCAAATGAATTAAAAAATAAAATGCTGCATGTATTTCACATACACACACACATACACATTTTGTGTATATATCTGCATGTATATATGTATGTGTGTATATAATATATATATTTTTATGTTGATCCTATCAGCAGTTTTAGACTACCCTGAAAAGCCCTATTTCCAAGAGAGAAGCTGCATATAAATATTTCCTTAATATCTCATGCCTAAGAGATATTTTGCATAGACATATATGCATACACACATTATTTTTATAGGCAATGCTGAAATGGTATTTGCTCTGTGAAAGCCAACTGATGTAAAATTAGCCCAAACTATTATTTTTTCTGGCTCCCAATGTCCTTTGCTTTGTCGATTTTTAGATTTTTTTACACAAGAGAAAATATATCCATATTAAAATTCTTGTGACTGCTTCCTTATTTAGACACTGAGATGAGCTTATGCATTTCTTTTTACTTTAATGACTGACTGGCATCTATTACTTGTTTACAAGTTGGGGCTCTGACTCTTTGTCCAGGTCTATGAAATTAGGTTGGTATAATTCAGCATGTTCTCTATCGCTGCACTACTGATATTTATTGCTGGATGATCCTTTGTTCTTGGTCTGGCCTGTGCACTGTTGGATATCTACCAGCTTCTTCCTCTGGATGCCAGTAGAATCAATCACCCAAGACAACAATACCCTCTTGAAGGAGTTGAGACACAGGCTGAGTTAAAGACTGCAATGAACCTGTCAGTCACAAGCATGAACCTGGCCAACCTGTACTACAAGGTGCATAATTAGCAAAAAGTACCAACCGCTGTGTTGGTACTCAGGCTGAGAACCACCACTGTAATGTACTGCTGAACACATGTGTGCAGTTAGAAAGGTGTACATTTAAGTCTTGACTTAGTCTTATCACCTCTTTCTGACAACATCAGGCACTCAATAATCCCTTGTTAAGGTTTTTTGAGGACTCTCCATACTGTTTTCCAGAGTGGTTGTACTAATTTGCAGTAGCCCCATCAATAATGTATGAGGGCACCTTTCCTCCCATATCCTATCACTTAATATCATTATATTCTTGATAATTGCCATTGTGACTAGAGACGAAATCTCAGTGTATTTCTTAAAAATTTTAATTTGTTCTAATTTGTACATGACAGCAGAATAATTTATACATTTTGATATATCATACATAAATGAAGTGTAATCTCTTATTTTTCTGATTGCACATATTGCGGGATCACATGGGTCATGGAGTCATACATGTACATGAGGTCATGATGTCTGTTTCACTCTACTATCTTTCCTGGCCCCATACCCCTTCCCCTCCCTTCACTTCCCTCTACCTAATATAAAGTAATTCTATTCTTCCCTAGTTTTGATTTGAATTTCCCTAATTGCTAGAGATGCTGAACATTTCTTCCTATATTTGTTGGCTATTTGTGTTTCTTCTTTTGAGAAGTTTCTTTTTAGTTCTTTTGCTTAGTTATTGATCGAGCTATTTGTTTTTTGGCATTAAGTTTTTTGAGTTCTTTATATATTCTGGATTTTAATCCCCTGTCAGAGGAGCAACTGGAAAATATTTTTCTCCCATTCTATAGGTTCTTTCTTCATTAATAGTTTCCTTTACTATGCAAAATCTTCTTAATTTGATAGCATCCCACTTAGACTCATGGTTTTGTTTCTTGAGCTTTGAGGGTCTTGTTAAAGAAGTTGGTGCCTGCACAAAAAGGACAGAGTGTTGACCCTATGTTTTCTTCTAACAGTTGCAAAATTTCTGGTCTAATTCCTAAGTCTTTAATCCATTTCAAGTGTGTGGTGAGAGGGATCTAGTTTCATTCTTCTACATATGGATATCCAGTTTTCTTAGTATCATTTGTTTAAAAAGACTGTATTTTCTCCAACACATATTTCTGGCACCTTTGTCAAGGATCAGGGCTGTAGGTATGTGGGTGTGTCTCAGAGAAGCCTCCTATTAATGCCCTAACAGAGACAGCACTGCTCAGCCTCGTCTCTCTCCCTGCTCTAGGTTCTTCCATAAAACCTATTATTGCTGGATATGGAGAGTAATTTCATTTGCAAGATTTGTTCCTTAGAAGAATCTGATGATTTGAAGGACAAATCTTTGCCAAGAAGAGTTCCTCTTACTGAGTATCAAGCCTTCTCATATTTTTTGCATAAGTAAAATAGGGTTCATGTCATTTTGATTCATTGTCTAGGTTAATGCCAAGCACCTTAAAAGTTGAATCCTATCTCTCGTTTCTGTTCTTCTACTCTTCTTTCTTATGCATAATCTGTACTAAATATTTGCAACCATTAAATTCATATAACATATCTCAAAATTATCTCTTTTCTTTCAATAAATAGAGTTTTTGTTTTAAAACAAGTCCCTGTTTTTGTTTTTCTAAAGCCAAATGCACACTGGAAAATATATGGCATAAAAATAAAATACATAAAACTTGAAGATTCCCGAAGCCAGAAGCTATGGTACATGCCTGTAATCCCAGTGGCTCAGGAGGCTAAGGCAAAAGGATCATAAGTTCAAGACCAGCCTCAGCAACTAAGTAAGGCCCTAAGCAACTTCATGAGACCCTGCCTCAAAATAAAAAATAAAAAGGGCTGGGGATGTGACTCAGTGGTTAAACAACTTCTGGGTTCAATCCCTGGCATGGGAAAAAACAAACAAACAAACAAACAAAACAAAACAAAACAAAACAAAAGATTCCCTAAAACCTAGGGCCTAAGAGATAATCAGTGAATAGATAGATATATTGTTAGTGTTTTTCCTGTGCATTATATTCTACCACTTAATTTTAATAAAAATCAGATCATATTTCCCCACAATTGTTTTAGTAGTTTGTGGCCTTTTTTGTTTTCAGTGAACACGAGGTCTATGGTATCTTTCTATACCAAGAATTTAAAATTTCAGAATTTGCATTTGAAAACTATGTGAAGAAATACCAAAGTCTCTTAATTAATAAGAATCTCCTAATTAACATTTTTAGATGACATTATAGCAGAGTAGGATCTTCAGTGGGTCAGAGAAGATGAGAGTTGGGAATCTGAATAGGTAGGTGTTGAAGTCTAGGTGGCGCTCAGTCAACAATGTCATCGGCAGGTTACCAGACACCCTACAAGATGAAGATGAACAGTTTGGATTCCCCAAGAGTGAGAATGAACTGGAGCTGCATAATAAAGGAATAAGTCTCAGTATTGCCACAAGCAGTCAAATGGATTTGCTTTCTGGCAATAACTGGGGAAGGTCTGGAAATGAGACAATAGGAACAGCTAGTAGCTGCCATGTGATGACTTCTACAACAATCTGGGAAAGGTTTTGAGAGGATCACTTAAAGACAGAGAGTGTATGTGCAAAACTAAGGTTAGAAAGCTTATTTTCTGGTTACCGGGAAATATGCATTTCAAATGCAATGTTATTTCATTTTATAATGTAAATTATTATTACCAGTGTTATCTATATTCCAGGCTGCTTCAGTTTTGCTTGTTTTTTTTTTTCTTTTTCCTTTCTTTCTTTCTTTCTTTCTTTTTTTTTTTTTTTTTTTTTTTTTTTTTTTTTTTGATGGTGGTATAGAACTGTTTCTTGAGTACAAAGAGTTCTTCGTGGTTTGTCTTAAGCAGTCTTGATGCTGTACAGTGTCTTTAAACTTTCCAGTGACTTCAAGCTCAGATGCTGAGTTTATACCTTGATTTCATCTGTGTATAACTGTGACACTGGGTGATTCTCATATAATCCTTTCAGCCAAATGTGGTAGCTGCTAAGGTACTACTTACAATATGCCTATAACCTTTTGGATGTGGCTCCTCAGTCCCGTTTGCTGTTGGAGTTGTGCCAAAAAAATCTGAGACCATTTATATGAAGGTATGTTTGACAGGAAGGGAATCATAGTTCACCCTTTCCAGTACAGGTGACCAAAGGTGGTTTAGCACTTTCTTAGGTGATGTCATATTGAAGCTATCACTTCCCTACTTTCAGTCTGATTATCTTAAAATTGAAATATTCCCTCAATGTTTAACTAAATGGGTTTGGGAGTAAGATAAAGGTACAGCATAGCAGTTTAAAATTCCTATATCTAAAACATTTTCAGTCTGCATCCCTTGTATTTCTCAATGATGATAACTGATGTTTTTGTGGGCTCTCCTGAATTTCAGCAACCTGATTTATATGGAATTTGATTTTGAGTCTTACTTATGACATTATGTAAAAATTGTTAGTTATATTTATCCTGTGCTCAACATACATGAATACTATTTTAAGCATTTTATGTGTATTGTTAAATCATCAGAATAGATGATCTCTGCATTTTCAGATGAGGAAACTAAGGCTCAGAGAAGTTAAGTTGCTAACCCACAGCCATACAGGTAATAAGTGACAAAGTCAGGAAATGAATTCGTCTAACTCCTTAGTTCATTCTATCATTCATTATGCTATACTGCCTCTTATTAAATTAATTGATTGTATTAGTTATTGAAATCTCTACAGTTGTTGCACAATTATTTATTTAGGACCAAGCAAAAGAAAAATAAAGATTGGTCCCACCTTCTGCTCACATTTTCAAGGATTAGTTTCTCTGAAGTAAAACTGTGTTTAAATATTCTTACTAGTGCTTGGCCCATGAACAGGAACTCAACGAAAGCAAGATGAATTCATTTAACCAACCAAGATGCACCAACTACCTGTTATACTGAAGTGTTGTGCTAAGATGCTATCAATTTGAGGGTAGATAAGGCCAGATGCTGCCCCTACCCTTGAGGCATTGACATTAAGTACAAGACTAAGAGTACATCAAGAAAAATATGCAAGTGAATAGCAGAATGAGTTTGGCTCCATGAATTAAATGGACAGAGTGACCTATTTAAGAAGGCTGGGTGTGGTGGAGTGATCTATTTAAGAGAGCTGGGTATGGATCAGAAATGTCCTTTGGAGATGACATGTGAGCAAAGTTCTGAAGAGCACAGAACCTGTTCTTAGAAGTAGAGGAAGAAACCAGGCACAGTGGGGCTCGGTATGATTCCAGAGGCTCAGGAGGCTGAGACAGGAGGATCACGAGTTCAAAGTCAGCCTCAGCAACTTAGTGAGACCCTGTCTCAAAGTAAAAAGGGCTGGGGATATGGCTCAGTGGTTAAATATCCCTGGGTTCAACCCCTGGTATTAAAAAAAAAAAAAAAGAAAAAGAAAAATCTTCTTAATTTGTACCCAAAATTCTCTCAACACTTTTCTTTAAGATATCAGTTACATATGGCCTGGAAAAGCAGGATTTGTAAAGTTAATGTGGGCCCTAAAATGCTTAGTGATCTTGATAATCAGCAGTGATGAGAAGAAATGCCTTCTCCACACCCTGCTAAAGAAGTTGCTTAGAGACTGTTGATTTCATTTCACATTGTCACTTAGACTCTCATTAGTATGTCCCTTTATCCATCAACTTCCTTGATATGCCATGACAACAAAATAATTTACAGCAGCTCTCTGTTTGAATCACATGAATTTGAGATGTACTGGAGGCATTTCATTTAGTGCTCTTTTCAAATTGCTTCTGGAAACAGAACTGTTTCAACATAGTCTCCCTATTTTTGCAAATCCCATTTCTTACCAATGGCATTTTATATCTGTAATTCTCTTTCTGCAGTGCTGGAGATTGAACTCAAGGCCTGGTGCATGCTAGGCATGTGCTCTGTCACCGAACTACATTCCCAGTCCTGTATCTGTAAATCTCTTTAGCCCTTGCAAAATACTTGCATGTGGTTTATTTGATTTATTTGTTCATCTCAACAGTAGCACACTATGTGAAGCACAGAGCTAAGGGTATGGGAAACAACAAAGTACAATTGTTCCAGACCTCTAACCAACAAAGCTGAGGCAGAACTGCCCAACACTGCTATTGACAACAAATCTCCAGACTAGGAGCATCACTATCACTTGAAATTTTAAAAGAAGTATGTTAGAAAGGTGAAGTCTTGGGCCGCAACCCAGACTCTCCAAATCAGAGGTCTGGGAAAAAGTAGTGAAAGGACCAGAAAGCTGTCTTTTAATAAGCTCCCTGGGTATCTCTAATAGTCATAAAAGTTTGAGAATCACTGAGTTATAGTAAAAAATATTTTCCAAAGTGAACACTAGAATAATTTGCTCAGGTAAGGACTCCTCTTGGAAATGATGTTTTGTAGTTATAGAGGTTACATGGGTAGCTTTCAATGGCAATGGTTTTTCTCCTCAGGGAGTTCTGGCAATGTCTCAAGATATTTTTGATTGTCGTGACTATGGGGAGCAAGGGCTACTGCATCCAAGAAGAGACTAAAAATGATGCTAAACATCTTGCAATGCACAGTGCAGACTCCAAACACAAAGAAGTATCTTTTCCCAAATGTCAAGAATACCAAAGTGAAGAAATACAAAAACAGAAGAAAAAGAAGTTCTGGAAGCAGAAAAGAAGTGACTAATCCATAAGGAAGCAATTCCAGAAAAGAGGAAATCAAGGGGAGGTAGTATTTGAGATGAACCTTTAAAGACCAGAATATTTCTGACCAGATTAAAGAAGGTGGTGGATATGGAGAGAGTGGGAAAAAACAGGACTTGGGATTGGAAATCCAGATTGAGAAACTCACCTGCACTAAAACAAGGCAAGAGCCCGGAATGTGATTCCAACTTAGTTAGCCTACCTCACCTTCCCAAACCCAGCCCTGTGCATGTAACTCTGAATGTGGGAAGAATGTATTTCCTCAATTTCTCTGAATTTCTCCAAGTCAGCTCTTTTTTAACTTAAGATTCAGTCCATGTACCTATTTCTGCACTATCATTATGGCATATTTCAAGGTATTTGCATGTTATTTATCTTGAGGGTAAACTATGGAACAGCAGTTTAGAAGCATCAGACTGGATTCAAAATCAGATTCATCTTGGGTTTGATTCATGGCCGAATTTAACTTGTGAATATGGTTGTGGTGACAACCAAATAAGATAATCCCTATAAATAAACTAGACAGTGACTGGCACATAGCTAAGAGCTCTGTGCATGCCAACTGCTATTAGTAAAATACTGAGAATCACTGAGTTACAGTAAAAGTATTTTCCAAAATGAACACTGGAATAATTTGCCCCGGTATGGATTCCTCTTGGAAATGATGTTTTGTAGTTATAGAGGTTACATGGGTAGCTTTTAATGGCAATGACTTTTCTCCTCAGGGAGTTCTGGCAATGTCTCAATGTCCCAATGCCATGAGGGAAATGATGGAAGTGTCCTATTTTACATGGGAAAGCACCACTGAGGCTCTGAGAGAATAAACCACTGACCTGGATGATAAAACTGATTCTTTTGTGGCCAAAAGGTGGATCTCTTATTATCTTAGAATTTTTCCTTCAAACCCATATGACTAGGTATAAGCATACCTTCATTTTCCAAGCAATGATTTGGATCTTAGGCAGCCAAGGGTTATACTGTTGAATTTAAAAGTAGATGTGTTACACTCCAGCTAGAATGTACATGTGTCACTCTTTGCTGATGACAAAATGACAGCAGGGAAGTTTTATGTGGGGAAGAGTTGTTAAAGTATAGTCATTTCACCAACATTGGTGGAACTTTGTCTTGTATCTACAAATGTAGATACAAGAGAGAGCATCCCAGAGGTACTGATAGTCTAGTTCAATGTAACACATCAGATTTTGGCATAGGATGCTAAGGAAACACAAGGAAGGGTCAAGCCTGCCTGAAATTGTTGATTTGGTCCCAGTACATGTTACAAGGTAATTACCCATGAGGCTGAGGAAGTGCTGCATGGGCTGGGTAAAGATCCTGTCCAGACCTCCTCATCTTCAGTATTTCTCAAAAATGCCCTGATAAGGAATATTGGACTCAATCCCCACAAAATCTGGATATGCCCCTTCAAGTGCATCCTCATTACAACATCTATGAATTAGCAGGTCAACCAACAACCCTAGCATATGGATTCATTTGAGCATCTAACATATGTCTGAGTCTTTACCAGAAGCTTTCAATGTATGTTCTAATTTTGCATTCATCTGTGCAAAAATTTGCAAGGCAAAATAGAATAAATATCCCCCCTTAGTAAATCAATATTCACAGTGGTTATGTTTTACTGATGATTGTTACACACATAACAGGAAGTTTGTTATGGCCACATTGTATTTTTGTTTTGCATATAAGAGTATCAAAAGGCTCACAGGAGAAGGATATGGGAAAACTGGACTCTTGTCCAATGTATATAAAGAACATTGCAAGTTTGAGACCAGCCTGAGCAACTTAGCAAGACCCTGTGTCAAAATGAAAAATCAAAAGGGGTGGGGATGTGGCTCAGTGGTCAAGAAATCCCATCAATCACACACACACACACACACACACACACACACACACAGAACTATGAGTTTGTGAGCCTGTGTCACTTCCTATTTGGAGTCCCAGTTTTTAAAAAAAACTGATGAATTTTTAACACTTTTCCAGCAATATATTATTACTCATGACAAAAAGTATGAAATCAAATCAGATGAATGATCCCATAAACACACAGAATTTATTATTCTTATTTATTTTCCTTCTTCGATTCCATTCCTACTTTCCTAAATAAAGTCCTCCAAGTTTATGAATTTGGAGTATCACCTGAGAAGAAGTATTACAGAGCTGACAAGTACAACTACAAGGGATTTCTCTATAATCATGTTTTTAAAAAATTTTATGATAAAATATTTATTTTGAAATCTTAGTATTTCCCCTTAAAGACAGAAGATGTAGGAAGCAGGATATAGAAAAGTAAATGCCTGTTATATTGCTGTAATGCATACATGCAGGGTACACATAAACTTGCATTCACAAGCACCACAGTCAGCTGCTAAACAAGAGCAAACAGCAATACAGGCATTTTCTACATGTGTAATTTTCGCTGAAATAGCGACAGTATTTGAAAGACAGTGCAACATCTCCCACCTGAGTGGTGACTCAGCTCCTGTCATCTAGATTTATTTTTATATGAAGAACGAATGGAAACCAAGATGAAATATTTGAGTAAAACTTATTGCTTTCTAAAAATCATTCAAACAATGGTTTTATCTTATCCTCTATTTCAAAGATTCTGAAATTATGTTACGTCCCCAGTCTAGGTCTGTCTAGAAGCCAGAGTGAGGAAGGAAAAAAGTCTTCAGAAAGGAGGAGTCACTAATTCCTGACTTATAAATATTGAACACTGGCAAATTTCAAAACTCTGTCCCTGCCTCCCCCATCTTCACTTTCACATTTTTATGCAGGTATAATATCTTTGAAGATAACACCAGGCAGAAAGAAATTAAACACCACATTTTTTTTGGATGATAGATGCTCAGGTAGGAGACCAACAGCATGGTAAACCAGTGGTTGGTGTGAGTTGTGGGAAAGATGTGTTCTTGTTCTAGATTTTAGATATTAATAAAATGGTCAGAAGGAGGCAAGTGATTTCAACATCAGATGGCTAATGTACTCACCACGGTCTCATCTCCAGCCTGATACTATCTGCTTGCCTTCCCATAAAACCATGCAAGAAAATCAACCACATCAAAAAGTTCCCAAGGTGAATCCACAAGGCACTATTTTTAAAAAAAAAACTACAAATAAATAGAATAAAGATCAGTTGAGGAAGGGGAACAGAGGAAAGGCAGGAGGAGAGGGAAAGGGGAAGTACTGGGGAGAGAATTGGAACAAATTATATTCCATGCTTCTATAATTATGTCAAAACAAACTCTAATGTTATATATAACTAAATTTAACTAATAAAATGCAAAAAAAATCCCAGCTTCAAAGTTATAGTTTCTCACATTTTTCCCCTGCCCCCTCTGCCCACAGCTTCTCCCAACCCTTCACAACATGAGTCCCAGGAGCAAGAGACACAGCAAAGGAAACAGGTAGAGAGTTTCTTATTTCAGGTAGACAACTACACAATCACCACAGAACCATTTATGAGAGGGCAGCCTCAGCCACAGAGAAATCCCATTTTAGTTTTCATATGAACTTGTACTGGGGTAAAGGAAAAAAGAGAGAATGAAAGATCACACACAGAGAACGCGAGAATATTTTTTGATACTGTGGACTTACTCCCCAGGCTGGTTTGCCAGTGAAGAAATTGTGGCTGAGAACTAAGACTTATTCACCTCAGAATAATAAATATTGTAATTGCCCAGCACAGTCGACCCCCATCTTTAGATTTCTCAAAACCATTTTCTTCATTTTTGCTTTATTTATGTACTATTTGTATTATAATTTTAAATGAGATGATCCTTTTTATTGAATTGATTTAAATAAACATATTCAAAGAAAACATCATATCAACAATGTAAAAGCAAAACTGATACACCTGGCATAAATTAAAGAGAACACTAAAAATGAAGGCAAGGAAAGAAAAATTATGGGATCTGCCTCACAGGGAAGGCTTGGAGCCCCAGGTCTGATGGTTAAAACAGAAGTTAGTGTGAATGACAGACATGCAGGAGACCAACAGAGTCTGACCAAACCGAGACCGTCCCTGTGAACTGTGATGTAAGGCCAATGGTGAACAGCTCCCCAAAGAGTACAGAGGGACTCACCTCAAGCTCTAAATTCTGAGATGTCAATCTTCCCTCCTTGGCCAACTTCAAACTACCAAGCCCACCTCACTGAACACAGCATCACAGTAAGACAGTGAGTACAGAAAGACTTCCCTTACTGTGTGTTTCCATATGACTTAATTCCTCCTTTGTATTAAACTCAAAGTCGTAATTCATCACTAGTGGCTCTGGGAAATGTCTTAGCTAACCTTCTGCTCTGATTTGGATGTGGTTTTTCCCTTGAAGGCTCATAAGTTGGAATTTTGACCCCCAGTGTGGCCAGATTAAGAGGTGGTGGGACTTTTAAGAGGTGGAGCCTAGACTGAGGTTAGGTCATTGGGAGCAACACCTAGAAGGGATTAAGGTAGGATTTGTGGGACCCTAAATTAGTGCCCCAGGGAGGGTTGTTATATGTAAAATAGTCCCCTCCCAGCTTCCTGTCATCCATAACTGTGAGCTAAATAAACCTTTTCACTTTATAAAGTACCTACCATCATGCATTTCATTATAATAATGGAAAATGTACTAATACACTTTCCAAACCACCACCTTCTTTTCTGTTTTTAAAAAATCGTATTACATTGAGACGTTTTAATAGATAAGATCATATTATGGGAATGTAGGACTGCTAACATTTTTCTATTTCAAAGTCTGGTTTCTCTGGTATAGTTGTACACAATGCTTGTCCGCCTTCTTTAACATACTAAATTTGATCTATCTGTAGTGAGTCGATGAAAATGAAGATACAAATATTGTAAGAATAAGCACTCATTTCAACTTTGCGAAACACACTAACTTATGAACTACACTTCTATTGGGAGGAAATAGGGATTTGTTTGCTGAATTTATTAGAAATTTCCTAAATGTTGGCATGAGAGAAAGTTTTTAGAAGAAAAGTGGATACTTCCTTCTCTGTTCTCATTCTATTCACCCAGCTTATATTGTGCATTCTCTTTGCATCTCTTTTTACCCTTCCAGATACTTTTCCTATTGTTCTCAGACAGAAAGTAAATTTTAAGAGAGTTTTGTTTATTTTGATGAATCCTGATGGCATTTTCAGGCAGCAGAGATACAGGCACCAAACGACACAGCTGAGAATAATGAAGCTCTTACATTAAATCAAAGGCTCATGATTTCATCTCAACAATGCAGATTCAGCAACTAAGACCTTGAAAGTGTCTATATGGAATACAAATGTGTAAAAGCAGGAATGGAAAATGTCCCAAATCTCTTCAGAATGCCACAGCAAATCAAATAAGGAGAAAACGACTAAATTTTTAAAGAATCTGATGTTCTTTCAATGGCTAAAGGTTCAATGGCATCCAGAAATGAGATGTGAACATTCAGAATATAGTGGGGTGAAACTCCATCCTGTCACTTCCATTTTATGAATTTATGTAGAGATTAAATTATTACAGCCTGCTTCAGCTCCCAACCAGTTCCTCGGGAATAGAGGAGAAATTGGAGGGTGATTTAAGGCAGCATTTACATTGACAGAGAAGAGGCATTATTTGTCAAGAGAGACTCTTATGCTTTCTTATTCTCCATAATGTTCAACCAGGCTGATATTTTAGCAAGTTGAAAGCTGTTTAAAGAAGGGGCCTGGAGCTCCAAAAATTGGGAGTGGGGTCATGAATAATGTTATTGGGACTGTTCATTCTCTTCTTTGCTGATAACCATAAAAAAATCCCATTTGAAGCTGGAGCCCATGTGACCCATGGCTTCCCATTTTCTCTCCACAATATACAACAAATTGCCCACTTTGACTTGGAAATATTGCCTATTAGACTGAATTTCTTCCTTCCTCTCTGTCCTCTGGTAACACTCCTCTAGCTCAGACCTTCATAATTTCTTGCCTAAATCAGTCCACAATTTTGCAACTCCAGTTTTATCTGCCACAGACTCCCAAAATAATAGTTCTGAAAGCTGAGTCTGATCCTGCTATTCCCCCTGAAGAGAATATCCCCACATCAGAAGGACTGCCGAGACCCTAAAGATGACATTTAAGGACACCATGGCCTAGGCCCTACCTACCTCTTCAGCTTCAACTCTTGCCATCCTGAACCATGTCCTGTCCTGGGCTGTCTCTCCTGTGTCTATGTCCTCTTGCCATGTCCCTCTCTTGTCTGGAAGGTTCTTTTCCTCCCCTTTCCCTCTTCCCAATTAACAATAAAAATAATAACACCGTAAATGTGTACTGTACTTACCAGACTCCAAGTACTGTTCTAAATATTTCACTTATTGATTGTTCTCAATCAATCTTACAAGTATGGACTATTATTATTACCAGGGAGGTTAAGTGACTTGCCTGTGGTCACACAGCCAGTAAGTTTCAGTTCTGAGATTTAAAGTTAGTGCACCCCACTGTGTCACATTTTCTATACTTGTTCTGGTTAAAGTTCAACCTATCTCTTCAGATCCAGAGTCACCATCTCCAGCAAGCTGCTTCCACTGGCCAGATGTGTTATATGTTCTTTACTCTTTGAGCATGTAAGTCTTTGTAAGTGGCACTGTGCTATATTAATTCTTCAAATTTTTCTATATTTTGATTCTTTGTATATCTCTATATCCAATTAATTCTTCATATTTCTCTCTACACAATTAATTCTTCATATATCCCTGTAATTTGCTAGACTCAGTGATTATAACCCAATTATTTTCCCTACTGATGTGGGTCATTTAATAAATCTAAGGTGAATTTGAATGTAAACATATATTTGGCATTGTATAAAAATACTGACCTTACAAGGCACTACAGAACATGATATTTATGGTAATTCCCTCTTCCACTCTCTCTGTACAAATATTGCAGCCTCACAAACATGAGAACTTAAGTCAATATTCACTGAATGAATGAAAATATCCCTTAAATTTTAAAGGAAACTTAACAATCTATGTAGTTAACATTAAGATAGTTCTAAAATAAAGAAATATTATATCAGATTAACAATATAGATCAGAGCCTCTAGGTGAGAAACATTATGGGTATAAACTAAACATCTGAAGGATTTATGAACTGACCTATGCAAATGGAAAGAGTTCAACAGTTACACTTCAAATATAAATAGATAAGCCTTCAGGAAGTGGTGATTTGATAACAGTGGTTAGAAAAAGTTCATTTTGACCTCATCTTATTATCAGCATCATCAGGCCACCAAGTTCATGGTGGGACAATTGATTACTTTCTAACAAAATACTATGGAAGTTTGTGCATAGACAAACAATTACATTCATATATTCACCTCTAAAGAATTAAATAAAACATTCTAATGTGGGAAATCAAAGTTTTTTAACTAAAATTTTCTACTAAGTTTGTTAGGTTAAACTGCATCCATGAACTGCCTACTCCAATCTTTTCACCTACATTGACATTTTGTCTATTTTTAAAAAGGGTAATATGTGCACCACCCAGTTATTGATGCACACACAGGAATTCAACTTCCCCATGATTGTTTTCCTATTTCTCTCTATAAGCAAGACCTAATACTATTTTTGTCTGGATTCTTCCAGATACCATCTAAACCTACAGCAGCTCACAAAGGGTGACATAACTAAGCTAGTTCATAATAGTATATTCAGTTTTCTGTTGATGAACATTTAGAGTATTTCTAAGTATTGCAACCAACGTTTCAGTATCTATTCTCATACATTTGTCTTTGGGTAAGCCTTTAAACTCAGAATGTATGAAGACAGAAAATACCTAGAAGTAAAATTGCAAACAGAAAATGCAACCAGCTTTTAAAACCTAACACAGATAGTGCACCACGATCAAGTGGGTTTTATCCCAGGTATGCAAGGTTGGTTCAACATCCAGAAGTCAATAAATGTAATTCACCGTATCAACAGATTTAAAGTCAAGAATCACATGATTATTTTGATAGATGCAGAGGAAACATTTGATAAAATACAGCATCCCTTCATGCTCAAAGCACTAGAAAAAATAGGGATAGTAGGAACATTCCTTAACATTGTAAAGGCCATCTATGCTGAGCCCATGGCCAATATCATCTTAAATGGTGAAAAACTGAAAGCATTCCCCCTAAAAACTGGAAAAAGGCAGGGATGCCCTCTTTCACCACTTCTCTTCAACACTGTCCTTGAAACTCTAGCCAGAGCAATTAGACAGACCAAAGATATTAAAGGGATACAAATAGGAAAAGAAGAACTCAAACTATCCCTATTAGCCGGTGATATGATTATATATTTAGAGAAACCAGGAAATTCTACCAGAAAACTTTTAGAACTCCTAAGTGAATTCAGTAATGTAGCAGGATATAAGATCAATGCTCATAAATCTAATGCATTTTTATACATAACTCATGAATCTTCAGAAAGAGAAGTTAGAAAAATTACCCCATTCACAATAGCCTCAAAAAACATAAAACACTTGGGAATCAATCTCACAAAAGAGGTGAAAGACCTCTACAATGAGAACTACAGAACACTAAAGAAAGAAATTAAAGAAAACCTTAGAAGATGGAAAGATCTCCCATGTTCTTGGATAGGCAGAATTAATATTGTCAAAATGGCTATACTGCCAAAAGTATTATACAGATTCAATGCAATTCCAATTAAAATTCCAATGATGTACCTTACAGAAATAGAGCAAGCAATCATGAAATTCATCTGGAAGAATAAGAAACCCAGAATAGCTAAAGCAATCCTTAGCAGGATGAGTGAAGCAGGGGGTATCGCAATACCAGAACTTCAACTATACTACAAAGCAATAGTAACAAAAATGGCATGGTATTGGTACCAAAATAGACAGGTAGATCAATGGTACAGAATAGAGGACATGGACACAAACCCAAATAAATACAATTTTCTCATACTAGACAAAGGTGTCAAAAATATGCAATGGAGAAAAGATAGCCTCTCTTCAACAAATGGTGCTGGGAAAACTGGAAATCCATATGCAACAGAATGAAATTAAACCCCTATCTCTCACCCTGCACAAAACTCAACTCAAAATGGATCAAGGACCTTGGAATCAGACCAGAGACCCTTCATCTTACAGAAGAAAAAGCAAGTCCAAATCTTCAACATGTCGGCTTAGGATCAGACTTCCTTAACAGGACTCCCATAGCACAAGACACAAAAGCAAGAATCAATAACTGGGATAGATTCAAACTAAAAAGCTTTCTCTCAGCAAAGGAAACTATCAGTAATGTGAAGAGAGAGCCTACAGAGTGGGAGAAAATCTTTGCCACTCATACTTCAGTTACAGCACTAATCTCCAGAATCTATAAAGAACTCAAAAAACTCTACACCAAGAATACAAATAATCCAATCAACAAATGGGCTAAAGAAATGAATAGACACTTCACAGAAGAAGATGTACAAGCAATCAACAGATATATGAAAAAATGTTCAACATCTCTATAATAAGAGAAATGTAAATCAAAACTACCCTAAGATTCCATCTCACCCCAATTAGAATGGTGATTATCAAGAATACAAGCAACAATAGGTGTTGGAGAGGATGTGGGGAAAAAGGTACACTCCTAAATTGCAGGTGGGGTTGCAAATTAGTGCAGTCATTCTGGAAAACAGTGTGGAGATTCCTTAGAACACTTGGAATGAAACCACCATTTGACCCATCTATCCCACCATTGGCCTATACCCAAAGGACTTAAAATCAGCATACTACAGAGATACAGCCACATCAATGTTCATAGCTGCTCAATTCACAATAGCCAGATTGAGGAACCAACCTACATGCCCTTCAATTGATGAATGGATAAAGAAACTGTGATATATATATATACACACACACACACACACACACACACACAATGGAATGTTACTCAGTCATAAAGAATAATAAAATTATGGCATTCACAGGCAAATGGATGAAACTGGAGAATGTCATGCTAAGTGAGATAAGCCAATCTCAAAAACCAAAGGATGAATGATCTCGCTGATAAGTGGATGACACATAATGGGTGGTGGGAGTGGGTCAAGAATGGAGGAAGGAGGAACTGTATAGAGGGAAAAGAGGAGTGGGAGGGGTGGGGGGAAGGAAAAAATAACAGAATGAAGCAAACACTATTACCTTATGTAAATGTATGATTACACAAATGGTATGCCTCTACTTCATATACAAACAGAGAAACAAGATGTACCCCATTTGTTTACAATAATAATAAAAAAAAAAAACCTGACACGCACTGGCAAATTCATCCAGCTGATCTCTGCAGAAGTTTTGCAATTTGCAATTAACTGTCATAAAAATGAAAGAAAACGATTTTTATATTGTTCTTAATTATAAATGTAAAATTTATCTCTCCTACATATATGCATAAATATTTCATAAGTAGAGCTAAGCATCTTACAACTATTTAAAAGATAAATTTAGATTATTTTTATTTTTCTGTAAACTTCGTTTATCCTATGCCTATTTTCCCCCACCAGTTCATTTTCTGATACATAAACAGATATTAATGTAGTAAAAATGAATAGTAGTCATAATTATAGTATTTCTTAGTATCTAGTTGGTTCTGCTGTCTTTTGGACATTGCTTATAGTATTTTTTTCCACAATTATTTTTGCTATGGCTTCTATTATTATAGTGATACTAACAAAGTTCTGTCTCATTTCAAAATAATAAAATGCGGCCACGTTTTCAACAAGTATATTTGTATTTTCATTTGTATCTTTTAAATATCCAGTTTTCTCCATGGCATTTATTCAATAATCTATATTCTCTGCCTTGATACAAGTTCCCATTTTATATATATAAAATCCCTTATGCATCAGGGTCTATTTCTGGACTCTGTTCTGCTCCAATGCTGCATTTGACACTAACTGGCATCACCTTAGTTATATACTACCTGAGGTATGATTTGCCATTTAGTGGAAGTACCTCAGTTAAATACCACTTGTAGTATGATTTGGCACTTAGTTGAAGTACCTCAATTAGATACCAGCTGTGGTATAATTTGCTACTTAGTGGCAGTACCTTAGTTAGATACTACCTGAAGTACAATTTAAAGACCTGGTTCTCTTCTCACACTTCTTTAAGAATATTCTTCCGGTTATTATCACATGGCTAGTTTACCATATGAGCTTCAAAATCTTATTCTCCAATTTCAGAGAGAAACATCTCCTATTGACATTTTTATTGGAATTGAAATATATTCATAGGCTAATTTAGGGAAAATTGAAATCTTCAATGCATAGAGTCCACCTATCCAGGATCAGTGTGACTTTTCCTCTATTTGAATGCCTTCTCAGGGGTCTTGATAACCTCTTACAGTTTATTCAATAAATGTGTCTTCAGTATCTTTTTAGTTTATTCATAGATATTTAATCTTCATATTTCTATTAGAAATGGAATCTTTTCTGACACTTGTAAATATAGTTATTCATATATAGCACTGTTGTTGAATTTTGTGTAATGTTTATATCCCCAGTTATCTCGATGCACTCTTTTATTTGGTATGATAAATTCACAGCAGATTTTCTTGCATTTTTCAGGTATGCTACCTTTGTATAAATAATGAGAGAATTGTCCTCTTTTTCCAATTTTTATACTACATTTATGATAACAGATATTCTTGCTTTCTCCCTAACTTCAATAGAAAGTTTTAATATTTTTACATCAGACCAAAGATAAGCTTTGGGAAAATCCACTCTTTTAAACCCACGTGTTAGTTTTCTGCCTCTTGAACTGAGGATTCAAATCATTGACTAAATACATTTTTTTCCCAAGTAGTGAGTAGTGTAATGTTAACATCCAAAAGAGTAAAACAAGTAGTCCCCTCTGCTGCAGCTCATTAACGTCTAGTAACACATAAAGGTCAATGTTCCAGAGCTTCAAAAAAAAGTACTGATACGAACTGAAGACTCCTTCATTATATGATGGGGTACTGTATCATTAACAATGACAGTCACCCCAAGAAATGCAAGCAGCCCCATCCATCCTCCTTCGGTGGGTAGATCACTGTACTTGTCATGTAGATCAGCTATGCTGTCACTGGAGACATGGATCCAACCACCCTCCAGAACGTGGTACAGGTGGATGGCACCTCCTGAATAGGCATCTCTGTAGATGTCTTGATAGATGGCTTAATGGGAATGATAACAGGCCTGCTTCATGTCCAGGTTATAGGAGTAGCCTTGATCCATGAGCCCATAAGCATACACTGAGCCAGAACCTACAGAGAAGATGGCCCCAGAGATCTGATTCCTTTCACTGTCCACATGTAGAGGCCAGGGCCCCTCTTATCCCAGTCACAGATCATGGTGCTCATGGACAGCACCACACCTCTGTACTGACACACCTTGTTGGCAAGCAGCTTGGAGACAGTAGCTACAGAGATGCGTTCCTGATTTTGAAGCTCATAGATTCAACACTGCCAAGACAATAGATGCTCCCAGAAGTTGCAATTCGCTGCACCCCAAGCCATGGGTCCCAGATGGTAGGGGTTGGTCTCTATCACCTTCTTCACTGTCTACGAGGCAATGTAGGCAGCCACTGTGGCCTGAGAGTCAGCGGCAACAATGACTTCATGTTGAAACTTGAAGGCCTGAATGGTTCCATGAAGCATTTCAATATGCCCCTCTTCTGGGACACCCCGGCCGGGCACGGCTAGGCTCAGCCCATCACTGGAACTCCCTGGTCCCAGGTCCAGAAAATCTGCAGGACTCCCAAATCTGAAAAATCCATGCCAATTCACTGGTAGCAGCCTCTCCAACACACTGGCCAGAGCCATGTGTCCTGAACACATTATTATTGCTTACACTCTAAATAAGGCTTATTTTTCCGCTGAACTGTCTTTAAGTTGTATCTCTTAAGTTTCATTACATAATATTTTTTTCATTTTTTAATATATCGTGAAATTTATTTATTTATTTACTGACTTAAAATTTACAAAGTGTGCTCATTTTTCCTGATGGTAAGGCATGATTTCAGATTTTTGACATTAATTTTTTTTTTTGTTTTACTACACTGGGATTAGATACTATTGTTTGTAATATTTATACATCATGAAATTCACTTTTAAATAAATATTGCACTGGCATAGGAAAGTTATGTATATTCTCTTCCCAAATATAATTGTTGAACAGCTTAACTCAGAACCACTCATTTGTTTGCCATGTAGTCTTCTGTGTGCTTGTCTTCTGTACACTACATCTTCCATGGCCTGAGATAGATAAATGAATGCCTCCCATGGTCAGTGTCTTGTGTCTAATTTTCAATTGGCTTACTGTACTCTTTTGTTTATGAGCAAACATGAATTCCGATCTAATTAATATGAAGTTAATGAATATTCAATGAATAGGAATTAAATAAAAATGTATTTTAAAAATATTAATTTTCATTAATTTTTAATTAAATGTAAATATTAAATAAAATATTAATTGCTATTTGTTTCTCTTCTGTATTAATATCTTAGAGCTGCCACAAGAAAGGGTCACACACTTGGCTATTAAGCACCACTGGAATTTATTATCTGTCAGTTCTGGAAACTGGGAATTCAGTGCCAAACTGTAGACAAAAGCTTTTCTCTGAAGACTCTGGAGACCATGTTGTTTTCCTACCTCTTCCTATCTGCTGGCAGATGCCAGCCACCCTTGGTATTCTCGTGTAACAGCATAGTAACTTCAGTCTCTCCTTCATGTATCTGTTTTCTCTTCTGTGTGTGACTGTGTCCAAATTTCTCTTATAAGAATGTTAATATTTGTATTGGAGTCCTCCCCAATCTAGCACAAATTCATTTCAACTTGATTCTATCTTGTAAGACTATTTCCAAATAAGGTCATTTCACAAGTTCAGGGGTTAGGACTGGGAGGTATGTCCTTGGGGGACATAGTTCAATCCACAGCTCATTTATCACCTTCAATACTTTTTGCCCTGTTTGTCTACATTAAGAGCACAAACCTTAATTTTTACGTGTGAGCTTAGTATGCTTTTTTAAAATCCTTCTGATTTTAATATTTTTGCTTTGGATTTATCACATAAATACAGAAACACTTGGCTTTCACTTTGTAATAAATATGATCTACATCTGAAATGCTTTTATTTCAGTTGTATAGCAGTCCCATCTTGTCTGCAATTTCACATTCTGTAGTTCTGTTAGCTGTCGACAACTCTGAAAATGTTAAATAGAAAATCCCAGAAATAATGAATCACAAGTTTTAAATTATGTGCTATACTGATTAGCATGGTAAAAATCTCACACTGACCTTGCTAGATTCTACTGAGGACATAAATCATGTCTTTGTCCAGTATATCCACACTGTATAAGCTACCCACCCATTAGCATGTATGACACAAAACGTTGAGAGAGATGGCATTCACATAATTTTATTACTGTATATTGTTATAACTTTTTTATTATTAGTTGTGATTCTCTTACTATGTCTAATTTATAAATTAAAAGTTACCATAGTTTGAATGTGTAGGAAAAGTCAAAGAATATGTAAGGATCAGTGTCTGTGATTTCAGGTACCCACTGGGGATTTTGGAATGTATCCTCTGCTGATAAGTGAGCACTATGTGATTTATATTTTAAAATTTATGGTTTATATTCATTCTAGCATCATATTACATGCTGCTTTCTCTTTTACTGCTGTATTTTTTCCTGTGTTATGCTTCGTTGTATGATGTGTTAGTAATGTATTGCCTTACTATGCATTAGAATTTTTTTTCCTGCTATGGGTCATCATACTGTTTAATTTAACATATGTAAAATAATTTAGCATACATAATCTCATTTCATAGATACTAATCCAAGGAGATTGTTATATCCCCAAGGACTTACTGTTATAATCATTAGTCCTGATACTCCACACCTTAAAATATACCCAAAACTCACCTGATTGAATGATCAGCTGTAAGCAAGACTTTCAGGTTTCTGATTATAAAATATGAAAGAATGACTATTCTTACACAACTCTCTAAATTTTTTCCCACCTCTTCTTATCTACATTGCTTCTTCATTGTCATTCCATCCACATTATATACTGAAATGTGATTCTAACAGTTGTTTCTCTTTAACTGTTAAAAGTTCATTGGATTTTAGGTTGAACTCTTTGCTGCACCATCTCTATTCAACTCGTGTTCAACTGAGGTGTATCTTTCTACATTTTCTTCAAGGTAGTTTTGTAGGAAATACATTGTGCTATTTCTCACATGATCAGAAATGCTTGCTGTTGCCTCTTTCCACAATTTTTCCAGCTATAACATTTTGCTCTTGCTTTATTTCCTGGAGGATTGTACATTTATCCCTTTGCTGTTTTCTAATGATGTGCATTACTGTGAACTCTGAGGCTGGCCTGATATTTCTCTCTTGTAAGTTATTTGATCTTTTTGCCTGGATGTATAAAAACTTATATTCTTATCTTTAAAATTCATAAGTTGACTGGGTTGTGTTTCGGTAAGGTTTTAGCCATACCTTATAGACTCTCCTTAAGACATGATGTACTTACAATTTTTTTTACACCTAGGATGTTTTCTTGAATATAATTTTAGGATATGTTTTCAGTTTTCATTTTGGTAGAGGTTTTTTGGGTACTTTTTTTAAACTGTCCAAGGATACAAATTAACATTTTTTTTCAGTGTTCAGGATCTCTTCATTTTGTTTACTAAATCTATTTAACTCATTATTAGTTTCAAGTATATGTTTTCAATCTCTTCAATCTGTCTTCCATATTTAAACTGTGCTCTAAACATTCCTGAAGTTATTTGTTTCTGTGCTCTTCTGCTGAGCCACAACCCCAACCCGTTTCTGTGTGCTTTGACTCTTTTGCTTTTTTTTAAACACTATATATGTGCATTATGATTTGGCTTTTCTCTTCCATTTTTTTCCCCTGAACTCTGTCAACTTAGTTTCATAGATTTCTGTAAAAACAGTAATAATTTCTTCACTAAACTCACATTTATACAATAAACTCTTATTTCTTTTAAATTTAGATTTGTTTCTTTAAATTATTTGAGTGCATGGCAATGCATAAGGTCACAATATTTGCCATCCTTTTTCTCATCTGTGACATTTTTCTAATGTCTGGTCTCTGTTTGCTTTTCTGGCTCTGTTCTATTATGCATAGATTTAATATTATAAGATTGGTCCTTGTAGAGCTTGCATGAGTCAGAATAGCCAAGTTTCAAGAAAAAGAAAATCAACTCAGCTCTTTTGTAAAAATAAGAACTTCTGGGACAATATAAAGCACTGGAGAAAGAAGAAATGAAACCACATTCAGAGAGAAACACAATTATGCTTTTCTCTCTGTGTTTTATTATGTCTCCATCCCCAGCCTACTCGCTTTCTCTCTACTTCTTGCTGTCTTTTAATTCCCATGTGGCAAAAACTGTAGTTTCCCATCTAAATAGCTCACTGCAAAGAGCAGAAATAAACTGCTCTTATTCCACTATGAAAAATACTTTTGGCCTTTGTTCTGAGTCATGGGCTCCTCCTCTAGACCAACAGGCAAATCTAGAGGGGTGAAGGTTTCTGACTGGCAAAACCCTGGATCGACTCCTGAGGCCAGGAGATGGCATGTTATAATTACAGTTCCTCATAGACACAAGAAGGAAGGAGAACATGCTGCTTAATTTTATTTTTACATGAAAATAAAATTATATTTTATTTTGCCAGAAGTGAAATTCTTAAACCAAAGCACTTATGAGTTTTGAGGATCTGATACATCTCTAATAGTTTATAAAAAATATTTGACCAATTTAATTTACATTACTATGAACACTGGAGGCACTGTTTTTACCATATACCTGAAATCACTGACTTCTTTTCTCAACAGCTTAAAGTGAATCATTCAGCTATATATATTATAAAATTAAATTCTATTCATTAGGACAGATAAGATGTTTAAAAGACTAGTTTATTTAGAAGATTATTCCCATGTGTACTCCACTTAAGGACTTATATAAATGTATTTTTTTCTGAACTACAGAATATGATAGTTATTAGTGACTAATTCACCTAACAAAAGCAAAAGTCAGTGTTGTAGAAAATTATTGTTTCTATAATTTTAATTAACAGTATAATACCTGTATATTTAACATAAATATACAATACTTATATATTTAACAGTATAATACTTATATGATTTTATGTGGCATAATATACATGACAATGTGGAGCATAAACAGATTATATATAATAGAAAAGAGAAATAGATTATATATAATAAAAAAGAGAATCTGCTCAGAATAAGGGAAATAGATAAAATAAGTCATAAAAGTTCAAAAAAATTAAAAGCATCAGCAGGTGCTTTTATATTCTGGCATTTAATTTGTTAAAAATCTTTGTATTACCTAGGTCTACCCCCAGGGCTTATAGGAAAGAATTCAGTGAACATACTGAGAATACTGAGACCAAAATCTGTATATTAGCAACCAATAAGAGCAAGTGAGCTCTGGAGAATTTTTGAGGACACAGGAAAATTCACAAGTCAAATTAGTGATCATCAAATAAAGGTAACTTTAAAAATGTAAGGAAATAGTGGTTGAAGAACCAATAAGGAACTTCAAAAGTGCTTTCACTCTCCAAATGATAGCAAGGCAAAAAAATAGGTAAATAATAATTACAATCAACTGGAATAAGGCACAGCTATAAAAAGCTTTCATGATAATACACAAGAGGAGAGAATAGCTGTAAGTGGAACTCATGCATAAGTTTCCAATATTACACACTTAAATTGCAACCAAGTTAAATTAGCTCTACAGTCAGGTTTCTTGTCAAAACTTAGGCTATGGATTATAGATGTTGAAAAGAAACCATAAATAATGTAATAAAAGTGTTACTAAAACCTCATAACCTTAGCTATTATAAATAAAAATGTATTTATACATTTGTTATATACTCATAAATGGAGTCATCTTAAATTAAGATTAGAAACTGGTGGACAACCATCCATGTGAACATGAACGTCAGAATGAAATATCAAAAGCAACAGGGGAATAAACTATCAGAATAAGTATTACACACACACATTATACACACAGCTTCTGGATATTGCTTCAATACTCATATTTCTGTGATGATGTGAGATGACACAGTGCCTCACCATGAAGTGAAGTGAGGTGAATGATGTAGGTTTTGTGATGTAACATTAGGCTACTAAGAGTCACATGGACACAAAAATTGTGACACCACAATAGTTGATCTGATAATCTAGAGGGCTAACAGGCAGATAGAGCATATAAGATGGATATGCTGGCCAAAGGAATGATTTCAAGGTACTCAGTGATTGGTGGGTTATATAAACACTTTGAATATTCTGGTCAAAGAGATAATTCATGGCTACTCAGTGATTAATGGGTGAACAGAGTATATGGTGGATATAACGGCAAAAGGAATAATTTATGCTTGGTCTGAACAGTGGGATGGCATGAGATGTCATCACGTTACTCAAAATGACAGTTTCAAACTCATGCTCATTTCTGGAATGTTCCTTTTAATATTTTTGGACCAAGGTTAACTGGGGATAACTGAATTTCATAGTTCAAGATTGTGGATAAAGACGGAATACTGTAGATGCATAAAGTATGGATAAAGGCCATACATGGCCATCATTTAGTAAACACAGTGAATTTGTGTGGAATGACTATAGGAATCCACATACATAAGCTATAGCTTAAACTACCCAAGCTATCTGTGTTCTAAGCCTGGCTGCCAAAAGAGAGAGAGAGAGAGAGAGAGAGAGAGAGAGACACACATAGGAGGAGCAGAAAAAGCTCATGACAAAACACCTGAAGTAGTAAATTATATACTAATACTCATCAAAATACTTAAAATATATTCACAGGATTTAGAGAAAAATAAAAATACTAAACATCAAAACACTAAATCTGAAGGCCATATATGCAACCATGTGTTGAAGGAACATCTCTTGGTTTATAAAATCATTTAATCTGGGTAAAATTTAAATGTGTCATGTGCATGTATGTCATGTCACAATGAATCTCACTATTTTGTACAATTACGACAACAAAAATAAAATGTAAAAATAATCTTAACTTGTACTATATAGCTTCTACAAAATGAAGCTCTATTAAAACTCAAAATTAAACAATTTCAACAACAAGGAAATAGATTGCAGAAATCATAAAGTTGAGATGTAAAAATTTCCATCTATAAATTGTCAGTATGATGGAACACTTGTCATTTTGGTAATTTTACTTTGGACACTACAGCATATTTGGTAAAGGAAGAACAGGAGGAAGAGATGCAGAGGTTGGGATGACTATTTCTTTATTGCTATGAGTCAGAGAAGGTGAAGAGAGAAGCTATAAATTCATCTCAGGAAGCAGGAAGCCATCAGAAAGAGATAACAAGACAAAGGACCCAGTTGACCCAGTCAATAGGTATCACTATAAATGGCATCTTTCAGTTAACTATGCAGCCACATTTACTGGTCAGATGTAGAAACAAAGTAGGAAGCAATTTAGATGTTACAAATGGTTCAAATACTGCTAGCCAAACTGTATAGAGAAAGAGAAAAAAATGGCTTGTATACACAAACAAAAAAAAAAAAAGACAAAAAGAAAAAACCTTTATTCTAAAAGGTGATAAAATCTGTGCTGGAAAAAAGAGGGAAGAAGATCCTGAGAGCCAGCTGCAGAAATCCTTAATTAAATGCTGAGGAGGGTAGATCTATGGCACCAAGAGATGAAGCAGGGGCTGGATAATACCAGTCCCCTGGCCCCAAAAGAAGGGAAGAACAAGAGTTTGGGTTTGAAATAGAGAACCAGGTACACTTGCCAATGATGGACAGTGACTTCCAATAAAGGGTGTGGAAGGAACAGGAGACAGATGGTAGTTTGGATACAAAAAATGATATTAACAATGAACAGCATATAGCTTTACACATATTATGTCAATCAAACACAATTTTTAAATTATTGTGCACACTTTGCTTAAATACTTCAAATTCACTTAATGCAACACATACAGTTAAAAATAATCTTTTCAAGATGTCTTGAAGAACCAGGCACTTAGTTGTTTAATAAATGCTACTAAATTAGCACCTATTCACACATCATTTCCTATCATCAAACTCCTAATTTTTCAGGACTAAAGAGCTTACTATGGCAAATCTATGTTTTATCAGATTCCTGTTCTGGATATTTTGGTTGCTTCCAATTTGTTTGCTATATAAATAAGAACACAATAAATTTACTTATTAATATACCTTTGAGTGTGTCTGTCATTATTCCCTTTGGTTAAATCCCTAGAAAGAGGATTTTGAGGTCAAAGAGGAAAAGGCTTGTCATGCATATTTCCCCCAGATCTCTCTATTTTTAAAATCCATTGCTGTTTATAAAGTAGGTGACTCATATGACTCTTTATGCTAGTTAAAAAGCAGCATCTTCCCTGGCAATCATTTCCACTAGGGACTTAAAAGTATATCTATAAATATATCCATTAAATCTATAAATAGTCCCATTTCAGTGTCTTCTGCACATTGCAGCAGTCACTGTTCTGAGAAGCCAGGAGAAAGTTTGTCCTACAAAACAAACAAAACCAAACAAACAAACCTCTCAAAACTTAAGAATTTTTTAAAAAAAATCAAATTTCTACTACATTTGAGAAAAGTGACCCCCAGCTAACATCAAACTATAATGGAGCTGGCACCTGAAATTTATCTTTCCCTTTGACAACAGAGATTTTGCTTTTAGGACACAAATAAAATATTCTAATTCACTGTTCAAGCAACCATTTACCTGGTGTCAGATAAGCTGGGCACAGTTTCAAAAGGAAATTAATGACAAACTTGAATTTGAGGCAAGTCAAAGGTACAAATATATTACAGCACTCATTTCAAAAAATGACACAAAATTAAAATGAAATAGGCTCTAAAACTTGAGAACCATTGGGCACAGTAAATCTTAGTTATAGGAGAAAATGAAGCATCCTACGATAGGATCAGGACTGATAAGTTGTAATAAAAACATGAAGTATGATACATAAGGTCAGGGGGAGTGATATAAAATGGGAAATGAACACAAAAATTGCCTAGTCCTAGTCACCCAAAGTATTTGGCAGTGACGAGAGAATTAAATCTCAAGGAAAGCTGAATATTAAATGAGGTTGAACATGTAATACATCATCCCTAAATAAATCTAGGTATTCCTAAAAAGCAGGTCACATTTGTTTCCTAGAAGTAACCAAGATCTTGGCCAAGGTTAAATTAAAAAAAAAAAAAAATGAGAACATGGATATCATGGAATTTCAATAAGACCATTGTGAATACATGACAGGAAAATGAGGAGGGGGTATGGTATCAGGCAGGAGTAAAATACAGTTAAGAAACCAGCAGAAATCCAGGTGCAATGGTATACACCTGTTACCCAGCAGCTCCCAAGGTTGAGGCAGGCAGGAAGATCCCAAGTTCAAGGTCAGTCTCAGAAACTTAGTAAGACCCTAAGCAACTTGGTGAGATGCTGCCTCAAAATAAAGAATAAAAGAACTGAGGAGGTGGCTCAGTAGTTAAGTACCCCTGAGTTCAAGCCCCAGTACAAAGAGACAGAGACAGAGAGAGAGAGAGGAGAGAGAGAGAGAGAGAGAGAGAGAGAGAGAGAGAGAGAGAGAGAGAGAGAGAGAAGAAACCAGCAGAAATTTATTCCTGTAAAACACAGTGCAACTTACTCTTAACACAGCCTTAGCTGATCATGCAAAGCTCACAGGAATGCAAATTGGCAGAAGCATACTGATATTGAACCACAGAGCAGCATGTCATTTATCCTGCACACACCTCTGACTACTACACATCACCTTTTCACAAGTAAGGACCTTTTTATTTTTTTCAAAGTCCACTTTCTTGATGGCGTACAGTTCCTTTAGAAGAAGGAATAGCTCTGTACTTCATCATGACATTCATCATGACAGAGCATTTTGACTCTGTCTTTGCTGCTTGCTAGTTCATGACCTGGAATAACTTCCAGACTCTTCTGAGTCTCAGTCTCCTCATCTATGAAATGCTTCAGCTTTCTTGTGAAGATTAACTAAGTTAAAATACGGGGATTTGTAAGTACAATGTCTGTTGTTCCACAACTTTCAAGAAAATTTACTTCCTATTTCCTTGCCACTCCTTAAGCTCTAGTGAGAGTAGAAATATGAATTGATCTTAAGTGGATGATTATTATCTTTCTTTGTGGCTAAAATCTGTCTCTGAGATGAAATGCAAAACAGGGAGAAGGAGCCAGGTATGCATGCATATAATACCAGCCACTTGAGAGGCTCATGACAGAGGATCACAAGTTTGAGGCCAGCCTCTGCAAACTAGTGAGGCCCTAAATCACTTAATGAGAGACCATGTCTCAAAATAAATAATAAAAAAAGGGTTGGGGAACATGGCTCAGTGGTAGAGGACCCCTGGTTTCAGCCCCTAGTACCAAAAAAAAAAAAAAAAACAACAACAACAACAACAAAACCCTTATTTTTCATCTTAACACATTTTACAGTACTTGGTTTTCATCTTACTCTGGTCTTTTCTATGTACTTGTTTGCCTGACAGAATTTACTATAGAAAAAGACACTATGAAGAAGACACCCTGTACCGACATTTGGAATTCAATAGGACAAAAGTCACAAACACCAGGCTGCTGTTCTTATAGGAGATTTGCTAACTTATTTTAACTTCACAGCACTGAACCAGTTGGACCCACTGTAAAAGGTGCCATTGTGTAGAACAGATCAAAGTTTCCTGACTGTACAATGAACGTTGGCCTTCAATGGTTTTCTCCAAGGAATCTATTCATGTAAAACACAATCTGGATAATATGCCAGGAGGTATTTCTGTCTCCCATTAAACATGGTTGGGTTGAAGTAGGAGGAGGTATGATGGAAGGGAAAAAAAAGAGAGAACAAGTACTTTTAGTTGCCTATTAAGGTACTAAAGGTAATACAAATGAGAGAGGGCCAGGGAAGAGAAGCACATGAAAAGAATCTAAGTAGGTGACCCAGTTGGCAAAGCACCTTTCATAGTTTAGGAAATCCTGGATGGATTCGCACTTGGTCACCCATTGATTTGTCTGGAGGGAGCTGCCTTGGAGGCTGCATCCACATTCACATGAAGGCAGTCACATTGAAGCTGAGGTCTGGGGGAGGTTAAGTTTCCTGGTTGCCATTTGGTCTTATGAGGCAAAGACTTATTCAGAGCAAGTGAATATTTGACTAGGATGTTGGACCCAGGAGCTCACCTTTGGCATTCAGCTCCAAGGGCTGCAGAAGTGGGAATCACTTGTAATCAGACAATCAGGGTGGATGGCATCAGCAAGAGCTCCAGGGATGCTGAGGCAGACACAGGGTATTTTTGGCTCTGACCATACTCAGATAAAAGATGCAAACTTGAGCGCTGGCTGCCAGAAGGGTTAACAGCACCAACATGGACAAAGTACATTGCTCTGAAGACCAGGGTAAGAAAGGAATGGCAAGAAGAAGCAAAAACTGCTTCCACTTCTCCCCAGATACATAATTAGAGGAGAAGATGGGATGTTTGGGGTAGAACAGACTAAGAAAGAGTAGAGAAATATATTGATATAAACAATTTGAAAGAGTCCTGGACTAGATATCATGCTTTTTATTAAATAACCTGCACATAAGGTTATAGGAGGTAAATAGTTAAGACAATGTATGAAAGTGACATTTTTCTCTTTTATACCTGGGTAAGAATTACATGAGAGATCCTACAGTTAAAATTTCAATGATTTCCAGATGCATTTTGGTTTGAGAATCATATTATCAAGCTGGGAACTGTGGATTTTTTTCAAGAGGTCTAGAACCTCAGAAAGCAACAGATGCAGGAAGGAAAGATGAATGTACAAGATTGGTTTTCACAATCTTGAAAGTGCAGAATAATGATGAGATCTTGCCCTCCTGCCTATGGAAACATGCCATGAAGATACAGCAATTATATCAGCATGGTAATCAAGTGGAAGTGACAAATCAGGGAAGGACATGGATAGGTAGAAAGATACAGATAGATATCCATGTACTCCTCATACCCATGGCTTAACAGTATAAGACAGTACGCATTTTCTATGGGAAAAAATTAAATTCAAAATCAATAGGTAGGTATTCAGACATCATAGAACGATTCAGTAGAGTTGGTATCTACAAGAGATCACCATTGTATAGGAAATAAAATTTTAGATTTCTCCCTTGAAGGTTCTCCCTCACACACATGTATTCACCTGACACACATGAATTCCCAAAACTCACATGATCAGAAGAAAGAAAACGAAAGTTAAAATATTATGTGAAAAGCTATAGTCTTTAGAGAAAGCATACTTTTCAAGAATAAACGTAAGTCATAAGTGATAGAGGTATTGAATACGAGAATTTTTTAATGAAAAAATTCAGTTCATATGGGCAAATAGCATCATAAACAACTTAAAGATAAATTGGCAAATTCCTTATAAATATAAAAATTCATACACTGTTAGTTGGACTATCTGTTACTACAACGTATACTAATTGTTGTGGGACCTAGGTGACGGCCAGTGTGCAGGTAGTGGGAAGAATTCACCACTACAAAGAGAAGCAGTTAGAGCGTTTACTGGAGGATAAGGGTGCAGCAGGAATAGGTCAAAGCCTTCTCTTTCAGACTCGCAGTGGGGTCTTGCTCCTGAGTTCTTTTCTTGCCTTTGGTAGGATTTTAGCTAGGAGTGATAAGTGAAAGGTGATTGACAGATTTTCTTGCCTTGCCCATAACGTTTATTATACATACACCAAAGGCTCATTCCAAGATTTTAAATCACATGTATGAGATGCAAGGAATTCGTATGAGGCCTTAAACAGGGGATTTCCCTTCTTAGGTTACTATAGGTCAAACTTTGGGATTGGGGGTTCTCTGTGCATGCTCCCCGGGGTGGTTGTCAATCTCCTGAAAAACAATATCTTGTTTATACTTCGTGGAAGTTAGCTCCTCTGATAACAGCAATGGGCAGGCTGAACGGAAGGACCGTAGGCTCACAGCAGCTCTGCTGCTTGAGGTAGGTGGGAGCTGAAACAAGGATCTTTAATCTATTCTGTCTCACTAATATAGGGTAATTTGGTAGTAACTATTAATGGGGTTAGTCAAGAATGCAGAAGCTACTCCATACCTGTTTATACAAAGACAATATTTTGAGAGAGAAACAGAGATATTTGGGAGGGGATATATGTAAGAAACTAGGGATTTGTTTATCTATAGCTAAATTTTTCTAAATGCACTGGGTTATGTATTGATTTAAACATTTCTTAGTAACTCTAGGACTTCAGCATATGGAACAAATATCACTTTCCATGCATACAGAGATGCGTAAAGGACATGAGGTAAAGAATTGTTTAATAGGAAAAAATAACATTCACCTATTACTTATGAAAATTGAGAGAAACCTCCACTCTCATGTGGAGTTTAGTAGCATGTTACTAGATTAAAAGATGTTAATTATAAAAAGATATGTGTAGTATAAGCAAGTTTCATTAAAAATGAGAGTTTAAAACTATATTATATATGTACATATTTAAAAGTATTTGTATGTGCATATGTGTATGTGCATATAAAACCTAGAATGATTTATACCAAACGTTTAGTAGTGGTTTTATTGTGAGAGTGAAAATGAAAAGGAGATATTTCTACTTTAATCCTAACTCCTTTCCTTTGTTTATATTTAAAAAAATAATTTAAAATATAGAAGTGATTACTACTTATTTTAAAAGTAAACCATCTTTGTACAACAGCAGGATGTAATTCTGTTTATTGATTATAATCACAATTTTAATTAGTAAAAAATTTGTTTATATGAGTGTTCCTTTTTCCCACATCCATGCCAACACTTGTTATTGTTTATGTTCTTGGTAATACCTATTCTCTTTGGCGTTAGATGAAATCTTAGGGTGGTTTTAATTTGCATATCTCTAATTACTAGGGATGATGACCACTTTTTCATATATTTGTTGATCACCGTATATCTTCTTCTGTGAAGTATCTGTCCAGTTCCTTAGCCCATTTATTGATTGGGTTCTTTGTATTTTTGGTGTAAAGTTTTTAAAGTTCTTTATAAACTTTGGAGATTAGTGCTCTGTCTGAGTTGTGTGTGGAAAAGATTTTCTCCCATTCTGTAGGCTCTCTTTTCACATTATTGTTTCCTTTACTGAGAAAAAGCTTTTTAGTTTGGATATATCCCATTTATTGATTATTGCTTTTATTTCTTGTGCTATGTGGGTCTTGTTAAGGAAGTCTGTTCCTAAGCCAACATGATAGAGATTTGGGCCTAATTTTAAGTGTTGGCATAGATGTGGGGAAAAAGGCACACCCATATATTGCTGGTGGAGTTGCAAATTGGTGCGGTGCAGCCACTCCGGAAAGCAGTATGGAGATTCCTCAGAAAACTTGGAATGAACCCACCATTTGACCCAGCTATCCCACTCCTCAATTTATACCCAAAGGACTTATAATCAGCATACTACAGTGATGCAGCCACATCAATGTTCATAGCACCTCAATTCACAATAGCTAGGTTGTGGAATCAATTGAGATGCCCTTTAGGTGATGAATGAATAAAGAAATTATGGTATTTATACACAATGGAATATTACTCAGCCATAAAGAAGAATAAAATTATGGCATTTGCCGGTAAATAGATGAAGTTGGAAAATATCATGCAAAATGAAATAGGCCAAGCCCAAAAAACCAAAGGCTAAATGTTTTCTCTATAAGTGGATGATGATATATAACGAGTGGGGTGGCGGGGGGGAAGAGAAGAATGAAGGAACTTTGGATGGTATAGAGGAAAATGGGGTGGGGGGTGGGGACAGAAAGATAGTAAAATGAAACAGACAGAATTACCCTGTGTATATGTACATTACATGAATGGTATAAATCTACGTTGTTTACAACCATAGACATGAAAAGTTGGACCCCATTTGTGTACAATGAATCAAAATTCAGTCTGTAAAAATAAAAAAACAATTTTAATTAAAAAACTGTTAATATACAAAGATTTGGTTTTGTTTAGGAGTAGGACTAGGGGTAATTTTAGGGAAAAGTTACCAAAATACAGTAAGAGGCTTTAGGTAATTTACTTTGTTTCATTTGTGTATTCCCTAAATCCATCAACTGCTGGGTATGGTGGCACATGCCTATAATCCCAGTGTCTCAGGAAGCTAAGGCAGAAGGATCTCAAATCCAAAGCCAGTCTCAGCAACTTATTGAGGCCCAAAGCAACTTAGTGAGACCCTGTATCAAAATAAAAAATAAAAAGGGCTGAGGATGTGGTTCATGGTAAAGCACCCCTGGGTTCAACCCCCAGTACCAATCAATAATCCATCAATCCTTTAATACAGGCTATGCTTATTATCCAGAAAATTACAATTAAAACGCAAAAATATAGGGCAATTAGACATTTTAAAATATCTCTCTCTGTACCTATTACTTTGGCTTTTCTGAATTAATGTCAAAGTTTATGTTTCATGGGCAGGAAAGAAGCTGTCTATCTTAGGTTGGTGCCTTGGAAGTAAAATGTGAGATTAGGATTTGGATGCAAGAGATTTATTACAGGAATGCCTCAGGAAGGACTAAGGAGAAAGGGAGGCAGGGCAGGAAAGGAGGGAACCCAAGTAGGGCATGATTTCTGGAATTTCTCTCCAGAGTCCACTTGTCTGACCCTGCAGAGCAGTTCAAGGGCATATATTAACCTCAGAGATGTCCAACTTCAAGCAAGGTGTTTGTACTCAGTTATTGGTTGACTGAGAACTTCTGCTGGAGGAAGGGGTTGGGCACAGGAGGAAGTAAACTCCAGGAACTCTGCAGCAGGTGGGTAAGGGGATTCCAGGACCCAGAGGGCAGGATTCCCAAGGGAAATGCAGGTGCAAACCAGCAGCTACACTCAACACAAATCAGGAGAAGGAAGCGCCCTGGAGAAAAAAAAGAAGACTGGAGGAGATGGGGGCAAAGCATCAAAGGCAACCTCTCCAAACAGGATCTGATTAGAATGAATTTGCAAACGCTCCATTTGTAAAACACTGAACTGAACAAATGTCTTTTTCTGTTCTAGCACTATGTTTGGGGGGTGGGGAGGCAAAATCACATTTGAACAAAACTACAGAGGTTTCTAAGAATTCATAGTAAAGCAAGATTTAACAATTGCAGATTTAGTAAGACCAAAGTTCAAACTTTTTAGTACTTTACGGATTTAAGACTTTTCTAAGAACAAACTGGTGATCAAGCTTCTGTTTCTATTTTTCTTCAGGAATAATCTTTCTTTTTTCAACCTTTATTGTTCTTTTCTACACTGGGAGACACAGTAGAAAAGCAAGACTAGCATGTTTGTTTTAGAAAACTTCACATATTTCATAGTGATGATCCCAATTATTTACTCCCAAATTATTTGAATGCATCCCTGGACACTAGAAAAAGAGTAGTTTCAGGCTTATTTTACACAAGAACAAAGGAAATAAAAGAAGATTTATCAAAAGATATACATTAGTTACTCAGAGACCCTACTAATTGAGATCTCACATAAACCTGGCTCCCTTTGAATTCCCATATTCTAGTAGGGCATGGGGATGCATGCCTGTAATCCCAGTGATTGAGGAGGCTGAGGCAGGAGGATCACAAGGTTGAGGTCAGCCTCAGAAACTTAATGAGGCCCTAAGTAACTTGGCAAGATCCTGTTTCTAAATAAAATATAAAAAAGGGCTGGGGATGTGGCTCACTGGTTGAGTACCCCTGGGCTCAATCCCCAGAACAAAAAAAAAAAAAAAAAAAAATCCTGTATTCTCTGCAACCTTGGGCAAATACCTTAAGCTCTTAATCTCGCTTAATTTCAGTTTCCCATTGGTTTCCTGGTCTGCTCTGGAATATAGAGCACAGTCAGGAAATACTCGATCAATACATGGACCAATGCAAATATGTGAGTTCATATTGACCTCCACCCCTTGGTTCATGTGGTTTCACACATTTAGAATATCTAGAATACCCTCATCTTTTTCTCTGGCCATCAGTATTATTTTCTCCTGCTACCTAACAAATTACCATAAATGAAGGGGTTTTAAACAATGCCTATCTATCACTTCACAGTTCCCATGGTTCAGAAGTCCTATCACGGCTCCAGTTCTCTGCTCAGGGTCTCTACAAGGCTATACTAAAGCTCGACTCGGCAGCATTCCTTTCTGGGGATCAGGCTCCTTTCTCAAGCTCACATGGCTGTTGGTAAAATTCAGCGATTCAGTGCTTCGCAGCAGAACTGATATCTCTGTTTTCCTGCTGCTGTCAGCTGGGGCTACTCTGAGCTCCTACAGGTCTTTGCAATCCTCTACTAAAAGGCCCCTTCACAGGTCAACTAATGACATGGTAACTCACTGGCTGTGCAGAGCCAGCAACGCAGCACCCCTCATCTCACTGCAGTCTGTTAAAATCATGTATCTATATCCTCTGTATATGTACCTATATCCATAATAGTATCTCCTTATCTGCAGTTTTGATTTCTGTGATTTGTTACCTGTGGTCAACTGGGATCCAAATATATTAAATGGAAATGTTTAGAAATACACTATTTGTAAGCTTTAACTGAGCACCATTCAGAGTGGTGTGATCAACTCCTGTGCCAACGCACCCTGTCCTGCAACCCCTTCATACAGCATATCCACACTCTATACACTACACACGCATTAGTCACTCAATAGCGATCCCAGTTATCAGATCAACTGTGCACTATCACAGTGCTTCTGTTCAATTAACCCATATTTTACTTAATAAGGTCCCCGAAGCACAAGAGTAGTGATACTGGCAATTTGGATAATAATAAAGGATTTCTTATAAGTGAAAAGGTGAAAGTTCCTAATTAAAGGGGGGAAAATTACATGCTGAGGCTGCTAAAATATACAGTAAGAAAAAAACTGTTCTATCTGTGTGATTGTGAAGGAAAAAGAAATGTACGCCAGCTTTGCTGTTGCACCTTCAACTGCAAAATTTGTGATCACAGTGTATGATAATTTCTTAATCACAATGACAAAAGTTAATTTGTACCCACATGAACAGAAAAAATGTTCTGAATGATGTTGACATATTGTGCCAGAAACACAGGAAGACTTCAGCAATGGATACCACGAAATCAGCAATGCCAAGCCCTTGACAGCAGGTACAGGATGGTTACATAGATTTAGGAAAAGGTTTGAACTGAAAAATAAAAATCACTTTGGGAGGCTGCATCTGCCAATGAAGAAGGTGCTGCCCCATTTCTGGCATCCTTCAAGAAGTTGATTAAGAAGTTGATAAAGGCAAAGGGATGAAATTGGAGAATATCATGCTAAGTGAGATAAGCCAATCTCAAAAATCCAAAGGACGAATGATCTCGCTGATAAGCAGATGATGACACACAATGGGAGGTGGGACGGGGGGCAAGAATGGAGGAAGGAGGGACTGTATAGAGGGAAAAGAGGGGTGGGAGGGGTGGCGGGAGGAAAAAATAACAGAATGAATCAAACATCATTACCCTAAGTAAATGTATGATTACACAAATGGTATGCCTTTACTCCACGTACAACCAGAGAAACAACATGTATCCCATTTGTTTACAATAAAAATAAATTAAAAAAATAATAATAATAAATAAATATATATACATACAAAAAAAAAAAAGAAGTTGATAAAGGTTATCATCGAAAGTAAGTCTCCCATTGTCATGAAACCAGGTTCTTTGGAAGACACCCAATAGAACCTACATTCATAAACATGCAGAGGATGTATATCAACTCAATTTAAATCTCCACCTGCTGCATTAGTACTTAGGCTATGTATCTACATCTCAACAGAGTGGCATCCCATGATGGCTGCCCTATTCTATGGGTTGAAGTAATGCATGGGTTCTGCCCATACTGTAGGGAAGGGATCACACACAAGTGTGACTGCTTGGGTGCACTGTGACTCACTCCTTCACAGTGCCTGTGCTACACTTCACATACCCTATTGACTTCAAAGGCAAGCTCAAGGCACTGCATTCTCCTTTCATCTCCAATCACTGGATTCCAGATAAAACAAAATATGCATATGTCTAGAATGGTATTTTTAATCATTTGTCATATCATATAACACACACACACACACACACACACACACACACACACACACACATACACACACGTAGGATTGAATCCTTAAAGGGTATTGCTTGAGCTCCTTGAAAGCTGGAATCTTGGAAATATCTTCAATCTTTATCTGTCTTTTGGCACACTATCCAAGCCATAAAAAGTTATGCTAAATTTGGTACACAGACCCTTAGAATCCTCATTTTTTTTCTTTTTTTCTTTTTTACTCTTTTTTGTTGTAAACAAATGGGATACATGTCGTTTCTCTGTTTGTACATGGAGTCAAGGCATACCATTTGTGTAATCATAAATTTACATAGGGTAATGTTGTTTGATTCATTCTGTTATTTTTTTTCCTTCCTCACACCCGACCCACCCCTCTTTTCCCTCTATACATTCCTTCCTTCCTCCATTCTTGTCACCCTCCTTAACCCTAACCCAAAACCTAACCCTAACACTAACTCCTACCACCCCCCCATTATATGTCCTCATCCGCATATCAGCGAGATCATTCATTCTTTAGTTTTTTGAGATTGGCTTATCTCACTTAGCATGACATTCTCCAATTTCATCCATTTGCCTGGAAATGCCATAATTTTATCATTCTTTATGGTGGAGTAATACTCCATTGTATACATATATGCCACAGTTTCTTTATCCATTCATCAATTGAAGAACATCTAGGTTGGTTCCACAATCTGGCTATGGTGAATTGAGCAGCTATGAACATTGATGTGGCTGTATCTCTGTAGTATGCTGATTTTAAGTCCTTTGGGTATAGGCCAAGGAGTGGGATAGCTGGGTCAAATGATGTTTCCATTCCAAGCTTTCTGAGCAATCTCCATACTGCTTTCCAGAGTGGCTGCACTAATTTGCAACCCCACCAGCAATGTATAAGTGTACCTTTTTCCCCACATCCTCGCCAACACCTCTTGTTGCTTGTGTTCTTGATAATCGCCATTTTAATTGGGGTGAGATGGAATCTTAGGGTAGTTTTGATTTGCATTTCTCTTATTACTAGAGATGTTGAACATTTTTTCATATATCTGTTGATTACTTGTACATCTTCTTCTGTGAAGTGTCTATTCATTTCCTTAGCCCATTTGTTGATTGGATTATTTGTATTCCTGGTGTAGAGTTTTTTGAGTTCTTTATAGATTCTGGAAATTAGCGCTCTATCTGAAGTATGAGTGGCAAAGATATTCTCCCACTCTGTAGGCTCTCTCTTCACATTACTGATGGTTTCCTTTGCTGAGAGAAAGCTTTTTACTTTGAATCTATCCTAGTTGTTGATTCTTGCTTTTATTTCTTGAGCTATGGGAGTCCTGTTAAGGAAGTCTGATACTAATCCAACAAGTTGAAGATTTGGACCTACTTTTTCTTCTATAACATGCAGGGTCTCTGGTCTGATTCCAAGGTCCTTGATCCATTTTGAGTTGAGTTTTGTGCAGGGTGAGAGATAGGGGTTTAATTTCATTCTGTTGCATATGGTTTTTCCAGTTTTCCCAGCACCATTTGTTGAAGAGGCTATCTTTTCTCCATTGCATATTTTTGGCACCTTTGTCTAGTATGAGAAAATTGTATTTATTTGGGTTTGTGTCCATGTCCTCTATTCTGTACCATTCATCTACCTGTCTATTTTGGTACCAATACCATGCCGTTTTTGTTACTATTGCTTTGTAATAGAGTTGAAGAACTGGTATTGCGATACCCTCTGCTTCGCTCTTTCTACTGAGGATTGCTTTAGCTATTCTGGGTTTTTTATTCTTCCAGATGAATTTCGTAATTGCTTGCTCTATTTCTGTAAGGTACATCATTGGGATTTTAATTGGAATTGCATTGAATCTGTATAGCACTTTAGGTAGTATGGCCATTTTGACAATATTAATTCTGCCTATCCAAAAACATGGGAGATCTTTCCATCTTCTAAGGTTTTCTTTAATTTCTTTCTTTAGTGTTCTGTAGTTCTCATTGTAGAGGTCTTTCACCTCTTTTGTGAGATTGATTCCCAAGTGTTTTATTTTTTTCGATGCTATTGTGAATGGGGTAGTATTCCTAACTTCTCTTTCTGAAGATTCATCACTTATGTATAAAAATGCATTGGATTTATGAGCATTGATCTTGTAATTTGCTACTTTACTGAATTCACTTATGAGTTCTAAGAGTTTTCTGGTGGAATTTCCAGGTTCCTCTAAATATATAATCATGTCATCAGTGAACAGGGATAGTTTGAGTTCTTCTTTTCCAATTCATATCTGTTTAATTTCTTTGGTTTGTCTAATTGCTCTGGCTAGAGTCTCAAGAACAATGTTGAATCGAAGTGGTGAAAGAGGGCACCCTGCCTTGTTGCAGTTTTTAGGGAGAATGCTTTCAGTTTTTCACCACTTAGAATGGTATTCGCCATGGGCTTAGCATAGATGGCCTTTACAATGTTAAGGAATGTTCCCACTACCCCAATTTTTTCTAGTGTTTTGAACATGAAGGGATGCTCTATTTTATCGAATGTTTTTTCTGCATCTATCAAAATAATCATGTGATTCTTAACTTTAAGTCTGTTGATATGGTGAATGACATTTATTGATTTCCGGATGTTGAACCAATCTTGCATCCCTGGGATAAAACCCACTTGATCATGGTGCACTATCTTTTTAATATATTTTTGTATGCGATTTGCTGAAATTTTGTTGAGAATTTTTGCGTCGATGTTCATTAAGGATATTGGTCTGAAATTTTCTTTCCTCGATGTGTCTCTGTCTGGTTTAGGTATCAGGGTGATATTGGCTTCATAGAATGAGTTCGGGAAGGTTCCCTCCTCTTCTTTTTCATGGAACACTTTGAGGAGTATTGGAATGAGCTCTTCTTTAAAGGTTTTGTAGAACTCGGCTGAGAACCCATCTGGTCCTGGACTTTTCTTTGTTGTTTGGCTTTTGATGGCCTCTTCTATTTCATTGCTTGAAATTAATTTATTTAAGTTGTGTATGTCCTCCTCTTTCAGTTTAGGTAATTCATATGTCTCTAGAAACTTGTTGATGTCTGAGGTTTTCTGTTTTGTTGGAGTATAGATTTTCAAAATAGCTTCTAATTATGTTTTGTATTTCACTCGTGTTTGTTGTGATATTTCCTTGTTCATTCTGAATTTTAGTATTTTGAGTTTTCTCCCTCTTTCTCTCTGTTAGTGTGGCTAAGGGTTTAACAATTTTGTTTATTTTTTCAAAGAACCAACTATTTATTTTGTTAATTTTTCTGATTGTTTCTTTTGCTTTAATTTCATTGATTTTGGCTCTGATTTTAACTATTTCCTGTCTCCTACTACTTTTGATGTTGGTCTGCTCTTCTTTTTCTAGGGCTTTGAGCTGTAGTATTAAGTCATTTATTTGTTGATTTCTACTTCTTTTGTTGAATGCACCCCATGAAATAAAACTTCCTCTAAGTACTGCTTTCATAGTGTCCCAGAGATTTTGATATGATGTGTCTTTGTTCTCGTTTACTTCTAAGAATTTTTTTATTTCCCTCCTGATGTCTTCTGTTATCCATTCATCATATAATAGCGTGTTATTTAATCTCCAGGTATTGGAGAAGTTTCTGTTTTTTATTCTGTCATTTATTTCTAATTTCAATCCATTATGATCTGATAGAGTACAAGGTAGTATCTCTATCTTTTTGTAATTGCTAACAGTAGCTTTGTGGCATAAAACATGGTCTGTTTTACAGAAAGATCCATTGCTGCTGAGAAGAAAGTGTATTCGTTCTTTGTTGGATGGTGTATTCTATATAAGTCGGTTAAGTCTAAATTGTTGATTGTGTTATTGAGATCTATGGTTTCTTCATTCAATTTTTGTTTGCAGGATCTATCCAGTGGTGAGAGAGGTGTGTTAAAATCGCCTAGTATTATTGTGTTGTGCTCTATTTGATTTCTGGAATTGAGAAGGATCTGTTTGACATACATGGATGAGCCAATGTTTGGGGCATAGATGTTTATGATTGTTATGTCTTGCTGATTTATGCTTCCCTTAAGCAGTATGTAATGTCCTTCTTTATCCCTTCTGACTAGTTTTGGCTTGAAGTCCACATTATCTGAAATGAGGATGGATACTCCAGCTTTTTTGCTGTGTCCATGTGCATGGTATGTTTTTTCCCATCCTTTTACCTTTAGTCTGTTGGTATCTCTTTCTATTTGATGAGTCTCTTGCAAGCAGCATATTGTTGGATTTTTCTTTTTAATCCATTCTGCCTGTCTATGTCTTTTGATTGATGAGTTCAGGCCAGTAACATTCAGGGTTATTATTGTGATATGATTTGTATTCCCAGTCATTTGACTCATTTTTGATTTTTGACATGATTTGGTTTCTCCTTTATTTGTCTATTCCTTTAGGGTAGTTCCTCCCATTGCTGATTTGCATCATTGTTTTTCATCTCTTCCTCATGGAATATTTTGCTGTGAATGTTCTGCAATGCCGGCTTTCTTTTTTGTAAATTCTTTTACTTTTGTGTATCATGGAAGGATCTTATTTCGTTGTCAAATCTGAAAGTAAGTTTTGCTGGGTATAAGATTCTTGGTTGGCATCTGTTTTCTTTCAGGGCTTGATAAATGTTGTTCCAGGCCCTTCTAGCTTTTAGGGTCTGGATTTAATAATCTGCTGATACTCTTATTGGTTTCCCCCTGAATGTAATTTGATTCTTTTCTCTCGTGGCCTTTAAAATTCTGTCTTTATTTTGTATGTTAGGTATTTTCATAATAATGTGCCTTGGTATGAGTCTGTTGTAATTTTGTATATTCGGAGTCCTATCCTATACTACAACAAGTATAAATAAGTCCTATCCTATACTATAACAAGTATAAATGTACTTGGTTTTCCATTTCATTCTTCAGATTTGGGAAATTTTCTGATATTATTTCATTGAATAGATTGTTCATTCCTTTGGTTTGTTTCTCTAAGCCTTCTTCAATCCCAATAATTCTTAAATTTGGCCTTTTCATGATATCCCATAATTCTTGTAGATTCTGTTCATGATTTCTTACAATCTTCTCTGTTTGTTCAACTTTGTTTTCAAGATTAAATATGTTGTCTTCAATATCTGAGGTTCTGTCTTCCAGGTGTTCTATCCTATTGGTTATGCTTTCTTTGGAGTTTTTAACTTGGTTTATTGTTTCCTTCATTTCAAGGATTTCTATTTGTTTTTTTTTTCAGTATCTCTAACTCTTTATTGAAATGATCTCTTGCTTCCCGTATTTGCTCTTTTAACTGTTGATTGGTGCGATCATTTAATGCCTGCATTTGCTGTTTCATCTCCTCTTTCAATGCCTGCATTTGCTCTTTCATCTCCTCGTTTGCTTCCCTGATTATTTTAATTATGTACATTCTGAACTCCCTTTCTGACATTTCTTCTGCTGTGGTGTCATTTGGTTTTATTGATATAGTATCTAGGTTTGTTTGGGACATTTTCTTCCCTTGTTTTCTCATATTGGTCAGATGTCAGTGGGCCTCTGAGATATTGCAGATTTCCTCTATTTGCTTATAGTGTCCCTGTAGATTTCCAGTATATCACCTCCCAGCCTTCAGTAGCCTGAAGTCTTGGATGAAATTGATAATGCAGTGCTTCCAAAGAAAGCTGCCCCTAGCCTGCTACTGGTTCCAGGGCTTGGAGCTGGCTGTGTGTGGAAAGGCTCTCACTGGGCGGTCTGCTTTGAAAAGGTGGCTGTGAAAGCAGCCTGGCACCAGAGGGAGCAGGGCTGCTTGGGGAAGTCCCTGGCTGCCCTGTCCTGGTCCCTGAAGCTGCCTGCAGGCTGGAGCTTGCCGCTGGCTCCGGGACTTGGAGCTGCTGGTTCTGTGCATAAAGGCTCTCACTGGGGGGCCTGCTCTGAGAAGGTGGCCATGAGGAAGGAGCCCGCTGCCGGAGGGAGCAGGGCTACCTGGGGAAGACTCTAGGTGCCCTGCCCTGCTCTGAGATGCTGCCCCTGTCCGGGCCTGCCACCTGGGCCGAGCTTCACCCAGTGGGGGAGACTCACCTTGTGGCTCTATTTTAGTCCGAGTCTCTCAATGCCTCCCCTTCTTGAATCCTGGGTTCTGGAGCGACAGGAGATGCAGTCACCCTCTAGTCTGCCATCTTGGATCACCCCCTTTTTTTCTTTTTTTAAACCATTTATAGGCCTCACTTTAATTCTGATGTCCAACAGATCATGTCTGAGAAAACCCTCTGGACTATACTTTCAATCCTTGCTAACTCCACTAAACCCTGCATTCACTTCTCCCTGGTACTATCACCATACAGTGATCTCAGGCAATCCTCAAGGCACAAGCCCTGCATTTTCTTTACTCAAAGTATTTTAAAATCACTTAAACAACTTAAATATATCATTTGAACCAGTAAATGCATAAGCTAAGAATAATTTACATATTATTTTTTGTTTGTGGAAAAAATTTAAATAGCATTCCAAAAATTCAAATAAAACAAAACAGAACTCCAAGTCTATATGAATAAGGCAAGTGATTTATGATGTATATAAAAACATTATTTTTAAAACATATAAAAAAATGACAGTTTGAAGTTACTTTGGTTTTAATTTTAATTTTTTCTCAACTAATAAGTATTTTAAAAATCTTGTTTTTGTTGGTAACTGCGTGGAACCCAGACACTACTAAAAAATGGGTGTTAACTACAGTCACTGCGTTCTAGAGAGGGAAATGGTTCTCAAGGTTTGTGGAGGCTGATAGAACGCAAATCAGTTCTGGATGGTAGAGAAGCTCATTTTAAATGCTGATAGTATGGGGTCCTATAATTAGAATATGGAAAATTAAATCATATAAGAAGTCATAAAAAGTCATCACAGCAGGACTGATAGTGGTCAAGACCTAGGAATCTGACTCAGTAAATGGAAGCCTATTATTTTTTTCCATTCTCTTTGGAGGCATTAAGCTTTATAGTTTTTAAAACATTCACAAAATCTACATGTTGATAATTTTGCCGATTTGAAAAACATGGAGTTATACATTTATTAACTTCACAGCATGAGGCTGTCTTGGTGCACTGATGAAATCTGGGACGTCAAACAGGGAAGTTCAATACATTGCAGGGCTCCCCAGCACTACTTGGTAACTCTGATTTATTTAAAGCTTAGAGAGATAAAGAGATGAACTATGAACAAATTAGTATGCCTTGCCCAAGGAACTGCAAAGGAATGGAATAACTGATTCTCAAACCTTCTGTGGTTTAAACATTTGTTAGTGTCCATTATTAAGTACTTCAAACTATTTTTTTTTTATGCTTTTTAGAATGACTGTAGCAGCACTTTTTTTCTGTGGCCAAAGAAAAATCATCTTCTTGATAGGTTAAAAAACTACAGCTAAATCATCTGGTCAGTTGCACGTGCTCTTTGATTATCAGGAAATATATGCATGCCGGTCAGAATGGTGGCATCTACTTGTATATCCAAATATTTATTTATGTGTTTGGTCTTTGATCTTGTATACATTCTTAGATCAATGCTTTCTTTTAATTAAATATAACTATTTTAAATGAAGCAGCCAAAATTGATGTTTCCTTGGACTGGTCTATTTATACAGTACCCAACTCATTTTCTGCATTTCAATATCCAAGCATCAGTGATAATCAACCATCAAAATCTCCACCAGACTTGATTCAATAAGTAAGCTATTGAAACATTGAAAAAACAAAAGTGGGTCAAGGCATACTTGGACTTGATCACTTACCTAAAGAGGTCATTATTCTTGTCCTAGCCACACACACCTTAAGGGAAATGGTCTGCCCCTCCTCATGACTTGAGGCAGGAGTATGTTGTATACCTTGTAATTCAGTCATTTCTTGGTGTGTGCTACAGAGCTGAAGTGAATAGTTAACAAAAGACAAGCTCTATAGAACAGCAGCTCTAAAAAAAAAAAAAAAAAAAAGAGGCTGGCTGATTTGAGCATCATCTCTGGAACATGAAAAAACAGAGAAACTGACACAATTAATAGTAAGGAAAGAGCATAAAAGAAGAAGAGAGAAAGAACAGAAAATTATCCTGGCCAAAAAGAAGGAAAAAAGAAGAAGACTGAACATTTTTGGAGCAGCTGTGCTAAGTAGGTAGTGGTCACAAAGGTATAGAAACTCCCTGCAAAGGATCCCTGTGCTCGGCATAGAGAGTGCAGGAAAAATTTGGTTTCTGGAATTACCACCATTTTTTGAACTTCATGATATATTTTTTTCTTTCTTTAAAATATCTTGAATGTCTCTGTTTCAAACCATAGATCAACAATAGCAACAAAAATTATTTGTCATTAATAGTCTGGCATGATATTTTTAAAGTATTACATATTCTGTAAGTCACAGGCAGTGACCAGCCTGAACAGATGCTGAGTAAAAATATTCACCATTTGCATACCCAGTGGCCTAACTAAAACATTCACCCTACTGACATCATGTGATGCATGCATCTCTAATTCAGAGTTGGGAACATTATGCCAATCAGCCTGAATTGGTACCTTTGCCTTTCCTGATCAGTGCAAAAATATTGGTCATAAAGCTCAAAAGTAACAACCAGATTCAAACTTGGGTCTCTCTGACATTAATTCTAATTAGGATTAGATTATAAAAACAGCACTGGCTGAGTTCTTAATGTATACTAAACACTTTATTGAGTCTTTACAATATCCTCTTTATTGGTATTAGTACTGGTATTAATACTTTATTGGTATTAGTACTGAGATGAAGAATTTGACAGTTTAAACAACTCATCCAACATCACAAACTTGTATATTTTGGACTGTCTGTTGAGCCACCATTTTTACCTTACCTGCCTCCCCTAGTATAAAATCAATCCGTCTTCCACATTTCAGGTGCTACCAAACAGAGGCAGAAAATTGGGGGAAAATTGCATCTCTATTGAATGTACAAAGGGAAGATGAGCATAGATTATATGCAAAATTATGTCATAAGGGATTTGAGCTTCATCAGATTGTGGCACCCACACTGGGTCCTAGAACCAATTCTGTGTAGATATCAGGTGTGACCACAGTTGTAATATGGCCTTAAGAAAGTCCAACAGGAAGTATGCAGTTGTGATAATCACATCATCAGTACAGTAGCCACACAGGGCCTTTGGAGAATGCCTTGTTTGTGTCATTTGAATACTCTCCAGACTTTGCTTTACCACAATGAATGCTGCATTTCTACAGTAAGTTGGTCCTAGGATATTATAAACTAATGCAGAAAGTCTCCAAGAGTTCAGACAAAGATTTTTTTTTTTATTTTGGCAGTAGAACCTTAACCACTGAGCTCCATCCCCAGTAGCCCCTCCCCTGTCCTTTTTTAAAATTTAAAGACAGGGTCTAGCTAAGTTGCTTAGGACCTCAATAAGTTGCTGGGGCTGACTTTGAACTTGTGATTCTCCTGCTTCAGCCTCCTTAGCCGCTGGGATTACAGGTGTGTTGCACTGTACCCAGCAACACAAACATTTTTACAGGATAAATACCAGCAAAATCCAGGTAATTTTTTTCAATACTAACCTAACAATAAGAATTTTCTCAGATAAGCATATACTGATTCTCCAGTATATAATATTATTTACAAGCTCATTAAGAAAAGGTCAGAATTTTATTTTCCTTCCAAGTCAGCATTCCATAGTTACTGCACACATTCAATTAGATAAGGATAAGGTCAGTTCCTACTATCCGTGTTTGAATGTATTAAGTATCTGGACAACACAGAGGTAATAATCAATGCCTTTCCCATATCAAGTTTACATCTAACCCAATGCTACTCCTTATAGAACTAATTTATTTATTCATTCATTATTCAACAATTGAGTTAATCTCTCCTTTTCAGCACAAGCAACACTAACTACCAAAGTTCAAATAATTGACCTGTTCAATGAAATATTCGGAAATGCCAATGAAATATCTGGAAAGTCTACAAAAAAATTTCTGCCTTCCTAGGTCATCAAAGATGTGGATTTAGCCAAATTAAAGGGATTTTACTAAGGGCCTTTTAGAAACAGAGGGAAAGTAGCATGGTCCATGTTGGGAGTCACTACGGCTAGACTATACATGTTATATGCCAGTTACCTATGGAGTCACAGTTTTCTGACTGGGTTAGTATGTTAATCAGCTTTCCATTGCTATAACAAGATACCTGAGATAATCAACTTATACAAAAACAAATTATTTTGATTCACTGTTTTGGAGGTTTGAGTCTATTATCAGTTGGCCCTATTGCTTTTGGGCCTGTGGCACAGTGAGGAACATGTGCAGGAGTAAAGCTGCTTACCTCATGGCTGAGAAGTGAAAGAGAAAGGAAAGTACAGTTCCCTTCAGTAACACACCACCAATGATGTAAAGACCTCCCACTAAACCTCACCCCTTAAGGTTTCCTCTACCTTGTAAAAGTGCAACTCTGGCAAAAGACTAAGGCTTTAACACATAAGTCATTGGGGGATTATCAAGATCCAAACCAGAAGTATACTAGGCTAATTAGGTTTGATAAGAGTAGTGAAAAACTACCACCACCTTTCACAGTTAATGGATGAAATACCAGTAAATGTAGTGATCTGTTAGAGGTGGTGGGACATTGTTTAATTATAATAACTGTACTATTCTGATTTACAGAGTCTATTGGGTCAGGTTAAGTTTGCTTATGCTAAAGTTTTCATAGCTGGCATAGACATAGTCCCACATCTTGCCTATCATTGCTAATTTAATTTTATTTCTATGCATTCAATTTCAAATCAAGTATGTCTCCCTACTATCTCAATATTTAGCAGTAAGAGACCAAACTTTTGCATATGATTTTTTTCCCCATATCCTGGAAAGGATTCTGTTCCTTACTTTCTAATTCCTATCCATTCTTAGAGCTCAAATTCTACTTTTTTCTGAAAGAACTTCTGAAGTCACTCTAAATGTTATCAATCTCATGTTTTCTGAAATCTTGCTGCACTTTTTTTTTTGTACAAAAGCATTTTAAACTGTCTCATGTATAAATCTGGTTATATCACATTCCTGTTTTCCCCTGGGCTCAAGTCTTTCTTCCATAACTAATTGATTGACAAGGAACCAGAAAGTACAGAGCAAGTTTTATACTGATTCTTTCTTTTGGGGCCTGGGACCCATTGCTAGGGTCTAAATTTGTCTTCTTTTTTGTTGGGGGATACTGGGGATTGAACTCAAGGGCACTTGACCACTGTGCCACATCCCCAATCCTATTTTGTATTTTATTTAGAGACAGGGTCTCAGTGAGTTGCTGAGGCTGACTGAACTCTCAATCCCCTGCCTCAGCCTCCTGAGCCACTGGGATTACAGGTGTGTATACCACCATACCCAGTTAAATTTTTCATGATCTGCAGGAATATTAGAAATTTTTTTCCATTAAGTTAATCATCAACCTTTCTTTAGGTTGAAAATAAAACTTCTAATGATTTTTCTTCTTAATTCTTTCTTCTCAAGACTGATCTAAGTTGTAGCTTACTTACCAATTAGTAGAAAATAGATCATGATGCTTTTGAAAATATCATGGGGGGAAAATGTGTTAGAAATGAAATATGCTACTAGAATAGCAATGATTACAGTGCCTGAGGAAGAATGGGAAGAAATTCTAATATAAATGGTTTTTGCAAAATTATTATTTTGACCTGGATTAAATATTTTCTACTAATTTAACTTTTGAAAGAACTCATTAGATTACACAGGTAAAGCAACAGATGAAAAGAAACAAGTGAATGTTAGAACAAGATCTGCATTTACTATGCATAGCACCTCACTAGAACCTTTTTTAACATTTACGAAGGACAGACATGTGCTACATAATCTCTTCCATAATTCTTTCTCTTTTGAAATTTTATAGTGAAATAAGTCCAAGTGTTAAATTTCATTTATCTTTGCCACTGTGGGAAAAAATAACTGAAAATCATATGTATTCATGCTAATCATGTTTTACAATTTTTTAATTGTGGTATCATCTTACATGCAATAAACCTTCTTGCAAATGTTTAAGTATACAATGCAGCTTTGTTAACTATTGGCACAAGACATGGAAGATCACTAGAATTTACCCATCTTGCATAATTTAAGCCCTGTGCCTATTGAACAGAATCTTATCATTTCTCCTCCCTCTAGCCCCTATGATTTCTACCATTTTATATTTCTCATATAAGTGAAATCATATAGTATTTCTTTCTGTGCTTGGCTTACTTTCCTTAGCACTGAGTTGTCCAGTTTCATCCATGTTGCATATGGCAGGATTCATTATTGTTTTAAAGGCTGGATTATATTCAATTGCAAAAATGTAATACATTTTCTTGATCCATTCATCCATTAATGGGCATTTTAGTAGTTTCCACATTTTGTCTATTGTGAATAATGCTGCAGTGAATATAAGAAATAAAGATATCTAGTCTAGATATTTCTTGAATATATATCCAGAAGAGGTTTTGCTGGATTTTATAGCAGTACTATTGTTGATATTTTGCGGAGTTGCCATAAATTCTTCATGGAAGCTACACCATTTTGTATTCCTACTAAAAGTGTCAAGGAGTTCTAACTTATCCACTAACACTTTTTACCTTTTGTTTTACTAGAATACTCAATCCTTAATTAGTAATTTTGAAGGAAAGTGTTCTACCATTAGGCTTCTTGTGGACCACTTTCCCTCATTACTACATAGTGAAGGTAGTATAATTAACTCGATTTCTTCAAATATTTCTTTTTTTTTTTCTTTTCCTAAAATTTCATTGTTTTATTTATTTATTTATTTTTTATTTTCTTTTTTTTTTTTTTATTGTAAACAAATGGGATACATGTTGTTTCTCTGTTTGTACATGGCGTAAAGGCATACCATTTGTGTAATCATAAATTTACATAGAGCAATGTTGTTTGATTCATTCTGTTATTTTTTTCCCTTCCCCCCACCCCTCCCACCCCTCTTTACCCTCTATACAGTACTTTCTTCCTCCATACTTGCCCCCCTCCCTAACCCTAACTCTAACCCTTCCCTCCCCCCCATTGTGTGTCAACCTCCACTTATTAGCGATATCATTCGTCCTTTGGCTTTTTGAGATTGGCTTATCTCACTTAGCATGATATTCTCCAATTTCATCCATTTGCCTGCAAATGTCATAATTTTATCATTCTTTATGGCTGAGTAATATTCCATAGTATATATATACCACAGTTTCTTTATCCACTCATCAATTGAAGGGCATCTAGGTTGGTTCCACAGTCTGGCTATTGTGAATTGAGCAGCTATGAACATTGATGTGGCTGTATTTCTGTAGTATGCAGATTTTAAGTCCTTTGGGTATAGGCCAAGGAGTGGGATAGCTGGGTCAAATGGTGGTTCCATTCCAAGTTTTCTAAGGAATCTCCACACTGCTTTCCATAGCGGCTGCACTAATTTGCAGCCCCACCAGCAGTGTATGAGTGTACCTTTCTCCCCACATCCTCGCCAACACCTGTTGTTGCTCGTATTCTTGATAATCGCCATTCTAATTGGGGTGAGATGGAACCTTAGGGTGGTTTTGATTTGCATTTCTCTTATTACTAGAGATGTTGAACATTTTTCCATATGTTTGTTGATTGCTTGTAGTTCTTCTTCTGTGAAGTGTCTATTCATTTCCTTAGCCCATTTGTTGACTGGACTGTTTGAATTCTTGGAGTAGAGTTTTTTGAGTTCTTTATAGATTCTGGAGATTAGTGCTCTATCTGAAGTATGATTGGCAAAGATATTCTCCCACTCTGTAGGCTCTTTCTTCGCGTTGCTGATAGTTTCCTTTGCTGAGAGAAAGCTTTTTAGTTTGAATCTATCCCAGTGGTTGATTCTAGCTTTTATTTCTTGTGCTATGGGAGTCCTGTTAAGGAAGTCTGGTCCTAGACCAACAAGATGAAGATTTGGACCTACTTTTTCTTCTACAATCTGCAGGGTCTCTGGTCTGATTCCGAGGTCCTTAATCCATTTTGAGTTTAGTTTCGTGCATGGTGAGAGATATGGGTTTAGTTTCATTCTGTTGCATATGGATTTCCAATTCTCCCAGCACCATTTGTTGAAGAGGCTATCTTTTCTCCATTGCATATTTTTGGCCCCTTTGTCTAGTATGAGAAAATTGTATTTATTTGGGTTTGTGTCCGTGTCCTCTATTCTGTACCATTGATCTACCTTTCTATTTTGGTACCAATACCATGCCGTTTTTGTTACTATTGCTTTGTAGTAGAGTTGAAGATCTGGTATTGCAATACCCCCTGTTTCACTCTTCCTGCTAAGGATTGCTTTAGCTATTCTGGGTTTCTTATTCTTCCAGATGAATTTCATAATTGCCTGCTCTATTTCTGTAAGGTACGTCATTGGGATTTTAATTGGAATTGCATTGAATTTGTATAGCACTTTAGGTAGTATGGCCATTTTGACAATATTAATTCTTCCTATCCAAGAACATGGAAGATCTTTCCATCTTCTAAGGTGTTCTTTAATTTCTTTCTTTAGTGTTGTATAGTTCTCATTGTAGAGGTCTTTCACCTCTTTTGTGAGATTGATTCCCAAGTATTTTATTTTTTTCGAGGCTATTGTGAATGGGGTAGTTTTCCTAATTTCTCTTTCTGAAGATTCATCACTTATGTATAAAAATGCGTTGGATTTATGGGCATTGATCTTGTAACCTGCTACTTTACTGAAATCACTTATGAGTTCTAAGAGTTTTCTGGTGGAATTTCCAGGTTCCTCTAAATATATAATCATGTCATCAGCGAACAGGGATAGTTTGAGTTCTTCTTTTCCAATTCGTATCCCTTTAATTTCTTTGGTTTGTCTAATTGCTCTGGCCAGAGTCTCAAGAACGATGTTGAATAGAAGTGGTGAAAGAGGGCATCCCTGCCTTGTTCCAGTTTTTAGGGGGAATGCTTTCAGTTTTTCACCATTTAGAATGATATTAGCCATGGGCTTAGCATAAATGGCCTTTACAATATTAAGGAATGTTCCCACTATCCCTATTTTTTCTAGTGTTTTGAGCATGAAGGGGTGCTGTATTTTATCAAATGCTTTTTCTGCATCTATTGAAATAATCATGTGATTCTTGACTTTAAGTCTATTAATATGGTGAATTACGTTTATTGATTTCCTGATGTTGAACCAACCTTGCATCCCTGGGATGAAACCCACTTGATCATGGTGCAGTATCTTTTTAATATGTTTTTGTATGCGATTTGCTAAAATTTTGTTGAGAATTTTTGCGTCGATGTTCATTAAGGATATTGGTCTGAAATTTTCTTTCCTTGATGAGTCTCTGTGTGGTTTAGGTATCAGTGTGATATTGGCTTCATAGAATGAGTTTGGGAGGGTTCCCTCCTCTTCTATTTTATGGAATACTTTGAGAAGTATTGGAATGAGCTCTTCCTTAAAGGTTTTGTAGAACTCGGCTGAGAACCCATCTGGTCCCGGACTTTTCTTTGTTGGTAGGCTTTTGACGACTTCTTCTATTTCAGTACTTGAAATTGGTCTATTTAAATTGTTTATGTCCTCCTCATTCAGTTTAGGCAATTCATATGTCTCTAGAAACCTGTTGATGTCTTCGAAATTTTCTATTTTGTTGGAGTATAGATTTTCAAAATAGCTTCTAATTATGTTTTGTATTTCCATCCTGTCTGTAGTGATATTTCCTTGTTCATTCCGAATTTTAGTGATTTGGGTTTTCTCTCGTCTTCTCTTTGTTAGTGTGGCTAAAGGTTTATCAATTTTGTTTATTTTTTCGAAGAACCAACTATTTATTTTGTCAATTTTTTGTATTGTTTCTTTTGTTTCAATTTCATTGATTTCAGCTCTGAGTTTAACAATTTCCTGTCTTCTACTACTTTTGGTGCTGTTCTGTTCTTCTTTTTCTAAGGCTTTGAGCTGTAGTGTTAGGTTGTTTATTTGTTGAGTTTTACTTCTTTTATTAAATGCGCTCCATGAAATAAATTTCCCTCTAAGTACTGCTTTCATAGTGTCCCAGAGGTTTTGATATGATGTTTTTTTGTTCTCATTTACCTCTAAGAATTTTTTAATTTCCTTCCTAATATCTTCTGTTATCCATTCATCATATAATAGCATATTGTTTAATCTCCAGATGTTGGAATAGTTTCTGTGTTTTACTCTTTCATTTATTTCTAACTTCAATCCATTATGATCTGATAGAATACATGCTAGTGTCTCTATCTTCTTGTATTTGCTAACATTAGCTTTGTGGCATAATATATGGTCTATTTTAGAGAAGGATCCATGTGCTGCTGAGAAGAAAGTGTATTCACTCTTGGTTGGATGGAATATTCTATAAATGTCCGTTAAGTCTAAATTATTGATTGTGTTGTTGAGATCTATGGTTTCTTTGCTCAATTTTTGTCTGGAAGATCTGTCCAGTGGTGAGAGCGGCGTGTTAAAATCACCTAGTATTATTGTGTTGTGGTCTATTTGGTTTCTGAAATTGAGAAGGATTTGTTTGACATACATAGATGAGCCACTGTTTGGGGCATAGATGTTTATGATTGTTATATCTTGCTGATTTATGCTTCCCTTAAGCAGTATGAAATGACCTTCTTTATCCCTTCTGACTAACTTTGGCTTGAAGTCCACATTATCGGAAATGAGGATGGATACTCCAGCTTTTTTGCTGAGTCCATGTGCATGGTATGTTTTTCCCCATCCTTTCACCTTTAATCTATGGGTATCTTTTTCTATGAGGTGAGTCTCTTGCAGGCAACATATTGTTGGATCTTTCTTTTTAATCCAGTCTGCCAGTCTATGTCTTTTGATTGATGAATTCAGGCCATTAACGTTCAGGGTTATTATAGAGAAATGATTTGGTTTCCCGGTCATTTGGTTCATTTTTAAAATTTTGTTTATTTATTTGTTTGACACAACTTGTTTCCTCCTTTATTTGACAATTCCTTTAGGATAGTTCCTCCCTTTGCTGATTTGCTTCTTTGTTTTTCATCTCTTCCTCATGGAATATTTTGTTGAGAATGTTCTGTAATGCTGGCTTTCTTTTTGTAAATTCTTTTAGCTTTTGTTTATCATGGAAGGATTTTATTTCATCGTCAAATTTGAAGGTAAGTTTTGCTGGGTATAAGATTCTTGGTTGGCATCCATTTTCTTTCAGGGCTTGAAAAATGTTGTTCCAGGACCTTCTAGCTTTTAGGGTCTGGATTGAAAAATCTGCTGATATGCGTATTGGTTTCCCCCTGAATGTAATTTGGTTCTTTTCTCTCACAGCCTTTAAAATTCTGTCTTTATTTTTTATGTTAGGTATTTTCATTATAATGTGCCTTGGTGTGGGTCTGTTGTAATTTTGTGTATTTGGAGTCCTGTAAGCCTCTTGAACTTGATTTTCCATTTCATTCTTCAGATTTGGGAAATTTTCTGATATTATTTCATTGAATAGGTTGTTCATTCCTTTGGCTTGTTTCTCTAGGCCTTCCTCAATCCCAATAATTCTTAAATTTGGCCTTTTCATGATATCCCATAGTTCTTGTAGATTCTGTTCATGATTTCTTACCATCTTCTCTGTTTGTTCAGCTTTGTTTTCAAGGTTAAATATTTTGTCTTCAATGTCTGAGGTTCTGTCTTCCAGGTGTTCTATCCTATTGGATATGCTTTCTATGGAGTTCTTAATTTGGTTTATTGTTTCCTTCATGTCAAGGATTTCTGTTTGGTTTTTTTTCAATATCTCTAACTCTTTATTGAAATGATCTTTTGCTTCCTGTATTTGCTCTTCTAACTGTCGATTGGTGCGATCAATCAATGCTTGCATTTGCTCTTTCATCTCATCATTCAATGCTTGCATTTGCTCTTTCATCTCCTCGTTTGCTTCTCTGATCATTTTAATTATGTACATTCTGAACTCCTTTTCTGTCATTTCTTCTGCCATGCTGTCATTGGGTTTTATTGATGTAACATCTAGATTTGTTTGCAGCATTTTCTTTCCTTGTTTTCTCATGTTGTTCAGATATCAGTGGACCGCTGAGATATTGCAGATTTCCTCTGTTGATTTACAATGACCCTGAAGATTTCTATATATATCCCCTCTTAGCCTTCAGTAGGCTGAAGTCTTGGAGGAGGTTGATAATGCGGTGTTCCACAAGGAAGCTGCCTCTCTAGGAGTGGTGGCCTTCAGGTGGGGTATATTCCCTGCTAGTGGGCAGAGGTGCCTCCACTTGTTGACCTATGGTCATCCAAAGGGGACCTAGGCTGTGGGCTGAGGCAAGGCCTGTTTGGGCCCGAGCCTCTGGTTTTACCGTCCTTGTGGGAAACCTCACCCAGCAGGGAAGACTCGCCCGGTGGGGAGGTCTCGCTGGTCAGTTTCCTCCTAGAGGTTCCCCTCAATTTACAGCTACTGCCTGGGCTGGGCTGCCTTCCTCTGCAAAGTTTCCAGGGGCCCGGCCCTACCTCCTGGGCCTGGGAGCCTCACCCTTCGCAGATGAATCTCCTTAGGCTGCCCCTCCTCAGAGAATTTGCCCATAGGCCTGGAACCTTCGCTCCGCCCTAAGCCTGTCTCTGTGCGGCTCTTCCACCCAGAAGCCTCCTAGATCCTGGGACCCTGTTCTGCACCTAATCGCCTGGCTGCGTGGCCCCTCCTCTGAGCAGCCACCTGTGGCCCCGAACAATCGCTCTGAGTCCCAGAGACCCGCCACAGGTCTCTTCCTCCAGACAGCCGCCCAGTATGCCGGTGCGGTCACTAGGAGTCCAAGAAACTCACTTCGTGCCTCCTCCTCCCACCAACCACCCGTAGCCCGGGGCAATCAATCACTCCGAGTCGAAGTGACCCTGCCCGTTCCTCCTCCTTCTCCAGATAACCCCCCGGGTGTTCAGGAGCAGTCCCTCTGAGTGGCTCTGAATCCACGTGACCCGCTGCACGGGTCCTCTGGGCAACCGCCCGGAGCTCTGGTGTGGTCCCTCAAGACCAAGCGTCCCACCACGCTTCTCCTCCAGGCAGCCCCCCTGTGTTCAGGAGCTGTCACTTTAAGACCAAACAACTCACCACTCGCCTTCTCCTCTGAGCAGCCGCCTGGAGCGCTAATGCAGTCACTGCGAGTCCAAAGGACCCGCCGCGCTCCTTCTCCTCCTTCTCCTACTCCTCCGGGCAGGCCCCGGGGTTCAGAAGTGGTCAGGGTCCAAACAGCTCGCCACGCAGCCCCTTCTCTGGCAACCGCCTGTAGTTCCCGTATAGTCACCCGAATCCAAGCGGCTGCTCCTCTTCCTCCTCGTCCTCAGGGCAGGCCCCGGCGTTCAGAAGCGTCGTTCTGATTCCAAACAGCTCGCCGCGCGGCTTCTCCTCTGGCAACCGCCTGCAGCTCTGGCGCAGTCTCTCCGAATCCAAGTGGCCACGCTCCTCTCCTCCTCCTCAGGGCAGGCCCCGGTGTCCTGAGTCCACACAGTTCTCCCCGCCACTCCTCCCCCGGGCAGCCGCCGGAGCCCCAGTGGCTGCTCCGAGTCCCAGCGCTGTGCCCAGCGGCCTCCTCTATGGCGCTCCAGCGGGGGGAGGGGCGTCTCGCCGGCAGTTCTACTTCACAAAGTTTCCTGCGTTCCGGGACCCCCGTCCCATCCGGGATGCCCCCCCAGGGGGTGAGAGTCACCCGGCTACTTTGAGTTGGTCCCAAGCGTCTCAATATCTCCTCTCTTGAATCCTGAGTTCTGGAGCAACACGTAATGCAGCCACCCTCTAGGCCGCCATCTTGAAAACCCCCTCTTCAAATATTTCTTCCAGTAAAAATCTTCATGATTTCTTCCACACTCTAGAGCCTAGAATGATGATGATTTAGCTCATTCTAAATGCCTGGATTAGTCTGATCCTCTAGAAAGAGAAATGAACTCCTGGAGTAGTATCTTGATTGGTGAATATTAGTTTAGTGTCGTAGGTGATAATGAATAAGTTCTTCATCCAGAGATTAGGATCTTGTCATTAGCACAGAATCTATGTTCCAACCTATGATTTCAGTAAATGGAATTGTACAATTAGCTACTGAGGCATAGTTAACTTTCTCCACACAGTGGCTGAGGTCAGTGTCATTCAGTAAGGATATGATTCTGCAGTTTAGCAATTTGGATCATGTTGTTCTTCTGGTCTGGGTTAGATTAACTCATGTATATGTGATTAACTTCTAGATCAGCTAAGGACTGACTGGATGGCTTCAGTAAATGCAACTACCCATGTTCTACCTGTGTTTCACCCCCAGAAAGTTACACTGAGCTTGTTCACCTGAGAGCAGGCTGGGTTCCAAGAGCTCAGGAGGAAACAGGCAAGGTCTTCTGATGTTCAGACTTGGAAGAATCCCGTTGTCACATTCATCATATTTTATTCACAAAAACAAGTTAGAAGGCAAGTCCAGATCTAAGAGGTGGGGAACTGACTCCACTTCATGATGGCAGAATTGGAGTCACAGTGAAGACAGCATGGATAGAGGGAAACAGAAACAACCATGGCTATCTTCACAATCAATCTTCCACATGACATTTCTTATTTTATTTCTTGACTGAAATCTTATTTCAACACTAAGCCCCAAGAGACCAGTTCCTCCTGCAAAGTCATCATGACTCAATTTAAATTCAAGTCTATGCTCCAAACCCAGATTCCAGTGTTCTTCTTACCACTTACACACTTGTGATGTTAGTTTTTTATCTGATTATTTCCCACTGAATTCTACCCTGTGTTCCTCATACCCACTCGATCATGAAGGCTGAATGAACTCAGTCCAAATGTATTCTCCAATAGTGATTTCATTTATTCTCTGGGTTTTAGTCATGTCTTTTGTTTCCCTTTTTATCATCAGATGGTTCTCTATCCTGTCACTAGTAATACTATATGTGCAATAAATGATTATAAATTGATCTTATCATGAAAAAAGATGGCAGGTAGGAAGCAGAGAACTTAAAGGAAAAATAAAAACAATGATTATATAGTGGCAACAAAGGAAAATTCAGTAGAATCTGCATAAGAAAGTCCCAAGGAGGGATGTAAATCATGTGCCAGTTGGACTGATATCCCTACTGCCAACCACTAATTCCACAATAAAATATGAGGGGAAGAAGAGTCTGTGGTTTGAGTGTTTCAGTAAACCTCAAGTCAAGATTGACATGAGATGATGCACAGGGACCTGGACCAAAGAGTCAAATTAGTCTTTGAAAGCACCAAGCCAAATATGAAGCTTAATGGAGTCTGTATGGTCAAAGCTCAAAAGAATAAATGCTATCAAATACTAGGCATTTCCTTTGCAGACTGTATAGCATCTCTCAATTCTGGGATACGAGTGAATTTTAAGTCATTTATCATCCAATGAAGAAAATAGATTTATGGTCAGTTGAAAGAAGAAATTGACTAGAGGGGAGGGTTGCAGCATAGCTCTGTGAACAGACGACTGGGTGACTTGGAATCATGGTCAGAATCATGAAGCTACCAAATAGAGACCCAGTCAGGAATCAGGATGGTCAAGATCATGTAGCCAGGCCAGCGTCAAAAAGACAGAGGTCAAGAGGAATGGAGGGGATGAAAACACCTAGTGGGAAGGCCAGTGGAAAACTGCCTCCCAGACTCCCTAGCCCATAAGCAGGCATGGTCACTAATGGTCAGGGTAGACAAGTGGTCCACCTGAACTCTTGAACTTGAATGGTAAAGATATCTGCAGTTTGTCAAATTACAGATCATATGGATGATTTCAATCAGCCACACAAACATGGCTAATGCTACCCTTATGCATTTAAATCAAGACAAATGAGATTTCAAACAGATGATATGATTTATACAGATTATACAATTTGTAAAAATTTTCAGGGTTTTTAAACTTTTGGTTTGGTTTTTAGACAGGGCTGATTATAATATGATGCACCTTATTGTTAAAAGCCCTCCTAAATCATGAGTAGGTTTTCATATTGAGTGATTTTATTCCTCTTCCATTTAGTAACAAAGAATGACTTACGCAAACCACAGGATTTGAAGTTAAATTAATCTTCTTCCATCCCTGTGTTATATCCCTACAACTCTAAGAGTGTAATATACACCAGTCTCTTTCCATTGTCTATGTATGTGAGAACTCCTACCTCAGGATTCTGTCAGTCTAGAGTAGTTCAGAAAAACATTATTAATCACAAGTACTCAAGTCAAGTCTATTTCCTGACTCAATGGAAATAAATTATGATAAATAAAGACAAATAAAATAAGAATATTGAAAACAACAACAACAAACTCTAGCAGGTCATAAGAAAATCCCTTAGGATTAGAATATTCTTGACATAATTTAAATTTTTAGCATTCAAATGTGTGTGTGTGGTGTGATGATAATAATTTTCTAGAACCTTAATTAATTTTACTGTTTGAATAGTGTATGATGCTGATAAGCTTAAGGAAAATGGTGTTCTGGTCTTTAATCAGATAATAGATGTCAGTATCTGATTAAAGTATGCATAAATAAGGAGGAGAATGATTGGGGAGAAGGTTCTAGGAAGGTTTTAATTTGAAATATTTATCATCCCCATCTGTCAATTAATACGTCTTACTTTTTTTCTTTGAAACTACTAATAAATCTATTGGAAAGAGAACATATTTTGCTTTCTTGTTGACTAATGTTGAGTTCATAGTTGAAAAGAATCCATTATTTTCATATCCATAATATCTCAAGTATTTCAAACTCATGGCAAGAAAAACATGATGTTCTAACCCATTAGAAATTTGTGTTCTTTGATCACAATGATATAAGGGTTTGTGTGTTTATGCATAAGAGTTAGCAGGGAATGCACAAAACTGGAAATAAGTCATGTATTAGAATGAAAAATTAGTAAGAAGTTGTTTTCTCTTTTGTTCAAACCCTTTAAAAGTTGTTGGCATATTGATTTGGTAAGAAAAATGAATTCTGTTTGTCATATTACTCAAAAATATAAATATCATGATTCTGTATATTGCAGTTGTCTTAGAACTATAATTAATTACTATATATTGAAAGGAAATGAGGAACCTGGTTTTCTATTTCTAAAAAAATATATATACAGCTGTGTGTAACAGGAAAGAATGTGGGGCTACATTGTATATGTTTAATGCCATCACCTTTAAAACAAATCAAATTTCCAGCAACTCCCATAAATAACAAATTCCCAAACCCTGAAATAAAAATAGACTCTGAGCCAAAAGACTTGGTCTGAACTCTTTATGTTAAAGCCAAAAGCTTCTTTTCTACTTAGAGATTATTAACTCCTCAGCCTTCCCTAGTTTTCCAATGCATGTTGGATTAGAAGTAGGGAACAGAAGGATTTGGGGAAGCAACGTGAGACAGGGGATGTTGGAAAATGCAAGAAAAGTAATGGTTGGCATGTGACAACAGGAAAAGATCCCATGGGGTTGTGTATTAAATCATCACCTTAAAAACAGCAACAACAATAACATTTAATATTTCCTAAGTGCTTTTTTTATGCTAGATACTGGGAACCAAATGATTTGTATGGATTTTAAATATCAAATTCTCACAGCAAACTCATTATTTCCTTCCTATATACAAGGACACAGAAGCTCAGAATAGTCTTGCCCAAGGTCACAGACTTAGTGAGTTACAATTAGAACTTGAATCCCAACATTGTACAAGGAAGGCTCCCCTCAACAAATGAATCGATGTTCATCTTAATGACGTTTTTATAGTTACTAATTTCAGCGCAGGAAAGTACACATACATCCTTACGAAAGTATTTGGATGATAAAAAACCTCATGCATATGGTGTAAGATTTGATTCTCAAGAAAATTCATATATGTGTGCATTCTTTCCCTAATCAATGAAACATTGCTGCCTCACTCTACTTTCTCCCTAATTTTTACTTCTAAGTTAATATTCCACTCATGTTGAATAACATTTAATAAGATTTTTAACAAAATGTACTTACAGTACCTAGTATTTTTCTTCCCAGGCATTTAAAATTCTTTTCAAAAAATTTCAAAAAACACAATTATAGTTCTCTCAAGGGTTTTGAATATAGTCTAAGAAGATGTTGCGGTATTAGTTTGTAAAATGCTGAGTCAAAGGCTAACATTCTCAGAATGTCACATGGTTAAGTCACTCAGGGCCATAGCCTATCTGCTCATTCCAACTTATTATAGGCTTTTAAAAGTAAATAGAGGGACATTTCCTCTCATTAGCCATATTCAGAAACTAGTCATGATAAAAGCATGTATTTGTTTGTGCAGTTTTCAGTTTCCTAGGAACTAGAGCTTTTTGAAATAATCACCTGATGGGTCAAAATTCATTGTGTGCTGAAATTATTTGTCACTACCAGGGCCCTTGAATACAGGAGCTGACTCAACTCAAGGGAGTTGATTTGCTTTAGACTTTCTTGTATTAATAGGTTATTTTTCTACAATATACATAGGTATAAAATCTGTAATATATTCTCATATTTTTGCTACCTCAAAGAGAAAACCAACTGACTTATGCCTGATTTGGTATCTTAAAGAAGATGAGTAGTTAAAAGACTTCCCTTTATAAAGAAGAATGTAACTCATTCTGAGCCAACCCTACCCATCCCCAAGCACTGTCATGAAGACTTCAATGCACATCTTGCTGTGGGAATCAGCACAATCTGATCCACAGGGTTCCTGTGAAGGTATGTCTTATTTGAATGGGGCTCAACATTCAGTTGAAACAACCACCCACAGCAGAAGATAAAAAGAAATCACAATGTACACTTAAATGAATCCCCAGGTACAGGATCTGATACCCAAAGAGGAAGGGAGAAGCACATACATAACAGAAGTTCGTGCTAGCATTTGAATAGTTTTGAGCTCATAAACTGAGCATACCTACCCATTTTATAGAGATGTAAGATCTTGAAAAGTTTGGATTTGAAGATGTTGTTGAGACTCATGTTGAGATCAAGATTAGGTCTCATCACATGAATGTAAGATGCAGAGCCAGGTATCAAAAGAGTGTACCCATGCATGATTTTGGGGGTCTTGGATACTTCATCAGAAAATTGAGGAACTTGGTCTAGTTTGGTGGCTTAACACTTTAAGCATGACATTGTTATGGTTTAGACATGGGGTATCCCCACAAGCTTTTGCAGAGGTGAAAAGATTAGATTATGAGAGCTATAACCAAATCAGTGGATTAATCTACCGCTATGGCTTAACTAGGTGGAAACCATAGTCAGAAAGGGTATGTCTGGAGAAAGGAGGTCACTGGGGATGTGACTTTGTGGTTTATATTCCTGTGTTAAACAGAGTTATCTGCTTCCTGATTGCTATATCCTGAGCTGCTTTTCTCTGATATGCCTCCTGCCTTGATGTTCTGCCTTGCCTAGGGCCTAGAACTGTGGAATCAGCCAACCATGGACTGAAACTCTGAAACCATGAGCCAAAATGAAGTTTTCCTCCTCTACATTGTTCTTGTCAGGTCTTTTGGTCACAGCATTGAAAAAATTTACTAAAATAGAAGTGGTTAAGGAACTCATTCCTGTCTACATTTCTCTGAATACCAAGGAAACCTCCCAAGAAATATGAGACACACAGAAGAATGACTAGAATGTATAATATCAGAGGTTTATGACTCTCTTCCTCTAATTTGCCTATAATATGTATCTGCTATGAAATCAGAACAAAATTTCTGCACAGGAAGAACAAAGTTTGCACAGGTAACATATAAGAAAATGGGAAATCATTTTTATTTCATTTGCTTCTTTTGAAGCATCCTAATATTGGGGACTGAAGTATCCTTCTGGGATATAATTTCTGATAATAACTGAAGGATTTTTATTATTTAAAGGATTGCATTATTATTTAAGTGTTAATTGATATCAGGATATTTTGATACAGTTCTAATGTTTCACAAAAGTTTTCTCAAAGCACTCTGGCTCAGATACTCTCAAACTTTGTTCAAATTGGCAATGGCTTTGCTGAATGTTTGTCACCATAACCTGTAGGAAATAATACATATCTGTGACCTGAAAAGGGATGTTTTTGGACCTGGCAGAAAGGAAAAGTCATGCCATTGGATTGTCTTCCTCAATCGACTTTAATCCTTAATTCCCTGGACTCTTTTAAAACATTCAAGTCTCACTCCATATTAAATAAGTGATTCTGGATGTGTTCAAGAAAATAAATATTTTGTTTGTTACATGTGTTAATTATAGAATACTTGCACATTTACAAAAAGATAATTCAGAGAAACTTTCACCAATGTGATGATTTCGATATGAAGTGTCCCCCAAAAGCTCATGTGTGAGACAATGCAGGAAGGTTCAGAGGTGAAATGGTTATGGGAGTTGTAACTTAACCAGTAGATTAATCCAATGATGGATTAATGGGTGCCAACTGTAGGCAGGTAAGGTATGACTAGAGGAAGTAGGTCCCTGGGTATGTGACCTTGGGGTTTATACTTTGTCCCTGGTGAGCAGAGTTTTCTGTTTCCTGGTGATCATGTGCTGAGTTGCTTTCCTTAACCATGCATTTCCACCATGATGTTCTGCCTCACCTCAGGCCCAGGGCTATGGAGTTGGTCATCTATGGACTGAGACCTCTGAAACCATGAGACAAAATAAACTCTTCTTCCTTTATGTTGTTCTTGTCTGCTCTTTTGTTCATAGTGATGAAGAAGTTGACCCAAACACCCTATTATTATCATCTAATATTAAAGATATACTTGATATAATTATTGAATAAAAATAGCACATGATTTCTAACTAAAGTCCATGCTTAATTCAAATTTAGTTTTCACTTTTTTTTTTTTTAACTGTTCTAGGCTCTCACCACCTTGTCATATTCCTTTAGGTTCCTCTTGGCTATGACAGTTTCTCCAATTTTATTGCTTTTGAGTGGCCTGGCAGCTTGAAAAGGACTAGTCAGGTACAAGGAGAATGTCCCTCTGTTTGTATTTGTCTGTTTTTCCCTCAAGACTAGACTGAGGTTAGGGTTTTTGGAGAAAGACCACATAGGTTAGGTACTGTTCTCATCACATCATTTCAATCCTACATGCTACCAACATGACACTATTGTTGGTGTTGACCTTGACCACTGTAAAATTACATTTTCTTTTCCCTTTTCATACTTCTCTGTTCAGAAGGAAATCATCAAATGCAGTTCACACTGCATTTGGGAAGGGAAGGGACTCATGTTCCACTTCTGTGAAGGGAGAATATCTGTATAAATTATCTGGAATTCTTTTGCTTGTGAGATTCATTTATTTTTCCCACACCTTTTTTTTCAGAATCATCTGTTTATACCAATATTGACTGGTGGATATTACATTATACTCTGGGTTATAATTCAATAGGATGATATTTATTTCACTTTGCAAACTGTTCCTGTTTTGGACATTGAGAATCCTTCTAGTTGGCTCTTATATAAATTATGGTATTGATTTTTGAGCTTTAAACTCTTCTTGTGTACTTCCTGCCCTAGCCTTCCTTAGAAGCAGCTATTTCTCCAAGCAGCCCTAGTTCCCTTTATTGGAGAATGGTATTAGAAACCGTTAAAACCACTAATACTATTGGACATGCTTTTTGCTTCTAGAGTGTTGTTGATTCAGGTCTTCTCAATAGACAAAATTGCAAAAATTTGTTCGTGTGTGTGTGTGTGTGTGCTATCAACCAGTGAATGTATACATATCTGCATTAAAATAACATGAATCTCTTCTGATGTGGTCAACTTAAATCCATCACCACATGGATCATTCTAGCTTCTCCTCTTTGACTGTCCATAATCACCTATTCCAACAGTGAGAAACCTGGCTCCTTGCCTATCATTTAACTGCATGAGTGTTCAAGTCCAGTATACAGGTAGAATAGGTGAAGTTGTTTATTCCTGTAGTGCATCTTTCCATTGAATATCACAATACCTGCTTCAGAGTTATTGGGTAAATTAAACGGATTAATGAAGGTGAACCCCAATTAAAGTGCTGAAAAGGAGCAGGTAATTACTAAACGTTAGTCACTTTTCTATTTGATGTCCCAATAGCTTCTTAACATGTCTCAAAAGGAAAAAAAAAAAAAAAAAAGAAAGAAGTGAGAAAAAAAGACATTTCCTCCTGCTTTTTAACTTTGATTTCTAGGGTAAGCATGAACTATTTAGTTTCCCCAAAGGATCATTTGGGGATATATAACATTATGATACCCAGTCTACCCCAAGAGTCATTAAATTAGAATATTTGATGGTGGTGGTAAGGGTAGAAGAAAGAGCTTCAGTAGCATTTAAAGCTCTCCAAGTGATTTCATGTTGTCTTAGTCAATTCAGGCTGCTGTAGCAAATAGACTACAGACTGGATGGCTTAAGCAACATTTATTTTACACTGTTGTAGAGTCTGAGAAGTGTCAGATCAAGGTGTCAGATAATCCAACGCTTGGTGAGGGCTTCTGCCTGGTTTGTCTTCTTATCCTGTGCTCACATGATAGACAGCAGAGAGGAAAGCAAGATCTTCCACATCACCTTTTACTGGGGCACTAATCCCATTTACAGGGGTTTCACCCTCATGACCTAATGACCTTCTGAAGGGCACACCCCCAAATACCATCACGTTGGGGATTAGTCTGAACGTATGAACTTTAGGGGGACATAAATATTTAGTTCATAGCAAATAAACAGCCAAATTTGAGAACCACAAAGCAGAGCAAAATAGTTCTTCTACTCCAATTTTCCCAGATTTCTCTGACTCAATGGTTTGAGAACGATTTCAGAATGACTAGAAAGAGCAGCTTGGCTGAATGTGCACATGAGTCATCAAAAAATAGTATCAGAGCTGTGATGAGTAATTTCCCCTGTGTCTCCAAATCCAATTCTCAGGACCATGTTTCCCTTAATTAGCTCAGCACAGTCAAGGAGAGGGCAAGGTGAAGTGCCACCCCTACCTCAGGTCTGCACATTCAAACTTCTGACTTTCTTGTTGCTATTTCCGATTCCAGGTGGTGGCTCCCTCTGCTTTGATGACATGTGTTTCTGACTCAACAATGACTGTTACAGCATTTCATTTGCTCTAGATTATTCTAACTGCTTGGGTAGTGATACAAATACATATGTTTTTTTTTTCTTTTCTTCTCTCCTTCCTTCTTCCTTTACCTCGGCATGTCCCAAATTATGTTTGAATAAGTTATTTTAATGTAATATGTTAAGAAATATATTGAAAAATGGTTGCTTTGGTCCAAGAGCTTTTTAGAAAATACTTCATATTATTTCCAACATCTACAACACTTATGAACCTATTAAAGATAAAGTGATTTCCTAAAATAATGTAAACTGATTTAGTTTAAATTATACACACAGTTTTTGGGGAACATTATGGGGGTGATAGGACACTCTAAAGAAAAGCTCTAGTCTGTGGCACAGTGTAGGGAAATAATTAGTACATATGTAAAAAAGGGTGTAGACATGGTGGTACACACTTGTGATCCCAGCAACTCTGGAGGCTGAGGCAGGAGGATCCCAAGAAGTTCAGCCTCAGCAACTTTACCAGGGCCTAACCAACTTAGTGAGACCCTAAAAAGGGTTAGGGATGTAGCCTCAGTAGTAAAGCACCCCTGGCTTCAATCCTCAATATCTAAAAAACAAACGAATGAATGAATAAATAAATAAGTAAATAAAGTCTACTCTTTTCTTTCATGATACAATCCAGTGTCATCAATGAAACCTATTTTTATACTCAAAACTCTATTCCAAATCAATGTCTGTTGTTCATGCCAAGAAATACAAAAGAAAAAGAAAAGAAAAGCCTATTTGAAGCCAGGATCATGCCCATAATTCCAACTACTCAGGAGAACGAGGCAGAAGAATGAGGATGGCAAGTTCAAGACCAACTTCGGTAATTTAGCAAGACCCTGTCTCAAAACTAAAACAACAACAACAACCAACATATATAAAAATAATTAGGGCTGAGGACAGAGCTCAGTGGCAGAACACTTTTCCAGCCTGGGCTAGGTTCTGGGTTCAGTCCACAGCAGCACGAAACAACAGCACCCCATTCAAATCTACTTTGTAAGCTTCAGAATCACTCTTTTACTGACTAGCTCAGTTGGAACAGTCATATTCCAAACTCAGGCACTTCTATGTGAATCATTTCATTAATTCTTTACATCATTCCTGTAAGAAATCATCCTTCTAAAAGCAGATAGTGAAAAGATTTTCAGACAAATGAAAATATTTGTCTAAACCAGAGTCCTCAACCTCGACACTATTGATATTTTGAACTATATCATTCTTTGTTGAGGGCTCATCATGTGCACGGTAGAACTATTAGAAGCATCACTTGCCCTTTACCTACTATGCACTAATAATAGCCTCCAGCCCTCTTCCAAGATATCTAGAATCTTTCTATATATTGCCAAATACCCTCTCTGGAGAAAAGATATTTCACTGAGTTTTTCATCAGCTGAAAAACCATTGTTCTAAATACACGTGCAGTAAATAAGATAATTAAGTCTCTGGTTCTAGTTTTCTTCATGGACACTTATCAGCATTTCTAAGACAGTGGCTTTATGGTCCAAGCCCCATCAGTTGTGCTTATTTGCTAAACCCTTTATTTCTTATGGGTGAGCTGGGTCAGTGCAAATGCCCCGGGTCTGCTCTGAATTCATGTATAACTTGTCTTGGGTTATGCACACAAGAATCTGTGTGGTATTTGTATCAACTAGAATGTCCAAATGAATCCCTACCACTGGAAAAACAGATGGTGGGCCTGTCATAACAACTCTGGACATACAGTCTGGGGCTATTGTTGGCACTCCACAGCTCAATAATCTCCTGGTGTATGTGCCAGTGTCCAAGTTGGCATCGAGTTTCTTTATCACTGTTAAATCCTTTGCACACAATGACGATGATTAGATTTTCTTCCTTTGCCTCTCTGGCATTTTGTTTTCTTCTAAATGTTAGCCAGATCTCGTCTCACAGACTCTTCTGTCAATTAGAAGACCTCTTTTCCTTTTGTAATCCCACTACAGGCCACCCTGCTTCCACATTCCTCATCACCTGGATCACCTTCAACCATCTTTTAGAAGTTCTACCTCTTTATTTTTCCCCCTTGGGAATTTAATGCCTGTTTCTTGTATTTTGTCCCATTCTCCTCTGTGAAAAAATTTGCAATATCCATTTATTTCTACTCACAGCTACTTGTTCTGTCAATAAATTATCTCTTTCCTGCTTCTCAGGAGGCTGAATGGCCCCTTTTGTTTCCTCTCACTGAGTGATAACACATCTTAAAATCAATTATATATAGACAAGAAGGCTGGAAGTTAGGAAGGCAGGCAGGCGGGAAGGAAGGAAGGAAGGAAAAAGAAAAGGAAAGGAAGAAAATTCTTTTAAAAAGAAACAAAAACCAACACATGGTAGTGTATGCCTGTAATCCAGAGTGTCAGGTAGAAGGATTGTGAGTTCAAAGCCAGCCTCAGCAACTTAGCAAGGTTCTAAGAAGCATAGTGAGACCCTGTCTCAAAATAAAAAAGAAAACGACTGAAGATGTGGTTCAGTGGCTAAGTGCCCCTGGGTTTAATCCCTGGTATCCAAAAAAAAAAAAAAAAAAAAAAACAATTCTGGGCTGGCATACCCTTGATAAAGTTTGTAACTTATATGATGTCCTGTGAGACTCTTTGGACTCTGAATTTCAGAAGACACCAAGGCTAGAGCCAACAGTTCTGAGTTGACTGAGATGTGTTTAGCCCCAAGGCTGAGCTGTGCCAAGCACAGGAAACCAAAAGAAAAGACAACAGCTTTCCGTTCTTGTGCTCTCTCTAGCTTTCCAGGAGGGCTGTAAGTGTCAAACTGCCTCAGGATGAAAGATTACCTCTTAGCACACCAGGTAGGTTTGCTTTTCAAACTCTTTGCATAATTTCACAGGGATTAGAAATACATTCTTTTTTTTTTTTGCATTTATGAACCTTTTACTAAGAAAATATATAACTATAATATAAAATTTCAAGGACATAATCAATTTATACCTCTTTGAAAAGAGAGATTACTAAGCTATAACAGCCTAGATCTTTAGCCTAAGATAGACAGGTATCATATTTTTTTTTTCTTTTTAGAAATTATTTATTTATTTTTAAATTTTTTACAGACTACATTTTGATTCATTGTACACAAATGGGCTACATCATTTCGTTTCCATGGTTGTACATGATGTAGATTCGTACCATTCGTGTAATCATACATGTACGTAGGATAATGATGTTTGTCTCATTCGAATCTTCATCACCTTGGCTTAGGATCAGACTTCCTCAACAAGACTACCAAAGCACAAGAAATCAAAGCAAGAATCAATAAATGGGATGGACTCCAACTAAAAAGTTTTTTCTCAGCAAAGGATACAATCAAGAATATGAAGTGAGAGCCTTCAGAGTGGGAGAAAATCTTTTCCATACATTCTTTTTAATTTAGAGGAGGGGAAAGAAACCCTCAAAATTGTGTTGTTTCACAACAGGGTAAAGTATATCTCACTGGGACCATGTTTAAACAAACACTAATTAGTATTCCAGAGTAGTGTTTCCTAAAACTTTACCTTAAAAAGTATAGCCTTTTTTTTTTTAAGGTACCAGAGATATACTTACTTTTAAGATAAATTGTTTCATAAACTTCTGAAAATACATACCAAACACTTTTCTCACTAAAATTAATTTTGAATCTCTTCCTATTAATTTAAAAATACAACTATACCTCAAATCATCTTGTGCTGAAGAAACTGTTTTCTCCTTAAAACTTAATGTTACATCTACTTCCTTGTTTATTTTAAAGCTTCCCAATACATGAGTATAGATAGACACCCAAACTTGTGAACTGTTTTAGGTGTGAAAAGATTAAATTCTAGGGAAGTAAAAGACAATGTTGGATGACTTTGGAAAACAAAATTTCAATGAAAACTATAGAACACTAAAGAAAGAAACTGAAGAAGACCTTAGATGATGAAAAAAATCTCTCATGCTCTTGGACAGGCAGAATTAATATTGTCAAAATGGCCATACTACCAAAAGTGTTATACAGATTCAATGCAATTCCTATTAAAATCCCAATGACATTCTTCATAGAAATAGAAAAAGCAATCATGAAATTTTGGAAAAATAAGAGACCCAGAATAGCCAAAGTTATTAGCTACAGGAGTGAATCAGGAGGCATCACACAACCAGACTTTAAATTACACTACAGAGCAACAGTAACAAAAACAGCATGGTATTGGCACCAAAACAGACATGTAGACCAATGGTACAAAATAGAAAATACAGAGTCAAACCCACATAAATACTGTTATCTCATACTAGACAAAGGTGTCAAAAATATACATTGGAGAAAAGAGAGCCTCTTAAAAAAATGGTGCGAGAAAAACTGGAAATCCATATGTAACAAAATTAAATTAAACCTCTATCTCTTGCCCTGCACAAAAATCAACTCAAAGTAGATAAAAGACATATGCACTAAAACAGACTCTGCACCTAACAGAAGAAAAAGTAGGCCCAAATCTTCATCATGTCAGTTTATTACCTGACTTCCTCAACGAGACTCCTAAAGTGCAAGAAGTAAAATTAAGAATCAATAAATGGGATGGATTCAAACTAAAAAACTTCTCCTCAGCAAAGGAAACAATCAACAATTTGAAGAGAGAACCTTCAGAATAGGAAAAAATCTTTACCAGATGAACCTCAGATAGAGCACTAATCTCCAAGATATATGAAGAACTCAAAAAACTTAACACCAAAAAACCAATAACCCAATCAATAAATGGGCTAAGAAACTGAACAGATACTTCACAGAAGAAGAAATGCATTCGATCAATAAACATATGAAAAATGTTTATCATCTCTTGCAATTAAAGAAATGCAAATCAAAACTGCTCTAAGAGTTCATCTTACTCCAGTCAGAATGCAATTATCAAAAATACAAGCAATAATAAGTATTGGTGAGGATGTGGGGAAAAAGGTAGACTTATACAATGTTGGTGGGACTGCAGATTGGTGCAAACACTTTGGAAAGCAAGATGGAGATTATTAAGAAAACTTGGAATGGAACCACCATTTGACCCAGCTATCCCATTCCTCCGTCAACACCCAAAGGACTTAATATCAGCATACTACAGTGACACAGTCACATCAATGTTTATAGCAGTTCAATTCATAATAGTTAGATTGTGGAAGCAAGCTAGATGCCCTTCAAACTGTGGTATATATACACAATGAATATTATTCAGCCATAAAGAAGAATAAAATTATGGCATTTTCAGGTAAATGGATGGAGTTGGAGAATATCATCCTAAGTGAGATAAGCCAATCCCAAGAAATCAAAGGCCAAATGTTTTCTCTGATAAGTGGATGATGATACATAATGAGGGCAGAGAGGATAAGGGAAGAATGGAGGAAGAATGAATTGTGTAAAGAGAAATAAGGGGTGGGGAGGAGGCAGGGGGAAGGAAAGGCAATGGAATAAGACAAACATCATTATCCTATGTACATGTATGATTACACAAATGGTGTGACTCTACTTTGTGTACAACCAGAGAAATGAGTTGTGCCCCATTTGTGCACAATGAATCAAAAAAATAATAATAATAAAAGAAAAATACATATTGGAAAGTAATGTAAAATATATGTAAGACACACACATATCCAAAAAAAAAGAAAATGAGGTATATATACACAATGGAATATTACTAAGCCATGAAGAAGACTGAAATTATGGTATTGCCAGTAAATGGATGGAACTGGAGACTATCATGCTAACTGAAATAAGCCAATATCAACAAACCAAAGGCAGAATTGTCTCTCTAATATGTGGTTGCTGGTTCACAATAGGTGGGGAGTAGGGGTTGAGGGAGAAAGGGGAATATCACCAGCTTGGGCAGGGTGGAGTTGTGGGAAGGTGGGGGATGGAGAAGGGAAAGACATTAGAATGAATCAGACATAACTTTTCTGTTTATATATGAATACATAACTCCATATCACTCAGAAATGGGAAGTTACACTCCATGTATATATCAGATCTCGAAATATATTCTACTGTGATTGTAACTTAAAAGAATAAAAATCATCATTAAAAATATTTTAAAAATAAATACATGGGGAGCAGGGGGGAGGGTGGAGTTTGAGGGCAGATGTTCCCACTGCAAATCTATCAGTCAGCATGAGATAGTGACATCGAACAAAGATTTGGAAAGAGAAAGGAAGCCATGAAGAAATCCTTTAAGAACAGTGAGGTTACCTAGAGATAGTCCTACACTTAAGGTCTAATTTCGGGGCTGGGGAGATAGCTCAGCTGGTAGAGTGCTTGCCTTGTAAGCACAAGGCCCTGAGTTCGATCCCAAGTACCCCAAAAAAAACCAAAAAAAAAGGAATCCTAAGGTCTAATTTCATGAGCCTAAATTCCCACTACAAGGCACACAAAGAATTACAGAACAGCACACTGAAACAGATGTCAATCTGAAAATGCATTACACTTAGACCCTGAGCTGGAGCTAAATTCCATCTCATGCCTCTTCTACCTTGCCTTCAGAGCATGCACCACCATTGGACAAATTCCATGTTTTATATTTGTTCATTTTCTTTTGGTGCCAGTGTCAAATAAATATGATGGAAAGAATTTCCATCCATTCTATTAGAACATATCTCCATCTCACAGAAGATGATCTGACACATAGTAGGATCTCAGTACATACTGTTGAATATATCAGTTGCAAATGACAGGGCTGACCCCTTCAAATGGTACTTGAACATCTCCTGTGAGGGTGAGCTCACTGTCTCAAAGGGAGTGTCATTCCACTGAGGCCCCATTAAAATAAATAAATTAATAAAATCAACCTGTACTACCTCAACACCTAGGTAAGTAGTGATGTGACTTTGACTTGCTCTCTGCATGTGCTAATTGACCAGTACAATGATTTCTCTCATTATTGTACACATTCCTCACTGTGTCTACCTTGCTGACCAAAAATCTCCAATTATTAGGAAACTAAAAGCCAAGACATGAAGAGTCAAAGTGTGAGTTCTCTAAGAGCCAGATATGAGGGCTGTGTTCAAACATGACTGAAACTCAAAATGACCACTGGAAAGCAGATGAGATGGGCAAACTCTCCACTTCCCCACTGTTAGGGACATACCTTGATCTCTCACCAGCTTAATAAAATTAACATGTCTTTCTACGCACGTAAATGTAGTTGTGGAATAACATTCTTTTTCTGTCAACAGCTGTTTTTCTTATATTTGGTTTCTTTCTGTACAAAAAGGGGTAGAAGATATGGATAATCTTTTGGCGTCTTTCCCGGGACCCCAGTTTTCCTCTTCTTTCAGAACTGTATTTCTATCTGTAGGAAGTCATAATTTGAGTAGTGTTATCTGTAATCTCAAATAAAGGAGCGGACTCTGATGGAGTAAAATAAATCCAGGCATACTTTCTTACAGCGGTGGGGACCATAAGAACTTCGTGAAGGAAGCATGTATTGGAAACAGGACTGTAAAGTATCAAAAGTGATGATACCCTTGGGACATTTTTGAACCACTTGATCAAGCCTTACCTGAAGCTTGACATGTACTTAGACTATTTGTTTACAGAGACCATTAATTCCTCTCTGCTAAGTGGAACTCCAGCAGTTTTCTGTTGCTTACAGCAGAAAGAATCCTGATACAAATGACACAACTGAATAATCCACCCCCCCCCCCCCCCCCCCCCCTCCAAAGTACCTTCTGTCTCTAAAGCTCTGAACCTCTATTTATGTCTTCTGATGGAGGATTATTCAGAATTAAAAACAAAAATAAATTCAAAGGGCTGCCAAAGACGAGCAAGAGTACTCTAGAGAGATAGGGCTGAGGTGAGGAAACCCTTGGCAGAAAGTCTCTCTTCGGGCACATTTATGGGAAGGGAACTGATTTATGTGAGGCTCATGTCTGCTGTATTTTACAACTGTAATGGCAGTAAATAAAAAGAAATTGTTTCTGTCAGTTTACCACCTCTCTTACTGTGAATGGGAGAAGGTGAAGTGCCCCGATCTTCTAAAAATTCTAAAAAGGTCAACAGAGACTTCCATTCTCCATGGAGTAAAATGGTTTTCCATTTTCAGAGAAGGATGTAGGATCATGTAAACATCTCTTAACAAATTCACTGATGCCCATGGCTTTAATAAATTTAAAAACACACTTACATTGTGCTGCACTGTGATGCTTGCATTTAAATTTAAATGTCATTTATCTACTAAATGTGTTACATATTTGATTGAATTGCATCATGTAACTGGAGCTAGTCTGCATTTGTTTTTCTGTGTTCTTGGGTGCTTATAACACCACAGCACAAAAACATCAAAGACAAAAATATGCATTATTTGATGTTTGCAAAACATCATCAAAGACAAAAATATGCATTAAGTAGAGGTATTTTGGTTTTTCATTTTAGAGGTACACTTAAGTTTTTTTTTTTTATTATGAACCTATCTCTCTCAAAGCTGATAGCTGATAGCATTCTATTATATGTTTGAAGTGAATATCACTGAATTCTAGTGTTAGATTATTTCTTTTAGTTTATAATGACGCATCTGAGAACCCTGAAAGAAAAACACATGGAATAGTCCAATGTAAGACCACCCGAGTGCCATGATTAAGAATAAGTAACTCCAAAACCTGTTTCTTATTTCTTACTCTATTACTTACTGGCTGCACGATGACAGATAAGCTATTTCTCCTGTTTCTGCTTCATTTCCTTTATTTGTAAAATAGATATGATAATACTAGTGGGGCAGAGAATTGTTATAAGGATAAAATGTTTTAATATATGTAAATGTTCACAACAGTACCTAGGATGGTTATTGTTATTTAGGCTCTTGATACCACATTTCCATTTGTGGTAGGTTTTAATATATTCACTTTGGATAAATAAAATGCAATTATAAAAATAATGTTAAGTGGGTCCTCAGATATTGCTATGTAGAAAAGAAAACATGTATTAAGTGTTATATTAAAATGTGTAAAATGTAATAATTATACAATATATGTGTAAAAGTGCAAAAATGTATAAATTATACAATATATGTATAACATATATTGTAACAATATTGTATAACATGCATATTATATAACACTTTGATACGTTTTTCTACTCTATATATCAATATCTGAGGAACCATAACACTATATGTATATAATACAATATAATATATAATTATATGTAATATATGTAATATTTATATATATAGATTAGTTGCAGCTTTATAATTCATACATTCAAAATATGCTATTTTACACACACACATATATATGTGTGTGTGTGTATATATATATCTTACAAAGAATGAAGGTAAGGCAAATTCGAAAAGCAAATGTTAAGAATAATGTGGAATTAATGTAAGATATATTATCTATGATTCAGGATATATGACTGATTCTGAGTCTAGAAAACAAAATGTAATTCAAATCCTAGAATATTACATAAAAATTTTAGAATATCTCATGGATCTTAAATAAATTTAAGAATAATACCTGGATAAATTTCAAAGGTGAGAGAGTTACATTCATCTTAGTCACTATTACACTTCTTCACAGACTTTGTAAATCTGTAATGGCCCATTTACTTCAAGGAAAGTGAAAAAACCTAATAAGAAACCAGTCCAGTCAGGCACAGTGTGCGCGCCAGCAGTTCAAGAGGCTGAGACAGGAGGATCTCAAGTTCAAAGCCAGTCTCAAGCAATGGTGAGGTGTAAGCAATTCAGTGAGACCCTGTCTCTAAATCAAATATAAAATAGTGGCTCAGTGGTGAGTGCCCCTGGGTTCAATCCCTGGTAACCTTACCCTCCCCAAAAACACTCATACATCCTCAAAGAAACAGTTAAGAGGTAAAAAACATCAGGGATTTGGTGGTTCATATCTGGAGGGAGTAGAGAAGGGGAAGGAATCAAGATGACTATGAATTTTTGAATGAATATACTAAGAATGTTGTTCTCTAGAAGAAGAAAGAGACAGGGAGGAGTTGGGAAGACTAAATTTTTGCATAAACTTATGAGTTTGAGGAAATCTATGAAACTCCAAGCAAAAGTGCTTTATAAGACTAGGCATGGAACTACCTTATGACCCAGCTATTCACTCCTTGGTATTTATGCTAAAGAGCTAACGTCATCATACCTTAGTGATACGTACACACCCATGTTTGTGGTAGCACGATTTTAATGGCTGAACCAGTCTAGATGTCCATGAATAAATAAATGAATAAAGAAATGTGGTATATACACACAATGGTAGTTTTATTCAGGCCATAAGGAATAATTGAAATTATGTCATTTGTAGGAAAATGGATGGGATTTGACACCATTTTGTGTTAAGTGAAGTAACTCAAACTGTTTTCTTTCATATGCGGAAAATAGAGAGGAGAAAGAAAAGAAAGGTCGGAGTGGGTCTCCTGAAAATCAAATGGAGATCAGTGGAGTAGAGGAAAGGGATCAGGGAGAGGCAGGAGAGGGAAGGGGAAATATTATGGAATGCTCTTGGCCAAATTATTGTTATATCATGTGCATGTACTAATATTCATACAATTAACAAAAAAATTCCACCATTATGTACAACTATAATGCACCAATAAAAACATGTGCAAAGAAAAAAATAGTGCCTTATGTGGATGTGGATATAGCTCAGTGGTACAGTGCTTGCCTAGCATGTGCAATGCCTTGGGTTTAATCCCCACCATTGCAAACAACAACAAACAAAAAATCTTACAAAAGGTAAAAAGTTGAAGTGGAATTAAAGTAAGAAGCCAAAACTTTAGAAAAGGTACTTAGAAGATATCAAAGAGAATTGGAAGCAGAGTTGTGAGATGAATGAAAATCACCAACAGAACAAGCAGAGAAGAATGGGATCAAAGAAAACCACGGGGAAAGAACCATTAGGTGCCACAGAAGGAAGCTGTCACTCAAGAGTTGGAAGAATCAGGGCAGCCCAGGGTTGTACAGCCTGAAAATGAAGAGTTGGTATTGAGTGAATATCAGTCTACAAGAAAGAGGGAAACTCAACCTTAAAGAGGTAAATCACACAAAGTTTTTATAGAATTTCAAATGGACCATCTTTGTGACTGCTTCAATGTCTTAAAAATGACCAAAACAGACAAATTCTGCAAAATTTTCCACCCTGACATCTCAGCATGTGGGAGAGGGTGTTTAACTGCCCAAGGTCTTGGGTAACATCCAGGGTGTGACAAGGCTTAGCAAAAAAAAAAGAAGGAACTGTATCCTTTTTCCATCATAGAAAACTTTTCTTAGATAATATCCTTCCACTGTCTCTGATGTTCATCATTAAATTTCTATTGCCAAATCAATCAATGATAAGAAGAACAGACTACCTATGCTTCACATCAAACTAATGCAATCTACCATCTTTCCCTGGCACATGAGCACAGAATGAACCAAATTCAGATTCTGCCAAAAACAAGTTGGGGACAAGGGAAGCTTTCAGGAAGAAAATGAGAATTTTTCTAAAATGGCCAGTTGGGTTCAAATGATACTAGGAGTCAAGTAAGTTGGAAAATGAAAAGACATCATTGGACTTGACCTTTAGGAACTCCATGTTACTTAGGTTCCTTTAAGTAACAAATGTGAAATGTCTAAATATAAAGATGGGCAAGGTACAGCCCTGCCACTGAAGTAACAAAGGTTAGAGAGAGAACTTCTGTTGTAAAATTTGTGGGTCTGAAAACCAAATAGACAATTTACACCTGTTTGTTTTATCAAAAGTATCATACCACAACAAATTTCCAAAGAAACAAGATTGCTCAAGATAGTACAAAACTCTATTTGGGACAATTATATTTTCCCCAGCAAGCCCAACCTTTACTGTATTTATTCTTCTGGTCTGAAAACTATGAGGATATATATCTCGATGCTTTTGATTTGAAGAAGAAAGAAAAATAAGATGAAAATTTTCATTATTATCTTGCGTTCTAGGTAAGCATTTGTTGACAGAGGTTCCTCAATTTGAAGGACTACAACTGCAATTCTAAAAAGTTCACTTCAATCAACAAATGCTTTTCTTTTTTATTGTTATGGATTTTTTATTATATGGTGGTAGTGTAATTATTTGAGCACTTTTTTTTGCATGGCATCACAGTTCTTTTTCTTTTCTTTTTTTTTAATTATTTTTAAATTTTTCTTCATGATACTAGGTCTGATCTTATGGCCGTTTAGGAAACAGTAATATGTTTTCTGAAGTAGGATATAGGGGAGAAATAAGAAAGAATTTAAACAACCGTGCAATCCGTTAAGTTGCTCAAGTATCTGACATCTATTTTGAATTGAAAGATCCCTATGGCCCTAAAATTTTTAAAAAGCAGAATAAAATTCAAAACTAGGTATAGTCTCAATGTTGATGATTTAGTTATGTAAAACCTATGTTGTTTGGCCATTAAACTACCAACCCCTTTCCTGACAGAAGTTAATTTTTAATAATGGTCTATTAATTTAAAAATGATACATGCGATTTGCTAAAAATTTGTTGAGAATTTTTGCGTCAATGTTCATTAAAGATATTGGTCTGAAATTTTTTTTCCTCGATGTGTCTCTGTCTTGTTTAGGTATCCGGTTGATATTGGATTCATAGAATGAGTTCGGGAGGGTTCCCTCCTCTTCTATTTCATGGAATACTTTGAGGAGTATTATTGGAATGAGCTCTTCTTTAAAGATTTTGTAGAATTCGGCTGAGAACCCATCTGGTCCCGGACTTTTCTTTGTTGGTAGGCTTTTGATGACCTCTTCTATTTCATTGCTTGAAATTGATTTATTTAAGTTGTGTATGTTCCTCGTTCAGTTTAGGTAATTCATATGTCTCTAGAAACTTGTTGATGTCTTCGAGGTTTTCTATTTTGTTGGAGTATAGATTTTCAAAATAGCTTCTAATTATGTTTTGTATTTCACTCGTGTCTGTTGTGATATTTCCTTGTTCATTCTGAATTTTAGTAATTTGAGTTTTCTCCCTCTTTGTTAGTGTGGCTTAAGGGTTTATCAATTTTGTTTATTTTTTCAAAGAACCAACTATTTATTTTGTTAATTTTTCTGATTGTTTCTTTTGTTTCAATTTCATTGATTTCGGCTCTGATTTTAACTATTTCCTGTCTTCTACTACTTTTGGTGTTGGTCTGCTCTTCTTTTTCTAGGGCTTTGAGCTGTAGTGTTAAGTCGTTTATTTGTTGATTTCTACTTCTTTTGTTGAATGTGCCCCATGAAATAAATCTTCCTCTAAGTACTGCTTTCATAGTGTCCCAGAGATTTTGATATGATGTGTCTTTGTTCTCGTTTTAGCAAACACATACAAAAACATATAAAAAAGATAGTGCACCACGATCAAGTGGGTTTTATCCCAGGGATGCAAGGTTGGTTCAACATCCGGAAATCAATAAATGTCATACACCATATCAACATACTAAAAGTTAAGAATCACATGATTATTTCAATAGATGCAGAAAAAGCATTTGATAAAATACAGCACCCCTTCATGCTCAAAACACTAGAAAAAATTGGGGTAGTGAGAAAATTCCTTAACATTGTAAAGGCCATCTACGCTAAGCCCATGGCCAATATCATTCTAAATGGTGAAAAACTGAAAGCATTCCCCCTAAAAACTGGAACAAGGCAGGGATGCCCTCTTTCACCACTTCTATTCAACATCATTCTTGAGACTCTAGCCAGAGCAATTAGACAAACCAAAGAAATTAAAGGGATTCGAATTGGAAAAGAAGAACTCAACTATCCCTGTTCGCTGATGACATGATTATATATTTAGAGGAACCTGGAAATTCCACCAGAAAACTCTTAGAACTCATAAGTGAATTCAGTAAAGTAGCAGGTTAAAATCAATGCTCATAAATAATGCCTTTTTATACATAAGTAATGAATCTTCAGAAAGAGAAATTAGGAAAACTACCCCATTCACAAGAGCAACAAAAAAATAAAATACTTGGGAATCAATCTCACAAAAGAGGTGAAAGACTTCTACAATGAGAACTACTGAACACTAAAGAAAGAAACTAAAGAAAACCTTAGAAGATGGATAGATCTCCCATGTTCTTGGATAGGCAGAATTAATATTGTCAAAATGGTCATACTACCAAAAGTGCTATACAGATTCAATGCAATTCCAATTAAAATCCCAATGATGTACCTTACAGAAATAGAGCAAGCAATTACAAATTCATCTGGAAGAATAAAAAACCCAGAATAGCTAAAGCAATCCTCAGTAGAAAGAGCGAAGCAGGGGGTATCACAATACCAGATCTTCAACTCTACAAAGCAATAGTAACAAAAACAGCATGGTATTGGCACCAAAATAGACAGGTCAATCAATGGTTCAGAATAGAGGACACAGACACAAACCCAAATAAATACAATTTTCTCATACTAGACAAAGGTGCCAAAAATATGCAATGGAGAAAAGATAGCCTCTTCAACAAATGGTGCTGGGAAAACTGGAAATCCACATGCAACAGAATGAAACTAAACCCCTATCTCTCACCCTGCACAAAACTCAACTCACAATGGATCAAGGACCTCGGAATCGGACCAGAGACCCTGCATGTTATAGAAGAAAAAGTAGGTCCAAACCTTCAACTTGTTGGCTTAGGACAGACTTCCTTAACAGACTCCCATAGCCAAGAAATAAAAGCAAGAATCAACAACTGGGATAGATTCAAACTAAAAAGCTTTTTCTCAGCAAAGGAAACTATCAGTAATGTGAAGAGAGAGCCTACAGAGTGGGAGAATATCTTTGCCACTCATACTTCAGATAGAGCGCTAATCTCCAGAATCTATAAAGAACTCAAAAAACTCTACACCAAGAATACAAATAATCCAATCAACAAATGGGCTAAGGAAATGAACAGACACTTCACAGAAGAAGATATACAAGCAATCAACAGATATATGAAAAAATGTTCAACATCTCTAGTAATAAGAGAAATGCAAATCAAAACTACCCTAAGATTCCATCTCACCCCAATTAGAATGGCGATTATCAAGAACACAAGCAACAATAGGTGTTGGCGAGGATGTGGGGAAAAAGGTACACTCACATTGCTGGTGGGGTTGCAAATTAGTGCAGCCACTCTGGAAAGCAGTATGGAGATTGCTCAGAAAGCTTGTAATGGAATCACCATTTGACCCAGCTATCCCACTCCTTGGCCTATACCCAAAGGACTTAAAATCAGCATACTACAGAGATACAGCCACATCAATGTTCATAGCTGCTCAATTCACCATAGCCAGATTGTGGAACCAACCTAGATGTTCTTCAATTGATGAATGGATAAAGAAACTGTGGCATATATATACAATGGAATATTACTCCGCCAATGAAGAATGATAAAATTATGGCATTTGCAGGCAAATGGATGAAATTGGAGGATATCATGCTAAGTGGATAAGCCAATCTCAAAAAACCAAAGAATGATCTTGCTGATAAGCGGATGAGGACATATAAGGGGGGGTAGGAGGGGTTAGCATTAGGTTAGGGTTAGGTTTAGGGTTAGGGATAAGGAAGGTGGTAAGAATGGAGGAAGGAAGGAATGTATAGAGGGAAAAGAGGGGTGGGAGGGGTGGGGGGGAAGGGAAAAAAATAACAGAATGAATCAAACAATATTGCCCTATGTAAATTTATGATTTTTATAAAATAAAAAAAATGATTAAAAATGATACAATCATCTCAAATCATGTAACACAGAAGGAAATGATTGTTTAATCCTAAAAACTTAATGCTTTTCAAATTCCTTGCTTATTTTAAAGCTTCCCAATACACAAGTATTGTCACCAAAACTTATGAACGGTTCTAATTGTGTATAACCTAAAATATCAGGCAAGTGAAATCAATGTTGGGTTCTTCTGGAGAAAAATAAGAAAAATACTGACTGCAGATCCAAAAATACTATTTTTCCTGTTTTATTGGAAGAGTACCTAGAAGACTAATTACAACTTCTGTGAGCAGAGATTTCACCCAAGCATTGTTGTACTTAGCCATGTAAGAAATTACCAATTACTATGGACAACTAGCCTCTCAAGGGAGAAAGAGCAAAAGGCAGGTGTTAGTGAGTGGAATAGTCATTTTCATCTTTGTAAGCGGGCTGGTGAGCCTCAATGAGAATCAAGTCAGAATGGTCATTACTGGTTCAGGTAAGGAGTTTAGGGTGGCAGGTGTTCTGTTGCTCTTTGTCACCAAAATTCATGAACATTCAGGGACTAATTTGAAGTATATGTAATAGGAGGGCACTGGCCATAACTAAGTTGAAAGTTTTAATAAGGAGAAATTCAGAAGCCCCGGGCTGTGAATTCATTAATTCAGAGGATAAATATTTACATGGGCTTGCCTTCATTTTAATTCTGCTGGATGATTCTCAGGAGTGAAGTGGAATAGAAGAACAACACTAGGCATGTCGTCCGTGACTACCTTTACAGAGAGAACAGGTCGTACAAGTTTATATGTAATTAGCAACGCGTACAGGGATTAAAGTCAGGGTGTGTGCATCTCTCTCCAGTGATTAGTGCCTCCCACTTCAAAGGCCACATGTTCACATACAATACTCAACACAAATATATATTAACAGAGCAGAGGAAAACTGGCCTCCAGATAACAATCATACAAGTTAACACTTAGAGGCAAATGGTAGATTGTACTCTACTACTGGCCCCTAAACTTCACTGTTTCCCGAATCAATAGCAATCATCCATCTTGCATTTTAGGGCTCTTGACTTTGCATGTAGCTTGCAATTTGCTTTGGCCAGAGGTTTATGGACAGAAATTACAGTGTGCAAATTCTAATAACAGACCTTAGGAGGTCTTCTGTGATTCTGTTTGCCCTTTTGTACCTCATTCATCATTATGAGAAGTACATGTGATTAATTAATCCACCTAATCTTAGTAGGGGACGAAGAGCCACATTGGCCGACCTGTGGACCTGCAGCAAGACTAGTGTTGTTGTTTTTACTCATCTTTTTTTGCAGCTGTGAGTAAAAGATCTGAAGAGAACAATTTTGGAGGAGGAAAAAAGTTTATTTGGCGGCTCATGGTTTCAGAGATCTCAGTTTATAGACAACTGGCTCCATTCCTTGGAGCTCAAGGTGAACGTAGAGTATCATGGCAGAAGCTGTGTGGCTGCGAAGAAAGTATCTGGGAACATAGCACCATGGAAGCACACAGAGAAGAGAGATTCCACTGCTAGCGTAAAATATATACCCCAAAGGCATGCCCCCAATGACCCACACCTACAGCACACCCTATGCACATACAGTTGCCACCCAGTTATCCATCAGGTGGATTAATACACTGATTAAGTTTAAGGTTCTCATAACCCAATCATTTTCACCTCTAAGCTTCTTGCAGTGTCTCACGTATGAGTTTTAGGGGACAACGAATATCCAAACCATAGCAATTATGTGGACCAGATGAAACCCAGCCAACTTGTACACAATAAGCAATAATAAACTTTTGTTCTAATTAGCTGGTATTAAGAGGTTTTGCTCTGCAGCATTATTTCTACAAAATTTAACCAATAGAAAGCGCACACAGAATACTTAAAAGGCAGCTATGCCCACTAGGGAAGTGGTTGTAGGTGGCTTTGCTTTTAATAACAGACAGTAAACTTTAACATTTGGATGGGTATTTTATGTCTGAAGGAGAGTGTGAGAAAATGTATGGGAAAAAAGAAGATCCATGCCTTTGGAAACACAGAAAGCAACTTGGAATAACAAGCTTTGCATAACTCTCCAGCCAAGGATGCAGTGGTGACTTCTGTTCAAGTTTACAAAATGAGGCTGGTTTGTAGAAAGAATTGAGAAAGATATTGGATAAGATTTCTTTCTTCTTCTTCCTGCCTTGATGACAGGAATGGTGTTTTTGTGTTTGTTTGTTTTTTGTTTTATTCATTGTTATCTGAAAGGGATCAGTGTGTACTCCGACTGGTTGAAATGAGAGCAATTGGATCGTTCTAAGATGAAGCTATGCATTTGCATTAGTGACAGATTCCTCTTTCACACATTATGTATGACTATGGTGCATGGGGTTAATACAGTAATAGAGTATTGAGATGTGATAAAAAGTCACAATGTATAAAATATTTTATAGAGACTATGAATTTGGAATGAGTCACCAGACCCCAGTGGAGAATACTTCTACTGCTCTTTAATATATATTGCTAAGACTGCAGTATTCTGCAAACAATTTACATACAACAGTGCCATTTAGATGAACATGATGAAAACAGTAACACTAATTTTGGAGGAAACTAACATGAACTGTTTTTAAAACAATTTTCAATCAACTTCTATTTTATCTTGTTTCATTTTCATTAGTTTATTTTATTACACAAATGCACTACACAAATTTAACTGGATATAAGTTGAAGTGAATTTCATAATGCCATTAACCTACACTATTTTTATTGTGTGACTACAACACCTTTCATGAAAATGCTGTTTAAACTAGGGCCTCACATTCTCCTGTGTATAGACTGCACTGAAAATAAATAAGGCAACTTAGACATTTTCTCTGCACTTGTAGGCTGCTACCAGATTTGAGAATTTGAAGAAATATTCTAATCTAGACACGATATAAATAAAATTGGTAGGTAATTTCAAATTCATTTTGGATGCTACTGTCAATTTTTTCTTTTCCTACAGTTCCTGAAAGCATGGCAGTGAATATACACAATTATACAAATACTTCAGACTCCCATAAACCCAACCATCACACATGGAGAAAAAAACAGGTTCTAGTTTCTCTTCTCCAGATCCAGTGTTGGGTAGGATGCCACCCCTGATTTCACTTGAACCAAACACAGATAACAGTTCCAAGACTCAGCTCCAAGAGATCTTTGATGGATTGAGTTTTTATTACTAAACTCACTTAGCAACTGCCCAATCTTCTGTTTCATACTGTTGTGCACATATCTCCTTTGGGTAGTCTTAAAAATGCTAATGTCTTCCTCTTAGACATTTTTCAGTCACAAAAATTTATGATGGCATCCTGTGATATAAGCCCACCATGTGCACTGCAAAACAACATATAAGAAATGAGACAGATTGAGTATTTGCTTGTAGTGATAGAGAAATACACAGAATAGGTGAGGGAGAGGATAGGCCAAATGGTTTCCTTTGATTACATGAATATTCCCCTTAGCATAGATCCACATTATGATAGCATTGAAGCCTGCTTCAAAATCTCCATCTCTGTTTTTATGGTTCGGGCCTTCTGCATCTTGGACTGTGCAGCTGCTGGTTCTTCTAGCTCTCCAGCAGCAGATAGTCATATTGTGGACTATCCAAGCTGCTGGTCATAGTAAGCCAGTCTAATAAATCCCCTTTTATAATCATACAGCCTGTTGATTCTGTCCTCTAGAGAACCCTGACTAATACAGTAGCATTGTTTTTGCCTCCAGTAACTTTTCATGCTTACACACCAACACAGAAACCGAGACACACACATACCATTCAAGGAGAAGCACTCAGGGTTTTATAGTCTTAGGAGTGATTACAAGGTCAAACTAATTTATAGTCCTGGAAGAAGATGTGATTTCAGAACTTAACCAAAACCAAAACCAAAAACCAGGAAGGAATATGAAGACAGCTTACTTAAAGGTTTACCCAGGTAGAGCTGCTAACATTGTAGCACTTTTCCTATTTACTTCCCAAATCTCTTTCCATCAACTTTGCTTAAAATATATTTTATTTTGTTACTCTGAATGAAGCTTCACTAAAGACATATTAATCTTATAAAGACATTTCTGGCAGATTTATTAGGCATTTATTCAAAGATTCATGCCACCTGCCATAAATACTCTCTAGATGCCAACTTCTAGAGAGGACAAAATGAAATTGATTCAGAGGACTTTTCCTCTACCTACTGTATGAAAGAAATAATTGATGTGTTTTGCCATGACTTGTTTTTTAATGCCTACTGGATAATACAAAAATAGGATTGTATTAGTTATCTATTGTTGCATAACAAATTATCCCAAAATGTAATGACCTAAACCAACGACATGTATTATCTCTAGTCTGAAATCTGAATGTGATCTAGCAAGGGCTCCTAGCCCAAATTCTCTAACAGGGGTACAGTCAAGGAGTTCAACAGGAGGTATCATGTCAAGTTTCCAGTGGGAAAATATCTCCATCTAAGTTCCATTACAGGATTTTAGCAGGATTCAGGTCCTTGAAGTCTTGTGAACTGAGACCTTCAGATAGCTAGAGATCATCCTTAGTTCTATATGCTCTGCCTTTTCTATAAATGTGATGGCAACTTAATTTATCAGAGCAAGCAAGAATCAGAGAACTCCTAAGAATTGAATCACTGTATTTTTTTGTTTTTTTTTGCTTTGTTTTATAATCCAATGCTGGAAGTGACATTCCATCATTTTTACCATATCATATTCATTAAAAGTAAGTCATTAGCTTGGTCCATGCTCTAGTGCAGAACATGGAGGCATGAATCACTGGAAACCATTTCAAAAACTATATGCTATGGTGATAGATAAAGTTTGGAGAAGGAAGAAAATGAGCGGTTGAGGGGTATTGGTGGAGACAGTAGGAAACTATGAAAACCTAGGTCCAAGATACTTTACCCACATTCCAAAATTAACTGTGTACAATTGGCCTTGAAAGAGACATTCTTTTTTTTTTTTTTTTTTTTTTTTATTATAAACAAATGGGATACATGTTGTTTCTCTGTTTGTACATGGCGTAAAGGCATACCATTTGTGTAATCATAAATTTACATAGAGTAATGTTGTTTGATTCATTCTTATCTGTAATTTACAACAGGAATCTGCTCAATGATTCACATCCCTCCCCAGTAATGTCAGAGTATGGATCAAGACATTATAATCCTAGGTCTCATATTTCACTAGTGTATAGAAGGAGAAAAGTAGGAAGTGTTGCAGAAAAGGAGTATAAAAAGGTCAGTGATAAATAATTCTCTCAGTTATATAATTATCGTCAATTTCATTGACCAAAAGGAAAGTTACTTCTTTTCTCCTCTTTCACTGCTTCTCCCTTTCTGTTTCATGCTTCAAGTCAACATCATTTAGCATTGCTTCTATCATGGACCAGATTCATACATTTTAATTGAAAAAATTACTAATATAACTGTAGATTTACATAAAGTGGAAAGGAATAATACAAATATATATATATATTTATATATATATATATTCCCTTTTACATTTGTAGCTATAATACTGACCACATACTTAGTGACTTAAAAACAAAAGAAGTACATTCCAAAGGTCAGCTGTCCAAAATAAGTTGCAATCCACTGAAGTCACAGTGAAGGCATAATGCGCATGCCATTGCAGAGGCTTTAAGAGAATCTGTTTTCTTGCTTTTTCTAGCTGTTAGAAGCTGCCTACATGCCTTGGCTTGGGGAATCCTGACAGTAATTGCATTGCTCCACTCACTATTTCCATTCACTGCCCTCTCTTTCCCTTAAAAATACCTTGGGCAATTGCACTGGGTCCACCTGTATAAGGCAGGAGGACATTCTCTCCCGTCTAAAGATCCTAAACTTAACCAAACATAACAAATTCTCCCCGTCTAAAGATCCTAAACTTAACCAAACATAACAAAGCTCCTTCTGCCACGTAAGAGAACATATTCATAGATTCCAGGGATTAAAACAAGGATATCTTGGGAACTAATTTTTCTACTTATCTCTCCTGGGTTTCCAATGATAATAACTAAAATGAATCAATATCAATATTAATTTTGAAGCAATCTACCAATCTTATTCAGGTGGTCTCATTCAGTGAGTGGAACATGTTTCCTTCTCTTCTATGTTCTGAATGATTATGTAGAATGATTTTTTTTCCCTCCTTTTAACTTTTGGTTGAATTTTCTAGCTTAACCGTCTGGACCTGAATATATCTTTTTAGTAGCATTCTAGTAACATATTTAATCTTTAAATAGTCAAAGGACTGTTTAGATTATCTGTTTCATCTTGGTTGAGTTTGGACAGATTATAGTTTTTCAGTGATCAATCCATTTCTTCTAAGTTTATGAGCTAAAGTTATTGGTAATATTCCTTTTATATTTTTTTAGTTGCTATGGGATCTGTAGTGATATGCTTACTTTCATTCTGGTATTATAAATTCATTCTCCTTTCTTTATTTTATTCAATTGGCAATAGGTCTATCAACTTTATTAATTTTCTAGGAGTCTTTTTTATTGATTTTTCTCTATCATTTAAAAAATTTTTAAAAATCTGCTCTTTTCTTCTGCTTGCTTTGAATTTATTTTGCTCTTCATTTACTATTTCTTGAAGGAGAGGCTCTGATTACTGATTTGAAATCTTTCTTCATTTTTAGTATAAGCATTTAGTTTTAAGATTTGTCTTAAAATGCTTTCGGCAGCATCCTACATACTTTGAAATGTTGTATGTTTGTTTTCACTTAATTATATGCATATTTTAAATTTTTTGCTTAAACTTCCTCTTTGACTAAAACTAAAATAATTCTTTGCAACATACCTACTGCTATAAAAATCATCTTAAAAAACTTCTTCAATCAGAAACGATAAAACAAAGAATCTTAGAGCCTTGGGAAGAAAAGAGGGTCAAGATAAAGCATAAAGGTAGGACTGGAGTTGTAGTTCAGTGATAGAGTCCTTGCCTTGCACGTGTGAGGCACTTAGCACCACGTAAAAATAAATAAAATAAAGTAATTGTCCATCTATAACTAAAATAAAAACATTAAAACAAGAAAGAGCATAAAGGTAGACACGTGCAATAAAATATTTTACTTACAAATTTTATACATTATATTTGATAATTAAACAAAAATAACACCATCTTATACTAGATAATGTTATTTAAAAGTAAACGGTCAAAGTTCTAACTCATGATTGAAAATACTTTTCATTTTGTATTTGAAAAATATTGTACTACTTCTTCCTGGCTTCCTTGATTGCTGATGGGAAATCCATTGATAGTAGCATTAATATTCCTCTGCAGATAATGGTTCGTTTCTCTCCACTTGCTTTCAGGGTCTTTCTTTTGCCTTTAGTCTTCATAAAATATGAATTTCCATACATTTGACATCTTAGGTATTTCTTTCTTGAAGGTTTGTATCTTTTGCCAAAGTTGGGAAGTGGGAAGTTTTCAATTATCTTTTAGTCATTCTTTTTCTCCCCTCCTAGGACTTTGACAATATCGATATTGAAACTTTGATTATGTTTCTACCAGTCTCTTAGTGTCTGTTCTCATTTTCCTCCACTTCTACTTTTAGTCCACTTTGTTTTTTAAGTTAGATGAATTACATTGATTTGTTCCCACGTTCCCTTATTCTAGTCTCTGTCATCTGTATTCTAATTTTGAACCTAAGTAGTGATTATTTTTTAAAAATTTCTAATATTGTACTTTCATTGTAACATCCATTTGGTTCTTTTGAAGCATCTATATTTAAGGTAATATTTTCTCTTCTTCTTTCCTTCTTTCTATTTGTTTCCAGAAAATTTATAGTTTATTATTGAGGATTTTCATGATAGCTGATTTAAAATCCTCATCAGAAAATTTCAACATCTACTTCAACTTGTTAATGATGACAGTCAATCAATTGTGTTTTCTCATTCAAGTTGTACATTTTTTCATTCTTGGTGTGATGAGTGATTTTCAGTTGTATCCTGGACATCCTGTCTGTTATACCAGGAGGCCTTGGATTCTGTTTATCCTGTCTGTTATACCAGGAGGCCTCGGATTCTGTTTAAATTTAAATATTTTACTTTAGCAGGAAGTCACCCTTTTTAGATGAAAGGCTAGCTCTGGTCTGTTTTGTGAGCTAGGGATTATTGATAGTTTGTCAGAGCCTATAGCGTAACTGTGGTCTGTTTGGTCTGTCTTCAGGGTCTAATGCCCCTGAAATTCCAGATGTTTCCCATGGAGCACTGGCAAGGAGAAGGATTTTCTTCTAGGTGCTCCTTTATGATTGAACCCCCTTATTAATATCCCCCACCTCCAGCTGTCACAGTATGTCTATTCTAGATGGAGGAAGGAATTCTCAAACCAATAAGGATTGGAAGGGTTTCTCAGTCAGCCTTTCATGTCTGGGTTCCTGCTACCAGTTCTGCCTGGCACACTGGGGTTCCTAATGTAAGCATGAAGTCTCAAGTCTGCTAGTCATTCCAGTCAAAAGTATCCTGTGGCAGGATCCTTTTTTTTTTTTTTTTTTTTTTTTTTTCAGGAGACTTGGAGAGTGCTTCTGGGACCAGTCACTTGTGGTGATGGGAGCCCTACCTACATTTGTGCCCTTTTATACACTAGTGTCCCTGAAAGGGTGAGTCTGAGGACCATGGTGTCAAGAAGGCTTCTCAAACCATTCTTCCTGTGATCTCTCTCTTGCTAGTGTCACCATCAGCTTTGGTATCTTCCTGTGGATGAGGAAGTCTTAAGTCCATTGGAAAAGAGAATCTTTCCCTGGTTGACTATTATTTGCGGTCTCCAAATTGATTTCCTCACCAGGTCTGCCAGTTTTGTGTTTCCTGTGGGGCTTTGATTCCATCTAGAAGAAACATGGGCCAACCCAGTCTCTTTATTGTTGCTACCCTGGGCATCTTTTGGACAAAGTTCACAAAATACTCTTGAGCTGCACTGTTTCTCCACTCCTGAGATCCCTAACCAGTTCACCATCTTACTTTCTGAAATTTCCCCAATTGCCTAGATGTATGGTCTGAATGTGTTCCCCCCAAATTTGTTTAAATCTAATTCCCAAAGAGATAATATTATGAAGTGGTGTCTTTTGGGTGGCAGATCTCATGAATGGAATTAGAGCCCTTATTAAAGAGGTCCTGGAAAGTTCTCTACCCCTTCGCCATGTAAGTTCACAGGGAGAAGACACCTATTTACAAACTGGAATGTGGGCTCCACTAGGCACCAATTTTGCCAGGTTCTTCATCTTGGATTTCATTTCCTCCAGAACAGTTAAAAAATAAATATATTAAGCTCATAAGATACTCAGTCTTTGGTCTTTTTGTATAATAGCCTCAATGGAGTAAGACCTACTTTTGTGCTATTTTCTGAGTTTATAGATTATATTTGGTTGAACTATTTTTTTTTAATTTAAGGGAAGAGTAAAAATGAATGAGTTCACACTACCTTGTCCTAATCTAAAGTCCATAAAATGTTTTTTCAAAAATACTTTCTTGAGTCTGAAACTTCTTCTGAGTATTGAATTCAATGTCAGTAATGTGACATGTAAATTGGGTAGGGGAAGTCACACAGCCTCATCTTTTTCCACTCAATTCCATCATATTTTGGGGTTGTCAAGACAAAGAGGCACTCATATAATTAAATCCACAATGAAGAATTTTAAAATGCTTTACAAAAAGCAGTTTAACTTTGTCAACTATGTAACTCTGTGTGCATTTTATTCTCCCAAACAAGTGAGGCAATAAATTCAGACAAAAGACAAAAAGCACATGAACTTGTTTAACAAGTTTAATGTGATATAAAATATACTGCAACTAATTCCTATTTTGCTGGCAGTTTTGATTGATTTTAAAAGATGACCATATCCAAGCAACCTAACAAATTTCATTTGAAAACACTACTGGAAAAGGGCTACTTAGAGAATATTGTTTTTCATTTTGAGCAGAAGAGCAAGATTTTATTCTGGACATAGGTGACTGGGTGCTCATTCCTCCCTACTTAGAAAAGATTTTTAAGGAAAAAAAAATGTAATGTATACATTTATTTAAAAAAAAGAGAGAGATTCCTAGTGGCAAGTATAAAGATGTTCCATGAATCTGTTGATTTTAAATGATGAATACTGTGATCTTCCTGCTCAGAATGAAACAAAAGAAAAAGTATTCCAGATGTCAAGGTCATCTGCAGCAGAGCAAGGAAAGGGTTACTTGAAGAAGGCCTTTACAATGTTTAATGTGTCTAAGTCACCAGAAGTGGCATCTACAACCTCTATAAACTTGTACCACACAAAAAGTAAAATAAAATATGCAATTCGGAACCTGAATATTTCATTGGATGCATTAATCTGTGCTAAGTTTAATAATTAGCTCCCAAAGGTATCTATATCCAAGCTCCCAGAACCTATGCTTGCTAACTTACATGATAAAAGGGGCTGTGCACATGTAATTAAGAGGAAGATCATTAGGTGGAGAGATTATCCTGGATTACCTGGGTGAGTGTGACATAACCACAAGAGTCCTCATAAGAGGAGAGTTGGAGGAAGAGATATGACCACAAAGTCAGAGACTGGGGTGATGTGAGGAAAAGGCCAAGAGCTGAGGCATGCAGGAGGAGGCCCTCAAGAAGCTGGAAAGGCAAAGAAATGGTCCCCCTACAACCCTCAGAGCCTACAGAAGGAACAAAGCCCTGCTGACAATCTGATTTTATACCTTCTTAATTCCAGAACTATAAGGGAATAAATTTCTCTTATTTTAAGCTATTCTTTTTGTGATGATTTGTTACTGCAGCAATAAGAAACTGGTAAAACTTCAAGTTAGTTTTCCTTGAATTATGTTCACTTGTACAATTTCAGCAAATCTTCCTTCCCATCCTCTTTCCCATAACCCTGCTATTTTTTGTTTGTTTGTTTTTGTTTTTTGTCTACTTGACAAATAAGAAAGAAAAATATTTTCTGGCATTAGTTTTTAAAGCCACATTTATTAAGAACCATGCTTCAAAAATCCTGCGAAAGCACTGTTAAAAAAGAAAATTTTAGATAAATTTAGCAGAGTTTAATTAGCAAAGAAGGATTTGCTGGTTTTCAGTCTGAATAGCCCTCACAACCAGAACAGGTTCAGAGAAAATTCAATCTCCCATGTAACTGGAAAACATTTATTGACAGAATATAGAAATGGATATAGATAACCCAACTGGTTAATGACTTGATGTTTGTCTTAGTTTAACATAGTTTAAACAACTGACTACCTGTGATTGACTAAAGCTTAGTTGTTATGATAGGTTGACACTTAGCTATTGTTAAGAGTATACTCTTTAGTTAGCCTTTCAGTTTTGCATGCTAAATTATGTTGCAGTTTGTTATATAAGTTCCTAGGTAGGGTGACCTCCTCAGGACAAATTTAGTTTAGTAACACAAAGGAGCTTTTTAGATCAAAAGAATTTGTGCACCAGTTAAGTGCAAAATTTCCCATGCAAACTGATCACATACCCACTTAGCATATAAAACATGCACACACATAAATTTAACTTATTTATTAACATGTACTTAAAAATCCTTCTTGAACAATGTATACATTTTATGTGCTCTATGTCAAAGCAAAAATTGTTAAATTAGCATTACTTGAAAATGTAAACAAAATGATAAATGCATTTTTTTTAATTACTGTTGGATTCCCACCACCCAGTATAGTTAGTATCTTTCAAATAATAAGTTGAATAGAAATACAAACTACTACTTCCTATTTGTAATGAGTTATCAGGCCCAGAAAGTTACACTGAGCTTGTTCACCTGAGAGCAGGCTGGGTTCCAAGAGCTCAGGAGGAAACAGGCAAGGTCTTCTGATGTTCAGACTTGGAAGAATCCCGTTGTCACATTCATCATATTTTATTCACAAAAACAAGTTAGAAGGCAAGTCCAGATCTAAGAGGTGGGGAACTGACTCCACTTCATGATGGCAGAATTGGAGTCACAGTGAAGACAGCATGGATAGAGGGAAACAGAAACAACCATGGCTATCTTCACAATCAATCTTCCACATGACATTTCTTATTTTATTTCTTGACTGAAATCTTATTTCAACACTAAGCCCCAAGAGACCAGTTCCTCCTGCAAAGTCATCATGACTCAATTTAAATTCAAGTCTATGCTCCAAACCCAGATTCCAGTGTTCTTCTTACCACTTACACACTTGTGATGTTAGTTTTTTATCTGATTATTTCCCACTGAATTCTACCCTGTGTTCCTCATACCCACTCGATCATGAAGGCTGAATGAACTCAGTCCAAATGTATTCTCCAATAGTGATTTCATTTATTCTCTGGGTTTTAGTCATGTCTTTTGTTTCCCTTTTATCATCAGATGGTTCTCTATCCTGTCACTAGTAATACTATATGTGCAATAAATGATTATAAATTGATCTTATCATGAAAAAAGATGGCAGGTAGGAAGCAGAGAACTTAAAGGAAAAATAAAAACAATGATTATATAGTGGCAACAAAGGAAAATTCAGTAGAATCTGCATAAGAAAGTCCCAAGGAGGGATGTAAATCATGTGCCAGTTGGACTGATATCCCTACTGCCAACCACTAATTCCACAATAAAATAGAGGGGAAGAAGAGTCTGTGGTTTGAGTGTTTCAGTAAACCTCAAGTCAAGATTGACATGAGATGATGCACAGGGACCTGGACCAAAGAGTCAAATTAGTCTTTGAAAGCACCAAGCCAAATATGAAGCTTAATGGAGTCTGTATGGTCAAAGCTCAAAAGAATAAATGCTATCAAATACTAGGCATTTCCTTTGCAGACTGTATAGCATCTCTCAATTCTGGGATACGAGTGAATTTTAAGTCATTTATCATCCAATGAAGAAAATAGATTTATGGTCAGTTGAAAGAAGAAATTGACTAGAGGGGAGGGTTGCAGCATAGCTCTGTGAACAGACGACTGGGTGACTTGGAATCATGGTCAGAATCATGAAGCTACCAAATAGAGACCCAGTCAGGAATCAGGATGGTCAAGATCATGTAGCCAGGCCAGCGTCAAAAAGACAGAGGTCAAGAGGAATGGAGGGGATGAAAACACCTAGTGGGAAGGCCAGTGGAAAACTGCCTCCCAGACTCCCTAGCCCATAAGCAGGCATGGTCACTAATGGTCAGGGTAGACAAGTGGTCCACCTGAACTCTTGAACTTGAATGGTAAAGATATCTGCAGTTTGTCAAATTACAGATCATATGGATGATTTCAATCAGCCACACAAACATGGCTAATGCTACCCTTATGCATTTAAATCAAGACAAATGAGATTTCAAACAGATGATATGATTTATACAGATTATACAATTTGTAAAAATTTTCAGGGTTTTTAAACTTTTGGTTTGGTTTTTAGACAGGGCTGATTATAATATGATGCACCTTATTGTTAAAAGCCCTCCTAAATCATGAGTAGGTTTTCATATTGAGTGATTTTATTCCTCTTCCATTTAGTAACAAAGAATGACTTACGCAAACCACAGGATTTGAAGTTAAATTAATCTTCTTCCATCCCTGTGTTATATCCCTACAACTCTAAGAGTGTAATATACACCAGTCTCTTTCCATTGTCTATGTATGTGAGAACTCCTACCTCAGGATTCTGTCAGTCTAGAGTAGTTCAGAAAAACATTATTAATCACAAGTACTCAAGTCAAGTCTATTTCCTGACTCAATGGAAATAAATTATGATAAATAAAGACAAATAAAATAAGAATATTGAAAACAACAACAACAAACTCTAGCAGGTCATAAGAAAATCCCTTAGGATTAGAATATTCTTGACATAATTTAAATTTTTAGCATTCAAATGTGTGTGTGGGTGTGATGATAATAATTTTCTAGAACCTTAATTAATTTTACTGTTTGAATAGTGTATGATGCTGATAAGCTTAAGGAAAATGGTGTTCTGGTCTTTAATCAGATAATAGATGTCAGTATCTGATTAAAGTATGCATAAATAAGGAGGAGAATGATTGGGGAGAAGGTTCTAGGAAGGTTTTAATTTGAAATATTTATCATCCCCATCTGTCAATTAATACGTCTTACTTTTTTTCTTTGAAACTACTAATAAATCTATTGGAAAGAGAACATATTTTGCTTTCTTGTTGACTAATGTTGAGTTCATAGTTGAAAAGAATCCATTATTTTCATATCCATAATATCTCAAGTATTTCAAACTCATGGCAAGAAAAACATGATGTTCTAACCCATTAGAAATTTGTGTTCTTTGATCACAATGATATAAGGGTTTGTGTGTTTATGCATAAGAGTTAGCAGGGAATGCACAAACTGGAAATAAGTCATGTATTAGAATGAAAAATTAGTAAGAAGTTGTTTTCTCTTTTGTTCAAACCCTTTAAAAGTTGTTGGCATATTGATTTGGTAAGAAAAATGAATTCTGTTTGTCATATTACTCAAAAATATAAATATCATGATTCTGTATATTGCAGTTGTCTTAGAACTATAATTAATTACTATATAGAAAGGAAATGAGGAACCTGGTTTTCTATTTCTAAAAAATATATATACAGCTGTGTGTAACAGGAAAGAATGTGGGGCTACATTGTATATGTTTAATGCCATCACCTTTAAAACAAATCAAATTTCCAGCAACTCCCATAAATAACAAATTCCCAAACCCTGAAATAAAAATAGACTCTGAGCCAAAAGACTTGGTCTGAACTCTTTATGTTAAAGCCAAAAGCTTCTTTTCTACTTAGAGATTATTAACTCCTCAGCCTTCCCTAGTTTTCCAATGCATGTTGGATTAGAAGTAGGGAACAGAAGGATTTGGGAAGCAACGTGAGACAGGGGATGTTGGAAAATGCAAGAAAAGTAATGGTTGGCATGTGACAACAGGAAAAGATCCCATGGGGTTGTGTATTAAATCATCACCTTAAAAACAGCAACAACAATAACATTTAATATTTCCTAAGTGCTTTTTTTATGCTAGATACTGGGAACCAAATGATTTGTATGGATTTTAAATATCAAATTCTCACAGCAAACTCATTATTTCCTTCCTATATACAAGGACACAGAAGCTCAGAATAGTCTTGCCCAAGGTCACAGACTTAGTGAGTTACAATTAGAACTTGAATCCCAACATTGTACAAGGAAGGCTCCCCTCAACAAATGAATCGATGTTCATCTTAATGACGTTTTTATAGTTACTAATTTCAGCGCAGGAAAGTACACATACATCCTTACGAAAGTATTTGGATGATAAAAAACCTCATGCATATGGTGTAAGATTTGATTCTCAAGAAAATTCATATATGTGTGCATTCTTTCCCTAATCAATGAAACATTGCTGCCTCACTCTACTTTCTCCCTAATTTTTACTTCTAAGTTAATATTCCACTCATGTTGAATAACATTTAATAAGATTTTTAACAAAATGTACTTACAGTACCTAGTATTTTTCTTCCCAGGCATTTAAAATTCTTTTCAAAAAATTTCAAAAAACACAATTATAGTTCTCTCAAGGGTTTTGAATATAGTCTAAGAAGATGTTGCGGTATTAGTTTGTAAAATGCTGAGTCAAAGGCTAACATTCTCAGAATGTCACATGGTTAAGTCACTCAGGGCCATAGCCTATCTGCTCATTCCAACTTATTATAGGCTTTTAAAAGTAAATAGAGGGACATTTCCTCTCATTAGCCATATTCAAAACTAGTCATGATAAAAGCATGTATTTGTTTGTGCAGTTTTCAGTTTCCTAGGAACTAGAGCTTTTTGAAATAATCACCTGATGGGTCAAAATTCATTGTGTGCTGAAATTATTTGTCACTACCAGGGCCCTTGAATACAGGAGCTGACTCAACTCAAGGGAGTTGATTTGCTTTAGACTTTCTTGTATTAATAGGTTATTTTTCTACAATATACATAGGTATAAAATCTGTAATATATTCTCATATTTTTGCTACCTCAAAGAGAAAACCAACTGACTTATGCCTGATTTGGTATCTTAAAGAAGATGAGTGTTAAAAGACTTCCCTTTATAAAGAAGAATGTAACTCATTCTGAGCCAACCCTACCCATCCCCAAGCACTGTCATGAAGACTTCAATGCACATCTTGCTGTGGGAATCAGCACAATCTGATCCACAGGGTTCCTGTGAAGGTATGTCTTATTTGAATGGGGCTCAACATTCAGTTGAAACAACCACCCACAGCAGAAGATAAAAAGAAATCACAATGTACACTTAAATGAATCCCCAGGTACAGGATCTGATACCCAAAGAGGAAGGGAGAAGCACATACATAACAGAAGTTCGTGCTAGCATTTGAATAGTTTTGAGCTCATAAACTGAGCATACCTACCCATTTTATAGAGATGTAAGATCTTGAAAAGTTTGGATTTGAAGATGTTGTTGAGACTCATGTTGAGATCAAGATTAGGTCTCATCACATGAATGTAAGATGCAGAGCCAGGTATCAAAAGAGTGTACCCATGCATGATTTTGGGGGTCTTGGATACTTCATCAGAAAATTGAGGAACTTGGTCTAGTTTGGTGGCTTAACACTTTAAGCATGACATTGTTATGGTTTAGACATGGGGTATCCCCACAAGCTTTTGCAGAGGTGAAAAGATTAGATTATGAGAGCTATAACCAAATCAGTGGATTAATCTACCGCTATGGCTTAACTAGGTGGAAACCATAGTCAGAAAGGGTATGTCTGGAGAAAGGAGGTCACTGGGGATGTGACTTTGTGGTTTATATTCCTGTGTTAAACAGAGTTATCTGCTTCCTGATTGCTATATCCTGAGCTGCTTTTCTCTGATATGCCTCCTGCCTTGATGTTCTGCCTTGCCTAGGGCCTAGAACTGTGGAATCAGCCAACCATGGACTGAAACTCTGAAACCATGAGCCAAAATGAAGTTTTCCTCCTCTACATTGTTCTTGTCAGGTCTTTTGGTCACAGCATTGAAAAAATTTACTAAAATAGAAGTGGTTAAGGAACTCATTCCTGTCTACATTTCTCTGAATACCAAGGAAACCTCCCAAGAAATATGAGACACACAGAAGAATGACTAGAATGTATAATATCAGAGGTTTATGACTCTCTTCCTCTAATTTGCCTATAATATGTATCTGCTATGAAATCAGAACAAAATTTCTGCACAGGAAGAACAAAGTTTGCACAGGTAACATATAAGAAAATGGGAAATCATTTTTATTTCATTTGCTTCTTTTGAAGCATCCTAATATTGGGGACTGAAGTATCCTTCTGGGATATAATTTCTGATAATAACTGAAGGATTTTTATTATTTAAAGGATTGCATTATTATTTAAGTGTTAATTGATATCAGGATATTTTGATACAGTTCTAATGTTTCACAAAAGTTTTCTCAAAGCACTCTGGCTCAGATACTCTCAAACTTTGTTCAAATTGGCAATGGCTTTGCTGAATGTTTGTCACCATAACCTGTAGGAATAATACATATCTGTGACCTGAAAAGGGATGTTTTTGGACCTGGCAGAAAGGAAAAGTCATGCCATTGGATTGTCTTCCTCAATCGACTTTAATCCTTAATTCCCTGGACTCTTTTAAAACATTCAAGTCTCACTCCATATTAAATAAGTGATTCTGGATGTGTTCAAGAAAATAAATATTTTGTTTGTTACATGTGTTAATTATAGAATACTTGCACATTTACAAAAAGATAATTCAGAGAAACTTTCACCAATGTGATGATTTCGATATGAAGTGTCCCCCAAAAGCTCATGTGTGAGACAATGCAGGAAGGTTCAGAGGTGAAATGGTTATGGGAGTTGTAACTTAGGAAGTAGGTCCCTGGGTATTGATGGATTAAGGGTGCCTTAGCAGGTAGTTTGACTAAGGAAGTAGGCCCTGGGTATGTGACCTTGGGGTTTATACTTTGTCCCTGTGAGCAGAGTTTTCTGTTTCCTGGTGATCATGTGCTGAGTTGCTTTCCTTAACCATGCATTTCCACCATGATGTTCTGCCTCACCTCAGGCCCAGGGCTATGGAGTTGGTCATCTATGGACTGAGACCTCTGAAACCATGAGACAAAATAAACTCTTCTTCCTTTATGTTGTTCTTGTCTGCTCTTTTGTTCATAGTGATGAAGAAGTTGACCCAAACACCCTATTATTATCATCTAATATTAAAGATATACTTGATATAATTATTTAATAAAAATAGCACATGATTTCTAACTAAAGTCCATGCTTAATTCAAATTTAGTTTTCACTTTTTTTTTTTAACTGTTCTAGGCTCTCACCACCTTGTCATATTCCTTTAGGTTCCTCTTGGCTATGACAGTTTCTCCAATTTTATTGCTTTTGAGTGGCCTGGCAGCTTGAAAAGGACTAGTCAGGTACAAGGAGAATGTCCCTCTGTTTGTATTTGTCTGTTTTTCCCTCAAGACTAGACTGAGGTTAGGGTTTTTGGAGAAAGACCACATAGGTTAGGTACTGTTCTCATCACATCATTTCAATCCTACATGCTACCAACATGACACTATTGTTGGTGTTGACCTTGACCACTGTAAAATTACATTTTCTTTTCCCTTTTCATACTTCTCTGTTCAGAAGGAAATCATCAAATGCAGTTCACACTGCATTTGGGAAGGGAAGGGACTCATGTTCCACTTCTGTGAAGGGAGAATATCTGTATAAATTATCTGGAATTCTTTTGCTTTGAGATTCATTTATTTTTCCCACACCTTTTTTTCAGAATCATCTTTGATATACCAATATTGATGGTGGATATTACATTTACTCTGGGTTATAATTCAAATAGGATGATATTTATTCACTTTGCAACTGTTCATGTTTTGGACATGAGAATCCTCTAGTTGGCTCTTATATAAATTATGGTATTGATTTTTGAGCTTTAAACTCGTCTTTGTGTACTTCCTGCCCTAGCCTTCCTTAGAAAGCAGCTATTTCTCCAAGCAGCCCTAGTTCCCTTTATTGGAGAATGGTATTAGAAACCGTTAAAACCACTAATACTATTGGACATGCTTTTTGCTTCTAGAGGTTGTTGATTCAGGTCTTCTCAATAGACAAAATTGCAAAAATTGTTCGTAGTGTGTGTGTGTGTGTGCTATCAACCAGTGAATGTATACATATCTGCATTAAAATAACATGAATCTCTTCTGATGTGGTCAACTTAAATCCATCACCACTGGATTCATTCTAGCTTCTCCTCTTTGAACTGTCCATAATCACCTATTCCAACAGTGAGAAACCTGGCTCCTTGCCTATCATTAAACTGCATGAGTGTTCAAGTCAGTATACATGTAGAATAGGTGAAGTTGTTTATTATCCTGTAGTGCATCTTTCCATTGAATATCACAATACCTGCTTCAGAGTTATTGGGTAAATTAAACGGATTAATGAAGGTGAACCCCAATTAAAGTGCTGAAAAGGAGCAGGTAATTACTAAACGTTAGTCACTTTTCTATTTGAATGTCCCAATAGCTTCTTAACATGTCTCAAAAGGAAAAAAAAAAAAAAAAAAAGAAAGAAGTGAGAAAAAAAAGACTTTCCTCCTGCTTTTTAAACTTTGATTTCTAGGGTAAGCATGAACTATTTAGTTCCCCAAAGGATCATTTGGGGATATATAACATTATGATACCCAGTCTAACCCCAAGAGTCATTAAATTAGAATATTTGATGGTGGTGGTAAGGGTAGAAGAAAGAGCTTCAGTAGCATTTAAAGCTCTCCAAGTGATTTCATGTTGTCTTAGTCAATTCAGGCTGCTGTAGCAAATAGACTACAGACTGGATGGCTTAAGCAACATTTATTTTACACTGTTGTAGAGTCTGAGAAGTGTCAGATCAAGGTGTCAGATAATCCAACCGCTTGGTGAGGGCTTCTGCCTGGTTTGTCTTCTTATCCTGTGCTCACATGATAGACAGCAGAGAGGAAAGCAAGATCTTCCACATCACCTTTACTGGGGCACTAATCCCATTTACAGGGGTGTCACCCTCATGACCTAATGACCTTCTGAAGGGCACACCCCCAAATACCATCACGTTGGGGATTAGTCTGAACGTATGAACTTTAGGGGGGACATAAATATTTAGTTCATAGCAATAAACAGCCAAATTTGAGAACCACAAAGCAGAGCAAAATAGTTCTTCTACTCCAATTTTCCCAGATTTCTCTGACTCAATGGTTTGAGAACGATTTCAGAATGACTAGAAAGAGCAGCTTGCTGAATGTGCACATGAGTCATCAAAAAATAGTATCAGAGCTGTGATGAGTAATTTCCCCCTGTGTCTCCAAATCCAATTCTCAGGACCATGTTTCCCTTAATTAGCTCAGCACAGTCAAGGAGAGGGCAAGGTGAAGTGCCACCCCTACCTCAGGTCTGCACATTCAAACTTCTGACTTTCTTGTTGCTATTTCCGATTCCAGGTGGTGGCTCCCTCTGCTTGATGACATGTGTTTCTGACTCAACAATGACTGTTACAGCATTTCATTTGCTCTAGATTATTCTAACTGCTTGGGTAGTGATACAAATACATATGTTTTTTTTTCTTTTCTTCTCTCCTTCCTTCTTCCTTTACCTCGGCATGTCCCAAATTATGTTTGAATAAGTTATTTAATGTAATATGTTAAGAAATATATTGAAAAATGGTTGCTTTGGTCCAAGAGCTTTTAGAAAATACTTCATATTATTTCCAACATCTACACACTTATGAACCTATTAAAGATAAAGTGATTTCCTAAAATAATGTAAACTGATTTAGTTTAAATTATACACACAGTTTTTGGGGAACATTATGGGGGTGATAGGACACTCTAAAGAAAAGCTCTAGTCTGTGGCACAGTGTAGGGAAATAATTAGTACATATGTAAAAAAGGGTGTAGACATGGTGGTACACACTTGTGATCCCAGCAACTCTGGAGGCTGAGGCAGGAGGATCCCAAGAAGTTCAGCCTCAGCAACTTTACCAGGGCCTAACCAACTTAGTGAGACCCTAAAAAGGGTTAGGGATGTAGCCTCAGTAGTAAAGCACCCCTGGCTTCAATCCTCAATATCTAAAAAACAAACGAATGAATGAATAAATAAATAAGTAAATAAAGTCTACTCTTTTCTTTCATGATACAATCCAGTGTCATCAATGAAACCTATTTTTATACTCAAAACTCTATTCCAAATCAATGTCTGTTGTTCATGCCAAGAAATACAAAAGAAAAAGAAAAGAAAAGCCTATTTGAAGCCAGGATCATGCCCATAATTCCAACTACTCAGGAGAACGAGGCAGAAGAATGAGGATGGCAAGTTCAAGACCAACTTCGGTAATTTAGCAAGACCCTGTCTCAAAACTAAAACAACAACAACAACCAACATATATAAAAATAATTAGGGCTGAGGACAGAGCTCAGTGGCAGAACACTTTCCAGCCTGGGCTAGGTTCTGGGTTCAGTCCACAGCAGCACGAAACAACAGCACCCCATTCAAATCTACTTTGTAAGCTTCAGAATCACTCTTTTACTGACTAGCTCAGTTGGAACAGTCATATTCCAAACTCAGGCACTTCTATGTGAATCATTTCATTAATTCTTTACATCATTCCTGTAAGAAATCATCCTTCTAAAAGCAGATAGTGAAAAGATTTTCAGACAAATGAAAATATTTGTCTAAACCAGAGTCCTCAACCTCGACACTATTGATATTTGAACTATATCATTCTTTGTTGAGGGCTCATCATGTGCACGGTAGAACTATTAGAAGCATCACTTGCCCTTTACCTACTATGCACTAATAATAGCCTCCAGCCCTCTTCCAAGATATCTAGAATCTTTCTATATATTGCCAAATACCCTCTCTGGAGAAAAGATATTTCACTGAGTTTTTCATCAGCTGAAAAACCATTGTTCTAAATACACGTGCAGTAAATAAGATAATTAAGTCTCTGGTTCTAGTTTTCTTCATGGACACTTATCAGCATTTCTAAGACAGTGGCTTTATGGTCCAAGCCCCATCAGTTGTGCTTATTTGCTAAACCCTTTATTTCTTATGGGTGAGCTGGGTCAGTGCAAATGCCCCGGGTCTGCTCTGAATTCATGTATAACTTGTCTTGGGTTATGCACACAAGAATCTGTGTGGTATTTGTATCAACTAGAATGTCCAAATGAATCCCTACCACTGGAAAAACAGATGGTGGGCCTGTCATAACAACTCTGGACATACAGTCTGGGGCTATTGTTGGCACTCCACAGCTCAATAATCTCCTGGTGTATGTGCCAGTGTCCAAGTTGGCATCGAGTTTCTTTATCACTGTTAAATCCTTTGCACACAATGACGATGATTAGATTTTCTTCCTTTGCCTCTCTGGCATTTTGTTTTTCTTCTAAATGTTAGCCAGATCTCGTCTCACAGACTCTTCTGTCAATTAGAAGACCTCTTTTCCTTTTGTAATCCCACTACAGGCCACCCTGCTTCCACATTCCTCATCACCTGGATCACCTTCAACCATCTTTTAGAAGTTCTACCTCTTTATTTTTCCCCCTTGGGAATTTAATGCCTGTTTCTTGTATTTTGTCCCATTCTCCTCTGTGAAAAAAATTTGCAATATCCATTTATTTCTACTCACAGCTACTTGTTCTGTCAATAAATTATCTCTTTCCTGCTTCTCAGGAGGCTGAATGGCCCCTTTTGTTTCCTCTCACTGAGTGATAACACATCTTAAAATCAATTATATATAGACAAGAAGGCTGGAAGTTAGGAAGGCAGGCAGGCGGGAAGGAAGGAAGGAAGGAAAAAGAAAAGGAAAGGAAGAAAATTCTTTTAAAAAGAAACAAAAACCAACACATGGTAGTGTATGCCTGTAATCCAGAGTGTCAGGTAGAAGGATTGTGAGTTCAAAGCCAGCCTCAGCAACTTAGCAAGGTTCTAAGAAGCATAGTGAGACCCTGTCTCAAAATAAAAAGAAAACGACTGAAGATGTGGTTCAGTGGCTAAGTGCCCCTGGGTTTAATCCCTGGTATCCAAAAAAAAAAAAAAAAAAAAAACAATTCTGGGCTGGCATACCCTTGATAAAGTTTGTAACTTATATGATGTCCTGTGAGACTCTTTGGACTCTGAATTTCAGAAGACACCAAGGCTAGAGCCAACAGTTCTGAGTTGACTGAGATGTGTTTAGCCCCAAGGCTGAGCTGTGCCAAGCACAGGAAACCAAAAGAAAAGACAACAGCTTTCCGTTCTTGTGCTCTCTCTAGCTTTCCAGGAGGGCTGTAAGTGTCAAACTGCCTCAGGATGAAAGATTACCTCTTAGCACACCAGGTAGGTTTGCTTTTCAAACTCTTTGCATAATTTCACAGGGATTAGAAATACATTCTTTTTTTTTTGCATTTATGAACCTTTTACTAAGAAAATATATAACTATAATATAAAATTCAAGGACATAATCAATTTATACCTCTTTGAAAAGAGAGATTACTAAGCTATAACAGCCTAGATCTTTAGCCTAAGATAGACAGGTATCATATTTTTTTTTCTTTTTAGAAATTATTTATTTATTTTTAAATTTTTTACAGACTACATTTTGATTCATTGTACACAAATGGGCTACATCATTTCGTTTCCATGGTTGTACATGATGTAGATTCGTACCATTCGTGTAATCATACATGTAACGTAGGATAATGATGTTTGTCTCATTCGAATCTTCATCACCTTGGCTTAGGATCAGACTTCCTCAACAAGACTACCAAAGCACAAGAAATCAAAGCAAGAATCAATAAATGGGATGGACTCCAACTAAAAAGTTTTTTCTCAGCAAAGGATACAATCAAGAATATGAAGTGAGAGCCTTCAGAGTGGGAGAAAATCTTTTCCATACATTCTTTTTAATTTAGAGGAGGGGAAAGAAACCCTCAAAATTGTGTTGTTTCACAACAGGGTAAAGTATATCTCACTGGGACCATGTTTAAACAAACACTAATTAGTATTCCAGAGTAGTGTTTCCTAAAACTTTACCTTAAAAAGTATAGCCTTTTTTTTTTTTAAGGTACCAGAGATATACTTACTTTTAAGATAAATTGTTTCATAAACTTCTGAAAATACATACCAAACACTTTTCTCACTAAAATTAATTTTGAATCTCTTCCTATTAATTTAAAAATACAACTATACCTCAAATCATCTTGTGCTGAAGAAACTGTTTTCTCCTTAAAACTTAATGTTACATCTACTTCCTTGTTTATTTTAAAGCTTCCCAATACATGAGTATAGATAGACACCCAAACTTGTGAACTGTTTTAGGTGTGAAAAGATTAAATTCTAGGGAAGTAAAAGACAATGTTGGATGACTTTGGAAAACAAAATTTCAATGAAAACTATAGAACACTAAAGAAAGAAACTGAAGAAGACCTTAGATGATGAAAAAAATCTCTCATGCTCTTGGACAGGCAGAATTAATATTGTCAAAATGGCCATACTACCAAAAGTGTTATACAGATTCAATGCAATTCCTATTAAAATCCCAATGACATTCTTCATAGAAATAGAAAAAGCAATCATGAAATTTTGGAAAAATAAGAGACCCAGAATAGCCAAAGTTATTAGCTACAGGAGTGAATCAGGAGGCATCACACAACCAGACTTTAAATTACACTACAGAGCAACAGTAACAAAAACAGCATGGTATTGGCACCAAAACAGACATGTAGACCAATGGTACAAAATAGAAAATACAGAGTCAACCCACATAAATACTGTTATCTCATACTAGACAAAGGTGTCAAAAATATACATTGGAGAAAAGAGAGCCTCTTAAAAAAATGGTGCGAGAAAACTGGAAATCCATATGTAACAAAATTAAATTAAACCTCTATCTCTTGCCCTGCACAAAAATCAACTCAAAGTAGATAAAAGACATATGCACTAAAACAGACTCTGCACCTAACAGAAGAAAAAGTAGGCCCAAATCTTCATCATGTCAGTTTATTACCTGACTTCCTCAACGAGACTCCTAAAGTGCAAGAAGTAAAATTAAGAATCAATAAATGGGATGGATTCAAACTAAAAACTTCTCCTCAGCAAAGGAAACAATCAACAATTTGAAGAGAGAACCTTCAGAATAGGAAAAAATCTTTACCAGATGAACCTCAGATAGAGCACTAATCTCCAAGATATATGAAGAACTCAAAAAACTTAACACCAAAAAACCAATAACCCAATCAATAAATGGGCTAAGAAACTGAACAGATACTTCACAGAAGAAGAAATGCATTCGATCAATAAACATATGAAAAATGTTTATCATCTCTTGCAATTAAAGAAATGCAAATCAAAACTGCTCTAAGAGTTCATCTTACTCCAGTCAGAATGCAATTATCAAAAATACAAGCAATAATAAGTATTGGTGAGGATGTGGGGAAAAAGGTAGACTTATACAATGTTGGTGGGACTGCAGATTGGTGCAAACACTTTGGAAAGCAAGATGGAGATTATTAAGAAAACTTGGAATGGAACCACCATTTGACCCAGCTATCCCATTCCTCCGTCAACACCCAAAGGACTTAATATCAGCATACTACAGTGACACAGTCACATCAATGTTTATAGCAGTTCAATTCATAATAGTTAGATTGTGGAAGCAAGCTAGATGCCCTTCAAACTGTGGTATATACACAATGAATATTATTCAGCCATAAAGAAGAATAAAATTATGGCATTTTCAGGTAAATGGATGGAGTTGGAGAATATCATCCTAAGTGAGATAAGCCAATCCCAAGAAATCAAAGGCCAAATGTTTTCTCTGATAAGTGGATGATGATACATAATGAGGGCAGAGAGGATAAGGGAAGAATGGAGGAAGAATGAATTGTGTAAAGAGAAATAAGGGGTGGGGAGGAGGCAGGGGGAAGGAAAGGCAATGGAATAAGACAAACATCATTATCCTATGTACATGTATGATTACACAAATGGTGTGACTCTACTTTGTGTACAACCAGAGAAATGAGTTGTGCCCCATTTGTGCACAATGAATCAAAAAAAATAATAATAATAAAAGAAAAATACATATTGGAAAGTAATGTAAAATATATGTAAGACACACACATATCCAAAAAAAAAAGAAAATGAGGTATATATACACAATGGAATATTACTAAGCCATGAAGAAGACTGAAATTATGGTATTTGCCAGTAAATGGATGGAACTGGAGACTATCATGCTAACTGAAATAAGCCAATATCAACAAACCAAAGGCAGAATTGTCTCTCTAATATGTGGTTGCTGGTTCACAATAGGTGGGGAGTAGGGGTTGAGGGAGAAGGGGAATATCACCAGCTTGGGCAGGGTGGAGTTGTGGGAAGGTGGGGGATGGAGAAGGGAAAGACATTAGAATGAATCAGACATAACTTTTCTGTTTATATATGAATACATAACTCCATATCACTCAGAAATGGGAAGTTACACTCCATGTATATATCAGATCTCGAAATATATTCTACTGTGATTGTAACTTAAAAGAATAAAAATCATCATTAAAAATATTTTAAAAATAAATACATGGGGAGCAGGGGGGAGGGTGGAGTTTGAGGGCAGATGTTCCCACTGCAAATCTATCAGTCAGCATGAGATAGTGACATCGAACAAAGATTTGGAAAGAGAAAGGAAGCCATGAAGAAATCCTTTAAGAACAGTGAGGTTACCTAGAGATAGTCCTACACTTAAGGTCTAATTTCGGGGCTGGGGAGATAGCTCAGCTGGTAGAGTGCTTGCCTTGTAAGCACAAGGCCCTGAGTTCGATCCCCAGTACCCCAAAAAAAAACCAAAAAAAAGGAATCCTAAGGTCTAATTTCATGAGCCTAAATTCCCACTACAAGGCACACAAAGAATTACAGAACAGCACACTGAAACAGATGTCAATCTGAAAATGCATTACACTTAGACCCTGAGCTGGAGCTAAATTCCATCTCATGCCTCTTCTACCTTGCCTTCAGAGCATGCACACCATTGGACAAATTCCATGTTTTATATTTGTTCATTTTCTTTTGGTGCCAGTGTCAAATAAATATGATGGAAAGAATTTCCATCCATTCTATTAGAACATATCTCCATCTCACAGAAGATGATCTGACACATAGTAGGATCTCAGTACATACTGTTGAATATATCAGTTGCAAATGACAGGGCTGACCCCTTCAAATGGTACTTGAACATCTCCTGTGAGGGTGAGCTCACTGTCTCAAAGGGAGTGTCATTCCACTGAGGCCCCATTAAAATAAATAAATTAATAAAATCAACCTGTACTACCTCAACACCTAGGTAAGTAGTGATGTGACTTTGACTTGCTCTCTGCATGTGCTAATTGACCAGTACAATGATTTCTCTCATTATTGTACACATTCCTCACTGTGTCTACCTTGCTGACCAAAAATCTCCAATTATTAGGAAACTAAAAGCCAAAGACATGAAGAGTCAAAGTGTGAGTTCTCTAAGAGCCAGATATGAGGGCTGTGTTCAAACATGACTGAAACTCAAAATGACCACTGGAAAGCAGATGAGATGGGCAAACTCTCCACTTCCCCACTGTTAGGGACATACCTTGATCTCTCACCAGCTTAATAAAATTAACATGTCTTTCTACGCACGTAAATGTAGTTGTGGAATAACATTCTTTTTCTGTCAACAGCTGTTTTTCTTATATTTGTTTCTTTCTGTACAAAAAGGGGTAGAAGATATGGATATCTTTTGGCTTCTTTCCCGGGACCCAGTTTTCCTCTTCTTTCAGAACTGTATTTCTATCTGTAGGGAAGTCATAATTTGAGTAGTGTTATCTGTAATCTCAAATAAAGGAGCGGACTCTGATGGAGTAAAATAAATCCAGGCATACATTCTTACAGCGGTGGGGACCATAAAGAACTCGTGAAGGAAGCATGTATTGGAAACAGGACTGTAAAGTAATCAAAAGTGATGATACCCTTGGGACATTTTTGAACCACTTGATCAAGCCTTACCTGAAGCTTGACATGTACTTAGACTATTTGTTTACAGAGACCATTAATTCCTCTCTTGCTTAAGTGAACTCCAGCAGTTTTCTGTTGCTTACAGCAGAAAGAATCCTGATACAAATGACACAACTGATATAACCTCCAAAGTACCTTCTGTCTCTAAAGCTCTGAACCTCTATTTATGTCTTCTGATGGAGGATTATTCAGAATTAAAAACAAAATAAATTCCAAAGGGCTGCCAAAGACAGAGCAAGAGTACTCTAGAGAGATAGGGCTGAGGTGAGGAAACCTTGGCAGAAAGTCTCTCTTCGGGCACATTTATGGGAAGGGAACTGATTTATGTGAGGCTCATGTCTGCTGTATTTTACAACTGTAATGGCCAGTAAATAAAAAGAAATTGTTTCTGTCAGTTTACCACCTCTCTTACTGTGAATGGGAGAAGGTGAAGTGCCCGATCTTCTAAAAATTCTAAAAAGGTCAACAGAGACTTCCATTCTCCATGGAGTAAAATGGTTTTCCATTTTCAGAGAAGGATGTAGGATCATGTAAACATCTCTTAACAAATTCACTGATGCCCATGGCTTTTAATAAATTTAAAAACACACTTACATTGTGCTGCACTGTGATGCTTGCATTTTAAATTTAAATGTCATTTATCTACTAAATGTGTTACATATTTGATTGAATTGCATCATGTAACTGGGAGCTAGTCTGCATTTGTTTTTCTGTGTTCTTGGGTGCTTATAACACCACAGCACAAAAACATCAAAGACAAAAATATGCATTATTTGATGTTTGCAAAACATCATCAAAGACAAAAATATGCATTAAGTAGAGGTATTTTGGTTTTTCATTTTAGAGGTACACTTAAGTTTTTTTTTTTTTATTGAACCTATCTCTCTTCAAAGCTGATAGCTGATAGCATTCTATTTATATGTTTGAAGTGAATATCACTGAATTCTAGTGTTAGATTATTTCTTTTAGTTTATAATGACGCATCTGAGAACCCTGAAAGAAAAACACATGGAATAGTCCAATGTAAGACCACCGAGTGCCATGATTAAGAATAAGTAACTCCAAAACCTGTTTCTTATTTCTTACTCTATTACTTACTGGCTGCACGATGACAGATAAGCTATTTCTCCTGTTTCTGCTTCATTTCCTTTATTTGTAAAATAGATATGATAATACTAGTGGGGCAGAGAATTGTTATAAGGATAAAATGTTTTAATATATGTAAATGTTCACAACAGTACCTAGGATGGTTATTGTTATTTAGGCTCTTGATACCACATTTCCATTTGTGGTAGGTTTTAATATATTCACTTTGGATAAATAAAATGCAATTATAAAAATAATGTTAAGTGGGTCCTCAGATATTGCTATGTAGAAAAGAAAACATGTATTAAGTGTTATATTAAAATGTGTAAAATGTAATAATTATACAATATATGTGTAAAAGTGCAAAATGTATAAATTATACAATATATGTATAACATATATTGTATAACAATATTGTATAACATGCATATTATATAACACTTGATACGTTTTCTACTCTATATATCAATATCTGAGGAACCATAACACTATATGTATATAATACAATATAATATATAATTATATGTAATATATGTAATATTATATATATAGATTAGTTGCAGCTTTATAATTCATACATTCAAAATATGCTATTTTACACACACACATATATATGTGTGTGTGTGTATATATATATCTTACAAAGAATGAAGGTAAGGCAAAATTCGAAAAGCAAATGTTAAGAATAATGTGGAATTAATGTAAGATATATATTCTATGATTCAGGATATATGACTGATTCTGAGTCTAGAAAACAAAATGTAATTCAAATCCTAGAATATTACATAAAAATTTTAGAATATCTCATGGATCTTAAAATAAAATTTAAGAATAATACCTGGATAAATTTCAAAGGTGAGAGAGTTACATTCATCTTAGTCACTATTACACTTCTTCACAGACTTTGTAAATCTGTAATGGCCATTTACTTCAAGGAAAGTGAAAAAACCTAATAAGAAAACAGTCCAGTCAGGCACAGTGTGCGCGCCAGCAGTTCAAGAGGCTGAGACAGGAGGATCTCAAGTTCAAAGCCAGTCTCAGCAATGGTGAGGTGTTAAGCAATTCAGTGAGACCCTGTCTCTAAATCAAATATAAAATAGTGGCTCAGTGGTTGAGTGCCCCTGGGTTCAATCCCTGGTAACCTTACCCTCCCCCAAAACACTCATACATACTCAAAGAAAACAGTTAAGAGGTAAAAACATCAGGATTTGGTGGTTCATTATCTGGAGGGAGTAGAGAAAGGGGAAGGAATCAAGATGACTATGAATTTTTGAATGAATATACTAAGAATGTTGTTCTCTAGAAGAAGAAGAGACAGGGAGGAGTTGGGAAGACTAAATTTTTGCATAAACTTATGAGTTTGAGGAAATCTATGAAACTCCAAGCAAAAGTGCTTTATAAGACTAGGCATGGAACTACCTTATGACCCAGCTATTCCACTCCTTGGTATTTATGCTAAAGAGCTAACGTCATCATACCTTAGTGATACGTACACACCCATGTTTGTGGTAGCACGATTTAATGGCTGAACCAGTCTAGATGTCCATGAATAAATAAATGAATAAAGAAAATGTGGTATATACACACAATGGAGTTTTATTCAGCCATAAGGAATAATGAAATTATGTCATTTGTAGGAAAATGGATGGGATTTGACACCATTTTGTGTTAAGTGAAGTAACTCAAACTGTTTTCTTTCATATGCGGAAAATAGAGAGGAGAAAGAAAATGAAAGGTCGGAGTGGGTCTCCTGAAAATCAAATGGAGATCAGTGGAGTAGAGGAAAGGGATCAGGGAGAGGCAGGAGAGGGAAGGGGAAATATTATGGAATGCTATTGGCCAAATTATTGTTATATCATGTGCATGTACTAATATTCATACAATTAACAAAAAAATTCCACCATTATGTACAACTATAATGCACCAATAAAACATGTGCAGAAAAAAATAGTGCCTTATGTGGCTGTGGATATAGCTCAGTGGTACAGTGCTTGCCTAGCATGTGCAATGCCTTGGGTTTAATCCCCACCATTGCAAACAAACAACAAACAAAAAATCTTACAAAAGAGTAAAAAGTTGAAGTGGAATTAAAGTAAGAAGCCAAAACTTTAGAAAAGGCTTAGAAGATATCAAAAGAGAATTGGGAAGCAGAGTTGTGAGATGAATGAAATCACCAACAGAACAAGCAGAGAAGAAGGGGATCAAGAAAACCACGGGGAAAGAACCATTAGGTGCACAGAAGGAAGCTGTCACTCAAGAGTTGGAAGAATCAGGGCAGCCCAGGGTTGTACAAGCCTGAAAAATGAAGAGTTGGTATGAGTGAATATCAGTCTACAAGAAAGAGGAAACTCAACCTTAAATAGAGTAAATCACACAAAGTTTTATAGAATTTACAAATGGACCATCTTTGTGACTGCTTCAATGTCTTAAAAATGACAAAACAGACAAATTCTGCAAAATTTCCACCCTGACATCTTCAGCATGTGGGAGAGTGTGTTTAACTGCCCAAGGTCTTGGTGTAACATCCAGGTGTGACAAGGCTTAGCAAAAAAAAAAGAAGGAACTTGTTATCCTTTTTCCCATCATAGAAAACTTTTCTTAGATAATATCCTTCCACTGTCTCTGATGTTTCATCATTAAATTTCTATTGCCAAATCAATCAATGATAAGAAGAACAGACTACCTATGCTTCACATAAACTAATGCAATCTACCATCTTTCCCTGGCACATGAGCAAGAATGAACCAAATTCAGATTCTGCCAAAAAACAAGTTGGGGACAAGGGAAGCTTTCAGGAAGAAAATGAGAATTTTTCTAAAATGGCCAGTTGGGTTCAAATGATACTTAGGAGTCAAGTAAGTTGGAAAATGAAAAGACATCATTGGACTTGACCTTTAGACTCATGTTACTTAGGTTCCTTTAAGTAACAAATGTGAAATGTCTTAAATATAAAGATGGGCAAGGTACAGCCCCTGCCACTGAAGTAACAAAGGTTTAGAGAGAGAAATTCTGTTGTAAAATTGTGGGTCTGAAAACCAAATAGACAATTTACACCTGTTTGTTTTATCAAAAGTATCATACCACAACAAATTTCCAAAGAAACAAGATTGCTCAAAGATAGTACAAAACTCTATTTGGGAACATTATATTTCCCAGCAAGCCAACCTTTACTGTATTTATTCTTCTGGTCTGAAAATATTGAGGATATATATCTCGATGCTTTTGATTTGGAAGAAAGAAAAATAAGATGAAAATTTTTCATTTATTATCTTGCGTTCTAGGTACAGCATTTGTTGACAGAGGTTCCTCAATTTGAAGGACTACAACTGCAATTTCTAAAAAGTTCACTTCAATCCAACAAACTGCTTTTCTTTTTTATTGTTATGGATTTTTTTATTATATGGTGTAGTGTAATTATTTGAGCACTTTTTTTTGCATGGCATCACAGTTCTTTTTCTTTTCTTTTTTTTTAATTATTTTTAAATTTTTCTTCATGATACTAGGTCTGATCTTATGGCAGTTTAGGAAACAGTAATATGTTTTCTGAAGTAGGATTATAGGGGAGAAATAAGAAAGAATTTAAACAACCGTGCAATCCGTTAAGTTGCTCAAGTACTTGACATCTATTTTGAATTGAAAGATCCCTATGGCCCTAAAATTTTTAAAAAGCAGAATTAAAATTCAAAACTAGGTATAGTCTCCAATGTTGATGATTTAGTTATGTAAAACCTATGTTGTTTGGCCATTAAACTACCAACCCCTTTCCTGACAGAAGTTAATTTTTAATAATGTCTATTAATTTAAAAATGATACATTGCGATTTGCTAAAAATTTGTTGAGAATTTTTGCGTCATTGTTCATTAAGGATATTGCTCTGAAATTTTCTTTCCTCGATGTGTCTCTGTCTGGTTTAGGTATCAGGGTGATATTGGCTTCATAGAATGAGTTCGGGAGGGTTCCCTCCTCTTCTATTTCATGGAATACTTTGAGGAGTTTGGGAATGAGCGCTTCTTTAAAGGTTTTGTAGAACTCGGCTGAGAACCCATCTGGTCCAGAACTTTTCTTTGTTGGTAGGCTTTTGATGACCTCTTCTATTTCATTGCTTGAAATTGATTTATTTAAGTTGTGTATGTCCTCTTCATTCAGTTTAGGTAATTCATATGTCTCTAGAAACTTGTTGATGTCTTCGAGGTTTTCTATTTTGTTGGAGTATAGATTTTCAAAATAGCTTCTAATTATGTTTTGTATTTCACTCGTGTCTGTTGTGATATTTCCTTGTTCATTCTGAATTTTAGTAATTTGAGTTTTCTCCCTCTTTGTTAGTGTGGCTTAAGGGTTTATCAATTTTGTTTATTTTTTCAAAGAACCAACTATTTATTTTGTTAATTTTTCTGATTGTTTCTTTTGTTTCAATTTCATTGATTTCGGCTCTGATTTTAACTATTTCCTGTCTTCTACTACTTTTGGTGTTGGTCTGCTCTTCTTTTTCTAGGGCTTTGGGCTGTAGTGTTAAGTCGTTTATTTGTTGATTTCTACTTCTTTTGTTGAATGTGCCCCATGAAATAAATCTTCCTCTAAGTACTGCTTTCATAGTGTCCCAGAGATTTTGATATGATGTGTCTTTGTTCTCGTTTTAGCAAACACATACAAAAACATATAAAAAAGATAGTGCACCACGATCAAGTGGGTTTTATCCCAGGGATGCAAGGTTGGTTCAACATCCGGAAATCAATAAATGTCATACACCATATCAACATACTAAAAGTTAAGAATCACATGATTATTTCAATAGATGCAGAAAAAGCATTTGATAAAATACAGCACCCCTCCATGCTCAAAACACTAGAAAAAATTGGGGTAGTGAGAAAATTCCTTAACATTGTAAAGGCCATCTACACTAAGCCCATGGCCAATATCATTCTAAATGGTGAAAAACTGAAAGCATTCCCCCTAAAAACTGGAACAAGACAGGGATGCCCTCTTTCACCACTTCTATTCAACATCATTCTTGAGACTCTAGCCAGAGCAATTAGACAAACCAAAGAAATTAAAGGGATTTGAATTGGAAAAGAAGAACTCAAACTATCCCTGTTCACTGATGACATGATTATATATTTAGAGGAACCTGGAAATTCCACCAGAAAACTCTTAGAACTCATAAATGAATTCAGTAAAGTAGCAGGTTACAAGATCAATGCTCATAAATCCAATGCATTTTTATACATAAGTGATGAATCTTCAGAAAGAGAAATTAGGAAAACTACCCCATTCACAATAGCAACAAAAAAAATAAAATACTTGGGAATCAATCTCACAAAAGAGGTGAAAGACCTCTACAATGAGAACTACAGAACACTAAAGAAAGAAATTAAACACCTTAGAAGATGGAAAGATCTCCCATGTTCTTGGATAGGCAGAATTAATATTGTCAAAATGGTCATACTACCAAAAGTGCTATACAGATTCAATGCAATTCCAACTAAAATCCCAATGATGTACCTTACAGAAATAGAGCAAGCAATTACGAAATTCATCTGGAAGAATAAAAAACCCAGAATAGCTAAAGCAATCCTCAGTAGAAAGAGCGAAACAGGGGGTATCACAATACCAGATCTTCAACTCTACTACAAAGTAATAGTAACAAAAATGGCATGGTATTGGTACCAAAATAGACAGGTAAATCAATGGTACAGAATAGAGGACACAGACACAAACCCAAATAAATACAATTTTCTCATACTAGACAAAGGTGCCAAAAATATGCAATGGAGAAAAGATAGCCTCTTCAACAAATGGTGCTGGGAAAACTGGAAAAACATATGCAACAGAATGAAACTAAACCCCTATCTCTCACCCTGCACAAAACTCAACTCACAATGGATCAAGGACCTCGGAATCGGACCAGAGACCCTGCATGTTATAGAAGAAAAAGTAGGTCCAAATCTTCAACTTGTTGGCTTAGGAGCAGATTTCCTTAACAGGACTCCCATAGCACAAGAAATAAAAGCAAGAATCAACAACTGGGATAGATTCAAACTAAAAAGCTTTTTCTCAGCAAAGGAAACTATCAGTAATGTGAAGAGAGAGCCTACAGAGTGGGAGAATATCTTTGCCACTCATACTTCAGATAGAGTGCTAATCTCCAGAATCTATAAAGAACTCAAAAAACTCTGCACCAAGAATACAAATAATCCAATCAACAAATGGGCTAAGGAAATGAACAGACACTTCACAGAAGATGTACAAGCAATCAACAGATATATGAAAAAATGTTCAACATCTCTAGTAATAAGAGAAATGCAAATCAAAACTACCCTAAGATTCCATCTCACCCCAATTAGAATGGCGATTATCAAGAACACAAGCAACAATAGGTGTTGGCGAGGATGTGGGGAAAAAGGTACACTCATACATTGCTGGTGGGGTTGCAAATTAGTGCAGCCACTCTGGAAAGCAGTATGGAGATTGCTCAGAAAGCTTATAATGGAATCACCATTTGACCCAGCTATCCCACTCCTTGGCCTATACCCAAAGGACTTAAAATCAGCATACTTCAGAGATACAGCCACATCAATGTTCATAGTTGCTCAATTCACCATAGCCAGATTGTGGAACCAACCTAGATGTTCTTCAATTGATGAATGGATAAAGAAACTGTGGCATATATATACAATGGAATATTACTCCGCCATGAAGAATGATAAAATTATGGCATTTGCAGGCAAATGGATGAAATTGGAGGATATCATGCTAAGTGAGATAAGCCAATCTCAAAAAACCAAAGGACAAATGATCTTGCTGATAAGCGGATGAGGACATATAAGGGGGGGTAGGAGGGGTTAGCATTAGAGTTAGGGTTAGGTTTAGGGTTAGGGATAAGGAAGGTGGTAAGAATGGAGGAAGGAAGGAATGTATAGAGGGAAAAGAGGGGTGGGAGGGGTGGGGGGGAAGGGAAAAAAATAACAGAATGAATCAAACAATATTGCCCTATGTAAATTTATGATTTTTATAAAATAAAAAAAGAATGATTAAAAATGATACAATCATCTCAAATCATGTAACACAGAAGGAAATAATTGTTTAATCCTAAAAACTTAATGTTTTTCAAATTCCTTGCTTATTTTAAAGCTTCCCAATACACAAGTATTGTCACCAAAACTTATGAACGGTTCTAATTGTGTATAACCTAAAATATCAGGCAAGTGAAATAAAATGTTGGGTTCTTCTGGAGAAAAATAAGAAAAATACTGACTGCAGGATCCAAAAATACTATTTTTCCTGTTTTATTGGAAGAGTACCTAGAAGACTAATTACAACTTCTGTGAGCAGAGATTTCACCCAAGCATTGTTGTACTTAGCCATGTAAGAAATTACCAATTACTATGGACAACTAGCCTCTCAAGGGAGAAAGAGCAAAAGGCAGGTGTTGGTGAGTGGAATAGTCATTTTCATCTTTGTAAGCGGGCTGGTGAGCCTCAATGAGAATCAAGTCAGAATGGTCATTACTGGTTCAGGTAAGGAGTTTAGGGTGGCAGGTGTTCTGTTGCTCTTTGTCACCAAAATTCATGAACATTCAGGGACTAATTTGAAGTATATGTAATAGGAGGGCACTGGCCATAACTAAGTTGAAAGTTTTAATAAGGAGAAATTCAGAAGCCCCGGGCTGTGAATTCATTAATTCAGAGGATAAATATTTACATGGGCTTGCCTTCATTTTAATTCTGCTGGATGATTCTCAGGAGTGAAGTGGAATAGAAGAACAACACTAGGCATGTCGTCCGTGACTACCTTTACAGAGAGAACAGGTCGTACAAGTTTATATGTAATTAGCAACGCGTACAGGGATTAAAGTCAGGGTGTGTGCATCTCTCTCCAGTGATTAGTGCCTCCCACTTCAAAGGCAATGTTCACATACAATACTCAACACAAATATATATTAACAGAGCAGAGGAAAACTGGCCTCCAGATAACAATCATACAAGTTAACACTTAGAGGCAAATGGTAGATTGTACTCTACTACTGGCCCCTAAACTTCACTTGTTCCCGAATCAATAGCATCATCCCATCTTGCATTTTAGGGCTCTTGACTTTGCATGTAGCTTGCAATTTGCTTTGGCCAGAGGTTTATGGACAGAAATTACAGTGTGCAAATTCTAATAACAGACCTTAGGAGGTCTTCTGTGATTCTGTTTGCCCTTTTGTACCTCAGTCATCATTATGAGAAGTACATGTGATTAATTAATCCACTAATCTTAGTAGGGGAAGAAGAGCCACATTGGCCGACCTGTGGACCTGCAGCAAGACTAGTGTTGTTGTTTTACTCATCTTTTTTGCAGCTGTGAGTAAAAGATCTGAAGAGAACAATTTTGGAGGAGGAAAAAAGTTTATTTGGGGGCTCATGGTTTCAGAGATCTCAGTTTATAGACAACTGGCTCCATTCCTTGGAGCTCAAGGTGAAGTAGAGTATCATGGCAGAAGTGTGTGGCTGAAGAAAGTATCTGGGAACATAGCACCAGGAAGCACACAGAGAAGAGAGATTCCACTGCTAGGTAAAATATATACCCCAAAGGCATGCCCCCAATGACCCACACCTACAGCCACACCCTATGCACATACAGTTGCCACCCAGTTAATCCATCAGTGGATTAATACACTGATTAAGTTAAGGTTCTCATAACCCAATCATTTCACCTCTAAGCCTTCTTGCAGTGTCTCACGTATGAGTTTTTAGGGGACAACGAATATCCAAACCATAGCAATTATGTGGACCAGATGAAACCCAGCCAACTTGTACACACATAAGCAATAATAAACTTTTGTTCTAATTAGCTGGTTATTAAGAGGTTTGCTCTGCAGCATTATTTCTACAAAATTTAACCAATAGAAAGCGCACACAGAAACTTAAAAGGCAGCTATGCCCACCTAGGGAAGTGGTTGTAGGTGGCTTTGCTTTTAATAACAGACAGATAAACTTTAACATTTGGATGGGTATTTTATGTCTGAAGGAGAGTGTGAGAAAAATGTATGGGAAAAAGAAGATCCATGCCTTTGGAAACACAGAAAGCAACTTGGAATAACAAGCTTTGCATAACTCTCCAGCCCAAGGATGCAGTGGTGACTTTCGTTCAAGTTTACAAAATGAGGCTGGTTGTAGAAAGAATTGAGAAAGATATTGGATAAGATTTCTTTCTTCTTCTTCCTGCCTTGATGACAGGAATGGTGTTTTTGTGTTTGTTTGTTTTTTGTTTTTATTCATTGTTATCTGAAAGGGATCAGTGTGTACTCCGACTGGTTGAAATGAGAGCAATTGGATCGTTCTAAGATGAAGCTATGCATTTGCATTAGTGACAGATTCTCTTTCACACATTATGTATGAATATGGTGCATGGGGTTAATACAGTAATAGAGTATTGAGATGTGATAAAAAAGTCAATTTATAAAATATTTTATAGAGACTATGAATTTGGAAATGAGTCACCAGACCAGTGGAGGAATACTTCTACTGCCTCTTAATATATATTGCTAAGACTGCAGTATTCTGCAAACAATTTACATACAACAGTGCCATTTAGATGAACATGATGAAAACAGTAACACTAATTTGGAGGAAACTAACATGAACTGTTTTTAAAACAATTTTCAATCAACTTCTATTTTATCTTGTTTCATTTTCATTAGTTTAATTTTATTAACAAAATGCCTACACAAATTTAACTGGATATAAGTTGAAGTGAATTTCATAATGCCATTAACCTACACTATTTTTATTTGTGTGATACAACACCTTTCATGAAAATGCTGTTTAAACTAGGCCTCACATTCTCCTGTGTATAGACTGCACTGAAAATAAATAAGGCAACTTAGAAATTTTTCTCTGCACTTGTAGGCTGCTACCAGATTTGAGAATTTGAAGAAATATTCTAATCTATGACACGATATAAATAAAATTGGTAGGTAATTTCAAATGTCATTTTGGATGCTACTGTCAATTTTTTCTTTTCCTACAGTTCCTGAAAGCAGGCAGTGAATATACACAATTATACAAATACTTCAGACTCCCATAAACCCAACCATCACACATGGAGAAAAAAACAGGTTCTAGTTTCTCTTCTCCAGATCCAGTGTTTGGGTAGGATGCCACCCCTGATTCACTTGAACCAAACACAGATAACAGTTCCAAGACTCAGCTCCAAGAGATCTTTGATGGATTGAGTTTTTATTACTAAACTCACTTAGCAACTGCCCAATCTTCTGTTTCATACTGTTGTGCAATATCTCCTTTGGGTAGTCTTAAAAATGCTAATGTCTCCTCTTAGACATTTTTCAGTCACAAAAATTTATGATGGCATCCTGTGATATAAGCCCACATGTGCACTGCAAAAACATATAAGAAATGAGACAGATTGAGTATTTGCTTGAGTGATAGAGAAATACACAGAATAGGTGAGGGAAGAGGATAGCCAAATGGTTTCCTTTGATTACATGAATATTCCCCTTAGCATAGATCCACATTATGATTAGCATTGAAGCCTGCTTCAAAATCTCCATCTCTGTTTTTATGGTCGGGCCTTCTGCATCTTGGACTGTGCAGCTGCTGGTTCTTCTAGCTCTCCAGCAGCAGATAGTCATATTGTGGACTATCCAGCGTCTGGTCATGTAAGCCAGTCTAATAAATCCCCTTTTATAATCATACAGCCTGTTGATTCTGTTCCTCTAGAGAACCCTGACTAATACAGTAGCTATTGTTTTTGCCTCAGTAACTTTTCATGCTTACACACCAACACAGAAACCAGACACACACATACCATTCAAGGAGAAGCACTCAGGGTTTTATAGTCTTAGGAGTGATACAAGGTCAAATAATTTATAGTCTGGAAGAAGATGTGATTTCAGAACTTAACCAAAACCAAAACCAAAAACCAGGAAGGAATATGAAGACAGCTTACTTAAAAGGTTTACCCAGGTAGATCTGCTAACATTGTAGCACTTTTCCTATTTACTTCCCAAATCTCTTTCCATCAACTTTGCTTAAAATATATCATTTTATTTTGTTACTCTGAATGAAGCTTCACTAAAGACATATTAATCTTATAAAGACATTTCTGGCAGATTTATTAGGCATTTATTCAAAGATTCATGCCACCTGCCATAAATACTCTCTAGATGCCAACTTCTAGAGAGGACAAAATGAAATTGATTCAGAGGACTTTTCCTCTACCTACTGTATGAAAGAAATAATTGATGTGTTTTGCCATGACTTGTTTTTTAATGCCTACTGGATAATACAAAAATGGGATTGTATTAGTTATCTATTGTTGCATAACAAATTATCCCAAAATGTAATGACCTAAACCAACGACATGTATTATCTCTAGGTCTGAAATCTGAATGTGATCTAGCAAGGGCTCCTAGCCCAAATTCTCTAACAGGGGTACAGTCAAGGAGTTCAACAGGACTATGGTATCATGTCAAGTTTCCAGTGGGAAAATATCTCCATCTAAGTTCCATTACAGGATTTTAGCAGGATTCAGGTCCTTGAAGTCTTGTGAACTGAGACCTTCAGATAGCTAGAGATCATCCTTAGTTCTATATGCTCTGCCTTTTCTATAAATGTGATGGCAACTTAATTTATCAGAGCAAGCAAGAATCAGAGAACTCCTAAGAATTGAATCACTGTATTTTTTTGTTTTTGTTTTTGCTTTGTTTTATAATCCAATGCTGGAAGTGACATTCCATCATTTTTACCATATCATATTCATTAAAAGTAAGTCATTAGCTTGGTCCATGCTCTAGTGCAGAACATGGAGGCATGAATCACTGGAAACCATTTCAAAAACTATATGCTATGGTGATAGATAAAGTTTGGAGAAGGAAGAAAATGAGCGGTTGAGGGGTATTGGTGGAGACAGTAGGAAACTATGAAAACCTAGGTCCAAGATACTTTACCCACATTCCTAAAATTAACTGTGTACAATTGGCCTTGAAAGAGACATTCTTTTTTTTTTTTTTTTTTTTTTTTATTATAAACAAATGGGATACATGTTGTTTCTCTGTTTGTACATGGCGTAAAGGCATACCATTTGTGTAATCATAAATTTACATAGAGTAATGTTGTTTGATTCATTCTTATCTGTAATTTACAACAGAAGATTCAGGAATCTGCTCAATGATTCACATCCCTCCCCAGTAATGTCAGAGTATGGATCAAGACATTATAATCCTAGGTCTCATATTTCACTAGTGTATAGAAGGAGAAAAGTAGGAAGTGTTGCAGAAAAGGAGTATAAAAAGGTCAGTGATAAATAATTCTCTCAGTTATATAATTATCGTCAATTTCATTGACCAAAAGGAAAGTTACTTCTTTTCTCCTCTTTCACTGCTTCTCCCTTTCTGTTTCATGCTTCAAGTCAACATCATTTAGCATTGCTTCTATCATGGACCAGATTCATACATTTTAATTGAAAAAATTACTAATATAACTGTAGATTTACATAAAGTGGAAAGGAATAATACAAAATATATATATATATATTTATATATATATATATATATATTCCCTATTACATTTGCTACCTGTTGTAGCTATAATACTGACCACATACTTAGTGACTTAAAAACAAAAGAAGTACATTCCAAAGGTCAGCTGTCCAAAATAAGCTGCAATCCACTGAAGTCACAGTGAAGGCATAATGCGCATGCCATTGCAGAGGCTTTAAGAGAATCTGTTTTCTTGCTTTTTCTAGCTGTTAGAAGCTGCCTACATGCCTTGGCTTGGGGAATCCTGACAGTAATTGCATTGCTCCACTCACTATTTCCATTCACTGCCCTCTCTTTCCCTTAAAAATACCTTGGGCAATTGCACTGGGTCCACCTGTATAAGGCAGGAGGACATTCTCTCCCGTCTAAAGATCCTAAACTTAACCAAACATAACAAATTCTCCCCGTCTAAAGATCCTAAACTTAACCAAACATAACAAAGCTCCTTCTGCCACGTAAGAGAACATATTCATAGATTCCAGGGATTAAAACAAGGATATCTTGGGAACTAATTTTTCTACTTATCTCTCCTGGGTTTCCAATGATAATAACTAAAATGAATCAATATCAATATTAATTTTGAAGCAATCTACCAATCTTATTCAGGTGGTCTCATTCAGTGAGTGGAACATGTTTCCTTCTCTTCTATGTTCTGAATGATTATGTAGAATGATTTTTTTTCCCTCCTTTTAACTTTTGGTTGAATTTTCTAGCTTAACCGTCTGGACCTGAATATATCTTTTCTAGTAGCATTCTAGTAACACATTTAATCTTTAAATAGTCAAAGGACTGTTTAGATTATCTGTTTCATCTTGGTTGAGTTTGGACAGATTATAGTTTTTCAGCGATCAATCCATTTCTTCTAAGTTTATGAGCTAAAGTTATTGGCAATATTCCTTTTATATTTTTTTAGTTGCTATGGGATCTGTAGTGATATGCTTACTTTCATTCTGGTATTATAAATTCATTCTCCTTTCTTTATTTTATTCAATTGGCAATAGGTCTATCAACTTTATTAATTTTCTAGGAGTCTTTTTTATTGATTTTTCTCTATCATTTAAAAAATTTTTAAAAATCTGCTCTTTTCTTCTGCTTCCTTTGAATTTATTTTGCTCTTCATTTACTATTTCTTGAAGGAGAGGCTCTGATTACTGATTTGAAATCTTTCCTCATTTTTAGTATAAGCATTTAGTTTTAAGATTTGTCTTAAAATGCTGTTTCGGCAGCATCCTACATACTTTGAAATGTTGTATGTTTATTTTCACTTAATTATATGCATATTTTTAAATTTTTTGCTTAAACTTCCTCTTTGACTAAAACTAAAATAATTCTTTGCAACATACCTACTGCTATAAAAATCATCTTAAAAAACTTCTTCAATCAGAAACGATAAAACAAAGAATCTTAGAGCCTTGGGAAGAAAAGAGGGTCAAGATAAAGCATAAAGGTAGGACTGGAGTTGTAGTTCAGTGATGGAGTCCTTGCCTTGCATGTGTGAGGCACTTAGCACCACGTAAAAATAAATAAAATAAAGTAATTGTCCATCTATAACTAAAATAAAAACATTAAAACAAGAAAGAGCATAAAGGTAGACACGTGCAATAAAATATCATTTTACTTACAAATTTTATACATTATATTTGATAATTAAACAAAAATAACACCATCTTATACTAGATAATGTTATTTAAAAGTAAACGGTCAAAGTTCTAACTCATGATTGAAAATACTTTTCATTTTGTATTTGAAAAATATTGTACCACTTCTTCCTGGCTTCCTTGATTGCTGATGGGAAATCCATTGATAGTAGCATTAATATTCCTCTGCAGATAATGGTTCATTTCTCTCCACTTGCTTTCAGGGTCTTTCTTTTGCCTTTAGTCTTCATAAAATATGAATTTCCATACATTTGACATCTTAGGTATTTCTTTCTTGAAGGTTTGTATCTTTTGCCAAAGTTGGGAAGTGGGAAGTTTTCAATTATCTTTTAGTCATTCTTTTTCTCCCCTCCTAGGACTTTGACAATATCGATATTGAAACTTTGATTATGTTTCTACCAGTCTCTTAGTGTCTGTTCTCATTTTCCTCCACTTCTACTTTTAGTCCACTTTGTTTTTTAAGTTAGATGAATTACATTGATTTGTTCCCACGTTCCCTTATTCTAGTCTCTGTCATCTGTATTCTAATTTTGAACCTAAGTAGTGATTATTTTTTAAAAATTTCTAATATTGTACTTTCATTGTAACGTCCATTTGGTTCTTTTGAAGCATCTATATTTAAGGTAATATTTTCTCTTCTTCTTTCCTTCTTTCTATTTGTTTCCAGAAAATTTATAGTTTATTATTGAGGATTTTCATGATAGCTGATTTAAAATCCTCATCAGAAAATTTCAACATCTACTTCAACTTGTTAATGATGACAGTCAATCAATTGTGTTTTCTCATTCAAGTTGTACATTTTTTCATTCTTGGTGTGATGAGTGATTTTCAGTTGTATCCTGGACATCCTGTCTGTTATACCAGGAGGCCTTGGATTCTGTTTATCCTGTCTGTTATACCAGGAGGCCTTGGATTCTGTTTAAATTTAAATATTTTACTTTAGCAGGAAGTCACCCTTTTTAGATGAAAGGCTAGCTCTGGTCTGTTTTGTGAGCTAGGGATTATTGATAGTTTGTCAGAGCCTATAGCGTAACTGTGGTCTGTTTGGTCTGTCTTCAGGGTCTAATGCCCCTGAAATTCCAGATGTTTCCCATGGAGCACTGGCAAGGAGAAGGGTTTTCTTCATAGGATGCTCCTTTATGATTGAACCCCCTTATTAATATCCCCCACCTCCAGCTGTCACAGTATGTCTATTCTAGATGGAGGAAGGAATTCTCAAACCAATAAGGATTGGAAGGGTTTCTCAGTCAGCAGCCTTTCATGTCTGGGTTCCTGCTACCAGTTCTGCCTGGCACACTGGGGTTCCTAATGTAAGCATGAAGTCTCAAGTCTGCTAGTCATTCCAGTCAAAAGTATCCTGTGGCAGGATCCTTTTTTTTTTTTTCAGGAGACTTGGAGAGTGCTTCTGGGACCAGTCACTTGTGGTGGTGGGAGCCCTACCTACATTTGTGCCACTTTTATACATTAGTGTCCCTGAAAGGGTGAGTCTCAGGACCATGGTGTCAAGAAGGCTTCTCAAACCATTCTTCCTGTGATCTCTCTCTTGCTAGTGTCACCATCAACTTTGGTATCTTCCTGTGGATGAGGAAGTCTTAAGTCCATTGGAAAAGAGAATCTTTCCCTGGTTGACTATTATTTGCGGTCTCCAAATTGATTTCCTCACCAGGTCTGCCAGTTTTGTGTTTCCTGTGGGGCTTTGATTCCATCTAGAAGAAACATGGGCCAACCCAGTCTCTTTATTGTTGCTACCCTGGGCATCTTTTGGACAAAGTTCACAAAATACTCTTGAGCTGCACTGTTTCTCCACTCCTGAGATCCCTAACCAGTTCACCATCTTACTTTCTGAAATTTCCCCAATTGCCTAGATGTATGGTCTGAATGTGTTCCCCCCAAATTTGTTTAAATCTAATTCCCAAAGAGATAATATTATGAAGTGGTGTCTTTTGGGTGGCAGATCTCATGAATGGAATTAGAGCCCTTATTAAAGAGGTCCTGGAAAGTTCTCTACCCCTTCGCCATGTAAGTTCACAGGGAGAAGACACCTATTTACAAACTGGAATGTGGGCTCCACTAGGCACCAATTTTGCCAGGTTCTTCATCTTGGATTTCATTTCCTCCAGAACAGTTAAAAAATAAATATATTAAGCTCATAAGATACTCAGTCTTTGGTCTTTTTGTATAATAGCCTCAATGGAGTAAGACCTACTTTTGTGCTATTTTCTGAGTTTATAGATTATATTTGGTTGAACTATTTTTTTTTAATTTAAGGGAAGAGTAAAAATGAATGAATGAGTTCACACTACCTTGTCCTAATCTAAAGTCCATAAAATGTTTTTTCAAAAATACTTTCTTGAGTCTGAAACTTCTTCTGAGTATTGAATTCAATGTCAGTAATGTGACATGTAAATTGGGTAGGGGAAGTCACACAGCCTCATCTTTTTCCACTCAATTCCATCATATTTTGGGGTTGTCAAGACAAAGAGGCACTCATATAATTAAATCCACAATGAAGAATTTTAAAATGCTTTACAAAAAGCAGTTTAACTTTGTCAACTATGTAACTCTGTGTGCATTTTATTCTCCCAAACAAGTGAGGCAATAAATTCAGACAAAAGACAAAAAGCACATGAACTTGTTTAACAAGTTTAATGTGATATAAAATATACTGCAACTAATTCCTATTTTGCTGGCAGTTTTGATTGATTTTAAAAGATGACCATATCCAAGCAACCTAACAAATTTCATTTGAAAACACTACTGGAAAAGGGCTACTTAGAGAATATTGTTTTTCATTTTGAGCAGAAGAGCAAGATTTTATTCTGGACATAGGTGACTGGGTGCTCATTCCTCCCTACTTAGAAAAGATTTTTAAGGAAAAAAAAATGTAATGTATACATTTATTTAAAAAAAAGAGAGAGATTCCTAGTGGCAAGTATAAAGATGTTCCATGAATCTGTTGATTTTAAATGATGAATACTGTGATCTTCCTGCTCAGAATGAAACAAAAGAAAAAGTATTCCAGATGTCAAGGTCATCTGCAGCAGAGCAAGGAAAGGGTTACTTGAAGAAGGCCTTTACAATGTTTAATGTGTCTAAGTCACCAGAAGTGGCATCTACAACCTCTATAAACTTGTACCACACAAAAAGTAAAATAAAATATGCAATTCGGAACCTGAATATTTCATTGGATGCATTAATCTGTGCTAAGTTTAATAATTAGCTCCCAAAGGTATCTATATCCAAGCTCCCAGAACCTATGCTTGCTAACTTACATGATAAAAGGGGCTGTGCACATGTAATTAAGAGGAAGATCATTAGGTGGAGAGATTATCCTGGATTACCTGGGTGAGTGTGACATAACCACAAGAGTCCTCATAAGAGGAGAGTTGGAGGAAGAGATATGACCACAGAGTCAGAGACTGGGGTGATGTGAGGAAAAGGCCAAGAGCTGAGGCATGCAGGAGGAGGCCCTCAAGAAGCTGGAAAGGCAAAGAAATGGTCCCCCTACAACCCTCAGAGCCTACAGAAGGAACAAAGCCCTGCTGACAATCTGATTTTATACCTTCTTAATTCCAGAACTATAAGGGAATAAATTTCTCTTATTTTAAGCTATTCTTTTTGTGATGATTTGTTACTGCAGCAATAAGAAACTGGTAAAACTTCAAGTTAGTTTTCCTTGAATTATGTTCACTTGTACAATTTCAGCAAATCTTCCTTCCCATCCTCTTTCCCATAACCCTGCTATTTTTTGTTTGTTTGTTTTTGTTTTTTGTCTACTTGACAAATAAGAAAGAAAAATATTTTCTGGCATTAGTTTTTAAAGCCACATTTATTAAGAACCATGCTTCAAAAATCCTGCGAAAGCACTGTTAAAAAAGAAAATTTTAGATAAATTTAGCAGAGTTTAATTAGCAAAGAAGGATTTGCTGGTTTTCAGTCTGAATAGCCCTCACAACCAGAACAGGTTCAGAGAAAATTCAATCTCCCATGTAACTGGAAAACATTTATTGACAGAATATAGAAATGGATATAGATAACCCAACTGGTTAATGACTTGATGTTTGTCTTAGTTTAACATAGTTTAAACAACTGGCTACCTGTGATTGACTAAAGCTTAGTTGTTATGATAGGTTGACACTTAGCTATTGTTATAAGAGTATACTCTTTAGTTAGCCTTTCAGTTTTGCATGCTAAATTATGTTGCAGTTTGTTATATAAGTTCCTAGGTAGGGTGACCTCCTCAGGACAAATTTAGTTTAGTAACACAAAGGAGCTTTTTAGATCAAAAGAATTTGTGCACCAGTTAAGTGCAAAATTTCCCATGCAAACTGATCACATACCCACTTAGCATATAAAACATGCACACACATAAATTTAACTTATTTATTAACATGTACTTAAAAATCCTTCTTGAACAATGTATACATTTTATGTGCTCTATGTCAAAGCAAAAAATTGTTAAATTAGCATTACTTGAAAATGTAAACAAAATGATAAATGCATTTTTTTTAATTACTGTTGGATTCCCACCACCCAGTATAGTTAGTATCTTTCAAATAATAAGTTGAATAGAAATACAAACTACTACTTCCTATTTGTAATGAGTTATCAGGACTATGTGACTTCCCAGCTTGATCTTACCAGTTAAATCTACATTGGCATTGTATTTGACTCATAACATAAAAACTTGACTCAAATCATAGCCTAAAGCATATGGTTTGGGGGGATTTTTTTAATTAAAAATTTAAATTTAGCTATAGGCTTATTGGTGATAATTTTAGACAGAGTACATACTCACTTTAGAGAAAGTACCATGGGCAATTTTCTCCATAACTGTGTCAAAATGGTGGCTTGGAAGGGCACTAGATAAAGTAGAGTACATGCCAGTATGGTTATTTTTGGAAGGAAGGCATTAAAAATTCAATATGAAACACATTATGAAAAATTGATACAGATCAAGTCCCATTCCATCTGAACCTGCAGGACATATGGAATGTTTGCTGTGATGAGTTTCTCATGAACACACAGCTGGAAATTCCATTCCCAGATGGATGATGCTAAGCAAATACTGCTTTCTGTGGTGAGTCAAAAAACATATAAGATTAAATTTTAATAGTATGAGGAAAAGAAGGGTTTCACCTGTAAGTGTTCCTTCTGTACTGCCTTTCTGCTCTCCAAGCTCCTGAATGAATCATTTTGGTCAGGCTCACTCACCTTGACTTTAGCTACTGGTAAATCTAATTTTTTCCCTAAATAGGCTTTTGAAATTGCAAAGTTGAGGAAGAAGAATTATTGTTTTTAACAATGAAATACAATATGCATTGTTAAATACCCTATATAGGAATATTTTCTTCAGTATTCTTATACTAGAGGCATTTAAAAAAAGGAAGTAAAGGAGGAAGGGAGGAAGAAAGGAGGGAAGGAGGGAAGGAGGGTGGGGAGGGGAAAAAAGAAAAGAAAATATAGCAGAAAGATTAAAATCAAATAAGAGAATGACAGATAAAGAACTGTTAACTGTATTAGTAATTATAGAAAATTATGATAAGATGATAAATAGTATTAATATATCATAAAATAAATTTATTTTTGTCTTATATTTTTAAGGGAAGATTGTGACTACTGTTTTTAAAAATCAATTAATTAAAATATCATGATTTTATTCATGCATATGTATGTGGATATATATTACAATATCACACATAAAACATTCTGAAATTAAGGTGACATTTTAAATAATCATTTCACAAGAATGTTATTGTGCATTCAATCTAATATTTCCAAAATTGCTAGGTCATGATTTCCCCAAACACTGTCATTATCATGTCCTCATTCTGCTCTTCCTTCAGGGGTTTCTGGAGATGTTTGAATCAGACAGAACAATTTAACATCCCATTTAGGGCTTCCTAATGTTTTCTTATTTCATTTGTCCTTCCATTCCTTCCTTCCTTCCTCTTTTCTCCTCTTCATTTCTCTGACCCTGGTAGGATCTTAAGCCCTTCTATGTGTTAGACACTATTCTAACTGTGGGTGCCAGTGCAAGGAACAGGGCAGTCAGGACCTCTGGCTCAGGAACTCCCTGAAATGGGGAAGAACATGTAACAGAATAAGCAGTACCAACTCTACAAAGCCCAACTAAAGGAGGCATAGATTATATTCAGGAGGTGAACTTCAATCTTGGGGACTTAACTAATACATGGATGACTTGAGAAATTATATAATATCTGTGAGACTACATAATTTTTTAAACTACAAAGGACGTCTAAGAAGAATAATTAATAATAACTGCTTTATAGGTTCAGTGAAAATACAGAGAAAATATTTATCAATCTATAACAGGATACTGTAGAATCTCATAAATCTTAGCTGCTGTCATTACTATTATTAATATTACTATTGTTAAGGCTTGGGCTAAATAAATACATCTGTTTAGGGGGTTCAGCTGTACTTGAGAACTACCAGTCATCTTTCTACCACTTATAAAGGAAATGTTTTGCTGTTTCGTGTAGGTGCTAGAGATTGAATCTGGGATTTGTGCATGTAACACTATATCGCCAGCCCCAAAACTGCAGTTTGATAATCAAAAATTCATTCACCTGGAATTAGTTGACTTGGAATAAGTAATCAGAATATCTTAAAAAGGCTAATAAGATGATTTTTCTCCTGGTGCTTTCCAAAGTTAGGAAGGGGAGGGTGATTTTGTTATGTGTCAATATATAACCTAATGTACTTGTGCAATCTATCCAGAGAGGAGAGAAAAAAAGCGCAGGTACACAGCCCACTGCTACTGCAGGGCCAGGGGAGCATCGGAGCAGCACATGCTTCCTGGCTCCTGATTGGCTGCCTGTCCGAACTGCTTCTTTTCAACCTGACAAGGGTCGATAAAGTATTGCAGAGAACAAAGAGGATGTTTAGAATAAAAATGGCAATGAAGAAACCCAGAATCTTGAGTCATTCTTCAGTCTAGTGAATAAAGGGTAGAACATTCATTCTAGGACATGTATTTATTTTCAGCTCTAATTATTACTATTGAAATCCATACACGAGGGCCCAGCCCATATGAAACAAGAGTTATAGTTTTGCTCATCACTGTGACCCAGTGAAACAGAAAAGGAAAATAAAAGATGGTTGGAGAAGTGAGATCTTAGATTGGTATTCCCTTAAATTTTTCATAGCTATTTTCATGCTTATTAGTGAACTTACATTAAAAAAATAATAATAATAAATGAAGGAAGCCTTCACAAAGGGTTTCAGGATTGCAGTGGTTATTATTTAATGGAAAATGATTTGCATTTCTTTGCAGAGATATGAGTCTGCTGACACAAAAAGTACAAAACGGGGAAATAGATGTAGGTCAGAGAGGAAGGGACTGACTTTGGGGAGCAGCTTCATCAATGGAAACAGTACTAGGCCAGGAATTAGGGATCCCAGAGGAAATTCCAATACAATTTTAGTTAGCAAAAAACCCAAGGTCACGTAAGACATAAATCCTCTGACACCCAAAGTTTTCCTCTGTCATATGCAGGGAGTCTTTGAAACCTTCCTCATATTTCTCAAAAGGACTCCTGCCCATCAAAGGGCAAACAGTTGCAGTTCTCTTCATAAGCTGTAATAAAAGCTGCTATTAAGACTCATAATTCATTTAAGCACATCCTATAGATGTTTGGTTTGAATTTATGCTTTTATCAAAGGATAGCTTTGCTTTTTAATCTCCAGGACCCAACTCTTACTTGATTTGTCAATGTTAGTATTTTTAATCAAGACAGAGCACTTCTTCCATCTCTATGTCTCATCATTCGTTCTCTTCTCTAGACAACGGGTTTTGCTGGGAATACACACTGAACCCTAAGGCCTTTCCACTCCTAATGTACAAAGTGTGTACTGGAGATGGAGAGCATTGGTATCTAGGAGGAGTTTGTTAGAAATGCAGATTTTGAGACTCTAACCCAAACCTTGCTGATCCAGTCTGCATTTTAACAAAGATCCCAGAAAATTCCATTTGCATAGTAGATATGAGGAACACTGACCAAATGCAACTTAAATGGCCCCTGGGCTGTGACTTGCTACAGGTTGCAGTCTTTTGACCAGGGTAGGAACAGCCTTCCAAACAAAGAACACAGGCTTTCAAAACTGGGAGGGTTATTTCTGGAGGTCAAGTTCAAGGTGGACCCTGAACCTAAACTGAGAGAAAGAGTATACCAAAGGTCATATTCTTACTGAGCACAGAGTAGGACTCTCAATCTGCTGGCTTGAATGGTGGGTACTTTTCAATAATACCATGTTAGCAAAAATGTACTTTCTACCAAACTTTTCCATTTTTGCTCTCTAGCCCATGGAAAAGGTAATCACAGGTTCCCTGGGACATCCTTGGTCTTTGGACTCTCAGGTTTCCATGTACATGTCATGTATTTATAGTAGAAAAAGCCATAAGCTACTCATTTGAGACCAAGGACATCTGAGTTGCTCTAGTAATGGCTTGGCTAATTTATCCACTTCTGCCTTGGCTTCCCCACTGTGGAGCAGAAGATGGTATATCTTTTCAGAGACCTTTAACAGGCCCAGGTAAAACATCTCTAAGAAGCAAATGGCATTAATGTGCCCTGCAAACAAAAACACCACCATTCTCTGAGCTCTCTCTACATCTGAAATTGAAACTCAAATTATCAGGGGTCACTGGCCTAGGCCAGGCATTGCTCAATGGTTTATTCCCATAGGCAGCCTTACAGATTGTGATCCCTAAGAACTTTGTTCTTTGTGGAGGTAAAAATACAAGTAAAAGATCTGGGTTTAGAGGTTCTGGGTTTGAGCCCCAGTTCCTCCATTTACTAGTTGAGTACTTACCAGCTACTAAACCTACTCTCTAGGCTTCTGTCTCCTCTTTTCAAAAGGCCTTAATAGCACATAATTCTGTATTTTGTCTGCTCTTTGTGATTATTGTAGTGACCACCTTCCCACTTTGGTAGCATTTATATATGTGTGTGTGTGTGTGTGTGTGTGTGTGTTTGTGTGTGTATTTATTTTTTCCTCCTATTTAAGATCAGAGATTCTTCATTTTGGTGTCCATATGGCCACATGGAAGGGGGTTCTAACTCTTGACCTTGCAGAAGAGTCTGTGGACAAGCCACAGCCCATTAGCCCAGAGCCCACTGCCACCATGGTCAGGCTCCATAGTTGTCAGGTGCAGTAAAGTGGTGGCATAGCAGGTGACCTTAACGTTGGCCAAGGAATGCTGCAGCTCAGATGCTCTCTTTCTCCTCACTCCAGATATTCTCTTTTTCTGTATTCCAGTGGAACAAGAGGTGTAGAAACACTATTGCCACTTGATTCCACAAGAAGACACCAACTTGAAGACAAGGCCAAATGAGTAGCTGAGCTGGAGCCCTATTGACACAAGTGACTGCTGGATCAAGACATAGCTAAATATAACTTTTCTCTGTACCTTTCAGCTACCTGAGTCAATTATCTTAACTGGTTAAGTTGGTCTGAGCCTGACTTTTTCTGTTTTAGGAAACCCAATATAAGAACTAATGTAAACATGTGGTCTCAACAGAACCTTCTTCAGGTATCCAAGTTGTCATGTGATTTTCTAATATTTTTTAAAATTCTCCCTCTTCCAAATGACTTGAATGTGATTCCGAAAGAGGGTTCTTTGAAGGCTGACATAAAAAGCACAGCAATGTGTTATAAATTGTGAAGCACTATACAAATCAGAAATACTTTTCATAGAGTAATGAGTCATAAGGAAAGAGACTTATTAGATCTGATCCATGGTTCTTAATTTATTTGAGGTCAAGAAACCAATGAAATCTGTTGGCCTTATTCTCCAAATACTGAGTGCACACACATATTTTTTACTTAATTTCAGAGTTCATGGATAAACTACCCAGAATGCTTATTATCTTTAGAACTGATCTTCTAGGATGGGTTCTCAATTTGTGATCTATGGACCCGTAACTTTCCAAAACATTTAAAACTACATACCATCCTAAGCACCAATGAGTTCTAATAATTCTTCTACTGATCAGAACTTATTAGGAAATTCCCACAGGTGAGCTGCATGGGAATTCAGTCAGAAGTCCATTACAATGAAAGCCATAATTAAGGCTATTCAGTTGAGGTGCACTGTCCCCAATTTTTCTTCTGAACTCACACCTCTCCTTATTTCATGACCAGGATGACAATCAAGGAGGACACCCAGATCCTAGTTCAATGGTTTCCTTCCTACTGGAAAAAATCTTAATGTTCAGCTCCACAAAAATCAATTGCATTGGCATAAAGTCTTTATTTGAATATAAAAATACAAATTAAACAGGGAAAGGTTGGGAAATTTTTTAAAATTTTGTTTTCTTTATTTGGTTTATTTAGTTTTATGTGGTGCTGGGATTGAAACCATTGCCTCACACGTACTAGGCAAACACTCTACCACTAAGCCACAACCCCAGACCAGGGTTGGGAAATTTTTGATGGGCATCTAAAACACAGACTGAAGTGGAAAAAATTCTAAGAATTGAACTCAAGATGTTATTTGTAGGATAATTTTATACCCCTCTAGAAGCTACTGCAGAGGTGTCTGTGGCATCATCTTCCGATTGAACCAGAGAAAGGAGATAAAAGCAAAAAGATAAGGGGGAAGGGAGAGGTAGGTAGGTTCAGTCCAGTGGGGAAATATTAACATCCTTTCACCACCCTTTGCAAACTGTCAGAAAAAATGTTTGACAAAAAATTCAAATGAATTTATTATCCTACCTGGTGCAAAAGCTGAAGTTTTTGAGTCAGGAGATTTGAATTTCAATTTCGACTTTGCTGTCTTCTTGCTAAGTGATGTGGAATATTTACTTAACTGATTTCTAACTGCTAACCCTGCCTTAACTCTTGGACCCTGGTCCCAAAGGTTATTCTCAAATGCTCATGCTTCTCCTCCATGTCAAAACACACACATGTGTTCTTTTCTAATGGACTCTGTCTGCACAGTCCTCCCCAGACAGTCTCTAGGCTCACTCCCTCACCTTCCTCCAGGGTTTGCTTCCATCTCACAGTGTCATGGAAGATACCTCTGACCACTATTTTTAAAACAGAAACCTAGCCCCATGCTATTCCCTCACACTACACTGAATTTTCTTTTCTTTTCCTTAGTCTGCATTGCTTTTAACACTCTATATGATATTAATATACTGATGTTCCTCCACCAATGATGGGTTGAGATAAAGTTGTTATTAATTCAAAATACCATAGATTGAAAATGCATTTAATACATGTAGTCTACTGAGCATCACAGTTTAGCAACCCAGTTCACTGCACTGAGCCGGTTGTTTCCCCTCATAATCTCCTGGCTAACTGGGTTGCTGCCCTGCCCAGTGTAGCAATGCATCATATATATCATATGTATCATACCTGTTGCATATCAGTAGGTCAGCAAAAATTCAAAATTCAAAATGTGAACTACAGATTCTATTGAATGTGTGTAACTTCCACATCATAAAATCAAACATTGTAGGTCACACCATTCTAAATCACAAATGGAGATATCTGTGTATGTAAACACTGTATTTCCTAACAGATTACAAACTCTAGAGAAGTAGAAGAACTTTATCCACTTGATTCTCTGATGGATTTCCATGAGTGAGAAAAATGCCTAGCATATAATATGTACTCAATGTGTATTTGATTGACATAATTAAATATATTTATTTCTGTCAATTTTTAAATCTAGAAATTAAACAGAATAATATAGTCTCACAAATTTTTCTCCATATTAAAATAAAATCCTCATTCAACTAATAATGTCTATTAAGCAGTAAGTTAACACTTCTTCTCTATCCTTTCCTGTCTTGTTAGAGATTTGACAGAGAATAATTGGATTTTGGAAGCCAGGTCCTTCACTCCCTGCCATATCTACTGTTTGAAGAACCAACAATCCTACATGATCAAGGAAAGATCATGGGTCAGGCTTTGGGGCAAAGTTAGCACACGATATTTTCAAGGGACATGCATGCTGGAAGATGCATACAAACACAGGTCTTCAGTGGGGGGAAAAATGATGGGAAAAAAGGCAATGTTAAAATGATATGGGCCAGGCACAGTGGCACACACCTGTCATTCCAGTGGCTCAGGATGCTGAGGCAGGAGGATGGAGAGTTCAAAGCCAGCCTCAGTCAACAAAGGCAAGGTGTTGAACAACTCAGTGAGACCCTGTCTCTAAATAAAATACACAATAGGGCTGGGGATGTGGCTCAGGGGTTGAGTGCCCGTGAGTTCAATCCCCAGTACCAAAAAAAATACGTAAACACACACACACACACACACACACACACACACACACACACACACACACACACTAGCCTATGTAAGCTGAGCCCCCAAACTATGTTATTCCTGAGGCAGGAAAAGTGGCCATGAGCAATCAAGGAAATTTGGTCCATAGGTTTCATTTGAGAAAATTTCCTTTCCAAAGAAGTAAAGATCCTATGACTTCTAGAAAGAGTATTAAAGGACTCTCTCTCTCCCTCTCTCTCTCTCTCTCTCTCTCTCCTCTTTCTATACAAACATGGGTCAGGATCAGAGGAAAGACATAATCTCTGATCACTAGGAGTTTTCACATAGGTTAATCATTTCCTGGAAAATTATTGAGTCAAGGGTAAAATGAATGCTATCTTTAAAATACCTCCCAACTTAGGTTACTTTGTGAGGGATGAACCCTGGTGATGTTTAGTGACAGAGTAAGGGGGCGAGCACAAGTTAGGGAAGAATAGAGTTACTTTAGATTAGGTAGAGGGGAGTGAAGGAAGGGGAAGGAATATGAGGGTAGGAAGGATAGTAGAGTAAAACAGACATTATTACTTCATGTACATATATCAATGTGATCCTGCAATATGTACAATCAGAAAAATGAGAAATTATACTCCATTGATGTATGATTTATCAAAATGCATAAATGCATTCTACTGCCATGTATAACTAATTAGAACAAATAAAAAGTTAAAATATAGAAAAAAAAAGGAAAGAAAAAGAAGGATGTGATTCAGAAGACCAAGCAGACAGGAAGGAGGGAGGAAATCATGTGGGTAGAAGCCAAAAGAGGCCTATGGTCAGGGGGGGCTTTCTGACTAGAAGTATTGTTTCCAGTAGGTTAGTCAGTTTTTTTTTTTTCTTTTAATTTTATCACCCTGTGTGTGTTTTGTTTTTGACCAAAGAAAGCTTGTTGGATTTTTGTTTTGGGGGATTTTTTGTTTTTTGCTTTGTATTGTAGTACAAGGCTTTTCACTGCATTGTTTTCAATTTTTGAATCATAGCTTTCTTCCTCTACAAGATTATATAGCAAAAGGAACAAAAACTGGTATGAGTTTCTATTTCCCATTGAATTCAACATTTAATAATTCTGTTTTTAAAGATAATGGGTATTTATCCTGTGCTAAATCTATGAAATAACCAACTTAGTCTTTGCTACAACACTGAGCTACCAATGTTATGTATATTATGTATGTATATATAAAAGGAGACATTGAGGGTCAGAGACATTAAAAGACTTCTACAGAGTCATAGAGCTAGGAAGGAGAAAGAGCCAGGAGGTCGCCTACCTGTAATTGCATAGTACTTAACTAACCAAAATTGCTCACCTCTCAAAACACTCACAGTCAAAAGAATGAATTTATGAGGTGGGTAGTAATGAATGAGGATGAGTGACATAAATTGTACCATTTTAGGCTGGGGTTGTGGCTCAGTGGTAGAAGCACTTGCCTGGCATGTGTGAGGCACTGGGTTCAATCCTCAGCACCACATAAAAATGAATAAGTAAAATAAAGGTATTATATCCATCTACAACTAAAAAATATTTTTTAAAAAACTGTATCATTTTGTTGGAAGGAGAGACAATAAGACAAATTCCTTAAATCCTAAAGAACATTACATTATGTTATTTGGTTTTGGATTATTTCCTCCCACTAATATAATAATTTATGAAGATAATATTTTTCACTACTGAATGTAATAATTTCCCCCAAATTAGGATTTGTCAGTTCCACTATTATCCTCCCCCAATATCATTTCCCTGTTTACTCTCTGAATCAGTGCCACCTATTTTATTTTGAAGAGGAAAAAGAGTTTATGCATAACTAAACCTTGGAACTGATTAAAAAGTGTCTAAATACCTAGAATTACCTTCTCAATGTCCAGGCTCATCCATGGTGCCTGGAATTTTAGTGGTGATGACTCATACATAATGCACAAGCCAAAGAGTTAAGGAAAAGTTCAGCAGAAATGATTTGGGCTTCCATTAAGAGAGTGTTGGAGCTCTCTCCTCTATCACACCATTAAACATCTTATTATCATTAGCTCCCTCTGTCAGTTTTAACAATTTTCTTTTCATCCAAACACCACTTCATTCTCTGACCCAACAAATGCAATTTTGACCTCATTAACCTCTTTTGTGTTAACCTTGGAATAATAATGAGTTGAAACTAATCTCCACGTACATTGCAAGTGTGGTTCTTATTTAGGTTGGGTAGTTGAGATTCTTGGCCATGGCAATAGGCTGTACCTGCCAACTAGGTCAACCAGCATAGCTTAGAGACCCAGAGCCTTGGTAAATGCATGGCAATGAATAAATAGATATGCATCCCCTTCACCCTTAGAAAATATAACACAAATAAATGTTCTTTGATGTAAAGGAAAGACCTTAGAAATAACATAGTCTTATCAAGTGACAATGGTAACACAGAAAAGAGGGAAGATTTGAGGGTTCTGATGATTTTTTTTTTTTTAATTCTGGGAGAAGTTTCAAATGGCAGTCATGTGAATTTTGTTATTATAAGGTTTACAGAACAAATTAAACATAGAGGATTCCCAGTTATATCTGAATTTCTGAGAAGCGAAGAATTTTTTCAAGTATATGTCTTATGCAATATTTGGAAAATATACTAAAAATATTTTGTGTTCTTTACCTGAAACTCAAATTTTACTGGTTGTTATGACTTTTATATGGCAGTCCTAGGCTTGGGCCATGTCTGGTTTTAGGGTTTGGTTGACTCCATTTCACAATTTTTTCAGGTAAGAGTGGAATAAGTTCTACATCTAGGATCACAAAGGAAATGTATCACAAATTTTCATTTTGGTGTTCCCAATATTAGAACATCTGCCAGCTTTAGGGGAGGAATGAAAACCTACCTGTAAAATACTGACATTTTCATTTCTCCAGGGCAGTAGAATATTCAGTCCTATTGCTCACCAAATGGTACCAATGAGAAAACAGGTCAATGGATTATTCCCCTAGAGGTGCAATTAGCATTGAAAAGAACCATGACATTTTATAGCTGCAAGAGAACAAACCAATAATTTTGTGCAACTCCCTTCTTTTCAGAGGAAGAACTAGAGGCCCCTAGCCGTTAGGGGACGTGCCAAAGGTTATGCAGTAAATGACACTGATCTTGTGATCTCACTGTACTCAGACAAATATAACTATTTTATCACTTAATCCTCACCCAACCTCTGAGAAGTAGTGATACTATCACAGTTTTATACATAGGAAAAAATTTGCATGAAGTTAGCTAATTTTGCTTGAGGAAGCAGGGCTGAAAGGAGCAGAACTGAGACTTAAAGTGAAAATTGTCTGATTCTTGTCCCCATTTCCTCTTAATACTTACAAAGTGTCTCTTCTCTCCCTCCCAACTCCACATACACATGTGTACACACATACATACACACATTGTCAGCCTTTTACTGGGCATAGTTATTCCTATTGCACAACATGCCTGAGAAGTGGCCTAAAGAAAGAGAGAAAAATAGGGAAAGAGAGATAAACAAATTGACCAGGGCTAGAAATATCACTGCTATATAGGTCTACAAGGGTTTTAACACCAGAGGATAAAACCAGAGTTGGATTCTGAGTTCTTTCCTGATTGGGACACATCTCTTGAATGATGCTTTCTCTAGTACTGATGTCTGCCTCATTAACAAAGTTTTCAATAAAGATCTAAGAATTGTAATACTGCCTGCATTTTAATAGATTTTATAGAGTAGTTCTATGTTCATAGCAAAATTGAGCAAAAGACCCAGAGAGTTCCCATATCCTCTTCATCCACATGTGAACAGAGCCTCACCTCAACTATGCCCTACACCAGAGGAGTACCTGTGTTGACATGTCAATATCACTCAGAGCCCACAGTTTACACGAGGGTTCTGCCTTTGTAATGACAAATATCCACTATTACACTTATTGCCTGCATTTAAAGTCCAATTTCACACAGCAATTCCAAATCAAACTAGAATTTGTATTTGAAGATAGAGCACATAGACCTGCTATCAGAAATCATGGGCCATAATTACATTAATGAAGTGTTTGAAGAGGAATTAGTAAAATTTTATAAAAGCAATCAGTACTACCCAACAGGGTAGCTTTAACAACTTCTGCCAGATTTCTCAATACTATATTAAAATTTGCCTTGAAAATGCATATGATGTTCCAGTGCTAAGTAAATACATTTAAACATAGAAATAATGAATTTTCATGGCAGTCCAGAGTGAGTCTAAATGTTTCTGTGCTAAATATTAATTTGAGTTTGAGTAAATATTACCTTGCTCACTATAGACTTATGAACACTTAATATAGGCGGGGGGGGGGGGGGTAGAGGATGTCCACATTTTATGTTTACCACAAATGGAAGGATGACCTTTTAATTATGATTCCTTCTCAAAAACAAAATTGTTCACCTAAGGAGGTTCATTTGTAGCAAATTGATCTTATTCGTGTAAAATCTCTTGTGCTTGATCCCCTAGGCAAGGCATACTAGCAGGCTCATACTGGTTAGTTTACTTAGAATATACATAGTCTCTGAGAATGAATGACGGTTACCAGAGGCATGAATGGGAGAATGGGGAGGAAGGAATAAGAAGGGAATGGCCAACAAAGTTACAGATAGGAGAAATAAGTTCTAGAGTATTCTTTCTTTTTCTTTTTCTTTTTCTTTCTTTTTTTTTTTTTTTTGCATAGTAGAATGATCATAATTAAAATGCATATTTCAGAACAGCTAGAAGATAATTTTGAAATGTTCTCATAACAAAGAAATGTTCAATGGTTAAAGTGATGGATATGCTAATTATCCTGATTATTCCATAATATGTGTGTGTATATATCTTCCATAAATATGTATAATTATTAGGTGTCAAAACCAAAATTTTTAAAAAGGAATATACTGGCCATCTTTGAATGTAGGAAAAAGATAATTGTAGGCCCTGGCTTACAGTTTTGCATTTTATTAGAGTATTGATAAGAAGTTTACTTTTCTCAAGATGCTCTTTCTTTCTGAAACACTTTTACTGATTTAATAACTGAGTTTCTGACATATTTGGGGCAGTCAAAAACTTTAAATGAACCTACTGCAGGCTTTAATATGTGCGACTAATTCTGCTGCCTCAGAATTTTTGGAGCAAACAAAAGTGATATAATTATAGAAGGAAAGAGCTCCTAAAGTAAATAGTGTGCATCCTGTGGGTCCAATTATTACCAAACAATCACACTCAAAGCATTGAAGAGTTCTATTGATTGTATCCTCGGACTACCTCAAATCTTTAATTTCGTCTCCATCATCACTTCTGCCCCTGTCTGAACTTATCTTTTCCCACCTGGCCTGCAGAAGCCACTGATTCGCACTCCCTCCAGAACCTCCTGGTCAATCTCTCCTCCTCCAACTGATCTTGCCATGGTCGACTGCAGATGTGAGCTTTCTAAAGTACATCTGGATCAAGTACCCACTCTCCGTGGCCCCCAAGCACCCTTAGAATGAATTATAAAATCATTCACTGCTCTGAAAGCCCCTGAAAGACTCAGTTTAACAATGATGTTTACTTAACCATAATTACTATACTATAACCAGTTCCTCAATCACTAAATTTTACCTACACTAGTCTCTCTGATCCTTTAACTCATCAGGATCTTCTTAGTCCCAGGGCATGTTCTTTACCTTGTTTCTTCTTTTCCTTGATTATCTGGTTAGTTTCTTTTCATTCTTCAAGCTCATCTTAAACATCTCTTTTCCAGGGCATTCCTGAGACTTGCCCCCCAAAGAGGCCCGGTGATCATGTTGCAAGCTCTCATAGCACCTTGAAATTATCCTTCATAGCACCTAACACAATTGTTAGGTCCAACAATCATTGTTGTGTGGGCATAGTATGTTTCTTCCTCTACTGAGCTCTCTGAAATCACACTTGTTCATCACTGGCTTCTCCACGATTTTGGTTGAGAATTAAAATAATGTGGGGAGACTGAGGAATCTAATGCTCAGGGTGTGTCATATATTATTAACATCAGAAACTCTAGGGGTTGACCTGAGCACTAGTGTTTTTAAAAGCTCCCAGTATTTTATTTTAACTCTCTCAGGGTGATTCAAAACTAATTGAAGGTTGATCCAACACCTGTCATAAACTCAATGTTGAAGAAGCATTTTTTGTATCAATGGCAACCAGATTAGGAATACAGAGATAACTGTAACCCAAGGGAATCACAGAAAAGCAAAATAAGTAACCAAACAAATACAATAGAAAATTTTGAACAGTCTTTTAGAAATTAAGTTAGCTTATCTAAAAGGTAGAGATAAAGAAAATAATTAATCATTATCTCTATCTTCTAAAAAGACATAATATAAGTAAAACAATCTCTTGCAAGTAAATATGTCCACCAAGAAGAAGATCAGAAACTAGTTATTATGGAAAGAGTCATCTCCCAGCAGAAAAAAGAATGCTTGTTTGACCTGCGGAGCAGTGACAGTTAGAGGGAAATTATGGAGGTGTGAAATTCAGGGGCACCTGTATCCACATAGATTACCTGACAGTGCTGAGAACTGAAGGCACCTCTGTCAATGTGACTTAACCATTTGTTTCAGAAAAATCTTGCCCAAAAAGGTAAACTGTAAGCCAAGAGATATATTTTCTCTTTGCTTCAGTCATTTTTTTTTTTCAAAATTGGTTCAGCTCTACAGATTAATATATCTGAAAAGTTTGGTCATCTGGGCAAATAATTCTCCTACAGGACACTGGACTGCAAACAGCTCATTTGTCAAACTCACTTCAAGACTCACCTTGCCAAGATGACCACTCATCAACCATTGCATTTTGACCTTTGTCCTTAGTTTCCATCCTTGAAACACCTGTCTTAAGCTACTTGTGGCCAGACCTCAAAACCCTGTAATCCTCCACTGACCTCCCCATTTTGCAATGCTACCAAGATTCAGAATGGCAAATCTTTCTGAAAAATTCTTTGACATTAATCAGTGTCAAAAAACCTGTATCCAGGGAAAACAGTCCTGCCAATAAGAATATGGCTTTATTCTATTCTGCCAGACAGACAAATACCAAAAAAAGGATAAAATCCAGAGCTTTCATTTCACTTGTATGTCAGTACCATATTGAACACATTGGGAATTAGGGCAAGTGGCATGTTATAACACAAGGAATGTACCTAAATGAAAACAAGGGAACAGATATCCTAAACACTATTGGAGGAAACTGGAGGAGCCCTCTGCCCTGTGGAAAGCAGATGGCAATGATAGATATTGTCTTCAAATGAAGTCTACTTTCTCTTCCTGTGAAGGATAGGTTAGTACAGAAACCTGTTTTTTAAGTCTCTGGAACTTGCCTTAGAAGGGATTTACAGGGAGCCTTGGTTGAGCTACAGGTACCAGCAAGGCTTTTTTGTTGGCTTACTTTTTTGGTACTGGGGATTGAAACTAAGGCCACTTACCCACTGAGCCACATTCCCAGCCCTTTTTATTTTGAGGCAGGGTCTCACTAAGTTGCTTAGAGCCTCACTAAGTTGCTAAGGCTGGCCTCAAACATGAGATTCTCCTGTCTCAGCCTCCCAAGTCACTGGGAATACAGGCATACACCAACTAGGTTTTTCAAGATTGCTTATATTGATATCATAATTGCTTAGGACCCAAAGGGAAGGCAGAGTAAGTAAGTGATCAGCATGTTTTCTCCTCTCACAAAATGCTGTGCATCAAATCAGTATTTCTGTCTTACTAGACCACAAGTAGATCAACTAACAAAGCTTTCATTTGGCCCAAATAATTAGAAAACAAGACCAAAAAAATGTTACATTGTGGCTCAAATTACAAGACTCTCTTATTTTTCTTTAATCACATATCTTTACAAGGGTATTTCAAACAAATTGCTCCTTTGAGATATTGCTCAGAAATGATCTCCTAACAGCCAAGCAAGTTCAACAGTATCAACTTTCTAGCTTCCACTAATATCAAGCCTCTTATTTCATGCTTTGAAAAAGAACGTCCCTGACTTGCGATGTTCCCAGTTTAATTTATTTGTAGATATCAGTCTAACCAATGAAAGATCATTTCTCCCCTCTTAATCCTTTTCTCCTTCCTTCCTTTCAACAAGCATATAAGAACTTTTAATTGATTATTCCCACTGAATTTTTTTTGTTCTTTCACCATAAGAAAAACCTGTCCTTGAAATAATTATGTTGTGTATTTTTTAAATATCAAAAACCCAAATATAATTTGAGTTGCTTGTGTTTAAGAGAATAATTTTATTTAAGACTATCTCACACAGGAAAATGACAAAATCATTAATTAAATAAAATGGAAAAACCTGTCCTTGAAATAAATAATTATGTGTGTGTATTTTTTTAAATATCAAAAACCCAAAATATAATTTGAGTTGCTTGTGTTTAAGAGAATAATTTTATTTAAGACTATCTCACACAGGAAAATGACAAAATTATTAACTAAATAAAATCAAACTTACCTGATGAAGCTTTCTGGGTATCTGTGTTCATTCAGCAAGTTTATTAAATGCCTTCTCTTAACCACAGAACATGGCAAAGGATGTGAACTACATTTTGCCAAATTTATGCATCACAGCAAATATACCACATCGACCCAAATTACAAATGTCATCCCATCACCTACTGACCTGTGTTAACTCTACACCAATCATTAAATACATTTTTACTTCCTTAAATATCATCTTGATTTTCTTTAAAAGTTAATCTTCCTGGGTACAGTGGTGTAAGTCTATAATCCTAGCAACTTGGGAGGCAAAGGCAGGAGAAACTCAAGTTCAAAAACAGACTGGAGGACTTAGCAAGACTATTTCAAAATAAAAAATAAAAAGGGCTGGGAATGTAGCTCAGTGGTAGAATACCCCTGGCTCTCTAAATGAATAATAAATAAAAAATCTTAAGATTACCCAAAACAGTAAGAGTCTCTTCCAAGAAAAACATAAAACAAAAAATAAACTATCCTAAATTTTACCTTCTAGGATAATTTCTTTTGCCATAAAGATGTTGCCCTTCTTTGCTTCTTGGCTACCAATTATCAGGGCAGGGGCTGGAGTTATGGTTCAGTGGTAGAGCATTCACCTAGTGCCTGTGAGGCACTGGGTTCAATCCTCAGCACCACATAAAAATAAATAAACAAAAATAAAGGTGTCAACCTACAACTAAAAAATAATTTAAACAATTGCAAATGTAGTAGTGCATGTATACAGGAAATTACCAAGACAGAGATCATGGCACAAGAGAAAGTATAAAGGTGAAAAAAAAAAAAAAAAAAAAAAAAAACTCATGAATGAAAGAGTAGATGTTTTGGTTTTGATAGAGATGAGCTGGCTGATCTTAGACCCATGGGTGCAGAAATAGATGTGAGGTGAAAAAAGAACATTCTCATAATTAAAGCAATATAATGAAGGGAATATAATTTACCATGAATTCTGTCTCTGGAGATAATAGGAAAAAGCCGCCCATGAAGTACACTCAGATGATCGTCCACAGAATGGCATTAAATTTCTGTACCAAAGTCTGAAATGATTTTAGGTCATTACCTGGTAAGCCAGCAGCCTCTGTTGCTCAATATCAGAAGTCTGAGCACTTCTGCCCACTGAATCCTGGTATTGTATTCACCAAAAATCTCATGATGCAGCATTTGAATGGACAATGTCCCGTAGTGCAGGGACACAGCGAGATCTTCAGCAGTAAGCATGGATGGGTCCGGATGGCCACTGAATCCCTCCTTGCAACTGATGAGGGGAAACTGGCCATCCTCCTCTTAACACTTCTCTACAGAAGACAGCTGGAATACTGGGCGTACCTACTTGTCATCTGATGCCAGCTGTAAATAGATCAGAGGAATGTATATGAAGTCTGAGAGATTCTCACAAGGGAGACTTGCAGCACAGCCTACCAGAACTGTACATCTCTGGATCCAGGTGCAAGGCCTGTTCTTAAAGCGTCAAAAGGGAATCAAGACTATAAGCCCTGAGACTGCTTTTCCAGGTGCTACATCAACAAACCTTCACAAAATATCAAAGTTCTCCTTCACCCCTTCTAAGTCCTATAGTTGGAGAAAGACCCAACTTACATCTAGTAGGACTTTAACACTTGGAAATCTCCATAACTAGGAGAAAGCAGGCTCGGGCTCAGAGTATTTAATCGACAACAGTAATGCACCACACAGTAATCACACTGTTTTGTTCTCTTTGTATTCATGTTTTCATCCTTACCTTCTACTTACAGCAAGGGATTCTGGATTTTTCATTTATGATAGTGATATCCTTCACTCTTTAATTTATTTGCATAAAATGCAAAATGACTTCAAAATATTAAGTCCATGAGAATATAGAGGGCAATGGCTATGTCAAAAATGGTGGAATTCACAGCAGAGTTTGGGAAGTGCTGAACTAGATTTAAAAATGAAGTGGCATAATTTTTTTTTCAATACTGGGAATTGAACCCAGGGGTGCTCTACCACTACATCCCCAGCCCTTCTTTAAAATTTGAGACACGATCTAGCTAAATTGACAAGGCTGGCCTTGAACTTGTGATCCTCCTGCCTTAGCCTCTCCAGTAGCAGGGATTACAGGAGGTTGCCACCTTGCCCACCTTAAAGTAGCTTAATTCTGGAACTTTATAGCTCCAAGTACAGTGTGTTATGCTATTTATATATAGGGATAGTATGAAAGACATTTCTATTGGTTCCAGGCCTTAAATCTTAATTACATCTTAATTATACTTAAGATGTAATAAATAAATCTTACATCTTAATTACATAAATAACATAATTCAGTTATAGCAGCAAAATAGATGTGAAAAATTGTCAGAAGCTTTCTTCAAGTATATAGCAATATGCACAAATTTGCATTTTGAATTCTAGGCAGGGGAGAATATTTCCTATACCAGGTCCTATTTGTAGCCATTCATTAAGAGTGACCATATGTGCTTGTTACAGAAACCAATTTTAAATTGAGTACAAGTATACCATCCATACATTAATATCACATTAATTACATTTGACCCATTAATAAAATGATACTTTGAGGAAGGTAAAATAGATTAGTAAATAAAAATATATCATATTCACTCTGCATTAGTTAGGGTACTCCAAAAAACACAATAGTGTGTGTGTGTGACTAATATATTTGTGGGCTACCAAGTCTGAAACCCATACAGTAGGCCATCAGCTGAGAAACTCAGAAGGAAGCTGGGATTATGATCCTGGGTGTGAAATCTATTTGGCAGATGGGCAGGCTGGAAACAGAATTTCTACTTTATGTCCTAAAGCAGAATTTTTTCACCTCTGGGGAATCACAGTTTTTGTTCTTAAAACGATTTCATAGTACTTGCTGAACAGATTATATGGTCTAGTTTTTACAAAGTAGTCAACATTTTGCCCAGTCCATACTAAATGCTCTTGGTAGAAATTATTAAGAATAAATATATAGTTATTTCTTTTGACCTGAAAAGAGGAATATATATGACATCTAGACAATTGGCATTACTCTCAGTTGCATTAAAATGTGTTTTGAATGTTTTAGGATTTCCCTTAAGCAAAAGGCTTGGTCGTTAATAGAGCTCTAGTCTAATTTCTAATTTAGTCAAATCTCATTTTGTTCCACTACTGGAACATATTTCTCATTAGAACATATATCTCAACAGAGAAATTTTAAAACTATTATTCCTGAGATGGGGTTATAATGTACATTTTCTTAAATGATATTTCTTTATGTATTCTTTTGGCTTTTGCCTAGTTTATAATTCATTCAGCTTTTGTGAGATGTTTGTATTATATCTGAAGTGTATATTATATGCATTTCATTAATTCAGAAAAGATTTTTTCAGAAAAGATAATAATTTTCAATGTCTTTTTAATATTTAACATATTTATCCACATTTTTTAATTTTAAAAAATAGTTTTTTGGTAAAATTAAATCATAGTCTTATAAAATTCAGACAATAAAAAACAATAAAAGTAAATGCAGAAACAAAAACAAAATCTCACCCCTTAGAAAAGCATATAACATTTGGCTAGTCATTTTAAATCTTTCTTATGCAAATATGCAAATAAACCTACTTAGATATAGCATTATTTATGGATAGATGGGCAAATAGATGAACGGGTTTTAAATGAAGAGATAGAGAAACAAAAAGACGGAACCGAACCAATAAAAATGTGATGATTCCACAATGATTTTGAAAATTTCAAGGTAAATTTAGTCTCACTTAAACAAACGAAGACATTGAAGAGATGATAAAGCAGTTGCAGAATTATCCTTCACCACCCTTCCAAGTTAACAAAAATGTGATTTGCTACAGGCAGAGGTAGTCTCCATATTGTTACTGAAACTACATGACTCATTGTTGGACCATATCAGTTTACAAGTAAGACACTGATGTGGGCAAGACAGGATAGCTTCCCTGCATGCCTCTTCTCCCTGGAACATAGGATATGTTGAAAGAATTTCTTAGAACCAATCAGTGAATGACCATCTGCAGCATGGAGAGAATGTCCTAAGACCTAGATGATAGCTATGTGTGGCCAGTTAGAAGAATATATCAAGATAAAGGACAGCAGTTAAGGGAGTTTTCTGGAGGAAGATACACAGAACCCTTGTTGCAGAGGCCATGAAGACATCTGCCCTCATTCAGAGGGGTTCTGGGCTTATATTCACTTCTGAGTTCTTTGTTCACATTTGACCTGACTTTTTGCTACTAGTGGCTTATGCTAAGCAAGGGGTGGTTGACAAATTCCTGTACCTTGCCCATAATGCTTATTGCGCATGTGCCAAATGCTCCTTCCTGGGTTTTTCGTTAGATGCAGGAGATGTAAAGTAATATATATGGGGTCTTTAGTAGGGGATTATCTCTTCTAGGTTACTATAGCTCAACCTGGGACTCTCTGCATTCTCCCCAGGATGACTGGGCAATCTTTTTGAAAAAAACGGAATCTTTTGTTTATACTTCGAGGAAGTTAGCTCCTCTGAAAGCAACCTGGCTGGATGAAAGAAAGGCCCTTAGGCTAATGTCAGCTCTGCTAATTGAAATGGGCTGTGGCCTGGGACAAAGGTCTCTAATCTGTCTTGTCTCAAGGAAGGGTCTATTGAAAGCTCTACATAGTTTTGTTGAATTGAATGTTTTTACATTTTGATCTTTGGTGTTGACTTATCTTAGGGGGCCTCTAATGTAAGTACTTGCTGTAAGTACTTAATGAAACATTTGACAGGAAAAAAAAAAAACAATTTGAGGAACATAGGATTTCTATTTTATATGCATCTGACCTTGGTATAATCAACTCACTTAAATAAAAATTTTTCAACATTATGATGAAGATTATCAGAGGATTAAATTATGCAACAGACCCTAGAACAATGTCTAAAAGATAAAAAGAATCAGTAACTATCACTTTAAGAGTTTGGTAGATGATCTGAACCTATATATAGATATCTTTATTACTTAATCTGTGAAATACCTTAAGGTTTATTATGTCTGAAATTGTAAGATCCATTCTCAATGGATTATGAATTACGAATTGGGTATCATGAATAATTCCAACTAAAGCAGACTCACCTCTCTCTCCTCATTAAGGATCAGAAAGTGTTTGTTGAACAGGTAGGCAAAACCTTGGGATTCCACAACTAGAAATTAACTATGCTTTCAAGTTGTTCAATACAAGGAATTCATTATTTGAACATTATGTGGAACATTTACAGACAAATTCCCTCTGGTGACACTGGCATTTTGCAAATATATTGGCAAATGTCAGCAATTTGCATGTTAGAAATGTCTTCTTTTAGTTAGAATTTCAAATAGTTTGGTTATGCCATTGCACTTCTTGCATTTTACAAAGACTTGGCAAACTTGTTTTAAATATGATTTACAGTTTGTAAAGTACAGTTTTAAAGAACCCAGGAGAAGTTTCTATTTTTCTAAACTGAGAAGTTACAGCTGTTTAAACAGCATCAAGTGAATGAATATAAGGGTCCATTTCAATGGGCCACAGCACTGAAGAGGAAGAGAACTGACACTTACTAAATAGTTATGTATTATAACCCATCTTGGTTCTTCACCTCCACAATCATGGATAAACTTCATCAAAATACTATGAATTTCTCTAAAACCCAGACAAGTAAAAAATTTTTTAAAAAATTAAAACTTTCAAGAGTCAAGAAGTCAAAAAACAGTAGTTCCTGGACTTGAATTAGTTTTTAACTCTAATCTTTAATAGATCTGAAATGAACACTATCTACTTTGCATTAATTCAGAAAACATTTCATAATCATTTTGAATTTTTTTAAAGTCTTTAAAATATTTATCCATGCAGTGTGAACTCATTATATTTTGTTAAAAAATAATTGTTGTTTTATAAAAATACTAAAAGATATCATAATCATGTAAAATTGAGATAATACATAAAAGTGCTCTTCTGACTGCTCTGATTCCATGGTAGGAAATGATGCTCATAAAATGTTCACTGCGACCTCTCATGATAAATAATTAAGAAAATAATCAACCCTATGTATTTTATCACAGTTAATAATTTATAGAGCCAGAATATTATTTCATAGCTAATCTGTCCTTTTTCGAGTAATAGTAAAGCCCTGTGAAAACAGGGAATGGGTTCCTGTGTTTGCTGTAACTCTGGTGCCTCAATGGTACTTGTTATGTATGGAGCTGCAATTCAAGTAAATGCAGATTAAGTAGGTATCAACCACGAAGGACATGGCAGCTGTGTCTCCTATCTGAGGAGTTAAAATCTTTGAGGGGATGTTCACTATGATTGGTTACTTTTTCTTCCTCTCACTCCCTAATTCTAGCTGTAGCTCTGGCCTTCAGCTTGCCTACACAGGCTCAAATCGTTCAGAATCTAGAGAGGAAATGACGTGAAACTTAAGTGTCCCCAAAACTCAAGGCCCAATGAAATAATGAGCAACATGCAAGAAGTGTCCCATTCTTTAATAAAACATCCAATACTTAGTCCAACGGAATTTGAGAATGCACCCTAGAGCCACAGACAAAACTGGGCTTGCTACTTCCTCTTTATCCTCCAATCCAGAATGCAGGGTGGATTCCCTTCTTGGGGCACAGAACTGAAGGCTCTTGGGAGACTTGAGCTGTCTTTGTTAGCAAGAAAGGAGATAAGATTTTGTGACGCAGTGGGCCTGAAAAGCCAAATAAAGCAATCTCCTTAATTTAAACTAAGTATGGTGAACAGATTTTCAAGTGTAGAATTTGGGACCTGTGGGAATCAGAGATAAAGCAACAGCAGCTGGAAAAGGAGCACTTTACAAACATCTATGCCAATATCGCCTGAAACCAGGGAAATAAGAGTCTCTGAGGACAACAAAGCCTGAGGTACAATCAAGGTGAATCAAAACGGGTATTCAAATAACAATCTATTTAGGAGATTGGCGCAGAATTAACTGATTGAAGGGAAATGTGTAGATTACATAGGTATTAAGAGATTTTTTCCATAATGAGTTCTCTACTTCATTGTTCAATTACATTTCTGCTCTGCTACCTTAATAGATTTGGTTTATGCCTCGCAGGGACTTGGCATACATTTATGTAAAGTCTAAGATCATCTCCTTGGACTCCACCTCTCCTTTGCCTCTCTGCACCCAAGGCATTGAGTCTTGAATTTTTTGTAACACTACTCTCTCTGTGGGAGTCCTGGAAAGAAGGATAAAGATTTTGACAATGTTATTAACAAAGATAACAGGTAAAATAAGGATTAGATTTGAGAGATTCCAGAGTAAGAATCAAGGGGACAGGATGATTTTGAAAGGTATGCATTTGGGAGAAACTGGGTGAGAGGGAAGAGAATGCCAGAATGGGATTTGGCTTGGAAAAATGCCTAAGCTATTAATTCCCCCAAAATGAAGTCTCTTAGGTCTGTAATATTTGGCACCTCCCTTTTCATTCAAAGGTACCAAGTTGGTTGAGTTGTTTTGAAAGGTGTGTACTAGTGCCAATAATATACATAGAACTAAAAGCGTGTTTGTGTCAAAAGGCAGTGGATGAATTCAGTTTTGTACGTGGCACATTGCACACGGCAAATTCCCCATTGATTGTTGGGTCTGTGTTTTAGTCAGCTTTTTCACTGCTGTGACTGAGAGGACCTGACCAGAACAATTGCAGAGGGGTAAAGGTTTATTTAGGGCTCACAGTTTCAGAGGTCTTAGTCCATAGAAGGTAGGCTCCATTCTAGGGGGATTGAGGGAAGGCTGAACATCGTGGCAGAGAAAAGCAGTTCATATCATGGAAGCAGAGAGAGAGAGAGAGAGAGAGAGAGAGAGAGAGAGAGAGAGAGAGAGAGAGGGTCTCCACTTGCCAGATACAAATATATACCCAAAGTCATGCCCAATTCCCACCTCCTTCCATCATACCCTACTACTCAGTTAATCCCTATCGGGGGATTAAACACTGGTTGGGTTAAGACTCTTACAACCCAATCATTTCTCCTCTGAACCTTCTTGCATTGTCTCACACATGAGCTTTTGGGGGACACCTCATATATAAACCATAACAAATATGTATGTCTGGAGATGCAGTCTGGATACGTACAGGTGATGACAGTAATCCCATAAATGGCAACTAAGAGGATCATATTACAAAGAGTATTTGTAACCTAAAAAGAGAAGAAATTATTTGATGATTCAGGTGCTTTTTAAAAAATTCTTCTTTTAGAGATGATAAAACAGAAGAGCTGAGAAAGCTTTAGTTGTCCACCCTAGAGAATGGAGTAAGGTCCAAGGAGGCACCCAGAGTTTGTAGAGCAGAATTGAGGAGGCAGGTACCCTGAAGGAATAAAATAGGGACACCTTCTTCACGATTGTGTATAATTACCCAATAGTATTCAGGATTCCAGGGAAAGTTGGAAATCAGACAATTCCTAGATCAAGGTTTACCTAGTTGTATATAATACAGGCCCAATGAAGCAAAAGGAGTGGGTAAACATAATAATGAATAATGAAGAATATGCAGGGTTGAGAGTTAAGAACAGAAGGAGAGTATCATGGTTTGTATGTGGTTTGTCCCTGCCAAAACTCATGTTACCTCACACTATCATGGTATTGAAGGTGATGAGATCTTTAAGAGGAGAGGCCTAGTGGAAGATGATTATGTCATGGGGGACCACTATTGGAAAAGATGAGTGTAATTCTCATGGGATTGGGTTAGTTTTAAAGTAAGACCACCCCATATAATTAGCCCCTTCTGCATGTGGCCCGTTGCCTTTTGTTTCTTTGCCACTCTGTGACATACCCAGGGCATCTTCTCTAGATACTGACACCATGATATTTAGACTTACCAGAATCCTGAGCTGAAATTAACCTATTTTCCTTAGGAAGTATCCCACCCATCTCAATTACTTTGTTATAGCAACACAAAATAAACTAAGGGAGTGACAGAGAGATATTCCATTGGCCAAGGAATAGGGTTGTGTATTGTATGTTGCTGTGGGGAGTTAATAAAGGACAGGGTTGAAAGAAGAGAACTCTGCAGCCAGATTGTGGGCTGTCTGAATTTATGGTGCCAGAAAAGTGGTTCTAGTTGATGGGTGGGTACAAGCTCTCAGCTGGGAGTGGGATTAGAAACAAAGGAAGTAAGAGCCACTCCACGTTAGCAAATTACAATGAAATTATATAAGAAAATGGTAGGGCTTCAAATAGAAAGGAAGTCAGATTTCAGATTTCAGAAAGAAAGGTGAAAGCAAAAGAGGTAATAGTTGCCAGTGGCAGAGAAGGGTCTACAATAAGTGATCCAGACAAAGAGTCTGAAGGGGCCAGGGAAGAGTTAAGGGGATGCAGATCATAACGTCCACACCTAAGCATGTTGTAAGTAAGGAAACGACTTTGAATCTGGGATTTGGTTCACAAGGGATCAGATAAAAGGGCATCCTGGAGAGAATGTGGAGAGAAGGGAGTAGAAGAATCTTAGCACTATGATGAGTAAATGTGGAAAATTAGACACCCAGAAAAAAAAAAAACCCAAATCAGTCCCAGATGAAAATAGCCCAGATTATCAACAGGAGAACAGAAAAAACTGGTATAGTTACACAATAGAATACTACTTAGCAATAAGAGCAGCCATCTCTGGATACATGCAGCAGCATGGAGAGATCTTAAGAGCATCACACTGAAAACCCAGGCACTAAAAATTGCTTGCTTATGATCCCACAGCATTATAACATAAAATAAGACAAATTTTCTGGAATGATGGAATGTTCTGGGCCTCAGAAGGGGTGTGCATTGCATATGTTTTGGTATCTACCCATTCTGAATACATACCTAAGGCCTACACCCTTCACTAGATGCAAATTATATATAAATTAAAAAATAGCCCCTGTAGTCTTTTAATAATTCATTTTGATCTGGATTATGTTGCTTCTAAAGATTCACTGCCTCACTTTGGGTATTGAAAATGGATTTCAGGACTTCTGACAGCCTTGAAAACACACTTGAAAACACCAGCAGCCTATCATAGCTGTGCAGAACTCTGGGATTTACGGATAAGATACTATTTGTTTGTTTTTTTCCCACAGAGTATAAATCACCTGTTCTTCCATTATAAGGAAACACCCTATGTGATATTCTCTTAGGCAAAGAATGAACAATGACTTAAGTGGACGATCCTTGGATAACACAGGCAAGAGTTGGTATGGTTTGTTGGAAATACTGAAATATGAGAATATCATTTTCTGCCAATTATTGTGGCATTTTGAAGTCAACAAGATTAGCATTTTTGCTCTCCTGTGTTAAGTTATGGTTGTTTTGATAAGGGGATAGCATGCCAAAAGATACTATTACATCTGAATTTATGATTATTTCTTTCTTTTCTTATAGGAGTTTCTTCTTAAACGCCAGAATGAATATGTTTTCACTAATAAGTAAAATGCAATTCTCTATTTCTGACTAAATATAATTTATCAAAGTTATGAGAAAAAAAGAAAACTACATTCATAGTTGCCAAAAGCTCCCATATTTTGGAAGCATAAACAGTTATATATTAGTAGCTACATTGACCCACTATTTTATTATTGTACTGGGAAACAAAGAAAACCTTTGCCTGCCAGTTACAGGAAAGCCAAATGTAAAACAGTTGTTATTATAAAATAATAATATGTATTAGAGAAAAAATAGTTTGAGTGGCATCCATAAATTATAGAGCTTTTTCAAGGTACACAAGGGCATGGTAGAATGAAAACTACAAACTTCTTGGAGTTGTGTTACACATTCTTTCTGTGGTTTTGGGAAAACCATGAAGTCTATATACCTCACACACATGCTACCAGGAACAAGATAACATCTCTAAAGATTCTGTTGCATCCTCCCAAAACAGTACTTAATGGGATTATTTGGAAACATGGAGATAAATCAAGCCCCCAAAGAATTCTATTTATCCTTTCTTCAGATCAAACTCTGTACTATGATCCAATGTGTCCTATCATCTCCAAATGTTCTTGTTCTCTATAAAATATGACTAAATACTTTTGATCAAAATGATGCTAATCCTTTAAATATAATGACACAAATATTTACAATTCCTTTGGACTGAAATATTTATGTGAATGGCAATTCTAGCCATTGGTGCTTATGTCTAAAATGAAGGTAAGTATAGCATCTGTCTTGCTCACCTTTCTTAATGCTGCTAGCAAACAGCCAATACAGAGAGTGCAATAAATATTTGAAGCTTGATGGTGTAAATCAATGGTCAACTGAATGACTGTAAGGTTGGAAGGCATGCAGAAGTTACAGTACATGGAGGCAATGAATGCAGTAGGTAATTAATATGAATTTTTAGATTGTTAATACATGCTTGAACTGCCAGCCTCACACTTCATTATCTGGCAAACTCCTACTTATTTTTAAAGAACCAACATAAAAATAACTTCCACTATAGAGCTTATGGTACCTGTCAATCAAATAATAAACCCAGGAGACTGGGCAAAGAGAAAAAGAAAAGAGACTGTTTTAGAACAACTATACAGCATATTGCACCTTTTTCTTTTTTTCCAGCTCCATCTAAAATATTTGGAGCTAGCATACCCCAAAAGCCTTTTCATTCATAAGAACATGAAAAGTTAGTTTGTTTTCTTTCTGTAATTTGTGATGTGATAAGTTTATCAAAGGCAGCCCATTCTGCAGACTAGACTCCTCTTTTCTTCCTGAAGTCACAAAGATTCCCACTTACCTTTTAGTTGATCACTTTCCTATATAGACACTAGATTATGTTAAGCATTTTTTTTGATCCATTGTTCACACTTCACTCCTCAGTTCTTAGAACTATACCTGGCAGAGTGGAGACACTCAACAAACTTCTTCAAATGAATAAATACTTCATAATAAAGCTGTGAATTATTCTAAGTGATAAAGTGGCACCTAACTGTAACTGTGAAAAGTTACATAACAAAAATTTTAAAGTTCTCTATTAAACTCTTCATCCACATTCTCCATTGATCGTCTTTCCATTTATATCAGAAAGTTCATATCAAGCATCTTGAATTGTCTTATTAAACTCATGAAAATAGAGTAAGGTTTTCGGTTTCATTGATTTAAAAATCAATGCATACTTGACTAAGTTTATTTAAAGCACTTTTTGTTGAATAGAAAGTTTTAAGCATATATCTTAATGCTTCTATATACCAAGCTCTGAAACAAAATGGATGCCAACCAAGAATCTTATATCCAGCAAACTTAAGCTTCAGATTTGAAGACAAAATAAAAACATTCCATGATAAACACAAGTTGAAGGAATTTACAAATAGAATACCTATACTACAGAACACTCTCAGCAAAATATTCCATGAGGAGGAAATGAAAAATAACAATGAAAATCAGCAAAGGAAAGAACTACACCAAAAGAAAAGCCAATCAAGGGAGAAACCAAGTCAAGTTAAAGATAAAAAATAAACCAAAATGACCAGGAATACAAATCATATCTCAATAATAACCCTGAATGTTAATGGTCTAAACTCATCAATCAAAAGACACAGACTAGCAAATTGTATTTTTAAAAAAGACCCAACAATATGCTGCCTTCAAGAGAATCATCTCATGTGAAAAGACATCCACAGAGTGAAGGTGAAAGGATGGGGAAAAACATACTATGTACATGGCTCAGTAAAAAAGCAGGGATTTCCATCCTCATATCAGATAAAGTGGACTCCAAGCCAAAGTTAGTCAGAAAGGATAAGGAAGGACATTTAATATTGCTTAAGGGAACCATAAATCAACAAGACATAACAATAGTAAATATTTATGCCCCAAACAATTAAGCATCTATGAATATCAAACAAAACATTCTCAATTTCAAGAATCAAATAGAGCACATCACAGTAATACTGGGTGACTTTAACACACCTCTCTCACCACTGGATAAAACTTCCAAACAAAAACTAAACAAAGAAACTATAGAACTCAATAATACAATCAATAATTTAGACATAACAAACATATAGAATATTCTATCCATCGACAAGTGAATATACTTTTTTTCTTAGCAGCACATGAATCCTTCTGTAAAATAGGCCATGCTATGCCACAAAGCAAGTCTTACCAAATACAAAAAAAAAAAAAAGATACTATCCTGCATCTTATCAGATCATAATGGAATAAAATTAGAAATCAATGATAAAATAAAAAATAGAAGCTACTCTAAAACCTGGAGATTAAATAATATGCTATGAAATGACCAATGGATAGCAAAAGACATCAGGGAGGAGATAAAAAAATTCTTAGAGGCAAATGAGAACACCCATACAACATATCAAAACCTCTGGGACAATAGAAAGCAGTGCTAAGAGGAAAGTTCATTGCATTTAGCTTATTCATTAAAAGAATAAAAAGACAAGAAATAGATGACCTAATATTACATCTCAAAAGTCCTAAAAAAGAACAAATCAACACCAAAAGTAGTAGAAGATAGGAAATAATTAAAATCAGAGCTTAAAACAATGAAATTGAACAAAAAAAAAGACAATTCAAAAAATTGAAAAAAACAAAAAGTTGGTTCTTGAAAAATTAAATGAAATTGATAAACCCTTAGCCACACTAATGAAGACAAGGAGAAAGAAAATTCAAATTACTAAAATTCATAATGAAAAAGGAAATAATCAGAACGGATGCTATTGAAATGCAGAAGATAATTAGAAACTATTTTGAAAAATTATACTCCAATAAAATAGAAACTTTTGAAGACATTGACAAATTTTTAGAGACATATGATCTACCCAAACTGAATCAAGAGAACATACATAATTTAAATACATCAATTTCAAACAATGAAATATAAGATGTCAACAAAAGCCTTCCAAACAAGAAAAGCCCAGGACCAGAGAGTTCTTCAAGGTCTTCAAAGAAGAACTGATACTGCTCAAATTATTCCATGAACTAGAAAAGGAGGGAACCCTTCCAAACTCATTCTCTAAGGCTAATAGCACCCTGATACCAAAACCAGACAAAGACACATCAAGGAAAGAAAACGTCAGATCAATATTCCTGATGAACATAGATGCAAAAATTCTTAATAAAATGCTGGCAAATCGCATACAAAAACATATTAAAAAGATAGCGCACCATAATCAAGTGGGGTTTATCCCAGGGATGCAAGGTTGATTTAACATACAGAAATCAGTAACATATTTCATCACATCAATAGACTTAAAGATGAAAATCATATGATGCAGAAAAAGTATTTAACAAAATACAGCATCCTTTCACGTTAAAAAGACCAGAAAAATTAGAAATAGTAGGAACATACCTCAACATCATAAAATTTGTCTGCTTTTATGACAGCCCAAGGCCAACATCATTCTAAATGAAGAAAAATTGAAAGCATTACCTTTAAAAACTGGAACAAAACAGGAATGCCCTCTTTTATCACTTCTATTCAACACAGTTCTTGAAACTAGCCAAAGCAACTAGACGGAAGAAAAAAATTAAAGGGAAATAAATAGGAAAAGAAGAACTCAAACTATCACTATTTGCCGATGACATGATTCTATAAGAGGATCCAAAAAATTCCACTAGAAAACTTCTAGAACTCATAAATGAATTCAGCAAATGGCAGGATATAAGATCAACCACCATAAATCAAATGTATTTCTATATATCACTGATGAATCCTCTGAAAGAGAACTCAGGAAAACTACCCCATTCACAATAACCTCAAAAAAAAAAAAGCTTCGTAATCAATCTTAAAAAAAGAGGTGAAAGACCTTTACAATGAAAACTATAGAACACTAAAGAAAGAAATTAAAGAGAATCTTAGAAGATGGAAAGATCTCCTGCGTTCTTGGATAGGCAGAATTAATATTGTCAAAATGGCCACAATACCAAAATTGTTATACAGATTTAATGAAATTCCTATTAAAATTCCAATAACATTCTTCATAGTACTAGAAAAAGCAATCATGAAATTAATTTGGAAAAATAAAAGATTCAGAATAGCCAAAGCAATCCTTAGCAAGAAGAGTGAAGCAGGAGGCATCACAATATCAGAACTTACATTATACTAAAGAGCCATAGTAACAAAAACGACATGGTTTTGGCACCAAACAGATACATAGACTAATATTACAGAATAGAAGACACAGAGATGAACCCACAAAAATAGTTTTCTCATACTAGACAAAGGTACCAAAAATATACATCAGAGAAAAGATAGCCTCTTCAATAAATGGTGCTGAGAAAACTGGAAATCCATATGCAGCAAAATTAAATTAAATGCCTGTCTGTGACCCTGCACAAAAATCAACTCAAAGTGGATCAAGGACCTAAGAATTAGATCAGAGAACGTGTACCTAACAGAAGAAAAAATAGGCACAAATCTTCATCATGTTGGTTTAGGGCTTGACTTCCTTAACAAGACTCCTAAAGTGCAAGAAATAAAATCAAGAATCAATAAATGGGATGATTCAAACTAAAAAGCTGCTTCTCAGCAAAGGAAACAATCAATAACGTGAAGAGAGACTACAGAATGGGAGAAAATCTTTACCACATGTACTTCAGATAGAGCATTAATCTCCAGGATATATAAAGAACTCAAAAACCTTAACACCAAAAAACAAAACAACAACAACAAAAAATAACCCAATCAATAAATGGGCTAAGGAACACAAAAATACAATTGATCAACAAATAAATGAAAAAATGTTCAACATCTTTAGCAATTAGAGAAATGCAAATCAAAACTACTCTAAGATTTCATCTCACTCCAGTCATAATGGCAATTATCAAGAATATAAGCAACAATAAGTGTTGGCGAAGATGTGGGGTAAAAGATACACTCATACATTGTTGGTGGGACTGGAGATTGGTGCAACCACTCTGGAAAGCAGTATGGAGATTGGAAAACTTGGAATGGAACCACCATTTGACCCAGGTATCCCACTCCTCAGTCTATACCCAAAGGACTTAAAATCAGTATACTGCAGTGATGCAGCCATATCAATGTTTATTGGAGCTCAAATCACAATAGCTAGATTGTGGAACCAACCTAGATGCCCTTCAATAGAAGAATGGATAAAGAAACTGTGGTATATACACACAATGGAATACTACTCAGTCTTAAAGTAGAATGAAATTATGGCATTTGCAGGTAAATTGATGGAATTGGATAATATCATGCTAAGTGAAACAACTGATCCAAAAAAAAACAAAGGCAAAATGTTTTCTCTGATTTGTGGATGCTGATCTATAGTGGGTGGGTCAGTGTTGGGGGCAAAGAAAGAATGGAGGAACTTTAGATTGGGCAGGAGAGAGTGAAAAGATGGGAGAGGGTATAAGGATGGGAAAGATGGTGGAATGAGACGGACATCATTACCCCATGTATCTGTATGATTGCACGAATGGTGTGACTCTGCACCGTGTACAACCAGAGAAATGAAAAGTTGTGCTCATTGTACAATGAGTCAAAATGCATTCTGCTGTCATCTATAACTAAGTAGAATAAAAAATAAATGTATAAACATTGGAAATGTTCCCACTATGCAAAAGGATTTCTCTGGAAGAAAGCAATGTGTATACTCACATACACATTATACAACTTCATTTTGACATATTTGCTTAAAACCTATTGTTATTTGTTTTTAAGGACTACATCTTCACAGGTACAGCTGTAGCTTTCTTTGAACTGCTGCTTGATCTCATTTTCTACATCTACCATTCCTCTCCCAGTGTTCACTCCCCTGAATTTTGTGCTTATCACTCGCATGTATACTTTTGTTCTTTTACCAAACTATTTTCTCTAATCAACATATAGCAAAATTTTACCTATTTATTTAAACTGCACATATAAAATATGTACACGTTACCAAATAAATTCCTAATACATGTTATTTTTTTCTGCTCTGCTTTATGCCTTCTCTTCTATTAAACTTGCATTTGAGATTTGACTACGCCAATGCATAAAGTTCCAACCGATTCACTTTAGCTGCAATATTGCCTTCTATTGGACGAGAGAGCCACAAAGTCGGTCAAGCCCCTGCTCTCTGAAAGTTCCCTTTCCTTTCTTTCCTTTCAGCTCCTCCTGGCACCGAGCCACCAACTAGGAGATTTCTCCCACACTGCCACCTACAGCAGCCTGTCTACTGGTTTTTATTGTAAGATAGGGGATTGCTACAAAGAGATTTTTTTCTTGTAATTGGCCCAGTATTGTTGCTTTTATTTAGTGGACATGAAATACTGGTAGAAGTCTTAAAGTAACTAAGTGTACAGACTCTGCAAACCATAAAATTAATAAGTAAATGAAAGAATAAGTAAAAGATCTTTCCATAAATGTATCTGTTGTACTTATTTTTTCTTCATGCAGATAACCCCATAATTAAGTTTGGTTACATTATCTTGCTTACATACTGGAGTCTTTTTCCTGAATCATTGCCAGTCGAAGTTGGGTTGAAAATATGCACATTTTTATTTACTAGATAACAGTCAATTGCTCTGCAAATTGGTTTTAGAAACCTAAACAGACAATAATAAAGTTCCCTTTCTAGGCGCCAACACTTATTAAAGATTTAAAATGTTTTACCAATCTGATCAGTGTGAAACTCATTGTTGTTTTCACATGTATTTCACCAAATTCTAGTGAAATCAAACATCTTGTCAATTTATTTATTGAACCATTCATTCTGGCCTCTTTTGGAAATTGCCTGTCTGAATCTTTTGTCCATGTTCCCATTAGTGATTGTCTTTTTTGTGAGCTAACTTATAAAAATTCTTTATGAAATTGAAACACTGATCCTAGATTGTTTATATATGCTGTAAATATCTACACCCAGTGTGTGACTTGACTAGTGTTGTTTATAGTGGTTTTTGTTGAAAAGGACATGTTTTATTTTAATGTAGACCAATATATCTACTCTTTTATTGAGCATTTATAACTTTATCATTTAAGAAACTTTACTTTGAATTTATAAAAACTATCCTAAGTTTTATTTCAATAATTTTAATATTCACTTTACATAATTAAGTATTTAACCTATATGCAAGGTATTTGAAAAGTAGAGAATTAATTTTTTAAGGATTTGAAGATGTAGATTTAATTTTTTTACAGAAAAGTTTATCTCTAGATTATTTATTTAATTCTATTTTTTCTTTACTATTTTCTAAAGTTATCTGTATTATAAACCTAATTAGTTACTAAAATCCTCACCTTTAAATATCATCACTTTGGAGCTCAGAGTTTTAACAAACCTCTTTTCTTTTGGAGGGGGGGGATGAGGGACACAAATATTCAGTCCATAACATGAGTACTCAATAAATCATCTGCGATTTGTTAGGAAGTGTTATCAAGTTGATTCCCTGCACCTGTGAAATATCATTTAATTCATCTGAGAGCTAACCTAAGTTTTATAAGAGTCACATCATTTCTTTATTTTATTTCCAGAATTCTAAATGTATATATTTCAAGAGCAGAGAAGGAGATAAACAACAAGTGACTCTGACCAACCTTTAGTGAATCTAACTAGTAGGGTCCTAACTAGTAGAATATAAATCAGCTATACCCATACTGGGCATCAGTTTTGGGGAACATCTGTGGGTATGAGCATCCTGCAGTGTGCACAGAAAGTGATTCTAGTTTAATGACATGTATTGTATTGTGCACATACATATTTTACTGCCTAGAGTTGTATATACAAATCTATTTACACTTCACTTTATGTCCAACTTAATGGATTTCCAAGGACGTCTTCACTAGACAAGGTTTCACCCTAAGTGCTGACTTTAAATCCAAATTGCTACATCAGATGCAGCTCCTTCATGATCAATGTGTCAATGGATCATCAAAATACTGTTTTACTTTGAATGACAGGCACAGATGGAAAGCAACTTTTAGTGCATTCGTGCTCTATTTAACAAGGACATAGTCTGAGAAAGGCATTTTTAGGTGATTCTGTCACCGTGTGAACATTGCAGATTACATGTAAATAGACCTAAATGGTAGGGGTCAATCACTCAATGTGGCCTGTTAATGCACTCAGGAGACCTATAAATGTGACTGCTGGTATAAAATGACATATTCTTTTACAGTACGCTTTTGAAAAGGGGTATAATCTAAACTAACAATAGAAATTATAGTATAGAAGATATATAAACCAGTAATGCAGTTATTTATCAAATATTTTGTATTGTACATAATTATATGTACTATGTTTTTGTATGACTAAAAGTGTAGTAGATGTGTTTATGCCAACATCACCACAAACACATGAGAAACGCACTGAGCTATGACAAAATGATGGCTATGATGTCACTAGGCAACAGGATTTTTTCTTTTTTAGTTCCAATATAATCTGTATATGCAGTCTACTATTGATGGAAATATTGCTATTTGATGTGTGATTGTGTTTATTCAACAGTAAACCAGGAGATGCAGGGATGAGAGTTATATCTGAGACTAGACCAGCCTGTCTTGGTTCCCCAGGTAGACACAGGCAAACCAGAACACTAAACACCTATAAGCAGAGATACTGCCCAATTTGGGCAAAGCTGAGCCATTTCCTACTGGATGAAGATATGACCTACTGGTGCTGCTTATTTCTAGAAAGTAACTGCTATGGCCTGAATGTTTGTGTCCCTACCACCTCCAACTCCAATTTGTTTGGAGGTAAAGCGTTGAGGAGGTAATTAGTTCATGAGGGTAGAGCTCCTGTAATGAGATTAGTATCCATATGACAGAAGAAACAAAAGAGCATGCTTTCTCTCTCCCATGTGAGGATACAATGAGAAGACAGATGTCTCCAAACAAGAAGAGGGCCTTCACCTACCATCTGGCCATGCTGGCACTTTGACCTGGGACTTCCCACCTCCCCAATCAAGAGAAACCAATTTCTGTTGCTCAAGTCACCAGTCTACAGTATTCTGTTATAGCAGCCCAAACTGACTACAACAATGTAATAAATATTATAAACTCACAGAAATAAATATGATAGGCTATGTGTAACCTCTTTTTAAATGGTGGAAGACACGTTGAACATGAAGGAGTTCATGGCCAAATAAAGAGGTATATTTCCACTGGGTGCAGTGGCACACAACTGTATTACCAGAGGCTCGGAAGGCTGAGGCAGGAGGATCACAAGTTCAAAGTCAGCCTCAGCAACTTAGTGAGACTCTGTCTCTAAATAAAATAGAAAAAGGGCTGGGGATGGGGATGTGGCCCACTGTTTAAGTGCCTCTAAATTCAATCCCTAATACCAAAAAAAAAAAAAAAAAAGGTGAATTTCCCAAAGTTAGACCTACTTTCCATGAACAATAGCACTGTTAAATGGAAAACCTTTTGGGGAAACCATTGTCCAAGTAAAGCTATTCTGACATAAGTTCCATCTGCCAATTCTCTATGGAACTTACTTTTGATAAAAATTTTACCTTATTAGATTGTATTAGGAAATTAATCTAACCCAAGGGTTGTTGTGTGGTAGTGTCTAGATAATCTATCCTCTACATAACACATATCAATGGATAATCTCTCCAATGGTGAGTGCAACTGGAATAAATTTCCTAAATATTTATTATATCATAATGATTTTTTTCTTGAGGAACAAAAAGCAGAATTCATTCTCTGAAACAAGAAAAAAAAATATCCTTGCAGATTCTGTCACAGGATGTTAGTTCTCATAGACATCTCGGAAATTACCAAATCTACGATATGGATGAGACTCTGAGAAAAAGGTGTTGTACAGCCCAAGGTCCTCCTGCTAAGAGGATGAGCAGATACTGAGCATAGTTTCCCCAAATTGTAAGCTTAACATTTGTGTCTACAAAGCCAAATGCCAATAAGCAAATCAGGATCAATCAATGTAGCTGTTTTATTGGTTAAACAATTCACTACATCATGAGTTTATGGCCCTAAATCTTTATGTTTCTAGGAGTTCAAATGGAATCATAAACACACACACACACACACACACACATAGAGTTGTGTAAGTGTGATTATTCATAGCACCAACTTTTGATATTTTTCAAAAAACTGGCCAATGGCCATAATTCTAGTCCACTAACTGTGCTTTCCCAGGATTAATTACTATTTCAGAGGGTACCAGGTATTATAGGGACAGTCCAGTTTCAGCAGCATGGAAGGAAGAAGTGCAATCTTTCTGAAGAGTATCAAAGTAATAATGGCAACAATAATAGGTGAATCTTAGTAAGTGATTATTAGTAGTTAAGTTCTAAGCATTTAATATGAATACTGTGGATTGGATGTTGAATTGACCCCAAAGGCTCATGTTTTGGAGGCTTGGTTCCCAGGGTTGGGCATTTGGGACATCGTGGGACCTTTACAAGGTGAGGCTTAGTGGGAAGTCCTTAGGTTACTGAAGGTGTGCCCTTGAAGGGGATCGTGGGAATCTGGTCCCTTTCTCTTTCTCTTTGCTTCCTAGCCATGAGATGAGACATTTGCTCTGCCATGAACTTCCTGCCATTTCCATTTGGCACCCCCAGCAGAGGCCTAAAAGCAATGGGTTCACACAATCCTGTACTGGAACATCTAAAACTGTGAACTAAAATGAAACTTTTCTCCCTGTAGGCTAATTATCTCAGATATTTTGTTACAGTGACAGAAAGTTGGCTAAAACAATGCCTAAAATCATTCAATCCTCAAAATAAATACTTCTCAGTGGAAACTGAGAAAGGCACAGAGGACTTAGACAATTTGTGACAAAAAAAAAAAAGCTTTGAATCCAGAATCCCTCTCCAGAATCCAAGGCTTACCCATTCTTTATTGAGATGGTCCTATACAAAGAAAAGAAGATTGAATACAGAAAGGAATTCCTTTCCTTTCTGGGTTTAGAATTTTAGTTCACTGAAGAGGAATATGCTAACTGGTTTGCTGGTAACCTGAAAGTCTTAATGATTCACCCAAAGTGGAAATTCTGTGGAACGAAATAATTCACACTCTGTGGAAATGTAGCCCAATATGTTAACATGGAGAGCAAATGAGTTCCATCTACAGAGGTGTCAAGGTTGACATATTACTTAGCATCTTTTCTGCATTCTGCAGATAACAGCATCTGTATAATGTAGCAAAATAAATAAGGCTTTGAGTGCATGGGAAAGATAATCACATATCAATTTGTACATAAACCCAAACTTGTCTACTGTATGTGATTGTTGCAGCTCAAGTTCTCAAGGAAGACAAATCATTTCCAAAGAGCATATGCCTCAACTTCTAGCTTCATTGTTTCAAATACTTGCTTCTCTTTCTGATGTCAGAAACACCACCACAGCTGACAGGATCCCCTTTAGAAGAGAATTCATGGTTTAGTAGGTAGATGGTCAAGTGCTCAAAAACTTCTGTGAGTAAATAGGAAGGTCCAACCAGTGTATAACACAGTTTCCAGTCTCTTTACAGATGACTACTCTAAAATGTAACATTTATTAGCATCTTGGTCTAAGAGTAGTCTGCACTGCTGTTAATGCAAACAGATACAGAGCCTTTGGGATGTCTATCAGGAACTTTCCACTCTTGAGCATCAGTAATCAGAAAATGATTCCAAACAGAGCAACTGCTTCATGCTCAAGTCACATGACATGTAGTTGTGTGGGGAAAAAAAAAAAAAACAACTTCTCAATAAATGGAGAACCTGTTCAATATAGTCTCTCTGTGTGAAGGAGTACTCTGCAGTCACTAAATATCAGACTTAAGAGTCATAACAGCCATAACAGCCAGGTGCAGTAGAACATGCCTGCAATCCCAGTGGCTTAGAAAGCTGAGTCAGGAGAATTGCAAGTTTGAGACAAGTCTCAGCAATGTGTGACTCTAACCAACTTAATGAAACCCTGTTTCAAACTAAAAATAAATAAATAAATAAAACAGGCTTGGGAGTGGCTCAGGGGTTAAGCACCATTGGGTTCAATCCCTGGAACCAAAAAAATAAAAGTCAAAATGGCAGAATACAAAATTGCAAATACTATAGCTCACTATTTTTGTAATTTTTGGTAGCTTTAATTCTCATTCTCTCCCCTTTCTTTCCTCTTACCCTTTCTCCCATCTATTGTTTGAATAAATGGGAACAATAGATACAAGCTTATTTATTCAAACAATAGATACAAGCTTTAGAGGAAGTGTGGTAGGAAATGTACCACAATGGTGGTGAGAGTAGTTTTATGTGAGCTAACCAGCCCCTTACCACTGAACTCTAAAGATGGGAAAAGTGCCATCAAAAGCATCCAGCAGCTTTGTCCATGGGCAACAGGGTGCCATGCAGCTTCCTATCTCCCACTGATTTTAATACTCCATTTCCTCCATTATGAAAAGAGGATCTTTCTCATCTCTTCAAGTATGACCACAAACAGGATGAACCTGATATGACTTCATTAGATTCACATTTTTAACATAAAAATTGTTTGCCAAGCAAGTTAATAAAGAAAGGCAAATTTTCAGAAATCATGTCAATAGAATTATCTGGTCTTGAATGTGTTTGCATATGAAAACAAGTTTGAATTGAAATTAATTCTTTTAAATTAATGAGCAGACTGAAAAATAATTCCTTTGTTCATTCACTCCCTTGCAATGTATTTATTGAGCATTCTAGTGGAGGGAATTGATGTGATAATCAAATCAAATGCTTCTACTCCTCTCCACCTGGTAGTTTTGATAGCCCCTGGAGCTCTTTAATGGTTATATAAGTGAAGTCATTTAGTGGGACAAGTCATCATGCAGCACACCAGTACAAGAGGTGCAGAGGCCCTGAATGAGGGCACTGGTATCAGGGATGCAGCACAGAGGACAAATCTAAAAAGTAACTAGCTCAATTCACATGATAAAAGACATGAATCTCATCATTATATATATAAGCACAAGTTTTACATGCCATGTCAAGGAGCTCAACTATTTCAAAGCTAACCCTGAGGATCTATTAATTCTCAATGAAGGACACTTTGTCTAGAGTAAGTAAAACTGAGGAACATCTGTGAAAATTAGTTGGAATTAATTTATCTTTGAAAGAAGTAAATGAACATTGCTCCTAAAACAGTTAAAAATAAAAAGGGATGGATAGGATTAATGCACATTTATAGAATGATAAATCTCATAAATATATACACTTAATGTGTTAATAAAAGTAGATTCCATATAACAACATCCATAATAAGAGCTGGCCTATCCCTCAACCTGATTCAGTGAAATTTTATTTTAGATATGATTTCCTAGGAAATCAAAGTATTCTGCTTTCCCTATAATGAGAAAAAAAAATGATGATATGATTCATTATGTCACCCATAGAAGGTATGTGACAGCCTACTCTTCCTAAAGTACAAAACAAACAGAACCAACAAAAGAGAAACCTACATGAATTGAGCTGGGCTATCTATTTAGGGACATATCTTTAACACCTTGTTAAGTGAGGACTCACTGAGCCCAAAAGTATAACTGTAGAACATTATGCACTTGTCATTGCAGATTTTAAACCAAATCATGGATGTTAACTCTAGAAACACACACATATGTTTATAAATTTGACTGTGTTGAATATGAATAACATCTTTAAAGTCATATTGACCAAAACTTACATTGTTAAATAGCAAAAACCATATAATTCAGAAAAAGAAAAAATATACCTATAGTTCCTATCCCATAGCAGATTCGTGGTTCAGTTCTTAAACATATGGGATTCCAGTAAAATTGGACAGATAAAGCATCAAATGGAAAGACATGTTCATTTCAGTTTTTGATTATTTGGCCCTTGACTATTTCCCCTTGACTCCAAACTACTGCTGGTCCAAGAGAATTATGTAGTTAACAAAAGAGGCCGAACGGTGAGCATCATGACAGAGGAAACTAAGAACGAAAATGGAAATTGATAATTTATAAATTGGTTAGGTATTGCCCAAATAAGCCAAAATTTACTCTCTGACACTTTAAATATTAACACATAAAATATAAAGATTTACTTTTTCAAAAAATCATTACAAGTACAATTATAATAAAGGTTGTTCTGCTATTTGACATTAGCAAGAGTTTCATAAGTATGCTCATCTTGACATGATTTATTGAGCTACATTTATTTTTGTCTGTTGATGTTAACATCACAAAATCATTTCAAATCTAAATAATGAGTAGCAAACAGGGTTGTAACTATACTGCCTGGTTGTGGATCCCATTTGAGAAGGAAAACCATGGAAGAATTTATTATAGGTAAGATAAGAAATTCAGTTCAAAGTTTTATCCCTTGAAGTACAATTATGAAGAGCCACTGTCTGAATGCATATTTGGTAAATAACAGCTATTCAGAAAACTTTATACATGTGAAAAGTCAGTACTTTCCAACTGAAATCTCCAGACTAGAATTTTCCAGCAACTGTACTATCCAAGACAGTAGCCATCAGCCACATGTGGCTAGCAAGCATTTGAAATATAGCCAGTATGATGAAGGAACTGAGTTCCAATTTAATCTAAATGAAATTCACTTAAATTTAAATAGTCAGAGGGTTTTCAAGATGGCGGCCTAGAGGGTGGCTGCATTTCGTGTTGCTCCAGGACTCAGGATTCAAGAGAGGAGATATTGGGACGCTTGGGACCAACTCAAAGTAGCCGGGTGACTCTCACCCCCTGGGGGGGCATCCCGGATGGGACGGGGGTCCCGGAACGCAGGAAACTTTGTGAAGTAGAACTGCCGGCGAGACGCCCCTCCCCCCGCTGGAGCAGTGAACTCGGAGAGCTGGGAGCGCCGTAGAGGAGGCCGCTCGGCACAGCGCTGGGACTCGGAGCAGCCACTGGGGCTCCGGCGGCTGCCCGGGGGAGGAGTGGCGGGGAGAACTGTGTGGACTCAGGACACCGGGGCCTGCCCTGAGGAGGAGGAGAGGAGCGTGGCCACTTGGATTCGGAGAGACTGCACCAGAGCTGCAGGCGGTTGCCAGAGGAGAAGCTGCGCGGCGAGCTGTTTGGAATCAGAACGACGCTTCTGAACACCGGGGCCTGCCCTGAGGAAGAGGAGGAAGAGGAGCGGCCGCTTGGATTCGGGTGACTACAGGCGGTTGCCAGAGAAGGGGCTGCGTGGCGAGCTGTTTGGACTCTGACCACTTCTGAACCCCGGGGCCTGCCCGGAGAAGTAGTAGAAGGAGGAGAAGGAGCGCGGCGGGTCCTTTGGACTCGCAGTGACTGCATTAGCGCTCCAGGCGGCTGCTCAGAGGAGAAGGCGAGTGGTGAGTTGTTTGGTCTTAAAGTGACAGCTCCTGAACACAGGGGGGCTGCCTGGAGGAGAAGCGTGGTGGGACGCTTGGTCTTGAGTGGCCGCACTTGAGCTCCGGGCGGTGCCCAGAGGACCCGTGCAGCGGGTCACGTGGATTCAGAGCCACTCAGAGGGACTGCTCCTGAACACCCGGGGGGTTATCTGGAGAAGGAGGAGGAACGGGGAGGGTCACTTCGACTCGGAGTGATTGATTGCCCCGGGCTACGGGTGGTTGGTGGGAGGAGGAGGCACGAAGTGAGTTTCTTGGACTCCTAGTGACCGCACCGGCATACTGGGCAGCTGTCTGGAGGAAGAGGCCTGTGGCGGGTCTCTGGGACTCAGAGCGATTGTTCGGGGCCACAGGTGGCTGCTCAGAGGAGGGGCCACGCAGCCAGGCGATTAGGTGCAGAACAGGGTCCCAGGATCTAGGAGGCTTCTGGGTGGAAGAGCCGCACAGAGACAGGCTTAGGGCGGAGCGAAGGTTCCAGGCCTATGGGCAAATTCTCTGAGGAGGGGCAGCCTAAGGAGATTCATCTGCGAAGGGTGAGGCTCCCAGGCCCAGGAGGTAGGGCCGGGCCCCTGGAAACTTTGCAGAGGAAGGCAGCCCAGCCCAGGCAGTAGCTGTAAATTGAGGGGAACCTCTAGGAGGAAACTGACCAGCGAGACCTCCCCACTGGGTGAGTCTTCCCTGCCTGGTGAGGTTTCCCCACAAGGACGGTAAAACCAGAGACACAGGCCCAAACAGGCCTTGCCTCAGCCCACAGCCTAGGTCCCCTTTGGATGACCATTGGTCAACAAGTGGAGGCACCTCTGCCCACTAGCAGGGAATATACCCCACCTGAAGGCCACCACTCCTAGAGAGGCAGCTTCCTTGTGGAGCACCGCATTATCAACTTCCTCCAAGACTTCAGCCTACTGAAGGCTAAGAGGGGATATATATAGAAATCTTCAGGGACATTGTAAATCAACAGAGGAAATCTGCAATATCTCAGCGGTCCACTGATATCTGAACAATATGAGAAAACAAGGAAAGAAAATGCTGCAAACAAATCTAGATGTTACATCAATAAAACCCAATGACAGCATGGCAGAAGAAATGACAGAAAAGGAGTTCAGAATGTACATAATTAAAATGATCAGAGAAGCAAACGATGAGATGAAAGAGCAAATGCAGGCATTGAATGATCGCACCAATCGACAGTTAAAAGAGCAAATACAGGAAGCAAAAGATCATTTCAATAAAGAGTTAGAGATATTGAAAAAAAAACAAACAGAAATCCTTGACATGAAGGAAACAATAAACCAAATTAAGAACTCCATAGAAAGCATATCCAATAGGATAGAACACCTGGAAGACAGAACCTCAGACATTGAAGACAAAATATTTAACCTTGAAAACAAAGTTGAACAAACAGAGAAGATGGTAAGAAATCATGAACAGAATCTACAAGAACTATGGGATATCATGAAAAGGCCAAATTTAAGAATTATTGGGATTGAGGAAGGCCTAGAGAAACAAGCCAAAGGAATGAACAACCTATTCAATGAAATAATATCAGAAAATTTCCCAAATCTGAAGAATGAAATGGAAAATCAAGTTCAAGAGGCTTACAGGACTCCAAATACACAAAACTACAACAGACCCACACCAAGGCACATTATAATGAAAATACCTAACATACAAATAAAGACAGAATTTTAAAGGCTGTGAGAGAAAAGAACCAAATTACATTCAGGGGAAACCAATACGCATATCAGCAGATTTTTCAATCCAGACCCTAAAAGCTAGAAGGTCCTGGAACAACATTTTTCAAGCCCTGAAAGAAAATGGATGCCAACCAAGAATCTTATACCCAGCAAAACTTACCTTCAAATTTGACGATGAAATAAAATCCTTCCATGATAAACAAAAGCTAAAAGAATTTACAAAAAGAAAGCCAGCATTACAGAACATTCTCAACAAAATATTCCATGAGGAAGAGATGAAAAACAAAGAAGCAAATCAGCAAAGGGAGGAATTATCCTAAAGGAATTGTCAAATAAAGGAGGAAACAAGTTGTGTCAAACAAATAAATAAACAAAATTTTAAAAATGAACCAAATGACCGGGAAACCAAATCATTTCTCTATAATAACCCTGAATGTTAATGGCTTGAATTCATCAATCAAAAGACATAGACTGGCAGACTGGATTAAAAAGAAAGATCCAACAATATGTTGCCTGCAAGAGACTCAACTCATAGAAAAAGATACCCATAGATTAAAGGTGAAAGGATGGGGAAAAACATACCATGCACATGGACTCAGCAAAAAAGCTGGAGTATCCATCCTCATTTCCGATAATGTGGACTTCAAGCCAAAGTTAGTCAGAAGGGATAAAGAAGGTCATTTCATACTGCTTAAGGGAAGCATAAATCAGCAAGATATAACAATCATAAACATCTATGCCCCAAACAGTGGCTCATCTATGTATGTCAAACAAATCCTTCTCAATTTCAGAAACCAAATAGACCACAACACAATAATACTAGGTGATTTTAACACGCCGCTCTCACCACTGGACAGATCTTCCAGACAAAAGTTGAACAAAGAAACCATAGATCTCAACAACACAATCAATAATTTAGACTTAACGGACATTTATAGAATATTCCATCCAACCAAGAGTGAATACACTTTCTTCTCAGCAGCACATGGATCCTTCTCTAAAATAGACCATATATTATGCCACAAAGCTAATGTTAGCAAATACAAGAAGATAGAGACACTAGCATGTATTCTATCAGATCATAATGGATTGAAGTTAGAAATAAATGAAAGAGTAAAACACAGAAACTATTCCAACATCTGGAGATTAAACAATATGCTATTATATGATGAATGGATAACAGAAGATATTAGGAAGGAAATTAAAAAATTCTTAGAGGTAAATGAGAACAAAGAAACATCATATCAAAATCTCTGGGACACTATGAAAGCAGTACTTAGAGGGAAATTTATTTCATGGAGCGCATTTAATAAAAGAAGTAAAACTCAACAAATAAACAACCTAACACTACAGCTCAAAGCCTTAGAAAAAGAAGAACAGAACAGCACCAAAAGTAGTAGAAGACAGGAAATAGTTAAACTCAGAGCTGAAATCAATGAAATTGAAACAAAAGAAACAATACAAAAAATTGACAAAATAAATAGTTGGTTCTTCGAAAAAATAAACAAAATTGATAAACCTTTAGCCACACTAACAAAGAGAAGACGAGAGAAAACCCAAATCACTAAAATTCGGAATGAAGAAGGAAATATCACAACAGACAGGATGGAAATACAAAACATAATTAGAAGCTATTTTGAAAATCTATACTCCAACAAAATAGAAAATTTCGAAGACATCAACAGGTTTCTAGAGACATATGAATTGCCTAAACTGAAGGAGGAGGACATAAACAATTTAAATAGACCAATTTCAAGTACTGAAATAGAAGAAGTCATCAAAAGCCTACCAACAAAGAAAAGTCCGGGACCAGATGGGTTCTCAGCCGAGTTCTACAAAACCTTTAAGGAAGAGCTCATACCAATACTTCTCAAAGTATTCCATAAAATAGAAGAGGAGGGAACCCTCCCAAACTCATTCTATGAAGCCAATATCACACTGATACCTAAACCAGACAGAGACTCATCAAGGAAAGAAAATTTCAGACCAATATCCTTAATGAACATCGACGCAAAAATTCTCAACAAAATTTTAGCAAATCGCATACAAAAACATATTAAAAAGATAGTGCACCATGATCAAGTGGGTTTCATCCCAGGGATGCAAGGTTGGTTCAACATCCGGAAATCAATAAACGTAATTCACCATATTAATAGACTTAAAGTCAAGAATCACATGATTATTTCAATAGATGCAGAAAAAGCATTTGATAAAATACAGCACCCCTTCATGCTCAAAACACTAGAAAAAATAGGGATAGTGGGAACATTCCTTAACATTGTAAAGGCCATTTATGCTAAGCCCATGGCTAATATCATTCTAAATGGTGAGAAACTGAAAGCATTCCCCCTAAAAACTGGAACAAGGCAGGGATGCCCTCTTTCACCACTTCTGTTCAACATCGTTCTTGAGACTCTGGCCAGAGCAATTAGACAAACCAAAGAAATTAAAGGGATACGAATTGGAAAAGAAGAACTCAAACTATCCCTGTTCGCTGATGACATGATTATATATTTAGAGGAACCTGGAAATTCCACCAGAAAACTCTTAGAACTCATAAGTGATTTCAGGAAAGTAGCAGGTTACAAGATCAATGCCCATAAATCCAACGCATTTTTATACATAAGTGATGAATCTTCAGAAAGAGAAATTAGGAAAACTACCCCATTCACAATAGCCTCGAAAAAAATAAAATACTTGGGAATCAATCTCACAAAAGAGGTGAAAGACCTCTACAATGAGAACTATACAACACTAAAGAAAGAAATTAAAGAACACCTTAGAAGATGGAAAGATCTTCCATGTTCTTGGATAGGAAGAATTAATATTGTCAAAATGGCCATACTACCTAAAGTGCTATACAAATTCAATGCAATTCCAATTAAAATCCCAATTGTGTACATTACAGAAATAGAGCAAGCAATTATGAAATTCATCTGGAAGAATAAGAAACCCAGAATAGCTAAAGCAATCCTTAGCAGGAACAGTGAAACAGGGGGTATTGCAATACCAGATCTTCAACTCTACTACAAAGCAATAGTAACAAAAACGGCATGGTATTGGTACCAAAATAGAAAGGTAGATCAATGGTACAGAATAGAGGACACGGACACAAACCCAAATAAATACAATTTTCTCATACTAGACAAAGGGGCCAAAAATATGCAATGGAGAAAAGATAGCCTCTTCAACAAATGGTGCTGGGAGAATTGGAAATCCATATGCAACAGAATGAAACTAAACCCATATCTCTCACCATGCACGAAACTAAACTCAAAATGGATTAAGGACCTCGGAATCAGACCAGAGACCCTGCAGATTATAGAAGAAAAAGTAGGTCCAAATCTTTACCTTGTTGGTCTAGGACCAGACTTCCTTAACAGGACTCCCATAGCACAAGAAATAAAAGCTAGAATCAACCACTGGGATAGATTCAAACTAAAAAGCTTTCTCTCAGCAAAGGAAACTATCAGCAATGCGAAGAAAGAGCCTACAGAGTGGGAGAATATCTTTGCCAATCATACTTCAGATAGAGCACTAATCTCCAGAATCTATAAAGAACTCAAAAAACTCTACTCCAAGAATTCAAATAGTCCAGTCAACAAATGAGCTAAGGAAATGAATAGACACTTCACAGAAGAAGATCTACAAGCAATCAACAAACATATGGAAAAATGTTCAACATCTCTAGTAATAAGAGAAATGCAAATCAAAACCACCCTAAGATTCCATCTCACCCCAATTAGAATGGCGATTATCAAGAATACGAGCAACAACAGGTGTTGGCGAGGATGTGGGGAGAAAGGTACACTCATACACTGCTGGTGGGGCTGCAAATTAGTGCAGCCACTATGGAAAGCAGTGTGGAGATTCCTTAGAAAACTTGGAATGGAACCACCATTTGACCCAGCTATCCCACTCCTTGGCCTATACCCAAAGGACTTAAAATCTGCATACTACAGAAATACAGCCACATCAATGTTCATAGCTGCTCAATTCACAATAGCCAGACTGTGGAACCAACCTAGATGCCCTTCAATTGATGAGTGGATAAAGAAACTGTGGTATATATATACTATGGAATATTACTCAGCCATAAAGAATGATAAAATTATGACATTTGCAGGCAAATGGATGAAATTGGAGAATATCATGCTAAGTGAGATAAGCCAATCTCAAAAAGCCAAAGGACGAATGATATCGCTAATAAGTGGAGGATGACACATAATGGGGGGGAGGGAAGTGTTAGAGTTAGGGTTAGGGAGGGGGGCAAGTATGGAGGAAGGAACTACTGTATAGAGGGTAAAGAGGGGTGGGAGGGGTGGGGGGAAGGGAAAAAATAACAGAATGAATCAAACAACATTGCTCTATGTAAATTTATGATTACACAAATGGTATGCCTTTACGCCATGTACAAACAGAGAAACAACATGTATCCCATTTGTTTACAATAAAAAAAAAAACAAAAAAAAAAAAAAAAAAACATTCAAAAAAAAAAAAATTTAAATAGTCACAGGTGACTAAGGGCAACCAAAGTCTATAGTACATTTAGATTGAGCACACTGCAACTAGACATTGAGCTTTAATTTTCAAGTAAATTAAACTGTACCGACTGGGAAAAAATAAGTTACAATTCTACTCTTTGGTCTCCAGGGTCCCCAGCATGTGGTGCCCTGTTACTGCTGACAAGACTTGCATGACTGACCATTTACCCCCTAAGAAAACTGACATTGCTTATAAGTTCAAAATGACACTGCCAGTGAGCTTTACTTTCAAATGGAACAATTACTTCTTACTTTAAGGGGCTTCTCAAGATGTCTAAAGATTTGCTGTCATGAAAATACATATTTTGCCACCATCCCCTTCTCTTTTTCTTTATTTCTGCCATGATAGACTGTGAGTACTAGAAAGTTATCTTTCTTTAAAAAAGAAATGTGGTGGTAATCAAAGGGATCCCTGTTCACACCTATATGAAGCTAGAGATTTGCATACAAAGAGACAGTTTTCAAAGCAGGCATGATGCTCTTACTCTAGAATGCACCATTTATTTTTGTTTCTCCTGGAACTTTGCATGAACTGCATCTTTTGTACTTCTAATCCAGAAAATTCTAAGAAATCCTCCAGCATGCAAAGAAGTCTCCTAAATATCTTTTATAATATGCACTATTTGATTTTGTCTGATACCATAACCTACTATATGTTACACAGTAATGTATGTTAGTTAAGATAGTACATTATCAAACCTATTGCATTTTCTGTCTTTCCCACAAAACTGTAAACACCTGAGGGCAGGGGTTTTATTTTATTTCCTGTAAACATGGTTTATTAATATCTGCTGGTTAAAATGAATGAAATGAATTACAAAGATCATTAAGTTAGCAAATACAGAAAAGTGAAAAGTGAATGGCAGATATTAATCTTTTTTGGCAGATATTAATCTTATTTGAAGTTCATTTGATTCCATTCATACATAAGCAACAACATGTTCCAACTAGTGTCCTTTTAGAGGCACATGCCATTTTAGAGAAACCTTAATTTGTATTGTAGAAGGATGTGATTACGTTCAGGAACTCAAACAGGAAACTAGGAAACCAGAGGGGTAACAGGGCAAGCCTAACACGTACATTTTAGCTCTTATATGGAACAGCTGAAAATTAGAGAGTTATAAAGGAAGCTGAGTATGATGGTGCACACCTGTAATCCCAGCGGCTCAGGAGGCTGAGGCAGGAGGATCACAAGTTCAAAACTAGCCTCAGCACCTTAGCGAGGTCCTAAGCAACTATCGAGACCCTGTCTCTAAATAAAGGACAAAAAAGGGCTGGGGATGTGGCTCAGTGGTTAACACCCCTGGGTTCAATTCCCAGTACAAAAATTAAAAGTATATATATTTTTAAAAAGGGGGAGAGAAACTTTTTCTTAAAGAGGCCAGAGTATAGATTTTTAGGGTTCAGCGGGGTCATCAGGTTTCCATCAGTCTTTTTTTAAAGCCCTATAAAAATGTAAAGGAACCATTTGAAACAGGCTTTAGAAAAAAACCAGGCTGTGACCCTGATTTGGCTTAAAGATCAGTTTCCCTACCCCTTATATAGAGAACTCATATTATTAATGTTTTAGCTTCATATTTTGGTCAGTTTTTTTCATAGCTGTGACCAAAAGACCCGACAAGAACAATTTAAGAGGAAGAAAAATCTATTTTGTCTCATGGTTCGGAGGTTAAGTTCACTATCAGCTGATTCCATAGCTCTGGACCCGAGAAGAGGCAGAACACATCATGGCAAAAAGACCCAGTGAAGGAAAGAAACTTAGAACATGGCAACCAAGAAGCAAAGAGCTTCACTCACCAGGAACAAAATATAAATCCCAAAGGTACACGCCCAGTGACCTACTTCCTCCAGCCATAACCTACCTGCCTATAGTTAGCACTCATTTAATTCATAACATTGGATTGATACACTGATTAGGTTACGACGACTCTTATAATCTAATCCTTTCATCTCTAGAAATTCTTGCATTGTCTCACACATGAGCTTTGGGGGAACATCAAATATCTTAAGTATAACATTTATTTTTAAATTTTTGGTGCCAGCGGCTGAACCCAGGGGTGCTTAACAACCGAGTTACATCAACAGTCCTTTTTATATTTTATTTAGAGACAGGGTCTCACTAAGTTGCTTAGGGCCTTGCTAAATTGCTAAGGCTTTGAACATGTGATCTTCCTGCCTCAGCCTCCCTTGCCACTGGGATTACAGGCATGTGCAACTGCACCTAGCCCAAATATATCACTTAAACTATCTGTTTTTCATTGCCTCAAAGAAGAAAATGGACACATGTCTCATGTGTGTAATGTGGTTTCAGTTTTTTTTTTTTTTTTAACAGTTTTGGAAGCAAAAATTCCATTTCAAGTCAATTTGAAAATGTTTTGAATAATGATAATTTAGAATTCTATACTCCCACAAAAGCAACTCTATACTTCATGTTTAAGAGAACAAAAGAGGAAGAGAAAGGAAGAAAAGAAAATAGTCAAGAAAGTGTAACCAGAACAATATTGAACCAGCTATAAATGCATCTGCAGATGGCATGGGCAATCTGTAAAATATGATTTAATTAGCAAGGCTTGATATCTGATAACAACAGAAACCCACATTCCTCAGAAACTTGGGGATATCTAGAAGAACAAATTGTATGCAGAAAATGGCATCTTACTCTAGGTCCAAGAAGACCTGAAATGGAAGGATCCTTCTTGGGAAAGTTTCATCACTATTGCTGGCTAAAAAAGATACCTTCCTCGTTGTCTAAATTTCATTTGTTTTATTTATTCTCCACATCAGAGAAGTGAATACTTTAAAAGATGTCTGTTCTTGGTTCCATCTATAGAGTCAGTACATTTTTCTTCAAATAATTTAAAATTGTCTTTTGTTTAAAAAAGTGAATACAATGTCATACATCCAAAATCCAAAAAGAAATTTCTCTTTCCAGTTAATTGTCCATTTGCAGTTTTTTTTTCTATCAGGGATTGAACACAGGTGCACTTAACCACTAAGTCACTGAACCACATGCCCAGGCCTTTATCCATTTATTTATTTTTGGGACAGGGTCTCACTAAATTGCCTACAGTCTCACTAAATTGCTAAGGCTGGCCTCTAACTTGTGATCCTCCTACCTCAACCTCCTGAGCCTCTGGATTACAGGCATGAGTCACTGCACCCAGATCATTTGTATATTCTTTGTGCACATATCTGAAAGGCTTAGAATATCAACACATTAAAAAGTACTTAAATATGCCCGTATGGTAGCATATGCCTGTAATCCCAGCAGCTCTGGAGGTTGAAGCAGGTGGATCACAAGTTCAAAGCCTGCCTCAGCAATTAGCAAGACCCTTTCTCTAAATAAAATATATAAAAGGGCTGGGGATGTGACTCAGTGGTTAAGCACCTCTGGGTTCAATGGCTGGTATAAATAAATAAACAAACAAACAAACAAACAAATAACTTACTTAAATAGAATGCCCTTTCTCCCAGCACTTGCTTATTTCAGTTATGGAATAGACAGTTTCCTAGAGAATCCTAGTTTTTCCAGAAACTGTGAAATGGTTTTAAAATAACCCTTTAATTTTGAGACAGAGAACTGTCTAGAGGGAGGAAAAAAAGAAGTGCTATCCACTGAATAAAAAAATAAAGTGGCTAAACAGAAATCAATCTTCTTTTTTCTTTCTTTTAGATAGCTAAAATTGCTAAAGTGGTTAAGGTAGCATATAATTTTTCTTGTTGAGAAATTTTTGTCCAGTCTGACAAGTAAATAAATGTTTAACTCTCTCCCTCCTTTTATTGCTGCAGAAACCAGAAGAAATGGAAAATAACTGCAGCATGTTTACGACATATTAGCTCCTTTCTCTACATGAAACGCACAATGAGAACACTTTATAGATGAATTGTACTTCAACTGGATGGAGAATGGTGGACGAGCTCTGGTTTTGTGGAATTGGATAATTTGTCACCGTTTCTGCCTCTGGAAAAATGACAACCCAAAGGAAAGCTAGTATAAAGACTTATTTTTTTAATAGTGATAAAATATAAAACTGATATTTTTGGTGCATAGAAGTGTTTTAAAATACATAACTTACAAAAAAAAAAATCACTAAGTTATAAGGATGGCTATTACCAATATGCATTTATGGTTGCAGGTTTCAACACAAGTCATTCATTGTACTTCAAGTGAGATTATTTACTAAAAAATTTTTGAGATTGTTTTTGTGATTATCATACTCTTGTCTGATTGCCTATTTATTATTATTAAAAATAAATATAGAAAAGTGAAATATGAAACACATGCCCAGGAGAATGGACGTAGGAATTTTACTGCCAGTGACAAATGTTTCTTTGAAATTAGTGATGCCTTCCTCATTACCTAAATTTTCAATCCACTCCCAACTTCAGCGTGTCCTATTCCCTTTCCTTACTTCATATTCTTCTTAGCATTTGTTGACTATATATTTCACATTTTATTCATTTTCTGTCTGTCTTTCTAACTTGATTATATATTCTATGAGGGCAAAGATTTTTGTATGTTTTGTTCACTAGTATAACACCAGATCTCAGATTTTACCTCACACATAAGTATCAGTTAGTTAAATAAATTTATGGAAATAAAAAGAAATAAATATAAATGGGCTATTGATACAATTGAGCATTATATGTGGCATAAATGTCTAATTTGTAGTTCATTTTTACTCATACTCTACATCCTCTAATAAGCCAACACAGCTAAAAAAAAAGTATCTAAATATTAATTATTCCTCCCACAGTAGTTGAATATAAGAGACTTTTTTCTGAAATGACTGACCTCTCCATCACAAAAGACAGATTAATAAAATAAAAGGACACCACATTGACTTTTAAAAGTTTGATGTGACACAGGAAACTTCACAAATGAAAAAATCGAGAATCAGGAGGAAAGGATGAAAGAAGTGGATGGTTGGAAAGAAATGTGATTGGATGAAAAGGGAATGAGCTAATGGGACACACGGGGGAAACCCAGCAGGACCTGTTCAGTTAGGTTCTTCTTGGCCTCTCTATGTATGATGCCTACACCTGGGACACCTGTTGCAAAGGGTCTTGTTTTCAAGGGAGGTAAGTCGGAAAGAAACATTTTTAATCTTCATGGTTTGCTTTAGTGGGGACAAGGTTCTTGGTTTCTGTGGTCCACACTGGGGGAAAAGAAAGCAGGGCAGAGAAAACAGGATAGGAGAAGATCAGAGCACCCTTCTGCTGAGACTTTCCCAATCTCCCACAGTTCAAAGTTCTCAGCATGCCACATTGCTATATTTTGGGCATTATGTTGTCAGTCCTGACAGTTAAACATATAATATTTTTCCAAAAATAGAAAAAATGTTTTCTATTTTTTCAGAATGTTGGGATCCAGTTTTCTAAAATTAAATTTGAAAATGGTGCCAAAAATCATATTATTTTTCTTCGTCACATAACTGAAATTTTACTATGATGCTTTAAGATTAAAAAAGAAAAATACACCTAAAATTCATCATTTTGCCTTCCATAACAGTTCAGGTGGAGAAGAGATTTGGATGAATACTGGTACAAGAATCTTTCTACTCCTCCATCCTCCTAAAAATTAGTAATCAATTAAGTTACAAAATTGGAACAGTCTGGTTGGATAAGCACAAGTCTCCAGACTTGTTAAACTACCCAGGAAAAGAAACACAATGGCATATTCCAAGGTATCCTAGACCATTTGGTTGCCATTTGGGAAATGAACAGGAACACAGCTTCCCTCAATCCAGTTGAAATTTAAAGAGGATGTACATGTACTTTTTTTTAAATTTATTTTTATTGTAAACAAATGGGATACATGTTGTTTCTGATTGTACATGGAGTAACAGCATACCATTTGCGTAATCATACATTTACATAGGGTAATGATGTTTGATTCATTCTGTTATTTTTTCCTTCCCCCCCACCCTCCCACCCCTCTTTTCCCTCTATACAGTCCCTCCTTCAAGAGGATGTATGTATACTTTTAAAGCTACTCTTTGAGGGTTTTGATCTCTGTCCCACATGCTAATTCAAACTGATTAAGTATATACCAAAAATGAAGGAAAAATTGAAATTCAATGACATCTCCAAAACTCTTTGGGTACAATGTTTTTGTCACATATTCCCATTACTAAAATTAACCCTGGATCATTTATTGCTGTGAAGATTAAAATTACTTTTGGATATACTTGTTAAGTTTTTTTTTTCTATACTTAGGATACATAGTCAAAATTTTTAATTTTTTCTTACATTTACAAAACATCTTTAAGTTTATTTTAGTTCTAAATATCAAACTAACCACTTATGCCCTAAATAACGCCAATGGAAAAGAATTACTTTAAATTACTTTAAAAACAAATGGCAATTTAAGATAAGCAGTAATGGGAAATGGGCAAGCTGGGTCAGTCTTCTCTCCCATTAGGCAGAGAATATAGGAAACATCCAGTATCACCTCGATTCTATTCACAAAAGTAACAAGAGGTTTATTTCAAGGAACTTTGTGAGAGTCCAAATATTTGACTATATCAGTTATTTTTCTTCCAAGCTGGCAATAGACTTCTACACTTCTGTGAAAACAAAGCAGACCCCTCCCTCCTCTTCTCTTCACTCCCGGGGACTTTCCTGGAAGTGAAAAAAAACTCACTCCTTTCTTTCCCTAAATCCTTCAAATATAAGCTCTTTATTGCATTGCTTTACATCAATTTAGTCAATTTACATCATCCCTATTTGTGGGACAGGTTTAAAACATATAGTAGAAATTACTGAAAAAAAAATCCTAAACTAGACAACATCAGGTCCCATCTTCAATCATGAGAAATTTTCCATTAAATACTCATGACAGAGTCAAGGCTCTGTGGAAACACCCCTGCAATGATTTAATTCTGTTTTCTTATGAGAAGTAAATTGGATTGACCAAATATGATTTTTTTCCCTTAAGGAAAAAGCACATGATTTTACTTGGGTGCTCTTACCCAAAAGATAGAGTCTATGTATAGTCCCAAAGCAAAAGAATATGTAATTTCTGAAGAAGTTCTCTGAAAAAATCACTCTTTGATTAGAAATGATGTTTGCTTTATTTTAAAATATTTCTTGAAAAAAAAAATAAAGAGAAATATCCTGAAATACCAAATATGGTAAAAGGATTGTGATTCTTCATCACTTGGGACTGAGAAGCATTAGCAGTGAGGTCTGCTATGGTTTGCTCCAAAGGTCCATGCATCAAAGACATGGTTGCAAACTGTGGCACTGTTGGGAAGTGGTGGATCCTGTATGAGGTGATGCCTAGCAGCGGGAAGTTAGGTCACTCGGGGTCATGTCTTTGAAGGGTATTCTAGGATCCTGGTCCCTTCTTTTCTCTCTCTCCTTGCTTCTTGCAACCATGAAGTATGCCGCTTTCTCTACCATATGCTCCCATCATCCATACTGCCTTACCACAGACCCCAAAGCAATGAGCCAATCAACTATGCTGAAGCTTCCAAGACTATGAACCAAAGCCAAAATAAACCTTTCCTTTCCTTTTTTTTTAATCTCTCAGGTATTTTGTCTCAGTGACAGAAAGCTAACTAACACAGGGTCTAATTTCTTCCCCTCAGACCTCAGACTTGTGCCCTGTAAGATATATAAGACTGACAAAGATTCCCCTGTAAGTCTATGTCTCCAACCACAGTCATCAAAACAACGCAAGTTTTAGAGTTAAATGGGTAATACTTGTAGAGAGCCTACCTTCAAGCAAAGAACGTATACAAGCAAGAAAATTACCACTATTGCTTTATTTGAAAGGAATATAAAGTCAAATTTTAACATAAGAATGGTAGACAGCCCTAAATTTCCAGAGGAAATACAAACAGGGAGCTCATGACCCCCAGATTTTTCCATGTCTAGTTTTCTGTCTATAACCTTTAATGATCAGTGCAATATTTTGTCATCAAGTTGTTCTAACTATACCCAAAATGACAACACATCCTGGAAAAAAGCAGGTTTAACTAAGATTTTTTCAAAAAAGCATTTATTATCTGATATACTCTGGGTAACATTTGAGCTTATGCCATGATGACATCAGAACAAAATCAGTGATCCTCAATCCATCTCATGGGTCTGCTTACAGATATGTCTCTTCTAGACAGTACATGTACATTAGTGTATTACTGTTAAATCTATGATTCTTCACTCAGATTCCCATTTTGCAATCAAAATTATTTTCACCTATTATTTATCTAAAATATTTCAGAAAGTAATTTATAAGATGTTAAAACATCTGTTGAAATAGGCCAGACTGGAACTGGGGTTGTGGCTCAGTGGTTGAGCACTTGCCTAGCCTCTGTGAGGCACTGGGTCCGAATCTCAGCACCACATATACATAAGTGAATAAAATAAAGGCCCACCAACAACTAAGACAATGTTTTAAAAAACTAGGCCAGACTTGATTTAAGATTGGAAAAGGTATTATAAAAGATAGAATATGTTAAACTTTGCAGATCAATTGCTCTTATTTAACATTCATGATTGAAATCATTCAATGTTAACAACTTACACAACTAAATTGTGTCCTATGATCCACCTCTACACAAGTAGGAAAAGTGTTTGCCCAGATACTGGTCTGGAAACGACATTAGATCATTATGTTTTTTGAGTTATAAGTAATCATTTTCTAAATATTTAAACTAAACTTGCCGAAGATGTGATGTTTACATTTTCCTTGTCGGTGAAGCCTGATTTTTTTCTTTTTTCTTCACAACATAAAAAATAAATAAACCTCTCCAATTTGAGTCAGAAACTCATAATTTTTAAGAAGAAGTTATAAAACAGAGCTTCAAGTAGGTTTTCTCTAAAAAATAATGAGTTACCATCACTCAAAACATTAGTCACTAAAGTGCTCACTTCCAAGAACAGAGACATGTGAATTTGCTTGAAAACAATCATAGATAACTTTCATTATTGACAAAATGATAGTGTTGTGTGCAGATGTCTGAAATTTTCATAAAAGGCACATGGAAGTTCAAAGATTGATGATTAAAACAGTTAAGAAATTCTTCCCTCTGCCTGGAAGACATACTGTCCTTGGTAATGAGGAATAATCTGAGTCATTTAATTTATGTATTTGTAATTGTATTAGAGAAATTGACTCTAGAGGTTTCACATTGAACACCTGAATTCAGGGAAGCTTCCATTATGTGAAATGTATGTGTTAAATTACCTTAGACACATATGGATAGATAAATGCATACATATTTTGCACACATATAAATATAAGATTTAGGAGATACAAACTGACAATAATCAATTGGTCAATGTCTTGGAGCTTCCTTTGAAGTGAAAGGGAGTAAAAAGTTTAAGGATCCACCAGTGAGATGTAGGTTAAGAGAAAATTCTCAGGTAAAGACAAAATTATGACTCTTACACAGATGTGAAAGTAACATGTGTTAAGATTCTATTTTATTCATATGTTATGAAGGAAGTATAGAGATGTTTTAACAGATTCAAAGGAAAAGTTAGAAAAGCAAACATTCACATGGAGTAAAGGAATGTTGATATGAACTGCAAACAGCAACAGAAGTCCTTTCTTCCATAGGAGGGAGGAGATTAAATAAAACCACAACTGTACAGGAAAGAATTTATATATCAATCAGTTATCCACTTCTAATAAACAGAGCTAGAATCTAACTACCAGGAGGAATCATCTAGGGAAGTTTTCTATTGAATACATTTTTTCTACATACGGCTGTTAAATGAATAACTACAATATGAGCTTGATCTAATAGAAATAAACACCCCAGTTCAAGAGAAACTGTAGTCAATCTTCACTGAATGCAAGTAAGAACTACCTCTAAGAGCTCGGCACTGTGGCACACACCTGTAATCCAACTAGGGAGGCTGAGGAAGGAGGATCACAAGTTCAAGACTAGACTCAGCAACTTAGTGAGGCCCTGAGCAACTTGGTGAGAGCCTTTCTTAAAATAAAAAATAAAAAGGGCTGATATATGGCTTAGTTGGTAAGCATCCCTGAATTCAATTCCTGGTACCAAAACAAAACTAAACTAAACAAAAAAATCCAACTATCTCTAATATTATGTGAATCCCTAAATTTTAATTTTTTAAACAGAACTGTCCACTTGCCCTACCTCAAGCCCTCCTCTCCCATCCCTTTCTCCTCCATTTCAGATGACAACTGAGTCCATCCAGTTATACCCCAAAACCAGGAAGTATCTATTCTTCTCTTTGAATAGTCACTCACCCTGACTTTAAAACAAGACAATCCATCACCAAGGCAGTTGAGGTAATTTATCCTAATTTGGTCTATATTCAATTTCCATTATTCTAGTTCTAAATAGTCTCATTCTCCCCCACACCCCTCCCTCTGGAAAATTTCTTACAAGTTCACCACTTCCTCTCTTGCCTCCCTATAATCCATTCTCCATAGACTAGTAAAGGAAATCTCTAGAACATTATACATTAGATCAAGTGCTTCCATACTTAAAGCCAACAAATATGACTATGATACATGGTGAAGTGCAAACCCCTTACCTTGTACAACCCCTTACAATCTCTCCCCGCCTATGCCTCCTATTTTAATTTCTGCCTTTTTCCCCTGTGTTGGACTTGCTGCACACTTTCTGAACTCCCTTTGTTCTTTGGATATCCCAGTGTGGCTCTTCTCTTTGCTGTAGTGGTTTCCTTTACTTAGATCCCTTTTGGTCCAGATATTGAACATCTTGCTTCTTTCTTGTCATTCAAAGGTGACTTCCTCAGGGAGGAGAACATCTTGCCATTCAACTCATATAAGGTTCATATAATGTTTTTTTAAGGTCTTTTTCAGAGCAACTTACTGCTGAACAAAATGTAAAATTATTGAATTTCTTGAATATCCTCCCTATCTTTATATGTTAATCATTTAAAATTAGAGCTCTTCTCTTTCCTGCCCATGGATGCAAATAAACACACAGAAAAGATTCTAATACTATTGGTCATAAGTTTATATCAGTTGAATAAATTAATTAGTAATACATCTTTTTGGTTCCTCCAGGAGATAGTTTTCTGATGAAGTGACATCTCAATAATTCATGATGGTGTCATATTTATTGAGAAAAATTTGATTTTAAAAAATAAAGGAAACTTGGAAGATGCAGGTACTGTTAGTCTGGGGACTAGTGTAGCAAACTTTAATTCTTGGGTCTTTGAGCATCTTATTCAAGAAAGTCCAGCAGAGGTTTTTTTTATGTTGAAGGATTCAGATGAAAACACTTTGTGGGAGTATGTTGGAGGACTCAGAGGAAAGTCCTTGTGGGAGAGTTTCCTAGGCTTAGCAATGATTGTAAGAGAAGATATTCTACATAGTAATGAGAGATGGAATCATTATTTTGGTTAAAGTTGAAAAACTTCTCAGGTATGTCTTATAGAGAAGCATGAACTTTCTAATTTGCAATCTGCAGATATCAGTTTTGAATTTCTGTTGTCAGAAGTCAAAAATCAAGACATTTTGCATTTGTAATTCTAGAGTCTGGCAAGTTCTATAAAATAAAATGGGTATTCTGATAAGTTGAGCAAAGACGATTTTGCCTTATAGGCAGGAAATGGTTGAAGAAAGCAGAACAGAGAACAATGAGCAAAATGATCATTTCAAATTTTATTTTCTTGTAAAGGTTACGGCAGAGAACTTTTCTTAGGATAGCTAAAAGCAGACTGGGGATTTGGTTACTCTCTCTCTCTCTCTCTCTCTTTCTCTCTGAAGGTCAAATAAACATCTTAATTTCTACTTGCTGAAATGGAATTTAGCATGAGTAACTACATTTTGGTTTGGCCTGTTGGAGCTCAATGCAAGAGCTCAGCCCAAACCAATAGTCTCCTATAAATTTTAACACTTGCTTATATAGTGTGTGTGTGTGCCTGTCTGCGTGTGTGTCTCCAAGGAGACTATTTATGAAGATGCACTTTGAAAAATTGAGCCCTGTGGACAACATGGGGCCTCATTGTCATTAAAACTATAATTTAACCTCTAAATTTGTAAATTATTTAAATAATCTCTACTTGTTTTTGTGAAGTAGAGATATACACTAAGAACATTTTTATACTATTTACGGTAGCAACCCATGTTACATTGGGAATGAAAGGAACACAAGTATCTGCTGTTTTAGTTTAATCCTGCAATGGTGTGCAGAAAATCTATAGAGAAGAAATTTCTACCAGAAATGGATGCTGCCCACTTATAGTAATAACATTAAATCAACTTTATAAATATGTGGAGAGTGCTCAGTTATTGTAAAATTATGTCTCTAGCCAAAACTTCATCTAATTTACAAAAATCCTTCTTATGTTGACTGAAAAGTTGTCTTCCTTTGCTTCATCTTTCCCTCTTCATTGATGGCTTCCCATCCAGCATAACCATTAATTATCGCTAAGAAAATGTCAAATTCTCCATTGCCATAAGTTTCTAGAGTACCCTCTGTTTCAGGTAATAATAATACCTGAATTTGATTAAAAATAGTTGCCATAGACTGAATGACTATGAGGTATTATAGACCAACATTAACAATACCAGCTCATGCTTGTGACAGGCAGTATGACAATTGCTTTGCTCACCTTAACTCATTTACTTCTTTTTTAATTTTTTTTAATTTTTACAAACTGCATTTTGATTCATTGTACACAAATGGGATACAACTTTTCATTTCGATGGCTGTGCATGATGTAGATTCACACCATTTGTGTAATCATACATGTACACAAGAGTAATGATGTCTGTCTCATTCCATCATCTTTACACCACCCCCTCCCCCTTCTCATTTCCCTCTATGTAATCTAAAGTTCTTCCATTCTTCTCTCACTCTCTACCCCCACACCCCCATTATATATCACCATTCACTTATCAGGGAAAACATTTGGCCTTTGGTTTTTGGGGATTGGTTTATTTCACTTAGCATGATATTCTCCAATTCCATTCATTTATCTGCAAATACCATAATATATTATTCTTTATGGTTGAATAATATTCCATTGTACCACAGTTTCCTTATCCATTCACCAATTGAAGGTCATCTCAGTTGGTTCCACAATCTAGCTATTGTGAATTGAGCTGCTATGAACATTGATGTGGCTGCATCACTATAGTATGCTGATTTTAATTCCTTTGCATATAAACTGAGGAGTGGGATAGCTGGGTTAAATGGTGGGTCCATTCCAAGTTTTCTGAGGAATCTCCACACTGCTTTCCAGAATGACTGCACCAATTTGCAACTCCATCAGCAATGTAAAAGTGTGCCTTTTTGCCCACATTCATGCCAATGTCTATTATTGCTTGTGTTCTTGTTAATAGCCACTCTAATTGGAGTAAGATGAAATGTTAGAGTTGTTTTAATTGGCATTTCTCTAATTACTAGAGATGTTGAACACTTTTTCATATATTTATTAATTGCCTATATATCTTCTGTAAAGTGTCTGTCCAGTTCTTTGGTCCATTTATTGATTGGGTTCTTTGTATTTTTGGTGTAAAGTTTTGTAAGTTCTTTATATATTTTGGAGATTAGTACTCTATCTGAAGTGCATGTGGAAAAGATTTTCTCCCACACTGTTGGCTCTCCTTTCACATTATTGATTAAATCCTTTCCTGAGAGAAGCTTTTTAGTTTTAACCAATCCAATTTATTGATTCTTGCTTTGATTTCTTGTGCTTTGGGAGTCTTGTTAAGGAAGTCTGGTCCTAAGCCAACAGGATGAAGATTTGGGCCTACTTTGTTTTCTATTTGGTGCAGAATCTCTAGTCTAATTCCTAAGTCCTTGATTCATTTTGAGTTGAGTTTTGTGCAGGTGAGAGATAGAGGTTTAATTTCATTTTACTGCATATGGATTTCCAGTTTTCCCAGCACCATTTTTGAACAGGCTATCTTTTCTCCATTGTATGTTTTTGGCTCCTTTGTCTAAGGATGAAGTAACTGTATTTTTGTGGGCTTGTCTCTGTGTCTTCTATTCTGTACCATTGGTCTACCTACTTTGGAGGCAATACCATGCCATTTTTGTTACTATTGCTCTGTAGTATAGTTTAAGGTCTGGTATTGTGATACCACTTGCTTCACTCTTTCTGCTCAGGATTGCTTTGGCTATTCAAGGTCTTTTGTTCTTCCAGATGAATTCATGATTACTTTTTCTATGAGGAATGTCATTGGGATTTTAATTGGAATTGCACTGAATCTGTATAGTACCTTTGGTAGAATGGTCATTTTGACTATATTAATTCTTCCTAAGAACATGGACGATCTTTCCATCTTCTAAGGTTTTCTTCAATTTCCTTCTTTAGTGTTCTGTAGTTTTCATTGTAGAGGTCTTTCACCTCTTCTATTAGATTGATTCCCAAGTTTTTTTTTTTTTTTTTCCCTGAGGCTATTGTGAATGGAGTGGTTTTCCTAATTTCTCTTTCAGAGGATTCATCACTTATGAATAGAAATGCATTAGATTTGTGTGTATTGATTTTATATCCTGCTACTTCTAAAAAATAATAATAATCCTGTGACAGAAATACGATCTTCCCCAATTTACAAATGAGACAACTGAGGCAAGTAGGGAAGAATAAACCATTTTTCCTCTTCCCTTGACAGTACTTAGTTGGAACAGAATGTTGTCGGTGGAGTTTCTTATCTGAGGCCTGTCAAAATAACCACTCAAAGTAATCCTGGCAGGCTGGGGCTATAGCTCAGTGGCAAAGTGCTTGTCTAGCATGTGTGAGGCACTGGGTTCAATCCTTAGCACCACATAAAAATGAACAAGTAAAATAAAGGCATGCTGTCCATCTACAACTACCAAAAAATTTTTTAAAAAAAGTAATCCTGGTATGGCAGTACCATATACTGCTTCGCTATAAGCACCACAATATTCCAGAATGTAACAGCTGTAAGTATGGCAATATTACAGGGGAAGTGGCAGGAAGTGTTTAAAAATCTTATCATGAAGCTGAAAAGTAGGCATTATCTTCCACATAAAGGTATCAGAGTTCAAAATGTGTGACTTGTCCTGTTCACATAATCTGAGACTAAGTGAGAGACACAGGACTCTAAAGTGATTCTTTCCAAATTTATGTCCAGGGCTCTTCCTCATACAGGGGTCCCCTTTATGTAACAGATGTCCCTTTTTTTCTCTGAATATAAACCTTGTTACTCAACCACTGGCAGCCTATTTTTAAATGAATTTTTTTTCCCTTTTCCCCTCCCCAACAGTAAGCGAAGAAAGATTAACATTCTTTTTGTCCTTTGTGGAGTATCGGTCCTTCTACTCACTGTTCACGAGAGTAAAGAAGCTCTGGACCTGGAAATTGGAACAACGGCTCTTTTGGATAAGGTACATGTTAATTAAACTTACTGGTGATGCTGGAAAACAGCTCTTTTATCCCCCTTTCAAAGCCTCCTGTTTCCAGTTAGAATGTCAGCTTCTGTGATGTGAGTCTGTTGTCTTCCTTCCCTAGCAAAGTAATAAAATATTTTCCTCTTTCTCAAATCCTTATTATTGGATTGGCCCTGAGGACATGGACTGAACTTTTGGTATCTATACCTAACATGAGAGGACATCATTGCCTCAGTGTCCTTGTGGGTAATTGCTCCTCTCTGCCTAACGATATCACTAGGTAAACCAGGCTCAGAATATGCATGGGTTTCTTAATAAATAGAGTTCCAAATATCAGAGTGTTTTAATTCCAGCTTGACACTCATGTTAATCACCAGAGAAATATTAAGCAAGCTATGTGGGAACCATATACCCTAGTTCCATTAGATTATGGGGTCTGCATTTGAAACTTTTTCAGGCTCCCTGGAAAACAGTTCCTCTGCACCTCTTACAGGGAATATCAGCATCCAAGACGTCTTCTCTACTTAGCCTCTGTGTTCCTCTGAGACTTTTTCTGAAGAAAAACTTAGGAAGAGTTCCTAGAAACAAAAGTCATGGAACCCCAAGGTGCATAAGCAAAAGGAAAGTCACACATTCATCTAATACATCATCTTTCCTGCTCCTCAAAGCTAATAAGTATGAAGAATTCTCACAGATAGGAGGACAGGATATCTTCAACAACTTTCTTGAGTAATATCACCAGAAAAAAAAAGTAATATGACCCACATGGATTTGTGTTATCAATAAAAAGTTAGTAGAAATTGAAGTAGTAAGATGTTTTATTTCATATGCTTTATTTTTACTTTGAAGATATTTTATGATTTCTGCCTAACCAATACCCCTTTCTAAAAAATTTCTGCTGCACTTTTTTAAAGATGAGAACTAACATGTTCATGTTTTATGTACAATGGTTGATACTGTTCTGGGTCATTCCTGTGTCAGGACTCAGAACATAATACCCCAAAATATGGCACCACAGGCCACTGAGAGCTGAAGAAGTGGGAAGGTCACTCTGATCTTCTTTTCCTTTTCTGTGTAAAGCATGCTCATAAAGGAATTCTCTGACCTTCCTCTCCTGAAAGTGGGACATAGGACCCATACAGGGTGGTGGGGGGGTTCTACATAGAAGGGCCAACAAAAATGTGGACAGACAGAACTTGCTGAATTTCTTCCTATTTATTATCATTAGGGCATTCTCCTTTTGTCCATTCACATTTCTACGTTGAAAAGGGTCCAGTCTTCATTGATCTGAAGCATAAAAATATACAGTTCTTCCTGGATCGTTGTGCCTGTATTTCTGAAGGCCCCTGTGTCACATAAAACTTTTAAAGTAATTTTATTATGCTCTTTTCTTATAAATTTATCTTTTGTCATATGCATGCTATGCACAACCCTTATAATGGGTGAAATAAATATATTACTTTTTCTCCCCTACACCAGTTTGGACTGTACTGAGGAACTTGAATGGGCCAAATGCCAAAATTCTAGGCTCCATGGAGCCTTGCTTGAAAATGACCTTCGCCAATTATATTTTCTTCTGAGGGGAGAAGGATGTAATTGAGAAAGTAAACAGATAGGAAAGTTAATAAAAGAGTTTTCTTATTATGAAAGCAATAACTAATCTCAAACTCTTTACCTCCCTTAGAGTAAAGTTTCTCAGTACTATTGATGTCTTGGGCCAGATAATTCTCTTTTTTAAAATGTATATGTAAGGATTATCCTGTGCATTATAGAATGATATCAGTGTCCTTAGACTCCTCCCACTAGTGGCAATAGCATCCCCTGCCCAGTCCAGTGAATCAAAAATGTTTAAAAAAAATGTTGTCCATGTCCCTTGGGGTCAGAAATCATCCCCAGCTGGAGCTCACTACCCAATAGATCTTGAACTGTTAGATAAAACATATAAAGAAATCAAAAGGGAAATTCTGATAGCTGTAATTAAAATAAAATCATAATATGACTTAGTATTAGAAATCAAGATTCCTTTCTTTCTCTTTGAACTGAAAACTACAAAGAAACAGAGAAAGTAAACATAAGAATCAGAGGATATGAATGAGTAGTAGATGTTCAGTGACCCCGATCTGGAACTCCAGAACCACAGTAGCCACTTTCTTCCCATGAAGGAACTATTTTGAAAAGAGGAAAAAAAAAAAAAAAAACGCTTTTCTTTCCTCCACAGAGGCATGGTCCCGATTTATACAGATAAGGTTAACATACCATTTAGAGAATAAATGTGTGATGTTGACAGGGGACAAGGATAATCCAGAGGAAATGAAATATACAAATGGACAAGACAAGCAATGAAGAAACAGAAAACAAGAATGAGCATAAAATTTCCATTTTTTTGAATGAAATATGTGGATACAGAGACACAAAGACTCAGAGAGGCATGGAAATGTTTATTCCTATGCCTAGCCTACCAGATTGAATCAAAGTTCTTATGTCCATAATAATTACAAAACCCCTTTTTCTTTTTGAAATAATCCTACACAGTTCTTCCTCCTTGCAATCAAATAGGTCAAATTTAAACACTGGTATTGCTGTATCATTTAGAAAAGTGACTAGTCAATACTCTTGACACAAATTTGAACTCATTTCATTTTTTAAAAACTCAATTTAAAAAACTAAAAGGCTGGGTATAGTGGTGCATGCCTGTAATCCCAGCAGCTCAGGAGGCTGAGGTAGGAGAATCCCAAGTTCAAAGCTAGCCACAGCAACTTAGTGAGGCCCTAAGCAACTTAGGGAGACCCTGTCTCAAAATAAAAACTTAAAAATGGCTGTGGCTCAGTGGTAAAGTGCCCCTGGGTTCAAATGCTGATATCAAAATTAAAAATAAAATGAAAAATTTAAAGGTTGCTTTGATGTTCATGTGGATTTTAAATGATTTCTGTGTGTGTGTGTGTGCATGTGTGTGTACACAATTACATTTTACAACCTTTCTCACATCTACAAAGGTCTCAAAATGCCACAAGACTAGGAGATAGCTATTTTTCTCCTGCTGATTCTTCTCTTTTAGTTAGGTACATTCAAAATAAGTTCAGTTAATTATCTCTATTATAGTTTTGTAAAAATTTGGTTTTTTTTCTGCCACAAACTGTACCTATTTCTTGCATCCCTGAAAGAGTCTATTATCTTCAATACTTTTCCATCCCTCACAGCCCCTTTTCTAAGTTTTCTAAATTTCAACACTGTGTTCAACAAAATAAACAAGCTTTTAAAGGTTTTTATGCCTAGGAAAATAATCAGTTGTCACCTTGGACAACCCCAATATGACAAGCTAACAGGATTTGATTCCTAGCCTTCCTCAAAGACAACATTAAAAAGTACCTAAGTTACTTTCCTCACTCTAATGATCTCTTTCTTTAAATTGCTTAATTCACTTTTCATAATGCAAATGGTAGTCAGGTCCATAAGAAAATCTCTTCATGGTTTGCCCTCACCCCCTGTCCACATGAGTCATATGAAGAAGTGAACATTGATGGTGTCTTACATTATTATTGCAAATTAGAAGCAAACGAAGCTGGAATATAAGTCCCAGAATTTTAAAGGCTTGATAAACATTACAGATAATTTCTTCCATCCCCCATTGTAGACAGAACAAATAAATCCCAGAAAAATTTTGCTCAGGGACAAATGGTAAGATCTGAGAGTTGAACCTAGATAATTGTACTCTATTTGTTCAATGTTCTCTGTTCCTACCATTATAATATACTATCTCTACATCATGCTGTATTAAGTCTTGTGTAGTCTTCCCATAACTAAAAAGTATATTAAGATGATTTAATTTTTGTATCTTCAGGAGAGTTCACATTGAACTTCCCAACACATCTGCAGCATCATGAGGAAAACAGGGAAGTTAACATTTATTATCTACTCTGTGCCAGCCATTTGGCTAAGCATGGTATGTGTAATCATTCCATTTAATCCCAAGATGACTGGCACTACTAATCAGGATTTGCTCAGGATTCAGCTGTGTGGGGTAGGGCCTTTTCTAGACATCTGAAATTTAGAATCCTAGAGAGGTCAAGAAGCACACTTCACACTGAGGCTCTAGCCATGCCAGGCTGTGTTGGCCCAGCGGAGGAAATTTCCCATTAAATCAGGAGTCTCCTCTCCAGTGAGGGGCTCCAGAACAAACTGAGCCTCTTCTGCCAGGATCTCCACCGGTGAAATGAAGGCAATGTAGTCAAGGATCTGTAATCAGATTATTAAAAGAGTCCCCAAATGTATAGTCACAATACACTAATAGGAAAAACCTTGAAAAGCCCTTTCAGAAAAGGGAAATATAATAACACAAATAAATGTGAACTGCTGCTTAAAATCATTAATAATTAGGTAATAACCAATTTCAAATGATAATATTTTATTTCACAGCCATCAAATTTGCCTAAAAATGAGAATTATGATATACCATAATTCAATAAAGAACTCTCATCTACTGCTGGTTGACACAGATATTAATATGGTCACACAGGTGAGAAATTCAACACCAGATAATTTAGTAGCAATAATTGGAGATGGGGCACAAAAGTTGGCATTGCCCTTATCATTCTGTGTGTGTGCATGTGTGTGTGTGTGTGTGTGTGTGTGTATTTCACTAAAGTCTTTGCACATGTACATGAGATCTATGAAAAGATTTTCACTGCATCATTATTTGTAATAGAAAAACAAACAGCAATAAGTTGAACAAGAGAAGGGATAAATAGCTATGTGTATGAGTATGAATAACACAGGCATGTGCATTTTGCTTTGTTGCCAAAGTTAAGCTAATCTTAAGATTTTGTGCTACTATCAGCATCAGGCAGCACAGTTTGAGAGTCTTGCTTTTTAATATGTTAGTATTTCCCTTTGTTTCTGATCCACATTTTTACTATCTGTGGTGGCAAGTCTTTTAAGGTGGACCCTCTGAATGCCTGTCACTCTACTGTGTAGACACATGTACCAGGAATGGCATGTATGACTGGTAGAATATTGCACAAATGCTGTTTTAATACTTTGAAATTAAATTATAAAAGACACTGCAGATTACACTGCACTAGCTTTCTTTCTTTCTGATTTTATTCACTGTAGTCAGTCAGATTCCAAATTTTGAGTCCTTTCAGGCAGCCCAGCAGGGAAATATATGTGATAAGGAATTGAGGTCACCTGGCAACAGTCATATACTTGCCATTCTTGGAAGATGGTTCTCAAATCCCAACTTTTGGGGTAACTTTTCTATTGCTTCACATTTTTACTACAACCTCAAGAGAAATCCTGATTCACATTCCCTTAACTAAGCCATTCCTTGATCCCTGACCCTCAAAAAAAAAATTAAATGATTCATAAAATAATAAATGTTTATTTTTTAAGTTAAAAAAAAAAAAAAAAAAAAAACTTCTGAAACCGGTTCTTCTCTGACACTGAATGAGGATTCATTCAAAACTGTATGTGATTTTCAAAACTAACATTACATCCAGAACCACAGCTGCAGAGGAGCTGGGAAATGAACTGTAGAAGCTAGAAAGCTTAAAAAGCATAGGAACTCTTGTAAGAAACCCAAAAGAGTTTCAAAAGCCTATACAAAGGACTCCCACACAATTATATTTTGAACACTACTGAGTTTGAGCCTTTAGGAAAATGGTTAGAAGTGACTAATTAACCCTTAAATGACAATGGTGATGAAAACTAGTATACCAAAATTGAACATTTTTTTCCTTTGTTTTCCCCAAGAACTCAACATACTTCATGTATACTATGGAAAACTTGTTTCTTCACTGAAGGCTGGACACATTGGGGAAACTCACAAGGTGGAATGAAGTATGACAATCTCCTGCTTAACCATACAGCATGCTTTAATAATGAGAACTATCACTTGTGATTATTACTTTCCAGGCACTTTGACAGGTGTTATTATACGAAGGAGCTCACTTGAGATGTATATAGAGAGAGATACAAAGATATGAATATATGTATGTGTATGTATAGATCAACTGCTGAAAACCTTGTGACTGAATATGGAAGATTTTGTAACCACTGTCTATTGGCCCTCTGTGCTTTCTCTTAGTCTTCCTCTCTCATAGCCATTGAAATGATCATCACCACCCTAGAAACAGAACCCAAAATGAGGAGTTATAAAAGACAAAAGGACTCCCATACTTATTAACACCAGTTAAAATGAGAAATCAAATAATCAAATGAAAAAATGTTTAAGTCAACAGGACTAAGTCACATAATCTAGGTAAGGTGAAAACAGTATTTATGTGTTAATTTTCAAGACTCAAATAATCTGACATTTTTGTACACCAGAATGTTCCTTTTGAATTCCTTGAGGAGCTCATACAAATCACAGGAACTTTCCTGACTTCCCAACTCCTTTCTATCTTTATTTTTCTTTCTTTTGCATTTCTAGTAATTGAACCCAGGGTGTTGTGCCCGCTAGGCAAACACTGGACCACTTGAGCTACACCCAGCCCTTGTACCTTCTGTTTTCCAGTTCTACATTTTGAAGTTTTCTACCGTCACCTTTCAAAAGAAATTTAGCAAATGTTCATTCATGTTTCATTCCATATATCAACTATTCAACAGCAAACCATGTCCCCAGAAAACCAATGTCCCACCATGCTAAGGGTCTCACAGAACCATTAACACTGATGAATTTTTAAGAAAGGTCATTTCAATAAATTAAATGTTTAATTTAAGATACTTGAAATATGGAGACAATTTAATAGATGCACACCTATTTCTTTTAGAGAAAAAAGTCACAAAATATGGATCACATAAAATGCAAATATAAACTTTAAAAGCATTTGTGATACCTCCTCCAGGTAACTGGGCAACTGTTATAGCAAAGAAGTGCCCATACAGACCTCACAACCAAGGTAGTGCAGCGTCCTGTACTAGATCCTAGAACAGGAAAAGGACACGAGGGAAATCAGAGCAAAATGTGGAATTGGCTAGTTAATAATCATTTGTCAGCACTGGCTCATTACTTTTGATAGATGACATATTAATATAAGGTGCTATTAATAGGGAAAATTGTGTGTAGAGCTAATAGGAATACTCCCTACTATCTTTTGAACTTTCCTGTATATAAGAAACTCTTCTAAAATACAAAGTTTATTTTTTTAAAAATGAGTAAGCAAAGCTGGGTGCAGTGGTGTGCACCTGTAATTCCAGCAGCTTGGGAGGCTAAGGCAGTAGGATTATAGCTTCAAGACCAGACTCAATAACTTAGCAAGGCTCTAAGAAACTCAGCGAGACCTGGTCTCCAAATAAAAAATTAAAAAGGGGCTAGGGAGGGGGCTCAGTGGGTTCAATCCCTGGTACCAAAAAACAAAAAAACAAACAAACAAAAAAAGCATAAAGAATCCAGAGCTTGTCCAAGTTTCTATAATAAATAAAGTATCCCTTTTCCCCTCCAATCCAAAGCAGACTGACAACATTTGTGAAATAATAGGAAAATGTTGTAACAATATAAAATTACTCTAAAAATCCCTAATGATCATGCTCCTTTTATATACTTAGCAATCACTTAGCTCCTTTTATATACTTAGCAATCACAGACAGGTATTAGACAGTTCCCAGACCAGCAGCCCTCCATGAATCAAATCTGACCAGTTCTCCTTTAAATTAATACGTTAAACATTTTCTATATTTTTAGTGCTTTAAAAAGCTTCAAATGCTTTTTAATCATTTCCTTTGAGAGTAAAACTTCACCAAATATAATGGTATCACTATTTAAATAAAACAATGAAAACTAATTCAAAGACCATATTTAATGGAAAGTCAGGTGGGAGACAAGGAAAAGAAACCCCTAAAAAGAAAACTATAAACTGAAAAAAATAAAAAAAGGTGTTCTTTTCTGAGTTTACATCATGTTAATAAAAGTCTAATTTCTGAAAGTAACTTACAATTACATTCATTTATTTCATTTAAATTTTTTTCTTTTGCTTTTACTGAAATGAATTTAGTAAGAAATTAGGCTTTGGAGAGCTGCCATCCACACTAAAATGAACTGTAATTAAACTTGTTATTAGTGTTTTTAAGAGCATGCTAATGTTACTCATTAACTACTGGATGGATTGCTTTTCAGCCCATGTTCCATGGTGGCTGCCTTTTATTATGTGGATGTTGGCCGAGATGTTGGCAAATGACACAGTTGGTCCTCCCAGAACACTCATGGAAATGAAGTGTGCATCCTGGTGGCGAGCTGAGTGAGCAGAATCTGGCACTTCATGCAGTCAACAAAGAGCCTGTCTGTCAAGGGTGAGTTTAAGTTTTTATAAAGGCTCCTCACTTCCATAAGGATGATGAGGTACTTTACATCCATGATTTTATGCCTGGATGAGGTGATTAAATACCTCTGGTTTGCTGCTCCCATTAAGGCAAAATATTTTTACTTCTATCCTTGCAATGAAGCTCACCTTTATGCTCCATTAGGGAGCCCATGGTAACTAGTGATGTTTCATTTGTGGTTCTACTGTCCGTCACTGAGTTTGAAATTTTTAGTTAAAAGGAGCACAGCTCACTTTTTCAGATGACTTCCAGTTTACCATGCAGTGTGTTTGTTCTGTATGATTCTCAGTGGGGTCCTTACTGCTGAAGCCTCCAAACGTTTTAAGACTCCTCCTTAGATGAGCATTAGAAAAAGACAATTCACATCTCCTCCAAAGAACAGTAATAAGTGATGCATCTTGGAGTTCTGATTATTATAAATTAAACTCTCCTAGCCAGTTAGAGTTTAGGGACAAAGTTAGTTGATAAAAGGACTTGGTTTCTCTGGGTAAGTATGAATCTAGTTTTATTGAGTATACAAGAATTATCAATGATGTTATTTTCATTGAATCGAATTAAATACAAAGTCTCAATCTTAAAAATTATTGAGGTCATGGGAAATTACAACCCTTGCCTTACAGAGTGCATCATTTTCCTGGGTTCCTTCCTAATTTAGTATATTTACAGGGAGAAGGTTTCACACTGCAGTTCTCTGTGGCCCCAGCTGATATCCTCATTATGCAAGCTGGTAATCCAACAGATGTTTGCCTTTATGCCATGTCTATATCTGGGAATGCATGCTGAGACTTGGAAGTTTTAGAGTTCCCTGTTTCCTTCAAAATCCTGTCACCTCCTCACTGTACTTTTCTAAACCCCAGAACTCCACCTGGGCGCCTGACATTATCTTTTCGGTATATTCAGTCTTTGGAAAACAAAACCCAGACCGGGCATGGGGGCACCCACCTGTAATCCCGGTAACTCAAGAGACTGAGGCAGAAGGTTTTAGAGTCAAAGTCAGATTCAACAACTTAGCCAAGTGGTAAGAAACTTAGCAAGACCCTGTCTATAAATAAAAAATAAAAAGGACTGGGGATGTGGCTCGGTGGATAAGTGCCTCTAGTTTCAATTCCCAGTACAAAAAATAAAATAAAAATCCAAGGAGGGGATTCTACTTTAAAGGAAATATCTACACTGGGCTTGAAATACAGACATGCACTGAGACAAAAGAGTATATGAGGTACCTCAATACCTTCATGAAATGTGGTAGAAGAGAAGTGGGGACAGGGGAGAAAGAAAAAGTGTTCTCTAAGCGTGTATTCAACTATGAATGTGCAGGCTACACCTCCTGTGTTTCTAAGGATGCCACTAATTTACATACCTTCTTTTAAATTTAATGAGAAGATTTTCTTATGAAGAAACAAATTAGAGACAGAGGCTTTTCTTGAATTGGAAAATAAAAAAAGGTGCTCATATATTTTTAGTACTGGGGATTAAGTTCAGGGGTGCTTAACCACTGAGCCATATCCCTAGCCATCCTCCCCTTTTTTTTTTGTATTTTATTTAGAGACAGGGTCTCACTAAGTTGATTAGGGCCTTGCTACATTGCTTACACTGGTTTTGAACTCAAGATCCTCCTGCCTCAGTTTCTGGAGCTTCTGGGATTACAGGCATGTGCCACTGTGCCCAGCAGTGCTCCTTTATTGAGGGTGACACAGATCCACCCAAGTGTTAAAGGATTGGTGAGGAAAAGTAGGTCAGATTTCATTTCATGCTTGTGCTCACTTGTACAAATCTTCAATGTTCCCTTTCTAGCATTATTAGCAATTTTCTTCATCTGTCACAAAGCAATGTTACCCTCATCACTATAATAATGACCATGAACAATACAGTTGCCGTGTTATCATCACTCCCTCATCACAAAATAGCATCACCATAATGATCACAATCACCACCACCACCATCAACATCGACATTGGTCTGATCATCACCATCATCACACCACTGTCACCACCCCTAACATCATCACCGCCATCACCATCACCATAGTCACCATCGCCAACATCATAATGGCCGAATCACTGCATTACATGATAACCATCATCATCCCCAATACCTTCATCATTCTTATCATTATCTTCATGAAAGACAGTATCTGAGCACCCACTGTCTTACGTGCTATATTTCAAGTGCTATATTTTAAAATAGTTTTATTAAACTATCATGATGAGTCCCCAAAGAGAATTTCTGTATCAGTATTATGGTCCAAGCAATATTCTAAGCTCATTTTAAATATCATTATTTTTTCACATCTCACAACAACTCTGGTGGGAAGTATTATGATTAGATGGGGAACTAAGACATAGGAGCAAGGGAATAAAAGTGCTTTCATAGACCTATAAGTAAAAATGTGCCATCTCTCTTACACATTGAGAAATTACTCTAAAGGAAATATCAGGTTTTTTTTAAGGTAACCATTTTAAGTTATTCCATATAAGACTGTAGGAAAGTCCAGAGTAGGTATTCATCTGTGAAAGAATGATGTATTATTCCAGAGCAGTGAACATTGACCATTCTTAGTGAGATAGTTCAGTAGATTTTTTTCTAACAGCCACTAAAGTGAATCCAAAACAGACTCGTCCTATCCATGGTTCAAGTGTTTGAATTTAATTATATAAAGTTATTCTTATTAAAAAACTGTAAAACCGTCTAAATAAGCAGTGTTTTAGATTGCACCTCAATCTAGCATAAATCAAGAGGATGGCACACCCTCTAAAGTTCTGTAAACTTCTGAGATAGGTAGAAGTGCTGTATGTGGGAAGACATGATGTGTAGATGTTCGGAGATGGGGTTCGCTGAGGGTGAGGACGAACAACGCCTACCTTACCTAGCCTTACCTAGCGTGCTTATTCAGGCGTGGGAGGTCAAGCTCTGAAGGCACGGATCTAATTTTATTTAGGGTTATACAGGACATATTTATAGACACATTGTCCAATCAGGTTAACACGCTTGTTAAAGTATAACAGAGTTAGCCTGTAGATGAACTATACGTCGAGGGTCAAGGCAGTGTAAACAAACCAAGTATGCCTAAGCAATTCTGCCCAGCAACAGGTCTAAGACAAAGGACTGAGGGGACGGTAAGCTCCTGCATACAGCATGAAGCAAGGCAGTGCCGGCGAGCTCACATCACAGCTTGCTGGGATGCTTGACAGAATGAGGCCTACCCTCAACTCAAACTCAGCCTCAGCAGCTGCAAAGACCTTCATTCCATGGCGAATCTTTTACCATTACCTCAGTTTCTCTGTCCAGACTGTTTGGCTTACTTAGACCATGGTGTCAGTGACTGCTTCAGATAAGCTTGAGGAATGTTCCCTACAATGATGGACTCAGGAAGATGCATGCTGCTTCTCAAGGAGGCCCAGATTTCACTCTATGAATGGGACGTGAAGAGAGAGCACCATACACTCACACAAGGCTCATCCACACAAAAGGGAGATCACTTTGGTCAAAAGAATGAGTCACTAAAGCAAGCTGCAATTAACTTTGAAGGTCATCTGCCTCACCTTTACTATTTTGGTTTGTTTTTTTTGGGCAGAGTTTTTTTTTTTTTAATATATTTTTCAGTTGTAGGTAGACACAATACCTTTTTTTTATTTTTATGTAGTGCTGAGGATTGAACCCAGGACCTCACACATGCTAGGCAAGCACACTACCACTGAGCCACAACCTCAGCCCTGTTAGAGCTTTATAGTTACACATAGTAGTTGGGTTCATCTCAACAAACTTATACATGCATGGAATTAGATTTCAGTTCAGGATCCCCGCTTTTCCTTCCCCGTTATCCTTCCCATCCTTTCTCCCCTCCCCTATTCTCTTTCCTCTACTTTGCTAGACTTTCTTTTGCTCATCTATTTTTATTTCATTGGTTCTTTTTACTTATACATAAAGGTGAAGTCTCCCTGTATATTTATAAATGCACAAAACATGGTTTTTGAAAACTTTATTCTACATTGCCCCCCTTTCTCATTCCTCCACTGTGCCTCTTGATCTCCTTCTTCTTTACTACTAATCTTAATAATATCTTATCCTTTCATCCTCCTTTCCTTTATTTTACTCTGGCTTTCACACATGAGAGAGAAAACATTTCAATCTTCGAGTTTCTGAATTTGGTTTATTTCACTTAGCATGATGTTCTCCATTTCCATCCATTTACTGGTAAATGCCATAATATCATTCTTCTTTATGGCTGAGTCGAATGCCACAGTGTGTGTGAGAGTGTGTGTTTGTGTGTGTACACACACATATATTACAATTTCTTTATCCACCTAGTGATGGGTATCTGAGTTAATTTCGTAATCTAGCTATTGTGAATTTTGCCGCTGTAAACATTGATGTGCCTGTTTCACTACAGCATGCTTGATTTAGTTCTTTTAGGGAATACACCAAGGAGTGGGACAGCTGGTGATTTCACCCCTAGTTTTTAAGGAACTTCCATACTGCTTTCCAGAGTGGTTGTACCAATCTGCAGTCCCACCAATGTATAAGTATACCTGTTTCCACACATCTTCATCAGCATTTATTATAGTTTGTCTTCTTGATCATTGCCATTTTAACTGGAGTTAGATGAAATCTTAGTGTAGATTTTTTATTTTCATTTCCCTGGTTGCTAGGGATGTCGAACATGTTTTCCATGTATTTGTTGGCCATTTAAGTTTCTTCTTTGGGGAAGCTTTTTTGCCAATTTATTAATTGGGTTATTTGTGGAGTTTTTTTGGTGTTAAGTTTTTTTGAGTTCTTTATATATTCTAGATATTAATCCCCTATTAGAGTATAAGTAGCTGGCAAAGATTTTCTCCCACTTTGTAGGCTCTCTTTTCATGCTATTAATCATTTCCTTTGCTGTGCATAAGTTTTCTAATTAAATAGTATCCTACTTATTCATTCTTGGTTTTATTTCTTGTGGTTTGGGGGGGGGGGTCTTATTAAAGAATAAAGAATGTGGTGCCAGCACCAATATGTTTTCTTTATCTTATGTTTTCTTCTGGAAGTTACAAAGTTTCTGGTCTAATTCCTAAGTTTTTTTAAAATTTTTATTTGTTCATTTTAGTTATACATCAGTAGAATGTATTCTGACTTATTAGACATACATGGAGTATTAATTACTAAGTTTTTGATATATTTCTACTTGTTGTACACTATGAGAGATTAGGATTTAGTTTTGTTTTTGTTTTTGTTTTTGTTTTTCCAAATATGGCTATCCAGTTTTCCCAGCAGCATTTGTTATAAAGGCTATGTTTTCTTCAAATCATTTTTTGGCACCTTTGTCATCTATCAGAAGGCTGTAAATATAGGAATTTGTCTCAATTGTATTCTATTTAATTGACCTTCATGTCTATTTTGATGCCAATACCATGCTGTTTTTGTTACTACAGCTTGGTAGTATAATTTAAATCAGGTATTGTGATGCATCCTGCATCACTTTTCTTGCTCAGTATTGCTTTATTCTGGGTCTTTTATTCTTCCACATGAATTAAAGGACTGTTGTTTTCTAGTTCTGTGAAGAATTCGATTGGTATTTTGATGGGGATGGCACTGAATCTGTATGTTGCTTTTGATATTATGGCCATTTTGACAATATTAACACCACCAACCCAAGAACAAGGGAGGTCTTTCCATTCTCTAAGGACCTTTTCAATTTCTTTCTTCAGAAACTTTTGTCCTGTAGACCACTTTGGATTTGTTTTCACTGAGCCACTTCCCCAGCCAACTTTATGTCCATTAAAATCAGCCTTCCTCTATAATTTGTAAGTTTCCCCAGTATATTTTTATTTACTTTAAAAATTTTTCCCCACCACCCCAGGGCGCTCTCATCAGGCACTCTGGCCCTGCTCCACAGGCAGCAGAAGCTGCTGGGGCTTCGAGGTGTCCTTTCTTATGCTCAGGTTACCAACTTTCTGTAGCTCTAAGAATTTTTTTTACATTCCAGTATCACATTTCAGTGAGGCTTCTTGGTTACTCACCTCAGGGAGGTGCCATCTTCCCACTTCACCAGTGGGCTGAGGGGCCTGGGGGCGGTGCCTTCTCTCATCCACCGTCTTGTCCCTCATCCTTGTTTTAACAGGTTGAGTGATAATGGAGGCAACAGGAGTCTTCAATATTAATTTTAGACTTCCATGTATAGTTTACCAAGACTCACAGCAGATGTTATTTTTTTTTAAAGTATATATAAAAGAGAGGAATGTTCCTTATGAAAATTTTAATCAATAACTAAAATTCATGAAAAAATTTTAAAAAATTTTGTTAGCCTTTTCTCACTATGACCAAAGTACTTGAGGAAAACAACTTAAAGGAGGAAACATATATTTCAACTCAAGGTTTCAGATGTTTCAGTTTGTAGTCAGCTGGCTCCATTGCTCTGGGTCTGAGGTGAGACAGAACATCTTTGTGGAAAGGGTAGCAGAGGAATGCAGCTCACTTTACAGTGATCAGAAAGCAGAGAGAAAGGGAGGAAGGAGATACAGACAGAATACACTTGTCCAGTGCATGCCCAGTAACCCATTTGCTCCAACTCGGCCCTACCTCCTATGGTTTCTACCATCTCCAAACAATGCCATCAAATCATTATTCCATTCATGGATTAACCCAGTGATGAGGTCAAAGACCTTGTGATCCAATTGCTTCTCCAGATCCCCATGTTTCAACTTTGCTTTTCTGGGGACCAAGCTTTTAATACCTGAGCCTCTGGGGGTCAGTACAGATCAAAACCATAATAATCCTTCATTTACTCCTATCGGGAAACTACCAATAATTTGGGGCATCACCTTCAAGACATCTTCTGCACTTACATATGCATGTATGTCTGCATGTACTTATTTTTCAACACTGCAAATCTAGAACTACAGCTTCCTTTTTTTTGTTTAACAACTCAAACTTGGGCATTTTTCTTTGTTAAGCCAGGTATATCTAACCTCATTTTCTTTAATGGCTACATAGTATTGCACTTGATAGATACAACATTATAGACTCAACTAGTCCCTAGTGGATTGGCATCTGGTTTTTGGACAGACAAACAACAAACATTTTAAAGAGATTTATTCAAATATAACTGTTTAAATATCTTAAACACTAAGAGTAGTTTAGATTGTTCTTTGATTTGGGATAAAAATCTTTTGCACACAAGTTGTCCCTATAAAGATCCTAGAAAAGAATTAGGACTCATCAAAAATCTCATATGCATGAGAAATAACTGCTGCATAGAAGGAAAACACTGTCCTTCAAGCCAATGATTTTTATTTACCTAAAATATTGAGATGCAATAGAATCCCCTTTTTAACCGGATTTGAACTGTTAGACTTCAGGGAGGTCCAACAAAGGAGCTCCCACCAGTAAAACCTGGATTCTTTGAGAAAGTGAAAATTGAGAGATCTGAAAGGAAACCATTTAACTGATAGAAGGATATCAATAAATCAGGGATCAAGATCAAAAACTGGTCACCCTAGTTCATCAGCAAATCAAAGCTGTACCACAATACCATTCCATTTGTCTTCATCAGCATTTTTATAAATACCAATACAACTTTTATCCTGTGCTTTCCTTAATCAAATCTACTGATGGGGTTTGGTTGCCATTTTTAAGAAAGGAGCTCAGGTGTGATTCTAAATTATTAAATGCAATTTAAAAATGCAAATACTTTATCTTTCTTCCTCCAAATCCCCCGCCCAATACACTTGTATGCCTTGCTAAGAACCAAGTGGATGGAATTAAGATGACCTGCTAATGATTAAAAATACAAAAGCAGCTAGAAAGGATTGGAATCCAATAGTCCTAAGAGGGTAGGGAGGCAATGGGATACAGTGTTCTGCGGTCAGCACCCAAAATCATTTGGTGGAAGCAAGCAATTGCTAGGATACACGACTGCAATCATTAAGTCATATTTAGAGAATTTTAGTTATACACAGTAGTTAGGTTCATTCCGACAAAACCATACATGCATGGAATTTGATTTACTCCATTTCAGTCCCTGTTCCCCACTTTCCCTTCCCTCTTCCATCTCCCTATTCTACTTCCTCCTCTGTACTAATCTTCCTGTCACTCACTATATATATTTATTTATTTATGTTTGTTTGTTTGTTTCTTTCTACTTATACATAAAGATGAAATTCCCTATGATATATTTATATATGTGCATGGAGTTATTCTGTTAAATTCATTCTGCATTTCCTCCCCTTTCCTGTCCCTCCTCCCTCCCTTCTTCTCAATCTCTTTCTTCTATTCCACTGATCTTCCCTATTTTATGATATTTAGTCTCTGGTATCCTCAAGCCACTATTTTCACCCTCTCTTGCAGATGAATGGGATATGAGCAAAGAAGTGCAGGTTTCTGTGTTTTCCAATGACTTACAGATTTAATAAAAACAGAGAGAAAAATCCATTTATCCTTTTTATGGGTCCCAAAGTGAGCATGTTCATAGGTGAAATTATGAGAAATAAAACATCACATGTTCACTTACCACTTTAATTTATTTTAATTGCTTATTTCTAATAGCACCTTTCTTTGAATCATTTTTTTTCAGATTGCCATTCCTTTTAGTAGTATTTTCCTCCCTCCCTAGTAGAATTTACTATGGAAAAAAATTAGCGATTCCTCAATTACTTCCAATCTCATTGTATAAAAGTTTCTAAGGGTGGTTTGGGGAGTAGAAATGGATTCAACACAGCATGCCTTATCACAGTCACTTATTCTTCCTTATCTCCCACTGTCTTTTGAGTCAGGAAGACACACGCAATGAAATAAGAGCTGCACGCAAAAGTATTCTCACAAAAAAAGCTGTTAAGTTACACAGTGGAGCAGAGTACATGCAGCATGTCTTCACTTTTTTTTGAGACAACTATTAAGATTCTCTCAGAAGAAGATAAATAGGTTAGTGTTATCTAGCATAATCTTTCACTTGAGATTAGAATATCAAGTTTATTGTGGAACCTATCCATGAAAAATAATTAAAGTATAATAAAATTTAAGTTTATGATCTTTTGAGATTACACAGGCCAATTTTGATAGCTGGTGGTCAAGTTCAAAGACCAATCAGGAATTGTCTTTTTTTTTTTTTTTTTTATCTTTAGTTATTTCCAGGACAAATCATTCCTTCAAAAGCATTCATTGAGTTTCTTCCACATGCCAGGAGCTCTGCTAGGAACTGAATATAAGGTGGAAACACTAGGAAAAAACATCTCTGCTCTCTTGGAACTTTACAGCACACCCAAAGAACCCATAACAAACTGTCCCTGCTATCCACCCATACCCTCTTATTCTATAGAAAGGCCATTAAACATCAGAAAGCTAAAAGGCCACTTAACAAATATTCTACTGTGTAGTGTTAATGAGACCTACACAGAAAGGTAAACATTGGGTACGCATTTAAAAATAATCTACTTGGTGACTCACTGATGAGTAAATGGAATATTGTCCCCATTCTTCTTATAAATACAACTAAAAATTCTGTATGCATGATACATGTAAAGCATAAATGAGAAGACTCTGAAAGGCAGACCAGCTGGTGACCTAGGGACCCAAGGAAAGTTACAGTAATGTCTGACCATCTTTTTGCTCTGTGTATCCTAGACATGGAGTCAAACAAAGTGACATGTTAGAAATGCCAACAGTCATGATAAAGAAAAAATTCATCAGAAGCCTGTCCATCCAGCAAAGAACAAAAAAAAAAAACAAAAAAAAAAAACAAAGGCAGGGGGGAATCCTACAAGATAGAAATACTTCAGACAGGAAGTACTTCAGTCAAATACCACAGATAAAATTATGGCACCATCTATATCCACATTAGTAAAGGTTGTGCAGGACTTCACCTACAAGAAGTTTTAGGAGCTGCCTCAGCACCACTGCTGCAGTGGAGTCAGAGAAGGTCAAGTAGGGTGGCTGGTCACAACAGAATGACCCACAACACAGGAGAGACCACACATGGGAAAGAATGGGGACTTGCACGCACCCTCTCCACTACATTAGCATCAGAGGACGACTAGATGAGTCTGAGGATGCCATGGTCACCCAGCAGGAACAAGGGGACCTCTAGCACTATGCCAGTGGAGGCCAGAGGGAGCCCAAGCCTAATCTCCACCTGGTTAAGTGGGGCACTCTTTTCTTGGGTGTCAACAGAGATTCGGTGAGAAACCTGAACGTGATTCTCCACCTGATAGTAATGAAGGAGTGGTGTCAAAAAAGCCAGTTAAGGCTCAAAGTTTAAACAAGATCCAGACACTCATAATGAAGCAGGAAGACAGGTCTCCCGTTGGCAGCCAGGAGGAGGACCTTGGAGAAGGACAGGAGGGAAGCGGGACCTCAGGCCCACCTGAAAAGAGACAGGAGGTCTGAAGGACATCCTGCGACTCCCTGCTCCCTATCAGTGTTAACGATGATTTGTTTTTCTGACCTAGGACACCTGCTTCTGCTCCTCAGTTACCCTTGCCCTTATCCCTAGCAACCACCCACCACAAGCAGACCCCTACCCAAGATGCTTCCTCTTTCTAAAAGTCATGTCAAAAACCACCAGGGGAGACCCAACCCCTTAATTGTGTAAAGAAGGGATTGAAATTATGCACTTCTGATTGGCTTATTAAACTCAGAGCCTAGAGAGCTTGATTTGTCCATGCTGTCATCCCTCACTCCACCAAGCACCTGTGCTGGGCAAGTAGATACACCTTTAAAAACCTCTAGGCAACTGACACCCCTTGGCAACCTCTCCTGGGATCCCTCCCCTTCAGGAGCTCTGCTTTCTTTTTATTGTTCTAATTAATTCTGTTACTTTGCTCTTGTCCTTGTGCCCATTGATTTCATTTCTCAAATTGGAAGACAAAGAACTGGACTACCTAGATCCGTGTTACAATAATGTAAAAATATCCAGGGTCAAAAGGAAAAACCACTGATCACACCAGCAAAGGGGAATATCTTAAATTCAATGAAAAGCAAGAAAACTAAGAGATGCCAACACCAAGATGACAGAGACATGAGAATTATCCAGCAAAGATCTTTAAAGAAACCATGACAAAAATCATTCAATGAATGAGAACACACATCTGATATGACTGAACACCTACAAAGTCTCAGCAGTAAACAGAAGACTTAAGGGAAGAAAAAGATAATATTAGAACAGCCAGTGTGGGCTGGGGGTGTAGCTTAGTGGTAGAGCACTTGTCTAGTAAGTGTGAGGCACTGGGTTTGATCCTCAGCACCACATGAAAATAAATAAATAAAATAAAAATATTGGTGTCCTTCTACAACCACAAAAATGAGGAAGAAAAAAAAAAAAAAAAAAAAGAATAGCCAGAAAGGAACATTAGAACTGGGGAAGACAATAACTGAAATAAAAACTGAGTGGATAGGTTCAGTAACAGAACAGAGGAGGAGGAAAGAATTACTAAACTGGAACTTGAAACTGCAAAAATCACCTAATGTAGAGCAGAGAGAAAAGAAAAAGAGAAAAACCAATGAATGGAACCTAAAGAACTTATGAGATTTAAACAAAAGATCTAATATGCATGTTATTAGGGTCCTGGAGGATAAGAAAAGGAGATTGAAGCTGAAGGAAATATTTTGGAAAATAATGGCTAAACCAGGTGTGGTGGCACATGCCTGTAGTCCCTGCAGCTTGGCACAGGCTTAGGCAGAAAGAGTGCGAGTTCGAAGCCAGCCTCAGCAACTTAAAGAGAACCTAAGCAACTTAGTGAGACACTGTCTCAAAATCAGAAATAAAATGGACTGGGAATGGGGATGTGGCCCAGCGATTAAGTGTCCTTGGTACTAAAAAGAAAATAATGGCTAAAAATGTCCTAAATTTGGTCAGACACATAAAAATGTGGAGTCAAGTAGCTTAGCAAACTCTGAACAGGATAAAACCCAAATATACAAACATACAAATTCCATAAACTTCTAAATATTAAAGACAAATAAAAATCTTGAAATCGTTCAGAGAAATAACATACCCTTCTAGGGAAAAACAATTTGAATGACCATGTATTTCTCATCAGTTAGTATATGGCACAATATTTTTCAAATGCTTTAAAAAAAGAACTTTTAACCCAGAATCTTGTAATACTAAAAAAAATTTCCTTAGTTAAAAGGGGAAACCAAGACATTGTCAGATAAAGAATAAGAATTTGCAGTTAACAAACAAAGATAGTATAAGGAAATTCTCTAAACAGACAAAGGATGGTAAAAGGAGGAAGACTGGAACATTAGGAAGGATGCAAGAACATCATAAACAAAACCATGGGTAGATGCAATAGGCTTGCCTTTTACCCTTGAGTTCCTAAATTATGTCTCATGGTTGAAGCAAAACCACAATGCTAATGTGATTCTAAATGCACACAGGAGACAATTATCTATTAAATGAGGAGGGGTACTTGATCATAAAGGGAGGTAAAGTTTCCAAACTTCACTCTGGCAAAATGGTGACACAGCAGATGGTAATAATTTGTGCACAGAAATATACTAGTGACTAAGGAACAGACCATAGACTGCTCTTTCTTCTGACACCATCTGTAGAGTTCAGGCCTTCCCTTGATACTTTCAATACTGACACCAACCACTGGAAGTGTAGCTCAGCAGTACAGAGCATGCTTAGCATGTGCAAGACTATGGGTACAAGCCCCCTCCCAAATTAAAGCACAGTCATCAGTTTTGGTGTACCCAAGATTACTCTCAAATTTCATAATTTGCTGGAGAAGCTCTTAGGACCCATTGAAAGCTGTTATATTTTTGTTGTGGTTTATAACAGCAAAAGGATACAGCTTAAAATTAGCCAAGGGAAGACATGCAAGGTGTAGTGTCAATGAGAGCGCCAAATCTGTAGCTTCCAGCTGACCTTTCCTAACAGCGTCTTGGAGAATATGATGTGTACCAACACACAACACACACAAAGTATGGCCTGCCAGGGAAGCTCTCCTGAGCCTTGGTTTCTAGATATTTTTTTGTTGTTCAAGATCATGGGGATTGAACCCAGGGATGCTCTACCACTGAGCCATACCCTCAGACCTTTTCTTTTTCATTTTTTAATTTTGAGATAGGCTCTCCATAAATTGTTTATAGCCTCACTTAAGTTGCAGAGGCTGACCTTGAACTTGTGATCCTTCTGTCTCGGTATCCTGAGCTGCTGGGATTACAGGTGTGCACCACCATGCCTGGTGGTTTCTAGAATTTTTATTGATTGTCATTCATGCAGAGTTAGTTGGCTGATCACACAGCTAACCTAAGACAGCAGAATCAAGCTGATACCTTATGACATAAAGTCCCCATTCTAAATCACATTATCAGACTGTACATTATGATCCAAAGTCCACATACTATATTGTATCACTATATAACCTGGTGTGTACTAAGATTCAGATTCACATGGAAGCAAAGAGAGTCTTAACAAGCGTAACATTTCAAGGGTCTAGAGATCACCTCTCAGAATCTTAGAGCAAAAGTCATATTTCTCCTTGAGTGAGTTAATTTTTTACTATGCAAATACTATTGAGACTACTGAAACACAACAGGAAAAAGAAAACAGAAATCAATTTTTTAAAAAAGATGACAAGGCTGGGGAGATAGCTCAGCTGGTAGAGTGCTTGCCTCGCAAGCACAAGGACCTGAGATCAATCCCCAGTACCTTAAAAAAAAAAAAAAAAAAGATGACAGATAATAACAACAAAAAAGACTGAATTAAGTCCTAACATAATAACATTAAATCAAAATGGCCTAAACATAAAAGAGATGGTGGAACACAGCTAAAGGAGTGATGAGAGGGAAATTTATAGCACTAAATGTATACATCATAAAAAGAAGAGGTTTTCAAATCAATAATCACTTCATAAACCTAGAATTATCAAAACAAATGAAAGAAGGACAGGAGAAAGCTCAGAACAGAAAACAATAAAATCATAAACAGAAAAATAATAAATTTCATAGAACAAGAGCTGTAGTTTTGAGAATAATAAAACTGGCAAAACTTTCAGACACATACACACATGCACACACACACAAAAAAGACACAAAGTACCAATATCAGGAATGAAACAGTGTATCAGTGCAGAACCTACAGGCATCAAAAGGGTAAAGACACAATAACTCCACAAGCATAAATGTGACAACTTATATGAAAAGAACCATTTCCTTGAAAAACACAAACTACCAAAAATCCCTCAATATGAAATAAATAATTTGAATAACCCTCTAATTATGAAAGGAAATGAATTTGTAATTTAAAAACTGCCTCCAGCATGTGCTACCAAATGCTTTAAGCAGAATCAACACAAACTCTTCACAATCTTTTCCGGAAAACAGAAGGAAAATATTTCTGCATTTATCTGATAGAAGTTCAAATTACCCTGAGACCAAACTAAGGCAAAAACAATCTACAGACCAATATAGTTTATTAATTTCAATGTAAAAACTTCTAACCTGAGAAAGAGATTTGTACAAATATGCCCAGCTGACCATCAACAAAGGTGGAAAAGACAAATGCAGGAAAGACAGCCTTTGCAACAGTGGTGCAGGTTCAGTTGGATGCCCTGGCAGAAAAGAAATGAAGGGGTAGGGGGCAGTTTTTGTATAAGCCCTAACCTTATAAAAAATGTGACATTAGATTAAGTGAAATAATCTAGCCTTTTGTTTTAAAAGACAAATATTGTTTGATTCTATTTATTTAAGGCATCAAAAATGAAAATCCTAGGAATAGAAAGTAGGGTTATGGTTTACCGGGGGTAAGGGAAAGAGCAAAAGTATTACTCAGTGCATATAGAGATTCCAATCTGTAAAATGATGAGTTCTAGAGATCTGTTTCACAATGTATATATACTTAACCTTACTGAACCATTCACTTAAAAAATGATTAAGGGGCAAACTTTATGCAGTACACTTTTTAAAATCACAATACATTTTATTTTGTTATTTTTTGGTATCAGGGATAGCACCCTGGGGCACTTAAACACTGAGCCACCTCCTCAACCTTTTTTTATTTTTTATTTTGAGAAAGGGGCTCCCTAAGTTGCTTAGAGTCTTGCTAAATTGCTGAAGCTGGCCTCAAACTTGCAAACCTTCTGCCTCAGCCTCCTGAGCCACTGGGACACTGGAATTACAGGTCTGCACCACCACACCCAGCAAAATCACTATATGACTTTTACTCCATTGAATTGGGACCAAACTACAAGATATTTTGTACATTGTATTTTTGTACTTTGCTCAGCATGGTGCTCAGTTCTGCAAGGGTCTTCTATGCTTTATTTTATTAATTATTTTTAGTTGTATATGACAGTAGAATCCAATTTGATATAATTATACAAGCATGGAATATATCTTATTCTAATTTTTTAAGTAAGCAAAAATAGATCACAAGCTTGAGTGTAAAAATACAAAATAATAAAACATTTGAGAAAGAAACAGGAGAAATTCTTTATGATATAGAGCTAGGTAAAGAGTTCTTAGATTTGACATCAAAGCCATGAAGAGAAGGGAAGTGTGATAAATTGTACTTCAAACTAAAATATTTTCCCTTTGAAAATTGTTATCAGAGATGAAAAGACAGGTTGTAGAATAGGAGGGGATATTCATAATTACATATTCAACAAGAAGATAGGAAGAAATAATCCACCAAAGATAGAAACTAAACACAGGGAAAAATGTTCAGCATCATTAGTCACAGCAAATGCTGGTGGCAACATGGGGAATGGATCTCTCATCAATGCCTGGTGGGTATAGAAAATGTAGTTACTCTCAGAAGAGTTTGCAGTTGAGTGCAATGCAATTACCATCTGACCAAACTAATAAGAATGTGAAGGCAGGAACAAAGTAGGAATGGCTTCAAGAAGAGTAGATACTACCACTAGGGAAGACTGAGGAAAAAGTACATGGGATCTCTTTGCAATACTTCTTGCAACTGTGTATCGATCTCTTAATTATTGCAAAAGAAAAATTCTAAGCAACTAAACAATCTACTTATGTGAGGAATTCAGATTGGTAAGGATTGGTAAACATAAGGGGGTAAAGCAAGAGTCATTCATGAATACTAAGATTCTGGAAAAAAATTTAAAGAGAAGTCCCTCATGGTCTCTAAGGGTTTCCTCATAGAGTGACTGAATTGCAACTCAATAAAACAAAACTGTGTAACGAAGAAATAAAAAAAAAAAAAAAAAAACACCTTGACTGAATGATCAAAATTATCAAGAAGACTCAGATGAATAGTGTGTGGCTCTAGATGTGACAGATGCCATTCCCTAAGGACACTATGCCCTAATACAGCATTTCAACTGAGAATGTGAAAACTCAAGCCCATAGTGATGAAACACAGATGGGAAATTCTCTGTTATCAAAAGAAGAGGGAGGAGGAGGAGAAATGAAAGAAAGAGAAAAGAAAAATAGGGACTAGTATCATTTAAAAATGTCACTGTTATTTAAAAAAGAAAGAAAGAAACAAACAAACAAAGAAACAAAGGCTATGAAAATGTTTCAGGCTAAAGGAGTTTTAAGAGCCATAGCAAATGAGTAGAACACCTCATTGTGTGCTGACTCCTGTAGGGGTTGGGTGTGAATTTCTATTAAGGACATTTTATTGGGTAACTGACAACATTGAAATATGGACTATAGGACAGAATGATAAAATGGCAATCCATGTAAATTTGTACAGCTGACAACTTTACTATGCTAGATGCATATAAGAGACTACTCTTAAGAAATGTGTATGGAGGTTTTTAAGGATCAAGGGTAACAACTACACCTGTAACTTAAACTGAAATAGTTCCAAATGTTTCCATAACCATTTTTACACACACACACACACACACACGAGAGAAAGAGAGAGAGAGAGAGAGAGAGAGAGAGAGAGAGAGAGAGAGAGAGAGACCTGATGATAAAGTGAATGTGTCAAAATATTAACATTATATGATTTTTCTTCACAATACATTATTGCAAATTTTGTACATTTGAAACTATTTTGAAATTGTGAAAATCTATATCTGGAGACAAATCATAGCTCTTTCCAATCCTGTTTCAAGATGAGGCCACAAAATGTTTCTGGATGAGTGAGGCTTCATTTGGTTGCAGGTTAGATGGGCTAAACCAAGACATGGAAATGACAGAAGGGAGAAACTTCAGGCACTGTGGATCTAGGTTCCAGGTATGCCACAGAACTGTGTGGTGGCCTCTCTGGCATCTTCACCCTTTCAGGTTCGTTTTTGTCCCCAGTGCCTCTTGGATTAGTGATCCTTACAACCAATGTTTTCAGCAAAGTGAAGTAGCATGTTACCTGATAATTCTAGCAAAAACTGAAGAAAAAGACAAATACACAACTGATCTCCAGCTTCTACATAGTTTTGCTAGGATTAAACACCCTGGGTTAGTCTTCACGGGCTATCTTTAGCCAGGCCTGAGTCACAGGGCTGCTACTTAGGAAGCCAAAGGTGTTTGTGTATGTGTGTGTTGGGTGGGGGGGTGGCTGTGAATGTCAATCACACACAAATCCCTAAGAGGTAGAAAAGTTGTTCCTCAAAGAAAAGAAGGTGTTTTGTTATAATGTAAGAAAATATAAACAATAAAAAACAAACAACCCCACAGGACCATATACAGAAACTACCTTATCAAACTTCATGATCCCCCGCTTCTTAATACCTTTCCCCTCAGCAGTGCCTTTTGTCCAACCTGAGAAGGAGCCCTTGTGTTACAAGGCTGCCCACAGCAAGAGCTCAAGGTGTACTTACAAGTTTCATAAAGACCCACTCTGGAAACTTGGGAACCTGGGGTCTGTAGGGGATGGCACTGCAGGAGTTTGAGGATCCGCAGGCCATTAACTCCACAGGCTCTAGTCGAATAGTTCTTCCCAGTGAAATTTATGACATTCATGAATCCACAAGCAGTCTGAGATTTTTTCCTCTTAAATTGGCAATCTATAAAACCAAAGTTTCTGCAGGTAGTTTGTTTCAAATGAAAGTTGTATTGATTTTAACATGTACCTATATTATACTTATCACATGATGAATGCATAAATATGAATATTTGACAAGCATTCAAAATGCACTGAAGGTATCAAATATTCATGAATAAATATTCATGGACTATTAGAAAAAAACAGAAAATATTTGCTGAGAAGTGATTTTATTCTTTGTTCAAAGGACTGCAATTGTCTTGTACGGCACTTTTTGTTAATTTCCTTTCATCTCAATATTGCAAGGATTTAAACTGATAAAAAATATTCTGAATTTAATGTATGATTACACGAATGGTATGCCTCTACTTCATGTACAGAGAAACAAGATGTATCGCATTTGTTTACAATAAAAATAAATTTAAAAATATTCTGAATTTAAAACTAATATAACACTTATGAAAGAAAAACAATGATAAAAAATTATTCTTACAAGCAATGGATTATTTGCTGGCAGCAAGGCCAAAGACTTGGTTCTGAGCAAACAGTAAAATAATTTTTAAAGGAGAAATGAGTGAAATTATTTTCTATAGAAAGAGCCACAAATTCTGAGTGGTAATTAATAATATATTTTGTCTTTCTACAAACTAGCACTTAAAAATGAAATGTCAGGTTCATATGATAGTCATTGGCTTTATAAACAAAATTATCCAAACACAAGAAAAATTTTAGCTCATTATCCTTTCAGAAAGAGGAAAGCAAAATTATTCCCATTTTTGTAATCTCTTTTCATTTTTGGTAGCAGGATTGAACCCAGAGGCACTTAACCACTGAGCCACATGCCCAGGCTTTTTATTTTTATTTATTTTTTGTGTGGTGCTGGGGATTGAACCCAGGGCCTTGTGCATGAGAGGCAAGTACTTTATCAACTGAGCTACATCCCCAGCCCCCCAGCCTTCCTATTTAATTTTCTAATTTATTTTGAAACAGGGTTTTGCTAAGTTGCTTAGGGTCTCATGAAGTTGCTGAAGCTGGCTTTGACTCGAACTCTTCCTGCCTCTGGCTCCTGAGCCACTGGGATTACAAGTGTGGCCACTGTGCCTGACTACAATCTCTTTTTTGTCTCAAGCATTTCAGGTGAAAGTTCTCAAAGTAGCAGGTAAAAAAATAAATAAATGACAAAAAATTATAATACTTTTTAAAAAAACACAAACTGTGTTTAAAACAACAAGGAAAGGCAAATTCTACCACTTCACAAATAGTATGTACATCTAATTTTTCTCTGTTTGCAACCACAAAATTAAATTACATTTTCCATTGTACCCAAGCCCTGGGAGTGTAACTAGGAATAAAGTGAACTGAGAAAGGCTGGCCAAAATGGTGAAGCTTTGTTAGTTTTGTAACAGATTTCCATACCTCATATCCTGAGATATATTTCACCTGCAACTTCTTTCCACATCTCTGCAAGTCTTCTGGAAGATTCTCACCAATAAAGGTGAAGAAGGAAGAATAGGAAAGCATGAAAACTGTAATTTGGTGCAGATAAAATGGTGCTTTGCCTAGAAGTGATGAAACAACTTCAATACAATACATACTTATTTTAAGATTTGTCACTTGTGGCTATGTTCAAAGTTCCCTTGTAGCTCCGGAACCCATGTGCTCAGGCAAAAGATACAGGGATACTCTAATGCAGAAAGCTGAGCACTGATTGTAATAGGATAGTTACCATCCATATGCTGGTTGACAACTTTTAAGGCAGATTATTGCAAAAGAAATGTCTCCTATAATCAGAACAATGGTAATCATCTCAGCTAAATAAATAGATTGACTCCTTCTGGGATCTTGGTTGGAGAACAGAGAACACTACATATTAAACAGCATCAAGAAGTAGAGAGAAGATAACAGGAAGCAGAGACAGGCTGGAAAAAGTTCTGCAAATTCACGGGGAGTGGGTAAAGATCTGTGGACAGATGACATGGTATACGCAAAAGACAAGCAGCTGCTGAGCTGTATGTAGACATGAGTAATTCCAGCCAGGAACAGAAGAGCCACCCACTGAGCACAGATCAAGTTGCTGACTCTTAGCAACATGAACAATGTATATATTATGGTTACTAAGTTTTGGTTCTTTGTCACACTAAAATCGCTAAGTTTCACAGTTGCATACTGAAACACAGAACCATCTCTTCTCTAGGAACCAAAATTTCCTAATTTACAAAGAGGACATGCCACCTTTAGTAAAGACAAAAAGAGATAACATGTGAATGACCACTAAAAGTCATAAGATTAAAGCATTTACTTTGTAAGTGTATAGTATTTTTCTAGTATGCAACATTTCATGAGAGGCTTCTTGGCAGTACAGTTGAAATATATGAGAGTTGAGGTTCTGCAATTTGGAAATCACATTTTACTGAATCCAAGCTTGAATCTTTCAGATAAGTGATGCCCAACATGAGATTAATAAAGCCAGAATAATAAGTCAGAGAAGTTTAAAGTTAATTGAAACAAAACTATTGTGTTACTCTATATCTAGAAATGCTAATGATATTATAACAAATAGGTTGTGAGTATTACTAGAAAATCATTTCATTCAATAACTGGAATATCTAACAAATTAAAGGATAAAATATGAAAACAATGCATGTTCATCAAGGGAATGGAACCCTGAGTTTTTTTTCTTATCAAATTCACTTTATTTTTAATTTTCCCCATGTTTTCATTGGTGCATTATAGTTGTATACAATTGTGGAATTTGCTGTTACATATTTGTACATGCACACAATATAATATTATAATTTGGCTAATATCATTCCCAGTATTTCCCTTTTTCCTCCCCTTCTTCCTCCCTCTGGTCCCTTTCCTCTACTCTTCATCAAATTAATTTTAAATAGAAGAAATCCTTGCCTGGAAAAGTTCCTATACAAGAGATCATATAAAATGTGTTCTGCAGCCACCTACAGGAAGGCTACAAAGCATTGCAAAAGCTGGATTCCTATGATCATCTGTCCTTTTTCATGCTGTTGTATGCATCACTAGCTAACTTAAAAAAATTGATAATTAGTATTTCAATTGATACAACATGACAAGTTATTGATTAGCATTAGGATTCTTCTCAAGTTTTGCTTTTTTTAAATATAGTTGAAGTGTTTTATTGATTATTTAATTCAAATATATCATTAAAATTTTCCATTTTGTAGAAATGCCTACTCCAGTTATTAGAAATATTAGCATTGGGACTAAGGTTATAGTAAAAAAAAAAAACCTTAAATCATATTCTAAGGTTTAGAAAAATACAAAATTGCAATCTAACAAAAATTAGACTGAAAGAAACTGGGTGCAGTCTGCAGGCTTTTAATCCCAGCAGTTCAGGAGGCTGAGGCAGGAGGTTTGCAAGTTCAAATTCAGCCTCAGCAATTTAGCAAGGCTCTAAGTGACTTAGCAAGACCCTGTTCTCAAAATGAAATATAAAAAGGAAAGGACTGGGAATGTGGTTTAGTGGTTGAGTGCTCCTGGTTCAATCCCTAGTACAAATATATATATATATATATATATATATATATATATATGTATTTATATATATATATATCATATATACAGTGAATAAACTGAACACTAAATTAGAGAATAATATGCCATGCAAAAGCAGTATTTGTTCCAGGAATACCAGGATGAATCCTTATTAACAAATTATGTTAATAAATGAAAGGAGGAAGAGCATCAAGCATTTTTTGTTTGAAAAAGAGTAAAATCATGCACAAAATTCAGAATTTATTACTGATTTGACTAAACAAATAATCAAACTGCTTATAATTAAAAGTATTCATGCAAAACTATTCAAATGCATCATTTTCAGGGAAAAACATTTAAAGTGATGAACATCAATCCTATTGTAATTTTCTTTCAACATTATCCTGGCATGTCCTGAAAATGCAAAACTGAAGAATAATAAATAAGAAAAAGAATATGTAAAATAAGAATATAACTGCGTGTTAAATTAGGCACTGTAAAATCCATAAGAACACTTGAAGTATGCATTAATGCTGATCAGGGGCTTTGGAAAGCCATTTACAAAAGCAGCAATAGAAAATGAAAACTGATGTACTTTAAAAAATACTGTGATTCAATTAGCAAATAGAACTTCAAAATGTATAGAATTAAAGTTAATCATAAAAATATTCAAACCAACATAAAATGAAGGATAAGTGATTTGGGTAAACATATACGATAATCCTAAAAAGTAGCCTTAATATTACTGGAATGCAACTGCTTCTCAAATTTATTTATGAAACTACATTATCTTTTGATCAAAATTCCAAAAGAATTTTATGGCAAGAATTTGGAAAACTCAAATTAAAACGAACTTGTAAAGAATGCACATACAAGAATGGCCAAGAATATAAAAAGAAATTATGCCTAACAAAGTAACAAAAACCTATAATGCTACAATAATTGGGAGTGAAACTGCACAAATGAGCAAACATGGAGTTCAGTAAAACAGAAACTCAGAATAAATCTTCCTATCTATCCATCCATCTAGTTACCTCCTACTTGTCTACTTATCTTTCAAAATAACCCTGCAACAGCATAAAATCAGCATACTACAGTGACACAGACACATCAATGTTTACAACAGCTCCATTCACAATAGCCAAGCTTTGGAACCAACCTAGGTGCCCTTCAATAGATAAACGAATAAAGAAAATGTGGTATGTAAACAAAATGGAATATTACTCAGTAATAAAGAAGAATGAAATAATGGCATTTGCCAGTAAATGGATGGAACTGGAGACTGTTATACTAAATGAAATAAGCCAATCCCCAAAATCCAAAGGTTAGATATTCTCTCCGATATGTGGATGCTAACCTATAAGGAAGGAGGGTACGGAGGGGAAGTATAGAATTTCATTGGATTAGACAAAGGGGATTGAAGGGAAGGGAGAGGGGATGGAATAGGAAAGGCAGTAGAATGAATCTGATTTAATTTTCCTAAGTTAATATATGAATATATGACCATTTTGTAACTCCACATCATGGTCAACCACAAGAATGGGATCAAAATTGTAATGGGTTGCACCCCATGTATGTATAATATGTCAAAACACACCCTACTGTCATGTATATATAAAAACAACAAATAGGGGCTGGGGTGTAGCTCTGTAGTAGAGTGCTTTCCTAGTATGTGTGGAGCACTGAATTTGATTCTCAGCACATATAAATAAATAAAATAAAGGTCCATCAACAACTAAAAATATATATATTTTTAAAAAACAACAAATCAAAAAATAACCTTCTAACTAAATTATACTTAAGTAGGAACAAGAACTATTAGGGTGCTATTGTCGAATAGGGTGACTACAGCTAATAATAATGAACTATACATTTCAAAAAAGCTAGAAGATTTTGAAAGACTTTAAAGAAATGGTAAATGAGGTGATGAGGTGATACATTTAACCTCATTACACAATATATACATATATCAAAACATAACATGGTATCCCATGAGTATGTACAAATTTTATGTCATTAATATATCAGTCCAAAATAAATTTTAGGGCTGGGGACATAGCTTGGTTGGTAGAGTGCTTACCTCACAAGCACAAGGCCCTGGGTTCAAATCCTCAGCATCACACAAAAAATAAATAAATAAAAATAAATAAATAAATAAATAAATAAATAAATTGTAGAATAGGAAAACAAGTGAAAATGAAAATTATGAATATAAGTGAAGTTCAAAGAATCTAACAAATGGTAAAACATAATTACCGATCACTTCTCTTGCATAAGTCCCTTCTGCTTTTCTGTAACAAGCACAATAGTATTATATTAACCTATTAGGGTTACTGTGAAGATCAAATGAACTAATAACTAGTGTCTAACTCAAGAGTCTGGAGATAAACTGATAACACTGAAGAGTGCAGCTAATAACCATCAGAATGTAGAATACTATTATATGTTTCAGACTTTGCCTTAGCAATCTCTTCCTTAATACAATGCAACTTATTCCTTCAATCAAGAGGTGGAATCCCTTTCTTTCTTCCTTCCTTCCTTCCTTCCTTTCTTTCTTTCCTTCCTTCCTTCCTTCCTTCTTCCTTCCTTCCTTCCTTCCTTCCTTCCTTCCTTCCTTCCTTCCTTCCTTCCTTCCTTCCTTCCTTCCTTTCTTTCTTTCTTTCTTTCTTTCTTTCTTTTCCCTCTCTCTCTCTCTCTCTCTCTCTCTCTCTCTCTCTCTCTCTCTCTCTCCTCTCGTCTCTCTCTCTCTCTCTCTCTCTCTCTTTCTTAATGGGGATTTAACCCAGAGGTGCTTGAATTTGTAATCCTCCTGCCTCGGCCACCTGAGTCACTGAAATTATAGGTATACCACTGCCACCAGCTGGAGTACATTTCTTCTCCTCCTTAATCTGGACTACACTTGTGCCTCATATGAGGTAGCTTAATAATGTTGTCATAAGACAAACTTAAACATTTCACTGCAGCAAAAAGCATAACACAATAAAATGTTTAAAAAATGCTACACTGAGTTCTTCCCATAGGAAAATAATCTTAGTTCAAACAGTGAAACTACAGCAAGGAATGGACAGCAATAGAAAAAAAAAAATAGTATGCAGAAAAATACAAATGAACATTGCCTTTCCAAATAGTTCTAGAAATGTCTCCCAGAGATTCAAATACTTGTAGAATTAAAGTGCATGACAACGATAACACAAAAATTATGGCTAAAGATGGAATTGTAAGGGATTAGCAGTTCTGAGGAAGAACATGGGTAAAGTGGAACCTGCTAAGGCCTGCACACACCTAGACATAAATTGCTTAAAAAACAAAGCATCCTTACACTGTTTTTCAGGAAAAGCCTCCAGAATTCACTCAAGGTTGGCTTAAAACCAGCTTTCCAAGAATGGATGGGTGAAGTTACAGCCCAAGCTCAAAATCTTCCATGCAGAACTTGCTAACTCCTCAGAGAAGAAGCATGTGACCCATGAAGAAGCACCATAAGTATCTATGCCTGTGCAAAATAACCCTAAAACTTCCTCTCCCTCTTGCCATCCAACCAAGGGGAACTGCCTCCCTCTCCCTTCCCCGACTGCCAACTGATCCCAAAGGAGATTCGAATTTACTTCCTGTCTCTTTGATGGTTGACCCTTCATCAAAGAAAAACTTTTTGGAAATATCTGTTTTAGAGTATACTTCTCTGTGCAATGGGCAGGAAGAACTTGCTTTGAACCAAAAGTCATTATTTGCATTAGACTATATTAAGGAAAATATTCATGGTTTAATTATCAGTGTAACAACACAATTATCAGTATGATAGTACTTAACAAGTTTGTTCAGGGAACTATGGGATAATAAAACATTTAATTCAAAATAAATCAGGGAAAGAGACTAAAGGATCATTATTAGCTAGTTAGGACAAAAGTGCAGGAAAAGAGTTGAAATAATCTGAAATTTATTGGCAAGTACATGAAATGTAAATGCACAATATTAATTTCTCTTTAATGGCTGCGTGATATGTTCTATAGAATTATTAGGAAGGCGTTTGGTGTTCCTTTACTGGTGAAAATGTAAATCGTCTCTATTTTTTGTCCTATTAAATGCATGAAAATGAAAGAAAAAAAAAAAAAAACAAAAACAGAATGTGGTAGAAGTTAATTCTAGGCCTCAGCCTACAGCTTCCTTTTTTTACATTCTGTAAGAACTTAGTCATGAAATAACTGAGCTATGGGAAGAGAGACAACATAAAGAAGTCACCAAAGACAGAATATGAATGAGGTTACCCTGGATTCTTCTTCTGTCTTTGAACTTTCCCAGTTGACTACATCCAAAACTGATAGGGAATTCTATTCAGAGTCCTGTCTGAATCAGTGCAATAAAATAATTGTTGTTTTGAGAAATGTCTATTTAGTTTGATTGCCCAGTTTCGAATTTTTAGTTGTTGAATTTTTGGAGCGCCTTATGAATTTTGGATATCAACCCCTTAATCAGGTATACTTTGTAAATATTTCCCCCATTTCATAGGCTATGTTTTCACTTGTCATTCCTTTGCTGTGCAAATAATTTCTAGTTTGATATAATCCCTTGTCTAACTAGTCCCCCCACTCCCCCATGCTTTTTGGGTCTTGTCAAAAATATCTTTGCTCATTCCAATGTCCTGAAGTGTTTTCCCCATTTTCTTCTAGTGGTTTCATAGTTTGAGGTCTAAGACATACAAATAGTCAACAAGTATATGAAAAAAAAAAATTACCATCACAGTTAAATCAAAACCATAAAAGGGGTATCACCTCATCCCAGTGGGAATGGCTTTTATCAAAAATACTAGAAATAGCAAGTGCTAGCAAGGATGAGGAAAAAAGGGAACCTGATAGACTGTTGGTGGGAATGAAAATTAGTAAAGCCTCTGGAAAACAGCAAGGCTTTTCATCAAAAAGTTAAAGGCAGAACTACTATAGGATCCAGTAATTCTGCTGCTGGTTATATATCCAAAGGAAATGAATTCAGTGTGCCAAAGGGTGTTTGCATCCCCATGTTCATTGTAGTGCTATTCATATTAGTCAAGAGAAATGGAGACGACCTAAATGCCTGTTTAGAAATAAAAATTAAAAAGTTTGGGGATGCCCCTAGGTTAAAGCCCTGGTACTATTCAGCTATAAAAAGAATGAAATCCTGGTTGGGGTTGTGGCTCAGTGGTAGACTGCTTGCCTAGCATGTGTAAGGCATTGGGTTCAATCCTCGCATCTGCAACTAAAAAAAATTTTTTTAAATCAAAAAAGATTGAAATCTTGCCATTTGCAAGAATGTGGATGGAACTATAGGTCAGCATGTCAAACGAAATAAGGCAGGAACAGAAAGACAAGTATTGCAGTTCTCATTCACATGTGAAATCCAGTAAAATTGTTCTCGCCAAGGTTGAAAGTGGGATGGTGGTTACAGAGGTTTGGAGAGAAGCAAGCAAAGGAGGTAGAGGGAAAAGTCAGTCAACAGGTATGAAGTTACAGTCGGATAGGAGTAAGAAGCTCTGATGTGCTATCGCACAGCAGGATGACTATAGTTAATGCCCTTATATTTCAGAAAGCTAGAAGAAAAGATCTTGAAAGTTTCACCATAATGAAATGATAAATGGAGGAGAGAAATATGCTTACTCTTAAACAATGTATAAATTTATCAAAAATCACATATCATAAAATATAAACTACATTATTATAAAACACGTTTTGTGTATCAGTTAAAATTATTTTAAATAAATTTCTAAAGACTTTAAGTTGCTGAGCTTTGGGGGTAGTTTGGTCTGTAGGCAGTGATAATAAACTCAGTTATATTTTTTATCTTAATTTTTATCTTTTACTCTTTCGTTTCAGGGTGATTAGTTTCTACATTTTTCTATTTTACCTTCATGTGCCAGTTTTTAATTTGTTGTTTAATTTTTAAATTTTTTTTTTATGTTTTTATTTTTAGATAAAGTCTCCCTCAGTTGCTGAGGCTGGCTTGGAACTTGCAATCCTCCTGCCTGAGCCTCTGAGCAGCTGAGATTACAGGCCTAAAGAACAGCATCCAGTGTACTCATCACTTGGTTTTTTTTTTTTTTTTTTTTAACTGCCATATATCTTTTCATGGAATTTTATGTTAATACATTATCTTACAGCATTTAAAAGCATAGATTTCAAGGACAGACTACTTAAATTAAAATTCCAACTCTCCAAGTTACTCATGGTAACACTTTTAACTTTATGCTAAAGTTTCTTTTAACTGAGTTACCACTCTGTAAAATGGGCACAAACCTACTTTATAGGGTCATAGTGAGGATAAAATAATACATCTTAGCTACTCAAAAGAAGAACAGAGCTGGGCATGGTGGCACATGCCTGTAATTCCACCTGCTTGGGGGGCTGAGGTAGGAGGAGCGCAAGTTCAAAGTCAGACACAGCAACTTAGGAAGGCCCTAAGCAACTTAGCAAGACCCTGTCTCAAAATAAAACATATAATAAATAAAAATTGGGCTGGGATGTGGGTCAGAGGCTAAGTGCCCCTGGGTTCAATCCCTGGTGCAAAACAAAAAACACAATGACAATCACATTAGTTATTGTTATGTCCTCTTAGAATATCATTTCACTGAAAATACCATTTGTGTTCTATGCCAGCATAAAACACTCCCAGGAATGTTTTTTAGCCCCCTTTAGGCTATGGTTTACTCTGACCTGGAATCTATACATCTTGGGCATACTGTTCTGTTTTCACCATATCATGTTTGCTTAATTTCTGTGATTTTTCATTTTGTCTAGCTTGAGTATCTTAATTGAGATTTTCTACCTCTTATGATGGAGTTGAGATTAATTTTGTTTATATCCATAATTTATCTGACACTTGTTTTCTCTCAGTTATAATTTAATAAATGGATATGGTTTTCAATGCTCAGGTAGCTTGTGAGAAGAAGGATTGGGAGAGATGGTGGTGCATACCTGTAATCCTGTGGCTCTGGAGACTGAGCAGAAGGATCGCAAATTCAAAGCCAGGCTTAGCAATTTAGTGAGGCCCTAAGCAACTTAGCAAGACCATGTCTCAAAATAAAAATAAAAATGGCACCTTGTGCGCTCTCAGGGGTATGATCAGATCTCTCCTCTTTTCTGATGACTCAGGTAACCTCTGACAACACTGGCTTTAACTGACTATACCTCTGCCTTTGGGAAACACAACCCTCTCCCCAGCCCTCCCATTACTGCTACCACCAAAACCTATGACTAACTGAAAATAGGCATTCAGATTCTCTTATTTACTTACCAAGAAAGAGAGAGTTCTTATTTCTTTTAAATTTTAATTTAATAGCAATTTTGAATTAAAGTCAAATTTAATAGCAATTTTTAAAAAATCATACAAACCTTATTCAAACTATGAACAATAATGAATTGAACCAAAACTGAGTTTAGGTTGCAAAGTCTTAATTCATGAACACTTTGAGTATGAGGAAAAAGTCAGCCGATCTTACTGACATCTGTTTTCACACTTCTCTTCCCATCAGTAGTTCATACTTACCCCCCACACTCTTTATAATAAAAAGCATGGAAATAACACTTTCCTACCTTGAGAGTTAAGGTTCTAGAGTTTTCAGAATTTTATCAGTTTATCAATAGTATCGAAACACAATGTGAATACCATCTCAGGTAAAACTCAAGAATGACAACTAACGAAATGAGTGGTTGTTCATAAGGAAAGTCTCATTTATTCATATATACAGTCTTGCACTTGTGTAATTACTTTGAAATAATTAGAAAATAAATTGCACAAAATCAACAATACTTTTCTAAGTAAACATAAGACATTGATCATAAATTCTTCTAAATCATCTCAACTGCCCTGGCACTACGACCTCATGAAAACCCTGTAAGACGCAGTATAGTGCAAATATTTACCAGCATTTATACTATGCTTGAGATTGTCGCATTTATATCCTTTGACACTGGGATTGAAATATTTATCATCAAATTCATATTTTGTCAGTTTGGAATCTGATATATCTCAGGCAATCCTTGGAGGTAAGTTCTCTGCTATTTTTCAAACCCTTCTCTTATGATAGTTCAAAACTACAAACTTCATTAGCTAAAAAATAAGGAAATGAGATAATTGCTATACTTAATATTCATATAATGATTTATTATTATATTTGTTTGCAATGTAACTCCTTTTAGAGTTTAATTAATCCCACTTAGTGTACAAGTATCCTATATATCTGCCAACAGGAGTTCAATTTCCAGTTACTGTTTATTAGCAAGATAATTGGGCTTATTACTTAAGCATAGTGCCTCCCTGGCATTCAGCCCAGATGAGATATTTTATATGTATTATATCTGGGAAAGGAAACCATACATTTCCACAATAGCAGATGTTTAAGCAACATTAAAACTTTGAATTTTTCAAAACCTCATAATGCACCAAAATGGAGCTAACACAACACAGCAAAATCAATTACATCATGTTCGTAAGCCAGAACACTCTCCTAACCTGCTAAATTTATATTTATGGCTCTCTCAAAGAGTTTTAGGGTTTTATTTAAATAAACAGAAACATAAATATTTCCAAAGATATTTTATCATTTAAGTTGTTATTTTCTTCCTGCTTGTAGCATTTATTATTTTTTCTCAAAGATAATTTTCAAACTTAGTAAAATGCTTTCTTACTAAAGACTTGCCAAGGTTCCAATTTTTAAAATAAACGCATTTTGAGGTACATAGAATAGCAGGATACCAGAAAGAAAGAAGGGGGACGGGAGAGGCACTCAAAATCTTCATGAAAATTTAACTCTGGACTTTAAAAATGGAAGTTTGACTAATTAGCCATTTCATTGTTTCTTTGCTACCTCCATTTCAATAACTCAAGGGCAAGTTACATTTTCAAATCAACTTTAAGGTTAAAAAAATTGTGAAAAAATGAGAATAGATGAGCATAAGATTTGACTATTCATTACTGTGATCCATAAGCATTGGAGCAATCAAATTAATCCCAAATAATTCAGAGTGAAAAAGACTGGGTTGGGTCTAGATTTTAATGTCAAAGGAAGGGATCATTCTCCATGTATGTATACTCTCTGGGACACAACAGAGAGAAACTCCTTGTATTTCTAATTGTTGGGATTAGAAATATTTAAAAATTTTAAATATTTCTAAATTTGTATTTTTAAAACATAAGGTTTTTAGAAGATGAGAAAATACTAATTCATCATTACATTCCCAGCATTGAACAAAACACCAGGTTCCTGGAAGAGGTTTATCAAACAACTGCTGAATGGAGAGGTGAACAAAACAGGAGGGGGACTTATAAACAGAACTTGGTATGTTAGGTAGACCTGGCTCAAAAGGTTCCCTGTCTCACTAAGGAACTCTAGTCATCAAAATGGATGACATTTTTGTCATGTCAAATGAAATCCCTTTATTATACAATGCCATTTGCTTATTTTAAGCCATAAACTCTCAAAGCCAAGAAATCACTAAAAGGGAATCTTTAAATACTACGAGGCTTCAAAGCATAACAATAGTACATACTTTTAAAAGCATCTGCACAAGGTTTTAATAATTTCGTATTTTTAACACCTCCTTTTAGAAACCTCCTTTGGCGTTGATGAGATAAAAAGTTATTTATGTTTTCTTTCAAAATTCACTTGCCCTTGTATTCTTGATAATTGCCATTTTGATTACAGTGAGATGAAATCTTAAGAGTTTTGATTTGCATTTCTCTCATGCCAGAGATGTTGAACATTTTTCATATATTCGTTGACTGATTTACATCTTCTTCTATGAAGTGTCTGTTCAGTTCCTTAGCCCATTTATTCATTGGGTTATTTGCTTTTTTGAGTTCCTTATATATCCTGGAGATAATGCTTTATCTGAGGTGCATGTCATAACGATTTTCTCCCAATCTGTAGGCTCTCTCTTCACATTATTGCTTCTTTTGCTGAGAAGCTTTTTAGTTAATCCAACCCATTTATTGATTCTTGATTTAACTTCTTGTGCTTTAGGGATCTTGTTGGTGCAACCGTTATGGAAAGCAATATGGAGATTCCTCAGAAAACTTGGAATGGAACCACCATTTGACCCAGCTATCCCATTCCTTGGTTTATATTCAAAGGACTGAAAATCAGCTTACTACGGTGATGCAGCCACATCAATGTTTATAGCAGCTCAACTCACAATAGCTGAACAATGGAACCAACCTATGTGGCTTCAACAGATGAATGGATTAAAAAATGTGATACACACACACACACATATATATACCATGGAATATTACTCAGCTTTAAAGAAGAATGAAAATTATGGCATTTGCTGATAATGGATGGAGTTGGAGAATATCATGCTAAGCAAAATAAGCCAAACCCAAAAAACCTAAGGCCGACTATTTTCTCTGATATGCTGATGCTAATTCACAATAAGGAGGGTGGGGTGCTAGGGAAGAATAGTTACTCTAGATTAGGTAGAGGGAAGTGAAAGGAGGGGAAGGGGTATGGGGGTAGGAAAGATAGTAGAATGAAACAGACATTATTACTCATGTACATATATGACTGCATGACTGATGTGATCCTACAATATGTACAATCAGAAAAGTGAGAAATTATATTCATTTATGGATAACTTATCAAAATGCATAAATGTATTCTACTATCATGTATAATTAATTAGAACAAATAAATTTTTTTAAATCCACTTGCCCTTAATATGTGGTGATTCTTTTGGCCATTGTGGTACATTTACATGAACCAAGAAACAGACTTCAAGGAGAAAAGGAAATATATCTCCCTGCTCTCTCCTTTTTTCTTCTTGGTTACCTCAGAAGCACAGGCGATAAATATAACATAGGAGGTTAGAAGAAAAAGTCTCCCTAGGACTTTGAAAACATTTCATCAAAATGAAATAGAATTTTTCTTATCCAGGATGCAATTTTTCTCTTCTTTGGCTTCAGTTTTATTTTTGTGTGTCCTCATTTCTGCATGCCTTTCCCAAACCATACAAAATAGCAGTTAAGAGTCTGCATGACACCCACAGTTTAAAAATGCAAATGCTACATTTTTTTAAAGGACTCTGTGAACTTTTAATAGAATTCTGTCACACATGCATAAATGTACAACATATACAGTATTGTTTTATATCCCTGGTGATCTTTGATAGCTATAAACTGTATAGACTGATACAGAAAACAAGGGGGTTGAACACAGAGAAAGACAGGGAATTGGGGGTCTAGACTAGATTGTGAAAAGTTTACAGGCATCTGGATTAAACTTTCCTAAAAGATGAGACAGTTGAACATCAGAACTACATTTAAAATTGGCTTAGTATGTGACCTAAATAAAATGTCACTGGATACCTGCTTTTGCATACATGTATCCTGTAGGTCTGGGTGATTCCTTACTAGCTTCTATAACCTTCTTTCTTTATGGAACACCTATATGAAAAACCACCACTGGGAGAAGTCTCAGAGGTACGTGATCACACACACACTGTGCAGTCAGATACATTACTGGTAATTTTCATTTGCTGATGAACTGTTTTCCACATCATCTGAGACTAGGCAGCCTTTACTTCCTCTCTCTCATAGGGCAAAGACTGCAGCCTGACAAGATGTCAAGTGTGATGGTTAATCTTGATTGTCAACTTGATTGGATTGAGACACCTAAGAAAGTAATAAAGTACACTTCTGGATGAGTGTGAGAGGGTGCTTCCAGGGATAACTGGCATATGGGACAGCAAAATGAAGGGGGAGGCTATTCTGAATGTGGGCAGCACCATCCAAGAGGTTGGTGGCAGTGGGAACAATAGAAGGTAAAGAAGGACGCCCATCAGCATGTGTACACTCGATCCTTCTTGAGCAGATGTGTCTATTGCTGCTACTGTCACCTGTGGACATCAGATGCCAGCTTCTTCAATCTTCCAACATGCACTCATGCCAGAAACTCTCCAGGGAACTTCCAAACATTCAGTCTCAGATGAATCATTTGTCCCTCTTTTTCTGAGACTCTCAGTTTCCTGGACTGAACAGCTACTTATTTCTCTGGCTCTCCAGTGTACAGATGGCCACTGTGGGACTAGCCAGCCCTCTGACTGTGTGAACCAATCTAATAAATCCCCTGGTATAATTATATATTATAACATATTATCATAATATAAATTTCATAATATAATAGAATATATGTTCTATCGGTTCTGTTCATCTAGAGAACACTGACAACCTCTGATTGATGATCCTATGCAGAGGTCAGTTCCAATGACTTTGACTAACCAATAAGAAGGGTACTGGAAGTGGTTTAAGAGGAGATCTTAGAATTTAGAGATATTGGGCTCAGATACCATGCACTGGGATTGTGAGTAGTTCTCTAAGTCTCTGCTCATTTGGTTGTTATGAAAATTAATTAAGAAAACACACAAAAGCAGACATATTAAAAACTCAAACCTCAGCAGTGTTCTTTAGCATCACAAAGAAGTAGCATTAAGGACATTTGCATTATGAAGCTTAAACGTATGCACTTTAAGTTTCCAATAGATCATGACCCTTGAAACAATCCAAGGCCATAAGGATCCTTTTTATTGGAAGTGAAAATGCACCATGTGAAATGAAGAGAATGGATTCAGTGCTCCAACATTTAAATGTAGTTATTTGTTATCTGGTTTTATTCTTCCAACTTACAATTCTGAAAGCCTGTCAGCTGCAGAATCATCTCTGCAAACACCTACTAATGAGAAGTAATGATCAAAACGAATATGGAAAATACAGCTGGCCTAGCAGGAAGTCATTTCTTCCAGTTGTGCTCAGATATTGCAAAAAATATTCTGTAACATTATTGTGATTTTTATAACAAATAACATATGGTAACATAATCCACCAGTGGTATCCTGCCACAGGATAACTTATGCGTACCATAATACCAGTTTGTAGCTGAAATAAAGTTGTCAAATAGTATATGGAGAGAATTCTTTACATTATACTGTAACCATCTTACTTGCATTATAACTGTTATTTTCATAAATATGATCAACTGCAATAATAAACTTGGAGACAACTCTAGTGTCTTTTGAAAAAAAATTTTCTTTTGGTTATGCCATATTCTAATTTCTACATTGATCTTGCATTTGTCTTGGTGACATTCCATGTTTTACTCAGAAACAAATAAGATATTTAACTTCCTAAATGCTAGAAAATGAGGCTGTCAAATTGTTTGAATTCCTAAGAGCTAGTTTTAGTATAAAAATGATTCCAATGGTACTGAAGTAATTCTAGGTTAAGGGCCAAGCAAAGTTGCTGATCTTAAACTTGCATTTCCTCATTCAGCAGCAAAGGCACCAAGTGATCACCTTTTGACTTTTCATCTAATTGACTTTAAGGATTTTTACTGAGGCTAGACACGAGTAGCTGAGGGTGGAGCAGAGATGCTTATGCTAACATGGTAATCCCTAGTGATCAGAACAGACGCTAAAGACTAAGTAGGTAGAGTTCACAAGTACAATACATAGTCTAGGATAAAGGGTAGCTGATACAACAAGCAAAATTATCATTCCATGGTGGATTCCACTGACAGGTGCAGAATACAGCAAATTAAAAATACCATTGAGGACTAGGGGTGCAGCTGAGTGCTAGAACTCTTGCCTAGTGTTCAGGAGGTCCTGGACTCAATCCCCAGCACCACAAAATGAAAATAAAACAATATATGTACCTAGGTACAGTGGTTAGAGATTGAGAGATTCATATACACACACACACACACACACACACACACACACATATACATACATACACATACATATACACTAATACATATATACATAGACATTTATGTGTGTGTATATGTACACATATGTGGAACTATACATACATATGTACATACATAGATATATACACATATATATGCATATATATAAATGCATATGTATATATACGTGTATATATTCAGATATGAGATATGCATACATACACATGTACATATAGATGTCTATGTATATCAATGCATATATACACACATATATACATAGATTTATATATATATACATGTGTATTATATATGTGTGTGTGTATATATGTATACATGTATATTTATCACTGGAAAGTGATAATAATTTAGATTATCATAAATTCTTCACTGAATTAGCTTTGACCAAAAGTAACTGTCCACTAATTCCAGCAATATGATCTAGATGTCAATAAAGTCATTTAAGATTTGTGTTAACTCAAGAAACTACACAGGGTATAGTAAAGAGGGTAAAGGTTACTCAAACATTTCATATTTAAATATGAGTCTATAAGAATATAAGATATAATAATAAATATAATATAATATTTATAATATAATTATAAATATTATATAATATATATTTATAATATAAATATAAATATTATATATTATATTATATAAATATGCTTATAATTTATATATTATAAATATAAATATTTATAATATTTATATAATATATAATATATAAGAATAAATTATTTCTTATTTAAATATTTTTATTAGTGGTTGATGGACCTTTATTTTATTTAATTATTTATACACAGTGCTGACAATCAAACTCAGTGCCTCACAGATGCTAGGCAAGCACTCTACCACTGAGCCACAACCCCAGCCCAGAGTCTATATTTCAGTATGGTAAGTCACTAGTAGGACACATCACTAGTATACTGACTGTCACACATAAATATAATGCTCTTTTTTTCCTGGCTCCATAGTGTCTATATCCCTCACTGTGGGGATGAGTCTGTACTTGATTTCTATGTCAGTCTTAAGCTCTTAATGCATCCTGTTCTTAGCCTCATATAACCTAAAGATTCCAAGATAAAGTTAAATTTGTTCTACTTGTGTCTGCTATTGGTAACAGAATTTATGCCTGATTTTTGAGAACTTGTCCCCACCTCTTACTGCAGTATTATTTTTTTGAAGCTGTGAAATATTTAGTAGAAGTATAATATTTTAATACCTTAGAAAGATGTTCAGAGGTGATATGTAGAATGAAAGAAAGTGAAAAGCTTAGTGGCAAAAAGATGACTGGAAAGGTCTTATGCAAAATCTCTGGGTATAAGTCAAGACCAATGTGGCAACAGAGAGAGAAGAGAGAAAGGTCAGAGGGACCCTGAGTTGGAAATACAGAGGGAATGAAGGAAATATTTCTGAGTTGCTATTAATGACAATATGGCAACATCTTTGATAGAGAACAGGAATGTGAGAGGGAAACACACCTTTATGTCAAGGTTGATATTTTTGGATGCAATCATCCTGAATTAACATTGGGCATACATGTTTAGAAATAATCCTCAAGGAGCTGATATAAGGGTCCACATATGGATGCACAGATTAGTATGGGTGAATAAAAAGAAGCCATTTAAAATTGGGCATTAGAGAAACCTGGGTTTAAAAAAAAAAAAAAGGAATCATGGGTCATTCTAAAAGAGAACTGTGTTCAAACAAAAATTATTTTTTTTGAGAGGGGAGAAGCAGCCAGGATTTGGCAATTTAGTGAGATGTACCCTCATGTTCTTAGAATGAGTATTATTTAAGGTCCGCAGTTTATTTAAAAAGAAGAAAGTTTTCAAGTCAATTTGATCATGAATCAATTCACTATTTCCTACATGCCTGTTTCACTATGATAGTCCAGCAACAAATCTAGATGTTGTAAGTTCAAAGTGAATCATGAGCTGTTCCAACATGGATAGCACCATCTTCTGCAAAATGTCAGTCAAACTAGACATTGGTCTACATAATTAAGACAGAGGAAGTTTCACCTGAAAACAACAGAAGTGGCTACATTGCTCACACTGGTTTAAGACAGCAATCAAGTTCATGGCATGATTAGTTACTCCCTGCTTTCCCTACTTGTATTAGACTTCAATAACGTGGTGGCAGGAAGGCAACCAAAGCTCTGAAGAGGATGGTCTGATCTACCTAAAATGCTAATGTATGGCAAATGCCCTGTATATGGTAACATACTACATAGACAAAACTATCATTGCTTTCTCTGCAAAGGGAATTTATTCTCCCTAACAATAGACAAACTCTAGATACATCATTTAGAATTGACTTTATGAATAGTGAAGTATAAAATAAAGTTCTTCATGGCTTTCTTGCCTGTAGGTAACTGAAGCTATGAAATCACCCATTTCCTATGACAGTCAGTTTTATGTGTCAACTTGGCTGGGCCATGAGGTACCCCAAAACTTAGTAAAACATTATTCTGGGTGTTTCTGTGAGAGTATTTTCAGATGAGATTAAAACTTAAATTGTTAATACACAGCAAAGCAGACTGTTCTCCATAGGTGGGTGGGCTTTATCTAGTGTAATAAAAAGAACAACTTCCTCTGAGCAAGAGGAATTTCTCCTATGACTTCCCCATGCTCATCCTGTGACAGTGCCTCTACTGGGTCTCCAGTCTTCACACCCTCCCCATAGATTCTGGAATAACCTCCTTTAATAATCACATAAACCAATTCCTTATAATAAATCTCTTTATAGATGTACTCTTGCACACACACACACACACAAACACATATCTATCTCTTGGTTCTATTTCTCTGGAGAAACCTAAAATACCTATCTATACCAATAAATCTAGAGTATAGGCATATGCCAAAGTAATAATAAAGAATTTTTTTTTAAAAATTTTCAGTATGAAAGGTTAATAAATATTATTTAAGAATGAATTTTAAAAGAATAAGCTAAGTATACACAAGCAAAATAGCACTGGGCTTAGAAGTCAATTTTTCAGCCAATGTTTTAAAAATCCATTTTAAGTCCAACTAAGCCAAACCTGCAGTATTTTGAGTTTTTCCAAAGACCATTTATTTTAAGCTCCATATCCAGTAGCAGTTTAAATTTTAGTGACATCTGAAAAACGGCTTATAGAATTTAAAAAAATAGCTTCAATTGACAAATATAAAAGGAAGCATTGGTATTTTATTCTTGTCTCAATACCTATTTCCTTTTGGCCCCTGGACTTAAGTTTTCATCCCAGGCTATGCCAACACAAATTTAGCTTCTTGAAAATTGCTAAATATATGCCAAATGCAAATGGACACAAAAGCAAAAAAGAAAAATCATTATTCTTTGAATTAAGCACTATTTAAATCATAAGACTCTAGGCTCCTGTCCCAGAAGTCAACTCTCATCCCCTGTCAGTCCTCATTGGCATTCTTACACGGTCATATTTTCTGAGCTTCTGCCTACAAGGTATCATGGCGATGCTGAAGGGCATAGGGAAGACCAACTCATCGTTCTAGGCTACAGGGATTAGCACTGAAGTAAAGGAAAACAAACTCTTCTGCAAAGATAAAATAATCAGCAGCACAAAAGGAAATGAAGGCAATAATGCTTTAAAAATAGCCCCTAATATATTCTCCTCCTTTAGTAATGTGATTTTACTCCATGATGTTCAGACACCATATTTATCCAAGGAATGGGAAAAACAACTGCTGGGAAGAATGAGGTTGAGACTTAGAGAGAAATTGGGTAGAGACAGGGAGAACAGAGATGGGAAGAGTTCAAAACTAGGCATCTAGATTTGCCTTTCAGCTTTTAAAGTTAGGAATGGAGAGTACTGAAAATCCTCCAGATAGATGGTGAAAATATCAGAAAAGGAGACTCTGAACAAGTAACCTAAACTTGGCTTGAGCTCTAAAGGCACGTTATTGATTATGGGCTTCAAAAGCAGATGCCAGCACAAAGATGCCAGAAGATTCTGGAAATAAACAAATAAAACAGAAAAAAAATATATATATATAGAGAGAGAGAGAGAGAGGAAGAGAAAGAGAAATGAGTATTATAGATCAGTGGTTCTTCTATGAACAGAGCACCTAGGAAAAAATTCTCACTGGTCTAGAACAGAATAACAAAATGAGAACTATGTATTAAGCTTTTTATAGAGTTATTCATTTTATGCTTTTCTTAATATGGGAACTGTAATCTATGTCATAAAGTTATGGGAATATGAGATGAGTGTTTTATCAGAAATAATCTCTAAAAGAATGGCATCAACACCATGTAACCTCCATAATTTCATATATGTGAGGGGGGGTTCTGCTTTTAGCAAATTGTGTTTATTCATTAAATCAAAAGCCCAGTAAATTAGTAATATAATACAAGTGTTGAAATAGACCGAAATGTGTACTCCCAAAATGTATGTGCTGGAAGTTCTAACCACTGAAAAACCGGTACCTCAGAATATGACTGTACTTGGAGATATGTTCTTAAAAGAGTTACTTAGGAAAAAATGAGGATTTAAGAGTGGATCCTAGGGGAGATTCAAGATAGCGGACTAGAGGAAGGCTGCGCTCCTTGTCGCTCCCTAATGCCGGATTCAAGCAGAGGATATCTGTTTCTTGGTGACACAGTTTTTGCTGCTTATTGATCCCCTGGTGTTTACCCATTTGTCTGCTGTGATGACCTGCAGTCTGCCAGCATATTGACGCCTTTTTTGAGAGCAGATTGCTCACTGTCAGGCGTCTATCATCCGCCATTTGCCTGCCTCTTGCCTGTCCATTGCCTGCCTTACTCCTATCCATCACCCAACACTGGAGGTTCACCTCCCGATCTTCCGACAACAGTCAGCAAACTGATCGCCAACCACCAGTGGAGCACCAGCTGCCTGCTGCTGCTTGGAAGTCCAACCCCTGGTCGGACTGACTGAGACCCATCTCCAGGATACCTCAGACCGACTGATTACTCCCTGCCTCTGGGGCCCTCACATCACTGACTGCTCCCTGCTGCCAGGACCCCCAGACCAACTGACTGCGCCCTATCATAATATCATATCATATATCATAATAATTTAAGAATTATTGGGATTGAGGAAGGCACAGAGATACAAACCAAAGGAATGAACAACCTATTCAATGAAATAATATCAGAAAATTTCCCAAACCTGAAGAATGAAATGGAAAATCAAATACAAGAGGCTTACAGAACACCAAATGCACAGAATCACAACAGATCCACACCAAGACACATTATAATGAAAATGCCTAACATTCAAAATAAATATAGGATTTTGAAGGCCGCAAGAGAAAAGCATGAGATTACATATGGAGGAGACCAATACAGATAGCAGCCGACTTCTCAACCCAGACTCTAAAAGCTAGAAGGGCCTGGAACAACATATTTCAAGCTCTGAAAGAACATGGTTGCCAACCAAGAATCCTATACCCAGCAAAACTAACCTTCAGATTTGAAGATGAAATAAAATCCTTCCATGATAAACAAAAGTTAAAAGAATTTACAAATAGAAAGCCTGCACTACAGAATGTTCTCAACAAAATATTCCATGAGGAGGAAATGAAAAACAACAATGGAGGGCAGCAAAGGGAGGAACAACCTTAGAGGAAAAGCACTCAAAGTAGAAACCAAGCCAAATTAAAAACCAAAAATAAGCCAAATGACTGGGAATACAAATTATTTCTCAATAATAACCCTGAACATTAATGGCCTAAACTCATCAATCAAAAGATATAGACTGGAAGAATGGATTAAAAAGAAAGACCCAACAATATGCTGCCTGCAAGAGACTTATCTCATAGAAAAAGACATCCACAGACTAAAGGTGAAAGGATGGGAAAAAAACCTACCACGCACATGGACTCAGTAAAAAAGCGGGGGTTTCTATCCTTATATCAGATAATGTGGACTTCACACCAAAGTTAGTCAGAAGGGATAAAGAAGGACATTTCATACTGCTTAAGGGAACCATAAATCAGGAAGATATAATGATAGTAAATATTTATGCCCCAAACAATGGTGCATCACTGTACATCAAACAAATCCTTCTCAATTTCAAGAATCACATAGACCACAACACAATAATTCTGGGCGACTTTAACGCACCGCTGTCACCACTAGATAGATGCTCCAAACAAAATTCAACCAAAGAAACCATAGAACTCAATAACACAATCAATAACCTAGACTTAATAGACATATGTAGAATATTCCATCCATCAACGAGTGGATACACTTTCTTCTCAGCAGCACATGGAACCTTCTCGAAAATAGACCATATGTTATGCCACAAAGTAGCCCTTAGGAAATGCAAAAAAATAGAGATACTGCAGAACATAATGGACTGAGAGTAGAAATCAATGACAAAATAAAAAAGGGAAGTTACTCCAACACTTGGAGACTAAATAATATGCTATTGAATGAAACATGGATAACAAAAAACATCAGGGAGGAGATTAAAAAATTCTTAGAGGTCAATGAGAATGATGATACAACATATCAAAATCTTGGGACACTATGAAAGTGGTACTAAGAGGAAAATTCATTGCATGGAGCGCATTCCGGAAAAGAATGAAAAGTCAAGAACTAAATGACCTAATATTACAGCTCAAAACCCTAGAAAAAGAAGAACAGAATAACAGCAAAAGTAGTAGAAGACAGGAAATAATTAAAATCAGAGCTGAAATCAATGAAATTGAAACAAAAGAAACTATTCAGAAACTTGACAAAACAAAAAGTTGGTTCTTTGAGAAAGTAAACAAAATAGACAAACCCTTAGCCACACTAACAAAGAGAAGGAGAGAGAAGACTCAAATTACTAAAATTCAGGATGCAAAAGGAAATATCACAACAGACACCACTGAGATACAGAATATAATGAGAAGCTACTTTGAAAATCTGTATTCCAACAAAATAAAAAGTACCGAAGACAATGACAAATTTCTAGAGACATATGCTCCTCCCAAACTGAACCAGGGACATACACGATTTAAACAGATCAATATCAAGCAATGAAATAGAAGAAGCCATTAAAAATCTACCATCTAAGAAAAGTCCAGGACCAGACAGATTCTCAGCAGAGTTCTACAAGACCTTCAAAGAAGAACTCGTTCCAATACTTCTCAAAGTATTCCAGGAAAAAAGGAGGGTACCCTACCAAACCCATTCTATGAAGCTAATATCACCCTCATACCTAAACCAGGAAAAGACAAATCAAGGAAAGAAAATTTTAGACCAATATCCTTGATGAATACAGATGCAAAGATCCTTAACAAAATATTGGCAAACCATATCCAAAAACATAATAAGAAAATTGTTCACCACGATCAAGTGGGGTTCATCCCTGGAATGCAAGGATGGTTCAACATTCGTAAATTAATAAACGTAATCCATCATGTCAATAGACTTAAGGATAAGAATCACATGGTTATTTCAATTGATGCAGAAAAAGCATTCGACAAAATACAACACCCTTTCATGCTCAAAACATTAGAAAAAACAGGGATAGTAGGAACATACCTGAACATTGTAAAGGCTATTTATGCTAAGCCCATGGCCAACATCATTCTTAATGGAGAAAAACTGAAACTGAAACCATTCCCTTTAAAAATGGGAACAAGACAGGGATGTCCTCTTTCACCACTTCTATTCAACATTGTCCTCGAAACTCTAGCCAGAGCAATTAGGCAGACTAAAGAAATTAAAGGGACACGAATAGGAAAAGAGGAACTTAAGCTTTTTATTTGCGGATGACATGATTCTATATTTAGAGGATCCAAAACCTCCTCCAGAAAACTTCTAGACCTCATCAATGAATTCAGCAAAATAGAAGGCTATAAAATCAACACGCATAAATCTAAAGCATTTTTATATGAAAGCGACAAAACAGCTGAAAGGAAAATGAGGAAAACAACTCCATTTCCAATAGCCTCAAAAAAAATCAAATACTTGGGCATCCATCTAACCAAAGAGGTAAAAGATCTCTACAACGAAAACTACAAAACATTGAAGAAAGAAATTAAGGAATACCTTAGAAGATGGAAAGATCTCCCATGTTCTTGGATAGGCAGAATTAATATTATCAAAATGGCCATACTACCAAAAGTGCTATACAGATTCAATGCAATTCCAATTAAAATCCCAATGATGTACCTCACAGAAATAGAGCAAGCAATCATGAAATTCATCTGGAAGAATAAGAAACCCAGAATAGCTAAAGCCATCCTTAGCAGGAAGAATGAAACAGGGGGTATCGCAATACCAGAACTTCAACTATACTACAAAGCAATAGTAACGAAAACACATGGTATTGGCACCAAAATAGACAGGTAGATCAATGGTACAGAACAGAGGACATGGACACAAACCCAAATAAATACAATTTTCTCATACTAGACAAAGGTGCCAAAAATATGCAATAGAGAAAAGATAGCCTCTTCAACAAATGGTGCTGGGAAAACTGGAAATCCATATGCAACAGAATGAAACTAAACCCCTATCTCTCACCCTGCACAAAAGTCAACTCACAATGGATCAAGGACCTTGAAATCAGACCAGAGACCCTGCATCTTATAGAAGAAATAGTAGGTCCAAATCTTCACCTTGTTGGCTTAGGATCAGACTTCCTTAACAGGACTCCCATAGAACAAGAAATAAAAGCAAGAATCAATAACTGGGATAGATTCAAACTAAATAGCTTTCTCTCAGCAAAGGAAACTATCAGCAATGTGAAGAGAGAGCCTACAGAGTGGGAGAATATCTTTGCCAATCATACTTCAGATAGAGCACTAATTTCCAGAATTTATAAAGAACTCAAAAAACTCTACACCAAGAATACAAATAACCCAATCAACAAATGGGCTAAGGAAATGAACAGACACTTCACAGAAGATGATGTACATGCATTCAACAGATACATGAAAAAATGCTCACCATCTTTAGTAATAAGAGAAATGCAAATCAAAACTACACTAAGATTCCATCTCACTCCAATTAGAATGGCGATTATCAAGAATACAAGCAACAATAGGTGTTGGAGAGGATGTGGGAAAAAAGGTACACTCATACATTGCTGGTAGAGCTGCAAATTAGTGCAGCCACTCTGGATAGCAGTGTGGAGATTCCTTAGAAAACTTGGAATGGACCTACCATTTCACCCAGCTATCCCACTCCTTGGCCTATACCCAAAGGACTTACAATCAGGTACTACAGAGATACAGCCACATCAATGTTCATAGCTGCTCAATTCACAATAGCCAGACTATGGAACCAACCTAGATGCCCTTCAATTGATGAATGGATAAAGAAACTGTGGCATATATATACAATGGAATATTACTCAGCCATAAAGTATAATAAAATTATGGCATTTGCAGGCAAATGGATGAAATTGGAGAATATCATGCTAAGTGAGATAAGCCAATCTAAAAAATCCAAAAGACGAATGATCTCACTGATAAGTGGATGATGACACATAATGGGGGGGGGGGGAAGAATGGAGGAAGGAGGGATTTTATAGAGGGAAAAGAGAGGTGGGAGGGGTGGAGGGGATGGAAAAAAATAACAGAATGAATCAAACATCATTACTCTATGTAAATGTATGAATATGCAAATGGTATGCTGTTACTCCATGTACAAACAGAAACAACATGTATCCCATTTGTTTACAATAAAAAAAATAAAAATAAATAAATAAAAAGAGTGGATCCTACATCAATTCACTGTGTTCTTATAAGAAAAGGCTGTTAGGATGCCGAGCAAGAAACCAAGAGTGCATGTGCACAGAGGAACAAGCATGTGAAACAGCAGCAAAATAGAGGCCATCTGCGTCAAGGTGAGGGAAGACACCAAGTCTCCTGGCAACCCTCCTTTATTTTGGATTTCTCATTTCCAGAACTGTGAGAAAATAAATTTCTTAAGTTTAAGTCATCCAATCTGTGATATTTTAGACAGTTAGGGACCACTATTGTATAGAAGAGGAAGAAATAGACCTTAAGAAAATGAAGCCATTAAGCTATGGAAAACTATTTTGAGATGTTTAGTAATCAAATGGGAGGGGAGACAACAGAATGTCAAAGGAGGGAGGACGGTTGAGATCTCACTTGCTATTACACCCTGCTCTTTTCAACCATGTTGTTCTCTGGGCACCTTAAGATGAATTATGCCTCAAAGAGAGATTGCCTGAGGTGACTGTCCCTCCCACTATTGGTCATTCAGAGCTCCTTACAAACTTTGTTCTTGAAACTACAATTCTCAGGATGGAATCCAACCCAAGCTATTTAAGGTCACCTAGTTCTGCCACTCACTTCATACACTGTACTCTTCCTAGATCATTTTTAATCATTTTTCCCAAAGGTATGTTTTAAATCTTAACTTCAAGTCTTTGTTTATCTTTTCCTAAGGCAATTTAGAATGACATCTATTTCAGGAGATACACAAGAAGAAAACTATAGAGTAACACATGAATTTATGGCAATGGATACACATACACACACACACACACACGCACATTCTATTGAAGTGTTTCTTTAAATGCAAGGTTTAGAGAGTTATCAGTTACCTCAAGAGTGTACTATTCTCAGTAGTAGTTCTTTGGTTTGAATTATTCAGGACACCAACTGAAATTACTGCCTTAGTTTTCATTATATACAAAACCCAAGTCAATAAAAATGAAGCTGATTTCTGAAATAGAACTCAGTAGCATTTACATCATTTTAGAATAATGAAAAAAGGGCATGGATCTTTCATACCTCTCTTCCCCAATTAGTAAAGAAAGTACCTTAAGCCAGCGATGAATAACTTCATCTCAAGAGATAAATATAAAAACTATACTTTCTTGGGTTTTGTCTCCGTTTCTTCCTTCATGCTATATTAGGATACAACAAGAAATATATTTTCATTTTTGTGGCCATTAAAGAAGAACCAGGGTGGTAGAAAATGAAATATAGCTCATTTGGACTGAGCTCAGTTTAACGAGGCTGACCTTTTTGGGTGCCTTTTGATGTTTTTCTTGGTTCCAAACAGGCAAACACAAACTTTATTTTGAGGAAATATCTTAATCATCCCTCATTTCATAATGCCAAATCTTAAACAGATAAACTATAGAAGTGCCACCTTCACAGATGCTTCATTCCTTCCCAGTCACCAGCATTAAGTAGGAGTTAACTTTAATTAAAAATAAAAAAAACAGCAGACAGATATTTATATAAATTAAATGGAATGACAAAGGTTCATTCTGGCTAAATTATATTTTAGTTGTACAGTGGCCTCGGTTGGTAAGATATATTTATCATATATATGGCAGATGGGAGCTATTAAAAATTCTTTTTATCATTTGCTCTCCTTCCTAAAGCATCTCAATATCAAAGTGTTGTTATTAAGTGTCCATAGTATAGCATACTGCATGAGAGATTGGGGTAAAGATAAACAATAAAATATATTTTGAAATTAATTTGCGTTTTGGTTGGGAAATAGTTACATGAAAAATGAGCAGTTGTATTAACTTAGAAAGGTAATTAAGGCTATAAATTCACTTAAAAGTTCAAAGTACAGAAAGTCACAGAGTTGAAAAGAAGTTAAGGGAAAGATACAAAAAACAAAATAAACTGATTTGACAAAAGCAAAAGATTTGTGTAGTAGAATTACAATTAAGTGATTAATAACTGGGATCAGATATACAAACAATTATCTGAGGGCTTGACAGATCACATTCTAGAATTTGGAATCCCCAATAACATAATAAATAAGCCAAAGTTCGGGGCTGGGGATGTGGCTCAGTGGTAGAGTGCTTGGTGCACTGGGTTCAATTCTCAGCACCACATAAAAATAAACAATAAAGGTATTGTGTCCATCTACAACTAAAAAATAAAAATAAAAAATAAAAGCTAAAGTTCTCTGAAAAGGGAACTCAAATGACTTAAGTCACATCTCAGTCATTAAGACACATCTGGCTACTTCATTACTCAAGCTTCAACACTATTTTCAAATATGGTAAGAAATTAGAAGCATTCCAAGAATATCCAGCTACATTTTTAGAATGCTAATATGTTTTATACTATATTTCTTATGCTTTGCTTTCACTAGCATTTAAAAGATAGTATGTTAGGGAGGGGAAAAGGAAGAAAGAAACGTGTCCCAACTTAAAAGTTAATGCATTCACCAACCATATCTTTGGAACTCCTGCCTTATACTTAACATTTACAGTATAACAACAACTAAGTCTCAAATATATTTAACTACTCCATTCGGCAAATGGTACCTAGTACTAAAACCAGGTACAAGTACCAGGTACTAAGTGCAAGGTACCATGCCAGGTTGATAATACAGTGAGAAAAAAAGGCCAAACAAAATCAATTAGTGAACAAGACAACAAAACAAAATCTTCCAGTCCATGCTGACTTTACATTCTAGAAGGTTATCATAATGCAATAATCTCAAAAATAAATCAGTTAATTACATAAATACATGATTGTCATAAATGTAAGAGATAAAATTATGCACTTCAGGAAGTGACCTAATCAAGGAAACTTTCCTTTGAAAATGATGCTTAACAGGAGAAATTAAAAATAAGAAATAATTAGCTGAGAGGAGAAATTTCTGTAACAAATAAGCAGCCTAAGCATAGTTCATGAGAAGAGAGGGGTCATGGAATGGTATTGCAAAACTGTCACTATATTTTGATGTGATCACAGGGATCTGCATGCACTAATTCTTCAAATTAAATCTGGCCCTTCAACTGTTATTATAAATAAAGCTTTATTCGAACTTTTATTTGTATATTTGCATACTTTTATTTGCATATTTCTGTAGCTGTTTTACCCACTAAAAAGGCAGAGTTGGGCAATTATCATAGATCCTGGATGGTTCACCCAGTCTAAAACATTTACCAGCTAGCCCTTTGCCAATCCCTTTTATAAGTTCTTAACCAGTTATATAAAACATTGCATTTAGGAATTTGCCAAATTTTTCAAAATCTTAATCACTTTGGGACAAATTACATCAAAGAAACTGTTACTGTTTTCTTTTCTTTTCTTTTCTTTTAAGGTTACCAGAGGATACTTTTCTAATAGAATCATAAGTAGGTCCTCAAAATTTAAGTCGACTGACATTTTATTGTCCTATTTAAAAAAGAGGAAGCAACTCAGCCCTGTCAGCCTGACTACTGAACCAATACTCTGAGGTAGAGCAAATATTTCAAAGAGTATTGCTCTAGACTAGAGTAGTAAGAAAGTATCACACATTCCCAAATGATCCATAAGTCTTTATAAAATAAATTTTATCATACAGGAATGTTAAAGTAATAACAACCACCTAATACTCCACAACTTCAAAACTTTACATTTTTTGTCATATTTTCTGTGTCTAGATACTGTGATTGTTTACAAACTGTGTGTTTACAAACCTTTTATAGAAGTGTGTGTGTGTGTGTGTGTGTGTGTGTGTGTATCCCCTGCAGGTTGCATGATTCTTCATTCCTAAGTTCTTTAGACTGGCTGTCTTAAAATAAAGCTGTCTCTTACATAATCACAATACTACTATCATATCATGGAAAAAAGCAATAAATTTCTCTAATAGAAAATGTACAGTCAACATTTATTCATTTGACTTGAACCAGTTATAAAACTCATGCCTTGACATTGCCTATGTCTCTTTGGACTTTATCATTCTATGACAGGTGCCCATTAGTTTTTTTTTTTTGTTTGTTTGTTTGTTTGTTTTGTTTTGTTTTTTTCCATTATATTGACTTTCTGAACAGACTAGAACAATTGCTTTATAGGACATCTTACATCTGGAATTGTCCCATTGTGTGTGTCTTTAGTGTTTGTGTTCATTCCCTGGAAGTTGGTTTGTAACATATTGAACCAAAACTCATGAGTCATACTAATGCTCATAGAATAAAAAATAATGAAGACAGCAAAAACAAACAAAACCAGATCAAAAACAAACATTAATCTCATTGCAAGTGAATACTGCATTCATTTTTTATCTTGAAAATTTTTAGAAAGTGAAATAAGCATTTAGCTTGCTTTCCTAAGAGAAGTTATATTTCATCCCAGCTAATGAGAAAAGACACTTCTTTGTTAAAAACTTTCAATATTGAAGGAAAGACAAGATCAAAAAATTACTTTTCCACCATGCCAAGAAAAGACAGACTGATGAAAAGGTAAACAGGTGCTGAAATGATGGCCTGAAAGATGGTTTTAGTAGCTAGCTACTAAAGAAATGCCCCTCCCCTTCCCAAGTACCTGATTGTTACAAAGCAAATATCACAACCTTAGAATAGAAGAAATAATGAGCAGGCATCACTAACTGGGGTGGTCAAATGTAGCATTACTAAGAGTGGGTGACCTGATTTTATGGCTTCCTGACATGACACAATGTAAAACACACAGAATCACTTCTGAAATGTTCTTGCAAAACATTTTTTTTTTTACCTGAATTTATTAAAGCCTTTAAACCTAACAATTGATTGTTCCAGGTAGGGACTGGTTGAAACAATGTCATATATACAATTCTGTAGGTTTTAAGTATACTTGAAATAATGAGGTAAAGTGTGGTATCTCCTGCCTGTAATTCCAGAGGCTCAGGAGGCTGAGGCAAGAGGATGGGAGTTCAAATCCAGCCTCAGCAATTTAATGAGGTCCTAAGCAACTTAGGGAGACCCTGTTTAAAAGAAAAAAACCGGGTGGTGGAGGCTGAGGATATGGCTCAGTGGTTAAGCAACCCTGCATTAAATCCCTGGTGGAAGGAAAGAAAAAAAGAAGGAGGGCAGGGGAGGGGAGCGGAGGGGAGGAAGAAGGAAGGACAGAAGAAAGAAACAGTGATTTTTCCTTACAGTAATAGGTGGGACATTTCTTTTCACAGAGGACCCAGGGATTAACTCAGAATGTCTCCCTACAAGGATGTGAACTACGTAAGAAGGGTTCACTCCTATGTTCAAACTTTTACTTATCTTGCAAAACTGGGTGACCTTGATCACCACAGCTCTTTCTCAGGGTCTCAGTCTCTCTATTAGTTGAAAAAGTTTGGAGCAACATCTCTCCCACCTTGCACATCACATTTCCAAGCATTTTTAAGATACTGAATACAGTTTTGTGTACGGTGTAGTAGTGAAAAGCAGAGATTCAGGATCCAGCCGCCTGGATACAAATTCTCTGATCTGCCACTGCCCTAGTTTCTCTACATCTCCAGCCCTCTCACCCATGAAATGAAGGTATCTCAATTATGTGACCTCCCATAACAACGGGGTTATTGTGAAGATTTATTCAGTTAGCATAGAAAATGCCCAGGAAATTGACTATGGCAAAATAAGCTTTTTTTTTTTTTTTTTTTTTTTTTTTTAATTTATTTTTTTATTGTAAACAAATGGGATACATGTTGTTTCTCTGTTTGTACATGGCACAAAGGCATACCATTTGTGTAATCATAAATTTACATAGAGTAATGTTGTTTGATTCATTCTGTTATTTTTTCCCTTCCCCCTACCCCTCCCACCCCTCTTTACCCTCTATTTTGATTATGCATTATATACTGTTAGTATTTAACTTTCTTATTTAAAATTATAGTTGGATTTTTTTTATCATGGAATTTTTTAAGAAATATTTTTAATTATAGATGTATACAATACCTTTATTTCATTTATTTATTTTTATGTGGTGCTGAGAATCAAACCCAGTGCCTCACACATATGAGGCAAGTGCTCTACCACTGAAACACAACCGAAGCCCATTATTGGTAGTGATTATTAAGATGAGGCCAGAAGCCAATATATGGTAGAGTTATACATATTTTTGTTGTCACTGTGATTGTCCTAACAGGCATCTGACACTGTAATGAAAACAGTGCTCCAGGTTGTAGGCTGGTTTGACATCTAAAAGCCCCTTCCAACTCCCTTTGTTCCCCTATTATAACCAGGAATGGTTAAGTGACATACTCCTGATATGTAAGTAGTTAGTAGAAAATAACTAGTGGACCATCTAGCAAAATTTTTGAATAGGAGAGACTTGGCTGGTATTGCTTTCATCTTTATTCTGTCACATTTTCTGTCTGAAATACAGATGAAATGTTAGGAAGTGCAGTAGCCATCTTGCTCATGGGAGGTCAAAACTCAAGGGCCTCTGGAAGACAGAGGAGACAGATACAAGAGCTGGGGGCCCCAGGGCAGCACGGAGCCCCTACAGCTGCCAGCCTGTTGATTTCTTATAAAAGGAGGAGAGTCTTCATGTGTTTAAGCCACATGTAATCTGGTTTTGCATTATTTGCTACTGAAGACAATCCTAAATGATCTATTTATTCTCTTTCACTTTATGACCCTAACTGGAGGCAGGATTATTTCTGTTTGATACCTGAAGCAAAAACATTCTTTGAGAACCTTGTTTTGAAAGGTACTATAAAGACTGAGTTTACCTACAAGTTTCATTAAGGTTTAAAACTCATTTGCTGTGGAGTTTAGGGGATAGTTCTCTTGCACTCTGGTTTGTATACGCCTCAAGAGAAAGTATGCACCAGCAGCAAACTGAGGTGGGCTAATCCAAATGACTTATCTTCAAGGCTATTACAACCATTTGATTACTCTGAGAGAGAACTATTGAATTAGTGGGAAGATTTGCAGGGAGATAAATAAGAGTTTTATTGTGGCTTATGAATTGTGAATACTTGAAGAAATGTCTGGAAGATTCATTGCATCATGATGATAGTAATCCATAATTATTCAGACACTTTAATAAACCAAAAGAAAATTTGATAATGTGATAGATACTAAAAAATTTATCATTTAGTTCTAAAATGTGGATCTTACTTCCTAGTATGTTTTGTATAGCTGATCCATCCTTTTGCTAAATAAATATGTTAGCACTCTTTATATTTTTATGCCGCTAAATAAGCATAATAAAAATGCCAGAAGAAGCTCATTTTTGAATGAAATTCAAAGTTACTCCCACTGTAGTAGGTGCCAAAAGGATGCCAGGCAATTTCCATTGCTTCAAGATTTTTGTTGAGAGTTTGATGAGTTTTAAGAAGTTAGCCCTAGAGTTTTCATACTGTCTCAAACTATAAATTTTTCTCCACTTATTTTCATAAAGTTTCCTTCCTCAATATCCTACTCCAAACCACAGATTTAAATATAGTCACAGAAATCATTCTTCTGGTCAACTCACTTCAAGACCTATAAATAATAGAATCACCATCTAAAAATCATTTGCAAAGCTCTTTTGATATTAAATTTTCAGCAGTGTCCGAACTGTGTACACCATAAGATTTAGAAGGAATTATTTCCATTCCAGAGCATCTCAAAAGCCCCAGAAAGTCAATACGTGATGTGTTTTCTTAAACACAAGAGTATCAATTATGACAGATTTGTTGTAAGAAAGTGTTCTGTCAACTGCATGAACCACCAAAGCAGAATTGTTACACTGTACACTTTAAAGTTGCAGAGTATCCAGAACATATGGAAGGAGGGGAGAAGCATATTCCAAATTGAAAGATACATGGATTCATTGACTAATTCAGCCTAAAGTTACTTTGAGGGTCAACAGTAAGTGATTTTTTTATTTCTTTGACCCACAGAAGCCTTGCAAAACTCATCTATTCCTGACACCAGCAGGGCAAGGTGCATACAAAGATGGATTATTGCAAGTCAGCACACTGGGAACTTTTTCTTCCACCATTTTTCTTTCTCTACATCCCAATGACATTGGAATGTAACACTGGGGATGATAAAATAAGCTTCCCTTCTTATCATCTCGCTCCTTCATCCCAAAGAGCATGATCAGATTCGAAGTTTGGCAGATTTCAGCTCTCCCCAGGACCACACCAAATGCACACACATATATGCATGCAAGCCTGGGTCCTGAATTAACTGAAATCCAGGGTAAACAAGAGCCAGCACAAGCACTAAGTACAACCAATCAACTCCTCTTCTTTAAGAAGAGAACTTAGACAAAGTTTCCACAAACTGGAAGTTCACATTTTAGTGGAGAATAAAGATCTCAAACAACTAAACAAACACATGATTTAATTTTAAATAGTTCCAAATTATATAAGAAAAATTAAAGATAGCAATATAGACAGGAACCTACATTTAAAAACAAGTCCTTGATGTCTATTTTTGAGAGAGGCACAAGTGAACATGGGTATGAACTCTGCATATTGGGGAGGATGGAACACAGCACAGTTCAAATTCTCCCAGCTCGCCAGGTGCCATGGCACAGGCTTGTAATATCAGAGGCTTGAGAGGCTGAGGTAGGAGGATCATAAGTTCAAGGCCAGCCTCAGCATCTTAGCAAGGCTCTAAGTAACTTAGCAAGACCCGATCTCTAAATAAAATATAAAAAAGGCTGGGGATGTGGCTTAGTGGTTAAGGGTCCTGGGTTCAATATCCGGTATCAAAAAAAAAAAAAAAAAAAGTCTCCCATGTTAAGCTGATATGATTTCATGAACATATCATTTTAGCTGGAAAAAGTAGCAAGAAAGAATTGGGCAGGGATTGACTTGTACCAGACCTCATAGACCGTAAAGAGGTAGGCAATAACTATAAAGTTTCACACAGGGAAAAATAAGATTTTAAAAATTTCTCAGTGCTGGGGATTGAGAGTGCTAGGCTAGTGATCTACCACTGAACTCCATCCCCAGCCCTTTTCATTTTATTTTGAGATAGGGTTTCTCTAAATTGCCCAGGCTGGCCTCAATCTGGCAATCCTCCTGCTTCAACCTCCCAAGTAGCTGGGATTACATGTGTGTACCACTAAGCCCAGCCCAGTGAGAAATGAGATTTATTTATATACTTAAAAGATAATGCCCTTGGCACAGAAATGGTATTACAATGCTAATTTACAGGGCTACATAGAAGAGCTCATGTACATAAAGGAGAGGACCTAGCATTTGGTATATAGTAGGAACTCAATATTAACTCGCCCTTTCTATTATTATGATGCAAGATTGCAATGAATCCCAAATCTACACAGGAGAGTGATGACATTTTTAGTAAAATTAATTTTTAACTGCCTTTCCTTATCATAAAAGTGACATACACTCTTTTAATAGAATAAATAAAACTAAGAAAAACTATCATAAAGTGAAAAATGGATATCTGCATTTCATTCTGTTAGAGATAATCACTAATTAATAGTTTTTCTTTTGATTTTTTCCTAGGCAATCCTATTTAAATAGTTGAACGATTTTTGTGTATACACCTTTGAATGCTGTTACATTTCTTTTCACATTAATTAAAGCAGGTTAAGCTTTAGGAGTTTCTAACTGCTCATATAATTTCTTTCCAGAAACCAAGCAGTATACAAAATCAGTAGTATTATCTCACACATTCGTTTAATTCTTTCACACGTCACAAATTGAGTGCACATGTATTCTCAGTAAATTCTGAACTTGTCTGATGTAAGCAGGGTAAGCCAGAATTTTTACACCAACTTGAGATGGATAAACACTTTTCAATGGTTAATTATACAAGTCATAGTTCAAATAGTCTATGGTTCAAATAATCTAAACTCAAGCTCTTTTCGCTTCTGGCCCATTGGCTTTTCCACTAACCCCTCATATCATCCTTTCCTCAGCCCATGTTCATCTTTACTGTTCATGCAGATAGACCAACACTGTTGGCATCTCACCCTGTGTTTTGTTAGAAATACCAACTCAGAGGCCCCACAACAGATCTATACGTGCAAAATACCAGATCTGCAGATGAGTCCTACATCAAGATTTGAGAAGCATGAGATAGTGCACCTCCAATCTTTTGTGGGAAGAGGGCAGGAGGACCAAGACAACCAACGTGATGCCCATTCCCAGCCTTACCTGCAAGCTGAATATAGAACCCATGGTTTCATGGAAAGAAAAGGTAAACAGTAATTTTGAGCTAAACATATCTTACTAGCCATAGATTTATTGTCTACTAAACCACAGTTTAATAATGCGCCATTTACTTGGCTAAGACCCATCAATTAAAGGGGCCTGAAGAATTTCATTTAAAAAGTAATTTTCACCTACAGACTAGTTCTTATGCAAAAACGAGATGTGTGAACAAATACTCGTTTCATCATTGATTATATTAGCATAAAACTGGCAGAGCACTAAATGTGGTCATAGGGAACTGGCTACAAACCTCATGGTCTACTTGTACAGCATCTGAAACTATGCAACCAATTGAAAAGATACCACATTGTGGAACATACTCCCAGGGTTGCTAAGTGAAAAACGAGTGAGATGCTTTGTATGTATGTGAGCATAAAAAGATATTTAAAGTCACGTAAATAAGATTTCAAAGATATGGTATACTTCTGGAAGAATGCACAAGATTCTAGCAACTTATTTTTGAGGGAGTAGGAAACTGAGTAACTTGTGGACAGAAAAAGAGAACATACAATTCACTGTTCATGTTTTTACGTATTTTGAACAATGTGCACGTATTATTTATTCTATAATTTTATATAAGCATCTACAGAAATCATTATTATTTGGGACAAGGGAAGTGGGGGGAAGGTAGTAATTGTGATGTATATAATGACAAATGTCAATCTTCACATGATGTCAAAGCAGAAAGCAGTAGATATAGCTAGATGTGCCACTTAACAATTTACCTCCACCATTAACAAGCTGGATGACTGCAGTTTAACCCTTTTTATTTAATACTATTATTTCAGAGGCAAGCAAACTCTACTGTCTACCATTTTATAATATTGTGAGGATAAAATAAGGAAGTAGATGGACAATTCAGTACAAACTGTAAAATGTTATACAAAATTAATTCTATGTTACTGAGCCTGGATGCTTAATATTTGGTATTCTCTAAATGAAACCACATCAAATATTAACCACTTCTAAGTTCTTCTCCAAAACAACCTAAATGAGTCCTCCTGAATCACAAATCTTAATATGAATCTGCTTCTGAAATCCCAGGGATATGTCAGATTTGTTTGGCATTACAAGTTCAATAATGCTCTTGCCCCATAACAAAACACAACAAAATTCCAGCTTTCTTTTAATTACTTTTGAAAACATTCTGTACATTGTAATTCTAGTAGCTTATTTTCTCTTTCCTTAAACAATGTTCTCAGCTTTCTATTTTCAGCTATTTAGGAATTGGTTTGTGGCAAGTATAGGAAAAATCTGCTCATTTTCATCTGCCAATTCCAATATGTATGAATGTTGAGGGGCTGAGGACAGGGAACTGATGATGCTGGCAATGTGGTCCTGCAATTCATTCCCTTGCACTTAACTTGTTAAGCCATAGGGCAAATAAAATGGATCCAACATACCTTCACGTGCCTCCATCTCTACCTCACCCTGGTGATACCAGGCAGGCTGTAACTATCCAAAGCACATAAGTCTGGTCCTCTTTTTCTAGGCTGCCTGTTTCTCTTTCTCTGAAAAAGGGGAAATTTTTCTGGAACAATCTTTCATGAACCATTTCACATGAAATTCTTTCACAAAAAGCCATTTTTGGACCTCTCAATCAGATGCAATTTATACCGTTGAGTCACTGCTGTAAACTGTCTTATGAAATGTCATGTTTGTGTTATTACAAATTACATTTCCTCTCCTACTATAATGCACACCCCTTGAGAACAAAACTGTGTCTTGAACATCTTTACATCTACAAAAGCATTTCATACAGAGTCGGCATTCAATGAAATATTAACTCAGTGAATACTCAACAACATTCAATAACTAATACCCCACCCCAAATCTTTAATCTATGTAATAAGATGGTTCAGTCCAACTGAAAAGCAATGAACTATAGAAGAAACGACAATGGATTGACAAAAACCTTGCCTTAAAGAAGACCTCCTTTGCACTGGAATTTACTTCCTGCAGCTACCCTATTGGGGATTTTGTTTAAAATAAAAAAGTACCATTTGTATACACAAAAGTAAATTATTTTCCAAACCATACAGTACATACAAATTAGTAAGTTATTTTCAGACACCTAGGTTTGCTTGGGTTCGTATTTGCACTTGTTAGAAACTTCATCTTCCTTGTAGACATGCATCTATTCAAAAACCAAAGGCTCAAACAATTTAAGACAAACAGAATAGAAATTTTTATTCCAAATTGGAATCCCAATAGACAGGGAAAATTGCAGTGACATTAATAACTAATGACTCAATCAAAAATTGATTTAAGACAAATTAACAAAGATGAAAGTCAAATTTAGACTCATTTAGTATGCCTTGAAGAGTTGAAAGGGAATGAAAGCCAGCAAGTGCCGAGATTTGGAGAGAAATTGCACATTTAACTTATAATATGTAGCTTTATTTTGGAATTATTTCAGTGAGTTATGTTAAAATGCACCAGAACGGGGGCTGGGTTGTGGCTCAGTGGTAGATTGCTTGCCTAGCTGGTGTGAGGTACTGGGTTTGATCCTCAGTACTACATAAAAGAATAAAGAAATAAAATAAACATTGTGTTCATCTACAAAGAAAAAAATATTTTTCTAAAAAATGCACCAGAACTTATATACAATTTTTCTAACATCAAGACTGAGTCACCATTCATCAAATCTCCATATTGAACTACATTAAGGTTTCTGATGCATTCTATCCTTGGGTACAGTTTCGTAACTCTGATCACAAGTCAGTAATTTTTTTTTTGGTACTGGAGATTGAATCCAGGGGCACTTTACTACTGAGCCACATCCCAGCCCTTTTTTATTTTAAAACAGAGTTACTAAGTTGCTTAGGGCCTTGCTAAGTTGATTAGGTTGGTCTTGAACTTTCGATCCTCCTGCCTCAGCATCCTGAGCAGCTGGGATTACAGGCATGCACCACTGCACCAGAATCAGTAAATATGATTTTAAAAAAAAATGTTTGTTCTATTTAGCTATACATGATTTTTAATAGACCAATGGAAAATCAAAAGGAAGAAACCCTGGCAAGTAGCTCCCACCATCTTCTTTAGCTATAATTTTATTGTAAACCCTAACTTTAACCTTGACTATGCCATACCCTCTTCATCCCACTGATCTACAAGTTTTAACTTGTTTGAGGTGTTTATCTCCTTTCTTCTTACTATATCAGAATTGCAATCCACAAAAAACTGTTCTAGTTAACTCCAGCAAAGGAAGCAATTTGCAATGAGGAGAAGGTGAAACCAGGATCCCACTGCTTTGGCCTTCTAGGAAGCAAGTGATCTTTCTGAGGATGCTATTGGCTCCCATCTTTTTCTCATCCTTGCCTTACTTTTGTTCATGGGGTAGCTTTCTGGTTGAGAGTACTCAATGATCCCAGTTTGCCATGTGATCCACCCCCTAGAGAGGTAAAGGCGGCCTGATTGACAGTTAATTAAAAACCAAAAGTACTGCATCCCACCAATAAGTGGGGAGGGGAGTGTCCCAGATGGTGAATGGACAGGAGGGAAGAGACAGACATTCACTATCTCTTCTGAATCAAGACCCTCATTATTTTCTTAAAATATTTCTCATAGGCAACAAACACCCACCTCAGGTAGCCAAAAAGAGAAATTTTCAGGTTTAAAATCAGGAAAACCATCACACAATAGTTTCAGCTCTCCTTTCTTCTGCTCACAGGATCCACTGAGTAGAATGTCATTAATCTTTGCTAGGTGAAATTCCATTCCTTCCAAACACATTATTTCAAAAATTACCTTCTTCATAATGATTTTCCTAACCTCTGCAAGAAGAATTAATCAGTCCTGCTCCTGTAATTTCAAAGTGCATTCTTCATAACCCCATGGACTTGCCCTGGGTTGCAGTTAATTGTTTAAGTGCTAGACTCCTTGATGGGATCCTGAGCACATGCAAGCAACAGACCTGCTTGCAAGAACAGCTCTGGATCATCTACTCCAACCTGGTCAGTATGTCTGCCACAATGTGCTTTGATGACATTTATAAACTATAGAATGACAAACTGAAAATTTTCTTCTAGATATTCTAATGATTCTGTTATATAGCAAGGGCCAACAGAGCAATGACCCACCATGGAGCTGAGGCAGCCAAGGTAGTCCTATTGTGGGGTTTTGTGATTATGATGGAAAGATGTCAGATATGTCCCTCAGAGTAGCAAACATCAATTTATTAAAAGGGATAGGAGAAGGGGAAAGGGGGACATGCTCAAGGAGTCCGCCGATAAGGGAAAAGGACAGGGTACCTCTCCTACCCTCCGGTTTTAATTGGAGGTCCCAGAGTCTCCTATCCAGGTCTATCACTTGATTTTTTAAAAAAATATTTTTGTAGTTGTAAATGGACAGATGCCTTTATTTGTTTATTGTTATGTGGTGCTAAGGATCAAACCCAGTGCCTTACTCATGCTAGGTAATCACTCTGCCACTGAGCTACAGCCCTAGCCCCATCTCTTGACTTTTAATTGACAGTAGGATTGCATCCGACTTCCAAGTTCCAACAGTACATGGTCTTATGTGGTAAAGATCTAAGGCAACTCTTGGTCTCTTTGGTCCATGCCGACCAGTTGTAATTATCATATCTCACTGAGTTCTGGCATCTGGTCCATGTAAAGGTCACACAAAAAAACCCCTCTGCTCCCTTCCAGGATAATGTGTTTTCCTGTTGGTAGGGAGGAGCCTTTCCAGCCAGCATTTTTCCTGCAGGTATCAGGTTGTTTGCTGAGGAAAGTAACATATCCTATTGAATTCAGTCAAACAGGGATGGAGGTAAATTGCTTTTTAAAAGAAAGCACATGGGGGAGCTGGGGTTATAGTGCAGTGGTAGAGTGCTTGACTAGCATGTGTGAGGCCCTAGGTTTGATCCTCATGCACCACATGAAAATAAATGTATGTGTCCATCTACAACTAAATACAGTTAAATTTAAAAAAAAGAAAGCATGTGGGGGTCAGCACAGTGAGTCCACTTTATAGAATTATTCCCTTAACTTCATGTTTTCACCACTCATTCATTCTGTATGTACCAGAATAGTCACAAAACAAACATGATTTTAAAAGCTGAGTTATGAACTATAGGCCACTTTGTGGAGTGTTAACATCATAACGGTTACTTAAAAAACAAAAAGTCATGTATTATAAACTCTGAAGTCTCTGTTAGACTTTACAGAAAAGAAACTGAACAAATACATTCCTAACTACTACAAACTTAACTATCATGAATGATATTGATATCAAGAAATGATATGCAGAGAAATGCTACACTGGGGGCCATCCAAGATGGCGGACTAGAGGGTAACTGCATCTACAGTCACTCCAGAACCCAGGATTCAAGAAGGGGAGGCACTGAGAGACTTGGGTGAGTAGAGGCACAGGGTGAGTCTCCCCAACCCAGTGAAGCTCGGCCCGGGTAGCAGGCTCAGATTCGGGCAGCTTACTAGAGTAGGGCAGGGCAGCTAGAGACTTCCCTAGGCAGCCCTGCACACTCTGGTGGTGGGCTCCTCCCACACAGCAAGCCTCTTCAGCTTCTTGGAGCAGGCCCCCCAGTGAGAGTCTTTCTGCACAGAACCAGCTCCAAGTCCCTGAGCCAGTGCGGCGAGCTCCGGCCTGCAGGTTGCTTCAGGGACCAGGACAGGGCAACCAGGGACTTCCCTGAGCCAGCCCGGCTCCCTACAATGGGAAGCGCCTTTCTATGCTAGCTTCTTGGAGCAGACTGCCCAGTGAGAGCCTTTCTACCCAGAGCCAGCTCCAAGCCCTGGAACCAGTAGCGGGCTAGGGGCAGCTTTCTTCGGAAGCTCTGCATTATCAACTTACTCCAAGACTTCGGACTACTGAAGGCTGGGAGGTGATACACTGGAAAACTACAGGGACACTATAAGCCAATAGAGGAAATCTGCAATATCACAGAGTCCCACTGACATTTGACCAATATGAGAAAACAAGGGAAGAAAATGTCCCAAACAAACCTAGATACTATATCAATAAAATCCAATGACAGCACAGCAGAAGAAATGTCAGAAAGGGAGTTCAGGATGTACATAATTAAAACAATCAGGGAAGCAAACGAGGAGATGAAAGAGAAAATGCAGGCATTAAATGATCGCACCAATCAACAGTTAAAAGAGCAAATTCAGGAAGCAAGAGATCATTTCAATAAAGAGTTAGAGATAATGAAAAAACAAACAAACAGAAATCCTTGAAATGAAGGAAACAATAAACCAAGTTAAAAACTCCATAGAAAGCATAACCAATAGGATAGAACACCTGGAAGACAGAATCTCAGATACTGAAGACAAAATATTTAATCTTGAAAACAAAGTTGAACAAACAGAAAAGATGGTAAGAAATCATGAACAGAATCTACAAGAATTATGGGATATCATTAAAAGGCCAAATTTAAGAATTATTGGGATTGAGGAAGGCTTAGAGAAACAAACCAAAGGAATGAACAATCTATTCAATGAAATAATATCAGAAAATTTCCCAAATCTGAAGAATGAAATGGAAAACCAAGTACAAGAGGCTTATAGGACTCCAAATATACAAAATTACAACAGACCCACACCAAAGCACATTATTATGAAAATACCTAACATACAAAATAAAGACAGAATTTTAAAGGCCACGAGAGAAAAGAATCAAATTACATTCAGGGGGAAACCAATAAGAATATCAGCAGATTTTTCAATCCAGACCCTAAAAGCTAGAAGGGCCTGGAACAACATTTACCAAGCCCTGAAAGAAAACGGATGCCAACCAAGAATCTTATACCCAGCAAAACTTACTTTTAGATTTGACAATGAAATAAGATCCTTCCAAGATAAACAAAAGTTAAAGGAATTTACAAAAAGAAAGCCGGCATTACAGAACATTCTCAGCAAAATATTCCATGAGGAAGAGATGAAAAACAATGATGCAAATCAGCAACGGGAGGAACTAGCCTAAAGGAATAGCCAAATGAAGGAGACACCAAATCATGTCAAAAAACAAAAATGAGTCAAATGACTGGGAATACAAATCATATCACAATAATAACCCTGAATGTTATTGGTCTGAACTCATCAATCAAAAGACATAGACTGGCAGATTGGATTAAAAAGAAAAATCCAACAATAAGCATATTGCCTGCAAGAGACTCATCTCATAGAAAGAGATACCCATAGACTAAACTTGAAAGGATGGGGAAAAAACATACCATGCACATGGACACAGCAAAAAAGCTGTGTCCTCATTATCCTCATTTCAGATAATGTGGGCTTCAAGCCAAAACTAGTCAGAAGGGATAAAGAAGGACATTACATACTGCTTAAGGGAAGCATAAATCAGCAAGACATAACAATCATAAATATCTGTGCCCCGAACATTGGCTCATCCATGTACATCAAACAAATCCTTCTCAATTCCAGAAGTCAAATAGACCACAACACAATAATACTAGGCGATTTTAACACACCTCTCTCACTGCTGGATAGATCTTCCAAACAAAAATTGAATAAAGAAACCATAGATCTAAATAACACAATCAACAATTTAGACTTAACCGACTTATATAGAATATACCATCCAACAAAGAATGAATACACTTTCTTCTCAGGAGCACATGGATCCTTCTCTAAAATAGACCATATATTATGCCACAAAGCTAATGTTAGCAAATACAAGAAGATAGAGATACTACCTTGTACTCTATCAAATCATAATGGATTGAAATTAGAAATAAATGACAGAATAAAAAACAGAAACTTCTCCAATACCTGGAGATTAAATGACACACTATTATATGATGAATGGATAACAAAGACATCAGGAGGGAAATAAAAAAATTCTTAGAAGTAAACGAGAACAAAGACACATCACATCAGAATCTCTGGGACACTATGAAAGCAGTACTTAGAGGAAGATTTATTTCATGGGGCGCATTCAACAAAAGAAGTAGAAATCAACAACTAAACGACTTAACACTACAGCTCAAAGCCCTAGAAAAAGAAGAGCAGACCAACACCAAATTAGTAGAAGACAGGAAATAGTAAAATCAGAGCCGAAATCAACAAAATTGAAACAAAAGAAACAATCGGAAAAATTAACAAAATAAATAGTTGGTTCTTTGGAAAAATAAACAAAATTGATAAACCCTTAGCCACACTAACAAAGAGAAAGAGGGAGAAAACTCAAATTACTAAAATTCTGAATGAACAAGGAAATATCACAACAGACACGAGTGAAATACAAAACCTAATTAGAAGCTATTTTGAAAATCTATACTCCAACAAAATAGAAAACCTCGAAGACATCAACAAGTTTCTAGAGACATATGAATTACCTAAACTGAACGAGGAGGACATACACAACTTAAATAAATGAATTTCAAGCAATGAAATAGAAGAGGTCATCAAAAGCCTACCAACAAAGAAAAGTCCGGGACCAGATGGGTTCTCAGCCGAGTTTTACAAAACATTTAAAGAAGAGCTCATTCCAATACTTCTCAAAGTATTCCATAAAATAGAAGAGAAGGGAACCCTCCCAAACTCATTCTATGAAGCCAATATCACACTGATACCTAAACCAGACAGAGACACATCGAGGAAAGAAAATTTCAACCAATATCCTTAATGAACATCAATGCAAAAATTCTCAACAAAATTTTAGCAAATCGCATACAAAAATATATTAAAAAGATAGTGCACCATGATCAAGTGGGTTTTATCCCAGAGATGCAAGGTTGGTTCAACATCTAGAAATCAATAAATGTCATTCACCGTATCAACAGACTAAAAGTTAAGAATCACATGATTATTTCAATAGATGCAGAAAAAGCATTTGATAAAATACAGCATCCCTTCATACTCAAAACACTAGAAAAAATTTGGGTAGTGGTAACATTCCTTAACATTGTAAAGGCCATCTATGCTAAGCCCATGGCCAATATCATTCTAAATGGTGAAAAACTGAAAGCATTCCCCCTAAAAACTGGAACAAGACAGGGATGCCCTCTTTCACCACTTCTATTCAACATCGTTCTCGAGACTCCAGTCAGAGCAATTAGACAAACCAAAGAAATTAAAGGGATATGAATTGGAAAAGAAGAACTCAAACTATCCCTGTTCACTGATGACATGATTATATATTTAGAGGAACCTGGAAATTCCACCAGGAAACTCTTAGAACTTATAAGTGACTTCAGTAAAGTGGCAGGTTACAAGATCAAGGCTCATAAATCCAATGCATTTTTATACATTTCTCTTCAGAAAGAGAAATTAGGAAAACTACCCCATTCACAATAGCATTGAAAAAAATAAAATACTTGGTAATCAATCTCACAAAAGAGGTGAAAGACCTCTACGATGAGAACTACAGAACACTAAAGAAAGAAATAAAAGAAAACCTTAGAAGATGGAAACATCTCCCATGTTCTTGGATAGGCAGAATTAATATTATCAAAATGGCCATACTACCAAAAGTGCTATACAGATTCAATGCAATTCCAATTAAAATCCCAATGATGTACCTTACAGAAATAGAGCAAGTGTAAGGTTCCATATGCAGTCCGATCCACACCAAAGATGGCTCCTGAGCGGCTTCTTCTTCCCATAAGTCTCGGCTTCCCGCCACCTATTTTCCCGCCAGCGGCAAGCCGGACCAATCAGAAACTCACACGCCACTTTCTCCCTTAACCTGGAAGCCCCAAGTGTATATATGTAAGCCTCATCTTGTAATAAAGCGGACTTCTCCGGTGACCTGCTAACCTGCCTCCTTCTTCATTTTCCACGCAGTTCTTTATTGGTGCCGAAACCCGGGACGGAGTTAGCCTTCAACGGCACTCCGTTCCTCTGTTGGCAGGCCACCCTCGTCCTCTTGCTCCGGCGCTAGCTCTCGACACTCAACACCGGCTTCGAAAATTCGTAAGTTTCCCCCTGGAAGAGCACACTTTACCTCAGCTATACGCGGGAGGACTAGCCGTGACCGTCCAGTAGCCTCCCCACGCTGAGTTAAGGGGGGACAACCTCCCACCATGACCTTCATGGTCACAGTGGACCCCTGTGCCCTTCCGTCAGAACACAAAAGAGGCCAATAGAAGATACTTTATGAGGAGTGAGGAGCTTAATCTACCCCCGGGGAACCCCAGTCACCTTTCCTCTCCAACTGCCTAAATCCAGTACTGGTAACCTCGTGGCCATCCGGGTTCCTTACCCCTTCGGGAATAGCGATGGAGGTGACGATCTCCATCCCGCTTTCCCTTCCGTTCCGGCTCCGGAACCTCCGGATCCTTCTCAAGGCATTGGGGACGCCCTTTACCTTGTAGATTGATCCCCCTCCGGGTCTCCCTCGAGGCATTGGGGACGCCCTTTACCTCGCAGACTGCTCCCTCCTCGCCCGAGGTCTTCCGCTCCCTACACCCTTCTTCCCTCTAACCATGGGGACCTCCCCATCTTCCCCAGTGGCAGACACGCCCCTCCAGTGTCTCCTCAAAAATCTAGGACCTCTTTCCCTTAAGCCTGACATCAAACCCAAATTATTGACAAAATTCTGCACTCAGGTTTGGCCCCATTACCCTCTAGATAACTAGAACAAATGGCCCCCTGAAGGCTCTTTAGATCCAAATCTTTTAAGGGACCTTTTCAACTATTGCCAGCGCCTGAACAAGTGGAAGGAGATCCCTTATGTCGAAGCTTTTAGGTTACTATCCCAAAACCCCTCACTTTGCACTACTTGCTCTCCCTCCCAGGCTCTTCTGGCATGTAAGATTGCTTCCCCATTGTCCTCCCCTCCCCCATCCTCCTCTCTTGATTCTTTTGACCCGGCCGATGAGCCTCCCCCTTATAGGGCCCCTCCTCTCAACCCTATACTCCCGGAGCCACCTTCCTCCCCTCCCCCCCCCCACGCCTTGGCTCCCACGCCCATAGCTCCTACACCCACTGCTCTGCCTATTTCCTTCAGCCCGCCGCTCACGCGCTCCCGTGGACCCCCTCCGGCCCCTCCCACTTTTATGGCCCCATTAAGGGAGGTAGCTGGAGCTGAAGGTATTGTCCGTGTCCACGTCCCCTTCTCCCTGGCTGATTTATCTCAGATGGAGCGCAAATTGGGCTCCTATTCCTCCGATCCTACCACTTACATAAAGGAATTCCAATGGATTTTACAAGCCTACAGCTTAACTTTTAAAGATATATTTATGCTCCTCGCCAACACCCTCCTGACCGAGGAACGGCGACGAGTTTGGGATGCAGCTCAAACTCATGCAAATGAAACACATCGCACAGACCCTACTTTCCCTCTAGGGCCTGAAGCGGTCCCAGAAATCGATCCACAATGGGACTACAACACAAATCAGGGCATACAAGCCCGGGACCGGTTTGCCTCGTGTCTCATTGTGGGTTTAAAAAAGGCGGCCCGCAAAGTAGCTAATTTTCAGAAGGTCCAGGAAATTATCCAAAAAAAAGATGAAACCCCCACTGAGTTTCTAGAGAGGCTTACTCAGGCCCTCAGGCAATATACCACACTGGACCCGGACACAGATGAGGGCTGTCATATCCTTATGACCAGTTTCCTAGCTCAGTCCTACCCCGACATTAAGGCCAAATTTAAAAAAATTGGAACATGGACCGGCAACTCCTCAAAGTGAGATTCTGTCGCTGGCCTTTAAGGTTTTCCATGGACGAGATGACGAAAAAGAACGCCTAAGGCATAAGGCCAGGCAAACTGATTTACTAATGGTTGCTCAAATGATCAGGGGGACTCCTCATCCTGTTCCCCATTCACAGAAATTCCCGATCCCTACAAGGGCCCCTCCTGGAGCTTGCTTTAAATGTGGAAAAGAGGGTCATTGGTCACGCTCCTGTCCTCAGCCGCGGCCCCCCAATAAACCCTGTCCCAAATGTAAACGAACAGGACATTGGGGCTCCGATTGCCCCTTCTCCCGAAGGGGTGAAGGGCCAATCGCTAGAATGCCCCCCTCTTGTCCTCCGATAGTGGGATTGGCTGAAGAGGACTGACGGAGCCCTGGGCCACACCCGACCCTCAATATCACCACTCGCGAGCCTAGGGTAACCCTTGTAGTGGATGGCCGGTCTGTCACCTTTTTATTAGATACAGGAGCAACCTTCTCACTTTTGACAGAGTTCCATGGTGCCACCACTCCTGGTTCCACTCCTATTGTCGGGGTAGGAGGGAAACTCATATATCCACTCAGAACTCCCCCACTTCTGTGTCGCCTTAAGAATTCCTCTTCACATTTTATCCACTCCTTTTTAGTCATGCCTCAATGCCCAATTCCCTTGTTGGGACGGGACATTCTTTCCCAATTCAAGGCGTCTATTTCCTTCCCACTTTTCGATGCCTCTACTTCCTTTTTTATGGCCCTATTGCAGGATCCTACCTCCTCACATCCACGTATCTCCCACCCTGTTAACCCCTCAGTTTGGGACACGGACAATCCCTCCATAGCTCAGTGCCCCCCAGTCTCCATCCAATTACGGGACCCTACCAAATTTATTCATCAGCCTCAGTATCCCTTAACCACCTCTACCCTTCTCGGACTTTCTCCCATTATTTCTGACCTTCTTCGCAAAGAATATCTACGTCCCACTCAGTCCCCCTATAACACCCCCATTCTGGGTATAAAAAAACCCAATGGTTCCTACCATTTGGTACAGGACCTCCGCTCCATAAATGCCGCTGTCATACCCATCCACCCTCTTGTTCCCAATCCCTACACTCTACTCTCTCTCATCCCAGCTTCTTCCACTCACTTCTCAGTTCTGGACTTGAAGGATGCCTTCTTTTCCGTACCTCTAGACCCTTCCTCACAGGACCTTTTTGCCTTCACATGGACCGACCCCCACACACGACACTCCGAACAGCTCGCTTGGACGGTTCTTCCTCAGGGTTTTAGGGACAGCCCACATCTATTTGGACAGACCCTCTCCCATGACCTCAAAAATTTCTACCCCACTTGTCCTCTCTCCACACTTTTGCAGTATGTTGATGATCTCCTTCTCTGTAGCCCCTCTTGGGATATCTCTCAACGGGACACGGCTGACTTGCTTAACTTTTTGGCCCAACATCGATACAAAGTGACACCTTCTAAAGCTCAAATCTCAGCCTCCCAAGTCACTTACCTAGGGTTCTTACTCACACCACAACATAAATCCATTACAACTGACAGGAAACAAGCCCTTTCGTCCTGGCCCGTACCTAAAACCAAGACTGAAATTCTCTCTTTTTTGGGCTTAGCAGGGTATTTCCGTGCTTGGATCCCTAACTTTTCTCTTTTAGCCAAACCCCTTTACGATCTCTCTAAAGGAGACCCAAATGAACCACTCCCCTCCTCCCCTAAAACGCCTTTTAATAACCTACGTTTCAAACTCCTATCCGCCCCTGCATTACACTTACCAGATTTAACAAGGTCCTTTCTTCTCTATGTTCATGAAAATCAGGGACAGGCCCTAGGGGTACTGGGACAAATGCAGGGCCCCACATTTGCCCCAGTAGCCTATTTATCAAAACAACTTGACCCCACAGTAAGGGGATGGGCTCCTTGTCTCAGGGTCCTTGCAGCTGCCCAAAAATTACAGCAGGAAACTTTTAAACTTACTTTTGGAGCCCCCTTAACTATATGCTCTCCACGCCATCTAAAGGATCTCCTAGCTTACAAGTCCCTGCATACTTTACCCCCCTCACGAGTTTTAGCCCTAATTACTTCCTTTTTAGAAAACCCTTCTATATCCTTTCAATCCTGTTCTCCTCTCAGCCCAGCCACTCTTCTTCCTGTTCACCCTACCCCAGAGCCTCCACTTCACAACTGTCTAGAAACATTGCAATCCTTAACTCATTCTCCCTCTACCATTGTCGAGGGCCCCTTACCCCATGCGGATCACAATTGGTTCACAGATGGATCCTCATATAGAAGTCCAACAGCCCCCAAAGCTGGTTATGCCATAGTCTCCCTAACAGCCACTATAGAAGCCCAACCTCTCCCTCCGGGTACCACCAATCAGCAAGCTGAACTTATCACGGCAACCCGAGCATGCATTCTGGCCGAAGGGAAAACCCTAAACTCATACACCGACTCTAAATATGTGTTCCACACACTCCTCTCCCATTCGGCAATATGGAAAGAGAGAGGATTTATGACAACTCGTGGGAACACCATTACCAATTCTGACCTAATTCACAAGCTATTACAAGCGTCCCAACTACCCACGCGGCTCGGAATTATCCACTGTAAAGCCCATAAGAAGGACAACTCTCCTTCTACACAAGGAAACCGATTAGCTGATGCTGCTGCCAAGAACGCAGCATTTAGCAAGTCATCTGAGACCCCACCCCCCATTCTTCACTTGTCCTCTCCCAGTCCAATCCCGGACAAGAAACTTCTCTTTCAAATGCTGCATGACCTGTTTCACTCCAGTCCTCAAAGCCTGTCTCGTTTCTTACAATCTTTCTTTCCTCTCACATCCCAAGATAGAGAAATGTTAAAACAACTTTCTCAAACTTGTGTTATATGCCAAAGAACCAACCCTAACACCACTACAGTTCCTTACCCATATCCCTCACATCAAGCCCGCGGTTCCATTCCGGCGGCAGACTGGCAAGTTGATTTCACACACATGCCTCCTAGTTTTCCTAGATACCTTTAGTGGCTGGATTGAGGCATTTCCTACTACCAATAAAGGAGCCTCCACTGTCGCCAATCACCTCCTTACCTCCATCATCCCACGCTTTGGGATGCCTACCTCCCTTCAATCGGACAATGGACCGGAATTCACAGCTCAAGTAATCCAATCTCTCTCTCAATCTCTAGCCTTACCCTGGCATCTACACTGCCCATATCGTCCCCAGGCCTCAGGTAAGGTTGAAAGAGCAAATCGGTCCATAAAGGAGACTCTCACCAAACTTTCCCTAGAACTCCACTTAGACTGGATTCGCCTCCTCCCTCTGGCACTCTTTAAACTACGCTTACTTCCAAAGAAACCTACCAATTTGTCCCCTTTTGAGGTGATGTATGGAAGATCTCCTGTACCCCCCGGAATCGTTCCTACCTCCCTAAACATCCCAAATACCCTCAGCCTCCCTCTCCTTTCTCACCTTAGAGCTGAACTTTGGAAACATCAAGACTGGTTACTTCCCCATCCTCTTGCAACCTCCCCTCCTCCCTCCTTGAACCCAGGGGATCTTGCCTATTATACTCCACCAACCACACCTGAACCCTTATCTCCTAAATGGCTGGGACCATACCCAGTAATCCTTAGTACCCCCACCGCAGCTAAACTCATCCTACCTTCTAACGAGACCACTCCTTGGATCCATATTTCCAGGTTAAAACCCTGCCCGGCTGACCAAGGAGACTCACCCCCTACTCCTCTGGATCCTGACCCTATAAATACAGGCAAGCTGAACATCTACACCAGTTCCGTGGATCCCTCTAATCCTTTGAAACTCCGTCTCTTGTGCCTCTCACCCATTCAGGAGGAATGATAACTTCCTACCTTTCTGCTTTTTTCCCCTTCTTTTCCCTGACCCTAGCTGGATTTGGTCCACCTGTCAACAAACTGGAACTCATTAAAACCCTATATGGACAACCCTGTGCAACTTGCAAAGGGGCCTCAACCCCGGGAGCAGTGACCACCACAGGGAAAAATTATGTAGTTGCCTCCCTCTATTAGGTCCACTTATTGGAGTTCTTTGCATCATTTTCTTCCTCCCCCTCTCATAAGGTTCGTTAGAGACCAAGTACAAAAAATTTCTAACCAAGCCTTTAACCAGCTTCTCCTCAGGAACTATCAACTGCTACCTACTGGGAACAACGCCTGGTGACGTCCTGCTATGATGGACTTCCCCCAACTTCTTCCAAGGCTAATATCATTTCTACGGACCTTGGACACTGATGCATGGCTCCTCCACCCGACTAATGACTACAATGAATTCCTAGACTAAATTGAGGACTTATGGCTCCAAGGGAGTTTTATGGACTTTACAGGGGACGAAGTAATATATTACTCTGATCTGACATGGCTTATTATACAATATAATAGCCAACGCTTTGTTCTCCCCTCACAATCAACCCCCCTGCCCCGGGCCCCTTGACGATGCCCCTGATCAGCAGGAAGCAGCCAGATTGAAATTCAACGTCCCGAATTCCCATAAACCAAAGAGGGGGGAATGTAAGGTTCCATATGCAGTCCGATCCACACCAAAGATGGCTCCTGAGCGGCTTCTTCTTCCCATAAGTCTCGGCTTCCCACCACCTATTTTCCCGCCGGCGGCAAACCGGACCAATCAGAAACCCACATGCCACTTTCTCCCTTAACCCAGAAGCCCCAAGAGTATATATGTAAGCCTCATCTTGTAATAAAGCGGACTTCTCCGGTGACCTGCTAACCTGCCTCCTTCTTCATTTTCCGCGCGGTTCTTTAGCAAGCAATTATGAAATTCATCTGGAAGAGTAAAAAACCCAGAATAGCTAAAGCAATCCTCAGTAGAAAGAGCGAAGCAGGGGGTATCGCAATATCAGATCTTCAACTCTACTACAAAGCAATAGTAACAAAAATGGCATGGTATTGGTACCAAAATAGACAGGTAGATCAATGGTACAGAATAGAGGACATGGACACAAACCCAAATAAATACAATTTTCTCATACTAGACAAAGGTGCCAAAAATATGCAATAGAGAAAAGATAGCCTCTTCAACAAATGGTGCTGGGAAAACTGGAAATCCATATGCAACAGAATGAAATTAAACCCCTATCTCTCACCCTGCACAAAAGTCAACTCAAAATGGATCAAGGACCTCGGAATCAGACCAGAGACCCTGCATCTTATAGAAGAAAAAGTAGGTCCAAACCTTCAACTTGTTGGCTTAGGATCAGACTTCCTTAACAGGACTCCCATAGCACAAGAAATAAAAGCAAGAATCAACAACTGGGATAGATTCAAACTAAAAAGCTTTCTCTCAGCAAAGGAAAATATCAGCAATGTGAAGAGAGAGCCTCAGAGTGGGAGAATATCTTTGCCACTCATACTTCAGATAGAGTGCTAATTTCCAGAATATATAAAGAACTCAAAAAACTCTACACCAAGAATACAAATAACCCAATCAACAAATGGGCTTTGGAAATGAACAGACACTTCACAGAAGACGATGTACATGCATTCAACAGATATATGAAAAAATGTTCAACATCTCTAGTAACAAGAGAAATGCAAATCAAAACTACCCTAAGATTTCATCTCACACCAATTAGAATGGCAATTATCAAGAACACAAGCAACAATAGGTGTTGGTGAGGATGTGGGAAAAAAGGTACACTCATACATTGCTGGTAGAGCTGCAAGTTAGTGCAGCCACTCTGGAAAGCAGTATGGAGATGCCTCAGAAAGCTTGGAATGGAACCACCATTTGACCCAGCTATCCCACTCCTCGGCCTATACCCAAAGGACTTAAAATCAGCATACTACAGAGATACAGCCACATCAATGTTCATAGCTGCTCAATTCACCATAGCCAGATTGTGGAACCAACCTAGATGCCCTTCGGTTGATGAATGGATAAAGAAACTGTGGTACAATGGAATATTACTCCGCCATGAAGAATGATAAAATTATGGCATTTGCAGGCAAATGGATGCAATTGGAGAATATCATGCTAAGTGAGATAAGCCAATCTCAAAAAACTAAAGGACGAATCTTCTCGCTGATAAGCGGATGAGGACATATAATGGGGGGTAGGAGGGGTTATTGTTAGGGTTAGGGTTAGGTTTAGGGATAGGGATAAGGAGGGAGGTAAGAATGGAGGAAGGAAGGACTGTACAGAGGGAAAAAAGGGTGGGAGGGGTGGGGGAAAAGGGAAAAAAAATAACAGAATGAATCAAACAACATTACCCTATGTAAATTTATGATTACACAAATGGTATGCCTTGACTCCATGTACAAATAGAGAAAGAACATGTATCCCACCTGTTTAAATAATAAACAAAAATAACAATAAAAAAAAGAAATGCTACACTAATAAGCACATAATAAATTACCCATATATCCAGGAATATATGGACATCCAAAAATGCAGTATATAAAAAACAACAAACTTAGTTGAAAAGAAATTTGTTTATATTCAACAAGGAAATGCAGCCACTTTCCTATCTGTTTAAGTTAAAATGGAACATATCTACTTCTTCAGAATTCTTACACTTATCTGGCACTTAATTTCTCCATTCTTTTAAACTTATATACACCCTTTCTTTATTCAACCTGTTAAACTCTGTGAAGACAAAAGCCATCTCTTTTTCCTTCCTTGATACCCTGAATGTACTACACACTTCCATCCACTTAACATGCTCAACAAATTGTTACCAGTGGGTCAAAGATTCAGCCACTTCAGTGCACTAACATTCGGGAGATGAAGGTTAGTACAGGGAAACAGGTTTATTCAAAGCTGGCCTTGGAGAAGATAGAGGAGATTTTTTTTTTTTTTTTTAATCTCACATCTTGGGAGAAGGATGATTTAGGGAGACGGACAGCTTTTATAAGAGGAGGGGCAGAGTGGGACAAAAGGCAGGGTTATACATAAAAGATTTAACTTGTATGCAAAATACATTATAATTCAGAAATATATTATAGTTCCTTTCTGTGGTAACTGCCTGGCCTGGGGTAGTTTCTCAGTTTCTGTTCTCAGCAGGAGGAAAGTTTGGATGCAGAAAAAAAGTTATGAGGAAGTTGCTTTCAACTATAAAGTTGCTTTTAATTTTAAAGGGGCTCTGCCTCAAAAATGTGTGGAGGAAACTCATTTCACTATTATATCACTTGAGTTCTAGAGAGCAAACTAATCAAAAATTTTTATAAGTCCTCAAGTTTTTGCAATCATTTTTGAACCTTTGTTAATGGAGGAATCTTCCCACATTCTGAAGCACATATAAAATATTGATATTAATATTTACATATGAAAAACATGCTCATGTTGTATACCAAAACATCTCATAATGACATTTTATGAATTTAACAATACGAATGTTCTAAATGGATAAACCTATAGGTCCTTTGGAAAAGATCATTAACATTATGATTATTATTAATACTTGCTTTAAAAATCACCTCCAAGTTTCCTGCATTGAACTAAAAATCCTGTGTTTGGAGAACACTACTTTGAAATTATTGCAAAACATGCTATAAAAAAATAGCAATAATGAAATAAAATTTAAAGAGTTGTAACAGAAGTGGCAAAGCCAAAAGGATTATTGAAAAGAAAAGCCAAGTATGAATTGCTAGTTTATCTGAATTTCAGAGCACTTTGGTTATTATGCATTTCAACAATTCTGATCATTATCAAGAAGGAAAAATAATTACCTCCTAACAAACCAAGACCTTTGACACTAACTGTATTTTTGCTTATACATGTATAATTTGAATTAACTGAAGGTATTTATGGTCTGTTATTTCCTTAGTTCATAGTCCTGTAGTGTTTAGGTATGAATCAATTTCAGACCTGCTTTGAGGTGGCCAGTAATTCAATTAGTCCCTGCACTGTATTTCATGTACATAAACAGTGCTTGAACTACTGTTCCATCTGAGTGCTGAGAAGAACTCTGAGTTTGGTATTAGCACAGCTGGAAAAAAGTCAAATAAATCCAATATAAGTAAATAGAGATATGCATATTAATTTAGTTTCAGAGACATTTATAAAACTTTTATTATCAAAACAAATACAAAAAGTTGTTGCCTGAGTATACATCATAGGAGAATTTTTTCTCTCTTTAAATATTGCCCTTATACTGAACAATCATTAGATGACAAACACTCTATCAGGCATGAACCCAACAAAGTCAAGGTCACAGAAGAAAACCAAGGCGAGTTTCTTGATTTATCTACAAAAGGTGGAGAAATAAAATAATCTAAAATATATAGCATATTCAAGAAAACATTTAAAGAGTTTGAAACAAAAGGATTATTTGTAAAGTTACTGAGTGAAGTCTGGTAAATTATTTTTGCATATTGTGCTTCATTTAATTTTTGAAAAAATTTATTAGGACACTTCAATTACACATAATATTGGGGTTCTTTTTGACATAATTATACAAGCACTAAATATAATTTGCTCCAATTCAGTTCCCAGTATTTCCTCTTTCCCTTCCCCCCTCCCTCCCCTTGTTCCCTCTCCTCTACTTGTCATTTTTTAAAAAATTTATTGGCTCTTTTTAATTATACTTGACAGCAAAATCCATGGAGTATCTTATTCCAGTTAGAGTCCCATTCTTTTGGATGTACAGGTGGTGGTTTTTACTGTGTTGTTTTCATATATGTACATGGGAAACTATGTCAGATTGATTCAGTTTTCTTACCTTTAAATTAGTGCATTATACATACACATAAAGGTAAAATTCACTAATTTTCTAGAGAAGGAAAACAAAGACACAAATGCCACTGAGTCTTGACTAGCACAGCAGAAATAGTAACAAAGGGGAGAAAAATGAACTAATTCCAGGTAAACAAATGCGTGCTTCGTTTCTGTCAAGGTATCAATTTTGTAATAGGGAACTAGGGCCTATCCAGAGTCACATACCTTGATAAGGCCCAGACAAAAAAATCTTTCATGACATTTTTTAAAAGAGTACGAACAGAAACCAATAGGCAACACTATGAAAAACAGACCAGTAGCCACTAGAGGGGAAGCACCTAGTGCTTATTTTAACTGCCAATTTCCTTGATTTACAGACTCAGCACTAGGTCTTCAGTTTGGAAAAATTGTCTCTGAGTTCTTTCTGACTGTGAAAATCATTTACAAGGTCTTTCACAACACCTGCCCATCATGCCCCTGAAGTGTGGCCTTTGAGAATATTCTAGGTTTTCACACCACTCATTCCTCCTTGTGTTTTCTTAACCAACTGATATTTCTGGTAACGTATAGCTTGGATCTGAAATGCTCTTAGATTAGGGACTGGCAAACTATGGCCTGAAGTTGAGATCTAGTCCAGGTCCTGTTTTTGTATAGACCTCAATGTAGGAACAGAGTCTACATTTGTTTCGTTATAAATGAAACAAAAGAAACTATCATTAGAGAAGTGTGCAACAGAGAAAGGGAGAGAGAAGCTAATGTGTGGCCAGCAAATCCTAAAATATTCATTATTTAAATTTTTATAGATCAAAACAAAACCCAACTATACTACTTCTCTGTATTTAACCTGAAGAATTAAAGTGATCATACTAAGTGTTACATGCATACCCATGTTTACAGCAACATAATTCACAATAGCCAAACTATGGAACCAGCCTAGGTGTCTACCAACAGATGAATGGACAAAGAAAATGTGGTATATACACATGATGGAGTTTTATTCAGCCATAAATGAAAATGAAATTATTCAAGAAAATTATTATTTTCAAGAAAATGGATAAAACTAGAGACCATCATGTTAGGTGAAGTCCCACTCAGAAGGTAAAGGTTCCTAAGTTTTATATGCAGAAGCTAGAGAGGAAAAAGGAAAAGAAGGATGGGGGTAGATCTCATGAAAATCAAAGGGAGATCAGTAAAGGGACAAAGGGATAGGAGGCAGGGAAGGAGAGGGAAAAATGCTGGGTAATGATATTGGTCAAATAATATTGTATGCATATACAGATATGTAAAAACAAATCCCATCAACACATACAACTATAACGCACCAATTAAACAAACAAACAAACAAATGTTGGCCAGTCCCTGATCTAGATAGGGTCAACCATTATCAAATGCCTTTATTCTTCAGAGTCTTTTTCTGCTCATAAATAGTTATTAGGGGATCTTACAGCTAGGTTTCTCAATATTTGAAAGTGATACCCACCACTCTCACAGGCACAATAGGTCCTTCAGAACTCTGGGCTTGATTGCTTTCATCTTTGGGATTGTGGACAACAGTAACTTCACCTCCCTGCAAATTCAGACTTGCAGCCCTGTATGAGCTTGAGACTCTTCAACCTGAGAGTCTCTGGCTAGGACTCAGCCTCAGTCAGAACCTGGCACTTATTGGCTACTTGAAGCCTCTTACTTCATCCTAGCCTCTCTTTTCTTCTTCCTCTTCCTCTCTAAGAACAGTCTACACATGGCAAGTGTAGTGCCATATGTACATTTTCTCATCACGTCTCTTCTGTAGGTCTCTTTCCTATGGGGGCTATGGATCCACAGCACAGTGACAGTCTTGGAGAAAAACAGTCAGTGGCATGCAGTGGCCCACAACCTGGATTCAGAGTCAGCCTCTACAAAGACAGCAAAGACCTGAGTGGTGGCAGCTGCATTTCTTTCTGCACTAACCTGCTCAATGGCAGGTTTTTTTTCTGGGTGCAGATGGAGCTCACCAAGCTCAGAATCCTGGCCACCAACAAATCTTCCCCAGCTGCTTCAGTTTCTAACAGATGGGTTCTTGGCCATGGGTTATTTCATCTTGGCAGCCAAACCATCTTGGCCTGTCCCAACATTTTGATGTAGAATATTAGAGAGTTGGCCCACTACCTTGCAGCTGAAGAAGGTTCGCTGGAAACATGCCTATCTTCAGCGTACAAGAGCCTTCAATACACTGCAAGTAGGATTTGTGTATCAGGAGGGGGTGAATTATTTTAATAAAAAAAAAAAAACTGCATTAGGTTTCTAAGTACTTTTTAAGATATGAATGGAAAAGGGGAGATGTTACATGAATCAGACATAGACAGATGATATAGTTGAAGATAGTCAAGAGGGAAATATGAACTATTAAGATACTATATTTTTCCTTATCCTTCTGACCTTGATCAAACCAAATGTTCTTTCTTTCTCTCTTTTATACTTATGATGCTTTTGTGTAAGGATAATTTACTGAAAGATGAACTTGTAGTGATTCCTCGTCTCTTTTTACATTTCTCCATTGCAAGCTAGAAGGCAGGTCCTTAATCACATATGTTTACAGAACAGAAAACAGAAACTACTTAAAATATTTTTCCAGTCTTTTATAAAATTAAGAGTGAGTGGCTTCAAGAGCAGGAAAAGGAAAGAGAAAGAGATTTGGGGAAATAAGAAAGAGAGAGAGACAGGGAGAGAAAGAGAAGGACCCTTTAAGCTTTGTTACCAATATCTCAGTGAGTTGGCAAGAATTGAAAGGAGATGGTTTTCCTGGTATTTCTAAGGAAGTGGAATCCTAGGCATGGGGATTTTATTTTCCCCATAATTGCCTTTCCTCCAAGCAGAGCACCAAAGTAGCAAAGTTATGTCCAAAGGAACCATGGAGACTGGTATAAGGGGCATCTCATTTGTACTGTGGATGGATAATGAGTGATCACTGGTCCTGTGGACATGCCCAATGCCATGACACTGCCTCCAGGAATGTTATACAACTCTGGAAAAACAACCCCAACGTTTGCTATTCCTTTTTACCACCAGCTGGTAGCATGGAACCTTGGAATCAGTCATTTTGATTCAGAAACAATAAATAAATTACTTTCTTGAAAATCAATCTGTGTTTCTGGACTATAGTTTTAGCTGGCCACATTTTTCTGCTCTTAGATCATCAGGATGGATATTGAAAGGTCTTGGAAAGACATGAAACCCCATGTTGTTGCTATAGACAAGGTCAGTAAGCCCTACTGACAGAAGAGTCCTTCATTTTTACATTGTCTTTGGTCTTTATTTTAAGGGATGGTTTGTCAAGAAAGCTACATTTAGAAGCTAGTTCTTAATGACTTTCTCCTACATACCTTGAAAAACCACTGCTCCATGCTAAAGAATCTTCTTCTAAATGAGATATATGTTGGAGTGGAAAGGGTCCCCAGCTAAACTGATATGTATGTAGATATGCAAGGAAAAAATGCCCTTATTTACGTGCCAGCATCAGGGAACTTCACATCTACATGGTTATGAAGCCTTGGCCCTCTGAGTAGCTGATGCTTACAGCCCATCCAAGTTTGCAGTTGCTCTGAATGCTGAGGAGGGAAACAAAGCCAGAAGCCTTGGGTGGAGGAGTCTTCTCAGGTCGCCCTGCCTATCTCCCTGCCTCCAGGCACATTCGCACTTAGACCCTGCAATTCACAGGAGTGTTGTCTATTTTTAAACACTTCAAAGAAGCAGCATTATGCAACTTCCCTTTAGTAACCCAGTTTAGTATTTACCAAGCTGTCCCTACATCTAGCTTTAACATAATCTGGAATAATTAGAAAAGTTAGAATAATAAATGAAAACAATGTGTTCTAACTTAAGACCAGTTGTTTTTATTTTGATTTGTGTTTCTTTTTTTTAATCTCTGCCCAAGGAATTGGCTTATATTAAAAGTCCACCAGTCAATTTTAGCCCACTTATTCATGCACGTATTCCTTCATTTATTCTCATTAAATGTATATTTTCTTTCTCCACTTATATCTTTGTGAATTATTTTATTTGTTAATCTGTGCACTTTTACTCCCATTGCTACCTCTACTGAATGAATGGTCCCAGAAGACGGGGACATTATCTGTTTGTTTCTTGATATACACACACACACACATACATGTACACACATAAATACTATATGCATATATACATATGTACTATATATGCCATATGTATACTGTGTGTATATATATAGTTACATATGTATCTAACATTATATATACACATACACAGATACAGATAGACATACATGTGTATATATAGATATATGCATACACATATATAAAGCAATATATTGTAACAATATATATCATATTGTTAGATTATCAACAGGAATATATCATTCATGCACCAAGTGTTTTTAAATGAGATTAAATTGAATATCAAGTTGATGAATTTAACAAGCATCACCTACTTCATTCCAAGCATTTTCAGGCTACAAAGAGGTGATTATGAGGCACCTCAGAAGGCACATGCCAAACACTGAAGTATGATTTGATATATTCTAACAGATACATAATGTCTTCATAGAAGACATAATTTAAAAAATTCCAAGATCCCACTGAATTCTTACTGCTTTTCTCATGGAAGCTGACTTGAAACTCCATCTCAGTTTTTGTCAATGAATAGGGAAGCCTAAACCTTCAACCTGTTACATAGCAGTGAATTGGAATTATGGCTACACAGTTTCTGGCAAGGTTTGTGGGATGATTATTCAAAAAGAAGAGGTTCCATCTGGGCCTGAATATTCTAAGTAATCTTTCCCTTGAAGAGAAGGGAAAATGTAACTAGTCCACCAAACCATCAGAATATCTGTAGCCTTGGGAATGCATCATGGTGATTCTAATTTCAGAGTGATTCATAACACTGAAACTGTATTTCATAAATCAACTAACCCACAACTTAATCAATCAAATGATGGTTCCAAGTCTGTCTGGCTCCTGTTTGACTTTAAAAAACTATATTCCAGCTGGGCTTTGTAGCACACACCTGTAATCTCAGAAACTCAGGAGGCTGAGATAGGAGGATTGCAAGTTCAAGTTCAGCCTCAGCAATTTATCAAGACCCTGTCTTGAAATAAAAAATTAAAATGTCTGGTAAAGTGGTAAAGTGACCCTGAGTTCAATCCCTAGTACTCCCAAACAAACAAACAAAAAAGCTATACTCTCAAGACAATTTAGAGTTCAAATTCCAGGAAGCACTGCTTATATTTTCTAGAATTAATAATACATTATCTTATAGAAACCTCTACACTGAACAAGCATATTGCAACAATGACAGGTTAAAAGGGGTTAACATTTTATGCAAGCTAGAGAGATCTATGTTATTTGTCTCTTGATTGGTAAGACAGTAGCCCTTGTGGAAACTCATACTAATTTTGAAGAAATGTTAAACACTCTCTCCAGGGTGTATGAATGATACATCCCGAAACACAGAAACTCTCAAGGTCCTCATTGATCATTCTGGTCACAGAGAGACCTGTACAATATTCTCAGTGCAGCGTTCCAACAAAAGAATAAATCAATGATACGATGTGAATGTATGAGCATATACCTAGAAAAGCAAAGGAAGAGTGAAGGAAGCTAATGGTTTTTAATCTTGCTCTTACATGAGGTTTTACATTTAAAGTCTCCTCCCTTTAAAATCTGTCTCAAAGTGCAACCTTGGAATAAGCTTCAGATTCTTGCATTTTGAGTGGACTATGTCACTCAATACTTCTTAGAACATAAGCAAATAGCCAAAAACAAGGCATCATTGACATTCTAACCCTATAAGCTTCAAGTGGCCAGGAGAATAAATATCTTGTATGATACTGTAAGAAATACAAAAAAAAAAAAAAAAAAAAAAAGCCTTCCAGACTTTATCAACCACTTAGTAATGTTATGCAGTTATATAGACTTTCTGATAACTTCTCATTTGATATATGAATTCATGATTCAGATGCATTTAAGGGTCACTGCAAAGCCCATCTTCTTTAACAAATGGTTTTCATGGCCCAAAGCTAAATGGGAAGATTTTTAAAAAGCATCTTTTTTTGAGCAAATACATTTTCAATCCCTAATAGCAAATTCAGTAGCAAGCAGTGGAGGCACTACTGTAACAAATACCTATTTTCTTTTATTGATTCTTCTCCCCTATGTTGGCAAGAGAAACCTGTTCCTGTGTTTGATTTACTTACACTAAGTTTATTAAAATAGTGTGCCACACACAAGCAATTTAAGTTTCTGCTTCAATTTTAAGCTTTCTTTGACTTTTTTCTAAAATGTGCCCAATTGCTGTCTGTTTCTTTATTTAAACTTTCCTTTCTCTTGTCCTATACCCTACAAACATCTAGACTCCTGAGGTTTGTTGGGCCTTCTCTTTGGAATCCTTTTATCTCCTTTAATTTTTTTTTCTCCTAGTGCCAAAATGCAAAGCCACTTCATTTGTCTCATCTGTGACCCTCGCTATAGAGATTGTCAGTCTTATGTGTTTGAGGAAGAACCTAGGGATCTGAATTCACGTGTCCTACTGGCATAGAGATACACAGCCCAGAATGGGAACCATTGCTATTTTTTCTTGTAGTCTTACGTGCTATCATGGTTTACTTACAGATGACTTTTGTTATTGTTTGGATATGTGGTATCTCCCAAAAGCTCATGTGTGAGACAATGAAAGAAATTTTGAAGGTGAAATGATTGGGTTTTGAGAGCCTTAACCTAGTTAGTTCATTAATCTACTTGAATGGATTACCTGGGTGGTAACTGTAGGAAGGTAGGGTGTGGCTAGAGGAGGTGGATCATGGGGGGTGTGGCTTTGGGGCTGATAGTTTGTCCCTAGTGAGCAGAGTGTTCTCTTCTCCTTCCTTCCCCTCCTCTTTTTTATCTCTTTCTCTCCCCTCACCCTTCATGGGACCAAGTCCTGAGCTGCTTTCCTCCCCCTCACCCTTCTGCTTTGATGTTCTACCTTACCTCTGCACCAGAAAAATGGAGTTGATGATCTATGGACTGAGACCTCTAAAACAGGAGCCCCAAATCAAGTTTTCCTCTTCTATGTAGTTCTTGTCAGGCCTTTTGATCCCAGCAGCAGAAAAGTTGACTAAAACAGACCTTTCATGTTTTTGATTTCCAAAATGTTTATCTTCATATCTTCATTCCTCATTTGAGTTCCAGTCTTTATTTTCTTTCCTTTTTAATTTTTTTTATTTTAAGTCTCATTTATTGAAATTATCATCAAAGAAAACAAAAACAATAAAGTTGAATGCTTTCCTTGAGTAATGCTTTCAAATCACAATTTGGTAGAATAAAGACTGAATATATGCTTTTTAAAAAGGTATTATTTTAAAATAAAGTCAAATTAGAATGTACACACTAAGAACAATGCTATTATAAAACTTAAGTCATATAAATATATCCTGTTTGTATAGTTCATGTTTGTCAAGTAAATTAACTCTATTTTTCACACATAAATAAAAATAAATCTGTAGAAAAGTACATAATCAAGATAATAGAAATTAAACAAAAAATTTAGAAATACATAAAAAGTTAAAAATTTAGTTTATAAATTCCCAGGAATTTCCTTCCATGCCATATATCTTATAAAAAATGTTTACTATATAGAAATACAGCATAGTAAACAAATAAAGTACATAGCATCCATTGGCTCTATTTCTGAAGTTTTCTTTCAGGTAGTTGTCCATGAGTGGGAATATAAAAACCAAGGAGTCAACACTAACTCCTGTTAACATGGTCCAAATGTTATTCATCCCACCAACTGGTCATTCTGCGTGAAGAATATGGAGAAGTTAATTATCAGATCAGGTCCTTGGCTACTAATCTGCTCACTAATTATGCTTTTATCATCCCAGTCATCAATGCTCAAAGTTTTTCTTCTTCTGTGAAGGAGGTCCCAGTTCACCTTGCTGATATTAAGAGTGCCAATTCATATGACTTGGTTATGAGATCACATCTTGAGCATCACCATTAGGTCTCTGTCGCACAGTTAGGGGAGGCAGTGGCTTCCCATAGAAATCATTATGATGTGTTTCATCAAGAAGCTCAAGTTTTGGAAGTCTAGTGACTTTGGGGGTTCCCCAGTCAACAAGACGGGGAGGTGGAGGTGGTGTTGGACTCTCAGGAGCAGAGTCATCAGTATTAATTGATTGTTCTTGGTGACTCCTTTTCATTCTGTTTCTTAGTTCTCTTTTTACTGTTATCTGATTCTGATGCTTGATGGTCTGTTCATCTTCATTCTACAACTGCTGTGTTAATGCTTCCTTATAATTTCCTACTATTTCAAGTTCATTGTGTTTTTGATGGCTATCACCAATCTGGTTCTCTGTCTGTATTTGCTCAGGCTCCACTTTATGTTGCAGCAGGCAATCATCAGTATCTCCATAGTTTGCTTCTTTTTCTCTTTTTCAAGTTTTTTGTTTGTTTGTTTTTGTTTTTGTTTTGTTTTTCATTCTCAATGATTATAGATACTATTGGCTGAAAAGGGTTAACAGTAACTGGTCTGGGTCCAACTCAGCCAGACCACTGGTTTCATCAGATTGCTCTTGTTCTCTTTGTTCTCTTTCTTCTCGTAGTTTTTGCACTTACTTGGCCCTTTCTCTTTTCTCTTGTTCCTCAAGAGCTTGTTGTTATGTTGTGTCTTTTTGGATATGTTCATTTAAGGCATCAAAATTTCTTGCAATGTTATGTAGTAACCAATAAGGCCTTTTTTAATGGACTTGTCAATTTTCTTTCCATATCCCAATACTGCAGAGCAAGGTTCTATCTGACATTGGCACTTGTGTTCATTGACCAGTTTTTTCAGAGAGAGACATTCAAACACATCAGCTTTACCCAAAGCCCCTTCCTTGTCTTGTTTATTTGCCAACCTCCTTGAATTCCTTTTGCTGTTGCCATTTTGCCCATAGTATCAAGTCCTACCATCACAAGAGTCACCTTTCTGACGAGCTCCCGCCACCACTTGAACTGTTGCAGCAACTGGCCATCAGACTGAACATCCCAGGTAGCTCCTCCCAGCACCTTCCATCCGAACTGGCAGCAAGGATGGGCCCCTAGCTTTTGTGGACCATCCCAGGGGCCCCCACCTCTCTGGGGTGACTCTAAGACGGATAGGCCCCGAGGACAAGCTGGGACCGAGGTGACGGCAACTGGTGAGCGCACCAAGTCCCACTATCCTCATTGGCCGGAGAGCGGATGATGACTACCCTCCTCCCCTGGGGGCAAAGGTACAAAAAGCACAATGGGGCCAGATTAGCTGAACCTGGCCAGAGCCCAGCATTTATTTTCAAGAATATGCTGACCAGACCCTATGCTTAACTAGAAGAAAAAGTAGGCCCAAATCTCCATAAAGTCGGTTTAGGAACCAACTTCCTCAACAAAAAGGAGGACTCCTAAAGTGCAGGAAATAAAATCAAGAATCAATAAACGGGATAGTTATCAAACTAAAAGCTTCTTCACAGCAAAAGGAACAATCAAGAATGTGAAGACAGAGCCCACAGAATGGGAGAAAATATTTGCCACCTATGCCTCAGATAGAGCATTAATCTTCAGGATATATAAAGAACTTAAAAACACCAAAAAATAAAAAATAAATAAATAAACTAAATAACCCAATCAATAAATGGGCAAAGGAACTGAACAAACAATTCAAAGGAGAAATATGATTGGTCAACAAATATATGAAAAAAATTTCAACATCACTAGCAGTTAGAGAAATGCAAATTAAAACTACACTGAGATGTCATCTCACTATAGTCAGAATGGGCAATTATCAAAATACAAGTAACAATAAGTGTTGGCAAGGATGTGGGGTAAAAAGTACACTCACATATTGCTTGTGGAACTACAAATTGGTGCAATCACTATGGAAAGCAGTATGGAGATTCCTCAGAAAACTTGGACTGGAACCACGATTTGACTCAGTTGTCCCACTCCTCAGTTTATACCCAAAGGACTTAAAATCAGAATACTGTAGTGAAACGGCTACATCAATGCTTACAGCAGCTCAATTCTGAATAGTTAAGCTATGGAATCAACCGAGGAGCCCTTCGGAAAATGAACAGATAAAGAAAATGTAATATATGCACACAATAGAATATTATTGAGCCATAAAGAACAAAATCATGGAATATGCCAGTAAATGGATGGAATTGGAGACTATCATGTTAAGTGAAATAAACTAATCCAAAAAAAAAAAAAAACAAAAAAACTAAAGGCTGAATGTTCTCTCTGAATCACAATAGGTGTGGGAGTTGGTGGTGGGGGAGTGGAGGTTCACTGGATTGGACAGGGGGAGCAGGGGGACCAGGGGGACCAGGGAAAGGAAAGATGGGAATGGGAAATACAGGAGAATGAATCAGATATAACTTTCTTATATTCATATATGAATACACAACCAGTGTAACTCCACATCTGTACAATCACAAAAATGAGAAGTTATACTCCATGTATGTATGACATGTCAAAATACATTCTACTGTCATGTATAACTAAAAAAGTATAAAAATTTTTTTAAAAGTAAGTGTTCTGACCTTACTTGTGGGACTATACCCTTTAAAAGAATATATTCTGTATTTATCATATATCAGATATCAAGCTACCTGCTTTGCACCCCATTTAATCATGGTAACAATCCTATGAGGCAGCTAATCAGGAAACTTAAAAGACAGACATTACATAATTCATCCTACATTACACATTAGAGAAGCCAGTCGCTTGTCACCATGACCAGCCCATCTCTACTAAACAATGCTACTTTTAGACTTGTAATGGGAAGGTCAGTCCTCTTGATTTCTGAATTTGCTACTTGCTGAACTGGTTTAATTCTACTTTTAGACAAAAATATAAAATTGATTCTGGATTTCCCCCCCTTCCATATGGATTTCTGTTCATAAATTCCATTCTTTCTAGGCATTTCCTTACCATTTTTATAAAGTATGCCAGAAAGATTATTAAGAGCAAAGATTTATGGTGTGTTAGATCATGTGATCCTTCTAACAATACTATGAGCTAAATACTTGTACAGATAAGAAAACTAGACACAAAGAGGCTGGGTATCATTTCTATCTAATGCAATGAAGTAGGCAGCAGTAGGGATGCAAAGTGAACTCCAAGCTAGTTTTCTTAGCCACAGTGTTATATTCAATAGAAAACAAGGGCCCTCCTGTCCATCAGACACAATAGAAGCAGGACCATGGATGAGTGTCCAGAGTGTTGCTATGGTTTGAATAAAGTTTCTGTCTCCCTAAAATTCATCTGCTGAAATCCTAGCCTTCGAGATGATGGTGTTAGGATGTTGGGTTTTGGGGAGGGTATCCCTTAATGAAGATGCAGCCTACATAATGAGATTAGTGTTCTTATAAAAGAATCCTGAGAGACTTCCTTCCGCCTCATGTCATAGGAAGACACTGTGAAAAGACAGCCATCTTTCCACCAACCTGACACTGAATCTGCTGTTAACTTGGACTTAACCTCCAGAATGTGAGAAATAAATTCATGCTGTTTTTAAGTCACCCAGTCTGCAGTATTTGATTATAGCATCCTGGACAGACTAAGACAGAACTTCAGTACTGAGCAGTAGAGGTGCTGCTTTAACAAAGACCTAAAACTGTGGGAGTGGCTTTAGGACCAGGTAATGGGTAGGGGCTGGACAAGTTTTGAGGTGTGTGCTTGAAAAAGCCTATATTACCATGCATAGACCATTAAGGATGATTCTAGTGTGGGCTCTGGAGAGGAATGCTGTGCAGAAAGCCTTAATCTTTTAAGAGAGTATTTAAATAATTCTGAAAAGAAAGTGGATATAAACATGAACAATAGAGGCCATTATGATGTAATCTCAGGTGGTAATGAGGAACATGCTATTGGACATCTTATAAAGTAGGAAATAATTCATTGAAACTATGTTCCTATTCTAGTGTTTTGTGGAAGGTACAGTTTGCTATAGAAGAAATTAGATATTTGAGGAAAGGTCTAAGTGTGGAAAGTATAGCTTGGCTTCTTTTGACTGTTTATAGTAAAATGTTGAGAAGACAGAATTAATTTTAGGCAGGAATTGTTACTTGAAATGGAAACAGAATTTAAACTATTCTAAACATCCTTATACAATCCATGTTGAAAAGAAAAAGAGTTTGTTCAGGAGAGAATAGGAAGAATGAGGCCCAACTGGCTGTCTGACAGATAGCCATCTAAAGAGAAGTCAGGGTGTATTGTCCAGGACAATGAAAGAATGACCCTGAAGCTCATTCAGAAGTCATAGGTGCTGTCTCTTGTCTCTCCCACCACAGGCCCCAAATGCAAGAGTTTTAGCAAATACAATGTTACCACAGAGAGGTCCCAATAGGACAATGCCTAGTGTACTCACTGGAGCAGGGCTATGCCAACAACCCCATAACTAGGGGAGTCACTTGTATAGAATTCCAGCTTGGGAGAACCTTAGGGGTATGCCCAAGGCATAGAACCATGGAAAGTTGGGGTCACCATAGAGGACCCCCTTGTGGATGGGGCCCAGGCACTCAGCTGCCAGCAGTGGGTCTTTTTTTCACTTCTGGGAACAGGGCCACATAGAGCCCTAGCACCTAATCCTTGTGTCCAGAAGGAATGGCATTCACCCATTGTGTACAGAGGTGGCATTGTAACCATCATGGACCTGGAAGACAGAGCACTGAGCCAAAGAGAATTGTTCTTGAGACTGAAAAATTAATGTTGGCTCTGTTAGGTTTTAGACTCATGTGGAACCTGTCAGTCCTTTCTTCTTTCCTATTTTCTAATGCTATCTAATGCCTGCCCTATCACTGTACTTTGGAAGTACATTAACTTTTTTGGTTTCATGGGTTTGCAGCTGGAATGCAGTGTTTCTCAAAATAAATTGTACCTTGAGTCTCCCATGTCTGATTTAGATGAGATTTATATAAGACTCTGGGCTTTAGACATCTGAGTTGACACTGAAATCAATTAAGACTGGAGATAATTTGGATGGAATGAATGTATTTTGCACATGAGGACACGAATTTTGGGAGAGGAGGAGCTAAAGTCTAGGATTTGAATGTGTCTCCACAAGATTTATATGTTGAAATTCTAGCCCTCAAGGTGAAAGTATTAGGAGGTGGAGCCTGTGGTAGGGATTAAGTCAGGAGACCTTCATAGAGAAGATTAGTGCCCTTAAAAAGAGGTCGCAAAGTAGTACTTTGTCTCTTCTGCCATGCAGAGCAACACAACAGTCATCTATGAACCAGGCAACAGTCCTTCGCCAGACACCAAATGTGCTGGCAACTGGACCTTGGACTTCTTAGCCTCCATAACCATGAGAAATAAAAATTCTGTTGTTTATAAATGACCTAGTCTGTTGTATTTTGTTGTAACAGCCTTAACAAACTAAGCCCTACCTATCTCTGAAGAAAAAGTGTTAAAAAAACACAACTCTTCTTTTAAGGGTGAGTCTGTCCATGTGTTTGGTAAAAACATAGAAAGAGGCTTGAACTGTTACTAAAGCCCATGTGTCAGTGGTAGCTAGAGTCTAGAAAATGAGCTATGGACATTTTCCCTTTCAGTATTTGTTACTAGGTTGTACTTTTATGTTGAAAATAATGTGTACAGAATTAGCCAGCTAGACTCTGTTTAGATGACCCTAATTTTGTTGGAAACATCCAAAGCATCACAATCAGGAGCCAGTGGAAAATAAGCCTTCATCTGTCTATCAGGTGTGATCAGGGTGTTGACCTTGGTCATATCAATGTCCTAGAGCTTCGTTACAGCCTGGTTGACCTGGTGACTGTTGGCTTTAATGTCCACCATGAACACAACTATGTTGTCTTCAATATTCTTCATGGATGATTCAGTGGTTGTGGGGAATGTGACGATGGCACAGTGATCCAGCTTGTTTTTCCTGGGGGTGCTCTCTCAAGGACATCTGGGCTGAAATCCACCCACACAGTATTTGTTATTAGGCTGTAACTTTTTTAAAGTCAGAGTCTATGACTTCTTTTCTTTTGCATCACCATCAGGAATCTATGGTTAGCAAACATTAGATGATTGGAAATATTGGTTCAAATATTTTAAGGATGTTATGTTTCTTATTTTTTCTTAATATTTCTCCAGAACATATTAATACTATTTTGTGAGAAATACTATTATAAAAATATATAAAGTCAAAGATTACTATGGGCTCAGTATTACATGGCATCAATCACCCAGTGAAGAGCCTACTGTTTACTTCTTTTTCATACAGAGAAGTTGAGGAACAGAGATTTGGTAATTTAGCTAAATCCCACTTCTAGAAACTAGCAAAACATGAGATGTGTCTTTTCAAAACTGTGCTCTTATTTTGAAAATCTGATTTTCAAATAATTTTAAATTTTCAAATAATTTTCAAATTTTCAAATAATTTTCATAATTTTCAAAATTTCAAATTTTCTGATTTTCAAATAATTTTAAATGTCCTTTTTAAAGACATTTTCTCTCCTAACCCTGGACCTAGGACCATATTTCTCAGTCTAAAAATTCCTCCAGTGATATATAAAGGAGAAGGGGATCCAAGTGAGTGTTGCTCTTCGAATTTCCAATTACAAATTACTGGACTACCTGTCAGCACAACCTGCATTCTTCAAAGTCACTTTCTTTTTTTCTTTTTCTTTTTTTTGGAACCAGGGATTGAATCTAAGCACGCTTAACCACCAAGCTAATTGCCAACCATTTTTTATATTTTATTTAGAGACAGGGTCTCACTAAATTGCTTAGGACCTTACAAAGTGCAGAGGCTGGCTTTGAATTGGCCATCCTCCTGCCACAGCCTCCTGAACTGCTTGGGACTATTGACATGCACGTCTCACTGTCTTCTTTATCTCCTTTCCTTTTAATATGCATGCCAAACCCCCATGCTTAGGTTCAGAACTCCTGAACTCATCTTCCTTCTCCATCCATGAAACAAATGAATCCCCAGATTTGCTTAGAGAGAGCAGAAGCAGGATAGAGCATTGCACTTCTCCACATCCAGGGAGGAAAATTCATTGCATCATCCCAAGTTTGAAAGGAGAAAAAACCTTCATCTAATCAGACCAAAACGAGTTTGCCTGTTTCAATTTTAGCACAAAAGAATATGCAAAGCATCTTCTTACCCAGCATGATTCAGTCCACTGCATTCTGAAACCAAATACTGTGCATGGTGTTGATATTCAAGAACCAAGCCTGTTGACATATGTACAGCAACTGTAACAGCTCCCCAAGACAGCATCTATCATTTTTCCTTACAATGGAAGCATTTGCACTCTGGCCTCAATTCAGAAGAATGTATGGGTTGACCCTTAGAAATATGCCATGACAGATGCCACAGTGCTTCTCTCTGAAATAAATGGAGGCCATGGACGTCCACCTAATTTTATGACAAAGGATTTATCACAAAGTTAGAAATCTGAACTTCCTAAACCCTGTATTACACCCCTTGTCTGACACTGTATTTGTAACTCATTTTCATCTTCCACTTCCAACATCAGAGGCCCGTTCACAGTGGTATAACTGGAGTTTGCTAAGGCAAAATATACCCCTGTCCCCATCTGTTCAGTTACTCTTCCCTCTAGCTTGCCCTAAGTTTCTTAAACTACAATTATCTTTCCTAATTGCCTTGAAAGTAACAGGAGAAAGGTCAATTAGCACTGTCTGTACAAGATAGGAAAGTGTTGTTTGGTTTCTATTCTTTGCACCTCGTTTGATTTTCTAAATGTGTTTTAAGACTTGGCAGAAACTTCACTGATCAACTGAGCACAAAGAGAACAATCTCATCAGATAATGAAGTGATCAGCTTGGTCTTGTTTCAAAAGGGCCATTTATTACCTGTGCAAAATATAATTGTACCTCTGGTTAAATTTATCTATAACTCATTTTCTGAGTATTCCTTTTATGGCCAAGGCTTGATTGTACTAATCTGTGCAATTCAAATATTATTTTCCTATTAAAAACTGGAACAACAAGATTTCGAAGCAGAAATTCATAGAGAGCCCGTCTGCCCACTGCTAAGTCCAGTTCTTTCTGAAAGGGGTTATTTCCTGTGTTTGCTAAGACCATGACTATAAGGCATGGTAATGGGGGACCTGAGGAAAGACAGTGAGGACTTCCAAGATATTTACCCTCAAGGACTGCTGGGTAAGAGGGACTGGTGTGGACAGAATACCAACAGAAACTGTCTAATCCAATATGGTGCCAGCAGACACAAAGTCAGTAAAATAGATGGTCCTAGGCCCAGAAATGAGACCTCAGAAGTCCTAAGACCTGGGTGTACTCTTCTTCTTTTATTGAGGGTCCCCCATCTTCTAGAATGCAATTGACATTTGTTGAGCTTAATTAAAATTTCTGCACAGTTTAACAGATTTGTGGACACTTGTTTTGAGCGAATCCTACCATTCATACGCTTGTTTTTACTTCAGTTTTGCTTTTATGAGAATTATTAAGGGGGTAAGTTATAAAAGTACTTTAGCCCTACTACAGGTGAATTTAAAGGTATTTCCTTGGTTTTCTTATTGATATGAGATTTGATCCCATGTGGAAGAATGAAGATAGGTAGGTAATAACAGGCTGAATGCCCATATTAAAATATAAGGGAGGCAAAATTTTACTTCTGTCCTTTTAGGATTTGAGGTGAGCCTAAGAATTAAATTGACAAAAATGAATGGACTAGAAGAAATAAAACATTATGTAGAAAAGAGGCGAAAGGAAGGAAAAGGAAACTTCGACTTTACTATAGAAGCCTTGTGCTCTAGTCCTTTATTACTTCTCTTTCCAAGTCAGTATTCGTCTGAGGCCTGTAACTCTCCAAGCCAGTTTTTCCCCAGGCTTATCACTCCCAAATTTCTAGGAAATCTTCAAATCTGTACTCACAATCTTAAAGTTACTAGAAATTCATCCCCTTATACAAATTGTCTTAGACACTGTGAATGAGCACCACTAACACAGGTATTATTAAGAATAGATGGAGCAAAGGGAGATAGCAAACCTATAACATCGGGTATTTTTCCAACATTATCTATGGGTCACATAATGGAGAATATGTCAACCTAAGGGCCCAAAGAACTGCCAGGTCACTATAAACTGTCTTGTGTTACTCAGACTGATGTCACCCCTACACACCTTCCCATGCCCACCCCTCACCAGGCTTCCTTTAAAAAAAAAAGAATGAGGCCCCAAAAGTGCTCTCCCTCTCAAGACGGTGTGCGTTCTCCTTTGCACTTGTACTCCTCGCTTTCCTAACAAATAAATCTGTTTATGCATCTGTCTGCTATGTCTTCAGATTCTTTTCCATGATGTTTGTCAAGGACTCCATGGTTCTGAGTTGTGGGACTTCTTGAACACCTTCCAGTGAGAGGAAGACAGACTGACAGGAGAGAAGCACAAAGACTTAATATAAAATTTTATGTGATACCAGATTCCTCCTTAGGAAATGAAGATCAAAACCTAAATGATTTTTATATTAAGTTGAACAAAGAGAGACAATTGTCAAAAAGAAATTAAATTATGTGAAGGGGCTAAAGAAATAAAAGAATTATTTCAACAATGTCTGTTTCTGTAGAATTGTCATTTATGATTCCTCAGTGAAAAATTTTCCTTCTCTCCCAGTGTAGGGAGAGTATCATATGGAAGTTGTTATTCCTCTCTGGGGGAAAGAATGGGTAGATTAGAATACCCTTTTTACATCTGCTGTTTTCAAGTGCCTTAAACTCAAAATAATTCTTATATCAAAGTGGCACATTTTGGGGAGCATATTCTGCTGCCCTTCAAAAATCATGTTTATTTCCCAGCTATGGATGAAGGAGGTTGATAAGCACAATTTGCAGAGTTCTATCATATTCCATATTCACCTGTTTTATTCAGTATTACCCTTATCCATACTCGTCGAAGAGGAAATAACAAACCAGGAAAAAGATAAACAAGTTGGGAGTCAGAAATAAAAACCACCTGTGTAAGCAGGACTAGATAAAACACATACAAAGAGATGACATTTAATTAAAGGAGAAAAAAAGGGAAAACTTTAAGACACTGCCAGAAAAGAGTAGCTATAATAATAGCAGCTACTACTAACTAAGCAATAAAAATGTAATATAAATGCATTACTTCTTGTTACAGGGAGGTGGGAACAGGGTTCTTATTTCTACATCTTAAGAATGTGGTGCTGGCAGAATATCAGTAGAAACTGACGTAAAGGAAAATATTCCCTTGATTGAAGGAGAGCTTACACAATCATGCCATATCAAGAACATATTTATCCAAAGTATCTTGATAAATATTCAATGAAGTCATCATCACAAAAAAAAAAAGAGATTCCTATTTATTTTTCCATTTGACCGAATGGACTTGTTTCATTCAAAAACACCTGGCACACTATAATACATGCTCCTTATAAAATTTTTGATCTTCCAAAAAAGAATGGGAATGCTCCTTGCCTTGAGATCCCCTATTAAGTAATCCTAATCTTAGGCAAGATTGTGTGTGTGTGTTTGTGTGTGTGTTATTTTCTGCAACTCAATGATCCTTAATAAATGTGAAGTAAAATATTATGTACAAATTGAGTTTTGTCATTAGAAATTTTGGGGAAGGGAAGCATTATTAATGGATCTTCTTTGGGGGGATGTTAATCTTTCTGCCTCTCAGTCTCCAGGACAAAAATCATAGCTTAATTTTTAAATTCAGCTTGCTTTTGTTTTTTTTTTTCTTTAACTGTTAGGTTCAAGTTGCAGGGGGGTGGTTTACTGATCATCAACAAAACCAACAAAGCTCTTGTTTAAATATCTTTTGCCAACTAAAAAGCTTTTACTCAGCAAAGGAAACAATCAATAATGTGTAAAGAGAGCCTACAGAGTGGGAGAAAATCTTTCTTGCACGCACTTCAGATATAGCGCTAATCTCCAAAATTTATATAAAGTACTTATAAAACTTTACACCAAAAATAGACCCCAATCAATAAATGGGCTAAGAAACTGAGCAGACACTTCACAGAAAAAGATGTATAGGCGATTAACAAATATATGAAAAGGTTCCCATCTAGTAGAAAAATGAAAATCAAAACTACTCTAAGATTTCATCTCACTCCAATTAGAATGGCTATTATCAAGAACACAAGCAACAATAAGTGTTGGCATGGATGTGGAGAAAAAGGCACACTTATACATTGCTGGTACAATTGCAAATTGGTGCAGTCACTCTGAAAAGCAGTATGGAGATTCCTCAGAAAACTTGGAATGGACCCACAATTTGACCCAGTTATTCCACTCCTCAGTCTATATCCAAAGGACTTAAAATCAGCATACTATAGTAATGCAGCCACATCAATGTTTATAGCAGCTTGATTCACAATAGCTAAATTGTAGAACCAACCTAGATGCCCTTCAATTGATAAAAGGATAAAGAAACTGTGGTGTATATACACAATGGAATACTATTCAGCCATAAAGAAAAATAAAATTATGGTATTTGCAGGTAAATTGATGGATTTGGAGAATATCATGCTAAGTGAAATAAGCCAATCCCAAAAAACCAAAAGCTGAATGTTTTCTCTGATAAGTGGTTGATGACACACAACAGGGGGTGGCGTGGTAGGGAGATAAAAGAAGAATGGAGGAACTTTGGATTGTGCAGAAGGAAATGGGGTGGAAGGGATGGAGAAGATAGTGGCCTGAGACAGACATCATTACCCTATGTACATGTATGATTACATGAATGGTGTAAATATGCATGTGTACAACCATAGAAATGAAAAGTTGTATCCCAATTTGTGTACAATTAATCAAAATGTAGTCTGTAAAAATAAAAAAAAAAAAATTTAAATATCTTTTTCCTTTTTCTTCATAAATGAAATAAATGCTCTGGGGGAAAATACAGGCTCCTTTGGTTATCAATCATCTCCTTCTCTTCCCCGGGTGTGACTTTCTGTGAAGATATAGCCAAATTTCTCTCTGAGTCCTTTGTGCTTACCAATGGTTGGTGCTGACATTTTCTCCTGGAGGAAATTAAATTTGCCTTCACCTAGCCTTTCAAAATGATGGGCTTTGCCTCTCGGCAACTGGTTGTCCTGGCAGGGCTCCATCCCTCAGATAAGGCGATAGATCAATGTGACATAGAGAATGAGCTGACTTCTAAACATTACAGTGTAGCTTTCCATTGCTGCCTGGGACCTGCAAGAGCTTCTGCTGTGGACAGAATATATACAGCATGATTTTAAGTAAGGGGCCTATTTTCATAGGTACCTTGTTGACAGAGATGTGCTTTAAATGATAGCTTTCTTCATCACTGTACAATGTGCCAAAAAGTCAGACACACACATCCAGGTGGCATTAGAAATTCCAATCCTCCCCATTTTGGTGGGCAAAGAGTAGACTCAGTCAAAGCCAGATCAACAAATCAGGTTGGCGTAAGATTGAGGGTTCTAGGGATTTCTTCATATTGCTGAGGCTGCTCCCTTTGAAATTTCCATTGTTACAGATCAAATAGATATGTCTTACTGCCCTACTTCTCTTTAAATCTGAGGAGCCTAAAGAGGTAGGACCCCTCTTTAGGAACCCCTTCCATGTTGTATTCAGCTCACCCACACCCAGGCTGAGCACATCTTTGCATTCAATAATGAGGCCTCAGGGGAATGTGTGTGGTGCTTTTCTGCTTCTACGTTGTTCCTCACAAGAAATTGTTTCATATTTATAGGCCATGGCACAGTGTTGTGTGTATCCACACTCATTCCACTCTGCACATTAGCTCAACTTCCTAGCTTGGGAAAGAATTTTAAATTATTTCTGTTGGTGGACTTTGCCAGCCACCTGAAGGTAAGCAATGGGCACAAACATTTTTCAAGCACTTAGGGATACTCAGTCAGTTAAATTAACTTCAGGACATTCAATTTGAACATTCCTCTTTTTTGATCCATTTTCAGTTCTTTCTAGTTAAAGGAATGGCAGAAAAGCAATCAAACTGGGTTCAACAGGGTTTAGGATTGGCAGTGGACAAAACCAATGGAATTATCCCAGCACCTTTTCTTTTCTTCTCCAGTCCTGAGAAGGAATAGAGCATACAACAAAAATCTGACAGTATACTAACAAAATGAAAGTTGTGCCTGACAGCATTGCTAACTGGGTACAATCCATCTAATTAAAAAAAAAGGAAAAGGAAAAGAAATGCATGTTCAAAAAATAAATGCTTAGTGCTTAGAATATAACCAAGTGGTAGAGTGCTTGATTAGCATGTAAGAGGATCTAGGTTCAGTCCCAGCACTGGAAAGAAGGAAGAAAAAGGGAGGGAGGGAGACACTCTTTTACACACACACACACACACACACGCACGCACGCACGCGCACGCTTCTGTCCCTGGTGCTGCTGTTTTGATATTTTTCCCCACTATGGTATTTCCAATACAGTCTCAAATGCCTCTCTCACATCTTGCCTCTCTTGGTACATATCTGTTCCTGAAGCAGATTTCAAACCAGTGGAGGAAACTGATGGCATGTAGGGCCAAGTATGGAAAGACTGCAGACAGTATCAACAGTGGGAATGTGACCAAAAGTAGAGAAAGTGTAGCTGAGAATATAGATCTTCTCTGAAGGTATCTGGTTTTGATTCACCCTATATGTACAGGTTTTCTTTTTTATTATTTATATACATTAACTTCAAGTCCTCTGGTTGCAATGATAGCTGTTGCTCTGTAAATCAACACAGGATTATCTTGTTTCCCTGTCAGTTCAGAGTCTGAGACAAACGTGATAGAGGGAACCAAAGACAGTGCCAGCAATTCATCTTAATTTTGTGTAGTTAAAGTCAGGTTTCCAAAGAAAACACACAGAACAAGATATGCTACATGGAGAAATCATTGCATAGTTAAGTAAGTGGAAATAGATAACATATATTTTATTCCATTTAGTTTCTTTAATAGTTAACTTATAAAGTAAAAAAAAAAAAAAGTAAAACTTATAAAGTAGGTTTTGTTTTGAAGAGTTTATTGTTGACACAATTAACTGGCTACTAGTTCCTGAATGGTTCTTTTCATTTCTCTAAACTGGAAAAAAAAAAAAGTGGATTTTGAATATAGAAAGCTTTATTTATGTCCCCTTATATCAAGTTGAGATTACAGAATCTAGCCCCGTAAATCTGCAGCTGACTCATGTTACTTGATAAGCACTGGAAACTGATATGGTCTTTATGTTCAAGAAAATTAATGGGAGACAGATATGAAGGTGAGCTTAGCAGTTAAATCTGAATTTGGCTAATGTTCACAGAAATTGAAATCATTTAAATTCTAAAATATTTTGCTTGCCCATATATTTTTGGAATCAAGTTCAATGTAAATAATTAAGTGTATTTGGGTTTGATAAAACACTCAATGTTTAAATGTATATGCTGGTTCTAGTGTATAGTCTAAAATCAACATGTGAGTATATAAAATGATTCATTTGAGGAACTTTCTATTACCCTTAGGAACAGGATGGTATACAGATGCACACAAGAACATTTTCTCATTTTCTTTTGTGCTATGGATATTAAATAGCCATTTTGTTTTTTTCAATTTATTCGTGTCTCATAAACAAGATACTATATTTGGAAGTATTTAGTTGCTATACAACATTTAAAATGATTATAGTTATTAGCTAGTGACTATCCTTGATATCTGGATTATATGCTTGCTTATAAAACAAACACACTGATAAGAAGTGGCAAGACCTAAATATCTGCAACATTTTGCATTTTATAATTAACATTTTCATTATTCTATTTCAGCCTGATCAGTTCTGCGAAAAACACAAAACAGTGAGGAATGAAAATGAAGGTATAACTCTAAAGTTCTAAGTACCCAAGAAACTTCAGTAACTTATTTCACTACCAATTTTAACTGAAACTAGCAATACAATTTAAAAAGACATGCGTTTGTCCATGTGCAATTAAATGTCATAGAGCTGGGTATATATTTACTAGTTCATTGCTCTGGGGACCTGAACCCTATTCTCATTTGCGTGAGGGCACTGAATTGTCACATAATAATATTTAAAAAGTCTCTGGTATGAACCTCTTATGTATTTTAATGTGCTTTCCATTATTGCCAAAATCTGTGTTTAACAAACTTTTGAATGCTCAGGACCCATTGCAATGTAGTCTAGTTGAGAACAAATCATTATTGGGCAAAAGTAAAGATTTGGGTTAATATCCATCAAATGAGAACTATAAGATAAATAGTATTCGTACCTCAAATCTCTAACTATATGCACAAATGTTTTATTACTCCTGAAAGTTTTTAAATAATGATTTTAAACTCCCTAGTCTCGTATTAAAATGGATGGACCAAATATAAGGTAATAATGACATTTTTTCATTCATTTAAATGATTTTTCTGCCACTGCAAGTTTTCCCCTTAAAATAATGAGAGAATATTGTTTATTCTTGTTACTCATTTTGGGCAAATAATAGTTCGAGGTGCCATTCAATAAACATGATCCAAGTAATTATGCATGCATATGTATCGATCAAAGATTAGTTATGAGCTCAAGGTAAGAGTATAAGCATTCAGATTCATAAATGATGAAACGAATTTATATTTCTATAGATAAAAATGATACTTTGCTATTTTGACAGGTTGTATGGGTGTTAATTAGAAACATTCAATGGCTGCTTTAAACCTGGTCCTCCTAGTTTATAAGACCTATAAAATTAAAACTTATTTGAAGATATGAAAACATTCTGTACTAAAATCATGCATTGCTTAGTTCAAAGCAGAAAAATATTGCTTTCCTTCAAAAAGCACTGCTATTAGTAGACATGTAAACACAATCTTCATTTATGGATTCCATAATTGATCTTTATGTTAACTGTGGTAGGTAAAGAATATGCTAACATTCAGGGAAGGAAAACATGTCAACTTATTTCTGTATTCAGAAAAATGAATACTGAGAATTCAGTAGGTGCAGTGACTCTTCTGAAAGCACAAAACTAAAGATAAATCAGATTCTCTGTTTTGAGGCAGATCATGGTCACTGCAAAATAATAGAAATTAAACACAATGTGGCAGAAGCCTAAAAGCAAACCATGGAAGGCAAGTTGTTAATTTATTGTACAGTTAGGACACTCAACACAGCAGCCAATACAAAATTCTGTTTCAAAAGACATTAAGAGTACATAAAAATGTTCCTAGCTGAGCACTGTGACACACACACGCTTATAAACCCAGCAGCTCAGGAGGCTGAAGCAGGAGGATCACAAGCTCAAAGCCAGTCTCAGCAATTTAGGGAGGATCTTAGGAACTCAGGGAGACCCTGTTTCTAAATAAATATGAAAAAGGGGTGAGGATGTGACTAAGTGATTAAACACTCCTGGATTAAATCCCCAGTACCCTCCCCCAAAATGTTCCCATTGGTTAACAGTGAAATATTATTCAAATCTCTGAAAATAGTGTGTGTGATTCAGGGCATATTTTAACAGTCCATTTAGAATTTTTAAACAAGAAAATGAAAGCAAGAGAGTGAGTGATGCATGTTCCCTACTAAATGTCAGGCACCTTGAGAGACCTTTTTCTCTATTTTATTTAATTATTACCAATTTTATTCTTAGGATGCAAAGCACTATAATCACAGTTATTATTCTACAGAAGAGAAAACAGGAACACAAAGGTTAAGAAATGGCTAAATAAATGACAAGAGTTAAGATTTAAAATTAGGTTTTAATTCTAGTGCCCTGTCAATCAAACAATAAGTATTGAGTGGCTTCTCAAATTCTAGTGCAGGAGGGAATAGATAAGAACAATTGCCCAGTAATAATATAGCACATGGCACTGTGATAGGCATGTTTATTCACTCCTCAGAATTTGTGGCTACATCATATGTATAAATATGATTTATAAGAGGCTCTCCATAGCCTGACATAAAGCTATTGTTCAACCAACATACAAGAAGCTGGATTTACATTTTTCAATAAAGCCTCTGAATTCCTGGGACTCTGTCCTTCATCACGCACATAAAGAATATACATGTTATTTGAACTTTAAACAATCACACAAATGCTCACCTGTGAAAACTTAGGCTAGACAAAACCCCTTCTGCAAATCAAAAGAGACTGGGTAGCTTCTTAACCACATGCAGGAGTCGTAAAACTCCTTCCGCCCAGCGATTAAAAGAAAACTTTTTTCCCCTAAATCCTTGGGGAAAACTTCTTGATATTTAGATAAAAATGAGTAGAATGCAGATGATGAATGAATTGAACTTCCTGGGCTTTTCATAGTGAGAAACACAGGCACTATTTTTTCAAATTACAACATTATAATTATATATAATACTTGGGTTCCTGTGACAAAATCTTACATGCAAGGACTTAGATTTCAATCCATCCCCATTCCTGCATTTCTCCCCTCCTCCCTTTCCCTACTTTCCCTCTCCTACTATGTTAAACTTCCTTTCCCCTACACATACATACCAAATTTCCTTTGGTACCTTTATATATAAATATAGCATGATTTTGTTGGACTCATTCCACTTATCTTCCCCTTTACTTTCCTCCCTTCCTCTCATTTTCCTCCTGTACTCTACTGATCTATCTTATATCTTTATGATATCCGATCCCCTCTCTCATCACCACCTTTTTCCCTTATTTTGCTTTACCTTCCATATATGAGAAAAAACATTCGACCCTTGATTTTCTGAGTCTGGCTTATTTAACTTAGCATTATGTTCTCCAATGCTATCCATCTGTCAGCAAATGCCATTATTTCATTCTTCTCTACGGCTCAGTAAAACTTTGTTGTGTATAGATACCACATTCTCTTACTCCATTCATCTATTGATGGGCATCTGGGTTGATTTCATAATGTGGCTATTATGAATTGTGCTGCTATAAACATTGAGGTGGCTGTATTGCTATACTAGGCTGATTTTAGATCTCTTGGATAAATACCAAGGAGTAGGACAGCTGCATCATATGGTGGTTTCCAAATCTAGTTTTTTGAGGAATCTCCATATTGCTTTTCAGAATGGTTGTACTAATTTGTAGTCCCAACAATGTATGTGTGTACCTTTTCCCCCACATCCTCACCGTACGTATTATTATTTGTGTTCTTGATCACTGCCATTCTGACCAGAGTGAGATGAAATCTCAGTGCAGTTTTGATTTGCATTCCCCTAATTGCTAGAGATGCTGTGTTGGCCATTTGTATTTCTACTTTTGAGATGTTTCTGCTTAGTTCTTTTGCCCAATTATTGATTGGGTTGTTTGGTTTTTGGCACTGAGTTTTTTTTTTTTTTTCCAGTTCTTTATATATTCTGGATATTAATCCCACCTGAGGAGAAGCTGAAAAAGATTTTCTCCCATTCTCTAGTCTCTCTCTCCATTCTCTTAATCATTTCCTCTGCTATACAAAAGCTTTTTAATTTGATGGCATCCCACTAATTGATTCTTGGCTTTATTTCTTGAGCTTTAGGACTCTTATTGAGAAAGTTGGTGCCTGCACCTATGGAGTATCAACCTAGGTTTTGTTCTAGCAATTACAAGGTTTCTAGTCTAATTCCTAAGTCTTTGATACACTTTGACTCTGCTCAAGGTGAAAGAGAGGATCTAGTTTCATTCTTATACATGTGGATAGCCAATTTTTCCATTACCATTTGTTAAAAAGGTCATATTTTCTCAGCACATATTTTTGGAAACTTTATAAAGTATTGGGTGACTGGTAAGTATATGGGTTATTGCTGTGTATTCTATTCTGATTTCATTGATCTTCATGTATATTTTGATGCCAACACCATGCTGTTTTTGGTACTACAGCTCTGTAGTATGATTTGAGATCAGGTATTGTGATGCCTTCAGCATTGCTGGTCTTGCTCAGTATTGCTTTATCTAATTGTGGGTCTCATATTTCTCCAAATGAATTTTAGTACTGCTTTTTCTAGTTCAGTGAAGAATCGCACTGGAATTTTGACATTGCATTGAATCTGCATATTGCTTTTGGTAGTATGGTCACTTTGACAATATTAATTCTGCCTAGAATGTGGGAGTTCTTTCCATCTTCTGAGATCTTAAATTTCTTTCTTCAGTGTTGTATAATTTTCATTGTAGAGTTCATTCACTTCCTTGGTTAGATTAATTTTCAAGTTTTTATTTTTTTGGTTATTGTAAATGGTATGAATTTCCTTGTTTCACTATTGAAGTGAAATAAGAATCACTATTGAAGTATAGAAGAACTATTAATTTATAAGTACTGATCTCATATTACAATACTTTGTTAAATTCATTTATTAGCTCTAGAAGTTTTCTGGTTGAATTTTTTGAGTCTTCTAGATATAGGATCATGTCATAATGAAACAGTGAGTTTGACTTCTTCTTTTCCAGTTTGTATTCCTTTAATTTCCTTCTCTTATCTGATTACCCTAAGAATTTCAAGAACTATATTGAATAGAAGTAGTGAGAGTTGACATCCTTGTTTTGTTCCTGATATTAGAGGAAATGCTTTAAATTTGTCTCCATTCAGTATGATGCTGGCATTGGGTCTGTCATATATAGCCTTTATTATGTTGAGGTAAATTCCTTCTATCCCTAGTTTCTCCAGCATTTTAACATGAATGTGTGCTATATTTTATAAAAGGCATTTTCTGCATCTATTTTAATAGTCAAATGATTCTTGTTCTTAATTCTATTGAAGTGGTGAATTATATTCACTGAATTGCATATGTTAAATCGGTCTTGCACCCCTGAAATGAAACCTACATGTCATGGTATATTATCTTCTTAATATGTTTTTAAATGTAGCTTGCTAATATTTTATTAAGGATGTTTGTATCTATGTTCGTCAGTGATATTGATCAGTACATTTCTTTCCTAGATTGGTTTTGATCTGGTTATGGTATCAAGATGATGCTGGCTTCATAGAAAGTATTGGGAGTGTTCCCTCCCTTTCAATTATATGGAATAATTTGAAAAAACCAGGGTTAGTTCTTGTTTAAAGGTCTAGTAGAACTCAGCTGAGAATCCACCTGGTCCTGGGCTTTCCCTTGTTGGTAGGCTTTTCATTGCTTTTTCAATTTCATTACTTGATATTGATCTGTTTAGGTTTTCTATACATTCCTGGTTCAGTTTGGGCAGGTCTTATGTGTATAGAAATCTGTCAATGTCTTCTAAAGTTTGTAGTTTAGTGGAGTATAAATTTTAAAATAATTTCTAATAAGCCCCTGGATTTCAGAAGTGTTCATGATAACTTGTTTATCATCTCTGATTTTATTGATCTGCGTCTTCACTTTCTTTAGGTTAGTTTGGCTAAGGCCTTATCAATCTTATTTGTCCTTACAACAACCGTGTTGTGTTGATCCTGTGTATTATTTTTTATTTATTCATTAGTTTGGGCTCTGATTCTTATTTCTTATCTTCTACTGCCTTTGGAGTTAATTGGTTCTTCTTTTGCTAAGGTCCTGAGTTTATATATTTGTGATTTCTCTATTTTTTTAAAGTAGGGACTCAATGTAATGAAGTTTCCTAGTAGTACTCCTTTCATACTATAAACCAAAGATTTTCACATGTTGTCATCTTTTATTTGTTGTTAGAATTTATTGATTTCTCCACTCATTTCTTCTTTGATTCATTTTTCATTTAAAAGAGTATTTTTCAGGGTCTGGGTACTTGTAGCTTAATGGTAAAGCACTTGCCTCAGACATGTGAGGCACTGGGTTCAATCCTGAGCACTACATAAAAATAAATCAGTAAATAAAGATAATGTATATATCTATAACTACAAAATATTTTTGAAAAGAGTATTGTTCAATGTCCATATGTTTGTGTGGTTTTTTAAAATGTTCTAGTTTCATTTCATTATGATGATAGAATGCATGCGATTACATCAATCTTTTTAAATTTTTTTTGTCTTTGCTAATATTGATATTGTGACCTAGAATATGGTCTACTTTTGAAAAGGTTCCATGAACTGCTAGAGATGAATCCAGCTGCTTTGGGGTGAAATATTTAGATGTCTATTAGATCCATTTAATTTATAATATTATTTAGATTGAATACATCTTTATTGAAGGGTATGTTTTGATGACCTATTAGTGTTAAGGTATATCGAAATCACCCAGTAGACTTGTATGGGATCTATCTGGGATTTAAAGAGTATTTTATTTTTTAATGCAACTGGATTTGTTGACATTTGGGGGATATGATTACTAACACTATAACTTTTTCTTTTTGGAGGTACTAGGGATTGCACTTGGGTTCTTACCCACTGAGCCACATTCCCAGCCCTATTTTGTATTTTATTTAGAAGACAGGGTCTGAGTTGCTTAATTCCTCACCATTGCTGATGCTGGCTCTGAATTCATGATCCTCCTGCCTCAGCTTCCTAAGCCATTGGAGTTACAGCCACTGCACCCGACCACTGTAACTTCTTGCTGAATTGTTCCCTTTATGAGGACATAATGGCCTTTGTCTCTTCTGATTAATTTTTGCTTGAAATCAGTTTTGTCAGATATGAAGATAGCTCCTCTGGCTTGCTTCCAAACTCCATTTCCATAGAATATTTTTTTCCCCTTCCTTTACCCTTCAGTCTGTGAGTGTCTTTGCTATGAGTCTCTTGCAAATAGCGTATTGTTTTATCTTGGTTTTGGATCCATTCTGCTAGTCTACGTTTTTTAATTGGGGAGTTGAGACTCTTTATATTCAGTGTTATGGATATGTTTATAGTATGCTGTCATGTTGATTTTCTATTATATTTAATTCTGTCTTCTCATTTAGCTGACTAGTCGTCTATTGAACTTCATTTATTTGGAAGTTTTTGATTTTGTTTTTGGGTTCATCTGTGTGCAATTCATCATCAATCATTCTTTGTAGTGCTGGCTTGGTGGTCATGTAGACTTTTAGTTTGCCTTTGTCATGGAAACTTTGTACTTCCCCATCAAAAATGAACAGTGTGTGCTGGGTGTGGCACTCTTGCTTGGCAACTGCTTTCTTTTAAATCTAGGACTATCTCATCCCAGACTATCCTTGATTTTGGTGTCTGCATTGAGAAATCAGAAGTGAGCCTTACTGGTTTGCCTCTAAATACGTGATGTTCCTCTCATTCAGCTTTTAATATTAGTTCCTTGTTTTCTGTCAGATATTTTGATTATGATGTCTTGGAGAACTTTTCTTCTGATCAGATCTATTTGAGCTTGTGTATGCCTCCTGTATGTGGATGTCTATCTCCTTTCTGATACGTGGAAAGTTTTCTGTGATTATCTCAATGAAAATGTTCTTAACTTCTTCAGGTTCTATCTCCATATTCTCTTCTATTCTAATGATTCTCAGATATGAGTTTTTTTTTTTTTTTTTTGGTGCTGGGGATTGAACCCAGGGCCTTGTACTTACAAGTGAAGCTATCTACCAACTGAGCTATCTCCCCAGCCCCCCGATGTGGTCTCTTGATGTCCCATATTTCTTGCATATTCTGATCATGTTCTATCATTTTTCCTTTTATTCTATACCCTCAAATTCATGTATTCTGCCTTCAAGACCTAAAATTATGTCTTTAAGGGCTGAAGTTCTGTTCTCTATGCTATCTAATGTGTTGGTGATTTTTCAAATGAAGATTTTAATTTGATACACGGAGTCTGAACTGGTTTCTTCTCAGTGTTTCTATTTCTTCATTTAAATGGTCTTTCATCTCCTGAATTTTCTCTTAATTCATTCCTTATATCTTCTTTTAGTTCACTGAACATTTTAATAGTTAAGTTTTTAAATAATCTTTCTATGGAATCTCATCCACTCATGTATCTGTGAGATTCTTTATTTTGGGGTTGTGAGTGTTGGGGTAGATTTATCTTCCTGTTTCTTCATGTTTTCAGAGGTCTTGCCTTGCACATCAATTGAGGTAGATTCCCCTTCCCCTTCTGTGTGTGTGTCTTTATATGTGTAGCTTTTTTTGTTGTTGTTCATTTTAGCATTTCTGTTTTTGATATATGAGTAGATGTCAGGGATGGGTGAAATTATCCTCAGTTGTTCCTCCTTGGAATTGGCTTTTTTATGGGATTTTCTCTCCCCATTTCTATGAGTTGAAGCTGTTCATGCTCATAGGTGGGGTTAAAACTTGTGTGGGGTGAGATTCACTGTTGTTAAACTAGTGTCTCTAATCTGTAAACTTGAAGTGTCCCAATTACATTCTAGTCTCTCTTGGAGGGATAGCTAGGAATAGCACTAATGTCAATAACATGTATAAAGATAAATGTCCAGTCTTTACTTTGACATCTGTAACATTAATTGCCACCGATATAGGAATGGTGGGGTCAGCGGTTAACATCAGTTCCAACAATATGAAACTGAACTAGATTAGGCATCCAACATCAAGTGACTACAATGTCATCCACTGTATTAATCATCTCAACATGAATGAGGTATGAACTGCATAAACTATATAATTCTGTTATTCAATGGGATTAACAGTTTCTTAAATGAAAATAGGGTGGAAAAATGGGAGAAAGTTCAAAATATTTATAAAAAGTGATCAGAGGGAAACAGACGGTAGGTAGCAGATGTTAACTGTAAAGAAGAAATAATAAAAGATTAGCTTAAATAAATAGAGGAAGAGGAAAATTTGGTTTTTGTAGGGGAAAAGAGTGAAGACAAGTAGATAAGAAGGCCCAGAACTGAGGTTTGAGCAAACTAGCAACTGCAAGATCAAATCTACTTGAAACTGCATATATTTGAACCCTACCTAAGACAAACTGAGCTAAATAATAAACAAATGCAGAAATAAGCAATTAATGTAAAGATAAAATTATAAAAATATACATTTTTCAAACTTATCTATGCAAAGAGTGTGCACACACACACACACACACACACACACACACGAATACATCTACATACACAAAATCATGCCTAATGGAAAACAGCAAAAAGTAATACAATATGATGAAATGATATTTGGGAAACATTTTTTAAAAGTTAAAATTTTTAAGAAAAATAGAATGAAAAAATGCAAATATAGATGCAAGATAAAACTGCAGGAAAAAAAAAAAAAACCAAAAACTTATAAAACAAAAAAATCTGCAGAGAAATAAGGAACTTTTGTTTCTGCTGAGGTAGTCAAAAACTATTGTGTGTGGGGCAGGGGGTTGAATTTCAATCTTCATGGTGGTTTTTGGCTTTGCTGCCTTTGAGGGTTGAGGGTTGTTGCCTGCCTTTGTGGTTAGGGGGAACAGCTGGTTATACACGACCTCATCTTCTGGTCTCCTGGTATATGGTGAGGTATTAAAATTTGGGTGCTGACAAATTGTAGGTTTCTATAACAAAGGTGGTGTGGAGCTCTAAACTGGAGATTCTAGTAATTAAGTTTTATTCTCAACTGAACTGTGAAGCTCCATGGGTGGGAGTTTTGAGAGTTGGTCCACATTCCCTACTGCTGGGGAGATGCCAGTCTCTGCAGGATGTCTGATCTCTAGTAAGATCCACTTTTAGGACATGAAAGCAAAACCTCCATGGGTTTTGCTACTACACACATGAAATACTGGGTATCTATCCCAGAGTACAGATGCTCCTGTGTGTCTGCTACAAAACCAGCAACAAAGGTAGCTTTTCTCTTAGGATGAAAAGTCCCAATGGTCCAGGTATAATTTTCTACTGTGCTTGTTTGTTTCAGTCTCTCTAGTTCAAGTGTCATCTGGGAATTTACACACACACACACACACACACACACACACACACACACACACACAGTTAGTTGTAGATGGACACAACAACTTTATTTTATTGTTATGCGGTGCTGAGGATCAAACCCAGTGCCTCGCACATGCTAGGCAACAGCTCTACCACTGAGCCACAACCGCAGTCCAGATTTTTTAAGTCAACTGCAGTAGTTCCCAATTTCCTGTCACTGCTAGCAGCTGCCCTAGGTGCAAGCTTGGTGGCGACACCCAAGGCAGTTTTTCCTGTCTGGTGTTCATGGGGACCTTAGTAGTGGTGGTGGAGGCTTTTCCCGCTGTTGAGAACAAGGTGACATCTGTGCAGCCATGCTGTACGAACAAGCCACTTCCGGAACTGGCCCTTAAAATGCCCCCAGGAAAGGGCGGGCAGGTGCTACTCATAAGAGCCAATACAGGACAAACAGGACATACTGGGCCCCCCCGGGTTTATCAAGGCTGTTAAGAGATATATGTCTGAGAAATGGGCAGCTGCCCGGAAACCTTATTTTTCAAGGACGAGGAGGCCTAGCCCCGACTCATCTCCTGCATAGTTCACCCCCTTCCTCCTCCCCTCTTCCTCCAGGACCCTTCAGTTTTGGCAGGACCCAATGAGATTCAAATAAATTGGCAGGACCCAACCAAAAGAGAACAAATGTTTAGCTGTTCCAATGTTAACTAATAACATACAGGTCTTTGTATGTGAATGATTGGAAATTTCTTAAGTAGAGTGCTTTCTCATCCCTTGGGGCTGCTCCCCACTCAGCCATGGTAGTGGTCTGAGGGGCTGGTTGCAGTCAAGCTCGAGCTTACAATAAAACCTCGTTGTGTGATTTGCATTGCCGTGTGTGCACTTTGACTCTCTGGGGATTGGTCTATATTGAACCCCAATACTGCCAGGTGCATGAGGGCAGTGGGGGCTTTTTCCCTTAGGTCAGAGGACCTGGCTGCGGTGCCAGGGGTCACTCAGGAGCGTGCTTCCTGCAGCAGGTCCTCTCCTCAGGGTGTGCACACACACCAGCCCAGCTAGAGGCACAGCGCCTTTCCAGTCCAGTGCTCTGAGCACTGCGTCCTCCAGACGCATTTCCACACAAGGAGCATTTAGGGATCCTGAGGCACTAATTTTGGATTTTCTCACACTAAGCTGCTCCCCCCAGTGACTCTGTGTCCACTGAAACCCACCTTCTTCCCTAATACATAGGTTTCCCCAAGCCAGTTTATATCATAACCATTTTTAAATTTCTTTATCCGCCCTCCCCTGGCGCTTCTGCAATGTACTATTTCTCACATTCAAGTTTCTGACTTTTGTGTCTCTATAATTTTAACTTTTTTTTTTTTTTAACTGTTCAGTATCAAGCTCCAGTGAGCTCCCTTCAGTTACCCACTTGGCTTGGCAGGCCACAGGCGGAGGAGCGCGGTGACATGCCACTTCCCTCCCATCCGGCATCTTCTCTAGGCCACACTCCCACTCGATATCGCGAGATAAAGGCCCAGACTCTTCTCTAGGCCTCGCTCCCACTCATTATCGCGAGATAAAGGCCCAGGCTCTTCTCTAGGCCGCAATCCCACTCGATATGGCAAGGCAAACGCCCAGGCTCCTCTCTAGGCCTCGCTCCCACTCGATATCGCGAGATAAAGACCCAGGCTCTTCTCTAGGCCTCGCTCCCACTCGATATCGCGAGATAAAGGCCCAGGCTCTTCTCTAGGCCTCGCTCCCACTCATTATCCCGAGATAAAGGCCCAGGCTCCTCTCTAGGCCTCGCTCCCACTCGATATCCCGAGATAAAGGCCCAGGCTCTTCTCTAGGCCGCACTCCCACTCGATATGGCAAGGTAAACGCCCAGGCTCCTCTCTAGGCCGCACTCCCACTCGATATGGCAAGGTAAACGCCCAGGCGCCTCTCTAGGCCGCGCTCCCACTCGATATGGCAAGGTAAACGCCCAGGCTCCTCTCTAGGCCGCGCTACCACTCGATATGGCAAGGTAAACGCCCAGGCTCCTCTCTAGGCCGCGCTCCCACTCGATATGGCAAGGTAAACGCCCAGGCTCCTCTCTAGGCCGCACTCCCACTCGATATCGCAAGGTAAACGCCCAGGCCCTTCTCCAGGCCGCACTCCCACTCGATATCGGGAGGTAAACACCCGGGAGCCAGCCCCTCCTGAAAGCAAAGTCCTTGTCAGATCTCCGAAGGGGAAACCCGAGTCTTGCGAAGGATCTATCCCAAGACCTTTGCCATCATCACGTCCCATAAAGCCCCAAGGCACCTGATTTGACTCATGGAATTCATCAGATTATGGCAGGAGTGAGCCATAAACAGTGGGAGGTCAGCTCCACTCAGTCACTAGCCACCTATAAAATGCGGTCTGAAGCTCCGCTGACCTTGAAGGCTTCCCTGACCCGGACTCGGCAGCACCTTCGCGTGTGTAAACACCGCGAACTTGAAGCCCTGGAGGGCCAGGGGCAACCGTGGTCCGCTCCTTCCCTGCCTAGAGAAATGGCAGCTCTTTGGTGCCTGGGGTTGTTTATGTCAGACTCTCTTCAGCATTTAACACAGCCACTGGCAGAGAGGTGACAAGCACTACTGGTGATTCGAACTGACTGGAAACAGCCATGGTTTTAAGCAATAAGCTAAGGACAGCTTATAATTCTCTGACTGGATACTCCTGGAACATCCCAGGAAAATATAAGATGTGCCATTTAAGAATAGCATTTTTTAATACTTTGGTTAAAGAAGCCTAATAATTCGGGGGTTTGTTGGTGGATGTTTCATATTATTCACGGGGAGGAGGTACAGATTTTTAAAAATAAGATATTAGTGTTTAAAAGTCTGTAAACTTATTAATGTAAATAATAAGGTGATAATGTAAATAATAAGGTGATAACTTCGTAAAATGCTAGTGATTGTTTTAACGTAAGAAGTCCATTTTAAATTACTTAAAATTTAAATGATGCAACGTCTCACAAAAATTACCAATTATGAGTGATCCTTTGAGACTAATCCATGATGATATATATTTTTACTGTGTAACAAATGCTCCTACCCTAATATTACTGAGTATTTGGGACAGAAGTGAGTATCTACAAACCTTTTTATGAATTTTATTGAGTTATAACTGACACATGAAAATTGTAGAGTTGTCTCCCTATATCGATGGGGTCTTATTTCCAGAGTTAGGTAGCAGTTAATAACAAGCAGTGAAATGCAAGCCAATAACATGGCAAGGTCACAAGTTCCCTTCAAATTACCTTTGAAGCTTTCTTCAAATTACTTTCAAGGCAAATGAATAATCAGATAACTTAAACAGAAAAACAACAGGTGGTGGGCAAACTTGACAATAAAAAGAAAAGAAGAAAGGGAGCCAATTAAAAAAAATGTCAAGAAGGAAAGATTAAACGGACCACCTCTTGGCAGGGACTACTGAGGGTATTGTAAAGTTAGGATTTATGGCCATATGTTTCCTCCATGTATCTCAGAAGAGAAATTTCTTTAGTAGCACAGGTGCACTTGGCTAAATTCTGTCAGGCCACTGATACCAATACCCACATTGACATAGGATGACTCATAGATGAAGGCCCCCTGAATAGGATGGCCACCATGACAGTTGTGGAAAGAACCAACTGGGATCTAAAACTCCACCATCCAATATGTAGGATGCATCAAACACCTGAGTGGCAAAGACTGCAGAAGGTGGACCCCAGTTCTCCTGAAAAACAGCCAACAGTAATAAATTTAGAGATAGCAGAGATGGCCCACTCTTTCTTGAGAGTGCTTTTACCTTGAGCCTCACTTTACTTTCACATGTAATAAGATTCTCTTGCATGACTATCTGTGTCTGGCTTTAAATTTTCTTTTGAGACCACAAGGATTGAGGCTTGGAGCTTCAGATCGCCATTCTTCCTGTGATACCTGGACCCTCCCCTGCCAGTATCAATTCATGATATTCAAGCCACTCATGTAAAATGGCATGGTATTTGCACATAACCAATGTACATCCTCCAAAATACTTTAAATCCCCACTAGGGGCTGGAGGTTTGGCTCAGTGGTATAGTGCTTGCCTGGCATGTGTGAGGCCCTGGGTTCAATACTCAGCACCACATATAAATAAATGAAATAAAAGATGCATTGACAACTATTTAAAAATAAATAAATAAATAAATCACCACCAGATTATTTATAATGCTATGTACTGTATCATAACATATAATGTAAATGCTATGCAAATAGTTGTTGACTGTATTATTTAGGGCATAATGACAAGAAAAAACATTTGTACATGTTTGGCACAGGTGTAATTTTTTTTCAAATATTTTAATCATGTGGTTGATGGAATCTAACAATGTACAACCCATAGATAATGAGGAACTGACTGTATATTCCAGGTGTAAACATGATGACTTATAGAGGTGAACATTATAAAATGATTACCACAAACAAATATATAAGCACAGCATCCAACATCACACGTAGGAACCGTTTTGTGTCTCCACCATGTGTTAAGAATACAATATTAATTGTGCCTCATTAGAAATTGATATCTAAAGAAGTGAGGGGGTCTTCAAGAAAGACAGTGATCAGGGAACAGATCAGGTAGACACTGTATTTGGTTTGGTCGTTGTGGTTGACTGGCATGCAGCATTAATACTGGGTTTGAAAAGGCAAATGACTAAGCCACTGTTACAGTTGGACAGGGTACAAAGGCTTAGTACTCACAGTCTTATATGAATTTTATGCTTTCATGCTACCACTTGGGTCCCTGTGAGTATTTAAGTTTGGCATTTCTGGTTTATAATCTCCCCAAAATGAACACATTTCATGCATATTCTTTAACCTGATAATGTTTACTGAGTTCACCAAGGCAAGCCACCTTTAGGCACAATAGGGGACAGAACAAAGTACAAGATACAGTAGTTAAGCCACCTGTAGTGCAGTGTTGAAACCAGCACAGATTAGAAATATTGGCTTAAAGCACAGTAATCTTAGTTAAGAGCTGAAGAAATTAGGGCTGAAGAAATAATCTTAGATAAAAACAATGTTCAATGGATGCTATAGGACTATATAATACAAATAACTCTTGCTATCCAAATTGACTTGAATCTTCAGTTCAGATACCAAGAATTCAAAGGCTCATAAATAACGTAAAAGCAAAATGAATAATTTAAAGTAAAAGAAAAAAAACTCATAAAATATTAGCGTTAGGATGATTGATAATGTGTTTAAGATAATGTTAATTTTTTTTTCCAAAACCAGCATTTCATGGAGCATTCATATATGGATGTTTAAACATACAAAAGCCGTTAAATTGCTTCAATAGCAAAAATAGGAATGAAAGAGAGAGGGAGGGAAAGAGAAAGAAATGAGTTTTTAAGTCAGGTTAAATAAAAAGGCTGACACCTTCAGGCATGGCTTAATCAAGAAACTAAATCAGTACCATCAAAACTCAACTCTGTCTTCATCTACCTCTATGATCTTGTTTCCTCTGTATTCATCTCATTCTCAGAAATACATTCTCTCTTCATAGAGACATGATGGCTACAGAGGGCTTCAGGTTTATATTTTCACAACTTCAAGTTCAAAGATAAAGCAATTTCTTATTCAAAAGTCACAGAATTATTTTCAATAAGTTCCCCAATCATGGAATTAACATTGAGAACAGGACATATGCTATTTTGATGGACCAGGCACAAGCAAAAATACACACAGGGAAACTGGTGTTGACCTTTCCCATGAGTCAAAGCACTTATCAGCTGAAAAATAAAGAAAATTCCCAGTGGGAATTCTTTACACTATTATTAGGGGGAAAAGTTTGGATGGGGAGTAGGTAGAAAAACAAGAAATATTAAGCAAATAAATATTGAATCAAATAGCAACTGGAAGATTAAATGACAAGAGAACAAATTGGTATTTTCTCTAGCATTTTTGGTCATGCTCCATAAATTAAAAAAAAAAAAAAAAAAGGGAAAATAATGGGTAATAAACACTGTATGAAAGAATAGCACTGACATCTCTCTCCTGACTGGGTTACGTCAAAGGTTATGGAGATAAGTAAGTCCAGAATCAAATATTATTAAACCAGTTTTTCATATTTGGTTTTGATTTAAAGGTATACCAGAAGAAATGATTTATCTTCTGTCCAGAAGTAATACATCAAAAAATTTTTAATGGGATAAAAAAGGGATAAAAGAGAAAAAAATGAGGGAAGCAGAGAAAGCAAAGTGTTATTTATCAAAACTTAAGCAATAATTCTGCAAACTTTCTTTCTCCACTTGGCTGCTCTTATTAAATACTGTCTGGTGGAAACACAAAGTCATGGAACAAAGAAAATTTGTGTCATTAAATTGCTGGTGGGGTTGCAAACTAGTGCAGCCACTCTGGAAAGCAGCATGGAGATTCCTCAGAAAGCTTGGAATGGAACCACCATTTGACCCAGCTATCCCACTCCTTGGCCTATACCCAAAGGACTTAAAATCAGCATACTACAGAGATACAGCCACATCAATGTTCATAGCTGCTCAATTCACAATAGCCAGACTGTGGAACCAACCCAGATGCCCTTCAGTTGATGAATGGATAAAGAAACTGTGGCATATATATACAATGGAATATTACTCCACCATGAGGAATGACAAAATTATGGCATTTGCAGGCAAATGGATGAAATTGGAGGATATCATGCTAAGTGAGATAAGCCAATCTCAAAAAACTAAAGGACAAATGATCTCTCTGATAAGCGGATGAGGACATATGGGGGAGGTAGGAGGGGTTAGTGTTAGGGTTAGGGTTAGGTTTAGGGTTAGGGATAAGGAGGGTGGTAAGAATAGAAGAAGAAAGGAATGTATAGAGGGAAAAGAGGGGTGGGAGGGGAGGGGGGAAGGGAAAAAAATAACAGAATGAATCAAACAACATTGCCCTATGTAAATTTATGATTTTTAATAAAAAAAAAAAACAAAAACTGGATGTAGCCAGGCACAGTGATGTCAGCCGGTAATCCCAGCAGCTCGGGAGGCTGACACAGGAGGACTGCAAGTTCAAAACTAGCCTTGGCAACTTAGTGAGGCCCTAAGCCACTTACTGGGATCCTGTCTAAAAAAAAAAAAAAAGAAAAAAAAAAAAAAAACAACATAAAAAAAGGTTGAGGATGTGGCTCATTGGTTAAGCACCCCTGAGTTCAATCCTTGGAACCAAAATAATAATGATAATAATAATAATAATAATAATAAGGCATGATGGCAAAAATAAATGAAGAGATGGGACAATCATAACAGGTAGAAAAGGGACCTGGTTCCACACCCACCCAGCTGCTTCAGTGGAAAGCCTTAGAGGGAGCTGGGAAGAGAACATGAGCCAACTTTGTGTCACGTAAGGAGCTCAGACAGATTTTCAATATATTAGATAAGAGGATGAGAAGCTGCCCAAAGTGGAAAACAGGCACAGCAATACCGGTAAATGTCAGAAAATCCACTGAAGAATTCCAAGAATTCTCCTTACTCCTGAGTCTGCTTACATTTTGAGGGTATCAAGGACTTTTCCATGCACAGAATGTGCTTTAAACAGCTCTTGAATTCTACCTTTGCGCTGATGAATGCATGAATGCTCTTTTACTGAGCTCTTCAACAAAGAAAATATTTTTCATTCGCTTACCTGCTACATGGGGAAGAAGCAGATCACTAACTCAGAACTCTTAAGTTCATCTTTTTTTTTTTTTTTTTTTAACTCAGCTTTCTCAGTTACCAAAAGATCTGGCAAGAACAATTAGAGGAGGAAAAGTTTATTTGGGGCTCACAGTTTCAGAGGTCTCTGTCCATAGACAGCAAACTCGGTTCCTCGGGGCCTGAGGGGAGGCAAAATATCATGGCAGAGGGTGTGGTAGAGGAAAGCAGCTGGGGACAGGGTTCTAGGAAGCAGAGAGGGAGTCCCGCTCAACAAGGGGAAAACATATTCCCCAAAGTTATGCCCCCAGTATCCTACCTCCAACCACCCCCTACCTGCCTACAGTTACCACCCAGTTAATCCACAACAGAGGATTAAAGCACTGATTAGGTTCAGACTGTCATTAATGCAGTGATTAGGTTCACCATGTCACTTTGCTTCTAAAATTTCTTGCACTCTCACACAAGAGTTTTTGGGTGACAGCTCACATCTAAACCATAACATCTTTGATGGACATTTTGGGTTCATATGATGATAAAAATTCAGGATGGTTAAAAACATAATAGTAATAACAAATGTTGAATCCCCAGAAGCACTGAGTTAAGTGATTGCAGAAAACCCAAGAATTCAAATACACATCCCAGAAGTAAAAGGGAAAAAAAAAAAAAAAAAATGAGTCAAAAAGAAATACAGTCAATCAGACGTTGTGGCAGCATTCTGCTGCAGTCCCAGCTACTTGAGAAGCTGAGGCAGAAGGATCACAAGTTCGAGGCCAGCCTCAGCAACTTAGTGAGAACCTCAGCAACTTAGTGAGACACTGTCTCAAAACAAAGTAAAAAGGACTGGGGATGCAGGCCCTTGGATCCAACCTCCAGTGCCCCACCCCCACAAAAAAGAAGAAAAAGCCAAACATGTTGAGTGTTCCAGAGGGAGTCAGCAGTGCAAAAATAAAGTGCTACATGTAACTGGCCACATGAAGGTCACGGGTTTGAACAAAAGCAGTTTCAATGGCATGTAGGGCAAAAGCCAGCTTTCATAAGATTAGAGTGAAGAACTGGAGACTTATATAGAGAGAAAACTCCTAAAGTTCAGTCTTAAGTGAAAGCTGAGATACAGAGTCAGTGCACAAGAGCAACGTGGGATCAATGGAAAGTTAAGGTTTATCTTGCTGATATTTTGTCCTTTACTGTTGTCTTTTTAGGAAGGGGAGGTAAGAGCCATTTTGTACTATGATAGGAATGATCCAGTCAAGAGGGGGAAGACTCAGAATTCTGAGAGAAGAGATGGCTGGAGTCGGGAAGTATTTGAGGAGGTTGTTACAACTGGAAGGAAAAAAGAGAGAAGGGAGTTAAAGTTTTATTTCTTTCAGTGGTAAAATGACTGATAAATAAATATAGGGAACCACCGTGCATTCCCGAAAAAAATAGTAATCTACCATTTTGTTTATTTAATTGACTGGGTCTGAGGCACATGCAGGTAGAGTTAGCATGCAGGATTTTTTTTTTTTTTTTTTTTTTTAGAAACAAAACAGAATATTGGCAAGAGAATTATCGAGACTAAACATGCAGATCTGGAACTATCCAGGCAAAGGTCACAGTTGAAACCATCACATTAACGCTATAAAGAAAGAAAGGACCAAGGAAATGAGTATAAAAGATGAGAATAAATGGTAACTGAAAAAGATGACAAATACATAAGTAGACAGAGAAGACCTGACAAAGGATTAGAAATACTACTATACTTGAAGGACAAGAGGTGAGTTAAGGAATTCTATGTACCTGTCTTTACAGCCTTTGCGGTGTGAGCCCCTTAGTTATGGAACACCCACTCTGAGGAGCCCGCCCTTACTTTCTGGGCTGTGACAGATGTTTCTGTTACATGCCACATTAGGACCTTGTTCTCATTTCTACTGAAATCCTCATACACACAACTCAAATCGCACATTTACTTGTCTGTCCTGGTATCTGGTATCTTGTACATCATTCTTTCCTGGTACCTAGCCCAGGATGTCTAAACAGAGACAAGCAGAAGCGGACTTCTGTTCTGTTCAATTCACAGTCCTTCCATATCACCTTGCTAAATAGTTTGCACCTCAGAGGTACCCAATATAATCTAGTAACAAATAACGTATATCCTGAAAATTTAAAAAAACCAAACAAACAGGGTTTTGTTATGCATTGTATACTGTTTTGGCTTAATGTGTTGTCACTTTCCACATGATACTCTGCTCACAGTGGCCTTTCTAAAAGTACTTTGTTAGTTTACAAACTTTCTTTTTAAATGTTTCCTAAACCACATTGAATAACAAAGTCAATTATGTGTAACTCATTTAATTAAATTGGCAGTGAAAAGGAAGTGAATAAACAGTCAGCAGAAAAAATAAATATGCTATAAAAGAAGGATTCGAGTTTATAATTTGCACAAAGTAAATATAATAAACATTGTACAAATAAGATGGAATGCATGGCAAGGAAGATGTCTGCAAATTTCTCTAATGCTTTTAGTAAAATGAGGAAATCATTCATTATAGTAACTGGATTTTAATTATGTATATGTATATACTATGACATGTAATCACAGAGTCCAAAGTGTGAAAATATGGTAATTCTAGTTTAATGATATGAATTTATGATTATCTTATATGTGATTTTTCAATAGAGTAAAACAAATAGACCTCACTGTTATTAATTTATCTTCCTACATAAGTACATATAATACATATTATGAGCTCAAACACTTATTGTTAAATATATAATGTTTTATTTAAAAGCCACAAATTGAAAAAATATAATCTACTCTTTTCTCCAATTTAAATCCAGATGTTACAAATGCTAGATTCTTATATTACGAGTTACTGTTTTAAAAGAATTGCAATTTGTCAGACCACATTGATTTTGATCCACTAATATAATTTGGAAGAACAAAAACAGAAGAGTTTATGTGGGTGGGGAAAACACACACACACACCCACACGAGAATATATGTCAGAAACATGATTTTAAAAAGCATTCTAATAAAGATTAACATCCATGAGCAGGGAACTGATGGAAAGTCTTAGGATGGTTCTCAGGTTGTCCTATAACCTATACTAATAACCATAGAGGAAAGTCTTCCCTCTGCCTGTAGAATTTATTACTAGTCGGTGACTTTGGCAGAATTTGTGCAAATTTATTTCTGGGGAGGAGCCAGTTGGTGGGTAAAGGAGGGAGCTATGGAGAGTAAAGTGAGCCTAAGTAACTCAACCTACAAAACAGACTTAGAGGAGAAATTATGGGAATTCAAATGAGGAGTAAAATATTAAAGTACTTTGCTCACACAGAAAAGACTTCTTACTTGGGATATAACAAGGGTTCTAAACAGATTTGTCTACTCCAGCCAAAACCACCATAGAGAAAATATTGCCAGTGGGTCAGACATTCTTACCCAGAGAACATGGCAGCATTTCCATTCAGGAAATTAAGCTTTTAGGTAAACAGACATGCCCAGCTGCAAAACAAACTTCCACTAGTTACCCATGAACATAGACATAAATGATGAGCCCCAAACTGTTCAATATTTGAATCATGAAATTGAAAGATAATGATCAATACAGAGGACAAGTCCTGTAAGGGGTATAGATTCAGTGTAAGGAACAAGGGAGAACTTAGGATTCTAACTAGTCTCTTTGACAATCAAGATCATGCAGTCTACCTTAAGAGAAAGTTCACTACTGTGAAACTAAGAATGTCAACAGAAACATTGTAATGGTTAATTTGAATTGTTGACTTGATTGGATTAAAGATGGTGATGATTAAGAGGCTTCTGGGTGTGTCCATGAAGGTGTGTCTAGGAAATGACTGGCATGTGGGATGGCGAACTGGAGCAGAGACCCTAAGTGTGGGCAGCACTGCCCAAAAGGATGGAATAAAAGCTGGAAGAACAAAAAAGCAGATGCAGATGCAAGCTCAGCTCTTCTTCAACAAGTTCTTGATATCTGCTGCAATTGTTTGAGGATATCGGACTCTTGCTTCTTCACTCTTCCAAAGCAGACTCTGCCAGTGATTCTCCAGGTAGTTTCCAGAAGCCTGGGTCTTGGACTAGGGTAGCACTGCTGATCCCTCTTGTTCTGGGGCTTCTGCGTCTTGGACTGCACAGCTGCTGGTTCTTCCAGCTCTCCAGCTCTCCAGCTGCAGAGGCCACTGTGGACTATCCAGCTTCTGGTTGTGTAAGCCAATCTAATAAATTCCCTGTTTTATAATCATATTTCCTATTGATTCTGTTACTCTAGAGAACCCTGACTAATACAAACATAAACATATTTCAATAAAATTATATATTTTTAAAAAAAAAATTTTGTGAGATATTTCTAATTCTGGCTATGACGCTACAGCTTTTAGCATGGGAATTGTCCCAATGAAAACTAGCAGGTAAGTGATATAAAATATAAAAATGAATCTTTCAGAAAGCACAGAAAGGCTGTTAAAGCTGCTAGAACATGAGAAGTCAGACCCTAAAGAGAAGGGATTCTCACTGCGCTCAACCCAACTTCCTGCATGCAGCTTTTCTCTTTGGAACATTTACTTATGTTTGGTGCATGGTTGAGAAACAGGACAATGAACAGCTTCTGGGAGGTGAGAAACGAGACAAGATGCTGTCAAGAATTCTCAGGCAAGCAAACACTGGAACTCAGAGAAATGAGGGTAACCAGAGTCTTCTCACAGAGAGAAGGCAACACAAAGAAATTAACCAAATACTTGGCATATATGTCCAAGATGTTTTTAAGCTGCATGGGACAAAACGTTAGTCCATAAAGTGGCTACAGAGTGTAGTGGACATTTTTGGAGTTCTATAATACTGGGCACAAAACCACTGCAATTCATTATTCACCGAGAATCCTAGTAAATATCCTATACTTATAGCTGGAGCACCTAAGGGATTACACCACTCAGATTAAAAATAAGACTTACAAATACTGCCTTATGATCATTTTAGAAATTTCTTAAGTTCTTGACTGGACATGGGCAATCTATCTTCCTTCTTTTGTCTGCCAGGGAAGGAAGCAAATCTTCTCTAGAGGAAGAAAAACAAATCAACCGAATCTTCTTCACTTTTTATTCACATTTTTATTCACTTATTTTTTAACACTTTTCATATTTTTATTGATGCATTATTATTAAGCATAATGCTGGGATTCATTGTTACCTATTCATACATGCACACAGTATAACAATAGAATTTGGTCGATAACATTCCCCAGTATTTTCCCTTTCCCTTCCCTTCTCCCTCCCTCTGGTCCCTTTCCTCTGTTCTACTGAATTCCCTTCAGTTTTCCTGAGATCCTGGCCCTGTTTCCTTTCTTTTCCTTTTACCGTCTAGTTTCCACATATGAGAGAAAACACAGAGCCCTTGGCTTTTCAGAGTTGAACTTACACCTCTTAACATAGATTTCTCAAATTCCATCCATTTTCCTACAAATGACATAATTTCATCCTTCTTTAGGGTTGAATAAAACTCCATTGTGAATCTATGCCACATTTTCTTTATCCAGTCATTTGTTAATGGACATCTAGGCTGCTTCCATAATTTGGCTATTCTGAATTGTGCTGCTATAAACATGGGTATGCATGTTTCACTATAGTATGTTGACTTTAAATTTTTAGGATAGATAATGATGAGGACTTTCATATTTTTAGGACAAATAATGAGGAGCAGAATAGCTGGGTTATATGGTGATCCCATTCCACTGATTTCCATAGAGGTTTTACTAATTTAAATCCCACCAACAGTGTAAAAGTGCTCCTTTTCTCTATATCCTGTCCAGCATTTATTATTGTTTGTATTCTTGATTGTTGCCATTCTTACTGGAGCGAGATGAAATTTCAGTGTAGATTTGATTTGCATTTCCCTAATTGCTAAAGATGTTGAATATTGTTTGTTGGCCACTGGTATTTCTTCTTTTGAGAAGTGTCTCCTCAGTTCTTTTGCTCATTATTGTGGGTTTTTTTGTTTGTTTGTTTGTTTGTTTGTTTGTTTTTTGGTGTTACATTGTTCAGTTGTCTTATCCTTTGACAGAAGAGTTGCCAGCAGTGATTTTCCCCCATCCTGTAGGTTCTCTTTTTCACATTCTTCATTGTTTACTTTGCTGTTTAGAAGTTTTTTAATTTCCCATTTATTCACTCTTGGCGTTATTTCCTGAGCTTTGGGATCCTATTGAGGATGCTGGTGCCTGTGTCTGTACACTGGAGTGTCGACTCTACATTTTCTTCAAGGAGTTGCTTAGTTTCTGGTCTAATTGCTAGGTCTTTGATCTATTTTTAGTTGACTTTTGTACACAGCACTTCTAATTTGGTAAGAATGTAGTCTCCTTCTTCTACCTATGGATAACCAGTTTCCCCAGTACCATTTGTTTAAAAAGCTGTCTTTTTGCCAACATATGATTTTGGCACTTTTGTCAAAGATTAGATGACTGTATCTGAGTGTGTTTGTCTCTGTGCCCTCTTTTCTGTTTCACTGGACTGTGTCTGTTTTTATATCAGCACTATGTAGTTTGTGTTACTATAACTCTGTAGCATAATTTTTTAAAATGATTTTTTAGTTGCTGATGGATATTTATTTATTTATTTATTTATTTATATCCAGTGCTGAGAATTGAATATAGTACCTTACACGTGTTAGGCAAGAGCTCTACCACTCAGCCACAACCCCAGCCCCCTCCATAGTATAATGTGAAGTCAGGTACTGTGATTGCCTTTTTCACTCAGAATTACATTGGCTATTCTGGGTCTTTTATTCTTCCAAATGAATTTCAGTACTGTTCTTTTTTAAGTTCTGTGAAGAATGCCATAGGCACAATAGCCAGACTGTGGAACCAACCTAGATGCCCTTCAATTGATGAGTGGATAAAGAAACTGTGGTATATATATTTACAATGGAATATTGCTCAGCCATAAAGAATGATAAAATTATAGCATTTGCAGGCAAATGGATGAAATTGGAGAATATCATGCTAAGTGAGATAAGCCAATCTCAAAAAGCCAAAGGACGAATGATATCGCTAATAAGTGGATGATGACACATAATGGGGGGAGGGAAGGGTTAGTGTTAGGGTTAGAGTTAGGGTTAGGGAGGGGGGCAAGTATGGAGGAAGGAAGCACTGTATAGAGGGAAAAGAGGGGTGGGAGGGGTGGAGGGAAGGGAAAAAATAACAGAATGAATCAAACAACATTACTCTATGTAAATTTATGATTACACAAATGGTATGCCTTTACGCCATGGACAAACAGAGAAACAACATGTATCCCATTTGTTTACAATAAAAAAAAAAAAAAAAAAAAAAGAATGCCATAGGTATTTTCATGGGGTTTGGGGATAGTATTGAATCTGTATATTGCTTTGGACGATATGGTTATTTTAACAATATTAATTCTGCCTACCCATGAACATGGGAGGTCTTTCCATCTTCTAGTGTATTCTTCAATTTCTTCAGTTTTCTGTACTTTCCCTTGTAGAGGTCTTTCACCTGCTTAGTTAGATTTATTCCTAGGGTTTTGAGGCTATTGTGAATAGGATTGTTTTCCTGATTTCTTTCTTGGCAGATTCATTATTGGTGTATAGGAAAGTTATTGATTTTTGTATGCTGATTTTGTAACCTGCTACCTGATGAATTTTTTATTAGCTCTAACAGTCTTCTGGTGAAACTTTCTGACTCTTCTAAGTACAAGATCAAATCGTCTGCAAACAATGATAATTTTACTTCTTCCTTTCCTATTTTCACCTTTATATTTCCTTCTCTTGTCTAATTAATCTGGCTAGAATTTCTAGTACTGTATTGAATAGGAGCGGTGAAAGTCAACATTCTTGTCTTGTTCTGTATTTTAGACAAAATGCTTTCAGTTTTTTTTCCCATTTACTGTTATGTTGTATAGTCTCTATACTTTTTATATCAACTAACTGGCATTTACCAAAACTTTGCCAGGAATATTAACTGAATCAGCAGATGCATATATATATGCAAACGTAAAAATGAATACATTTTATATATATATATATAGATTTTTTTTTTTTTTTTTTTTTTTTTTTTTTTTTTTTTTGGCAACGCTCGGGATTGAACCCAGGGCCTTGTGCTTGCAAAGCAAGCACTCTACCAACTGAGCTATATTCCCAGCCCTACAATATTTTATTTATATACACTTACACATACATGCAAGGAAATTGAGAGCACAAATAGAAAAACAGAGTATAGGTAATAGAGATATTGCACTTGTGAGACTTTAATTAGGACCCACTGCCATTATTTCAATGAAACATGATAAAATATAGTAAGTCACTTAGGAACAGATCCTTTACTAAAAAAAATAAATAAATAAAAATAACAAACAAGTGGAAAGTATAGAAATGAAGACCAAAATATCTGGAATTAAGAACTCAACAAGTTTAAGATCAGATAAAGGACTAAAAAAACTGAAAAGTACGTCATCCGACAATATCCTGAACTGACATATCAAAAAAAGATGGAAGATACATAAATGAATATAGATACTAATGAGTTGTGGTGAACGTATTTACCATAGGTGTAATCTGAGTCTCAGAGGAGGCAGAAGACAAATACTGGGAAAAGTAATCCTTAAGTACAAGATCAAATCATCTGCAAACAATGATAATTTTACTTCTTCCTTTCCTATTTTCACCTTTATATTTCCTTCTCTTGTCTAATTAATCTGGCTAGAATTTCTAGTACAAGTTAAGACAATGATGACTACAATTTTCTAAACTGATCAAAGACATCAATCTGGAGATTTAATAAATGTTATTTTAAGACTGCTTAAAGATAAAAGGGTATTCTTTAATACAAGGGGGAAAAGTTAATATTATTTTTCTTTCTTTTCTTTGGTACCAGGATTTGAACCCAGGGTTCTTTACCACTGAGCCACATTCCCAGGCTTTTTACATTTTTTTTTTTTCTTTTTTTGACACAGGGTCTCACTAAGTTGATTAGGGCCTCGCTAAATGGCGGAGGCTGGCTTTGAACTTGCAATCTTCCTGTCTCAGTCTCCCTAGTAGTTGGGAAAACTATTTTGTTTTAATAAGCAACATTAGGACAAAGAGCTGACTCTTCAACATAAAAATTGAAACCAAGAAGACAATGAACTAACACCTTTAACTGAAAGAAAATACCTGTTGAGCCCAAAACCTCTACACAGTGAATTAGCATTTGTAGGCAAATAAAAACTAAGACAATTTTTCATCATCAATCTTATTCTAAAGGAAAAAAATAATTAGGCAAAAGAAAATTGTTCCATGCAGAAATCCATAAATGGAGGACAGAAGGAATAGTGACTGAAAAGATATTTAGTTCGGTAAATCTAAGTGCAAATTAACTGCAAAAATGCAAATGATCTTTAACATATATGTAGAATTTATATGCATAAAACAGCAAAAGGATGATAAATGGAATTCTTTTGGACATGGGAATTAGTTCATATTAAACAATATTAATTCAAGAATGAATGTTCTGGGCTGGAGTTGTAGCTCAGTGGTAGAGTGTTTGCCTAGCATGTATGAGGTACTGAGTTCAATCCTCAGCACCACATAAAAATAAATAAAGGAATTGTGTTCCACTACAACTAAAAAAATTTTTTTTAAAAGAATGAATGTTATAATATCAAAGCCAATGATAAAGGAATAGGCAAAGTCATCATTAGTAAGAGGAAAACAGAGCAAATAAAACACTAAATGCAAAAGAAGAAAAACAATAGCAAGAGAACATAAAAGAAGCCAGAAGGGTTGAAACTGAATAATGTGTATAATTGACATACTCCCAATAAATGACAAAATTGTCTTCATGGATAAAACAGTAACAACAAAACACACTGTGTTTCTTGGGAAAAGTACACTGAAATATGAATGTGAAAGAAGATAAAAATAAAAGAATATAAGATGATATATATTATGCAAATAAGTACTATAAATAATAAGAGATGATTTTGTTATATTAACATAAATCCATTGGACATTAAGGTAAAAAGCTTTACTAGAGATAAAGTAGCAAGATTTGTGTAGTGTGTATTAGAATATGTATTAGCTTTAATTTCTGTGTAAAAAAAAAAAAGCACACCAACTTATTTTTCTCAAGGTTTCCAGGGAGTAGGAGGCTCGGAGCGTATGAAGGAGGTTCTGTGCTCTAACATCTACCAGGCTGCTACCAAGGTCTTGACTGGACAGCATGCCCTCTCATCCCATCAAGGGGACCCATAAAGAAAAGATGCCACAGTTTCTGCTTGGATGTATTATTCACTGAACATGGGTTTCTGGGTTGAGAGGTACTTTATCCTAATTAAAGGTGCCATTGAACTAAAAGTATCTAGGAAAGAATGTACTCCTTCATGGTGTTGACAGAATTCCTTTTCTCGTGGCTGTGCAAACAAGGGCTCTGGCTTCTCACTGGTTGCTGCCTAGAAGACCCTCAGGTCCCACCAGCCTCCCATAACTCTGTGCCCTGTAGCTCCGTGCATGGGCAATTCACAAAATGGCAATTCACATCTGCAAGGCCAGGAAGAGACTCTTTCCCTATGCTGCTAAAAAAAAAAACAAAAAAAAAAACAAAAAAAAGAGGTGGCTCTTATATAACACAATGTAATCATGGAAAGGGCAGGATCTTCCTTCTGCTGTTGGGTCCTATCTCAGGAGAACACATTATATGGGATGTAAGACTTAGGGGTGGAGGTCACAGGACCCATTAGAGACTTTTGCCTACCACAGAAGGATTCAAAAATTTTTATGTACCTACAAATGTATTTTCACAATTAAAAAATAAAAGAGCAGTTGGGAGTCGTGGTGTACTCCTGTAATCCCAGCAGCTCGGGAGGCTGAGCAGGAGTTCAAAACCAGCCTCAGCAAAAGTGAGGCACTAAGCAACTCAGTGAGACCCTGTCTAAATACAAAATAGGGCCAGAGATGTGGCTCAGTGGTGGAGTGCCCCTGAGTTCGATCCCCAGTACCCAAAAATTAAAAAAGAAAGAAAGAAAAGGAAAAGAAGACAAATACAAAATCACATAGGAAGGTTTTTAATTCATCTTTCCAGAATCAGACAGCAAAAGCAACATAAAACCATAGTAAAAATAAACCATATTAATTAAAAAAATTAAAATACTTCTGCAAAGACCCTGCTCAACAAGAATAGATGAGGTTTTATTGTTTTAAATGAAACTGCCTTTTAAAAATGAGAGTTTCATTGTATCATGAAAGAATTCTCAATGAATATAAAAGCATCTAAAATACCTATTGCCTCTTTCTGGAACTGACTTCATCTATATAATAATGTATATGACATAATTAGATGTCCTATTATGACAATATGGAGAAGGAACAGAGCAGAGTAATTGGAAAAAGGAGACACAAGGAGAGAAGAAGAAGGTCCTGCAATGCTTGGAAATAACATATTTCTTAACAGCAAAAGGATCACAGAAAAACTAAAAATGGAAGTTCAACAATAGTTTTTGCATAGAATTCTACTGAAAATATCTGAAATCATGTAAGATATGAAAAACAATCCTCCTTGGAGAACATTTACCAAAATGTATACATTATAGAGAAAAGACGGAAAAGCAATGATATCGATTTCCATCTCAAGAAATTATCAAAAGAACAAATAATGCTAAGGTTTAAATTTCATTTTTAAAAAACAGTAGCACAATAAAGAAAATTAATAAAGATGAAAGATTTTTCTTGGAAAATAATAAACTTCATAATCCACCAGCAGAAATGAAAAAGACACATGCATAAAACTACAAAAACATAATGTTTTTGTGGAGTATGAAGTCCTATATGTGAAATGTATGTGTGAAGGTTAAAAGATGCTGCAAAGGTGACTTGGGATTTTAATAACTTTCTCTTTCCTAATCTGCATTGTGGGTGCACCAGGTGTGGTTTTACCTAAAAGAATTTCACTGGGTTAGACACTATTTTTTCATGCTTTTCTGTATAGATACTATGTTTCAATAAAATCATTACATAAAATAAAATAAAATAAATTTAAAAAGTGAAAAAATATGGCTGAAAACAATGACACATCTACAATTACACTATTTTCAAAGGTCCTAACTGATTACCATTAACTTCAAACAGCAATTGTATAAAAGTTTAAAACTGATTGCTTTAAACTTGAAAAATAAATGAAATGGAAATTCATAAAAAATACCAAATGGCCCTCTGCTATGGTTTGGACCTTATCTGCCTAAAGCACACAGGTGTGTTCAAGGCTTTCTCCCTGTGGTGGCCCTTTTGGAAGGTGGTAGAATTTTAGGAAGTAGAGACTAGTGGGCGGTCCTTAGACAACAGGGCATGCCCTTGAAGGGGATTATGAGACCTTGGCCCTTTGCTCATTCTTAATTCTTTTCCTGGTCACCAGGCAAGTAGTTTACTCTACCAAATACTCCCCATGGCCATCTAGCATGCATACCAGAGGCTCAATCTTGGATTGGAACTTCTAAAACTGTGAGCCAAAATAAACCTTTCTCCTTATAAGTTAATGGTATCAGGCATTTCAGTACAGTAATACATAACTGGCTGTTTTAGTCAGATTTTTCATTGGTGTGACCAAAAGACCTGACAAGAACAACATAGAGTTGGAGAAGTTTATTTGAGGGCTCACAATTTCAGAGGTCCTTGGATGGTCAACTTCATTTCTTGGGGTCTGAGTGAGGCAGAACATCATGATGGAAAGGTGTGCTGGAGGAAAGAAACTTAGGACATTACTGGGAAACAGAGAGACTAAATTCAGCTCTCAAAATATATATTCCAAAGGCACACCCCCAGGGACCCACCTCCTCCAGCCACACCCTACCTGTCTTCAGTTGGCACCCAGGTAACTCTTAATTCACTAATTGGGTCAAAGCTCTTCATAACCCAATCATTTCACCTCTAAACCTTCTTGCATTGTCTCACACATGAGTTTTTGGGGGACATCTCTATCCAAAGCATAATACTGGCTAATACATGCTCTAATAACAAAAAGAAACCTTTTCAAGACATTGAAATGATCATCAAAATCTCCTTCTTGCATGATCTATTCAATCACAAAGACATAAAAGTCATCAGCCCATTTTCTTGGTTAAGTTTTATTGAATCCCCCAAATTTGTTAACTTTTTCAACAAGTAAAAAAGAATGAAAAGTCATTTTCTTTCTAATTCATTTTATTAGCCTAGCAAGACTTTTAAAGCAAAATTAGACAAAGCAAATTAAGAAAAGTAAATTAATTACTTATATACACTTTAAAATTTTAACTGGGGTAAAGGAAGTGAAAAAACCTTCACAATAAAAAAGGTCAACTGAATATAAGACAAGTTGAATTAATAAAAATGTTCACATTAAAAATTTCAGATAAAATTTTAAAATTCTAAGAATATGGAGAAAATTCTAGGGATGCTGGGAAGAATAAAATTCAAGTATCTACAAAAGAAAATACAAATCATCAAGATGAAAAGTCTATAAGGTTATTAAGAAATATTATTATTGATCTAGAATTCAGTTTTCAGGTATGTTGACATTTAAATGTAAGGAAAAAATAAACATTTTCAGAAATTCAGTGATTAAAAAAGTTTAACTTTTAAAAAATAATACCTGCACCGCTGATGGTAAAAATTCTAAAAAGGGCAAGGAAATGAAAACCAAGCAAATACAAAATATATATTTATGTATTGATGGTTGTCAGATTTAGAGCAGATTCAGAAAGTAAGCTTTGTCAGACAAATGAAAAGATAAATATTTCAGCAAATTGGATTATAATGAGATACCATTTCTTCAACATCATGATAACATGAAGTTAATTAAAAACCACTATTAAAAATGAAACATACAAATAAAACAAATTTTAAAAAATGGGAACAGAAAACCCCAGGAAAGTCATGATCCTAAAATGAAGGAAACTGAACTATAGATGGAGTGAATTTGAGGAAACAAACAGTTCTAATTGGTCTGTACCTTAAGATTGCTTTTCAATTTTTTGTGGGTATTATATTTCCTGTTGTGACTAATATTCATAAAATAATAATCCTCTCAGCACTGTTAATTTACTTCGATTTTTAGAATTAGCTTAAAGCAAAGCATCAAAGTTTTAATTATAATTAGAGAAGAGAGATAAAGAAGGATTTCTTAATTCCTTGTTTCACATGCTGGGAAGTTGACAGAGTGTTTAAATTTGATTCTTCAAGAAATAACTCTGTTGAAATACAGTACTTAAAGCTAAAAAAATAAAATACTACTAACAATACTAATAAAACTAAAAACAACAATGACAGAAAAGAGGTGGAGAATTGGCTTATTTCATTAAATTTGTTTTTGTCCGGAGGGAAATGGAATCTGTTGAAAGTCATTGATAAATCAAATAGAAATGTCTGAATATTTCTTATTGTCATGGTGTCTTATTGTCATGGTGTCAAAAATAGAATTGATTTATTTCTGAGAAATGGGATCAGAATGAACAAGGATGAAATTCATTACTTCTTCTTTTGTAACCTTCGGTATTGCTTATATCTCTTACTTTATACTTACTCCAGATAAAATAAAATAAGTAATTATAACCAAGCTGTATCTATTTAATATGATACTCCTGATGTTGAAATCTCTCTGTAACATGCCAAGTGTCTGAATACCTGCATTCAAGTGAGTGACAGGTTACTAAGAATCTGCTGAGCCAGGCACAGAGCTACATTTTGCTTTTTGAGCTTTCTCCAAGTTAACTACATTAATACTAACTATGCCTTCTACCTATCTAAAAGTAATTTCCCCCTTGGAAGTCTTTTCTTTATGCTAAATATTCTTTCTTCCTCCTGTATCTTTGTGTTAATTTCTACTTCAATGTTCTATACCTATTAGATTATTTGCTTACCCCTTTTAGGAACCTCTGATAAAGATATTCCATTACTTCTGTTTATAGTTGACAAAATGATGCTCACAAAGTTTAAATCCCATATTCAATTGAAAAGTAGAAAAGCCAGGATTTGAACCCAAGTTCACTGGCTCCAGTACCCATTCTCTTAACTACTGTATTACTTTATCATAAACTGAATACTTAGTTTATAATGAACTTCATGTCATTCATATCTTTCACATGATTTTGTCCTTGGGTAACAGTCACATTTTATATGGAACATTGGTCATCTCTCCTTGTTATATTTTTTACTCTATTTAGCCAAGGAAATTAAACAAAAATGGCTGAGGCAGCAAAACTTTGCTTTATTGGTTAAGAGCTGCGTCTCTCAAGTTAGACTGATCTTTTTCAAATGGCAGCTCTAACAGCCTTGCTGAGTCACAGTTTATGAGTTAATCATTGGTCCTACTTTTACCTGAGACCTATCTCACAGCTCCCTTGAAAAGTTGCAAGATAAACAGTTAACAGATAAGGTATGTGACCACAATGGCACAGTTAGTGATTGTTATCTCCTTTTGTGGCTCTCTGCCAATGTTGGTTGACTCCTAAGGATGATAGATCCAATAGGCACCTTTCATTGATTATATCCCAAAGGAATAAAATTGAGTATGTGCTTCATCTACTTCACTCTCTTTTCTTGGGTCTCTTCTCATTCCTAGGCTTAGTGAAAAAGAGAAAGGAATTGCTCTCTGGTGCTTCATTGGCTTTCTTTTGGACAATCAGTGGATCTCTGCTTCCCCAAAGAACCACAGACTTTTTACAGTGGAAGTGACCTCAGAGGGTTTTCTAGTAAAACTCTTTAGACACTGGACAAGAAAACAGAGGCTGTCCTCAGCAAGTGCCATCCCCCGATACCACCCAAAGAAAATAACCCTGCTTCCCACTTTTTCTCAGTTCAGTTTATAATACAGTCACTATCTGAAATATTAAGTTAATTTTTTTTTATTTAAAAAATGAAACAAGGGATTGGAACAGTGGTTCAGTGGTAGAGCACCTGCTTTGCATGTGTGAGGCACTGGGTTCCATCCTCAGCAACCACATAACATTAATAAAATAAAATAAAGGTATTGTGTCCATCTACAACTCAAAAAATTTTTTTAAATGAAACAAAATGGGGAGTTGGGCTTGTTCTGTAGCACAGATGACAGGAAGAACACAATTTTATGCATATAAATTTGAATGTTTAGGAGCACTCACCATTTTCAGAAATGGATGAAAGATCCCTAAATGTCTATCTATAGAGGAAGTTCAGGCACATTTACACGTAAGATTTTGCTTATGATCTCAGAGTGTTTACAGCAACCCTTTGGCTCACTTAGGGACCTTGGATTCAAGACCCATGACCTGCAACTGTTATGAAAGCAAGCTTCTGCCTGTACTCCCTTTTAGCACCTTTTAGATAAAAACATCAGGTACAGGTTATTACTCTGGATTCGAATACGCCCTTTCTCTGGAATTGCACAAAGGGCTTTATGATATCTGGTTAATGGACAGAAACCTCAAGCTGGCTTGATCTAAGGGAGAAGCATATTAGAGATACATTGCTGGTAATGAACAGCCTTGTAGATCTCAATAACAAAAAGAGTCACACATGCACAACATTTGCATTATTATCTCCTCGTGTTCTCCCAAAACACATTGGCCTTCTTGCCTCATTTATCTCAGTGGACTTAAAAACACCCTTATGCATCCACACGATAGCTTGTCAATAAACATCAAATAATATACAGGAGGAATGCCAACAAGATTCAATAGTAACAATGAACTTTGATCCCTATCCCAGAAATTTTGAAAATTAAAACACTTTGCTAGTGTTGGATGTTTTCTGTTTGTTTTGCTTTTTTGTTTTTGTTTTTGTTTTGCTTGTTTTGGTTGGTTTTAGAAGAGTCGAGGAAAGCACAAATGTGTTTACAACATTTGAATAAAGCATCATTAGTAAGACGATTGCTAGAATTTTTTTATTTAGGATGGTGTAGACCTGACAGATGCAAAGGAGAAGATGAAAAGTGAGGTGAGTATCCCTGGATGGGTGGTACCTGGGACATTCCTCTTCCTTTGTGGTTAGAGGATGTCAAGATATTCCCTCAGCCCTTCTTATCAAACTTCTTCCATTCCATTTATCTAAGAGACAGATTAAAAGAAAATCCTGTGAACTAACATTATTGGACTATGTGAAATTACATGAAAATCAGAGCATGAGCTTCATATGAAGAACCAGCAAAGTGGGCTGGGGATGGAAGTCTGTGATTGAGCACTTGCCTAGCACATGCAGGACCCTGGGTTGGATATCCTGCACTGTAAAACAAAAAACAAAACTCAAAAACACAGGGACAGAAAACAAGCAACAATAAGAAGCCAGGAAACAAATAAATATATAGCAAAGTAAGTCTGGTATCTATTGGTTTACCAATGATTCGAACAATAGTACCTTCAGGAACTGTCTTTGAAGCATTTTTCATGTCTACAATGCTCAAGTAAATAAAATAATTTGCATGGATTTATTTTCCAAAGTGCTATCATTACCATGTTCCAATTTGGAATTCACGTTAATCCTATAAAGTCAGCAAGATAGGTTATATTTTTCTTTTCAGAAATAGGCTAGGAAACACTGCTTTAGTTTCTGCTGAAATGTTCTGAAGATTCATTTCCTTATGACTTTAAGTTTATCAAATACAATTATCATAAAATTATTTTATAACCCTATTATTTCTTTTTAGGCACAACAGATGATTCAGAATGTTTAAAATGGAACAAAATATGATATTATAGTAAACATCTCAGGGAGGATAGAGAATAATTTTTCAGTCTTATTCCAAGAAATTGCAAACCTAAACCCTACTCACTAGATCAGTTATTATTCTGATAGAAATAGGGCCATGAGGATCAGAACAAGTAGGTCAGATATTTGACATACATGCTGATACCACCTCTCCCTTATTTGTGGCAGATACTTTATTTAATCAAGACAATCTTTTCTGCAGACCTCTCATACAGTGCCATGATCTGGTGCAACCCAACCCAACCATCATTTATAATGAGAGTTTTCAAATGAGATTAAACCAAGTGGTCATTCATTAAATAAGTGAACGTTTGCAAAACTTATATAGTCCTCACATTGTTTAAGCTACTTCCATTCTGGGGAGAAGAAAAAATTTATCTTATAAAAATTGTTATAAACATGGGTTTTGTGAATGCTGACATTGAAATGGAGAATAAAAATGACTGACTAAAACCAAAGGAGGTACAGGAATTTTTCCTTTTATTTTTGAGTGTGTGCTTTTTAGTGACATCCAATGGAACAATGAACATAATAGTGAGCAGAGAAGATGGATTTTTGAATGAATCTGCATATCTTGCTCTCTAATTGCATATGGTGCTAGTAATTACCATGCAGCTTCCACAGCACACTGATCATCAGAATTCAGCATAATAAAATAGATCTCTTTTTTCCCCTAGATTATATTGAAGGACTATCACTAATACAAACTATGAAGATATTCAATTTTTGCCATAACAGAAATAAAGACAGAACAGCTGAAGGTAGACAGATGAGAGAAATCACCCTCTAATAACATTTTCATATTAGGGACCAAACCTCTCAACTGCAAATTGAGTGAGGTCGCCTATGGTCACAAAACACACAAAACAGAACAGAAAAAGGAAAGAAAAAGAGAAGTGCACCAAGAAAAGTACACGCATACTTCCCCCGCATCTACCAGGGCTAGTGAAAATGTTAATGATGATCTATACAAAAGGCTGTATTTTTACAGTACCTTTGGGAACAAATGTCAAAGACAGAGTTATTACTAAGAAGTGCTTGTGAGCACTTATGATGCACTGAATTATCATACTGTACCCATAAATTTGTACAATTAAAGTAATAAATAGAAAAGATAATTACAATATTAGCAGGTTTTTAAAAACCATGCCAATTGTCAGCTTAGAGAAGTTACTTATTCTTAATGTGCTGAAAAGGTTTTTGTTGCTTTTGTTTTGTTTATTTTTGGTGCAAGGGATTGAACTCAGATACTTAACTACATCTTTTTAAAATTTTGAGACAAGGTCTCACTAAGTCCTTAGGGTCTGGCTAAGTTTCCAGAGGCTGACTTGGAATTGCAATTCTCCTGCCTCAGCCTCCCCAGTCACTGAGACTACAGGCTTAGGCCATCGTGTCCAGCACTAAAAAGTTTCTTTAAATCTGTTTTTGTGTATTGCCAGTGTTGGAACCCAAGGCCTCCTCCAGGTTGGCTAAGCATTGACAGTGCTGCATCTCCATTCTTGCTGAGAATTATTATCAGGAATATGTGCTAGGTTTTGTCAAAGTTTTTTTTTTTTTTTTTCCTACGAATGTTAAAATGATCATCTGTATATTCTTTTTTAGACTCCTGGTAAATACTATAAAATCAATTGTAATATTGATTTGGAATGCTGAATCAATTTATGTCAGATTTCATTTTCCAAAATATTTGTAAAAGTTTGTTCATCTAAGTTCATGTGGAATATTAGTGTGTAGTGTTCTTTTAGTGGCTTTGCATATTATTGTCAGAATAAAGCAGACCTCATAAAATTAATAAAAAGCATTTCTGGGAAACTTCCATAAAGACAGTAATTAGATTACATTGATCTGTTTTAATTCATGAAATGTACTAGTGAAAGAAAACTCCGTACAGTGCATTATTTGTTCTGCCCTCTGTTATCACAGTGAAGTAAGAAGTTTTCCACATTCTGGAAGAGATCTTACTTCATGAGTTTACAGACAGTCAGCACCAAAAAGGAAAAGACAAAGTTATGTTCCCTCTCTATGTTCCTGCACTTTAAGCATTCTAACATGCACCAAAACCTCTTAGAATATTAATCACATGAAAAATCTAAGAAGCTTGAATGACAAGTTCCTAGCAAGCAGGTACTTCCTTTATATTTGTTTTTTCCTCTATTAGAAAAACTCTGCATCATTCAATTGGAATGCTTAACCCAAAGAACCCTAGATATCTGTGATAAGTGATTAAAGTAACAATAAAAAAAAATTAATTATGAAGTAACCTATAATTCATTGGAAGCAACAATGTACAATGTGAATTAATGCTCCGGGATGATGGGCCATAGTTCTAAACTTTCTCTTCCACTGAGTTGTACAGTTGTATTTTCTGGGAATATTAGTGAAATCCAAGATGCTGCATCTTCCTGTCACAGAAAGATGGATTATTGTAGGATTTACTTGTCGGGCTGTGAAATGACCCACAGCAGTAAGGCAGCCCTGGTGCTGATTTTCGAAATGGCCTCATTGCCTTCAGTGTGGGATGTGATGAATCGCTGCTTGATACCTCTGTGGTGCCCCCTCCTTTAAAATGCTATTCTGACTTCAAAATGTACACATGTACATGTATATGCTCAGAGGGGTTGTGTGCACAAGAAGGGATTTGATAACCAGAGAGAACAACTTTGAGAAAACAATGAGTTGACCACAGAAAAATGACAGGCAAATTGGACGGTCAGATAAAGAAAATCACACAAAATAAAAACCAGGAATTGGATGATCCATATTAACAATTCAGTGTCCTCAATTCTACTCCTCACTATATTATCACATTGCCTTCTCAAAAGAACACTAACTGTGGAGGTCTCTCAGCCATGACCAGTGTGGATGAGAAAAGGGTTAACTGCCAGAGGAGGATGTTGGCTGTTTTTCAATCTATTACCCAAAAAACTTATCTACTCAATAAACACACAAGAGCCAATACTCCTTTTAAATGAGAGGGAGCATGATGGGTCTGGCCATACCAGCTCTGTCCTCTAACAACATGGAGTAGCCCAACTCTCTTTTATTTATAGACACACAGGTAAAGGGGGCTAAGACCTGGAGGAGTTTCTTCTGTGATGGACAGGATAGGGTGGAGTTAGGGGAGCCATTCTATCAGGGAAACTAGACTTTTTTTTTTTTTTTTTTTTTTTCATTTTAAACTATGACACTGACTTTAAATGCACAAAGTAGAGATGGGAATGCTAACTTACACGTGTGCCAAAATCATACTTTCATTTATTATGGACAAATGTCAGTTAATGGATGCCAAATAAATACAGGTGTTTATAAGAGCCAATAAGCAATATATCAGAATATTTATTGTTAACAGTTTTAAAGACAAGTTGGAACTGGGTTGGAACTGTAAACAAAGACAAAAAAAAAAAAAAAAAAAAAGTAGAAGGGAGAGCTGTAAGAATTGCAGCCAACAGGAATTAAAGAGGGCTCTTTAAGACTCCTTCGCCTGGTGTCCAACTGTGAAGCTGATTAAAAGGAATGGTATGATGCAGTGGGGAAAGTCCAGGCTATGGAAAAGAAAACTAGGGGTTTGGATGATAAATATGCATTTAGAAATTGTGAGGCCATTCACACAATTACTTCTTTTATCCATCTTATAAGGGAGAGTTTAAGTAAAATCTTATCTAGGTAAGATACTTATAGTCAGGTGCTGTGGGGCACACTGTATTCCCAGAGGCTGGAGAGGCTGAGGCAGGAGGATTGTAAGTTCAAACTTAGGGAGGCCCTAAGTAACTTAGAGAGAGCCTGTCTCAAAATAAAAAATTTTTAAAAGGGCAAGGGATGTGGCTCAGTGGTTAAGTGCCCCTGGGTTCAAACCCTGGTTAAAAGAAAAAAAAAAAAAGATACTTAAAGTATAAAGCCCACGACAAATGTCATAGGAATGTATTATGTATTATAGGAATATATCATAGAAGTTCAGTATGTGAATTCTGGGGTCATTTTGTCTCTTGTGTCCCTTGCTTAACCACCATATAAAAGTCATGAAACTAATTATTTAATCTCTCATGGCCTTGATTTTCTCATCTGTCATCTTTATACAGATTTTAATCAGTACAAATGATAATTAAATGAAGTAAATCATGTAAAATGCATAGACTCATATCTGGAATAATTAGCACTCAATAAATCTTAGTTATCATTAGTCATTTTACTATAAGCTGCTTATAAGTGAGCTGGAAGTGGCACATTTTTGTTTGTTTCTGCACAAATCCATCTTCTCCAGGATCGACAGTGAAAAAGTCTGACACTTAATTTCAAATGGATGCTCTTTAGAAATGCTAATCTGATAACATAGCTAAAGTTAGGACTGAGAATATTTAGGAAGAGCACACTGGATTATTAGTGTGGCTTATCTGATCCACTGTTCTTGTTTTGTACGACATTTCTTTTGTTGGATTCTTGCTTAACTCACCTTCTAATTCACTTGGTGCTTTTCTGGTCCAGCTGAAGGAAGCATCATGATTGTCTCAGACAAATAATATTATCAAATAATACAGGGGAAGAGCTATGATTGGATCCAAGTCCTGTGTCTCACCTTGGGAGGGAGACAGGAGAAGCAGGAGAGAAGAATCATGCAAATGATGAACAGCTCTGTGGGTGAACCTGAACCTGTGCCACTCACCTAAATTTACCTGTCTTAGCCCCCACCCCTGAGAAGCTATAATGGGATATCTGAGATGGGCTAATTTATAAACAACAACAACAACAACAACAACAACAAAAAACCCAGAAATATATTTCTACCAGTCCTGGAGGTTGGTAAGAACAAGATGAAGGTGCTGGCATTTGGTGTCTGGTGATAGCCTTTTTTCCACATCCTCACATAGGAGAAAGTCAAAGTAGAAGAGGGCTAGCTAGCAGAATGCTGGGAGAAGCTTCTTTGATAGGGGCTTCATCCCAGACTCAAGGAAGAATGGCCTAAACACCTATCAGGGCCACACCTCTTAACACTATCGCATTGGCAGAACCAGAATTTTTTCAGGAACATCCCTGGGAAATTGTTGGTTCTCTCAGGGCTCACTTTAGTAAAATCATCCATATCTGGTAGAGAGTGTGAACCTACTGGGGCTTGAAAGAAGGTGGGTATAGCAAAATAAGCAATGGTTGCAGGCTATGAGTGAAAGAACCACATGCTGGCCACAGATCTGACTTTAGGCTTCCACTCAGTGATCCACTGACCCTGGGGCCACCTATACAGCATGAGCACTATCCTCCAGGGTGAGAGTCACACACTCATATACACATATGTATCTGTGCACAGTCACTTGCACTCATGCCCACACTCACAGACACACATAGTAACACAGAACTGAGCTGCTTCAGCCAAATCCACTTCCCATGCCATGTGTTTGAGTAATATGAGGCAAATAAAATCAGTTTATTCATGTTCCATTCCAACATCCTGATACACAATGAACTATAAACCATACACCCTCTTTATCCCAAGGTACCATTAATACATTGGCAAGTTTTATACAAAGGATCATTATCATTGCATTTGAGATTGACAGCTATTGGTTTCCACTTCCTCCATTTTTCCCTTATGCAGTCCTAATCTCCAGTGCCATGCACTGGAGTTGTAGAATAATGAGGGAAAGAAATTAAAACACCTCCCCAAGGAAATGGTTTGTGATAATGAACCTTAGGGAAGCCACTGTAGTTCAGAGTATAACACTAAAGGTTTTCAGTGATTTATAAGAAATCGAAGTGCCAAATAATTTTTTAAGGTTTTCATTTTCTCATGCAGTATAATCAGTGAGCCGTGCATAACTCATTTATCAGTCTAGTTGCAAGCCTAAGTTGTATCACAGCTATGTCCCCAAGAAGAGACAGAGCCTTTGTTATGGTTTGGATATGTGAATTGTCCACCAAAATCTCATGTGCGAGACAATGCAAGACTGTTTAGAGGTGAAATGATTGGGTTATAAGAGCTTCAATCTAATCAATGAATTACTCCCAATAGGGATTAACTGGGTAGGCTGTAGGAGATGGGTCACTGGGGATATATGCCTTTGGGGTATATAGTTTCTCCTTGTTGAGCAGAGCTTGCTCTCTGCTTCCTGTTGCCATGTTCTAAGTAGCTTTCTTCTGCCCTATTTTTCTGCCATGATGTTCTGCCTCACCTGGAGCCCTGAGGAATGCAGTTGGCTGTCTATAGACTGAGACCTCTGAAACCATGAGTCCCCAAATAAACTTTTCTTCCTCTAATTGTTTTTGTCAGGTCTTTTGGTCACAGTATGGAAAAAGCTGACTAAAACAGCCTTCATACCCAAGTCTTCAAGTTCTTATATTGTAAAACGTTTAAAAAACTGTATTTCATGGTTAGGTATTTTAAAAAGAAAAGGAAAATAAAACATTTTTACATCATTAGACAGATCTTGAACTAAGCCAGTTCTGTTCTGAAAGTTTTCCTTTGACCAAAAGAGAAGCAGATAAAACAGTGTTTATAGATGATCCTGAACACGGAAATTTCACTCTATTCTCACTGCAGATGTAATGGCATTCATTCATTAAGGGCAAATGCAGATGAAAAATGCAAGGGTGTTATTTTTTCTGCTTATGAGAGAAAAGGCCGTTTTCTCTTTATCAACTTATTCTAAATGGTAAGAGCTCGCATTTATTCCACACTTAGTAACTGCCATACACTGTTGTAGCTGCTTTCCATGCAATATCCTGCCTAATCGTCACTAAAATCCCTGTGCGAGAGAGACTGTGATCGTCATCATTTTATGGGTTAAGAAAATAAAACATAGCTGTTTGTCAAACAGCTTACAGATTTTATAAGTCAGGATTGGAACCCAGCTTCTCAGATGTCAGAGCTCCTGGCCTGTACATCATCCTACACTGTCTCCTGTCCCGAGAATGAGTTTGCTGCTTCTTTCTCATATTAAAACAAACAAAATAAACTTGGTACTTAATTTTTATGTCGTCAATCTGCTTCTTCCCTGCTTCTCCCTTTTCCTTCCATCTATCCTCTTTTTATGCCTTCGACCACCCCTGTCTTCCTCCCTTCCTTCTCCTCCCTGGTTTTATTAACCTTTCTCTTTCTTTTCCCTCCTTGTCTTCTCCTTTCAATTGGCCTTCCCCCCTTTGCTCACTTTTTTCTCTCTTCTTCCCTTCCTTCTTTTCTCTTTCCCTTCTTATCTCCTTCCTGCTTTCTTTTTTCTCTCTCCTCCTCTCTCCCTTGATTCTTCTTTTCCAGTCCTCCTGATTTTCTTCCCACCCTCCCTCTCAGTCTTTCTTTCCTTCTCTCCTCCTTTTTCCTTCCTACCATCCTTTTCTTTTCTACCCCTCCTTCTCTTCCTTCCTCCTTTCCTTGCTAGTTACTGCAAAAGACACAGTGTAGAAAGGGCCCAGAAACTAAGCAAGCTGGAAGGAAGTGGTGGCAGCTGCGAAAACTGGGGAGGTGATAACATGTGTCCCCATATGGGTTTCTTTTAAATCTCTCTAGAGCCCATGCCCTCATCCCAGGCCCATGGAGCCCTCAAGAAACTACCCATTGTTTGGGGGCGCCTTCTCCTCCATCCTACCCCCTGGGGCCATTGATGTAATTGACCTCCGACCTGTCCCAGACAACCAAGAAGTTTTCTGCTATCCTGTAACAGACCAGAGCCTGATCGTGGAACTTCTGGAGCTCCAGGCCCATGTGCGGGGTAAAGTGGCTGCTCAGTACCATTTTGAGGATGTTGGCAGGGTGCAGGGGGCTAGGGCTATGCAAGTGGAGTCTGTGCAGCCCCTCAATTAACAGAACCTGGCCCTGAGGGGCTACTGTCAAGAAGCCTGGGCCCTCTCTGGCAAGCAGCAGGTAGCTAAGGAAAACCAGCAAGTAGCAAAGGATGTGACACTGGACCAGGCCTTGCTGAAACTGCCCCAGTACCAGACTGATCTCTTGCTCACCTTCAATCAGCATCCCCCTGACAACAGGTCACCTCTTGGACCTGGAAATCTGTGACATCCACCATGGAGCCTGGGTGACTTTGAACAGCTGGTGACCAGTCTGACATTTCATGATCCCAACATCTTTGGTCCCCAGTAAAAATGCTAAAGCACTGCATGATGCTACTGAAGACTTAGAGACCCAGTCCTCGTGGGGTGGGGAGAAAGAGGTTGAATACCTGGGTTTTTTCTTCTTTCTTCCCTGTGCATAAACACAAGACACACCTTCTCTGCAGAAATAAACTTGCTTTATAACCAAAAGAAAAAAAAAAAAAAGACAGTGTAGCAGAAGAGGTCATGATGGGCTATGATCTCTGAAGTCAGATGGTCTGGAAGGGAAACCAGGTTAGGCTCTTTCCATCTCCTAAACCCCCTTGTCATTCAGAAAATGGCACCACTATCTTAGGCTGTTGGGAAAATAGGTGAATTCATGCACAGAACCTACTTCAACACTGCCTGTCGTGTGGGAACAGTTCAGTGCTTATGTTGCTCTCTTGAATTGAAAACAGTACCCAGAGATACCACAGGATGATACGGTGTTAACGAAGACGCCTTGTGATCAGAACAGGCATGATCAGAAGAACTCAAACAATGTCCTTGCAGGAAGAGACCCAGAGACCAAAGGCAAAGAACGCTTTGGGGCAAGTTTACTCCTGAAATTTTGTTTTATGTTTGGATAAAATCTGACAAGAACAATGACAACAAAAAGTGGGCGGGGGGACTTCACAAGTTATAAAGAAAAATGAAGTAAAATTTGGCAGACATTCAAGAAATTTCCAGAACACAAAATAAAATGCCTCTTCATATAGTTTTGGATTTTTTTTTTGTCATCCCAGTCCAGCATTCTCTGAATCAGAAAATTGTAAGGAAGATATAATGTAGAAGCGATAGTCAAGAGAGTGCAAAATAACATGTTCAGAAGCAATAGGCAGGGAAGTTGTTTGAGCTGAGTAGAATTTGGCTGAATGCTAAAATAGGAAGAGGAGAAGTTTCCAGAGAGCTGGAAAGGGCTTTGACTGATGACTACCTAATACCGTCCGTCTGTATCATTTCAAGAAACTCTACATGAAGTTTGCATTCCCTGGGAAAGGCATGCAATTCGTTTCTATAATGATTGTTCACTCTGCTTTCTTCCCTTTGATCAGTACACTCATTTCTCAGTGTGACAATTCTTCTACATTTTTCAAATGACAGCTCAGATGTCCCTAGTTCTATATCACACCCTGTGATCATATTCTTCCAGTGCAGGAAGTTAGTCATTCTTTCATCTGTGTCCCCAAAGAATCCTATACCGATTCTTGTTGATTGTCTTCATGAATGAGAAAAGGGCAGTAGCCATTTGTCACCATTTCTAGCTCCCCAGTGCTTGACTGTGGGCTGATGGATGGAATCACAGGATGAATAAATGGAAAAATAAGCAAAAGTCAGAGGACAGAGTAACACCTCCACCCACAACCAAGTCCGAAGGTCTCTCTTCCCAAAGTACCTATGTTTTATTTTTTTGGACTTGATGTATTTTTATTTCATTTTCTTTTTTGTGCTTTTATTATTGCTATGTTATACATAATAGTGGAGTTCATTTGTACATATTCACAAATGCATATAACATAATTTGCTTTATTTCAATTACACAATTCCTCTTTCCTTTAAATGAAGGTAAGAATGACAAGACTTCTAAGGATTTTCCAAGGTATCTCCTTCATTTCCTATAAGCTCCTTAAAAAATTACAGCACCAGATGTATGCAGCATCTACAAATAGAACATCTCCCAATAAAATCTTGGCTCCTCTTAAAGCCTTGATTTTTATAAAGGTTTTGATGCTTTATAAAGGAAAGAGCAAGAATGTAGTAATCATCTCACAAATACCCATTTATGGTCCTTAGTGAAAAAACTGTTTTAACAGCACACATTCTATGTTCCTGTATTTTCATAATGTGTTATAACTACACAGCCTTGTTAATAAACATGAAATATTTGTCAGTCCACGTAATTATTTGACGTGGCCACTGTGTTCCTCAGGACATCTGTATGTGGAAAGCTAAATGAACCAAACCATCACTATCCTCACACCTGACATCAAAGTAATAAACAGAATGACTTGATATGCAACATAAAACCACTGTAGAGGCAGTAAGAATTTGATTCTTCACTTTTACTTTTCAATCGTTCTCTCTAGATCACTGAATTCTGTGGGTCATTAATCTAAATTCCCTTCATTTTATTAGCAACACCAAAAAATCAGAAAATACTAGGGATCTGTATTTTTCAAATAAGAATCTTGTGACCCTCTTGGGTTATCTAACACTTATTCTATTTTTATAGTTCTTTACATGTGAAGTATTGCACTTAAAATGCTATTGCACTTAAATTGCACTTAAAATGCATCATCCCAGGTTTGCTTTTAGGGAGACACTGGATCCTGCATCTGGCTCTGTAGTCATTTCTACTTCAGTTGACAATTTGGCTAGATATGTCTCTTAACAGAAAAAACATTACTTTTTTTTTCTCAGCCTACTTAGTGGGGTCTAATGCTTCCTAACGCCAGTAATAAAGTTCATTCTGACTGCATTCTAGGAAGTAAAGGGAATAATTGGCACCTCTTTTTTTCTGCTAGTGTTTTTTCTTGTTGTTATTAGGTTGGAATCTAAGTAAATGGTCTCTCAAGTTCATGCTTTCTCTTCCCTGGCTGGTTCCTTTTCCCAAGTCGTACGTTAGCATTCTCTTAGCTGCATGGTCCCCTGTGTTGCTAATTTCTCATTTCTAAAGTTTCTGTAGATCCGAAGTGTTTGGCCATTAAGTAATATAGACTGACTTTGAGAGCTTTCTCCCTGGTTATACTCATGTTCTACATACAAATTAATACTAAGGGCAGTTTCTTGATTCAGCTCATCAAACATAAATTCAGTATTCCAATGTCCTTTTGCTCTAGTTTCTCAACATAAATAATTCTGCTCTGCCTTCATTGAAAAATGCAGACATTATTGTTTCAAATTGACATGGACTTTGAAAATTAATCTCTCTAGATTTTCCCTCAACCTCATGTAACACTATAGTTCTTAATACATTAATTTCCCTGTTCTATGAGTTACTCTTTAATTACTCATCATTGGTCCCAAATTTAATTCACATTGTGAAGATAAAAATGTCTATTTCTCTAACCAACGAATTATTTTAGAATATAATTAAGTAAAAAGGTCATGGTAATCACAACTAAAATCTCATTTCAGTCACTGAAAAAGGAAAATGCTGTATTCATTCAGAAAATGGTGACTCATTTAGTGCCTTCTGAGCTGTTCATGTCAGATTAGGCCTTTTAAGGGCCAATGAAGGAACTTGCCTTTTATGCATGTAAAATTAAATTCTGGATAGTTAAAGAAAGCCGAACATAACATAATTATAGGACTAATTCTGAAAAGGTTATAATGAAAGTGTTTTCCAATTATTTAGTGATGATTTATGTGTGTTATTGAAAATATGTTCACGAAAACATCATTTATTCACCAAAACAACTTTCACAAACAGGCATAAAATTGCTCCAGTATCCATTATCCACAGCTGAGGATACAGAGATTGAAGAAGTAGCCATGATGGCATGGGGGACTGCTAAATTTAAATACACTGTGGCTTCCTGACCCAGGTCCTCTACTTACTCAATAATCGATACTATGTGCTGGGGTTGTAGCTTAGTGGTAGATCGGCCTGGCATGGGTGAGGCACTGGGTTTAGTTCTCATCACCACATAAAAATAAATAAATAAAATAAGGGTCCATCAACAACTAAAAAAAAAAAATTAAAAAAACCACATACTACATTCATCTTTGCTGCTAAAAATTAGATTCTGATGTTTGGAATATGTCTGAAAATACAGCTACTAGAGACTCAGGCTTCGGGAAACTTACATAATAAATTAATATACATACTGTAAAGATGGCTCACCAGAAATACTGCTTGAATTCATAAATATCCTTTAGCAAAATAACTTGGTTTATATTTATTCTTATGAGTTGACTCATGGGCTCTTGAAAGATGAAGTTGTAACCTCAATACTGATTAAGATCACAAGAGACACTAAATCTCCTGGCAGGGTGAGGAGTCAGAACCAGGAAATGGTAAGAAGGGATCCATGCCATTTCAAGACTTTGAAGTCTCAGGTCAGATCTAGGGACCACTCTATATTAGATTTTGTGGTTTAAAAAAAAATTTAGGAACACTGAATTTCAGTGTAGAAATAAACATGCAATGGCATCTTAAAGACTTGAGTATGTCCTGACTTTAAAAATTACTTATAGTCTTTATCATGGTTACATGATCTGGCTCCTGCTCATATTTCCTGCCACCCTCTTTGGAAATTAGATCTGTGAAGATGTTTAAGTGAAGTTGCGTTTATTAGGGTGAACCCTAAATCAATATGACTGATATTCTCACAAAATGGGGGGATTTAGGCATAGACACAGGCAGAGGCTCCTAGAGGAAAGGACACATGAAGACACAGGGAGGACACCATCTATATGTGAAGAAATGTCGAGGCCACCAGAAGAGAATAGCTGGAACGCTCTGCCTCAAGCCCTACAAAAGAACCAGCTTTGTAGACATCTGATTTATGACCTGAAGCATCCAGAAATGTGAAACTATAACTTCTGTTGTGTAAGCTACTCTGTAGTCTTTTGTTACTTCAGTCCCAGAAAACTATAACATCTTATTAACTACTAATTTTTTTTTAAGTTTTAAGTAAAGCTATTTCATCTCTATTATCACTATCAATAAAAGATAATAAATGCAGGTGAATTTTTTAAACTTTTTCAAAAAAAACACAATAATGTTAACTGTGGAAGGATATATAATCCAATTAATGGGCAATAGTTCTTTTAAAATGGGTTTTGTGGTTAAAAAAAAAATGCTTAGCAGACACTGAATTTCACTATAGAAAGTACTGTGTGTTAGCCTTTTAAAGATTTTGATATTTTCTGAGTTATATAATTGTTCTGTTTATAATCTTTTATATGGTTAGAAGGTCCAGCATGATCTACCCTCTTTCCACAATTCTTGCTACTCTCCCTTGCTGAAGTAGTGAGAAATTTTGTACATGGGATTCTTGCTGACTTAGTTTTGGCCAAAACACCAAAGGCTAAGTATGGTCACATCATGAAATGAGGTGCTAGACAATCCACGAAGAGATCTGAGAGCCTGGTTTTATCAACCTACCACTAGAGCTAGTGCTACAGAACCACAGAGAAGTGTGGGTTTAAAGACTCAAGACTAACACCTCCTTTGGAAAGGATAACCCAAGTGCTGAGACTTCCACCTTTCTCCCAAAATGAGGCAAGAGAGAAAGGTACTTCTGGAGCAATCAAAGACTGTTTGAAAGCGTAGCAGCCAATACAACTCTTGATTAGTTGCAGAGGTAAAATTAGGAAATGTTAAGAAGATAAATATGCCTCTGAGTTGTCCGAGCCTGAGTCACTTCAGAACTAGGAAAGAGGGGAGTGAGATAAATCTAAAACTGTAACTTGACCTTAACCAGTCTAGGTATTTTAGCGATCAACATGAGACTATTCTTGTGACTCAGAATAATGGAGAAGGGATTCTTTTCCTAGAGGGTATCTCAGTCTGCATTCTGTTGCTATAACTGAAAACCACATATTAGATACTTTTTAAAGAACAGAGGTTTATTTACTTAATGGTCATGGATGTTGGGAAGTCCAAGATCTGGTGCTGACATGTGGTCAGAACCTTCTTACTGTATCATAATGCGGCAGAGAGCAACACATAGAAAGATAGAGCAAGTCTCCTATCTTAGGTCATGCTTCCTCCTCTTATAAAGCCACTAATGCCATCCCATCCTGTGACCTCATCTAAACCTAATCACCTCCCAAAGGCCCCACCTCCAAATATCATTAACATATGAATTTGGAGATTAAGGTTAGGATACTGAAACTTGGAGGGACACATTTTTTATGCTGTGGATATGAGGTGCACCTCTAAAGCTCCCGTTAATGCAGGAATATTCAGAGGTGAAATGATTGGATTATGAAAGATGTAACCCAATCAGTGCCTTAAGGTTTGAATGGACTGACTGGATGATAAACTGAAGGCAGATAGATGTGTTTGGAGAAGGTGGGTTGCTGGGATGTATTCTGGAAAGGTGCATCTTCCCTGTGATCTTTCCCCTTTGCTTCCTCTCTTCCTGGCTGCCATGAGCAGAGCAGCACCCCTCCATCATGCATTTCTGCCAAAGGCTTCTGCCTCACATTGGGCCCAGAGTAATGGAATTGGCCTGCCATGGACTGATCTCTGAAACCATGAGCCAAAATAAACTTTTTCCCCTCTAAGGTGTACCTGTTGGGCATTTTGGTCACAACAATAAAAGCTGGCTAACACACATTCAATTCTTAGCTGACGGTGTTTCACCATGGAAGGTGCCCACTTCACCACACTGGTTTTCTCTCAATTTCTAAAATGCACCAAGGTACTCTAGGCCTTGGGCCGCAGCATATGCTCCTACTGTGATGGAATGCTCAACCCTCCTCTTCTCTCCCCAGCTAGCTCATCAGTCTGACTCAGCCTTCCCTTTTCAAACATTATCAGCCCTTTGGGGAGGACTTTATTAATCTTCCGTCTCTCCCAAAGTAGCTCAGATTACCACTGTTATTCATTCTCATACTGCTCTGAGTTTTTCTTTATGATAATTATCAAGTATTTATCTTCCTGTCCAAAAGTTCTTGAGGACATTCTATCCCAGTACACCAAGAGAAATACGTTAAATGATAAACATGCTAGTAGTTAATCACTGTTAATGATTATTAGCTCACATTTGCTATGCAATAAAGACTAGGTACAGTATTAATAATTAAATGTGCCTGACCCATGAATTTTTTTTGTTGTTGTTAGATTGGAACATACTGAGCTAGTGGAGACAATAACTAAAGTACATGTGAGAATTAAACCTATACATACTGGCTTTCGAAAACAATAGAAGGTACAGTTGCTACCCAAATTCATTTTGTTCAATTTTATCACTGTCTGCATTCACTAATTTCAATATGTTCCATTAATCCACACTGCATTTTTTAAACTGGAAAAGACTAAACAATTAAACCAGTTGCATGAGTAACTGAAATTTACATGAGTTTGCATGCACGTACTCATTTATTGATGATTAGACATTACTTTTAACAGCTGAACCAACCAAAACATATCAATGCTACCATGAGCACCCTAGAGGAGTTAAAATATTGATGTGAGAACCCATCCAGGCTGAGAGTCCTGTCCCACAGGGGAACTGAAGCCACGTGGTCAATGGAGATGGAATGCTTTTGTTGGGCTTTTCTCCACTGAAGTCAGGGTAACGTAGTGAGAGTCTCCATTGACCAAGTCAGTTCAGACAGTTCCTAGTGGTATAGTATTACAGAACCAGAAGGAACTACTAAGCTAGTATGGAGGGTTCTCACTAAAAAGATTGAGAGATTTTTGTGTATCTGGCATACAAATTGTGCCCCCTAAATCAGTAACCCCAAACTTCTCTTTCTATTCATTCATTTCTATTACAGACAAAAAAAAAAAAAAAAAAACCTATAAAACTATGGGATAAAATATGGTTAATGGTACATGTGAAATTTGGTTTTATTTGGCTGGTATTATGGTTTGTGTTTTAGTCAGCTTTTTTTTTGCAGCTGTGACCAAAAGACCTGACAAGAATAATTACAGGAGAAAAAGTTTATTTGGGGGCTTATGGTTTCAGAGGCCTTAGTCCACAGATAGCCCCTTTTATTCCTTGAGGCTCAAGGTGAGGCAGAATATCATGGAAGAGAGTTGGTGGAAGAAAGTGGCTCAGAATATGAAGATTAGGAAGCAGAGAGAGATTCTATTGGCCAGACACAAAATATATACCCCAAAGGCATGTGCCTATGAACACGTCCTCCAGTCAGATCCTACCTGCCTATAGTTATCAGCTAATCCCTAACAGGGAATTAATGTACTGATTTGGTTAAGCCTCTTATAATCCAATCATTTCATCTCTAAACTTTCTTGCATTGTCTCACACATAAGCTTCTGTGGGATACCTCACATCCAAACCATAACAGGCCCTCAAAGGCCATGTGCCAAAGGCTTGTTTCCAAACCATGGTGCTCTTAGGAGGTGGTGGAACCTTTTTAAATGGTGGAACCTAATGGGAGGAAGTTAGGTCACTTGGGGTGTGATCTTGAAGGGGATAGTGGAACGCTGGCTGCTTCTCCTCTTTCCTTCCTGGCCACCATGAGGCAAACAGCTTCTTCTGCCACATGCTCCCACTACCATGATATACTGTCTCACCACAACCCCAGGGCAATGGGACCAAACATGGACTGAAATCTTAGAAACTGTATCAAAATAAATATTTAGTCTTCAAGTTGATTTGTCTCAGGTATTTTGTCACAGTGAAGGAAGGTTACCTAATACAGTTATGTTTACTACATATTTTCCAAGTAACTCTTTCTCTGCTCACCTCTACCGCCTTTCACATTTTTATAGCAATTGCTCACCTACTATTTATCTTCTCCATTAGAATAAAGTTATGTCCTGGTTGAATTTTTATGTCTATCTTCTTAATGCGTGCCACTATGACTGTTGATTTTATGTGTCAACTTAACTAGGCTATGATACTCATGTGTTTAGCTAAACATTAATGTAAGTTTTACTGTGAAGGTATTTTTTTAGAAGTAATTAACATTTAAATTGTTACACATCGAGTGAAGCATACTACCCTTTATAATATAGGTTGGTGTCATCCAATCAGTTGAGATCTTCAGACAGAAGACTGAGACCCCCTGATGTGGATGGAATTCTGCCTTCCAGACTGCCTTCAGACTAAAGCAGCAACATCAACTCTTCTCTGAGATTTCAGCCTGTTAGCTTGCCCTACAGATTCAGACTTAATAGCTTCCATAATCATCAGCCAATGCCATGAAATAGAAACACTTCTCTCCCTCCTCTCCTACTTATTCTGTTTCTCTGGAGAGTACTAATACAATCTGACCACATACAAGCCTAGTACAGTACTGGTACCCAGTACATCTTGGTTGTGAATGAAAAAATAATCCAGATGAATGAGAGAGAAGGCTCATTCCTTTCTCTCTTGGTTTGGCCATCTAGGAAACTAAAGGAAATCATTTTTAGATGACAACTCTACCTATTATTAATAATCAATAAATATACCTACAATAAAGTTGGATAAAGAATAGTAGTCCAAAAGAGGTATGATAAGATCCTGCTTAGAAATAAAATGACATTTTGAAGGGACACAATCTTAGTACTCATAGTCCACTAGATACTGTAAAACGATGTAATACTTTGAAGCTTCAGGTTTGGCTACCATTAGGTGCTTTTATAAGGTTTTCTATTCTTCCTTATTGTTTTCCTTTAGTTGAAAAAATAATATCTTTCTATCTAACCTCCAATAGCACACATTTCATACGTTTATTCAAAGCATAAAGGTACACAAGACCCATAGAAATAGAACAGTCAATTTATTACAAAATGGCCTAAGATACTTTTAGCTTGTCTTCATTCAAAGGATATCTGTGATCCAACTGTTGGATCAGATCTTACATACCTTAAAAACATCAACTTCAGTATTTATGAATGTAAATATTGTTAAGTTCCTTTTTCTTCTTTATCTGGGATGACTAAATAACATGGCCTTCTTAAGTCCATGTTAAGTCTGTGGTATGAGGTATAAACCATTTCTAGAATATAATTCAGGACAAAGAAGTGAACCAACATAGGAAAAACAAATGCCATGAGACTACATATTCTTGAAATCAGAGGGTGGCTAGTTCCAGAAGAATGCACTGAGGTCAAGTTAAGACAGGAAATATGCAGATGGTTCTTGATTTATGATGGGGTCATGTCCCAATGATATCAGTGGATACTGAAAATAGCCTACATCAAAATGCACAGTATATACCTAATCTACTGAACGCCACGGCTTAGCAACACTGTACAGTGTAGAGTCATAGCTGTTCACCTGTTGTGCCTATAGCTGACAGGGAGCGGGGACTATCTGCCATTGTCCAGCATTACTAGAAAGATTTTACCATGTATTTCTAGCCTGAAAGAAATTCAAAACTCAAAGTCCAAATACTATCTTACTGAATATGTCTTGCTTTTGCACCTTCTTAAAATCAAAAAGTCAAACTACTTTAAGAAGTGGCCATCTACAGTCTAGCTTGTGACTTTTAAAAGACAGCAAAATAATCTCCTATATATAAACACATGTCCAGACCACCTTGATTAGCTATGCATTTTCTGAAGTTACGTTTCCTTGATTGCAAAGTTTGGGATTCCACTTGAGAAACTAATAACATAGACTGATATATCTTCAGGTTATTCACAAATTGGACATAATATTTCCTCTACAATGATGGATTTGGTTTTGGGCAAAAGGAAAATATCATCTGGCCTTTAATTAAAATGAATACAGTGGAGTATTTAGTGAATAAAAAATGATCTGTGTTTCTAAAATAACAAAATTAGTTTTCTAAGGTGGTTCTGGACAGAGGCCTAACAAGAAAACTCTGGTATGTTTCAAGTATTTCAAAGAACAGAATAATTATGACTTCAGGACTTTGTTGTATTTTTATTTTAATTTTTTACTTGTTCTAATTCATTGTATATGATAGTAGAATGCATTGATACATTTTGAAAGATCATACATAAATGTAGTGTAATCTCTCATTTTTCTGATTATACATTTGTAGGATAACATTGGTCATGTGGTCATATATGTACATGAAGTAATAATGTCTGTTTCATTCTACTGTCATTTGTTGTATTTAGTACTCTTAAAAAGTTCACAAATTATCCTAAAATTCTCTAAATTTTTGTAGTTTAATGACAATAATCCCTAAATAACTTTGTAGTTATTTCCTTTACTTTGTTATGACCTCAATTTCTTAAATTACTGCTTAATATAACTTTTTTTTTCAGCCTAGAAGATCTGATTTATCTTTTAGATATTGGAAACTCATGATAAAATAAGAAAAAGACACTTACGCAAGGAAGATGCACGTCTCTTTCCTTCTTATGTGGTTGTGACTGGGGTGGAATATCCTGAACACTCAACTTCTTTAATGAGTAACTCTTGTCTCTGGCATTTCTTGCCCTAGAAATATCAATGTGTCCAATATGCTCCATGACTTTCTTTTGGAAAGTGAGAAATGGTTTCTTTCACATGATTAGTAAAGATGAATTTTAGAACTCTCCACGGCTTCATAAACCTTTCAGGAAATCTAATTGGAATTTTGATATAATAGTATAACCTAACTCCTATAAATCTAGTCCTCAAAAGGAGGAGTATAAGAAAACTCTAAAAAGAGATTCTGCCCTTTCCTGGTCTATTTGGCTTTTAGATCAAAGATAAAACTCAAACTTTTAGCATAAAAGCTTTTCCTCGGTTGGGGTTGCACCTCAGTGGTAGAGTGCTTGCCTCTCACCTAAGAGGCACTGGGTTCAATCCTCAGAACCACATAAAAATAAATATAAATAAAATAAAGGTATTATGTCTATCTACAACTAAAAATATTTTTTAAAAACTTCCTTAGTCCTGTTCACTATTTTGATGTTAAATTATAATAATTGGTTTATCACAGAATGAACTGAAAGAGTACATAGCTTTACTGAATAAGCAACTGTGGTATTCTTTACTCCATCTGAAAATAGTGGCTTGAATTCATATGTAACTATGAAAAGTCAGAAACCAGAAAATTTGGTTAAAACTTATGCTTCTATAATGGGTCAACAATGTGAGTTTAGGAGAATTTATATCCTTTCAAATGTTAATGTTATTATCTGTGTATAATGATAATAAGATTATTCTAAAATGAGATTTCTCAGCACTATTGATATTTGGAGCCAGATAATTTCACTTGTGGGAAGCTGGCCTGTGCACTTCAGGTTGATGGCCAACAACTCTGGCCTCCACCTGTCCAATGCCAGTACCTTCTCCCACAGTTGTGACAATGAAAAATGTGTCCAGATGTTGACAAATGCCCCATGGATGAAACAGTGGCTCAGGATGAGAACAACTGTTCTAAGGAGTTGTGGTGAAGGCTTGTTTAAATTCTGACCCACCAATGAGAATCTACTGTGAGTTCGGCCTTAGGAAATCATGCATATAAACAGGCAGGCCTCCCCCATGGGAGAAGCAAGAACCCAGGGAACCAAAGCTGATGACAAAAATTCATATAACCAGCACATGCCTGGCACAAAAGCTGATTTAGTTAGCTTTTTCATGACTCTGATCAAAATACCTATCAAGAACAACTTAGAAGAGGGAAAGTTTATTTGGGGTTCATGTTTTCAGAGGTCTCAGTTCATAGATGACCAACTCCATTGCTCTGGTACTGAGGTGAGGTGGCGTATTATGTGGGAAAAATTCAGTGGATGAGTCCCGCTTAGCTCATGGTAGGGTCAGGAAACTGATAGGTGGAGAGGGCGGAGGAAGAGGTCACAGGAAAGATGCACCCTTTCAGAGCAATCTTCACGGATCCACTGCCTCCAGTCACACCCCACCTGCCTACAGTTACCACCCAGTCAGTCCGTTCAAAGCAGGATGGATCCCCAGCACCAAAAAAAAAAAAAAAAAAAAAAGCAGGATGGACTGATGAGGTTACAGCTCTCAGTTCAATCATTTCACCTTTGACTATTCCTGTACTAACACAGGAACATTGGGGGACACCTCATATCCAAACCGGAACATAAGGCATACGCAACAAGAATGTGTTAAACCATTTATGTGTTCTAACAATAAAATAATGCACCTGACATTTGTGGAATTATTGTGCTAAATCAAAATTATGAGAGGCCACAGTTTTGGACAGAGCTCCTGTACTAGGCCCCAACAGATGAGATGGAACCAAAATGGAGTCACATACGCTAATGGCTACATAATCAAACTGGAAATTTAAGGAAACAAATGCCCCTGCAGGCCAATTTTTCCTGAATATTCTAGTCCATTAGACAGACTAATAAGGAAGTCCTCTCTCCTGTAACCCTTTCAAAAAAGTAACCTGAAGTAACCTGAAGTTAACCAATCAGCTTCTCTCTATCATTTGGTTTCCCTGTTATCACCTCACAAAATCCTCTGTGCTGCTCTTACCCAAAAGAAGCTCTCACTGAGTGTTGTAGAATGAAGGCCACCCCTATTCACAAATTGCAAGAAAATGCCATTACAAGAAAAAGCTATAACCAGATTTGTTGTAATTATGTTTTGTCTTCTTACAACTAGAAAGGAAGAATAGTGCATTATTATAACAATATTTTGATGACTACGGCTACATAAAGCCAAATATCAACACTGTCTGAGGATGCATAGAAAAGATGAGGAAATATGTGTTCTGGTCTCTACATAGTAGTACACCATCCTAGGACACTAGGACAAATGCACCAGTACTCATAAAGCAAGGTAGAACGTAGTAGGTGCCGCATGAGATTGTCAATCAAAGTGCTAAAGGGTTCAGAGGTAGAAGAACTGACATCGGTGAGGACAAAACAGGAAGCAGTGGATCCTACCTCAGAGAACCTTTATGGGATTTTATTTCACGGAATTGCAAAAATGATAGCGCTCAGTGTTTCTTGTTTGTTTTTAAGGCCTTTTACGTGTTACAAATTGCTGGCAAAGTGCCTTTGAATTCCTCACAATTTCTAATCTAAAACAATGAATTAAAGCCGACTGCAAACTAAGAAATGAGGCTCACTTGAAATACTTCATATTATTTAAATGTGTTTGGTTTTCCTGGTACTAAAGGACTATTTACAAAATAAAGTATGGTAGCCATACACTATAGTCTTAAGAGAGGTAAAAACATAGATATTTAGAAGTATGTCTTTACATATGAATGTATTATGTTTACCATGCAGATCATATTCCTGAAATAGGTTGATATGTTAATATATTCCTCTTACCTACCATTCTTTTGTGGAACTACCTCCAGCCCACTCCCATGAGATCTGGGTGAACCTAATCTGACTATTGGATTCCAAGGTTAGATATGTGATATCAGTAGGACCCATCAGGATATTCTACCCTCCCCATCTTGATTAAAGGAGCATATAATCTAAAGAAGGATACAATCAGAGTCAAACTCAATGACATTGGGTATGAGTTTTCAGGGAAATTATTCTCTTTTTCTGGTGTTGGAATATTTGTCAGAAGGGGTTGCCTGGGAATAGAGTCGATGGAATATAAAGCAGAGGTTAAGATTGCAGGAAAACAGCCTTCTGGTTATGTTGATGGTGCAGATCCTGGACTTGACATTGCCTGAATGGAAGGTGCTCCTTCAACTGTCCAGGCCCGTCAAACAATGCCTTACCATTTAGGTCAGAACTGCATTTGAAAGAGCTGCAATTAATAAATATCCTCATTACCTAAAACATTAGCTTAAGTATGTGACTTTTCAGCATAGTACGGTATCATGATTTGATGGGAATCCATATTAATAAGAGAAAGAGAGAGAGAGAGAGAGAGAGAGAGAGAATCAGACTGAGTATCTATGACACTCAGTAAATCTTTGTTGAATGAGAGAACAAGTGTCAATTGTGAATGAAAGGGCAAAAATTGAATAAAACAACAATAAGCTTGCCAAGCATGGAAGATCACAATTTCAAGAAACGTTTGAAAAATTGCAAGCCTCAAAATACCACATACAATGTAAGGATTATTGACATTTGTTTCCTCTGGTTTGTTCTTTTTGGACTGCACAGTGCAGTTAATAAATTTGCATGGTATTTTCTACATTCTGCATGATAATGATTATGACCCTTGAACTGAAGTGATCACATTAGTTCTTCCTCAGCTTTTCTCATTTTGGATTCTTCACAGGAAAAACAATCCCAGACTTTTTAGGAACTGATTAATCATCCTTTCTTACATGTCAATAGGTTATCCTTGCTGAAAAAGGTCTTTCGATTGTTCTTTGCATTTAAATCCAAATTAAATCAAATTGCTTCTCTCAGTGATGGGCTGCTTACAGCTTTGTTACAAATCTGCAAAATACAGACCATATATTTGATGTTTTGGAACTATTTCTGTATGTCGGTTGTACATGCTCAAGGCCAAGAAATATCCAAAAAAGTATGCCCAATTTCACCTGACCCCAAGTCAGGAAGATTGATTCCATTCTGGGGACAATCAATCAATCATTTATGGAACTCTTACTGTTTTGTGTGTCTGGCTGGGAGATATGGCAAGATGGGAGGTGGGTAGATGGTTAAAGAAGACTACAAATTATTTCAGTCCTCAAGTATATTTAAAACATTGTGAGAGGAGGTTGATTTGAAATTAAAATTTCCTTTATTAACTGCAGTTTGTTACTGCTATAGCTCAAAGCAAGCAACCACTAAGCATATTAAACAACAGAGAAACTGCCTTTCTCAAGCTTAGAAAGGCATAGTAAAGAATATCTATGTTGTGGACCTTTAAATACTCCAATATAGTCTGACTTATGAAAGAATACTGAATGTGTTTCTAGTCCTTTTCCTTCCTCCTTCTTTTTCCTATATCCACCCATTCATTTCTTATATCTATGTAATGCATTTATTCAACAAGTGAAGATTCATAATATTCCAGGCACTATCATGGGCTGCAGAAGTGTAAATATGAATGAGCCCCAGAACTTGTGTCTCAAGGGAAATAAATCAAGTAGAACAACAGTCACAGAGTTAACTGTATTACAAAGTACCATAACTTACCACAGAGGGGTACACAAAAGTATTACGCTAGAACCAAAGAGGGAAAGACCATCGGGGGAAGGCAGAAATGAGGGGCTGATGTTTCAGGGCTGGGGGCCTTCTGTGAAACTGAGGCAGTACAGAACTCCCCTGTTCACCCAGGTTTTTGCAATCGGATCAGATGTCAGACATGGAGCTCAGAGTTACAGAAATGGGTTTATTAGAAGGGAGAGGAAAGGGGAAAGTGTAGACTCTTAAGGGAAAGAATGGGTCCTCTCAGTAAGGAGAGGGATGGCACATCTCTCCTGCACTTCAGTTTTATTGGGATCCCCAGGAAATTTTCCAGAATCCCACTCAAGTACACCTTCTGACTTTTGAAGAGCTGTATGGACTACTTCCATGAGAGAATGGTATGGTGCTCAGAGTTGGAGCTTGGCAGAAAATTGATTCCCCCTATTTTTGTCTTCATTTCCTTCTCCCTTAATTAGTTCATTACCCTGTCATAGCCCCATCAAGTTTTGTGAGGGTCTTGATGTTTTGGCTATCAGGGTGATTGGGGTTTATGACAGTTTCCATGATGAGGAAGGAATGGTCTAGGCCACCTGGTAGGAGTGACATGATCGTGAAACCATAGTTTTTCTTAAGGGGATGTAACTAAGGCAGGTCCCCATCTTCCAAGTGCTGCTTGTCAGATAATGTTCCCTGTGGTTTTCATTTGTCCTTCATTTTCTCTCCCTGCTCACCCACTGATGGCTGAGAAAGGCTTTAGACAAATATTCATAAGATAAGGGAAAAATGCATTTCCTGTACTTATTACTAGGTTCATAGCTCAAACTTTCATAACAGAAGACAGATTAACAGAAGAAAAACAGACTCATTTATTTTACGTAATGTGTACATGACATCATAGCCTTTGAGAATAAAGAGCCAAAGAAACACAGAAACTTGGGCATTATTTTTAGGCTACATTTAGGATAAAGTGGATAGTCCTGGAGAGGTATGATAGGACAAAGTGTGTATGAAACAATAATAATGAACTGAGTGGACTTGACAAAGCATATTTTTTCAGATTCTTCATTGCACCAATGTGTCTTCAGAGATGTAATATCCCTTCCCTCTGAGTATAGAGAGAGTACCTCTCAAATGAAGCTATTTCAGGAAAATGTCAGATGATAATTCCTAGGTGTTTTGACTTGGTCAGAAAGTGACCTTCCTGCTTCTACCATTTTCTCAAATCCCAAGGAACCATATTTTGGAGTTATGTGCATTGAATTCCATCAATATCTTAGTCCCTGAAGTTTTGAGAGTAAACCTGCCAAGATAGTTTACTCAGAATTTCAGACAAAATCTGAAGAGTCAAGAAAGGATTGTACCTTTCTGAAACATGAAAAAACCTTCTGTGCTGGTCATCTTTTTGTTGCTATGACAAAATACCTGAGATAAGCAACTTAAAAGAAGGAAAACATTATTCTTGCTCACAGTTTCAGAGGTTTCAGTCCATAATCATTAGGCTCCACTGTTTCTAGGCCTGTAGTGAGGTAGAACATCAGTGTGGGGAGGGTGTGGTCAACCTAAATTGCTCATCACATGAGACCAGGAAGCAGAGAAATAGAGAGAGGGAGAATGGGGCAAAGGACAAAATAGAGCCTTCAAGAACACACCTCCCATGAATCCACTTCCTTCCACCACAAGAGCATTATAAACCAGGGATAAAGCCTTTAATAAACAAGTTTTCCATTGACTAACACAGGGGCGGCATGCAGTGCAGAAGAAGGTAGCAGCATAAATTGAAAGGAAGGGCAATGAGGTTGGCTTCTGAAGGATGTCCTCTGTCCTTTGAGGGAGTCCTCAAGGGTCACGTGGAGCTCTGGAATGTTTTGGGGCAGTACAGGGACATACTCATTCTGTGTTTTACAGCACTGCTTCAGCAGCCTTTGGAAGGAGTGTAGAAGGGGTGAAGATTCAGAAGGAAAACCAGCAGGGAGCATGTTTCATGAGAAAGTGGACGGGAACATGGACTGGAGCGATGGAGCCGAGGGGACAGGACCTCATGGTGAGAGGTGGGAGCTTGGAGACTGACTGAATGCGGCAGAGACACAGAGCATTCCAAGGTTCTAACTGAAAAATGGGTGGATGCTTTCACATTCATGAAAGTACCACAAAGGAAATATTTTGGGGGCAGGAGGAGAAGAGGAATGGATTACCGGCCCGCCACCAATGGATGAGCACAGAAGGGCTCCATGGTATACATCTAGTTTCATTTTATATCTCAGATAATTTGGCCTGAAAGTACCAGGGCAAAACCCCTTCACCTTCTATGCTGCTCCAGCCTCTGTGCACCCCGTCTTGGTTCTTAGACTTGATTTTAGATATTGCCCATCACTCATCTTAATCTTGGAATCGCTTAGATTGCTTCAGAGTAAGTTTCAGAGTCTACCAACTTCTCTTAGCCTCTGGCTGCATCCCCTTGCCCTCCCTTCCTCATACTCCCTCCATCCCAGTAGTAAAATAAAAATGGACCCCCTCGTCTCACACAGGAACGTTAGAGTACCCTTTGGTTCCCCGAGTGTCTCAGCTTACTTCTGCACAAAGGCAGTTCTCTCCCAGAAAGGGACCCGTGACATCTGAGTTTTTCATCTGATAGCTCACGAGGGTGATACAGGAAGGAATGCTGCTGCTCAAAGCCATAATCTACAGACAGTTACACCACTGAGGATCCCAAGCCCCATTTCTTAAAAAGCTTCATAAAGCTTTATGGGGCATTAAAAGTAGACAGATAGGTCAGAAGCATAAGTCTAGCTTTAACCATTTCAGTCTCTAGGTAAAATGAATAAGTTTTTATATTTTCAAAAAGCCACACTCTATTAACTTTTTAAATGTTGTTTACTGCTTGGTGAGTGGTATTAAGTCTCCATACCAACTTTTAAACCTACTCCATTCTGTCTAGGGCTGTGAGTTCTAATATGGTGTCCACTACTTATATACTGGCTCTTAAAATGGAATGAAGGAAGATAAAAAAAAGATAAAAATGGAGTCCCTTGCATTGACCAGTTTTCATATATGACTGGTGGCTACCATATTGACCATACAGATATAAAACATTTCAATCATTTCAAAATGTTCTAATGGAGAACCTGGTCTACAGCTTTTTTGGGTCTTTCGGGTGTAATATGACATTTTCATTCTTTAATAATATTTTCATTTACACATACCAAATACTAATTATATATAAAGCTGGGTTCTGAGTTAATGTTATTATTCTCAATTCATAGATGAAATCACTGAAGTAGAAAAAGGTTTAAATAGTATTACTGTAGTCATAAAATACATCAACATAAAGAGATGGGAGGTACAGAATGTTACAGCTCTACAGAGTATAAAACAATCGTATTACAGTCATAGTTAAAATCACTCAGTGAAACAGACTGGCTCCAAACTGGTCTCCCAAACTGACCTGCAGCAGTCGATTTCCCCCCTATACCATATTGTCTCATAAACTATTGCATAAGCCATAATTTTCTGAGTCCCTTAATATATGAAATGTGGTTCTTAGGAAAAAGTACCATCTAGTTCATTAAGATCAGGAAACACCAGATAAATGTAGCAGCTTAAAAACCTTCAGGATTTCATAGAGCCTTTAACAGGCTCATGTTCCTTGAGAATGTCCAAAACCAGGATAGGTTACAGTGATTCCTATATTCATTTGATCCCAGACTCCTTTTTCAACAGACTCTCTTATTAAGCTAGTGTTTTATACAGTGGGCACTATGAGCACAAAGATTCTGTGGTAACAGAGATGATGGCTGTTTGTATTCTCCTCTCAGTTACTGGATCATTAAGCATCAACCTGTCTAAAAGAGACTGTTCAGAGCAGAAGAGCAGACATCTTGGCCCCTTTGAGTAGTGCTTCTCAAACTCTCACATGCATCTGAATCTCCTGATGAAGTACAGATTCAATGCAGAAGGCTAGGGGAGGGCTAGAGAATGTGCATTTCCGACAGATGCCAGAGTCATACCAGCACTGCTAATCTGTGGACCACATGGTTTCCTTGGAGTGACATAGTATGCTCACCACTGTACAGCAGTAGTGAGCACACATGTGTGCCCACTTATCCTTCTGTTTTCCAGTAGCAGCTACATGAGGGCTGAACCTAAAGCCAAGAGGATGCCAGTATCACAACTTTGGATTTCAGAAACATGAGTCCAAATAAATCTCCTTTCTTTATAAATCACCCAGTCTCAGGCATTCTGTTATAGCAATAGAAAATAGATTAAGACACTACGTATGGTCTTACACTCCAAATCTGGCCAATTGCCAGTTTGTATATTTCAAAAGCTAAGCAGAAAATTTAAAATTTTTAAATGTTTAGAAAAATTCAAGAAATAATATCTTATGCAATATGAAGTCATATTTTAGAAACCATAAATAGAGTTTTATTGAAACAATCATCCCCATTTGTTTATCTGTAATCTAAAGGTAACATGATGAGCTGTAACTGCAGAGGTGACTAGATGTGACAGAAATCAGATGGCCTACAGAGCCTAAGATATTTGCTATCTGGTCCATAACAGAAAAGATCTGCTGACCCTTGTACTAGCATATATACTCCAGAATGAAACCACCTAATTTCAAATCTTTCTCTACTGGTCAAATGATGTTGAGCACATTCATAACCTTTATCTCAGGTTTCTCTTCTCTAAATGAAGGATAATAATAGTGACTACCTTATAAGTTTCTGTTTAAATGAAGATAGAGAGGCAGATAAAATCTCCCTGTGTTAGTCAGCTTTTCATCTCTGGGACCAAAATACCTGACAATAACAACTTGGAGAAACGTTTATTGTGGCTCATGGTTTCAGAGGTTCAGTTCATAGTCAGCTGACTCTGTGGCTATGGGCCTGAGGTGAGGCTGAAAATTTTGGAGTGTTAAGGTTTCAATATGAGTTGTCCACCAAAAGTTTAAGTGGGAGACAATGCAATAAATTTAGAAGTGAAATGACTGGATCATGCAAGTCTAAACCTGATCGGTACATTAATCCACTTGAATGAATTAGCTAGGGTTAACTGTAGGCAGGTAGAGTGTGGTTGGAGGAGTTAGGTCATGAGGTTATGCCTTTGGAATATGTATTTCATCTCTGGTGAGCACAGTTCTCTCTGCTTCCTGATTGCCAGGTCTTTTTTTTTTTTATTGTAAACAAATGGGATACATGTTGTTTGTCTGTTTGTACATAGGTTAAAGGCATACCATTTGTATAATCATAAATTTACATATGGTAATGTTGTTTGATTCATTCTATTATTTTTTCCCTTCCCCCCCACCCCTCCCACCCTTCTTTTCCCTCTATACAGTCCTTCCTTCCTCCATTCTTGCCCCCCTCCCTAACCCTAACCCTAACCCTAACACTGACTCCTCCCACCCCCCCCTTATGTGTCATCATCCACTTATCAGCGAGATCATTCATCCTTTAGTTTTTTGAGACTGACTTATCTCACTTAGCATAATAGTCTCCAATTTCATCCATTTGCCTGCAAATGCCATAATTTTATCATTCTTTATGGCAGAGTAATATTCCATTGTATATATATACCACAGTTTCTTTACCCACTCATCAATTGAAGGACATCTAGGTTGGTTCCACAGTCTGGCTATTGTGAATTGAGCAGCTATGAACATTGATGTGGCTGCATCTCTGTAGTATGCTGATTTTAAGTCATTTGGGTATAGACCAAGGAGTGGGATAGCTGGGTCAAATGGTGGTTCCATTCCAAGTTTTCTAAGGAATCTCCACACTGCTTTCCAAAGTGGCTGTGATTGCCAGGTCTTGAGCTGCTTTCCTCTGCCCCACCCTTCTGCTATGATGTTCCAACGGACTGAGACTCTGAAACTATGATCAGCAAATAAACTTTCCCTTTTCTAAAATTGTGCTTGTCAGGTCATTTGGTCACACTGGAAAAACAAAAAACACCACCAACAAAAAAACTGAAACATGGAGGAAGGGTGTAAAGAAGGAAATGGTAGCTGGGAAGCAGAGAGGTAACAGGGAGCCAGGAACAAGATATAATCCCCAAGGGCAGACCCTCAGTGACCTACTTCCTTCAGCCATGTCCTGCCTGCCTAGAGTTATCACCCAGTTGTCCATTTAAATTATGGATCCATCAAATGGATTAATCCACTGAGGAGGTTATAGCTATCATACTCTGTTTCACCTCGGAACATTGCAACACTGCCTAACATATGAGCTTTTCAGGAAACATTTCATATCCAAACCACATCACTCCTATAGAACAGTACCTGAAAAGTCATCAAGAACTCAACAAATACTAGCAATGAAACTCACTGGTTGATCAGATCAGTTCTGACTGAAAACAAAGTAGAATGATGTTAATACTGAAAGCGTATAAAAATGGTGTATTTGGAAAATGTATAAGTGACAGGAAATCATATATGCTGTGAATCTTGACATTCATTTTCACTGTTGACGTATACATATCTATTTTTATTTTAAAATAGTGCCATACTGCAAATATTTTATAAGCTGCCTTTTCTATTTTCCTACTAACTCTATATCATGAGCATTTCCCCATGTCACAAATGTTCTTTTAAAAGTAACATTATAAATAACCTTCAATCATATCAATAAATCTTAATCAGGCCTTTCTTGATTAACACACTGGCAAGTCCAGGTTTTTTTTATTTTTTCTTTTTTCTTTTCTTCCTTCTATCTATCCCTCCATTCTTTTCTGTCTTTTTCCCCCAACATCAGTGATCAATGTTGCAACTACTAGTTTTTTTGTGTGTGTGTGTGTGTGTGTGTGTGTGTGTGTGTGTGTGTGTGTTTGAGAGAGAGAGAGAGAGAGAGAGAGAGAGAGAGAGAGGGGGGGGGTTGAGATTCTTGGAAAATTGTTTTAAGTTCATTGGTAGAATAAATTCCTAATCAGAGAATTGTCAGATTAAAAGGTACATGCATCTCATGGTTTGATAGACGTTACATAATTGACTTCCAAAAGTTTGTATTTGTTTATATTTTGTCAACAGTTCAGGAGAGTGCTCTTTTCCCTATCTCTGAAGAAGCAATGGATGTCATCACTTTTAACATGTTTACCTTTCTAGAGTAGAAAATATAGTTTTGAATTTTGTTTTTATTTAGTGAAATTAAACATTTTTATAAAAAAAAAAAAAATACCTGAAAGCGAAACTTGCTAGGATAGGACTATAGAAGTGGATGCTTCTCCTGTGTAACATGATATATGTTTAAGCATTGTTTCAGCAAAATGAACACAAACATCAGAAGCTAGGAGTTCGAATCACACAATGCTGATAGTTCTTCTGTCCTCTATTTTAGATGATCTGATATCTGTCTCTCATTTGCTGAACTCTCAAAAATTCAAGGAAGAGTGTTAGATTCCTGGAAACTGTGTGACTTAAAGTACACAATCAAATATTTTATAAGTAAAGTTCTTTATGTCTGAAGCTTTAAAAAATTCAATCTGCCTGAAGTAAATTACATAACTTCTAAAAAAAATATGATTGCATAGCTCACAGCCTACATGAGTCCCTTTTTGAAACTCATTCAACATTTAGTACGTTCCCTGCCCTAAACATCCTCAACGAGAAGATTTAGGATTTTTGGGTAACCAGCTACTCTTTATGACCACCTGCAGGTGACTATGGGCTCTCCCTTCAATGTCAGGGTTGTTGGTGTGAAACCTCTGCAGCAATGAGTCTAAGACTTTTTTAGTCAACTTTTTCACAGCTGACCAGAACAATTTTAAAGGAGGAAAAGTTTATTGCGGGGCTCAGGGTTTCAGAGGTCTTAGTCCATAGATGACCAGTTCCATTCCTCGGGGCTTAAGGTGAGGCAGAACATCATGGCGGAAGGGTGTGGCAAAGGCAAGCAGATCGCATCACCAGGAAGCAGAGAAAGACTCCACTCACCAGATACAAATATACACCCAAAGCCACGCCCCAATTCCCACCTCCTTCAGCCACACCTGCCACTTCAGTTACTACTCAGTGAATCCCTATCAGAGGATTAAATCGCTGATTGGATTAAGACTCTGACAACCCAATCATTTCTCCTCTGAACCTTCTTGCATTTTCTCACATGTGACCTTCTGGGGGACACCAAACCATAACAGACTCACATGAATAAGGATTATGCCCAAGGCCAAATATACCTATGCTGTTTTAGCCCTGTGACCACACAAGGGTTTGTACAGATATGAAAGTCATTCTAGACTATGGGTTTTCCTGGTCTCCTCTTCACAAAGTGACAAGCAATTTGTTGACCTATTCATTAGAACACAAAGGAGACAGATTTTTCAAAATTGGACACTTTCCTGTACTCTTTCACAGTGTGACCCTGGCAATTTTAAGCATCAAAATATCAGTGACATAGCCTTGGTGGTTAAGCCCCCCATACAGTCTGTCTCCTCTGTGATATATTTTCTGACTCCTCTATAAGGTATTTTGAGGTTGAGTCATTGGTCAGAAATATAGCTCCCAATGGTAACACTGTTTCTTTAGGTCAAGAAATCACTTTATGATATGTTGCCCAGGAATTAGTTATATAAAAATAAGAAAATTCCTACTCTGGAAAAAATTTTTTCAGTGTTTAAGTTAACCATACAAATGTACAAGTAGACAAATGTACAAATAGAGTTGGCTGGCCACAGTTACACCACTGAAAATTACAAAGAAAATAAGCTGAAGATGAAAAATATCTTCTGCTTATCTGATATTTTTATCCAGTTGAATAAACAGGGCTTATCAAGCTTAGAAAACATCTATTTTATAAAAGTAACTACTTGAAATATATTTAAAAAAAAAAAAAAACAGAAATAAGAACAGGCAAAATAAATCTTTTTTTGAGATATGTACTTAGCTCCCAGTAATTTAAACAAATTATCCTCATTCTACATAACAAGGCAATAATATACATTTATATACTAAATGCATTTAGATGTGACAGGAATTGCTCTCAATAGCATTATCGAGTCTATAGGAAATACAATACTACAAAACATTTCAGACCTTTAATTATGCTCATTGACACTAGAGCTCCAATTGCTCACTCTGCCATGGGAGACTGTGGGGAGAGGCGAGTGAACAGATGGACAGAAATCTCTGTTCTGTGCTCTACCGGCTGCTATTCAGTGAATGGTAGTACGCTAATAAAGTGCTCGGAGGACTTCTGCCTCCATCTGCTCTTAATAAAAATAAATGAGGCTCTGAGGCAAGCACAGGCTTTGGAGTCCTTTCAGGAGCAAGTGGATGGGTTGATCGAGGAAGGCCCCTTCCAGGTGGTGACAGCCCCACAGTACTGGGGGCCCCTGTCTCCTGTTCCCAGGTAGAGCATCCCTCCCTCTTTTCCTGGTTATTTATCATGAGAAATCATCATGCTTGGACAACCTTAATCGCTTCTCGGCCCCATTGTTCCATGGCAAGTAATGAAATTAGATTAGTGCTGTTCAGGTTAGTGAGCAGGGACTTTATGATTCTCTTATGTTTGGGGAAATAAATGTTTATGAAGCTGATCTTACAGTTCATGAGTGTGCAGCACATGTCATTAAGAGGATTCATCTTGTGCCTCTGTTACGAAGTTTGATTGCTGACATCACCCACCTCGTGGCCCTCCCCAGGCAGAAACTAGAGAGAGAGATAAGAAATGACAATTTCCCCATCATACCAGGTCAGAAACTTAGGGCAGTGGATGCAAAGCTCATTCTTTAGAGGGAAATTTGGAACTACCATTGTACATAGTGCATCTTATTAGATTTTACCCAGCAAGAGGGGGAATGAAATCGGGGCAAAAAAGCATTTCTCCAAGATAAAATGTTGTCGATCCCTGTGGCAGAGTATTTAGGTGGAACATTTTGGGCATTTTCTGTTTCAGAGTTGCTGCTTATAAGTATTCTATCTCCCAGGGATCATCCTTGGAGGTTAATGAAGAGTTGCAAAGATGCTTTAATGGGGATCCAGAGGTAGAAACTTCTGCTATTCAGTAGGGATAATAATCCTTCAATTAGCATTTATCTCTTTCTACTCTGGAGGAAAAAGTGCTCGATTAGTATAAAAGCAGAATGAATGGGTGCAAGTTACAGAAAGATAGCTTTCAACTCAATACATTATGAGGAAGAACTTTTCAATATGCAGATTCTCTCAGTGATACATGAAGTGGTGTTTTCCTTTCACTAGAGCTAATCGAATAGGGAGAAAACACTCACTTCCTAGAAATTATTTTTTGTGGTGCTGGGGATTGAACCTAGGGCCTTGTGCACACGAGGCATGCACTCTACTAATACTAATGGAGCTATATCCCCAGTCACTCCTAGGAACATTTTAAAGGGTCCAGGTCTCTTGCAGTAAGTTTAGTATTAAACAATATATCACTCTGTTTTCCCTTAACCTAAATGTATGTGCAAATGTACACACACACACACACACACACACACACACACACACACGAGGATTAATGAGCTCTTCAAACCTGAAATGTGGTGAAGAAAAAGTCTGAATCAACCATGCTATGTATGTCTCAGTAATGTGGGAAGATACTGACTCTATGTTTGGGCTCCATTCAGAAAGCAGGAAATAACCAATGGTCCTCCATGACTGAGGGACTAATGTGGCCATCTTGGTCCATTCATGCAGTATGTATGTACTGAGGCCCACTTGTGTGATATCCTGGGTTAGGAACTGGACATACAAAGAACATAACTCCATCAGTCTATCTATGTACATCTCTGTGTACCCAATTTGCTATGATCTATCATAGTCTCAGTGTATCTCTGTCTGCAGTGTCTATCCATTCTGTATCTCTGTACCTATTGCCAAAGTTGTGGAATCAGAGAATACACAGTCAAATACACGTGGCCACCATCTTGCTACCCAAGAGAAGACATCCTGAGGTCAAAGGCGATATGTGCAAAAGAACAAAACCAAGCTAGCAAAAAAGAAATGGAGCAGGCTGTCTGATGATATCTCTTCCTCTGCTCATGGGGAATGGCACATGGCTCACAGAATCCCAACTGGCATACATGATGAAGCAGAAAACAATGTTGGTGGTCAACTTTCATTTGTTAGCATGAAGAAGAAAACAAGATGTAGGCTAACAGGAAAAATTGCAGAGTTCTAGAACAATGTAGTAACGGGTAAGGATTTTAGAAAGAGTGAGAAAGCAACATTAAACCCACCTACATTGCTAAAAGAGGTTTAACTCATTCTCCCTTTTGTGTTGTCTATTATAGAAAAGCAAACAAAAATGAGACAGATAAAAAGGGGGTTGAGCATAAGGAAGGGTGATACAGAAAAGCAGTGGGAATTCTGGATGTGGACATAGAAATCCCTAAGCCACTGTGTTCTGAACTTTCACCCATCCAAGGCCTTCAGCTCCAGGCAGCGTGTATCAGCAGTGCTTAAGTGCCAGGGACTCTCACGTTACCCCTGGAGGTCGCTTGGGATTTGAAGCTGAAGAAGGAGGTGAGAGTCCCACAGAGGACCAGGACCAAATTGACCCCAGTGGGGCCATGGCACATGTGAGAAGTTAACTCATCTGGTTTACAAAACACACCAGTTGTGATATAATACCTTCCATCACTTCAGGTGCATATCCTGATTTCCTAACACCAAGAAACAAAATTTGCTTAATATTCAATGACTTTAGGGTTACTTTTGCTACAAGACCACCCTAATACTATGTGTGCATGTTAGGCCAATGTATGAAGGCCTACACAGTTATAGAATACCAACTCAGGTATGTTTGCTTTATCTTATCTTTTGATGCTTTTCAAACATAGATAAATTTCTTCTGTTATTAATGTGATAATCAACAATCTACTACTGTATTTAAAAAGTAAGAAGAATTTAAGTCCCAACTCTTTCAGATCTTTAGGTGATCTTGAGCAGGTCACCTAATCTTGCAAACGTTGAAGGGCTACTAACACAGGGATACTAATTCCTTCCAGAAATAAAAGAAGTAACAATGAACCATTAACAGGAGTCTAAAATACATTTTCTAAAATTATATTGCAATGGTTAAAAGCTTGAGTTTCGAGTCAGACAAACCAAGTTAAAAGATGGAACAATAGTCATTTATTTAACTTTCCCAGATTAGCATCTTCATCTCTAAAAGGAGGTTCATGGTACCTAAGTTACAGTCACTGTGAAGATCAGGAGACAAATATCAAGAATGCCAGCACATGCCTCACTTATAATAGGTTTCCATTATGCTACCAACTGAAAAAGAAGCCCACAGTCACTCAAGGAACCCTCTGAGTTATGCTGTCTTGTCAATTCTAGTTAACTTCTATATCACCTGAACAAAAGGTTGGAAATATTTGGAAAAACAAAATCAATTCCTAGGACATTTAGAATAACATGCTTCCTACGGCTCGGATGTATGTAATTCGAAACAGCTGAGATAGCAAAGCATGAAAATTGAAAATAAATTCTTGGCAGGCTTGGTGTTAGGACCTAATTATAAGTTCTCAAGATGGCACCAAGGTTTGGAAGGGGAGACGAAGAAAAGAAGCTCTGCGTCTGTCTGATAGCAGACTTCTGCCCTGAAATCCCTCAACCATCCCAAAGCTGACATTTATTTGTAAATAGTTAAATAGCAGTATACAGGAAAAGCAGAATCCCCAGAAAGTTTTGTATTTGGGAAATCATTCAGCTGTGAAAACATCCCACAAAGGTGACATGTTGGTTAGGTTCTCATTATGCTACTAACTAGAAAAGAAAGTCTATTATTTAATGAATATTCTGTGTACTGAAAACAACTTTGTTGTCATTTGCTGATGCATAATTATTGAGTTGCACATGAGGTTTCCTACCTCAAGCCCACAGGGATAATCTGCAACATTTGACCATGAAGATGGAGATGTTTTGACACATGGTTCTCTTACATACAGATTCTTCAGGGAATACCTGCCTGTGAATTAAGAATGAATGAGATAAGATTACATTTATGCAGATAGCTAAGGAAATGCAGTTCTCATTCACTCAATTGCTTTCACTGATAGATATTATACATTAGTATTTAAGAAACCCTGACCTTGCACTTCAGAAGATATGACATGAAACCCAAGATTTGCCTTGACTGCCTGAGTAAACTCAGGCAAGTTATTTAACCTTTGAATTTCAGTTTTCTTACCAATAAAATGAAGAGAGTAAAGTCACATCCAAAGCTGTTGTGAATATCAAGGTAAATTATATAAACCATGTACTCAGCACATTTCCGGCACCAAGAAACCAGATAAAAAATGATCACTATGATTCTTATTACTTCATGCTAAAAAAAAATAATAATAAATAAATAAATAAATAAAAATCTTTCTCAGGCTTAGCTCTTTTTAAATTTGAAATGTAATGGAAACTTCAGAACTGTAAAACTGTTTTCCCTTTATGATTTCATAATACATTTTATATATGTATATATATATATATATATATATTTTTTTTTTTTTTTTTTGTACCAGGGATTGAACTCAGGGGTACTTAACTACTGAGCCACATCCCAGCCCTCCCCCCCCTTTTTTTTTGTATTTTATTTTAGAGACAGGGTCTCACTGAGTTGCTTAGGGCTTTGCTAAGTTGCTGAGGCTGGCTTTGAACTTGTGATCCTCTTGCCTCAGCCTCCTGAGCCACTCGGATTGCAGTCATGCATCAACCCGCCTGGCATATGATATAATCTTAATAAAAAAAAAAAAAAAAAAAAAAAAAAAAAAAAACTTGTGAAGGAGAAGAGCAAAAAGAAAAAAAATGGACAAAGATTGAAAATTAAGCATATGGACAGATATTAAGAGGTCTGCAAACTGAGTTTGGGAGGGAATACAGATAGAAAGTCAGACTATTCCACTTGCACATGAATGGGATTGAGAGATCACATCCAGAGGTGGCTGAAGGGCAAGGTGGACAATGTGAAACCACTGATGTGAAGTGACGTGACAGACTGCTCTGAGTTCAGAACTTCCTCCCAAGGCCAGAGGGCTGGGTCCATGTGTGCATTTCCCTTTATTATAGCTAAAGAAGGTTCTTTCTCTCTTAAGCAAGAAATGACCATTTGTCTACTGTGGAGGCTACAAAGGCACCAAGAGCATCAATTTTTAAAGATCTGAAGCCAGAATTAAGGACAGGTAGTTAGTGTAGAAATAGGGGATCTGGTCAAATCGAGGAAATGAAGCCAAATGCCTCTGGAAGTTGGAGATTGTTCCTGGAAGAATGGAATGTCAAGGATCTCCAGAGCCCATTGATTACCAAATTTACCTGCCTTTATCAAGGACTGCAAACAAGGAGCTGCTAATTAATGCCCCCTGGGCCCTTGCCTGGCTGAATCACCTTGGCCCTCCCCCTGCCCATCCCTTCTCACTTTATGCAAAACCAGGCCTAGTCACTAGGCAGGAAGGAGAGAGAAGCAGGGAGAGAACTGGAGAACAAAAGAGACCTTAACCTATAAAAGATGTAGGGTGCCTCACTTCTTGGGACTTTAGAACATCAGCCACGGCCCCCTTCTTCCTGCCGGCAGAAGTCTGTATTATTACCTTTAAATAAAACCTGCTTCATATGCTTGCCTTGGCGTGCTTCTCTAGTGTTCAATCTTCAACATTAGAAGGAGCAGAACTCGTCACCGGTAAACGGCGGTATCAGATTTGGAGGTCCCACCAAGATCTACGCCAAGGTAAGTAAGCTTCTCTCTCCACGCACCCCACATCTGTTTGAGGTGCATCTTTCTCTCTCTTTATTTTTGGAGGGCAAAATGGGCACCCGTAGGCTACTTAAATGCAGTTAGTGCAGCCGCCATTCTTAAGACTCGAGTGAAAGGTTTCCTTAGGAGTTTATAGTGGCAGGAGGAAAGCAGTAATGCCCTTAAGTCTGAATCCTCCCAGGGTCTCTAGTACAGGGCAAACTAGGACTCTAGCACTTTGCTGAAGAAGGCCAGAAATAACTTTGTCAAAGCCAGGTAGTGAGAGACGGTTTTTTCTGAACCGTAAGGAAGCTCAAAATTAGGGAGACGTCCCTAATAACTCAGAAGGGAGCTTCTCTCTCAACAGTATTGCCAGGTTCACCACTAGCCTGCATACTGCTAAATTACAAATGATCAAGAAAAGTGCCTTTCATATGTTACCATGCTTGACAGCAATAATCTCTACCATGAGAGGTGAAAGACTTCAGGAATTGCCTACTAAGGGAGGAATATTGAGGGAACCCTCCCAACTTAAGACAGATAAAAATAATTTAAGAAGGCTTTTGGAGGATCCTAATAAATATTGAGATGTTTCAAAACTTATGCCAGGTATTTAACTTCACCTGGAAAATTATGCTATTAACCATCTAGAGAACAGGCAGTTCACAGAAACCATCCTAACTGGGATTCGAATAATGAGTAGGATGCCTAGGAAACTATTATGCAGCCTTCAGGAAAGTCCTGCTATTTTCATGGAGAAACTTAGGAAAGCAATAAAACACACCACCCTGAATCCTGAATCCTGAATCCATAAAGGGCCACCTACTTTTAAGGTATAAATTTATCATTTAGTCAGCCCAAAATATTTAGAGGAAATTACAAAAATTGGCATGTGGCCCTGATCAATCCTCAGGTGATCTTCTCCAGCTTGCATCTTCCGTTTTTTTAATAGACATCAAAAGGAAAGAAAAGGGAACATATAGGCAAGAAAAAGGACTTATTAAAGATCATTCAAACTGATAGAAACTTTTAATGCCTTGCAATAGTCCATGCAATTTGCCCATTTTAGGAGTTAAAAAGCAAACTGCCTAGTCCAAAACCTTAGAATAATGAAGCAGTAATTTCCCCTACCCTGTAGTTCTTAATCCATACACTTTTATCTTGGATTCCAACTGCTGCTTGATTTACTAAGTTAGATTTAAAAGATGACTTTTCCTGTTTATGCTAGACTCTGAATGGCAATTTCTGTTTGCCTTTGAGGAACCAGATACTGTATCTCAACTAACCTAGATAGTATTGCCTCAGGATTTAGATGGCCCTCACCTGTTCCAGACAAACCTTAGCTAAGGACTTAACAAAATTCAGAGATAAAACATCTGTAATTGTTCTCCAGTAAGTAAATGACATCCTTTATGTGCCTCCACCCAGGAGGAATATCAAAAGGCCATTACAGAACTCCTACACGTCTTAGCTGATAGGAATTATAAGATCTCAAAAAATAAAGCTTAATTATGTCATCAACAGGTTCAATACTACAGGAAATAGCCACCATAGGACAAAATTCTGCCCCAGGAATATCAAGAAGGGGCCTTACTTCAAGCTCCTGTCCTCAGCTTACCTATGAAGCAAGATTTAACATGTTTGTCACAAACGGGAAAATAAATCCTGGATAGGCAGCCATAGACAGCTCAATAACCGATGGCATATCTCAGTGAGGAACTTATCAAAGTAGCTTCATTCTCAAAAGTAATGGAAAATAAGGTCTCATAATTTTCTTTGACATCCAACCTGTCCTGATGAGATGGCTAAAATGCCCTAGGCAAAAGGTTTCTGTTAAAACCTGTTAGATCCTTCCAGATCTCAGTCAAGGCTTACATTGAAATGTAAATAAAGGAAGCCTAAAGGCTCAGTAGGAGACCGGTCTCAAACCCAAGGAAAAAAAAGGTAAAAAAGAGCCTTACCTAAACTCCAGCAAAAGTAAATTTTATGGTGCCTTACTAAAGTAATTAATGGCCGTATCATTTTTCCAGGACTCTTGTTTTTTTTTTAATTCTATTTTTTTTTTGAGCTCATGATTTTTTTGATCAGTTCTATTTTTTATTCAACTAGAGTTTTTGAACATCTGTTACATTGCAATGGAGATTCACCTATAAAGTTACAAGGCCTTTGATTTTATGTTATTTGTATGTCATGCTGTCTGATGTCATGTTTTGTCTGTATCAAAACTTAGTGCTCCTAAAATTAAAATTTAAAAATGGATCCAGATACTTTTAATTCATGTGATTTAAAGGTTCAATTCAAATTGGGTAAACTAATAAAAGTAAAATGTCTTTGAAAATAACTCGCAAGTCTCTAGGTGGTCAAGCTAATAAAATATTGATGTTAATAAAATGTCTAATATCAATAGTTTCTAGGACTTTTCTTCAACAGGAAAGAGATCGCAAATACTGTTCAGGACACATGTCTGATATCTTGTTTTTTGCAGAATAAGTGAATTAGAGTTAACATGTATGGGATTACTCAAATGTGTTTGTAGAGACATTTACAAAGTTAAAATGCTAATTGTTAAATAAAATCGAGTACTTTTAACTCCTTAAATTCCATGGGGTATCGTACTTAAACATTATTGGTGTTTTCATAGGTTGGTAAATAAAAGGGTTTAAACTTGCTTTGTGTCATCACTAAACTAAAAACAAGGTTACTAAGAGTTATGTCCTAACAAGTGCAATTCTATATACAAAGGGTCCCAAAAGTTTCAACTGTGTTTCAATTAGAGTACTATAAACAACAAAATATTTAATCTTATTAAAATAGAGTAATTTATCTAAATTCAGAAATTTCATAAGAGTTGTTTCAGAATGTGAACAAAAAGGGGTCAACAAATAGGAAAGAGAAAATAAAAGTTTCTGAGTATGGAAATATATTTAGTAAAAGGAAAAAGGAAATGTTTCTGGGTAAGAAAGTGCTTGTGTGATGAAATACATGAGGGTCTAAGTAAGTGCTAAAGAAGTCTGTGTAAGTAAAGGGCAAGTTTCAACAAGTTTGCGTGAAACTAAGTTGGTTGTATGTATGTGAGACAGCTAAAGCTATTTAAGGTTTTTCCTAAGGTGAAATACTAATGTTCTGATATAAACCAAAGCTTAATCTATATAGTAAAATGACAAGGATTTCTTAGAAACACTAATTTACTCTTAACTTTGTGTCTATTAAGTTTTATTCTTTAGAACAATTAGTCTTAAAAATTGGGGTTTATACAATTATGGTTAAACAACTGTTAGAGTATTGTACTATGTTACAGAGTCTAAATTTTTCTTTAAAAACTAAATTTGGTAAGATAAAAGTGTCAAGGTAATTGTGAAATGGTCACTAGTTGTATATTAAATGTGTTCATATTTTTCAGGTACACAAGTTTTTAAAGCAAGGAATTTATTAAGCTCTGCTATTCTCCAGATTAAACTTGTCTGGAATGGTAATCTTAAACTTATAAAGAGTAAATTTTATTTGGGATTTATTTCTATCATTTAATGTTATTATAGGACCTGCTATCAATAGGGTATATGTAAAATTTGTTACTTTTTACACTGAGATAAAGAATTTCAAATATAAATGTATTTATAATGTATTTATAAAAGTTAGAGCCTGACTTGTTTAAAGGTTAATATTGTGAAACATAAAAACATTTTGCCACTTTGACACACAAAAGGAAAGTTAAAAGCTCTCTCAGCCTTTCTTTGATTCATGTTTTAGATACAATGTTAAATTTCATTAATTATAAAGTTTATATAGGCTCAGGAAACAGTATATGTAAACTACTTAATGACATTTAAGAAACAAGCAAAGATCAACATCAAAATTAGAACACTTAAGATTTATAAACAGCCACACCTTACCTGAGATAAGGCTCTGCCTCCCACCTTACTGCATACTAGAGTGACTTACTGCATGTTAGAGTGACTCCAAAATAAGTCAGACTTCAGCTTATTTAAAGTTATAGTCAAAAGATTGGTTCTTGTTGTAAAATTACTATGATCTCAAATAGGGGATATAATGTGGTTCTCAGTCAAAATTCAAGATAGCTATTATACAAGCAGAATATATTTTTACTCTTGCTAATTTCATTTTGTTAAAACTGTTACCTGTTAATGTTTTGCAGAAGTAGCTGCTTCAAGAACACACAACCTAGGTAACTTGTGATAATAAGCCATCACCTATAGAACAGATAGTGGTAACTTCCAGTACTAATGCAGACTCCAGTTAGATAAAAGGGTAAATAATTGTAAAGTTCTAGACATTGAAGTTAAAGCCCAGTACTCTTACTTTATGACTGGTGAGACTGGCTTGCTGGATGATTAAAATCAAACTTAGAGATTGGAATTAAATACAGAAGGCAAATACAGTATTTGGATCTTTTGCCCTCAGTCAGCCTGAACCCATGAACAAGAGAACTTCTCTGAGAAGCTTTGCAACTCTGGGTCACACAACCTCCTGATCAAGGAGATTGTTGAGACTAGAGGATGAAAAATCACCCAGTGCATCTGCTGCAGCGGAGGGTCATGGAAAAAGGGAGACATCCCTTGATGCTTCCAAAAGAAGCCACCTGATCAAGGAGACCCTGTCTAACCAATGGCACTGGTGGAGCTAAGGAGCCGCTCTTAAGTTCTCTATGAGTGGCCCCTGTGGGAACTCAGCTGACTCTTTAACAAGACAGGAACCAGGTGAATTTGACCAGCTTGATCTTAGACACCCAGCAAAACAGTTAAAACCAAAATATAGCCATTCTTGGGCATTTAAAAGAAATAATAGTTAAATGTAACTTAAGATGTACACTTGTATTAGCCCACTAGAATAAAGACTGGAAGCTACAAATGAAAGAAAGATTCCTCAGCCAATGTGCCTGATAACTATCAAGAGAAACTGCCAGAGTCAGAAGTTTTTAGTCAGTTTAAGGCCTGCAGACCTTCCTAAGCTACACAGGTAGACTTAATCTATGTTTGCACGTATGATTATCTATCCCTAAGTAACAGAAGTATAGAGATCTCTACTAAACACAGGTTATACCAATAAAGGGATATTTTACAAAAATCAGATGACATTAAGTAGCTTAACTATATTTTCTAGGGACATCTATGACATTAAGAGTTAAATGTTGTGTTTACATTCTTGATAACCTGGACAATGTTAAAGCCCCCAAATAAAGACCTTGTCCTCTCCAGCCTTTGTTAGGCCTAGTTATGGGAACAATTTCTCAGTTCTTCTACCTCCTGGTGAGAGATTGACTTCTGTCACTTTCATGATACTCAGTGGCATGTTTCAGATGCTGCAACATTTACTTTGTACTAATCTCATTTCAGTACTCATGTCTTTTTGTTTTCTATCATAGAAGCACCTGCCCCCAGATGATTTTACGACCTGCTCTTCCCCAACCAGACTTCTACCCTGGACCCCTCGATTGACCCAATTTTTTAAAAAAAGGAACTCCAAACTGCTTGCCCCTTGCTGCCCCCTTTCAGCTTCGAAGCAGCCAGAATGATCAGCGCCCCCTTTCATTTCCTTAACAAGCAGTTAGAAGTTCCTAAAGCTAAAGGGGGGAATGAAGCCAGAATTAAGGACAGGTAGTTAGTGTAGAAATAGGGAATCGGGTCAATTTGAGGAAGTGAAGCCATGAAGCCATCTGCCTCTGGAAGTTGGAGATTGTTCCTGGAAGAATGGAATGTCAACGACCTGCAGAGCCCATTGATAACCAAATTTACCTGCCTTTATCAAGGACTGCAAGCGAGGAGCTGCTAATTAATGCCCCCTGGGCCCTTGCCTGCCTGAATCACCTTGGCCCTCCCCCTGCCCATGGCTTCTCACTTAATGCAAAACCAGGCCTAGTCACTAGGCAGGAAGGAGAGAGAAGCAGGGAGAGAACTGGAGAACAAAAGAGAATTTAACCTATAAAAGATATAGGGTGCGCTCACTTCTTGGGACTTTAGAACATCAGCCATGGCCTGCCTTCTTCCTGCCGGGGAAAGTCTGTATTATTACCTTTAAATAAAACCTGCTTCATATGCTTGCCTTGGTGTGCTTCTCTAGTGTTCAATCTTCAACATTAGAAGGAGCAGAACTCGTCACCGGTAAGTGGCGGTATCAGAAGAATCTCACACTCGGAACTGAAGCATACAAATCATGCCCAGATCATTTACTTTGGTGCCAGCTACTATGCTAAGCAACATATTTGCTTCATTTGTTTTGGAAAAACATCTGTTATCCCTCAAATGAATTAGAAATCCTGGGAATGTGCTTTGGAAAATGCTTGCTACATATTGTCTTTGATAAACTTTGATTTCTTCAAATAAAGAAACTCATAGCATCCTCCACACGCTTTGCTGCTTCGCCTGTGTAATACAAAGCTGATCTCCCGCCCCTTCCATTGCACCACAACCTAACTTGCCAGTCTGAAAGTTGCTCTGCCCGCGTCTTAGGTTACAGGAATTTCCGGCCTACGCTACAGCCATTTCCTGCTTCCCACATTACATCCTAGCTTGTCAGTCTGAACATGCTAGCTAGCTATTGGTTCATCAGTCATCTTGCAAGTATTCTCCTCCACTATTGGTCTTTCCAGCCCAGGAGATTCCAATATCTGGGAGAAGCGTCCATGCCATCTTTCTCTTTCCCTTCTTTTCCAACCCTGGAGCAGATGCGCTAGTTGTCCACATAATAAAGTCTCTTGCGTGAGGTCCTGTGTCTGTCGTGGATTTCTGGGAGCTACTGTTGAGCCGAAACTAAGACCAGGTGTTCGGAGCGCCAGTTCCATTGGAAGGGCTAGAGCTACCGGGGGTCCCAAGCTGAGCTGCATTTTTCCTTACAGCCTGCCACTTTCCTCCTCAAATGTTCAAAATGCATGCAATTCATCTGTTCACCTAGACATTAAGGTCTAGTGACTCTATGCCAGATTCATTGTATGCTGAACACTGTGTATGTAAAATATGAATAATTAATTATCATCACCGTCAATGAACTCAAAATTTAGTAGGGAATATCCATGTAAGAAAGACAGGATTGCTTGAAAAGTAGTACCTCTGAAAGTGTAATTGGCCTGAAAATACTTTTTATATCTGATCCCTATGTTACTCAGAACTCTTCAAATATAAATGACATAACCAAATATCTTGCCTAAGTTCCCACTAAGAGCATAGCTAAATGACGGAGCCTGGTGATGTGGGATTTGTGAATTTTGTCCAGTGCTTATTCTATCTTGTCACTAGTGAGCAACACCCTTTGATAAATACTCATTGCCTGTAGTCAGATTCCTGCTAAGAGCTAATTTTTATAGGGCCTTGCCCCATAAAGTGTGCAATTCCCATCCTTTAGGACCTCTAGGCACAGGTATGCTTTTTATTCTTAAAGGTTTTAGGAATGAGATTTGTTTTAAAAATGCTATTATCAGCTAGGAATGGTGGGACACATCTGTAATTCCAGGGACTCAGGAGGCTGAGGTAGGAGGATTATAATTTTGAGGCCAGCCTCAGCAGCAATATAGACAGACCTTGTCTCAAATAAAAAATAGAAAGGACTGAGAATGTGGCTCAGTGGTAAAATACCCATGGGTTCAAGCCCCATTACCAAAAAACAAACAAATAAACAAAAACTGCGTTGCCTGACTACTAGTCCTACATAAAATCTCAAGAACATATTCTAATGCCTTCCATGGGCTACTGCATCACTTTCTTCTGGCTTCTTCCTTTTGGAAACCACTGTTTTCTTCTCCAGAAATCATTAACTACTTAAATGTAATGCTGTTGTGTTCAGTTCTGTCGACTGTCAGTATAATCTTTTGTACCTTTTGACAAGTTTTCAAAAGAGCTTCAATGTGGGTATTACACGTCCAAATGGATCTAGTCAATATCTAAATTGCTGAAGTGACAAGTGAACACAGAGACTTATTTGTGAATAAACATGACAATTAATGACAATCAATGGGACAGGTCAGTGAAGTGAATCTTAAGAGTATAGCTTTTACTAATAAGCATTTGTCAAACTCTATTGTTTGGCAAACTAGCTGACTTTGGGGAGTTATTAGCAACCCTGTTTTAACAAAACCATTGTCAAAGGAGAGGAAACACAAAATAGGGTTTCTGGTGCCTTCTTCAAAGACACAACTCCAAAATTCCTGATGGGATCAGTAATACATGTCTATTCTATTCTTCATACATAACACTCATGGGCTCAGGGAAAAAGAAATTCCTTTCCTTTACAATTTTCTATCTCCAAAACACTGTCAATTCCAGTTGTCACAATAACATCTTTACAGCCCACAAAGTTAAAAATTATGAACAGAAAAATACTTCAGTGTATGAATGTACAGAAACTAACTACATTGCATAAAATGAATTGATTTCAGTTGAATTCAGTCAGAAATCAGCAACCAGCTGAAACTGTCCATGTATTAACATTTTTTCCATCATGAAAGACACACTTTTTAAAAAGTCATCTATTTTGTTTCTAATGGATATTCATGAGAATGAATTCCAGCTATTTGATCAAAGTCCTTTCTTGAAGAATATCTTTGTGCATTTATGATAGTCTCTTTTTTAAGTCAGTACTTTAAGAAACAATTTGTTTTTCATGTCCTTAATGTTAATACAGGACTTTAAATTTGAATAATTTGATTTAGAGAAATGCATCTCGACTAATATCAAACATAGGAAAGAACTCTCTGAATTCAGATGTACTTTTCAAATGTCTTACAAGGTAAAGCAGTGACTGGTAATTACTCTTCTAATTATTCAAAGGCAATAAAGGCTTCCTTTTAGTTCCTTTTTAAATCTCTCCAAGAGTTGGATTTTCTATGCAAAATGCCAATTTAATTATCATGTTTAAGTTGCCCTGTGTATGCACAAGTACTATGCTCTCAAGTCCCACATATAAGATATGAATTCTGGCCCTAAGAGAATGAGTCTTGAGTTCACAGGTCACATGCAAAATAATCTTGCAAATTCCCAATAACCCAGAGAGATGGATAATGTTACCTCATTTAGAAATTCAGTCAAGATAAGTAAACTATTTAAAAATAACCATGGGGGAAATACAGGGGAGTTATATTGGGCAAAATATATTGTTATGTTGTACGCATGTAAGAATATGTAACAATAAATCCCATTAATATGTGCAACTATAATGGACCAGTAAAATGTGGAGGGGGGGAATGAATGCTATAAAGTAATATATTAAAAACTAAAAAGAACGTTCATCAAAATGTTTACATCATAAAGTTCAAGGCAGAATAACATTCGTCCTTGCCCAGGTTCTAAGTCTTTTGATAGATAAGAAAAGGGTGAAAATCTCATTTATAAATATTAACTAAACTATTGTTAGGGAAGTTGGTCTAAATCTCCAGGCCAAGGCTCCCAATAAAAGATCAGTTGTGTGCTAATTGCACATAGTTTGCTCACAAGAAAAATGGAAAGGGCTAGGATATGAATGCCTCATTTCTCCTTCCAACTAGTTTCTCCACTAGTTGCATGTAGATTTTTTTCTCTACCTCTGGGGCACACAATACGAGTGGGAAAACAAGTAAAAAGTTTTCTTCTCACAGGGGTGAGAAGGTGGGAGACCTTTTCTTGCACATGATAAGGGTCATGGCTGATACTTCCATACAAAAGATGGGCTAACTAGAGAAAAGCATAATACATTTATTTAACAAAAATTTTCATGACATGGGAACCTTCAAAATAAAAACCCAAACACCCAGCAAAAACTCTTTTTATGCTGAAGGTTTGAAAAAGTAGGAAGACAGGCTTACAGAAATGTCACTGGACAAAAGGGATTGATCTAATGGTAACAGATTGAGTGGGGGAACCCAGCAGGGTCTGTCTGCTCAGATTCTTTTTGCTCCATCTGCCTGGGTACTGGTAGGACTCCTCTGGAATGAGGGTCCTCAGGAAAGAAAGCAGAAGTTCAAAGAGTGACCTTTCTAGGTTTGAGAGCTTGCTTTGTAGAAGACGCGGTCTAGTTTCTATCACTTGCCTTGGGTGGAGAGAGATTCAGGTTTCTATGAATTGTTTCAAGGGGGAAAGAGGAACAAGAGGCAGGAAATCCAAGAGACCTTGCTTCTCAGACCTCCCCATCTCCTTCAGTTCAGAGTATTCAACACAACTAGGGACACCTTACTTTAGGATATTGTGTTCTGAGCCCAGACAGAAGTAACGGTCACAAAGCAGTCCCCTGGCCTACCCAGTCTGAAAGTTGGAGGAACCTCATTCTATAGATCTTTCCCTATACCCAGAAGCTAAGAATAATCTGAACAAACAGACCATGCTGGGTTGCTTTCCTTGTTTATTACAGTAGGTCACAGTCTTTTTGTCCAATCATGAATCTCCACAGTGACTCACTTCTTCCATCAGACTTAACCTAGAAATACAGTTTTCCTTTATCTTTGGGTATTCATTTCTAAAGTTTCCTGTATTACATAAAACTGTCATTAAATATATGTACTATGTGTTTCTCTTATTAATCTTTTTTGGTTATAGGGGTGTAAACAATAACCATAGCATGTGATGTGAGGAAACCAAGGGGCACAGGATTGTATTATATTTACTGTACAAACAAAATACAATAGCCAACTTCCATGTAGCTCTTCAAAAGTGAGCTGATAGGCAATTTGAGGAGGGAATATGTATGGATTCAGGTCTACCCTCAATTAGCAGATACTCTTACTAAACATTTTTTTGAGATGCAAAACTTGGAAATAAAGGGAGAAGATGATGCCTGTCTTTTAAAGGTTGTGCGTGAGGTAGCACTGCCCAAGAGACCTGCCTAAGAGTTCTCTATTCTTCTGGATTCCTGTTTATCTTGGCTAATACTCAGAAAGGAGATTTAAACTTGTAGGAGACCAACACATTGAAAATAATTTTTGTCCAAGAGAAAAATGACATTATTTTTGTTCAGTAGAAAAAACTCCCTAAATATTAGAGTTGTGTCCTGCAGTCTGACAGGGTGTTAACCAGTTATGTATTGCTAAATGATATGCTTACACAGGTTAACATTCAAAGAGCTTAGTAGAACCAACAGTGATTCATGAATTGGACAGCACTAGAACCCAAACCATTCAGAGATTCACAGAACAGGGAAAAGTAAAAAATAATAATAATAATAATAATAATTCTAACTTGCCAGGCACGGTGGCACACATCTGTGATCCTCGAGGCTCAGGTGGCTGAGGCAGAAGGATCTCCAGTTCAAAGACAGCCTCAAACTTAGCGAGGCAATAAGCAACTCAGTAAGACCCTGTCTCTAAGTAAAATACATAAAAGGGCTGGGGAGTGGTTCAGTGGTTAAGTACTCCTGGGTTCAATCAATTCCTGGTACAAAAAAAAAAAAAAAAATTATAACTTACACGTGGAAGCAAGGTCAAGAAAAGATTTGACTGTGGATAATGGGAAAGTGGAACACTAGCTCTTGAAGTCCCTAGTAGGAGGTGTGGATTTTCTGACTGGCGAAGTTTAAGTTTTTTTTCCCCTAGAATATGAATGATCATGCTGATTTGGCTTCTGGTTTACTCAGGTAAGAATTCAGAGGGCTAGAACCATCTCTGTAAATAATTAACCCCCAATTAATTATTTTAACTGTGTCTATCTTTATAATACATTTCAATGTTCTGTTTTTCACTGATTCTAATTGCTCTGGACACTTGAATAACATTTGAGGTAGTTCTACCATCCTACAGGTTTTATTTTCAAAGCGTCCTGAAACTGCTTAAAAAGTACTCAGATTATATCTATATGAGAACTAATTTATTAATTAATCTATATGTCCTAACTTTTGAAGATTATTCATAGACATTATTTTACTTTCAGAGTATTTTTTTCCTCCTCTGAAAAGCAGGAATGGTAATAATTTCCTCAGACTCTCTGGGATTGTTAAATAAAAGAAGCATCTGTTCATTAAGTGTTTGAATACAACCCAAATTATAATATTTACAGCAACAATTAGTATTGTGGATTGCAGTTGTTACTGTTGATTCTGTTATTTTTCTAGTGGGAATTTTCAGTCTACAAAAATGTGTATGTATTTATGGTTTGAGTGGATAAATCTTTGCTAAAAATTAGGTGGGTAAATAAGAAAATATTTAACTTAAGTTCTATGACAGCTACTTAAGGCAGAACATCTCAAAGGCTCTGACATAAAAGATTGTAAAAAACCTCCATCTTTGAAAGGCAATTGTTACAACACAATACAAATAAATTACAAGGAAAATGAAATACAAAAAAGACAAGCAAACACAGCCCCTGTTTCTTTTCTGTTATAATAATTAGATATTGCATTCATGAGCTTTTCATTGCTGTGACAAAATACCTGAGTAAAACAATCTAAACAGCATAAAGATTTATTTGGGCTCACAATTTCTTAAGTTTCAATCCATGGTTGGCTGACTCTATTGCTTTCAGGCCTGTGGTGAGGCAGAAACATCATGGCAGAGAGGGTCTGATGGAGCAAAACTTCTCACGTCAAGAAGCAAGGGGGGAGGGGGAAAGAGAGAGAGAAAAAAAAAAGAGAGAGAGAAGAGAGGAGAACAGAGCAGAGCAGAGCAGGGGAGGGGTGACTGGGGGTAGAATCTACCTTTCAAGGCATGCCCTCAGTGGCCCACATCTTCCCACAAGGCCCCACCTCCCCAAAGTTTCCACCACCTACCAATAGTGCGACCAAACTGAGGAACAAGACTTCCAAACAGGAGCCCCTTTGGAAGAAAGTCCAGATCCAAACTACCACAGACATAAAACCACTGTCAATCTGCTTTATATTTTTAAATCTTTGCTCCCAAATTTGTAACTTCCTTTTCTGCAAAATAGTAACAAACAAGATAGGGCCTGACACTGGTTCAGGCTTCACTGGGAACTGAAATGGTGTGAGGCTACTGGATGACTATGAGACCATGCCCCTGGAGGAAATCTGCTGTGCTCTGTGGCCTTCACCCCTCTGCCACAGAGAGGACTCCAGGTGCTAGTTAGCATCATCTTATTTGTTTCTGAATTTTAGAACTAGCACAGATAGTCGCTGTGGAAGCCCAAGATAAGCAGAAATTAGCTCATCCATCAGCAGCAACATAGTCTTCAGTTTGAAACTACAAAGAAAGAGTATAAAGGAAGATGGTTTGCAAATGTGAGAGCAAAGATAAGTGAAGAGTGTTGCCCTTCTAATGTCAAACAGGTCTGAATGACAAGCACACCTCTTTCCCCTGGAGGATAAATCTCTTGAAGGCCATAGACGCCGCCTGCAAGAGCAAATTAAATTTTTCTGTTTTATATTCTTCTTTAAACTGTGAATCTTAAGAGGAGATTAATTTGGGGCCACTTTCTGTTTGCTTTGCTTTCCTTGTCATGCAAATGCAATGCCAGACTCCTTTACCTTTTCTTAATTAGGGGTAGTAGAGCAGATTCTTCATCCATTCTAATGCTACCAACCTCTCCCTCTCTTTCAAGATTGTCCTCCTTCAGGCAAATTTTTCTGTTAATATGGTAATAGTAGCCAGTCTTGAAACCTGCTACAGTTGTAGACTGGGTATATGAGAAGAGCAAACAATTGTGCTCTTTAGTCCTGACCTGAACTCTGGTTAAAATCCTAACAGGAAGCTCTTGGGTCAACACAGTTGTGGTGGTTTGGGTATGAGTGTTCCCCCAAAAGGTCATGTGTTAGAAAATGCAGAAATGTTCAGGGATGAAATGGTTAAATTGGAAGAACTGTAACATAATCAGTAGATTAATCCACTGATATGGATTAACTGGCTGGTGGGCAGGTGGGGTATGGTGGGAGGAGGTGGGTCACTGGGGGTGTACTTTTGGGGTTTATATTTTGACACTGGTGAGGGGTGCTTTCTGTTTTCTGGTTGCCATGGCTGCTTTCCTCTTCCACGCTCTCAGCTGCTTTCCTCTGCCCTTCCTTTCTGCCATGATGTTGGTCCCAGATCTATGGAGTCAGCTGACCACTGACTGAACCCTGAACATCATAAGCCAAAATCAACTTTTCCCCCTCTATGGTGTTCTTACCAAGTCTTTTGGTCACAGCAACAGAAAAAGTAACTTGATCAACAACGAACCAGATCTTCCATGGATCTCCATCTTCTATTTGAACCCTCTAGGTGAAAGCAAGATTTCACATAGGATTCTATGAGTTAGGAGACTATATTTATTAGCTTATAATTTTGATATGGATTAAAGGAGATCCTGGTCTGTGAAATGATATTGGAGACTAAGTGTCACATCTAACAATATTTTTACTGTGTTAGAGAAGAACTATAATGGTATTTCATCTTTTCTTGGAAAGTGCCCATTGATTTTAAAAAATCTTGTATTGAGTTAAAATTGATTCCCAAATACTTCAGTTCCTACCCACTGATTATATATCCACTATAGAACTAGCCACCAACAATCTTATTCCTTTGGAAGTAAATTTCCATACTAAGTTGTCTCCCATTATTAAGTCATTTTATTATCTTACATAATCATTTGCTTCTCTAGATCACTGTATTCATAACAGAATTCTGATCTAAAACAATCATGACAGGCCTGCCATGCTGGAAATGAAGTACTGCCAGCAGAGTGTACGTGGATTTAGGACAGGAGGTGCATTTTAAGTTTGCCTTAGGACTGTTCATTTATTTTAAACAATAAATCACAGCAAATCATAGCAGTTTCAAATGATCAAATGTCCATATCAGACTAGATTTGAGTTCAGAAGCAAGGAAGTTTCTGTATGTTTTTGAACAATATGTAAACTGTTGAATTTTAGAGGTGCAGGGAGGCCAGTTAGCCCCTCCACAATCAGGACATACATACAAGAAAATAAATTATAATTGACACCTATTTTAAATTTCCAATAAATATTTCAACCAAGGTTAGGTTGAAGCAGAGAGCCCTGTGGCACATCACCACAGACTTGTCCTCCATAATGTACATTTATTTATTTATTGTCATTCCCATTGTTCAGGAAGTTTCGGGAACATCTAAATGCATTTTCAACTAAACATCAAAATGCAACTTCTTCAGCATTGTCCAGAAAGCTGATGAGAGAGATTCAGGCAAATGAATGCTATGCGTTAACAGGGAGGACGATCATGTTTTACTTATTTTTAACATCAACTCTTTCCCATCAAAGACTATTCTCCTTTTTTTCATGAGACAATCTTCTGAATAAAGAAGAAAGAACACAAAGCAAGGCGAGTAACTCTGCTTTTCCTGTGTTTTTGGTTATAATTTCACCATCTGCCCTAAGCAGTAGGTCACTTGCTTTCTTTAAGGTCCTCTTGGTTAAAACCATAATAAAAGCATTACCTCACTGTTACACACCCTTCACTTGTGTATGAGCGCTTTGGAGTTTATCGGGTACTTTTCTGTCCTGCAACCAGTTTCATCTCTAGATGAATCCTGTGAGGTAAGGCGGTCACATAATACTCCCATAATATTCTATTTCATAAAGGGGGGGGGGGTGATACCACACTAACACACACAGCTGTGCAGAAAACATGCCTTCATTACCTTGTTCAAGTTCACTGTCCTTTCCATACATCGGGCTGGCAAACTACCTGCCCATGTCACATGCAGTCTGTGGTCACTGGCCAGAGAACTAAGAAGGGCCTTCACATTTTTTTTTTAATGACTATATTTTTAAAACTTATGTAAATAACTACACAGTAGCCTCAAATATGCATCTCTGTCTATAATATTTGCAATATTCACTTTAAACAAAGTCTGCTCATGCCTACTTTGTAGTTTAAAGGAAAAGAAACCCCAAAACACATACCAATGATAGTTTAAGAAACAGAGTGGCACTGACTTTAACAAAGGAGGAAACTAATAAAAGTAAAGAAAAGAAACAAGGAACAACTCACTGAAAGTTATGAACTGGATGGGAGGAAATTGCCCTACAGAAAAAAAATTAGCAAAGCTTGAAGGAACAAAGTGGAAAAATAAGAGTTTGTTCTTTAACATCAATTAGAAATATGTCTGTTCAATCAGTTATCTATTTAAAAGTAAGGCTACAAAGTTTTTGAGAGAAAAATGCAGTATCTTTTTAAAAAAAAATTTTTTAGATGTCAATAGATCTTTATTTTATTCATTTATTTATATGTGGTGCTGAGAATCGAACCCAGTGCCTCACACGTGGTGGGTAAGTGCTCTACCGCTGAGCCACAATCCCAGCCCAAAATGCAGTATCTTTTGCTTTGAATTTTATATAATCCTTAGCCTCTGAGTACTCTCTCTGTATATCTGTGTATGTGTGTGTGTGTGTGTGTGTGTGTGTATGTATCTGTACTGTATCTGTATATATAGTTTCATCTGTGTGTGTATCTATATATCTGTATATATAGTTTCATCTGTGTGTGTATCTATATATCTGTATATATAGTTTCCTGTGTGTGTATCTGTATCTATATCTGTATATATAGTTTCCTGTGTGTGTATCTATATCTGTATATATAGTTTCCTCTGTGTGTATATCTGTATTTATATTTGTAAATATAGTTTCCTCTCTCTATGTGTATATACACTGTCTCCTCAAGAGACACAAGCTCTGTTTTATCCGCATCTCTTGTTCTCTTAAAACTGAGTTATGGGGGAAATACTGGGGAATGATATTGGCCAAATTGTATTGTTATATTGTGTGCATGTACAGATATGTAACAACAAATCCCACCATTATGTACAACTGTAAAGCACCAATAAAAAGCAACTGAGTTATGATGATGGGGCATATTGCCCAAAGACAGGGAGAATCATAAATGCATCCAAGGCAGCACAGCTGGCCTGTCAGAGCCATGTGGGGCATCCAGTTCAACAATCCTGCAAGCCTGCTGCATTCAGCTGAGTTACTGCTATACTTTGCATCAAATCCCCTGTCAATCACAGATGAGCTCATTTGCATATAGAAAATACACATGACAATAACAAAAACCTCTCTAGGGTGCACCTAGACAAAGAACTTCAGATGGCTTTGAGAGCATTAAATACTGTCCTTTTTGGCAGTTCAGGTGGGCTTCCCCAAAGAAAAATTTCTGCTGAAATTTTTAAGATGAATAGGAGTTCATTCATTCAGTGAAGCTGTTTTTTTCTAGATGGATACATTTTGAATCTAAGTAAGAAACACATTGTGTTCCTGGATTTCAGAATTACTTGATGAATCCTCCACCAAACTTTTCTTTTAGCACCTTAAACTCCTAAGCCCCAAATGACCCAAATGACTCTTCAGAGATGATGAGCAACTCCGAACTTGCTCTTCTCCAGTCTTCCTACCTCTTTTGACTCCTGAGAGTGTCGGTTCCCAAACTTTGCGGCATGTTAGAGTGACCCGGAAAGCTTTTAATTCAACGCCCTTGTCACACCCCATACCAATTATATCAGAATATCTGAGGGTGCTTACCAGGCATCTGGGGTGTTTAAGGAACATTAGGTGACAATGTGCCTCAAAGTTTAGGAATCACTGACTTATAGTCTATGATTTAAGTAAAAAGTCTTTACCTGGACACTCAAGGAAATCCATTCGGCAATTCTTATCTTTGAAGACATGTCCTCTAAACAAATTATATGCCAGACAACTGAACTACTAACTTTTCTTCAAAGACAGCTCATGTCGCTGTGCCTATTAAGTTGATCTCTGCATGATGGGAATGCTCCCTCTGGAACTCACACATAGCAGATTGTATTTCCCTTAGAGAATTACACTGTACCTTATCTTGAAACCTGGGTTGACAGTTTTCAATTCAACAAATACATATTGAGCACTTTTTGCCCATCACTTAGCTGACCTTCAGGGATACTATTACTAAAGTGATGTTGCTATGGTTTGGATACGTGGTGTACCCTGAAAACACATGTGTAAGACAATGTAAAAACATTCAGAGGTGAAATGATTAGATTATGAGAGCTGTGACTGAACCAGTGGATTAATCCACTGATATGGATTAACTGGGTAGTAACTTGTGGGCCTTGTCCCCTGGGCCTACATGGCATTCTGTTGAAAGACAGAGGTGCCAAACAGGATCCTTAGGGACTAAGGCTCTGCCCAATCCCCTGTGTGAACCACATAGTATCACTTGGAGACTAAGGTCCCATCTTCCTCTCCTGTGTTCTGCAGTCTGTGAAACTGTCACCTTCTGTGTTCATACAGTTGTTTTTTACTTTGTTACCAACCTATAATCTGCCAAATAGGCTGGCTTATGCAAGGTTTAACTTTAAGATGTACGGCTAGCTTAACTACAAGCACATAAAAGACAGTGTCACACGCAGTAAAGACAGAAGCAGCTTCCTATGTGACAAGTGCTCCATCTCTCCTGATTAAAGTTCTTCTCAGATCTCAGTGTGCAGACTGAGTTCATTTCCATGATGGCATTGTTCAGGCCTCCACCTGGGCTGTGGTGGCAAGCCAGTGCACCAGGCCTTCCCTCTAGTGTTGCGGACAGTGCAACAGTAACTATAGGCAGGTGGTGTGTGGCTTGAGAAGATGGGTCACTGGAGGCATGCTTTTGGGATTTATATTTTGTTCTTCGTGAGTAGAGCTCTCTCTCTGCTTCCAAAGCTACTTTCCCTTCCCACCACCCTTTCGCCATGATGTTCTGCCTCACCTCATACCCAGAGCAATGGAGTCGCCATTTATGGCCCGAGAGCCCTGAAACCAAAATAAACTGTTAATTCTCTAATTATTCTTGTAAGGTTTTTTGCTTACAGTGATGAAAAAGCAGACCAATAGATGCCAGCAAGCCTAGACCAGTACTGCATTGCTAGTTTAGGATCTAGCTCCTTCTTATTTGTCCTTTGACATTGAGCTAATGCCTCTTTAAAGTAGGCACTAAATAAATATTTCCTGAACTTTTGAAAATAAACTCTAAGAAGGAAAGGCAATACACTCCAACTATGAATATTAAAGTTAAAAAATAATTTCCATCACAAAAACATAGTGTAATCTGTCAATCTGAAAGCTGAGAACCTTAACTTAAAATCCCAGAGTCAATGAAAAATATTTCAGGATCTCTCAGTGAGTAAGCTTGTTGCCTTCTGAGGCAATATACCCATTATCCTCCATATATATGCCCTAAAATATTATCTATGTTCCATTTTTCATGAACTTATTCAACCAATAGTTATTAACTCTATACTCTCTTTCAGATACTAAGCAGGAAACTGAGATACAGTAGTGGCTACAGAATTTATTCATTCCCTTTTTTCAGGCAATATTTATTAAGTGCTTATTATATGCCTGGTATTATAGATACTGAGAATACTGGCAAGAATGAAGCAGACCAAAATATTTATCCTTTAAGACATGGTTACAAGTTACTTTTGAATCACACTATAAGCATTTTTTTCCAATTTAATCAGAACCAACTGGAAAGTCTAATAACATTGTTAATTTTAAATAGACTGACCCCTTCTTATTCTAGATCTGGATTCTGCAGCAATGATGATCAGCAAAGGAAAACTCAAGGATAACTTGATGGGCTGCTCATCATTCTTCCATTTTTAAATGAGTAATGCTCACTGCTCTTCTCAGGCACATGCATGCCTTGTGCTTAAGAATATGTGTCTCTGAGCAGTGCATTTTGTGCCCCTTCAAGCAGAAACAATCTATTTCTCCGGTCGCTCCCTATCTGTCAAGTCAGAGACAGAAAAAGAGAAGACGCTTGCAGAAATACCAACTCAGCAAATTTTCTAAATTTTCTGTCTCTTCTCCTGGAGGCAAGACATCCTTCAGTATTGTCCACGGACTACCTGAGCGGTCAGAATGGATGGAGTTTGGGTTTCCTCTCTGTATTAAAGTTTATGACTCATGTTTGCTATTCCAGGGTATTATATACCATATTAGTATTAATCACTACTACTATTTTTCATCTATGAGAACAAATAATTAGCTGATAGGAGGTTTTCAGCCCAAAGCAAGAGAAAACCCAGCTAAAAATGCCCTAATAACTAGAAAATATCATATATCAGAAAACAAATCAGAGAGTGGTACCTGAGGTTATTAAAGTTGGTTAATGCAACAGGCCTACCAGAATGCAAGTGCTAACTTACTTTCTACCCTCTCTATCCAGGTGCCCTCAGTTCTCATGGTCATAAGCTGTCTAGGGTGGCTCCAGGGATCACACAGTAGCATTTAACAGTAGGAAGAAGGACAAAGAATGCATCTGTGAGACATCCTGTACCTGTATGCCCCCTTCCATTTGGACCAGAGGGCACCATGTAGCAGAGGAACAGTCTCACCAGGATTGGTTTAGAGTGTGAATAAAGATTCAGATCCCACACCTTCAATTTCTAGAAGGCTGATTTAGCAAAGAACGTGGGGAGATCTGTTGTGGTTTAGGCATCATCATCTTTAAATAATATGCATTAGGAAAAAGGGACAGATGCTGAATTAACCCTTTCTTTCAAAAGGGATTGACTCTGAGTTGGCAGCATGGATACTAGAATCCCTGGAGGGAGAAGGCCTGGGACCCATTCTCAGATTCGGATTTAATGAACTGGTGTGCAACCAGGACATCAGTACTGCTAAAGAGCAGTATTTATCAGATTTTATGTGCACCCAGATCACCTGTGTGATCACCTGTGTGATCACCTGTGTGGTTAATCACCTACAGATTCTGATTGGGATAGAAGCATTTCTGACCATCTCCTGAAGATGCTGGCACTGCTGATATAGGGACCTCACCGAGTTGCAGGTGCATAATATCATGGATTCCCAAGTCCATGGTGCTGCCACAGCAATGACCACGTCTGAATAATTTGGCTGGTGCATGGCTGACTTCTCAAGTAGCCATGAGTTTTTTATAAGGAAGAATTAGAAATATGCCCACCCCAGAGTAGGTACTTCATAACTATTCACTGAATTCTTATTGTTGAACATTAGAGAGAACCTGTTTCTGAACAGTCATGGGTGGCAGATGGGCTGCTTTCAAAGATGTAATGGTGATGCTCACAGATGAGAAATCCTGGGATAACCATAATATCTGATGTCATTTAACAACCTGAGGATCTTTGATGGGGAACAGTCGACTATGTTTAAATACTCCCATACTATTTGCAGGAACAATGAACCAATGTAGTATTCACATACAAGACTTACCTTGGTTTAGAAGACAGGCTGCCAAAAGCAATTAGGTAAGAGGTAATAGTTATAACTAAATCTGGGAACATTTACCTTCCTCTCCTCCCTCTGGCTCTTTATCAGAGTTGATGCTCCAAAAATTTTTTAATTTTCTTTTCTTTGAAGGCATAGCATTAGCTTGCATGAGTCCCAGGAGGCGACTATGAAAAGCTATTTTATATTAGGATGCCCACGGTCATCCTGGTCTAGCTCAAAGGAAAAAGGGTTGGCTTTTAACAAGGAGGAGAGTAAGTTCCTTTTTTAACAAAAGCATAAAATTGTTGTCTGCAACACAGAGAAGCCAAGGAGGAGACAGTCATTACAGATACCTGTGAGTGTCAGTGAATTATTTTCCTATTCTACAAATGATAATTATGCAAAAAAAAAAAAAAAAAAAAAAATGGATCCTCACTGCTTGGCTTTTTCTTGCTCACAGCAATGTAGAAAAGGATGAGATATTCATGAAATTCATTCTCACAGGACTGTCAAGGAATGAAATGCTGTCCTAATGTGTAATTTTGCCACCTGTACAATAGGCTGTCTCTGATCAGTGTTCACTCAGCATAAACAAATCTAGAAGCAGGGAGTGTGCAGAAATGTACTGACACTTGCATGTATGAGTGTCTCCAGTTCCACATGGTTGTCACTCCAAACTGTATTTGTCTAGGCCACTGGAGAGGTACTTGTTTTTTGTTTTGTTTTGTTTTTAAATAAGCCTCATTTTCAAATATTTGGACTAAAAGAAGTTGATATCTTGAGCAAAAGTGAAATGACTTCTAAACCACAAAAGTGTATTTAATTTTTAACAATGAGATAATCCTTTTCCAGAGGTAAATGAGAGTTCATTGGTCTTGGCTCCTGCCAGACCACAAACTCACACCTCTGCACAGCTGGAGAGATTCTCCATCTCTGACCCTGCCTCAATCTTTGCTATTCTGTTCTCTCCCTGGAATGTGATCCATCACCAGCATTCCACAGGGTCAGGTGATTAATGGAGGTGATGGGGCAGCAATACAGACTAATAAGAAAGACAACATCTGAGCTGGGCAAAGAGAGGCTGTGTAACAGTGTTAAAAGGGCTCTGTGGGCCAGGTGTGGTACAGGCCTGTAATCCTACAGCCTTGGGAGGCTGAGGCAGGAGGATTTCAAGTTCAAGGCCAGCCTCAGAAACTCAGCAGTGTCGTAAGCAACTTTGTGGAACTCTGTCTCAAAATAAAAAATAAAAGGGCTCCAGATGTGATTTGATGGTTAAGAGCCCTGGATTCAATCCCCAGTGACAAAAAATTTAAAAAAATAAAATAAAAAGTTGTTGTGTTGGAGCCATGCTTTATGGGTTTGAGTTTACTTTTTAATCTGTTAGTTATTAACTTTCTATGACCCAAGTTTCTCATATTTAAAAATGTAGCTAATAGTGGTAACTACTACAAAGGGTTTTATTAAATTAGATGTTTTAAATTTTATAAAGAATACCAGGTACACAGATTTATGGCATATAAGAATTATAATAACTTTATATCACAATGTTTGCTTCCTGCTGGTGGAATTTAATGTTTTATTCATTTTCTTCTTCATATATATTTTTACTCTTTCTTATTTTTAATAAATGAATATATATTATTTTCATAATATGAAAATATGTGAAGATACTTTCATCTGTATCAGTTAGCTATTGCTGTATAACAAACTCTGTCCAATTTAAGTGACTTAAAAAATAGTTTACTATTAGAACTCATTGATATATGAATCAAATGGTCTTTTTTATTTTATTTAAATTTTTTTAGGTTATAGACATAATTCCTTTATTTCATTTATTTTTATGTAATGCTGAGGATCAAACCCAGTGCCCCATACTTGCTAGGCAAGTACTCTTACCACTGAGCTATAACCTCAGTTCAGCAAGTGGGACTAGTGAAGTTCATGGATCTGTGGGTGACTGAGAGTTGTACTTTGGGCATGCTTTGAGACAGAGGTAAGAAGAGGACAAAATGGTCCATTGTCACTAAAAGTCTTTTTCTACCTTCCCCCAATTTCAACAAATGGGATGTGTCTTTTCTTACTCTTCTCTTCATTTTTGCCTTTCATTTTTCATTTTTGGCACTAGGGATTCAACCCAGGGGCCCTTAACCACTGAGACACATCACCAGCTCATTTTGGTTTTTAATTTTTATTTTTTAAAATATTTTTCAAATTGTCGATGGACCTTTACTTTATTTATTTATATGTGGTGCTGAGAATTGAACCCAGTGCCTTGCACATGCTAGGCAAGTGCTCTACCACCAAGCTACAACCCCAGTCCCTGATTTTATTTTTTGTTTAGAGACAGGGTGTCACTAAGTTGCTTAGGACCTTGCTTCATTGCTGAGGCTGGCTTTGAACTTGTGATCCTCCTGCCTCAGCCTCCTGAGCCTCTGGGATGACAGGCGTGGGCCACCATGCCACCCTCCTATTCTCTCACCCTCCTATTCTTACTCAAATCAACGATTAAGCTGCAGGTATAGTGTGATTCCAGGGGATACCACAAGAGTCTGCTCTATAAGTAAGAAACTCCTTAAAGTAATCATCATAAAAATACTAGACCCTTTCTGCTACAGTTACTCCATAAAAGTCAGGGGCATTCTTTTGCTCCAAGGCCGTTTTGATTTTTCTCTAAATTGGGGCTATCTCCTTCGCCTAAGGTAAACCCTTCTGCCCACACCCCAACCAGTGCCCCATGAAAACTTTGCCTGTATTTTTGTGTTCATTCAATTCAGATTCTCTTTTTCACTGGCAGAGTTAAAAGTTCTTTGTCCTAAAGTCAGCTTGGCTGTGGGTCAGCTCAGCTTCATGTGTCTCCCATTCTTCTCAGACCCATAGAAGAGTTCCGTGTGCCCTCCTCAGGAAGAATGGCAGAAGTACTGAAAAAACAATATTAAAGGTCCCTTGCAGCCTGGGCTCAGAAGTAGCACAAAGTTCCCCTAATGTTACTGATTCAAGCAAACCACACAGCTGATATCAGAATTGAAAACTGGGCAGGTGGGAGGATCACACCCAGCCATGTATATGGCAGAAACGGCAAAGATACGTAGCAAAGGTTATGGATTGCACTCAGAAGGGAGAAAAAATTAATGAGACAGTACTGAAATCTGCATCATTTTCCTTCTGATCCTGTCCAAGAACTTATCACCATTAACTATTCCCACATCATGGTGACTGGAATCATGAGTACCAGAGACAACCAATCTGGCTTCAAATCCTAACTCAGATACTATGCGAACATGGCAAATCACTTCAGCGCTCTGAATCTCATTTTTCTACCTGTAAAGTAGGAATAAACATAATGCTAGCTTGATGAAATGCTTAATAATTAAATATGCATGGCTTAGTAGCATATCTGGTGCACAGTGACACAATCAATACTGGCTGATATTCCTAGTGTTGGTTAACATCATCGTCTTCCATAAGAGTTGTCACAGCTTCCTAAACAAAAGCCATCTGCCTCCTCTGAGTTCCTTACTCCCATAATCACCTGTACTGGTCACCTGATATGCCTGAAATCCAGCTTGGTACGAGGGTTATTTCTCTACCTCTTTTACTGGACTGTGAACTGCTGATGGACAAGGACCATGTTGGTATCTTTGCACTCCATACCCTCTGCAAGCCTTCACCCTAGTTAGAATGACAAGAACCACTTTTGACAATGCTCTAAGCCTGATAGTGTTTTACAATCTGATTCTCCTGATGGAAGAAGATTGGGACTTTATAGGTAAGAAAGCTAAGGGTTAGAGACTCTGAGACTTGCCTGAGATCACATGGTACACAGCGTGAGATCCACTGAGTTCCATATCTTTGACTTTTCCCCAATTCACTTTTGCTATCGGAACCCATACATATTTATGGCAGGGAAAACTGGGGCAAAGTGGACAACTCTGCAAAAAGCAATTTTCAGTATTCACCACCCAAGAATCCATGAAATACAACTTGGTGGGAATTATCCTGATACTTAATTTTTTTCTGGAAGCATGTTTTAAAAGGTTTCTTTGTTTTTTTTTTTTTTTTTTTTTTTTTTTTTTTAAAGGAGGAAAGTGACAATCTTAAGTTTTATTTAGTTTTTTATTTTTTTAACCATATGCAAAATCGCAGCACATGAAATTTTATAAGAGAAGGGTGATGGTAATCCTCCTAAATGCTACACTTGTCACGTAGCTTAGGATAGAAAAGCTGGGCATATTTTTAAGTTAGTTCTTTACATTCCAGATGTTGTATTTTTCAAGTTCATCATCATCCAAGCCAAGGGAGGCAAGAGGAGAGAGAGGAAAAACTGAAAAGGTTAGCACTTCATTCATGGTCAGTTTCGATTCTCAGTCTCATGATTTCAAATTGTTCCATCTCCAGAGAGTGAACACTCTTGGGGAAGCTTCCTCCAGGGTTTCACGCTCACCTCTGAACTCACTCTTTAATCTGGCTCGGTACATATGGGTCCAACTACTTGTCGCTGCTTTCAGAATAATTCCACTGGAATTTGTGTGCATCTTCTCTCTGATATTTCCATTTATATTTGGGAAATGTTGTTGAAGTGTACAGAAGCCTCAATTTTTAAAAAGTTAAAATCACTAAAAACATTTTCTATAAGTTTTACTATAACCAAAATCACTCTATGTACTGATGAAAAAGCAATGAAGAAATTCTATACAGAATTTTTAATGTTCAGTGGAGCAATATCTACAAGGGTATAAATGTATTAGCAACTTAAATATTTATCCTTCCCAGTGACTTGGGAGGCTGAAGTTGGAGGATTGCAAGTTTAAGGCCAGCCTCAGCAACTTAGTGAGGCCCTAAGCAACTTACTGAGACCCTGTCTCAAAATGAAAAAATAGAAATAAAAATAAAAAGTGCTGAGAATGTGGCTCAGTGGTTAAGTGCCTCTGAGTTCAATCCCCAGGACAAAAACAAACAAACAAACAAATAAAAAATTCCTTCCAATATATATACTCCAAATGGCTAAGAAAACATGCATTTGATCTCAGAATCCCTGAAAGATTTGGGGAAGAAAGATGAGGAGAAGAAGGGAGAGGAGAGGAAAGGAAAAGGAGGAAGGAGAGAGAGAGGGAAAGAGGGACTCTATATAGCTAATAATCTAATCAAGGGAATAACACCCCCCTTTTAGATCATGAATCTCTCTTACATCAAAGGAATAGTCTGTTTCCTTTGTTCAAGAGAGTTTTATTATACTTTAGTGGGAGAGCACCCCAAAAAAGCACACAAATGGTAAAAATGAAGCTCTCAATCTTCCTTCCATGCCCTTGCTCAGTATGATAGGCAAGTCTAACCTAGAACCCTCTATAGTTTTATTCCTGCCAACTCCAACTCTCCTCGTGTCTCTTCTATACAAATGATTACAAATCTCTGGGCCACCAATTCTTGTGGGCCCACTGAATTATAGCAAGTCGTTAGCAAAACTACTTGCATACCAGGTAAGATCTGGAGGAAAAAATAAGGTGCATGTTCTGCTTATATAAATGCAATTTTTTTAATGGTAGTAAACATTTTCTTTTGGAATGAATAGTTTGGGTCAAAAGGTGCCTGTGGTGTCTGTGGACCTGTTTGATATTACAAACTGGTCTGGGATGCCACAGTCCTGAAGTTGGATGAAAGCAGCCCCAGGCACTGCGTTCTCCTGCTCAGCCAACTTGTCTATGGAGAGCGTGGTTAGAGTAATGACCCTGTGTTGCTAAATGATTTGTGTTATGTTTCTCAATCAAATAACTGTATCCTTTCATCATATTTCTGCTCTGCCTTTCTCAATAAAGATTTGTTTTTGTCCCCCAGCAACAGAGTGAGTAGGACCTCGCTACTTATCACATTATTCCAACGGTGTCTTGAAACTTTAATAATGGGGCTTCAGGGATGATGAAATTTCATAATATCCTACATCCATCTCCAAAAGCACTTTTCATTTATACCGTTTTCAATAGCCAAAACTTGACAATTTTCATATGATACTGCATTAGTCAAAGAGTAGAAATATATATTTCTCCCTTTAAAGTTTTATTGGGTGTTCGTTGTTTTACAGTATTGCTCATAATTTTTTTTGACTTCCCAAATTTATTAGGTCCTAAGCACATATAAAACAATACCTTCTTGACGTGTTTGTCAAAAGATTTTGCAAAGTTATATTATGGATAATGCTCTTTTCAAACAAAAGTTAATCTTTATAAAAACACTATCATGAACTAATATGTTCCCTTGAAACTTTCAGATGAGGATGACTATAAACTCACAGATTTCATGAAAACACCTAAAAACAGTAATAACAATAACTGCCATTTACTGAGAAACTACCATGTAGTAAGTATTATGTTAATTACCTAAGAGTCATTATCTAATTCTCAGGAGTACAGTAGGTTAATATTGTTAATATTATTACCCCGTGATAGTTAATCCTATCTGTCAAGTTGGCTAAGTTATGGTACCCAAATATTTGCTCAAACACCAATCTAGATGTTGCTGTGAAAGTATAGTTTAGGTGTGATTAACATTTAAATCAGGAGACTTTGAGTAAGTAGATTACCCTCTGTTACTTGGGTGGACCTGATCCAATCAGCTGAAAGTCTTAAGGAACAAAAGACAGACCTCCTGAGCGAGAAGGGATTCTGCTTTCTGACTGCCTTCAGACTGGAGCCAGGATATCAGCTTTTCCTGAGTCTCCGCCCTGAAAATTTGGACTTGCCAGCCCCCACAATCACATGAGCCAATTTCCTAAAATAAATCTATCACTCTCTACACATATAAATTCTTTGGGTAACCCCAACTAAGACAATTTCCATTTTGTGTATGTGGAAACAAAGACACTCTGGGTAAAAATGTGAGTGAGAATATATAACCAGCAAGTGGCACAGGCAAGATTTGCACACATTTATCACACTCTACCGTCTGTGACCTTGTACAGACTCCCAGCACAGACCCAATTGTGAATGGCCAAAGAGTCCATGTAGCTCTTCTTTCTCCATCAAAGTTAATGACTTGAGTGACAGTAATGACTAGGTTTTCACCATAGCTAAGTGTTGATATTATCTTGGAATGCCAAACTCAGTCTTAATTTATCATGTAATTGTAGCATGGTTTTGAATCAAACAGAACTGTTGGCCTCAGTTTATGTCCAAAAGGAGGATGAGACAATGGTCGTCCATTGGACAGCTCACTAACACAAAGCACAACTGGGACCCAGACAACCTGGAGAGCCCATGTCCAGGAACAGGGGCAGTGTCGGACCTTGTGTTAGCTAAATGTTTTTAGAACTTTGACTCTGAGATTGATGAGAAATTCAGTTTTCAGGTAAAGAAGAAAAGGGGGAAAAATCCCTTCATATTACAGCAAAATAGTACCTATGGGCAAGATTCTGACTGCAGTTCTTCTATTTGTAGCTATTGTCTTTTTCAACACTAAACCCCTCAGATTTCCATGGAGGACCAGTTCACTACTCAGATGGGCGCTCACCTAGATTTAAGACCCTAGAAGAATAACTCGACTCTTTTTAAAAGTCTGTACCCTACCAAAGTCCTAAGAGGAGTAAGTCTATAGGCCAAAATTAAGCATAGATCATATTTTTTCATGCTTTAACTTTGGACATGATTGAGTAACATCAAACTTCATTGGTTTTTCCTTCTACTCTCTGGGTACCCTCTGGTAATTTCTGCTAATCAGTCTGTGACCTGGCTGCACCAATTTGTAAATCCACCAGCAATGTAAAAGTGTGCCCTTTCCCCCACATCCATGCCAACATCTATTATTGTTTGTGTTCTTGATAATAGCCATTCTAATTGGAGTAAGATGAAATCTTAGAGTTGCTTTAATTTGCATTTCTCTAATTACTAGAGATGAACACTTTTTCATATATTTAATAATCGCCTGTATATCTTCTGTAAAGTGTCTGTCTAGTTCCTTGGCTCATTTATTAATTGGGTACTTTGTATTTTTGGTCTAAAGTTTCCCACTCCTCGGTTTATACACAAATGACTTAAAATTATCATACTATAGTATTGAAGTCACATCAATGCTTATAGCAGCTCAATTCACAATAGCTAGATTGTGGAACCAACCTAGATGCCCTTCAACAGATGAATGGATAAAGAAACTGTGGTATATATACACAATGGATTATTATTCAGCAATAAAGAAGAATAATATTATGACATTTGCAGATAAATAGATGGAATTGGAGAATATCATGCTAAGTGAAATAAGCCAGTCCCAAAAAACCAAAGACTGAATGTTTTCCCTGATAAGTGGATGATGATATATAATGGGGGTGAGGGGTAGGGGTTGAGAGAAGAATGGAGGAACTTTAGATTACATAGAGGGAAATGAGAGGAAGGGGGTATGAAAAATGGTGGAATAAAACAGACATCATTACCCCCATGTACATGTATGATTACATGAATTGAATGAATCTATGTTGTGTATAACCATAGAAATGAAATGATGTACCCATTTGTGTACAATAAATCAAAATGCAGTCTATAAAAATAATAATTTTTAAAAAAGACAGTAGCCTATTCTTTTTTTGCTGTAAAGTAGTTTTAAGATATTAATAATTATCTTTGTCAAGAATTGCTCATGTGGTCTGAGCAATAATGAAACGTTCAATGATCCAGTGAAACATTTGACCTATCTACCAACAAGTCATTAATCAGATTGATGGATTCCCCGTGAAATAATGTTTATAAATTGCTCAAATTAAAGTCTTGTACCTATGTTGCAAATGAACTTTCTTGGCATAGAAGTGAAGCCTGTCTAAATGACGGATTCTTCCCTTTAAAATTAATACTCCCCAAATTTTGTAGCAGGAAAAAGGAATAGTAAACTTCAGAAACATTAAAAGTCCCAATATCTGATTATTTTGAAATATCTATCATCACTTAATAAATTGTACAATATTCATATCTCCTAAACCATTACTGGATACAAAGATATTCTACACATATTTAAGCTCAGAAAAATAAATAAGAAAAGATGATTTATGAATAATAGATAACTGTTTCCTTGGTGTTTTTATTAGAAATGAAGCAGGGAAATCCTTCATCTTCTAGTCTTTTATTTTAAGTCATATGAAAGTCCATATGTTTCAATAAAAAATATCTTTTACCAGGGATCTTCATGGCAATATGTTTTGGCTATGTTGATTTTTTTTTTTTTTTTTTTTTTAGTACCTGAGCAAATGGAAAAATGTAATACATAAAACAATGTGAGTTTTGAATGAATATTTCTTTGGAGTTGTACTACAAAGTAATTGCTATGATAAAACTTCATAGAAATTGTTTATGTATCAGAACATGAAAGATGTTTCCTATTTTATTTAATTGTAGAGGAAAACATTTTTTTTTTTCTTCAGGGCAAACAATGACATTGTCTCTATTTTTCAAATTCTAAATTTACAAATGCACTAAAGGAAAAAAAATCAATATTTTTCAGATGTTCTGTTAACAGTTCTATGCCTCTCACTACTAATAGCAATAATAACGTGAAGGTGATTTTGAATGTTAAGCCTAGACAAAGTGTTCAAAACTCTACCCAAATATGAACACTCACAAGAACTCTTTAAAATGGTTTCTTTTTTCATTAGTAGAATTTAATCAAACTCTCTTGGAGTTTGAATAAAAGTTTTAAGAAAACTTCTATGTTTATAGGGGGAAAAAAGCAGATAGTAGAGAGATTTCCCATAGACTAACCTCCCACACTTACCCTATTATTAACACAGCATATTATTAATATCTTTTATCATTGTGTTTGTTACAATTTGTGGATCAATAATGATAAATTGCCTGCCTGGTACACACCTGTAATCCCAGTGGCTCAGGAGGGTGAGGCAGGAGGATCATGAGTTCAAAGCCAGCCTCAATAACTCAGTGAGGCCCTAAGCAACTCAGAAAGACCCTGTCTCTAAATAAAATGTAAAAAAGGACTGCAGATGTGACTCAGAGGTTAAGTGCCCCTGATTTCAATCCTTGGTACCAAAACAATAATAATAATGATTAAAATTAAGTAATTAAAATTATTATTATTATTATTTATTAAATCTGTAGCTTTACATTTATATTATCTGTGACTTCATACTTAAAGGGGTTTCTTTCATTTTCTTTTGTTTCTTCTACTTCTGGAGGTCCTATTATGCATATCTTAGAACATTTTAATTTCCACAGTCATTGGGTACAATCTTTCTTTTCTTTCCTTTCCATTTCTTTTTCTTACTGTACTTCAGTTGGGAGAGTTTATATTGACATAGCCTCATGCTCACTGATTCTTTCAACAGTCACCTCTAGTCTTCTGGTAAGCCCACAGAAAGCATTATTTATTTCTGTTACAGGGATTTTGATTTCTAGCATGGCTTTTTAGAGCTTTATTAAAGTTTCATCACTCAGCTTACATTATTCACCTATTCTAGTACACTGTCTACTTTTCCACTAGAGCCCTTAACATATTAATCAGTGATTGCAAAGTCCCTGTCTGATCATTTCAATATCTGCAGAGAATATCTGACTCTTATTCTGATGGATGCTTTACCCACTCAGACTGTGGTTTTCTTGTTATTTGTCATGACTTTGAACTTTTGGTTGAAAGCTGGCCATGATGCATCATAGGAAATGAGGCAATTAGGCATTATTTGTTTGTTTTTGCAGCCATGGGGATGGAACCCAGGACCATGCATATGATAGACAAATGTTCTTTTGTTGAACTAAATTCTCAGGCCCCAAATTTTTGTTTGTTTGTTTGTTTTGTGGGTATTTTAAGAATATCTTACTAACAGGAATTGGGCTGCAATTTAACATTTGCTAAGTAAAAAAGACTTTGCTTTTTTTTTTTTTTTTTTTTTTTTCTTCTTCCTGTTGCTGGAGGGTCCCTAAGAACGCTTCTTAACAATACTTGCTGCTTTCTCAGTTTTTATCCACTCTCATTGTCCTAGTCTTAACATGCATTATTATATAATAATGATAGTATATTATGGCTAGCAATGATTTGTTATTAGCTAATAATAATAAATGCCCTGATAATGTGTTCATGATGAAGTATTTGAAAGAAGAAGTATCCTATCATCTCATGGTTGAATTTCATTGAGTTAGAGCAGCTTGGTCCCTGGCATGTGATCTTCAGAAGAAGATGCCTATAAATTTCCCTCATTAAATGCAACATGAGGGAGAGAAGGAACTGGGATTCTCTAATTGCCTTCCCTTCTCCCCTGTCAAATAAGGCTCCAGTGAAGTAACTTTTGTAGAAGGAAGTCCTTTGCTGTGGAGGACACACGCAGGTATTTCAGAAACAGGTAGAGTTTCTGGAAGGGAACCCATGAAAGCATGCCAGGTTGCAAGACTGCTCCCCAGGAGGTTTTATCTCTCAAACAAGTTCAAACTCCTGCCCCAACAATTATCAGTAATCATTCAGTGTTCCCACCAATTCCCTGTTTCAGAGCCTTCTGCCCAGGTAAGTTTATTTTGACTGTGACTTTCTGTGTTCACCTCTCTCCTCAGTTATCAAGATGGAGGTTTGCTCTATGACCTCAATTTTCTCACAGATATAAGAAAAGCCATTAATTTTCGGTTTGTTCAGCTTTGAGCTTGGAAGGATGGGAATGATGACTTTTAAGCTTTTCACAATGCAAGACTGGAAATACAAGTCTTGGTACATTCTTTTTTTCATCCCTACATTTCAGATGAGGAAACTGAGCAACCCAGGTCTTCAAACATGTCCAAGATTACATGCTTACGAAGCAAAAGATTGACACTCAGCCCCATGGAGCTGTATTCAAGGGACCTCTTTTTAAATCATTCGATTCAGTTGATTTTCTTGTTAAAAGGAAAACTCTAGATTGCCTGTTGGATTGTGGCATGGTCAACTTGAATATTTGGGGAACAACATTTCCTGGAATCAACTTCTCCAAGGAGGGTCCAAGTTAGAGATTTTAGCTAAAACTTAGGGGAATGATACGTTACATTAGACACGGAAGGTTGTTATTGGTTAGAGAATTATGTTAATTATGTTTGTGTCACTGTGGCCAAAATATCCAACAAGAACAACTTAGAGAAGGGGAAGTTTATTTTGACTTATGGTTTCAGAGGTTTAGCCCATGCTTAGCCAAAGCCTTCATGCTGGACCCATGACTGAAGGGCATGGCAGAGGAAAGTTACTTAGCTCATGGTGGACGGGAAGCAGATGGAGAGAAGGGAAGGGGTGGCAGGGAAGATGCACCCTTCCAGGGCACACCCCAGTGACCCACCTGCCTATAGTTACCATCAGTCATCAGTCCATCCACTTAAACTAGGAAGGACTGATCAGGTCACACTGTCACAATACAATCATTTCACTTCTGAATATCCTTGCATTAACATAGGAGCTTTTGGGTAACACCTCATATCCAAACCATTAGAAGGTCATAAAAGACAAATGCAGAATTAACAGGGTTGTATCCAACAGGTCTTCCCTTTCCTTCACTCTAACGTAGCTCCTCTTTCTGCTGATGGTCCTACTGATCAAAATCAACTGCTTGTTCCCCCTGGAAAGACCTAGCCACAGAATCCACAGTATTTCATAAATTTATACCCCACCAGCTGAGTGTGTACAGCTTCTCAATTTCCTTGCAAGTTCTGATTTGCGCAGGTCCTCCAAGGCTGAACAGTGATTTATGTCGGATCCTTTAACTCCTGTGATTGGACATTTTATAAGGTTTAGTTTCTATAATGCATTTCTTATTCCATAACACTTACAGTAGGTTTGCTTTACAGATTGAAAAATGACCAATTCATATATTGCTACAAAAAAGCAGTTCTAGCAGCAACAAACCTTAAGGATGGGAACCTGAAATTATCTATTTGATCTGATTAAAGATTAGGCATTAAGAATCCCATTGCAAGTAGAAAAGGAGAGATTGGTAGCCCGTGGCATAAAATGACACAATTACTTAAATCATCCCCTATAATCGAGTGCTTTAAAGATGCAGTATTTATCGCTGTAGAATATTTTATTGAAGTTAAAAATTCTAATGGAGTAGGTTGCATCTTTGTGGGTAATTCAAAGGACCTAGAGAGATAAAATGATGAATTTGTAAGTTTATACCCCCAGCTCAGGGTTCAGATAAGGAACCAAAAATATATCCTTTGATTACCCTAAAATAAATTTTTATTTACTATAGCTTTGGGGTCAAATTTTCTGAAATCCTAACTAAAATGGAATTCTGCAGATGGTTCAATTACAGTGCACCTTGAAGCCTGAGGGTCTCTACGCCAAAGTGAGGACAAGGAGCAAAAAGAGGTAGGATTTTGAAAACTGGAATAGAGACTCTGGGCAGATTCTAATGAACCTGACGACCTGAACCCCTAAAAGCAAGTAATCCTCTAGGCCAGCAGAAGCAGCCCTGCCATCCCTTCCTAAAGAGGTTAATCTCTGCCTGAAGAATGAGTAATGGCCTTTCTGAGGTAGCTCCATTCTGGAGGACAGCTGAACTCTTTCAAATTTTTACTCCCTCCTTGCACGACCTTTCATGCAATCATACTCAACTTCTAGAAGTGCCCAGAGCATTAGCAACCAATTGTGAGCCATAAGGAGGTTCCACACACTCCAAAATAATTGAGAGATGTTGCCAATTTATAGCAACAATAAACCCAGAGAATATACATGGGAGTGATACCTAAAGATGTTGGATCAAGGTAGAAGGGATATGATGTTTGATAAGGTTAAATTTATTAATATGAATCCACCAGAAGGAGATTTTATATTTCATCTGTTGTGCCACCTTGAGTAAATGGAAGTGCCTGTCTCTAGTGTGGTCCACGGGTGGCATATGCTGAAAGAACCTAAAATGCCAAAACTTCTTTAGCATCCCAAGACTGACAGAGCTCAAAATGCTTGAGTGGATTTATTTTATAAGCCTCACTCGCTGTTTAACATTTTTGCTTCTGTGACCCAAAGACCTGATAAGAACAATTTAAGGAAGAAAAGTTTATCTGGAGTCTCATGGTTTCAGGGGTCTCAGTCCATAGAAAGCTGGCTCCATTTCTTGGGGCTCAAGGTAAGGCAGAACATCGTGGAAGAAGAATGGCAGAGGAAAGCAGCTAGGAAAGTGGCACCAGGAAGCAGAGAGACAGAGAGAGAGAGTCTCCACTCACTATTACGAAATATACAGTCCAAAGGCAGGTCCCCAATGTCCCACCTCCTCCAGCCACACTCTACCCACCTGCTGTTTCCACCCAGTTAAATCCTATGAGGGCATTAATGCACTGACTAGGTAAGACCTAAACCATGACACTCATCCACCCTCTACTTATAGCTCTCTCAGGGTCTAAAGGTACTTCCTTTCCCAGATCCCTATCAATGAGAGACACCACCATTCATGGTGGCTACTTCCTGTAGGTCTGAAGCAGCAGTGGGAACTCCTGCCATGATTTCAATGGGAATAGAGAGTTCCTGGGCAGCATGATTCAGGTGCTGATACTTAACTGCCCTGGACGAGGTGTCATGGCTACCATAAAATATAGTGTTCATCAGAGTGACATGACAGAGATCATTGGTGTTTTTTTTTAAGTAAGGAGTGGTGGCCCTAGCATTGAAATACATGGGCAAATGTTCAGCCAGACCTGACTCAACAAAATCATCGGGCAAGCTAGCTCCTTCCTTGGCTGTGAGAATCATCATTGTGGTTGAGAATCCTTCATATTCAAATCAACACAGCAGCCTGCAGGCCATAGCACTGCTGTCTTCACCTGCACAGTGTTTGTTTGACAGGTATTCTCTCCTGTTTCCTGAGCCCCCATGATCTATAGGTATCAAACCTTCTTTCTTTCCTTATGCACTTATGAATGCCTGTCCCTAAAAAACTGACAAGTGTTTTTAACATGTATACAGAAATATAAAGCACCAAGAAGAGTTAAGGAAATCGTAAGGAGAACAAATCTAACACACAGAAACAGAAATGATATTCAGGATTTTTCTTCCCCTTACTTCAGTAAAGCTATTTTCTCTGACTTATCAGGGTTTTCAGACCATTAAAATGGGTTAAGACATGGGTATGCACATCCTCATCTGATTTTAGAATCTCAGTGTTTCCCACAAGAATTTCTCCAGTCTTAATGATGGATGTTTTGGGTGAGAGGTTTAAACAGACCCAGCAAAATCCCATGAGATCATCCCTATTATTGATCAGTAAATTATTTCCTATAACAAATTATAAAGAAAGAACTTAGACTGTGTTGTAACTCTGTGACATGGCTAGCAACGCACAGTAACCCAAATTCTAGCTTAATAGCCACTAAATTCAATGACAACACAGGTCATTTTCTTATACAACAGCTCACAGGAATATAATGAGACCAGTAAAAATTACCCTAATTTAAAATTCTTTGATTTTTTAGATGAGAAGAAAAAAGAAAGCTAGATCGCAGACATATGGAGTGGATGTTGATGAATTTACTTTAACATCTGTATCAACATATTGATGCTATTATATTCTGTTTATAATTGCACTTTACATTTGTCAGAGGAAAAACAATACAAGTTTCATGTAAACTCTATGATTTATAGAGTTTATGGCAAATAGAAAGGAAAGAGCAATTATGTTTAAAAAAAAAAAAAAAAAACTCAGCTTTTTACTCTAATCACAAGGAAAATTATGACCGAGACTCTGTCCTCTGACAGAAAAAGTTTAGAAATACAATAACCATTTAAATAGCTCAATAAATAGGAAAGTCAGCATCAAATTTAAGATCATGAATCAATAAGAAGCAGTGGGATAAATAATTTATACTTTAGTTATCACTACTTTGCATATTTATGTCTAAACATAAAAATTTAAATCTGAGTGAAGTGATTGACAAATACTGCAAGCCAGAGTTTTAAAAGGGCCTGTACTTCTAAGCAGTTTAGATAATTAGTAAATAAAAAATAATAAACACCAGTATTTGAGTTTTATAGAAACAAAAAATAAAATGACTGTTTACAGCAGGGCATTTAAGAAAAAAAGCCAAATTAGAGTACAGATTCAGTTTGATTATAGAAGCTCTTATTTGTTTAGTATAATCTTGTACAAATCATTTACATTGGATAGGACTCAGTTTCACCATCTGTAAAGGGGGTATGGGGATAAGACTAGTTATATCCTTACTGGTGAGGTCTCTGAATTGGAAGACAAGTAATAAATCAAACTTGCATTGCTTGAGTTACAAAAGGGAATTATAAGCTTTTGTTAATCAGAAAAATCCAAGAGTCCAGTTGCTTTTGGATGCATCTGGCTCCAGAGTCTCAATATTATGTAAGAATCTGATCCATCTCTCTGCCTTAGATCCAAGTCCTTCTGAACATCATACTACTATCTTCCCAACCCCAGTTAAAAGATAGCTTCTGTTTCCAATTTGTCTCAAAAAATACATGAGATTGCTTCTCCATGGGCATTCTTTGAGTCTTGAGCCCATTTCTACACTGAAATCTTTAGCCAGGAAGGTCGAATTCTAAGGCCCTTCTTCCTGTCTGTCATTTGATATGGAAAGAGCAAGGATCTGCTCAACATACTGAATGTGAATGTGATGGGAATGTGATTTATAGAAGAAAGGGGTTGCTCTTTATATAAAGGGTTGTTCAGGAGGCAGAATGAGCTATACAACTATCCCAAAGAATCCTTTAATGTTTCACATTCTAGGTTTTTATCCTCCTTATTCTAAAGCTCCTGCCTCCCTTCCTAGTTCCTGCTTAAGAACAGGAAAAACAGAGGGTGGGGGTGACACTATTAGAACCTCTTCTATGCAGTTTTGGCCTAGCATGGATCACCATGGACAATGCAGATTCAGTAGTGAGACTTTAATCGGGGTATAAGCCATGCAGTATCATGTGGGTCAACAATTCTTACAATACTACAAAACCTCCCCTTTAGTGAAGTACTCATGATTCCACAACCCCAACTCCTAAAGGTAATACAAATTTCATTGCACAAGTTTACAAAACAGGCTTCTATGCATGACAAACAGTCCACTGCACCTGGAAAAGTAGGGTGGCATTGAGGAGACATATTAGACCAAAATCCACTGCACTTACCTATAAACAGGTGATTTCCTATCATGATTTGAGAACTTCCAATAATTGAGTTAATGAGAAGGGAATTACAAACTTTTTGATCAGAAAAATCCAAGAATCCAGGTACTTTCAGATGTAATTGGCTTTAGAGTCTTCTATATTTATTACTTCTACTGTGTGTTGTTTTGCCTCAATGGTTCATAATGGGGATGGGAGTATAGTGCCCCTTTGGAGGATATCAGGTGATGCCTAGAGATATTTTTGGTTGCCTCAATTAGAGGACAGTACTACTGGTATCTATTTAGTAGAGGTCAAGGTTGTTGCTAAATATTCAATGCATGTGCAACACAGCTCCTCAGCAAAGAATTAGCCCACTCAAAATAGCATCACTGCAAAGCTTAGAGATGCTGCTTATCATTTTTTTCCTTATTCTTTGAGATAGCTGCCTCACCTTTCCAAACTTTTTTTTTTTTCAATGCAGGGTAAACTTTTAATGCTGTCAATGGTGAATGCACCATGGAACTGTTCATAGACTCAGAATGAAATGTGTTGTAAGCTCTTAATAAGATAATTAAAGTAACTTTTCATTTCAAATACTGATCAATGGGAAGAAATATTCCTCGTTCTTGGAATATCAAGGATGCTTTGTTGCTGAGAAGCTAACATGAAATTACAGGGCTATGATGTGAATTGGAAAACTCTTGTCGGCTCTTGATGATATATAATATCATTCGCTCTGTATGAGACAGAAGAGGGTTCTACGGAAGCAATTATGCAGAGGGAAGGGGAGGAGTCAAACACCTCTTATTTTAAATTCACATAATTTCCTAATTCCCAGTATTTCAGATAGATAATACCAACACATATGAATTTTTCCTCTGACAGTAAATTTTTTAAATAAGAGTTGCAAAATCAGTCCCTTTGGATGAACTATGTCAATCACTTTCTTCTTTTAAAGAATGTTTTTTAAAAAATACTAATTAACAGGTAAACGATTCTTCAACAATTTACCTTTGAACACTTAAAAATGAAAAAAGGTAATTCAAGGAAATTTAAAGTGCTCTTACAGCTCCCAATATCCACATGACCTCCCACATAGTCTTGGAAGTGATTCTCCAAAGGTTACCACAAGCACCCCTTCAGGCCAGCCCTTCACACAAAACTCTGTGTTCACTGAGAACAGTTTTGTAAGAAGTTTGATTGAGGCACTAGGGGTATATTTCAGTGGTAGAGCACTTGCCCGGCATGGACGCAGCCCTGGGGTTTGACCGCTTGCCACCCCACCACCACACACAAAAGTATGATTGCATTAGCAAATGTAGAATTTGAGTTTCTGGTTCTATTTCCTCAAGCAATGCTCTGGCAGCATTTACTCCTTTTTGAAATAGTTTGTTAGTCCTAGATGATAGCAGTTTGCTAAAACTAAATAGCTTACCAGTAATATCATAGAACTCAGAATGGACTCAAACAGCCTTTAAGCCACATCCCCTCTTGCTCACAGGCAGCAGGAAGCATATGGTCTGTTAATGTCTGGCTTCAGATGGCCATCTATACTAACGAGAAACAGTGATAGAAACTCAGGAGCTCGGGACAGGGTCACCTAGGGAGAGCCGACCCTCATGATGCCTGTGGCTGGCAAATCAAAAATAATTTCCCTATCCTGTTTTCATCCCCTTGTTCAGACTGTCTTAAACCTTCCCTTTAAAAACCACTCACTGGTCCCAAGGAGCAAGATGGACTTTGGACAACTGTCCTCCATCTACTTGGTCAGCTTTCTTGCTTCACCACCTGTTTCTCCACTTTATTGACCTGTTGTGCTGAGCACCTGGGCATGGGTCAGGTAACAACAGGATCAATGCTGAGGGAAACACAGTCACTGCTACTGTCACTTTGTGAAGCACCCAATGGGCTCCTAATGCTTCGGGAGTAAGTTAACCCAAACTATGACTAGGAACCTACCTAGCTTTGACATACAAAGCTAGGTAAAAATTCTCTGTGTTTCTCTTTAGTACTTTTTATTCTCTTTTCACTCTTTTAAATGCATTGGCTTTCCCATATTATTTTATGGGTAATTAATGTTTATTCTTAACATAAATTTAGTATCTAGTTACACACTACAGTGAGAAACAATTACCTTAAGAAGGTAATGAGTACAAAATTTATGGTGACAAAATATCATTTACAAAAGTATCTCTCCAGATACAGAACATAATTACTGCACAAGTTTGCTTTGTTTAACCTCATTTAACCAAAAATCCTACAAAACCACTTTAGTCTCAGGAATTTCAGCACTTAGGGGAAGGCCTGCCTATACAGACACTCCATTGGATTGTTCAGGACACTGTGTGGGGAGCAGAGGGAGAGATTGATAGATGAGTACTAAGTTACAGTTAGCAGCAACAAGCTCTGTTGTGCTACTGCCCAGTAGGGTGACTACTGATAACAACGATGTACTCAATAGTTCAAAAAGCTAGAAGAAAATGGATCCTAAATGTTTTCACCATAAAAAGATGATAAATGTTTGAGGAGACAAATTTGTTTAACCAGACTTCCACATTATGCAATGCATACCTGACTTGAAACATTATATAACATTCCATTAATATGCACAATTTTGATGTTTTTATATAAGTTAAACATTTTTAAAAATGTTTTTAAAAACTTACTGTGAATTTCTTAGAAATGTGTTTCTTGTAGAAGTTTTCAGAGGCAGATCAGTTAGCTAAAAACAGAGAAAAAAGGTACATAAAACTTTTCAGATTACAGAACAAAACCAAAAGAAATTTTTTTAAGAGAAACAAGTTGTACCCCATTTGTTTACAATAAAAAAAGAGAGAGAGAGAGAAAGGTAAAAAAAAAAAAAAAAAAAAAAAAAAAACCCAAAAAATTAAAACAAATTAAAAACAAAACTGCTAGCATGTTATTATGGACAAAATCTCCTTGATATACAGGGCAGAAGTTTCAATAATCTAAATATCCAATGCATTTTCCAGAATGACCACCGTAGCTCCACCAGATTAAAAAATGTCCTTTCCCACCAGAAATGTAATGAACTTTCTCAGTCTTCTGCAGGCTGGGATGTCAAACATCACCCATGCTCAAATAAAACTGACAGTATTTCAATTAGACTGCTGAGCATCTCAATGTATGTGACTCAAGAATATTATCCAATAGGTGTTATATTAAAATAAAATAAAGACCACAGAAATAAAGATCCCAGACTGAGCAGATGCTGGCTTTTGCCAGTTCACTAGCAATCGGCTCAGAAGTTTGCCATTTCTGTCCAGGAATAGTCTAGAATGACATGATTGACTTTTTTTCTATAGTCTGTCTGGCCACTAATTTAAACCCTCCACTTGACACAGTCACTCACCTTTACAAAATTCTAGCTTTCTGTTGTAGCTATGTAGTCTTATCAATGGACTATGAAGAAAGGGATGTATTTCATTTCTGGGTCAATATGGTAATGGAAAAAAAAAAAAGTGCCGTCTCCACTCATCCCATTCCTTCATTTGAAGGTTGTGTTGTTGTCCAGGGTTATCGTCCAAGTAACGTATTAAAGATGACAGAACATCTGAGCCCCTGAAAACCCTGTGGGGCCAGAACATCTTCCTGCCCCTACCACCATGTTCCTTAGACTTTTCACAAGTAGGAAGATAATCTCACAGGTTTTAATCCACAGAGTTTATATTATTTCTGTTGCATCAATGAGCACAATCTTGAAGGAGACTATGTTATCTTGGTTTATATACTATCCACCCTTTTCTTACTTCCCAGATCCTTTGTCCATGTTGGATGTGCATTAAAACACTCCCAACACCAGTATGAAATAAAGGTAGATTGTCTCAATGAACTTCACAATTGACATCTTCTTCATAACAGAGAAGTAATTATTATATTGATTTAAATATTCCCTGGGGCAAACAGCATAGATATTTGAGTAATTCTTCCAAGTCACCCAGGTTGAGATTCAGGCAAGTTCTAATCAGAATCGACTCAGATGAGGACCTACAGGACAGTGGGGTCTCCACCAGAGAGTGACTGAGCAGACAGAAAAAGGACTGTAAAATGTTCTCTTGCTTTCCTGTTAGTTCATCAACTATATTTTCATTATAGTCTTTAAAACAATAATATGCACTCATTCCTTTTAAAAAGTATTTCAATAAAGTTCCTATTTGAGAAACTGCTCAGAGAGAGACACCAATCTCATTGCAACTCCTGGACTCTTCAAGTTTCTCTTTGCACACTTTGTGGAATAAAGCCCAAAATCTTATTCATTTCCATTGTTTATCTGTTGCAAAAAAACAAAACTCATGGTAGACCATCCATTTATAAATAATCAAGAACAGGCGATATGAGGTATTCAGAATCCAAATGCTTATTCTTTCAAAAAGACATACACAGCTGAGACTTTACCAAATTTCCTGGTAGGACACAGTTTCACACTGCAAGTAATGCAAGAGAAATTTTATCCATCCAAGTGCATCTGATAATCAAATAAAAGGAGGAGAAACAAGAAAAATAAGGAAAAGTTAAAAGAATTTAATTTTTAAATTAGAAGTCATTAAGTCCCTTGCACTGGCTAAAAAAAAAAAATATAAATAAGTGAATAGACAGAAAAAAATGTGCTGGTCTATGTGCATTTCCTAGAGAGCAAAACAATTACCATTGGATTAATTTGGTTCCTAAGAAAAACACGAAATACACACTTCAGTTGCAGTGAATTGATTTTAGGGAAAGAAAAATAACTATCCTATTAACAAAATGATAGAATTGTTTCACTATTTGACAAGGAGTAAATCGGCACTATTGATTTTGTCACAGTGTCCCCTGGGCTTCTGCTGTATCCAGTTGACCTGATATAAGCACAATGGCCCCATAACAATGAATACTGCAGTATCTGAAACCAAGGTCTCAGCAAGGCAGGCAATCCTTCTCTCCTACTGGGAATTAAAAGAAAAAAAATAATAGCTGTGGAAGAGAATGGAAAATAAAGCTCACAGAACCAGGCCGCCACTGGTCTGCCTGTTCAAGTTCAACATCATATCCCTGGGATTAGCAACATATGAGGTCAGTCATTTTCTTTCCTTCCATATCTTATTATTAGAAATAGAGTTTAAAGGCAAAAATATAACATGGTAATTTAGTTTTCAGAGAAGTAATAAGAAGACATTATCCTGAACATCTTGTTGCCAAACCGGTAACATCTACAGAACAACAAAACAGAATAACTCTATAGAGAAAAGAAACATAATGTACAGTCTGACATCGGCCACATCAGAGAGTACCTTCTGCTCTTCTAACTCTGGAACTCACTGCCTGGAGCTGCCCACGTGTGAAGCAGCTTGATCAAAAAATCAGCACCTGCAATTCAAGTGCTTACCCCTATCATTTTTATTTGTGGTGCATGCTTGAAACCACTGGCTGCTTTATTCTGCTTGTCATCTATTCATATGATTCCATTGTTCCTTTTTAGCAGTCACAGATCTTTAGTTGTGCTTGAGCTGTGGTTTCCATGGAGATGGTTACATATCTCTTTCAATTCTCTTCTGCCCAGGACTCCACAAAATGAGCTTTATGAGTGACATCAGTGCTTCTCAAACCATCTGTGGTCCAGGATCATGTTTTCTTATTTCCACATCATCACACATTTGGACATGTGGTCTTGTGCATGCGACCAACACCTCATATGACTCATTCAAATGGGTCCCTATTCTCTGTTCAGTGACTTGAGTCAATTAATCAAGTGCTTGGGAATTACAGCAGTCACCTTGAATGAAAATTTCTAAAAATTTATCTCTCAATTTCTTCATTAACCTCATGAGAGACCATGAACAAAGAGTCTGCTTGCTACAGGCCACTAATCAAACTTTGATTTGCACCATGTCACATGACCTATATTTTACCCAGATGATAAAAAAAAAAAAAGAAAACTAATTACAAACAATTAAAACCACACTTAGTCTTTCAAAATTTTCTGAAAACTAATTTGGCTTTTGGAAAGTTCTACACCAGACAAAAGCTTTATTTTGTTTCTTCAAAGGATAAAGGTCTACACAGGTACAGAGAGTTCAGGAAAACAAATAAGTTATTTGAAATACTCTTCCCAAATGGTTCGGCTGGTAGATGGAAGTCACTGTATCATTGTATACTCTGTTAGTAGGGAACGCAGAAGATTCATATTTATATCTCTGTAGGTTTTCTTTTACTTACTTTTTTTATCTATTTATTTATATTTTTAAAAATTTTTTTCTTAGTTGTAGATGGCACGATACCTTTGTTTTATTTATTTATTTTTATGTGGTGCTGCGGATCAAACCCAGTGCCTCACACATGCTAGGTAAGTGCACTACCACTGAGCTACAATCCCAACCCCTGTAGGTTGTAATATAATTCACTAACAGTTACATACCTAAAATTAAAGATTGATCTTTATTATTATTATATGATACATCTGTTATATATTAAATTATTACCTTAATTTAAAATTATTATTGACATGGCTCCAGTAATCATATATAAATAAAAAAAAAACATTTATTTTTTTCCTCCTGGGGCTGGTTCTGGGGATGAAACCCAGGACCTCATGCATTCTTGGCAAATGCTGTATCACTGAGCTCACCCCTGACCCAACAAGGCATACACCCAGTAGTAAGTCCCAAAATACAAGATAAAACTGATATAACCTTATTTACAGAAGAAAATAAGTAAAGGCACTGTCAAATTTCTGCTGGCAATGATGTTAAATGGAGTCAGAAGCTATACAAAAAATAGCAATATTTTTATAGGGTTGGAAAGATAAATAATAGTAAAAACACCATCAAACTTCTTTAAAAAAAAGTAAATTTAAAGTAGGAAAATCAGAACTTTGATTATCATACATGAGAGGAGTCAAACAATTCGTGATAAAGAAAATATTTTAAAGGAAAACAGACAAGAGAAAACAAGAAAAATACTTCAGCAAAAGGTAGAGGAAGAAACTAAAGCTGGTGGCATGTTCTTCTACACTGTTCTCACATTAGATGCACAATTTGAAAGTAAGAAAGTGAAATAGTCACACATTTGAAAATGAACTTCAATATCTGAGAAAATAAAAAACTTCTTGCATTAGGGTCATTATATGATCTGTATGAAGCACTCTCCATAAAGTAATAAAATGGTATATAGTCTGTGGTTTTGGTGTTTGCTTTAGGTTTTATCTGTGTAACTTGAAACTCAGTGATTTTAATTTCTCAATGAGTTGAACCCCAAGTCATTTACCCCTGAGTTTGACCAGTCACCTAGCACAATACTAAATACATAGTCATTCAACTATTGGCTAAGAACCTACTATGTACCAGACATTGAATGCAAAATATAAAAAGATAAATAATTCACATTTGTAACACTAAGAGAGATGGAAAAGATAATGCAAAAGGCATGTTAAGTCACAAATGCTTGCATATGTGAGCTCTCTGAGTTATCTTTATAACATTTCAAAAGATGTGAATTTAGCTCAATTCAAACTGCTCAAAATAAATTCAAATAGAACAATGAATTTACTTTAAATGTATGGAAAAATAAAACATCCCACCAGGAGACAGCAAATCATATCTGGTAAAAATACCATGAAATTTTATCTTCTGTAACACAAATTCAACTACTCTATTTCACTTTTTCAAAGTTATCCTAAATGACATTGTTTGAAATTTTGTTTTCTCATTGTTTCTTTTCAATCCATAGATTTTGTTCATTAACTTTATATCTGTGTAAATTCACTTGTTCTCAGAGGTTTCTGTAGATTCCTTAAGATTTTCTGTGTAAACAACTTTTTTACGAATAAAGATATTTAATCCTTTTCAATCTATATAACTTTGATTTTTCTTGCTAGGACCTCCAGCACAATGCTAAAAAGAACAAATATGCTCATCTTTTCCCCAGTCACTGGGGCAAGGCTATCAGTCGTTTGAAATTGAGTCTCATGGAACAGGAGATGGCTATGTTAAGTAAAATAAGCAAGGACAGAAAGATAGGTACTGCATGATCTCACGGATATGTGGAATCTGAAACAGCTGGTCTTGTAGTAGATGAGAACAGAATGGTGGCCACCAGAGTCCAGGGAAAGTAAGGGGGAAGAAAGAATGAAAGGTGGATCTGAGGACACCAAGTTACAGGCAGACTCAGGAAACTCCTGGTGCTATTGCACAACACAGTGACTATGGATGATAATGATGTGCATTTTAAAAAGCCAGAGGAAAGGGTTTTGAAAGGTTTTAACCATAAAGACATGAAAAAGTGTAAGGATGTAGAGATGTTTAACCTGATTTAAACATCAAGGTATATGTGCATCAAAACATCACATCAACCCATTGAGACACAGTTTTTATGTTCTTACGCACCTGTTAAAATTTTTTAATTAAAAAAAACTTAAGTATGTTAGCTCTCCACCTTATGTAGATGCCTTTTTTTTTTTTCCAGGCCAATGTAATTCACTTCTATCCTTAGGTAGTTGAAAGTTTGATTTATTTATATCATAAAAGCATTGGTCAAATGCTTTTTCTGAACCTACTGTTAGGATAAATTGATTTTCTTCTTTTTTCCTGTTGAAGTGCTAGATTACACTGAGTCATTTCTGAATGTTGAACCAAACTTTCATGCCTAAGATAATTCTCTGTTGTTAATAATGTGTTATCTTATATATTTCTGGATGCAGTTGGAACTTTACAGTGTAAAACTTGAAATACTGGCATATTACTTTCCAGTGAAACTATCATCACAATAAAATAAAATGAATATAATGAATATAAACATCACTCACAGGTTTCCTCAACCTCCCCTGGTTACCCTCTTCTGTAAATTCCCTGCTGTCCCCTCCCCAGGTGAGCATTATAGACTTGAATGGATCTGTAGGTATTTTTTTTCTGAATAATGTTGTGTATGTATGTATGTATGTGTGCGTATGTGTGTGTGTTTATATTTACAAATAATATATATGTGATCAATGAATTGTTTCCATTCTCAATTCAAGTACCTATTGGAAGACATTGAGGGTATATCTAAATTTTATCCATCACAAATTATAGTATAAAATTTTAGGATTTCTTTATTACAGTCTACTTTAAAAAATTAATTTTAGAATTTATTATTTTTTATTTTTACAGACTGCATTTTAATTCATTGTACGCAAATGGGGTACAACTTTTTGTTTCTATGGTTGTGCACCATGTAGAGTCACACCATTCATGTAATTATACATGTACACAGGGTAATGATGTCTGTCTCATTCCACTGTCTTTCCTACCCCCAACCCTTCCTGCCTCATTTCCATCTACACAATTCAATTCCTCCATTCTTCTCTTACCCTCCTGCCCCATTATGTATAATCATTCACTTATCAGAGAAAACATTCGGCCTGTGGTTTTTTGGGATTAACTTATTTCACTTAGCATAATATTCTCCAATTCCATCCATTTACCCGCAAATACCATAATTTTATTCTTCTTTATGGCTGAATAATATTCCATTGTGTATATACCACAGTTTCTTTATCCATGCATCTGTTGAGGGCATCTAGGTTGGTTCCACAATCTAGCTATTGTGAATTGAGCTGCTATAAACACTGATGTGGCTGTGTTACTATAGCATGCTGATTTTAAGTCCTTCAGGTATAAACCGAGGGGTGGGATAACTGGGTCAAATGGTGGGTCCATTCCACGTTTTCTGAGGAATCTCCACACTGCTTTCTAGAGTGACTGCACCAATTTGCAACTCCACCTGCAATATAAAAGTGTGCCTTTTTCTGTATATCCACGCCAACACCTATTAATGCTTGTTTTCTTGATAATAGCCATTCTAATTGGAGTGAGATGAAATTAGAAATCAATGATAAAATTAAAAAGCAGAAACTACTCCATAATTAGGAGCTACTTTGAAAACCTATACTCCAACAAAATAGAAAATCTGAAGACACTGACACATTTTTAGAGCCATATGAGCCAAACTGAATCAGGAGGACATCTACAATTTAAACAGATCAATTTCAAGTACTGAAATAGAAGCAGCCATCAAATCCTAGAATTTATTTTTAGGAAAGTTTGTAGAAAAATCTTTGTTTTTTGGATCAATTTTAGGTTGACGGAAATATCATGCAGAAAGCAGAGTTCCCAAATATTTTATCTCCTGCGGGCAACCCTGCCCAACAAGCTACCCCAGTATTATTTTGCATGATTGTGGTACAATTGTTACCATCAATGGACCAGTGCTGTTACATTATTACTAGCCAAAAACCATAGTGTATGTTAGAATTCATTCTCTGGGTCCTCTGGTGCTACAGGTTTCAACCAATGCATAATGTCACCTATTCACCATTAAAATGTATAAAATAGATCCATGGCCCCCATAAATCCCCCTCAGTTTTTACTTTTAATCATGTTATATCACTTCACATTAAAAAAGTAAAACAAAGGAAATAAAAATGATTTTTCCATCTGCTCTCTGTAGGCCTGTTTTGTTATCAAGTGTTTTACTTCTCCACATTATCACTCCACAACGCATTCCCATCATTTTTGTTTTAAATAGTCCATTTTAAAGAAACTTGAACAACAACAACAAAAGTCTATATTTTTTCATGTGATCTTCCTTCCTGTTGCTCTTCCTGAGATCCAAGTTCCATCTGGGATCCTCTGCCTTCTTTTAACATTTCTTGTATTGCAAGTCCACTGGTGGTGGCTGCTTTCAGCTCTTGAGTTTCTAGTCCTTTTTTGTCTTTGATAGATATTTTGCTCAATATAGAATTCTGGGTTAACTTTTTTATTTTCTTTGAGTAAAACTGCAGCTTCCCTGACTTCTGGCATACGTTGCATGTGATGAGAAACCTTTTCTCAATGGCTGCTCTTAAGACTTTTCATTTCATAGTTTTGAGTAATTTGATTATGAGGTGTGTTGTTGCTGTTTCTTTCCCATTTCTTGTGCATGGGGTTCTCTGAGATTTTTGAATATATCTCAACAATTTTAGGTCCATTTCAGGCCCTCTTCCTTCAGATATGTATTCTGTATCTGTCTCTCCTCTGCCTTCTGTGACCTCAAATGTACATAAGTTGTTGCATACATTCCTAATGCTATTTTAATAATTTTCTCCGGATGTTTCATTTTAGATGGTTTCTATGTCTTCTTCAAAATTTTTTCTTAGAATATATAATTTGCCTTTAATCTCACTCAACATTTTCTTTTTCATAAAAATTATTGTCATTTTCATCTCTGGATGTTCAAAGTAATTTTTTTATATCTTCCATATCCTTCCATAATGTGTTCAATCTCTTTACTTTCCTGAATAGAATCCAGTGTTAGTAGCTATCCTACTGCTCTTGCATAGTACCCATCATCTGTGATATGTGTTGATATTTCTTTTCATTACAGGCTATATTTCCTGCCTTTTTAATGTGCAAAATATGTTTTAATGGGTAGCAGAAAAATGTAGGTTTCATAAGGTGCTGGATACCTTTGCATTCCTACAAATGTTCTTGAACTTTGCCCCAGAAGGTCTTTAAATTACTTGAATACAGGTTGATCCTGTTGTGACTAGAACAACATTTTGTCTGGTTAATTTTTTTCCTACTTATTGGAGTAATCTACACTATTTCATGTATTTTTCACACTCTCCCCTCTAGCTGGTGGAAAAAGGAACTAGTTTCAGCCTGTCGTAAGCATCATTCCCTTTAGTCCTTCTGGGCAGTTCTTCCCTGAGTCTCGTAGAGTTGCTTCATGCACGATCGACACTTAGCTAGACAGTAGTGTGGGGTCCTCATTGTCCTCTTCAGTCCTCTACCTTGCAAACTCTGTTCACCATGGCCTCTGCACTCCAGCCTCTGCCTCCCTCCCAGGGAGCTTTCTAGATGCTGCTTGGGTAAACTTTGCAGAACTAAACTCTCTCCAGAGAGTTGTATGATACTATGGATATAATAAAATTTCCAATGAAAATAGGAAGGAAATAAAATTAGGTCATGAGAATTCCTCAAACCGGAAAAATACTAAGAACAAAGAAGACTGTATCCTCCTATGAAATAACATGCTAACATTAACAAATCCAACATTCCCAGGGACGTTACAAAGTAGAAATGTCACCCTACAATTACCTGTGAACCATGCCAATATGGTTGACATGAAGAAATGGGATAGAATTAATTTGCTTATCTGTGGAAATAAACTGGAAGAAAATGGTGAAAATTATACAGAGAGTCAATTCATATTTCATTTCATGTGGAAACTCAGAAGATGAAGAGAAAGGCTGGAAAAGATTAATTTCCTTTCCTTTCAACTTTTGGTTGACAAATGAGACATATTCAGGATCAAAGGCCAAATAGCCAGTGTCAGCCACTCAGCTGGAGTGGTTTTAACAGAGTTTTCAGATTATAATGTTGGTGAATTGCTTTGCACATTCATTTACTAGGCGGGGCCACATTTTTTTTCAGCCTTCTTGAATTCCAGAAGCACATCAACTGTCAGTACATCAGACCAGGATTCTGTGAAGCCATAATTGAGACAAATGTCAGGATTCCCTCCCTGATTTCCCTCTCTAATTTCCAGTGAACTTTCTAAAGTCAATGTCTGATCATCCACCCTTCAAGGACTCTTTCTGCTGGCCTGGGCATGTAGTTCCACCTCTCTGGCCTGATTTCATTTTTGAAAGCCAGTCTCTGCTGCTTCTCTCTCTAACCTCCTGAGGTTTTTCTCCTTCATTTCTCATTTTCTGCTCCAGCCAACCTATTCTAAATTCAGGAGGTCCACAGGCTGTCCGTTAGCTGCCCTGCAACCCCCAAACTCCTGGAAGACATGTCTTCTCATTCTTAAGGATTCATCTTAGATAGCACAACAGTTTCTTCTTCTCCATGGAAAAGAAAAATAATTACAGGTACTACTCTAAATTGAGCACTTATTTTGTGCTAGTACTTGGGAAAACATTTTATATCCTTTTTTGATTTAATCTTCAAAGAGGCTTTATGAAATACACATTATCTCCTTTCTTTAGGAGAGAAACCCTGAGTATTTAAAATTTTCTCAGCATCAGATAATGAATCTGGGTTTGAACTGGATCCCATCCATGCATCTCAGACAGAAAATTCCATTCTTATGGACTGTGCTAATACCTCCTTTTAGCAGAGCTGTAGGAATTAAATATAAAGAAATTCACCTTGAGTTTTACTGCTACAACTGAGAATCAGTCAAGTTTGAAGGCAAGTTATATGCCAGCTGCCACACTAGATGGGAAATTTTGGCTCTCAGGCTCACAATCATTTCTTTTGCTATTCAAAGCTTTTCAGTTTGATGGCATCCCACTTACTGATTCCTGGTTTTATTGCTCGAGCTTTGGGGTCTTGTTAAGGAAGCTGGTGCCAGCACCAATTTGATGGAGTGTTGACTCTATGTTTTCTTCTAGCAGTTCCAAGTTTTCAGGTCTAATTCCTAAATCTTTGGTACATTTCTTTTGACTTCTGTGCAGGGGGTTTGTTTCAATTTTCTACATACAACTATACAGCTTCACCATTTGTTTAAAAAGTTGTGTTTTCTCCAAAATATCTTTTGGCACCTTTGTCAAGCATCAGATGGCTGAATGTGGGTTTGTCTCTGTGACTTCTACTCTGTTCCATGAGTCTTCATGTCTGTTTTAAAACCAATTCCATGGTATCTTTGTTACGACAGCTCTATAGTAAAATTTCAGATCAGTTATTACGATGCCTCCTGGTTTGCTCTTCTTGCTAGCATTGCTTTGGCTATTCTGGGTCTCTTAGTATTCCAAATGAATTTAAAAAATTTTTCCCTAGTTATGGGAAGAATGCCACTGGTATTTTGATGGTGATTGCATATATCTGTATATTGCTTTTGACAGTATGGCCATTTTGACAATATCAATTCTGCCTACCCAAGAAAGTGGGATGTCTTTCCATCTTCTCAAGTCTTTACAATTTCTTTCTTCAGTGTTCCATAGTTCTTATTGTAAAACTCCTTTACCCCTATGGTTAGATAAATTCCTCAGTTTTTTTTCTTTTTTTAAGTTATTGTGCATGGGATAATTTTCTGGATTTCTTCCTCAGTTGAATCACTGTAGGAGTATAGGACTGCTATTGACTTTTGTGTGTTGATCTTGTATCCTCCTATTTGCTAGACTCATTTATAAGCTGCAGAAGTCTCTTGGTGGAGTTTTTGGATTCTTCTGGATATAAAATCATATCATCAGCAGACAGAGATGGTTTGACTTCTTTTCCTATCTGTATCCTTTTCATTTCCTTTTCTGACCTGATCACTATGGTTGACATTTCAAGGACTCTATTGAATAGGACTGGTGAGAGTGGACACCCTTGGCTTGCTCCTGGTCTTTAAGAAAATTCTTTTAGTTTTTCTCCATTCAATATGTGTTGACTTTGGGTCTGTCATAAGTGGCCTTCATAATATTGAGGCGTGTTCCTTCAAACCCTAGCTTCTCCAGTATTTTAGGATTTTATCAAAGGCCTATTCAGCATCTCTCAAGTTGATCATGTGATTCTTTCCTTATTTTTCTATGTTGGACATTTGATTATGATGTGTCTTAGAGAGCTTCTCATTTGAATATGTCTATTTGGGGTCCTGTAAAGCCTCCTGTATGTGGATGTCTATCCCATTTCTGATATGGGAAAAGTTTTCTGTAACTGTCTCATTGAAAATATTCCTAAAGCTTTTAGCTTTATACCAAATGATTCTTTGGTTTGGTCTTTTGATGTTGTCCCAGATTTCTTGAATATTCTGATCATGTTCTACACATTTTTCCCTTTATTGTATCCTGTGTACTCAAGTTCATATACCCTGTCTTCAAGGCCTAAAGTTCTGTCTTCAAGGGCTGAAGTTCTATTTTCTACTATCTAATCTATTAGTGGTGCTTTCAAGTGGATTTTAATCTGATTGATTGTGTCTTTCATTTCTAGGAGTTCTGATTGGTTTCTTTTGACTGTTTCTATTTCTTTACTGAAGTGGTCCTTCATCTTTTCTCTTCACTCTATTAATTCATTCCTTAGGTTTTCTTTTAGTTCACTGAGCATTTTAATAATGGATTTTTTTAATAATCTTGCTCTGGGATTTTATCTACTTCCTTTGTTGGCAGATTGTAAATTTTGGGGGGAGATTTGGTTGCCTGTTTCCTCAAGTTTTCAGAGGTTTGGATTTGCTTATCAACTCTGTGCCCATTAAAATCTGCCTTCCTCTGTAAATCCCAGGGTCCCTAGGTTGTTAGATATGGAAAATGACAATCCCCCAAAATAGTGAGACCGAGGAAAGGGGAGTGAGAAAGAAAACCATACATTGAAAGCACTGATCCTTTCCCAGTACACATTCTTTCCCTGTGATAAAAACAAACTCTGGGGGGAGGTGTCCATCAAACCTGAAAAGGCAATCTCTGGAAAGAGGCCAAAGCATTGATCCTTCCCTAAACAAATCCAGATACCAATTACTGACCCCAGGCTCTCCATCCAGCTCAGTAAGTCCCAAAGAGGGACCACTGACCACTGACCCCAGACTCCCTTCCATTTTGCCCAGTAAAACAGACCCCAAATTCCTGCATGCCCAAGCTGGCACACTCATTAATTAAGTCACCTCTCAGTATAACCTGCATAGGCCCAGTCCCCTTCTTTGTTCAATAGCTCATTTTCCACCAGGAAAGTGGGTCCATCAGAGGCATGAAACTCTGTTCCTGAGTAACTGCTGAGATGATCTGTGAAGTTTGTGTCTGGCCTGCTCCTCTTGTGCTAACACAGGTGGACTTTTCTTCATGTTTTAATTTCTTTCACCCCATGGCCCCCATCTCATCTCAGCTCCCTGCTCTGCTTTGCTGGCGGCTGAGGTGGTAACTCTGAGGTGTTATTTCCATGCTCAAGTTACCAACTCTTTCTAACTCCATGAATTTCTTTTTAAATTTCAGTAATTTCTGAATTATGCTTCCGTGAGGTTCCTTGGTTACTCACCTGGCTGAGGAGAAGCCTTCCTGCATTACAACTCTGGAGCCGAGGAGCCGATGGCTGCTTCCTTTCTCCTCCACAATCTTCCTCTGAACTTTATTTTTATTTCCCTCCTACCTGGTATTGAACTCAGGGGTGCTTAACCACTGAGCCACATCATCCCTAGTCCTTTTTAAGATTTTATTTAGAGACAGGGTCTTGCTAAGTTGCTTAGAATCTTGCTAAATTGCTGAGGCTGGCTTTGAACTCCTCCTTTGGTGATCTTCCTGCCTTAGCCTCCTGAGTCGCTGGATTATGGGCATGCACCACTGCACCCAGCTAAATCTAACTTTTATTTTAGAAGATGACCAGATATAATTCTGCAAATTAAAAATTCCCATTTCCCATTTCATATATATTTGCCTATTTAACTCATTAATTTTTCTTTAGTTATTTTCTGTTTTTCTCTGCTTTTATAGTTATTATTCCAGTGGCTCTGTTTTATATTTATAATCTTCTATATTAATTGTTAAACCTTTTAACCATGCATTTCCCAATATTAACTTGAGGCTTAAGTTGTTTCTATTCATAAACCAAGGCCTATCTATTATATCCACCAATTAGAAGGAAAACCCATATCATTCTGAAAATATCGACTTATGGAGAGAATGTGTAAAGTCAAGTTTTGAAGTATGTTAGCCATATCCAAAGAAGCTATTCAAGGTTTAGAGAAAAGATTCCCTAATACCAGAGAGGGATGTTTTTCATTTTTGAGCCTTCAAAAATCAAGATTTTCAGAGGTAGAAAGTAGCTTGTTAAAGTTTACATTCAAAAATAAATATTAATCACTTTCAATGTTTTCTTTATGAAGTAAAATAAAACCATATTGTATTAAATTTCATGTATTTCTCATAAATCTTCTGATCCCTGCATTATTCCTCTCTTCTCTTTCATTTCTCAAATGTCCATTTGACTTCCCATAAAATTCATCAGAGTAATACATAAGAGAAGGAAGACATTTGTCAAATCTGCTTGAATCCTGTGAGTGAATTTACAGGCAAAAGGCAGATTATTTGGCAAAATCTTCCTCCAAAATCAATAATAATAGCAATAATAATTTCAATCATCATATCTATCATTTGTTATCCAGTATCTATGAAACAATTATGTAGATGACTACATTTAGTCATCTCATATGCACATAAAACATAGGAAATCACCTCCACTTGCCAGATAGGAAGCTAAATATCTTGCACAAATGCACATACCCAACCAAGGGTACAGGTGCCTTTGAATTTGTAACATTCTAACAGATTCCAATCTTGCTCTCCACCAAGGTCAACTGGTTAGTTTCTTACCTAGTACTCTCAGGAAGACTCTCAAACTATGATTTCCTCTTAGTTTGTGCATGTCTTAAATGGCTCTATAAAAAAATTGTAACATCAAAAAATCCTAATGAAACCCACATTAAAAACCTTTGAACAATTTAAAATTTAAAGTTTTTTTTTTCAGATAGTATTTTTTTTCCATTTTTTTTTATTTGTGAACATTCCAACTCCTCTAAACATATAGAATGTTGAGTTAAGAATTATTTTTAGGAAAAAAATTAAAACTTATTATAAAAAAAAACCTTTGAACAGAAATCTATAAAAGGGACCAATTCTATTTTAGCAACAGGTGGTACTTACCTGACCACCGATTTGAACTCCCTCTTGTTCTATAAGAATAGCTTCTAACATTTTTATAGTCCGAAAATCTCTGATCTTCACCATTTTGTTTTCTAGAATATTTTCAGGAAAAGAAAAATAAATAACTATCTTAGTATTGAAAGAATGACCAATAAATCATATTTACATCAATTAGTCAAATTAGGTATCAAATGTCCTCAAAGCTGCTAGGTTCCATGCACAGTGCTAAGTTTCGAAACACTGTTCCCTGAAGTTCCATCCTAAAGTAAAATTCTGTGAAATGAGTTGTAAAATTGAGATGTATTGGGAGGGCACGGGATTTTATAACATTTCAAAGTTTACAAAGCATCCTCAGAAGCAGTGGTCTTCTACAGATAACTTTCAGATAAAAAGATTATTTTTGTAATTTTCCCAATGAGAGTTGAGTTGCAAGATCATGTGGCTTATACAACATGGATGTCTAAGTGAATCAGGCTCCAATGAAGGTTTTTTTTTTTTTTTTTTTTTTTTAGTCCTTCAACTTGTTCATAAATCATCATTAAATATTACAGATATACCAAGGAGTCTAACTGAGGTTAGTCAGTTTCCCAGGTCAGTGGAACCAGCCAGATAGTATGTGGTTGCTATTTTAAGAAATACTAATAAGAAGAGGTTAATATTTAAGGTGCTTAAATTAGAAGGTAGTTTGTTATGCAGTAATAGCTAACTGGTATACAATGTTACTTCTGAATTAAGCTTATCCTCATATGGAAGCTAGAAAACTTAAAGATGAAATTAACCTTCCTCCTCCCCTATATTATTCCTAAAAGCACAGGGAGTATCTGGAAAAATTTATCATGAAGAAGGAAAAGATAAGAGAATTACCATAGCTCATAGATAGGCAATCCTACATGAATAGTTGTGGATAAGCAGGGTAAATATAAATATTAACCACTAACACACTCACTGAAATGTAACTTAATGGAGGTCATACTTCCAACTAAATTCATAAGCAGAGAAATCATCTCACACTGGGAAATGTCAGAGAAAGAGAAGAAAAATTTGTAGCTTCTTGGTCAAGATTATCTTTTTGAGACTAAAATATAAAAGTACACATTGAAAGCTTTATTTCATGAACTATCATCAATATGGAGAAAAGACAGAATATACCACTTCACCATTATCAACAACAATCAAAATCAGTTTATTAAGCCTTTTTGATGTGCAAAGCACTGCATAAAAGTTCAGCAGGTAATCTGGGTTTCCTAGAGAAGCACATGCAAATTAGGCATTACAAGGAAAGGAATTGGGGATTATAATCTTTAAGTGCTCCTTAGAACACAATCTCAGCAGGTATTTAATAATTGACCCCTGGTCACTAAGGTCACAGATGCAAGAATCAGATTTGAGTCGCCAGGTCCCTGTGTCAAGGTTGAGCCTCCTGCCTATAATTCAAGGGTCCAAGTACTTGAGAAACTTTTAGTGCACTGTATGTGTGTGTGTGTGTGTGTGTGTGTGTGTGTGTGTGTGTGTGTGTATCTGTGTTCCTACGCCAGATGTGAGAGGCAAACACATATGAGAGATGTTGCTTGATCAGACAGACCTGAGCAGTGTGAACATGGGTCAAGGGAATACTTCTATAAGCAGCCTGCAGTGCTGACCCCCCCATGCTTTCACTTTTAAAGAGCAATTTATCTGCAGCCCTGACTAACTTAAATCCCCGGTATATGTTAATTACATTCCTAAGCAAATTACCGGCTATCTGCAAAAGAAACACAGGCCCTGAAATGCCAATAACACTAGTTACCCTGAAATGTGTGTGTGTGGCGGGGGTGCACTTTGGTGACCCTAACCCAGATCAGATCCCCAAACAATTAGGGAGATAAAAATAATTCCTCCTAACCATAATATCTATAAGAACAGGCTCCAATTAGAACTGGTCAGCATGCCCCAAAGTGACCTAGAGTTGTCATGGCAGTGGGGACTTGAAAGTCTGATGTCATCCTTTTGTCAAGAGGTAAGCCTACATAAGATTCTCTGAAAATTCTGCTGGGATCCCCAATAAAACTGGAAGGCAGGAGGTGTGTACTGTCCCTCTCCTCTCTGACAGGACCCACTCTCTCCCTTGAGAGTGTTCCCTTTCCCCTTTCCTATTCCCGTCATACACTCATGCCTGTAACTCTGAGCAGCTTGTCTGAAATCTGTCTGACTTGATTGTAAGAATTGGGGCTGAAGGGGGCCTTCACCTTGCCTCAGTTTCCCAGAAGGCCCCAGCCCTGTAACAGCTGATGATTTGAAGGGAAAATATAATGAAGATAGCAAGATAAGGACTGATATCCATAAGGTCAAGCTAGAGGCTACATACCTGCAACTCCACATTGACCATCTTAAGACCCGATTTCTGTGATGATCACAAAGTGATCTCATACTCGCTGCCCTATCATTACCCTTTCTGACCTAGTCATTAATGCACGATGCAAAGGTCTTCACCCTCAGGGGACTTCCTTTTTCTTCAAGTTCCTTTGTTCTCATCAAAATTTCCCCTGCTTCCTTTTCTTACTGTCTGAATAAATAACCTGCCAGTTTATAACCAAACTCACACATCTTCTCTCTTTCTTTTTTGTTCGAAGGAAGTATTTAGACTAGGGATGAAGAGAGTTTGCCAAAAGGCCAGTGACCTGCATTTTTTGAGCAGAACAGCAATCACAGTTTGCCAAAGGCACAAAAGAAAAAGTTAGTGATTGTTGCTGTATATCATGATGGAGGTGCTACTTCCTGTGCTCTATTTCAAGTTGTTCTGTTGAAACTGGATGTTCCACACAGAGTCAATGGAGCAAAGAAAATAAAGCCAAGGAAATGAGCAATTTCCTTTGATAGATGTCACCAGGGTCACAATGAACATTGGGACAAAATATGCTGTATAGGAAGGCAACTTAGTCATGCAGATTGTGTGAAATCTAATCAAAGATCTGAAAGCCTCCAACACTGAACCACTGGTTATTTTCTGACAAAATTATCCATTTGGTAATGAAATAAAAACAATTAGAAGGAAAATACAAGTTTTAAGCTCTTATCTTGTTTCCTTGATGGATCCACATCACATATGATATCTGAGCTTTTAGCAAATCTTTCAGTTGGGAATTCCTATCATGCCTTTCAATTGGTTTCTCTTTTAAAACTTTAGAATAAAAAATGACCACTATCTACTCAAATCATTTCTTATTTTGGATTAAATGTAGATTTTTGTCTTGTTTTGAAATGTTGCTTGAAAAATCAATGTGAATATAAACAGCATCTGAGATGAAATGCAGAACAACTCTTTTAATATAGAACTTGTCATCTATTTAATGACCATATGATGCAAAATTTCAAAATAGTATTTTAATAATAGTATTTGTAAATTTAATAAATATTTTAATATTTTAACTTTAAACACTATAATGTTTAATGTCAAATGTTAAATATTGTCAATATTTAAATAGTATATACAGATTAAATTAATTTTATAAGCATTTGAAATATTTTAAAATGATTTAAGTCACATTTTTGAATCCTGGAACCAGAATTACAGAGACTTCAGAGAGCAATTCAGCACTGTGTATATGTCTGAAACAACTGGGTCAATATGATTTTTTAATCATATAAAAGAAGTAAATGTAGGGGGTGGGGCTGTAGCTCAGTGGCAGAGCGCCTGCCAAGCATGCTTGAGGAACTGGGTTTGATTCTTACCATATAAAAATAAACAAATAAAATAAAGGCCTGCTGTCTATCTACAACTACAAAAAAAAAAATTAGAAAAGAAATAAATGTTAACAAAATATATACATTGGACATATTCATGAACATATTGATCCCTTTTGGTTCTTCTCTATCAGAAAGAGGCATTAAGTGTACATTGGCCTCTCAGACACTGTAAAACTGTCAGTATTGAATATGTGTTTGGCCAGATTAAAGCCAAATCATTTGAAGAACAATTTGTTAAAGGAAATTAACCCGATTATTGATTACTCAGGGTGATGTGAACTAGAGAGATGAATAGCCAGATGAATGGTCTGACTAACCCATTACTTCATGGATTTCCTCATGGACTTAGAGAATGTTTTCACTTTTAAGGAGATATGTGACAAGGTCGTTTTCAAACGTTTCTTGCCTGACTGGGGATTGAACCCAGGGTCTTTGACTTACAAGGCAAGCATTCTACCCACTGAGCTATATCCCCAGCCCCAAATACAGCCATTTTTAAATACTAAGTGTGTGTATGTGTGTCTGTTTGTCTCTGTTATATGTAAGTTCTATATCCTTAAAAATGGACCAGGCAAACATTCTAACAGCACTATATTTACTAAGACATCCTACTTAGGGAAGAGAGCTTGGAGGAGTTGGTCCCTCTCTTTTTTTCAGACCCAGTATAGAATAAGCTTGAATCCTTTCTATCAACACTTGCCCTTCAAATATTGGTACTCAGGAGGCAGACAGCCCCAGCGTCTGAGCTGAATGACAGTTTTGGAGAAATGTGCCCTGCAGGTTGGCCTTCTGCTTTCCTACCAGGAGAAGCAGGGATGGCTGGTGAAGAGGTGACTTGGCTGCTCATGGTCAGCTGAACATGTAGTCAGGACTTGAAGGACATCCCAGCTGCTGTTGAGAAAGCTTTCCACACCCCGGAGTCTCCCTTCTTTCCTGTTTGTGGCACTGGCTGTCCATAAATGCCTTGTTGATGGAAAGGAATGAAAGGAAAATAAGAGAGAGAGAATATAGTCAGGGAAAAACATCTGGAAAAAATTTATAAGTATTTGCAAAATGTTTATTTGGAAAAAAAAATGAACATTATTGATTGATTTATACTCTGCCGAGAGGAGTAACATGGAAAACCTTACTTTAATAGAGTCTAATTGAGTTTTGGGTCATACAAGTTTTATAGCACAATCAATCTGTCTTTAATAAATGTTAGATTTTCTAGTTTGAATCCCTGTGAGCCAATTTGAAAACTCATATATTTAAAATATTATATGACTTTCAGCAACTCATGTGGAAAATAACGAAGTGCTTAAGTGAGCAAGAAAATATGGTAAAAACTTTGCACATTTTTTTCACTTTTATCCTCAGAAGTACTTAAATCAAACAATATCTACAGAAGCAAATTAAAATGGAAACTTAGGTGAGCAGTTAACCAGATAATTCTTTTGCCAGGGAAGAACCTTATGTTTTCTGTTTGTTTGTTTTTTCCTTAACAAAATTGTAAGAAGGTGGAGGGGCTCTCTGTGTGGACTAGTTTGATATACTAATTTTTATTTAGCTTGCATTTCCCCCTAATTCTGTACAACTCTGTTCATAGAAATTTGTCAAAGTTCTAGATACATAAAACAAAATCAAGTATGCATGTGCATGATGGCTTGGGGTGTGTGTGTGTGTGTGTGTGTGTGTGTGTGTGTGTGTGTGTGTGTGTGTGTGCTAATTGCAATGTCAATTGATGTTTTTAAAAATATCACCACAATGGTTTTAATGAAAGGGTAACCTGCCTCAGTTTAGAACTCACTGTATATTTTCCTTGGACTTTGTCCTCTTGCTTAGAGGAAATTACTGCTGTTTCAACAGAGCCTCACATTTCTTTAATCTCATTCCTGAGGGCCTTGGCCTGATGCCTTGAATATCTTTTCTCTCTATCCTCACTCCTTTAGGCATCTCACGATTATTCATGAGTATGTAAATTTAACAATCAAATCTATACCATTAACCCTAATTTCATCCCTCCAACTATAGGCCATTAATTTCTCCTTCCTTGAACCTCATTGCAATGTAAAATAAAAACATCAAAATTAAACTTTCAGTATTCCCCCTCAAAACCTGACCCATCTGCCACATCCTCCCATCATATTTAAGAATAACTCCATTTTTCAGATTGCCCAGGCTAACAATTTTGCACTCATTCTCAACTCTTCGTCTTATTCCACTTAAAATTTATCTAGAAATCTTGTCAGTGTTACCTTCAAAACAGATTAAAAAAAAAAAAAATCCAAATACCTCTTCTCACTGCCTCTGCCAGATTCCTGGTCTTGAGCCATCATTGTCTAGAATTGCATGCTCACAGTAGCTTTGTAAATTGTATCCCAGCTTCTACTTTTGTGTCCTCTACCCCAGTTTTCTCTCATCTAAAATTCTGCAACACTCCATCTCACTCAGAATAGAGTTGAAGCTCTTACTGTAACTCGGAAGGCTGTTTCTCACTTTCTGATATCACCTCCTGTCATCCTCCTCCAACTCAGTCTTCCCCTCTTGCCTTGCTTGATGTACCTGGAACACATCAAAGGCACTCCTGCCTTAACACCTTTGCATGGAATGTCCCTTATGCCTGGGACATACTTTCAAGAAAGAGCTGCAGCTTTCCCCAAAACATGTACCTAATTCTAAATCCCCTCCCAATTTTGAATTATTACTAGTTTAGTCTGTTGGAGCTACTATAGCTGTCAATTTGTTGGCTAAAATAAGATTCATTTATCACACCTCGAAAGCCAGGAGGTCCAAGATTATGGTGCCATCAGATTCTCTATCTGGTGAGGGTCTGCTTTCTGGTTCATAGATGACATCTTCTCACTAGGTTGGAAGGGGTTAAGAAGCTCCCTGGAGTCTCTTCTATAAGAGAACTAATTCCATTTTAAGGGCTTAAGCTGCCTAATCTAATCATCTCCTTAAAGGCTCTACCTCCTAAGACATCACATTAGTGATGAGGGTTAACATCTGAATTGTGAATGGTGGGGCACAAACATTCAGGTCATCGCTACTCTGCCTCTATCAACTTAAGTTACTTCCACAGATTTGCATTTCTGTTGTTGTTGTACTTAGGATTGAATCCAGGGGAACTCAATTACTGAGCCACACCCCTGGCTCTTTTTATTTTTTATTTTGAGACAGGGTCTCTCTAAGTTGCTTAGGACCTCAATAAGTTGCTGAGTCTGACTTTGAACTTGCCATCCTCCTGCCTCAGACTTCTAAGCCTCTGGGATTACAGGCATGTGGCACCAAACCCTACTAGCCTGATCCGCATTTTCCAACAATCCTTCAGAGACTCTTCTTGCTCTGTGGTTTGCACTCTGAGAATATTAGAATTTTGCAATGCTGAAGTTCAAAATAGTCATCACAATCGTTCTGAAACTTTTATTTAATAAACCACCCTTGCTTTTCTTTTCAATTATTTGGCACATGAATCCAATACCATAAAGCTTACTGAATATTCTGCCAAATAAAAATTGCAGTGAATCTAATAACTTCATTCATTTATTTATTTTAGGCTATGATTATTCAACCTATGAAAGTATTTTCTCACCCCATTAATACCTACCCATTTCTTACTACCAAAATCAGGAAGGCAACCAAAATTCTGTGCCATTAAAATGTAGGGGCATGAAAGTACTGAATTCATAGAGGCTGCAGAATAGGAGATGGGAGTGGAAAGAAGGGAATGCAATAATGACAGGGGAAATCTGAAAATATTAAAGGTAAAATTTGTCAACTTGGTACCTAATAACAGGTAGGACTTAGCAGTCCAAAGCAACTGACTTCTAATTTTGGAATTGCAACTTCTTTACTTTGTGACCTTTGGCAAGATACAGATCCCTTCTGAATACTAACTTCCTGGGAACAAAACAGGGCTAATATTACCCACTGTGCAGAGTTTTTCACTTCACAGGATGAAATGGGATCACCATCTGCTAAGCATCTACTTATCGGTGGCATTTGATAAGCACTAATAAGTGGTCATTTTCATTGTTATTGTCTATATTACCAATTTCCTCAGGAGCAGACTGAGCTAGTAATGTTGCAACTGAGTACTCTTCAATCATTTCCCTATTAGTCATTATGACCACATAACAAGCGCCCAGAAAATCTCCTCGGCATATAACTATCTGCATTTCTTTCTTGCTCATAAGAATACAGTCTGCAGGAGATATTTCTGCTTCAGATTGTGGGGACAAGAGCTGCTGTGCTTTACAACCCAGTTGGCTACAATAGCTGCGCTATAAAGACGTTTATCCGCCCGCGCCCCAGGCCAATACCCCTCTATTGGCAATGGAATAAAGAGAACAGGGTACGCTCAACGTTGCCTATTTCAAAAGCCTATTTCAAAATCTGTTTGTAGCATGGTTACTTAATACCCCATTGGCTACAGGAAGCCACGTGGCTATGCCAATGACAGGGAAGTAGGCCCTGGTTTTGGTGGGAAAGCCTAAAAATTCATATGGCTATGTACATAAATAGTGGGGAGGGGAAGGAAATGAGACAGTAATTCAAATTTCAAGAATATCTTAGACTCGAAAGAAGAGAGAGCTGCCAACAAAAGTTCAGTTCCTGCTTCCTTAGGCCCAAACGTGAGAAGGGACGGGGAACCTTCCTAAAAGGCTGATGTTAAATGAGCAGTATACAATAATATTCTAAATTGGAATTCCTGAAACAGTTTTCCATGTAAAAGCAAGATTTAATGTCATGAGGATAACCCATGAAAATACATCTAGTGCTAGAATTATTTCCTCGGGATACAAAAGAAAAATATAAAACACTTACATATTTAATATTATTAACTATTAAGTGACACATTCAATACATATTTATTGGACACCCACTATATGCCAGGCAGCAGGTTGTATTAATAACTAATAATGTTAGCATACCATTTTTTTATTAGTGCATTATAGTTATATATAATATTGGGGTTCATTTTGACATAATAATCATAAAAGTATAAAATATAATTAACTTCACTTCAGTCCCCAGTACATCTCCTTTCCTTCCCCTCCTCCCTCCACATTACCCCTTCTCTATTCTATGGGTTTTCTATTTATTTATAGTTTTGTTTAAATCCGTGCTTTATAGACACAAAGGTGAGATTCATAGTGATGTACCCATATAAGCACATAGCACAGTGTGGTCAATTTCATTCCACAATTCCTCTTTTCTTGTCCCTTCTCCTACCTCCCTACCTTCCCCTTCATCCCCTTCTTCTACTTCACTGATCTTCCACCTATTTTCATGAGATTCACTGAACCCCCCACCTTTTTTTTTTTTTTTTCCACCTTATTTAGGTCTAACTTCCATATATGAGAGAAAACATTTGATCCTTGACTTTCGAAGTCTGGCTTATTGCACCTAGCATGATATTCTTCAGTTCCATCCATTTAGCAGCAAATGCCTTAATTTCATTCTTCTTTATGCTAAGTAATGTTCCATTGTGTATAAGTACCATATTTTCTTTACCTATTCATCTACTGATGGGCATCTGGGATGGTTCCATAGCTAGGCTATTGTAAATTGGGCTGCCATAAACACTGATGTGGCTGTATCACTGTACTATGCTGCTTTTAGTTCTTTTGGATAAATGCCAAGGAATGGTTTGTACACTGGATCATATAGTGGTTCCATGCCTAGTTTTTTGAGGAATCTCCATACTGCTTTCCAGAGTGGTTGTACTAACATTAAGGCCCACCAACATGTGACCGACACCATTTTTGCTGCATCCTTACCAGCAATTATTATTATTTGTATTCTTCATCATTACCATTCTGACTGAAGTAAAATGAAATCTCAGTGTAGTTTTGATTTGCATTTCCCAGACACTTAGAGATGATGAACATTTTTTCATATCTTTGTCAGCAATTCACATTTCTTCCCTTCAGAAGTCTCTGTTTAGTTCTTTTGCCCATTTATTAATGGTTGCAATGATAAATAGAGATAGAGATTTCAGTGAAAAAGGGGACTTGGGTTACGTGGAGATAACAATACACAGTAGAAATTGAAAATAACCTAATTGCTGGGAGCGGTGGTACATGCCTGTAATCCCAGCAACTTGAGAGGCCGAGGCAGGAGGATTGCAAATTTGAGGCCAGCCTCAGCAACTTAGCAAGGACTTAAGTAACTTAGTGAGACTCTGTCTCAAAATAAAAAATCAAAGAAGGCTGGGGACGTGGCTCAGTGGTTAAATGCCCCTGGTGGGTCAATCTCTGGTACAAAAAAAAGGAAAAGAAAAAGTAAAAAGAAACCTAAGAAAGGCAGTGGAAGATGCAAAAGTTACCTGCACTGAGATGTGTCTATATATATTAGGGAAATCAGTTTTTAAATCTATAATTTCTATAGAATATCAATAAAACATGAAGATGACTCTGATTGGAAGTAATTTGATTTTATGTTAAAATCTAATTTTCTGACATAATTTCCTGATATATATATACGTGTGTGTGTATATATATATATATATATATATATATATATATATATATATATATATATTTATTTCTAAGTAATTGGTAAAATGAGCACTTGAAGCCTGGTAAGAAAAAACAGATGGTGGCCTGTGAGAAATTAGCTCCTTTGAATACAGTGCTGGCCAGGCAAGGGAATCATGACAGGGCTCAAATGCAGTGAGGAAAGATTCACAGAAGCCATCTGATTGAGCACACTTATTATCTCTAAGTCATTATCTCTTGCAGATCAGTCATAATTTTATTTGGTTGGATAATCACACACAAGCCCGTGTTTTAGAAGAATATTTTTCATTTCACCTAATGAGAAACTGGAAAGGAAATTCATTTTTGACCAAAGCAAAGTGCTTAGAAAAACAGTATAACTTTGTTTTGATAAGGTCAATCTTAGTAAATAGACAGAAAATTATGTATTTGATTTGATGGTATCTTACTATTAGAAATTAATTAAACCATGACAGAGTAGGTTCCATGCTGAGAATTATTTACCATTTTCTACAAACTTGTTAAGTTTTTTATATTTTTATGTATGGGCATATGCATAGTACATTTTTACTTTTCTCCAAAAAATTTTTTTCTAAAAAAATGAATAAAATTTCCCAAGTTTAATTTAAGTCATTATGGTGGTTGCTAATGGTATTTCCTACAAAGGGAAAAAAGGTTCTTAACTTTGCAAACACAATAGCACGTTTAAATTACATGAACTTTTTTGGAAAAAAAAAAAAAAAGATTAAATAATTGTACTGAATATTTAAGTATGTTACTCAAACTTATACATTTCATTTTTTTCTATGTATAAAATTCATGCATTCCTAAGCAGATTTCCATGAGTCCAGACTTGTTTTTGAGATGAATGTCCTATATGATCATTTAAGAGTTATTTTAGTTTTCAGGAGCACATTCTCAACACTTCAGTGGAAATATTTCTCCCTGTCACCCCAGTGCTCCTCAGCAATATCTGTTTGTTGAGCTGTCCTATGTAAAAATGTAAACTGACTGGAAATCCTGAACTCCTCTGAAGCACAGACTCTCATCAATATAAATATTTCCCTGATAATTAGGAACCACTTTGTCTTCCCTGCTGAATTGGAATAACTCATTACCTTCTACAGTCACGAACCTCCATGTGACCACAATTATTAACATCTTTCCTTCTTATTTTACAATGTCATTTTTGCCATGTATTGGCCACACTCTCTGCCTCAGGCTCTCCCTGAAATAAGCAGAACAATTTTTTAAAACCACATTGGCTGGCCCACAGTAATAGGAGGAGAGTTAGACAGCTATGCAAAGGTTAAGAAGTCAGGAAACCACCCTAGATCATACATCAGTTCATATTTGGTGAGAAAACTACTGTTGTGATGGAGAGATTAAAGAGGGGGAAAGAGGAAGAGGAGGAGGAAGAGGGAGGGGAAGGTGACAGGAAACAAAAAAGAAGAAAGAGTGGAGGGAGGAGGAAGAGGTCAAAGAAGATGAAAGATAATTTGTCATAGCTTTCTATCTGTGCTAGTGCCTCTCAGGTAAGACCCATGTCTATAACTTAGCCGCAAGGCAGGCTGGAAATGCAGGCACACAGCTTTCTTGACTCATCATTATAAGTGAATGTTCCTCCTCACCAAGCTCCAAGTGGCAATTTCTCATACATAGAAATGGGTTCATATCCTGGGAGGACAACAGGAATACCACCAGAACCTTATGGATATGTGATATTATTCGTCAGGTTTGAAATACTAATATTTATGAGTTTAGAACAGTAATATCATCAACTTGCATATGAGAGTATAACAGAAGGAAAGAACAACTAGAAATAAATAACCCTCCCAAAAAAACCCAAAATAAGTAAAGCAGAGGGGAACGCTACACATTACATCCTACCCTGAATATTCATAATACTCAGGAGCATAAAAATCACCCTAAAATTCACAAAGAGAGGGGCTGGGACTGTAGCTCAGTGGCAGAGCACTTGCCTAGCACATGTGAGGCACGCATAAAAATAAATAAAGTAAATGCATGCTGTCCATCTACAACTACAATTTGTTTTTTTAATTCAGAGAGGAAAATGTGAAATAAAATTAAAACCGAAATTTTCTAAAATGACTTTGAAGTTATTTTAAAAGACTGATCTTACAGTAAACCCATTAGGCATCTAACCAACAACTATTTGCACTCCCACTAGATTAGATTTCTTTCTAATCTTAATTTTGTCCAGGGATGCACGATGTTCCACATGATGTCTAGACAAGGTCAAGTTCATCCGCGGTCCTGGGCACAGTAACTGCCTGGTGATGCCCATGATTGATTTCACTGGGGCAAGTGGCATATTTTCATCTAATAAGATGTTAATGGATGCTGACTGGGGATTTCTTGAAAACATCCTTTAATCTTACAAATAATTACAAGTAAGAATTGAACTCTCTATTCCAACGGACTTGGCCATGCCTGGATGTGATGTCTAACCATCGAAGTCATCTTGCAGCCACAAAAGGGGCCAGACTGAGGACAAACACTGTGTAAGAGCAAAGGAGATCCTAGAAAGTCAAAACAGTGTCAATGTCTATATTGTACCATGTACTCATTATACAAGAGAGGGCACTTTCTTTTTAAGCTTTTCCAAAACATTCTAAATGAAACACATTGAACGTCTTGTAAAACATATTCCACAGGATTTCCTTTAGAAACTAAGAATATATAAACTTATGAGATTCTAAACCTTGTTTTGGATACAGACTTCCTAGTAAATATTTCCCTTATGGATGAGCAAACAAAATCATGCCGTTCCTACATTATAGTTAATAGGTCGCCTTTCATTTGACTGCATAGTTATAGATCATTAATCAGGCAAATGATAACATTTTTGAAACCCACAATGTATGTTTCCCTTCTTGGCACCAATGTGGCTAAAACTATCAAATATGTCACCCTCTGTCACTCAAGAAACATAATCTAGCATTAAACTCAGCATGGGAGAGAAAATATTGTTTACATCTGAATTGTTTAATGTCTGAATTTGTGGTTTGAACACATCGTAGGGAAAGTTAGACTGATGTTCTTTGGAGGCAAAATATCCATACTGGCTAGATGGCACTTTTCTGACACATTGCAAATGCTTTTCCAAATACACCACCTTTACTTAGTGCTCATGCTCTCCAGTCAACTTATCATCAGAAAGCCTGGCAAATTGTTGGAAAACTGATTGTAGTTTACATTTAAACTATACAGTACATTTATGAAAGCAAGTATTTGAGGGATGAAGACTCAGAGACATTGGCTGTAACAACACAGTTATCAACAGATATGGCGTCTGTTGTTACATGGCAGTGTCTCCATGGCCCACCATCACCACGTAGCTTCCAGAACACAATCTTCCCTGGGCCAGCAGCTTCTCCTTGGGGAACCATGACCTTCTGCTTACTAACAGCACCAGGAAGCTCTGCCTCACTGTGAAATTCAACACAGGAGATGAGGTGCTGAGGGTGGAAAAATTAGCGGAGGAAGACAGAGCAGAGAAAGGGAAGAAGCAGGCAGCAGGAAGCAAGTCCTCCCCATGCCTCATGCTAGCTCTGACTTTAACTCTTTCTCCTGAATCTGTCTGCATGGCACATTTTCTTCTAACATTTATGAAGACTGGAAGAAAAAGAGAAAGCACCTAGCTACAAAAAATAACTTACAATAACTATTTTTATGGTTCTATTAGTCCACCGTTAGAGAAACATCTGAAGCTGGGTATTTAAAAAGAAAAGAGGTTTATTTACCTCACAGTTTTGGAAGCAGAAACTCCAAGATTGGGTGGCTTTATCTGTTCAGCCCCGGGAGAGGGTCCTCTAGGCTGGGTCACAATATGGCAGGCATCATGATAGAAGCACTTGAGAGAGGGAGAGATCACATGGTGAGATAGAAAGCCAAGACCATTTTTGTTCTTGTACTATGACTTGCTCTTTTGAGAGCTAACTCTGTAAAACCAGCCTTAATTCCCTCAGCAACTTAGTGAGGTCCTAAGCAACTTAGCAAGGTCCTGTCTCCGGAAAAAAAAAAAAAAAAATTAGGATTGGGGATGTGGCTCAGTGATTAAGTGCCCTTAGCTTCAATCTAAAAAGGGAAAAAATCCAAATCATAACACTGGCTTCGGACCTTTTCTATTAAGAGGTTTTGATAAGTGTTCTTAAAATGATGAATTTCATTTTCTTCTTCTCCTTTCTTAAATATTTCTAAATTTGCAATGCACATAACTAAATCCTAAATCAGGTATTCAGAATCAGGTATTGTTTTTTTCCTTTATGGCATATGAGTATCTGCATATTACTTCATTCCTGTTTACTCTAGTTGAGAATTGACCTTAAAGTGTAGCTCTCGCTAGCTCACATTTTCTTATTGCATCCCAAAGGTTCCACCAGGAAACTTAACCTAGTTCAGTGCCCATGGTAGAGACATAGAACATAATGTAAGTGTATATAATATTTTTCATCCCTAAGGAGTCATTTGACAAGTTTACATTGAGGTTTACAGCTGTGAGACATTGAAACCTGAACCAGAGCTGTCAATTTGTAATTCTATGCTTTATATGTTGATTTCATTTTTTCATACTTTCATTGAATTCACTAGTTCATTGTACAAATATTTATTTAAAGGTAATTAAAACAGCTGTATTCTTTTGACAATTTTATGCTTTTATTAGCACATTTTGATTATACATAATATTAGGATTCATTTTGACATAATCCTACATACATGGAATAGAATTTGCTCCACTTCAGTCCCCAGTACTTCCTTGTTCCCTCCCTTTCTCCCTGTCCCTGTTCCCCTTCCTCTACTTTATTGCTTCTATTTATTTATTGCTTTATTAGAATTAGTGCTTCATAGATATACAAAAAGGTGAAATTCACTGTGGTATGTTCACATATGCACATAACACAATTTGGTCAATTTCATCCCCCCATTCCTCCTCTTCCCATTTTCCTCCTTCCCCTTAGCCCCTTCCTCTCCTCTGTTGATCTTATGTTTTCATGGGATTTCCCTCCTCATTGTCTTCCCTTATTTTCGTTTAGTTTCCCCATATGAGAGAAAATATTTGACACTTGACTTTCTGGGTCTGGCTTATTTTACTTAGCATAATGTTCTCCAGCTCTATCCATTTACCAGCAAATTACATAATTTAACTCTTCTTTATGGCTGAGTAAAACTCATTATGTATATATACCACATTTTCTTTATCCATTTATCTGTTAATAGGCACTGGGGCTTATTCCATAACTTGGCTATTGTGAATTGCACTGCTATAAACTTTGATGTGCATACTGTATAACTATAGCATGCTGATTTTAGTTCTTTTGAATACATATTGAGGAGTGGAATAGGTGGGTCATATGGTAGTTTCATTGCTAGTATTTTAAGGAATCTCCACACTGCCTTCAAAGGGTTTGTACTAATTTGTAGTACTACCAATAACATATGAGGATATCATTTTCTCCACCTCCTTGCCAGCATTTATTACTTTTATTCTTGATGATTGCCATTCTAACTGAAGTGAGACAAAATCTTTTTTAAAATTTTTTTATAGTTGTAGATGGACATAATGCCTTTATTTTATTTATTTTTATGTGGTGCTAAGGATCGAACCCCATGCCTCACACAAGCTAGGCAAGTGCTCTGCTGCTGAGCTCCAGCTCCAGCCCCAAGACAAAATCTTAATGTAGTTTTGATTTGCATTTCCCTGATTACTAGGGATGTTGAACTTTTTTTCTCCCCACATATTTGTTGGCCAATTCTTCTTTTGAGAAGTGTCTATTTAACTCTTTGGCCCATTTATGAATTAGGATATTTTGGTTTTTGTTACGGTGTTTTTTTAGTTCTTTTTATATTCTGGATTCTCCTCTCAGAAAGTGGCTCAAAAAGATCTCCCATTCTGTAGGCTCTCTCTTCATACTCTTGTTTTCTTTGCAGTGCATAAACTTCTAATTTGATACCATCCCACTTATATTCTTGGTTTTGTTTCTTGTGCTTTAGGAGTCTTTTTAAGAAGTTGGAACCTGTGCCAATATGTAGGAGTGCTAATCCTATGCTTTCTTCTCGTTGTTGCAAAGTATCCGATCTAATTAAAAGCCATTGATCCACTTTCAGTTGACTTTTGTGCAGGGTGAAAGAGAGGGATACTATTATCTTTGTTTGATGATGACATGATCCTATCTCTAGAAAACCCCAAAACTCTACCAGATAACTTCTAGAACTGATAAACAAATTCATCAGATTAGCAGGATACAATATCTATATTCACGAAGCAATCATTTTCCTATACTCCAATAATGAATATACTAACAAAGAAATTAGGAAGGCTGTCCTTTCACAATAACCTCAAAAAAGAAAAAAAAAAAAAAACTTGGAAATAAATCTAAACAAGGAGGTAAAAGACCCTGACAGTGAAAACTCCAAAACAGTGAAGGAGGAAACTCAAGAAGACACAGGAAGATGGAACGACCTCCCATGTTCATGGATAGGCAGAATTAATATTGTCAAAATGACCATTTTACCAAAAGCAATTGTAATGGTTGATTTATATTGTTAACTTGATTAGATTAAGAGATGGTGATGATTATTGGTCATTTGTATTTCTTCTTTTAAGAAGTGTCTGTTTGGTCTGTTTAGCTCTTTTGCCCATTTATTAATTGGGTTATTTGATGTTTTTTGTGGGTTTCTGTTTTTGTTTTTGCTTGGTAATGGCATTAAAACAGACATGAGGAACCGAACAGTATAGAAGACCCAGAGACAAATCCACATAGATACATTCATCTGATATTCAACAAAAACATAAGATGGAGATTTATGTTTTCCAGGTGTTGATCCTCTATTGAATCTGAGCATATGCCAGCAATTCCCAACACATCCCTAGCTGAAACCCACTCCCCACCTGTCTCCTAACAACTCTGACAACAACTGAGTGAGGTACTCTGTGTGGTGAGCTGCTTTCTGAGATGCTTCCTAGTGAGCTCTACCTCATCCTTCTGCTTGAGTGAGGGCTGGATCCAGGGACATACCACTAATGAAGGATGTCACTTCCAAGGACCAATAACAAAGATGTGTGAGTTCTAAATCACTCACCCTTTCTTGATCTCACTTGCTTGCTTTTTTGAAATTGAGCTGCCGTGTTGTGAGTTGTCCCGTGAAAAGAGAGGCCTATAAGCCAAGGAAATCAGGGCCAGCAGCCTGCAGGGAACTAACTCCTGCAACAACCATGTGAAGGAGCCTAGCAGGAGATTCACCCCAGCTGAGCTTAAAGAGAACTGCTGTGCTGTCCACATCTCGATTGCAGCTTTGTCCCAGTGAGCCAGAGGATCCAGGTAAGCTATGCCTGGACGTTTTGCCCACCAAGATGGTGAGAGAGTAAATGTGTATTTCTTTAATCAATTAGTTTTGGAGTAATTTGCTATGTAGAAGCATATAACTAACACAATAAAACTGATTATTAAATACAGACATGTATATTACATATATTAAATATATAATATTACTTTGTTATATATGCATATATAATAATCACACATATTATATAGATATAAATATAATTATTTAGCTGACTGTATTTGTTTTTATAATTTATTGACATCTTTCCTAATAGACTGAGGGGGTGGTGTGATATCTTTGGAAAATTAAGAAAAAGAGCATAGAATTTTATTCTTAAGAATAAGAGTGTAGTTTAAGAAGATAGTTTCTTGAAGCTTTCCTCCTGAAACTTGGAACCTCATTAAATATATAAGATGTATTCTCAAGGAATCGATTGTGTATGTAACAAACCTCCCTGAAGTACAATCAACTCTCACAGAAGTGAAGAGCAGTAGTGAAGAACTGGAGATCAAGGCGAGTGGATCTGAGCCTCAAAACTTGCTTACCCGCCTTTGTCTATCCCTCAACCACAGGCGAGTGACTCACTCTTTGAACCTACTTCTGCATCTGTCAATCAGTAATATTGCAATAATAACCTCACTGGGGTTTGAGAAGGATTAAAGGAGCTGAAAGGGGACAATATAGTTTCTGGCACAAAATTAAATACTTAGAAAGTGCTAACAATTACGTCTGGCTCTTAAGGAACTTTAATGTACATTATCTCATTTAATTACAGGTTCAACATCCCTAATTTGGATATTAATGTAATCTGAAATGCTCCAAAATTCAGAACTTTTTAAGGTTCAACATGATGTTACATGTAGAAAATTCCATTCCTGGGCTCACGTGATAAGTCACAGTTAAAACATAGACAAACTAAAACTACTGTATAAAATTCCCTGGGGGTATATGTATAAGGTATTTATGAAACATAAATGAATTTCATGTTTAGACTTGGGGCCCACCCATAAAACAGCCATATCTATGGTAATTTTCTAAAATCTAAATAATCTTAAATCTGAAACATTTCAAGTAAGGAAGACTCAGCCTGTATTAGGAGAAGCATTTGTGGAGCATTGTTTGACCTGATTTCATCATATAAAGAAAGCCACAGGCAGGAGCCTGCCATAGCCAGGTTGCCTGAAGGATCACAGGAGAATTGAGCTGTTTCTGTTAAATGAGATAATGAATAAACAGGGCTCTACCAACCTCAGTTCTGCTGCACTCAATCAGGATCAACTGGTACTACTTGACTCCAGCTTAGTGGCCCGTCTACACACATGACCCATTCCATTCACATTCACCCCTGGGTTTTTCTTCTTTTCCAGATGCCACCCCACTAATGACAATAACAAACATCAGACCTAGAAATAAAGGCAAAGATCATTGATGCATAAAAGAGCTCCTTTCCACAAATATCTTGAGACATTTCAATAAAATGCATTCTGAAAATGTTCCACCTTTAATTCCTTATGAAATCAGACTCCCCGCGAAGGAGCAGATACCTTCGTCATGTTAGATAGCCTTACTAATTCTTACCATTTAAATTATATTTGTTCACATTACTAGAGAAATGCATTTACCAGGAATAAATAAGATTTGCATAGATTACAAATGCAGGGGGCTTAATAAAGCTAGCTTTGAAGAATCAAAGAAAAATAGGAAATCTATTCATTAAGAGCATTGCTGAATGTATTGTACTCTCTGATTCTCAGATTTTAAGCTCTGCATCAAACACTTTTTAAATAGAAAATGCTGGTACACCAGGATATGGAAACAACTGTTGCACTTCAGTCCTCATTAATCCTTTCTGAATGAAAACAAAATAAGAATCAATGCACAAAACAAATATGGTTTATGCATCCAATGCTACTTGGAAGTAAAAGCTGCAAAAGTTCCATTCAAATACTACTTACATTTCAATCTCATTTTATTATTTACTTACAACAGCCAAACCCCTGCTCTTCTCCCTCTCTTTCCCCAAATAAAAAAAAACTGCCAACATCACACATTAAATGCTAGCTACTTCATTGTCAGCTCTCATTACACCAAGGTTCCTTTTTATGTATGTGGTATTATGTATGAGTTTTATCTGATATTAATAAAAAGAAAAGTATCTAATTATTCACTAATAACTATGGACTATATGTCAGGTATTATTCTAAACTTTATAGAGGGATCTGATTAACTTCTTATACAAACCCTGACAGACGTTACTCTCCATTTTGTAGGTGAAAAAAAACTCATGAGATTAATCCAGTTTCTCAAGCATACATGATTAGTTAATTCATAGTCAAGTCAGGATCTGCACCCAACGCCAACCGAACCTCAGAGTCTGTTTCTTACCCTTCATGTTCCCTGTGGTACTAGGAATTGAACCCAGAGTACTCTACTGCTGAACTACATTCCCAGAGTTTGTGTGTTTTGTTTTGAGACAGGGTGTTGCTATGTTGCTGAGGCTGGCCTTGACCTTATGATCCCCTTCCTTAGCTTCCAGAGTAGCTGCAATTACAGGCATGCAGCACCACGCCTGGCTCTTCCTTGATTCTTCTCAACACTGTGACCATTCCAATCAAAAACTCAGGTGCAAACTGAAGAAACCAGCCTGGTGAAGGTGTTGGCATATTTCCTCAGTAGTAAGACCATCTTTCTACATCATGAAGAAGCCAGTCTGGTAAAGGTCTTGGTAAATTTTCTCATCAGTAAGAATATCCTGCTACTATCAATCATCCACAGAAATGAGCATAGCAGTAACGTTATTACCCCTTTCACTCTCCAACTCTCCCAAAGTTGAGAAGTGCAGGATCAGGAGAAGGACTGTTCCAGTTCTCCCAGTTCTACTTTTAATAAGAGCAGCAGAAAGTGAAGACAATGGCATGAACTCATGGGGAGAAAGCCACGTGTAACAAAGGGGTAGCATCTCCTATTATAAGGTGGTATTTTTTTCCAGGTGTTTAAAATAATGAATGTAAAGGGAGTTGAGTATTCTTGGCCAAGAGTCGGGGAGGGCATCTGCCCTGAGCTGCTACTTCAAGGCTAATGAAGTGCTATCCTCTTCCCCACAGAGAGCAAGAGGACAGCTATAGTGGCAGAGCTGTGTACAAAGGCGTAGGTGACAACACAGTTCTCAGAGGAATCAGAATTCTCCAGCTGCCCCCTTCCAAGCTCAGCCCACACAAAGCTGAAGCTTCAGCAAAGTGCAGAAGGAAAAGACATTTTCTTTGAAAGAAGATAATGCCTGATGTCAGACTTTGTGAATTAAGGCACTGTGTAATAGAGCCAAAACCAGCACTGCATAGACTTTGGTGTGGATCAGGAAAGAATAAAAACTTGATTATAGCTTCTGTTTTCTTTCAACCATCAGTCACACATTTCTTAATGTGAATTTCTTTCTTGTGTTATTCCTGGTAGTTGATTTGAATTTAGCATTAATAAACCTGACATCCAGATATAATAACTTATTTCTTGAATGTGTTCTTTATATTCAGACTTTTGTTTATTTTCTTTGAAGGGTGGCAGGTATTAAACATAAAACAGCCCTTTTGGGAAGCACAGCCTTTATCATAGGAAAGATGAGAGACGTTTTTGAAGTTTTCAGAATAAACATTTCCAGTATCTGTTATTTGAAAGGATACCAAACACACAGAGAGACATCCCTGCTTAAAAAAAACAAACGTGTTCATTGTGTACAGTATTTACTTTTTATTTATATTTGATTTTATTGTAAAAATACTTATCATGAGATAACTTTATAACAAAATTTTAACTGTACAATATACCTTTTTGTTTTTTTGATATCAGGGATTGACCTCAGGGGCACTCGACCACTGAGCAACATCCCCAGTCCTATTGCTGAGGCTGGCTTTGAACTCACAGTCCTCTTGCCTCAGCCTCTGGAGTAACACAATACCATTTTAAAAACCAACACATGCATACTGTATAACAAACTGTGTGCTATGTTTTGTTTTGATATTCTAGGGAGCTTTCGGAGTAATTTAGATGCTCTTTAAGCTGATATTCCACTCAACAGAAACAGACAGTAAATGTGTATATACTATTCAATAATGTAAGCTAATCAATAACAATGTCGTTTCAGATATAAAAAGGGCTATTTCAAATCATCCCAATTTGGCTTTTTATTTCTTCCTGTGAAACATGCCTTCTTATTGTAAATTGCCAATTTGAAAAGTTCATTATATTCCCATATAAAGCCCAAATAAATGATGACACAGGGTATTTTATTGGGGCGACTTGGAATAATAAATGTTTGTACAGCAGGCATTCCAGGGCAGTGTCCTCACTCTCGAGGTCAGAGTGATCGGCAAAAAGAGTGCTACAAATATCATTCAGCTCCTAAACTGACCTGTCGGAGACACTTGACAGTAGAGAATAAAGGTTGTAGCTGAGGCTAGCCAACAAGTCCAAATCCAGAAATTAGATACTCAGATGTTTCAAAAACAGTAATGCCAAGTGAGTCACATACTTGCTGAAATTCTCAGAATTTGACATTTTCACGTTTTAATATGACCAATTTATGGCTTCTTTGCTCATCTTTACCATCTCAATAGCATACTTTATAAAAAGTTATAAAAGGACTTATTCCATTGAATATGTGATGGTTTACTATTTTTGTTCCCTCTGCCTATATATGCTACTCACAAACCTGAACACTCCCTGCAACCTATGTGACTATGCACGAAATATATCAGGTATCTTGTGGCTGCTGCCACTAACATGGTGCATGGAAACCTGCAACGTCAAGACACATTATCAAATGAAAGGAATCAGGAGAATTGAAGCCATTTGTATGTGTGTTCATTCTATTATGGCAATAAAATATAGGAGATGATTAAAGGAGGAAAGGCTTATTTTAGCTCACTTTCTTGGAGGTTGGCCCTGTTTGCTTTTGGATCTGTGGCGAGGCAACATCTCATGGCAGGAGTGCAGGGCATAGGAAGCTGCTCACCACATGGCAGCCGGGAAGCACAGAGAAAGAGAGGAGGGTCAGGGGTCCCAGTATCTCCTTTAAAGGCACATCCCCAATAAGCTCAGCTTCCTTCCACAAGGCCACCCTCCTAAAGATTTTGCCACCTCCAATAATGTTGTAGGCTGGCAACAACACTTTAACACAGGGGCTTTTAGGGGATACTTATCCAAATTACAGCAGTATGTTGTTACATAAAATTTAATTTGGTCAATGTGAGATAATGGTAGGCGGGGGAAGAGTGCATCTCTATAAATCAAGCCACAGAGCCAGGCAGAATAGTTCACACCCTTAACCCCAGTGGCTTGGAAGGCTGAGGCAGAAGGATCATGAGTTCAAAGCCAGCCTCAGCAACTTAGTGAAGCCCTAAGCAACTTAGCAAGACTGTGTCTCTAAATAAAATATAAAAGAGGGCTGCGGATGTGACTCAGTGGTTGAATACCTCTGGATTCAATCCCCAGTACCACCAAAAAAAAAAAAAAAATGCCACAGCATAAGGTAGGGTGAGACCTGAGTAAGGTCATAAGGGACCATAGGAAAAACAAATGAAAAATCTCACTTTGCACTAAGGAGATGGGGAATCAGGAAACAATCAGAAGTATAAGACGGAATTGGCAAGAGGCTCTGAGGAGCTACTAGGGGCAGGTCATCTTTATCAAAGACATTAGGTGAAGTTTCACTAGAGACAGCAACCGAAGAGAAGAATGGGACAGTAGAGGGACCAAGAGTCTGGCCCCTCCAATCACACTACTTGGACTTGAATTCTGACTCTGCCACTTTCTAGCAAAGCAAGCTAAGTTGATGAAGCAAGTTACTTAAACTCTGCATGCCTCAATGCCCCAGATTTTTAAAAATGGAGGATGTAGATAAGAGTACCAATTTCACAGGGCTGTTTTATGGATTAAATGAAGCCTTCTGGAAGCAGACATCATACATGGCTCAGGGAAACAAAGTAGAGAGCTTTATTGCTGGCACAAAACCAGAATACATGCAATACAAAGGAATAAAAGAAAGTCCAGTTATTAAAGTAGGTTCAAGGATCAGAAGACCCCAGGAAAGGATTATTGAATGAACATGACCATTAGGATACTGGCAGAGAGTTAGTGAGCAGAATAGGATTGGTCCCAGGTGGGTCCATATGCAAATGTTAATGGGAACTTGCAAATGGAAGAGTCAAAAGCTGGACAGAGCACTGGAATTTAGAGGCCGCTGTTTATGGCCCTTCACTACTAGTAGAATTATTGCTTATTTACAGACAGAATAGGAAGACTTCCTCAGGTGTTTAGCAATCAAGGAAACCAGAGGCAGAGGATGGATCTCATCTTGACCTTGGTGGCATCTTCCCACTCCTCCTTCCTCTTCATGCCAATCCAGGTCCTCCACAAAAGCAGTGTGAGCAATTCTCACAAAACAAGGACCACATATTATAGCACACATTTAGCAGATGGATTTTTTTGTCTTGTTAACCTATTAACAATGACATATATTTTAGCTGAAGTTTAGAATTTGACTATATATTTCAAACACTTGAAAAAGAAACTAACCCTTAACTCCTATTATTTACTCTCTGTGATGGCTAGTCTATGGATCAACTTGACCAGGCTAAGGGATGCTCGGACACCCGGTAAAACATTATTATTGTGACTCGGAGGGTATTTCTGGAAGAGACCAGCATTTGAATTAGTTGACTGAGCACAGATGATCTGTCCTAACCAAAATGGACATCATTCAATCTATTGAGGACCCCAACAGAACAAAAACAAGGAGGAAAGACAAATATGGTCTCTTCCAGAGCTAGGACTTCCATCTTCTTTTGCCCTATTCATCAGAGGTTCACGGGCCTTCAGTCTGGGAGTTACACTACTGCTTCTTTGATCCTCAGGCTTTTCAGAATCAGGGTGAATCCCACTACTGGTTTTCCTGGTGCTCCAGCTTGTAGATAGAAGTCTCCTCAATAACAGGATCCAGTTTTAATCAATCTCTCTCCTATTGGTTTGGTTTCTCTGGAGAACTCTGATTAATATTCTTCTCAGCCATGGGGCACTCTTAAATAAGAATATGTTATACACACACACACACACTAATTAGATGCCCTTGTAGCTGTGTCTATTTCCAACCACTGACCATAACAGGGCCTAACACAGTGCCAATGAAATAAGTCCATAATTAATCACGAATTTAAAAAAAAATACGAATTCACAAAAGTAAAGCTAAAGTACATTTTCCTCATTAGGGACAAACAAAATTGTGTGATCAGCACATCGCTGATCTCCTATGACTCACAGACCAGTGGGATTTGCTAGACAGAGTGAGGTTTTCTGGTGACAATTCCTAATCTAGAATTTACCCCACTCTAACACCTCTATTTTAAGTCTCTGTTACTGTTTTGAAGTTTCAGAGTTAAAAACTGAATGTAATATTGCAGAATAAGAAAGCCAGAGGCTCTTTTTTAGTTTTTATTTTTAAATTTTGTGTCTTGTAGGAAGGTCTAGGAAGTGACCCTGTGAGGCCAGGCCAGGTCTCCTCAATAGATTCATCAGCTTTTAGTTTGTCTGCTTTTCTGGCCTGCAGCTCCTTCAATCCCAGGACACCAGTATATCCATCCCTTTCTAATTTTCCAGGTCATTAGACACCAGCCTTCGGAGAAATACCAGGTATCCACAATGCACTTCAGGAGATTGACACATTCCCTCCTAACTTAGGTTCTGAAGTCACAATACAGGGAAGGGATAAACAAAATACCTATTTCAGCCCAATAATTGTCTTTTATTAGCTGAATGATTTATTGGAGTCTGTACTCTGGGATTGTTCAGGCATTTATGTAAAACTATTTTTCATAATATCAATAAAAATGTGATAACTACCTGGGATTTAACTTTACTGTAGGCACTTCAATTCCAAAATCATTTATTAAACTGATACTTGGTGCTTGGAACAGTTTTTATCCCTCCTTATAGATATGCGTTGTGGTTTGCAGGTTAAGAAGGAAATAAGAAGTCCATGGATTGGACAACTCCAAAGTCAAGTAGATGGTGTGGTGTTTTGATTTTAAAAGTAAGAATGTTAATTTTTCAATAGCGAAAACACAAAGCACGAATGCAAATTAAGGGGTGTTGAGAAAGATTCATGATTTTGTTCAAATAAAGTGACGTTTTATGCATCAACACTACCAGCATATTACTTATCACAAGGCCACATGAGGAGGATTACCAGAGATCTGTGTTTAGCAACTTTAATTCTAATTCCTTGCTTCTGAGTACTGTGTGGTGGTAAGAACAAAAGGTTGGGGCCTTTCAGAATTAGAATTCCCATTTCTAGACTTATTCAGCCTGTGGGCCAAGTATTCCAACCTCAGCTTTGGTTTCTTATCTGTAAAGTGGCAAACATCTCTATTCCTCTCTTGGGGTGATATGGTGTTCAGTAATAATAGCTGCAAAGGCCTAGCATAAATGGTAGTTTGGGAATTCTGTTACTTCTTTTAAAGATATAACTGTGTATGTGTGTGTATGTGTGTATACACATACACATAGTATATATGCATGATATTTAAGTCAATATTAAATATACCTGGTCACTTAGAAATCCTTTAAAACAGCTTATCCTTTTACATTTTTCCTGATTTCCCTTCACCCTCTTTTACCCTCTAACTCTCAAAGTACAAGAGATTTGATAAAGTCTAGATAGATACAGGTGGCTTTTAAACTACTAGCATGGATGTCTACATTCTTGTTCCTTAAGATATAAGGCTTAAGAGGATATGGGAAAATACAGGGATCCAGGTGTATAAAAGTAAGACCTACTTGTCTTTGGAATCAGATAGATCTGAATTTAAATTCTAACATCACTTTTTACTAGCTGATTCATTTTAGATTAACCATGTTATTGAGCCTTAACATCCTCAACTGCAAAGCAGGAATAAATGAAAAGAACTTGACTAACTGTATTCAAGTTCAATAGAGTTTATATAAGACACCTACGAAAGAACAAGATAAGTCATCACTATATATTATAAGTATTATACAGTGATTCTTTTAAAAGTATTGGTTATTTTCTTTTTAATTTTTTTTTAGTTGTATATGGACGCAATGCCATTATTTATTTATTTTTTAATGTGGTGCTGAGGATCAAATCCAGTGCCTCACCCATGCTAGGTAAGCACTCTACCACTGAGTTACAGCCCCGGTCCCAAGTATCGGTTATTTTAAAGTCTTAAAATTTGTGAAAACTGTTGTCTCTGAAAAGAATGTTGGGAAGGAAATAAGAAAAATTTTAAGAGGAATTTAGATTTATGTCAAAGTTTCTGTTTTCAAAAATGTAAACAAATAATGTAAAAAGTTTGAGGACAGCCTCAGCAACTTAGCAAGGCCCTAAGCAATTTAATAAGACCCCGTCTCAAAATAAAATATAAAATATCAAAAGGGCTAGGGATGTGGCTCAGTGGTAAAGAGCCCCTGGGTTCAATTCCTGGTACCAAAAACAAAAAACCCACAAAACTTGTCTTATGAGGGTAAATTGAGAGAACTAATACAAAATTGTTAGTAAATCACATTTTAAAAGATGCTTGGTGTTATTTTAAACCAAAGTGGGTCATGGACAGGTAGGGGCTATGTGAAAGTCTCCTGGCATCAGAAAATTCTTCATAAATTCTGGCACTATGGGGATTAAAAGTACAGGCACTGGGAACGTGTCTGATTTGGGTCCAAACTCCTGTTCCCACTCTTAGCTAACTTACCATGAACAAGTTCCCACATCTGTAAGCTGCAACCTCATCCTGGACAAACCGCAGGTCATCTGACAGTTTTAACCTCCAGGATCATTGACATTCAAAACAGGGAATGACAGGAATTCAGCTCAGTTGTAGAGTACTTGCTTACCATACCTGAGGCCCTGAGTTCAACCCCAGCACATCAAATTAAATAAATAAATAAATAAGGATAATATCCATGTTCTAATACATATTGAAAAGTCCACAAAATTAAATTCATATTTTTTATCAGTTGATAGTAATAAGTATATATACATATATATATACATATATATATATACAGTTATGAATCAAGAGATTTGGATTCAAAATACCCTTATAAATGGTTTTTAAATATTATCTGTCATAAAGGTCAGACCTACCTGTATAAAATATGTAATTTCTTCCTTTTTATTCCTGCTGTTTTCTCCTCTTCTTTCTTCTTTGTTCATTTTTCTTTTCTTTCTCTTCCTTTTCCACTCCTTCTCCTTCTTTTCTTCTTCCTGCTCTCCTTCTTCTCTTCTTCTTCCTCCTTGTTGGAATTGAAAATATTTTTAATGAAAACTGAACTGGGAATTAAAAGACTACATCACTGGGATGAGTCATTATCCCATCAGAGCATCCCAGATAATGCTGCTTCACAAGAAAAAAAACAAAAAACAAAAAACAAAAAACAAAACCAACTAACCAACCACATACAACTGTTCACTGCATATCACCAAAAAGTAAATATAAGGCTAAACTTTATTTCTTAACCATCAACATGATCTGGTCATGTCCAGGCATCATCTATAATTATGATTTACTGATTTGTCATTAACATGACATGATTTTTACTTGCATAAATGGGTTTTTAATACTACTACAGGTCTTCCATAAAAAAACAAACAAACAAAAACTTACCCTAAACAGAAGGTAACAGAAAATGAACACAACAGAACAATGAAAATCTAGTTGGATAGTAATTCCTGAACATGGCTCTGAGCCTGAAGCCTCTGAATTCTTTCAAATAAAACAAGATTATCAAATGCCACCAATGGCTCTTTTTGATGTCACTAGAAAGATGGATCCATGAGATGTTCACAGTAGTTTGGCACTGGGTCTACGTATGGTTCACGACCATTATTTAAACTTCCCAGGGAAAATCCACACTTGGACATTCCTGCTCCAGCAGAGTGCCCCACAGAATTGGCTTCTCCGTTACCTTGTCTCTCTATCCTGACACCTTTGCCCTTTTTTTCTCCTAAATAAAGAATATGGGCTGAGATCTCTAGTAGCTGCACAATTTTTAAAAATCAAAAGTGGAAAAAAGATAAAATTCATGAAAATATTTATGAAAACGACCTTTGAGACTTATTAAAGAAAATGACCTTGAAGTCCCTAATGATAGGAGAGATGCCACTTAAAATGACATTGAAATACTTGATATCTGCCGTAGAGCAAAATGAATGAATTTCTGTACTTACCCTGGGAGTTTTGCAAATGTCTATATGCATAGTATATGACTTACTAGTGTCCTACTTGACTTGGAAATATCACTAATCATTGCTAAATAATTATGCTCCTTTTCTGCTCATAGTACAGAAGTTCTCAAACTTTAAGGTAAATGAGAACCAATCACTGTAGAAATTGGTAAAGTTGGAGAGACCAGATAAAACAGTACTTTCAAAAACCCAAGCCTGTGTTCTTTATTCACTTTTCATGTGATTCATATGTATCATCTAAAAATGACTTCTATAGATGTTAGAACTTCCTGGAAAGAAACAACTGAAAACTGAATGAACAAGATTCCTAGCAGCTTTGAGATTAAGGAATATGGCATTCTTACTTGAAATTGCTCCACATTTCTCTGTCTTTCCCTTTCTCCCTTCCTGCTTTTCCCCGTTCCCCAGTCCACTTTTTCCAAACATAAGATATATATGCCAAACCTAAGAACTACTCTTTGTTCCAGTTTTTGAAAATGTATTGGAAGATGGCTACCTGAGAGTCTCCACATTGAATTTCATATATTGTACATATTACACAGTCAGTTGGTCTATCTTAAGCATATGCTCTATATTTGGTAATTATCTATTCTGATTTAAAAAAATGATTACACATAGAACCAAATTTTGTTTATATATTGGTATGTTTAGATATGCTAACTGATGCAAACACAACTACATGTCTCTATGAGCTAAAAGGTACTCATATATTTTAGGAATAGATATACTATCTTATATAAATTTCCATTAACCAAAGTATCTAGCAAATTGTCTATTATAAAATTATAGATCTGGGTGGGGATATAGCTTTGTGGTAGAGTGCTTGCCTGGCAATTCTGATGCCCTGGGTTTGATTCCAATCACTATAAAAAATACTATTGTATTTATTAATAAAATAATAGACTTGCATAGATGCACTTATGTATAATAGACATATAGGCATATGTATATGTATATACATCTACAAATGTATGTGGGTGTAGACATGTGTGTATAAATAGATAGAAATGTATTTGAATAAATGATTCCTGAATCTCTAATCCTTTAAAGCTTTCCATTTAAACTCAATTTTTCTCACTACAGAACTACAAAAAACACTTATAGCTCATGTGCTTGTGAAAAATTCTAATTCCTGTTATTCTAACCCCCAATCCTACTAAAGGAGAATTTGTCTGGCTGAGTCCTGCCTGAACATTTAATAGTTCTATCAAAATTTTCCCCACTACAGTTTCAGGATAGCAAATAGTTTTGTCAATATTTACTGCCATCTCCTCAATATCTAAAACGAGCTGGCACAGAGTGAGAACTCTGTAAGTATTTTTTGAATGAATGAAACAGCCAAGATCATCAGGAGATTCTTTTTTTTTGTACCATTGTGCAAAATCTATAGTTCAATTCTACTAACACTGCAACCTACATGGAAGAGATTGCCCCATGTGCTGCAGAGGCATAACATCCATACTCTGCTTAGCCTGAAGTATCCTTGTAGCTCACTGATATTATTTTCATTCTCAGTTACTGCTCTGCAAATACAGACCTAATGCTATGAAGAAGTGGTTCCTAGTTAGGACAGATTTTGCCCCCATGAGGACATTTGGCAATGCCTGAACCCATTTTTGATTGCCTAGGTAAGGGTGTGCGTGTGTGCAGGTGCTACAGGTGGTGGTGGGACCTCCTGGCATCTAGTGACTGAAGAACAAGTGCACAGTGCACTTGAACAACCCTTCATGTCAATCACCTGTCTTTTATGAAATGTCAGTAGTGCTACTGCTGAGAGTGTACAGAAGCCTGCTGTGAGAACAGCAGCTACGTGCTGGGCATCATGACCTCAACTAAGATGAAGTTTAGTTAAAATTACTTCTTTAAAAAAAATTTTTTTTTTTTTAGTTGTAGATGGACACAATACCTTTATTTGACTTATTTATTTTTATGTGGTGTTGAGGCTCACAAGTGCTAGGCAATGTTCTACCACTGAGCTACAACCCCAGCCCCTAGCTGAAATTACTTCTCTGATGAAAGCTCAAATGCATTCAGTCCTCTCCTTGTCTATAACCACTGTCCCCATCCAAATCATCCCCATATTCTACCTGAACTATAATTAGTACGTTTTCCATGCAAAACCATAACTCAGCACATGCCTCTCCACAATTACAACAAAAATTCATGCTTTCCATTTTCCTGAGAGTAAAACCCAAACTTCTAACCATGATCTGCAAGGCCTTCTGACTAACCCTGACATCACCAATTTAATACCCAGTCATCCTCTTTAGGTTCAATGGCTTTTCTCCATGATGACCTTTGGAAATTGACAGAACATGCCAAACCCTTTCCTGATTTGTAACATGATTCACTTTCACTGTAGAAAAACCTCCCACCTCTGCTCTAGCATGGCTTCATTTATAGTCAGTAGCACCTTAATGTCCCCAGAGAGATTTTCTCTTTACCCTGTCTGAAGTGATTCCAGTTATTACTTATCTTGGATTAGTTTTATATTAAAATAACCCTTTACTTATGTCACTTAACCCTCCCTGACTTCATTATAAGTTTCATGGAGAAAGGGACCACATATATGCTTTTTTCCATGTGTCTCCTTTATCTAGCACAGTGCTTCACATACAGTAATAAATGATTGTTTAATGAAGAAATGACATACAGAAATAGTATATATAACCAAAGTAAAATGCAAGATTCACAACAAATCATGCTGCTCAGGCCAAACAAACAAAAACTGAAACAAAAACCAAACAAACATAAAGAAAACACAGACCAATCGTTGGGAAAAAAAAAAAAAAAAAGTCTAATGTGATTCATTTTCAGAGAAGCAACATTAATCCCTCCTAAAGGGATTCCACTTTGGAAATCCAGATCAATGCTCACCAGTGCAAAGGCTCAAAATTAGGACTTCAAACAAATCAAATCACTGGAAGTGGTCCCACTTTTAATTAAACATCATCTCTTACACCTGGATCCGCTGTACATCCTATTTAGTTTGCTAATTATGTTGTGGGAAGAGTAGAGCCAGGCATTTCTACTGAATGATTTATTGACTCAAACGATGTAAATTCTGTTTTTGAAAACAGTTTGGGCATGCTTAAGACAAAAGGGATAATTGGTCTGCCCAAAGCATTATAGTTTCATTTGTTCTTTACTCTCACAGATACATGAACACAAAAGACTTTTGCTTCATTTCTATCCATAGGTCCATAGCGTATGATAAATTATGTTCTTTGTTCCTTTACAGGGAACATCTGTATAACCACTGAAAGAATTGTGCTTGCAGTAAAACCTATGAAAAGTAAAGTATCAACCTAGTGCAGGAAAAACTGCATGCCCCTATACCTATACTGATATATTACATTGCACAATGGTAATAGATGCTCAACATATAAGCAAAAATAATGGTTTAAAATTATTGATATTTAATATATAATAAGTCCAAAATTAATTCACTTCTTCTCTAAGGGAAAGAGAATTTTTTATATTTTTGCATGCAAAGGAGCTGTGATCTACATATATGTCCCCTGCAAACTCATGTTGAAATATAAAAGCTAAAATCATGTGTTAGTGTTATGTGGAGGTAGGACCTTTGGGAAGTAATTAAGATTAAATGAGGACATGAAGGTGGGGTTCCATGAAGGTTTTGCATTAGTAACCTTACATAAAGGAAAGGAAACCACTTGTGCTAGCTTGCTCTCTCATGTCATATGATGCCCTGTGCCATCTTGGGACTCTGCAGAGTCCCTGACAGCAAGCAAGACCTGACATCCCAGATGTGGCATCCCAGTCTTTAGTTTCTAGCTTGTAGAACTATGATCTAAATAAACTTAAATCTTTATAAATTACTCAGTCTGTCACATTCAATTACGGCAACCAAACAACAGACTAAGAAAGTATGTGCACTTGAGGGGTGGAGAGAAAACTACTTCAATTATGTTTATTTTTTCCTGTTCCATCCAATTGATTACATCAAGAATAATGATATAAAGTTTCAGCTATTCCTTAAGTATGAATTTAGAAACTACTGAGAAACTTGTCCTGGAAGCTGCAGAGGGAAGAAATTACTGGCTCATACACTTTTATTTAAAATTTATTTTTAGTTCAGCAACATTTATCTTTCTGATAATTGATGGTTAAATATGTCCCTGTCTCCAGTCATTTTTTAGAGACTCACCATTTTTTTCTACTTTTTTTTTAACTTGAGGATAAAAGACAAAATTCTCTATATTATTTTTGCACCCCCTATGTAGCAAAAGATCTTTTCCTACAAGTACAATAGAAGATAAATAAGACATTTCCAACCGATGCCCATATGTCTACGAATAATCTCAGCAAGCATTCATGAACTTAAGTGAAATCATGTTCTTTTCACTAGCAGAGATTTCTTTTGAGATTAGTATTGTTTCAGGAAACTTTCACTTTACACAGTTGTATTAAAAATAAAATAACAAACGAAAAACTTCTGGGAAAGAAAATACTGGGAAATAAAATGTGCTTATAATTCACAGTGAATGACAAGAGCTTTCAGACACATCCAGGCAATGGAGGCGCATAATATAATCTTGCTTAATATACAAAAAAGTTCCAGCTAGTGTGCTGAATACATTCCCATTGGTGTCATTTTCTACTGGGTTCTATTTCGCAGTTCAAACATGATTTTTCTATATATTCCTCTTTAACATACCCATGTATTTTATTCTTTGTCTAATACAGCACACAGGTTACATCCTCATGTGATAGCTATTTAGTAGAATATATATTTGTATATATCCCTTCAAAAAATGTCAATTAGTATTTCGACAGTGAAGTCTGTTAGCTTTATCTATTATGTTGGTATCAAGATTAGAATACAAAAAAAAAAAAAAGAGCACATTTCTTTTTTGTTTTTTGCACTTTCATTCAGAGTTCATATTCATATTCATATCTAAAATATTAGATTTATTTTCCATGTGCTGCAGTGAAATTTTATTGTATTTTTCTTTGGTATAAATCTTTATACATTTTTATTAGATATTTTTAAACGTGGACTTGAGATAAAATCTTTTATTGTCATTTAACTTTCAAATGGCAATGTTAACTAAGAAAATTATAGCCAGGCGAGGCGACACACACCTGTAATCACAGTGTCTTTGGAGGCTGAGGGAGAAGGATTGTGAGTTCAAAGCCAGTTTCAACAACTTAGTGAGACCCTAAATAAATATGAAAATAAATATGAAAAGGGTTTGGGATGTGGCTTAGTGGTTAAGTGCCCCTGGGTTATATCACTGGTATCAAAAATTAAAAAAAAAAAAAAAGGAAGGAAGAAAATAAATGTTCTATTTTATAAGCAGTTAGTTATTGGAATTTTGCTTACTACTAATAGCTTTGAAATACTTTTATTAGCTGAACAAGTAATATTTATTTTTAAAGAAAGTCTGGTATTAACCATGAACATCACTAAAACCTAGAACATTCTGGGAACAACACTCTGTCTCCTATGCCTCCTCATTATCTTGACCATGCAGTGTGCTGACGTTTCACTAAAATTCTGAAGGTTGAGACGGTAAGCCCAAGCATTTCATATCTTTCAATAACATTCCTCTCTGGCTATCCAGTAAAAGAAAACATGGTCTAAAAATATTTTTTGTATATACAGGTATAACTAGAAAGTCTTAAAAAGTAAAACAAGAAAAAAAAAACTTTTTCAAGTAGGACTAGAGAGATTAAAAGGTGGAAATAGGTTTGAAGTCGTCTGAACCCCATGATTAAGTCATTGCTCTGAGACTTCAGAAATGAGAAATCTGACTTGGATCAGGTCACTGCTGCAAATTGAGTTTCCTGAGAAGCAGACTGAGATGGAGAGCAAGCTGAAAGTGTATTAAGGAGTGCTTCTGGAATCAGCACAGGTATAAAAAGGAAAACAGAAGGAGCCAGTTACAGCAGAGTCCTCAGGTGATTTCATGGAGAGCTCTGAGGTTGCTGTGGCCTCTCACACCATTGTGCTGTCCCAAGAAGGTGTCTTTACACCACTGCATGGAGTAGTTGTTGGAGTCAGACCGTCCCCAGGAAAGAAGCATGGCTTTGTGCAAGGCAGCTGTCTTCCATTGAAGGAATTTTCTAGACAGGGCTGACAACTGAGGGTTTTTGTCAGCAGCAAGTTCAGAGTTCAGCATCTGTGGCAATGTCTTTTAGTCCTGAAGGTGGGATCTGGGCACAGCACCCACTAATTCAACCTCTGGCAAAGTCAAGTAGATTCTAGAAGAATGAGTCTGATGCCTAGAGGGCAGACGAAGTAGACTCTATAAGTCACAGACTAGGAATCTAACATCATTTCCTAGCAGATCCTGGAAGATATGATTAGGTAGACATTCCCGAAGCACCAAGAATGGAAAGCGATCCCTAAGAACCAGGAGTTCATATTAAATCTTTCCTATTTTTCTCTAAATCAGGTAGCTTAAGTTGTATCATAGAAGAAATTTGGAGGGCTGGGATGTAGGTCAAGGGTAGAGCTCTTGGCTAGCATGTACCAAAGTCATATACTGGGTTCAGTCTCCAGTACAGAGAGAGAGAGAGAGAAAGAAATGTAGGCTTACAAACTATGGTGAAAACCCAGCATAAAATAATTCATATCTTCCATTCAAAAGTAAAATAAAGCAATTGTAGAAAAGAAAAAAAAAATGTCCAAGACCAGAGATAGCTACTGTGTGAAGTGTCGCATATCCAAACTGAATACATCTGAATACATGCACACACGCACATAAAAGTGCACCTGTACATGCGTGTGTGTGTACGTGTCTATCTGTGAGGCATTGATAAAACAAATCTTATGCTTTATCCACAGTGGCAAAACAAAGCCTAGGTAAAACTCTAGGCTGATGTTCAACGAATACCTTAAAGTCCATTTGGTGTTATGAGAGTAAATTCTTAATAGCAATTTACTTCATGCTCTATTCCTTTGACTTAGTAATTATTTGAATGAGGCCACAATTTACTTCAAACTGTACTTGAGTGCATATGGATCAGATAAAATATTCAATTATATATATATATACACTGTATATATTTTATTATTGGTGTTATTGTTGTTTTTTGTTGTTGTTGTTGTTTTGTTTGTTGTTTTAGTACTAGAGATTGAACCCACTTTACCACTGAGCTACATCCTCTTAATTTTTTTCCTCTTTATTTTTCAAGGCAGGATCTTGCTAAGTTGTTGAGGATCCTGCTAAATGGCTGAGGCTAGCCTCCAACTTGTGATCCTCCTGCCTCTGCTTCCTCAGTCACTGGAATTAGAGGTGTGTGCCACTGCACCCAATCAATATATGTATATGTGAATATAAATGTATAATGTGTATATATGCACATATTTAAAATATTCATAAAATTTACAGATGATCTGAATTAGAGAGGAATGGCTAATTCATTGAATGGTAGAATGAAAATTCAGATAGTATCAAGCAGTGATTATCATAGTCTACATCACAAACAATGAAGTATGATGACAATAAATTTTGGAATTTGGTTCTGAAATGAAATTAGTAAACAAAAGCTATCAGTGACATAACTAAAAGGAAGATTTGAATAAAAATGCCAAATTAAGTTCAAGAGTATTACATGAGACAGCTAAAATTATGTCAAGAATAACTAATTTTCCCACAGATAAGACTCTCTCACGGACAGCTGGGAGCGCCATAAAGGAGGCCGCTCGGCACAGCGCTGGGACTCGGAGCAACCACTGGGGCTCCGGCGGCTGCCCAGGGGAGGAGTGGCGAGGAGAGCTGTGTGGACTCAGGACACCGGGGCCTGCCCTGAGGAGGAGGAGGAGGAGCGTGGCCACTTGGATTCGGAGTGACTGCACCAGAGCTACAGGCGGGTGCCAGAGGAGAAGCCCCGCGGCGAGCTGTTTGGACTTAGAGCGACGCTTCTGAACCCCGGGGCCTGCCCTGAGGACGAGGAGAAAGAAGAGGAGCGCGGCCGCTTGGATTCGGGTGACTACACCAGAGCTACAGGCGGTTGCCAGAGAAGGGGCTGCGTGGCGAGCTGTTTGGACTCTGACACTTCTGAACCCCGGGGCCTGCCCTGAGGACGAGGAGGAGGAGGAGGAGGAGCGCGGCGGGTCCTTTGGACTCACAGTGACTGCATTAGCGCTCCAGGCGGCTGCTCAGAGGAGAAGGCGAGTGGTGAGTTGTTTGGACTTAAAGTGACAGCTCCTGAACACAGTGGGGCTGCCTGGAGGAGAAGCGTGGTGGGACGCTTGGTCTTGAGTGGCCGCACCAGAGCTCCGGGCGGTTGCCCAGAGGACCCATGCAGCGGGTCACGTGGATTCAGAGCCACTCAGAGGGACTGCTCCTGAACACCCGGGGGGTTATCTGGAGAAGGAGGAGAAACGGGGAGGGTCACTTCGACTCGGAGTGATTGATTGCCCCGGGCTACGGGTGGTTGGTGGGAGGAGGAGGCACGAAGTGAGTTTCTTGGACTCCTAGTGACCGCACCGGAATACTGGGCGGCTGTCTGGAGGAAGAGGCCTGTGGCGGGTCTCTGGGACTCAGAGTGATTGTTCGGGGCCACAGGTGGCTGCTCAGAGGAGGGGCCGCATAGCCAGGTGATTAGGTGCAGAGCAGGGTCCCAGGATCTAGGAGGCTTCTGGGTGGAAGAGCCGCACAGAGACAGGCTTAGGGTGGAGCGAAGGTTCCAGGCCTGCGGGCAGATTCTCTGAGGAGGGGCAGCCTAAGGAGATTCATCTGCGAAGGGTGAGGCTCCCAGGCCCAGGAGGTAGGGCCGGGCCCCTGGGAACTTTGCAGAGGAAGGCAGCCCAGTCCAGGCGGTAGCTGTAAATTGAGGGGAACCTCTAGGAGGGAACTGACCAGCGAGACCTCCCCACTGGGTGAGTCTTCCCTGCTGGGTGAGGTTTCCCCACAAGGACGGTAAAACCAGAGACTCAGGCCCAAACAGGCCTTGCCTCAGCCCACAGCCTAGGTCCCCTTTGGATGACCATTGGTTAACAAGTGGAGGCACCTCTGCCCACTAGCAGGGATTATACCCCACCTGAAGGCCACCACTCCTAGAGAGGCAGCTTCCTTGTGGAGCACCGCATTATCACTTCCTCCATGACTACAGCCTACTGAAGGCTAAGGGGGGATATATATAGAAATCTTCAGGGACATTGTAAGTCAATAGAGGAAATCTGCAATATCTCAGCGGTCCACTGATACCTGAACAATATGAGAAAACAAGGAAAGAAAATGCTGCAAACAAATCTAGATGTTACATCAATAAAACCCAATGACAGCATGGCAGAAGAAATGACAGAAAAGGAGTTCAGAATGTACATAATTAAAATGATCAGAGAAGCAACGATGAGATGAAAGAGCAAATGCAAGCATTGAATGATCGCACCAATCGACAGTTAAAGAGCAATACAGGAAGCAAAAGATCATTTCAATAAAGAGTTAGAGATATTGAAAAAAAACCAAACAGAAATCCTTGACATGAAGGAAACAATAAACCAAATTAAGAACTCCATAGAAAGCATATCCAATAGGATAGAACACCTGGAAGACAGAACCTGAGACATTGAAGACAAAATATTTAACCTTGAAAACAAAGTTGAACAAACAGAGAAGATGGTAGAAATCATGAACAAATCTACAAGAACAATGGGATATCATGAAAAGGCCATTTTAAGAATTATTGGGATTGAGGAAGGTCTAGAGAAACAAGCCAAAGGAATGAACAATTTATTCAATGAAATAATATCAGAAAATTTCCCGAATCTGAAGAATGAAATGGAAAATCAAGTTCAAGAGGCTTATAGGACTCCAAATACACAAAATTACAACAGACCCACTCCAAGGCACATTATAATGAAAATACCTAACATACAAAATAAAGACAGAATTTTAAAGGCTGTGAGAGAAAAGAACCAAATTACATTCAGGGGGAAACCAATACGGATATCAGCAGACTTTCAATCCAGACCCTAAAAGCTAGAAGGGCCTGGAACAACATTTTTCAGCCCTGAAAGAAAATGGATGCCAACCAAGAATCTTATACCCAGCAAAACTTACCTTCAAATTTGACGATGAAATAAAATCCTTCCATGATAAACAAAAGCTAAAAGAATTTACAAAAAGAAAGCCAGCATTACAGAACATTCTCAACAAAATATTCCATGAGAAGAGATGAAAAACAAAGAAGCAAATCAGCAAAGGGAGGAATTATCCTAAAAGGATTGTCAATAAAGGAGGAAACAAGTTGTGTCAAACAATAAATAACAAAATTTTAAAAATGAACCAAATGACCGGGAAACCAAATCATTTCTCTATAATAACCCTGAATGTTAATGGCCTGAATTCATCAATCAAAAGACATAGACTGGAAGACTGGATTAAAAAGAAAGATCCAACAATATGTTGCCTGCAAGAGACTCACCTCATAGAAAAAGATACCCATAGACTAAGGTGAAAGGATGGGGAAAAACATACCATGCACAAGGACTCAGCAAAAAAGCTGGAGTATCCATCCTCATTTCCGATAATGTGGACTTCAAGCCAAAGTTAGTCAGAAGGGATAAAGAAGGTCATTTCATACTGCTTAAGGGAAGCATAAATCAGCAAGATATAACAATCATAAACATGTATGTCCCAAACAGTGGCTCATCTATGTATATCAAACAAATCCTTCTCAATTTCAGAAACCAAATAGACCATAACACAATAATACTAGGTGATTTTAACACGCCTCTCTCACCACTGGACAGATCTTCCAGACAAAAATTGAACAAAGAAACCATAGATCTCAATAACACAATCAATAATTTAGACTTAACAGACATTTATAGAATATACCATCCAACCAAGAGTGAATACACTTTCTTCTCAGCAGCACATGGATCCTGCTCTAAAATAGACCATATATTATGCCACAAAGCTACTGTTAGCAAATACAAGAAGATAGAGACACTAGCATGTATTCTATCAGATCATAATGGATTGAAGTTAGAAATAAATGAAAGAGTAAAACACAGAAACTATTCCAACATCTGGAGATTAAACAATATGCTATTATATGATGAATGGATAACAGAAGATATTAGGAAGGAAATTAAAAAATTCTTAGAGGTAAATGAGAAACAAAGAAACATCATATCAAAATCTCTGGGACACTATGAAAGCAGTACTTAGAGGGAAATTTATTTCATGGAGCGCATTTCATAAAAGAAGTAAAACTCAACAAATAAACAACCTAACACTACAGCTCAAAGCCCTAGAAAAAGAAGAACAGAACAGCACCAAAAGTAGTAGAAGACAGGAAATAGTTAAACTCAGAGCTGAAATCAATGAAATTGAAACAAAAGAAACAATACAAAAAATTGACAAAATAAATAGTTGGTTCTTCGAAAAAATAAACAAAATTGATAAACCCTTAGCCACACTAACAAAGAGAAGACGAGAGAAAACCCAAATCACTAAATTCGGAATGAACAAGGAAATATCACAACAGACAGGATGGAAATACAAACCATAATTAGAAGCTATTTTGAAAATCTATACTCCAACAAAATAGAAAATTTCGAAGACATCAACAGGTTTCTAGAGACATATGAATTGCCTAAACTGAACGAGGAGGACATAAACAATTTAAATAGACGAATTTCAAGTACTGAAATAGAAGAAGTCATCAAAAGCCTACCAACAAAGAAAAGTCCGGGACCAGATGGGTTCTCAGCCGAGTTCTACAAAACCTTTAAGGAAGAGCTCATTCCAATACTTCTCAAGTATTCCATAAAATAGAAGAGGAGGGAACCCTCCCAAACTCATTCTATGAAGCCAATATCACACTGATACCTAAACCAGACAGAGACTCATCAAGGAAAGAAATTTCAGACCAATATCCTTAATGAACATCGACGCAAAAAATTCTCAACAAAATTTTAGCAAATCGCATACAAAAACATATTAAAAAGATAGTGCACCATGATCAAGTGGGTTTCATCCCAGGGATGCAAGGTTGGTTCAACATCAGGAAATCAATAAACATAATTCACCATATTAATAGACTTAAAGTCAAGAATCACATGATTATTTCAATAGATGCAGAAAAAGCATTTGATAAAATACAGCACCCTTCATGCTCAAAACACTAGAAAAAATAGGGATAGTGGGAACATTCCTTAACATTGTAAAGGCCATTTATGCTAAGCCCATGGCTAATATCATTCTAAATGGTGAAAAACTGAAAGCATTCCCCCTAAAAACTGGAACAAGGCAGGGATGCCCTCTTTCACCACTTCTATTCAACATCGTTCTTGAGGACTCTGGCCAGAGCAATTAGACAAACCAAAGAAATTAAGGGATACGAATTGGAAAAGAAGAACTCAAACTATCCTGTTCGCTGATGACATGATTATATATTTAGAGGACCTGGAAATTCCACCAGAAAACTCTTAGAACTCATAAGTGATTTCAGTAAAGTAGCAGGTTACAAGATCAATGCCCATAAATCCAACGCATTTTTATACATAAGTGATGAATCTTCAGAAAGAGAAATTAGGAAAACTACCCCATTCACAATAGCCTCGAAAAAAATAAAATACTTGGGAATCAATCTCACAAAAGAGGTGAAAGACCTCTACAATGAGAACTATACAACACTAAAGAAAGAAATTAAAGAACACCTTAGAAGATGGAAAGATCTTCCATGTTCTTGGATAGGAAGAATTAATATTGTCAAAATGGCCATACTACCTAAAGTGCTATACAAATTCAATGCAATTCCAATTAAAATCCCAATGACGTACCTTACAGAAATAGAGCAAGCAATTATGAAATTCATCTGGAAGAATAAGAAACCCAGAATAGCTTAAGCAATCCTTAGCAGGAAGAGTGAAACAGGGGGTATTGCAATACCAGATCTTCAACTCTACTACAAAGTAATAGTAACAAAAACGGCATGGTATTGGTACCAAAATAGAAAGGTAGATCAATGGTACAGAATAGAGGACACGGACACAAACCCAAATAAATACAATTTTCTCATACTAGACAAAGGGGCCAAAAATATGCAATGGAGAAAAGATAGCCTCTTCAACAAATGGTGCTGGGAGAATTGGAAATCCATATGCAATAGAATGAAACTAAACCCATATCTCTCACCATGCATGAAACTAAACTCAAAATGGATTAAGGACCTCGGAATCAGACCAGAGACCCTGCAGATTATAGAAGAAAAAGTAGGTCCAAATCTTCAACTTGTTGGCTTAGGATCAGACTTCCCTAACAGGACTCCCATAGCACAAGAAATAAAAGCTAGAATCAACCACTGGGATAGATTCAAACTAAAAAGCTTTCTCTCAGCAAAGGAAACTATCAGCAATGCGAAGAAAGAGCCTAAAGAGTGGGAGAATATCTTTGCCAATCATACTTCAGATAGAGCACTAATCTCCAGAATCTATAAAGAACTCAAAAAACTCTACTCCAAGAATTCAAATAATCCAGTCAACAAATGGGCTAAGGAAATGAATAGACACTTCACAGAAGAAGATCTACAAGCAATCAACAAACATATGGAAAAATGTTCAACATCTCTAGTAATAAGAGAAATGCAAATCAAAACCACCCTAAGATTCCATCTCACCCCAATTAGAATGGCGATTATCAAGAATACGAGCAACAACGGGTGTTGGCGAGGATGTGAGGAGAAAGGTACACTCATACACTGCTGGTGGGGCTGCAAATTAGTGCAGCCACTCTGGAAAGCAGTGTGGAGATTCCTTAGAAAACTTGGAATGGACCCTCCATTTGACCCAGCTATCCCACTCCTTGGCCTATACCCAAAGGACTTAAAATCTGCATACTACAGAGATACAGCCACATCAATGTTCACAGCTGCTCAATTCACAATAGCCAGACTGTGGAACCAACCTAGATGCCCTTCAATTGATGAGTGGATAAAGAAACGGTGGTATATATATACAATGGAATATTACTCAGCCATAAAGAATGATCAAATTATGGCATTTGCAGGCAAATGGATGAAATTGGAGAATATCATGCTAAGTGAGATAAGCCAATCTCAAAAAGCCAAAGGACGAATGATAGCACTAATAAGTGGAGGATGACACATAATGGGGGGGAGGGAAGGGTTAGTGTTAGGGTTAGAGTTAGGGTTAGGGAGGGGGACAAGTATGGAGGAAGGAACTACTGTATAGAGGGTAAAGAGGGGCGGGAGGGGTGGGGGGAAGGGAAAAAATAACAGAATGAATCAAACATTACTCTATGTAAATTTATGATTACACAAATAGTATGCCTTTACGCCATGTACAAACAGAGAAACAACATGTATCCCATTTGTTTACCAAAAAAAAAAAAAAAAAAAAGACTCTCTCTACTGAGAGAGTTTTCCAGGTTCAAAGCCAAAATCCTAATTATTCCACATGCTTTAGGCCCCAGGTACACCTGGTCAATTCTACCTTGAGTTATTAAATAATCTTTTTTGCTTATACTAGTTTATGCTAGTTTACTGGTGTTTGCCACAAGTTCCCTCAATCTGGAAAGTGAGAGAATAAGGCTTTTTCCACATAACCCTAGAAGTCATGGCAAAAATCAACCCTATGATATATATATATGTGTTTCAAAATATCATACTGTATATAATAAATACATACAATTTTATCTATTGATTTAAAATGAAAAAATTGAATAAATTTGAATATTCTAAACATAAATGTTAAGTAAAAAATTAAAAAGCTTATCATTAGCATTTTAAAAGAGAATTTCTCACTAAAGGAGTTTGCCTAAAATTTAAGCAAGTGATGTGGAAAATTGTGCCAAATAAGAAAATAGATTCCAAGATACATAGGGTGTTCAAGGAGATTGAAAGATTTAGAGACAATTTAGGCCTTAAATAGTGAAGTACATATGCTAACTCCTGAAGTCCCATTCAGCTCTAAAGATCTGTGGTTGCAATTATTATGAAGTTGTTACTTTATAATCAAATATTTATTTTGCCATTAAAGAATTATTATTTTGTGTATGGTCAGTCCAATAGCGATTCTATAATATCCCTCTAAAATGTCCCTCCAAAATGAAGTGAATGTCAAAATTTGGTTTTATAAAAGTGAGTAGTCAGAGCTTAAACAATTTCCAGTGCATTAGGAAGATGCAATGTTTGTATACAATTTATTCTCAAAAATTTCCACAGGTTTAAATGAAATGAAACCCATAAAAATGTGCAAAATCTCATGGAGATGATACACGCTGGGCAACCAGAATCTTCTGCCCCCAGTATCCTTAAATAACTACCAATTTGAAGTGAGACAGCTTTCAAAATCTAATTTGGATCATACATACCAGATTGTCTATAAAAGCTGTACAATAAACATTCCCCATCAGCAAAGAGCTTTGAGGACATAAAGACCACTTTTCCCCAACCGGAAAGTATCAGAGACTTGAATCTAAACCATAAGTTAATGATGAATATCTGCATTCCCTACAGCATCAGCAAAATACCTGTTCGGAATGTGGAAGTCTGTAGACATGGTTTAAATGTGAATCAAATTTCCAAGATAAACGAAATGTCCTTTGTCCTCAAGAGAATTTAGGGGTGACCAAGATAATCAGGGTGGGGAGGGGACCATATTGGACATGCTTTATTCTATATCATTCATTTAAGTATCTTTAAATGAAGATGCTGATTTTTAAACATAATGTGAAAAGGTAGACAGTTTATAAAATTTTAAAAATAATATTGTTAAAAATTTAACAAGAATTAAAACCAGCTCTGTATGGGAAACACTTGTTAACATATTGGTACAGTTGAAATCTATAAATTCTATTTTATGGGGTAAGGGTTTTCATCCTTCAAATTTTTCTTATTTTTAATTAACACAATTGTACATTTCTATGTGATAATGTGTGATAATGTGATCCATGTGCATAATAGGTAATTATCAGGTCAGTAAGCATTTCCATATCCTCCAACACTCCTCATTTTTTTGTGTGTGTGTTGGAAGCACTCCACAATGTCATTAAATTTTGGTGACAATTTTAATGTCAGTACATAACAACTTCATTTTTTCATGTTTAAGTTCTACTTTGCAAAAAATTGTAGCTATATTTTACCATCTGGTGAAAGGGACAGAACTTCTTCCCTGAAAAATGGAAAAGCACATTAAAATGAAATAATACTCCTGGGATGTAGAGATACCTGAAGATCATAAGTCCTAGGTAAAGAAGCCTTGGTTCAAAAGAGACTACTCCTTATCAATCTTCTGGTTTATAGTTTCAACAACATGGAATCTCATATACTCCTAAGCTCAATTGCAGCATAGTAAGGATTATTTCAGGAAATTTATTCTATTTTCCTTGCACATATTACATGTTCAATATATTGCAAACTTTCATTTTTGTTTTCTTCATTACTTTAAATATTTCTATTTCCCCAACATTCCAAAAGTATAAGTGAAATTTTGATAGGTCCATAGCCACCTACCGAAAAAAAAAAAAAAAAAAAAGGAATGATTCCATGTTCTAAAATAAGAGTCTTTCATTCAAGAAAAGATTTTAAGATATTTACAAAATTCAAGGTTTGCTGCCATGGTTATGTTTGTTCAATTTAAAAGTGTATCCTACATGAAATGCTATTATTACTAAAAGAGAACTACAACTGGGTATTGCATAAACCTAGAAGTATTAATGTTATTATCTAATACACATTAAAGGAGAGGAAAAAATCATTTTATATTCTAAGAATATTTGGGAATGGTGTAGGAATGTGTTTAATTTGGCATTGGGTGGAGTATAAACTGTTGACCTATCGTCTTACTCTTTCCTACTTTATTTCAAATAGCTCCAGTAGGATGGATTTGGGAGAGTATATGCATGAATTTGAGGTAGACCTGGTGTCAAGCTCCTGTTTGTCAACCTTGACTAAGCCTTTGTTTTTAATCTGTAATGTGGGCATGGTGATGCCTTCGGAGCACCATTCTACAGTTAAATACTACTGACACATGTACACTGTATAAGTACACTGAATATCCAATGAGCAAAATTAATTATTATTGAAGAGATAGAAAATAATGCTCAAAAAAGTTATTTCAGTGCTCTGAGTAATAAGCATGGGTAACCAGCATGTTAACAGTGATAACAGTAATGTGCCTTTTTTTTTTTTTTTTAACCAGGGATTGAACCCAAAGGCTTTTAAACTTTGGCCCTAGCTCAAGCCTTTTTTTTTTTTTTAATTTTTAAATTTTGATACAGTTTGTTAAGTTACTTAGGGCTTTGCTAAGGGACAGCTGAGGTTGGCCTTGAACTTGAGATCCTCCTGCCTCAGACTCCCAAGCTGCTGGGATTATAAGTGGGTGCCACTGTGCCCATCTAGTAATATGTGTTTTAACCTTCAACCTGTGAATCCCAGTGACCAGGCTCTACTTGGTCACTATTCAACACACACTTCTGATCATCATTTCCTTTTCTTCTTTCTTTCATTTTCTCTCAGAAGAATGAATTTAGGAACCCTCTGAAACTGTATCCGATTACACCAGCTTTTCTCTTTTCCATGCTATTAGAATATTTCTAGCTTGTGGAAGGAAGGAGCTGGAAGTACAGGTGTCCTTCAGTATTCATGGGGGAACCATCGAGACCTCTTATAGATACCAAGATCTGTGGATACTCAAGTCCTTTGTAGACAATGGTAAAATATTTGCCTATAACCTAGGCATAGCCTCCCATACACTTAAAATAATCTCTAGATTACTTATAATTCTTCTTCTTTTTTTTTATAGACTGCATTTTGATTTGTTGTACACGAATGGGGTACAACTTTTCATTTCTATGGTTGTGCATGACGTAAATTCATACCATTTGTGTAATCATACATGTACATAGGATAAAGATGTCTGTCTCACTCCACTATGTTTCATACCCTGCCCCTCCCCCTCTCATTTCCCTCTACGTAATCCAAAGTTCCTCCATTCTTCTCTTACTCCCCACCCCCACCCCCATTATTTATCATCATCCACTTATCAGGGAAAACATTGGGTCTTTGGGATTTGGGGATTGGTTTATTCCACTTAGCATGGTATTTTCTATTTCCATCCATTTACCTGCAAATGCCATAATTTTATTCTTCTTTATGACTTACTACAATAAAAATGCTGTCTCAATATTTATTATGCTCTGCTGTTCAAGAAATAACAATAAAAGAAAAGTCTGTACATGCTCATAATTTTTATTCCAAATATTTTCAATTTGCAGTTGGTTGAATCCATGAATACAGAACTTGTAAATACAGAGAGCTGACTGAATAGGCTCTTAAAAGCAGAAATATCATGTACTAGCGGTGGACATGCTTCTTTCGGAATCTCTGTTAACATAACTGAGTGTTCTTCAATACAGATGAGCTAGATTTAATCTAGAGGAAAATGTGTGATAAATGCCAGATTGCACAGATGACCAATTACTTGTAAATACTGCATTCTTCACCATTCAATACTACAACCCAGAAATAGCCTTGGAAGCAGATCTATAACAGGAACGGAAACACACCTTCCAATGGCTAAACTGCACTTGTTCATGAAATCAGCCTTTCCTTCTGGGGTGCTGCATTCTTTTGAAACCATTATTCCAAGTTTGCCCCTTTACTTCTAGGGTTGCCGTGTAAAGGTCACTGTCAATTTATTCAATTACTTATCAGCCAGCTATGGAGACAATGGACCAGTGTCGAGCATACAATGCACGCCCAAACATTATTGGCAAGAATAGAGCAGAGACCAGTCAGAGTATGTGGTATTATGTGGAAGACAAAATCAAGTGTCAACTGTCTAAAAACTCCAGATCTAGAAAGGAACATACTCATTAAAACTCTATACTCCTGAGTGCGAAAAGTAAAACACTTTTATAATTATGTGAAGTATGTTGAAAGATCTTTATAGGGTATTGTTTAATGTACATTCCAAGGGTGACATTTTGAGGATTCAGGGAAAAGCACTTCTGAAGGGAATATAATTTTAGGTAGGGGTTGCAACTAATAATGCTGCACATTATAGGGTAACTAAAATATCATAGCCGAAAATAAATTTAGAACTCACTCTAGACTGGTCATGTTTAGAGACAACGGACTTACATATTATATATGAATCTATATATCAAGCACATCACATATTTCAGGGCCCAAACAACCCAAATCCAAAGATCTACTAGCCTTCTTCTCTTTAAACAAACCCATGACACTCTCTAAATATTTCCATTTTCTAAAAAAAAAAAAAAAAAGTAGATATTTTAATGTTATAGCTTCACTTGTCTGTTAAAAATTGTTTTATCAGACATTAAAAAGGGGATAAATGCTACAAAATAAATGTTTTGCTATATAAATAATATGTATAGTTTATATGTATTATGCATTGACTATATCAACATATTTGTGATTACTTCTGTTTCATTGTATCTGCATGCTGAATTATCAATTCATATGTATTCATAGGAACACTAGATAAATATGATAAAAGTATTCACATTTATGCTATACAGAAAAATTATTATTTGTTATAAGCTAGCTAATACAAAACTGATCAGTGAAAAGCACATTAATTTGTACGGGAAATGTTCTTTATCATCATTTGCAATATTATCTGGAAAAGCTATCTAATTACCTTCTACCTTATTCTTATCATAATAGCAATCTTAATTAACATTTCCCAGCACTCATTACGGGCCAAACACTATTAATGTTTAAAACTATGAAGTATCTGAAAATCTTGGGTCCATTAGTCATTTCTACAATCATAGGCTGTAGGTATTATTAACCACTCTGATTTGACATACCCAGAAACTGAACACCAGACAAAAGTTACACAGCTAAGGTTCCCAGAATTGGGATTTGAATGAGGCAGTGAACCTCTAAAGCTTGAGACTTGAACTAGTATGTGGCTTTACTGCCTACTCCTAGCTTCCTGCCTTACCTCTGAAAAAAGGGAAAGAATACAGAAAATACAGATGAGCTCTGTTAAGATAAAACATAGTTGCTTGTGTTTAGGAAAACAAAAATGTGTTCAGAACACGTCATGCTTACGAGACAAATTAATTTGGGGAAGACCAAGAAGAACAGGAAAGGCCTTGAACATTTAATGAATATAATTTTGAAAACTAAGTGAGATAGGTAATAAAAAGATGGTATGCCAATCTCATGGCAATCTGTAAGAGAGAGTAGAAAGCTAAAACCACCAGTTTGCATAGCTCTTACTCCCTACAGGACAGTGCCTGGTGTGGGCTCCTGGGGCGTGCAGTGTAGCTTGAAATGTATTTTCCCCAGTGTTTAACCCTTCAGACTTGTAATATCTTCAACCATCAAATGGGCTATTTTAACCCATTTCACAGCATGTCAGTGAACAAGATAACAGAGGTTGAAAAAATATTTTGAAAATTCTGAACTAAAATAAATCAGCTATTGACGATTAACTTTTCTAACAGTAACTATTTAAAGCAGTATCAACTATGTAAAGTAGTATCAATATGAGACAAAAGAAAAGGAAAAAGTTGCCCAAGTAACAGGCATTGACCATGTGTATAAAAAAGGAATATTAAAAATTTTGAAATAAAAATAAATTGAGAAAAACATATACCTATAAGCATAGTAACCTAAATAGCCAGATTCATATCAAATTGAGCAAAAAGATAGTCTTATTTTAGAGGTGATAAAGGCAGGACTGTATGGTGGTAAAGAGATAGCCTTTTATATAAATATAATTGTAATATAATTATGCACACACACACACCACACAATGCACATATAATTCTATGCAGGTACAGACAGATGATAAAATCATAAGTCATTTTGATTGTTTTGTTATTTTGGAGTTTTCAAAAATTATATTAAAAAGGAAGAATGGTAAACTGTTAGATAAAATATACATGTAAAGAACAGATATACATAGAGTCTTAGATGAGAAGGAACCATCAATATTTTGAAAGTCTAAATAGATGATTTAAGACAGGTCAGAAAAAATGATGAGCACACAATGAAAGGAACCTTCATTTGCTTAGAAAAATAGAAACTGTGCACTATGGGGAAAGTTCCAGATGCACTTGTAAAAAATAATAGTCAACAATTATAGAACACTCTTCATACACAGTCGGGAAGAGTGATTTGTAATCCTCCCATGTACCCCAGGACTGAGGACCTGTTACTTCCATCTCACAGGTGCAGATCTAAAGATCAGAGTAGTTCATTAACTCAGGAAGGTGACTCAGTCATTCAGTGGCAATATGGGATTCACCCCCAAGTCCACTAGACTCCCAGGACCTCAGTTTACCACTCCTTTGTTATTATAAAATAACACCATTAGTCATAGAGTTAGCAGCACTTAAGCAAACTCATGACAGGTCATTATGAAGATGGGAAATTGCAGAGTCCTTGAGACCAAGCTCATCAGCTAGACTTGGGAACACAGGGTTTTGGAAAACATTCCTGCTGCTGAACTCAAACTATAAAGCCTTTGCATGGATTTGCTTTATGCGAGTCAGTAAAGAATGGCTAGCTGGCACAGTGGAGTGTGCCTATAATCCCAATAGTTCAGAAGACTGAGGCGGGAGGATCAAAGCCAGCCCCAATAACTTAGCAAGGCTCTAAGTAACAAAGAGAGACCCCATCTCTAAATAAAATATTAGAAAGGGCTGGGAATGTGGCTCAGTGGTTAAGCTTTCTTGGGTTCAATTTCTGGTACCAAAAAAAAAAAAAAAAAAAAAAAAAAAGAATTGGCTACAATTCCATCCATTTATCTGCAAATGCCATAATATTATATTCCACTGTGTATATATACCACAGTTTCTTTATCCATTTTTCTGTTGAAAGGCATCTAGGTCGTTTCCACAGTCTAGCTATTTTGAATTGAGCTGCTATAAACATTGATGTGGCTGCATTGCAGTAATATGCTAATTTTAATTCTTTTGGGTACAAACCAAGGAGTGGGATAACTGGGTCAAAAGGTGGGTCCATTCCAAGTTGTCTGGAATTGGAGAATATCATTCTAAGTGAAATACGCCAATCCCCAAAAACAAAAGACCCAATGTTTTCCCTGATAAGTAGATGATGATATATAATGGGGGTGGGGGGGCTAGAGAAGAATGGAGGAACTTTAGTTGTATAGATGGAAATGAGAGGGAGGGGGCATGAAAAATGGTGGAATGAGACAGACACCATTACCCTATGTGCACATATGATTACACGAATGGTGTGAATCTACATCATGCACAACCACAGAAATGAAATGGTAAATAGAACAATGGTTAAAAATCTTTGTTACACATCAGAAGACACATGACAGGCATAAAAGGACAGAAAAGGCACAGAAAAGCCATGAGGATCTTAAAAGGAAGTGAAGAAACATCCCCCAGAAGACGGTGAGTGATATGTAAGCTGGAGAATAATGCTAAGAGCATTTCTGAAGCCAAATCACTCCTTAAAAGAAGGCCAGAGAAGTCAGGTGCGGTTGCGCACATCTTTAATTCCAGCGACTGGGGAGGCTGAGGCAGGAGCATCATGAGTTCAAAACCAGCTTCAGGATGTTATTGAGGCCCTAAACAATTTAGTGAGACCCTGTCTCAAAGTAAAAAGGACTGGGGATGTGACTCAGTGCTTAAGTACCCCCTGGGTTCAACCCCTGGTACCAAAAAACAAAATAAACAAATAAAAAAAAGTGTCAGGTAAAAGAAGAAACTGAGGCTTTCAAGGAAAAGGAAGTAGGAACACTTTCTTGCAACAAGTGAGCAAAAAGTAAAGAAGGGGGAGGCTTGGAAAATAAGTTCTGAGCATTATTTAAGTCTCTGGTTCAAAGATTTAAAATACCTAGAAATGTATTTAAAATGCCTGCAAGAAATTTACCTTATACAATGCTAAACTTTAAAAAAAACTGCGGGGCACCTGGCTCTCCTTGCAGTGCTTGACAGAGTTCCACTCAAGGATGATTGCAGAGACTCATCCTAAAAGGACTGTAGCCAGATGTATGCCTCCCTAGCTTGGATGTTATTCTGTGGAGTTTTCCTAAGAATATATTACTCACTTCAGTCTGAGGATCTTGCTAGAGGTGATGGGAATAATTCTACAAATTTCCAGAAAAACATCATGAAGACAAAAACACATGTTGAAACCCTGTGATGTTAACCTCATTACAGGAGAATGTTTTTATTATGTTAAAAATCAAACACTGCATTTACTGGCACAGCCAGAACCTGTTGGAGAACAGAAATTTATATATAACAATGTTTCCCCAAGTTCTAAGCACAAAGCATCTCCCACAGTAGCTACTAGATATGGACTAGCTTATTTTATCAATGGCAAGCCCTGGTACCCCCCTAAAGGCAAGCCCTTAGAGAAGGTAGATATAGATCCCCCCCTGTCTCCTACAGGGTGGTTTAATCCAGATGATGGTTTTGTTTATGTGTGGTGGTAAGGTAAAAGAATAAGGTTTCACAACATTCCTTCCTTCCTACAAAATATATGTCACCCCTATAATAAACGTTGGTACACAATAACCATTGGGACTGCTGCCCTTCTGTAACCCTTAATTCAGCAATTTAGTTATTAACCAGATGGACCTAGTAGAAATGGTCACGTGAGATTATTTGTCTATTGCTTTACCGCAAAAATAGTAAGAATAGTCTTAGGTCATATAGAGTTTAGATATTAAGGGAATAAACATTGTATTAGCTCATTGACTTAGTTAAATATTCTTAAAATAATTGTGATCTGTAAGGTTACTGTTTTCTCATAATCTTTCGGTAAAAACAATTTCTGCCTAGGCTTTGGAAACTTCTTTGATTTTATTAATCATAAGCCTGTCATCAAAGCCTGAAGAAAAGTGTATATAAACCCAGCCTTCCCCAGAATAAAGTGGGATTGATTGCACCAGAACTAGAGTCTGTGTCTTTCATTCTCCATCCATCGCCGACGCTGTCTCCCCACACCCCGTTTACCAGTGTGGAACCCATGGACTTCTGCTAGGGCTGGACTCCGGCAAAAAATAAGCTGGGCGTGGTGGCACATGCCTATAATTCCAGCTGCTCTGGAGGCTGAGGCAGGAGGATCACAAGTTCAAAGCCAGCCGTAGCAACTTAATGAGACCCTAAGTAACTTAGCAAGGACCTGTCTCAAAATTTAAAAAGAAATAAATAAAAAGGGCTGGGAATGTAGCTCAGTGGTTAATCACTTCTGGGTTCAATACCTGGTACAAAAAAAAAAAAAAAAAAAAAAAGCATGCTTCTCATGGAAGAGCTAGAAAAATATATGTGAAGGAGAGCAAGGATATTGTGAAAAACTTGACGATAATTGTAATATGGGAGGTAGAAACTGTCACAGCTTGAATGACATTTGTTCCAGAGAGCTGACATGTCCCTGAGCACTAGACAAGTAAAAGTGCATTAGAATTTTCTAGTGAAAGAACTCAATGTTCTTTTCAAAAAACCAATGTTCATCGTTTACTCAGATTCTCTTAAATAATCTCTTTGGGCCAGTTAGCTCAGTTATTAAGAGTGTCATTAATAATAAAGTGGTACCACAGATAAGGAGGAGGGAGGAGCAAGTTTCCCTGGGTCCACCCTGGAAAGATAATCTACAAGTGAATATGGCATGACTGACAGCTTCAACTTCACACAGCAGTTGAAACAAAGCATAAAACATGGAACAATCTGGCGGCAATGGAGGAAGACACAGAGGAGATAAGATGAAGTACTAAGCTAGAGAGATTCCATACCATAGAGATGAATAAGAGATATGAGATGGTAGGCTACGGGGCGGGAACCGTGTTTGACAAGGTAGAAGTACAACAATCTCAAAAGAGGGAAATCCAATATATCACCACAATGGGCACCAGGGAGTAAAGTTCATTGGTTGAGGATCCCTAACATGAAAATTCAAAGTCAGAAATGTTCCAAAGTCCAGAAGTTTGTGAGCACTGATGTCATACCACAAACAGAAAATTCCACACATGACATATAATGGGCTGTACTCTTAGATGCAAGTAGACTAAAAATGTTGTGTGAAATCACTTACAGGCTGTGTGTATTTATTTTTTTTCCATTTCTGGGGATTGAACCCAGGACCCAGTGTATGCTAGGACCTGGTGTATCCTCTGAGCTAGCTACACCCCTATGTATATATGTCATACATGATACAAAAATGAATCCTATGCTTCAACGTGGGTCTCATTCCCAAGATATTTCCCTATGTGTATGCAAATATTCCAAAATCTTGGGTTGGGGTTGTAGCTCAGTGGTACAGTGCTTGCCTAGCATGGGTAAGGCACTAGGTTTGATCCCCAACACTTCATTAAAATAACTAAATAAAATAAAGGTACTGTGTCTATCTACAACTAAAAAAAAATTTCCAAAATTTTTCCCTCAAAGCCAATATTCAAAACACGTCTAATCCAAGCATTTTGAATAAAGTATCCTTAATCCACAATAATATTTTCAGTGAAAGGAACTGGATAACAGCTCATGCATGTTCGCGTGCGCGCGCACACACACACACACACACACACACACACACACACACACAGTCTTGCTTCAGTTCTCTGCCCTAAAGCTTTGAGAAGCCCTGGTTAATACCCTGTTCACTGCAGTGCTTGGTCCTAATGACTGTCAGACCAGAAAACTGCCTTCCAGTGACATATGGGCCTCTTGTAGGGAGGTATTTTGTTGACTGCTGTCACTATATCTTGGGACTCATTTCCCAACCTTAACCACCAATTAATATAAGATTTGATTTTTTAAAAAGTCAGCTAGTGAATTCTGTCTCATTTAATGTCAAGCAACTGCATTTTCGAACCAGTTGGAAGGTCCACTTATCTCCTGTTTAATTGAAGTCATCAAAACCCATTGAAACGTTTCATTTAAAGGAATTGAAACAGCTTAGATTTCATTTCTTACCATAAATATACAGATACATGAGGTTTCAGAGGTGGTACGCTTAGTATTTAAAAAAGAAAGAAAATTCACATAATGATGTAAACCCCCACACCTCTGGATAGAAGTGCTTTCTCTATGCTATGGTTTTCTTTCTCGAGGTAGTAATTTTTCTCACTCACTGCTCAAATACCATTTACCTTGAAGATACAAATTAAGTCTGAGGACAACACAGTAGAGATAACATCCTTTCTTGGAGACATGTGTAAATACCCTTTATGAGGTGTGTTCTTGAGGATAGAGTCAACAGGGCTGGTGGGCTCCAGATATTTTTATTCTAGTATAAACAAGTATGTGTCGAACACAAACACACAAACACACACACACACACACACACACACACACATCTATCGAAAAATATTCTTAGTTTCAATATGCTCATTCATCACAGCACAGGATGTGATACTTTGCTAATGATATTTCATGCAACCCTTATAACAGTTTATGAGAACTAGATGCAATTATTATTCCCATTGATAGGGGAGGAAACCAAAATTATAAGGGACATTAAGTAAGCTGCTATGGGTTGCACTGATATCAATTGTCTAAGCACAAATCTAATGCTGTGATGCAATCTCCATCCTGGATTTCAGGTGTTAATGGGCTTGGGACTAAGGCGGTAAAGAATTTAGAACTTACCAAGGTCCCTATGAATGTTGATAAGAGTCTCAAATGGGGTAAAATTGGAAATGCAGAGTGACTGGAGATTTGGAGGCTGGTAATAAAATCTTATTGCCTGGCTCAGGCGGCTGAGAGGCAGGGGGATTGTGAGTTCAAAGCTAGCCTCAGCAAATTAGGGAGGTTCTAAGTCACTCACCTTTTATCTAAACAAAATACAAAACAAAGACTGGGGATGTGGTTCAGTGGTTAAATGCCCCTGGGTTCGATCCCCAATACCAAAATAAAAGGAAAAAAAAAAACCTATTGCCAAAGGATGCTGAAGTTCCTTCAAATTTGAGACCTCTTTACATAAACAAGTAAAATTAACACAGTTGCATAGGAGATGTAAAGAGAAAAGGAAAGAACACCTTCACATTGTTGTGTAAGACACCACCCTGGAACACTTTCAAGACTCAGAGTGGGTGTGCACAGTGGAGGTCAAGCATGGTGAACCAGAGCAAAATACCAATGCAGGGAAGAAGGTAAAGTGCAGTCAAATGGCTTTGCCCCCTTTTAGTCCTCTCCTGTCCTAATTCAGTAATGACTGGCAAGCTCTTTGGCCATCCTTTATGCACAAACATGCAAATGTTTCTGGCCTGGAGTTGTAGAATTTAGTTATCTTCAGTCTGATTCTTTACAACATCTGAATGGAAACACGAACAATATATTTAGGACACAAAAAAAGCTGAAATTTTGTTTAAGAGGAGGGAGAAGGGACATTGTTTCTTACATAGGATATTCAGGAAAAGAGACCCCCCCCCCAAAAAAAAATAAGAAAAATGGCTGGAGAGTTAGACTCAATTTCTAATGAAAAAAAAAAAAAAAAAAAAAAGCAAGAAAGAAAGATAGAACATAGGTTATTAAAAATATTATAGTCCAGATGACAATTTGGGTGCAGAAAAGGAAGCCAGCAACTTAGTTTTGAGGAGAAGAAATAAGAGCAAGAGGCAAAGTGATGCACTAAGGTCAGAGTGTGAGGGAAAAAGGCAAAAGCCAGGTATGTGTAAACTCAGGTACCCAGGTGGAGAAACTGAGAAAATCTACCATGTTTATGGATAGGCAGATTTAATATTGTCAAAATGGTCACACTACCAAAAGCAATACACAGAATTAATGAAATTCCCATCAACCTACTAATAACATTCTTCAAAGAACTAGGGGAAAAAAGAGTCCTAAAATTCATTTGTAAGAATAATAGACCCAGAATAGCCAAAGCATTACTGAGCAAGAAAAGTGATGCAGGAGGCATTTGATAGGAAATTTTACTACAGAGCTCTAGTGAAAAAAGCAACATGGTATTGGCATCAAAACAGACATGAAAACCAATGGAACAGAAGACACAGAGACAAACCCACCTACTTACAGCCATCTGATACTTGAAAAAGGTGCCAAGATACTTATGTTGGAGAAAATATAACCTTTTAAACAAATGGTGCTAGCAAACTGTACACCTTAAGTAAAACAATGAAAGTACATCCCCATCTCTCACTGCACACAAAAGTCAAAACAAAATGAATCAAAGACTTAGGAAATCCAACCAGAAACCTTGCAATTACTAGAAGACAGCATAGGGTCAATACTCCATCATATAGTTGCTGGTACTGACTTCCTTAAACAAGACCCCTAAAGCTCAAGAATTAAAACCAACAATCAATAGTGGTATGCCAACAAACTAAAAAGCTTTTTCACAGAAAAGGAAATGATTGAGAGTGTAAAGAGAGGGCTGGGTTTGTGGCTTAGTGGTAGAGTATTTGCCTAGTGTATGTGTTTGTACCCTAGCACCACATAAAACTAAATAAACAAAATAAAGGTATTGTGTCCATCTGCAATTAAGAATATTTTTTTTAAAGAGTATAAAAAGAAAGACTAAAGAATGGGAGAAAATCTTTGCCAGCTGCTCCTCTGATAGGAGATTAATACCCAGAATATATAAAGAAAAATACTAAAAAACCCACCCACCCAATAAAAAGATCAGAAAAAAAAAAATAAACAGACATTTATCAAAAGAAGAAACAGGGGGTCAACAAATGTATGGAACAATGTTCAACATCTCCAGCAATCAGAGATATGAAAATTAACACTTACACTAAGATTTCATCTCACTCCAGTCAGAATGGCAATGATCAAGAATACAATAAAAAATGCTGGTGAGGTTGATGGGGGGGGGATGTATACTCATACTTTGTTGGTAGGTCTACAAATTAATATAACCACTCTTGAAAGCAGTATGGAGATTCCTCAAAAGACGAGGATTGGAACCACCATAGGACCCAGCTATCCCACTCCTTGGTATTTATCCAAAAGATGTAAAATCAGCTTAGTATCGCAATACAACCACCTCAATGTTTATAGCAGCACAAGTCACAGTAGCCATATTATGAAATCAACCCAGATGTCCATCAATAGATGACTAGATTAAGAAAATGCTATACACACACACACACACACACACACACACACACACACACACACACACAATGAAGTTTTACTCAGCCATTGAGAAGAATAAAATAATGGCAGTTGTTGGCAAATGAATGGAAATAGATAACATTATCCTGAGTAAAATAAACCAGACTCAGAAAAATCGAAGTTTGAAAGTTTTCTCTTTTATATGGAAGCTAGAGAAAAATAAGGTGGAAAAGAGGGAGGAGATTGGATATCACTAGGAGAGACAAAGGATTGGTGAGTCTTCCTTTCTTTCTTGACCATGTTCTGGACTCTCACCTCTCACTAAAGAGGAAAGGAAAAAATAAATAAATAAATAAAAAATAAAGACAAACAAACAAAAAAAAAAAAAAAGCAGAAGATACCTTAACAGACATATACTGTCTGCTATCCTCTCCCTTTTACTTTCAAACTAGAATGTTCTACTAGGGATGTAAAATGAGTTTGAATATTGGGACCATGTGATACATATAACTCACTGCTCATTTGTGTAACAAAATTAATTTGACATGAATTGAGTACCTACATGTGACACTGTCTTAGGTAATTTTAAGAGGATTTTGGAATCTAATCTGAGCCTCATCTGCAGCAACTAAACAAGATTGACAATAAATCAATAATTATTTAAACTAGGGGACAAGTAGATGTAGTTATATTAGACCTTTATCTTAAATTTTATATATTTGTTCAAAATTTTCCAAAGAAAAAAAAAAGAAATTATAAAAAAATCCCTTTGTTATAATATTATTAACCTCACTGTACTGATGATTAATTTGAAGTTTATTGATATATATATATCATATATATGACATATATCACATATATATGATACATGATATCATATTTATATGTGATATATCTATCTATATATATATATATATCAGGTGACATAAATGTGAATAACTTTATAATAAATTAAGTTCCCCTCTACATAATGTATGGACAGTATACTGATATCAGAAAAATAATGTTTGTTCTACAACATATTTTTTATCAGATATTGAGTGTCTTATTTGATAATGACATTAATAGGAATTTCTCTCAATTTTCTAAATTTGAGGCATTGTTTCACAATATCTCAAAATGAAGAGTTAAGAGCACCAACTCTAGAATCTGGTAGACCTAGGTTTGAATTTTCTGTCTACAAACACAGACCTGTGAACCTGGCAAGCTAACTACCCCAAGGATTTATCTCCTTTATACCAAAGGGACAATCACAGCAGCCAAGCATAGAACAGTCATGAGGAACAGCTTAATGAGGAAAGTGAAAGTAGTCGGCAAGGTATACAGTCCATGACCACAGTTTAAAAAGTTATAGTTCATTATTAATATGAACTGCAGAGTTGAGACTCAGGGAAGTCTCCCAGAGATGCTGGTATTTTAGGTGGATCTAAAAGATTGCAAGGACTTCAATTACTGAAGACCAGGAAAGGACAGACCATTCTAAGAAGAGGAAATACCAAGTGGGAGGTTGAAAGCACAGACACCATGGGAGTCTGGCGTTATGTGGCATGAACACAGAGAGAAAAGTCACAGGAGATAGTTGGGAAAGTTGAGGAAAGCCAAGGAAGGCCGTCTTGCAAATCCCTTGTCTGCCGTGCAAGCTGTGTTGACCAGACTACCAAGGCTGTCTGTCATTCTTCCTGAGAAAGATCATATGGGGTAGTTACTAAACATGTGGATAACCTTGATTTCTTCCTGAAAATTGTAATTTTATAGGTCTCGATTGGAGCTTGGTAATGTGTTTTTAACAAGGCATTTAAGTGATTTTTACCTTTAGCGAATTTTAAAATTTGCTGGACTTCAAATACTGGTTCAAATACATCTGCATATATTATATATGTATAATATAGAATATAATATTACATTCCATAATACATAAGGAACAGTATAAAGTATTATTCTACGTGTTTATAATGCTTTGAGTAATAACATTTTAAATATAAATATATAAATATAAAAATTTCTTTTTTTTTATAGTCTCCATATGAATAAAATAAAATCAGGCTCCATTTTCGTGTCTGTTTGTTTTCATGTAGACTGGAATGGGGGGAGATCCCTGCTTTTGGGGTATATGTAGATACTTGATGGACAGAGACAGAGAGACCCATAAAAAGCAATACTATCTGACCACTGTGTGATGGGTCACAGCTTTGCCAAAAGCCTTTCTGCATATTTGAGCCGTCTCAGCTTTCATCCACGGACTCATCTGAAGGAAGTACTATTGGGTTTAGGGCCAGAAAAGATAATGAACTCTTACCTGTGTTTTGCCAAAAATCCCTTTAAACTTATTGGTACCTTATCTCTTCAATTGAATTATACATTTCTTACAAGGAATGGACAAGGTTCTACATTCCTTTCATGATCTATAGCGGCTGGCTTGCACTCTTAGATAAATATTAATTAGCAGATTAGGAAGGGAGGGAAGAAGTGTGTGGTGGGAATTGCTCCTGAGGGTCAACTGAACATCTCTAGGGCTTCTAAAAGATAATCCAACCATCAAGCAAATGCAAAACTGTAAGAAAAAAAGGAAAAGAAAAACAAAACAAAAATCTTTAAGAAGTGATGACCCCAAAGCAAAAAAGCCAGTTAGATGCTGAAACCCTGGAGGTTGTTGGCATTAGTTCCCCCTTGAAAGGGGAACTAAAACAAAAACTTCAGAGATGTGTACAAAGATGTTCTTGTGCTCAGTTTAACAAGACATTATTTCTCAGAAACAGCCATTTTGTGCAATTCCGTTATATAAGAAAACAGCTTTAAGATCAGAATTTCTTGAATAAATCATAGTACTAAATAAAGCCTGGGCAAGATAAAGAAAGAACATATGTGCTGTCCAGAGGTGTCCTGCATATAATGGTCAGCTCTGCCAGACAAGAGTGCCTACAGAGGAACAAGGCTGAGAAGACTTCTAAAATTGATCAGAAAAATAAACTTCAACATCATCTACAGAAAATCAGAATAAAGGAAAGCTTTGGTGGAGAAAAGAAAAGGAAAAAACTTTCCTTAATAGTCTTTTCTGGGGCTGGGGTTGTGGCTTAGTGGTATAGCGCCCACCTAACATGCATGCATGGGGCACTGGGTTCGAGCCTCAGCATTACGTAAAAATTAAAAATAAAGGTAATATGTCCACCTACAACTAAAAAATATTTTTAAAAAGTAGTCTTTCCTTTTGAAAAAAAAAAAATACTCCCCTCTGCAAAAAAAAAAAAAAAAAAAGCTCACTTTGTTGCCTAATAAAATCTCTTACTCCTCTGACATTATTGAGTGCTGCAAATGGACTTTCTAACTCCTATTATTACTTTTTCTAGAGACCAAGCTGTGGTTGGAAAAGGTATTAGGAAAAACAAAGCTTACATGACTGTCAGTCTACACGCACAATTTCAGTTGGGTTCTTTCTTTGTTCTTTCTCGGTTGAAGAACCAAGGGGATCTGTGAAGACACACAACTTCCCCTTTTCAAAAATATTAACATAGGGGGAAGGATGTGTGAATCAGCTCTTTCATTAAAAAGGGAAGAGGTCTGCATCTTACTTTGAAAATACAGCTTCCCTTTCCCCTCTTAAATGTCATCATTATGAAACCTCAGAAAAAAAGACAAATAAATGATCCAATTTAAAAAGTCATATAAGAAGGAATTAGAAATTAAGATGCTATAAAATCACCTAAGAAAGAAACCATGAAAGAGGCTAAAAAAAAGAAAAATAAGGAAACAGATCATTTTTCTATTTTCATTTCAAATTAAAAGTATAAAATAAAACAATAGATTCAGGGTTGGGGGAAAAAAGTTTGTTATGCTAAACATGCTGTACAATATTACATGAAAAGTCAGATCATCATTAATTCTGCTTTTGACTTGCAACAATAAATGTGACAAAGGATAAGTACAGATGGTCTTATTGAAGAAGTTCAATGTCTTTCAGTATTGACCAAATGAAAGGGAAAAATATCAGGTACCCTTGTAACATTTCTTGAAATGTAACCGTGAACTGAGGCTGTGAGTTGTTGAACACATTTAAATTGGTAAAATATTCATACCTGAGTCAGGCATGGTGGTGCACGCCTATAATTCCAGTGGCTCAGGAAGCTAAGGTAGGAGGATTGCAAGTCAATCAAGCCTCAGCAAATAGCAAGACCCTAAGCAATATAGCAAGACCCTGTTTCAAAATAAATACTAAAAAGTGCTGGGATATAGCTCAGCGGTTAATCGCCTCTGGATTCAATATTCTGTCCCAAAAAAACCCCCCATGTATATATAATATTTATATATACCCATACATATATATAATATTTATATTATATATATGGAAGTACATAGAAAATGATAAGACACCCCAAGAGATTTCCATTTGCAATAGGCATAATCTCATGCCAATGATTATCTTCATCCGTTAATTCATGCCAACAAGGTATATATCATTATAATAAATTTATGCGAGGTATTTGTGAGTTTTTTATATAAGGTAACTAATGGTGAAATAAGACCTGATTCTTGTGGTATGTGTCTTTTATAAAGCAGCTCTTAAACTCATCACCTCATCTCTGATGGGATCTGTTGCTGAGTACTTAGTGCCCAGGCCAGTAGCTAGTGACAGGCAGACACTCTATAAGGATGAACCTGGCAACTGGGTACTAGCTCAACCGGTTAATGATTTCAAACAGCATGATCCATTCATATAAAGGCAATACTATCATTACTACCTTGTGATTATTTACTGTCTCAATTTTTTCTAAGTCAGTCATTTTAACATTTGGTAGTACATAAAAATAATTTGATATGTGCTAACAATTTAAGCATTAAAACACATTTTTCAGGTGAAGAACTATTCCCAATTGGCTATAAATAGATATATAAGAACAATAAAACCAGAGACAATGAATATAAAACAACTAGAAAGTTTTATTTTTTTAAAAGATCAAATTATCATATTTTTCTATAACTGGTTATTATTAAAGGGAAATACATATGCTGTAAATAATGTAACTGAGCACACATTAATCATATGTTGTAGTATACTATACCAATTAGATTCTATAGTATACTTTAAGCTAATCATTAACTATACTATGATTGGTATTATTGTCCAAGTGATATTTGAAGATTTTTATATTTGTAATATCATAGAAATCTGTTTTACTGGCCTCTGTATTGATATTATAGAAGGATAATGAGATGGAAAGAGAAGTAATAAAGAATTTTCTTGAAATTATACTTCATTCTGAATTGAACAGATTCTATAGAAAAGTAAATAATAATTAGGTGATTGTGTTTGAAGCAACTGCTACTTTCTGGTGGGGGGGGCATATACCAGGGATTGAACTCAGGGGTACACAACCACTGAGCCACATCTCCAGTCCTATTATGTATTTCATTTAGAGACAGGGTCTCACTGAGCTGCTTAGCACCTTGCCATTACTGAGGCTGGCTTTGAACTCACAATCCTGTTTCAGCCTCCTGAGCTGCTAAGATTATAGATGTGAATCACCACATCTGGCACAACTGCTAACTTTAAAGTATAAAATGGTGCTTTTCAAAAATTTCCCTTGAATATAGGAATATTTTAAAGAGATATATTAAAATAAAACAGTAATTTTTTATGATTATCTTTTTTTTAAAACTTTTTTTAGTTGTTGATGATTTTATTTTATTTTATTTATTTATATGTGGGTGCTGAGGATCAAACCAAGTGCCTCACACAGGCTAGGCAAGCGCTCTACCACTGAGCCACAACCCCAGCCCCATGATTATCTTTTAAAAATTTTTTAGTTGTAGATGGACACAAGTTCTTTATTTTATTTATTATGATTACCCAAATAATCTAATAAAAATGGATAACATACTTGATAAGACGTTTATCCAAAAAGACACATCAAATGGTGAACAGGTATTTGAGAAGATGTTTAATGTCATTAATTAGGAGACATGCAAATAAATAAAAACCACAAGATATCACTTCACAACTCTTAGTATACTTACTATGAAAAAAACTCAAGTTAAAGTGTTGGTGAGGATGTGGAGAAATTAGAAAGCTTGTGCCTTATGGGGAAGGTGAAATGGTGCAGCCAACACTGAAACAGGGATTGAAGTCCCTCAAAAATTGAAAATATGGCCACCATATGACTCAGCAATCCACTGCCCAGGTTAACAGTAATCTAAGGAGATAAATGTACTCCCAGGTTACAGTAGCGTTAGTCACAGTAGCCAACGTTAGAGAATAACCCATTGTACCCCAATAGATGAATGGATCAAAAATTGGTGTATGTATAAACATAAATATTATTCAGTCTCAGGAAATAAGGAAATCCTGACATTTCTAACACATTGGAGGACCCTGAAGAGCATCATATGCTAAGAGAAATAAGTCACTCATGATAAAGAAAAATTCTGCAAGTTTCATTATGTGAGATATCTAAAATAGCTTCATAAACTCAGAGAATATAAGAGGGAGTGTTTATGGTATGTCCAGTCATCAAAGGTATAAGCTAAATACATGGAGTTCTTCATACACCTCAATAAAGCTCTTGAAGATTAGCTACAGCTCAATGTTCCAATTACCTTAGTCAGATTTCAACATGAAATTCTGCAAATAAGGTAAAATTTCTCCATGCCGTAACTTTCTAGAACATCTTAGATGAAGAATGCAATGTAATCACCAAATTAAATGCCCTCTCAGGTTTGAAATATAATGTAAATTCTTTATTCTACCCTTTATTGATATGTCAATCTTATCAGGACCAAGGTATTTGTTTATATTACCATCATGACTGACAAACAGAAACTTATGTCTCCTTTACATTCGCTCTTACAACTACATATTTCACTAATATTAAAGACTGTGATTTTAAAATGTCTCTGCTTAAGAATTATATTTCAAAACCCCATAAGTAATCAGATCTATTGCAACCTCATAAACAGAAAACATCGTATTCTCTAGCAGAAGATATTCACAAGGGCACTTGTGGGATATGCCAGGTTGGGGGAAGTCACCTAATGTGACTAGTAACTTTAATAATTGCCTAAGTGCTCACAAATTTGTGAAGTTTAAACAACATAAAACTTTTAATTCAATGAAAGCATATGCCTTCAGGTCTTATAATTGCACGGATGAATAAAATATTCAATTCCCCTAAGGTATTGCAAGATCAAAATACATTATGATGACTTTAATAGTGTCCTTTTGTAAGGAAGGGTGCTGATTGAGCTCTTAGGAAAAGAAAGGGCACATTCATGAATTTAAAACTTAGCTGGGCGCGGTGGCATGTACCTGTAATCCCAGTGGTTCCAGAGGCTGAGGCTGGAGGATCACAAGTTGAAAGCCAGTCTCAGCAACTTGGCAACAAGGCCTTAAGCAACTCAGTGAGATCTTCTCTATAAATAAAATATAGAAAAGGGCTAGAGATGTGGCTTAGTGGTGTTCAAACTCTGGAACCGAAAATAAATAAATAAATAAATAGATAGATAAATAAATAAATAAAATCTTGAGTAAATCACTTAACTTTTTTATTCAAAGAACTAATGGGTAGGAGTCAATGTGTCTATATGAAGTTGAATTGCAAGAATGGAAATGTTTGAAATAAAAAGTCTTAAAAACATCTGTCCTATTTAATTTGTATAGTCATTTTGCATGTATACCTTACAAGAAAATTTTCTATAAATTTTAGTCATATAATAGTTATTTTAAAATTATCCTCAATATAATATTTCTGCTGGACAGAAATATTTTTGTTTCAGCTTTTTAAACAATAAGAATCTCTGAAGAAACAGTGGTAATGTATTTCAAAAACTATCAATGTGCCCAGTAGCAACACTTTCAAATATGCACTGCTTTATCTTGCTAGCAAGATCCTAAACTTCCTTTGGTCTTCTGGATATTATTATCCTAATACAATATTTCTTTTTTTTTTTCATTTTTATTATTATTTTTTAATGTGGTACTAAGGATGGAACCAAGTGCCTCACATGTGTTAGGCAAGCACTCTACAACTGAGCCACAACCCTGACCCCTTAATACAATATTTCTTAATGTCTACGACATATTTTCAGTACTAATGGATCATAAACTTCAAATGCATTGAGATCAGTGAGCTAAATGAAGACAGAACATGTAGATCTACCACTTATACCAAATTTTCCAGGATGGGATGACATCTTTTCATATAATTTTCCTTTAATTTGCTGAATGTAGAGCTAAACTTCATTCAATTGGTAAACATCTAAATATTTTTCAAATAAATACCTGTCAAATTAGAGAAAAAGATGTGTCAGTATTTTAACCTACACATCTTCATTTTTGGTTTAACAATCTAATTCCTGCAAGAATCTCACTTTAGTGAGATTTATAATTTCAATTAAATTTTACCTTCCCACAGCATATTTTAGTTCCTTTTATTTGATAAATTTTATTGTATTTTTATACTGTGAAAATATCACTTGCCACTGTAGAGAACAGAAAAATTAATCTCTTGGAAAAAAGGAAAAAAAATCACTTCTTCTTCCTATTATTATTATTACTGGTACTAGGGATTGAACCCAATGGCAACAGTCATTTTTAATTTAGAGACAGGTTTTGCTAAGCTGCTTAGGGCCTCACTAAGTTGCTGAGGCTGGCTTCAAACTCAAGATTCTCCTGCCTCAGCCTCCCAAGCCACTGGGATTACTGGCGTGTGCCATTGCACCCAACAAAATCACTTATTATGGTACCATCCACAGCACATTCTAAAAAGTGAAAGATTAATAAGATCTAACAATAATCCAGTGTCTCTGCAGCACGTTTAATATTGGTTTCAGTTTCTTTAAAATCTTAAACCCTAATTTCCACCTGCCTCTCATTTCTGCCATGCCTGTAGTTGGCACTGCCTGAATTCTACAACTCTTGTAAACCATGTGGTCTTTGTCACTCTGCTTTATTTTATTCCTCTTGATCCTTCTTCTTTGAGCTGGTCTTTGAAAGGTAACGTGAACTTTCTCCCACATCTTGAAAGGATGGGGACTATTCTCTTTTCTGAGCCTGTTTCCCACTATAAGCAGAAGACCCTGATCTCAAAGACCCCTCTACCATACCCCCATTTGGCCTGCAGAAATGATTTCCATGGAACTTGAGTTTGAGACTCATTCACTCTCAGTGTTTAATTTGGCTCTGCTCATAGAGATCTAAGCCTCTGTCTGAGGACAGGGATTCCTCATTACCACTCATATGAAGTAGGGTTTACTCCTCCCTCAGATGAAGCTCAAAATTATCTGGGCAAATCACAATGCTATTCTTGGGCCTTTGAATAGTACTTTCCCTTAAAGGTCCCATGCTGGCTCCCTGCATGAGTTTTCTGGCTCGAAGCACTATGTTATTGATTAGTTTGTACCATCCAAACATTTAAAGGGTGAGTGTTTGAAAACTCATGCTGGACAGAAAGAACACAAAATCAGATAGGACACAGAGGTACTCTTCCAAACCCATACAGAAACATACCTCACTTTTATATTCCCAGGAAGTTTCTCATGGCTATTGATATTTGTGCATTTGTGTTTGTGTATTTTAAAACATGCCAAAATAACAAAGGGATTTCTCCTTCCTTGGAAAGCTCATAGGAGAAATTTCAAGAGTGGGAAGCATACTTCACTTCGGTGCATAAAGTCATGAAATAAGTGTGCTATTTAAGTCTGCAATACCTTGTTAAAAGGCATTTTCATTCATTTGCAATGCTCTAACTGCCTCCTGGTCTCCTTGATGAATTCAATTTGAGAAACCGTGGGTAAAAAAAAACAAAACACCAGATACAGCCAGACACTTGGAAGTCTCTATGGAATTTTTTTCACTCGGTGTTTTTACTTCAGAAAGAATTAAATAAACAAAATGGCTAGGGAGACTTGTCTGATATATTTTTGTTCTGATTCCAGGACCAACTAACTTAAAATTTTGATAAGGTTTCAACATTTCTGTGCCTCAGTTTCTCTAATTGTAAAATGAGAAGGATTGACAAAGAGATCTCTAAATTATCATCCTGCCTTAGAACTCTGTGAGTCTGATTTTTTTTTCTATTATCCAGGAAGCAAAAGGAGCAGACATGCAATCAATTATGATGAAGTTTAATTTTGGCTGGAAGAAAAAGGTTTTGTGGGGATCAATGCCCTTTTGCTCCACTCTAGTGTATGTCCGGCATAAGTTAATTCTTCAAACTTTGGCATATTACATGTAAGATGGGGATGATTTCATGGTTCCAATTAACCTGAGGGCACCAAAACAATATTCCAGGGAGCAAAACATAGGTTTTAAGGCTGGGCGGTGGCACACGCCAGTTATCCCGGTGGCTTAGGAGGCCAAGGCAGGAGGATTGTGAGTTCCAAGTCAGAGCCTCAGTAACTTAGTGAGGCCCTCAGCAACTCAGTGAGACCCTGTCTCTAAATAAAATATAAAAAGGGCTGGGAATTGACTCAATGGTTAAACACCTTTGGGTTCAATCCCTTGTATCCACACACACACAAAAAAAAGAAGTGTTGAGATATTTTAAATCCAATGCAAATATGACATTATATATGTATACATAAAATAATTGTGTGTTTTCCTTTGACTTGTTGCTTAAGTAATGCAATGGGGTAAAGCATAAAGCCTTTAGGCAGCATATGGATTTATATGTCTTCTTCTGACTTAACACCTTAAGGACATTACATTACTTAAGCCTTGTTACCTTGTAAGGTCTTATGTGCTTCATTGTTAATCTGAGGCAGTTCCTTGAGTTTGGGGTATGCTGGTCAATACAGTTATCTTTTCAATGCCCACTGTCTCAGCTCCTGGAGTCCCATCAGACCTCCGGCCAGTGCTGAGCTCTGGTTGCATTTACCCTATATAATTATTGCCATGGAAGATCAGGCTGTTAGCCTGGGCACTGCTAGAGAGCAAAGGCAGGGTTGCCTTTGGCAGAAACTATAGCTGCCTGGCCCCCCTCCAGCTGGAGGGCCTCTCCCTTGTTGATTGTTTTTTTTTTTTTTTTTTTTTTTAACAGTCCTATTGGCTGTTTTTGAGATACAATTATACAATTACCTATATATTTAAAGTATACAATTTGATGCGTTTTGACATATGTGTAAGCCTGTGACAACGTCACCACATAGAGGTAATGTTTTTTACTGATCTTGACAAATCTTGGGGGTCTTCATCTCTCTGCATTCCCCAGCTGGATGACTGTCTCCCTCCCCAGAGATTATGCTGTGGTGTTACACAACCTCAAACATCAGTGGTTTGCTTTTTGCTTACACTACACGTATTTTGGATGGCTGGGCAATTTCTCTGTATCCTTATTCTTATCACTCAGGACCTAGAATATCAGTACAGCCACCCTCTGGAATGTTACAGGTAACCACCAAAAGTAAAAGAAAAAAGAAATGTGGAAAAATATGCATTGACTTTTTTCAATTCCCAACTTCCACCTGCAAATGACCATCACAGTAGCTCACATTTCAATGCCAAAGAAATCACAAGACCACGTCTGAATTTAATGAGGCTGGAAAGTGCACTCCTACCAAATGAAAAGAAAGAGAGCAGAGAATGAGAAGTAAATATTGTAGAGAGCTTGTTGTCTACTCAGTAAATATTCACTATTTTCTTTTTTGTCTCATGATTTAACTTTTTGTTCTTTATTTTAAGAAGGACACCCACTTCTGGACCCTGTAAACAGTCCTTAGATATAACAAGATAAAAGGACTCAGGGCCACTGTGCATGCATCACCATCTCATCTCTGGAATACTATGTGGGAGAAATAAGTTGCTATCTGCTAAGCGTCGTATTTTGGGGATGTCTTGGTTAAAGTAAATAGAAACACAGTAGTTACTGACCTGGTTAAATTTTTGTTTTTTTTTTAGTTGTACATGGACACAATACCTTTATTTTTTATTTATTAGTGTGTGGTTGAGAATAGAACCAGTGCCCCACACGTGCTAGGCAAGTGCTCTACCACTGAGCCACAGTGCCAGCCCCCACTGGTTAATTATTATCAACTCCTCTTTTCATACTCCAGGGCCTGCATTGGGCAGCAAATGACTAGACGCACTAGCTCTGCACACACAGGAATTATTATTATATCCTGCATTCATTCCTTCACCTCTAGAAATAGTTGCCCCGATATGCATTATATTCAACTGTTGTTAAAATAAAGTATTCTCACCTTTGAAAAACCTGAAGGGCAGAGACCAGTGCCTTTTAAGTGTTTTGAAAGTGAAACAGGACCAAATTCTACAAAGCCTTTGAAGATAAAGGCACAGGAGGAAAAGCAGCTCAGCACAATCCATATTCTTGAAAAACATGGCTTTTAGAACTGTACTGTCATTGGTGGAGTTGCAGTGGCTTTCAACTTGAAGATTACCTGCCCATCAAAACCCAAGAAAAACCAACAGCTCCATGGGGACGGCAGATCCTAGCCAAGGGTTAACCGGAAAGAACGGAATGAGACCAGCTCTGGTCTGCAAGGAGGGGAGGGTTTTAAGTCTTGATCTCTTTTGAGAACCGAAATAAAGGAGACTTAACCATTTGAATTTTCTTAAAGATCTTCATCAGAAGGCAAACATCCTATAATGCACAGCCACAAATCAGAACCGGGAGCTAAATGTTGGAAGGGACTGGAAAATGTAGTCCTGTCCTTGCATGGAACATCAAGCGGGACTTCCATTCTCCCGCCTCTCCAGCAAGCACCACCTCACCACGATCTGCCTTGGGCCCATGACTAATTGATGTCATTGTGACTTGTATTCTTGTTTTGGTCCTTCTCGAGGAATACCATAGAATCCCTGGAATTCATTTCCAGTGGGTTCCTGTGCATGTTCTCTTCTGTTTCCTCCTGATGCCAATCTCTGCTCCCAAAACCTTTCTCAGAATGTTCCAGAAGCAAGGGTCAGATATGAAGAACACCTCCTATAGTCTCAGCCTCTCTTCTGAATAGTACATTTGCCTTCTTGCTCTGAGGCCTGATTCTCTTTGAGGACTGTTTCAGTCAGCTTTTTCATTGCTGTGACTAACGGACCCGATCAGCACAATTATAGAGGAGGAAAAGTTTATTTGAGGGTCTCATGGTTTCAGAGGGTCTTAGACCACAGAAGGCCACCTCCATTCCTCAGGACTTGAGGTGGGGCTGAACGTCATGGTGGGAGAGGGTGGTGGAGGGAAGCAACTCACATCATGATGATCAGGAAGCAGAGAGAGACTCCACTCAACAGACACAAATATATATTTGTATAAAGCGACACCCCAATTTCCACCTCCTCCAGCCACACCCTACAGTTTCTTTAAAACTCAGCTAATCCCTATCAGGGGGATTAAATCGCTGATTGGATTAAGACTCTCACAACCCAATCATTTCTCCTCTGAACCTTCTTGCATTGTCTCACTCGTGTGCTTTTGGGGGACACCTCACCTCCAGGCCATAACAAGGACTCCCCGCTGCTTCTCTGAGTGGATGACATTTCAGCCCCCTATACACCCGTTTCAACCCTGAGGGACACAGGATCCTCCTTTGTCCTTGCTATTGCATTCTGACATCTCCTTCCCTTTTCCCTAAAAACCTCTCCAGAATGGAAGCTTTCGCCAGTAGACTACACCCACCCATTTTCCGTCCTTTCTTGGTGCTACATTAAATTCCTTAAAGATTTTAACATCTGATTTACTGTTACTCTTTAAAGTTTCTTCTTTCAGTAAATGAATCTTCTAATTCCTTGGCCTTTCCATTCTTTTATCTCCTTTACTCCAGAGATTCTATCCTTCTCATACATAGTAACTCACCCTCACTGATGTTTCTTGGGAATTATTATCAGTTAACTTCATTCTCCCATAATATAAATTTAGCCTCTGGACTCAGCAACCAATACCTGTCCTTTGAATTCCCTTTCTCTCCTGTACCCAGTCCAACATTTCTTCAATTACAACTGCAATCCTTTGAGCCTACCAACTTTCTACTCTTTTTCACCCTTCTAATGTCTTCTTCTCCCTTAATGAGCTTAGTTACATTTATGATTAATCACTATAATAGTTCTTGCATAAATGTTCAATTTCGCTGGGTGTGGTGGTGCATGCCTGTATCCAGTGGCTGAGTAGGCTGAGGCAGGAAAATAGCAAGTTCAAAGCCAGCCTCAGCAACTTAGTGAGACTCTGGCTCTAAATGAAAAATATAAAAAGGGCTTGGGATGTGACCCAATGGTTAAGCACCTCTGGGTTCAATCCCTGGTGCCAAAAATTTAAAAAAAAAATTTAAATAAATGGTGAATTTTTTTTCTCCCTCACTGCATTGGCTACTCTTACCTGGAATACCCACAACCCTGGCTAAACCAGATTTTTCCACTGATTCAGCACAAAGAAATGTATTGAGGAAAACACATAATATACTAAATGGTTTTACCTATTCATGACCATAGTCTTAATCCATGTAGCTACTAGTGCAAACTACCATACCCTAAGTGGCATATAAACACCCCAAGATTAGTTTTGGAAGCTAGCAAGTCCTAGATCAAAGCAGATTCAATATCTAGGGAGAGTTTCCTTCTGTGCTTATGGTCAGTCCCTTCTTGCTGTGTCCTCACAGGGTTAGCTAGCTCATGTGGGTCTCATTTTTATAAGGGCACTAATTCCTATCACGAATAGTCTACTTTCATGGCCTAATCTCACAACCATCTCCTCTTTCAATACCTTCACCTTGAAGTAAGGATTTAAACATATGAATCCTGGGAGACACAAACATTTGGAACAAAGTAAAAGATGATCACTTAATGCTTCCCCAAAGTAAGCACACCATGGCTTCAACGGCCAAACCCAGGCCACTCTCTGACTTTACTTTGAAAACAGAGTTGGATTGGAAGACAATCGCACCCATTTGTTTACATGCTGTCTGTGGTTCCTTTGCCATCTTGCAGAATTAAGATGCTGTGACAGAGACTTGAAGGTCCAGAAAGCCCAATGTGTTTACCACCTGGTCCTTCATAGAAAAGTTTGCTGATCTCTTCTTTCATCTATTTATTCTCATTCTCCAGGAAAACAATTTCAAATCACCTTCTTTTTCTTGTCAGTTTTCAACAATACTTCAATTCCCACTTTGAACAGATGCCTATGCTCCTTATTTTATTTAGAAAAAGGAAGTGGTAAGTCTAGAAGACTCCTATGTCAATACGGTTGCTCTGTCTAGTGTTATGTTGATGCAATCAAAAATTTGATTTTGATTAACAATTTCTCTTTCATAACTACAGATAAACTTGCATAGTTACATTTGTTCTAGGCGCCTCATTGACTCAAGAGTGTGACTTGGCATCTATTGTTTTCCCATCTGAATTATCCATTACCTCATGTCTATGGGGTCATTCTCATGAGCATACAGACATGCCATAAATTCTCCCACCTTCAAAATTTCTTTCATGAATTTTTAGCTACTCATCCTCTTTTCCAGTTCTCCTTTCAGAAAAGTTTCTCAAAGAGTTCCCACCATCTCTATATTCTCTCCTGAATTCATTTCAATCAGATTTTTGTCTCCATGACTCAAATGAAATTTCTCTTCTCAGGGTCACCAAGTGCATCCATCTTGATAAATGTATGCACATTTATAAATGATAAATTTATTGGTTAATTTTCAGGGTCTTTTATTTTTCATATCACATTTATTTAACAAAGTAAATCTCTCCATTATTCTTGCAAACTCTATTTTCAATAGACTTCTAGGACATTATATTCTCTGCTGATTTGCTGATTTTCTTCCTACTTTACTGCCTTGCCCTTTCCTCTCTCTGACCTTTAAACTTTAGTGTTTATTTCTGGTTTACTTCATAGACCCGTGTGCTCTCTCGTGGTCATTCATCAGGTCCATAGCTCTTGGTAACGTCGCTAACTGAAGTTCCTCTGCGTTTCAGAATCATATAGCCCTTTACAGACTTCTTTAAAAGTTGTACTTCCAAAAATCAAACCTCTGACATTCATCTCCCACCAAAACATCATCCTCCCAAGGAAACTGCCCAGCCCCAAAATGGCTCCTCCTCCCGTCTGGTTCCATTGGCCAAAATGTTTTGATTCGCTTGGATGCCCTTAATTTCTCATTTATGCGCATCTCGAAAGCTAAGAGTTCCCTGTGATATGGCTCCCCACACCTCTGCGACTCATCTCTAACTACTCTCCTTGGCTCATCAGTACCATGTGGACTGTTCTTGGTTTGACTGTTTAGACATGGTTTTATTTCAGGATTGCTATATTTACTCCTCTTTTCTGATACTTCTTAACTGTCCTCTACTTTGTTTTTCTTTTCAGTATTTAACACTGACCCATGTTGTTGACTTTTTAAAATTATTCATCTGTTTCCCTCTACCCATTACAATTACAATGTAAATTCCATGAAACAAGGATTTTTCTTTCTTTTTTTTTTCTTTTTTTTTTTCAGGGCAGTATTCTCTCCACCTGCAATGGTCCTTGGCTTACAGTCAAATTCCCATACCCATTTCTTCACTAAAAACTGCATTACCATTCTTTAAAGACTGCAGAAGTAATCACACACAGAAAAATGCAGAAGGAAAGAGAAGAATCAAGTTTTATCATAGACATTCTATCTTGTCTGACCCTGAAATGCTAGTAAATACAATTAGTCACAAGGTTGTGTATGTGTATTTATCAATTTGTAGTCTGTTTAATAAAGTATAAGCTATCAGCTCTGAAAGCTTTTTAAGAAACCTGAAGTGGAAATTGGCTGCCTTGCATATTTCCTTCTTGTGAATTGTGTTTGAGAAAAATCTCTTATGTTTATACAAATATGTTCCATTGGGTTGAGTTGGTTAACAGACTGGTCTATAATCTTCTTTTTCTCCCATTTACTAGTTTTAATCCAATAGATTTAGAAACTGTAAAATGCTCCATTTTTTCCCTCCAAGTAAAATGGATTGTCAAGCACATGGCTGCTTGGGATGTTCAGGGTCATCTTCCAAAAACTCATGTACATGAAGCCTTCACTACCCAATGATTCAAGGTACCAGCCATTGATCTGTGATGTGAAGGTGTTCACTGAAGTAATCTAATCATCTTTGAATACAGATTTTGGTGCGTGAACAGAAGATATAGCCTGACTTTATTACATTACCATTTTAGTTCAATTAATTAACTTATTGAATTCATTTTATTTTGACTAATTCATTTACTTATTGAATTTATTTCAACTCAACTCCTCCAAATACTTACTGTGCTCCTACCACATACCCGGTACATGTGACACTGGGGATGTGGTAATAAACACATTATAAGTTCACCATTATCATGGAGTTTAAGTTCTATTAGACAAAAATCTAATAAATAAACACAATGATAAATATCAGGTCGTGCTCTGGTTTTGATGTGGTTTAAGTGTATACCCCATGGATTCATTTGTTGAAAGTCTGGTCCCCAGTGTGGTGATGTGGGAACTAATGGAATCATTAATAGGTGGGGCCTAATGGAGGGTTTTCAGGTCACTGAGGGTGTGGCCTCAGAAGAAAATATTGGTCTGCTGGAGTGAATTCTCTCAAGAACAAGTTGGTACAAAAACCTGAGCCTGATTACTGAATTTTTCCATAGTTTCCTGTTTCAAGATGTGATCTCTTCTTCCCACCACTGCCTACCACCTAAGGTGCTGGAGCCTGCACTATGCCATTTGGACCCTCAGCATCTAAAACTGTGAGCTTCATCAATCTTTTTTTTTTTCTTTATAAAGGTTGCCTGCCTCAACTATTTCATTATAGTAATGAAAATCAGACTAATATAGTGATTTTAATAATACTATACATAAATATAGTGAGATGATTGATCAGAGAGTTTCTATAGATTGATCACTAAAGGCTCTTGAAGAGGAGTTCAAATGAGATGATGAGACCTAAAAGATAGGAAATTCACCATAGGAGGAAATAGGGAAGGATTTTTCCTGGTATAAACACCCTTGGTAGGAATGAATAAACACTGTATATACCATACAATTGTGTACATTTATGGTCAAGTAGCAGAGTAGTTAGTTTTCATTTGTGTGTTCCATAAAAAAAGTTTGTTGAATGTATATTAATAAAACTAATGGACAATTATTATAGAAATGTGAACAATACAGGAAGATAAAAAAGAGTTAAACAAAATACATATTCCAACCACCAAAAGGAAAGCTATTCTTCTCTATGCATATGTATTTTATTCTTATTCTTTACTGTGGTGAGTATACTTCATGGTATGCATTTCCTAAGAGAAATACTCTCATAAACCAGACTCCAACTTTAATGTTCATTATTATGACAGACTTAGCCAGTAATTTTGAAATTCTGGCAGGAGTACTATTAACTCACATACTAGAATCATGGCAATTTTTTCCAATTCTGATTTAATTTTATTTTTGTATATATTAAGACCTTACCTTATGAATAAATAATAATAGAAATAAGAGGTTTCTTTAGCATTCCTATGCTCTTCATCTAATAATCAAAAATGAATTTCACTAGTTTCTGATCTATCTTTCCTGTATTGCCTTTTTTTAAAAATAAGCATATATGATTTTTAATTTGGTCCTTCTTACATATCAGGGAGTTTGCTACATAAACTTTTTTCAACATATAATTTTCACTTTCTAATATATCCTATAAATTACTTCACGTCAAATCATAGAGATCTTTTGCATTTCTTCACAGCTGAAAGTACTCCATGGAGATATATAATGATATATTCAGTGAGTCTCCTGTGAGTATGTATTTTAAATGTTTCCATTAGTTTTCAATTAAAAAATAACACCTCAACAAGCTGAACCCTCAATACATATTTTGGTTTGTATTTTTGGAGATTTACTTTCAACATAAGTTTCCTGGACAATAGATTTCTGGGTTGAAGATTAGAAACCTATATAGTCTGGTTTTCTTTCATGTGCCAGCAATGCATGATGTTTTATTTTTCCCACGGCTTCACCAACAGTGTATTATGTACCTTCTGACAAGCTGCCAATCCATAGGCATCTCATTTCATTTTTTGAAAATAAGTTTTTAGATGTGATGGACCTTTATTTTATTATTTATATGTGGTGCTGAGAATCGAACCCAGTGCCTCACGCATGCTAGGCAAGTGCTTTACCACTGAGCCACAACCCCAGCTCCTCTTGTATCATTTTAATTTGTTTTTTTACTTATTATGAAGCTGAGCATATTTTCATGTTTAAGAAAATAGTGAGTCTTTTCAGTGATTTTCTGCTATAAATATGTTTTTCAATTTTTACTATATTTGTTATATTTTTTCTCAATTTGAGAGTTACTTATGTTTAGTAAGTATGTTTAGTAAGTTACTTATGTTTAGTACTTATGTTTAGTAAGTTACTTATGTTTATTTGTGATTTAATTTGTAAATATTTTCTCCTATATTATCTATTGTTTTTTGAATTGGCTTATGACTTACTTTTATAAAAGCAGGTTTTTGTTTTATTTAATAATTAGGCCAAAATGTACACCAAAAATAGAACTGCTAACTTACAAATATGTCTGCCTAAACTACAAAACCACAAATCTTATTGCAGGGGCTCAAGACTGCAAAGTTACAAAGATCTGGTAAGAAATTTTGAAGAATTTCAGGATGATTCAAATTTTATATCAAAGCTGATCTTAGCTTCTGAGCTATATAAGGAACATACCACATCATGGAACTTTGTGCATTAAAGGATATTCTGGATTAAAGATCCTATACTATTATAATCCTAAATGGATCAATGCTTTACTTTTTTTAAAATTATTTTTATTTAGCTTTTAAGTTTTTTACAGACTGCATTTTGATTCATTGTACACAAATGGGCTACATAATTTCATTTCTAGGTTGTGCACATGTAGATCATACCATTCATGTAATCATACATGTACATAGGGTAATGATGTCTGTCTCATTCACCAAAGGCTGAAGTATTCCCTGATAAGTGGAGAATGATATACAATGGGGGTGGGGGGTGGGGAATGAGAGAATAATGGGGGAACTTTAGGATTGGAGAAGGAAAATGAGAAGGAGGAGGGTATGAAAATGGTGGAATGAACCACTTTATCTTGATTCACTAGTTATATGGCTGAGAAATGGGAAGATGTGAGAGAGCTGAGGTTAGCACAAGTTTTACCAACAGGGCTGATATGAGCAACTCATTCATCTTTAATGCCACATCTCTGTCATCTGTAATAAAGGGTTGATAATTCCTACCCTTCACCACCCAGAGTGTTAAATACAAGAGGATGAAATACAAAGTTTAGTTCAATGCTTCAAACATAGTTGTCAATTACTACAGTATATTTTACTAAGGTATTATATATGAATACATGTAGAAAAAGTAAAACATTCTACACAAGTTAGTAAGTTTAAGTATTTTTCATGTCTCCAAGAAACCCAGTGTTAGAAGGTACACACAGTCATTACCAAAGTTTTCTGAATACTATGTCCATTTGAGGTTTTCTTTTTCCATAAAAATTTCAAAATTATTCTAAGATCATACTTCAGGTCACTGGATAATATACAAGGACTAGGGGTAGAGATGCATCTAACATGGTTTTCCTCTCATAAGTTTTCCTTTGTTAGGGAAAATAAACTAAAGAAAGTTTGTTAAAACTATTTCATTATGTTCTCCCCACATCTTCAATGGAAATTCTTTAACAAAGGATTTTAAATCAGTGTTGATACTGACTGACTAATTAAAATGCATTTAACCCAGTGCAAAACATCTGGTCAATTTGACTGACTCCATTATTCAAGCTGCTAATTTTATTTTAAGAAAACTAACAGTCGCTCTTGAATTATTAGAGTCCCAAATTTCTAAATGGCTCTTTGGGGGCACATCTACAGTAGACCTAGCACTGACATACACATTCAAGTCCAAATTATCTAGATAATTTGTACAAATCTATGTACCTTGAACTACAGCAAAGCCACCAGGGACAAGCAAATTTGTTGCTAAAAATTGCTGACTCTGATCTGATTGCTCAGAAAAGATGGATAGGACAATGGGAAAGAGAACAATCTAAAGAACAGGCTTTCTTCATGATTGTTTTAATCTCAGGCCAACTCACACAGGGCACCAGAATAATGAGTCTGCTCTTTTGTCCAGTCTATCATTTATCCAGCGGAGGAGTTCTGATCAGTGACTAGGGAACAATGCAGATAGATATGCAATTGCATGGTGCAGTAAGCAAACCAAAATGACCAACATCAGCTGGAGAGGTGCCCCAGATATCTCCAAATGCCTGCTGGAAATTACCACCAAATACCTCTATTTCTTTGTTATTGTATATTTTTAAAGTCTGAAGTGGAGCAAATTATATACCATGTTTGTATGATTTGTCAGAATGAACTCCAAAATTATATACAATTGTAATAAACGAATAAAAATTTTAAAAATCTAATAAAAATTAAACCTTAAAGTTGAGAATACAAATATGTTGCTAATAATTTCACATTTGATCATTTTACTCCCAAGAATCATTTTACTGCCAGGAATATGTTATCAAAGGTTTATATGATTCATCTTATCATGTAACTTGATTTTATAGATGATGATCCCAAACCTCAGAGCTGCTAAGTGACTGGTCCAAGGCCAGAGAGTTATTAACTAATAGAACTAAATTCAAGCCCATACTGTAAAATGCCAGAGCATTTTACATATAATTAACTGCTATATAATATGTTCATGAAAACAGAAATCTGGAAACACAGATGATATATCGAGAAATAGTATGACTGTAGTCATGAATTTCTTTATAGTTGCAATTATAAACTGTTATCAGTTATCAAATGAAATTGCTAACTCTACCCTACTATTTTATGATACACCTGCTGTCCTCCTCAATTTTGATAGGCTCTTACACATGATTCCATTGCCAGGCCAGATCATGAGTTGCCCACCTACCTATTTCTCCTAAATCTTAAATATCCCTGAAAGATAGGATATTTGTTTTTTCTTCTTGTATCTCCACTAATGGCACAGCTTTGGAAGCATAGTCACAGAGGCACAGTCTTAGATATTGAATGCTTTGTAACTTTCATACAGGAGAACAAACATGATCTTTGATCACAGCAATTTAAAACACTGAGTCTTGCTGGAGTAATACAGTTTAGGTTTGAAGGAAAAATTAGGAGTAAGTTTTAATATACCTGCAAGATGACCAGTCTTCAGAATGATACAAGGCAGTTTCTGTAAATTGATAAGAGTTAGGTGTTGGCAAAATTAAATATCAATATTAAAATCCTAATGATAGGACTACTACTCCAGTGGAAGAGCAAGGTCTCTCAATGTTCAAATGCCATGGGGCTCTTGACAGCAATGAGTTAGTAAAACATGGCAAATGAGCCCTTTGCATGGTATGTATTTTTTTAAAAAAGGAAAGACAAAGGAAAAAAAAACAAAAAGACAGACAAAACCAAAACTGTCGCTGCTAGATTTTGCAAACCATTTGGCTGAGTTTCTTCTACTTAAAATTGGGGATGTGAAAGGGATTTCACAAGACTTTTGTTAGGATCAAATGAATTAAGCCATGATAACTACTTAAAACAGGTCTAGCACACAGAACTTCATATTATCTACTTATTTATAATATCAAAAAGAATGAGAATTACTTCTTCCTACATTTGCTTTGAAACTACATAAAGACTACCAGTACAACAGTGGCATTTTTGCCTCAAAATGTGTTCTGCAAGTATAGTGTTCTGTCTGCCTTCAGTGAAAGAGGAGGTGGAGGGATCTACTGTCATGGAGAGGCAGTTCCTATTTGTGTTAAGTTATCCAAACCTCAAGTCAGTCTCAAAAAGTGGAAACTAGAGAAATATCCTAACTTATTTGAAGTACCACAGCTTGTCATAGGCTGAGTTCAGACCAAACCTAGGTCTCACTGATTCAGAAAAACTGCCTTAGAGTGATGCTTTCCATTCTGTGGGTTACAGAGCTTTGGGGACACTGGAGTTATCATCAGAGGTTCCCGAATTTACATGTGCAAAAAGTACAGTCTGTAACAAGAAGGGTTGCGATGCCTCCTGCAGATACGAAATAGAATTTTAGCATGCTGTTAAGCATGAAAATAAATCTAACATTTTAGTAAACTCATAATCTCTTGTTCTTAGTGTCTTAAACAACAGATCATAACAAGGAAACCATCATCATGTAGGGGATTGGTGGAATTTGTCACTTTAAAGGAGTCATAAAGCTGTAATGTAGATCTTCCTCTAAGACATGGAAGGGGATGACACAACCAGGGGGGAGAAGTCATGGTAGGTATTATACAGTGGGTCTAGAGGAAAAGTGGATCCCAGTACAGCTATCATCTGACACCATGAATTTTCATTTTATTGAATGAATGAACAAATGAATGAATGAATGCAGACATGTGCACACGCGCACACACACACACATACACACAAAGGAACAATTCCTTTATAGGCCATGAAGCCAATCTAAGAGTAGGAGCATTTCATTAAAAAGGGAATTATAATTTCTGTTTCTCTTCCCTGAATGTCTGGAATGGGTTTGCTCATAAAGTCAATTCCAAGAAGGTTCAAATTGCTCTTGCTTTCTGAAAACTTTGTGTGGTTAAGGTGGTTAAGTGAGTTTGGTCAATTCTAGAGTTACAGTCACCATTTGGAGATTTATCAGGCACACAAACAAATCACAGTTCCTGAGAAAGCTATGGTAATAAAACTCAGAAATTTCCTAATCTATTGGATATACCTTGTAGCCTCTTAAAGAGCTAAGTGCTTAAGGAAAATCCCTTGGGAAATAATCTTCTACCTCATTCTTACTCATCAAGGGGTCAACCCAGTTCCCTCTTGATAATTCATGTGAGCAAGCAGGTAAATGTTTTTGTCTTATTCAGACTATAATAGGACAGTGGAGGCCTTTCCCTAAAGGAAAAGCATGGTTTCTGACATTGACCTTTTGATCCCAGAAGGTACAAAATCATGGTCCCTGTGCCTTCTGTAACAATAGCTCAGGAACATGCAAGGAGCAGCACTCCTCTCACCAGCTGCTCTTTCCATGAGCATCCAGTTTAATGCCAGATTTGGCTTCCCCAAGGGCAAAATGTCTCTGGGGATTATTAGCAGGTGGCAACACAGCTAAGTCAACTCCAAGGTTGCTAGGGCACAAGTAATAACTTTATAGTTTATGGAGGAAAACAAACATTCCTGGAAAACTCTATGGCTCAGTACAATCACTAATAGGTAACAGAAGCTTCCCACCTTGAGACCTCTCTACCCACAGCTGTCAATCTTGGAAAGCCCTGCAGCTGGTCCGCTGAACAGAGATAGAGAACCTTTGAGGCCGTGCCACCATCTGCTGGAATCGTTGAGTACAAGGAGCTAGAGGGAGCCCAGAGTTCCTCCTTCCAAATCTTTCAGGTATTTGGCCTGGCCCCAGGATTTGCTAGGAACATAAGATGCTGAAAGAAAGCCACAAGTTGATATTCTCTGATCTTACCTGCCAACCACCAAACTTTGGCTCATTGGAAGCCATATGCTGGGAAATGCACCAGGTCCTTTTGGATAGAAAATGAGGAGTATAATTCTCTCTCCTTTGCCCCTCAATGATCTTACAGGCTGTTTTGGTGAGGAGATGGATGCCCTTTATAAATTATCATGTAAAAAACAATTCAACATTAGCGTTAGGAAGAATAATGGGTTTCAAACTTGGAGGAGCACAGTATAGGTGCGGAGAATGGTTTTAAGCCAAAACTGGGAGGAAGCAAGGATGAATCTGCAGAAGGAAAGTTAGAAGGGAGGTTTAATATGAAAATGGTTCTTGGATGCCAAGCTAAGAATATGCTAAAAAGAGTACGATGGACACACTAGTATTTCTTAAAGAAAGAAGCAAGCTAGCCTCACCTATCTAATATACACCCTCTTCTACAAACATAATCTCACTGTTTTCACTCATACCCAACTAAGGCAGGGTAGATTGGGAACCCTTGTCCCAGGTCCAAGCCCATCTTGATTGGTAGAACTGATCTTCTTTTCTAATATTGTCCAACCATCCCAAAAAGCATATACAGAGACCGAACTTTGACCTACAGTAACCTAATAAGGGAAAGCCTGTTTAAGACCCCATAATATTACTTGTATCTCATGCATCTAATGTAAAACTTGGGAAGGAGCATTTGGTGCATGTGCAGTAGACATTAGGGGCAAGGCACAGGAATCTGTCAATCAACCCTTGCAAAAAGCCTAACAAAGGAGAACAAAGAATTCAGAAGTACATGCATGCCCAGACCCCCTCTGAGGCGATGGTCCTGTCCCCACAATGCTCTCACAGGGTGTCTTCCCCCAATTAACTCTCTTAACTGCTTTTGTTTGTCTTGGTGAATTCTTACAGTCCACACACCAGCCATCACCCAAAGGTCCCACAACCTATCCTATCACCCATGTGTGCCAAGTTTCCTCATGTTGTTCTCTGTCTGTCTATGCCATTCTTGCTCTTTTTATTTTGGCAGGTATGGAGGCATAGGGGTTTGGAAAAGGGGGCACTTAACCACTGAGACATATCCCCCTGTCCTTTTTTTTTTTTTTTTTGAGACAGGGTCTCACTAAGTTACTTAGGGCCTTGCTAGATTGCTTAGGCTGGATTTGAACTTGCCACCCTCTTGCCTCAGCCTCCCAAGTTTCTGGGATTATAGGCGTGTGTGCCTGACCTCCATTCTTACTCTTTGGAATGCTTTTTCCCTCCTTTGCATTTTGCTGATTGCACCCTGTAGTTAATGTGTCTTAAATATTCCAATCAGCTTGTCATAAACACAAAAGAAATCATGTAACATCAATACCCAAACTACCAGAATACTTAGCCCCACCTATGTGACCATGAGACATCTGCTCTCCCCAGCATTTTTCTGGTCATTTTTGAGGGTTTCTTATGAAGTTTCAACTTCTTTGATTTTGATCTACTAACCCGCAGGCCAATTGCTTGGGGGTGGCAGCTGTTTCTTCTACCGCTGACTGAACCATTACTTAATAGTGGCCAACTTAAGTTCTCAAAGGACCAGAGTATAGAACTAGGGATTGCAGGTTTGAGGAAGGCTGGATATGGGAGAACAGGCATTTTCCAGACTCTTGTTTTCATTGAGAAATTTAACTCAAAATTATTAAGCTGTCAGGCACAATGGTGCATTCCTGTAATCCTACTGGATGGGAAGGCTGAGGTAGGAGGATCCCAAGTTCAAAGTCAATCTCAGCAACTTAGGGAGGCCCTAAGCAACTCGGCAAGACCATGTCTCTGCATAAAATGTAACAAAGGGATGGAGATGTGGCTCAATGGTAAAGAGCCCCTGGGTTCAATCCCTGGTACCAAAAGAAAAGAAAAAAGAAAAAAAAAAAAGGATAAAAGAAAAAAGAAATATTATTAAGCCATTCATGTAATTTCTTGACTATATAATTTCCATGTTACCTGCTTTGTGTCACATGTCCATTCTTAAACCAAAGATAAGAGAGAACATGTTAACCAAAAAGGCCTGTATCATGTTCTACCCAAGCACCTAGGGGAGGAGAAGTCCCACTCCTCCCCTTGAAGCATTTGACCTAAGACTATAAGAAGGTTGCTTCCTAACAATGAAAGGAAAACTTGAGAAATGTTACCAGGAAATTAGTACATAGATGTTAAAAGGGCAGAGAGAATAGCTGTGCACTACTGCTTCAAAGCAATTCCATTTATGTCTAGCATTTCTCAGTCTTTTATCTTACAATCACTTTTTCATCCATAGATCTTCAACTCCATTTCCAAAGAAATTATTCCCAACCAATCCAACAGTGTAAGACAGAATGTAGGAGAAATGTCATTCCCTGTGTTCCATGATCCTGGTCTTCTGTTCTTATCCAACCAAGAACAGTAACATTCTTTCAAACACCACACTGATTAACACCTCTCAATCACCATCCCATGACAAATCACTCAGCCATACTTCAGACAATAAATAAAGATACCAAGGAGAAACATCAAGGAAATATATGTTCACCAGGCCCACTGACTGAGAATCAAACTGCTTTGAACTCAAGATGCTGAGCTATGTTTAAGCTATAACTCAACCAATGCCTTCTCTTAGAAGTCTACTTAGGTAGAGCAGTTCTTAGTTGAGAGCCTTATATTCAGCATATTAAAACCCCTGTTGACTTCATGTTTTGCTATTCCAGGTATCTTGCCTTCCTTTGAGCCTGAAAGCCTCAAGCTCAGAGGCTTGCCTTTTATCACTGAGTCATGTGAGTTGAATAAGTATCTTTCATCCATGAACTTCCTATACCTAGGATACTGTGTCAGAGAACAAGATCCATGGGTAGTTATTGAGTGAGTTCATAATAAAAGACTTGATTCAGGAATTTCAGTTCTTTGACAGGGTACATGTGGTTTCAGGAGAAGAGAGATTGATAAAAAACGATTAGTTTTAAGTCTTCTGTGTTTTGACATCTCAGAACTCATTATCACAAATTTTCTTTAAATTTTTTGGTGTCTGATTCAATTGCATATAGATTCACAAAGCAAGCTGATTAATGTGTTCTCTGGTCTCCAGAAATTTTAAAGTCATTATAGCCCAAACTGCCTGAAAACAGGGAAACGAGTAATTATAGAGACCAATGGCATAAATTGCTGTTTTGTTACTCACAAACCCTGAGTAAATGTAAATATGATAAAGGATATCAGTTAGCAAAGGAATTTAAGCTGTGGCAGGGAAAACAGGAGTTGCATGTCTAGGCAGGGTAGGTTTGGATAAAACTCAAAATCACAGCTCACACCAAAGTGTCAATTTATCTAAAGAAAGTAAAATAGCATGAAGTCTTTCCAATGAACCAAAGCAGGTACAGGGTATCAGACAAGTTAATTTTTTACATTTACCTGATACTAGGAAAAAAAAAAAAAAAGAAAAAAAAAAGAAAGAAAAAGGAAAAGAAAGCAAAGTCAGTCCAGAGACCTACTGGCCCCCTGAAGTTATTTGGAATGCTTCCAGTAAGAAGAGCAGCTTCTGTCTGTGTCTCAGGGTAACTAGAAATGTGGGCTCTGTCTTCAACTCTTTGACAGCAGAGGGGAAGAACAGGATGATGTACAGGTTCATAAAATAACTGAAAATTCAGAACAGGAGAAGTTCTCCAGGGTGGAGCTACTTGAAATTCAAAACCATAAAGAGTATCTGGCCTATCATCGTGTCACGAGGCCCGTTCAGAATCCCAAGCAGTACTTCTCATGAACGGAATCCCACTACGTCTTCCACACTGTGCTTTTGTCCTGGGTGAGGTCACATTTAAGCATTTACATATTGATTTGCTCAACATATATTTTTTTGGCAATCTGCTAATTATGAAACTCCTTGCTAGCACTGGAGATTTGGAGGCAAAACGTATCCTTGTCTCCTGGTTCCGTTCACGTGAGTGTATCTTATGTCAGAATATTCTGCAAATAACAATGATAAACTTGGACGGACTATCAAATGTAACTCAAAAGAGTGAACAACAGTTGGCATAAACTAGAAAGCGTTCAGTCCTTCCAGAGTGGAGACCACTGAAGGAGCTCCATCTTTACAGGGTCATTCTTCTGATAGGATCCCCTCAGTGCTTAGTGGAGAGAACTTGAATCTTATGCAAAACAGCCTAACACACAGTTTTAAATAGGGCGATTATATGAAGCAAGTTAAACGAAATGAGCTCATCAAAACACCCACAATTTTTTACATGCCTACTCCTGTAAAATAATGAACTGTAATCACATAATAAAAAATCATAATATGCTAAAAAATGCATAGTCTGTATTTACTTTAATTATCAGAGGATGGAGTTTTGCTGACTACATGACTGAAAACTGGTTAGAAGAAACCCTGAAAAGACAGAATCATGGTGGTGGGGAGCCCGAGTTCCAAGCATAAGGTCAAATTCTAGGTGGATCCTTGAACTATCTGAAGGTTGGGGATACTCCCAAGTGCTCCACTGGAAATACCAGATGAAAAACTGAATAAACAGAATAGATTTCAGCTGCAATCAACCACCACAGGAAGAAAGTATAGTTTGTGTTTTGCTAAATTGTACCATTTGGGTAAATACCTCTTAGAATTTTTTATAATAAAATATAAAATAAAGTTTAATTCAAAGTGATGGGTAACTTAAATTCCTGGAAAGAAATATACACATACCCCCACACACCGTCACCGTCACCACCACCATCATGCAGAGCAGGACAATTAAATGCAGAGTCGGCACAACATTCCAAACATCCAGTACATAATGAAAATTGTTAGGTAGGCAAAGAAACAGAAAATGTAACCCACTGAGAACAAAAGTCATTCAAAATGGACTTTAATATTACCCAGATTTGAGAATGATCACATGAGAACTTAAAGACACTTCTTACAAATGTGCTTTGGGCATTAAAAGAATCATCTAAGGATGGGGCTGGGGTTGTGGCTCAGTGGTAATGCACCAACCTTGCATGCATGATGCACTGGGTTGGATCCTCAGAACCACATAAAAAATAAATAAATAAAATAAAGGCATTGTGTCCATCTGCAACTAAAAAACATTAAAATAAAGAATCATATATGGAATCACACTTCAAAGAAATAGAAATTATAAAAAGAGAGGAATGGAAAGTCTAGGATGGGAAAATACATTATCTAAAATGATTAGAAAAGGATTTAGAAGGAGAGCAGAGATTGAGAAGATCACATATGATGTCAACAAAGAGAGATTAACGAGTAACTGAGATAAAAGAATGGGGGTAAAACAGGGAATCCATGACTGTCAGGACAACAGGAAGTGGTCTAATGTATGTGTCAAATATCCAGACAAACGAGCGAGGAAAATGCAGTTTAGAAACAATGACAAAAATATTTTCAAATTTAGTTAAATATACCAAGTTGAAAAATCTAAGAAGCTTAGTAAAGTTCAAACGGAATAAATTACAATGAGAAGTACTCCACAATATATAACCATCGAACTAATACAACCCAACACACCCAGTGGCTGAGGCTAGGGGAGGAGGATCACAAGGTCAAAGCCAGTCTCAGCAACTTAGCAACCCCTGAGCAAGACCCTGTCTCAAAATAGAAAACAAAATGGGCTAGAGATGTGGCTCAGTGGTTGGGCAACCCTGGATTCAATCCCCAGTATTTAAAAAAAAAAAAAAAAAAACAGAACAAGAATCTTTAATGAGTTGCCACAGGAGATAAAAATAACACATTATATACAGAGAAACAAATATGAGAGGTAGGCTGCGTCTTATAAATAGTAAAAGCAAGAAGACAATGAAACAGAATGCTTTTAATGTAAAAATATCAACCCAGGATTCTTTGTGCAGAAAAGAACATCATTCAAAACTAGGAACCAAACAAAAACATTAAGAAAAATTAAAGTTGAAGGAACCCATCACCAGTAGACTTGTGTGCAATAAACACTAAAGAAAATTCTTCCGGCTAAAGAGGAATGATACAAGAGGAAACAGATACAGGTGAAAGAAAGGAAAGCATCGGAAATGCTAAATAAATGTAAATGTAGGATGATTGAGCATCTTTTTCTTAATTTCACTGAAAGTCAAATGATACTGAAAACAAAAACAAAAAAGTATATGGCATTTTATCTTGTGGGACATAATGTATGTAAATGTAAAATACATAAAACATAGCACACAGGATGGGGGATATAAGGAATTAAAATCTAACATTTAATGAGACAGTATTATATTGAATCTAAGTGAACAGTAAAATGTGACATCATTTCTGACACTTTCCTTTTTCCTCCCTATATCTGTTTTATCTTATGCTATATTGTAATCACTGCAGAGACCACATAATGTTCAAATGAACAGAGTGGAACAGCGAGTATAGGCATTATGTAAAATACTGAAAAATAATTAATCAAAAAAAAGGAAGAAGAGAAATATAGTAACTAAATACAGACGGAAAAAAGAAAACATATTAACTGTTAGACAAACGCTAATTATAAGTAGAAATTACATAACCACACCCCAAAAGAGATGACGTTTTTAAGACTGAAAAAAAAAAAAACAGTAAGAACTACATACGTGCTATCTAAAATAATTCCACTTTAAATATAAAGAAAGAAATGTTGATTACAGTCAAAGGAAAAAAAAAAAAAAAACTTAAGATGTTCAAATGGTGAGCCTTAGAATGAATGCTGGGGTAGCAGTCTCAAAGTCAGACAAAGCAGATCTCAGCAAAGCTAATTTTAAAATGGGCATTCTCCTGTAGTGAGTGCTCTGTAAATATTAATGCATGCAGCTGGATGACAGTGCTATTCCACTCTTCCATGCTCCTCCTGCATTGTAAGAATCTGACATAGAACACAGTCGTTCTAACAATCCAAAATGAAGTGCAAACTATTTAGAAAGCAAACTTGTTCTATACATTTCAGGAATGACACTTGAAAATTCCAGTATGATCAATTGGTCTGTCTTTCCTTTTAGCTTGCATTGGTTTCTGCTTTGTGTTATGAAGCTTGGGTCTGCAGGATCATTTGAGTTGGCTCCAACTTCTTCTGGGGTTCTTCATTATTCCAGCAAATCTGTTGAATTCTGATGTCTTCATCTGATATTAATGTGGCCATTTCAGTCTCCCTTTGTTAAGTGTTTTCATACTTTATATTTTCTCATTGATTTACCTTAATAATCAGTTTATTTTTCATACTCAGATTATAGATGGTTTTAGTTTTCAGTCTACTCTGGCAATGTCTGCAGCTTAATGAGAATGGTCACTTTAAATTAAATGCATAATTTATTTGTTGATATGCTTTCGTTTAATTGTACCATGTTGCTATATGTATTCTTTTGCTAACTCTTCCCTTTCATTTTCTCCACTTTCTTTGGAATTTTTATAATTATGTTTCTATTTTATCTCCTTGATTGATTTTTAATATTATACGTGTGTGTGTGTGTGTGTGTGTGTGTGTGTGTGTGTGTGTGCAGGAATCAAACACAGGGGCCCATGCATGGCAGGCTAGGGGTGTAGCTCTGTAATATACCCCTAGTCTTAGGTAAAGATCTCTATACGTCTCTACACCCCTAGCCCTAGGTAAATCTCTAAGTTGACAGCTTCTTTGACTGTCTGACTTTGTTGTTGTTTTCACGGTTTTTTGTTTTGTTTTGTTTTTAATTTAGCATTTTAAAAATATCATTCTACTTGAGGCTACACAGATTCAGATGAGAATACCTTGCTAGTCTTACATGTCCTCCTCTGTACATAACGTGTTCTTGGATTTCTCTTTCAGATTTGCCATTTACCAATGGTTTACAGTATCTTGGTTGTTCTGAACTGTTTTTTATGTTTTACTTGAGGTCCAGTGAGCTCTATGGACCATTGAATTTATTATAGTTTTCATCAAATTTGGAAAAAAAAGTTAGCCATTATTTCTGAAAATACATTTTTTTCCATCACTCTTCAATCTCTACTTCTGGGACTCCAATTTTGTGTATGTTGGATCACTGGATATTGGCCCCCCGCTCACTGCTACTGCTGTTTATCAGAATTTTCAAACATTCTGCACATCATATAGTCAGTATTGCTATGTCTTTGGTCTCAGTCTTTCATCTGCAGCTTCTGATCTGCTCCTATTTCTTTCAGTGTTCTCTTCATTACATATATTTATTTTCCACATATAGAATTTTCATTTGCATTCTTTTTAAAAATTCTTCATTTGTCTAGTTTATGCTTTCCTTTACCTCTGTGGACATATTTATAATAAATTCTCTGAGGACCTTGCCAATTAATTACATGGTCTTTATTAGGGATCTACTTCTTTCTTTTTTTGGTTCCAGGTTGTGAACCCAGGGGCACTGAGCAACTGAGCCACATCCCTAGTCCTTTCTGTGTTTTATTTAGAGACAGGGTCTTACTGAGTTGCTTAGGGCCTTCTCTAAGTTGCTGAGGATGTCTTTAAACTCGCAATCCACCTGCCTCAGCCTCCTGAGCTGCTAGGATTACAGGCATGTGCCACCATGCCTGGCTAGGGATCTATTTTTATTGATTTCCCACATACAGGCAGTATTTTCTTCCTTTTTTGTCTGTCTGGGTAACTTTTGGTTAGATGCCAAATGTAAACTTTTTTGGTTTTGGCTGCTGATTATATTCTCTTTCTTCAAAGATTATTGGATATTTTTCTTGTATTCAACTAAGTGATTTGAAGATTACCATACCCTCTTGCTATTTCCTTATATATTTTGTTGTAGTAGATCCAGAGATGCTTTTACTCTTGGAAAAATCTAGCTCAGACTACCATAGATTGTCCCTCCTAGGGAAAAATAGCTGTTATGAATTGAACTGTGTTTCGTAAAAAGAAAAAAAAAAACAGAGAGTTTCAAGTTCTAATCCCCTGGGGGTTTAGCAGATACAGTTAGCTAAGGTGAAGTCATACTGGATTGGAGTAGGCCCTTAATCCAGTAGGATCCATAGACTTATGAGGAGAAGAAACTGGGGATGGCCATGAGCTCATGGAATGGGAAATCAGGCTGATGCATCCACAAGATGAGGAATCCCACAGACTAAGCAAGCACCAGAACCCAGGAGAGGTAAGGAAGGATTCTTTCCTAGATATCTCAAAGGGAGCTTGGCCCTGGCAACACCTTAATTTTGGCTTCTAGCCTCCAGAACCACCGGACAACAAAGTTCCATTATTTTCAGCATCTCAAATATGGTACTTTGCGACAATAGCCCTAGGAAATTAATCTACTGCCAACGCTCTATTCTGGCTGTGCGGACATAGAGAATCGTTTTCCCTACTGTTTTCCTAATAGAGATGCATTATTTGATTTTAATTTCACTTATTTGACTCCCCTGTCTTTTGATCTTGTTTAGCCTGACCAAAGATTTGCCAATTTAATCTACCTTTTCTAGAAACCAGCTTTTGGGTTCACTGATCTTCTCTACAGTCTTTCTAGTCTCTATATCTCTCGTTTCTGCTCTAATCTTTATCTTGATTTAAGTTCCCCGAGTGTCACAGATCATACTGAATGCTGGAATAAATGTGTGAATACATAAAATGCTGTGTTTTTCTGTCATATGTGTGAATGATATTATCCCATAATAATCAAGTATTCTGCGAGCTTTTGTGACTAGTATTCTAATGCACGTTCTGAATACATCCTTCAAGGGAACCAAAAGGTAATGTTCATTTCTCATTCAAAGTAATAACTACACTGAAAACTGGAGGTTAATTTGTATGTCCAAGGTCATATAACCAGTCAAGAGTAGAAGCAACAGGGGCTGGGGTTGTTGCTCAGTGGTAGAGCACTTGCCTGGCACATGTGAGGCACTGGGTTTGATCCTCAGCAGCACATAAAAATGAATAAATAAAGGTACTGTGTCCATCTACAATGAAAAAAGATATTTTTAAAAAAGAGTAGAAGCAACAGCCTGAATGTAGGTCAGTGGTAGAGTACTTACACAGCAGGTGCAGGTCCCTGGGTTTGATTCCCCACATTCGTGCGCGCGCGCACGCACACACACACACACACACACACACACACACACACAGAGTAGAAGAAAGATGAAACAGAATGTTTTGCATACAAAATGGATTCTTCAGTACCTCCTAGGAAATACACCCATGGAATATTACTATTTTCTTTTTGTAGACAAAGTACCAAACTACCTGGATGCCAATCATGTTTACTGCAACAGAGGCCAAAAATGTGTGCCATATGCAGACACTGCAAAAATTGGATGAGCATTTGAAATACATGGGTAAGATGCACAGAATAAAACCCTTTATGTATAGTGAAGATCTGGAAATTCTTGTTGGGATAGCTGATAAATGAGGACAAATTTTCAAGGATTTAGATAGAGGGATAAATTATAACTCCCCCTTTTAGGGAGATCACTCACACCTTTTTATGTCACACACACAGTGCAATTGTGTAAATAATTATACAATTCCTATTCTAAAATAATGATACTGCAAATAATGAGACTGAAATAGACAGCATTATAAATAATATCACATAAATGGAACAATTGTTACATTCTAATTAAACCCGATAATTAGATTCTACTTAGGCAGTGGAAATTGTACCATGTATTCATTAGTCAAAAAATCATCTGATACATATTACTTATTGCTAATAATGCAATCATGCCACTTTGATTGTTGCAGGACTAATGTGCTCTTCTGTATAGCCTCCACAGCAATGACCATTAGCACTGCTTTTGCAGATGCATAAATTAAAGAGACACATATAAAAATGAAAAAACTCACTGCCCTTTCCCTTTGTATAAATTTTACATTTGGCTTTGGACCTGTTTTACTCCAGGGCTCTCCATGAGCCTCTTCTCTAATGTATCTCTGATTGTCTATTTCCTGGGACCACATATGATACCAGTTTCTGTAATCAGGGTCCAATCAAGGCAGAGATCACACTCCAGTTATTTTAACACAGATAATTCAACATGAAGAATTAGAAGTAAGGATGTACCTGGTACTATATAACTGAAACAGAAGAAAAGAAAGCAGTGAAATACGGAGGCAGTCATAGCTGCAGGAAGCAACTATCACCCAGAGAGCAAGGCAAATGAGAAAGAGGTTGGGCATTTGATTTCTTAGCAGTTTATAGTAGGGGGTCTCTGGAGCTCCAACTCAGACTGCTGAGTGGAATGCACTACTCAGCTTGTGCTGATTTCTCTGAACTCAGAGATCCTGAGAATGGGACTGTGGCTCATACTGAGAGATGCTCAAGAAAGCAGAATCTGCAAATATTTAAAAAGCATGGTTTGCTGGGGAAACGGACTTAACCACTGGAATGGAGGAGCCAGGCTGGGGTAAGGCAGTGGGGAGAAGCAAGGTTGGCAGGAGCAGGCTGCAGGGGCAGGGACCAGACACGGATGCTGCTGGAAGTTCTCAAGGAGCAGACAAAAAAGAAAAAGTCCTCCTTTCTTTTTCAGTCACAGACACCCTTCTAAGACCTCCAAATACCATGATCTTACAGGAACATGGAAGGAAAGGCAGAAAGATGGTTTTCTGACTTCCAACCTAGGCGTCACAAAGCTGAGAGCAGGAGAGTGGCAGGGTTTGGAGTGGCAGGGTTGTAGCTTAATAACTTGCACACCCTCCTTGACATTTTCATTTTCCACTTGATCGAGAAGACCTTAAAGGCAGCGACATTTCTTATTCATTCCTACTTCCTAAGTATCTAGCCTAGTGTCAAATCCAAAGTGGCACTCAATTTTTTTCTTCCATTAAAATAAGAAAAAAAGGAAAGATTAAAGCCTGCGTTATGAGAAAGAGACAGAGACAGGCAGGCAGGCACGTGAGAGGGAGCCTGTACTATGTGCTATACTCTATACTCTTGCTTTCAGTTATTAAATCATGAACAAAGAAGACCCTGCTTTCCTGGAACTGCTATACTCAGTAGGTACTGGATGAAGAAACACTGGACTCAGTCTATTTCTCCGCTTCAAAATGTTTTCCTCGTGGGTCACATTGACCTGGCATCCTTCCACCTCTTACTGGTGTCTCTTTGCCTCTTTTCTGACTCCTGTCTGTTCTTTCCCTTCTCTGCTCTTGCCCACTCAGATCTCAACTCTTACAGACTGGATTGTAACGCATATGGTCCTAACTGAAATCCTTAATTGCCTGCAAGAAATGCCCATTACTATAGTCTCCCATAACTTCAAGCTCAACATACCTAATAAAGGCTCATGTCCTCTTCTTTTGAGAGCTTTCATATATAGAATGGGTAAATTTGGGGGGCAAATAATTCCAATTGATATGATTGTGTGCATGCATATGTCTAAATACATATATATGTGTGTATATCTATGTTTATAATTCATATATGAACAAAATGCATTGTCTGCTATGAGTTGTAGCCCCAAATGCTCAAAAGTCTAGACTAGGCAAGCTCTAAATTCTAAGAACTTAAAGATACTTTAAAATTCTTTAAACTTACAAGAAGGTACTTAATATAATAATTCAATCTCTATAGAAATATTTATGCAGCTCTACTATGTAATCTGCTGTACTAAGTGGATCAACGGAATGAAGAAAAGAGACCCTGAGAGTTGCTTTCTCATCAGGAAAACAAACAATAAACAAATACGGGCATAATCATCTTAGATGTTGGGTTTGTCAGCTTTCTGTACTATAATAAATACCCAAAATAATCAGCTTATAAGGAGAAAAGGTTTATTTTGGCTCACAGTTATGGAGGTTTCTCAGTTCATGATTGGTCAGACTTCCCACTAGGCCTCACCTCTTAAATTTTTCACCACTTCCCAATAGCACCAAGCTAGGGAACAAGTCTTTAACACTTGGGTCTTTGTGAGACAGTTCAGATCCAAACTATATCACTGTATTATATATTTACATATGATTTGTATGCTTTTGCTATGACTCAATTTAGTCCTTCCTAAAGAACCTTTTATCCTACAAAATTGAGCAGTAAAATAGCAAGGATTATAGAAAATACCAAAAAAAATCAGCGCAGATCACTCAAAACCTGTGAAAATCTGTAACCAGAGCAATAACTAAGATAATAATTTATACTTTGTTGATAATTTGGGCATCCTAAACAAGGTACCTTGGGGTATTTTAAAAACTCACAAAACCACAGTTCAAAGAGCCTTACTTGCTACGTTGTGGGTCTGCACATCTGTGGGGAGGGAAACTGGGTACAGGCATCTTTTTTTTAATGTCCCTACCTTCCCTCAAGTCCTTCAGCTCTAAAATGGAACTGAAGCATTTCTATGCAGCAGAGAAGCTTAGAATTTTTTTTTCCTTCATGATGAAGTTTTAAAATCCATTGCAATTATTGTGTCTCTTTGCCTAAGAAAACAAATCAAATATGAAAAAAACTACTTCCATACCAAAGTATCATAACAACTACCTAGCTACAGGACCAGCTCATTTTAGCTTAAGTCTATAGTCATGGCACAATTATTAATAGCACCATTTCCCTCCTCTGATGTATCTGAGTTTGCACAATAAATTATATGGTCATAATAATTATTTTGCTATTTAGCAAACTATTGTAGTAGAGCAGACTGTAAAACACGATGATATAATAAGCAAAAACCATTAAGTATATGTTGATAGGACTAACAAGGAAGGGAAATGTAAAATGTTTTAGGATTAGCCTCTATGGAGAAGAGATGTGTAAGCTGCACCGTGTGTGAGAACCAGAGAATGTATGACCATTAAACAAGCAAGTGGGGGACACAGCATATGCAAAGGACCTGTGGTGAGAAAGAGTCAGGCAGATTTGAGGAACTGAAAAGAGGCTGGTATGGCTGGAATGTAGAGGGAGAGGAGGCTGGGGTGGCATCCTGAACTTGGGGGGGGGGGTCTTCAGGATAGTAAGTGGGAGCCATGAATAGACTGGGAAATACAAACCACAGAGCTTACCAATAAACAAAAATAGTCACGATAGAGGAAAAGGAAACAAGGATGACTCCCAGGTTTCTAGAAGAAATCCAGGAGATGAGGATTTAATTTCTGTCTCTATTTTTAGATCTCCCTCTTGAGATCACTTCTCTGAGGACCTCAGTTACCTTATCTACTCAACGCAGGTAGACCATATGATGCCTAGGCACCCCACCACCTTTAACATTCTGTCATTCTAAATTGCATCTGTAAGCACTTGCTTCATATGCATTAGAGTATGTCCCTTCTCACATGTTTGTCCCTTTCAAGGAGTAAATAAAACATTTTTCTCAACAAGCAAACATACCTTTCTGTAATTTTCTCAGGGTAATTCCTTCAGGATTCTCTGTGGGGTAATGCATTTCTTCTCCTTCCCCTTTAATTCCCTTACTTCTTTCCCCTTTCAGACTTGACAGGGCTTTCCCAAGCTGGGAATGAAGATTGGCACAGATATTCCAAAATCAATTGGCCATTTACCCTTTAAAACAATAACACAGAAAGAAAGCGTTAGCTTGCAAAGTAGAACCCAGCCTAAGGTCACCTCCCACTGCATTCTACTGCTGGTTAATCTCCTTGGACTAATTTGATTAAACACATTCGATTTACTTTGCAGAGACAAGCACTGCCTCTGTTGGTACTCAAAGACTCTGGGGGAATTCCCAAAATAGAGAGAAATGTGTCCATTTATTTAACAGAAATCTATTTCCTGCAAAAAAAAAAAAAAAAAAAAAAAATCACGTTCCTATTTCTCTTGTGTATTCTTGTCTGGTACATCGAGAATCTACAAAGTAAAACATAAGGGGATGTACAGTTGTGCACACATACATAAGCAAGTATATATGCCACTATTGCTTTCAAGGCTCAATATTAAAGTGCATATATAAAACACACAGCGCTGCTGTTGAGGTAGTCCTGCCTCAAAGAGGGGCTGACCAGTGGATATAAACACCTTAAGTTTCCAGTCTTCTGGATTTTCTCATAGGAAATGTCCATGCTGTAGAAGGACACACTGTGGACTAAGAATAAAACTTTTCACAGTGTTAGCACATGTTGACAGGACTGAAAGGAAGTCCTATATCTGAAACTCAGAGGAAGGTATTAAAGAAAGGGACTGATGCCTTATAAAATATAGATTCCTGAGTACTGGGACAGAATCATTGAATCAGAATCTCCAGAGCTGGGGCCAGGCACAAGAGTCTCAATTTGTTACATGTAAAGGACTCATCTGGAGATCTTGTTAAAAATGCATTTTATCCAATGCCTGTAATCTGTAATTCCAGTGGCTCAGGAGGCGGAGGCAGGAATATCTCAAGTTCAAAGCCAGCCTCAGCAACTTAGCAAGGCCCTAAGTAACTTAGTGAGAGCCTGTCTCAAAATAAAATATTAAAAAAAAAAAGTCTGGGGTTGGGGATGTTACTCAGTGGTTCAGTGGTTAAATACCCCTGGGTTCAATCCTGAGTACTGAAAAAAAAAAAAAGTATATTTTGTAGGATTGGGCATGAGTTGATGTCTTTCCCAAAGCTCCCATGTGACCATATGTCCATAGACAACACTTGGAGGAACCAGATTCCAAAGTCTGCCCACTACTGGATAATCCAGAATCACTATCCAGCCATTGGCAGGTTCCTCCCACCAGCTCTGCTATAGAACTAACTGGCTCCCTACTAGAGGCCTGAGAAACTACACAGCGGGGAATGCTTCAGCTAATAGAGCTCATTAGAAAAGGTTTAAAAAGCAGGCTCATCATTTTTAAAATTTGAAAATGACTTTTCGGTTTACCTGCTTGATACATCACACATAGAAAGCCCAGGGAGGCATCAAGCACCCGAGGCCTCTTTGATGCCCAATTTGTTTCCTGGGCAATGCTCATCGGGCATTGCCTGTATCACCTCTCTTCCCATCACAACAAAGTGGAACAAACTGTCAATCAGCCTTTCTAGACAGTGATCAAGGGCAAAGTCGGCTTCTCAACAGCGTTTCTCGGCTTTTCATCACGGATTATCCATCAACAAAGTAAATGCACGCCTTAAAAGACAGCCTCCTGTGTGAACATCACTGGGGATGACAAGGGGGCCTGCAATTTTTGCATTTGCTCTTAATCTCTTTTGCTGCGCTTTTTTAACAACTGAAATTGCTGACGCCCACACTTGCACAGTTTTTAAGGGAAATCTTTTCATCTGAGCAGGCTCACCAACTCCTACATGTGCTGCTCGTTCACATTCCACAAACAGAAATGGCCAAGAAATAAAGGTAGGGACTAAAACGTATTGATCACTAATTAACATGCACGAGATTTGTATGCTTACCTAGTATCAACTTCATGTTAATACCCTGGGTATGTTTTATTGTTTTCATTTGCAAATATAAAGAAGCTAGGCCAAAAGGCTCAAAGGAATCAGTAACAGAAAAAGAAATCAACCCAGGCCTGGATACCTCATTTCCAAATCCATGCCATTCCGTTTTTGGATTTTTTTGGTTTTCGTTTTTTGGTTTTTTGATACTAGACTGAAATGAAGTAAGTGATACTGACCACTTGTCAGGAATTTACAGGTAATATTTATGTAAAAAGAATTTGAGCAAAACAGTCTCAAAAGATTCTTTCAAATCTTCATGTTCTATTATTGTGTACATGAATAAAATATTTTACACATTATGAATTGTCAATATTATATTCCACTGAATCATACATAAGATTAAGTACACTGACTCAATCTTTTTAAAAAATATTTTATTTGTTCTTTTCAGTTATACATGACAGTAGCACTGATAAAATCTTAATCAGACATGTGATTTAAAACGGGGAAGGAGGCTGGGTGCAGTGGCCTACCCCTGTCATCCCAGTGGCTTGGTAGGCTGAGGCAGGAGGATCACAAGTTCAAAGCCAGCCTCATCAACTAAATGAGACCCTGTCTCAAAATAAAAGATTAAAAAGGGCATAGAATGTGTGGTCAAGCACTCCTGGGTTCAAGCCCTGTTACTAAAAAAAAAAAGAAGAAGAAGAAGAAGAAGAAGGAGGAGGAGGAGGAGGAGGAGGAGGAGGAGGAGGAGGAGGAGGAGGAGGAGGAGGAGGAGGTAGAAGAAACAAATTTTATTGTAAAACATCAAAAGTTGAAGAAGACCTTGTGGTTTGGTAGCCATCTAAGAAAACAAACCAAAAGACCCTGGTTTTAATTGACGGTGAATTGAAAATCATCCAACAATAAAGTATGTTTTATTTAAAAAGCTGAGAGTCCTTTAGGGACTTCTATCAAAAGAGCAATGTATCTTTCATAATGGAGAGAGTATTGCTAAGTGCTGAACTGGTCATTACTATGAAATGGGCTTAACTAGAGAAAGATCTCTAACTGCCTTTCACTAGGGCTTTGGAATCATAATGACACATTCAATGATGAAATCATAATGACACATTCAATGAATGATGGCAATGATATTTTTAAGATCCAAACTGGTCAATGCTATCTAAAATAGCATTAAGACAAGAAATAGAATTCAAGCATGAGCAGAGAAAAGGCATGTAAGAGAACAGAGTACAGTGGCCCATTGGAGACCAGATGAACAGGAGAGTACTGATCTCCTACAGAGGAAAACTGACCCACAGGTCACACCACCAATGCCTTGGAAGCAATTATCCAAAGCCAACCTCCAAGAACACCAATACCAGATGGACATTCTTTCAAAGGCTATTTCACACAATGAATTTACTGAGTGACCAATTACTTGAGTATCGATTCCTCTGAAATTTGTTTATATTTATTAACTTCTAAGGATTGGGGCCATTTGTGTAGCTTATTATGTTTTAAAACCAGTCTTTGAAATGCATATTTTTTTAACATTTGGGGGAAAAATGAGTTTCTTTTGAGTTTGATTTTAAGTACTGTGCATTATCACAGATGTCAAAGATTTTAGAATGTCAAAGATTTTATCAGTAAGTAGAATAGGCGTCTCTTTTTCTAACTCATTTTCAATGGAATCCACTGCATTTTATGCTTTTCTTATTCATAGGTTTGCTTTCTTGCGTTGGACAAAAAGAGAGATGCTAACAACTAATTCATGGAGAATTGGGCTTAAAATATGTGCCAAACAATGAGAACAGTGATAGGTCTTTCAGAGGATTGTTATAAGAATCAATTTAGGCAAGCTAAGGTTCTCAGTACTTAGTGAGAGGGTAATAAATGTATATTCTTCCATTCATTCATCTGCCCATGAAAAAATATTATCTAAGGTAGTCTTCTTACCTAATAGGAGAAGTTACTTCAATACTAACTTTGCATGAATTTAACTCTTTTACATTTCCACTCTGTACAGGGTTGGGAAAGCCAAGAAAGGACAGGCACTATAAATATAAGAAAGAACTCAACTATTAAAAGATGGAGCCATAAACGATATTATTTTGGAGAAATTTTAAAAATCTAAGTAAACATGGCAGAATCTGATTATTTTGTAAGTATCTTAATAGACTGACAAGTTTGGAAGGATACTGACCTCCAAATACAGAACAATTGAAATGAAGTGATGTGGAGAGATAGTCAACAAAATAGAAGATGGGGAAAAAGAACAAAAATAAAGTCCAGATGGATTATACACTGAAATATTTTTAAAAAAATCCTCTAAAACATTTAGTAGGAAATATGGGAAAACATGCTGATGATATTACTCTAAAAAAATATTTTTTTAAGTAGCCAACATGGCACAAAACACAAAGGAAAAGACTGGCAAATTTAACCCTATGCATTAAATATCTCTCTGTGGATCAAAGGACAACATTTACTGAACTCCAAAACAAGTAGCAGCCTGGGAGAAGGTATCTATAACCCATACCACAGATGAGTGATTATGTTCTGTCATGGTTAAAGAACTCAAAATTAATTTTAAAAGACTAAGAAGCTAACAGCAAACAATGAGCATTTTCAAGATGAAGAACACTATGCAGACAATATATATACAAAGAAATTAAGTCTCAGGAGTATAAGTTAATTAAATCTCAGGAGTAATCAGGGAAAATACAAATTTAAAAGGTAACATTTTCCTTGCATTAGATTGACAAAAAAGTTTAAGGAAACCAATTATAACGATTACCAAAAAAGATGAGAGAATAACGATCACATAGGTTGTAGACAAAACGAATCCTTTACAGAATATGCTGACAACATTTCTTATTTATTTATTTATTTATTTATTTTTGGTATTGGGAATTGAACTCAGGGGGACTTTGCCACTGAGCTATATCCCTAGTACTTTTATTAATTTATTTTTAAATTTTGATTCACTTGCTAAGTTGCTGAGGGTCTCACTAAGATGCTGAGCCTGGACTTGAACATGTGATCCTCTTCCTCAGTCTCCTAAGTCTGGAATTATAGGAGTATACCACTGTGAATTGCAGCAATATCTACTTTTACACTTTGTTATCTGTTGCAGAAAAATTATTCCAAAAACACATATGGGGACATATGCAAAGAAACTGTCTGCAATAATATTTGCAGCAGCAAAAGTTTGGAAAAAATATTAATATCCATCTAAAAGGGAAAGCTAACCAAACTGTTAATATCTATAGAATATTAGACTATATTGCAACAACTGTGAAGGAACTCACTCTATGTGTACTGGAAAATATGTATAATATTATCCATATGTATATTGGATAATACATATTAGCTAATACATAGACATATTATTCAATCTTGTAAAAAGGAATTTTTTTCATAATGATACATACTCCATGCTATTTTGAGCAATTTCTAAATATAATGAAGTACATGGACAGTACACATTGGTCCATGAAATGCCCATATGGATCAAAACCTAACAGCAAGACAAGAAGGAAACTTCTCAATTTTAACATACTTCAAGTGGGTGAACATTGTAGGGAGGCAGATTTGAGGTCAAACACATGGCACTTTTAAAGACAAAATCAAGAAATGGATATGTGCCAGGCCTGGTGGTGCATGCCTGTAATCCCAGTGGCTTGGGAGACTGAAAGCAGCTTCATGAGGTCCTAAGCCACTCCGTGACACCCTGTCTTTAAATAAAATCCACAACAACAAAAAAAGGCTAAGGATTCGGCTCCATGCTTAAGTGCCTTGGATTCAATCCCTGGTACCAAAATGAAAAAATAAAAATAAAAAAGAAAGAAAGAAATGGATATGCAAGGGGGTACATGTGTAAACTGTAATACACACACACACACACACATTAATATTCCAGGCTATATGGAATTCTTTCCATGTAGTACATTGCCTCATTTAGTTTGTCAAAAACATGTACTAGGGATATATCATAAGCCTCTTATAAAATAAAGGTGTGACATCATAGAAATCTGCAGAGAGGCCAAGCCAGGCCTTGTACCTAGGTAAATCCTAAGTTATCAGATACTGTCTGCTTTAACAAAAGGCCTTCTTTCAATATCTTTAACAATTTTTAAACAATATGTTAACAATGTCTTTTAGATATCACTCAGGAGCAAGTGGCAATGTCTAAAGATGCTTTTGGTCATCATGATTTGGGGCTAGGGGTTGCTACTGGCATCTAGTGGGAAGGGTCTGGGATGCTGCCAAACTTCCTACGATGCACAGAACAGTCCTTCAACAGAGAATTATCTAATGCAAAATGTCAGCCGTGCTGAGGTTGAGAAACATTAGTTTCTTCTGATTTTTAAAACTGGCTTCTCAATCAGGTTGAGTTATAGCTCATTGCCAGATTTATGAACATATCATCATGCATGCCCCGTACACTGTATCTAACTCTCCTTTTCATCCTAGCTTCCCACTTAGCTTCTTGTTTTCAAGGTTTCTTCAAACACTGCCTTCCTGCAAAGATCTGTCAAAACTATTATTCAACTATTATTAAAATGTAGACTGGCTGTCTTGTCATTAGAATTCAGTAGTCACCCATTCTGAGGGGTTTCTATCACATCTTGGTATTTTCTATTCAGAAGATAAACTTGGACTCTGTTCCATTTGCACAGTTGCTCTGAGAAAATTAATTCCGCATGCAAACGCATGTTATGCAAGTCCCTGGAAAACTACAGGCATCCTGATTTTCTGCAGTGCCACATTTGGAAATTGCCCAGCACTGTTATTTGAGGAACAGGAGCAGAAGGCAGGCCTGCATTTCTAGGAGAGGACCCTTTAGGCTTCATCAGGGCAAGATATTTCCACGTGGATTCTCATCTCCTCCTGAGACTACAGCTCCAAGCTGCATGTGGCTGGCAGAAGAAAATAAGAATGATTCGAAGGCATCAGCAAAGCACTCCACTAGAGAGAAACTGCCTGTAACTCAAAGCTGGGGCTTGGCTGTGTGCCTAGAATGTGACTAGGCACAACCTGAGTTTAGCACCTGTATCATGATTATGTCATCACCACTGAAGCATTACGATATGGAGAAATGGCATATTACCTTCAATAAATACTTCTCCAGACCACTAGAAATAAGATCTTTATGAGGTCTGCCTCATTTTAAGTAAAATTGAACTATTTTAAATTCTTGAGCTTTTTATGACCTATCAGAAGTGCAAAGATAGATTTATATGAAAATAAAATTTTCAGAATAAAGCAAAGAAACTAAAAAAAAATCAAGAATAACTTTTAAAGACCTTGGCTTACTCTTTTTCATAAATAAAGCTTCTGAATATAATAAATGTTAAACAGGTATTTGTTATATGAATTCACCCATCGATCAATGAATTGCAAATTTCTACCCACTTATAACCATTCACTGTAACACCTATCCGTGTCTTAGGGAAACCCATCTTATTAAATTTTAATACCCAAAATGAAATAGTAATAATAATCATTATTTACATGTCACAAATTTATTTTCTACCATACAGTGCTAAGTGTTTCACATAAAGAAACAAATTCAATTTGTACAAAAACCCTATGAGGTAGGATGCAATATTAATACTCCATTTTACAGAAGAGGCCAAGTTCATTTCCATAAAAATGTCAAATACATTCAGAGTTAGTTCACAACTAGAATAGAAACCCAGATTCGTCTAAGTGTAGTCATCCTTCAAACCCTATCTTATAGTCTACATGGGTCAGTCACACCATCTTCGTTTGATGTACTTACTGAGCAAGCTGATGATATACAGGTATGTGTCTGACTATTCCCCAGGAGTCACTTATTTAGGTTCCTAGAATATCTAACTTGACCCTTACAGAGGATTTTCCTGCTCCCAGCTCCATGTGCAGCATTCAGGAGGACCATACCCGAGGCATCCAATCTCCCCCTCATGCTTGGATATCTTCTCGCTAATGTCCTTAACTTGTATGTTCAAGAGTTCCATGTCCATTTTCCTGGGAATTCTGGACCTGGTTTTGCATCTTACCCATGACTGGGCTGGATTATCCCTATGCATCTTAGAATCCTGGTAAATTTAGTTGAATGTGGACCTTATACTGCATCTTGAAGCTTCGGCTTTATAGAGGCTGAACTGACCCCAGATAAACCACCTAACAAGTCAAGGGAGAGCTGTCTGGCTTGGACCTCACATTCGTGAAGAGTATCAATGGTATGATTCTTAAATTATCTCCAAATACTGGAAATGCACTTGCAGTACTGGCACATGAGCAGGACTGAGAATAAGATACTCCTCATATGTCTTTAAATATATTTCAATACCAGACCATGCCACAGTAATACATTAATAACTATCCCTAAGACTTACGTAACTATCATGCAAATCACATAGTCCTCATGAATCATATTTTTGTATTAAAATTATTTGTTAATTGCAAATATTTAATTTAAAATGTCAGCTTTGGTAACCACATTTTGGCATTTATTATTTTTGCAATATTATCTATCTCAATAAAAACAAGTGGACCCAGAGACTGCACCTGCCCTTGCCTTGCTGCTTCCGGACGCTGGTGCAGACCCTGCACCCCTGCGTTGCAGCTCCCCAGCATGTTTGGAGACTGATGCAGACAGTTTGAATTATCCCTGAGAGGGTGGTCACTTTCGGAGGAGTGACTCTCGTCCTGAGAAACCTGTGGGAGGCTGGAGGCCCTTTGACAGGTACCACACTCACATAGAGATACTGACGACTGGGAGGTTTGAGTGGTGGATGATTGTGAACCATAGGATTTTAATTTTAATTTTTAATTTTTATTTCTTCTTTTTTTTAATTTTCTCACTCTATTTTCCTTTTATTTGCCTATTCCCTTGGAGTCTCTTTCTCCCTTTTCTCATGTTAAAGGTGAACTTCTTTTGATCCTGCTCTCTTCCCTTGGTCATGTACCTCTATTTACCAACTTCTTGTCCCATTAACAGGTACCTCCCACACCCCTCCTCATCCTCTTCATCCAGCACTAGAAGTTGTAGAGCTCATTGCAAGTCTATTGGCTGTATTGTATATAATAATCTAACTCATTCTGTCTGTTTTTTACAATACTGTTAACCTCTTCATAGGGGCTATCTCTTAAGGCTGCATATTGTTTGTATTGGATGCTGCTAATATTGATCTTTCCCTCAAAGGAGAGGTATTAGAAACCTGGAGGGTCACAATAAGCCTACAGGGGGAAGCTGCAATACCTCAGATCTTCACTTCTAGAGGAGAATATAAAGAAATGATATGAAAAAACAGGGGAAGAAAGTGTCTCTAACAAACCAAGATGCTATTCTGATAGAATCCAATAAAAGCACGGCAGTATAAATGACAGAAAAGGAGTTTAAAATCTACATAATTAAAATAAACTGTGAAGCAAAAGATGAGATAAGAGAGCAAATGGAGGCAATGCATGATCATTCCAATAAACAGTTAAAAGAGCAAATGCAGGAAGCAAAAGAGCACTTCAATAAAGAGATATTCTGGGAAAAAAAACCTAAACAAATGCTTGAAATGAAAGAAACAATAAATCAAATTAAAAACTCAATGGAAAGCATCACCAACAGAAAAAAATCTCATGGAAGACAGAATCTCAGACAATGAAGACAAAATATTTAATCTTGAAAATAAAGTTGACCCAACTGAGAAGATGGTAAGAAATCATGAGTGGAAATTCCAAGAATTATGGGATATCATAAAAAGATCAAATTTAAGAATTATTGGGATTGAGGAAGGCACAGAGATATAAACCAAAGGAATGAACAACATGTTGAACAAAATAATGTCAGAAAACTTCCCAAACCTGAAGAATGAAACGGAAAATCAAATATGAGAGGCTTACAGAACATCGAATGCACAAAATTACAACAGATCCACACTAAGGAACATTATAATGAAAATACCTCACATACAAAGTAAAGATAGGATTTTAAAGGCTGTGAAAAAAAAGTGTCAGATTACATAAAAGGGGAAACCAATACAGATATTAGCAGATTTCTCAGCCCAGATCCTAAGAGATAGAAGGGCCTGGAACAATATATTTCAAGCTCTGAAAGAACATGGATACCAACCAATCTTATACCCACAAAACTAACCTTCAGATTTATGATGAAATAAAAATCTTTCCACAATAAAAAAAAAAGTTAAAAGAATTTACAAATAGAAAGCCTGCACTACAGAACATTCTCAGCAAAATATTTCATGAGGAGGAAGCAAAAAACAATACAAGTCAGCAAAGGGAGAAACTACCCTAAAGGAAAAGTCAATCAAAGGATAAACCAAGTCAAGTTAAAAACCAAAAATGAGCCAAAAAGTCTGAGAATACAAATCATATCTCAGTGATAACCCTGAATGTTAATGGCCTAAACTCATCAATCAAAAGATATAGACTGGCAGATTAGATTAAAAAGAAAGACTCAACAATATCCTGCCTTCAAAAGACTCAACACACAGAAAAAGACATCCACAGACTAAAGGTGAAAGGATGGGGAAAAACATAACATGCACATGGACTCAGTATAAAAGCAGGGGTCTCCATTCTCATATCAGACAAAGTGACCTTCAAACCTAAGTTAGTCAGAAGGACTAAAGGACATTTCATACTGCTTCAGGGAGCCATAAACTAGCAAGTCATGATGATTTTAAATATTTATGCCCCAAACAATGGAGCATCTATGTACATCAAACAAACCCTTCTCAATTTTAAGAATTGAATAGACCAAAACACAATAAAAGTGGGTAACTTTAACACACCTCTCTTACCACTGAATGGATCCTCCAAACAAAAACTGAACAAAGAAACTATAGAATTAAATAATATAATCAATGATATAGACTTAATGAATACATATAGAGTATTCCATCCATCATTCAGTGAATACACTTTCTTCTCAGCAGTTCATGGATCCTTCTCCAAAATAGACAATATGCTATGCCACAAAGAAGCCATTAGTAAATACAAAAAATAGAGATACTACCTTGTAGTCTATCAGACCATAATGCAATGCAGTTAGAAACCAATGATAAAATAAAAAACAAAACCTACTCCTCCACCCAGAGACTAAATAATACGCTATTGAATGATGAAATGATAACAGAAGACATCAGGGAGGAAATAAAAAATTCTTAGAGGTAAACAAGAACAATGACACAACATATCAAAATCTCTGGGGCACTCAAAAAGCAGTACTAAGAGGAAAGTCCATTGCATTGAGCTCATAAATTAAAAAAAAAAAAAAAAAAAAGTCAACAATTAAATGACCTAACATTACCTCTCAAAATCCTAGAAAAATAAGAACAGATCAATACCAAATATAGTGGAAGACAGTATATAATTAAAATAAGAGCTGAAATCAATGAAATTGAAATAAGAGAAACAATTCAAAAAACTGACAAAACAAAAAGTTGGTCCTTTGAAAAAGTAAACAACGTTGACAAACTCTTAGCCACACTAACGAAGAGAAGGAGAGAGAAAACTCAAATTACTAGAATTCATGATGGAAAAGGAAAGATCATGACAGACACCATTGAAATACAAAACATAATTAGAAGCTACTTTGAAAATCTATACCCCAATAAAATAGAAAATATTGAAGACATTTTACAAATTTTTACAGATGATCCTTCCAAACTGAAACAGGAGCACATACACAATTTAAACACATCAATTTCAAGCACCAAAATAGAAGAAGCAATCAGAAGTCTACCAACCAAGAAAAGCCCAGGATCAGATGGATTCCCAGGTGACTTCTACAACATCTTTAAAGAAGAACTAATACAAATACTCCTCAAAGTATTCCAGGAAATAGAAAAGGAGGGAGCACTTCCAAACTCATTCTATGAAACTAGTATCGCTCTGATACCAAAACCAGACAAAGATGCATCAAGGAAAGAAAAAAACTTTACACCAAGATCCTTGATGAACATAGATGCAAAAATCCTTAACAAAATTCTGGCAAATCACATACAAAAAGATAGGGCACCATGATCAAGTGGAGTTTATCCCAGGGATGCAAGGTTGATTCAACATCTGGAAATCAGTAAATGTAATTCATCACATCAGTAGACTTAAAGTTAAGAATCATATGATTATTTTGATAGATGCTGAGGAAGCATTTGATAAAATACAGTACCCCTTCATGCCTAAAACACTGGAAAAAATAGGGAGAGTAGGAATATGCATAAATCTAATGCATTTCTATTCATAAGTGATGAATTCTTTGAAAGAGAAATTAAGGAAACCACTCCATTCACAATAACCTAAAAAAAAAATACTTGGGAATCAATCTAACAAAAAAGGTGAGAGACCTCTATAATGAAAACTACAGAACATTAAAGAAACAAATTGAAGAAAACCTTAGAAGATGGAAAGATCTCCCATGTTCTTGAATAGGCTGAATTAATATTGTCAAAATGGTCATCCTACCAAAGGCACTATACAGATTCAAAGCAATTCCAATTAAAATTCCAATGAGATTCCTCATAGAAATAAAGAAAGCAATCATAAACTTCATCTTGAAGAATAAGAGACCTCAAATACCCAAGACAATCCTGAGCAGAAAGAGTAAAGCAGGAGGTATAACAATACCAGACATTAAACTATACTGCAGAGCAATAGTAACAAAAACTGCAGGGTATTGGCACCAAAATAGACAGGCAGACCAATGGCACAGAATAGAAGGCACAGAGGTGAACCCACAAAAATACAGTTACCTTATACTAGACAAAGGAGCCAAAAACATACAATGGAGAAAAGATAGCCTGTTCAATAAATGGTACTAGGAAAATGGAAATCCATATGTAGTAAAATAAAATTAAACCTCTATCTCTCATCCTGCACAAAACTCAACTCAAAATGGATCAAGGACTTAGGAATTAGACCAAAAACCCTGCATCAAATAGAAGACAAAATAGGCCCAAATTTTCATCATGTTGGCCTAGGACCAGACTTCCTTAACAAGACTCCCAAAGCACAAGAAATCAAAGCAAGAATCAATAAATGGGATGGATTTAAATCAAAAAGCTTTTTCTCAGCAAAGGATACAATCAAGAATGTAAAAAGAGAGCCAAGAGAGTAGGAGAAAATCTTTTCCACATGCACTTCAGATAGAGCACTTATCTCCAAAATTTATAAAGAACTTACAAAACTTTACACCAAAAATACAAAGAATCCAGTCAATAAATGGGCCAAGGAACTGGATACTTTACAGAAGACATATGGGTGATTAATAAATATATGAAAAAGTGTTCAACATCTCTAGTAATTAGAGAAATGTCAATTAAACAACTCTAACATCTCATCTTACTCCAATAAAATGTCTATTATCAAGAACACTAATAATAATAGATGTTCATGTGGATGTGGGAAAAAAGGCACACTCATACATTGCTGGTGGAGTTGCAAATTGGTGCAGCCACTCTGGAAAGCAGTGTGGAGATTCCTCAGAAAACTTGGAATGGAACCACCTTTTGACCCAGTTATCCCACTCCTCAGTTTATACCCAAAGGACTTAAAATCAGCATACTACAGTGATGCAGCCACATCAGTGTTCACAGCAGCTCAATTCACAGTAGCTAGATTGTGGAACCAACCTAGATGCCCTTCAACAAACGAAAGATAAAGAAACTATGGTATATATACACAATTTAATATTATTCAGCCATAAAAAATAATATTGTGATATTTGTAGATAAATGGATAGAATTGGAGAATTCATGTTAAGTGAAATAAGCCAATCCCAAAATACCAAAGGCCAAATGCTTTCCCCGATAAGTGGATGACAATATATAAAGGGGGTAGGGTGAGAGAAGAATGAAGGAACTTTAGATTACGTAGAGGAAAATGAGAGGGAGATAGGGGGTTATGAAAAATGGTGAAATGAGATAGACATCATTACCCTATGTACATGTATGATTACACAAATGGTATGAGTCTACAGTACAACCTACAAGTCTACAGTACAACCATAGAAATGAAAAGATGTACCCCATTTGTGTACAATGAACCAACTGCAGTCTGTAAAAATAAAAAAAAATAATAATTTTAAAAAGCAAAAAAAGAACAAAAAGTTAAAGCAAGTGATATGAGTTTCTTCTGAATAATAAAGGGACTTGTATATTGACCCTTAAGTTCTGCATGCACTAGCACAATGCCAGAGGTAAGCCCTAAGAAGATATTAAAGTACATGTATGTGAGTAAAGAAGGAAAATGTAAAACCAGTGTAATTTCATACTTGTCTTCTAAATCATATTCTGAGATATCTATTTCATTCAGGCTGTACCCAGTTTTCACAACTGATAACCTCTTTCAATACTAATATGATATCACAACAGTTGAAATATATATTGTAATGTATAAAGCTGCTCCCCCGCCCTTTCTGTTGCAGCCATTTTCCCACCTCCCAATCACTTGTCAATCTGTGAACATCCTGGCTAGCTATTGGTTCATCAGTCAGCTTGCAAGTATCCTTCTCTGATATTGGTCCCCTGTTAGCCTGGTGGAATTCACCTGTTTACTGTAGCTACCCCACCATCTTTTCTCATCCTTCTGTCTCTCCTCCTCACCTTCTCTATCCTCCTGGCTTTCACACTCTCTCTAGCTCACGCCCTTTCTCATTCTCTTTCTTTTCCTCTCATTTTCTCTCTTACCCTGCAGGGAGACACTCTGTTGGCTCAATAAACTCCCTTATGTGATTTCCCGTGTCTGGTGTGGTTTCCGTGGGATTCTTTACATTGGTGCCGTGACTCGGCATGGGTTCTTCCACTGTCTCTTAAGCGAGGGGAACCCCATCTGAGCCCCAGTGCCCCCCGGACACAGCCTCACCTTCCATTCTGCCCTGACGCTCTGCTCTGCATTCATCACCAGACTTCAGATTGGTGAGTCCTCTGGGCCGGTTCCCCTCCCTAGGCCAATTTATCCGGGATCCTCGAGGCGGCTGAGGGGTGGGGGTACCCCCAGCCACAACTTTTATAGTTATGGCTGGCCCCTATAGCCGGTCTTATCTGCCAGGCGGATTCCTGATTTTATGGTGGAGATTCTCTCTCAGGGTTGAGGCTCATCTCCCACTTGCACACTCGCACTCGAAAAACCCTGATATCAGGTCCTCAACTCTTCTCGGCTTTTGCCTGGCCCCACATTGATGTTTGTGTGACGACACCATCTATGTGCTACTTTCTCATCTCCAGTCAACTACTCTTGTGGCCTCGGGACACCGGGGCACAGACTCGGCTGTATCAGCCTCCACCATGGGATCTAGGTCCTCCATTCCGGCAGTTTCAACCCCTCACCTAACTCCTGGTTATATTTGGCCACAGTACCCTTTATATAATCAATCTGAAATGGCCGTGTATGCCCTGGCCACAGACTCGGCTGTATCAGTCTCCACCATGGGACCTGGGTCCTCCAATCTGGCAGATTCAACCCTGAGAACCCTTCGCCTGATCCCCAGCTTAAAGCCATCAAAATTCATTTGTGTAATGGCACACAGCTTCCTGAGCGAGCAGGCAGATGGAAAGGGATTCCTTATCTTCAAGTCTCTTCTTTCTTGCGCTTCTATGCTCTTCCTGCAAACTCAAACATCTCCTTCTTCTCCCCCTCTTAATCCCTCCTCCTCCTCCAACTTCGACTCAGCTGTTTTCTGCTTCCATTCCCCGGCCCAGCCCACCTAGTCCTCCTGCCAGGAGGTCCCACATACACCTGTGTGAAGGGAGTAACCAGCCCAACTATCAGTGGCATGTTCCAGTAAGGAGTATGATGTAGCAGCCCCATTCCCCACAAGTAGTGGGAGATAATGTTTCACAATTTTCTGTGTCCAAACCTGAATTGATTACTAACCAGGAAAAAGGGTTAAAATGCCCTAGGCATCAAGTTTCTGCTAGAACCTGTTAGCTCCTTTCAGATCCAGATCTCAGTCAAGGCTTACATTGAAATGTAAATAGAGGAAACCAGAATGCTCAGTGGGAAACCAGTCTCTAACTCAAGGAAAAAAGTGTCCATTTTAAATTTGTCCTGGGCTACAACTCTCTTTTCTCCCTTTCACCTTTTCTCTCCTTCTCATTTTCTCATGCTTTAATTTAATGACCATTATCATTTTTCTTCTAGGACTTTTGTTTTTCCTAAATGCTATATTTTTGAGCTCACAATTTTGATCCTACATACCTAGGTTAATGATTTTTGATCAGTTCTTTTTATCCAATTCTAGAGTTATTTTTGAACATCTGTTACATTGCAATGGAGATAAATATTACAAGGCCTTTACTTTTGTGATAAATATAAGCGTGCATAAAAATTAAAATTTTAAAAATGGATCCAAATATTTTTAATTCACATGATTTAAAGAGGTTCAAATTAAATTGGATAAACTAATAGAAGTAACTCACAAGTCTCTAGGTGGTCACACTAATAAAATGTTGATGTTTATAAAATGTCTAACATCAATTTTTCTAGGACTTTTCTTCAACAGGAAAGAGACAGCAAATACTGTTTACACTTGTCTGACATCTTGTTTTTTTTACACTTGTCTGATACCTTGGTTTTTTTTAACAATAAGATGAGTGAATGAGAGTTGACATGTATGGGATTACTCAAACGTGTTTGTTAGAGACATCTAATTAATTTACAAAGTTATTCCATGGAGTAACATACTTAAAAACATTATTCTTTGTATATTAAATGTGTTCATATTTTCCAGGTATACAAGCCTTTAAAGCAGAAAATTTATCAAGCTGCCAACCTCCAAATTAAACTTGTCTGTAATGTTAAACCTATCACTTAATGTTCTATTATAGGACCTGTCATCAATAGGGCATATATAAAATTTGTTAAATGTACTTCTAAAAGTTATTGAAAGCCTGATTTATTTAAAGGTTAAACATGAAAGCATTTTGCCACTTTGGCCACACAAGAGGAAACTTAAAAGCTCTCTCGGCCTATCTTTAATTCATGTTTTAGATATAATGTTAAATTGTGTTAACTAATGTTCACATAGACTCAGGAGTCAATATATGTAAACTTCTTAAAATAACATTTAAGAAAGAGTGTAATGCACAGTAGCAAAAATGGTACAACAGTGACTGAGATTGGGGTCTCTGATGACCTCATGGCTGTGGCATGCCTGGTGCCTGGGAGTGCTCCTGTGCAGGGGCACAGGATGCCTAACTGCTGTGGCAGTGCATTGATCTCAGGCACACAGCTCTTGGGCAGGAAGGAATTCTTTTGCTAGATAACCAGTGTTTCATCAGCTCCCTTCTCTGGTTCCTGCCCACCTTCTCTGTAACTTTCCTGAAAACACAGAATAATGCTTACATACATATATAAAGATTGCTGACATAACTCTTTAGATCTGCATTTTCATCAGAGAACAGAGTTCCATCTGATCTCATCTTAATCTTCAAAATCTGTGTTTATAAACCTTTATTTTCTAATACTCCTTTGTCCCTCACTGAACTTGAGAATTTGGTCATGCTGGTCATGGCAAAAGAGGAAGCCCCGCCTTACCTGAGATAAGGCTCTGCCTCACAACCCTGCTGCATGTTAGAATGGCTCCAAAGTAAGCCAGACTTTACTCATTTAAAGTTGTGTTCAAAAGTTTGATGTTTGTTGTAAAGATTACTGTGATCTCAACCAGGGGATATAATGAGTAACTCAGTCAAAATTCAAGATAGCTATTGCACAAACTGAATGTTTTACTGTTGGTGATTCCATTTTTTATTTCCTTGTAAACTCTAACTGTTGCCTGATATTTTGCAGAAGTACACCATAGATTAACTTGAAAAGCCATCACCTATGGGACAGATAATGTAGACTCCAATTAGAAAAAAAAGGGGTAAATAACTGTAAAGTTATAGACATTGAAGCTAAAGCCCAGTACTCTTACTTTATGACTGGTGAGACTGACTTGCTCGATGGTTAAGATCAAACTTAGAGATTGAGATTAAATACAGAGGTCAAGAAAAAGTCCATATTTGGGTCTTGCCCTCAAAGTCAGCCTGAACCCAGGGAACAAGAGGGTTCCTAATCTCTAAGGAGGTTTGCAACTCTGGGTCACACACCTCCTGATCAAGGAGATTGATGAGGCCACTAGAGGAAAGCCACTCAGTGCACCTGCTACAGAGGAGGGTCAAGGAAAAAGGAGACATCCCTGGTACTTTCAAAGGAAGCCACCTCATTGAGGAGACCGGGCCTAACTAATGGCACTAATAGAGCTAAGAAGCTGCTCTTAAGTTCTCTATGAGTGACCCCTGTGGGAACTCAGCTGACTCTTTGACAGGAACAGGTCACTTTGACCAACTTGATCTTAAACACCTAGCAAAACAGTTAAAACCAAATATAGCCATTCTTGGGCATTTAAAAGAAATAATAGTTAAATGTAACTTAAGATGTACACTTGTGTTAGCCCACTAGAATAAAGACTAAAAGCTACAAAAGAGATTCTTGGGCAAATGTGCCTAATAACTATCAAGAGAAACTGCCAGAGTCAGAAGTTTTAGTTTAGAGCCTACAGACACAGGTAGGCTTAATCTATGTTTGCTAGTAACAGAAGTATACAGATCTCTACTAAATGTTGTGTTTATATTCCTGATAACTTGGACAATGTTAAAGTTCCCAAATAAGGCCTTGTCCTCTCCAGCCTTTGCTAGGCCTTGTTATGGGAATAACTTCTCAGTTCTTCCACCCCCTGGTGAGGTATTATTGACTTCTGTCATCTTTATGATATGCATTGGCATGTTCCAGATTCTGCAACATTTATATTGTATCCATCTCATTTCGGTACTCATGTCTTTTTGTTCTTCTCTCATAGAAGCACCCATCTCCAGATGCCTTTACAACCTGCTCTTCCCCAACTGGACTTCTACCTTGGACCCCTCATTGACCTGATTCTAAAAAGGGAACTCCAAACTGCTTGCCCATGCTGCCACTTCCAGCTCGAAGAAGCCAGATAAGTCATCACTCCCTTTCCCTATAACAGTGAAGGAGTTCCTAAAATTAGAGGGGTGAATGAAGCCTGAATTGGGGACAGGCGATTAGTGTAGAAATAGGGGATCAGTCAAATCGAGGAAATGAAGTCCATGAAAACCAATCTGCCTCTGGAAGTCTGGAAGGAGAATGGGACTTTTTACATCTCACCTGCAAAACCAGCCCCAGTCACTTAGGCAGGAAGGAGAGAGAAGACTTCGGAAGAACTGGAGAGCAAAAGATTTTCTTATAAAACAGAAACGGGGGAATGTCATGTATAAAGCTGCTCCCCCGCCCTTTCTGTTGCAGCCATTTTCCCTGCCTCCCAACCACTTGTCAATCTGTGAACATCCTGGCTAGCTATTGGTTCATCAGTCAGCTTGCAAGTATCCTTCTCTGATATTGGTCCCCTGTTAGCCTGGTGGAATTCACCTGTTTACTGTAGCTACCCCACCATCTTTTCTCATTCTTCTGTCTCTCCTCCTCACCTTCTCTATCCTCCTGGCTTTCACACTCTCTCTAGCTCATGCCCTTTCTCATTCTCTTTCTTTTCCTCTCATTTTCTCTCTTACCCTGCAGGAGACACTCTGTTGGCTTAACAAACTCCCTTATGTGATTTCCTGTGTCTGGCGTGGTTTCCATGGGATGCCTTACATAAATGTCTCTAGTTTTAGTCTTTCCTTTCTTTACCCACATGTAAGCATTCTACTTTTTTCTTAGACCTTGTGTCTGGCATTATGTTTTAGTACATGTAGAACTCAAAGATATACACATGTCCATTTATCATTCAAAAGAAGAAACAGCCACTTGCTTTTTTAAAAAAATTTAGTTGTAGATGAACACATTACCTTTATTTTATTTATATGTGGTGCTGAAGATCGAACCCAGTGCCTCCCATGTGCTAGGCAAGTGCTCTACCACTGAGCTACAACCCCAGTCCTGTAACTTGCTGAAATAGATAATATTAAAAAATAATACCTTCCAAAATATGGTTACCAAAGCTGAGGTATCGTTCCTTAAAATGCATGTAAAAATAAAATTATTCCTAATTACAGAGCTAAATTTAGTGGGGGAAAAGACCAAAGATGTGCTTGGCTTTGCAGGTTCCATCCCTGTTGTAACCTACTCACTTCTGTCCATGCAGCATGAAATCAATAAGATAAACACGAAGTCCCATGAACGTGGCTGTGTATCAATAAAAACATTATGCACCTCAACAGGAAACAACAAGATCTGTCTGATACCTTGAGTTTACAGACTTCTGTCTTCATTTAAACAATCCTTAGAAAATACATTACAAGACATAACTTTCCCAAACATTGCACACCTGGTCCACTCCTAGGGCCATGCTGCATTCAAGGAGGCAGTTCAGAAACCAAGAGGTAAATTTAAAAGAATTTTTAACTTGAAACATTAATACTATAAAAATAATGTTTATGTCATAGCAAATTCCCAGTTTCTTCTCTCCCTTACAGTTTTCATGGTGCAGATTACTAAAATGTTCCTTCTCTATCCCCTGCACTCAGGGTTTGAATACCTCATCTTTTCTTCCCACTCTTAATAAATAGATAACTTGCTTTGCTAAGTTTTCCCCTTTTCCTACTACCCATTTGGTCTGGTTCTTTACCTATAGCCACTGATTTTCCATTAATCAAAAAGAAACAAATCCATCCCCTTTTGAAGAATGGACAAGAGGAAAATGTACTAAAAGGGCTGGGGCTGTAGCTCAGTGGAAGAGTGCCTGCCTAGCATGCATGAGGCACTGATTTGATCCTCAGCCCACATAAAAATAAACAAATAAAATAAAGGTATTGTGTCCATTTACAACCAAAGAAATACTTTAAAAAAATGAACTAGCATAAGAACCACGTTCCTTAATGGTTTACAGAAATTTGCACAAATCCTACATTAATCATGTCAGTCCTGTTTTGACAGTTATAATAAAACACCATACACTGGGTGGTTTGTAAGCAACAGAAGTTTATTTCTCACGGTTTGTGGGAGTCGGGAAATCCAACATTAAGGTGCCAAATATGATCGGGTACTGGTAAAGGCCCTCTTTAGAGAGGCGCCATGGTGATTCTCCTATGTTCAAGCAACAGACAGGTTTCCTCAGGCCTCTTTCATAAGGGTGTTCATGCTATGCAAAAGGGCCCTATCCTAATCCCTTCCCAAGAGGCCCTACCTCCTAATCCCATTTCCCTTGGGCTTAGTGTTTCAAACTGAGTTTTGGAGGGACATAACACTCAGACCAAGGCAAATCACTGTTGTCCCATTCATCATAACCTTGCCAAATTAGGAGGGTTACACAACCATCTATTTCAATGCTCCTCGGATAGGGTAGCAGTTCAGAGGCTGCTAACATTCCTTACACACTGGAACACCCAGTTCCATCAGACACAACTCTTGTCAAACTGCTTTGATGGGAAGATAATCACGTCCACTTTCCATTTCATCGGAAGAGGGTAAAGAGTTGATAGTTTTCGTTTTGAATAAAACTTGTTCTTTGCAAGTCCAACAAATCCGGCACGGAGAGTGCTTTGTATTTATTGTAAATGAAGACCTCCTGAATTCCCTCCTGCATATTACAAGTCTGACTCTCACTCTGAACCTTTTGGCACTGCACATGTTTCATCCATCTTGGAACTGAATGCCCTAACCGATAAAGCGAGAAATGAGGCAATCAAATAATGCCTGTCAGAAAGCAAAATATGCACACACATTTCTTCTCATTACTGCATATTATGAGGGCTAATGGCAGAGATGAATATCTCCAGTCAGAGCCACTTATATAGGAATTTACATTTAAAAGTAATTGCTATAGATCATAATTGGTTGATTAGGTGTTCTCAACTCCTTAGGCTCTTTTCAGACCTTAACTGCATGATACATGCCAGACTTGCAGAGGATCAATTTGTATTAAAAGAAATGTAATTTGTCCCTTGCAAAATTTCAAGTTAGAAAAATGTTATCACCTACTTCATATCTTCCCAGGTCAGTTTAGTGCTCTCCACGGTCGCAGTCACTGGTTACCATGATAGACTTAATTGACATGGAGATATAAAATATAAAGTGGGCCCCAAATCTATTCTACAAATAGAGCTAGAATAGTTGCGTGCACTAATCCACAAATTGGCTTTAAAAAATCCAGTAACACTATGCTACCAATCTTAGTAATCACAATTCTCTATACAATGAACTCCTCAGTGGGGAGTTCATTCTAAACCTCTATAGGTTTTTGCTCTCTTGTTAAATTATATAGCCTCCAAATAGGCTTGAACTGGTCCTCTTACCTCAACAAGTAAAAAACCATGCTTTCATTTTAGTGCTCAATGGCAATGGTTTTTCATGCAGCATGGAGCTTTATGTCACTTAAGGGCTCTATCTAGACTCAGAGAGTACAAAGCAGTACTGAGTTAGCAATCCACTGACCTGAAGCCCACAGAGATCATCCAAGTCTTCAAAGGAAGACATCATCACTTCTTCATTGCCAAACTCAGACCTAGTTGCTGTGCAATGGAGCTCTCAGAATTTCAGTCCTTCCAACTCACACAACTCACCATCAGGCCACGGAAACACATACGACAGAACTGGTGTTTGTATTCTGCACACGTGGACCCAGATTCTTTTCTTTCCTCTACAGGGTTTTGGCTATCTACATCAAAGTTTTCTTGTTCACAGTTAAGACTCAAGAGGGATGGTCATACCCATTCCCTTGGATAAAGGGTCCAAAGAAGGAAAAAAAGAAAGGAAGAAAGAAAGGCAGGCAAGCAAGGGGGCAGGTGTAATGCCTTTTGGACAAATCATAGTCTTTAAACATCTTCTGAGCAAAAACTAAAATAAAATCCCCAAAGTATTAGTGATTATATCATTAGTTGCAAAAGATTTTACTAGGGAATTATTTGCTGATTTTTTAGGAGTGATAACTCTGAGTATAGCTGAACAGAAAGCAGAGCTCTTGATAAGTAAGACTAGAAGCAGGTGAAAGGCCAGGCATCACCAGCAGGTTCCAATCCAGAGACTTTCCCACCATGGAGTCCTGTACAAGATCTCTAGGGCAAGGAGGGAGAGAGGGGTTGACAGATCCACAAAAGCACAAAAGAAAAATAACTGAAAACTCTTCCTCCTATCAGCCCCGTTTATAAAAAAAGTCACACTGAGAAGTGGTATATTCATTCATAACATTTATCCACACAGCACACCCTGCCTGCTTCTGTGAGGCAGAAAGGAGCAACAGGAGACAGGGATGATTTAGGAGGAAGATCACAACCTGGCATTGGAAGGCTTGGGTTTGGGACGTGCTTTCCACCACATCCCAGCTGCCTGCCTAATTTCTGCATATCTATAAAATATGCATAATCATAACAGACCTCCCGCGTGGTTGTGAGTGCTGAATGAGATAATTTACCTGAAATCTCCTAATGAATGATGAAGCACTCACGGTGCAATGAGGTGATTTTGTTGCCCAGAGATAATTGGAGACTAAAAGCACTTTCCAGAGACAATTGAGAGTTTGCCTACCTTGATCTCATGTGTATAATTTGGAAATTATAGTGTAAGTCCAGTTCAGAGAGGAAGTAAACTACTTGTCTTTGACTTTCAAGGAATTGGGATGAAATTTAAAACCAAAAAGGCAAAAAGAATTAGCTTAGGAAAAAATGCAGAAATAGTAGCTTCTACTGCTAAGAGTAGACTCATTTTAACTCTAAATCTCCCCACTGCATGAATATCAGAAAATTCTGTGTCCACAGGTAATTGTATTGACTATCAAACAAAAACCACTGTAAGTACCAATTTCTGTAAAAGAAGATGGCTCTATAGAGCAGTCCATATTTGTCTTTTCTCTAATAGAATAGGTTGAAGGCAGGGTAAGAAATGTGTCTTATTTCTCTTTATTTCTCACTCCCCTTCCCCCACCAACAACACACACATACACAAAATCTATTAAGCCTAAATGAAGAAATCAATCAGCCGAGTACTGGAAATTTAAAGATTAGCTCAACAGGTTTTCCAGGAACGAAACTTCCTACTTTAGTTACTCATTATTAATATGTTCACTGAAGTCTATTCACAGCTATAAAGGTAACTAATAAGATCAATATTCACTCAGGAGTTAAGGACACAGAATTCACCAGCCTCAGGTCTGAACTCCAATCAAGCTATGCAGTGAACTAAGCAACTGTGGAAAAAATAATTTTAGTCTACAAACTTCAGTTTTCTCATGGACAAACAGTCATACTTTATTATATAAAAGTCATTGTTTCATGAATGCAAATGACATGGGGTAAATGAAGCATTGGCCACACTGCAGGGCAAAAGGTGGGTGTTCAAATAAACGAATGTAGCCCTGAGCACCTGGGTACGGAGCCCTCTGTTAGCCTGCTGAACCGCATGACGAGTCAGGTCAATTTTAGATTCAACTTCGTGATACTGTTCTCTACTTGTTTGAACCCTAAAAGCCATTTCTTCCCAATCTTCAAGCAAAATAGACAAAAAAAAAAAAAAAAAAAAAAAAAAAAAAGAAGGTTGGGATTCCCCATGTATTCTCATATTCTTTAGAGGTACAAAACACCAGTTGAGCAAATGCCTAGTAGAACCCAAACCATTTTATTTTCCACACCAATTTGTGTGGTCAGGTCTGAGAGCAAAGACATGGAGATCTGGATGGAGAGAGTTTGGCTGATCAGTTTTCTCCTGATAATAAAATGACAATCTTCTGACAGAGGTACTCCCTGGAGACTTCAGTTACCTAACTAAAATGATGAGACAGAGTCAATCAGTATTTTTCCTAATGTGATCTAATTCAACCAGGAAAGAATCATCATGGAGAAAACCTGAGATTGCTGCCGGAAAATAACCATAGAATCCAAAATTATATGGCCCCCAAGGGAAAGCTCAGAAAAGTAACAATTTTACTTTTTGTCTCCCAAGTGAATCATAATTAACCTTCACTGTACCACTTCCCATGATAAATTTTAATAACATGGATTGAGAATGGCCCTAAGAGACACCATATTTAATATGGCACCTTATTCTTTTAAGCCCTGATAGATTTACTCTCATGATTTCCAACTGAGACTCAGACAGGGTTGTGTGGGAGCTGCTGAGGGCCCCCTTGAAGAACTGTAAATTGATCCATATTGGAGCATGAGTCTACTGTGGGTCCAAGCTCTCTGTGATTGTGGGTAGACAAAATGGCATTTCCAGAGAAGAAAGATGGCACAAACCATTGCTGTAAATGCAATGTCATAATATGCTACAGTGTTCCATTGTAATGGTTCTTTTACCTCTCCCTCTCCCTCTCCCTCTCCCCCTCCCTCTCCCCCTCCCTCTCCCTCTCCCTCCCTCTCCCTCTCCCTCTCCCTCTCCCCTCTCCGCTCTCCCTCTCTCTCGGGGTTTCTCTATTCTCCTCTACTGTATGGCTGCCTCGGATTCATGAGGATTCCTATCTTAGGATAATCTCTCCAAAATCACTAATAGGCCCTAAAAAGGCAAATACTCCCCTTTATTGAAAGTAATTGGAAGTCAAATAAACAGAGGAAGTGAAACACACCCTGCTGCTCACTTCATAGGAGAACCTGAACAAATCTGTTGACTTCTCTGAATCTGTTCTTCCTCACCTCCTGATCACAATCGTGATATAAAATGAACTATTTTGGAGTGTCCACATCATGCCTCCAATGTAATCATGCACTAAACAATCAATAGCTTTTTTCCTCTTTCTTCCCCAGGTGCACTCAACAACTCAACACCCCTAGAAATCTAGTCAGGTTATACCTTGGAAGATAAGAGCATCATGATTTGAAGATCAACATCCCCCCATTTAAACAGCTGTGCCCCGAAATAATAGTACATATTGTCCAGCATGTTTTACATGTTTAATCCCATTCAGTCATTTCAGAAACATGTGAGGCCCATATCAGCATTATTCTTTAATAAAGCTGTAGAAGCTGAGGCTCAGAGGTTAGAGTTGTCCACTGTCAGAAAATAATTGAGAAGGTTAGAATTCGGGCTTAGCTCTCTCTGCCTCTAACTGTGCCCTAGGTTTTGATGGATTCTTATTTCACCTTAAGTTTGAACTGGAGTGCGAGGCAGCATTCCTCAAAATAGAGCCTTAAATCACCTGTATCAAAATAAGTTGAGCTCTTCATTAAAAATTCATATTCGGGATCCATTTTTAGCCCTGCTGAAGCAAAAACCTATGTGACTTTGAGACCTGAAATTTTGCATTTTTAATAAATCATCCAGCTGATTCTTCTGCTATGTGTCCCTGCCTTTGTTATCATAATCTACCGCACACGGCCTGTCTTAGTCATTTGGTGGCTACAACAAAAATACCGTACACTACTATTCAAGCTTAAAAGAATAAATACTTATTTCTCACAGTTACAGAGGCTGGAAGTCCAAGGTCAGGGTTCCTGGAGATTCCATGACAGGTTAGGGGCCCTCTTCCTGGCTTGCAGATGGCCATCTTCTCATTGCATCCTCACACAGTGAAGAGAGAAAGCTCTGGTGGCTTCAACCCCATGGCTTTATCCAAATCCTCCCCAATTCCACCTCCAAATTCCATCATCTCAGGGAGTAGGGTTTAAATATATGGAGTTAAGGGTGAACACAGACACCTCAATTCAGAATATCCTGTCCCAGTGTTCCCAAAATTCATGACTTTCCCACATGCAACATGCCAATCCTATAGGCCCCAAAACCTTAACTGGTTCCATTATCAATTCTCAAGTCTAAAGTCCAGAGCCTTATCTAAATATCATCTAAATGAGAACATGGGCAAGATTCAAGGTAAAATTCTTCTCTGTGAACCTGCTAAAACCAATTAGTCATAAGCTTCAAGTTACAATGGGAAAAGATTCTAACTACAAAATGGAGAAATGGGAAGCAAGAAAGGTTTGATGGTTACAAGTTGTTCTCTAACCAGCGAAGTCTCTGTTAGACATAAGGCTTCTATCTTCCTTGGTGTGACTGTCTTCTAGACTCAGTGTTGCTTTTTTTTCCATCCCCTCTATTTAAAATTCTTGTCCCAGGGAGACTTGTCCAGATTGCCTGAGTGGTCTATAATGAGGAGACAAAGGTTCCCAAGATTTACTCAATTAAAAAAAATAAGCGAATAAAAATGAACTTTGCTGCCCTAAAATGCTTTCGGTGCCCAAAGCAAAAGTGTATCACATTTCCCATCTGTCCTGGTTTCTACCTTCCTGCCCACAGAAGGACGTGGCTGAGTGGAAGATTCTAGTGTCCATGCACACAAAGCCCATGCTTAGTTATGTTTCCATTTCATTACATTAGGAAATGATTCTTCAAAAGAAGAGAGCACTTTCTGGTTCAAAAAGAAAGAGAAAAGCTAGATTTTCTTTCTTGCATCTTTTGATTTTTTTCCCAAAGCTTTTCTCTAAGTAAAAGTATATTCTTGGTAAGTAGTTTATATTTAGTAAAGTTCAGGCTTTCAAATGTGGAACAAATATGTCACAAACACTCTAAAATATTGCTGTGAACTGGCAAAAGGCAGTTCTGGCTTTCAGGTGCTAGAAATGAACTGAGGCATATATTTTAGAATTTGTGCTACCAAAAAGACATCCCAGGGAAACAAATAGATCTATTTATCCTGAGGTCTGCCCGGTCCAGCTGGCAAGATGTGATTTGTTGAATGACAGAACTTATTTCTATAAACTAACAAAACCAAGGAAGGGGTCATTAGGGAGTCGGAGATTGCCCAATTTCCATTTCAGACCTTGAACTACATACAACAAATGCTTCAAGGAAAAGAGGCGAAGATCAAGAATCATTGACTGGTACCTCTGTGAAGACAACCCACACAACTGAGGGAAAAAAAATAGAAATAGAAAGCCTTCTTTCCTCTCCATGCCTAGAGGCTGCCTGATCCTAGCAAGTTTAAAGACAAGACAGAGAAGAGCAGTGCTTCAGGACTGAGTCACTTACTGAATGATCCTGGCCTAAAGACGCAGAGCTCCTGGCTTGGGAATGAAAATAATTAAACTCATCATCTTTCTGTCTCCTGAGTGTGGAGAGGGGGGTGGAATTACTGCTACAGGATTACTATCTGCTACAAGAAAAAGAAAACTAAGAAAAAATAGTTTTAACAATGAAATGGACTCTCATGGGTATAGGTGGAACAACACCCACAGCTTTGGAATGGTGATAATACCCTAGTGTTAAGTCATCCTCCGGACTATTCAAGGTCATGACACATAGCATTCACCTGGGCAGGACGCCAGGTATGTTTAACTTCTCTATCAGTTTTCCTGACCATCTTTCCATGTCACTAAGTGATGAAAATTATCAAACCTCCAATAGAGTTGAAAGAATTTTTAAAGCAAACACTTGTCCACCTACCACCAGATTCTAACATTGATTTCTTAAAATTTATTTTTCACATATCTATTCTGCCATCTATTAATCCATCTCATTTTTGTCATATTTCAAAGTAAATTTTAGAACTCAATGGACTTCACTATAAGTAATACACATTTATATAATTGAACTAAGTACTTTCTTTTTTGTGGGGCCCGGGGGGGAGTGCAGTAAACTGGGATTGAACCCAGGGGTGTTTAATCACTGAGCTACACAACAAGCCCTATTTATTTATTTATTTATTTAGGGACAGGGTCTCACTAAGTTGTTTAGAGCCTCGCTAATGTGCTGGGACAGGCTTTGAAATCATGATCCTCCTGCAACAGGTGTGCACCCTGTGCCCAACTATAGTCTTCTTTTGATATAAAATTTGCACTTAGTGAAATGTGCAGAGCCCATATATCTATTTATTGCATACTGATAAATGCATACCTCTCTGTAACAAAAAAAAAATTCAAAATATTTAACATGTCCCATTCAAAAAAGTATTCCCACCCATGCTCAGTAAAATCCCTCTATGCTCCTCAAGAGATAATCATGGTTCTATTTTCCACTATAGTCTGGTTATTTGTTCTTGAACTTGATAAAAGTGGAATCATAAAGAATGTACTATTGTATAAGATTTTTTTTGTTAATGTTATATTTTGGCAGGTCCATCCATATAGTTGGCTGCAACCAGAATCTGTTCTTTTGTATTGCTCAGTAGTATTCCATTGCATGAAAGTACCACAGTTGGTTTATACATTCACCTGTTGTTTGATACTTGGATGGGTTTTTAAAGAAGCATTATTATTATTATTATTATTATTATTATTATTATAAAAAGAGGTAAAGGGTTTCATAGAAAAGTCTTCCCCAATGAGAGGGAACTATTTTAACAACATTATTTACAACTAAGCCAGAGTTATAAAGAGTTTTATTCATATTTTTGTTCACACTTACTTTTCTTTTTCTGATACTAAGGATTGAACCCAGGGGCACCTATCACTGATCTACATCCTCAGTGCTTTTTACTTTTTTAATTTTGAGACAATGTCTTGCTAAGTTGCCCAGGCTGGCCTCCAATTTGTGTTCCTCCTGTCTCAGCCTCCCAAGTCTCTGGGATTACAAGCATGTGCTACCATGCCCTTCCTGCCGTTAAATTTTCTCTGTACAAAAACTACAGAACACTGAAGAAAAAACTGATGTACTAATTGCCTGTACCTAAATGAGCTATTACTGCTGCCCACCAGGCCCCTGTTCTAGAACTCCACTGACTGAGACCATGTCTGCCTCTCTTTTTCTACTATAGTGTCTACTATAGTGTCTGACACTATACTCATGACTCCCCAAATACTTATAAATTTGCTAAGTGAATGCTCTGCCATTCATAATGATAGAGAAACACAGTAAAAACCAAGTGAATATTCTTATTTTTAATCTCTCTCTTGCAGCCCGATGTACCGCTATGCTAAAATAAGTATGCCAAAACATGAGTAAACATTTTTACTTTCAATAAAATACTATTGAAAACTCTCCTGAAGGTTTTTATGTTACTTATTAGGGAAATCAGATCTTACCTGATGTTAGTTTGAGTTCAATGACATATTACCACTGCTCATTGAAATTTAAAATATTTTCAAATCAAGTAAGTCCGTTCTAACCATATAACTCCAAATCTTTAAAAAAAAAAAAAAAGCCAATTAAAAAAAAAGTTTAGTTGTAGATGTACATAATATCTTTTTATCTTATTTATTTACTTTTAAGTGATACTGAGGATTGAACCAGTGCCTTATACATGCCAGGCAGGCACTCTACCACTAAGCTACAACCCCAGTTCCCCAAATCTCATACAGTCTTCAGAGAGCTTGCACCTATGTGAATAAATGACTTAAGTTCAAGAAACATTTTGGAATATCAAGTCTGTGTATTTTCAATGTCTTTACAAGGGAGCAGATTAATTTAAAGAATCACTACACATATAAAAACACCAAAATTTTGGTCATGAAATTATACAGAATCTTAAGTGTATAATTTCTACTGATGTTATAGAGTATGCAATTATATACTATATAATTACTACTGGCATTATTTGTTTTGTTTTGTTTTTGTACCAGGGATTGAACCCAGGGGCACTTAACCACTGAGTCAGAACCACAGCATTTTTTTTGTTTTGTTTTGTTTTTTTTGAGACTGGGTCTTGCTAAACTGCTGAGGCTGACTTTGAACTTGCAAGCCTCCTGCCTCAGCCTCCGGAGTGATGTGACTATGGGCCTGGGCCACCACGCCTGGCTACTGACATTATTTGTGATTAGCACGCTGTAATATTTGGAGTTCTAATTTCTTACATTGTTCTAACATCTTATCTGTGGTTTTTCAGTATATAAATCATTTTATCGTTATGTTTTCTCAAAAGAAATCTCTTGCCAATGAACTTGTGTCAAACCCACAAGTACTCTTTCATTTGGCTAAATCCCAAATCATTGATTTAAGGACAAAATTTCGGCTTTAACTTTGGTAAAGGGTATGACTAGAGACTCTGGAGTCAAACAATCTGTCAGTCCTAAATTCAGAATGTCCCATTTGTGTGAACTTGAGAAATGTTCTAACTTCTCAGTACTTTGGACTCCCTTTGAAATGGAAGTGATATACACTGAGCTCAGCTTGCAGGACCACTGTAAGGACCAGTTGTGTTTATACACATAACACACTTAGTCCGGGGGCCATCCAAGTGCAGGGCCCGTAGTGTGTGATGAACTTGTCCCTTTTACTTGTGCTTTGTCTCCATCACTGGGCTCCTACCTTCAAAGCAGAGACATACTCTCTGTGTTCTCTACAGTTCTAAAGTACTCACCATTACTAAGTACTTAGGAAGCACATACTGATCCATCCATCTTAGTTCATCTCCAACAGCATGTTAATTACACCTCATACATGCCAGGCCCTCTTTCTGTTTCAGTGTTGACTGTCCACCAACATTTCTTCAACGTTCACAACCAAGGGTTGGATTATAGACATTTTACAGACACAGCCTTTGAGGCACCAAAAGCTGGCCTGGTATAATGTGCAATAACATAGCAACTAAAAAAAAAAATGTGTTTAGCAATGATCAGGGTCAAACTCCTTTGACTATTCAACCAGTGCCAAAACAAGAAGGAATTTTACTGCATTTAATAAATTTTTCATATGGAAATTTGATTTAAAAAATTTTCCTTACCTTGAATGACACTGAAAAATTGAGGAAGTAAAGTTATGCAGAATAGTTTATCATTTTCAATAAGCTAAGAAAACCAGTTTCCCCTGAAGTGAAATATGTGGAAGCTTCCTGAATTTTTGAAATTGAAGACCTAACTCATTATCCATCCAGGCACCTGCATTTCACTCGCTCTGATTTCATAGGCAAGATAAATACTCTAAAATGCACCACTTTATCTACCAAGAACTGAAAACTCTCAAATTTTATTGGACTGGCTGTGTAATATGCCATTTGATTTTAGCATTGCCCCCTTACCTCCTTAAACACTGAACACAGGTAAAGCACTACGCAAGTATTGTGCTAAGAGTCACTGTCATACAACCTTCCCTGAGAGAAATTCAACAGTCAAAGGTGGGGAATGAAAATAAATATACCATCCCAAGGTGGGAAAGAGAAGCAGTGAGGTGAGCCTTCCTGAAGCATAAATCTTTGCCTTGCCTGACAGGCAAGGAGAATGTAAGCTAATGATGTGTAAAAGGTACAAATCCACTCTTGCCTTACTATCCATCTTCGGAATCACGGCTCAAAGACACACAAAATAAGCAGGTACAATTCCACTCGCCAGGCATGGCTCTAACATCTTTGGAGCTATGTCTCCTTATTTGATGGGTGAATCTCTAATGAAAACATGATTTCCATCTAGGGTAGAAGGAGCTTTGTGATTCAGGATTTGTGAGGCATAATTATTATTTTTAAGAAAATCGGAATTTAATAAAGCAAGGAGGGGGATAAAATTATTTAAACGCCATCTGAATTTAAGTTTATGACTTAGAAAGTGCCTGGTGTCCTTCTGTGATGATTTCCTTAAGTTTCCCACTTAGGCAAACATCTGTTTATGTACAATGTGTTTTCCAAGTATCTCTTGCTGTTTATTTATTCTTCTCAAGGATAGGCAGATTTTCACCAAAATAACATTTAGTTGAATATGAAATTATCACTGGTAATGGAATCCAGATTATAATGTATCCAAATTATTAAAAAATAATGACACTCATGTCATATTTGAGATTTAGGTCTCAACCTAGGACTGCAGTCAATTTTTCTCTCTCTCTCTCTCTCTCCTGCTCACAGGTGAATTACGATAGTTCTAGAAAATAAGAATAACATGTACGCAGGGCTGACTTCATGAGTGTGCAAACTGGGCAGTCACATTCTGAAGGGCCTCACTCTTGATTTAAGGCTCTGCTGCTGCCAACTTGGAATTGTAAGCATTTTTATCTTTGCACTTCTCTTTTGTGAGTGACGTCTAATGGGACAGTGGAGAAAGAACTTGAGCAAGGGAGATAAACACAATATGTGTATCTGCCATGTTGCTGTATTTGTGGATAGTGGTAAGGGTGCCCTAAAAGTGCAGAGTTTCAATGGTACCACCGCACATGGGATTTCAAGGAGACTAAGGTAAGCAGGTTATCTTAGGAGTTTTTAAGTAGGGGTGCTATCAGCTCTGGAAGATCAGCCTTTCTGGTGAAACCAGAACATACTTTTGAAAGGAAGAAAGAAGACAACAGCATTCTAAGAAATACACACAGTTAAGGACTTCTTGTATCAGTCAACTTCTTGTGCAAAAATCATGCCCCAGAAAAGGGATACAGGGCAACACAGAGATTCTTTTTCTTCCATTCCTTCCTTACTCATTCCTAAACCATGAACAGTGTTGGCAGAATGTGTACCTATCAAGTGAAGTAGGAACAGTTGAGATGGTTTTGTGCAGTGTTTCTATTCTATTCTTATGCTAAGAATGAAATATGTATGCATATATAAGCTAAAGAACAGGACTGTATAATTTTCCTGACTCCACCTATGAGTTACATGCTTCTACATTTGCATTTAAAACTGGAATTGCACAGGAAAAAGAACAGAAAAAGCCATGCTCATAATTTAAATTTAAAATTTTTCTTTACTTAGAAGGATCTTAAATAAAGAATAACCATGGCAAGATTAAAGAGCGACCACTAAAGGAAAGAGCTTTAGATTTTGGTGCCTTAAGTGCACTTTTTACTTGCTTTTTTGGAACAACAATATTTAAATTTTCATTTTGCACTGGTATCCATTCCTAAGGAGTAGGTCCTGAATGAAAAGAAATGCTTTTAATTATCATGACAAAATACTATTCCCAGAAATAATTGGAAGTCCACTGTAGATCCAAAAGGAACATATCTTTTATCAAGTAAGTGATTGTTATGATTTAGACACTAGGTGTCCTCTAAAAGCTCTTGAAACAATGAAAGAGAGTTTAGAGGTGAAATGATTGGGTTATGAGATTCTTAACCTAACCATGGCATGATTCTTCTGATAGGGATTAACTGAGTGGTTGGTAGACAGACAGGGTGTAGCAGGAGGAGGTGGATCACTAGGGGTATGCCTTTGGGATATGTATTTTGTCCTCAGTGAATGCAGTATTTCTCTCTCTGCTTCCTGATCACCACGTCCCCAGCTGTTTTCCTCTGCCACTCCCTTCTGCCATGATGTTCTGCGCCAACTCAGGCCCTGAGGAATGGAGTCAGTCATTTATGGACTTAGAACTCTGAAACCATGAACTCCAAGTAAACTTTCCCTTCTCTAATTATTCTTCTCTGGCCTTTTGGGTTACAATGGAGGAAAGCTGACTAAAACAATGATTTAGGAAGGAAAAACTCCCATATAATTTCTCTCCTGTGTTCTGTATGAGATGGCTTTATTCTGCCCCTTGCCATAGTCCAAGGCCTCTGTCCATTACCAACTAAGTCCAGTTTTGAATATTAGTTCTAAAGGTCAAGACAATGAAGTGTTGGTGCTTTTGGTTTTAAGGGTCAAAGTGTTTCAAGTGGTATCCAAACTCAGATCCTGGCATACATTTTATTGTCTCTTCCCCTTGCCCAGGAAGAGTATTCCAGAAAAGGCTGAGGGAAGGATCTCAGTAAGGTTAACCTCCATATCACAATTTGCTTTCTATGCTTGAAATGGCTTAGAAAATAGGAGTAATAGCAGAATTGTGAATGAAAAATAGGAAAGCATTAGAAGATGGCTAGCAAGTGAAATCTCATGAGCCCATATGCTTTTATAGAGCTAATACTCTGTACTATCTGTTAACTAGCAGTTAAGCAACTGCTCTGGGAAAGATATGACAGAAATTACAGCAGGCATCCAATGAGTCCGGAAAAATTTCAGGACAGTCACATCTCTCTGCAGAAGTAGGCTTTATTCTTATCCCCATTGATAATTCATTTCTGTTCTGCATCCTTAATTAGATTATAATCACAGTAGAACTAAAATAACTGTACATAAAACAAGAAAAGAACACTTTTGCTAAGCAATGTAGACCTGAACAAATAACATGGAAGCATATCTTTGGGAGAAAAAAATATCAACAGGAGTTGAATTAGAGTGTGAAGCTTTTAATTGCCTACCAACATATGTCAGTTCTGGCTGTTTTAAAAAAGAAATGCACAGACAATTTCACAGAGCAGACACACACATCTGAAACAAATGCAGATGAGCACATGTCCCTCAACACCCATTGCAAACTTCTAGGAAAACGTTTGTATGAAACAAGAAATGAGTTATTTAACAAGGAGCTACGTGGACAAGGAGATGATGGGTCCAGAATGCAATCAGAGAGACTAAGGCATAAAAATTTGAGGAGCTGATGAAATGATGGAGGCACATGACTGCAAACAAAGGGGTGTAAAGAAAGGAACAGAAAAGAAGGTTAACAATTAATTTGAGAAATACAACTGTAAGAGATTTTTGGGGGGTACCAGGAATTGAACCTATGGGGTGCTTGACTACTAGCCACATCCCCAGCTCTTTTTATTTTTTATTTAGAGACAGGGTCACACTGAGTTGCTTAGGGCCTTGCTAAGTTGCTGAGGCTGGCCTCAAATTGTGTTCCTCCTTCCTCATCCTCCCTACAGGTGTATAGCACCACGCCTGGCTAAGAGAATATTTTTTAAAGATATTTTGGAAAGACTTTCCGAGTGTTATCTGATGAAATTTATTTTGATCTCATCCCTGAATCCCTTTGTAGAGACTCACATTAATTTTCAAGTCTTATGAATATCCAATTGAATTTCTTTTTAGATGCAACATTTTACCTTATACTGTTCTGCCATACTTATATTAAGCAAAAACAGTTCAGAAGATAGAATATGGCAATATCCATGGCAGAGAATAGAGGGAGGGGAGGTCAGAAATTAAAAATGAACAAGAAAGAAAAATAAAAATAGCAAAGCAAACTGAGATTGCAACATTTCAGGCAAGCAGCAGCAGGTTAGATATAACCTTGGACTCTGGCAAAATTCTTGGAATTTAGAGAAATTTTAAAGAGGAGAAGGGGGAGAAAAGCTAGAGTCATCATTCTGCAATGCCGAAGGTAGTTTAGTGGAGTTTGGAAGATGTCCGTCAAGGAATAAATCAAGCAAAATAATGTCAAAGATAAACATAAGGCTTGAATCATAGATCTTCCAATTTCTAGTTCTTACTTGATATCATACATGTTTTTCCCTATTTTTATGGTGTGTTTTAATTACATATAATGGTGGGGTTTGCTACACATTTGTACACGCACAAATATAACAATACCACAGTTTGGCCAATATCATTACCCAGTATTTCCCTTTTCCCTCTCCACCTAACTCCCCATCCCTTTCCTCTACTCACCCCCCTTCCATGTTCAGGAGATTCACCCACATGTCTTTATTTTCCCTCTTCCTGTCTAGCTTCCACATATGAGAGAAATATATGATCCTTGACTGAGTTTGGCCAATTTCAGTTAAACATGACGATCTGTAGTTCCATCCCTTTTCCTGCAAATGACATGATTCCATCCTTATCTATGGCTGAATAAACTCCATCCTGTATATGTACCCATTTTCTTCATCCACTCATCTGATGAACACCTAGACTGCTTCTATAGTTTGGCTATTATGAATAGCTGGGTCATATGGTGGTTCCACTCCTAGACTTTTGAGGAATCTCCATACTGATTCCCACAGAGGTTGTACTAATTTACAATCCCATCAACACTGTCAAAGTGTTTCTTTTTTTCCACACCCTCTAGAGAGGGTGTTCTTGATGGCTACCATCCTAATTGGAGCATATAAAATCTTAGAGTAGTTTTGGTTTGCATTTCCGTAATTGCTAAAGATGTTAAATATTTATTCAGTATATTTGTTAGCCTATTTATTCAATATATTTGTTTGTATATTTAGTTCATTTGTGCATTTGTTAATTATTTGTGTGTATGTTTTGTGTTCTTTATACATTCAGGATATTAATCTTCTGTTAGAAGAGTGGTTAGCATAGATTTTTGTCCCCATTCTGTAGGTTCTCTCTTCACATTATTGTTTCCCTTGCTGTGCAGAAGTTTTTAAATTTGATGCCATCCCATTTAGTAATTCTTGCTTTATTTCCTGAGTTTTAGGGGTCCTATTGAGAAAGTCACTGTCTGTGCTTGTATGTTAAATTGTTGATCCAACATTTTCTTCTTGGAGCTGCCTAGTTTCTATTCTAATTCCTAGATCTTTGAACCTCTTTTAGTTGACTTATGTGGAGAGTGAAAGATAACAATTCTTCTGCATATGGATAACCAGTCTTCCTTCCACCATTCATTTTCCGATACATTTTTTTTTGCACCTTTGTCAAGAATGAGATGATTATATCTGTAAGGATTTGTCTCTCTGCCTTCTATTCTATACCATTAGTCTATGTGTCTCTGTTCATGCCAGTACCATGCAGTTTTTGTTACTATAGCTCTATAGTATAATGTGAAATCAGTTATTGGATGCTGCCAACACTGCTTTTGTTGTCTTAAAATTGCTTTGGCTATTCTGGTTCTCTTGTTTTTCCATATGAATTTCAGCACTGATTTTTCTACTTTTATTAAGAATGTCATTGGTATTTTGATGGGAATTGCTTTGAACTGTGTATTGCTTTGGTAGTATGGCCATTTTAACAATATTAATTCTGCCTATCCATGAACATGGGAGTTCTTACTATCTTCTAGTGTCTTTAATTTCTTTCTTCTGTATTCTATAGTTTTCATCACAGAGATCTTTCCCCTCCTTGGTTACATGTATTACTAGTTTATTTAAATTCTTTTTTAATTTTAAGGTTATTGAATGAGATTGTTTCCTGATTTCTTTCTCAGCAGAGTCATTACTGGTGTATAGGAAAGTCAAGAAATTTTGTATGTTGATTTTGTAACCCGTTACTTTGATGAATTTGTTTATCAGATGTAACAGAATTCTGGTGGAGTTTTTTTTATCTTTTAAATATAGGATCATATTATCTTCAAATGTTGATAGATTGACTTCTTTTCCTATTTTTATTCTTTTTAATTCCTTCTCTTTCTTAATCACTTTGACTAGAATTTTGAGTATTATATTGAGTATGAGTTGCAAGAGTGGACATCCTACTCTCATTCCAGATTTAAAGAAAATGGTTTTGATTTTTCCCCATTCATAGATGTTGGCTTGGGTTTATTGTATATAGTCTTTATGATGTTAAGCTAAGTTTCTTCTATTCCTATTTCTACTTCACTGCCTTTATCATGAATGAGTGCTAAACTTTGTCAAAAGCTTTCTCTGCATCCCTCAAGATAACTGTGATTTTTATCCTTAGTTATACTTATGTGGTGAAATATCTTTATTGATTTGTGTATGTATGATAAACCATGCATGCAATTCTAGAATAAAACCAACTTGATCATAATGTACAATCTTCTTAATATGTTGTTGAATACAATTTGATGACAGCTTATTAACACAGCTTTTCAACTTTGTGTCATCTGAGAGATTAATAATTATCCATATTTGTTTAATGTTTAGGAAATAAGTGCATATTAATGACCTAGAACAGTGTTTACATGTAACAAAATAGGTGTCAATTATAATTATTATCGTGACAATATTGAGATCAAATATTTTTCAGATTTAAATTATTACTTCAGAAAATTAATACAGTACATATGGCAACAGTGGGAATTTCATTCTTAAAGAATTATTCAATATTCATTATATAAAATGAGCTGTGGGAGCAACTCATTATTGAATATTGATATTTCTGCAGCATAACAGATGAATGTACCCAATATTATTTGAAATAAAGATAATATTTCTTATCAATTTAGATCATTTCTTATTGCCAAATAAGTTATAAAAACAAAAATATCCTTTCAGATTTTATTTTCAATTTTATAGTAATGGCCTAGGAAATGTCAGACTTATTTTAGATTATTTTATTCTAACATAATTTCTGAGATAAGCTAGTTCATTTCATTTTGTTTACCACCATCTTTTTCTGGATCTGTACCATATCAATACTACATCCAAAATGGGCGTCGTCCTTAAGGATAGAAAGACTGGATTTTACTCTGCTTGTCGTATAAAGAATACAAGAATAGCTAAGCTATGGAACCAACCTAGGTGTCCTTCAACAGATGAATAGATAAAGAATGTGGGATACATACACACACACACACACAAAATGAAATATTACTCAGCTTTAAAGAAGAATGAAATTCTGGCATTTGCTGGTAAATAGATGGAGTTGGAAATATCATGGTAAGTGAAATAAGACAATCCCAGAAAACCAAAGGTCGAATGTTTTCTCTGATATAAGGATGCTAATTCACAATGAGGGAGCTATAGGGAAAAACAGAATTTCTTTAGATTAAGTAGAGGGGAGTGAAGAGAGGGGAAGGGTTATGGGATAATAGAGTGAAACAGACATTATTACCTCATGTACATATATGACTGCATAACTGATGTGATCCTACAACATGTATAATCAGAAAAATGAGAAATTACACTCCATTTATGTATAATTTGTCAAAATTCATAAATGCATTCTACTGCCATGTATAACTAATAAGAACAAATAAAAATTATTTTAAAAAGAATACAAGAGTTATAAAAATAATGGACATTTAAAAATTTTTTTTTAATTATTGATGGACCTTTACTTAATTAACTCATTTATATGTGGTGTTGAGAATCAAACCCAGTGCCTCACATGTGTTAGAGAAGCACTCCACCACTAAGCCACAACCCCAGGCCAATGAAATATTTAAAATGTGTAAATAACAAAATAATTTTAGTGGTAAAAATATTATTTAATAAAGAATAAATCAATTTACCCAAATTATATCCATGTGAGTGTGTGTCCCGAAAGTTCAAAATATAGATATCTCTAGGTAATTGTATTAGAGGCAATGTTTATTTTCTATCCATATTTTTCTGTATATTTTGAATTTTCTATAATCAACATTGTTGACTATATTTTAGAAAACAGTGTATCCATCTTCAGCTACATAAAGTGGGCTGAAAACCCAGAAAAGAAGTGGGCCTAGGAAAGATTGTAGGCATGATAATAACAAAATGTGGGTATATTGATAATTCCTTAGCTAAATTGATAAATACTGCAAGTCCAAGTTGCCATTTAAGAAGAGTGGCATGTGGTACATTAAAGATGACTTCAGGGCCAGGATTGTGGCTCAGTGGTAGAGCTCTTGCCTAGCATGTGTGAGGTACTAGGTTCGATTCTCAGCACCATGTATAAATAAATGAATAAAATAAAGGTCTATCAACATCCCCCCAAAATCCTATCCTTTAAAAAAAATAAAACAAAAGACTTCAAACCCTTTGGTATTTCCCCAGTTGGGAGCTGGGGGATAGTTTCTCCTTCATTTTAATGTGACTTATTTCTAATCACACAGTGAGACTTCTGGGTCTTGCAAAGATGAAGCCTGGCAGCTTCTTCTTTGGCTTTGGTGAATGCCTTTTCTAAAGCTCCCTCTTGGGACTGTCTCTCCTGGCATCAACCGACGCAGCGAGATTCCTCTTTTCCATGGAGAGGACACAGGTAGGAGCTCCAACCAATGGGCAGCCACTCAGTGCCAGCTAGCAAAGTGAGTCCTCTTGAATGCTCCAGCTCAGTCAAGCTTTTGGCTAATAGTAGATTCAGCAACTTTCCAGAACCCTGACCCCTCAAAGTATTAGAAAAATAAAATAGCTATTTTCATACAGTAAGTTTTGAACAACTTATTATTATTAGCTAAAAATAACCAGAACAAGTTTATAAACTTGAAAAGAGCAAGTACAAAGTCCTTGCTCTTAAAAAGTTCTATTCAAAAGCACAGATATTTGACTCTTATGGTTTCTATTTCTAATACGAACAGGCAAAATTACGTAGTTAAGTATCTAGGAAGAATTTTTTTTTTCCTAAAAAAGTATAATGGGAGTCTAAAAGACAAGGAAGTATCTTATGAGTTAAATTTTTAAAAGAAAACCACAGGTGTACATAATTAAAGACATTGCATTCACTAAGGGATTTTTCCTCATTTGGCATGTTTGAGGTTTCACAATCCACCAGAGATACATGTCACTCCTTCACTGTGAATTATTATATGGTTAGTTTAGAAAAAAGAATATAAATGCAAAGCAGAAAATTTCCCCTAAGGGCTGTTTATTAATTACTCTCCAACTTCATAATTGTACTTAGAGTGAAAGATTGAATAATTTTTCCTTTGAAAGGGCATTTGTGATCTCCTTGTTAAAATCAAAGAAAGGCATGCTTGATTAAAATCTACTCAATGAAAATCAGCAATATACTGATCTGTACAACCATTGCTTTTTAGAAAGTCTGTCACAATTTAATTTTTGAGAACAGAAGAGCAAGGATGGAAATGAAGCCAGCTTCCTGTTTGAACATGGGTATATTCAATTCCCAACGTCTATGGTGCTTACCTACCACAGAGATAAGCATGTAATCTCTTTATCTATTTCTAATAAGCAGAACTTTCTATTTTATTTGTGAGGATAATTCTTTGGGTTACACAGACTGAGAGGCAAGAAAAAATTTTGAAGCGCAACTACAGCAAAAGCTGATTGACAATGCAGCTGAAAACACTCTTCTTACTAGTAATTTGAGTTTGTCCCTCAAATTAGAATGGAATATCTGAAGGGCAAACTGTTCATGCACCTTGCAAGCAGAACACCTTGAGTTGCTTTTGCTTCAGGGGATGAACATTTTATCAAATTTGGCTATAAGATAAGCCTACGTTGAGAGAACCTGCTTCCCTCTACCTATCCAATATTTTAGAATCATTTAGAAAAAAATGTGAGCACTGAAAGTAACAAGTAATACTCAGTGTTTTTCAAACTCTTATGAAAGACTGTTTTAAAATATATTAATCTAATACTATATTTTTAATAAAATAATTCATGATCAAACATTATATAATTATATATAAATAACTATTATTACATATTTAAATATAATCATATTTATATATGTATGTATTATATAATCATAGAAATATAATTAAGTAAAATTAAGTATAATATATAATATGATTATATCAATATATGACAGATATCATATACTATATATAAATAATGCTGAAACTTTTGGGTTAGAATTCATTTAAAAAATATATTTAGCTTTTTTTCAAAGTAAAATATAAACACCATTTATGTTAAAGACGCATAATGACTATGTTAGAAACTCAGAGATCCAAACAGTGAGCTCACTGAAGACGAGATACAGGTAGCAATTAAGCTCATAAATATATGTCCAACATCATTTATATATGGAGTATTGCAAAGTAGAGTAACAATGGAATACAATCGTTCTTCCTTTGAAATGGACAGATTTCAAGTCAGTGACAATACTGAATGGTAGCAAGGATATGAAATAACAGCAGTCCCCATTCATTACTGGTGGGAACTTAAAGTGATCAGACTCTTCAGAAGGTGGTTTGGCACTTTCCTAGAAAACCAGATATACTCTTATCATACAACCCAGGGATCCCCCTCCTTGGTGTTTACCCAAAGAATTGAAAACACACAAGCACCTTTGTAGAGATGCATGCAATAGCTTAATTACTAATTGTCACAAACCAGAAGCAATCAAGGTTTCATTTAGCATGTGAGTGGATAAACAAAATGTGTGACACACAGACAATGGAGTATTTTCCAGTGCTAGAAGAAAAGAAGCTATTAAGATGTGAAAAGACATTTAAATATCACTAAGTAAAAAAAGCTGATATGAAAGACTTCACACTCACGATTCCATGACATTCTGGAAGAAGAAACGCTATCGAGACAGTAAAGGAGGTTGGAGAGAGGGAGGGATGAGCAGGTACAGCCCAGAAGACTTTAAAGAGAGTGAAAATTCTCTGCACGGTACTCTAACCATGGATACATGCCAGCAAACATTCATCCAAACTCACAGGATGTGTAATACCAGGAATGGACCCTCACCTGTGCTGTGGACTTCAGGTAATAACAATGTGTCAGAATAGATTCACTGACGGTACCAACTGTACCACTGGTGCATGGGATGTTGTCCCTGGGGAGGTTGTGCATGTGTGAAGGTAGAGGACACAGGAGATCATTGGACTCTTCACTCAATTTTGCTGTGAATCTAAAACTGCTCTAAAACATAAAGCTCATTACTTACAAAACAAAACCAGTGTGTAATTTATGCTAGCAAGGTTATGTGTTTTATGCAGACTTCAGCATTCAGCTCACATGTTTTTTGGGTCTTCACATCTGCTCGCTGCTTTATCAGGGACACATTTCCTCCCAGTCTTGTAAATGGATTTACCCTTTCATCACGTTCCTATAACAGGTTCTTAGCAAAGCTGCCTCTAACTGCCCTAAGCAGAGCAGCTACCCATTGTATTTTAAATACACATTTAATCATGACAATATCATTCGATCAAGGTAAAAATCGCAGTAGGCATAAAGGACATTTTAAATGAAGCAGTCTTTGGTTTCAGAGTTTTTCTTATTGCTTTTCTATTTTCCAGTGTCTTAATTTTAACTTTTGTCTTAATTATTTCCTTCTTTCTATATTCCTTGGATTTCACTTGCTCTTCTACTGGTTTCTTGGAGAGAAGTTTAGATTACTAATTTGGGACTTTTTTTCCTAACAAAAACATATATTGTTAGAGTTTTCCACCTAAGGGAATGGAAAGCTGTATCCCTTAAATTCTGAATATAACTGTTAGAAGTGAGGTGTTCCCTAAAGCTCTTGTATGAGAGACAATGTAAGAACGTTCAGAGAAAAAATAATTAGATTAGGGGAACTATGACTTAATGGATATGGATTAATGGGGTTGTAACTGTGGGAAGTTAGGGACTGAACTTCTGAAACCATGAGCTAAAACAAACCTTTCCTCCTCTAACTTGTTCTTCTCAGATATATTGGTCACAGTGATGCCGAGTTGACTAAACTAGTAGTTAACAGTTTCATAAAGTTCAAAATCTTCTTTTTAAAATTTGATTTAGACTTCCTCCTTGACCAACAGTTTATGTAGAAGTATGTTGCTTAATTTGCTAATATTTAGGGATTTCATAGCTATATTTCTGTTAGATTTCTAGTTCAAGTTCATTGCGGCCTAAGAATGCAATTTGCATCATACATTTTCCTTTTAAATGTGCTAAGGTGGTTTTGTGCCTTATTTCTATGCTGGTTAATGTTCCATGTCAACCTGAGAAAATGCTTGTTGTCGCATAGATTGTCTTATAAGTACTCAGTTGTTCATGCTTAGGTTATTTTTCAGGGTTGTGTCTACCTCTTGAATTCTATGTACTAGTTCTATCATATACCTAGACAAGAGTGTAGATCTCCAACCGCAATAGAATGTTTACTTCTCCTTCAATTTCATCAGTTCTGTGGCATGTGACATGAAGTTCTATTATTAGCATTACATGCATATACCTAATAAAAATCAGGATTGTGTATTTTCTTGCAAAAATGACTCAATATTTGTAACACATCTTTTAACTTCTTGTGCTGTTCTTTGTTTTGAAACCTGCATTGTCTGAAATCATCATTGCTACTTTGGCATTCTTTTAATTCACGTTTGATTATTATACTTTATCCATCTTTTTACTTTTAACCTATTGGTGTCTTTATTTTTATTAGAGCATTATAGTTATACCTAAGAGTTGGGTTCATTTTGATGAAATCATACATTTATGGAATTTAATTTCAGTCCCTGCCCAGCTCCTTTCCTTCCTCCCTCCTACTATTATCCTTCCTCTACACTACTGATTTTTCTTTCACTTTTTTTTTTTTTGTGGTGCTGGGGATTGAACCCAGGGCCTTGTGCTTGTGAGGTAAGCACTCCACCAACTGAGTAATATCCCCAGGCCTTATACTTACTTTTGATTGGTTCTTTTTACGTGTACATAAAGTTGACAATCACTGGTGTATTTGTATGTTCATATAAGATGATTTTGCTGAATTCATTCTGCATTTCCTCCTCTTCCTCATCCCTTCACCCTCCCTTTCACTCTCCTTTTTCTATTCTGCTGATCATTCCTACGTCTTTAGGATATCTGATCACCCCCCATTTCTTTTGCTCTGTGCTCCACATATGAGAGACAACATCCAACCCTCAATTTTCTGACACTGGTTTATTTCTCTTAGCATGAAGTTCTCTATTTCTATCCATTGACCATTGAATGCCATAATTTCATTCTTCTTTATGCTGAGTAAAACTTCATGGTGTATAAAAATGTCTTTATATTTAACGCAGGTTTTTTATAGATGGCATGCAGTTGGATTTTGCTTTCTTTATCCAACTGACAGTCTGATGTTGTAAGCACTGTATTTAGACAACTCATCTTTAATAAAATTATTTGGCTAAAACAAAAATAGACCATTCAGCTTTTTTCAATTTGTTCTATCTATTCTCTGCTCTTTTTCTCTGACTTCTCTTAGCTTGAATAAACATGTTTCATATCCCACTCTATCTTCATTATTTATCTTTATTTTTGGTGGTTGCCTAAAGTTAGCAATAGAGCTCTGAAATTAATCAGAAGTCTGTCAATAGCATGATTTTCCTTAACATGTGGTTGTAAGGGCCTCAAAACAGCATATTCTCTGTTCTCTCCCACCCCCATATACTTTGCACCATCATTCCATAAATTTTACTTGTACATACATTATAAACCCACACGATTGTTATTATTTCTGTTTTAGACAGCTGTCTTTTAGAGAAGTTAAAATTAAAGGAAAATTTTTATTTTACCTTCATTTATTCCATTTAGACCACTCTTCATTTCTTTGTATAATTCATGCTTTACCTGGTATCACATTCCTTCTTACAAAATTTCTAATGATGTTTCTAACAATATAGCTCACCTGGCAATAAGTTCACTCCATTTTTGTTTGTTCATAAAGTCTTTATTCTGAATTTTGGAAAGATATTTTCACTGGATGGAGAATTCCATGTTCATTTTCATGTCATTCAACTTTTTAAAGATGTAATTCCATCGCTTTCTGGGCTGAGTAGTTTCTGATAAGAAGTCTGCTGTAGTTCTTGTGCATTTTTCACATCTCTTTTTACCTTTTATCATTTATGTGTGGCTTCATCTAGGATGTTATTTTTACATTTTTTCAACAATTTGAAGATGATTTGCTTAGATGTGTTTATATACTTAATCCTGCTTGGTGTTGAGATTTTTCTTAACCTGTGGTTTGTGCAGGTCTTTAACTTTGGAAAATTCTCTAATATTTCTGTGGCTCTGAATTCTTTCTCCAGATTATTTGATATTATATTATAGCTCTTGGATGCCCTGTCAATCTTTTTCTTCATTCTCTTTGTGTTTCTCTTCATTTTCATTTTGTTATATCTACTTATGAGTTCTTTGAAGATGTGCATCATTACTGTTACTGTGTTCTGTGTTTCTAGGATTCCCATTTGACTTTTTGTTTTCATAATTCTTCCAAAATAACATTTAATCTTAGATGTTTAATATGTTAATCAAAATTATTTTACATTACTTTTCACTCTCAAAATCTATGTCAAATCAGAGTATGATTCTATAGATCGGTTTGTCTTTCGAAGTGTGCTTTTACATTTTTTCTTCTTGTATCTGAGTAGCTTTTTGTTTGTTGTTTGTTCCATTAGACCGTAGAGAATGAGGAAAATAGTTTTTATGCATGAAAAGAGGCATGCCTTTTCTTCTGTTGGTTCTTTTGCGTAGGTTGTTTTTGCAAAGCACTGTTCAAGAGTCAGCAGTCAGGGCTTGAAGCTTGGTGTTGCTATGGTTACCCTGAGTATACCACAGGCTTCAAATTCCTCTAGAGATGTCTTGTGCTTAGCCCAAGGGCTGGTTTTCCCAAAGGGTTTGAATTTTAGTTTTAGGCCTTCCCTACAAGTTGTGCTCAGTGAAAGCCAATATCTTCCAACTCTTCTGGTAATATTTCACTATTGTTTGCTACTTGATGCTTTTCAGTCTAGAGGTGGGGAGTGTTCACTGGTGATCTGATTAATTTTCAGTTTTAGAAAACCTTCATGGTATCATGGTGTGACCCATTCATTGCTGGTGTCTCTCCTGGAAATCCAAATATCATTTTTGTTTTGCTTTTCCTGTCCCCATTATCCCAAGGGTTTTGTCATTTCCCTTTGGGTTAAGGTTTTTTATTTCTACTCAGGAGATGGGTATAAAGGCACAGGGCAATGCTGTGACTCTATCACAGCAGGTGCTATTGTCTTCACTCATATCAGCCCTATGAGGAAGCAAAGGATCTTTCAGTCTTCTTGTGAGCAACTGATGGGAGTTCAAGGGGAAAAGCCTGTAAGATGATATAACCCACATCCACATGCTACCCCTAGAGGTTGAATGCTTTCTTGCAAACCTGCACATGGTACCCACCAGTTCATCAAATATTGTTCTTTCACTAACGGTGGACAAGAAGGGGAGATGAAATGGTCCTCAGAAGTGAGTAAATGCGGTTGAGACTAGAATTCTGAAATTCAAAGGCTATTTCACACAATGAATTTACTGAGTGACCAATTACTTGAGTATCGATTCCTCTGAAATTTGTTTATATTTATTAACTTCTAAGGATTGGGGCCATTTGTGTAGCTTATTATGTTTTAAAACCAGTCTTTGAAATGCATATTTTTTTAACATTTGGGGGAAAAATGAGTTTCTTTGAGTTTGATTTTAAGTACTGTGCATTATCACAGATGTCAAAGATTTTAGAATGTCAAAGATTTTATCAGTAAGTAGAATAGGCGTCTCTTTTTCTAACTCATTTTCAATGGAATCCACTGCATTTTATGCTTTTCTTATTCATAGGTTTGCTTTCTTGCGTTGGACAAAAAGAGAGATGCTAACAACTAATTCATGGAGAATTGGGCTTAAAATATGTGCCAAACAATGAGAACAGTGATAGGTCTTTCAGAGGATTGTTATAAGAATCAATTTAGGCAAGCTAAGGTTCTCAGTACTTAGTGAGAGGGTAATAAATGTATATTCTTCCATTCATTCATCTGCCCATGAAAAATATTATCTAAGGTAGTCTTCTTACCTAATAGGAGAAGTTACTTCAATACTAACTTTGCATGAATTTAACTCTTTTACATTTCCACTCTGTACAGGGTTGGGAAAGCCAAGAAAGGACAGGCACTATAAATATAAGAAAGAACTCAACTATTAAAAGATGGAGCCATAAAATATTATTTTGGAGAAATTTTAAAAATCTAAGTAAACATGGCAGAATCTGATTATTTTGTAAGTATCTTAATAGACTGACAAGTTTGGAAGGATACTGACCTCCAAATACAGAACAATTGAAATGAAGTGATGTGGAGAGATAGTCAACAAAATAGAAGATGGGGAAAAAGAACAAAAATAAAGTCCAGATGGATTATACACTGAAATATTTTTAAAAAATCCTCTAAAACATTTAGTAGGAAATATGGGAAAACATGCTGATGATATTACTCTAAAAAAATATTTTTTTAAGTAGCCAACATGGCACAAAACACAAAGGAAAAGACTGGCAAATTTAACCCTATGCATTAAATATCTCTCTGTGGATCAAAGGACAACATTTACTGAACTCCAAAACAAGTAGCAGCCTGGGAGAAGGTATCTATAACCCATACCACAGATGAGTGATTATGTTCTGTCATGGTTAAAGAACTCAAAATTAATTTTAAAAGACTAAGAAGCTAACAGCAAACAATGAGCATTTTCAAGATGAAGAACACTATGCAGACAATATATACAAAGAAATTAAGTCTCAGGAGTATAAGTTAATTAAATCTCAGGAGTAATCAGGGAAAATACAAATTTAAAAGGTAACATTTTCCTTGCATTAGATTGACAAAAAAGTTTAAGGAAACCAATTATAACGATTACCAAAAAAGATGAGAGAATAACGATCACATAGGTTGTAGACAAAACGAATCCTTTACAGAATATGCTGACAACATTTCTTATTTATTTATTTATTTATTTATTTTTGGTATTGGGAATTGAACTCAGGGGGACTTTGCCACTGAGCTATATCCCTAGTACTTTTATTAATTTATTTTTAAATTTTGATTCACTTGCTAAGTTGCTGAGGGTCTCACTAAGATGCTGAGCCTGGACTTGAACATGTGATCCTCTTCCTCAGTCTCCTAAGTCTGGAATTATAGGAGTATACCACTGTGAATTGCAGCAATATCTACTTTTACACTTTGTTATCTGTTGCAGAAAAATTATTCCAAAAACACATATGGGGACATATGCAAAGAAACTGTCTGCAATAATATTTGCAGCAGCAAAAGTTTGGAAAAATATTAATATCCATCTAAAGGGAAAGCTAACCAAACTGTTAATATCTATAGAATATTAGACTATATTGCAACAACTGTGAAGGAACTCACTCTATGTGTACTGGAAAATATGTATAATATTATCCATATGTATATTGGATAATACATATTAGCTAATACATAGACATATTATTCAATCTTGTAAAAAGGAATTTTTTTCATAATGATACATACTCCATGCTATTTTGAGCAATTTCTAAATATAATGAAGTACATGGACAGTACACATTGGTCCATGAAATGCCCATATGGATCAAAACCTAACAGCAAGACAAGAAGGAAACTTCTCAATTTTAACATACTTCAAGTGGGTGAACATTGTAGGGAGGCAGATTTGAGGTCAAACACATGGCACTTTTAAAGACAAAATCAAGAAATGGATATGTGCCAGGCCTGGTGGTGCATGCCTGTAATCCCAGTGGCTTGGGAGACTGAAAGCAGCTTCATGAGGTCCTAAGCCACTCCGTGACACCCTGTCTTTAAATAAAATCCACAACAACAAAAAAAGGCTAAGGATTCGGCTCCATGCTTAAGTGCCTTGGATTCAATCCCTGGTACCAAAATGAAAAAATAAAAATAAAAAAGAAAGAAAGAAATGGATATGCAAGGGGGTACATGTGTAAACTGTAATACACACACACACACACATTAATATTCCAGGCTATATGGAATTCTTTCCATGTAGTACATTGCCTCATTTAGTTTGTCAAAAACATGTACTAGGGATATATCATAAGCCTCTTATAAAATAAAGGTGTGACATCATAGAAATCTGCAGAGAGGCCAAGCCAGGCCTTGTACCTAGGTAAATCCTAAGTTATCAGATACTGTCTGCTTTAACAAAAGGCCTTCTTTCAATATCTTTAACAATTTTTAAACAATATGTTAACAATGTCTTTTAGATATCACTCAGGAGCAAGTGGCAATGTCTAAAGATGCTTTTGGTCATCATGATTTGGGGCTAGGGGTTGCTACTGGCATCTAGTGGGAAGGGTCTGGGATGCTGCCAAACTTCCTACGATGCACAGAACAGTCCTTCAACAGAGAATTATCTAATGCAAAATGTCAGCCGTGCTGAGGTTGAGAAACATTAGTTTCTTCTGATTTTTAAAACTGGCTTCTCAATCAGGTTGAGTTATAGCTCATTGCCAGATTTATGAACATATCATCATGCATGCCCCGTACACTGTATCTAACTCTCCTTTTCATCCTAGCTTCCCACTTAGCTTCTTGTTTTCAAGGTTTCTTCAAACACTGCCTTCCTGCAAAGATCTGTCAAAACTATTATTCAACTATTATTAAAATGTAGACTGGCTGTCTTGTCATTAGAATTCAGTAGTCACCCATTCTGAGGGGTTTCTATCACATCTTGGTATTTTCTATTCAGAAGATAAACTTGGACTCTGTTCCATTTGCACAGTTGCTCTGAGAAATTAATTCCGCATGCAAACGCATGTTATGCAAGTCCCTGGAAAACTACAGGCATCCTGATTTTCTGCAGTGCCACATTTGGAAATTGCCCAGCACTGTTATTTGAGGAACAGGAGCAGAAGGCAGGCCTGCATTTCTAGGAGAGGACCCTTTAGGCTTCATCAGGGCAAGATATTTCCACGTGGATTCTCATCTCCTCCTGAGACTACAGCTCCAAGCTGCATGTGGCTGGCAGAAGAAAATAAGAATGATTCGAAGGCATCAGCAAAGCACTCCACTAGAGAGAAACTGCCTGTAACTCAAAGCTGGGGCTTGGCTGTGTGCCTAGAATGTGACTAGGCACAACCTGAGTTTAGCACCTGTATCATGATTATGTCATCACCACTGAAGCATTACGATATGGAGAAATGGCATATTACCTTCAATAAATACTTCTCCAGACCACTAGAAATAAGATCTTTATGAGGTCTGCCTCATTTTAAGTAAAATTGAACTATTTTAAATTCTTGAGCTTTTTATGACCTATCAGAAGTGCAAAGATAGATTTATATGAAAATAAAATTTTCAGAATAAAGCAAAGAAACTAAAAAAAAATCAAGAATAACTTTTAAAGACCTTGGCTTACTCTTTTTCATAAATAAAGCTTCTGAATATAATAAATGTTAAACAGGTATTTGTTATATGAATTCACCCATCGATCAATGAATTGCAAATTTCTACCCACTTATAACCATTCACTGTAACACCTATCCGTGTCTTAGGGAAACCCATCTTATTAAATTTTAATACCCAAAATGAAATAGTAATAATAATCATTATTTACATGTCACAAATTTATTTTCTACCATACAGTGCTAAGTGTTTCACATAAAGAAACAAATTCAATTTGTACAAAAACCCTATGAGGTAGGATGCAATATTAATACTCCATTTTACAGAAGAGGCCAAGTTCATTTCCATAAAAATGTCAAATACATTCAGAGTTAGTTCACAACTAGAATAGAAACCCAGATTCGTCTAAGTTAGTCATCCTTCAAACCCTATCTTATAGTCTACATGGGTCAGTCACACCATCTTCGTTTGATGTACTTACTGAGCAAGCTGATGATATACAGGTATGTGTCTGACTATCCCCAGGAGTCACTTATTTAGGTTCCTAGAATATCTAACTTGACCCTTACAGAGGATTTTCCTGCTCCCAGCTCCATGTGCAGCATTCAGGAGGACCATACCCGAGGCATCCAATCTCCCCCTCATGCTTGGATATCTTCTCGCTAATGTCCTTAACTTGTATGTTCAAGAGTTCCATGTCCATTTTCCTGGGAATTCTGGACCTGGTTTTGCATCTTACCCATGACTGGGCTGGATTATCCCTATGCATCTTAGAATCCTGGTAAATTTAGTTGAATGTGGACCTTATACTGCATCTTGAAGCTTCGGCTTTATAGAGGCTGAACTGACCCCAGATAAACCACCTAACAAATCAAGGGAGAGCTGTCTGGCTTGGACCTCACATTCGTGAAGAGTATCAATGGTATGATTCTTAAATTATCTCCAAATACTGGAAATGCACTTGCAGTACTGGCACATGAGCAGGACTGAGAATAAGATACTCCTCATATGTCTTTAAATATATTTCAATACCAGACCATGCCACAGTAATACATTAATAACTATCCCTAAGACTTACGTAACTATCATGCAAATCACATAGTCCTCATGAATCATATTTTTGTATTAAAATTATTTGTTAATTGCAAATATTTAATTTAAAATGTCAGCTTTGGTAACCACATTTTGGCATTTATTATTTTTGCAATATTATCTATTCAATAAAAACAAGTGGACCCAGAGACTGCACCTGCCCTTGCCTTGCTGCTTCCGGACGCTGGTGCAGACCCTGCACCCCTGCGTTGCAGCTCCCCAGCATGTTTGGAGACTGATGCAGACAGTTTGAATTATCCCTGAGAGGGTGGTCACTTTCGGAGGAGTGACTCTCGTCCTGAGAAACCTGTGGGAGGCTGGAGGCCCTTTGACAGGTACCACACTCACATAGAGATACTGACGACTGGGAGGTTTGAGTGGTGGATGATTGTGAACCATAGGATTTTAATTTTAATTTTTAATTTTTATTTCTTCTTTTTTTAATTTTCTCACTCTATTTTCCTTTTATTTGCCTATTCCCTTGGAGTCTCTTTCTCCCTTTTCTCATGTTAAAGGTGAACTTCTTTTGATCCTGCTCTCTTCCCTTGGTCATGTACCTCTATTTACCAACTTCTTGTCCCATTAACAGGTACCTCCCACACCCCTCCTCATCCTCTTCATCCAGCACTAGAAGTTGTAGAGCTCATTGCAAGTCTATTGGCTGTATTGTATATAATAATCTAACTCATTCTGTCTGTTTTTTACAATACTGTTAACCTCTTCATAGGGGCTATCTCTTAAGGCTGCATATTGTTTGTATTGGATGCTGCTAATATTGATCTTTCCCTCAAAGGAGAGGTATTAGAAACCTGGAGGGTCACAATAAGCCTACAGGGGGAAGCTGCAATACCTCAGATCTTCACTTCTAGAGGGAATATAAAGAAATGATATGAAAAAACAGGGGAAGAAAGTGTCTCTAACAAAACAAGATGCTATTCTGATAGAATCCAATAAAAGCACGGCAGTATAAATGACAGAAAAGGAGTTTAAAATCTACATAATTAAAATAAACTGTGAAGCAAAAGAGATATAAGAGAGCAAATGGAGGCAATGCATGATCATTCCAATAAACAGTTAAAAGAGCAAATGCAGGAAGCAAAAGAGCACTTCAATAAAGAGATATTCTGGGAAAAAAACCTAAACAAATGCTTGAAATGAAAGAACAATAAATCAAATTAAAAACTCAATGGAAAGCATCACCAACAGAAAAAAATCTCATGGAAGACAGAATCTCAGACAATGAAGACAAAATATTTAATCTTGAAAATAAAGTTGACCCAACTGAGAAGATGGTAAGAAATCATGAGTGGAAATTCCAAGAATTATGGGATATCATAAAAAGATCAAATTTAAGAATTATTGGGATTGAGGAAGGCACAGAGATATAAACCAAAGGAATGAACAACATGTTGAACAAAATAATGTCAGAAAACTTCCCAAACCTGAAGAATGAAACGGAAAATCAAATATGAGAGGCTTACAGAACATCGAATGCACAAAATTACAACAGATCCACACTAAGGAACATTATAATGAAATACCTCACATACAAAGTAAAGATAGGATTTTAAAGGCTGTGAAAAAAAAGTGTCAGATTACATAAAAGGGGAAACCAATACAGATATTAGCAGATTTCTCAGCCCAGATCATAAGAGATAGAAGGGCCTGGAACAATATATTTCAAGCTCTGAAAGAACATGGATACCAACCAATCTTATACCCACAAAACTAACCTTCAGATTTATGATGAAATAAAAATCTTTCCACAATAAAAAAAAAAGTTAAAAGAATTTACAAATAGAAAGCCTGCACTACAGAACATTCTCAGCAAAATATTTCATGAGGAGGAAGCAAAAAACAATACAAGTCAGCAAAGGGAGAAACACCCTAAAGGAAAAGTCAATCAAAGGATAAACCAAGTCAAGTTAAAAACCAAAAAATGAGCCAAAAAGTCTGAGAATACAAATCATATCTCAGTGATAACCCTGAATGTTAATGGCCTAAACTCATCAATCAAAAGATATAGACTGGCAGATTAGATTAAAAAGAAAGACTCAACAATATCCTGCCTTCAAAAGACTCAACACACAGAAAAAGACATCCACAGACTAAAGGTGAAAGGATGGGGAAAAACATAACATGCACATGGACTCAGTATAAAAGCAGGGGTCTCCATTCTCATATCAGACAAAGTGACCTTCAAACCTAAGTTAGTCAGAAGGACTAAAGGACATTTCATACTGCTTCAGGGAGCCATAAACTAGCAAGTCATGATGATTTTAAATATTTATGCCCCAAACAATGGAGCATCTATGTACATCAAACAAACCCTTCTCAATTTTAAGAATTGAATAGACCAAAACACAATAAAAGTGGGTAACTTTAACACACCTCTCTTACCACTGAATGGATCCTCCAAACAAAAACTGAACAAAGAAACTATAGAATTAAATAATATAATCAATGATATAGACTTAATGAATACATATAGAGTATTCCATCCATCATTCAGTGAATACACTTTCTTCTCAGCAGTTCATGGATCCTTCTCCAAAATAGACAATATGCTATGCCACAAAGAAGCCATTAGTAAATACAAAAAATAGATACTACCTTGTAGTCTATCAGACCATAATGCAATGCAGTTAGAAACCAATGATAAAATAAAAAACAAACCTACTCCTCCACCCAGAGACTAAATAATACGCTATTGAATGATGAAATGATAACAGAAGACATCAGGGAGGAAATAAAAAATTCTTAGAGGTAAACAAGAACAATGACACAACATATCAAAATCTCTGGGGCACTCAAAAAGCAGTACTAAGAGGAAAGTCCATTGCATTGAGCTCATAAATTAAAAAAAAAAAAAAAAAAAAAAAGTCAACAATTAAATGACCTAACATTACCTCTCAAAATCCTAGAAAAATAAGAACAGATCAATACCAAATATAGTGGAAGACAGTATATAATTAAAATAAGAGCTGAAATCAATGAAATTGAAATAAGAGAAACAATTCAAAAAACTGACAAAACAAAAGTTGGTCCTTTGAAAAAGTAAACAACGTTGACAAACTCTTAGCCACACTAACGAAGAGAAGGAGAGAGAAAACTCAAATTACTAGAATTCATGATGGAAAAGGAAAGATCATGACAGACACCATTGAAATACAAAACATAATTAGAAGCTACTTTGAAAATCTATACCCCAATAAAATAGAAAATATTGAAGACATTTTACAAATTTTTACAGATGATCCTTCCAAACTGAAACAGGAGCACATACACAATTTAAACACATCAATTTCAAGCACCAAAATAGAAGAAGCAATCAGAAGTCTACCAACCAAGAAAAGCCCAGGATCAGATGGATTCCCAGGTGACTTCTACAACATCTTTAAAGAAAACTAATACAATATACTCCTCAAAGTATTCCAGGAAATAGAAAAGGAGGGAGCACTTCCAAACTCATTCTATGAAACTAGTATCGCTCTGATACCAAAACCAGACAAAGATGCATCAAGGAAAGAAAAAAACTTTACACCAAGATCCTTGATGAACATAGATGCAAAATCCTTAACAAAATTCTGGCAAATCACATACAAAAGATAGGGCACCATGATCAAGTGGGGTTTATCCCAGGGATGCAAGGTTGATTCAACATCTGGAAATCAGTAAATGTAATTCATCACATCAATAGACTTAAAGTTAAGCATCATATAATTATTTTGATAGATGCTGAGAAAGCATTTGATAAAATAGGCACCCCTTCATGCCTAAAACACTGGAAAAAATAGGGAGAGTAGGAATATGCATAAATCTAATGCATTTCTATTCATAAGTGATGAATTCTTTGAAAGAGAAATTAAGGAAACCACTCCATTCACAATAACCTAAAAAAAAAATACTTGGGAATCAATCTAACAAAAAAGGTGAGAGACCTCTATAATGAAACTACAGAACATTAAAGAAACAATTGAAGAAACCTTAGAAGATGGAAAGATCTCCCATGTTCTTGAATAGGCTGAAATTAATATTGTCAAAATGGTCATCCTACCAAAGGCACTATACAGATTCAAAGCAATTCCAATTAAAATTCCAATGAGATTCCTCATAGAAATAAAGAAAGCAATCATAAACTTCATCTTGAAGAATAAGAGACCTCAAATACCCAAGACAATCCTGAGCAGAAAGAGTAAAGCAGGAGGTATAACAATACCAGACATTAAACTATACTGCAGAGCAATAGTAACAAAAACTGCAGGGTATTGGCACCAAAATAGACAGGCAGACCAATGGCACAGAATAGAAGGCACAGAGGTGACCCACAAAAATACAGTTACCTTTACTAGACAAAGGAGCCAAAAACATACAATGGAGAAAGATAGCCTGTTCAATAAATGGTACTAGGAAAATGGAAATCCATATGTTAGTAAATAAAATTAAACCTCTATCTCTCATCCTGCACAAAACTCAACCAAATGGATCAAGGACTTAGGAATTAGACCAAAAACCCTGCATCAATAGAAGACAAAATAGGCCCAAATTTTCATCATGTTGGCCTAGGACCAGACTTCCTTAACAAGACTCCCAAAGCACAAGAAATCAAAGCAAGAATCAATAAATGGGATGGATTTAAATCAAAAAGCTTTTTCTCAGCAAAGGATACAATCAAGAATGTAAAAAGAGAGCCAAAGAGAGTAGGAGGAAATCTTTTCCACATGCACTTCAGATAGAGCACTTATCTCCCAAAATTTATAAAGAACTTACAAAACTTTACACCAAAAATACAAAGAATCCAGTCAATAAATGGGCCAAGGAACTGGATACTTTACAGAAGACATATGGGTGATTAATAAATATATGAAAAGTGTTCAACATCTCTAGTAATTAGAGAAATGTCAATTAAACAACTCTAACATCTCATCTTACTCCAATAAAATGTCTATTATCAAGAACACTAATAATAATAGATGTTCATGTGGATGTGGGGAAAAAGGCACACTTTTACATTGCTGGTGGAATTGCAAATTGGTGCAGCCACTCTGGAAAGCAGTGTGGAGATTCCTCAGAACAGTTGGAATGGAACCACCTTTTGACCCAGTTATCCCACTCCTCAGTTTATACCCAAAAGACTTAAAATCAGCATTCTAGAGTGATGCAGTCACATCAATGTTTATAGCAGCTCAATTCACAGTAGCTAGATTGTGGAACCAACCTAGATGCCCTTCAACAAACGAAAGATAAAGAAACTATGGTATATATACACAATTTAATATTATTCAGCCATAAAAATAATATTGTGATATTTGTAGATAAATGGATAGAATTGGAGAATTCATGTTAAGTGAAATAAGCCAATCCCAAAATACCAAAGGCCAAATGCTTTCCCCGATAAGTGGATGACAATATATAAAGGTGGTAGGGTGAGAGAAGAATGAAGGAACTTTAGATTACGTAGAGGAAAATGAGAGGGAGATAGGGGGTTATGAAAATGGTGAAATGAGATAGACATCATTACCCTATGTACATGTATGATTACACAAATGGTATGAGTCTACAGTACAACCTACAAGTCTACAGTACAACCATAGAAATGAAAAGATGTACCCCATTTGTGTACAATGAACCAACTGCAGTCTGTAAAATAAAAAAAAATAATAATTTTAAAAAGCAAAAAAAGAACAAAAAGTTAAAGCAAGTGATATGAGTTTCTTCTGAATAATAAAGGGACTTGTATATGACCCTTAAGTTCTGCATGCACTAGCACAATGCCAGAGGTAAGCCCTAAGAAGATATTAAAGTACATGTATGTGAGTAAAGAAGGAAAATGTAAAACCAGTGTAATTTCATACTTGTCTTCTAAATCATATTCTGAGATATCTATTTCATTCAGGCTGTACCCAGTTTTCACAACTGATAACCTCTTTCAATACTAATATGATATCACAACAGTTGAAATATATTGTAATGTATAAGCTGCTCCCCCGCCCTTTCTGTTGCAGCCATTTTCCCACCTCCCAATCACTTGTCAATCTGTGAACATCCTGGCTAGCTATTGGTTCATCAGTCAGCTTGCAAGTATCCTTCTCTGATATTGGTCCCCTGTTAGCCTGGTGGAATTCACCTGTTTACTGTAGCTACCCCACCATCTTTTCTCATCCTTCTGTCTCTCCTCCTCACCTTCTCTATCCTCCTGGCTTTCACACTCTCTCTAGCTCACGCCCTTTCTCATTCTCTTTCTTTTCCTCTCATTTTCTCTCTTACCCTGCAGGGAGACACTCTGTTGGCTCAATAAACTCCCTTATGTGATTTCCCGTGTCTGGTGTGGTTTCCGTGGGATTCTTTACATTGGTGCCGTGACTCGGCATGGGTTCTTCCACTGTCTCTTAAGCGAGGGGAACCCCATCTGAGCCCCAGTGCCCCCGGACACAGCCTCACCTTCCATTCTGCCCTGACGCTCTGCTCTGCATTCATCACCAGACTTCAGATTGGTGAGTCCTCTGGGCCGGTTCCCCTCCCTAGGCCAATTTATCCGGGATCCTCGAGGCGGCTGAGGGGTGGGGGTACCCCCAGCCACAACTTTTATAGTTATGGCTGGCCCCTATAGCCGGTCTTATCTGCCAGGCGGATTCCTGATTTTATGGTGGAGATTCTCTCTCAGGGTTGAGGCTCATCTCCCACTTGCACACTCGCACTCGAAAAACCCTGATATCAGGTCCTCAACTCTTCTCGGCTTTTGCCTGGCCCCACATTGATGTTTGTGTGACGACACCATCTATGTGCTACTTTCTCATCTCCAGTCAACTACTCTTGTGGCCTCGGGACACCGGGGCACAGACTCGGCTGTATCAGCCTCCACCATGGGATCTAGGTCCTCCATTCCGGCAGTTTCAACCCCTCACCTAACTCCTGGTTTATATTTGGCCACAGTACCCTTTATATAATCAATCTGAAATGGCCGTGTATGCCCTGGCCACAGACTCGGCTGTATCAGTCTCCACCATGGGACCTGGGTCCTCCAATCTGGCAGATTCAACCCTGAGAACCCTTCGCCTGATCCCCAGCTTAAAGCCATCAAAATTCATTTGTGTAATGGCACACAGCTTCCTGAGCGAGCAGGCAGATGGAAAGGGATTCCTTATCTTCAAGTCTCTTCTTTCTTGCGCTTCTATGCTCTTCCTGCAAACTCAAACATCTCCTTCTTCTCCCCCTCTTAATCCCTCCTCCTCCTCCAACTTCGACTCAGCTGTTTCTGCTTCCATTCCCCGGCCCAGCCCACCTAGTCCTCCTGCCAGGAGGTCCCACATACACCTGTGTGAAGGGAGTAACCAGCCCAACTATCAGTGGCATGTTCCAGTAAGGAGTATGATGTAGCAGCCCCATTCCCCACAAGTAGTGGGAGATAATGTTTCACAATTTTCTGTGTCCAAACCTGAATTGATTACTAACCAGGAAAAGGGTTAAAATGCCCTAGGCATCAAGTTTCTGCTAGAACCTGTTAGCTCCTTTCAGATCCAGATCTCAGTCAAGGCTTACATTGAAATGTAAATAGAGGAAACCAGAATGCTCAGTGGGAAACCAGTCTCTAACTCAAGGAAAAAAGTGTCCATTTTAAATTTGTCCTGGGCTACAACTCTCTTTCTCCCTTTCACCTTTTCTCTCCTTCTCATTTTCTCATGCTTTAATTTAATGACCATTATCATTTTTCTTCTAGGACTTTTGTTTTTCCTAAATGCTATATTTTTGAGCTCACAATTTTGATCCTACATACCTAGGTTAATGATTTTGATCAGTTCTTTTTATCCAATTCTAGAGTTATTTTTGAAACATCTGTTACATTGCAATGGAGATAAATATTACAAGGCCTTTACTTTTGTGATAAATATAAGCGTGCATAAAAATTAAAATTTTTAAAAATGGATCCAAATATTTTTAATTCACATGATTTAAAGAGGTTCAAATTAAATTGGATAAACTAATAGAAGTAACTCACAAGTCTCTAGGTGGTCACACTAATAAAATGTTGATGTTATAAAATGTCTAACATCAATTTTTCTAGGACTTTTCTTCAACAGGAAAGAGACAGCAAATACTGTTTACACTTGTCTGACATCTTGTTTTTTTTACACTTGTCTGATACCTTGGTTTTTTTTAACAATAAGATGAGTGAATGAGAGTTGACATGTATGGGATTACTCAAACGTGTTTGTTAGAGACATCTAATTAATTTACAAAGTTATTCCATGGAGTAACATACTTAAAAACATTATTCTTTGTATATTAAATGTGTTCATATTTTCCAGGTATACAAGCCTTTAAAGCAGAAAATTTATCAAGCTGCCAACCTCCAAATTAAACTTGTCTGTAATGTTAAACCTATCACTTAATGTTCTATTATAGGACCTGTCATCAATAGGGCATATATAAAATTTGTTAAATGTACTTCTAAAAGTTATTGAAAGCCTGATTTATTTAAAGGTTAAACATGAAAGCATTTTGCCACTTTGCCACACAAGAGGAAACTTAAAAGCTCTCTCGGCCTATCTTTAATTCATGTTTTAGATATAATGTTAAATTGTGTTAACTAATGTTCACATAGACTCAGGAGTCAATATATGTAAACTTCTTAAAATAACATTTAAGAAAGAGTGTAATGCACAGTAGCAAAAATGGTACAACAGTGACTGAGATTGGGGTCTCTGATGACCTCATGGCTGTGGCATGCCTGGTGCCTGGGAGTGCTCCTGTGCAGGGGCACAGGATGCCTAACTGCTGTGGCAGTGCATTGATCTCAGGCACACAGCTCTTGGGCAGGAAGGAATTCTTTTGCTAGATAACCAGTGTTTCATCAGCTCCCTTCTCTGGTTCCTGCCCACCTTCTCTGTAACTTTCCTGAAAACACAGAATAATGCTTACATACATATATAAAGATTGCTGACATAACTCTTTAGATCTGCATTTTCATCAGAGAACAGAGTTCCATCTGATCTCATCTTAATCTTCAAAATCTGTGTTTATAAACCTTTATTTTCTAATACTCCTTTGTCCCTCACTGAACTTGAGAATTTGGTCATGCTGGTCATGGCAAAAGAGGAAGCCCCGCCTTACCTGAGATAAGGCTCTGCCTCACAACCCTGCTGCATGTTAGAATGGCTCCAAAGTAAGCCAGACTTTACTCATTTAAAGTTGTGTTCAAAAGTTTGATGTTTGTTGTAAAGATTACTGTGATCTCAACCAGGGGATATAATGAGTAACTCAGTCAAAATTCAAGATAGCTATTGCACAAACTGAATGTTTTACTGTTGGTGATTCCATTTTTTATTTCCTTGTAAACTCTAACTGTTGCCTGATATTTTGCAGAAGTACACCATAGATTAACTTGAAAAGCCATCACCTATGGGACAGATAATGTAGACTCCAATTAGAAAAAAAGGGGTAAATAACTGTAAAGTTATAGACATTGAAGCTAAAGCCCAGTACTCTTACTTTATGACTGGTGAGACTGACTTGCTCGATGGTTAAGATCAAACTTAGAGATTGAGATTAAATACAGAGGTCAAGAAAAGTCCATATTTGGGTCTTGCCCTCAAAGTCAGCCTGAACCCAGGGAACAAGAGGGTTCCTAATCTCTAAGGAGGTTTGCAACTCTGGGTCACACACCTCCTGATCAAGGAGATTGATGAGGCCACTAGAGGAAAGCCACTCAGTGCACCTGCTACAGAGGAGGGTCAAGGAAAAAGGAGACATCCCTGGTACTTTCAAAGGAAGCCACCTCATTGAGGAGACCGGGCCTAACTAATGGCACTAATAGAGCTAAGAAGCTGCTCTTAAGTTCTCTATGAGTGACCCCTGTGGGAACTCAGCTGACTCTTTGACAGGAACAGGTCACTTTGACCAACTTGATCTTAAACACCTAGCAAAACAGTTAAAACCAAAATATAGCCATTCTTGGGCATTTAAAAGAAATAATAGTTAAATGTAACTTAAGATGTACACTTGTGTTAGCCCACTAGAATAAAGACTAAAAGCTACAAAAGAGATTCTTGGGCAAATGTGCCTAATAACTATCAAGAGAAACTGCCAGAGTCAGAAGTTTTAGTTTAGAGCCTACAGACACAGGTAGGCTTAATCTATGTTTGCTAGTAACAGAAGTATACAGATCTCTACTAAATGTTGTGTTTATATTCCTGATAACTTGGACAATGTTAAAGTTCCCAAATAAGGCCTTGTCCTCTCCAGCCTTTGCTAGGCCTTGTTATGGGAATAACTTCTCAGTTCTTCCACCCCCTGGTGAGGTATTATTGACTTCTGTCATCTTTATGATATGCATTGGCATGTTCCAGATTCTGCAACATTTATATTGTATCCATCTCATTTCGGTACTCATGTCTTTTTGTTCTTCTCTCATAGAAGCACCCATCTCCAGATGCCTTTACAACCTGCTCTTCCCCAACTGGACTTCTACCTTGGACCCCTCAATTGACCTGATTTCTAAAAAGGGAACTCCAAACTGCTTGCCCCATGCTGCCCACTTCCAGCTCGAAGAAGCCAGATAAGTCATCACTCCCTTTCCCTATAACAGTGAAGGAGTTCCTAAAATTAGAGGGGTGAATGAAGCCTGAATTGGGGACAGGCGATTAGTGTAGAAATAGGGGATCAGTCAAATCGAGGAAATGAAGTCCATGAAAACCATCTGCCTCTGGAAGTCTGGAAGGAGAATGGACTTTTTACATCTCACCTGCAAAACCAGCCCCAGTCACTTAGGCAGGAAGGAGAGAGAAGACTTCGGAAAGAACTGGAGAGCAAAAGATTTTCTTATAAAACAGAAACGGGGGAATGTCATGTATAAAGCTGCTCCCCCGCCCTTTCTGTTGCAGCCATTTTCCCTGCCTCCCAACCACTTGTCAATCTGTGAACATCCTGGCTAGCTATTGGTTCATCAGTCAGCTTGCAAGTATCCTTCTCTGATATTGGTCCCCTGTTAGCCTGGTGGAATTCACCTGTTTACTGTAGCTACCCCACCATCTTTTCTCATTCTTCTGTCTCTCCTCCTCACCTTCTCTATCCTCCTGGCTTTCACACTCTCTCTAGCTCATGCCCTTTCTCATTCTCTTTCTTTTCCTCTCATTTTCTCTCTTACCCTGCAGGGAGACACTCTGTTGGCTTAACAAACTCCCTTATGTGATTTCCTGTGTCTGGCGTGGTTTCCATGGGATGCCTTACATAAATGTCTCTAGTTTTAGTCTTTCCTTTCTTTACCCACATGTAAGCATTCTACTTTTTTCTTAGACCTTGTGTCTGGCATTATGTTTTAGTACATGTAGAACTCAAAGATATACACATGTCCATTTATCATTCAAAAGAAGAAACAGCCACTTGCTTTTTTAAAAAAATTTAGTTGTAGATGAACACATTACCTTTATTTTATTTATATGTGGTGCTGAAGATCGAACCCAGTGCCTCCCATGTGCTAGGCAAGTGCTCTACCACTGAGCTACAACCCCAGTCCTGTAACTTGCTGAAATAGATAATATTAAAAAATAATACCTTCCAAAATATGGTTACCAAAGCTGAGGTATCGTTCCTTAAAAATGCATGTAAAAATAAAATTATTCCTAATTACAGAGCTAAATTTAGTGGGGGAAAAGACCAAAGATGTGCTTGGCTTTGCAGGTTCCATCCCTGTTGTAACCTACTCACTTCTGTCCATGCAGCATGAAATCAATAAGATAAACACGAAGTCCATGAACGTGGCTGTGTATCAATAAAACATTATGCACCTCAACAGGAAACAACAAGATCTGTCTGATACCTTGAGTTTACAGACTTCTGTCTTCATTTAAACAATCCTTAGAAAATACATTACAAGACATAACTTTCCCAAAACATTGCACACCTGGTCCACTCCTAGGGCCATGCTGCATTCAAGGAGGCAGTTCAGAAACCAAGAGGTAAATTTAAAAGAATTTTTAACTTGAAACATTAATACTATAAAAATAATGTTTATGTCATAGCAAATTCCCAGTTTCTCTCCCTTACAGTTTTCATGGTGCAGATTACTAAAATGTTCCTTCTCTATCCCCTGCACTCAGGGTTTGAATACCTCATCTTTTCTTCCCACTCTTAATAAATAGATAACTTGCTTTGCTAAGTTTTCCCCTTTTCCTACTACCCATTTGGTCTGGTTCTTTACCTATAGCCACTGATTTTCCATTAATCAAAAAGAACAAATCCATCCCCTTTTGAAGAATGGACAAGAGGAAAATGTACTAAAAGGGCTGGGGCTGTAGCTCAGTGGAAGAGTGCCTGCCTAGCATGCATGAGGCACTGGATTTGATCCTCAGCACCACATAAAAATAAACAAATAAAATAAAGGTATTGTGTCCATTTACAACCAAAGAAATACTTTAAAAAAATGAACTAGCATAAGAACACGTTTCCTTAATGGTTTACAGAAATTTGCACAAATCCATACATTAATCATGTCAGTCTGTTTTGACAGTTATAATAAAACACCATACACTGGGTGGTTTGTAAGCAACAGAAGTTTATTTCTCACGGTTGTGGAGTCTGGGAAATCCAACATTAAGGTGCCAATATGATCGGGTACTGGTAAAGGCCCTCTTTAGAGAGGCGCCATGGTGAATTCCTCCTATGTTCAAGCAACAGACAGGTTTCCCAGGCCTCTTTCATAAGGGTGTTCATGCTATGCAAAAGGGCCCTATCCTAATCCCTTCCCAAGAGGCCCTACCTCCTAATCCCATTTCCTTGGGGCTTAGTGTTTCAAACTGAGTTTTGGAGGGACATAACACTCAGACCAAGGCAAATCACTGTTGTCCCATTCATCATAACCTTGCCAAATTAGGAGGGTTACACCATCTATTTCAATGCTCCTCGGATAGGGTAAGCAGTTCAGAGGCTGCTAACAATTCCATTACACACTGGAACACACCAGTTCCATCAGACACACTCTTGTCAACTGCTTTGATGGGAAGATAATCACGTCCACTTTCCATTTCATCGGAAGAGGGTAAAGAGTTGATAGTTTCGTTTTTGAATAAAACTTGTTCTTTGCAAGTCCAACAAATCCGGCACGGAGAGTGCTTTGTATTTATTGTAAATGAAGACCTCCTGAATTCCCTCCTGCATATTACAAGTCTGACTCTCACTCTGAACCTTTTGGCACTGCACATGTTCATCCATCTTGGAACTGAATGCCCTAAACCGATAAAAGCGAGAAATGAGGCAATCAAATAATGCCTGTCAGAAAGCAAAATATGCACACACATTTCTTCTCATTACTGCATATTATGAGGGCTAATGGCAGAGATGAATATCTCCAGTCAGAGCCACTTATATAGGAATTTACATTTAAAAGTAATTGCTATAGATCATAATTGGTTGATTAGGTGTTCTCAACTCCTTAGGCTCTTTTCAGACCTTAACTGCATGATACATGCCAGACTTGCAGAGGATCAATTTGTATTAAAAGAAATGTAATTTGTCCCTTGCAAAATTTCAAGTTAGAAAAATGTTATCACCTACTTCATATCTTCCCAGGTCAGTTAGTGCTCTCCACGGTCGCAGTCACTGGTTACCATGATAGACTTAATTGACATGGAGATATAAAATATAAAGTGGGCCCCAAATCTATTCTACAAATAGAGCTAGAATAGTTGCGTGCACTAATCCACAAATTGGCTTTAAAAAATCCAGTAACACTATGCTACCAATCTTAGTAATCACAATTCTCTATACAATGAACTCCTCAGTGGGGAGTTCATTATAACCTCTATAGGTTTTTGCTCTCTGTTAAATTATATAGCCTCCAATAGGCTTGAACTGGTCCTCTTACCTCAACAAGTAAAAAACCATGCTTTCATTTTAGTGCTCAATGGCAATGGTTTTTCATGCAGCATGAGCTTTATGTCACTTAAGGGCTCTATCTAGACTCAGAGAGTACAAAGCAGTACTGAGTTAGCAATCCACTGACCTGAAGCCCACAGAGATCATCCAAGTCTTCAAAGGAAGACATCTCACTTCTTCATTGCCAAACTCAGACCTAGTTGCTGTGCAATGGAGCTCTCAGAATTTCAGTCCTTCCAACTCACACACGCACCATCAGGCCACGGAAACACATACTACAGAACTGGTGTTTGTATTCTGCACACGTGGACCCAGATTCTTTTCTTTCCTCTACAGGGTTTTGGCTATCTACATCAAAGTTTTCTTGTTCACAGTTAAGACTCAAGAGGGATGGTCATACCCATTCCCTTGGATAAAGGGTCCAAAGAAGGAAAAAAAGAAAGGAAGAAAGAAAGGCAGGCAAGCAAGGGGGCAGGTGTAATGCCTTTTGGACAAATCATAGTCTTTAAACATCTTCTGAGCAAAACTAAAATAAATCCCCAAAAGTATTAGTGATTATATCATTAGTTGCAAAGATTTTACTAGGGAATTATTTGCTGATTTTTTAGGAGTGATAACTCTGAGTATAGCTGAACAGAAAGCAGAGCTCTTGATAAGTAAGACTAGAGCAGGTGAAAGGCCAGGCATCACCAGCAGGTTCCAATCCAGAGACTTTCCCACCATGGAGTCCTGTACAAGATCTCTAGGGCAAGGAGGGAGAGAGGGGTTGACAGATCACAAAAGCACAAAAGAAAAATAACTGAAAACTCTTCCTCCTATCAGCCCGTTTATAAAAGTCACACTGAGAAGTGGTATATTCATTCATAACATTTATCACACAGCACACCCTGCCTGCTTCTGTGAGGCAGAAAGGAGCAACAGGAGACAGGGATGATTTAGGAGGAAGATCAAACCTGGCATTGGAAGGCTTGGGTTTGGGACTGCTTCCACCACATCCCAGCTGCCTGCTAATTTCTGCATATCTATAAAATATGCATAATCATAACAGACCTCCCGCGTGGTTGTGAGTGCTGAATGAGATAATTTACCTGAAATCTCCTAATGAATGATGAAGCACTCACGGTGCAATGAGGTGATTTTGTTGCCCAGAGATAATTGAGACTAAAAGCACTTTCCAGAGACAATTGAGAGTTTGCCTACCTTGATCTCATGTGTATAATTTGGAAAATTATAGTGTAAGTCCAGTTCAGAGAGGAAGTAACTACTTGTCTTTGACTTTCAAGGAATTGGGATGAAATTTAAAACCAAAAAGGCAAAAAGAATTAGCTTAGGAAAAAATGCAGAAATAGTAGCTTCTACTGCTAAGAGTAGACTCATTTTAACTCTAAATCTCCCCACTGCATGAATATCAGAAAATTCTGTGTCCACAGGTAATGTATTGACTATCAAACAAAAACCACTGTAAGTACCAATTTCTGTAAAAGAAGATGGCTCTATAGAGCAGTCACTATTTGTCTTTTCTCTAATAGAATAGGTTGAAGGCAGGGTAAGAAATGTGTCTTATTTCTCTTTATTTCTCACTCCCCTTCCCCCACCACACACACACATACACAAAATCTATTAAAGCCTAAATGAAGAAATCAATCAGCCGAGTACTGGAAATTTAAAGATTAGCTCCAACAGGTTTTCCAGGAACGAAACTTCCTACTTTAGTTACTCATTATTAAATATGTTCACTGAAGTCTATTCACAGCTATAAAGGTAACTAATAAGATCAATATTCACTCAGGAGTTAAGGACACAGAATTCACCAGCCTCAGGTCTGAACTCCAATCAAGCTATGCAGTGAACTAAGCAACTGTGGAAAAATAATTTTAGTCTACAAACTTCAGTTTTCTCATGGACAAACAGTCATACTTTATTATAAAAGTCATTGTTTCATGAATGCAAAATGACATGGGGTAAATGAAGCATTGGCCACACTGCAGGGCAAAAGGTGGGTGTTCAAATAAACGAATGTAGCCCTGAGCACCTGGGTACGGAGCCCTCTGTTAGCCTGCTGAACCGCATGACGAGTCAGGTCAATTTTAGATTCAACTTCGTGATACTTGTTCTCTACTTGTTTGACCCTAAAAGCCATTTCTTCCCAATCTTCAAGCAAAATAGACAAAAAAAAAAAAAAAAAAAAAAAAAAAAAAGAAGGTTGGGATTCCCCATGTATTCTCATATTCTTTAGAGGTACAAAACACAAGTTGAGCAAATGCCTAGTAGAACCCAAACATTTTATTTTCCACCAATTTGTGTGGTCAGGTCTGAGAGCAAAGACATGGAGATCTGGATGGAGAGAGTTTGGCTGATCAGTTTTCTCCTGATAATAAAATGACAATCTTCTGACAGAGGTACTCCCTGGAGGACTTCAGTTACCTAACTAAAATGATGAGACAGAGTCAATCAGGTATTTTTCCTAATGTGATCTAATTCAACCAGGAAAGAATCATCATGGAGAAAACCTGAGATTGCTGCCGGAAATAACCATAGAATACAAAATATATTGGCCCCCAAGGGAAGCTCAGAAAAGTAACAATTTTACTTTTTGTCTCCCAAGTGAATCATAATTAACCTTCACTGTACCACTTCCATGATAAATTTTAATAACATGGATTGAGAATGGCCCTAAAGACACCATATTTAATATGGCACCTTATTCTTTTAAGCCCTGATAGATTTACTCTCATGATTTCCAACTGAGACTCAGACAGGTTGTGTGGGAGCTGCTGAGGGCCCCCTTGAAGAACTGTAATTGATCCATATTGGAGCATGGAGTCTACTGTGGTCCAAGCTCTCTGTGATTGTGGGTAGACAAAATGGCAATTTCCAGAAGAAGAAAGATGGCACAAACCATTGCTGTAAATGCAATGTCATAATATGCTACAGTGTTCCATTGTAATGGTTCTTTTACCTCTCCCTCTCCCTCTCCCTCTCCCCCTCCCTCTCCCCCTCCCTCTCCCTCTCCCTCTCCCTCTCCCTCTCCCTCTCCCTCTCCCTCTCCCTCTCTCTCGGGGTTTCTCTATTCTCCTCTACTGTATGGCTGCCTCGGATTCATGAGGATTCCTATCTTAGGATAATCTCTCCAAAATCACTAATAGGCCTAAAAAGGCAAATACTCCCCTTTATTGAAAGTAATTTGGAAGTCAAATAAACAGAGGAAGTGAAACACACCCTGCTGCTCACTTCATAGGAGAACCTGAACAAATCTGTTGACTTCTCTGAATCTGTTCTTCCTCACCTCCTGATCACATCGTGATATAAAATGAACTATTTTGGAGTGTCCACATCATGCCTCCAATGTAATCATGCACTAAACAATCAATAGCTTTTTTCCTCTTTCTTCCCCAGGTGCACTCACAACTCAACACCCCTAGAAATCTAGTCAGGTTATACCTTGGAAGATAAGAGCATCATGATTTGAAGATCAACATCCCCCCATTTAAACAGCTGTGCCCCGAAATAATAGTACATATTGTCCAGCATGTTTTACATGTTTAATCCCATTCAGTCATTTCAGAAACATGTGAGGCCCATATCAGCATTATTTCTTTAATAAAGCTGTAGAAGCTGAGGCTCAGAGGGTTAGAGTTTGTCCACTGTCCCAGAAAATAATTGAGAAGGTTAGAATTCGGGCTTAGCTCTCTCTGCCTCTAACTGTGCCCTAGGTTTTGATGGATTCTTATGTCACCTTAAGTTTGAACTGGAGTGCAGGCAGCATTCCTCAAAATAGAGCCTTAAAATCACCTGTATCAAAATAAGTTGAGCTCTTCATTAAAAATTCATATTCGGGATCCATTTTTAGCCCTGCTGAAGCAAAAACCTATGGGACTTTGAGACCTGAAATTTTGCATTTTTAATAAATCATCCAGCTGATTCTTCTGCTATGTGTCCCTGCCTTTGTTATCATAATCTACCGCACACGCCTGTCTTAGTCATTTTGGGTGGCTACAACAAAAATACCGTACACTACTATTCAAGCTTAAAGAATAAATACTTATTTCTCACAGTTACAGAGGCTGGAAGTCCAAGGTCAGGGTTCCTGGAGATTCCATGACAGGTTAGGGCCCTCTTCCTGGCTTGCAGATGGCCATCTTCTCATTGCATCCTCACACAGTGAAGAGAGAAAGCTCTGGTGGCTTCACCCCATGGCTTTATCCAAATCCTCCCCCAATTTCCACCTCCAAATTCCATCATCTCAGGGAGTAGGGTTTAAATATATGGAGTTCAAGGGTGAACACAGACACTCAATTCAGAATATCCTGTCCCAGTGTTCCCAAAATTCATGACTTTCCCACATGCAACATGCCAATCCTATAGGCCCCAAAACCTTAACTGGTTCCATTATCAATTCTCAAGTCTAAAGTCCAGAGCCTTATCTAAATATCATCTAAATGAGACATGGGCAAGATTCAAGGTAAAATTCTTCTCTGTGAACCTGCTAAACCAATTAGGTCATAAGCTTCCAAGTTACAATGGGAAAAGATTCTAACTACAAAATGGAGAAATGGGAAGCAAGAAAGGTTTGATGGTTACAAGTTGTTCTCTAACCCAGCGAAGTCTCTGTTAGACATAAGGCTTCTATCTTCCTTGGTGTGACTGTCTTCTAGACTCAGTGTTGCTTTTTTTTCCATCCCCTCTATTTAAAATTCTTGTCCCAGGGAGACTTGTCCAGATTGCCTGAGTGGTCTATAATGAGGAGACAAAGGTTCCCAAGATTTACTCAATTAAAAAAAATAAGCGAATAAAAATGAAACTTTGCTGCCCTAAAATGCTTTCGGTGCCCAAAGCAAAAGTGTATCACATTTCCCATCTGTCCTGGTTTCTACCTTCCTGCCCACAGAAGGACGTGGCTGAGTGGAAGATTCTAGTGTCCATGCACACAAAGCCCATGCTTAGTTATGTTTCCATTTTCATTACATTAGGAAATGATTCTTCAAACAGAAGAGAGCACTTTCTGGTTCAAAAAGAAAGAGAAAAGCTAGATTTTCTTTCTTGCATCTTTTGATTTTTTCCCAAAGCTTTTCTCTAAGTAAAAGTATATTCTTGGTAAGTAGTTTATATTTAGTAAAGTTCAGGCTTTCAAATGTGGAACAAATATGTCACAAACACTCTAAAATATTGCTGTGAACTGGCAAAAGGCAGTTCTGGCTTTCAGGTGCTAGAAATGAACTGAGGCATATATTTTAGAATTTGTGCTACCAAAAAGACATCCCAGGGAAACAAATAGATCTATTTATCCTGAGGTCTGCCCGGTCCAGCTGGCAAGATGTGATTTGTTGAATGACAGAACTTATTTCTATAAACTAACAAAACCAAGGAAGGGGTCATTAGGGAGTCGGAGATTGCCCAATTTCCATTTCAGACCTTGAACTACATACAACAAATGCTTCAAGGAAAAGAGGCGAAGATCAAGAATCATTGACTGGTACCTCTGTGAAGACAACCCACACAACTGAGGGAAAAAAATAGAAATAGAAAGCCTTCTTTCTCTCCTGCCTAGAGGCTGCCTGATCCTAGCAAGTTTAAAGACAAGACAGAGAAGAGCAGTGCTTCAGGACTGAGTCCACTTACTGAATGATCCTGGCCTAAAGACCGCAGAGCTCCTGGCTTGGGAATGAAAATAATTAAACTCATCATCTTTCTGTCTCCTGAGTGTGGAGAGGGGTGGGAATTACTGCTACAGGATTACTATCTGCTACAAGAAAAAGAAAACTAAGAAAAAATATTTTTAACAATGAAATGGACTCTCATGGGTATAGGTGGAACAACACCCACAGCTTTGGAATGGGTGATAATTACCCTAGTGTTAAGTCATCCTCCGGACTTATTCAAGGTCATGACACATAGCATTCACCTGGGCAGGACGCCAGGTATGTTTAACTTCTCTATCAGTTTTCCTGACATCTTTCCATGTCACTAAGTGATGAAAATTATCAAACCTCCAATAGAGTTGAAAGAATTTTTAAAGCAAACACTTGTCCACCTACCACCCAGATTCTAACATTGATTTCTTAAAATTTATTTTTTCACATATCTATTCTGCCATCTATTAATCCATCTCATTTTTGTCATATTTCAAAGTAAATTTTAGAACTCAATGGACTTCACTATAAGTAATACACATTTATATAATTGAACTAAGTACTTTCTTTTTTGTGGGGCCCGGGGGGGAGTGCAGTAAACTGGGATTGAACCCAGGGGTGTTTAATCACTGAGCTACACAACAAGCCCTATTTATTTATTTATTTATTTAGGGACAGGGTCTCACTAAGTTGTTTAGAGCCTCGCTAATGTGCTGGGACAGGCTTTGAAATCATGATCCTCCTGCAACAGGTGTGCACCCTGTGCCCAACTATAGTCTTCTTTTGATATAAAATTTGCACTTAGTGAAATGTGCAGAGCCCATATATCTATTTATTGCATACTGATAAATGCATACCTCTCTGTAACAAAAAAAAAAATTCAAAATATTTAACATGTCCCATTCAAAAAAGTATTCCCACCCATGCTCAGTAAAATCCCTCTATGCTCCTCAAGAGATAATCATGGTTCTATTTTCCACTATAGTCTGGTTATTTGTTCTTGAACTTGATAAAAGTGGAATCATAAAGAATGTACTATTGTATAAGATTTTTTCTGTTAATGTTATATTTTGGCAGGTCCATCCATATAGTTGGCTGCAACCAGAATCTGTTCTTTTGTATTGCTCAGTAGTATTCCATTGCATGAAAGTATCACAGTTGGTTTATACATTCACCTGTTGTTTGATACTTGGATGGGTTTTTAAAGAAAGCATTATTATTATTATTATTATTATTATTATTATTATTATTATTAAAAAGAGGTAAAGGGTTTCATAGAAAAGTCTTCCCCAATGAGAGGGAACTATTTTAACAACATTATTTACAACTAAGCCAGAGTTATAAAGAGTTTTATTCATATTTTTGTTCACACTTACTTTTCTTTTTCTGATACTAAGGATTGAACCCAGGGGCACCTATCACTGATCTACATCCTCAGTGCTTTTTACTTTTTTAATTTTGAGACAATGTCTTGCTAAGTTGCCCAGGCTGGCCTCCAATTTGTGTTCCTCCTGTCTCAGCCTCCCAAGTCTCTGGGATTACAAGCATGTGCTACCATGCCCTTCCTGCCGTTAAATTTTCTCTGTACAAAAACTACAGAACACTGAAGAAAGAAACTGATGTACTAATTGCCTGTACCTAAATGAGCTATTACTGCTGCCCACCAGGCCCCTGTTCTAGAACTCCACTGACTGAGACCATGTCTGCCTCTCTTTTTCTACTATAGTGTCTACTATAGTGTCTGACACTATACTCATGACTCCCCAAATACTTATAAATTTGCTAAGTGAATGCTCTGCCATTCATAATGATAGAGAAACACAGTAAAAACCAAGTGAATATTCTTATTTTTAATCTCTCTCTTGCAGCCCGATGTACCGCTATGCTAAAATAAGTATGCCAAAACATGAGTAAACATTTTTACTTTCAATAAAATACTATTGAAAACTCTCCTGAAGGTTTTTATGTTACTTATTAGGGAAATCAGATCTTACCTGATGTTAGTTTGAGTTCAATGACATATTACCACTGCTCATTGAAATTTAAAATATTTTCAAATCAAGTAAGTCCATTCTAACCATATAACTCCAAATCTTTAAAAAAAAAAAAAAAAGCCAATTAAAAAAAAAGTTTAGTTGTAGATGTACATAATATCTTTTTATCTTATTTATTTACTTTTAAGTGATACTGAGGATTGAACCAGTGCCTTATACATGCCAGGCAGGCACTCTACCACTAAGCTACAACCCCAGTTCCCCAAATCTCATACAGTCTTCAGAGAGCTTGCACCTATGTGAATAAATGACTTAAGTTCAAGAAACATTTTGGAATATCAAGTCTGTGTATTTTCAATGTCTTTACAAGGGAGCAGATTAATTTAAAGAATCACTACACATATAAAAACACCAAAATTTTGGTCATGAAATTATACAGAATCTTAAGTGTATAATTTCTACTGATGTTATAGAGTATGCAATTATATACTATATAATTACTACTGGCATTATTTGTTTTGTTTTGTTTTTGTACCAGGGATTGAACCCAGGGGCACTTAACCACTGAGTCAGAACCACAGCATTTTTTTGTTTTGTTTTGTTTTTTTTGAGACTGGGTCTTGCTAAACTGCTGAGGCTGACTTTGAACTTGCAAGCCTCCTGCCTCAGCCTCCGGAGTGATGTGACTATGGGCCTGGGCCACCACGCCTGGCTACTGACATTATTTGTGATTAGCACGCTGTAATATTTGGAGTTCTAATTTCTTACATTGTTCTAACATCTTATCTGTGGTTTTTCAGTATATAAATCATTTTATCGTTATGTTTTCTCAAAAGAAATCTCTTGCCAATGAACTTGTGTCAAACCCACAAGTACTCTTTCATTTGGCTAAATCCCAAATCATTGATTTAAGGACAAAATTTCGGCTTTAACTTTGGTAAAGGGTATGACTAGAGACTCTGGAGTCAAACAATCTGTCAGTCCTAAATTCAGAATGTCCCATTTGTGTGAACTTGAGAAATGTTCTAACTTCTCAGTACTTTGGACTCCCTTTGAAATGGAAGTGATATACACTGAGCTCAGCTTGCAGGACCACTGTAAGGACCAGTTGTGTTTATACACATAACACACTTAGTCCATGGGGGCCATCCAAGTGCAGGGCCCGTAGTGTGTGATGAACTTGTCCCTTTTACTTGTGCTTTGTCTCCATCACTGGGCTCCTACCTTCAAAGCAGAGACATACTCTCTGTGTTCTCTACAGTTCTAAAGTACTCACCATTACTAAGTACTTAGGAAGCACATACTGATCCATCCATCTTAGTTCATCTCCAACAGCATGTTAATTACACCTCATACATGCCAGGCCCTCTTTCTGTTTCAGTGTTGACTGTCCACCAACATTTCTTCAACGTTCACAACCAAGGGTTGGATTATAGACATTTTACAGACACAGCCTTTGAGGCACCAAAAGCTGGCCTGGTATAATGTGCAATAACATAGCAACTAAAAAAAAAAAATGTGTTTAGCAATGATCAGGGTCAAACTCCTTTGACTATTCAACCAGTGCCAAAACAAGAAGGAATTTTACTGCATTTAATAAATTTTTCATATGGAAATTTGATTTAAAAAATTTTCCTTACCTTGAATGACACTGAAAAATTGAGGAAGTAAAGTTATGCAGAATAGTTTATCATTTTCAATAAGCTAAGAAAACCAGTTTCCCCTGAAGTGAAATATGTGGAAGCTTCCTGAATTTTTGAAATTGAAGACCTAACTCATTATCCATCCAGGCACCTGCATTTCACTCGCTCTGATTTCATAGGCAAGATAAATACTCTAAAATGCACCACTTTATCTACCAAGAACTGAAAACTCTCAAATTTATTGGACTGGCTGTGTAATATGCCATTTGATTTTAGCATTGCCCCCTTACCTCCTTAAACACTGAACACAGGTAAAGCACTACGCAAGTATTGTGCTAAGAGTCACTGTCATACAACCTTCCCTGAGAGAAATTCAACAGTCAAAGGTGGGGAATGAAAATAAATATACCATCCCAAGGTGGGAAAGAGAAGCAGTGAGGCTGAGCCTTCCTGAAGCATAAATCTTTGCCTTGCCTGACAGGCAAGGAGAATGTAAGCTAATGATGTGTAAAAGGTACAAATCCACTCTTGCCTTACTATCCATCTTCGGAATCACGGCTCAAAGACACACAAAATAAGCAGGTACAATTCCACTCGCCAGGCATGGCTCTAACATCTTTGGAGCTATGTCTCCTTATTTGATGGGTGAATCTCTAATGAAAACATGATTTCCATCTAGGGTAGAAGGAGCTTTGTGATTCAGGATTTGTGAGGCATAATTATTATTTTTAAGAAAATCGGAATTTAATAGCAAGGAGGGGGGGATAAAATTATTTAAACGCCATCTGAATTTAAGTTTATGACTTAGAAAGTGCCTGGTGTCCTTCTGTGATGATTTCCTTAAGTTTCCCACTTAGGCAAACATCTGTTTATGTACAATGTGTTTTCCAAGTATCTCTTGCTGTTTATTTATTCTTCTCAAGGATAGGCAGATTTTCACCAAAATAACATTTAGTTGAATATGAAATTATCACTGGTAATGGAATCCAGATTATAATGTATCCAAATTATTAAAAAATAATGACACTCATGTCATATTTGAGATTTAGGTCTCAACCTAGGACTGCAGTCAATTTCTCTCTCTCTCTCTCTCTCTCCTGCTCACAGGTGAATTACGATAGTTCTAGAAAATAAGAATAACATGTACGCAGGGCTGACTTCATGAGTGTGCAAACTGGGCAGTCACATTCTGAAGGGCCTCACTCTTGATTTAAGGCTCTGCTGCTGCCAACTTGGAATTGTAAGCATTTTTATCTTTGCACTTCTCTTTTGTGAGTGACGTCTAATGGGACAGTGGAGAAAGAACTTGAGCAAGGGAGATAAACACAATATGTGTATCTGCCATGTTGCTGTATTTGTGGATAGTGGTAAGGGTGCCCTAAAAGTGCAGAGTTTCAATGGTACCACCGCACATGGGATTTCAAGGAGACTAAGGTAAGCAGGTTATCTTAGGAGTTTTTAAGTAGGGGTGCTATCAGCTCTGGAAGATCAGCCTTTCTGGTGAAACCAGAACATACTTTTGAAAGGAAGAAAGAAGACAACAGCATTCTAAGAAATACACACAGTTAAGGACTTCTTGTATCAGTCAACTTCTTGTGCAAAAATCATGCCCCAGAAAAGGGATACAGGGCAACACAGAGATTCTTTTTCTTCCATTCCTTCCTTACTCATTCCTAAACCATGAACAGTGTTGGCAGAATGTGTACCTATCAAGTGAAGTAGGAACAGTTGAGATGGTTTTGTGCAGTGTTTCTATTCTATTCTTATGCTAAGAATGAAATATGTATGCATATATAAGCTAAAGAACAGGACTGTATAATTTTCCTGACTCCACCTATGAGTTACATGCTTCTACATTTGCATTTAAAACTGGAATTGCACAGGAAAAAGAACAGAAAAAGCCATGCTCATAATTTAAATTTAAAATTTTTCTTTACTTAGAAGGATCTTAAATAAAGAATAACCATGGCAAGATTAAAGAGCGACCACTAAAGGAAAGAGCTTTAGATTTTGGTGCCTTAAGTGCACTTTTTACTTGCTTTTTTGGAACAACAATATTTAAATTTTCATTTTGCACTGGTATCCATTCCTAAGGAGTAGGTCCTGAATGAAAAGAAATGCTTTTAATTATCATGACAAAATACTATTCCCAGAAATAATTGGAAGTCCACTGTAGATCCAAAAGGAACATATCTTTTATCAAGTAAGTGATTGTTATGATTTAGACACTAGGTGTCCTCTAAAAGCTCTTGAAACAATGAAAGAGAGTTTAGAGGTGAAATGATTGGGTTATGAGATTCTTAACCTAACCATGGCATGATTCTTCTGATAGGGATTAACTGAGTGGTTGGTAGACAGACAGGGTGTAGCAGGAGGAGGTGGATCACTAGGGGTATGCCTTTGGGGTATGTATTTTGTCCTCAGTGAATGCAGTATTTCTCTCTCTGCTTCCTGATCACCACGTCCCCAGCTGTTTTCCTCTGCCACTCCCTTCTGCCATGATGTTCTGCGCCAACTCAGGCCCTGAGGAATGGAGTCAGTCATTTATGGACTTAGAACTCTGAAACCATGAACTCCAAGTAAACTTTCCCTTCTCTAATTATTCTTCTCTGGCCTTTTGGGTTACAATGGAGGAAAGTTGACTAAAACAATGATTTAGGAAGGAAAAACTCCCATATAATTTCTCTCCTGTGTTCTGTATGAGATGGCTTTATTCTGCCCCTTGCCATAGTCCAAGGCCTCTGTCCATTACCAACTAAGTCCAGTTTTGAATATTAGTTCGTAAAGGTCAAGACAATGAAGTGTTGGTGCTTTTGGTTTTAAGGGTCAAAGTGTTTCAAGTGGTATCCAAACTCAGATCCTGGCATACATTTTATTGTCTCTTCCCCTTGCCCAGGAAGAGTATTCCAGAAAAGGCTGAGGGAAGGATCTCAGTAAGGTTAACCTCCATATCACAATTTGCTTTCTATGCTTGAAATGGCTTAGAAAATAGGAGTAATAGCAGAATTGTGAATGAAAAATAGGAAAGCATTAGAAGATGGCTAGCAAGTGAAATCTCATGAGCCCATATGCTTTTATAGAGCTAATACTCTGTACTATCTGTTAACTAGCAGTTAAGCAACTGCTCTGGGAAAGATATGACAGAAATTACAGCAGGCATCCAATGAGTCTGGAAAAATTTCAGGACAGTCACATCTCTCTGCAGAAGTAGGCTTTATTCTTATCCCCATTGATAATTCATTTCTGTTCTGCATCCTTAATTAGATTATAATCACAGTAGAACTAAAATAACTGTACATAAAACAAGAAAAGAACACTTTTGCTAAGCAATGTAGACCTGAACAAATAACATGGAAGCATATCTTTGGGAGAAAAAAATATCAACAGGAGTTGAATTAGAGTGTGAAGCTTTTAATTGCCTACCAACATATGTCAGTTCTGGCTGTTTTAAAAAACGAAATGCACAGACAATTTCACAGAGCAGACACACACATCTGAAACAAATGCAGATGAGCACATGTCCCTCAACACCCATTGCAAACTTCTAGGAAAACGTTTGTATGATACAAGAAATGAGTTATTTAACAAGGAGCTACGTGGACAAGGAGATGATGGGTCCAGAATGCAATCAGAGAGACTAAGGCATAAAAGAATTTGAGGAGCTGATGAAATGATGGAGGCACATGACTGCAAACAAAGGGGTGTAAAGAAAGGAACAGAAAAGAAGGTTAACAATTAATTTGAGAAATACAACTGTAAGAGATTTTTGGGGGGTACCAGGAATTGAACCTATGGGGTGCTTGACTACTAGCCACATCCCCAGCTCTTTTTATTTTTTATTTAGAGACAGGGTCACACTGAGTTGCTTAGGGCCTTGCTAAGTTGCTGAGGCTGGCCTCAAATTGTGTTCCTCCTTCCTCATCCTCCCTACAGGTGTATAGCACCACGCCTGGCTAAGAGAATATTTTTTAAAGATATTTTGGAAAGACTTTCCGAGTGTTATCTGATGAAATTTATTTTGATCTCATCCCTGAATCCCTTTGTAGAGACTCACATTAATTTTCAAGTCTTATGAATATCCAATTGAATTTCTTTTTAGATGCAACATTTTACCTTATACTGTTCTGCCATACTTATATTAAGCAAAAAACAGTTCAGAAGATAGAATATGGCAATATCCATGGCAGAGAATAGAGGGAGGGGAGGTCAGAAATTAACAAATGAACAAGAAAGAAAAATAAAAATAGCAAAGAAACTGAGATTGCAACATTTCAGGCAAGCAGCAGCAGGTTAGATATAACCTTGGACTCTGGCAAAATTCTTGGAATTTAGAGAAATTTTAAAGAGGAGAAGGGGGAGAAAAGCTAGAGTCATCATTCTGCAATGCCGAAGGTAGTTTAGTGGAGTTTGGAAGATGTCCGTCAAGGAATAAATCAAGCAAAATAATGTCAAAGATAAACATAAGGCTTGAATCATAGATCTTCCAATTTCTAGTTCTTACTTGATATCATACATGTTTTTCCCTATTTTTATGGGTGTGTTTTAATTACATATAATGGTGGGGTTTGTTGCTACACATTTGTACACACATACAATATAACAACAACACAGTTTGGCCAATATCATTACCCAGTATTTCCCTTTTCCCTCTCCACCTAACTCCCCATCCCTTTCCTCTACTCACCCCCCTTCCATGTTCAGGAGATTCACCCACACATTTTTATTTTCCCTCTTCCTGTCTAGCTTCCACATATGAGAGAAATATATGATCCTTGACTGAGTTTGGCCAATTTCAGTTAAACATGACGATCTGTAGTTCCATCCATTTTCCTGCAAATGACATGATTCCATCCTTATCTATGGCTGAATAAAACTCCATCCTGTATATGTACCACATTTTCTTCATCCACTCATTTGATGAACACCTAGACTGCTTCTATAGTTTGGCTATTATGAATAGCTGGGTCATATGGTGGTTCCACTCCTAGACTTTTGAGGAATCTCCATACTGATTCCCACAGAGGTTGTACTAATTTACAATCCCATCAACACTGTCAAAGTGTTTCTTTTTTTCCACACCCTCTAGAGAGGGTGTTCTTGATGGCTACCATCCTAATTGGAGCATTATAAAATCTTAGAGTAGTTTTGGTTTGCATTTCCGTAATTGCTAAAGATGTTAAATATTTATTCAGTATATTTGTTAGCCTATTTATTCAATATATTTGTTTGTATATTTAGTTCATTTGTGCATTTGTTAATTATTTGTGTGTATGTTTTGTGTTCTTTATACATTCAGGATATTAATCTTCTGTTAGAAGAGTGGTTAGCATAGATTTTTGTCCCCATTCTGTAGGTTCTCTCTTCACATTATTGTTTCCCTTGCTGTGCAGAAGTTTTTAAATTTGATGCCATCCCATTTAGTAATTCTTGCTTTATTTCCTGAGTTTTAGGGGTCCTATTGAGAAAGTCACTGTCTGTGCTTGTATGTTAAATTGTTGATCCAACATTTTCTTCTTGGAGCTGCCTAGTTTCTATTCTAATTCCTAGATCTTTGAACCTCTTTTAGTTGACTTATGTGGAGAGTGAAAGATAACAATTCTTCTGCATATGGATAACCAGTCTTCCTTCCACCATTCATTTTCCGATACATTTTTTTTTGCACCTTTGTCAAGAATGAGATGATTATATCTGTAAGAATTTGTCTCTCTGCCTTCTATTCTATACCATTAGTCTATGTGTCTCTGTTCATGCCAGTACCATGCAGTTTTTGTTACTATAGCTCTGTAGTATAATGTGAAATCAGTTATTGGATGCTGCCAACACTGCTTTTGTTGTCTTAAAATTGCTTTGGCTATTCTGGGTCTTTTTTCTTCCAAATGAATTTTAGCACTGTTTATTTTAGTTTTGTGAAGAATGTCATTGGTATTTTGATGGGAATTGCATTGAACTATGTATTGCTTTGGTAGTATGGCCATTTTAACAATATTAATTCTGCCTATCCATGAACATGGGAGTTCTTACTATCTTCTAGTGTCTTTAATTTCTTTCTTCTGTATTCTATAGTTTTCATCACAGAGATCTTTCCCCTCCTTGGTTACATGTATTACTAGTTTATTTAAATTCTTTTTTAATTTTAAGGTTATTGTGAATGAGATTGTTTCCTGATTTCTTTCTCAGCAGAGTCATTACTGGTGTATAGGAAAGTCAAGAAATTTTGTATGTTGATTTTGTAACCCGTTACTTTGATGAATTTGTTTATCAGATGTAACAGAATTCTGGTGGAGTTTTTTTTATCTTTTAAATATAGGATCATATTATCTTCAAATGTTGATAGATTGACTTCTTTTCCTATTTTTATTCTTTTTAATTCCTTCTCTTTCTTAATCACTTTGACTAGAATTTTGAGTATTATATTGAGTATGAGTTGCAAGAGTGGACATCCTACTCTCATTCCAGATTTAAAGAAAATGGTTTTGATTTTTCCCCATTCAAAGATGTTGGCTTGGGTTTATTGTATATAGTCTTTATGATGTTAAGCTAAGTTTCTTCTATTCCTAATTTCTTCACTGCCTTTATCATGAATGAGTGCTAAACTTTGTCAAAGGCTTTCTCTGCATCCCTCAAGATAACTGTGATTTTTATCCTTAGTTATATTTATGTGGTGAAATATCTTTATTGATTTGTGTATGTATGATAAACCATGCATGCAATTCTAGAATAAAACCAACTTGATCATAATGTACAATCTTAATATGTTGTTGAATACAATTTGATGACAGCTTATTAACACAGCTTTTCAACTTTGTGTCATCTGAGAGATTAATAATTATCCATATTTGTTTAATGTTTAGGAAATAAGTGCATATTAATGACCTAGAACAGTGTTTACATGTAACAAAATAGGTGTCAATTATAATTATTATCGTGACAATATTGAGATCAAATATTTTTCAGATTTAAATTATTACTTCAGAAAATTAATACAGTACATATGGCAACAGTGGGAATTTCATTCTTAAAGAATTATTCAATATTCCATTATATAAAATGAGCTGTGGGAGCAACTCATTATTGAATATTGATATTTCTGCAGCATAACAGATGAATGTACCCAATATTATTTGAAATAAAGATAATATTTTCTTATCAATTTAGATCATTTCTTATTGCCAAATAAGTTATAAAAACAAAAAATATCCTTTCAGATTTTATTTTCAATTTTATAGTAATGGCCTAGGAAATGTCAGACTTATTTTAGATTATTTTATTCAAACATAATTTCTGAGATAAGCTAGTTCATTTCATTTTGTTTACCACCATCTTTTTCTGGATCTGTACCATATCAATACTATCCAAAATGGGCGTCGTCCTTAAGGATAGAAAGACTGGATTTTACTCTGCTTGTCGTATAAAGAATACAAGAATAGCTAAGCTATGGAACCAACCTAGGTGTCCTTCAACAGATGAATAGATAAAGAATGTGGGATACATACACACACACACACACACAAAATGAAATATTACTCAGCTTTAAAGAAGAATGAAATTCTGGCATTTGCTGGTAAATAGATGGAGTTGGAAATATCATGGTAAGTGAAATAAGACAATCCCAGAAAACCAAAGGTCGAATGTTTTCTCTGATATAAGGATGCTAATTCACAATGAGGGAGCTATAGGGAAAAACAGAATTTCTTTAGATTAAGTAGAGGGGAGTGAAGAGAGGGGAAGGGTTATGGGATAATAGAGTGAAACAGACATTATTACCTCATGTACATATATGACTGCATAACTGATGTGATCCTACAACATGTATAATCAGAAAAATGAGAAATTACACTCCATTTATGTATAATTTGTCAAAATTCATAAATGCATTCTACTGCCATGTATAACTAATAAGAACAAATAAAAATTATTTTAAAAAGAATACAAGAGTTATAAAAATAATGGACATTTAAAAAATTTTTTTTTAATTATTGATGGACCTTTACTTAATTAACTCATTTATATGTGGTGTTGAGAATCAAACCCAGTGCCTCACATGTGTTAGAGAAGCACTCCACCACTAAGCCACAACCCCAGGCCAATGAAATATTTAAAATGTGTAAATAACAAAATAATTTTAGTGGTAAAAATATTATTTAATAAAGAATAAAGCAATTTACCCAAATTATATCCATGTGAGTGTGTGTCCCGAAAGTTCAAAATATAGATATCTCTAGGTAATTGTATTAGAGGCAATGTTTATTTTCTATCCATATTTTTCTGTATATTTTGAATTTTCTATAATCAACATTGTTGACTATATTTTAGAAAACAGTGTATCCATCTTCAGCTACATAAAGTGGGCTGAAAACCCAGAAAAGAAGTGGGCCTAGGAAAGATTGTAGGCATGATAATAACAAAATGTGGGTATATTGATAATTCCTTAGCTAAATTGATAAATACTGCAAGTCCAAGTTGCCATTTAAGAAGAGTGGCATGTGGTACATTAAAGATGACTTCAGGGCCAGGATTGTGGCTCAGTGGTAGAGCTCTTGCCTAGCATGTGTGAGGTACTAGGTTCGATTCTCAGCACCATGTATAAATAAATGAATAAAATAAAGGTCTATCAACATCCCCCCAAAATCCTATCCTTTAAAAAAAATAAAACAAAAGACTTCAAACCCTTTGGTATTTCCCCAGTTGGGAGCTGGGGGATAGTTTCTCCTTCATTTTAATGTGACTTATTTCTAATCACACAGTGAGACTTCTGGGTCTTGCAAAGATGAAGCCTGGCAGCTTCTTCTTTGGCTTTGGTGAATGCCTTTTCTAAAGCTCCCTCTTGGGACTGCCTCTCCTGGCATCAACCGACGCAGCGAGATTCCTCTTTTCCATGGAGAGGACACAGGTAGGAGCTCCAACCAATGGGCAGCCACTCAGTGCCAGCTAGCAAAGTGAGTCCTCTTGAATGCTCCAGCTCAGTCAAGCTTTTGGCTAATAGTAGATTCAGCAACTTTCCAGAACCCTGACCCCCTCAAAGTATTAGAAAAATAAAATAGCTATTTTCATACAGTAAGTTTTGAACAACTTATTATTATTAGCTAAAAATAACCAGAACAAGTTTATAAACTTGAAAAGAGCAAGTACAAAGTCCTTGCTCTTAAAAAGTTCTATTCAAAAGCACAGATATTTGACTCTTATGGTTTCTATTTCTAATACGAACAGGCAAAATTACGTAGTTAAGTATCTAGGAAGAATTTTTTTTTTTCCTAAAAAAGTATAATGGGAGTCTAAAAGACAAGGAAGTATCTTATGAGTTAAATTTTTAAAAGAAAACCACAGGTGTACATAATTAAAGACATTGCATTCACTAAGGGATTTTTCCTCATTTGGCATGTTTGAGGTTTCACAATCCACCAGAGATACATGTCACTCCTTCACTGTGAATTATTATATGGTTAGTTTAGAAAAAAGAATATAAATGCAAAGCAGAAAATTTCCCCTAAGGGCTGTTTATTAATTACTCTCCAACTTCATAATTGTACTTAGAGTGAAAGATTGAATAATTTTTCCTTTGAAAGGGCATTTGTGATCTCCTTGTTAAAATCAAAGAAAGGCATGCTTGATTAAAATCTACTCAATGAAAATCAGCAATATACTGATCTGTACAACCATTGCTTTTTAGAAAGTCTGTCACAATTTAATTTTTGAGAACAGAAGAGCAAGGATGGAAATGAAGCCAGCTTCCTGTTTGAACATGGGTATATTCAATTCCCAACGTCTATGGTGCTTACCTACCACAGAGATAAGCATGTAATCTCTTTATCTATTTCTAATAAGCAGAACTTTCTATTTTATTTGTGAGGATAATTCTTTGGGGTTACACAGACTGAGAGGCAAGAAAAAAATTTTGAAGCACAACTACAGCAAAAGCTGATTGACAATGCAGCTGAAAACACTCTTCTTACTAGTAATTTGAGTTTGTCCCTCAAATTAGAATGGAATATCTGAAGGGCAAACTGTTCATGCACCTTGCAAGCAGAACACCTTGAGTTGCTTTTGCTTCAGGGGATGAACATTTTATCAAATTTGGCTATAAGATAAGCCTACGTTGAGAGAACCTGCTTCCCTCTACCTATCCAATATTTTAGAATCATTTAGAAAAAAAATGTGAGCACTGAAAGTAACAAGTAATACTCAGTGTTTTTCAAACTCTTATGAAAGACTGTTTTAAAATATATTAATCTAATACTATATTTTTAATAAAATATAATTCATGATCAAACATTATATATAATTATATATAAATAACTATTATTACATATTTAAATATAATCATATTATTATATATGTATGTATTATATAATCATAGAAATATAATTAAGTAAAATTAAGTATAAATATATAATATGATTATATCAATATATGACAGATATCATATACTATATATAAATAATGCTGAAACTTTTGGGTTAGAATTCATTTAAAAAATATATTTAGCTTTTTTTCAAAGTAAAATATAAACACCATTTATGTTAAAGACGCATAATGACTATGTTAGAAACTCAGAGATCCAAACAGTGAGCTCACTGAAGACGAGATACAGGTAGCAATTAAGCTCATAAATATATGTCCAACATCATTTATATATGGAGTATTGCAAAGTAGAGTAACAATGGAATACAATCGTTCTTCCTTTGAAATGGACAGATTTCAAGTCAGTGACAATACTGAATGGTAGCAAGGATATGAAATAACAGCAGTCCCCATTCATTACTGGTGGGAACTTAAAGTGATCAGACTCTTCAGAAGGTGGTTTGGCACTTTCCTAGAAAACCAGATATACTCTTATCATACAACCCAGGGATCCCCCTCCTTGGTGTTTACCCAAAGAATTGAAAACACACAAGCACCTTTGTAGAGATGCATGCAATAGCTTAATTACTAATTGTCACAAACCAGAAGCAATCAAGGTTTCATTTAGCATGTGAGTGGATAAACAAAATGTGTGACACACAGACAATGGAGTATTTTCCAGTGCTAGAAGAAAAGAAGCTATTAAGATGTGAAAAGACATTTAAATATCACTAAGTAAAAAAAGCTGATATGAAAGACTTCACACTCACGATTCCATGACATTCTGGAAGAAGAAACGCTATCGAGACAGTAAAGGAGGTTGGAGAGAGGGAGGGATGAGCAGGTACAGCCCAGAAGACTTTAAAGAGAGTGAAAATTCTCTGCACGGTACTCTAACCATGGATACATGCCAGCAAACATTCATCCAAACTCACAGGATGTGTAATACCAGGAATGGACCCTCACCTGTGCTGTGGACTTCAGGTAATAACAATGTGTCAGAATAGATTCACTGACGGTACCAACTGTACCACTGGTGCATGGGATGTTGTCCCTGGGGAGGTTGTGCATGTGTGAAGGTAGAGGACACAGGAGATCATTGGACTCTTCACTCAATTTTGCTGTGAATCTAAAACTGCTCTAAAACATAAAGCTCATTACTTACAAAACAAAACCAGTGTGTAATTTATGCTAGCAAGGTTATGTGTTTTATGCAGACTTCAGCATTCAGCTCACATGTTTTTTGGGTCTTCACATCTGCTCGCTGCTTTATCAGGGACACATTTCCTCCCAGTCTTGTAAATGGATTTACCCTTTCATCACGTTCCTATAACAGGTTCTTAGCAAAGCTGCCTCTAACTGCCCTAAGCAGAGCAGCTACCCATTGTATTTTAAATACACATTTAATCATGACAATATCATTCGATCAAGGTAAAAATCGCAGTAGGCATAAAGGACATTTTAAATGAAGCAGTCTTTGGTTTCAGAGTTTTTCTTCATTGCTTTTCTATTTTCCAGTGTCTTAATTTTAACTTTTGTCTTAATTATTTCCTTCTTTCTATATTCCTTGGATTTCACTTGCTCTTCTACTGGTTTCTTGGAGAGAAGTTTAGATTACTAATTTGGGACTTTTTTTCCTAACAAAAACATATATTGTTAGAGTTTTCCACCTAAGGGAATGGAAAGCTGTATCCCTTAAATTCTGAATATAACTGTTAGAAGTGAGGTGTTCCCTAAAGCTCTTGTATGAGAGACAATGTAAGAACGTTCAGAGAAAAAATAATTAGATTAGGGGAACTATGACTTAATGGATATGGATTAATGGGGTTGTAACTGTGGGAAGTTAGGGACTGAACTTCTGAAACCATGAGCTAAAACAAACCTTTCCTCCTCTAACTTGTTCTTCTCAGATATATTGGTCACAGTGATGCCGAGTTGACTAAACTAGTAGTTAACAGTTTCATAAAGTTCAAAATCTTCTTTTTAAAATTTGATTTAGACTTCCTCCTTGACCAACAGTTTATGTAGAAGTATGTTGCTTAATTTGCTAATATTTAGGGATTTCATAGCTATATTTCTGTTAGATTTCTAGTTCAAGTTCATTGCGGCCTAAGAATGCAATTTGCATCATACATTTTCCTTTTAAATGTGCTAAGGTGGTTTTGTGCCTTATTTCTATGCTGGTTAATGTTCCATGTCAACCTGAGAAAATGCTTGTTGTCGCATAGATTGTCTTATAAGTACTCAGTTGTTCATGCTTAGGTTATTTTTCAGGGTTGTGTCTACCTCTTGAATTCTATGTACTAGTTCTATCATATACCTAGACAAGAGTGTAGATCTCCAACCGCAATAGAATGTTTACTTCTCCTTCAATTTCATCAGTTCTGTGGCATGTGACATGAAGTTCTATTATTAGCATTACATGCATATACCTAATAAAAATCAGGATTGTGTATTTTCTTGCAAAAATGACTCAATATTTGTAACACATCTTTTAACTTCTTGTGCTGTTCTTTGTTTTGAAACCTGCATTGTCTGAAATCATCATTGCTACTTTGGCATTCTTTTAATTCACGTTTGATTATTATACTTTATCCATCTTTTTACTTTTAACCTATTGGTGTCTTTATTTTTATTAGAGCATTATAGTTATACCTAAGAGTTGGGTTCATTTTGATGAAATCATACATTTATGGAATTTAATTTCAGTCCCTGCCCAGCTCCTTTCCTTCCTCCCTCCTACTATTATCCTTCCTCTACACTACTGATTTTTCTTTCACTTTTTTTTTTTTTTTGTGGTGCTGGGGATTGAACCCAGGGCCTTGTGCTTGTGAGGTAAGCACTCCACCAACTGAGTAATATCCCCAGGCCTTATACTTACTTTTGATTGGTTCTTTTTACGTGTACATAAAGTTGACAATCACTGGTGTATTTGTATGTTCATATAAGATGATTTTGCTGAATTCATTCTGCATTTCCTCCTCTTCCTCATCCCTTCACCCTCCCTTTCACTCTCCTTTTTCTATTCTGCTGATCATTCCTACGTCTTTAGGATATCTGATCACCCCCCATTTCTTTTGCTCTGTGCTCCACATATGAGAGACAACATCCAACCCTCAATTTTCTGACACTGGTTTATTTCTCTTAGCATGAAGTTCTCTATTTCTATCCATTGACCATTGAATGCCATAATTTCATTCTTCTTTATGCTGAGTAAAACTTCATGGTGTATAAAAATGTCTTTATATTTAACGCAGGTTTTTTATAGATGGCATGCAGTTGGATTTTGCTTTCTTTATCCAACTGACAGTCTGATGTTGTAAGCACTGTATTTAGACAACTCATCTTTAATAAAATTATTTGGCTAAAACAAAAATAGACCATTCAGCTTTTTTCAATTTGTTCTATCTATTCTCTGCTCTTTTTCTCTGACTTCTCTTAGCTTGAATAAACATGTTTCATATCCCACTCTATCTTCATTATTTATCTTTATTTTTGGTGGTTGCCTAAAGTTAGCAATAGAGCTCTGAAATTAATCAGAAGTCTGTCAATAGCATGATTTTCCTTAACATGTGGTTGTAAGGGCCTCAAAACAGCATATTCTCTGTTCTCTCCCACCCCCATATACTTTGCACCATCATTCCATAAATTTTACTTGTACATACATTATAAACCCACACGATTGTTATTATTTCTGTTTTAGACAGCTGTCTTTTAGAGAAGTTAAAATTAAAGGAAAATTTTTATTTTACCTTCATTTATTCCATTTAGACCACTCTTCATTTCTTTGTATAATTCATGCTTTACCTGGTATCACATTCCTTCTTACAAAATTTCTAATGATGTTTCTAACAATATAGCTCACCTGGCAATAAGTTCACTCCATTTTTGTTTGTTCATAAAGTCTTTATTCTGAATTTTGGAAAGATATTTTCACTGGATGGAGAATTCCATGTTCATTTTCATGTCATTCAACTTTTTAAAGATGTAATTCCATCGCTTTCTGGGCTGAGTAGTTTCTGATAAGAAGTCTGCTGTAGTTCTTGTGCATTTTTCACATCTCTTTTTACCTTTTATCATTTATGTGTGGCTTCATCTAGGATGTTATTTTTACATTTTTTCAACAATTTGAAGATGATTTGCTTAGATGTGTTTTATATACTTAATCCTGCTTGGTGTTGAGATTTTTCTTAACCTGTGGTTTGTGCAGGTCTTTAACTTTGGAAAATTCTCTAATATTTCTGTGGCTCTGAATTCTTTCTCCAGATTATTTGATATTATATTATAGCTCTTGGATGCCCTGTCAATCTTTTTCTTCATTCTCTTTGTGTTTCTCTTCATTTTCATTTTGTTATATCTACTTATGAGTTCTTTGAAGATGTGCATCATTACTGTTACTGTGTTCTGTGTTTCTAGGATTCCCATTTGACTTTTTGTTTTCATAATTCTTCCAAAATAACATTTAATCTTAGATGTTTAATATGTTAATCAAAATTATTTTACATTACTTTTCACTCTCAAAATCTATGTCAAATCAGAGTATGATTCTATAGATCGGTTTGTCTTTCGAAGTGTGCTTTTACATTTTTTCTTCTTTGTATCTGAGTAGCTTTTTGTTTGTTGTTTGTTCCATTAGACCGTAGAGAATGAGGAAAATAGTTTTTATGCATGAAAAGAGGCATGCCTTTTCTTCTGTTGGTTCTTTTGCGTAGGTTGTTTTTGCAAAGCACTGTTCAAGAGTCAGTCAGGGCTTGAAGCTTGGTGTTGCTATGGTTACCCTGAGTATACCACAGGCTTCAAATTCCTCTAGAGATGTCTTGTGCTTAGCCCAAGGGCTGGTTTTCCCAAAGGGTTTGAATTTTAGTTTTAGGCCTTCCCTACAAGTTGTGCTCAGTGAAAGCCAATATCTTCCAACTCTTCTGGTAATATTTCACTATTGTTTGCTACTTGATGCTTTTCAGTCTAGAGGTGGGGAGTGTTCACTGGTGATCTGATTAATTTTCAGTTTTAGAAAACCTTCATGGTATCATGGTGTGACCCATTCATTGCTGGTGTCTCTCCTGGAAATCCAAATATCATTTTTGTTTTGCTTTTCCTGTCCCCATTATCCCAAGGGTTTTGTCATTTCCCTTTGGGTTAAGGTTTTTTATTTCTACTCAGGAGATGGGTATAAAGGCACAGGGCAATGCTGTGACTCTATCACAGCAGGTGCTATTGTCTTCACTCATATCAGCCCTATGAGGAAGCAAAGGATCTTTCAGTCTTCTTGTGAGCAACTGATGGGAGTTCAAGGGGAAAAGCCTGTAAGATGATATAACCCACATCCACATGCTACCCCTAGAGGTTGAATGCTTTCTTGCAAACCTGCACATGGTACCCACCAGTTCATCAAATATTGTTCTTTCACTAACGGTGGACAAGAAGGGGAGATGAAATGGTCCTCAGAAGTGAGTAAATGCGGTTGAGACTAGAATTCTGAAAACTTGTGTTACCTTCCAAGTGAACTGATGGTCAGCAGGCCTTGCTTTTATTCTTTGTGTTAAACACATTTTCCCTATAATTGAGGTTCATATTTATATACAATAAACCATAACATTATAAGCAGGCTTATTTATTCACATATCATTTCAGTGAGTATTTTTGTTCATTTCTCTTTGTTACCAAAAAAATTATTTATTTGTAACTAAAATTATGTTCCTGTTTTCTTTCCTCCCACTCCATTCTCTTTTAAATTCCATTTTCTTCTTTATTATACTTGGAATCCCAGGTGGTGTATAAACAAATTACTTTTATCTGGCTTAATAGAGACATAATTGAATAGAAAAATAAGGTCTATAATTTCCATACTCCAGTAAAACCCTGTTTCATAATGACAAAGTTAAAAATACAAGAATGAAAAGTCAATAGGACTTAATAGCCACGTAAAGAGCAGCTAACAGAATTCACAAGCATGTTAACATTTAAAGGCACATCAGAAACAATGATCTGTTGTTTCAAACTTCTTCAACAAGGAATGAAAAACAATAAAAAGACTTTAAAAAGCATTTTGCATCTACTTAATAGAGTTCCTAAACTTTCTTTCCTTGTTGATACTAATGTCAGGAATTAGGGAAGTATAAGACCTACATAACATTGGAAATAATTTTATAGAAACTTTCATTTATTTAAAAAGCTAGTTCCCTAAAACATATCTTCTTATTCTCAAATCATCCCTAACACTTTTCTAGAATTAATTCAAACCATATATAACTGAAAAGTCAAAAGTAGAGATTCACTTTCATGGTGAAGATGGTCACAGGCTAGGTAATGAGAACTTGCTGAGGTGTTGCTGCTGTCAATCAAACCCTAATGATCACCTCCCAGGAGCTAAAACCCTTTACTACCCTAGTGAACCCATCATAGCAGCATCTGATCAACAAGGTTACCAACTCTAAGGCTTCCAATTTTTTTTCACTAAAAAAAAAAGTAGATTCCCCCAAAGAGGAAACCATTCGTACTTTTGCTTCTCAGAAGAAAGAAGTTTCTGAGAAGGATAAGTTAAGTAGCTCTTCAGGGTTTTTCAACAATTCCTTCCCATCAATGACTGCAGTATCTGGGTCCACAGCAGTTGTATGCAGTGGGAAAAGATGAAACCCTTTTTCATTTCTATGATGTCACTTAGAAGTTTGTCTTAGCTAACTTTTATGAGTTTATTATAAAGGATTCAATTCAGGAACAGGCAAATGCAGCAATTTCATAGGGCAAAATATGGGGGAAGTGACACAGAATTTCCATGACCTCTTGGGGACTCTACTTTGTAGCACCTCCCTGTGATCACCAATCTGGCAGCTCTGTACATTGTTTAAAATTTTTTATCTTGAAAAACAGTGATATGTTGAGGAGTGCTACTAATTACAAAAGGCAGCTAAGAAAAGATAAAGTCACATCAAAAAGATCCAGTTAACAGTTTACTTCCCCAGGTTCTATTTTTGCTGTGATTCAATGTTTCATGGATCATGTATTATGGAAAAACAGTGAAATATATAGACCTTAAGGAAGTGCCCTTCACTCCTATTAATAAAAGATGAATAAACTTCAGTCAGCAAGACTACAAAACCTGTAACTGTGTAATCCCAGAGTATCTCAAAAAATAAACTACCCCTGACGTTCTAGAAATACTGACTGACCATTATAAGAAGGAAAGCTAAGAAACTCCACAAATGCATATACCATATGCCCCCGGTAAGCAAATGCTCCTGTTCCCTCTCTTTCTGCAGGCACCCGTCTCTTCTCACATTTTCTTAGTGGGTTACCCTGAGACTCCAGCTCAATGACAGTTCCCAGAAAAGCTATTATATTGCAATTTGTCTGACTTCTTTCTTTTTGCAATGTTTGGGGTATCATTATTTCTAAGTATTATAGGAAATAAAGACATAAATAAAAAAGGTTCCTTCCTGACGAAGATGTATGCATGAAAAGAGGGAAATAAGACAAGGACAAAGTTAAACTGCCATTGATTTAGACCTGAGACCTTTTTAAAAGAATCCACCTTAGGTCTCAAGAAAGAGGTAACATTTGGGCCAGTCCTCAAAAGGCAAGATTTCAGCAAGAGCAGAAGATAACAGAATAAATACAACCCAAATTGAGGGGATTTAGAAGAGTCCAGGACAGTTAAGGAAGTTTCACTCCATGGTGAGTTGCCCCCACTGCTTCTGGGCAGCAGCACATCATGGCTCCAGCACACAACTTATGGACAAAAAGCAGAAAGACCAGGATCTCCTTGCAACATGACCACCCCCGCATTGACCTAAGACCTTTCAATGGCCACACCTCTTAAAGGTCCCACACCTCTCAATAGCACCAGCATCTAGGGACCAAGCCTTCAACACATGGACCTTTGGGGAACATTTCAGGTCCAAACTATAGTAATGCACTTTAAAAGAAAAAAGGTGAAATGGGGGACATTCCTATCTGCTCAAAGACTGTGAATAGTCTACTGACAGCCAGATATGTGAGCTCTGCATGGGAGTCTTGTCTGGCCAGGCTCTGATGACACACTAATTACATTTTGTAGAGTGTTAACCTCCATCCCCAGCAGGCATTCCCTCCTGAACCTTACACCTCCTTATGTTTAGCAGATACATTCCCAAGGCAATGATACTCTCAGCAGAGGCTATGGCTCACACTTGTTCTTATCCATGTGGTCATACATAACTCTCATTCAAGCATATGATAGTGTTTGAGTGAGCTACAGAGGATTCCTGCTCAAAGCAACACTTGGTTAGTTATTTTCTTGAAGAGCTGGGCTAGTCCTTTTGTACAACTGGATTTTCCAGCATCTGCAGTGTGGGATGAATGGAGTGGGATTTAAATTATCCTATAGGCATCAGGAAGGTACGTTCCTGTGCCCCCCAACACTGCCAATGGGTGACTTAAGAGATATTGAAGAACCACCTGCATTTAGCTGCATAGAGAACCAATGAAAGTATGAGTTGGAAGGTAGGAAATGCCCATCTAGTTCATTTGTCTTGCATTAAGGCTTTTCCATCTTCAAAATCTGCTTTTAAATAGAAAATTTCTGGACTGGTAACATTTAATCAATAAAATATATACTTCATGAGTATTAAGTTTATTATGACATTTTAAAAGTTTTTCCTTCCTCACCTCAATTCAGAAATAATGGTGAGTTTGTTAGAACCAGTGGCTCTACGATTGCCTCATGATAGCCAGGCTCAGTGCTCATGCCTTTACTCCCAGCAGATTGGAAGGCTGAGGCAGGAGGATTGCATGTTCAAAGTCAGCCTCAGCAATTTAGTGAGGCCCTAAGTAACTTAGAGAGACACTGTCTCTAAATAAAATATATCTTAAAAAGGGCTGTGGATGTAGCTTAGTGATTAGGCACCCTGGGTTCACTCAATTACAAAAGGAAAAGAGATAGATAATTTTAGTAATTATACCTAATATGTGATAACTTATCATTTTCTAAATTCCACATTTTAATTACTTTAAATATTGTCACCAGAGTCTTTCCATAACTATAGGTTCAGGAATATCATTATTACCATTTCAAGGAACATTGAAAACTGAACACCTTGTTTTCCTAAAATTGAACATGAGGATATGAGAAGATGGATATGATAATTAGCTTGACTGTGGTGATTCTTTCACAATGTATACATATTCCCAATCATCAGATTGTACACTGTAAACACCCAAGATGTTTTTAAATTGTATCTCAATAAAGTGGAAAAAATGAAATAAGCCAAAGAACTTTTTAAAAAATTATACATGAGAATGTGGCAAAATCTGAGCACCCATTTCTGCCTCCATAGTTCATGGGTTTCTCAGCATCATTTTGCCTCTAACTAAGAGGAAAAGGCTTGTCATCAAAATGCTTTTTGGGCTGGTGTGATGGCACAGACCTGTAATCCCCACAGCTCAGGAGGCTGAGGCAGGAGAATTACAAATTCAAAGCCAGCCTCAGCAACTTAGTGAGGCCCTCAGCAACTTACTGAGACCCTGTCTCAAATTAAAAAATAAAAATGGGTCGGGGATGTGGCTCAGAGATTAGGCACCTCTGGGTTCAATCCCTGGTGCAAAAAAAAAAAATTGGGGGGGGGGGCAGGTATTTGAGACATAAAAAATGAGATTTCTGAGAAATATGAGCTATGGGATTACTTTGCCCACAGGGGGACAAAGAGGAATGTGATAATCCTCAGAAGTGACTGAACATGGAGTGTGGTGGAAGGACCTGGGTTGCAGAAAACTCCACTGTCCATGTCCCACAAAGAGATAGAGATTCTCAAACAAAACCAAACAGATATCCTTGACATGAAGGAGACAATAAATCAAATAAAAAACTCAATGGAAAGCATCACCAAAAGACTAGACCACGTGGAAGATAGAACCTCAGACAATGAAGACAAAATATTTAATCTTGAAAATAAAGTCGCCCAAACAGAGAAGATGGTAAGAAATCATGAACAGAATCTCCAAGAACTATGGGACATCATGAAAAGACCAAATTTAAGAATTATTGGGATTGAGGAAGGCACAGAGATACAAACCAAAGGAATGAACAACCTATTCAATGAAATAATATCAGAAAATTTCCCAAACTTGAAGAATGAAATGGAAAATCAAATACAAGAGACTTACAGAACACCAAATGCACAGAATCACAACAGATCCACACCAAGGCACATTATAATGAAAATGCCTAACATTCAAAATAAAGAGATGATTTTTTTTTGAGAGAAAAGCATCAGATTACATATAAGGGGAGACCAATACAGATAGCAGCCGACTTCAGACTCTAAAAGCTAGAAGGGCCTGGACCAACATATTTCAAGCTCTGAAAGAACATGGTTGCCAACCAAGAATCCTATACCCAGCAAAACTAACCTTCAGATTTGAAGATGAAATAAAATCCTTCCATGATAAACAAAAGTTAAAAGAATTTACAAATAGAAAGCCTGCACTACAGAATGTTCTCAACAAAATATTCCATGAGGAGGAAATGAAAAACAAAAATGGAGGTCAGCAAAGGGAGGAACTACCTTAGAGAAAAACCACTCAAAGGAGAAACCAAGCCAAGTTAAAAACCAAAAATAAGCCAAATGACTGGGAATACAAATCATTTCTCAATAATAACCCTGAACGTTAATGGCCTAAACTCATCAATCAAAACACATAGACTGGCAGAATGGATTAAAAAGAAAGACCCAAAAATATGCTGCCACAAGAAACTCATCTCATAGAAAAAGATATCCACAGACTAAAGGTGAAAGGATGGGAAAAAACCTACCATGCACATGGACCCAGTAAAAAAGCAGGGGTTTCCATCCTTATATCAGATAAAGTGGACTTCAAGCCAAAGTTAATCAGAAGGGATAAAGAAGGACATTTCATACTGCTTAAGGGAAGCTTAAATCAGGAAGACATAACGATAGTAAATATTTATGCCCCAAACAATGGTGCATCACTGTACATCAAACAAATCCTTCTCAAATTCAAGAATCACACAGACCACCACACAATAATTCTGGGTGACTTTAAGGCACCGCTGTCACCACTAGATAAATCTTCCAAACAAAATCCAACCAAAGAAACCATAGAACTCAATAACACAATCAATAACCGAGACTTAATAGACATATATAGAATATTTCATCCATCAATGAGCGAATTCACTTTCTTCTCAGCAGCACATGGAAACTTCTCGAAAATAGACCATATGTTATGCCACAAAACAGCCCTTAGGAAATGCAAAAAAATAATGATACTGCCTTGTGTTCTATCAGATCATAACGGACTGAGAGTAGAAATCAATGACAAAATAAAAAAGGAAATTACTCCAACACATGGAGCCTAAATAATATGCTATTGAATGAAACATGGATAAAAAAAAAAAAAACATCAGGGAGGAGATTAAAAAATTCTTAGAAGTCAAAGAGAATGATGACACAACATATCAAAATCTCTGGGACACTATGAAAGCGGTACTAAGAGGAAAATTCATTGCATGGAGCGCATTCCGGAAAAGAATGAAAAATCAACAATTAAATGACCTAACATTACAGCTCAAAGCCCTAGAAAAAGAAGAAAAGAAAACAGCAAAAGTAATAGAAGACAGGAAATAATTAAAATCAGAGCTGAAATCAATGAAATTGAAACAAAAGAAACTATTCAAAAACTTGACAAAACAAAAAGTTGGTTCTTTGAGAAAGTAAACAAAATAGATAAACCCTTAGCCACACTAACAAAGAGAAGGAGAGAGAAGACTCAAATTACTAAAATACATGATGCAAAAGGAAATATAACAACAGACACCACTGAGATACAGAACATAATGAGAAGCTACTTTGAAAATCTGTATTCCAACAAAATAGAAACTACTGAAGACATTGACAAATTTCTAGAGACATATGCTCCTCCCAAATTGAACCAGGAGGACATACATGATTTAAACAGATCAATATCAAGCAATGAAATAGAAGAAGCCATTAAAAATCTACCACCCAAGTAAAGCCCAGGACCAGACAAATTCTCAGCCGAATTCTACGAGACCTTCAAAGAAGAACTCATTCCAATACTTCTCAAAATATTCCAGGAAATAGAAAAGGAGGGTACCCTACCGAACTCATTCTATGAAGCTAATATCACCCTCATAATCAAACCAGGAAAAGACACATCAAGGAAAGAAAATTTTAGACCAATATCCTTGATGAATATAGATGCTAAGATCCCTAACAAAATATTGGCAAACCGTATCCAAAAACATATTAAGAAAATTGTGCACCACGATCAAGTGGGGTTCATCCTGGAATGCAAGGATAGTTTTACATCCGTAAATCAATAAATGTAATCCATCATGTCAATAGACTTAAGGAAAAGGATCATATGGTTATTTCAATTGACGCAGAAAAAGCGTTTGACAAAATACAACACCCCTTCATGCTCAAAACACTAGAAAAAATAGGGATAGTAGGAACATACCTGAACACTGTAAAGGCTATTTATGTTAAGCCCATGGCCAACATCATTCTTAATGGAGAAAAACTGAAACCATTCCCTTTAAAAACGGGAACAAGACAGGGATGTCCTCTTTCACCACTTCTATTCAACATTGTCCTCGAAACTCTAGCCAGAGCAATTAGGCAGACTAAAGAAATTAAAGGGATACGAATAGGAAAAGAGGAACTTAAGCTGTCACTATTTGCGGATGACATGATTCTATATTTAGAGGATCCAAAAAACTCCTCCAGAAAACTTCTAGACCTCATCAATGAATTCAGCAAAATAGCAGGCTATAAAATCAACATGCATAAATCTAAAGCATTTTTATACACAAGCAACAAAACAGCTGAAACGGAAATGAGGAAAACAACTCCATTTGCAGTAGCCTCAAAAAAAAAAAAAAAAAAAAATACTTGGGCATCAATCTAACCAAAGAGGTAAAAGATCTCTACAATGAAAACTACAAAACATTGAAGAAAGAAGTTGAGGAAGACGTTAGAAGATGGAAAGATCTCCCATGTTCTTGGATAGGCAGAATTAATATTGTCAAAATGGCCATACTACCAAAAGTGCTATACAGATTCAATGCAATTCCAATTAAAATCCCAATGATGTACCTTACAGAAATAGAGCAAGCAATCGTGAAATTCATCTGGAAGAATAAGAAACCCAGAATAGCTAAAGCAATCCTTAGCAGGAAGAATGAAACAGGGGGTATCGCAATACCAGAACTTCAGCTATACTACAAAGCAATAGTAACAAAAACAGCATGGTATTGGCACCTAAATAGACAGGTAGATCAATGGTACAGAATAGAGGACACAAGACACAAACCCAAATAAATACAATTTTCTCATACTAGTCAAAGGTGCCAAAAATATGCAATGGAGAAAAGATAGCCTCTTCAACAAATGGTGCTGGGAAAACTGGAAATCCATATTCAACAGAATGCAATTAAACCCCTATCTCTCACCCTACACAAAACTCAACTCAAAATGGATCAAGGACCTTGAAATCAGACCAGAGACCCTGCACATTATAGAAGAAAAAGTAGGTCCAAACCTTCAACTTGTTGGCTTAGGATCAGACTTCCCTAACAGGACTCCCATAGCACAAGAAATAAAAGCAAGAATCAACAACTGGGATAGATTCAAACTAAAAAGCTTTCTCTCAGCAAAGGAAACTATCAGTAATGTGAAGAGAGAGCCTACAGAGTGGGAGAATATCTTTGCCACTCATCCTTCAGATAGAGCACTAATTTCTAGAATCTATAAAGAACTCAAAACACTCTACACCAAGAATACAAATAAGCCAATCAACAAATGGGCTAAGGAAATGAACAGACACTTCACAAAAGACAATGTACATGCATTCAACAGATATATGAAAAATTGTTCACCATCTTTAGTAATAAGAGAAATGCAAATCAAAACTACACTAAGATTCCATCTCACTCCAATTAGAATGGTGATTATCAAGAATACAAGCAACAATAGGTGTTGGAGAGGATGTGGGGAGAAAGGTACACTCATACATTGCTAGTGGGACTGCAAATTATTGCAGTCACTCTGGAAAGCAGTATGGAGATTCCTTAGAAAACTTTGAATGGACCTACCATTTGACCCAGCTATCCCACTCCTTGGCCTATACCCAAAGGACTTAAAATCAGCATACTTCAGAGATACAGCCACATCAATGTTCACAGCGGCTCAATTCACAATAGCCAGACTATGGAACCAACCTAGATGCCCTTCAATTGATGAGTGGATACAGAAACTGTGGTATATATATATATATATATATATATATATATATATATACACACACAATGGAATATTACTCAGCTACAAAGAATAATAAAATTATGGCATTTGCAGGCAAATGGATGAAATTGGAGAATATCATGTTAAAAAATCCAAAAGAGGAATGATCTCACTGATAAGCGGATGATGACACTTAATGGGGGGTGGGAGGGGGGCAAGAATGGAGGAAGGAGGGACTGTATAGAGGGAAAAGAGAGGTGGGAGCGGTGGGGGGGAGGAAAAAATAACTGAATGAATCAAACATCATTACTTTATGTAAATATATGAATATGAAAATGGTATGCTGTTACTCCATGTACAAACTGAAATAACATGTATCCCATTTGTTTACAATAAAAATAAATTAAAATAAATAAATAAATATTTTATTTAGAGACAGGGTCTGGCTGAGTTGCATAGGGCCTTACTAAGTTGCTGAGGCCGGCTCTGAACTCTGGATCCTCCTGCCTCAACCTCCTGAGTCTCTGGGATTATAGGCGTATGTCACCATGCTCAGTTAACATTTTCCAGTTGCCTCAAAAAGTACATTCCTATTCAAAACCACACTTTTGTAAACTCATCAGATATTGTTATCTCCATATAACAGATACGATAGCAAAGGCAGACTTTCATAGTATCATATGTTTGTTACCAGAGCCAAGATTTTTTAACTCAATTTGCTATTTAAGACATTTCTAAAATCAGAGTTGATTTACCTTGGGGAGGCCTGGAAATGTGTTTCAGGAGTTTATGAGCTCTCCTAGACATATGTTCTGATATTTTGTGTGATTAGTTCAATGATAATTAGAGACAGCCATATAAGCATGAAATCTTCTATTTTTACTGTTTTTTTATTAGTTCATTTTTGTTTTATATATTAGGGTTTGTTTTGACATATTTATACAAGCATAGACTATAATTTACTCCAATTCAGTCCCCAGTACTTCTTCCTTTCTCATAAAAGGAATATTCCTTATAGAAATATTTTATATCTATATTGTTCCAATATGGTATCCACTAGCCATATATGGTTCTTGAGCATTTTTTTATGTATTTTATGCAAGTGAGGGACAAACATTTTAATGACATTTAAGTTTTTTTTTTTTTAAGTTGTAGTTATAAATGGACACAGTACCTTTATTTATTTATTTTTATGTGGTGCTGAGAATCAAACCCAGGGCCTCACATGTGCTAGGCAAGCACTGTACCACTGAGCCACAACCCCAGTCTGACATTTAAGTTTAATATTAATAGACACATGTGCTTATGGCTACCACATTGAACAACACAACATCTAGATCAGAGGACCACAAGCTACAGCCATAGGTCATAGTTGATCTGCTTTTATAAAATCAAGCCTAGGTAGGACATGGTACCTGTACTTAACAGTGTTGTCTAGCTCTGCTTTTGTGCCGCCATGGCAGATCTGAGTACCTGTGACCAGGGCATAGCATCCCTCAAAGCCTAAAATATGTACTCCTGGACTTAAAACAAAACAAAACAAAAAAAGCCTGCCAACCCCTGGTCTATATGGCTGCTGTAAACCTGCTCAGCTCTGGATTTGCACCATCTTGATTTGAGCAAGGAAGAAGAGATAGGAAACTTGAACAGCAACATTAGCATAGCCATACTGAGTGCACAATGACCTGCTTGGAAGCAGTCAGTACTATATTCATGTGACAATGGACACTGAGGTGAGGTCAGTTTTGTACACCAGCTCATTAATAGAAAATAGAATATACATAAATATACAAATGAAAATTTGTCTCTAATTCACTCAGTAATCAGACTTGATATTAATTTAATTTGGATTTTTAACTACTCTCTTCAGTTAAACAAGATCACAATATGTGCATTCATAAGGATGTACATTAAAAGCAGTGCTTGAGAACTAATTAATGGTAGAGTTTGGGTTAAAGATGAGTTTGGTTATCCCAAATCTAGCTGAGAAAGCCTTAGGCTACTAATAACATTTTATATAATATGCTATGAAGGCAAGCTTTAGTACTGTTTAAAAAAAAAAAGAGAGAGAGAACTGAAATAAATTAACTATCAGAAGATCCAAATTTCTGTACTTCTATTATTAACCTCTACATTAGCACTTTTGTTTCAGCCAAATGAGATTATCACATTTAATTAGTGGTAGTAATTTGAATTTTGCATGATTTATAGCCTTGTTTGCTTTTATTGTGTACATATGTTTCAAACTTGTAAGCAAAGGGAAAAAATAAAGGAAAAGAAGGAAACATAAATGAGAATGGAAAGTATCAAAAGGCACTGGAAGTCCATCTATAGGTCTCTAAGACACACGGACATATGATAAAGACCCCTAACCCTAAATCTCCTCTCCATTCTCCCCGATAGTTGTAGTGAATTTGGACCACATATGAAATCATGAACTTATTCCAACTATTCTTTTATAAAATTTAAAAAAATGTGTTTGCAATAAGTTCAGAGATATTTAGATGAAAGAAACAGAGTAAGAACAAAGTGTCATTATGGCTAATAAAATTACACAAATAGCTCTGGTGACCCACAGAAAAGAAGCCAGCTTTAGTCTTCACATCAAAGCAAAAAGCACCAGACACTGAGCCTTCTCCACGACATCCACTTAGTTCAAAGGAGGAAAAGTGCCCATCAACGGACACGTGGACAAAGAAAATGGGGTACATACACACAACGGAGTTTTATTCAGTCATAAGAAGAGGAAATTACATCATTTGCAGGAAAATGGATGGAACTTGAGATCATTATGTGAAGACACATAAGCCAACCTCAGAAGGCCAAGGGGTTATATTTTTTCCTTTCGTAGGTGGAAGTTAGAGAGGAAAAGGAAAGGGAAGGGATGGTCTCAGGAAAATCAAGGGGGTATCAGTAGAGTAGAGGAGAGGGACCAGGGGAGGGAAGAAGGAAGAGAAAGGAGAAATATTGCAGAATGAGAGTGGTCAGATTATGTCGTGCCATCATGTACAGGTGCAAATATGTAACAACAAATCGCACTATCATGTACAACTGCAATGCACCAATAAAAAATATGAAAAAACGTATCTTCTGACCTTTGCCACAGCTGTAATCTACCTATAAGGAGATAAGCAGAGATAAGCAAGATGCCCACCCTCTGCCCCAATCTATTAAAGCCGATCAAGAGGAAATGGGTTTTCCATTCTCTCTCATTTGTTTCATTCTTATGAACACGAAATAAGCAACACAGGCAAAAGATAAACAGCTCCTAAAGCTGTAAAATAGTTACAGGGGAAAAAGAATCTAAACTGAGCTTCTTTCTCACTTCATATTATGCCAGTATAATCTGGCATGACATGGGATCACCCGTCATCAAAATGTTCTTCAATATTTCACAATAAAGTATTTTAAAGTGGCGATGATCACTTACTGCATAATATCGAAAGTGACTTCAGAAATGAGGTCATAAAAATAGATTGCTAAGTTATACCTACCTGTTAACAAATTTAAAGAGGTATGAAATTACAAACCTATTTCTTGAGCTCACAGTTCATCTCTGAACCCCTCTTGCAAACAAATCTCAGATGACCTCCCACAAAGAACTTAAAAACAATGTCACAAATTATTTAACTCTTATGTGATATTAGATATCATTAGATCCTGCAGCATCAACTCTGTAAGAGCCAATAAACAAGAATAGCAAACAGCACCTTGAACAAAAATCCATAACTGAGTTTTGCCAAAAAATCTCTTTCCTGCATTGATGAGGAAGGGCATTTCCTAGGATTAGGCACAAACTCATTGCTCTACTTGGGTTTTTTTTTTTTTTTTTTTTTTCTATTTTGTAGTATGCTAATTAAGGAAAGAGACCAGGTCACTCAGCTGTGTAGTTTAATCCTGTCTGATGTTAATCCTTTTTCTATTAAAAAAATCTCCATCTATATTGAAGACTTCATCACAAGGAAGAATAAGAAATATTTGAAACTCTTGAAAAGTACCCAAAGAAAAAGCAAATTTACCCACATGTAGAAGAACATGTATACTTATCTTCAAATAGGAAGAGGCTTCAAATGCATTAAATCTATAAATAAAATGTACCCCAATCATTGGTGGTTCAGTAAGGAAGTAAAACCCTATTCACCTTTGAAAGGGAGGCCATGCTGCACTTACATGCAACTTGGAATAAATTATTTGCTAAGTTCCTGAGGCTAGCTGAAAACTCTGGATCCTCCTGCCTGGGCCTCCTGAGCCACTGGGATGGTAGGCATACACCACCACACCCTGCTCACTTTGTGAATTTGGTCTCCCAAAGTCTCACCAGGTTTTTAGGGTGATGAACAGAGAAAAATCCCTTCCACTTTCTGACAGGGGTGTGAGAAAAATGACCACTTAAAATGTACTGAGATCTTTCCTCAATAAACAACAAAAACAAAAACAAAAAAGCAGAGTCTAACCAACATGATTTTTACCTGAGTTTGAATAACAAGATAGAAAGAAAAAAACCAACTCTAGTACAGTCTAGCTTTCAATATGGGGGAAGGGAAATACTTAACTCCGGCTTCTTTAGGCGTTGCTGCAATGCCCGAGCAGGTGAGGTTTGGGAGAAGTGCTTGTGAAGGGGCCCATCCCATGAAAACTCCAATGCCTAACCACTGGGCTGCAGAACGCTCCTCTCCCCATGCCTTCCCACCACATCCACGGGCTTCTGTGGAGTAGTGGGGTTGCAGCTGAAAAGAACCGCAAGGCTCCTTTTCTAGTGTAGAGGGAGTCTGGGAAACAGAAAGCCAAGCAAGGGCAGAGAGGGGAAAGTACAGAATAACACTGAGGGTTACAATGAGGATACAGGCCTTGGCCAGTCTGTCATGACATGGGAGTGAACTTTCTGTCATTGAGAAAAATGCCTGTGGTAACCACTTGCAGATGGGAGAGGTTCATTTTAGCTCATGGCCTCAGACATGTCAATCCATGGTAGCTTGCACCTGTTGCTTTAGGGCCTGTGGTGGCACAGTACATCCCAACAGGAATGTGTGACAGAGGAAGCTTATTAACCTTTGGGTAGCTGGAAAGCAGAGAGAGAGAGAGAGAGAGAGAGAGAGAGAGAGAGAGAGAAGATGGAGCCAGGGTCCCAGTACCCGCTTCAAGTTCACACACCAGCAACCTAACTTCCTTCTCCTATGCCCCACCTCCTAAAGGTTCCACCCCACCCTCCAATAGCAGCACAGGCTGGGGACCAAACTGTCAGCACATGAGGCTTTGGGGGACATTCCAGGGCCAAACTACAGCACCAACTTTCAACAGAAACTATCATCCATGCAAAAAGGCTCACAACACATCAGAAGAGACTGAGCCCCTCACAAGGGCCCCACCCTCAAGAGATCCTCTAAATCTAGTTACCTCCCAAAGGCTCCATCTCCAAATTATCATCACACTGACAATTAGGGCTTGAACATGTATATTTTGAGGGAACACTATTTAGTCCATAGCAACTGAAACTCTAAGGCAACCAGTATGTTTTTTTTTTTTTTTTTCCTTAAGTGTATTATAGGTGAAGAGGAGAAAAAATGGAATCATAAAATTCATGATTAAATCCAAAGAAGGTATGGAACCCATTCCCCAATTAGATAATAAGTAGAAAAAATGATGACATTTGGATCATGACATGATCCCCTCCTGTGTCACACTTTCCAATAGATTCTGACCATGTGAGAATAAGGAACATTATTTTATTTACTAATCTCCTTAACACATCAACTGATTATAAAAGGCCAAGAGTATATGCAGGGAGATCAAGGACAGAGACTGATTGACCCAGGGTGACAGCGGCAAGGATGAAAGACCTGGGAAGATTTTATTGACATTATTTTATAGCTTAACAATGTTACTTTCTCTCATTTAAAAATGTAACGAACATATTGCACAGTACCAACTATGATGAATGCCTGAACATTTCTAAATAGCTCCAGCTTCATAAAATGCTTGAGTCAATGTTGTTAACATCTCTCCTGTCCGTTCAAACACACAAAACTCCTGCAATTTTAAATAGCTCCTCAAAGCAAAAGTGAATGGGAAAACTGAATTTCAATGAAACTAGATCTAGATACTCTGTGTTTTGAAAGGTGTCACAGCTAATTAGCTGAGGTATCTCATTTCAAATTATGCGCTTTGGCATCACATCAAGTTTTAGTTTTGAGGATCTTTAATATTTTATCACAAGAGTATATGATAGGGGTGGGAGTGCAATTCAGGGGCAGGAGCTCACCTAGCATGAGTGAGGCCCTGAATTCGATCTCCAGCATTGCAAAAAGAAAAGAACCAGAAGAAAGTGTATTAAAAAGCTGGGTGCTGCATGTCTGTAATCCCAGAGGTTCAGGAGACTGAGGCAGGAGGACTGCAAGGTCAAAGCCAGCTTCAGCAAAGCCTCAGCAACTTAGTGAGGCCCTAAGCAACTCAGCAAGACCCTGTCTCTAAGCAAAATATTAAAAAGGGTTGGGGATGTGGCTCAGTGGTTAAGTGTGCCCGGGTTCAAACCACTGGTACAAAAAAAAAATACATATTACACATATTTGCACCCGTATCACCCATATTCACAGATATGCTTACAATGGAACGGATGGACAATTTCATGTTCATCGCACAGTGGAACTCGGGGGAATCTTGAAGACACTAGGCAAGTGAAAGAAGCCAGTCAGAAAAGGACAAATAAATAATTTACTTATTTGAGATTCTTACGCTGGTCAAATAATAGAGGCAGGAAATAGGCGTGGACAGAGTGGAGGAAAGGAGAAAGTGAGGAGTTTCTGTTTAATGCATGCAGCTTTGTAGTGTGCAAAGACGAAAATATTGTGGAGATGGATAGTAGGGATGGTTGCACAATAATGTGAGTAATGTCAAGGGACTTAAAGCCACTGAACTGTAAGCTTAAAAATGGTTCAAAGGCAAATCTTATGTTTTGTGTATGTTACCATGGTTTTAAAAATAAAGGGAATTTAGAAGTTCTGAAGGTGGATGCTTTTAATGATGGTAGAAGCACATGATATACTTGATGCCAGTGAACTGTGCTCTTTAAAAAAGGCTAAAATGGTAAATTATAGACATATCTAGCTTGCATATATTATCACAATTTAAAAGCACATAAACTTTTTTTTAAAAGAGAGAATTCTGGAAAAGAATGAAATATTAAAAAAAAGAGAAAGGAAAAGAGAACAACAGTATCAAAAAGAAACCAGTTAATTACATGGGCTATATCATTTCAACTATATCAACAGCCAATTTAAATGTGAAAAAATCTAAATATATCGATTAAAACACAGAGACTGCCAGAGTGCATTAAAAATAATACCTAACAATGTATTATCTATATGAAACTTACTTTAAATATCATTGCACAGAGAGATTGAAAGTAAAGATTTGGAGAAAGTATACCATACTAACACTAATCAGAAGAACACTGAAGTAGAGGCTACGGTAGTAGGTAGTAGCTTAGTGGTACAGTGCTTCTCTAGCACCTGTGGGGCACTGGGTTTGAATTTCAGCACCACATATAAATAAATAAAAGTCCATCAACAACTAAAAAATATATTTTAAAAAAAGAAAGCTGAAGTAGCTATATAAATTTTAGACTAAGTCAATGTCACAGCAAGATAAATTAGCATTGATAAGGAGGAATAGTGCTTAATGATAAAGGGGATATTTCTTCAAGAAGATATAGCATTCCTTATGTGTATGTACCTAACAGCAGAGTATGAAAATATGTGATCCAAAAACTGATCAAAGTATAAGAATAATGAGACAAAATCACTATTATGTAAGATCCAAGACTTCAACACCCTTCTATTAGTAATTGACAGATCCAGCAGGCAGAAAAATCAGTCACTATATAGTTATGGGAACATTATCATCAATCAACCTGATCATAATATTTATAGCTGCTTCATCCAACAATAGAATACACATTCCTTAAAAGCTGACGGAACCAAACAGAATACATTCTGACCCACACAATATACCTTAACCTATTTAAAAGAACGGAAATCATAGAAAGTAAAGCACTCTGACCATGATGAAGTTCAAATAGAAACAAAGAACAGAAAAATGGCTGAATTAAACCCACATATTCAGTGATTCAACATTACACTTCTAAATAACAATGGGGTCCATAAAGATGTCTCAAAAGCTGGGTGTGGTGGCACAAGCCTGTAATTCTAGCGGCTCAAGAGGCTGATGCAGAAGGACTGTGAGTTCAAGGCCAGCCTCAGCAACTAAAAGAGACCCTGTGCAACTTGCTGAGAACTTGTCTCAAAACAAAACATAAAAAGGGGTGGGGATGTGGCTCAGTGGTCAAGTGCCCCTGAATTAAATCCCCAGTACCAAAAAACTAAGAAATAAAAAAATAAAAAAGGAGTCTCAAAATAGGATAAAAATACGTTTTAACTGCATGCACATAAAAATGCAATTTATCTAAATATATAGTATACCGAAAAAGCTGTGCTTGGGGAAAATTTGGAACACTGAATGTATCTATTATAAAAAAGAAAGATATGAGACCAGTAATCTAAAATTCTACTTTGGGAAATCAGAAAATAAAGAAGAGAAATTTATGTCCAAATAAGACATAATAAATAAAATAATAAAAAAATTAAAGCAGAAATCAATTACTTTTGAAAAAATATAGAAAAAAATCAATAAATTCAAAATCTGATTGTTTGAAAAATAACAAAACTGATCAATGTCTAGCCAGGCTAACCAAATAAAAGAGAAAGGATGCAAATTACTAATATCAGAAATGAAACAGGCACCATTACTCTGCAAACCATGGACATACAACAGATAATAAAGGGATATTTTGATCAGTTGTCTGTCTACCAATTTGATACATAAAATGAATCAGTCCCTTGAAAGAAGCAATCTACCAAAACTTACAGTAGGAGAGATGGATGATATGAATTAACTAATATCTATTAAAGTAATTCAGTAAAAAAAAAAACAAAAACAAACAAACAAAAAAAAAAAAAACAGAATAAACTTCCAAAAGGGGAAGCACCAGGCTCAAGGGGGTTTGCTGTTGATTCTACCTACATTTAAGGAAAAAGCAACACCAACTATCCACATACTCTTCCAAAAGACAGAAACAGATTGTATACTTCCAACTTCCTCAATTGAGGCATTACCCTAATTTAAAAAAAAAAATGAACAAAGACGCTAAATAAAAGGAAAAATACAAATATCACTCATAAATATAAATGTAAAAATCCTCACCAAAATATTAGCAAATCTAGTCCAACAAAGAATGAAAGAATTACACGTCATGATTCAGTGAGATTGATTCACATAGGCAAAACTGTTTCCACACTGGAAAATCAACTAATGTATTCCATCCCATCAACAAGCTAAAGAAGCAGAGACACCAGAGGACATCAATAGATATTGCAGAAAAGGCATTTGATAAAATCCAAACCCCATTCGTAATAAAACACTGTCAGCAAATTATGAATAGAGAAGAAGGTCTTCCATCTCATAAGGAACATCTTTCTAAAAATCTACAGTCAACGTCATATTTAATGGTGAGAAACTAGAGGTTTTCCCTCTAGACCAGGAACAAGGAAAGATATCCGCACGGACTCAACCTCATTCTGAAAGTCCTAGGTAACCCAACAAGATCAGGACAAGGCAATGAAAGGCATGCTAGTATGGAAAGAAGAAATGAAACCATGCTTGTTCCCCTAAGACATGGTTATCTATATAGAAAATGGCAAAGAATTGCCGGCTGGGGTTGTGGCTCAGTGAGGGAGCGCTTGCCTAGCATGTGTGAGGCACCAGATGAAAATAAATAAATAAATAAAGGTCCATCAACTAAAAATATATATAAAAAAAATTTTTAAATCATGCTTTGCATGAAAAGTCCTATTACAAAATTAATTTCGATTGTCTAGATCAGCAAAAGTAGTTTGAACACTCAATTAGCCCTATTTTTATATTCTAATTACCAAGTCTTCAAAAGTAGGAAGGACATCTGATTTCCTACTGCTATCATAAAATAAATTCCTCTTTCCTCCCCTCCCCCAAAAAAAGAAAATAGCAAAGAATTAATTTAACATCAACAAAAACCACCTAGAACTATTAAGTGATTATAATAAGGTTGAGGATTTCAAAGTTGATACACAAAAGTCAATGACTTTCTTTGTATAAACAACTGCAATTTGAAAATAAACACACCACCATATTAACACCCAAAGAATTAAATGTGAGGCATAGATTTATAAAATATGTACATGATCTACATGGTAAAAACTATAAAACTGATTTTAAGCAGTTAAAGAAGAAAAATAAATGAAAAGCTATTAAAGGCTCTTGACTAGGAAGACTCATTATTGTCAAGACATCAGTTCTTTCCAATGTAATTTATAGGTGTAAAGTAATTCCATATTGATGTTGATATTTTGAATATCAACAATCTGATTCTAAAGTTTATAGGGAAGAACAAAAGGCCCAGGATAGCCAACCCCAGAGTGAAAGGAAGTTAGAGACCTGACACTATCAGACTTTAAGACCCACTGCACAAGTACAGGAATCGAGACAGGTGGTGGTGTTGAAAGAACAAATGTATCAGTGGACCAGAAGAGAATGATCAAACTCCACTCACACATATAATCAACTAGTCTTTGTCACAGGAACAAAGCCAGCTCAAATGTAAAAAGGACAGTCTTTTCAACAAATAGTGCTACATCTATGTTAAAAAAAAAATTGAAAGGACCTAAGATAATGAATTTATACCTTTCACAAAAAATAATTCCACGGTTTATGGACCTAACTTCAAAAAGCAAAATTATGAAAGACAGTAAAGGAGAAAATTTAGATGACCTGGACTTTGATGATGACTTTGTAGACAGCATACCAAAAGCATGATGCATGATGTAGAAAAAAATGCAAAAAATTAAAACTTCTGCTCTGAAAGTCATTGTTAACAAAAAGACAACCACAGACTGGGAGGAAATGTTTAAAAAGCACCTCTCTGATAAAGAATTTTATCCAAAATACACAAAGAACTGTTAAAACTCAACAATAAGAAAACAAACAACCCAATTTACAAATGAGCAAAAAGAGCTGAATAGACAAGGAAGACAGATGACAAAACATGCAAAGAGAGCCCACACTGTGTGTTTTAGGAATTGGAAATTAAAAGACAATCTACTACACCTGCCTTTTAGAAAGGCTAAAATCCAAAACACTGACGAAACCAGAGGATGAGAAGGTTGCAGGGCCCCGGGAATTTCATTCACTGGAGGTAGAAATGCAAAACAGTATCAAGTTTCCACTTTGGGAAATAATTTGGCAGTTTATCACAATGCTAAACATGATCTTACCAGAGTCGTCATTTGCAATCCACTGCAATGAAAATGTAACCAGGGGAACACAAACTCTGTAGCTTCAGTTGCTCTTAGTTGACTTAAACTTAATTGGGAAATTCATTGTTAGTTTCTCACTAGCTTTGCTATAGGTAGCACCCCTGACATGTGGGTGATGGTGATAACATGTGTTGCTTTACAGGGATTTAAAGGTTATTCTGCTGAATACACTGACTCTTCATTTGGACCTGCAGAGATCAGTCCAAAGAGTGGCTAACACAGGATGAAAATGATTGACATCTTGGCATCTATAGTACGCCCATCTCTTCTGTTGCCTCAACTGTTGGGTCAGCTTTCTACTCAGTTCAGCATGTAGATGTGTTGCATGACAAAGGTTTTGTCTGGAACTATAACATAGGTTTATATTGATCTACACTTGACTTGCCTTTCTCTTCCCTTCTCAATGATAAAGACAACCACCAGCCAGCATGAACAAAAACACCAGAACATGAGAGAAAAGAAAAGAGGTAACACCTGAGTTCCTGGAAGAACTTTGCATATTTCCAGAGAAGACGTGATGGTTCCCACTTTGGTTATCCTACCTCTCTCTCTCTCTCTCTCTCCCTGTTCTTCCTATCCTGTATTTTTAGGCCGTCGACCCCTGAGAGCTGAGAAGTTGATTTGGGAGCATGGGTTCTCATTTCCCCATTCTTTGACACTGAGTAAATCCTTTTTCTCCCCAGTACTGGCTGTTCCATATGAGGAGCTTCTGGACTTGGATTCAGAAACACAAAGGACCAAAAGGTGCTTGAAAATGATTGATTTTTAATGCGTTGAGTTTCATGTGGCTTACCACCAAGAAACGATGACAAGCAGGCAGTTGATAATGTGAGTTTAGAATTCAAGGGGAAGATAAATGTCAGACATCAATGTATCATCTATGCAGTTTATCATGTTCTTATTAAAAAGTGACCAAGGAAGCAGAGAATACCCTTGTGCCTCTTAGAAAGAACTGCTGAGCCACTTCCTGAAGCAGATAGAAGGCATGCACACAATGCCATCAAATCAAAGTCACAGGGACTTTTTAAGGTATTTCAGAAGGACTTTGATTGCTTCATTGGGTTCAGGGTACAAATACTATAATAAGGCAGGAAGTAAGTTCTAAGAAACCCAGAGGAGGATGTAGAACTTCCAGAAATAGAAACTGGCAATGAAGCATCCCTCAGAGCTGAAGGGATGAGAGGAAGTTAAGCCTAATCACAGGAAGACAGACAACTTTTTCATAGTATTACAACATTTATCCAAATGTTCTTCAAAATTATTTGAACATTTTCTTGTCCCAAAAGTAGATCAAATAAACTGCAATACCCTTAGGTACATGTGAGGATCTTCAAAACTTACCTGTTCCACATCTTTTTTACAGTATAACCTTATGTACATTAAGTGATTGTCAGATCTGAGTTCCTCTCAGGGGTGTAACAAGTCCATGAGGTACATCTACTTCAATATTCCTTACTATTCCATTCCCTCCAAATGAAATTCTTCACCCATAATATCAGTGGTAATTCATGTTCAAGGTCACTTTCTCCAGCTCCTTTTATCTGCCTTTTCCCAATTCACTCCCTTTAATCCCACTGAAAACTTCCAGTATGTCCAGAACTTATTTATCAAAGTCCCCTTTACATGAATGAAGAGACCTTTATTGATTACATAATTTGGCAAGGTTATGTATATTTCAGAGCTGATATAATAAAAGGGACTTCATGTCATCCTCTTTTCTTACCATTGTCTCTAGAGATAGGAAAACTATTCTTGAAATCTATAGTCACTGGGGCCACACATTATCTAACATTCTGTCTCTCAAGAGCAGGTGCCTATGTCCTTGTCACTCCAATCTAGCTGCTTCTACCAGTGCTCTGACCCATGGAAGGGATGCCATGCCAATTAGTTAAGACACTGGCAGCACCCATTTCCTGTCTTTTGGAACACTCTCTCTTGGAATCCAGCTGCCACACCTTGAAGTCCATAGTTTTCCATAAACCTAAAATTGCAAGCCATATAAGAAAGCTATCTTGAGGGTGGATTTTCCAGCCAAGGTAAGCCCTTGGGACTGACACTACCTGGAGAAGAGTGGGGCTCTTCCCTCAAGCCCCGTTCAAACTGAAGACTGTGAACAAAACAGCTTATTGTTGTTTCAGTCATTCGAATTTATCTGGACAATGGATTAGAAGCGGAAGAGACACTTGTCAATTCCAGGACACGGCAAATAATAGCTGTTGCAAGGGGCTCTTCCAGTCTCTGTGTTACCCTGTCAAGAGGGTTTTCAGGAGACTTTTGTTGAGACAGAGGAGTCATAGAATGGAAAACCATAGCTCCCCAAGTAACTACAGAAAAGGAAATTGTCCTGGAAAAGAACAAAGCAACAAGACAGGCTTTTGATTGCAGTATTAAAGCTACTAGGTTAAGTCACACAGATTTGGACTCATTAGTGAATTCAGTGTAACCCAGCTCCTCTTCTGACTGATTCGATGTCAATTCTATGGCTCATAGTATTAAAGGTAAACTGAGTCACAATAAACACTTAAAGTTTACTTGGTCAAAAAATGATTCATAAAACAGGCAGCTTTAAACCACAAGCTTGGGGACTCCCCTGAGGGAAAGCAAGGGGATGGCTTTTGTAGCACAAATGGGGAAGCAAAGGAAATTCTTGATTGGCTTGGTTTATGCAGTTGCCTGATCTATCCTGCTGCGGAGTCACCTGTTATAGTAGCTGTTAGGTCATTGGTGGCTTCTGACTGGAGAGCCTTAAGTTGCAGTTTTCTTTAATAAAGGCAGTCACAAGAAATAGCTCCAGGTAAGTTTTGCAGATGTTTGCAAATCCAGCAACATTAGGTCACTTTTGGAGTCTCTCGGGCTTTGTCTGCTCAGGGGTTCCTCATGGCTAGTCTCTATTTTAATTTACTGTTATGATGGAGAATCTTAGAATGATACAACTTAAAAAATAGGCTTTTAAACCTACTAACAAGAGAATAAAGTTACTTTAGGATGAAGATCTGACAGTCAACTATACACACGTTAGGATGGGGAAAGAGCTGGACGTGTGCCCCTGTGAACGGTGCTAACTGTTCTTGGACTATGATATTGAACTAAAAAAATCAATCTGAGGCTACAGATGCAATATTCCCATTAAGTTATGCAAACACAGACCAAAGAAAACCAGAACCTCAAAACCAGGGCACTGATTCTGTTTTCTGAAACAGGGTGGGATTTTCTCCCAAATAGATGTGTTTTTCATGTAACAATAAAATCATTTACAGAGGCTTTGTTCTCATTTAAAAAGAAATCACTACAGAAATTGTGAGAAGTTGAAAAACACTTAGGAAACAGTAGGAAGAAATCAACAAAATTTTAAACATCACGTTCAATTGAGAAGTCTCTATATTTTCAAAATGTACATGATTCCAATAAAAGTAATATACAGTGGCAACTATCTTAAATATCTCCTCCCAAAAAACTCACTGAGGATATTTTTTAAATGGAGAATATTTGTGGTACAGATAAACAATGTAGGTAGGTACCAGCATTCCTGATTCCCTCCTTTGCTTCTCCAACTCTCCTCTCATCAAATGAAAATCTGCATTTACCCACATAATTGCCCCCGTCATGTGGAGTCCTCTTTGCTCCCTCCTCTTATCCCATGATGCACTTCAAATTGGACAGCTCCACCTTCAAAACCTAATCATGCTGGGTACAGTGGTGCTCACCTGTAATCCCAGAGGCTCGGGAGGCTGAGGCAGGAGCACCATGAGTTCAAAGCCAACCTCAGCAACTAAGTAAGGCCCTAAGTAACTTAGTGAAATCATGGCCATAAATAAAAGATTTAAAAAGGGCTGGGAATGTTGCTCAGTGGTTAAGCACCCCCCGGGTTCAATCTCAGGTAACAAAACAAACACACAAAAAACAATCACATACCTTCTACTCAGGATAGTCTCATGCATTAAGTGGAAATTACAGGTAGAGTCTCTGGCCTCGAGTATTGCTTCCACCCACAGGTCTTGTGAACTTTTCTCCCCTCAGAAGCCAGAGGAATTGTTTTACAATGCAAATAAGTTCATATCCCTTCCCTAGTCAAAGCCCCTCAATGAAAAATTCCAATCACAGACAAAATGCAGACCCCTACCCTGGCCCTGGGGCCCCAAGTGACCTGAGCCATGCCTATCTGTCCAGATTCATCTTCCTCTTCAATTTGACTCACTGCCTGCCTGCCTGCCCTCCAAGCCCCTCACTGTACTGAAGGCACATACAGAGGGTCCCTATCCAAAACCTTCCTTCCCCTTGTTACCTACCTGACTCACTCAGCCCAGGCTTTTGCTCAAATGCCACCTCCTAAGCGAGTCTGGCTTTGCACTACTCTATCCAAAGTCACGGCGTATTCTTAATGCTTCTCCCTATTTTTTCCTCAGATTCCCTCCTGCTACATGATGAATACATCACATGCCTGCATCTTTTGGTTCTTCTTCCCTGAAAATGTGTTATATTCTATGACTCTTCTTTTCTTTTATGAAAATGGGGGTGGGGAAACAGGTCCCTTGTTTCACTGTGATTCAAAGACATGACAAGAGCAATTAGAGGAGGTGGAGTTTATTTGGGGCTCCGGAAATCTCAGTTCATAGGTGGCCAACTCCATTGCTCTGGGCCTAAGGTGAGGCAGTGCATCATGGCAGAGGAAGGTAGTTCAAGACATGGCAAACAGGGAGCAGAGAGAGCCCTTGGCTCACCAGGGACAAAATATAAACCCCAAAAGGCACAGCCCTAGTGACTCACCTCTTCCAGTCACACCCTACCTGCCTAGCATTACACCTAGTTAATCCATACAGCAGCCATTATTAGATGACACCTCTTGTAATTTAATCATTTTGACTTTCAATATTCTTTGTGTGTGTGTGTGTGTGTGTGTGTGTGTGTGTGTGTGTGTGGTGCTGGGGATTGAACCCAGGGCCTTGTGCATGCTAGGCAAGACCTCTACCAGCTGAGTTATATCCCCAGTCCCCCTTTGAATGTTCTTGCACTATCTCCCATATGAGCTTCTGGGGACACCTCATATGCAAGCCATAGCATCCTCTACTCTCATGATAACTGCTCCCTCTGAAAACCTGTTCTTAAAGGATCCACCTCAGAGGGCTGTCTCATTCTCTCCAATCAAAGCTTCTGTTACCTCCTTTTCTTGAATGAGCTACCCCATACTGTTTCTATGGATCTAAATGTTCACTGAGAAAGTTGATTATTTTTCTTCTCCTAGAGTCAAAGGATATAAAGGCCTGACTCTTCTCTGATGGGAATAGAAAAAATAATAAATTCACTCTTTCTGATGGGAAGTAAATCGAAATAATAAGCATGTTTTCTGATGGAAGTGCAGCAGAATTAAAGAAATCAGCAATCAGTTCTGTTGTAATTCATTTTCGTGTGGAAGCCCATCACATGATCATTGGTCAGTGCACATTATACCTGGGGCCTCGGCACTATAGATACAGTGAAACCTCTCAGAGCACTAATATTGGAGAACTCGCCTTTTCTTTATATTTTTCTGAAAAGATGTATAGTCATGAGTCGATTTGATTTTTTTTTTTTAGAGGGGGGAATTCTTAAAGATAAAACTGATAGATGAAAATAGGTCTGTTTGAGTTTGTAATGAAATGTCAGATCAAGTACAGATTAAAATGACATATAAGACGTTGTATGAACTTACCATGTACCAAATGGCTGTGTGTTATATTGGGTATACAAAACAGGAATCTGAAGCCTAGGAAGTTGATAGTTAGAGGGTAAAGAGGGGTGGGAGGGGTGGGGGGAAGGAAAAAATAACAGAATGAATCAAACAACATTACTCTATGTAAATTTATGATTACACAAATGGTATGCCTTTACGCCATGTACAAACAGAGAAACAACATGTATCCCATTTGTTTACAATTAAAAAAAAAATAATAAGAAAAAAAAACTGAATATCATATTCTTGCCTTTTAAGCATCATGCTATTTCTTAGTATACTCATAATGATAATGCTTTCTTATTATAGCTAAAGCTAAATTCCTGTAATCATTTGGATTTTTTCCATATTTTATTGGTGCATTATAATTGTACATAATGGTGGAATTGGTTGTTACCTATTCATACATGCACACAATGTAACAAGATAAACTGGTCAATATGATTCTCAGTATTTCCCCTTTCCCTCTTCTCCTGCTTCCATCATTTGGATCTTGAATGTCCCCAAAAAGCCCATGTGCTAAAGGTTTGGTTGCCAGCCTCTGGCACTATGAGGAGGTGGTACAAACTTTTAAAAGTAGGACCTGATGGAATTTAGATCATTTGGGCCCCTTGAAAGTAATATGGGGACCTTTCGCCTTCTTCCCTCGATTCCACCCCTCTTCTCCTCTCCTCTTTCCCTCTCCTCTCCTCCTCTCTCTCTCCTTCCAAGCTGCTTGGAGACATCTTGCCATGATGCACCAACTCCTCACAGGCTGAAAAGCCATGCAGCCAACTGACCATGGACTGAAAATTCTGAAATCATGAGCCAAAACAAACCTTTCCTCCTTAGAAGCATTTTATCTCAGGTATTTTGTCACAGTGGCAGAAAGCAAACTAACATAAATTCTCTTTCCATTACTACATGATTTTCTTTAATAAAATGAACAAGATCATAAATGGCTTAAACAAATTTCAGCTTAATGACATTATTTTAAAGAAGCAAACTTTTGTGCCATCTTTGAGAATTAAAAGTTCAGAAGTAAACTAATATGCTGTAAAAACAAAATCAAACAACGTATTTGGAAAGTCTGGCTCTTCAAGGGTTCCATACTGAATTGCAGGAACTGAATTTTACTTTGATCCATATGACCTATTCTGCCAGCTGGCTTCCTTTTCTTCCTTTCTCAGGCCTGAATCTCTAGGTCTGTGCCTGGGAGGCCCTCATCATTCACACACTTGGCTCATCCCCTCTTCTCCTAACCGCCACCACCATACCTCAAAAAGTCAGTCAGATGCATATCGTCAGAAAGAACCCACAAAACCCGCTGCAGCAACAGAAAAAAAAGTCCAGCTGCTGGCTCAGTGAGGTTTCATTCAAAACTCATGGACTCGTTTGCCAGCCCTTGGGTCACTGGGAATTGATTCTGATTTTTCTACCCTGCCATATACATGCCTTCAAACTAAGTTTTATTTTAAAAGACAGAATAAAAACTAAAGGATACATATTTCAAATGTTAAGAAAGTTGTAATGGCTCAACTAATAAGCATTGAAAGAGAACCAAGGCTTAATCATGTGCAACCCCCTAAAATTTAGTCAACCATCCTGCTTGTTGAATATAACCTTTCATAAAACAGGGTTTTTAAGTATTAATCACTGATTGCTTTTCTTCCAGATAATATTTACAATGCTGAGTTCACAAAATTATCTCTCATTGATTTTATGATTTCTACATGTGATTTTCTTAAAAAAAAAAAAAAAAAAAAAAAAAAAAAAAGAATTCCAGTGTTCTATGGTTGACACCTGTCAATATGTGAAGTCATTAGATTATCTGCCTGGAGGACTTGCTTTGCTGATTATCCTTTTCTCTGGGGCCAGCTGCTCTCCAGGATCAAGTCATTTACTGAGGCAAGTAAGAGCAGAATGAAGTGATTCCTTCCTCTCCTTTTTCCTTGCACACAAAAGATGATCAGGATAATCCTGTGTCACCTTCCATACAGCAGCACCTGGCTGCCTTGCCTAACAAATCTAGATAGACTTATGCAGCACCCTGCAGTTTGAAACTGTCCTCTATCACTGACCTTGTCCACTGAATCTTCACAACAACTGTGAGAAGGAAAAGATTATTTCAGTTTTTCACAATAAAAATGGGGCTCAGAGAAGTTGCCTGTCTTGCTCTGTGACACACACCTAGTAGATGGATAATCCAGGACAGGAGGTCTTGCCAAGTCCTCCAATTCCAAACTCAGCTCCCCTATGCTTAGGATTCTATATTTTAAAATGTCACTAAATTAGAATTTGGGAACATGTTAGATTCATAATAAGTGCCGGAGTCAACCGGCCAGCCCTCGTTTTGAAAATAAAGTTGGGTTAAAACCCAGCCATGCCCACTGGTTACAGCTTCCTTCACTCAGTGGCAGGGTTGTATGACCTACAAAGCCAAACCTACCAGAGGACTCTCCTGGGAACCTCAGCCCACCCTGGTCAATAGGTACAGTCATTTACACATCCAGGGTAACGTGATACAGTAATCAAGAACTTAGGGTGGCTGGAACTTACATTCAACCTGAAAATTACTACTGAAAATTATGGGCTGGGGATATAGCTCGGTAGAGAACTTGCCTAGCATGTTCAATCCTCAGTATCACTAAAAAAAAAAAAAAAAAAAAAAAAGAAAGGAAATTTTAACATCTGACAGGGGATTCAGAATTCACCTTACCTGACCCCAACCCCTCTTCCACTTGCTGTGTAATAGAAAAGTATGAGAAATATTTTGTGATTCACAAATCACTACTACAAATCTCAATATTAATATCATAAGACTTTGTGTGTATCAACACTTTGAGTAGGAGAAGCGTAAGATCAATACAACCTAAAATAGCTCTTACTTATTAGGCAGCTAAATCCTTGAAATGTTATTTATATTGTCAAAACATATACTTATGAAAATACATTAAATACTAGTAAAACTTCTCTCCCTGAGAAACGTACGTATTTCAGATTTGACTAAAAGATTGAGGTATCTACTCTATTTAAGGCACTGAAATAGACAGGTTAACATAGTATGATGATTAAATATCATATGTCTGGAGCATTATGTGTCTCATTTTTTCTTTTCACTATTTGCTTTATTTTTCACAGTGGAGATTGAACCACGTGGCACTTTACCACTGAATTACATCCCCAGTCTTTTTTAAAAAAAATTTAATTTGTTTTAATTAGTTAGACATGACAGTAGAATGCACTTTGATAACATCATATATAATGGAGTATAATTTCTCATTTTTCTGACTATACATGATGTAGAATCCCACCAGTCATATAGTTATGTATGTAAATAGGGTAATAATGTCTGATCCATTCTATTATCATTCTACTACCCCACACCCCCTCTCTTCCTTCATTCACCTGAACTAATCTAAAGTAACTCTTCCCTAGCAACCGCCCCCGCCCCCCGCCACTGCATTGTGAATTAGCATCCACATACCAGAGAAAAAATTTGGTTTTTGGTTCTTTGGGATTGGCTTATTTCACTTAGCATGATATTCTCCAGCTCCATTCATTTACCTGCAAATGCCATCATTTCTTTCTTCTTTAAGGTTCAGTATTCCATCACATATATATATATATATACATATATATATATATATATATATATATGCCACATCTCCTTTATCAATTCACGTGTTGAAGGACATCTAAATTGGTTCCATAGTTTAGTTATTGTGAGTTGAGCTGCTTTAAACATTGATGTTGCTGCATCACTGTCATATGCTGATTTTAAGTCCTTTGGGTATAAACCGAGGAGTGGGATAGCTGGGTCAAATGGTGGTTCCATTCCAAGTTTTCTTAGGAATCTCCACAGCACTTTCCATAATGGTTACGCCAATTTGCATTCCCACCAGCAATGGATAATAACCTCACTATTACTGTACAAGTAAATTGTAGTGTTTGAATTTAAATTCCACTTTATTTTCCTTTCTGTTGGGGGGGATTCAAATTGAGACTTTTATTGTTTTCCCAATGATTTTCTACTTTTTGGATTCTTTCTCTGCTACTTTGCATACCTCTGTGCTACACACATGGATGAGTCAAAAATCTGTTTTCTCTACTTCCTTTAAATGCACCATGTACCAAGTCTTGTTCTTATAGAGTTGAGCCTCCATCCATCTGACCTGATTCCTTTGCCAAAACCACAAAAGAACAGAAACTGCATTTTTTAAACTTTTTTTTTTTTAGTGTGTGTAGCAGTTTAGGAATTTCTACATTTTAACCCTCCTCCCCTTTATTTTGGATTACCTTCCACATATCAGAGAAAACATTCCACATTTAGTTTTTTGGGACTGGCTTATTTCACTTAGCACAATACTTTCCAGTTCCATTCATTCACCAGCAAATGGCATAAAGTCATTCTTCTTTATGGCTGAGTAATATTCCATTGTGTGTGTGTGTGTGTGTGTGTATTACTTTTTCTTTATTCATTTATTGAAGGGCACCTTGGTTCACTCCATAGCTTGGTTACTGTGTGCTATAAACATGTGCTGCTATAAACATTGATGTGCACAGAAGTAAGATCAGAGGAGAAGAAAAAGTGGAATGAAAGGAAGGGAGGAAGAATGGGATAGTAAAGTCAATGGGATGAATCTGACCTAACATTCCTATGCACATATACGAAGATACCACAGTGAATATCACCATAATGTACATCCACATCCACAAGAAACTATTAAAAAACTATAAGTAAATAGCAGAAATATCAGTAGAGTAGAGAGAAGGGAACAGGGATTTGATGAAGGGAGGGGAAGGGGCAGTACTGGGACCAAATTAGAACAAAGTATATTCCAGGCTTTTATAATTGTGCCATAGCATATTCTATTGTCATATAAAACTAAAAATAATCAATAAAATACTTTTTAAATAATTCAAAAATTCAACAAGTATGTTGTCTCAGCAGCTAATATGCTACTAGAGCCTCTGATAATGTAGTAAGTCAGGTTCATGGATACACGGAATCATTTTCTATGACCATTGCTATTAACGTTTTCTAATAAATGTTTAAAGATATATATATATATATGCATATATATGAGCTTTCGAATACTTGCCCTGTCCCTGGTTGAGTTAATCACTTGCTGGTGGCTTTTAGAACTTCACTTCCATGAAGAAGTAGACCTGCCTTTCCCTCTGGCTTATTTGTTCTAATGAACACTTGTTTCAGTATCCTATTTTTTTCTTTTTTAATTTTTTATTTGTTCTTTTTAGTTATATATGACAGTAGAATGTATTACCGCAATATCATACATACGTGGAATGTAACTTTTCATTTTTTTCTTGATATGCTATAGCAAGGACTAGTTCTCCCCAAAGCCACAAAATGCAAGATGCATGATCTCTGTGCACATCTGCAGCAAGGTGCTGACTACAGCTTCAACTACGTATTGCTTTTAGCTGCCCCTGGCTCATAGTTTCATTATACCATAGCAAAAATGATAGTTCTATCCAGTTTCTATTCTATTATCTTTCTGAATAATGGCTCAGTGACATTAGATACACCTTAATTTGTAGGTTCATACCTGAGACATAATTACTGAGCACCCTCAATGTCCACACAGGGCTAGGCCCTGGAGATACAGGAATGAGTAAGTCATTGTTCTGGTTCTCAAAAACCTCAATATTCACTCTGCTGAGAATAAATCCCCAATGAAATATGTACTGAACCTAAACTATCAGCCCTCTCTCTTTGGAATTATTCCAACAAATGAAAAATTGGGAAAAGAATTAATGATAAGCTGAATAACAGCATCTAACATTTTATTTCTTACAGATGTCTAAGAAGGCATGTATTGTTATAATTACTATTTTACAAATAAGGAAAATAGAAAGGTTAAATAATGTACTCTAAGTTCAGTAGACTTGATTTTGTGAAATGCACCATACATTTTAACAAATGAATCAGAATCTTTGGTAATATACACCTAGGCATTGCTGTATAGTTTTAAGCTTTCCAAATAATACTTGTACATGGTCAAAACTAAGACCTTTTCTCAGATGGGTTTTCCTTCCATCCTAATGGGTGAGTTCTAGATTTAAAACATCAAATTTCAATTGTCTATCGAAGCAAGAACAACAGCTTTTCTTGCTCATTAAAACTTTCATGTCCTAGTTGGATATGATGGTGCACACCTGCAAATACAGAGCCTGAGAGACTGAGCAGGAGACTCACAAGTTCAAGGTCAGCCTTAGCAACTTAGTAAGTCCCTAAGCAACTTAGTGAGATTCTATCTCAATATAAAAAATTAAGAAGGACCAGGATGTACCTCAGTGGTAAAGCACCCCTGGGTTCAATCCCTGGTACCAAAAAACAAAACAAAACAAAAATATACATGCATATAAATTACATATAATATAAATTATGCATAATATATACATATATATGATATACAATGTACATTCATTCCAATTTATATATTATATAAACATACATTTGTTTCCATGTCATAAAATACAGATGTGAACAGTGAGCTCATAATTAAGAGAAACAAGTTTTCTGAAAGTCTCGGCACAAAGTGGTTGGTATTCATCCTTGGGCAAACCACTTGCATACCCTGGGAACTCGGTTGCCTCTGTAAACTTGGTTTAAAGTTTCAGAAGTGCACATTTGTGGACCTTATCCCTTTGGATTCTAAGGTATTAGTTAGCCCAGGCTAGTCTATATTGCCATGATAGAAAATCTCAGTGTTGTAAAACAAAAACCAGTAAGCCTTCCCTACCTGGAAGTGTTCGTAGGATCATTGGTATGAGCTGTGGTGACTGAGAGAGAAAATAACACTGAGATTGGTGGGTGAGACTTCACTGCCACCAAAATAAAACAGAAAAAGAGAATTACCGAGTCTACCCAGCCCGTGTCTTGTTAAAAACCAGATACCATGGGAGGGGGCTGCCACGGTGATGGAAGTAAAATGGGCATGACACAGGAATAGCGGGTGGGGGCGTTTAAAGCTCCTTAGCAAGGCCATCTTTGAGCCCAGCCTGAGACCCTGCACCATCTGCCCTCTCACGGGGCAAGGATGCTTCTCATAAATCCTAAGGGATAGGCTCTATCTTTTCTAGGTTTCAGAAACTTGAATGGGTTCAGCTGTTGGTGAAAGAGTCAAGCACCAAAAGAAGTGGGGATGGGCAAGTTGCCTGCAGAGGAAGGAAAAATGGTGAAAATTTTCATTAATTCACTATAACAGAATTCTTTATAATAAACACCAGGGACATAAGTATGGAATTTTAAAAGTCACTGGCACAACAAAATAAAAATCACCCCAAATCTAACATTAGCCAAATGGTACTATTAGGCTTAGCAGCAAGACCAATCACCTTGGAGGAGCTGTGGGGATGTGGAATTTCCCTCAGGAAATAGTCACCTAAATCAAGAGGTGACGTAAGTACAGAATGAGAGGACAGGCAACTGTAATATTGCTGGCTCAAACTCCTTCACGCTCCTGCATCATGAACCATGAATTGACCTATTCTTCATAGGAGTAGCTAAAATTGCATAAGTTTAGACAAAATTAGTTTGCAGAATTCTGAAGAACATCAGGGTATCAGAAGTGGGGAGAAAAGAGTGAAAAAGGAGATATTATGACAGTTCTCCAATCCTCTTCATCTCCAAACGCTGTTTATGAAAGCAGGAGGCCAGAGAAAGTGTAGGTTGCCAGCTATAAACACCATTATTTGATCCACAGGTCCAGGAAATCTTCAGCTAATGTAGTCTTTTGCTCCACTCAGCCTGCAAACACCTTTTGCTCATTAAGTTTCTTATAAGTTTTGTAATCCCAAAGACACATCAGTGACAGTTTATTCATTAAAAAAAGCAACAGCTGTACAAAACTAACATATTTATATTTAGTCAGGGGAAGAATAAGTTAATTCCTAGTTGACTAGTCAGTACTGTATTAAGTAAGGTTTTACAGAAAAAGAGAAGGAAAAAAGTTATGTATATAATATATGCATTATATATATGTGTGTGTGTATATATACATATAAAACAAATACATATGCATTATCTCACATAGCCATGCATATGGGGTTCTTACATTACATATATATTTATATGTATAAATATATAATAATATATATTTTTATATATCAAATCTCTCAATCAGAGAGAAGGAGGGAGAGTAGAAGAGTATAAAAGAGACAGAAAGAGAAGGGATATATTTTTATGAGTAAAGGATTCGCATGCAATTAGGCTGTATGCCACAATTTTCTGTCTGCAAACAGGAGATACAGTAAACCCAGTGAGAAGGCCTGAGAACCAAGAAAGCCAATGAAGTAAATCCTAGCCCCAAGACAGAAGGAGTTGAGCTGAGATATCCCAGTTCAAGTAGCTGGGCAAGGGGAAAGGGGGTGGATTTCGTCTTCCTCTGTCTTTGGATCTATCTGGGTCTTCAATGGATTGGGTAATGGCCACCCACACTGGGAAGAATTATCTGCTTACAAATCTCACATGGAAACACCCTCAAAGATGCTATCCAGAAATAGTGTTCAATCTGGGCACCCTGCACTCAAGCTGATACATAAAATTAGCCAACATAAGAGCTTTCCTATGGTTGTGGAAAAGTTCACAATTTATTGCTCATCCCTAAATGGGAGCTTCTCTTTTCTCAACAAAAGCTTTCTAATGAGTTGTGAATACACACAAACTCATTGTGCCTCTCTCTTGGGTGTGTTGTCTAATCTCAGGAGACTTGGAAAGAAAAAGAGAAAGAGAATTATCATAATCATTACACATGCCTCCTCCTTCACACCTCTGAGACTCTTCTGTTTTGTAATTGGAGTTGAACCCCATAGACACCTGTTGGCTGAGCACTGGTGAAACATCTTGCAGAATTCTCACTGGCACTTTCCCACCTCTGCCCCAGCTGCTGTCCATCCAGCAATGTCTTTCCCTTCTAGAGTAACCTATTCAGACTTCAAGGAACAGATAAATAAGACCTCTCTACTATGTCCAGGGAAATGAAGCACATGTCTATGCATTTAAGACATACAAACAGAAAATTCATTGATATCATTGACAGTGAACTTCTTTTCTTTAAAAAGTTTATTTTTTTTATTTTTAAGCTTTATTGAGATGCAATTTTTTAAAAGAAATCGTACATCCACTTTGAGTTCATTTTTATCGGTTTGGATTACTGGCATATGCCCTCTGCTTTATGCCTGGGATTTCAGCACCACAATCAAGGTATTAAAAATGTTTAGCACCTCCAAAAACTTCATGTTCTTTTGTGTTCTACTTTGCTTTATTTCTGTTGAGAACACTTAGATGAATTCTATCCACTAATATAATGTAAAGCATACACTACTGTACTCTTTATTATAGGTACTATGCTATATATCAGATCTCCATAATTTATTATTTTGCATTAATAAAACACTAAAAACATTGAACAACAGCTCCCCATTCCCTCTCCCCATCTCCAGCTCCCAGCAGACACCATCCTATTCTTTGCTTCTGTACTTGATCATAGCTATGTCACATAGTTTTCTTAAGAGTAGCCATTGAACATCTGGTCTGTGTCCCCAGGAATGACCATGATTTACACATAACTTGGTAGACCCTCCCCCAACGTACACTAAATAGTTTTTGTATAAATAATAAGATTGAATAAATTTGTGAATTTCAATTTCTTCCTTTACTAAACCTGGACTGAGTTTTCTCAGAATTCTCCTCACAGCTGCAGAAAAGACCTCAGTGTTTAAAAAAAACTTATTAGCACAGTCATATATAATTCTTTTAAAATCTGTGCTGATTTAAAGATTCTAAAAGGCCACCTTCTACCCCCCTTTGCCGATGGCATTTTAATACTTTACAAGACAACTAAAAATATTGCGACCAACCAAGTTTGCATAACCAACTCATACCACAATGTCATCCACCCATTTCTTTGGGGAAAAATGTGAGCAGACTGAGGGATGGCTTGGGAGCTCAGGGTCTGAATGCAATCCCCAACTCCAGAATATGCCTACTCAGGAACACTGGGTAAATAAAAGAGCCTTCCTGCGCCTCAGATTCCTCATCAGCAAAGTCCTGTGAACTCATAGGATGAAAGCAGCATCCAGCACAGAGATTACTATGGGGATAAGCCAGCTAAGACATCTAAAACAGCTGGTACAGTGTCAGGCATGTGTCTTTAGCTATTATTAATATTCTGAGTGTAGCCCAGAGTGAAAGTGAAGCTGACATTTTATGAATATTTTCCATCCTGGATATATGAGAAAGTCCCAACAATTCTTTAGTAGTATGTTCTATTTTGATGGATGCATTTTCAATGACACTATGCTCTTTGAGATAGCTGCTGTCAGGACAGGGTCTTTTAACTGCCCTGTTTCCTTCCCGGTTTCTAGATGGTGTGCCTGCTGGTATGTTCTCCACCTGGCAGTCAGAGAATCGATTGCTCAACAGAAACACCTTCACCGACTAATTTTCTGTATTAGTTCCCAGATAAAAGCAACAAACACAGGGTTCAATTGAAACTAATTCCTTAAAGAGATTACGTAGGGAATTGTTCCCATGGGAGAGTGTCAGAGGCTGCTATAAACCAAGCTAGCCTCTTAGGGGAATAAAGGGATTTTCATTAACATGTAATAGTCTCCAGTTTTGTTCTTTGTGTTGATGTGATCTGGAAAAAGAGGAACAGGGATCTGGGTCTGGGCCTAGGATTCCCACAGCCTTACTGGAGGTATCTATGACATAGTAGGAATAAGTACATGAGGAAGCTCCCAGTTGGAGCACTAGCTTAGGCTCGCCATCTTGGATAAGCTCAAAACATGGTTGCTGGATGAATGAGTGACTGAATAAATGATGGCAAGTCCCTTAACACTGAGGCGTCCTCATCTGAAGAGTAGTAGTGACACCAAATTTGGAATATGACAGTGACGAAAAGGACAAGATTCAGAACCACAGGTACTATCCCAATATTTTAATTTGTTCCTATTTCTCTACCAATCTGGCATGCACACACACTTCTCATTTACTAGTAATATTGTGATGAATTCATTTAATAAATAGAAAATACATTTTACAAATCTCCTGACATCTTGGAAGAAGGCAGAGAACCTAGATGTCACAGAGTACCTTTGTCAACATTCTGCCCCCATCTAAGCAGAGAGCAGGAGGGAAAGGGCACACTTGACTTCAAATCTAATAATCACATATCACCCTGGTAACAGATCTTGTGCCAGCCTGAGTACAGTCACTATTTATAAATCAACAGTCTACCTTTTCCATTCTTTTAAAAAATAGATTATTTCTGTAAGAAAGACACGTGCAGAAGTCTGAATGCAGCCGTTGTTGTGGCAGTAGTTCTTGTGATTTTACTGTGATGGTGTTGATAATAGAGTAACAACCGTGAGTTAGGACTGAGTGAGTTGTTTCTCCAAGCCAGCACCTGTCACACCTACTATGGTCAGCTGGGCTGTATGCCTGGCCAGTATCAATTATTCCTTCCTCTTTCTTTCTCCGCAAGGGAAGTCCAGGTTGTCCTTTCTTGCTCTCTGGGCACAGAAAGGACATTTCCCCTATACCAGGCCCATTTTCATATCCCCGTCTCATTGGGAAGTAACTAACACCTGGGGATTTTCCTAGAAATAATGAGAATGAGAAATTTCTCTCTTCACTTTCACAAGAGGGAAGATGAAAGTCTGACTGTGCTGGCCTGCCTTCCTTTCAGTCAGAGGGAGAACTGCCTGACAACGAAGCAAAGTAAACTAGAACTTAGGGAGAGAACTGATTTCTGATTCTATCCTCTGAGCTCCTGGAACTAGCCATACCTGAAGCAAATAATCATGAGAGACACTAAATCCCTCCTTTTACATACATCATTTTGAATTTTGTTTTTTATCATTTGGAACCTAAGTTCAAAATGTCTACTTTTTTCAAATAATAATAAGCACAGAAGTCATAAGACTTTATCATTCCATAGATGTAACATTTCTCACAAATTCTTAGACAACTTCTAGAAATACTTGCTACACTAGGGAATTCCTAGGGTACTAGACCAGGTTCCCAGGACTACCAATAGTAATCCCCCAATATATATCCCACCAGCAATACTCTGAAAATGAAAGTCTCCAGTGTGAAAGGTCTATAAATAAAATATCTTACAATTCTGCAATAAAATACAACTTTGGATATGAATGCCTCCAAATATAAAGCCTTGTAAATTTTAATCACCAGAGTGTGGTTGAATTCTACAAAGAGATATTTAGAATCAGACAGCAATGGTTTGAATTTTTTCTTCATCTTAGAAGCCAGAAATTTTAGCAAGTCATTTTTCTTATCCTCTGTTCTCTCACAGGAGGAAGGGTATCAACTGGTTTACACGGGAGTAGTGAGAACCTCGGTGAGGAAATAAACCATGCTGGACAGTGACTAATAGTCACTCAGGCATCACATAAGAGCCAAAGGGGCCACCATCACTCCAGACCCACTTGCCCACTTAACAATGGCAAAGCCCGAGGGGATGCACCTAGGTCTGCTAAGGCAGCCACAGAGCGGACAGGTGCTCCCTCGCTGTTTCTCCAAAGTCTTCTTGCATTCCCATTTATAATCTGCCCATGGTTTTTATTTCTCTTTTCTGTTCTCTAACAGCATACCTGTTCTGGGAGTTGTTTCAAATGGAATTTCCCTTTTGCTTCTTTGTTTATGAGATAGGATCTAACTGGCCTTGAAATCCGAAACACAAGCAATCCTCCCGCCTTGGCCAGCTGGGACCACAGTTGTGCACCACCACGCCTGGTTTACAATGTCCTTTCCTGATATTCTGATTGTGAATGTGGAATTAGGCTCGGAAATTTGAATTTCTCATAACCAAGCTTGGAATTTCTAAAGCCGGGTCTTAGAGATCTCACTTAGAGGAACACTGAATTTTGCACATATGTACAAAAAGTCAAAGAAACACAATCCCTTTCTCTCAAGTTAGAAATATCCAATTTTTTACCAAGAATTGAACCCAGGGGTGCCATAGCACTGAACCACATCCCCAGCTTCCCAAGCCTCCCTTTTTTATTTTGAAACAAGACCTCACTAAATTGCTTAGGTCCTCACCAAGTTGCTGAGGCCGACCTTGAACTTGCAGAGTCCTCCTGCCACAGCATCCCAAGTCACTGGGATTATAAGTATGTACCACCATGCCCAGTTAGAATTATTCATTTTGTAGTGTTTAGATTTAACCCTGTGAACACACAGGATAGAAAGGCTCCTGAGAAAACATATGTATGAAAATCTGTTGAAGAAAAATCTCACCATCTAGTATACCTATGAGTGGAAATTCCACAAATAAACATTGATTACACTTTTGGAAATACATGAAGTAATATTATCACACCATTTTTATGTGACTAATGTCAAGAGAAGGTGATGAAAAATGTGTATTTCATTTGCCTAATACTGTAATTTAAAACCACCAGATCCTGTGGAAAATTTTGTATCCTCAAGGAGCTGGGCACAGGGGCGATAAATTAATAAGCTACGAAGAAAATAAGGTCCCTGAATGAATGAGTGCTTATGTTGTTTAAGAGAAAAACAGCTTGAAGGAAGCTGTGTTCATAAGTATTCATATTTTCTTCCATGTATTTGAAGAACATTGATTCTTTCTTGAATTTCAAGGAAATAAAGCAAACTTTTAGCCTACAGTTTAGTGACACTATCATTGAGTGTACATGGTTCTAACAGGAGTTTGTTGGGTTTTTCCAAGTGCTTTTTCAAAAACTAGGGTGGTGTTGTGCTTCCATTTTTCAAATTTTCACCTGCAGGCATTATGATGTAAATTCCGACCTGTGAAGCAGAAAGGAATCATGGAAGTAAACTGTGCTAATAATGTCTTGGCTTTCATACATTCAGTGACAGGTTCACACACATCAAAACAATGAAACTAGAGCACTCTTCCCCTGAGCCAGCTTCCCCCACTACCTGAACATAACCTCAAAGAGAAGCAAGAAGAAAGTTGGGCAACTTTTTGCCAGAGCCTATGAATTTGCCTCAAATACAACTGGTCCTATGTCCCAGAGAATTCCACATCCATGGAGTAAACCAACCATAAATGGAAAAAGTTTGGGGGAGGGGGAGTTACTTCTATATTGGATGTGTATAAATCTTTTATTATTATTCCCTCAACAACATGTAGTATAATGATCATTTACACAGTATTTATAATGCCTGAGATATTAAAAACAATCTAGAGATGATTTGAAAAATAAAGGAGGGCATAAAAAGTTTATATGCAAATACTATGCCATTTAATGTAAAAGACTGAGAATCCCCAGGTGTTGGTATTCAGGGGAGGGGAGGAATCCTAGAACCTGTTCCCCATGAATACCAAAGGAGGACTGTATTTGGTCTTTTGCTTGCATAAAAAAATGACTTCTTAGATTTAACTGAAATTGACATTATTCTATCTTATGATAGTATTGATAGTATTATGCATGGAGAGATTTATCAAAAGCTAAGTTTTATTAGGTATTGATGAAAAAAGTATTGTTTTACATTTATGTGTAGTGGCAAAGTAAATTTCTCCTTTGTAAAATAATCTGTTGAAACCTCTCAGTGCAGATGCCCAGAACCAAGAGGTGAAGCACCGTGGCTAGACCCTCAGCTAGTGACGCTTGTAGACTTACAACTCCCAGGAGAATGCATTTTGTATACTCTTTCAGAGTCACTTTGGAAAATAACTGCTCTGTTATGTGACAGCCTATTCCATGGGGCCATCTATCATATCGGACATGAAATGAACCCTTTCTACAAAGGTTCAGATGGCAATGTGTCTTGAATCACTTTCTTTCTCTGTCATTCAAAGATGATACAAAATCCCAAATGCATAGATCTAATGGAAAGTTCCCTCAACATGTAAATGGAGACATTATTGACATTTATGAGAAGATCTGATGGTTCAAGTCAAGCTGATCAGGAAGAATAACATGTGACTGGCTGGCTTTACATTCCTACATTCCCTTCTATCACTAAGAAACAAGCCAACCAATACTATTCCTCTATAAATCAGTTATACCTCTCTGACTTGAGCTTCCTAGGCCTATTTGACCTATAGTCAGACAATCATAACTTGCATCTTACTCGGAAATCCCAGGCTTTATGCTCATAACAGGGGATTTACTTTGAAGATTTATGACACCTATTCTTCAGGTTCTTCTGAGAATTTCTAATCTTGTTGTTCTACTATTATACAAAGACCACAGACAGAAGAGAAAATATCCCTTTATTTTCCACTGTTGTGAATCACTGGTCACTAAAACATAAAAATATAATTTTGTTCCAACCTCAGAATAGTGGTCAGAGGTAATGACAAAAATCTTCAAAATGAAGAACCACCTTGGGTCCAGATTTATAAATGGGAAGAAAACACTCACAGGCATATATACCATGCTCCTTTGGATTAAGTCTTAGATACAGAGAGCTAAAAAGGTTTTAAGATCCAACTGAAGTCAAAGTAGAATCCTCAAGGAAAATCAACAGGAGTGGGAGAACTGTAGGGAACAGATGGGAAAGCCTAAAGTGATAAAAATGGACAATGCTGTGGACCAAAGTGTTATCTGGTACAACTTCTCTGGCAGCTGCCCCACCAAAAAAGGAATGACATTGTTTTCTAGATCATTGGGCAAGATTCAACGCATACCTGCTTAGCTGTTGTTATTGGGAGCTGTATTGTCTTTTTTGTGATATTGATGACCCCTCCCTTTCTGAAACCTGGTACTCTGAAAACTAGTAACACTGTCTCTTAGGAGGCGCTGGGGAAGGCATTGATTAATATCTGCTGCCATGCAGTCAATGCTGATTATTTATCATGGTCACCCTCTAAATCAGCTCTCAAGTAGACACATACACTCTGGTGAGCCTTCTGGGTACTGGCTGATGGGTAAGGGGACTCTGCTGAAGCACAGGGTTTCTCATGAGAAACAGGTCAATTTCTTTTCAGAAAGGCCAGGGGTCTGTTCTTACCTGTCAGCAATTTCAGCTATTTGTTAAGCGGTACCCAATAATATTTTGTTTGTAGATGATTTCAGACCAGATATTTTCTGATCTTAATTTAAGGTGGAATAAATATACCTCAGCACAAAACCAAGCACCGCCAAGTATTATTAGCTGGGTGACCTTGTAAGGCATTTAACCTCTCTGAGAGTCATTTTTTTGTAAGTTAGTAAATGCTGATAATCAGCATTCTTGAGACCCTGAGAGGATGAATTGAGATTGAGCAGGAACCTTCCAGCCTCACACAAAATTGCAAAGGCTCAATAAACCTTAAACATTTTGTTATGCTTTGGGTTATTACCATAAGGTCAACATTCTGCTTCCAAAGAGGTTTTCATACAAATGGAAACTAAAGCTTCAGCACATGGGGTGGCCCTTCAAAACTGACCCTCTGTGGGGGTTCTTGGCTTGTGTCTGCATATTGAAATCACCTCAGGAGCTCAAAAATGTCCCAGGGTTTTGTTTGTCCATGAAGTCACATAAATGAGATTCTGGGTGTTTAAGATCTAGATATTAATATTCTTAAAGCTTTCCTGGAAATAATTCCACTGGCAACAGAGGTTGATAATATTTTCAAAATATTAAGGATTGTGAGACTCAGACCTGAAGCAGGCTCTGTGGAAGTTTCTTTGTCCACACCTGCTGGAATAAAACTTTCCATGAATGGATATGCTTCCTCGGGGTAGTGAAGGTCAGCAGGAGTCTCTGCTCCATTCACAAAGCTTGATGAGCTTCAACCATTTTGCAACAGGAATTTTATTTTTCATTGAAATCTTCTGTGAGAAAACAGTAGTGTATCAGGATAAAAGTATTTTTAAAACTATAACTTTTACTGTGAAATTAGTAACTAAGTTGAGAATTTCTCGAAAAACATAAAACTTGAATCCGGGTATCTGTAGGAAAATGATAGTCTCTTTTTGGTTCAATATCACAATTACTGTTGTGTTTGTTTTTGATACTATAAGACCAAGCAAATTCTGATTCTCAAAATATTCTTTGACAATGGTAATATTTCTTTTGCTCTTATTTTTGTTAACTCAAGTATATTTGTAGGATATTCTTCAAGTAACTGAATTAGATGCCTGAAAAAGTACCAATATTGGCATTATAGTTTCAACAGGTCTACTAAAAATGCCTAACACATTTCATATAATAAATATAAGTTAAACAAGAAGTAATAAAACAAAATAAGTGCTTAAATTATACAGAATGTAATCCTTCATGGACTGACAAGAGCATTCCTGAAAAGAAGACCATGTACCTAATATTGCAAAATATTTAAGGAATGTAATGTCCATTAACTGTATAATTTTTAAGAGTGGATATTCAGACTAGGCATGGTGGCACACATCTGTAATCCCAGCAGCTCGGGAGGCTGAGACAGGTAGACTGCAAGTTCAAAGCCAGCCTCAGCAACTTAGTGAGGTGCTAAGCAACTCATCAAGACCCTGTTGCTAAATAAAATATAAAAAGGGGCTGGGATGTGATTCAATGGTAAAGAACCTCTGGGTTCTTTAGTACCCTACCTCCCCCCCCCAAAAAAAGAAAAAACAATGCTATCAGTTTTGAGATACAAAACCTATCACATACTTTCACAGTCCCTGTAAAAAGATAACTGAGAACGAGCAAATACAACTTAGTTTCTTACTCTAGCAAATGCACTTCTGGAAATTTGAAAATGTACTTTCAACTAAATAAAAATAGTATCCCTTTCAAAATGAACAGCTTGTCCTCATCAATATTATTTTATGAGCCTTCACTCACTATACCCACAAATCTGAAGCCAATATCTCATGCTTAGCCCAATTCCAAGTAGTTCTGCACCTTGTAAGATCTCCCTTCCAATCACTCAGGGCAGAGCCAACAACCCTACAACCTCCAAAGTCCTCCTCCTAAGAAATGACAGCAACTCTGCACTTGAGGTTTTCTTCCTTGAACAGTAGGCTTACTACACAGAGAAACGTTTGATCTCCAGGTTTTGCTAATTGTCTTTTGGAGGCTCCAAATCAATATCCAGACTTTTCAAGTCAAAAATAAAATGAGAACTACAAAATGGGAAAGTGGTAAAGAGCATGAGCAGGCATTTAATATTAAAGGAAACCCTCTGTGCCTATTAAGTCATGGAATATGCTCAAAGGGAAAGGGATATTTCTAAACACAGCAGAATGTAAGTGAAAATTCCTGACTTAAGGAGGCATGTAAACTGTCACTCTTTTGAAGGGCAGGGTTTCTAAATCTGAATCAGAGATAGATGATACAACGGAAGGACAGATTTTGAGGTCAAAAAGATCTGAACAACTTTAGGAAATAAAAATATCAGATGGAGTTAGTGAACCATTCTTTTGGGTCAGGTACAAGTAAGGAGAGGTGGAGCAGGAGGAGCTGAGGACCTCTCAGGAAGGGCCTGATGTCTTACACAGAGAGGCTGGAAAGCTCATCAAAGGACTACACTGGCACTTCATTCTTGGGTGGCTTTAAATCTCAGCAGACCTCCTCTGTGGTTGCTCAAGTGGGTTATGAGCTCCTTTAGGTCAAAGATTTTACTATGAACTATGTTCCCCACAGCTCTGAACTAGTGCTCTAGACACAGATTTGAAAGCAATGATTGAAAAAAATAAAGGCAACATTCCTTATGAGTAGTTTATATTTATCTAAGAAAATCATAGAAGTTCTGGGGGTGGGCAACTATTATTTGATTCAAGAAAGAAAGATGAAGCAATTATGGACCATCTGCAATGTGGCGGCAGCTGTGTGGGGTGCCTGCATGCACACGTATATGTGTGCATGCCTACCCACATACACACACTCCTCTGCCATCAGCGCCCCACAATACTATAAAGTAGGTACTGTTATTATCTTTGCAGAAAACAAGAATCCAATGCTTATAATGAATGCCTGTCCCAAATCAACCAACAGCACGCATGAGCCCTAGTCCCAGGTTCGCTTCATTATACAATCTTCTTTCCCTTCCCCTGTCACTTTCTGCAGCTTTTTTTCTGAGACATCTTTCCCTTCCCTTCCTGCAAAGCAGAAGTAACTCCCACCATAGAGCTGATTTCCCTTGTCATACCCCAGGCAGGCACTGCCAGTTATGCTGATTTATTTGTGGCTGCAAATGGAAGGGACCTTCCTCCTAGGTATAGACTTAAGATCTGCAGACGTGTGGGCTCAGATCCCAGTTCCCGAAGACAGGCATGCATGATGTTCAGCTCATAAGTGGAAACTAGGGATGAGCGTGTGCTTTTCCTAGCAAGCTTGGACAAGAATATGTGACTCTGGTTAAAAAATAGGTGATTACACACCTCTGCCAAAAGTCTCTTACCAAAATAAATAAATAAATAAATTTATTATATATAAACACACACACACATAACATTGGTATCTCAGGAAGACAATCAACTCTCAAACATCTTTCATTTATCATAAACATGGAAATAATTTACCTTCAATGCCACTGCAATATATTTGGAAAGTAGTATCTTTGGGGAGGATTATAGGGGCTGTTTTAATAAGAGTTTCTAATCACAGCAACAGCAAATTATGAGAGATGTTTAAGAACTTAATCAGTGAATCCCATGGATTTTACCACCTGTCAACTTGTCTCACTAGTAACTCTTTTACGTGATTCTTAAACTTTCATTCATGAATGCAGAATGCTTGACCTATGATAGCTGGCTCACATATTTTTAGGTGGTAGGTTTGAAAACCACACTATGATAAACTATCCATTCATTTCCTTTCCTAATTGAGCTCCCAGGCAATTCTCTATTTCAGTAGCACAAAATAGGCAAAGTGTATGTTGATTAGTTAATTTTAAAAGGCTAATTCGGAAATGATATTTTGAACTAGATTTTAAAAATACCATCCAAAATACTTAAAAGAAATAAACCAACTCATCAACTCAAGTTCAAGAGTTATTTTGACATAATTACTGAATAGAGTCATAAATAAACTTTAGTGCAATTTTAGGTAAAAAGCTATGAATTGGAATGTAGAGGGAGAATAGCAGACCTGATTTTCATATTTTTAAAACCACTGTAACTTTTAGTTCATGCAGTAGGAATATAGTTTCTATATTCAAGATCATGTCTAGTCATACAAAGAAAATAAGAAAATAGGTTCAAGTTGCTGGATTTCTGGTCCTTTCTAATTCTGACACATAAAATACAGACATAATTGAGATAAAAGATACAGGGACTGCAGCTGTCAGAAAATTAGTTTCCTAGTGTATTTCACTGGGAAGATGCAATCTTTGAGCCCATCTCTGCTGAACAACTGTAGACAAGAGGAAAGATTTCTCCTGCAATAGCGTTTCTACCAGAAACTGAGTTAAGACCCACAAATACTCAGACTCTGCAGCTGGGCCCACATTCGACAGGCATTGAGAAACTAAGAGGTAGATCAACTCCTTCCAAACTTTGTCTGCAGACAAATGTCAATATTTCATTTCCTGTGCACTGTGTAGCTACTACAATTCAGTCATGGTTTTAGGCACTCTTGCCATGGTGATGAACAAGGGTCAGGGGTTCTTAACTTCACGGAAGCAAACAAGCATCCTATCTAATGCCTGGGGAAGTCAGATTTAAAAGAACTAAAAGACAAAGAATTATTTCCAATCTATCTTTTCCTGAGTTAAGCTACTTTGGAAAGGTAAAAAGTGGTCCTAAGAGCAAACAGATTCCAGTGGATCCCTTTAAAACGACGTCTTAGGCTGTCACTCAAGGCTGGTAGTCACTTACAGGACACATGACAGTTCCAGAGCAGTCAGAACCAGAGGAAGAGGGAAAAGCAAGCCACCCACTGGCTTTCTTAATTAAATGAAAGGTCCAAGGGTAGAACACCAAGAATTTACTAATTTGCTTATTTGGGGGCATTTTATGCAAATGATATGCTTGCACACACATGTTTATACACACACACATATGCAGGTATGTATCAAGAGGGGCTGAATGGCAGGCACATGCCCTGCCTTCCTGGGCAGACAATCCCTGAGAGCTAGCTATAGACCTGGCAACACATCACCAAGGCCTTTTACAGGCCATGTGTGTTTCCCATGACCATTCAGGACCATGCCTGAAAGACAGCACTGAAAAATGGGCAATTACATCACACTCAGAATTACAAAGCAGAGCTGTGAGGTGTGTATGTGTGTAACAGAAAAATCAAGCAGAGGTGTGAGAAGAGGGACTGGATCTGTTCTGTCTAAACCTGCCATCTTGATGGCAATTACAGTGAACAGAAAACGTGGAATAATGATATGAGTTGAGAAATATCAAGTCTATAATTTTTCATTTAAAAGGAAAATCATGGTAAGCTTCCTTCCCGTGAATTTTCTTCTATGGAACACTGCAAGCTGAACTCAGAAGACAGGATATTCACAGCCCTATTTAGCTTCAGGATTTATTTCCGTTTCCATGGCGATTCTGCCACATAAAACTGCATTACTCCTCCTGGTAAGAAGCCTTTCATTTGTCATGTAAACCTGTAACCCAAATGGTGCCTTCAACAGCTGGGTCCAGTCCTAAATGCACAGCAAACTGGCTAATATATTTATTTTAAATCAATAGTGTCACTACATTTTAATAACAATGGCATTCTTATTCGACATTTTATTTGCTACATCAATTCTAAAGTCCCATTTTATTAGCTAGTATGGCCCTTCTGAGCACAACTGCATGGGAACTGCAGAAGTCAATAAAAGCAATAAATTAAATGTACCAGTCAGTCATTTTTCCTTTGCTCAGCTCTACAAATCCCCGAGCAATCCTGACGGCACTGAAAACCCATGCTAATGTCCTCCACTTATGTCACTGATAAAAATAATAATAGAATGAAACGTTATCAGACTCGAGTGTGGCTCAAGAGCCATTCGAACCTCCGTGCTATAAAGGAATGCTGCCACTAGGTTATTAATATTCTCCTGAGCACTTCCAATAAAGGCTCACACTTGCCCATTCCATTCTGAACCCCCGTTGGAGGGCTATTTCATCACTTGTGAGTGATATAAGTCAGAATCATAGCTGTCGAGCTAAAGGGATATCATTGTGAGCAATAAAACTTGGAATCATAGCTTTCGTGCTAAAGGGATCTTGGGGTCTTTATGCTCCAATCTTCTCCTTTTACACAAAGAAGGAGGAAACCCTGTGACATTAAGTGGTTCATGTAAGGTCAAACAGTCAGAGGCAAAGCTTAAAGGGGGAGTCAGGATTCTGCTCCTATCTGGGCAATTCAAGACAATCCACAAGCACACGGTTTTGCTCTGGAGAAGAAAAACATTTATCATTCCCCTAGAATGTTGTTTTCCAAGGATCATCAGTAAGCTTTGAAGTTGTAAACACATTGTTTCAATCAGTTGAATTGAATGGTGCATTAGCAGAAGTTGTTTGAATATCGCTCGAATATAATGAGTTTAATTGTGTAGAGTAATTGTATGTATTAAATCCTAAAAGTAGAGTAATTGTCTTTATTAAATCCTAAAAGAGATTGAGTTTCCCCATTTAAAGGTTGGCACTTCTGGCAATAATTTATGCAACTAAATGTTTGAATTGTATTGGTAATAAGTGTATATAATATGAATTTGTTGTGTTCCTCCTGAGGAATCCTGAAACTAGAGAAAAAAAAAAAAAAAAAAAAAACCAGCGGTCCACATGGCTGATATGATTCCTGGATCTACCCAATGAGAAGAGGATTCAGCCCTAATCAAATCATGCCGCCATCTTGACTCAGATTGTAAGCTTGATTGGAGTGGCTATCTAATGAGAATGTCTTTCCTCTGTTGCCTGCTAATCTGGCTGGTTGTCAACTCAGTTCCTATGGAAGCCAGCAGGTGCCTGGACTCTGTTCATCAGCCATGCCATCCAAGAAGCAATTATATCACTCTGGCTCCCTGTTCTGCCTGCTGACTCACTTGGAGCTGGTTTAGGTTTTTAGGCATGGTGGACAGCCTCTGGTATCAGTTTAATACACTCAGTACCACCATAAAGGGCAGGGGGATGACGGCTAAAGCAAAAGTCTATAAAACTTCTGGTAAGTTTTTAAAGCTGTGACCTACTTAATAAGTCAGAATTCAGAGCCCCCAAGCAATGAATATTTATTAGGCACCTACTAAGTTCCAGATTCTGCTCTAGCTGCCATATACAATATTGAGAAAGAGAAAAAAAAAAAAAAAAAAGAAAAATCTGCACTTTATGGAGCTCTCTGCAGCAGATCTACAGAGCTTTTTTAGACATCACCTTGGTCAGAATCTGCTAAGAAAAATCATTGCTCTTGCTGAAGAGTTTATACATCAGAGATGCAAAGGTCCCATATTGTGAAATGAGAACAAAAGCAAGATGGAAATGATTCTCATCTGAATTTGATCAAGAAATGATATTTTCTGGGTGACTCTTACAGGTGCTCAGCTCTTCAGCTGTTTATATAATGTACAATGATCAGTGGTTGTGTCTCTGGAACTGCCAAATTTAAACACTGATATAATGGCATCAGAATACTAAGACTAGGATTTGTGGAATCCAGTGAAAACAAAGTTTTACAATGCTGTTTTTGCCGGACTTACATATAGGCAAAAATGGAGCTTTTCAATTTCTGATTTGTTTTTTTGATGCTAAAATTATAGTGAGTTGTTTCTAAGTAGGAATATATTTGGACACTAACTGATCCCATACTCTGCCAAACCCTCTACAATACACAACTGAAAATCACCAGATGGTCATGCAGTTTCTATTGAAATACCATGAGTGGTGGGGTAATTCGCTCACTTAGGAATAATTGAGTTACAATTATTATAATATTTAGGTTTAAATTAAACAATTTTCACCTAATATTTTCCGCAGATGAGGCTACATGGAAGAAATCTGACTTTATCTCATGACATCTCCCCATATAAATTATTTAAAGACAGTGGTAATAATTATAACTTCTCTAAGTAGTCTACACTCCCAGCTAAAAAGTTCCCTGGTCTTCTAGTGAAATAGAAAATATTTACAAGACAAAATCTACCAGGTGCCACAAGATCTGCTTCAAAATATCTTCTGCCTAATTCTTACTTAAGGCATTAGTTTATCTAATTAGAAAGCTTACAATGCTACCAGTAGCTTACAGCAACAGCATTACTCATTCATTCCTGAGTGATTTGGATATACACATTAATAAAGACCAGGTCTTCCCTCAGTGAGTTCTTAGCACTAGTGGAAGTATCTTCAATTCATCTATCTACCATCTACCCACCCATCCCTCTCTCCATCCAACCATCATCCATCCATCCAACCACCTATTATTTAATTCAACATTCCTTAAGGAACTGCTGTTGTAATCAGTACTGAGGAGGCAATAAGGATTTAGTAGTGAACAATACTGATAAAGTTCCTCCCTAGCAGAACTTATATGTTTATAGTACAAAATGATCAAATAACTAGAGATTACTAGCAAAGGATAAACTCATTATTAAAGAGCCAGGCATGTTTATTTAAATTTTTTATTTGTTTTAATTAGTTAGACATGACAGTAGAATGCACTTTGATATATCATATACAATGGGGTATAATTTCTCATTCTTCTAGTTATATATGATGAGGAATCTCACCAATCATATAGTTATATATGTACACAGAGTAATAATGTCTGATTCATTCTACAATCCTTTCTATCCCCATACACCCTCTCCTCCCTTCGAAAACCTCTCCCTAATCTAACTCTATTCTTCCCTACTGCCCCCCCCCCATTGTGAATTAGCATCCGCATATCAGAGAAAACATTTAGCTTTTGGTTTTGGGGGATTAGTTTATCTTACTTAACATGGTATTCTCCAGCTCCATCCATTTACTAGCAAATGCCATCATTTCATTCTGCTGAGTAATATTCCATCATATAGATTATAGCACATCTTTTTTTTAATCAATTCATCTGTTGAAGGGCACCTAGGTTGGTTCCATAGTTTAGCTATTTTTGAATTGAGCTGCTATAAACTTTGATGTAGCTGTGTCACTGTAGTATGCTGATTTTACATCTTTTGTGTAAAAACAGAGAAGCGAGATAGCTGGGTCAAATGGTGGTTCCATTCTAAGTTTTCTGAGGAATCTCCATACTGCTTTCCATAATGGTTGCAGAATGCATTCCCACCAGCAATGTATGACTGTGCCTTTTTCCCCACATCCTCCCCAGCACTTATTGTCACTTGTATTCTTGATAATTGCCATTCTAACTGGAATGAGATGAAATCTTAGTTTTGATTTGCATTTCTCTAATTGCTAAAGATGTTGAACATTTTTTCTTATATTTCTTGATCGACTGTATTTCTTCTTCTGTGAAGTGTCTGTTCAGTTTCTTAGCCCATTTATTGATTGGGTTATTAATTCTTTTGGTGTTTTTTGAATTCTTTATACCCTGGAGATTAATGCTCTATTTGAAGTGCATGTGGTAAAAATTTTCTCCCATTCTGTAGGCTCTCTCTTCATGTTATTGATTATTTCTTTTGCTGAAAAGAAGCTTTTTAGTTTGAATCTTTCCCATTTATTGATTCTTGGATTTCACTCTTGAGCTTTGTCAGATCCTCAGATCCTAAGTCAACATGGTGAAGATTTGGGCCTACTTTTTCTTCTTTTAGTCTCAGGTCTCTGGTCTAAGTGCCTAAGTCTTTGATCTACTTTGAGTTGAGTTTCATTCAGGGTGAGAGATAGAGGTTTAATTTCATTTTGTTACATGTGAATTTCCAATTTTCCCAGCACCATTTGTTGAAGAGGCTATCTTTTCTCCAGTGAATGTTTCTGGTGCCTTGGAGATAACCACAGTTATGTGGGTTTGTCTCTGTGTCTTCTATTTTGTATGTTGGTCTACATATCTGTTTTGGTGCCAATACACAAAGCCAGGCATGTTTTAATAGAAAGGAATGAGAAGGGGAAGTTTCCTGAATACAACTTCTACAAAGAGTGGTAGATCTTCGGTATGGATGGGGCATCCTACTACTCCACTAAAACTGAAGGCATTGGAACAGTATCTACTGTATGCAGAATGACTAGTTTGGCAGGATTTTTGAAGACACTTAGGGTTTTGAGTAATTATCTAAAGAGAATGACACCTTAATTTAATGTACAAATTCAAAATTTGAAAAAAAAACATTTGTAATAAAGAACAATAGTAATATATAAATGAACCCTCCTGGAAATATTTCCACATATCTCACAAAAATAAACTATTAAAAACATCCTCTCATTTGATTCTTCTTACACCTGTATAATGCAGCAAGACAGAAAATTCTTAGCAGCACTGGAGAAATTAAGGAAAAGGAATTATCCAAAAAGTGAAGCAACATTATCCAGATGTCAGCTTGGAATTAAGTCAGTCCTTCTAACTCGAGATTTTTGTGTTTCTTTTACTTTCATAATAACTGTGATTATCAATTCAAGTCAAAGAAGATTAACTTATTTTAGAAAGACGTGTCTTGACCAATTCACTAATCATAGACCACTCAACTAGAGGATTAACTGGGAACATTAAAAAAAACTGAAATATTGTTGAGTACTGTTTTTGAATTTTCACAGAAATTCTCCCTTCCAAGAACATGTTCTTGTTTATGAAGACAATGCTGACAGGTATCCACTGCAGTATGAGCTGAGGGGTTAATGATGAGGAATTTTCTGTAGCTAGTTATGTTTGGACATCATTAGGCTACAGAAATAGGATGGTATTATGGCATCTTGGATGTTTCTGAACTTTTATTTTCCTAGTAGTATACCCATACCTTTTAGTAATATTTACCTTGTGCAATTAGACATTTCAAATATCAGGCTTTTTCTCAGAACATCAAAATGCTCAAATAAATATGCAATGCCTTGTTTGGACTTAATTCCACAAAAATATTCAGCATCTGCCAATAATAAGAACTCAACAGGTGCTGAAAAAAATTCCTGAATCTTCAGCTAGTTATACATTTAAATATTTGCATTTTTTCAATTTGGAGGGCTTAAGGAAAATGTAAATATTACAAAAGGATTTAATGCTTGAAGCTACATTTACAACTTCATAGTATCCTCCTGTCCCTTTTGTTACTTTAGTAAAAGATGTACGCTTCATGAGGGATACCTGTCCAAGATGAAGTCCAAATCACCGAACACATTTTTGTTTATTAGGGAAAAATTGTGTATCTTTTCCAAAAAAGGAATAAACATGTTACTTAGAATGAATTCCAATCAGTGGTTTGTGTACAATGAATCAAAATGCAGTCTGTAAAAATAAAATAATTTTTAAAAATGCATACAGGCTGGGGTGAATAAAACTCCATAATGGAGTCTTGGAAATATAATCTGGGGGAGGCATTTTTAGCTGCCCCTTAAAAATGCTCTTCAATCTAATTTTATAAACATTAATTGTACAACTACTACATGCAAGTACAGGAGCACAGGGTCCCTGAACTCAAATTCTCCCCCTACGCACATCAATACCACCGTGAAGATAGACTAAATTATTAGAACTACCCAGAAGTCACCTCACACTAGTATGAGGCTTCATTAAGAGGGGACATTTGAACCAGAGAGTAAAAGACAAAACGAGACACAAAATTCCAGAGAGTAAATACCGGAAACAAAGGCTCAGAGACAGGGGAATACCGGGTGTGATTATGGACCAGGCTGTGGTATGATGCAATTAGAAAGAAAGGGGTGGGATAAAGAAGGAGGAGTCTGGAGGCGCAGATCAGAGCCAAATTACATAGGGCATGAAACGCAGGATTTAGAATGTACGTAGTTCCTTTGGAAAGTTTCAAATTACTTTGCCAAGGGAATAAACCCCTCATCTCAAAACCAAAAGCAAGGCGTACAATAATAGCCATCTTGTAGAGGTGGAAGGCTGGATACAGCTGAAGAGGCATTCCTATCCTATAAGAGGTGGAGGAGAACTTGAAGTTTTTCAGCTCTGTGGTGGGGACGAGGATGGGGTTGTATGGCCAGGAGCTGCAGAGACAGATGCAAGAAGGACCAGCCTCAGTCATGAATCGCAAACTTATACAAAGAAGCACAGGCACTTGGCAAATAAATCCTAAATACATTATCAACTCAGGAAATGGAAGAAACAAACAAGCCTGCTGACTTTCCTCCGGACCCTAGGAGGTACACAGGTAAGCACTTTCAGGGTGCAAGGTTCCCCCATCTCTGGAATGTGATTTATCTTTCAGACAATATTTTTTTTTTCCTTTATGAAAGGAATTAATAATGACACTACCGTGTAGGGTGGTTGGAAGGAGTAAAACAGATAATGTGAGCAGGGAATGTGTTCGGTTGTCAATCAATGGCATGTCAATACTACTATTAATTTTATGACGGGTCTATTTTGTACTTTGATGTGTTTCTGAAGCTGCACTGAATTCGTTTGTATAATTTTTTATAGCTAAGCACACTCTATAACATTTCTAGTTTGTAGCACAGTTTATGTTTCTACCTATTGAAGAAACAATGGAGAAAAATAAATTAACCCAGAATGGTTTATTTCCATCAAGAGCCTCTGCCTACCCCTTGAGGAGAAGCTCTAGGTAGGTAAAGATACATTTGGTCCTTGGTGTATTCCCAGTGCTTTACTGAATTCCTGGTACACAATAAGTGTTTGCAGAACGAGAAAAAATGGTAAAGAAGAAACACATACATCTCAAAGTATTAAACTGTATACCATCTTCACTTTATATGTGGTAATGAAAGAACAAAAAATGACTGTAAGATGAAACTGTGCAAAGCAATCTTAATAATACAGGGGAAAATTACAATTGCTTGGTAAACATTTTTGTGAAAATAAAAAAATCCTCTTATAAAAAATATTTAAAAGGCTTATATAAAAAACCCTCTTATTTATAAATACATAGAGAAATGACAAAATAGCAAAACTAATATGTCATAATTTAAAACATAAGAAAGATTAAAAATCAAAATATTATTTTTATTAAAATATTTGGTGGGAAAAGGCATCAAGACAGAACTGAGAAGATGCAACAGGTATAATTATCCCCACCTTCCTACTATGTGTAACTAAAATCCCCATCGATCAAATAAAAAAATAAACCACAAAGAGACCCCCAAAGGGGGAAAGAAGACAGACCAGCTCAGAATTTTCCACTCAAAGAAAAACTTGGTGATGAGTTTCCTAGGTTTTCATTTTTCCTCCAGATTGGGAGGTGGAGGAGCCAGCAACCTGAAACACCAGTGAGCACAGACAAAAAAACAAACAAACAAAAAAATTAATTAAATAAAAAAATTTAAAAATCTGCAAATAGTTCTGCTCTCTCAAAGGATCAGAAAATGAGCACCCTCGTCCAAGAGAAAGCCAAATACCAACCCCTGACTGGGGGCTGTGAGTCAGGGAGGGTCAAACAGGAAGCTGTTACTGTCATTCCACGCATCAGTAACAGTTTCCCTTTTATTCACTAATAGGATGATGTCAGAGGAGGGCTGATGGACAGGCAGAACTTTCAGTAAAAAATGAGGGCACATTTTCCCTCAGATTTCAATGGTGGCAGACTCTTCACTCAGTTCTGGGAAGCAGGGCTTCTCCGGGCAATGGCAAGATACCGCCCTCCTTGCCCAGTCAGAGCAGAGACAAATAAAACTAAGCTAAAGCCAAAATTTTAAGTAGGACCCAGAGTCTTATATGGAAATATTCCAAATGTCCAAACTTTAATAAAAAGTATGCATCATATCAAGATCCAGGAAGATTTCAAAGTGAATGATAAAAGGTAACCGAAAGGTAGGGGTTAGCTTCCACGTATCAGGGAGAATACTTGCCCTTTGGCTTTTTGGAACTGGTTTATTGCACTTAGCATGACAATCTTCAGGTCCATCCATTTACTGGCAAAAGTCATAGTCATTCTTTTTTATGGTTGAATAATACTCCATCGTGTATATACACCACATTTTCTTTATCAATTCATCTGCTGAAGCGTACCTTGGTTCCATAGCTTAGCTATTATGAATTGAGTTGCCATAAACATTGATTGAGTCATTTTAGTAGATTACACAATGGGGAATGGAGGGAAGTGAGGGAGAACAGGCAAAGGAAAGATAGTAGAATAAATCTGACAAAATTTTCCCATGTACATGTATGAAAACATCACAGTGAATCCTACCATCATGTACATCCATAAGAATGGGATCCTAACTATAATAAAATGTATTCCATGCTTGTATAATTATATCAAAATGGATTCCGCTGTCATGTATAACTCAAAAGAACCAATAAACTAAGACATGTAAAATAAATAAATAAATAAATAAAATAATGGGAACTGGAATAAAAAATGAGAAAAAAAAATATGTGGGGGCCAAGATCACAGAGATATTAGAACTATCTGACAAGAATTTTGAAGTGGCAAGATAAAAATGTTTCCATGAGGAATTACAAACATGTTTAAAACAAAGACATAGAAAGCTTCACCAAATAAATCTCAGGAAAGCAAGAGAGGATATAAAAAAGAACCAAATGCAAATTTTAGACCTGAAAACACAATGACCAACATATTAAAAGGTAACTGATGATGGACAATATGATAGAACGGAAGGGACAGAGCTGAGAATCATAAACACGAAGTTATGAGCTCAATCAAAGCCACCAGGGTGATCAACAGAAAGAAAATTAACTAAAATCAAAAACAAAAAAACAGTACTTCAGTGATCCGTGGGAAAACAACAAAAGATATAACAGGTCACTGGAGAAAGAATGCAAGTCTAGAAAGTACTTAAAGAAATACTTGTATGTTCCCTAAATAGGGCACAACACATAAACCAGATTCAAAAAACTGAGTGAATATTAAGCCACGAAATCCACATCCAAATATATCATAGCAAACGTCTTAAAAGAAAATGAAAACACATCTTGAAAGCTACAAGGCAGAAAATTATTTGAAGGACAGAGGGTTTCTCAACAGAAACCATGGAGTCAGAAGAAAGTAGCACAACATTATTTAAATACCAAATGAAGAGAACAATCGACCCAGATTTCTCCACTCTGAAAATTTTTTAAGAACAAAGAGGAAATTAAGATATCCTCAGATGAAGATAATTTGCACCAGAAGACTGACTTTAAAATGCTATAGAAAGGGCTGGAGATATAGCACAGTGGTAGAGTTTGCCTAGCATGTGGAGACCCTGGATTTAATCCTTAATTCTGGGAGGGGTGGGGGTCAGGGGAAAAATACTGTAGGAAGTTCTTTAAACAGAGAGGAAATAATGAAAAAAGAGAACTTGGAACTTCAGGAAGAAAGTACACAATAAGCAAATGTGTGGATAAATAAAATAGATATTCCATCTTTTTGCATCTTCTAAATTGTGTCTTACATTGAAAGCAAAAATTATAACACTGCCCAATGAGCTTTTAATATGTGTAACAGCTATGGTTTACACAGGGAGGGGAAAAGGACATAATGAGCGGTAGGCTTTTGACTTCACTTGAATAGTTTCAAGGACTAAACCAGTATGCTCATGAGCTATGTATATATGAAGCAAATTATGTTTATACTGAGAAAAGGAACAAAAGTGCATTATGAAGAGAGACATTAAAAAAAAAAAAGACACACAATATAGTGAAGGATAGTGGTGCACACCTGTAATCCCAGTGACTTGGGAGGCTGAGGCAGGAGGATCCCAAGTTCAAAGCCAGTCTCAGAAACTTAGTGAGACCCTAAGCAACTTAGTGAGACTTTGTCTCAAAATAAAAAATGAAAAGGACTGGGGATGCTGGGGATGTAGCTCAGTGGTAGAGTGCCTCTGGGTTCAAAGATGCCAGTTCCAAAACAAACAAATAAACAAACAAACAAAAACAGCACAGATACAACAGATTTATCATTAAAAGGTCCAAGCAACACAAAGCAAGATAGAAAAAAAATGAGATATGCAAAAAACAGAGCACAAACCCAACACCAAACAACAAATAAAAGGATAGATTTAAGTCCTAACACATTAAATACCCAATAATCTGAATGGGTCTACACACATATATTTAGCAACTTAGGTGGAAAGGATAAATTTGTAAAAAGAAAAAAAAAAAAAAAAAAGAAAGAAAAAAAAAACCAGACTACCATAACTCACACAACTCATTCATTTAATTCATTTTATTTCATTAAAATGAAATAGGTCATTTAAATTGTAGTAATAAATCAAATATTTAATTAAAATTCCCCCCAATAGAAACATCTAAATGGAGATGTTTTCAGCAGAGAATTTTACCAAATGTGGAGAAAAGAATTAACAAAAATTATACACAATCTCCTCCAGAAAACAAGGAAGAGGAATACCTCCTAACTTGTTTTACTCAGCCGTGATTACTCTGATACCAATACTAGATAAAGACAGTACAAAACAGAAACCCTACAGACACAGTCCTCATAAGGAGAGAACCAAACATCATTAATGAAATGTTCACCAATAAAATTTAGCAATATATAAAAATAATTCTATATCATGATTATCTGGAGTTTATTTCAGGCATGTGAGACTGAGCCAATAATAAAAAAAATCAATAAATATAATCTACCATCTTCTACAGTTTTTTTTTTTCTTGTGGTGCTGGGGATTGAACCTAGGACCTTGTGCATGTGAGGCACACACTCTACCATCTGAGCTATATCCCCAGTATAATCTACCATCTTAACAGGTTAAAGAAATAACATCATCATATAAATGGAGAGTCATTCTCTTTTCATGGATTGGAAAAGTCCACATAGAAAAGAGACACCAACAACTATAATACTTGACGTTGCTGATGGGGATGTAAAGTGGTAGGATACTTGGTAAAGCAGTTTGGCCGTCTCTTGGCGAAGGGAACATCCAACTATGCTATGACACAGCAATTGAACTCGTGTGTTTATCCCAAAGAAGTGAAGGTGTATGCAGACAAAAAAAATTTTTTTAATGAATAGGAGTTATTTTTCCAGTTTTATTCATAATAGCTACAAACTAGAAATAATGCAGATGTTCTTCAGTGAATCAATGGCCAAAGAGAACATGGTACCATTCCACCCATGGAAGACCATTTACCAATTAGAAAGAACAAGCTACTGATAGATGCTACCTCTTGCATGAGTTTACCAAGAATTGCAAAGGAAATGAATTCAAAGATTACCTACTATTTAGTTGCAAGTTTCTTGAGATGACCAATTTATACGAAAGAAAAATAGAGGGGCACATGCCAGGGGTTAGGCAGAAGTAGAGAAGTTGATATCACTATTACAGCAATATGTGGAAACTTCATAGAGAGGGAAATGTTCTGTATCTGGAATGAATTAACCTAAGTATACCAGCTGTGCTATTATGGAAACAGTTTTTTAAAAAAATATTTTTATTAGTTGTTGGTAGACCTTTATTTTATTTACTTCTTTACATGTGGTGCTGAGAATCGAACCCAGTGCCTCACATGTGCAAGGCCAGCACTGTACCACTGAGCCACCACCCCAGCCCCATGGAACCAGTCTTGAGGGATGTCACCTCTGGGGAAGACTGAGTAAGGGACACAGGCCATTTTTATATGTTGTTTTGCACAACAATATGTGAATCTACAATAATAAAAGTTTAATTAAAAATACCTCATCAAGAGCAGCTTGAACAGTTCTTGCTGCCTTCTGGCTGAATAATTTAGGGAATGGAGAAACAGAGTATGCAAGTTGTTATCTCCTCGTAAGTCTTGTTTTCTTTTTTTCCCAGGATGGTCTTGAACTTCTGCCCTCTACTGATCCTCCATCCTCAGCCTCCACGGTAGCTGGGACTAAAGGCGTGTACCATGCTCTCTAAGCTTGAATCAGCTTCCGATGTTTTATTCTTTTGGTTTCAACATTATGCAATCTCTCTTGAGAGTTCTTTTAATAGGACTTTTTTGTTTGTTTTTTTTACTGTTTCATCATCTAGAATGTTTTACTGTTTCATCATCTTTTTCTTCTGACCTCTTTCCTCATTTATACCAATAATTTTATCTTCACTAACTCCTCTGACTATACATAGACTATTAAATGGCATCAGTGTCTTTCCTATCACCAGACATTTCTTCTGTATCTCCCTCTATGTTCAAGTCAAATTTCAAATGTGGTCAGTTTTCATATCTTGGCCATATTCCCATCCTTTGGGCCAATCCCTCTTTCCAGTATTCTTTTTTTTTTTTTTTTCTTTGTTTGTTTGCAAAATGCATTTATCACTTAGAAAAGAAAGCAACACACCTACACACTTTACTGAGCCTAAAATAAATAATAGATGTTCAGTGATCGATCACCAATAGATGTTGAAATAAGTGACATGACGGCTCACTCATCACAAGGCACATCTATCACTGATGCTAGTGATTTGCAGACAGAAGAGGTAACAGCAAAATATATTCTTTATGCAATAATTCAAGTCACTGTAGCACTGTGTTAGCTTTCTGTCACTAAAACAAAATACCAGGGATAAGTAGCTTATTTTCGTTCACAGTTTTGGAGGATCCAATTCATGATGGATGGGTTCCATTGTTCTGGCCTGCAGTGAGACAGCACATCACAAAATCTCTCACCTCCTGGTGAGTTGGAAAGAGTAACAAGACTGGAATGGGGTTCCAGGATCCCCGAGGCACATCACCAATGACCAAAAGACCTTGCACTAGGCTCCACCTCTAAAAAGTTCCATCACCTCTCAATAGTACCACTTTGGTGAAGAAGTCTTTTGTTTTTTTACATTTGGGTACCAGGGATTGAACCCAGGGGTGCTTAACACTGAACAACATCCCCAGTCATTGTTATTAATTATTATTATTATTAATCTTGAGACAGGGTCTTGCTAAATTACCTAAGATCTCACCAAATTGCCAAGGCTGGCTTTGAACTTTAGATCCTCCTCCCAGGTCTCAGCCTCCCAGGTCATTGGGATTACAGGCATGCACCACCATGCCCAGATGGAGGACTATTATCATTTAAACTGTAGTAACTGAAACTCTTGCATATGGCGCTATGCAGAATTAAGACTGCCTATATTGTTCTTATGAAAGTACTAGATCTGCCTCTGAAGAATACTCCAGCAGAGCAGAGATGCCTGGAGTCTTCAAATGGTCTAGAAGACACTGAATCCACCAGAACTCAAACTGAACAACCAACCTGAAACTCTCTACCAGCCCTCTTCTCAGCCTGTACTCTGTTCCACTTTCTTTTGGAAACTGCCTCCATAGGTATCTACATAAGGGACTGGGGGATCCTTAGGGATGCTGACCACCAGGCCAAGGCTCTGGTCTCACTCTTCAGCAGGCATTGATTACAGGCCTCTCCCAAAACTCAAGTCAGTCATGAGTTACAATTCTAGACTTCAAAACAGAGTGGTGGAGATGAATCCAGGTACCAGGGCTGAGTGGCCCGAATTAGAAATTCTGCAGGCAGATCATCCTCCCTACAAGTTTAATGGAAAGCTTTCTGATCACCTCCTCATTTCACTTATGATGTAAGGCACCAAGGATATAAATCAGAGAAAATGGTTTACACAGCCCAAACACCAAGATGAAATCTCAAAGGTAAGAGGAAAAAAAAAAATCACTGTGATTTTTTTGTAAACATTCTTCTTTTTGTGGCTGAAGCACATCACAAAGCATCACACTGGAAGTCAGGACCCATCTCTTCGTCCTGAGTTCGCCATTGAACACCCAAAGAAACTTGGTCACAACATGTTTTCTCTAGTAGCTTTAGCTTCTTTAATGGATTTTAGGAATAATAATCTCTGATCACGCCTGAAAGTTGTGAGGATGTTTTAATATGAGTAACATGCATCTTTACATAAATAGAGCTGGCCTTCTGTATCTGGGGGTTCTACATCCATAGAGTCAATCAACCAAGGATGGAAAATATTTGTGGCAGAATAATTTTGCCTGTACAAAATATGTACAAACTTTTTCCCCTGTTATTATTCCCTAAACAATATAGTTTAACTATATAGCATTTACATTGTATTAGGCATTATAAGTATTGTAGAGATTAAAGTATACAGGGGGATGTACAAAGGTGAAATGTAAATATTACAACACTGTATAAAGGGCTTTGAGCATCTGTGGATTCTGATATCATCTGGGGTCCTGGAACCCCAGGTGGATACTGAGAGAAAACTGCATTTCAGATACATTAATGTATATAGCATGTATACTCAGGATATACATACATCCATATTATTCAAGCATTCTTGATATTACATATTAAATTCCTTAACTCCTTTAGTTTGGAATACAGAAAATGTCACTTCTGCACAGGTCCCATGATCATGCAGTATCTCATATATTAGGGACTGGATGAATCAGAGGGCATGAATCTGTGAACAGAGCGCACATCGTTCGCTTGCCTTAGCTCAGAGCCAAGCAAATGCATAAAGAATTTGACAGGGGGCCTTACAACTGGTGAGTACTGGGTCAGTTGGTGGTTATTATTTATGGTCATTTCTCTGGTTTTTGGAGTGATCCTTCTCACTTCATTCCCACGCCTTCAAACACAGATGGTCTCTTCTACACTCCCTTTGTTAGGGCATTTTGATATATTAGAAATTCTTCATGCCATGATTCAGCCTTTTTCAATATTTTCACCATTAAATCACTTCATGACACAGACATCCAACGTTAATGCTCCAGACGAGCTGACTGATGGCAGAAAGGATGCCAGAAAGAATCCTTGGAAGACTTTCAAGTAACTTATACTTCTGCAGGGAGGGAGGGAGAATGCAGCTAATATTTCAAATTCTGGGAAGCAGAAACCGAATTGAATGATGCCAATCACATAGTGAACAAAGTATGAAAATGACTTAGTGATGAATGAAAATTCTGTAATGTCCCTCTAGTAATTTACAGTGTTGATGGCCTCCTCTGTGTTATTCTGACAGTATATGATATAAAAAGGGATCAAGATTGGGAGGGGGAGTGGAAGTGGCCCAAGGCCATCATCATCATCATTATGTGATGTTCAGAAGAATTAACTTCTATAGGGCTTTCCAATGGCATTGGAGAGTGGCACAGTACACAAAGTGGCAAGGGATGCACTCTCAAGATTTGCCTACACAACTACGACAAGAACAAATCCATTATTTTTTTGTTTGCAAGCTGTGGTTTAGATAGGAGGTGTGCCCCCAAAGCTCATGTGTGAGACAATGAAAGAAAGTTTAGAGGTGGAATGATTGGGTTATGAGGGCCTTAACATAATTAGTGCATTAATCCTCTGATAGGGATTAACTGGGAGGTAGCTGTGGGCAGGTGGGGGATGGCTTGAGGAGGTGGGTCACTGGGGGGTGTGCCTTTGGGGTGTATCTTTTGTTCTTGTTGAGTGAAGTCTCTCTTCCTGCTTCCTGGTGCCATCTCCTGAGATGTCCTCCTCCACCACACTCTTCCACCACGATGTCCACCAGGCACCAAGGAATGGAGTTGGCCATGCATGGACTGAGACCTCTGAAACTATGCGATGGAGATGCAGTTCACTTGTTTGTTTGGTATTTGCACAATCACAGAGGGCTGGGGACTCGAACCTGGGTCTCCAGCATGAGAGTCAGGCACTCTACGAGAGGAGCTATACGACCAGCACTGACCTCTGAAACTATGAACACCAAATAAACCACCTGCTCCTCCAATTGTTCTTGACAGGTCTTTTGGTCAAAGCAGTGAAAAAGCTGCCTCAAACACAACTCTAGTTGGTCTTAGATGATTTTGACTGACAACCAAAAAATCAGAATGACAAGAATACCTAGAATCTTCATTTATTAGTGACCCACCATGTGCTATGAGCTTCACGTTGGGTATTTCCTTTAAATTTCAGAAATCTTAGGATGTCTACCAAGAATAAGGGAGGCTGAGCAGTTTTCCCAAGGTCATTTTCCAAGTGATTTCACGTCAGGTTTCAAACTTTTGATTGGCTCCAACTTAAAGATTATACTCTTTAACTTAAAGATTATACTCATAATAATGGAATATTACTTTACATAAGCTGCAACACTCACGCAAAACAAATAATGAACACTGAAAAGACAACTGTATCTCAAATAAAATAGTGTATTTCAAAACACAGACTTTTCCTCTGTAATGTGTAAGCCAGCAAGTCAACCTTGGATATGATAATCTTTTAATAATTGACAGCTGAAGAATATTCAGCTTGGAAGAAGCACACATACCTCTTCCCTCTTAAAATTTAAAATAATTGCCCTCATATCTAAATTCCTGTAACATTCTATCCATAGTCTTCTAGTGGCATTTACAATATTTATACCTTGAAATACAATGATTAATATTCAGATATTATCTCTCCCCCTAGACCTTCTGCTCCTTAGTATTCTTTTTATATCCCTCTTAAAGCCAAACTCAAATTATTGCCAATGGTTAGGTGATCAAGAAAGAATGAATAAGAAAAGTTATTTTCTTTGATGTGTTTTCTAATTATTCTTAATTATAATTTATCAAAGAAATAACACTCATGAAATTTCAGCTAAGCTCTAACTTGAGCAATGAATAAAATTCTCCAGCTAATGGAAAAAGAGACAATACAAAATGTTGTCTTGTAGGACTTTGTGTTCAAAGAAGTGACTTCTTAATTCTTTTTTTTTTTTTTTTTTAAGTACTGAGGATTGAACCCTAGGTACTCAACCATGCAGGCACATCCTCAGCCCTTTTTGCATTTTATTTAGAGACAGGGTCTCACTGAGTTGCTTAGAACCTCAGTAAGTTGCTGAAGCTGGCTTTGAGCTTGTGTTCCTCCTGCCTCAGCCTCCTGAGTCACAGGGATAACAGGCATGTGCCACTGGGCCTGGCCAAATAAGTCACTTTTGAAACACACTTTTTGTCTAAGGACCCTAATTTATCATTGATCCAAGTCTGCCTTAAATTGACCCTGCACAAGTACTTCCCACCCAGTTAAGACACAAGGTGGGTTCAGTATATGAATTAAATACTCTCATACTTTTCTACACAGAACAGAGAAATAGGGTTGACAAAAGTGACAGTATTAATAGTTCATAAGCCATTAAGGATCACAGCTTCAGAGGTATGAAGGTTTTCTGTCTCATCTGAACATCAGCAATCATGAAGAAGTTCCTAATACCTTTAAGTGGTGCTGTGTTCCCCAGATTTTAAGCAAACTTATTGTCAATGTAGCCAGTGGTCTATTTTTGACATTGCTAAGGTAGAACCCATGTTTGTTAGAAAGGGTTAAAACTGAACCGTGTGAATTCTGAAAAGTCCACCAGAGAGAGACGCTAGGGAAATAAAACTAGATTGATCCCTGTAAGTAAAGATGTTAGGACAGCATTTTCTTAGAGTGCAGTCTGCTTGTGTCTCCAGGCAAACATTGCAGTGCCATGGGGGTCTCTCTGCCTATATGCTTTGGTTCTGAGGGTGTTGGTAAATGCTAGGAATTGTTCTTTCTCATATTTAGCAAAGACTAAGTGACCCAGTGTAACTAAGTTTCCCTGGGGGGACTCGAAGGTAAACACCACCCCACTGAGACAGGAGACACTTCCAGTACAGTGATTTTTTCAGTAGCTTCCCACTGACAAAGCTTTCTTTTCATAATTACAATCCCTGACAATAATGATTCAAACTTACCAAATTACATTTCAAGTGCCTCCCAGAATGTTCTCGGAGTGTTCTTTCCAAGGAAGGTACCCCCAAATAATTCTTTGATAAAACAAACTCACAAGCATGTTAACTGATAGAGCTGAACTCAAATTCCCCACATTGGAAACTCAATATTATACTTTCAACCACCCACCCTTGGGCATATATTAATTCTTTTATGCTTAAATTCCCTTATTGTAGAATGTGAATAACAAGAGTATTAACTTTAAAAAGTTGTTACAAAAATTAAATAAGATGTCTACAGAACTTGGAACGGTGATAGGAATAAACTACATACTCAAAGAAATGTTAGTTGCATGCAGGTAGCCATAAAACTAAACTTTTTGAGAAACACTGTATATAATATCCTTTTCTGGACATGAGTGTATTAAAGACTTTGAAAAGTCCTTAGTCAAATAAATACATGTAACTTAGTATGTTCCAAACTTAAATATCATATCATCTAATGATGCTGGTCAACTGATTTTCAATAGAAAAAAAAGCTATCTTTTCTTATTTTCCAGAAAAAAGCTATCTTTTCTTATTTTCCAGAAAAAAGCTATCTTAGCAACTTTTACTAATGGCAATATCAAGTTGGACCAATAAGAAACAGGACTGCCTTTTCAAAAATATTTTTAAAAGGACATATCCACTCTCCGCAAACAATGATTTGATCACTTGGGAAGACAGCTGACTGACAAAGCACAAAAACTCAAAGGCAAGCTGCATGAACTGAGACAGGTGAACCCCAAAGTAAATGTCAAAGAATGCTCAGGAAACAATTGTATTCTAATTAAGGCTCATCCATCACTGGAAACTTGAATGCTACTTGACCCCATTACCTTACACCTTTATCATAATCAATTACTCATCCACTGATCACAGGCTGGAAAAAGGCTGACCCTGTATTCTGCAAGAATGCAAGGGGCCCAGATTTCTAGCTAAAACAGGCCTTGAGGAATAATGGGTAGCTTTAAGTGAATATTCAGTGGTTCTAGGTAGCTCAAATTTTCTCTAATCCTCACAGAAATGTTCAGGGTGGGCATTCTGATCTCTAATTTGCCCTTGGAGGCTAAACCAAACATAGACTTATACAGCTACAAATTCAGCAATGCTCAGCTCATATTTGGACCCAGGTATATGAGATTTCAAAACTAGTGCTTGTTCTTGTACATTATAATGACTCTTGAAACAAGGAATATAAATTATAACTTCCTAACATTCTGATTTTTGTAAAAATGTTTCTTCATCACAAATTCCTTAAAGGAAGGGGATCGTAGGTTTGGGAAGCACATTCTGAGAAAGCAAATCTCTACGAGCAGGCGCTCTCTTCTTAAGTTAATCTTGGAAAGGGGTGGCTAGAAATCCAGGAAATACTGTTGTGGCAGCTTTAAAATGCTTACTGGAAAAAGTTGATTTCTCAGGAACCTGCAGTGGGACTAAAAAAAAAAAAAAAAAAAAACAAAATTGGACAATTGAGAGTTTTCAAGCTGAGAATTGGCCCGTGGTCAGATCGTGCAGGAGGTTTTAGTTCTCTAAGAAACCCAATTCTCTCTGGCAAGTGTCTTCCCCAAGCTACGTGGCTGGGGCTAATATTTCTGCTGCTACAGGAACTCAACTTATATAACTTAATGGCAAAATTGGATTAGCTATATGGAATTCTGCTTTATCAGCAATATTTGAAGAAACGTATCTGTGCCTAAAGATAGCCGAAGGACAGCTGCACCGTGGAGAAATACAACTGGTTGGTTCCTGCCATCCTCAAAGACTGGCTGAGAGAAATGAACAAAGTTGACAGCAGTCAACTTTAAGGCTAAACTGGTGTTGTGCTAAGACAAATGTTGAGGGAAATGGGGAAAAAAAAGCACCTCGTATTCTTTGTTTCTAAATAAAATGAACAGAAAGACTTAAATCCCAAGTACGACCTGGAAGGCCAAGTAGGATTTCGTGCATTTGATGATGAGTGTTCATTCTGGCTACGCATCATTAATACAGTATGAATGAGGTCAGGATCAATATTCCTGGCTTTCATAATTATTGTAATTCATGCTAATGACTGTCCATGGATTTGCTCAATAATTGGACTATAATATTAATGAACTCTATATTGATTTACCATGATACCTGAGGCTGCAAAACTGTAATTACAGATGGTTATGGAGTAATGTATGGAGTCAGAAATCAGACACTGATTGTAGCCCAAGATTCATAAATAATTTGAAGATGCAATCTGCATTTGGAAGGAAATGGAAGAAACTAAAGACATGAAATCAATTAGAAGCTTGGAAAAAAACCCCTATTTTAAGGGAACATCATAGCTTTGTTCAGGCAGAAGCTGATAATCCAGGGAAGCAAGTCAGTATTTGGAGACTGGCTGAAAACGACATTCCACAACTAGAGTGGAGTGGCTTCTGGGCAATGGACACAGCTACCCCAGGTCACAGAGGGCCCTGCTCTGTGCTGCCATTTCCAATGCCAGCTTCATCTGAGCACCGCTGCACTCTTAAGAGTAAGATGCTCTGTAGCAGCAACTGGGTTCTTACACAATAGAAAACGATGCCACTCTCTGTAACCATCAAACAGAGGCCCCAGAACATGTTGCTGACTGGCTCACTTGTGAGTCATTCCCTGAAACTAAGAAATACCTCACAGTAACTAAAACTCCTGCTTGGGTGAGCTGATCCAACAGTGGATGACAAAGGGGTTCTATAATCCAGGGAAGTGTCAATTGTTCATCCCTGTGAACGGAAGCAGGTCCAATCCCATTGAAAATGTGGCCATGGTCTGTCAACTTCAGAAAATATATTCCACAATGCCAAAGACAGAATATCCTTCTATGCTTCCAGACTCAGGCAAATGCATTTGATTGACACAGAGAGAAGGGCATGGGGATGGGGGAGATATTAGTTATTTGAGTATGAAAAATTTCTAAAGGATGTTTCTACTTCGAGAGTTATGAGAAAGTTATTTCTTCCACCAATGTGAAATTCATATATTGACACACACATTTATAAATATGTACCTACATGCCTACCTACATTCATACAAATAGGTTTATACACATGCAGTTACCCCTAATAATTGTGTTTTTTAAAATTAGAAAATAAATTCATTCTGTAAAGTTTTCTGTGTCTTCCAATTCATTTTATGATTTACCAATGAATAACTTCATTTTTTAAAAAAATTGCATAGGTAGCCTATATTTTTATAGATAATCCCTTAAATCAAAGATAGGTATCCACCTAATTTAATTAATTTACAAATTAATTTACAAATATAACCTACTTTTACTAAATAACATCGCACAGATGTTTAGGGAGGATGTCACTTATACCTCAGAGAACACACCAGTCTGATTGTATGATGAGTAACTTTTCTCTAAATAGTCCTATTTATGACATGGGAATCCAAGAACAGATTGAAAATGATTAGTTGCTCTTTAAATTTTTATAAGACTCTCAATGCTGTACCGACATCAAGCTGCCATGTGATTAGTTGGTGGATTGATTTATGGGGGCCTTATAGTACGGCAGATCTTTTCCAATTCTTGAAGTTTCCACTAAAATTGGGATTTTCAAAATGGTTCAGTCTGTCCATCCATCCTTTGAATGGAGTATACCTATCTCAACTGTTCTTGGTGAGCTTGAAAGCAGCACTCACCATCAAGAACATCCAGGATTTAAGTCATCTTACTCTCTGGCTGAACGAAGACCAGAGAAAAGAAAATCAAAGATACTAGAGTCATGCAAAAGAGTTCAGCATCTAACTTACATTTCCTCCAGCCAGAGACAGAGAATGTCAACATTACTAAGAATAATTGTGATGACATCCAGTATTTTCCAGTCCTTGAGTGCAAAAAAATAGTAAAAAAAAAAAAAAAAAAAAAAAAAAAGAAAGAAAGAAACCACCTTTTTTTTCCTTTTAAGAAGAATGATAGTGAAACAACTTATCATTTCCAAAAGTTTAAAAAATGGAGTGATGGGAAGTAAAAGGGATGAATCAAACATTTAACCCATCCTACCTCTCTGAACTGTATCCAGGTGTGTCCACATATTTAATTCAGGTATGCTTGTCTTTATAGATTGGAATAAGTGAGCTACAGTCGGAACTTTACTGGAAACAGGATATTGCCACATAGGGTAATAAGAATTACCCCCACCAATTAGTGAATGCTTTTAATATATATAGGCCACAGTTCTAAACCTTTCATATACATCGTCCCCTTCTAACTTCATGAACTATCATAATGGTCGGTGTTATTCTTATTATTAGAAAGACAGAAAACTTTTGTTTCAAGAATGTGACCAAGATCATAAGGTCTATGGAATATATGAACTCTGATTTAAATCATTAAAAACTAGGTCACAGAGCTGACTGGCCTGCCTTATCAGCTCTCCTGAATAACTCTGATAGGAATCGGTCTTGGAAGCTATAAAGGAATGAGAAAGAGCATCTTATCTATTCTTGGGGCATCAAGAGAAGTTTCAGGAAGAAGTGATATCTAAGCTGAGATAGGAGGGAGAGCGTTGTTTACTCGTAGGGAGTGGAGTTAGGAAGAACACAGCCGGAGTTTCCTGGGCAGAGAGAGCACTGAATTAAGACCTATGAGCTTGAGGAAGGATGCTCTAACCAAGTAGTTTGTGCCATGCAGCCAAACACCCCGAATCTCAGGAATATGACAATAATCATTCAGTTCTGTGTACTTGGGCTTCATCTAATCGATGCTCAGCAATGGGTAGGACTGACCAGGTGTCTGAGGGTTGGCTGGGGTCTCTGCAGCACATCTTTCCCCACCCAACTGTCTTTCTTTTGGCAAAGGTGAAAAGAAAGAGAACAAAGAGAAGTCATTCTTCATGAGAACTAGGGTCAGATGTTGTGCACCAATAATTCTGCTGTCTTCTGTTGGCCAGCTACTCAGACAACCAAACTCAGTGACATAGAATTACACTCCAACCACTGTGAGAAGGCACAGGAAAATTCAATAGAGAGGGCGTGGATGAAGAAAAGGGTGAAGGCCAGGGCCACCATTAATGCCCACGTACCACATATCGCCAGGAGGTGCTGCTGGCTCATAGACCGCTGTCGCTAGAGATCAATGGGCGTTTAGAAGCTGACCAACTGTAGGATTGGGCCCAAAGTCTACTTTCGTAATATGTGTGGGAATGCCTCTGTGCCTGGGCTGCTTTCTGTTTGCAATCTACGGAGGCCTTCTTTTCTCTTTAATCCAGTAATTTCTTTCCTGAAAGGCTATTTTTCGAATTTCCGTATTCTCCAGAAACCAAGGTGTCCTGGAAGGCATCAGTGCATCTGATTTTGCACTGCTAATCGGTACCCATGTCCTTCTATCTTCACCAAGTGACTTGGAGTGGGCACAACACTGATGGGAGGAGGGAAAATACTTTTCATTCCAATGGTGCACATGGTATCTTCTGACTTAAAAATCTAAAAGTCAGGCTTTTCAGTGATAACAAAAACAGCATGGTGTTGGCACCCAAATAGACATGCAGACCAATGGTACAAAATAAAAGACACAGAGACAAACCCACATAGATATAGTTATCCCACACTTGACAAAGGTGCCAAAAATACACACTGGAGGAAAGAGAGCCGATTCAACAAATAGTAGGCTGGGAAAACTGGAAATCCATAGGAAGTAAAATGAAATTAAACCTCTCTTTCTCACCCTGCACAAAAATCAACTTGAAGTGGATCCAAGAAAGACTTAGGCACTAAAACAGAGACCCTGTGCCTAATAGAAGAAAAAGTAGGCCCAAATCTTCACCCTGTCCTCTTAGGACCCGACTTCCTTAACAAGACTCCTAAAGTGCAAGAACTAAAATTAGGAATCAATAAATAGGATGGATTCAAACTAAAAATCTTCTTCTCAGCAAAGGAAACAATCAATAATTTGAAGAGAGAGCCTACAGAATGGGAAAAGGTTTTAACCAGATGCACCTCAGATAGAGCACTAATCTCCAAGATATATAAAGGACTCAAAAAATTTAACAACATAAAAACAAGTAACCCAATCAATAAATGGGCTAAGGAACTGAGCAGACACTTTACAAAAGAAGAAATACAATCAATCAACAAACATATGAAAAACTGTTATCATCTCTTGCAATTAGAGAAATGCAAATCAAACTGCTCTAAGATTTCATCTCACTCTAGTCAGAATGGTAATTATCAAGAATACAAGCAATACTAAGTGTTGGCAAGGATGTGGGGGAAAGGTACACTCATACATTTTTGGTGGGACTGCAGGTTGCTGCAACCACTTTGGAAAGCAGTATGGAGATCCCTCAGAAAACTTTGAACGGACCCACCATTTGACCTAGCTATCCCACTCCTCAGTTTATACCCAAAGCACTTAAAATCAGCACACTACAGTGACATAGCCACATCAATTATAGCAACTCAATTCACTATAGCAAAACTATGGAACCAACCTAGATGCCCTTCAACAGATGAATAGATAAAGAAAATGTGGTACATATGCACAGTAGAATATTACTCAGCCTTAAAGAAGAATGAAATTATGGCATTTGCAGGTAAATGAATGGAACTGTAGAATATCATGCTCAGTGAAATAAGTCAAGCCTAAAAACCGAAGGTTAAATATTTACTCTGATAAGCAGATGCTGAATCATAGTAGGAGGGTGGATGGGGAAAAATGAAGGAACTTTGGATTGTACAGGGGGGAGAAAGGGGAGGGGAGTGGTGGATAGGAAGGATAGTAGATTGAGACAGACCAATATTACTCCCTATATATGTATGAAATTTTTTTTAATATTTATCACTGTCAAGAAAAAATAATGAAAAAATAAATAAAAGTTTTTTTTTTTTTTTATTGTAGACAAATGGGATACATGTTGTTTCTTTGTACATGGCGTAAGGCATACCATTTGTGTAATCATAAATTTACATACAGCAATGGTGTTTGATTCATTCTGTTATTTTTCCCTTCCCCCCACCCCTCACACCCCTCTTTTACCCTCTATACAGTACTTTCTTCCTCCATACTTGCCCCCCTCCCTAACCCTAACTCTAACCCTAACATTAACCCTTCCCTCCCCCCCTTTATGTGTCATCCTCCACTTATTAGCGATATCATTCGTCCTTTGGCTTTTTCAGATTGGCTTATCTCACTTAGCATGATATTCTCCAATTTCATCCATTTGCCTGCAAATGCCATAATTTTGTCATTCTTTATGGCTGAGTAATATTCCATTGTGTATATATACCACAGTTTCTTTATCCACTCATCAATTGAAGGGCATCTAGGTTGGTTCCACAGTCTGGCTATTGTGAATTGAGCAGCTATGAACATTGATGTGGCTGTATCTTTGTAGTATGCTGATTTTAAGTCCTTTGGGTATAGGCCAAGGAGTGGGATAGCTGGGTCAAATGGAGGGTCCATTCCAAGTTTTCTGAGGAATCTCCACACTGCTTTCCAGAGTGGCTGCACTAATTTGCAGCCCCACCAGCAATGTATGAGTGTACCTTTCTCCCCACATCCTCGCCAACACCTGTTGCTTGTATTTTTGATAATCGCCATTCTAATTGGGGTGAGATGGAATCTTAGGGTGGTTTTGATTTGCATTTCTCTTATTACTAGAGATGTTGAACATTTTTCATATGTTTATTGATTGCTTGTACATCATCTTCTGTGAAGTGTCTGTTCATTCCTTAGCCCATTTGTCGATTGGATTATTTGTATTGTTGGTGTAGAGTTTTTTGAGTTCTTTATAGATTCTGGAGATTAGTGCTCTATCTGAAGTATGATTGGCAGAAGATATTCTCCCACTCTGTAGGCTCTTTCTTCACATTACTGATAGTTTCCTTTGCTGAGAGAAAGCTTTTAGTTTGAATCTATCCCAGTTTATTGATTCTTGCTTTTATTTCTTGTGCTATGGGAGTCCTGTTGAGGAAGTCTGGTCCTAGCCCGACATGTTGAAGATCGGGACCTACTTTTTCTTCTATAATCTGCAGAGTCTCTGGTCTGATTCCCAGGTCCTTAATCCATTTTGAGTTGAGTTTTGTGCAGGGTGAGAGATATGGGTTTAGTTTCATTCTGTTGCATATGGATTTCCAATTCTCCCACCACCATTTGTTGAAGAGGCTATCTTTTCTCCATTGCATATTTTTGGCACCTTTGTCTAGTATTAGAAAGTTGTATTTTTTTGGGTTTGTGTCCGTGTCCTCTATTCTGTACCATTGATCTGTCTATTTTGGTACCAGTACCATGCCGTCTTTGTTACTATTGCTTTGTAATAAAGTTGAAGTTCGGGTATTGCGATACCCCCTTGCTTCATTTTCCTGCGAAGGATTGCTTTAGCTATTCTGGGTTTCTTATTCTTCCAGATGAATTTCATAATTGCTTGCTCTATTTCTGTAAGGTACGTCATTGGGATTTTAATTGGGATTGCATTGAATCTGAATAGCACTTTAGGTAGTATGGCCATTTTGACAATATTAATTCTTCCAATCCAGAACATGGAAGATCTTTCCATCTTCTAAGGTGTTTTTTAATTTCTTTCTTTAGTGTTGTATAGTTCTCATTGTAGAGGTCTTTCACCTCTTTTGTGAGATTGATTCCCCAAGTATTTTATTTTTTTCGATGCTATGGTGAATGGGGTAGTTTTCATAATTTCTCTTTCTGAGGATTCATCACTTATGTATAAAAATGCATTGGATTTATGAGCATTGATCTTGTAACCTGCCACTTTACTGAATTCACTTATGAGTTCTAACAGTTTTCTGGTGGAATTCCTGGTTCCTCTAAGTATATAATCATATCATCCGCAATAGGGATAGTTTGAGTTCTTCTTTCCTATTCGTATTCCTTTAATTTCCTTGGTCTGTCTAATTGCTCTGCTAGAGTCTCAAGAACAATATTGAATGGAGTGGTAAAAGAGGGCATCCCTGTCTTGTTCCAGTTTTTAGGGGGAATGCTTTCAGTTTTTCACCGTTTAGAATGATATTAGCCATGGGCTTAGCATAGATGGCCTTTACAATGATAAGGAATGTTCTCACTATCCCTATTTTTTCTAGTGTTTTGAGCATGAAGGGGTGTTGTATTTTATCAAATGCTTTTTCTGCATCTATTGAAATAATCATGTGATTCTTGACTTTAAGTCTATTGATATGGTGAATTACGTTTATTGATTTCCAGATGTTGAACCAACCTTGCATCCCTGGGATAAAACCCACTTGATCGTGGTGCACTATCTTTTTAATGTATTTTTGTATGCGATTTGCTAAAATTTATTGAGAATTTTTGCGTCAATGTTCATTAATGATATCGGTCTGAAATTTTCTTTCCTCGATTTGTCTCTATCTGGCTTGGGTATCAGGGTAATATTGGTTTCATAGAATGAGTTTGGGAGGGTACCCTCCTCTTCTATTTCATGGAATACTTTGAGAAGTATTGGAATGAGCTCTTCTTTAAAGATTTTGTAGAACTCGGCTGAGAACCCATCTGGTCCTCGACTTTTCTTTGTTGGTAGGCTTTTGATGACTTCTTCTATTTCAGTACTTGAAATTGGTCTATTTAAATTGTTTATGTCCTCCTCATTCAATTTAGGCAATTCATATGTCTCTAGAAACCTGTTGATGTCTTTGAAATTTTCTGTTTGGTTAGAATATAGGTTTTCAAAATAGCTTCTAATTATGTTTTGTATTTCAATCGTGTCTATTGTGATATTTCCTTGTTCATTCCGAATTTTGGTGATTTGGGTTTTCTCTCGTCTTCTCTTTGTTAGAGTGGCTAAGGGTTATCAATTTTGTTTATTTTTTCGAAGAACCAACTATTTATTTTGTCAATTTTTTGTATAGTTTCTTTTGTTTCAATTTCGTTGATTTCAGCTCTGAGTTTAACTATTTCCTGTCTTCTACTACTTTTGGTGTTGGTCTGTTCTTCTTTTTCTAGGGCTTTGAGCTGTAGTGTTAGGTTGTTTATTTGTTGATTTTTACTTCTTTATTGAATGCGCTCCATGAAATAAATTTTCCTCTAAGTACTGCTTTCATAGTGTCCCAAAGATTTTGATATGATGTTTCTTTGTTCTCATTTACCTCTAAGAATTTTTAATTTCCTTCCTAATATCTTCTGTTATCCATTCATCATGTAATAGCATATTGTTTAATCTCCAGGTGTTGGAGTAGCTTCTGTTTTTACTCTTTCATTTATTTCTAACTTCAATCCATTATGATCTGATAGAATACAAGGTAGTGTCTCTATCTTCTTGTATTTGCTTACATTAGCTTTGTGGCATAATATATGGTCTATTTTAGAGAAGGATCCATGTGCTGCTGAGAAGAAAGTGTATTCGCTCTTGGTTGGATGGTATATTCTATAATGTCCGTTAAGTCTAAATTATTGATTGTGTTATTGAGATCTATAGTTTCTTTGTTCAATTTTTGTTTGGAAGATCTGTCCAGTGGTGAGAGAGGCGTGTTAAAATCACCTAGTGTTATTGTGTTATGGTCTATTTGGTTTCTGAAATTGAGAAGGATTTGTTTGACATACATGGATGAGCCACTGTTTGGGGCATAGATGTTTATGATTGTTATGTCTTGCTGATTTATGGTTCCCTTAAGCAGTATGTAATATCCTTCTTTATCCCTTCTGACTAGTTTTGACTTGAAGTCCACATTATCGGAAATGAGGATGGATACCCCAACTTTTTTGCTGAGTCCATGTGCATGATATGTTTTCCCCATCCTTTCACCTTTAGTCTATGGGTATCTCTTTCTACGAGGTAAGTCTCTTGCAGGCAACATATTGTTGGATCTTTCTTTTTGATCCAATCTGCCAGTCTATGTCTTTTGATTGATGAGTTCAGGCTATTAATATTCAGGGTTACTATTGAGATATGATTAGTATTCCCGGTCATTTGGTTCATTTTATTTATTTAATTTATTTATTTATTTATTTATTTATTATTATTTATTTATTTATTTTGAGACGACTTGGTTCTTCCTTTATTTGACAATTCCTTTAGGATAGTTCCTCCCATTGCTGATTTGTTTCTTTGTTTTTCATCTCTTCCACGTGGAATATTTTGCTGAGAATGTTCTGTAATGCTGGCTTTCTTTTTGTAAATTCTTTTAGCTTTTGTTTATCATGGAAGGATTTTATTTCATCGTCAAATTTGAAGGTAAGTTTTGCTGGGTATAAGATTCTTGGTTGGCATCCATTTTCTTTCAGGGCTTGAAAAATGTTGTTCCAGGCCCTTCTAGCTTTTAGGGTCTGGATTGAAAAATCTGCTGATATCCATATTGGTTTTCCCCTGAATGTAATTTGATTCCTCTCTCTTGCGGCCTTTAAAATTCTGTCTTTATTTTGTATGTTGGGCATTTCATTATAATGTGCCTTGGTGTGGGTCTGTTGTAATTTTGTATATTTGGAGTCCTATAAGCCTCTCGTACTTGGTCTTCCATTTCATTCTTCAGATTTGGGAAAATTTTCTGATAGTATTTCATTGAATAGATTGTTCATTCCTTTGGTCTGTTTCTCTAAGCCTTCCTCAATTCCAATAATTCTTAAATTTGGCCTCTTCATGATATCCCATAGTTCTTGAGATTCTGTTCATGATTTCTTACCATCTTCTCTGTTTGTTCAACTTTGTTTTCAAGGTTAAATATTTTATCTTCAATGTCTGATGTTCTGTCTTCCAGGTGTTCTATTCTATTGGTATGTTTTCTATGGAGTTCTTAATTTGGTTTATTGTTTCCTTCATTTCAAGGATTTCTGTTTGGTTTTTTTTCAATATCTCTAACTCTTTATTGAAATGATCTTTTGCTTCCTGTATTTGCTCTTTTAACTGTCAATTGGTGCGATCATTCAGTGCCTGCATTTGCTCTTGCATCTCGTCATTTGCTTCCCTGAGCATTTTAATTATGTACATTCTGAACTCCCTTTCTGTCATTTCTTCTGCCATGCTGTTGTTGGGTTTCATTGATGTAACATCTAGATTTGTTTGCAGCATTTTCTTTCCCTGTTTTCTCATATTGTTCAGGTATCAGTTGACCGCTGTGATATTGCAGATTTCCTCTATTGTCTTATAATATCCCTGAAGATTTCTATTATAATCCCCTCTTAGTCTTCAGTAGCCTGAAGTCTTGGAGGAAGTTGATAATGCAGTGCTCTACAAGGGAGCTGACTCCCTAGGGTGGTGGCCTTCCGGTGGGGTATAATTCCCTGCTAGTGGGCAGAGGTACCTTCACTTGCTGATGAATGGTCATCCAAAAGGGAAGTAGGATGTGGGCTGATGCAAGACCAGTTTGGGCCTGTGTCCTCTGATTTTACAGTCCTTTTGGAAGAACCTCACCCGACAGGGAGGAGTCACCCGGTGGGGAGGTCTCGTTGGTCGGTTTTCCTCCCAGAGGTTCCGTTCAATTCACACTACCTACCGCCTGGGCTGGGCAGCCTTCTTCTGCAATGTTCCCAGGGACCCGGACCTACCTCCTGGGCCTGGAAAGCCTCACCCTTCGCAAATGATCTCCTTAGGCTGCCTCTCCTCAGAGAAGCTGCCTGCAGTCCTGGAGCCTTCACTCCGCCCCTCAGTTTGTCTGTGGGGCTCTTCCACCAAGAAGCCGCCTAGGCCCTGGGACCCTGCTCTGCACTTTTCGCCTGGCTATGCGGCCCCTCCTCTGAGCAGCCACCTGGAGCCCCTTACAATCACTCCGAGTCCCAGTGACCCGCCACACGCCTTTTCCTCCGGCAGCCACCTGTTGTTTCCGTGCGGTCCTCTAAATCCAAGTGACCCACCATGCACCTCTTTCTCCACCAGGCAGTCACCCAGAGATCTGGTGCGTCACGAGTCCCAAGAACTCACTGTGCACCTTCTTGTCCCAACTGCCACCCGTAGCCCTGGTGCAATCACTTCGAGCCCAAGCACCCCGCCGCCGCCTCCTCCTCCTTCTCCAGACAACCCCCTGTGTTCAGGAGCGGATTCTCTGGGACCAAATCACTCACCACGCTGTTCCACCGGATAGCCGCCCCGGAGCCCTGGCACAGCTCTCCAGATTCCAAGCGACGTGCCAATCCTGTATTTCTCCTTCTCCTCTGGGCAGCCCCCTGTGTTCGGGGTGGGTCGCTTTCAGTCCAAACAGCTCACCAAGCACCTTCTCCTTTGGGCAGCCTCCCAGAGCCCGGGTGGGTTGCGCCGAGTCCAAGCGTTGTGGTGAACAGCCACCTCTCCAATGCTCCCAGCTGTCTGCGATCACTGCTCCGGCGGGGGGAGGGGCGCCTCGCCGGCAGCTCTACTTCGCAAAGATCCTGCTTTCGGGGCTACCGCTCCGTCCGGGACTCCTGCCCCGTCCGGGACACCTGCCCAGTGGGAGACACTCCCCCGGCTGCTTTGAGTTGGTCCCAAGTCTCTCTATATCTCCTCTTCTTGAGTCCTGAGTCCTGGAGCAACACGAAACGCAGCCACCCTCTAGTCCGCCATCTTGAATCTCCCCAAAAGTTTTAAAAAATGTAAAAGTCAGGCTCTTTCCACAGAACACTAGATTTCCTGATCACATTTCTTGGTTTGAAAATGACAACACATGGGCCCTTTCTAATGACTTTGGTTTGGGAAGGTGCTCTTTTGATGTATCTCAATTATGACCCAGGTAGGGTGGGTACAGGCCTATAATCCTAGTGACTCAGGAGGCTGAGGCAGGAGGATCACAATTTTGAGGCCAGCCTCAGCAACTTAGCGAGGACCTATGCGACTTAATGAGATCCTATCTCAAAAAAATTTTTTTTTTAAAAAAAGAACTGCTACATCTCAGTTACAGTGCCTCTGAGCCCATGTTCCCAAGGTAAGATACATTTGCTCTTTCTATGCAGCTGTAATGGAGGAATCCAGCTCCCAGAGAACAGCAGCAGTTAAAGCTCAGAATGGGAAAGAGAGATCCAGCTAAGTGTCATTTTCTGACAGGAAATAGATCTTTCCTGAGTCATAACCAGGCTTTAAACTGAAAATTCTAAAGCTTCCTGTGCACAGGACACGGTTTGTTTGTTTATTTGTTCTCATTTGCCTTGATGATTTTAAAAATATCTGATATAAATGGAATTTCCTTTCTTTAAAATATTTTTAGTTATAGATGGACATAATACATTTATTTATTTATTTTTATGTGGTACAGAGGATCGAACCCAGTGCCTCATGTGTGCTAGGCAAGTGCTCCCACCACGTGAGAACCCCAGCCCCTGGACTTGGTTTTGGAAGCCAGGGATTCCTGGGTATGATGTGCACTGTCAACTCTCGCCAAGTCATAAGGTTCTTGCGAGTGAAACCTTTTCCACATTGGTGATCCCCTGTTGCTTCCTGACATCCTTCAGAGTTTTCTGTTTCTAAGTTTATTAGTCCAAGTATAAAGTGGTTTAAGTGATGATGACAGTAATACAAAGCTGCTCCCAGACCCTTTCCAGTGCAGCCATTTCCCCGCCTCCCAACTACTGTCAATCTGTGAACATCCTAGCTAGCTATTGGTTCATCAGTCAGCTTGCAAGTATCCTTCTCCCTTATTGGTCCCCTGTTAGCCCTGCGGGATTCTTAAAGATACTTCACCGCCATCTTCTCTCTCTTGCTTTTCTCTCCCGCTGACTTGCTTTCTTTCTCCTCCTTGCTTTCCACTCTCTCTCTAGCGTGGGCCCTTTCTTTTCCTTTCTCTTTTCCTCTCATTTTCTCTCTTACCCTGCAGGGAGACACTCTGTTTGCTTAATAAACTCCCTTATGTGATTTCCCGTGTCCAACGTGGTTTCCGTGGGATCCCTTACAATGACTCAGTTCCATATTCTACAGATTTAATTGTACACGTTCAGCAAATATGATAAAAACCAAAATTAGTGTATACAAGAGGAAGCTGACTCATTTCTTCAGATCTCAACTTACACCTCTGGAAAATACAGGTGACAAAAAAAAAAAAAAAATCAAATGTAATAACAGGCACGAGAATTTTGACCAGAAAATAAAAACAATGAATGTCAGACTTTTGCAAAATGTTAAACATTTAATATAATTTAATTATACTTCATGTTAATAATATGCTATATAATAGGCCTAAGTATAGTAAGTTAATAATATAGTAAGTCTAATAGTAACATAAGGAAATATATTGTTCAATATAATTATACTGTATTTGTAGCCAGTGATTTCTGTGACTAGCACTATTTCTATTAATAGTAGAATTCCATATGTTATTTCATGTTTACACTAAACTCTTTTTTAAAGACTGCTTTCTTTAAATGCATAATAATTTTTTCTGTGGTACCTGCTGATTTAAAATGGGACATTGCTCATTGACCTGTTCCTAACCCTGCTTTTTTTGTTTCTGCGGAGTCTTTCATAAAGAATTCAGCGAACATCAGAAATATCAAAGCCGCCACAGCAGAGCAATAGGGGGGCATTTTATAGTCTGCCAATGTCACCGTAAGAACTCAACCACCATGGTCGTAACTGCAATTTAAATAAGAGTCTTTTGCCACACTCTTCTGTGAAATCTCAATCTGGCCACTCTTTTGTTTCCCAGTGGAGTGTAAAGACTGGTCCAAGGCTTTCTCTGAGGGATGCGGAACTCTGCTCCATCCCTCACATCCACCCTCCTTTCGCCTTGTCTAATCAGCCATCCACACACACCCTGCCTCTTTGTACATTTCAGAATAAAGACCTTTCTTCCAGATGCTGTGAGAGTATTGCCAAGTTGTCCCATGTCAAGGTGCATTCCACAGGAAGAATTCCTGGGCCAGTTATCACAGGGTACCAGGACTGAGAAGCTGGTGGCAGGGAAGCAGAAAAGACCTTAAGGGGTGAGGATCAGAGCGAGCAGCAAAGACACAAGCCCTCCAGGCCTCTGCACACTGTTGGGAACAAGTTAGCCAGTCTCCCTGCGGAAGCCGGGTGGGACTAACTCACTCAAAAGGAACATTTTTCTGGTGAGGTTTTGCATGAGAGTTTAAAAATGGCACAGGACAGAGGCCTGGGGGTGCAGCTCAGTGACCGATTTCTCACCCAGCCTTGGGAAGCCCTGGGTTCCACCCACAGCAACACACACACACACGGGCCTAAAGCAGCCCTTCTTTTAAGATCGGGTTTATAAACTCATGAAGAAAGAAACTAATGCCTGGGTGCGTCTGCACATCTCTGCACCCAGGAAGACTAGATTCCCCAAATGGGAATATTAGATGCAAAGGAGAGAGGGATCACCCTAACCCTCCAGGGGCTGCTGCTTTTTGCTTTCTTTGACTTTAGGGCGGATAGGTTGGCTCACCTCTCCTAAGTAGATCCTGTGAGCAAAAGTAACTGTTTTACATACAGTGAGATACATCGTACTGAATTCCTTCCCATCTATTCAGTAAGATCTGGGCAAGAGAAAGAAATGGCTGTGAATTTAAAAAAAATAAAGAGTAGCACTCAGAAAATCTTTGCAAGTAATTAAATAATTTGTCGCTGGTCTGAACTTCCCAATCACAAGAAGCAGTACTGAAATAGAAAGCACACTCACTGCCCAGGAAAGAGTTCTTAATTTTTAACCAGTTTGATGCCACCATTTTTTCCTATGAGGAGTTTTTCAAGTTCTCGAAAAATTACTGAGGTTTAGTGATGAAAAAAAGAGGAAAAAAAAAAAAAAAAAAAAACGCTTTACATCAAGTTATGAAATGAAATTCTGTAGGAGAAATGTTCCCTTTTTTTCTCTGAATTTTGAAACACTGCATATACATCCGCTGGGAATCGAGGTGGTTTTCCACCAAGTTCATTTAAGTTACTGTGACAGCTGATCTACTGTTAGGGAGGACCAGCCCACAGATCTGACAAAATTGTACACCAGGAACAAATACATTATACAACCACCAGGCAGCAACCTGGCAAATTTTCTTTTTTGTACAACCTTTGTGGCTTACATTACTAATCTGTCTCTAATCGTTCATTCTATTCATCAAAAGCAAAACATTATAATTCAGTTTTCCCTTGAAATGTCACTTTCCTCGTCTGGGTCAGATAAGCTTGGATAAAAATCTCCTTTAGTAACGTTCGTAGCGTTCAGTTTCCTACAAAAGGTGCCTCCTCAGTAGATTAGAGCTCCTCGTTGTTAAATGTAGATTTAAACTGTCTAAATTGCTTTATTACTTGAAAGTATTTCTTACATCCTTAAGGCAATTTAAACCAGGAGTGATAAAAAGTACTAGTCATTCTGAAATTTAACTCATCTGTAATGGTATTCTGAATAATATTTCCTCCATGAGATAAAGGAGAGACCTCCAATGTGATCGAATGCCAATATCTGGTTTTTGCAAGAGAGTAAAGCCAGGCCCTGGGATGCCACAGAAAGACAGATTCAGTGCCTATACCACACGTCTGTATCAACACTTCCCTTGTGCAGATAGCAGTGTCCGAGGGTTTAAGATTAGAAGAAAACAGTTCCAGGGTAAGAAAGGTCTGAGTCTGAGCTTTCCCATTCACAAGTCATGTGACTTAATTCTCAGTTTTCTTTCTTTTAATTTTTATTTTTAGAGACTGCATTTTGATTCATTGTATACAAATGGGGTACAGCTTTTCATTTCTATGGTGGTGCACAATGTACATTCCACCGTTCCAGTAATCATACAGGTATATAGGTAATGATGTCTGCCTCAGTTCACCATTTTTTCCTTCTCCCACCCCCTCCAGCTCCATTTTTCTCTACACCATCCAAAGTTCCTTCATTCTTCTCTTTCCCACTGCCACTCCCACCTTCGTTATGTATCATCATCCACTTATCAAACATTCAGCCTTTGGTTTTTTGGGCTTGGCTTATTTTACTTACCATGATATTCTCCAACTCCATCCATTTATCACCAAATGCCATAATTTTATTCTTCTTTATGGCTGAGTAATATTCCATTGTATACATATATCACAGTTTCTTTATTCATTCATCAATTGAAGGGCAAAGGTTGGATCCACAATCTAGCTATTGTGAATTGAGCAGCTATGAACATTGATGTGGCTGCATCACTGTAGTATACTGATTTTAAGTCCCTTGGGTATAGGCCAAGGAGTGGGATAGCTGGGTCAAATGGTGGGTTCATTTCAAGCAGTTTTCTTGTCTACTACATTAATCACAAAGATTGATAGATTCCAGCCGGGCATGGTGGATCACGCCTATAATCCCAGCAACTGGTGGCCGAAGCAGGAGGATTACACATTTGAGGCCAGCTTCAGCAATTCAGCCAGGCACTAAGTAACTTAGTGAGACCCTTGTCTCAAAATAAAATTAACCAGGATGGGGATGTGGCTAAAGTCCCTGGTACCAAAACAAACAAATGAAACAACTACTGATTCTGATTCCTTCTGATTCCTACCAATTAAAAATATTTGAAAAAGGAAAAAAAAAAAAAAAAAAAAAAAAAAAAAACGGTATCCTGGACATGTATCCACTATTTCTTGTCATCATTTCCTAAACAGTACAGTATACCTGTTACTTACATAGCATGTACAGTGCATTAGGCATTATAGATAATTAAGTGGTGATTTCAAGTACACATGAGGATGTGCACAGCTTCTATGCAAACCCTTTGTTTTATATTAAGGGATCTGAAAATCCTAGGATCTTGGTGCCCATGGGGACACCTTAGCACCAGTTCCCATAATGAGCCCACACACTGATTTATGGGGGCATTTGCATTGATAGTATATTTTTCAAATGGCAGAAAGGTATAGACAAGCTAACCTGCATTCTGTTTTTCTACTGTTGCTGACACTTTACTAAGGGAAGAACTCCTAACCATCTGTGAAAAATAAATGCATTTAAAAAAAGTCTAAGTCAGGGCTGGGTTGTGGCTCAGTGGTGGAGCACTTGCCTGAATGTGTGAGGCACTGGGTTTGATCCTTGGCACCACATAAAAGTAAATGAATAAATAAAATAAAGGTTTTGTGTCCATGTACAACCAAATATATATATATTTTAAAATGTCTAAGTGCTTTGAAAGGGTCAGATTCTAGCAAAGCCAGTCCCTCTATTGGGATTCACATTATATCTGTGAATTTCACTGGAACCCAGTAAGATTCACCGATGAAGAGGGTACATTCTTTTTGAATGAGACAGAAGAGGGAAATCTAGCCAATGAATCATCCCGATAAAATCAGACAATACACCCAACGGTCATTTTCAAATGATTTTAACTCTGATGTGAACTATTTATTTGCAGCAGAGAAAATAAGAGCACAACCCCTAAACCAGCACACTGTGTTCATGCAGGAACACAGCCGCATTTTCTTGCATCTGTAAACTCTTGCCATTTCAGAGATCACCCGGGAGAAAAGAATCTCCCTTCAGAGAGACTTTTTGTAGCACTTTAAATAATTCAGGAACAGCTTGAGACCGACTGACAGTGTTTGACTGCTTCTTTACAGAACGTGCTTGGCATGCGTGTGGTTTGGGTGTGTGTTGTTACTATCCCAGCGTCTTCCCCAGGTGAAACCGTATTTCTGATGACCCCAGCTTTAATTTTTTATTTGTTCTTTTACATGGTGGTAGAATGCATTTTGACAAATCAGACATACATGGAGTATAATCTCCCATTCTTGAGGTCGTACATGATGGGGAGTTTCACCGGTGGTTGTATTCATATGTGAACACAGGAAAGTGATGTCCGATTCGTTCTACTGTCTTTCCTGTGCCCACCCCCCCTCCCTTCCTTTCATTCCTCTTTGCCAAATCATTCCACTTCAATTCTCTTCCCGCCTCTTTTTGTATGTTAGCATCCCCGTATGAGAGAGAACATGTGGCCTTTGTTTTTGAGGGGATTGGCTTATTTCATTTAGCATGACAGACTCCAATTCCATCCATTTACAGGCAAATGTTATCATTTCATTCTTTTTTATGGATGGGTAATATTCCATTGTGTATATGTATCACATTTTCTTTATCCATTCATCTGTTGAAGGGAATCTAGGTTGTTTTTACAGCTTAGCTATTGTGAATTGAGCTGCTGTAAACACTGATGTGGCTGTGTCACTGTAGTATGCTGACTTTAAGTTTCAGAAGTGGGATAACTGGGTCAAATGGTGGTTCCATTCCAAGTTTTTGGAGGAAGCTCCATGCTGTTTTCCAAAGTGGTTACACCAATTTGCAGTCCCACCAGCAGTGTATGAGTGTACCCTTTTCTAGCTTTTACTTTCACTCTATCCTCCTTCACTCTTAGATCTATAAAATTACATCGCCACAAGAAAATATTCCTAACCTGGAATAATTCTGTGAAGAACTGTGCCTGTTGAATAAAATGAAAAGTCACATTACCAGACAGAAATCTGAACACCCTAACACACAGAAATGGGCACTTTCAAATAGCTTTACTGAGATATAATTCACGTGCACAAAATTCACCTACTGAAATATGCGCAATTCAATGACTTATTATATTCACAGCTTTGTACAAACTTCGCCACAAGTTTAGAACATTTTCATTAAGACAGCCAAGCACCCCACATCTCATAGCCAGCCCTGGAATACCAACACTACCCTTCCTGTTTCTACAGATTTGCCTCCTTGTGGTAATTCATGTAGCTGGAGTGACATGACACGCAGTCTCCTGCGACTGATGTCATTCTTTACCACCATGTTTTCATGGTCCATCAAGCTTTAGAAATAGGAGGCATTCTTCTCCATCTCAATTTACCATTCCCTCTCACCTTTGCCCCTTCTCCTCTCAACGTTTCTCTTGTGAGAGTTTATATGAAGGCCTGCATGTACCTGTGTGTGAGTAGACATGAATATATATGTACATATGTGTGTGCACATACACATGAACACATGTACCACTTCTCCCTTATAAGGGACATTTTCACTGCTGTATGCAGCTACGAAATGGAACAATTAGTCTGTACTACTCCTATGTATTATCATGCAAGATGCAAAGAGAAGGGTAATATAAACATTTATCAATAGCATGTTGACAGAATGGGACAATTCTCTGTAAAGATGTATGTATATGTATAAAATGTAAATATATGCATATATACATACACATATATATACATGGCCAAGATGGAAATAAAAAGCATCAGTACCCTCGCCTCCAATCCTGCATGGACCTCTGCAGTGGTGAGCGAGCGGCTCTGGCCTGGTCCAGCCTCAGGGACAGGAGGCAGACACAGCGCTCCCCAACCACACCCTCATGAGCACATCTCCCTCCGCTCAACCACAGGCTGCTTCCTCTGGGGAGTCTCATTTCTAGCTGAACCTTCCGTGTGTCACAGAAAATGCAAACTACTTACAAAAAATAGCTTTGATGTCGTGGTGGATTAGAGAGATTTTTAAATTGCTGCTTCGAAGGCTGAAGCTTAAAGCAGTTTTAAATAGTTTCCTATACTCGAGTTGATTTGACTTAATTCAAAAGGCTGTTTCCAAAATAAGGAAAGAATGGCTAGCAACTTAGTGAGACCCTGTCTCTAAAATAAAATATAAAAAGGCTGGGGATGTGGCTCAGTGGTTAAGCACCCCTGGGTTCAATCCCTGGTATCAAAACAACAACAATAACAACAAAAGAATGGCTGAGCCAACAAGTAAAGCCAACTTCTATATGAGAGAGAGAGAAGGGGCAGCAGTTTGCTGTGGCAAACCCTGGTTTGAGGGCACAGAGATTTAAAAAAAAAAAAACTTCATTCATACACTACGCATGTCCCAAACCAGCTGATTTTCAAAAACAATGGGGAAAATTTGCAAGGCTTGCAAGACATAAAGTTTTTTACTCTATGATACATAAGGCAAAAGCATATTCTTTTAAATGGAATAAACAACCAATGATAAAACAAAGGAGTTCATCTCCCTGGGTCCACACTGCAGGCCAGCCTCTTTCAGGCCCATGTTCCATAATTTAAAACCAGGTCCCCTTTTACCTCCCACTGAACCCAAGGTGCAAACTCTTCCAGGCAAGTGGACAGGATGCCCACACCTCCCGGGAGCTTTGCTTTCAATGCAGGATTTCAGGATGTTACCTTAGCAAATGCTGAGGTGTGTCCTTGTGATACAAAGAAAATCTGTTCCAGCCTGGGCTTCTGCTGGGGGTATCCGTGAGGTCTCGGAGCCCTGCTCTGCCTCTAAGCCAGGCAGGCTTCCCAGGAAGTCAGTTACACAAAGCCAGGGAGGCTGAGCTCCCTGCTACACTCACTTAACCAGGATTCCCAAGGGACCCTGCATCGATGGATCCCGGATGAGGCCTTAGAAAGTGAAGAAAAATGGGAAAAGAAACCTGTGTCAGCAACTTGACCATGGTCACCTCTCATTCCAAAAAATTAAGGAATCATTTTCTCCTGTTTACAGAGTTGAGCATGGAAGTTTGAAGAACTTGGTATGGTGGAGTGGGTCGGTTGGTGTTTGTTTCTGGTACTGGGGATTGAACCAGAGTCGCTTTACCACTGAGCCACACCCCCAGTATTTTTGATTTTTATTTCAAGACAGGGTCTCACTACGTTTCTTCGGGCCTTGCTCATTTGCTGAGTTTGGCCTCAAAATTGCGATCCCCCTGCCTCAGCCTCCCAAACAGTTGGGATCACAGACGTATATCACCACCTCTGGAAGTCCCCAGCTATGCAGACAGCAAAAGATGCAAAGATATTTGAATCCAGGTCTCTCAGATTTCAAAACAAACCCAATTACCACAAGCCATTAAGAGAAACATCCTCATGGATGCATTCGACATGATCTCTCAGACTCTAAATTTGGTATTAAGCTTAAATTTTATCAAACTTAAACTTAATCGTTTCTACCTCATACAAAGACCTTATAACTCAGTCAAAAATGTAACTCTGGTCCTATTTTCAGATAAAGAATCAAACTATACAGGGCAAGAATTTTTTTATCGAGATCCAAATCTATTCTCTTCTCCTTGAGAAAAAACACAAACTGAAAACGCAAAACCAAACCAAAGTCTGACTCATCAGATTCAGTGGTTTAGCCACATTATTCTAAATTGCTTAGTACATGAACTCCTCTGACAATCATTATCGATTTGGGTGGGACAGCGAAGTGGAAACATGCATCCTCAGTTTGCTTACACCAAAAGGAAGGAACTGTTGTTGGCAGCCTCTTGGCAGCCATTTTGCAACTATGAGAGAAACCGGAATGAAGAACGAAGACGGAGTTGAAAATAGCAGAACAACCTAGGTCCTTAACCAATAATCCAACCACTGCTGTTGCCAAGTCTAGAACTTTCTTACCTCTGAAGTTCCTCTTATTTGGATATCATAACTTGATTTATTGTCAGCTCCATTGGAGATGGGATGTTTATTATGTGCCATCAGACATTCTGACTAATACATACTATATCATTTTTTTTTCCCTTGAGGAAATACAATTTTTGGCTAAACTGGCTAAATGTTTTGTCTCCTTTTGGGTATGCTCAAACTTATATAGGATTTCTTTTTCTATTGTATAAGCCTTCAAAGATTATTCAGAACACAATAAACAAAATTCAGCTGATCAAGGAAGGCAATTGCCAACCATCAAGAAAACTTTAAATTTCTGATTCCATGGAGGAAAATAAAACAAAATAAAGAACTTGAAAGGACAGAGAAATGGTGACTCAGAGTTGGTATATAAATCAAACCGAAGAATGGCCTTCAAAGGAATCATCCACCTAAGCTAATGTCTTCCAAGCAAAACATAAAACTGAAATTATTTAAGCTTCTGTAATACTTTCAGAGTTAGATATAAACTAAGGGCCCAGGCCAAATTCTGACTTGGGTATTGGCAAGCTGTTCACCAACAGTCAGTCAATCAGTCTCTCTCCCTCTCTCTCTCTCTCTCCTCTCTCTCTCTCACACACACACACACACACACAGAGACACACACAATTTGAAAAATGACACTACATTGTTGACAGTATTATTTCCTACAAATGACCATTTTTCTGGTTAAATAAATTTTTGTTGAATGGTGCAGAGGTAGAGTCCAGTATACTTCTACCAGTGATTCATAACTTCAGGAGAAACAAAGGAGACCTGGGGGAAGTATAACCAGTGACAACCTTTGCAGTTTTTAACACAACTCACACACTGACCACCATTGAGGAAAGAAAAGACAAATACCTCGACTCCTACTCCCTATCCCCAGCCCTCGCCTTAGAACTGTTCTGTCAAATGAAAATCAAATCAATCTCTCCACAGTGGCAGAAGGTGTGCTTGCCCAAGCATCAGGGTCACTGTGTCACCTGCATAGCATGTCAGTAACCTTAGATGGCAGCCAGCAGGTGTGTGGGTCTCAAAGACCAAGTGGACGTTTGTTAATGAGAATCAACTACAGGTTTCACACGTGGGCCGCTGGTGTCGGAGTAGATTCTCACTACAAGTTCGTTAGGTAGAGTGTTCAATCAAAGTTGTCCATGTTGGCACATTTCCTTGATGGTGCTGAGTACATTTAATAAGTATTGATTATTGGTTGATTTTAAGGATCAACTTGCTTCATCAAATATGCTAAGGAATCAAATGGAACAGTATTCTGGAAATGTTCCCGTGATTTCAGTTTTGACACCCTCAACCTCACATCCAGCATGTATTAAATAGTTTCAGGGGTATGCAAGGAGAGGTGATGAGGTAAAGCTATCGCCATGTCCAACATAGAAATTAGGAGATGATCATGGTAATGGCACTTGTTTATTCTCTTTTTAAAAATTTGAACTATAATACCCATATTATAGAGTTCACCCTTTTAATGTCTCCCTATTTTTAATTTTTTTTTTTTTTTTTATGTCTGGTACTAGGGATTGAACCCAGGGGTGCTTTACATATCCAGTCCTTTTTAAAAAAAATAATTTGACACAGAGTCTCACTCCCTAACTCACTGAGGCTGACCTCAAACCTGTGATCCTCCTACCTCAGCTACCAAAGTCACTGGGATCACAGGCATGCACTGTGGCGCCTGACTTACCCTTCAAATGTCTACAACTTAGTAGGGTTTATATATTCACAGGGTTTTTCGAACAGTATCAATATTTAATTCCAGAATGTTTTCATGATCCCCAAAAGAAACTTTTTGTGTGTTAGCAAGTCAGGCTGCCTCCCAGCTACTGGCAAATACTATTCTACTTTCTGTTACTATGTGTTTGCCTATCGCAGACATTCCACATAAACAATTCCACAATACATGGTCTTTAATGTCTATCTTCTTTTATTTACATAATGTTTTCAAGTTTCAACCATTTTGCAGCATTCATCAATACTTTCGTTTTCATGGCTGTATACCATTCCATTCTGTGTTATATCTTATCTCTTTCCTTATTCATCAGTTATATATTTGCACTGTTTCCATTTTGGGCTACTGTAAGCAATGTTTCTCTAAATATTCATGTACCAGTATTTGCACTAGTATTTTTTCACCTCTCCTGGGACTATACACAGGATTGGAATTTCTGAGTCACATGGAAACAGAATGTTATCCAAATCAACTACATTTCACATTCCCACCAGTAATCTATGAGGTTCTGATTTCTCCACTATTATTGTCTTCTTTTTTGAAACTATCCTAACAGGACACCTCAGTGTGGTTTTGATTTCCACTATATACCTTTTCCTAATGACTGATTACTTTGAGACTGTCTTCGGGTGGTTATTGACCACTAGTACCTTCTTTGAAGAACTGACTGTTCAAAGGCTCTGCCCACATTTTTAACTATGGTGCTTGTCTTTTAATCACTAAATTGTAGGAATTTTTATATATTCTGAATACAAGATCCTTACCAGATGTATTACAAATATTTTCTCCTATCCTGTGTGCCATCTTTTCAAATTATTGACAAGAGTCCTTTGAAGAGTGCAAGTTTTCAACTGTGATGAAGTTATACTTACCTATTTTTTGCTTTTGTTGCTTTTACTTGTGGTATCATATCTAAAGAAAAAGCACTTCCTGAGCCAAAGTCTTGAAGATTAACAGTTCTGTTTTCTAATAGTTTCCAATTTTAGCTTATATGGAGGGTCTGTGATCCATTTTGAGTTAATCTTGTGTACAGCAGGAAGTAGGGGTCAAACTTCATCCTTTCCCAAAGTCGTATTCAGTTGTCCTAGTACCACTCAATGAAAAAACTATTCATCCCCCATTAAATTATCTTGGTAAGTCTTCTGAAAATCAATTGGCCATGGACATGTGGGTCTATTTCTGAATCACTCTTCTTTTCCATTGATCCCTATGTTTATCCTACCAAGTGCCACACTGTCTTGATTACAGTAGCTCTGAAGTGAATTGTAAAAATCAGGGACAGTGAATCATCCAATTTTGTTTTTCTTCCTCTAAACTGTTAGGCTATTTGGTGCCCTTGAATTTCCATAGTATTTTAGAATTATTCTACCCTGTTCTATATAAAGACGATTGCAATTTTGCTGAAAATTTAATTTAACATACATTTAAATTGGGGAAATACTTCAGTGTGAGATTCTCACACTTTTGTTAAATTTATTCTTGAGTGCTTTATTCTTTTCAATGTGATATGCATTTAAATACATTTAAATATTTTCTTAGTTTCATCTTCAGAATTATCATTGCTAGTCTATAAAAAGATAACCGGTGTTTGGAAATTTCATCTTGAATCTCAGAACCTTGCTGAATTGTTTAATCTGATGTTTTTTAGTGAATTCCTTATGGTTTTCTATATGGAAGAACATGTCATCTGCAAAGAAAGATAGGTTTACTGCTTCCCTTCCAAAATGATGGTCTTTATTTCTTCTCCTTGGCTTATTAGAGCTTCTGATACAATGTTGTGACATTTCAAGAGTGGACAGTCCTGTATCTTTCCTTACCTCATGGGGAAATCATTCACTTTCACCATTAATTCTCAGGTTCATCCTAGAGTTTCCCTTATCTCTTTATGAGGTTAAATCTATTTCTATTGCTGGGTTCTTGAGTACTTTTATTATGAAAGAAATGTTGGATTTGTTCAACTGCCTTTTCTACATCTTTTCAGATGATCCTAAGCTTTATTCCCTTTGATTCTATTTTACATTCACCTTTTATTTATGTTTTACCATCCTTGAATTCTTGGAATAAATCCCACTCAGTCATGGTGCATGAACCTTTTTAGATGGTTCTGGGATTCACTGGCTGATATTTGTTGAGAATTTCTGCATCACATTTATAAAGGATATATTTCCAGATTTTCTTGTGAAGTCTTTGGTCTTAATATCAGTGTGATACTGGCCCCATGGAATTAGTTGATTACAATTCTTCTTTAAATATGGCAGAATTCAAGCTGGGCACAATGGAACTTAGCGAGGCCCAAAGAAATGCAGCAAGAACCTGTCTCAAAATTCAAAAAGATAAACAAAAATGTTGGGGATTTAGCTCAGTGCTAAAGTGGCCCTGATTTCATTACCAAGTACCAAAAATATAAATAAATTGATAATAAGTGAATAAACAAACACAATTCAAGTCACCAGTGAGCCATCTGGTCCTTGTGCTTTCTTTTGGGGAAATTTTATGATTGCCAATTTTTTTTTTTTTTTTTTTTTTTTTTGCTTATGTAGACCTATTCATGTTTTCTGTTTCTTCTTGAGTAGATTGAAATGATTTGATCCTTTTTTTTGTTTGTTCTAATTAGTTACACATGACAGCAGAATGCATTTATGTACTTTGATATATCATACATAAATGGGATGAAAAATGATTTTATTCTCTCTAGAAATGTATCCATTTAATCTTGGCATGCAATTTTTCACAATATTCCCCTAGAATTCCTTTGAAGTCTATAGGATTGGTAGTTCTTTCCATTTTTTCCTGTATCCGTGTAGTTAAAAGTTAATGAATTTTTATTTATCTTTTTCATGTACCAGTTCTCCACTGTTTTTCTATTCCGGATTTATTTCTGGTCTAATTTTATTTTCTTCCTTCTTCTTCCATCGACTTTGAGTTTAGTTTACTCTTCTTTTTTCAGTTTCATCAGTTTATTAAGCCCTAATATTGTTAATGATTTCAGATATTTATTTTCTTTTCATATAGTGGGTTATAGTTAAAAATGTTCCTACAAGTATGGCTTTTACTGCAACCCATACATTTTGGTATGTTTGCTTCCATTTATGGTTTTTTTTTTTCCCTAAAATCCCTCATGATTTCCCTTTGACTCGTTGATTACTTAGGAGTGTATGTTTAATTTCCCCATGTTTGTGAATTTCCCAAACTTTTTCAACTTATTTCAAATTTCATTTCACTGTGGTCTAGAAAGCATTTTTTTGTTTGTTTGTTTCTATCCATTTATATTATTGAGGTTTGTTTCACAGCCTAATCTAGCCTATCCTGGAGAAGGCTCCACACACACTTGAAATAAAAATGTGTGTTGCTTTGGGGTGTGCACCTATAGATATCCATGTGAGCTATTTATATTAATGTTCACATCCTCTACTTCCTTTGTGATTACTCTATCCATTTATCCATTATAAAAAAAAAATGGAGGTCACTCCATAATTCCAGGTCGCTCTGTAATTCCCGTTTCAAGCAGAGGATATCAATACCTGCTTATCCATCCCCTGCTGTTTACCCCATTTATCTATTGTGATCACCTGCAGTCTTCCAGCATATCAACGCTGTTTCTGAGTGCAGATTGCTCACGGTAAGGTGCCTATCATCTGCCATTTGCCTGCCTCTTGCCTGTCTATCGCCTGCCTTACACCTATCCACCAAATACCGCACAAGGTTCACCTCCCGATCGTCCGACAACAGTCAGCAAACTGATCGCCGACCGCCAGTGGAGCACTAGCTGCCTGCTGTTGCCTGGAAGTTCACTGTTACTGTACCTGCAGGTTTGATTACATGTGGCTGCCGCCATTATGAGAAAACAGCCAGGTCCCATAGGACCCCTGGCCAGACTTACTGAGCCCCATCTCCAGGATCCCTCAACCCAACCAATCACTCCCTGCCTCCGGGGCCCTCACATCAACTGACTGCTCCCTGCCGTCAGGACCCCCAGACCAACTGACTGCACCCTATCACTGGAACCCCAGACCAACTGATTGCACCCCGACTCCAGGATGCTGCAATCATACCAAACACAACCAACCTCCAGGACCCCTGCCTGACCAACTGCACCCCACCTCCAGGACCTCCAGCTGATCACTTCGACACCCTGAACTGCAGCTCCCCATTTGCCAACACATTTGGAAGTGAGAGCGGCCATCTTGGATAATCCTGGAAACCATAGCTCCGAACTTTAGGTGGGGCAAATCCCATCCTGAGACGCCTGCTGGAGGCTTGAAGCTCACTGTCAGGGACCTCTCATGCATCAGGCTACTGGGAGGTTTCATTACTATATGACTGTTATAGTGTACATTTTCTTTTTTCTCCTTATTGAACAATTTTAAGTTTTTATTTCTTTACTTTTCTTGCTCTCTTTTCCTTTTGTGTCTTTCTCCCTTTTTGCATGCTAACATCCAATTTCTATTGATTATACTACCATACATTCTGTTTTCTAGAACTTCTGTATATTTTTTTCTTATCCCATTAACAGCTACATGCTACACCCCTCTGCATCCTCTTTGTCCTCCATTAGAAACTGCAGACCTTATTGCAAATCTGTTTGTTCTACTGAGGATAATATTTGAATTCATTCTGTTTATTATGACAATATTGTTTATGTCCTCATAGGGGCTCTTTGGTCTAGGATTGCATAGTGTCTGAAATGGGCACTGCTAATATTGATCTCCCTTTAAAGAAAAGATTTTGAAAACCTAAAGGACCACTATAAACCTATAGGGGGGGAATCTGCAATACCCCAGGTCTGCACTGCTAGAGGGGAAGATACATGAACAACATGAAAAAACAAGGGAAGAAAATGATCCGAACAAATCTAGATTCTATATTAATAGAATCCAGTGACAGTATGGTAGAAGAAATGTCAGAAAAGGACTTCAGATGATACATGATTAAGCTGATTCATGAAGCAAAGGATGAGATAAGAGAGCAAATGCAGGCAATGAATGATAATACCAATAAGGTGAAAGAGCAAGTACAGAAAGCAAAAGATCATTTCAACAAAGAGATAGAGATTCTCAAAAAAAAAAAAAAACAAACAAAAAAAAAAACAAATGGAAATCCTTCAAACAATAAACCAAATAAAAAACTCAATGGAAATCATCACCAAAAGAGTACACCACACGGAAGACAGAACCTCAGACAATGAAGACAAAATATTTGATCATGAAAATAAAGTTGCCAGAGAAGATGGTAAGAAATCATGAACAGAATCTCCAAGAACTATGGGACATCATGAAAAGACCAAATTTAAGAATTATTGGGATTGAGGAAGGCACAGAAATACAAACCGAAGGAATGAAAAACCTATTCAATGAAATAATATCAGAAAATTTCTCCCTTTTTGCATGCTAACATCCAATTTCTTTTGATTACACTCACACATTCTATTATCTAGAAATTCTGTATATTCTTTACTGAATATTTAGAAGAATGAAATGGAAAATCAAATACAAGAGGCTTACAGAATACCAAATGCACAGAATCACAACAGATCCACACCAAGGCACATTATAATGAAAATGCCTAACATTCAGAATAAAGATAGGATTTTGAAGGCCACGAGAGAAAAGCATGAGATTACATATAGGGGGAAACCAATACAGATAGAAGCAGACTTCTCAACCCAGACTCTAAAAGCTAGAAGGGCCTGGAACAACATATTTCAAGCTCTGAAAGAACATGGTTGCCAACCAAGAATCCTATACCCAGCAAAACTAACCTTCAGATTTGAAGATGAAATAAAATCCTTCCATGATAAACAAAAGTTAAGAGAATTTACAAATAGAAAGCCTGTGCTACAGAATGTTCTCAACAAAATATTCCATGAGGAGGAAATGAAAAACAACAATGAAGGTCAGCAAAGGGAGGAACTACCTTAGAGAAAAACCACTCAAAGGAGAAACCAAGCCAACTTAAAAACCAAAAATAAGCCCAAATGACTGGGAATACAAATCATATCTCAATAATAACCCTGAACGTTAATGGCTTAACTCATCAATCGAAAGACATAGACTGGCAGAATGGATTAAAAAGAAAGACCCAACAATACACTGCCTGCAAGAGACTCATCTCATAGAAAAAGATATCCACAGACTAAAGGTGAAAGGATGGGGAAAAACCGACCACGCACATAGTCTCAATAAAAAAGTGGGCATTTCCATCCTTATATCAGATAAAGTGGACTTCAAGTCAAAGTTAGTCAGAAGGGATAAAGAAGGAATGGACTGCGAGTAGAAATCAGTGACAAATTAAAAAACAGGAATTACTCCAACACCTGGAGACCAAATAATATGCTATTGAATGAAACATGGATAACAGAAAACATCAGGGAGGAGATAAAAAAAATTCTTAGAGGTCAAGGAGAACCATGATACAACATATCAAAATCTCTGGGACACTATGAAAGTGGTACTAAGAGGAAAATTCATTGCATGGAGCATATTCAAGAAAACAATGAAAAATCGACAACTAAATGACCTAACGTTACAGCTCAAAGCCCTACAAAAAGAAGAACAGAATAACAGCAAATGTAGTAGAAGACAGGAAATAATTAAAATCAGAACTGAAATCAATAAAATTGAAACAAAAGAAACAACTCAAAACATTGACAAACCAAAAAGTTGGTTCTTTGAAAAAGTAAACAAAAGAGACAAACCCTTAGCCACACTAACAAAGAGAAGGAGAGAGAAAACTCAAATTACAAAAATTCATGATGCAAAAGGAAGTATCATGACAGACACCACTGAGATACAGAACATAATGAGAAGCTACTTTGAAAATCTGTATTGCAACAAAATAGAAACTACCAAAGGCATTGACAAATTTCTAGAGACATATGCTCCTCCCAAACTGAACCAGGAGGACATACAAAATTTAAGCAGATCAATATCAAGCAATGAAATAGAAGAAGCCATTAAAAACCTACCATCCAAGAAAAGCCCAGGACCAGACGGATTCTCAGCCAAGTTCTACAAGACCTCAAAGAAGATCTCATTCCAATACTTCTCAAAGTATTCCAGGAAATAGAAAAGGAGGGTACCCTACTGAACCCATTCTATGAAGCTAATGTCACCCTCATACTCAAACCAGGCAAAGACGCATCAAGGAAAGATAACTTTAGACCAATATCCTTGATGAATATAGATGCAAAGATCCTTAACAAAATATTGGCAAACCGTACGTAAAAACATATTAAGAAAATTGCACACCATGATCAAGTGGGGTTCATCCCTGGAATGCAAGGATGGTTTAACATCCATAAATCAATAAATGTAATCCATCATGTCAATAGACTTAAGGATAAGAATCATGTGGTTATTTCAATTGATGCAGAAAAAGCATTCAACAAAATACAACACCCCTTCATGCTCAAAACACTAGAAAAAATAGGGGTAGTAGGAACATACCTGAACATTGCAAAGGCTATTTATGCTAAGCCCATTTATGCTAAGCCTATGGCCAACATCATTCTTAATGGAGAAAAACTGAAACCATTCCCTTTAAAAACGGGAAGAAGACAGGGATGTTCTCTTTCACCACTTCTATTTAACATTGTCCTCGAAACTCAAGCCAGAGCAATTAGGCAGACTAAAGAAATTAAACGAATAGGAAAAGAGGAACGTAAGCTGTCACTATTTGCGGATGACATGATTCTATATTTAGAGGATCCAAAAACCTCCAGAAAACTTCTAGACCTCATCAATGAATTCAGCAAAATAGCAGGCTATAAAACCAACATGCATAAATCTAAAGCATTTTTATACAGAAGCAACAAAACAGCTGAAACAGAAATGAGGAAAACAACTCCATTTGCAATAGCCTCAAAAAAAAAAAAAAAAAAAAAAAAAAAACTTGGGCATCAATCTAACCAAAGAGGTAAAAGATCTCTACAATGAAAACTACAAAACATTGAAGAAAGAAATTGAGGAAGACCTTAGAAGATGGAAAGATCTCCCATGTTCTTGGATACACAGAATTAATATTGTCAAAATGGCCATACTACCTAAAGTGCTATATAGATTCAATGCAATTCCAATTAAAATCTCAATGATGTACCTTACTGAAATAGAGCAAGCAATCGTGAAATTCATCTGGAAGAATAAGAAACCCAGAATAGCTAAAGCCATCCTTAGCAGGAAGAATGAAACAGGGGGTATCGCAATACCAGAACTTCAACTATACTACAAAGCAATAGTAACAAAAACAGCATGGTATTGGCACCAAAATAGACAGGTAGATCAATGGTGCAGAATAGAGGACACAGACACAAACCCAAATAAATACAATTTTCTCATCCTAGACAAAGGTGCCAAAAATATGCATTGGAGAAAAGATAGCCTCTTCAACAAATGGTGGTGGGAAAACTGGAAATCCATATGCAACAGAATTAAACTAAACCCCTATCTCTCACTCTGCACAAAACTCAACTCACAATGGATCAAGGACCTTGAAATCAGACCAGAGACCCTGCATCTTATAGAAGAGAAAGTAGGTCCAAATCTTCACTGTGTTGGCTTAGGATCAGACTTCCTTAACATGACGCCTATAGCACAAGAAATAAAAGCATGAATCAATAACTGAGATAAATTCAAACTAAAAAGCTTTCTCTGAGCAAAGGAAACTATCAGCAATGCAAAGAGAGAGCCTACAGAGTGGGAGAAAATCTTTGCCACTCATACTTCAGATAGAGCACTAATTTCCAGAATGTATAAAGAACTCAAAAAACTCTACACCAAGAATACAAATAACCCCATCAACAAATGGGTTAAGGATATGTACAGACGCTTCACAGAAGAAGATGTTCAAGCAATCAACAGATATATGGAAAAATGTTCAACATCTCTAGTAATAAGAGAAATGCAAATCAAAACTACACTAAGATTCCATCTCACCCCAATTAGAATGGCAATTATCAAGAGTACAAGCAACAATATGTGGTGGAGAAGATGTGGGGGAAAAGGTACACTCATACATTGCTGGTGGGGCTGCAAATTAGTGCAGCCACTCTGGAAAGCAGTGTGGAGATTCCTCAGAAAGCTTGGAATGGAATCACCATTCGACCCAGCTGTCCCACTCCTCGGCCTATATCCAAAGGACTTAAAATCAGCATACTACAGAGATACAGCCACATCAATGTTCATAGCTGCTGAATTCACAATAGCCAGATTGTGGAACCAACCTAGATGCCCTTTGAACGAAGAATGGATAAAGAAACTGTGATATATATATATATATATATATATATATATATATATATTATATATATATAATATATAATTTATAATCATATATATTATATATAAATATATTATTTATTATAATATATATAATTTATATAATATATTATATATTATATAATATAATATTATATAATATATATAAGTTATATATTTATATATATAATGTGGTATATATATATAATGGAATATTACTCAGCTATATAGCATAATAAAACTATGGCATTTGCAGGCAAATGGAAGAAATTGGAGAATATCATGCTAAGTGAGATAAGCCAATCTCCAAAAAACCAAAGGACAAATGATCTTGCTGATAAGCGGATAAAGACACATAATGCGGGGGTAAGAGGGGGCAAGAATGGAGGAAGAGGGGACTGTATAGAGGGAAAAGAGGGGTGGAGGGGAAGGAAAAAATAACAGAATGAATCAAACACCATTACCCTATGTAAATTTATGATTACACAAACGGTATGCCTTTACTTCAGGTACAAACAGAGAAACAAGATGTATCCCATTTGTTTACAATAAAAATAAATAAAAAAAAAAAAAAAAAAAAAAACCTTGAACTGAAATGAACTGGCCTTTATGTTTGGCTCACAAAGTGAACTGTACAGAAACAGACTAGGACTGTGATTCTGGCCCATGTAGAGAAGTGCCTTTTATTTAGTTAAACAGGACCAGTCATCAACAGTGACACCTTACCCCAGTGAGAAACAGTCAAAGTTCTGACCACATGGAATTATAGCTCTTTACTTTTTGTTTGGAAGTAGTCCTAGAAATTTTGGATTTAATCCCAAGGAGTTTTAGACTTTTTGCTATTTTCCTGTATTTGTGTTTTTCTCCCATTTATTTAGATGTGGGAGGGCATCTATTTCTTTTAAGAAAAAATAATTTCTAATTTAAGACACAAATTCTGTTTTGTTTTATTTTTTTGCAGTGCTGAGGATTTGAACCCAGGGCCTTGTACTTGCAAGGCAAGCACTCTACCAACTGAGCTATATCCCCAGCCCAAGACAGAAATTATTAAAGAAAATTTTAAATAATTATTCTCGAACTGGTAAGAAACAGATTATTTTAAAATTTTATCACTTTGACTTATCCCTGTTTTTATGTTGCAATATTATTTTATTTTTTACTTACATATATATACATTTTTTATAATAAAGATAAAAAATAAATCTTTGCCAGTTTTAGAGTGGGGAAAAAAAAATGGAATGCTGGAGTTTCTAATGACTGTTGCTGAGCAGACTATTTCATTTCTACCACTTTCTGCTCCATGTGTTTGGGGCTTCTCTTTATGGATGTATGCATGTTGATAGTTAAATATGTTGATAGATTCTTTTATCTACAAAATGCCCTTTATCATCTCTAGCAACATTTCCCCCATTGTTTATTCTGTTTGATAATAATGACCACAGCATTCCTTTGCTTATTATTTACATGGGATATTTTTTCCTAATCATTTACTTACAACTCATTCGTGTCTTTGAACCTAAAGTGCACCTCTGTAGACACTATACATTTGGAATTTATAGAAAAAACGATCTTTCCAACCTTTCCCTTTTAGTTGGAGTGTTTAATCAATGTTCATTAAAAAAAAATATTTAGTTGTAGGTGGAAAGAATACCTTTATTTTATTTATTGATTTATATGTGGTGCTGAGGATCTAACCCAGTGTCTCAGGCGTGCAAAGGCAAGTACCCTACCACTGAGCTACCCTCCCAGCCTTACCTAATCAACTTCACTTAATGTAAGTGTTGGTAGGTAGAATTTACATGACCAATTTTGGTATTGTTTGGATCTGGGATGTCTTCTAAAGGCTCCTGTGTTGAAGCCTTCACCAATGCAGCAATGTTCAGAGGTGGGGTTTTTGGGAAGTATGGGATCATGAGGTCTCCAGTCTCATCATGGGTTAGCCCATTGATGGATTCATAGCTGAATGGCAGGGGATGGAAACTGTAGGAAATCTGCATTCTTTGTCATATACAGTCACTGAATCCCTAGTAGAAGGGAATGGGTACTTGGGGGCCATGCCCATGGGGACTACATCTTGTCCTGGAGCCCCTTTTCTACCTGTCTCCTTCTTGGCTCCCATAAGGTGAGCAACTGTGCTCCACCATCCCTCTGTGCCATGGTGCTCTGCCTTACCACAGGCCCATAGCCAAAGAACCAGTTGACCATGGACTGGAACCTCTGAAGCCATAAGCCAAGAGAAGTATTCCCTTCTTTGAGTTATTTTTCTCAGGCATTTTGTCAAAGTAATGAAAAATCTAACACAAATTTGCTCTTCGTTTTTTATATATTCTTTTTTTTTAATCTTTCTTTTTCTGCCTTCTTTTGTATTAAACAGATATCTGGCATTAGCAATTCCCTTGTTCTCTTTGCATTTTTTTTTTTTTTTTTTTTTTGGTGTGTGTGTGTGTGTGTGTTCGTGTGTGTTATTTTCTTAGTGGTTTTCCCAAAGATTAAAATTGATTTAAAACATTCTAGTTTGCATTAATGCCAACTTAATTTCGGCAGTATGCAACAAGGTACCGGTATATACGTTCTCTACCTTCACTTCATTTATGCTGTTATTTGCATACAAATTTCTTCTCTATGTACTAAAAGTTCATCAACACAAATTTATGATTATTGTTCCATGTAGTTATCTTTAAATCAGATAGACAATACAAAAAGTTAACAATAAAATACATTTATATTGGCTGTATTGTTGAATATGTAATTACCTTTATTGGTGTGCTTTACTTCTTCATGTGGGTTCAACATATTACCTTGTGCCCTTTCATTTCAGCTAAAGGGCTTCCATTGCATTTCTTAGTTCTGTTAGGAATGAACACACTCAACATTTCTTAAGTTTTTCCTTTTTTTTTTTTTTTTTTAACTTGGAAATGTCCTAATTTCTCCTTTGTTTATGATAGATATAAAATTCTTGGCTGAGCTTTTCGCGCATGGTTTTAAAAGTAATTTGTGATGTGTCTTTTCATGGATCTCTTTCAGTTTATGTTAAAGTCCATTGAGTTTCTTGGATATACATATTAATGTTTTTCAAGAACTTTTGCAAGTTTTTAGCCATTATTTATTCAAGCATCTTTCTGTCCCTTGGTCTCCTCTTCTCTGGGCCTCATGTTATCCATATGTTGGCACATTTGGTGGTGTCTCACAAGTCTCTGAGACTCTGCTTATTTTTCTTCATTCTTTAGTCTTTGTTTCTCAGGCTAGATCATCTTAATTGGCATATATTTAAATTGACTGATTTGTCTCTTTTCAAATCTGCTGTTAAACTCCAAAGTATTTTTTTGTTATTACAGTTGTACTTTTCTGTTGAGAACAGGGTGATATCTGTGCAGCTAACTGTCTTAATTACCAGGATGCAGGCAGTTGCGACTGCACCCTCAAAAGCCAATACAGCGCAAACAGGACTGCTGGGCCCCCGTGCTTATCGAGGTTGTTAAGAAATATGTGCCTGAGAAATGTGCAGCTGCCTAGAAACCTTATATATCAAGGACAGGGGGGCCTAACTCCGACTCATCTCCTGCATAGTTCACCCCTTCCCTCCTCCCTTCTTCCTCTAGGACCGTTCAGTTCTGGTGGGACCCAATGAGAATCAAATAGATTGGCAGGACCCAACCAGAGGAGGACTAATATTTAGCTGTTCAAATGTTAACCAATTAAAAAGAACACTGTAAAACTGTTTGCTTTTCATTATAAAAGGCCTGTTGGACAAAGGCTCAGGGCCTCTTAGTGTCACTGGTTACCGAGTGCGCGGAGGACCAGGCTCGAGCTTGCTAATAAATGACTCTTTGTTGCTTGCATTGATCGTGGTCTCTGGTGGTCTTTGTGGGGTCTCGAGCCTCTGGGCACAACATTTCAACTCCAGAACTTCCATTTGGTTCTGTATTTTTATAGCTTGAATCTATCTTTTTATTTATATAACCTTTAGGAACATACTGTCCTCATAGTTTCCTTTAGTTATGTGTGGACATTTTGAAAATAATGATTTAAAGTTTTTTGTTTACTATATGGAACTTTGAGTTTCCTCTGACAGATTCCATTGACTCTTCTTTCTCTTTTATGAGCCTTATATTACATGTTTCATAATTTTTTAAAAACTGATCATCTAAAATAATATCATATCAGAAATCTGGACATTCAATTCTGTCCCTGTCCCCTTCTCTAGGTTTATTGTTACTGATGTTTGTTATTACTGGACTGGTATTGTTTGGTGAGTACCCTTTCTGAACCAATTCTAAAAAGTTTGCATTCTTTGTCATATATAGTCACTGAATTCCCTATTTGTCTCACGTATTGATCAGCTAACAATTATGCAGGTTTCCTCTAATGCCTATAATTGTAATTGTCCCCATCTTTGCAAAGAACTCTGTGTACATCCCAGGGTGTTCTTTCAACTGTTGCTGAACTTTATACAACTCTGCCTTAGCCTTCACTTCCTGACTGCAAAGTGCCTTGGGGTTGGCCAGAGCTAATGGGTTTAGGGCCTTATCATACTTCCATAATGTACATGGCCAGGGAATGTGCATAAGCCCACCTATGCACAAGGCCTTCTAGACTCACAGAAACAAGTCAGGGCTGTACAAAGTCCCCTATGGACATCTTATTTCCCAAGTTTTCCTTTTCATCCTTTCTACTGTTAGGTGGATGACTCAGCTATTATTAACCACCTCAGGCACCCACAATGTTAAACAGCTGCCTCTGATCATTTTTGCTAAATGCTCCTGGGGAAAGAGTTTTATGAGTCAAATAAAGATGTATTAGTGAATGGGGTTTCCTGGGCAACACTCAGGTCACAAAATGACAACCCTCTGAATACTGTTTTGAAACAGTTCTAACCTGGCTCTGCCACCTCCAGTGGTTTCCAGAATGCTGGTTTTCAAAGTGATGTTGGTTTTGAAGGCTGATGGAGTGATGAGGACAAGGACATAGCATGAAAATACCATGAAGCCTTCTGTTTTCACAGAGGTTATTTAAGAAAGTCATTTTCTTGAATTAACACTCTCAATTGCTGCAAGTCTCTGGTCCATTCCCAGTGTTCTGAAAAAGTCGATTCTGACAACTTTTGCCAGTGTTCTCAACTGCTTTTACAGAAGATGGATTTTCAGATGTTATGTATCCACCATTTTTCCTGAGTTTGCAAGACCACAACCATTTTTCAAAGAATCTTTGATCCCTCAGTTTGATGTCAATGATAAAAATTGGCTTCTATATGGTGACCTAGCCATATTTACCAGTAATTGGATGTGTTATTGTGTTCTCACTATGCTGTGGATCAACACTGAGTCTGCCTAAGCCTTGATTCCCAAGGTTCTTCTTCAAGGGGAAGAGCCTCTTTGGTTTATAAAAATAGAATCTCACACCCAGAAAATTTGTTTTTATCATGAAAGCAAGAAGAAAAGAAGTCCAAAGCTATGCTTTGAATATTAAAGTTTAGCTTTGAAAAAGAAAATATTATTAAAAAATCTGACAAAAAAATCTGAGATCACATATCAGCAAACTATCATCTGGAGAGAGAAAGAAATCATATACTGTATTCTGGGATACAGTAGGCACTATGTTTTTGAGTTTTATATGTGTGTGGCCATGCATGTGTCTGCTTTCCTAATAAGCAAAGTTTAAAGAGCCCCATGTTCAAGATTTTACAGGGTAACCTGTGATAATATACTGAACATTCTGTGCTTTTACTCAGGCCATAAGATGTTTTGCAGTTTTGGATGAGTAAACAGGGACTCAGGATGTTTAAGGACTCTGATTAAAGATTTGCATCAAGTCACTGACAGAACTAATATTTGTATCCAAGTCTAACACATTGCTCTTATGGCAGTTCTCTCAAGATGGAATTCCAAACACCGATTGCAAACTCTCCCGTTCAGACTGCATTTCATTGAGTTGAAAACTCTGTAAAGCTCCTACTATTAGCAAGGTAGTGAACTTAGGACAAGGAACAAGACTGTTTACAGGAGAGTTAATTCAGAGGTTAAGCAAATACTTATGCAAATGATGGTGTGTTGTGTAGGGGAAATGAGACATAATTAAGAGGGTGCAAAGGAGACCCAACCCGGACTGTGGAGCTAGTTGATGATGAGGCGAAGGGTGACTATCAGAGAAAGGCAGAGAGAGGACACCGCTCTAGAAGGAGTTTCTGCTAGGCAATAAACAAAGTTAGCATGAATGAAGCGCCATGCATCGTGAAAAGAGGGCAGATGAAAAGGAAGCAGAAGAAACAGACAGAAGGGCAGAGACCAAGCAGGGATTCTCAGGCTCCAAGGTTCCCACTTTCCCAAGAAGACACTAAAGGAGTTGAAGCAAGACAGCGACACAACCAGATGGGCACTTCTAAAATGTTACTTTGAATGGGATCATTCTGGAATATTTTTGCAACTCTTTACGGGTCTATGATTATTTTAATATAGAAGTTACTTCTTCTTGTTTGAATGAGGCACAAAAGGAAAGAAAATACTCATAGAAGCTTTTAAAAATACAGAAAATAAAATTTCAAAGTCTTCACAGTGTGGGTAGCACTTAAAATTATGGGGGTTGACTAAGGTGAAAGGTGGAATGGGAAAAGAGGCACAAAGCCATGTTCTTGGGAACAGTTAACAGTTAAAGATCAGAGCTCGGAAGAACCAGGGGAGGGAGGTAGAAAGCTGGACTAGAGGAGGTTTCTTACTCTAGGACACAACACTCACTAGGCAAGTCCAAGTACCAGCTGCTTCTAGTTATGATGATTTTTATATGAACTGAAGCAGATAGAAGGCTGCAAGCTGTAGCATTCCAAATGGGTGCTCATGATCCATGCCGCAGGGTGACTATGATTAAAAAATAAAATATATCCCATGCTTTTATAATTATGTCAAAAGAGAGTCTACTGTCACATATAATTCAGAATAATCAATAAAAACCAATGTAGCATATATTTCAAAGAAACAGGAGGGAGGATTTTGTATGCGCTCACCACAAAGAAATGATCAACATTTAAGTGATATATTTGCTTATTACCTTGGTTTGATCAGTGTACTGCAACTATATATGCAGAAAGATAACTATCACTGACATTGTGCCACATAATTATCATGCATCAATCCAGAGCTATATATAATATGAATAACAATATATAAATGCATATGGACATATAAAAATTAGATATAAGACACATATATATGAGACATATGTATATAAATACAGATATAAATGTACAGATATCTCCATCCATCCATTAAAAAGTTTCTACCATATGCAAAGAAGAGAAACCTTTAATCAGCTTTCGACTTTGGCAGGACCCTCAGAAATCCTGAAACAGAGATGCCAATATCCTTTCAGCTGCTAGAATCCCTTCTGCTTGAACAGATCCAGAGATTGGAGATGGGTAATTTATTGCTTCCTGAGGCATCTTTGGACAGTGGAGACAATTAGAAACCTCTGCCTCATCTACAACTGAAATCTATCATGCTGTGGCTTCCCTCCACTGTCCCCGCTTCACTTCCTGTGGCCGCATGAAACTGGATTCCCTTAATAACAGGACAGTGCTTCATATCTGTATCCAATGACGTGTCCCCCAGGACTTCTCTCCAGGCAATACGTCACTGGTTCCTGCTATTCCTCATAGGACACAGTTAGGAGTCAAGTCAAGAATACTGTGTTCCAATTTATAAAGGGTAGCATGTAACCTTTTAATAGGCTAAATCAAAGCAATTTAAGCTACTTATGCTATGAGGACCAGACAACTATTTATGTTTTGAAGATGTCTTATCTATTATTTTGATCAAATCAGGTCAATATCTTCTACACTAATGAGATTCCACTTGATTTAAAATAGAAAACTGGCTTACTTGTATCATCATCCTATGGTAGAGAAACAAACAGCTGACCACAGACAGGAAAACATTTCAATTAGTATTTCATCGCTAGAACCCGTACTCATGCTGTTCTTTAAAATGCAGCTGAGGTACCACGGCTATGCGTATACAGATCTTTAAATGACTTCCTTTCCTTTAGGAAGCAGCATTCCCAAACCTTCTGTTGACTTTCATGGGTTGGATTATCTTTTGATCTTCTTAACAATCCTGATCTCTGTTTTATCCTTCAGATTTGGCAGAGGTGTAAATGTTGAAGTTGAGGTTACCATGTCTCTAATCCTACTTCCATCTCCCCTAAAAACTCAGCTTAAAAACCATGTGAAATGGTTCCTTTATATCATATTTGAGGTTGCAAATCTCTGAGTGACATGCTATTTTTTTTTCTTCCACATACATTGTTTCATAGTTACACTCAAAAAGGTCATTCGTACCCCCATTTTACAGAAGAAAGAACTGAAGCTAAGAGACACAGAATCCAAAATCCAGGGAGCCTTTACAGTACAAACTTCAGGGTGCTAAATTGGCTATTGGTTGAAAGCAATAGCTTGGCCAGGTGTGGTGGTACATGCCTATAATCCCAACAGCTTGGGATGCTGAGGCAGGAGGACTGTGAGTGCAAAGCCAGCCTCAGCAACTTAGTAAGGCCTTAAGTAACTTAGTGAGACCCTGTCTCTAAAGAAAAACTAAGAAGGGCTAGGAATGTGGCTCAGTAGTTAAACGTTCCTTGATTCAATCCCAGTCCAAAAAAAAAAAAAAAAAAAAAAAAAAACAACCCTAAATAAACAACAACAAAAAATCCTAACTATTTAGAAATCTGTTTATTTTTAAATTAATGATTGATCATATCAATCATTTGATAACGATTTGATAACTATGCAGTCTTTTCCAATTCTCTTAACCTCTCTGTGCCTATGTCTCCTCAGAGAATAAACAGGAATATTTTATCTGATGTGAAGTTTAAATGAAATCACTGTAATGCATTTTCAGACATTAAATTTTGCCCCTTCCATCCAGTGGTCTATGTAAACACACAGGAAAATAACTTACCTTCTATTCCCATCTCAGAATGCATTTTCCCGGGTAAAATCTGCTTCTTGTTTTATTCCAAGTCATATGTTCCACTTTCCCAGGTTTCTTACTTTAAAATATTTATGGGTTCCACCATGTTGAGAAACTTCATATAAATTCATCCAAACTATTCCTTTTTCTCTCAAAATACTAAGTAACTCGATGAACATAATTTGCTCCAAGGCATAATACAGATTGGTCATCTTAAAAGATATGTTAGACTTGCTCCCTGGTTTTATGATAAAAGACCAAGATACACAGATGGAAAGTGAAAGATGCAATCTAGTTTTTTGTTTGGGATTTCATCAAGCTCTCTGTTTCAGCTCAATCAAGAGACCAAATCTGAGTCTGCTTGATGTCCCACACATTCATCCAAATTAAATGAGAATGTAAAAACATTTGAGCTGAGTAGTGGCAATAAATTAAACAAAATGAGCTGGATTTTTCCATTTTAAACCAATGTCTTTGACATTACTTAAATACAATATGCCTAAATCTTTTTGAATTGTGGTCCTGAAAATGTAACCAGGCAGTTTTAGCAGGTGTAGCCAGAGATTGCTACTGTAACTATGCCAATCATCTTTGCATGCAATCCTCAGGAGCTTTATATATCTATTTGGATCCTAAGGAGATTTTCTTTAGTACCTATGGGAGGAGACAGCAAATCTAAATCAGGACAGGGCAGGAAGAAGAAGAGAAGTGAATAGATAAGCAAGTTGACCATACAAGAGTACAAGGTCTTGTCTCTTTGTTCACTACTACCTCTCAGCACCTAGGACAGAGCCAGCCTGCCACAGCAGGGCCTCAAAGTACTTATTGAGCAAAGACAGGTTTTTGAACTCTTAAGCCACAGAGGTAGTAGGGTTGAGAGATGGACTTTGGGCTCCACAGGCAGAGCTACTCTGATGCCCAGACAATGAATGTTAGTTGATAAAGAGGCAGGTCTCCTCTGAACAGAACCCATCACTTCTCTGACATCCAAGGATCTTGGAATTTGGGGACCATCTGGAGATGGTACCCTTTATAGCAATGATGGTCTTACAGTGGCCACTGGAAGTGATTGGTTCTCTCTAAGAGGCTTAGAAGAGGTATGTGAATCAAAACACAGAGCAGACTGGTGTGGGCACACACAAGCATCCTTTGTGATAAAAACTCCCCAAACTACAAGGTACTCTTAGGGAGCCAGCTTTGCAATCAAACACATGGGAGTAAGGTGCACTATGGCTCTTGTCATTAAAATTAGAGGGTTTAAAAAAGTAATGATCAAGTATATAATTATAGTTAGCAGCTTCTGGGACTTGAAGCCTTACAATGTTTACTCTTCTAGTTTCAAAGATCTAGGAAAATAAACTTATACTCACTTTCAATCCTCACATGAAGTTTTTGGAATTTATCAGAATTTCTAAAAGATAATGTTCTCTGAACTGTTCAACTTTTCCCTTTGGAAATATATGTCAATTTAGGGCAGAACCCATGCCTCATTTCTATACTTCAAAGAACAGTGTTACAGAAATGGCAATATTTCCTTCATGTCAAGCACTTAAAAAAACATTTAAAAACTTGGTTAAAATGAGAATACCACCTTTGAACTTTTCTACTATCATGTGGGCAATTCTAGAAATACAATGTAACAAATGTTTTTACTTTTGTAGAAGGCTTTTATGGTTCTCCACAGGAAATACTACTTGCTTAGATTCTTTTTTTTAATTTATTTATTTTTATTCTTACAGACTGCATTTTGATTCATTGTACACAAATCAGGGGGGGTGCAACTTTTCATTTCTATGGTTGTGCACAATGTAGATTCATACCGATACTGTAATCATACATGTACATAGGTAATGATGTCTGTCTCAGTTTACCATCTTTTATACACCCGCCCCTCCCCTCTCCTATTTCTCTCTACACAATCCAAAGATCCTCCATTCTTCTCTCACCCTCCTCCCCCTGAACCCCATTATGTATCATCATTCACTAATCAGGGAAAACATTCGGCCTTTGGTTTTTGGGGATTAGCTTATTTCACTTAGAATGATATTCTCCAATTCCATCCCTTTATCTGCAAATGCCATAATAGTATTCCTTTTTATGACTGAGTAATATTCCACTGTGTATATATACCACAGTTTCGTTATCCTTTCATCTGTTGAAGGGCATCTAGGTTGGAACCAGTATTGTGAATTCAGCTGCTATAAACATTGATGTGGCTGTGTTACTGTGGTATGCTAATTTTAAGTCCTTTGCTTAGAGATTCTTTAGTGACACAGTTATGCAAAGTGAAAACTGACTCATATGAGCTGGGCATTCAGGAAACATTTGCCATTGGCAACCACTGATCACAGACCAGGAACCTTCACTTCTCCATCAAAGGAATAGACTATTAGAAATTTCCAAAATTCTTTGCAGTTCTCTCTCTCAAGAAGAGGAAACCACTCCTCCATCACACATTCAATATGGAATGGCCTTGTGACTTCCTTTAACCAACAGAATGAAGCACAAGTGAAACTGCTGGTTTTGCCCTCTTGGAACATGGCTAACATGGAAATAAACCTGGATGAGCCAATTTAAGGACAAAATAACATGTGGAAAGAGAAAAAGCAGTCCAAGATGAGACCCAGAATGTATAAACCTCAAATTGTTTATTCCAAGGTAAGCCATCTAGACCAAGAACTATTCAAATAACTTGTAGAATTTCGAGAAGTGATGAGTTGATTCAAGTCAGTAGGTTATGAGTTAGTCATGCATCAAAAGCCAACTTGTACCAAAGGAAGAGAAAAAGCAGGTAGGTGATGAAAGTTAGAACTTACCTTGGCAGCAAATTATCTTTCCTCTCTTTTCATCTCTGAGTCCTATGGGGGTGGGGGAGAGACCAACACACAGACAGAGACAGAGAGATAGAAAAGACAACATTAATAGACTTTTTCTTCCACATTGGCACATATCTGTCCCTCCCTTCCTGCCAAGGGATCCGATACCAGTGTCTAAAGGCTCAGGCCCCTACTCCCCTCCACAGCTGGATTCTCAAGAAGCACTTCAACTCCAGCTCTAACTCCCAATTTTATTTCTCATTGTTTGTCTACTTCCTGATAGGATCAGTGCATCTGGAGGATCTGATACACTCACCTTGCATAAGAAGTGACTACTGATAAATCTTGGATCTTTACCTTATCAGCAAGCCCTTAGCTGACTGTATTGAGAAAAATTCATGGGTTTACCATCAAACAGATTTTCATTAAAATCCTAACATCCCAGTACCACCATTCCAACCCTGAGCTGAATGGCTTTGGGTAAAAGACTTAAACTCCCTTAAATCTTAACTTTCTTATTCAACAAAATGGGTTATTATCTACATTTTCATACTATTTGTGAAAATTAGACATACTGAAGTATCTCAAGGGCTGGCCCTTCTAGGTGAAAACAAAATGTTATCAAATTGCTTCCAAAATGATTGTACACTCCTGTTATTATCTCTATAGTTCTGTTTTCCCTGGTGAATATCACAGCACCCTTTAGACTCTGATCATGTGTTCTATCTCTCATACCCAGTGCTGAATCCAGTATCGGACACCCACTTAGTTATAATGAATGCTATTTGACTGAAATTCTTAAATGGTGGACTTTTAATGCACATTCCAGAGTTTCTTTAAGCCTGTATTCTCCTTCTTCCTGAAATGAGGGTCCAATATTAGCTAAAATGTAGTGCAATAAAAGTCACAGTCCCAACTTCATCTGATAATGTCCTAGCTCAAATACAAGGTGCATTCTCCATCTGTATTTACAGACCTCACTCACCACTCCATGCTTGCATAAACTGTAATAGTCTTTAATTTGATTAACATGGTAAGGACCAATAAACACTACTGCTTGGATGATCTTGCCATAAATTAGCTACGCTATAAATTAGCTTTATGACACTGAACATATTCCTTACATATGCAATTTCTGCTTCTCTAACATAAGAACAGTAATAGAACCTGCTGTACAGAGCTCCAGATACTAATTAAGATAAATCAAATAAGCATTTATTACCACACTGCTGAGCACATAGTAGGTAATGAATAAAAAGTATTTCTTCCAGAAGAGGGATATGACTTTAGGAAAGAACTGGATAATTCCTCCAATAAATCCCCTTCAAATGTGCCTAAACTTGGGGGCAGGAGGGGGCTTGGCAGGCTAAAAAGGAAGGCATTTTTTTATTCCAGGTCATTAAAGTGAGAAGCAAATGTCAAACTCAGAAATGGTTTTTATCACAGTGTGAGGCAGACAGAAAAATGTTCTCTTTTTGGTGGGACTGGACAAATCCATCTGTAGGACTATTCAGATCCTTGCCGTACAGAAAGGGCGCTAAAGGAAATCTTGGCCTTGAGGTTTCTCACCTTGTAGGTTTTGATCTACAATAAATGAAAACTGAGACACAGTACATAGATGGCAACATGGAGTCTTTTCTTAATTATATTTAAGCTTTTAAAGCTTATATTTAAGTTTGTGGCAATGCACATCTGTAATCCCATCAGCTTGGGAGGCTGAGGCAGGAGGATTGCTAGTTCAAAGCTAGTCTCAGTAGCTTAGTGAGGTTCTGAGTAACTCAGCAAAACTCCATCTCTAAATGTATATATACATTTTATATATACATTTATATATACATATAAATATATATAAAGGGCTGGAGATGTGGGTTCAATCACTAGTACAGAAAAAAAAAATAGCATATCAATCAGTGTCTAAGACCACACTCAAATTATTGGGTGAATATAAGTACAGGTACTTGTTTTTAATCTAAAATCTTATTCAAAAAGCCTTATTAAATGATTGGATCTAAATGATAAATAATCATTAGAGGACATAAATAAAAACTAACATTTACTAATTTCAACAAAACCCATTTTAATGAATTTAAGTGAGGAGGGAGAGTTCCTGCAGAGATAATATACTGACTTTCTCAAAGGAAAATAATTATTAACTGGTACTTGACTTGGATAATGACCAAGTCACATAGAAAAGTGTTAGTAAAGCATAATTTCAAATTGTGGTCATTGCAGCAAGTTCTTGAATCTCCTTTTATCTCAGTGATTAATAATGAGACATTATTGTATAACAGTGCTTATAACTATATCTAAAGGGAGTTAATTCATTTTAAGAAAAGTTACATAAGAATAAAATTAATTGGAGACTATTTACACATATATCCACAGTGGGATTCATTTAAATCATGAAGTTGTTGGGCAATTGAAGTATGATTTGAAGTAACCAAATTGATCTGCACACCACATTTTCAGAAATAGGGTACCAAGTGAGGTAGCATGTATAAAAGAAAGAAATGTCAGGCAAGGCCTCAGGAATCCTAATATCTACTAGGGATAAATCAGGGTGTCTGTCATTCTGTAGGAACAGACAGTAGTGATGTGCAAAGGATCTGTGGATTCCTTCAAGGTCCTCCAAAGTTTGCCCTATTGTGAACCTATACCTATTTCGATTGACCTTTGATCTCTAGATTCAGTAGTGCATTTGTAGATAAGTATCCAAACAAAATAGCATAGGAGAGCTTTGTCATGTGACTTGGTGCCCGGGATGAAAACTCGGCTTCATCTTTGCTGTGCTTAGAGGGCAACAGCAAGAGAGAGGTCATCATTTCCCCATAGCTGTGGGTATAACAGGGTGACCACATATCCCACTGTGCCCAGGGCCATCACATTTTGCACCTGTCTTCATGAGAATTGTCTGGAATTTGTTTTATGACAAAGTAGTATTACAAAGAGTTGCAGTTAAAAGGTCACAGGTGATATTAACAGATCTCTACTTTATACTTCAAGCTTCTGCCAGAATTTTTCTAGTGCTGTATGAATAGTGACCAGAATTCTTGCCTTGGCATGTGGTTAAGTAGTTGTAGACTACTACGACTTATGTCATCTTTCTTGAACCTTTTCTGATACAACATAAAATTAACACTTCACTTTCAAGCACACTCTGCAGGGCCCTTGATAATGAGCTATGATAAAGTCCAGTGGAGCTAGCATACTGACTCAACACTGCTGCTCTACTGACCACTTGGTCACCAGTCAGATATGCCCTGTCTTGGCCACAGCCTGAGAGAGATGCACAGCCACAAAGTTGTCAGTTAGCAGACACAATACAAAGTGTGATCCACACATAACGTGCACCCAGGCAACAGATGCTCAGGAGTCCTGTTGCTGAGCACAGAGCATATGGAGAGTCTGACAATGGTCACAGGAACTTCAGAAACAAAATTGTGAATATCAATGTATTCTGCTCCTCCTCCTCTTCCCCTGCTCCCCACCTCTTCCTCCTACTTTTTCCTTACAGGGGATTGAACCCAGAGGTGCTTAACCACCTGAATGAGAAGGTAGTGTGTGTGTGACCTGCAACAAGGATAGGGGTGTAAAGGAAAAGCCTTTCAGGCAAGGACACAGCTAGCCCAACAGTGCTGAGTTGGGTGCCACTAGGAAAATTCACACACACACACACACACACACACACACACACACCCCTACCTATTGGTTTATAAGTAAGCTTAGAATCTTGAATATTAGTGAAAATTACTAAAAAGGGAGGAGGATTTTCATTTGCCTCCTATAGAAGAGTTTATTTGTCCCCAAAGATGTTCAAGGCAGATAGTGTTGAGCCTAGCTATGCCTTCCAGCTTTCGCAGAAAGTGCAAGAACCCGACCTCAAAGAGATCAGAGCTCAGAAAGTTCAACTTCTCTCCTGATATGCTTTTCCCTGTGTACTCTTCCTTCTCAGACTTTCCTGTTAATCCTTGAGCAGGTGGGTTTAACCAAAGTGATGGACAGGAGAAATGCCATCAGGAATCAACACAGGAGCTGAAGAAAATTTCCCCTTGCCTCTGGCTCTGTCTTCAACCCCAGGTTCTTGCTGTCGAGTCCTGAATTCAGGGATAATCATGCTCACACTTTCCCAAATATTTTTGGCTGTAATATTGGCTTAATTCCATCACTATGCGAACGTTCTTTTCAAGTCCAGGAGGGACTGTTTTGTGGGGGAGTAAAAACTGGTTCTGTCTTACTAATGAGAACAAAATTTGAAATAGAAGATAGAATTTTAAGTACAGAGACTTTATTTCAACCTTTCCAAAAACTGATCTCAGAACACCAAAAACAAATTCTCCTGCATGATAGGAAGTTTCCATCCCCCGAGGCATTAAGGCAACATATGCTGAACTTGGAGGTGATATTGCATAAGACAGTATTCTCCTGTGAGAAAGTTCAATGACTTCCGTGGTTCTTTCCACCTCCAAGAAGCTAGGAACTGGTTTACTATTCAGTAATTTATTACAGAAGAGCTACTGGTTGCCTAAGAGAGAAAATGTGGGTTCCCAGAGGTGGCTAGGCTGACACTCCATCATAAAAACAGTCTGTGTTTATTGTGCTGATGATGGTGCTTGGTTCAGAGGTTTTCAATATGCCTGCATCATGGGTTGCAAGTTTTGGTTACATCTTCTGGTCTCATGGTCATCTCTGAAATGTGAGCATTATAAAGCCGTGACAGTGAATCCCAGTGGTTCTCAAGCTATTGGATTCAATGTCTCCCTTTGACAATAAATTTCTCGTAATGTTTCTTTATTATCCTGAAATGAGATTCATAGACAATATATCCTCTCCTATACACACAATCTCAAAACGAATAAATAAAGCCATAACAGTACTCAGAGGAGTAAAGTAATAGTAATTTATAATAAAATAGTGTGCATTTAAGTAACTAAATAAATGGGCACAACTATACTAAATGCATGAAGTCATGAGATGTGTATCCTAGATGCAGGATCTCCACAAACAGAATAAATACAGACTGATTCCAAGGAGCACGACATTGGTATTTACTTTTCTGTAATGTTGAGCAACTTTCAGCAAAGTTTCCAAACAAAGTCTTCCCTCAGTTAACAGAGTAGTTTCATAATAGAGAATATCATGCTAAGTGAAATAAGTCAGTCCCCCCAAACCAAAGGCCAAATGTTCTCTCTGATATGTGGATGCTAACCCAAAACAAGGGAGGGTAGGGAGGAGAAGTACAGAAGTCAATTGGATTAGACAAAGGGGAATGAAGGGAAGGGAGCAGGGCTGGGAACAGGAAAGACAGTAGAATGAACTGGACGTCACTTTCCTATACTCATATATGAGTACATGACCAGTGAAACTCCACATCTTGTACAACCAGAAGAATGGAATCAAAATTGGAATGGATTGCGCTCCATGTATGTACAGTAAGTCAAAAATACACCCTACTGTCATGTATATCTAAAAACAAACAAACAAAAAATGCTGGTAGTAAAAATTCAGTCACATAATTGAGATAAGGTTTACTGCAGTTCATGGAAATTATTGAAGATTTTCATTTTTTTAATATTGATATCATTTGAATTGTTTCCTACTCCCATGAATTTTATATGTGTTAAAAATAAACCATTTTTATTGGTTTAAAAAAAATCCGTGAATTTTGAAACCAGGCAAAACCCCTTTCTGTTTATATCCAAGGGGGAATTAGCTGCTAAGTTCAGATGGGCAGAGGCAGAGAAGTTCAGGTGATAGTCAATAGTTATCTGAGATAGGAGACAATTCGTATTTGTTCCTGGCTGTTCCATTAATTGTAGAACAATCATCCCTGGCCTCCATCTACTCAATGATTCTCCACCTTCATTACTGTGAAAACCAGGGAAAAGCAGCATCCACAATTCCCCCAAATTCCCCAAATAGCATCTATGGTGAGGTGCTCACATCTGTGAGACCATTGAGAGGAGAGAGGACAGTCACAGTGTCCTCATCTCCCCTCCCTTAACCACTCAAGGCTGTGGAAGCCCAGTGACATCTCCAACAGGGCTGAGTCTGTGAGCCAAATCACTGAAAATCCACTGTGGCCAGGAGCTCGTGGTTCCCGCAGCGATTCTAGAAGGCCCTTCCTTGAGTAAACTAACCCAGATGTTACAGCTACGACTGAGACAGCTGAAGATGGGCCTCTCGAAGAAAGGACTCAAGTTTTAAATCAGCAAATGAGGGCCTACCTTCCTTAAAGCAACACTAGAATTCCGGTCACTCTGTAAATCACTTATTTGCCTGTGCCAATTAGGTGCTTGAGGGGTTATTTCAGAGCTAACCTGTGTCATGGCCCAGCTTCCACTGGGTTTAATTTCGTGGTCCTGTTCCACACTAAATTTAAAGCACCATTACTAAACAATAAGTCATTTATTCCCCAATGAAATTGTCAAGTTTTCATAATTTACTAACTTCATAATCACCCAATGCAAGTTTTTAGTAAAAACACCAATAGGAGGTACAATGGATAGTTAGAACCTGAAAGAATTTCAGAAAGATGGGGTATGGGGAACTTATGGGAAAGAGTCATTTTTGTCAACATCTAATTCTCAAAAGAGCTCCAGATTGTTGGTCTATCCACATTTTTAAAAACTTTTTGGTACCTGAGATACCACTGAGCCACATCCCCAGCCCTTTTTTCTGTTTTATTTTGAGACAGGGTCTCACTGAGTTGCTTAGGGCCTCACTAAGGTGCTGAGGCTAGCCTTGAACTTGGGATCCTCCTGCCTCAGCCTCCTGAGCTACTGGGATTACAGGTGTGCACCACCACACCTGGCTGATCTACCCACTTCTTACTGTGACTTTCAGCATAGATATATCACTGCAAATGGATAACGTGTGAAAACATTGGAGAAACTCTTTTATTTTGCTCTAAATTTTGCCTGTTAACAAACTGAGTTCTCCAGATTTGCTCAGAAGGAATAAAACTTCAATGGATGCAAGCCAACGTCCAGTCAGCTGTTCTCATTTTTCAACATTTCTATCCAGATTTCTTCTCATTCCACCCACAGAGAAAAGAGGAATTAAAATATGGTCAGCAGTTGCTTTTGTAGCAATGGACAAAATGTTACTCTCAATGCTGCATCACGATGTGTGCATGCTTGTATGTTCGTGAAAGAAAGAGTTAGAGACAGTTTGTGGAAAATAAAACATCCATTGGTATAGGACCTGGTTAAGGAAAATCTTATAAACTAGTTGATATGGTTTGGATATGAAATGATCCCAAAGGGCTGCGTGCTGAAGTCTTGATAGCCTGTGGCACTGTTGAGAGGTAGAGCAATCTTTACAGGTGGGGCCAGGTTGAAGGAAGTAGGTCAAGGGGGTCTACTTCCAAGCGTATGTTTTATCCCCAGCCCCTCTTTCTCTTTTTCTCTGCTTGTTGGATGCCCCGGGGTGAATAACTCTGTTTCACTGCGTACACCCTGTCAAGAAGTTCTGCCATGTCAAAGCCCCAAAGTGATGGGGCCATGTGACCACAGACTGCAACCTGAGCAAAAGTACATCTTTCATCCTTTAAGTTGATTTTCTGAGGTATTTCATCACAGTGACAGAAAGCTAACACACTGGTAATATCCTTACTACATAAGAGCAGCTCACATAATTAGGGTGATTTGCAGCTTACAAAGCACTTCCCCTAACATAATTTCATCCCATCACCACCACATACCTGCAGTGTGTACATTATTGTCTCCAAATTACAGACAAGAAAATTGAAGCACAAAGTCATTAATAAATCTCTTCAAAGCACATACACAGAAACAAGAGGACCCAAAGATCAAATTTCCTAAATATTCTACTACTCTTTATCCTGTTACTTATTCATATAAATTGAGCTTTTTAAACCATTTTTTAAAAACTGCCAAGCTAAGCATCAAAGTACCATGTAGAGGTATCCTAATTTTCTGAATTATATTTTATAATATATGTTGTAGATAATTAAATTCTGTACCTACGTGAAATAATAAATCGTAGAAAATAAGGTGGGAATTTCCTTAGGCAATTTGTTGAATTGATTCGAAGACAAGCTTGACAATGTTAATTTTTTTCTGTGAGGAAAGCTATCAATTGTCCTATGACTTCAAATAGCATTTGATAATAATGATTATTTTTGTGAGAACATACACAAAGGCACAGCAATAAAATGTTGAACATATTTTTCACATAAACTATTAATACACTTCTAATATGACATAGAAAAAATGCCAGTGGCTTTATGTGTTTTTCTGCTCTACACATAGAGATATCTTCCAAAGCACAAAACTATCCTTAATAGTATCTTGGATATAATCTTGGCTGCCAAGATGGATCAGTGTGCCACACATTGTAGGAGAGCTTGACCAACCTCTTGGGATCCTTGCATATAGTGTCAGTCATCTTTCCATCACTATAAGTAACCATCTCCATGTTACTTATAAAGAGAAAGGGTTTATTATGGCTTATGGTTTTGGAGGTTCTAGTCCATGATTGTAATGACAACTGCTACAGGTGTTCTCTACCTTATATTTACACCTGTAGATCAAGCTTGGACAAGTCAGTCAATGTGACAAAGTAGGAGAGACAACATCCTGACTTTGATGTACAAGACTGGACACATAAATAGGATTCTTTCTTTGAACTACCGTATTTAAAATTAAAGAACTCGGACATTTTTCCAGCCTTTAAAACTGTTTCCTCATTCACAGGCCACATCCTCAGTAAAAGAAATAAGTCAATCAGGGCTTTTGTTTAAATGGGGCAATTTATCCTATAGTATAAGCAGAAAAGGGTTCCAAAGTCTCTCTGACGTGCTCTAAGATGCAAGGGATAAAATACCCCTTATTCTGTGGGCCACAGGAAAGGTAAAACGGGCTACCTGCAGAGAGGAACCAAGGCTCTTGTGAGATTAACAGGAACAAGTATGCTGTGTTCATTGAGATGGACGAATCCCAAAGTTCACAAGAGAAAAGAACTCGAACTGTGTACTCAGAAATTCACATTATCTCACTTATTACTGGAAGTAGTTATACTTCACAGATATGAGAGCCAAGTCTCTGAGAAGTCAAATAACATTTCCAAGTGGACATGCTCGATTCATGGTAGACACAGGATCAGAACATACACCTGTCTGGAACATCACATCACTTCTGGTATGATTGCCACTTGGTCTCTGGCCATGTTTTGCTCTTCCCTCCCCATAATGTCTCCCTATAAGCCAGGACACAGTATAGCCTGGTTTCTGCACATCAGTGGTGATGGTTTTCCAAACCTATCACATCAGGGGGCTCATACTTAAACACTACATCTGTTGAAATAATTATAGTCACAAGCATCAGAAAAAAATGGACCTGAAGTGAGCAGAATAATAAAGGTAATTTATTGACACACATAATTAGTGTAAAGTTTGTTTTTTTAGTAAATCTTTACTCATGATGTCTCCAACTACCTTGTTTTTTTTTTTTAAATCTTTCTCCTTTTATCTTCTACAATGTGCATTTTACCCTAATGCTTGATTTTTTCCAATATCTTCAAAACAGAAAACAGAAATGCCCAGAAATATGATATGCTTTCAGGTTGAATAATAAAGGAAGCAGCTTGTTAGAGTTAGATATGAGGGTCCCCCAAAAGCTCATGTGTGAGACAATGCAAGAACATTCAAAGGTAAAATTATTGGGTTATCAGAGTCTTAACTAATTCAGTGTATTAATCCACTGAAATGGACTAGCTGGGTAGTAACTGTAGGCAGGTAGGTCATTGAGGGCATGAGGGCATGACTTTGGGGCTTATATTTGGTCACTGGTAAGTGGAGCTCTCTCTCTCTGCTTCCTGATTGCCATGTCCTGAGCTGCTTTCCTCCTCCACACCTTTCCGCCGTGATGTTCTCACCTCCAGCCCAGAGCAATGGAATTGGCTGTCAATGGACTGAGACCTCTGAAACCATGAGCAACAAATAAACTTTTCCTCCTCTAAAATTGTCCTTGCCAGGTCTTTTGGTCACAGCAATGAAAATGCTGACTAAAACACAACTGCATCCCCCAAATCCTTACAAATACCCCGAGATTCGTTTTGAATAGACAACTTTATATCACACGCCCAAGCCTGGATTGATTATTTCCTTCAGGGGCTGGAATGTGCTAATGGTGTGGCCTTAATCATATGCATCAGTCCTGGAGTATGAGATAAGTCAATTTTCTAAAAACTGCATGAACCCACAAAAGAATATCAGAGACTACCAAGGAGAAAATGGGCTGGATGCTGAGGAAGTATATTAGACAGAATAGGGTAGATGATAGAGAGGTAACAAGTGATCCCCAAATTCCAGTAGCCTAGAATAAGAGCTATTCACTTCTTGCTAATATCCCCTCACTGCTAACTGGGAATTCTGTTCTATATGATCATTGTTCTCACTCCAGGATTTAAGTGGACAGAACAGCCATTCTCTGGAACACTGCTAGATAAGCTAGGAGAGGGAAAAGAATGTATGGAAACAAGAACTCACTCTTAAAGATTCTTCACATCAGGTCTGATCTCACATCATCATCCAAAGCAACTCACACAGCCATATGTAAATTCAAAGAGAGTGGGGAACCGTAAACGTGACCCCATTCCCAAAAGGAACGGCTAAGATACTTGTGAGCAGCCTCCAGAAATATGCCAGGAAATAATCGACAAATAGCCATGTCCTCTATCCTGAGTTAAGAGAAAAAGTAATTTCTGAGTTCAAGCACCACCAAAGGACACATAAAGAATTACAGTCCTGAAAAACTGCAGCTCTCTCTGGGGAAGAGGAATAATCACTATTAGGTGCTTGCTGAAATTTTGACTATCTGCACTGCTGTTTCTATTGCCTAATAATAGCACGTAACCAGATTTATACCAAGAGGATCAACTAGAATGAAAAAAAAAAAAAAAAAAAACACTTGGAGCCTAGACTAGGTCATAAAAGGACTTTACGTTCACTTACATGGCTAGGCTACTTAACCCATTACCTGAACAACACTCTAAATACATACAAGCATTCTGCAGATGCAGAGCTAAGTGGAAAACTACCATCAGAAGTTCTGAATTGATTTTGAATTTTAACATGAAACCACTGGGATACTAAGGTTTAAGAAGCTTTTTTTCTGGATATTATCAGAGTATATTACCATAGATCTTTCTTTCTTTTTCCCTATTAGCAAAATCAAAACCAAAGCCCAACCAAAACAAACAAAAATCCTTCTGTGGAACCCTGGTTGACAAAATTGAAGCTCTGTAATTCTGATTTAAAAAAAGATCTTGAGAGGCCTTTAAGAAGATAAATAAAAATAAATGAGAAATAGAATGCTTTAGCAGAAGAGTTCTGAGACATTCATTGCCCAACAAAGGAATCTGGAGATTATCATTAGATGAGCTAAACAGCACAGGAAAACTCATGAATCAATTCAGATTTCCTTTAAGAAAGAAGCAATAATGCCTACTCACAAAAAAACTTTATTTTCAAGGCTTGTGTTCCTGCTAGTAAAGGAAAATGAGAATCTTAATGACTATGGGATATCTCATCTCTTGAATGATGCCATACAGCTTCATAAAATGGAAAATAAAGTGATCCAAGGGTTCCGTGTATGTATATTTGAGATCTTAGGAAGTTTGATTATCTACCCTAAGATTCTTCTCTAATGATATCTAATTAGCTGAAATAGCATCTTCTGTCCTAGGAAAAATTCTGTCTGAATCTTCACTTAGAAGGACACAATTCTTCCTACATTTAGTAAGTATGTGCCACCTTCCAATTATGCATAACCCCTCTCATAGGAGTTGGGATACAGATGAACAATATAGATGAGAGTTCACTACCTTAAGCTCCTTTTGTATGAAACCAAAGGCCCTGATGATTTGACCTGGGATATGGTCCATGAGCTGAGGTCTGATATAACACTGGGCTAAGCTTGGTTCAAGGTTGTGGGGTTGGGATTCATGGAGACCCCAAAGTCAGCATGCAATGTCAAAAGGAGCATTAGAAATACATATGAAATTACTGGAAGAAAGAAAAAATTAAAGATGCAAACAGAAGCAAAAGGCAATAATAATAAACAATAAAAAATTAGGAGTAGAAACCTTGCATGGTACTAATGTTAGCATAGCAGCTCACATAAGCCTAATAGGAATGCCATCACCTCTATATTACAGAAGAGAAGAAAGGCACACAGATATAGGGATTAACTCACCCAAGATCACATGCCATAGTTTGATCTACAGTTTGAGTCTTTAATTACATGAAGCCACTATCAAGAACAACGCATTCACTTCCTGTTTCCTAGGACTGAGCTGTTTCTAGACATCACCTAAGGTATTAGAACATGGTCCAGGTGTTCATGTAGGGAGCATCTACATCCATTTGACTTTCAGGAAGTAAATCATGACTTTCTAGAAAGACATTTGCTTAACCCAGAAGCCCTGGAGGTGAACAAAAGCTCTATCCCATATCAAACCTGTTTAAGAAACTTTGCAGAGGCCAAGCATTGCATTTATCTTTATAAAGTGGGGAGTTAAAAAGGAATAAATGACTACAGAATAAATGTATAGACAAATGAATAAGTGATAAATGACTTTGTGGTTTAATTCTTTTAATATTACACAAACAATTACTTATGTACTTTATAAATGAGTTAGGAATTTAATGGAACAAAATAAAAGATAATTTTAAAATTATTAAAGCAATTGGATGTACCAAGAATGTACACCAGATATACCACACTACCAATAAATCCAATGCTTCTAACTGAAAACCTATTCCAGAACATCCTCAGTTCTTTTTATAACTTTTGCTCTCTATCTTGTGTTCAAGTCTTGGGACCAAAACAAAAAAAAACAAAACCATAACAACAACAATAACAACAAAAGACCATAGATAGGAGAAAATCTTCAGGGTTTTGCCATATTTAAGGGTGTGAGTTTGGTCAAATGCTCTAATGAACTAAGAAAACAAGGGTCCCATAGTCTCAGGCTGTTTTGCCAGATAAACAGAGAATGCCCAGTTAAATCTGAATTTCAGGTAAACAATGAATAATCTCGTAGCCCAAGCTCTGTGTTCCTATTTGCTAGAGCTGGGAACACTGCCACCCGGGCATCAGAAGCAAGGGCTGTCCTGGGCATCAGAAGCAAGGGCTGTTCTGGGAGAAGACTGCAGTGCTGGACTTCCACTACTAGTTGCTAATCTAAGTAGCACTGCTTCCTAAACCACAATCTCCTTGTTTGCAAAGCAAGCAGAACAGCACTGGCTGAGTTCTGAAAACCCTTTCTTTTAATTTCTAGACTCTGGCAGTCAGTAACAGTCTAGACTCCCAAAGAAAAGGGACGTGATGTCAATGTTTAAAGAAAGTCCTGTGAGGCAGAAAAATAAACCATGAACCCTTCTCTTTTCTTCTTGTCTAAGAAGAGGAAAAGAACAACACATACAGAAACTTATCTTCCAGAGGGTTCCAGCTAAGAGAGTCCACCCTAGGGAGAGCTCGACTCAGACAGGTTCCAGCGGCCAAGAGGCCATAGTTCTTGGAGGTGGCAACTTGTTCCACCCACAGGGCTCCAGAGTAAGAACTGGCTTCTTGGTGGAAAAAATGATTTTGATATGTTTATAAGAAACCTGAATAAACAGATACAAAAATGCTCCTAAACACATATTTGCATTGACTTAGGGGATAGAGGACTCAATGTAATTGTTTTAGCTCAAAATTTTTGAGAGGATTTATTGCTTATTAATTTTTTTTTTAATTGTGGGGGTAAGAGGCAGTAATGGTGTTGCACCAACACCATTTCTCCACCTCTGGAAGATGAATTCCTGTCCTGGCATTATTTTCCTAAGAGTTCTGTGTGAAATATCACCCCAGCTCTTTCCTTCTTTTGGAGGTAAGAATCACCCAGCTGGATTGGGGTGGTGGCTCAGTGGTAGAGTGCTTGCCTAGCATGTGTGAATCACTAGGTTCTCTCTTCAGTACCACATAAAAATTAATAAATAAAGGGCAGAGGAGGAGGGGGAAGAGGGGAAGGAGGAAGGGGAAGAGGGGTGGGGGAGGGGGAGGGGGGAGGAGGGGGGAGGAGGGGGAGCAGGAGGGGAGGAGGAGGAGGAGAAGGAATAAGAAGAATTGGTCAGGATTTTGCCACTGTGGCTTGAGGTAAATCAGAAATGCCATGAATCACCTGGAATACATACACAAATAGAACACTACTAGTGATCCTTTCTCTCTTTTCGGGGCATTAAACATATAGTGCTTTAATTTCTATGTGCTATCAATGCCATTTCTTTTCAAAGAAGAATAAAATGAAAGCAACTTCACATCGTGGCAAGAAAATCTTAGGAAACTTCTTTTTGCACAAGGTTGCAGGGCTAATTTGGGAGACTCACAGTGTAGCATAGAAGAGAGTGTGATTTTTTTTTTCTTTTTAATTAGAAAAGTACCTCAGAACCAAACATGGATTTCAATTATTTAAATGGAGTCTTCCTCCAGAAACTCTATTTTTAAATGAAAGGTAGCTCAGTTGGATCACCAATCTGAGTCTCTGCATTAAAATACTCCACAAATGCTACTTAGAAAAAAACACCCTGAGAAGGAAGGTAGGACTCGCTTTTCTGTCCTCTGGGGATGGAAGAGTTAAATCACATGCTGTGTATAAAGCCTGCATGTTTAGAGTATTGAATTTTTATCTGATCTCATAATTGCCCTGGGTATCTGTGTTAACCTTCAAGCCTACTTATACTCCCTGGGCCACACAGACCAGCAGGCTACCAACAGGAAATCAGAAGATACAATTCTAAAACAAGTGTTTCCCCATCTTGGCACTATTCACATTTTGGATCAAATAATTCTTTCCTAAAGAGAACTGACCTGCGATGTGGGATGCTAAGCAGCATCCCTGGTCTCCCACCTGCTTGTTGACAATGCCCATCATCCCTCATTATCCCTAGTTGTAACAATCAAAAAGTCTCCAGATACTGCTAAAGGTGCCGAGCAAGAAGGGAAGGCAAAATCAGCCACAAGGAGAACCACTACACAACAGCAAAGATCCTGAACAAGCAAGAAGCTGCGGTTAGATAGGAAGAAGAATAAGTTCTGTTGTTCTACTGCACAGTAGGGGAGACGTGGTTAACAATATCATATTGAACATGTCAAATTGGCTAGCAGAGAGAAGATATTGAATATTCTTACTACAAAGAAATGATACATGTATGAGCTGATGGATATTGTAAATGCCCTAATTACTTACACAGCATGTACATGCATCATGACATTACACTGTGCAATCATGCATCAATTAAAAACTAAATAAAACAGTGATCCCACATGATCATTGTTAATACATGAACTGAATGCATTAAATACATGAATGAGTTAAGGAAGAACATAAGACTCTTAGGGAGGGATTTAGACTCTGGAAAAATAAAACCCACCAATAAATAAATGAAAGGCATCCGTATTTCTTTTTCTCTGCATTGTATCATTGTCACAGTGATAAAAAGGCAACTTTTATACAAGTTGTGCAATTTACTCAGGCACCCAAAACACTTAAAGCCAAAACATGTTAAAAGATGAAAAATGTAATTTTTCTGTCTCTTGCAAAACACTTTTTTAATATTGCCTTCCTGACGGTTCACCCTCAATTTGATCTGCCATTCTTCAAACCCATTTCCTACATACAGTAAATATTTTACTGGACTGTATATTCCCTTAGAAGCAGACTCTGTATGCTCCTTGAAGCCTCCTGGACTCTCCCCATACCACACTGTTCTTCAAATGCATCTGTGTTATCACCTTGACAGTTTCTCATCCTGGACTGTGAGCTACTTGTAAACATATCCAGTGTGTTTCTCCTGTTATAGCCAGCACAAAGCATAGTACTTTTCACCATTCTTATTAGAATGAAATGATTTAACACTAAAGGAGAACAGGGAGGAACATCTGTTTAAATAAAGTGTATGGCTAGGACAGAAAGAATACTGTTTCTTGTTTTTTGGTTTTTTTTTTTTTTTTTCTTTTTGGGAGTTACCAGAGATTGAACGCAGAGGCACTTAACCACTGAGCCACACCCCCAGCCTTTTTTATTTCTTACTTTGAGACAAGGTCTTACTGAGTTACTTAGAGCCTCTCTAAGTTGCTGAGGTTGACCTTGAACTTGTGATCCTCCTGCTTCAGCCTGAAAGATTATATTTTTCATCTGTTAGTAGTCCCTCCCTCTGGCCAGAGTGTGGTACAGAGTAGATTCAAAGAGAATCCAGTCCTCTCCTTTACCCAGAGAGAAACTTAGCCATGCCAAGATTCTAGTTGTAGGAGCAAATTAACATGTATTTTCCTCTTTTCGTGACACATTAACAATATTTTGATGTGAGAGAATGGATGGTGCAGGCTGCCTACAAATTCCCTATGGCTGTTATGAGCCAAAAAGATAATCTATAAAAAGTCCAGTGGCAAAGAAAGCATGAATCGTGAAGCACAGGGTTGCCAAATGAAGCCATGTTACATCAGTTTCCAAAATTAATCCTGAATTTCACCAAGTCATGCAGTCGCTTATGCAGAGAAAAGTGTCAGGAGCCACTAAGACTAGAATAAAGGACTTCAATAAAAAGTTCAAGCTGTGTTTCTATTTTTTTTTCATTTTTTTCTTTATTTTTTATTTTTATGGTAAACAAATAGGATATATGTCGTTTCTGTTTGTACATGGAGTAACAGCATACCATTTGCATAATCATACATTTACATAGGGTAATGATGTTTGATTCATTCTGTTATTTTCTTCCTTCCCCCCACCCCTCCCACCGCTCTTTTCCCTCTATACAGTCCCTCCTTCCTTCGACTCCCCCACCCCCCATTATGTGTCTTCATCCACTTATCAGTGAGATCATTCGTCCTTTGGTTTTTTGAGATTGGCTTATCTCACTTAGAATGATATTCTCCAATTTCATCCATTTGCCTACAAATGCCATAATTTTATTATTCTTTATAGCTGAGTAATATTCCATTGTATATATATACCACAGTTTCTTTATCCATTCATCAATTGAAGGGCATCGAGGTTGGTTCCATAGTCTGGCTATTGTGAATTGAGCCGCTATAAACATTGATGTGGCTGTATCTCTGTAGTATGCTGATTTTAAGTCCTTTGGGTATAGGCCAAGGAGTGGTATAGCTGGGTCAAATGGTGGATCCATTCCAGTTTTCTAAAGAATCTCCACACTGCTTTCCAGAGTGGCTGCACTAACTTGCAAGCCCACCAGCAATGTATGAGTGTACCTTTTTCCCCACATCATCTCCACCACCTACTGTTGCTTGTATTCTTGATAATCGCCATTCTAATTGGGGTGAGATGGAATCTTAGTATAGTTTTGATTTGCATTTCTCTTATTAATAGAGATGTTGAGCATTTTTTCATATGTTTGTTGATTGCTTGTAGATCTTCTTCTGTGAAGCGTCTGTTCATATCCTTAGCCCATTTGTTGATTGGGTTATTTGTATTCTTCGTGTAGAGTTTTTTTGAGTTCTTTATATATTCTGGAAATTAGTTCTCTATCTGAAGTATGAGTGGCAAAGATTTTCTCCCACTCTGTAGGTTCTCTCTTTGCATTGCTGATAGTTTCCTTTGATGAGAGAAAGCTATTTAGATTGAATCTGTCCCAGTTATTGATTCTTGCTTTTATTTCTTGTGCTATGGGAGTCCTATTAAGGAAGTCTGATCCTAAGCCAACAAGTTGAAGATTTGGACCTACTTTTTCTTCTATAAGATACAAGGTCTCTGGTCTGATTCCGAGGTCTTTGATCCATTTTGAGTTGAGTTTTGTGCATGGTGAGAGATATGGGTTTAGTTTCATTCTGTTGCATATGGATTTCCAATTCTCCCAGCACCATTTGTTGAAGAGGCTATCTTTTCTCCAATGCATATTTTTGGCACCTTTGTCTAGGATGAGAAAATTGTATTTATTTGGGTTTGTGTCTGTGTCCTCTATTCTGTACCACTGATTTACCTATTTTGGTGCCAATATCATGCCGTTTTTGTTACTATTGCTTTGTAGTATAGTTGAAGTTCTGGTATTGTGATACCCCCTGTTTCATTCTTCCCGCTAAGGATTGCTTTAGCTATTCTGGGTTTCTTATTCTTCCAGATGAATTTCACGATTGCTTGCTCTATTTCTGTAAGGTACATCATTGGGATTTTAATTGGAATTGCATTGAATCTGTATAGCACTTTTGGTAGTATGGCCATTTTGGCAAAATTAATTCTGCCTATCCAAGAACATGGGAGATATTTCCATTTTCTAAGGTCTTCCTCAATTTCTTTCTTCAATGTTTTGTAGTTTTCATTGTAGAGATCTTTTACCTCTTTGGTTAGATTGATGCCCAAGTTTTTTTTTTTTTTTTTTTTTGAGGCTATTGCAAATGGAGTTGTTTTCCTCATTTCCCTTTCAGCTATTTTGTCACTTGTATACAAAAATGCTTTAGATTTACGCATGTTGATTTTATAGCCTGCTATCTTGCTGAATTCATTGATGAGGTCTGGAAGTTTTCTGAAGGAGTTTTTTGGATCCTCTAAATATAGAGTCATGTCATCCGCAAATAGTGACAGCTTAAGTTCATCTTTTCCTATTCATATCCCTTTAATTTCCTTTGTCTGCCTAATTGCTCTGGCTAGAGTTTTGAGGACAATGTTGAATAGAAGTAGTGAAAGAGGACATTCCTGTCTTGTTCCCATTTTTAAAGGGAATGCTTTCAGTTTTTCTGAGTTAAGAATGATGTTGGCCATGGGCTTAACATAAATAGCCTTTGCAATGTTCAGGTATGTTCCTACTATCCCTATTTGTTCTAGTGTTTTGAGCATGAAGGAGTGTTGTATTTTGTCAAACGCTTTTTCTGCATCAATTGAAATAACCATATGATTCTTATCCTTAAGTCTATTGACATGATGGATTACATTTATTGATTTACAGATGTAAAACCATCCTTGCATTCCAGGGATGAACCCCACTAGATCGTGGTGCATGATTTTCTTAATATGTTTTTGGATACGGTTTGCCAATATTTTGTTAAGGATCTTTGCATCTATATTCATCAAGGATATTGGTTCAAAGTTATCTTTCCTTGATGTGTCTTTGCCTGGTTTGGGTATGAGGGTGACATTAGCTTCATAGAATGGGTTCAGTAGGGTACCCTCCTTTTCTATTTCCTGGAATATTTTGAGAAGTATTGGAATGAGTTCTTCTTTGAAAGGCTTGTAGAACTCGGCTGAGAATCCGTCTGGTCCTGGGCTTTTCTTGGATGGTAGGTTTTTAATGGCTTCTTCTATTTCATTGCTTGATATTGATCTGCTTAAATTTTGTATGTCCTCCTGGTTCAGTTTGGGAGGAGCATATATCTCTAGAAATTTGTCAATGTCTTCAGTAGTTTCTATTTTGTTGGAATACAGATTTTCAAAGTAGCTTCTCATTATGTTCTGTATCTTACTGGTGTCTGTCGTGATTTTTCCTTTTGTATCATGAATTTTTGTAATTTGAGTTTTCTCTCTCCTTCTCTTTGTTAGTGTGGCTAAGGGTTTGTCTCTTTTGTTTACTTTTTCAAAGAACCAACTTTTTCGTTTGTCAATGTTTTGAGTTGTTTGTTTTGTTTCAATTTCATTGATTTCAGCTCTCATTTTAATTATTTCCTGTCTTCTACTACTTTTGCTGGTGTTCTGTTTTTCTTTTTCTAGGGCTTTGAGCTGTAACATTAGGTCATTTAGTTGTTGATTTTTCATTGTTTTCTTGAATATGCTCCATGCAATGAATTTTCCTCTTAGTACCACTTTCATAGTGTCCCAGAGATTTTGATATGTTGTATCATGGTTCTCCTTGACCTCTAAGAATTTTTTATCTCCTCCGTGATGTTTTCTGTTATCCATGTTTCATTCAATAGCATATTATTTGGTCTCCAGGTGTTGGAGTAATTCCTGTTTTTAAATTTGACATTGATTTCTACTCGCAGTCCATTATGATCTGATAGAACAGAAGGCAGTATCTCTATTTTTTTGCATTTACTAAGGACTGCTTTGTGGCATAAGATATGGTCTATTTTCGAGAAGGTTCCATGTGCTCCTAGAAGAAAGTGAATCTGCTCATTGATGGATGGAATATTCTATATATGTCTATTAAGTCTAGGTTATTGATTATGTTATTGAGTTGTATGGTTTCTTTGTTTGGTTTTTGTTTGGAAGATTTATCTAGTGATGACAGTGGTGCGTTAAAGTCACCCAGAATTATTGTGTTGTGGTCTATGTGATTCCTGAAATTAAGAAGGATTTGTTTGATGTACAAGGATGCACCATTGTTTCGGGGCATAATTATTTGCTATAATTATATCTTCCTGATTTGTTTCCCTTAAGCAGTATGAAATGTCCTTCTTTACCCCTTTTGACTATCTTTGGCTTGAAGTCCACTTTATCTGATATAAGGATGGAAACCCCCGCTTTTTTACTGAGTCCATGTGCATGGTTGGCTTTTTCCCATCCTTTCTCCTTTAGTCTGTGGGTATCTTTTTCTATGAGATGAGTCTCTTGCAGGCAGCATATTGTTGGGTCTGTGTTTTTAATCCATTCTGCCAGTCTATGTCTTTTGATTGATGAGTTTAGGCCATTAACGTTCAGGGTTATTATTGAGATATGATTTGTATTCCCAGACATTTGAGCTTATTTTTGGTTTTTAACTTGGCTTGGTTTCTCCTTTGAGTGGTTTTTCTCTAAGGAAGTTCTTCCCTTTGCTGACTTCCATTGTTGTTTTTCATTTCCTCCTCATGGAATATTTTGTTGAGAACATTCTGTAGTGCAGGCTTTCTATTTGTAAATTCTCTTAACTTTTGTTTATCATGGAAGGATTTTATTTCATCTTCAAACATGAAGGTTAGTTTTGCTGGGTATAGGATTCTTGGTTGGCAACCATGTTCTTTCAGAGCTTGAAATATGTTGGTCCAGGCCCTTCTAGCTTTTAGAGTCTGGGTTGAGAAGTCTGCTGCTATCCGTATTGATCTCCCCCTATATGTAATCTCATGCTCTTCTCTCGCGGCCTTCAAAATCCTATCTTTATTCTGAATGTTAGGCATTTTAATTATAATGTGCCTTGGTGTGGATCTATTGTGATTCTGTGCATTTGGTATTCTGTAAGCCTCTTGTATTTGATTTTCCATTTCATTCTTCAGGTTTGGGAAATTTTATGATATTATTTCATTGAATAGGTTGTTTATTCCTTTGGTTTGTATTTCTGTGCCTTCCTCAATCCCAATAATTCTTAAATTTGGTCTTTTCATGATGTCCTATAGATCTTGGAGATTCTGTTCATGATTTCTTACCATCTTCTCTGTTTGGGCAACTTTATTTTCAAGATTAAATATTTTGTGTTCATTGTCTGAGGTTCTGTCTTCCAAGTGGTCTAGTCTGTTGGTGATGCTTTCCATTGAGTTTTTTATTTGGTTTATTTTCTCCTTCATTTCAGGATTTCCTCTTTTTTTTTTTTTTTTTTTTTTTTTTTTTTTTTTTTTTTGAGAATCTCTATCTCTTCATTGAAATGATCTTTTGCTTCCTTCCTGCAGGTGCTCTTTCAACTGCTTATTGGTATTATCATTCATTGCCTGCATTTGCTCTCTTAGCTCATGTTTTGCTTCGCAAATCATCTTAGTCTTATATAATCCGAAGTCCTTTTCTGACATTTCTTCTACCATACTGTCACTGGATTCTATTAATATAGAATCTAGATTTGTTCGGATCATTTTCTTCCCTTGTTTTTTCATATTGTTCATGTATCTTCCCCTCTAGCAGTGCAGATCTGGGGTATTGCAGATTCCCCCCTATAGGCTTATAGTGGCCCTTTAGGTTTTCAAAATCTTTTCTTTAAAGGGAGTTCAATATTAGCAGTGCCCAATTCCGACACTATGCAATCCTAGACCAAAGAGCCCCTATGAGGACATTAACAATATTGTCATAATAAACAGAATGAATTCAAATATTATCCTCAGTAGAACAAACAGATTTGCAATAAGGTCTGCAGTTTCTAATGGAGGACAACATGGATGCAGAGGGATGTAAATGTGGCTTTTAATGGGATAAAAGAAGAATATACAGACATTCTAGTTAATAGAAATGGTGAGAGTTTAATCAAAAGAAATTGGATGTTAGCTTGCAAAAAAGGGAGAAAGAGACTATGAGGGAACAGGTAAACAAAAGGAAAAGAGAGCAAGAAAAGTAAAGAAATAAAAACTTAATTTTTTTCAATAAGGAGAAAAAAGAAAATCTACAGTATAATACTCATACAGTAATGAAACCTCCCAGTGGTCAGTAGCCTGATGCATGAGAGGTACCTGACAATGAGCTTCAAGTCTCCAGCAGGCATCTCAGGATGGGATTTGCCCCACCTAAAGATTGGAGCTCTGCTTCCAGGATTATCCAAGATGGCTGCTCTGGCTTCCAAATGTGTTGACAAACAGGGAGCTGCAGCTCAGGGTGTGGATGTGGTCAGCTGGAGGTTCTGGAGGGGGGGTACGGTTGGTCAGGCAGGTGTCCTAGAGTTCAGGTGTGTTTGGTGTGGTTGGGGGATCCTGGAGATCGGATGCAGTCAGTCTGGGGTCCCGGTGATAGGGCACAGTCTGTTGGTCTGGGGGTCCTGGCGGCAGGGAGCAGTCAGTCGATGTGAGGGTCCCAGAGGCAGGGAGTGATCATTGAGCTGAGGGCTCCTGGAGAAGGGGCTCAGTCAGTCCGGCCACGGGTCCTACGGGGCCTGGCTGTTGTCTCAAAATGGCGGCAGCCACGTGTAATCAAACCTGCAGGTACAGTAACGGTGAACTTTCAGGCAACAGCAGGCAGCTGGTGCTCCACTGGCGGTCGGCAATCAGTTGTTGGACTGTTGTTGGACGATCAGGAGGTGATCCTCGTGCGTTGGGTGATAGATAGGAGTAAGGCAGATGATGGACAGGGGAGAGGCAGGCAAATGGCGGATGATAGGCACCTGACAGTGAGCAATCTGCACTCAAAAAAGGTGCCAATATGCTAGAAGACTGCAGGTGGTCACAGCAGACAAATGGGTAAACAGCAGGGGATCGATAAGCAGCAAAACCTGCCTCACCAAGAAACAGATATCCTGTGCTTGAAACCGGAGTTACAGAGCGACAAGGAATGCAGCCTCCCTCTAGTCCGCCATCTTGGATCTCCAAGTTGTGTTTTAATTGCTGAAATTGTAAACTATACATTGGGAAGACCACCCTCCATTCAAAACTACCTTTGATCTATGAACCACTACAGAATTCTGCACTGTGTAGGATCTTTTATTTTGGGGTCAGCAAATGTTTTCCATGAAGGGCTAGATAATAAATCTTTTAAGTTCTGAAAGTCAATGGTACTGTTGCAATTGTTCAACTCTGCCCTTGTAATGGGAAGCAGCCCCAGTAGAACTCTAATAAATGGGATTGACTATATTCCAAATAAAACTTTATTAAAAAACAAATGAACAAAACACAATCTATGGGTCAGGTTTGTTGTAATAGACACAATTTCCTCTCCGTTGCTTTAATGTATCAAGCAACTAAGAACTGTTTATTTTCTGGGAGAAGATACAGTATGTTGTTTGTTATTCTCTTCCTAATTTCTCAGTAGATACATGTTTGCATTTAATACCTCATGGTCATTAATTTAAAATGGAACCTCCAGTGACTCTGAACAGGCAATTAGTTAAGACAAGGTAAACTTGTAAGGGGCCTGTCAGTTAGCTATCTGATCTGCATCAATCCACATGTTAAGTCAATGAGAGAGCAAAAATGTAATTTTTCAGAACACATAACCCTACCACTCTGCAGACATCTAATGAGAAAAAGTTAATTATTTTATTATCTTAACATAAACCTCCCCAAATTAAATATTTCCAGGGTTATAAACTGTTTGCCTCCAAGCTTCATTAAAAGTGCAAAACTAGCCAATTCACTTTTGCAAACAACAGTCATAGTCTCCTTGGGGTTGACATGAAGACTTGGCACTTTTCAGAGCCTTATTAATATCAACATATCCTGTTGTTATAAGGGTCTGGAAATTGTGAAAGAAACTGGAATAGTCTTAATGATTGTTCCCTTAAATTCAATCTCACTAATGTAAACTGATTCATGTTCATGCTTATTATGGATTTACAATTTACAGGTGTGTGCATTCCCCTCACAAAAGGTATTGCTGCAGCTATTTTCATTATTAACCCTTTCTGAGTTCTTATCTCTTCCAAGCTAAATAATCCAACTGTATTTATTCTTCTTTCCAAATCCTGTGTTTTAGGATCTGTCAAAATGACCTGACAATACCTTTTGGGTAACATCTTTCTCTCTCTCTCTCTCTCTCTCTTTTTTTTTTTTTTTAACACCCCAGGGTTAAATCTGAGGAATCACAGGTAGAAGGTGAACAAAATAATCAAGTTTGGCTCCTAAGTGTTCTGGTCTTTTACGAACCTTCAAAGCCTAGTGTTATCTTATGTTCTGTGGCCAAGGGAGAAAAAAAAAAAAAAAAGAACCACTTGCTTTAAACTACTAAGAACCCTTTAGTCACAAGGAACAATTCTATAACAAAGTTCAATCCTTTCCACAGGGGAAGTAATCAAGCAAAATTTTCATTTTCTCTACCTATTTCTGATGAAGTATAATCATCTCCTCTACTACTAGACTCTCTCAAATTCTGTTCCTTCATTCCCTCTCTCTTACACTTTTAAATTCAAAAAAAATCCTTTAACATTCACAATATTCAAGGTCAGATCGTGACAAAATATTAACATCGTCCCCTATTCTTGTTTGAAGTTTGAAGACTTTGGTTGACTAAAATAAATGAGTTCTCTTGGGCTGTTGGTGTCCAAGGACAGAATGGTAATGGATGCCTACTGCAGAGGCCCTGGGACACCACTCAAAGACTGCATGTGTTCTCACCCTCTTGACCTCTTTCTTCAAGGAAGCAATGGTAGGACAATGGGAGTCCAATTCTGATTCCCTTACCTTATTTTAAAGAGTATCAGAGCAATGTCCCAGGGCCCCAAAGTCCCCCATGTAGATGTGTATTGAGGTTCTCCTGCCTGGTCCAAATCCTGAATGTTGTCATGTGTCCTCAGAGGAGAGCATCTTGTCTGTAGAAGTGGTGATGTAGAACAGGCAGAGAGAAGCGTTCAGATGATTCACATGACAGCCCCCCAGTCCAAGTGACCAGTCATGCTTTCCTGAGCTGCTTTAAAGTTTACATCACATGAGTCACCATCCAGGAATGATTTTCAGATTAAATTGGAAAGGAAGGAAATGAGAGCCCACTTGTCAGCATAACCTGATGAGAGCAGGAAATTTTAAAAAGGACAGAAGTTAAATGTCATTGTCTTTTGAGACTCTCCTGATGTGTTGCATTTCTATTTCTAAGTCTCTGAATTTAGTTTTGTGAGCACTCACACACTGTGTCTTGCCAGGTGCAGTAGCACCTGCCTGTAATCCCAGCAGCTGTGAAGGCTGAGGCAGGAGGATCAAGAGTTCAAAGCCAAAGTCAGCCTCAGCAACTTAAAGAGGCCCTATGTAACTTAGCAAGACCCTACCTCAGGAAAAAAAAAAAAAAAAAAAAAAAGGGGGGTTCACTACCTAGTACCAAAATTTAAAAAAAAAAAAAAAATTTTTTTTTTTTAAAGTCTTCAGTGGGCTGGGAATATAGCTCAGTTGGTAGAGTGCTTGCCTCACAAGCACAAGCCCTGGGTTCAATCCCCAGCAAAAAAAAGTATTCAAGCCCAGGGAGAGGTGGGTAACAAGGAATTTGACAAATAATAATAATAGTATGATTATGATTATGATTATGATTTTGGTTCAAGGTTTAAGTCAAGTCAAGGTCAAGGTTCAGACCTTTCTGAATGGAAGAAATCAGAACACTGAAAACCCAGCCTCAGTTTACCTCAAAGTGAATCCTCCCATTGCCTAATCTAGGTGAGCTGGTTGCAGTGACCAACAATAGCACTTAGTGAAGTGTAGAGCATCAAGATCTAAAAATAATACAAAGTTTTTTAAAGAGTTAAAAGAAAACCAAGAGAACTTGGTTTCCAGTTTTCTCAAATTCAAAGGCCTTATCAGAATTCACAAGAAATGTGAGTTCCTTGTTGGTGAAACTCACGTTCCCCAAGGCCCAGGGGGCCTCAGCTTTTGAAGCTGCTGCCTACCGCTCTTGACAAGCTCAGTCTGCATTTTAGCTGGGAAAAAAAGGAAAGCATGAGAAAGAGAGAGAGAATTATTCTTTAAAGGCTCAGGAAAGGGAAGAGACATTTGCGTACTCATTATGAATATATCCTACCAGCTGCAGGTATAAAATTTAACAGTTGATCAGACAGTCCCCAAAGAATGTCCCCTGAGGGCCAGGCAGGAAGACACCCCTGGAAGAAACTGAGAAATGGCTGGTCTTGGAACTCTGCTCTTGGATGTGCTATCCAGCTGAAATACGAGGGCTTTATATTTTATTTTATTTTATTTTATTTGCTCCCACGAGAGAGAGAAGAATATCACGTAGCACTGCCTTTCATGGGGATAATGAGTGGTCATAAAATAGAGAATAATAAAAAAATTATTCTTAATGGTCAAAATAAACAAGAGAGCCCTTCATTCAGGTTAATTCCACACTGAAGATAAGGCTAGTCTTTGGGAATTTGAGAAAATATTAGATTATTATCATCAAATCTTGTTTAAATGAAAAATGTAGTAGAGTAGTATTAGAATCACTGAGGGGGAAAAAAAAAATCAATCTTTCCTAACTAGCCCAGTATCTAGAAGAGGCCCCGGAGGGAAAGGAATAAGACAGAAGTGGTAACATGATTTCTAATTATTATGGCATGGTCCTCATTTTATAATAGAGAGGTCGTGTGTAATGGTCAAGGCAAACACCTGTGAATAGGGAAAAATAAAGAACACAGGGAAGGAGACTGGCATTGACTGGCACCTGCTACTATCACATTTGACCATCCTAAAGGTGGATAACATATTTGCTCAAAAACAGAATGCCACTCAGAGTTGTGTAACAAACAAATATACTTTGTAGGAGGTTCAATCAACTGAGTAGCACACAGTCTTTAAAAGGAAAAAGAGACTTCTGGAGAATCATATTCAATACCAATCATGTGAAACATATTTCTATACATTTGCTGAGTCATATAGGGCTTGTGTGGGCTTTCAAACAGTTTTTTGCTAATTTCTAGCTCTTACAGAAGCTCGGGCAGGAAGCATCTGATCAGCAAGTTCAACAGTGAGTTCAAATCTCAGCTCTACCCTTCACCTTAAGTTCTTGAACCTCCTCCTCAAGTCTGTTTCCTCCATTATACAATAGTGTTAATGGTATCTACCCATAAGTTTGCAAAGATCAACTAAACTCATTTAAGCCTAAGCACTCTGATTAGTACACATACACACACACACACACACACACACATACAAATCACTCAAAAATTTAGATATTGGGGCTGAGGTTGTGGCTCAGTGGTAGAGCACCTGCCTAGCATGTGTAAGGCACTGGGTTTGATTCTCAGTACTACGTATAAATAAATAAATAAATAAAATAAAATAAAGATCCATCAATATCTAAAAAGATATTTTTAGATATTGTCAAGCATGGTGGCACAGGCCTTTAATTTCAATGGCTCAGGAAACTGAAGCAGGAGGATTATGAGTTCTAAGCCAGCTTCAGCAATTTAGCAAGACCCCATCTCTAAGTAAAATATAAAAAAAGGGCTGGGTATGTGGCTCGATGGTTGAACACCCCTGGATTCAATCCCCGGTACTAAAAAGAAAGTTAGATATTCATTTGAACTATTTCCCCTCTGTTTTGTCCCCAATCTTTTGAACAGAGGACAAAAATCAATAAATATTTGCTCACAGATTGCAGGAATGGCTTAATCTCCTGAATAAAGCTTTACCTGTCAAACCTGCGTGAAAGGCATGGAAGAGTTAATCGCTGTCTAAATTGACCTGCTACACGTGAGGCTGACGGAATGGCTGGGTATTCACTCTGTGTTGAGGAAATGAGAATGAAAGGACACGTGAAGAAAGGGAGAAGGCTGCCCCGGCTGCTGAATACAGCTTGTGCCTGCTTCCCAGGCAATGTGCTCCCTTTCAAAGAACCCAAATTCCATTAACTTGAGGTCAGCTTCTCCCATTGTGCCTCTGCTACGTCTCCCTCCCTGGACATTTATTTCCTGGACCTTGTGGGGATGGATTGAGCAAACAAAGGACAAATAGAGTTGTAACTGACCGCACAAAGCCAACAGGACCACAGTGTGAGCCTGGACAGCCCAACATCATTATTTCACTCACTTACAAGAAACCCTGAGCTTAGGGACGGAGCAGGGAAGGAAAGGCCATGGGAGTGAGAACTTGAAACACACCCAAGCCCACATCCAATAGTGCTAATGGTTGATAGCGAGACAATCCATTGTCTTGGTTGGTTCTCTTGAAAGGATTACATGCCATTACCACAAAATCCTATTAAAATGGCCAAACTCTTACTGGAGACGAAACTAGCATTTATTGAGAAGATTTTCATGGGTTAGGGTTTGTTTTATATACAATGTTCGTTCTCATAAAAGTGCCTGAAGTCTTACCCTCTGGTTTTAGATGAGGAGACTAAACCTGTGATGCATGAAGCTTAATCACCCAGCTGTCAAATGATGCAGTTGTATCACCTCTGGCTCAGGGATCCATATATCTTAATCTTGTAACAAGGAACCATATAGGAATTTTGTAGTATTAGTTACTGTTTGAAATGAGCCAACTTCCAGAAGATTCAACCACCTTTCTTGGTATATGAAATTTATTTTCCTGCTGCTGAAGACTGAACCCAGGGCCTCATGCATGCTAGGCAAGTGCCCTGTCACTGAGCTGCATCCCAAGGCTGCTATATAGAATTTTAACTCACGTTAATATTTATAGGGGAGAGGATGTTGATCTAATCAACCTGCATTCTGTTCATCAACAAATGCTTTCCTGAGAGCCTTGTAAGTGCCTGTCTAATCCTACCTGACTCTTTAATGAATCTGTCATTAAACGAATACACAAGAACTTTATTTCAGATATTCCTTTCAATTCAATCAGCAGTTTGCCACTCACAAATCTGTTTCCACATACATCAATTAATTTAATTCCTAAAACAAATCCCTAGGGTAAATTGGTTTTCCCTTGACATTCTTTAGTTGAAACTTAGGAATATGCATAGCTTGCTAATAGCACAATCACTACCCAAATTGCTGTGCCCCTCTACCTCCAAGCTGGCGCTTCTTTTACCCTGAATTACAGCAACCCACTACTGACGACATACACTTGGAACCAACTCAGTGTGTGCCACCTTCTCCATTGGAGGTTCACCATCAGCAGATGAGTGTAAACATCGCTGCTGGACTGGTGGCTCACTGCAGCTAAATACTCATCGGAAGCATTCACATTAACAGCCACACACAATAATTAGACCCAAATTAATTTCTTCAGTTAATACACACCACAGAATTAAATTAAACCTCAACAGAAAAAGAGGGCAGACTGTAACTATTAATCCTCCCAATGAGCAACAATTATTATTTTTGCCAACAGTTATTTCATTTGCATATATAATACAGCACAGCACACATTTTTACATCCCAGTGATGACTCTCCCTGCTTTGCCAGATAGAGAATTAAGAGGTGTGAGTTCAGATCATGTGTAAGCAGAAAATTCCACAAACCCAGTTCAGGACCAAACGTTCGATTTGTGTGGATCTCAGTTTCCTTCCCTGTGCAAATGGACGTGAGGATCAGATGAAACAAAAAGGAGACTCAGATGAGCTTCACTCACTGTGAGCTCTCAATCTGCTAAGCACCTTGTGTGGATGTTTTCATTTTTGTTTCCTTATAGCAATCCCATCAGGTACGATTGATCTTACCACTATTGCCATTTCTCTGGATCAGAGAGGTCAGTGGGGATCACTTGCCTGCTACATGGTAACCTCACACTTTGTTCTTGATTAAGAGAAATTTTATTAACTTTTTTTTTTCCCCCGCAGGTGAAATAGAGAATTCAGAGTGGATATTAGCAAATTCACCCTCTATGCAATCAGTCAGCAGGATACTTAGTGAAAAACTGAAATGAGTAACCACCTTCCTGACCACCAAGTGAGTCTCCACGTTTTAACCAGCCGTGACACACACATGCACGCATGCTTTCATAGTATAATGGAACCCCTAATAACAAAAATATTTCCTCTAGTGAGTGCAGCTCCCTGGTATTCATCCAAGCATATGCTATTTCTAGGAGAAACATATGTGAACTCCAGCACAGAACTGTTTGTTGGCAACTGATTAATATTTTCTTGGCTGTGAGTTTAATGGGGAGTTGGGAGTTCTTATAAATAGAAACCTAAAGATTGTCAACCTCTCACTTATTCAATTATCAAGTTAGTTTAAGGCAATAGGAAAAAAAAAAAAGAAATCTGTGACTTGGGGTAAAACTAATAGCTACTAAGTAAATAACAGGATTCTCTGTCATTATGGTGTCCTGCCAAATCATGCTTTTCAAGAAATAATGAAATAATGAATTGAATAGGAAAAACTGGATACAGAGAATACTATAAACAAATCCTAGAGTTCTTTGATTGGGTATTTCAATGGTTATAACACATTGGTAAGATCATATCCTATGAAATGTTTATATCCAATGTTCCTATGAATCCTTACACACAAACAGAAAATTCATCACCACACAGTTGAACACCCATGACACAAACTATTTGTAAATACAAGGGATTCTCTCTGTATCTTAGCAGAGGAGGACTTGGTCTCCTGGTCTGATGGATCACTTCTGCGTCCTTGGCAGATCCTCTTTCCCCCATGGGTGTGTCTTCAGCTGCCTCTCCATCATCCGTGAACCAGTCCCCTTCCCAGTGGTTTCTCTACGAGGCCACCAATGGGGCTCTAGGGAAGTACATCCTTTCTCTGGAGTCACATGTAACCTAGGGAAGATGTGCTTCTAATTGCGCTGGATAGCAGTGGGCATGGCCTAAACGCTTTCGATCATGAGGAATTTCATTTTACTTTTTAATTCCACTTTTTTTGTTTTTCCTGTAAAAGGGAATACCTGTGCAAAGAGAATAAGCAGCCTCATGAGATGCAGGCAACTATCCAGGGACCCAGAGAAAGCTAGCTTCGAAATGAAACATAGAGGGAAAAACCAAACACAGGGCAACAGATAATAGAGAGGAAGGAGCAGGAGGAAGAAGAGGATGTGGTAGAGGAGGAAAGGAGGGAAGGAGGGAAGGAGGAAGGGAGGAAGGGAGAGAGGCAAGGAAGGAGAGAGGAAGGAAAGGCAGATCTTAACCCAGTTACGATGCTAGATTAACTCTAGACTGAAGTTAGAGGCACCAGGGAATTTTTTTTTTATTATGTAATCCAATAATATTCCTTTACTGTAGAGCTACTTTGAGTTGGTTTTTCTGTTACATGCATCATGAATAGTCTTACAGATATCACTTTATACAAAACTATATAGGAAAGGGTTACGAATCCATAAATTCTTTTATATAAGTACAATCTTCTTTTATGGTTCCTAGAGTCCTTCTGACTTTCCTTCTCACCTCCAATGGGCAAATTAAAACATCTAAAGCATACAATGTCCTTTTAAGTTAATAGGTTATAATCTGTTTGTGTTACTTATATTGCCTCTGTCCTAGCTCCTCTTAGTAGTAGTTTATTAGGGCACACCACAATGAATTTCCACAAACTTAGTAGCTTTCATAGCACAAATTTATTATCTTCCATTTCTGTCACTCAGAAGTCTGACATGGGCCAGGCATGGTGATGCATACCTGTAATCCCAGCTACTCAGGAGGCTGAAGCAAAAGGATCATAAGTTCCAGGCTCAGCAATATAGTGAGGTCCTAAGCAACCTAGCAAGACTGTTGCAAAATAAAAAGTACTGGAGATGTGACTCAGTGGTTAAGCACCCCCGGGTTCAATCCCCAGTACCAAAAGAAGAAACAAACAAGCAAAAAAAAGTCTAATAGAGGTTCATTGCCCTAAAATTGACAGGGTTGCCTGCAGTCCTTCCTATGGGGTCCAGACAGGATTCATGGACTTTTCTAACTTCTAAAGGCCTTCCTCATCCCTGACCTCCTGCCCTCTTCTTCCAGCTTCAGAGTCAGTAAGAGTCGGTCAAATCCTTCTGCCAGCACTTCTCTTTTGACCTCATTTTTCTCCTCCCCTTCTATTTTTAAGGACCTTTGTGTTTTATCAGAATAATCCAGATAATCCAGGAAAATCTCTCTATCATCAGGTCAGTAGATTAGCAAACTGAATTGCAAGGCAACATATTTACAGGCTGCAAGGATGAGGGCCATTCTGTGCTTACCACTGCCAGATATATTGCCCCTGCAGGCTCACTGTTACAGAGTAAATAGAACAGAACCTGGAGGGGGCCTTGCACATATAGTGTGTGCTGTAAATCACAATACCTATTATTAGCCATGCTGCATTCATGAGGAAAGAAGGAAGAAATGAGACCCCCTCATTTTGTCTTCCTAATACAACCTGTGCTTCAGGGTCCTGGGTTTCAGTGAGACTTGTGTAAAAGATTTAGCACTGTTGATCCATTCTTTGTATGTTTCCCTGTCGATCCCATCCCCAAATGAAATTCCTCATTGCCTTTCTTCCCCTGCTCCTTTCCCTATATCTGGATTTCTTGCTGTGGACCGTACCTGGGCCTAATCACATTCTTGGCATGCTAAATCCAGTTCTTTCTTGAACCTTAACAAGGTAAGCCTGAATCAATCACCTGCACTCTGATAAATTACTAAACCAACTGGTTTAGCATGATGATTGCTAACACTGAAACCATACAAACTATTGCCTTCTTTTTAAAAAAGTCTCTGAGCCCAACTGTCCTAGATTCATCTATTTGAATTCCACCTCCATGATGTTTGTCATTGTGTTCATATTCTACCTCTGATAGCACGAAGAATGCTAAAAGCCATTTCTACTTAAGCTAAAACTTCACAGGACTACTTAAGTAAGCAAACAAACAAAAACACACTCTATAACTCGCCAGTAAATAGAAAGTATCACATAAGGATATGAAAATGAAAATATCATCAAAGCCAGGTGGCTACTATTATTTGCCAAGGTTCTGAGCAGAGATGGATATGATAGTGGTACACAAAACCCACAAACTCAAATAGCTCTCAACCTGGGATATAAATCAATTGTGGTAGGCATACACTTTAATGTCAGATCAAACCTACAAATCATAAAAATGTATTCAGCAAACCAAACCCTACAACATGGATGAATCTCACAAACAAGTTGGCTCAGAAAAGACAGCAACAAAAGACAAACAGGGCATCAGCCTTCATAGCACTTACATAAAGTTCAAAACCAGGAAAAGCTCATCAGTGGTAGAAGTCAGAGGAGTATTCATCCTATAGGAAACAATGCCAGACAGGGACACAAAGGGGACTTCTGGGGACTGGCAAGAATTTGTTGCTTAACCCTGCTCTTATTATGATAATTCACCAAGCTGTCCACTTGTGAGCTGTGAGCTTTTTTGCATGTATATTAGATTTCAAAGAAATGCTTGCTTTAAAAACATCCTCTCGGCAAACACATAATCTAGCAACCAACTGAGCTGGTCTCCTAGGTGGAATATAAAGGATTCACCAGGACATTCTACAAATACTGCCTGGAGCCAGGGAGATGATGAAGAGTGCAGGCCAAGGGAACACACTTGGCTCATGATGTTCCCCCAGGCATGACAACTCTCCTTCATACTTTCAGAGGACATGTGGCTTCCTTGGATTATAGTTTCCGTCTCTCTGTGTTCAGGCTGATCATTTCCTAGGCTGCTTCTCTCTTCGAGGAACTGGGAGTTCTGTGAGGGCCATAACAGAGCCCTTAATTATAGGACTTCTGTACCCAATAGTACCTGCAAGATAGGGAGCGCTCCACCATATTTAGATATTGAATGATGAGTATATGACTTTGCCCCAGGACTGCACTGACCTGGCAGAAAAGAGAGTACATCTCATCGGTGGGACCAAAAGCACATAAATTCTGAAACTAGTACATTTTCAAGCTTGAGGAGAAAGGAGGTCTGGGGTGCTGAAGTTCCATGTGAACCCTTCTGAAGGACAGGTATCACACTTTGCCTTTAAGGATCCTCGAGTGGAACTGCACAGGGTATGGTATGTTTTACTATTCAAAGGGCCCACGGTGGTGCTAAAGCTAGAATATCAGTAATGAAACAAATGTGAGCTGATTGGCCCTATTAAAGATAAGTTATGGGCTGGGGAGGTAGCTCAGTCGGTAGAGTGCTTGCCTTGCAAGCACAAGGCCCTGGGTTCAATTCCCCAGCACCACAAAAAAAAAAAAAAAAGATAAGTTATAGTAGGGTGCAGTGGCATGTGCCTGTAACCCCAGCAGCTTGGGAGGCTGAGGCAGGAAGATCGCAAGTTCAAGTCAGCCTCAGCAACTTAGTAAGACCCTAAGCAACTTAGTGAGACCCTGTCTCAAAATAAAATGTGAAAAAGGACTGGGAATGTGGCTCAGTGGTTAAGTATCCCTGGGTCCATCTGTGGTGCCAAAAAAAAAAAAAAAAAAGTTATTTCAGGTGCATTCAGAATAAGTGCAGATGGATAGGTGGAGCTATCCCTTTTTATCCTTGCTAAGGATGACTCAGAGAAATAAGGATGTCTGAATTTCTCAGACAAGGAGACAAGGCTCCAAATGCCTTTTGGCCATCAGTTTACAATTTTTTTTTTTTTTTTTTTTTTTTGTACTGGAGGAAGAATGACACCTTGTGTGTATAAATGTACCATAGTTAGTCTGATCACAATGGTACAACATCCCCACATCCTTAGCAAGGCACCTGGTATCCAGTAGACATTCAATAAGTGAAGGACCCTACCAATCAAAACTCCTGTCTACCTCTCATTGAGGGAGGAAAAGAGGGAGTGAGAGAGGAAGGAAAGGAAGAAGGGAGGGAGGGAAGAAGAAAGGGAGAGAGGTAAGATAGGAAGCAAAGAGGGAGGGTGGGCAGGAGGGAATGGGGGGCAGGTGAAGCAGGCAGAGTGAGCATCAGAAAGCCACAGATTCAAACAAAATATTCTGGAAGTTTTGCAAAAGGGAAAATTAGAAATTAAACCAACAAAGTGAACTCTAAGTGCATTCAATAACAAGAGATGCTGTTGTTAAATTAAAGCTAATGAAACTCACGCAGATTGGAGGGAGAAAGACAAATGATGATGGGCTTAATCACTTTATTGTCCTACAGTATGGAAATTTTTGCCCAAATGTTCAGATATCTGAAATGGTCTGAGCTACAGCAAGAATCGAAGGAGGGAGCAGACTGCGGAGAAAAGCACCAGACTGGAAAGTCATTACCAGTAAGGGTAGTTCATTCAACATCCTGGTCTTTGCATTTGGGAAAATGTAAAACTGGGGACAAATTTATCCATGCCAGAAAACAAGCAAGAATCGTTCTGTATCTGTTTCATCAGAGGGATGAAATAAAAATTGTGGTTCAGGACATCAAACATGATGTCATCTATGCTAACTAGTAGTCCTTGAAGTTCTTTTTTATTTTTTACTTTGGTACTGAGGATTTAACCTAGGGATGTATTACCAGAGTCACATCCCCAGTCCTTTTTACGTTTTGAGACAGGTTCTCACTAAGTTGCTGAGTCTGACCTCAAGCTCGCAATCCTCCTGTCTCAACCTTGTGAGTCACCGGAATTAAGGTGTGCGCCACCACACCAGGAAAAGCTCATGTTCTTTCTTCATTGTGGATAGCCTGCTGCTAACCTGAGAAAGGGACTTTTCTTCTGTTGTGATTCTACACTCTGGTTGTGTATGTCCCACAACCCAAATGATGAGATAAAAGTGCTAGCTGATAAATGGTTAAGTTCCATCTTTGCCCCAAATTTCCCCTGTATTGTGCTTCTCCCCGAGGGTGGATTATTATATCCCCACTCTGCGGAACTCAAGATGTTTCACTGTGGTTAATCAAAAAAGAGCAGAAGTGACATATGCCTTTTCCAGGCAGAAGCATTAGAATGAGACTGTGGGTGCCATGTTTCTTTTCATGCTGACAAAAATCAAAATGTTCTCTATTGAGGAGGCTCCATCGACCCTGGCCTAGGGGAAATGCCACATGCAGCACTGCCCCAGCTGACCTGCAAAGAACACGCAGTATCTTTGAGTTTTGTTTGTCTGTTTGTTCTGCAGTGCTGGGGACGGAAGCCAGGGCCTTTGTGCAGGTGAGGCAAGCCCTCTGCTACTGAACAAGACTCCCAGCCCAGAGCCTTTGATTTCCTCAGCCACTGCTATTGCACAATGACTTAGCCTGTCCAGAGCAATATGGCACCCAAATGAGTAAAACGAACCTAAGGGCCAAATATATAAATGCATCTGTGTTATGGTTTAGATATGAGGTGCCCCCAAAAGCTCATGAGTGAGACAATGCAAGGTTTAGAGGTGAAATGATTAGGTCATGAGAACCTTAACCTAATCAATGCGTTAATCCCCTCGTGAGGATTAAGGGATTAACTGATGGTAACTGTAGGAAGGCAGGGTGTGGCTAGAGGAGGTGGGTGACTGGGGGCTGTGCCTTTGGAGTATATATCTTGTCCATGGTGACCCAAGTTTAGTCTCTCTGCTTCCTGATTGTAATGTCCTGAGCTACTTTCCTACCCCACACCCTTCCGTCAAGATGTTCTGTCTCACCTCAAGACAAGAGCAATGGAGTCGGCCATGATGGACTGCTATCTCTGATACTGTGAGTGCCAGATAAACTTTTCCTCCTCTAAAATCGTGCTTGTCAGGACTTTTGGTCACAGAAGTGAAAAAGATGACTGAAATAATTCATTTGTCCAACAGATGGGTACTAAACACATGCTATGTTCTGTCTCATGCTACTTCTAGGGATGGGATGGTGAATAAGAGAAGGATTTTTCTTTCAAGGACGCACAGACGAAAGTTCCAAAAAGTCACACATAAAGAATCAACGTGGGCCTGAGAATTCTGGAGGAAGGCCACACAGAGACTTATACCTTGAGCAGGATCTTGTTATTGAGGCATTTAGTAAGGACAGTCACATAAGCAGAGGCATGAGTAAAGGGAGAAACCCTATGGGGTGATAACAGGCAGGACTTTTAGAAACGACCAGAAGGAATATCATAATTAACAAAGAATAATGATCCGTAGGAAATGGGAAACTAAGAGGTTATTGATCATAATGAAATCAGGATTTTTTTTTTTTAGGTGCTTGTAAAGAAATAAAAGAGGGATAACTGTATTTGTGTAACAACCATGGGACTGGAGCCACATCCACTTTTTATTTGCTTGTTTTAATATTTTTTCAGAATTTTCGAGCTGAACAATTTGAATTCGTAGTTTCATCTCATCAAAATTCTATGTTGAAGTCAAAACGTTTCCATCTCACCTCTCATAATCATTATCAGCGTGTGTTATATGAGAAGCCCATGTCAGGGAACTCTGCCTTCCCAACACGGTGTGTGTTCTGTAACAGCAGAAATAAAATGGACACATAAAAATTTAAAAGGATGCCAACTAAAGCCAGGATCTAGAAATTGTACAGACTCTTTATTCAGTGTAACTTTCTTAAAACTTAATTCCTTCTTTGCCTTCTCGGGTATAAAGTCCTACATTGAAAAACTGGTTGCTTTGTGTATAAGGCAAATATAAGTTAAGATTGCGATCAGAGTGACAGCTGAGATACAGCATGCTTCTTTTTAAAATCTTGGCTGGAGGAGATGATGCTAAGTGCCCTTTCACTTTCCTTTTTTCTGGGCACAATGGAATACTCTTCAGCTTCTTGTGTAGCTAGGTCACCGGTCATTCCCTGGGAAAAGGCCAGCATGAGAGGCCTACTGTCCTTCTCAGTTTGCTTTTGTCTATTTTTAAATCTACAAAGGAATCTATTCTTTTAACCAGAAATTCCCTAGACCTATTATCCAAGAGGTTTAGGTCTTAAAACAACTTTTGGAGAAGGGATGGATTAGCAAAAGATACAAGGGTATTGGGAGCAGTTAGTACTTTGAAGAGAATCCGATTTAAAAAGTCATCAACAGCAAAGCAAAAGAAAATCCATGTAGAGGAGCAATAATCAGATCCCAACCCAAAGAGTACATGCATTTGTATCTGAAATGTCTAAGCACATGGTCTGAATCAAAATGCAACATTACACTCATGTAATAAAAGATACGTGGATACTTTTCTAGATTATAGTGTCATCTCTTAATGAAAAAATACATGGAAGATTTTTGAAACCCAGAATTATACCAAGTATTTGTTGAAGTCTAAGAGCACTAATATTCCTCTTCTCACCTTCAGAATTGCCCAAGATGATAGGATGAATTATTGGTATTCACCTCCCTAATTTGAAAATCCAAAATCTCAAGTGCTCCAAAATCCAAACCTTTTTGAGCACCAACAGGATGCCACGAGGGATGGTCTGACCTCATGTGATGTGTCACAGTCAAAACACAGGTACACCAATTATGTTGCACAAAACTACCTTCATGCTCCATGTGTATAAGGTATATTAGAAACATAAATGGATTTTCTTTCTAGATTTGGGCCCTATCCCCAACATATCTCACTATAAATATATAAATATTCTGACATTTGAAAAAAGTCAATCTGAAACACTTATGTTGTCATGAATTTCAGATAAGGGATCTTCAAATTAATTATTAAGGTCCATACAATTGGGAAGGCACAGTCATTGGCTTCCAACCTAGGTCATCTGACTCTAAAAGTTCATCTCTATAGTCTATACTACCAACCTGTATTTGAAGACCAGCTAACCTTGAGATTCATCTTATTTCAAAAGGTCAGAGTCATTAGCTCTTAAATTCATCCCTTCAGCACAGAATAAGTAAATTCACAAAATATGCTTTAGTAGTTATGGGCTGTTAGACCCCCAGGTACATTCCCTGAATATTTAGAGCTTTCCTAATTTAACAAAAAAAAAAAAAAAAAAAAATTACCAAAAAGTCACTCAAAGGCAATAAAACCTATTGGCAAAAAATATTTTGATGTCCAGAAACCAGGAACATACAGAAGAAAAAACAACAAAAGAAATTAACTTCTGATAGGTCTGCAATGGGGAGAAAACACAAACAGAAAAAGGAACTTCTGAGTGTCCTGTGAACATACCATTCCAAGATCCCTAATTAGGATCAAAGAGGAAAACCTGGGTGCACATCAGGAATCTTCAAGAAGTAATAACTTAGATTTAAATAATCCTCAAAAATGATAGATGATTTATGCAATTTTCTTTTCTGAGCCCATTTTCTCTAGCAGGTTTCATAAAGTTACTAAAATTCGTGGTAAATAGAGTCCTCATTCTTATTTTATAGAAAGATGAAAGAAACGGAACCCTATGTTTGAAATTATTTGGCCCTGCTGATGTCCCATGAATAGCTAAGACCCAGTCAGACAATGAGATGTAGACTTTAAATAAGAGTTGAATCCAGCCCTGGACAGCAAAGTTGATCTGGAAATCCTTCATTAACACCAGACTTACAATGGTATGCACAATGTCTTTTTGCCAGCTTGAGTATAAAAGTTCTTGTGAGAAACTTTCCACAAAAATTTTAAGGGGATAGTCTGTGATGGCATCCCCATTAGAATTTCACTATGATATGAGGCATTAAACAAAGGACCAAAATTAAGGCTTGATTTTTTTTCTAGATTGAAATACATAAATTCTCAAATAGCAGTTTCAATGAATCTCAGAGGCTTTAATGAGCATTTAGACCATTAATAAACTTTTAAATTTTTATTCATTCTCTAAGAAAAATAAATGTCCTTTATGAATTCAGGTTTTAAAAGGTCATGATTAAAAGGACTCATCTCGTCATCAATTTTCTATTTTAAAATTGAAGAAAAATTGTACAGACATTGTAAATGCCTGTCCAGGAACAAGCAAGGCACCTTGGAAACCTGTGATGGACAATTTATGAAGGGATATGAGAAATATTAAAAATACACATTTGTTTTCTTCAGTTACAAGGGGTTGTCGTAATTATCATTAGGTGTCATCTAGAAAAATTTATAGTCAGTGAAAAGCGGGTTTCTGTGACAAATGTAAGAACCCTGAATGACATGATAGTAGAAAAAGTGGATCTATAAGGACACAAGTGACCAGAATCAATGTGTCTACCCCTGACACTGAGCAAGACGGGTGTTCTTCAGCTCCTCATTTACTAGGATGCCCACAAGTCACAATCAGTTGAAAAAATGCGTTGCAAGCAATTTTTAAGTGAATACGTTTTGACATTTATGTGTGCTTTAATACCATTGAGTAAATCAGAATAAACGCAGTTATTTCTGTAGTGACATCTCCCTTATTAAAAACATAGTTTTTAATGAGAAAAGAAAAGATTACATTATAATCATTTATAGGAGTATATCCCTTTACATATGTAAACATCGAAAATAGTACATACCACATTAGGCAAAATACTTAGGCATTAGGCAAAGTGACAAAAGACTTGGAATCTGAAAGGCACAAATTCTTTTCATTACTGCCTCCCTTTGAGTCCATGTCTAGTCTTGGTCTTAGAGGCACCCTTTATCAAACTAGACATGTAGACTAGAAGTGGCAAATTGTGCCCAGAAAGCCAATCCCAGACCGCTGCTTATTTTTGCAAATGAAGTTTTATTGCCACACAGTTACACTCTCTCATTCATTTACATTCACTCATCACTGTGGTTGCTTTGAAGCGATAGTGGCAGAGCTGAGTAGTTGCAGCAGAAAACTAATTGGACCACAAAATTGAAAGTATTTCCTATATGATAGTTCTCAGGAGAAAATTTGCGTACCTGAGTTAGACTGTAAGATCTCTAAGAAAACAAGTACCTCTTAAATGGCCATCTTCCTATTTATGTCATTTGAAAGTCCTTCTGGAGAGCCCTTTCACTTAAACATGGAATCATTAGAAAGCATACAAAAAGCAGTAGAGCATTAGGATTATAGCCATGGTCTTACAGTCCAAAAGACTCTTTTCAAACATTAGCTGTACCTCATTCTCCTCCTCTGTAGAATGGGAGCGCAACTACATAATAGATCATTGGATGCAGTAGAGCTCACGTGAAAAAAATATATGCAAAAGATTTAACATGGCATAGAGTTAAGTGTCCATTAAATAATAGTTATATCAGTACTGCTGCTGTTGAAAATGGCTCCAGGACTATGAAGCAGAGTCAACATAATGTGTCAGTCACATCTTCCTCTGTGCTCATGATACTTAGCGGGAAAAGAGAAGGAAGAGCATTTTGCAGAGAAGGACATCAGTTATTCTGTGACCTCTGGGTAAGATACTGCATGTATCCTCAAAACCCTAAGTCTTCCATGTAGGTACAACCAAGGAAATTTCTGGTCATCTTTAAAGATAAAGCACAGTATGCATTTGGTGCCACAGTGACACCTACATTTGAGGAAGAGATACTTCAGTAGATCTAGAGAGAGCCTCAGCCTTCTGGAGGGCCCACAGCAAAGCTTCCAGGAAAAAACATGTAACTGAACATATTCACCGAAATTAATAATCCCCAGATCACATTAATGCAACATCACAGGTGATAATATAAAAACTTCCGGACAAGGTGCTCAAAGTTATTATGCCCAAAGCAGTCATAATTTGGTCCCAAGCATGAAGTTTCTACTTTATTTTATGGTGCTCTGTACATGCAGTATGGAAACTACTGCTGAGATTTCCAATTCCCTACTAGCTTCCAATTCCCTTAGGTCTGAATACATAAATCACATCAAACCACCATTCTCCCCTCAAAAAGGGGTGAATATGCAACAAAACAATATCTGCTGTGAATTGCTTTTGAGGCAGTGACTTCCAATCTTCAAAACTTAGAAAAATGTTTGGTTTCTTTCCTTTTGTCCTCTAGTTCATTGTGCCCCACTGAGACTTTAAAAATACAATAAACGTGAATTACTAGTAAAAGTGAAATGAAAAAGAAAAGATATACAAAATAAATACAAGTTCAGGATTTTGGTTTTAATTAAGTTCCCAAAACATAAAAATGACTGTCAAACAGCTCTAAAGTTTTCTGCATCCTATATTCCTGTTCTCGTTGCAAACCAATACTGAGTTGATAGTCTTGCACTTGTCCTTATTCTGCATAGAGAGTGGTAACCTGGGGCTTCCTGGACTGTGATGATAACTATAGACTTTCAAAATACACATGCAATACCCTTCCTAGACCAGCCACAGAGGCCATCTGTGAAGCAGGGTGTGGGTCAGGGGTAGGGAGTACTAAAGAAGGACAAAGGGATCCTTTCTGGTTAACCTTCATTTATCATATGTGCTTTAGAGTTTTGCAATAAGCATGTACTTAACTATTTACCTACATCAGAGATTTCCAAAGTACAAATTAAAGACCAGTTACAGCCCTGAAATTAAGAGGGCAGGATCAAAGAATAGGCAGAGTGAGTTTTTCAAGTTATCAAAGAGCATGTGCTGCATGAGAGTGTTTTCATTTTCACTTGAGTGCAGGGGAAGCAGGCTAGCTGTTAGGTTAAGTGCACCACAGTGGAGGCACAGCCTCAGCTGACTCGTGGTCTGGTCCAGTGGAAGCTACCTTGTCAATTTACTGCATTGCTACAGAATCAATGCTAGAAATTCATGCAGTACAAAGTGATAGCACAGAGGACCAGAGTAACCAATTCCCCTCAAGGGAAAAGGCGTAGCCTGTCATCTTCCCCAGGATGTGACCTCTTTCCTAGGGGCAGTGTGAGGTGACAGGAGTTAAAAGTCCTGTCATGTCAGCTGGCACTGATTTTCCTGTTTGTATCTAAGTTTATAACCTTTCAAATCCGTGTGCTCGCCCCCACTCCCACGTGCTAATTCCTGTCCATTTCTAGTAGTCACATGACTGACTGATGAGTTCTAGGATGAGTTCCATGGAAATCCATGGGGAGCACTGTTCAAAACCCAGGATCCCCATGCAGCTTTGGACAGGAGGCAGCAGAAAAGCCATCAATGAGAACTGAAACCAGGACCCATAAGTCCCAGGGCAAAGAACAAGAGTCAAGTAGACCCTTGCCAAGTCCCCAGTGCAGTAACTTCTGTGACATTCTAACAAAAGTGGCAGTTATTTTTCATTTGATTAGCATTTTTGCCTGACCCAGGGTCTGCCTATGGCAGTAGCAAGAGTAAGAAAGTGTTAAAATTAGGGTTCAGTGAGATTGGTTCAGGGTTTCCAATTCTGCCAAGGGAAGACAATCTCCTGTGCTCACTCACCTGGAATCAAGGGAAGATCCTAGAGGGTAGTCAAAGACAAGGAGCTCTTGTGCATGCAATTCCAAGCAGAAAATCAGAGCAACATTTGTTGCCACCACGGTGGATGACTGGCCCATCCAACTTCGCTGAATTCACGAGTACAATCACACTGTCATTCAAAGAGACAGCTAAACTTTTTTCTTTCCCCTCCAAGGAATTACTCATCTCCCTGAATAGAGCATGTGAATAGGCCGTGTGATTGGAACTGGAGGGAATGGGGAATTCACCTCCCACTGCAAACAGATATGACACAGATGCTGTTCGGTTACCTCTTAAGCATCACTTCTTGCTCCCATTCTGATGCACACGAAAGCACTCCTGTGGGAAAGGGGATTTGGAGGTTCTTAATTATTCATAAGACAATTCACAAAAGTGCTTCTATAGTGCAGCCTGACAAAATCACACAAAGTCCAGGGATTTGCTTCCACAACTGGCACTCTATTAATACACCATTTCCAGGAAGGCCTTCCTATCCTTAACAGCACCCATATCTACCTCAGAAATCAATAGTTTCACAGTTTCTACAGATTAAACAGTTCCATCAAATGTTAGAATACAGAAGGGTATAGTGGTTAAGACTGTGGTCTCCAGAGTCAGACTGCTGCTTTTAAATCTTTCTCTGTCCTTTAGTCTGAGAGCACACCTAAGCAGGCCATTTCTGTTTTAGTTCATCTGTTCAGCAGGAGAAATTATAACATATTTACATTATATATGTGTACATATATTGTAAGCAAAGCATATATAATATAGCATCTATTCATCTATATATATCTTATATATAAATGTTTATGCTATGTACACACATATAAATGTTTATGTAATAAGCAAACTATATCCTTAATATATAACATAATAAATATAATAAACTTCAATAAAAATATACAGTATTATATCTGGCATATTTATATGGATATATATTTGCAATCTGTGTGTATGGATATATATTTGCATGTGTGTGTGCATGTGTGTACTGCTTAGAACCTTACCTGGTTGGGAACGCTGTATTAGTTGTTTGCAATGTATACCTTTACAGCCAGCATTCCATGTGGCCCAGCTCTGCCTTCCTGATTTTGTCTGTCATCCCTTCCTCACACATACACAGCCTAAATTCCAACCCCACTACCTAATTACTATTGACCCGGTTCTCCTCAACTTCCACCTCCATGGCTTTGTCCTTGCTGCTTGGGCCACTGAAATCCACGTTCCCTTATCTGGAACCCTCAGGGAACACATCCATCCTTCTTAGGCTAATGGAAGCATGATTTCTTGTCCAGGATGGTTTTCCAGCTCCCTCAGTAGACAGTATCTTTCTCCCAACCTACAGCATCCACTGAAGCATGGTGAACATGTGACTTGGCTCCCTGCGGCAGCTTCACACACACCCTGTGAGGACAGATCAGACAGACAAGGGGCTGCAGGACCCATCGGCCGCGTTTTCAGCAGGCACTGGAAGACAACAGCCACGCTGCCACCTCTGCCCCTGTCCCTCCTTTGTGACATCACCAGGACGCCTGACTTCTTCGACTCTTGCTTTATTTTTATCTTTGACTTGTCTCCTATCTCTTTACGCTCCATGAAGAAAAAGCCTCCATTTTACTCAAATCTGGATCCTTTGCTGTGAGTAACACTGTGTCTCGCATACCATATGTGCTCACATTTTATTGAATTAGTTGAGGTTACCCAATCTCATATTATCTTCATTTAAATAAATTCACTTTTTCTTTCACCTTGTGACTGGGTCGTGTCTGCACCAGGAAGCCCTTGCTCAGGAGAGCATGGTGATACCATCTGCAAGTCTGCTCTGCTCAGACCTGTGCCATCAAATATTGAAGGACCAGTTGATCCTATGGTTTCTTAAAGCTTTCATTCATTCTGTTCCACAGCTGGCTTGTCTATACAGTAACTGGATTTTCTATTTTTTTTTTTTTTTTTCCGTACTAGGGATCGAACCCAGCGTCACACATATGCCAGACAAGTACTCTACCACTGAGCTATATCCCATCCCTTATTTTCTATATTTTTATTTCTCTGGCATGTGGTCTTGGTGTGGAAGGAGTAACCATTGCAGTGCCAAACAATCCTTAGAGATCACATGACTTACCAGAGTGCACTCTGTACTTGGAAAGTAACCAATCCAGACCCCTGCTCCAAATCATCTCCTTCATTTGGTTCTTAAACTACTGGAGATGATCTTTCTCTGGCCTAATCCTTCCAGAACGAGGCATCAGGCAAGGAGAGGCAGCCTCTGCTCCTTAGCATACAGAGATTATTCAAACTAGCCAATCCTAAACCTGTTTTCAGCCTGTTTTGGTTGCCTTTCCCCTTAAAACCACAATGAAAGCTCCTGCCATGCCTCTTGACCAAACCTGTGCTTCCCCAGGTGGCTCTGCTTGGAGTGGTCTGCCAGGGCTACCCACTTTGCAACACTGAGTAACAAACTGTCTTTCTTTTTGGCCTCCCTATGCCTGGAAAAACCACCAAACCTGCATTTAAAGCAACCTCCCTGCTTCTGGATTCATCAATATTCCTTTCTTCATCCAGTCTTCTATTCCGTTTTTCAGAACACACGAAAGAATAATTATGCATCTTGAATGAATGATTTGTAAGCCCTTTCCCACATTCATTTGGAGGAAAGCATATGCATTTTCCTCTCTAAATCACCTTAAAGGACTCTCTCAGCAGGAGCCCTGCTCTGGTTTATTACCTCCTAGGATCTGCCATTAGAGATAATCACATTTTGTAGATACCATCTCCAAAGAACAATTGCTGTAAGAGTCCCTATTGAAGCATTTTTCATTTATAACAAGATCTTACGATAGTTAAAAATAAATACAACACAGAAAACTAATTCTCTGAATAGCTAATGCTGTGAACTGTCATGCAGATCAACACATAAGAGCATGCTTTGGAAAATCTTCCAGCAGATGTAAAATCGCATGATTCTCTCTTTTTCCTCTCATTTTTCTATTTTTCAGGACAAAAAAAAATGTGCTCTCCTACTAATTAGTGGATTTGTATATTTTAAAATTTAACTTTTATTGCTAATCACAATTTTTCAGTCAGTAAGAAATTATAACAAAAAATGAAAAAAATGTTTCCATTCAACCACCCTTCACCCTAGTCATCTATTTACCCAGTTAATCAGGTTCAGCTTTTCCTGGTATGTATTAAGGCAGGTAAGGCTTCACCTGCCTTAGGTGTGTACTCTGCACTCTTTGAAAATTATACTCATCAATGCAGTGTCTCACTGGAGTTTGGTTGTTAACTACACAATACTGCTCATTTCTAAACAAAGCTATGCAGTATTACTAACCCTTCCTCTCCTGCAATGTTCTATTTCCTGGAGTTCAAAAATCACTTGTTAAGAAACATTTTTCTATTTTTCTGGGTAGCTCCGCCAGTTATTCCAACAACAAGCAAAACTTCTCCACATGATCTTTCCTGATGCCAAACATTATTTCCATTCTTCTCCTTGGCGAACAACTCCTGGAAGCTTCTGACTTTCTGTTCCAAATAGACCTGGTTTTTCTCTGGGCCTGCTACACAGCTTCTCTCTGGGGTCTTCTCATCATTGTAGACTAGAAATAATTCTGGAGTTGCATGTTTGCCTCTGTCTTAGTCTCTCATTTAGGTAGAATATAGATCTACAAGCTTCTAAGAATGGAGCAGGAAGTTAAAAAAAATTTTTTTTTTTTTTTCTCATCTTAAAACGTCCTTATTAAACATTTTCTAAAGTCAGAATTTAATGTAGTCTCTTACTACAGTGGGAACATTTCTCTGTGCCTTTTTCAGAGTTGACTGACTGTAATTGTGATACCTAATCTTGTATACAACCTGCTACACAGTCCTTTTACTCCCAGTTTAAAAACAAAAACAGGATCTCCTTAACCTTGTTATTCCAAGGTCTGAGAGATTTTCTTGTATTAGTTCTCTGAAATTTCACCATTAACTTTTCTTTGCTGTTTTTTCTGAAACACTATTAAATGTTCCTTCAATAACCCCATCACTGCCTCATCTTTTCTCTGCTACAGTCCTAGTCTATGTTTTTGAAATTATTTTCCAAAGATGTTTCAATCATTTGAAACATCCAGTTATTAAAATTAACATTTCCAAAGAGGTATTTTTTCTTAAATATTCTTAAAGGATCCTCTTCTTATTTCATAGATAGAATCTCTTCTCATTTCTCTAAAGCTATCAGTTGAGAAATATAATTTCCTTGGACACTGTTATTCCTCCAGGTTCACATTTTTCCTGTTCCCTTGTGAGCTTTGGTTGCACTTTTTTGTTGAAAGTCTACCACAAATAATGTGATGGTATTTGCTGTCTATCTTACATTACTAGGAAGGCATGAGAGCTTGTTGGATCCCCACTGAATGATGGCTGGTCTGTAGATGCAAATATTTCACTGTGAGGTGACCAGCAAGGCAACTGCTTCTCCTGGAGAGAAATCTGAATTTCTGTGCTTGAGGCTGTGACTCCAGGGCATGTGCCTCTGCTCAAGGTAACTAGGGAAGGGGTGCTCAGGAGTTTTCGGCCTCTGACATATGACTTAGTTACCTCAGCCATGTCTTACCCTTTGCCTGGTATCTCTGAACTTCTCGAGAGAAGAGAAGAGCACAGATTTAGCCTCAAGGAGTGACGCTGTAATTTTGGTATTAAACTTTTCCTTTTATTGATTTTCCTTATGTAAGTCTTGCTTCCAAGTCTTCAGTTTTCTGTTCTCTCTCCTGAGTCTCCCTCCTGGCAGGGGCTATTCCTCATGTTCACTCCATCTTCCAACACAGGGTTACAGTTCCCATCTGCTGTTGTCCCTTCTCCCTCTCTTATTGATCAGCAGGTCTATCTTTATTTAATGCCCTGACCCTCGTGTTATTAAAATGTCAGTACTAACCAGAGGAAATAAATGCCTATGTTCTTGTACCAAGCTTAATCCAAAGACTGTCTGCTGCTATTTAATGGTTAGATTGTTAAAGAAATAAACTATGACTACATTCACACATGGGAAATCAGTGAGGTAAATGACGATATAGTCATTCCAACACATAGGCCAAGGAGGCCGCAAAGCAAGACTCAGGCCATTATATAATACCATGCAGGTAATTTGTTAGAACTACATGCCGGATTGTCTGACTTTTGGATTCAGAACATCTGAGTCGCTTCTAAGGATTAGACTATTTAACAAATTCTTCTGTTGTTTTTATGTTCAGTCACTCATGTGAACAGTTATCCTGTCATTTAAAACAAGAGAAAATTCCCCCGCTAAATTAGCCCTACAATCTACAAAGTAAGAATGTTTCTCATTGAATTCATTTTTTTTATAATGAAACTATATAAAGAAAAAAAAGGTGAGGAAATAAACACTTATCAAGGCTTCTGACATGTAGCATTTTCAGTGTCCCCCAAAACACTATGGCTATGTAAGTGAGTTCTCTAATGTATAGATAACTAAGCAAGGCACAGAGATATTAAGCCATTTCTCTAAAGCACCACTATGTCTAATTAATGTTAAAGTTTGATTTAAACTACAAAGTCAGAGTCATCCCTTAACCCAACTGTTTAATCAATAAATGCTTATTCATGCTTTCAATAATCAACCACAATCAACTGATTACATGCTACATTTATCCAATGAAATAAGTTCTGTCAAACACCAAGAGAAATGTGATGTATGCCTTGCCCTTACTAAGCATGGGGATTAAGTTGAGAAACAAAGCCAATATCCATGAAATACATTCTGTATGATACATCATTTCCCAACTCATATGTTAATATGTTTACTTAAGGGATGGGTTCCATGATCAATAAACTCTGGATAATGGGTTGAAGAAGTACCTGGGCAATTTGGTACCTTATCAAGCTCTGGAAGGAACTGGAGAACAGACCTAAAGCTGTCTAATGGCACTCAGGTGGGACCAAGGAGGTTGTGATGAGGTTGGCCTGCCTCAGATGGGGGTCCCATACTACCTCAGTGAGAGTTAAGGCAAGTGTCCCCATTGAATTCTGGGGAGATGGGATTGGTATGGAAACTTAAATAAGGTGACTATAGAACAATGAGGACCATACCCTCCCAGGCCAGACCTAACTGACATCTTGACATTGAAAGGACCAAAGAATATAATACATTAAGATGATACTCTTCACTTACCAGGATGCTACAAATATGAACATTTATGTATTTTGAAAACACATATCCTGAATTTACATTAGAGCTACATAAGAAGTGAATAATACAGAAAAGGATGTTGATATTGACAATATTCTATCAAAGGATAATGAGGGAGATTTACCAAAACCTCTTGAAAATATATAGGATCATCATTATCTTTGACATTTCATAACTGAGGAAAGATAGAATTCTTTTGGTTGCAAATGACTACATCCAAATTAAACAAGCTGGAGAGAATTTATTAGTTGTATTAATTCAGAAAAGTAACAGGTCAGCTTAAAGGAGCAGATAAAATAATATCTTTCTTCTTTTCTTGTCTTTTTTCCCCTCCTAAAGGCAGAAATTTTGTCTGTCTTGTTCATGACATGGTCCTTTATGCCAAGCCTATTACTCTAAAGATACTAAAAGCTACTGAAGAAATGAACAAAATAAATATATTCCATAACACTATCTTTATAGACACCTATACTGACCACATAAAATAAGTATCTAGGAAACGTCATAAAAATAAACTATAAAAACTTTTGGGGCTGAAAAATATGATAGAAAAGTATGTGTTTAATAGAAACTCCAAATAGAGAATATTTTAGAAGCTCTAAATTAAGAATTCTTATCCAAAAACCCTACAAAAGGACCAGTTAAGCTAACTGGAAGAATCATTATAATTACAAAATGGAGTAAATACAAGTTTGACAATGACTGCCTATAGAATGTAAAATATCTTTAATACAAGAATTTTTAGAATTTATTATACCAGCAAGACAATATTTTGTACTAAAGTCTGGGTTTTTTTGTGTGTGTTAAGGGGAAATTAGAGAAATTATATTTGAGGGGTTAAGAAGCATAACTAGGGAGAAATGAAGACAGAAAATCTGAAGCTCCTAATGATTAGCTTAGTTTCAAAAGAGGCCAGAGGAATTGGGAAAAGTAAGTGTAGAGAATGAAAAGTAGGTTATATTACAGGGGTTTCTGAATGCAAAGGTAAAAGGCTTTTCTTGGTTGTATAGTAACTAAAGACTGTCAGGTAAGAAATTGGTATTTAGGAAGAATAACATGTCAGCACTCCTTACACAAAGAATTACTGTGGAGAGAGTAGCATCTGTGGAATTACAGCCTAAAGTTTAGGAAAAACAGTTGACATCTGGACTGGGGGAATGGAAGTAGGAAGGAGATGGAAGTAGGAAGTGACGGGTGCTGAAAGAAATTCTTTCTTTGTAGGAAAGTTTCCTCTGTGGTACAGAAAATATCAGAGACAGAACGACAGTCCTAACTGAATCGAGTGACCAGTTCCAGGCTTTATAATGTACTTGTGTCCTCAGCTCTTCTGTGACCAGGTGATTTGCTCCTATATTATTCTACATAGCTGTGTATGTGTGTATGTATATTACATACCTATGTAAGCCAATAAACTGCCCTATGAAAATTTAATTTGGGCCACATAAGACTAAAATAATTATTGATTATTCATAAGCTTATGGGTGCAGGTTTTCTCAAATAAGACAGGGTGGGAGTAATTCCACATATTCCCTGAGTTGTGGCACTAAACACTGTACAAACACAATTCTTTACTCTGAGCAGATGTTCCTGTTTTACCACAATTACTTGAAGGCATTGTAGATGTACAACCATTTTACTTTCTTTAAGGCATTCATGCACCTGACCTAAAAGAGTAGTAATGATAAAGATTTATAGTACCAGATCTTATTGTGCAATATCTTATAAAGTCACTCAGTTAACACATTAGAGAGCTGGAATAAAAACTCAGGACATTTGACTGAAGAAGGCACACCATCCATATATCTTCAGATTCGCAATTGTTTCCTTGTTATACAACCTTACTACCTCAGATGAATGAGTGCCTCAGTTTTAATCACTTAAAGATAATGCAATTGTTGCATCTTGTATAAAGTTAAAAGTTTAAAGTAAGGAAGGACAATGGTTTATTATGATTTTTCCAACCTCTTCTTGATATTGTTTAACTAGTAAAGGCAGTTGAAGTCATGAATCAGCAACTTGAGATTCTATCTACTTTTTCTTTTCCATGCAAGTAATTCCACACTAAGCCCCTTTAAGCATGAGAGATCAAACTATGGAAGATTGATTCTAAAATGGAAATTAATTAACCTAATGCTGTATGGAAGATTATATTTTGAAGTACTGGGGAATCATTTTTATACTTGCATTATCTAAATCCAAAGAACATATCTTTTTCCATTTGATGTGTCCACAAAAAAGGCAATGGAAAAAAATGAATTAAATATTTTACTGTTAGTTATTGAACTTGCTTTGAAATCTAAAACAAAGTTTTTGGTCAAACTGGTATAAACTATTAAATAGTAAAACTACAGTCCAAATCCATTAAAAGTATATATTTTTTCAATCAAACATTAAACCTTTCCTCCCTTTTGTTAATTTACATGCTTACACAGGCAAAGAAATTATGAAATATTATTTGAATTGCTAATGCAGGCCAAGTAATTGTGCTAAAAAGAACAAATCCAGCCTGATGGCAATTATCCATGTGAAAAATTAGTTTTCTTAGGAGGTGGCATTGTGCAATTTGGCTTCTAATTGGTGTATGGCACCAATTAATGTCTAACAATGTATCTAGCAAATGAAAGAAAATTTATTGAAAATAATGAAGTAAAATGCCATGCTTTAGTAGGACAGAATAATGACAGTGTTTGTCTCTTGCTCTTTTTTTTAAGATTTTTTTTTTTGCCTTGCTCCTTAGGTCTCATTTACATCTTCTTCTGGCCCTGTCTCATCCAGTAGCCCATTGACTGATTGACAACTGATAGGCACCCCTGCATGTTCTCCATACGAAATGCTGTTAGGCACCGGAGCTGTGATAGATTCCATCAACACTCTTGCTCAATATGATGGTTCAAGATTTGAACATGATGTCACTTTTCCCAGAAACTTTCCCTTCCAGACACTCTCCAGTTAGTCCAGCCAGCCTCAATAGGTCCATTGCAAACTGTGGTTACTTCTGTTTTGTGATAATGATGGAGGCGATGATGATGATGGCTAATATGTATTTGTATAAGGTTAATTAGGTGCCAAGTCCTTTTTATAAAACAACTTTTCAAACACTAACCTATTGAATCTTCATAAACTTGTTAAGTATCATTTTTGCATCTTCACTTTGCAGCAAACCATAGCATAGAAAGGTAAAATAATTTCCCCAAAGTCATGCACTAATGAGTCATGCTCCAAACACAAAGGCTCTCCGCAGTGTCTGTGCTCCTAGCCAAAGCTCTATAGTGTCTTCTTCTACACACTTCCCCTTAGCCAGTCTCTACCTGACTCAGTGAATAAAGTGGGAAAAAATGCCACATGTGAATGTCAAAAGAGAGAGAGAGAGAGAGAGAAAGGCATCACATGAGAATATAAATGAACATGAAAGCTTTCGAAAGAAAAAGAAAAAAAAAATGCCAGTGACCAAAATATGCGACAAAATTAAAGTGAGACAACTAAAAATGATGTGAAATCCTAATTAGTAGACTCAAAAAATAACAAATGACTGCATGTGTTTATTTTATCCTGAAGTAAAGTATGTCAGATACAGATATAGACATAATTTATATACATGCATTCATGTGTATGTATATATATTATATATCAAATCATATATACACATATATATGCATATACGTGTGTGTGTGTGTGTGTGTGTGTGTGTGTGTGTGTGTGATTTGTATAAATCTATTCCTTAACCAAAGTTCAATTAAATGACCAGATTCTCACCCTACCCATTCTGGTTAACAATGTTTCTATCTTTCTTAAACCTACTAACTACTTGTATCTTTGTCCCATGAGATTCTAAACTGCACTTTAAAACCACAGTCAGACCAGGCATGGTGGTACATACCTGCAATCCCAGCAACTTGGGAGACTGAGGCAGGGGGATTGCAAGTTTGAGGCCAGCCTCAGCAACTTAATCAGGCCCTAAGTAACTCAGCAAGACCCTGACTCAAAATTTTAAAAATAATGAGGAGGAGGGGCTGGGATATGGCTCAGCAGTAAAGCACCCCTGGGTTCAATCCCTGGTACCAAACAAGAAACAAAAAACACTGAATGGTTTTTATACCCATATACTGACTAATAGATGGGAATAAGGGTATCTGGGCCAGGTGTGGTACAATAGGGAAAGAGGCATCCGGTGGAATGTGGAAAGTGCAGGAAGATGAAGATGGCTCAGGTCTTATTATGAAGTTTCTGTGTGTCCAAAAGTTTGAGGATTACTCTTAAACTAGCTAGAAGCTGCTCAGTGATTTGAGGAGCAGAAAAACATGATCATATGTGCATATTAAAAAGAAACCTGTGGTGCTGACATAAACTGACAGGTGGGAAGGCAGGGGACACTAGAACACTGAGGGTTTGGTGGCCACAGGATTGTGCCTGGTGGGGCACAAGTGCAGGAAACCCCTGGCCTCTTCTGAAGTACTTCCTTTAGCTACTTTAATCTGAGCTCACCATGGACCACTCCACAGGCAGCTGACTGAGCACAGCAGGAATACCAGGCTAGGCTTGTTCCTGGAAACATGACCTCCGTCCCTCTGTCTGTCACTCAGGGTTGAATTTGCACAATTGACGTTCACAGCTTAACCTGACTTTCTCCCCATTTTCATTTGTGGGCAGGTCTCAATGAAATCCTTATATATTTCATCTGGTCCTGGTATCCTCATGGAGGACACACCAGTGGTGTGCGGGAGACTGCTCACGCATGCAAACTCTTGAGAACCGAGAAGAAAATTTTCAGAAAGGTTTTGAGCCAGGTGTAGGCATCAAAATGATGAAACAATTGTTATTTCATTTCCGGTAATGTCCCCTAGTTCTATTCATTTTGCTGCAAATAACAGGACTTTCTTTTATGACCGAATAAAATGTTATTGTGTATATGTATCACATTTTATTTATCCATTCATTTATTGATGGTTGATTCCATATCTTGGCTATTGCGAATAAGGCTAATTATCCTGATTTTATCAGTACACACTGTATACATGTGTTGAAATGATACCATACCCCATGTATGTGTATAATTATTACATGTTAATAAAATATTGTAATATAAGCAGCTTTGTATTTGTAACAACTAATTATATTGGAAAAATAGTAACATATTCAAACCTTATTACTTCCTGTTTTACTTTTTTTTTTTTTTTTTAACTTAGCTCTTGAAATTACCTATTTCTAATGGTGCAGGTGTTATGTAATGATGTTTTACTGGACATACAGTCATGGCAAGAGTATTCATGCCTTGGAAATCAACAAATACTACAAATGAATGCCTCTTCCTTTATTTTTATCACCTCTGCTTCAGAGAGAAGTTGGTAAGCATCTGCCAGCATTTACCTGTACTCACATAGAAGATGTCATTATTATTTTGGGGGAGTGTACCAGAGATTGAACTCAGGAGCACTTGACCGCTGAGCTACATCCCCAGCCCTATTTTGTATTTTATTTAGAAACAGAGTCTCACTGAGTTACTTAGTGTTTCACTTTTGCTGAGGATGGCTTTGAACTCTTGATTCTCCTGCCTCAGCCTCCCAATCTATTGGGATTACATAGAAGGCATTATTTTGACTTAGGTATCTGCAAAATATATTCAAAGGCACAAACATGTAAACTTAAGTGAGATTATAAATTCTGTGAGGGTAAGAACAATGTTTTAATTTTCTTTACAAATTTCAACCAAATGTGTCCTAACAATAGGAAACCAGAGCATTAACTTCAATCATTTTTTAAATGAATAAATATTAATAGATTGGAACCTAAAAAATAAATCTAATTCAATTTTGACTTTGATTGACAAATGAAAACTGAAGCCCAGTATTGCTCACATTCACACAGTTAAATAATAATGGAGATAGAACTAACATAGAAAAATAAAACAGACCAAAAATACTCTGTGTTCTACAGCAAAAGAGTGATGGAAATTTATAGTTTCAAAGCCACTATATTTTCCTAGCTCTCTAATTTTCTCTTTTGTCTAAACTGATGCTGGGATAAAGTTTTCCTGAGGAAAAAAAAATCAATATTGTTCTTGGACATGTAATTTATTTCAGTTCTATCTTCATACATCTTAACTTAGACATCTTATGTGTCAAGTTAAGGAATAAACCAAAACTGCTGCCTGGACTGTCTATCCTGTCTGAGAATGAAAGAAATCCAAATGCTTCTAAATAAAAACACTTGCTTTGGCATTCAAAATAAATCACCCAAATTTGGAGATGTGTGACAAATGTTTTGCATTTTATTTTCTTTAACAGGAAGCTGAGTCACTATCATGGTAATTCCAGATTTTGCTTTGTAACACCTCTGTAATGTTCCCTAAAATTTTCAAAATAAAATTTGCTTCATCTCCATTTATAAAAAAAAAAAAAAAAAAAAACAACATAGCACTTTGAGGTAAAACGTGATTGGTAAAATAAAATCCTATATGTTTGAATGAAGAATTTGAAATAGAATGTGAATCACTTCTGTGCTGAATGGCCTTCCTTAGTCTCAGAATTAAGGCAAGGAGAACATTGAATGGATGCCCTTTGATTTTTGTACCTGTCTCCTGGCTGCCTGGACCTCAAATTTCCCCCTTTACAAATGTAAAGTGTTCTCTAGGGCAGTGGTATTCCAAATATGGTCCTCTGAGCACAGCTTCACTTGAGCCCTTTTTAGAAAACAGGTACTTCTATGAAGCCCTAGGTTTGAACTCCAGTACCAAAAAAGAAAAGAGAGAGAGAGAGAGGGAGAGAGGGAGGGAGGGAGGGAGGGAGAGAGAGAGAGAGAGAGACAGAGAGAGAGAGAGAGAGAGACAGAGAGAGAGAGAGAGACAGAGAGAGAGAGAGAGAGAGAGAGAGAGAGAGAGAGAGAGAGAGAGAGAGAGAGAGAGAGAGAGAGAAGGGAAAAATGTAGATATTTGGCACTAATAAATAACAAAGGACAAGAACCACTGTAATCAGTATTTATATATGGGATGGAATCTAATAAACAAACTAGGAACTTGGAAAATTTAAGAATGTGTTTTTACTTAGGAAAGAGATCTAAGTTCATATAGATTAGACAGATAATCAGATATAGATTGTGTGTCTGTGAGTCATACCCAGGAAAATAGTAAAACAAGGTATTTTCAGTGCATGTTCCTATTACATAGCAGAAGCCTGCCGTGAAACTGAGGTAGTGCAGACAGACCCCCCCTCTTCAAACCCTGATTCTTACAATCATGTCAAAAAAGATTTCAGTCATGTCACTCAGAGTAACAGGTATGAGTTTATTAGAAGGGATAGGAAAGGGGAAAGGGGGAATCACTCAAGGGAGAGAGTGGATCCTCTCATAGAGAAGGACAGCATGCCCTTCCTACCCTCCAGTTTTATTGGAAGTCCCAGGTTAGTTTCCATAGAGTTCTGCCCGGGTCCACCTCCTGACTTTTGACTGACAGCCTAGGAGCTGAACAGATGCATGGAGCATCTCCAAGAGAGGATGATGAGGTGCTCAGAGTTGGACTTCTTAAGGAATGAGTTCCCTTGTTTTTACCTTAATGTCCTGCCCCTTTAATCCATTTATCTACCTCTAAATAGCCCTCTGCAAGCTTTCTTTCTGAGGGTCTTGATGTTCTGGTTGCCAAGGTGATTGGGGGTTGTGTTAATTCCTGTGATAATGGAGGGTTCAGGCCACCAGCTTGGTGGGGGGGGGGGCTGACACACCAGGTCTCCATCTGCCAGGTGCTCACGGTCAGATGAGGCTCCCCGTGGTTTTTCAGTCATCCTCCCTTCCTGGTCCTTCCCTGCTCACCCATTCATGGCTGACTAGCTGCCTAACATTTTCAAAGATTCAAGTGTTCTTAATTGGATAGTTAGACATCTGGTTGACCACATGGCACTTTCATCTTATTGGAAATCTTCTAAATGAGATGTTACTTCCTGTTAACCTATTCATGGCGACACTCAAAGCCTAGCAAGCTCCTGAGTATTCTCTGCATGTATCTGGCCAGAGGGCATTCTTTTCTGAGAAAGGTGTCATCAGCCCCTATGAAATCCCTGGGCCCTGGGGAATTGCTAGAGGCCATGGGCAGCTCTCAAGCTTCCATTTTTCACTGGGTGAAACATTAAAACACTAGTTTCAAAGGCTAAGAAATTCCCATGCCTGGGGAATCTCAGGTTCCTCCCCCAACTGGTTCCCATGACACACTGGAGCTTCCCAAACCTCATTCCTTATTAAGTATCCCCACTAGTCCACAAGGACTCTACATATATAGAAAGATTTTTATCTAGGCAGGTCTATTAAGCAATAGATTTACACACTAGCTTTGTGTTCTTAGGCCCATTAAAGACATAATTAAGAGGTCCATTAAAGTTTCTTTTTGTTTTATAATTACAGATGTGTGTAGCCCTGTCAACAACATTTACAGACTTTTTAAAAATATTAGAAATAACGTTTTTGTTTCCAAATATGGCCTGCATAATCCCAAAGGAAACAGAACTCTTCTTTTCATTCTGCTGACAGTGTCTTGAACAAACACACTTTTTGGATTCAGCTATTCGAAGACTTGTAGTGCTCTGCAGAGAGTGAAAATTGCTTACAGGATTAAGAAGTTCTCTCCCTACCCCAGGACCCCACTCAATCCATCTCTGCGCTTGCTCTCTGGTTTCCAACAACTTTAGCCTTTTTTTCAGTTTCTCAAACAGATTTTCTACTTCCCATGTTAGGGTTCCTGCCCAGGCTCTTCCTTGACACCAGATTTTCTTCCTGACCCTTTTGGTGTTATTTCCTACTCATGGTTTAAGTCTCGGTTCTGATATCTTTTTCCTGGAGATGCTTCCTAAATTTTCCTTTCTTGATAGCTCCAAGGCTAAAGATAGTGCCCAAAGTATTATCTTTTATTACTCTGCTTTTCCTTCACTGCAAGCCATATCAATGTATTTATGTAATCATTTGATGAATTATTCTCCTCCAGAATGCAAGCTACTTGGAAGCAGAAGCCACATTTAATTTACTGTATTTATGTTACTCAGCCATAAAAAAGAATGAAATCATGGCTTTTGCCAGTAAATGGATGGACCTGGAGACTGTCATGTTAAGTGAAATAAGTCAACCTCAAAAAACCAAAGGCAGAATGTTCTCTCTGATATGCCGATGCTAAGGGAAGAAAGGAAGTTCACTGGCTTAGACAAAGGAGAATGAAAGGAAGGGAGTGGGGATGGGAATAAGAAAGACATTGGAATGAATCGGACATCACTTTCCTATGATCTCACATGAGTACACAACCAGTTAACTCCATATCACGTACAACCACAAAAATGGGAAATTATACCCCATGTATGTATGATATGTCAAAATGTAACTGTGATGCCCAACACATAGTAAGGACTCAATAAATGTTAGGTGAATAAATGAGTAGAATGAAATAGTTGATCAGGTGTTGGTTTATCATTATTATTATTATTATTATTATTATTAAGGTCGAGTCAGTAGTAATTCTTAAATGGGTTCATACTATAAATAGTCTCTGCCCCTCAAGCTGATATCACTTCAAAGTGATATCTAAAATACCACTGCTGCTGTGTTTCATTACTTCACACTGGGAATGTTAATGACATGAGATAATGCTCCTGAAGAAAACCCTAAGTAATATACATAAAAAATCTTTTTTTTTATATGCAGCAAGATCTCAAATAGGTAAAATACAAATTCAAGGAGTTCCTCATCCCCTTTCCCACCTTATCATCCTCAATCCTACATGGGGAGGAAGACTTTAAAACAATAATACATTTAAACTGTTATGAAGACTTTGAAACAATAATGCATCCAAATCATTATTAAAGGTGGCTAACAGCACAGCAGCAATAATAATAGCTTGTGGTTTACAACAGACCAGGCACTATTCTATACATTTTATATTCAATTAAATCAACTATGAGGGAATTCCTATTTTTGTCTGGTGTGTTTACCTTACAGGAACTCTACTCTGAAGACTTTAGCACCTATTGCTGTCCTCTGGGTTTTGAAGGGACATTTATGGAACAAGTTACTATAGGCAGGGACCCAGGAGAGGTAGATCAGAGCAAAATAGTGCATGAGACCTCTCCGTGTGTCTTAGAGTGAGGGGAGAAAGATGGAGGTGTAGAAAGGAAGAAGGAAGGACCACCAAGGGGAAAGGATTCCTACAGTAAAAAGGTGTCAATATAAAATGGAAAAAAAGTTCAGGAGGGAAGTATAAAGATTTTTTTTTTTTTTTTTTTTTTTTTTTTTTTTGGTATCATACTATGTGTGTGTTAGGTCGGAATTTGGGCAACTTTATGATGGAGAGCCAAGCAACTGAGGCAAAGGGCAGCATGCACACGGTGACCAATCAAATGGGCAGGAAAACTCCACTGACCCTTACCTTCACCTATCACTCAGCAGGACCCCCTGCCCATTCTGGCCTATAAAGAACCTAGGCAGCCTGGGCCATGTGCAATCTGCCCCCCACACACACACCTGACCTGTACCCCAGGGGACTGGGAATTTCACCCAAGAGCCAACTTCCAATAAAGCTTGCTTTGGCTGCTTTCTGTCCGATTTTATTTGGACACTAGCTGTGCCCCCGAGCTTATAGTGTGCTAAAACAATCGTTGGCCCCAGAGAGGATAAAGACCATTCTTGTAATAGACTGTTTTAGCATGAACTCCCAGGTGTTGTGGAACCAAAAGGACACACACAAACACACTCACACATTTATGCACACACAAGGGCTAAAAGGAAATGAGCTAATATGTATATACCTCTTGTGGCAAGTTTCCAAATATTCCAAATATTTTCCTTTATGTATTGCATTAACGATAGTAATTTTTACATGTAAAACCAAAAATTGTCAAAGCATATACTATGGTCAATTGTTCTTTATGCCATTATTATTGAATATGTGAATATATATATATATATATACACATACATATATACACACACATATACATATATATTTAATTTTTTTAAAAAAAATTTTTTAGTTGTAGTAGACACAACATCTTTAATTTTAGGTGGTGCTGATGATCAAACCCAGTGCCTCACATGTGCGAGGCAAGTGCTCTACCACTGAGCTACAGCCTCAGCCCCTATATTTACATTTTTTTAATTGACAGTAATCATACATCATGATGGAATACAGTGTGATATTGCAGTACGTGTGTACTATGCATAATAATCAGATCAGGGCAACTGGCCTTTCCATCATTTCCAGGATTTATCATTTCTTTGTGTTGGGTTTATGCCACTATTTGGTTTGTCAATATGAATAATTCGCTATTGCACTTGTTTGCCATGTTTGTGTGTTCCTTTCTTGGTTCCAAGGACCCCTGAGGATCTGAATATTCTATAGACACAGCCTGAACATAAGCTGATTGCTGAGGGATTTGTGTTGACTCATTAAATCCGTGCTCAGTTTAAAGTGCAGTTTAGGTTATGCTTGAACAGCGGCAAAGGGAAGGAGAGGAGAGAAAATTCAAATTCATTTAAATAATGCTGTACTTGAGGAAAAAGGCAAGGTTTTTGAGCTTATTTTCTGGTTTTCTTCTACCAGGCACTCATGCGTTCAAAAAACTTACCAGATGCCAACACAGCTAAGGACTACAGGGTAAAACCAAGCTAGACTTGGGTGGACGTGGAGAATGCATAATTTGTGTTCGACATCTGCTATTCAGCCTGTCCTGAATTGTTTCTGTGTAACAGAATCCAATGATCTTTTGCCAACAAACACCTCTCCACCACCACTCACACTCATTCTGGGTGTCTTGAGAAGGACCGAGCCTTCTTCAGAGTTTAAGATGTGACCTCAGTGATTTCCCAGATAACTCACCCAATATGTACAATGACTCCAATAAACCAAAATTTAATTACAATACAAATAAAGATCAAAATGCATTATCCAGATTGTGGCTGGTTCTTCCTAAAGCAGTGACCCAAGGACCTGGGCTCCCTCCACGTTCTAACTCTATCATCTGTAATGTTGCTCCCAAGGTCATCACATGGACATCGAGATGTGCTTAAGAAGGGAAAGAGTATGAAGAATCAATGGTGCAAAGACCATCACGGGCTGGTGTGGAAGTGGGTGGGCATCACTTCCTGAGGGGACAGACAGAGGAAGGTGGTGGGAACACGAGGTTAAGAGAGTAATTCTGTAAAGTGGGCCCATGGTGCTGACCCCCCACATGCTTTCTTTTCTAAGAAGCAAAGTACCTACAGCCCTTGCCTGGCCTAAGTCAACAGGCCATGTCCGACTCCTCAGTGGACTACCTATTCAACGCAGCAGAAATGCAGGCCCAAAGTAACGTTGATAAGAGGAATCCAAGTTACCCTGAAGGAAGAGACTTCTGTGACCAGATCCTGAAACTCTGGAGATAAAGATAATTCCTCCTACCCAAAAAATCTCTAAGAATGTATTGTTAAGAATCCAATTAGGGGGCTGGGGTTGTGGCTTAGTGGTAGAGCACTTGCCTAGCATGTGTGAGGCACTGGGTTCGATTCTCACCACCACATATAAATAAATAAATAAAGGTCTATCAACAACTAATTAAAAAAAAATCCAATTAGAACAGGTCAGCAAGGACCAAGGTGATCTAGAGTTGCAAAGGCAGTGGTTACAGAAAAGTCTAATGTTACCCTGCTGTCAGTCAAAAGTCAAGAGTTGGACCTGGGCAGGACTCTGTAAATTTCCATGGAATCCCCAATAAAACTGGAGTGTAAGAAAGGCACGTTGTTCCTCTCTTTCCTGAGAGGACCTAGTCTCTTCCTTGAGATTGCCCCTTTCCCTTTTCCTAGCCCTTTAATAAACTCATTCCTGTTACTCTGAGCAACAGATCTGAAATATGTCTGACTCAATCTAAGAAGGTGGATCTTCATGCTGATTTGGTTTCTCAGAAGGCTGCAACTCTGTAACCACTTCTCTCACACTCTGGGGACTGGTATGCCACCTTTACACTTATCTTCAAGGATCATCATGGGCTGGCGTGGAAGTGGTGGGCATCACTTCCTCTGGTATTCTGGGGAATGGAATGCTACCTTATCACATACCAAAGGAGAAATTGGTAAATGCAGCCTTCGTGCCAGCACAGAAAGGAGAATTGAATTTGGGAAACATCCAGCCAGTTTCCAACACAGAGACCTAGACTTATTGGGGAAAGGATGCATCTTTTTGGAAAACTTATCAAGTCAGAGATGATACATTGAGAGTCACTGGTGGATACTATAGTTTATGTGACCAACCCCTAATAGAATCTGAGGCACTGAGGCTTCAAAGTTTCCCTGGTAGACAACATTTCATGTGTGTTCTCACAACTTGCCAGTGGAGGAAGTAAGGGCATCCTGTGTGACTCTACCCGGAGAGGACTCTTGGAGTCTCAGGCAGGTCTGGTTGCTTCAGGACTTCTTCCTTGGTTGACTTTTCTGGGTATTCTTTCACTTCACAAAATCTGGTCATGGGAATGATTATAATGTTGAATTTTGAGAGTTCTCCCAGTTAATCATCAAACTAGGGAGATCTTGGAGACCCTTGATCTACCATCACATGGGACAACTCTTCCTGAGATGCAAGCTAATACAGAGGAAAACAATTAAGTGGAACAGTCAGGCATGATGGTGCATGCCTGTGAGCCCAGAGACTCCAGAGGTACAGATAGGAGGATCACAAGGTCAAGACCAGCCTGGGAAACTTAGCAAGACCATGCCTCAAAAAAATAAAAAGGACTGGGGATGTACCTCAATGGTGGAGCACCCCTGGGTCCAATCAGAAAGAGAGGGAGAGGAAGGAAGGAAGGAAGGAAGGAAGGGAAGGAAGGGAAGGAAGGGAAGGGAAGAAAAAGAAAGAAAGAAAGAAAGAAAGAAAGAAAGAAAGAAAGAAAGAAAGAAAGAAAGAAAGAAAGAAAGAAAGAAAGAAAGAAAGAAAGAAAGAAAGAAAGAAAGAAAGAAAGAAAGAAAAGAAAGAAAGAGAGAGAACAGAGAAGCAGGAAACTTTCCATCTCCATCTATAACTGAAGCTAAATGTAATATCTGCATTTCTCAGACATCTGAGTTAATAAATATTTTGTGCTTAAGTCAGTTTGAGTTGGTTTTTCTTTTACAAGTAATCATAAACAGAAATGACTTATACAACTTGTCAGCTAGTGTATCTCTTAACATTTAAAAAGGTGATTAAGTCACTTTACTTAGTACTTACAGATTTAAAGAAATAGGGCTCCCTGAAGTAGAAACCTGGGAAAAGCCTCCAAAATGAAACAAAAACATCTGTTCAAGTTTGGAATAATACTAGGACTGTGAAGTGCAGTCAGAGAAAAATGAAGTCACTAAGAAAATCAAGAACCAAATCATGCCAAAACAAGCTAACAAGAATTGGCCCCAGGGAAGCAGAGAGCAGAATGCTGATGTCTATAATTTGGCCTCCGAGTTAGGACTCTAAATTCATTAGACTATAAAGCTCTTTGAAGGTAGAAATTTGAAAGTAGCTATTAATGGTTATAGTTCAAGTGCATAGGACAGTGCCTAGCATACAGTGGGCATCCAATGGCCATTTTAAATGAGCACAGGATGCAGAATTGTTTAGAAAACATAAGTCACTAGCTCCTCTGAAATCAGGTAACCACAGTTACCCTGTTTCAATATATTTTTTTTAATTTTTAGATGTTGATAGACTTTTATTTTATTCATTTATTTATGTGTGGCACTGAGAATGGAATCCAGTGCCTCACACAAGCTAGGCAAGTGCTCTACCACAGAGCCACCACCCCAAGCCCCCATTAATTATTTAATTCCTTCAATGATAAATAAAAATGTCAGACAACATCTTTACTACTGAAACAGTATTGAATAATGAAGCTTATTTAGAAAATGATAACATTTATGTAGAAAACAAACAGTCAGGAACAGAACACCTCATAATATGGGAATAGAAATAACAGACCACACTCATGAGACCGACTCAGTCCATTGAAATGAAGCCACAACGAACGTTGCTATCGATGAAAAAATAAATAAATAAAAGTGACATCATCTAATGCAGGCATTTCCAAACTGTTCTGCAACCTAGAACACTGTGGGGACATTTAAAAATACAGGTTCCTGAGACCCACCTGCATCCAGCAAATCAATAGCCTGGGGTGAACAGTTGGAGGAAGGGTTCTGAAGCCAAGAGATTCTTAAGTTACTCTTTGGGGGTATTTTGTTATTAAGTCAGTTTTGAAAACCCTAAATTTTATCTACTCCCATAGTCCCACAAATAAGGAAGCCAATTCAGAAAGGCAGAGATGGCTTACACGAGAAAGAATGGCATTTGATTGTCACCAGGACAAGAAATGAAGGGTTCAGATGTCTCAAGTCCCCTACCCATCATGCCACTTTGTCAACTCTGGATTAGTAGCCCCACTCAGATCCTACTTTTTTGTGGCATGGTGAGCTCACTAGAAGTTGATATGATTCCTTTCATCCATTCAATCCACTCTCCAGAGTTTAAGGTCAGGTATGAAACAGAAGCGAATGATACAAGATTTCTCAGAAGCTCTCCTGAATTTGAGATTCTAAATTTCTGATATTAGCGCTCAAACTGAGGCCAGGCACTTTGAATGGAAAGCGTGAACAAAAACATAAGAATGAAGTAGGAATCTCAGGCCACTGTCTTCTAACCCTGGTAGATCCTCGCTCTGAGCAAAGCTTACCAATGTAGGCAAAGTCCTAACCTGTTGATATCATAACACCCCTGTCCTGATTTGAACCCACTCCTCACTTACAAACAGACACCCTCAGCCCTTTTCCTTGTTGCCTCTGCCCTGGAGATTTCACCGTGGGGAGAATCTTGGAGGGCTATGTTTTAAGACAAGGATGTCTATAAACCAAAATCTCTGGAGCTATCAAACCCATAGGAGCATCTGAAAAAATCCATTTCTTCTTACCTGCAAGCAGTCTCTTAACCGTTTACCACTACCAAGACTATAAAAGGAATCAAGACATTTGTTTTTTCTCATTTTGGAATGTCAATTAAAGGCCAAACTGATTAGTGGACTTTGATTATTAGACACTAGATGGAAAACTGTAGCCTCAGCTCCTTACTTCAACAAAAGAAAAATAAATGCATCAGCTGAAATAATTGGGGCTTGTTTAAAGTCAGTTGTTCAGTTTTTCCTTGAATATTGTTAATTATTTCAACTAGTGAGCCATCAGAGAATTGAAAGCTCATCTTAATTTTCTGAGAAATGCTATTTATTCTAGGAGGGAAAATATATGACATCAAATTACCAAATGAAGTGCTTACCAATAGCTCAATCGTGAAAACAAAAGGTATCTGGATTGTGACTTTGTAATTGTCTTATTCTTATAAAATTGGCATTTAACACAGAAAAAGATGAGATTTGCCCTAGCTAATTTCACTGTAGATATTTAATTCACCATGCCATTATCAATTATCTCATTGGAGGCTGTTCAGGTATTTCTTGTCACATTTTAACTGCTGGAATGTTCAATCCTATCTTTTGTTCCTTGATTTACAGCCTAATTTACTCGCCATAAAAACACATGTGCTCATGCATTTATGGGCCTCACTTCGAGCCTGGGATCCATTTGTCTGAGCATATTCCATCTCTCTTTTGTAATTCAAAAAGCCCTTGGATAAACCGAGGGAGGCTGCACGCCTCCATTTTGCATTTATGAGCCATATCTGAGGCACCACAGTGATCAGTCCAAAGACATTCAGATCTGATGTGTTTTCCTCCTGCTTCAGTTCCCAATGCAATCCCTGCTTCCATCATTTCCCATCTGCAGATACAATCAGCATGTCATGATGTGCTGTTATGGTATTCCTGAACACCGATCGTTGTTGCACATTTGCTATTCTTTGGTTCTAACTAAGTACATTTTAAACTCGTGGTGGACAAGAGCCATCTCTTTGGCTCCTTTACCAGACTCAACCAAGGGCCAGGTACATCACACATGTTAAATATGCCTCTACTGATGAGTTTGAAGATTGCATGTTGATCTAGTTATTCCCCTGTTGAACTGGTTTTTACTGGGCCCCACTGAGACCCAGCTCTAGTGCCTCTCAATACCACTTACATCACCGGAGAATTCTGTTAAAACAAAGATACTAAGATAGTAGATCTGGATTAGAGCCTTAGATGCTATATTTGCAAGGTCTGCTGGCTTATGGACCACACTTTGAATACCAAAAAAAAACAGACCAGAGTTCAGTAAAATGTCCTTTAAAGCTGTAAATGAGGTCTGGGGAAGGAAGGAAGGAAGGAAGGAGGAAGGAAGAAGGAAGGAAGGAAGGAAGGAAGGAAGGAGGAAGGAAGGAAGGAAGGAAGGAGGGAGGGAGGAAGGAAGGAAGGAGGGAGGGAGGGAGGGAGGGAGGGAGGGAGGGAGGGAGGGAGGGAGGGAGGGAGGAAGGAAGGAAGGAAGGAAGGGAGGGAGGGAGGGAGGGAGGAAGGAAGGAAGGAAGGAAGGAAGGAAGGAAGGAGGAAGGAAGGAAGGAAGGAGGAAGGAAGGAGGAAGGAAGGAAGGAAGGAGGAAGGAAGGAAGGAAGGAGGGAGGGAGGGAGGGAGGGAGGAAGGAAGGGAGGGAGGAAGGAAGGAAGGAAGGAGGAAGGAAGGAAGGAAGGAAGGAGGAAGGGAGGAAGGAAGGAGGAAGGAAGGAGGAAGGAAGGAAGGAAGGAGGAAGGAAGGAAGGAGGAAGGGAGGAAGGAAGGAGGAAGGAAGGAGGAAGGAAGGAAGGAAGGAGGAAGGAAGGAAGGAAGGAGGAAGGAAGGAAGGAAGGAGGAAGGAAGGAGGAAGGAAGGAAGGAAGGAAGGAAGGAGGAAGGAGGAAGGAAGGAAGAAAGGAAGGGAGGGAGGAAGGAAGGAAGGAAGGAAGGAAGGGAGGGAGGGAGGGAGGGAGGGAGGAAGGAAGGAAGGAAGGAAGGAAGGAAGGAAGGAAGGAAGGAAGGAGGAAGGAAGGAGGAAGGAAGGAAGGAAGGAGGAAGGAAGGAAGGAGGGAGGGAGGGAGGGAGGAAGGAAGGGAGGGAGGAAGGAAGGAAGGAAGGAGGAAGGAAGGAAGGAAGGAAGGAAGGAGGAAGGAAGGAAGGAAGGAGGAAGGAAGGAGGAAGGAAGGAAGGAAGGAAGGAAGGAGGAAGGGAGGAAGGAAGGAGGAAGGAAGGAAGGAAGGAAGGAAGGAAGGAAGGAAGGAAGGAAGGAGGAAGGAAGGAGGGAGGGAGGGAGGGAGGGAGGGAGGAAGGAAGGAAGGAAGGAAGGAAGGAGGAAGGAGGGAGGGAGGGAGGGAGGGAGGGAGGAAGGAAGGAAGGAAGGAAGGAAGGAAGGAAGGAAGGAAGAAAGGAAGGGAGGGAGGAAGGAAGGAAGGAAGGAAGGAAGGGAGGGAGGGAGGGAGAGAGGGAGGAAGAAAGGGAAAACATTTACTGTAAAGGAATAGTTAGTAATTATTTTAGGCTTATTAAGCTATATGGTCTCTGTTACAATTAGCTAACTCTGCCTTTGTAGCTCAAAAGCAGCCACAGAAAATAAGCAAATAAATGGACATAGCTCAGTTCTAATAAAACTCTTGTTTATAGTTGGGCACAGTGGTGCATGCCTGTAATCCCAGAGGCTCAATAAGCTGAGGCAGGAGGATCACAAATCAAAGTCAGCCTCAGCAACTTAGCAAGGCCTTGCTTGAGTAACTCAGTGAGACCCTATCTAGAAGTAAAAATTTAAAAGGGCTGGGGATGTGACTTGGTGATTAAGCACTCCTGGGTTCAACTCCTGGTGTCAAAAAACAACAATGACAAGAACAACAAAACAACTCTTATTTACAAAAACAGGCATCTCATCAGACAGCTATTAGGTTGCAGTTTGCTTACCTTTGGCCTATATGTTGAGACCACGTAAGTCATGGGCCTCATGAAGTTCAAGTACAGAGAGAGAGAGAGGAGAGAGGAGAGAGAGTTTCAGTAAAACAAAATATAGATTTTCTAGGCACCAGAAAATGTCAATTTTGTCTGATAATTAATAATTTGCTTCTCACTAATTAAAAAATAATGTAAATAATAAAAGGAAGACCAGTAGAGTACAGGAAAGAAATTGGGGGAAGTGGAAGGAGAGGGAGAGGGAAATACTGGGGAATGAAGTGGAACAAATTATTTTCCATGCTTGTAAGACTATATCAAAATGAATCCCAATACTATGTATAACTACAATGCACTAATAAAAACTAAACAATGAAAAATAATAATTTGCTTCTGAGTGGCAGTTTACTTAATGTAATTTGGCTTGGCTTGGTCCTTCTCAGGTTCTGCTGGACCAGCAGAGCAAAAACTTGGGAACTATCCAGTGTTCGCAAGGGATTGTGCAGCGAGTCAGCCCATTTTAGGTAAGCATACATTCTTTTTTCCTTTCTTTGTCGTTTTCTGTTTGTTTTTGTTTTGTTTCAGAAAGTTAACACTTGCCTTACCCACCAAGAAGCACTTTCATATGATTACATTTTGTTTTGCTGTTCTTTTTTTTTTCTTCTTTGCTTTTTTTGTTTGTTTGTTTTTTGTTTTGGGGATTTGAAACCAGGGCTTGCCTATGCTTTCACCACTGAGCTCAGCCCTCTGCCTCTAGATTTTGCTTTTGGTTCAGGTACATCCAAGAAATTAACCAGAATCCAACAATTTGTTTTTCTCTATTCTCCCTCTGACATTCTGTAGTACTTCCAGCACATCTTTCCTCTCCATTTCCAGGTCTAAAAACCTGACTACTGAATGTCAATACCTATTCATATCTCCCTATTTCCTTATTATAACTGATTTCTTAAAACTAATCAATTAAGTAGATGCCAAATTAATCTGAAGAATTAACTTCACACTGTGGACCATGTTTTAATGATTGGAAGTTGGCTCTGGATATCAAGTATTGATACACTTTGAATTCATGTTTTTCTCCTTCCCCCTCCTTTTCTCTCCCCTCCCCACCCTACTCCTCAGCAAATAAGTAAGCCTACACTACCTCTCAGGTCCTGCAAACAAAGATAAAAGGAGGTAGGTCCATTGAACTGTGTCTCGACATTCCAGGATCTACCTTCTCTTTGATTTTCTAATAACTGCCTCTGACTGATCAATTTCTAGTGCTACTCCAAAGCACTTTGACCTATGCCTACAGAACAGTTTGCACTGTCCCTGAGTGTCACCTCAGATCAAGCACCTCTTTCAGTTTTTTCTCTTATCATCCTTTCCATCTCCAAATTGCCACTACATGCTTCTATTTCCTACTATTTATTTGGGACAAGAGTTTGAATTCATCAAACATCACTCATACTGGATGACCACTAGATTGCGGAGGACGCCACAATTTACAGCTGGAACAAACTACAGCACGAAGTTCTGGCTGTGTCAGAGGGGCAAGGTACTGTGAAGATTTACTGGAAATTTGAACTTTATGGTGACTCTTTCAAGGCAGAGAATGGACTGGGATTATGTAAGAGTCATGATATAGCAGTTCAAGATGGCAGAGGATGGGGCAAGATGAATATTTTGAGGAATTCAATTTTAGGGTGCCAAATGCTGTTGAGTTCCATGGAAGAGATGCTGGGTCCTCTGGGAAGCTCTGGTAATAAACAAGTGCCCATTTCCTGGGCACTAAAGTGATGGAAAATGAAGCATGCTAATGAAGACAAGGGAACATCAAAGTGAGGACAGTGTGGATAGCAGGGTGTGCTTTGGGTGCTCAGATGGAGCATGCAGGAGGTTTACATTCTTACCATTTAGTAAATGTGATTTAGTGTAATCTGATGCTCATTTAAATTTAAAAAAAATTTTAATTCATCCTAAAAGTTACCAAAAGGTCCTCTGAGCCATGTTGCAAACACTCTTCCCATGTGGATCAGAAGGCCATGGTGGAGTCAAGGTCCTAAACATTGGAGAGGGGTGCACAGATACTCTGAGTGTTGTATTTGCCCACTCCTAGCCTGGAAGCAATAAGTCTCATCTACGAGTTGCCCTTTGTGTGAGGATAAAGGCTCCACACAGAATCATTAATGCCTTGAGCCAACGAATATTTCTATGCTTTGATTGTGTCCCTAAAAAGCATGTGTTGGAAACTCAATTCCCTATGTGTTGGGCAGTGGGTTCTAAGGTGACCAGGCCAGAGTGAATGGATTACTGCCATTAACACAGCAGTGGGCATACCATAAAAAGAGGGTTTGACCCCTTTTTCCTCTCTCTCACTCCTGCCTTCTACCATGGGATGAAGCAGCAAGAAGACACTGTCCACATGCCGACCCCTGGTCCTAGTCTTTCATCCTTTACAACTGTGAGCCAAAATATTGTAAATTACCCAGTCTGTGGCATTATCTTATTGTAGTATGAAAGGGACTGAGATTATTTTTAATTTTAATTGCACTAAAACTAGCACTACTGTCCCACGTCGAGCTCTGTGGTCCTTGGTTCTGAAGACTCTGCTCTCCAGAAGTCTGACTCCAACACTTGCCAGTACTGTTCTAAGGTACCACAGGTTCCCTGCTGTCATCACACATTACGCTGGGATGGGCTTTTCCTCCAGTGAGGCATAAAGAGAAGATGTACAGGTTAAGACCTGGCGGTCAGAAAGTCCAAGGTTTAAAGGTCAGTTCTGCCATGGTGATAGTCAGTTTTTGTCACTGTGACCAAATTACCTGAACAACTTAGAGGAGGAAAAGCTTATTTGGGGCTGATGGTGTTAGAGGTTTAATCCATGGTTGGCTGACTCTATCACTCTGGGCCCAAGGTCAGGGCTGAACATTATGGCAGAAGGATGTGGTAGAGGAAAGCAGTTCAGCTCATGAAAGCGAGGAAGGAGAGCGGGGCAGGGAGGGTGGAAGGGTAGGGAGAGATGAGCCAGGGACAAGATATAGTCTTTAAAGCCACAGCCCTCGTGACCCACTTCCTCCATTCAAACCTCACCTGCCTCATCCAGTAGTCTGTTCAAATCATTAATCCCTGAAATAGAGTACTCCATCAGATGGATTAATCCATTGATTAGATCACTGCTTTTGCAATCTAATAATTTCACTTCTGAACATTCTCGCGCTGCCTGACACGAGCATTTCATGGGTTGCACAAAGATCCAAACCAACAGCCACAACCCTCAGAAGTGACTTTAACATCTTCATTTCTGCTCTCCTATCTGTGACACAGAGAAAACTGACATATCCTTTTATAGGGTGTTCGTAAAGATTAAATAAAGCAGTTTTTGTAAAATACATGTGAGGTAATTAAATAGATGCCTGCTGATTTGGGGTTATCAAGAATCTATTCAAATGGTTTCTGTTTTTTTAAAAAATAAGATTTCACTCTGGAGAACCACCCACACCTTATTCTTAGTCCATCAGTTTCAGGAAGGTCCCACCCTCTTCTTCCAAAGGTGAGGCATGAAAACTAGATATAAGCTAATCACATCATTCCCACCATATGTGTGACTTCCTTCAGAGACTGGCACAATGCTCAAGGTCAGAAAGCATCAGAGCTAACCCTGGGCTTTTAAATTGTAAGAAGCTGGCATCTGTCACTAGGTTCAAATCAAAGATGTGAAGTTCAAGCTGTGAGTCATCCTGGCACCCTGCCATCATGAACCCAATAGAGGCTGAGGTGGAGCTGAGCCCTTGTTATCCATTTGAGCCCTTGGTCTAGTGGTGCCTGATGTCTGTTCCATCTGCAGGTTTTCAGTTATGTGAGTGGGCAAGTTCCTTCTTTCATCTCTCTTACTTGGAGTTTACAGGAATTATAACTAATACAAGCAGGTGGCAAAAAGCTTTTCATAAGTGCTTTTAGGATCATATCTATAAAATTCCATTATGTTTTCTAGGGTCTCCACCTTCAACTAGAATAACCTCTATGCAAATCTGTGCAAATCTCTCTCTCTCTCTCTCTCTATATATATATATATATAGATAGATAGATAGATAGATAGATAGATAGATAGATAGATAGATAGATAGATATCCCCCCCACCCACACACACATAAACACACACATTTATTATTCCTGAGGATCACAGTGGAATATGCTTATGGTTAGTTTCTCAGCTAGAAAGAGCTATTTGTTGGCTTAGAAAAGAAGAAGGAAAATAAAAATTATTCTTTCTTTCCAGAAACATATTGGGGCAGGAGAATTTGTCTTCTTGTCAGATGCAGCATCTCCAAAGATTTAATCGGACCACTCTTCTTTGGAGAAATGTCAGGTGTTAAGACTCATTCTTTTGCAATCTCTTAAAGGAAAACTGTGCTTATTAATTGCATTATTGATTTGTGCCTTTTCAGTTTCTGAGTCTTCTCAGAGAAGTAAGAGGGCTATCCACAGTCAGTTTCCCACATAATAAATGCATCAATTTCCTTAATGGTTGAATCTAATACTGGAAACTCTCAGCATTTGAAAAGAAAGTTGAAGATAAACTTCGCTACTTTGCTAGTGGAGTTTTTATTTATTTATTTATTTTTTGCTAATTCTCTTCTGTTTGGATTCTCTTGATGAGGTTCTATTCTGTAGTAGAGGTTTTTGTTTTTTTTTTTTTCTTTCTTTCTTTTTTTTTTTTTTAATTTAAATATAAGGAGCATGGATATTAAAGAAATCCAAAAGTCCAAGAGAGGCAAGTGTGTAAATAGGTGTTTGGGGGAGTAAGAGAGTATACTATAAACGGAGCAGGAGGTATTTGTTAAACTGAATCAACAAAACGTCAAATTACACACTATTCAGCTACCAGTGAATGTGCTACCATAGTCATGTGAGGCAGTCAGGAGTTTCCAGATAGGAAATACAGTCTATTTCTCACTCTTCCTAATAGAAAGTACAGGGTCTCTAAGGTAACACTTTTCACTGAAGACAGCAAACTTGTGTCTTAGAAGGTTCCACTTAAGATAAAATATAAACTAGCATTTTCTGAGTTGAGACAGGGCTCAGAAAACCTGACTACACAAGGGCAGAAGGCAATATTCAGTGCATTTAGGGTTCCTGGAAGGAAATAAAACGTCACCCTGTGGTTCACCCATTCAGGGTGGAACCATGTGTGAAAAGAGATAGCAATGCCCCACCAGCTGCGATGGCCTTGGTGACAGAATCCTGTGCTGACAGCGGAGGAGTAACTCTGGGTCCTCCAGGGGATGCAGTGTCAAAATAAAGCCATCTTACACGGCGACGTGAGCTCTGCTCTCAGCCACGGCAGTCTTCCGATATTCCCTTCAGTACTCCACGAATCTCTAGGAAACGCTTGTTTCTAATTAGAATTTCTCCCTTCCGAATGGCCACGCCTAAAGCATACTATGAAAGGTAGGATGACATTTCTCGAAAACTGTATAAATCTGAAGCCTCCTCATAGTTTTGAATTAGTCAACAAGTTTAGGGTTTTAAAAGTTAATACCTCTTTGTCCATCAGGTGCGTGAGTACACCCTCATCAGCACAAATAATATTCAATCCTCGTCAATGTTGAGGAATCAAAAGGGCAAATCAGTTAATATCGTAAATTCAAGAGAAATATTCCAGAAAACAATCTTGTATCTAAATAGTCTCTAATGGAGGCTTTTGTAAAATTAGGAAACATACTATCTTTTGAATACAATCAAATATTAGTAGTTCTATGTACCCTGGTTCAAATGGCAGATCATACAAAAAAATAAGTGATGATTTGACTGATTTTTCTGTTCTTTTTGGTAACAGGAATTGAACCCAGGGGTGTTTTACCACTGAGCCCCTTTTTATATTTTATTTAGAGACAGGGCCTCACAGAGCTGCTTAGGGCTTCATTAAGTTGCTGAGGCTGGCTTTGAACTCCGGATCCTTCTGCCTCAGCCTCCCAAGCTGCTGGGGTCGCAGGCGTGCACCACCTCATTAGGTTGATGTTTTCTTAATGGAAATAATTTACCCACTTTATTCTTCAATCCTTTGCCTTCCTCATTTCAGGAAACCAAAGAAGAAAGAAAAACCTCTGTTATGCAAAATTAGTAGAATTTCTATTTAATAGATACTCTACTCATAGGCAATCAGGAGGCAATTTTATACATTATTTAGCACATCAAGAGATTTGAGTATAGGCTCTTTCAGAAAATCTGATATATACCCAATTAAATGGCAAAGTTTAAACTTCACTGGGCCTAAAAATCATGATTTTAAGGGGAAGTATGACATTTTCTTTATGGTTATATTTTAAAGTTTCTTTACTTTAGAAGACAAAAATAATTTCATCAAAGAGTAAGTTCAATAGTGAGTATTTAAATTTATTTAAATGCGTAATTGAATAGCTAACTAAAAAGAATTGAGACTTTTGCACATGCTGCAGGTCTATCAGAGAGTTAAATACAAATAACGATCCCTGAGATTTAGTCTCCTAAATACCACCGGCTCTAAAATGTGTTATTTGAATATACTGCTAGTTCTGAAGTTTTAAAAGGTTTATTAACATTTTATGTTTTCCACTGTGAACTAAAGTAACAGACCAATTATTTATATGGAACAAAGGACTTAAAGTGATTCACGTTTACAGTGACTGCTTTAAGAGAGTGCTAAAAATGACGACATGCTAACGGACGTTAACGCCTCTTTGGGAATGTGGCCTGTAATGTCCCAGAGCTTCACTTCATTAGCCTTGAGCTGGATGCAGTGAACCTGGCTTTGCCTCCCAGTCATATTTCCTGTGTTGCATGGAATTGCTGTGCTGGCATTGTTCCTTTCCTCATTTTACACTCTTAGCTGGATTCTGAGTTAGGAGACTCAGGGACCAAAGCTTCTTAGTGCAATTTGTGATTGTTGTTGTTTTTTTTCTTTTTTTCCCCCCACAAGCCAACTTGGTAGCAATGAGGGAAATAAACTTCAATTTTCTAAAGTGCTAAGTGTAGCCCATAAATGTGGGGCTGCCAAAGCTTAGTCTCTGCAGAAGCAGAGTCAGAGAGAGAGAGAGAGAGTGAACAGGTGTGCACATTTAGAATAAGGATAAAGAATGGAATTGGTTGAGGTTGAATATATTCTATCATATTGCAGAGTCTCAAGTCAGTATTCTTCATAGTAGTCAGTCCCAAATATCTCTCAATGATCTGAAAATGAACTTTCAGCTTGGGTGATAGTGTAGCACTCAAGTAAGGGTTCAGGCTCATACCCAAAGCAACCTTGGCTTCATTCCTAAAGAGCTGCATGAACTGAAGTTATTGAACATCTCAACCTTGGTTCCATCATCTACAAAGTAGGAATAAAATGGCACTTTTCTTATATGATTGTTATGAATGCGAAAGCACTTACCATCATGCCTGACACAAATTAGGCCTTTTATAAGCTGACAAATTTGATAAAGTGATAAACTGGTTTTTAATTCAATAAGGGTATATCGAGTTTTTTTTTTCAAATTTTACATTAGCTATCTCTTACTGTAAGTTATAAATTTATTTCTTTTACTACAAATGTACATGGTACTATGCACTTAAAAGTGAGCAAATGTCCACTAATTTGAATGGTATGTGGTGTTAATACTTTTGCCCAAATAGTAGTCCTAAAATGCATTTCAAGCCAAAAGAAAAGTAGATAGTAGATATTAGAACATTGCCCTATTCTACTAGCTAGTCACTGTTCCTCTCCAACTATTGGGGGAACTGAGACTGGACCACATTTTCTACAGATATTTAGGCAAATCTGACCCAGGTGTAAAGGGGCAGGTCATTGCAGATTTGGACCCATCTTGACAAGTCTTCACAGAAGAAATGGAAGAAGTGCAAGAAGACCAACAGACTAGTACCCCACCCCAGATGAAAGAGAGTACATAAAAGAGGTCAAGATTACAAATTACACTGACTAGCCCTAAGATGCTTCTTGGAATAAGTAAGTAGGACACAAACACACTTATCTGAGCACTTTGCCAATCCCTGGCCTATTGATAGGCATCAGTAGTAACTTAATGACTTAATGTTTGCTGATCCTGCCTATGGTAAGACCATTAAAAAAAATACAAAATATATTTAAGTTGCTTCCATTATTTTGTTAAATTCTGAAAAACAAAAAAACACTACACCACAAACAAAAATATAGATAACCTACAAATCCACAGGTTTATTGTAATAAATAAATGCTATTAAATTTATTACAATTAACCCTCACAGTTACCCTAGGACAGAGGCCTGTCATACCCAATTTAAGGATGATAGATGAGAAGGTGAGTGATTAGTCTGAAGTCACACATCAATCAAATCATCTGTTTTGAATGATTCCAGGGTATAGACTTTGAAGTCAAAGTATCTCTTCCTTTGTTATTCCATTGTTGTCTCACAAAATATATTCCATTTTTTACTTTTCACATAGGCTATTCCATGGTCCAATAAATTTTAGAGTTTCTAAATATTCCATCTCCTTCTTGGATATTTACAATGTACAATTATATATTATATACAATCTGTAAATAAATACTCAACTTCATTTAACCCAGTGTTTAACCAATAAATTTTCTAAAGAATCATTATTAAACTTGTGTTGCCCATCATACACTGTGGTGGGACTGCAAATTGGTGCAGCCACTCTGGAAAGCAATTTGTAGATTCCTTAGAAGATTTGGAATGGAACCACCATTGGACCTAGTTATTCTACTCCTCAATATATACCCCAAAGGATTTAAAATCAGCATATTACAATGATGCAGCCACATCAATATTTACAGCAGCTCAATTCACAATAGCTAAGCTATGGAACCAACCTAGGTGCCCTTCAACAGATGAATGTATAAAGAAAATGTGGTTCATATACATGATGGAATATTATTCAATCATAAAAAAGAATGAAATTATGGCTTTTGTCAGTATATGGATGGAACTGGAGACTATTATGCTAAGTGAAATAAGCCAATTCCCCCAAAATCAAATCTCTGATATGCAGATGTTAACACACAATAAGGGGGTGGGGGGGAGAACAGAAGTACACCAGACAAATGGGAATGAACAGAAGAAAGGGGAATGAATCAGACATAACTTTCCTATGTTCACGTATAAATACATAACCAGTGTAACTCCATACCTTGTGCAAACAAAAGAATGTAATCCTAATTATAATAAGTTATACTCCATGTATGTATATCAAAATATACTCTATTGTCATATATATGAAAAAGAATCTAAAAAAGAATTCTGTTAACCAAACTCAATCAATCACATTCATGTTAGAAGTTGCAATAAGGAAAATAAAAATCTTGTGCTGCTCAAAGAACTACTAATAAAGTGAAACATTAATTTGCATCAATTGATAAAAAATTAGAAGACATTTCACAACAGGTGATGGTCTTTTTTCTCATGTATAGCTGATATTGCTAACATAACATCTTCTAATTATAGAAAGAAAATTACTAAAAATATATTAGGGTATAAAGAAAAATTGAAATCAGTTAAAATCTCATGGCTCTAAAACATCCATTACCAATGTTCTATTGATTACACTATCACATTTCTATCCATTTGTATATGCAATTACAAATAATTTTGCATAAATAAAGTATCATCACAGAATGACTTATCATGACTGTCTCACCCTGTTTGTTGGCTTTTGCTAGCTAGCTTCATCTGTAGCAGTGCCTATCCCTAGATAACTAATGTGAAAATTTGATATACAGCTTTCCATGAGTGGGGAGAGTGTTTTAGTAGTATTAATTCTGTTATGATAATGAGAACATTAATAATATATACTATTATTTTATCATTTCATTACAAAATGTGAAAATTCCTCCAAGTTAGCTGCTGTCTGAAATAAAGAGGAAAAAATTCAGCTTATATAATTGAACAATGCAGGAGATGATACAGCTTTGGGCAAGACTAACAGCAGGGGATTAAAATACATCTATCTCTCTCTCTCTCTCTCTCTCTCTCCCTCTGGAATGATTCTTTTCTTGGATAGGCTTTTCCTCTGAGGACAGCAAATGGGAAGCTATTGGCAACCCCAGAACAGCTTTCCTGCTCATTCACTTCTATCAGCCAGAAAATGAGTATTTATATCCTAACATTCCCTGAACTTCCATTGTGGCTTTCACTGACTTAGGTCACATGTTCACCCATAAACCCATCCCATACTTAGGAGTATGCTAATGCTCAAGGAGCTTTGCCCTTGGATTGGCCATTCAATCTTCCCAGAAATGTTGGGTTGAAATGAAGATGGTGTCTCACCAGCAAAAATCTGGGAGGGGTAGGTGCCAGTAATAAGGCAAATAGATCCTGGCTGCCCAAATAAGCCAAAGTCCCATAAAAACATTTTATATACATATATATCATGGTTATATTTCTCATACTTAAAGAGTACACTTCATCATGGAATGCTAAGGCCGAATAAAACAACTGACCTATCCATGGATGTCTTGGACACTCTTCGTGTGGCTACAAGGAGCAGAAGTCACGTGCAGCTGTTTTAAGTTGGAGGGGATTTTATTGGAAGACCACAGAGGAAACCTAAGGAACCAAAGGGCAAGAAACACAGCAGGTGCATCTGGGACTCATGTGGGAAGTATAGTTTTTCAAGGAGATTATCTAAGATTTTGCAGTTTCCTATCTTTATATCTTTTCATATCTGCATGATCCTCTTCTCTACATATCAACTTCTACTCTTTGCTTAGAATAAAGATGCTTACACTCTTCTGGGAAAAAAATGGGGTTTCTAACCTGTTATTCTGTTTTGTTTAAATTGACACTGGAATGTTACTTTAGTTCCTGACATCTCTCCCCTAAATGCACCTGGCTAGTGGCTTTGGAATAAAACATGGCAGCTCTTGAGCCAGCTCTGTATGATCTTAGAGTTCCATGATAATCCTATCTTATTAATTCTGTGTCTGTTTCTCAATTCCAAATTGGCAACAGAAAGATCTGCAATTGGGTTGCTTAATCAAAGACACATTCCTGGCACCATCAGTGGTACCTGAAGGGGGCAGTTAACATGGTCTCCAAGAAGAGGAGGTAGCTAGGGAAGAAAGTCGGTCATCTCCCATGGAATATATACAGGGGTTGGAAATTCAATCATTCTCACATTCTTGAGGCACTGGGTTAGGATGATAAGTCTGAAGACTGAGCACATCACCAATTAGCTGTGCGGCTTTGGAATATTTTCTTAATATCACCTGTCAAATGGGGGTGATAATAATGACTACCTCATAAGGTCAGTACGTGTAATAAAAAAGCCAACAGAACTAAAACTCTACGATCTGTGCTTGGCGCATGGTAAATACTATTATTTAATAGTATTTAACTGTTATGGAAATAGGCTCTGGGGACAAAGCGACAGTTTCAGACCAGGACTCAATCGACGTCCTGAGTGAAATGTACAGTAAGAGCTGGGCAATCAGCTGATGTACCATCTCGGGTCATAATAACTAGAAGGGCAAGGTCTGGAGAGAGACCAAAGCTAACGCTGAGGGCAAAGCTTCGGGGTCCTCATGTTCAAAGCTAGGTCCTCTGGCTGACCTAGCTGCTGCCACTTTTTACACTGGGGAACACTGCACCAACTGGTAATGGTTTGTTCTATTCGGAATTCCTCTACTAAGCTGATGAGGCTTTAACTTGATCAGCTCTGTATGGAGTGAGAACCAGACTATTGAAAAGTGGGGGGGTGAGTGAAGGAAACATGGTGCATCCTCATTTCAGGGGTAGCAGCAGGCAGGAAGGCCAATTACTGCTGGCCAGGGCTCCTCTGCAGGTGCAGGCATCAGGGGCTGCCCGTCACTCTTGCCTCAGGGCACCAGATAATAACTTGGGAATCAGAACCTGGACAGACAGCAAGGTTCAGCTTCTCCTTCACAGCACATGGACATGAAAGGCAAGGGCTTTCAGAACAGCAACAGCCTACCGAAAGTAGCAGGGAGTTGGAGAGTTGGATGGGTATGTCCACCTCACAGGTGGGTGTCAAGGAAAGTGGTCTCTTGTTGTTCATTAAATGTTACCAAGACCCTGAGACAGTCACAGCACCAAAGGCCAAAGTTAAACGCCAACACCATTTCACAGTCAGGACAAGTGGGTGGGTTTTATGACAGTGAGCTCCACCAACTCATGAAAATATTCAGGATTCTGATGGAGCTCTGCTATAAAATGAAATAACGAAGAAAGTAAGCAAGAGTTCAGTAAATTCACAGATTAGAATGTTCATATGGTTAAAATCTAGGAAATTCTGCACTCCACTCTCCCTGAGTCTATGGCCCTGCCTTCCACCAGGTAATGACAACTATTGTTGGAGAAAATGATCCTCAGAAGGATGCTTCACAGCTATGTGCCAATGCATAACCTTCTTTTGAAAAACAACCCAAATAAAATAGACCAACATGATAATTTAAATAAGATATCAAACAGTGCCTGACATATGGCAAATATTCAATATCATCACTATTTTTTTTCTCTTTCTCTCCCTTGAATAACTTCCCCTTTGGAGCATGAGTTCTTCATTTATTTATTTATTTACTTTTTATATCTATTTGACATACATATGTACTGTAACAGCATGCCAGGCAATCTTCTCACTTCTATACACACAACAACTCACTTAATCTTTACCACAAATGTATAAGGTGGAGTCAATAAAACCCACACTATAAAAACAAGGAAACTGAGCTACAGAGAGGTTAAGCAACTAGTGAAAGGTGAAGTTAGGATTTGAAGACAAAAATGTGTGCTTTCAGTCACTAACAGTGGGTCATCCACTGAGGACAGAGAGGAGGAATGTTTGTCTCTGTTTAATGGGGGTCTAGGGAGTCCCTGACGCGCAGGAAGAATCAGCAATACAGCTTTCTCAGACCCTCACGCCTACATTTATCATAGGCACTGATGGAATTCATATTCTCAATTAAGAATCTACATGAGAGATTGGGGACAGGGAGAGTAGCCTCTTGGCTTCCTGCTCTACTCATCCACATGGAGACCAAAGATCAAGTACAATCATACAAAGGTAGAGAGCATCCATTCCATTTACCAGGTTCAGAACCAAACAGTTAGAAGCTCCATGTTGGAGGATCTTGTCTAATCCCTAGTCTGCTTTCACTTCTCCACTTATTTTCAGTCCCTGCTCCTGACACAGTTGGATATCTTTTCATGAGTCTTTTTCGGTTGCCTGAGAAATGATGAGCTTTAGGGACTGCTGGATTTAGGGCTCTAACCTTGTTACCAGTATTTAGCTACTCTTCCATCTATTGGATCTGCCTTTTAAAATTTTGGCTATATTCTCTGGTTTCTTCCTTCACGTAGTGAAACGGCTATGTCAACTCCAGATTTTAGGTCTTCTCAGTCTAATAGTTCATGGGAAAGAAATTCTAGCCAAAGTTTCATCATAATGCATTATATACCACCTACAAATGCATCAACATAATCACTTTGAACAAAAGTAACAAAATGGTGGAATTAGACAGACAGCATCACCCTATGTACATGTATGATTACACGAATGGTATAAATCTACACTGTGCACAACCATTGAAATGAAAAGTTGTACCCTATTTGTGTACAATGAATCAAAATGCAGTCTGCAAAAATAATTTTTAAAAAAAGAAAAGAAAAAGTGTGAAACAGTGAAGAAAAAAAATCATGTCCATACAAACCTGCACATGCATGTCTATAGCATATTTGTGTTTAATGGACAAAAAATTGAAAGCAACCAAGATGTCCTTCAATAGGTGAGTGGAATAACAAACTATGATACAGCCACACAATGGAGTATTATTCAGTAATAAATAGAATTTAGCTATTATCAATATACACTCAAGATTTATTAGCTACCACTTATTAATATACATTCAAGATTCATTTGTGTCACAAGAACGCATGGATTGATCTTCAATGTATTTAAAAAAAAAAAAAGGAACATAAGGTGTTGATTGATTTAGACCATGGCCAAGTGCTTCACCTCTGGACAAAGACGAAAAGATGGGCGTCTCTACAAACAAATGCTACATGACATAGACTTCATAAATGTTCCTTCAGGACTTAAAATCAGCATACCACAGTGACAGGGACACATCGCTGTTCACACCCCCTCAATTCACAACAACCGGGTATCTTTGCCCCTCAAAGTCTCCCAGTACTGGGTGGGATAGACTGGGGAGTGCTGAGGAACTGAGATCCGGTGTCTTCCCTGGAGTGCAAGTGCCCTTGTGTAGCCCAGGGAGCATCTCCCCACGAGCTCTCATGGGGTGCCAGCTATTATGGGGCTTTTCGCCCTTGGGATCCAGAGACTCTGTGGTTCAGGCAAAATGTTCCTTGTACCCACCTCAGTCTCTGGATCGAGTGCTCTCTGGGAATTTTTTCTCAGCTGTTGGTAACTTTCTCCACAAGTTCCCACGGCCCCATCACAGCTGTGCAAGCTGCACAGGGGCAGCTCTCAGCTCCTGGGAACATGTTGCTCACGGGCCAGGGTGTTCCACACGTCTGTTATGGTTTGGAGGTGAGGTGTCCCCCAAAAGCTCACATGTGAGACTACGCAGGAAGGTTCAGAGGAGAAATGATTGGGTTGGAAGAGTCTTAATGAATGAGTGGATTGATCCCTGGTGGGATTAATTGAAGCGGTAGCTGGAGGCAGGTGGGGGTGGCTGGAGGAGGTGGAGAGGGGCATGGCTTCGGGGTATGTTTGTATCCGAGTGGAGTCTCTCTCTGCCTCCTCTGCCATCCTCTTCCACCGTGACATTAGGCCTCACCTCCAGCCCAGCCTTCTGTAGACTGAGACCTCTGAAACGGCCAGCCCTCAGCTCACCCTTTCCCCCTCTCTAACTGCGCTGCTCAGGTCACTCAGTGACAGCAGCGGAAAAGCTGACCAAGACACCCCATGGACGGCTTTCCCCTCTGCAGACCTCTCTGGGTTTGTTTTCACTGTGACGCTTGCCCCACCAACTCTGGTCCCTCAAATCAGCCTTCCTCTGTAAACCCCAGGTGTCCCCAGGTGGACATCTAACTTCCTTCCCATGGCCCGCGTCTCCTGTCTGCGGGGCTGAGCGGGCCCGGCTCTGAGGTGCTAATTCTTATGCTCAAGTTACCGACTTTCTGTAGCTCCAGGAAATTTTCTTTTAAAAAATTGCAGTTTAGTATTATGCTTCAGTTAGGGTCCTTGGTTACTCACCTTGCGGAGCAGAAGCTCTCCCACTTTACAAGCCAGGGCTGAGGAGCCTCCAGCAGTGGTTCCTCTCTCCCCCGCCATCTTGCCTTCTTCTCCTGTCTGCTCTTAAAGGAGCCTTGGACCACTTTCATTATGTGGCACCTTAACAATGATGTTACCTGTGCCTTCTCACAGAAGGGTGCCATCATTTCTTTAGGGGAAACTTCATGGACTATTCTGCCAGGTCATAAGGCTTATCTGTCTTCACCTTTAATACATAATGCCGAATTGTTTACCAAATTGGTTACCAAATTGGTTAAAACACCATATATTCTCACCTAAAATGTGTGTGTGTTTCAATAGATTCACATTTTTGTCAACATCGATACTGAAATACTTTTCTTTTAATCTGTATTTTAGCACAGTTTTAGTTTTGCAGAAAACCGTGAAGAAAGTAGAGAATTCCTAGTCTACCCCACATCCACCTGTTCCCATTATGTACTTGAGTATATTTGTTTCATTTAATGACTCATACTGAAACATTACAATAAACAGAAGTTCACACCTTGCTCAGATTTCTATAGTTTTCACCTGATGTCCTTGTTCTGTCTTGGAATGTCATCCAGGATTCCACACTACATGCAGTCACCTGGTCTCCTTAGGTTCTTGGCTTGATAGTTGCTCTGACCTTTATTAAGATTTTTCTTTTCTTTTTTTAAATTAGAGCTTTATAGTTATACATGGTAGTTGAGTTCATCTTGACAGAATCATACACGAGATCAGAATCACACATGAAGCCCATTATGGTGGCACATGTCTGTAATCCCTGCAGCTCCGGAGGCTGAGGCTGGAGAATTGGGAGTTCAAAGCCAGCCTCATCAACATACCTAGGCTCTAAAGCAACTCAGTAAGACCCTGTCTCTAAATAAAATATTTTTTTAAAAAGGCTAGGGATGTGGCTCAGTAGTGAAGTGCCCCTGGGTTCAATCCCTGATGTTAAAAATGGGAAAAAAAATCGTACATGAGATTAAAAGTAGCAGTATCAGATGAGAGAAAACTGCAGCAGAGAACCCTCTGTAGAAAGTTTACACCATGAGGTAGGGATGGAAAGAAGGTGAGAGATGGATGGACTTATCTGGCGTGGAGAAATGAGAGTGATCACTGAAAAAGCAAACATCTTTAATAACAGACTACAAAATAATGCTCTATAGCTTATATCTGTTACAAAAACGTAACAGATAGGATAGGGAAGTGATTTAAACTTTGTAGTTTTCCACCCCATTCAAAATAGCCTCAAAGAAAAAAAAAAAAAACTTGGGAATCAATCTCACAAAAGAGGTGAAGGATCTCTACAATGAAAACTACAGAACTCTAAAGAAAGAAATTAAAGACCTTAGAAGATGAAAAGATTTCCCATTCTCTTGAATAGGCAGAATTAATATTGTCAAAATGGCCATACTACCAAAAGCATTATACAGACTTAATGCAATTCCTATTAAAATCCTAATGATATTCTTCATAGAACTAGAAAAAGCAATCATGAAATTCATTTGGAAAAATAAGAGATCCAGAATAGCCAAAGCAATCTTTAGCAAGAAGAGTAAATCAGGAAGCATCACAGTACCAGACCTTAAACTATACTACAGAATGATAGTAACAAAAAAGTATGGTATTGGCACCAAAACGGACACATAAACCAATGGTATAGAACAGAAGACAAAGAGACAGACCCACATAAATACAGTTATCTCATACTAGACAAAGGTGCCAAAAACATATCTATTCAGAAATAGATAGCTTCTTCAACAAATGATGCTAGGAAAACTGGAAAACCATAAGAAGCAAAATGAAATAAAACCCCTATCTCTCACCCTGCACAAAAATCAACTCAAAGTGGATCAAAGACTTAGGCACTAGAACAGAGACCCTGTGCATAATAGAAGAAAAAGTAGGCCCAAATCTTCACCATGTCAGCTTAGAACCTGACTTGCTTAATAAGACTCCTAAAGCTCAAGAAATACATCAAGAATCAATAAATGGTATGGATTTAAACTAAAACACTTCTGATCAGCAAAGAAAATAATCAATAATGTAAAAAGAGAGCCTACAGAATGGGAAAAAAATCTTTATCACATGCACCTGCGAGTATTAATCTCCAGTATATATAAAGAATGCAAAAACTTAACACCAAAAAAACAAATAACACAATAAATGGACTAAGGAACTTAACAGACACTTCACAGAAGAAATACAATCAATCAATAAAAAAATGAAAAATTGTTCAACATCTATAGCAATTAGAGAAATGAAAATCAAAACTAAGATTTCATCTCACTCCAGGCAGAATAGCATTTATCAAGAATACAGCAATAATAAGTGTTGACAAGGGTGTGGGGAAAAAGGTATACTCATACATTGCTGGGGGGAATGCAAATTGATTCAACCATTATGGAAACAGTATGGAGATTCCTCAGAGAACTTGGAATGGATCCACCATTTGATAGGCTATCCCACTCCTTGGTTTATACCCAAAGTACTTAAATCAGCATACTACAGTGATACAGTCACATCAATGTTGACAGCAGCTTGGGCTGGGGCTGTAGCTCAGTGGCAGAGTGCTTGTCAAGCATATGGGAGTCACTGGGTTCAATCCTTCCCATCACATTAAAAATAAATAAATAAACAAATAAAATAAAGTCATGTTGTTCATCTACAACTACAAAAAAATTTTTTTTAAATGTTAACAGCAGCTTAACTCACAATAACTAAACTATGGAACCAACCTCTAGGTACCCTTCAACAGATGAACAGATAAAGAAAATATGGTAGATATACACAATGGAATATTACTCAGCCTCAAAGAAGAATTTGATTATGGCATTTGCAGTAAATGAATGGAGCTGGAGAATATCACACTAAGTGAAATAAGTCAATCTCCAAAAAACCAAGACCAAATGTTTTCTCTGATACGTGGGTGGATGCTAATTCACAATAAGCTGGGGAGGGGTGGCATTGCTAGAGAAGAATAGAGTTACTTTGGGTCAGACAGCGGGGAGTGAAAGGAGGGGAGGGTTTTGGGGAGAGAAAGGCTAGTAGGATGAATCAGACATTATTACTCTATGTGCATATATGATTACACAACCAGTGTGATTCTACATCATGTACAACCAGAAGAATGAGAAGTTATACTCCATATATGTATGATGTGTCAAAGTGCATTCTACAGTCATTTATATCTAATTAGAGCAACAACAACAGCAAAGAATAAATAACTGAAGCTGAAAAAAAAAAAGAAATTCCCATGTGATCTGAGCAAACCTCCTTTCTTGGACTATTTCTTCATTTTATATGAAATAAAGGATTGAATGAGGTCACTAAAGTTCCTCCGAATAAATAATGGCTCTAATTGTGTATTTTTAAGCACAAGAAAATCTGTCCTATTGAATCTCAGCACCAGGTTAACAGAAATTAGTCAGGTTTAGAGTTGCCAGTATAAAGAATAGTCTCTTTCTTTGACCAGGAAATCTGGGTCCAAGGAATGGAATTGCCTGTAGTTCTGGGTGAGGATGGAGACAAAGGGTATGTCTCCTGGGGGGATTCCCATCATTCATTTATTTAACAGTCCCATAATATTTCCCACTAAAGACCCAATTGAAGGCTGGTTAGGCACTGAGTTCAATCCTCAGCACCACATTAAAAAAAAAAGGTCTAAAAATATTATTTAAAAAAAAGACCCAATTGACATTCAGTTGCTGTAAGACAAGCTCATAGTTAGGCTATGATGGGAGACCTATTCCAAGACAAAGTCCATATCTGATTCATCCTTGACACCCAATGTCTAGAATGGAGCTTTGCACATAGTAAGTACCCAATACAGTGAGGATACAGTGAGAACTGTTCTACCCTTTTTAGTTGAAAGAGCAGATCATTCTGATTAGCTGCTCCCTAAGGATAATTTGGTTCTGCAAATAGCTGTTTCTTCCTGGGCTCCTGAGATCACTGCTAGATATCAAAGGTCTTCTTACTTAGATCGACTCAAAAACACTTTGAGAAGAAGTCAACAAAATTAGGTCATCTGGGGATTGAAAAGTATCAGGCTGTAGTTGATGATTTGTGTTTGTACCACTTGCATGAATATCAAAAACACTTGTCAGAAGATAAAAAAAAAAAAAAAAAAAAAAAAAAAAAAACACCCAGGGGTTGCTTCTCTTTCAGAATTAATCTTCCATAAATAAATTTTCTGTTAGAGGCCAGCTAGTCGAAGGCAGGGGTGAACTTCTATGAGACAAATTTTAGCATTCTTCCTCTTAAAGAAATATTCGAGAATCAATATCACTTAAAATATTATCACGGAATATAACTGTAATTTTTTCAAATATTAAATCATGAACACTTTCTAACAAACAGCAAAGTTGAAAGTCTTTCACAATGAACCTAAAAATATCTACCATGTCCTATTACAAATGTTTTATATATGCTTTATTTTAGATCCATTGATTCATTCTTCCATCCGCCAATCAACTTTTTATTTGTAAGCATTTCAAAATCAATCACACACATTCACAGACTTTTCCCTAAACATTTCAGAATGCATACATAACTTCCTAGAAAACTGTAGAATATTGTATAGATCACCTCAGGGATTACGTAAAGTGAGAAAGTATTCTTTCCCCAGTGTGGGTTGCTGCGCAAAATACATATTCATTATCAGAAAGGGAGCCAAGTGTTTCTGATTCCTTATATTCCTTTTTGTAATTTATCCTTTTTAGTTATACATAACAGTAGAGTCCATTTTGATATAATTATACAAGCATGAACTATATGGACCCCATGAAATAATTAGGACCCTATTCTTGTGGATTTATACGATGGTTGGGATTCATGTGAAAACTCTGTCCCATTCATTCCACGGTTTTTCCTTTTCCCATCTTCCTCCCTTCTCTTCATTCCCCATTGTCTCATCTACTGAACTTCTCTTCTTCCCCTGACCCCCCCCTTAACACCATGCCTTGGCATTTACATTAGGAGTATTCAATTAGAAGTATAGAACATGCTTACTACTGTGTTTCATTAAGACAAAGGTGGCTTTGAAGAACAGAAAACCTTTCATAAAAGGTAAGCACATCTGCTGATTCATGGGTCATGAGCAGGATTTCAAAACTAACACACCTAGGCCAGCATCCACAGGAAATGCTTTAGTAATGAATTTTCAGATCCCATTTTAATATTTTATGTGTGTTTCTCCCTCACTCAATACTTATCTGTCATTACTAACCGGAATTAGTGAAAATATCTATCACGACCCCAAGTCCTTGCTCATTGCTTTTTTATCTGATGCTCAAAAATTATATATAAAATAAATATAAAAATCACTTCCTTTCCCCACTAGTAATATGCTTCCATTCTCTTCCTCTCCTGGCAGTATTTTAATTACTGGGTGCACATCTTGCAATGGATAATATGTGTAATCTGATAACTTTTTCTTCCTGCCCTGTAAGTTTTAGAAGTTATAGTTCATGATTAAAGGAAAGAGAATAAGTATTCAGATAAGAACTAGTTAGTTGCTTCAAAAATCAATACCCATGCAATAGAGTTTAGATGATCAGATTTTTGGCCCATGAGTCAAGACTCCAAGTGACAATATGCTAACCTATGCCTCATCTACCATCATCATGATTCTCAATTTTGCTTTAAGTTACTATAGAACAGAATCTCATAACCTGGAAGAACAATTCAGAATCTCCAGGTTAGCGGATTTTTCTCAACTACTGAATAATAGGTTGAGAGGGCATGAGTCTTAGATTTACCAATGTTTTTACAATAATTAAACGTAAGCTCACTGTGAGCTGGGACTGAAGCTGCTATTGCCTAAGACTGGCTGTTCAGCAGCTAACAAAAGGCCTTGTATGTCATAAATATTCTATAAATATTTTGACTGTATACATTTTAACTATTACCTACTCTTAACTGCAAACCCATTATGAAATATGTAAATGCAACATGCTTTGACATGATAATTATATCAGAGACTAAAGAAAAAATCTGCAAGCAAAATCTACAGAAGTATATAAAATAGGTACTGCTTTAATTTTCTAGAGCTACAACAAATTACCAACCATTGGCTAAAAGAAAAGAAGGAGAAGAATCTTTTACAGTTCTATAGGCCAGAAGTCCAAGATCCAAGGATTGGCTGGCCTGTGCTCCTCCTTCAGGCTCAAAGTGAAAATTCTCCCGTGACTCTGTCAGCTTTGGGTAGCTTTAGACAATCCACGTGACTGTGTTACTGTTTCTGCTTCCATCTTTACCTGACCTTCTTCTCCAGATCCGTGTCTCCTCTTCATCTCTGAGCTTCTCTGTCTTTCTCTTATATGGACACTTCTCTTTGGACTTCGGGCCCCCAGGTAATCAACATCATCTTGAGATCCCTAACTTATTTACTTCTGCAAAGACCCTTTTTCAGTTAGGGTCACATTCATAGTTTGAAAGGATTAGGACATGGACATAATTCATGGGGGGGCACCTTCAGCTCCCTATTCATTCAATATTGTTATTCATTCCTAGTACTTATAATGCCATTTAAAGCTTTTAACCCATTTTAGCAACCGTTGAGAAATACAACGTGCTGCATATATACTATGCCCAGCCTGATATATTTTTAACTGAACTTGTAATTTCTCTTTCTTAATATCTTTACTATATATGCTCTATCTGTACCTCAAATCTATACAAAAACCGATCATATTATTATTATAGAGAAAATTCCAAAATTTACCACCAATAAAAATAAATTCGTACTACTATAAAATCTAAAGCTGCGCCGGGGCAGTGGCACACACCTGTAATCCCAGTGATTTATGAGGCTGAGGCAGGAGGATCGCAAGTTTGAAGCCAGCCTCAGCAACTTAGTGAGGCCCTCAGTAACCTAGCAAGACCCTGTCTCCAAGTAAAATACAAAAAAGGTTGCGGATGTAACTCAGTGGTTAAGTACTCCTGAGTTCAATCCCCTATACGAAAAAAAAAAAAAAAAAAAAAGTCTAAAGTTGCACTTCTAATTAAAGAAATATGCTTGTCAGCCTTTGCTCTTCAACAATGCCCACATGTGTATTCAAAGTATGGAGATGTGGGCATTTATTTCAATTACATGAAATACTTGATAGGGAGGGATTCAGTTACCTTGACGAAATAGTGTCCTAGCATTTCATTACTTCAGGCTCAAGGAAGCACAGTCTCCAGTAGTAAAATGAATTTATCCATTTAAAAGCTATTGACTGATTACTTACTGTATCTAATTGGAGAAAGCTACACATACCCCCAATTCTCTATTCCACCTATTCCTCACAGGGTAGGAAAGAATGACCCAGATGGTGGTATAAACGGACGTACAAAAGTAGGAGGCAACTTCTGGACCTAGTTCAGCACCAGTGGATAGAAGAGTTGAACTGGAAAAATGACATGGTCCTAATTTTAGACTGGCCTGGGCTTTTCAAGCCCTAAAAATGAACTTATTTTCAAACACCCAGAGAAGCAATGTGATCTTCCCATTATTGAGTGGTACAGAATTACACGTACCAAGGTACTTTAAAATATGGATAGAGAAAAATGAGGGGACTCCCTGTCTGCATCCTACGGAATCCAGCCCCACGTGTGGGTTTCAGGTTCACCACCACGAATGGAGATGAGCACTCTGAAGGAAAGGGACAGAGTCCCATGGAGCAGTGGCCAAGGTGCTTGAGTTGGCCTGGAGCCCAGAGGCTTTGCTGCAGCAGTGACATGAGACCTGAGATGAAAAGAGTGAGTCAGATTAACTCATAAAGGGGGAGAACGGGAGCGCCGGATAAGAGAACGGCCATGTGTGGCATCTGTAGAGGCAAGTGACTGGTCAGTAGTGGAGCTGTGACAGTCGAGGCCCTGAAGATGACCAGTGCAGGTGGCCTCAGAAGGCAAGGGGTGAAATAAAGGGATAAAACAGGAGGCTCAGAAGATGGCCAGGCCACTGCCTCCCTCTGTCTCCAACCCCTTGAGTGAGTGTGCCAATGTCCAGGGAGGTAGGGAGGTGCACACTTGAGTGGACACTTCCCTCAGCGGACAGCAGGGTGGGGCATGCTGGAAGAGCAGCACTACTTACTCAGTTCGACTTGGCAATTACATGCTCTCCTTCCTCGGATCCCTTAGGACACCTCATTGTATTTTCTTTCATTCATTTTAATCTGTCTTGTGATACTATCTTTGGTATCTATGAGTAATCCCCGTTATTAAGTTATAAACTTCTGGCCTAGCCTTATTTTTTTTTTTTTTTTTTTTTTTTGGCACTGGGAATTGAACTCAGGGGCACCTGACCACTGAGCCACATCCCCAACCCTATTTTTTTGTATTTTATTTAGAGACAGGGTCTCACTGAGTTACTTAGTGCCTTGTCGTTACTGAGACTAACTTTGAACTTGCAATCCTCCTGTCTCAGCCTCCCAAGGCAGTGGGATTACAGGTGTGAGCCAGCAGGCATTCTAATAATAAATAAAAACAGAAAAGGATTGCAAATACCAAGTGCATGTGTGGATTGGTAGCAGACAATCAGGTCCTGGTGTTTGGGCCCTGGTATCATTTCAAAGTGCTGTAAAGATGTGTACTAGGGGGTGTGGATCAGTGGTAGAGTGCTTGCCTAGCATGCACAAGGTTCTGGGTTCCATCCTCAGCACCAACCTACAAACAAAGCAGGGGGGCATCTGCTGGCTGTAGTTTAATGACCTCAGTTCACTTGCTAGCCAGGCACAGGGGCACATGCCTGTAATCCCAGCAACTTGGGAGGCTGAGGCAGGAGGATTCCAAGTTCAAAGCCAGCCTCAGCAACTTAGTGAGACCCTGTCTCAAAATAAAACATAAAAAGGGCTGGGGATCTGGCTCCGTGGTAAAGTGACCTGGGCTCAACCCCCCAGTACCAAAGGGAAAAAAAATGCATGAACTATACTTCTGGTCCTCAGAGATTTTGCCTCTTTACATATCAGCATTTTTTCATAGCTGCCATTCCTACCTCTGTATGATGTATTTTGGTATTTCATGACCTTGTTTCAAATATCCAATATTCCAGGCTTTCCTTATTAATTTATTGGTATTCATGAACACATACATGTATACCATACTTGATACTTGAAGGTACTCAAGACACTGTGGGAATAAATGAATAGTTCTTTCACCAATACAGGCATGTTACTTGGACTTTCTGAACATCAGTATCCTGATGGTGCCAATAATCATACCTATCTCCACCCATTTAGTACCTGTCTAGTTAAACTGCTCTGGACTTTTCAAATCCTAAAACTGAGCCTATTTGCAAAGACTCAAGAGCATTCAGAGGAGCTATGTGATCTTCCCAAGATATGGTGGTAACAAATTACACACACACACACACAATGGTACTTAAAAACATAGACAGAGAAAAATGGAGATCAATGAGATCAATGACATAAGGTAATATATAGGCCCTGGATCAATGTCAGCAACTGTTGTTATTTCTGTGAATATACTGATTGTACTAGGGTAGTCCAGAAAATGGAACCAATAGTGTGTGCAGGAATATAAAGAGGAAGGAACAGGGATGGAGGCATGAAGGGAGGCTGGGAGCAATGGGGAAAAGAGCGAGAGAGAGTAAGAGGATGAGATTGATTCATTAAGGAACTGGTTCATGCAATATTGAACAAGTTCAAAGTCTGCAGGGTGAGTGGCAGGCTGGAGACCAGAAAGACTGAGTTACAAGTTCATGTCTAAAGGCTGTCAGATTTCTTCCTGCTAGGCAGAGATCCAGTCTTTTGTTCTATTTAGGCCTTCAAATTGGATATGACCCACCTCCATCATGGAAGGTAATCTGCTGCACTCAAAGTCCACTGATTGCAGTGATAATCACATTCAAAAACACCCTACATCCCAGAACAGCCTGCAATCCCAGGCACCGAGGAGGCTGAGGCAAGAGGATGGCAAGGTTCAAGGGCCTCAGTAACTTAGAGACCCTCAGCTACTTAGAAAGATAAAAAATAAAAAGGATGAGGATTAGCTCAGTGGTTAAGCACCTCTGGGTTAAATACTCAGTAAAAATAATAATAATAATAATAATCTCTCAAACAACAAACATCCAGAATGATATTTGACTAAACATCTTAGCGCCCATCTATATTTCCTTAAATCGTGCATAATCTTTAAAAGACAGCAAAGAACAAAATGACCTCACTTCTACCTAGCATTATACAACATGCTGTGCACAATCCAAAAGGTATTCTTTTCCTGAGAAGAGCATGCAAAGGCTTTGGATAAAGTTTACTCTTCTCCGTGACATCTCATAACTTAAATATGTTATGTAAAGTTAACACCATTTTAATATTGTGAAATAAAGCCCATACATCTTACATCACATAAGAAAATAATAAGAGGAGAAAGAATTCAAGATATTTGCAGAATAAGCATACCCACCATCATAACCAACACAGGAAGGTGTACTCATGTCAACTAGTTCTAGCTCCTATCACTGATCCTGTATGTGGTCAAAGCTGGTGTTTATAACTACCTCCATTCCACATGAAATTTGCCCTTTGTTGACCATGGTCCTTAGTCTGGTGAGATGACCCAAACCTTCATTCCAGAAGGGTCTGGGCCATTTGTTGTCCCACCTGGATTGGATGTTGTAGTTTTCCATTGACCCTTATCACAAGTCATAGTAAAGACTATCCAAGGACCTACGGGGTGTCCTCTATTCCAGACGGACTTTTCTCTACTTCCATTATGGAGTAACAATTTCTCCTTGGTATTCAGGATCAATCAGTCCAGTCACTAAATCCCTTCTTTACCAGCTGATTCAAGCCCTGAGGAGCCTGAAGGGACCAGACAGCAGTTTCAAGTTCCAGTTCGGTGAGATCTTTGTCTTTTGATGCAAGAATTCCTCCCTCTAGTACTAAGACCTTGGAGGTCAGCAAAGCAGCAGGTCCTGACTCCAATGATAGGGATGGTGGTGGTAGCCTAGTACATCCAGTCCTATGTACTTTGATTTATTTCAATAATGAAATAGTTAATCCATTGGCACTAATGTGTATGACACTTCAGGTATTTTGAATCCTGTAATTACTTACAGAAAATCACTACTAACAGTGATGGCCACCATTTACTGAGTGTCTATCGAATACATCATTTTGGACAGTGCTGCACAGATATTAATTTGATTCATGTGTCAAAACTGCAAGGCGGTTGTGCCAGCCCATTTTAATAGTTATGAAAAGTAAAGTTCAGATGTCAATAAGCCAAAAGCACATTGCTTATAAATGTCAGAGCTGGAATTGGACATTATGTCTAGCTCCATGATTAAAAAAAATGGAATAATAAATTTTTGTGATTTCTTTAAACTGCTTCAGGAAATACTTTCCATGTCAAATTCCAAACAAGCTCCTTCTCTTCCTGCTCCCACGAACAACTTATTCTAACATGACTTATAGTATATTGAAATTTACTGTTTAGTCACCAATTTTTTCCCCAACATTCTGATTCTTCTTTATAGTCAAAAAGAATGGGATCTATGTCCAGATTCTCTTCTATTTAGCACAAGGTCAAACACATTGAGGGCAGGGAGAAAAGAGGAAGGAGGAATGGCTAATATCCACACATTCACCCCTACATATACTCAGGTACTTACCCTGAACTGCAAGTTTAGTCATCCAGTTCTAATGACTTGGAAATTGTTACACAAATGGTATGATTGGAAGGCAGGTAAATAGACTCCTGGACTGAATTTCAAGAAATCTGGGATCTAATACTGGATCTTACTCATAAATATTTGTGATACTTGTCTTCTTGTCTCTAAATTAAAATCATTGGTCTAGCTTATCTCAACACACTCTTGCTTGTTTGGACATCTTATGATTCTTTGGTTTAAATCAATTCTTTCCTCCTCCCTGTGTGTATATTGCACTATCCTTCTCAGCTTGCCCTGTGGATAGGGAAAAATCATGGGACTAGGTCCAGTGGTGAAAGTGATGTACATGGAACCCTCTCGTTCTCTCTCTCTCTCTGCTATAGCAGTCAGAGAAGTAGCGTGTAAAGATGGCAGAGCAATAGATGGAAGTGGAAGGAGACTTCTTTTCCGTGTGCCACAGCTTGGAAAGGAACTTCCCTGGACAGGATTTCCATTAAAGTAAAAAAAAAAAAAAAAAAAAAATCAGGGGCTGGGGTTGTGGCTCAGTGGTAGAGCTCTTACCTAGCATGTGTGAGACACGGGGTTCAATTCTCAGTACTACATAAAAATGAATGACTAAAATAAAGGTATCGTGTCCATCTACAACTAAAAAATTAAAAAAAAAAAAAATAGATTCTGGGCCTGCCCTCTAAAGTCCAATAACTTCATTAAGTTGAGAAGCATGTGAATGAGAAGCAAAGAAATAACGATTTTTTAAAATCTGAGATCCATGGTAAGTATGATCACTGGCACATGGAATTATCTTGAAGTAGATATATGGAGATCCTACCAGGATATTTGATATAATTTTGTTACGGAAGAAACCTGAGCATGGAGGTGGGGGGGGGGGGCAAAAAGTGTCACAGCTTCAGATTTAAAATGGCTGTTGGCCATTAAAACTCCCATGGTGTAAGAAAGTTGTGTGGCACCCTGTAAGGACACAGGCCCCAGGGACTACTTTGAATGTAGCCAAGAAATAGAATGGGAAGAAACCCCAAAAAGAACAAGTATGGGGAAACAGAGAACAGTGCCAAGGAGAAAGCCCAGTGCAAAGGTAGGGTCACAAGAGGGAAGGAGAAGGGGGCCTCTTGGAAGATAGGAGACTCACAGCAGCTGGGCCCAAAGCCAAAATCGTGTGAGCCAGAAATGAACCTTTATGTGTCCAGCCCCAGAGTTCTGGGGGTGGTGTGTCATTTAGGCAGAGACCAACTTAACTTGACTATTACAGATAAATCTTCCATGTGGGTAAACCCATAAGCTATTTCTGACCAACTATTCAGCTGGTCATTAATTTGGGGCACCATGAAAATGGACAGCTAGTTCTCACTGACCAGAATTCCAGAAAAAAGATGAAGGACAGGGGGAAAAGGACCCCTAGTAACATAAAGCAAACTGAGTCATTTGTCTTCTCCAAGACTTGGAGCTAATAAAACTTTCCAAAGTGTTTCCGTAGGACATGTGTGGTCATGATGCAGTTTCATTTTAAAAGAATTATAAGAAAACTGAGGTGATATGTACTTTGTTCTCTCTGAGATCAGAGTGTATGCATCTATATGAGTGTGTGTGTGTGTGTGTGTGTGTGTGTGTGTGTGTGTGTGTGTCCCCTCCAGGGACATTAATAAATCTTCTTACAGTTCGATGTGACTTTTATAAACTAATTCCTCCATTACATGGAGTGTTACATGGAGACGTTATGAGACTCATATGAGATCAACACTCAAGCAACTGAAATCCAGTCTGCCTTTTGGTAAGAACCCAGGTTTGTTATTTAGCAGTGATTAAAAACTTAGGAGCCACCGTGCTTTAAGTGGCAATGCTTGAAGATGTCAAGATTATATCCCACTGGAGACCAAGCCCACTAACATGCAAGGGGCCTCTGAGAATCTTGTACAGCTCTGTTCCTGATCTCACAGACAGGAAGTGCCAAAATACTGACTCTAAAAAAAAAGTAAGACTCCTTATCCATTTATCACAGGAATCAAATGCATTGTCTTCGGTCCTTGGCAATTGGTGCTTTGTTTTGTCTGTCTTCCCTTCCAGATGACCCTAGAGAGGATTGGGATTTTTTACATATAGTGAATCAATATTCAGGAGGCAAAGTATCGGTATGGCAAACTGCAGTCTCAGCTGAGTGAGTAGATCATACCATATCCATATACTGTATTTCAATTATCTTCCTTCATTCTGTGTGTTTCAAATATGGGAAGCTTGCAGGCCCTTCTTTTCTGGTGGCCACACATGTATCAATGGCAATACATACCTGCTGTTTAATGAGAATTTATGACTTGCTATATATTGTTCGTCTAAGAGCTGTAGCATATATGTTTGCTTTATAAAACATACTATTTCCCATTTTTTTTAATGAGGGGAAAAATCAACATTGAAACAGCCAGAATGCCAGGCCTTTCTCCAAAAAGATCACCAAAGCTTACAAATAGAACCACCATGACAGGCAATATAAATATAAACCAGAAAGCTATAAGCAAAACAGGAAAAACCTTTTTTTCTCCATTTGGTCTGAATCCTCTCTACACAAGATTACAGTAGTATTAACCAGAATTGAGTGCTTCTACCCTTGCATCCATATGAAAACAGTACTTCTGAAAATTGACTCTTCAATAGAAGTGTACAGGAGTCCAGTGGCTTGAGACTGAAACAATTCAAGTCTCTGTTAGGTACAATTCCTTCAGAGTTTGAAATCAGTCTCAAATAGGAATTTGCAAACACACATTTTCAAAATGACTTGTTCAAATAAGTCCTAAAGAACTTAGTGAGTTAGAAACACTCTTATTTCAATCATGGAAGGAAGGAAGGAAGGGAGGAAGGGAGGAAGGGAGGAAGGGAGGAAGGGAGGAAGGGAGGAAGGGAGGAAGAAAGGGAGGAAGGGAGGAAGGAAGGAAGGAAGGAAGGAAGGAAGGAAGGAAGGAAGGAAGGAAGGAAGGAAGGAAGGAAGCTAGTCAGCCAGCTAGCCAGGCAGGCACTGTCACACACACCAGTAATCTCAGAGACTCAGGAGGCTGAGGCAGGAGGACTGCAAGTTCAAGGACAACCTCAGAAACTTAGCGAGGTCCTAAGCAACTTAGTGAGACCCTGTCTCAAAAAAAAAAAAAATTTTTTTTTAAAGAGGCTGAGGATGTGGTCCAATAGTAAAGTGCCTCTGGGTTGTATTACTAATACCAAAAAACAAAAACAAACAAACAAACAAAGAAGTGCCAATTTGCAACAGCTTGAGTTCAGTTTCTGTAATACTTGGGAAGCAGTTTGATATTTATTTAGGAGGGTGAATTGCCTTCACAGTCACCATGCCCATTTTTCCAATGAAGAAATTGAGTTTCAGAGGTTTAATGATATCCTATATGAGCCAGGATAGCCAAAGTTATACTACAGTAACTAAAACATACAAATCTCCCATCTCAAAAATGTGAAGTATTTTTCTTCCTTACTTCATTTCACTGGTGATTGGGAAGGGGGTTGGGGTTCGGATCAGCAAAGTCACTCAGGACTTAGAGATGTGCTTTCTGTGCAGATGGAGGCCAGGAGCCAGGGAAACCCAGGTGGTCCTTAGAACCTCTGAAGTGGCACCCACTCACTTCCTCCTACACACCACTGACCAGAGCAAAGCCAAAGGCCCCGCCTAATATCATCACAGATGATCCCTGATTTAGGGTTGTTCTAATCTATGATTTTTTGGCTGCCTGATGCTGGGAAAAGTGTTACGAATCCAGGAGAAGCCACAAATGCCCATATATGGTTTGCTTTTTACTTTCATTACATTATTCAATAAATCATGAGATATTCAATACTTCATTATAAAACAGTCTTTGTGTTAGTTGATTTTGCCATACTGGAGGCTAATGGAAGCATCCCAAGAACAGTTAAGGTAGACCAGGCTAGGCTATGATTCATTGTAGGTGAACTGTATTAAATGCATTTTTAAAATTTATTTATTTTTAAAATGTTTACAGACTGCATTTTGATTCATTGTACACAAATGGAGGTATTTCATTTTGTTTCTATGGTTGTACATGATGTAGATTCATACCATTCATGTAATCATTCACGTACATAGGGTGATGATGTCTGCCTCATTCCGTGATTTTTTCATACCTCCCCTCCCTCTCATTTCCTTCTACATAATCTAAAGTTCCTTCATTCTTCTCTCACACCCCCACCCCACAACCCCCATTATATATCACCACCCACCTCTCAGGGAAAACATTCAGCCTTTGGTTTTATGGGCTTGGCTTATTTCACTTAGCATGATATTCTCCAACTCCATCCATTTACCTGCAAATGCCATAATGTTATTCTTCTTTATGGCTGAATAATATTCCATTGTGTATATATACCACAGTTTCTTTATCCATTCCTCTGTAGAAGGGCATCTAGGTTGGTTCCACAATCTAGCTATTGTGAATTGTGCTGCTATAAACATTGATGTGACTGTGTTACTGTGGTGTGCTGATTTTAAGTCCTTTGGGTATAAACCGAGGAGTGGGATAACTGGGTCACAAAAGGTGGGTCCATTCCAAGTTTTCTGAGGAATCTTTACACTGCTTTCCAGAGTGGCTGTACCACCTGCCCTGCCCCCGCTGCAGATAAATGCATTTTCAATTGATGATGTTTTCAATTTATAACGGGTCTATTGGGACACAACCCCATCATTAACCAAGAAGCACATGTACTGTGATTAAAAAAAAAAAAAAAAGGCAAAGGTCTCCCCAGTGGGCCATCTTTTAACTTCCACTCCAAAGCCTTCCCCAGCCCCCTTCTGTTCCAAGGGACTTAATTCCATAAGCTCTGCAGTGAGTTTTCCCGTCTGCCTTGAGAGTGGAAGAAGGCACCTCAAGATTTTCAGTACTGTCACTGTCCCTGCGATGTCACCTCCAGCTCACTGTGCTTCTGGAGTCAAGGCCACCACTTCTCTCTCAAGAGTTCTCTCAGGGCTGGGGAGATAGCTCAGTTGGTAGAGTGCTTGCCTTCAAGCCCAAGTCCCTGGGTTCAATCCCCAGCACTGCAAAAAAAAAAAAAAAAAAAAAAAAAGGAGTTCTCTCTCTATACGATTCCCTTTTCCTGGCTCTGGTTACACTTTCTACCTTTGTCCAAGTGCATTCAGGTTAGAAAGAGCTCCTCTGCCTTTGGACCCTAAATTTTTGTGCTATTACAACTACCTTCTACTCTGCCCTTGTAAATCACAGCTTTGTGAATCACGACGCCTGGACTTACCCTCACCGGGGTGTGCCATCTGTTTCTGCCGGGATTCTCAAAGGGCAATGCGTATTTGTGAATAATGATCCTGAGTTCCACACTGTTCTCTCTTAACACAGTGGCAGAGCAAGAAAGCGGGATTGTGAAGATAGTCTCACTGATCTTTAATGATACTATCAGGAACTATTCTCTGGAAACAAAGAACCTATTTGTTATGTGACTAAAACCAATATATTTCTTACTAGCAAATTTTCCCAAACACATGGTGAAAACTTGAACTCTTTATGGTATTGCTGGAAAAAAATATATATTTGTGTGTGTGTGTGTGCATATGCACATATAAATATATGTATGTGTGTGTGTATATCTATCTATATACATATATATAGTGTGTGTATATCTATATATATAATGTATATATACACACATATATATAAAATGGCATAAATGTATATATAATTTGTTATCTGTTCTTTTCCCACATATTCCTCACAACTAATTTGCCCAAACTAATTCCTAGACAATGGAAATAATAGTAATCTAAGGATGTGCTTTTAGATATCGAATACATAAAACATTGATTATATTGGAGGTTTTTATCTTTTAAAAATATCACTTAATCACAGCTTGTCATACTGACTTTATTGATTTGTTAGCAACCATTGTTCATTAAAATGCCAGAGAGCAAGGAATTCATTTTTAGTACTCTCTTCCGTCTACCAGATTTTTATCTCCTCACAGTATAATTCAAGGTCAAGGGTGTTTATTGGGTTTAGACAGAAAAGCAATCAAAGTAGTTTGGGTTTTAAAACACACAGAGAAAGGGAAGTTTGCAGTTTTTGCTTACCCTAAGGACTGCTGCTTTGATCACAAGATGTGATCTGAAGAGTCTCTGGGTATTTGCTGAGGTTTCAAGGTTTAGAGTGGGAGTACCTCCCCCCATTTTAATTTCACTAGTTGCAGAAAGAGTGATAGTAATTACTGCCTTTTATTCCCTGGCAATTTTGCTTTCTGAGTGACTGCATTTTAAATTCTGTGATCTATCTCCAAGGTAATCTTAAAGTCAACAGACCGCTTAATTCACCACTTTCTGGAGCAGAGGAATCCGTTTAGAAATGTCAACAGCCAGTTTCTCCCCTAATCTTTAAGTTCTTCAGAAGTAAGTGACATAGAATTTCTGTATATGTTTGACCGCTATAAACCCTGGTGGACTTTAAGGCATAACAAGTAAAGAAAAGGTGGTAAACAGAGACTAACTAACTCTTTTGAAGAGAATGTATATGAACTTCACAGAGAAATTGAAATGAACATATGCAAATGACTAACACTTCCCCTAAGTTCATGGGGAAAAAAAAAAAAAAAAGACAAATCCCAGGGAAAGGTTAAGATCAAGCTCACTTAACAGGGAAAAATGTAAATGAAAAATGAGATCGCATTTCTCTTGACCATCGCAATTATAACATTTATATAAATAATATTCAAGTCCTGAGCATATAAGAGAAAATGAGTACTGCTAAGCACTGTTGGTGCAAATTAAATGTTTCTCTTCTGAACTCTAGAAATGTCTATGGCAACAGAAAAATCGAAAAGCACCTATATTTGATCAGGTGCTCCTACTTTTGGTAGCCTCTATAAAAATGAAAGTGCAAATATGCAAGAATATATCTGCAAAAATATGTATTACTTTACAGTAATGGAAATGATGAGAATCAATAGGGATAAAATAAACTGATTACAATGTCAGTTACCATGCAAACAATGATTCAAATCCATCCATAAACACCAATCAAGAAAAGGGTAGTCAAGGGTTTTTACTTGGAAAAAAAAAAAAAAAAAGTTGCCAATACATGTGTATAGAATAACTCTATTTTCTTTTTTAAATCTTTAGTTGTAAATGGACACAATATCTTTATTTTATTTATTTTTACGTGGTGCTGAGGATGTGCCTCACATGTGCTGGGCATACACTCTATCTCTGAGCTACAGCCCCAGCCCTACAATAACTCATTTGTTAATAACAATATGAGAAACTCTCTATATGGGTGGTAGCCAGCCTCTAAGATTTCTCCCAGTCACCATTGCTTGCTGGCATTCACATTCTTATGTATTTTCCCCACCACACACTGTTATTAGAATGCAATACTGGAAGATATGTCAAAGTTCTGCTAGTCTTGCAACACATACCTCTTTTCACATCTTTTCCATCGCAGAGAATAAAAATTAATAATCTATACTAAACAGCATGCCAGGTCATACTTTCTTTTACTTATATGCTAACTTACTATGAGTGTTAAAGAAGAAAATGTGTGCCATGATTCACTTCTGAAATTTACTCTGGTAACTGGGCGTGGTGGCACACACCTATAACCCTGGCGACTCAGAAGGCTGAGGCAGGAGGATCACAAGTTTGAGGTCAGGCTCAGCGACTTAGCAAGGACTTAAGCAATTTTGTGAGACCCTGTCTCAAAATAAAAAGTAAAGTGAGAGCTGGGGTTGTGGCTCAGTGGTAGAGTGCTCGCCTAGCATGTGTGAGGCCCTGGGTTCAATCCTCAGCACCACATAAAAAAATAAAACAAAATAAAGGTATTGTGTCCACCTATAACTAAAACACAATATTTAAAAAATAAAATAAAATAAAATGGGCTGGGAATGTGGCTCAGTGGTTAAGCGACCCTGGGTCAGTTCCCAGCCAAAAAAAAAAAAAAAAAAAAAACAAGAAATTCATGTTGGTGGAATCTAATCCAATGTTCCAGAGTAGAACTGGAGGACATGAAACTTTGCTCAGGTATTAATTATCCATTTATATAATGAATGGTAAATGTCCAAACAGTCAACAAGAGTGTTCACTGGTCATATCACACTGGATATTCTAGGGCCTGTTCTGTGATTTGACTGTGAACCCTCCAAAGCTCAGGTGTTACCAGTGCTATTGCATGGTATGAACAGGTAGGCTTTATGAGGGATTAGACCATGGGCCTCTCTTTCGAGAATGGGTTCAGGTCCCCTTGCAAAAGGCTTGAGAGAGAGAGTTCAAGTCATGTTGCCCTGACACTTTGTGCCACAAGAGAACACAGTATTCCTCCAGTCCAGAGGATGCAGTGTTCCAGGTCATGCTGGAAGCCAAGGCTGGACCTTCACCAGACAGAGTCTGCTGGTACCCTGAACCTGGATTTTCCAGTCACCTCACTTGTGAAAAATACATGTCTACTGCTTATAAATTACCCAGTGTGTGGCATTCTGTTACTGCAGCACAAAGGGACTGAGATAGCCTGAGACTAAGTGACTTGCAGGCTGAATGATGTCACTTCACATCAGCGTCCTTTAGATGCATCTGCAGAGCTGGGTGGCTTAGATTAACTCTGCCTTTTGTTTTGCACAGTACTTTCTAGTTTTTGAAGACAGTGGTACACATGCACATTTCTAAAGTTACAAATGGTAATTATGAGTAGGCCTTTTTTTCAAGCTGTCATATATGCAGAGTAAACACTGGGCTCATGTTTTTAGAAAACAGGATCTGGTATACAATACAGGACAAAATGACTTAAATAAATGAAAACCTGCCATTCTATTCCTTATTCCCAAATCTCATTCTGTGATAATTAAGACCTTGGGGATACATCCCCGTACATTTTATTTTTTACGGCATCCAATTCTTACACTTATTAGAAATGAGAGTTGTGTCTCTTTTATCTGCCTCATGCCGTTCTGAAAGGCATCATGAAGCAACGATGCAAGAGAAAGATTGACAATCCTTCTCTCAGTGCAGTTAAGACCATTATATCTCTTAAATTCTGGCCATTTAAGTTTCAATCAATGCGGCAGGGAAGAGCTGATTTTGTGGACCAGCCAAATGTGTAAGTTGATTTCAAAGACAGAAATGTATAAAATGTTTGAACCACTCAGCAGTTATATAAATTAGGACTATGTATATTGTAAGTGACAGACAATCTGATGGGTCCTGGCTCCAACAGAATATATTGATCATGTAGTGGGAAGCCGAGAAGTTAGGATTACTTCAAGGAAGGTGTTAGTCAAGACTCCTATGACCTCTCTGTTGATAGTCTGGTCCCCTTGTAAATTGAGTTGACTCCATTCTCAGAGACACTTGTTTATTATTGAACCCAGATCACTCCTATAGATATGGCCTTAGAGTCAATAAGGTTTGCATCTAGTAACATAGAGGAACTGGCTTGTATTCAAGTATCTGCTGAATAGGACAGCATCACTGGTGCCAATTGCACTATTTTATCCACTACAACGGTAATCATGTGGCCCAGGTGATGAACTTCAGGTCCAGGCAAGCTCTGGAGCCAAAGGTGGGTTTAAAACCATTAGAATTATAAGGACTGGGAGTTCCAAACCTAGGGCTCTTGAGTCTTCTCAACACACCATCATCTATCAAGTGGCCAAAAAATAGTCCAAAGCATCATAAGGCTTCCAAGGTTGCATGAACAGTTTGATTTCCAAACCCTAGAGACTTCCTAACTGCTTGTCTCATTTCCCTAATTCTCTGTCATTTCTTACCTTCTGAGTTTTCCTGAAGTCCAAGGAGAGAGAAGAGGACACTGATAGTCTGAAACACCCTTTTCCAATGGTGGATGCTAGCATTACAAAAAGCTTAGAGCTTTGAAGACCACTGTCGCCTTATGACCATTGAGTGGTCCATGACAGAAGGCAGCACATCACAGTCTCTGGGCCACACACATCCTGCCACCTGGGTATGTGAAGCTAATGATTTAAGGATTTTTACATTTTTTAAGTGGTTAACAAAATCAAAGTATTTTTATCTTATAGCTCATGACACAGGAAAAAGTGATAGGAATTTCAAGTAAGAGTGTTCATCCATAAATGAATTTTTGCTGAAACGCAGCTACATTCATTCATTTACATATTGCTACCCTTGTTCTTGTGCTACGATACAGAGTTGAATCATTGTACCAGAGAGCATCCAGCCAGCAATGCTGAAAATGTTTACTATCTGGGCCTGTAGAGAAGATGCTTTCTAACCCCAGGGTCAAGGGCAGTTGTTCTTATATTATAGTTACAGCAGTTGCCAGAGCTGCTGATTCCTGGGCCCTTCAAAGAGAGTCTAGGTCCAACTCAGTAATATTTGGTTGGAGTCCAGGAAACTGCACTTTGAACCTCTATAGGTAATTCTGTACACATCTCCTGAAGCCAATATTTCAGGAAAACCACATTTTTCTCATAAAGTACTCTAAGGAGTAGGATCTTGACAATCTACGTTTGGATTTTTCTTTAACACAGCATTTATGCCGGAAGGCAACTTAAGGGCACCAGCAATTATGAACACAAAAATAAGAGCCAAAGGTTATTTTCATTTTAATAACAGCAACCCCTCAAGGGGAGAAAAATCATTGGTTTCTTTCCTGTTTCATTCAGAGGAGTTTTTAGGGATGAGACCCAGACAGGCTGTGGTTTTCTAAATCAATTTTTCATGCTCCTTAGAAGCCAGAGGTTAAATGAAGACAAGAGACGACACTGACCACAGACTAGAGATGGTGGAGCTGGAGGCAAAGCAAATCAGCCACAAGAGAGGATTCGGGATCCCTGAGCTCAGTTTACCCAGGGAAATGCCAACTAAGTGGCAAGTCAGAAGTCAGCTGGAAAGACAACTAGCCATGAAGAGCTTAAAAGGCAGGTATCAACCGTCAGAAGAAGACCAGAGTTCTGGAAAATAGAGCTCAAGAAATGAACCTAAGAAGAAGACATTCTATGCAGGGACACATCATTTGTTTGCAGGCAATGGCAGGGTGTCTTCTCATTAAATAGGTATTTTGGTACCACATGTCAGTTCCTGAGCAAGAAAAAGATCATTAAATAAGACATATGTGACATCTAGTGCTGAGACCATCTAGCTACAAAGATAAACATTAAAAGGCATGGCATATATATATATATATATTTTTTTTTTCATCAGTTCACAAAGTGCCCACAGGCCAGCAGCATCAACTTTACCTGAGAACTTGTTAAAAATGCAAATTCCCAAAATGGGAATCAGAAACTTTGGAGGCAGTGCCCACCAACCATCTGTGTTTTGATAAGCCCAGCAGGTGATTCTGATGCATGATTGACATGCTAGTCCTCAATTCCCTCATTTGCAAAATGGGGTTCATAACACTTTACATATCTACAGATATAGTCCATGAAGTCCATGGTAACAGCCCCAAGATGCCTTTCAACCAAAGCTGGAGAGAGGATAACCGATGGTATTATACATAACTGTCCAAAGCTGCAAAGAAGAGTAGACTCTTGCCAATTCTCCTGTGATTCAAAAAATGTTCCCTGCTTGGGAACATCAAAACAACATCCCATGAAGCCAGCACTTGGAGATCAAAGTCATAGAGCAGAACAACTCTGATCCATGCAGACAGAAAACAGGCAGACACCAAACCAACGGTCTGCAGTGCTGGTTTCCTGCTAAGAAGATGGATTCAAAACCTTCCAGGATCATTCATAAGCCTTTGATGCACAAAGCAGATGTCCCTGTGCATACTACATGAGAAACAGTGGTATCAAACCTTCCACTGTCACTTTCTCACCACCTCAGTTAGTGGGAAGGTGCTGTATAGTGGGTCAGAACCCTTCACATAGCACTGCATGGTATAGGCATTGTATAGTAGTGGGTAGAATGTGCAGTGTATAACTCATTCTCTGATTCCTGGCCTGGCAACTTCTTGTGTGTTTAGTTAGCTCCTGTGTGGCCAATTATGCAGAACTTGGAATTTAATAACCCAGGAAGAACTCTGAATCCATAAGAAACAGAGGTCATTCCATATACAATCCAGCTATTCCATGAGGCAAATTCCAAAGCACATTCTCTGGGGAACCCCAGAGAGACCATGGCTGGATAAAGCCTCAGTCACACACAGCACTAATGAACCATGAACACATCCCCTTGCTAGTTATTTTTCTAACAGATGATTAATGCCTAGAACATATAAAGAACTGAAAAAAAAAAAAACCAGCAAAAAACCCAAATTACCCAATTAATAAATAGGCAAAAGAATTAAACAAACACTTCTCCAAGGAAGAAGTACAAATGGCCAAATATATGAAAAATGTTCAAAATCATTAGCAATTTGGTTAAAAAAAATCAAAACTACACTGAGATTCTATCACACACCAGTCAAAATGGCAGTCATCAAGAATACAAATAGTAATAAATGCTGGAGAAGATATGGAGAAAAAGGAACATTTTTTACACTGTTGGTGGGATTGAAAATTGATACAACCACTATGGAAATGAGTATGGACGCTCCTCAAAAGACTAGGCATGGAACCACCATAGGACCCAGGTATACCACTCCTCCGTGTTTATCCTAAAGAATTAAAATCATCATACTACACTGACACATGTATACCCATGTTTATAGCAGAACAATCCACAATAACCAAACTATGGAATCAGCCCAAGTGTCCATCATCAGAGGAATGGATGAAGAAAATGTGGTGCACATACACAATGGAGTTTTACTCAGCCACAAAGAAAAATTAAATTATATCATTTACAAGAAATGGATTGAACTTGAGACCATTATATTAAGTGAAATAAGCCAAATGTAGAAGGTCAAACTCTCATATTTGGAAGCCAGAAAGGAAAAAGGAAAATAAATGTTGGGGGTGGGAGAATCATGAAATTAAAAGGAGGCTACTAGAGGAAAGATACCAGGGTGTGGGAGAATGGGAGGAAGGGGGAAGCACTGGGGAGTTATACTGGCCAAATTATATTTTTATATTTTGTTCATGTACAAATATGTAACAACAGGGCTGGGGATGTAGCTCAGTGGTAAAGTGTTTGCTTAGCATGCATAAGGATCTGGGTTTGATCCCCAGCATCACAACTAAAAAATAAGACAAATTTAAAATAGTTTAAAAAATATGTAACAACCAATCCCATCGCTAAGTATAACTATAATGCATTGATAAAAAAGTATGGAAAGAAAAAATATATACTTAAAAAAAAACCAAAAACACATCCCCATTGTCTTTTCTGTCTTTCCCAGTTCCTCAACTTTGTTTCCCAGGATCAACTCCCAACTGAATGTCCAAAGTCTGAAGCCAAGTTCCTAAGGGTCAGCTTTCAGGAGAATGCAAGTATTCACAGCTAGAACTCAGTGGCACTGTGGTCCAGACCCAGACAATTCGACCCAAGAGCAGACTGTTTTCTGTGTTCTCTTCTGTTCACTGTGTTCTACTCTTAGTACAGCATCTAAAAAAAAAAAAAACCAAAATAAAACAAAAGTTACAAAAGCAATGATCCTTTTCCTACATAAGCCAGGAGCAGAAAAGTTCCATCTCAAGTAATTTAGTCCTGAAAACTCCATAAACTAGATCAGGAGTCATTGGGAGAACAGAAGGAGAGCTTCCTCACTGAAAGAGAATTTGTATTTTTTATTTATAAAACTACTGAGATGTTTCAAGGATAAGAATGCCTCAATGACATCAAACCAGCCCACCAACAGGAGCACTGTTTGATGCGTGTCTCTTGGGAGACCAGCAAGCACTATCAATGCATTCTTGTTTTTCAAAAATGCCCATTGTAACAAAGGATTCAATATTTCCACCCATTGAAACACTGTTGATTTTGTTATGCATTTCAGCATTTCAGAGACAGTCATTTAAAAAGCCAAGTTGAATTACACACACTTTTAGGGGGCCGCATGTCAGCTCATCTAAATAGTTTTATCATACAAACCTACAAAGAAAATAACAGACTTGAGTAAGCAGAATAATCCCAAAGGAAAGTACCAGGGAAAAATAATGCTTTCAGCCTTTCTCAAAGACAAGGAGAGAGATTAAAACGTCTTCTGAGATTCCTTCCATCTCAATGATCCAGGATATAAAAAGTAGACGGAAAATAAGTTTCTGGTCATATCTGTCCATTAGGTCTATTTGCACCCTTTTCTTCAGAAACCTTCCATTCTGAGACTTAATGAATGTCCTCAGTCTACAACAATGAATTTGTCTTCAAGTTGGAAATGGCAGATAGAAAAGTGGGTGACAGAGATACACTTCTTTGAATATTGACTAATAATTATCTACATCATTATCAGTATTGGGACAGCCTAGCATTTAATTTTACTTTACCACATTATTTTTCTACATTCAATTAAATCTGACATGGAGATCCCATTAACCAAAGTGGTAAGAAATCAATTTAATTCCTGCTGGAAGGTGATAGTTACACTTCCTCGGTTGTATAAGCATTCAGGGAGATTATGCAGTGTTTGCAAAAGAGGTGAAGACCCTGTTGCCTTTATTCAAATTTGGTCAATGGTAATATGTAAATTGTCCAGTAGGGTCCCCTGGAGACAAGCTGGCTCACTACACCTAATAACTCGTCTCAGGGGTATATCATGAGCTGCCAGAGTCACTAATCTTCTAATTTAGACCCCTGACCTTCTCAAGCCTGTGTATGTCTTCTGAAGTAGCACTGCGGAGGAGTGGGGTTCTGGTACTCACTGTACCTAGATCTAAAGAGCCTTTCCTAGTCTGCAGAATGCTCCAGAATTCCTGCTCCATTTCTGTCTCCTCCATACTTAGCTTTCTCCTTCATCAATTTTTCTCCTAAGAGAACATCTCCTTTCTCCTCTCAGTGAGCTTTGTGAACACCAATGCTAGCCCCCTCTCCTGTGGGTGGGAGTGAGCAGAAGGAAAAAAGACTCCTTTTATCTTCTAATTCATTGAATACACTGCAATGTTTGCTAAGAGTCAAGAGTAATGCTTCATACTTACTGATTATAATAATGATGTATGTTCTTCACAACTTTTATCTCATTTATTAATCACTAATGAAATGGTGTTATCCTTGTCATTCTGCAGATGAATATCATCTAAAACCCAGTAAAACTGGAAGCCTGTTCAATGTTGCATTGCTAAAAAGATGAGCTAGAATTTGATCACAGATTGTCTGACTCCACTTATTTTATTTTTGCTCATTTACCCCTAAGTTGGACCAATAAAGGCTGACCATAAACTGTCTTAATAATTAACAAGTACTGAGCACTTACTAGATATCCTTCTAGACTCTGAAGATAAAGCAAGAGAAAACCTTGCCTTCCTTATTCACTGCCAAAGACAACACATGGGAATTGGGGGTCTTTATAGAAATAATCTGAGAAAATTCTAATTGAACAGCAACCAGGTCAGCCCACATGAACTCTATTAGGTGTAGTATAGAGGTAAATATCAAAGACATGTGTTATAGAAAAATGGGGAGAGTTCATCTAGATGCTACCCCAACGAAAGGATACAGCAGAGTGAGGAAGCAAAAACAGGACTCACACACTCTGCTATTCAGTTATTTACTTTCCCCCTGTTTATTAAAAGCATAAGGCACAGAGTGTCTCTTCTTTTCCCAGCTTTAAACTGAGAAACATAAACTGTTTCTTTGTATTTAAAATTAAAGGCAAAATTCTTACCATGTTCTGGTCACTGCCTTCTTCTCCCAACCTAGCATCATCTCCAACCCTTTAACTTCAAATGCAGCTGTACCACCTGCACAGAAACCCATTTCCTCCTTAGGACCTGGACATTCTCCACTTCCTCCACCTGAAATTTCATCTCCTTTTTTTCTCTTGGCCAACTCCTTCTCATCAGTTAAGTCTCAGCTCAAACGTTGGAGAAATTTCTCCTGGTTACAGTATTGCAACTTTCTTATGTTTTGGCCCAGGGGATAAAGCAAGGAACAAATTTGGCCAAGTACTTGTCCCTGGGACACTTATCTTCTGGTAGGAGGACTGAACCACAAGCAGGGAGGGAGGAAGTGCTCAGGAGTATTTCTTTCCTGGCCAGCTCTCTGGCATTGCACAAGCTGGCTGCCTGCCTTCAGGGAAGTCACTGCCCCTGTTGAATAGTCCTCACTGTACAGCCCTGCCCCAAATATCTATCACCTGTTTCTTTCTCTTAAAAGTCTCCTCATTCGACTTAGGGTACTATATTTTCCTTTGCAAATTTCCTGTAACCTGCCTACACCCTTACAGCTACTTTATTCAAATCCTCACATGACCCAATATAGCAGTGCCAGGGCCCTGGGTGTTATGGAAGACTTCAGTGGGAAGATGGCAATAGAACAGAGACCTGGAGAAAGTGAGAGAGCAAGCCAGAGAGCTCTCTGGGAGGTAAACGGGAAAACAACATTCTAGGAAAGAACAATAGGGAATGCAAAGAGACTGTATTAGTTTTGTATTGCTGCATAACAAATTACCCAAACACAGTAGTGGCTTGAAACAACACAATTTATTATTCCACTGATCTTATATATCTCATGTCCAAGTACAGTGAGAGCAGGTTCTGTGCTTAGGGTCTCATATGGCTGAAATGAAGGAACTGGTTGGGTTGCTATGTCATGTAGTGCTCAGGATCCTCATCCAAGCTCATTCAAATTGATGATAGAATTCAGTTCCCTGTGGTGACCATTTCCCCCATTTCCTTGGTGTCTGTGAGCTTATGGCTGCTCTCTGGTATGCATTCCCCTCTAACTTTAAGTCCGGAACAGAGAACTCCTCAAACATCAAATCCCCTTTATAATTTGAATTGCTGACTTCCTCTGTATCACTACATTCATATTTAAGGGTCCACAGAATCAGGGCAGCACTCCCCCAGGACAGTCTCTCTGCCTTAAAGTCAAATGACTTAGGACTTTAGCTATGCTTGTAAAATCCCATCATAGAAGTGCTAGATTCACATTTGATTAAATAACAGGGAGTGGGTACATGTACATCAGGGCTCAAGACAAATGAGGCGCCATCTTGAAATTCTGCTGACCACAGAGCCTAAGACAAGAGCACAGCTTCCCTGTTTGAGTAATAGCAAGAAAGCCAGTATTCTATGGCAGAGTTGGCAAGGACAAAGGTACTGGGAAATCAGGTAGCCAAGATAGAGGGAGAGGAGCTGAGAAAAAGCCTTGAAGACAGGCATTGCAGGGACTCTGGCTTACACTCTGAGATCTGAAGCCATTGGCATGATCCGACCCATGTACTGGAAATGGACGTATTACTCTAGCTGCATGAAAACAGACTATAGGGAAGACAGGGACTGAAGAACAGTTAGAGGGTTATTATGATAACACAATAACAGTGTGTTGGCTGGGACCAGAATTTAGAAGGTGTGGGACTCTGGATAGATGATGAAGGAGGAACTAGTTTGCCTAGCTGGAATGTGGGCTCTGAGAGAAGGGACAAGGCAATTCACACCATCATTCTGCTTAAATAAGTATTTTATGCATCTTTCGCTCTTTTAAAAAAACTTTATATGCTTCTTTAATTATTGTCTGTTGGCTCCTACTGAAAAATAATCTCCATCGAGGCAGGGATGCTCTTGTGCACTCCTGCAGCATCCCTAGAACCTAGCCTGGATCCAATGTGGAGTGTGCTGAATGAATGAATGAATGAGGTGACTTTCAAAATTCAGTCACTCAGCCTCTTTTCACTGTTTATTCCAACATAGCAGGAAGAGAAGGTAAACATAAGTGTTAAGGACTGAGGGCAATTTATATACTCCACAGGATCAGATCCAAACCTAACCATGCATTATGCTCCAACATACTGGCCTCCTAGGAAAAATAACTGATTTTGCCAAATGGTTACTTGTCATCCATTTTAAACTTCTGTAAAGTACATGAGAGGTTCTTTCAAATCCCACAACTGGGCGAGGGTGGGTTTCAATTAAATAACTTAAGATTTGCTTTCCTTTTGCTTTCTTCTTTCTCTTTGTTGTTTTTGTCTCCAATAGTCTGGGTTTTCATTATTCAATTCTGGAGGTTCTCTGGAGCAGAGATCTATTCACCCACTAAACAATGCATTTCTAGTTTTCCAGATAATATTCACTTGGTTTAGTTATTGGGCATAATGAGCTCTGAAGACAGAATTTCAAGGCAACTGTCCATGGGCATTTAGAAAATCACAGAGGCAGGAAAACATGGTGAGTGAGTTCAAAGAGGTCAGGGACTGACTGACTTAGGAGAGGACAGAAATCCAGATAGATTATATAGATAACAGTATATAAAATATAGCCCAATAAAGCCTTTTACTTGGCAACAAATAAGTCATTATAATCATGAAGTGTTTATTGTAAAGATACTCATAGTAAACAAAGTGAATCATGGATAATGAAGAGAAAATGTGCACAATCTTATTTCACCATTTTCATGAAAATGTGTGATTTTTTTTCTGGTAAATAATAAATAGATACTGATTATGGAGATTATGGTTTCCATTCCAGAAGTAATATAATCCAAAAGAGAATAAACTTTGACTATTTTCCATTTGCAGAAGTAATCAATAATTTGTACAGTTTTCTGAAGGTCTAGTGATAAAACAGATTTTCTCTTCTTTAAGGCCTGGGTGACTATACAGTTGATTTTTATGCATAATAGGTCAGAAGATTACATATATTTAGTTGCTAAGTATATTTGTTGCTTGACTGGCTGAAGAGAATGCCTAAGCAATACTGTCCTAAAAGTGATGTGTTCCATCCGAGTGCGCTACATTCTGCAGAGGCTTGGGTAACAACTGATCAATTCCCCTCAGCCTTTCCAAAATGGTCTGGGCTTCTCCACAAAATGGTGACTGAATCCTAGAAATAGGTATCCCAAGAAAGAAGTCTGAGAGAAATCCTGACTGAAACATCGTGGAACACCATGTCATTCTATTCATTTAAATGGTGACAGAAGCCCATCCAGCCTCATAAGAAGGGGAGAGAGATCCCATCTCTTGGTGGAGATATACCAAAGCTCAGGGAAAACATGTGGAGGATACTTCTGTGGTCATTTTGAGAGAAAAAAGAAGTGTATTGTCACAAAGTCGTGACAGAGCTGGGCACAGGGGCACAGATCTATAATCACAGTGGCTCAGGAGGCTGAGGCAGGAGGATCTCAATTTCAAAGCCAGCCTCCACAGTTTAGGAAGCGCCCAAGCCACTCAGTGAGACCCTGTCTCTAAATAAAATATTTTTAAAGAGGGTTGGGGATGTGACTCAGTGGTTAAGCACCCCTGGGTTCATTCCCCAGTAAAAAAAAAAAAAAAAAAAAAAAAAAAAGTCATTATAGTATTTTGGTCAATGTAAAGGTACAATTATACTTTTATTAAAAGCTGCAAATGAGGGCTGGAGTTGTGGCTCAGGGGTAGAGCACTTGCCTAGCACATATGAGGCACTGGGTTTGGTCCTCAGCACCACATAAAAATAAATAAATCAAATAAAGGTATTTTGTCCATCTACAATTAAGAAAAAAAAATTTAAAGGATGCAAATGAACAATGTCAGTATTCAAACTTCATGGACTACAGGTAAAATTTAAGATGCCCTAATGTCCCCAGGAGGACAAGTAGGTTACAGTCATGCATTCTATTTGTTTTTCATATTTTTTTCCCAAACCTAATACTACGTATCTACATTTTGTTACAGAGAGTTCACTTCCAGTCAGAGAAACCTTATATACCCGAACCCTGGAAACATCTGGTAAGCAGAATCTTTAGAATAAAGCTGACTAGAAAATCTAACTAAAACTGGCTACTAACTCATCTTTCATGGTTAGAATTCAGAACAGACATGGCTTATAGGGAGCTCCATGGATGTGGGAGCAATCTAAATTAAGTACAAATTTACTTCTGCTTTTATTCCTGCCTCCACTGATAACAGAATGACGTATACCACGTGATCTTCTCCTTCTTTCCTTTCTGAGGTAAAACCTGAGAATTAAAGAACCTAAGGTAGGAAAGAATCTCCTCCCTGACCTGCAAAGAAAATAAAACATGGACAGCTGCCAGGACAGAGTTATGTAGGCTAGTGCTTGGTCTGCCATGATGCCCTTAGGTAACTTCCACAGAAGACCAACATGTGAAACAGAAACACAGAGACTCAGAAACAGTGCAGGAAAAAAACAGGAAGACACAGGGAGACTCAGTCTTGAAGGTGACAAGGAAAGAGAGATCAGATGGTCCTAGCCACAGCCCTGCTTACTTTATTGGTCCAAGACAGATAGCAGAGAGCTGAGATAAGGTAGAAGTACAGTGATGCTTATCCCTAATCCTCTGGAAGGAATCTGTCATCTAAGGAGGAGCTGAGACCCTTACATTAGAGGAAGGTCAGAGTTATCAGAAGGGTTGAGCAAAGAAGGTTCGCTTATGAGTTAAATCTAGTTCAAGTTTATTTACAGCTCCATTCAGATCATAGTTAATCCACATTCCTTTACAGCACAGCCTGTCCCGTAGGACACCAAAGTTTCATTTTCGGCATTTTCCAAGGAGAATTAGAAAAACTCATATAATGATAATTTGGGCACCTCCAACCATGGAATCTTCTCCACAGAGACTGTGAGGTGTAAGGGAGAGAAAATTAATATGAATGTTCTGGCTTTATCTCAGAAGCTAATTCCTGCTCCTTCCCAGCTTCTCCAAGGCCAAGAGTATACTTTACAACTTCTCAGCACATCCAGCTTTTTTTTTTTTTCTTACAGTACCTGTATTCCTTAGTGTATGAGTCAGGGTTCTCTACAGGAAAAAAACCAACAGGAAGTATGATTATAAAAAGGGGATTTATTAGATTGGCTTACATAATCAGAAGCTGTATTGTCCACAATGGCTGTCTGCAGGTCGGAGAGCTGGAGGAACCAATAACTGCACAGTCCAAGATGCTGAAGCCTCAGAACAAGAGGGATCAACAATGCTACCCCAGTCTGAGAACAAGAGTTTCTGGAAACTGTCTGGAGAATCACCTGTAAGTCTGCTTTGGAAGAGTGAAAGAGCGAGGGTCAGATATGCTCAATTGCAGCACCAAAAAACTTTCAAGAAGAATCCAGCTTGCATCTGCTGCTGCTTCCTTGTTCTTCCAACTTTTATTCCATCTAAGCATCCAATGTACTGGATGGTGCTGCCCACACTTAGGGAGGGACTCCACTTCAGTTCACTCTCCCACATGCCAATCATTCCTAGACACACCCTCACTGATACACCCAGATGCCTCTTAATCTTCTGCATCTCTTAATTCAATCAAGTTGACAATTCAAACAAAAGATTACACCTAGGAACCCATCTCTCACCCCAGGCCCTTATTCCATGTGGTTTGGGAGGGAGCTGGACCTGAGATGAAGGACATGGGAACTCATTAATAAGTTTTGAGTTCAGCATATCATCAAGTATTTCAAATCAGAACTAGTCCTTTGACTTTATGGAAAGAATATTTTATTTGATGCTGTATAGATGCAAATTTAGAGTTGCCAGAGAATCAAGAAAAGCAGGAATGAGAAACAGAGAAGATGAAACAGGATCGTGAGGACACCATTTGAGCCTTTGGATCTAACTGGTTCAGAAGTTGCTCCCTGGACTTCTTTACTACGTAATCTAATTAATTCCCTTATCACATAGTCTGGATTGTTCTTATTCCATTACTTGTTATTTGCAAAGCAATTTGTGGCCCTATATATGCTGATGGGGTGGGATTTGTCAGCCTTTATATACAATCTCAGCTCTAAAACACTGTGCAAGGTCATACTATGGGTATGTGGGGTCTGATCCCTTCTCTATAGCTGACATTGTAGCAGTTACAGGGTAAGCTTTGCTCCATTCTCAATTTAGGCCTCAGCTTTGGCAACCAGAGAGTTTGGGGTATAATTTGGGAAGAAATCTCATTCCTAATTGCTTTTGCAATCTTAGGCAATATTTAGGGTAATTGCAACCACAAAAATATAAGAAATGATGGCAAACAGTGGTGGATCCAAATTTCCAATTGTTTATTGATTATCATGGGAAATTGGGTCCTATATTAAGAAGAATACCAAGTTCAAAACTCTGTTCTACACTAAAAAAAGAAATTAAAGAAAACCTTAGAAGATGGAAAGATCTCCCATGTTCATGGATAGGAAGAATTAATATTGTCAAAATGGCCATACTACCAAAAGTGCTATACAGATTCAATGCAATTCCAATTAAAATCCCAATGATGTACCTTACAGAAATAGAGCAAGCAATTATGAAATTCATCTGGAAGAATAAGAAACCCAGAATAGCTAAAGCAATCCTCAATAGAAAGAGTGAAGCAGGGAGTATTGCAATACCAGATCTTCAACTCTATTACAAAGCAATAGTAACAAAAACGGCATGGTATTAGTACCAAAATAGACAGGTAGATCAATGGTACAGAATAGAGGACATGGACACAAACCCAAATAAATACAATTTTCTCATACTAGACAAAGGGGACAAAAATATGCAATGGAGAAAAGATAGCCTCTTCAACAAATGGTGCTGGGAAAACTGGAAAATCATATGCAACAGAATGAAATTAAACCCCTATCTCTCACCCTGCACAAAACTCAACTCAAAATGGATCAAGGACCTCGGAATCAGACCAGAGACCCTGCAGATTATAGAAGAAAAAGTAGGTCCAAACCTTCAACTTGTTGGCTTAGGATCAGACTTCCTTAACAGGATTCCCATAGCACAAGAAATAAAAGCAAGAATCAACAACTGGGATAGATTCAAACTAAAAAGCTTTCTCTCAGGAAAGGAAACTATCAGCAATGTGAAGAGATAGCCTACAGAGTGGGAGAATATCTTTGCCACTCATACTTCAGATAGAGTGCTAATTTCCAGAATCTATAAAGAACTTAAAAAACTCTACACCAAGAATACAAATAATCCAATCAACAAATGGGCTAAGGAAATGAATAGACACTTCACAGAAGAAGATGTACAAGCAATCAACAGATATATGAAAAAATGTTCACCATCTCTGGTAATAAGAGAAATGCAAATCAAAACCACCCTAAGATTTCATCTCACCCCAATTAGAATGGCGATTATCAAGATCACAAGCAACAATAGGTGTTGGTGAGGATGTGGGGAAAAAGGTACACTCATACATTGCTGGTGGGGTTGCAAATTAGTGCAGCCACTCTGGAAAGCAGTATGGAGATTCCTCAGAAAGCTTGGAATGGAACCACCATTTGACCCAGCTATCCCACTCCTTGGCCTATACCCAAAGGACTTAAAATCAGCATACTACAGAGATACAGCCACATCAATGTTCATAGCTGCTCATTCACCATAGCCAGAGTGTGGAACCAACCTAGATGCCCTTCAGTTGATGAATGGATAAAGAAACTGTGGCATATATATACAATGGAATATTACTCCGCCATGAAGAATGATAAAATTATGGCATTTGCAGGCAAATGGATGAAACTGGAGAATATCATGATAAGTGAGATAAGCCAATCTCAAAAAACTAAAGGATGAATGATCTCGCTGATAAGTGGATGAGGACATATAATGGGAGGTAGGACGGGTTAGCATTAGTGTTAGGGTTAGCTTTAGGGTTAGGGATAAGGAGGGTGGTAAGAATGGAGGAAGGAAGGACTGTATAGAGGGAAAAGAGGGGTGGGAGTGGTGGGGGGAAGGGAAAAATAACAATGAATCAAACAACATTGCCCTATGTAAATTTATGATTTTTTAATTAAAAAAATGGCAAAAAAAACTCTGTCTAATACTGAGTCCAGATTTGCAAGTTTTGTGGGCAATTACTTAACATAATATCCCACAATATAAGGATAAATTAGGGTATTATAAACTATTAATTGTTAAATATTAATGGAAATATTTTACTAATACTAGTATTAATGCCTAATTCATTTTATCTCTCTTTGGTTGTCATTTTTTCAGGTATAGAAAATAGTTCACAAATGGATCTTCCTGGTAGTGAAATTTTCCCAGTGTTGCAAAATCCAACATTATGATACAAGAGACACCACTTAGATTTCCAGATATTCATTATATTATAAACAAGTCCTCTCTTTACTCCCTATTACTGACTTTAAAATATGAAGAACACTATCTTGATTTATAGGTTCATTAAGTTATTTTATGGGAATTTTCAATGTTTCTGATCATCAGATAAACCCACAAGGTGGTACCACCTTGAAGGTGGACACTTTGTTTAAAAGTAGAATTGAACATCTGGTCTACACAGCAGCTGTTGTGCCATATGCTGAGGGAATAAGAAGTTGAAAATGATCGTGTGACATCATGAAATCCCGGAAAGAGAACAGGACTTTTATCAGAATAGCCTAGAGACAGCCTGACTCCATGTCTCCTAAATTCACATCCAAGGAACAAATCATATTCTGTTTACACAATTGCTCTCTACTGAGAAGATCAGATAGGAATTATTTTTTATAACACTGTCTTTTTATATTTATTTGGTTGGAGAGTAATTTCAAAGGAGCCACAGATAATTAATTGCTCTGAGTGGATGTGCTGGATGTGATTGAATAAAAGCAAAGGAAAAAAATAGCTAATGAAGCCAAGGAGTCAAGGAGAAGGAACGAGTAGCTGTGTTTGTCCCCTTGGTGACTTTGGAAGTGTGCATGTTGGGGATAAGCAGCCCGAGTTACTTGAATCTCCAGATTGAGACACATCCGCCTGCTCAGATGTTGTCACTAAATGATGTTCCAGGGCCTCACAATGACCAAATAGGCAGTGACCCAAGAACTAATACCCTTCTGACAATGGTTTACTTTCATCATCAAATGAGGTCAAGGAAGTGGTTTTTAAATAAATGATGCAGATGTACTTAAAAGCCATGGAGCTGTGCACATCTCATGGCTACCAGCTGGATCAACAAAGCATGCTCCTAAAACTGCTTACATTTGTGGGTGGGGCTAAACCAATTTTGGGGCCAAGATTTTGATCCATTGCTTTTCCTCTAAATTTCCTGCAGGGAGGATAGAGATTAGAAACTAAAACCAAAGAATGAGTCTTTTCTCCACCCTTTCTGTTACTCTGCAAACCCCATTCACCAAAGAAATCCTCCAAAACACATCCCACTCTCCTCTACTGCCATGGACATCCATCTTCACTCATTAGTCCCAGGCTAATGAGTAGTGCAGATTATCAAGCAGATTAAATTCCTGTGATAGTTAAATAGCTCTTCTAGATCAAAGTTATGTGGGGTCCCCCAAAGCCTCCCTTCAGAGAAAAGAAAGGGTTTGGACAGCATCATCTGACAAAGACTGTCAATCAAGAGAACACTGGTAGACTCCTTATCAGAGAATTAATGAGAATTTTTTTTTCAAACTTCCTCTGCACTTGTAGGTAATTCGGAGGACCAGAGAGTATTTAGTGCCTCTACTCTTGCCAACATTCATTTTTACAATGCTTTGTTTAACATCTAAACTCCTTGGTGAGAACTGGAAGGCCCTGGTGTGTGCTGCACCTTGCTTTCCTTCTTTCTGCCTTCTACTCTTCCTTCCTAACTCCCTCACCTTTTTCTTGGCTCTTCCCACCTTCTCAACCTTCAGGACTCCATTTTCACAAGCACCTTTGCTCATCCTTTCTCTACAGCAAGCCAGCATCCTCTCTCAGAGTCTCCCCGACTCAAGTATACTCCTTCACATTGTTTAGGGGATATTTTATTTATGTCTTTGTCTCTGAGTTCTAAACAATATAGGTATTTCTAAAAATCTTAATAGATCTACAGCAACCCCACTCCTATGGACTTGACTCCAAAGGACATAAAACCAGTATCTTAATGAGACATCCCCTCTCCTATGTCCACTGCACCATTACTCTCCATAGCCAAAATATGGAAATAATTTAAGTGTCTGTCAACAAATGAATGGATAAAGGGAATGTGAATTCAAGAAGAGGAAATCCTGCCATTGGTTAGAATAAGTATGAATCTGGATGGCATTATGTTCAATGAAAATAAAGCCAGACCCAAAAGGGCAAAGAGGATATGGTTCATTTAGATGTATAATTGTTAAAAGTCAAACTCTCAAAAGCAATGAATAGGATTGTGGAATGAGTGGGTACAAAGGGTAAAACCTTTCAGTTACAAGGTGAATTGATTCTGGGGGTCTAAGGTACAGGCAATCTAATTGCAACTCTAATTAATAATACAGCATTGAGGGGGATTTGCCAAGAATAGATCCGAAGTGCACATTCACACATATGGTTAAGTATGCGAGGTGATGGATTTGTTAGTTTGATCATGGTAATCAATTCACAATGGGTAGAAACATCAAATCATCATGTACATCTTAAGTATTAATAATTTCTATTTGTTAATTATATCTCAATAAAGCTGGAAAAGAGAAAAATAAATTAAAAATCATTCCCTTTGGCTCTATTTATTTCTACAATTTCAAACAGTAATGCTGTGCTAACTTTGCAGTTTGCCCCAACATCTACTAACTTCACAGACCTGCTTCCTTTGAGTTGGCCATTCTGAAGTGAATTTTGGAAAGTTAAGTAGACTCCTATGTCTCAAAGAAAAAGGTGGATTTAGAATCTGGTTTCTAATGAGGAGCATCTCAAGAATGCCACTGGGTATATAAAGCAGATTAAATTCCTCGTGACAGGTAAATAGTTCTCCTAGACCAAAGTCATGTGGGCTTCCCCAAAGCCTCCCTTCAGAGAAAAGGAAGAGTTTGGACAGCATCATCTGATAAAAGCCGTCAATCAAGAGGACACTGGTGGATTCCTTATCAGAGAATTAATGAGTATATTTTCAAACTTCCTCTGTATGTGTAGGTAATTCAGGAGACCAGAGAATAACTGAGATGGAAAACATTAAGAAAGTACAGAACACAGTAACATAGGAGAGGTAATTAGGAACAGTGTATGTTATTTTTTAAATGAGAAACAGCAATATTTTCTAAAAGTTGAGGATGAAGATTTCTGAACACAGGAGCACTTTACATTGATCACTCTCCGGAGGAGGATGCCTGGAGGGCATTGCTTTTAAAGTACAGTACACCCTTTGGAAGAGGGTGCACAGCCCTGGTAGTTCTCTAACATGACCTTTAGTAATCCTGTAGAAATGTCTTAGGCAATGTTGAAGCAACACCTCTCTTTAGCCCAAGGTGTCTTTGCTTTGGTGAACTGTAACTTTTAACACATTAACATTAAATGTAATGTCTGCCTATTAATTAAAATGCAGATTTTAATTAGGTTACAGGTTCTAATTTTATTAAATATAAATACGGAGCCGGGACTGTGGCTTAGTGGTAGAGTACCAGCCTGTAAGGCACTAGGTTCGATTCTCAGTACCACATAAGAAACAAATAAATAAAATAAAGGTATTGTGTTCATCTACAACTAAAAACATATTTTTTAAAATATAAATACAGGATAGGATTCTAGTTTGGATCAGATATTATTTTAAAATAAAACTCACACTCATGAGGTGCTGTAGAAGGAGGTCTTTGAACCTTGAAGCAGGAAAGGAATGCCTTATTTTAACTTCTGCTCGTAGACAATCATCAAAGCTGGGTAAACTGCAAATCCAGGATCAGGAAATCTGTTAGTGGGTCTGGAGGGCAGCCTGATGGATTCATAATAGTATTTATTGACATCTCTTGTGAACCAAGCAATTAGAAGAAACTTTCTCAGAGATGGCAAATAGATTTGTAACTGCAGAGTCAATGTTGATTGGTTGATAGTGGTTATGTGGGAAAAAACAGATAAAAAACAGCAACTTGAACCCCTCAGCAGAAGTGAGTGTTAAGATCTCTTGATAATGGATTTCATCAAGGGACTGGGAAGTGGAAGTTGTGGCCCCAGGAACTTGTCATTCTTGTGCTAGTTAGGTTAATGATTCTCAGCAATGGCTATATATTAACCTGGGGAGGTTTTAAAGGTACTGTGCCCCGTCCTTACCTGCCAAAGATTCTGATTTGACTGTTGTAGATGCACCCAGACAGCACGGTAACTCTTACGACAATCAAGAACCAAGAATCATTGCTAAAAATCATACATAGGCATCACAAAGTCTCCAGCTCCTGGAATTCATTTAGATTTTTATATGGCATTTCTGGGAAGCTATCTTTATTCTTTAAGAACCTGGGAGCCACTGAAAAATAACCATTTTTATGAACTTCATAAATGGTATCCAATTCCTGTGAATGCATTTTTTTACAAAATGAAAAGATACACTAGTAAGCAGATACTCTATTTCCATGTGCCATCAAGACCCTTAAATGAAAAGATAAAGTCTTATTGGTGATTCAAATTTTATGCATTTATGAACTTGACTTGTTAAAAAAAAGCTATATTATAATTCTAAGCAATGATGATTTCAAAATGGTGGTGACACCTGAGTATCTTTAAAGCAATCTATTTTTTAATACACTCATTTAGCATTTATTCAAACTACTTTATTCTTCTGGGAATGCCACATTTCCAAAATAGCTTCCAGATTGTGTTAGGAAATTTTGAAATGATTTTAAAATAGACTTCTCACCTCTTGTGAAAATTACATACTAAAATGAAAAAGGGGAAAATCAGTTCCAACTAAAAAATGCTTCGACTAGTCAATGAGATTGTGAAACAGCTTCCCAATCTCATATTTGGTCAGACAATAATGTTTACTATGATACTAACTCTCTCCCATATACAGATCCCACCCTCGTTGGAATGCTTTGTAGAAGGTAATGAAGAGGGTAGAAGACCCATCTCGATCCTAGCATGAATTTTATATGAATAGATTCTACCCATGTGTGGAGTTGCTTAGGGCTCCTACTTGAGGCTAAACGTCCTGAGTACCTACTATGTCCACTCCTGTACTTTATTCTGGGGATATGCCGGTCAATAAGATACTGTTCCTCCTTAGGGTAGTTTATAATCTAAGCCTGAAACTAGACCTAGCAAAAATCCCTTGAAACAAACATACAAAAGGACACCTGATTAGCTTTCTGTCACTGACAGGTGATCTGTAGTTTAAGTTTCTCAGATTTGTGAGCATGCTATAGTCAGATCATCCTCATTTTAAAGTTACTAATATTGCCAGGCACGGTAGCAATATTAGTAACTTTACACACCTGTAACCCCAGCAGCTTGGGAAGCTGAGGCAGGAGGATGACAATCTCAAAGTCAGTCTCAGCAACTTAGTTAGGTGCTCAGTACTTTAGCGAGACCATCTCTAAATAAAAAAAAAATACAAAAAAGGGCTGAGAATGTGGCTCAGTGGTTAAGTGCCCCTGGGTTCCATCCCTGGTACTTAAAAAAAAAAAAAAAAAACCATAAAATAAAAAATAAAGATACTAATATTTTTTAAGACTTTAGATGGAAATCACTTTTAGAAGGAAATCACTTTGACAAAAAGGACTGCCCTTAAAAAGTGGTGGTAAGACCCCTGTGAATATGAACATCTGACATTAAACATATATATATATGCACACACACACACATACTTATATATACTATACTTATTGCCTCTTGACCAATATAACATATTCCCAAGAGGACAAACCTCATAGTCTCATTGTCTCATAAAAACTGCCTGCAAAATTATGACTACATTACTGGTAAAATTAATTATTTCCTATTTCAGAGGCAAGGAAACTGAACCTCATAGCAATTGAATGATTTGCTGAGGTTTGTAGTTAGGAAGGCTGGATTATGAAGGGGGTCAGTTCTGAGGACACTATATGGGTCTTACTGCATAATGCCTCCACAGAAATGTGCATAAAAATACAGCATCTCTCATGAGACTTGAAGCAAGTGTGCCAATCACATGGGCAATTACCCATGCACCAATCACTGCAAAATTTACATAAATAAAAATCAATATTTATATTAATGATTAATTAGCAGGAAAAGAAGTATTCATCTTCAATTTTCCATAGGTTGTGTGTTTTATCTCAACTGTTAATTTTGCCCAGACACTATGTGCTAATAAGAAGCAGTTATTACTGATGTTGATTGACTGATAGCTTAGCAGATAATAAACCTTTCTTCATGCTGAATTACTCATATTAAGTGCCCATTTATTCTCACTATCTGAATTCCTACCATGTCAAAATATATTAATACCACTAATCTTCTAGTAGATTTTTTTCTTCTTATACCAAAACTTCTGATAGTTTTGGAAGCAGATGAGAAATGGGCTCTGGCTTTTAATTTCCCTTGAGATCTGGAAGTAACAGTAGCATAGACTTCATTTAAATGGATATGTGCACTTGGAATCCATTCGTAGGGCCAAATGTTTAGCAAACAAGATGAATTCATTTGAGCATTTTCCAATCACCATGTGAATATGGAGGACTATTAAATAAATGATATTTCTAGTTATATATGGGTCTTAAAAGAGGCAGATAACATCGAAAACAAAGACTCCAACTGCTAATCACCCAGTTTAGAGATTCCTGCCAGTGTGTTCCTTGGTCAATCAGCACTAGAGGATGCCAGAGGCTGCTGCCATCTCCCCACCAGTCCCAGTGAACAAGTGACTTCCAGGCAGAAGCTCACAAAGAGAGAAAATAATGCTTATGTTCAGAGGTACCAAAAACCCAAGTCAGGCCAAAGGTAACAGCTATAGACTGTGCTTTCAAATTTCATTCTCTCCTGAGAAAAATCCCACAGTCCTTAGGGAGAAAACTGGAGCAACTGCGTTGTCACATCTATCTCTGACAAAAATTGGTAGATAATAATCACGTTTTTTGTCTTCATTCTAGTCCTAGCTGAGGGTTTATATCTCAAAGAGCTGTTTATTTAATGTTGTGATTTTCAATGAGCTCTATAAATATTGAGCCTATTCTGAAAAGGTCTCTGGAAATTATGGCCTATTCTAATTCAAAATTCAGTATGGCTGAAATAGAAAACCTTTGTTACTCATATTATCACAGACATCAGTGGGATTCATTCAATAATCAACCCAAATTTTAGAAAACTATATAAGCTTATTTAGTTTTTAGTCTTGTTTACAGTGACTTCTCATTTGAAAATGGTATTTGACCTTTCTAATCAACTAAATTAATGGTTATGTCTTCAGAAACTATAGCATCTGACAAATACATAGTCATTTAATAGGAAATAAATATTGAATGCATAAGCAAATAAAAGACAAATAAAGGGATAAGTGAATTCTAAATTATTTTGACCAAGTAAATAGACTTACATTAGACATCTAATTTTATGTTATCATTGGCCAATGAGTGCATACAAAACTTATAATAACAATATAGTTTATTTCTAGTCTATAGCAATTGTTTTTATTTAGATCTCTAATGGAAAAACAAAGTGAAAGTGAAAGATTCCATGTGAAAGATTGCTAGTTATCCCATTTACTCTAAATTCAAGATTATATGAAATGTAATGTGTTTACATATTATATGCATGTACATATATGGTGTATACATACAATATGTATAAACATAAGCTATGTAAATATATATGCATGTGTGTGTGTATAGGCATATATAGTATTTATATAGTATTATTGATTCTTTTCTTATATCTTCTAATAGGTTTTGGGTGATATTTTGGTTCTCTTTTTCATTCAAATCAATAAGTCTATTCAGTCCAACAGCTGAATAAATCTTTCATAAACCAATTATCCTAAACTACCTAAGATTTTGACATAGTATATAAATAGGTCTTCAAAAAGGGATGGAGGGGAAAAAGCGAGGAGCGAAAGGAAGAAGGATGGAGATTAAAATTTACATCTTTTTTTTTTCCCCCTTACCACCAGAGAGCCCAGAAAAACAACACTGAAGAGGTGGGGAAATGACATTGCAAATTTTAGTAGAGAATTCGTGAAATTTATTCAGGCCCACAAAAAAATGTGGGCTAATTGTTAATCCTTAAAGATCTTTATAAGGCCTGCTTGTCAAAATCTTACTCTCTGGCACGACTTAGCAGAACCTCCCCAGGGCGCACCCCCTCCCTGGGGCTTCATCTGAGGCACCTGCTGCCTTGGTCCAGATGCTTCAGCTCTGTAGGACCTTCTCTCCTCCAGCAGGTCAGGGCTGCACTCTTGTACCTCCCTCCACCTGGCAGGCAGAAATGGCTGCTCCTTGTCATTCAACTCCTGAAGTGTACCTGAAGCCTGGAGATATCCTTAATAAAATCCCTGTCCATGCTTCACCATCAGGCTGACTGAGCTGCTGTTGCCATCTTGAGATTATAACTCTTGTTTTTTGTTTTTTGTTTTAAATAAAAGGACCCTACATTTTCATTTTTCACTGAATACCTCAAATCACTTTGCTGATCCTAATGACTCTATGTCACACTCTTTTTTTTTATCTTTGAATCATTTATAATGATAGCTCTTTTAAATTTCTGCTTCGTTCTACTAAATTATAAACTCCAAGAAGAAGCAAGATAGAAGAAGTATTTGTTAAATGGAACTGTAACAAATAAGAGAAGTTTGCTCTAGTGGGAATGTACTCACACCCACCACTTTAGGCATAAAGCAAAGATAAAAGACTGCCCAAAGTACTGGCCATTGGTAGGTACTGAAAGATTCTCTGTGGATTTTCCTGAATTAAAAGTGTCACTGGAGTTCAGAATTCCAACGACAAATATAATACATGATGGAAATGCAGTTAGAAAATCTCCTAAACTCTCAAGATCTAAGGGGCATCTAAGCAATATGTTGGATCAGCAATCCCAAGAGGTTTGTGGCACTGAAAATATAAATAATGAATTATTCAAGGGAAGAAAAAAAGACAAAAGCTTTTGATAATTATCCAAACCCAGTTGAGGTTATAGTGTGCAGGTGAGGTGGGACAGTATCAGGTGGGTGTAACGTACAAAGCTGCTCCCCTGACCTTTCTGGTGCAGCCATTTTCCCACCTCCCAACCACCGGTCAATCTGTGAACATCCTAGCTAGCTATTGCTTCATCAGTCAGCTTGCAAGTATCCTTCTCTGATATTGGTCCCCTGTTACCCCGGCAGAATTCAATTGCTTTACTGTGGCTACCCCGCCATCTTTCCTCATCTTTCTCTCCTACTCACTTTCTCTTTTTTTTTTTTTTTTTTTTTTTTTTTTTTTTTTTTTTTTTTTTTTTTGCGGTACTGGGGATCGAACTCAGGGCTTTGTGCTTGCAAGGCAAGCACTCTACCAGCTGAGCTATCTCCCCAGCCCACCTACTCACTTTCTCTATCCTCCTTGCTTTCACACTTACTTGTGTGCGCCCTTTCTCGTTCCCTTTCTTTTCCTCTCATTTTCTTTCCTACCCTGCAGGGAGACACTCTGTTTGCTTAATAAACTCCCTTATGTGATTTCCCGTGTCCGGCGTGGTTCCCGTGGGATCCCTTACAGTGGGAATGCCACAGTTCCAAAAACCAAAACAGAGCAAACTGATTAAATCAAGAACCAATTCTTTTAATTTATTAGTGGGGGAAGAATGTTAATTCTCAAAATGAAAATGGAGCTCTACTCCATACTTCATATCTTAGTAACTTAAATAAGGTAGTTATTGAGTATTCTTAGGCTATATAGTAGTTAGGCGATCTTACTCTCTGCTCAGGAAATATACTTCTAAAGGCTAAAATATTTAATGACTACATAATTTAGTCTTAAATTATGAAGATAAAGAAATGCTATACTTATTTTTCTAAGAACTACTTAGTTTTTCCTTTCATTTCAGGCTTGTGACTGAATCTTCAATTTTACTCCAGGACAATTGTCTACAACTAAACTATACCCTAATTTAACTGTGCCCGCTCCATGCAAATATGTATGCCAGTAATGCACTAATTCACTTGAGTCCCTGCCCGCCCCCCTCAGCTCACTTGGACATATCATGTAAGAAATAAGTGATAGAATAAAAACACCAGGCTAATGTGGGCCTATTTGTCTGCTGGGGGCTCCCAACAGTGAGTATGAGATTCCCAATTCAGAAAGGAATCACAGAAAAGATGGGAAATGCAGGTGGCCCAGTCACTTTAGCAAAGCAGCTGACCTTGAGTACAGCCCAAGATGCTTGACCCTGTATGTCAGCAGATCTTTGTGTGACGGTAAATGCTCAGCAACGCTCTGCTGGCAGGGAGTTTTCATTTGTATTGATGTTTTCCCCAATTATCATTGAGTAACTGCTTTATTATAGGTCCCTGTAAGTCTATGGGTAGAAGGATGGATGAAGACCTCATTTTGTCAACAATATCTGGATATTTTCAATGACTGCTCTGTATTTACCTCATTACCTCTGCTTCTCTTAAGAACAATGACTGTACACATGGGTAATTTGGAAGTAAGCAGATGGGAAAGAAATGGCATAGGAACACTACTAAGAAATCCAGTGTAGAGCTGTGCTATTTGGTGAAAAGGTGAACTTCAACACAAGAAGCAATACTAGAAATAGAATATTTTCCTATGGTAAAAGAGTGAACACATCAGGAAGACAAAGCAATCCCAAATATTCATGGATTTAATAGCATAGATTCAAATACAAGAAACAAAAAATGATAGTGAGAGGAAGAGACAAATTGCTAAAACAAACATTTAAAATATTAATAAGGATGCAGGAAAAGTACACAGAACTAAATAGTTTAGGATACTATGACCAAGAACTTCAGAACATAAATTCTAATCTAGTGTGGGTGAAATTTTCCCTAACATAAACAAGGAATGCTTTCTAACTTAAGCTCAATAAATTTGAAATGATTGAAAACATACAGGACATGATCTCTAATACAACAGAGTCAACTCGAATCCATGAGAAAATAATATAAAATGCTAACTAGCTAAGTGAGACTTCTAAAATATCATAAATCAACAACAACAACAAAAAAAACAGTGAAAAGTAGAATGTGTTTTGATCTGAAAACATAACAGCAACATTTATGAACAGTTTTGTTGGCTTTGGATGCAAATGCAACAGAGAATGTCATTCCATTATAGAAATAACAGAAAGTTAGAGGATTTATAAAATCGTAACCTTTTTTGTGTCTATTCCAGAACCCAAACTGCAAAGCAAACAGGTGGAGTGAACTCGATTAAGTGTCAAGTTTGTCTAATGAAAGACAGGACACACAAATTGATTTATGCGTGGCAGAACGTGGAAGCAGAAGGCAACCACCATAAAATTGGTGGCAAGAAAACAGAGGCAATTTTAACAGCACCAGAAAACACTCCCTGTTTCTAGATGATATAATTACCATAAAATACCTAGGAGTAAATCTGACAAAAGACATCCAAAATTGCTTTACTGAAAACCACAAAACATTGCAGAGAGTGTTTAAACATACCTACACCAACTTCAGAGATGGGGAACTACTTTTAAGATAGATAATCTGAATTTAAACCACGGTGCAAGGTAATATCGATAAAATTCTAGTAGGATTTTTCTAAAAAGAAGTTGGTAAGATGACACTAAAATATTAACAGGACCTAACAAAGCCACAGTTGTCTAAAAATTAAAAGGAGAACAGGTGACTTTTTGGGATTTTAGGCTTACTTTAAAGCTACAATTCAATAGTAGTGAAAATACAGATTAATAGAAATAGCTCAGAAACAGACCTATACATATAATTGATTTTTGGCAAATATTCCAAAGCAGTCCAAGAGAGAAAGGAAAATTTCTTAACAAATTGTGGATATACATATGGAAAAAACTGAACATAAATCTTTACCTCTAACCATGTATGAATTGAAGTGGACCACAGAATTTAGTGTAAAACCAAAACTATACAATTTCTATAATAAAACATAGAAGAACATCTTTACAACCTTAGAACTTGACATTGTTTTATATATAGAACATCAAAAAAAAAAAAACAAAAAAAACAAAGAAAGAAAAATGAGAGATGTGTCAAAATTTTTAATTTTGTTCTTCAAAAGACAGTATTTAGAAACCAAGAAACAAGTGTAGACGGGGGAAATATTTATAATACACATATCAGATAATGGGTAAAATCAAGAATAGACAAAACATTCTTATAACTAAAAAGCAAGACAAAAGGGGGTAGGGTTAAAATTTGAAATGTCACCAAAATGAAGACACACAGAGACAGGGACAAACGAAAATACATGAAAGGATTCTATCTTGTTATTCATTATGTAAATGTATATTAAAACTAAAATGAGATACTAATACATATCCATTAGCTTATCGGAAACTTAAAAGATTGCCCACATATTGGTAAGGATGTGGAACAACTAGAGCTTTCACATAAATTAGGAGTGGGAATATGAAATGCTACAGTTATTTTAAAGAAGCTTAGCATTTGCATAGAAATACACACAAATATTTATATCACAGAGGGAAGTCACTCCATTCCTAAATATTTACTCAAGAGTAGTAATGACGTTAATTACCCCAGACTTGTATACAACTATTTATTTATAACTAAAAATTTTTAAAAATCTTTTAACAGAGGAATGTATGAACGAATTGTGCTATATTGACAGAATAAATCATGCAGTAATAAAAATGAATGAATTTTTATACATGGTAAAAATATGGATGAACTTCAAAATTATTATATAGCATGAGAGAAGCCAGAGTAAAAACAAACAAAAAAGAAATTGTATACTCTATGATTTTATTTATATAAAACTCTACAGAATCTAAAGTAATCTATTATGACAGAAAGAAGATCAGTGGAACCTTGGGATAGGAGTGGAGGGAAACATTGTTTACAAAGAGAAAAGAAAACTGTTAAGAACAATATAAATATTTATATCTTGTGACAATGGTTTCAAGAATGCATATGCTTGTCAAAACTCATCAAATAGTGTGTTTTAAATACATGAATTTTATGTTGTATTCCTAAAAACTACTGTACATTTTTAAATAAACAAATAATCCAATGTACTTTCTTTTTAAAAAATTATTTATTTTTATATTTGTCAATGAATCTTTTATTTTATTTATTTGTATGTGGTGCTGAGTATTGAGGCCAGGGCCTCACACATGTCAGGAAAGCACTCTACTACTGAGCCACAACTCCAGCCCCAATAATGCACTTTCTTTATAAAACAGAACAAAACTCTCAGCAAACTGGTGTAGAAAAAATTGTCTTCAGTCTAGGAATAGATACCTATAACAATCTATAATTAATATTCCATCTAATGACAAACATTGATCGTCTTTGAACGTCAGGAATAAGATAAGCACATCCAAACTATTTCTATTCACACTTAAGTACATAGCTAGTGCAATATGGCAAGAAAAATAAATTAAAAGCTTAAGACTAGAAAAGAGAAATCAAAGTATTGGTAGATGACAAGATTCCACACATAGAAAGATGAAAAAGAAAATAAAAACTGCCGAAACTAATAAATGAATATTGTAAAATCACTGGATACAAGGTCATAACGCAATAATTAATTTTTGTATAAATCAGAAGATTCAGAAAATGAGATTTAAAATACCAACACCATTTTTAATAGCACTAAATAAGATGAAATTCTTAGGAATAAATTAACACACAGTTTGTCTTCATTTATATGAAGTGCAAAAATAGGTAGAACTGGTTTATGGGGGTAGAAATCAGAATAGCAGTGAATTCTTTTATGAGTGGGAGATAATTAATCAGGAAGGGGCACGAGGAATTTTTTTCACATAATGGACATGTTTTTTACCCTGATCCAATTAGACGTTACCAGTTACATATGTAGGAAAAACTCAAGTAACATGCTTAAGTGCTATACCTTTTACTTTTAAGAACAAAGAGGGGTTGTGTAAAAGATATCAAACATTTTCTGATACAGCTAGCCCTTCTGACACCATGTAGGCAGAAAGAAGGAATTTATGGTCCCGTAGTGACTCATTCACTCATCTATTCACCTTCTCATTCTTTCTACAAATATTTAATATTTCCCTTTCCCTACATATGAAAACCAGAGTTGAGACAAATTAGCATTTGACAGCCTGTGGTCAGACTTAGATTGTATGCCCAGCCAGGACCAAGAATTTAGTGACACAAGGAAGACACAAAGAATGCAAAGATATTTTATATACAAATTGAGAATCATTTCTAGCTTCAGATTCATGATTTAGATTTGATTTGTTGAATTTTTTTTTTTTTTTGTGGTGGTGCTGGGGATTGAACCCAGGGCCTTGGTGCTTGCGAGGCAGGCACTCTACCAACTGAGCTGTATCTCCAGCCCTGATTGGTTGAAAAAATTTTTAAAATTTCCACATCAGATTTTTCCATTGTATGTGAAGGTTTTAATAAGAGCACTGATTTCCATCTCAAGTATATAGATTCTTTTAAAAAGACAGTAAGAGTTTGAATTTATTGAGCACATGCTATATTCCAGGTTCAGCAACATCTCATCAATGCTTACAACTCTATAACTGTGTCATTTCCTCACTATAAGCATCTATAGTTATAGGACTAATAAGTAGCAGAGTCAAGTATCAAGTAGAAACCAAACATGCTGAACAACTATAATATAGTTTAACAGAAGTTATTTTTCATTATAAAAGGTGTGCATTTTTGAGGGAGTATCACCTAGGTTATGTGGTTGGGCAGTGAGCAACAGAACTTGAAAACTATCAACTTCAATGCAAAAGCCTATTTATTTCTTGGGTTGAGAGATACAGCTGAGTGGTAGAGTGTTGAGCACATGCAAGGCCCTGGGTTTGAGTCTTGGCACTACAGGGGGGAAAAAAAAAAGATTCCCTTTTGCTGGAGTTAGACAGTCAAAAATTAATATGGCAGTTCCAAGCAACTTATCAAGGGTCCAGGTCTCCCTCCCCGCTCCTTTCCTCCTCCTCCTCCTTTTTTCCACTCTTCTACTTCACTACCCTTCTGGAGCCTTGGCATCAAGCATCAAGCATCAAGCATCAAGATCTCTGCATGGTTCAAAATGGTTCCTCAACTTCCAGCCATCAGTTCTACATTCCAGGAAGATGGATGGAAGAAGGACAAAAGAAGGGCAGCCCATTTCCATTTTAAAGAACCCCCCCTGTAAGCCCATTCTGCATATACTTGGGCTTCTATCTCATTAAATAAAATTGACTTGCACCTCAATTCACAATAGCCAGATTGTGGAACCAACCTAGATGTCCTTCAATAGATGAATGGTAAAGAAACTGTGGTATATATATATACAATGGAATATTACTTGGCTATAATGAATAATAGAATTATGGCATTTGCAGGCAAATGGATGAAATTGGAGAATATCATGCTAAATGAGATAAGCCAATCTCAAAAAACCAAAGGACCAATGATCTCGCTGATAAGCGGATGATGACACATAATGGGGGGTCGGGGGACAAGAATGGAGGAAGGAGGGACTGTATAGAGGGAAAAGAGGGGTGGGAGGGGTGGGGGGAAGGAAAAAATAACAGAATGAATCAAACATGATTACCCTATGTAAATGTATGATTATGCAAATGGTATGCTGTTACTCCATGTACAAACGGAAACAACATGTATCCCATTTGTTTACAATAAAAATAAAAAATAAAAAATAAATAAATAAATAAAATTAAAAACAAAACAAAAAACGATTGACTTGCAGCATCACACAGGTCAATCTACCATTAAGAAGCATGGGGAGAACAGACATTGCGGGGACTGTTGAACTCCTGGTTATGTAATTAGTCCCTGATGCACATGAGCTCAAGAACAGGTACTTGTTTAAAAAATAAATGCTTACAATGCTCTGAAAAGGCTTAAACTGCTTTGGGAAAAGGTTCTGTCAATAATTCCCATGAAGCTACACACTTTGGCATTTAAACAGAAGGTTTTTAAATAAATGGTGAAAAGCAAACTGTTGGAAAAGAAGAAGAAACAAAACCTGCAATGCTTTTATTCTTTCGGTTTATATTACCATGTGAGGTTCTGTTTTATTTAAAAACTAGAATTTACCATAAAATAGGAATTTTTATGATTTTCTGCCCAGTGTTAAGACCTGTCCCAGTGGTGTACCCCTGTTTTATATGAAAGGAAAAAAAACCTTCCAAATAGAAATGAATTAAAAAATGTGTTTGATAACTATGACTGAAGACAGATTGACATACCTGGCTATATTTTCTACTGCAAAGATCAATTTTGATGACATGACTGACTGATTTGCAGAAGTTAAATCTCAAAAACTGAAATTGTGTTCATCATAAGCACAGGTATACAATCTGAAGTATAAGGTTTTCCCTTTGTAGAAAAACATACCATGGGAATTAAAGGTAATAAATTTTTACACCTTTTCTTTTGTTCCTTTAGTATTTTTACCAATATTAGTGTGCAAATTCAATCACAGAACGTTTTCACGCCTGTATATCATTTCTAATCATTATTATTTTTTGCTTTACTAAAAACTACTCCTTAAAATAACTCACAGAAAGAAGAGGAATGTGTAGAAACTACCTATCTAGTTAGTGCAGTGGTGCTCACTTGTAATGCCAGTGACTCAGGAGGCTGAGGCAGGAGGATCTCAAGTTTTTGAGGCTGGCCTCAGTGAATTAGTGAGGCCCTAAGCAACTTAGTGAGCCACCGTTTCAAAATAAAAAAATTTTTAAAAAGGCTGGGAATGGGACTCAGTGGTAAAGCACTCCTCGGTTCGATCCCTAGTACCCTTCCCCCAGTAAAAAATCATCTATCTTGTCATTAAATGTATTATTACTGACATACATAAGTGTGATGGTCCTCATTTTCCTTAATATGAGAAACAACAACAAAAACAAAACAAAACACAGGCTATTCTCTTCTTTCCTTGGCAGAAGTGAAACAGTTCTAAGAGAAAACTGAGTTCTCAGTCTAACTCCCAGTTTTGCCATTGAGTATATAATCTCCGGGAATCCACTTAATCTTGTTGATCCTTATTTATTCATAATTAAAATTATATAATACCACTTACTAAACTGGGTGTCATCAAATGCAAACAAGATCAGAGTAAATGAAATCCTTAGAAGAACTGCAGAAAGAACAAAGCATCACCTCCTCCCTCTGCCCCACCCTCCCGTGTTTCCCTGGCAAGTTTACTCTGATGCTCAGCCTTGGAGATTGGAAAACCAGCAGAGAACTGAAGAGCCTTCGTCTTTGTTCTCCCGCTTGCTGCCTCAGCTGCTCCTGTATCTACTCCTGTTTTACGATAGTGAAGCAGGAGCTACTCACCGAGCACAGGCCCACTGGCAAGTCGAAAGAAATGCAGCACCTGGCACTGTGGCACACGCCCCCAATCCGGGCAGCTCCGGAGGCTGAGGTAGGAGGATCCCAAGTTCAAGGCCAGCCTCAACAATTTAGTGAGGCCCTGGGCAACTTTGTGAGAGCCTGTCTCAAAATAAAAATGTAAAAAGGTAAAAAGGGCTGGGAATGTGGCTCAGTGGTTAAGCGTTCCTGGGTTCAATTCCCAGTACCACAAAAAAAAATAAATAAATAAAAAAGAAAGAAAAAGAAAAGAAAAGCAATAGCAGTGACCAGAGGGAGAACTTGAAGCCCATGGAAGAGAGAAGTAACCAGAACTAAAGAGGACTGGAGGGTTGGTGAGAGTGCTGCTCTGTCTCCTGTCTCTCCCTGCTCTGGAGAGAAGAGAAGGCCTGCTCTGTCCTGTGGGGCAGGGTGGGCCCAGGATGGCTGTACTTCCTGCCCTCCTCTCCTGCTGGAGGCTGTGCAGCCCTGTTGGAAGAGACACTTTTGAAAGCCTTGTCTGCAGGTTGCTCTACCATCCATTCTCATCGTCAGCAGTTAAATTCATCCAGAAATCCAAAATCCCAAATACTACAAAATCGGATGCGTTTCCACACCCACGTGATACCATAAATGGAAGATTTCACACTGACCTCAGGGGAGCTGCCACGGTCCAAAACAGGTCCAAACCATGCACAACCACCTTCAGGCTACGTGCACAAAGAATAGGTGAGACAAAAATGGATTTCACATTTCGACTTGGGCTCCATTCCCAGGATCTTTCACTGTGTATGCAAATATCCCTGAATTTGAAAAAAATTCCCAAATACAAAACCCAAAATACCTCTGGCCCCACACATGTTGGATAAATGATATGGCAACCTGTATCTAGTTCTCCGTTTCTCCAAATCTTTCACCAGAAAGTAACTGGCGTGATTCTTTTAGTTGCAACTGAATACGACACCTACCAGATGCGAGCTTCCGTAACTGTTGCTTATTATTACTACCATTAATTCACACAGGCAGGTTTTAGCCCCAAATAAGAAATTTCACACAATTAATTTAAAATGGAATGGGCTACCTCTGGAGATTGTGAATTAACCCCCTCCAGAGGTTTCTGAGCTGTGGAGGCATAAAGAGTTATAAAAGAGATTCCTCATAAGGCATATTGGCTTTTGCTGTGACCCCTGAAATTGTTTCCAGTGCTGAGATTTAGTAATTCTATTTTTAACAGGTGCTGTGAGTGAAACCCACAGGAGCTTTGAGGGGTGTGAATCATTTTATTCAAAGAAACGGGAAGAGTGAGAATGAATCCCTTCTTTCCCTTGCACTTCCAACCCAGGATGACACTTGCTGATGGGCGCCTCCACTTGTAGTTAGCAGCTGGCATGCTGTCAGCTGGAGAAGCTAGGAAATGATTTCTTAACACTGACATATCATTCTTGTCTCCATCAGGATTTTGCTTAATTTTATTATTTGAAAAAAATATTTAAATTGGTTTAAATGCCACCCATGAATACAATATTTTTTATGACATCAAAATTATATAAAATGAAATATAATTAAATGTATTTAACCCATTTTTGAACGTATTTTTAGTTATAGGTGGACACATACCTTCTTTTTTAATTTATTTTTATGTGGTGCTGAGGATCGAACCCAGTGCCTCACATGTGCTAGGCAAGCGCCCTGCCACTGAGCCACTACCCCAGCCTTATGTAACCCATTTTTAAAAAAAATTAACAGATGCAGGTATTTATGGAGTAAGTGTAACAGAGAACAATATTTTAAGTGGTATTTTACACTATACTCAAAGTTGTTGAAAAATAACAAAAGAAAAATAATGTTAAAAAATTTTTGTAACAGATAGGTATACCCCTCCTTAACTGGAATCCCTTTTCAAATCACCATATTGGACTGAAGAGTAAATCATTTCAAAAATAGATTGGAATGATAAAGACAGAGACCTAGACACATAGATAAGACATTCCCCAAATTAGGATGGTTTGACTTATGATTTTTCAACAACACAGTGGTGTCAAAATGATAGATGCTCAATAGAAATCATATATCAAATACTGGACTGTGACTTCTCCTGAGCTAGTGATATGTACTGTGATACTCTCTCATGGTGCCGGGCAGCACGGTGACCCACAGTCCCAGTTAGCCGTGGGATCTTGAGAGTAAACTACCAATATTCTATGGGGTACTGTCTTGCTAAGCTATGGCACTTGGTCAGTTGGTCATATTAATTTTGTTTTTACATGATATTTTTGACTTATGATAGGATATAACCTCATCAAAAGTGAAGGCGCACACATAGGCACGCAGGCAACACACACACACACCCACACACACACACACACCCACAGTTACACTGTTCAGCTCCTGGTCGTCAGTGTAATTCCCCACGATCTCTCAAAGTTTGGCATAGGTATAAATGGAAGATACAGAAATGCCCAGAAAAACTATCCACACATATTATGAGAAACATTAGACTTAAATAAAGATGTAGCTAGGCTCACTACATTATATTATAGTTGAAACCAGAAAGGATTTCTCTCCCTGGTATACTTCAGCTATACAGGTTTTTTTCTGGACTGTTCTTTCCCTCTCCCTGAAGCACTTGCCCATCCCACTCCCTTCCGTTACCCTCCTTGGCAATCCAAATTTCCATCATCCCCAAAAATCCACCAAGACACATGTATATGTTTCTTTCTACCCTGAAGGCTATTCTATTAAAATCACCACATTCTAGAATGAATGATCATTTTCTTATTACTCTACTGTTATCACTATCCTATCTCTGTTACTGGCACCAATGTTCAATAATCAATCAGAGTCTAGTGTTTAGAACTTGTCTGACATGCAGTGAGCACTTCAAACAATGTTGGCAATTGTTAACAGCATTAGCCAATCTTCAGCCTTCCCTGTTGGAAGTCTTTGACTCAGTGGGTTCTCTTCCCCATGGGCATCATTGCCAAGCATTTTGGATCCCACTCTTTTATATCACTTATAATTATCTTTTACTCCCCAATCTTCCTGAACGGTGAATTAGAACCATCATCGCCTGCTAATAATTGAAAACAATCATAACCACAATTATAGTGGCTAAAAATGAATGAGATATGCCGTCGACTAGGCATGCTGTCAATCGCTTTGTATTTTGTTTTAGTCAGAACTGTGCTCAGATTCACAAAACAAACCTAACTACAGTGGTTTGAACCTAACATGGGTTTGCTTTTTTCACAGGGAAGTTTGGAGGAACCCATCCAGATCCATCCAGCTTGAAGAGAAAATCATCCAGGGTCCAGGGTCTTTCTGCACAATCATCTTTTCTACTCACCCAGAAGGGAAGTCCATTCATGATCTGGGCATCACCTGGGCCTTAGATGCACACAGAAAAAGAGAGGAAAAGGCAAATGCAGATGCCAGCTGAGTCTGGTGCTGAGTGTAGCTCATAAGTCAGTGAGTTAGTCGGGTTTAACGTAATGTTGCCCCTTCTTAGAAGATCTAGACCTACATGGGTTCTTACTTCATCTCAAATGGGTCATGCAAAAGACATTGAGATGTAGTATAAAAACCTCAATTATGCACCTGTTACCTGCTCCTTTTTCATTTTCTTGTGTTACTTCATCACTTTCTTGCTCCTGTTTCCTTGGAGCTCTTCCTACATAAACTGCCTGCAACCTTCAGTGCTCTGCTTTTGGGGAGACCAAACCTATAACAAACCTATTTGTACAGAATAACATGACTAAACCTCTCAGGAGAACACTCAGAATCTGACACAATTTTCTCTGTAACTACTAGTAATCTTTCTGTCCATTTGTCTCCTATCCTAGCATCTAGCCAACATCTCTTTTTCTCACTTTCCCTGGCTCCCTCTGGCTGTTAATGCTTATAAAATTTCTAAATACAGCCATGGTTGTTCCCATTACCATTGGCCACCACATTATGTCATCACTGTTCATCAATATCCATTACCCCTCCATAAGGGAAGATTATACTTTCCCATCCTTTCCACTATGGCATACAATGATTAATAAAGTGTGACAGAAATGACTTGAAGCTAGAAGCTTTAGGAGCCAGCACCTTCTGCACTACAGTTATTTATCCCTGTTTCTTGAAGACTAGCAAGGTTGGGTGAAGAATTTCCCTGATTTTGAGACTCAGGGCAAAAATGGTGTGAAGCATACAGAGTCATACTTCAACCACAATGTAAATGAAGCACAATTGATAAAGATTTATATCAGGTATCACTGAGATTGGGGGCTATTTGTTATCACAGCAAACTTACTCTGTTCTGACAGATACAACATACTCTATTTGGCCTGGATAGAAATTTCCAGACCTCCTAGCCAACCTCTTTCTCAAAAGATACCTGAAACACTTCTTCACTTATTCTTAAGCCATCTTTAATTTCTTACATCCCTTGAAGGCTGTGTCTCCATTTGTAACCCATTTGCTTGTCTTCTAATAACATATCCTTGGCTTTATGGCAGTCAATTCCTTTTTAGATACTCATTCTGAAAAATCAGGTGCCCATGTTTTTTATAAATAGGTTTTCTTTGTCTTATTACTTTTTTTGTAATAAAAACATTATCCAGATTCTATTCAGGTCATAGTGAAAACTGCCAAAATGGAAGCAAGTATTTTCTTTGAGAAAGTTCCATCAACATCTGAAAATTTCCTCCTGTTTGTTTTTTTTTTTTCAGATGATGTATAAGAAGAAAAGGTTACATATTCAATGAAATAGGGGCTTAGGTTCATTTCATAAATATGCCAGCACTCAGTCACAAAAAGGCAGGCTAGTATATGGTCCAAGAAATTGTTTCTGAAACACACATTCACATGTCAGTGCTAAATGTCAACTAAGTTTCTACATCATAACTGTCATTACAGAATGAGATCAGAAAGCAAAAATGTATTATTTTTGTTGCTTCGAATTGATGCATGTAATTTATTGCAACCCAACTATAATCATTCATTGTTTCTGAAGTATCTTTTAGATTTCCAGTTTGTTCTTTCTGCTTTTATTTGAAGAGTAAAGTGCTATGAGAAGCAGAAAGTGTGCTTTATAAAAACATGTTTAACTGCCAAAAAGAAATACGAGTGCTGTAATATAAGAATGTGTGGTGACTGAGATGCAAAGTGTGCAGACATTGAAACCTACCCTCTCCATGAGAAAAGTGGCCTATGTGGACTTGACCTCTACAAGGTCACAGTTAGTCAGCACTTATTGTAATAAATATCCCCTGCACTTTATTTTTATTATTTTTGGGGTACTTAAGATTGAACCCAGTGTGCTTTATCCCTGAGTCACATCCCCAATACTTTTTATTTTTTATTTTGAGACAGGGTCTTGCTAAGTTGCCTCGTAAGTTGCTGAGACTGGTCTTGAACTTGCAATCTTCCTGCCTCTGCCTCCTAAGCCATTGAGATTCCAGGCCTGTGCCACTGTGCCTGGCCTGCGTGTGCTTTTGACGGATGCAGTTTCTTATGAAGTAGAACCTACCCCATTTTCCTGATGTCAAAATTTCTATAAACACTTCACAATTCAGAGCAAATATTTTTCTCATAGATCACAAAAGGAAACCAACATCAGCAAGAAATTTTGTAACAAAACAACTTCTGCACTTAGGACAATCTGGAGTTCATTATTTAATTTGTAGACTTATAGATAATCAGTCAACAGTAATCAAGTTCTCAATATTGGTAGAAGAATGGACTAGACACTTAGGAGATAAGGAAACACCTTGAAAATGTGATAGTCTAACTAATAGAGCATATGACAAGTCAATATGCGAAATATAGAAGAATGTCCGATATGTATGTAAAACATACATATAAACATACAGTTATTGATAGATACAAATACTGATTTATACAGGACTATCAATATGTGGAATACATGTGTGCATGTATGTCTAACTGCTCTACATGCTGAAAATTTACTGTTTGAAGTAATAATCAGTTATTTAATCAATTACTTACATTGTTCACTGATCTCCCTGGTACCTAACACAGTGATTGGCAAAGAAGCTTGACAGACTTCTATTTAAAAGTAATTTGTTGAATTGGATCTCAAAAACAGAATCAAATTTTACAGTTCTCTTAGCAGATTGTATTTCTGAGCTTTACAAAATCTGATCACTTGTGTTATCAACTAGAATATGACTTGAATGACTATAGGCTATTTCTGTAAATTAATTCAACTTTCAAGGAAATAGATTTGCACCACTAAGCATGTTTTCAAGAATGTATTCTAAGGGCAATTCCAAACATCAGGTGAAAGTGTTGGAAATAACTTTTACCATTTCCAAGTTGCTATTAAAACAGGAATACACGTCCATATGGATAAGTAAAGTCTGGCATGTAAAGCATTTGTTCAATCATAAATCCTAGTTTTTTTATCAATTGTAATTAGCTAATAATCTGGACAATAGGAGAGACTCCTTCACAAGGTAATAGCGAATATCATAGATGAAGAAGGATGTAATCAATTCCTGCAAGTATCATAGCAGACAGAAGACCACTGATAATTCAGAAAGTACTCTGATCAGAAGCACACACAAACATACCCTGGATTCTGGAAATGATAGTTTGAAAATTGATTCTGACTAAGAATTACCCAAGTCTCCTGGCTGAACCCCTGAAGAAAAGTTGGGTAAGGGTATAGGATCCCCACTTTTATTTCACAGGGGATGGACAGATGCAAGTGGTGGTTAACCTAAGGTTAAAGAGACAATTCTATACACTGGGTCCTCTGGGCTGACCCCCACATGCTTTCTTTTCCAGGAAACAATTTACCTGCAGCCCTGCTTGGCCTAAGTGGACAGGATATGTCACATTCCTCAGCAAACTGTTATCTGTAGAAAAAATGCAGACCTGAAATAATGCCAATAGAGGTACAACCACTCTGGAAAGCAGTATGAAGATTCCTCAAAAATCTAGGAATGGAACCACCATTTGACCCAAAATCCCACTCCTCAGTTTATATCCAAAAGATTAAAAATCAGCATAATATGTTGACACATCTGCATCAATGTTTATAGCAGCTAATAAACACAATAGCTAATCTATGGAACCAACCTAGATGTCCTTTAATGGATGAATGGATAAAGGTCAAATGTTTCCTCTGATATGATGATGCTAACCCACAGTAAGTGGGGAGAGGGGAAGAATAGATATTCAACAGATTAGACAAATGGGAAATGAAGGGAAGGGGAACTAGGAAAAGGAAAGACCGTGGAATTAATCTCAAATAATTTTCCTATGTACTTATATAAATAAACCATAGTGAATCCCACCATCGTGTACATCCACAAGACTGGGGTCCTAACTAGAATAAGATACATTCCATACTTGCACAATTTATACAAAAAAGGAATTCTACCATCACATATAACTGAAAAAAAAAAAAAAAAAGAGGAATCCAAGTTATCCTGAAGTGGGAGACTTTTATGACTCTTCACATAGACCAGATCCTGAAACTCAGGAAGATAAGGATAATTCCTCCTAACCATTAAATCTGTAAGAATTTATGATTAAGAATCCAATTAGAATAGGTCAGTATGGGCCAAGGTGACCTAGAGTTGTCATGGCAGTAGGACTTCAAAGTCTGATATCACTCTGCTGTCAGTTAAAAGTCAAGTGGTAGACCTGAGTGGGACTCTGGAAAATTCTCTGGTTCCCCCAACAAAATTGTAGTCCAGGGGAAGTACCTTGTCCCTCTCCTGAAAGGGCCCACTCTCTTCCTTGAGAGTATCCCCAATACCTTTTCTATTTCTCCAATAAACTTATTCCTATTACTCTGAGCAACATGTCTGAAATATTTGTCTCAGTTGCAAGAATCAGGGCTTGAAGGGGGGTGTCTTCATGCTGCCTCAGTTTCCATGAAGGCCCCAGCTCTGTAACATATCGATGCTCGACAGTTCATTACAGATTGGCTGTCTTATTAAGAACTAGAAATACTGCACAAAAGCTGTTGAATATGTTGGAGGTATCGGAGACCTAGCAAGGCAGCAGGGACAGGCAGACTCAGCATCTCAAGAGAGCAGGACAGCAGGGTCAGAGCTGGACTGTTTTTCTCTCGAGGTATTTACCAATGTGTAATTGGCACAGAGCTGAGAGCCCAGGAACTGAAGAAGAAAGCAGAGGCTAAGAGGCTGGCAACTTGAGCAGAGGCTTGCAGGAGTTTCAGGGTTGGGGAAGTGAAAATTGGAGATCAGGGTGAACTAGGCACGCAGGAGTCTGAGGAGCACCTAGATTTCAAATCACTACCACAAAAGGGATTTAGTTAAGAGGGAATGAGAATTAGATTAGTTATCACGCAGACGAAGCTCCATTTCAAGCAAACTCAATCTCGAACTAGACTAAGTGCTCTATCTCTGCCAGGAAGCAGAATAAAACCTTCCTAAGAGAAAATAATACCAAACAGCTACAGGTAATTACAATTTTCACATGTGAAATCTGGTATTTAGGGACTGGGCTTGGTGGCTCAGTGGCAGAGCACTTGCCTAACACATGTGAGGCACTGGGTTCCATCCTCAGCACCACGTGACAGTAAATAAATAAAATAAAGGTATTGTATCCATCTACTACTAGAAATATATATATATATATATATATATAATTTAATATTTAGTACTCAATGAGGGCCACAGGGGGTAAAAAAGAAAGAGAGGGAGGGAGGGAGAGGAAGAGAGTGCCAAACAATTAAAAAAAAAAAAAATCCTTACAAGAACCAGACACTAACTTTAAGATAATTACAATTTATATGCTCAGTAAAACAGAATATAAGAAGGAGAATCTCACTAGAGAACCAGAATTTATAGAGAAGAAATACATGAAAAATTTAACAGAAAAATACAATGATGGGTCTTGTGGGGGAAAAGGCACACTTGTACATTGCTGATGGAGTTGCACATTGGAGCAGCCACTCTGGAAAGCAGTGTGGAGATTCCTCAGAAGATTTGGAATGGACCTACCTTTTGACCCAGTTACCCCACTCCTCAGTTCATACCCAAAGGACTTAAAATTAGCACACTACAGTAAAGCAGCCACATCAATGTTTATAGCAGCTCAATTAACAATAGCTAGATTGTGGAACCAACCTAGATGCCCTTCAATAGATGAAACGTGGTATATATACACAATGGAATATTATTCAACTTATAAAGAAGAATAATATTATGGCATTTGCAGATAAATGGATGGAATTGGAGAATATCATGCTGAGTGAAGTAAGTCAATTCCAAAACACCAAAGGGCTGAAGGTTTTCTCTGATAAGTGGATGATGATACATAATGGGTTGGAAGGGGTAAGAGAAGAATGGAGGAACTTTGGATTGTGTAGAGGGTAATGAGAGAGGGGAGGGGTAGAGGAGAAGAGACAGACATCATTACCTTATGTACCTGTATGATTACACAAATGCTATGAATCCACAACGTGTACAACCATAGAAATGAAAAGTTGTACCCCATTTGTGTACAGTGAATGAAAATGCAGTCTGTAAAAATAAAATAAATAAATAGAAAGAACCATTTAAAAAAGAAAAAGAAAAAAGCACACCAAAAGGGGTCAATAGTAAAATCTCGGCTCTGCGTAAGTAGAGCAAAGAATGGAGAGTTGGGAAATGGTTGCTGGGTCCCGCAGGGACTGCTGAGGTGTGTGCAGGAAGGGCTTGGAAACCCAGGGAGGGGAGGAGAAAGAACTGGTGGAGAAGCAATATTTGAAAACTCCCCACACTTATGAGGAAAGTCAAGTTAAAGAGTCAAGGGGCTTTTCCAACTTCATACAGGATTTTAAAAAATAGGCACATTAGGCATCTTACCATTTAAATTACTGAAAATTACAGAGGAGGAGGGAACAAACTTTTTCAGAACAGGCCAAATACCAAAGAGTTTAGGCTTGAGGGCTGCACGCTCTCTGCCACAGAGATTCAGCTCTTCCACAGCTAACACAGAGACTGTGTTCCAACACCCACCCAGGAAAACAGGCAGTGGGACTGGTGGGGTCCCTGGGCCACAATCTGCTACAAACAAAGTGAAAACGGCAAAAGCAGTCAGAGAAAAGAAAACTTCATTTCTAAAGAAGCAACAATAAGTTTGATTGCCGACTTCCCCACAGACGTGCCAAAAGCCAGAAGACGAGGAACACGCATTTTTTAATCTGCCGGAAGAAAATAATTGCCAAGTTTCCAATCCAATTTGATGGATTATAAAAGACGTCTTGGAAAGGAAGGTGAAATAAAGATGCTTCCAGCCAAACAGAAACTGAGCATGTGTCAACAGTATTTACTTATTTATTTAGTGAAATATCACTGAAGAAGGAAAAAAAGAGAGAGAGAGAGAGAGAGAGAGAGAGAGAGAGAGAGAGAGAGAGAATTTCAGGCAGAACAAAATGAAGCCAGACAGAAGCTCAAAAACAAAGGAAGAAATGACAATTCCTGTGCAAGATAAATACATGGGTAAATCTAAATGGCTTCTTATCACAGTAAATTATATTAAGTCCACGGTGACTGAACAGCATGTAGAATTAAAAATAACAACATAAGCAGCAAAATGAGTAAAATAGAAATCTAGAGTCCAAACATGTTCGAATTATCTGGGAAGTGGTAAGGTTACTACCATATTTAATTAAAGATACATGTTGTAATCTCTGGGGTAGCCATCAAAATGATAATAATATTAACAACCTTGGTAGTAACTAATAGAGAAAGGAAAACAAGGTTTTTGAAAATAATTTGATTAGATAAAAGAAAGCAAAACAGAAGAGGGGGAAAAAGCAACTTAAAACAAGGGAAAGAAATAGAAAAGTAAGATGATAAACTCACTTAAATTGTATGGCAGAAAAATGTAAAGAGAGGAAATATTTGAGAGGAGGAAAAAAAAAAAGATAAGGATGACTAGTGAACTGAGAAGACACACCTTAAATATAAAGTCTGAAAGGTACAAAGTAAAAGAATGGGAAAAGATCTGTCATGCAGATACCAAGCTCTATGTAATTAGACAGACTGAAATTAAACAAACCAGAACTTAAAGCCAAAAGTACCTCTTCAGGTAACACAGAATATTTCACAGGGATAAAGAGAACCAAAATGGACAGCAAAATAATATTTGTGTGTACCCTAAAACATGTAGAACAAAAATAGAGAGGTAAAGGGGAAATGGACTAATCTGTGATCAGAGTAAGAAATTTTTACACACATCGTCCTGTAACTGTTACAACACACACACACACACACACACACACACACACACACACACAATATATATATGAAACTATGCACTGTACTAAAGCAAAAAGTTAGTAATAACAAATGTGAAGAAAGAAAACGAAATCATTGAGGCTATGTTCTGACCACAGTGGAGTGAGACCAGAAATCAGCACCCAAAAGACAACCAGAAAATTCCAACTGCTTAAAAAATAATCAATTTCAAAATAATCCCAGAATCAAAGAAGGTACCTCAGTAGAAATTATAAAGTGAAAATGATTACATTTCAACTGAATAATAATGAAAGCAAATCATGTTAAGACTTGTGGGATACTCACAGAGCTCTGTGTATGATGATTTTTATAAGTTCAAATACATAGATTAAAATAATAGGCTGAAATTTATTTATAGAACACCACCTCAAGAAAATAAGTAATACATAAGAAAATGAAATAATACAGGTAAAATGAAAAGTGAATAACAATTAAATGAAAATAAAAGTGAAAACAAGTTTTAAATACAGATGCTCCTTGACTTTTGATGGGTTTATGTCCTAATAAATATACTGTGAGTTAAAATATTATAAACTAAAAATAAGTTTAGTATGTTACACCTATTGAATATCCCCAACAGATAGTATGATTGCCTTAGAACCTCCTTTTGCTTCATATATTCCAGAACTGCATTGGAATAAACCACCATATTAAGACACTAGTGGCCACCGTAAAAAGCAGCCCCATCAAAAGCCTACTGTCTCTGGGCAAAAGACAAAGAAAGGATCAGTCTAGCATGACAGAAAACTTTTAGACAATAACTGTCTTATCCGAGGCAAACTCCATAACACAAGAACAAAAAGCAAGCCAAAGCAAACAAAACAGACCTTTACCTCGACCCATGCTAAAAAGGTCAAGTGGGAGCCCAGACTCCCACTCTCTCTCTGAGTAATGTGTCTACCCACAAAGGTGGTAACAGAAGCAGCGAATTTTATCCTTATCAGGCAGGAACACAGAACCCCTCATGCTGTCAGTGAAGGCCACACGGCAAGCCTGGATTTCCACCATCACCCCAACGTTATGAAGGGTCTCTCACCCACTAGATGATGCATGAGAAGAACTAACAGAACATCAGGATTTTCACAACTGTAATGATGAAACCAACACATCCATGGTGTCAATGGAACTCACATAAGAAGTAATGAGATGTTTCTGTTTCTACTATACAGAGAAAGAACACAAATTTGGAATTCCCATAAACCTCAGACTGTAATGAAACCTTACTTTTTGGATTTTAATACATACAGAGCTGGGAACCTTGACTTTTACCCCTATTTAGAAGTAATGGAATGGTGTTTTCCCTGTCTTCAATGAACTGATAGAAGAAAAAAAAAAAAAAAAAGCAAGAGTGGATGATTTAAATAAGATCCAGTATCTTACAATTTACTAACCAAGAAGTCAGAGTCTTTTTAAAATCCTTCCAGAAAAATTGCAGAAATGTATAAAAGAGAATGAAAAATAACAATTGATAACAATGGTGAGATGACAGAAATTTAGAAGTATCTGACAACAATTTTAAAGCAACCATTATGAAAATGCTTTAACCAAAATTATAAACACACTTGACACCAAAGACAAAAAGTTTCAAAAAGGAAATTTAAGTTTCAGTAAAGAAAAAATAAGATAGCCAGGCATGGTGGCATATGCCAGTAACCCCAATGACTTGGGAGGCTAAGGCAGGATGTTTGCAAGTTCAAAGCCAGCCTCAGAAACTTATCAAGGCCCTAAACAACTTAGTGAGACCCTGTCTCAAAATAAAACAAAAAGGGTTGGGGATATAGCTCAGTGGTTAAGCATCCTTGATACCAAAAAAATAAAAAGAAAAAAGAAATGACAAAATAAATGGAATAAATCAAATTTAAACCTGAAAAATATACGACCAATTTTTTTAAAGATCTTAATGGATAGGTTCAACAGTATACTAGAGTGGGACAGACTTAAGGCCTACCCAAAAAATTACATCAAATACATTAAATATAAGTGGTCTAAATATACCAATTAAAAGACAGAGGTTGGGAGACTAGGTTAAAAAATATGGCCCCATTATTATTATATATAAGAAATCATTTCAAATATGATGTAAGTAGGTTGTAACTAAAAGAATGGGAAAAGATACACAATGTGAAAATTAACTAAAAGAAACCAGGAACAAACTTATTAATAATAGATAATGTAGACTGCAAAGCAAAGATAGAGCCAGAGATTAGGTCATCATAAAGGGTGAACCCACCAAAGGGATATAACAATACAAAATGTATATGCACCATAAAACACAGGTACAGGGGCTGGGGTTGTGGCTCAGTGGTAGAGCAGTTGCCTGGCATGTGTGAGGCACTGGATTTGATTCTCGGGACCACACATAAATAAATGAATAAAATAAAGGCCCATCAACATCTAAAAAAATATTTGAAATAAATAAACAAAGGTATTGCATCCCTCTACAACTAATTAAAAGAGATGCAAAATATGAGTAAAAAAAAAAAAAAAACAGAAAAAACAAAACCAGAAATTGAACAATCCACAATTATTTATGGAAACTTAAACATTCCTCTCTAAACCTCAGACAGAAAAACTAGACAGAAAATTATCAGGAGAGAACCCGACAGCACTATCAACCAACAGGTTCTAATCAGCACTCATAGAAGACTAGCAAATATGAGCTTTGCCTCACAGAGCCTATAACAAAATAGAAATCATCTTTCACCACGGAGCAAATATGAAAGAACTAAACCCACGACACAGTGTGTCCTCTGGGCACAATGGAATCAAACTAGAAATCTGTAGAAGAAAGGCACCATGGGAATCTCTAAACACATGGAAACTAAAAACACTTCCAAATAACTAGTGAGTAAAAATATTAATCAGGGAAATTTTTAAAATGCATTGAACTGAAAATAAAAATACAACATAATCAAATATGTGGGACACAGTTAAAGCAGGTATCGGAGGAAGATTTATAGTACTCACGCTATACATCGGAAATGAAGAAGTGCCTCCAATCAATAATATGAGAACCTAGATAAGGAAGAGCAAAACCAGGCCCAGCAGCTCATGCTTGTAATCTCAGTGGCTCAGGAGGCTGAGGCAGGAGGATCGGGAGTTCAAAGCCAGAGTCAATGAAAGGGAGGCGCTAAGCAACTCACTGAAATCCTGTTTTTAAATAAAATACAAAATCGGGCTGGGGATGTGGCTCAGTGGTCAAGTGCCCCTGAGTTCAATCTCCTTTATCAACCCCCCAAAAAAGAGCAAAATAAATCAAAAGCAAGCAGAAGACAATGAACCCCAAACAGGAAAACAAAAGAGAAAATATATGAGAGAAAGAGCTAATTTCTCAGAGAGTTCAGTAACACTGATCAAACTCTAGGAGGACTGACAAAGGAGAGGGGAAGACAGAGAACACAAATCACCAATAGCAGGAATAAAACAGGGTTATTAACACAAACCCTGCAGATATTAAATGAATGATAAGAAAATACTTCAACTCTACATATATAAATTTGACAACTTAGATGAAATGAACCAATTCCTTAAAAAATGCAAACTGGAACAATTCATTCAGTATATAATAGGTAATTTTAAAATTCTTGCAACTATTAATATTTGTATTTATAATTAAAAACTCCCCAAAGAGAAAATGTCTAGGTCAGATTGATTGTTTCAATAGAGAATTCTCCCAGATATTTGAAGAATATCAAAATCGTGCACAATCTCTTCCAAAGAAAAAAGGACTATTTCCCAATTTATTTTTTATTAAGTTTGTATTACCCTGATACCAAAACCAAAGTCAAAAGATAAAACTGCAAACTAATGTAGTAAGGGAATGTAGACATGAAAGTACTTCAAAAAACAGTGGCAAGTAGAATTCAGTAATACATAAAAACATCAAATTGATCAAGTGGGGTTTATTGGAGGACACAAAGATGCAATACTTGGAAATCCAATGTAATCAACCATAAAAGTGGCTAAAGAAGGAAAATTTTGTGTCATTCTATCAATTGATACAGGAAAAGCATTCAATGGTATTCAAACTGATTCATGATCAAATCTCTCAGGAAGAAAAAAATAAATAAAAGGCATAGAGGGGAACTTCCTCAATTCAATGAAGACCACCTATATTTCAAAGATTTATCTCTAATATAAGGAACAAGCCAGGATAGGGCTCTGGACACCCTTACTCAGGCTCCTGGTAGGAGTGAATGTCTATTCACTTTTGGCTATGCCAAAAATACTAAGGAATCTATAAAACCTCTGAACACAATGAGTGAGTTCAGTAAGGCCACAAGACCAAGAGCAACACACAATAATACACTGCATTTCTACATATTAACAATGAATATGTAGAAACTGAATAAAATACAATGTCACCTTTAATTGCTCAAAGAAAATTAAAATTTTCTGTGTGCATTGAAAGGATGCTATATGCTGAAAATTACAAAACACTGATGAAAGAAATTAAAGATATAAATAGGAAGTTCACTAAGTTCATGGGTAAGGAGTCACATATTAAACATGTCAGTTCTTCTCAAATTGATACACAGGTTTAGCACAATTCCTATCAAAAGCTTATTATAGCCATAGATAATATTATTCTATAATGTATAAGGAAAGGCAAAGAAAGAACAAAATGCTTTTGAAAAAGAAGACTAATGTAGAAGGAATTTACTTACCTGATTTTAAGGTATATAACATAGCTAAAATAATAAAACAAGGGAGAAAGACACAAAGATTCACAGAACAGGAAAAATAACCCAGAAAGAGACCAATATAATTTTTCCAATTGATTTTTGACAAAAGAGTACAAGCACTTCAACATAGGAAGAAGACAGCCAGCCCTTCCAACAAATACTGCTGACAAATAAAGGACAGCATTGTTTTTTAAAAAATTAACTTTGGCCTTAGTCTCATCATGTTATTCAAACAACTCAGAATGGATCAAACACTCATATGCAAAACATAAAACTAGAAAATGTTTAGAAAAAAATGTGACAATATGTCTAGAATCTAAGACCTAGTAAAGAGTTCATAGATTAACACCAAAGGCATGATCCATAAAAGGGAAAACTGATAAATTTATAATATATATCATGGGTAAAAATAAATATCCAGAATATAGACCATGGATAAAAAAATCAAAGTTATTCAGTCACCAACAATCAGGAACATGCAAAATAAAATAAAAATGGCAGACTGTCTGATCCCTATCAGAGTAATTTTTTTTTTTTTTTTTTTGCCAAAAATATCAAAGAACCAAATGTTTCTCAGGTTATAGAGGCATAGGTGCTCATGTTCTTCTAGGGGACCAATAACACTTTGTAGACATTAAAAGGAGAGTAGAGTGTTTATTTGCTATCTAGCAACATTGAGGGAAGTAGAATATTTATTTGCTATCTAGCAACATTGAGGGTATACACATCCTATCATTCACAAATTTCATTAATAGGAATATTTTCCTGGAAGAACATCCCTTCATAAACCTTGGAAACATGAACATTGATATTCACAGCAGAGCAGTTCATGAAAAAAAAATTTTAAGAGGAATAAACTATGTGGAAGATGGATAATTTAACTATGGCACATTCACATGATAGAATATGATACATCTCACATTTCAAATGAATAAACTACAACAATTTTTGTCCATGTGGATGAATATAATCACTTACTGACAGAAAAGAAAACCTGTAAAAGGCTAATACTATTCACCTAAAATTTGAAAGGAAGCCAAATTTAAGTATTTGTGTATGTGTGTGAGGTAAACGGTTGTGTAAAAGAATCAAATACAAATGGTAAGGTCTACACACCAGTTCAGAACCAGGGTTACCTCTGAAGAAGAAAGATACCAAAAGAGTAGGTCTTCAGATTTACCTGCAATGATGTGTTTTCTTAAAAAGAACAACTGAGAAAGGGAGTGAAATTTGAAGTGAATGCAGCAAATTCCTGACCTCTGTTCTTGTTGCTACTAACTGCACAGATATTTACTATACTATCAGATTACAACAGTCCAGCATCAGCTGTCAATAGTTCACAATTTAAAAAATGTAGAAATCTTGGGCTGGGGTTGTGGCTCAGTGGTAGAGCACTTGCCTCATACCTGTGGGGCGCTGAGTTCGATCCTCAGCACCACATGAAAATAAATAAAATAAAGATATTATGTATAAAAAAATGCAGAAATCTGGCCTGTGAGATAACTTACCACTGAAAATACTCAAGTACATACTTTAAAGAACACATTTACACTGAGGAATAATTAAGTGAGATAACATTATCTGCTGGGTATGATGATTCTAGATATGTGTCTGTCCAGGCCCTGTACAGTACATGTAGTGGACAGCAAAAGTTTCGACAAAGGTTAGGAAATCTTTTCCAGCTGACAAATCTTACAACTAGAAATTCGAATTGTCCTTGACTTACCCTGCAAATTCATCAGGGTCCTTCGAAAAATTACACTGAAGCCTAATGAAGGAAATTAGTACTCTTCCCCTTCACATTCCATCAATCGCCACTCACCTCCAGAAGTGAAATTTTGCTTGTGTTGTTCTCCATACCCCAGAGTGCACCCATCATGAGATACCACTTACCTCCAACTGGTTGAAGAATCATTGCATTTCTCATGATAATGCACTTACAGGGAAATGCAAACTTGAAATACATTTAGCCATCTTCTGTAATGCAAGCATCACTCACAAAACAAAAAATACTAGTAGTAAATTAACACATGCTCATGAGGAAAGTACAAATGGTACAAATAAGGAGGAAAGTCTGCTTGAAGCCTCAAATTTAACTCCTAGCGTCCACTTACCCCTTGGGAGGAAGCCACTGGTACCATTTCAGAGCCAGGTTTTCAGTTCCAGCACCACCAGCAGGATTCTTCTGTAGCATCCTCAGCTACCATTCCACAGATGCCAGGTGCACTTCACTTGCCCCACAACAAAAATGTCTATCGGTATTGTCAAATGTCCCCTGGGGGGGAGGGCAAAGTTAAACCTAGTTCAGAACTGCTATCTAGGGTCTATCATGTGAGACCTTGTCCATGGATTTAAATAGCGCTTCATCCAGATTTTGAAATATGCATGGATCTGTGCATGTTTCACATATCATACCACAGGTATTAGTTTACATCTTGGTTCCTTTCACTGAATAGTAGGTTTTCACAAATCTTCCAACATCAGTATTTGTGATTACTACTCCTTAGTATAAGTCTGCCATCTTAGAATATTTAAGAAAACACGGGAACATTTAACCTGCTAGGGGAAATGCAACACATTTTTGCTTCCAGTTGTGCCTAAAATCAATGCCTTTCCAGTCTGGGTGAGATTCTCTTGCTTTCCATTTCTACCAAGCAGAATAAAAGTATGCAATACCAATATTTCAAAATGCCCTCAGTAATCTCTTACCTGCCTCCTAAATTATTCTCTACTCCATCCTCCCCTCTCTGATGAAGGAGCCACAATGTCTAGGTATAAATAGGCCCCGGTATCAGCCCTGCAGTTCCTATCATAGTCTGCCTTCTTTCCTTGGAGGCTAAGCTTTATGTAGCTATAAATCACACAATCACACTTGCTTCCCCTGAAAGGGTCTAAGAGCCTCTCAGGTGTCCTGTATTTGAGATGGAATTGATCTGAGCAGGAAGCTGTGAGGCAGGAGTAAAAAGAGCCAGGTTCTGCCCTCACTGGCTCCAGAAAAGTTTCTTTCTACCCTGAGCCTCAGTTTACTAGTGCGTTTGATAAGGGTTTGTGTAAGATTATGTCATTGCAGTCTTCCACAGCAAATTATGAGGTTTCATGATTTTTTCTAGAATAGAACACCAAAATTTTGCATAGTATTTATTCATCCACATCTGAAGTGTGCCTTCTGTAGACAAAGTAGGGCTAGGAGTTAAAGCAGTTTCCAGTGTGATTCACAGAGGATGATGATGAAAACCCAAAACACAATTTACGGTGTCTCCCTTGAAACAGGCAATGAGATTTTTTTTTTAACTCAGCCTTTTCCATCCAAACCATCTCTGATTATTCAAAATCTATGTTATTTTTTTATATGAGAGCACAGGCTATGTTTCTATGTGGAAACTAGCTCCATGTCTGAAAAGTTGAATTATCATTTATTTCTTTGTTGAATGAATAGAAACCTGGCTATTGGTCTGAATTCAATTAACTAGGTATTTCATAAATCACCATGAGTGGTGCAGATACAATTTTATCATGTCAGACGCAAAATGTATGTTATTTTTCCAAAAAGAAACAAAAACTTATGCTAACAAGAGACTGTTAATGATTTTTCTCCACCTTGTCAAGTCCAATGGACAATTTTTAGACCATGCAAATAGAACTAACAATATCCATTTATGGTATAGTCAGAGGAGAGCATCCCTGGGGAATCCCTTAGGGAAAAGTGAGCATAATTTTGATTCTGTAAATACAAACTCTGAACATGAATGATTGTCAGCTCTAGGCAGTGACTGAGAGGCAGGCTTCCATCCTTGCAAGGGTAAACCTTCTGCCCTTTTAAATGAATGTTAAGATTCCTCCAAAGTTGTTTTTTTGGTTCAGATAAGATTCTTCAGAGAAAACCACCAGGAGCCTATTTAAAAGAGCCAAGGTGGCCCAGTCCCTCTTCTTGATGACACAGAGTAAACCTTGCTCATTATAATCTCAATATGATGTGAAACTCTCCTCCCCTTAGCTATTCCTGACCACTTTTTTATCACATGCAAAATATGAAACATCATCTCCCACTGAGCATGCGCAGGAATGTGCACAATTCTATATGGGATGAGAGTATTCCTGATGTAAATATTCATGACTTTCCCCAATAAAACTCCTTGCTTTTTTTGTTGTTGTTGTTCAGGGAGACACTCCTTTGAAAATTATCCCCAGTGCTCCTCTTCCTTGCTGCAAACAACAAACCTATCTTCGCTCTTTTTTCTCCTGGTTGTGCATACTGACTTTACACTCATCAATGGGTGAATTCATTGGGTTCAGTTACAAATGGACCACAGGACCTGAAAGCAGCCCAATCCCAGGCTGAGAACTGACCAATGAGACACTCTCAATGAGAGCTTCTTCTCCATTAGGAATAGTAAGAGTTAATTAAACCATTCAGACCCTCTTTTATGGTGGCTGGAAATGGAGATGCAGAAAATCCATTTGCAGCAACAGAAGAAAATAAAAGGCACAGCAAAAAGAAAGTATGTAAAGAGCAAGGTAATAGAATCCAGGTAAGAAATTAAAGCTACAGGTAAATGGAAATCATAATATGGAGAAGAGAATCTATAAATAGGGGGAGAAGATCTGTGGAACAGAAACAAGATGGAGTTGCTGTGCTGTAGAAGGCTCTGGGGACTCTTGCTGATGAAAAGACAACATGACAGCCAGAAGGACGAGTGGATTCTGCTCCAGATCCTAAGTGCTGACAATGCAGACTCTGAGATCTCAGCTGTGCACTCTGGGACTACACTGAATAAACTCTGGCACTGGACCTTTAACTGTGTACCGGAAGAGAGGAAAGTCCTGTTGTTTGATAGCAAAGGTTATTTAAAACCTCAGCTGCTTTCTCTTCCCATCCTAGCCCATACCTCTGCACTAAGGAAAAGTGCCTAAATCATGAATGGATATATACCCCTAAATGGATATCTCACAGTGAGAAACAAACTCATAGTAGGAAGCAAATCAAAGAGACATTACCTCATGCCATAACAACCAATAGAACAATAACAGTATTTTCTTACAGCATCATATAAAGTTATAGAAATGGAATTTGGGTAGCTGATTTAAATGTCTAATTTTTTTTTTTCTTTCCTTTTTTCAATTTTGGGTCATGCAGTCACTTGATAAGCTCAAGAACACTTTGGGGCCCATTCAAAGAAAAAAGAACCTACACTCACACAATCTATTTCATGCTTCTACTTGAGAGGGTTCACAGGATCTCTGAAATTGACCCACTGGCACCAGATAAAACAATTCTGCGTGTAGAGCATTTCTTGGCATATAGTGGCTTTTGGTAAAGTATTCCTTGCTGCCCCTTCTGCCCTGTGTGTGTTTGAGGACACATGCTAAAATCAGAAGCACAGGATCCCACAGGTCAAGTATGACATATAGGACCAGTAACTGCAAGACACATTGCTGATAAGGAAAAAACCAATTGTCCTATGTAAGAAAATAAATCAGCCGAATCATTCTGAGGACAGACCTGAAGCTTTATAAATGATGCACAGAAACAAGCTAAGGTGATCAAGGACAGTCATGGAGCCTTCTTTGTCTCTGAGAATCACAACATTTCAAGATAGCAAAAACCAAGAACAAATGAGTCTGACTCTGGGTCCTTGCCACTGCAGAGTTGCTGTCTGCCACCAAACCTATGTATTTTTCCACTCGGATTTCCAACTCCCAAGGTGACAGCGATTCTGTCATTTGCCTCAGGAGGCGAGTCTGTCATCTAACACTGCCAGCAAGATGTCGCTGAGAAGAAGCCTAAATGTTTCCATTATTTTCATCCCATTACTCCTAGTTATCCCCTACTGGGCCATTCTAAATACTGTGATTTCACTCTCATCTGTTTTTATTTCTTCCAAATATTCACAGGCTATCATTATTCCCCCCTGTTTGTCCCTAAGCTCTTTTAATCTTTCCTTCCCTAAGTAAGACCCTCCATCATTTTTCCCCCTCTCAAGACACAGCAGAGAATATAAGGGTGCCTTTCATTTTTCTTCATTGTATGGGGGAAAATATGACCCATTTATAAAAATTCCTCAGGAGATAAATCACCTAGATCCAGAGGAGCTGGAAGGTTTTGACAACACATTATTTGCTCTGCCAGTGATGTTTGAATTTGGGGGCTGTTCTCATAAAATTGGCCCCCGTGGAACATTTGACGTAGACTACGATGCTGATAGTACCTCGGAGAAGTCCTCATCAGATGGCTCTGTGGCTTTGTTGGTGCTCACCACAGCAGTTCTATGGTCCAAGTAAGTTTCAGTAAAGTTTGTGAGTGTCCAAGTGGATATCAGCAAGAAATTCATGAGATGTATCACTAATGCAAATGGAGAGTTTATTGGGCAGTGATAAGTTGAGTTTCAATTATGCAACTGTTTGCCAGGGAGCCCTAACAGTTATCCATAAAACATATTCTTTGCACCTGGGAAGCATCCATGATTCCTCCTCTCATTTGGAAAGCTCTGAGACATGGCCTGGATGATGATAAACTAATGCTTTTCATGGTCTCTGAGCTAGAAGAGATCATTACTGCTCAACTTACCAATTCAAATTGGATGCTGGGCTTAGCTGCATGTGTATCAAGATGGTGCAGAACTCCCCTGTGAACATGAATGGAAGAGCGTCCATCTGTAACCCAACATTTCCTCCACCTCCGTAGTTTTCACAGTGGGGTCACAGAAATGGATCGGCTACGGCCACCATGATTTCCCTGAGTTAGTTTACAACCCACAATGTAGCAGAGGTCTTTAGAACGAGCCATACTTCAAAGCCGAAACCCAGATGCTAAAGAGAAAAATGCAGCTTTTCAAAAGAAAATCAAAATGGAATGTTCCTAAGAAAACAATAAAGGCTGTATTCATCATCTTCAACTATTAATCAACGTTCCCTATCATTCCTCAGGACACTGCACTGTAGATTCCTGTCTTTGCCTGTTGGTTTTGGTTTCTAATTTGTTTCTGTTTTGGTCTAGCCTACTCATTTATGTTCATATTCTTGTCTCTGTAAATATAGCTATTGCCCAAGAACTCGTTTTTGAACAGGATGTTTGGTTTCTTATCATTTTCTTATTGTGAATTTGTAGTCACTTTTATCAATTAGCTTAATATGAGTGGTGTCTGATCTCCATTCTGTCCCCTGGGATACAGATGTGTATGTCCAGCTATTTGGTAGAAATCATCTGAAATTTCACATGTGAACCTGCATATAGAACAGTTCAATCTGAATTAAACTTCTCTATCTTCCCTAGTTTTGCGTAATGGCTCCATTTCCTCAATTATGACATTCCAAAATTCAATATCATCTTTGAATCTCTCTTCTCTCCTTTTCTACTTTTTCTCCCCACATTATGGTGCATTATAGTTCTACATGATGGTGGGACTTGTTGTTACCTATTTGTACATGCACACAATATAATAATATAAGAATATAATTTGACCAGTATCACCCCCAGCATTCCACCCCCCCATCCTCTGACCCTTTTCCTCTACTGGTCTCCCTTTGATTTTCCTAAGAACCACCTCCCCCACCTTCTTCCTCTCTAGCTTCCACATATGAAAACATAGGACCCTGATCGTCTGAGTTTGGTTTACTTCTTTCACTTAACATAATGATCTCAAGTCACATCCATTTTCCTGCAAATGAGAAAGAAAATTCAAAAAAAGAAAAATAAATGCTTTTTCTTTATGGCTGAATAAAACTCCATTGCATATATGTATGACATTTTTTTTTTATCAGTTTATCAGTTGATGGGCACCTAGGCCTTTTCTGCTATTCTTCCTTTCCTAATAAACTAATTTGCTCCTAAGTACTACCGCACTTCAAAGGAACACCTTTTGATGTTATTTCCAAAGGTCTTCAGTATCAAATACATTTGGCAATGTGGATTACAAAAGATATTTAACTCAGGAATTTTTTTTCTTTTTTCTTTTCTTTTTTTTTGGTACTGGAGATTGAATTCAGGGGCACTTAACCACTGAGCCACATCCCTGCTCCTTTTATATTTTATTTAGAGACAGGGCCTCTCTAAGTTGCTTAGAATCTCGCTAAGTTGCTAAGGCTGACTTTGAACTTAAATCCTCCTGCCTCAGTGTCCTGAGCTGCTGGAATTACAGTAATGTGCCAACACACTTGACTAACTTCTTAAAGAGTTTTTAACTATCATAATGTGGATTACAGGATAGAAGATGCAGGGTTTATCAAACCTATGGAACCCCTTTTGAAGAGGAAAACATGCTTTTTGGAACATAGCTAGATTTAGCCACCTAAAATATTTACCTTCTCAAATACAGTTTCAGTGAAATTTATTTCTCTAATTCTCATTCTGAAATGTAAAAGAAATGTAAAATGCCAACATGTTTATCTCACAATATTCTCTATGCATATGTATTGTATGTATGCGCATCTCTAGTTATGTTTATATTTTCTTCTCCCAGCTAATTCCAGGCTCTCTGAGGGCCTTAAAGGTGTGTTATATATTTCCAGGTTCATAATGTCATGTCAAAATATGCAGAAGAATCATCTGATAAAGTTCTAAGTAAGTGTATGGTTTTAAAAAATTCTAGTAAATCAGAAAGAGAACAAAACTTCCTTAACCAGATAAAGGGTTTCTATTAAATAACAGCAATAACAAGTAACATTCTAAGTGGAGGAGTGTTTGAAGCACTTCATTTAAAATCAGAACTAAAACAACACCAAAAATATTCACACCACTCAAATTAGCATTGTACCAGATGTTCATCCCATTAAATTGTTCATCCCATTAAAATCAGACAGGGAAAAGACATTTAAGCCATAAAGATTAGAAAAAGAAAATAAAATTCTCACTACTTGCAGATGATATGATAATTTTCATGGAATATCTGAAAGAACCTCCAGATAGATCATCGAGAGGCATTTTACACAGAAAAAAATCATGTCAGTCAACACAGGAGTAGACGTTCTTTTAAAGAGTAACAGGTGAAACAAACCAAAACTATGGTCGGGATCATTTCATACAAATCCCATGGGCAAAAATGAAGAAATATAATAAAACCAAACGTTGGAAGGAAAACAAAGCTTTGAGGTTTCTCATGCATTACTGATGAAAGTGCAAACTGGAACCATTACTTTAGAAAATGGGTAAGAATAATACTGTAAAATTAAACATTTCCTTATTTACAACCAAGGAATGCACCTCAGGTTAAATACCCCAAAGAGATTAAATGCATATAGTACACACGCACAAGTATGTACACAAATTATCATGTTTAAGACAGTAACCTAACTGTCCAATGAAATGAGAATCAATAAAGTGTGCTCTACTTTGAATATGAAACAGTTTCTGTTTTTGAAACTATGGATACATAAAATAATATGGGGAAAAACTAACAGTGTAACAGGGAATATAAAGTTAAATCCTAGAAGATTAAACACGGCATAACTCCTGTTTTATAAATATTAATACAAATGAACAATATGTTTTCAGAATGCATGTGTGCACCTTATAAGTGTGTGCACGTGTGCATATGAATAATTAATAAGAAAAAGCAAAGAGAAAATTAAAGATAGCAGTTATCTTCAGACAAAGGAGTGGGGGAATGGTAAAGGTATAGCCCCAAGAGTGTCATGAACCAAGAATCATTAAAACCCGACTCTGCTTACCTGTGTTTAAAATAAATGAAAGACAGGAGTCATAAATGAACTGGATGACAGAGTGAGGGAAGGGACTCTCAGATCTGGCTTGAGCAGTGGAGTGGACAATAAAGCCACTTACTTAGATGAAAGAGCAAGACTTCATTTCAAGATGAATGTGATGTCTCCAAGGGGAGAAGTCAGAAACCCAGGGTAAGGCCAGCGACTACCTGGATACAGAGGACGCAGAGCAGCTGACACTGCCCAAATACTTACTCCTTTCTGTGCCTGGTCCCCAGGCTAGACTCTGGGTGTTGACCTGCCTTGCAGTCAAACAATAATTAGGTAGCTAAGATTTACCTCAGGAAGCATAAATGAAAATTTTCTGCAGTCCTTTCCCTTTCCTGAGGCCACAGAGATGGTGTACATTTACAGTGGAAGAAACTAATGCTTTGTAATCATTCCAAGGAACAAAGCCACACACAAATGATGCCTGTCTGGAATAGATTTGTGATCAAGAAATAAACTTCATCTGTGTTGGAACTGTTTTACCTTTCCAGATCTATGTGTTAAAGCAGTTCAATCTAGATCCCACCTAATATAGGAATTAGCATCTTCAAATGATGCTTTAACAAAAATTATATAATATTGTAGTAATGTTGAACTTATTGAATGTGCAACAGGTAGTACCAAAATAGATTTCACAGCCTAGAAAGGCAGTGACATGTCTGGTGGAACTGTCACCTACAGTCACTTGTAGGGAAGATCAACTGCATCCTGAACGTGTGGCTCTGGAAGCAGCAGATGGAAGAACCAGAGTATCAGTACTTCTTGCTGCTGATAGCAAGCAATTACAAGCAAGGTTTGCATGCAGAAATTAAAGAACTCCACAAAGCTGAAGAAGTCAATTTCTCCTGGAATACAAAGTACAGGAGACAATTTAAAGAAAACCCATTAAGACTTCTCAGTTAAAAAAAAAAAAAAAATAGGAACTCAGCCTTGTGGCAAAGACAGATAAAGGTGGTTTTATATTTCTACCCAAGCCTTTTGTTTCAGATAGCCTCAAGGTACTTGCCATTAATATGAAAAAGAAAAGTATGGGGACAAAGAAGAAAGGAAATATGGGGGATATGCATTGTTCTTATTTTTCATAAGTATAAACAATCATAAGCTTATAACATGGTCTCTGCTCCCTAGAGCACCCTAAAAGTAAACAGTCCAAAGTCTACTAAGTATTTTGGTTCTTTTATGTTTTTCTGCTTTTATTTTTTCCTATTGTTTCGTTGTTGTTGATGTTGTTACTGGGGATTGGACACAGGGCTGCTTAACCATTAAGTCACAAAGCCAGCCTTTTTTATTTTATTTTTTTTAAATTTTGAGACAAGGTCTTGCTAAGTTGCTGAGTCTGGCCTTGAACCTGCCATCCTCCTGCATCAGCCCTCCCAGTCACTAGGATTATAGTGTACCACCATGCCAGGCCCTACTAAGTTTTTGAGAGAGTTGTATTGCCAATGAAACTGCAAGCCTGACCTAAAGATAACTTTAACTGCTCGAGTCATAAAACCTGCCAAAGGCTCAAAACCCCACCAGCAGCAAGTAGGCTTCACAAGCACAGCATAAGCACCTATAAGCACTTTAGATGTGGCCCATTGAGAATCAGAAAAGGAAGAACTTCCCAGAGGGGGCTCCTCCCAGGGAGCAGAATGGCTGTCTGACGACTCTAGTCAAGGAACTTCTACTGCTTGGAACTTCAGGATGCCTGCCCCAGGTTCCACCATCACAGCGGGCCAGCCTGGAGACTCTTCAGCATACTTCTCTTTTTAAGGACTTTTCTAGCGGTCAACCTATCTCTGTTCCACCTCTGTACACTGGGGAATGTCAAGAGGTACTTATGGGGGCAGAGCTTGTTGCATGGAAGAGTGCTTGCCTAGCATGTATGAGGAACTGGGTTTGATCCTGAGTAGCACATAAAAATAAATAAAATAAAGGTACTGTGTCCATCTACAACTAAAAAAAATTAAAATTAAAATTAAAAAGAGGTATTCATCTAGGGGTGATTTCATACCCCAGAGGATGCTCAGCAACCTCTGGAGATATTTTTGGTAGTTATAACTATAGCAGTTGGGCACCATTGGCCTCAGAGTGTAGAGGCCACAAATGACACTAAATATTCTACCAGGCAATCCTCCACACAGCAAAGAACTCTCCAAACTCATTTGCCACCTTGAACTGGGCCCCTTGGATTTAAGTGAAACAGTATGACTGGGTTCTACTCAATGAATAATGAACGGAGATAATGAGATTTTCAGAGAATAGATGTGCTTTGTGCTATACTGGCTGTGTATATGTGAAACCCTAAGTGAATTGGGGAGCCACAATATAGACAGGGTCTGGGCATTTCATTTACCACAACCTGAGAATGAAAGACTATAGATTCAGAATCTACTCATGATAATAGTTCTGCCTACCCTAATAAGATGATACCTTAAAGTTGATACTTTATAGCCATTATGGAAAATTGTATAAAATTTCATAAATAAATAAATAAATAAATAAATAAATAAATAAAAACAGAATTGCCCTATGATCTGGCAATCCCACTTCTGGGTATTTACCCCAAAGATCTGAAGTCAGTTTGTCAAAGAGATGCCTATACTCCCAAGTCTACTACAGCACTGTTCATAACGGCCACGTTATAGAATCAGTGTGTGTCCATTGACAGATGAATGGTTGAAGAAAATATGGTACACACACAATGGAATGCCATCCGGTCTGAAAACAGAAGAAAATTTTGTTCTGTGACCAGTTGGATGGAGTGGTGGGGGGAAGCATGCTAAGTGAGACAAGACAGGCCCTGAAAGACAGCTATCACATGTTCTCACTCAGATGTAGAATTTAAGTCAAACTCATGGAGACAGAAAAGGAAATGATAATGAAAGACGCTTGGAGGGTGGAAGAAATGAAAAGATAAAAAATATCAAACAGAGAAAAAACTTTAGTGTTGTTGTATTGGTGTGTTTTGACAATTTTTTTTCCCCTTGTACCAGGGATTGAACCCAGGGGCACTTAACCACTGAGCCAGATCCCAAGCCTTTTTTATATTTTATTAAGAGACAGGTTCTCACTGAGTTGCTTAGGCCCTTGCTAAGTTGCTGAGGCTGGCTTTGAACTCATGATCCTCCTGCCTCAGCCTCCCCAGCTGCTAGGATTAGAGGCGTATGCACTGTGTTTTGATGGACTATTTCACTATGTGATAAATAGCTAATAACAGTGTGTCGTCCATTTCAAAGTTGCTAAAAGAGTAAATTTCAAATATCCTCATCACAACAAATAAATATTTAAAGCAGGGGATTCATTAATTAGCTTGATTTAATTATTCCACATTGTATTAATAAATCAGCATCACTTTGTATCCTACAAATATAAATAAACTGCCAATTTATAAGAAATAAATTTGATATGTTAAACAAGACAACATATAAAGGTCAAACTCACAATTGGCTCTCATTAGATTTTTTTTCTATATCTGAGCATATCTTTTATTCGAATAAACATTTTATGTACTCGGAATGATGAAAAAGCTAGCAATATATGCAAGAAAATAAATAGCATTATCCCTGACTTTAAGGAGCTCACAGGCGTTGAGGAATTAAGATACTTAAAATAACAACCAAGTATGAAGAGTTCAGCAAATTCTTGCCTTCTGATGCATTACTTGATTTTCCCCACAGTTTCTATGTATTGGGTGATAATTATAAACTCACATGGCTGTCATAACTTTTGCATGGTAAACATACTGCATTTTCTCTATTGTCCCCACCTCCTCAGTGAGATGATTAAAAAAGAGAAAACCAAAGAGGAGAGAATATGCAGTGTGCTTGGGAAGGACCTATCCAAAGGCAGCTTGCCTGGGAAGCTCATCCTTCTTACCCCAGATGACGGGGCACAGAATTGTGCTGAGTGGTTGTAAAGAAGCCATCATGGGCTGAAGTTATAAAGAGGAGCTGGTATTTCCAAATTCTGTGACTGTGAGCATCCCAGAGGAGACAGGATGAAGTCAGGGCAGTATGCGAACCATAGCTGTTCAGTCGGGCCAATCACCTCATCAGCAGAACACAAACACGGGAGCAGAAACTGCTGTCCTTGTGCAGTTTTTAACAACTCCCATTTACCGAGCTCTTAAAGTAAGTGTGGTACCGTACTTTCTGTTTATTTAATCCCCCAAACTATTATGTTTTATATATAACTTTTTGTTCCAAGAATATTTTACCTCTATAAAGTATTTTTTAAAAACATGACAATTGAGACTCAGAAATGGGAAATGATAGGTCAAAGGGCACACACAATATAAAGTTGGAGATAGGAGTCATGGTAACCCCAGAAATATTGTGGCCATGTGGTTAAGCACTAGAGATTTGAAACTTGTCCTCACGTAGAAGTCATCAGGCAGAAATAACACCCAAGCTGACAAGAATCGGTTAGTCTGACCCCTTAGCTATAATCACACAGCAATGTACTAACACTGAGTACCCTTATTTATTTATTTATTTATTTATTTATTTATTTTTTCTTTGTGCAGAATCTTGTGGGCCAAGAATTCAGGAAGGGCTCAGCTGGGCAGTTTAAATCTGAACCATGTGGCATCAACTGGGGCAGGTAGGGCTGGAAGATCACCGCCAAAATCCTTGACTCACACATCTGACATCTGACTCCTTGGTGGGGCTGTCTATCTGTCTATCTGTCGCTCTCTTTCCACAGTGCATCTCCACACTAGTTCAGAGCTCACTCAGCATAGGCGCCTCTGGGTAGACACAATTCAGATGAGATTGCTGGCTTCCTACAGGGAGAAATAAGAAGTTGCCAGGACAGCTAAGGGCTACGCTCAAAATAGACACAGCATCACTTCCACAGGTCCATCAGTCAAGGCTAAACAGAAGCTGTCTAGAATGAAGGAGCTGGGGAAATAGGCCTAGCCTCTTGATGGGGGAGTGTTCAGGTCATACTGAAGAAGAGCATGAGAAGTGGGATTCAATGGGGTTCATTTTGGACAAGAAAACCTGTTCCACATCCCGACACTCCCAGGAGTCAGGGATGAATGGGAGACCAGGATAGTGTGGGAAGATCTTCAGACTGGAGATAAAATTTTACTGACCCTGACCACCTCCATCTGGCGGTGCTAAGACAAAACCCAAATAAGCAAACATGAAGAGAAAGAAATAGAAAAAGGGTAGTTTATAAAGCAAAATGTGAACACCCAGAATCAAAATGGAGTCTCTTGTGTCGACCCCAATGAAAACATAAATAATACCAAAGGTTAGGAATGGTGGGTTCTCAGAAAAAATTGCTGATGCTAAGGCTCTGCCAGAACTATAGTGCTGAACAAAGGCCACTGCAAACTTACCCCAAATCTCCATCTGTGAGGCTGTCTGCCCAGTAACTGTCTGTCCCACTTCAGAATGTTGCCACCCTTGTTTTTAATTCTGCAGCCAAGGATCATTAAAATATCTGATGTGATCCTCTACATCTTGGTCTTTATAAATGTCCCCTGGTGTCAACCTCCTTGAATGTGCTCACAGTTGACCATGGGATGGGCCATTCCATTGCCATGCTCTGCTACTCCCAAATGAGCATCATCATTCTTTGGAGAATCCCTCTCTGGTTGCTATTGAGATTGACAGCTACACTTTGAAACTGTGCTCAAGGGAAGACATTTGACTCTAGTTGTCCTTTATTAGCTGCTGGAGGATTGGTTCTAGAACTACCTTGGCAAACACTAAGATCTGTGCACGCCCAAGTCTCTTAGGTGAAATGGTATAGTATTTCCATATATCCTACACACTCCTCCTAAATACCTTAACTCATCCCTAGATTACTTAGAATATCTAATTCAATACAAATGCTATATAATTAGTTGTTATTCTATATTGCTTAGGGAGTAATGACAAGAAAAAGATCTGTGTGTATTCAGTATAGATACAAATTTTTTAAAAATCTGTATCTTCAGTCCATGGTTAGAAGTACCCACAGAGGCAGAACCTGTACCAATGGAGAGCCAACAATATATTAGCATTCACAGGCCAGGCCCTCTTTTAGATTCTGGGAATACAAGGGTTATAACACAATTCCTGACTCCAGGAAGCTCAAAGACCCAATGGAGTGTTACAGGACCTTTTAGTCAATATTCTCTATTAACACTTAGTCAAAGGCTGACACTGTGGAAATGGGGGGAAACAGGAAGCAAAAAGAAATCAGGACCAAGAAAAATTTTGTCTCCGAAAATCAAGAGTGTGATGATGCTTTCTTGGTGAATTAGGATCAGTTGCTAAATATAAATTCAGCCTGAATTGAACATAATTTAACATGGAGATCTCTGCAAAAGTCCTGGGTTGGATAATACATGGCCCTGACATGACCTGACTTTCTACTCTGTCTCTAGTAGATCACTGCAGCATTTCCCACTAAGACCATTTATGGCTTTAATACCCTTTTCAATATTGAACTCCAGGCAGCTACCACCTGTCTGTCAAGTTGACAAGAGAGAAGAAACCTCATCGTGATCAAGTGGGAGTGAGGGTCTCTCAATTAATGCATGTGATCCCAACCTTCTGAGTCAATGACCAGACACATCTAAAGATAACCCAAAAGCATCTTAGGACTTACAGTAAAAACTACCCAGGGATCTCTATTAAAAAATCCATTGCCCATTTGCACTACAAACCAATTAAATGTAAATCTCCAGAGAGCAGCAATATTTTTAAAGTTCCCTAGGAGACAACAATATTCCTCCAAGACTGGGAACCACTGTGCCCAAACAGAATGCACCACTGAATTTCTGGGGACAAAGACACTAATTACACAGCAGGCTCCTAAAGGCATTGTCAGAGAATTGTGTCTCATACCCCCTCAGTTTCAATGTCCAGCTGAGCTCCAGTTACACTGTATTTCACAACTGCATCCATGTTTATGTGCTGATAAAACCTGAGAATAATCATCACATCACCAACTTAATTCTGTTGCATCCTTGATTCTGTTAATTTCTTCATTTTACATTGGCAGATGGGGACCGTCTTATAATAGTGGGGAGAGGAGGGTATGGCTGTTCTGTTTCTGCTTTGGCTTACTTGAAATATTGACATTATTGGAAAAGCCACCAAAACAAAAACATCAGAAACAATAAAAATGCCCCCATTAGAAAGGAATTTATCACATCAAAATTAATGATTTTCAGCCCATAACAATGCCACTCTTTGGTTGTCAAGTTAACTCAATTTCAATTTAACGGAGCCACTCTATCATCTAAATCAGAGTAACAGACAGAGATGAATGAAGGCGATCTGGCGGCTGCAAATACTATGTGCCCTGGATAAGAATTGATCCTGGGGAAGGCTTTCAACTTTTCATTTCCCTCTCTCCTGTTTCTTAAAGAACTATCTTTTTTAATTGTTGTGATGAAGGTGTCAACCAACTTATTCAACATATTCAACTTCTGTGCTGTTCATTTTCTTTGTTAAATGAGAGTGAAAGGGAGAAAGTTCAAGGCAATAAATTTTGGGGTCTCTTTTCCACTTAACTCTGGGATCTTTCCCCCAGCTTGCTTGTAGAATCCACGGTTATTTTAGCAAATACTGTAAGCCAGTCTCTATTCGGCTCTTTATGACACTAGAAAGCTTTCAGTCTGAATGCAAAAACATTTTTTGCAGGGAGAGTACTGGGGATTGGACCCAAGGATACTCTAACACTGAGCCACATCCCCAGCAAATTTTAGTTTTTTATTCTGAGACAGGGTCTCGCTAAGTTGCTTAGAGCCTCCATAAGTTGCTGAGGCTGGCCTAGAACTTGTGATCCTCCTGCCTTGGCCTCCTGAGTTGTTGGGATTATAGACATGTTCCTCCACACCCATCGCAAAAGTATTTTAGTGAAGTGAGTGAAACATGGACTAAAGGACTCACAGAAAGCTTGGCATTAATTGAGACACTGATTTGGCTATCACTTCCTGGAAATACAGAGATCAAGACAACCCCTGGGCCCATGGGATATAAGGATGAATAAGATGCGGTCCTTACAATCAGAGCAGTTATAGCTCCACTTGCTAAGTCTGGCAGCAGTCACCTTGAGAAGGACAGAGAGCAGGAAGACTGACCAGCTGTTAGAGAGGTCCTCCTTTCCCGGTGTACAGCGAGTTAGCACCGAGTGGGATGCAGGATCACTTTCTGCACCTTTGTAGGCAGGGGCACTTATGTGTTTTCTCCACAACCAGGTAGAACAGTCTAGTTTCTTCTAAAAATTCAATAAATTCTGGAGCCCTGATGGGGCTCCCTCTGCACAGAACAGCATTTGCGAAGCTCTTTGCAGTCTAGGATCAAACATTAAAGAGAAATCCTCCTTAGTCCATTTGGACTGCTATCCAAAAATACCAGACAGGGTGGCTTAGAAACAACAAGCATTTATTTCTCACATTTCTCATGGCTGAGAAGTTCAAGATCCAGCACCCAGCAGATTTCATATCTTGTGAGGGCTCATTTCCTGTCATGTGTGATGCCTTAAAGGTGAGAAAGTTCTTTGGGGTGTCTTTTATGATGCTTTTTATAAGGTCCCCACTATCAACCTAATTGCCTGCCAAAGTTCCCACTTCCAAATACAATTGGAGATTCGGTTTCAATGTATGCCTTTGGGGGGTATGAACATTTGGTCTGTAGCAAATCCATTCTTTGAGTTTTTCCAATCGTATTCAAGGAGCCCACCCATAAACCACACCAATATTTCACAAATCTCCCACCCCACCACTGTCCCTAGGTTCAAAACACTCCCCCAACCAGATTATTCCTTTCTCTCTCCCCTTTCCTTTTTCCTTCCTGTCTTTTCCTCTATTAATCATTATATACATTACACTGATTTCTTTTTTTTTTTTTTTTTTTAATCTTTCTCTAATCTCCTTTGGGCCTCAAGTGGGGAAACTATTCATTTCTCTCTTGCCTCTCAAGTATTGTCTTCTCCAATATACTCAGACTCCTGTTTCATGAAATCCTGGGAACTGGGCAGGCAAATAGACAAAGCCTGAGATGCTCTCCCTTTGAATCATAAAAGTTCAGGATAGGACTCTTCAAAAACCAGTCTTCAGATGACCTAAATGAGAATTACTGAGATCTTTTGGTTTGAAATCACTTCTTGGTCCCATTGATTCACAATCTCTGGGGGTTAGGAGGAGTTCATCCATCTGTATTTTAATAAATACCCAGTAGGGTTTTTAAACAACTTGGGAATCTGTTATAAAACTATAAATATGTAGGGAGATGATGGAGGGCTGGAGTTCCAGGGAAGATGGCTTTGGAGTCAAGTGTGGAAGAGTGAGTAGGATTTAGATAAGTGGAAGATGCAAAAGAGGTATAAAGGTGTTTCAAGGAATTACACATGGAGGACTATGATAGAGTTATAAGCCAACAGAAATGGAATGAGTGAGAGAATGTAGTGTCCATGTGCCCATGAGATAGACACAGAACCAGAGAGACAGATTCTGTAACTGAGAGAAATCCTACGGCTTTCTAAGTATCCATGTCTTTCAGAACAGGAATGTTTATCTTCAAATTTTCCCACTTTAACTTGTGGAAAATTATTCCTATTTGCCATATATTTTTCATTCTTGGCTAGCTCTAAATTTTTGCTTATAGCTTCTCATATATATGAATGGATAAAATTCTAATATAATAACAGCCATCAGTGTTTTTATTGACCCATAATCTGGGATAAACTGATGTAAGAACATGAACCATGTAGTTAGCATTAGTTCATACTTTGCCAAAGTGAAGACTCTTCAGATCAATGAATCGTCTTGTTGGAATCAGCTCCAACAATAGGAGATATTTTTAAAAAATATTTTAGCCATGGATGGTCTTCTGAGAATCAAATATAAGTCACAGTAATGTGTTTAAGAAGATGGTCTTGAGTGTCTTACCAGATTCTATCTTTGATCCCCAGAGTTATGGCCTTAGATAAGATGCTTCATTTCTCTTAGCCCTAGTTTTTCATCTTTTGAATGGGATGAGAGCTAACACCACAAGGCAGTGTGGAGATTAAATATTATATATAAAGCTCCTTGTCACAGTGTCTGACATAGGGAAAACATTTAAGAATGGTAGTTATCATTATTTACCCCACTATCCATATGTGAATATATTAACTGATATTAATACAAATATGCATTTTAATATTCAGAGGGGGGTTGGGGTAGTAGTTTTTACAGTAGTCTCTGGAAGCAGGGATTTGACTTCAATTCCTTTAGACTTCTCTAATATCATCTGAGTGACCTTAGGAAAGTGACTTAATCTCTCTCTTCCTCTGTTCCTTCCACTTCTAAGTAGGGATAATAGCAGTGCTTTCTTTACAAGGTTACTGATAATCCATAGAATGCATTTAAGTAATGACTACAAAATCTAGATATACTCTCTAATTTGCATTAAGTTGCAATGAGGAAGGTGTCCAAGTATAAACTTGAAATGTGCAGAACATGACCTATACAGCTATTGGATGAATGATGATAGAGATTTTGGAAGCAACAAGATGGTAAAGCTCATCCCAAGATGACTTGAAGGATAATATATTAAAAATGAAAACATTTTAAAATATCAACATTAGAATCAGATTGGCAGGAAAAGAGGTCCCTATAGGACAATAAAACCATAAACTTTGGTATTGTTCCACCAAACAGAAACCTATAAAGAAACATGTAACTTCACAGTGCTAGACTCTAATTAGTAAATAGCAATGACAAAGACAGGTACATTTAACTCTTGGGTGAGTCTGTTAAATTACACCCTAGTGTGACACTGAATGGATGTATTATATAATTTTGCCTTTTTTTTTCATGTTTGGGGAAAATCTTTCTTAACAAATACAAAACAGAATTACAGTGGTATATCAGGTTGTAAGCAGGTTGAAGTTGGGATCTTAACATGTATATTTTGAATATTCTTGGTATTATTTGTTCAGTGACATTTATTTAATATCTATTATGGTTTTCTGGACTAGAGTCTGCATAAAAAGAGAAAAAATAAAAGGTCTTTGTACTTGAAGGATTCACAGACAAGCGGATGTGCTCAGTGCATGCTTGTTGATTGATGGACCAGATATGAACTATATTTATTGGAATACTTCTGGCTCTGTTGCCTTGGCCAGTTTCTTCTTCCTTTTGACCTCCAACCTTCCAGCCTCAATCATGAAAGGAAGCTAATACACATAATTTTAAAAATATGTAAGACTATTAAATGAATTGGTATTTAGAAAAAGGTCCAGCACACAGTAATTGCACAATAAATATTAGCATCATTATTACCACAATTAAGTATTGTAAAAATTGGGTTTCAACTGCAAAACTTGCCTTATCCTAACATTTTAATGAGAGAAGTATGTAATGCCTAGCTGATGGAAAATTCTCAAATAGTGAATACATTAATGAGCAAATTAATGAATGCATATTGAATTTTGTATCATGCCTGAAAATAAAGCAGTCTATCTTCATTCCCCCCTCCAAATTTTTTGCAAGATAGATAATATATGACAGTCAGAACTTTACCTGCCTTTCTGTATTTCTAGAACCTTACCTCCAAATAGGTCAGCACAGTTAGCCAGAGACTTAGCATTGTATGACTTGCAAAAAAATATTGAAAACTGAGTTCCAAACAAATTACTGAACTGAGACTTAATTATAGGAAATAGAGATACCAAATAAAATTGTTCTCTAAATGTTGTTTACTTTTTAGCCCATTGTTTGTTATAACCTTCTTATGCTTCTTCCAATTATCAGCAAAAACCAGATTCCCTCAAACAATCCATTTGGCTTTTAAACTACAGAAGCTGGAGTCTGCAGAGCTGACGCGGCTGTAAATGGTATTTCGTGCTATTATAAATGCTTCCCAAAAAGCCAGGAAAAAAAAGTCTCTGTTTCCACATCTTTCTTTTGCCTCCTAAGTTTCTCAAACTCTACATTGTCAGCTGCAGGGCTAAGGCTGAGTGGTCCAGGTGAAAAGACCAGAGCTTTTGAGTCAGATCACTTTAGAACCTGATCTGCTGGGAAGACGATTCACATTTTGCCACTGAGGATTTTTCCCATAACATCTACAACAAACGGGCTTGAATCCAGCTTTCTGATCTGAACGCTATAATGGAAAAAAGATCTTCTTTATTTCTAAGAACTACCACCTAGAAGATCATATGTGTTTTTTTTGTTGTTGTTACTGTTGTTGTTTCTGCCACTTGGAGAACTCAAAACCTCTGATATTGTGCTATAACATTGATTTTTGTGATTTTTTAAAAAAAATTGTTTCAGTAGGCAGTGAGATTCAAGAGTAATAAATCACATTTTTTTAACTCTGGTTCTTAAAGTGGTGCCTATTAGGCATTTAATAAATGTTTAATACACTACACAATCTCGTTTTTGCCTACTCTCCAGTTCACACCGAGTCATGTAGCAAAAATCATCAAGGTGTCTCTCACACATACCCAGAGAGGGTTTATCCACCTTTGAGGGGATCCCAGGGTAGTTTCCACACGTAAGGATCTCTTTCTGTCATTTGGAATTTATCCAAAACCTTCCTGACTTTCAACATTTCTTCAATTCCCCACTCTACCTCCCTCAGCACCTCCCTCCTCTGATCTTCCTGAATGCCTTCTGGTGGTGCTGAAACCAGAATCAAGGACAGGCAGTTAGTGTAGACCAGGGAATCTGGTGGAATCAAGGAACGGAGGCCATCTGAGTCTGGGGAGTTGGAGAGCAACCCTGGGAGATTGGAATGCCAGTGTCTCCAGAGCCCTTTTGATCACCAAGGTTACCTGCCTATACAACCCACCACAAAAGGCTGCAGACAGGGAATTGCTAATTAATGGCCTCTGAGACCCTGCCTCCCTGATTACTCCATGTGGCCCTTCGCCTGCCCATCTGCTTCCCACCTTTTAGCTATCTCATCAGCATCTCCTGGGCCTAGTCACCTAGGCAGGAAGGAGAGGTAAGGGGCAGGATGGGGGGGCGGGAGCAGGAGAACAAAGGAGACCTTAGTCTATAAAATGGGCAGGGCACGCTTGCTCACTTCTTGGGATTCCAGAAGACTAGCCATGACCTCTTTCTCCCTCCTGGGAGAAGTCTGTGTTCCTACCTTTAAATAAAACCTGACTTCACACCTCAGCGTGCTTCTCTATGTTCAAACTCCAACATTTGAGGAAGCAGAACTCACCACTGAAAACCGGCTGAATCAGTGCCACACTTGAACTGCGCCATGTCACGCCCTGAATGATCTCACATGTACTGACTGGGTCCATATGCTGTCTTCTTCCTTTTTTATTTTCATACTTCAGTATGCCCAGTGCTAGGTGCAGAAAAAGAGCTTGAAGGTTGTTTTTTTTTTTTTTTCTGAAATAGAGCTTACTCACGTATCATAAACCAATGTCTTCCAGCAATTGCAAGAGAAGCTTCTTGTGTCAAATTGAAATCTCACACATAGGAATGCCTAGAATATTTGATCATGGCCATCAAGAAAGTTAAATAGACTCCTTCCACTTTCGAAATCTTAAGAAACTAGCAGCCAATTCAAAAACATTAACCTGTGGCTCAATTCTAAAATAAAACTAAGACTTTTACTTTTAAAATTCTGTTCCTCCTCCTTTCTTCTCCCATCCTGGGGTACCTCATTGCAAAGGTATACTTAATGCAAAAGCTAGTCAGCTTCTCTCTCTCTTTTTTTTTTCAATGTTTTAATTTAGAAGAATACTGCTCAGAAACAGTTTGAAAGACATAAAATCCCATTACTACTCTTTTCAAAGGAGGAAAAAATTGATAGATTCCTTGTCTCTTCTGAAATCTTCCTCACCTCCAAATTCATTTCTATCATCACAACATTCTGTCTCTTCCTAGCCTTCCCCTGCTGCCTGCTCTACTTCCCCTTTGCGTACTTGAGGGTCACAATTCTTACCTTCCGTGGAGCAAACCTAACCTCAGCAAGAGATTCTTGACCCAAGGAGGCTCAGAAAATGTCTTTAAATTAGAGAAAATGAAAGGAAAGTAAACAATGCTAAGAGCTTCCTGGAATCACAGTTCATGGAAGTCTTCTGTAGACTTTTTTAGACCCTGTAACTGATATGAAAATCACTAAGCATCAGAAAATGACAGGAAAGCATCTTACTTTATTCCATTAGCAATGTATGAGCGCTTCCAAGCCACAGGTTTTAAAAATAGCAGACATCTTCCAGTAAGACGCTTGCCTGGGCCACAGTAGGTACCACCTGTGGTACCCCTGAAATGGAAATAAAAAGATAAAATCATCATCACTTTATGATTCTCAAACATAGTAGAAGAGCCTTGTAGCTTTTCAGTATGAAACCATCAATGCATGGTCAAACCCAGAGGAGAGCCACACTTCAAGGGCTGAAGGCTGCTGGTTGCTGCTACTGCCACAGTGATGTTGGAAACTCCTGGGTCGATCCATGCACTTCCTCTCCTCCAGACAGCAAAGGGCAAGTACGTTTTGGTGTATCTCATTTAACCTCACCATCTCGGCTCTGGAAAATTTCAAGACTACCAAACCAAAATTACCCCACGTGTAACCGCCAATCTAGAGGGGAATGTTGTCTCTTGGGGAAGAAGAGCGTGGCAAAAGAAGGACTGTGGTAACTAACTGGTAGAGGAAGAAGGAATAACGCAGAGGAAAGAGGACGAGTAAGAGCATGAAGGAAAACGGAAGGGAAGACATACTTTATGAACAAGGAGCTTGCCAGAGGGATGTGCAGAGAGACCGGAGGATTGGTGCAGACATTGACAGGAGGGACATCTCAAAGAAGGAAGAAGAAAAAGACTCAAGAATGTTAGTGGAGGATTCATGGGTTAAACTGGAGCAAATTTAGAAGCCCAGAACTCTGTTTCTTTCTCTCTCTTTTTTTTTTTTATTGTAAACAAATGGGATACATGTTGATTCTGTTTGTACCTGAAGTAAAGGCGTACCATTTGTGTAATCATACGTTTACGTAGGGTAATGGTGTTTGATTCAGTTATTTTTCAGAACTCTGTTTCTGAAGTTTCTGACGTTAGAAGAGTCCCATGACCAGATTTCCCATTGCATTCCAGTAGCTGCGTTAGAGCTACGACGTGCTGAAGGCTTCTGTGCCTGAGGACAGCAGCAGACCTCTGCCTGTGAGGGTGTAGTAAGAATGGGGCAGAAACTGCGGGTTTCTTCTCCACAGTGTGGAAGGCTCAGGGACTTTTGGAGTGGTTTCTTGGTCTGAGGTACTCCAGTGTCCAGCCTGGCTTGTTTTAAAGGATTCAAATCATGGCAGATTGAAGGGCAGAAGTTTCCCTTGGGCAGACACTTCACAGAAGAAGATATATGAGTGATCAACAAATACCTGAAAAGGTGTTCAACATCTCTAGTAATTAGAGAAATGTAAATCAAAACCGCCCTATGATTTCATCTCCAATTAGAATGGCTATTATCAAGAATACAAGCAATGGGCTGGGGATACAGCTCAGTTGGTAGAGTGCTTGCCTCCCATGTACAAGGTCCTGGGTTCAATCCCCAGCACCACACACACACACACAAAGAGTGTTGGCATGGATGTGGGGAAAAAAGCACACTCATACATTGCTGGTGGCGTTGCAAATTGATGCAGCCACTCTGGAAAGCAGTGTGGATATTCCTCAGAAAACTTGGAATGGACCCACCATTTGACCCAGTTATCCCACTCCTCGGTTTATACCCAAAGGACTTAAAATCAGCATACTATAATAATACAGTCACATCAATGTTTATAACAGCTCAATTTACAATAGCTAGATTGTGGAACCAGCCTAGATGCCTTTCAACAGATGAATGGATAAAGAAATTGGTATATATACACAGTGGAATATTATTCAGCCATAAAGAAGAATAATAGTATGGCATTTGCAGGTAAATGGATGGAGTTGGGGAATATCATGCTAGAATGAAATAAGCCAATCCCCCAAAACCAAAGGCTAAATGTTTTCTCTGATAAGTGGATGATGATACATAATGGGGTGGGGGTAAGGGAAGAATGTAGGAATGTTAGATTGTGTACAGGGAAATGGGATACGGGAGGGGTGGGCGTATAAAAGATGGTGAAATGAGACAAACATCATTACCCAATGTACATGTATGATCACACGAATGGTGTGACTCTACATGGTGCACAATCACAGAAATGAAAAGTTGTACCTCATTTGTGTATAATGAATCAAAATGCAGTCTGTAAAAATAAAAATAAATGAAATTAAAAAACAGAATAAAATTTAAAAAGATGAGAAAAAGAAAAAAGAAACTAAATTGTTATTTGGTGTGTTCCCTTCTCGAGGGAAGAAAGAACAATGGGACTAAAATAAGAAGCATTTCACAAGGGTCCATATCTGATTTAGGTTCTGAGTGGGCAATGCCCGATCCCCAGTGTTTTGATGCAGGTGCCTATACAATGACGTATTTTTCTTCAGGACAAGCCTTCTGTCACTCCTGTGTTCCATGTGGACACTGAAGAGTCATAGATAAGGGGCCACTGAAACATTCACAACAAAGTAGAAGAAGGACTGTCCCAGAAATAAGGAGGAGAGAGAAATCAAAAGGCAGAAAAGAACAGAGGATATGTAATAAAGAAAACCTTTCAGGATAAGGAGAAAACTGAGGAGAAACTCAGTTGAGGGTTGTCCCAGCTGGGAACCAGGGCCAAGTTCATGGATGTGTAACCTGGGGAACTGCACAGGGCTGGCAGGTGTGCTTTAATGCTCTTCTGCCTCCATCTTGAGATTCCTAATCATTTCTAAACAGGCCTCACAAATTGTGCAGCTCATCCTACTGGAATCATATACCATTTCCCCTGCCCTGTAGCCAAATGCACAAGTCACATTATACCAGTTCTACCGAGTCTCCTCCTGTGAGGTGGAGAGAAGGTGTCTAGCTCACCAGATGACTAGGGAGATCAGAGAGGTAACGCAAGCTGAGGGCTTACGACAAGTCTGGCAACTGCTACATGCACCATAAAGGTTGGTGTTTGCTGTTATTATCACTGGATATGCTGAACGTGAGGCACAGGAGAAGGCCACCAACTATCACCCAGGTCATGCAGGCAGATCACAAGTATACTGACAGACGCCATATTCCCACGTCAACTACGGCAGCAGTGTATGACAAAATGGGTCAGACCCTAAGGCTGATCCCTCTTGCCCTATGGAATGTCCCTCAAGGCACTCAACTCCCCATCCATCAAAACCTCCGTCACCTCCCTCCCCAACCTCCTGGTAGCATGGCACCCACAGTCCAAGCCAAGTGAACTCTCCAGTCGTTCCCGCTGCCCTAACTGATCACCTTTCCTCTGTCGACTGTACCAAGCATCCCAAGTACGTCTCTACCCTGAACTTAGAACACCTTCTCCTCTGATTTGGGGTTGGGGTGAGAAACTTGCTTTCCTAAAGGTTTAATTTATAAACCGATGTTTCTACTTCTCATTGCTTTTCACTGGAAGACAGATGGGCACCATGGGCCCTGAAAACAAACTCCCGATGCCTCTGTTGTGACCCATCTTTATGTTCACCTTGGGCTCATTCATCCCCAAAGTCAGAGTCAGCCGAGGGGCCGTGCTAGGGCTCCGGCCTTCCGACCCTTTCCGAAATCCCTGGAGCCAATCATTCTCTTTGTCCCGAGGTGGGTGGAACTCTGGGACCGGTCGCTTAGCAGCGAGGGGGTCCTGGGAAGACAGCAGCATCTTGAAGATACTTGGAACATAATAAGAATATTCAACTGCTTGATTTGCAAAAAGATTGGCCCAGCAGGCAATATATGAAAGCATGGTGGAAATACTGAAAAGAGAGGAGGAGTGAGTTAGGGGAGAAAGACAGAAATGAAAAACAAGCTGATAAAGGATATCATCATTTCCACTTTGCCCCAGCTTTACAGGACACCTCTCGGAAGAGAATGCTAATGGAAGACAATGAGAGTACCTGAAAACGTAAAATGCTCTTGTTTCTTTGTGGAATAGTTGAAAAGGAAAATTGCTTTTGATTATATAGCTGTGTCAGAATATACTTTCTTATTTGAGGGTTGATATTCACACCACATTCAAGTCCAATGACACAAGATACAAGTTTTAAAACAAAGTTGTTTAGAAAGAATTTCCTTGGCCAACAGAGAATTTGGGCAGACTTAGATGACCCAACGATATTCTGGACTCCCTAATGGGAGTTGAGGCTAAGAGACAATTAGAATTTTAATGGACTTAGACCTGTAATACAGTTAAGCATATATTACAGGTCTAAGTGAAACTAAGTTACTGTTCTATAAAAGAACCAAATCTCTCTCCCCACCTTATTTCTTTGCTCTGGAACGAATTACAGACAAATGTGATTTTTTTTTTTTTTTTTTAGTTCCATAAAGTTATTTATAAAGTGGTGTTAAACTATTTAGGACTCAACCTAATGAATGCTAAAGGTTAAAGGACACCAAATACAGTATGCACTCTATGGTGACTTTACTATCCTAACTGCAGATTGAAGAACTTAGTCTAACTTAAAACACTACCTACAGTTGCACTAATCTTTGAATCTACATATCAAGACCTGATCATGTTTTGCAGAGCTGGATGTCCATCAAAGATCTTCCCACTCCCTGTAATGATGACCAAAAAGCTGTTTTATGGTGATGATGATCCCACAATCAACTGGGATAGAGCAGAACCAAAGACCCTTAGGACTGACATTTTTGTTTCTGTGGTTTTTTGTTTTTTGGCGGGGGTTTCCAAATTTCAAATTGTTTTTTGTTGCCTTGTTTAATCAAACACCACTCCAGGTACAACACGTATATCAATAAAGGCAAAATCAGCGTATTTTCCTGCATGATCTTTCATTCAGGGAATTACCGTGTTTCATTTTTGGAACCCATTATCACTGGTTTGTGCGCATTTTGAGGTCACTGACCATGTTAGTGTTCAAACGTGTACCCTCAACTTGAAAACAAGAGTGAGCACGGGTGGAGAAATAAGCTTCAGGCCGTTCCTCTATCCACTTTGGAGATCAGAAAGAAATCATAAAAGCTGCTTCTGTTCTTCCAGAGTAGCTCTTATAGAAGATGGGGAATGTGGAAAAGCAAGAGCATGGATTTTTTTTTTTTTTTTTAAGAATATGCACTCTTTCCATGGACTCAATGAAGTATCCATTCTATTCATAGAAAACAGGACTCATGTTTGGAAGAGAATCAGTCTTTGTGGTTTTAAGCTCTATTGTCCTTCAAATTGTACAACAGGTTTAGGGCACAGAAGAAACAAATGGAGAACTCAGCTCCGTTCTTCTTCCAGGGGAATGGTATTTGCAAGCCACAAAAAGAATTTGGGATGTTCTAATTCTGTGGGGAGAGTGGTAGTGAGTACAACAAAGGATCCAGAGACACTGAACTCCATTAGAAGGCGGGACTAAAAAGAGGTGAGGAGGAGGACTCAGAGAAGCAGCAGGGAATCCACATGGGATTTCCCCCTCGGGCCTCCTCCTTTATGGCCTGGTTGTGATGGTTGATTTTATCTGGGCCATGGCTTCCCCAAATATCTGCTCAGATGTTATCCTGGGTGCATCCTGGGCGAAGGCATTTGGGGATAACTTGAACATTTAAATCGACAGGCAGAGCAAAGTGGAGTGTACTCTGTAACAAAGGAGAGTCTCGTTCTATCCTGAGGAAGAAGAAACTCCCCCTGTCTGGCTGCCTTGAGATGGGAGGCACTGACCTTTTCCTGCCTTGGTACTCAAACTGAAACGGGGGTTCCCTCAGCATCCTGAGCCTGCCGGCCTTCAGATTAGAACTGATACCATCAGCTCTCTTGAGTCTCCAGCTCACAGAATCACCCTGCACGTCTTAGGACTTGCCTACCTCCAAAATTATGCATCTAATTCCTTATAATACCTCCCTGTACACAAGTAAACACACGCGTATAAACATACACACACACACACACATACACACATACACCCTATTGGTTTCTCCAGAGAATCCTGCATAATCCCCTCCTTTTGGAATAATATAATGGAACATGTTATCTAAATAAGAGGCTCAGCTTCTAACATTCTGATTTGGTACTGCTTGGGGTGAGAATTTGAAAATTCCCTCAGTAATAGAACTTCTTAATATTTTATCACCTGTCAACATATCTTTCTATTTCACAAAAAGAAATAAAGAAAAAGTAATGTTCTTTAAGAAAAGGAGGATCATATTGCTTTATATTTATCTATTGTGCACAAAAACAGCTCCTTGTGAAATACAATGGGGACACACACAGACACTAATAGAAGTCATCTTGGTTACTCAGAAGAGAGATCATAACCATTTTGTCCCCTGTTGTCTGCCTTGTGTGGACAAAGAAAACTTATAAACCTCCTCTGTGGGAGAGAAAGTGTTGTGTGTTTGTGTGTGTGTACAGGGCAGGAATGCTACACAGGTTCTATGCACATTTTGGCAAAATCCTCTGATTTTCCATGAACTCCAATTTATGAACCTCTTCCTTCTATGCTTCAATTCATGCATTTGTCAACAAAAAGTTCTGGTTCTTCTCCAAAATTAGTACTTAAATCTCATCATCATTGACAGGCCCTCCCAGAGTCTTCTAAAATAGGTCTTACTTATTTTCATTTGCAGAACGGGAATCTTAAAACCTAGTCCTAGTTCATCTCTTCAAACAGATGCACGGGCAGATCTAAGAGGAAGTCTCCAGGAGAGGAAGACAGAAAGGTGCAAGGTTCTCTTCTCTAAGCCCCGAGTCCGTCACAGCCCCACCTGCTCCCCCTCCAGCTATGACTCAAAGGACCTTGATGGACATATAGAGGCTGCAATACAGCCCTTCAGAAGATGTCCCTGGGTGAACAAGGCAAGGTCAGGAACAATCAGGTTTCAAATGGCTCAGAGCATCACAGCCCGGAAGCCACAGAGAAACACACTGAATTATCGTCTTTCTAAACCTGCTTTGGGATGAAGAGAGAGAAACCTCTTTACCTAAAGGGTCCTTGATACTTGGCCCCTTGGTCATCAGAAGGGACAGTGTGATGGGAGACTGAAGGCCTGGACTTTAGTCCCAATGCCCCTACAAACCAAAACAAAGGAATAAAGAAGAGTGAAGAATTGGGGGAGGAAAAAAAATGCTACACATCCCTCTTGTTAAAAGAAGCCTTATGCCAAAATTCAGAACATAAAACAGACAAAACTGGCAGTTGTCTTATGGAGTGCGAGTAGCCTTTATGTTGCTTTCCCTGAATAACTACAGCAGTTTATAAATCAATGGTTTTGATTTAAAGAGGTTCCCAACCTACTAAAAAGCCTTTTTATATAAGCATAGATTCCAGATCTACTGACTCAGAATCTCAAGAGGCAGAACCCAGAAAACGCTTACTTCCAACAAGCTCCCTGGGTAATTCTTATGGTGCTCAGTTGGTTGGTATGAATCAGCATTTGGAACTACTACTGTAAAATCTCTCTGATGTTCTTCTGAGTGCTTGAAACACCCAACAACAACAAATAAATAACACATGATTCCCCTTCCAAAGCACCAGACTATTTTTATTAGCTTCAAGTTAGCATGTTAAAAGCAGATGGCTCGTAAATTGCCTTATCATTCCACCTGGGTCTCACACCCGTAAATGGTAACCGGGCAAGTAATGGAATTGCTTGAAAGGATTTTTTCATCCCTTACCTCTTTTGCAAAAGCTCTCCTTTTCACCATCAAAAATTTCTGGGTGGTTCTTTAGAGTGATGTTCTGAGAGAATGAGAGGGGCCCCCAAAGCCCCTTAAAAATTCCACAGTGCCAAACTTTACAAAAAAGGAAGGGAAAACCTGTAAAGAAAGTGGCAAGATTTTTGGTATATAATAAGCATTCAGTGAAATTTAGGTATTACTATTTATACTCTTTACTGTCATGCTATTAACAGAAATAAATAGGCTGAGGCATTTTCAGGTTGTCTAGAACAGGCAAGCTATTTAGATAAGGAAGATTTCTTTGTGTGATAACTGTTCCTTAACTATTACTACTCAGTATATTCCTTAACAAGCTCTCTTAAAGAATGAGAAAAACCAGAAAACTAAAAAATTTCAGTTTTTTTCTAATTCAATTATGCAGCAGATGTCTTGTTAAAATTCAGATTTCTGGGTCCCACCATGGCATTTCCAATTCCGGGGAAGGGTCAAGAATTCAAATTTCCAACAACTATTCAGTTATTACGGTTTGGATGTGAGATGTTCCTGAAAGCTCATGTGTGAGACAATGCAAGGTTTAGAAGAGAAATGATCAGAGGCTGGGGTGTGGCTCAGTGGTGGAGCACTTGCCTGGCTCATGTCAGGCACTGGGTTCAATCCTCAATACCACATAAAAAATAAATAAATAAGTAAATAAGTAAAATAAAAGGTATTGTGTTCATCTATAACTAAAAAGTATTTTTTAAATGATCAGCTTATAAAAGCCTTAATCCAATTAGTGAATTAGTACCCTGAAGGGATTAACTGAATGGTGACTGAAGGTGAATACGATGTGGCTGGAGGAGGTAGGTCCCTGGGAGCATGGCCTTGGTGTATCAATTCTGTACCTGGGAAGTGAAGACTCTCTCTGCTTTCTGATCATCACGTGAGCTGCTTCCTTCTGCCACATTCTTCCGCCATGATGTTCAGCCTCACCTGGAGCCCCGAGGAATGGAGCTGGCTGTCCCTGGACTAAGACCTCTGAAACTGTGAGCCCTCGAATAAACTTTTCCTCTTCTACAGTTGTTCTGGTTGGGCCTTTTAGTTGCAGCAGTGAAAAAGCTGACTGAAACATCCACCAATGCTGATGCTGCCAGTCTGGGGACCCCCGTTTCTCTAGAGCATGCTTCTCACTCCGTGGTGCTTGGAGGCCTGTGCTGTGTAGTCAAGGCCCAGTACTATGTTTGGATGACTACTGTCCTAAAAACTTTTAGTGATGTGTAATAACCCCATTCTGAGCTGAAATTGGTTAATCAAACACATTTTCATATGCCCCACATAAGCTGTATGGTTCAATGTTCTGAGAAATACAATCTATAGTGCCTGATGTTGTAAGAAGAATTTGTTGGTTCATGTAATTGAGAAGTTCGAGACATAGTTGGATCCAGAGGACAACATGGTATATCCCAATCCCCACTCTCTTCATTGCTTGGTTCTGCTTATCTATGGTCTCAGTGCCCCCCTAACACAGACAACTGAAGGCATATCACAGGTCATGGTTCACCAGGAAGACACAATATCTCGTTATCCTCAAGGGAAATCACATTGACCACGCATATTTCAGACCAAACACCATAAACAGAGGAAACAGGTACCTGGATTGTTCAGTCCTTAGTTACACAACTGACATGGTAGTCGGGGAAAGACAGAACACTTTGATGGACAGCTGTAGTAGAAGCACATGCATAGCGATGGCCAAGTCCATCTTGGCAACAATACCTAACTATTGTTGAAACTATTTGTTGAAAATAGAGACTGAACAACTGGAATGGAGAGAAGAGAATGAAGACAAGGTATAGAGGATACAGCAGTCGACTCTTTGCAATGAATTCAAGTCTATGTTAGCAGATCCCGGTCAGAATGCCCTACACAGAAACCCATTCTTCCAGATGCTTGATGACACATGCTCTGCCCCACCCCCCACCACTTCTGCTGCCTGTAACACTGCATTCTTCTGCTGCTATTTCCAAAAAGGTTAACTCAGAAGCCTCATCACAGAGCAGTGATATTCACTATTACATGATTCAGTAAGTGAATGGAAGAAAGAAAGGGAAAACCAAATTGAACTTAGGGAAGTCAAGTTAGCTCTCTAAGGCCATTTGTTCACCAAAAAGAAAAAAAAATCAAAAAAGAACATAATAAAATAAAAATTTTAAAAACCTAGACTATATTTTCTGATTATTCTTAGGGATGGATTTGAAAATTAAATATAATAGGAACATGTCTCTGAAAATTGACAATAAAAACACAAATATGAGGTGTCACTGTTGATGATGCTGGGCAAGATTTTGTAGGGTCTCTGCACCACAGTGGCTAGGGCATCTAGCAACATTGCAAACAATGCACTGTATCTATGCAGCCAAGTGGCCTCATTCACCTCTGCCAAAACAGCTCAACTACTCATAAACTGGTCAGCTATTTCTTCACCTCCAACAGTGGATCTCAACTCTGGCAATATCTAAACTACATGGAGATCTTTGGAACACTCTGATATTAAGACTCATGCCAGAGATTCTGCTTAAATTGTGTGAGCTAGGCAAAGGAATCTGTATGTTTAAAATCTATGCAGATGGTTCTTACATGTAACCAGGGCTGAGAAGCACAGACCTCAGCTCTATTTAGCCTCATTAGTACCTAAGTGCTTTTCTTTTCTTTGCATCTTGGGAACTGACTTTAGGTGAGTTTCTTGAACATCAGGTACAATAGATGAACTTGTCATTTCCCTTAAGTCAGCACTCTCTCCCTCAAGAACATGACAGGGCACTTTGGTAACAGTCTCTCAAGCAGAAATTATCTTCCAAATATATCTTCTTGCAGGGATTTGAAGGGAACACATAAAGTAAAACAATTTAACCATCCAAATAAATTGACAACACATGCTAGAGAGGAAATTCTTGTCTATGAGGTTTGCAGTTATTAAAATTTTACTTCTGCTTCTAAATACTCAGTAAATTAAAGAGAAAGAGCCTGGGAGGATGAATTAATTCAAATCTGAAACCTTGCATTCTAAGTTCTAATTACAGAAGAGTACTCTCAATTTACCAAGTAGTTGTTGCAAAAGTTAACTGGGGTGGGGTAGGAGGAAGCTAACTACTTCTCTTGCTGTTAATAATCAAAATATTGTTTGTTGCCTACTGTATCTTAGGCAAAGTGCAAATGCCAGAGTTAGAGGGAGCTACAGTAGGTAAGTAAAAGTGGGAAAACAAAGAGAAATACTCATTTATGCTCCCACTGAAAAGTCACAGGGGTTGATGATGTAGTGTAACTTTAGCACTGCTGACATCTGAGACCTGACACTTCTTTCTTGGGTGGAAGAAGGGACGTCCTGTGCACTGTAGATGCTGGTGATATCTAGAGAACACAATCTCTACACGCTAGGTGCATACAGCTCCCCACTTTAATCCATAGCAATAAAAAAAAATCTCTCTAGACCATGCAAATGCCCCTTGAGTTCACCCCAGTTAAAAGCCACCACTGTAGAGTGACCACAGAATTAAGTCTTGGTCAATTTAGGAAGTACTTTTACAAAAATTTATTCTAGGGCTGTGGATGCAAATCAGTGGTAGAGTACTTGTCTGGTAAGCACAAGTTCCTAGGTTGGATCGCCAACAGCAACCCCCTCAAAATGAATATTAACAATGATAATGAATTACATTAATTTCAATGATTTCATCACTATGTATGAAGAACTGATAGAGACTGGATGAATATGATTCCATGTAATTCTTCACACTCAGAGACCTAAGGTGATTCAGGCTGTTTACATTGGTAATAACTGACAAGAATTTGGGTTCAGTTTCAGATCTGTTCTCTGGACTCAATTTTTAAGCAGGCTGGAGTTCTGAGAGGTCAGATCCACCTCTTAGATGGAAAGATTTCACTCTTTTCACACTGAAGTATGAAGGTCCTCATGTCACCAAGAAGCTCTGGTATAGAAAATCACATGTTCCAATGCCCAGACCAGCTGTGCCACCTCAACATCCTGAGAAAGCATTTCACCACTACACCAAATTTCCAGTGCAGAGGGGCTGGGTGTGACACTGTACATGACATAGGCTCCTCCCTTCCAAAGGAGTACAGCCCAGTAATACAGGTGTGCTTTCCAAACTGGTGATTAATTGGTAGACTATTCTAAATTGAGGGCCCTCAGAGTATACAAGGCCAAGAAGGTATCAGGGGTGCGAACTGGGCATGCATTAGAAATCCACATAAAGGAGTTCCTGCTGTGACGGGTCTCCCTGACGCATCCGATTGTCCTCCGCCCGGAGGGCTGGGAGCGGGCGGTCAGTCGGCCCTACCTATCCCGGTCTGACCTTTTTGGGGAGTGTCCCCTTCCCTTGTCACTGGTCGAGAATAGCAAGGGGGCTTAAGACCCCGATATCTGGTGCCCAATGTGGGGCCCCTCAGGGCTGAACTGCAGCCAAAGCGAAGAGGCAGTTTCAAAACCGAAAGTACCGGCAGATCGGGCCAAGCGAGTTCCGAGAAATGGAAGATGCAAGCTGGAGAAGGTCATCTAAGGATTGATCAGGGCCACATGCCAATTTTTGTAATTTCCTCTAAATGTTTGGAGCTGACTGAATGATAAATTTATACTTTAAAAGTAGGTGGCTGGGGTTTCAACATGGCGGACTAGAGGGTGACTGCATTTCATGTTGCTCCAGGACTCAGGATTCAAAAAAGGAGATAGTGAGAGACTTGGGACCAACTCAAAGCCACCGGATGAGTCCCTCCTGTTGGGGAGGCGTCCCGGATGGGGCAGAAGTCCCGGAACGCAGGGAACTTTGTGAAGTAGAGCTGCCCAACAACACACTCCTAACCCACTGGAGCAGTGAACTCTGACAACTGGGAGCATAATAGGGGAGGCTGCTCAGCACAGCGCTTGGACTCGGAGCAACCACTGGGGCTCTGGGCGGCTCCCCAGAGGAGGAGGTGGGCGGCGAGCTGTTTGGACTCAGAACAACCACTCCTGAATACCGGGGAACTGCCCGGAGGAGGAGCGCGGCGGGTCACTTGGATTCAGAGTGACTGCAACAGAGCTATAGGCGGTTGCCAGAGGAGGAGGCGAGTGGTGAGTTGTTTGGACTCAAAGCAACCACTCCTGAACACCGGGGGGCTGCCCGGAGGAGGAGCGTGGTGGGTCGCTTGGATTCAGAGTGACTGCAACAGCGCTATAGGCGGTTGCCAGAGGAGGAGACGAGTGGTGAGTTGTTTGGACTCAAAGCAACCACTCCTGAACACCGGGGGGCTGCCCGGAGGAGGAGCGTGGTGGGTCCCTTGGTCTCGGAGCGGCCGCACCAGAGCTCTGGGCGGCTGCCCAGAGAAGGCGTGCGGCGGGTCGCTTGGACTCAAAGCGACCACTCCTGAACACCCGGGGGGCTACCCAGAGGAGGAGGAGGAATGGGGCGGGTCACCTGGACTCAGAGTGACTGCCCAGGGCTACGGGCGGTTGGCAGGAGGAGGCATGCAGTAAGTTCCTTGGACTCCTAGCAACCGCACTGGAATACCGGGTGGCTGTCTGGAGGAAGAGGCATGCGGCGGGTTGCTGGGAGTCGGAGCAACTGTACAGGGCTTCAGGTGGCTGCTCAGAGGAGGGGCCGCATAGCCAGGTGATTAGGTGCAGAGCAGGGTCCTAGGACCTAGGAGACTTCTTGGTGGAAGAGCCGCACAGAGACATGCTTAGGGGCGGAGCAAAGGTTCCAGGACTGCGGGCGGCTTCCCTGAGGAGGGGCAGCCTAAGGAAACTCGTTTGCGAAGGGTGAGGCTCCCAGGCCCAGGAGGTAGGTCTGGGACCCTGGGAACATTGCAGAAGAAGGCAGCCCAGCCCAGTTGGTAGTTGTAGATTGAGGGGAACCTCTAGGAGGGGAAATGACCAGCGAGACCTCCCTAACAAGTGAGTCTTCCCTGCTAGGTGAGTTTTCCTACAAAGACGGTAAAACCAAAGACACAGTCCCAAACAGGCCTTGCCTCAGCCTAGTTCCCCTTTGGATGACCATTGGTCAAAAAGTGGAGGCACCTCTGTCCACTAGCAGGGAATATACCCCACCTGAAGGCCACTACCCTGAGAGAGGCAGCTTCCTTGTGGAGCACTGCATTATCAACTTCCTCCAAGACTTCAGGCTACTGAAGGCTAAGAGGGGATACAGTAGAAATCTTCAGGGACATTATAAGTCAATAGAGGAAATCTGCAATACCTCAGCGGTCCACTGATACCTGAACAATATGAGAAAACAAGGGAAGAAAATGCCCCAAACAAATCTAGATGTTACATCAATAAAATCCAATGACACCATGGCAGAAGAAATGACAGAAAGGGAGTTCAGAATGTACATAATTAAAATGATCAGGGAAGCAAACGATGAGATGAAAGAGCAAATGCAGGCATTGAATGATCACACCAATTGACAGTTAAAAGAGCAAATACGGGAAGCAAAAGATAATTTCAATAAAGAGTTAGAGATACTGAAAAAAAAAACCGAAATCCTTGAAATGAAGGAAACAATAAACCAAATTAAGAACTCCATAGAAAGCATACCAATAGGATAGAACACCTGGAAGACAGAACCTCAGATATTAAAGACAAAATATTTAACCTTGAAAACAAAGTTAATCAAACAGAGAAGATGGTAAGAAATCATGAACAGAACCTACAAGAACTATGGGATATCATGAAAAGGCCAAATTTAAGAATTATTGGGATTGAGGAAGGCTTAGAGTAATAAACCAAAGGAATGAACAATCTATTCAATGAAATAATATCAGAAAATTTCCCAAATCTGAAGAATGAAATGGAAAATCAAGTTCAAGAGGCTTATAGGACTCCAAATATACAAAATGACAACAGACCCACACCAAGGCACATTATAAGGAAAATACCTAACATACAAAATAAAGACAGAATTTTAAAGGCTGTGAGATAAAAGAACCAAATTATATTCAGGGGGAAACCAATAAGAATATCAGCAGATTTTTCAATCCAGACCCTAAAAGCTAGAAGGGCCTGGAACAACATTTTTCAAGCCCTGAAAGAAAATGGATGCCAACCAAGAATCTTATACCCAGCAAAACTTACCTTCAAATTTGACGATGAAATAAAATCCTTCCATGATAAACAAAAGCTAAAAGAATTTACAAAAAGAAAGCCAGCATTACAGAACATTCTCAGCAAAATATTCCATGAGGAAGAGATGAAAAACAAAGAAGCAAATCAGCAAAGGGAGGAATTATCCTAAAGGAATTGTCAAATAAAGGAGGAACCAAGTCATGTCAAATAAATAAATAAATAAATAAATAAATAAATAAATAAATAAAATAAATGAACCAAATGACCGGGAAACTAAATCATATCTCAATAATAATCCTGAATGTTAATGGCCTGAATTCATCAATCAAAAGACATAGACTGGCAGATTGGATGAAAAAGAAAGACCCAACAATATGTTACCTGCAAGAGACTCACCTCATAGAAAAAGATACCCATAGACTAAAGATGAAAGGATGGGGGAAAACATACCATGCACATGGACTCAGCAAAAAAGCTGGAGTATCCATCCTCATTTCAGATAATGTGGACTTCAAGCCAAAGTTAGTCAGAAGGGATAAAGAAGGACATTTCATACTGCTTAAGGGAACCATAAATCAGCAAGGTATAACAATCATAAACATCTATGCCCCAAACAGTGGCTCATCCATGTATGTCAAACAAATCCTTCTCGATTTCAGAAACCAAGTAGACCATAACACAATAATACTAGGTGATTTTAACACGCCTCTCTCACCACTGGACAGATCTTCCAGACAAAAATTGAACAAAGAAACCATAGATCTCAATAACACAATCAATAATTTAGACTTAACGGACATTTATAGAATATACCATCCAACTAAGAGCGAATACACTTTCTCCTCAGCAGCACATGGATCCTTCTCTAAAATAGACCATATATTATGCCACAAAGCTAATGTTAGCAAATACAAGAAGACAGAGACACTACCTTGTATTCTACTGGATCATAATGGATTGAACTTAGAAATAAATGAAAGAGTAAAAATACAGAAACTATTCCAACACCTGGAGATTAAACAATATGCTCTTATACGATGAATGGATAACAGAAGATATTAGGAAGGAAATTAAAAAATTCTTAGAGGTAATGAGAACAAAGAAATATCATATCAAAATCTCTGGGACACTATGAAAGCAGTACTTAGAGGAAAATTTATTTCATGGAGCACATTTAATAAAAGAAGTAAAAATCAACAAATAAACGACCTAACACTACAGCTCAAAGCCCTAGAAAAAGAAGAAAAGACCAGCACCAAAAGTAGTAGAAGACAGAAAATAGTTATACTCAGAGCTGAAATCAACAAAATTGAAACACAAGAAACAATACAAGAAATTGACAAAACAAATAGTTGGTTCTTCGAAAAAATAAACAAAATTGATAAACCTTTAGCCACAATATCAAAGAGAAGATGAGAGAAATCCCAAATCACTAAATTTTGGAATAAACAATGAAATATCACAACAGACACGATTGAAATACAAAGCATAATTAGAAGCTATTTTGAAAATCTATACTCCAACAAAATAGAAAATTTCGAAGACATCGACAGGTTTCTAGAGACATATGAATTGCCTAAAGTGAACGAGGAGGACATACACAATTTAAATAGACCAATTTCAAGTAATGAAATAGAAGAAGTCATCAAAAGCCTACCAACAAAGAAAAGTCCGGGACCAGATAGGTTCTCAGCCAAGTTCTACAAAACCTTTAAAGAAGAGCTCATTCCAATACTTCTCAAAGTATCCCATAAAATAGAAGAGGAAGGAACCCTCCCAAACTCATTCTATGAAGCCAATATCACCCTGATACCTAAACCAGACAGAGACACAGCGAGGAAAGAAAATTTCAGACCAATATCCTTAATGAACATCGCTGCAAAAATACTCAACAAAATTTTAGCAAATCGCATACAAAAATACATTAAAAAGATACTGCACCATGATCAAGTGGGTTTCATCCCAGGGATGCAAGGTTGGTTCAACATCAGGAAATCAATAAATGTAATTCACCATATCAATAGACTTAAAGTCAAGAATCACATGATTATTTCAATAGATGCAGAAAAAGCATTTGATAAAATACAGCACCCCTTCATGCTCAAAACACTAGAAAAAATAGGGATAGTGGGAACATTCCTTAACATTCTAAAGGCCATCTATGCTAATATCATTCTAAATGGTGAAAAACTGAAAGCATTTCCCCTAAAATCTGGAACAAGGCAGGGATGCCCTCTTTCACCACTTCTATTCAATAGAAACTCTAGCCAGAGCAATTAGACAGACCAAAGAAATTAAAGGGATACAAATAGGAAAAGAGGAACTCAATAGAGCAAGCAATTATGAAATCCATCTGGAAGAATAAGAAACCCAGAATAGCTAAAGCAATCCTTAGCAGAAAGAGTGAAGCAGGGGGTATTGTAATACCAGATCTTCAACTCTACTACAAAGCAATAGTAACAAAAATGGCATGGTATTGGTATCAAAATAGAAAGGTAGATCAATTTACAGAATAGAGGACATGGACACAAACGCAAATAAATACAATTTTCTCATACTAGACAAAGGGGCCAAAAATATGCAATGGAGAAAAGATAGCCTCTTCAACAAATGGTGGTGGGATAATTATCCATATGCAACGGAATGAAACTAAACCCATATCTCTCACCATGCGCGAAACTAAACTCAAAATGCATTAAGGACCCTGAAATCAGACCAGAGACCCTGCAGATTATAGAAAAAAAGTAGGTCCAGATCTTCAACATGTCGGCTTAGGATCAGACTTCCTCAAGAGGACTCCCATAGCACAAGATATAAAAGCAAGAATCAATAACTGGGATAAATTCAAACTAAAAAGCTTTCTCTCAGCAAAGGAAACTATCATCAATGCGAAGAAAGAGCCTACAGAGTGGGAGAAAATCTTTGCCAATCATACTTCAGATAGAGCACTAATCTCCAGAATCTATAAAGAACTCAAAAAACTCTACACCAAGAATGCAAATAATTCAATGGACAATGGGCTAAGGAAATGAATAGATACTTCACAGAAGAAGATCTACAAGCAATCAACAAACATATGGAAAAATGTTCAACATCTCTAGTAATAAGAGAAATGCAAATCAAAACCACCCTAAGATTCCATCTCACCCCAATTAGAATGACAATTATCAAGAATACAAGCAACAATAGGTGTTGGCGAGGATGTGGGGAGAAAGGTACACTCATACATTGCTGGTGGGGCTGCAAATTAGTGCAGCCACTCTGGAAAGCAGTGTAGAGATTCCTTAGAAAACTTGGAATGGAACCACCATTTGACCCAGCTATCCCACTCCTTGGCCTATACCCAAAGGACTTAAAATCAGCATACTACAAAGATACAGCCACATCAATGTTCATAGCTGCTCAATTCACAATAGCCAGATTGTGGAACCAACCTAGATGTCCTTCAATTGATGAATGGATAAAAAAACTGTGGTATATATATATACAATGGAATATTACTCAGCCATAAAGAATGATAAAATTATGGCATTTGCAGGCAAATGGATGAAATTGGAGAATATCATGCTAAGTGAGATAAGCCAATCTCAAAAAACCAAAGGACGAATGATATCGCTAATAAATGGATGATGACACATAATGGGGGGTGGGAGGGGTTAGTGTTAGGTTTAGAGTTAGGGTTAGGGAGGGGGGCAAGAATGGAGGAAGGAAGGACTGTATAGAGGGAAAAGAGGGGTGGGAGGGGTGGGGGGAAGGGAAAAAATAACAGAATGAATCAAACAACATTACCCTATGTAAATTTATGATTACACAAATGGTATGCCTTTACGCCACGTACAAGCTGAGAAACAACATGTATCCAATTTGTTTACAATGAAAAAAAAAAAAGAAATCCACATAAAGCTTTATTTAAGAAAAAAGATTTCACTGACAAATGATTTGGAAATGAGTTGTCTCCTATACCACCAATACCCTTACCCGTTGGCTCCTGCCACTGATCATACTGGTTATAACTTCGGTGTAACAACAGAGTGACTCCTATCTCTGAATCTTTGCATATGATGTCACTCTGACCAGAATTATTTGATTTCCCCATTTCCTACTCCCCAACTACTCACTCCCAAAAAGAAAACTGCAAAGCCTATGAAATCATCAAACCATTATTCAAATATCATTTGAATAGTGTAATGGTTTAGATATTTGGTATTCCCCCCAAACTCATGTGAAACAGTGCAAAAGTTTTCAGAGGTGAAAGGATTAGGTTATGAGAACTGTAGCCTAATTGGTGGAAAATCCTCTGCTATGGATAAAGGGGCAGGTAGGGCGTGGCTGGAGGTTACTGGGGGGTATGTCTCTGGGGTTTATATTTTGTCCCTGGTGAGCAGAGCTTTCTCTTTCTCCTTCCTTGTTGCCATGTCGTAAGCTGCTTTCCTCCATCATGCCCTCCTGCCATGATATTCTGCCTCACCTTGGGCCCAGAGCAATGGATCAGCTAACACTGGACTGAACCTCTGAAACCATGAGCCAAAATAAACTTTTCCTCCTCTAACTTGTGCTTGTGAGGTGTTTTGGTCACAGTGATGCAAAAAGCCCACCTGAGTTCTCTAAGCCAAACCTTCTTACTACTGGCTTGTAGTCTCCATGGATTCATTGATTCCTTCATCCATTCATTTTGGGGGATGTACCTGTCCAGCTACTTCTATAAGTCAGGTACTGTTCTTGGCATTGGGGAAACACATGATACATACAAATAAGGTCTTTGCTCTTAACCAGGGAAAAAAATTTTAGATGTACCAGGATGAATCCTAAGAAATGAATCGTTTCTTTTTAAAAAGTTGTACTTCATGGTAGTTCATTTAATGTTAAATAAAATGATAAAATAAAAGAGGGTAATGTTATAGGGCATCATTGTACATTTCTACTTTAAGCAGAGTCAGAGGAAAAGCCCTCTCAGTTGATAGGAACTCTGAGAACTCAGCAAGGAGAAGAATTTTGTACGAGAATTTCAAGACAGGAAGAAAGAAGTACAAAGGCTCGAATAGGGCTAATGGTATTATATCTGGGGCAGAGAAAAGAGATGGGGCTGACAGAGACAGAAAATGGGAATATGGAAGTTTGGAGGGACAGCTGAATCAGATCACATGTGGTTTTTCTGGAGGTGGAAAGGAGTTGTGGTTTTATTCTAAGAGTGACAGGAAGTCAGTGGAGGATTCTCATTGAAAGCACTGTACCAAGGGCAAGAGTTAGAAAAGAGAGACCAGTTAGGAAATGATTTCATGAGTCAAGTCAAGAGATAACAGCTCCAGTTAGAAATGATAACTATACATAATGAGAAGCTCTGGGATTCAGGGCACATTTTGAGAATTGAATCAACTGAACATTCTTTTGGAAGGAAAAGGTATAAAAGTGTGAACTAATTTATTCATAACTCCTTGGAGTTTTAGCCTGAGTACAGGTGGCAGTGCTATTTTCTAAGATGGACACGTCTAGGGATGAGATAGATGGAGGAGGTAAGAGGATGCACGTCGGAAGTTCAGTTCTGTACTGTATCTGTGATAATTTAGGTGCATGTTACTTAAGTGACTCTGCCAAGTGGATGGCTGGGTCCCAACCTGGAGAGCAGTCAGGGTCAGAGAGATGAATCTGGAAGTAAACACACAGGTTACGTTATGACCAGGAGACCTGATGATCTCAGGAAGGAAACAATAATAAGAGTCCAATGTTAGCAACTACACAGAATCAGAAAATGAGTCAAAGAGAAACTCATCAGTGAGAGTAGGGGAGGAAAAAAAAAGGAAAGAAAATTAGAAAATGTCATAGCCGAGAAGCTAAACGATAACAAATATTTTTGGGGGGAAAAAAAATGTTTGTGGTACTTACTGTTAACCCCTTGAACAGAAACCAACTGTTTATCAGGTGAAAAAAAGTATGGATAATCCATGAGCCTCAGGGAGAAAGCATACTAAAGTGCCCTTAAAGGAGATGGGAGAAGGTGAAACTGACTTATTGGAGTCTGATGGATAAATAAATAAATAAATAAAAGCATGAATGATAAATACATGATCGTTTTTCTTGGACACAGGTCAGCTCTGAGTAATGAACCTTGCATGCTGGAGGATTTCTGGGCAGAGACTTTGTGCATACCACAGAAATGAAGCCAACGCAGGCTGGGGCAGACAGGCTCAAGCAACAGACATTCCACAGTAGATGTCCCAACCGTGGTGTCTGCTCAAAACGCCTATCCCTGCTACCAACTATCCCACTTTTCACTAAGGCACCAACCTATGAATCATGAACAAGCGCTCTTCCCTGGAAATTGAAACAGACAGACAGACAGATCACTATAGAAAGAGATACAGCTTTTAGCTTTGAATTTTCTCACTTGTTTGACAAATCAGCAATACAATAGTAATGATAATTGTCCCCCATCTTGAAGCCTGGACTCCATCAGGCTCTGTGTTGGAAAATTCATGAACCATGAGCTCTTTCTGGCAAGCAATAGAGAAATCACTAACAAAATTATCCCAGTAATTTAATCAATTTGCATAGCTGGTATAATTCACTCTAAAAATGAATGTTCCTTTTCCATAGGAACATTCTTTTGGACCATACACCATTTTGTTTTATCTTGGTACATTTAGCCCATCTCTTAAGACCTTTAAATACTCAGAAAATAATCTGCCAAGTATTTTTCTCTGCTTTGTTCAGAAATCTACCACACTCAGGAAACTGGCAAAGATAATTTATAAGATATTCTCATTCTGGGTTGTTTATTTCCTTGTCACCTTGACTTTTGTCAAAGATCATGCCTGAGTAAACCAATCCCAAGAAACCAAAGGCCAAATGTTTTCTCTGATATGTGGACGCTAATTCATAATAAGGGGAGGGGGCACTAGGGAAAAATAGAGGTACTTTGGATTAGACAGAGGGGAATGAAAGGAGGGGAAGGGGTGTGTGAGTAGGAAAGACAGTAGAATGAATCAGACATTATTACCCTGTGTACATATGTGATTACACCACTGGTAGGAGTCTACGTCATGTAGAATGATGAGAAGTCATGCTCCAGCCATGATGTGTCACAATGCATTCTACTGTCATGTATTATTAATTAGAATTTTTAAAAAGATAATATATGGAGATACGATTAGTATTTTTGTTTTTGTTTTTTGTACCGGGAATTGGACCAATGGGTGCTTAACCACTGAGCCACATCTACAGCCATTTTTACATTTTATTTTGACACGGGGTGTCACTAAGTTGGTTAGGGCCTCACTAAATTTCTGAGGCTGGTTTTGAACTTGTGATCCTCCCGCCTCAGCCTCCCAAACCTCTGGGATTACAGGTATGCACCACCACATGCAGCTTGAAGATATGAGTTTTAAGTTAGGCCACTTACCCTGGCTACCATACGGGTATGATAATCTTTACCCTATCAGTTTTAGTCTTAGATAAATACAACCATTCATAATAATGAGCATATGTAAAATGCTACCTAGAAATACAGAGCGAGTTTTAAAATAAATTCTTAACACTTTTTGAGACTAAGTTAAGGGATTTGGGGATATTACTTGAAAATTCTTTAACAAGTGGTTCTTAAGTTACCTGCTCCATTCTTGGTAAGTAAAACTATGTTGGAAAAGAGGATTCATGCATTATTGGTTAAGATTTCTACTTTGAAAATTGTGTTCCCTCCTTGGTTGAATGTACTTAAAAATTTCCTTTTAAAAAAACTTTTTTAGTTGTAGATGGACATAATACCTTTATTTTATTTATTCATTTTTATGTGGTGCTGAGGATCAAACCCAGTGCCTCACACATGCCAGGCAAGTGCTCCACCACTGAGCCACAAACCCAGCCCAAGTGTACTTAAAAATTTCTGAGCCTAAAAAATGAATTCCCAAGGTCTGTTTCCAAGCTTTCTTTAGTTTGACAATTTATGAAGTGGTATAACAATCAGGATCTTTTTGGAAAAAATGAAAAATTCAACTCCAACTCAATTAACGCAATGTTGATTCTAAATATTCAGGATTGGTTGGTTCCAGCCCTGGCTGGGAGCTGGGACCCTTCCCCATCTGTGGAATTCTTCCATCTCAAGTTCATTTTCCCAATCAGTGGCATTCCTACTAAATCCCATAATTCCAGTGTAAGAAAATTCTTTACTTCCTCCAAATTCTAACACTTCCTGGCATTTTCTTTGTTCATGATCGATGTAGGACATTCCTGATAAGCCCAGACCCTACCAGGTAGCAACCATCTAATATACAAATACTGATAATGGATGAATGACAGTTTTCCCAGTGAAGTAGATTTTAAAACAAAATACAGGTTTCTACTAGAGAGTCAAGAAAAAAAAACTCACAGGTACATGGTTTTGGGGATAAATTTTCTTAGACATCTCAGACCTGGTGCACATTCAGTGATTATACCATCAACCCCTCCATAGCCACAGATTCAACCATGGAGTGAAAACATTTAAAATTTAAAAAGCTGGATTTGTGCTGACCATATGCAGACTTACTTTTTTCCTGTCATCATCCCCTCGATGATACAGTGGAACAACTATTTGCCTCGCATTTCCATTGCATGAGGTATGCTAAGTTTTATTCAGCTTTCTTGCTGTTTTAACCAAAGGACCTGACAAGAACAATTGTAAGGAGGCCAAGTTTATTTGGCGGCTTATGATTTCAGAGGTCTTAGTCCACAGGGGGCCAGCTCCATTGCTCTGGGCCCAAAATGAGGCAGAACATCATGGTGGAAAAGCATGGTGGAGGAAAGCAGCTCAGTATATGGCAACCAAGAAACAGGGAGAGTGTCTAAGTTCAGCTCTCAAAATATAGATCCCAAAGGCACACCCCCAATGATCCACCTCCTCCAGCCACATCCTACCTGTCAACAGTCACCACCCAGTTACTCCCTGTCAGAGGATTAATGCACTGACTAGGTAAAAGCTCTCGTAACCCAATCGTTTCACCTCTAAACTTTCTTGCATTGTCTCACACATGAGCTCTAGGGACACACCTCATATTTAAACCATAACAGACACCTAGACACGATTTAAAGTCTACAGGAAGATACGAATAGGTGATACTGTGCCATTTTACATAAGGGATTTGAGCATCCACAGATTTGGGTATCTGTGGGGTCCTAGAAACCATCCCTATGGATGCCAAAGGATGGAGGCATTGTACTTGTTTCATTGTAGTGAATTCGGCTCTAAATATTTCTCTATATAGGTCAAACATTCTCTATCTGAAAAGAATTTCAATTCCTGATTTAGTAAACACAGATCAACAACAATGAAGAGGAGGAAGAGGAAGAAGAACTGCATCACCTACTGTATTTATTTACAAACCAAGACTATTTCCTATGATTCTTTTTCTTTTGTCAGAATCTTAATGGTGAAAATGGTTTTGTCATTCACAATTCAGAAATGCCAATTGTCAGCCTCCTCAGGGACGGGAAGAGCCAGGGATGAGAGAGCTCACAATGATCAATCTACCCACTCAGAGGTGGTGGGTAAGATTCACAGGGATGATGTTTCTGATTCTTTTGAGGACATTTGTTACATTTGAATCCCCAGACAAAAAGTAATAGCATCTCCTCTTCAAAAGAGCTACCAGGTGATAGAGGCTTAGGAGGTGGAATTAGCAGGTTGATGATCATTGTGTGATTTGGGGATGGGGCAAAGGACAGGTAGCTGATTATCAAAGAAAAGGAAATGGGCTGCTTAACAGTCAACCTGCAGATAGCATTTCCCCTACCAACAGGCTCCTAACACCTCTGGAGATCCACCCTTCCCATGTAGCTGCTAATGACTACCCCTGGGCCTGCTCTTTCCTGCTTTGGGGCACATAGGCTGGAAAGAAAGTGGGCGAGGGTCTATAAAAAAGCAAGACATCCCAACTCCCATAGGCACCAGCTCTGGGACTCGGCTTCTCTCCAGAAAAGTCTGCTATCTCTGTCCTGTCTCTTAAATAAAACTTGCTTTCTATACTTCCCTTGGGGTTTCTCAGGTGTTTAATCTTCAACACCAGAGAACAAGGACAAGATCCTGATTTCCAAAACCGTTATCAATTTAATTGGCACACAAGACTCAAATGTCTGGGAGAAGAAGAGTGGGTACTGGGTAGAAGGGGTTTCAGTTCATGCTACTGACCAAGGTCCCAATTCCTCTTCAAAATCTTAAATGACATTTATGTAATCTTTCCATGACATCAATTATTCCAGAAGACCTGCTATTCCTTTAGTGAAATGTGTTCACCTGAGATGTTTAAGTAAACTAATCGATAAATTAAGAGCAATTTGTTTAGGAAGAACAACATTTCCTGAAGTTTAACATAGCTACTCTTATCTTTCCAAATATCTCTAGAGACTTAATTGTTGTATAGTGTGGGGGCGCCATTTTCCATTTACCTTTTTCACTTGACATGTTTTCACACAGTCTTTCACATTAATGTGTTAAAACTTTCTTGGCTGCTTAAATCTTGGCTATTATAAACAATATTTCTATGAATATCTTCCTACCTATTTTTGGTTTTGAAATCATATTTTTAAGTCCCTAGGATTCAGATAGCTGTGCCAAAGACAACAACACCATTAGGGTTGTGATTCTAAGATAATATATTGTCGTCCAAAACTGTCTGGTAATTCACTCCCTCATCATAGCACAGAAGAATAACAATTTCAACCAGAGGCTGACACCACAGGGCACCAAGGAAAGGATAAACCTTGTCAGATGGGTTTAACCCTTTGAGAATGTCTACATGTATGAGGGTTTCTCAAGGTGCGGCAAAACCCGAGGACCAGCAACTCTCACCTCATGCACAGTGGAGATCACAACCTCGAATGCCCTGAAAGTTCTGGCACAGAGTGTGAATTAATCAAGCCAGGTGCCAGGGAGCCTGGAGGAAAAGATGGAAATCACACACAAAAAATAATAATAATACTAAAATAAAGTGCACGCTCCATCTGCACTTGTAAAAAAGGCACCTCCAACTCAGTTCCCCCTGAAATGTCCCAGTTTCAAGATAACAGCCACTAATTCAAATTCGATATGTATAAAACATATTAACACAAAGAATGGAAGGGAGAAGAACTGAACTGTCGCTTTGAAGCCTCTGCATGCAGACTTTACAACACACCGTTTGCAATGATCTTTTCTTTATGGAAGTAAAGCAAATCACAATGAGAAGAGGCCTTGTAAAACTGATTACTGGGATTGGTACTGATGGAGGAAAAAAAAAAAAGACAAAATGAAAGTGCTAAGCAACCAGCATCATCCAAAAGAAATGTCATTTGTAATGATGTACGGTAGGCATGCACGAGAAGTAGAATGGGATGTTGGGCTTTAGCAGATGTAATTATACAGCATGATGAAGTCAGGCACAAAAGAAGCTGAACCACTCTTTCCAAATTACAAAGCTGTAAAGCATTCAGCAGTCGAGTACTAAAAGGAAAGGAAAAAAAAAAAACAAAAAACAAGTTTTACTTCTTTAATTTGCTGACCTATCGTTCCTCCCCAAACTGCCTCAGAGGAACAACCCGTCCAGAAGTTACAGAGTGAGGCCGTCCCTCTCCACTCACTCCCCAAGTGACTTCATTTCCTCAGTAAGATGGGCCACCCTGGAGGGTAAGAAGACCAAATGAGTGTGTGTGTTTCCAGACATGGTTCTGTGACCCGCGAATCTATACGGGACCAGAGTGAGGAAGGAACACATCCCTCTGCATCCAGGATTAACAAGGGTGACTCAGTCCTCCAATAGCAAAGCTCTCCCCTCCCATCTCAGTATGGTGTAGAATGTATTGTCATGAATTGGAGTAGAAGGCGGGCTTTGACTGATCCACATGACCACCTGAAGTTGTCCACGAGGTCATCTGCTATCAAAAATGCAAGTGGATGGACTGGGAATGCAGTCTGGTGGTACAGTGCTTGCCTAGCAGGTGTGAGGCACTGGGTTCGAGTCTCAGCACCACATATAAATAAGTAAAATAAAGATTCATCGACAACTAAAAAAATATTTTCAAAAAATCCAAGTGGAGCAAGAGTGAGATAAAAGAGGATTTGAAGGAATAAGGGGTAGGAAGGTGACATCAGTGCTCAAAAGAAGGCACTCTGTCATGCACTCTCACAAGGCATTCTGTCATGGAGACAAGGACCCAGATGCATTTACTGTTGGGAAATATTTCCAAGCTAAGAATGTAAGGGAAAAGGACAACTAGAAAGCTATGCAAATTGCCTCCTACTGGAACAATGGAAATCCAGGGAATGGCAGAAAGACAACCCATGCAGACATTTAAGCCATTGCTCCTTGCTGGTTTCCTCCCCTTTCAGCAGACTTTGCAGGGATACCATTTTGGCACGCGAGGCACAGTTAGACTCCATAAGTTCATATGACTGCCATGAAAATGTGAGTATTTTAAATGAGATGCTGGTAGTGTAAGTCAAGTTGGTCTTTTTTTTTTTTTTTCTTTTGGTGGTGAGGATTGAACCTGGGGATGTTTTGCCACTGAGACACATCCCCAGCCTTTAAAAAAAAAAAAATAGGGTCTCCCTAAGTTGCTGAGCCTGCTGGTCTCCATCTTGCTATCCTCCTGTTTCAGCCTCCCAAGTTGCTGGGATTACAGGCATGTGCTAAGATGCCCAGCAAGCCAAGTTAGTCTTGAGTCTAAAATAGGTTTTTAGACATATTGGTGCTTAAGTATGGTTTTCCAGTGAGTTTGAGGGTTTAAATTCCTTCATGACTAATGTTTTCTAAGCCAAGGTGCTCTGATGAAACTCTTCAGTGGAGGGCCCTACAAGGTTTTTTTTTAGGAAAAGCTGTAGGAAGTAACCTCCGTGAGAACCTTTACTCAAGCCAGGATGTCACCCTCCTGTTCTGCTGCTCTTTCCTTGCTCTCAAGGCATCTGCCCCCATGACGTCATGCTGTCTTACCTCACTCCCTATCTCTTCTTCAGTATTGCTTAGTTCAACTGACATTGCTTTCAGGTGGGGAGTCTGCTCCACCCCAGGCCTTGTGAATTCAGAGATGAGCCATATCATAGGGGTTAATCATCTTATTTTAAGACATCTGACACCTTGTAAAGACGTGGCCTTATCTTAGGACTTAAACCGATTAGGCACTTACTGTATATCAGGCACAGCAATAAAGGCTTGATGGACATAAATAATCTCAATTATTACAGCAACTCGGGCATCAAGGGCTATTTTGACTCCTGATTTGAAGATGGAAAAACTGGGATAAGAGAGATGAATTTATTTTTCAAAAGGGGTACATGAGCCTTGAGGGGCAAGACTGCCCATCTGACTCCAAATGTTAGATTTTTCAGTTGCTACTTAATAACATAAATGATGATGGAGAAGAAGGTAACGATGATGACAGCAATGCTAAATGAGCAATTTTTATGTGACAGGCAAAGCGTGAGTTCCTTGACATAGAAGAATAAGATTCCTGTTCAATTAGAACAATCATTTTGTGAGGTCAAGCACATTGTCACCCTCAATATGAGACCATGGAAACTAAGGCACACGGAAATCAGTCTTACCAGAGGCCATTCGATGTGATCTTCTATAGCAGAGAGGGTCCCTGTGCTAAGTTTTATCCGGCAGGTACCACATTAGTCTTTGGTCTCTAAAGAATCAAAGGAATAGAAAGAAATTACATAGCTGAACACAATGTTTGCCCATGCTTGTCTGGAGTAATATGGGGAAACAGCCAAATAAAAGAACAAAATTACACACAAAAAATTAACTTCTCCTACCCACACCATTGCAGAACTCCTCAGGGACTGTTACAGGCAGTTCGTTGCGTGTCAAAAGAGCTGGACCTGTCTTCCCCCACATTTCCCTTAAAGCATCACACCAAGGTTACTTGAAATGAATTAGTTTCAAGGGGTCCCGTTTCCAAATATTCTGATGTAACAACTTAGGTGTTTTAGGATTCCCACATCCAGCCGAATGTCTTATAAACATTTAGCAAATACTGGTTGCTGACAAATTTGATGCTCAGGAATCAAGTAGTTAACAATTAGTTTTCATTCACAAAATGGAAATGGTATTCTCTTATATCCCTGAAGCATTTTGGCTTTAGAAAAATTAATGGTAGCAGAACACTGTTACATTTGACCAACCAAAGAAAACAATGGTTCTTTTCCTACACATTGCTGTGAAACTTACTTGAAAGATAATCAATGATGGGGACATTGTTTTCTTTTTCTTAAATTTGTTTTTTTATAGATATACATGACAGTAGAGTGTATTCTGACATACATACATGGAATACATAACTTATTCTAACATGATGTGGGTGTAACAATACATGTTGGCAAGGATGTGGGAAGAAAAGGTACACTCATACTTTGCTGGTAGGACTGCAAATTTGTGCAACCACTCTAGAAAGCAGTATGGAGATTCCTTAGAAAACTTGGAATGAACCCACCATTTGATCCAGTTATCCCACTCCTCAGTATATATACCCAAAGGACTTAAAATCAGTATACTACAGTGACGCAGTCACATCAATGTTTATAGCAGCTCAATTCACAATAGCAAAGCTATAGAACCAACCTAGATACCCTTTGACAGATGAATAGACAAAGAATATGGTTTAAAAAAAATAAAGATAGGACTGGTTTATTTCACTTAGCATCAGTCTCTAGTTCCATCTGTTTATCAGCAAATGCCAAGAAGTCATTCTTCTTTATGGCTGAATAATACTCCATTGTGTATATAGACCACTTCTTTTTTAATCCATTCATCGATTGATGGACATCTAGGTTGGCTCCGTAGCTTGGCCATTGTGAATTCTGCTGCTATAAACATTGATGTGGCTGCATCACTGTTGATGGTTAAAAAGAATAAGTTGTCATTATTGTTTATTTATCTGGAAGACATTACTGAAAGCCTGTTTATAATGTGCTAGGCACCTTGCTGAACCTGCTGAGAGAGAAAATATATGAAGATATATGGTCATTCCGCCGGCAAACTTCAGTTGCAGGCTTCGGTAAGCTGAGGATAAGCATCTTGCCTCATCTGCGATTTGTAACCCACTTCATACTCCTCATTTGCAAAAACAATTAATGATCCTGTTAGTCACTGTGTAAACAATGGCCATTAAATTCGTAAATATGCCCATTTAACTGCTCCTTCCCTTTTGCCAATGAAATAAATCTCTATTAATAAACTGCTATACACAAAAGTAGTTTATAGATGAGCTGCACTTAGACATGAAAATGTGTCCTGAGTGTACAGTGGTAGAAATGATAAAAGTTTCCAGAAATAAGGGACACCAGAAAAATTAATCCCATCCCTTTGGATTGAGCTGCCTGTGGGTCTTCATGGAAGCATTTATTAAAGAATTAGAAGTACATTCGCTTTCAAGACTTTTGTTACAGAAATGACAGCTTTACTATACCTTTGGAAATTATATCTGCAATTATATTACTTAATACTTTGTTTTAATACATTTTCTCTATGAGATGTTTCCACTTGTTCAGATCCTGACTATAAAAACAAAATGAAATGTGGAATTTAAGTTATGATAAAAAAATTAAAATCCTATTGCTGAAAACGGAGAGGTAGGAGTTTTACATTCCCATTGCCTTCTTTAAATAGCTGTCCAATCTTGCGCTGCACGATGGCAAAGTAGGCAATGAATATAAATGCCTTATATTTGTAGAGCACTTGGGGTTTTATTTGCAGTAGCAAAAGAGATGAGGTACCCGGGCCCAAACCAACTAAAACTGGAGGATATCTGCTTTTCTTTACTGAGAAAGAACCTACACACATTAAGGAAAGGAAAATGTACTAATCATCATGCTATAGCTAGGTAAGTTTTTACATCACAAGATCAAGATCTGTAATATTTCAAGAAGCTGTAATTCTCTTTTACCCCTCCACTAGTCAATAACAAGTTCCCTTCCCCAACTGGGGTACCCAGAGATATACTTTGAATTAATAGAGGACACTTTTGCTTGTTCGGGGACATCATACAGAGTGACAATTATGCAATATGTACTCTTTGTTGTTCAGGTTTTTTCCATTCATCAAAATATGAGATTTACCTATGTTGTGTGTAACTGGCTGTTGGGTATGCTTAGTTCTTTCATGATCATTGCTGAATTGTATCATGTTGGATGAATACAATACTATGTATTTATCTAGTCTTCTGTTGATGGATATCTGAGTTATTTCCAGTTTGGGAGTATGATGTGAAAAAATATTTAAAATAAAACTTAAGGGTAGTAACTACAAACTTAATTTTTAGTAACTAAAAATAATAGTCAAAAGACCAAAAATGAAGAACAAGCAGAGACTGAAGATGGTTTAAACTTGAGGGTTTTTGCTGATTCTTTTGAACCTGAACCTCAACTGTCACATCGCAGACTCTCAGTTTCCATACAGCAGAACAAGCCCCACACAAGCAGCCAGAGGAAAAAGAAGTCAAATAGGAACCCCTTGCATTAATCTGGAGGCCTCATTTTGGGGGTGAAGGGGAAATAAACCTAGTTCTACAAGGTGCTAGAAAAAAATGCTCATCATTAAATTTAGTAAAAATGCAGAAGAAAAAGAAATTCCCCTTGAAAATCTACATCCTCAAATTAGGTTCTGTGGATTTGAAGACCAATCTGAACTTCCAGTTAATCCTGAAAAGTTCAAATCTAAAATTTTCTTGAAAGTTTTTCTAGGCTATGGTATCACTCTGTTACTGGAGGAAATACAAATGCTTCCTGGAAAAATTTGCCTTCAATTAAGACCTCAAAATTCTCACAAAGTTAAAAAAAATTTTAAATTGTGAAACACAAATAAAGCACCAGGGCAAGAACCAGTAGAAATAGACCACTATCTACCTTCTGTATTGGAACTATAAAAAGAGATGGTAAAAGAAAATAATTATTATGCCAAATGAAATAAGAAATTGAAAACATGAGTCAGAGCAAGGGTCCTGAAAGACTAAGTGTTTGGGAGGTAGGAGGTAAACAGAAAATAAAATAATTGAAAATAAGGCAAGAATGGAACTGAAATATATAGATTACATTTAATCAGTACTCCAAAATGAGAAGAGAGAAAATGAGAGATAGTACTGCCACAGATGACAAAGCTCTTATCAGAAGAGATGAAAGATAGTTTATTGATCAGACAATGCTAACAAAGAGAAAAGCTATAATAAAAATAAAAATAAAAACAGAACTCACATCTGAATGCCTCACCAAATATATGCAGGGCACAAAGACAAAGAGAAGATGTTAAAATCAATTAGAGAAGAAAGACATGCTTTCAAATGAATGATAAACTGCCCACCTGACCTCTCAAAAGTTATAGAAGCCAAAAGGAATGTAATATCAAATGTACTTAAGAGTGGTTAACTTAGAATCATTCACTTGTTCAAACATATCTTTTAAAACAGGTGAAATTGAGACCTTTTAAAATAAACAAAACTGGGGAGCTTGCCTGTTGCAAACCTGTATTCAGGAGGATTCATAAAAATAGACTATAGACTATAGAAGGAAAATAATTCCTGATTGAAGGTATAAAATACACGAATGAAATGTTGAGCTACAAATATTATAAGTTTGCAAGCAAATCTACACACCATCAATTGTGTACAAACATATTGTATAAGAAAAAAACAACAAGGACAAATAGACAACAACATAGCACTTGAAAAATAAAGCCAAAGTGTTCTGAGGTCTTTGTGTTTGAGACAGGATTAAAGGTATTGATTGCCCTTAGGTCTTCTTACAAAGTGTGTCTGTTAAGATTCCAGAGTAACTGTAACAGAAAAGAGTAATAAATATGTAGAGGGAAAAACTGAATGAGGAAAGAAAACATAATATAAAAGAAGAAAGAATAAGAAACAGAAAAGGTGAGATAAAAAAAAAGATAAAATACAATAGAGACGAACCTCAAAATATCAGCAATACTTAAAAGGCTTAAATGCTTTAATTAAAACACAAAATGTATAAATGCATTCTACTGTAATATACAACTAATTAGAACAAACAAAGAAATTAATAAGTAATAAAGGTGACAAAAAAAGATATTGTCAAGTAAATTCATAAAAATTCTAGCTGTATGCTGGTTATAAGAGGCAAATCTAAAATTTTAAGACACAGAAAAGGATGAAAGTAAGAGAACAGAAAGGATTTACTGCAAAAATACTAATTTAAAAAGCTGATATAACCATAATAAAATAAAATGCAATATATATTATGGCCAAAAAAGCATTACTTAAATTAAGGAGGTAACTGCAAAATGAACAAAGCTCAATACATAGAAAGACATAACTCACCAAGTATATGAACCACTATGTTTTTAAATTTTTTTGACACAGGGTCAATATAAGTTCAAAATGTATCAAAGAAAAAAAAATTACCATTATAGAAAGAAAACTGAGAAATGGATCCAAACAAGTAGAGCAAATTGATTTCTAGCAGAGATGCAAAATCAATACTCTGGAGAAAGGATACTCTTTTTAGTAATTGCTACTGGAACAAATACCTAACTACAGGTACAAAATTACCCTCAATCCAAACCTCACACCTTACAAAAAAAAAATGAATTCAGGATGAATTATAGACTAAATGTAAAAGTTAAAAGTATAATACCTTTCCTTTTTTTTTTTTTTCATTCTGGGGATCAAACTTAGTACCTTATACCTATTAGGCAAGAGCTCTTTCTACCACTGAACTATACCCCCAATTCCTTCACTTTTAGAAGAAAACAAAGAAGAAAATCTTCAGATCCTAGGGTACTGTGAAGTGTTCTCAGATATAACTACAAAGACACATTCCAGAAAAGGAAAAGTCAATAAATTGGATTTAATCAAAATTAAAAATGTTTTCTCAGCCGAAGACTCTATCAAGAGGATGAAAAGACAAGCTACAGACTGGTATAAAATATGTATAATCTGCAGAGCTGTCAAAGGATTCCTTTTATCTAGTATATAAAGAGGTCTCAAACGCAACAGTAAAAATTAAACCATCTGTTATGGTTTGAATGTGAGGTGTCCCCCAGAAGCTCATGTGTGAGAGACAATGCAAGAAGGTGCAGAGGAGAAATGATTGGGTTATGACAGTCTTAACCCAATCAGTGGATTAATCCCCTGATAGTAATTAACTGAGTGGTAACTAAAGTGGTGGGGTGTGGCTGGAGGAGGTGGAAATTGGAGGTGTGGCTTTGGGTTATATATTTGCATCTGGCAAGTGGAGTCTCTCTCTGCTTTCTGATTTTCATGTGAGCTGCTTTCCTCCTCCATATTCTTCTGCCATGTTGTTCTGCCTCACCTTAAGCCCCAAGGAATGGAGCCTGCTGTTCGTGGACTGAGACCTCTGAAATCATGAGCCCCAAAATACACTTTTCCTCCTCTACAATAGTGCTGGTCGGGTCTTTTAGTCACCGCAGTGAAAAAGCTGATTAAACACAATCCAGTTAGAATGTGGGCAAAGAACATGAAGATACATGTCACCACGGAGGATATACAGATAGCAAATAAGCACATAACAAGGAATTAATCATTTTATACATTGGGAAAATGTATGTAAAGTCCATGATGAGAGATGGGCTGTGTTGAAATAGATCTGTAGGAAAACAGCTAAAATAAGGTTTAAAAAATTTACAACAACCAATGCTAGCAAGGATATAGAGAAAGTGGGTCTCTCATCACTGCTGGTGGAATGTAAAATGGAACAGCTACTCTGGAGAATAGTTTTAACAGTTTTATAAAATAACTAAGCATACACCTATCATATAACCCAGTAATGTGCTTCTGGGCCTTTATCCAGTAAAGTAAAATGTATTATCCACGTAAAAACCTGTACACAAATTATCCATAACAGTTTTGTTGGCAACAGCCCTGTTTTAGTCAGCTTTTTCGCTGCTGTGACCAAAAGACCTGACAAGTATAATTGTAGAGGACGAAAAGTTTATTCAGGAACTCAAGGTTTCAGAGGTCTCAGTCCATAGACAGTTGACTCCATTCTTCCAGAGTCAAGTTGAGCCAGAATATCATGGTGGAAGACTGTGGTGGAGGAAAGCAGTTCAGGATATGGGCAATCAGGTAGTAAAGAGACTAAACTCAACTCACAAACTATATCCCCCAATCACTATATATGTCTCCAACGATCCACCTCCTCCAGTCACACCCCACCTGCCTTCAGTTACCACCCAGTTAATCCCTAGCAGGATTAGCACACTGATTAGGTTAAGGCTTTCATAACCCAATCATTTCACCTCTAAATCGCCTTGCATTATCTCACACCAGACCTTTTTGAGGACACCTAATATTCAAACCATAACAAACCCAAAACTGGGACCTCGCCCTCAATGAATGAATGGTTACATGAAATGTGGTAGATCCATGCCATACACTACCACTCAGCAACAAAATGCAATAGGCTGTCAATGCACAACTTGTATGGAAAAGGGCTCTATGCTGAGGTTAAACAGCCAATTTCAAAAGGCTACATTCTTTAAGATTCATGTTAGATGCATTCTCAAAATGAAAAATTATATATAGGGAAAACAGGTGAGTGACTAGTCACCAGGGTTTGGGATGGTGGCGGGGAGGGGAAGAGTATGACTATAAAAGAGCTACAGAAAAGAGGTCTTAGTGGTGATTGAACAGTCCTGTGTGTCAGCTGCAGTGGAATCCAGGTTGCAGGAACCACCATGTGTGATTAAATACAGCAGTCTGTGCACACACGTTGCACAGATGACATCTCCTGGTTTAAATCTCAGGATAGATGTGAAATACAAACATTGGTGGAAATGGGGTGTAGTGTTGATAGGAACTCTCTGCACTATTTCTACAACTTCCTGTGACTCTATTATTTCAAAACAAACAGTTAAATGATAAATGAGACAAATCTACCATTGTACTGGGAGATTTTGCACATTTCAATTAAAAATGGATAACAGGCAAGAGAAGAGAAGAACAATTGAATAGGATATAGATCTGAAAGACTCGATTAAAATGTTTTAAGAATACATACACACACACAACACTGAACTCAGATTATACACTATACAAAAGCAAATTCACATCATGAAAACACACACACACACAAATCTGGTTTCAATGAAAACATACTGTAAATATTAACAATTGTTTTTAGTTGACTAATTGTAAACTGAGCATACCAGAGCTTGCCTCTAGCCCCAAAGGCTACGGCAGGAGGATCCCAAGTTTGAGGCCAGCCTGGAAAACTTAGAAAGGCCCAAACAACTTAAGGAGTCTCTGTCTCAAAATAAAAAATAAAATGAATTGGGGATGTGGCTCAGTGGTTAAACATCTCTGAGTTCAATCCCAGTACCAAAAAAAAAAAAAAAAATTGATTAAGTATAAATTATATTACATTGTCTAATGATCATATAATCAGTAATAAAAAGAAAACAGGGCTCGGGGGTATTACTCAGTGGTATCATTCTTACTGGCTAAGTAAAGGATCTATTCTAGGTTGGAAAAAAAGAAAAGAAAGAAAACTAAGCATGTTTGGAAATGAGGAAGTATATTTTTAAAACAATAAAAACTAAATAAAAAATTAGACAAAAAAAAAAACCTTTACTGAATGATAACGGCATGTAAAGGCCAGCATTATACTGCCAAAACTGTGCTGGGAGAGGAATTTCTAATTTAAAGTACTAGAGAAAATAAAAAGGCCTGGATATAAAGGTATAAAGCATCTATTTCAAATGTTATGAAACAAATTACTGGATAAACTCAAAGAAAGTCATAATAAAAATAATAAAGATAAGAGCAGAAGTTATTGATCTATAAAGCCATCATACAGCTCTCTCTCGACAAAGACAAAAGCTGGTTCTTTACAAAGACTCATAAAAATGACAAATGTCTGCAGCCACATTGATCAGGAATGAAAAAAGAGGGAAGGGGGATCTAATGAGGTGATACTAGAATTGAAAAGGGGACATAACTACAGATATTGCAGATGGTACCAAATACTGAGAAAATCTCTTGAACCCCTTATGCCGGTAAATTTGAAACTTAGATAAAATGGACAAATACCTAGAAAAGGATAACTAAGATTAAGCTGCCCAAACAATTGGGAAACCCATTATTTTTTAAAAATGTAACAGATTACTAACAGTAGGGATGCATAGATGGCTATAAGAACTTCTTCCTTTTCTGCTAGCTCTAGCAAAAAAATGCCAGGGAGGACTAGGACTGCTCATGGCTTTGGATGCAGGCCAATTTCCAAATCAATCACTAGAGCAATGGAAGGCCATGATGGCTCAGGTAGGCCTCTTGGTATCAGTTTCTGTAGCAACATTTCAGGAGCCAGTTGCTGAGTCTACAACAGTTATTAACGCCATCAGCAGTGAAGACGTTTCTCCAAGGGAACAGAAAGGGAATGTCCTTGTCACTCAAAGTCTACAGACCACTCCCCCTCATCAACATTCATATTAGTTGCATTGCTCCAAGTTTCAACTGGCACCCAGCAATATAGGCCAGAGTTCCCCAGAAGTGAAATGAAGATGTCCAGAGTTTCCTTCACACCTAGGTGTAAAAAGGGCTTGTGGGATAAATGTCTGTTTGCAGCATAAGGCTTTAAAATTTCAGCTGTAAGGTTAAAGGCATTTCAAGAAGCCATTCACAATATGATCAAATAATCGGAGTCTCATTGACATTCGCTTCAAACTCTAATATTCCATTCTGTATACAGACTCTGGCCATTTTAGAGCCAGTTCACTCCCTTAAAAATGTATAATAACATCATTACCCTATGTGCATGTATGATTACACAAATGGTGTGAATCTACATCGTGTACAACCATAGAAATGAAAAGTTGTATCCCATTTGTGTATAATGAATCAAAATGCAGTCTGTAAAAATATTTTTTAAATTAAAAAAGTTTTGCTGGGGGGAAAATATGGAATAATTGGAAAAAAGAAAAAAACAGGCAGAAATGGCTAATGAAATCTGAGACAGCAACCTCATCAGAAGGCTTGGAACTATGTGCTAATATTTGACATCACTGTTATCATTTTCGTTCTTCATTTTTTTTCCCCAGTTCTCATGGAATTGCAAAGCTTTCCCAAGTCTCTCCAAAGCTCTAATCAATACCTGAACAGGGGCCAGTTCTTCACCAGCATCACATCGAGCAAGAGACAAAGATCATTAACAAAGGATCAACTTATGGCAAGGAAAATTCATAGAGTACACAAAAAAAGATGCTTCATTTCTTGGCTATTTATTTTTCTGGACACCACATTGATTTTCGTGGCATTATCTTTTATTTATTGTTTACGTATCATGAGTCTTGCAACCTTAAGGAACTGTAAATTTCAGCAACAAAGTTTTTTTTTTTTTTTTTTTAACTGCACAGCAACATTTATTGTTCCAGTCTGGAAAAACATCCCTTTTTGTAAATTTCACACAGCAAAGCAAGTTAAAAACTTCACTCATCAAATAAATGATAATTTAAACAAGAATATGCAAAAGAAAGCTCCTCACAACCCTTTAGGGTCTGATCACTTTTAAGTCCACAGGGTCATTAATGAATATCAATCAACCATGCATCTCTTTATATAAAATCGGCAAGCTGTTTTTCCTACAACAAGAAGGCATAATGTGTTTCCTTGACTCAGGTGAAACAGTTAGAAAAGAAATCGTGTTTGTTTTTCTTTTGCTGTAACAGGCCGACACGGACTTCGTGAAGAGCGCCGCCCTTCTCTCGCAGCACTCAACAGCTTGTCGCGCATTATCTCAATGCTTGAATAGTCCAGCCACTTAGGATAGTTCACACAAGTCATTACAGAAAGGAAGAAGTCATCTGGGTTTTCTGTAGACTCAAATGTTCTCCAGACAATTGTCAAAGGTGGATCAGACTCTGGAATCCTCCAACGGGCCGTCATGGACTACCAGTCACAAACTGGAGAAACGACCTCTGCTGCTCATTACCAAGACTACTGAGACTCTCAGACAAGAACTTCACAGTCCGACGGTCACCTGTATAACCGTGGTCCCGCCTGCAGTACTCCAGCAAGGCCTTTGCATCCCAAGTGTCTGCTTTAATGTCACCCAGGAGCTGATCCAGTTCCTCTGCGTAGAAGACCTGAAGATGACAAGTGGGACAACTGACTGAAATCCATCTCTGAACCAATCAAGTTGCCTTCATTTAGTGCCCAGACTATAACCAGTCTTAGATATCCCTCTAAAATGTGGATAGTGAGCAACTAAGTTCTATTTCAGGTAAACAAAGCAAAGGTGTGGCAAGGTTTCTCCCAAACTGACCTCCCCACCACGGTCTTCCCTCATGACCTGAGCTTCTTGAGCCTCTGCAAGCTCATTCTCTTATATGTCCATGCATCCATCAACATTTCAAGAAGTATTTGTGTATGCTTCCAAGAACAGATTGACTCAGAAAATGTTGTATGCATTATTTGAAGAAATAAGTGTTGAGAATATATTCAGCTAGATGCCAGATTGTTTTGTTTTCTTTTTCTTTTTTCTTTATTAAAAATCATAAATTTACATAGGGCAGTGTTGCTTGATTCATTCTGTTATTTTTTCCCCTTCCCCCCACCCCTCTTTTCCCTCTATACAGTCCTTCCTTCTTCCATTCTTACCACCCTCCTTATCCCTAACCCTAAACCTAACCCTAACCTTAACGCTAACCCCTCCTACCCCCCATTATATGTCTTCATCCGCTTATCAGCGGGATCATTCGTCCTTTAGTTTTTTGAGATTGGCTTATCTCACTTAGCATGATATCCTCCAATTTCATCCATTTGCCTGCCAATGCCATAACTTTATCATTCTTCATGGCAGAGTAATATTCCATTGTAAATATGTGCCACAGTTTCTTTATCCATTCATCAACTGAAGGGCATCTAGGTTGGTTCCAAAATCTGGCTATGGTGAATTGAACAGCTATGAACATTGATGTGGCTGTATCTCTGTAGTATGCTGATTTTAAGTCCTTTGGGTATAGGCCAAGGAGTGGGATAGCTGGGTCAAATGGTAGTTTCATTCCAAGCTTTCTGAGGAATCTCCATACTGCTTTCCAGAGTGGCTGCACTAATTTGCAACCCCACCAGCAATGTATGAGTGTACCTTTTTCCCCACATCCTCTCCAACACCTATTGTTGCTTGTGTTCTTGATAATCGCCGTTCTAATTGGGGTGAGATGAAATCTTAGGGTGGTTTTGATTTGCATTTCTCTTATTACTAGAGATGTTGAACATTTTTTCATATATCTGTTGATTGCTTGTACATCTTCTTCTGTGAAGTGTCTGTTCATTTCCTTAGCCCATTTGTTGATTGGATTATTCGTATCCTTGGTGTAGAGTTTTTTGAGTTCTTTATAGATTCTGGAAATTAGCGCTCTATCTGAAGTATGAGTGGCAAAGATATTCTCCCACTCTGTAGGCTCTCTCTTCACATTACTGATAGCTTCGCTCTTCTACTGAGGATTGATTTAGCTATTCTGGGTTTCTTATTCTTCCAGATGAATTTCATGATTGCTTGCTCTTTTTCTGTAAGGTACATTACTTTGGGATTTTAATTGGAAGTGCACTGAATCTGTATAGCACTTTTGGTAGTATGGCCATTTTGACAATATTAATTCTGCCTATCCAAGAACATGGGAGATCTTTCCATCTTCTAAGGTTCTCTTTAATTTCTTTCTTTAGTGTTCTGTAGTTCTCATTGTAGAGGTCTTTCACCTCTTTTGTGAGATTGATTCCCAAGTATTTTATTTTTTTCCATGCTATTGTGAATGGGGTAGTTTTCCTAATTTCTCTTTCTGAAGATTCATCACTTATGTATAAAAATGCATTAGATTTATGAGCAATGATTTTATATCCTGCTACTTTACTGAATTCACTTATGAGTTCTAAGAGTTTTCTGGTGGAATTTCCAGGTTCCTCTAAATATATAATCATGTCATCATGAACAGGGATAGTTTGAGTTCTTCTTTTCCAATTCGTATCCCTTTAATTTCTTTGGTTTGTCTAATTGCTCTGGCTAGAGTCTCAAGAACAATGTTGAATAGAAGTGGTGAAAGAGGGCATCCCTGCCTTGTTCCAGTTTTTAGGGGGAATGCTTTCAGTTTTTCACCATTTAGAATGATATTGGCCATGGGCTTAGCGTAGATGGCCTTTAGAATGTTAAGGAATGTTCCCACTACCCCAATTTTTTCTAGTGTTTTGAGCATGAAGGGATGCTGTATTTTATCGAATGCTTTCTGTGCATCTATTGAAATAATCATGTGATTCTTAATTTTAGGTCTGTTGATATGGTGATTGACATTTATTGATTTCCGGATGTTGAACCAATCTTGCATCCCTGGGATGAAACCCACTTGATCATGGTGCACTATCTTTTTAATATATTTTTGTATGCAATTTGCTAAAATTTTGTTGAGAATTTTTGCAGCGATGCTCATTAAGGATATTGGTCTGAAATTTTCTTTCCTCGATGTGTCTCTGTCTAGTTTAGGAATCAGGGTGATATTGGCTTCATAGAATGAGTTTGGGAGGGTTCCCTCCTCTTCTATTTCATGGAATACTTTGAGGAGTATTGGAATGAGCTCTTCTTTAAAGGTTTTGTAGAACTCGGCTGAGAACCCATCTGGTCCTGGACTTTTCTTTGTTGGTAGGCTTTTGATGACCTCTTCTATTTCACAGCTTGAAATTGATTTATTTAAGTTGTGTATGTCCTCCTCGTTCAGTTTAAGTAATTCATATGTCTCTAGAAACTTGTTGATGTCTTCAAGGTTTTCTGTTTTGTTGGAGTACAGATTTTCAAACTAGCTTCTAATTATGTTTTGTATTTCACTCGTGTCTGTTGTGATATTTCCTTGTTCATTCCGAATTTTAGTAATTTGAGTTTTCTCCCTCTTTCTCTTTGTTAGTGTGGCTAAGGGTTTATCCATTTTGTTTATTTTTTCAAAGAACCAACTATTTATTTTGTTAATTTTTCTGATTGTTTCTTTTGTTTCAATTTTGTTGATTTCAGCTCTGATTTTAACTATTTCCTGTCTTATACTACTTTTGATGTTGGTCTGCTCTTCTTTTTCTAGGGCTTTGACCTGTAGTGTTCAGTCATTTATTTGTTGATTTCTACTTCTTTTGTTGAATGTGCCCCATGAAATAAATCTTCCTCTAAGTACTGCTTTCATAGTGTCCCAGAGATTTTGATAAGATGTGTCTTTGTTCTCATTTACTTCTAAGAATTTTTTTATTTCCCTCCTGATGTCTTCTGTTATCCATTCATCATATAATAGTGTATTACTTAATTTCCAGGTATTGGAGAAGTTTCTGTTTTTTATTGTGTCATTTCTTTCTAATTTCAATCCATTATGATCTGATAGAGTAGCTTTGTGGCATAATATATGGTCTATTTTAGAGAAGGATCCATGTGCTGCTGAGAAGAAAGTGTATTCATTCTTTGTTGGATGGTATATTCTATATTAGTCGATTAAGTCTAAATTGTTGATTTTGTTATTGAGATCTATGGTTTCTTTATTCAATTTTTGTTTGGACGATCTATCCAGTGGTGAGAGAGGTGTGTTAAAATCGCCTAGTATTATTGTGTTGTGGTCTATTGGATTTCTGGCATTGAGAAAGGATTTGTTTGACGTACATGGATGAGCCAATGTTCAGGGCATAGATATTTATTATTGTTATACCTTGCTGATTTATGCTTCCCTTAAGCAGTATGTAATGTCCTTCTTTATCCCTTCTGACTAACTTTGGCTTGAAGTCCACATTATCTGAAATGAGGATGGATACTCCAGCTTTTTTGCTGTGTCCGTGTGCATGGTATGTTTTTTCCCGTCCTTTCACCTTTAGTCTATGGATGTCTCTTTCTATGAGATGAGTCTCTTGCAGGCAGCATATTGTTGGATTTTTCTTTTTAATCCAATCTGCCAGTCTATGACTTTTGATTGATGAGTTCAGGCCATTAACATTCAGGGTTATTATTGTGATATGATTTGTATTCCCAGTCATTTGACTCATTTTTGTTTTTTGACATGATTTGATTTCTCCTTTATTTGGCTGTTCCTTTACGCTAGTTCCTCCCATTGCTGATTTGCATCATTGTTTTTCATCTCTTCCTCATGAAATATTTTGCTAAGAATGTTCTGTAATGTCGGCTTTCTTTTTGTAAATTCCTTTAGCTTTTGTTTATCATGGAAGGATCTTATTTCATCGTCAAATTTGAAGGTAAGTTTTGCTGGGTGTAAGATTCTTAGTTGGCATCTGTTTTCTTTCAGGGCTTAGTAAATGTTGTTCCAGGCCCTTCTAGTTTTTGGGGTCTGGATTGAAAAATCTGCTGATATTCTTATTGGTTTCCCCCTGAATGTAATTTGGTTCTTTTCTCTCGCGGCCTTTAAAATTCTGTCTTTATTTTGTATGTTAGGTATTTTCATTATAATGTGCCTTGGTGTGGGTCTGTTTTAATTTTGTATATTTGGAGTCCTATAAGCCTCTTGTACTTGGTTTTCCATTTCATTCTTCAGATTTGGGAAATATTCTGATATTATTTCATTGAATAGATTGTTCAGTCCTTTGGTTTATTTCTCTAAGCCTTCCTCAATCCCAATATTTCTTAAATTTGGCCTTTTCATGATATCCCATAATTCTTGTAGATTCTGTTCATGATTTCTTACCATCTTCTCTGTTTGTTCAACTTTGTTTTCAAGGTTAAATATTTTGTCTTCAATATCTGAGGTTCTGTCTTCCAGGTGTTCTATCCTATTGGTTATGCTTTCTATGGAGTTTTTAACTTGGTTTATTATTTCCTTCATTTCAAGGATTTCTGTTTTTTTTTTTTTTTCAGTATCTCTAACTCTTTATTGAAATGATCTCTTGCTTCCCGTATTTGCTCTTTTAACTGTTGATTGGTGCAATCATTTAATGCCTGCATTTGCTCTTTCATCTCCTCCTTCAATGCCTGCATTTGCTCTTTCTTCTCCTTGTTTGCTTCCCTGATTGTTTTAATTATGTACATTCTGAACTCCCTTTCTGACATTTCTTCTGCTGTGTTGTCATTGAGTTTTATTGATATAGTATCTAGTATCTTGTTTGGGACATTTTCTTCCCTTGTTTTCTCATATTGGTCAGATGTCAGTGGGACTTTGTGATATTGCAGATTTCCTCTATTGGCTTATAGTGTCCCTGTAGATTTCCAGTGTATCACCTCCTAGCCTTCAGTAGACTGATGTCTTGATAATGTCTTGGTAACTTGATAATGCAGTGCTTCCGAAGAAAGCTGCCCCTAGCCTGCTACTGGTTCCAGGGAGAGAGACCTGGAGAGGTCTCTGACTGCCCTGCCCTGGTCCCAGAGGCTGCTTGCGGGTTGGAGGTCTCCGCTGGCTTGGGGACTTGTGGCTGGCTCTGTGTAGAAAGGCTCTCACTGGGCGGTCTGCTCCGAGAAGCTAGCCTAGAAAGGCGCTTCCCTCCAGAGGGAGCCGGCTGCTTGCGGAAGACCTTGGCTGCCCTGTCCTGGTCTCTAAGGCAACCTGCGGGCGGGGCGGGCCGGAGCTCACTGCACGCTGGCTCTGGGACTTGCAGCTGGTTCTGTGCAGAAAGGCTCTCACTGGGGGGCCTGCTCTGAGAAGCTGGAGAATCTGGCCCTGTGGGAGGAGCCCACCGCCAGAGTGTTCAGGGCTGCCCGGGGAAACTCTAGCTGACCTGCCCTACTCTAATAAGCTGCCCGAATCCATGCCTGCCACCCGGGCCGAGCTTCTCCGAGCTTCACTGATTCACCGGGTGGGGGAGACTCATCCCGTGGTTCTATTTTAGTCTGAGTCTCTCGATGCCTCCCCTTCTTGAATCCTGGGTTCTGGAGTGATTGCAGATGCAGTCTCTCTCTAGTCCGCCATCTTGGATCGCCCCGTGGACAAAGCCTGCGGCCGGAGTTGGCAGGTCCGCCTAGAGAGGTCTCTGGCTGCCCTCCCCTGATCCCAGAGGCTGCTTGCGGGTCAGAGGTCTCCGCTGGCTTGGGGACCTGTGGCTGGCTCTGTGTAGAGAGGCTCTCACTGGGCGGTCTGCTCTGAGAAGCTAGCCTAGAAAGGCGCTTCCCGCCGGAGGGAGCCGGGCTGCTTGGGGAAGTCCCTGGCTGCCCTGTCCTGGTCTCTGAAGCAACCTGTGGGTGGGCCGGAGCTCGCCATGCACTGGTTCAGGGACTTGGAGCTGGTTCTGTACAGAAAGGCTCTCGCTGGGGGGCCTGCTCCAAGAAGCTGGAGAATCTGGCCCTGTGGGAGGAGCCCACCGCCAGAGTGCACAGGGCTGCCTGGGGAAGACTCTAGCTGCCCTGACCTACTCTAATAAGCCACCCGAATCCAGGCCTGCCGCCTGGGCAAGCTTCACCGGGTGGGGGAGACTCACCCCGTGGTTCTATTTTAGTCCGAGTCTCTCAATGCCTCCCCTTCTTGAATCCTGGGTTCTGGAGCTACTGGAGATGCAGTCACCCTCTAGTCTGCCATCTTGGATCTCTTTTTCTTTTTCTTTTTTTTTAATTTATTCATTTTTTAAGCAAGTCTCATTCAGCAGATTTCAGAAGTTGAGATATTCTTGTTACTTCATTCTCTTGAGCAAGAGTATTCACTCTTGTTTATGTTCAACCAACAGGTACAGAATACTATTTTTATGTTAGATCCTGCAGAAGAATTTAAACTTCCTGTACTTTCATTTCCATGTTTATAATATGGGAGCAATAGCAATAATGTTATCTCACTGCCCTGTTGCCGATGTTAGAAGAGCAAATGCATTTGGAAGATTTAGAATTAATTGGGTCCAGCACATGTAAAGCCTAGGGAAGTACTGACTATTGTTTTCACCCAGGTCCTCTAAAAGGCGTGGGCTAAGTGAGGTTCTCCATTAAGTACCCTGTTCAGACAATGACACTATTTGGGAAGTGTAAGCCGAGGATAGTGAGAGTGAAATAAAAGATGAAGAAACAGAACCAAGCAAAGAAAAAGGAAAGTGATGTACAATGACATCTTTCTGCACTGGGGACCACTTCTGAAGAAGCTGTCAAGAGATCAAAAGGACACTGAGCAGATATATTTGCTTGTCACATACAACTTCTCCAGAAGGACCGCATGGGAGAATCACATCTTGGGCTAGCCCATGGCAGAGAGAGAGGAGGAGAAATGAATCTGCCCAGGTCCCTTCCCCCTCTCACTTCCCACTGAGTTCATCCTTGCATCCTCACAGGTAGCAAAATGCAGTTCATCTGGGGCCTGGCAGGGAGCCAGATCCCACACCGGGTGCTGCTGTGTTGTACCCCAGTCATTTTCTCTTACATTCTGCTTGCTATCAATCAAACTAGAGAATGGGAACCAAAACCAACACGACGGCTGCCTTTGAATCAAATCTCCTTTTCACAGCTCTCAGCATAGTGCATTTGATCAAAGCAGTTCTTTGGAGTTAGACAAGCGATTTTTGAGTTCCGGATCTGCTACTCGCTAGCTGTGCAAATTATTTAAGCTGTCTGAGTCTTGGTTCCTTCATCTATTAAATGGAAATGTTAATATCTACCTCACAGAGCTGTTATAAAGCATGAATGAGCAGTAAAGTAATTAGAGCTGTGATTGGCACATAAATGTTCAATAAATGTTTACTACTACCATAATCATCATTGCATACAAATGAGACTGGGAAAGCCCAATCAGACCACTAACTGAGTCTACTAGGATCACACTCAAAGGAACACATGACAGCCTGCAGCTGCAAGGGAAAGTAAAATTGAGTAATGACCATGATGGGTTGAATCGACACAGAAAGAATGAATTAGGAATTCAGAGTTCGAACCACATTGTCCTCACTTGCCTGAATTACCCAGAAAAGCACCATGCCCCCTGTGCTTCAATTCTCCTTATAGATGCTGCTATAAAGTTACTTTTTAAAAAAAATTTTTTTAAATTGCACAGCATGTATTTATTTACTTGTTTGTTTATTTATTTATTTATTTAATGCGGTGCTGAGGATCGAACCCAGTGCTTCACACATGCTAGGCAAATGCTCTGCCACTGAGCTAAACCCAAGCCCTAAAGTTACTTTCTATACCATTATTTGATTATTTGATAGTCCTGCTCAGAAATGCATCATCAGAATCTAAAGCCATCAGATCAGAAGTTGTCAAATCTTATTTTATTCTACCCGGAGTCATACAAGAGCTTCAAGACCTGTAGCGGTGTTTACTACAACACATTTATTACAACTTCGTGATGAGAAATGATATCACTGATGGATGCCTGAATGTGAGATGCTTAAATTTTTAAAATAGTCATCTTCCTGCAGATTGTGCCATACATTCCCTTCCCACTCGCTGGAGGCTTCAATTTGGCTATTATTTGATATTAAAATAAGTGTGATGTACAAGAGATTCATTTTACACTGAGGCAAAACAAAAACTTAGAATTTTGAACAATGCATGACTTACCTTAGGCAGAGGCAGAGAAATAAAAAGCTTCAATTTCCTTAAACTTCTTGGTTTCTATAGATGTTTGTTTTACTTCACTTCTCTGCTTTTGAAGACCTTTAAAAAATGAACCAAGTGAAACAAGAATTAAAGAGGATACAATATGATAAAGAATAAGTTCATACTCATTTTCTTTAGATTCCAATGAGTTCCAACACCCAGTGCTTCATATATTAACCTGCATTTCAATAATCTGTCAAGAATATATTAGGTAACAAAACCAAACTGAAGTGGAGACAGGTCTGAAGAGCTGTGCTAAATCTTAATAGGTTTCAGAATCACACTATGCTTCCAGATTAAACTTCAGGGTTCTCATTCATTGTACCCAACTTAAGATTTGTGGTCAGGGGCTCTGGGGTGGTAAGTAGGCATCTGCATTTTTAACAAATGCCCTAGTTTATGATTCAGGTGCAGAAAATGCATAGATTACAATTTGAGCAACGGGTGAATAAGCCATTTCTGGATCAGACTCAGAAGAGCTGGAGGACAGATCTTCAGTAACTCTGCCATGCTATCACAAAAGACCTAGGCTGCTAAAAGTTCAAGGATATTTGGACTTTTAGATCACCGTAAACTGATGTTTTCTCCAAATCCAATGGAGATCACTACTATCTTACCAGGGAGTGATGCCTTTCTCAGTAATCCTTACATCCTTGCAGATGTACTTGTTTTTCTATTTACCAGGTGATCAAGAAAACAAAACCAAACCTCTTCATCTGGTTTCTAAAAAGGCTTTGGATTTATACAAACTTCTCTGCTGCTGAGGAAGAAGTGATCTCTGATCCGTTTCAAAGACATTCTCATGCACGCAACCAATGACTTTTCAAGGAACTTCTAGTAAATTTAAAGTGCATTTCCCTTTGAATTTTGCTTCTTTGATTCTTGATCATTCTCTTACTGTTTGAATTTTCCCACTAAGTCTTTCTACTCAGTTGTTTAATGATGTTCCAGCATTACCCCCTACAGCTTCAAAGCAGTCCTAGTCAAAAACTCACATTTGGATGAGATAAATGCATATCCAATAAGCCCAACATAAAGGTAATGAGCAGATACACTTTGGGCAGAATGGCCACAGAGCAAGCGTGGAAATGGGTTTTTACCTCCAAGCTAATTCCAATTTATTGATATTGGCTCCCCTGTAGGATATTACTACAACAGGCTGTGGGGCCAGAGTTTTCAAGGAAGATTTCCACCTGGAGAAAAGCAACTAAGGAAAACAGGATACAACTATTTACTCATACAAATGCTCACGACCCCACATGTAAGTGTCAGAGGAAGTAGGACTCGGAAAACCCAATTCAGTACAAGTGGTAGGTTGAATTAAACACAATCTCCAATATGCAGGTGGGTTTCAAGAATAACGCTGCTGTTCTAACACACAGGTGGAAGGTGTGAGTCCTCAAGGCTGCCTTCTACGGTGGCCCTGTCCAATAATACACATGGAATCAGTATTCTCACCTCCTAAAGAGAAATGAGGGAGAAGAGCTGATGTTGGCAAAGGGACAGAAGCACTCTCAAGCTGGGAGGAGAGGGCTGAGGGATCACCTTCCCCATGTAAGCCTGCATCATGATACTGTTAGAAAAACACAAAGAATAATGCTTCATTTTTAAAATAATCTACCAATCCTTCAAAACTTAGTTGAGGCATTTTTTTTAAAATATAATTTTTTATTTGTTGATGGACCTTAATTTTATTTACTTATATGCATGTGGTTCTGAGAATTGAACCCAGTGTCTCACACATGCTAGGCGAGAGCTCTACCACTGAGCTACAACCCCAGCCTCTTTTTTTTTTTTTTTAAATAATCTATCCCTCCTTCAAAACTTAACTGAGGTGTTTTTTTAACCCATAGAATTCTTACTTTTTTTCACTCACAGGTGATCCCATGATTTTTGACTCCTGGGAGATGTTAATGTACTATATGAACATCTCTTTTTTATTGGTTCTTTTTAGTTATATGTAATATTCATTTTGACATAATTACAAAAGCATGGAATATAATTTGCTGTAATTCATTCCCTGGTACTTCCCTTTTTCCCACTCTCCTCCTTCCTTCCCCTGTTCCCTTCCCTCTACAGATTTTTCTGTTATTTACCAATAGTTTTTTTTTTTTTTAATTTTAATTAGTGCCTTGTGGATATATATATAACTCACTATGGTTATTCATATATGTAGATAGGAAAGTAAGGTCAGATGCATTCCACTGTTCTTCCCGGATCCTACCCCTCCTTCCTCACTCTCAATCCCCTTCCTCCACTCCCCTGATCTTTCCTCTATTTTGATGAACTTTACCCCTATACTTTTTTTTTTAATTGGCATAATACAGTGACACAATCTCATCAAAGTTTATAAGCAGCACAACTCACAATAGCCAAGGTATGGAACCAACCTAGGTGCCCATCAACAGATGAATGGATAAAGAAAATGTGGTACATATATACAATGGAGTATTACTCAGCCATAAATAAGAACAAAATTATGCCCTTTGCTGGTAAATGTATGGAACTGGAGATATCATGCTAACTGAGATAAGCTAATCCCAGGAAGTCAAAGGTTCAATGTGTCCTCTAATAGTAGAATATAATCCAACATAAGGAGAAAAAAGAGAAAAAAAGATACATAAACATCTATTAAGAAGCTGTTACTATTCTCCTTTGTGTTACAGATATCATTGATCTAAAAGTTTTTCCTCCTCATCTACCATTCAACTGTGTATGTTGTGCAGTATTGTGTGATGATCAGTATACTAAGTTTAGGACCACATAAACAAATAAATGACATATTCCCACCCTCACCCACAGCATAAACTCACATTCTGGTAGGGGATAAAAGTCATAAACAGACAGCTATATGAGAGTGAGAAGCTGTATGCTATAGTTAATTGGAATCTAGATTTGGCATCCCAGTTTTACGGAATTGAGGAAGCTGTGACTCTCACGGATAAGCCCTGTAAGTTTCTTTCTTTCTGTTTGATATTTGGATCATGGTTATGAGAAGATGAAATTGATTTTTTATGAGATTTATACTATTTTCTTTTGCTTTTTTTAACACTGAATTCCAGCATCCTCTCTTAGTAATTATAATCTCTCTTACTTTATTATTTTGGATTTCTCTTCAATACTTCTTCCTTATTAAATCATTTTTATCTTTATTTGCTGTCAGTCTTTTAGAACATGGCTTAGAAAGCTACAGCCCATATACTGGGGAGCTACTTTTATAACTAATTTTTTTTTGTTGAAATATAACAAAGTAAAATAGAAAATAAACAAAATATAATATAACCAAGTCCATAATTTATATATTATCTGTGTCCTTTTGTGCTATCATGATAGAGTGGAGCTATTGCTGATTCTGACAGAGCTTGTAAAACTGGTCCATGAATCTAAAATTTTCACAATCTTGCCCTGAAAGAAAGAGTTTGTTGGGGTTGTACGAGGGTACACGCTACATCATGGTCGGCTTTGCAATCTCAGGAGCAGGGAACAGGGAATTCCATTATACACAGATACACCATACATATAGGGATACACTAACCCCATGAATTGCCCCCTAAATTGCCTGTGTACTAGTGTGCACATAGTGTGCACATGTACATTTATGTGTATTAGGGGAAGAGTTCCAGTTGTCCACATTCCTAGGAGAGAACAGGCCAAGTAACACCTATCCAGCCAAACCTCCCATAGAGCTACAATCTCTGAAGGCAGTACAAAGAACATCTTCCTGAAGATGCAAAGAGAAAACAAACACAGGTAGTTCCTGGAAAGGAATCAAAACCTGGAAGAAGGGAACCACACTTAGTAAATTTACCTCCTCCTTTCTCCATCTTTAGAGCCATGCAGAGTATCTAAATCTCTCATTGAAAACCCACATGTGCAGGCCCATGAGAGAAATCAGAGGACACATTTTGGGATATCCATAATATCTAGAAAATAAAGTGTTGTTGGTGGTGGTGGTGGAGATGGCGAGAAAAAAGAGAGACAGAGAAGGGAATACCCAAAATCTGTGCCCCTATCTCTGGCTCATCCTTGAATTCACACATGTGGAACAGACATAAGATACCCAGGTTAGAATAAAACAAGTGAAATGAGTTTTCAATAGTTTTCCAACAAACAGAGTTTGCATTTTGAGTCCAACTAAGTTAACTGCATGCTGAAGCCTAATTCTCTGAAGAATGTAACAGAATCCAGAGACTCTAAAAGATAACAGGATACAACTGGAAAGTGCCCATCTAAAGAAACAGAAATGTATAGTCAATACTCAAAACAATAGAATCATTTTTTTAAATTCCTAAGTATTTAACTTTTGACTGTAAAGTTCTGTAAGGCAAAGGAAAATATGCTCCTAAATTAAAAGTTGGAAATTTTCAGCAAATAAAAACAAATGATGAAGTAGGACCCAATGGAAATTCTATAACTGTGATGTACAATAAATCAAAGGAATATGTGGCTGTCTTAAATTACATTTCACAACCTACTGGATTCACTCTTTATCTGACTTGACTTTCATTTTCTCTGAAGAAGGAACACATCATAACAGAAAGAAACAGTCCTGAGTAATGAGGATATAAGAAATCAGTTGTTGCCTAAGTAAATTGACCTTGAGCAACTTAATTTTATTATATTTGCATACCTTGCTTTCCTTAACTAGAAAAAACAGGGATGATCACTTTTATGCCAAAATATTCTATATTCCTATAACATGGTAATTGTTCAATGAATGTTATCTGTGATGATGATAATTATTTGTAATTGGATTCTGAAAGCACCTTCTTTTTAAAAGAGTACCATTGAGGTAGATGACATGTTTTAGCTGGGTTTTGGGAGCTCCCTAAAAGAACAGAGACCAGAACCAGTTAAAGAAACTTAAAAAGAAGGTTCCAAAGTAGAGTCTCATTCCAAGTCTCAATTCATAATCCCCTGTAGAATTTGTCCACTGCTAATTAGCTTTTGACATCGGTGCCGCTCCTCTCAATTTAACGTGAACAGTCTTTGTCAAATGACTCCACTAATGTGTCTTGTTAACACTAAAATAATGGTGAAATGATTAATTTCTAGGTGCTGACTTGAATAACATTAATCTTGTTAAAATCATTTGGTATGAATGTGACTGTCATATGTATTTAAAAAGACTGAAGGCAGCTGACTGATTCTGATCTGCCCTGTCATGAAACTGATGCTTGAAGGATCTGTGGGTTCTGCTCTCCTGAGAAGCATATTCCACATGTTTGACACTCACTGATAGAGGTTGTAATTGTAGTATGGAGGGAGGGGGAATTGATTTCTCAGCCGCTTATGAAGCAGATCTTCCCTTCACTCCCTACAAGAATTGAGATGCATAGTCGGAATATAAATTCTCATCATCACCTGCCTTTAATCTCAGATGACTGTTCCAAGATGCTACTTAAATACAGGAAATATTTAGCATATGGCCCTAAATGTAGAAACAAGGTTGTCTTTTGCCTTCATCCTGATAGCTCCCTGCAAAAGGGAGCTCCTAAGTTTGGACCATGAGATCCTATAACAGACGTGCGATCCATCCATCATGGAAGATTCTACACCAATGTGTCAGTGCTTACATAAGGGAGTATATAAGGTAGAAAGGGCAAAGAGGAGGGAGACACAGTTCTGTTATCAAGTTCCCTATAACTAGTTAAAGGAAATAAGGTATTTAAACCTGTGAGCCAAGTATCTGATATGTTGAATACAAAAAATTTGAATTAATTCTCACAAACTTGAGGTTTGAAGATAATGAATGTTATCTTCTTCATTTCATATAGGAGCAACTGAGAATCCAAGAGAGTTATATAAGTTTTTTTTTAATCATTGTTGTAGCCCAAGAAAGAGAGAAAACAGCTCAAATTTAGAAAACCCCAGTATATGCTCAATAACTTATTATGTGAGCACTGTGCAGAATAAATAAAGGGGGAAAAAAGCTTGGAAAATATAAAACTCAGTAACTAATTTATGTCTAAACATGAATACAAACATGCAGATGCATGAGGGACTTGTTTTGGGTCTCTTTATCAAAGTCTTGAGAATTAAGGGAATGTATTATTCCTGCCATTTCAACCATCAGCAGGAATGTGGGACCGATGACCGGGACCCTGGGACTGTGGTAATTGCTTTAAAAACTACGTTTGACTACGTATTCAGATGTAACCCAGTTACTGGGACAAAATGTTGCAATACTCAATGATTTTGAATAAAAAACAATGCCCCTCTTTTTTGTTGCCTCTAACTATGTGTTTGGTATAGAGGTATTTTACTTCCTTTCATAATGTAACATCCATGCCCAAAAGGAGGAGACTAGACTCCCCATCTACTCTTGAGGTAGCTGAAGCTTGGGCATTAATTTTCCAAGCTCATTAAATAATTTTTTAAGCAGATACTGAGTAGAGAGAACAGGAAAAGGGCTAGAGGATATTATTCCCAAGAAAGGAAAAAAAAAAAAAAAAAGTCCCTTCCAATTATGTCAACCCTCCTTGGCATAATTCTTTGCCAAAAGTAGTTGGGAAGCATAACTAGCCTGTAATGATGAACAGAAATTGTAATTCACCAGTCTTATCATCCCTGTTTTATACCAATCAAAACACATCTATGGTATTTTGCCCAGTTTGGAGTATCATAATAGAGGACATTTTTTGATAATTATAACACACCCAGTAAAGTTCCCCAGATTGACAGAGAAGTGCTCAAACTCAGTGATGACTTGCAGAGGGCAAATGAGTAATCTGGGAATTGTCTGTTTTTTTGGGTACTGGGGACTGAACCCAGGGACACTTAACCACTGAGCCACATCCCCAGCCCTAATTATTTTTTATTTTGAGGGTCTCACTAATTTCTTAAGGCCTTGCTAAGTTGCTACGGCCAAGTTTGAACTTGGGATCCTCCTGCCTCAGCCTCCTGAGCTGTTGGGATGACAGGCGTACACCACTGTGCCAAGCTCTGGGAATGTTTAAATTCCAAAGGAGGTGGCTTTGGCCAAGTTGGGAAAGAAGGGAAGTTATGAGAATTCCCTTTAATTGGGATTTGTGGATACACAAAAGAGAAAAAAGGTATTATATTTATATACAGTGAGGAAAATGGGAAACTCTATTTAGAAATGTCAAGGCATCTGGTGTCCACTCAGTATATTATTTCTGTAATTATAATTTTCCCATTGTGAAAGCCTGCCTCCTGGGATCTTGATTACTCCATAATGTGAGGTATTTAATGAGAAGTCAGTTGCTGAACATGGTATAGAAAAAGATTCTTATCTAGATAAACTCAGGCTTCTGCCTACTGAATTTATAAAGCAATGTTAAACAACTTCTGAGGTAGATGGAAGTACAATAAGGTAGTCAAATCTTTTTTATTTCCTTCTCATAAAACTCTGGTCTTATAGTTTCTGACTTTGTGAAATTGGGCAAGTTATTTAATTTCTCTAAGCCTCAACTTCTTCATCAAATAAAGTTGGAACTATAGTACATCATAGAAATATTGAGAAATAAAGATCATTTATGGTTTAGCCCATCTCTTGCCATATTATGCTCAGCAATCAACTGGAGATTTTATGTACTCAAGATAGATGTCTATTATTATATGCATTTTCTTTCTACATATGGAGAAACTGAGTAACAGAATTAATTGACAGAGGTGGGGTCCTAATCTGAGATGGCTACCTCCATCTATCCTGCAGGAGATGAATACCAAATGGATAATTCTGACGCCGTTTTTCTCAAGAGGAAATATCACAAGTTATCTGTCATTCCATAGATATTTACTGATGATTTAGCATGTTCTAGGACATTTTTAGCATTAAAAGTACTGAGAATAACAAACAATTGCCACTCCCAAGTTGTTCAAAAAAAGAAGCAATTAGAAAACCATGTGATGACGGCCAAGATAGGATACACCAGGTGAAATGAAGTCCCACAGTGCGTGAGATAGATGTCAGTTTGGTGAGGGATGTAAGGTAACTTTTGCAGTTGAGAGGCAAAGCTTAGGTTAACTGATTGGAAGTGTGGAAAGAGCTGACATTGTTTATGTCAATGTGACTTAAATTCTTGTCCAAGACTTTATACAAATATATACTTTTTTAAAAATTTTAGTGTTCAGGAAATTATTGCAATTCAATTATATTTATAAGCAGCTTACTGATATGGGCAAACAGCTCTTTTCCTAGGATAACAAACTGATTATTTGGGCAAACGAAACAAGAACATGAAAACTTTAATACTGTGGCTTTCCCCTAGGCTTCTGTAAAGTTGGAGTTCTCTTCTACTGGGTTAAGACCAATGAACTCATCTTTGCTTCATCAACATTTTCTTCCCCTGGTGGTCTTTCTAGGAAACTAATGATCAATAAATCTATGGACCAAAAGGTGACAGAATTTAGGAGAAACTTCACACAGAGTTAAAATTGTGCCCTTTGGGGGCAGGTCAGAGGAAAACCCCTTTCCTGTTTGTAAGGCATAGATTTCTGATGATTATGTGGTCTACCCTAATAATAATTTTAAAAAAGCATCTCCCTCTAAGAGCATATTGGCATGTAGTTTGCTACATCTGTTTATATGCTTTCTGTAGAACAACTTCCTACCTGGTATGTCGAATCATCACTGTGCTTCAGCTTAAAATGAAATGTAACTGTGAAGGGCGATGGGAAGTTTTCTCTAATAACAACCAATGCCCATGGCAAGGCCCCAGGCTGTCTTAGAGGTTTGGAAGACTGGGAAGTGTCCCCAGAATGTTTACTTGTTTTCTTTCTTTCTTTTTTTTTTTTTTTTAAAGCAACTCAAGGACTTGGCAATAATAAGAACCATAGAGTAGCTATAAAATTATGCAACCAAGACTCTGCTGAGAATATTTCCAATGTAATTTGAAAGTAGACCCTACCTGGCACTCTATGGACTTTTCATTCAGTTATCTTAAAAAATATCCCTCAACTTAGAGCTGTGTTCAGAGAGCTTGAAAATGTGTACTGAGTACCACCAACTGATTCAACGCTTGAGAGGTAAGTATCATTGTTCTAGATCCGCAAAGCAACCTGCGCTTTCCGAATGGATAGGCAATGGTTGGGGACATATGTATGACCAGTTAGACCACTGCCTACATGGGGTCACTCACATAAAGGGGAGATGGAGGCAGAAACTCAGACCTTTTGTTAAAGAGACAAGTCTACCCAGAGGAAAGGGCTTAGATGTATAAATCACAAAGTTACCACATGGTCTAACACAGACCTGGGGTATGAGAGCAACTACGGTTTTAAGTCTCCTGATGTATTTTGAAGGACACAGAGGCTCAGACTGGCTCAGACCCATTAGACTGCAAGATCCTTGAAGAGGAAAGCACTAGAGTGCTTCTCGCTCAATGGATACTCAACTGTTGGCTCCTTCACTGAAACACTGCTTATTAACACCCCAGGCACAGCAGGGCTCAGGACTGAGGGTGCTCCGACGTCTCAGTCACAGCTCTGAGCTCCAGGAGCTCACCATCTTGTGAATGCCGCAAAGGAGAACAACAGCTACAAGATGGAATATTGCTGAAGTCATTAAAAGCTACAGATGAATGCTACTGCACATTCTGAGGAGGTCAGACATGCATTATAAGCAAATGGCAGGCTTCAACCCAAATATCTCAAAACTGCGAATTAATGTTCCAGAGAATCCCCATGTCTTTTCACCTCAGGCTCCTCTGGACAGAGGCTGTAGATGCTCTTCCTCCTCCCAAATTTGTTCAATATATCACAATTACACACTTAGGCAACTGCTAGAAAATAAGAAGGCCTCTGGTTTGATCTCCAAATAAAGAAAAGATTCCTTGTGACTCTTGTTACACAAACATCCTGAATATTCGGAGGAGAATTATCTTCATTTCTTAATTTTTAGCATTACAAGTAGAAATCAATAGTATAGTAACCATCATTGTTAATTACAAATTATATGGTTTTCTTTTATGTTGTATCTTTATTATTTGGGAGTGAGTGTGTGTGTGCACCTCATTATATATATGATCCGATTATATATACATCTCATTATATATATAATATGTATGATCTCTTCACATATAAATATGTAAATATATGTAATGAGATTTCAAGGACAGACTTATTTCCAAGTTAGGTTCTTCAGCTTATATGGATATAAATATCTATGTGTTTTCATTCTTCAAACCTAAATTTTCTTACAACAAAAATTTTTTCATAAAAAATTAGTTTTATAAAGCTCAACATTAGAAGAGAAAGATGCATAATTGCAAATGCATAAGAAATTCTCATTACACTCCTTAAAGTAGCATTAATTACAGTTTAATCAGAAGGTAAGGGACAATTGATGCTAAGGTGGTTTTAAGTGGAAGGCTGTTTCAGTTCTCTGTAAGAACTGTGCTACCCTGTGTTGTACTACATTTCCTCTCTGTACTAAAGAGAAACATTCTAGAAAAAGTGACTAATTTTAGCAAGAGAGAGGTTTGTTTTATAGGTCTACTTTGAACAATGTGTGAGTCCCCAGCAAATTCATTTTGTAAGGCAACTGCAAATACAAAGCTTTCCATACATTTATAAGAGACAGCAACAGAATTAAGAAGCCAGGCCTGGCAGGATAAAGGGCAATGAAGGAAGGAGGGATGATGTGGGCCTTCTCAGAGAAGCAGGTGGGGCAGGGACAGAAGCACAGATCTGAGAAGAGTAAAGGAATCCTTAATCTACCTTCTGGATTCTTAGATTACACAGCCGAAATCTAGAGGTCATTTCAGTCAGTGATGGAGCCACAAGGCTTTTTAGCTGGTATGTGGGTTGGTAGGAGAGCAGCCCTTCACGGAGTGGAGTGTGAATGTGTGAATACAGAAGATAAATCAAAATAAGGGTACTCAGCATCAATGACTGGACCTGTTGGCTCTGTTCGACACACCCTGTGTCCCATGAGATTTTGGACTGCAGCAGCAGCAGCCAGCGGGCCTGGGAGGAAGTCTTTCCATGGAGTCCACAACTTCCTCTTGACTGTACCACAGGCAGAAGTTACTGGAGTCTGCAGAACAGATAACAGAGCCTGCACTCCAGGCAGGAGAAAGAGGCCGACTTCCAAGAAAGTCATTGCACAGATGTTGTGATGAGCTCTACTACAATGCACTCTGGTGGAGGGAAAAAAAACCTCAGAGTCTAAACCTGTGATGGGTGGCAGAAAGAAGCCAATGAAATGCAGGCTGAGGTGTTAAATATTTAATACCCACTGAATTGCTTTTGATCTCTCAATCACAGTGACTAGCTGACTGTTTGCCACTCTCTTTTTAGCCTCTTCCTTTGGTATTTTATTATGTTTTTTTCTAATAATAATGTATCAAATATTCATTAAAAAGTCAGGGAAAATATGGGAAAGCATATTAGAAAACACAGACCATCTCTGAGATATGCAGCATTAAACTGTGCATTTTTTTTGTTCTTATTTCCACACACATATTTTTTTCAGCCCAACTGTTATCTTGAATACGTGCTTTTACATCCTATATTTATATTAAGGCATGTACATTAGGAGGATTTCCACATTTTTGGAAACACTATTTTAATGTCTGTAAAATACCTAATGATACCATTTACCATGAATTATCTAAAATTTTTACTTTTTCTTTGGAACACTTAGGATATTTTCAAATTGTTGTGATTCTGAGTTACACTGAAATAATTCTTCCTCATACATACATTTATGAACTCATCTCAGCATAATTTCTCAGAATAAATTCTTAAACTAGGACTACTGTTTCAAAGAGTATGGTCACTTTGAGTCTCTTAAATTAAGAGGTCAGGCTGCTGAAGGCACATAGTGATGTTGAGTACAAACTGGAGACAACTCCACTGCACCCAGAGGCCCTGATATCAACAGAACACATTCTAATCCCAAAGTACCAAACGCATTAGCTCCCATGTGTATTTAGAAAACAGGAACCATCCAAAATTTGCTACGTATGAAGATTTATGCCTGTTGCTTTTGTAGAGTTGTTCTCTTGGTTTTTTTGTTTGTCTCTTTTTTTCTTTTCACATAGCCAACCAAATTTCAATACTTCTCCAAGTCTATAATAGTTATATCCCAGTAGCTTGGTTTGTATGCCCAGAGATCGTTAGTGTATGGCAACATCCCACACAACTCAAATGGAGAGACTGCCTACGCTGTGCCAAGCAGTTTCATAGATACTATATTCAGAGAATCTACCTTGGCTCCAAATTTTAAAAAAATCTGGGACAAGACTCAGCAAAGTGATGTATGTTTCTTCAGGTGGTTCCAACAAGAACTGAAGGCCCACAGTCAAGCAGGCTGGCTGCTCTGAAGATCTCCACACACTCAGTTTCAAAACTTCTTCTGACCATTGCATGTCTTCCAACCAGCCCCCCCTCATACCTCTTCCTCCTTGACCTTGGATCTCCCTAATGCTATAACACAGGACTCAGGTAGAACCACCCTTAACTCACCCAGGTTCAGCAAAGAAGGGGTATGGACATGCATGGTCCATGCCTATGTGGCTACCCTTGATCATGAATGACTGGAGCCCAGAGACTAATGATTCCTCTTTCTTCTGAGCAGATGCTTCTAAGGATCTTCAGAAGGCCTGGGCAAGACTAAGCACCAGAAAGGAAGAATGAGAAGCCACCTCAAAAAAAAAAAAAAAAAAAATCAAACATGGACACATTTGTCTTTTCCTTTTCTCCTAAGGATATTTCCAGAAGACCATAGTTACAAAGAAATTACCCACATGGAAGCCTTTGTCCCAGGCTCCATCTTTCTTAGAAGCAAAGCTAAAGCAACCAATGTGTCCAGGAATGGTGAACCCTTTGTTGGTTGCTTTTCTCTTATAACTACCCTTTGTGATGGGCTGACAGATCTGGCTCCATGAGAATATCATAGGCCAGACTCTAAGGGAAATGACTAAACAGACTCCATGTTGCTCTGAGACTCCATGTTATGTAGGAAATAAGCTTCTCCCATGGGAACACCTCGCCTCTGTGCCCATCATCAGTTACTTCGTGTGACATGTTTAATAATATACAATGGCAACTCCTATGTAGTAAAGAATTGCTCTCTTTTGATTCCTATTGCTCCTAAACAATGTACCATGTAAACAGTAATTGTGTGAATGTTAGTAGCTATTCTTTAGTTTGTACCTAGGTAAGGGTCATTTTGACCCACTTCCTCCTCTGTCGATGATCTCATGATGTTAGTTTGTAATTTTGAATCATAGCAACGGACACTTATGATTGATGTGATTTTTGGTATAAGAACCCCTACAACCCTGTGGTCAGGGCTGTTCTCCCAATAGCCACTTTCTGGGGCACTGTGTGAGACAGTCAGTCGGCCAGCTGAATAAAGACTCTCAAATTTGGACTTCTCAGTGGTGATCGGTCTGTTTTTAAGTTGTGCCCCATACCACCTTGATGTGGATACCCTCTTTCTCTGTCTGCCCCTCTTTCTCATTACCTCTTTTTCCTTTCCCTCACCCTCACTTTCTCTTCTCCAAAAATGTTATTGGGGTTAAGGTAGCAAAACCTGAACCCAGGGAGTCCCCTGTAAATTAGTTCAATTAAAGGTTAGCAAATGACGGGATAATATATGCCATTTTTCATTAGTTTCAATCAAATAAATAAGAAATTTTCCAAGTATGGTTTGCAAACAGTGTGGGTCTACAAGCACCTTTCAGGGGATCCATGTTGTCAAAACATTTTCCTAGTAACATTAAGATGGCAGCTGCCCGGGCATGGTGGTACACGCCTATAATCTGGCAGTTTGGGAGGCTGATGCAGGAGTATCACCCATTCAAAGCCAGATTCAGCAACTTAGCGAGGTCCCAAGCAACTTGGCAAAATTCAGCCTCAAAATAAAATATAAAAAGGAATGGGTTGCTCAGTGGTTAAGCAGCCCTGGGTTCAATCCCTGGTGCCAAGAGAGAGAGAGAGAGAGAGAGAGAGAGAGAGAGAGAGAGAGAGAGAGAGAGAGAGAGAGAGAGAGAGAGAGGGATGGCAGCTACCTGTGTGTGTGTGTATGCTTGGCATGTAACCCAGGGCCTCACGCATGCTAAGGCTAGGCAAGTGCTGTACCACTGAGCCACACCCAAGCCCTAGCAATTGCCTTTTTCTCTGGCTGACATCTGCATCTGTTGGTGCAAATGCAATGATGGGTGACACTGATGGAAACTTTGCACCAATCAAAACCGTTTGCTTCACCAAAACACATTCACAGTTTTTCTACAAATGCCAATTTCATCTAATACTGTTTTTGATGAAGAAGTAGATCTTGACTCTTAGGTACACACCTTGTTAACTTGAGACACTTGGAGATAACAGCTACATACTCAACTGTGACGGTTATTTCAAGAGAAAGCTCTTCCACACTTGTCTGAATTCCCAGCTCAACAAGCTGCTTCTCTGGTGGAACACCATTTCACGTGAGAGAACAGCAGAGACAGGCTGAGGATTCAGCATGGGGCATTTCTCAGATATGTTCTAAATAAAAAAATTAAGTAAGCCTGTTCTTTCAAGGGAAAATACATTAACAGTATTTGATGTCAATGATGGAATTTGAACCTTCAAGTAAGAATTATAATACTGAAAAATATCTGCCTGACAGCTTCCCAGTATTTAAAGACTTTTAGGATAAAAGTCTAGTTGTGATGTTAACAATTGTACCTTTTCTGAAAGTGTATAATGCAATCTGTCAACTCTTGGAAGATATTGGCATTGACTGTCTGCTTGATAAACTTTAGTCAGGTGACTCAGTTTCTTTTCTATTGGTCCTTAAACTTGGGCCCCACCCTTGCTGGAACTGCACACACAGCCCAGTTGAAGCAAGAATCCTGCTAACTTAGTTTAGTAAGAATCCCCACAACCTTCCATATCTGGTCACTTCAGTAGCTGAAGTCTGAGCCCTAACCCTGCCTTCAGTAAGAATCCTGTTATGTCAATTAATTACCCTTGATGTCTCCTCTTAGTAAATTTCCATCCACTGACTCTTTGAAGTAAATCCCCATCCATTTTTACCCTATTCAGAGGAGAGCCTCATCTCCCTCCCCATTTGTGATAGTCTTGAAAAATGTACATAACAGAATGAACCAATATCCTTCAAAAGATCAATGCATGATATTACAAAATTGTGTATGGGTAAAAGGCCCTTTCAAAATACAAGAGAGATCAAAGAAGATTAATGAAACAGAGCCCAGAAAGGTCACTGACGGAAATTCAGATTCCTCATTGCAGCTAACCTTTAAGAAACCACAACTTGTCAAATTCTATTAGAATATCAAAGAAGATTATTCAAAGTTAGCATGATTAGGATAATGAAATACTCATTCCCCAAACAACATATTGAAACAAACCAAATAAGAAACAGATATGAATCCAGCTGTCTTCCCTTAACCCAGTCATTAAAGAGATTCACCAATATAGCAGACGATGCCATTCTTTTCTCTTTTTGCTTTAGAATATCATAATTCCATTTCTCATTTAACCATTATTCATGTAACATATAATGGGTTTACCTGAATTAGGAAATAATTTGATTTCTTCTCAGATTTAATTTGTAATTTGGTGCATATCCATAGACATAACTCACAAGAACTAAAGCTCTAAAGAATCATGGATAATTCTTAATAATCTAAAGGGTTTTGTGAATGAAACAGTTGGGAACATCTTATCTAAGTGTACTAGGGACACAACTCTCCCCAACAGTGATTAAAGAGATGCTTGAAAGTAGGAAACTGAAAAATCAGGTCAGGGCTTTGGTGTTGAAGTTGCTTACGCTAAGAAAACATATTTATGGATGTTAGTTCCTGGAAGCGAAGACAAATATAGAGCTCTAAAGGAAGAGGCAAAGGGGGGGTAACACCAGCGAAGAAAAACAGACCTGGCTTTGGGAAATCTAATCACCAAATCAAATTGGATTCATCTGATCTCATTATACTATCCCAGGACATAAAAGTGTTACTGTTTTTCAGATGGAACATAACAAAGTCAGTCTGAATTTGGGTTAATACTAAAATGAATTTATGATACCCAGTAAACATACTGATTACCACAATGATGCTTCACGAGGGTTCTTTCACTGTGTTAACAAAATGTGTCATTAACATTTCTAGGACTTTTTGAGCAACCATGAACAACAGCAAACTCAAATCACTTTCGCTGAACACAAAAACTTATATTTTTTTTCTTCCCAAAATGGGTGAAGTACATAAATTCTTACAGGTTTATGGGATTTCATTTCCATAATAAGCCACCTAGGAAAAAAATATTATGTATGAGTATATATAATAAATTACACTTTATTATAATTTATAAATTACATAAATGAAATAGTCAAGCCTTTCGGCTCTGACCTCATAAAGTGTTTGCATAAGAATATCACAATCCAAAGCACAGAAGGTATGGCCAAAGTGCTATATAAGATTTTATAAGGTTACTTCTCTCTGGGATCAATGCTTTCTGAAATATACCCCAGCACAACCTCTTCGTGACACTTACTCTCTCAAATTGTGTAGTTCCAGAGTTGGATTCCATGTTTCAAAACCAGTTTCAGAGTTGGTATAATTGAAAAATCCCATGTTGTCTATCTTAGTATAAAACATCTTCAGAATTAGATATTATTTCCAATAGTGTTGGGACTTCTCAGTATTCAATACTGGCTACTAAAAATAAGGCATTACAATTTATTAAAACTTTTCAAATATCTGTCTATAATCTTGACACAGTCAGACCTCAAAGAACAGGGACATGTGATTGATGGCTGACTGAAGCAAGTTGAAGGTGACTGAGAAAGACTCAGATGCTCAAGGCATGTGAGAAAGAGTGTGAGCCCCAGGGATCGCCAGTGTTGTTTATTTGATCTGGTCTGAGCTGTGTTTGTGACAGAAGACATAACTGTCTAGTTGAAGCAGCACTGAAATTAATCATCAAGCATTCCTATACTGCATTTATATAATATCAAAACAGCACTTTACTTATAATAGCAAAAACAGATAACATCTGAAATGCCCAACATAATAAACTGTAGAACTCCAGGATGGAATAGTACATAGCCACTAAAAACGATATTTTTATGTTATTCCAATAAAAACATTGAATAACATTAAAATTAAAAAGAGGAAGAAAACCCACACCTGTGAAAATTTAAGATTTATAAAAACCACATGGAGATAAGAGTCAATGAAAACACTTCAAGATATAAAATATTGATGCATCATTGAGTATTCATTGGTTATAACATCAGAAACTAATTCTCATGAAAATGTAAATACGCATATTAAAGAAAACTGTGTAGCTCATTGAATTTAAGGAAAGACAGAAATACAACATTTATCAAGAAACTGGGTAGGAGGATTATGGACAATTTCTTCGAGAATTGAGTTTAGCACTTCTTTTCTAATGACTTTCTGTTCTGGAGATTCAATTCCAGGTAAGAAGATACTGAGTGGATTTGTGTAGATCAAGCACCTGCTTCTTAGCCAGCAAGGAAAGTCACTCTGCTGACAGCCCTACTAAGATGGAATGGTAGAAGTGGTGAGGGATTAAGAAAGTGAAGCATATTGTTTATTACTGAAGAGAAAAATCAGGGCACAAGTTAAACTACATGGCCAGCCTATAGCACCCCTAAGAACAGCAGCTACCATCTGCTGAACACTTCCTGTGTGCTCAATACTCTTCTGGCTTCTCTGTGCGACATGGGTGCTCTTATTCAGACCTCTCAATGTTCAGGTTTTATCATTAACCCCAATTGACATAAATGAAAATGAGGTGCAGGAAGGTTAAATAAATTGCCTAAGGCCATGAATGGGAATGTTGTAGGTCTGGAATTTGTCCTGTGGCTTTTGACTGATTAGTTATGAGGCAGGAAGTCAGGTGCCCCATAGGCAGCCAGGAGGAGGGCCTTGGAGAAGGACAGGAGGGGAGGGGACATCATCCCCACCTGAAAGGACACAGCGGGTCTGAAAGTCTTCCTGTGACTCCCTGCACCGTGCCAGCATTAACCAGGATGCCTTCCTCTGACCTAGGACACCTGCTTCTGCTCCTCACAGCTTCAACCCAGGCAGGCCCTCCTCGGTTACCCTTGCCCTTAGCCCTAGCAACAAGCAGACCCCTACTGGAGATGCTTCCTCTTCCTAAAAGACAGGTCCAAAACCTCCAGGTGAGACCTGGCCTCTTAACTATGTAAATAAGGGATTGAAATTATGCACTTCTGATTGGCTCATTGAACTCAGAGCTTAGAGAGCCCCGTTGGCCCACGCAGCCATCCCTCACCCCACCAAGCACCTGGGTTGGGCCAGCAGCCACGCCTTTAAAAACCCCTAGACAACAGACACCCCTCGGCAACCCTCTCTTGGGGCCCCTCTCCTTCAGGAGCTCTGCTTTCTTTCTTTCTGTTACTCTAATAAATCCCAGTCTTTTGCTTTCACCCTTGTGTTTGGAGATTTCATTCTTTGAATTCCTGAGACAAAGAGACCGACAGCCTAACTCCATGAACGCGGCTGCCAGTATACACTGTGGATGATGATACATTTTTGTCATTACTGCTACTTTATTTCAGCACCACTAGAGTAAATGATGGCCTAAGGATCAGAGCCTAATGCTTATTTATTTTAAGCAATAATTCTGAAGTCCCTCACCCAAGAAAAATGGACTGAGCTCAGAATACAGTTAGATATAATCAAACGAAAGCATTTTAGAAATATTCGCTCTAACATATTTGAATATTAGCTTTAAAACTGTGGAGCAAGCACATTGCAGTGGCTCTCCTGAGATAAAAGATGAGTTTTGTAGCACAGCTCATTTCCATTTGTCTTGAAGTGAATCCACAAAGTGTTAGTTATGAATGGGTGATCCATTCCCCCCGAAAAGTGAAGATCTGCTGGCATTTTCAGAGCTCTAACTAGAATGAGAAATAATGCACCTTTTTCACTCCAACAATCTTAGGCTGCTTCTATTCCCTGGATGTTTTATTCCTTATTTTCCAGAATGATTTTGGCATTTTTAACACCAGCTTTGTTTCATGAGTTTAACTTTTTGGAGATCTCAGAAATCTCCCCAGCTCAAACACGGGAACTCACTTCAAATGTCCCCATCGTTCAGTAATGACAGGGACAATAACTTGTAGAAGAATCATCTTATGAACTTCTTTAAAATGAAAATTCCTGGGCCCCAGATTTAGCAATCTAATTCATCAGGTTTTGGGCAGGGCCTAGGTGTATGCACTTTACTCAGAATTCCAAGAGATTCAGATGGTATCTGGACTACATAAGAGACAGCAAAAGCCTTTAGGATAGTCTAAATGCACACTGAGAGAGAAATGGGGTATAATAAGCCTACAATCCATTCTGTCCCCTACCTGGGTGGGGAGGGTAGACAAGGATGCTCAGGAAGGAAAGAAAATAAAAGGCCATGCTTTATAAGCATGCTAATAATAATAATAATAATAATAATAATAATAATAATTTTAAAACCTGGAAAGCATAAAGTTGTTGAGTTGTTGTTATTTCCCAAAATAAGAAAAAAAAAATAACCTTATCTCTGGAATTCTTTTAGCAAGATATACTGAATCTATCTAAAATTGCTTATGGTAAATAAATCCAAAAGTATAAGTTTATAGAATATAGCTCCCTAAAATTATTCTGTAAGCTATATAGCTATGTGAACATGTAATTGACATAGCTGATGTCAAAAAAGTTCCCTTGGGGATAGGATTGTGGCTCAGTGATAGAGCTCTTGCCTAGCATGTATGAGGTACTGGGTTCAGTTCTCAGCACTGCATACAAATAAATATTCATCAACAACTGATAAAAATATTTTTAAAAAACCCTTTGTAAACAGTGCAGCCACATAAACCACTTAAACACCTTATGTGTTGATCTGGGCCAGAGTTGATGCTTGATTCAGCAAGAAAGGACTAAGTACCTATACTGATGGTCCCCAAATTCTTTATTTATACATGCCTCATGATTAATTATATTCTGTAACTTATCATTGAACCTGATGTTAAGTAAGATCCTTGATTTGTCAGTTTGCTTGACTTTCTGGTCCTTTGGGTAATCTTACAAGCAAAGTCTTCCATGATCTAGGTTCTGCCTCCCTTAGTTCTCCAAAAATCTACCCTTTCTTCCTCTGTCCACCAGACCCATCAAACAAGCTGGAGTCACACAGCCTTGTGCCTCAGTGCCTTCTCTGAGACCATATCCACACTGTTGCCTTTGCCTGGAATTTCTCACAAGACTCACCTCCCTGAGAAGACTCCCAGGGAAAGATCCCTTCCCCTGTGTGTTCCACAGCACACCAAGTCCTGACCGACTTCCTCCACAGGCCCTCTGCTACTTCACTGCACCTTCTAGTTCTACTTCCTATTTCAGAATCTGGTTCTGGATTTACAGTAAACACACATACCTGTTTTCATTATCAAACAATGTGTCCATGTTATGGATGGAAACCGTTTGCCTTTACCTGCTCTCAGTTGACTTAAGAGGATCACACATTTTGGAGGTGACACAGCCATGCAGTACGTTATTAGTCTCCCATCAGCTTTGCTGAAGATAATCCCTCTGATCTGATGTGTGTTATGAGGGTAACACTTGACTAGGTTCCTTTTCAGGGACTTGAAGGTCTTTTTGATAAACATTGAGTCTTGACTTGGACCTACAGATTTCCAAGGAGTGGATGGAACAAGATGAAAAGACCTGGCATCTCTGCTTTTATATTGTGTCTAATTCCTTTGCTGCCTCAGTCTCTGGGTAAGATTTCTACCCAGATGGTTTAAGAAATGTTCCGTGTCTAGGATGCAGGGATGACTTGACCTGGTCTTGCCTACTCTCTCTCTTCCCCATTCAAAGTAAAAGACACCAAGATGGCAGCTGGGATGTCTGCTAATAGATCCTAAACCTCATTTTAATCCATCTGCATGCTAAATGATTGACTCTCCAGTGTCATGTCAGTTGACAAAAGTAAAGACAACAGCCAGAAGAAACCATGAAAGGAACAAAAAGTGGTGATACCCAAATGCCTCAAAAATCTCCACCTATCTCAAGAAAAGACAGGAACATTCCTGTCCTTTGAAATATGAAAACTCTCTCTTCCCCACCTCATTTTTTTTTTTTTTTTACCCATATCACTAACTCCTTAACCCCCCTGAAGTTGAGAAGTTGATTTGCAAAGGAGTCTTCCACTGCTTCATTCTCTGGCCACAGAATAAAGCCTTTCTTTCTCTCCAACTCTTGTCAATCCAGCATTGGGTTTTCCATGGGATGAGCTCCCAAACCTGAGCTCAGTAACATACAGACATCTAGCCATCCAGGTCCTCTCCCATCACCAAACATTTGTCATTTACAAAGTTAAAGAAGGTTGTGATTTATCTCTGTATTCCCATTACTCAGCATACCGAGTGTCTCTGTAAGGAGATGAGAAGCTTAGGGAAAGGGGGAGATTATTCTCCTGAATCTGATCCTGGGACTGTGTGCCCCAATCATGCAGACGGGAAGGAAGGAAGCTGAGATTCCATCAACCCCTGGTTAAGAGCCAACCCTACAGTTACATAGAACTAAATAGGCAAATGAGCACAGTCCCTCAGCAAATTCATCCAAGATTCTAGGACATTACAGTCAAATGTCACGCCTGCTGTGTGCTAAGACCACAAAAGCTTTCCTGCAGAGACCACAGCATTACTGAGTGTTAAACAGAAGTGGAATTTATGAACTGCGACCTTGATCCTACACAATCTCTCCAGGGAAAAAAGCCTTTGTGAACACATTCTCTTTTCGATTTTAAAAGGATTCAGTTGTTGTGGAACAATTCTCATGCTGTGGGATCGGAGGAAATGCAGTGAGATACATTCAATCACATGCAAAATGCAAGAAGACCACACTGGAAATTCAGATGATGGAGTTTGGAAAAACCAAGCCCAGACTTCTTATGGATCCGTGCTGCCATTTCTGTTAGCAATTGCAACCTTTCCCGGAAGACCTGTTTACAAAGCTTGAGTGGCTTTGGAAGCTCTGCTCAGGGGTGATGATACAGTAGATTTAGCCAACAGGAATCCTGGGAGACTCACAAGTTTACAGCTGTTATCGCTAGACTGCAGTGCCCAGGTTGGCAGAGGAGTTTGCTTGCATTCACTATCATACTCCCCAGGCCTAGCACAGCACCTGACACACAAAACAGGCTCAGTACATTTTTATTGAAATATGCAATAGGTATCTGATCTGCTCAGCACAAGTGTTCACACAAGCACTTTTTCTAGAAACCTGGGTGAAGGAAGCAAAGGGATAGAAAATAAATCTCTAATAGATAAATAAGTTTGGTAATGTTTTGCAAATGTCCGGTTTTTCTCATTGGGTATGCCCAGAGAAGGACTGATTTTTTTTTTTTTTTTTTTTTATTGTAAACAAATGGGATACATGTTGTTTCTCTGTTTGTACATGTCTTAAAGGCATACCATTTGTGTAATCATAAATTTACATAGAGTAATATTGTTTGATTCATTCTGTTATTTTTTCCCTTCCCCCCACCCCTCCCACCCCTCTTTACCCTCTATACAGTCCTTCCTTCCTCCATACTTGCCCCCCTCCCTGACCCTAACTCTAACCCTAACACTAACCCTTCCCTCCCCCCCATTATGTGTCATCCTCCACTTATTAGCGATATCATTCGTCCCTTGGCTTTTTGAGATTGGCTTATCTCACTTAGCATGATATTCTCCAATTTCATCCATTTGCCTGCAAATGCCATAATTTTATCATTCTTTATGGCTGAGTAATATTCCATTGTATATATATACCACCGTTTCTTTATCCACTCATCAATTGAAGGGCATCTAGGTTGGTTCCACAGTCTGGCTATTGTGAATTGAGCAGCTATGAACATTGATGTGGCTGTATCTCTGTAGTATGCTGATTTTAAGTCCTTTGGGTATAGGCCAAGGAGTGGGATAGCTGGGTCAAATGGAGGGTCCATTCCGAGTTTTCTAAGGAATCTCCACACTGCTTTCCAGAGTGGCTGCACTAATTTGCAGCCCCACCAGCAATGTAAGAGTGTACCTTTCTCCCCACATCCTCGCCAACACCTGTTGTTGCTTGTATTCTTGATAATCGCCATTCTAATTGGGGTGAGATGGAATCTTAGGGTAGTTTTGATTTGCATTTCTCTTATTACTAGAGATGTTGAACATTTTTCCATATGTTTGTTGATTGCCTGTAGATCTTCTTCTGTGAAGTGTCTATTCATTTCCTTAGCCCATTTGTTGATTGGGTTATTTGTATTCTTCGTGTAGAGTTTTTTGAGTTCTTTATAGATTCTGGAGATTAGCGCTCTATCTGAAGTATGATTGGCAAAGATATTCTCCCACTCTGTAGGCTCTTTCTTCGCATTGCTGATAGTTTCCTTTGCTGAGAGAAAGCTTTTTAGTTTCAATCTATCCCAGTGGTTGATTCTAGCTTTTATTTCTTGTGCTATGGGAGTCCTGTTAAGGAAGTCTGATCCTAGACCAACAAGGTGAAGATTTGGACCTACTTTTTCTTCTATAAGATGCAGGGTCTCTGGTCTGATTCCGAGGTCCTTAATCCATTTTGAGTTTAGTTTCGTGCATGGTGAGAGATATGGGTTTAGTTTCATTCTGTTGCATATGGATTTCCAATTCTCCCAGCACCATTTGTTGAAGAGGCTATCTTTTCTCCATTGCATATTTTTGGCACCTTTGTCTAGTATGAGAAAATTGTATTTATTTGGGTTTGTGTCCGTGTCCTCTATTCTGTACCATTGATCTACCTTTCTATTTTGGTACCAATACCATGCCGTTTTTGTTACTATTGCTTTGTAGTAGAGTTGAAGATCTGGTATTGCAATACCCCCTGTTTCACTCTTCCTGCTAAGGATTGCTTTAGCTATTCTGGGTTTCTTATTCTTCCAGATGAATTTCATGATTGCTTGCTCTATTTCTGTAAGGTATGTCATTGGGATTTTAATTGGAATTGCATTGAATTTGTATAGCACTTTAGGTAGTATGGCCATTTTGACAATATTAATTCTTCCTATCCAAGAACATGGAAGATCTTTCCATCTTCTAAGGTGTTCTTTAATTTCTTTCTTTAGTGTTGTATAGTTCTCATTGTAGAGGTCTTTCACCTCTTTTGTGAGATTGATTCCCAAGTATTTTATTTTTTCGAGGCTATAGTGAATGGGGTAGTTTTCCTAATTTCTCTTTCCGAAGATTCATCACTTATGTATAAAAATGCGTTGGATTTATGGGCATTGATCTTGTAACCTGCTACTTTACTGAATTCACTTATGAGTTCTAAGAGTTTTCTGGTGGAATTTCCAGGTTCCTCTAAATATATAATCATGTCATCAGCGAACAGGGATAGTTTGAGTTCTTCTTTTCCAATTCGTATCCCTTTAATTTCTTTGGTTTGTCTAATTGCTCTGGCCAGAGTCTCAAGAACGATGTTGAATAGAAGTGGTGAAAGAGGGCATCCCTGCCTTGTTCCAGTTTTTAGGGGGATTGCTTTTAGTTTTTCACCATTTAGAATGATATTAGCCATGGGCTTAGCATAGATGGCCTTTACAATGTTAAGGAATGTTCCCACTATCCCTATTTTTTCTAGTGTTTGGAGCATGAAGGGGTGCTGTATTTTATCAAAAGCTTTTTCTGCATCTATTGAAATAATCATGTGATTCTTGACTTTAAGTCTATTAATATGGCGAATTACGTTTATTGATTTCCTGATGTTGAACCAACCTTGCATCCCTGGGATGAAGCCCACTTGATCATGGTGCACTATCTTTTTAATATGTTTTTGTATGCGATTTGCTAAAATTTTGTTGAGAATTTTTGCGTCGATGTTCATTAAGGATATTGGTCTGAAATTTTCTTTCCTTGATGAGTCTCTGTCTGGTTTAGGTATCAGTGTGATATTGGCTTCATAGAATGAGTTTGGGAGGGTTCCCTCCTCTTCTATTTTATGGAATACTTTGAGAAGTATTGGAATGAGCTCTTCTTTAAAGGTTTTGTAGAACTCGGCTGAGAACCCATCTGGTCCCGGACTTTTCTTTGTTGGAAGGCTTTTGATGACTTCTTCTATTTCAGTACTTGAAATTGGTCTATTTAAATTGTTTATGTCCTCTTCGTTCAGTTTAGGCAATTCATATGTCTCTAGAAACCTGTTGATGTCTTCGAAATTTTCTATTTTGTTGGAGTATAGATTTTCAAAATAGCTTCTAATTATGTTTTGTATTTCAATCCTGTCTGTTGTGATATTTCCTTGTTCATTCCGAATTTTAGTGATTTGGGTTTTCTCTCGTCTTCTCTTTGATATTGTGGCTAAAGGTTTATCAATTTTGTTTATTTTTTCGAAGAACCAACTATTTATTTTGTCAATTTTTTGTATTGTTTCTTTTGTTTCAATTTCATTGATTTCGGCTCTGAGTTTAACTATTTCCTGTCTTCTACTACTTTTGGTGTTGGTCTGTTCTTCTTTTTCTAGGGCTTTGAGCTGTAGCGTTAGGTCATTTATTTGTTGAGTTTTACTTCTTTTATTAAATGCGCTCCATGAAATAAATTTCCCTCTAAGTACTGCTTTCATAGTGTCCCAGAGATTTTGATATGATGTTTCTTTGTTCTCATTTACCTCTAAGAATTTTTTAATTTCCTTCCTAATATCTTCTGTTATCCATTCATCATATAATAGCATATTGTTTAATCTCCAGATGTTGGAATAGTTTCTGTGTTTTACTCTTTCATTTATTTCTAACTTCAATCCATTATGATCTGATAGAATACATGCTAGTGTCTCTATCTTCTTGTATTTGCTAACATTAGCTTTGTGGCATAATATATGGTCTATTTTAGAGAAGGATCCATGTGCTGCTGAGAAGAAAGTGTATTCGCTCTTGGTTGGATGGTATATTCTATAAATGTCCGTTAAGTCTAAATTATTGATTGTGTTATTGAGATCTATGGTTTCTTTGTTCAATTTTTGTCTGGAAGATCTGTCCAGTGGTGAGAGAGGCGTGTTAAAATCACCTAGTATTATTGTGTTATGGTCTATTTGGTTTCTGAAATTGAGAAGGATTTGTTTGACATACATGGATGAGCCACTGTTTGGGGCATAGATGTTTATGATTGTTATATCTTGCTGATTTATGCTTCCCTTAAGCAGTATGAAATGACCTTCTTTATCCCTTCTGACTAACTTTGGCTTGAAGTCCACACTATCGGAAATGAGAATGGATACTCCAGCTTTTTTGCTGAGTCCATGCGCATGGTATGTTTTTCCCCATCCTTTCACCTTTAGTCTATGGGTATCTTTTTCTATGAGGTGAGTCTCTTGCAGGCAACATATTGTTGGATCTTTCTTTTTAATCCAATCTGCCAGTCTATGTCTTTTGATTGATGAATTCAGGCCATTAACATTCAGGGTTATTATAGAGATATGATTTGGTTTCCCGGTCATTTGGTTCATTTTTTAAATTCTATTTATTTATTTCTTTGACACAACTTGTTTCCTCCTTTATTTGACAATTCCTTTAGGATAATTCCTCCCTTTGCTGATTTGCTGCTTTGTTTTTCATCTCTTCCTCATGGAATATTTTGCTGAGAATGTTTTGTAATGCTGGCTTTCTTTTTGTAAATTCTTTTAGCTTTTGTTTATCATGGAAGGATTTTATTTCATCGTCAAATTTGAAGGTAAGTTTTGCTGGGTATAAGATTCTTGGTTGGCATCCATTTTCTTTCAGGGCTTGAAAAATGTTGTTCCAGGCCCTTCTAGCTTTTAGGGTCTGGATTGAAAAGTCTGCTGATATCCGTATTGGTTTCCCCCTGAATGTAATTTGGTTCTTTTCTCTCACAGCTTTTAAAATTCTGTCTTTATTTTGTATGTTAGGTATTTTCATTATAATGTGCCTTGGTGTGGGTCTGTTGTAATTTTGTGTATTTGGAGTCCTATAAGCCTCTTGAACTTGATTTTCCATTTCATTCTTCAGATTTGGAAAATTTTCTGATATTATTTCATTGAATAAATTGTTCATTCCTTTGGTTTGTTTCTCTAGGCCTTCCTCAATCCCAATAATTCTTAAATTTGGCCTTTTCATGATATCCCATAGTTCTTGTAGATTCTGTTCATGATTTCTTACCATCTTCTCTGTTTGTTCAACTTTGTTTTCAAGGTTAAATATTTTGTCTTCAATGTCTGAGGTTCTGTCTTCCAGGTGTTCTATCCTATTGGATATGCTTTCTATGGAGTTCTTAATTTGGTTTATTGTTTCTTTCATGTCAAGGATTTCTGTTTGGTTTTTTTTCAATATCTCTAACTCTTTATTGAAATGATCTTTTGCTTCCTGTATTTGCTCTTTTAACTGTCGATTGGTGCGATCATTCAATGCTTGCATTTGCTCTTTCATCTCATCGTTTGCTTCTCTGATCATTTTAATTATGTACATTCTGAACTCCTTTTCTGTCATTTCTTCTGCCATGCTGTCATTGGGTTTTATTGATGTAACATCTAGGTTTGTTTGCAGCATTTTCTTTCCTTGTTTTCTCATATTGTTCAGGTATCAGTTGACCGCTGAGATATTGCAGATTTCCTCTATTGACTTACAATGTCCCTGAAGATTTCTATATATATCCCCCCTTAGCCTTCAGTAGGCTGAAGTCTTGGAGGAAGTTGATAATGCGGAGCTCCACAAGGAAGCTGCCTCTCTAGGAGTGGTGGCCTTCAGGAGGGGTATAATCCCTGCTAGTGGGCAGAGGTGCCTCCACTTGTTGACCAATGGTCATCCAAAGGGACCTAGGCTGCGGGCTGAGGCAAGGCCTGTTTGGGCCTGAGTCTCTGGTTTTACCGTCCTTGTGGGGAAACCTCACCCGGCAGGGAAGACTCACCTGGTGGGGAGGTCTCGCTGGTCAGTACCCTCCTAGAGGTTCCCCTCAATTACAGCTACCGCCTGGGCTGGGCTGCCTTCCTCTGCAAAGTTCTCAGGGGCCCGGCCCTACCTCCTGGGCCTGGGAGCCTCACCCTTCGCAGATGAATCTCCTTAGGCTGCCCCTCCTCAGAGAATATGCCCTCAGGCCTGGAACCTTTGCTCCGCCCTAAGCCTGTCTCTGTGCGGCTCTTCCACCCAGAAGCCTCCTAGATCCTGTGACCCTGCTCTGCCCCTAATTGCCTGGCTATGCGGCCCCTCCTCTGAGCAGCCACCTGGGGCCCCGTACAATCTCTCTGAGTCCCAGAGACCCGCCACACGCCTCTTCCTCTAGACAGCTGCCCAGTATTCCGGTGCGGTCACTAGGAGTCCAAGAAACTCACTGCGTGCCTCCACCTCCCACCAACCACCCGTAGCCCTGGGCAATCAATCACTCCGAGTCGAAGTGACCCTCCCCGTTCCTCCTCCTCCTCCAGATAACCCCCCGAGTGTTCAGGAGTGGTCGCTCTGGGTGGCTCTGAATCCACGTGACCCGCTGCACGCGTCCTCTGGGCAACCGCCCGGAGCTCTTGGTGCGGCCACTCAAGACCAAGCGACCCACCACGCTTCCTCTCCAGGCAGCCCCCCTGTGTTCAGGCGCTGTCCCTTTAAGTCCAAACAACTCACCACTCGCCTTCTCCTCTGAGCAGCCGCCTGGAGCGCTAATGCAGTCACTGCGAGTCCAAAGGACCCGCCGCGCTTCTCCTCCTCCTCCGAGCAGGCCCCGGGGTTCAGAAGTGGTATGAGTCCAAACAGCTCGCCACGCAGCCTCTCCTCTGGCAACCGCCTGAAGCTCTGGTGTAGTCACCCCGAATCCAAGCGGCCGCGTTTCTCTTCCTCCTCCTCGTCCTCAGGGCAGGCCCCGGGGTTCAGAAGCGTCGTTCTGAGTCCAAACAGCTCGCCGCGGAGTTTCTCTTCTGGCAACCGCCTGTAGCTCTGGTGCAGTCACTCCGAATCCAAGTGGCCACGCTCCTCCTCCTCCTCCTCAGGGCAGGCCCCGGTGTCCTGAGTCCACACAGCTCTCCTCGCCACTCCTCCCCTGGGCAGCCGCCGGATCCCCAGTGGTTGCTCCGAGTCCCAGCGCTGTGCCGAGCAGCCTCCTTTTCGGCGCTCCTAGTTGTCCGAGTTCACTGCTCCAGCGGGGGGAGGGGCGTCTCACTGGCAGCTCTACTTCACAAAGTTTCCTGCGTTCCGGGACCACTGTCCCATCCGGGACGCCTCCCCAATGGGAGAGACTCACCCGGCTGCTTTGAGTTGGTCCCAAGTGTCTCGATATCTCCTCTTTTGAATCCTGAGTCCTGGAGCAACATGAAATGCAGCCACCCTCTAGGCCACCATCTTGAAACCCCCGAGAAGGACTGATTAATGAATAGTGGCAGAAGTAAAAGAAAGAGAACTACCAGAATATGAGATGCATGAATTTCAAATTAGAGAAACCCAAGCACATAATCTTCAACTGCTGGATAGTGGATACTGCTAAATATACTAAATATACTCCCAGAAAAAGAAAAAAAAAAAAAAAACTTACACAGGATTATGGCTATCATCTTCAGTTTAGTTGAGCTTTATGGGTAAACAGGTCCTTTACTGCACACACAGAATGCTGGGTCTTATGCAGTAGACAGGTAAGTATCAGGCATCTATGTCACATCCTTGGAAAAACACATCTGAACCTTTTTTCTAGCAGGAAAAAGTCAGAATGCAGCTGAAAAGCAGCATTAACTCTTTAGGTTAAAACTCACTGTACTGAGATCAGACATTTGAGGAAGCCACTGGCATGAATCAATAAATGCATGTCCCCATGGCTTCAGACCCTCAGGGTATTTAAAATACCCAGGTTCTATAGGATTCTTCCAGCTTTCACTCCTTATAATGTGAGAGCATGCATTTCCTAGGTGGTCCCTAACAGAGTTCAAATAGAAAAATCAAAATTAATTCTGAGATGGTAAGAAGTAGATTATTATAAGCAAAAAAAGAAAAAGAAAAAGATAATTTCTCCCCTGTCAAATTCCCCCCTTGTACTGTTTGTACAGTGCTTGTGCGGAAGGTTGGCTAACATTAGGTTTTGACATCTGTCTTCCCCAAAACAGCCCTACGTTAGTTAGCAGCTACAACCTAAATGACAAAATCCAGAGCAGCTGTCAGCTGCTTCTCCTCATTAAGTTCACTTGCTGCTCCTTGAGAAAAGCCCACCTTGCTTTGCCACAAATTCTTCATTCCCCGCCTACCCAGACCTGCACCCCACCCATGAACTGCCATCTCTGCCAGCCACTTCCCCTAGGCCCTACTCCATGCCACCCTGGTCTCAGACAGGTGTGGCTCCCCAGCCCACAAGGCTGTTTCTCCTCCCTCAGTGTTCAACACCATCATCCCTACCATTCGCCCTCACAGAGGAACACTTCTATCCTATTTGGCTTCTGGAGATCTGAATAGTCATTTTTGACTGTTGTTCTCTTTCCTTTCAGGGCAGAGGATGGAAAGGCTATTTAGTGGACTTGCCCCTTTTTCCATTACTATAACAAAACACCTGAGACTGGTAATTTATACTAAGAATTTTATTCAGCTCATGGTTCTGAAGGCTGGGAAGTCCAAGACTGGGGGCCACATTGGACAAGAGCTTTCTGCTGCATCATTACATCCATCTGGGAGACCAGAAGGACAAGCAGGCACATGGGAAGAGCTGAGACACAGGTGCAGGCTGCCTTGATTTAAAACAACCTGCCCTCTCAGTAACTAAGGTAGTCCCATGAGAATTAACCCACTACTGAAAAAAAGACACACAGACCTCTTTAAGGACCTAATTCCTTCTTCAGGTCCCCCCTCCCATCACCTGCCACAATGGCAATCAAACTCCAGCATGAGTCTCGGAGGGGAAAAACATCGTCAAACCACAACATTCCATGAAGTGACTGTGGAAATTCTACAGAATTAAAATTCAAGTCAGTGAAAATCCCAACTCCTGGAATAAATGCCACCCTAATGCAAATTCGAATCTGCTTTTTCTGAGGACCTCTATAGCAAGAGTTTAGTTAGTTATAAGTCTGCAATCATTTCTGAAGAATTATGCCAAACCAGCAAAGCTGTCCACATGTAATGAATGACTACAGTGCACAGGCCACAACCTACATGACAAAGCAAAAACAGAGATGGGAACAGAGATGACACCTCATCTCCATGAGTCCATTAACACAGCAATAAAGGAAATAATTAACATGAAGAGTTTAATTTGGCACAAAGCCTGAACATAGAAAGCATTCAATATTACAGTTGTTTTAGTATTATTGTTTTTAATTACTTCCAGACTACACAAAGAGTAAGGTAAGAAAATGCTCACTACAAAGACTACAGGCTAAAGAAGGAAAATACAGATACACATTAGCCTGGGAATAAAAGACAGGAAAATACTATCAAGTTGGACAAAACCGTTGTTGAGGGTTAGTTAGATGTCAGGACTGGTGAGGGAAAAGGAATTTTCAGTGGGGAAATCTTCTGTAATGTTAATTGATGTGTTTGTTTGTTCACAGCAGCTGCTGTAACAAAGTACCACGAGTTGACCGGTTTAACTAACAAAAATGTTCTGCCTCAGCTCTCAAGGCTGTAAGTCTGAACTCAAGGTGTCAGAAGGGTTGGACCCTCCTAAAGACTGTGATTCATCCCAGGTCTTTCCCCTTGGCCCACAGATGGCCATCTTCTGCTTATGTTTCTTCATATCATTTTCCCTTCATGTGTGTCTCTATGCCAAAATTTTCCCTTTTGAGAAGACACCAGTCGTGCTGGACTAAGGTCCCAGCCTATTTTAGTGACATCTGCAGTGACCCTGTTTCCAAATAAGATCACATTCTGAGGTACTGGACTGCAACATGTACCTTTTGAGGGAGTAAAATTCAAGCCATAAATTAGTGAGATATAACAAGAGGCTTTAAAGGAGACTTAGATAGCAATTCCAAGTTCAAGACGTACAGAAACATGTCTAATGTTAATATTTTTTTCTAAACTGAGAAATATGGAAACAATAATAAGCATATGATTATGTGAATCATTTTTTGTTTTGTTTTTTAGTACTGGGGATTGAACCCAAGGGTGCTTAACCACTGAGCCACATCCCCAGCCCTTTTTATATTTTATTTAAAGGCAGGGTGTGATGGGCTGACAGATCTGACTCCATGAGAATGTTATAGGCCAGACTCTAAGGGAAATGACTAAACAGACTCCATTTTGCTCTGAGACTCCATGTTATGTAGGAAATAAGCTTCTCTTATGGGAACACCCACCTCTGTGCCCATCATCAGTTACTTGGTGTGACATGTTTAATAATATACAATGGCAACTCCTGTGTAGTAAAGAATTGCTCTCTTTTGATTCCTATTGCTCCTAAACAATGTACCATGTGAACGGTGATTGTGTGGATGTTAGTAACCATTCTTTAGTTTGTACCTAGGTAAGGATCAGTTTGACCCACTTCCCCCTCTGTTGATGATCTCATGATGTTAGTTTGTAATTTTGAATCATAGCAACAGACACTTATGATTGATGTGATTTTTGGTAAAAGAACCCCTACAACCCTTTGGTCGGGGCTGTTCTCCCAAAAGCCATTTTTTGGGGGCACTGTGTGAGACAGTCAGTTGGCCGGCTTAATAAAGACTCTCAAATTTGGACTTCTCAGTGGTGATCAGTCTGTTCTTAAGTTGCGCCCCATAACAAGGGTCTCACTGAGTTGTTTAGGGCCTTGCTAAATTGCTGAGGCTAGCCTGAACTTGGATCCTCCTGCCTCAGACTCCCGAGCTGCTGGGATTACAGGTGTTTGCCACCATACCCAGCTTGATCATGTTAATCTTGATAAACACATTTTAATGAAAGGTTGCACAACCTTTTAAAGTATATTTGAATATTTAATGACACTGGAAATGCTTATGAAATATTGTTAATATTAAGAATCACTTATATTTATTGAATTATATGAACTGAGTGTGACAACTTTTATGTAAAATAGGCTGATATATTAAGTAGATTATAGTTGGAACATGAAATTATAAGTAGGACTTCTTAATAATAATTATTTTAATATTTTAAGTATTCTATAAGTATTTACATTTAAATTATTTTTCTTAAGATAATCCTTTAAGAGAAAAAATTGAAAAAATAACACTATACCCTTAGAGCACTTCTTGTTTAAGCCTCACCTGAGTTTCTTCTTATAAACATTTTATGCCTTGTGAAATTCTACAAAGCAAATGTTTATTTTGATAAATGTCAATGTATTTTACTGATTTTTTTAAGACTAAAAATAATGACACACTGATTTTCCTTGTTCCATTACATAAGAGACACATGACTGCTGTAATTATAATGCTACAATCTTGTCTGATAAAAGTAGAATTAACTGCTTACAGATCCACTTATTCAATTAGCACTTTATTGACTGTGCTTTCTCAGTTACAGGCCCAGAGCTAGGCTCTTTAGGGAACAAAACTAAAAGATGAATGTTGCTGAGTTTTAAAAGCATGAAAGGGGGTGAAGAAATATATATTTAATGAAAAATTAATCATGAATTCCTTCTGGTGAGGACTTGTCCACAAAGATTTTGGTCTTCCTTTGCCTGGCCAGCTATTTTTCTTTTATTGATGAAAGCTGTCCACTATGTGTTTAGGTTTCCATCTATGATACACTAGGAGTGTGTTAAGGCCCAGCTGTAAATTATTGGCATTTTCACTCTGTTTTAGTTTGACAACTTGAGTGGAATAAATAGTTAAAATGGTCCATTGGTTTTCTGTAGATGGAGGTAATAATTTCACACAGACTGAAGGTAATGGTGATGCTGAGAAAAATTATCTTTTTGTGTGACTGTTCTATTGGGATGGATGGGTAGTGTCTGAGCCTGAATAGAACTCACGTAATTTCTCTCCACTGTCTGTTCCGATGAAGACAATGTCATAAACAGATGAACTATGAGTCAACACCAGACTCGTTTTCCTACACAAGATGGTTGTTTCAAAAGCCCAGGATAAAGATGCTTCCTGTACACAAGGACGCTGTTCCGGTGATCAGTGCCACATCATTCAGAAAAAAATCTATTTGATTTACCTTTAGAAATGAACCACAAATGTTTAGCCACCTATAAACTTTTTCAAAGACTTCTTGTGGCCATCTCTGAAAAGAGGAGAAGCCATGCCAACCATTACTCATTTGATCACGGCATGACCCCTTTGGCTTATTAATCATAGGAGGATTTCCTGGTTCTTTTAAAGAACAACTTAAGGAGTGTTAGAATCCATGATGTAAGTGTATGTATGAGGTGTCACTCAAACACAGGTACTCAGCCTATACCACCACAAGATGCAGATAAACAGAATATACCTCTTGGATGATCCAGAGCAGTAGTTCTCACATGGGGGTGATTTTGCTCTATGGGGAATACTTGGAAATTTGTGGAGACATTTTTGGTTGTCACACTAGGGGCTGCTACTGGGATCTGAAGGACAGAAACCAGGGATATTCCCAAATATCCTGCAATGTACAGGAGAGTCCTCCATAAGAAAGAATCATCCTGCCTGAAATATTTTGGCACTGTGCTGAGAAACCCTCCCTGTTCTAGGTGTTTATCTGTATACTGATGGTTTTTCCAGATAGTCAAATGTTACATTAACTAATTGGAGAGTTAAATGAGACATGTTTTACCTGAAGATCATGCATCCCATTCACAAGAGCAGGAGAGATAAATTCTATTTCAACAATTTCCAGTCATCACCTAGTGACTGATTTTGAGTTCCATTAAATTTTTAATTAGAAACGGCAAAGGGTCAAGTTAATAGTCATAAGTGATGTGTTAAAAGATGAGGTAGAGAAGTCAAGTAGAGAAATCAAGGTTAATATCCCTCACTGTCATTCGTAATGTGCTTTCTTGGCCATGAAGGTGGTGTTCGGATATGCCACCTGTTACCAGGCATGTTCCCAGTCATCGCTGTCGCTGAGAAAGAGCACATTAATAGTCCCCTGGGTCAAGAACATAGCAGGAGCTATGAGTCTGCAACACACAGGGTCAACACCCAGAGGTGTCACTGTTGCTTTTATTCAGATACCTGTGATGACTGAGAACTCTCTTTAGAAATTCCTTGCTTTAGCAATTGATGTTGCCAAAACAATTAAGATTCCCAACACCAGAAGGCTTTAGAGGTGTTTTTTGAATATTAATCTTTCTGGAGGGTTTTCTGCACATGCCAGATTAGATAATGCAGTAAATGGATTTGAAAGGAATAAATCTGAAACTCATTTGCATTAATGCTTTCCTATTTCCTAGGAATGTCTCCCTGCTTAATTGTTAGATAGCCCATGGTAAGCAAGTTATCAATTAATTGCTGGAAAATGCAGTATGTGTATTACTTTGGTCTTTAATTGGCTACAAGTTTTCTTTCTCATTAAATGCTAATTTAATTGTTTAAATAAACAAGGCCATTTAGAACATGAGTCAATTCTCTGGAAAAATTGTTTAATGAAATACAAATTTCATTTATAATTATGATCCATTTTTCTATAATGCATGAACCTCAGAGTTGGAGTTCTTTTTAATTATGGAAGTTGCATTGTCTGTCTTCAAGAAAGCAATATACCTAAAGCACAGGGACCCGCAATACCACTGGGATTTGCAAATTCCTCATTTTCCTAGTATGTATCTTTTTACATAATTTATAATCTCATTCAGAAAATGAGTGGGTTTTAAAAATAGTTTTCGATCTTTAAACTCTAGTTAAAAAGGGACCTATTTGCCAGGCATGGTAGTACACCCCTGTAATCCCAGTGACTTGGGAGGCTGAGGGAAGAGGATTGCCTGTTCCAGGAGAGTCTCAGGAACTTGGCGAAGCCCCAAGCAATTTAGTGAGACTGTCTCAAAATAAAAAATAAAAGTGGATGGGGATGTGACTCAGTCATTAAGTCCCTCTGTTCAATCCCCAGTACCAAAATAAATAAATTTTTAAAAAGTGACCTATTTGGTAGAAACCTACAAGATACCTGCCCCTATTTTGTAAGTTGGAAATCCCAAGCAAAATTTAGTATTCATTATTACTTTTATCCATTGTACTGAATAGTATCATTTGGATGTTTCTCAAAGTCACCGTGATTTAGAAGGAACTGTGTTAGTTTTTGCATTCATATTCCTATATTTTTAATTATTTTATTTAAAATTTTCCTATTAAATTTCTAATATCCAACTAATTTGTTTCTAACATTACCCCTTATCAATGAATAGAACCTGTATCATAGATTCTTATTCATCCAATGGAAAAATTAAGGATCTCATGTTGCACAGTTGAACATTATAGTATTGACAAAACATTTAAAAATGTATGTGGATCTCCTTGTTGCCTTAGCAAAAGAATTAACCTTACAAATTAAAATAAGAAACAACTATTTCTTTCAAGGTATCACACAGAAAGCTTAAATAATATCAGAAATTTATGCTAAAGTATCTAAATGCATGTATTCTCTGAGAAGCCTGAACTACCCCAGTAGTACAGGCCAGTCAATCTCACAAGATGTGTGACAATTAAGAAATCCTGTAGAAGTTCTGTTTCATTCACCTTCCCTCCCCTCTAAGAAGATATATAAAGTCAAGGTTACCCTAAGCATCAATATAGCAGCTCAATGTGGTTTAAAGCAGTCCAATTTTAAGATATTCCAAGAGTGAAAAAGAGCCTCGAAAGAAACATAAATCTTTTGGAAAGTTACAAAAAGCAAGTCCTAAAAATAAGGGTAACTGGGAACACAGGGAACAATTGTTCATTTTTTGAAATATATTCTGAAAATTCATGTTGGGAAAATGAATGCGAATCACTCAGATTTTCCAACGCATGATAGAAGCATGTATAAAGATGACTTATAGTGGCCCTAATGCATGATTAGCTCCAGGGGAGCTGGAGGTCCACAGGAAGGAGTAACCAAAAAGTTTCAGCTAGAGACATTACAATACAGGAGAGTTTTACATAACTAACCAAATATTCTTAGTAAGTTAGGAAGATCACAATAAAACCCTAAAAGAAAATCTGGAAGTAAAAAAAAAGGCGGGGGGGGGCAAGAAGTGTAAGAAAGAATATAGAGACCTTTGCTTAACACACAAAGGAAGACAGATTAATGGACAGCCATACCAGAAAGCTAAGAAGTTCAAAGAAGTCAATTCTCCCCAAAGGAAGGCATCATTTCAATGCGATTCCCATAAATATATGGCTGCATTGCTTTGTAGGCTGAGAGAGTTACTTTAAATTTTATCTGGAAAAAATAAGTGGATGCAAATAATGAACTCGACTGTAGGAAAGGAAAATAATGAAGGGCACTTTCAATAGAAGGTTGTCAGCATCACATTATAAAGATGTTGTGATGAGAGCAGATTTGTTGTAGCAAAGAAATAGCCAAAAACAAGTAGAAAAAATTAGAAGTTCCTTAAAATGTCAAATATACAAGGAAATGGAAATGACTTTTTCAATATCTGATACTGAGGCCACCAGCTTTATATTTGTGAGAAAAGTTACATCTGTATTTTGTGTTACCAAAGTTAAACATATAGGCCTTAAAAATACAAACATGAGATAAGATTTTTAGTCAAAGAACGATAAACACAAGAACAGCAAGGCATAGATATAGAGGGCTGAAGTGACAGATTTGATCCCATCAAATATGTGAAATTCCCACAACTAAAAACACAGAACATCAGGAAAATGATAAACTAAGAAAAACAGATGCATCATCATGATGCACAATGAACTGACATCTCATTTTATAAATGAGGCATTTCTTAAACATTCTGGCCTCAGAATCCCTTTATTCCTTTTAAAAATCGCTGAGAAACCCCTAAAGGAGTTTTCCTCAAGTAGATTAAATATTTACTATTTTAGTAGGTGAATCTAAAACAACTTTAAAATTTTATTTTTAACTTGTTTTAAAACAACATTAAATATTAACAGATAACATTTGGAATAGAACTGATTTTCTGCAGAGTTAAACTAATAATCATGAAAAGGAGGACGCTGATTTACATTTTTGCTCATCTTTGTAATGTCTGGCTTCAGAGAAGACTGTTGGATTTTTATATTTGCTTCTGCATTTGGTCTAATTTACTTTCCTATATTTGGTGTCCTCTGTGACTGTGGTTCATAGAGATGAGGAAAAAGCAAGGAAACTCTAGAGATGCTGGACTCAGCATCATCAAGGACTAGAAACAGTGCCAGCAAATACCTACCTTCAGATCTGTCAAGAAAGGAAGGAAGGAAGGAAGGAAGGAAGGAAGGAAGGAAGGAAGGAAGGAAGGAAGGAAGGAAGGAAGGAAGGAAGGAAGGGAGGGAGGGAGGGAGGGAGGGAGGAAATGACCCCTCACTATTTTATGCTACTGTTGCTCAAGCAATCTTCACAGATAGAGCTGTCCATACCAAAGTGGTTCCATCTCCACCATCACCATCTCCACACCCTTCAGAAGAGGCTGAAAGTGTGGGCGAACCAGTGCTTCAGAAGGCTTTGGTTACCAGAGGTGGAGTTCAAATGATGCTCATGTGAGCAACCTCGCGCTGGCCTTCATCCCTGTTTCTGGATAGATTGACAGAAATAGGAATTTGGGCTTTATAATGAGGGAGGAAATGAAGAGTTTGATTTAGAAATATGACCTCCAGAGACAGAGTGGGAAAGAATGGAGAAGAGATAAGGTATCCACTTCCCAGCAGAACTCAAATCCAACAGATTAGAGGGTCTACATCTTCAAGATGCAAGAACCAGAAACTATAATACATGAAACCATAGTGAGATGATAGACTAAGAAGAATCTATTTCATGACTTAGGAATGGATGAAATATGGCCAGATCCACAGCTGGTGGACCGAGGAAGCTGCTTTCTCTTTGTCTTGAAAACACCCAGTTCCATGAGTATGTGAACCAGCCACAAAAGGCAAAGTGACCAAGAGATCAAAAAAGAGGCAGACAGATCCAGTATCGCACAAAGGAATTCACAGACAATAGCATGTCTTGGGTAGCAGCCAAACAGGACCCAAGGCAGGATGAAGGGATTTATAAGCTAAGTGAGGCAAAGGTGGGCCACAGTCAACCAGTCTGTATCTGTGTTTCCTCAAGAACTATTAATATATCCAGCATCAGTTAAAAAAACAGTCCAGGCAGCAGAGGCGGAACATGCTTGGCTATCTTAACAACTTGGTGTGTCCTCTGAAATTTAGAAGGCATGACCAGGATCAGCTGGTGGCAATGTGGCAGTTATGACCAGGGTGACTACGGTCATGGCAACCTAAATCCATACAACACTTCTGCCTAGAAATCAGAAAGGCACTGGTTGCCTGGGGTAGACCCTATGTTTCATATCTGCCCCATCAAATTTCATTTTTTTCTCTCCCTGGACAGCTGAAAAGCTGTATTTCCATAGTATTCCCTGTGGTTTAGGTTGGAAATATAAAAATGGCTTCTGGGTGAAGAAAATGTGGCCAGCATGATGTTCACCAGTTCTTCAAGACTTGGCCATAAAGACCCCTGTCCTTCTGTGCTAACTTCTGAGATTACTTGTTTCATGTGATAAATTCACAATGTGGAAAATTCCTGGATCTCCCGTTCAGAGGAAATTTACTAAGGAAATACATTTAGTTTTTATTATATGGAACTTGAACCTTTCTTTTGTTACACTGTTGAAATTAGGAGGAGTTATTTGTTACTGAAGCATGGTGTTACCTATGGTAACTAAAACACCATCCAAGAATGAAAGTTTTGAGATCTACAGACATGATCTTTGGTTTCAATATAGAGGGTGTTTTTTTTTTTCTTTGTTTAGTTATAGATGGATACAATACCTTTATTTCATTTATTTATTCTTATGTGGTGCTGAGGATCAAACACAGCCTCACACATGCTAGGCAAGTGATCTACCACTGATCTACAACGTCAGCCCTAATGTAAAGTTTTGATTTTTCACAATGAACACTGGCAACCTCCTCTTGAGCAAAAGATCACTAGGTAGGAACTAGACTAATAAGAAAAGAAAGCAGACATAGCCAAGTCCTCTGCTGACAGACTAGTTTGTGATTATATGTGGGTTACCCATTTGGGGCTTCCCAGAAACATCTGGGTGATGATCCTCTGAGAAAAACTGTCAACAATTAGATGAGTGGAGACTCAAGCCATCTTTTCTGCACAGAAAGGAAATGTCATTTTTTTTTTTTTTTTTTTTTTTTTTTTTAATGTCATAGGCCTAGTATATTTCCATTGGGATTCTACTTGCAAGTGTCATGGAAAAAGAAGAGGAAGGAGGAGAAACCTGATCTGAACTACCAGGTCCAAAAATGATAATCATGCTCATTCCTTTTCAAAGCTCTGCTGCAGTATGTCTCAAGGGCTGTGTGATCTCCATGGAAACATCCAATATAAAACAAATAAAAAAGCTCATGTTTCTGGCAAGTTAAAGAGAATCTGTCCTGGAGCAAGCCTTCCTCTGTCAAATGGGAATCTCCTTCCAACCTATGCTCTGAGAAAGCACATTCACACTTAGTATGCAAGTTGAGCCCATATTTACTCATATGGTAACTGGCTGACATAACCCAGAGACAGTCCAAATGAACAGCAGGAAAAGGAATGCTCCGAGCAGGCATGATGGCCCATGGCAATTGGATCACCAAGCATGACATAACCCCCCACCATTCACACAAAACGCAAGCTATTCAGGCTCCTCTGTAGGTGGGTGACCTATCAGTCATTTAGTTTGGGTGCCAGGAAAGCTTTAATCTTTAATTACCTCTATCAGATTGAATACTTCCTAATTTTTTTAAAACAACAGTAACAACATTGTGGTATCTTCCAACCCAATTTATTTGTGGGATTGATGAAAAGTAAGAATCACGATCTCCTTCCTCTCACTCAATATGAACTGATAAAAGCCTTAAAACAAGTTCAATGGCTCACATTTGGTTCCAGTTCATCAGACAGCCCACCTCTGAGATAAAGCACACTAAATTTTTTATTGTGTAGTGCTAAGGGAAATAATCCCACCATTGGAAGACCTACAACACTGAATTATTCATGAGCTTCCTATTTTATAAACTATTAAAGCTCAGGGTGTCTCTGGGACTCAGGTACTTCATTAACAACTTTGATAGGCCTTCTGTACCTCAGCTGTGGGGGGGGAAGTGCACACTTAAATAGAGTTAACCGGTATTAATGCCAAGTGAGTTTATAGTTCTTGGAAAAATAAAGGAAGAAATCTCAATAAAGTCAAATGTAAATATTATGATGAACTACTCTAAGACAATGTTTTAGAAGCTTAGTTTAAATGTGAGCATGAGGGTAAATGTGAAACCTAAAATGCTTTATAAACTGAGCATTTCAAAGGTTCAAAATAAAAGGAAGACAGAGAAACATTTCTCTGTAAGTTATTTAATATGGAGAGTAGGTTCTCTTAAGTCTCATTTTCACAAGGAACCTAAAACAAGCAACTTTCTAAGTGAAAGTTATCCATAAAGCAAGTTTGTTACCACAAAAAGCATCTACTATTTTTTAAAGCTTTTTAATTTTTATTTTTCCATATTTTATTGGTGCATTATAGTTGTGCATAATGGTGGGACTTCTTAAAATATTTTTTAGTTGTCAATTGACTTTTATTTATTTTTTTATTAATATGCAGGACTGAGGATTGAACCCAGGACCTCACACATGCCAGGTAAGCACTCTCCCACTGAGCTACAACCCCAGCCCCTATGGTTGGACTTTTTTTTTTTTTTTTTTTTACATATTTGTACATGTACAAAATTTAACAATATAATTTGGCCAATGTTGTTTCCCAGTATTTCCCCATCCCCTCCCCTCTTTCTTCCCCTGTGTCTGTCCTTTACTGATCTTAGATTTTCATGAGACACCCACCACCATCACACCTTTCTTTTCCTTTTTCCTATCCAGCTTACACATGAGAAAAAACTCATCACCCTTGACCTTCTAAGTTTGGCTTATTCTTCTGAATATAATGTTCTCAAGTTCCATCCATTTTCCTGCAAATGACATAATTTCATTCTTCTTTATGTGTGTCAGAATAAAACTTCATTGAGCATCTATACCACATTTTCTTCATCCATTCATTGACACCTATACTGGTTCCCTAGTTCGGCTATTGTGAATTGTGCTGCTATAAGCATGGTGTGGCATGTATTGCTATAGTATGCTGACTTTGATTATTCAGGATATATACCAATATATATATGGGTAATGTGATGGTTCCATTCCAAGTAAAAGGCATCCAGTTTAGTGCTGACATAATTATGTTCATATCTAATGCTCTTCAGACTTTCTGCCCTGCTTGGAGGTGATTTTCCATTGAGAGTGTTTATGTTATTGACCATGTGTGACTACTTTGCACTGTAAATTGATCCATGCTGCTCCAAATTTCCCACATTCAGTCATTTTGGTTTAATTTCTGGGTACTCAGAGCTGGTGCAATTTAGGAACCCTTTTTTATGGCTGGACCTCTGCTAAGTTCTGACTCACTGAATTAACTTGATTTTTCTCGACATCAAGTATACATGATATGCATCCATGAGAGTATGGAATCCCTATACTAATAGGACAATAATTGTTTGTACTGTTTTAAGTAGTGGATTCTACTACTTAAATTATCCAAGCACAGTGTCTCTAAGAAGAGCAGAAACTACCTCTACCTTTACGTAGTTTATGCAAAGTAAACAGGTGTGAATTTCACATTCACATGATATGATCTTTCTGATTCAAGTACAAGACCAGGAGGGCATCCACTGAGATGCAGCCTGACATCTCTCATCAGTGAATAACCCTACCCTAGATAACCTTACAGCAGACATACACTTTGAATAGTCACTGGCAGAGTATGTCTGAGAGGGCAGAAATGGAAATATAGAGCACAAATGGGAAACCCATGCAACATGTGTTCTACCCAGGGAACGCAAGGATGGAGACAACTTTTCAGGGGCTTTCTTAAGGGGAAAACAAAAACCAAACCCTCCACCCTGAAAGTTTACATTAACCTGTAAGTACCACACAGGTGACATCTTAACAATAATAATAATGAAAATTAAATTCCACTGAGCACTTCACATGCCATGCACACTATTCCATCTCATTTCATCTGTGAAGTAGTAATGGCTATAATTCCTCATTATGAAGACCAGGAAATCAACTTGAACAGGAGAAAGTCTCATGGCCTAAAAGGCCAGAGCCAGCTTTGAACCCAGGTGTCTGGGTCCAGAGGTCTCACTTTAATCATTCTGTAAACCTTCCAGATAATCCCCAAAAAGCTCCACCTCTGGTGTCATGTTCCTCTGTGCTTCCTTGCCACTTAAACGAGAGCTGGCTCTGCATAACCTGCAGACTGACGTCCCTGGATGGACTGCAGAAGGCCTCACGGCCTCCACGCTGGTCTCCAGAATATTCACTCATGCCTGGGCACGTAAGCCACCACATCCAACGAACTTTAAGCCACCTTGCTGAGCTGAGGGATGGGATGGAAAGACAAAATGGAAAAGGCTGGAGAGAACATGAAGAGAAAAAGCTGGGTCCAGCAATTCAAGTCTCCCTGTCTGAGCAGAAACACGTGATTCCCTGTGAGCCCAGTTCAAACTACAGATTTGTTGGCAAGCTAATTGATTGCTGTTTGCATTAAGCCACTTGGTTTTGAAGTGATTTGTTACACAACAATAGATAACTGGAACAGTCACCACAAAATACACTCCTTTCCCTCTCTCTGGATGCCTCTCCATCTTCCCTGTCCTGAAACTGTAAAGGTCTTCAACCTGTTTGTTCCACCCCAACTCACATACTCACAAATACACACACTCAACTGGAGAGAAGATTGACTGAGCCCCAGAGCCTACCACCACGCAAACAGGGTGTGAAAGTAACAAAAGAAAAAGAGAAGTTCGGTGGAACGAGACTTCTTTCCTTTCTTACTTCTTTCCAATATGTTTGCTGTTTTCAAGTGACCAATCAGAACTATCTTTAAAAAATAGTGTTTGCTTTGAAGTCTAAAGATATCACATTTTGTTAAAAGTAGAAAGAAAAAAAAGATCAACATTCTTTTTTTTTTTTATATATGTTAAAAGATTACATGGGAGGCTATTTGATAGAGGTACCCACAGTGCCCTCAGTTCCTATACAAGGAAATGGCAAAACGAATCATTCACATTTGAGGTTGATCATAAACTGCCAGCTAACTCCTGACTGGGGTCTTTCCACTTTTTAAGCATAATCAATCACAAACCATCCTCTAATATTTAACTATGGGCTTTCCACTGAAATGATCCAAATAAGACCACTGCTCTACTTTGGTCAATTAAGTATTTTATTTGCCTTGTTTCTCAGTTCACTTTACAAAACCCCTTCCTACCTTGACTCCCAGTCCAGAGCTGGCCAATGCATGAATCACCGAATGCTTGAATAAACTAATATATTAAAATGCCTCAGTTGATCTTATTTATTTATTTATTTATTTATTTATTTATTTATTTATTAATGGCACCAGGAATTGGACCCAGTGGTACTTAATCACTGAGCAACTTCTGTAGACCCTTTTGTACTTTTCATTTTGAGACAGGTTCTCACTAAGTTGCTTAGGTCCTTGCTAAATTGCTAAGGCTGGCCTTGAACTTGCGATCCTCCTGCCTCAGTATTCCAAGCCAGTGGGATTACAGGCTTGCATATCTTTTAACATTACGTCTCTATATATTTAAATATGTTAAAAATCAACTTGCTTACACTGTCAGTAGTTCACACCGGTAATGTGGTTACTTATACCAAAGGCATTCTTCATCTAGAAAAAGTTCCAAGACTGTAAGCTCAGACTTATTGGCAAAATGGAACAGAAATCACATTAATGCCACAAACATCCTGGACTGTTAGTTACAAAATGAGACAAATTGAAATGAAATTCTAATCAGGACTTCTGAGAGTCATTATTCTGGAGGGAAAGAAGCCTTTGTGCCCATAAATGGTGCCTCCTGAACTTGTCTCACACTGCACTTTGAATTGTCAGACCCCTGAGTATTCGCCGCTTTGCACTTCAATTCACTGGAAATTCACTGATGCCTTTGGCAATAGCTTTGCTACTTTACTTTGTGTTCTGCTTGACAGGGAGTTGGGTTATTTAGTCACAAAATTTCATTCCTTGTGAATCCTATGGACTCCTATTTTGTGCTGCAGAATGTGAGATGGGATTTGCCCCCGGTATTCGCTTTAATGAATGACTCCTGTTTGAAGCTGGTTAGTCCCCCGACACTGTTGCTGATGCCTTCACACAACCTATCTTCAGGTTGAATTTGGGATCCAGAATTGTTAGGAGTAGAACACAGATGGGAGATGCAGTTTATAAAACCCTCTTGGAGATGTGGAAGCTTCAAAGACCTCCTTGTGAGTTGAAAGAGTTTTAATTTCAACCAATAGATCCAACTGGTAATGGTATTTTTCTCCACATGCAATTTAATCACTGGACACAAAAAAAGAAATCGGATTCTATCCCTGAAACTTAAACTGAGACTAATAAAACATTCACACACATAATTGGCAGGGCACAAAATTTCTGGATTTTTCAGAATGATTTTACACATTTGCCTTTATGGATCCCATATCTACTAAGATATTCTTGGAAGTCACATAATGCATGCCAAGTTTTGTTTCAGAAAATATAGCCACATGCGTATATAATATATAAATGGAACATGACATTTTAATTATAAAAATGACAGAGATTTTTTAATAATTCATAAACAAAGCCTATAAGCATAAAGTAATAAATATCTTCACTAGAAAAGGATGAATGTAGAGTGACTACATGAATTTTCCATGTAAATATATTTTGTACATGTTTTAACAAGCCTATGTTACATTCCTCATCAACTCTGAAAAAGTGCTGGCAGCGCTGTCCATGGCTCTGAACTTTCCTGAGATTAAGCATGCAACCAGACGGAAACAGCCTAAGCAAGGCCAGCGTGCCTTGTAAGACTTGATAGCAAGAAGAATGAGTGAGCAGGTGCTCACATCCACTTCCAGCATCCAAACAAAACACTCCTGAGTGAGAGGCTCAAGTTCTTCAGAGATGCCTGAACCTCTTGATGAAGTAGCTTCCCTTTACCATTATGGTCTCTTCCCTAAGGCAGAAGTCCTTCCTTCCTCTGGCTTACACAAACAAATAAAAGGGATACATGCAGGAAAAGTATCTCATAAGGAAGCCCAGTATCCAAGCAAACCTTTGGTGCCAGGCCTGGGGAGGGTAGGGATACCTTCAGTAAGGACCTAACCCTCTCCCTGAGACATCCGCAGTCCCTCTTAGAGACCTCAGTGCTTCTTCAGTACCTGCTGCTCCCCCTACAGCTCCAACCCTGGAGACTGACTGGAAAACAGAGCAAGCAAAGGTAAGACATCCTATTTGACGTCCTCTGCGTAGGAGAAAAGACTCACTGATCCTCATGGGTCCCTTTGTAGTCCTATACAACATGCTCCAAAAAGCCAAGATGCTTATTATAACATCATCTTTATTCCTGTACCAAATTTACAAAGGAAGGTCAAAGCTTCCCAAGATAGCTATAAGATTTTGGTCTTTTTTTTTTTTTAATCTTCACTATTCTATTCAACTAATATTTACCAAATGCCTTCTAAGCATGAGACATTGAATAAGATGTGTAAGATAATCACCTTGCCCTTTAAAATGAGATGCTCTAAAATGAGTATAAATACCTATCATATTAGTAAGATGGATGAAAATAATGATACCAGAAAAGGCAAGGTAAGCACACATGTGTTTTTTTTTTTTTTCCCACCAAAATGTGTTTTCTTGAACTTTCCTAAAATTAAAACACTTCTATCTCTTTGAAATAGAAACAAATAAAAATTTATGAGCTGCACACAGTCACATAAAACCTTTGAACTTAATGACTAAGTACTCAGCAAGATTCTTACACTCTTTTCCCACTAAGATTAAATCTCTCCCACACCATTCACATTTCTAATCACGGGTTCCTAATGACAAAGGTGAATTCAGATAAGCCACCCTGCTTTCTTGCAGGAAGGTCAAGACCTAGGACAGCAGTTTAGTCTGAAGACTGTAACTTCATTACTGAGTGACTGGGTCAAGCCTCAAGTGCACGTAACACGTTCCTTATTCAATGGTATTTTAACTAGGATACATGCCTTCACGTCTATGCACATTTAAGGCTTCATGATCCGTATTCCAAAACCATGAAGGTCAATTTCATCTCACCAAACCCATTTGAGCATCCCTATGAATCTACTGGCATTTGCTATTAATGCTTCCATTTGGTTCCCACCCTGTAGTCAGAGCAATCTTTACAAAAGGCAACCAGTGTTTCCCCTGTGGAAACCAGTTTTATGATTCTTCAGGTTAGAAGAAGCATAGAATTGCTAGATGACCCAGCAATTCTACTTCTAGATACATATACACCTTAAAGAATTGAAAGCAGGGATCCAAATAGGTAGTTACCCACAAGTAATCATTACAGCAGTATTCACAATACCCAAAAGCTAGAAACAACTCACGTGTCTGTCAGGAAATGAGGGGACAAAATGTGGCACATCCATACAATGAAATATTATTCTGCAAGAAAAAATGAAGTTCTAATATATGCTATAATACGAATGAAGCTTAAAAACATGATACTAAGTAAGACAAACTGGACAAAGTCACCAAGAAAGTATAGTTCCACTTATATGAAATACTGAGAAGAGCCAAATTCAGAGACAGAAAGTACATTAGAAGTTACCAGGGGTTGGAGGGAGGGTAGAATACAGAATTATTGCATCATGATCCCAGAGTTTCTATTTGGAGTGATGAAACTTTTCTGGAAATACTGCTGGTGGTACCACTTTGGGAATATGCCATTGTATACTTAATGTACACTCTGAGCCTGACAACTGGAGTCCTGATCTTCAGAAACTAAATAAGATAACAGATGTCTGTTGTTTTAAGCTGCTAGGTTTGGGCATAATTTTTATATAGCAACACATTGCTAATATATGATTATTTAATATTCTCCCATCAAGATCAAAGGGGGCAGAAACTGATCCTTATTATACTCACCAATTGTATATCCAATGCCTATTGCGGTGTCTGCCATACAGTAGTCAACAGGTATTTATTTAATGAATAGAAGAATAAGTCAATTGACCTGAATGACTTCACTATCGACCAGAAAGGAAGCATAAAACTTCCTTCATTGCATGCCCATCACTGAGCTGGATAACATGGGTCATTCAACAGCAAGCTCTGTTAACATATCTTCAAACATAAACTATACTTTATTCACAAGCACCCCAAGGGAAAAAAATCAGTACTCATATTTTTAGTTAAGAGACCACACAATGTGATAACCTGAAAAAAATTTCATTGGATGTTTCAGATGTAATGGAGAATGGGAAAGAGGGACCTTTGTAAACAACAGAGAGTCATTCCTTTAGAGCAATTGAAGCCCTTTTCCAGGCATCAGAGGGTTGAAGTGAGTGAAAAGCACAAGGTGGAAGTGAGGCAGAAACTTATTTGGGAGAAATACTTTTTCTGTCCATCACCATGACTGACAGGTTTCTCACGAAAATAACTCAAATCCAACTGATGCATTTTTACTCCCTTACAGCAGAGACACTTTTTAAATGACTTTTCAGATTCATGGATGATAGTTAAGTGGACCAAAGGGGACAAAAGGTGACCAAATTAAATAAGATCCAGAAAATGATTTAACATAAACTTTGACAATACGCCCTTAGAAAGACTCCATTTATGCGTCAAATCCTCAGCAACTATTTTCTATTAAAGAATGGTGTTAATAGTCCAACAACACATGGCACAGACATTTAAACCATTTTCTCATCCAAGCAAGCAATGGATCTCTCCTAGCCTCCTCCATTGGACCAACTTACTCCCCAGAATTGTCTGAAACTAGTGAAATGTGAAGTACATATCAGATGAATAAAGCAAAAAGAGAGAAGGGGCATAAAACTAGAGACCGAGAGAACCTGTAAGCAAAATTCCTGAGAGATGATGGAAGCAGGGCTGAGACAGAAAACTTGAAGACATCAAAGAATTGCCGAGGGATGCAATGAATGATCTCCATGGGTAACGTTTGTACTTTCCCTGCTTAGACACCGTTTTGAAGTTCAGATTTTCATAAACTAACTGCTTAATTGTAGGGAAGTGCAAAGATCGGCAACCAGCTATTGATATTCCTTCCTGCCCCAACTTTCAGGGAGGAACATCAGCTTGCCTTATTCCCATTGCATGTCAATAAGGAAATCAAATTGGGACAAGATTTGAGACCCAGAATGTCAGAAAGGGAGTCTTTCATCTTATTTATTTTTGTATTCAAATTTTAAGGCAGGGGGAATGGGGGTGCTAAGACACCAATCACCAGTTCCTCTGTTATTTCTCTAGTGCCCATACATCCCCATAATACTCCATTCTCTCCCTTTTTGAAGGAAACTGTGAACAGCATTATGCAGAGTTAGAAATCCAGGGTGGGGAATTCAGACCATTGGAGGTACTGAAGATTTTCAGCAGGGATGAATCAGCTGTGGGCAGGGAGATTATTATGTCGGCCATATGTGAGGTGGGTTAAAGAAATAGAAAAATAAAAAGAGTAGAGCAATTAGGGTTGGAGGAGGGAGGAGGAAGATAAGCATCAAAAATGGATCTGGGGGAGCTGAGATTGTGGCTCAGTGGTAGAACACTTGCCTAGCATGTGTGAGACACTGGGTTCAATTCTCAGCACTACATGTAAATAAAATAAAGGTTCATTGACAACTAAAAACATTTTTTAAAAAATGGATCTGGGGCAACTTTAAAAACACAGTGACTGTAGCCAGGCACGTCGGCATGTGCCTATAATCCCAGTGGTTTGGGAGGCTGAGGCAGGAGGATTGTGAGATCAAAGTCCCTCAGCAACTTGGCGAGACTCTAAGCAACAAAGTGAGACCCTCTTCTCTAAATAAAATACAAAAAAAGGCTGGGGATGTATCTCAGTGGTTAAGCGCCTAAGGTACCAAGAAAAAAAAAAAAAAAAAAAAAAAAACGGCAGTGATTGAAAGGATGTTGGCAGGTCACAGAATCTAAGAGAAAGCCCTGGGACCAAGCTTTGGAAACATCCTGGTTGACGGCAGTTCTGGAAATTCAGGTACCTGTGGGACATTCTCTTCTCAGCCTGGCCTGCAGGAAGAATCAGGCTTAGTTATTTCCCTCCTTTGAGTTACTCTTCAGGAATCAGACTCCCAGGAGTTTACATGTTCATTTCTTGGCTAGGAAAGGGAGAGCACGCTGACTGATAGTTCCTATCTAGACTTTTGAAAGTGTTTCCCACTTGTTTTTAAAAAGAAAAATGGAAATTGGGCTGACAAAGAAACAAAAGGACTGTGCACAGGAGGACCAACATGTCCTATTGTCCTAACTATTGTCCTAACTCAGTCCTAAGGGAGTGGAAAATTACTGGGCTGTCAACCAAGGCCTGGGTTGCTGTCCAGCATGCTTTCCGCTGTCTACATTCAAAATCAATGTCGATGCACTTATTGATAAGAAGGATCGTCCTCAGTACTGGTGGTAAGGAAAGTGCTTTATTTTTTTCCTAAACTTTCACTTCACATGAATGAATTACGTTTGTATGAACACTCGAGTAAAATGCATCTGAGTCTTGCTGTATGGCTCTATTAGCCAGGCAGATACCTGCCAGCCATCTCTTTTACAAGGCTTTTCATCGTTCTGCTCATCAGGGAACAGAGTTCCTGTACATTTCACTTGTCAACCCAGCGGCCATGACCCAAAAGAATGATCCTTTATACTTTCCCGTTCTTCCTTATTTTCTCCAGGTGGTGGTACATGACACTGGCAGATACTGGGTCCTGTAAGGAATGAGCCTTTCTAATGGATAAATGGCAAGGGAAAATGCCCACAATACCTTTGTCCTCATTCATAGAAGAGCAATCATTCCTCTTCACTTGAGCAATGAAGGTTCTCATATGGCACCGACCACTCTGCAAACTTAGAGCTATAGATCCTAAGAGTCCCCAGAGACGTCTGCAGACATATCACCTTGCCCTGTGTTTCTACAGGTATTTGCCTGTCCCTTTGGAAATGATGTGAGGCGGGGGTAGTGGTAGCTAAAACTTTTCTCAGTGACATCATAGGAGAGGAATTTCAGAACAGTTTCCTTAGTATCTACAAAAGTGTTTTCTTTTTTAAATATAGGGGGGAAAGTACTTGTGTAAAAATAGAAGGGGGAGGGAAAAAAGAACAAAGGTTAGGCAAAGCTTTTATTTATTTATTTATTTCTTCCAGAGAAAGAGAGACACCCTGTGGATTTCAGAGAGATCCCAGTACTGTTCATTTTGCTTTAGTATTCTACAGTGGGAAAAATAGTATTGCTCAAGGAGCTGGTAGAAAAATAAAGTAGAAAGATAAAGAAGAAATCAAAGTGACCAGGAGAAAGATGTACAAAAATCTATAGCTCTGGGTTTGGGGACAGAAATTCCTTAGGGATGGTTTTTCCTTATTGTGTGGCAAAATTTGGGAGAACATGAGGGAATTCTAGAGGTGTATACAATTTGGAAGTAAGTGATTAGAGAAAGTCAGAGTTGCAAGTAGACCCATGTTCTCCCACTTGACATGAGGATGTCACATCTGGATGCTGAGGTATTCCAGAGACCAACCTGGCAGCAGAGCCACGGGAACAGACAAAGCCGGGAAGGCAATTCTGACTCATCAGCTCCCTTGTATCCTGCCTCAGGGACTGCATGACAGGACCATTAGGGCACGCAGCAAAGTAAATACACTTCCAATCATGTCCCAAGGAAGAGAGATTTTGATTTGATTTGAATCAGCACTACAGAGAATAGAACCTGGTTTGACTCTGATCTCATCTGACACATACAAAGATGCAAGAGTAGAAAGCAATTTAGTCTGGAGCTCCCTCTAGTCGTGCCTGGGAAATAAGTGCAGAGGAAGGGATTGCAGCCTGGAGCCTGGAGGGGGAACTGGGATGGGTAGAAGAGAGGAACAGATTGTCTTCAGTGATGAGCACTCGATTGAAAATGAGCCATGTGCTTCCACTGGAACCCGTTTTGGTATCTCATCTGCAGCAACCAGAGGTACTGAATGCTTTTTGATTTAAATACTGCCCCAAAGACCTGCAAAATAAGGCAACTGCATAAATGCTACAAGCCCCCTGTCCCTGTCTTCCAAGAGAATTCATCACTTGTGATACTATGCTAGGCTGCTCAGCATCTCCCTTTTCTCCCTGCATGAAAGACTTGCTATCAAGGCCTGGAGAATGTTTGTAAATAAAAAGCAAAGCCAAATAACAGGCAAACATGTGAACACAAACATTCTTGTTCTTAGAGACAAAAGCATTTTAGAAACTGTACAGCTGGGAGAAACAGCCCGATGACTCCTATCACAAACCAGAGAAACAAAACAAAGGAGATGAGAAACTATGGGGCAGGGCTAGTCAGAGAGTGAAAAATGAGACCCAGTCTTCTGTCCTTGGTCTCCTGTGGTCTCCACCACAAAATGTGCTGTGCTATTCTGTGCTGAGACACATTCTAAATTAATCAGACAAAACCTCTGTATCGTTTTTAAACTTGATTACTGTTTAGGAAGAATTATACCGAAATTAAAAAAAAAAAATTTCCAGTAGATATACAAGTATTTAAATATCCAAAGAGTTCTGGCCTTTCAGTGATCATTCTAGAGAGTCCTTCCAGAATTTCCATGGTTTATCACACTCTAGAAATTTCAACCCAGACACTAACATCAAAGCCAGTATTGAGCTGCTTAAGATCACTGTTCTCTTTAAAGTCATATGCTATGGAAGTTGGAGTCTCATCAGGAAGAGCACATGATAACTCTTGGTTCAAATGAAAAGAGTGTTAAAGAGGAGGTAACTCTGAAAGGTGTGGGGGAAAGTAAAAGGAAAATAAGAAGCTGAGGTCTCCAGAGACCAGAGATGTTCCTTCTGCTGAGATGGGGAAGACACTGGGGGGACAGTACAGATGGAGGAAGAAATGCCACTTAAATCCAGGGAAAGATACAAACTTGGAGTTTGGCCTCTTCAGGTAAACTGTAGTTTGGAAACTCTTATCCACTGACCAGGATGCCTCCTGACACAGCATATTCCTAACTCTCTCTCCTCCTGCCCTCCCATTTTCTACCAGTGCCCTCCATTGGAACCCATCTGGTAGGGAAGCTTGGGTGGTCCCATCCAGAGGGGAACAAATCAAAGCAAAAATATTGGCTATCTAGGAACAAACAGCAGATAAGTAGGACATGCATTTCTGATCAGAAATGACTTGATCTTTTCATCTTTCTGACCATCCTAGATCACTGCCTTCAAAACCATACCCACTACAGTTTGCAGGGAATAAATGCCTGTAAGTTCAATAGATTTTTTTAAACTCTTCATGTGCATTAAACTACAATTGGCATTAACTAGATAGAACTAAACAAAAATATTTTGCTGACTGGCAGTCCCAATTCCAAATGAATGATCCATTTTTCTAGTTCTAAAATACACTCATTGTAAGTGCTATACAAAAAGCACTTAGACAATAGTAGTTTAGTCAGCTTTTTTGCTGCTGTGACTAAACGACCCAACCAGAACAACTGTAGAGGAGGAAAAGTTTATTTGTGGGCTCACAATTTCAGAGATCGTAGTTCACAGAAGGTTGGCTCCATTCCTCAGGGCTGGAGGTGAGGCAGAACATCATGGCAGAAGAGGGTGGCAGAAGGACACAGCTCACATGATGATTAGGAAGCAGAGAGAACCTCCACCCTCCAGAGAGAAAATATATAACCCATAGCTATGTCCCCAATTAACCACTTCCTCCAGTCACACTCTACCTGCCTCCAGTTACCACTCAGTTAATCCCATCAGGGATTAATTCACTGATTAGGTCAAGGCTGTGACCGAATCATTTCTCCTTCAAACCTTCTTGCATTGCTTTTGGGGGACACCTCACATCCAAACCATAACAAATAGCTAACCTAGCGTAAATGTGTAAAAGTCTCTGGTTCATCCTCTGTTCTCCATACCTGTGCATATCCTTATAGAAGATTATAAAAACAGTTCCTGTGGTATGGGGACATGGTGAATGTCTGGTGCTCCCTAGGCTCAGAGATCTGGACCTTGTATTTTAGTTTTTTACTGTGGGCCACTGTAATTGAAGTAAATCATTTCAGTGGAAGCAAATCAGCACAGCCTGGTATGCTTTGTCCTTCCCAGCACATGCAGAGACTGATGCGTTAGGTCATCCAGTGCTGGTCAGGCACCCTGGAATCAATCCTTGCCGCCAGCTTCTGCAACACTGGAGCAGCCCTTGCAAGTGCTGGTCATACAGATAAAGCATGCTCTTTATCTGTATCACTATTCTTAATGGAACTAGTGGCAGTGGAGTGCCATGTAAGAGGCCCACCCAGAAGTCGAGGACTTGTGCCTCACTCTGGCTCAGTTTGACTATGGCCAAGCCACTTAATCACATGAGGCCTCAAAATGTATCTTAAAAATAAGCAAACTGAGAAAGACATACTTATTCCAAACTTTTCTGCTTAAGGGGACTCATGTTATTATATAAAGCAGGCACAGACAACCAACATATCAAGTGAAGGAGTGTGGAGTCCCTTCACACCACCCACCAGGCATTCACTCAAAACTCCTAAGGAATAAAGCAAGAAAAAAAAAAAAAAAAAAAAGGAAAAGAAAAAAGATCCTTTAGATGACTTCAAAGGACCCATTTCTAGTCTAATGTCTTCCAATATTAGTTTCCCAAAATCTCATGGAGGCATAGAAAGGCAAAATGCTTAATTTGGCTCCCATAAAGCAGAAAATGTAGCAGCAAACTTTTAGAGACTACAGTACAAATGGTATCATAAGTTCACGGTCCCACAGTGTCTGCTACATAATTGTGTTCATTCCCTTTGTGTATTTTAGTAATGAGAGCATAATTGTCAGTGCTTATAATACATATAATCTCATTACTGTCACTCCCATTAGTATGCTTCCGCCTCAGCCTCTATGCAGTGTGCTCTACTTTCTCCTCTCATTGATATACAGAAACACTTCTCCCCTGCATCCAGCCCTCAGTCTCATGCCTACCCCTTACCATGGCTAATCATTGAGACAATGCTGCCTGCCTTGTTTTTAATATGTCTAATTTGCCATTCTTGACATAACGCCAAGAAGTCGGCCTGGCATTCATGTGGAGTAGCTGTGACCACATCCTTGCTCTTCTATTAGGAGGGCTGAGACTTCATTTGGAGCAGAAGCTAATTTAACATGCCAAGGAGTGCCTCCCTGGCACAGCTGCTTGGGAGAACTGTAATATTAGACACAACTATATCATGCCTCAGTTTCGTCATCTATCCTAGGACACATATGATCTCTGTGACTCTCCTGAATAGCTTCCACTTTCAATTATTCTTATTATCTGAAAAGGATTCAATTCAGTAAAAATTATTATAAACTTCCTTTTAATTTAATTAATATATGCACACAGCTGTAAAAGTCAAATGGTATTAATAGATTTCTAAGAAGGAAGTTGTCTAGCATATTCCACAAGAAGATGCAGTGACTTAAGATTCTCTTGATCAGTTCCTATGAAATTTGCAGATCTTTATATTTTTATATAAATTGCTGTTTTTAAATTTACTCATATTGTGCATCATCTTTTGACTTCTCTATTTAGAAGGTTCCCTGAAATTTACAGATCTATATGTAATTTACATTTCTATATAAATTACATATCTTTATACTGAGCTATATGTTTATAGACCTAAATAAACATATAGCTCTCTATATAATTTACTTTCTATATAAATTGTGATCTTTAAATTTATCTGTTTACAGATGGTACTTGAGAGCATTATGTTAAGCAAAATAAACCCAAAACAAAGTCAAGGGTTGTATGTGATTTCTCTTATGTGGAAAGTAGAGTGAGAAAAAAATGTGCAGAGGATCTCATGAAAATAGAAGGGAGACCGGTAGAACAGTGGATAGGGCCCAGAAGTAGAAAAGAGGGAGAGAAAAGAGATACTCAGAAGAACAAAAATAACCAAATTATAGTGTGTGCACGTACAAATATGTAATAACAAATTCCACTGTAATTATAAGGCACCAATAAAGATATCAGAAAAATAAATAAATGTGTCTCGTTTAGCATTGTCTCCTGACCTTCTAATTGGTAGATGAGAATGTGGTTCTTGTTCATTACCTTCCTAGGTCTCTTTCCTCAACCCCAAATTACAGTGACACTGCACTTTTCTGTAAACACATTCTGGTATACACGTCAGGGTAGCTGCAGGTCTTCTTTATGTTAGAATCTTTCTTTCTCAGATCCATTTAGACAATTACTTTGTTCCAGTAATCTACTTTTCATTTCCTAAATATTATGGATCTGTGCCTATTTTTAAAATATTTGTAGCTTTTAGTGTGTAAGGGGTAGAAAGTGAAACTGGATATATATGTCTCATCTACCATCTTAAGATGAAAATGCCCTGATTTTCCTTTTCAATCTAGCCTAACACAAATCAGTCATCACTTACTTCTGACTCTTTTTAAATATCTCATTCATTCTTACTTCTCCACATCTATGCTACCCTCGTAGTTCAAGGGTTTTTCATTTGTTTGTGTTTATTTGTTAATTAAAAAGTTCCAAAAACCTCTCCAAAGTGGGGGCTTAGGAAATGCTTATCACTCTCTAGGCTCAGAGATCTAGATTGTGTGCTATTGAGTTTCACCCAAAGTATGGTGAAAAAAGGACCCATTCTTGGTCTGCATAAGGAAGTGGGTTTCAGTGTCCTGGCTGTCACTCACATGGAGTGAATCCCATCAAGAGTGAACAAGATCTTGCATTTACTCCTGCCAATCAATGGACCCTGTGCTGACTACCCTGCAAAAGGAGTCCCCTAAGGATGCCATACCTTAAGTCTGACATCTTCAAGAGACTCTCGCTATGTTAAGAAAATTATCACTAAGAATATAATGAAATAAGAATTTGAGAAAATCCTGAAAAGAAATGTTTGCTGTCATATTTAAATGTGAGGCATCAGATCGGGAAGAAGCCTGAAGATTTTAACAAAGGTACACTAACCCAATGAAATGCACCTGGTCTAAACCAAACTTAGGACTTTTCAAGAATGAGAACAACTGTTTAGTCTCCACTGTTCCACAGACAGGAAAAAAGAGGGAAGAGACTGGCTATCTGCATGAAGGGCAGTTCTTAGGGGACAAACGGGTCCAGTGTTGGTAGTTCTGCATCGCCCAGAGGTACTGAACTTTGAACTCAGTGCAGTAACTCCATGTGATTTAGGATGCCTTCATAAGGAAGAGGTGGCTGTTCTCTGAAGGATGAAGAGACAAGAAGGTCAGATGGCGATGAAGACATTTACTGCTCACTGAATATGACTTACTCTCCAAATTCCTAATCTCCTTGCAACTAAGCAAAACCATGTGTACAGTTCTAGAAAGAGAAGTGACCTGTATCACACCTGGGTTGAAGCATCTAGGAATTGATATGTGATCCTCTAGCTTTTCCTTCCCTGCCACAGCAACTGGGGGACCATGGGGGAACAGAGCAATTCCTGAGTTACTTCATGCAGGAGATTTGCCATAAAGACTCTATTCCTAGTGATGACATAGACATGCAGCAACTTTTAAATAAGCAAAGATGAAACTTCCATGAGTTAAGCCAATGGGATTTGGGGAATGCTTATTATCTCAATACAGCTTACTGCTAATAAGGTATATTTTATCTTGATAAAGAGCAGGACTGGATAACAGACACCAAAAACCATGGCACAGTGGCACAGAAAGTAGTGTGTTTCTCATCACCAGCTATGTTTAATCAGGAAAGATAATAAATGCCTTAGAAATGGGCATCATTCATCGTTGGAAGGACTGAATGAAAACAATCTCTAAGTTCCTATAATTCTAAAATCTTTTGACACCCCATGATTCTATTAAAATAACCTTTAAAAGCTCAGGTTCTTCTAATATTTTGTCATTTTAATGTGATCATCTTAATTCTGTAAGAAGAAAGTAAATTCTGGAGACAGACAGAGACTCCCCAAGGAGTCTTTCAACTGCAGGATAGAGAGTTGAGGCAGAGTTTCTGAAATAGACATTTAAAGACACAGAAACATTCAAAGGTACAGAGAAGAGCAATAGCATGAGATACGGCACAGCTGGAGCAATGAGGGAGGAAGTCAAGTGATCCCTGTAGATAGATAGGAAAGGATGAGCAGGGGCCAGGAAATAATGTACACTTAGAAGGTGAGAGGATGTCTTACTCAGAGACATCAAGGAAAACAGAGAAACTGGAAATGAATTAATAAACAGGAGAGCATGATTGTAGACTGTCCTGTGGAACGGCAATGGAACCTAAGAAATACTAATCTAACTTACTTGAAAGTTCCTTCAAATAGTAAACAAACTAATACAACAGTTCAAATTGGATGCTATTCTGCTATATACACTTTGATGATGGAATATTTGATAAACACTGAAAGCTGGAAACCCAGAATGTTCCATGTGATTCTTGATATCATCCTCCTACATCAACCTGCAAATTTGTCTGCCTCTCTTATCTTTTACTTACTAAACACCTCTCCTGGATCTATTCACACTTTCTTCTAAATTCACCACCAATACTGTAGTCAGTTGAAAATAACTTCTAGCCTTCAGTAGCAAAATAACTTACTAATGGGTCTTCCAGAAATTACCTTAGAATATTTTGATAGTTTAATGTACTTCTTCTTCTTCTCTCTCTCTAGAAAATAAATTTGTTAAGGTCAGAAACTGTTTCTCTTAACCACTGTCATATTTCAACACTTACAACCAGGGACATGGTGGGTGAATAATTATTCTTTGATTCATAGACTGATTAAAAAGGAAAAAAAAAAAAACCCTTCCTTACCCTCTAGTTTTCTATCAAAGCATCATATTCATCTCATTCTCAGAACATATCACATTTGCAATTTTTATTTGTGTAGACTTTTATTTGAAGACAATTCCATAGGCATAAAAGTAGCAAAACAACTCTCAGAATATCCATATACCTTTCAACAAGACTGTTCAGTTGTTATAACTCCCCAACTCCCCAAATTTGTTTATAATTTCTCTCTACATATGTATGCATATTATTTTTTATAAACAACTTGAGTGCAAGTCATAAACCTGAGGCATCTTTATTGATAAATACTTGTATGCCTCCCAAAAACAGAGAAATTTTCTCACACAGAGTTAAAGGATCAAAATCAGGAAGCTGATGTTAATATGGCCCCACTATTTTAGACTTAATTCGTATTTCACCCATTTTCTAATAATTCCCTTTGTAGAAAAAAAAAAAAAAAAATATATATATATATATATATATATATATATATATGATTCAAAACCCAAAGCAGGACCACATAGTACATTTCTTTATAAATTCTGTCTCCTTAGATCTGGAATCGCTGCTCAGTTTGTCTTTTGTGGCCTTGACATTTTTGAGAACTACAAACCACTTTGTGATGTTTAATTTTATAGGTCAACTTGACTGGGCCACAAGATGCCCAGGGATCTAATTAAATATTATTTCTGGTATGTCTGGATATGTCCATGAGGTTATTTCTGGGAGGGATTAGCATTTGAATTGATGGAACTAAGGACAACAGATGGCGCTCCCCAATGTGAGTGTGCATAACCCAGTCTGTGGAGAGCCTGAGAAGAGAACAAGCTGGGGAAGGTTGGATTTGCTTTCACTCTCTCTGGTTGGGCTGGGACATAGATCTTCTGCAACATGGTGCTCCTGATCCTCAGGCCTTCAGACTAGGACCAAAACATACACCACCAGTCTTTCAACTCTTAGAACTATTCCGCAGCTTACCAAGATCCAGCTTGCACATGGTAGATGATGGTTTCATGAACCATAATCATGGAAGCCAGTTCCTCGCACTTTTCTGTGAGAATGTGTATGTGTGTGCATGTCTCCACTCTTCACAGTTTCCATGAAGACCCTAATTTGTGATTATTTTGTAAAACATATCTCCATTTGCATTTGTCATGTAGAAACATAAGACCACATTTCTTCATGGCCAGATTATGCATTTTCCACAGGAATACCAGAAAAGTGAGGTTTTACCTTCTTAGTATATTTTATCAGGAGACACAGATATTGATTTGTCCAATTATTAATAGCAACTTTGATTATCTGGTTAAGGTAGTACAGTTACTATTTTAAATTTCTGATGGCTGTGTAAATTATGCGTTCCCCACCCCATTAGAAAATAAACTCCACCAGTCAGGAACAACAGCTTCTTGAGTTTACCAGAACTCAGAACAATACCTTCTCATAAATATACTCTGACTTCATAATGAATGAGTCATTTATATGACTCATATAAATGAGTAGTAGATGAAAGAGACATTTAGCAAGCACAGCAGAAAGTGGATAAAAGCAAGTAAATTATTTGCCCAACTAAAGTGAAAACTTACATCCACAAATAAACCTGAACACAAAAGTTTATATATATATATATGTTTATATATGTATATATATATATATATATATATATATATATGTTTTTATTTTTTTGGATACAGAGTCTCACAAGTGTTGCCCAAGCTGCCCTAGAACTCCTGGACTCAGGCCATCCTCCCAAGCCTCCCAAGTATCTGGGGCTATAGACATGCATAACCATACCCAGCTCACACAAATGTTTATCATGGCTCTGTTCACAATTACCGAGAACCAAAAGCAAGATGTCCTTCAATCGGTGAATGAATAAAGAAACTTGGGTCCATCTATTCAATGGAATGCAATTTAGCAATATAAAGGAATGTACTGCTAAGCTATTATAAGACATGGCTGAATTTCAAATGTGTATTACTCAGGGCTGGGGTTGCAGCTCAGTGGTAGTGCGCTTGCCTGGCATGTGTACGGCACCGGGTTCAATCCTTAGCACCACATAAAATCTAAATAAATAAAATAAAGGGATTGTGTCCATCTACAACTACATTTAAAAAAATGTATTTCTCAGTGAAAAAATTATAATCTAAAACGGTGGGATGATTCCAGCTGTATAGAATTCCAGAAAAGGCAAAACCACACAGATAATACAATGGTCTTTGGTTGACAGGGGGTCTACAAGAAGGGAATGTGGCCAGGAACAACATGCATTTGTCAGAACCCAAAGAACTTCACAACACCAATGAATGCAAATTTCAAAAAGTCATTTTGGAGATCAGGAGAGGGCTGAGAAGAATGCAAATGTGAAAAAACAAACTAACATCAACACCAGTGTAGAAAACAACTTCACTAAATGTGATTGGGAAAATGGTGGCATCATAAGTAACTCTGGAAAGAAGAAAAGTCCATTAGACCATATGGGAAAGACACTGTTCAAAAGCACTACAGTTGGTACAGCTCTATCATAGGTGGGTACGTATGGGTTCATGATCCTGATTTTTCCATATATGCATACTAGAAAATGAACTATTAAGTAAACGCAGGGAGGATGATTCAAGCCAGGTTTCTATTAGACTGGGAGTTAAACAATAAGCAAGGGGAAGAGATAAGAATGATAAACATGATGATGGATGGCAGCTGAAGATATCAGTGTGAATTTGTGTTGAATACAGATATAGTAGGCTACATACAAAAATATAGATATGGATTCATGTGGATATAATTATGCATAGGTTAGTATACACACAGATAAAGGTTCCGTCATCTGAGTGGGATTAGAAATACTGCCATTTCAGGAAAAAAAAAAAAAATCTGACTATAGTATAGATTACAGTAAATAATCTATCAATATTCTATTAGTTTAATTATTAACTAGCATTATCTACTATATAATATTACTAATTATTACAAAGATGCTGTAGTAATATAAGGTGTCATTGATAGGGGCAGTTAGGTACAGAGATCATGGAGACTCCCTGTACCATCTTCACTTTATTTCTCTAACTCTGAAGCTGCTCTAAATACCAAAATTCATTTTAAAAAAAAACTACCAAATAATACAACAAATTTTGCTTGACGCTCAAGCAAAATTTCACCTGTTGGGAAAAAGATTAATCATCTGTCATTGAAAGTACAGCACAAATATAATCAACACACGTCTCAATAATGCTTTTTTTTTTTTTTTGCGGTACTGGGGATTGAACCCAGGGCCTTGTGCTTGCAAGGCAAACACTCTACCAACTGAGCTATATCCCCAGCCCTCAATAATGCTATACATAGAAAATAAACTATGTCACTTGGTTACCTGGGCTGATCCTAAAATGAAACCATTCTGAAATTATATAATTTGGGAGGAAAAATATATCTACTTTCTGACAAAACAAAAAGAGCATAAAACTCACCATCCTAACAAGCACCAATAACTTGATACATATTGATTAAACCAGCCTTGGCTAAGGAATACAGAAATTGGAATGCATATGGCGCCTGTTCTATCACCACCATCAGCCCATCAGGCAGCCAGGCAAAGTGCCGACTCAAGGGTAGGCTTTGAACCCAACCCTACAAAGGAACCTCTGACCCTTGACCCCAAAGATGTAAGCTATTCTTCTACCATCACAGTTCCTGTATAAGTAGATGGTCCTTTAGATACCCCTCTGCCTGACCAGATCCCAACTGATTACCACAGTAAGAGATAAGAAGTCAAAATATGGAACCCAGGTGTCTGCTGCCCCTGTTAACACAGAAGAGTCTTTAATTGCTTGGAATCCCTTCAAGTGGCTTTTTTTTTTTTTTTTAACATTCTCTAGGAGAAAGAAGATAAAAACTCAAGCCTTGGGAGCTGAAATTACTTTGTAAATTACTTGGGAGCTTTAGTGTCAGAACCCTAGAGGCCTTGAAAAGAAATGTGAAGAAAGGAATGCTTGCTCAGAAACTGCAGGTAACTATGAAAACAGGGTGGGCATCTCTACTTCTCACCCCTTGAGCGCTCTTCTCTGATGGCCTTCTGGAATTATGATGCCATGAGTGTCAGTGGTATCATTCTGTAAAGGGTAAATTCAATTTTAAGAAATAGAAAAGCTTCAGTGATACATCCAGAAGCTATTAATGGGGGGAACATAGGGGTTACTGCTGCCAAGGGAATGGTTTAAACTCATTGCATCAGCAACTTATCTGGAATACTGTTAACAGGAAAAAAAAATCAGAGATCTTTCTCCTTTAAAAAGAGGCTGAAGGATCTCTAACTATGTGGATTTCACTTCATAGTTTAAGAAGGCGGCACTGAGCAGTGCATAGCTGGTCAACTGATCAGACGTTACAGCTACCCGGGGAGTTTAAAAATCCTGATATTCTTTGGTCAAAACACATTACATACTAAATATTTGTAAATTTTACTGTATGTAAATTTTACCTCAGTAAAAGAACTGCCAATAAATACTAAACTTCAGTTAATAGATACTTTTTTCATAATCACATGGCATTCGACAATTCGGAAACAACTTTGTGTCCACTAGGCCTTAGCAAATGAATGCATATATGTGTCCTGTGACCTTGAATAGCATTTTGAAATATTGTTGTTAGCTCAGATAAGTATATAAATAAAAAATATGTATAAACAAATAGAAAGTAAGTGGGTATACAAGAATGGACAGACAAAGGTATTCTAGTCCTTCCTATGGATAGAGCCTAAAAGTAACAAAAAACCACTACAAATAACACCTAGAGACCAGATCATTATTTCAAAATCTCATGCTGGATTGAAGGAACCAGAGCCTCTTAAAGAAATGTTTGATACCAGGACTTGAGAGGCACAGGACCTCTTGACCTACCAGAAATATTAAGGTTGGGATATGTCAAAAGGATGCAGGAGCCAGCTTACAGAGCTCAAGTCAACTGAATCAGGGAGGATTAGATGGTGAAGAAACAAAATTCAATAACACCATAACTTTATGGCTTATACAGAAACAAGGAGGGAATATAGAGGAAGATCTTTATTTTATTATCAGTCTTATGATGGATTCAGGCAGGAATCATCAGTGGGTAACCATTCATGGTATGGAGAAGGTGTACCCTGACACATCCAGATGGTAGCCCCACAGAAATTTATAGAAACTGGAATTAGTCATAGCTCAACTCAGTTTCTGAAAGAATTAAAGATGGTAACATACTCCATCCGACTACTACACGTAAGCTAATCTTTTCTCAAAAAACTTCATCTGGATCTGATAAAATTATTATATAGAATAAAAAAATATTTAATAAAAAAATTTAATAAAAAAATCATTATCCATGACAAGAAATAATAATCTTCCATGAAAAATCAAAAAGCTGAGCAGAATGGAGCAGAATAAAATAGACAACAGAAACAGTTCAAGACATGATCCAAAAATTAGAGTAAGCAAAGACATTAAAATAAGTATGATTAATATATTTGAAAAATAAAATAACTATAATTAAAATATTTGAAAAAATAAAATTATATGATAGTAAATAAAAATAATTTAGCCTAAAGACTGGAATAATAAAAATGAAATTCAAGAATTTAAAAATGTTTAAAACTAAGAACATGAAAGCTCTAACAGAGTAGATATTAATAGAAAGGATCCATGAATTGGAAGAGTTAATAGGAAATACACAAGTAGAATCAAGGAGAAAGAAAACAGAAAAGTAAGTGGAAAGACATCCTATTTTAACAGATGGGAAAAGTTAACACTGCTACAACATCCATATTAACCAAAGCAATCTACACATTCAATGCAATCCCCATCAAAATGGTAAAGGTAGTTTTCATAGAAATATATATATATATTCATATTTCATAGAATGAATATATATATATGTATAAATTCTCAAATATTTGTGTGACACCACAAAAGTCCCCAAATAACTAGAGGAAATTGAACAAGAATGACTCTGGAGACATCATAACTCCTGATTTCAAACTGTATTACAAAACTATAGTAGCCAAAGCAGTACAGCACAGACCACTGGAACAGAATGTAAACCCTAGCAATAAATCCATGCCGTATGGTAAACCAATCTTTGGCAAAGGTGCCAAGAAGAGCTAATGGGATTAGATAATATCTTTAATAAATAGGGTTGATATCTGAATGAAATAATAACTAAATAAAAAAATGAAATTGGATTTCACTTTATTTCATACACAAAAATCAATCCAACAGAGAGTATATAAGACAGGAAGGTATAACACTCCTAGAAGAAAACACAAGAAAAAAGCTCTCTGACATGAGCAAAGGCAAAGCTATTTTGAGACATGACACCAAAGCACAGACCACAAACGCCGAAAGAAACAAGTACAACTAAAAAGGTTTTACACAGCAAAGAAAACAATTAGCAAGTGAAAAGGTACCCACAGAATGGGAGGAAATATTTGCAGACCTGGTATCCAAGAAAGGAGTGATATTTAACATATGCATGGAACTCAAACAAGTCAATTGAAAAAAGCCAAATAACCCAATGTAAAAACAAGCAAAGAATCTGAATAGATATTCTCCCACAGAAAATACACAAAGGGTGGACAGATACATAAAAATATGCACACCACCACTAATCATCAGGGAAATGCAAATCAAAACCACAATGGAATATGACCTCACACCTGTTAGGATTTATTAAAGACATAAACAGTCACAACTACTGGCCCTGTGAAGAAAAGGAAAATCCTCATACACTGTTGGTGAAAACGTAAACTGGTGCAGCTCTTACTGAAAACAGTATGGAAGTTTCTCAAAACATTATCTAGAAATCTCTGTTCTGGTTATATTTCCAAAGGAAATGAAATTGGTAAATCAAAGAGATATCTGTATTTCCTTTTATTATAGTGTTATTCACAGTAGCCAAAATACAGAAGCAACTTGAAAGTCCCTTGATGGATGAATGGATAAGAAAAATGTGTTACACATACACACAGAAATATTATTCAGCCTTAAAAAAGAAGGAAATATTGCCATTTGCAAGAACATGAATGAACCTGGAGCACAATGTACTAAGAGGAAACACCCGGAGAGACAGGAATAAGCCAAAGTCAAAAAGAACAGACACGACATAATCTCACTTATTTGTGGAATCTAAAAAGAAAGGACTGAACACATAGGAACAGACAACATAATAGTGGAAATCAGGGATTGGACACAGGTAAGGAGCACAGGACAAGGGAAAGGGGAGACACTGGTCAAAAAGTATAAACTTTCCAGTTGGAGATGTGGCTCAGTGGCAGAATGCTTGCCCAGCATGCATGAGGCCCTGAGTTCAATCCCCAGAATAAAAAAAAAAAAAAAGAAGAAACTTTCAATTTTAAGATCAATAAATTCTGTACCCTAATGTACAACCTGGAAACTATTATTAATAATAATGTTTTGTAGACTTGAAAAATTTGTTGAAAGTAGATCTTAAGTTCTTAAATGTTCTTACCATACCATGCCACCCTCCAAATATAAGTGATGAAAATGTTTGTATTTTTAAAAATAAATAAAAAGAAAGTTATAGAGGAATAAAATAGAAAGAAAGGTGGGGTGGATCTCATGAAAATCAAGGGAGATCAGAAGAGGAAAGGGAGCAAGGGGGGAAGAGGGGGTGCTGGGGAGTGATATTGAGCAAATTATACTGTCATATTGTGTGTATGCATGAATATGTCTCAACAAATCCCACCATTATGTACAGTTATGATGCACCAAAAAAAAAATGTGGAACAAAAAGAAATGAAAAGAAAGTGCCCTAAAAGACAAGAGAGAGAGACAGACAGAGAGAGAGAGAACATCAGAGTGCTTAAATGTACAGGAGAGAGTAGAACAGAAGCAATATTTGAAGATATAATACCTGAGAATTTTCTTAAATCTGAGAAAGATTTTTTAAATCCACAGATCAAAAAAAAAAAAAAAAAAAAAAAAAACAAAAAAACTCAAGTTAGTAAAACTCAAAGAAAAAGAAATCTAAATACATCATAAAATAACTGCTGAAAATCTAAAACAAAGAGGAAAAATCTTCAAAATAACCAGAGGGGAAAGAAAGGACACACCACCTTCTAAAGATGAAGTACATGTCTGAGAGGTGACAGGAGAATCAATGAGATAATGAATGACATATTAAAAGTACTGAAAGTAATGAATTTCAACCTAAAATTCTACACCTGATAGGGTATACTTCAAAAATAAAAACAATGACAACAACAAGGAATTCATAATCATATCTCTGTTAAAAATAACACTAAGATAAGTTCCTCAGACAGAAGATAAATGATCCCAGATAAAAATGCAGACACTTCACAGAAGAAAAAATACAAATGGCCAACAAATGTATGAAAAAATGTTCAACATCTCTAGCAACAGAAAAATGCAAATCAAAACTACTCTAAGATTCCATCTCACTCCAGTCAAAATGGCAATTATCAAGAATACAAGAAACAATAAATGTTGACTAGGATGTGAGGAAAAGGATACACTCCAACATTGCTGGTGGGGTTGCAAATTAGTGCAACCACTCTGGAAAGCAGAATGGAGTTCTTCAGAAAACTAGGAATGGAACCATGATTTGACCCAGCTATCCCACTCCTCGGTATATACCCAAAGGACTTAAAATCAGCATACTACTGTGACATGGCCACATCAACGTTCATAGCAGTTCAATTCACAATAGGTAAGCTATGGAACCGACCGAGATACCCTTCAATAGATGAATGGATAAAGAAAATGTGATATATGTACACATGGAATATTACTCAGCCATAAAGAAAAACGAAATTATGGTATTTGCTGGTAAATGGATAGAACTGGAGAATATCATGCTGAGTGAAATAATTCAATCCCAGAAAAACAAAGGCTGAATGTTCTCTCTGATACTCGAATGCCAACACACAATAAGGTGGGGTAGGGAGGGGAGAATAGTAGTTCATTGGATTAGACAAAGGGGAATGAAGGGAAGGGATGGGGGATGGGAACAGGAAAGACAGTAGAATGAATTAGACATAACTTTCCTGTGTTCATATATGAATACATGACCAGTGTAACTGCACATCAAGGACAACCACAAGAATGGGAAGTTATATTCCAATGTATGTATCATGTGTCAAAATACATTCTACTGTCATGTGTAACTTAAAAGAATAAAAAAAATTTTTTAAATGCACATGTTGAGAGTGAAAGAATATCAAAAGATATAGTACACAAACAATAACCAAAAGAGAGAACACTACACTAATATCAGACAAAAAGTCAAAAATTATAGCAAGAGGGGCTTGGGTTATGGCTCAGTGGTAGAGCACTTGCCTGGCACATGTGAGGCACTGAGTACAGTCCTCAACACTATGTAAAAATAAATAAATAAAATAAAGGTACTGTATCCATCTACAACTAAAAAGTATATAACAAAGAAGGACACATGTAATGATATGAAGATCAATTCACTGGGAAGATATAACAATTACATACATATTATACAGCACATCAGAGCTCCAAAGCATATGAAGCAAACATTGACTGGACAGGATAAATACATAGCCCTATAATAACAGGAAGAGACTTCAATACCTGACTTTCAAACTGGGTCCAATAGACAGAAGATCATTAAGATAAAAGAAGACATGAACAACACCACAGACCAATCAGACCTAACAAACTACAGAGCTCTCAACTCCAGAACGGCACAAAGTCACCTTTTACTTAAGTACACATGGAACATTCTCCAGGTTAGACCACAGATTAGGTCACAAAACAACTTTTAAAAACTAAAACCATATGAAACCCTTTCTCTAATCACAACAGAATGAAACTAAAAATCAATGTCAACAGTAAAACTGAGAAATTCATATTAAAATGCAGAAATTAAATAACACAAACAACCAATGGATTAAAAAAGTCAAAAAGGAAATCAGAAAATATCTGAGACAAATGCATATGAAAACATGCCATACCAAAACTAATGTAGTGCAGCCAAAGCCGTGCCCAGGGAGACACATACCTATAGACACTTACAATAAAAAGGAGGTATCTTCAGGCACAGGGGCAAGCCCTTAAAAATCCAAGTTACTGAGGAAGCTGAGGCAAGAGGATCATGAGTTCAAGGCCGGCCTGAAAAATAGTCAGATTCCATATCAAATAAAAAAGGTCTCAAATCAACTACCTAACTTTATACCTGAAAGAAAACAAAATCAAGAAAAAAAAAATTAAAGACCAAGCTAGAAGAAGGAAGGAAACAATACAGATTGGATGTGAGATAAAGAAATGAAACAATCAGTAAAGAAAATCAATAAAACCAAAAGTTGGTTTACTTAAAAGATTGATCAAAAATATGGCAAATACTTAGCTGGATTAACAAAGAAAAAAAGAGGGCTCAAATACTAAAATCAGACATGACAAAGGAAAGAACCATTGATACTACTGAATAAAATGGATAATAAAACAGTACTACAAACTCCACACTAAACATGAGAAAATTAGCCTAAGTGAAATGGACAAATTTCTAGAAACACATAAACTGTCAAGACTTAATCAGGATGATATTAAAATCTGAACAGACTGTAACTAGTAAGAAGAGTGAATTGGTTTTAAAAAAAAAACCACCCAACAAAAAATGCCAGGACCAGATCACTCTATCTATGAATTCTACCAAATATTTAAAGAGGAATTTGTGCCAATCATTCTAAAACTCTTCTGAAGATTTGAAAAGAACACTTCCTAATTTACTTGATGAGGCAAGCATTACTTTGCTACCAAAGATACAGAAAGACACTACTTATAAATATTGATGTAAAACTCAACAAAATACTAGCAAATTGAACTTAATAGCAAACTAAAGGATTATATACCATCCTCAGGTGGGAATGCAAGGATGGTTCAATATGTGAAAATCAAGTAATGTTACACTCTACATTAACAGAAGTTGTTCACCAATGACATCATCTTATATCTAAAGATTCCATACAAACAAAAAGTTGTCAGTATAAATAAATTCAGCAAAGTTGCATGACACAAAAACAACACTCAAAATCAATTTCAATATACTAACAATCCAGAAATAAAATTTAAAAGTAAAATTATTTATACCAGCATCAAAAATAATGAAATAAAATGTCAAATGTTTGGAGTGATGAATATAGCAATTACCTGATCTGATACATCGTATACATGTATTAAAATATATATCTCATAAATATGCATAAGTATTATGTGTCAAATAATTTTTTAAAAAATAATTAAAAATAAAAATGAAAAAATACAAGTAAATTTAACAATGAAGATAAAACATTGTACACTAAAGATTACAAAATGTTGCTGAAAGAAATTAAAGCACACACAAACAAATGGAAAAATATCCTGTGTTCCTGGACTTTAGAAGACATTATATTGTTAAGATGTCAGCATACCCAAAACAATCTACAGATTAAATACAATCTTCATGAAAATTCAAAGATATTTCTTGACAGAAATAGAAAATTCACCCAAAGATTCTTATGATATCTCAGTGAATTCCAAATAGCTAAAATCATTTTGAAAATAAGAATAAAGTTGGAGGTTATAAAATTTCTGATTTAAAATTTGCTATAAAGTAGAACAAGCAAAACTTCATAGTACTGGTATATAGACAGACATGTAGACCAACTGAGTAGCCACCCAGGAATGAGCAAGGGTGTTGAGACTTTGGAAAGGAGAGTCTTTAACAGACGCTGCTGAGAAAACTGGATCTCTAGATGTCCACAGACTGAAATTGGACCTTCACCTTACACCACATACAAAATGAGCTTAACAGGTCAAAAGTCCTAATTGTAACAGCTGAAACTACAAAACTCCTTCAAGAAAACTTAGGGGAAAAAGTTTGCAATCTTGAATTTAGCAGTAATTTCTTGGAAATTACTTCAAAGGAGGAGGCAACAATGACAACAAGATACACAAACTGGACTTCATCAAAATTGCAAACTTCTGTGCACGGAAGGACACTATCAGCTGAGAGAACAGGCAATCATGGCATGGGAGGAAATGTTTGCAAATGATGTTATCTGTTTAGGGGCTGAACTCCAGAATATAAAAAGTAATTCCTACTACTCAACAACAAAAACGCCAAATCTTGATTTTTAAAAAGGATCTGGAGGAACTGAATGGAGATTTCTCTTAAGAAGATATATACGTACAACCATAGAAATCAAATGATGTACCCCATTTGTGTACAATGACTCAAAATGCAGGCTGTAAAAAATTAAAAATTGAATAAATAATTTTTTAAAAAAGAAGATATACTTTGGGGCTGGGGTGTGACTCAATGGTAGAGTACTTGCCTAGCATGTGTGAGGCACTGGGTTCGATTCTCAGCACCACATATAAATAAATAAAATGAAGAATTCATCAACAACCAAAAACAATAGTTAAAAAAAAATAGAAGAGGGGCTGGGGAGATAGCTCAGTTAGTAGAGTGCTTGCCTTGTAAGCACAAGGCCCTGGGTTCGATCCCCAGCACCAAAAAAAAAAAAAAAAAAAAAAAAAAAGAAGAAGATATACTAATGACTGATATGCACAGAAAAATGATCACCATCATTGGGGAAATGCAAATCAAAATTATGAGTCAGGTACATTTCTAGAAGTCAGGACAAAGAGTTAAATAAAACAGATCATCGCTTATGTCTTCTTGGAGCTTACCCCTACAGGAAACAATAATGAACAATAATCACACACAAACAAAAGTGTGTGTATACGTCTGGATACACATATGTGTATGTATAAAATTTGCAGGGAATTAAGTAGTGACCTATACCAAGGAGGAAAAAATAAAGAATTGGAACAGCAGATGTAGCTAGGATGAAAGTGGTGAAATTATATAGGTAGTCAAAGTATTTTCACTGAAAAGGCAACATTTGGGGTGACCTATAAATAAAGGGAAAAAGGAAGGCCAATAGAAAATACACACGCACGTATGTGTACACACACAAACACACACACACACACCCCTCCATATATTTATGTACAAAAATATCAAAGCATCCCTTCCTTCACTGAGAATGAATTACTACCCCCCTACAACCCCATGCCCAAAAAGCATACCCAGTTAAATGGTGCTTAGTAACATTGTTGATTTGGACTCTGTGACAGGATCCTTATGCTGCATAGGAGCTGTTAGAGTCTGTGGCCTTACAAGGACCTCACATCAAATAGCCGAGGTTGAAGTAAAGTGGTTAGGATTTACACTGAATCAAATGGGGAACACTGGCAGGGTTTGGGCAAAGGAAAGACATGGTTTAACTTCCTAAAAATCTCCCTTTTACTTCTAAAATGAGCTTTCCTGAGATGTAAGGAAAAAGGAGTATTTGGGCCACCTCCATGTCTCCTGGAATATCATGGCAACTGGAGACATCACCTCTGTACTCCAGGAGCACAGGACTTTGAACCAGCTCACTGGTGCATAAACTGGTGAAGAAACTGAAAAACAACTGAACCAGCTCAAACAGCCAGTATTCAAATATCACTTGGATGGTAATCTCTTCCTTTCTCAGCTACGCTATCCCTGCATCTCATTTCCATCTGCTCTGTTCTGTTTGCAAGGAAATGTATGCGAAACCAACAGTGGGTGGGCGTCTTTAGCTTTGAAAACCAGCCTGCCATCTAGAAAAGTGGAGTTAATTACGTCTATGAAGTGACTGATAAGCCCAGGGAATCTACTTTTGATGGTGCTAATACATCAGCTTTATTGTGACAGGATTTTGTTGGTCTCTTGATGAGACACTGTGTAATACACAAAAGGCAAACTTGGAGCTTAGAAATGTCAAAATAGCAGCCCACCGAAGGAGCTATGACATCTTAATGAGCTATTTCAGGAAGCTCACTGCTCTGACAGTATGATGGACCGTATTTTTATGTAGTGTTGAGTTCTTCAAGCTCTCAGTAGAAGACACTTGACTCCTTTTGTAGTTGATAGTTTGCAGTCTTTTTTTAGAAGGGGAACTAAAAACAAAACAAAAACTTAGCATTTCTTGATTGGGCTCATCTTCACCTTTATTATTATTCTCCAGCTAACCAAGAGTCATGTGGCTTCCCACAGAACTATATTGTGGTTACTTCCTTGTCAGGAAGCTCTGAATTCACCCATTATCTTGGCTACATACAGTCAACAAGGGAAACAGAGCCACTTCCAACTGCTTCCTCTCCTGGTGCACATCTCTCAAAAGTATTTATCCATAAAAACCATTCCTTGGAGAGAGAAATACAATAAAGTCTTTTTTTGTGTGGATTTTAAGGAAAAAGGCAATAATTAGTTCCTCTCCGGTGGTACATGGTAGATAAAATAATACTTCTTTCCCTTCCCTTAAAATTTCCATAGCCAGATCTCTGGAGCCTAAGAACAGGGTTATGTTAAATAGCAATAAAGGGGGAGAATACTTTATAGATGCAATTAGAGTTACAGATCTTAAATTTGGTAGATTATCTTAGATTACCTGAGTAAATCTAGAGCAATAATATGGTCCATTTAAAGTGAAAAGGGAAGGCCCAAGAGTGAATGAAACAAATATGCCAACAGAAAGAGTCTGGAAAGACTGGAGACTCAGAGGAACTGGATCCGCCATTGCTGGCTTTGGGGATGGAGAATGGGGGATCAAAGGTCAAGGTGTCAGGGCTGACTCTGGAATCTAGGGACCTTATTACTGTAACTACAAGGAACCAATGACCAGGAGGCTCCCAAGAGCCTCCAGAACCACAGAATAAGTTACATCCTGGTTTTAGCCCAGTGAGATTCATATTAGACTTGTGACCTACAGAGCTATGAGGTAGTACATCATTTGTGTGTGTGTGTGTGTTTTAATATTTTTGGTTGTGGACTGACACAATACCTTTATTTTGTTTATTTACTTTATGTGGTGCTGAGGATGGAACCCAGTGCCTCCCATGGGCTAGGCAAGTGCTCCACCACTGAGCCACAACCCCAGCCCCATTTGTGTGGTTTTAAGACACCAAATTTATGGTGATTTGTTAGAGCAGAAACAGAAAATTAATTCATGGCCCATAAAAAGCGTGAATGGAAGTTATTCCGTGAAATCAGAAAAGCATGCCAATACAAAAGTAAATTCACACACTGGAGCATTCTCTGCCCACTTCCTTTTGCCAATTTATATAATTATATAAGTGTGGAGGTGGGGTATGGGGGGTGGGGGGGAGAGAGAGAGAGAATGATTTCTAGAGTTATGGACTGTCTTAGTCAACTTTTTTGCTGCTGTGACTAAAAGACCTGAGAAGAACAACTTTATCTGGAGGCTCACCGTTTCAGAGGTCTCAGTGGATGGTGGGTTTCATTGCTCGGGGCTCGAGGTGAGGCAGAACATCATGGCGGAAGAGTGTGGCAGAAAGAAGCTGCTCATGTAATGAGCAGGAAGCAAAGACAGACTCTGCTCACAAAAACACAAAACATATACCCCAAAAGTATGCCTCCAGGGACCCACCTCCTCCAGCCACACCCCACTCACCTTCAGTTTCCACTCAGTTAACCCCAGCAGGGGATTAACTCACTGATTGGGTTAAAGCTCTCATAACTCAATTGTTTCTCCTCTAAACCTTGCACTGCCTCACATATGAGTTTTGGGGGGACACCTCACATGGAAACCATAATGTATGATACTGTCATGCCACTCAACAGGCACACACCAGAGGGAACTTGCACCTGAGGCTCACCAATGAGTCTCCTGCCCTGTGCAGTTCTCACAGAATGAGCATCCTCTCACACTGTGTGCGATGGGGAAGTGTGATACCAGCATTTAAAAAAAATTTTTTTTCAGAATAAAAATGGCCCTCAAGTACAAGCCCCACACATCAGTTGGCAGTCAGATACAGAAAATATGACTCATTCCGATACTGAAGGAAAAGCTGGCTGTCTTGGGCTACATACTACTTATGCTGTGTGCTGGCAGACATCTCGCTAAAAAGCTTTGAAGAGTAATTCCCAAATAAATTTTTATATTAGAAACCTAACCTCAGGTAAAAATGACTCCAATTTAAAGATAAATGACCAGAGAGAACAGAAACAGCATCTCTTACTCATAGATATCTCCAACAGTGAACTTTAAGAAAAATTCAATTATTGCTATTGGTCATAGTCCTATAGAGACCCAGCTGCTAGATTCACCAGATGCCAAGAATGAATCTTGACCTGGAGATCCCTTTCACATCTATTCACAGCCAAGCTGTCTGGCCAGGCCATTAGAATCCCAGACCTGACTGCAAATAGCCCTTCCCCATTTATTAAATGTAAAAGGTGTTAAATGTTATAGGCAGCCCCCAACCATCTCCTGTGCTCAAGTTTAAACCTCTGCTACTCCAGACCACTGATGTTTTCCCAACAACTGGCCGCACAGTTGCCTGAAAGTGCACCATAAGTTGTGAACGAACAAAGACTAAAATGACTATCGACCAGGAAAACCTTAAGGAAAAAAATGCTCTAACATGCAAAGGAGTTTATCCTTTCAACTACAAAATCTCAGCTACGCTGATGAACAGGAGGAAATATTTCAGAACAAAGAATTTTCTGAACAGCCTACAAAACACATTTCATCACCATGATGCTTTGTTTGGAAGCAGGAAATCACATTCATCATGGGAATGATCTCAAGGACAATGAAAAGATATTCTCATTCAACCCCTTTCATTGATTGTGGGTAAAACTTAGTCTTGAAAAGTTTGAGTAGCCAGGCATGGTGGTACATGCCTGTAATCCCAGCAGCTCAGGAGGCTGAGGCGGGAGGATCACGAGTTAACACACACACACACACACACACACACACACACACACACACACACACAGTGTCTTTTAAATACTCTCTCTGGAGGTATCACAACTGAGATCCTCCCATGCAGAACTTTATGCCTTTGTCTTGGTCTAATTGTTATAATCTGAGATGAACTGCTAAATAAGAATGTACATTAATGTATACGCATTTTTTAATACTTAACCACAGTCCAGCATTAATCCAAGAGCTCACAGGTATACAAGGAAGTGCAGGATGGAGCCTTTTGAACAGGATGTATTCTAGTCAGTCGCACAAGATAAGCACCATCTAAGTGCAACATAGGAACATGTAGGGGGCAATGATAGCCAAGCAAGCAGACACTGGTTCTATTCAAAATAAATTATTGTTCATAGCAGGCTTCCCAGAGAATGTGACACAGGACCTTAATCTTCATAAAAGTTAGAAGAGGACTCTCTCTGACATTCTACTATTCAAAATGTTTCCTTTGGATGATCTAAATTCACATACACATTGTGCTCCATGGAGCCACCCTCATGTGAAATACACTGACTCCACATGTGAATCTACCAAAAGTGCATGTGTCTGTATACATGCATACATGTGTGTGTGCATATGTGTATATGTGCAAGTGTTGGTGTTTCTAAGTATGTTTTCAGTTATACTGTATGAACACTTAATTCCATCAAGTATGCTTTACCATGCTATATTTTTTAGAACTTTTGACTCTTAATTTTGTTTCTTAATAAGAGAGAATAAGTCTTCATGGAAGCAGCAAGACATAGAAATTAGTCATTGACCTGTGCTCACTGGCAAAGTCTAGGACAAAGTCTGGGCATTTCTGCCTGAGAATACTCCGTCCAGAGAGGCACCTGCAGATAAGAAAATCTCTGGAAGAGTTGATTGTGAAATTCTGCATATCAAACTAATAGTTTTTGGCTGTCCAAATTTCATGCTCTTCAAAATGGGAACCACAATGTTAGTTTGCAAGATTGGTAAGAGGATTGATTGAAATAGCTCATATTTGGTAAATTTGTGATACAACAGCAGATATGTGAGCAAGGCTCAATAAATAGTGAGTGTTATTGGCATTTACCTATAAAATGGAAGACTAATTTCTTTGTTTGCCTTGCTTTGAAAATTTAATAATACAATGTGTGTAAAGTGCCTTAGGTAGTGCCTGGACAATCAGAGACACTAGTTAATTATCAGATTTCTTTTTCTTTTTTTCTATTTTGGCTACCAGGGATTGAACTCAGGGGTGCTTAACCTCTGAGCCACATTCTCAGCTCTTTTTATATTTTATTTAGAGACAGGGTCTCACTGAGTTGCTTAGTCTTTGCTAAGTTGCTGAGGCTGGTCTTGAACTTGTGATCCTCCTGCTTCAGCCTCTGGAGGTGCTGGGATCACAGGCATGCGCTTAGGTTTCTGTTCCCCATTCTTACTCAAATGCATTTTCCTTAGCAATTATTTCAATCAATTCCTAAAACAGTCTGTGGTTCTATGAGAGGAAAGACTATTGTGCTCCTTGTTTTCTTCCCAGAGGTTTGCTCAATATCTGAATATGCTAGCAAGTGCTTAATAAATACTTGTAGGAAAAAATACATAATCAACTAAATGAGTGAGAGCTTTTATAAAGACAAAACCTTGGCATATCAGAGAAACACAGCAACAGTAAACACAAAAGAAAGGCCTCTTTGTTCTTGTTTTCCTTAAATTCCGAAGGATATGCAGCTGTGAAGAAAAGAAGCATCCTCCCGCATCAACCTTTAAATGTCGAACTTTGGCTCACCTCTCCAGGGAAAGACGAGGAATTTACAGCACTCACCCCAAAACGGCTCACCCATGAAAGGTCGTCTGCAACACAGAATCCCATTGGAACCCCATGCTCCGCTCACATTTAATCTCCTTGCCTCATCTTCCTATAATGCAAATCCATGCTTCTGAGCACCCAAGTCCCAGTTATGAGGCTATGTTGGCACTTCTTTAAAAGATGGATATGCCCCTGACTTGGTAAATGTCCACAGTTCTGAAAAAGCCATTAAGGCTGGGTGGGGAAAACCATCTCAGATTTGCCAGGGGAAGCCTGTAATGGATGGAGGACCGGCTAGCATTTCAGTAGAAATGCTGACCTGGGGCCCGTGCTGAAGCTGTCCTGGAAGGGCTGTGTGTGTGCGGGTGAGGGAGAGGGGCTGAGGGCAGCCCTCACTGCTAATCCTGGAGAACAACTTAGTGAGGTACAAACTAAACCAGCACTCGGTCATTTTCAAATTTCCCAGCCCACCGTTACAGATGAATGGGCTGAAAAAAGTGCCCACTTCAAATGCTTGACTTACGTGCAGAAAATACTGACTTAGTATCTCATTCTGGAATTTCTTCACATACTGACTGCTTGAAAAGTTCAACAAATCGTATATTACATTTTAAAAATATCGTCTTGGCATTTACCACTCTGTGATCCTTAGGTTTAAGGGTTTTTCAGGCAAAATTTTTTTTTCATTCAAAAATCTAGTAAATAGATCTAGTAAATAGGCCTGTCATCAAAACAGCAAAGTAATATTAATTATATCATTCAAACAAGGCCACTATAATTCTCTATGTATTACAAGAATAAAAAAGCTCAGAAAACAATAAGTCATGATTCCCTTTTAGAAAATTCAAAACAATTCATGGATGTTTTTAAATATGTCATTCAGAAGGCAGTTTCTGATTCCAGCTAATCAGACAGGCTTCTAATGAAATTCCAAATGAGACTACATTCCACTTTCCATCCTTCGAAAGCATTTGGGTCAATGCCTTTGAGTATAAAACCAAGGCCTACAGCATGAAACATTCAGCCTTAAAATAGTTTAACAAACCACACACAATTGAAGCTCCAAAGTTGATATTGAATTGTTCTTTCCTTTTATTCCCTGCCCAGTGTAAAGAGGTGTGTCATCACATACAGAAACAGTAAGTTACTAAAGATTATAAATGCACACATCTGCGTACGCCTCAAACAAGCAGGGGCTGTTCTCTCCTGCAATACCAACTAGCGAAGCTTTCTTATCTGGTATTGCGTCTTGTACTCCAGAGTCCTTTTCCTCTTCAGCCCTGTGAGGCTCACTCTAGGAATCCTGCATCCAGGAAAGAGATGACAAGCAGGATAAAATCCCTCTTCCTGGCTTTGCATTTCAAAAGCACAGATCTTGCAGGGAACATACACTATGAGTCAGAGCAAGACTTCCCACCTCCCACTCATAAATGATGATTCTCCAGGCAGAGAGGGTACAGGAGAACATGGACACAGTAGAGCTGAGAGGCAGAGTCTGTGTCTTCTAGGCTGAGCCTCAGGCACGGAAGATAATATTCCCAAAGTATCTAAGGCCATGTTTCCTTCAATTAACAACATATTTTTCTGTATTATGTGCCGCGACCAAACTCTTGGGTCTGGCGAGGGGTGAAGGGAGATTGGAAAATAAAGATTCACAGACACAGATCTTGAAGATTAAGCTGGGATGGGGTGGAGCTCTGCTTTCTGATGGAGCTGCAGATCTAAAGAGTCATGCCAGCAGTCTTTATTTATATACTTCTCATTATCAGGTTAAAGACTACGCAACCATTATTCTTTGTATTCAGAAAAGTTACAGAAACTAGGACATCTGTGTAGCTTTTCTGCAGTTACAATCCACAGTTGCAAAGTGCAATCTTAGGAGCTTTGTGTAGCTCTCAAGAAAGTCCATTGTTAAAAGTTACTATAAGGCAGGCAGGAACTGGAGAAGGGAGCTGGTGAAACATTGTGGTTGTCTAGCAATAGAGTTCCTCCCTTCCCAGGAGCTGTGTGCCTGAGATCAAGGTCAGAGCTGAGAGGACTCTTGCTCAGAGCCTCCTCATGCAGGGCATTGCCACAGCAGCTGAGCCTCCTGTGCCCTTGCACAGGAACATTCCCAGGCACCAGGCATGCCACAGCCATGAGGTCATCAGAGACCCCTGATCTCAGTAAATACTCTCCCATCCCATCCTCTGTCACTAACTATTCTCCCATCCCATCCTCTGTCACCACTCTCCACAATTATGAAAATCAAAGTCTGGGTATAAGCTCGTCAATACATTTTGGAGAATATGATGTTAGAGGCGTTTTCTTCCTAGCCCTCAAACTAGATGGTAGAGGCCTGGATTTGGAAGGCCAAAAAACAAAGAGAAGATGAATGTGACTTAGAGACTGAGGAACCCTCAAAGTTTCCGCACTTTGACTGCCAAAGAATAATACTCATTTAGATTGATGAGCACAGTCTAAAGCAAAGGCAAATTTAGTGAACATCAGTGTTTCCTTAATTGGACCAACATGTGGATGAATGAATTAAAATACTTGCTTACAACTTATTGTTTCTTACATTAGGGAGACACTATCCTACAGTGGTTAAAAATGTGGAATTGGGGCAAATCCTGAGTTTACTTCGATTCTAATAACTGTTTCATGATCTTAGGTAAGTCATTTGATTACTTAGACTGAGTTTCCTCATCTGGGAAAGAGTGATGGTACTTTTATTGTGAGGATAACAGCAGCACATAAATGGTTAATTAAAAAAAAATTGCTACCCGCTGTGATGTGGCAGTTAATTTTCTCATGCAACTACAAATCCGCAAAACTGCAAATTACCCAGTTTAGTCAAGTCAGAGCAGAAACTGTGGTTTAGAACATACAAGTTGAATATCTCCAAGTACTAGTCCTTCATCTAAAAGTTAAATTCAGCCCCCAATTCCATTTCTTGCAGTCTCCCGGGTTCTGGGCCATGTGGCGAGAACAGGGGATGAATAAAACATGGGATTTGTCCTCAGGAGTTCACACTGCAGTGGGAAGGTGAGACACCCACACAGAGCATGGAAATAACTTGGCGTGCTTCTCTGCCAATGGGGGAGCTATTTAAAGATATTAATAAATAAATGAACCAGGAGCTGAGAGGAGGGACAAAACTCAGAGTGAGCTGGGGTGCTTGAGGAAGTCACAGGGAAGAGGGCGGACACACCTTCAGCTATGAATATTCGGTAGACTCTCTCAGTGTGGAGAAGGAGGTAACTCTGAGCAGGGCAGGTTTCCAGATCGCAGGGAAAACCTGCCTGGGTGAAAGACCTGAGCTGGGGAAGAGTATAAAGATGGGTGTCACACACTTGTCATGGCAATTACCATCTGCGTGCAAAACTGCCAGCGCCGGTCAACCTGTGCATGGGGACTTTCTCTGGCCGCCGCTACGGCGGAAGTGCCACAAGAGCAAAACCCACGCCAAGGAGCTCTCAACCAAGGTGGTTGATGGGCAGAATATACAGTTTCCTTGCCTCTCTGTCGCCCAGGATTTTCCAAGGAGGACCAGTAGGCCACAGTGACAGGTGTGCTATAAATGGAACGTCCTTCACCCAGTCCCTTCCCTTCACTCCCCCATGGCTGTTACCTGGGATGACTTCCTTTCCTAAATGTGCTGTGTGTACCTAAACTCTGATATCGAATCCAACCAAGGTTTGGAAAATGATAGGATTCAGTTCCATATGGCTTTCTTGAGCACCTTCTGTATGCACACCAGGCTCTCCCCATGGATTCAGAGGTGGGTCAGAGGCGTTACCTGACTGATTGTGTTGAAAACTTGAAGGGCATTAAAAATGAATTGCATTGGTGTCAGCTAGATCTTGAACTCCCTAGGGATAAGGATCACGGTTCTCATTATAGTCCCTTACTGTAAATTGGTACAACCACTCTGGAGTTCCAGTATGGAGTTCCTCAGAAAACTTGGAATAGAACCACCATGACCCAGCTTTCCCAATCCTCGATTTATACCAAAAGGACTTAAAATCAGCACACTATAGTGATACAGCCACATCAATGTTTATAGCAGCTCAATTCACAATAGCTAAGCTATGGAACCAATGTAGGTGCCCTTCAACAGATGAATGGATAGAGAAAATGTGGTATATATACACAGTGGAATATTACTCAGCCATAAAGAATGAAACTATGGCATTTGCTAGTAAATGGATGGAGTTGGAGAATATCATGCTAAGTGAATAAGCCAGATCCCCAAAACCAAAGGCCGAATGTTCTCTTTAATATGCAGACGCTGACTCACAATAAGCAGGGTTGGGGAAAGAATAGAAGGTCATTGGATTAGACAAAGGGGAATGAAGGACAGGGAGTGGGGGCTGGGATAGGAAAGATAGTAGAATGAATCAGACATAACTTTCCCATGTTCAAATAGGAATACATGACTCCACATCATGTACAATCACAAGAATGGGAAGTTATACTCCATATATGTATACCATGTCAAAATACACTCTGCTGTCATATGTAACTAAAAAGAACAAATTAAAAAAATCGAATATCATTATAGTCCCTCATTACTTACTATAATTCATGGCACGTATTAAATGCAGTTATTTATTACATTAAAAAAATAATAGTAATATAACATTTTAAAAATCTGAAAACTTTCAATAAGCTAAGCATTTTACAAAACATCATCTCATTGATTCCTCACTCGAATGCTATTGATAGGAATTGTTTTGTCCACTGAACAGATTCCAGAGCTAAGGTTCAGGGAAGCTGTGGCACTAACAAGTAGGTCACCAAACTGGGTTTTGACACAACGAAATCTGATTCCAAATTTAACACCATTAACAGCTACGCTGTCCTGGCCTTTTCTCCCCTGTAGTCAAGTAAGCAGGTTGTAATTAGGGAGAAATGCAAGAAGAAAAATCTCCCTTCATGTCCCCAAGCACTTGGCCTGGGATGCAACCAAAATGTAGCTACTAAGTTTCTTCAAACACTTCCTGGTCCCTAACCAGATATTCGCTTCAGTAGTCCTAAGGCTACTTTCCTAGAAAAGGAACAGCTACATCAAGGAGAGGACGTGTTCCTTCCTTCACCTAATGACAGGAATTCAGAACCCAAGGGACCACAGTGAGAATCTGGTGCCATTACCTCAGTTTCTGGATGGCCAGAGAGAGTGCCAGAGAGATCCTGTGCCACGCCCTCTACCACAGCTGCTCCCCGTGGGCATCTCTTCTACCTAACAAGCAAGGCAGGCTGCTCCTGCAGAACTCCCAGACCTTCACCCGCTCCTGAGCCCTTGGCCCTGAAATAAAACAGGGACACAGAGAATTCAGCCTCATGCATCACTTCAGCCAGGTTTCGCCAGCTCTCTAGAACAAAGCACCATTTCCCAATTGCTTAATGACCCAATTCACCGTAAACTGATACTTCTGCTAAATATACTGAATATGAATTACTAGATGTCACGGCAAAGTCAAATTGCTCTGAAAAATCTCTAAACACTCTTGATATCTATACGGATCTTGAGATGTGTCAGTCATTGTCATTTCAGATGGGACCCTTGCTCTCTGAGCATCAGAGGAGTACAATACAAGGAGCAAGGTGTGGGGAGGTGGTACACAGAAGATAGCAAATAGTGTCAACCCAGGATTGGTTTTGCAAGAACTGGTTTGGTGTCCCTTCCTGTCCTTCAAAGACAAACTTGTTAGCAAAGCTTCCCAGCATCTCTTCAGACCTCCCCACTACCAGTCACCTGGACCCCAGTGCCTTCAAACTGTCCCTGGCATATCAGGAACTCCTGCCTGAAAGTTCCTACACCTGAATCTCCCCTTTTAAGCCCCCCCAAAAAATTTATCCTGCAGCCCATCTCAGCCTGGATTTCCTCTGCTACACCAGGACACAGGGCAATCCTGGCAGGGTATGGAATATTCAGTCTACAAAACAATGGTTTCCAAAATAGAATGTTTAAATTCCGTGTGGTGTGCAGAATGACCCACTGTGGAACAGAGTGAGCAAATACGGCTTCTGTTTATATTCATCTTCTCTTTCATTCTTTTAAGATTTCTACTTTTGATGTATCATTTACAATGTCCTTACTATATCAGCACAGCACATAAACATGTCGGAGGTGCCAGATCTTTTTTTAATAGCAGAACTCGATGGAAAAAAAAAAAAATAAGAAACATGTTCTTAAAATCATCAATCTAGCGAAGAATCATTGGAATACCTTGCTTAAAATGCACATTCCAAGATCCCTGTTGATTTTAGATTGTTATCTTAAGTGGGGCCCTGAGATTTAGATTTTTAATCCCCCACTTTCCCCACCCATGTGATTTTGATGCAATTGCCCCTGGACCCTTCTGAATTAGGATCTGCATATAAAAAGACAGGGCAGTTTGTTAAAAGAAATTGGTATGATCGTTACAAGATTTTAGGCGATGATAATTCATAAGCAAGAACAGGATGCTGATAGTCCTTTAACAGTGGCATTTTAAAGTAATTAATTTCTTCATTTGAAAACAAGGTCACTGTCTCTAAAACTCAAAGCTTGTTAAGATTCCAAAAGTAGAAATGAAGGGGGAGAAAGTCATTTATTCCGGAAAATGAAAACATTAGAGAGAACATGCTGTTCTTTTTTGTATGAGTCCAAATGAATGTCATCTTGACCTGCAGAGAAACTGTTGAAACGTGACAGAAGGAAAGAACTTGAAGCATATTTTGACAGGCTTGGAGTTGAGCTGATGGAGAACCAGGTCTTCCTGGAAAGTGCTGGGGTTTAGGGGAGAGGTCTATTTTCCAGAATAGACCATAGTTTCAGAAGCCAGGCCTTTGGCATTGGAAGCTGGAGGAAATCAGCTAAGGTTTGACATGCCATTCTAAGAACACAGGGACCAGGGAGAATTTAGGGTGTGGTTAGAGGAAGGGGTAACACAGAGGTGCCCAAGAAAGCATGCTCCACCACAAACTCAGGGACATAACACCTGGCTGACATCTGAGGACTCCAGGGGACTCTTGGTTGTAGTGATGGGAACAAATCACCGTCTTGCTGGTCATGGGATACAGGGTGGATTATCAAGGCAGGGCCTCTGGGACAGCAGGCAACAAGAATGCCACAGGTGGGACTAAGTAAAAAACAAGGCAGAATCTCAGCTGCTTGATTTGGAAAATCCAATCTGGGAAATCCAATCAGAAAGAACAGAAAGGTCAACCTGATGTAGCTGAGCTAGGATCCCATGAAAATCCCTTGAGGAAAAGATGGATCTGATGTCCCTTGGTGGACTAGATTTACCCATGGAACTCAACGCAGGTGTTTCTCCAAATACGTTGGTGCTATGTACAGTGCTAAGTGCTGCAATCTCATAGGATGCCACAGAAATCCCCGTCAGTCTTCCGGAACACTGACAGTGGGAAGACAGACATAATTAAATAATCATACAAATGGGAACATGCAGATGTGCATGTCCGACATAGTGTTCCTCCAGGAGGGTGAATCACAGTGCGTGGGGGTAGGGCTGTATTAGTCAGGGTGATCCAGGAATTCATTAGAAGGAACTGGCCCATGCATTATGGGAGCCGAGAAGTCCTGAGATCAGCAGCTGGCAAGTTAGACACCAGAGAGCCAATCAGAAAACCAGTAGTTCCAATCTGAGTCCCAAAGACTGAGAACCAGGAGAGGTGATGATGCAAGTTCCTGTTCAAAAGCCAGCAGGGCCAGGTATGGTGGTGCAAGCTTGTAATCCAGTGGGCTCGGGAGGCTGAGGCAGGAGGATCGTGAGTTCAAAGCCAGCTTCAGCAAAAGTGAGGTGCTAAGCAACTCAGTGAGACCCTGTCTCTAAATAAAATACAAAATAGGACTGGGGATGTGGCTCAGTGGTCATGGTGGCCCCGAGTTCAATTCTCAGTTACCCCTCCTCCACCCCCAAAAAAGCCAGCAAGCTCCAGACACAAGAAAAGCTGGAGTTTCAATCTGGATCTGAAGGCTGGCAGAGGACAATGTCCCAGCACAGGCAGGAGGAGTTGTCTATTCTATGTGGACCTTCAAATGATTGGTGAGGACCACCCATGTTAGGGAAGGCAATCTGCCTTACTCAGTTACTGTCCAATGATGATCTCACCCTCAGAGAGAAAATATATGACCAAATGTCCGGGCATCCTGTAGCCCACTCAAGTTGACAAAGATTTACCATCACAATGTTCTACTCACAAAATTGATGGCTAAGCTAAGATCTAAATGTGAACAGGAGTGAGGCAGGTCCAGATGAGAATCTAGTCTTCTTGGTGGAGAGGCGGGAATAGCATGTGCAAAGGTCCAGTGGTAGAAATAAAGTTTGTATGTCTAGAACATGGTGATGAAAGAGAAGCCCAGTGAATGGTGTAGCTAGAGAAACTGCTGCTTTAAATTAAAGCTAAATAAAATGAGAAGGTTTGGAAATGTTTTCAGCAAAGCAAAAGATGAGAATTTCAGATTTGCAAATGTCCCCCGAATTTGTTGCTGAGAAAAACTTCGAGATAGCCACAGATGGATGAGAGTAATCAGATTGCTGTGAGGATAGTCCTGATGAGGGATGACAGTGGTTTAGACTAAAGAGGTAGCCGTGAACGTAAACAGGTGAGATGCAATTAAAGCGGAAGTCCAACTTGCCACTAACCAGGAAGAATGTCAGAACAGAAAACCAGATGCATCATTAAATGTTTGTCTCATTTTCATTTTTATTTTTAGCCAATAAATAAATAAATATCACTTTGAAAATTGTGTTGTCACATCCATATAATAATAATTACTTGATAGATGTGTGGACACTGCTGTGGAGCAGATCCTACACATGGCTCAAGTGAAATGCCGCTGGTTATATGATCCACATAGTTAAGAGCAAATTAAAGAATACTGTATCTGAAATATTTCTTAACTTTCTTGCCAAAATAGTTAGAATTCTTAAGAGAAATTTCTCAGTGACTTGAGGATTCTGGATTGCACTAGAGGAATTCTTACAAGCTTGTATAGAGAGGTTTCTATCTTGGCCATGGTGCAGAGACAGGAGGTAGAAAGGCAAACAGGCATCAGTGAAAAGCAGGGAGATGATATCAACCAGGTGGTTACCATGACAGCAGCCTAGAAGGTTCAGTGTGGGTCATTTCTATCTGTCCTGAGTTTGCATGTGGATTGTCTCCTTCAAAGTCAATGGCAACCCACCCTCGCCTGCCTCAGTGATTTCCCCTCAGCCTGCTGAGCCACTAGGCATCCTGGTTGAGCTTGAACCCCTAACCATGATGGTGGTATTGGAATCCTGGGTAAAAACCCCTACAACAAACATCCTTCATTAAGCCTCAAGAAGAGATCAAAGTACATGGATAATTTATCGTTTGATCTAATCTAACAGGAGCAGATTTCTCAGGGCAGCCCCATCCATACACGACGTGTACATTTTCAATGTTAACTCCTTTCTCATTCATTCATTCAGCAAATCCTGTGTGACGGGCATAGTACCAGACAAAGGTAATATGGCAGTGTCCATGTGAAGCTAAAGAGAAACAAAGTATTTGTGCAATGACAAAATGAGGAATTTGGTCATTGAGTAAATATCAAAGGTAAGAAGAAATATTATAGAATGTCCCCTTGTGGGCAAATCAGGAACTTTATGAGTTGGCATAAATTTTCAACCTTTTACTTTAAAGAGGAAACAATGCACCTAAGTCCAAAGCCAAGAAAACAAACTGGTCAATTATCTTTTGAGGCATCCTCTTGTTCACCTAATCTGAAGACTCATTACTAATGAGGTGTCAACAGCAAATCAGACTCTAGGAAGGATTTGAACCAGCCTTACCCAGTGACTATAAGGGTGTTAACCAAACATTAAATAAATTACACCATAACTATCATCATGGGTCATTTCACAATTGGAATATATTCAGAGAGGTGCATCATTTCATAGGTGATTTTATCATTGTGTGAACACCCTAAAGTGTACTTACACGAACCCAGATGGTATAGCCTGCTGCTCACCAAGGCTCTGCGGTGTGTGCCTGAGTGTATAGCACAGCCTTTGGCACATAGTTACTACGGGAACAACATGAGATTAAATCAAGTCCAAATAAAGTCAATGTAGTCAAAAGGCCCAGTAAGCATGAGATGCGTGAGGCCCAGGCTGGTATATCATGACAGGCTGTTAAATGGTAAACTTGGCTTTGAACAAAGGCAGGAAAATGCTCTCAGATAAGGATGAAACATGTAGTGTGGTAAATACATAAACCAGGACTACAGTCCTTGGTTGTCAACTGCACACCGTATATAACTGCATGTGCTATGTTTTTAATGGACTAGGTTTGTGCCAGCATCACCACAAGCACATGGATAATATATTGCACTACAAGGTCCTGATGGTTTCAGGGTCACTAGGTGACCCTCTTCAGTTCTCTCATCATCCTATGGGGCCACCATTGCATATGTTGTTGGAAACCTAACCAGGCACAGCTGACGGCACCTTCCACCTGGTATTAAGCACAATGAGTGAAAAGTCCAAGGAGCTCTCACTGCATATGGCAGGAGGTCAGAGAGGAAGAGCAGATAACAGGACACATACAAAGGAGATGAGGATCTCAGGAGAGAACATTCCAATCACACAGAGACCCTGAGAATGGAAAAGTTTGGGGAAACTGAAAAAGGAGAAGGTCCAGGGAACTGGAGTATAGTCAGAAGGTTGAGGACAGGGAGAGTCCCAATTTTTATTGGGAAAGCAACCTTTTTATCATAGTTTCAGCAGCTTTAGAATACCACTTAGATATTCCTAGCTGTTGTCCAGTAAAAGTTCATTAAAATAAGGGCACAGGAGCATTTATTTACAGACATTCTATTTTGAGTAAATTAAAGGTAGACTACTGGAGAATTACATTTCCTAACTTGCTCACAGGAAAATAAATGAGAAATAAAATGCTATTGGTCATTTTCTTTCTGTTTTCTTGCTCTATTGCCTTGTACAAATGCAGTGCTGGAGGCCAGTCAATTCAAAAGTTTGAAGAGCCCTGCTTGGCAAGGATTTCAAGTGCATCTGTATCATATTTGCACCTTTGAAAGGCTAGGACCAGAGTGTTCCTGAAAATGCATCCAATAAGTTTACTAAAGGATATTTGTGCATTTCTCCAGGTTTTAAAAACCATTGAAGGAAAGGGGAGACATGGAAGTCAAGAGAGAAGTGTAGGGAGGGTACACCTGATCCAGGACAATATGTGCATGTATGGAAAGCACACAGTGAACCCCATTAATCTGTATAATAAGTAGGAATGAGTATTAAAATGTAAAGTAAATTTTTTAAAAAAATTTTTTAAATAAAAAGACAGTGAAGTCAGATGCTGTGCTGTACATCTGTAGTCTAGTTACCTCAGAGGCAGGAGGACCATTGGAGAACATGTATTCAAAACCAGTCTGGTCAACACAGCAAGACTCCATTTCCAAAAAAGCAAGAAGAAAAGCCAAGAAGCGTGTTCCTTCAGATCTCCAAAACATAAAGTGAGGATAAAGCTACTTGCAAGCCATTTTCATTCTAATAATTGGGAGAACAGAGTTTAGAAAAGTAAACATGGATCAATCAGGCAACTTACGGCCCTTCCAAATTTGATATGCATTTTAGTTCTTCCCCAAAATACTTTAAAAGCTGGGAATTGTCAAGATGAGGCATGGGCTGCCTTTATCTACATTAATGGGTCAGAATGTGCACTTACTGCTCCTAGAAAATATTTAAACATTTAAAGTTGGCCAAAGAGAGGAAATAATTTTATTTTCCATTAAGCTTGTTTGTGGGAAAATAACAAACTCTTGGCCTCAAAAGTGTTTTTCATTTCCACCAACAAACCTTACCCTTGCCAAATTGTTTTACAATAATTACAGCCTCACAAATGGTTTTTCAACAACACTCAAAGATCCATTTTCCTATGAGTATTCATTTGTATTACAATAGTTGAAAAAACAATGTTAGTTTCGATGGGTCTAAATGCAAACAAACCCGTGGTACAGAAATAGCATTCATTTTCTTGCGTCCGCAGAAAGCAGACTACCGTCTTCCTGAAATTCCCATATGCAGAGTTTTCCACGTCCAGTGGCTTAGAACCATTATCTTCTAATAAATATGGCCGTCCCATTCAATGCTAAATAATGCAATCAATTACTCCTCGCCATACTACTCTATGCTACACTTGGCATAAGCTGTCAATATCCCACCAGCATCCCCTTGACATTTATCCTTCCCAAATTGGGGTCAGCTTTTATCCCAAGGGGTGGCAACTCTTATCCTGAGGGTTTTCCTTGGCTACAGAAGGATGTTCAGCCCTCATTGATGACAGATGGATCTGGCAAGCTTCCAAGTGCAGGCCTTCAGCCAGTGACCCTGTAGGACTCAGATTCCTCACCCTTCCTGGAGGAGGATTCCGAAACATGATCTACCAGTGTCTCCCAAAGAACCCAAGCGATAAACTGCTCTTTCACCCAACCAGAGCCTCACTACCCAACCCCACTGTTGCTTCCTAGTCTACCCCAAAATTAAACCACTACTTGCTTTCCTATCATAGTTTCAAGTATTTAGATTCTGGGAAAGCCATCTGAGGCAAATAAATTTTCTAAATAAGTTTTATGCTGTCACATTTATCCCCCAAAATGCACTTAGAATCTATGCAGAAAATAATGACCTTAAAATTTTCACAGGTGATAACCTCAAAGATATTACATAACGAAATCTTTTTCAATGCCAAACCATGCATGCCAGATCCTGAGGGTAAAAATGGTGAACAGTGTACTCACCCATTGCCTTTAACTAAATATAATCTCGACACCTTGATAATGAAACCCCGATTTCTTCCCTGAGGACTGCAGAAGTGAGAATAGGTCCTGTAATTTGGCCTTCTAATATTAGACCTTAAGAGCTTCCATTTTTCCTGAGTGATTCTGGACCAATGGTGATTACCCTTGTTTGGTATCACAAACTCTCATAAAAATCAGATATTCTTTCAGCAAAATTTAATTATGTAGATGCACATAACACAGGGCATATAATTTCAGAGATTTCCCAGACGTCTAAACCTACACAAGAATACTTGTATTGGGACCCAGGTAAAAACCCATGACCTAGACCAGAACTACCCAATGGAAATATGATGAAAGATACAAGTAATTTTATTTTTCTAATAGTCACATTTTAAAAATGGAAAAGGTAAAATCAAGCTTAATTTTATGTTTTATTTACCCCAATATATCCAAACTGCTGTGATTTCAATATGTCATCAATAAAAAATTGTTAATAAGCTATTCTTACCTTATTTTTCACTGTCTTCAAAATCCAGTGTTATATTTAGTAGGGTAACTATAGTTAACAGTGATTAATAGCATATTTCAAAACAGCTAGAATCGAGTATTTAGAATGTTCCCAATACAAAGAAATAACACATTTGATGTGACAGATATGCCAACTACTCTGATTTCCTTATTATAAACTATGCATTTGTATTAAAATATCACACTAGACCCATAAAGGTGTATACTTACTAATGCTAACTAAAAATAAAAACATATTTAAAAATTTATTGAAAAATCCCAGTTACTACTTCCTTAGTAGAAGAGTTTCTCCAACTGTAGAGTGTTCAAGATTTTTTAAGATAAGTTAAAAAATCTTGAGCACTATAACAATTTAGAAAAATTGTGTAACTTGTCATTATTAATATAGTACAGGTTACATGAAAATCTTGAATCTTACTTATAACAATGTAAATAAATTTGCTGAAATTAAGAGAAGTAAATTTTATGAGACACTTTTTTTAAAATTCAGCATTGTATTTGACATTTATAGCACATCTCGACTCAGCCCATCCTCATTTCAAATGTTCAGTCAGTGCCTATGTCTACTGGCTACCATATTGGACAGTAAAACTCTAAAGTAAGAAGCAGACTCTTTTCCTGACCTTCCTCTGTTCCTTTTTACAATCCTTTTTCCTCTGTTTCTTTTGCCCCTGAAGCATCATCTCACTATGGATACTTTACAACTTCCCACCCCATCTCATGTCAAAAGTCATCATATTCTCTGCTTCCTTTCTGCTGCAAAATGCTCTTAGTTAAATGTCACCAGGGCAAGAAGGTACTCACTCACATTCTAATGGGAAAAGCTAACAAGTTTTAGAACGGGACTGCAAAAGTATTCCACCCATCTATCAACTGATTGTTCACTTGTGATCGTCAGTGCTGAAGAGAAATTCTGAGTCTGCAAATGGACATAGTGGAGATAGCTAGCCATGTTCTTCTCCCTTGGTATCCCAGTGGGGACAGCATATAAGCTACATGTTCCCTAATAAGAGGTATTAACAGTTTATCAGATGTTTCTTAAATATCTCAGAGAAATTATTCTCCAATGAAATTTGTCATGTGTACTTACCAATTATTGACCTATGCTTTGATCTCTGCAGCCTACGTTTCAAGAAACATGTAGACTATGCTACGCGTTAACATATATCAGTGTGAATATCGATAGAACTGTTTCTCCAGAAGGAGGAGGGTAAGTTGATTTATAACACAGATGAGAACAAAATTTGGGGAGGAAAGAAAGGAAATAAAGAAAGGCCCATGACCAAACTTTTGTGCAATAATGAGTCAAAAGTAATCCTCTGAACACTCTTCTGGGCAGTTCTGATGTGGGGCTTATACATCTATCCATTCTTTAAGATGATTCTCATGACAACTTTATAGAGCAGCTTGGAGAGGAGAAATTGTCTGTTGGCCTGATGAAGACTCTGTAAATTGCAAAAGTCATTGGTGCTCCCACTGTAAGAGTATCTGCGACACCACGTCATTCTTTTCAGTAGGCTCCATCAATACTGTTTTTCTTCAGTCTTCCAAAATGGAAAATTCTGATTGCCTATAGGAAGTTATCATTCCTACCTTTGTGTTTGGAGTTTGAAACCCTACCAATGGTCCTTTGTTCTTGAGAGCAGAATTAGGTACTTAATTGCTTCTAATCATTATAATTAAATTCATTATTTTTTTCTCCTTCCTGTGAAAGGAGATATTTCTAGGCACCTTCCTCTCTGGTCCACCATAGGCTGTCAACAAATGAATTTTCTGTCCTGCCCTAATTTTAGCATTTTTCTCAGGTTTGCCAACGAAAAACACAGGTGGAAAGAAACACTTTGGGGCTAAAGAACTAGAGATATTAGCTTCCTGCAAAGCTAATATCGAAGCAGTGAAGAAGCAAGCAGAGCCCAGATGCCAGCTGGGTCCATTCAGTCCTGAACAATGAAAACAGAATCAGCTAGAACTCCTAATGCACACGGGGGTACAGTCTACTGTCCAGAATGCTTTGGGAATTCAGGAGGTGGAGCACACATGTTTCTTAATCTCCTCTGGCTGCAAATTCCTGATTACAGTGAATTAGTCCACATAGGAATCTCATTATTTCTTCAGCCTCGTACCAGAACTCACCATAGTGGATTCCATCCCGTTTTCTTTACTCCCTCGCATTCTGTCAGCACTGGGCTATGTGCATAGCAGAAAAAAAGCTTTTTAGAAGCCAGCAAGAAAAGGAGAGGTTGACATTTTAGCAGATAACTTAGAACTGATTAAAAGAGTCCCCTGTTGGGGCAGAGTCCAGGATAAGATTTCACAGGGAATTCTGTCTGATCCTCTGTGTGTCTCTTTCTCCATCTTCCTGCTTGCTTCTCTCTTGCTGGATGCCCCATCATGCAAGCTCCTATAAATTTATTAAACAGGACAGCTAAACTACTTCTTTGTTTGAAGATCTCCTTTTGGTAGATATGCTGGTTTTTCAATGTCCCTACCAAAACAGCTGGTCAGTGTCTATTTTTTCTCTCTTTAAATAGATGAACTGGTTCCCTCCCTAAAATGCTTTTTTTTCCAGCTCAGTTTAAATAACAACAAAAACCCTGCATTTATTTTTACCCTGTCTTTGATCCGATCAGGTTCCACAGGAGCAGACCCTGACATGAGAATTTATATACAAGTGATTCATTAAAGAAAGACGCACAGAGGAGCCTGGCAAATGCCACAGGGGAACTACTTAGGGGGACTACTGAAACAAAAGCAAGACCCTGTGCAAAGTCTCTCAGAGGCTACCTTCATCCTGATCCCACAAGGGAATTCTAGGGCATTAGTCATGGCTTAGAATTGCCCCAACCAGGGAGCATCCATGAGCCTTTGGCTTGGGGTCACAGTATTAGTGTGGATTTTCCAAGAAGAAGCAACAGAACATAGGTAGGTATATAAATAGAATGATTACTATTATAATAATACAAAGAGAAAGATCTTATAAAAAACTGGCTTTTGTGGTTCTGGAGGCTAAGAAGTCCCAAGATCTGCAGTCAACAAGTGGAGGTCCCAGGAAAACCAAAGGCTTACTTCCAGTCTAAGTCCAAAGAAGGAGCAAACAGACATCCTAGCTCGAAGGCAGTCAGTCAGACAGCAAATTCCCTCCTATTCAGCCTTCAGTGGCTCAGGCCTTAAGTTGATGTATGAGTCCCATTCGCATTGGGGAGGGCAATCCTCTTTACTCAGCCTATGGATTCAAATGCCAATCTTATCCACAAGTGCCTTCACAGACATACACAGAATAATATTTAACCAAATATCTGAGCATCTCTCAGTCCAGTCATGTTGGTAACCATACAATTAGCTGGGCACAGTGACATATGCCTGTCATCCCAGCAGCTTGAGAGGCCGAGGCAGGAGGATCACAAGTTCAAGGCCAGCTTCAACAACTGAGTGAGGTCATGAGCAACTTGGAGAGACCCTTTCTCAAAAGCATATAAATAAATAATGTGGCTCAGTGGTTAAATGTCCCTGGGTTTAATACCTAGTACCAAAAAAAAAGTAATCATACAATTATATCCCTTCTCCACTAGGCACCCATATGCATCTCCTTAAACCTTGCTTAACCTGCAAATGAAGATAATCTCCAAATGAAGTTGTTATTATCTTCATTAAAAACAAAGTTGTTTTTTTTTTTTTTTTCATTTGGAGGTGAAGCAAATTATTTTTATTATTTTCATTTGGAGGTTAATTTAAAGATATTAACAAAGTCATTATCCACCTACCATAACACAAATACCTTATGTATAAAGGAATACCCTAACACTTTCCCCAAAGTTCTTTAGTAATGTTATTCTTCTCCTGGATAACTCAGAATTTTAAACTCTTTAAGGTAAAAGTAGCATCTAAATATTACAATATGAAATCAATATATCTTATGTGAAAAAGGAATGCAGAAAGAAGAAAGCCAAGATATTAGCAGGATGTGTGTGTGCAAATGTGTATGCACACACGTGATATACATACATACACACCAACACTCATAACCAATCAGGAGGAAAGGCGAATAATGATGATTGCAGTCTTGATTTCTGTGACTCATCCTGTGATGACAACTGGCATTTTAAACTGCCCTCTTGCATTCTGTGTTCCCTGTGTCTTCGGCACACATAGAATTAACCGTCACAATCATCCAGGCTCTTCCAGGCATTTGTGAGAGTAAACTGGCTCGTGTCACCCATGGGAAGTCCTTCAAAGACAAGCAGTGGGTGTGGGTTGTCAGAATAAGGATCATCCAGGAAAAGGGTGCAGAGAAGAGCTTCGACAGGACTCTAATGAGCACTGAGGTGGGCACTGGCATGGTCCACAACACCCAGCTTCCTGAGACATTTGTGAACAGCAGAAACCTTCTTGGGATCTCTTCGTTACATATTTTCCATACCCTACCATGCATTCACTTGGATCCCACCACACCCAAGCCTGAGTTTCTGCTTGCACCCCTCTCTCTGCCTCCTCCTCTGAAAAGTTAACCCTGGCATCTTACATACAACCCTAGCATATGACAGGTGCTGGGCATCAGCCAGCTCACCTGACCTGCAAATCCATGCCCCTGAATACCACACATGACGATTCACAGGTAACACGGCTGCTTTGACTACTGCTCATCCCAGGAACTGTGCTCTAAGGAAATGACTCACTAAAATGGCATCAAATTACAGACAACATAACACAAAGTGGGAGAAACATTTTTGAGGACGTGAGCTTTTCTAAAGGCTTCTTTGAAATGACAGAACAGTTTCCACCCTCAGCCAGGAGGAAGCAAAAGTAGTAATGGGAGCCATTTATCATGGCTTCCTACATGCCAAGCGTGAGCACGATGCTAAGATAATTGTGACTTGTTTAATCTTTGGAATGACCCTTATGAGATAAGCCTTGTGGTCTCCATTTTATAAAGATCCAGAAAAACTGTGGCTTAGGAAAGGGAAATAACTCAAGTAAAGGAACTTAAAACTAGCGAAGCTAGGATTCAATGCCGAGGTGTGTGAGATCGAAACCCTTATCCTTCTCCCCGGTGTTGTCTGTCCCCCAGTGGTTAACCACCATTACCTGCAAACCACAGAACCAACCAGTCACTGGACATCATGTTTAATGAAAGCAGCAGCGGATTGGCAATGTAAGTGTTCGTGACGACCCTAAAGGACAAAGCAAACGGAGCTTCTTGGTTTCACATGAAAGCATTGTGCTCAGTGGTCTTGCTTGATCTCTGTCTTATGCACACCCCAAAACCCTCCATGCTCAACTCATAGAAATAAAAATTAAACTCAGGAAAGAAAAGAGTTTTTTTTTTTTTTTTTTATTTGCCTGTTTTCTTCTAGCATTTATTTTTATAGAGGCACATTTTTAAAATACTTAGAGATATAACAAGAAGCCTCCTTTTATCACATACTCTCCGAGTCAAACCAGTGCTCTCTCCCTGGCTGCTGCTCACAGCATCGGGCTTCACGGTGCTGCGGTTAGACCACTCTTCAGCACAGTCACCAGAGGGAATCTTCTTGGTGAATAAAGTTGCTCATGGTTTTTTATACTATGTGTAATACCACCCCAAATATATTTGCATGTGATTTTCCCTTCGTTTGAAATTATTTCTGTTTTAGTCAGCTTTTCCATCACTGTAACCAAAAGACCTGATAAGAACAATAAGAAGGGGACAAATTTATTTGGGGGCTGATGGTTTCAGAGGTCTCAGTCCATAGATGGTCAACTCCATTCAAGGCCAAACATCATGGTGGAAGGATGTGGAGGAGAAAAGCAGATCAGGATGTGGCACCAGGAAGCATAGCGAGAACTCTCCTCAATATGGACAAAATATACACCCTCAAGGCACATCTCCCCAATGACGCACCTCTCCCAGCCACGTCCTACCCACCTACAAGTTTCCACCTAGTTAATCCATTGATGGATTAATGTACTGATTAGGTTACGGTCCTCAGAACCCAGGCATTTCACCTTTAAACTTTCTTGCATTGTCTCACACCTCGTCTCTAAACTGTATCAATTTTCTTATGATAGAGTCCTGCAAGTGAATTTCTCAGTCAAAGGGAAAGAACGTTTTTATGGCTCTTAAAATCTCTTGCCCAATTGCTTTGAAGCCATGGCGCAATTGTAATCATATCATTTACACCCTACCTAGACTTAGGTATTATCACAGTACTCACGTTAAGAGCTACGAAACATTCCACCTTTATTTTAGTGTTAGCATGTCTTTAGATTAGGAAATACAGGTTGGAAATAAACTTTATAAGATTATTTCTTGGGCTGGGATTGTGGTTCCGTGGTAGAGCACTTGCCTAGCACGTGTGAAGCACAGGGAGTTCAATTCTCAGCACCACATACAGATAATAAATAAAGGTTCATCAACAACTAATAAAAATTTAAAAATTAAAAAAAATTTTCATAAGCCCTCTAATCTTCTAATATAAGAGAAACTAAGGAAACAATATACACTTTCTCCATATTTTGTTAAAATTTCAATCAAAGAGCTTAATACCCTTTATAACTTGCAGAAAACTGTGGGAGCATCTGCCTGCTATAAATGTCCATCCACTATGTAATTCCTCAGAAGTTGGAATTTTGGAAAAACAAGTCCATAAAATGCTGTAGACTGTGGAGAAATTGAGGTGTTCTGTTTCCTGTGGCTGGATAACTAACTGACAACCATGGAGCAATATGTGGAAGATGAAAAATGATCTCCAGAGCCTTCTGAAATGACACCCCAATGATAAATGTTTAATAAGAATCACATCAGTGTTACAGAAATTGATTATTGCTGGCTGACCTTTCACCTCACACTGCCCTGTTTTTAATAAATGCTTAAAACATTTCAGAGAGAGCATTATAATATATTTTATTTTATGGCCTTTTATTCTTTTCATGAAAACCTTTCATTTTGATGAATGGCAAAAGGGCAGAATACAGAACGTGATTCTGGATATTCATGACTTCTCTATCTGAAAGAACAACGGCCAGAGTTACCAGTGCTGTGAGACTGGATCTTGTCATTGGTCCATCAGAGATTCATACAAGGATTAAGAAGCAAGAGTAACTGAGCTATGAGATTGCATGGTTTTGGAGATCTGGGGGAAAGCAGTTGAAATAAAAGTTCTCCCATATGAGCAAAGCCTTCTGTTATCTTAAGTCTAATCAAGACACATATAACTTTTATTTTGTTAGAAAATAAAACCTAACATCCAACAACTAAGAGGGAAATATGAGGTCATGTTTCTTAGTCTTAAGTAGAATGTGAAAACCACAGCAGTTTGACTGTGTGTGTTAGGGGATGGAGGAATGGGGAAGAGAGCAGGCTTAGATCTCCTGCTAATTTGATCAAGAGAAATTTGAATTTTCCTAAACACTGTATTTACTTGTATTTCAGGCATGCTGACTGCATAACAAATTATTCTCAAGTATCATGTTATAAATCAACCAGTTTTTATGTTCATGAATTCTGTAGATCAGGAATTCAGGCAGGGCGTGGCTGGCGTGGTTGTCTCTGCTCCAGATTCCTGGTGCCTCAACAAAAAGCCTAAAGGCTGGGAAGCAGGAGGCAGGAAATTTTTTGGAAAGAGTCAGAGAATAAGTATTCTTGACTTTGCAGGCCATAAACACAGGACTACTCATTCCTGCTGTTGCAGGATAGTAAAGTAACCGATAATGTATAAATGAGTACACATGGTATGTCCCAGAAAAACTGCATTTACAAAAACAGGCAGCTGCCTGGATCTGGCTCCCTAGGAGCCCTGAAGGCTTATTTGCTTGCATGTCAGGAGATTGGCGAGAGCTGTCAGTTTGTGGGTGTGTGGAGGAGAGGGTCCTTAGTTGTTCTCCATGTGGACAACTCCATACACACCCACTCCATTTAGGATAGTTTGGGCTGCTTTTCATGGTGGAGTCATGAAAGAGATAAAGATATAGAGCCAAAAGAAAAATAACTCACCTTTTATGACCAGATGTCTCTGATATCACGCAGCATGAATCTGCCACATTCTATTGGTTGAAGCAGTCAAAAGAATCCAAGCTAGGTTGAAGGAGTAGGGGAAGAATATCCTCTTCTGAAAGGGAAGTGGAAAGGTCTAGAAAGGCATATAGATCTGGAAATAGTGCTTTGGCCAGTTTCGGAAAATACAGTCTTCCACTGCATCTTTCAACACCATCAAATCTTTGCTTGCTAAGTACTGTGGGCACACAACGGGTAAAAAAAAGTTCAGTGTGTGCCCTAGGAAAGGTCACAGCAGAGTAAAGAGACAGCTTATCAAAGAGAGATTTGCAAAGATTATACAATATATGATATTATAGACACATGAACCAAAACAAAACTATACATAAATGCCACCATTGCCACTGAAGCTCAGTCTACATCTATAGCCCACAGGTCAATCTGTCCTGCTGTCTTCACTTTTTAAATAAAGGTTTTCTGGAATACAGTTGCACTCCTTCATTCACATATTGTCTGTGACTACTGCTTATACAACAGCAATAGAGGTAGTAACAATGGAGACTATCTCACAAAGCTAAAAATATTCCCTGCTTGTTACTTTACATAAAAATTTTGCCAAGCCCTGGTCTGAAGATGAAAAATCTCACCAGGAATAAAAGTACATGCAAAGATCCAAGATGGCAGACTAGAGGAAGGCTGCATTCCTTGTTATAACTCAGGTTTCAAGTAGAGGATATCTGTTTCTCTGTGATGCAGTCTTTGCTGCTTATCAATCCCCTGCTGTTTACCCCATTTGTCCACTGTGATCACCTGCAGTCTGCCAGCACATTGACTACTTTTTGAGTGCAGATTGCTCACTGACTGCTGCCTATAGTCCGCCATTTGCCCGTTTGCCTGCCTCTTGCCTGTCCATTGCCTGTCTTTTACCCACCCACTGCCTGAGATCCACCTGCCAATCATCCACCAGTAACCTGCAGACCGACCAGTGCAGGCTACCAGTGCATCACCAGCTGCCTGCCGTTGCCTGGAAATCCACTGTCACGGGACCACGCAGTTGAGGTTACACATGGCTGCCGCCATTTTGAGACAAGTGCCAGGAGCTATAGGACCCCCAACCGGACTGATCAAGTCCTGCCTAAAGGATCTCTCAACCAGACTGACTGTACCCTGGCTCCAGGACCCTTGGATGGACTGACTGCACCCTGCCTCCAGGATGCCTCAACCAGACCAACCATACCCTGCCCAACCATGCCCACACCAGAGCTGCAGCTCCCCATTTGCCAACACATTTGGAAGCCAATGCAGCCATCTTGGATTATCCTGGAAGTGGAAGCTCCTGTCTTTACATGGGACAAATTCCATCCTGAGACACCTGCTGGAGACTTGAAGCTCATTGTCAGTTACCTTTCATGTATCAGATTACTGAAGGCTGGGAGGTTTGAATACTATATGACTGTTGTAGTATAGATTTTTTTCCTCCTTTTTGAAAATTTTTAAGTTTTTATTTCTTTATTTTTCTTGCTCTATTTTCCTTTTGTTTACCTGTTTCCTCAGTCTCTTTCTCCCTTTTCTCATGATAACAACCAACTTCTTTTGATTACACTTTCACTCTTTCTATGATCTAGAACTTCTATATACCCTTTTCTTATCCCATTAACAGTTACATCCTACACCCCTCCCCATCCTCTTTGTCCTCCATTAGAAACTGCAGACCTTATTGCAAATCTATTTGTTATACTGTAGATAATAATTGAACTCATTCTCTCTGTTTATTATGACAATATTGTTAACGTCTTCACAGGGGATATTTGGTTTAGGGCTGTATATTGTCTGTACAGGCACTACTAATATTGATCTCCCCCTTAAAGAGGAGTTTTTGAAAACCTGTAGGGTCACTATAAGCCTATTGGGGGATCTGCACTGCTAGAGGGGAAGATACGTGAACAACATGAAAAAACAAGGGAAGAAAATGCTCCAAACAAACCTAGATTCTATGTTAATAAAATCCAGTGACAGCATGGTAGAAGAAATGTCAGAAAAGGAGTTCAGAATATACATAACTAAAATGATTCATGAAGTAAAGGATGAGATAAGAGAGCAAATGCAGGCAATGAATGATCACTCCAATAAGCAGTTGAAAGAGCAACTGCAGGAAGCAAAAGATCATTTCAACAAAGAGATAGAGATTTTCAAAAAAAAAACAAACAAACAGAAATCCTTGAAATGAAGGAAACAATAAACCAAATAAAAAACTCAATGGAAAGCATCACCAACAGATTAGATCACTTGGAAGACAAAACCTCCGACAATGAAGACAAAATATTTAATCTTGAAAATAAAGTTAACCAAACAGAGAAGATGGTAAGAAATCATGAATAAAACTTCCAAGAACTATGGGACATCATGAAAAGACCAAATTTAAGAATTATTGGGATAGAGGAAGGTACAGAGATAAAAGTACGTGCAAATATACAAAGTCTTACAAAGGCCCAAGCCAAACTCCAAGGATACCTCCAGAACCTGCTGCTCGTTATATTAGTCAAGAATTGTTCACATTTTTACTTCTTCTGGACAATGTTCTGACATTTTATTTATATCTTTTCTGTGGAGAATAATTCAGAGATTTATGGGAACTCAATAAGAAATGCTGAACTACATCTTCCAGAGATGTATGGAAAAAAAAAAAAAAAAGAATCACACATCTGCTAGATACCTGCCATCTTGGATGTACAGCTTCTAAAAATCTAAAATGATTTGCTAACTTGAGCAAGAAGCAAATCAGAGTTTTCCCTCTTATTTATTATCCTTGTGTCTTGATTATTTTTTTCAAAACAATAAAAATAGAAGAGGAAATAAAGCAGCATGAGTTTGGGAATCAGAGTGCACAGGTGTGAATCCAAACTCTACCATATACTAAAGTAAAATCTCAGGTAATTTGCTAAATTTCTCTGTGTCTCTATTTGCTCCTCTGGAAACAGGAAAACAATAGCATATTCTTCAGCTATTAACCATTTAAGGTGCAGTGCCTGGCTTTCAACAAACATGAAATTAATGTGCTCTCAATCTCACTGCATTCCATCTCTTGTTCCCCATGAACTGATTTTTTTCTAGCATATTTTTTTTCCTTCTCATCACAAAGTTACCTAGGCCATCAGTTTATCAATTAGATGTGTTTCTCTAATTCCTTTGCCAGAAACATGAGTTATCTCTCTATTAAGGAAGTTTTCAGCCTGTGCTATCCATTCAGGTTCTGAAGAGTAGTAACCTTACTGCTCTCTGAAAACTATAGTTCCCGCTTCCTCTCCAACCCCACCTTGGTCACTTGGATAGCTTTCCTCCAGCTACAAAATTCTTTCCTCAGTTTCTCCAGCTCCCCTTGCCCTTAAACACTCACCTACTTGACTCCAAATCTCGACCTGGAAGACATGGTGCAAATGGCCCTTCCTTGAAGCAGTCTGCCCCGACTTCCCATCCCATACCAGATAACACCCCTCTTGCCTCTTCTTGGAGAAGAAGTCATGTCCTTTTATGTGTGTTTAATCAAGACTTGTCTTTTCACTAGACCCATGAGAGAGAAACATCATCCTGTGACCAGATCTGTTCCAAGACCTCCTTTTGTACAGAACCTAAGTTAAGAATAACAACAATTTAAATGCTTCTATAAGTACCTATGTAATATCAATTTTTCTCTTGGTCCACAAAGTCTAAGGTTGTACTATTTGGTTCTCTGCAGAAAAAGTGGTGGATTGCTGCACTGGGTTATTTGTAACTTTTTTTTTTCTTATTCCTATATTATGGTACTTAGCAGTTAGTAATATGGTACTATCACAAGAATGAAATGATGAGCTAAAGATGGATAAATAAAGATGGATAAACAACAAACAAAACCAAGTTTAAAAAGCTCATGTTGAGTAGACTCTGTATACAAGGCACCATGTGTTATGTTGAAGAAATGGTGATGGCATGAACAGGAAAGAAAAAAATTTCAAACCAAAGCATCACTGACAGGTACCATCTCTAAGGAACACACCTTCGATATTAACTGAAACGTAAGTCTATGATTTGGGGTTGGGGAGATAGCGCACTGCCTCTCATTGTCCTGTTTTTAAATTTTTGCTTCCAGCTAAACTGCCTTGTCCCTCCCTCTCTCCCAATTCCACTTATTTCTCAAGGTCAACGTCACTTCCCATCCATGATTTTCAACTGGAGTTCACGGGCCAGAACCATCTTCACTTTTGAGAGTGCAAAAAGTGCAAAATCTCAGATCCCAACCCAGCCTTACTTAATTAGGAACTCAGGGAGGGGGTGGGGGCAAGAAGGAGAGTGATCTGTGCTATAAAGGGCACACCAGGTGTTTCTGCTTTAAGGTGGTGACTCTCACTCCTAACTGCAAATTATCACTACCAATGACATTTTTTAAATCACCAATACCACTTCAAAAAAATGTGATTTAAAGGAATTATATGGCCTAGGTCTAGATTTTTGTTTTTGTTTTTGTTTTTGTTTTTTGCTTGCTTGCTTGCATGGCAGAATGCATGAATCCATCAGTCCCTCCATCCATCCCTGGGTCTTCTACTTGAGTAACCAGAAATGAGAGCTGTTCTCATATCTTCACAATCCAGACTTCTGACCAAACCTTCATAAAAATACCCAAGAGCTCAACAGCTTTCCAACAGAATAATAATTTAAAATAAATAAAAGTATTGACCAGGGCATCACATCACCGTAGAAGGAAAGACAGACAGACAGAAAGTCAAAAACCATTTATGACATCCACAATAGCAATAACCAAAACAGACCAACCAAAAGAAGTCTTTGTGCATCATCCTCTGCACTTTGCAAACTAAACTTCACCTGATTCTAATTTGTTTAAAATGTGATACATTCACAATTCACCAGGAAACAGAAGGGACACTGCTCTGCTTTGGTCAATGGGCACTTCAATAATTTATAAACTATGTCTCATCATTAATATGTATCTACCATTTTCATAAATGTATCAGTCCCAGCTGCTTTTCAAGCACTCTCTTTGTAAGAATGGAACATTTTGCTTTTGAAAATAGAACATGACCTCTGAAACCTCTTGAGAGACTCGGGAAGATACTTGCCAGGAAACTCATCATTTTAATAACCCATAATGATGGACAAACTATAAAGAATACATATCTGGCAAGAGTTTGAATGGACAAGTGTCCTCTATTCCTAGAAGAAATCAAAGCAAACAGTGTTCTTTATTTCATCCAGGATAGGAGGGGAGGGTAGGCAATGGAAGTTGTCTCTCGTAAACAGTGAATTAGCTTTGGCTTCCGGTAAACATTTTAATTAGAGTTTCCTCTGCCAAGTAACAGACTCTCATGACCATTTGAGGAATCATCAACGTTCAGACTAACACTCCTGTTTAGAAATGGACCAATAAAGCTCATGGAGCAATTGGTACACAGCTGGAACCATTCCCCAAAGGGTAACACAATTTGGCCAGGCCTCCTAATGCTGCTCACAGGCCTTTGCCATCTGACGAGAAACACAAGTTGACAAGGCCGGTTTCCATAAAAGCTGCACAAGGGGGTTCTGGAGCCTCCTCCACTCTCCCTCCCTTGCTCCACCTGGCAGTCTGCACACTGGCCACTACACCACACACTGAGTGCTGTCTCTGAGTCCTTGCTTATGATGTTTCTTCCTCAAAGATGACAGCTTGCTCCCCGAGCTGATCTGTAATCAACTGCTCTTTCCCAAGAACAGTTTCTCCACCAGCCTAGACCGGTGCTTCTCAAACTAGCTGTGACAATTAACCAGGTTGTTACTTCTTTGTTGAATTATCTTCATCTCCAATTTGTTATAGGTCAATAACTTTGTAAACCCAACTAAAATTAAGTACTACAAAAAGTATATTTTAAAAGGCATTTAGAATGCATATAATAAATTACATCAGTATATGCCACTCTTTTCAAATGCTCTAAAAGTTTTTTGATCCTTCCTCTCAGTTTCTCAATTTCTCAATTTTTCTGCAGACTGGTCAAGTCATGGAACACATTTTGAGGGACTCTTATAGATAATGCTGATTTTTTTCTTCTTCTCTTCTCTACTATGTATAAACATTTTAGCAACTTCCCACACAACCCTTAAATTTCCCGAATGTGTCTTTTTAACCCTAACCATGGTAAAATCTCTTCAAAATAAAGACCAAGATACTGAAGGGTTTGGTCAAAGAACTCATCAGCTCTAAGTTAAGCAAGTCAAAAAATAAAACATTTCCCTCCATGCTGAATTAACCAAATTCAGATATATACAGACTTCAGTGTAGAAAGAGTGAAATGATTTACCCTTATTTGCCTCAATAAATATTTTTTCTAATGATACCCAAATCAAGTCCCAAGAACATAAATCTAAGAAGAGGCTCCACAAAAAGGTTTTTGAAAATTTGATGATATCCAACTTTGTCACAAAAGATAACAACATCTTAAAGATCCACAGAATGCATGTGAGACATTTATTTAACTTGCATGAATCCAGGTCTAGGCAAATTTTTGAAAGTGACTTTTTAAGTTAAACTATGTGGATAAGTTTTGCTATATTTTAGGTATGGCATAAATGACATCCTGTGTAAGTATTCTTACAGAAATGCCAGTTCTCTGAACAGAAATGCCAGTCACCATTTACAATGTAGTTAGTTCCAAGAACATGCAGAGATGAGTAAAATGCATTCTCCACTTCAAGGAGGTAGTGTTACCGATATTTGGGTATGCATATAAAGAAACATATTTAATAATTTGGCTTATGCACTTCTAGAGACCAGCCAGTCCAAAATCTGCAGGGTGATGTACAAGCTACAGACCCAGGGAAGAGCTGATAATGCATTTCAAGTCCATGGGCTGTCTGCAGTGGAATTTCTTCTTGCCCTGGGAAGTCTTTTGTTCGATTCAAGCCTTCAACCAATTAGATGAGGTACACTCACATTATAGAAGACAATCTGCTTCACTTGAATTCTATCAATTCAAATGTTGATCCACCTTCTAGAACCATTTAGAATAAAGCATGACCAAATATCTGGACACTGTGACCCAGCCAAGTTGACATAAGAACTAATTATTATACTATCCCAATTAGAACCATGAGTCATATATGTATATTTTCTTTTGTAAAAGAAAATAAGCAAAAGGAAATGGGTTACGGGGGGAAAAAATGGATCAAAGCTCCCTGCAGCTTCCTTCCATTACTTTTAGGATATGCATAATTGGTTCCCAGGGCTGGGGAGTGAACCCAGGGCATCACGCATGCTAGGTGAGCATTCTATCACTGAACCACGCTCCCACCCCTTAAACTTTGACGGGACCTTCCTGGCTTTGCAGAGTCTGAGGTCCACATCTCTGTCTGGCCATGTCTAGCTAGCATCAACTCTTTCTTGCTTTCTGAGTTCCGGCCACATCTTTCTTTCAGAGCCCATGCCCATTCCACATTCTCTTCAGACACAGGCCTTCAATTTGCTTCTGCTCTCTGCAGCCCTTCCCCACTGCCGTCCACCACCTTGCCACCCTTTAATTTTTACCTACAAGCATCTTCAACCCTCAGCCCCAATTTCACTTCCTCACTGAATCTCCTTTGACCTTGAGCCCCAAGTCGTCACCAGCCTACCTCTGGATCCTCTGTTCACCTTCTCATTGGCCTGTGATCCTCTTTTTTCCCACAACAGCACCTATTTGTAATCACAGACCTATCGCTGTGGCGAGTTAACACACCCCTGCCTCCCTCCGCTTGGTGGCAAGACCCAAGAGAAGGGCGACCTTGGGATTCTGTCCATCATTGCAACCAGGGTGCCTGGCTCTCCTTTTTATTCCCAGCAGAGGAGACACCTAATGACTCCATGTTGAATAAACATGGCTGAGTGCATGAATGAGCTTCAGAAACAAAACACAAAATGCTTCACAGATGTGCATGGTTGTTCAAAATAAAAGGAAGGGACTTATCAGGAGATAAGGGCTGGACAAGAATGGGATTTATATAGCCAACATCAAAGTCAAGTTACTCTCCCACTTCTCCCGGATCATCTACCAGCAAAGGAAGGCCCACATGAATTATAAAGGAAACCAGCTATATACCTATATACTATGAGGATTAGTCTCCTAAAACAACTTCCCTCAGCTGGTTCCTCTTTCCCCTACCATTATTAGGTTATAAAGTCCTTCAAAATCCCTTGGTTTTGGTTTATTTATATTTTTAATTACCGCGTTGGCATTTTTTAAGCATTTTTAAAATACAAATGCTAGTTAATTTTTGAGATTAAAGATATAAATTTGAAAGGTAACTGTAATAACACATCCACCAAATAAAACATGTAATACAATTTAATAGTATTAATAGCACACTAAAAATATCAGCTCTTGTGCATGTATGTCAAAAGAGGACAAGGATAATAAAGCTCAAATGTATTGTACAGTAATAACATACCCAGAGGAACAGTAAATGAGGCATCTTTAAATAAACTACTTTCACAATAAGGACCTGTTGTTGCAAATTACAATATCAAGAATGCAGCGAAAGGAACCAAATGCTCTAAAGGTTTGCAAATTAAAGCAGAAATGACAACTTTAAGTATCGTTCATTATCATGGCTTAGAAGAGAAGATTTAGAAAGTCAGTCACAATTACCAATCTGGGTTGCAGAAAAACATCAGCAGAAAAAGGCTCTAGAAAGAAGTTACTGCTGTTGGGAAATGAATGTCCATCGAAGGCACCCAGAAATTGTTTAAGTCTAGATAACAGGATTATGGGTCATTGTATCTTATTCTGCAGATCTTTCTATGCTCTCAGTTTTCTAAATTTGAATAAATGTGGAAAAATAATGAAAGGCACAATGGGTCTTTAGAAATGTGAAGGACTTCTGAATCAATACTGCCCCACTTAGAGACTAAACACTTCCTTATTCACATTCATGTCTTGATTTGCTTACGCAAGTTTCTGAGAGCTTACCCCTCCCTGGATGTTGTCCTATGTCCTCTACAGACAAAGAAGTCGGCAGCAGCCTTCTGCTGTCTTCCCTCTAAGGTCTCGGTTCATGGACACTGGCAATAAATATGGAAACAACCCCAGCAATACTGTCCTCATGTCATGGCTGGTAAGTGTAATCAGTCGCAATCTTTACTAAGCACACACTATGCATATTCAATAAGTAAACATTTGTTTACAGATTATCAAGTCTGTAACAAGCACTGTGGAGGACACCTTGGATACAGCAATGATCAAGACTGAAAAAGTCTTTGTTTAGGAAATCGGTCATCGTGGGTGCTATGGTTTGAATAATTGTCCCCCAAAGGCTCCTGTGTTGGGGGCTTTGTCCTCAGCCTGTGAAACTACTGGGAGGTAGTGGAAACTTTAAAAGCTGAGGCTGGTGGAAAGAAGTCAGGTCATCTGGAGGGATGCCCTTGATGGAGATATTGAAACCCATCCCTTCCTGCCTCTCATTGTCTCCCATTTGCCCTGAAGTGAGCAGTTTCCTCTGCCATATGCCCCCACCGCGATGTGCTTCCTTACCATGGGCCCAAACAGAGCAAATGGATCACGGACAAAAACCTGAAACTGTGAGCCAGAATAAACCTTTCCTCTTTGTAAGTTATTTATCTCGGGGATTTTGTCACAGTGGCAGAAAGCCAACTAATCCGAGGGGATACTGATAAAGTGTAGAAACTTGGTGCATTTTTTAAAGTAGCAGCCATTTCTCAAAGCAAAACCCCTGTTACTCCATTGAGTGTTTTCTAATAACCCTGACGAGACTTGGTTCAATTTCTTACTGAAAAGAATGCCATGATTCCATTTTCTGGCAGGCAGCAAAGAGCCTAACAACTGTGACCTACACGCTTGGGGTTTAATTTTCTCATTTAAAAAGAAAAGAGGCAGTTTGTTTGGAACCAGTGCATCAGCTCCTCAATGACATCAAAGACTGAGGTTCCCTTTTCCTTTCCACCTTGCCATGCACTCGTTATCTTTGGTATTGTTGGATAGTAAGAGAAGAGATAGGTGGGACTTTTAAGAGGTGATCAAGTCATAAGGACAGATCCTGGATTAACCCACGAATGGATGAATGAGTTAATTGGTTAATGAGTCATTGCAAGAGTGAGTCTATTATAGAAGCCAGTTTGGCTCTGTCTTGCCATATGATGCCCTGTGTCACCTCGGGACTCTTCATCAGCAAGAAGGCCCTCAGTCTTGTACAGTCTCCAGAACCATATAAAATTTTTTTTCTTTATAAATTACTCAGTCTCAGATATTTTGTTATAGCAACAGAAAATGGACAAAGACAAATGACAAAAATCGGAAATGTAATTTTACCCAGGACTGAAGAAAATGAAGAAGATAGTCCAGATAATTTAAGTGGTACCTGAAGAAGACAAAAGGTTATTAATGAGCTGTTCATGTATGGATAGGTGCCAGAGACACAGACAACCATCAGGACAATTTAGGTCACATATTACAAAGCAACAATGATAATGATTCAAATTATTGGGCACTCACTAGTTGACAGCATGGGGCCTAGGGCATTGTCTGCATCCTTGCCATTTATCCTCATCATGATTTTAGCTGTCAAGATCCCAGCATCAATCAGGAGTACAGTCGAATGGGTTTTCACAAAGCTATTATTCATGAGACAGCAGCTGGGTTAAAGGAAATGAGCAAAGAATCATGCATGAAATTAATTCCAGCCAGTCTTCACCATCCCTAGACAGAAGAGACTGAAGGTCAAGTGGTATTCCAAGAAGTCAGGGAGAGGAGACCTGGCAGGAAGAGAGCACTTACCAGCAAGACAGTCTTTCTGAGAGGAACACAACCAACTGTGGTGACCCCAAGGAAGTGAGCAGAGGACAACAAACCCTCTACTTCATTTTCCTTCAGCTTTTAGACCCCCTCCTGGTGCTACCTAGGGGCTGAACCCAGTTGGAAAGCAAGGATAAGGTGACAGGTCATCCTCCTGGGCCACCGTGCTAAGTGGAAAAGCAGGGAAATGAACCTGGAGGGACAAACAGATCTCCAGCCCTACAGGGTAAGTATTTTTGCTGTTATTGGTTTATGAATGTAGAAACAGAAAGAAAGAAAGAAAGAAAGAAAGAAAGAAAGAAAGAAAGAAAGAAAGAAAGAAAGAAAGAAAGAAAGAAAGAAAGAAAGAGGCAAGGAGGCTCAGAGATGTTAGTTCATTCACCTTAAGAATACATATGAAGCCAGGCACAGTGGCCCATGCTTGTAATCCCAGTGGCTTGGGAGGCTGAGGCAAGAGGATGGTGAGTTCAAAGTCAGTCTCAGCAAAAGCAGGCACTGAGCAACTCGGTGAGACCCTATCTCTAAATAGAATACAAAATATGGCTGGGGGTGTGGCTCAGTGGTCAAGTGCCCCTGAGTTCAATCCCCAGTACCAAAATAATAATAATTTTAAAAAAGAATGTATATGAAACCATTTCTGACTCCAGAGTTACTTCCCTCAACTAACAACTATTCCACTCCTCAGGATAGCTTTAGTGGTAAAGTGCTCAAGTGCTTATCCCTATTTGGTGATGTCTAAGACAGGATGGATGGATGGCCTACTCTTGTATTCTTAATCACAGAATTTAAGTTCTTCTTTAAGGGAAAACTATCCCCCAGAACCACCACCTACCATCCTTCTACCTAAATTACAGAGATGTGATTCTCAAAATCTGGTACCCAGACCAACAGCATCAGCATCTCATATGGATGTGTTAAATATGCACAAGCTAATCCTCAACCCAAACCTACAGAACCAGAAACCCCAGGAGCAAGGCCCAGCACGCTCATTCACCAACCCTCCCAGAGATGCTGACGCATGCTGAAGCTCGAGAACAACTGCAAGAGATGTATCTTCCCCACAGAGGGAAAGGTTCAGCCTCTGCAGCATGAGCAGCTGTTTCCAACTGCGCCTCTCACCATGCCCTTCTTCCATTTACAGAAGAGGAAGACCACAGTGTGAACCCAGGCAAGCAAGTGATCCTCACTGAGGAGGCGTCTGCTGTGGCACTGTGTTGAAGTTAATCAGAAACAGTCTGACTCACGGAAGAATCCGTCAGAGTCGCTGAAGAGAGAAAAAAAGGAGTAAGCTCCAAGCAGCTCTGATCCTTCCCGCAAGGAGAGGTAACGATGTGTGTGTGTGTGTGTGTGTGTGCACACGCGTGTGTTGTGTTCTCTAGTTCTGGATCAGCTGCTTCCTATCCCCTGAGGGATGAGTGGGCTATACCACACTACACGTAAACATGATCATCAGAACGAAGATTGTCATTTTAAAATTTGGGGCTACCACTTACTTATGACCACGTTGACAGACTTCTGTGTGTTAAAAATCAGCTAAAAACTATGCTTTCTCTACTGCTCATGAAATGAATTACTTTTGAAACTGCGGTGTACATCAGAACCACCAGAGCAGCTGAGAGCCTCAGGCCTCACCTCCCGGACTAGCTTTGTGTACTGACGGCACAGCTCAAGGAACAGCCTACTTAACAAGGGATGCTAGCGATTCCATTCCAAAGGCCAGGCCGAATGACATGCCATGGCTGAACCGCAGGCTCTGTGGACCACACGCCATCTCCTCTTACACGTCACCTCGGGTAAGTTCTTCACTTCTCTGTGTAATCCTGGGATCATTTACAGAATTACTTTAGACAGATTTTGCATCACTGTGACCAAAGAACCTGACAAAAATAACTTAGAAAAGGCAAAGTTGGCAAAGTTCCAGGAGAGATGGAACATCTTGGCAGAAGGGCGTGGTGAAGGAAAGCAGCTCAGGACATGGCCACCAGGAAGCACAGAGGCAAAATATAAACTCCAAAGGCAGATCCCCAATGACCCATCTCCTCTAGCCACACTCCATCCGCCTACTGTAGCCACCCAGTTAATCTCTCTCAGGGAATTAATCCACTAATTCGGCTCTATCTCTCATGATCTAATCATTTCCCCTCTGAACATTCTTGCATTGTCTTACACATGAGCTTCATACCTAAACCATAAAAAGTATCTATTTTGTAAACTTTGTGGTAAAACTTCAGGAAGATATTCCATGCAAAGCACTTTAGCATAGTCCCAGCGCACAGTAATTACTCAATAAAGACTAAATGCCGGCCACTATTATTTCTATGACAATGGTGAACATGACCACCATCTAAATTACTCTGGAAAGAATAAGAAGACATACCTGGTCTCTTTCTTCTGCTCACACATCTTCTTCCCATGTGTCTGAATTTTCATCCAGGCTTCCTGTTTGTTATATGTTATTAAAAAATGAAAATTGCACTTGAAGCAGTAGCGTCCTTCATTGTTTCCCAGGTGGGGGAGATAATAAGATGGCTTATTACGGGACCTCAGAGGAAAGCAGCAATCAGCCCGCCTCTTAGCTCACTGCCAGGTCAGGGTGAAGGCAAAAGTGAGGGAGGTGGAAAGAGACCAGGCGTAGCTGGCTCCTGCAGACTGTTCCTGGAGCTGTGCAGAGCATAACGGCAGTGCTGTCTGATGTAAATGTGAGCATCATTCTCAAACTTCTTACATTGGAAGGAAAGTCTCTGGGAAATAGGAGGTTTCAGCATATTGAATGACACATCGGATCCCTTGATTACCGACCGCTTCCCAAGACTAAAGTCAAGAATAAAAAAAATTTTATTTCAGAAGTGATGGCTTTGAGAAGAAAAATACAGATAAATGGGATAATTTTTCAAAACTTGAGTTAGTATTAACAAGCCAAAAAACTAGAAAAAACTTGACTTTCTTTCAGGGGACCAAAGTATAAAGCAACCAGCACACTTCCCACCCCTTCCCACAGAAGCTCAAAGTTCTCTTTCTTTTCCCTGATCCTTCACCTAATAATATCATCAAAAATAGAGTTAATGGCATATTAAGAGTATCAAATAGACAACCATAACGTAAAACCTGTATCTCAGAAGGAAAGCAAGGCTATATACATCCTCAGTTAGCATGCACACATCTCTGATTCTTCACTTCCTTATTTGTGAGGAAGAGAAAATTTCCCTGACTGTACTAGATGAGTTCCCTTGGTCCCTAATCCCATATAATTTCCTAAACAACCAGCCCCAACCCCTTCCATTTAGAAGAAAATGACTAACTAATGCAATGAACAAGGGACAAGTAAGGGCCAAAGACTGGCCATTGCAGATTCACCCCAAGTCTCTACCCCATGCCCTTGATGGGAAGCCAGGAGCAGTAAAACTACCTGTATCCAAAGTAGAAGCACAAAGCTTCTCGAGAACTCTTCCTCTCCAAAAGAGCTCTCACACCCTTGTGATCTTTCTTATTTTATCATCTCCAATTTTGTTTATCCTTTCCAGGCTGTCCCATCTGGACTTTAAGACATATGAGTGGAGGAAGCATATAAATTACCTTACTATGAGCCACAGTGCTCTGGACGCTGCCTGTGTGCATAACACTCATAAATAAGTCAACCGTGTGGAATCGTTGATATTCAATGATTGCTGACCTTTAAAGGCAGCAATTTTATATGGTTCAATCTAACGGGCTGTTTGCTCTGCCTAGAAGGCTCTTCACCAAGCTTCTTTGCCAGTTACTTCCCACTCTCGCTTCAGAAATCAGTTTAATTCATCATTTCTGAGCCCAGCCTTCCCAGACGAGGCCATTCCCTCTGTGACAGGCTCATATGGCACCAACCTCCACTCCTTCCCAGCTCCTGTTATGGTTATCATTTTCCATTTTACATGTACTAATTTTAGAAGCATCTCCTCCAACAAGAGGGTAAACTCCTTCAAATCAGAGACTGTTTTCCACTCATGACTTCTCTATACCTTGCCTGGCACTTAGTAGGTAGGTATCAGTAAATATGTGTTGAATGAATAAATGGATTCCACTAATCCACGTGCACCTGGTGTGACCAGAATGTTTCCCTGCTTTTCAATGATCTAGTTTCTTCCCCATTTAGGCAGCTTCCTGGAGGTGAGAGTTCCCTAAGAAACAAAGACTCAGTAATGATCTATGTGATATTTTCATCACATATTTAACAATTATTTAGTTTCCATTAGTAGGTTCTGTCCCTACCTTAGGCACTGGGATTAATTCCCTTCCAATCTAGCACAGAATTAAGCAGTTCTTAACCTCAAATGGCTTTGAATATTAATGAATCTGGTTGCTGAGCTGATTCACCCACAGGTCTGATAAGTTGTCAGAATCCTTTTACTCAAATCTTGTCAGAGGTTTTAGTCCTGAAGTCTTCATCTCTGTGTTATCTGGCCCTGTATCTCTGATCTTCCCTTTTTCCTTACCTGTGTGCAATGCATTCTTGGGATGCCTACCTTCCAAGCTAATCTGTAGCTATTACAATGACAGAATACCAGAACAGCTCTCTAGAACCTCTCTTCCACAGACAGAAATAAGATATCACATGGATTCGCCTTGTAGTGGTCAGCTTTTGCATCACTGTGGCCAAAATACCCAACAAGAGCAACTTACAGGAAAAAATGCTTCTTTGGGGCTCAAGAGTTCAGAGGTCTCAGTTCACAGATGGCTGACTCCATTGCTCTGAGCCCAAAGAGACAGCATGATCATCATGAGGGAAGGGCCCAGTGGAGGAAAGCTGCTCAGCTCATGTGGAACAAGGGAGCAGAGAGGGGGAAGGGGCCACAGAAGAACCCCCAGTGACCCACTTCCTCCAGCCACACCCCCCTGTCTACGGTCCCTACCCAGTCAGTGTATTCAAACTAGGATGGACTAATTATGTTACAGCTCTCACAGTCCGATCATTTCACCTCTGAACAATCCTGCATTAATAGGAGCTTTGTGGGGATACCTCGTCCAAACCATGACAACCCCCTACATTGAGTGGCATTGCAAATGAGGGAAAGAGAGAAGCTCATGAAGATGGAATATTAGTTCTTGACGTAGTTAGCTGAGTTCAAAGAGAATGGGCTTCAACATCGGACCTACCCTTTGTAACAAGAGGTAGTTCTTCAGGCTTTCTGACAATAATATAACTTACATCATTAAGTTCTTGGAAAGACTGCATGAGAAAATGTCTGTGTTTCTAGCACAATACCCAACCATATAATAAGCAGATTAAACGTTATCTACTATTGTTACTATTAATGAAAAGATTGTGACAGTGTAAACTATACTTTCACTCCCAATATCAGAATAAAAAGTAAACTGCTTTCTCTACAAAGGCTTTCTTTCACTGCCTCTCTCATGGCACATAGTTCAATGTAAATAACTGGATTTATCAATTATGAAGCAACACTGGTAAATGAAACTCTAACTGTTCACTAAAATTTAGTAATTGCCTCCCTGCATTTTTACTTTTAATTGCATCCTAATTCCCAGATCTGAGTAAGGCTGAAGACTCAGGCTGTTGGCAAGTATCATCACCATTACCAAGTCCACTCCTGGGGATCTCCAAATCTTCATTTCTGCAACTGGGGGCACATTAATAAGCTGGATGATGCTTCTTTCTGAGCAGTCACCAAAACTAATCTTTGACATAAAAATCTGTTCCATTTCAAATGAGAATCATTGACCAATCCATTAGCACTGGCACCATTAACAGATATGCAATGGCTGGTTGTTTATTCATCTCTCTCTCCTCTCTCCTCTCTTTTCTTTCCTCTCTCCTGTTCTCTTCTCTTCCTTCTCTCTTCTCTTCTCTCTCCTCTTTTCTTCCCTCTCCTCATCTCTCCATCTCTCTCCTCTCTCCCTTATCTCTCTCTTTCTCTGCCCACCCCCATACACACACACACACACACACTCAAACCAGCTTCAAGGACAATGGGAATTTGGGGTAGTTCTTCAAGGAGCCCCACTCTGTGTCCCCAAACCAGTCTAGGGTCTGGTGGCTCTGCTGTTAACTCGCACCCTTAACTCTGAGCTAAAACACTGCACAAGGGAATAATACTCTTTGCCTTTCACACTGTGCCCTCTACCTTCAAGAAGTATATTATATTGATCTTTTCTGGGCATGGACAGGACTGGGCTTTCTCCTCTCCTCTTTTTCTTCCCACATGGTTTTTGCAGGAACTCAGGTGCTCTTAAAAGTCTACAAATATTTTTGATCTCTTTCCAGATGTGATCAAACAAATGCTGTTTGTATCTTTTACATTTTTCTGGATTTGGGGGATGGCTTCTAGGAAGAGAAGAAAGGATGCTGAATTAGGCAGCTATTTTCCTACCCAAAGTCCATCCTTTTTTTTTTTTTTTCTTTTTAGTTATACATGACAGTAGAATGCATTTTGACATATCATGCACACATGGAGTATAACTTCCCATTTTTGTGGTTGTACATGATATGGAGTTGCACTGGTCATGTATTTATAAATGAACATAGGAAAGTTATGTCAGATTCATCTATTGTCTTTCCCATTCCCTTCCCCCTTCTGTTCCCCTGACTCTGCTCTGTCCAATTCGTTTACCCTACCACCGTACCCCACCTATTGTGAGTCACATCAGCATATCAGAAAGAAACTTCAGTTCTTGGTTTTTGGGGACTGGCTTATTTCGCTTAGCATGGTGGTCTCCAGTTTCATCCATTTACTGGAAAATGCCATAATTTCATTCTTCTTTAAGCCTGAGTAATATTCTATTGTGTATATATACCACATTTTCTATATACATGCCTCTGTTGAAGGGTACCTAGGTTGGTTCTATAGCTTAGCTATTGTGAATTGAAGCTGTCACACACATTGATGTGGCTGCATCACTATAATATGCTGGTTTTTTTTTTTTGAAAAATATTTTTAGTTGTAGGTGAACACAATATCTTTATTTATTTATTTTTATGTGGTGCCAAGGATAGAACCCAGTGCCTTGCACCTGCGATGCAAGTGCTTGACCACTGAGCTACAGCTCCAGCCCCTACTGTGCTTATTTTAAGTCCTCTGAGTATATGCCAAGGAGTGGATAACTGGGTAAAATGATGGTTCCATTCCAAGTCCAAAGTCCATTCTTAGCAATTCTTTGTAAGCACCTGTGGTAGTGTTCAAATGATTTTATTTTTCAACTTGGAAATATCAGAATTCCATTTAAAAACATAAGAAACAGATTAAAATCATGCTACCTATGCTCTATTTTGAAGCAGAACAGGTCTACCAGAATGCCTCCTACCCTCCTCAAGTCCAGAACCTCGAGATTCACATAGAATAGGTGCCAATAGCACCTGGAAGGGGAGAGGGATAGTTCTTTCTTTGTATTTCTGAAGAAATGATAGTCTACTTGATTGAACACAATCTTTAATTCTTAATAATAATACTGACCTTTTTCACATACTGCTCCTGCTGTCCCTCCATCTGTTAGAAGGGAAAATTTTACCTCCCTGACACTGAACAGCATCCTAGCAGAGCAAGACAATTATCCTACTCACCAACCCCTATGCGGAGGTCTCCAACAGCAGGAAATCTAAGCTCTAGTTTCAGACCACCCAATATGGACTGTATCTATGGAGGGAAAAGGGGATTGCTCAGAAGATAGAAAATGGGAAAGTGTGATGTTTCATAAAGTATCATCATAAAGTTGAAATTTGCTACAGTTTAGCTATGAGGTGTCCCCCAAAAACTCATGTGTGAGACAGGGCAAGAAAGTTTAGATGTGAAATGATTGTTATGAGAACTTCAACCTAATCAGGGCATTAATCCACTGGTATGGATCAACTGGGTAATAACTATAGGCAGGAGGGGAGTAACTGGAGGAGGCGTGATCCTGGAAGGTTTTCCTTTGAGGTTTATATTTTGTTCCTGGTGAATGGAGCTCTCTCTCTGAAAGCCATCTCCTGAACTTCTTTCTGCCACCACACCCTTCTGCCATGATATTCTGCCACACTTGGACCCAGAGCAATAGAGTTGACCATCTATGGACTAAGACCTCTGAAACCATGAGCACCAGATAAACTTTTCTTTCTCTAAAATTGTTCTTTTCAGGTCTGTTTTTGTCACAGCAGCAACAAAGCTGAGTAAAACACAAACTAGACATAAAAGTTCCTTGACCCATGGAGACTAGAAGCAACTGGGTGGGAACCAACACATTAACCAGGTTTACACAAAGGCCTATCAATCACCCCCCACCCAATGCACTTCCTGTATACCATGCATGTGCTATTAGGACAGATTTCATGGTTCCTCCCACTCTTATGGAGACAGAGGCAGGCTCAATACCCCAAAGAAATCAAGAAGTACAAAAGATCCTAGATCTCAACAACTATTTCAAGAAATTATATAATATGTTACTGACTCTGCCATAGATCACTAGGTTAGCCTGTTTGGAAGGAATGATCAACCCATTATTCAGCATTTGTTACATCCACTGGGGTCTGGCAGGCAAAATTAGATGCAGAGATTGACACTTGCTGCTGCTGTTATTTTAACCCAATACAGTAAAAAACAAAGTCACAAAACAGAACTTTGACATAGTGAAAATACTAACTCACCAAAAAAAGGCATTTTATTTACAAATGAATCTGCTTCTGGATTTCTTCTAATGTGGTGAACTTTTAAATAATACTTTTCTAACGCATTGAATTTTTTTAACAGTCTAAAACTGTTCGGAACCTCTTTTCATATCACATCACCAGTCTATCCCTGGCAAAGCACATCATGTTCCCTTAGTACTCACTTTCCTAGACACGTCCTGGCTGTTTTTCAGGGTTCTAGGTTGGTCTAGGAATTGCCCAGACCTTGTTCTGACCTTTTCATTGGCTCCTATTTTCCGTTGGCCCAGAACTTGAAGTTCTCCATGATTGACCCTATTTCTCTTTCTAATTTCTTTCACCACTTTGGTGTAGCTCCACCATGGCATCCAGCTTCAGACGACATCTGCTTCTCACCAGGCTTACCAGCTGCAGGGAATTACACTTTGGATCCTGAGTCTCTCAGAGATCCACATGTTAAAGGCTTCATTCTCAGGGTGGCACTGCTGTGAGCTGGTGGAACCCGCAGTGGGTAGGGCCTAGAGAGAGAGGTCTGTAGGTCATTAGGGGCATGTCCCTAAAGGGGACAGTGAGACCCTAGCCCCTTCCTCTTCCTTTCTTTGGCTCTGAGGACATGAGATGAGGGTTCTGCCCCACTAGGAGCCCCTACTCCATCATGTGCTGCCTCACCGTGGGTCCAAAAGCAACAGGACCGAAACCTCTACAACTGTGAGTCAAAAAACATTTTTTCTCTTATAAGTTGATCCTCTCAGGCATTTGTTATAGTAACACAAAGCTGCTGACTAACACAGAGGGCATTCTATAAAACTTAGAGAAAGATTTGTTTTGCCATCAACTTTATAAACCTTTAAACCTTACATACATTCCTGTGCATAGGATGATTATAAGAAAACAGGGGGAGCTGGGTGCAGTGGCACATACCTGTAATCCCAGGGGCTTGGAAGTCTGAGGCAGAAGGATAGTAAGTTCAAAGCCAACCTCAGCAAGGTGCTAAGTAACTCAGCGAGACTCTGTCTCTAAATAAAATATAAAATAGGACTGGGATTGTGGCTCAGTAGGTGAGCGTCCCTGAGTTCAATCCCTGGTACCAAAAAAAAAAAAAGAAAGAAAGAAAGGAAAAGGAAAAAGATAGAAAAGAAAGGACAAGAACTTTTGCATTTAAATGTTTCTCATGCTGCAGATATGAGACAGGATAAATATGCATTTAATTTATGTATCCAGACTTCTGCATATATGTATAGAGATTGCATACAGTTTTAGAATAAAACAAGACATCATTCTTGTGTTTGTAAGTGAGAAAACAAAGTTTCAAAAGAAATTGAGTAACTTGCCAACTTGGTCTCTCCATAAGGTATATTTCAATTTAGGACTACCTATCTTCCATGAAACTGTTTCATTTTTAATGCCCCTTTCAGCCAATGAATGGGTGGTTCCCTTCCTCCTGTTCATTCCAGGTGACCGAACTTATCCTCATGTTATCTGTTGAACAAATAAAACAGTCACAGAGTATCTTCAGCTAACACCAGGGCAGTTAATAACTTGCCAAGCAGTAGTTGGTTAGACGTCCTGATACTCAAGGACTCTCTTTCCCCAGTTGGATGCTACCTTGAAGTTTTGTGAATGCAGCGAAAATCAATCCCAAGACCTGTAATGTTTTGTCGAGTTAGAGAGGAATAAAAGATGTCAATCTGAAATCTATGAGCCCCCTGGCTCTATTACAACCTTGGGCTTCATTTCAAAGAGTAATAAACTATGTAGTTCAGAGAACCCATCAAAAGAGACATTCATCTTGATCAAGTGTAACACTGCTCACTATCACTACATCTATTCTGTTGTTTGTTCCTGGCTTAAATTATTCAGACAGTTCTATTTACCTCCCTCCTCCTTTTGCCTACCAAAGAGTTAGCACAAGTATTCTGAAAATGAATTGCCATATATAATTTAAATCATGCCACATAAGTTAACGCTTCCAAGTGCAAGCACTTAACTTCATTAAATGTAGCTTTTCGATTGTCGAGGGAAAAGTAGGATTCCAAAAAGTAAAAAAGATTGAATGAAGTGTGGTGCTGATTCAATTACCAATGCAGGGCAATGTAAACCATATTAAACATTTAATGTGTAAGTCACTCTGAGCAATATCTAATACTTCCGAGAATGTAAGCAAGCTCTCTATTAAGAATTCATCTTGAAATGCTGAATGAGAAATTCAGCAAAATGAAAAATTAGGTCATCACCCAAATTGCAGTAGGTATACTTTATACTTCCTATGAGCAATTTTGGAAAAAGAGGATAAAGTATATGAGTTAGAATCTGGATCACTTGGCTCCCTGAATTGGATACAATGAAGAGAATAATTTGTCCTTTGTCAATAAATGTAATGGGCTGTGACTTTAAATCCCCTGTGGGGAATAACTCTGTTTTATTGTTTATCTGCAGTGTGAAGACTCCCTCTGAAGACTTTATAAAATATGTCATTCAAGTGGATGAAAAATGCACTCTGCAAAAGTGCTACCTGCATGTTCTTTTGTAAAGAATAGCTTTCCGCAAAAGAGAACTATACAAACATTTGTTGTGCTTCTGGCCCTAAGAAGCGCTGGCTGTGTAAACACATTATCAGCTAAACATGCAAGTCCCTCAATGCAAATGCAAACCCAGGGACAGTCATCCATAAGAAATATCATTACCTGGTTCAAAAACTTTTGAGATCATATGTGTATTTGCCCAAGTGGACCAAGTGACTACAGAATTCAAACAGGAGATAATGATTTGATACAGCTTTAGAGAAGTGTCTCCTGCCTATGGTTCTAGAAAGAGAAGGATTAAAGGACCATCTGAGATGGAGAGTGGCATTCTGCAGTTTGAAAAGGGCGGGAAATATTTTATCTCTATTCATGTTACACCTTAAACTATCCCGGTGAAATTTATCTGAAATGTCATCTAGATACACAGAAATTCAGAATCTGGGAGGATAGCTGACTAATTATTCCAGCTAAGATATTTGCAGGGAGAAAGAATGAGACATTTGCAAGGAGAGAGACATCTCACCATAGGAACGGCTGAACTTGACATCCAAAGGACAAGCACCTCTGAGATGACAGGGAAAAGGGAAAAACCGAGAAATCGGGAAGGTCAGCCTAGCTGTAATGATGAAAACACATTTCAAGTGATATCCTCCCACATCTAATTAACAAAATAACTAGACAGAATACAATTTATTTGAATGCCTTAAAATCACGAACACACATATGGTGATCCAAGTCTTAAGTGAACTTCATTAGCAAAAATGCACGAGTCATTGTTCGTTTACTTATTTATTTATTCAGTATTTATTGAGTTCCTTCTAGGTGTTGAATACTTGAAGAGTTTAAACGAGGTAAAATCCTTGACCTTGTAGAGCCTATATTCTATTATCTTACTCTGCTAGATAAACCAGTTTTTTTGGTAACAATAGCTGTCATCTGATTGTTAAAGACTTCACAATTCCCAAGTTTCATCTGAATACGCCCATTCAGAACAACCAATCACTAATACTCTCCTCCATTCTGAGCTCATTCATATTTTTATGAACCTCGCTGACAAAAACATTTCCTCATCAGAGCCAGAAATCTCCTACCTGTAAACAGCAGCACCAGAAGAATGATCAGTAAAATTAGGACAGATCTAACAGATCTCTCAATTCATCAGAGGAAGCTTTTATTTTTTTTTAGGCAAATACATGACACTTTCCTTTCGACTGCATCACAATGAAAAGTCTCAGCACTACCTTTTACACTCGCTTTTAAAGTTTCCTGAAGGAAGAGAGAAAAAAGCCGAAGGGGAGGGAAGAAAGCTAGAAACAGGAAAATGAAAGGGAGACAGAGACAGACACACTAAGAAAGACAGAATGAAATAAGCCTAGATCATCGTAACATTGAGGAAATTGGAGCTAGGAGTATATCAGGACTCTGCAGAGGCAAATTGCAAAGCAGCCTACCTACATAGGCTTAAGCGAAAATCAGAACGTAGCTGCTAATGCATTAAAACTTGCAAGCTGGGGATGCAACTCCATGGCAGAGCAGCTGTCTAGCATGCCTGAGGTCCTGATTCCATCGCAGCATCGCAAAAGCAGAATTTCAGAAATGTTGTTGGCTTCAGACACAACTGTTTTCAAATCTCAAATTGTGGAATCTAGACTGTTTCTTTTAAACTTTTGGCTTCACCTTCCAGGCTATTGGCTCTGTTTTCAGAGACAATGCAGCAGCATGGGCTCAAGGCCTCACATCCCAGTTCAGCAGATAATGACAGACGGCTGGCAAAGATTCTCAGGAAAAAAACTCTGTGGTCAGGGGAGCAAGATAGGCTGATTGACTCAGGCCTAGGTCATAGGCTCCGAGCCCTGTCTGGCCCCCACCCACACTCTCATGGACAGCATGTGGGTGGGAGTGACTGTCCGTAGGGATACCGTGGGAAGAAACAGATGCTAAGAGGCCACAAAATAATTCATGCCCACTAGAGAGAGTGTTCAGCTATGTTGAAAAAACTATATTAGGATTCCTTTCTAATTCCACTCATTAAAAGATAAATGAACAGACACTTCACAGAAGATCTACAAGCAATCAACAGATATATGAAAAAATGTTCAACATCTCTAGCAATAAGGGAAATGCAAATCAAAACTACCCTAAGATTTCATCTCACCCCAATCAGAATGTCTATTATCAAGAATACAAGCAACAATAGGTGTTGGGGTAGATGTGGGGGGAAAAGGCACACTCATATATTGCTGGTGGGGTTGCAAATTGGTGCAGTCACTCTGGAAAGCAGTATGGAGAATCCTCAGAAAACTTGGAATGGAACCACCATTTGACACAGTTATCTCACTCCTTGGCCTATACCCAAAGGACTTAAAGTCAGCATACTACAGAGATACAGCCACATCAATATTTATAGCAGCTCAATTCACAGGAACCAACCCAGATGCCCTTCAATAGATGAATGGATAAAGAAACTGGTGTATATACACAATGGAATATTACTCAACCTTAAAGAAGAATAAAATTATGGCATTTGCAGGTAAATGGATGGAACTGGAGAGTATCATGCTAAGTGAAGTAAGCCAATCCCAAAAAACCAAAGGCCAAATGATTTCTCTGGTAAGTGGATGATGATACATAGCAGGGGGTGGAGGGAGGCAAGAATGGAGGAAGGATGAATTGCATAGAGAAAAATGACAAGTGGGGAGGGCGTGGGGGGAAGGAAAAATGACAGAATGAGACAAACATCATTACCCTATGTACATGTATGATTACACAAATGGTGTGACTCTACTTTGTGTACAACCAGAGAAACAAAAGTTGTACCCCATTTGTATGAATGAATGAATCAAAATTAAAAAAAAAAAAAAAAAAAAAAAAAGGAAGGTAAGATAAAACCTGCTGGCAATGAAGATGGATGGAAAAGGAAAGACAACTTAAGTCTATGCTGTGGGGAATTGGGTTTACCCCTTGCACAAAATGAGCCTTGTGTGAATGACAAGGCGGCACCCACTCTGGGAGGGCAAACGACAAAGGCACCCAATCTGAGCAGACGGATTACCAAAAGCCTGTCCTTTCTGAGGGCTTTCTCCAGAGCCAGCCACATGGAGCAAGCACCTCCCTGGGCCAGGTACTTTTGTGCAGTGCACAAACTGACAACCAGATGGGGTGGCCCTGCCAGGAATCCCTATCTAGAGGAGAACTGTTATGGAATTGGGAGGAAACTGCTTTTCACACCTTAGAGAAAGGAAGTGGTTGAAGAAGTTAAAGCATTTCATAAGACCCGATATTCATACATCTTGGGGCTTGATAGACTGTTATAGCAATATTATGGTTTTGACCAAAACAAACAAACAAACAAACAAAAAACCCTAAATGCTTCTGTGTTGAAGGCTTGGTCCCCAGTGCAGCAGTGTTCAGAGATGGGCCTTTGGGAGGTGACTAGAGTCCTCATTAGGACTCTAAACTCATCTGGATTTATTTATCGATATTCCACTGATGGATCCATAGCTTAATTAACTAATGGAAGGTGGTACAAACTTCTGGAGGTGGGGCCTAATTGGAGGAAGCGGGTCCCTGAGGACATGTCCTTGAAGGGTACATTTTGTCCCTGGCCTCTGCACCTCTCTCTCTCTGTGCTCCCCAGCTACCATGAGATGAGCAGGTTTCCTCAGCCATGTGTCTCTGCCATGATGTTCTGCCTCAGGGCAGGACTAAAAGCAGGGGAGCCAGCCGACCAGAGACTGAGACACCTGAAACTGTGGGTCAGAATGAACCTTTTTCATTTAAGCTGATTCATCTCAGGTATGATGTCGCAGTGACAGAAAATTGACTAATGCAGGAGGTATGTGCCATGTTTTGCCAAATGGAAGGCACCATGGACTGTAAGATGTATCATTACCTTACAGAATGCTGAATAGACCATGGCATAGTACCTATTATAAGATGCAACCCAACATCACAGATAGTTAAAAAAAATGTGCATCTTAGCACAAATAAAACGTGGTTTAAAAAAGGCAAGAAACCAGTGATTACTGAAAATAAAGCATCTTTAAATTAAACCAAGTTCTAAATTAGCAAAAAGTAGGATTCTAGTCTTCAAGAAATTTTAATCAGGAGCCAGTGAGATGCCTAAAACTGAATGACAGCTTCTTTCTTGCATAAATGTGATTTTCTCTGAGAAGCACCTTAGCTTTATCAGGCCAATTCTCATGAGAACTATTTTTCTGTGACCCTAAAACCCTTGACAATCACTCCTCTGAAGAGCCAGGAAAAATGATTTTGAAAACCTAAGATGCTTAACGTTGGAAGCCAAAAATGAGGAATTAGAATTCTAGCAATAATGACAACATCAGCAGGAACGGCCAATATTTTGCAGGCTTGTTATATGCATGGCACTGTTCTATGTTACTGTCTCTATATATCCTTATTTATTCTGTCTAGCTAAGGTAGAAATTAAATGCTCAAATGGAAGCCATATGAAGCCTTCACTAATTTATAACTTTAACAGTTTTGTTTCAGACCCTAGAAATCTTCAGACCACTTTCTGCCTTGGGCCTTTGTATATACTGTCCTCTCTGGTTACAACTCCTCTTGGAGACTTAAATCTCAGTCCCTCCTGAAGGACATGTTACCACACTACTAGGGTTAAATCTCTTCTTTGTATTTTCTCAAGGACAACTTTGTTTTTCCTTCAAAGCCTCTACCTCAAACCAAACATATATTTATTTGTACATGTATCTAAAATAATAGACACCTGTTTTTTGATACATTGTGCAGGAAATATCCCACATGCTTTGAATTTAGTATGGCATTTCAGGCCCCTTAACACAATGTGAGCTGTTTTCCCACTGTGTATGCAAGAAATCAGAGATTCAAGGAGGTTATACATTTGATGAAGATCATGTAGCTAGTTACAGCTAGACAGAAACAACTTGTTTGACATCTGTCCACTAGATGTCATTCTCCTGAGAAAGAGATGTCTCATTTCTTCCTCTCCAGGAGCTAGGCCCCAGCACAGAACCTGGTCCATGCACAGAATAGGCCCACAGAGAAAATTTGCTGAGCATCTACATGAATTAATAATAAATGAGCATGCACATGAATAATTAATAAAGGAAAATTTAGCAGGCACTAAAGGTTTCAGAAAACGTTAAAGGAAAGAGCTTGAAATTGAGAAAGTACATCCATCACGTTTTTTTCCTACGAATTAAATTAAAACTGTCAGTTTACATTTAGTGATGAAAAACTTTAGTTTAACTCACAGAACCCCATTTTTTTTTCCTAGTATGGAAACAGTGGATTTAATGGAATCTGAAATCTTAGAAGTCTATGAATCTGATAAGTCTGCCAATAAACAGCCAATCCTACCAGGCCAGCCCAGTGGGGTACTCCAGAGATCCTTGATGCCACCTGCTGCCTGGGGGAAGGGGGTTTCAATGTGGTCTTCAAGTATTTATCCCATGGAATGCAGGAGCACAGAAGGCCTCAGGAAGCTTTACCAGGGCTGCTCATGGGATTCCCTGTGATGGACCTATAAGATGGCATGATGGTATAGAGAAGGAATTCCACCTGTGCTTTAGGCTGCTGGTGACAAATTCCTACCAGTACAGACACTTGGATTAAGCAGTCTACCCTATTTACTGCAGCAATAATAGCCCTAGGTGGAATTTGGAGACGAATATATATCAACCTTCCATTTAATCCCTCCTGTCTTCTTTAGAGACCATAAACAAAGGCTGTTCTTTTAAACCCATGGCATTGGTCAGGGGATAGGAAACTTTTTCTTTGAAATATAGCAAAGACATTAGAGGCTTACAGTCCATATGTTCTCTATCACAACTGTTCTCCTCAACTCTGCCACTCCAGTGTGAGAGCCACCACAGACAATATGTAAACAAATGAATGTTAACTGTGTCCCAATAAAACTATAAAAACAGCCTGGTTTGGCCTAGAGGACTGTGGTTTGCCTTCTCCAGGGTGTCGACCTTATATGATTAACAACTGCCCTAGTTAAGTCTTTATCCCAATCTGGTTAATTTCCATCTCTTGTTGTTTTATTCTGAGCCATTCCATTTTCTTGGGAAAAGTTCCAGAAAAAAAGTATAGATAAAACAGACTGGATAACTGCAAATAACAAAATTGCATGCATCTGTGTGAAAAATGTAACCATTTCCATGACTTGCTCTTTGCCTGTCAAATGAAACAATGTATGTGTTGTTTTCCAAAAAGACTAACTCAGAATTTTCTCCATTATTTTAAAAGAAATATGGAATGTTCGTGGTTTAATTTCTTTCCTTGCTAAGTACACAGAAACATGAAGAAATGAAGTAAATCACTATAAATTCTGCTAAGTCAAACTCTGAATTCACAAAAGATAAATTAATAGTCTTAAGTCTCTTGATTTACTCTTCTGCAAAAATTCCATTCAATGGATAATTAATGAAACTGAGAGGTCATTTTAATTTTGTCATTTCTATGAGATTTCATTCTTTGGAAGACTTTTAAGAGGTTGAAGGAAAGAGCCAAAGGATATAATTCTGCTTATCTACAGCAACAGTAACCTTGTGGTCTTTCCAGTTACTATAGGATGGTGTTAGCTGCCTAGAGAGGTTTTAGATTGACATAGTGATGACCTATCTTACTTTCAAATAGCTTTTTGGCATTTCAAAAAGATTACCATTCTGTCCTTTTTTAAAGCATGCCTATAAAAGGCTTTGTTATAAGATCCAGTGTAAGACATCTTTCAGACTTTACAGAATCCACTTATCAGATCGTATTGCAAATGTCAGACGGAATCACTGGGGTCCCTAAAGTCCAGGGGCACACCTACTCTAGGAATCCAAGGTATCTGAACAGAAGTGAAAGAAGTGAATTAATATCCACTGAAAAGCCCTCTGGCAGACACTGCACCAAGTTTGATAAACATACTCTCTCACTGCATCATTAAGTCAAGTGAGAATACTGTGTTGGTGTCAGGTTGCCTCAGGTAAATAACCGTTCTGGGAAGCATATGTTGTCATATTTTCCTGCATCTGTTTATACAAAAACCTTTTCTTTCATGTCAAATAAAGTTGGCAACTAGGATGATTAAATGGATTAATAATTGTGAATCTTGATTTCCTAGTATAAACAGGATCGTCCACTGTTTCAACACTTTTCTAAAGGTCTGTAATTTGGATTTCTCTTCCAATTAAAAATATAAATGTGCATGACAGGCAGATTCTCATGTTAGGGTGAATATAGATGAAGATTTATAGTATTTATAGTCTTAGTTAAATGAGTGTTGTTAAGAATCTGTTATTAAGAATTCTGTTCATATCCTGAAATCATGTTTTTCCATAGCTATCTTCTTGTCTCTAAAATAAGTACACTAACTTTTGCAGAGATTTGGGCTCTATAATGCTTATTATGTACTTAATGCTATTTGCCAGGAATAGTGAAAACTACTTTGTGGAGCCCTGTGAGGTAGAAATCCTTATCCCATTCTGCAGAAGAAAAAGCAGAAGCTTAGGAAGATATGATATGAACGAGGTCAAAATTAGTGGCTGAGGCTGAGTTCACACTAGGTCTGTCTGACCCTGATGTCTGTGCTCTGAGTCACAATGCTCTATTGCATTCCGTTTATTTTTTTTTTTTAATTTTAGAAAGAATACTTAACATGAGATCTACCCTCTTAACAAACACTGAAGTGCACAATACAGTACTATTAGTGACAGACATAATGTTTGTTATGGTTTGGATCTGTAATGTCCCCCAAAGCTTAACTGTTAGGCAATGCCACATTATTGAGGTGAAAATATTGGATCATGAGGGCTGTGACCTCATCAGTGGATTAATCCACTTAGTGGGTTAATAGTTTGAATGGACTTTATTGGGAGATGGTGAAGACTGTGAGCATGTGGGGCATGACTAGTGAGTCACAGTGGGGTATGGTCTTGGGGACTGTATCTGTCCCTGACCCCTTCCTATCTCTTCCACTCTCCAATGTTTCCTGGCTGCTATGAGCTGAGCAGCTTTCCTCCGCCACACACTTTCACCATGATTCTCTTTCTTACCTCAGACTCAGAGCAAAGGAGCTGCCTGACCATGGACTGAGACCTCTGAAACCATGAGTCGAAACAAACTTTTCCTCTTCTAAGTTGCTCATCAGGTATTTTGATCAGTGATGAAATACTAATACAACGTTATCCAGAAGATCTTCAGAACTTGTCCATCTTGGATAAATGGACCTTAATACCCTTGGAACACCAATGCCCATTCCCTTTCCCTGCCCCCAGTCCTCTCAATTACCCTAGCCTCAGTACTCCTTGGGAACGCTTACCCTCTCACCTTCATCCTCAAAGAAGATTCTTCCTGATGCTTCCTCTGGCTCCCTAATCCTTTCCTTGGAAAACCACCTAATCTCCCAGGGCTTCAGTTTCCTGAGGGTACAGTGGTGACTGATTCAGGTGGAAGGTCCCCACAGTGAACTATAAAACAACAATCCATGTGAATACTTGGACTTCTTAGGAGGTGTTCTTTGAGGAAAAACTAATAAGAGTGGAGAGGTGGAATAGGGATGAGAAGAGAACTGATATTAAGCAGAGTCCCACGGAGAGAGCACAGGTCTTACCTCAGAGCCATCTCAACCAGGGAAAGGGAACTGAATGTACTCCTGTATCTGTCAGTCATTGGTTCAGCGGGTAACAGGGAGATGTAAAGTCCCAAATGACTCTTGATAAATACAGGAAAAGCAGGCTTGCTTCAGCAGCCTGGGGGAAAGTATATGACAGAGAAACAAAGGTTGTTATTGAAAACACACTGGAGTTGGTATAAATGATAATTCTAAAGGGATCTGAGTGGATTGGGACAAAGAACTAATATCACTGACCATAGGAGTAATAATATTCTCTTCTCACTGGTTAGTATCAGGGTTTTTTTGGTAAAGTCCTTATGAGAGCACTTAGCTCATATTTACATCAACTAAAAAGGTTATAATGTGCAGGAGTCCCCAAGCCATGGATGATTTAGAAGAAACTATATTCTAAGTTTAGTCTGATTCTTTTGGGGGTGATCTTGAAAAGTTCTTAGACAGGCAAGGAAGGTTTAACATCATCTAGAGGAGGATGGATAAGGATCCAGGGCACAGAAGTAGGAAGCCCTTGAAACTAATTCTCATTCAGCTTGATCTTGAGTTAAATTCAATCAATTCAGCCAAGAGATCCAAGTTCCCAACACAATGTCAAGATCTCTACCCACAATGTAAGTTAGCAGCTCAGGTCACACAGGAAGCCCACGGTCTTTCTTCCACCCTCCCAGCCTGTTCCTAGCCTTTGTCCTGGAGCTCAGTTCTAATGCTAACACTTCCAGCAGCTAATTCATAATCCTTCCATGCTCAATCATAAGACAGCTTTCCCTCATCCTGCTGGCCACTCTACTTTGGACAAAAAAATTATGAAATGTGTCCCTCTGGCCTACAGTTATAGTGGAACTAGTCTCTCTTTAGCTGCAATTATCTCCACTTGTGGGCAGATCCTTCTTAAATGCAGGGACCACGTCTTGTTTATTATTTTATACCATCAGGTATCTATCACTATACAGGAACCCAGTGATTTTATCTTTTAGAAAAGCTTCTAACTGAAGAATGTTGAAAGCCGAGTCTTACTTTCAAAGACACATATCTGACCCTCAGATCTTCTTTGAAACTCATGAATCTTTGACTCCCAGGAGTAGACTATTAGTTCTATGGAATAATTTCAACAAGGAGAGCTCGCTCTCCCTTCTCTCAGGCTGTCAAACAAAGTGCCAACTTTACCTATGAAGTAAGTTAAGGCATTAAAAAGAGATCGCGGTGTGATTTGGAGTTTCCTATTTTTCTCAAGTGAAGTTACACTCCACTGACAGTCTCCAAGATGATTTTAGGAAGCTCATTTTTTTTCACTTGTGCAGGGATTTACTTTAGTATACATTAGAATATGCATATATACATATGTGTGTGCATATGTGTTTATATGTAAATATATGACATTTCAAATACATAATTTTTAAATTCATAGTTTTAGAGATACTGAGGAAAACATGAGAAAAAAATCAATTTAGACTCTGTTAAGCATTTAATACTACAGATATGCACATACATAGGAAATCTTGAAAGGGGTCAGAGAGGGAGCTCAAGGCTGAGAAATACTGATAGAATGGAAAGTAGATGAGCTAAAAATAGAGGACCTAGACTCCAATACTATGACAAAATCAAAAAGCCATATCACCCAGGAAGTCACTTAATTTCCCTGAGCTTCATTTTCTTTTTAATAAAATAAACCTTTAATAGGAGTTTCTAAAACCATAATAAATGCAAATGTACTACCTGTGTTGGAGACACAAGTCTCCTTATCACCAATTTCATTTTCATGCAGAGGTTTATCAGATTTGTTGTGGCATCCAGCTGGGTCCTGAGGAGTTCCCCTAAAGTCAGATTCATTGGGATGTGAAAAGCTGAAAACATGAAAATTTTGGGGCTCAAGAGGGAGGTAGAAGGGAATCAGACGATCTAAGATAAAATCAAAGTCTCAGGCAGAGATAAAGATGCAAAAACCATATGAAGAATTAGGATAAAGTAAATCAAAATTACTCCATTCTAATTTACAATTCGAATAAAAGCCACCAGTCACTCCACATTTCTCTTGGCCACCAACATGATCTGCTAAGCTGGCAAAGTGAATCTTGGGGGGAAATAGTGATTTTTTTCAAAGAGAAAATGAAAATAAGAATTTCCTGGGAAAATAAATGTGTATTTCATAAATTATGGCTGATCTAGCAATACCTTTTGAAAAGTAGGTTATGCTTTTAAATATTCCCACTGAATATTCTATTCATACTTCTCTTGGCTTAAACCTCACTATGAGAAGACTGTGATGGGCTGACAGATCTGGTTCCATGAGAATGTTATAAGTCAGAAAGACTCCATTTTGCACTGAGACTCCATGTTATGTAGGAAATAAGCTTCTTCCATGGGAATACCCTAACTCTGTACCAATCAACAATTACTTAGCTTTTCCCATGGGAACACCTCTGTCCCCATCATTAGTTACTTAGTGTGACATGTTTAGCAATACAAAATGACAATTCTTATGTAATGAAAAATTGCTCTCTTTTGATTCCTATTGCTCCTAAACAATGTACCATGTGAACAGTGATTGTGTGGATGTTAGCAGCCATTCTTTAGTTTGTACCTGGGTAGGGGTCGTTTTGACCCACATCCCCCTCTTGATGATCTCATGATGTTAGTTTGTAATTTCAAATCACAGAAACAGACACTTAAGATTGATGTGATTTTTGGTATAGAAACACCTACAACCCTATGGTTAGGGCTCTTCTCCCAGTAGCCATTTTTTGGGGCATTGTGTGAGACAGTCAGTCAGCTGGCTTAATAAAGACTCTCAAATTTGGACTTCTCAGTGGTGATTTGTCTGTTCTTAAGTTGTGCCCCATAACAAGACTTGCTATCTGTTGCTCTGGATCTCAGCATTGTTGTGACTGGTAACACCCACTCCAAGGAGAACATTCTCTGGAATCCCAATTGTGGAGTAATGGTGGCTTTACACTAACTAAGTCACACTTCCTGTCCAGAGGTCACCCCAGTCTGCCCTCCCAGCCTGTATGTAGAAGTCACCTGACCAGGGTTTTGATGTCCCCATTGAACAAAATAAATGGACTTAACAAAGAATAAAACCCAAGTCATCTCTCCATCCCCACCCTTTAACCAACTTCATTTAAAGAGACCAAGCTCAGGGATTGAACAAGTGCTGAACAGAATAAATATGTATCCTCAGCTGGAGAACCAGTTTTCAATGGAAAAAGAAAAAAAAGAGAGAGAAAGAGATCCTACAAATTGTAATTTAAAGGTATGGTCTACTTTCTCCAGACCATCTAGACTGGTTCCCATCACCGAGCAAATGCTTCAGAGAAGCAGGAGGGATTTCATGTTTAAAACGCAACTACTGAGGATCACTGCTCAGGACAACCATTCTGTTCACTTCTGATACACAAATTTCTCATGAAAATATTGTCTACTTCAAAACACAGGCAAGAGGATTCCTACCATTCTCCCAAAGAGAGGAGGAGCAGGTATGCATCTTTGCACAAGTATCATGCTGAGGCTGGAGAACTCCTATGGCTTCTAGTTTTCCATAGTGGCTCCTCAGGTGCTGGGGACCAGGGAGAAGAATTCAGTTAGCCAGGCATCAGGGAGAAGTGCTCCTCAAGGAACCCACTGCCTCTTTCCCTGCTAGCACCACTATTTCAGAGAATTGTAATTAGTCATGCATCCAATTAATCACAAAAATTAGGGGTGTTGTGGTTTGGCGTAAGGCATTGGGTTCAATCCTCAGCACACATTAAAAAATAGCATTATTGTAAAAACTAGCAACAGAGTGAACTTGTAATTACTGCAGGTGAAAAATCAAGAATATGTTGTCTTAAACATCTGTATTTGACATCTTCAGGCCACCTGTTATGGAAAATGCAGGAATGGTCCAAGGTGAAATAATTAGATTATGAGAGCTGTGACCTCAACATTGATTTGTCCATTTGATGGACTAATAATTTGAATGGATTAAAGGGTGGTGACTGTAGACAGGTAGGGTGTGGCTGGAGAAGGTAGGGCACTGGGGTGTGCCTCTGGGGATTATCTTATCCCTAGCTCCTTGCACTCAAGCTCTCTCTGATGTCTGGCTCTCAAGAACTGACTCTGTCAAGTGCTTTTGCCATGATGTTGTGCCTCACTTGGGGCCCAGAGCTATAGAGTCGGCCAACCATGGATTGAACGTCTGAAACCTTGAGCCAAAATGAGCTCTTCCTCTTCTAAGTTGTTCTTCTTAGGTATATTAGTCACAGCAACACAAAGATTACTAAAATAACACCATTACTATGAAAAAACTATGTCTTTGCCCTTAGCCTTCTTACTTCCTGTCACACAAGACTAACAGTACTTGGGCCCTTTAAATTCAAATGGGAGTGATGTTTTAAGGACATGCCCACATCCTCCTTAAAAGCAAATGTCCATGGTTTAAGTGTATTTGAGGCTGCTTGCATGTGTTCCTATTAAGGCAGATAGATTTGAAATACTGAAGGATGAATTACAGGAAGAAAAATAAAAGGACTCCTAAAATTAGAAGAAAGAGCAGGAGGAGATGAAAGACAGCAAAGAGGTAGAAAACAAAGTAATTAAAAAAAAAAAAGCAGGAAGTACTAATAGTTCCATGGTAGTATATATATATACATATATATGTATATATATACTCTTTCCCCAAATTCAACTTGTCCTATCCTATATGTTTATGCTGAAATGTGATATTTGTATTAATTTCACCATGGAAAACACTGAATCACAGTAACTAGAACTCAACCTGAGTCACTCACAAGCTAAGCCTGTTTACTAGTTGACCACAACAACGCAAGCTGGTAGCCACTTACCATACCCAGCTTCTGGGTTTTCTCATGGTTCAAAACATCTTAGGTACTATTTGTGTTTCAAAAATGTCTTTTTTTTATTTTTACAGACTTCATTTTTATTCATTGTACACAAATGGGGTACAATTTTTCATTTCTAAGGTTGTGCAATCTTCTTTTAGTGCCTAATTCATCAATTAAATCCACTCTGTAAAACCCTGTTCTGTCCGCATTACCCTCTGCTCAGACTCACCATTGCTAGATGAAATACAGGATGCCTAACTAAATTTAAATTTTAGGAAAACAATGAATATTGCTATCACTCAATGTCACAGACATGGAATTTCTAAAGAACAGAAGTTTATTTAGGTCAAAGTGCCAACAGCTGCCATCTGTTCAACATTTGTTCAGGACCTTCCTGCTGGGTCATGACATGTCAGAGGGCATAAGATGGCAAGATGAAGAAAGTATGCCCGAGAGCTTGTTTCATAATAAAGCCATATCCTAATAACCTAATTAATTCATGAACAGCCTAATTCATTTGTGAAGGCAACACCCTCATGATCCAATCATCTGCCAAACACGCACCCTTCAACTCTGCTGCATGACAGACCAAGTTTCCAAAGGATAAAGCATCCTGGTTTGTGTTTTGTTGTTAGTTTGTTCTATTACTTTTGTTTCCTTTGGTTTATACAAAATCTGGGATCCTACTTAGAGGATATACTTCTCTTTGCCTGTCATGATACATTGCATTGATGAAGTTAGTATTCCTGAGTGGCTGGAACGAGGTTGGAATAAAGTTCAAAGACTCAGGGAATCCAATGAAAAGATTGAGGTGAGTATTTCTGAACAATAAGGAAAAAGTCTCTCCTCTCTCGATCTGAGTGTGAGAGTACTCACTTTCAATACTTCTAATAGCGTGTGAGTGTGTGTGTGTGTGTGTGTGTGTGTGTGTGTGTGTGTGTGTGTACACAGGTACTGGAAGGGAAAGAGGTTCCTACACCAAGCAATTCTCCAATTCTGTTCTGAAACCAGCTTCAACAAAATGGAATCACAGTAGTCATGACCACATAAAATCAGGTCAAGGTGCCATTTTGAAAGGAAACTTCTGCATGTTGTTCAACAACAACTAAAAAGAATTGTTTTAAAAACCTCCATAAAATCTGAAATTCTTTGGAATGCAGTCCATGTTTTCTAAATAGATTTATATTCTCAAATTACTATTCTTATACTTTTTCTACTACTACTCCATTGATTTCTATTTTAGCTCAGATCTATAGACACTGTGGACACCAACAGGGATCCCTAAAATTGAACTCAATTCTGACACTAACCAGAGTTAGCATAAGCCACACAGGTTAAAGATTCAGTCTCCTAAGACCACCTTACCACTCCCAAAAAAAAATCACAAATCAGATATTATTACCTGAGCTTCTGACAGACCAGTTAAATCAGAGTTTTCCACAACCATCTTCTTGGGTTCCAGCACTTGCTGAAGTTGGTCAGGGAATTCAGGAGAGCACTCAACTTACCACTGTGCATGCATTATAAAAGGCTGTCGACCAAGGTCAGACGCCATCACTGAGCCTGCCTGCCCACCCACACTGAGGTCAGATGCTGGTGCTGAGCCCTGCAGCCCATCCCACACTGAGGTCGGAGGCCGATAGCTGAACTTGCCCACCTGCCCCCCTACTGCTGAGGGACACCGCACCTGCCTCTGTGCAGCACACCCTTCCTGGGGCTCCCCAGCTTCTTTGGAGGCTGGTGCAGGCATTTTGAATTATTATTCCTGAGGGCGTGGCCATCATCATTGGAAGGGTGGCTCCCTTTCTGAGACACCTACAGGAGACTGGAGGCCCTTTGACAGGTACCTCTATTTACTCACTTACATCCTACACCCTTCGCCATCCTCTCGTTCACAACTAGAAATACTGTAAATAGTAATCTAACTTATCCTGTTCATTACAGTAATGTTAAAGTCTTTATAGGGGCTATCGGGTTCAGGGCTGCATTTTCTCTGAATTGGGTACTACTAGTATTAATCTCCCCTTCAAAGTAGAAGTAGTGGAAAACTGCAGGGTCATAATAAACCTGCAAGGGGGGAACTTCAGTATCTCTGATCTTCACTGCTAGAGGGGAATATATAGAAACAATATAAAAAACAGGGGAAGAAAGTGTCCCCAACAAAACAAGATGCTCTTGTGACAGAATCCAATGACAGCATGGCAGTAGAAATGACAGAAAAAGAGTTTAGAATCTGCATACTTAAAATGATCCATGAAGCAAAAGACAAGATAAGAGAGCAAATGCAGGCAATGCATGACATTCCAGTAAGGAGTTAAAAGAGCAAATGCAGGAAGCAAAAGAACATTTCAATAAAGAGATAGAGATTCTGAAAAAAATAACCAAAAAGAAATACCTGAAATAAAAGAAATGATAAACCAAATTAAAAACTCAATAGAAAGCATCACCAACAGAATAAATCTCATTGAAGAAAGAATCTCAGACAATGAAGACAAAATATTTAATCTTGAAAATAAAGTTGAACAAACAGACAAGATGTTAAGAAGTCATGAATGGAACCTCCAAGAATTATGGGATATCATGAAAAGACAGAATTTAAGAACTATTGGGATTGAGGAAGGCACAGAGATACAAACCAAAGGCATGAACAACCTGTTCAACGAAATAATATCAGAAAATTTCCCAAACCTGAAAAATGAAAAGGAAAATCAAATACAAGAGGCTTACAGAACACCAGATATAAAAAATTACAACAGATCCACACTAAGACTCATTATAATGAAAATAATACAAAATAAAATACAAACAAAATACATACAAAATTAAGATAGGATTTTAAAGGCTGCAAGAGGAAAACGTCAGATTACATATAAGAGGAAACCAATACGGATATTAGCAGATTTCCTCAGCCCAGCCTCTAAAAGCAAAAAGAGCCTGGAACAATATATTTCAAGCTCTGAAAGAACATGGATGCCAACCAAGAATCCTATACCCAGCAAAATTAACATTCAGATTTGACAATGAAATAAAATATTTCCATGATAAACAAAAGTTTAAAGAATTTACAAATAGAAAGCCTGCCGTACAGAACATTCTCAGCAAAATATTTCATGAGGAGGAAGTGAAAAGCAACAATACAAGTCAGCATAGGGAGGAACTACCCTAAAGGAAAAAGCAATCAAAGGACAAGTAAAAAACCAAAAATAAGCCAAAATGACCAGGAATACAAATCATATCTCAATAATAACCCTGAATGTCAATAGCCTAAACTCAATGATCAAAAGACAAAGACTGGCAGATTGGATTAAAAAAAGGACCCAACAATATGCTGCTTTCAAGAGACTCATCTCATAAAGATATTCACAGACTAAAGGTGAAAGGATGGGGAAAAACATACCATGCACATGGACCCAGTAAAAAAGGAGAGGTCTCCATCCTCATATCAGATAAAATGGACGTCAAACCTAAGTTAGTCAGAAGGGATAAAGAAGGACATTTCATACTGCTTAAGGGAAGCATAAAACAGCAAGATATAACAATTTTAAATATTTATACCCCAAACAATGGAGCATCTATGTATATCAAACAAACCCTTCTCAATTTTAAGAATCAAATAGACCAAAATACATTAATAGTGGGGGACTTTAACACACCGCTCTCACCAATGGATAGATCCTCCAAACAAAAACTGAACAAAGAAACTATAGAACTAAATAATACAATCAATGATATAGACTTAATAGATATTTACAGAGTATTTCATCCATCATCGAGCAAATATACTTTCTTCTCAGTAGCTCATGGATCCTTCTCCAAAAGAGACAATATGCTATGCCATAAAGAAGCCATTAGTAAATACAAAAAAATAGAGATCCTACCCTGTATCCTATCAGACCATAATGGAATGCAATTAGAAATGAATGATAAAATAACAAAAACTACTCATACACCTGGAGACTAAATAATATGCTACTGAATGATGTAATGATAACAGAAGACATCAGGGAAGAAATAAAAAAAATTCTTAGAGGTAAATGAGAACAATGACACAACATATCAAAATGTCTAGGACACTACGAAAGCAGTGCTAAGAGGAAAGTTCATTGCATTGAGCTCATACATTAAAAAAATAAAAAGTCAACAACTAAATGACCTAACATTATATCACAAAGCCCTAGAAAAAGAACAGATCAACACCAAAAATAGTAGAAGACAGGAAATAATTAAAATCAGAGCTGAAATCAATGAAATTGAAACAAGAGAAACAATTCAAAAAAAATGACAAAACAAAAAGTTGGTTCTTTTAAAAAGTAAACAAAATTGATAAACCCCTGGGCACACTAACTAGGAGAAGGAGAGAGAAAACTCAAATTACCAGAATTTGTGATGAAAAAGGAAAGATCACGACAGACACCATTGAAATACATAACCTACTTAGAAGCTACTTTGAAAATCTATACTCCAACAAAATATAAAATATCAAACACATTGACAAATTTTTAGAGACATATGATCCTCCCAAACTGAATCAGGAAGACGTACACAATCTAAACAGATCAATTTCAAGCACCAAAATAGAAGAAGTCATGAAAAGCCTACCAACCAAGAAAAGCCCAGGACCAGATGGATTCTCAGCCGAATTCTACAAGACCTAAAAAGAAGAACTGATACCAATACTCCTCAAAGTATTCCAGGAAATATAAAAGGAAGGAGAATCCTTCTAAATTCATTCTATGAGGCTAGTATCACTCTGATACCAAAACCAGACAAAGACACATCAAGGAAAGAAAACTTCAGACCAATATCCCTGATGAACATAGATGCAAAAATCCTTAACAAAATACTGCAAATCACATACAAAAATATATTTAAAAGATAGTGCATCATGATCAAGTTGGTTTTATCCCAGGGATGCAAGGTTGGTTCAACATCTGGACATCAATAAATGTAATTCATCACATCAATAGGCTTAAAGTGAAGAATCACATGATTATTTCAATTGATACTGAGAAAGCATTTGATAAAATACAGCACCCCTTCATTCTTAAAACACTAGAAAAAATAGGAATAGTAGGAACATACCTCAACATTGTCAAGACTATTTATGCTAAGCCCATAGCCAACATCATTCTTAATGGAGAAAAACTGAAAGCATTCCCTCTAAAAACTGGAACAAGACAGGGATGCCCTCTTTCACCACTTCTATTCAACATCATCCTTGAAACACTTGCCAGAGCAATTAGAGAAACCAAAGAAATTAAAGGGACACAAACAGGAAAAGAAGAACTAAAGCTGTCACTATTTGCTGATGACATGATCCTATATTTATAAGATCCAAAAACTCTGCTAGAAAACTTCTATAACTAATAAATGAATTCAACAAAGTAGCAGGATATAAAATCAATAAGCATAAATCTAATGCATTTTTATTCCTAAGTGATGAATCCTCTGAAAGAGAAATTAGGAAAACCACTCCATTCACAATAGCCTCAAAAAAAATAAAATATTTGAGAATCAATCTAACAAAAGAGGTAAAAGGCCTCTATAATAAAAACTACAGAACATTAAAGAAAGAAATTGAAGAAAACCTTTGAAGATGGAAAGATGTCCCATGTTCTTGGATAGGCAGAATTAATATTGTCAAAATGGCCATTCTACCAAAGGTGCTATACAGATTCAATGCAATTCTAATTAAAATTCCAATGACATTCTTTATAGAAATAGAGAAATCAATCATGAACTTCATCTGGAAGAACAAGAGACCTCAAATAGTCAAAACAATCCTGAGTAGAAAAAGTGAAACAGGAGGTATCACCATATCAGACATTATACTACAAAGCAATAATAACAAAAACAGCATGATATTGGCACCAAAACAGACAGGCAGACCAATGGTACAGAATAGAAGGCACAGAGACAAAACCACATAAATATAGTCACCTACCTCATATCAGACAAAGGAGCCAAAAACATACAATGGAGAAAAGATAGCCTGTTCAACAAATGATACTGGCAAAACTGGAAATCCATATGCAGTAAAATGAAATTAAAACTCTCTCACCCTGCACAAAATTCAACTCAAAATGGATCAAGGACGTAGGAATTCGACCAGAGACCCTGCACCTAATAGAAGACAAAGTAGGCCCTAATCTTCATCATGTTGGTTTAGGCTCAGACTTCCTCAACAAGACCCCCAAAGCACAAGAAATCAAAGCAAGAATCAATAAATGGGATGAACTCAAACTAAAAAGCTTTTTCTCAGCAAAGGATACAATCAAGAATGTGAGGAGAGAGCCAACAGAGTGGGAGAAAATCTTTTCCACATGAGAGCACTTATATCCAAAATTTTTAAAGAACTTACAAAACTCTACACCAAAAGTCCAAAGAAACCAATCAATAAATTTGCCAAGGAACTGGACAGGCACTTTACAGAAGAAGACATACAGGCAATTAATAAATCTATGAAAAAGTGTTCAACATCTCTAGAAATTATAGAAATGCAAATTAAAACAACTCTAAGATTTCATCTTACTCCAATTAGAATGGCTGTTATCAAGAACACAAACAATAACAGATGTTGGCATGGATGTGGGGAAAAAGGCACACTTTTACATTGCTGGTGGAGTTGCAAATGGGTGCAGCCACTCTGGAAAGCAGTGTAGAGAATCCTCAGAAAACTTGGAATGGACCCGCCTTTGACCCAGTTATCTCACTCCTTGGTTTATACCCAAAGGACCTAAAATCAGCATACTACAGTAACATAGCCACATCGATATTTATTTTATGTGGAACCAACCTAGATGCCCTTCAACAGATGAATGGATAAACTGTGGTATATATACACAATGGAATATTATTCAGTCATAAAGAATAATAATATTATGGCATTTGCAAATAAATGGATGAAATTGGAGACTATCATGCTAAGTGAAATAAGCCAATCCCAAAAAACCAAAGGCCGAATGTCTTCCCTGATAAGTGGAGAATGATATATAATTGGGGTGGGGAGGGAGAGAAGAATGGGGGAACTTTAGAATATGTAGAAGGAAATGAGAGGGAGGGGGGTATAAAAATGGTGTAATGAGATAGACCTCATTACCCTATGTAAATGCATGATTACATGAATGGTATGACTCTGCATTGTGTACAACCATAGAAACAAAATGATGTACCTCGTTTGTGTATAATGAATCAAAATGCAGTCTATAAAAAATTTAAAGATAAATTTAAAAAAGAAAAAAGGCTGTCACCCAGGAACAAACTGACAGAAGGGATTCGCGAGGCAAGCGCATTAGAGGGATGGAGGGTCCACACGCTTTTCCAGGTGTTCTGCTGTCCATATGTTTGACAGCCCTAAAGCGCTCCAAACCTGGCTCTCTTGGAGTTTTATGGAGGCTTCACTGCAGAGTTGTGACTGAGCAAATCATTGGTCACTGGCATTAACTCAACCTTCAGCCCCTCTCCTCACCAGGAGAGGTTGGGGTTGATATTCAAAGTCCCAACCCTCCAATTACAGGGTGAGTTCCACTAGCAACTGTCCCTCAGCCTGAGGCTACTCAGGACCCACCATCTGATCACCCATCATCTCATTAGCACACCAAAGACGCTCATTAGTTCAAAGATTCCGTGGGTTTTAAGAGCACTGTGCCAGGAAAGTGGATGGAGGTCAACATATATATTTCTTACTAAATCGCAATATCACCGTTTCGGAATATTAGCCGAGGACAAATGTTTGTGAACATGTGAATGTGGATATTTACTATCTCCACAACTTTTTTACACCTTCAAACAAGGAATGTACAATTTTCCATTTCCACTTCTTGGCCTTCAAGATGTAGACAGAGAAATATAGGTGAGGAGGCAGGGCTTGGAGAAGGAGACAGGAGGACATCATCCGATCAGCAAGAATTCCTTGGAAGGAAAAAGAAAGGATGGAGACAAGAGGATGCACAGAGGGTAGAGCAGGAAGGATGGCCGTGACTTGGCTTTAGGACTTGGTCTCTTCTGGGATTTGGAGTTGGTGAGATAGGTTTTGGAGGGGTGGCTGTTTTCCAAGGGAATGACATTGAAAGCAGCAGCAATAGAGTGAGATGGTTCAGAAGTTCCGCCAAGTTTTAAAAGATGCATTTTCCTCCCACTGTGGGTTTTGAGGGAGACATCAGTAAAGACTGAAAAGTTCTCAACTCCTTTTAGCCGAGTATGTTCCTGGACTGTGAAGAACTGCACTTCAATACGAGGGTTATAGATGCTCCAGCTACGTGGACTGTCGGGAACCTGCAAGGGATCAGAAACACTTCTTATCCTCCTCAACCCTGCAGTCCACACACGCCCTTAAATATGTCCTTGTCTGTGCTTTATCATGCGTTTAAAACCCTATGCAAACAAGAATCACAGACATTTCTCAAAGAGGAAAAGAAGATTCTCCTCATCGTTATTAAAAGCTCACTTAGGACAAAAAGATCACTCAGAAAATGCCACAGATAATGAAGACAACGTGATGTTCTGAAGTCTTCTGTCTTCCTTCCTCCTCCTCAACCATCGAGCAGGCCAAATGTAGAACAAAGTTTCACCTCACTTATTCCCTCCTGGGCTTCAAGTTCACCGTCATGCTGATTAAACTGCGATACAGGCATAGAGAGGACTTTCTTAAATGCATGACTAATAAATAACTCTAGTCATTCCTTCCCACCTCTCAACCATGTATTATTATTTTATTCCATTTATGACTGACAGGTGTACTCTCATGTCAACATTCAGTTCTAGCTCCTGATGTGAATTAAGTATCCATAAACTAGCAAGGGTTATTCATGAGAAAGCCCACTGTGAACCCCTCCAAGCTGGATCCACAGCATGCAGTTATAAGGAATGACGTTAACTGGGAAGAGAAGGGAATTGCTTGGGAGCATCAGGGAGCAGCTGGCCTGGTATCCAGTCACCACCCAGGTTACTGTGCACCCATGAGACCCTCAGGACACAGCAGAGTGAAGGCCAGGAGGGAAGGAAGACCCACACAATGCTGTCAGACTCCCTCAATCTACTAACCAAGCCTTCCAAAAGGCAAACCTGAATAGAAGTAAATGGGAAGCTTAAAAAATACAATTTAAGGTTAATTTTTGTTGTAAAAATTAGATCACATATGGATTTAAACAATAAACAAATGTAATATTTTTATAAGTGCCATCAATGTTAACTACTGCATTGATCTATTTTTTATCTGGTTGTGGGGCAAGAAAAAGTCAACTTTAAAGCTAGACAGAGCTGATAAAATGCAAAAACCATTATCATTTCTGATACAATGAGATTGATATGAACGGATTATATTAATTGTAATATAAAAATTAGTATTTAAACAATTATATATGTTATATAATTTAAATTTTACGATTATAATATATAATTATATCTAATATAATTAGAACTAATGTGAAAACTACCTTTGACACAAGCAAGGTCATAAATATTTCCTTAAGATCAAAATAGTTCACTTTTTTTAATGTCCCTTATTTTCCCTATATAACACTCCTTTCGGTCCCTGTTGACCTCTTCTCAGTCAATCCTTTTGTCAACGCATGTCATACCTGGAGTTCTTAGAAATACAGGAAATGAGGAATGGAGAAATGAAAAAGACAGAAATGAGGCCATGAGAGGAAGAATCTACAAATGAGCTAAACCAAGCAGGGGTCTGGGGTCGTTGCTGGGAAAAAAACAAAAATCTTTACAAGCCTGACAAAAATAGGAACAGAAGGGAAAGTTTTCAGACACAAATCTGAAAGTGAATTATAAATAGCTGAACAATATCATCAAGCCCCAATGGTCCTCTAAAGAGAGCACAGTGCCTAGAGGTGATCCAAGAAGTACTGATGTTTTTGAGATGTTCCCCAAAAGCTCATGTGAGAGACAATGCAAGAAGATTTAGAGGTGAAATGACTGGGTTATGAGGGCCTCAGCCTAATCAGTGCATGAATCCACTAATAGGGATTAACTGAGTACTAACTATAGGCAAGTAGGGAATGGCTGAAGGAGTGGGTCGCTGGGGACATGCCTTCCGGGTATAGATTTAGTCCCTGGCGAGCCAGGCTTAGTCTCTCTCTGCTTCCTTGCTGCTGCCATGTCCTGAGCTGCTTTCCTCCACCACCCCCTTCTGCCATGACATTCTGCCTTACTTTAGGCCCAGAGCAATGGAGTCAACCATCTATGGACTGAGACCTCTGAAACCGTGAGTCCCAAATAAGTTTTTTCTTTGGTCTAATTGTTCTTGTCGGGTCTTTTGTTTACACTGATGAAAACACTGACAAAAATAAATATACTGGAATAGAATATATATGGAGAGGAAAAGACACACACACAGAGGCCACACAGAAAGAGAGAATATGGATAACTTTAGTTTTCCATATAGAGATAATATATCTACTAATTTACAAAGAGAATATATTGTTACATATATTGAGCAGGAATACATCCAGTTATGTAGATAATACATGTTTTTAAAATATTTTTTTAGTTGTAGATGGATGCAATACCTTTATTTATTTTTATGTGGTGCTAAGGATTGGACCTAGTGCCTCACATGCTCTAGGCAAGCGCTCCATCAGTAGGCCACAATCCCAGCCCAATACATATATTTTTAATATAAGTTCAACGTATCACCAAGATCTCAGTAAAAACCTACTATAGATGCAAAAAGAATAAAGACTACATTTCTTGGGGTCAGAGTGAACTTGCTCATTCCAGGTTGGTAAAATCAAAGGTGCAAAAAGATCCTGTTCAAGATCATTCCTACAGTATATGGTTTCAGTTTACTTTAGTTCACCTTGTATATGCATTTGCACATATTTAAAACTTTAGGGTAACTGATGCTCCTGAGGAAGAAGCCCCCAGCTAAAGTTCTGCACTCAGCAGCACAGGGGTTAGTCTTTGGTGCTAGAGGGAAGGAAATGTCAGCCAAACACTCCATAGCTCTGTGAGAACAACACCGTACTAGGCACAGTAATGGAAATGCTGTTTATGTGGAACTGATCTATAGGAAATGTAGGGAACACTTAATTAAGGCTGCACCACATAATATAAAATCAGCCTTAACAACGTTAAAATTATAAATGTAGCTAAGAGAAGTGGGGAGAGAGAAAGAAGTGAAGATAGATAAAACAGGGAACTTTTCCATCCCATTAGGGATTATTAACACTATTTGATTTTTTAATCGTGGGAATATTATTTCAATCATGTTTTTAAATTAAATAGAAGGGGAAAACGAATACTTGATGGGAAGTAAATAACACCTCTGCACAGTCAGGAGTCATACTTCCTCACTGACCCAGCCCTCCTCTACTCTCCAAGCAGAAATCACTTGGGTCCTTTACATATTTGTGAAATGGTCACAATTGTGATGTTGCTGTTTTCTGTCACTGAGGCATATTCTCTGTACATTCTTCAGTAGTGCATCTTTTAAAACAAGACCCGTAGACCACCTGCCCCCAGAATCACCCAGGGTCCTTGTTTGTTAAAAAATAACAACTCCTCAGACACCATGTGTGACAAACTTGTTTCCAGTGGTGGAATCTGGAATCCACACCTTTGACAAACACTCCCAAGTGGTGTTTATCAAACCTACAAGGCTAAGAATCACTGCTCAATTCTTATTTCCAAGAACATGGAAATTCTACTGATCCTTTAATAACTCAGTTCACCCATCTCTCTCATCATGAAACCCTGCCATGATTCCTTGATCCCAGGCTGTTGATGTTTGGCCTTCTATACTCCCATAATATTTTATAAATATCACAGAAGACCACCTTCATGATGCATTTCGATTACTGGTTGACATGCCCCTCTCTGAGCTAAAATTTTATCTACAGTACTACTCACCCACAGCCAAAATGCACAATCAACCCGTGTCCATCAATACGAACAGATGTGTGGTGCGTTTAACTATATATTTAACTACATATGTTTTAAATTTTTTATTTGTTCTAATTTTTTGTATATGACAATAGAATACATTTATACATTTTGATAGATTATACATAAATGGAGTGTAATCTCTCATTTTTCTGATTATACATATTGCAGGATCACATGGGTCATACAGTCATACATGTACAGGTCATAATGTCTGTTTCACTCTACTATCATTCCTTCCTCTACCTTTTCCCCTCCCTTATTAAAGAAGAATGAAATTATGGAATTTATTGGTAAATGAATGGAGAATATCATGCTAAGTGAAATAAGCAAAACCCAAAAACCAAAAATCAAATGTTCTCTCTGATATGTGGATGCTAATTCACAATGGTGGGGAGGAGGTAGGGAAGAATAGAGTTATTTTAACGACATATTTCTGAGTTATTTTCTTGGTGTTTAAAATGCATCTTTCTCTGCTGTCATGTATATCAAAAAAGGACAAATTTTAAAAAGTGAGAAAAAAAAAAAGAAAACGCATCAGAACTTTCATACTAACAATGTCAGTGACATAAAAACTTTCCACCCTTTCTGTGCTATTGTTGTACCTATCACAGGGAAATGTGTTACAAGTCCAATGATACATGGCTATTTATTACTTGGCATACTTTTATCTTTTAATGAAGCTGAAAGGAGAAAGGAAGGCAATTATATATTTATAGAGCTTGTCATATTAGCATTATCATTTGCCATTCCTGGTTCCCTTTGTTTCTTCTTGTGTGTTTAGTTTCCCTCAAATGCCATTTCCTAACTCCACAATAGCTTAGTCTCAGCAGCGAAATGGTCTTGTTAGGGAGAGGGTCCACCGTACCACCACGTCACCATTCCAGAAGTCAATCTGATTTAGTTCTATAAGCAGAGTCATGGATACCTTGAAATCCACAGTACTCAGACTCACAGCATGTGACCTCAGGCTGTCCAGATGAGAACCGCACACACGGGGAAGCCACACCGCTGACAGATTTTTGTGTTAGTAGCAGGAGCCCCTTCTCTCACTCATGATCTAGGTACACCAGCAAAAGTAAGCAGCTGAGGCTCGATCCTGGAATGCGCTCCTTTGGAAATAAAACCCTCAACCCCTAACAATAGCTTTGAGCCCCTCTGATTTACAAGCACCTGCTAGAGGCTGCAGAGAATAAAGCAAACAATTCCACTTAAATGACTCAGAATCTAAGTCCTATAACTCCTAAAAGTCTAACAAATCCACTTTGAAATCTCACAATGGAAAAATGCATGTAAAAATATATCATTTATGGAAGCCCTTCCAGGTGACAATAAGAGGCCCACAGAGAAAAAGGTAAAAAAAATCTTTCACCCCTCCAAAAAAAAAAAAAAAAAAAAAAAAAAAAAATTAGCAAGCAAGTAACTTAAATGTCAGGCAGAAAATGCAAGGTTAGACCATTTGGAAACTTGTAATTTATTTAGCATCAAGATCTTGAAATCAATTTTATACTTTACCTCCAGTTAGAAAAGCTATCACAGCACAGGAGGAAAATATTGGAAAAACTTCATTCTTCAAGTACCATAATTTAGCTTACAGGGTACTTAACTAACGGCAAACTGATAGCAAGGAGTAGTACGAAGAACTGGAGTAATAAAAATTATGGCAGACATAAAACACAGGAAAATCCTTCAAGAGTTACTGCAAGAAAGCCCTGGGAGATAGGCAGCTAAGAACCAGCCTTGCCCCAAAGTCTAATTCAGAAGCACTTCCACAGGAGGCCCAGAGTCACCCCATTCCTTAGGAGTCAGCTCTGGAAAAGCACAACTGCCTCACCTCGAGGAGTCTGAAAGACAAGACACACATCCCCCCACATTAACAGGAGCCATGGCCACCGTGGTCAGAGTTCGGGTCTGAAGACAGGCTCTTCTCCCTGTTGAACTCTCTCCCTCTGTGTTCTTCCACCAGTTATCATCACCAGGAGTTCAGCTACAGTTTGTTTATTTATTTTTTAATATTTTGTTTTAGTTGTAGGTGAACACAATACTTTTATTTTATTTTTATGCGGTGCTGAGGATCAAACCAAGCTCACACATGCTAGGAGAGCACTCACGAAGCGGCAACCCCAGCCCCGCAGTCTAGTTTTGAAGGCATAGAGCCGACAGCATCATTTAGAGGTGGAAGATCTTAAGAGCTACCTACCTCTCTATCTTCATCCCGAGAGTCTGCTGGACCCCAACCCTGCAGCCCCTGGGCACACCCTCAGGAAGCCTAAGGTCTCCACTGCTGGGCTGGCTTCTGCCTGGAGGGACCCTTTCCTCCTTCTTCAGTACCTATCAAGGTAATTGGTCTGGTTTTTAAAGCTCATCTCAGGCAGCCTGTGCTCTTGGGAAGTGGAGCATGTTTTCATCACATCAGAGCTGCCTCCTGTGGGCTCAACCAGCACCTGAGGATTCCTTATGTCATTCTGCGTTATAATCCTCAATCTGCTCCCCTCCAGACCAGTGTTCTCGAATTTTTACATTCCTCAGAATCACCTGGAGGGCTTGTCAAACTAGGTCATCAGCCCCACTCCCCAGACATCTGATTGGGTAGGTCTGTGGTGGGGACCTAAAATGTGTGCATCTAACCTGTTCCAGGTGGTGCCAATGGTGCTGGTTCAGGACCACACTTGAGAGCCACAGTGCTAGACTGAAAGCGCCAAGGTCCGCATGCATTCGTGTGTCACCTGCGTGGGACCTCATGTCTAGCACTTAGCAGCTTCGCTGAGTGCTCACTTCCTGAAGGTTACACCCACAAAACTGAGAAAGACTGGCATAGATCCCATCACAAACTAAAGACATTGAAGCAACAGAAACACAGTTCTTCAAAAATGGCGGCCATCCAATGCAACTCTTCCATGGATGAGGAAGATCTATGGGCACTTTCTGATTTGTAGATTATCCATTCACTTCTTATGGTTGTCACTTTTGGAAACGAGGAAACACATTGTGCAACAACAAACTGAGCAAAGATCCAAAACTGGAAAATTCAGCAGTGGCTAAGCTTTTGACACAGGTGTGTCCCTTCTCCCCTGATAAGGAGTGCAAGATGCAGGAACTGTTCTGGAACTAACTTATCTTTGTATTTACCAGAATTCTTAGTCTTGAATCCATTGGGTCAGTTCTTCAGTTTTGCTCATTCTGATTTTTTTTTGTTTTATTTTATTGTATTTATTTATTTATTCATTTGGTACTGGGAATTGAACTGCGCGTGCTCTATACTGAACTACATCCCCGGCCCTTTCTTATTTTTAGACAGTCTTACTGAGTTGCTAAGGCTGGCCTTGAACTTGCGATCCTCTTGTCAGCTCCCAAGTTGCTGGGATTACAAGCTTGTGCCTCTACATCCTTCTCATTCTAATTTAGTAACTCGGTAGTCCCTCTGTGGTCCCCTCTAAATCCCTAACTGCATATAGAGGCTTGATCTCTTCCCCAGGTGTTTCCAGTAACCTCTCCAGGGTGTCTGACGACAAATAACTCAGATTATTTTTTCATTGTAATTCCTATTTAAAATACTAGATGTAAAAATTATCATATCATTCTTTTACTCAGAACCATCCAATGGCTTCCTTTCTTACTCCCAAAAAAATAAAAACCATCAGACCAGCTCCCGAGGCACTGCTGTGTCAACCTGCCGCATGCCCACCTTCTCACTCCCCAAAGTCCCAGCCACACTGGTTTCCTGACGCTCCCACTTCAAGGACCTGGAAATTTGCCCTTTGCTCTGCTCAGAGACCCTCCCCAGAGTTTCACCTGGCTCCCTCCCCCATCATCTTTGGGACTTTGGTCTCTTACCAGTAAGGACTTCCCAGACCCCTTTTCAAAGTAGACCTCCCACCCTCTCTGCCAACCTGCCCTTGTCTGCTCTCATCTTCTCCAGAGCCCTAATGAGCAGTTACCTGCTGAATATTCTACTCCTTCCTTGGTCTGTTATCTCTCTTCCCCTCTATAATGTAAGATGTACATGGGCAATGATTTTCATCTGTTTTGTTCCCTGATATACCTACTAGTGTTAAGAAAAAATAGAGTTCTTGACACATAGCAGGAACACAAGGTAGGTGCAGGGAGATATACCATCCAGAACCACCCCACTCACGTGCTGATTTGCTGCCCTACTGCAGGGAATGCGATCCACTGAGGCTTCTAGCTCCTTCAAAATTGGCCACCACTGCAGAGAGCCATCTTTACTTGGAGTCACACCCCGGGTTCTGTGGATTGGAACCTGTACAGGTCACTTTGACAGAACCAAGTAGCTGCTACGGTATGAGCATGAGCCACAGTCCACATTCTGATCAGTGCCTTGTGATCTTAAGATTATGGAGGTAGCTTTCAAAAGCTGACCTTCCCAAAGGGATGGCCAAGATGACTGACAGCATGAACCTAACAGCAGCGATGGTGGCAGTCATTTAAGAGATCCTCTCCTATGTTCCAGGCACCATGCACTCATGCACTGTATTAATTACTTCTCATTTAGTCCTAAGAGGCAGACACCACTGTTGTCCCCATTTTACAGATGGGGAAACTAAGCTCAGGGAAGACAGAGGAACTTCAAATCCACATATCTTTTACTTGTCTTGTGCTGTCAATCATTCTGACAGTTTCTTCCCATCAACTAGACATTTCTTATTTGCTCATGAACTGGGATTCTCATTAGCACATCAGTTTCTGAGTATGAGCACTGACTTCCTCTTAGACAGTGACTCTCCCAAGAAAGATTGTGCTTTATGATATTTTTAATGAATATGAGTGATTTTAGGCTGTGATTTTGAAAAGAGAGAGAGAGAGAGAGAGAGAGAGAGAGAGAGAAAGAGAATTAAGATGTTTAAGGAGTAATGAAGTAATGAAGCAGGGTTGAAAGGAGTCCAAACAGATTCTAATAATGATAAAGATTTACCCTCAAGAATTATGCAGAGAAATGGCCCTGCTCTAGAATAATTGGTTTGGCTTGCTCCACATGAGGATATGGTGGCAATGTACCATGGAAAAAGTATCAGAGCTAGAGTAAGAGAGCCCAGATTTAAATTCTGTCCTGCCAATCTAGGAAGATGAAAAAAAAAATCTACATTAGTGCACTGAAGCAAATTAAAATTATTATTGTATAAAAACTCCCAACTCAATAAAAGTGAATTAAATCTGACTTCACATTGAATCTAAGAAATGACATATTCCAAAGGGAAATAATTCTGGCACCTCTTTGCTGCACAAAAACATCACTACTGTCAGCTGAAGTATTTTTCTATAAGATGTTAGCAGGTGTTTAACAGCATGGAAAAGTAACAATTTTGGTTTAGAGCAATGACACTGAGATAGCCCCTCAAGGCTAATTATCAAAGAGCCTTTGGTATTTTCAAAACATAACATCAGTGCTCTGTAATCTAACACCTATTAGTCAAGATTAAAGTTTTAATTAGTAGTTGACATTTCCAAATGTCCTGTCTTGCACCATTGTTGACAAAAGTGTATCTAAGAAGAAGCAAGTCCTTGGAAAGTGTTTAAGCTGATTTTAAGAATAAAGTTGACCATGGGCTGCTAATTAACCCCTCTTCAGTCCCATGGGGAATTCCCTCCTCCAACAGAGCATTTCACGTCTTGTTTTAGTCAACGGCTGGCCATAATGACATAAGTGTTTCTTTGCAAGTCATTTCTATCCCTCATGAGATGGAGAAATCTTTACAGTGAACAAAATGTGCAAGATTCCTAGGGACCGGGCAGTGAAGCAGCAGTAGAACATTCACAAAAAGCCTGCTGAAATTAGAAAACTGGGTGTAACTCACCCTAAAACAGACACGGTGCACTACTATATGCAAAGCTGCTTGACACAGGTATCAACTATCTGTAACAACCAGTCCCTGGGGCCAGGAGCTGGGCTTGTCCAGATTAGTCAGAAAAGATGTGCCTACAAAACAGTTTGAAAATAACCTACCCTGCCCCATGCAACCAGCCCCCCAACCCATAGGATAGCCACTACCACACAGCCAGATATCTGTCACAAGGGAAAGCAGACATCCATCTCACGACTCGACTACCATGTCCCACTCTTTTCAGGAGGATTAGATCAATCAGGTGAAAAATAAGGAACTAGTAAATGACTTTCAAGATCAGAAATAGAGCCCCCAGTAGCTGAAATACAGACATATGCCCACAGGCATATTTTAGTGTACACCGCAAGTTTGGAGATTGTAAGTCACAAGTTTCCTGGTTAATCAATTTTTTTTTTAAATTTTGTGTTAACAGTTTGCTATGCCTCTAAGACTAGGCTAAGAGAACTTAGAAGATCAAGCATGTTGATAAAGAGCACAATGTAGTAATGGATAGGATAGGCCACCAAAGACATTTGCTTCTCCACGTATAATTCATGAAGATTAAGTTCTCATCAATGAAGCTTTCTGAGGTATACTTTAGCAGTGTCTAGGCTACACCAAACATCACTTGCCTGAAATAATAATTGTAAGTGTTGCTTCAACACTTACAATTTCCAAAGGATTATGTTACCCTTAAGACACTAATTCATTCCATGATTTCCCTGGCTGGATCCAATGTGATATGATCTTACTCTTTCATAAAGCCAATTCATTAAGTGACAGTTAATTGTCATTTTGTCATAAGCCTCTGATAAATGTTTTAGGTAAATAAACTCATGGAATGGAAAGTAGACATGTCTGCTATGGTTTAGATGTCAAGTGTCACCCACAACCTCGCGTGTGAGACAATGTAAAAAGGTTTACAAGTGAAACGAATGGGTTCTGAGAGCCTTAACCCAATCTGTGAATTAATCCCCTGATAGGGATTAACTTGGTGGTCACTGTAGGCAGGTAGATTGTGGTTGGAGGAGGTGGATCCTTAGGGGCTTGCCTTCGGGGTTTATATATTCTCCTTGTTGAGTAGAGCTCTCTCTCTCTCTGCTCCCTGAGACAAAGTCTTAAGCCACGTTCCTGTACCACACCTTCCACCATGATGTTCTACCTCACCTTGGATCCTGAGGAATGGAGCTGACCATCTATGGACTAAGATCTTTGAAACCATGAGCCCCCAAATAAACTTTTCCTCCTCTAATTGTGCTTGTCAGGTTTTTTGGTCACAGCAGTGAAAAAGCTGACTAAAACATACCCAAACTATGATCATCTTTATTTAAAAATGCTAAAACAACACAGGGGATAAAGTAGTCAGTGAGGTAAATGATACTTGTAAACGTCACTCTCAGGTTACATAACCAAGCAGCCCATTGACCCAGTCATTTCCATTCTGCTTCCAGAATGTTTTCTTCTCTTGTTCTCCAGCTGTGAAAACTCAGTGCATAACAAAACTAATCACACCTTTTGAGCAAAAACTACCTGAGATTGTAGAGCTCACCCAGGAAGAGAGAGTAAAGAGTGTCCACAGCAGGAAAGACAGAGAAAGTCTTGTAATGACCACTGAGAACTGAATTCCCTAAAAAATTATTCAGTTAGGTCAAGATTTGTGGTTCAATGTTATCATTGTCAAACACCATTTCCTTGGGGACCACAGGGATTTGTCAATATACAGGTCAAGTGCTCTGTCTGCCCCCCAAATAAATGTCTGCTCTCATCCCTGACAGATACACAATAGTTTTGTTTGGAAAATGTTTCTCAAAAGTACTCCCCCTAGGAAGTATTCCCTGTGTACCCAGGATGTGTCCATGTTAAATGTCTACTTGTTTAAATAGTTTACAAGATCCCTATAAGGACTGTAAATGATGGGGTACGGCCAACATCACACCAATAGCCACACATATCCACAATGACACTTCTTGGAAAGATATTAAAAGGGTCTCACAGAAACAGTTTTCTAGTGCAGATATATTCCATTGGGTAATTTGCCCAACTTGTGGGAATCAGTGTAGACAACAAAGATCAAAGGAATTGATGAAGGTGAGCCAAATAATGAGGAATGAGGGCCTTCTTCACTATGCATGGACTCCCTTTGGAATACAGGGTCCCAGGTGACACTAAAGGGACAGCTCTCCCTCTCTCTCTGGGTATCTTTATTCACTGTAATTTGAGAACTATGTGTTGATAAGAAACTCTAAGGGCAAATTTAGAAAACAAATAACAAAGGTCATCAAGACTCTCAATAAGCTTATAGCCAGTTCCTACCTCCCCAGTTTTATCCACTGACCTGTTGACCCAGCAGTGTGTGACCTATCAGTGCATGAAAGTTTGGCATCACCCTCTGCATCTCAACTGAAAGGGGGAAATGTCATCAAGCACAGCTCCAACAAGAGTCATCAAAACCCAACCGAACACAGAGTAAACCTCAGGGACCCCTGGGCACCCCAGTAAGCAGCCTGTGTTAATGAGCTCGCTTAGAGACAGCTTAACATAAATCCGTTCGAAAACTCAGCAAAGCTCAATAAATATTCACATGGAAAATGAAGCAGGTGAGAACATAAGACATGATCTGGGGAAACTGACGGGGGGATAGCTCATTCAGGACTTTGAAGGCTGTCTGGGGGTTTTGTGTTCTTTCTCCTGAATGGTAAGAAACTACTGAAGGGTTTTAAATAGGGCCAGTAACAGGATCCTCTCTGCCAATTTCAAAAGTGACCACAGCTTGGTGGTAGGATGCATTAGAGAGCAAAGTATCTCCTGCAGATGGTGTTCCCCGCTTCTTTTGAATCTCCTGTCAAAAAATACTGATGTAGGCCAGGTGTGGTGGTGCACACCTGTAACCCCAGTGGCTCGGGAGGCTGAGGCAGGAGGATCTCAAGTTCAAAGCCAGTCTCAGCAACTTAGTGATGCCCTAAGCAACTCAGCAAGACCCTGTCTCTACATAAAATTTTTAAAAGGGCTGGGGATGTGGCTCAGTGGTTAAGCAGGCCTGGGTTCAATTCCCAGTACCAAGAAGATAAAAAAAAAAAAAAAAAAAACCCTGTCGTACCTTTTTTCTGAGGTCCTTCCCACCTTGACTGGAAGTCCATGAGAGAAGAAACTCAGGTCTTCATATTTTTTTCTCAACCTCTTCCATGACTACTGGTGAATAAATCCTAACTTATGAATCAATGAGCTGCTTATACAAAATCTTCAAAAAGGGGCAAGAAGAGGGTGAATGGTTTTCCCATATCAGAACAAGATCCATTACGCAGTACGTGTTGATTCCTAATACCCTGATAAGAATTCCAAGATGCCCTAAATTAAGCTAAAGGACAGAGGATGGAGTAAAGAGAGAAATTCGTTTTAACTGACAGCATCAAACAAAGAAGAAAAACCAACAAGGGGAAAAAAAAGACCACTGCACACTTGCCTCCTATATTTGGAAGACTGGTCATCAAGGTGACATTACATTGTGCTTTTAGCATTACCCAAACAAGCAGCACCAAAAACTTCACTTTCTGGATTCTCCTGCCCCGGGACTTGGCCCACTTGGCACTGTCCTGCCCCTCTTATGTATAAACAATGCAGTTTCAGTGTAAATAATTTATATTTTCTTCTCTCCAAATTCCTGTTATAAAACATCCAGGCTCCTTAGTTTCAGTCGACATTTCTCCAACCGCTATCTGGCTGTGCTGCTGGCAGCTCAGGGAATCTGTCCCAGGTCTGTTCCTTCTGCTTTGGGCGACCATCTGCAACAACTTAATAAACTTTATTTCAGAGACCTCCTGGCTCAAATGTGTGATGAGATTCTCTTCCATGGGTAATGGTTTTCCATGCTCAGTGACGAGTCGGTACTGCACCTTGTGTCAGCTGGAACCTCTTGAAGGTAATCCTCCCTGTGGTCTCTTCCGTAAGTATGAATCCTTTTTGCCACTTTATCAGTCCTACGCATCTACTGACAAAGATTCTCTCCTTGCCCAAACTCTGGGCAGGCTCTTTAAACTTGGTTAGAGCCCATCTTTGGCATGCCCCTTAAGAGCCCAATTATAAAAAGAATCCTGCTCAGCCAGTTTGGCAAGAATTCCCTGCCCTCAATATGTGATCACCCTCCACATCTAATTGGGTTCTTCATACTCCAGCAACCATGGGTAACATCTAATCACACTGCTCTGCCTTCTGCAAGAATTATGTTGGCTCAATTTAGTCAGATTCCCCCTTACCCCTTGACTTAGTTAGCCTTTTCACCACTGTGACCACAAGACCTGCAAGAACAATTTTAGAGGAGGAAAAGTTTATTTGGGGCTCACAGTCTCAGAGGTCTCAGTTCCTAGATGGCTGACTTTATTACTCTGGGCTTGAGGTGAGGCAGAACATCATGGCAGAAGGGTACAGAGGAAGACAGCAGCACAGGACATGGCAACCAGAAAGAAGAGAGAGAACTCCCCCACCATGGACAAAATATAAACCCCAAAGGCACCCACCTCCTCCAGCGACTCCCCACCTGCCTATAGTTACCACCAAGTTAATCCACATCAAGGGATTAACACAAACACTAGATGAAGACTCTCATAACCCAATCATTTCGCCTCTGAATTTTCTTGCATTGTCTCACATGTGAGCTTTCGGGGGACACCTCATATCTAAACCACAATACCCCGATGTTTCCTCTTAAGAGTTTCCCATCCAGTGCCTTGACTATGAATCCCCACTTTTTCTCACTGTATATGCCGTTCAGTCAGATCTTTCTCCTCTACTCCAAACACCTTTGTTACAGTCCCTCCACCTGCCCTGATAATTCCCCTGTATAAAGTCTAACAGACCTTGCTGTAACAGTATCATGAATAATATTTTCTTTAGCAACACACAAGAGGAGTTGTAGTAGCTTCGAAATGCCAAGTCAATCTTTCTTTTTTAAGAAAAATTAGTTTTTTCTGATAAGAAATAAAAGTCTGTAGACACACATTTGGATATATTTTGATATTAGCACATATATAGAATAAACTCCAATTGGAATCTTTTTTAAAAATATTTTTTATTTGTAGATGAACACAATACCTTTATTGTATTTATTTATTTTTATGTGGTGCTGAGGATTGAACCCAGTGCCTCACATATGCTAGGCAAGTGCTCCACCGCTGAGCTACAACTGCAGCCCCAATTGGAATCTTTAAGATACTCTGGGCTCAGGATATACTCAGAGCAAAATCTTAAATCATCTTCATCACGACCTTCCCTAGTGAATGACAGTCTTATATAATAAGCAACCAGTAAATATTATTGTTGCTAGTAAGAAATCTAGGAGCTGCAACCTTTCCACTATCACTGATAATCTACAAACATACTTTATTTTCATGGGCAGGGAGGAGAGCAGACACTTCTCTAGAAAAAAATAAAAAATGCCAGCAAGATTTAAAGAGCAAACAAAGGAGTTTCTGGTTGAGTGTTAGGCAACTGAAGTTTTCAGTTATCAAAGATCATCTCATTTAATGAAAAACTTCTTAGTTTATATTTTTTCTATCAATGAACAACCATATTCTCCTACCAGATACAAATATATTCTTTTGAAATACATTAAAATATATATATTACAGACATATAAGGCAGAAAAAGAACGACAAGTGAGATCATAACAAAATAAACATGGAAGAAAAAGGTTGCACTTGAACCAGAGAGACATTATCATGAATTCAAAGACTTATCAAACCCATGTCATGCTAAATATGGGTCAGCCCAGGACACTGATGTGCTGGGGAAAAAAATGTGAGGCTCACTCTGATCCACTACAACACTTCCCTTTGGAATGTCCTTCAGCAGAAATCTTTGCAGGCTGCAAAAATCCTTTAATATTTCATTTCCTCCCATGGTAACCAAGAGTATTGCAAGGAAAATGTCTAATACCATTCTGATAACATTTGACTGAGTTGTCTTTGGGTGTTAATATGTCAACTGAAGATCTACCACAGTATCAATCTGGATTACCTTTCATTTGGATAGGTGGCTTTCTAAAAATATGGCATATAAGATACCAACCATTCTATTCACAGAGCTTACCAGTCTAAGAGAAATCATACTGCTACTCTTTGACCATATGTTTTTTAATAAATTTTTTAAAGAAGACAGAGTACTGGAAAGACCAGTTGGAAGAAGTAGGTGATAAGTTTGTGTTTCTTTTAAAACAGTTTTGTTGATGAATAATTCACATATAATTGACCCATTTAAAGTATGCAAAAGCAATGGCTTTTAGTATATTCACAGTTAAGCAATCATCACAATTTTAAAACATTTTCATTACCCCCAGAATAAAGTCTGTACCCTTTTATCCCCCTCTTCCTCCAGTCCCTGGTACCTGATAAGACATCTGCCTCTTTTAATTCACCTATGTTGGACAATGCATATAAGTAGAATACAATGATATGTGGTCTTTCTTTACTGGCTTCTTTCAGCTGGCGTAATGGTTAAGGGGTTTTATCATGTACCAGAACTCCATTCCCTTCTGTTGTCAAACAACATTCCATTGCAGAGATGGACGACATTTCAACTGTCTCTGTAACTGTTGATGAACACTTGAGTTATTTCTTCTTTTGGGTTATTATGAATAACATATCTAAGAGTAACTGTTTACAAATTTATTTATGTCTATTTCCATTTCTCTTGGGAAAAAATACTGCAGAGTGGAAAGGCAGAGTCACGTGATGACTATGTTCATCATTTCGAGGAATTGCCAGACTGATATCCAGTAGGGTGACAGCATTTCACATTCCCAACAGCAGTGTCCAGGGGTTCCAGTTTCCATCTGAGGGGTTTTAAATTCATGTCCAATATTTGAAAACTTATTAGAGTTTTAGAGAAACATTCAATATTTTAGGAAATAACCTGTTTCTCTAAAAAATTTTCTTGGATATTCTCTTTCTCCACAAAATCCTATGCTTTAAGGGAAAAAAAATCTATTCTCCTTTAAGAAAAAAAAAAACTTTATTAAACTGTATATAGAAGAATTTGGCCAAAAGACAAGCTAGAAAAAGAAGTGTCAAACAGTTTCCCATTTTTTCAGTTAAAAAAATCTGCTAAGTCAGGCTCAGAATCACACCAAGCTGATTTTCTGGAGTTGAGTTCCTTTCCTTCCAGAACATTCTTAGGGTAGTAGTTACAATGTTGAGACTCCACACTTACAGTCTGCATTACACCAGCTATGAATGGCATTTATTATCATTCATGTTGATTTATGTACACAGGAGCAGGCACATATTTCAACAGTTATTTTTCCAAATGTTTTCCCTCTATATTTTCCTATCTTAAGACTTCTGTACTGAAAAGTCTGTGTTTCATTATAAATGCTTTTTGAATATATTCTATTGGTTGCATGAGATGGTATCTGAATCCTTTCCTATTTCTTCCTATTTCTAAAAGCATCTTTCATCTGACATGGAAAGGATATGTTGACTGTATCTAGGAGACTTTCTTCAGTAAATTACATGTGGTATTCTTCCTCCTATAAAATCCCGTGTAGCAATGTAGAGATTTCAGACTCCTGTCTCTTTCTTTTTTTTTTCTTTTGAAAATAACTTGTTCTTCCTGCTGGAACAATCTAAGATTTCTATTTTTTATGCTCAAAGTTAAAGAATTTTACCAGGTATATGTCTTTTCTTGTTAATCCTACCAAGAAATCTGGGGGACCGTACGATATCAGATTCAATTCTTTCTTTAGCTCAGGGAGATTTTCTTTTATAATTTATTTAATATGCATCTGCTATCAATTTCTTCTTTCTCTGAATGGGGCTGCTCTTAACTCATCAGAGCTCCCGGGTCTGACTTCCAAAGTATCTTCTTTTTCACCTCAGATTTCCAGGAGTTTCTACTCTTATCTGCTCTGTGCTGTTTCTTTCCCTTAATCCTCCAGGGCACTAATCTAAGTCTTTATTGTTTCCATCTCCTTTGATTAATATTTTCATTTGAAATCATGCTAGCATATGTGTTTATATGCATCTGTCTGCTGTTTGGGAATTACAGAAGTATCTACGATTTGCATGTTTGAATTGTCATCTGTCTCTTCCAGCAGTTCTATTTTGTGACAGGCCATGTTTTCCTTAGTGTCTTGCTTATTTTACCTCTTTCTGGCTGCACAGGTCAGGTGACTGTGTCTTCTGTGACCTGCTCACTGTCTGTCTCTGTCAAAAGCTGCAGGAGCAAAACTCTTTGCTCTCCATTTCTCTCAGACACAAACTTAGAGCTGCTCTGCCTCAATGACAAAGCCATGGTAGCCCACCTGGCTATGACGATCCTGCAGCCCTTCACAGACAGGAATGCCGGGGATCGCCCCTAACACCCGTCCTGGGGCCCTGTGCCTCTCATTTTGGGGGTTTTCTAGAACTTTGCTTGCTGGGTTCTCAGTTTTCCAATTCCTTTCCCAGGACCCTGGCAGTTGATCTCCAAGCCCTAAATTCAGGTAAAAATTATCTCCTTTCAAATGGAAAAGATAGGTGGGGGGTGGTCACATGAAAAGCAAAGGGTGATCATTAGAACAGAGAAAGGGACTGGGGGTTAGAGGAGGAAGGGGAGGGGGAAGTACTGGGGACGACATTGGTCAGATTCTGTTGTTATATTGTGTTCATGTACTAAGAAATACCAACAAATCCCACCATGATGGATAACTTTAATGCACCAATAAAAACATGGAGAAGGCCAGGTGTGGAGGCACGTGCCTATAATCCTACTGACTGGAAGGTTGAGGCAGGAAGATCACAAGTTCAAAGTGAGCCTCAGCAATTTATTGAGGCCCTAAGCAATTTAGCAAGACCCTGTATCTAAATAAAATATTAAAAAGGACTGGGGATGTGGCTCAGTGGTTAAGCACCCCTGGGTTCAATCCCTGGTTCCAAAAAAAAAAAAAGGTAGACCCCACACACAGGACTGGGGATGTGGCTCAGTGGTTAACCTGGTTAAGCACCTCTAGGTTCAATCCCTGGTTCCAAAAAAAAAAAAAAGGTAGACCCCCCCCACACACACACAAAAAAAAAAAACTCCTTTCAAATCTAAAAACTAAAACCTACTTCTCTCCTTCCAGTCTCTCCTACCTGTTGACCTCAGCATTTCTTGACTCAAGCTAGATAAGAATAACATTACTAACAAAAACAAGAACTGCTAATGTTTCTGGGACACTTAATAATACATGTAATTATATAATATATTGTAATTAATGAACCTTTCTTTCCACCAGTGCCTATGTATCCCTTATTAGTCAGCTCAAATGCATACAATAGGAATTTCAAGGCTAGTACAATGTCTCTTCAAATAAAACAAGGCTAAGAATCAGAAGAAATAATAAAGAGACACAGACCTATTTTAGTGACATGATATTACAAGATTTAGAAAAACATCATACTTCATAGCAAAAACACAATCAAATATATATCATCAGAGTCTTGAGGGTATATGTAATCAGTATTTTAGAAAAACCAAAGCTTTGTTATCAAAAAAACGTGCGAGTGAATCACTAGTACAGGCTGAGCATTCCTTATTCAAAATACTTGAGATGAGAAGTATTTCAGATTTTGGAGTTGGTTCAGGTTTTAGAATATTTGCATAGAATTTTTTTTTTTTTTTGAACTCCTGGCTCAAAAAGTTTCACATGTCAGATCATTTCAGACTCTAGATTTTTGTATTAAAGATGCCCAACCTGTAGAGACTTGACTTTTCTGCACCTCAAATTCCTCATTTGTAAAATGGAAACCAGAATTCCTTCTACAAAGAATCCTTAAAAGGACTAGTTGAGAAAATACCTCCAGGGTCTGGCACACAGTAGGTCAGAGCTCATTAAATATCTCCCATTCTGCTTTCTTTCACTTTCATGTTTTCAAATAAAGCCTCACATGAGCAAGGTGTTGGCTTTGTTCTAACATGAGGCTCACCAGGAACAGGGAATTTGGTCTGGCTCATTTAACTGCTGTGTTCCCAGGTCCCAGATCCTGGCGTGCAGTAAGCACTCAATATTTGTGAAATGTTGAAGAGTAATATGAGTTAACACTGGCAAGCCGTCTTCAATTACGCAGACCACTAGCATTCACCGTCTCACTTCAGCAACATAACAGTCTCATTATCATTACCTCCATTTCTGAGATGGACAAACTAAGCTTCAGTGAGTTGAAGTGGCTTCCCTAAATGGCAGGGAGGTGAACCATGCATTTCTGCTTCCAAATTGGTGCTCTCTGCTCTTGATTTGATACCACCTACTATTCTCTGATGACCTCTACCATGGTATATGGATCAGCCCCACTACAAATTCCCTCCAAAACAACCCATTCCACTGGGTCCAGTAAGGTCTTGGAGCCAAATGGTGTAGAATGTCCCTCACCGTCAGTTTAATATCTCAGCATTCTTGTCCTCTTTAGCAGGACAGCAATGGCCTTAGGCAGATGAAAACACAGATGCTTCACAAGAGTGAATTAAACTTCCCACATCCCACAGGAGAAGGGCAAGCTCAGATGCATAAAGGTTACAGGGCAAGTTGCTACAAGGCAAATTTATTCACAGACTCAGAGGAAGCTTTAGAAATCCTTTGTGCCAGGAGGAAAGAAAATGTCTTTATTTCACTAAGGAAGGAACCTGCCCAAGGCCACATGACAAGCTAGTGAGGGAACTGGGGTGATGAAGCACAGGATTCTAAACTGCTAGATTATGTATCATCATCGCCACCATCATCATCACCATCATCATCGTCATCATCAGAGTCTTGATGCAGACAAAGATGATGTGCGGCTGATGACTGATGGCGGGATCTACCCTGCATGTTCTCTATAAGTCACATCCCACACGCTAACACATTTGATCTCATCGAATCTTCTGTTAGCCTCATTAATTCCATTAGCTTCAGTTTAATGCAAATTGGGAAGGAAAATTAAACTTGTCAAAAGTCACGTAGTTAGCATGTACGGAAACCAACATACTTCCCCACCCTGTGTTAGACAATTCGGAGAGCAAGCAAAGATAATTGAGTTCTTTGCTTCAGAGAAGGCAATGGATCTACTAAATGGCATTTGTTTAAAACAGCATGCTGCTTTTCCAAAGTGTCTTCAAGACCCTCACCTCGGGGTCATGTTGCAAACTCTACCCCATCTCAACCTCTTCCCTCCCTTGCAAGACCAGACTGAAAATCACACAGCACCAGTGTTGAAGTACATTAAATAGTGTCCCTTAGACCTCCGCCTTCCAAGACACTATGGAAACTCTGTCAGGGTGATAGTCTCCTCATTGCAATAGGTCTGATAAACTAGGGTTGGTGTGATTGACAGGTTACCTGAGTGGTTTGGGGGGGGGGGGGTCATTTTGATATAAACATGAGGCAGAACTGGAGCTCAAATTCAGATAAGCTGAAATCCAAAGTCCATGATCCTAGTGCATTATAACACTACACCCTTCTTCATCAAACTGCTACTTCATAATGTAACTGAAATGTCACTGCTTTTAGAAACCTCTAATTATCTAAGTCCCATTTTAAGGTTCCTCTTCCACCCAACAGATCTCCATTTACCAGTACTGGAGCATTTTTCAATGTACTTGCACATAAATATTATGGTTTGGATGTGAGGTGGCCCCCAAAATCTCATGTGTGAGAAAATGCAAGAAGGTTCCGAGGAGAAATGATTGGGTTATGAGAGAGCCTCAACCCAATCAGTGACTTATCCCCTGATGGGATTAACTGAGTGGTAACTGAAGGCAAGTAGGGTGTGGCTGGAGGATTCTCTCTCTGCAGCCTGATCAAGTGAGCCACTGCCCTCCACCACACTCTTCAGCCATGATGTTCACTTCTTGCTCCAAGGAATGGAGCCTGCTGTCTATGGACTGTGACCTCTGAATCCATGAGCCCCTGAATAAACTCTTCCTCCTCTATCATTTTTTGGTCAGGTCTTTTAGTCATAGCAGCAAAAAAAATAAAAATAAATAAATAAAAAATAAAAAAAAAACTTAACTAAAACACATACCCACTGCCAATAAACTGTATACATCATGAAGCAGGAATCAAGTCTTCACTCCCAGAAAACATACTTACTGAGAACCTCCTATGGATCTGGTTCTGTGCTAGACATTTACTTAAGACTGTATTTCTACCACCTAAAAGGCAGGTGTTTATGCTTAAATAAAATGGGGCAATCGAATGGATGGTCAGATGGATGGATGGGACCATAAAGTAATCCCGCTTCACTGGGATAAGCTGAAGACATCTAGTGTTGGTCTGGGTTGCCTTTTATACCTTAAAATTTCCTGCAGACCCTGTGGGAAATGAAGTAAGAGGAGGAACACATATTACTTTTTTCTCCTTACATAGGTGTGGCTGCTAACAGATTTGCACAATAGCTTAATACCAGAAAAATAAGACCCTCTTCTACTTCCTATTAGGAACAGATTATAGCCCACAAATTTGCAAGAAGGGGATTCATATCCACACCCTGATTACATTACTAAACAGAACCCCAAGGGACCTCAAAATGCTCTCTCTCCTTCAGCACAACTGGCAAAGAAGCCCTTCAGCAGCTTTTCAGTCTTCACCCAAGTCTCTACCCTGGCCTCCTCCAAATAAATACAGGTAAATATGGTTGCAGAATCTCATGAGAGTACTTAAGTCATTTCTCTCACTGATTTCTTTGAATGACTATGAAGTGATTGTTACATTCAGGCACATTCAGGGCTGTAGACAGAGTTGGGAAGTAGAATATTCTCCAGTTAATAAACAGAACATTGCCAAAACTCTTAGAGCCTTGCAAGTATTCCTTTCTCGCTTCCTTCTTCTATATCCCCAACCTTCTGCCGCACAGTAGCCAGTGATTCTAAGAATACTAGAAAAAAGGGTGAGCAAAGTCCATCACCCTTTCCCCAAATAAATCTTCACATTTACACCTCAACTCGACCTGAGGAGGCAGCTCAGGGCATCTCCATTTCCCTCCCTAAGACCAGACACACATGGTCAGAATAACTACCATCTGCCTTTTTACAAGGTTCTGTTTACAAAGCTAGGAGAAGAACAGCCACCCTGGGAATGAGCACTGAAGGACAGAGAGGAAAGCAAAGAGAGACAAATATCAAACGAAACAATGACACATCCACATCAGTAAAGAAGCCCAGAATGTCAGTGGAGATATCAAGAGATTCAAGATACACATCAACTCCAGCTTCTGCTTGGAAGGCAGTCAGCAGAAAGAAATGACCACTGGGAAAACTCACAACTCTCTCCAACAACTCAGAGAACTGAGGTCAGAGGGCGACTAACTAACCCAAAATGTAAGAAAAGACAGGTGCCTCCAAGGAGAGATAAGTTGGAACCCCAAGCCCTTGCTTGCCGAGAGCCGACATTCGCACAGTCAGTGCATGAATTCGGCCTAGCATGGCGATAGCACTCATCTTGATATGTGACCACCATGACTGCCCTGGGTAACCCTGGCTGGTTTTCTCTGCATAGTTTCTCAGAATAATATTAGCTGACAAAACCATGAGAGTGGTATGTGGGGCTTTACCACCAGATCGTGGTGGCAGGAAAGTGCCTGGCCATTTGATATGAACTTCAGATAAATCCAGTTCATTACAGCATAGATGAAGTCACCTTTGTCCTGACCAACACCTCTGCTCCCACTTCTGACCCAAATCATGGGGATGTGCTTGGTCTGGCTGTTCCCAAGACCACATTCCTGTTCCTAAGTTCCCAAATACATCACACACTGTGTGATGCTGGCCTCTTTGCTCTGGTCTCACAGCACCTTGGGGCTGGTTCTCATCCACTAGGACTGGGATGCTCTGGAACAGGTAAGAATCATTCTCCTAAAGTGTTTAGTAAACATTGGCGAAAGCTGAATGAGGGCTAGTGAGAACATAAACCATCTCTGGAAGTGAAAGATATAAGGTGAATTTATTCTCACTTTCAGGTTTTTCTCCCAGTTGGGAAAAACGATTGTTAAGCATCAAAAGAAAGCATCCTTTGAGAAGGAGGCCTGGGAAGGAGACAGCAGCCCCATGAGCAAAGAAAACCTTAATGCCCTGCCAGAATATTATTCTCTAGGCAGCAGAAGCCTTTCATTGTTGGGGGATGGACAAAAAACACTGTCAACTGGGCCACATTGGGATGTCATGGGCTCTACGCACTTCTACCTTCATGGACTTCTTCATTTAAAACACACACACACACACACACACACACACACACACACACAACTGGAAGTGTTTTCCAGCTCTGCTGATGTAAATATAAATGTCTAGATAGATACATTATTCAATAATCATTATTATTATATTCACTTTTTCTTGTGACTTTAAATAAAGTGCAGACATGTGAAGGAGTCCTGAAGGTATCTTGTGCCCTGGATGCTGTTTCCTAGGACTAGGACTACTATAGAAGCTGGGTGTGGTGGTTGTCTTCATGGCACTGGGAGAGACACAGGTCAGCAGGGGAGGAAAACGAGGAAAAGTCCTAACTACCCAGGAAGGGGTAGGCTTCCAGCTGGGAGTGCAGAAGCACCATCGAGAAGGTCACATTAGAGCCAGGGACAGGTGCCACCCGAGACTGAGCCTTTGTCAGAACCACGGAGTGCCCCCACTTTTCTGCACCACCAGGCTGACATCTAGTGACATTGGTTCCCAGACAGAAGCATGGGAAAAGACCCTGAGCAGGAAGAGGCAAAGCTGCAGGGTGGGAACCAGATCCATAGCAAGCAGGGGTCGGGACAGGGGCAGGTGTTGACTTCAAAACAGGAGCACGCAGGGGTTTTGGGAGGTGTTAGAACTTTTCCATGTCTTGATTGTGGCACTCAATAGAGGACTCCAGCATTTATGAGAACTTGAAAACAAGCAGACCAAGAAGTGAATTTCCCAATGTGTCAACAGATTGATGAGCAAATTGAGAGACTGAATAGGCAAATGGGTGATGTTGAGATCACATGCCAAAGCAGAACTCTAACCCACAACCAGTAGCAATCAGCCCAGAAAACCTACTCTTTCTCTAAAATAACCAACACAGGAAGCCAACCTGGGATGAGCTGGGTTGCCATCTCTACTGACCATCCAGGGAGTTCTACAGAAACTCCTATAACAATCCGTCCAAAGTGACCAGGACTCGTTTCACTGGCAGCTTTCCTAATTTATGTCATCATTTCCAACAAGGACTAACCATAGCAAGAGCAATGTGGACCCCTCCCCAGTCCCAGAGAAATCCAGCCTCCAGTTTCGCTGTGCCAAGAGCCTTCAATCAGGGCCCCCAGAAATCTTCCCCTCCTCTACTCTAAAGCATCCCCCTTCCTCTACTGGCCATGGGGTCTCTGCCAAACCCAAGCAACAGTGGCTGAGTCCCTTGCTACAATAAGTTCACAATGCAGAGCTGCTGCTTTTCTCATTTGTTTATTTCTATATATACTAAATAATCATAGCTAGAAATGCATTCATCGTTCTCTCCGCGTGTATGAAAATAAATTCCGCATCCTAGCCCCAGGAGCATTTACTACATACTCTTCTCTTTCCGCTCGCCTATCGGGTAGCAGAAATGCTAAAATCAAAATAACACAAAGGCCCTCCCCCCCATGAAAATTTCAAATAGACTGTTACTAATGGAAGCACTGTGTGTGGCTGAGACAGAGTGAATTTGGGGAGGAGTACAAAACTTTTAAGTCTTCTAAATACATTCTTAACGTATTGATTGTCCACACTCCCCTGGGTTACAATTCATTTACTGCTTGGATGAAGAGATAACGTGAAATTATTAATGTGCCTATGCCATAAATAATTAACCTCATCATGGGAAAAAAAGTAGGGAAGCTGGTCTTAAAAAAAAAACAAAACGCTTCCTGTAAAAGTAATTGATATTTATTGCCTCTGTCTTCGTAACTATTAAAAGCTGCTTATAACACTTATTACTGTTGCTAGGAGAAAGAATACTTAATTCATCATAATTCTGAATGATTTATATATAGATTGGGAAGGGGGCAGTTCTTCTCTTTTGCCATTCATAAAATGGTATACTTCCAATAAATCACTCTGCAAAGATTTCCATTCAAGTGCCATCTCCTCGTGTTTTGAGCTTAGAGGGAAAGGTCTTAGATGCAATGATTATAAATCAATTCCCCACCGATGTGAGTGGATCCATGTGCTATTCATTAAGAGGTATCATCAGATTCAAATAAACATCCTATTTTCTGCTGAGTTTGTTCAGAAAGACGACCCTGTTTTCATTCAGGAGAAATGCAAGCTTCCCCAGGCCTCACTGTTATCAGGGTAGAGATGGAGTCTCTTTACTGGTAATAACCCAGGATGAATGGCTCTTGCCTTTATCTGATGATGCACTATCTCCAGACACCTACAATGATTCGCCCTGCAGACCTGGAGTCCTCACCGGTTAACTCACAAATGCTCAGGGACCAGGCTCAGTAATTGTTGCCATAGATACTGCTTCATCCCTTCCTCTGATCCAGTCCTGAACTCTGCTCATGATGACACAGGAGAGAATCTCATGACTGTCACTATTGATGGGACAACCATGGAATACCAATACCCACACTAAGAAGGATGCGTCCAGCCAGGGCTGCCCAAGACATTGATGCTCAAGGCCACTCCAGGGCTCCCTGTTCTGATTCACACTACGAGGGCTCTTATCTTCAAGAATGGGATTAATACCCTCACAAAAGAGGTTTCCCACAACTTGGGGCACTGTTCCACTTCCATTTTCTCCATCATGGAAGGATAGAGCACTGTTGACCTCTGAAGGACAGAGTAAAAAGGCGCCCTCTTGGAAGGAGAGATGGGTCCCCTCACCAGTCACCAGAACTGCTGGTACCTTGTTCCTCAGCCTCAAGAACTGTGTGAGATAAATTTTCGTTCTTTATGACCCATCCAGTCTGTGATATTTTGTTATAGCAGCACACACCAAGTAAGACATGTTATCTTCTAAAGAAAAACTTAGTCAGACACATGTTTAAATGGTAAGGAAGACTTTATTCTAGATTTTGACAACTGCTACTAGGACTAGCTTAGAAGAAAAGAGAGATGCAACCTCAGAATTGAATACCATAAGGATAAACAGGAATTTATAGCCAACAACTGAATGAGATTGTTGAATGGAACATTACTAAGAGACAAAATCAAGGGTAGAAAATATTTGCTAACCCCATCTACACTCTTCCTAAGAAGATCTGGCAGGGTGATCTAATACCAAGGGTGGGGAATTCTCACCAAACTGACTTAGCAGTATTTTTGCTACAAATGGAGTCAGTGCCCATAGATGAAGTCTATTCAAAGAGGGTTCAGAGGAGCCTGTTTAAAGTCTTACAGGGAAAAAGTCCAAGCAGCTATCTGACCCTCTTGTAAAAAACACTTATTTTGAGCCTCCTTATAATTCTCTTTGCTGAGACAAGCCCCAGATAGATTTGAGATTATGATGGTCTGGATATAATATGTCCCCCCTAAAGCTCATGGTGAGACAATGCAGGAAGGTTCAGGGCTGACAATGATTAGATTATAAGAGCTGTGGCCGAATCAGTGAATTAATCTTCTTAATGGATTAATAATTTGACATGAATGCTGTACATGGTGGTGACTATAGGAAGGTAGAGTATGAATGGAGAAGGTAGATCAGTTGGAATGTGCCTTAGGGGTTTATATTTTGTCCCTGGTGAGTGAAACACTCTCTCTCTCTCTCTCTGCTTCCTGGTGCCATGTCTTGAACTGCTTTCCTCTGCCACACTCTTCCTCCATGATGTTCTGCCTCACCCAGGTCCACAGCCATCTAGTCAGCCAATCATGGACTGAACCTCTGATACCACAAGCCAAAATAAACTTTTTCTCCTCTAAGTTGTTCTTGTTGGGTATATTGGTCATAACCACAGGAAGCTGACTAAAGCACCTCAGCCCACCTCTCAAGAATCCTCTCCCTAGCTCTTCCAACCAAAACCAAAATCCCAATGCAAAACCTGTCCAACAGTTCCCCAACCATACTGAAATTTCTTTGGGGATCCAAGATAAGGGACACACACACACATACCCTTTAGTTTTCAAAGCTAGCTTTCCTTCCATCCTCCTTTTCTTCTCCCAGCACCAGCTCAGAAGCCCCCCCCCCCCCTTATCTATGGTTTCACTTAAATGTTAATGAGCATATGTTACTGGTGACAGCATAATATATGCTTTTCTCTTGCAATGCTTAGTAAAATAGAAGCAGCCAGACTTGCTGCTTCTCAGTCTAGTCCTGTATGTTCTGATAGTCATACGATATTTTATACCAAGAGGAGCTTCACCACAAACTTATGAAATAAGTTATAAACCTATTTGAAGAAACTGCAGTTGGAGCTGGGGCTGGGTTGTGGCTCAGTAGTAGAGTACCTGCCTAGCACATGAGAGGTACTGGGTTTAATCCTCAGCACCACAAAAATACATAAAATAAAGTTATTATGTCAATCTATAACAACAACAAAAGAAACTGTGACTGAAAGAGATTAATTAACTTACCTGAGACCACACAGGAAATCCAAGGTGAATCTCAACTAGCCCACCTCTGCCTGCAGAACACATCTTTCCATTTAATGTAACGTGTGATATCTCTCTCCATGGACAAGCTGTGAGTTAAGGTTCAAAGGCATTAAAATATTCCACAATTGGGGCTGTGGCTGGGGCTGGGGCTCAGTGGTACAGTGCTTGTCTAGTATGTGTGAGGTACTGGGTTCAATTCTCAGCACCACATGTAAATAAATAAATTAAATAACAACTAATAATAACAACTAATAAATAAATTAATCGACTAATAAAAATATTTTTTAAAAAAATTCCACAAATGGCCCAAAGTGTACACTTTCATTTCTTTCTCCTTTTTCCCTTTTTAGTGGGTCATTTAGATAGCCCATGCTAAGAAATAGGTATGACATGAGCTTTCGTGGAAGAAACTTTATTCTCAGCCCTTCAAGCTAAAGGAGAAAACTGAAAGGGATCCTTTATGCAGCTTGTTAGCAACAAATTACCTTTGTATCCTTATAAATATAAAAGGCTTAGTGTAGAGTACCATGATTCTTAAAAATCACTTACCTTATTCAAAAAGAATGTCGCAAAAGTCTTTGCGACATTCTAAGTTACATGTTGCTATATAGTTTTGTTTTAATTTACTTTTTAAAAATATTTTTAGATGTTAATGGACCTTTATTTTATTCATTTATTTATATGTAGTGCTAAGAATCGAACCCAGTGCCTTCCACATGCTAGGCATGCACTCTACCACTGAGCCACAACCCCAGCCCCTTTAATTTACTTTTAACATTTTTCTTACATTGATCTATACCAGCAATCCTGGTACAAATAAATAAATTCATTGTGAATGGAATGAATTGTGTGCATTCTACAGATACTTCCTGACATTTCTGGGCAATGACCCTGTGACAGAGATATTGTCATAAATTAAATACTAAATGTCATCATGCTAAGAGCCCTGCTCTACATATTGATTATTTACTATTCTGGAAAATAACTTCTCTTTTCTAGCTTCAAGTTTTCTCTTCTGTTTATAAAGAGGATCTGACTAGGCTTTCTCAAGCGTCCTGTCACTCAAAGTTGGTAACTCAAGACATAAATGTTAACTGTGGTCATTACTCTAGTGTCCAGTAGGTGGCAGAAGAGGCAACTTGGCTGAAGTCTTTTTAAAAAAAAAATGGCTTCCATTCTAATACAAGCCTCTACAAGACTTATTTGGAAAGTGATCCTGTCATTTTATAGAAGAGGAAGCTGAAATACAGAGTGCTCATATTCCACTTTGCCTTTTCCTGAATCTGTGACAACAGGACAAATACTTAATATCCCATGATCTGTCATTTGTACAATGGGGCATATAGTGTCTACCTAAATGTGAATTTATAATGAGACAGTATACATAACACGCTTAATATAATGTCTGGCACATGACACGTGCTTAATAAGAAGTGCCTGTCATTACTTTTACTTAAAGATTTAATGATAGAATTGAAACGAGAATGTAGATCTACTTTCTTCAATCAAAGTTGTAAGGATATTAAATCATTAATAAGTGAGAGCTCTTATCATCTATATAGAAATTTAATATATTCCATCATGTAACACAGTGTTCCCAGCAAATTTAGAGTAATGCTTGCCTTTAATAAAATAAAAGAAAATGTATCATCCTCCCCACCAAAACAAGTTTTCTAGAATTTGCCCTCCTTTACTTAGGAAGGTGACGTCATTTGCAATCACTTTATAGGACAGCATCAAAAAGAATAGCAACTAGCCTACAGGATCACAGTGTAGCCTTCTCTCAAATACTTTCACAGACGCTCTACTTATTTGTTTTCTTAATAGTATTATTTATAACATTTATGAATTATAATTTTATCTTATATTTATATTTTAATATGTAATTTATAAAATTATAAATATTTATGTTGTTTAATAAAGACCATCATTCTTTAGCAGCTGATATGCTTTCCTCTTGTTTCTTAATGGCAAAACAAAGGAAATCATCACCTACTCATAAGTCTCCTAGTTTTCTAGCTCAATACTCTTAGTCATTGCTGTGCCACCCATCCCAAATCACAGGGATCTAACTGAATCTTCACATAGTGCTTAGACTGAATCTTCTCTTCTTAGCTCTCAACCTGGGACCCCCTACATAGGTCTCTTTGTTTTTTTGCCTTCTCAGTTAAAACTCTCTAAGAATGGGCATAACGTATGGGCATAATGTATTATATACTACGTATGTATACACACAGCTTTTGGGAACACCCAAAAGCTTCCTGATTCTGAAGAGACAAATATTAGGAATGTAAATCATCTAAGAATCTTATCTTGACCCTGTGGTCAAGAATTTATTGCAATTAATAAGCATAGCAAGTCTTGCTTCAATAGTAAGGCTTGCATTGTTATTTTTACATTGTAACCCAAATACCCAACAAGAACAACTTAGAGGAAGAAAGGTTTATTTTGACTCAGGGTATCGGAAGTCTCAGTCCATAGATGGCAGATTCCATTTCTCTGGGCCCAAAGTGAGGCAGAATTTTATGGGGAAAGTGTGTGGTAGAGAGAAACGGCTTCCCTTGCAGCAGCAAGGAAGCAGAGAGAATGAGAGAGTGAGTAGGAAAGGGTCACAGGGAGAAGAACCCTTCCAAGGCAAAAGACCCCCTCCTCCAGCCATGTCTCACCTGCCTACAGGTAACACCCAGTCAGTTCATTCAAAGTAGGATGGACCAGTGAGGTCACAGCTCTCCTGAGCTAATCATTTACCTCAGAATATTCCTGCATGAACAGGAGCTTTGAGGCACACCTCACATCCAAACCATAACACAGGTGAATATTCCGTTCAGTACAACAAAACACTGAACGACCCCACTGTGTATCATGAACAATGCTACATGCTAGGAACCCAAAGACAAGACATAGCTCCTGACCTCGGGATTCATATCCAAAAACTTTAAGGATGCAGTTAATAGTCCCATTACCCTCTTGAATCCTTGCGCAATAGAAGATGACATCAGAGCTTTACTATGAAGAGGTATCCTCAAATGAGCAAGTGTGGGTCAGATTGAAACCAGGCACATACGCAAAGAGCAATGCCATCCACGAAGAGATTTGTAGACTTCAACACAAGGAAAGGGTCATGAGGAAGCCAGGGACTATTGGGAAGTAAACATGCAGGAGCTGTGGAGATCAAAAGAGAGGGAATTCCTGGTAACCCCAGAAAGTTGGCTTGGAAGTTGTTTTAGTCAGGTTTTCTGCTACTGTGACTAAAAGACCTGACAAGAACAACTGTAGAGGAGAAGTTTATTTGAGGGCTCACAGTTTCAGAAGTCTCAGTCCAGAGACAGCCGGCTCCATTCCTTGGAGCTCAAGGAAAAGCAGAGCATCATGGCGGAAGAGTGTGGTGGAGGGAAAGTGGCTCACATGATGGTCAGGAAGAAGAGAGAGATTCTACTCTCCAGATACATAACCAAAGGCATGGCCTCAGACCCACCTCCTCCAGTCACACCCCATCCGCCTTCAGTTACCACTCAGTTAATCCCACAAGGCGATTCATTCATTGATTGGGTTAAGGGTCTCACAACCCAATCATTTCTCCTCTGAACCTTCTTGCATTGTCTCATATGAGCTTGTGGGGGGACACCTCACCTCCAAACCATAACAGCAGTAACTGAAAAATAACTTAGGCAAGGGTTAAGAAGAATATCTCGGCTGGATGTGAGGCATACTGATGATCAGCTGCCAATAAGAGTAGGTTCTCAATGGCGACCAAGAGAGCCTGTCCATCCTCTAACCGCTGCGAGGTACTACTGCACATAAATGTCAATAATGCTAAGAGTGGATGAAACACAGAAGAGTAGGAGCTCCTCTTATCTGCGGTTTGGCTCCCCACAGTTTCAGTTCCAGATTTGTATCTCAATATAATTACTCAAGAGAAAAGCATACCAAACAAATGTACTATTAATTATAATATTATTAAATAAATACTGTATGCATAAGCAATATATACGTGTGTGTGTGTGTGTGTGTGTGTGTGTGTGTGTGTGTGAGTGTGTGTTAGAATAAATGATAGTCTATGGACAGACAAGAAAATAAGACAGGGTGTCCGGAAGCAGACCCAGGCACATATGAGGATTTAATATAGGGTAAGTATAATATTTCAAGACAAGAAGAAAAAATATTTATATCTTAAAAATAATGCTCAAAAACTTAATGTCAATCTAGAAAAAAGGAAGATTGGATTCCTGCCTTTACCTTAAGATAAAACAACCTGATGGATAAAATAATTCAACAAAAAGAAACCTTAAGGGCACTAGAAGAAATCACAGCAAAATTTCTTTTATAAGGCCAGAATAGAACATCCTATGCCATTTTATTTTAGGAACTTGAACATCACAGATTTTGCTATCTGTAGAGGATCCTGAAAAAAATCACCACTTATATCAAGGGATGACAATAATCTATTCTATTTTGGCAAAATCTGCTTTTGGAGGCTGTCACGGGCGAGATTGATCTGTGGTTTTTCCTTCTTGGAGTGTGTTTCATTGTATTCTAGAAATGCTTTCCTCGTGGAACCAGTTAGGAAGTTTTCCCTCCTCTTCTGCTTTCTGGAAGAGGTTGTGGATGATTGGCATCACTTCTTCCTTAAATGGTTGATGGACTTCACCACTGAATCTACTTTGGCCTGATTTCATTCAGATTATCTATTTCTCATATGTTTTGAGAGTTTATATCTTTAAAGCAGTTAACCCATTTAAGTTATCAAATTTGTGGCTACTGAACTTTTTCATAGTATTTCTTATTGTCACTTTAACTCAGCAAATCCCTCCCTTTCAATTCTGAGACGATTTTAACACAGGTGCATTGAAATAGCTTGAACCCAGAGCTTATATATATCTTCATAGGTATATATGGAAATAAATATATTTTCAAACTCTCTAGTCATTCATTATTTTATAAAAAAAAAGAACTCTAAAAATATACTTATTACAAGTTTCCATGAGAGATATATTTGTTGCTCAATTTAAGATTTTATACATGACCCAAATATATGACGACAGGACATAACAGGTTAATGTCCTCAAACTCAGTAGTGATGACTTTTCTTTCATATTGATAATTTGAATCTTCCCTCTTTTTCTTGATTAGTTTGGCTTTGTCTATTGAGGCTTATCAAGTTTATTGATCTTTTCAAAGGATAAGTTTTTGGCTTCACTGATATTTTCTGACATTTTTAATTTCTTTGATTTTTCACTCTAACTTTTATCATTTGTTCTGCTTGGTTTGTTTTAAATTGCTCCACTCTCTCTCCAGTTTCCTGTGAGGGAAAGGTAATTATTGATTTTTATTATTATTTTCCAATATATGCATTTTTCAAAAATTTCCCTGAGTGTTCCTTCTGCTGTATTCTATATATTCTGCTAGTTCATATTTCATTTTTATTTAGCTGAAATATTTAAAAATCTATTTTTTGACTAATGTATTATTTAGAAATGTGTTTGGTCTGTAAGTATTTGGGGATGAACCATTTCCCCTTCTGTATTAGTCAGGGTTCTCTAGAGGAACAGAATCCACAGGAAGTATGATTATAAAAAGGGGATTATTAGATTGGCTTCTATGACCAGAAGCTGGATAGTTTGAAATGGTCATCTGCAGCTGGAGAGCTAGAAGACCCAGAACAAGAAAGATCAAGAGTGCTACCATAGTCTGAGACCCAAGGCTTCTGGAAACTCCCTGGAGAATCACTGGTCGAGTCTGCTTTCCAAGAGGGAAGAAGCAAGAGTCCAATATGCTCAGATGATCAAAGCAACAATCAAGAACCCATTCAAGAAGAGCTGAGCTTGCATCTGCATCTGCTTCTCTGTTCTTCCAATTTTTATTCCATCCTATTGGGCAGTGCAACCCAAGCTTAGGGAGGGGCTCCATTCCAGTTCGCTATCCCACATGACAATCATTCCTAGACCTGCCCTCATGGACACACCCAGAGGCCTTTTAATCATCGCATCTCTTAACCCAATCAGGTTGACAATTCAACTTAACCATTGCACCTTATGTTTTTGATTTCCACTTTAATTCCATTGTGAACTGAGAACACAGTTTGAAGAATTCCTATTCTTTTAAAATTTGTTTAAAAGTGCACTATGGTCCAGAACGTGGTCTCTCTTCTGACTATTCCACATGAGCTTGAGAAGAATACCTTCTGTTATTGGATGCAGAATTCTATAAATGTCAGCTACATCAGGCTGAATGATTGTGTTGTTCAGGTCATTTCCATTCTTAGTGATTTTCTGTCTCCTTGATCTATCAATTACTGAAAGTGGAGTGTTCATGTCTCCAGCTGTAATAGTGAAGTTATCCCTTTTGCCCTATAGTCCAATCAGTTTTTGTTTCAATTATTTCAATATTCTGTTAGTTGCCTACACATTAAAATTAGCATAAATTCTTTAAAATGAATCTCTTTATTACTATGTGATATCTTCCTTTCCCTTGACAGGTTTCCTAGTTCAGAATTCAGCAACCATCAATCAATCAATTAACCTAAGAAGTATACAACAATGGAAATTTCCCTGAAAGGGGAAAGGGAACCCAACTCCTCAAAGCAAAACAAACACTATACTTCATTACATAGGAATGTGACACAGAATGTTCAACACATCTATTGGTTTAACAAATTATGCTCCAAGCATGAAAAAATGTTCTTAAGGTAGCCAAGAAGAAAAGTAAAAGGAGAGTAAGTCATGAATTGGTAGGGAAAGGCAAGTCAGCTTCACAATTTTTCCATAAGCAGCATGGAACAGTGTGAGCTGTGGTTTTATAACAAAATGTTAATATCCTACACCTGGAAAGTATGAAAATAAACCTAACAAGGAGTGTGAGATTGGAGGGAGGAGGTTGAAGAGTGTCCTCATTTTTATTTTATCCAAAAGGGAATTCCAACCGCTTAACGTCTTTTTTACAGTTTTATTAAATTTTCAGGAATAAATCAGCTCACCAAAGTCTATCTTTGGATCTGAATGTGTAGAAGGTACAAAAATGAGGATTATCTCTAGCCTGTTTCTTTGCTTTTCAGGTAAAAGATGTGCTTCCAGAATATGTATATGAAACTGGACAGATTTTCAAGGGAAGTAAACATATCACATGAGAGTGAATTATTTTGATAAAGGTGTTTTGATTTATTACTCTAGAACAGGATTGACAAATATAAAAAGAGACAGTAGTAAACATTTTATGCTTGATGATCACAACACCATTCAATTTTTTTTTTTTTTTTTTTTTTTGTACTGGGGATTGAACCCAGGGGTGCTTTGTCACTGAGCTACATCCCCAGACCTTTTAATTTTTTTTACATTTTGAGACAGGGTCTTGCTAAATTGCTGAAGGTCTTGCTGAATTGCTAAGACTGGCCTCAAATTTGTGATACCCCTGCCTAAGTGTCCAGAATCACTGGAATTACAGGGGCACCACTGTGTCCAGTCTCTGTCATTAGAATCTGAACACGGCCATAGAGCATAAGTAAATAAATGGGTATAGTTCCTGTGTTACAATAAAATTAGAAACCAGGCAGTAGCAGTCCAGCTACAACCTATAGGTAGTAATTTCTGTATGGTTACTCAAGAGGTGTAATTTTTGTGCATAGGCCAAAAAAATTTTTTTGGAACTTTTCTAAAAATTCTAACCCCTTATCTATATTTTTTGATAATTGCTTATTGTTAAAATATGTAAATACTATTGAAAACGTGAAGAGTATTTTGAAAAGAGAATAAAAATTATCAGAGATACAGCCACATCAATGTTCATAGCTGCTCAATTCACAATAGCCAGACTATGGAACCAGCCTAGATGCCCTTCAATTGATGAATGGATAAAGAAACTGTGGTATATATATACAGTGGAATATTACTCAGCCATAAAGAATAATAAAATTAGGGCATTTGCAGGCAAATGGATGAAACTGGAGAATATCATGCTAAGTGAGATAAGCCAATCTAAAAAATCCAAAAGACAAATGATCTACTGATAAGGGGATGATGACACGTAATGGGGGGTGGGAGGGGGGCAAGAATGGAGGAAGGAGGGATTGTATAGAGGGAAAAGAGAGGTGGGAGGGGTGGGGGGTAAGGAAAAAAATAATGGAATGAATCAAACATCATTACTCTATGTAAATGTATGAATGTGCAAATGGTATGCTGTTACTCCATGTACAAACAGAACAACATGTATCCCATTTGTTTACAATAAAAAATAAATAAATTTAAAAAAATTATCAATAGTCCCACTATTCAGAAATAGAGGCTTTTTAACATAGTTCCTTCTTTTATGTGTATTGTTTTCAGATTACACTGCATTAGCAGATTTACATCCTGATTTTTACACTTCACATTTATGCCATAAAGAACTCAAAAAATTAAAACTTTTAAACATGATTTTAATTGATGTAGTTATGTCAAGATTATTAATCTCTTTTAGTTGGGTATTGGACTTCTCCTTTATCCTCCCTATAATGCTGAGATGTCATCTTTGTACTTAAATTCTTCTTATCTCTGGAAATGTTTTAGGACAGGTTCACAGATGTGAAATTACAGTGTACACACCAATGAGGCTTGCAATACACTTTCCTAAATTCATTCAAACTTCCACCCGTAGTATCCAAGAGGCACATCTAAAATAAAGTTATGTATACTCACCTTACAATTAGGAACTACTTTCCTGTTGAAGATAGAAATCTGGATTACAAATAAATCTCTAAAACATTCCATCCAAGACAAGCCATGTATCACTTGGATAAAGGAAAGCAAGCTTCTCTGTTGGTCTATGGGAAGACATGAGACATTTATTTGCTTCAGAGCTGGAGCTACAGAGGTAAGCACCACAGCAAAATCTTCGAGCAGTGTAATTAATCATCATAGACATTTCACTGTCAGTAAACATAAATCAAAAAGGCAAGCACTTGTCCTCCCTGAGTGATATGAAACCAGCAGAAACACGGAGAGAGGAATCTGATGCTTGTCAGTGCCTGATATGTATTTTTTCACTTCTGCAAATAAGTAGAAGAATGTTTCACATGAATACCTTCTACCTTTGATTTATTTTCTCTACCCAGAATTGCTTAAATACAGGGAAACTGTAGCAGAACCTTGCTCCCAGCACACTGGCATAAAAATGCTAAAAGATAACATAATCTAAATATCAATGTGAATCTCCCAGACTTAGAATTATCATGGAACAGGTGGCCAATCCAAGTGCTTGGAAACTTTGACCCATCCCAATCTTGATGTGAAGAAAGACCATGATTTTCATAGACCCCATGAGATTGGAATCCCATCTCTGCTCATTATTGATATGTGAGTTGGAGCTATTTACCTCTGCAAACATGTTTCCTTCATTGCAATATGGAGAAAATAATACCAATCTCATAGGCTATAATTAAGAATAAGTAGGATTATATACACAAAGTAATTACCAGTAATTAAGTCTTAGAAAATAAGTGATTCTAAATCAATAATGAATCAATCAGAAACTCTTCCTCCATATTAATGACCAAAAACTTGTATTTTCATATAACATCTCTCTTACTAATAGCAAAGGTAAACTTGTACTTTATATCTCACTGGCTCAAACCTTACTTCAAATTACTATAGTCCTAATTATGATGCCTCAATAACTCTGTTTTATTCCACTGAACACAGAACCAAATAAATAACTTTACTCTCTGATAAGCACATTCATACTCCAGGACAGCCCTGATCACTGTGAGTTTTCACAGAAGCTGCCAAGTCTCACATTTTTCAACCTTGTGTGTTTGTAAAAAAAAAAATCCAGACTCCCTTTTACTGTACACATTTTATACGCACTATTACTATTTCTTTCATTTTTATTAAAGAAGAAAAATGATTCAGATCTCATAAAGTGAATATTAAGAACTCCCTAAAGTGAGTAGCTAAAATATTGTATGAGACACTTATTGAATTCATCCAAGTTGGGTATGATGTACATATATTACAGAATTCTTGAAAATGCATGTCATTGACTAGATTATAATACTTTAGGGGGAAAAAAGAACTCCACTTGAACCCTTTAAAAATAGAGTTCAATATCTCTTACAGACAAGCAAGATGACAGGAATCTGTTAAAATCCATCATGCAAATTGACTGCAGAATAGTGAGGCAGAAGAGAGCTCCAACCTCTTTACAAACCCTGGTGTTTGTGATTGAAAAGCAAGAGGCATCTGTGTGAATTCACCATGACTCCTATTCATAACTTTGGAGGTGTCCTGGGGACAGGTTCTCCTGGAATTAGAACTTGAGCCAATGATTTCGACAATGAAATGATTTGTTAAGAAATTGCTCCCAGAAGACCATGGCAAAAGATGAACCAGAAAGCTGGAGGAAGCAGCAGGGGAGTCTGACTTTAGGTCAAGGTCTAGCACCAGTGTAACCCTGCTGAGAGCTCTGGAGTGTTCACTTAGGCCTCAGCGTCTGTCTTTCTGGTATCGAGGGCACGAGTCTTTTGCACAAATACACCAGAAAGCCATTTGGCCATACACAGCCTCATGGGAAGAGGATGGTAAACGATGAAGTATCTTTGATTCTAAGAGGGAAGGAGCTGTCCTCTGAAGAAGGTCACAGAATCCTGCTTTTGGCAGCAAAATGTGCAGAGGCTGGAGGACTGATCACATAGAATCTGAATGGGCACCAATGCAATCCTCCATAGTGAGGACAATTTATATTCAAATCAATAGGGAACAAATGCACACAAGTCCTTATGTTTCATTCATTAGATTTTAAATCTGAAAACAATGCAGAAATAGAAAGTTCCTAAGATCACAAAAGATGGTGTGTCCAATAGTAAATGTTTCTTCATTATACAAAGTTATTTTCCACCATGTTCCACTATGAATTTAACCTATACATTCAATATGTTTATTAAATACCATTTATTATCATGGATCCAGTAACAATGAATTTAGTTGACTAAGCAAGGAATTAACTTGCTTTTATTGATGAAAGATTGTTTCATGGTCCCAATGCATTTAATTTGATTTAAATCTCCACATATGAAGGGTTATGTTTTAGTTGTTTTGTTGCTGTGACTCAAAGACCTCACAAGAATGATAAGAAGAGAAAAAGTTTATTTGGCTCATGGTTTCAGAGGTTCTCAGTCCACAGATGGTTGACTTCATAGCTCTGGGCCCAAGGTGAGGTTGAATCTCATGGCAGAAGGAAGAATGGACCTTGTGAATATGTTCATGAATATGTATACGAAGACTCTCAGAACTCACCAATACTTTTACAAATCTCAAGTACCTACATGCCTCCCTCCTCTGTCAGCTGCAGCATCCCTCAACCACTGGCTATTTAGGGCTCAATTTATCATTTATTTAGTGGTTCTTGGTTGAAATGGAAAAGCAATGCACCCAACCATTCTGTAAAACTTGTCCACTTAGCAGGTGAAATAGTGACCTCATCTTCTATGGTCTGAGCTTTATGTCTTAGTATTGGCATGGATCGTTTTCATATATAATTTTGTCACATACCTGAACAGCACACACTCTCCTAGTGAGTGGAGACTGCTTTATTACATTTCATACATATCAAATGTATGGTCCAAAATTGATGGAGTACCTCCATTCCTTCTTTCAATCAACATTTTTAGGAACTTCTTGAATCCCTACTTCAAATAATGCTTATTAAACTGCTTTATTGATGCTCAATAATTTTCCATATTAGAATCCTCAACTTCATACATCTTCATTGACAAAATTTCTAAATCTCCTCTACCTCTAATCCTATTTTAACAAACTCAGAACTGACTCCCAGCTCAAGAATAAAGCTCCTATTTCTGCAGGGTTGGGGTCAAAAAAGTGAAGTTTTAGATGATTTTTTAATTATCCTTAGTACTTTAAAACAAAATTTCAACTTCTCAAAGTCCTTTGAGAACATAGTCTGAGGTGGGATGGACTTAGAATACCTCCTTTACAGACTTAAACCAACAATTTCAGCACTAAAGTTAATGAGAATAGCAGGAAATCACAGGATTCTGCTTAAGCCAGGACACTGAGCCTTCCTCTGTGTTTATAACGTGTCCCATTCTGTGTATGTCCAGTGAAATGCAGAATTGTAATGAAATAGACGAAAACATTTCATAAAAAGTTAGGGAGCCAATATCTAAAGTATGCAATTTTCTAAATTACTGTAATTGAAGTTATTGTTAGGTTCTGAGAAGAGTGACTTCAAGAGTTCCCTAATTGGTCCCCAAGCATGCCAAGATTTCACCAGATAATGAAATGCTCCCATTAACCCATGCTCCCTGGAAGTCTCCAGAGAACGCTGCTAGTTTCCAGGTTCATGAAGATGCCAAACCTTCCACTGCTCGGTGTTTCCGATTTGTGAGTTGATGCGAGGAAGGGGAAAGATTTGCAGGCAATTGCTCGTTTTACAACACAGGCTTTTCTGGAGGGGGTGGGATGTAGATAAGTCTAACAACAATTCATGATCCCCAAAGACACCGAGGAGGGCACTTCCAGGGGCAGCAGGGGACATTAACAGCTATGTAAATGTAATGGATGCAAAGACCTATACCAGGGTAATTTTATTTCTCCACTTATAGACGTTCTGGGTCTCTGTTGAGGAAGCTGCTAGGGTTTGAATGTGGACCTCCAAACTGCTGCTGTTGAAACTCAATGGGAAACTGAGAGAGCATGAAGAGACACCTTCTTGAGGTAATTAGTCCATGAACCCTTCTCAATGGGATTAAGGCTTTTAACAACAGGCTGTTGGCTCTCACTTTCCACAACGTGGAAGACATCATTCCTCCCCTCTGAGAGATGCAGCAACAAAGCACTCTCCTGGAAGCAGAGAGCAGCCTTTGCCAGTCAGTACCTGGCCTTCAGACTTCCCAGGCCTCCAAAACCATGAGAAATAAACGTATATTCTGCATTAATTACCTGCTTCTGAGGATTCTTCATGGAAGCACAACATGGACAAAGAGAAGCACCGAGAAGTTCAGTTGCATGTGATAGCCTGCTCACAGTAACCACCTTATCAAGCAGTGAAGGTACCTGCCTCCGTGATCCCATCTAAAAATGCATGACTGGCCATTTCTACCTGTAAAGTCATCTTGTCACTATCTCAACCCACATCCCACATATGAGTCCAAGATCCCCTTAATGAGGCAGAGGTATCTAGACGGAGTGGACTCAAAAATAAAAGGAGTGGTGAAGTGCTGGCACACAACTGTAATTCTGTAACTTGGGAGGCTGAAGCAGGAGGATTGCAAGTTTGAGGCTAGCCTCAGCAAACTGAGTGAGGCCCTCTGCAATTTCGTGAGAACATGTCTCAAAATTTAAAAAAAAATAAAATAAAAAAGGGATGGGGGTGTACCTCAGTGGTAAAGGACCCCTGGGTTCAAACCCCAGTATCAAAAATTAAAAATAAATAAGTGAGCCGAGCACAATGGTGCACTCCCATCATCCCAGTGACTCAGGAGGCTGAGGTAGAAGGATCTCAAGTTCAAAGCCAACTTGGGCAACTTAGTGAGAACCTGTCTCAAAATAACAAATACAAAGATGCAGCTGAGTGGTAAGACACCCTTGGGTTCAATCTCCTGTATCAAAAATAAAAGAAACCAAAGAAATGAATGAGAAAGATGTAAATGAGAAGAAGTCCACTGATTATCTTCACTTTTATATAACTATACTAAGTTATTACGACATAAAGCAACAGAAAAAAAGAGGCATAAACAAGAGAGAAGGTAATGAGGAGGTGGAGACATGCTATATTCATAAAATCAGTAGAAATATGCCGACTTCTAGATATTTTGTCAGTTTGTGTAGAATTGGCATTATTGATTTCTTATATGCTTGATAGAATTAGCCAGTGACACAAGCAGAACCTGAAATAGTCTTACCGGGAATCATTTTTAAAAATAAACTGTTTTAAAATAATTTTGACTTTACAGAAAAGCTGTGAAAAAGTCCAAACTCTCATTTACCCTTGACCTAGTTTTCTCAAATGTGTTTTTTTTTCTTTTTTTTTCTTTCCTCACCTTGGTATGACTGATATTTTAAGTCAGATAATTCTTTTTTGCAGGGAATGGTCCTCGGCACTGTACAATGTTTATCAGCATATTTAGCTTCTGCCTGGGGCATTGGTAGTACAGTCATCCCCCAGTAGTGATAGCCAAAAAATGTTCCCAGACATGACTGATAGTCCCTGAGGGACAAAACTATCTTTGGTGGAGAACCACTTCTCTAATGTTAACATGTACATAACTATTGTATGTTTGTAAAAACTAAGAAATTAATACTGGTACATTACTAACTGAACTACAGACTTCAAACTTCATCAATTTTTCTATAAACATCATTTTTTTTCTGTTATGAGGATCCAATCTTGTATACTACCTTATGTTTAGTAAGCAAGTCATTTTAATTATAAATCAAATTTCTCTAATAAAAATTCTGGGATCACTTTTGATAAAAATCTATTGCTTGAAAACTTCCTTCATTTCTTCTAAGTTGTTAAATTTATGGACATATAATCAGTTGGTCAAGCTGTTTATTATTCTGTCTGTGGAATATGTGGTAGTAGTTCTATGTTCACTCCTGAGACCGGTAATTTCTATTGTCTCTTATGTTTCTGAATCATTCTAGTTAAGATCTGTTTCTTGTCCATTTTAATTTCAAAGAACACACTTTGGGTTTCATTTATTTTCCTGACTAGTCAAATTTCGATGGTAATGATTTTTGCCTCCTATCTGCTATTTTCTTCCATCTAATTATGTTCTCTGATTTGAGAAGCTCTAGAGGTTAATATGTGCATTGAGTAGATAGGTCAACTGAGGTCCAGAAGGCTCTTTGGTTTCTCTCAAGGTCCTTGGAGTAATAAACAGCAACAGGAAGTAGGAAAATAAGAACAGTGCTTATAGTTCCCTTGTCATCTGATTTGCATAATTTCTGACAAGAAGTCTGCAGTCATTCTTTTTTTCTGGTTTTGGTATTTTCTTTTTATCACTGGTTTCAGAGGTTTTATTATAATGAGCTATGGTAAGGACTTCATGTATGAGTGTGCCCACGTATGTATTACTCTTACTTATAAGAATTGGTTGAGTTTCCTGGATATCAGGCTTTATAGTATTGAATACTTTATCATTGAAATAGGTGAAAATTCTTTGTGGAAAATGGTTGATGAATTTGACAAATTTCTGCTCTCATTTTTTCAGATTTAGTTGGGTTTTTGTTTTGTTTTGTTTTCCCTTGTGTGACTTCACATGTTAGATTGTCAGGCTGCTTGGCACTGTTCCCACAGGTCACTCAATCATTTTTGAGTCTTTTTATCTCTGTACTTCACTTTGATAGTTTCTATTTATAAATTTTCAAGTTCATTCCTCCTTTCTTCTTCAGTGTTTAAGCTACCACTAACCCAGGAAAAAGTCTTATTTCAGGTATTACAATTTTTTAAATTCCTAAAGTTGTAATTGGTTTTTATATTTTCTTTCTGGCCTAAATATGTCCTATTTTCTTTTAAATATTTTTCCTTAGTCCTGTTGATCACACAATAGTTTTTTTTCAGGCCCTTATCTGATGTTTTTATCACTTTTTTCATGCCTGATCTGTTTCTATTAAGTGATTTTTCATACACACACACACACACACACACACACACACACACCCATATGTCTTCCTTCTTTGCAGGTTTTTGTTTTTTTGTAGATGCCATACATGATGGATTTTATGTTACTGAGTACAATATTTTGTTGAATTTCCAGAAAGGGAGGTGAACATTGTTTTATCAAGCAGTTAAACAGTTGCTATAAACTTAGATGATTGCTTCCAGATTTGTCTGTATGCTGTTTTTCTGGGATCATCTATTACAGCCCATACATCAGGGTTAATTTAGCCCTATTGTTAAAGAGTTACCATTCTGGAGTCTCTCCTAAATGCCATATTTATTCAGTGATGTCTCTCCATTCTGGCTGGCGGGAACTCAAAGACCCCTTCCCTGTGTGAACTTTGGCTTATGGCTCCCTGTTAACTATTGCTTCCTCTCTAATTCTTTTTTGCCAAGTCTCACAGCAAAGAATTACCCATACCTGACGTAGTCAGTCAAAGATTTCAGAGGACTCTTCTATAGATCTCCAGTGTTCTTCCTCCCCGCCATCTTTTTTTTTTTTTTTGCCTTGCTGAGGATCAAACCCAGGGCCCTGTGCTTGCAAGGCAAGCACTCTACCTACTGAGCTATCTCCCCAGGCCCTCAACCATCTTTTTATATAATAACCTACACCTCAAATTCCAGCTGCCTCTGCATGCCTGAACACTGATGTCTGTCTTCTCAGCTCTGAGAAATCACCAAGCTTTGAGTATTTCTGTCCTGCACTACAGTGGAGAAGGTGCTTCCAGGAAGAAAGATAGGGTTCACCTTATTTGCCTTCTCTCATGAATCAGACCTATATTTCCTACCACTCAATATTTTAAAACTATTATTTTGTACATTTTACCAGTTTTCTGCTTGTTTATGGCAGAAGGGCAGGTCCTATAACAGATATTCCTTTATGCACAGAAGTGGAAGTCTCTAAGCAGCCTTTGGATGAGGCTCTCTTCCACCACTAATTTTACAGTTGATTTAACAAGTGTGATGGACACTTTCCATGTGCTTTCTTGTGAAAAACCAGTTGCGTTAACCAATCCTTGAGGCTGCTTCTTTTTTTTTTTTTCTCTCAAATTCGGATGTCCCAAAGGACATAAGGGTAGTAAGTGGCTGACTTGAACCAAGGTCTTTCCAACTCTTAATTATTCTTTCTACTTCAAGAAGCAGTGTCTTCAAATTCTGTCAGGAGCATGTATGAACATATTACAATGAAGTCCACTTTTATTATAACTATAATGTACCAATTCAAAAACTAAATTAACAAAAGCAGCAGCAATGTCTTGAATGAGTTCTCCTTCATCTCTCCTGAATGCGTCCCCTGAAAATTGGTTTCTCCTATTAATTTCCCACTTTTGTGATTTTTGTTCAAGGCATCAGTTAGTCATGCTCTCTGATTTGAGAAACTCTAGATATCAATATGCCTATTTAATAGATAGGTCAACTGAGGTCCAGAGGGACCTGCAATTTTTCTCAAGTCCTACAAGTAATACACAAGAGCAGGCATTAGGGAAATAAGATTAGCTCTTGTATCTCTGAATATCTGAAAGGCCATTCCTTCTATTAAAACCCACCAGAGAGCAGAGGCTATTTAATACTAGTTGTACTTTTTTTTTTAACACAGGAAGCAACCCTTAAAATAGAAAATTCTTACTTTAAAAATTACATCTTCAATCTACTCTTCTAGCTCACCCTCTCAAATCTGATCCCCAGAAAAATGAAATGTGGTTTAAATGCACTGGTGTTCTGTCAATTCTGTCCTTCAGGAACAGAGTCTAGGATCTATCTACTTCACTTGAAATGACTATCGGGATTGACATGTAAAAGTAATTGGTTGTATAATTTCATACATGTCAAAATCTGCTATACAGAGTTTCCTAATTGCCGTTTTGGGTGCATACGGGTATATAATCAATTTAGCTGCTCAGGTAGCTCTCTGGCATCACGTGTGGGCCAAGAAATAATAAAATACGATGATTACTCCTAACCAGGGGTTCAAGCTTTTCCAAATTTCTCTCATCTAAAAGATTAAGGTCAAGGCCATAAAGTCTTCCGGGCTTCAGTTTCCTTAACTGTAGAATGGTACATAGTGAAAACGGACCTAAGTAGCTGTAAGGTCCCTTCCAATTCTAATATTTTAGAGTTATTTTTGGACAGGGACTGGGGATTAAACCCAGGAGAATTTTACCACTGAGCTACATCCTCAATTCTTTTTATTTTTAGACAGAGTCCCACTAAGTTGCTGAGGCTGACCTCAGACTCAAGATTCTCCTACCTCAGCCTCCCAGGTCACTGGATGACAGGCACATGCCACTGTACCTGGCTACATCTTAGAGTGTTATTTTTAAGTAGGTTTAGCTGGAACTTTATCAACTAGAAACACCTGTAAATGGGCATGTTCATACTTATCCGGTATAATGATAACCAAGTTCAAAATGTTATCAAGTCATATAAATAAAAATAAGATAGTGTTTTCTGTGCAATTGAAATATTTATCAGTTTTTAATTGTTTGAGAATGAGTGAAAGCTGCTAAAATGTTAGAAACACATAGGACACAAAGATAATTTTCCCAACAGCTCTCAAAATATAGCTTATAGCAGAATCCTCTGCAGGGCCTAGGTCTCAGATTGCTGGACAGTGCACCAGAGTTTTCTGATTCAGTATGTGGGAAGGAGAAATTTAACATTTTAACAGACTCCCTGATGCTGCAGGTCTTAGGATCACACTGAGAACCACTGATTTGACCCAACCCATTATTTTTTCTTCTCCAATATTCCATAAATCAAGAAACAGAAGTGTGGGGAAGTAAGATCACACAGTGAGTCACTCCAGAGCTAACCATCTCCAGCATCAGGCCTTTCTGCTGTTTCTGTGCAGTCTCCCCAAACTGTCCCAGTTTTTCTCTAACATTCAGGGGAAAAAAAGGGATGGGGGTGTGGCTCTGCAGGAGAGCCCTTGCCTAACATTCATAAGGCCCTCAGTTCAATCCCTAGCACCACGAAAACAAAACCAAACCATAGGAAACCATGCACAAAAAAGAATATCCTAAAGGAAGCTGCTGAGGTGTTCTTCTAAATCAAAATGACATCTAAGTGACCGAGGGCCTCACTAAATTGCTGAGGCTGGCTTTGAATGCTCCATCCTCCTGCCTCAGCCTCCCAAGCTGCTGGGATTATAGGTGTGCTCCACCTCCCAGGCAGCATTGTTACTTTGATCTATTATTTTTGTTATCTGTAAGCCCTCTGACTTTTCAAAAGTGCTGATATTCTTTCAATGGCCAAACATGAGTTAAAGTAAGCTGCTTCACATAATAATTTCATATTGAAAATTAAAAAGGGAATTTTTACACATGACAAAACGACTAAGAACATCATCTATCCTAAAACGAAAAAGATAAAGAGACCTTTGGTGCCACATACTATCAATGTGCCTTAAAATGGGAAATGCAAATATTCCAATTTTAAATTGATGTCTGAGTATGAGGAGGAACACTCTGCATTCTATTAACTATGGGGGCTCTGTGGGTACACGATAGAGAAGAAAAACCTGCAGCAGAGCTGTGGTCTATTCCTTTTTATTTTATAAATAGATCTCCTCCAGTTTAACTTCTTAGATGCAAAATCTAGGGGAGGAAGGGGAGAGAGCACAGGGGCAAAGGAAGAAGATAAGGCTGCTTCTCCCAACCATCAGAACCTGGAAAATCTGACTGCACACAAGGAGGCCGGACAAGTCCTCAGAACGGAAAAGTCTCCGGGAGCCAGTGCAAACACAGCCGCTAATTGGGGCGTGTCCTGGTCGCCAGTGTGGTAGCTAAGCAATAAATCACAAGTTGTGAAAATGCTGGAACTTGGTAACTACATGTCAGAGGCAGCGGACCAGATAGCATGGCTCTAGGAAGTGAGCTAATTAAATCGACATCAGCCCATCTAACCAGCTCGAAGTTTATTTCTGATTTTTTTTCTCTCTATTTGGAGAGGGGAATGGGTGTAGAATGTGGAGACACCTAATTTACCAGTCCTTGAAAAGAACCCGGACCATTAGCCATAGTGCATGGTTTTTGTCTTTCTTCTACTGGACTATTTCTTTTTTTTTTAATGGTTGAGTTGCTTAGCTAGAATATTGAATTTCAACCCAGCTGCCCGGGGGAGCAAAAAAAAGAAAAGAAAAGAAAAGTCCAGATCCAAGAGCAGTTAAATATAAACCACTGGAACTAGGGGATCCTTATTTCTTTCCCATATGCAGCATGGATTCAGAGACACCGATCTAGGACCATCTCCATAAGCGTCAATATAATCCAGGTCTCGTTCTTCTCCCTATGAACATCAAGGTATATTTTCTATAGAATAACAGAATTCAACTCTCCATTCCACTCAGAGAGGAATAATTGTAGATGGGTTAAGAACATGGAGTAACTGTCATTCACCCACTGACTGACCACGGTCGGATCTCTCCACCTTTCTGAATGCCCCTTTCCTCCTCTATATAAAGGAGAGTCTTACTTTTACTTGTGTCATAGTGCTGTTGCAAAATTAAATCACTCAGAATAGTGCCTGTTACAAAAAACTACCATTCCTTCCAAATCCCTCCAGGAGGAAAGACACCTAGTGACTCATGACATCTTGCTTCAGAGTAAAACAGAATCATTACCAGGTTCTGGTTCTGCCAAAGTACCAACTGTATTGATCCTGCAAAAGTTATTTAATTTGCCAGCCATGGTGGTCCATGCCTGTAATTCCAGCAATGAGGGAGGATGAGGCTGGAGGATCACAAGTTCAAAGCTAGCCTCAGTAATGTAGTAAAACCTTGAACAACTCAGTGAGACCCTGTTTCCAAACAAAATATTTGAAAAGGGATGGGGATATAGCTCAGTGGTACAGTACCCCTGGGTTCAGTCCCCAGTGCAAAAAAAAAAAAAAAAAGTTTTTATTTAATTTTTCCAGCTACCCACAAAAGGGAGATGGTTACAACGGCTATTTCCCACGGCTGTTGGAACAATAAAATGAAATAATTTATGTCACTGGCTTAGCATACCTTCCTGCTCAACCATCAGCTCTCGTCGTAATTATTATAGCTAACATAAGAAGAAGAATGCATTCATTATCCACATCATAAGATCTTTGATGGACTTTTCTATCTCAGGTGAAAGGACATACTGTGGGTTCAGAGGTCACCAAATCTTTCCCCAGCAGAGCAATAAAGAAGCACACTCCACTAAGAACTTGTCTGAGCTTGAAACTGCAGACCTCAGTCATCCCTGGGAGGAAATGGATTACCTTCATTAAGGTCTGCTGTTCCAGCCCAGATGCAAGAGCCAGAGGTGTCTTCATTATAAGCAGTTTCATAAATTAATCTCCATAATTCTAATACTGCAGAAATCAACCTCTTGTCCTGAGAAGGTCAAGTTAAATGTCAGTCCCAGATGGAACCTGGAAGGGCATTCAGATTCAAGATCAACAACACAGTTGGCCACACAGCTGTGCATTCTTCCTCCAAATTGCCATCGATCTTTCCAAAAGCAGAGCTCTGAAGAGCTTCAAAAAATAAATAAATAAATAAACAAACAATGGATCTGAAGTGGGATTTCTTTTTTTTCTCCCCCTCTCTCTCTCTTTCAATTTTAGTCACAATACATCTGAAAACTCAATAAGAGATGGATTTGGCCCAAGGTCTCACTTTGGAAGGGGGAGATAAGAGGTAAAAGGACCCCTGTTTGGCCAGTCACTATAGGAGATTGCATCTGATCCCTGGTGATTCAGGGGCTTGGCACAGCTTGCTTATTGCTTTGAGGGTTAAAGACAAACACCACACTTGCCTAAATGTGTGATAGTGGCACAATATATGACTCTGTGGTTAGCAGCAAGGAAAAAAAAAAAAAAAAAAACACACAATATAGTTCAAACAGGTGTGGATGCTCCCGTCTTTACAATTGGTCACTACATCCCAGTCACACCCCCAAAGTGGCTATCAAATCAGACATATCTAACAAGAGAATGAAACCAATAAGAAGAGTATCACTGTTTCAGTAACAAATGTTGGTTACTTGGAGAAGCACTTTTTAAAAATATATGAATTTTAGGTTATAATCATTCGTTGTCAAGAATAAAATGCAAACCATGCCAATGAGCACAAGGGTAAGTATAACCTGCTGAAATAGAATTACTGCTGAAGTTAATATGAAAACAAGTCCTATGATGCAACCGTAAACCCAAAGATAAATGGGGTACATCTGCATCAGCGTCTTATCAAACAACTGAGGTTTTGTGGATAAGAATCACCATTAACATCTTCCAGTTATCAGTACTTAGAATTTGGCTCCATTTAAATGGCAAAACAAAAATAAATTGACTCAAAAGAGTAAACTCAAAACTACTGCAGATTATGTCTCTGGGCTTTTTTTTCTGCAGAAGCCATTTATCAATCTCCGGCTTTTGATATTCCTGTCTCTTAAGGCAGGATGAGAGATTTCATTTCCATAAATCACTCTTCCCTTACCACAAAAAGAGTAACTACTGAACATAGAAGGAGGGAGGGATATTTACACAATGTGTCTGTCTAGCAAATGGCTAATTCTTATATGAGGTATTTCAGCTAATTTGTATAAAAAAAAGTCAATGGGTTTTGGCTGGCACGGTGGTGCACATTTGTTATCCCAGTGGCTTAGAAGGCTGACGCAGGAGGATCCCAAGTTCAAAGTCAACCTCAGCAACTTAGTGAGGCCTTCAGAAACATAGGGAGAGACCCTGTCTCTAAATAAAAATAAAAAAAGGGCTGGGGATGTGGCTCAGTAGTTGAGTACCCCAGGTTCAATCCCCGTATCAAAAATATTTGTATTAATGGGTTTTAATGCTTTTTCCATAACAGAAACTTAGACTCAATGAAGCCAAGCCATTCATCCCTTAAAAGAACAGAGTTGAATTCAGGTTTTGAAAATCACTTCCCTCCTTGCAAGGAAGGAATAACACAGAATATAAGGATCCAAGAAAAGGAATCCTCTGTCTGACCCAAAATGGCATGCATACCAAAGGCAGGCAAAAGTTCAGAAAGCACATATAGATTTTGTAGGAAAGACAATTGCACACTAGATTAGGAACGGCTCTAAGGCACAGGAATGTTATGAGTTAAATTGTGGCCCCCCAAGAATGTATGTTAAGAGTTCTAAACCCCAAACACCTCAGAATATAACCTAATTCAGACAGGGTCTTTATCGAGGTAATAAAGTTAAAAAGAAGTTGCCCAGGCAGGCGATAATCCAATGTGACTGGTGTCCTTAGAAAAGAAGGAAATTTAGAGAGAGGAGAGACAGACAGACAGACAGACCAGAGAGTGCCAGGGAAACTGAAGCTAAGATGTGTCTTATACTTGCATTATACTGTAACAAAGTACCTGAAGCTGTGCAACTTGTAAAGAGAAGAGGTTTAATCTAGCTCATGGATTTTAGGGGTCCAAGAATACAGCCCCAGCATCTTCTTGGTTTCCAGTAAGAGCCTCATGGCAGATGGCATCAGAGGGTGGAATCACAAGTGGAAGAGGCCACAACACCAGGGACAACCTTGTTTCATAACAATCATTCTTGCAGTAACTAGCCCATCCCAGGAGACACAGCTCATTTCTGAGAGACCTAACTCAGTTTTGAGAGATCTCACTCAGTGTCTTGAGAGAGACAGACATTAAGACAATTAGAGGGTGGAGCTTCCTAAAGGTCCCACCACCTCTCCACATCCTTACATTGGGAATCAACTTCAACAGGAGTTTTGGTGGAGGCAAACCACACATAAGCCTCAGCCAACTTGGACAAGCCAAGGAAATACCAGAAGCTAGTAGAGAGGCCTGGAACAGATCCTCCTTAGTCCCTTCCAAGGAGTATAGCCCTGCCAACTCCTCAATCTGGGATTTCAGCCTCCAGAATTGTCACACAATAAAAGCATGTGGAAGCCGGGCACAGTGGTGCATGTCTGTAATCCCAGCATTCGAGAGGCTGAGGCAAGAGGATCACAAGTTCAAGGCCAGACTCAGCAACTTAGGGAGACCCTGAGCGACTTAGTAAGACCCTCTCAAAATAAAAAAAATAAAATAAAATAAAAAGGGCTGGGGATGCAACTCAGTGGTTGAACACCCCTGGGTTCAATCCCTGAAACCAAAATAAATAAATAAATAAAAAATAAGCCACACAGCTCAGGGTAACACATCATCAACTCCAGGAAAGAAATGCAAGCTGTCAAAATATGGCACCAATAGGGCTATTTACAATCCTCTATTAGGACGTGAGCTACCTCGTTCACTCGATTCTTTGCCTCCTGCCTGACATAGAAGATACTCAATTAAAGAAGTTTTGAACTGAATACTCCAGGAACTATAAAATGGGAGGTTTCCTACTGTCAACATTATGTCACAAAATCAGGTTACACTTTGTTCTTACAGGCATTCTTTGGAAGAAAAGAGAAGAACTGATGCCCACGTAATAGGAAAGAAGTGGCTGTATGGAAGAATCCAGCCAACAGAAGAATCCATATATGAACTGAGGGAGGAAAGAAACTCCTTCACTACCCTCTACATTTAGAGGAAAATTAAAGTGAAGATGATTATATATCTTGATAACTTTTTTTTTTTTTATCTTGAGACTAAGGCTACCAACATGTTTAGAGTACTTAAGGCGAATGTCATTTATTCTGATTGACTGCCACTGGAGGAAGTTATCCCAACTCACTTTAAAACAGCATCTCACTGCTAGACAAAGAAAAAAAAATACAATCCTTGTGATACTCTTTGCATGAACTATTTTCAGACAAATAATCATCTGTATATTGTACTAGCTAATTTGAATTGTCAACTTGACTGATTAAGAGATGCCCATGATTGAGAGGCTTCTGGGTGTGTCCATGAGGACGTGTCTAGGAATGATTGGCATGTGGGATAGTGAACTGAAGTGGAGCCTGTCTCTAAGCGTCGGCAACACCACCCAATAGGATGGAATAAAAGCTGGAAGAACAAGGAAGCAGATGCAGATGCAAGCTCAGCTCTTCTTGAACAGGTTCTTGATTGCTTCTTCGATTATCTGAGGATATTGGACTCTCACTTCTTCACTCTTCCAAAGCGGACTCTGCCAGTGATTTTCCAGGTAGTTTCCAGAAGCCTTGGGGCTGGGACTAGAGTAGCACTGTTTATCCCTCTTGTTATGGGGCTTCTGCCTCTTGGACCGTGCAGCTGCTGGTTCTTCCAGCTCTCCAGCTACAGACGGCCATTGTGGACTATCTAGCTTCTGATCATGTAAGCCAATCCAATAAATCCTGTTGATTCTGTTCCTCTAGCGAACCCTGACTAGTACATATGTTCAGTATGTTCATGTACCATAGGTAATAGAAAATATAAAAGGAGCACACAGATAGAATTTAATTTGTATGGAGGCAGACTCCTTAGTTCAAAAACTAAGAAACGGAGCTGATGTGTGGTGACCTGCTCGCTTTGCAAAAGCAAACTGACAGTTCCCGGGGGGCAGTTTCGCAGACATGCTCCCAGGGGGCCACTCATTAGCCTCAAGGAAATTCACACTAGTGGCATGATGGAAATGGAGAATTTGGGGACATGACTAAGGGAGAGCTTTATACCAAGCAGCTCTCAGAAAGGAAAACTTACTTAAATCCAAAACTTAATGTCACTATTAATGTGTGCTGCCTGTTTACTCTGCCATGCAGCGTGTTTAGCTCACATTCTCTCATTAAATCCCCAGGAAGGCCTACAGAATACAATGCTTCCACACAGGAAAATCATTATTATGGCTATTTTATAAAGTAGTTGGGATTCAAGTAACTTGCCCAACCAACTTCATTCAGCTGTTAAGTGACAGAGACAATATTTGAATTTAACATTCTCTGACTCCCAAGCATCCTGTTTGCAATGTCTACTTAACATTTATCCTATTTCATTTCCTATGACCCAGTTTCTGTAAATGTGGAAGGATTGTCTGGGATATGAAGGAGAAACTGGAAGCCCTCATGCCTAGTCCTATGGGTCACTTCTTTTTATTTTTTTTAATTGTAGACACACACAATACCTTTCTTTTATTCATTTATTGTGATGTGGTGCTGAGGATCCAACCTAGTGCTTCACATATGCTAGGCAGGTGCTCCACCATTGAGCCACAACCCCAGCCCTCTTTCATTTATTCATCCAACGTGTATAGAGAAAACACTGTTACCTGGTATTCAGTTGTGGTTTAAAAGACAAAAAAAGATACAATCCTTGTGATATAAATTCATCTCCAGCCACCCCATCTTGCAGATTGTTAAAGGACAGTTCTAGTTGAAAGGACTTAGGCTCCTGTGTTTGCTGAACACCATCTATTTCTACTTGGGATTCAGAAAAAAAAAGAGTTTCCCTCGAGGAGGTGTGAAAACAAGGAGTATGTGAGGTTCTGTGGGGCAACCCAGACCTCCAGCATCTGGATAAAACTGAAGACTGGAACAAAAGAAAAAATATCCTGAGACTTATCAAGAAGACTGTTTTAAATGACCATGAACATAAAAATGACAATTATGATACTGCAACAAAAACATCCAAACAAACAAAACAGGACAAATGGAACTCAGCTCTACAAGGTAAACCTCAAAACCAAATGTGGGGCTGAAGTTGTGGCTCAGTGGTTAAGCATTATTAGGGCCAATCCCTGGTTAAAAAAAAAAAAATTTTTTTTTAAAAAGGTAGTCCTGAGCACAGTTTGCTGAACACCTACTATGTGCTAGGCACATTATATAAGATTGCATGCAGTCATTTTTCCCATTTTACAGATAAGAATTACCCAACACAGCTAGGAAGTGGCAGAGCCAATATTTACATGCAGTTTCAATTCTAAAAGCATTTGTCTTTTCAGTAACTCAATTTCAAATCAGCACACATCTTAATCCTAATCCAACTCCTATATCCAGACCACATGTGGGTTACAATGCAAGGAAGCCAGGCTGCCTTGGCAGGTTCTGGTCTCAGAAAGGACAAGGGACAAAGGAAAGATTTCAGCCTTGAGGAAAGGGAGATTCCTTTCTATAATTTCAGTTCACCTTCAATGTACTTTACAGTTTATGAGAATAATTCCCAATTTGATGCAACAATCTTGCAGGAGTAATAAATTAGTAGATTTACATGTTCATGCTATCCCCAGGTTCCAATCCCCCAGGAAGTTCAGAAAAATTCAGAAATAGTAAGATCCCTCTTCCAAAACTGGTTACTTGGGAGAAATGCAGAATTTGCTACTTTTCTGATTTTCAAGACTATCTTTGAAGCACTGAAACAGACATATTTAAGTTATCAGATGGATGCAGAGTATTCCATTCCCCACTTAGACTACACACTCTCTTAGGACCCTATCTGTCTTCCCTTTCTTCCTATTCAAAATAGCAGAAGAATCAAGTCACAGAAAGACTGAGTACAAACATCTCTGGACTTCATCCCATTTTCTTTCTTTCCATTTTCCTTAAAAAATTCAAGTTCAAGAATGTAAAAGACCCAGACTATTCAAGGATGAAGATGGTATCTACTTTTTCTTACTCAACAGGCTATGGTTTATATATTTTATGGTGGTTACATTTAATTCATAACGTGATGCAGGCAGCCTGTGAACCAACTTATAGCTTATTTTTAATAAGCATTGATACAGTTATGCCGTTCTTGCCAGACACCCCTTCTACAAACATTTGGCTTTGCAGATTATATCCATGAAAATTAATGATCTGTCACTGGGCTTGCCTCTGTCCTAATGAAGTAGTTACTCAGAGTGATTGAAGGCAGGTGTGAGAAACTTGCTTTTCCTGTGGATGATAAAGCCCTTTCCTCATTCTTTGCACAAATTTAATTAGATGAAAGAAAAAAAATTAATTACTGGCACACAATGATTTTGCATTTTTCAACAAGTGAAAGGGTTTTTTGTTGGTGTTTGAAAGCTTTTCTGCACGGAAGTGGCAATAAACAGAAGACATATCAAAAATGGAAAAGGATTTGTAATTCCTTTGCTTTGTGAAAAGCCAAATGTGTGAAGCATAAAGTGAACTTCTTTGTTAAACAACTCATAACTCACAGGTCTGAGTGTCATGAAGAAAAGTTAAAAGGAACGTTCAATAAAGAGTAATTGGGGGCTGAGGCTGTAGCACAGTGGTAGGGTGCTTGCCTAGCATGTGTGAGGCACTGAGTTCGATTCTCAGCACTGCATAAAAATAAATGAATAAAATAAAGGTATTGTGTCCATCTACAACTAAAAAAAAAAAATTTTTTTTTAAAGAGTAACTGGGAGAAACCTAAGTTGAGTGGAGCCATAGGGAAGGCCATCTAAGGAGCTGGCATTCAAGTATAAATCAGCAAGTCACAAAGAACCTGCTGGGAAGAGATACGGAGGAAGAACAGTTTAGGCAAAGGGACACACGGGAGGCAGAACCGGTGTTTACATTGGGCAGGGTTTCCTCGACTCTGACGCTAATAATATTTGGGGATGGATAATTCTTTGCCACTGGGCACTGGCCTGTGCACTGTGACATCTTTAACAGCGTCCCTGATCTTACCCAATAAATGTCAGAGGCATTCCACTCCCTGCAGTTGTGACAACCAAAGTATCTCCAGGCATTGGCAAATATTCCCCAGGGGACAATGTCATCCCTGAGAGTCACTGCCAAAGGAAAAGACAGATGACAAGGGCCATGTGGCTGAAGGGGGATGAGTAAGAAGAAGAAAACCTCAGCAAGAAGTAACAGAAAACCAGAGCTGATTTCTTCATCCTAGGACCACTGCAGGCCCATGACCTCAGAGGGCCTGGCGGTCCGGCAGACTACAGGGTCCTATGTCAAATTCACCCCTAGAACAAGACATATTCCAAGCTTGGATAAATATTCAAAATAGATTCTACTCTAAAAAGAACCAATAAAAAAAATCACCCTCAGCAGGGCACAGCGACTCACACCTGTCATCCCAGCAGCTCGCGAGGCTGAGGCAGGAGAATTTCGAGTTCAAAGCCAGCCTCAACAACTTGGTGAGGCCCTAAGCAACTCAGCAAGACCCTGTCTCTAAATAAGATATAAAAAAGGGCTGGGGATGTGGCTCAGTGGTTAAGCACCCTTGGGTTCAATCCCCAGTTTTGTTTTGTTTTGTAACCAAAAAAAGAAAAAAAAAAAGAAAGAAAGAAAGAAAAGAAAAGAAAATCACACTGAGCAAATTGTAACTAGCAAAGTAAGGGACTTACCTATCTCAAGGAACTAGGGAACAGCCAGGTCTCTACTGTCCCGCACCTATGTTCCCATCTCAGCATTCTTATCTGTCTGTTCATTGTCTCCCTTACACCAACCATGTGACTGGGCTTAACTCAGTCTGCCTTCAAAGGCTCTGACTTCCTGCTTCATTCAGTCAGGAACTGCCTTGGTTACTCTGCAGAAAAACAAAAACTTATCACAGAAACCAAGAGGGGCAAATGTTCCAAGATATCAGAAAAAAAAAAAAAATGGTTCCATAAAAATGAAGAAGGTGGAAGGTGGCTCTTTGGGTTGAGAACTAATTAAATCATAAACAAATCAGGATTCCAGAATTGAATGCCCATCTTTATTCATATTTTTCTCATTTATTTTGTTTCTTTCTATTAAATATCTCTTTAGTGACTGGATAGATTTGTGGGAAAATGGACTGTAGCCTCATGCCTCTAAATAAGCCATTAAAAATCAGACAGGTTGGTGGAAATGAGGCAAAGAAGTCTGTGGGATTGATAGGTCAGCCATAGAAACTTAACACCGCTCCAGGATAAATTAGCAATACATATTATGCAATATTCTGGATGGGAGCTAGATGAAGTCTCATTTTCCCCAAGCCAAGATGATGGTCCCTAAAACCTATGCTAGCAAAATAACCATTTTCCTTTTTTTATATCTCTTTCCACATTATCTTATTGGTGCATTACAGTTGTACAAATGATGGATTTGGTTGCTGATATTCACACATGCACAGAATACACAGTATAACACTATAATTCGGCCAGTATCGCTCCTGAGCAGTTCCCCCTCTCTCTCTGCCTCCCACCCCTGGCCCCTTTCCTCTACTGCTCTCCCTTTGATTTTCATGACATCCCTGCACCCCAACTTTCCTTTACTTTTTTCCTCTGTAGCTTCCACCTATGAGAGAAAACGTGACCCTTGACCTTCTGAGTTTGAGTTATTTCACTTAACATGACCGTCTCCAGGTCCATCCATTTTCCTTTATGACTGAAAAAAAAAAAAAAAAAAAAAAGCTCCATTGTGTGTATACATGACATTTTCTAAAACCTTTCATCTGATGATGGACACCTAGCCTGGTCCCATAGTTTGGCGATTGTGAACTGTATTGCTGTAAACATGTATGATTCTATCACTGTAGTAGGATGACTTCTTCAGGATAAATACTGGGGAGTGGTGTAGCTGGGTCACATGGTGGTCCCATGCCTGGTCTTTGGAGGAATCTCCATACTGATTTCCATAGTGGCTGTACTAATTTATAATCCCACCAACAGTGTGAGAGTGTTCAAAACAACCATTTTCAATACTTTGAGAGAGTTTGATTTAAATGAAGACATCTCTTTTTTGTTTTATTTATTCTTCAACATTTATATTGGTGCATTATAATTATGCATAATGGGATTCATTATGCCATGTTTAAACATGCACATAACATAATTTGCTCAATCTCCTGCCACCCCAGAACTTTCATGAATACACCTATGAATACACCTATTTAAAGAAGAGTCTGTAGTGTTGTTTGGGCATATTTACTGACTTTCTTCTATGTCATATCTCTCCAAAATCAAAATTTTATAAGAGATTTCATAAAGAAGGCAATTGCATTCATTTTATCCTAAATAGGAGAAAATTGGTAGACTATTTTTGTGCTCAACTTAACACTTATTTTGCTTTGATTATACACCATAATGTTTTAAGCATTTTTTCATGCAATGCACTAATCTCACAATAACACCACTATGCAGGTGCTATTATTTCCTTTATTTTAAAGATAAGAAACATAAGCCCAGAGAGAGTAAGTCACTTGAACAAAGTTGCACAGCTACTCAGTGAGCGAGCCCATCTCTGGATCCAGGAAGACTCTATGAGACTACTTTTAAAAATTTTTATTTTTATAGTTGTCGAGGACCTTTATTTTATTTATTTTATATGAAGTGCTAAGAACTGAACCCAGGGCCTCACACACGCCAGGCAAGTGCTCTGCCACTGAGCCCCAGCCCTAACCAGAGTTTTTCAAAATAATCCAAAAGAAGGAAACATGAGAATTGTTTGCTTTTATTTACTTCCTCAGACAGAAATAAGACCTGAAGAACTTAGGGTAAAGAACATGGAAATTTAGGAAATTTAGGGTGTAGAAAAGGGTAGGGGGAATCCCTGGCTATTTGGATTCAAAGATACTACACCAGCTTATTTCCATACATGTAGGTCCCAGTCTTAAAAAACTGAAGACAAAAATAAGAGATTATTAATGAGCAATGGTCAGTTGCTAATCAGAAATCGTGGGTGAGGAAGTGCCGACTTCAGAGGAGACACTCTGTCAGTTTCTGGCAGCAGCATAATCCATGTCATGGAATCCAACACCAAATCCTGAGCCTTCAGTGGCATCCCCTCTGTTCACTCTCGAGACTGCCCACCTCATGTGCACCTTTGCAGTTCCCTCCACTCCGAATCGTGGTGACAGACAGACTGCACTCCACAGAGGAGCGCCTGTGTGACGCCGTGTCAGGTTCCAGAGCATTAAATAGCAAAATGCAGAATCCCACTATCGACACAAACGTATTTCCTAATAAGATGAAGCATCATGGGTTTCCTGTGCGTAGTGTGGGTGGTCCAGGCAACACCGAAGAAACAGTATTATCCAGATGGAAGATGAGTCAACGCGGCATACAAAATGGAAAGATGGCAGAGCTAGACAAACGTTTTATTTGTCAGGTGTTAAAACAAAAGAATAATCAGCAGGTGTCATGGGCTCCCTAATCATCCATATATTTTAATACTCATAAATTACAGCAGTATAAAAATCTGCTTTTTGATTTTTATCCCAGCACCTAGCTGGATCAGTCGTTTTGCAATTACCAGATGTATATAAATAAATGACTCCTTAATAATGCAATAATGGTTTGGCCAGAAAAGGAATGGCTGAACATTATTAGGTGATCTATCTGTTCCTGGTAAAATGAGGGAGGAGAATTGGTAAGCAGAGAGTTGCAGAACATTATGGTCTGTGCATAAACGAGGACAGATCAGTCTAGACTCCAAAGCCTGGTTCAAGACCGACTCTGCTACTCAGTCAACAAATATTCCTCAGGTTTTTGCTTTGTTCCAGGAACTGTGCTTCACATTACAGAATCTCGCTTCATCTTCACAATAATCAGATTAAATCAACATCACCAGCTCTTCAATTTTTACAGATTAGGAACTAAATCTTAGAAGAGGTCAAGTTTTCTTGGCTGGGCTATGAGCCTCAGAAAAGATCCATCTGGGATTCACACACAGGTCTGCTCCACACCTGGTGCCTTTGGGGACGTGGGTGATGACGAGATGCTGCTACTCAGTATTCCTAAACAGCATAGCACAGAGCTGTCAATAAAGACTGTTGACTCGGCCAAGTAAGTCCATTAAAACACAAATGAATTCAAGTCAGACACAGGCCGGAGAGCAGGTAGGCACAAGGAGCTGGGAAGAAACTCTGGTTTTTCAGCTAGTCCCAGGTGAGTGACCGAGCCAGGCAAAGCTGCCTGGCAGACTCAGAGATCGCAGGCTAATCTTGGGCTCTCCAACAGACCCTCACCCCACCTCCCTCACCACACCAGTCCACCATTCTCTGCTCTCACGGCCCATCTCACAGATGCCACAGTCGAGGCAGGCAACTGATTGTGTGACCAATGGTCAACATCTGTGTCCCCACACTGTGCCTGGCCCCCAGTGGCAGGGGCCATGTTGGGTCTGGGTCGCTCTTGTGCCCATATCACCCTATAGGTGAACTGGACACCTTGTAAATACGCATGGAAAAGGAGAACGAAAGGTTCAATTACGACACTGGAAGCCAGCAAACAGGAAGTCGCTTCCAGCCCCTCCATGCTCTTCTTTATAGAACGAGGAGACTCGCTGCGCGGGAAACGGCACTAATGAGCTTGCCCGGTGCCGTGGCAGTCACAAGGAGCTCTGCAGCCGCTGCTGCTTGTCAGCTCCGTCTCATTTCTCCTTTCACTTTGAGCCTAATTTCTCAGATGAGCAAACATCACTGTGGCATCAAAGGCAGGCCGGGCTGTCCCAGGGTTGCTAGAACATATCATAACGGGTGTCATGAAAGCGCTGGCTTCTACGTGTCTATTATCTGCCGGATTGGGAGCAGTCTCCAGGAGCCCTGCAGACGGCAGGGAGAGAACCAGGGTGGAGATCCACCACTGAGCTCTCTCAGAACGCACCGGGCAGGTGCCCTTAAACGTCAGCCTCGTCCCAGCTGGGAGTGAAAGGTTTGGGGATGAGCAGAATTCCTGTAGCAAAACTGTTCACAACCTCCCTGAATGGAAGATATTATTGTACAGTCGATTCTATCACCAGCTCGCTACTATTAAACAAAACAGTGACACTCCCAGATACCACTTTCAATTTCTACTTTAACACAAGAAGCCCGGTTTCCCCAAGAACCTGGTCACTAAATTTCCGCCAAGTGCGGCAGCACACGCTTGTAATCCCAGCAACTCAGGAGGCTGAGGCAGGAGGATGGCAAGTTAGAGGACAGCCTCTGCAACTCAAGCATGACCCTGTCTCAAAAACTGAAATGGGCTGGGGATGAAGCTCCATGGTAAAAGCGACCCTGGGTTTGATCCCCAGTGCAGCAAAACTAAACTTATTAATTAAATAAACGTCATGGCTATTCAGTTTCTTCAGATCAGGTGTTGTTTCTGAATCTGGGGTTCCTTTTTAGCCAAGGATCAAGGGATCTGTAAGAGTAAAAATGGGCTGCGGGGAAAGCTCACTGCGATGATGTCATTTGTTACGACACTTTACCTTTTCAAGAGCATCCGGTCTCATTTTGCTACTTGACTAAACTTCCTTGCCACATCCTGCTCCCTCCTCAGCCCCGTGCAGACGCTGGTTCTCAGATCTGGAGGTCCAGGTGCATCTGATGCGGATCAACTACTTACCTACCCATCCATCACCGTCAGTGAGGTCCTTAAAGGGCCCTCGAAGGTCCCATGTGTGCATGTCCAGGCCCTGGTGCTCCGGCGGCTGGGCAGACAAGATCTCTGATCTCTTTCAATCTCTGATTTGAATCTCGGCTATGCTGCTTCTTCAGATGTCTGAGTACATTTTCTATAAAAAGCAAGACAGTAAGTATTTTCAGCTTAGTGAGCTGCAGGGTCTCTGTCACAACTACTGAACTCTGCTCTTTCATCACAAAAGTAAGCAAAGAAGAGACAGAAATGCCTGAGTACCGCTGGATTCCCACACAACTTGGTGGAAATTTGAATTTCGTGTAATTTTCATGTGCTACGAAATGTTAGTCTTTTTTCCCCAACCTCTTACAAATGTTAGAATTAAAGAACTGTTAGTTTCAATATGAGGTGTCCCCCAAAAAGCTCACATGTGAGACAATGCAAGAAGGGTCAGAAGTGAAATGATTGGGCTCTGAGAACCTTGAGCCCCCTGATGGGGATTAACTGAGTGGTACCTGTAGGCAGGTAGGGTGTGACTGGAGGAGCTGGCTCATGGGCACGGGTGTGCCTTTGGGGTTTATATCTTGTCCTTGCTGAGCAGAGCTATTTCTCTCTGCTTCCTGGTTCCATGTCCCCAGCTGCTTTCCTCTACCACATTCTTCCACCATGATGTCCTGGCACCCTTGGGTACAGAGCAATAAAGCTGGTCATCTATGAACTGAGACCTCTGAAACCCTAAGCCCACCTAGTAATCTCTTCCATCTCTAATTGCTCTTTTCAGGTCTGCAAGGGTTAATTTGAATTGTCAACTCAATTGGATTAAGAGATGCCAAGGATTAAGAGGCCTCTGGGTGTGTCCATGAGGGCGTGTCTAGGAATGATTGGCATGTGGGATAGTGAACTGAAGTGGAGCGCCTCCCTAAGTGTGGGCAACACCACCCAATAAGATGGAATAAAAGTTGAAAGAACAAGGAAGCAGATGCAGGGTTCTTGATTGCTGCTTCAATCGTCTGAGGATATTGGACCCTCGCTTCTTCACTCTTCCAAAGCAGACTCTGCCAGGGATTCTCCAGGGAGTTTCTAGAAGCCTTGGGCTGGGACTGGGTAGCACTGCGGATCCCTCTTGTTCTGGGGCTTCCTCCTCTTGGACTGAGCAGCTGCTGGTTCTTCCAGCTCTCCAGCTGCAGAGGCCACTGTGGACTATCCAGCTTCTGGTCGTGTAAGCCAATCTAATAAATCCCCTTCTGCAATCATACTTCCTGTTGATTCTGTTACTTTAGAGAACTCTAATACAAGGTCTTTTGGTTGTAGCAATGAAAAAATCTAACTAAAACGAGCCATTCTTTTTTTTTTTTTGCAGTGCTGGGGATTTGAATCCAGGGCCTTGTGCTTGCAAGGCAAGCACTCTACCAACCGAGCAATCTCCCCAGCCCTACGACCCATTCTTAATTCTAAAAATCTAGGTGACAGACCACTGTTGGCCCATGGGCCACTATCTTCAGACTCTACTAACACTTGCGATTGTGTGATCCTGGGCAAAGAATCACAGCTCCATATAATTCAGTTTTATCATCTGTAAAGTGATAGCACCCTCCTGACAGGATTTTGGCAAAGATTTTATTAGTTAATTCATTACAAGCACTAGAACATGAGCTGGCACAAGGTAAGCATTCAATCAGTGCTGTTGTTATACCCTTAATAAATGATTTTTAAAATATATTTTTTTGTTTGCAGACTGCTCTCATTCAATCAGTCAAGTACTGAATGTCTGATTCTCTGTTAAACATCTGGTTCTTTTCTATCACTCTTATGGTACACTGTATCCTTGGCATTCCACTGAATCCTTCCTTTTTGTTTTTAATTCCTGACTTCTTTACATTTTTTATCGGTTTGTTTTAGGTAAACAACAGAACTGATGTTGACATGATTGTAAAATCGTGGACTACAGTTTGTTCTAATTCAGGCCCCACTACTTCCTCCTTCCCTCTCCTCCTCCTCCCCATCTTGCCTTCCCTCTCATCTTTCTGTTATTCACTTTTAGTCTTGTTTTTTTTTTTTTAAGTATCTTGTGGATGTACATGATGTTCACTGTGGTATATTCATAGGAACATTAGGGCAGATTCATTCCACTGTCTTTCTCTATCCCATCTTGCCCCCCTTCCCTTCATTCTCCTTTGTCTACACCAATGATCTTTCTTCTATTTTTTTTTTTTTTTTGTAGCCCCCTGTCACCTTATTTTAAATTAGCTTCCGTATATCAGAGAAAACATTCAATTTTGACTTTTGGGTATTGGCTTATTTCACTTAGCATGATACTCTCCAGTTCCATCCATTTACTGGCAAATGCCGTAACATCATTCTTCTTTATGGCTGAGTAATATTCCATTGTGTCTGTATACCACATTTTCTCTACCCATTCATCTGTTGAAAGGCACCTAGGTCAGCTCCATAGCTTACCTAGTGTAAATTGTGCTGCTATAAATATTGACGTGGCTGTGTTAATGTAGAATGCTGATTTTAAATCCGTTGGCTATACACTGAGGAATGAGATAACTGGGTCAAATGGTGATTCCATTTCTAGTTTTTTAGGTGTCTCCATACTGCTTTCCAGTGTAGTTGTTCCAATTTGCAGACCCAGCAACAATGTATGAGTGTACACTTCTCCCACATATCCTCACCAACATTTGTTCTTGCCTGTATTCTTGATAATTACTATTATGACTGGAGTAAGATCAAATCTCAGTGTAGTTTTAATTTGCCTTTCTCTAATTGCTAGAGATGTTGAACATTTTTCCATATAATTGTTGACCATTCATATTTCTTCTTTTGAGAAGGGTCTGTTCAGTTCCTTTGCCCATTTATCAACTAGATGATTTGGTTTTTCCGTATTAAGGCTTTTGCATTTTTTGTATATCCTGGGTATCAATACCCTATCTGAGGATCAGGTAGGAAAGATTTTCTCCCACTCAATCGGCTATCTCTTCACTCTCCTGTTAAGGGATGAAATATTCCATCTTTGTAGTTCATTAAGTCCAAATTATTGTTTATTAATCTTTATTTAGTTTTTGTTTGGATGATCTATTCAGTAATGAGGTGTATTAAAGTCACCCAGTATTATTATGTTGTGGTCTATTTAATTCTTAATACAGAGAAGGCTTTGTTTGGTGCACATACATGTTCCACTGTTTGGAGAAAAAATATTTGGTCTACCTATTTTGGTGCATATATCATGCCATTTTTGCTACTATTGTTCTGTAGTATAGTTTAAGGTCTGTTGTAGTAATACTGCCTGCCTCACTCTTCCTGCTACGGATTGCTTTGGCTATTCTGTGTCCCTTATTTTTCTAAATGAATTTCATGATGGCTTTTTCTATTTCTATGTCATTAGGATTTTAATTGGAATTGCATTGAATCTGTATAGCCTTCTTGGTATAGCCATTTTGAAAACACTAATTCTGCCTATTCAAGAATGTGGGAGATCTTTCCATCTTCTGAGGTTTTCTTTAATTTCATTCATTAGTGTTCTGTAGGTTTCATTGTAGAGGTCTTTCACCTCTTTTGTTAGATTGATGCCCAAGTATTTTTTTTTTTTGAGACTATTGTGAATGGAGTAGTTTTCCTAATTTCTCTTTCAAAGGATTCGTCACTTATGAATAGAAATGCATTAGACTTATGCATATTGATTTTATATCCTGCTATTTTGCTAAATTCATTTATTAGTTCTAAAAGTTTTCTGGTGGAGTTTTTTGGATCTTCCAAATATAGAATCATGTTGTTGGCAAACAGTGATAGCTTGAGTTCTTCTTTTCCTATTCTTATCCCTTTAATTTAGTTGGTCTGTATGACTGCTTTGTCTAATGTTTCAAGGATGATGTTGAATAGAAGTGGTGAAAGAGGGCATCCCTATCTTTTTAAGAGGGAATGCTTTCAGTTTTTCTCCATTTAGAATGATGTTGGCCTTTACAATGTTGAGGTATGTTCCTACTATTCCTATTTTTCCTAGTGTTTTGAGCTATATTTTATCAAATGCTTTTTCTGCATCTATTGAAACAATCATATGATTCCTAACTTTGTCTGTTGATGTGGTGAATTACATTTATTGATTTCCAGATGTTGAATCAACCTTGCATCCCTGGGATGAACTCCACTTGATCATGGTGCCCTATCTTTTTAATATGTTTTAGTATGCAATTTGCCAGAATTTTGTTAAGAACTTCTGTATCTATGTTTATCAGGGATATTGGTCTGAAGTTTTCTTTCTTTGGTGTGTCTTTGTCTGGTTTTGGTACTAGCTTCATAGAATGAATTTGGAAGGGTTCCCGCCTTTTCCATTTCATGGAATACTTTGAGGAGTATTGGCATTAGTTCTTCTTTGAAGGTCTTATAGAACTTGGCTGAGAATCTGTCTGGTCCTGGGCTTTTCTTGTTTGGTAAGCTTTTGATGGCTTCTTTATTTCATTGCTTGACATTAATGTGTTTAAATTGTGTCTGTCCCCCTGATTCAGTGTGAGTGGATCATATGTCTCTAGAAATTTGTTGGTGTCTTCAAGATTTTCTATTTTGTTGGAGTATAGATTTTCAAAATAGCTTCTAATTATGTTTTGTATTTCAACAGTGTCTATCACAATATTTCCTTTCTCATCATGAATTTTAGTAATTTGAGTTTTCTCTCTCCTCTCTTTGTTAGTGTGGCTAAGAGTTTATCAATTTTGTTTATTTTTCAAACAACCAACTTTTTGTTTTGTCAATTTTTTTCAGTAATTTCTTCTGTTTCAATTTCATTGTTTTCGGCTTTGATTTTAATTATTTCCTGTCTTCTACTGCTCTTGGTGTTCACCTGTTCTTTTTCTAGGACTTTGAGATGTAATGTTAGGTCATTTATTTGTTGAACTTTTATTCTTTTACAATGAGCTCAATGCAATGAACTTTCCTTTCAGTACTGCTTTCATAGTGTCCCAGAGATTTTGATATGTTGTGTCATTGTTCTTGTTTACCTCTAAGAATTTTTCTTTACTTCCCCCCTGATGTCTTCTGCTATCCATGTATGATTCAATAGCATATTATTTAGTCTCCAGGTGTTGGAGTAGTTTCTATTTTTTATTTTATCATTGATTTCTAATTTCATTCCATTATGGTCTGATAAAATGCAAGGTAGTATCTCTATCTTTTTGTATTTGCTTAGAGTTTTTTGGTAACATAACATATAGTCTATTTTAGAGAAGGATCCATGTGCTGCTAAGAAAAAGGTAAATTCACTCGGTGAATGGTATATTCTATATATATGTCAAGTCTAAGTTATTGATTGTGTTATTGAGTTCTATGTTTTCTTTGTTCAGTTTTTGTTTGGACAATCTATCCAAACAGTGGCAACACTGTGTTAAAGTCACCCAGTATTATTTTGTTGTGGTCTATTTGATTCCTGAAATTAAGAAGGGTTTGTTTGATGTACATAGATGCTCCATTGTTTGGGACATAAAATATTTACAATTGTTATGTCTTGTTCTGTTAAGCAATACGAAATCTCCTTCCTTATCCTTTTTGACTAACTTTATCAAAGTCCACTTTATCTTATGTAAGGATGGAAACCCCTGCTTTTTTACTGAATCCATGTGCATGATATGTTTTTCCCATTCTTTCACCTTCAATCTGCAGATGTCTTTTCCTATGAAATGAGTATAACATTCAGGGTTATTATTGAGATAAGATTTGTATTCCTGGTAATTTTGGCTTATTTTTGGTTTTTAACTTGACTTGTTTTTCTACTTTGATTGGCTTTTCCTTTAGGGTAGTTTCTCCCTTTGCTGACTTACATTGTTGTTTTTCATTTCTTTCTGTCATTGGATTCTATTAATATAGAATCTAGATTTGTTTGGATCATTTTCTTCCCTTGTTTTTTCATGTTGTTCATGTATCTTCCCCTCTAGCAGTGCAGATCTGGGGTATTGCAGATTTCCCCCTATAGGCTTATAGTGGCCCTATAGGTTTCCAAAACCTTTTCTTTAAGGGGAGATCAATATTAGCAGTGCCCAATTCAGACACTATGCAATCCTAGACCAAATAGCCCCTATGAGGATAATAACAAAATTATCATAATAAACAGAATGAGTTCAAATATTATCTTCAGTAAAACAGATTTGCAATCAGGTCTGCAGTTTCTAATGGAGGACAAAGAGGATGCAGAGGGATGTAGAATGTGGCTGTTAATGGGATAAGAAAAGAATATACAGAAGTTCTAGATAATAGAAAGGGTGAGAGTGTAACCAAAAGAAATCGGATGTTAGCATGCAAAAAAGGGAGAAAAAGACTCTGAGGGAACAGGTAAACAAAAGGAAAAGAGAGCAAGAAAAGTAAAGAAATAAAAAGTTAAATTTTTTTAAAAAGGAGAAAAAAGAAAATCTACTGTATAACAGTCATATACTAATGAAACCTCCCAGTGTTCAGTAGCCTGATGCATGAGAGGTACCTGACAACGAGCTTCAAGCCTTCAGCAGGCGTCTCAGGATGGGATTTGACCTACCCGAAGATCAGAGCTACGGCTTCCAAGATTATCCAAGATGGCTGCTCTGGCTTGGAAATGTGTTGGCAAATGGGGAGCTGCAGCTCAGGGGTGGACGTGGTCAGCTGGAGGCCCTGGAGACGGGATGCAGTTGGTCAGGCAGGGGTCCTGGAGGTCGGGTGTGTTTGGTGTGGCTGCAGGATCCTGGAGGCCGGGTGCAATCAGTCAGTCTGGGGTCCCGGTGATAGGGCATAGTCAGTTGGTCTGGGGGTCCTGGTGGCAGGGAGCAGTCAGTTGATGTGAGGGCCCCAGAGGCAGGGAGTGATCGGTCGGGCTGAGGGATCCTGGAGACAGGGCTCAGTCAGTCTGGCCAGGGGTCCTATGGGGCCTGGCTGTTGTCTCAAAGTGGCGGCAGCCACGTGTAATCAAACCTGCAGGTACTGTAACAGTGAACTTCCAGGCAACAGCAGGCCTTCATTTCTTTCTCATAGAATATTTTGCTGAGACTGTTCTGCAGTGCAGGTTTTCCATTTATAAATTTGTTTAACTTTTGTTTATCATGGAAGATTTTTATTTTGTCATCAAATTTGAAGGTTAGTTTTGTGGAATATAAGATTATTGTTGGTATCCATATCCTTTCAGAGGTTGGTATATATTGTTCCAGGCCCTCCTAGCCTTTAGGGTTTGGGCTGAGAAATCTGCTGATATCTATATTGATTCCCCCTTTATATGTGATCTGATACTTTTCTCTGCTGGCCTTTGAAATTCTATATTTTTTATGTTGGGTATTTTTATTATAATGTACCTTGGTGTGGATCTATTGTAATCTTGTATATTTAGTGTACTGTAAGCCTCTTGTATTTGATTTTCCATTTCATTCTTCAGGTTTGGGAAATTTGCTGATATTATTTCATTGAATAGATTGTTCATTCCTTTGGTCTATTTCTCTGTGCCTTCCTCAATTCCAATAATTCTTAAATTTGATCTTTTCATGTTATCTGTTTGTGATTTCTCACCATCTTCTCAGTTTAGTCAACTTTATTTTCAAGATTAAATATTTTGTCTTCATTGTTTGAGGTTCTGTCTTCTAAGTGATCTAGTCTGTTGGAGATGCTTTCTATTGAGTTTTTAATTTGATTTATTGTTTCCTTCATTTCAAGGATTTCTGTTTTCTTTTTCAGAATCTCTATTAATATAATCTTTTGCTTCCTGTGTTTGCTCTTTTAACTGTTTATTGAAGTGATCTTTTGTTGTCTGCATTTGCTCTCTTATCCTTTACTTCGCAGATCATTTTAATTATGTACATTCTGAACTCCTTTTCTGACATTTCTTCTATCGTGCTGTCAATGGATTCTATTAATATAGTATCTTGGTTTGTTTGGGGTGCTTTCTTTCCTTGTTTTTTCATGTTGTTCATGTATCTCCCCCTCTAGCAGTGAGGATCAACGGTATTACAGTTTCCACCCTATAGATTTATAGTGTCCCTGCAGGTTTTCAATACCTCACCTTTAAGGGGCAGATAAATATTAACAGCACCCAATTCAAACAATATGCAGCCTTAAACCAAATAGTCCCTTTGAAGGTTTTAACAGTATTGTCATAATAAACAGAGAGGATGAGTTCAATTATTATCTACAACAAACAATAGGTTTGCAGTAAGGTCTACAATTTCTAATGGTGGACAAAGAGGATGGGGAAGGGGTGTGGATATAATGTTCATGAGGTAAGAAGTGAGAACGTAGAGGTACTAGATCACAGGAAGAGTGAAAGTGGAATCAAAAGAAATTGGTTGTTAGCAGGAGAAAAGGGAGAAAGAGACTCTAAGGAAACAGATAAATAAGAGGAAAATAGAGTGAGTAAAAATAAAATAAATAAAATTTAAGATTTTTTCAAAATAATCTATAACAAAACTTTAATGTACTACTCAAAGCTCCCAGTCTTCAGTAGCCTGATACATGAAAGATACTTGATTTCAAAGATGATGGGGATGTGACAGCAGGAAACTAAAAAAGAAAAAAGAATGGGGAAAAGAAAAAGAAAAAAGAGTCTTGAAGGAATATTGAACAATTGTTTCTGTTGACGTTCAATATCTTCTCTGCCTCCCTCCTCTTCTGGTAGGCGAGGTTGTCTGGAGTTTGCTGGTAACTCCACCCTCGGGATGAGGACAATTACTAAGGTGGGAGGATTGGACTTGCAGCGGGACTCCTGGAGGCAGGTGTAGCAATTGCCAGCCCTCTGTAAGACTGCGCCCCAGGACTCTCCTTTGGGGTCCACTCATGTGACACAGGAGCCTGGTCTTAGCCTCTTTCCTCGGCTATGGACCCACAACCCTGGTCTATAATTTAGTCTCTAAATTGTGTCTCTCCTGCCCCTGCCCTTTTGATTTCCCAATCAGGAACCTCTCTCCCTGGAGGTCCTGAGGGTGAGCACCAGGACCTGTGCACCTGTCTCCAGAAAGCTGTTCTGTATTGGGCAAATCAATTGCTCTGTGATTTACAGCTACAAGTGGTCCTTCTAGGAGTTCTTTCTGGCCAGATTTTTTTTTTAAATAGCTTTAGTTGTGGATGGAAACAATACCTTTATTTTGCTCATTGATCATTTAGTTTCTTACATGGTGCTGGGGATCAACCCCAGTGCCTCGTGCATGCTAGGCAAGCGCTCTACCACTGAGCCACATCCCCAGCCCGCTTTCTGGCCAGATTCTTAAGGGTCCCTTGCAGGGGACTTCCCTCTGCTTTAATCTGCAGCAGTCTGGGGTGGGAGGGCACAGTGCTGAGGCAAGTGGGTGACCCGTGGGCTGTGGGCTCCACAAGATGGCTGTGGACCCTCAGCTCAGTTTTCTTTCCACGATTTGGTTTTAAGTTCTGCACTGTTTTGAGAAGCCTTCTATAATGCTTTAAATTTTGTCTGTTTTTCCAACTGTGGTTAAGTGGGTGGCTAAGCAGAAGGTCTGCTCTCCCCCATCTCTTTCTCTCTCCAGGACCCTTCCCCTTCTCATCCCCTGGTTCCCTCTGGGGTCAGGGGACTCTGGGTGGGTTTTCTACTCTGGCACCCGATCTTCCAGTCTCTCTGGGGCCTCAGATTTCATAGTACAAGTCTTAGAGCATTTATCCCATCACCCACCTCTCAATTCTGCTTTTCCTTCTCTGCCTCCTTTCCTGTGCTGTGAGGAGCTCAGGACCTGCTGCCTAGCTCGTGTCCACCTCTTCCCTGAGTCCTTCTTCCTGGTTCCTGCCTTCCCTTCCCTCTTCTCCTCCAATCCCTCCTGACCATCAGAACCACTGTTCTCAAATGCAGATGTAACCATGGCATTTCTTAAACATCATCCCCTTCACTGATCATGACTTCCAGTAGGTATTTAAAAATGTGCTTGTTTAATCCCAGCAACTTGGGAGGCTAAGGCAGGAGGATGGCAAGTTCGAGGACAACGACAGCAATTTAGTAAGATCCTTCCTCAAAATGTTGAAAAAAGAGGGCTGTGATCATGGTTCAGTGGTAGAGCACTTGCCAAGAATGAATGAGGCACTGGGTTTGATTATCACCACCACACACATAAAAAAAATAAATAAAATAAAGGCCCACCAACAACTCAAAGAAAGTAGCTCAGTAAAGTCCCCTTCCCCAGCTGAGTTTCAATCCCCAATACACACAGACATACACACAAAAAGTTTTTTTTTTCTTTTTTAAAGACCTCCATGTTAAAATAAGAGCAGTCAAAACTGGATAAAACAAAATTAAATTAAATAGGCTATTTTTATTGTAGAGTTTATCGGGAGCTTTAATGTGCTAATACACATTCCAAGAAGCTCACAAAATGAAGTGATTCCCCAGTTTTAAGTCCTGATGGTACCCTGCTATTGATATTCATCTCCCAGGTCTCCTGTTCTAAGAGGAATACTTTGGGAAATTATACTCTGTTCTGATTCCTTAGCTTGGTATGTCCGTGCTCCATGGTCCAGCTCCTGACCAGCACACCAGGTCTGTCTAACTGCTTGCAGCTGTTCTTATTGCTATTGTTCTCTTGGCAACATGCTATGCACAGTGCTGGGTGCACAGGAAATTTGTTTGGCTCACTTGATTACAGAAGAGGCTGAGAAGTCCCAAATGAACGGTCTGCTCGCTAGAGAGATGGAAAAACCAAGGGCTTGACTCAGGACCCTCCGAAGGCCTCAGAACCAAGGTAGCCAACCGCATGGCTCTGCGTCAGAGCCGCTGCTATGAGTTCCGGAATCCCAGGGCTGCTGTCCAAGGGCAGGAGTACAAAGGCAGCTAGTGCTAGAAGAGGGGGCAGAACTTACCCTTCCTCCGCCTTCACGTTCCATCTGCCCCCCTAGACAGTCGGGTGGTGCCTGTTCACACTGAGGGTGAATCTTCTCCACTCATTCCACAGACTCACACACCGATCCCTCCAGAGACTCCCTCACAGTCCTTCAAAAATCCCTTCACTCAAATCCGAATCCCTAAACTGGTGGTGCTGGAAGGTGGGACCTTTGGGAGGTCATTCTAATCAAATGCCAAAACACCTGCTTTCCCTTTCAGCCAGAGAGGGATGGGCCCAGCACTTACAGAGGCTCTAGAGTAATTACTGTTCTAGCAGCTCCATCCCTTAATCCAGACAAGTCAACACCCAAAGTAAACCATCACATCAACAAATCCAGGACAAAGCTTCCAGAGCCTTGGTAAATTCTGGGTATCACCCCTGTCCTGTCCCTTTGGCTGCCCATGGACTCTAAAGCTGGAACACAGACTGACTCCTATTGCTAGCATGCACCCCTCCTCTCCTTTGGCCATACAACTCTCATTTCCTAAGTGTAAAATAAGTGGATATAAATTAAGTGTCTGAACTAGGGATGCCTTGCCTTAGGAACACTGTTTCTGGCGAACCCCAGTCATGTCAGTACAAGCAACAGCTCCCCCAGAAGGGAAGGCACACTGAGCATGGGGTCACGTCCTTCCATCTCAGACAAGGACTCAGATTTCAACATTTGTGGACTGCTTCCCACTGTTTGTGTCTTGTGTAGACAGAGATCACCTCTACTCTTGCACTGTCAACTGATGAAGCACAGTTTTCTAAACAGAGAAGTGTATAGCTAACACATTAGCTCCACAGGACAGTAATAAGTAAAAGTTCTCCAGGGTCAAATAATGTTTTTAATGTTGCAAGTTAGAGGTAGCAGATGTATACAATGCAGGACTTAATGAGGTCTCTAATACCTTCATATGCAAATTTAACCTTAAGAATGGAAGATGTCACCTACTGGTGGCAGTGGTGCATGCCTATAATCCCAGCTGCTTGGGAGGCTGAGGCAAAAGGATCTCAAGTTCAAAGTCAGACTCAGCAACTTAGTGAGGCCCTAAGCAACTCAACCAGACCCTGTCTCCAAATAAAATATTTAAAAAGGGCAGGGAATGTGACTGGGTGGTTAAGTGCCTCTGGGTTTAAGCCCTGGTACCAAAAAAGAAAAAGAAAGGAAAAAGAATAGAAGGGGAGATGTCTTAGTTCATTTGAGCTGCTGTAATAAACTGGGTAGTGGGTAGTTTATAAAGAGAAATTTGTTTCTCACAGTGTGATGGGCTGACAGATCTGGCTCCATGAGAATGTTACAGGCCAGACTCTAAGGGAAATGACTAAACAGACTCCATGTTGCTCTGAGACTCCATCTTATGTAGGAAATGAGCTTCTCCCATGAGAACACCCCGCCTCTGTGCCCATCCTCAGTTACTTGGTGTGACATGTTTAATAATATACAATGGCAACTCCTGTGTAGTAAAGAATTGCTCTCTTTTGATTCCTATTGCTCCTAAACAATGTACCATGTGAACGGTGATTGTGTGGATGTTAGTAACCATTCTTTAGTTTGTACCTAGGTAAGGATCAGTTTGACTCACTTTCCCCTCTGTCAATGATCTCATGGTGTTAATGTGTAATTTTGAATCATAGCAACAGACACTTATGATTGATGTGATTTTTGGTATAACAACCCCTACAACCCTGATATTGGGGCTGTTCTCCCACTAGCCATTTTTGGGGGCATTGTGTGAGACAGTCAGTCGGCTGGCTTAATGAAGACTCTCAAATTTGGACTTCTCAGTGGTGATCGGTCTGTTCTTAAGTTGCGCCCCATAACAACAGTGTTGGAGGATATGAGGTCCAAGATCAAGGTGCCGGCAGATTCCATGTCTGGTGAGGATCTGTTTCTTTGTTTATAGATGGTGCCTTCTTACTGTAGTCTTCACATGGCAGAAGGTGCCAGGGAATTAATCTTCCCACAAGTCCCACCTTCCAATACTATCACCTTGGGGATTCAGGATTTGGGGAGGACACAAACATTCGGACCATAAGAACGTCACAATTTTTTACAAAATCATAAAATTTTCAAACTTGCTTAACCATGGTTATGTTTTTGTTTATTTGCTTGTTTGGGGCAGGCAAAGCATCTCTTGGGATAAGTATTATACCAAAGACCCTGTAAGGAATATAAGGGATGATTCTCCAAATATCGCAGACAGTCCAGCTCTAAGTGCATAAAACCCGAGGGCAGCGGCAGTCCAGTGTGCAGAACAACTACTGTCTTAACACCCGCACGTTCACTCCAGCTTGCTCAAGCCTTCTCTCCCCTTCCTCGGCTGGACGCCTAAGACGACGACCATCCTTATCGATTACGCAAGTGACAGCTGATATCTGTCCAGGATACAGCTGTCATGGTCCAAGTCCTCCGTGACCACGGCAGCCCAGGTTGCCCCATTTTTCACTTAAGGCGAATCACAAAATCTGATCTTCCACAGTCAGATGCTGGCTTCGAATGCCCACAATCAAGCTCCCCCGAGCAACAGCAAAACAGATGGAAGTACCTCTCCTTCCAGGTTGATTTTTATTGCTATTATGGTACAATTTGGTCTCATTCCGTATCATTATATTTGATAACTGTCATAAACCTGAAATCACTGCTATTTGATGTCAGCACAAAAGTTATTCCCCGAACTGAACCCTGCCAGGCCCAATCAACGACCGTCAGCTTCGCTTTCTGCATGCATGTAAATAACCTACCTGCACGTTCTTGCCTTAACCATCAAGTAAAGGACTCGTGCAGAAGAACAGCCACTCTGGCAGCCCAGGAGGAACACGCTACCCTCCATCTCTAAGGGAGGACCACAACAGAACCTGGTTTTCCTTATCTTATATTCAAATGCAACGTTCCCAAGTTCAGAATTAAATTGAAATATTGACCGAGTAGCTGACCAGAATCTTAAGGGGAATGTGTTTAGATCCTGAGATTCTTTTCTGTTCTAAATCAGTGCATCCTTGAGTCAAGTCCGGTGGGATAAAGCTTACAGTGTAAGATTCAATCCCCCTGTGGCCCTGTTAGCAAAATCCCAGAGCCAAATCTCCATTTTCGGTGTGAAAAATATCCCTTCCCTTCCTGCCCCAGCTGAAGAGGGAAACTTGTGGTGTCAGTGTCACAAGAATAACTCATGTCCACTGGGGAACCTTTAATGAGTATTTCCATATGGTCAAAATTAATGTCTGCTATTTCTTGATGCAAAAAAAAAAAAAAAAATATATATATATATATATATATATATATATATATAAAGCTACTAGGCACATATTAAACATCCAGTAAAGGTCCATCTTCTTCTCGTGAACTTTTTCTTCTTACACAATAGCACTTAGGTTGTGGTAAGTGAAAAGAGGGGTTCCCCTTTAGGGCCCCAATCTGCTACCCCAACAACCAAAGTTCTGCCTCATTTTTGCCTCACAAGCACTCGAAAGAGTCGCCACCAGGCTTTTCTCTCCCTCTTTTCAAAACGGAGACACTGGAACCCTGGAGGCTCAGCTGAAGATCCAGGCTGTGATATAAGATGGATCAGGATCTGATTCCTAGTTCTGCTCTTCAGCTGGGTGAACGCAGCCAAGCTGTGAGGCACCTGAGCACTAGTCTCCTACTCTCTAACACGGGGAGAATGTTCGAAACTCCTGCCATGGACTGTGGTGGTGAAAATAAAAAGAGGCGAGCAAAATGCTTAGAACAGTTTCTGTTACAGATAAAAACATAATAAATCCAAAAAATTTTTTTTTCCCACAGATTAAGTCAGACTCTCTGAGTCCAACACTCTGGTCCTGCAATGTCTTTGCTGTGTCACCATGGACAAATTATTTAAGTATCTGTTCCTCAGTTTCCCCATCTATGGAAACTGGGTAATGCCTTCCATGTAGTATTATTGGGGGGAATGAATGAACTTATGCAGAGGACTTAGAACAGTACCTGGCACTTAGCAAATGCTGTGCAAATGTTACCTGCTACTATCTAAACCCACAACCCTACCCTTGGCTGCTACCTGTGGCAAAGAATTCAAAGTCAGGTACCTTGGTGGGCACTGGCAGCACAGAGGCGCCTTCCAAAGTCAGACATCCTAGACACCTTGGGTTCTTCATGACTTAAAGACACACTAGTCATTCAACGTAATTAGAGATGTTCATTGGGTTAAACATGACTTTGAGCCACACAGTGTAGAAAGACCTTGAGAATCTGTGTTACGGTTTGGATCTGGGTGTCCCCCAAAGTGCCTGTTACTGCAGGAATGCTCAGAGGTGAAGTGACTGAACCGTGAGAGCTGTGACCTCATCAGTCTGTCCTGGTTTGAATGAACTGACTGGGTGGTCACGGGAGGCGGGTGGGGTGTGGCTGGAGAAGGATCATCAGAGCTATGCCCTGGAAGGGTGGCTCTTTCCTGTGGTCCCTTTCCCCCTTCTCTTTCTCTCTGCTTCCTGGGGGCCACAGGTAAGCAGCTTTCCTCCTCCCTGCCCTTTGGCCATGATGCTCCTCCTCCCCTCAGGTCCAGAGTAATGGAGTCAGCTGACCATGCATGGGCTGAAACTCTGAAACCATGAGCCCAGAGCAAACATCCCCTCCACCGAGATGTTCTTGTCAGGAATTTTGGTCACAGTGGTGCAAAGCTGACTAACACAATCTGCAAACCTTGGTCTCAGTCTACCTGACTTATTGGCTTTCGGGGCATACTGATTCACTTGGGAAGTGATGATGATGTGTAATGGGTGCTGCACTGTGATCCCCTCCTCAGGTTCATGCCCCCGTCCTCCAGCCTCTGGAAAGCTGCAACCCTCACAGCAAACATCTCCTGGCTGCAGGGGAACTGCCTCATCAAGTCACGTTCCCTAAGGGCTGACTTCCCTGAGTTTACCCTTACTCACTTCATAATAACTCTGAATGGACATCCCAGCTCCAGGGACCCCCTTAATATAGGTGGATGGGCCTCTCTTACAAGTGCATTTCAGAATAGCTACATCTTCATCCAGTCTTGTCTTCTTGGTTCCTGGCAGGGGCGCTCCTGGAGAGCATTCCCCAGTAAACCTCCTACTGTCACTCACTCCCCATCCGTGCTAAACGCCACTGACTGACTCACAGCACCATGCTAAACAACACTCTAATAAGCACAGAGAAGCCCCAACGAATAGTGTTGGTGGACACCAATGTGTCCAAGGCACCCTGTTGCTGCTGGAGAAACAACAAACAGGATAAATATCAAATATTTAAATAGCCCTGGAAGGATTCAGCCTTGTGGGGAACACAGAGGTGAGATGATTCATTACCTAATGAATTCATGTAACAAATGTTACAAGGGGCAAATAAGCCAGCAGTTATGAGAACACACAGTGGACACCTGAAGCCACAGGGTTAGAGAAGGAGAAAGACCATGAAACCCAAGAAAGTTTACTCAAGGAAAAAATTTTAATTGACTGTTGAAAGATGGGTATCCAAATGGACCAAGTATTTCTCCCGCCTCCCCCAAAAATAGAAAATTCATTGGTTCTTGACCAATAAAACTGTTGGCCTGAAACAGCATAGAAAGAGCACTTGCTATTTTCCTAAAGGGCTCCAATTATTATTTCAACTATTTAATCGCCTCTTTGCTCTGAAAATGGTCCTTTTTCAGAAGGCATTTATCTTTAAACATCTACAGTCCACTGAGTTATAACTATAGAATACTGACTGGATTTCCACACTCAAATTCAGGTTAATTTATGATACTGAATCTCGAGTCAGATATTAGAACAGGCAAATTCTATAAGACACAGCTCTGTCTAATTTAGAGTGAACAATGCCCCTCATTGGATGTTCCTCTTCCCCTCTGACCACAAGGCTCCTGGCCTCTCTTCACTCCTCACTGACCCCTCTCCTGGACAAAGAAAGGGGTCAGGCACACAGGGTTGTCTGATTCTGGAGCTGCACATTACAAAGAAGTCCACCAGGCATATTCTTTCCTGGTAATAAAGTAATATTTTGCATTCTGCATTCCTTATTTCTCTTATATCTTAACTTGGGTGCCTCAAACCCCTACAGTTATAACATTAAAATCCTCATTAAATTCTAAAATGAGATTGTGAGGAGGTTATGACACTAGAATTCAATCTAAGCGGTCACACTCCATTTCTGACAAAGTTAAATGTGGTAACACAAGACTCAACACAATCTCTGGAGATTCAGTTTTCATCAATATGGAGGTAGAACCTGGTTTAGAATTAACTCTTCTTCTTTGTCCTCAGGGGTATTGGGAGTAAATGGCTAGGTACAGGAGGTAGTTGAAAGGAAAGAACTAAAGTTACTCTTCAATAAGTGGGATATTATAAATCTGGAAGGACTCAGGCTTTCTAAGCACATGGGCACATTTTTCTCAAATGATTTCCTCTCCCATACAACCTAGAAATTGCACTGGTCATAATTTATATGGTCCACGACAGTCATTAATCAAGCTCTTTTACCAGTTAGCTCATCTATAAGGTAAATTCCCAAACAAAAACAAAAATCTAACTCCAGCCAGCTCACTAGAAGGATTTCATCAATAATAAAAGAGGGTTTTTCAGCTGTTTTAAAAAAATATATATACTTTTCAAGGTCTCAAGACATCTGAAGAAACAGCCTATGTAATTGTGAAGGGGTCGAGAGTGTCTTTGCAAAACTCAAGCTCTCTGGAAATCAGAGATTTTCAGTGGCCAAGAATGTGTTTGGGTATCATCATCTATTTATCAGGGAAAATATTTGGCCTTTGGTTTTTTGGGATTGGGAAATGAGAGGGAGGAGGGGGCACGGGTATGAAAGATGGTGGAATGAGACAGACATCATTACCCTACGTAGATGTAGATTACACGGATGGTGTGAATCTACATCGTGCACCACCACAGAAACGAAAAGTTGTGCCCCATTTGTGTACAATGAATCAAAATGCAGTCTGTAAAAATAAAAATAATAATAAAAAAACTAAAAAGAAAGGACTCAGGAAGGTAATGGGGAAAATAAGAGGATTATTATTAACATTTAAAAAAAAAAAAGAATGCGTTTGGGGAAGATGAGGCTGAGTTATTTGGTAAGATTTCCCCCTTCCTTGCTATTTCATGACAACGAAAGGCTGATGAGAATTTTGTCTTTCTCAGGCTGGTTTTTATGCCTCAACCCCAGCGTATCACAGCTGGGGCTCTGAGAGAATATGTGATTCCCCACTGACGTCTGATTCTATCTCCTGTCCATCTCACAAGCCTACACACCCCTCTCCACTCACATGCCCAAACCAGCATCTCCCCTCCTCCTGGTCTCCAGCAGTGACCTGCTAACTAGTCTCCTTGGGCTCCTCGCATCAGCTCTTGATCCTGTCCAGCTCAGCCACCATGCCGATCAGAGAGGTGACATTTAACGAAAGGCTGCACATCGTGGGAGGGTGAGAAGCAGACCTGACGGTAAGGACCTGGCACTAGCAGCTTGGCACTAACAAGAAAGCCTGAGAATTCTCCTGTGGACTATAAACAATTTCATAGATCATCAGCGTCAGATAAGGTTGCTCTGTGGTGATGGATCAAGACAAAAAAAGAAAAAAAAAAAGTCCCTAATCATGTCTCAAATGTCTGAACACAGACAAGATGAGAACAGAGAAAAACCACAGAAATAACTAAACAGTACCCTTCCCCCAGGTGAAGACTGCTTCCTTCATCCCAACCCTAGTCTCACCTTAATATTCTCTTGCTCATAAAGATAAGATTTATTAAGAATCTTAATCATAGAATTACCCCATTCAATAAGGGCATGTAATCCAGAATAAAGTTTGGATTCCCAGTAGCCTCTTCAAATCACCTCGAACAAACCCCAATGCCATAGGCTCTGAGCCTCTCTTATGGAGCTACTCTGTGGTTCTCCCTGGGCTTTCTTTGTCCTAAGGACCTCCCTTGTCCTAAGAACTACTAAACCCAACTTGTTGAACAAGAGCCATACTCCTGGTGGTCTCTGGGTGCACAGCATCAATTACAGCTTGGCTCAAGAAAGACAGAGCTCTCCAGACCACCAGGGTTCAAATCTGCACTCCCCCACATACTCCCTGACATATACATCTGAGGTCAAGTTACACAACTTCTCTGAGCCTCAGATGGATCATGTATAAAATAGGGACAATGCAATAAATTCCACCTCCTTAGATTTTTTTGAAAGTTTTGAAGCAATGCATGTAATGTCTATAGAACACAGCATTTAAAACACACATCTGATCAAATCACTCCTCAATTCATAACCAAAGTCATCACTGTGACTAAAAAGGTCTTTGTTAATTGACTGCTTCCTACCTTTTTGATTGCATGTTATCTCAGTTTTCTCCTATACAATATGGGGATAATAGTAGCAATATGATAGGGGTGTAATACCACAATTGATGTTATGGTGTCAATATGAGGTGTTCCTTAAAAGCTTATGTAGGAGACAATGCAAGAAGCTTTAGAGGTGAAAGGATTGGGTTAGGAGAGCCTTAACCTAATCAGTGTATTAATCCCCTGATAGGGAGTAACTGGGTGGTAACTTTAGGCAGGTAGGCTGTAGTCAGAGGAGGGTGGTCATTACAGGCATGCCTTTGGGGTTTTAATTTTGTCTCTATTGAGTGGAATAGTTTCTCTCTGTTTCCTGGTGCCAGGTCTTGAGCTGCTTTTCTCCACCACACTCTTCCACCATGATGTTATTCCTTATCTTGGGCCAAGAACAATGGACTCAGTCATCTATGAACTGAGACTTCTGAAACTGTGAGCCCGAAATAAAAATTTCCTCCCAGAATTCTTCTTGTCAGGTCTTTTGGTCATAGTGGCAAAAAAAGCTGACACAATAACCAATAATATCACAACAATAAAATAAATTTCACAAATATATTTGGTTGGGTCTTTGGAACATCTCCTAATGCAATATTTAGTAGACACACACAAAATATTATTTTCTCTTCTTTCTTTGAGCAAATTATTAACTCTTTTTTTAGTCTCTAAACTAGGGGGGTTAGAATAAACCAGTGTTTTCAAACTGTGTTCTGTAGAATGTCCCAAAGTTTTTAAAGTACCCAAAGGTATTTTGAAGGGTCTGATTTTTTTTTTTAATTTTGTTGATGTTATGACTCAGATGTTTCTCCTCACTGTGACCAAAATACAGACAAGAACAACTCAGAAGAGGAAAAGTTTATTTTGGGATCACTGTCTCAGAAGTTTCAGTCCATGGTGGGCTTACTCCATTTCTCTGGGCCTAAGGTGAGACAGAACCTCAAAGCAGAAGAGTGTGGAAGAGGAAAACTGCTGAGCTCATGGCAACTGGAAAGTACAGAGAAAGGGAGAAGCCAGGGACAGTACATAAGCCCCAAGGACATGCCCCCAGTCATCTCCTTTCTCTAGCCACCCACCTGTCTGCAATAGTCCTACCCAATAGTACCCAAATTATTAATTCATCAAATGAATTAGCCCACAGGGTAATTATGAGGTTACGGCTCTCCTAATCCAATCTTCATCTCTGAACACTGCTGCACTGCCCAACACATGAGCTTCTGGGAGGGCATTTCAGATCCAAAACATAACATGAAATAAAATAGCAAGTATGAGGCACGCCCCTGAAACCCACATGGAAAAACATGGCATCTCTCACCAAACAGAAAATCAATAAACGTGTAAAATAAATGAAGTTCTACTTACATATTTTTTGAATTTGAACTATTTCATTAAAATATTCTCATGCATTACTGTTACACCAGTCAAACGTTGTAAGACTTGAGCTTGTAAATTTATGCTGTTAAAATATATGTTTTATATTTGAGATTTGAAGTTCTTTTTTCTATGAAAAAAATAAAAACTTCTGCAGCTACTAAAGCTAACATATAATTTGATTTGACCATCTCTAAGCATCTTCTGATTCAAGATACCTCAGTGACTCCCAAATACTTAGCATTAAAACAAAGTCACCCCCAGTACCCTGGATCATTTCAACAGGGACGTCATTTATGACACAGGTAAGCAATTGCTTTTTAAACAAGTCGTTGGCTCTCTTAGACAGGTAGAAAAAAGTTTTTGTTTTGGAAGCAATAGCATCATCCTGCATCACTCACAGATGCCAAGACACACATCAATACACACACAACAGAGACAGTGAATACACCCACAATGGCTGATGATCTCCTGAGTCTGTGCACAATGAAGTATTCTTGCAATGTGGGGATATTACCTTTAGATACCCTGGAGACAAACCCTTGAGATGATTGCACTTTCTCCTGCCTGAATAACACTATCAAGTTATGCTAAATCCTTTTAAAGATCAGAATTTCACCTGGTGGGGGTGGGGAATCAACAAGACACTGTGGAGCATCCCTCTGATTAGCCTAGCTGAGATGTTAAAATATCTTGAACATGGATCGTTTAAAAAGTGATGCTGATAGCAAAAAATAAATTGGAAGGAATTTTGGTGATCACCTCCAAAACATGGCTTTACCATGCAAAGAGTTTCAGAGGTGATCTAAGTCAACTCTGTCACATAACCTTGAAGGACCCCAAGGTCCAAAGAGATGACAGAGTTTTCTTCATGTTCAGTTGCCACGATAGGAAAAATACTAGATCAAAGTCTTGGTCTCCCAAATCTCCCTTTTATATCTTATGTAATCATTGCATCTTATTTTAACAGAGACTGAATGAATCATAATGATACACTCAATGGAGAGTATATTTCTAGGAACAGGTTGGACAGATAACCTAAAATGCTGGTAAACACTTTAAAATCTTAAATGCAGAGTATAAGGAAGACTAAGGCTAAAATGGGAGTGAAGGAAGGTAGAGGACAGAAATGAGATTTCAGTCTAAAGCCAATCATTAAATCTGTTGAAATTGTTGGTTTTCATATTTTTGCTAGGCTCAAAAGACCAAGTTCAAGAACACCCAAAGTTTTATGCTTGACCCACTCCATAAAGAGCAAGCAATCCCAAATTATATACCTTCAGTAAGTAAGTAAATTGGAAAAAAAAAAAATGTGCTTCTGTCCTGTGGATGACAAAAAAGTTTGCCTTGCTAGAATAGTGAGACCATGAGAAAGAACAAAAACCCAGGGTTTCTAAGCCAGCAGTCAGATTTTAGGTACACTGCACTGTCTGAAGTCATACTAGCTCTGTGGCCCACAAAACCTCAAGTCACAAATTTAGTTTAAATTTATCTTGCTCCGCTACCACCCCAGGCACCATGCAGAAGTGAATAAAATTCATTCTAGAGATAATCCACCCTCATCCTGGGCTTTGAAGAATTCTCACTGGTAATATTCCATGAAACATATTTTCATGATAACAATTCATTTAAAACTACACAAGGAAATCAGCAGATGCAGATTCACAAAGATTCAGAGCCTGAAATTATCAGACAACTGAAATAAAATATTCATTCATAATCATTTTTTTCTAAAAAAATGGGTATAGTGGTGCATCCTGTAATCCCAGCAGCGTGGGAGGTTGAGACAGGAGGATCAAACGTTCCAAGCTAGCCTCAGCAACTTAATGAGAACCTGTCACAAAATAAAAAGGGCTGGGGATGTTGCTCAGCGGTTAGTGGTTAAGTGCTCCTGTGTTCAATCCCTGGTACAAAAAAAGAAAAGAAAGAAGATGATGAGGAGGAGGAGAAGGAAGAGGAATAAGAGGACTTATAAACAAAGAAATTATCATCAGAAATCACCAAACAGATTTGTTTTTTTAAGAACCAAATTATAAATTAAAAATACATCACTCAGTATCTAAAACTCAAAGAATGCTCTGGTTCTGCTGAGAGGAGGTTAGCAAGCAAACTTCACCTTCTCTCTCCCACTGAACAAAATATGAAATCCTGACAGAATGCACAAGGCAGCTATTTGGGACTCTGAAAAGCACTTAGCACCAGGTAAAGGGGATGGAAGCCAGAATTTGAAGTTCCACCAAACTGGAGGTTACCCTACCATTTTCCCCCACTTGTACCCCCAGGCCTGAAATCTGTGCATCTCAAAAATCCAGAATTGGGCATCAGTGCTGACAGAGTGGTAGGTAAAGCACTTCAGTGCTGGCTCAAGAAAAAGATGATATTTCCTAACACTCAGAGGAATCCCCAAGGTTTTGTCTCTGCTTTCTGTTCTCTCTCACTGCAGCAGCCAAACACCTTCACAGCCACAGCAGCACTTAGAGAGGCAAAGAAAGAGGTGCCCACAGGAATCTAAGACTCTTAATGCAGGAGAATCATCCTCTGCATCAGAGAATCTGGGATTCCTGGGGGTGGGTAAGGCTATGAAGCATTTTTTTCTCTCTGTCCTCACACTGCTGGGCCCCAGGTAAGGATTATAATAACTAAAAATCATAAACAACTCTCATGTTTTTGGTTGGATTCTTGGATCAACAAGTTATGTAACATCCATACAATAGAACATGATATAGAGATAAAACAAGAACAGACTTTAAGACTCAGCAACTTGAATGAATCTCCAATGCATTATGGTGAGCAACAGAAGCCCATCTCAAAATGTGTACCTATTATTTGATTTAATTTCTACAGCATTTTGGGAAAAAAAGTATAATGACGAAGAATGAAAAGCTGACAGGGGTTGCAGGTAAATTACATACTGGGGGCTCTCATGAGACTTTCTGGTCATTTAGACATGCTGATTGGACTCCACTGCTGAGTGGTAATGGAATTCTACTCTCAGGAGAATTTAAAGCCCCAACTAGATAACAGTATACCAACAATGTTATAAAAGGAATTCATGTTTTAGAGTTTGGACAGATATCCTCTAGATAACTCATTCCAATACTCCATATGATAAAGTCTGGATTGCACTTAAATGTATTTGACTGTGTATAACATTATACACATGAGTTGGAATCTCGTGTGGGGGGATAACTTCATAAATACTTCCATGTGTTTGTTCGTGTTTCCACATTTTGTGCAACCAATAATTTCATATTGGCAGTTTATGGTAACTGATATGGTAAGCTACTTTCAATACAAGAAATGTCTTAAAAATAGAAATACAAGAGATGTCTGTCACCCACTAGGAGTTGATAATATTGCAGGGAAGAGGAGTCATTAATCTCTGGAACATAAAATTACATAGAAGAGTTCAATAGTAATGCATGGCAATAATGCAAGAGAGACCATGAGTAAGAGTGTATCTAATTTCCAACAGAGATGGAAAGCATGGGTATACTGGATTTTCCACATGGCCCTCTGGATCCTCTCTCTGTCTCAACATACTGTGTTCCAACATTGTGAATCTGAATGGATGTGTCAAGAGACTCTATTGCTTCCAGATTCAGACTGGATTCATTTAATGGGAAACATAGAAGGGATGAGAATGAGGTCAAGAGTATTTATCACCTGTTTCCCTCTTTGCCCATTGACTAGGCATCCATCTCCCTATAGCTCCATCTCTAAGTTCTGCTCATCAGTTGCTCCACTCTCTCCTTTAGCCTAGAGAAGGTGAGAGTTTCCAGCTTACCATCCCTTTTTGGATTTCCTTAGCCATAGTCCCACCTTTTTATTAAATTATCTGTAAGGCACTAAATTTGGACTTGCATTTGCCAGATGGGGCAGGCAGGGGTGGGGGTGCTCTATTTTGCAATGATTAGAAGAAGCCTTACAGGTTGGAGCAGATGTTTAAAGTATGAGTGGAAACTAGACATTGCTCTATTTTTTTCCCAATAGCTAGTGGTTATATTAGGAATAGATAGGGATTCAAAATTAAAACAATACACTGTGATAGAGAAGCATTCAGACCAATGAGAGTAGAGTGTACCATGCTAATTTCAAGAAGAGCAGGTATGGGGGGGAGATGAAAAAAGATCCACATATTCAGACACTATTTATTAGGTTCATAAGCCAATATTGTCCTAGGTGCTAGGGAAATGATGGTGAGCAACACACTGTTGACATCTCCCTAGAATGCATTAGTTATCTATTGCTGTGTAACAAACTATCCCAAAATCCAGCAACTTAAAATGGGACTACAATTTCTATTGTACCTTCTTTCTTTGGGTCAATAATTCAGAAATGGCATAGCTGGGAAGTTCTAAGTCAGGTTTCTCATGAGGCTTCAGTCAAGACATCAAGTTATAGTGATCTGATGGCTTGATTCGAGCTAGAAAAATATGATTAGAACAGCTCACTGGCATGGAAGCAATGTTGACTCTGGATGTGGTCATGAGATCTTACAACATGGACTGCTTTTACAGGACTGCTTATATTTCCTCATGACGTTGCCACTGGCTTCTCCAAGGTGAGCAACCCAAGAAAGGGCAAGGGGCAAGCCCCAATGCCTTGTGTAAATTAGGGCAGAAGTCAGTGTCATTTGAACCATACACCACGGTCACCAAGGTCATCCCTATTCTGTGTGTGAAGGTTCTACACATGTGTATGACTTGCAGAAAGCAAGAATCAATGTAATCATCTTGGAGACTGGCTACAACTTGGACTTTACAGCGTCTACAAAAAAAACAGTAATCAATACACACCAAAGGAAAAGTATCATCTGTAGTTAATGCTGGAAAGGAAATCCAGAGAATCACTAGGTCTTCTAGTGGAAGGATCTGACTGAACCTGGAGGCAGAGTTGGAGATCAATTTACCTCAATCCTACCTGCCCCAGAGACCTTAGTTCCTAGACAAATTTGGTTTTGGTACAATCACCCAATTCTACCTGGAATCTTTTAGTGGCTAAAATTTCCATGGCAAGGAGCAGAGTGGTCCTCAGAATTCTCGATTCAACTTCCCACCCTGGCTTTCAGCTTCTATGTCTCCCTCCGTGTTTCCTTTATCTCACCCAAATCTAGACCTGTTTATATCTATACAGCAGGTACTATCTCTTTCATTTACTAATTTCTCCTTGGAATGTCTAGTTAAACCAGGGAATAAAATCAACACAAATAATCAATACATGGAGAATGGATGTATCATTTCAAACTTTCTACATAGAAAAAGGTCAAAAAGATAACAAGTAGGGGTTACACTAGACAATACTGAGAACATTGAGAACCAGCCGCCTGGGTTTCTAAGTCAAGCCAGATAATAGATTGACCTCTAGCTACAAAGACAACTGAAAGGGGTCTCCAACAGTCCTATAGTTGTGGAAGTCCCACTTTTTAGGGGGACTTTTTCTCTCTCTCTTTTAAGGCTATGAAGCAACCTAAAAATTGAAATAAGAAGGCAGAAGCACATGACCTGCAGGTAGATGTTCACAAATGGTCTTCTCCATCTCTTCACTCCCCCCCAGAGAATTAAGGAACAGAGAATCACACAAGGAGTCCAGTGGCTCCCAATGCTAGTAATTCTCACTGGGATAAAATAGTCTCTTAAGTATGAGTACATCCAAATCTCACCAGGTAAAGTCTGGATCATCTCCTCAGGTAATGGATTGTTAGTCAACATTTACAGGGATGCCTATCCAGCATTCTACTCTAATCTCTGCTCTAATATAAACTCATTTAACATTACTGTATTAGTCAGGATTCTCTAGAGGAACAGAATCAACAGGAAGTCTGATTATAAAAGGGGATTTATTAGATTGGCTTACATGACCAGAAGTTGAATAGTTCACAATGGCCATCTGCACACTAGAGAACTGGAAGAACCAGCAGCTGTGCAGTCCAAGAGGCAGAAGCCCCAGAACAAGAAGGATCAACAGTCCTAGCCGAGTCCAAGACCAAGGCTTCTAGAATCTATCTGGAGAATCGTTGGCAGAGTCCACTTTGGAAGAGTGAAGAAGCCAGAGTCTGATATCCTCAGATGATTGAAGCAGCAATCAAGAACCCGTTTAAGAAGAGTCAAGCTTGCATCTGTAGCTGCTTCCTTGTTCTTCCAACTTTTGTTCCATCCAAGCCGCCATCCTACTAGGTGGTGCTGCCCATGCTTAGGGAGGGTCTCCACTTCAGTTCACTATTCCACATGCCAGCCATTCCTAGACACACCCTGGCTGACACACCCAGAAGCCTCTTAATAATTGGCATCTCTTAATCCAATCAAGTTGACGATCAGAAGTAGCCATTACAATTACTATCAGCTCCCGAGCCTACAAAAGAATAGACATCTTTATTCTTCTATCTTATAGGAAACTATAGTGCAGAATAAAGAACACAGGACTTAGGATCTAAAAAACTCAGTGATAGTCCCAGCCCAGCCATTTGTGATATCTTTCCTGAACAAATCACTTACCCTCATTTGGGCTTAATTCCCTCATCTCTGCCATGAGAGAGACAGACTGGCAGTTTCCTTCCAGCTTTAAAATAATTTATAATTATCTCCCCAGTGGTCTTAAGAGTACATGCATCTCTAATCATGTAACTAATGGATCAGCGTATCTCTCACCCGGAGAAAGACACATCCTGCCACCAGGATTGCTTGGTTTGATGCGTCTTGTTTTGCTTTGCTTCGCTTTTAATGAAATGGGGTTGTGATGAGGCTCATCCATCCTCCCTCTTGTGACCAAGGTAAACATGAATGATGACAAACCAAGGAGGTGAAAGGTGAAGGGTGAAGGGTGATTAGATCTCTGTCCAAAACTGCCACTCCCTTCCTGTCCTTCATGGCAGAAGTAAACTTCCCCTCCCCTTGACTTGGGACTGGGCCCTGTAACCTGTTTTACCAACAGTTGTATGCAGACATAATTGTAAAGAAGAGCTGAAAAACAGCTTATGCCATTGGGCATGCATCTTCCTGTCCCTCTACCATTGTGTGAGAAGAGCTCTCTAGTGACTTTTTCAGCTTGGGCCTCAGAATAAAACTGGTGGAGGAGACCTGAGGCCCCAGACCCAATGCATGAAGCTGGGTCACTCCAACCAACCTGCAGATGGATGAGAATAAATGATAGTGATTTTTAAGCTCCTGAGTTTCATGGTTGTTTGTTACTAGCAAAAGCTAGCTGATACAACTAGCTATAAGAATCACCTGATGATGTTTTCCAAAAATGAGATTCTATAAATAAATGACTAAAAGACAGAATTAGATTCTTTGGCACAAACCTCAGTCTACTGACTCAAATTCTTTCCAAAATGAAACCCAAGGAAGAAAACATCTCTTCCCATGATTCTGATATAGATCAACCACACACCGTTTTAGGAACAACTACTTTGTTTAAAATACTTTTTCTCATTGATTAACCCATAGATCACTGCCTCAGAACTAACAAGGGAGCTCATAAAAATTTCAAATCCTTAGACTCCTTCCCAGTGATCAGAGTTTCTGAGCCTGAAACCTGGTATCCCTGGCCCTCATAAGCCCTCTCAGTAATTCTGACACATTAGTTCTGATAACTGTGGCACTTAATTAGCATACATCAGAATACCAGCAGGGCTTATTAAAGCATGAACTTCTGTGACCTAATCCCAGAGTTTCTGGTAGAGAGATTCTTTGAGGAGCCTGAGAATCTGCATTTCAACAAGTTTGCAAGGTGATGTCCCTGATGCTGGTCTGGGCACTGCACTTTGGGAACCCCTCATATAGACCTGGTATCTCAATAGGGTAGCACAAAGGGAATTTAAAAATACAGACAACTCATTTCCACTCCAGATATTTTGATGTCATGAGTTTGGGATGGAGCCAGGGCACTGGGATTTTTCCAGAGTACCTGAGGTGATTTTGATTGCTGCCAATGTGAGACCCACTGGTGTTGACTTTACCCTACAGTCTAACAAGTATGTCAGAGTTCCCACCCACGACACCTGCTCACTGCCACCCCACAAAGAAAGTGCTGACAGGAAAGAGGTTTCACGCTGGACTCACTAATACCTTGAGGCTTCAGAGGCATTGCCTGGAGGCTCCAGCTCCAGATACCTGCTCCCATTTTAATGAGAGGTTCCTCTTTCTTCATTTCCCATATTATACTTCCTCCTAAGGTTTCATATGAAGAAAGAGTCCTTTGTTTAAACAAAATATTTGAAAGCCACAAATAAAAGAGAAAGGTCACCAAACTGAAAATCAGCAGACCTCTTTTCCAGCTAAGTAATTATTTAACCTCTCTGAGCTTCAGCTTCCCACTTGATCACCTCTAGAAACAACAGCTTACATTTGCAAAGAATTTCAAGATTGTAGATGATTGTCTGCAGTTCTATGCAGAATTTGGCAATTTGCTTCACATGATCACCACAACAACCCCATGAGACACACCATAAGGGAGTATTAGTTTGAGGATGGGTGTCTAGGTCCATTTTGTGTGGCTATAACAGAATGGATAATTTATTAACAAAAACCTTTATTTCTCATGGTTTTAGAGGCTAGGAAGTCCAAAATGCAGACACCAGTGGGTTTGGCAACCTGGTTAGAGCCCTATCTCTGCTCCCAAGATGTTGCCTTTTGGCTGCCTCCTCTGAAGAGGAGAAACATTGCTCTTCACATAGAAGAAGAAAAAGAAACCAGAGAATACCCAGAAGTCCTTTTTAAAGGCACTAAGTTCACCCATGAAGATGGAAATCTTCATGACCTAACCTAACCTCTTTAAGGTCCTGTCTTTTAATATTATCACAGAGGCAATGAGTTTCAATATGCATTTTGGTGGGGACAAACATTCAGATCACAGAAACAGGAAAAATAAAACTCAGGTTGAATAATACACCAAATTTACCCAGGCAAGGCAGCAATCAATTCCAGATCTTCTGAGTTCAAATTCTGATTCCTTCTACATCATGACACTGCCTTTGATGTGTCCTCTTTCATTGCTGACCTGATTCTCTGCCTCATTCTTTTTTCTCCACACTTGCAGAACACTTTTTAATAGGTGTAAAACTTCTATGAAAACCTGGGACTAATCTCACATAGGAGTAAGAAGAAAGGGGCAGTCCTCAAAGCGTGGTCTCCAGACCAACAGCATTTCCTCACCTGGGAACTTGGAAATGCAAACCACCTGGCCTCACCCCAGACCTACAGAACCTAAAACTCTGGGGGTGAGCCCTAGAAACCTGTGTGCACTCAAGCCCTCCACTTGATATTGGTGCCCTGTAATGATGCTCTCTAGTGCAATGTTTAGGAACTTGATCATCCAGAAAATGATGGCACAGCTGGTGGTAAGGAAGCACTTAAAAGAACCAACTGTCCCAGTGTCAGGAACTTTGCATGCTGGTTGGAAGCATTTGCACCATGGAAACTTGGAAGCACTGTAATCTAAATCTGCAAGCATCATAAATTGGAGCTCTCTGGCCTCCCATAGAACCCATTTGCCAACACACAATTCCAATGACACTCTGATGGTCTCATCACTAGAAAGTAGGCTTCAACCCTATTTCGAAGGGTAAGATTCCATCCCTACGGGAATAGGACCTGCTTTGACCATGGCAGGTGTTTCCTGCCTGCTCTATCCACAAGGAAGTGGAAAAGGTACAAGTAAGTTTGATTAAAAATTTCTAAAGACAGCCTTTGTTTTAGAATGGAGTGCAGAAGTTTAACAGGAATAAAAGGTCCTCCATAAAAGGTCTGACTATACCATCCACTTGGGTCTCCTAATTAGCTTCCTCTTCTATCTAGTCTATATTCTAAGCATACTATAAATCATCTCCCATTCCCCTTCTTCACTGTGCATCTCTACCTCTAGTCCATTGCACCTGGAGTTCCTGCAGCCTGGGAAACCCGACCACCTCCCTTCCTACTCATTCTTTAGGTCTGAACTCAGGTGCAGCCACATCTAGGAAGTCTACCTTCATACCACCCCCTCATCCTTCCCCAGCTCACTCTCCCCACCACAAGGTCTGAGTTATAACATGCCTCTGTTCTCCTTGATCACCTTTTAATGCCCTTATCAAAGTACTTAGCACAGATGCAAACTGATTGGCTGATTGACTCTACGTACGTAAAGTCTGAGCTCCTGGGAAGCCGAGCTGTTTTAATCACCAAAGCATCATCACACCTACTGCCACGTCGATGTATAGGTGGTATTCAGTAGATGTTCACTTGGGTTAATGAATACCTTTCCCGACTCTGATCATTTAACTGCATAAATACCTAAATGTTGATGCTTCCTTGTCTCTCCAAAGCCACATTATACCAACTTCCACTCACCATTTTGGATTTCCCAGATGTGAACAACCACCAACAATCACTGGCCATTCCCACCCATATTCAGCCTGCCTAGTGACTCTTCTTTCTAAAGTTTATAGCTTGTTCAGTATTTTAGGGTTTTTTGTTTGTTTTTACTGTCACATAAAGCCATCCTTCTGTGACCCTAGTCTGACTGTGGTCCCATTTATCCCTCCATGACTCTACCTCAAATCAGGATGTCTGTGAGATATAAAACATTATGATACATGTATGCCATATTATCTACAATTTCACCTAGGGATATAACAAACAGACCTTTGTACTTTTATTCACCAAAGACACATACTAAGTCACGCACACCCATAATCCCAGTAGCTCAGAAGGCTGAAGCAGGAGGATCTCAAGTTCAAAGCCATCCTCAGCAATTTAGCAAGGCTGTAAGCAACTCTGTGAGATCTTGTCTCAAAATAAAATACAAAAAAGGACCAGGGATGTGGTTTGGTGGTTAAGTGTCCCTGAGTTTAATCCAGAGAAGGAAGGGAGGAAGGAAAGAAGGGAGGAAGGAAGGAAGGAAGGAAGGAAGGAAGGAAGGAAGGAAGGAAGGAAGGAAGGAAGGGAGGGAGGGAGGGAGGGAGGGAGGAAGGAAGGAAAGAAGGAGGAAGGAAGGAAGGAAAGAAAGAAAGAAAGAAAGAAAGAAAGAAAGAAAGAAAGAAAGAAAGAAAGAAAGAAAGAAAGAAAGAAAGAAGGAAAAAGACACATAGAATGGACACAGCAGCCCTTTCCCTAGAAGCCTGAACTGGAACCAGTTCAGATAGTCATCAACAGTAAAATACAACCCAAATTGTAGTATATTCATATAATGGAAGAATATACATAGCAATGAGACTGAAGTCTACCTTCCTGTAACAAAATTCAAGTTTCACACAAACATGGTGCAGAGTAAAAGAAACCAGACATTAAAGACTCTATACTGACTGTACAGATCTATTCATAAGAAGACTGGAAAGCAGATGGACTAACCTACAGCATTAGAACCTGGACAGCTGGAGGCTAACAGATGGGAGGAACTACACTGGGCCTCCATGATGTTTTTAGTGTTCTATTTCTTGATCTCCAGTGTCTGCACTGTAATTCTTCAATAATTCAACTGACATTCACTGATAATGTGTATTCTTCACTGTGTGTGCATAATTCTTCAATAAAGTTTTCATTTAAACAGTTAAAACACCTAAGTTGTCATGCTGGGTATGGTTCCAGGAAGCAAAATGTATCATGCATTCATATTCATTCTTGGGATTTTAGAGTGTTATGGAAAAATTAAGCTGAAAATACAACTAACAGTGTAGACTGTAAATGGCAGTGGAAAGAGCCCACAGGGGTGTTCTGGAGTTAATCTGTATGAGCGAACTGGACACATCCCGTCCCAACTCCACATTCAGTGACATCACATTGGTAGCTTATTGGTAGCTTTGGAGTTTATATTTTGTTCCTGATGAGTGGAGCTATCCCTGCTTCCTGGTTGCCACATCTTGAATTGCACAATGTTCTGCCTCATCTCAGACCCAGAGCTATGGAAATGGCCAGCCATAGACTGAACCTCTGAAATCATGAGCCAAAATAAACTTTTCCTTATGTAGGTTGCTTTTGTCAGGTCTTTAGGTCACAGCAATGAAAAAAAAAAAAAAAATACACTTCCAAACCATAGCATTAGCTGTGATCAGAATATTTACACCAGAGAAATTGGTAAATGCTATGAATGACCTCACTTGCCAAATCCCAGAGCAAATTGTTAGGCCTTTAACAGCTGAGAGATCACTATTTAGAGAAAATTAAAGTGTTACTAAAACTCAAGAAAGAACATATCAGTCTATCCCAGTCCCACGATTGTACGGTGACAAAGACTAAAAGTCTTTTTAAAAAAATATTCCAGAACCATCTTTCACAAAGAAAACCTAAAAGGCCCACAAACTCTTTGCTCTGGGATATATCACTCTACTGCCCTCCAGTGGTAAATAAACTCTTGCATGCTTTTCTGGAGATTGGGTTCAAGCCAAGGAATTCGAGGCACTGCACAAAGTCAGCGACTTGGTTTATGATCCCTACAGCTGAGATTCACTAGTTCTATATATTCTGGACATAATAGAGGAATACAGTTGATAGCCTATGTTCCTATATAATGTACCAACATTTCTCTTGCCCCAGAATGCAAAGATTAAAAACAAGATCTCACCCTGACAATGAAGAAGCCAGTTAATCATGACGTTGGTCCCAGCCCTACGCAGCAATCCAGTCTAACGCAGCATGCTATTTACAAATTTACAAGAAAGCTTGTGGAATTTCAGAAATCCTACCACCTTGTAAATAATGCATCTTGCTCTGTGAAAAATCATGCAGTAAATAATACATCAGACACAGGGGATCTGAAACCCAGAACAAAGAGCGGGGAAGAATTTCAGGTGACCTGAACTGTGCGCCCAGAGCTATGCAGTATCAGTAACATTAACACAGCGTTAAGTACGTGGTGTATTTTTTAAAAGAAGAAGAAAAGGAAAGAAAGGAAGAAGGCAACAGGTTTTGCTTCTTAGAATTAAAATGGGAATGATCACTGTTTCAGCACCATGCATGAAAAGAATGCAGAAAAAAAAAGGCATTGTTCAGACATATTTAATTCCTTAGACAGGATATGAAGGTAGCTGTGGACATTAATTTTTTGATCTTCACAGTGCCCAGAGGAGTAAGGGAAAGCAATCTGTGGCCAGCATATGGTAGGAGAGCAGAAGAAACTGAAAGAGTCCTTCAAGCACTTTGAACCAGTTTTCAAAATGTTCCCAGACATCTGAGCCCTGGGGCCTAGCTCAGACCACAAGCTGGCGTTGCTTTTGCTATTCAAGGCTCACTGAATTTTAGAAGATAATGCATTGGGGGTTTTTTTGTTTTGTTTTGTTTTAGGTTTTTTTTTTTTTTTTTTCTTTTTCCTCCACTGACGAAGAATCCAACCAGGAGTTGTATAAAGACAATGTTGCTATGGTTTCTACAGCCAACTACAAGGAGGGAAACGTTCCCAGCTTACCTTTAGAGCTGTCGGCCTAATAAGAATGATGGATTGTAGTAGATCCCCTTCCAGGCTGCCCACCAGCACTCACTTGACATCTTCTGCTTACAGACTTGGCCCCAGGCTACAGCAGTGGCGCCTGACTCAGGCTTGGCCCATCTCAGCACCTCATTTCTCTGATAAAATGACAGACCATGGACTAGGGCTTGTCACCAAGGCACAGTCAGCCACAGTCCTTTGTTCTTGGACCTAGTGAAAATTTTATTTTCTGTGGAGCTCACAAAACTGAGGGCATATGAATCTGGAACCATCCATGTCTAGAGAGAGATATTTTATCTAGAAGGCTACACACAGGGAAAGAGAGATGGAGACTCAATGATAGTATTTGAGCCTCTGGATCCAGCCATGCCAATGACACCAGACTTCCTAGTTGTGGCATGAGCTCAGAATTCTCTCAGTGTGTCTTTGTGTGAATCAGTTGCAACGGGAAACCTTGATCAACAGGCTGGGAGCAGGGAAGTTCATATCACAGATTTTAATAGCTCAATTTTATGTAGATAGTGGTTTATCAGTATCCCAGATCTTGGGTAAACAAGTGGATTATCAAATGGCAAATGATAAAAAAAAAAAAAGAAACTTTAAAAATCCCAAGTAAACTTATGAAGGAAAGGCCAGAGCCCACCCAGAATTCAACTTCTGCCTTGAAAGGAAGGGATATGCATTTCTTTTAGCCCACCAACCCTGCCAGAATCCTCTTGCAGGAAATATCCTTTAAACTACAGATTTTCCTAACTAGGAATAATACTAATAACCACTATTTACTGACCTCTAATATTTTACTCAAAGTAATTCAACTGATGCTTGAAACTGCCCATGTGGTAGGACTATTATTATTCCAATTAAACAGACTGCAAAACTGAGATGCACCTCAGGAAAATACTAATAAAAATGCAGTGAGATTCCACCTCACCCTAGTGATAATGGTTATTATTAAAAATGAGAAAAAAATTAAAATAACATGCTGGCAAGGAGAAAAAGGAACTTTTTATACACTGTTGGTGGAACTGTTAATTGATATAAGCCATTATGGAGATACCTCAAAAAACTAAAAATAGAACAATCATATGACCCAGCTATACCACTCCTGGGTATATAGCTAAAAGAAATGAAATCAGCATGTCAAAGAGATACTTGCATGTGATATTTATTTTGGCAATATTCACTATAGCTCAGGTACCCATCCTAGGTACCCATCAACAGATGAACATACACAGAAATCACAAGATTCTCTCCCTCTCTCTCTCTAATTAATATATATATATATATATATATATATACACACACACACATATATCTCTCTCTCTCTATATATATATATATACACACACATATATATATGTGTGTATATATACAGACACACCCACACACAAACAAGAGTATCATTCAACCATAAACAGAAGGAAATTATGTCATTCACAGGAAAACAGATGGAATGAGACAACATTATGTAAAGTGAAATAAGCCAGATACACACAAACAAGTAATACATATTCCGTCTTAAATGTAGAAGCTAAACAAAGGTCTACCCAAAAGCAGTGCAGTGATTACTAATGGCATTTACAGATAAATGGATGGAATTGGAGAATACCATGCTAAGTGAAATAAGCCAATTCCAAAAAACCAAAGGCCAAATGTTTTCCCTGATAAGTGGAGGATGATATATAATGGGGGTGGGGGATGAGAGAAGAATGGAGGAACTTTAGATTATGTAGAAGAAAATGAGAAGGGGTATGAAAAATGGTGGAATGAGACAGACATCATTACCCTATGTACATGTATGACTACACAAATAGTGTGAACATACATCATGCACAACCATAGAAACAAAAAGATGTATCCCATTTGCATACAATGAATCAAAATGCAGTCTGTAAAAATAAAAAAAAAAATTAAAAAAAAAAACTTAGGCACAAAGAACTTAAATGACTTCTTCAAGGCATGGAGCTAGCATGTAACAGACCCAGGACTCTGAAGTCCATGCCTTTAAATGCTGAGCCATGTTGCAGACCAAAAGGCACAGGGCACATGGGAATTTAAAACCAACCATGTATTCCAACTTTCTGTCCCTCCATAGTACACTGAGAAGACAGAGCCTACACAGTCCAAAAGGGAAAAGGGTTGTTATATTTTCCTTTCTCTGGTCTATATATTTTGGAAACCTCTCCAACTACTGGGCTTAGGCTTCTGCACATTCTTCTTATTTGGACTAGGATGGAGGGTCGTACAAGAGACATTAAGTCTGCTGCACAGACTACAGTTTCTTGATGTTAACCAACAACCCTCCTCAGAGGACCCCACATTCAAGCAGGATAATCATCTGAGTACCAATCCTGTCTGTGACAGCCTGCCAACAACTCAAACACAATAGACCTAAGCCCAAATGTGGTCTCATTCCAAAGAATTCCCATTTTTGGAATAAGACCATGAAACACTGCAATCCCTTAATGTGGTTCCCTACATGAGATTGACTGACTGACTGACTGACTGACTGGTTTTTCTTCCTTCTCCTTGACTTCCATATCTAATCATTAATCCCCAATTCTCATTTGCATCCCAAGTGATCCATTCCAGTGGCTCTACACCAACCCAGGTCTCCAACTCTTGCCTGAACTGTTAGAGGAGCTGCCCTCTCAGCCGCTTTCCTCTGATCTCTATGCTCATTCATCTATCAGTTTTGTTCATTTACTCAGTCAACTGATTTTCATATCCTTACTATACCCTCGACTCTATGCAAGGTTGTATGGATTCAAGGCTGAGTGAGAAAGGAAATAGACCCTCTAGCAATGTATCTTCCTAAAACACTACCTGGCAAGTAAGTGCCTTGTAGGAAATACATCCAAGACTCCCTATGACCCTTAGCAGTGGAAGGATGCTTAACTTCTTTGCCATCATTTAAGGTCTCCTGAAACTTGGCTCTGACCTGACTTTCCAGCTAATTTCTCACTGCTCTTAGACCAGTCATCAAAATCCACTTCCCAGCACTGTCCCCCAGTGCTTGGGCTGTCCATACCACCACCACATGACTGGAACACTGAAAGCAGGGGTTTTATATACTTTATAATGACAAAAACCATGTCGCACACGATTAGATATACATCAATTCCCTTCCCAGGAGTTTGGGGTCAGATGTGAGGTTGCCACAATTACCCAGACAAATGTTGCCCTCAAAAATTGTATGGCTGCAACATCTGTATAGAGAAGATGGAGTCTTTCAATTCAAATACAACATTATATCCACCCTGGCAGGCATTTTCCAATAATCCTACAGAGGAAAGCCATTTATAAGAACTCTGGCTGTCTCTGCACCTGAATTTGTCAGTTACCAAGGAAGCAGCATACCCTGGGCAAGACTGTGGTTAGATCCATGATACTACTATATGCAGACTATGGTTTCCACCAAATGACTCTCAAGACCTTTTCCCGAAAATACGTGAATGTCAACTTCTCCTCTCCAAATGGTAGCCTTCATAGATACAGAATCTTCTTCTCAAACTTGATGAGCTCCTACAAGTACACTAAAATGGTTGTGGAAACCATCACTAGTCTCTGTGTACCAGTATAGCAATGTTATACATTAGATGAGTGCAAACATACTGTCATGACCTGGTAATTACAGTAAAGTTATATGTAAGTTTGTAAGGTAGTAATCAGATACAGATTCAGGTCAGATTAAGCAATAATGCCATCCTTTTTTGTCAACCAAGATTAATAAGGAATAGAAATATCAAACTGGCAGTCCAGACTTCAACTGAGGTCACTAGAACTGGAAAAAAGAAAACAGAGATGGGGTCTCGTGTCTTCCAGGTTTCCAATGTGGTAGAGCAAAATGGAAACTTTGGCAGTTTAAGAGCTGATGGGTTGTGGCTTTGCCTCCTGACATTTAAGCGTAGAGACTTGCGGTGGCTAATAGGTACCTGTAAAAGACAAACCACAGTAGCAGAAGGAGGAAACAAGGTCACAGGGCCAGAACAATCCCCCTTTAGGCTAAGAGCAGCCGAAGACCCTAGGCTGTTGACAAGCTTGACCCACATAGGGAATGTAGAATATTCCCTCCAACAGAATTGCACCAACTCTGTTGTCTCTACGTACGCAAAACTTGCTGATGTAGAAAAGTAAAAGACTTGCCTGTGCTCAGGGCTCAGACTTTGGAAATTATCCCTCTGGGCCATGGTGCCACTAACAAAGTGTTGCTTCTGGATCTCAGCATCCTGACTCTCATTTCCTACTACACAAATATTTGGTCAACTGAGTCCAGAAAGATGTATCTGAGCTTATGCTGACTTGACTATTAAGTTAATATTTTACTGTAGTCATCATTGATACTTTACCTCTCCCAACCCCAAGCCACACAGATTTTGCTGAGAAAACTGAGAATGCTCAATGTTTGCTATTAAACCCATAGATTTAAAAAATATTTTGAAAATAAGTGTCTGCCATAGACATCCTTGCTATTTGTGGATTCACACTCTAGTATGACACCATAGGTTTTCTGAAATAGAATAGGAAGTAGATGAAAAGGTGTTGGAAATATTAATAAGTAGAGTGCTGTGCATTCTCTTGGATTTCTCAACCTTGCTTTTGGAATAAAAGCAGTTAACATTTCCAGTTTTATCCTGGGCTTCCATACTCCTCATCTCTCTGCTTCCTAACAGCATCCTGCATGACTATGAAAATAAGTGAAGGACTCGGCTTTCAGGTAAATAAGGTTGCCAGGGAAACTGCCTACCCCCCATCCCGGTATGCCTACCTCTGGTAGAATGGACAATTGTGCATGCATGCCTCTTTTTCCCATGACAAAATAAAGCTGAAAAACCACCCTGAACATTTTTATAATTGCAAAGTCTACAGAGAAGATGGGAGTCTTTAAAATCCATACAGAACATTATATCTATCCTGCCAGGCTTTTACCCAGAATCCTAGGGAATAACTAGCATCTGCAGAGCAGGAGAGAGGGGGAAAGAAACACAAACAGCATGGGCTGGAACATCCTAAGAGCCTGCCATCCTCTGGGACCTGAAAGTCACCTGGCCAATTCCCTACCTGGCATTTTAACTCATCTATGCAACCAGATGGAGTTAGGAGCAATCCTTCGAGAGCAATGAACAGGACAGGAAGTTCTCTTGCCTGTGTTCCCCACAGATAATAATCTTAATAAAGAATAATTGTTTCTTTGGTGCTCTTTTATGAAAGGGCTGCAAATAGATCAGAGACACCTATAGATAATCATGACTTTTCAAACATCCGGACTCACTTCCATCATTCAGATGGATCTTCAGGATGATGGAAATCTGTTCCAGTCAGTTCCCATCACACATGACTGCTTTTCCTGCTTGATCTGGGAGTACTCTGGAACAATTAAACAAACAAACAAAAATATGCCAAGAGTACTTAAGTTTGAACCCCAGATTGGATACTTCCTAACTGTAGATTTAAGGTATCATTCTCACTCTGCTTAACTGTAAACTGAAGACACCTATGGTAGTTTCACACAGTTACATATGGGACTATGTGAACAGTTATATGTCATCACTTCAGACCTAAGCATTATTTTTCTCATTTTGTTTTGTTTTGTTTTTGAGGGTGGATACTGGGGAATGGAACTCAGGGGCACTCGACCACCAAGTCACATCCCAGGCCTTATTTTGTATTTAGGGTCTCAACTGAGTCACTTAGCACCTTGCCAGAGATGAGGCTGGTTTTGAGCTTGTGATCCTCCTGCCTCAGCTACTGAGCTGCTGGGATTACAGATATGTCCCACAGTGCCCAGTATGAGCATTCTTTTTTAATAGAATCTATCAATTATTTTATTTTCAAAGTAGGAAACAAGTCCATTGGAATGAGTATTCAAGGAAAAAAAATGAAGATTCAAGGTCAAAATGAATGAGAAATGGAACCAGTATTTTAATAAATACTTTATATCATTCTCTTTAATGCTCTTTACAACATTTGTTATTCCTATTTTACAGATGAAGAAAACAGAGACCTTGGAGGTTAAAGTCCTGCCCCCTAAGTAATATAACTAATGACTAATGAACAGAAGAATAAGGCTATGAACTCAGGTCTATCTCAGGTGAAAACTGTCTCTTCTTGTATTCTTTCCTAGAAGAAGGAAAGACTAAGTGGATTTAAAACAATAAGATTATGCATCAGAGCCAGACTGACAGGTCAGAAGATGGATCCATTAAAAATCTATCACTAGCAAATGACAGAAAGCAGAACCTCCCTAAGCTGAGTGAAAAGAGAAATTATCAGCTTCTATACGTGACAACTGGCAGTGGGATCTGCTCCAGGCACCTGAGACATGGAGGATGGAGTGATGCTCCTGGGCCCATTTGTCCATCTCCTCCTCATCTCTCTTGGAGGTAGATCCATTCTCAAGCAGAATTTCCCCTCTCTCAGGAGGAAGATGGCTTGCCCAATACATTCCCTATGTTTCCTCACCTTCAAAAGCACAGAGAAGCTGGGTGCAGTGGTGCACACCTGTCATCCCAGTGGCTCTGGAGGCTGAGGCGGGAGGATCGTGTTCAAAGCCAGCCTCAGCAACTTAGTGAGGCCCCAAGCAGCTCAGTAAGACCCTGTCTCTAAATAAAATATTTTTTTAAAGGGGCTGGGGATGTGGCTCAGTGGTTCAAGCCCTGGTACCAAAAAAAAAAAAAAAAAAAAAAAAAAAAAAAAAAAAAAAAAAACAAAGAGCCACCTTATCAACCTGAACTACTAGTAAAGGTTCAAATAGGTCTCTGTTCTGAGTGCTGTAAAAGAAATGCCAAAGACTGGAAGGTTTGCACAGAGAGATTTATTCTCACAGTTCTGGAGGCTGCAAAATCAGGACTGAGAGGCTAGAGGATTCCAAGTCTGGTGGGAGCACCAGTTGGCTTCCTCTTGCTGAGTCCTCACACGGAGGAGAGGGAGGGAAATGGATGCTGTGTCTCCTGCTTTCTCACTTATGTAGGTGTTGGGGACTGAACACAGGGCCTTTTGCATGCCAAGCCTCCCCTCTGCCATTGAGCTACACCCCCAGCCCCTCCTCTTTTTATAAGGATACCAATTCATTAGGGTTCTGCCTTCATGATCTAATTACCTCAACTTCCAAATTTTAGGAATTTGCAAGTTGAGATTTTATCATATGAATCTGGGATGGAAGGGAAAAACCAACATCGAGTCCAAAGTAGTCGAGCAAACAAAAAGTTTTAGAAACTTTTATAAGGTCATTTATGCAATTACAAATAAGCAGACCAGGCTTGTTATGTTCTGATGGAGAGGCACCAAATTATAAGACATTTATTTAAAAGAACTGAACAGATGACTTACATGTTTGAATTGTTCTGTGTTGAGCCCTGAAAACACCTGAAACTCATCAAGAGGCAACCACAGATAATTTTAGAATCACATCTCTAGTCCACATGCATTTCATCGGTAGGACTAACCATCGAAACCAAAAGAGAAAAAGGCTCAGTCCATCCTCTTTAGTCTATTCCAGAAGGGATGAAATGCAAACTGGAGCTCAGCTATGAAATCCCAGACATTTTTAAGTTCTGAGGGAAAGCACTTTGCTTAGAATGAATCAGCATCTACAGTCTCTCCTGGCTTTCTATACTTGTTAATTTCTGGAATTTAATTTTGTTTCTTTTTGTTTCTTTCTTTTTCTTTTTTAATCCTTACCATCTCCTCTCTCCAACTCCTCTTCATGTAAAAGTCCACCAATTCAATTTTGAGAACTTTAGGATTTGGTTTAGAAATAAGAGACAATTGTGTCAGGTATGATGGCCCATTCCTGTAATCCCTGGGGAGGCTGAGGCAGGAGGATCCAAGTTTAAGGCCACCCTGGTCAACTTAGTAAGACCCTGCCTCAAAATAAAAAATATAAAGGGCTGAGGATAGAGCTCAGGGGTAGAGCACTCCTAGGTTCAATTCCCAGTATCAAAACAAACTCAGATAATTACTTGAAGGCAGAAAACAAAACCTTTAAAGTAACTGCTTCTTACCAACCAGAATCACCCTCCAAAATTAATGTCATTCCCTAGGGTAATAATCTTCAAGATTACAGGAGAACAACACCCAAGCTGAGGTCCCGAACCTGACCCCAGGAGCCAGGGAGGTAGCCAGCTCACCAGCCTGCACCATCAGAGCCTTCCTGACAGAGAATATGCCTACTGCCAGGTGCTCCTTTATCAGCAGCGTCCCCGTTTAAACAGGTCTGACCTACCTTGGGGCAAGAGTGACCATCAGGACTCCCTGTCTGCACAGTGTTAGTACCCCAAATGGTAGAAATGCTTTAGTCTCTGTTGTAACTCGTGTGTGTTTGTGTGTGTGTGTGTCTCCCAGCACACGCTCAGCTCAAGATAAAACTCTCAGATGAATGGGCCACAGTACTGCCGACAGAGGAATGACCTCAATCACTTTGAAAGTCTCAAACCTCCTTGAGAATTTTTTGAAAGCTAAAAAAAAAGTAACATACGCAAAACATTTTTAGATAATTTCTAAAAATGATCTCAATCATATTATTTGTGTTTCCTGGTTAGCAAATCCAGACACCTTGTACTTCAGATGAAACCCTCTTTTACCCTGGGACCTGGCATCCCCTGTGGGTGAGGAGGTCAGACAACAGCCTGGTGGAGGGAGAAAAGGGGTCCCCCACTGAGGATGATTCACTCCCAGGGGACAATGGGCAACGTCTGGAGACGATTTTTGCCATCTGAACTGGAGTGAGCTACTAGCACCTAGTGGAAGAGACCAGGGATACTGCTGATCACCCTGCGAAACACAGGACATAAATAACTGGCCTACTCTATCAACGCTACAGAGGTGGAGAAACTCTGTCAAAAAGAAATGGAAGAAATGGAAGAACATGAGCAGCAACTGCTCTGGAGACGCCACACTAGAACCTGACCTCATCCAGGGTAAGAATGCTGAAGGGGAGTGTGCCCTCCTGGTCGGGGTGAGACTTGGAAATCTTTCCCTTGGTACAGTTGTTCTTAAGGAAGGCTCACTAGCTCAGCATTTACCACTGATCCCCACATCAAAATCTCTACCGATCCACTCATCCTGCCAAAGACCCATTTCCCCTACTTGTAGCCAGATGTGCAAGTAGCAGTTCCTAAAGATAAAAAAATTTCCACTTGGTAGCTAGAGAGGGATAAAGGAAAGGAAGCAGGCCAGCGCAGCAGGCTCGTGAAAACCAAAGGGAGATCCACAGAGTAGAGGAGAGACCAGAGGAGGGAGGAGAGGAAGAAAAGGGGAAACACTGGGGAATGATACTGGACAAAGTATATTGTTACAGCATGTACACGTACAAATACGTAACAACAAGTTCCACCAGCATGTACAACTACCATGCACCAATAAAAAATATGGAAAAAAATTTCCACCTGCTACAAGTCTCAAGAAGAGTTGTTCATTTCTAGACACTAGAGTTTACTATTTCTAGGAGATTTTATGTAAGTTATTGTACTTCTTATGTCTCAGTTTCTATGTTTCCATCATCTGGATTATAATCCTTACTACATGAGCAGAGGGAGCCTGGAAAAACTGGTTGGGCTGTGTGAAATCCCAGTTCTGCCAGTGACTAGCTTTTTGGTCTTTGGCACAATATTCAGCCTCTCTGGGTCTCAGTCTCTTCATCTTGAAGAAGATGAAAAACAGCTATACTGCTTTCTAGTTACTCTGGAAAGCAATATGGAGATTCCTCAGAAAACTTGGAATGGACCCACCATATGACCCAGCTATCCCACTCCTTGGTTTATACCCCAGAGACTTAAAATCAGCATATTATAGTGATGCAGTCATATCGATGTTTATAGGAGCTCAATTCACAATAGCTAGATTGTAGAACCAACCTAGATGCCCTTCAATAGATGAATGGTTAAAGAAACTGTGGTATATATACACAATGGAATATTATTCAGCCATAAAGAAAAATAAAATTTGACATTTGCAGGTAAATGGATGGAGTTGGAGAATATCATGCTGAGTGAAATAAGTCGATCCCAAAAAAACAAAGGCTGAATGTTTTCTCTGATAAGTGGATGATGATACATAATGGGGGCAGTACAGAGGGATAAGAGAAGAATGGAGGAAATTTGGATTGTGTAGAGGGAAATGAGAGGGAGGAGGAGGCAGGGGTATGAAAGATGGTGGACTGAGACAGACATCGTTACCCTATGTACATGTATTATTGCATGAATGGCGTGACTCTACTTTGTGTACAACCAGTGAAATGAAAAGTTGTACCCCAGTTATGTGCAATGAATCAAAATTCAGTCTGTAAAAATAAAATTAAAAAAAATAAATAATAGTGCTTAATTTATGGTAGGGTAAGGGTTAAAGAAATACTATATTGTCAGACACTTCGATTATGATGGGAAATGTTAACTATCTTTATTTCTATGGTCATCATTATCCTCTCAGGTACACAGGGAGGATTACATGAGACTTATAAGACATTGCATAAGATAAAATTAGATTTGTTTATTAGTTATTTGCCATGCAAAGGGTAAGGTATCCACTTTTAAATACATGGGAGTGTTTTTAATCTAAATTTGAATCAAACATATGCTTGCTAATTATCCTCTTTTATGTTTGCAGAAAGCTAGCTCATATGTCAATATTATTTTAGAAGTACAGCTCCTTCTGTTCACTCTAAATTGGGGGGGGAGAGGGAAATTAAAGGCCTCCATTAAAATGCCAAAGTAGCAAAACAGCATAATGGTATTTGTTCAGAAAGATTTGAAGGAATAAAAGTGATTCCCAACCTTGTCTTTGCTGATTTGGTATTTAACTCTTCAGATGGTCTCATGTTGTCTTGCTGCCCATGCAGAACATTCACATGCGTAGGCCCAGCGTTCTATCACCTGGCCCACTTGCTGGACAACTGTGTTGACCACTAGCCCCGTTTGGAACTGAGTTTCTTGTCCAACTCTAAATGAATCACTCACCTTCCCTCAGCTATGACATTTAATCGAAATGTCCAATGTCCCCACATGCCTACCTTGCTGAATGTGATCAACCTTCTCGTCTGCTGTTATTTGGATCTGGGATGCCTCTAAAGGCCCCTGTGTTGAAGGCTTGGTCCCAGTTTGATGGCACTGGAAGTGGCAGGACCTTTAAGAGGTGGAGACTGGTGTGAGGTCTAAGGTCACTGGAAGTGTTCCCTTGAGGGGGACTGTGGGACCCTGGTATCTTCTTCTTCCCCTCTCTCTTGTCCCAGCCATGAGGTTTATGTTGCTGCAGCCATGATACACTGCCCCAACCAGTCCTGAAAGCAATGTGTGTATCTAATCAGGGACTGAAACCTCCAAAACTTTGAGCCAAAATAAACTTTTTTCTCTCTAAGTTGATTTATCTCAGGTATTTCCTACAGCAATAGAAAACTGACTAACATGTTGTTCACTGCTACCAATGTCATGAAGATTCTCGGAGTCTTCCACCTCCCCCTTCCAAATGAAACACCATCTTTCCTTCCTCTGAGTTTCTACAATCTTTGATTTACACCTTGCAGGTGCTTCTCCGCCACTGACTCTGACAGCGCTGTGCAGGGTATTGGAGACAGACGTTTCCATCTGAGCTGGGAAAATGATTCCTGTAATTCCCACCCTGTTATATTGTACAGAACTTGGAAGAGTAAGAAATCAATTCTGAATTGGTAATCTGAGACTTGGGAGTCAAAGCAATTCTCTCTGGTTTAATCAATGGCTGAATTACCTTGTTCATTTCAGAAACGAAGCACAAGAGTCCTGTCCTCTTGAAGTCACAAACGGTCCAGGGAAAATTGGGCTGGCAGTTTCAGACTCAGGGAATCAAAGATTCAGCAGGCTTAGAATATCATCAAGTCCTCTCAATTATTTACACTAATTGTCATTATTTGCAGACCTGGGATCTTCTTACCTTCGAGCAAGGTAAGATGTCAGCACCTAGACAGCGTCCCTTCTACTTTTTGCTGGAACTTCCTGCATCTGCATCATTACCCATTCTGCCCTTCATTTCTCCCATTACTTGGCTTAAATATGAGTTGCTCTGAAAGATCATTGGTAATTCTCATGAAATACAGTCCTGCTACTTTTCTTTTCTCTAAAAGGAGCATGATAATTGCAAACTGCAACAAACGGAGCTGAAAATAACTCCCCAGGCAGTTGTGCATTAGGAATTAGATTAAAATGAGCCCAATTTATTTTTAAATGACCTGGTAATTTGTAGGAAAGATTTAAGCTACTTAAATTTTCATCAGTGGAAATCTAGGAGGTTCATGGAAATCAACCAACGGTCACTGCGGTGTGAGAACAGACCCTTTTCCCAGAAACCAGAGAGGTGGTGCTGATGGATTCCTGTTTAAACACTGACATCCAAACAGCAACAAGGAGTAGAAAGACCTGAGTGAATATGAGTTTAATCGGCTTTAAAAGTCTAAAAGATAGCCAGTTCAAGGTCAGCTCGCAACTGTGAGTGACAGAAAACAGTATTTGGAACTAATTTCTGATTACAGTTTAAAATCAGAAGCCCTAGGTATTTTTTAAGGTACTCTGCTTGTCTCTGCAGCATGAAGAATTCAGTTTGCAGTCCAGAGAGTGAGGTGATATCAAACTCTGCCTGCACTCACTGAAAGCTGGAGACTGGGTTGGGAGGCCGACTCGGTACCTCTGCAGAGTCAAATGCATTCCCAGAGCCTGGTACTCTGGCTGCAGGGGCATAGTGAGAGGCAATTCCCACAAGGACTCCGCCCTAAAATGCACATTTCCGCTATTCCCCATCTCCCAATGTTTAAACAGCAACTTATAATGGTAATGTTACATAAGCACTTCAAGAAATTGGGGAAATCTGATGGACTCTGCTACAAATGTCACTAAAAATTATCAATTGAAATTAACTTTCTTCTCCTTGGAAGAGACCACTATAATTATTCCAATCTTTATATATATATATATGTAAAACTCCTTCAAATGAGTCATCTACTAGCCTCATTCTGTGTATTCAATATAGCATTATACTCTTCACATCTTTTCTTGATCTATATGACTACTAATCTTCCTCCTCTTGTTTAACATCAGCCATTTCTCCGAGCCTTAATCACTATTATAGACATACCAATAGGCATATATATATATACAAATGCATATTTCATAAGCCAAATCAAAAGATACTGGTTCGATATTGGTACAACACTTAAGTCTTTTTTTTTTTTTTTTTTTTTGGTACCAGTGACTGAACCCCAGGGCCCTTTACCACTGAGCCACATCCCCAGTCCTTCTAATTGTCTTTATTTAGAGACAGGGCCTCGCTAAATTGCTTAGGGCCTCGTTAAGTTGCCGAGGCTGGCTCTGACTTGTGATCCTCCCACCTCAGCCTTCCGAGCCGCTGGGATGACAGGCATGCACCACTGCACCCAGCAACACTCAAGTCTTTGAAGCAAGAACTTCAGGAAGAAAAAGATTAATATAAATAATTATTTTCAAAGAAAGGAAAAAAACCTCTTTCATGGTTTAACTGATCCTGAAATTAAAGGATAAAATGTGTAAATAGATAGTTCCTCAAACATTTCCTAGTGCCAAAAATAGGTCCTGCTTAACTGAGGCATATAAAAATTTGAAAACACTGGCCAAGTGCTGTGCCAGATGTTACTGTTTTGCTTCTGTTTTCTACTCCACACACGCTTTCCACAGCCCTGCTCTCTGTCCATGAAAGGCTGACCCAAGTCTATTGCATCAGTGGACTCCAAGGCTGTGGCTTCCTATTGTGACTGGCCATGGGAATCCCCAGCAGGAGGCCAGAGGGAAGAAGTTCCCGCATCCCTGGGTTTGCCCTCTGTGAGGCCACCCTGGGTGGATGTATCCCTTCAACATGTCACCGGTCCTCCTAGGGCTGCCCGAGTACATGACTACAAACTAAGCCCTAAAATATAAAAAAGGGAAATAACAAAGGTCAGAATAGAAATAAATGAAACAGGAATTGTAAAAACAACAGGAAAGATCATGAAAAGTAAGAATTTGTCTTATAAAAAATTGGTAAATCTTTAGCCAAACTAATACAAAATGGAAGACTCAAATAAAAACCAGATAGCCAGGTGTAGTGGCTCACACCTGCAATCCCAGCAGCTTGGGAGGCTGAGGCAGGAGGATCGCAAGTTCAAAGTCAGACTCAGCAACAGCGAGGTGCTAAGCTCAGTGAGACTCTGTCTCTAAATAAAATACAAAATAGGGCTGGGGATGTGGCTCAGTGATTGAGAGCCCTGGGTTTGATCCCTGGTACCCAAAATAAAAGTAAAAATCCAATATGAAAGAGGAGATACTACAACTGCCCACATTTTGATAACCCCTAAGAAATGGATGAATCCCTAGAAACAGAAAACTTACCAAAATTGAATCATGAAGTAATACAAAATCTCTACAGATTAGTGATGAATAAGGGAACTGAACTGTAATCAAGATGTCCCTACAAAGAAAAGCCCAAATCCAGGGCCAGATGGTTTTGTGGGTGAATGCTACCAAATAGTTAAAGAATCGACACCAGTCCTCACACTCTTCCATAAAGCTGAAGAGGAGAACTCTTCTAAATGCATTTTATGAGGTCAGCATTGCTCTAGACCAAAACCAAAAACATATCCTACAAAAAAAAAAAAAAAGAAAGAAAAAGAAAACTATAGGCCAATGTCCCTAAAAACACTAGCAAACTAAATTCCACAGCACATTAAAAGAAACATGTCTCATAGTGAAGGTGGACTGATCTTGGCCTTCATAGTGAACACAGATTACTCAGCAAATGAGACACAACACATTAGCAGAATGAAGGACAAAAATCATATACTCATCTCAACATATGAAGATAAAACATCTGACAAATCAACACCGTTTCATGATAAAAGTTCTCAGCAGAGAGGTATGGTAGGAAGGTAGCTCAACACAAGGACACTGAATGATAAGCCCACAGCTAACATCACAGCCAACAAGGAAAAGCTAAAACTTTTCCTCTAATGGCCTTTAAGGCAAAAATGTCACATTCAACATTTGTATTCTGTGTAGAAACAGAGGTCCTAGCCAGAATAAGAACACAAGAAATAAAATGCCTTCAAATTGAAAGGAAAGCATTAGATTGTTTGCAGATAACATCGTCTTATATAGAAAACCCCTTAAAGATTTCACCAAAATATTGGTGGGACCAATAAACGAATTCAACAAAGTTACAAATAATAAAAACAACACAATCATTTATTATATATACTGACAACAATAACAGGAAATAAATTAAGAAAACCAACCCATTTACAATAGTATTAGAAATAATAACACTGGGGCTGGGGTTATAGTTCAGTGGCAGATCACCTCCTTGCATGTGTGAGGCACTAGATTCCATCCTTAGCACCACTTAAAAAAATAAAATAAAGGCATGCTGTCCATCCACAACTACAAAATTAAATAACAACAACAACACTTAGGAAGAAATTTGGGCAAGGAGGTGAAAGGTATGTAGTACCCTGAAAATCATGATACATTAATGACAGAAATTAAAGGTACAAACAGATACATGGAAAGGTAGCCTATATTCATGGATTGCAAGCATTAATATCGATAAAACATCCACATCACGAACAATGATCTACAGGTTCAATGCACTCTTTGTCAAAATTCCGTTGACATTTTTCACAGAAATAGGAAAAAAAATACTAAAATTTCCAGGGAAAAACTGCAACTATTAAAAAAAAAAAAAAAACTGGAGAAAGAAATAAACTGGAGGCATCATCCTGCCTGATTTCAAAATGTAATATCAAGTATAATATAAAACCACAGTAACCAAACAATATAGTTCTAGCATAAAAACAGAAACACAGACAAAAGGAAAAAGGTAGAGATCCCAGGAATAAAACCCACATATAAACAGGCAACCAATTTTCACAAAGTCACCAGGAAGACACAATAGGTAAAGGTCAGTCTCTTCAATCAGTAGGTTTGAGGAAAAAGTATATTTCCATATGCAAAAAAAAAAAAAAAAAAAGAAATGGAATCCTTATCTTGCAGCATATACGAAAATCATATCAAAATAGATTAAAAGCCTAAGACTTTAAACCATAAAATCCCGTGAAGAAAATATAGGGAGAGAGGTTTCAAGATGGCGGCCTAGAGGGTGGCTGCATTTCATGTTGCTCTAGGACTCAGGATTCAAAAGAGGAGATATTGAGAGACTTGGGACCAACTCAAAGCAGCCGGGTGACTCTCTCCCGTTGGGGAGGCGTCCCAGATGGGACGGTGGTCCCGGAACGCAGGAAACTTTGTGAAGTAGAGCTGCCGGCGAGACGCCCCTCCCCCCGCTGGAGCAGTGAACTCGGACAACTGGGAGCGTTGTAAAGGAGGCCGCTCGGCACAGCACTGAGACTCAGAGCAACCACTGGGGCTCCGGAGGCTGCCAAGGGGAGGAGCGGCGAGGAGAGCTGTGTGGACTCAGAACACTGGGGCCTGCCCTGAGGAGGAGGAGGAGGAGCGTGGCCGTTTGGATTCGGAGTGACTGCACCAGAGCTACAGGTGGTTGCCAGAGGAGGAGCTGCGTGGCGAGCTGTTTGGACTCAGAGCGACCACTTCTGAACACCGGGGCCTGCCCTGAGGAGGAGTAGGAGGAGGAGGAGGAGGAGCGCGGTGGGTCGTTTGGACTCGCAGTGACTGCATTAGAGCTCCAGGCGGCTGCTCAGAGGAGGAGGTGATTGGTGAGTTGTTTGGACTTAAGGCGACCGTTCCTTAACACAGGGGGGCTGCCTGGAGGAGAAGCGCTGAGGATCGCTTGGTCTCAAGTGGCCGCACCAGAGCTCCGGGCGGTTGCCAAGAGGACACGTGCAGCGGGTCACGTGGATTCAGAGCCACTCAGAGTGACCGCTCCTGAACACCTGGGGGGTTACCTGGAGGAAGAGGAGGAACGGGGAGGGTCATTTCGACTGGGAGTGATTGACTGCCCCGGGCTACGGGTTGTTGGTGGGAAGAGGCACGCAGTGAGTTGCTTGGACTCCTAGTGACCGCACCGGAATACTGGGCGGCTGTCTGGAGGAAGAGGCGTGTGGCGGGTCTCTGGGACTCAGAGCGATTGTACGGGGCCCCAGGTGGCTGCTCAGAGGAGGGGACGCATAGCCAGGCGATTAGATGTGGAGCAGGGTCCCAGGATCAAGGAGGGTTCTTGGTGGAAGAGCCCCACAGAGACAGGCTTAGGGGCGGAGCACAGGTTCCAGGACTGCGGGCCGATTCTCTGAGGAGGGGCAGCCTAAGGAGATTCATCTGCGAAGGGTGAAGCTCCCAGGCCCAGGAGGTAGGGCCGGGCCCCTGGGAACTTTGCAGAGGAAAGCAGCCCAGTCCAGGCGGTAGCTGTAAATTGAGGGGAACCTCTAGGAGGAAACTGACCAGCGACAACTCCTCACCGGGTGAGTCTTCCCTGCCGGGAGAGGTTTCCCCACAAGGACGGTAAAACCAGAGACACAGGCCCAAAGAGGCCTTGCCTCAGCCTGCAGCCTAGTTCCCCTTTGAATGACCATTGGTCAACAAGTAGAGGCACCTCTGCCCACTAGCAGGAATATACCCCACCTGAAGGCAACCACTCCTAGAGAGGCAGCTTCCTTGTGGAGCACCACGCTATCAACTTCCTCCAAGACTTCAGCCTACTGAAGGCTAAGGGGGGATATATATAGAAATCTTCAGGGACATTGTAAGTCAATAGAGGAAATCTGCAATATCTCAGCGGTCCACTGATACCTGAACAATATGAGAAAACAAGGAAAGAAAATGCTGCAAACAAATCTAGATGTTACATCAATAAAACCCAATGACAGCATGGCAGAAGAAATGACAGAAAAGGAGTTCAGAATGTACATAATTAAAATGATCAGAGAAGCAAATGAGGAGATGAAAGAGCAAATGCAAGCATTGAATAATCGCACCAATCGACAGTTAAAAGAGCAAATACAGGAAGCAAAAGATCATTTCAATAAAGAGTTAGAGATATTGAAAAAAAAACAAACAGAAATCCTTGAAGTGAAGGAAACAATAAACCAAATTAAGAACTCCATAGAAAGTATATCCAATAGGATAGAACACCTGGAAGACAGAACCTCAGACATTAAAGACAAAATATTTAACCTTGAAAACAAAGTTGAACAAACAGAGAAGATGGTAAGAAATCATGAAAAGAATCTACAAGAACTATGGGATATCATGAAAAGGCCAAATTTAAGAATTATTGGGATTGAGGAAGGCTTAGAGAAACAAACCAAAGGAATGAACAATCTATTCAATGAAATAATATCAGAAAATTTCCCAAATCTGAAGAATGAAATGGAAAATCAAGTTCAAGAGGTTTATAGGACTCCAAATACACAAAATTACAACAGACCCACACCAAGGCACATTATAATGAAAATACCGAACATACAAAATAAAGACAGAATTTTAAAGGCTGTGAGAGAAAAGAACCAAATTACATTCAGGGGGAAACCAATACAGATATCAGTAGATTTTTCAATCCAGACCCTAAAAGCTAGAAGGGCCTGGAACAACATTTTTCAAGCCCTGAAAGAAAATGGATGCCAACCAAGAATCTTATACCCAGCAAAACTTACCTTCAAATTTGACGATGAAATAAAATCCTTCCATGATAAACAAAAGCTAAAAGAATTTACAAAAAGAAAGCCAGCATTACAGAACATTCTCAGCAAAATATTCCATGAGGAAGAGATGAAAAGCAAAGAAGCAAATCAGCAAAGGGAGGAATTATCCTAAAGGAATTGTCAAATAAAGGAGGAAACAAGTTGTGTCAAATAAATAAATAAATAAAATTTTAAAAATGAACCATATGACCGGGAAACCAAATCATATCTCAATAATAACCCTGAATGTTAATGGCCTGAATTCATCAATCAAAAGACATAGACTGGCAGATTGGATTAAAAAGAAGGATCCAACAATATGTTGCCTACAAGAGACTCATCTCAAAGAAAAAGATACCCATAGACTAAAGGTGAAAGGATGGGGAAAAACATACCATGCACATGGACTCAGCAAAAAAGCTGGAGTATCCATCCTCATTTCAGATAATGTGGACTTCAAGCCAAAGTTAGTCAGAAGGGATAAAGAAGGTCATTTCATACTGCTTAAGGGAAGCATAAATCAGCAAGATATAACAATCATAAACATCTATGCCCCAAACAGTGGCTCATCCATATATGTCAAACAAATCCTTCTCAATTTCAGAAACCAAATAGACCATAACACAATGATACTCGGTGATTTTAACATGCCTCTCTCACCACTGGACAGATCTTCCAGACAAAAATTGAACAAAGAAACCATAGATCTCAATAACGCAATCAATAATTTAGACTTAACGGACATTTATAGAATATACCATCCAACCAAGAACAAATACACTTTCTTCTCAGCAGCACATGGATCCTTCTCTAAAATAGACCATATATTATGCCACAAAGCTAATGTTAGCAAATACAAGAAGATAGAGACACTAGCATGTATTCTATCAGATCATAATGGATTGAAGTTAGAAATAAATGAAAGAGTAAAACACAGAAACTATTCCAACATCTGGAGATTAAACAATATGCTATTATATGATGAATGGATAACAGAAGATATTAGGAAGGAAATTAAAAAATTCTTAGAGGTAAATGAGAACAAAGAAACATCATATCAAAATCTCTGGGACACTATGAAAGCAGTACTTAGAGGGAAATTTATTTCATGGAGCGCATTTAATAAAAGAAGTAAAACTCAACAAATAAATGACCTAATACTACAGCTCAAAGCCCTAGAAAAAGAAAAGAGCAGCACCAAAAGTAGAAGAATACAGGAAATAGTTAAACTCAGAGCTGAAATCAATGAAATTGAAACAAAAGAAACAATACAAAAAATTGACAAAATAAATAGTTGGTTCTTCGAAAAAATAAACAAAATTGATAAACCTTTAGCCACACTAACAAAGAGAAGATGAGAGAAAACCCAAATAACTAAAATTCGGAATGAATAAAGAAATATCACAACAGACAGGATTGAAATACAAAACATAATTAGAAGCTATTTTGAAAATCTATACTCCAAGAAAATAGAAAATTTCAAAGACATCAACAGGTTTCTAGAGACATATGAATTGCCTAAACTGAACGAGGAGGACAAACACAATTTAAATAGACCAATTTCAAGTACTGAAATAGAAGAAGTCATCAAAAGCCTACCAACAAAGAAAAGTCCGGGACCAGATGGGTTCTCAGCCGAGTTCTACAAAACCTTTAAAGAAGAGCTCATTCCAATACTTCTCAAAGTATTCCATAAAATAGAAGAGGAGGGAACCCTCCCAAACTCATTCTATGAAGCCAATATCACCCTGATACCTAAACCAGACAGAGACTCATCAAGGAAAGAAAATTTCAGACCAATATCCTTAATGAACATTGACGCAAAGATTCTCAACAAAATTTTAGCAAATTGCATACAAAAATGTATTAAAAAGATAGTGCACCATGATCAAGTGGGTTTCATCCCAGGGATGCAAGGTTGGTTCAACATCAGGAAATCAATAAATGTCATTCACCATATCAATAGACTTAAAGTCAAGAATCACATGATTACTTCAATAGATGCAGAAAAAGCATTTGATAAAATACAGCACCCCTTCATGCTCAAAACACTAGAAAAAATAGGGATAGTGGGAACATTCCTTAACATTGTAAAGGCCATTTATGCTAAGCCCACAGCTAATATCACTCTAAATGGTGAAAAACTGAAAGCATTCCCCCTAAAAACTGAAACAAGGCAGGGATGCCCTCTTTCACCACTTCTATTCAACATCGTTCTTGAGACTCTAGCCAGAGCAATTAGACAAACCAAAGATATTAAAGGGATATGAATTGGAAAAGAAGAACTCAAACTATCCCTGTTCGCTGATGACATGATTATATATTTAGAGGAACCTGGAAATTCCACCAGAAAACTCTTAGAACTCATAAGTGAATTCAGTAAAGTAGCAGGTTACAAGATCAATGCTCATAAATCCAACGCATTTTTATACATAAGTGATGAATGTTCAGAAGGAGAAATTAGGAAAACTACCCCATTCACAATAGCCTCGAAAAAAATAAAATACTTGGGAATCAATCTCACAAAAGAGGTGAAAGACCTCTACAATGAGAACTATACAACACTAAAGAAAGAAATTAAAGAACACCTTAGAAGATGGAAAGGTCTTCCATGTTCTTGGATAGGAAGAATTAATATTGTCAAAATGGCCATACTACCTAAAGTGCTATACAAATTCAATGCAATTCCAATCAAAATCCCAATGACATACCTTACAGAAATAGAGCAATTATGAAATTCATCTGGAAGAATAAGAAACCCAGAATAGCTAAAGCAATCCTTATCAGGAAGAGTGAAACAGGGGGTATTGCAATACCAGATCTTCAACTCTACTACAAAGCAATAGTAACAAAAACAGCATGGTATTGGTACCAAAATAGAAAGGTAGATCAATGGTACAGAATAGAGGACACGGACACAAACCCAAATAAATACAATTATCTCATACTAGACAAAGGGGCCAAAAATATGCAATGGAGAAAAGATAGCCTCTTCAACAAATGGTGCTGGGAGAATTGGAAATCCATATGCAACAGAATGAAACTAAACCCATATCTCTCACCATGCACGAAACTAAACTCAAAATGGATTAAGGACCTCGGAATCAGACCAGAGACCCTGCAGATTATAGAAGAAAAAGTAGGTCCAGATCTTCAACATGTCGGCTTTAGACCAGACTTCCTTAACAGGACTCCCATAGCACAAGAAATAAAAGCAAGAATCAATAACTGGGATAGATTCAAACTAAATAGCTTTCTCTCAGCAAAGGAAACTATCAGCAATGTGAAGAAAGAGCCTACAGAGTGGGAGAATATCTTTGCCAATCATACTTCAGATAGAGCACTAATCTCCAGAATCTATAAAGAACTCAAAAAACTCTACTCCAAGAATTCAAATAATCCAGTCGACAAATGGGCTAAGGAAATGAAATAGACACTTCACAGAAGAAGATCTACAAGCAATCAACAAACATATGGAAAAATGTTCAACATCTCTAGTAATAAGAGAAATGCAAATCAAAACCACCCTAAGATTCCATCTCAACCCAATTAGAATGGTGATTATCAAGAATACGAGCAACAACAGGTGTTGGTGAGGATGTGGGGAGAAAGGTACACTCATACATTGCTGGTGGGGCTGCAAATTAATGCAGCCCCTCTGGAAAGTAGTGTGGAGATTCCTTAGAAAACTTGGAATGGACCCTCCATTTGACTCAGCTATCCCACTTTTGGCCTATACCCAAAGGACTTAAAATCAGCATACTACAGAGATACAGCCACATCAATGTTCATAGCTGCTCAATTCACAATAGCCAGACTGTGGAACCAACCTAGATGCCCTTCAATTGATGAGTGGATAAAGAAACTGTGGTATATATATACAATGGAATATTACTCAGCCATAAAGAATGATAAAATTATGGCATTTGCAGGCAAATGGATGAAATTGGAGAATATCATGCTAAGTGAGATTAACCAATCTCAAAAAGCCAAAGGACGAATGATATCGCTGATAAGTGGATGATGACACATAATGGGGGGAGGGAAGGGTTAGTGTTAGGGTTAGAGTTAGGGTTAGGGAGGGGGGCAAGTATGGAGGAAGGAACTACTGTATAGAGGGAAAAGAGGGGTGGGAGGGGTGGGGGGAAGGGAAAAAATAACAGAATGAATCAAACAACATTGCTCTATGTAAATTTATGATTACACAAATGGTATGCCTTTACGCCACGTACAAACAGAGAAACAACATGTATCCCATTTGTTTACAATAAAATTAAAAAAAAAAAGAGGCAAAAAAAACCCCGAAAATAGAGGGAGAAACTCCCTGACATTTTTCTCGGATAGATTTCATGAATGTGCTCCCTCAGAAGCTCAGATGGCGAAGCAAATGAAACCAAGGCGACCGCATCACACTGACGGTTCTGCACAGCAAAGGAAGCAGCAAACGGAATAAAAAGGCAACCTGCGAAATGGAAGAAAGTACTTGCAAAATGCATATCGGATAGAGGGCTAGTGTCCAGAACACACAAGGAACTCACGCAGTAAGAGAGCAAAAACAAAAAACTTGATGAAAAAAATGGACAGAGGAATGGAATAGACATTTTCCCAAGAAACAGAGAAGCAAACATCTCACAAGTATATGAAGAGATTCTCTACATCACTAATTACTAGGGAATGAAAATCAAAATAACGTGATACCACCTCACATCCGCTCATTTGAATATTACAAAACAAAATAGACAATAAGTGTTGGCAACGAGGTGAACGGAGGGGAATTAGTAGAGTCACTATGGAAAACAGTATGGCTGTGCCTAAAAAAAATTAATATAAAACTACTTCATGATCCCACGGCCCTAATTCTGGGGATATATCCTGTTATGGTTTAGATATGAGGTGCCCCCCCCAAAAGCTCATGTGTGAGAAAATGCAAGGAAGTTCAGAGGAGAAATGATTGGGGTTATGAGAGCATTCATCTCAGTGCATTCATCTACCGGTATGGACTAACTCGGTGGTAACCTTGGTCAGGTAGGGAATGGCTGGAGGAGGTGGGTCACTGGGTGCATGCCTTCGGGGTATAAATTTTATTCTTGGTAAACTGTGGTGTATATATACAATGGAATATTACTCAGCCATAAAGAATAATAAAATTAGGGCATTTGCAGGCAAATGGATGAAACTGGAGAACATCATGCTAAGTGAGATAAGCCAATCTCAAAAAACCAAAGGACGAATGATCTCGCTGATAAGGAGATAATGACACATAATGGGGGGTAGGAGGGGGCAAGAATGGAGGAAGGAGGGACTGTATAGAGGGAAAAGAGGGGTGGGAGGGGTGGGAGGGGTGGGGGGAAGGAAAAAATAACAGAATGAATCAAACATCTTTACTCTATGTAAATATATGATTACACAAATGGTATGCCTTTACTCCATGTACAAAGAGAAACAACGTGTATCCCATTTGTTTACAATTAAAATAAATTAAATTTTTTTAAAAAAATGTATTCTTGGCAAGCAAAGCTCTCTGCCTCCTGGTGACCATGTCCTAAGCTGCTTTCCTTCACCATACTCCTCAGCCATGATGTCTGCCTCACCTTGTACCCAGACCAAAGGGGTCAATCATCTACCAACTGAGACCTCTGAAACCATGAGCCCCAAATAAACTTTGCCTCCTCTACATTGTTCTTGTCAGGTCTTTTGGTCCCAGTGGTGAAAAATCTGACTAAAACATCCATAGGAATTTAAATCCATATATTGACATGATACATATATTCCTACATTCACTGCAGTGAAGATAATGAAAATGTAGAATGTATATATATGTGTGTGTATATATATTTATATAGTACATATGTATACACACACACATATATAATGAAATCTTATTCAACCCAGAAAAGAAGAAAACCGTTCTATTTACCACAACATAAATGAACCTGGAGAATATTATAGAAAGTGAAATAAGCCAGAGACAAAAAGACAAAAATGGTATGAACTCATTTATAGATGGGGAATCTAAGCAATGGTTTTTAGAAGCATAGAATAGGAAGATGGTGACCAGACACTGAGGGGTAGGGATTGGAAAGATGTCAGTCAAAGGACATCACATTTCAGGTATGTTGGAAGAATATGTTCAAAGGATCCACTGTACAAATGGTGGCTAGAGTTAATAATGATGAAATCTTGAAACTCACTGAGTCGATTTTAAATGTTCACACACACAGAATAAGCTTGTGTTGGGGGAATGCACACATTAATTAGTTTTGTTTCCAGTCTATAATGTGTAATATTTCAAACCAATATCTTGAAAACTTTTATTTATCTAAATGAAGAAGACATTAGGGCATGAGAAAGTGCTTGTGAACAAAATCTACTAAATTAGATTATGTCCACACTCAAATACTCCACAATAAATCCTCCTTCCATATGTAATTATAATGTAATTAATATACATAATAATAAAAGGGGGTCAGTATACACAGCATACAGATATAGATAATGAACCCCACCACTGTGTGTAACTGTGATACACCAAGAACAAAGACAGAAGTCAGACAGGAAAAGACAAATCAGCTTGATTATGGTGATCACTTCACAATGTATATATACATCAAAGCATCAAGGTGTACACATTGAAATACAAATTTTACTTGCTAATTATACCAAAGTAAATCTGGGCATACGTCAACTTTGCCTGACGCTAACCCAGGTATCACTGTGAGTCCCTCCATGAGTTTACAATGAATGGTCAAATAGTGATGGTTTTCCATTTACAGCACTGAATAATGTTTTCCTGAAAATATCTAATTTTTACTTAAACAGAAGAGTTATTTGTAGAAGATTAAAGTCTATTATGGCCTGAGGTGGGGAAAAAAAAAAAACCTATACTTTACAATACATTTCAACAAGCTAAATGAAAGAATTTTAGCAGTTTTTACCCCAAGAAATGATAAATGTTTAAACATTACACAAAGCACAAAACATTGCATGGTACCCCATAATATATACAGTTTTCATATGTTTATGTACCAGTTAAAAATAAATTCAACAGCCAAATTTGGTGGCCACATGCATTTAATCTCAGTGACTCTGGAGGCTGAGGCAGGAGGATCCCACATTAGAGGCCAGCCTCAGCAACTTAAAGAGGTCCTTAGAAATTTGGCAAGACTCTGTCTCAAAATAAAAAATAAAAAGGGCTGGGGATGTGGCTCAGTGGTTAAGTGCTCCTGAGTTCAATCCCTGGTATTAAAAATATAAAAAATATTTTTTTTAAAAAATGAAGTTTTGGAAGCAGAGAAAAGAGAAAGTGATTTAAAAACTTAAAATAATATTCTTTCAAAAGGAGAACTCCTTCCAGGATAAGAAAAGGGTTAACTTCTGGTTTGGTGATCATAAAGACTCAGAGGAGGGAAGCAAAGTCACAGTGGAGCTGGAATTCTGTAACCCAGGTCACCAGGAACTCCAGGCACAATAAAATCCCCAAGGCCTCCGAAATGCACGTGCAAACTGCTCGGAATTCCTAGAGTCACCACAACCTCCCTCCACCTTTCAAGCTCTGCCCTTTGATTTGTGTACAACTTTGGAAAAGTTCTTCCACCTCTCTGCCCTTGAGCGCCTCATCTGTAGAAATGGGCCCTAGCGGATACAGCAGGCTCAAATAAAACACCTTCTTGGAAAGATCAGATACCTGGTAAGTGAGGCATAAATGTCATCTGTCACCCTCTGACATAGCAGTTGAGCTTCAGTCAAAGGATGATACAACTTTGGATTTTGGATAGACATACACCAACTTTGAAGTCATTTGCTCAACCCACATAAGACTGGTTCCACAGGCTGCCACTGACTCCGTTAGGGCTCCTGTTCACAAACAGCAGGAAAGAACTGAAGTTAACCAAAAACATGGAAGTATGACAGGGGCTTCAAGACTAAAGTGGAAGCTAGGCCCAGCAGCTCAGGAGGCTGAGGCAGGAGGATTGAAAGTTCAAAGCCAGCCTCAGCAACTTAGCAAGGCCCTTATCAATGTAGTGAGACTGTTTTTAAATAAAATATCTAAAATGGGCTGAGGATAGGGCTCAGTGATTAAGCCTTTCCAGGTTTAAGGCCCAGTACCTGGAATTCTTCTACAGGTCAACTGGAGACACTGGGTCTCTCCTTTGCTTCAAGTCTACATTCCCAGGGAAGGACTCTGATTGGCCGGGCTCAGGTATGGGGCTGACAGGTTGAATCAACCACGCCCAACAGAGAGGGACTGACACCAAGGGCGGCCACACAGGCCTGCTGTGGGCCAAGCACCTGCTGGAGAGGTGCAGGGTGTTGTCAGGAACCAGACGGATTTTAAAAGTGTCGTTCAACAGACGCTGTTCTGCATGAGGATTCCTAAAGCTTTTGCCACCATTGTTACTATCGTTGCTTTACAAGTGAGAACGAGCACAGAGCAATTCAGTATCAAGCCAAAAGGTATTATCCCTTTGAACGAGTACTTTCTCTCAACAAATTCTCTTAAAGGATATAGGTCATCATAAGAAAAACAAACATGTAGGTGTTTCTCCAGTATTTCCTTCTTGATATATAAACGGAGCTTGACAAATATCCAATAAGAAAGAACAATTGAGCAGGGCTGAGGTTGTAGCTCAGTGGTGGAGCACTTGCCTCACATGTATGAGGCACTGGGCTCAATCCACAGAACCATATAAAAATAAATAAAATAAAGGTTTTTTAAAAAAGAATAATTAAGCAAATTATGGTATGTCAGTCCTCAAGGGACTATTATGCAGCCATTAAAAATGATCAAATGGAGACATGAAAAATGCAAAGAATTTGTATCTTTTTTTCAATTAATGATTCGCAATAACCAACTATAAAAGCTATCTCAAATACTTCCAAAAACAAAGTGCCTTATAAATTTCAAACGTGAATTTTAAAATGTGAATTCATAAATACTCAAGTGATTTAATATGAAAAAAACAGGCATTTTTGTTAAGGAAATGAATTAAGGGATTTCTTTCTATTTTTATTTCAAAATCTGCTTTAGTACTAACAGTGAAAATACTAATAACAATAACAGTATTCCTTTTATAAGGCATAGCCTTTATACCAGGTACTATATTTCATAACTTTTTTGATTCCTCAGAGCAGTTCCATCAAGTTGGTGTTATAATTGCAAACTGAAGGTAAGAATTTAGAAGTTTTTTAACTTGTTTTTTTAGTACCAGGGATTGAACCCAGGGGCGCTTTACCACGAACCACATCCCCAGCCCTTTTTGTTTTTTTATTTTGAGACAGGGACTCACTAAGTCTCGGAGGGCCTTGCTTAGTTGTTTAAGCTGGCCTCAAATCCGTGATCCTCCTACCTCATCCTCTCAAGCCACTGGGATTACAGACATGTGCTAGCACACCTGGCTAAGAATTTAAGGTTTTGACAAGTTCAGGAAGTCTCCCAGAATTGTGCAGGCTTTAAGCTACATAGCCATTTTGTCATGATCAAACTTTAATGATCTGGATGATTCCCTAACTGGTTCCTGTTTTCAAAAATATGCTCTAACACTTCATGTGTACAGGTGCATGCATGTATAGGTATCTGTACATGTTTAAAAATGGAAGTGAAAATTTCAAATTCAAATGAAAATAAATAATAGATCCATTTTCCATTGACATACAGTTGAAACTTTGGTAGAATCAGAACAAAGCATTCCCAGGGGGAGGGTCAAAGTGTCAAGCATCCAAATTAGTTTATTTAACAACATTAATAAACTCCCAAACACTCAATGTTTGTATTCTGTAACTTCCATTCCCCCATAGTTCTTTAAAAAATAAATCTCCTTTCAGAAACTAATCTCCACCAACTAATTAAGTTGATTCTGGGAGAAGAACTCTGGATATAATTTATATTTGCTGAGATATTCATGTATCCTTTCCTATCATGATTTTTCCCCCCAGGCAAAACAAAGCAAGTACAACACATTTTAAAGTCATTTCACAGATCAAATCACTCAGAGATATGATATAATTAGTCTTATGACAGTATCCATTTAATTAAATTAGGGAGGAACAATTAATTAAATGACAAAAAGATGAAAACACCAAAAATTAATACACTACTGACATTCATCTGTCAAGACGAGAATGTCGTTACGGATACTAATATTGAAATTGACAGGAGTTTCATGAAGAGCAAAATTTGCTGTTGCAAGCATGCTGGTTACGGCCAGATCAAAAAACCTTCTGAAGTCACAGAACGGAACTCTGTGTTTTCCCTGGTTTCCATGAAACATGTGACAAGGCAAATTTAAGAAGAAAAACCTCTGTAATCTTAACCTCTGGAGACTCTTGAAGGACCTTGTTTCTACGAAATTCCTTCCGTAAAGTTTCTGTGCTCTGGAGATCCCACCCACTGAAAACAGAGATCCCGGGTTCTTAGCTACAGTTTTGGAACAACAACAGCTCAGCCTCTCACCCTGGGTGAATTCATGTCTGCGAGTGACCACTGGACCAGCCACCACCAAGGCCAGTTCCCACTAGCTGTGGTGGAGGAATGAGAACCTAGTGATCTAAGTTGGCAGGTCTAACAACACTGAGACCTAAAGTGAACATCCAGGGACAGTTACTCAAGACGCCAGTGAACCAGGGAGACACAAAACCCTTTTAGCACCTTCTTTCACTTACAAACTGAAGGTCTGACTCCGTCCCCTCCAAGGGACTTCGCGCGGACACAATGACTTCCATTGGGTCTTCCTATGTGTCCCAACTAATTGGTTCAGAAAATCTCTAACTTTTTTCTCTTCTGTTATTATTGCTAGATCCAGTGAAATAAACCCAGTCAACATAATTTTCCATAGAGAAACATGGGATATTTCAGAAGGATAAAATAGGAAATCAGGAAAAAAGAAAAGTTCAAGATGCTAATATGGAACAAGTGTCTCAAGTGACAATAATGATGAAATAATAGCAGCAGTAGTTTGATGGTTCAGATATAAAGTGTTGCCGAGAAGCTCATGTGTGAGACAAGGCAAGAAGCTGTAGAGGAGAAGTGAGTGGGTTATGAGAGTCGAAACCTAGTCAGGGCGTGAATCCACTGCTGCGGATTCGGGGGTGCTAACTGTAGGCAGGCAGGGTGCGGCTGGAGGAGGGGGGTCACTGGGAACGTGACTTTGGGTATGCATTTTGTCCCTGGTGAGCAAAGCTCTCTGCTCACTGATTACCATGTCCTGAGCTATTTTCCTCCTTCCCATTCTTCCTCCAGGAAAATATGGGCAAATGTATACCAGACAAATAAAAAGAAAGAAAGAAAAGAAAAGCAAAACACCTGGTTTTACTATGGAAATAAAATCTACTGAATAATAATACTACTAATAATACCACTAATAATAATACTGAAATATAACCCAAAGGTATTAACAACCACAAAAATATGAGTGACTTATCACACAAAAGGGCACGATTTATAATAGAATTCATACCAATTAGAAATATCCATGAACTACATAGTTGTACCATTCATAAACTATATGCAATATAAGAACCAACAGACAAAACACACTGTACGTGGAATTTAATGAAGCTCCGTCAGTGGCACATCAGGTGTTCAAAATGGAAGAATAATTAATAAACCAGAAATATCTGATAAATATCCAATGCTCAATCCTGGAAAATGCAAATACACCTTCATTTCAAATACTAATACGATAGATATAAAAACTGACTATGCTTCCCCCAGCGACTTGGGAGGCTGAGACAGGAGGATCTCAGCCTTAGCCATTTAGTAAGGCCTTAAGAACTCTGTGAGACCCTGCCTCTAAATAAAAAATAAAAGATGGGCTAGGGATGTTGCTCAGTGGTTAAGCACCCCTGGTACCAAAAGAAAACACTGACTGTGTAGTAAGCCACAGAGGACAGCACATTAACATTTGAAAGGCAGAAATAGAACAGACCATAATATTGTCTCACAACATAGTAAAATTAAAAATTAATAGCATAGGAATTGTCCCTTTTACTTAAAAATGAAATAAATTGCCCTTAAAAAGTTCTTCATAAAAGAAGAGATGCAAGCTAAATCTGCAGAATTTCATTTTAAAAGTAAAAGAACACAGTCAAGCAGTTCAGAGGAAAATTCAGTCTTAACTGCATGTAGGATTAAAAAACAGCAAATGGAAAATGAAATGCTAACAACGGCCTCAATAAAACTTCCAACTATGTGCAGAACAGAAGGAAGAAAAGTGTAAGAAGGAAAATTAATGAAGTAAACATCCACACAGATTCAGAAAGATCATTCTTTGAAAACAGTAAAATAAAGCACTAGTTAGTCTAATAGGACAAGAGAAAATTCCATAAAACATGCAAAATAAGTAATAATAAAGGGTATACTGCCTCATAAACAGAACTTTAAAAAATCATAAAAAGCTGATTTTCCCCTAAAGCTTGAGAAATAAAACCAAGAATCCATAAGTGGGGTGCCATCAAATTAAAAAGCTTCCGCACAGCAAAAGAAACCATCAAGGGCGAAAAAGAGATCCTACAGAATGGGAGGAGATTTTGGCCAGCTACTCCTACAACAGGGGTGAACATCCAGAATACATAAAGAACTCAAAAAACTGAACACCAAATAATCACAACAACAACAACAATTCAATAAATAAGAGAGCAAAGAACAAACAGATCTAAGAAACACAAATAGACAACACTTATATGAAAAAAAAGTTCAACATCCCTAGCAATCAGGGAAATGCGAATCAAAACTCCTTTGGGTTTTCATCTCCAGTTAGGATGATGATCATCAAGAATACGAACAGTAATAAATGCTGGCGAGAATGTGGGGGGAAAGGTACACTCATACATTGTTGGTGGGACTGCAAATTAACACAACCACTCTGGAAAGCAGATTCCTCAAAAGACTAGGAATAGAGCCACCATAAGACCCAGCTGTCCCACTCCTTGGTATTTATTCAAAAGAATTAAAATAAGCATACTATAGGAATGCAGCCACACCAATGTCTATAGCATTGAGCTATGGAACACAATAGCTGAGCTATGGAACCAGCCCAGATAACATCGACAGATGAATGGGTGAACAAAATGTGGTGTATACACACAATGGAATATTACTCAGCCATAAAGAAGAAGGAAATGATGGCATTTGCTGGTAAATGGATGGAACTGGAGAACATCATGCTGAATAAAATAAGCCAGATTCAGAAAATTGAGGGTCAAATTTTTTTCTCTTATGCACAAACTGGAGCAAAATAAGTGGGGGAGGTGTCCCATGAGGATAGCAGAGAGATCAGTGGCGTAGAGGGAGGAAGAAGGAGGAGGGATGGAAAAAGGGAGGACTGTGGAAGGAAACTGGTCACTTACACCACGTAGATAAAGAGCATACCACAGTGAAGCTCCCGTTTATGTACATCTATAAAGCTCCAATTTAAAAAGCAATAAATAAGTAGAAGGAAGCCCAGTAGAACAGAGGAAGGGAACCGGGAGGGAGGAGGGGAGGGAACGAGGAAGCCCTGGGGACTGAGGAGGGAGCAAATTACATTCCATGCATGTGTGACTGTGCAAAAAATGAACCCGGTGTCATGTATGAGCGTAATACAATAATAAAGGAATTTTTTAAAGTTTCATCCAAGTAAGGTTGAAAATGTAGGTCAAACTGAAAATTTTCTAGCAAAATAAGTTACCAAAACTAGAAGACAGCTAAGACTATAAAGTGACCAATTACCCTCCCCAAATAAATTCTGTTTCCATAAACAGGTAAAGGTGTCAATTGCTATATCTGCTTCTCCCCTCCCCCCAAGAAAAAGATGAATTTGTGAGAGAATTTTCATAAATCCTTAAAAATGAGTGTATACAAACACATTCAAATGGTGCAAGAAGGTAGGGAAATGAAAAAACTTTTCCAAATTATTTTCATGAAGTAACTATTGGTTTTATGTATCTACACATAAACATAATAGGGCATACTAAACTCACATCATCACCAAAATAAAAGTCTTCGTAAGTTATTGGGGAAAAAACCCAGCAACACACTAAAAGAATACTTGATAAAAATTAACACTTTATGAAAAGACATTTAACAATATACAAAAACAATAACAATATAAATAGCCACAATAAAGAAAAATCTGTATGAATTCTTTTTTGGGGTTGTAGTGGGGTACCAAGGATTTAACTCAGGGGCACTAGACCACTGAGCCACATCCCCAGCCCTTTTTCTTTTTGGTATTTTATTTAGAGACAGGATCTCACTGGGTTGCTTAGCTGAGGCTGGGTTTGAATTGGTGATCCTCCTGCCTCAGCCTCCCCAGTCGCTGGGATTACAGGTGTGCACCACTGCAGCCAGCTATATGAATTCTTTTTTGTTATTTAATATTTTTTTAGTTTTATATGGACATATACTTTTATTTATTTTTACATGGTTCTGAGGATACAACCCAGTGCCTCACACATGCCAGGCAAGCACTCTACCAATAAGCCACAAACCCCAGCACCTGTATGAATTCTTAAGATGATAAAATGTATCTCAGCCCCTTAAGCCAGGATTGTACTTAACAGTGAAGCAGTGTAAATCTTCCAGGGTAATTCCAACACAGGACCAGCATACCCACCATCACCACCCTCACCTGACTTTCTCCCTATCAATTAAACTAGATGAGAAAAAAATCAGAATAATGGAAACTATCACTATTTTCAGAAAATATGATTGTATACCTGGAAAATTCAGACGAACATGGCAGTAATCATGTTTGGTATGTGAATAGGATGTGAAATTTAGAAACCAGTTAGTTGCCTTCATATATAAAGACAACAATTCGTTATAATGGAAAAAATATTCCATTTACAATAGGAGAGAGAAAAAGAAACCGCAAGAAGAAATATATCTGAGTTACAGGAAGAAAAGGTTTTTTCAAACATTGACGTGGCATTAAAACAGGCATTCTCGAATACTCTGGTGAAAGCAGATGGTGATATACAGTTGGGGAGGGAAATCTCCACACCAATCCAAACTGCCAGTGCACATACCTGTTGAGCCACTAACTCCACTTATGTAAATTTATACCAAAGATACACCTGCACATCAAGGGTGCAATGACTGAAGATCAAGTATAACCTGCCCAACAGTAGAGAAGGGTTCATTTAAGGCACTTTATACAAGGTAGTCATGTAGTCGTGCAGTGTGAAGTTTCCATAAATTAACAGGAAAGATCTTCAAAATATAATTTAGATTAAAAACCAAGATGCAATAAAGGTGACTCTTAACATGGTGTACAACACCCACAAGACCGGGATCCTTAATAGAATAAGATACATTCCATGTTTGAATTAGTACATGAAAATGGACTCTACCATCACATATAACTAAAAAGAACAAATAAAAAGAAGAAGAGAAAGATGCATCAGTGTTTGTGGAGTATCTTTTGTAAGAAAAGGAAGCAAGAATATGTTGGGAGCCAGGGCTGCACACATGCTAGGCACGTGCTTGTCACTGAGCTACACTGAGAAGTGCATCGAAAACTTAAGAACATGTAAGAAGCAAATGTCAGCGTTGGACGTGCAGGTGTGTCACACAGATGAGAGACATGGCTAAGCAAGAATCCAGCACAGTAAGTCCACTGATGTTATGGTTTAGATGTGAGGTGCCCCCAAAGGCTCATGTGTGAGACCATGCAAGAAGGTCTGGAGGAGAAATGACTGGGTTATAAGAGCCTTAGCCTAATTGTGCATTAATCCCCTGATATGGATTAACTGGGTGGTAGTTGCGGGCAGTGAGGGTGTGGCTGGAGGAGGTGGGTCACGGGGGGTGTGCCTTGGGGGCTTATATTTTGTGAGCTGAGCGTAGGCTCTCTCTCTGCTTCCTGATGTGATGTCTTGAGCTGCTTCCCTGCACCACACTGGCTTCCGCCATGATGTTCTGCCTCACCTGGAGCCCCAAGGAATGGAGCGGGCTGTTTAAAAACTGAGACCTCTGAAACTGTGAGCCCCCAGATATACTTTTTCTCCTCTAATTGTTCTTGTCAGGTCCTTTGGTCACAGTAGCAAAAAAGCTGACAAAACCAACAGAGTCCTTTTTAATCAGGTCAGTACCCCAAACTAAATTTAAAAACAAAAATTCTTGCTAGTAACACTGCTTGCTACGGTTTGGGCTGGGGATATAGCTCAGTGGTGGGACGTCTGCCTAGCGTTTGTGAGGTCCTGGGTTTGATCTTCATTACAGGGATAAAAATTGCGGTGGCTTGAAAGTCGCCTCCAAAGCTCATGTTGAAATTCTAACTGCCGCTATGATGGTGTTGGGAAGTGAGAGCTTTAGGGGGCGACCAGGTCAGGAGGCCTCCATCCTCAGGAATGGGAGAATACCAGGAGCGCGGGAGTGAGTTCAGTACTGCAGGAGTGACTTTGTTAAGAAAGCAGCCCTCTCTCTCCTGAGCATTTTCTTATACCTGCTCCTCCCTCCTCCCTCTCTCTTTCTCTGGCATGCCCTATTTCCATCTGATGCCCTCTGTGCTGTAATGAGCTTTGAATGTGTCCCCCAAAAGGTCCCTATGCTGGACACTTGGTCCTCAGTTTGGAGGTGCTGAGGTGGCAGAATCTTTAAGAGGGAAGGTGACCAGGTGAGGGGGGCATCCCACTCAAAAGAGGTTAATACTGGTCTCATGGAGTAAATGAATCCTCTCAAGAGTGAGTGAGGCAACCCCATGTACTTGACCTCTTCTGCCTGCACTGTTCTTTTTTCCACCATGTGGGGACTTGGACAGGGGACCCTCACAGGGCCAAATAAACCTCTCTGCTTTATAAAGTACATAGCCTCAGGTATTTTGTTATAACAACCAAAAATACATTAAGACAAAGGCAGCCCTTCCATCTTGGGCTTTGTAGCCTCTAGAACTGTGAGAAATAAATTTATTTTCTTTATAAATTACCCAGTCTCTGACTTTTTCTGTTGTAGCAGCAGAAAATGGACTGCAACATAAATCATGCAACCATTATAGCGGCAAAATAAGCTAGGTGGTGCTGCAGTACCTAGCCCTAAATTTCAGAAGATTCTTACAATGAGTTTATTCTTCCCTCAGAGTTCATGTCCATCATGGGCAACTGGCTGCAGGCTCAGATCTACATAGTTCTTCATCAGTTTCTATGGAGAAGAAAAAGCACGCTTTAGGGTTTCATGGTTCCCATTAAATCTTCCAGTCCAGAAATGATACATGTCACTTCTGCTCACAACTCATTAACTAGAACCAGTTGCACGGCCTACACAAAGCACAAAGAGGGCTATCAGGAAAGCAGAACCACATTTTGGTGAGCTTCAGTAAAAGCTCTCATGACTATTTTGGAGAATAATCAATGCATTTTTAAAATACCATTTAAATACCCAAAATGTCATTTTATAAGTCCATGCACTTTGACCCCATAATTGCCCTTCCGGAAATATGTAAGTACGTGTCTAAGGCAATATCCCTAAATGATCATAAATAAACAGGGAGGAATGTTTTATCCCTGGACATAAAACAAACCAGACTGAGTGCATGGTTTCTTAGCACTTTCTGAGGTAGTACATGCCCCCAGCCACCACCACCCCTTAAAAGGCAAATTGCAAATTGCTGTCAACCTGAAAGCAAGCCCAGATTAAAAAACAGTGCTTCCTTTCAGTGACAGGGACACTGATCAGCGCTCTTATGCATTCCAGTCCTAAGATTCAGTCTCAAAAGTCCTCTGAAATGGAGTTATTCAAGATGTTAGATCAATGGCTTTACCTCAGGCCCTGGGGTCAGAGCTTTACCACAGTGTTAACACAGGTTCATTTCAATTCCTGAGCAACACATGTCCCATTTAATCAGGTGTTCACTAACAAAGGAAAATGGATCATTTAGGGCAGATTAAAAGGTACTTTAGACAAAAAAAAAAAAAAAAAAATGTAATTTTACTGTAATTTAAAATACAAACACATATATATTTAAATTCATATTCATTTAATATAAAGGTCACTCAGCTAATTCAAAGCAAAGGAGAACTTATGATAAGTTGCTGTTGTTGTTTTGTTTTGGTACTGGGGATTGTTCCCAGAGGCACTTTATCACTGAGCTACACCCCTAGCACTTTTTATTTTTTATTTTGAGACAGGGTCTCATTAAGTTGCTGAGGTTGACCTCAAACTTGCAATCCAGTAAGAATGGATCATTAAAAAATAAATAAATAAGGTGAAACTCTTATTGGAGAATAAGCTGATGGTGTTAAAAAATAATAGTGATGGCTGAATAGATGATTGACAGATGGATAGATGGACAGCATAATAAGCTCTGATTATGATCCTGTGCTGAGTGCTTTACATCCCTTTTCTCATTTAATTCTCACTCAGTTGTAAAAGCTTGTGGTTGTTTTTATTTTCTTTGCACAGGGATGAAACTGAAGTTCACAAGAAATTGAACAAGGAGCCTAATACTTCACAGCAAGGAAAAGCTGGAGCAAGAATTTAAGTCCAGCTGGATCTATGCTGGCTATGTCTCTCCTCAATCAGCACCTGAGTGAGGAGTGAATGTAATATACAAATCTCCAGGCTCTGTTATAATGGCTTGGGAACCCACAACCCTTGATTGTTTGGACCTAACTCTTGTGACTTATATTTACTCCAACCAACCAGACTCTAAACCCTGGAGGGTGGCAAGATACCTTCTTTTCTGTCTCTGTCTCTGCATCCCTAAACATGCTGTTTACAACTAGTCAGTATTCACTACACAAATATTAACTGCCTGCTTCCAGTGAGCCAGCCCCATACTCGACATTACATTTAAAAATAAAAATAATAGAACCCACGAGAATGCAAAAATCACAGTAATTGTGGACATGACTTCTATTGCTTCTGTGCATGTTTGCAATTTTCCATAAGAGAAAGTCAAGAAAAAGAGAGAGAAAAGAGAGGGGGGGGGGGGGGAGGGAGGGAGGGAGGGAGGGAGAGAGGAGAGAGAAAGGATTCCATTGGATGTTTTCCTGTCAAGATTACCAATGAGGGCTTGGGTTGTGGCCCAGAGGCAGAGAATGTGCCTGGCATGTGTGAGGCACTGGGGTTGATTCCCAGCACCACATCTAAATAAATAAAATTCCACCACAACTAAAAAATATATTAAAAATATACAAGATTACCGACAAATTGCTTATGGCCAAACTACCTTCATTCTCCTTAATAACGGTCTCCTTGAACAGTGGGAAATACTTGACCTGTGCCCTCCTGCTCTCCTCCCACCACCTCTCCAGCTGTGACCCCTCGGGCACGTTTCTATCTGTGAATGTTAGGGTTGCACTGCTCACGTCTGCCGCTGCTCCTCGTCTCCCCTGACTCGTTCTTCCTGGCTATTCTCACCGCTTCTCCAGACCCTCAATGCTATCGTATACTCAACCTTCCCAAAGGATAGGACCAGACCCCATCTCCCTCCTGAGCCTCAGATAGGGATCCCCGTGCCCATGGATTTACACTTGTCACCTCAAAGCCAAAATATCACAAGTACGCTCTGCATCTTCCTCCTTCTTCTACTCGCTACCCATACAGGTTCTCCTTGCTTTGTTGCCTAGCCCAAAGAGGGGACCTATCATGGATGCCAAAGAGTCTGCCAGTCCAAGGGCAGCTAACCCCCTAGGAAGCTATTAAATATATGTAGGTCATTACCTCTGTTTAATAAGCAAAGGCAAGATGAATGAATGGGCCTTAAGACATGTCCTAAATGATTCAGCCTACAGAACAAAATAACATGAAACTGAATATGATACTGCAAATATTTCATTACATCCCAAACCAACTGATAATATTATCTTTTAATCGTTGACCAAATAAGCACAAATCTAAGCTATGTGAGAATTCTTTTACTGGCATAGTGCAAAAAAAGTTTTTTAGGCATTAAAAATTATGTCTCATATGAACATTTATTCAAAAACTGTTTAATCTTGTGCTCAAGGTTAAGGGGGGAAAAATGCATTTTGAGATGCTACCTCATCGGCACTTCAAGTTCCGTTAGTAAATTCACTCATTTCAAATGCAATCCTGATAGATTGCTTTTGAACCTTGAAGAACAGACTAAATTACCATGAACAAAGACAGTCTTCTATTCAGATGTATTTTACTATATTTCCTGTTAAATTTATCACGGAGAGAACTGTATTCAAACATCAGTTGTTCATGATGGTTGACTTTAAATAAATGAAATTCTAATGTCCTCATGAGGTAGGCTTGTCCAATACATCTTTTAAGATTAAGTATTCCTGATAGGACCTTGTCACAACTCAATTTAAGACAGATGCTATTACCAGGAAGAGTTTCTCCAAAAGAGCTTCAGTTGGAAGCTATTCAAAGATACTGCTCCAGGTATTCTCAAATCAGATGGAAGATTACAATGGATGATCTCCAAATAATCTCCCCAATTTTGAAATATACTTAAAAAATGGAAGTGAATCTTAAAATGGGAGCAACGTCAAAATTCAAAATATTCTCCATAAAGTAGAACATGTCTATGCCCACCATTGCTTCCAAGTCTCAAAGGGCCACAAAGTTACCTTAAAAAGACAATGTGGTTAAAGGAACCAGAGGCAGGTGGTACTGAGAAGTCAGCTAATGTCTGTGCTCCTCCACCTTCCCAGTCTCCCTCTCGCACCCAGTCTCTCTGACAATACTTCAGACCCCTCCCCTTTTAATCTCACGGTGGTCTACAAAGCTCATTAAAATTTAATAACTATCCTGACCTTCCTTCAAGCTCTGTTCTCTCCTGTGTAAAAACTGTCAGGGGCAAGCTGAATAAAGATGCTGATCTAATAATATCATGCATTTAGACACTGATACATGGGCAGGGGAGAAGAAACAACCTGGGAACAACCTAGGGGTCGAGTCTAACACCTATATCCACACTTGTCAAACTGAGAGTCCTTGCCTCTACTTACACTTGAAATTTAATCTTATGCCATGTGATCTGAAAGGATCTGGGGTCCAGAACTTTTAGGATCTGGTAACTATCTTTAGGGCATGAAATAAAAAGGGAGAAAAGGGCTGCGGTTGTAGCTCAGTGGTAGAGCGCTTGCCTGGCACAAGTGAGGCACTGGGTTTGATCCTCGGTACCATATAAAAAATAAATAAAATGAGTATTGTGTCCATCTACAACTAAAAACATTTTTTTTTTAAAAAAGGGAGAAACACAGACCCTGTTTGGAATCAAGATACAAATATCTTCAACATCCCTTCTCTTCTCTCTCCACCACCATCATCTTCGACCGGCTGTCCTGAGTCACCCAGTCAATTATGTTCTATGGTCCAGATTTTTCAAATCCTCAACTTCTCAGAACTTCCCTGTCCTGGGTCTGATTTGTTAAGCTAGGGGAAAAAAAAAAAAAAGTCAACCTATCATCAACCTCTCAAAAATTGGATCCATCCAGCAGATTACTCATGGTGACAGGTCTTTGATATTTTTTTAAACACCAAAGTCATGTAGACTATATATTAGTCTGTTCTCTGATGTTACCACAAAATACCTGAGGCTAGGTGCTTCATGAAGAAAAGAGGCATGGTGGCACATGCCTGTGATCCCAGCAACTTAGGGAGCCAAGTCAGGAGGATTAAAAGCTCAAGGCTAGCCTCAGGTAACTTAGTGAGACCTTCCAAATAAAAAATAAAACCAGACTGGGATGTAGTTCAGGGGTAAAATTCCCCTCGGTTCAATCCCAGTACCAAAAAGAAAAAAGAAGAGAGGTTTATTTATTCACAGTTTGGAGGATGAATGTGCAAAATAGGGCAGCTTCATCTTTCCAGTCTCTGGTGACAACCCCTTTGAGTGCACCGCACCATGACAGAGAAATGGAAAGGCAACTGGCCATGTGCAGAAGGCACCAAGCCTGTGGGTGGCCTCACTTTATAACCTCACGTTCTCCTTTCCAAGAGTCGTGCCTCCATGACCACATTACTATGTATCCAGCCCCATCTTAAAGACTCACCCTCCTGACACCACCATATTGTGAACCAAGCTTCCAGGCTATGATCCTTTTGGGGGACACACCTAACCCTAATCCCAGTTATAGCACAAACCAGTGTCTGCTCTGACCAAAACTCCTGCTCATCAGTCCTGTAGGGCCATGGGGAGAAAAGCACCCCCAGTCTCACTTCCAATAAAAGGATCTCTAAGGATATTAAATTTGCATCTTCACGTGCTTTGTGTCAACTGTTAGCTTGAATTTTTGTCATTATCCCCTGCACTGTATGAGCCATGCAAATGCCATCTGCTCCCCAGAGCAGCTTCACCCCTTGCCACACTCTCTAAGTTTCGGAATCCCCATCCCACTTCTATTCCTTCTTGAAGGCTTGCATGCATATTCAAGTCTCCTCCCTTCCCACTGTATCTATACACATCTGCTACAGGATCTATTCAAATGTCAGACACATAGCGACACATTTACAGACAAGGTTGTATCTATACTCTGTCCTCTCCCAGAGCACTGTGCATTCCATTCATGTTTGTTACAGAAGTTCTGGCTATTTTTATGATGAGTCTCTAAGGTCTATCTCCCCAGGGACAGGTGGGTGCCCTAAGAACAAGGATCACCTGTTATGCTCAGCACTACCTGCGTGCCCAGCCCAAAGCACAGTCTCCTAAACATTTGTGAAACAAATGAACAAATGAATAATTTGACCAAAATTAAGATCTTCAAAATAGTCACGATAACATCAGCTTGAAAAGTGAGAGTTGATGAATAACATTCAAAGAAATTCTGGTAAGAGAACAGGCGAAGAGAAAAGAAACATGCAATGCCCTAAACATTTTTGTAAATGAAAGAAAAACCTTGACAACCCATATGCCTGAGAACCTGGAAGACAAATCCATTCATACGCTTTATCTTTCTGGAGGCTGTAAGTATTTGCATGAAAATGAAATCAAAATTTTAAAATAAAAAAGCAGCAGCTCCATCTAAGCCATTAAATAAGAAGCTGAAACATAATAAGGAGGTTCCAGAAATTATCAGAGGCCAAACAGGGAGCTGTTTTCAAACAAAAGAATTAGACCCCAGACAATCTGAGAAAAATCCAGGCAAGTTTTAACTTCCACAAAAGAAACACTGCATGCATATCAGAGAATTCTGTAGTCTGCGAGGTACTTGTGATCAAGAGAACTCAGTGACTTTGACGGGCAGTCTTTTTCGGCCTCAGCCTGGCATTGTGGTTCCAACAGAGATTCAGGCTCCATCTTCAAAGTTTCTGATTCAGAAGGTCTGGGGGGAAATTTGCATCTCTAACAAGTTCCTAAGTGACCTTGCATGTTGCCCAACTTTGAGAAGCATTAACTAAAACTATGGAATACAAGGCAAGAATTCTCTGAGGCAGGAAAGGTAGGCAGCTGAACTTCCCCTTCACTTTTTCTCTCATTCTACAGCGTACTCACCACAATCCAATATATTCCAAGCTCTGCTGCCTAGTTGACACCCTTATAGGGGTGCTAGGGGGCATGGTCCATATTTAAGGCTGCACTCTATAGCCACAGTACCTCTAGAAAAGAGCTATCTCAGGAGGTCAACACAGAACAACCCCCCCAAAAATAAATTTGACACCTGGCATCTTTTTAAAAATAAACAAAGCACAATTATTAATAGTAGGAAAACTCCTCAGCTTATAATTACATTGTATTAAATCTTACAGAATAACCCAGCCAAAAGCCCTAGAGAGTCTTGATATGCCAGATATTCTGAAGCGTTATCCTGAAAATGTCTGATATGTAACATCGACTTTAGTGTTTCATCACAAAAACAGAACGACCAAATACCATGTATTTTAAAGATTAGGAAAAAAAAAAAAAAAAAAAGACTCACCCTTAATAAAATTCATCTTATTTACTTAAAATAACAAAACTAGCTGCCACTTATTGAATGCTTTCCATGTGCTCATGGTAACGTACTGTGTACGTCTTGAGTTTGCAGGTGCTCACTTCAGATCTTCGGGTGTACAGAATCATTGATGCTGAATCCAGACTCCGCCTGTGCAAATGCGCCTACTCATTAAAATGCATTCGCGATTCCAAAACTCGATCCTCACGGTGCCTTCACAGTCGAGGTCGAACAAGGCAGCTCAAGAGTGTCTTTGTGATCTCTGCTGTGATTTTACTGCTTAAATTAGCCTGCCCTACTGCCAAAGTGTTGGCCCAAGAATGAGGAGGATAGGCTGGGCCTTCTGGGAAAAAAAACGTGTGCTAGGTAAGCTTCACTGGGGTGTGAACTTCCATGCTGTGGGCCAGGACTCCAATGTTGGTGGATCAACAACAGATACAGGGAGGTGGTTGTTGCTTTTCTTTTTGATGGACCCTTGTTTAATGAATTAATTAATATGTGGAGCTATGAATCGAACCCAGTGCCTCACACATGCTAGGTGAGCGCTCTACCACTAAGCCACACACCCCAGCCGGGAGGTGGTTTTTTAAGAAAATAACATACAAACAAGATTATGTACTGATGGATCGAAGGTTGTGGAGGCTCACAGGAATCTAACTTTCTAGTTCCCCTAAGAGGAAACATATGCCTTAGAACTGGCTTTTATTTCCCTCAGGGCACTAGTTTGGGGTTTGTTCATTTAGTATTCACAGTGACTTTATAGAACACATCAACCACAAATCATGAAGATCAATTATATTTTCAGATAACGCAAAGTATAATTTTCTTTATTTCTATTTTACAAATAAGGAGACTGGAACTTAAAGAGGTCAGAATGCACGGGAAGTGAGTAACAGAGACTATATTCTTGCTATCTCCTAAGACAACATTTAAATATGCTATTCTGTCATACAGTACCACGGAGGAATCATGCCTCATACCGATGTGAACTCCAGGTTCAAATCCAGACTCAGCACTAGTCTGACACTGATCATTATCTCCCCACACCTAAGTTTCTTGTGCATAAAATAAAAATATTCATAATGCATAAATAAGTTAACATCTGTAATATACTTAAAACAGACCCTAAGTTACTTTCAAAATTAATGGTCAAAGTCGGGTCTTACAGTTAGACATGAGGAAACCAACCAAGTAGGTAAGGAAACACATACCCCAGCTAACAAATAGACTCTGTGGATTTACATTCTGCAGATCTCACGTCCCTGCACACAGGAGTCCAGAATGGAAAACTTATAGTTCTTTTCCATAGCCATGTATCATCCCTCATGCTGTGGCATGGCAGGAAGCAGTCCGTGCATGGATTAATAAGCTCATTCGCGCCATAATAACCAGGCTTGAAATAATTCCATTTGTCAATTCTTTTGAATCTATGGCTTTGAAATGCCACTAAGAAAATACCAGTTTCCTATTCCCTTCCTGGGTGCAGAAGAAGGTTTTATTTTCATCTTCAGGGAAAGAAAAAAAAAAAAAACCTTCTAAGAGAGTGATTGCCATGTTATTTAATTCTAAATAATATGAAGTGGTATTCACTGAAAAGCAGAGGTTTGGATTTTTCTCTCCTGCTTTCTGAAATATAGTAATATTGCCTTCAGTTTTATAGGTTATTTAACAGAGTTAATGAAATGACACACTTAAACCACTTAGCACTGTGCCTAGCCATGACCAGACCAAGATACAGGGGCATCCAGCATAGGCTAATTAATTAGCATTCCTTCAAATAATACTCTGTAAGCTCTGTCTAGTATTTATTTAGAAGAGATGCTACATGCTGTATCTAAAGCAGACAGCCTTTCTGGCCATCCCATCCTCTTCAAATTGCATCCTCCGATTCACTCTAAAGCTGGGCTCATCAACATGGACACTGCTGACATTTGGGACTAGATAATTATTTGTTGGGGTAGGAAGCAGGAGTGTCAAGTCTCTTATAGAATTCATAGCAAAAGCCCTGGCCTCTACCCACTAGAGGCCAGTACCATGCCACACTCTTTTGATCACTCAGAAACATCTGTAGACATTGCCAACAGTCTCCCAGGAGGCAAAATCATATCCCAGTCAAGAGGAACAGGGAAGGTATTTAGCTGATCCGGACCAACAGAACCACACTGGAGTCTACTGCCTGCAGTTGTACGAATCGATCTGCATTCAAGTCCCATACCTGGTACAACATTGCCAATATCAACCCTATGAAGGAGCAAGCTGTTATGGTGTGGATGTGCGGTGTCCCCCAAAAGCTCACATGTGAGACAATGCAAGAAGGTTCAGAGAAGAAATAATTGGGTTGTGAGGGTCTTAACCCAATCAGTGGATTAATTCCAGAAGGGATTAATTGAAGTGGTAAGGGTGTGGCTGGAGGAGGTGGGAATTGGGGTGTGGCTTTGGGGTATATATTTGGTATCTGGAGAGTGGAACTTCTCTCTCTCTCTCTGCTTCCTGATGATGTGAGCTGCTTCCCTCTGCCACACTCTTCCACCATGATGTCCTGCCTCACCTCGGGCCCTAAGGAATGTAGCCAGCTTTTTATGGACTAAGAGCTCTGAAACCATGAGTCCTCAAATAAACTTTTCCTCCTCTACAGTTGTGCTGGTTGGGTCATTTAGTCACAGCAGTGAAATAGCTGGCTAAAACACAAGTTGAACAACCCCTCAGACTATCACCTCCCATAAGGGCAAGTGATATTTTTGATAGAATATGTATGTGCATACGATCCCGGGGATAAGGCCACCATGACACTCATTGAGGGGCAGCAGCTCATAAGCACAGGTCTCTCCATCTCTTCTCACAGGGCTGTTTCTGCATCCCCCATGAACTAGCACCTGCGCACAGCCCATCTGGCTCACTCCTAAAGCTGCTGTGCCCAGCACATAGTAAGTTTGCTCTTTGACAGGTCTCATTTGAATTATTAATATAGCTATAGCTATATACTTTTTAACCTGGCATTTTCAATTTTCACAATTTGGGAAGTTTTTTTTTTTTTTTTTTTTTAAAGCCAAATTCATTCACAAAAAGCCTAGCGAATATCACTTCAATCATCTTTTTAGTATTACAGCTCTGGTTGGCCCCCCAGCAGTCTCTTGGAAAATTGGTGACCATACTTTGTTTCTAGGAAAGTATGTACATCTCTCTCCTATTCTGTGCAGTCATAAATACAGGATGTATCTTGACTCAAACTGTATCTCAGGTGATGATTCTTTCCCCCACGCTTTTCACAGACTGGACTGAAGAATGTCGGATTGGGATGCAAAGCTGGCCCCTTTTAGCCTCTGCAAGAGCTTTGGAGCATCTTTGCATATGTAGGTTGGTACTTCAGAAAACTGGAAGCATCCATGCCTTCACCATAAATAACAGCAAGCAAGCACCATATGGCTTAACAGTTGCAGTACAGTGGCACGTCACATCATTAGTACCTGCATTACACACACTGATTAACGGAGGTGGGATGCTGCCGCCACTTCAGAATTTTACCTGCAAGTGTCAGCAACATATCAGATGTTGGGGGTGATACAGGAAGTCAAGCATGCCAAAAATTATCACCCCAAATAGTTGAATACTTGGCCATGCCAAACCCATCAGCAGCATTGCTTCTAGTTTTAGATAACCCCCCCCCCAAAAGTAATGCAAATATCCTTATCTATTCAAATGTGCATTTACCTCTGGGATAAAAATGAGCCCTCTCAGAAGGGAGGTGACAGCTGTGCATATTCCTTTCTAGAATGAGATCAACTTTGTTTCTTTATGTTTAGCTGAAGTCTTAAAATCACCTTTGGTGGAGAAAACGAAATGAACTCAGTGATTAAGGTTCAGTCACAAAAAAAGAGGCAGTTGGCACAGTGGAAAGAAAAGATCTGTTTTAATAACAGCTAGCCTTCATGTGGACAGCATTTGTTATGAGCCGGGTGTATTCTAAGAGTCGTTCATGTATTAATGCACTTAATCATTGCCACTGTCCAGTTGACAGGAGGCTCCTGTTATTAGCCCCATCGCACAGGTAAGAAAATAGAGGCTTGGAAAGCTTGAGGAACTCGTCAGTGAAGTGGCAGAACTGGAATTTGAATTGGAGAGTGTGTTCCAAAGTTCATGGATATGCAGCTTTGAACTCGGGGCTTTTGGATCAGAGTCCTAATCTTAAAGATTATTCACAGCAAACCTGTCAACAGCAAGGTAACAGGCTGTAAGCTGGAGAAAGAGTTGACTTTTTGAAAATTCAGTCTCCTGGTAGTATACCTGTAATCTCAGTGGCTCAGGAGGCTGAGGCAGGAGGATCGTGAGCTCAAAGCCTACCTCAGCAACTTAGCGAGGACCTAAGCAACTTAGCAAGGCCCTAAGCAATTTAGCAGCCAGACCCTGTCTCTATAAATAAAATATAAAAAGGGCCAGGGATGTTGCTCAGTGGTTACGTGCCTCTGAGTTCAATTCCCAGTGACAAACAAACAAACAAAAAAAGAATTAATGGTCACCCTTATATCAAGAAACAACTCACATCAAACTTCTATATAAATATGTTATTAAGTACTATATTACAGCATAATTAATGTAAAGATTTTACAAGATTTTAAGGTGTCTATTTTTCTGAACATCAAAACACATATTTTGTAAGGAATATTTTGAGACCTGTAAAAAAAAGTGAGCCATCTATTGCAAATGAAGAAAACTGAGCACAATGTTAAATATATCTTCATACATGTAAAACACGTATGCAACAATGCAAAATGTTATGAGCTATTTACACAAATTGTATCTTACAAAAATACACGTCCATCTCACCCCACTTAGATTAATGGCTATTCTAAAAAATAATAACAACAAATGCTCATGAGGATTAAGAAAGAAAGGACCCTTAGACCCTGCTGATAAAAAATATAAATTAGCACAACCATTATGGAAAGCTATTGAGGTTCCTCAGAAAACTAAAAAGAGAACTACCATACGATCCAGCTATCTCACTTCTCAGTACACATGTGCAGGAAATAAAGTCAGCGTAAGGAAGAGATACCTGCACCTATGCTTATCATGGCAGTGTTCATAACGATCAAGACATGGGATCAGCCCCTGTGGCCATCAACAGATGAATGGATAAAACATGGCAAATAAACACAGTGGAATATTATTCTGCTGAAAAGAATCTGCAGGAAAATGGCTGGAACTAGGTAATTTCATGTTAAGCAAAATGAGACATGCCCAATAAAACAAGTACCAGGTTATCTTTCATATAGAAATCTGAGGGGGGAAAAATGAAGATCTGAAAGTAAAAGAGGGATGACTAGGGAATGGAAAAAGGGGCTGGAGTGGATTAGGGTGGGGGGATAGGGAGAGGGTAAAGAACAGAATGGACACCATCCACACACAGTATACACATGAAGAAAATATTACAGTGAATCTCATTAATCTGTACAATTAATATGTTTTAGTCCTAATAGAAAACACACAGACACATATCCAAATGCATATGTGCACAATACATATGAATCTCTATGGGCTTAACTGTATACCTACTATGCATACCTCTTTAAAAGATTGAAAGGGCATGAAGGAAAATATTAACAGTGGTTATGGTGCCAAATTTGTGCATGGAGAAGATATTGCATTATAATTACAAACATAACCAGAAAATGTTGATTTTTTTTAAAAAATATATTTTATGTAGGTAAACATAAAGCCTCCTAATCTATGAAATCATTCATTCTGAAATCAGAAAATCCAGGTACTACTGGAAAACCTCATATACACACAAGTGGTGGGAACACATCTCAAATTTGTTATGATGCTTGTTTTCTCAGGCTTCTCAAGGTGTGATCAGAAAAAAAAAAATAGTAACTTTCCAAGGTGGGGGTGGGGAATATGATCATTTAACAGAACTGACCATATACCCTGAAGGACTCTGTCCTGGGACTGCCCTGTGTCTGAACTGTCCTGGCTCTTGAAAGAATTTGTCTTGATTACAGGAACTGTTCCTGGATTATCAGAAAACAGGTTGCTCCTCACTCCCGTGCAGACACAGGTCTAAAATCCCAATGCATTCTTGTCTGTTCATTTTTCTCTGGCTTAAAATAACCTCTGAATCTGATGAAAACCAGGATGTGCATTTTTGGCATCCTGTCTCTCCCCTCCTTCAGTCGATTTCATTGTCTTAGGGTGCCATGCACATCAGATGACACCCTGCCTCGACTGCCTTCACTTCCTCCTCTACCTGCCAGGTCCCCTCTCCACCTGACTCAAGGGCCTCTACAGTGTGGCTCCCACCTGCCTTTCCAGGTTCGTCTCCTGCTGCACCCACATCAGTGCCCTACAGGATTGCTCACTCCTTCCCAGTTTTAAGTGGTCATTTCTCTCCGCCCTTGCCTGAATTGCTGGTGGTCCCTCAACATGCAATGTCTTTCCTTCTCCGTAGGTCCATTCAACTCCTGCCATGTCTCCAAAGCCCTGCACCCTGGTGGCCTTCTCACTGAAGCATGTGATGCACCCAAAGAGGACTTTCTTCTCCTGCTGAACCTCCAGAATGTCATGTTGGCTCTTTTTCTCAAAACACCCATTTCTCTACTTTATATGGTGGAGAATAACCAGACACCAGAACATTCATCACTTTATGACTCAGTGCCTGGCATTTAGTCAGTCTCTGTTGAACGGAACACAGACAGAAACTGACCAGAAGAGCATTTATAAAGCACATTCATATACAAAGTACTTGCACATACATTATTTCATATAATACTCACAATCCTACATGACAGACACATTATTGTTGCCATCTCAGAGAGGAAGACACCCAGGTCATCTTGCTGGGGTGACCTTAGCATTTGCCAACTGTAACTCACTCAAATAGATTGCAGACATTTCTCTCCAAAACATTTCCTTGTTTACACTCTCCGGGGGTCCACCCACTTCAATTAACCTGCTTCTTGGAGAGGCTGGCCCTGGCTGGCTGAGGCAACAGCTTCCCCTCACTAATGAGTCCCCAGAAGGAAGGCTGCAGAATACTCTCTCTGTCTGCTGGAGCCAAGTTGGCAGAGAAGCCATGCATCCCTAAAGCTCACACCTATTAGTGTGGCTGTGAAGTTCGCCTGGCCTGGCCTGTCTTGTAATTCACACTCCCCCGCCCCACCTCCTGCTTTCAAGTTCCTCCACACCATCCTCAGAGAACCCAGATGGAGTCTGTCAGGGAGACAGACCGCAGAGAGCAGGGCCCGTTCAGAGCTCGGAGCAAGAAGGTCTGCTCTGAGGAGACAACCCTGCAGCTCAAAACATGCCCTGTCAGCCTTTTGATCTGGAAACCCTCCGAACTGCAGCTGTTCCTTTGGGATGAAGACGTACAGCAGTCATTCATTCACAAGCATTCATTTATCCCTGCCACGTATGACCGCGATTACCCTGGGCTGAGAATTCAATAAAAGTAGGCACCATACCTTGACCTCTTAGAATGGTCTAATTTCTCCAGAAAGCCCCCTCCCTACCACATGACCATATCCCCTAGGATCTCAGTCCATTGGGAGGCTATAACAAAACACCATGGACTGAGCAGCTTATAAAAAAGTATAATTTATTTCTCACAGTTATAGAGGCTGGGAAGTACGAAAGCAAAGTGCTGGCAGATTCAGCAACTGGTAAGGGGCTGCTTCCTGGTTCAGAGAGTGACACCTCTCTCTCTCTCTCTCTCTCTCTCTCTCTGGCCTCACATGGTAGAAGGGGAGATTGAGCTCACTTGGGCCTATTTTACCATAGTGTATGTACACACACACACACACACAGGGGACTGGTTCTAGGAGTCCCCGTGGACACCCAAATCCACAATTGTTCAAGACCCTTATATAAAATGTTATAGTCTTTGCACAGAATCTACAAGGTAAATTCTGTGTAAATAGTTACGCCCTATGGATCCAGGGATAACACCAAGAAAAAGGTCTGTCCTCCTTCATTACAGATGAAATTCATTGCTAAGTTTATTTATTCTTATCCGTGGTTGGTTGAATACATGGACGTAAGCCTCAGGGAAACAGAGGTCTGATTCTGCGTGTGCGTCTGGGGGGGACACACAATCCTTGCTCCTCAGCAGTAAGTCCAAATGCCAGAAGGTTCCCATGGTTTCAAGTCATAATGAAAAATGCTAAAAGGAACGGCTCTTAAAGCTGAAGACTTGCGTCACAGAAATGGATACACATTCCAAAAGGTCTGTGACCCGTCACAACGCTGGGCACTTTTTACTCCAACGGGGCCTCTTGGGGTGAAAGGCCAGTTTCATTTCACCTCTTTGGTCCCAGTCTCTAAACCTCGGGGGAGAAAAGAGCTGGTAATAGAAGTGTGTCTGATACCACGGCTTGTCGCCCGCTAATGGGCTGACGCCACATGCCATTTCACATATGCTGCTCCACAGCCGGTAACATCAGAACCCAGTTACTCTCAGACTGAGCTAACAGTAAAGCTGGCCCCGCAGGACAAGTCTATAGGAGGTCAATAACTCACCCTGGACCTCGGAGGTCTCTTGCTAGAGTTGGCTATCCGCGGAGGAAATGGGACTAGTTACCAAAGCGCCCGTGACCCGCCTTAGGCCTGTGCTGATCTGTGGCACCAAATACTCTTTCCACCAGCGCTGCAGTCCCAAACCGAGACTGATTTATGCCAACAACTATTAATTCACTTGCAAATCATCTGGATTCACAGCTAGGTTATTTACCTAGCATAAATCTTTCCCAATGTGAATCTGTCATCACAGATTCCAGCCAGTCTAGCTATAGTCCTAGCCAATCTTTTCTCATTTTCTAAATGAGGCACTCATGAAGTAGGACAATAAATATATTCCCAAATTTCCCCACAGAACAAAGTTACCGTTATTGTTTCTCTGTTACACTTTGACTCCTCCGACTGATCACTGGATAATGGGTAGTTTAATCTTGTTTTAAGTAGACATGCTCCTGTAATAATTTTATTGTTAGAAACAAGTGTATCAGAGCCTCTTTTAAACCACACTTGGTAATACTAACAAATATTCTGTTCAAATATATTTCTATGAAAGCACCTGTGTATAGAATCCATAAATAATAGTAAGAAAACAGGGACTTGGGGACTTTCCAGCTGTCACTCACATTATAAAGAGAAAGTAAGAAAATAGCAAACAACTTATCTGAACTCTGATTAATTAACCATGCTGTATTAAGCACAAGTCCCTAGGTATAGGAAGGCAACAAAGCAGGCAATTAGGATTCTTTCAACTTTAAAAATAAATAAGCAAATAAATTAAACTTTTCACACATGTGTGTGTCAACCTATTTTGTCATGCACCCAAATCCTTAGTAAGTGCAGTCAATAAGTGAATATATATATGTATATGCACATGTGTGTAGATATATTCATATCTTATAAATTTGAAAAGTACTAACTTGTCAAAAAAAAAAATTCCTAGTCACAAAATCAGAATTGCTCTTCCTTTTTATTGGTTCTTTTCAGTTATACATAACATTGGGATTCGTTTTGACACAAATTATAAAAGCTCTGGATGTAATTTGTTCTAATTCAGTCCCCAGTACTTCTCCTTTCCCTCTCCTCCTCCCTCCTTCTGTCTCCTTTCCTTTACTGATCTTTTTGTTATTTACTTACAGATTTTTTTAAGTACTGTACTGTGGATATACAGAATGGTGAGATTCACTGTGATATATTCATATATGTACATGGGAATGCTAGGTCAGATTCATTCCAATGTCTTTTCCTATCCCATCCCTTCTCCCTCCTCTTAAATTCCCTTGATCTATTCCACTGATTTTTCTTTTATTATTTTCTCCTTTATTTTGGATTAGCATTGACGTAGCAGAGAAAACATTCCATCTTTGACTTTTGGGGCCTGGTTTATTCCACTTAGCATGGTCTCAGGGTCCATTCATTTTACTGGCAAATGCTAAAATATTATTCGTCTTTATGGCTGAGTAATACTCCAGAGTACTGCAATTTTTTTTTTTTTTTTTTTTTTTTTTTTTTTTTTTTTTTTTTTTTGCGGTACTGGGGATTGAACCCAGGGCCTTGTGCTTGCAAGGCAAACACTCTACCAACTGAGCTATACCTCCAGCCCCAGAGAACTGCTCTTAAAGTGGGATACTAGAGAATTCTAGTTGGCTGGACAGAGGTGGTCAGCACCCACTTCCTTCTCCTCCTCAAAGAAAGAAAGTCAGATCTTCCAAGATGGCAGACTAGAGGGTGACTACATCTCCTGTCACTCCAGAACTCAGAATTCAAGAAGGTGAGGTATTGAGAGATTCAGACCAACTCAGAGCCACTGGGTGAGTCTCTCCCACTGGGTGAAGGTTGGCCTGGGTGGCAGGCTCGGACAGTGGGCAGCTTCTCAGAGCAGGGCAAGGCAGCGAGTGACTTCCCCGAGCAGCCCAACTCTCTCTGGAGGCAGGCCCAGAGCTAGCTTCTCAGAGCAGGCCCGCCCAGTGAGAGGTTTTCCGTGCAGAGCCAGCCCCTAGCCCTGGACCCAGCAGCGGGCTAAGGGCAGCTTTCTTCGGAAGCTCTGCATTATCAAGTTCCTCCAAGACTTCAAGCTACTGAAGGCTGGGAGATGATACACTGGAAATCTCCAGGGACACTAAAAGCCAACAGAGGAAATCTGCAATATCTCAGAGTCCCACTGATATCTAACCAATATGAGAAAACAAGGGAAGAAAATGTTCCAAACAAACCTAGATGCTATATCAATAAAACCTAATGACAGCATGGCAGAAGAAATGACAGAAAGGGAGTTCAGAATGTACATAATTAAAATGATCAGGGAAGCAAACGAGGAGATGAAGGAGCAAATGCAGGCATTGAAGGATGAGATGAAAGAGCAAATGCAGGCATTAAATGATCGCACCAATCAAGAGTTAAAAAAGCAAATATGGGAAGCAAAAGATCATTTCAATAAAGAGTTAGAGATACTGAAAAAAAAAACAGAAATCCTTGAAATGAAGGAAACAATAAACCAAATTAAAAACTCCATACAAAGCATAAAAAATAGGATAGAATACCTGGAAGACAGAACCTCAGACATTGAAGACAAAGTATTTAATCATGAAAACAAAGTTGACCAAACAGAGATGATGGTAAGAAATCATGAACAGAATCTACAAGAATTATGGAATATCATGAAAAGGCCAAATTTAAGAATTATTGGGATTGAGGAAGGCCTAAAGAAACAAACCAAAGGAATGAACAATCTATTCAATGAAATAATAGCAGAAAATTTCCCAAATCTGAAGAATGAAATGGAAAACCAAGTACAAGAGGCTTATAGGGCTCCAAATATACAAAATTACAACAGACCCACACCAAGGCACATTATAATGAAAATACCTAACATACAAAATAAAGACAGAATTTTAAAGGCTGTGAGAGAAAAGAATCAAATTACATTCAGGGGGAAACCAATAAGAATATCAGCAGATTTTTCAATCCAGTCCCTAAAAGCTAGAAGGGCCTGGAACAACATTTACCAAGCCCTGAAAGAAAACAGATGCCAACCAAGAATCTTATACTCAGCAAAACTTACCTTCAGATTTGAAAACGAAATAAAATCCTTCCATGATAAACAAAAGCTAAAAGAATTTACAAAAAGAAAGCCGGCATTACAGAACATTCTCAGCAAAATATTCCATGAGGAAGAGATGAAAAACAATGATGCAAATCACCAACGGGAGGAACTAAACTAAAGGAATAGTCAAATAAAGGACAAATCAAGTCATGTCAAAAAACAAAAATGAGCCAAATGACTGGGAATACAAATCATATCACAATAATAATCCTGATTGTTAATGGCCTGAACTTATCAATCAAAAGAGATTGACTGGCACATTGGTTAACAATATGCTGCCTGCAAGAGACTCATCTCATAGAAAGAGATACCCACAGACTAAAGGAGAAAGGATGGGAAAAAACACACCATGCACACGGACACAGCAAAAAAGCTGGAGTATCCATCCTCATTTCAGATAATGTGGACTTCAAGTAAAAACTAGTCAGAAGGGATAAAGAACATTTCATACTGCTTAAGGGAAGCATAAATCAGCAAGACATAACAATCATAAATATCTATGCCCCGAATATTGACTCATCCATGTACGTCAAACAAATCCTTCTCAATGCCAGAAATCAAATAGACCACAACACAATAATACTAGGCGATTTTAACACACCTCTCTCACCACTTGACAGATCTTCCAAACAAAAATTGAATAAAGAAACAATAGATCTCAATAACACAACAATTTAGACTTAACGGACATATATAGAATATACCAAAGAACATATATACCAAATATACATATATAGAATATACCAAAGAACCAAAGAATAGAATATAACAAAGAACGAATACACTTTCTTCTCAGCAGCACGTGGATCCTTCTCTAAAATACACCATATTTTATGCCACAAAGCTAATGTTAGCAAGTACAAGAAGATAGAGATACTACCTTGTATTCTATCAGATCATAATGGATTGAAATTAGAAATAAATGACAGAATAAAAAACAGAAACTACTCCAACACCTGGAAATTAAATAATACGCTATTATATGATGAATGAATAACAGAAGACATCAGGAGGGAAATAAAAAAATTCTTAGAAGTAAACAAGAACAAAGACATATCATATCAAAATCTCTGGGACACTATGAAAGCCATAATTAGAGGAAGATTTATTTCATGGAGAGCATTCAACAAAAGAAGAAAAAATCAACAAATGAATGACTTAACTCTACAGCTCAAAGCCCCAGAAAAAGAAGAACGAACCAACACCAAAAGTAGTAGAAGACAGGAAACAGTTAAAACCAGAGCTGAAATCAATGAAATTGAAACAAAAGAAACAACAGAAAAAATTAACACAATAAAAAGTTGGTTCTTTAAAAAAATAAACAAAATTGATAAACCTTTAGTCACACTAACAAAGAGAAAGAGAGAGAAAACTCAAATTACTAAAATTTGGAATGAACAAGGAAATACCACAACAGACACGAGTGAAATACAAAACATAATTAGAACTATTTTGAAAATCTCTACTCCAACAAAACAGAAAATCTGGAAGACATCAAGAGGTTTCTAGAGACATATGAATTACCTAAACTGAACGAGGAGGACATACACAACTTAAATAGATCAATTTCAAGTCATGAAATAGAAGTCATCAAAAGCCTACCAACAAAGAAAAGTCCAAGACCAGATGGGTTCTCAGCCAAGTTCTACAAAACCTTTAAAGAAGAGCTCATTCCAATACTCCTCAAAGTATTCCATGAAATGGAGGAGGGAACCCTCGCAAACTCATTCTATGAAGCCAATATCACACTGATACCTAAACCAGACAGAGACACATCGAGGAAAGAGTTTCAGACCAATATCCTTAATGAACATTGATGCAAAAATTCTCAACAAAATCTTAGCAAAGCACATACAAAAATATATTTAAAAGATAGTGCACCATGATCAAGTGGGTTTTATCCCAGGGATGCAAGGTTGGTTCAACATCAGGAAATCAATAAATGTCATTCACCATATCAACAGACTTAAAGTCAAGAATCACATGATTATTGTGATAGATGCAGAAAAAGCATTTGATAAAATACAGCATCCATTCATGCTCATAACACTGGAAAAAAATAGGGATAGTGGGAACATTCCTTAACATTGTTAAGGCCATCTATGCTAAGCCCATGGCCAATATCATTCTAAATGGTGAAAAACTGAAAGCATTCCTCCTAAAAACTGGAACAAGGCAGGGATGCCCTCTTTCACCACTTCTATTCAACATTTTCCTTGAAACTCTAGCCAGAGCAATAAGACAGACCAAAGAAAATAAAGGGATACGAATTGGAAAAGAAGAACTCAAACTATCCCTGTTCGCTGATGACATGATTATATATTTAGAGGAACCTGAAAATTCCACCAGAAAACTTTTACAACTCATAAGTGAATTCAGTAAAGTAGCAGGTATAAGATCAATGTTCATAAATCTAATACATTTTTATACATAAGTGATGAATGTTCAGAAAGAGAAGTTAGGAAAACTACCCCATTCACAATAGCCTCGAAAAAAATAAAATACTTGGGAATCAACCTAACAAAAGAGGTAAAAGACCTCTACAATGAGAATTACAGAACACTAAAGAAAGAAATTAAAGAAAACCTTAGAAGATGGAAAGATCTCCCATGTTCTTGGATAGGTAGAATTAATATTGTCAAAAAGGCCATACTACCAAAAGTGCTATACAGATTCAATGTAATTCCAATTAAAATCCCAATGACGTACCTTACAGAAATAGAGCAAGCAATCATGAAATTCATCTGGAAGAATAAGAAACCCAGAATAGCTAAAGCAATCCTTAGCAGGAAAAGTGAAGCAGGGAGTATCGCAATACCAGATCTTCAACTCTACTACAAAGCAATAGTAACAAAAACGGCATGGTATTGGTACCAAAATAGAAAGGTAGATCAATGGTACAGAATAGAGGACATGGACACAAACCCAAATAAATACAATTTTCTCATACTAGATAAAGGCGCCAAAAGTTTGCAATGGAGAAAAGATAGCCTCTTCAACAAATGGTGCTGGGAAAACTGGAAATCCATATGCAACAGAATGAAACTAAACACCTATCTCTCACCCTGTACAAAAATCAACTCATAATGGATCAGGGACCTTGAAATCAGACCAGAGACCCTGCATCTTATAGAAGAAAAAGTAGGTCCAAATCTTCACCTTGTTGGCTTAGGATCAGACTTCCTTAACAGGACTCCCATAGCACAAGAAATAAAAGCAAGAATCAACAACTAGGATTGACTCAAACTAAATAGCTTTCTCTCAGAAAAGGAAACTATCAGCAATGTGAAGAGAGAGCCTACAGAGTGGGAGAATATCTTTGCCACTCATACTTCAGATAGAGCACTAATTTCCAGAATCTATAAAGAACTCAAAAAACTCTACACCAAGAATACAAATAACCCAATCAACAAATGGGCTAAGGAAATGAACAGACACTTCAAAGAAGAAGATGTACAAGCAATCAACAGATATATGAAAAAATGTTCAGCATCTCTAGTAATAAGAGAAATGCAAATCAAAACTACCCTAAGATTCCATCTCACCCCAATTAGAATGGTGATTATCAAGAACACAAGCAACAATAGGTGTTGGCAAGGATGTGGGGGAAAAGGTACACTCATACATTGCTGGTTGGGTTGCAAATTAGTGCAGCCACTCTGGAAAGCAGTGTGGAGATTCCTCAGAAAGCTTGGAATGGAACCACCATTTGACCCAGCTATCCCACTCCTTGGCCTATATCCAAAGGACTTAAAATCAGCATACTACAGTGACACAGCCACATCACTATTTACAGCTGTTCAATTCACAATAGCCAGATTGTGTAACCAACCTAGATGTCCTTCAATTGATGAATGGATAAAAAAACTGTGGTATATGTATACCATGGAATATTATTCAGCCATAAAGAAAAATAAAATTATGGCATTTGCAGGCAAATGGATGAAATTAGAGAATATCATGCTAAGTGAGATAAGCCAATCGCAAAAAACCAAAGGACAAATGATCTCACTGATAAGCGGATGATGACACATACTGGGGCATGGGAGGGAAGTAAGAATGGAGGAAGGAGGGACTATATAGAGGGAAAAGAGGGGTCGGAGGGGTGGGGGGAAGGGAAAAAATAACAGAATGAATCAAACACCATTACCTGGTGTAGATGTATGATTACGCAAATGGTATGCCTCTACTTCATGTACAGAGAAACAAGATGTATCCCATTTGTTTTCAGTAAAAATAAACTTAAAAAAAAAAGAAAGAAAGAAAGTCACAGATGGACAGTTGCCTTTTGAGGCGAGCGGTTGTGGAAGAATGTCAGAACTCAGAAAGTGAGTGACGAATCCTTTATAACTGGGGCCAAGGGCACAGCAAGAGGAAAACATACCTCGGGAACTGCACTCAGCAATTAGTGGGTACGGATGTCAACAATCCTAGCTACTAGAAGGTTCCACAGTCACCACACGCTTAAAGCCCAGCGAGGGGACCAACCTGGAGTCTGCACAGCGGTTTTGCTTTGGAGAAGGAAGTCGTGGGATCTCCCCGCCAATCCCCAGAGCTCAGGTTGTGGGGCTCGGGTACCATCTTGAGAAGGGTGCTCTCACCCAAATTCATGCAGCTTTAAGGGTCAGAGAATCCTGTATGTCCCCATCTCTGGGACAATCCCCGCCAGGCATTCCACCACACTGGCCTGGGAGTTGCAGCCACCCAAATGCAATTTAACTCAGCAGAGCAACTGTGACCCAGCACTCAAGCCGGCTTGGTGCCCTCCATTATGGGGTAGGAATTTCGGCACTGCAGTGAACTGAGGGTGACATCAATGAGACCAGGGTGCTCATGCTGTGAGACCAAAGGTGGGTCCAGCACCTGTAGGAACCAACAACTTCCTGCCACCATCCCATGCCCACGCCACGGGAGCTAGTGATGAGGTTTCTGCTGCCCCTGCCCTGCCCTCACGCTGCATCTGAGCACACGCCAATCCCAGGCTGGACCTGGGCATGCACGACGGTCAGGGCTGGGAACTCCCAACAAGGGGTCCTGCAGCTCCTGCTGCTGCCTCTGTCCAGGCAGTGATGGGCCAAGCCACTGCTTCATTTGAGGGCAGGAGTCCACGGCCCACAGCTGCTGTGGTGACCCAGCCCCATGTAGACCCCAGAGACTTCACTGAGACACACACCTGGCCCAAAGTCGTCAGGTAGAGTACAAGAAGCAACGGGGTTTCAGTCAGGTTTTTTTTTGCTGCTGGACCAAAAGTCCTGACCAGAACAATTTTAAAGGAGGAAAGGTTGATTTGAGGGCTCACAGTTTCAGGGGTCTCAGTCCACAGAAGGCCGGCTCCTTTCCTCGGGGCTCCAGGTGAGGCAGAACATCATGGCGGGAGAGTGTGGCAGAGGGAAGCAGCTCACGTCATCAGGAAGCAGAGAGAGAGACTCCACTCTCCAGATACAAATATACCCAAAGCCACACCCCAATTCCCACTCCTCCAGCCACACCTTCCATTTCAGTTAATTCCAGCAGGGATTCACTCACTGATTGGGTTAAGACTCTCACAACCCAATCATTTCTCCTCTGAACCTTCCTGCATGGTCTCCCATGTGAGCTTTTAGGGGACACCTCACATCTAAACCATCACAAACAGAGAGACTACACTACAGTGCCAAGCTGGAACCAAAGCCAGCACTGTGTACAAAATTGACCCCCAAAGACTCATCCTCAGGAGGAGTCCTCTTGCTAAGAAAGCCACTTTGTGAAAGCGATGGAGGTAACTGATCCAGCAGGTGCACACATCTCCATGGAGGAACATGAGGAAGGGGGAAAAAGAAGGTAACATGACAAATAAAAAAGAACACAATGACTACTAACAGATCCCAAAGAAATCAGTGTGCACAAAATGCCTGACGAAGAATTTGAAAGTATGATCATAAAGAAGCTTCAGGAGATTCAAGAGATTATAGTCCATTGAACAAGATTAAGAAATCAATGAAGGTTGCTGGTAGAGTTGCAAACTGGTGCAGCCACTCTGGAAAGCAATGTGGAGAATCCTCAGAAAACTTGGAATGGACCCACCTTTTGACCCAGTTTTGACCCAGTCCTCCATTTATACCCAAAGGACTTAAAATCAGCAAACTACAGTAACACAGCCACATCAATGTTTATAGCAGCTCAGTTCACAATAGCTAGATTGTAGAACCAACCTAGATGCCCTTCAACAGATGAATGGATAAAGAAACTCTGGTATATATACACAATGGAATACTATTCAGCCATAAAGAAGAATAATATTATGGCATTTGCAAATAAATGGATGGAATTGGAAAATATCACGCTAAGTGAAATAAGCCAAGCTCCCAAAACTAAAAGCCAAATGTTTTCCCTGATAAGTGGAGAATGATATATAATGGGGGGTGGGGGTGGAGAGTGAGAGAAGAATGGGGGAACTTTAGATGATATAGAAGGAAATGAGAGGGAGGGGACTATGAAAAATGGTGGAATGAGACAGACATCATTACCCTGTGTACATGTATGATTACACGAATGGTATGAATCTACATTGTGTACAACCATAGAAATGAAATGATGTACCCCATTTGTGTACAATGAATCAAAATTCAGTCTGTAAAAAATTAAAAGATAGATTTTAAAAAAAGGTAAAAAAAAAAAAAAAGAAATCAATAAAGGTTATGGATGAGAAATCCAGCAAAAAGAAAACCTGAAGAAATAAAGAACTCGGTCAGATTAAAAAAAAAAAAAATACAGCTGAATGCTTCAACATGAGACCAGACAAAACTGAAGAAAGAGTATCTGAAGTATAAGGCAGGTCTTTTGAAGTATATCCATCAGATAAAAAGAAAAATATATGAAAGAATGAAGACAGACTCTGAAACCTTTGGGACACCATTAATTGAGCAAATATTTGCCCACTGAGAATACCTGAAGGAGAAGAAAAGGGGAAGGTATACAAAACCTGTACCATGAAATAACAGCAGAAAACTTCCTTTGTTTGGAGAAAGATATGGACATCCAGGTACAGGAGAGACGACTCCAAAGACATGACCAGAAAAGATGCTCACCCAATATATTATAATCAAATTCTCAAACACACAACACAAAAAGAGAATCTTTTTTTTTTCTATTTTTTAAAAAATTTTTATTCTTTTTAGATATACATGATAGTAGGGTATATTTTGACATATTATACACACATGGAATATAACTTATTTTAATTAGGATCCCATTCTTGTGGTCAAACATAAATACACTGGTTGTATATTCATATATGAACATAGGAAAGTGATGTCTGATTCATTCTATTGTCTTTCCTATTCCCATCTCCCCTCCCCTCCCTTCATTCCCCTTTGTCTAATCCAATGAACTTCTATTCTTCCCTCCCTACCCCTACTGTGTGTTAGCATCCACATATCAGGGAGAATATCTGGTCTTTGGTTTTTTTTGGGATTGGCTTATTTCACTTAGCAAGACAGTCTCCAGCTACATTTATTTACCTGCAAATACCATAATTTCATTCTTCTTTAAGGCTGAGTAATATTCCATGGTTTTTATATACCACAGTTCCTTTATCCATTCATGTGTTGAAGGGCACCTAGGTTGGTTCCATAGTTTAACTATTCTGAACTGAGTTGCTGTAAACATTGAGGTAGCTGTGTCACAGCAGTATGCTGATTTTTAAATCCTTTGGGTAAATACCGAAGAGTGAGATAACTGAGTCAAGTGATGGTTACATTCCAAGCTTTCTAAGGAATCTCCGTACTGCTTTCCAGAGCATTTGCACCAATTTGCAAATGCTCGACCAGCAATGTGCGAATATAACTTTTCTCTACATTCTCAGCAACACTTATTGGTACTTGTATTTTTTATAATTGTCATTCTTACTGGAGTGAGATGGACTCTCGCTGTTGTTTTAATTTGCATTTCTCTAATTGCTAGAGATGTTGTACATTTTTCATGTATTTGTTGACTGATCGTATTTCTTCTGTGAAGTGCCTGTTCAGTTTCCTTGTCCATTTATTGATGGGGTTGTTTGGGTTTTTTTTTATTTTTTATTTTTTGGTGTTAAGTTTTTTGAGTTTTTATATATCCTTGAGATTAACGCTCAATCTATGGTGCGAGTGGCAATGATTTTCTCCCACTCTGTAGCCAAAGAGAGGATCTGTAAAACCACAAGACACAGCACAAATGTCTTTTTTTAAATTATTTTTACAGACTGCATTTTGATTCATTGTATACAAACGGGGTACAACTTTTCATTTCTATGGTTGGGCACGATGTAGATTCACACCATCTTTAATACCCCTGCCCCCTCCCCCCTCTCATTTCCTCTACTGTAAGCCAAAGCTCCTCCATTCTTCTCTCACCCCCCCACCCCACCTCCCCCATTATGTATCATCAACCACTTATCAGAGAAAACATTCGGCCTTTGGTTTTTGGGGACTGGTTTACTTCGCTTAGCATGATATTCTCCAGCTCCATCCATTTACCTGCCAATGCTTTTAAGGAAATTCCTATTAGATTGACAGATCCCTCTGTTCAAAGCATAAGGAAGACAGAAAGAGGGGTAGCAGATGCACAGCAGGGTGGAGTCGGTGGCATGACTGGATTTACCTGTGACAGGGTCCCTCTGCCTGCTGCCTGGAGGACAGACGTTAGGGACAAGAGCCACCGTGGGGAAAGCCAGTTTGAAAACCACTCAACTGAGCAGCTGAGCAGTGATGGGGGTGAGGACCAAGGGGCAGCCACCGTGCTGGAGAAGTCGGACGTCGGAACAGAAGGTGGCACGGTGCAGGACACGTCGAGGGAGGGCTCGGCTCCGCGGCGACGTACCCACCGCCATCCCAGAACGCTTTTTGGCCTTGACGGAGGGGTGATCCCATCGCTGAGCACACCCTCCCTGGGGCGGATGGTGTCCATCCTAGATCTTCAGAGAACATTCTATGTCGCTTTGGGACAGGACTTTCTCCTCTCAGTGGCTCTGGCTCCTCGTTGGTTAAACGAAGCCCTGAACCGGGGAACGGGTTAGGAAGGTCGACAGCACGGGGACCCCAGCAGCCTTAATCCATTGCTTAATCTGCCCTCTCTTCTTTTACTCTGAAGCCACGGCTGTCAGGAACAGAGGTGAGAGCTGAGGTTGACTGGGCATTTCTGGGTGCCAGGTGGTGCACGAGGGGGTTTTCATGCATTGTCTCCATTACTTCTCATATGGAGGAAGTAGGGTTTCCACTTAGCAGATGAGACAACAAAACAGAGAAGGATGAAATAAGACGCCCTCAGGACAGTAAGAGGAGCAGCGGGGACAATGTGACCCCAGGACCTAAGCTTATGGTCACCTTCGTACACTGCCTCCCAATGATGAGCAAGACTCTGGCTCCCTCCTCTGGTACCCAGCTGTGCTTCAAGCCCTTCCTCTGAGCCTTCCCCTCCACCATGCAGGCATCTCAACTTGGCTCATTTCAGGCTCTGCGCCCTCCCCCCCTCCACGGAGGCTCCTTGGTTTGGCATTTCCTCGTAAAGCGGGTCCCTCTGCTTTGGCAAGGTCGACCCCCTGTGGCCCCACCAGAGTTCTATCCTTTTTCATCATGAAACATAATTTCTTCTGTTTTCCTTTTCCGTACGAGCGCAAGTTAATCCTGACTTTAACGCTGCTCCGGTATTTACTTCCAGGTATGTGTGAAATAAAGCATAAGGAATACCTGGCAAGACAGTCCAGGTTGTGGATCAACACCAGAACCAGGAATATGGTGTTCCAGTCTCAGCCCTGCCCTGATGGGCACTGTGACTGTCCTTGCTCCCTGTGTGCCAGGAGACAGACGATACTTGCTCCATGGGTTATTAGGGGGATGAAATGAGATAACTCAAGTTCAGGACTTGACATCATTCTGACAACTTTAAAAACATTGAATGTTAGCAGTTATTTTTATTGGGGGGGGGGGGGCTTCGATTGATGGCAGAGGATGAGACACAGAGACTTCCAAGTCTCTGTCCTCTATGTGATCGGGTCACAAAAACACACGCACACATATGACCACCTAATTCCAATAACCACACCGCAAACCACATGGTGGATAAAAACAGCCTCACAATTTGCCAGCTGCGAAACCGTGGACACCTTACTAGATCTCCCTGAAGTTTGTTTCCTCCATGATACATGGAGATGTCAGAAGCCCCAGCTCACTGAGCTGTGTGAGGACACGGAATCACATGTAACAAATGCTTGTCACACTGCCCAGTACATCGTGAGGACTCTGTGGTAGAAACCATAAATGCTGCCTTCTGTCCAATCAGCCTGTAGTTACTAAGCACCTACTCCGTGTCAGGCCTGGTGCTAGGAGCCCAGCCACAGCAGTGGATGAACACCCACTCTCTTGTGCTTAGACTCTGGTGGAAGAAGACTAACAACGAACAAACAACTAACTATGTTAGGTAGTGGTAAGTGCATGAAAAAAAATATTATCAGGGTGAAGGGATGAAGAACTGGGGGTGCTAACTTATAAAGGGTCATCAGGGAAGAGATGTCTGACTACCAGAGAGTACCCCCAAGCAAGAATGCTATCCCCAGTTCTATTCTGAAGTCAAGAGTAGAGAAATAATATACATGATGGAATATTACTCAGTTTTAAAGAAGAATAAAATTCTGGCATCTGCCTGTAAATGGATGGAGTTAGGCTAAGTGAAATAAGCCAAACCCAAAAAACCAAAGGGCAAATGTTCTCTCTGATATGTAGATGCTAATTCACAATAAGAGGGGTCACTAGGGAAGAACAGAGTTACTTTATATTAGGCAGAGGGGAGTGAAAGGAGGGGAAGGGACATGGGGGTAGGAAGGACAGTAGAGAGAAACAGACATTATGACCTCACATACATGTATGACTGCATGACCCATGTGATCCTGCAATATGTATAATAAGAAAAATGAGAGATTGCACTCCATTTATCTATGATCTGTCAAAATGTATAAATGCATTCTACTGTCCTGTACAACTAATTAGAACAAGTAAAATAAAATAAAATTTTAAAAAAGAGTGGAAAATAAATGACTATCCCAACACATTGGTTTAGACTAAATCTTTTTTTTTTTTTTTTAATAAAACAGGCTCATTTTGTGCAGCTTGTTAACAGTCAAAGGATAATTTCCATTTGCTAACATTCTAATGAATAAAACATTGCGGGGAAGAGCAAGTGGGATGTGATCCACTGGAAGTTACACACAGAGCATCCGAAATGGAAGGTTCCAGCCCTGAGCCGCCCCTGACAGCAGCAAAGTTCACTCATGTCCTCAGGAACTTGGGAACAGAGAGATTTTTCCGTAAGTGAATAACATACCTTTGATCTCCTTGTCTGCTTCAGAAGTAACCATGCTTTCTGTCAAATCAGCCAAATATAAATTGAAAGGAAAAATGAACCCACCAGAACATCCCAAATTAGAAACCTTTTAACACCGGGGTCTTTGAGGCCTCTGGCAATGGAAAACTGGAAAAGTGAAGCTAATCTCAATTTTTCTTTCTTAAACTGTATACTCAGGCTAGGAGTCTTGTGACTTACCTGTGACATTGGCATTCAAATCAATCCAGCAGGCATTTATCCTTCCACTACAAGGTGAATATTCTTTATCCAAAAATGCCAGGGACTAAAAATGTTTCAGATTTAGGAATTTTTTTTTTTTTATCTTTGGAACATTTGCATGTACATAATGAGATACTTAGGAATGGAACTCAAGCCTAAACAAGAAACTAACTTATGTTTCGCACATACCTTATACACACAGTCTGGAAATAACGTTAAACAATATTTTTAGTGCACTTGGCGTTTTGAATGCAGCCCCTCCCAGGAGGTCAGGTATGGAATTTTCCATTTGTGACATCATGCCGGCACTCAAAATGCTTCCTATTTTTGAGCATTTCAGGTTAGGGGTATGCAAACTGTAAATATAGCAATGCAATGACAGAATATGACCCATATCCTAAACAATCCTGCAGTCAAGTAGAGAAAGCAGCTGTATAAACAAATACTTGTGATCAAGTAGGGATAGGAGGAAAGGAAAGGAGAGGGTCCAGAAGAATGCTACCTAGAAGTGAAAACCAAACCGACTTTGAAAAATGCTAGTAAATGAGAAAATCATGCCACATGGAGGCAGGAACTCAGACAAAAGCCCGGTAGCCGGGAGAAGTGGCACAGGCCTGTAACCCCAGTGGCTCAGGAGCCTGGGGCAGAAGGATCTTGGGTTCAAATCCAACCTTCTGCAACTTAGTGAGACCCTAACCAATTTAGGGAGACCCTGTCTCTAAACAAAATATAAAAAAAGGCTGGAGGTATGACTCAGTGGTTAAGTACCATTGGGTTCAATTCCTGGTACCAAAAAAAAAAAAAAGTGGTATTCTTAAATAGTATAGCACATTTAAAGGATTTAAGAGAGCTACAGAGTTCCAGACTTCAGGGGCAGAAAGTTGACGCTGACCAATATCAGGAGAAGCAGCTCAGAGGTAGGGGTTATATGTTGAAAAACCTGATGCTCTGCTTTCTCATTATCACACATTTGAAGAGAACATTAACTGGCTGTACATTTGGAAATAGTCATTCAAAAATTCCAGTAGTTAATTTTGCTCCTTCTGGTCATTCAGACATTCACTTCCAGTTTGAATAACTTGTTATTTGTGGCCTCTGATCTGTCCTCATCCTATCCCCTTAGAGTCATACCTTAACGTATGAAATTGAATTTATGGCTGGTGAAGGGTAGCAGATTAATAGCATCATAAATTAATCTATTCATCCATACACTAAGAGTAGAAAACCCAAAAAGGGGCAGTTCAATCTAACACCATCTATTATTAGGCCTTAAAACTCAAGTCCAGGGAAATGAGATAAAAATTTATAACTCAAGACCAAAGATCACAGGCCATTCAATGGCTGCAATGCTTGGTTTCCAGAACCTTCTCTGAATGATACTTTCAGACAGGAATTTCTATCCTCTTTTTTTTTTAAAATAGTGTTCCTTTTATATTGGTCCATAACAATGTTTCATCATTTCATGGATATATGAGAAAATCATATTAAAATATTATTTATTCCGGACAATAGGCAATAAATAATAAGATGATAATGGTGAAATAGTAGATAAGTTATTGGGGGACAAGCAAGTTGTGGAGAATTTGTTTTCTTTTTTGGAAAGTAAAGGAACTGGGGGAGGTCTTTGATGATCTTTTCTTAGCCATAGCCTAGATCTGGTTCATCAAATACATTACCAAATGCCACCTTCTCCACCTATCTTATAGAACAGACCCATGGGCGTGCTTTCCTGCTCATTTCTCAGATACCTGCCTCATAGATGCCAATCACAGAACACCAGCCTGGGCTAAGGAATTCCTATTTTTTTCAGACCAAACCAGATTCTCACCATTCAAATCCAGTTTCTACCCTGTCACCAGCGCTGTCTTCCTGAAACTTGAGTTTAACCATATAATGTACCCAGTTTTGTGTGTTTGTTTGTACCAGGGACTGAACCCAGGGGCACTTCACCACATCCCCAGCCCTTCTTACGTTTTATTTAGAGACAGGTCTCCCTGAGTTACTTGGGGGCTTGTTAAATTACCAAGGCTGGCTTTGAACTCACAATCCTCCTGCCTTAGCCTCCCTAGCCACTGGAATTATGGTGTGGACCACCACGCCCAGCACATGTATCCATCTTAACATCTTCCATTGGTTCTTCTGTACCTAGAAGGATAAACACAACTTTATTAGCCTTGCCTAACAGGTCTTTTACCTTTTGGATCATGTCACCTCCTTTCCTGGCCTCACCCCCAACTGCCCTCTGGGTTTCAAACCCTCATTCAGCCACCTACACCATTCTCCAGACACTCAAAGTCTTTGAACAATACTTTGACTCTGCACATGCTGTACCATGAACCCCCTTCTTCATCTGTTAAGAGATTTTTCATCCTGCAAGGTGAAGGTAGACTGCCAACCCACTGGTGAGTCCTTCCTCCACCAGCATCCACTCCATCTCATTCAGAGCATAACCCTTCTGCATCTCAGTACATGGGGCTTGGAGAAGCGACAGAGAAGGTCACATGACCTGGGCCTAGCCACCAGGATGACAGTCCTGAAGAGAGATCAGCTCAAAGATGGACAGGTGGCACCTGCCAAATACAAAAACCCCTAGATATGATGTGTCTTTGTTCTCGTTTACTTCTAAGAATTTTTTTATTTCCCTCCTGATGTCTTCTGTTATCCATTCATCATATAATAGTGTGTTATTTAATCTCCAGGTATTGGAGAAGTTTCTGTGTTTTATTCTGTCATTTATTACTGATTTCAATCCATTATGATCTGACAGAATACAAGGTAGTATCTCTATCTTCTTGTATTTGCTAACAGTAGCTTTGTGGCATAAAACATGGTCTATTTTAGAGAAGGATCCATGTGCTGCTGAGAAGAAAGTGTATTCGTTCTTTGTTGGATGGTATATTCTATATAAGTCGGTTAAGTCTAAATTGTTGATTGTGTTATTGAGATCTATGGTTTCTTTATTCAATTTTTGTTTGGACGATCTATCCAGCGGTGAGAGAGGTATGTTAAAATCGCCTAGTATTATTGTGTTGTGGTCTACTTGATTTCTGGAATTGAGAAGGATTTGTTTGACGTACATGGATGAGTCAATGTTCGGGGCATAGATATTTATGATTGTTATGCCTTGCTGATTTATGCTTCCCTTAAGCAGTATGTAATGTCCTTCTTTATCCCTTCTGACTAGTTTTGGCTTCAAGTCCACATGACCTTAAATGAGGATGGATACTCCAGCTTTTTTGCTGTGTCCGTGTGCCTGGTATGTTTCTTCCCATCCTTTCACCTTTAGTCTATGGGTATCTCTTTCTATGAGATGAGTCTCTTGCAGGCAGCATATTGTTGGATTTTTCTTTTTAATCCAATCTGCCAGTCTAATGTCTTTTGATTGATGAGTTCAGGCCATTAACATTCAGGGTTATTATTGTGATATGATTTATATTCCCAGTCATTTGGCTCATTTTTGTTTTTTTTTGACATGATTTGGTTTCTCCTTTATTTGGCTATTCCTTTAGGCTAGTTCCTCCCATTGCTGATTTGTTTTTCATCTCTTCCTCATGGAATATTTTGCTGAGAATGTTCTGTAATGCTGGCTTTCTTTTCATAAATTCCTTTAGCTTTTGTTTATCATGGAAGGATCTTATTTCATCGTCAAATCTGAAAGTAATTTTTGCTGGGTATAAAATTCTTGGTTGGCATCCATTTTCTTTCAGGGCTTGGTAAATGTTGTTCCAGGCCCTTCTAGCCTTTAGGGTCTGGATTGAAAAATCTGCTGATATTCTTATTGGTTTCCCCCTGAATGTAATTTGATTCTTTTCTCTGGCAGCCTTTATACTCCAACAAAACAGAAAACCTTGAAGACATCAACAAATCAACAAGTTTCTAGAGACATATGAATTACCTAAACTGAACGAGGAGGACATACACAACTTAAATAAATCAATTTCAAGCATTGAAATAGAAGAGGTCATCAAAAGTCTACCAACAAAGAAAAGTCCGGGACCAGATGGGTTCTCAGCCGAGGTCTACAAAACCTTTAAAGAAGAGCTCATTCCAATACTTCTCAAACTATTCCATAAAATAGAAGAGGAGGGAACCCTCCCAAACTCATTCTATGAAGCCAATATCACACTGATACCTAAACCAGACAGAGACACATCGAGGAAAGAAAAGTTCAGACCAATATCCTTAATGAACATTGATGCAAAAATTCTCAACAAAATTTTAGCAAATCGCATACAAAAATATATTAAAAAGATAGTGCACCACGGTCAAGTGGGTTTTATTCCAGGGATACAAGGTTGGTTCAACATCCAGAAATCAATAAATGTCATTCATCATATCAACAGAATAAAAGTTAAGAATCACATGATTATTTCAATAGATGCAGAAAAAGCATTTGACAAAATACAACACCCCTTCATGCTCAAAACACTAGAAAAAATAGGGATAGTAGGAACATACCTGAACTTTGTAAAGGCTATTTATACTAAGCCCATGGCCAACATCATCCTTAATGGAGAAAAACTGAAACCAATCCCATTAAAAATGGGAACAAGACAGGGATGTCTTCTTTCACCATTTCTATTCAATATCATCCTTGAAACTCTAGCCAGAGCAATTAGACAAACCAAAGAAATTAAAGGGATACAAATAGGAAAAGAGGAACTTAAGCTGTCTCTATTTGCGGATGACATGATTCTATATTTAGAGGATCCAAAAACCTCCTCCAGAAAACTTCTAGACCTCATCAATGAATTCAGCAAAATAGCAGGCTATAAAATCAACATGCATAAATCTACAGCATTTTTATACGCAAGCGATGAAACAGCTGAAAGGGAAATGAGGAAAACAACTCCATTTGCAATAGCCTCAAAAAAAATAAAATACGTGGGTATCAATCTAACCAAAGAGGTAAAAGATCTCTACAATGAAAACTACAAAATACTGAAGAAAGAAATTAAGGAAGACCTTAGAAGATGGAAAGATCTCCCATGTTCTTGGATAGGCAGAATTAATATTGTCAAAAAGGCCATACTACCAAAAGTGCTAAAGTGCTATACAGATTCAATGCAATTCCAATTAAAATCCCAATGATGTACCTCACAAAAATAAAGCAAGCAATCATGAAATTCATCTGGAAGAATAAGAAACCCAGAATAGCTAAAGAAATCCATAGCAGGAAGAATGAAACAGGGGGTATCGCAATACCAGATCTTCAACTCTACTACAAAGCAATAGTAACAAAAACGACATGGTATTGGCACCAAAATAGACAGGTAGATCAATGGTACAGAATAGAGGACATGGACACAAACCCAAATAAATACAATTTTCTCATACTAGACAAAGGGGACAAAAATATGCAATGGAGAAAAGATAGCCTCTTCAACAAATGGTGCTGGGAAAACTGGAAATCCATATGCAACAGAATGAAACTAAACCCCTATCTCTCACCCTGCACAAAACTCAACTCACAATGGATCAAGGACCTTAAAATCAGACCAGAGACCCTGCATCTTATAGAAGAAAAAGTAGGTCCAAATCTTCACCTTGTTGGCTTAGGATCAGACTTCCTCAACAGGACTCCCATAGCACAAGAAATAAAAGCAAGAATCAATAACTGGGATAGATTCAAACTAAATAGCTTTCTCTCAGCAAAGGAAACTATCAGCAATGCGAAGAGAGAGCCTACAGAGTGGGAGAATATCTTTGCCACTCATACTTCAGATAGAGCACTAATTTCCAGAATCTATAAAGAACTCAAAAAACTCTACACCAAGAATACAAATAACCCAATCAACAAATGGGCTAAGGAAATGAACAGACACTTCACAGAAGATGTACAAGCAATCAACAGATATATGAAAAATGTTCAACATCTCTAGTAATAAGAGAAATGCAAATCAAAACTACCCTAAGATTCCATCTCACCCCAATTAGAATGGCGATTATCAAGAACACAAGCAACAATAGGTGTTGGCGAGGATGTGGGGAAAAAGGTACACTCATACATTGCTGGTTGGGTTGCAAATTAGTGCAGCCACTCTGGAAAGCAGTGTGGAGATTCCTCAGAAAGCTTGGAATGGAACCACCATTTGACCCAGCTATCCCACTCCTTGGCCTATATCCAAAGGACTTAAAATCAGCATACTACAGAGATACAGCCACATCAATGTTCATAGCTGCTCAATTCGCCATAGCCAGATTGTGTAACCAACCTAGATGCCCTTCAGTTGATGAATGGATAAAGAAACTGTGGCATATATATACAATGGAATATTACTCTGCCATGAAGAATGATAAAATCATGGCATTTGCAGGCAAATGGATGAAATTGGAGGATATCATGCTAAGTGAGATAAGCCAATCTCAAAAAACTAAAGGACGAATGATCTCGCTGATAAGCAGATGAGGACATATAATGGGGGGTAGGAGGGGTTAACGTTAGGGTTAGGGTTAGGTTTAGGGTTAGGGATAAGGAGGGTGGTAAGAATGGAGGAAGGAAGGACTGTATAGAGGGAAAAGAGGGGTGGCAGGGGTTGGGGGAATGGGAAAAAATAACAGAATGAATCAAACAACATTGCCCTATGTAAATTTATGATTTTTAATTAAAAAAAATTGTAAAAAAAAAAAAAACTCTAGAGTCTCCCAAACCACTAAGAATGAGGTATGCACATGCACACACACACACAAAACTGATTTAAAAAAGTTGTGCAGAGAAGTTGCAAATTGTTTTCTGCCATCACATGGGGAGAGCCAGTAGGAGCAGTAAGCTTTAACCTAGGAAGCAGTCAAGACAGAGACAATGAGAAGTACATTTCTAAGGGACAGTATTTATTTAGTCCCTGGACATTTTTTTTTTCCTTAAGTTGGCACTAAGTTTTTGTTACCGGCAAGAAAAAAGGACCCAATTTTGATATATTCCCCTAGGGTCTCCTAGGGAGAATTAATCACTGAATCCTTTGTTGGTTCCATAGATCTCTGTTCAAAATCCCTATACTAGCAATTATCATGTCCTGTTTAATTTATGTGTTTACACAGTCGTGTCTGCCACTGCAGTGTGAGCAATGGCAGGATCCTACTCCTCTGAGTCACATCGGTGCCTGACGGAGTCAGCAGAGACTCTGTGGAACGAGTGGCCAATGAATCCCATCCACACGCCCAACATCCCTGCCATCTCAAAAGAAGTCTGAAGCACTCCAGAGCCAATGACACACTTTCCCACCCTCTCCAACATTTCTCTAGTGATTTGCAGTAAGCCAAAGGTGGTGATATTTCCATACTAACTTGTGAGTCTCTCAGATCATGAACTACATATTACAGTTGAGCTAGGCACCACATGGAAATCTTTGTGAGGCTAGTGTGCTAAGAGACATAATGTCACATTTTTATTTTACAGCTGGGGACAGCAAATAAATTTAATGTTTTTAAATGTGGACAATAAAACTCAAATCCAATCTTAGGGCCACAGATATACCTAAAATCTGGAAAGATAAATACCAAGATGTTTAAGGAATTATCTCAAAGTAAAATAATTCCGGAAGATGTACAGAGTTTTTCTTCTTCATTCTTGTCTGTATTTTAATTTTTTTCATTTATAATAAGTATTAATTTATATTGCCATATGCAAATAAAAGTTCTTTATATTTTAAAAATAAAAGGACAAAGATAGGCATGGTGGTGCATTAAAAGTTTATAATCCCAAGGACTGGGGAGGCTGAGGCAGGAGGCCAGCCTCAGCAACTTAGCGAAGTCCTAAACAACTTAGCAAGATCCTGTCTCAAAATGAAAAAATAAAATAAAATAAAAGGACAAGTCCCATACTATGTCTACTTCAGTTCAACACAGGGGAAGATGGTGGAGATAGTCTGCAATGATAGAGGGACACGACAGGGGGAGTAGACCTTGACATTGCAGCCTCATATGCCAACCCTTCCTCAGACCCTGACATTTTGGGTAGAATCACTGCTGCTTGCCCAGTTCATGTGGCTCAGCAGCTGTAAACCTTAATCTCCCCCTTTAGGAAAGCATTCCATCCAGTGACCTAAGTAGCAATGCCACTCACTCTATCTGCCATCTCAGAATATTCATACCCTGGAGTTTAGAAAAATTAAATGTGTATCATGATACAGCCATATGGCAGTCAAAATGAATCAGATTTGCAATTAAAATTTCATGCAGTCGCTCATGGCCTGTCTTGATGTTTCAGCTAAAAATAAATAACAACAAAACAATTCCATCTCTCCCTTAGTTAACATTCCATTGCAGGTATCACCAGTTTTCAAAGTAACTAAGAAACTGAATATAAAGTAGCAAACTCGGAAGAGTATGTGAATAAAACACACCAAGTCCCAAACATTGCTTGCTGCAAGGAAATGCTGCAGGTAGGACAGGAACAGAGGTCAACATGGCCAACCATGACTTTGCCTCCCTGGGAGCCGTCCTGAACTGTCCTGGTTCCACGAATGTGCCAACTCACCCCACCCAGGTCCCCACACCTGCCAACCCCATGCCAAACCCACAAGACGTTTTCCACGATCTCTTTCCCCTAATCAGCTCTCATTTATTAGGCACCACCTGTGTACCCAGTGGTGGGTTCTTGTAAATGTTCAATGGCCAGTTGTGATTCAGGTGGAGCCTGATTTGTAGCCATTGCCAATGTTCAGGATTAAATTCTTCCATCAATTTCAAGCTATCAGAATGATGTCACTGAACTTGGCATTGGGAAGAGGTAACTGATCCTATCAGTAGTGATAGAGACAATGTAGATATAAATGTCTTCGAGATCATGAATAGGAACAAGAAAAACAATCAGGAAGTAGGGAGTTTTAATATCTGTCATTTACCTTTAATATAGTTGTATGTAATCTGTTTTTAATAAGTTTTATTAAATGACCTGCTCACAAAATTCTTTTAACTTTTACATTCCACCCAAGTCCTCATGAACCAGCTCAGTACACCACTGATGCCAGGCCTTGGGATAAGGTCCAGGGATACATGAATAAAAGGTAAACACAAAAAAAAAGTACATTTTTAATGTAACATCTTAATGAGTTTGGATATATGCATATGTCCATGATGGGCATACATCAACACAATCAAGCCACTTCACCTCCAAAGTTTTCCTTATGGTGTGTGCATGCGTGTGTGTGTGTGTGTGTTTTGAGGTTTGTTTTGGATAAGAACATTTAACGTAAGATCTATCCTCTTAACACATATTAAATATCACAATACCATAATATTGACTATGGGTACTAATTTGCACAATAGATCTCTATAGCTTTTTAAAAAATTTTTTTTAGTTGTAGATGGACATAATACCTTTATTTTATTTATTTTTATGTGGTGCTGGCAATTGAACCTAGTGCCTTACACGTGCAAGGCAAGCACTCTACCACTGAGCTACAACCCCGGCCTAGATCTCTACAGCTTTTTTATCTTGCATAAAAGAAACTTTACACTCAAAGAACAAGTCCCCGGTCCCCATTTTCCTTTCTCCCAAGGCCTGGGCAACCACTGTTCTATTCTTTGATTCTCTGACGTTGGTCACTTCAGGTGTCTCATGCAAGTGGAATCATGTAGTCGATGTTCTGTGACTGGCTCATTTCACTTAGTGTAATGTCTTCGAAGTCCATCCATGTTGACACAAAGGTAGGAATTCCTTCTTTTTAAAGAAGGCTTAATAATATAATATTCAACTGCATTATACACCACATTTTCTTTATCCATTTGTCTACTGATGACCAGTAGAATGTTTCCATACTTTGGCTGTCGTATGTAATGCTACTTTGAATACAGGGGTGTCAATATATCATCAAAATCCTGATTTCAATTCTTTTGGATATATACCCAGAAGTGGAATTGAAATAGAACTATGGTAGTTCTATTTTGGAACTCCAAATACATGGTTCTTAAATAGATTATTCTATCAAATCCAATAAGCATTCCAGTACTTATGTGCTATTTAACATTCCACTGGAGACAGAGAAAGTGTCTTGGAATAAACAAGATTTTCAACAAATAAATACCACATTTGCTTTTGAACAGCTCAAAACAGCTACACCCAACAAGAGTAAGTGAAAGGCCATCTGCAGTATACTTCTGCTTCCCCAAATCCATACACTGAAATCCTAACCCCCAAGGTGATGTTATTAGGTGGTGGGTCCTTTGGAAAGTAATCAGATCATGAGTGTGGAGTCTATGAATGGGACTAACGTCCTCATAAAAGAGACCCTAGAGAGTCAGCTGGGTCATTCTACCATGTTGAGGATATAGCTAAAAGTCACCACCTATGAACCAGAAATCTGGTCCCCACCAGACACCAAATCTGCAGCGTACTGATCTTGGCCTTTCCAATCTCCAGAACTCTGAGAAGTAACTTCGATGTTTGTAAGCACCCAGTCTGTGGTACGTTGTCACTGAGGCCCACCTGGACCGAGAGACCAAGACACCATCCACATATCTACTCTTGAACCTGGGACACCAACGTAGTTACTGGGGCTGCCACGTAGTCTGTGATAAGCCTCCCAGATCTCACTTCAGTGATGAAGGAATTATTCCCCTACATGCTGGAATGTTACCAGAAAATAGTACCCACTGTCTGTCCCCTCTGTAAAGGGCCTCCACTGTCTATTGCATTCCACACTCAAATAGGCCCACACCCAACAGATGGCCAGTGAGAAGCTACAAAGTTCCTGGACTCTGGCCTCAAGTCAAGACAACTCCCCAGCTTGGAATTTGTTGCAAATGAATCCTTTCGCTCAATTCTACTTTCTTCTCCTCCCTTCTACCTTAGTTGATCCCAAGAGCACTGTCTAGTCAACACCCTCCATGTTCAGCTCGGTCTCCAGGTTTCTTTCTAGGGCTTCTAACATGCAACAGGAGCTAATATAAAAAGACTCAATTTCTTCAATAAACATTTAATAAGTATTTACTCACTGATATGTGTCGGCCTCTGATCATGGGCCAGGTTCTTTAAAGCACAGTGAAGCTTTAAAAGTAACAAAAATGACACATGAAGCTCAGTGCAGAAATAAATATCAAATATCTATACAAATTAATGTATAGAATATATGATTACAAAACGGTCTTTCTGAAGGAAAAGAATACAGCTCCCAGAGAGCCTTATAAAGGCTGTGCTGCATTCTGAACTAGGGGAATGAGCATAAGGAACTACGAAGGGTTCCATGTTTTCCCCAGAGGGTTAGGTTCTCCTGCCGCAGACTTAGGGATGCTGGCAGAAGATACGTGGCTCCTGGGTCAGAGATGAAGAACTTTGTTACCCACAGTAAAGACAAGAGGCAGAGGATCAGCATTTGCCCCACTTCCCCAGGCCCCAATTCCAACAGGGTGATGTGAAGAGGGCCAGGTGGCATCTGTGCCTGCAGAGAACTGCATGATTGGAAGAGAATGCTGGGCTTAGGGAACTACAGCTATATAGCTGAACTACAGCTACTATAGCTGGAGCTATTTGCTCCAGAGGGAGACACTATCTCTATTTTCAAAAAGCTTCTCACTATACTAACATCCTGAAAAACCAGTCTGGAACAATAAAGTGCAGGTGAAGACATACAGAAGCAAGACAGAACTACAAAGAGTTGTCTCCCGACAAGCAGGGTGCACATACCTACTTCTATCTCGTGGTCCTGTGTTAGGTGACTTTGCTGTGACCTCTTCCTTTCTTTGATTAAAGCTTACTGGAGAGACATGTATGATGGAAATTTGCCTTCTCTAAAATGGGGCCTCAGAGGTTTCTAGAAGCCCTGGGTATTTCTTTTTGATGTGTGTTTTTAGTCAGATTTTTCACTGCTGTGACCAAAAGACCTGACAAGAACAGTTAGAGGAGGAAAAGTCTACTTGGGGGGCTCATGGTTTCAGAGGTCTGAGTCCATAGAGGGCTGACTCCATTGCTCTGGGCCTGAGGTGAGGTAGAACATCATGGTGGAAGAATGTGGTGGAGGAAAGTGGCTCAGGCCATGGCCACCAGGAAATAGAGAGAGAACTCCACTCAGCAGGAACAAAATATGTACCCCAAAGGCACACCCTCAGTGCCCCACCTCCTCCAGCCACACCCTACCTGCCTACAGTTACCACCCAGTTAATCCCTATTAGCAGATTAATCCACTGATTAGGTTAAGGTTCTCATGACCCAATCATTTCACCTCTGAACTTTCCTGTACTCTCACACATGAGCTTTTGGGGGATACTTCATACCTAAATCATAATAGTGCAGTTTTATTTTCTAGGCTCTTTAGAGTCAGATATAAGATATCTAAAGCTCCTTCTTTCCCCCGTTTTTATTAGAGCACTATAGTCGCACACATTGGTGGTATTTGGTGTTGCATAGCCACATGTGCACACAATATAACAACACAATTTGGCCGATATCACTCCCCTTTCCCCCTCCTTCCTTCCTCTTACCCCTTGGTCCCTTTTCTCTACTTTACTCATCTCCCTTTGATTTTCACAAGATCCTCCTGGTCCCCCCGACACCTTTCTTTTCTGTCTTCCTCTCTAGTTTTCACTCATGAGAGAAAAAAATACAACCCTTGACCTTCTGAGTTTGGCTAATTTCACTTACTATAATTAGACCTCCTTTTTTTATTTTTAAGGAGTTAGACCACTGAGATTTTTTTATGTGCCTATGCTGGTTACTAGATGATGCATGGCCCTGCACTGGTACCCCTGGGCATGGAGAAGCTGGAATCCTTCGACTGCAGTGGAAGTTTTTACAGTCTCAGTTGTGGTGTTCTAGCTGTAGATTCTACAAAAACAAAACAGACCTAGACTGACAGATATAAATCCTTGCAGGGTGTGAACCGGAAGGAGACCGAGGAAGGTACTATCATGTGGAATCAGTGCCACGCTAATATCACTTTTGGAATATACTTATTCTTTAAATTAGGTTTTGAGAACATTTCCATTAGGAGACTAGACAGGGTGAGGACAAAAAAATTTCTTCAAATCTCTGAGACAAATGGGTCTCTGTTTTCTGTAGATTACTGTAAAGTCCTATGGCTCCAAATGAAGTCACCAGGGTAAGATTTCTATTCAGAGCGAATGCTTCCTAGTTGCTCTAGCATTGTTTACAACCCATGGTGACACACAGTCCCAGGTAATCTCTGTCAAGATCATTTTTCTTAAACTAGTTTTCTCCAAGATACATCCTCTGTCATTATGTACCATGGAACATGCAGAAGGCTGGAGCACAGTGGTTCCCAAACTGTGACCCCCTCCACTACCACGAGCATCCATTTCACCTGGGAAGGTGTGCGGGTCGACTCAGACCTCCAGGATGAGTAACTCTGGGGTGGAGCCCAGCCATCTGTCTTAACAAGTCCATCAAAGGATCCTAAGTCTATTCAAGGAGAGAGCCACACTGCCATGCAGTGATCTGAGGACAGAGATGAACAGAACAGAGCTGTTTCATCCAGCATGAATACATCCATCCTGTCAGCGTGCAGCCTAGTCCTTCAGCTTTTGTGTGGACCTTTCTTCCAACAGCCATAAAAGAAAATGGTTGGCAGCTTTTATTTTATTTTGCAATTTAACAGCCCGAGCAAAAAACCCAACCTCCTGAATTATCTTTCTTATCAAAACAAGGCAGATTCTGTTCTGGTGTGATATACAGTGTCAACCACCATACTCAAGGAAAATCAATATGTAAATCGATATGTTCAACTCCAAGTCTCGTCTGTCAAAGTCTTTCATATAAACTAGCTTAATTAGGAGCTCAGTGAAATGCAAGAATAGGCCTGACTCAATATCCCATGCCAAAGCTTGATCAATAATAGATAATGTTATAGAAGATGGCTCGAGGGATAAATAGGAAAGCTTCTTTGCCTCAGAAAACTGAAAGCTGAACTCAGAGTCACTCTGTCACTCAACCTACCATATGTCCACAAGTAAATGGACAAAAATTTTTATTTCTACTTACAAAGCATCTAATCAAAGAGAGAGAGAGAGAGAGAGAGAGAGAGAGAGAGAGAGAGAGAGAGAGAGAGAGAGAGATCTCATAGATGCAGAGAGTAGAAGAGTGTTTCCCGGAGGCTGAGGAGTGCAGGGGGAAAAAGGGAGGTGGGATAAAGGGTACAAAATGAGGAGAAGCAAGTTCTGGGGTTCTATAGCATAGGAGAGCAACTATCATCAATGATAATTTACTGTATGTTTCAAAATAGCTAAAAGACAGCTAGAGCAAAGTAAGGGGCCAAAGGGGGGTCAGATATCATAAAAACAGAAGATCTGTGGAGTAGAAGAAAATTGAGGGAAGGGAGGAAGGATGGGAAAGGAGAGGAAATGCAGAAAGAATTTAACAAAATTCCACTATGTGCATGTATAGATAGACCACAGTGAATCCCACCTCTATGTGCACCTATAAGGCACCAATTAAAAATGCATACATAAATAAATAGAAGGTAGACCAACTGTGTAGAGGAAGGGCAGTAGGGAAGGGAGGGAGGGAGAGAAAGAGGAGGCACCAGGGACTGATATGGAGTAAATTAAATCCCATACACTTATGGTCATGTCAAAAGACCCCGACTACCATGTGTGACTGTAAGGCACAAATAAAAGTATAAAAAAACAAGCTCTTAAAGGGACATGATTCTTTCTCTTCCTCTCTCTCTGCTCCTCCCTAATCTCTCTCCGTCCCTAATCTCAGGGGCAACAGGATTACCTTTCTTCCCCATCCTCGACAGAGTTATCTGTCCCTGAGCACACACCCACCACAGGAAAGAAGTAATCCAGACTTTGGGGATGGTACCTGAAGATCTCAGAAATGACTATCACGCAAATTAAATGAATTACAACTCCTAAAGAGTGTAGAATGTGGCATTTGAATCATCTCTTTAAAAGTCCCCCATGGTCTAGTGCCTAAGTCTTTGATCTACTTTGAGTTGAGTTTCATGCAGGGTAAGAGATAAGGGTTTAATTTCATTTTGTTACATGTGAATTTCCACTTTTCCCAGCACGATTTATTGAAGAGGCTCTTTTTTTCCAGTGAATGTTTTTGGCATCTTTGTCTAGTATGAGATAACCATTTTTATGTGGGTTTGTCTCTATGTCTTCTACTTCTATGTATGACTGGTCTACATGTCTGTTTTGGTGTTAATACCATGCCATTTTTGTTACTATGAATCTGTAGTACGGCTTAAGGTCTGGTATTGTGATGCTTCCTGATTCATTCTTCTTGCTAAGGATTGCTTTGGCTATTCTGGCTCTCTTATTTTTCCAAATGAATTTTTAAGTAGGCCCAAATCTCCATACTGCTTTCCAGAGTGGCTGCACTAATTTGCAACCCCACCAGCAATGTATGAGTGTACCTTTTTCCCCACATCCTCGCCAACACCTGTTGTTGCTTGTGTTCTTGATAATCACCATTCTAATTGGGGTGAGATGGAATCTTAGGGTAGTTTTGATTTGCATTTCTCTTATTACTAGAGATGTTGAACATTTTTCATATATCTGTTGATTGCTTGTACATCTTCTGTGAAGTGTCTGTTCATTTCCTTAGCCCATTTGTTGATTGGGTTATTTGTATTCTTGGTGTAGTGTTTTTTGAGTTCTTTATAGATTCTGGAAATTAGTGCTCTGAAGTATGAGTGGCAAAGACTTTCTCCCACTCTGTAGGCTCTCTCTTCGCATTGCTGTTAGTTTCCTTTTCTGAGAGAAAACTTTTTAGTTTGAATCAATCCCAGTTGTTGATTCTTGCTTTAATTTCTTGTGCTATGGGAGTCCTGTTAAGGAAGTCTGATCCTAGGCCGACATGTTGAAGATTTGGACCTACTTTTTCTTCTATAAGATGCAGGGTCTCTGGTCTGATTTCAAGGTCCTTGATCCATTGTGAGTTGAGTTTTGTGTAGGGTGAGAGATAGGGGTTTAGTTTTATTCTGTTGCATATGGATTTCCAGTTTTCCAAGCATCATATGTTGAAGATGCTATCTTTTCTCCATTACATATTTTTGGCACCTCTGTCTAGTATGAGAAAATTGTATTTATTTGGGTTTATATGGAGATTCCTCAGAAAGCTTGGAACAGAACCACCATTTGACCCAACTATCCCACTCGGCCTATACCCAAAGGACTTAAAATTAGCATACTACAGAGATGCAGCCACATCAATGTTCATAGTTGCTCAATTCACAATAACCAGATTGTGGAACCAACCTAGATGTCCTTCAATTGATGAATGGATAAAGAAACTGTGATTGATAAATAAATAAATAAATATATATATATATAAATATATATATATATATTATACACACACACAATGGAATATTACTCAGCCATAAAGAATAATAAAATTAGGGCATTTGCAGGCAAATGGATGAAATTGTAGAATATCATACTAAGTGAGATAAGTCAATCTCAAAAAAACCAAAGGACAAATGATCTTGCTGATAAGTGGATAATGACACATAACAGGGGGTGGGAGGGGGCAAGAATGGAGGAAGGAGGGACTGTATAGAGGGAAAAGAGGGGTGGGAGGGGTGGGGGGAAGGAAAAAATAACAGAATGAATCAAACACCATTACCCTATGTAAATGTATGATTACACAAATGGTATGCCTCTACTTCATGTACAGACAGAAACAACATGTATCCCATTTGTTTACAATAAAAATATATTTTTTTTTAAAAAGGTGGCATAAGGATAATTCAACAGGACCTGAGCATTTACATGTGATGTCATTGTGGTGGCACACGTGAGGATGTCCCTTTAAACTTGTCCCCTTTAAAATAAACATATCTTTTTTTTTTTTTTTTTTTAATGGTAAAATAAGATACTTTTATTGCTTTGGAATATTTAAATTGAGAACAGTCATGACATGGTCAAGATCAGGATATTCTCATAAAGTAAATCATATGAGGATTGGTACCTGATTCACAGGGCCTGAAATTATCATAGGCTGAGTTGGAGAGGTGTTTCTCAAACTCTTGTGCATGAGAATCACTTGGAGGGCTTATTAACGAGTTGCTGGGCCCCACTCCCAGAGCTTCCAGTTCAGTAGGTTTTGAGAGATGTCTTTAACAATTTCCCAGCTGATACTGATGCTTTTGGTCCACAGAGTGTGCTCTGAGAACCAATGAGTAAGAGTACAGACTAAAGACAAACCATAATAATGGTTGTTATGTATGGAATGTGCACCTGACTGAAATCCATAACATTTAAATAAATCACCAAGGATACTTTGCATTAACTTCAAAGTTCAATACAAACGACCTGGCTCTGTGCCTGGTTTCCAGTTATGGGTACAAGGGAATCTTCAGTAAATATCACCTCCTTACAAGACAGGTTTAGACATGTGACTTTAAGCCTCTTTTGAACACAAGGGAATCTATTTATTATATAATTTTCTAATTTGAAATCATGAAAGGCAGGCAGGCTTAGAATAAAATTATAATTAAAAACTCTTTATCCAAGTTACCATTTAAACAGGATTCGTATTAAGAAATCTTATGTTCTGCCCACTTTCTTCAATAACACAGTGCCCTCTAATGAGCTACTTAATGTGAGACATATTTCATAACACTGGTTGCTAAGGAGACTCCACTGATACCCTGGACAAGCTCATGTGTCCCCTCTCCCTTTCTGCTACAAGAACAACTCGGGTTATAAGTTGAGGACATGATGCTGGAGAAGTAGAGGCTAAGATCTGAAGTGATGGTAAGTTCTCTCTATATTCCATTACCAGTAGAAGTACGTAAGGTCAAATGATAAAACTTAGGCTTGAAGGGATATTAGCTTCCAAAAGCAGCCAGTATATCCTTCCTTGCATAAATACAAATGAAAGGCCAAAGCAGACTTGACATCTACCTGCCAGCTCCAAGAGCCACCTATTTCTGACTTCATCTGAGTCATAAGATTCTGTAAAAAAAGAATTTCTGCTATTCTTTAGAAAACTGTTCTTCCTCCTAGCCCTGAATCAGGTAAGAAGTTTCTTCACATGGAGTTCTAGAATGTGGGACTTTAGAATCAACTGAAGTTTCCTAAGATCTTCTATTTGTTGTTTCTCTTCCAGTACTGTGCCATTGATTCTTGCATAAAATTCTGAAATGCTGGCTCTTCATGGCTTTCCTCTGTAACTCTGTGGTCAATGTCATCAGTATCACTGTCAGCTTCCTCATCCTCTTCATCCAAGGTTCCTCGAGTCAGGATTAAGTCAGAGGGGTCCAACGCAGGAGATACGCTCTCTTTGGCAGTGCCTGTGTCCAAGGCTACAGAGCCCATATCTTTCCGAAGGCGGTCCCGTTGTTCTTTCTGCTGTTCACTCTGTGCACTGGCCAATGATTTCTTCAGACGTTCATATTCAGGACGATACTCCCTTTCGTATTCTTCTGCAGCACTGGTGACTTGCACAAAGAGTTCATCGAAGCCAGTGCCCACAACAGCAGAGACACCCACCACCCTGAGTGAGCTGTAAAACTCATCTAATACCAGGCTCATTGAACGAGTCAGGTTACTGACGTATGTAGTTTCTTGATTCAAGGCATCTTGGAAAGCCTCAAAATCCTGCATCCATTCCACTGCAAAGCTGTGATCAATGATGTCAGTTTTGTTCATGACCACAATGAAAGGAAGTTTGGTTTTGTACAAGATGCTGCAGGCATACAGCATATTTGACATGAAGGTCACTGGATTAGTACTTCTTGATGTGTCTATTACATAGATGACAACTGTTGGGAATGAAGATGCCAGGGCCTCAGTAATGATTGTCCCAGAAGCAGACCAGGTGAATACCTCAATCTGTCCAGGTGTGTCGATCAAGACATATTTAGATGTGTTCTGAGCCTTCTCAATAAATTTCATGACCTGATCAAACCTGGTAGCAAAGAGATTGAGAGATGTCACTATGCCACCGTTGGGCCCAAGACCATATTGTTTCATTACTTCTTTATACTTCACAGTGTCACGAATATCGATATTGGCAGGAAAGGGGACTTCGTGTACAGCTGGGTCCAAGTTGATCACGTAAGGTGGAGAGCTTTGCCTATGCAGGTGTCCCGTGAGCCTCAAGACCATGCCGTATATGTCACCTGTACAAAGGTGGTTTTCCCGGAACCCACCATTCCCAACACCAACAGACACACAGGGAGCTGAGATGCTCCCGAAGCCCCGGGCTCCGCCGCAGCCACGGGCGCCGCCATCTTCCCTAAACATATCTTTTAATAGAAAAAAAAAAAAAAAAAGTAGGCCCAAATCTTCACCATGTTGGCTTAAGATCTGACTTCCTTAACAAGACTCCTAAAGTGCAAGAAATAAAATCAAAAATCAGTAAATGGAATGGATTCAAACTAAAAAGCTTCTTCTCAGCAAAGGGAACAATCAATAACATGAAGAGAGAGTCTACAGAATGGGAGAAAATCTTTCCCACATGCACCTCAGATAGAGAATGATATATAAAGAACTCCAAAAGCTTAATACCAAAAAAAAAAAAAACCCACTCAATAAATGAGCTAAGAAACTGAACAGACACTTCACAGATGAAGAAATACAATCGATCAACAAATGAAAAAGTGTTCAACATCTCCAGCAATTAGAGAAATGCAAGTCAAAACTACTCTACGATTTCATCTCACTCTAATCAGAATGGCAATTATCGAGAATACAAATAATAAATGTTGGCAAGGACATGGGGGAAAAGGTACGCTCATACATTGCTGGTGGGAATGCAAATTGGTGCAACCACTCTGGAAAGCAGTGTGGAGATTCCTCAAAAAACTTGGAATGGACCCACCATTTGACCCAGCTATCCAACTCCTTGGTTTATACCCAAAGGACTTAAAATCAGCGTATTAAAGTGATGTAGTCACATCAATGTTTATAGCAGCTCATCTCATAATAGCTAAACTATGGAACCAACCTAGGTGCCCTTCAACAGATGAATGAATATATATATAATATATATATATATATATATATATATCTCACATTTTTATGTATATCTCACATTTTATATATACATATATATATATGTACACACATACGTGTGCGTGTGCGATAGAATATTACTCAGCCTTAAAGAAGAATGAAATTATGGCATTTTCAGGTAAATGGATAGAGCTGGAGAATATCATGCTAAGCAAAATAAGCCAATCCCCAAAATCTAAAGGTCAAATGTTTTCTCTGATATGCAGACACTAATTCATAATAAGGTGGGGGAAGTGGATTAGGGAAGAATAGAGTTACTTTAGATTAGGTAGAGGGGAGTGCAGGGAGGAGAAAGGTAAAGGGGTAGAAAGGATAGTAGAATGAATCAAACATTATTACCCTATGTACATATAACTACATGACCTGTGCGATACTATATTATGTACAACCAGAAAAATGAGAAATTATACTACATTTATATATGGTGTTTCAAAGTGTATTCTACTGTCATGTATAACCAATTAGAACAAATTTAAAAATTAAAAAAATAAAATAAAATCCCCCTGTGCCACATGATGGGCAGGATCACAGCCTCTGGGATAGGAGTCTCCTGTGCTTCTCCTTTGCTCGCAAAGCAATAAAATCTCTTTTTCTTTTTTCTCAAAAACAAAAAGAACAAAACAAAACAAAACAAAAGCTCTTCCCTACCTCAAAAACAAACATATAAAAAAAAAAGAATAGAACAAGCAACAATAAAATTAATATTGTGGGCTGGGGAGATAGCTCAGTTGGTTGAGTGCTTACCTTGCAAGCACAAGGCCCTGGGTTCAAGCCCCAGCACCACAAAAAAATAAAATGAAATAAATAAAAATAAAAATAAATAAAATTAATATTGTTTAAGGCTATGTTGGTGACAAAACTATAATGAGAAAAAGACACTTGGGTATTTTCAACATGAAGAAATGAAGTGTTAGGTTTCTATATTTTGTTTTGTTGTCCATAAGATTTTTTAAAAAAATAAAATTAAGCCAATAAAAAAAAAAAATAGCTAGAAGAGAGGACTTTGTTCCCAGCAGAAAGAAATGATGAACATGTGAGTCGACAGATATGCTAATTACCCTACTTTGTCACTACAGACTGTACAGATGTATGAAAATATCAGGCTATATTCATAAATATGGGTTAGTATACATCAATAAAAATTTTAATTTTAAAAGCTAAACTTTAAGAGCTGACCCTTCTTAAGATTATGTTATTAAAAGAAAATGGACTATACACTATAACAATGCCAGGAACTGTTCGAAGATGCCATGATCAGGCCAAGAAAGTCAGGTGGTTCTTAAATTTGAGCATGCGTTGGAATCAATGGGAAGTTTGTTAAAACACAGAGATTCACGACTTGAAAACCACCATCCCTTCCTGGGCACAGTGGTGCACACCTGAAATCCCAGCCGCTTGGGAGGCTGAGGCAGGAGGAGTGTGTGTTCAAAGCCAGCCTCTCAGCAACTTAGGGAGGCCCTCAGCAACTCAGCAAGACCCTTTTTCTAAATAAAATATAAAAAGGACTGGGAATGTGGCTCAGTGGTTAAGCACCACTGGGTTCAATTCTTGGTACTAGGAAGAAAAAAAGAAAAGAGAAAGGAAGGAAGGAAGGGAGAGAGGAAGGGAGGAAGGGAGGGAGGAAGGAAGAAAGAAAATCACTGCCCCAGAAGTAGAATCCATAGAGCTGGAGTCCCACCAACAGGAGTTTTTAAACTTCACAGATGATTCCACCCAGAAGCCAAGGTAAGAATCACTAGTCCACAGGACCACTCAGCCTGGCCCACGTCCAAGGAGATTCCTCCAGCACAAAACGTGTGAGCACAGAGAAAAGGAAAATACTCAGAAACATCTAGAAATCTGGCTGGGCATGGTAGTTCACACCTATAACCCCAGCCCTTGAGAGGCTGAGGCAGGAGGATCACTTGAGCTCAGGAGTTGGAAGACCACCCTGGGCAACAGAGTGAAACTTACAATTAAAAAAAAAAAAAATCAAGGAAACTTATTTGTGAGCATAGAGTGAGAGAGAGGTTCTCAAAAGAAGATTCCAGAGAAGAGAGGACAATAAAATTCCATAATCTGTAGAATGGGAACCATCCAAGGCCCAGAGAGTTTAAGTAACTTGCCCAAAGTTACAGAGCTGTTCGGGGTGGAATCATGATTTGCAGCCAGCAGCCTGTCCCTACTGTGCCTGCTCCTAAACACCATCAGACACCTCTGCATGCCTCTCTACCTTCCACATGGGCACCTTCAGAAACCAGCTACTGCCTTGAACATGATTAGACATATTTCTCATTACTATCAGAGAATTACAGAGAAGGATCTTTAACAACATCTATTGTGTTAAATGCATACTCTGAATATTCGAAGCACGTAGTATTGTAAGAGATGACATTTTTCTTATCTGATCACATGTTGACAGTCACAGAAGATGACACCAAGGTACAAGTGATTCTTTTTCATACCTAAATTCTATGGAAAATAACAATAACACACACACACACACAGAAAAATGGCATGTAAAAATCTCAACAAACCATGACTTCTCCCATCCTGGAATATAATAATTTAATAAATGTTTCTTATGTGGATAGATCAAATTATCAAATTAGAAAAAGTTATGATAACGCTCACTGCTAGGAGGGAGAGGTCGTAGTGACTGCCCACCCGGGAAGGGGTGCGTGCATGTGTTGACATGCAGTTCCACCACCCACCCGGTGAGGAGCCTTAATGACCTCCTTCCTCTCCTTCACTCTGTATCCACACTTGTAGGCCATGCTCCCACAGAAAATGCAAGATGCTATTAAATTTTCACTTATAAAGAGGTACCCTGCATTATTCATAGAGTAAAAGATTTAAAACAACCTCAATGTCCAAAAGTAGTGAGTAGAGGAATGAATTATGGGATCCACACAATGGAACTTTTAATGACGGGGAGAAGACTCGTGTCATAAATAAAAGGAGGAAATAAAACTTCATATAAACCAAGATAGCAAATGTACAAAGCACATACGTGTATGTACAGAACAGCAGGAAATGTGCCCTAATGTTCGTGGCACCTTCTGTGCCTGTGGCAATGTGAGGAAGTTATTTTTGTCTTTATGCATATCAACAATCTTCAACCTTTCTACAATTTATAAAAGTCCTCCCTACTGGACGGGGTGGCTCACGCCTGTAATCCCAGCAGGTCAAGAGGCTGAGGCAGGAGGATCGCAAGTTCAAAGCCAGGCTCAGCAAATTAATGAGGCCCTAAGCAACTCAGTGAGACCCTTTCTCTACATAAACCATAAAACAGGGCTAGGGATGTGGTTCAGTGATTAACCCCTGGGTTCAATCCCAGGTATCAAAAAATAAAGTCATTCCTTTACAATAATACTTTTTAAAAGAAGAAAAAAGTAGATTTGTAATTTTATCATGTCACTTTCAACAAATGATACCACACAAAAAAAGACTAATTCATAAAATTTGCTCTTTCCTTTTCATGGACAAAACATATTTCTATTTAAAGTTTATTAATTCTGAGCTCACAGAAATATGCGCTTGACCCAATACCAAAACACTTCCAATTTTAGCACACCGATTGATATGGTAAGCAGTTTTCAAACTTGCACCTGTCTGCAATAGATTTTCTTTTTCAAACAAAGGCTTAAATAGAATAGCAATATATAAAATGAAGACATATTGCAGCCATTCAAACTTGCGGGTAGCACTCCGAGTATCAAAGCCACCAGGCTCTTTCTTCTCTCACTGCAAGGATATTCCAGGGGACCTCTTGGCCCTTGGAAAGCAACTCAGAGGCCACCATATGGGAAACTTTGCAACTAAAAACAGTTTCTACAATTCTCAAAGCTCAAACCAGGGTTTTCTCTAACGGGGTGGTGAAGAATAATTGTGAGTTGCTCGGAGTGACAGGTTTTGAGCTTGTGCTTAAGAGCTGCACGGTGTCCCACTGGGTTTGTGATCATAGTTTTTTCGAATCTGTCCACTCTCACCTTAAAGGTTCATGGTGCCTGAGGAATGGATCAATGCACTGGGAAAGATGCTAAGGCTTAGTCTGTAAAAGATTCTTTGGACTTTCAAAAAATACTTACATTTCATACTATCACTGTGGCCATAGATACTCATGGGGATGCAAACTAGGCTACCTGGATTTTTATTGCACAGGTGGCTGGTTTGAAGCTCATTTTGATAAGACCCAACTTGAGCACTGTTTTTATTCCCCACTCCAGGGCAAAGATATCTAAACTGTGTCCCCTAGAGTCCCACTGTGTCTGGGGGTGCAGGGGGTACCTGGGCACAGCTGCAGGGGAACTGGGAATGGTAGGATGTAGAAGTGCCTCTATGCCTCTCCTCTGTTCAGTGAGAGCAGCTCTACTCTGTCTTCAATGGTGGCATTTCACAGAGTATTTGACTTGCAGAAAGAGCACCACACATATAATTTTCTATTTGAAAACAATTACCTTAAGAGGCAACCATCTCTGTACATTACTGCTCACCAGAACTAACCTGTGAAGGGAAGAGAAGGTACTCCTATGACCCAGAAATTACCCCTGCTAACATTTTCTATAATAGTCAAGCTTATTTCCTTGTAGTCTTTTGAAAACATACAGACTTATCTATAATTTTTGATAAAATTTGAAGCATACCCTATAAATAAGTTTTTATTGTTTTTCAGTTAATATATCTTGGATATATGTTCATGCCATTAAATATAAATCTTGATGTTCAATCTAGAGAACTTCATTGGATGGGCTTATCATAAAGATGTCTACTCTAAAACTAATTTTCTAAACCACTGAGCACACAGGTGAAGTATTTTGTTGGGTCAGGAAGAGAAAGCCCTTTTCACTACCTAAAATCATGGTGTAAAGTTACTTACCAGATCTGACTTCACATAAAGCTGCCCCTGACTATGGACAGAGTAAATACAAAGACTTTTACAATCATCATTATGAACAGTTATTTCCGATCAACAATCAGTGCCTCAGCAATTGGATAACTCCAGGTAAATGGTGGAACCACTCATTGTTTCCTTAGGCACAGCTCCTACCAGCTACTCCTGTCAAATCTTATACTTCATAACACAGAAGTGTTGAGTATCTGTTGAGCAGGGATGACCCTAAGTGCACTCACACAAATGACAGTCACTTGACTCCTTGCCGGTCCTCAGATCTCTTGCCTCTCTACCATTTTTAAGATGCTGGTGCATCAACCTATAGAAGCATCTTGACAGAATATTAGGTATTAGAGGGAAACAATATCTGCAAAAAAACACTACTTCAGCACTGGCATGTTTTCTGAGCAATGATTTTCAAAATTCCATTCAAAATGACAATGATCAAGTCTACTCAAATAACCACCAAAGGGCTCTCAATGGGGACCTCTTCAGTACAATGTTCCTGGACTGAACCCTCTGGATATAATACTCAAGCACCTCAGGAGGTATTGGCTTAACGGATGATAACACTTGGGTATTTTAAGTGAAATGGTATCAACACAAAGGCAAAGAGAATCAGGCCACCTGAGCAGTACCAGTCACCACTGGGCGCTGAAAACTCACTCATCAAACAAAACATGGCACTGCCTTGCTTGAAACCCCCCACTGGCACTCCAATGGCATGCAGAAGGAACAGCAGTGACAAGATGACAAGGATGAACTTTTGGTGTAAGAAACAGAAAGAAGGCTGGAGTGGCTGATATAGAGAAAAGGAGAGGGTGGATAAGCAGAAGTGAGAAGGGAGAATTTTAAGGAGCCAGAGCACATGGACTTACAGGACGTAGTGAAGTGCTGGTTTTATTTTAAGTGAGCTAGAAAACCACTCTGTTAAGACTTTAGGGACTCTTGAAAATGGACTAAAAATATTTTGCATTTTGAAATGGGGATGAGCTTTTGGGAACTAGGGATGGAATGTTATGGTTTAGATATGAGGTATCCCCTAAAATCTCATGTGTGAGACAATGCAGGAAGGTTCACAGGTGAAATGATTACATGATGAGAGTTTTAACCCAATGGGATTAACTAGGTGGTAACTTTAGGCAGGTAGGAGGTAACTGGAGGAGATCAGCTACTGGGGACATGTCTTTGGGGTTTATATTTTGACCCTGCTGAAATGGAGCTCTCTCTGCTTCCTGGTTGCCATGTCCTGAGCTGCTTTCCTCTGCCATGATGTGCCTCACCTCGGGGCCCAGTGCTGTAGATTCAACCATCTATGGACTGAGACCTCTGAAACCATGAGCCCAGAATAAACTTTTCCTCCTCTAATTGTTATTGTGGGGTCTTTTGGTCATAGCAGTGAAATATCTGACAAAATCTGATGTATGTTTTTAAAGTACAGCTTGAGCTTCCCTGTAGACAATGACTTGTAGGAATGTGCCAAGTGTTTAATCACATTTAAGATACATTCATGGCCTGGGGTTATGGCTCAGTGGTAGAGTGTTTGCCCAGCATGTGTGAGGCACTGGGTTTGATCCTCAGCACCACATAAAAATAAATAAATAAAATAAAGGTATTGTGTTCAATATACAACTAAAAATATAAAGGTATTTTATATATATACATATATATATATATATATATACACACACACACACACACACACACACACACACATATATATCAAACATTCATTCCTGAGCCTGGCCGTGGCACACACCTGTAATCCCAATGGCTCAGGAGGCTGAGGCAGGAGAATCATGAATTCAAAGCCATCCTCAGCAACTTAGTTAGGCCCTAAGCAATTCAGCAAGATCTTGTCTTTAATAAATACAATATTAAAAGGGGCTGGGGATGTGGCTCAATGGTTCAGTGCCCCTGAGTTCAATCCCTGACACACACACAAAAAAAAATTCATTCCTAACTTTCTAATGGCTTTGAGGGACACCCAGCCCCTCTCTTTTCCTGGGAAGCTGTCTTATAAATATGCAGCATTGGTTACCAAATGGAATGAGATCCAAAATAAGGCTGCTTTAGTACAAAATCCATCCTTGTTTTTAGAGGATCCAAGAATGATTCAGACTTCACCCATTCATGCATCTGAAAACTATGTACAGAGCACCTATTATAAGCAGCTACCATTATTATTAAGCAGATTACACCTGATTGCATATATAGATCTTATTACCTTAATAAGTAAGAAGGTCTTACTAAAGCAGTAGTCTTATTTTGTACATTTTATTACGGTAATAACACAGGTTAATGCTGATAATAGCAATGGTGGTTTCCACTAATGGCTTGATGGCTGATTTCTGCATTCCCTCACCTGGGTCAGCAGAGTTTTCTCTTCATGCTGGTCTCTCTCCTGCAAGCATCAGAAAGGGGATTAAACCAGAATGCAGTGGATGGGAAACTGGGGAGAGTCTGAACAGAAAAGAGTCATTTTCAAGTGGACAATGTCAGCTTGGCCACTAATGATGGAGGATTTTAAAGAAAGAGGACAACTCAAACTTCCATGCAGCCTCTTAGTATTAATTCTGGAACATCTGAGCTGGTGTTGGCAAAGGAGCATGGTTCAATGGCTCTGCACAATGGTCCCATTCTCTTACCCTCTCATTACTTTCCTTTTCCAGATATTCTATTTTCAAGGAGAGAAAACTTTGCTTAAAGAATGCCCCTAAGGAGCTGGTGTTGTGGCTCAGTGGTAGAGCACTTGCCCAGCACATGTGAGGCACTGGGTTTGATCCTCAGCACCATGTAAAAATAAATAAATAAAATGAAGGCACCGGGTCCATCTACAACTAAAAAAAAAAAAAAAAAAAATCTGTTTATTAAAAAACAAAAAAAGAATGCACCTAAGTTCCTGCGTTGATCTTAGCCCAGCACAATTTTTAAACATGATGGCCACACCTGCTATCCACTTCCATTTCTGTTTCTATAGAAGTTGATTCAGTTCTATCTGTAAAAGTACACACCTAGGAGATTCACACCTGCTATCCACTTCCATTTCTGTTTCTATAGAAGTTGATTCAGTTTTATCTGTAAAAGTACACACCTAGGAGATTCTCTGCGTAGAAATTAAGGAATCCAGAGAGGACTGGATTAGCAGGGAATCACCTCAATATCTTTTCACATGAAAATCACAATCAAGTACGAGAGTAAAGGTACAAGGGCCTCTGTGACAGTCTCCATCATCTGTATTTTTGTGTCATAGGAGACCTAACAAACAGAAGATAAGCATTTGTCATTGGCTTTCCTGGGTATGATTTAATCCCTGTCCTTGCCACCTCTGACCCCTTGATGTGTGGCATCAGCCTCTACGATGCCCTGCACTGAATAAAAACTTTGCAGAGTCCACCTTTCAGGTACGCACAGTCACCACTTAAAACTCAATGCTGCTCTCAGCTCAAAGGCAGATCTACCAGCCTCCCCACCACTGATCATGGGGAGAGGTGAGGTGCAATGGAATGCCACAGTGTTTGACACCTCTTCTTACTAGGAACTCATTATTCATTACCGACATGTTGTACACACACACAGTGGAGAATGACAGACGAGGTTCCTGACTCCAGGAGCTGACATTCCAATAGGGGTTAATTAAAAGAGAGAGGCCAAGGATGAAATATGAAAACAAAATGAATGAACATGGGCATTTTATAAACTTCAGTACAAAAAAAAAATAATGTATAGATATTCTAAGGGTGGAGTGCTGGGGATGCAGCTCAGTGGGAGAGTGCTTCACTAACACCTAGAAGGACCTGTACATCCCCAGTACTACACATAGACACACACACACACACACACACACACACACACACACAAGATACTGTCAGGGTTAAACAAAGGGGTTATGGATATGAATTCAGAAAAAAGGGAGTTCAGCCAGCTCTCCAGATTCCAGATCCACTAGTTCCCCATCTACAGATTTTATCGACTGTGAATTTAAATTATCTGGGGAAAAAAACTGCATCTGTAACATATATGTAGATATTTTTTTCTTGTCATATTGGTGTGCTATACCATTCAATATACTACACATACTAAACAATATACTATAATATACCATAATAGCAATATACTATAGTAACTACACAGTATTTACATTGCATCATTATTATAAATTGAGAGATGATTTAAAGTATAAAGGAGGATTATGTAGGTTCTAAGCAAATACTACACTGTTTTATATAAAAACTTGAGCATCTTCAAATTTTAATCCTGGACAGATACCAAGAGATGATGGTATCAGTTTCTAAAGATTTTGTAACAATTATCATAAACAGGGTGGTTTAAAACAACAGAAATATATTTTCCCAAGTTCTGGAGGACAGAGGTCTAAAAATCACTTTTGGTAGGATCTACAGCCTCCAGGGCAGCCTCTTTCCTGGCCTCTCTGCAACTCTGGTGGCCCCGGAATTGCTTGGCCTCCAGGAGGTTCAATGACAGCCTAACTTCAGTCTCTCTTCCTGTCATCACATGGCCACCTTCTCCAGTATGTCTCTGCCCAAATTTCCCTCATCTTTTAAGAACACTAGTGACTGGATTATGGGCAGTCCTGATGGGCTATCCTTTACTTCTGCATTTGAAAAGACCTTCCTTCCAAGTAAAGCTGCATTAGGACTTGAACATATCTTTTTGGGGGGAAGGGGGTTCATGACTCTACCCAGAGCAAGTGGGCAGAAGAGCACTCCCTGAGGTGATAGTTGAGTCAAGCTCCACAGTGGCAGAGAGCAATCAACCACGCTGTGATTTAGGTGAAGGGCTAGGAAAGAGCAAATGCAGCTGTCCTCCACCCACAGGCAGATGCTGAGACAAGTTCTCGAGAATGAGAAATATACTTTAGGATGCCACCAGTCATTCGAAAGAAGAAAATGAAGGATGCCAGGCATGGTGGTGCACACCTGTAATCCCAGGTACTTAGGAGGCTGAGGCAGGAGAATCACAAGTTCAAGACCAGTTCAGTGAGGCCCTAAGCAAGACCTTGTCTCAAATTAAAAAAAAAAAAAAAAAGAAAAAAGAAATAGAAAGGACTAAGGATGTGGCTCAGAGGTAAAACACCCCTGGGTTCAATTCCCAGCACCAAAAAAAAAAAAAAAGAAAAGAAAAATGAGAAAAGAAAAGTGACAATAAAATAATCATGAATGTGGGGACACACCTGTGCTCACAGGGCCCTACAACAGTATTACATGCAATAGTTAAGCTGAAATTCACATGAACCAATCAGGGAATGGTACCAGAAACCAAAATATGTCCATTCTGCAGACATCTAAATTGTTTTTTATGAAGACAATGCAGAAGAAGTGGGAAATGCTCATAAAATGCTAGATGAAAAAGTAGGATACACTTTCAGATATTTTTGAAATCATTTGAAAATATAAATTTTTACAATCATGCAAGTACAGACACACATATTTCTCAGAGTATTAAGTATCAAAATTGCCATCATGTTATCATTGTGGTTGTTAAGATAGATTATGTGTGTGTATGTGCGTGTGTGTGTGTGTGTGTGTGTGTGTGTGTTTTGTCCTCTCATTTCTAGATCAGTAACACTTTTTCTGAAAAATAATTTTTGTAGAAAAAAAAGTTATGAAATGCTCAAAAAAATAAAATCATCTACATACTATGAGGCCTACCTAATCCCAATGCCTTTCTGTATCTGCTCCAGGTTTATAGTCCAAGGGGAAAAAAATTATAGATACAATTGAAGTTTCCCTTACAAAGGTGATGTTTTAAAACCAAGCAGGCAGGCAAAGAAGAATCTCACATGACATTCTTAAGACAACACGGCCTTGCGAAGTGAATGCAGTTGCCATCAGATTTATGAAACAGAGAGGGAAAGTTCCCACTGCCATTGAAATCATCGCTTGACAAGGAAAACTATTCATTCCTGGAATAAAACAGCATTCCCTCTACCAGGAGAAACATTATATACTATTCCATTTTCAACATTTTAAAATGTGTTGCAAGCCCACAAAATGATAGGCTGTGTTTATGTTCTTAGCAGCAGCAGATTCAGAGTTAGGCTGAAAAGACACTGTGGCTTGTCATCACAAGTGTTAACCAGCAGTCTTGCAAACTAAAGCATGAGGTTTGTGACCAGGGTAAATTTTCTTTGCACTTTGATTAAAAATAAAAAAATTCATGGCAAATGCATATCATCTTCAAAGTACCCTCTTCTCTAAACTTGCCCACCAAAAATGTCAGTAGCAAAGCAAATCAGTCTCACCTGGTAAAACAACAAAATATCTCTTTTTAGGTTGAGGGGGCACTGCATTTTAGCTCTCAGTCATAAGGTGAAAAGGTCCAGTGAGCCCCCTTCTTGGGTTCCCAAGTCTAAGAATTTTGGTTTTGATAAATTTGCATTCAAGTAAAACAGTGCATTGTTTTTTGCTTATTTTTCCAAACATGACTCAAGCAACTTTTTATACAATTCTGGGCATCGTAAAGCCACTTTCATAAAATCAATGAATCCAAATATAAATGTTTCAGAAACACATTAAAGAGAATGACTCTACAAATTTCTCTCAGTCCCAGGATGGCCAGGATTCAATGCCTCAGGTCGATCCCTATTAGACTGAGGGACTTTGGCAACTTGTGAACCACTTCAGTCTCAGGTTAGTTCATGTGAAAATTAGAGATAATCCTGGCCACTTCGCATATTGGGAGGTTCAAGTGAATTGCAGTGTAGGAAATTTCTTTGTAATTATGAAGTGTTATGAGAATATAACTAATTTTCACTCCTTCTAAAGGTGATGATAAAAAATCAGATAGAAGAAGGCTGTCCAGTTCCTTTCCCAAACCTTTTACAATCTGTTAAGCCTTACATATCAACAATGATCTTTATAAAACAAACGATTTTATAAAAATTATCTCATCAACAATGATTTTATAATAATAAATTGTTATCTTCTAGAAAGTAAAGGTCTTACCATCTCTTTGATGTCACGGTAGGATCAAATAGCATGAATCTAACATGCAACTTTCTGAAAGCCAGAACTTGTAGATAAAGAATTTCTAAACTCTATTCTCAATTGAGTTCCCTTCACACTCTTCAGCAAAGGAAAAGAAAAAGATACCAAATCAAGGGGGTTTTTTTTGTTTTTTATTTTCAGAGATGAACTTTGGGAAAGTTGAATCAAGAAAAAACTTCTTTAAAATTGAAGGCTTTTCCACCAACCTGATGCATGATTTAAAATGGCAGAAAATACACGTTTGAGTGAATCCTTTCTCAAAGCCACCGACTCCTGTCGTTCTCACTTGGTCTGACATGACCACCTCTGCTCAGTGTCATCTTGGAGTTTTCTTTCTGGATCAGGGTCATTTTAAAAACGTATGCAACGTGAGGCACTTTGCTTTTTCATCAAGTCCCATACTCCTTCATATCCAACCCTCTGGTCAGGAGTGACATGCGTCTATTATCAATGACCTAATTCGCCTACAAAGGTCAACAGTTTGCCACTCCTGCCAGTATTCAAAACAATGTGCTGTGGGCTCTAGGTATATTAGCCCTAAGAAAAGTTACAAAAATACATCGTTGCACATCGGCATCTTTAGAAAAAGCAATTACCTGCTGACAACAATGAAGGGAAGCTCACAACTGGATATATAAGCTCTAAATGTGTTTATTAAATATTGATCTCAGCATCCATTCCAAAAATCATGTTTTTGCAAATAACTTACAGGAGAATGCTCACAATGTAATGATACAGGAGAAGAAAAACAGAAGAAACACTGTATTTTATTTTTAAGAGAACTATTATTTACTGAATCCCTATATGCCAGGTACTATTTTAGATGCTGGGGGGACCCCATAGTGGACAAGTTTATAGTAATAAACCAATTTTGTTTTAAATGAAGAGGGTGATAAAATAGCTCACATTGGACACAACATTCCTGGGTCTGACAGGTTTGTGTTATAATAGTGTAAGGAAAGTACAAACACATCAGTTTTACATATGAGGAAACTGAGGCCTAGATTAAGTGATCTACCCAACACCATGGAGGCACAGGCTCAGAGCTAGATCCAGAACCCAGATTTTCTCTCTCTTACCTAAGAGTTCTACCCTGTTGAATGTTCACTCTGTCGTACCGGCAGAGAAAGTCAGCTATAGCCTCCCCAACCCACTACCCACAAGTTTAAAATCATCCATTTGATTTTTCAACCTGAGCAAAAATGGAACCCATGTGAGAACAGCAAGATGCAAACATACTCCTAAAAGTTATATCCGTGTTGACTCCTTCAGGCCTTTCTTCAATAAACAAAATGCTAAAGAGCCATTCCCATAAACTCTGGCACCTACTCAAAATAATGTCTTGTGTATTTAATTCCTTCTACTGTGCTTCTCTTTTGCCCTCCAAATTTCCTGAGACAAAATCCCAACAGCCCAAGATTCACTTGTGTCTCTTTTACTAATATTCTAAGTTACTAACAAGGATCACATTTTTTTCTCTCTTCAGATAAATCCACGTAAGTCTTCAAATGATAGCATGTTGGAAAAAGAAGGCAGTCCTGGGCATTTTGTGTTGGTTGAAATCTAATAGCATATTGTGTGATGTTAGCTGCCAGAGCAGACAAACCCTGAAATCTCAGTGACCGGACAGAATAGAAATTCAATTGCTACTCAGGGAAAGCCTAATGCTGGGGAGGTCTCAGGACCTTCAACATGACCCTCTGTGCATCAAGGCTGGCTCCCTCTGCTTTTTGGTGGATCTACCCTCCACGAACCCTTAAAGTCTTCTCCATTCAGAGGTCAAATGAAAACAGATGATGGAGAAGGCAAGTCTGTTTCCTAATCTCTTCAGGTATGGACACATACCACTTCCACTCGTGCTCTATCAGTCAGAACCAGACTTACAGTCCTGTCTGATGCAAAGGGTGCTGGGAAATGTAGTCCTGGCTGGGAAACTACCTACCAGCTCCAAGAGGGCCATGAGTCTTTGGAAGTCAGGTGATGTATTGTCCTACCACCTAGTCAGATGGGATGGAAAATCAAAATGGATAGGTCAAAAAATAATCCCACCTAGGAAAGAAAAGTGAAAAATAGAAATCAAAATAAAGCCTGAAAGAAATCAAAATTAAGACACATCTTTCAGGAGGATGTCAGAGCATTGGGGAAGAAAGAATGGCTTGATCACTTGGAAAGGTAACATGGAAGGAAGGCAAGAAAAAAGATTCAGAATCAAAATTGTTTGAAAAGGGAGAACAGCTGAGATCCTCACAGCTTCCATCAATAACATGCCAAAGGAAAACAGTTCCATTTAAAATGGAACTGTTAAATGTAAAATGATGTCCTGTTTTCAAAAACTGTATGTCATGTTAGAAACTGAGAAGTGGCACACATTTAATTGCTGTTTTGTCAGAAGCACTAATTCCCTTGATTGCCATTGTGAAAACAAAACTACTGAAGAAAATCTTTTTTAAAGGCCCTCAAAGAAAAATTAATATTCATACACAGCTGTCCATTTGAAACCACACACGGTTGAAGTCAATTATTAGCATGGCCGGAAAAGTTTCAGCAAGTGGCCTCATGTTGAGATTTTCTCACGTCAGCCCTTCCCTCTTAAATAAACTCACTGGGCATGAATGGAAGATGAGGTAACTTGGAAAACCAAGTTCTCGTATGTAAGGAGGACTCCATTCTGGAGGCACAAAGCATCTGGACCTGGGTTTTCTCCAGTTAAACAAGGAGAATTTAAATACTTTAAACCCTCATGCTTCCCAGAGATCAGGTTTTGTGAGCCACTAATCTGACTCTTACAGGTGGAAAGCAATTTTGTCAACACCTGATTTAATCCATTCCCCATTTCCCAGATAAATAAATGGAGGCTTTTAGGGGTTGGGGTTGTGGCTCAGTGGTAGAGCACTTGCCTAGCATGTGTAAGGCACTGGGTTCAATCCTCAGCACCACATAAAAATAAAATAAGTAAAATAAAGGCATTGTGTCCATTTACAACAACAAAAATTTTTTTTTTAAATGAATGGAGGCTTTGAGAGGTTAGTATGACTTGGCCAAATGACAGAAACTGTTAGTGGTAAAAACACATCTGGAACTTGGTTGGTTGAACAGCCGCTGTCTATTAAACAACTGCACCCACGTTAGCCTCGCCTTTAGACCTCCCCAGCTTGCAAATGGTTCATTAGCTCGTTGAGAAGACAGATTGATCTCCATTATTGACAGGTCTATGAGAATAGTGACAAGATACCAGGCAATGGGCCAGGAAGGGGAAGAGAGAGCTCGGAAGCAGTTTCTGCCACAGAAGGCCCAGAGCTTCCAGGAGCACACAGGCCCAGAGATGTCAAGTGTCAGCTAACTTGTGATGCCCTACTAATTGTTCTGTCTGGTCTTTTGACTTCGTCCCTGCATTAAATGGACTCTAACTCTGTTCTGATCCTGGGATTCTTCCTGATACCATGGTCTGAAAAATCAATCTCTGTTTAATCTGTGATTTCGCTACATTCCTCCCTCCACTTCAAAAAGCTTTTCTGAGTGAGGAGCCAATTGTCTGTTCTAAGAAAGTAACTGGTGGATCCCATATATGTTTTGCTTTTGAGGGATGCACAGAACACTGGAGAAGAGATGTACAGAAATATGCCATGATATCATCACAGACAGACCCTGTGATTTTTCCTATAAACCCTAAAGTTGAAGTACAGGTCTTGTCCAAGTTGCTCAACAGAAAGGCAATACTCAGCATCTGGAACCACACAGGACACCCATTCACCTCCTGAGGATTTTAGGTTCCAAAGTGGGAACTCACACAGTGTGCTATAAAGTCATCTACGTTAAGAGTGGCCTGCAGTCCAACAGCCCGAGTGTTATCTTGGAACTTGTGAAAAGTACACAGTCTCCACACCTGCTGCAGGTCCAGTGAATGGTGCTACACATTTTAACAAACACCCCCAGTGTCCATTTGAATCAAAGTGGTGAATGCTATCCTTGAGGACTTTGGAATATTATGAGTACAACCAACAGTGTCTAAGAGGGTCATAACAATACAAGTCATTGACAAGCCATGTTTATTAAATAAATTTTATTTTAAAACAGTTTTGTACTACAGAAAAAAAAATCACAGAGATAGTACAAAGCATTCTTACGCACCCTCTGCTCTTATTTTTTTCCACATTTTTTACTGGTGCATTATGATTGTACACATTGATGGGATCTATTGTTACATATTCATACGTGCACACAAGATAACAACATCATTTGTGCAGTATCACTCCCCAGCTCTTCCCCCTCTCCATCCCTGCCTTTGGGCCTTGGTCCCTTTTTTCTACTGATCTCCCTCTCATTTTTAGGAGATGCACCCCAAGTTTGTTTTCCTTTTTCCTCTCTAGTTTCCACATATGACAGAAAACATAACACCCTTAGCTTTCTGAGTTTGACTTATTGCACTTAACATGATGGTCTCTAGTTCCTGCATTTTGACAAGAAATCAAAGAAAATAACAAGGTACAAACTGTGTCTTGAATTTAGTAGCTTCCTGCAAAATACCATAATTTTCCTGCAAATGCCATAAGTTCATTTTTCTTTATGGCTGAATAAAACTCCATTGTGTATCTGTACCACATTTTCTTTATCCATTCATCCACTGATGGACACCTAGGCTGGTTCCACATTTTGGCTATTGTGTATTATGCTGCTGTAAACATAAAAGTATGCACCTATCACTATAGTAGGATGACTTTGATTCTCCAGCATAAATACCAACATGTGATACAACTGTTGACCTGTGTTTTTTATTCTTTCCTTGTTGTTTTTTTCATTCCTAATGTTTCATATTTCTTTCTTTTATCATATTCTTTCGGTATGAAGAAATTTCCTCATTCTTTTGACTACTGGTGACAAATTATCTTAGAACATCTTCATTTCAACTTCATTCTGGAAGAGTATTTCTGCTGGATATAGAATTCTGAGTTGACAGTTTTTCTTTCATTCTTTGAAAAGTGTTGTGCCTGTTCCCTTGGGCCTGCATGGTTTCTGGTGGGAAACCTACTATCGTTTGTATTGTGATCCTCTGTGGAAAATGGGCCATTTCTCTCTTGATACTTTCAAGATTTTTTTCTCTTCTGAACATTGATTATGATATATCTTGATGTGAATTTCTTTGGGTTCATCCTGTTTGGGGTTGCTCAGCTTCTTGAATCTGTAGATTAGTATCTTTCACCAGATTTGGGAAGTTTTCAACCACTATTTCTCTGAACACTTTCTCAGCTCCACACCCTTTCTGCTGCCCTTCTTGAATTCCAATAACACAAATAAAGGAAAAAATGTTCCATATCTTTAGCAATTAGAGAAATTCAAATCTAAACTACTCTAAGATTTCATCTCATCCCAGTCAGAATGGCAATTCTCAAGAATACAAGCAACAATCAATGTTGGCAAGGATGTGAGGGAAAAGGTACACTCATACATTGCTGGTGGGAACACAAACTGGTGCAACCACTATGGAAAGCAGTGTGGAGATTCCTCAGAAAACTTGGAATGGACACACCATTTGACCCATTGACTTGTTGCACTTAACATGAGGGTCTCTATCTTACTATTCCTCTTCTCCCACTTCTCGGTTTATACCCAAAGGACTTAAAAGCAGCATATTACATTACAAGGTAGGATCTATTTTCAATCCAACCTATAAGAAGGAAGTGACTCTTTCTACCCCAACAATAGTCTAACATGAAGAGGAACACAAAGGAAAAGTGGAAGAGCAAGGCAGTGAGAAGAATGAGTGGCACGTACAAAAGAAAACACTGGGGAGAAGGCAGAATGAGAAAGAAAAAGATAAGAGATGTGAGAAGAAACAGATCCTGGCCTGCTGGTCCCCAAGAATGTACTTGCTCTCTTTTTATCCAATGAGTGCACTGCTCTTTTGGGGGATGTAGAGGATCTAGTGACACTTAAGACCATTTCTCTCCTTCAAGTGTTTTTTACACTCATAAAGTAAAGACAACTGTCCTTATCAGTTCTGCTCAAGGATATCTTCTGCCTTGTTCATTTGCAAGAGATTTTAGAAGATGTCCAGGAGGATAACAGTCAATATTTCATGACTGACACTAGCTCCAAGTAAAAGTCTAGAAGTATATGAAGAAGAGCACCAGGGTCACTGCTAAAGAATTCCAGAAGTATATGGAAGAAAGGTGTTAAGATAGAAATGCCAATCATTTTCTCTATTGCAGAAGAGGTGTGTGCACATTGGAAAATGCTGTGACCTTTCTAAATCTTCTAGTCTCTGAAATGAGCAGACCCCTTGATATGCTGTCCTCAGCTGTTTCCTGGCTTTGGGACTATATGTTTTAATTGTGAGACACACCCAGCAAATTCTTCAGACTGGGTAGAGACCAGACAATCTCTAATCACCCTGATAAAAAGGACATCTGAAAATAACGTGAAAAAAATCTCGAGTGAGAATAGATGGGAGAGAAGTGGGATGTGGTTGGGAGGAGATGTGGGAAGATGGAACTGACCACTGTGCATGAGGAAACTGTGTTATCCCAACAGATGGGCAGGCCTATTATCAGTGAAGAGCTGTTTCTTCTGCACACTGCATGATGACTGAGGGTTGGTGCCCCAGCTGTGCAGGCAGCTGTCTGCCAGGAGGCTCTGCACCTAGCTAAACAGGAAATCCTTTCTGGGATTGATGAGCCATACTCAACTAGCAGACAGAGCTCTGAAGCGCCATATCAATCATGTCACCTCTCCCACATTCTCTTCCCCTGACTTAAACAAATGAATGCAAAGGAGTCCAAACATCACTGATTCCTTTCACCTCCAATTTGTACACCAAACCCATCGCCTCATGGTAATAATACTCCCCTCTCTACGAGATACACAATTTCCTTTTGGAATATGCAATAGCTAAAATGAGAAATTATAGTAAAAAGGAAAAGAAAGCATTAATCCAAATATCAGGGGACGACCTTATGTTTGGAAGAAGAATGGCAGAAGTGCAAATAGAAAATCTAAGTGTGATAGAATCTCAACATTAGGAGTCCTGGTGGATGGATACACAATATCAGTCCCTATCAGTTAACAGACAGGGAATGGTGGTCTGGGTCACCATCTCTTTGTGGAGGGAATGACATTTGAATCCAGGATGCTTGTCTACAACTTCAGTCCCATTTCCACTATTTCCCTTGTTAAAATGCATATGAACCTCTCTTTGAAGTTCACTCTGCCACTTACAGAAAACATGACTTCATCTCTCTGAGCCTCAAGTCTCCACCTGTGCAAATGAGGACAGTAAGAACTATGTTTGAGAGGTGAAAGTTAGTGCAGGGAAACATTTCATGTAATTCCAGGCATGGAAGAGGCCTTCAGCAAATGGAAGAGAAGAAAAGATACTGTCGCTGTATGTTCCTGCCACATAGCCATTATTAATATCTTAGAACATTCCCTCCCAGTATTTTCTCCCAGAATATACATTGCTTGGACCCAGTTATAACAATAGTTTACAGGTACTCTTGTATGTGGGTTTATTCATGTTGCTATACAATCTTCCTTGTTTTAATGGATTTATTGTATTTCCTGAGTATATTTCAATGACTGAAAACACCATTATCTTGCTTCTAGTCTGCTTTCTTTTTTCTGCTTTTAGAAATTTTACTGTAACAAACTTCTTTCTGCACTTGGTTTAGTCCACATTTTGAGTCAGGTCCGTCAGCTGAATTCCCAAAAGTAACCATATGGGGGTTTATGAATACTAAAACCTTTTTGAAATTATATTTCACCATAAGAAATACTTAAATCACCACAGACTCACATACACATGGGCTTATCAAATCCAGAATTCTTTCACACAAATATATATAAATGCCAAAAGAAATAAGATGTTAACATTTTGGAGACAATGAGAGAATATATTTAGATCAAATATACTTTTAGAGAAATATTTAAACACAAGGGAAGAACAGGACCTATGCAGAATTTGATAGTTCAGTGTTAAAGGCAAGAATGATGAAGACAAAAGCAATAAGACTTAGAGAAGGAACAGTGTCTGGGGACTGGATTTACAGGGAAAGATCTAAAGTGAATGCATACATGCAGTGTGATTCAGCTAAAAGTTAGGAAGGAAACTCAAACAGCCTCCAAGCTTGAGAGGAGAGTGGCAGCATAGGTCACCACATTCTGCACTGAATCTGTTTGCTGCACAAAAACTTTCTTAAACATTCTACAACATGGAGCTGGGGCTGTGGCTCAGTGGTGAAGCACTGGCCTCGCATATGTGAGGCACTGGGTTTGATCCTCAACACACATAAAAATAAATAAATAAAAGCATTGTGTCCATTTACAATTAGAAAAATATTTTTTTTTCAAAAAGATTCTACAACTCATGTCCCTCTAATCTCCCAGTCCCACTCTGCCGATACTAGACTTACTCGCATCAGTAAGACAGTGTGACCAGTTGACATACTTGACTCCACGGAAATGTTACAGGCCAGCCTATGCGGGCAATGATCAAACAGGTTCCATCTGACCCTGAGACTCCATGTCATGTAGGAAATTCTTCTCCTGTGGGAACGCCCCACCTCTGTACCCCCGTCAACAGTTGCTTAGCATGATATGTTGGGTCACACAAAATGGCAATTCTTATGTAATGTAAAATAGTTCTCTTTTCGATTCCTGTTTTTCTTAGACAATGTACCATGTCAACAGTGATTGTCTAGATGTTAGTAACCATTCTTTAACTTATACCCAACTAAAGTCACTTTGACCCACTTCCCCTTTTGTTTATGATTTTAGATCTCAAGATGTTGGTTTGTAGTTTAGAATCAAAGCAACAGCCACTTATGATTGATGTACTGACTTAAGGTATAAAAACCCCTGCAACCCTATGGTCAGAGCTATTCTCCCAATAGCCATTTTGGGCGTTGTGTGAGACAGTCAGCCAGCCAATAGACTCTCAAATTTGGACCTCTCAGTGCTGATCAGTCTGTTCTTAAGTTGTGCCCCTCAACAACAGGAGGAGGAGAAGGAGGAGGGGGCGAGGGGGAGGAGGAGGAGGAGTCATCTCAAGTATGAATCATACTCTTTGTACTTGGGTCCCCTTCTCCTGCCAAACCATCAGAACCAGTGGAGCAGGCAAGAGAATAATACAGTTACCATTCAACTATAGAATTATGCAATCTAATAAATACTGAATTACTGCTTCCTCCTCTTCTTTATAACTCTATTTCCTCTCTGATGTGGACGAGTTGATTCACCTCCTCCCTAGCAAAGGAAGGAAACACTAACACTCCTGCCTTACAGAATGTGTCTTTTATGCAATGTGTGGGAAAATCCTTTCAATATACATACCATTCTGTTTCAACCTTATATGCCATCGATGTATAATGCTTCATTACACTAGTCAGATATGTCTGTGTAAAAGTGAGACTCAAGCCAGGCATGGTGGTGTACACCTGTGATCCTAGCTACTCAGGAGAATGACAAGCTCAAGGCCAACCTCAGCAAGTTAGCACAAACCTGTCTCCAAATAAAAAATAAAAAAGGTCTGGGGATGTAGCTCTGTGGTACAGTGCCCCTGAATTCAACCCCCGGTAGCCCAAAAAAAAAAAAAAGTGAGATTCAAAAGTGCCATTCTGACTTATCCAGTTTGGAGAAAGATCACAAAACAACAATCTGCCACATTCCCCCAACAAGAAAGAGCGTCAAATAGTACCATCGGTAAGCAGCACAATGAAAAAGAGAACTAAGGGAGCCAGGCAGCAATTGGGAAAAAAAAAAAAAAAGTTTGAAATTCACAGATACGAATTAATCTGAAAAGGGCCTACTCAAATCTGTTTTACTATTTATGAAATGGTATAAAAAATGAGAAATGAAGTATGACTTAGTGCCTTAAGGCCATAATATTAACCTGTCCCAGCACCATCTTTCCAAACAAAATCTGACTTAGAAACTCAACACGTAAAGCAATGCAGAGATTCAGGGTGGAAGCTGCGAGATCCGGAGTCCCCACAGCCCTGAATTAACTCCTGGAACCTGAGAAGGAAGACGTGTGCATACTGTCCCAACCAGTGGGGGACAAAAGGTGAGTCTGGGGGTGAGGGTGACAGTAGAGGAAGAAAGAATACAGAGAGAACACTGAAAATAAGAGGGAATTTACAAGGAAAACAGTGAGAAAAGAACTTCGATTTCTAAAAAAGTCAGCGTTCTTAATGCCAACTATCTCACATATTTTTTTTTCCAAATTGTGAGGTCCCCAATTCAAATCTGAAAACCCAGATGCCGCCTGCTAGTGCTTCCTTTGATTCCTTATTTTCCTCATTGCCAAGAATAGAATGGCTTTCCCAAGTTCCTTCCTCTTCCCAGGAATGTCCTCCATCACCCTCATCACCTCGTTTCCCCAGAATCTTTTATCTCCAGATGTCTCTCCTCTGACATATTTTTTCAGAGTCACTTCAATGTGACTGACATAAAGCATATATATCCAAGGCATGCACTGTGATGTGTAGGCACATGCCTACCCTGTAAAACGGTTCCCATAATAGCTAATTCAAACTCTCTCGCCTCACCTGGGTATCTTTGGGGGTGCACAGTGAGGCTACTTCAGATCCACTTTGCTAGCAAATTTCAACAACTCAGTACATTACTGTTGTCTTCACTATGTTGTGCATGAGGTCCAGAACTTACTCATTTGTGGCCAGCAGCTCCCAATTCCCCCACAACCAACAACTGGTAACCACCACTCCATTCTCTTTTTCTGTGGGTTCCATTTTTTTTTTTTTTTTTGTCTAATAGATAAGTGAAATCATACAGTATTTGTCCATGCCTTATTTAACTTACCTTCCAGATTCACCCCCGTTATCATAAATATCAGGATTTCTTTCTTTTTTAAGCCTGAGTCAACCAATCCCTCACCTCTCCCTTCCTCTCTCTCTCTCTATCTCTCACACACACACACACACACACACACACACAGTTTTGTCAATTAATTCATCAACAGATACTTAGGTTGTTTATTGTGAATATACTGCAGCTGCAACAGATATAGGAATGCAAATATCTCATTAAAATACTGATGTCAATTCCTTTGGATATATGCCCAATAATGGAAAGGCAGGATTTTTAAAAATCTGAGGATCATTCATACTGTTTTCCATAGGGGCTGCACTAATGTGCATTCCCAAAAACAACAGATAAGGGTTTCCTTTTTTGTATATCCTTATCAATACTTTTTTTTTTTTTTTTTTTTTGGTGCCAGGGATTGAACCTAAGGGCACTTAATCGCTGAGCCACATCCCCATCCCTTTTTATGTTCCATCTTGTATCAAGGTCTTGCTAAGTTGCTTGGGCCTCACTAAGATGAGGAGGCTGGCTTTGAAATTGCCATCCCCCTGTCTTAGTCTCCCCAGCTGCTGGGATTACAGGTGTGCACCACTGGGCCAGGCAAATCTTTCCATTTTTAATTAAACTGATCTTAACAGGTGTGAGGGGATATATCATTGTGGCTTTGATTTGCATTTCCCTGATAATTAGTGATACTGGGCACTTTTGGATATACCTGTGGGTCATTTGTATGTCTTCTTAGGAAAAACTATCTATTCATATCCTTTGTCCCTTCTTACATGGATTTTATTTCCTCTTTGCTACAGTTATGCCAAGCTATAACCTTTAAGTCATTTACATCCATTATCTCATTTAATCCTCACAAACACCCAAGATATTTTGCATTACTATAGCCTTCTTAGAGATGTGCAAAATGAGACTAAGAACTGTGCAAAACCTTGACTCATTGCACAAATTCAGCAGCAAGTGATTTATTTTTATTAAATTTTTTTTATTTGTCAATGGATCTTTATTTTATTTATATGTGACACTGAGAATCAAACCCAGTGCCTCACACATGTTAGGCAAGGGCTCTACCACTGAGCTACCACTCCCGCCCATTAGTAGCAAATGATTTTAAGACTGAAACTCAAGCAATCTAACTCCAGGGTCTGAGCAGCTGGTCACTAGGGCAATGAACAAGAAAGAAGGTAGATGCATAGCAGACAGTGCAAGACTGAATGCTTTTATGCATAGCAGACAGTGCAAGACTGAATGCTTTTTTTGTTTGTTTGTTTTTTGGTAAACAAATGGGATACATGTTGTTTCTCTGGTTGTACATGAAGTAAAGGCATACCATTTGTGTAATCGTACATTTACATAGGGTAATGGTGTTTCATTCATTGTTATTTTTTCCTTCCTCCCTACCCCTACCACCCCTCTTTTCCCTCTATACAGTCCCTCCTTCCTCCATTCTTGCCCCCCTGCACACCCCCCATTATGTGTCATCATCTGCTTATCAGCGAGATCATTCGTCCTTTGGTTTTTTGAGATTGGCTTATCTCACTTAGCATGATATTCTCCAATTTCAAGACTGGATGCTTTTATACACCTTCTCAACCCAAACATCCAAGGTCCAACAAAATGCCAAAATGTCCTCTTTGGATGTTACAGCAATTTTGGCCTTTTTCCTCCACGGTGCCTTGCACAAATTTGATGCCTCAAGAAATTCTGAAATAAACATAATGCCTCTTCCAAACTCAAAAACTTGGAAATGTAACTCTATAAGGGCCTTTTTTTTTTTTTTTTAAGCACATAGGCATATGGATGACTGACAGATGACCCAGGGCCCCTTTCTAATAGGTCCCATCTCTGCCAAGCCTCAGTTGGCAGAAAGGGCAAAGGCTGGGTGGCAGTAGAAATGGCACAGGCGAAACAAACAAGGCCGGCTTTGACTCTCACCTCCAAACATCATTTCCATTCTTGCTGTGATCTCAACAGTGATCCTGAACTCAAACACAAGACCATGTGTATTCTTGGCTCAGTCAGAGAGCTCCTGACCTAACTTGAGTCGCTCTGCCTTAAGTGGCATGCCAGTTCTAATCCTTTTTCTTCAGAGGAAGAGTTCTGAAACACTGATGAAAGGCGAAATTTACTTGCAAGGACACCCTCTGAACACTTTGCAATCAACACGAACAGAAGCCTCCTCTCTTCTGATTGCACAAAGAAAACAGGAAGACCGTGAGGTGTCAAAAGCAAATAGCAAAATCTCCCAAACACTTGGGAGCTTTTAAATAATTCTGAAGGCGTCTTTAAAGTTTTAGGATACAGAGCAAATGTCTTTTTAGCATGACATGTAAGCATAGAGCCAGCTGAAATTTTGAAGTACTGATGATTTGGGGGATCTTCAGCAATAGTTACCCAGAGTCTAGTTTGGTTTTTTGTTTTTTTGTTTGTTTGCTTGGCTTTTTAAAGAGAGGAAACAAAACCAAACACACACACACGCACACTGAGACCCTTATTACTGACCATTCTAGTCTTGGAGTTGAGAGTACTATAGTCAGTGAAGACAAGTTTCGTCTTTGCCCTTGGGGAGTTGACAGTCTCATGGTAAATCAGCTATGAGGAGTCAACGGTACATTAGTGAATACATTGAGGTCCAGCAGAGATTACATGACTAGAGATCCCTCAGAATCGAAAACGCCAGGGAAACCCTCCATTGGGAAGAGATCCTTAAGTTAAGCCCAAAGTATACATAAGCATGAAGTAGGTGCTTGCTGGGCACAGAAGAGAATAGTCTCAGGTAAAGGATGCAGAGCGGACAAAAGTCCTGGGGATGGAAAGATCGTGGAGTACTCAGAACCCTAAGAGGAGGTTCACAAGGATGGAGGACAGGATACTGGGAGGGAGAGGGCTCCGTTATTTATTGACTGATCAGTAAGAATTTATTAAGCTACTCTGATAAGTCAATCCCTGTACTATCCCTTGTTATGGAGTGAGAGAACAGGAAAGGAAATTAATTCAGTCTACCTTTGGGCTTTCTTCCTTAACTCTCGTCCAACCAGAAAATGACCATCTGCCGACTCAGTGGACCGTGGCCAATCATTGAGCACCATTCGTTTTCCAAAAGGCGCCCTTGCTAGCCTGGAATGAAAACCCTGAGGCTCTCTGTGCACTTACAACTTCATAAAAAGAAGAAAAAACCCTGAGTCCATCCCCTAAACATACGGTGTTATTGCTGATTCCATATTGTCTCTTCTTAGCCGCATAGTTGGACTCTGGGTGGAAACAATAAGGCCTTTTGTTTGCATTTCCTCTTATTTTCTTTCCTTTGAACCAGAGGTTGACAACCTGGGGGGGTATTTTTATGGGGAGAGGGGATGGATCTAGTGAAGTCAAAGAAATGTCCCCAAGACCAGGTGGGTAAGTGAAAAACCAAGACTAGAAACGTGGCTTCCCTCGACTCATATTCTTTCTCTTTATAAAGGTGTGTCTAATGCTTAAAATATGGGAAAAAATAAAGGTAGGTCTCAAGATGTGATACACAGAATGAACACTTGGTTAAAATACTGATTCTGGCCAGGCACAGTGGCACACGCCTGTAATCCCAGCAGCTGGGGAGGCAGAGGCAGGAGGGTCGCAAGTTCAAAACCAGCCTCAGCAACTTTGCGAGGTCCTAAGAAATTCAGCGAGATCCTGTCTCTAAATTTTAAAAATATCTTTAAATTACAAAAAAAAAAAAGGGGGATGGGGATGTGGCTCAGTGGTTAAGTGCCCCAGGGTTCAATCCTTGGCACCAGTAACTAACTGACTGACTAACTAACTAACTACATAAATAAATAAATAAAATTTTAAAATAAATAAAATGAAATATGCATTTCAGGTCTTTCCCAGAGCTACTGTCTTAAAATCTCAGGAGCTCTTAATTCTTAGGGCTTTAAGGAGTTTAAAACTTTAAGGGTTTTAAAACTTTAAGGAGTTTTAGGACACTGATAGTCACCAAAATCCTTCCCAAGAAGTCATTTCAAACAATTGTCAGTACATATTAAAATAAATATCACTGACCAAAATCTATACTAGAATATTTATAAAGTATTGAGTATTATAACCAAAATCTTGTAACTACCCAAATGCCCATCAAGAGTTGAAAGTGACACAGCCATGTCAACATTTATGGCAGTTCAACTCACAATAGCTGAACTGTGGAACCAAACTAGGTGCCTGCCCTTCAGCAGATGAATGGATAAAGAAACTCTGGTATATATACACAATGGACTATTACTCAGCCTTAAAGAAGAATGAAGTTATGGCATCTGCCATAAATGATAGAGCTAGAGAATATCATGCTAAGTGAAATAAGTCAATCCCCCAAAACCAAAGGTCATTTGTTTTCTCTGATATGCAGATGCTAATTTATAATAAGGTATGCAGGGTGCCAGGGTGGCCATGGAAGAACAGAGGTACTTTGGATTAGGCAGAGGGTAGTGAAGGGAAGGGAGGGGGTTTGGAGGTAGGAAGGACAGTGGAATGAATCAGACACTACCACTCTGTGTGTGTATATGATTACATAACTGGTGTGATCCTACATCATGTACAACCAGAAGAATGAGAAGTTATACTCCATTTATGTGTCAAAGTGCATTCTACTATCATGTATAACTAATTAGAATGAATTTTAAAAGTTGGAAAGACAAACAGCATTATATTCTCATAGTGGAATACCACAAAGCCATGAAAATTGAAATTCTACAGGAATGTGTAAAATTGACAAATCGATGGACATAACACTCGTAAAACAGATGACACAAAAAATACTGCAGACCATTTGAGTACTGGTTAGCACAGTAAAGACCATAAATTAACCCACGCTGGTAAGAGTCAGGAGGGTGTTGACCCTTGTGGTGCTAGGCAAAGAGGGTCAGGGGAATGGTAGAGAAGAACACAAGGAGGATTCTGAGTGCCCTGATCGTGTTTCGTTCATTAAAATCCATTTAACAGTAGTTATGCTACATAAACCTTTCAGTCTGTGTGCTATACCTGAATGAAAATAACTTTAACGAGAGAACAAATATCATTCCCGAGCTTTAAAACAAAAACTGTAAGTCAGTGTCTACGAAGCGATGTCCCCTTAGGAGCTGACCCCACATGCATGTGTGTGACTGCCCCTACATGGGCCACCTGTCCATCACTTTCTATCCTGACTTGGCCGCCTTCGTTATTTTCTGGACAAATCTTGCATGTATGAATACACTGCTAAAATATAATATACTTAATTATATTACTGGTTTTGTTGGTTATAAAAGCAATATCTGCTCATTCCCCCTCCCAAAATAAATGAAAATAACCAAGCATAAAAACAGAAACCCATTGATCTTGTAACGTGAAGAGAGAGCCTACAGAGTGGGAGAATATCTTTGCCACTCATACTTCAGATAGAGCACTAATTTCCAGAATCTATAAAGAACTCAAAAAACTCTACACCAAGAATACAAATAATCCAATCAACAAATGGGCTAAGGAAATGAACAGACACTTCACAGAAAAAGATGTACAAGCAATCAACAGATATATGAAAAAATGTTCAACATCTCTAGTAATAAGAGAAATGCAAATCAAAACCACCCTAAGATTCCATCTCACCCCAATTAGAATGGCGATTATCAAGAACACAAGCAACAATAGGTGTTGCAGAGGATGTGGGGAAAAAGGTACACTCATACATTGCTGGTTGGGTTGCAAATTAGTGCAGCCACTCTGGAAAGCAGTGTGGAGATTCCTCAGAAAGCTTGGAATGGAACCACCATTTCACCCAGCTATCCCACTCCTTGGCCTATACCCAAAGGACTTAAAATCAGCATACTACAGAGATACAGCCACATCAATGTTCATAGCTGCTCAATTCTCAATAGCCAGACTATGGAACCAACCTAGATGCCTTTCAATTGATGAATGGATAAAGAAACTGTGGCATATATATATATATATACATATATATATATATATATACAATGGAATATTACTCTGCCATGAAGAATGATAAAAGCATGGCATTTACAGGCAAATGGATGAAATTGGAGGATATCATGCTAAGTGAGATAAGCCAATCTCAAAAAACTAAAGGATGGCTCCTCGGCGGTGGCCCTCGGTCCCGGCCGCGGCGGGGCTGGAGGTCGTCCTGGGTAGGTTTATCTCAGCGCCCGTATGGAGGAGGCGGCTTGCACTGCAGCAGCCCCGGATGCTCGCACTTCCCACTGGACGGCGACGGTGGCCACGCGAGCGCTGGAGGGAGCGGCCTGTGTGGGGGTGTGAGCCAAGGTTCCTGGGGCCGAATCGCCGAGGGGAAGTCGCGCGGCCCGCGAGCCGGCTGGGGCTGAAGTACTCTGCCAGTAAAGTTTAAAACTTTAAATGGGAATAAAGGGTTGTATTTACGAGGAAATGAGAATGAATAAATCATCCCTGGTTTTCCAAAGAGAGACCATATTAAACTTACATACAGGGTCTCACTAAATTGCCCATGCTGGCCTTGAACTTGTGAACCTGCTTCAGCCTCCCAAGTAACTGGGATTACAGGTGTGTACCATCATGCCTGGCTAAAATAAATGTGAAGACTGCATCCCCTGCCTCAGTACCAGCAGTTTCTCTGTTCTGTGATCAATGTGATTCACAGGAGCTTCTTAAGTGACAAACGAAATGAGCCCAGGGCGTGGAAAATATGATTTCTATATTGGTTTGGGATTGGCTATGACCTCCAGCATTTTCATAGGAGGGAGTTTCATTTTGAAAAAAAAAAGGCCTTCTGCGACTTGCCAGAAAAGGCTCCATGAGAGCAGGTCAAGGTGGCCATGCATATCTTAAAGAATGGTTGTGGTGGGCTGGACTGCTGTCAATGGGGGCAGGCGAGGTGGCCAACTTTGCTGCATATGCCTTTGCACCAGCCACACTAGTGACGCCACTGGGAGCTCTCAGCGTCCTCGTAAGTGCCATTCTGTCTTCATACTTTCTAAATGAAAGACTTAATCTTCATGGGAAAATTGGATGTTTGCTAAGCATTCTAGGGTCTACAGTTATGGTCATCCATGCTCCAAAGGAAGAGGAGATTGAGACCTTAAATGAAATGTCACACAAGTTAGGTGATCCAGGTTTTGTAGTATTTGCAACACTTGTGGTCATTGTGTCCTTGATATTAATCTTTGTGGTGGGACCTCGCCACGGACAGACAAATATTCTTGTATACATAACAATCTGCTCTGTGATTGGAGCATTTTCAGTCTCTTGTGTGAAGGGCTTGGGCATCGCCATCAAAGAACTGTTGGCTGGAAAGCCTGTGCTGCGGCATCCCCTGGCCTGGATTCTGCTGCTGAGCCTCGTAGTCTGTGTGAGCACACAGATCAATTACCTAAACCGAGCCCTGGACATATTCAACACTTCCATCGTGACACCAATATATTACGTTTTCTTTACAACCTCAGTTTTAACTTGTTCAGCTATTCTTTTTAAGGAGTGGCAAGATATGCCTGCTGATGATATCATTGGGACTCTGAGTGGCTTCTTCACAATCATTGTGGGGATATTCTTATTGCATGCCTTTAAAGACGTCAGCTTTAGTCTAGCAAGTCTGCCTGTGTCTTTTCGAAAAGATGATAAAGCAATGAATGGCAATCTCTCTACTATGTATGAAGTTCTTAATAATAATGAAGAAAGCTTATCCTGTGGAATTGAACAACACACTGGTGAGAATATCTCCCGGAGAAATGGAAATCTGACGGCTTTTTAAAAAGAAAGATGCAATTTAAAGGTTAATTCATAATTATGTTATAAAGTGATTTTGAATATCAGAATCTGTCTGAAAAAGCATTGTCCTCAAATAATGTTCTCTAAAGACAATCTTTTTTAAGTTTTCACTAATTTGAACCAAGAAGTTACTTTTCTTATATTTAAACAATGGTAGCTCACTAAAATGGCCTCAGTATGTGGCCAATTTCTATTAACATTGTATTATTGTAGAGGTATTTTACATTTTGATTCTTTCTTCAAAATCTAAATGCACTAATGACAAGTTTTAAGTCTATAAAAATGCTTTATTTTTTCATTGGTGATGAAGGTCTGAAATGTACATTTGTCATTCCCACTCCCGTCAATCCCTAATCATATAAGGCTTTTTGATTGTAAACAAGAACAAAAGTATCCCAATACATTATCTTCTGATTTACCTTACCTAAAAAAAAAAAAAAAAAAAAAAAAAAAAAAAAAAAAAAAAAAAAAAAAAAAAAAAAAAAACTAAAGGATGAATGATCTCGCTGATAAGCGGATGAGGACATATAATGGGGGGTAGGAGGGGTTAGCGTTAGGGTTAGGGTTAGGTTTAGGGTTAGGGATAAGAAGGGTGGTAAGAATGGAGGAAGGAAGGACTGTATAGAGGGAAAAGAGGGGTGGGAGGGGTGGGGGGAAGGGAAAAGTAACAGAATGAATCAAACAACACTGCCCTATGTAAATTTATGATTTTTAATAAAAAAAAAAACCAGAAACCCTATGCTACCAGCTCTCTGTACTCAGAGTAATCACTATATGCAGAGTAGCTTTTATGTCCTTTTGAACCTTTTTGTCCAGTGTATATTTTTCACACAATTCGAATGATCTGATGGTGATTTTGTGTCCTAAACTGTTTTGCTTAATATGAAATTCTGAACATTTTCTGAGTCTTCACAAACACCTGGGATTAGATTTGGAGGGTTCACTGTGGATCAACTGTTCATTGAGAGTCCAACTGTTCATTGTTGAACTCCTATGGTGTTCAGGCACCTGCATCCAGTCTTGTTCTGGAGTTAAAGACAGAGAAAATCAAGCTCATGCCCTCAAGAGCTTTTAAGAAGATTGTGGCAAGAATGAAGGAAGGAGGGACTGTATAGAGGGAAAAGAGGGGTGGGAGGGGTGGGGGGAGGAAAAATAACAGAATGAATCAAACATCATTACCCTTTGTGAATGTATGAATATGCAAATGGTATGCTGTTACTCCATGTTCAAACAGAAACGACATGTATCCCATTTGTTTACAATAAAAATAAATTAAAATTTAAAAAAAGGTTGTGCGTGATCTTGATTAAACTGTCCCTAATCTCTGAAAACCTGTTTCCTAATCTATAAAATGTGGGTGATAATACCATTTAACCAGGGGTGGTGGACACAATTAACTGAGATAATGCCTGTGAAATACTGAGCATTTTATAGGCAGACAGTAAATGTGAATTCCTTCAGAAGAGAAAGAAACTGTGACTGATCCCAGGAAACAGAACTGGACACTGACCAGGGCCAGAGGGTTCTGGGAAGAGAACTTCCTGTAGGCTGGAGCTTTACTGCTCCAAGCGAGGCCCATCCCCTGGGAGCTTGGAAGATTGCAGAACCTCAAGTCCTGTCCAAACTCACTGAGTCAGGATTCTCGTTTTAACAATCCCTGAATGACAATCAAAGATCAGAGAAGCACTTGGCTAGACAGACACTTGGTGATGGCTAAGATTCAGATTCTCTGATGAAAGATAGAAGTGATTGGGCATTCCATACTCCAGAGGGAGAAAGGAAGTTGTGTAAGGCTGGACACTAGGCAGTTTCTGTGTTTGAGGTAAAGGGCTGTTTGGAAGCATGATGAAAGATGAAGCTGGAATTATAAACAGGGGTCATAATATCCATGTGTAGAATATCTTTAATTCTGCACAGGGAGGGTTTGTCCTCTGGTGTGATGCATTTATTCATTTGCTCATATGTTCCTATTTCCAATACAGCAAAAATATTGTGAAATCACTATTCTTAAAGTGTAAGCAGTCAAGCCCCTGGAACAGACGCCCCGGAAGTTGGGTATAAATGCAGAGTCCTGGCCTCACTCCCCCAACCACTGATTCAGGTTATCTAAAGGTAGATCTTGGAATTGACAGTTTGGGGACCAATATGCCTTTATGATAGACCCAATGATTTAAACAGATTAAAACTTTAATTAGGATTCCATTTCCCAATGTAATACAAGCACTAGGAATCCAATCCATATTCACTTCTTAAGAATGTGGGATCATAAACAATTTCCTGTGTTCCTGGTGCCAAGATTTGTGGGTAGGCAATCAACAAACATTTGTTGAATGAGTGAATGAATGTACACATGATCCAATGACTAAGCAGATGGTTTCAGAATAACTCTTAAATGACATATATACACGACAGCCACATTTTCATACCAAAGGAGTGAGTAATGAACTGTACTCATTTTTGGATGGAATAAAATGCAACAATGGCTTATAATTAACTTCCTCTGGAAAAAAAAAAAAAAAAAAAAAAAAACAGGTTTGAATTTGATCAATATTCAACCAATTAAAATTTGTCCAAGCTTGAATCTTTCTACTCTGGATGGGAAAGTACTGTTTCAGATGCATGTGTTCAAGGAAAACTCATAGAATTTATGAATATTATCTGGAATTGTTTTTCTAATGATCATCTCACAGAATAAGTACAGAACAGGAGAAAATTCAAAGGGTTTGGAATGTGTTAGAAAAACACACGAGATGAAGAACCGAGCATTTCTTTGTGTTAGCAATGATGGATTGCACAGAACAAGAGGGAATTCAAGTCCCTCCCCTGAAACAGAATGCCTTCGGTGTCGATGACAGACAACAGGCAGTGTCGGCACCCCATTTAAGCAAACCGCTGCAGGAGAACCTATAGCTGGGAAATCCCTCGCAGTTTACATAAGGACGTTTAACGCTGCAAAGCCAGAAAAATCCAACCTGAATTGCTTAGGCAAAAAGGAAAGTGGAGCCAAAATACAAGTCATATTACTTAAAATTGTAGCTATTTTTTTTTTTTTTCTGGCTTTAGGCAAAGCATGATTTAAGTCTCAGACAATACTGTCACACGCGGCGTTTCCACACTGCCATCCTGCTCTTCCTCATCTCAGCTTTACTCTTGGGCTCCGCGGGGTACGAGGAGGGCTACCAACAGCTACTGTCCTCCATCTTCCTAGGTTCAAGTCAACCAGAAATAAAGAGCTCTTCCTCCTCGTGAATGCACAGTTCATTTTAAACCAAGTTGTCCATATTAAACTAATGACTGGGGCTGGAGAAGCATGAAGTCACCCTGGTGGGCTGGGCCTGGGTCGTGTGTACACGCCTGAATCAATTCTGATGATTATGAAGAGTGTTATGGTTTTGTCCCCCACAAAAGCTCATTTGTGAGACAACGCAAGAAGGATTAGAGGAGAAATGGCTGAGTTATGAGAGCCTTAACCCAGTCAGTCAACTAATCCCCTGGTGGGAATAACAGTGCGAACTGAAGGCGGGCAGGCTGTGGCTGGAGGAGGGGGCGTTGGGGTCGTGCCTTTGTGGTATGTATTTTGTGTCTCGTGAATGGAGCCTCTCTCTCTCTGCTTCCTGATCATCATGTGGGTCACCTTCCTCGGCCACACTCTTTCACTATAATGTCCTGCCTCACCTCGAGTGCAGAGAAATGGAGCCAGCCGGCTATGAACTGAGACCTCTGAAACCATGAACCCCAAAATAAATTTTCCTCCTCTACGATTTTTCTAGTCAGGTCTTTTAGTCACAGCATCAAAAAAGCTGACTAAAGCAAAGAGACTGCCCTCCAATGGGTCAGGCAGAGCCCCTTCTAAGAAAGGACTGAAAGCATGGACAAAAGGGTCCCCCTGGGGGCTGGGCTGTGGCTCAGGGGTAGAGTGCTGGCCTAGCATGTGTGAGGCACTGGGTTCGATCCTCAGCGCTGCAAAAAATAAATAAATAAAATAAAGCTAAGAGGCTGGAGCGATAGCTCAGGTGGTAGAGTGCTTGCCTCCCAAGCACGAGGCCCTGGGTTCAATCCCCAGCACCGCAAAAAAATAAAAACAGAAAAAGGGGTTCCCCTGGATTTTAGGACCAGGGAAGGGATCCAAGAACTGTGTGCAGGGAAAGACAGCAAATACACACTAAGACGGGATCCAGGGACAGCTCCTGGAGGCAAGTGCGACATCAACAATCACCCTAATATTGGAGCTCAGAGATGAAGGATGGACCATAAAGAGAAGGATGGACCATAAAGAGAGGAGCAGTGACCTTCAGTGGAAACTACACTGTATCCCCCATTGCTTGAAGTCCAGGAAAAGCTCAGGATAAGTCCAAACTCCTCAATGGGGCTTACAAGTGATGGAGGACACGGCCCCGGTCCCTCCCATTGCTCTCCCCCTTCCTACTCTGCAGTCTGATGTCCCCTACCTCTAGGCCTGTGCACACATCGGCCACCAATTCTCTCTCATTAACTTCTTCTGGGGTGACCCTTACCCAAAACTCAGGCCTCCCTTCATAGAAGCCTACCTGTGGCACCTTTGGCTACCTTCTCCCATAAAATCCAATATCCCTCCTTTAATAGCCTGGATCCCATTTTATAGGAAATGTTTCTCTCTTGCCACAAAGCTCAGTAAAGCCAGGAAAGATGTCCTCCTTCCTCCTCCACCCTCTTTTTTCCCTGGAGGCAAAGAAAGTTCCAGAGGAAAGTTTCAGGTGCTCAGAAGATAAGTGTTGGATGAATGGTGGATCAATAGATGAATGTAAGGTCAAAAAAATTAGTACGATGAAAGCAGACATTCAAATATTTTTAGCTTGAATATGCCTAACATTTATATGTTAATATGTAACATGAGAAATTTGTTGAGGTTCTACTCTGCACCAGGCATGGTTCAAGGCTCTGAAGATACATCAGTGAAAGTAGATTAAAACATACCATGAGGACAGACAATACACATAAGTGAGTTAACTAAGGTTAGAATTTAATAAGTCCTACCGAAAAATATTGAGCAAAAGAAGATCAGGAACACTGACCTCGTGGAGTGCAGTTTTTGTAAGAGGGTGGTTACAGTGTCATTAAGGAGCCAGCATTTCAGCAAAAATCTGAGGGAGGGTAAGGGGGAGCCATGCACATCTCTAGGGACAAGACGCCCCCAGCAGCAGAGCAGCCAGAGAAATAGCCCCGAAAAGAGAGCACACAGGAATTAATGCATGTCTGCCGAATGGACCTAAATCAACTATCTTGTTACTAAAAACAACAAAAACTACTTTTGTCCAATTGCCCAGGATCATTTTTCCTATTTTTAATTTTTAATACAGAAATACCATAGATTGTTTTTTCCCACAATTTTCAAACATAAAAGACTGATTTTGTAACTCCAATTGTTTTCCCAATCAGCTCAAAACTTAACAAAACAGGAGAAATAAAAAAACAAAAAACATTTTCAGTCAGTGTGCATTGACTTAAAAATGTTCATTTGCATTAACTTATTCATCTGAGAATTTAATGGGAAGGCCTTAATTACTCGGAGAGGCAAATGCCTATTAAAATGTATGAAAATCGTGCAATGGCTATTATGACTTTCCTTTTATTACTGCTTTAATAACTGCAAACTTCAACTGGTACCAACAATTATATTACTATTAATGCCTATTTTGTTCATTAGAAGTTGAGAAACATCTAAGAAGCTAGCAAGAGTACTTTTTTTTTTAATCCTTGGTAATGATAAGCTTTCTTATTTGCTTTCTTCCCATCTGGTTTGCTTCAGGAGAATGATAAAGCAAAAAGTCTAACAAATTTAATTATATGAGCCATGTTTCTAAGACGGGTAGATACTGTACTAATGAGGACACATTCAGGCTTACACCCCCAACTTTGCTTAAGAGCTAGTTCCTGAATAAGCCTCTTTCATCCCTTTCAACTTTCTAAAATGATGCCAATGGTTTGGAGCAAAAACATCCCTTCAAAGATGGGAATACTATGAGGAATAGCAGCAGCAGTAATAATAGCTCACTTTCGTTGAAGCTTACTAGGTGCCAGGCACTACACCACAATGGCAAAACACCATTTCACCTCGACCTCACAACCTTGCTGGTAAGAATGCAGGGTTGCTATTCCTATATCCTTAGAGAAGAATAAACTCCAGAAGAATTCTCTAGGTGGTGGGAGTCAGGTGGTACCATGTGATCGCACCCTTTTAGCCCTTACAGATTGGATCTGGGAAATAGCTGCTCCAAGCAGGACTGATCAGATTCGCCTCCTGGGAGAGATGAGTTCATTACTGCTTGCAGTTGGCTGGAACCTCCTGTAACCTGGAGACAGAGGAGCAGAGAAAGCCTCTCTGCTAGGAAAACAGAACAAAGCAGAGATGGGAGAGTGTGCAGAGAAGATGAAGAACTGATGCCTTCCCAATACCTGTTTCCAGGCTGTCCTGAGGCTGAACCACCATTCCTGTATACAGCCAATAACACACATCCTGTTGTGGCTTAGGCTGTCTGGGGAAGAGTTCTACTACTTCCACTGAAGTACATTCATTAGTGTTCACTCGAATTCATCTAAGAATTTAATGAGAGCATCTTAATCAGTCCCATTAACATTTCCCATTAATCACCAGGGCAAGTAGACAGAAGTAAGGACCAAACTGCTCAGGAGCAACCACCAAAATACGAACAAAATATAAGAGGTCATGCCTATTTGTTCATAGTATCTCTCATATCTAAATCATTATCCTAGCAATAACTCTAAATTTTTTAAAAGATATCAGTGAAGCAGCAATACTAAGTATAATAAACCCTTGCCATCTTGCACTCAAGATTTTCTCCTATTTAGACACCTTTTCTCAAACCTAATCAAGAAAGCTTTCATTAACTCTCACACTCACAAAAATTTTTGAAGCCTCCCATGCTCAACCACTCTCCATGAGTTTTAATCTCATCACACGCTGCAGTTTGTTCTCCAACTATAATAAGGTAATTGTTTACAATTTATTTCTCATCTGTCTTCCCTGCTAGACTATAAATTCTAGATGGGCAGACTAAGCACATGGGGAGCAATTGCTAAATGGAATGGACTCTCAGGAAATTCTTAATCAATTCATTAATCCTCTCTCCTTATCCCCAGTTTCCAGAAGCTCAGAGAGGCTAAGGAGCTTGCCAGTGTTCACATAGCCAGTCCACAGCAAAGCAATGTGGAAACCAGACTTCTAACTCCATGGTTCCTGTTCCTTCCACGATGTTTTTCACTGCCCCTCCAGAAAGGTATAAATGTCTTCTTTAATTACATGAAATTTCCCTTTTTAAGAGCTATAATATTTCAGCTGCCATTTAAGGATGTTGAGTTTAACACAATATTTTCAGCAATAAAAGCAGCATTGTAAAATATTAACATTTTCTCACCTCCAAAATAAAATTCCATGATGTTATGGCCTTCAGTTATAAGGTTAAGAATTAGCTGTGGTACAAGTCACATTTATGGTACAGATTTTCTTGAAGCATCTTCTTAAATCCTCTTTTAATGCAGGAATAGTTAAATAGGTATTAAAATTAGTTTCCAAACATGCCTCAAAGCAAGGCTACTCGGCAGAGAAGAACAGGGGTATTTTACTTCAAATCCTATTATGCTAGATACCAACCTCCCCTTTCACCCTCTGTTATTTTTGGTGGGATTTGGAACCTGATATGACAAAATAGAGAAACTGGCAGATATGACAAGGACTAGGAGAAAATTAATGGTAGGAAGAAAAGAGATACAGAACACAAAGTTTAAAATAAGGGAAACATCCCCCAAATCTTGGCTGATATGTCAGAGTTCAAAAACTGGCAACCTAAATAATGGACATTCCTATGATTTCGGCTAGTATATTTTGTTTTAAAAATCAAAAATATATCCAAATTTATACATGGCTGATTTGATACTAGAATGTGGATTTCTTACTTTCCTTGAGAAATCCTGAATCATCTCTAGATGGAATGCATGCTCTCCAACTTATCTCATACCCTGCCACCTACTCCCTTCTCTTTCCAGACTTCATTCATTTGTAGATTTGGTTGTATCGTGTCTAACTTGATGTTGGCAGGTTCCTGTCTGGTATCACAGTGCTTCTCTCATATTCTCAACAATCCAGCCAGACTGGCTTCCTTTCAGCTCAATGAAACTCATAGAGTTTCTTCCAATCATTGTTAGTCAATATTCTCTGCCTAGAAGCCAGTCTAGATATTTCAAGCAGAAAGTTATTTAATACAGGGGTTTAACTATTAAAGGGATTTAAAACAAGCATTTGAAGGGTTAGAGAGCAAAGCTTGGAGAAACTGCTGGCAGAATTTAAGAAATCAGGAAGTGGAAGGATCATAAAAAAAAAAAAAAAGCACACCTGATATCAGCTGTCTTCAATGAGAATGGATGATTCTCAAGAGAACAGGCAGAACCTTCTGGCAAACTCCTCCTCAGCTGTCCTCTGCCCACACCTGTGTCCTGGCCACAGCAACATGCAGAGGTTTCTCTTCCTCCTCTGTGCTCCAAATCCCACAGAGCACCTTTCATTACTGAAATCTACATGAGAAGCCTGCTGGCCAGAAAGTCAGGGACCTGAAGTTTCCAGGATGCCAGTCTTTGCTCTTCAAGGGAATACCAAGATAGCTGGGGACAAAATTGAGTATGAAAAAAGAATTTCCCTCCCACAATCATCCCTGCATCCACTCTTGCTCCTGCCTGGCACATACTTCCCATCCCTGCTCCAAATCTGGTTAATGTTGGAGGAGGGGTCTTTTGGAATGTCTAGGTAAGGACTTCCCTCAAGGCTACTTGGAGATGAAAGCAATGAGAAAACCATGAGAATTAACAAAGTTGACTTTTGCAGATCTCCAGAAGTTAACCAAAGGACTGCAATGATGTGAGGAGGACTGATTCAAGAAAAACAGCAAATCTTGGTTTTTGAGGTGTTATCTCTCAGGTATCTTAAAGTGCCCTATCCCTATTTCCCTCTCCATAGCTCTCCTGCCTCGTATGCACAGCTCTGAAAACTAGCAGCCTAGCACTCGAGAAAACAGACAAGTTTTGGAGCTCCCCACAAAACCCCATTCCCAAGCAACTGTCACTCTGTAAGCTCAGAGTTCCTTGAACTCTATTCAAAGCCTCACCCACAGGAGCCATTATTCGGTCTAAACTCAGAACTCATTTAGTATGATCCTACTGACACCCTTGCCTAACCTCCCACCCCCAAACCCTGGAGAATACACGTTTCTTCTACTTAAGCCACCCAGTCTGTGGTACTATGTTATGGTGGTCCTAGATGACTAATGCAATGGACTCATGGAAATTACCACCCATAAGTAAATAAGACCTGCGGATTTATTTCAGAAGAAACTGATAAGAATGCAATTTCTCCCTGTTCACATGAACTTTTAACTTCTTCTTGTGTAGTATTCCTCGATCAAGGAATACTCAGTCAAGAAAAAAAAAGAACGAAAACTAAACTTCGGAGCTGATGAGACCTGCACCGTTGACTTTTTAACTTTTTGTTGTAACGTCATTTTAGACAGACAGGGCATACTTCCCAACTCTTCCTCACCCAACTCCTCCTCATGCTAACAATTTACATAAGCATAGTCCTATGGTCCAATCTAAGATATTAATAGATTTAGATTGCCCCCAAATGTTTGTTTCTAAAATACGGGACAAAAAAGATCCAAGTCACACATTCCCACACTCTGGCTTCTGCAGAAAGCTCATAATTTAGATGCAGGTGCAACATTAGGAATCTCTAAGCATTCACAGGGAATGGAAGCTTCTAGAGAGAAGAACTGAAACAAGACTTTTAAAGAGAGAAACTGCAGCCTGGATGTTGGTTATTAGTAAATTTCCACATTTTCAGAGCATTTAGATAAAGAAGTGCCTCTCCCTATAATACGGGTTTTTGTTTTTGTTTTAAGAATTTATCCTTTATTTGTTTTTCTGTGGTACTGAGGATTGAACCCAGTGCCTCACACTTCCTAGGCAAGCACTCTACCACTGAGCAACAAGCCCAGGCCACATGGCTCCTTTACAATCAAACCCAGATGAATTTCACCTCCCTGCCTCTGTGATAAAGTGGACATACCACTGTGCTCCTTTTCATTTATGCAGTCATCAGTTACTTATAGAGAGATTCAAGAAATAGTTTAGACAGGTCTGGATCTCATCCAGTTACTTTACAATCCATCATGGTCAAGTTCTCCTTAAGATGAAGGAATGGGGGCTAGTTAAGAACAGAGCTAGCTGCAGTTATTTTTAAAAAATATGTGCTGATATGGAAAGATCTGCAAGATGTGTTACCAAGTGGGAAAAAAGCAAGGTTAAGACAATGTATATAATGTCACTGACAGTGTTAGACAAGAGGAGTCTATATTTTGTTTGCTCAGATGCATACAAGTATCTCTGGCAAAACATAAAACAATGCACTACCTGTGGGGAAATTAATAAGGGGCAAAAGAGGGAAAGGAGGTAGAAGAACATATTTTTGTTATATTGTATTTAAACTTCTTCACTTTTAAATATCACGTGAATGTATTACCCATTCAAACTAAATACAAGTACACACGTACACATACATGCACATACAACTGAGGTTGGCTTAACCAACTAGGAAAGCTGATTCACCCCAGTACCTCCCTTGATGGCCCAAGAGGAAAAAGTTTGGGCTCCAAATCCCAAGGAGATCTTCAGTCTGAATGTAAAATGAGAACGGAACACAACTATATGGATTAACACAAGTGACCAAATCCAAAATGTGCTAAAAAATTAATCTAAGACTAAGAGAAAGTACATGAGCAATTTAATAATTGTAAGAGTCACAAAATACACAAAATGTTGAGCCTGCTCATATAAGCCAAGAGCTGAGAACACTGCTAAGAAACTGTTTCTCAGAGCTGGTGCCAGTGAATTTTTTTTAAGTTGGCAGTTTTAAAGTTATCTGATGATTGTGAACATGTAACTCACTGAACTTCATTTAGATGTGTAGCAAAACAGCATTATTCATCATAAAGCAGCTTGATGTTAAATAGATGAAGGTTTTGTAAGTCAACTTTCACCTGCTTTCCTGTTTCCACTCTGCAATAACTTGCTGCAGAAAGTCTGTACTGTTTTGTTTTTTTGGTTTTTTTTTTGCTTTTTATTTCCAGTTCAACATATTAGATCTGTTAAGCAGACATGCTTCTAAGACTTAGGCTCATCTATTGTCTCAGCAAAGCAGTTTAATGTTATAACACATAAAGATACAACTCAGAGATTAAGTGTTAAAGCAAAAGTATACGCAGTCACTGGCTGCAGTGGCACATACCTATAATCCCAGCAACTTGGGAGGCTGAGGTAGGAGGATCGCAAGTTCAAAGTCAGCCTCAGCAACTTGGTGAGGGCCTCAGCAACCTACAAAAGACCCTGTCTTGAAATAAAACATAAAATGGGCTGGGGATGTGGTTCCGTGGTTAAGTATCTTTGGGTCAATCCCCAGTACCTGGAATGTAAAATCTAGAAATTTTAATGTTTTGCAGTATGCAGCAAGAAGTGCTAAGAGACCCATCATGGACCAGTTACAAGTTTGTTTGTTTGTTTAAAAAAAAGAGGAAAATTCCATAGGTGAGGCCCCTGCTTAAACCTCTCACTGTCCCTTTTCTTTTTTTTTTTTTTTTTTTTTTGCAGTGCATCGAACCCAGGGCCTTATGCTTGCAAGGTGAGCACTCTACCAACTGAGCTATCTCTCCAGCCCCTCACTGTCCCTTTTCTTTATGAATTATCATGAGGGGGAAAGAACAGACTATGGGAGAGGAAACTGGGAAAGTTTTCTTAGAAAACCCTCATAAAGGCTTCTCCGTCTGAATCAGATAGAGACCAGAGGATCTGTCCCTTGAAATCCATAGGAAATGGGATATCATGCAGTCTTCTGAGATTCAGCCTCAAGAAAGGTCTGCCAAATAGCAGGGAGAGGGCGGGGGTGTAGCTCAGTTGGTAGAGTGCTTGCCTCGCATGCACAAGGCCCTGGGTTCAATCCCCAGCACCACAGGAAAAAAAAAAAAAAAAAAAGAAATAGTAGGGAGACTGGTTGGAGGGGCAGGAAAAAGGAGAAGCATTGTAATGAAACTGACCAAACTCTCCTATGTACATAATATGATTATACCACAGTGAATTTCACCTTCATGTACATCTATAATATTCTCATTTTTTAAAACTACAAATAAATAGAATACCTCCAGAACAGAGGAAAGGGAAGAGGGGGAAGGAGGATAGGAGGGAAAGGAGAAGTACTAGGGACTGAATTGGAGCCATTAAATTCCATTCCCATTGAATTATGTCAAAACAAACTCCAATATTATGTGTAACTGTTGTATTAATAAATTTTAACAAAACAATAAATAGATGGAAGACCAGTTGAGTAGAAGGGAAATAGGGGGAGGAAGGAGGGGAGAGAAAGAAGCAGCCCTGGAAACTAAAATGGAGCACATTATATTCTATGCATGTATGATTATGTCAAAATGAACCATGCTCTAACTATAAGATGGGCACAGTGGCACCCGCCTGTAATCCCAATGGCTCGGGAGGCTGAGGCAGGAAGATCCTAAGTTCAGAGCCAACCTCAGCAAAAAATGAGGATCTAGTGAGATCCTGTCTCTAAATAAAATACAAAATAGGGCTGCGGATGTGGCTCAGTGGTCGAAGTCCCTGAGTTCATCCACGATACTACCCACCAAAAAAAAAAAAAAAAAACTCATAAAAAACATCTTGTAAAAGGTCTCTGCATAGTTTAAGCTGCCTTCAGAACTTGGAGTCTCCCAAAAGTTATGAGTGCTGTGGACTGGTTTGAGGAGAAGGACATAGGCTACTTGATGCTGTAACATCTTCCTAAAGATCTTATTGGCATCATGAGTAGAGGGAGAGTGCTTGCTGCTCAAAAGAATTTTACTACAAATGTATAAGATTTTACCATGACACTGAATTGCTCTGTCTTTAGTTTTCTGAGTCCTGATATCCCAGGCATTATTAAAGCTCACATACTTCACCCCAAAGTTTTGGTTGGTTGGTTGGTTGGTTTGATTATTTATATATTTTTGGATTGCCCCAAAGTTTTTGTTTGTAAAATATGGGGTAAAAAGATCCCAGTCACACATTATCTCCCAGGTCATATAATTCGGGGATGCACATTTTCTTATAGTCTCTGCACACCACCCAAATAATTTTGGTCACCTTAGTGTACACACACACACACACACACACACACACACACACAATCAAATCAGGGAAAGAGAAAAGGAAACCATTTACCAGTACTTTGAGGTACTGTAATGACATTTACATTGGACAAGGAAAGTCAAAGGTAAGTCCCAAACTCACTGTGTATAAACCTCAACTACGTGATCTCTAAAAATGTTTAAGAGTATATTTAGCAATTCAATTTTATAACATACATTGAGCATTTATTTTAAATAGAGCAGTGTGCTGCCTCCCTCTTGTGGGACACACACCACTAAATCACTGGGATCTCTCCACTCCAGTGGCCCCCGATTGGTCAGGGCCAGTAGTTACCCCACGCCTGCACATAGAATCAGAGTCAGAGCACACAGTGGTGAGCTCTCGCTTTTCTACTTACCATGAAATAAATACAAAAACATTTCCTATTCAGTCCTGTTCAAAGTCCATTTCACATGAAAGCTGGAATTCCTGGAAGATGTCCCCTCTTAAACAAAACAAACATGATTGAAACCCTAACCCCCAATGCTAAAAGCAACCTGGACTTGACTTGAAGTGAAGAACCTCGGCTCCTGCTCAGTGTTCACCCTCTCAGGAAAGAGAACCAAACACTCTGGTGTCCAGACACCAAGATCAAGAGCCATCCTCGAATCCATCTTCCTTCAACTTTCATATCTAATCCTTCAAGTAAGGCTTCTACTCTTTCTCCAAAATGCAACCCAAATCCACCCTCCTCTGCCTACCTCGTTGTTACCGCCATGGTGCACGCTACCATTACCTTTTACCAACGGCTTCCTCCCTGGTCTCAGGCTTCCATCCTTTTCCCTCCATAATTTCATACAGGAGTCAAAGCAGCCTATAAAACCTGAATTAGTCCCTGTTTTTGTAAATAAAGTTTTATTGGAACACAGCCACCCATTTAGTATCATCTATAGCTGTTTTCACACGAGCGCAATTGAGAGGTGAGCCTAAAATACTCGCCACCACCCAGCTCTTAGCAGAGCTTACTAACTCCTCTTTTGGAACATACATCAACTCAGGCCACCTTTTCTTCAAAAAGAGCTGAACGGTTCCCCTTTACATTTGGAAGAAAGTCCATACTTCTTACTTCAGCCTACAAGACCCAAAATGAACTGTGTCCTGCCCCACCACACCTCCCGTCTGAGTCTTCCCCGTGAGGGTGTTGCTGTGGCCACGCTTACTTGCCTACATTCCTAGTTTGGAATCTGTGCAGGACACGCTGCTCCCTCTGCCTAGGAGGCTTCTCCTCAAATCTTTGCCATTCGGGATCCTGTTTTAACAGCCTGTGGCCCTGACTACCCAACCCACATTGTTCCCCATCCCTCTCAAGTCACGGCCTACTGAAATCCCACTGCGTACCATCACTGATGCACTTGTGTCTTACCACAGAAATGAGCTCCATCAAGCCTGGGAGCATGGCTGGTCTTTTCACAAGAGCATCCTCAGTGTCTGACACTTTAGTTTCTCCCAAATACAATAAATTAACGGGAATAAATGACACTGGTTTGGTCTGCTGTGGTTTCTTCTCTATACCAAGGGTGTCACATTTGAACAATGATGATCATCGATCTAAAACCCCATTCTTTCTTCTTGTTTTTTTAAAATATTTTTTAAGTTGTAGGTGGACACAATACCTTTATTTTATTTATTTTTCTGTATTGCTGAGGATGGAACCCTGTGCTTTACACAAGCTAGGCAAGCACTCTATCACTGAGCTACGACCCCAGCCCCTAAAACACTATTCTTAAGGTATCAGTGGAATTTCTTGGATGAGGTGGATGCAACACAAGCACTGGTACATGAGGGTTTAATTCCCAGCTTCAGCACTCACTCGCTGGATTTGTTTCCCATCTGTCAAACTGGAAAAATGCTATTTATCTCAGGGCAGTACCAGAGAGGATTAAATTAGATAACTCAGGTAAATGCACTCGCACACTGTTCTACCAACTTCAATCACATCCCTTCCTAGACAAAATGGAATGCCCTTTGCTCCTAACCCTCTCTGCACACAGATCCTTGATATTAGAGTTCTCTGTGTTGCAAAAACAAACAGAAACACATACCACCTCAAAAGCAGATTTCATTAAGAAATTCTTTTTTTCTCCCATAGCCGAACTATTTGTACCCACCCCCAGGATTTGCATGCTTTATAGAAATCAAATACAAGTTCCTCTTTTTCAACCAGCCGAGATACAGGTACACACTAACATTTTCACTTCAGGAAATCATTTTTCTTTAATAGAAGGAGGCTTAACAGGTGCAGTAATGAAGCCAAAAGAGGCTTTACTGTGACTTTGGATTCAAGCGAATGCCTTTTGATGATATCTACACTATTTTATAATACAAGGAAACTAGTCCCCATCTAGGAGTGCATATTGGTTTAGCTCGCTGTGTTTCATTAGTCAGGAAATACAGACCACAAAGAGATCTCAGATCTGTGAACTCTGTTCTGGTTTGGGTTATTTTTAACACCAGATTACAGAAAGACCAATCCTAACCATTTTTGGCTTATCCCACAGGGTCACATGGTACAGTCACTTCTTAAGAAGAGCACAAATAGTTTACTGGGAACAGAATCCTAGAGAACACCAGTCGGGGAGTGGAGAATGAGTCGGGAACAAAAACAGCCAATAAAAGGTCAATTACTCTTGTGGGTAGGTGGAGCTTAACATCCCCAGAAAATTCTGGGATCCGGGATGCTTCCACCTTATCGCCCCAGGAGTGAAAGGGCCAGGGTATTTACAAACCAAGTCCCGCACGTGGCTGGACAATGGCTGTTCCCAGGGAGCATCAAATCTCGACACCGGGAAGAGTGTGCTTTAACCGATACAGCAGCCCGCAGAAAACAGCACCAATGCTGCCAGGTGGAAGTCTGACCCCTGTCAAAGTCCCAAAGGCTACAGGAGGAACACAGACAGTACCCGCCACCGAGGAGTCACCAAACCCGGCTGGGTAAGTGAAACCCCCGTTCCAACTGTGATTCTGAGGATGACATTCAGAAAGGAGATGACAGACAGTGTTGGGCAAACTGGTTCACTCGTCAAATAGCGACTAATTCCTTGCCTACTGCATGACAGTCACAAACTGAATGTTTATCTTCCCTGTTTTTCTTTTACTCTTGTATTAGTGGGAGTTCTCCAGAGAAATAGAACTGAGGGCAGGGGATAAAAATAGATGATAGATAGATAGACAGATAGACAGATCACAAGGAACTGACTTATGCAATTATTAAAGGTGGGAAATCCTACCATCTGCCATCTGCAAATCAGAAATCCAGTGTCATAACTTGGTCTAAGACTGAAGGCCTGAGAACTGGGGGAACTGATGGTATAAATCCCAGTCTAAGGGCAGAAGATGAGATGTTCCAAATCAATGAGGCTGAAAAATAAAAGGTGCGCGTGCCCGCACCTCCTGTTGTTGCTGTTCTCTTCCGGTCTTCGACAGGCTGGGTGACGCCTGTGCACACTGCAGAGAGTGATCTACCCTGCTGGATCCATGCATCGAAATGCTAAACTCGTCCAGAAACACCCTCACAGACATATCAGAAATAGAGGAAGCTCCACAACCCAAACTGGCGTGTGAAAATAACCATCAGACCACTGCAGCCCTTCTGCACACCTAACCTCGGGCAGACCATGTCCCTTCATGGACCCCACTGGTTCTGAATGACATTCTCCCCTGAAAGACTCCTACTCTCAACTCGGCAAACATAAACTTGCCTGTGTATCTGTCCCTACTAAAGTATATCTTAACTAGTTATTCCATGGCTGTCTGTCTCTACCAGGTTCTGAGCTCCTCAGGGCCACCGAGATTCTAAGCACAGAGTAGATACTCAATAAACGTTAAATTGAATTGAACAAAACGAGAGCCTAAGCTGCAGAATAAAGCAAATCAAAATGACAGCATTTGAAGCTAAGCTTCTGGAACCAACCTAGTGTCCTTCAACAGATGAATGGATAAAGAACTTGTGTTGCATATATACATAATGGAATATTACTCAGCTGTGAAGAATGACTTTATGATGTTTGCCAGTAAACGGATGCATCTGGAGATTATCATGCCAAGTGAAACAAGTCAATACCAAAAAAACCAAAGGTTGAATGCTTTCTTATATGGATGCTAACCCACAATAAGGGGGGCAGGGGAGAATAGAAGTTCAATGAATTAGACAAAGGGGAATGAAGGGAAGGGAAGGGGATAGGAAAAGGAAAGGCAGTGGAATGAATCTGGCATAACTTTCCTATGTACATATATGAATACACCATAGTGAATCTCACCATTATGTACATCCATAGGTCCTAACTAGAATAAGATATATTCCATGCTTGTATAATTATATCAAAATAGATTCTACTGTCATGTATACCTAAAAATAACCAACAAAAAATAAATTTAAAAATGACAGCATTTTAAACAATAAGGTAGAGCATATTTATAAACACATAAATATGTTCTTTAGAAAGTGCTCATAAAATAATGTCTTAAATAAATCTTCACACATACACAGAAAAAGCCGGTCAGATAACATACAACCAGATTTTAACAGTGACTTTTGCCTGTGGATTAATTCATATTTTCTGATTTGCTGCCAGGAGAGTATATTAACTACATGATTTAAAGGTTAAACACATCTTTAAGAACAAAGTCACCTTCGTCATTTGAAAGCCAGAGTTGGGCTACTTCTAAATAGCAGATTTCCAGGCTAGACATGGAGGTCATTGAGGCAGGATGCACACATGAAAGAGCTTTGAACCGGAGGCAGCTCCTGCCTCTCATAGGATCTTTTAACCATCACTTCATCCTACAAGGGCAGGGGCCTGTGACCTGGTTCTCGAAAAGGGACCTCCTGGGACCATGTAGGGAACAGCATATGAGATCAGGGTGGAGGATGAGAGTTGGACCCTCACTGATTCCTGGCCTGTTCTCATCCTTCCCACAAGCTTCTCCAGTTTTACAAACAGTTCTTAGTTGTCTGCAGAGCATCAGACGAACAGAGCGGGAGCCCACCTAACCCAACACTTGATGCTCCCTTTCTCTGTCCCTTAAGCTACTGGAACATTAGATTTGGAAGATCTGTATTGATCTTCATCTTCAAGCATCTCATTTTACAGGTGAGAGTATCAAACATCAGAGAAGAGGAATGTTTTTAAATGATGTTATGTTTTAGGTATGAGGCATCCCCCAAAAGCTAATGTCAGTCAATGCAAGAAAGTTCAGAGGTAAAATAATTGGGTTATGAGAGTTTTAACACAATCAGTGCATTAATCGTCAGATATGGATTAACCAGGTGGTCACTGCAGGCAGGAAGGTTGGGGCTGCAAGAGGTGGATCAGTGGGGTTTATATTTTGCCCCCGGTGAGCAGAATCTCTCTCTGCTTCCTGGAGCCATGTCCTGGGCTGCTTTCCTCCTCTGTATATTTCCCCCATGAAGTTCTGCATCACCTCAGGCCCAGAGCAATGGAGCCAGCTGCCTAAGAACTGAACCTCTGGGGCTAGGGAGATAGCACAGTTGGTAGAGCGCTTGCCTATCAAGCATGAGGCCCTGGGTTTGATCCTCTGCACCACAAAAAAAAAAAAAAAAAAAAAAAACAGAGAACTGAACCTCTGAAACCATGAGCCCCAAATACTTTCTTCCTCTAAAATTGTTCATGTCAGGTCTTCTAGTCACAGTAGAAAAAAAAAAAAAGCTAAAACAAACAAGGTAATAAGGAGGTTGGGGGGTCAGTGCTAGAAGCACTCTTTGATAAGGGCTCTGATGCCACAATCAAGTTCAGCTGTAGGGAAAGCTGTGGTTGATTAGTAATGTCTGCCACAGGCAAAGGACAGCATAGTGGTGGCCCACATGCCATCTTCTCCTTCAGCCCTTAGCAGCAAGAGGACAACTGAGCACACACATGAAAGGAAGGTAACATGACCCCAAGGACACATTTTCTAACTTTATAATACATATAGGAAACTAATATTTGAAAGATAAAATGGTTGGCTCTAAGGCATTGAAATGATAAGTGACTGAATGCACATTCTAATGTATGTCAGTCTGTCCCTAAAACCTACGCTTTTGACCACTATGCTATAAGGGTCATCTTTGATGGCTGTCACTTTTCCATTAGTCCCCCAATAGCTCTCCCCTCACTTAGCTCTGATAGCTCTTATCCTAAAATAGCCTTGAGGCTCATTCACTTCGATTTCAATAGCGAGTAGAGTTTGCCTCCGACACAAAGACACAATGTCCCAAATCAATCTTCTCTTTCAGGTCCAGAGTTTACCATTTTCTGAACCTTTACCATTGAACCTCTTTGACATGTCATTGGGCTCCACAGCTTCCTTTCAACCTGCTTAATTTATTCATATGTGGAAGAATGACTCACAAGTCACAGGACGACAGACAACCCAGCTGTGTGCCAGAGATAATTATTTCAGAGTAATTAAAATGAGATACAGGCTGCCAAATTAAACACCAAAACATGATTCTGCACTTTCTCTCTTATCTGCCTGGTCTGTTCTCTGTTAATAGAAACTGTTTGCTGGGATAGGGGCTCCCCAGCCCTAATGCATTAATCATCAATCTCCAGCAGCCTCGTTGAGGGATCATCTCAACACAGGAGTCTTCCTACAGCGCAAGAGGAAAACACTGGGGTGCACTCAGTGGGCCCCAAGGTGACCCTATACACTGCTTGCCATTGGTGAGCTCCCCCCAAAATCGGTGCCAAACATCTGGAAGTAACCCGAGTGTCACAGAATAATGCGAGCAGTGAAGAAACAAAGGAAAGAGGTGGCAGGGATGGAGGGAAGGGAGACCCTGGGCCTCAGTGCCTTCCTGAAGAGGGAGTCATTGTTCACGTTCACCAGGGGGAGTCAGTCCACTGCACCTGGGCTCTGCAGCCTGGCTAAGCACCCTGGTATAGCGAGCTCAAGTTCCTCTTCACCTAAAGCTGGGCCCCTTCAGCAGTAACTGAGATGGAGGTTCTTGCACAAGTGAGCTAACTGAAGAACTGTTCTCATCAAAAATCTGTAGGGATAAACGGAGGGAAAGAGTGAGGCCAAAAAAAAAAAAAACAGAAAAGAAAAAATGTGTTTCCAGGACAGGTCTCAACCTGATGAAAGGAGAAGCCGAGAAGCAAAACTTGAATCACAGAACTTGGACCACCGAGAATCCAGGGCTGTGGACTGCTATACTCTGCTCAGTACCACCTCTGTGTTTGGGGGCTGGGGGAGTCTCCTCGTCTGGCACTGTTATGAGTCACAGGCAGCAGCACCCACCACTGCTGGGAGAGGGGTAAAGGGTAAAGGGCAAGAGGAGTGCCCCACTAAGTTGAAAGGTTCTGGATGGGGCCCTAACAGACCTGCTAAACTCTCTTAAATTGTCTTAATGGTGTTTTGACAAAGAATCTTCAATCTACAAGAGATCTCAAATTGGGTCCTAAACCTGGGATCTAGGGGCCCCAAAGTAACCTGGCTTGACTTCAGGGATTACATCCCACTGAAATGCTCTGCAGAATGTGTATATAGGAAATTGACAAGGAACTCAGGGTTTATGATTTTTCAGTGCAGTATCTGACCCTCCCGGATTCCCAAGGTCACCTCCAATTTCCTTAGAACAAAGACAGCTTTGATGTGGCCTCTCCCATAAAGCCTTCCCTGACTCCCCCTAGTAAAAGTGAACAGTTCCCTCTCTAGCTGGTATATACCTCAGAGGCACATCCACGGGCATGGGAGGTAGACAGGACACCACATCCCCCTTCCACAGGGAGCGACTTTTTTGAATAACTAGAAGATGGTGAGGACAATGGCTGAAGTTTAAACCTTGAGATGTCATTGTCTCGTTGAGTTTCCAAGACTATCCTTCCACCTAGGAATGGTTTTTACCATTTTCTCCTGTGAGAAACACAGAACACTGAGAGATTGAGTAAAACAGTCAATTTCCACAAGCTGGTCGTAGACTCAGAATCTGGGGCTCAGCTAGTCCAACTCCAGAGAGGTGAGGACACTGGAGGAAGTCATGTAAAATCTGTGGCTCAAGCAGAGAGTTGAGAGGAAAGCAAGAGAGAAGACACAAAGCAACAGAGGTTTTCTTTCTTTTTTTTATTAGAGCATTATAATTATACACAGTATTTGGATCCATGTTGACCAAAATCACACATGCAAGGAATCTGATTTTAATTCCCATCTCCCACCATTGCCCCTCCCCCTCCCTCCCCTTTTCCCCACTCCTCTGCTCTACTGATCTCCCTTGCACTCCTTTCTTTGATTGGTACTTACTACATCTACATAAAAGTGAAATTCCCTTTGGTACATTTAAGTATGTACATAACATGATTTTGCTAAATCCATTCCACGTGTCTTCCCCTTTCCATTCTCCTTCCTCCTATGTCTTGTTCTCCCCCTTCTGCTCCACTGATCTTCTCTGTATCTTTATGATAATATCTGTATGATAACCTACCCCTTCTCCAACCACCTTCTTTCCCTTATTTTCCTCTAGCTTCCCCATGAGGAGAGAAAACATTTGACCTTTGATTTTCTCATTCAGCATGGCTTATTTCACTTAGCACGATGTTCTCCAATTCCATCCGTTTATCAGCAGATGCCATGATGTCATTCTTCTTCATGGATGAGTAAGACTGCATTGTGTTTATACACCACGTTTTCTTGACTCATTCATCTATTGATGGGCATCTGGGTTTATCTCATAATTTGCTCTTGTGAACAGTGCTGCTATAAACATTGAATCAGTTGTATCACCACAGCATGCTGATTTTGGTTCTTCTGGATAAATGCTGAGGAGTGGGATAGCTGGGTCATATAGTGGTTCCACTCCTAGCTTTTTGAGGAATCTCCATACTTCTTTCTAGAGTAGTTTTACTAATTTGCAGTCCAAACACCAATGTATGAGTGGACCTTTTCCCTCACATTCTTGCCAGCATTTATTATTATTATATTCTTGATAACTGCCATCTGACTGGAGTGAGATGAGATCTTGGTGTATGTAGTTCTGATTTGCATTTCCCTAATTGCTAGAGGTGCTGAACATTTTTTCATATAATTGTTTGCCATTTGCATTTCTTCTGTTGAGCAGTTTCTGTTTAGCTCTTTTGCCCATTTATTGATTGGGTTTTGGGTGTGGGGGGTTAGCATTAAGTTTTTTGAGTTTTTTATATATTCTGGATATTAATCTCTTGTCAGAAGAGCAGCTGGTAAAGATTTTCTCCCATTCTGTAGACTCTCTCTTTACTTGCAACAGAAGCTTTCTCAGGCTTAGATATCCCCATTACCCATGGCATATCTACCCCACAGAACACAGTAAGTGCTAAAGAAACATTGGTTGTATAAGTGAATAAGCTAAATGTTTTAATGGGATAAATAAAGTGAGTATAAAAGTACCTAGCTTGGCTCTTAGCACCTAGTTAAGTGCATAGTCAGTGGTAATACAGCTCTCCTTAAGAGAATGCTATTTTTATTTTCTTTTCCCCCGGATACTCCAGCATCTCAGAAAACATGACTAGGTACAAAATAACTGAACTGAACTTAAATATGGGCATGAAAAAGGGGGAAACTGCAAAATTAAAATGAGATGGTAATAGGGTAGTGAGGAGAGAAAGAAGAAATGAGAGGGCTGGGGTCATAGTTCAGTGGTAGAGCGCTTACCACTCTGAAGTGTGAGGCACTGGTTTGATTCTCAGCACCACATATAAATAAATAAATAGAATAATGTCGACAACTAAAATAAAATTCAAAAATTTTTAAAGAAGAAGAAATGAGATAAAAACAGAGGTGTGAGAGGAATGGAAAAGTCAAACTCCTACTGCTACAGGTACACCCAGTCGGCCGGAGGCTTCTAATGTGCATCTGCAATTTGATTTGAAAGAACCCAATGTAGCTTGCATCTATAATTGGATTTTCCTATGCATGCCCAGATCTGAAAGGGAAAATGCTCACCTGAATCGGAAAGGCACTGAATGAGAATGCATGTTCATCTTGCCCTTCCTCTCCAAGCCACTTGCCTGCCCCCATTCCCTGCCTTTTCCATAAATTTTCTTCTCCATGGCTTTTTCCCTCACCCTCCTTAATCTTCTAACACCACAGTGCCACCTACTGTCTCTGGATACATGTGGGTTAGGTACTCCTGGGCTGGGACCTGAGGGAGATTTTAACATCGCTAGCATGCTAGAAGGGACCATTCATCAGCCCCGTGGCAGCCCTGGCTAAGGCGAAATTGCCACTCAGCATTTCAAATTGCAGGCTCTCTCCTCTCCCCTACCCGATACCAGGCTCTTCCTCCACCCTGAAGCATTTTCTCACAAGAATAAATGGGTAATTCAAGGAGAAGGAAAGTCTCCCAGGAAATTAGACATGGTTCTGGGCCAGTCACAGATTTTCTTAACACTTTGACTAGGATGATTTGTAGCTAAAAGGAAAAAAAAAAAAAAAACAACTGAATAGAGCTAATGACTCCTGGAAGTGACCCTGAAAGCTGATGTGCCCCACTCCTTTTAAGATCACACAGAACTGTTAAAAGACTGCACCTCGATTCCAGCCCTAAACTCATGCCAATCATTACAAAAAGCGTTATCTGAATGCATGGTCCTTTCTGAGGGGAAAAGACATATCTCTTCAGTTTCTCCAGCCAGGTTCAATCCCTTCTCAAGGAGCTGCCCGTGTACACCTCCAGAGGATCAGACTAGACCTCGCCATGGAAACAGCAACTGTGCTTGTGATTTTCTCATGGAGTCTGCCTGCTACATTTCGCTGCATGGTGCTAAGGAGGAGAATCTGCTGCCTTAGCTGCCCTTGTTAACTTGCCTCCAGGTAGGCTGTGCAGTGGGAGACACAGAGGGCTGAGTCATCAGCTCATCTTAGCCTTGCTCCAACAGCAACAGCTTCAGTCTATTAGTATCCAGGGCATCCACCCCATGAGGTGCCCGCTCTGCAGACCCCTTAGTGGACAGAGTATCAGCCACATGACGAGTCCCAGATTCTGGGCAAGAGCATTTCAGCGGCCCACACCACCTCACCCAGCCTCACCCAGCACCCAGACTTCTATAGCATCACTCTGTGGCTAGGCTGCTTCCTGCAGCTTCTCCTCCCATGCTGCTTCTGCTTCTACTCTTCATCTGTTTCAGCTTTTCTGTTCTGGTTTAAATATGAGGTGCCCCCCAAAGCTCCTGTGTGAGACAATGCAAGAAAGTTTAGAGGTGAAATGATTGGCTTATGAGAACCTTGACTAATCCGTACGTTAATCCAGTTGAATGGATGAACTGGGTGGCAACTGTAGGCAGGCAGGGTGTGACAGGGGGAGGTGGGTTATTGGAAACGTGTCTTTGGGGTTTATATTTTGTGAGCTGAGCTTAGTCTCTCTCTACTTCCTGGTGCCATGTCCCCAGCTGCTTTCTTCCACCACACCCTTCTGCCATGATGTTCTGCTTCATCTTGAGAACAGGGAAATAGAGACAGCCATCTGTGGACTAATCTCTGAAACCATGAGCCCCAAATAAACTCTGCCTCCTTAAAATTGTTCTTCCCAGGTCTTTCGGTCACAGCAGAAAAAAAAAAAAAAAAAAAAAAAAAAAAAGCTGACTAAAGCATTTCCAATACTATGTAATCAATTCCCTTGGTCTTGTCCCCTCAACTTGACATTTTGGAGATGATTTTGGCTTCCTGACTTTATATGGTAGGTGTCATACACTCAAAGTCAAGAATGTGAAGCGGGAGGTTGCTAGGGAAGAACAGAGTTACTTTAGATTAGGTGAGTAAAGGGAGGGAAGGGACGTGGGGGTAGGAAGGAGAGTAGAATGAATCAGACATTATTACCCTGTGTGTGTATATAGCTATACGACCGGGGGGACTCTACATCATGTATAACCAGAAGAATGAGAAATTATACTCCATTACCTATGATGTATCAAAGTGCATTCTATTGTCATGGACAACTAATTAAAACAATTTTTTTAAATTAATTTAAAAAAAGAATGTGAAAAAGTAAAAGGGTTTTCAAGAGACCAAGAACTGTTCTATGAGTCCTACCAATTTGTTTCTCAGGGTGGTATCCACAGCAGTTAAGAGCAAGCAGTTGGGTGGGGGGCGGTCAGACAAGGATTTAAATCCCAGTTGTGCCTCTATTTGTAGAGACTGAGACAAGTTACATAAGCACTCCGGCCTAGGTGTTCTTGTCTGTAACCTGAGGATAATCGTGATGCCTAACTTGCCAAAATGTGCAGGGATCAAATGATACACTAAGTATGCAGTCTGACACAATGTCAGTCAGTGATGGACATTCATTATTGGATTGATAATTATTTGTATCATCATCATCATTTCCCAACAAGGAAGTGATATGCCTTTAATGTATCCCCCAAAGTTCTTGTGCTGGAAACTTAATGCCAGGGGATGTTATTAAGGAATGGCCCAGTTATTGGGGAGAGTGTGCTTGTTAGGAAAGCAGGTCCAGTCCTCTCTTGCTTGCTCTCTTTCTTTCTCTCTCTTTCTCTCTCTCTCTCTCTCTCTCTCTCTCTCTCTCTCTCTCTCTCTCTCTCTCTCTCTCTCTCTCTCTCTCTCTCATAGGCTCTGCTGCCCAACCACCTTTCATCATGGAATGACACAATAAGAAGGCCCTTGAGGATTCAGATCCCTCAGTCCTCAACTTCCCAGCCTCTAGAACTGTAAGAAACAAATTTCTGTTCTTTGTAAGTTATCCAGTCTCAGGTATTCTGTTATAGCAGCAGAAAATTGACCACAGAGTCATTGGGAAGGAAAATTCTAGGTATTGGGTGTATTCAGAAAACTACTTAACCTGAATGCTCTCAAAATTCTTGAGGTGGTAACAGAGAGGTGAAACTGCAACCTAGACAAGTCTCCCAACAACAGAGCTAAAATGGGTGAGGCAATGACCTGATCAACCATAACGTCTACATCCAGTCACTACCCGATAGTTACTAAATGCTGTATATGTTGGACTCATTAATTTTAACCAGCTTGTGAGGTGGGTACTTACTGTACATTAAATGAGTAAGGAAACCAAGGTTAAAGAAGGAAGAGGAGGAGAAGGAAGAGCAGGAGGAGGAGGAGAAGCAACAGGAGGAATAGGAGGAGGAGGAGGAGAAGGAGCAGGAGGAGCAGAAGAAGGAGCAGGAGGAGCAGGAGGAGGAGAAAGAAAAAGAAAACAAAATTCACGCCCAATCACACCAGTAAGCAGTCAGTTAATCCTTGGCCCCCTCTGGCTCAGCAGCTCTAGCACCAACACTCTTAACCATTACGCTGCCTCGTAGAAGGATCAGCCATGCGCAAGATAAGAGAATGAAGTGACTGAAACAAAAGGGAATATGTGGATACAACAGTCCAGAAACACAGACAGCAAACAGGAAGGATATGTGTAGTTCATTCCTTTCTTTGTGCATCTCGGGACAGAGGCATCATCCGAGGCCCGGCAGCACTGAAGCCTCAGCAAATATCAACCAGCTTAGGTATGACAGCCTCAAATGGCTTTTGCCCCCTAGGGTGCTCTCAGACTCTTGAATTCTAAAGAATTTTGATATTAAGAAAGGCCCCTGGGAAAGTTGGTTCCCATTAGGTTCTCCCCATCAGGCACTCAATAGCCAATTCCACAAAATCCACCAATAACTAACTCCGGCAATAAAAGCAGATGCTGGGTCTCATCCACAAAGAAAACCACAGCACGGTGCCATCTGTACAGAAGAGCACGTTGCTAGGGGCCCATAGCAATTCCTGGGCTCAGCGCATGCATATCAGCAATGCGCTCTTAGTCTACACCTACAGAGAAGTATTGATCATTGCTCACAAAATAAGAACTTCCCATATCATAATTGACTCTCTCCAGTGGGGCCCATTGGCAGCTCTGTAAAGAGAATGAAAGGTTGGAGAGGCCTCTTCAATAACAGAGCTGCTGGGGAAATGTCCCCACAGGACATGGGTGGTGCCAGGAATCCTGGCCCAGCAAATAGGAAACTGGAGGAAGGGCTCCTAAGAAAGTCTCAAAGGCCTTTTGGTGGCCTGCCTGCATTTGCTGGCAGAGATGGTTTTACAAACTGCTCACCATAAAATCACTGTGAAAGCAAACTCCCCTGCATGATTGCCTGACCCATCTACCCATTCACCTGTTTAGTGAAAAGGACTTCAAAGTCCTAGAGGATTTCAAGAGTGAGGGCAAGCACAAATGTGACCCCCGACTAAGAGCGGTGACAAGGACTTCTAGGGTTACTAACCCTAACTAATACACTATCTATCCCACACAGAGAAACTCCCAACCCTTAACTCTTCTCCTCAGGTACCCTTCTGAAAGTAGTGAGAGCAACACAAAGGGACCAGCAGGTAAATCTAGGAAACTCCTTCTGGAGCCTTCCTTGGGTTATACCGGGTCATCGGTGGTGACCGCAGCTTGGCAAAAGAACAAATGAGCTCTTTAGGATGATAGAGAGATGGACACATTCAATTACACAACTTGCTGCTTTGAAAGCACACAGAGGAGATACATGTCCCACTTAACCTGTCAGTCATTCCCTGGTATTAATAATGGAGGTTGCTTTGACCGTTCCTCTCCTGAGGATCGGAATGAATGCTGACACGATTTGGTAGAATTTTAAGGTCAGTGACATCTCCACAGCAGGTTACAAAAATTAAAAAAGAAAAAAGGAAAACTCCAATGGGCTGTATGTTAGTGAGCTTTTCATCACTGTGACCAAAATACCTGCCAAGAACGACTTAGAGGAGGGAAAGTTAATTTTGGTTCATGGTTTCAGAGGTCTCAGTCCACGGTTGGCCAACTTCATCTATCCCAAGGTCAGGCAGAACATGATTGTAGAAGGGTACTGTGTACAAGAAAGATGCTCAGCTCCCGGCAGCCAGGAAGCAGAGAGAAAAATGGAGGTGTTGGGGACAAAATAAAAACCCAGAAGGCCTGGCCCCAGTTCCTCCAGCCACTCCACACCTGCCCACAGTTACCACCCAGGAATCCATTCAAATTATTAATCCACCAAATGGATTAATCCACTAATCAGTTTCCAGCCTCATAATCTAATCATTTCACCTCTGAACATTTCTGCATTAATACAATATGAGCTTTTAGGGGACACCTCATATTCAAACAATAACAGATCACCAAGAGCCTAGGAGTAAGAAATATTATTAATATGACATTTCTCAGCCATCTGAGCACCACAATGTTTCTAAATGTGCAAGGGATTTATAAGTGACGGCTACATAGGTGGTAGAAAACAACAAGGGTTTTGGGTTTTTTTTCCCATTTTGATTCATTTAAATATTCTGATGTTAGCTGCTGTAATAAATGAGTTTGAAAGTGTGTGCAGCTTGAACACAAGATAGGTTCACATCTTGTTCACAGAACCTTCTGTGGAGGGCTTTTCCGGTCTGTGACCTGCATTCATCCACCTGGTGGGTGAGGGAACAAGGCTACTTCCTTCTGTGGCTTTACTGTCCTTCAGGGACTCAGAGTTGACCTCCAGTTGGCAAAGGAGTGAAATCAGGCATAAAATTCACAAGCTCCTTACAAATTCAGGTCCCAACATGACACCTCACTTCCACCCACACTCAGTACTGAGATCTACTCTTTGGACCACATCTAGATGGGAGAGGATAATGTCTTCCCTAACTGAGGAGCTCCCTAGCAAACAGCTCTGCACCATGGAAAGACAGACAAAAAAGGAATCTAATCACGGGCGGCAAGCTGCCCCAGCCACACTCAATGGTGCTGGGTTTCCACTTTCATGAGCATAAAATAAATTTAAATGTATGAAACATCAGTAAGAAATGCGTCCATTTAAAGAGATTTATAAATAATAGTACAGATGGTATATACTGACCACAGTTTTGAGAATAAATAAAGTCTACAAAAGTCAAGATTAGAAATCTGTGCAAAACTGTTACAAATATGAACCATGGAACATTTCTCTTCAAGCCTTCGAACCTCCCTAGAACGACTGTTTTTTAATGAAATATTTGAGAACAGCAGTTCAGATAAATTATCAGAGGAACACATAACCACCGGGGCCTATCAGCAACAGAATTCTTTCTCAAATAAAGCGCTTCCCTGGCTATTGGAGCCAGTGTAAAGCAAACATTGTCTCAGATTATCTTCACGTCAAGTCCAGAGCCAGGAGCATTCATAAGAATGATCTTATGTTATGGTTGATTTTTTTTCTTTTTATAAACATACATTTATCACATAAGAATTTACTATTGGTTTCTCCTTTATCAAGTGCATTTGTCTTCGTTGTCTTTGTTAATGTGTCTTTTTCTAACTGTTTGCCTCTGAAATTTGCAGTTTGAGGGCTATTTCTTTTGCCTTTCCCTCAGCGTCCTGCACAGAAATTGCATTTTCCAGACAACTATATTCACTGAAGATATTGGTCAGCGTTAGCTGCCATGTAGCTAAATGTACCCTAAATCCAGTGGCTTACAAAAATAAGCATTTATTTCTTACTCCTAAGTCCAGAAACAGATTCTGGGTACTGAAATTGGCAGGGACAGGCTAGGTGTGGCTCCAAGCTGCAGATTAGACTCTGGTCAATTTCACAAGTCAGTTTATTCTCATTCAACCAGCCACCTGGAATATGTTCTTCTAATGTAAAAGGCCAAACCAACAACACAACGTTTAAAGCTCTGTCTACTGTCATATCTTCTCAAGTTCTGATGATAGTAAGTCATGTGGCCATGATAAACCTAAGATGCTAATGGAGGGCGGGAAGTATATTCCTCCTCTATGGAGGTACCAAAATCACATGGCAAAGAGTGCAGAAATATCATTTCCTTACTGGGAAAATGTTATGAACCAGAGAAACATAACCCAACCTGCCTCCCAGAGAAATCATTCCTAAAGCACCCTGAGAAAACCCCATGCACAGATAGCTATCCATTCAAAGAATAAGGGAATGAAAAGTGGATAAAAAGATCTTTGAGAACTTGCTATAAAGCCAACCTATAACCTCAAGTGAAAAAAAGTTTTAAAAACCCAGACAGAATTTACTTTCCACCAATTATGTGCATTTGCATTTGATAAATCAGTTCATGTCTGATCATCCTGAGAGTGGAAGTAACAAAATTGTTCATTTATCTGGAGCCACTGACATTTCGCTGGTAAGACCTGATTGCACGGCTTTGTTTAGAAAGGAAGCTGCAAGATGTGTTTCCCTGGGACCCCGAGATGATGCTGATTCTGAGGCCACTTCTGGATTCACCAGAAAAGCTTCCCACAACTTATCAGAGATGTCTGAGGTTATGAGAGACAATGCACATAAGAACACACAAGTCAATTTAAAGTAAAAGGCATTGCATGAATAACAGCACAGGAGGTCTGTGATCATGGCTATAATCGTGAGGATAACTCAAATTTGGAAAACTCTAGAAACTCTAAAAATACTGGGCCCAACCCTTTCACCAAATCAATACATTTCACATTTATGAAATTCTCAAACCCCATTAACCTAGCTATTAACTCTCAGGAATTTAACCTAAGGAAATTATGCCTGAAGGAGATGCTTTATAGTATAGATGCAATTTGCAACTAAGGAATCCAAAACACACACTGCATTAATAAAACAATAGATTAAAGATTAACACAGATGATGAATGAGGTACATCTGAAAAATTAAGTTCAGCTTGGATGCAACACTATAAAATTGAAAAAGCCATAGAAATACAGAGACCCAGAGAGACCCAGAACTCTACTACTATAACCACCTGCATCCTATAGCTGTACTTTTCTATCCATATTCCTATCCACATATAATATTTATCTAAATAATTAAATATTAGTATTGTCATAATTTTATTTTTAAGCTTATTCACTGACATGATTTTTACACATTTTCTCATGTTGCTACACTTTGGCACATATTTTTTACATATTTTGTTGGTGCATTATAATTATGCATAATGGTGGGATTTGTTGTTACTTGTCCATACATTTGGCCAGTATCATTCCCAGTGTGTCCCCTTTCCCTCTCCTCCTCTGCTCTCCTCCCAGTCCCTTTCCTCTATTGGTTTCCCTTTGATTTTTCTTGAGGCCCACCCCAAACCCCCCACCACCTTTCTTTTCCATTTTCCTCTCTAGCTTCCATATATAACAAAAAACACAAGACCCTTGACTTTCTGAGTTTGGCTTATTTTGATTAACATGATGATCTCCAGTTGCATCCATTTTCCTGCAAATTAACATAATTTTACTCTTCTTTTTGGCTGAATAAAATGCCATACCACGTTTTCTTTACCCATTCATCCACTGATAGACACCTAGACTAGTTCCATAGTGTGGCTATTGCTTTCACACAACTTTTAACATGGACATAATAACCCATCAAGGTATTCCTCGATATACCATTATACTATCTACTTGTGTTAAATATTTAAATCAGTTCTCATTTCTTTATATTATTTATTAATGCTTTGGTTAACTGTCACATGTTTACTGAAATTAAAACCTGCTTTTCTTCTAATCTATGAACCCAATAGCATTATCCATAAAATAGTTCAACATACCCAAGACACGACTATTTGCCTTTTTCCTTAGAGTTTTGCTTTAAAACAAACAGTTGGGTCCATTTTACTGGCATCCAAGTGTATTACCACAGTCATGGCATTTCTCTTTAGAACAGCCAAGATCAATTCTGAAATAGAATCTTCACTGAAACCACATATGTGTGTGTATATGTTGTGTGGGCACATACATGTGTTTCTGAATCTCCAACATTATCTTTCATTAGAAATCACACTAAATGATTGCTGAAGGGGAGAAAACGAAGCTTTGAAAAACACAATGGGTCTTGAGACTGAACTTATCAGGAAAGGAATGAGGACTGAGGAGAAATCTGAGAGGATGACTGAATTAGTTATCTATGGATTCATGATCAATTTCACCAGAACATAATAGCTGAAAACAAACACTTATTACCTCACAATTTCTGAGGCTCAGGAATTACAAGTGGATTAGCTGAGTGGTTCTGAGTCAGGGCCTCTGCTGTTGCAGTGAAGACATCAGATGGGGTTGCAGGCAACTGAAGGCTGCCTGATGAGGGCTGGAGGATCAGCTATTCATTCCCATGGCTATTGGCTGGAGGCCTCAGTTCCTTACCAAAGGGGCCTCCAGAGGGCTGGCTGAGTACCCTCACGACATGACAGCAGGCTTCCCTCAGAATGCATGATCTAGGACAGAACCCAAAATCAGAGTGCCTCTTATCATCTAGATTCCTAATTTGAACTCTCTTGTGCTTTTTTTTGCATTTTCTACTTACTAGAAACAAACACTGAGTCTAGCCCACATTCAAGGGGAGGAGAATTGAGCTCCACCTCTTAAAAAGAGAAATTAATTTGAATACATATTGTAAAGCCACTACAACTGCTAAACTGTAAGGAAATAAAGGGGGAAAGTATGGATTTTATAGTCACACCGAATCTCTCTCAAATTCTCACTCTGTCAATTATTACCTATCTAGCATTGAGCACCCTGATCACTTGGTGCAATCTCCTCTGTCTCTTTCTTCATCCCTAAGCCAAAAGTATTTACTGTCTGCCTATCTCATGGAATTTACTATGGGATTCAAATGAGACCATGTCATAAGGTAGTTTTGCCCATCATAACTAGAATAATAAATAAATGGATGGAGTTAAAGAATATCATCCTAAGTGACAAAAGCCAAACCCAAAAATCCAAAGTCTGAATGTTTTCTCTGATATGCGAATGATAATTCACAATAAGGGAAGAATAGAGTTACTTTATATTTGGTAGAGGGGAGTGAAGGCAGGGGAAGGAATGATAGTAGAGTGAAACAGACATTATGACCTCATATATATGTATGACTGCATGACTGATGTAATCCTGTAATAACATAAAATCAGAAAACTGGGAGCTTACACTCCATTTATGTATGATCTATCAAAACGTATAAATGCATCCTGCCATCATGTACAACTAATCAGAACAAATTTTAAAAGATTAATAAAATACATAAATAAATAAATATTGAGTATTATTAACGACCACCATCAAAACAATGATTCCTCAGGACTGTCTAGGTAACGAAAGGCCTCACTCAAATCGTATTCAACACGGATTAAGTCAAAAATTGAACACATTCATTCCAATAACCAGAAGTACTTCAGACATGGCTGGATCAGGGATCTCACCTTAGAAGAGCTTTGCTCCTTTCTATCTCCTACTTCCCTTTCTGCACTGGCTCCTTCGCCTCAGTCATGTAACTGCCTTTTTCACCTGACCAGGAAGATGACTAGAGCTGCTCCACCTTGCCTCACTCTCAGACCTTATTATCACAGAGATAGAGACACACCCTTTCTTCCTCCGAGCATCCACAATTGACGTTTCGGGGACATTTCTGCTTAGCCTTCTCAGTCATCTGGAACCCCACCAGTGTCTTCCCATCATACATGCAAAGCATTCAGAGTGCCCGCCGTGGTGTGTAAGCCCTGTGTCTCCTGGTCTCTGGCTTTCTCTCTTGCTATTCCAGTCACATACCCTTCCTTGCTACAGACTCAGAGCCTCATGCTTGGCGGCTGCCCCACCCAGAATGCTTTTCCCTAGCATATCCTATCGATTATGCCTTCACTTCATTCAGACCAAATGTCACTTCATCGCAGAGCTGGTCCATGGGCTCACTCTGGAAATCAGCCCACTCTTCCCCATCACTCTCAATCTTCTTCCACACTTTTTTTATTTTTTAACAGTACTAATGTGATCTGGCATTTCTGTTTACTGGCTCGCTGCATGTCTCCTCCAATTAGACAGTAAATTCTGGAAGCACAGAGACCCTTTTATTCACGGCTATATCATCCACAATCAAAACCAGTGCCTAACAGAGTGGATTCCCCATGAACGGTACTGAATGAGGGAATGAAATGCCGATCCCTGTGACCAGGAAGAAATGTTCTGGTCAGAACAAACACATGCCCGTTCAGGGGCGGTGGTGGTGGAGGTTAATAGGACAATGGGAATGTGGACCAGAAGAGAGGGCTGGCCTCCCACAGGAGAACGAGGGACGGCTACCAGAAAGAAAGGGACGGGGCATAGTGCAGCCAGAAATCAGCTCCATCCACCAGATCACACTCATCCTAATCCCAATCTCATGCAGAGCCCTAAAAATGACTGACAGGGGAGGTCAGAGCTACATGGAGTAGATTTTAAACCGTTATATTATCCTAGCAAAGTTCCACAGCTACAAACCACCGTGACATTCATGCCTATTTAAACACACACACACACACACACACACACACACACACACACACACACACACAAATGCAAAATTCATCACGATGCCTAATAAAAACTGCACCCAGCCCCAACACTCTGAATTAACAATCATCAATGAGTGGTGCGGCATTACCAGAGTGAAAGGCATTTTGGGCAAAAGCAGGCGTCGAGAGAAAAGGCATTAAATCAAACCAGCAGTACCACGAAAAGGCAAAGGAGAAGTGGAAAGGATAATTTCTCAAAAAGTAACTTTCTGACTGTGAGAATGGATTGATAGTACAATCCGTGCTTTACAGGAAAGTTCCCCACAATGAATTTCCTTGTCATTGTGATCTAATATTGGTTACCAGCTATTACTCTCATTCGTCATGTTCCACATCTGCGCAGCAGTATAAACAATATCAGGGATTTCTTCGCTCGTATTTCACATTGCTTCTTAGGGGGGTGGATTTTGTATTCAAGTGAAAACCAAAGTGTTCCGAATCAATCTAGGCTCGTAAAAACTATAAATGACCTGCACGGATGCCCAGCAGTGCTATAAAACGTAAGGCTGGTTTGCTGGAAGCCTCCCTTGCTTGAGAAAATTTACTTATCCCTACAGTCAGATTTAAATGAGGTTGCTCGTGGACACCCTGCCCCCACACAAAACCCCACTGCTTGCACTCATCACCTGCGCTGTTCCTCCATCCCCCGAGAGAGCTCAGCTCTGGTCTCCCTCCTTCCCTGGCCCTATGTAGTGTAGCTGACTTTTATTGAGTGCTTAATATTTCTTGCTAAACTCTATACAATGTCTCAAATCTTCATGACAGTCCCTCTAGATGGCCTTATCATCCTCATTTTTGGAACTAACCAAGGCTCAGTAATATCGAGTTGGCTGTCCAATGTCTCAAAATTATTATTTAGCAAAATCAAAACTTCAACTCTGCTCTGATTCAAAAACTCACACTTTCAGCTCAATCATGTCCGCCATTAATGTCTTTCAGATACTTCTTGGATTGGGCATTACGACTGGTCCATTTTTATTCCGACTGTCTTAAATCCATTTTCTGCCACTATAACAGAACACAGTCTGGGTAATTTATAAACAATACAAGTTTATGTGGTCCGTGGTTCTAGAGGCTGGGCAGTCCAAGGCATCTTGTGAGGGGGCTTTCATGCTATGTCATAGTATCATGGAAGGGAAAGTGAGCATGCAAGAGATGTGGAGGAAAAAGAGGACTAAACCAGGAAAACCCTCTCCCATGATAATTAACATTCATCCAGTTGTGACAGAGGAGTCCTCCTGGCCTAAGTGCCCCTTAACAGGTCCACTTCTTACACTGTCTCAGTGGCAATTCAATTGCAACATGAGCTTCAAAGGGGACCTTCAAACCATAGTACCAACATTCATCACCTTATATTTAAATTGCTACATCCTCATTCATCCCCATAACCCTGGTTTCCTCCTACTCCCCAACATCTCCTGACATACTATTATCCTCATATCAGCAGCCTTAAATATCCCTCCAATTCTAATCAGACCAAGTACATATGGGTATTTCTGCTAGTCAGTTACTCTAACCAAACTTCCTTCCCCTTTACACCTTGAGACAGGCAAAGCTCTCTGACATGGCTCTGCCAGCTTCAATCAGAGGACACTGCCCACTGTCTCCACCATGCTGATATATTTCCAACATATCCCCAGGACAGAGAGGCAGGAGAGCGATAGAGAAAGAGAGAGGGGACATAAAGGTAGACGTTTACAGAGGGGAAGAGATAGAAGGGACAGAGTGAGAAAGATGTGTTTAGAGAGGAGGGGAAAGTAGAAGGTAGATAGCTAGGTGGACAGAGAGAGAGATATAAGAGAGATGAGCACTAGAGAGACATAAAAATAAATATAGATACACATAGAAAGGGACAGAAAGAGACTTTTTAGTCAGTTTTTTCATTGCTATGTCAAAAGACCTGACAAGAACAATTTTAGAAGATGAAAAGTTTATTTGGGGGTTTCGGAGATCTCAGACCATAGCTCTGGACCCAAGATGAGGCTGAACATCATGGAGGAAGTGTGTGGTGAAGGAAATCAGCTCAGAACATGACACCAGGAAACAGAGATCTCAACGCACCCCCCCCCCAAAAAACCCATCTCCTCCAGTTACCCTCCACCCACCTGCCTTGAGTCACCACCCAGGTAATCCCACCAGAGGATTAATTCACTGATTAGGTTAAGGGTCTCAAAACCCAATCATTTCACCTCTGAACTTTCTTGCATTTTTTTCACACATGAGTTTTTTTGGGGGATACCACATATCTAAACCATAGCAGAGTCTTAAACATAGACAGACAGACACAAGCAGAGAGACACAGGAATAGAGGCAGACATGGCAGCACCCATAGAGACCAAGACAGAGAAAGAGACATACATACACATAAGTCTCCCGAGAGTTTTTCATGTTCTCATATAATCTTCACAATCTTCTTAGAAGATATGTACTATTATTATCCCCATTTTATAAAGGAGGCATTGGAGGCTCTTAAAGATTGACTCTCCCTGCTCATAAATGGAATCTTTTAAAACACGCTATGCAACCCTCAAGTCCATGATGGTGTACACAGCAGTACTCACGTGGTAGTGATTTTGTGCCCTAGGGAACACTTGGCAATGTTTGGAGGTAAGTTTTATGGGGGGTGATGGAAGGATGCTACTAACACCCAGGGGGTAGAGTCAGGGATGGATGCAGCTGAATATCCTAAGATGCACTAGGAGCCTCCACCATCAAAGAATGCAACATTTTTCTGGTTGTCATTAGTGCCTGGGTTGCGAAATTCCCAGACCTATCTTTTTTTTTTTTTTTTTTTTTTAAGTCACGTAGATTCTTCTGCATCAACCATAGGTAGGTGTCTTACATACAGACCTTGATCAAGCTTTTTCAGTGACTGTTTTCTGGGCTATTGGGTGCAATGATTTCTACCCTTCTTGTTACTATTCCTTGGCATATATTTTTGTCCTTTCTGATATTTTCGTAGTGTAACTAAACCCAAAGTTAACCAGAGTAGTGAAGAACGGCAGAGCTGTTTTGACGGGCAGGATCACTGATGTTGACACCTCACTTCAGTTCTCAAGTTGGGTTTTGCCAAAAATGATTTCAGCACTACATTTCAAGGGAAAGAAATCTTTCTGTTTTTAAAACTTCCTTTAAGTTTGTAGAATCATTCAAGTTTTAAGATAGAGTATTAGGGGTTACAGGCCTGTGTTTCTTGAGTTATGTGCTCCTTGCTTATTTTCCCAAAAACCTTTGCCTGTATCTTTATTATAGCTCTTAGCAGGAGGTCTTGAAACTTTATTTTTGTAGGACACTGTGAGGAATCATATCTAAATCCACACTTTTTGTATCATTGCTGTCAGCAAATGTTTGTTGTATTAATGAATCAATATATTCTGAAGGTGGTTTGGATGTCTGGGAGGAATAGCATGGTATAAACTGGAACCTAAATGGAAGATGTTACAAAGCAATGGAGTAAAATTCACCAAATTATAGTGTTATATTGTGTGCACATACAAATATATAATAACAAATCCCATTAATATGCACAACTGTAATGCACTGACAAAAGTGTGAAGATCTTGACAGTGTGTTGGACAGAGTTTTGCTCATCAAAGAGTGGACACGTGCCACTGACTAGGCATTTGGTCTTGAGACATGCCAGAACATACTTTGAAGATCTGGAAGTATGAATATTTAGAATGTCAGCAGCAGAAAAGTCATGTGTGGAAGAGTTGAAAGACATCTGAAAAAGCAAAGGTGAGGAAGGTTCTGTTGATTTTGCAAGTCACCCTCATGCCCTGCTAGGATCACATCTATGGAAACCATAGTCCTGAACTAACTCAGGGTGCTGGTAAAACAGCTCAGAATTGGCACTGTCTCAGGAGAGACAGGCTCTCTATGCTTGGAGAGGCCAAAGCCACAGAGAGCTACAAGGGGGGAAAATGGCGGTCACCGAAAAAGACAGCATTCAAGAAGAGACAATTCGGATGAACCCTGAAAATGGGATGCTTGCTGAAAGGAGCCAATCACAAAAGCCAGATGTTGAATGATTCCATTTCTAGGAAATATCCCAAGTAGGAAAATCTATAGAGACAGAAAGATGAGTGGTTGTCAGTGGACGAGGGAATGGGAAAATGATACCTTAAGGGTATATTCCATTTTGATCAAGGATCAAGGGGTAACCAAAGTATTCAGAAATTAGTGATAATGGTCATACAACTCTCTGGATTGCAGTGTTTAAATTGTTATATGAAGATATCTCAATAAAGCTATTAACAGATAGGGAAAAAAAATAAAATAATCAGTTAGCTGGGTGTGGTGGTGCATGACTATAATCCCAGTGGCTCTGGAGGCTAAGGCAGGAGGATTGCAAGTTCAAAGCCAGCCTCAGCAAAAGCAAGGTGCTAAGCAACTCGGTGAAACCTTGTCTCTAAATAAAATACAAAATAGTGCTGGGATGTGGCTCAGTGGTCGAGTGACCCTGAGTTCAATCCCTTGAACAAAAAACAACAAAAAAAAGATAATCAGTAAATTTTTCCAACATATTCAGTAATACTTTGTGTTGGTGGCTAAAGTCAGACTGGAAGAAAATTGTAAAATATTATTGTTTCTGGGTGTTTTGTATCCTCTTTGCCAATCTTCTTTGAAAAAATATAGTTGTTGATGCTTAATTCCCCAAAATGTGACACATAATACAGCCCCATGACCAAGTAATTTTATGCTTCATGAAGGACAAGTATACGCCCTTTAAATTTTAATTCTATGCTTGCTATGTTAAACAAGGAACTGAGGAATTCAAAATTTCCATAGAGCTTTGTCATTTACACAGTCGTTAATGTTGGAACAAGGTTGATCAGTCAACAGTAACAAACGTTTGGCACAGATTTTGAAAAAAAGAACTTGCATGTGAAGATTCTGAGAGACTTCACGTCTCTGATGAGAAGAAGGTACCAAATCATCTTGCTTGCCAAAGAATCATGGACAGCTGGTCTTGAGACACTTGTATTTATCAGTGAGCAAGAAGAGATTGAGGCAGTTCACTCAATTAACAAGCTACTTCCTGGAGAAAGCTTACAATGAAGCTGATAGCATTAGGAAAATTCTTTTAGAGCCGTGAGGTGCCGGGCCCTTTGGTGTACTCCTACAAACCCAGTGACTCCAGAGGCTGAGGCAGGAGGATCACAAGTTCAAGGCCAGTTTCAGCAACTTACTGAGGACCTATGCAACTTAGCAAGACCCTATCTCAAAATAAAAAAGGGGCTGGGGTCATGGCTCAGTGGTAAAGCACCCCAGGTTCAATTCCTAGTACCAAAAACAAATAGGTGGAGATACCAGGTATTGTGGTAGTTTATGACTTGAGAATCCTGTCTCTGGTTCATCATCAAATCATCAAAGCCAATATTGGAAATATCTTTCTCAAACAACCAGAAGTAAGCAGCATCTTCTCAATATAAAAGTAGAAGTATTTAACATTTTCAATTCTAATAGATGTTTGAAATTCTACTGAAAGTTTTCTTAAAAATAGAACCCACATTTATCAATGTCTAGCCCATATATTATACTTCAGTTTACAATTTTTATTAGATACATAAATATTAAAAATGATTTTAGATCCTATCTCATTTAATGTAAAAATTCATATATTTTACTACTCCAGTTGCCTCTGGGCATAATGGTATAAGCAAATTTATTTCCTTTCTAAAATGCAAATGTTTCTAAGTTCTAAAATATATTCAACCCTGAGAGTTTTGGATAAAGAATTGCAGACTTAATAAGCAACATTCCCTTAAAGGTTTTATCCATTAACTTTCATGCAAAACGAATTACCTCAGGAAATTCTAGAATGTTGAACTTACTTGCTACATTTCTTTTTTTTTTTTTTTTTTTTTTTTTTTTTTTTTGCGGTGCTGGGGATTGAACCCAGGGCCTTGTGCATGCAAAGTAAGCACTCTACCAACTGAGCTATATCCCCAGTCCCTGAATTTCTGATGTTTCATTTAATGTTCCATCTTTATTCATAAGTAAAACTTATCATTTGCTTGCTTTTATTGTGATTTTTATCAGATTTGGATGTCAAACTTACGTCTTTGTATAATCAAAGCTACAGCAGACCTCGGCTGTGAGCCCATCTGGTCCTTGTGCCTTTCCCTTTTTTAAATGTGTATCAACATGTATTCACTATACAAACTGATGGGCTTTGCTGTTATATTTCCACCCATGCACACAGTGTGCCCTGTTCAAAGTCAACCTCTTTCTTTCAACTCCTCCTCCACATCCCTCCCAATCTCCAGTAATCACTTTTCTACTTTCAAGTCACTGTTTTTCAGTGCCACATATGACAAAGAACATACTTGTCGTTCTGTGTCTGGCTTATTTCACTTAACACAACGTCCTCCAGTTCCATCCATTTTGCTGCAAATGACAAGATTTCATTCTTCTTTATGGCTAAATAATACTCCACCGTGTACATTTTCTTTATATGTTCATTTATTGACAGTCTCCTAGGCACTTCCATATCTTAGCTGTTGTGAACAGTGCCACAGTTAATGTGGGCATGCAGGTGTCTCTCTGGTATGACTTCATTTCTTTCGTATATATCCCGAACGTGGGATAACTGGATCAGAGGATACTGTTCTCCATAATGCTTGTGCTAATTTACATTCCCACCAACTGCATGTAAATGTTCCTTTTCCTCCACATCCTCATCAGCATTTGCGGGATTGTTTGCTTGTTTTTTAATAATGGTCACTGGAACTAGGTGAGATAGTAACTCATTAAAGTTCTGATTTGCATTTCCCAGATGGCTGGTGATATTATTTTCTCATATATTTCTGGCCATTTGTATTTCTTCTTTTCAGAAATGTCTGGTCAGATCCTTTGCTAATTTTTAAACTGGAATACTTGGAGTTTTGTTATGATTTGAGGTCCTAATATATTCTGAGTGTTAACCCTCTGTCAGATGAATGACTGACCCATTCTGCAGGCTGTCTCTTCACTCTGGTGACCGATTCCTTTGCTGTACAGAAGCTTTTCAGTTTGATGGAACCCCATTTGTCAATACTCAGTCTTGTTTCCTATGTTTTTGGGGTCCTAGCCAGAAAATCATTGCCTGCACCAATGTCTTGAAGCATTTCCCCTATGATTTCTTCCAGTAGTTCAGGTCTTACATTTAGGTCCTTTATCAATTTTGAGTTGCTCTTTGCACCAAGTGAGACAGAGTTCTAGTTATTTTTTTACACATGGTTTTCCCTGCACTGTGTGTTGGAAAAGCTGTCCTTTCTCCCAAGTGCCTTTTAGGCCCCTTTGTTGAAAACTCAGTGTGTATATTTCTTTCTGGGATCTCTATTCTGTCCATGGGTCTGGGTGTCCGTTTTATGCCAATGCCATGGTGCTCTGTTTACTGTGGATTAATGCAGTAGGTCTTGAAGTCAGGTACTGGGATGCCTCCAACCTTGTTCTTAGTGCACGAGATGGCTTAGGCTATTCAAGGTCTTTTATGCTTCCATACAAATTTCAGGATGGCTTTTTCTAGTTTTGTGAAGAACGCTGTTGGTATTTTGACATGGATCATATGGAATCTGAAAATTATTTTGAGCACTGTGGTTATTTTAACAATATTAATTCTTCCAACCCATGAACATGGAAGATCATTCTATCTTTTATGTCTTCTTCCACTTCTTTCATCAATGTTTTATCATTTTCATTATGGAAGTCTTTCACTTCCTTGGTTAAGTTCATTCCTAGTTAATTTTTGTGGCTATGGTGAATGGGGTTGCTTTCACGGTTTCTTTCCCTGCACATTCATTACTGGTATATAGGAAAGTTGTTTAATTTTATATGTTGATTTTGTATCCTGTTTGGCAGGAGTTTCAGACAAGAAGGTAGCACAGAGGTGCTCTTCCACAGAGCTCTGTGAGAGTAGAGAAGGAAAACCTTTTTCAAAGACAGAAACAGAGAAAGAGTTCCAGGATACAAGAAAGGGGTGACAGAAAAGCTAGCCCGCTTACAGAAGCAGAAAGGTAACACAGAGAAAAGTGCAAGTCAGTGACAAATCAACCCAGGACACTTTACGAGGAAGAGAAACCCCAATGCTAAACAAAAGACAAGGGAGAATGAAGACTGGACACCTGGCTGCAGGAAAAACCCAGGGATCTTACAAGCTTCAAATCTAGCATGGGAAGTTGGTCTGAAAGCAACTCATTCTTCATGGCAAAAATCCCAAGGTTCATCTTGACAGGAAAGGACTCTAATATTAGGGACTGAGCCACTATGGGGCTCAGAAAATACAGAACATCCATAGTTCACTGCGATGACAGAGAGAGGCAGCCATGATAATAGTTCTGGAGAGGGGCAGGTCTTTCACAAATCCACTGGGAGGCATAACCAGCAGGGAACATGGAGGACACAGTGGTGGGTGGTCCTGCCCTCTGTGATGAGGAGTGAGGCCACTCATGTGTGGATCCCCACTCTGACACTAACCAGCACCTGAGCATGGAGGCAGGGGCAGTGGGACTAAGGAAACCTATCTTTGGTCCTGGCACTGGCTAGAGTCTACACATGGCTGATCATGCTTTTGGTCTAAGAGGGTAAGTACCCTGATCTCCTGGTTCTCAAGGGCAGTAACTCCATTCCTATCTGTGTAATAAGACATGTCCCTTACAGTGCAGGGCACCCAGTAGCCTTAGGTCACAGTCACTCTTCAGAGCCAAATTGGGTTTGCAAGAAAGCTAATCTCCAAATTGGTACAGTGGAATGTCTGTGGAGGCCCAGAGATGGGAATATGCAGGGACTTTTGACCCCCCGAGCAATAGCTGACTTCCACTATGGCTCCTTGCTATGGCCTCCTGGGGATTCACTGAAAGATGATGTGAGATCCTTTTCCAAGGCAAGGATACATGCAGATTTCAAGTTACTTCTGTGAACTACAAGCCTGTGAGGATTGCCAGTATCCATGCCATTGGAGATTACTGAGATTCTTTCACCTACATCCCTGCAAAGGGGAGACTCTCCCTCTTCCGGCTATAGAACTAGGGTAAGAAGGTATCTTTTTTCTCTTCTGATGATGTTGTCCCAGATCTCTGAATTTTAGCATGTACCCATCTCTCTCTTGCTGATTTCCACTGTTAGACATTTGCTGACCTTAAAATGAAGCTATATGATTCTTCTTTGTGGAGGAAGAGGGGAGCAATAGGCACCTCTACTCCACCATCTTGGATTCTCCTCATACCATTTTCAATGGCAATCTTTCTAATCATCTTTTCAATTTCTTCTATAGTCATTGATTTAGTCCTATTCTCTTCTTATGAGTCAAGTTTAGTAATTTTTATTTTGCAAAAAAAAATCACAATTCCCCCTAGGTTTATAACAATATTTTCTAACAACTATTTTAATATTTTATAAATGTGTGATTATTCTCTTACTAATAATCCTTAATGTTTCATTCTTTACTCTTTCCTTTATTTTAGCTTGTAAAGGTGTTTTACTGACTTACAAAATAGCCAGCTTTTGGCTCCATGTTTTTATCTACTTTTCTAAAAGTTCTGTTTGTTTTTCTATCCCATTAATTTCAACAATGAATTATTTTTTTATTTTATTTATTTGTGGTGCTGAGGCTTGAACCCAGGGTCTTGCACAAGCTAACCAAGCACTCTGACACTGAGCTATGTCCCCAGCCTCAACTGTTAACTTGATTATTTCTCCCACCCTGCTTTTTTGTTTGGCTGTTTATATGTGCCATTCTAAGATAAATAGTAAGTTTTTTATTTTTTGTATTCCTTAAATAACAATGGCATTTAAAGCTACAATTTTTCTCCTGTTAAAGATTTTATTGTAGACTTTATGCACAGGTGTAGTGTAGTCTTGTTATTTTCCTTATAGCTGTTAATTTTATTTTCTACTTGATTAAAAAAATGTATCTAAAGGGGCTGGGGAGATAGCTCAGTTGGCAGAGTACTTGCTTTGCAAGCACAAGGCCCTGGGTTCGATCCCCAGCACTGCAAACAAACAAACAAAAAAAATGTATCTAAGAAGGTGTTCATTAATGTCCTAAAAGGTTTTTTTCAAATCTAAATGTAATGTCTTATGCTTAGATATTTTATACAGTCCTATAGCATATCTATCTTTAAAAAAATTATAGGGGGGCTGATCAAATACATAATAAGCTTTGTAGCTGTTTCATACAGGGGAAAACTCTATGCTCTTTAACTGAGGGATTACAGGTTTCCTCTATATATTGAGCTTGTTTTTAAGACCTCTACCTCATTTATTTCTATAAAATCTGTCCCCTCTTGAAATAGCTGTGCTAAAATCTCCCAGTGTGACTGTGATTACTTTAAATGTCCTCTGTATTTCTAGTAGTTTTTGCTTCTACAAACATTTACCTACACACAGGTTGGTGGTAACAAGATCTTCTTGATGAATCGTGCCTTTATGATGTCTGTCTCTAACATTCAGCGCTTTCAAAGTCAAATCCCACCAAACATGGTGATACGGTTTTCTTTGTTCCTGGTTGCTTCTCATCCCCTTGTCTATGCTGTGGTTTTCACACCATATTATTGTATGTGCATGCACACTTAACCCAATCTATTAATGGATTTTGTACTTGTGACCCTACCCGATAGCATCTGTCCTTTCAATAAGTACACTTAGTTCAACATCAACTCATATAATAACCGAAACACTTCCTTCTGTTTCTTCCTTGTAACTCTATGTTGTAAGTGATTCTGTTTTGCTGTGTCCCCTTTATCTTGCCTTATTTTCTCTGACTATACCTTCCATTCTTTCAACCCTACCTAACTGGCAAGAACACTAGAAAGTGGAAATACTGAACACCTACCCAAGGTTCCTCTTTAGGTTAGTTAAGGCTGGTTATTGCTAACAAAACACAATTCATCTTCACCATATTCTTATAACCTGCAGTAAAAATAGTGAGGACTTGCCTCATATGCCCTTAGCTCATCCCTAATTTGCTATCTTCCACCTTCTTCTCCTCCGTGATTTAATGAGAAACTTGAGAAAGTTACCTGAATGATATACTATGAATTTCCTCCTCTGTGAAATGGCTATAATACCTAATGTACCTTGTGCCAGGCTTATGAGAATTAAATGACACTATGGCTATAAAAGCTTGTTAATAAAGACAAAACTGTAAGTATAATAAAAACTGAGTTCTGCTTATCCCCAGGCATATTCCCCAGGACACTAGTCTCGCAAGAGAGTTGGAGGGGGAAAAAAATGGTTTCTGAAAATATGTTTGGAAGAATGTCACTGGTTCTTTCTCCTGGAGACACCAAATGCATATGAAAATAGTAACAGCTTTAGGAAGTTCTAAAGTTTGAAGGAAAACCTTCTGATGACAGCTAGGCACTAAACTCACGCAGAATTCAGTTTGATTCTTAGCACATCCGTTTATTGGCTGTATTCTGAGTGGGTTACTTAAACTCCCTGAGCCTCCATTTTCTCATTTACCAAATGGAAATGAAATAATTCCTGCCTCGTAAAATTGTTGAGGAAATTCAAAGAACTGATGCATGTAAAATACTTTGAGCATAGGGCCTGGCACACGGTAAGTACCCAATAAATGGTAGCAATGATTAATTTTGTCTTGCGCATTCTGATGATATTAAATATTAAAGTCAACCTGTCTCAGCTTTTTTTTCATATTCCTTTGGCCATGGAAACTCTTTTTTTCCTTATGATATATTATCTTATAATTCCTCTTGGCCCTCCACCGAGAAAGCTCTTTCTCAGCTAAAACAACATTTGTGTCCTTTCTATCTCTCCCTTCTTAACTTCACAAGGTCTAACCTTCGTTAGTCTTAAACCAACAATCAGAGGAATTATTCCATTGCCTCAGGAAGTGAGAGGATCCTTCCTGAAAATGAAAACCATTTCCAGCAACCAAGGACAATATGTAAGGAAGTGCACGTGAGTAAATCTGAGGACAAGACTACAGAGATTCAGAGAAGGGGGTAGTCACAGAAGGCAGGCAGGCCAAAGGGCAGCATCCTGGAAAACGAGACTCGAGATGAAGGAAGACTTGGGAACCTCAGGAAGTCATGAGTATTAGGGAGGGAAAAATCAAATTTTGTAACTGCGCGCAAGCTTTTTGCCCTAGAACACAAGGGAACTTAAAATTGTCCCCATGCACCAGCTGAGTGACCTGGCTGATCATCTCCACCTGCTACACCACCCTAAGTCATTAGGAGTCACACCTCCTCTGATCGCTGATCACTTGGATTCCAAGAGAAAATTCATGGAACCATACGTCCAGTGGATTCATTGCTTAAGGAGGCTCCTTCCCTAAGCCTGTCTGCTTCTCCACCCTCATACATCTGGGGGAGGGTAAAATTTAGAATTCTGTGACTCAAGGACATGCTTAACCCCTTTCTCAAAGTTTTAGGACAAGAAAAGCCAAAATATTTGGATTCACGTGTCAATTCCTGATCAATTATTAGTCGCTGCCGGAAGCATCGTGCTGAGAAGATGAAGCCCCATCTGAGCCCAGCAAGGAAGGGGACTGTGGTCAGCTTAGGGATGCCTGCTGAGAACACAGGAGTAAGAGAGTCACTCAGCTCTCTGACATCAGAGGAGCAGGGCCTACTGGGTATCTACTGTGGGCTTAGGCAACAGAAGCTCTAGCGGGGAGAAGAGGAAAGAGGGACTCTTCTTCCTCTGACACGACACCTGCACAAACCCTTCTTAGTGCGGAGCCCTGCGGAAGAAGATAACAAGAAGGAGAGGGTAGAAAAGAAGGGTGCCAAGAGCAGCCCATTTGGCTGGCCCCTTCCTGTGACTGCCTGGAGACGAGACTCGTACATCTGCTTAAAATTAAGCCAGAGTTCCTCACAGAAAGGGACAATGTCTGATTCATCTCTGCTATGGTTTGTACATTCCCTCTGAAAATCATGCTTGGATTTAATTACGAGGTGAATCACTGTCTTCCTCCCTTCTGCATTGAGGCAAAGCAACAAGAAAGGCCCTCCCCACATGCCAGTTCCATGCCCTTGAACTTCCCAGACTCTGTAAGCTAAATAAATCTGTGCTTATTATAAACTACTTAGTCTCCAGTATTTTGTTATAGTAACAGGAAGTGGACTGAAACAATTTCTAACTGAAACCTACGTGTGTACCTTGCTCACAGAAGGTACTTAACAGTGGAGCAATGACCATGCTTTAACTCACCAAAAGATCCTGCCCACTTACACTAAAATCTGCAGATCTCTAGTACCTTTTCCTATATTTATCGTAATACAGCTTCTCTGTAAGACCTTCCCATAACCTCTCCTGGAGGCTTCCTCTCAAGTTTCCTCTTAGCACCTTTATATCCCCATTGCTTCTCATTGAAAAATATGTAAGGTTTACATTTATATCATAGCTCTTCTTAGAAAGTCCAACCTGGGCGGGGATTGTGTTTTACTTCTCTCTGAGCTTAACCTCAAGTCTGGCACATGAATGTAGCTCAATAAATGTGCATAAAGGTATTGATTTTTAAAAATCAACTGATCAATTATTCAAAACTAGGAATAAGCAAACTCCTGGTGGAAAGTTTTCTATGCTTGCTTTTGAAGTTAAAGAACATTTAGAGGCTTGAGTTTATAGGATTCTGTGATTTTATTCATATTGAGAGATAGGAAAATAAGAAACCGAACTGAAAAAGCATATGAAGCTGGAGAAAAGAATGTGGTAATTATCATCCCTCATCAAAGTAAGGGATAACGTAATTTTCATGGTGCTCAGAATTATAAAAGGTCTGATGACAAAGGGTAGGTGAGTCAACTTTTTGTTGCTGTGACAAAATACCTGAGACTAACAACATGCAGGAGGAAAGATTATTAGGGCTCATGGTTTCAGAGGTTTCGATCCATGATTGACTGGCTGCATGGCTTTGGGATTAAGATGAAGCAGAACATCCTGACAGCCAGGAAGCTGGGGAGGAAGGTAGTGAATGGAGGTCAAGGATATGATATCATCCACAAGAGCACACCCTCCAGGACTCCCTTTAACTGGGTCCCGCCCCCTACGGTTTCTGCCGCCTCCCAACAGTCCCTTAAGCTATGAATCCATCAGTGGATTCACACACTGATGAGCTCAGAACCCTGAAGAGATCCCATCACTCCCCAAAGCCCCACCTCTCACCTTTGCTGCCCTGGGGACCAAGCCTGCAACGCACAAGCCCTTGCAGGACATCCCAGATCCAAACTACAACAAAAGCCTAAAGTAAAAACCGGTGAATATCCAGAAAATATATAATCTAGCTTAGAAATTATTAAATTAGCTTATAAACCTGCTGTGTTTTTTTTTTTTTTTTTACACAGCCTAAAATAATAAATCCTTGGAGACTGTTGCTATCATAAATTGTTTAAAAGCTTGGAAGACACAGAAAGGATTTATAAAATAATACAGATAATTTATAAAAGACCATGCAGATGGCTTGGGATGGAGTGTAAGAGGAATCAACAAATTGAACAGAACTTACTTTAAATGGAAATTCATTAGGGAAAATTATCTCTAATGCTGGAAACACCCATGACTGCCAAAGTTATAAAAATCTGGGCAGCCTACAGACGTCCATCTCATATTTATTGTTTTTTGATTTCTGTAAAAATCTCTTTCTGAAAAGTTAGTTTTCTGCTCAGTATAATTATGGCATGCCATTCATTCAATAACATAGCACCGAATTTTAAGAAAAACTTAATGTGCTTGGATATCCAATGTGTCAACCTGATTCCTTTTCCTCTTCTAAACATTTACCTTTCAGACGAGATTTATTTTTTTCCATAATAAAAGTATGGATTTTAAAAATAAATCAAAGAACTTGAAGTTATTCCATATAAGAAAAAAAAATTCAGGGACATTTTCTGTGACTACATTCTGAAATATGAAGCCCAACTTGGACACAGCCTTAAACTTCTACTGATTTTTATTTTTCTACAGGTCATGACCACTAACCAGATCCATCTCCAACCTCTTATCCCCATCTCCAACCTCCTGTTCCACAGAAAGTAGTTCAAGAAAAATGGCTTAAGATTTTAGAAATCATCAAGGTCCACAGTTGAATCCAGACCCAAAGGAGTCCTCAAGCTTCTCTGTTAATCCAAACTTCCTTCTGCTACAGCAAGCTGACCACCCTCCACTACTGGACCCCAACAAAACATTCCAGACAACCACAGAATGAAGTTTCCTTGAGTCATTATTTACTATTTTTGTTAATGATGCCCAATTAGAAGATAATATTAACAGCTCTACAACACAAATTTAGATCAGTTTTGTTCACTATTGTATCCCCTAGCACATGGCCCCTGTGATAGACTTGGTCTCCAAGGTAGCAGCACTGGGAGGTGCTATGGACCGTTAGGAGTTGGAGTCCTCTTGAAGGTTGTTAGGTCCCTGGGAGCATGCCTCAGAGGGGACGGTGGCACCCCAGTGCTGTCCTCTCTGGTACTCCCTGCTTCCCGGTTCATGATATGAGCTGTCTGCTCTGACATGTGCTCCCGACATTGTCATCCAGCACCCTCAACCACAGTCCACAGTAAGTGGGCAGCTTGATCTTGCACTTGAACTCCTACAACCATGAGCTAAATAAACCTTCCATCCTTATAAAATAATTTTCTCAGATATTGTGTTGTAGTAACATGAAGCTGACTAATACAATCAGCAACTGAGAAAAATTAATTCTTCACCTGAATTCACCAGACATCAAAGTCAAATCAAACTGTTTGCGGTCAGGTAGTTTACTTTGTCCCTTAAAGTCCTCAAGTACAAAGAAAAAAAAAAAACCACTTAAAATTCTTCATGTTCAAAAACTAAACATACTGTGTTCCCCCTTTATGCATGGGGGATATATTCCAAAATAATCCTCTACTGCCTGAAGCTGTGGATAATGCTTAAATCCTGTATGTATGTCTTTTCCTACACATACATATATACCTATGAAAAAGTTTAACTTATAAATTAGGCATGATAAGAGATTAACAATAGCTAATAACAAATAAACTCATTATAAAAATATGCTATAATAAAAATTATTTAAAACATAGTTTATTTCTGAAATTTTCTAGTTCATGCTTTTAGACCACAGTTCACTGCCAGTAAGTAAAACTGCTATAAGCAAAGTTGCAGGTAAAAGATGACTACTGTATTCATGTGTGTTAATAACAACAGCTATGAAGAAAAATTCGAAAACAGGACCTAATGCAATGTTTCCGGCATTTAATTACCAGCTTGAGTTTTAAGCACTGAAGAAAATGGGACCTCCCCTTGACACCTTCATCCAGAATCTGGGACCTTCCTCCTTCCATTGTGAGATGAAAGTCCACTTGGGAGAAGCAGAAGGACATGGAGTAATCAGAAACAGTCCAGAGACAGAAGAACAATTGACTTTTACGTAAGCGCAATTCACATTCACCAACACATCGGTGCTTGATGAACATTAAACAATAATCTAGGATTCAAGCAAACACTACATTATGATCTTTAAATGTGGCCATAATCAAAATCTGGGGAAAAAAAACAATGCTTCTTTTCTCAGGAAAATTTTACAAGTTTTCCAAAGGTAGCAAGCCGACATTCCCACATCTGCACCCATATGCCTTAGCCTTAACTCTGTGGCAAAGCCGAAAAGAAAAACTCCCATGTCTGAAAGGCAGACCGGGCAGAGCTGGGGAAGGAGATGGCTGAAGAGAAGCAACAAAAATAGAGAAGCCAGTCTTCTACAGTGCAAGCTGACAAAGTCCAATATGCCACACAACTGCCTTGTGGAAACTAGGAGAAATCACTGTGGACAAGAACCCAAGAAATTATTCTAGTTTTTATACGCTTGCACATGAAAACCAGAGAGGACAGCACAATATCACTTAGCAAAATAGCTCATAAATTGAGCATTCTGACAAGGACCTCTAGCCACCACCCTCTTCAAGAAAGGTCCAGCTGCCCAGAGATCTGATGCTCTGAGTTGCTGAAACATCTTGGCTAAAAGCAGATGTTTACAGGAAATGTAAACTCACTATCCTAATAGCTCAAGAATTATATGCCAGCTCCCCCTAATAGCAGTGAGATTCTGCATTTTCATTTGGAATTAAGGAAATAAATGTCTTTGCAGTTTAACATTACGCCAGATCCTGTATCATACGGCCATATAATTGGCATCCTTGATTTAGCAATATTGTGCTCAGAGAAGGGAGGCATCTGTCTTTTCGGTACGTTTTTGTAGCCCATTGAAAAGTGGAGAACTGAACTGAAGAGCCTCTTAGAGAGGAAACTAAGAGGGAACAGGACTTATCACTATCATTATGCTGTTTTACCAAGCTGCAAACTTGCCAAATGGAATCTGCAAATTACAACTGAGGCCCCAGCCACAAATGGACTGCAATCTGTACCTCCCAAGAGACTAAACTAACATGATATTGTTATCGTTACAGAGACACACTGTCCCCATATAATACTATCTTATTTTCACTCGATATAATTTAAACTAACCTAACTCACTGAAAAGAACTTGAAATATTATGTGTTCAATAAAGTTCATTAATATATTGATAAAGAAACCATTAAAATGCTATCTGAGTCCTTCCTTCATTTCTCCTTTGAAATAGCTGGAGCCAGTCAGAAATTGGGGAGGTTTCGTCCCTGGTATCAGGAGTAGATTAAGAACACAGGCTCAGGAGTTAGAATGCCTACATTCACATCTGAGAGAGTGCCGTAGGTGGCTACGACAAATTTGAAATAGGACAGATACTTGAGAATCTGTATCTAAAATAAAATTAAATTAATTTCAATTTTCATAGTTTTATATCTCTAGTGGTGACCTTACGGGAAAGCACAGCCCTATACCCTTTATTAACCAGCTAAGGTTCTCTGGGCATGAACTTTTTCTGGACTTCAGTTTCCTCACCCCAAGAATGGAGATAAAAATGCTCCCTTAGAGAGTTCTTCAGAAGAGGAAAGAAAAAAGGCCCTGAAAATCCCTCAGCACCATGCCAGGACTCGGGTTGTTACTCTGCAAAGTCTCTTTTGCTGGTCCCTTCTCTTTACTCCCACTGTGGTTGCTACCTTGTGCCATGATCTGTTATCAAAGGACCTCTTCAACTCACCTCACTCCCTCCAGTGAGATCCACTGCCAACCCTCCCAGCAAAAGTAACCAGTAAGTGTTTCCAAAATATACTTTCTTAGCTCATCAACCCTCTGCTCAGAATCGTACAGATCCCACAAGCTCAGTGGTTAAGATCCCCTGGATTCAATCCCGGGGAGGGGAGGGGAGGGGAGGGGAGGGGAGGGGAGGGGAGGGGAGGGGAGGGGAGGGAAGGGAAGGGAAGGAAGGGAGGGAGGAAGCAAGGAAGGGAGGGAGGGAGGGAGGGAGGGAGGGAGGGATGGATGGAGGGAGGGAGGGAGGGAGGAAGGAAGGAAGGGAGGGAGGAGGGGAAGGAGGGAGGGAGGGAGAGAGGGAAGACCTTACAGATCCCTATGACCTTCAGTGGACAATGTAATTGGCTGTCAAGGTCCTTGGCAATCTGACCCCCAAGATATTTCATGCTACCATCCGCTGCTTACCAGAAATAACCCACAGTGTCAACCAAATACAGCAACCAGCCCTTCCCCACCATGATGGGCACATCAAAGAGACACAGAAAGCAACAGAGAAAATTCCCATGGTCGAAGCTAGGACAAACAGAGCAGGCTAATAGAATAGTATTGGATTACAGCCCCAAGTAAAAAAGTAAATATCCATGAGACCATAGTGATGTAAATAAATGATTAATGGAACAAAAAAAGAAATGAGAGGGAAGGAAACTTCTGTGCAAATGACGTAGGTAAACACCTGTATCCTAAAGCAGAAGGGGCCCAACTCCCCACTCGCTTGGTGTGGGCCACACGCAGTGACTTCGTTCCACAGAGCAAAGTATGAAAGGTGGGGGCAGCTTCATGACAGAGGAACCTGAGGAGTGCCACCTCCAAGAGTTCGTCAGCACGGATGCTGACAGCGTGTCCCTTTAAGAGGACATGATGAGAATGGTGCTTGACCCACTGTGCTCTCCTTTCCCAAAACCCATAACCTAAGGGCAGCTGTGACAAAAAAGACAAATTCCGATTTGGGAGCATCCTCCAAAATACCTGACCGGCACCCTCAAAACGGTCAAGGACGTGGAAAAATAAATAATTAAAAAGAAAGTCTGGGCATTTCAAGATGGCGGCCTAGAGGGTGGCTGCATTTCATGTTGCTCCAGGACTCAGGATTCAAAAGAGGAGATATTGAGAGACTTGGGACCAACTCAAAGCAGCCAGGTGAGTCTCTCCTGTTGCAGAGGCGTCCCGGATGGGACAGTGGTCCCGGAACGCAGGGAACTTTGTGAAGTACAGCTGCCCGGTGAGACGCCCCTCCCCCCGCTGGAGCAGTGAACTCGGACAAGTGGGAGCGTCGTAGAGGAGGCCGCTCAGCACAGCGCTGGGACTCGGAGCAACCACTGGGACTTCGGTGGCTGCCCAGGGGAGGAGCGGCGAGGAGAGCTGTGCGGATTCAGAACACCGGGGCCTGCCCTGAGAAGGAGGAGGAGGAGTGTGGCCGCTTGGATTCGGAGTGACTGCACCAGAGCTACAGGCGGTTGCAGAGGAGGGGCTGTGTGGTGAGCTGTTTGGACTCAGACCACTTCTGAACACCGGGGCCTGCCCTGAGGAGTAGGAGGAGGAGGAGGAGGAGCGCGGCGGGTCGTTTGGACTCGCAGTGACTGCATTAGAGCTCCAGGCGGCTGCTCAGAGGAGGAGGCGATTGGTGAGTTGTTTGGACTTAAAGCAACCGCTCCTGAACACAGCGGGGCTGCCTGGAGGAGAAGCACGGTGGGTCACTTGGTCTCAAGTGGCCGCACCAGAGCTCCGGGCGACTGCCCAGAGAAGGCATGCAGCAGGTCACATGGATTCACAGTCACTCAGAGCGACCACTCCTGAACACCCGGGGGGTTACCTGGAGGAGGAGGAGGAATGGGGCAGGTCACTTCGACTCGCAGTGATTGCCGAGGGCTATGGGTGGTTGGTGGGAGGAGGAGGCACGCAGTGAGTTGCTTGGACTCCTAGTGATCGCACTGGAATACCGGGCGGCTGTCTGAGGAAGAGGAGTGCGGCGGATCTCTGGGACTCAGAGCGATTGTACGGGGCCCCAGGTGGCTGCTCAGAGGAGGGGCCGCATAGCCAGGCGATTAGGTGCAGAGCAGGGTCCCAGGATCTAGGAGGCTTCTTGGTGGAAGAGCCGCACAGAGACAGACTTAGGGGCAAAACGAAGGTTCCAGGACTGCGGGCAGATTCTCTGAGGAGGGGCAGCCTAAGGACACTCATCTGCGAAGGGTGAGGCTCCCAGGCCCAGGAGGTAGGGCCAGGCCCCTGGGAACTTTGCAGAGGAAGGCAGCCCAGCCCAGGTGGTAGCTGTAAATTGAGGGGAACCTCTAGGAGGGGAACTGACCAGCAAGACCTCCCCACCGGGTGAGCCTTCCCTGCCGGGAGAGGTTTCCCCACAAGGACGGTAAAACCAGAGACACAGGCCCAAACAGGCGTTGCCTCAGCCTACAGCCTAGTTCCCCTTTGGAAGACCATTGGTCAACAAGTGGAGGCACCTCTGCCCACTAGCGGGGATTATACCCCACCTGAAGGCCACCACTCCTAGAGAGGCAGCTTCCTTGTGGAGCACCGCATTATCAACTTCCTCCAAGACTTCAGCCTACTGAAGGCTAAGAGGGGATATATATAGAAATCTTCAAGGACATTGTAAGTCAATAAAGGAAATCTACAATATCTCAGCGATCCACTTATACCTGAACAATATGAGAAAACAAGGGAAGAAAATACCACAAACAAATCTAGATATTACATCAATAAAACCCAATGACAGCATGGAAGAAGAAATGACAGAAAAGGAGTTCAGAATGTACATAATTAAAATGATCAGGGAACCAAACGATGAGATGAAAGAGCAAATGCACGCACTGAATGATGAGATGAAAGAGCAAATGCAGGCATTGAATGATCACACCAATCAACAGTTAAAAGAGCAAATACAGGAAGCAAAAGACCATTTCAATAAAGAGTTAGAGATATTGAAAAAAAAACAAACAGAAATCCTTGAAGTGAAGGAAACAATAAACCAAATTAAGAACTCCATAGAAAACATATCCAGTAGGATAGAACACCTGGAAGACAGAACCTCAGACATTGAAGACAAAATATTTAACCTTGAAAACAAAGTTGAACAAATAGAGAAGATGATAAGAAATCATGAACAGAATCTACAAGAACTATGGGATATCATGAAAAGGCCAAATTTAAGAATTATTGGGATTGAGGAAGGCACAGAGAAACAAACCAAAGGAATGGACAATCTATTCAACAAAATAATATCAGAAAATTTCCCAAATCTGAAGAATGAAATGGAAAATCAAGTTCAAGAGGCTTATAGGACTCCAAATACACAAAATTACAACAGACCCACACCAAGGCACATTATAATGAAAATACCTAACATACAAAATAAAGACAGAATTTTAAAGGCTGTGAGAGAAAAGAACCAAATTACACTCAGGGGGAAACCAATACGGATATCAGCAGATTTTTCAATCCAGACCCTAAAAGCTAGAAGAGCCTGGAACAACATTTTTCAAGCCCTGAAAGAAAATGGATGCCAACCAAGAATCTTATACCCAGCAAAACTTACCTTCAAATTTGACGATGAAATAAAATCCTTCCATGATAAACAAAAGCTAAAAGAATTTACAAAAAGAAAGCCAGCATTACAGAACATTCTCAGCAAAATATTCCATGAGGAAGAGATGAAAAACAAAGAAGCAAATCAGCAAAGGGAGGAATTATCCTAAAGGAATTGTCAAATAAAGGAGGAGCCAAGTGGTGTCAAATAAATAAATAAATAAAATTTAAAAAATGAACCAAATGACCGGGAAACCAAATCATATCTCAATAATAACCCTGAATGTTAATGGCCTGAATTCATCAATCAAAAGACAAAGACTGGCAGAGTGGATTAAAAAGAAGGATCCAACAATATGTTGCCTACAAGAGACTCACCTCATAGAAAAAGATACCCATAGACTAAAGGTGAAAGGATGGGGAAAAACATATCATGCACATGGACTCAGCAAAAAAGATGGAGTATCCATCCTCATTTCAGATAATGTGGACTTCAAGCCAAAGTTAGTCAGAAGGGATAAAGAAGGTCATTTCATACTGCTTAAGGGAAGCATAAATCAGCAAGATATAACAATCATAAACATCTATGCCCCAAACAGTGGCTCATCTATGTATGTCAAACAAATCCTTCTCAATTTCAGAAACCAAATAGACCATAACACAATAATACTAGGTGATTTTAACACGCCTCTCTCACCACTGGACAGATCTTCCAGACAGAAATTGAACAAAGAAACAATAGATCTCAATAACACAATCAATAATTTAGACTTAACGGACATTTACAGAATATACCATCCAACCAAGAGCGAATACACTTTCTTCTCAGCAGCACATGGATCCTTCTCTAAACTAGACCATATATTATGCCACAAAGCTAATGTTAGCAAATACAAGAAGATGGAGACAATACCATGTATTCTATCAGATCATAATGGATTGAAATTAGAAATAAATGAAAGAGTAAAACACAGAAACTATTCCAACATCTGGAGATTAACAATATGCTATTATATGATGAATGGATAACAGAAGATATTAGGAAGTAAATTAAAAAATTCTTAGAGGTAAATGAGAACAAAGAAACATCATATCAAAATCTCTGGGACACTATGAAAGCAGTACTTAGAGGGAAATTTATTTCATGGAGTCCATTTAATAAAAGAAGTAAAACTCAACAAATAAATGACCTAATACTACAGCTCAAAGACCTAGAAAATGAAAAGACCAGCACCAAAAGTAGAAGAAGACAGGAAATAGTTAAACTCAGAGCTGAAATCAATGAAATTGAAACAAAAGAAACAATACAAAAAATTGACAAAATAAATAGTTGGTTCTTCGAAAAAATAAACAAAATTGATAAACCTTTAGCCACACTAACAAAGATGAGATGAGAGAAAACCCAAATCACTAAAATTTGGAATGAACAAGGAAATATCACAACAGACACAAGTGAAATACAAAACATAATTAGAAGCTATTTTGAAAATCTAACTCCAACAAAATAGAAAATTTCGAAGACATCAACAGGTTTCTAGAGACATATGAATTGCCTAAACTGAACGAGGAGGACATACACAATTTAAATAGACCAATTTCAAGTACTGAAATAGAAGAAGTCATCAAAAACCTACCAACAAAGAAAAGTCCGGGACCAGATGGGTTCTCAGCCGAGTTCTACAAAACCTTTAAAGAAGAGCTCATTCCAATACTTCTCAAAATATTCCATAAAATAGAAGAGGAGGGAACCCTCCCAAACTCATTCTATGAAGCCAATATCACCCTGATACCTAAACCAGACAGAGACTCATCAAGGAAAGAAAATTTCAGACCAATATCCTTAATGAACATCGACGCAAAAATTATCAACAAAATTTTAGCAAATCGCATACAAAAACATATTAAAAAGATAGTGCACCATGATCAAGTGGGCTTTATCCCAGGTATGCAAGGTTGGTTCAACATCAGGAAATCAATAAACGTAATTCACCATATTAATAGACTTAAAGTGAAGAATCACATAATTATTTCAATAGATGCAGAAAAAGCATTTGATAAAATACAGCACCCCTTCATGCTCAAAACACTAGAAAAAATAGGGATAGTGGGAACATTCCTTAACATTGTAAAGGCCATTTATGCTAAGCCCATGGCTAATATCATTCTAAATGGTGAGAAACTGAAAGCATTCCCCCTAAAAACTGGAACAAGGCAGGGATGCCCTCTTTCACCACTTCTATTCAACATCGTTCTTGAGACTCTAGCCAGAGCAATTAGACAAACCAAAGAAATTAAAGGGATACGAATTGGAAAAGAAGAACTCAAACTATCCCTGTTCGCTGATGACATGATGATATATTTAGAGGAACCTGGAAATTCCATCAGAAAACTCTTAGAACTCATAAGTGAATTCAGTAAAGTAGCAGGTTACAAGATCAATGCTCATAAATCCAACGCATTTTTATACATAAGTGATGAATGTTCAGAAGGAGAAATTAGGAAAACTACCCCATTCACAATAGCCTCGAAAAAAATAAAATACTTGGGAATCAATCTCACAAAAGAGGTGAAAGACCTCTACAATGAGAACTACAGAACACTAAAGAAAGAAATTAAAGAACACCTTAGAAGATGGAAAGATCTTCCATGTTCTTGGATAGGAAGAACTAATATTGTCAAAATGGCCATACTACCTAAAGTGCTATACAAATTCAATGCAATTCCAATTAAAATCCCAAGGACGTACCTTACAGAAATAGAGCAAGCAATTATGAAATTCATCTGGAAGAATAAGAAACCCAGAATAGCTAAAGCAGTCCTTAGCAGAAGAGTGAAACAGGGGGTATTGCAATACCAGATCTTCAACTCTACTACAAAGCAATAGTAACAAAAACGGCATGGTATTGGTACCAAAATAGAAAGGTAGATCAATGGTACAGAATAGAGGACACGGACACAAACCCAAATAAATACAATTTTCTCATACTAGACAAAGGGGCCAAAAATATGCAATGGAGAAAAGATAGCCTCTTCAACAAATGGTGCTGTGGAATTGGAAATCCATATGCAACAGAATGAAACTAAACCCATATCTCTCACCATGCACGAAACTAAACTCATAATGGATTAAGGACCTCGGAATCAGACCAGAGACCCTGCATCTTATAGAAGAAAAAGTAGGTCCAGATCTTCAACATGTCGGCTTAGGACCAGACTTCCTCAACAGGACTCCCATAGCACAGGAAATAAAAGCAAGAATCAATAACTGGGATAGATTCAAACTAAAAAGCTTTCTCTCAGCAAAGGAAACTATCAGCAATGCAAAGAAAGAGCCCACAGAGTAGGAGAATATCTTTGCCAGTCATACTTCAGATAGAGCACTAATCTCCAGAATCTATAAAGAACTCAAAAAACTCTACATCAAGAATACAAATAATCCAGTCGACAAATGGGCTAAGGAAATGAATAGACACTTCACAGAAGAAGATCTACAAGCAATCAACAAACATATGGAAAAATGTTCAACATCTCTAGTAATAAGAGAAATGCAAATCAAAACCACCCTAAGATTCCATCTCACCCCAATTAGAATGGCGATTATCAAGAATACAAGCAACAACAGGTGTTGGCAAGAATGTGAGGAGAAAGGTACACTCATACATTGCTGGTGGGGCTGCAAGTTGGTGTAGCCACTCTGGAAAGCAGTGTAGAGATTCCTTAGAAAACTTGGAATGGACCTACCATTTGACCCAGCTATCCCACTCCTCGGCCTATACCCAATGACTTAAAATCAGCATACTACAGAGATACAGCCACATCAATATTCATAGCTGCTCAATTCACAATAGCCAGACTGTGGAACCAACCTAGATGTCCTTCAATTGATGAATGGATAAAGAAACTGTGGTATATATACACAATGGAATATTACTCAGCCATAAAGAATGATAAAATTATGGCATTTGCAGGCAAATGGATGAAATTGGAGAATATCATGCTAAGTGAGATAAGCCAATCTCAAAAAGCCAAAGGACGAATGATATCGCTGATAAGTGGATGATGACACATAATGGGGGGAGGGAAGGGTTAGTGTTAGGGTTAGAGTTAGGGTTAGGGAGGGGGGCAAGTATGGGGGAAGGAAGGACTGTATAGAGGGTAAAGAGGGGTGGGAGGGGAGAAGGGAAAAAATAACAGAATGAATCAAACAACATTATGTAAATTTATGATTACACAAATGGAATGTCTTTACGCCATGTACAAACAGAGAAACAACATGTATCCCATTTGTTTACAATAAAAAAATACATTACTAAAAAAATGAAAATAAAAAATAAAAAAAATTTTCAAAAAATCCACTGGCTACTATATTATATGGTTTATGACTTTTCCTTCCAAAAAAAAAAAGAAAAGAATGTCTGAGCAACTGTCACACTAAGAGAATGCTTGAGAGGGACAAGGACTAAATGCAAGGTGGCATCTTCAGGGGACCCTGGAACAGGAAAAAGACACTCGGTGAAAACTAAGGAAATCTGAATCAACTATGTACTTGAATAATTTTTGTCCATATTTGTTCATTCATTGAGACAAAAGTACCCAACAATACACGGTTTGAACAGGAAAAGTGGGTGCGGGGTATACAGGAACCCTCTATATCACCTGTGTAACTTTTCTGTAAGTTTAAAATCAAGTTTATTTTTCAAAAAGTTACGGGTACAAAAAATAGCACCTACTTCCCGCGTTCAAACTTTCAGGGGGATCTCATTTGGAAGAGAGTTCCTTTCCCTGTGCAGTTCACATGCTGTGATTCTGATTCTGTCTAGAAGATGCAAAACACAGAAAATTATTAAATAATTAAAATTATTCCCACATAAATAATTCAGTCTGTGATTAGTGCCAAAACAGAAAAAATTAGCCCTGTTGCGGATTGACCAGTTATGCCGAGCGGAATTCCCCGTAAGGAAAACACCCCTGGGAAGAGAGGAAACGCCAGCTAATGAAATCCTACAAGACACGACTCAGGTATGGCTAGCACAGACAACCCTGTCTCCTTCACTTGGTTTCTGGATGAATACAAAGAATGATGGTGTCGCCCACTGTTCTTTGAACATCGATCCTCCTTCTCAGAAAAATTCTGCAGGGAAGAATACACCAGCTTCAAACCTATACAGTATGTCATTCAGCTTTCTATTACTGCAACAAATACCCGAGACAATCAGTTTATAAAGAGGAAAGTTTATAAACTTTCACAGTTCAGGAGGTTCCAGTCCATGACCAATTGGCCCTCTTAATTTTGGGCCTGTGGCATGGTAGCACATCATGGCGGGAAACACATGATAAAGCAAGTCTGCTTGCTTCATGGCTGGGATGTGAAAGAAAGGAAGAAAAAGAGACCCATAATTCGCTCCAGGTACACACCCTGATAATCAGAAGGCTTCATGGTAGTCCCACCTCTTAAAGATTCCACTACCTCATAGTAGCGCCATCTTGGAGAACAATACTTTAACACGTGGGCCTTTAGGGACCATTCGAAATTCAAAATATAGCAAAAACTTAATGGCATCTTCTCAGCACAAGTGTGTCTGCATATTTCTCTGCACACTGCTGGAGAGGAGCACAGGAAATATGTGCTATACAGAGAAAATATGTGACTAACTCCTAACTGTCTCTCTCTCCAGCCACATTAAACATCTCTATTGCATGAAGAGGCCAAATTCTCAAGACACTCCTCTCAGTTTTTATGTCACTTAATAAAATTGTCACCAAGTGTTTCACTGTGTAATTATTCACCAAATGCCTATTTCTCTTACAAACTGAAAGTCTTGTGAAGGCTGTGTTTATTGTGTTCACTACTGTTCCCAGCATTCCATGAACCTAAGTCTGGCAAATGGCAGGTGCTCAGAAGATACTCAATGAGTGATTGAAGGCAATCATCCATCATGGTTTAGCTCAAGTCCACAGATAACCCCAGATAATTTCAAGGGCATGCATTTCTTCCAGTAGTTCACTTAATGTATATGCTGTGAGTAACATCAACATCTCGCCTTGGGCTCATTAGTTTTATTTGTGCTAAGTCAGTGTTGCAAGTTCAGACAACCCAGTAATGGAAAACAGGAGTGATTAGCATTATCTTCACGTCCAAAGCGTCAGAGAAAAAATATAGAAAGTGAAGAGTTACACTTCCAACTGTATTATCAATTTCTATTAAGAAACTTACTTGTCTGGAGGCTAACTTCTCCTGGGCCTGGGTTAATTTTTTTAGCCTGTGCTATTGCAAGGCTGTGCTAATTCACACAGCTGTTTGAACCATGTTCTTATGAGTGTCTGAGTACGAAGTACCACCAGACCCAACCTAGGAAGTTTGTCGTTTAAGAGGACTCTTGGAATCAGTGTTTCTTGGGAAGAATATACAACCAAGAAGACTTCACTCTACCCTGGTTCAGCCCCTAATGTTGGTCTGGAACTTTTACTTAATGTCTTTAATAGACACTCTTCAAGGATCAGAGAGTTACAGTGAAGTCATTTAAGCAATCTTAGATGCATCTAAAAATTTAGATAATTAGATCAAATGAAGAATAAACATATGCAACCACAATCCTGTCTACAGAAAATTCCATGAAATAACACAAGTTACTGGAAAATAAAATAGATGTGCACCATTGCTGTGGTGCTTGGTTACCATTGCTGGATAAAAATTCCTGCATTCTAAGTTTCAGGTGAGCCAAATTCTATAATTCCCTAAATATGGAAAGCCTGTGAGATCAAATCTAAAGACAACCAAATCCAGAGAAGGCCACAGAAGACAAATATGATATGCAAGACAACTGGTAAAGATGTATATGTGGCTCAGTTTAAGTCCAGAGGTGACTGACATAGGAGGTACTTAGAGAAGACACTTAAGTGAGATAGGAATCAGGGTGGCAAATAGATGTGCTGGTATTTTACTCTGCATAGTTAAGTATGTCTTAAAATCGAGAGCTATTTTTGCATGTAAATGATGCTAAAATAAACATATAAACAGAATTGAAGAGTGGCTTGTTCCACATCAAACTTGCTAGAATCACAAGAAAAACAGAAGCAAAATTTCCAGCATCTAACTTCAAAAGCCTGGCCTGCTATTTCCTTCATTCAACATCACCAAATGAAGCAGTGATGAGGTAAGCATTCTCGGGGAGGTTACAGAACACCACAGTCTATGCACCACATCTGAACTCTCCATTCTGTGGATCCGACATAAATCTGTTATTCTTTTTGCAATTAAACGTCCCCTTTACAAACCAGAAAGAATGTGCACACTTGCTCTTCTTGCACTGAGGATAGCTCATGTCAGTAGGGTAGCAGTGGCTTTCCAAGAAGAGATCTGGAACAGGATTGGATCTAGAATGGTACTGAAAGTCTGTGTGTTGAGGGCTTGGTCCCCAGGATGGTGCTGTAGGGATGTGATGGACACTTTAAGAGACTGGACCTACTGGGAGGCCTTCTGGTCACTGGTGTGCTCTTGAAGGTGACTGTGAGACTCCAGTCTCCTCTTTTTCCTTCCTCTTTCTTTTGCTTCCTGGCCATAAGGTGAGTGGTTTTTCTCTACCAGGTGCTTCTATCATGGGCTGCTTCATCACAAACACAAAAGCAATGGGGCCAACCAATCATGGACTGAAACCTCCAAAACTATGAGCCCAAATAAACCTTTTCTCTTTATAAGCTAAATTTCTCAGGTATTTATCGCAGTCATGGAAAGCTGACTAACACAGACAGCAAAACACAAAAAACATTTCTTCATCTCCCTTCCAATTCAGGGCACTGTTTTCTAAAGGCTGGTCACACTCAGCTCAGGCAAGCTTCATTTCCATTAGCCTCCTGCTCACTGACCTGATTTCAGGTCATCCCACTCTGTCACTTCCAAATAGCATAGCCAAGGGACATCAGAAAGAAAGATTTTTTAAAAAGGAAAAAGCTGGCACATAATTATAGAAATAAAGACTGCAGAAAAGGTAGGTATCAGAGTCAGTACTCCAAAGCATGGATTTATCAACTGAATATCAAAGGTCACCTTTCCTAATCTAAGTTCACCAGAACATTATATATTTCTTGTCAACTACTAAACAGTTTCAAATTCACACTCTAAAATAGGCTGAGCATAAACTGTCTCCTGAAAGAAGTCTTTAGTTTTCTGTTAAAGGGTAAGAAAATCATAAGTTAAGCCTGGGACGGTGGGTAGCTTGTCCTCTTTTGCCTTTGTGTTGTGGCTGGGGCTATATTTCAACAATATTGCTAAGCTCTTAGGCAATCAAAAATACAAGGCAGGATTGTGAATATAAAACATGCCTCTAGGCTGGAGTGACAGACCAGGGAGACAGGAGGAAATGAGGCTGAGGCATTGGTGTCTGAGAGCGAGGACAGTAAGAAGTAGGAAATGCAGGATTTCCAGCCCTGAGAAGGACAGAGAGACAAGTATAGTCCATATTCACCAGCTGCCAATGAAGAGGGAGGGCTTGGGGCTTCCAAATAAAGCCCTCAGTCCACAGTACAGCATTCTCAGAGCGGCCCTGGGGGGTCTGGACCCATCCTTTGGGACCGAAACACTCCCTTTTTCAGTAAGATTTAGGAACCAATTCTACCCTGCATTAAATGGATCATAAGACCTGCTGCTCTATAAAAAGATCTCCTGTACTCACTTTCTCCAAATAAATTTAAAATGCTGAGCTCAGGATAATGTTTCCCTACAGAGCACCTACCAAAGACCCTTGGTCACCGTGTGTGCGTGCCTACATGTATGTGTGTGTGTGTTTACATGTAAAGTATATGCAACAGAATATTGATTACTCTCTGCTTTACTCCTTGATCTACATAAACCTATCTTCCTTAGCCAAAGGGAACAAGGAAAGACAACACGCTAAGAGTCTTTGGCAATTACCTGATCCCTGCTAACCTCATCGAGGCTTCAGAAGCATGAACTTTACTTTTTTTTTTTTTTTTTTTTCACTCCATGTTTTCTTAAGAGCAACATCACCAATAAGTTGAATGGAAAAACAGACATCTCTGTTGATTTGTCACTTTGAATGGAGTCTGTAGGCTGGAGAAGAAATGGGCAGCAGCCAGGGCAGGAAGGCCACTGTGTCAGCACCACCCTTGGGTTGATGACTGGAGCCATCTCCCTCCAGAGCTCATATTCGGTTTTGCACTACTGACTCCTCTCCACCAGGTGGAGCTCATTCAACCAAGCATGGCTCCCCTGTGATCAGGATTCCTCACAGGGCATCATCTTCCTACTATCACATCATTAGCAGAAGGCGGGACTCCCAATGACAGGGCAGCAAACAGCAGAGTGTGGCCAGAGCACCCTTGACGGACACCTTAATTCCCCTCAGTCACATCCGCACTACATCACTGTCCCCACCTCCCCCCGCTCCTGCATCTGGTTCTGTTGTGTCTTTCTCTTCTCGTGTCTTGCATCTCTATTCTGTGTGTCTGACCAATATTCTGGTCCTTGCATTTATTAATTTTGTGTCTGCTAAGTTTCCCTTCTACCATCTCATTTTGACTCCTTCTCTCCTACACACAGGATACCCACTCTACACAGTATCTTCCAATGAATCAAAATAATAAATACTTTAGTTAGTATGCTATTAGACTAGCACTGTGTCTTGGGCATTTCCTTTGGGTGTGGCAGAATATTAAATGATTTATATGTTTTTATAGCATTTAATTTTCATGACAGAAATATGCAGAGGGTCCCCTTGTTGTCACCATTTGACAGAAGAGATGATCAGAACTCTTAATGGTCATTTTCTAGGCCAGGGTGTGGAGAAGAAGAAATCCTGGCATGCTATTAGTGAGAATGTAACCTGGTATAGACTTTATGGAAAACAGTACAGAGGGGATTTTAAACAATTAAAAAGAGAACTACCGTATAATACAGCAATTCCACCTAAGAGCACATATCAAAGGAAGAGAAAACAGGCAAAGTAAAGAAAATAAAACCACTGTCTCAAAAGAGATATCTGGATTTCCATGTTCACAACATGATCACAATAGCAAAGTTACAGGGACAACTTTAAGTGTCCATCATCAGGCGAATGGACCAAGAAAATCGGGTAAATATATGCAATAGAATATTACTTAGCTTTACAAAAGGAGTTCCTGCCATTGGACACCATGCTAAGTGAAATAAGACAGAAAGACAAACACCATAGGATCTCACTTACATGTGGAATCAAAAAAATAAAAAAATCAGGACCTAGAGCTGTGGCTCAGTGGTAGAGCACTTGCCTGGAATATGTGAGGCCCTGAGTTCAATACTCAGCACCACATATAAATAAGTAAGATTTTAAAAGATCCATTGATAACTTAAAAAAATATTTTTAAAAATATCAAATTCATAGAAGTAGAGAGTAGAATGGTGATTGCCAGGGGTTGGGGTAAAGGGGAAATACAGACACTATAGTCAAAGGATGCAAAGCTTCAGTTCTGCAAGGTAAGTTTCCAGAGGCCTCTGTACAGCACAGGGCCTGTAGCAAACAGTGCTGCATGATATACTTCAAATTTGCTAAAAGGGCCAGGCATGATGGTGTACGCCTGTAACCCCAGCAACTCGGGAGGCTGAGGTAGGAGGATCACAAATTTGAGACCAGCCTCAACAATTTGGTGAGGCCTTAAGCTACTTAGTGAGACCCTGTCTCAAAAGAAAAAAATAGCCAGGGCTGGGTACATGACTCAGTGGTTAAGTACCCCTGGCTTCAATCTCTAGTACCTGCCTCCCCAAAATTGCTAAAAAGGTTGATCTTACATTGTGTTCTTATCACACACACCCCCAAAAATTATAATAAAAGAAGTGGAAAGAAACTTTGGGAGATGATGGATATGTTAATGGCTTTGTGGTGGTGGTGGTTTTTCAGATGTCCACGTATTCCCAAGTTCATGCAGTTGCATACTTTAGATACGTACCAATTTTCATGTCAACCCAACTTAACAATGAGAGAGAGAGCACATCTGCATGACCTAAGACCAGAGCTCCTAACCAAAAACTAACTATATTCTCAAAGCAACTACAGGTCAGCATTTGAGTAATTTTTATTTCCTTTTCAAAGCAAGAGCAGTTTGTCAAATGTGTATTTAGAAGTTATTTAACTGCAGTATCTTTGGAAGATTTTTTATATCAGTACAGAAAAATCTGAAGATGAATTTTAAGTGTATCTTGTCATAGGATTTTGAAAATATAGTCATCATAAGGCCAAGATTGGGCAGGTACTTTGCAGTATAGAGAGAAGACCTTCAAGAAATCTGTGGTTCAATGGAGTTCCACTCAGCCATAAAAAGAAATGAAATTATGGCATTTGCCAGTAAATGGTTGAAAATGGAAAATATCATGCTGAGTGAAAGAAACCAAACTCAGAAACTCCAAGGTTGAATGTTTTCTTTCATATGTGAGAGCCAGAGAAAAGTAAAGGAAATGGGGAGGGAAGATAAGATTACATAAGGAACCAATCAAATACAAACTAACAGATAAGCAAAAGGAAGTCCACTACAGGAGAAGAAGAGGAAGGGGAGGGAGGAGGGAGGATAGAAAGGAAAACAGGGATCAAGAACTGAAGACAATTTCCATGTATGTATGATTTTTTTAATCATTTATTTTTAAATTTTTTACAGATTGCATTTTGATTCATTGTACACAAATGGGGTACGTCATTTCATTTCCATGTATGATTTTGTCAGGATGAACCCAACTACTCTAAAGCTCTAATAAAGAAGAAAAAGGAAATGATTAGTTCACTTACTTACACATAACTTCAACCTGGAGTAGCTCATATTCCACAATATCTGAGATTTAGTCAATTTTTCTTACCAACAGAATTGGTTTTATTTCTGGGCACACATACCACCAACTAATATTCACCAGAATGTATACAGGAAGACTTCTGACACACAAATAGGCTCCCCACGTTAACCTGCAAAATTCCACCATTTGGAGTCAATTCTTCGGGGCCGAGCTGAGTCCTTTGCAAGATCCTCTTTTAAAATATAAATTATGGGGCTGGGGTTGAGGCTCAGTGGTAGAGCACTTGCCTAGCATGTGTGAGGCACTGGGTTCGATTCTCAGCACTGTATATAAATAAATAAACTAAAGGTTCATTGATAACTAAAAATATATTTTAAAAAATATATATAGATACATAAATTATTTTTCCACTGGGAAAAATCACCTTAAGCCACTAACAGCTTAATGTGAATACATCTTTCAGGTGCTTACTGAAAGGGAAAAAATAGAAGGATCAAGCACAAAGCTAATACCTTCAGAGAAGAATCAGAGCCCTAAAATGGAGAAGGGTGCCCCAAGATGGGAGAAGACAATTTTCTTCCATTATTCAGCCTAGATCCATCCTGCCTTCTAATGGGAAAGAGTTCAACTGTGCTGCATAAGAAGTTTCATTTATTGAGGGGAAAAAAGAAGTGGACCTACCTGGCCCCACTATAATAAACCCAAAAAATAAAGCTTGAAGATTGTATAGGGAATGATACGATTGATCAATTCCAACTGCAAGTGAATACTACATCTCTAATGAACTTGCTCTAATGGTTGAAACATCTGAGTTTTTCAGCTGGATCCAAGGAATGAACTGTTTTTCTCCTAATTGAAATTATGCTTTTTTAAAAATATATATTTTTTTGTTATAGATGGACACGGTACCTTTATTTTTTACTTATTTTTATGTGGTGTTGAGGATCGAACTCAATGCCTCACACATGCTAGGCAAGCACTCGGCCACTGAGCTACAGCCCCAGCTCTGAAATTATGCTTTTTTTTTTTTTTTTTTAATTCATAAGATGTAAGTCACAATTTGGAATGCCAAGGTCTTCAATCATGAGCTTAGTTGCCTTTCAGAACCGATAGGTAGATAGTCGTATAGAAAACTCCCACCCATCAAAGCTGGAAGCTTGTCATTCAACCCAAGTCTTTTACTAAATACACCGAATATATTCTAAGTTTATGAGAAAGGAGAAATTTCACAGGTCTCTTTTTTTTCTCCTTTACTTCTTCAAATCAGCTTAATTTTTAAAAGAATCTCAAGAGCCATATTTCACTAAATAATTTCTGACTGTAGCGCTAAAAATGATTAGATACCCAAGGGCTCAGAAAATTAAATGTGTTCTTTCCTATTCTAGTACTAAATCCACTGACACCAGAGTTATCACTATTGTTTGAACTAAAGTCATTGAAACTAAAAAGTAAAGTCACACATCAACAAATTGTGCAGGTCAGGGTAATTCAATCTTTGACAACTCAATATTTAAAATTCCTTCCTCCATAGAGATGATACTTCTGGACATGCCATTATACCTTAATGAAAATCAGAATTCTGTTCACGGAAATAAGTCTTGATGTACCTACCATGCCCGCCTCTTGGGAGAGGAAGCAAAATTGAAATGATGTATGAAAAAAAAATCTTTGAAAATGCTACTCAAACATAAAGTAATGTAATTTGTTATAAAAGTCTAAGTAAACTCTTTACTTGACTTTTTAAAAATATCCAGTAATTGTACTGAAAGTCCCCAGTTTTATTGTGTGGTAGACAGTTACACATTCCACTATCCCTTGGTGTCATAACATATTCCTACAGCCAGACCCTGAGAAATGTTTCTAGAAATGAATGTACTTCCTGAATCTGCAGTAGATTCTATTATCCTCTTTGACATAATTGTCTTCATTACAGTCTTAACTGCCAGGAAACAGGATCCAAAAGCATAACTAGTAGTCAGAATGCTTTTTTTTTTTTTTTTTTAATTCACAAAAGACAGAAGAGATCAGAGTGTTCGGAGCCTTTTGCACACTGAGTCCTTCACTCCTCACAACGGTATATAAGTGCAGCTGTCCACCAATTGAAGAGACAGAAACCAAGGTACAGAAAGGTTAAGCAACGTTTGCATTTTCACACAGCTAGTAAAGGACATAGGAACGTTATTAAAAGACGAGTTAAGATAATCAAGTAATGTCACCTGCTTTCACAATTAAGGAATATCCGCCCTTTCTTCCTTCTCTCCACGCAGGCTCCAAATCTGCAGAAAGGTGGAGTCATAATTATGTCCTCATCAAGAGTGACAATCTGTCATTCACCTATGTAAGGAAGGAGACAGAGCAAGCCCTTTGCTGTTCCTGTGAGGAGAGAACCCCCAGAAGGAAGCTCCTTTCCTAGAGGAAAAGCTGGAGGCTGGTTATTGACATGCTCATAGGAGCCGCACTTAGTAAATCATCTAATACCTGTCTTTTATGAGCTGTTGAGAGAATCAGTTCTATTTGGGTTAGTGAGAGAAAGTAGCAAAGGCTTTCTTCAAGAAGAGGAATGCAGAGTGAGCCTGTAGATGTGTGCATGCAACGAGGCTCAGGGAAGGGTCTTCAATAATCACAGAAGGCCCTGGGCTACAGTACTAGGCAACAGTAAGGAGAGAGAGATGGGAAGTCAAGAAAAAGAGGATGAATGTAATTATGCTGCAATTAGGTCGGGCCATTGGTGATAGCTGACCAAGAATCATACTCGGCATATAACCCAGAATTACACTCTGCATTCAACCATCAAGAATTATGAAAGGAGTGCCAAAGATAGTAATGGTGATATGGATTTATAAGGCTGCTTTGGAAAGCCTAGAACTGGGCAGACTATGATGTTGCAGGGCACAGTCCTCCAGACTTCCAGGTTATCCCAAGACTTCTGGCACCAACTGTAAGAAGATGGAGTCCAGGTACATAGGTGGGGGAAAAGTCCATGTAAGACCCCCCCTTACTTCTGACATCAACAGAAAATTCAAGGGTTTCTCAAAACCACCCTCAGGTTCAACGATTCCACAGACCTCATGGAACCCACTGAAAGCTGTCACACACGAGGTTAAGACTTATTCCAGGAGAAGGATACACACTGAAGTGCAGTCATTTATCACTTAATGATGGGGATGTCAGGAGAACAGCTAGGTTGGGTGATTTCATTGCCGGGGAACGTTACAGGGTAAGTGTACACAACCCCAGATGGCAGCCTACTCTACCAGAGACTGAATTAAGCACCAGAGAAATGATGCGCTCACAGTAAACATGTGGTAAAGATTTTCTCTCATTCTGTAGGCTCTCTCTTTATTGTTTCTATTGGTGAGAAGAAGCTTTTTAGTTTGAATCTGTCCCTTTTATTGATTCTTGATTTTACTTGTTGTGCTTAAGGAATCTTATTAAGGAAATCAGGTCCTAAGTTGACATGGTGAAGATTTGGGCCTACTTTTCCTTCTATCAGGTGCACGGTCTCTGTTCTAGTGCCTAAGTCTTTGATCCACTTTGAGTTGAGTTTTGTGCAGGGTGAGAGATAGGGGTTTAATTTCATTTTGTTACATGTCACTTTCCAATTTTCCCAGCACCATTTGTTGAATGGACTATCTTTTCCCCAGTGAATGTTTTTGGCACCTTTTTCTAATATGAGGTAACTGTATTTATGTGGGTTTGTCTCTGTGTCTTCTATTCTGTACCTCTCTTCTACGTATCTGTTTTGGTGTCAATACTGTAAGGAATCTGGCTTCCCCCACCACCTGTCAATCTGCGTTAGCCCGCCTCTCACGTTACAGGAATTTCCGGCTTATGTTGCCGTAATCTTCCTGCCTCCCATGTTACATTCTAATATGTCGTTGGTCCATCAGTCAGTCTGTAAGAATTCTCCTCCGCGATTGGTTCCTCTCACCCCGCGAAATTCCTATGTCTGAGAGAAACCTTACACCAAGTTCTCTTTCTTTCTTCCCTTTCCCCCGTGCAGACGTGAATCGTCTGCATAAAATAAAAGTTCCTTGGGTGACACCTGTATCTGTGGAGCATTTCTGGGAGCTAGTGACAAACCATAACTGCACTTAACGCCTAACAAATACTATGCTGTTTTTGTTACTGTGGCTCTATAGTATAGTGTAAGGTCTGGTATTGTGGTGCCTTTTGCTGCATTCTTCTTGCTAAGGACTGCTTTGGCTATTCTGGGTCTCTTGTTTTCTCTGATGTGTGGATGCTAATTCACATTAACGGGGCGCAGCTAGGGAAGAACAGAGTACTGTGGATTAGGTAGAGGGGTAGAGGGGAGTGAAGGGAGGGAAAGGGTTGTGGGGGTGGGTAGGAGAGTAGAGTGAATCGGACATTATTACCCTACGTACATAATATGACTACATGACCAGTGTGATTCTACATCATGTACAACCAGAAGGATGAGAAGTTATATTCCATTTATGTATGATGTGTCAAAATGCATTTTACTATCATGTATAACAAATAAAAAAATCTAATGCCATTGCATTAAACCCTTAAAAAAAAGCTCAGTAAACATGACGTATATGAGACTACTGTCGTCATGACGCAGCATACTGCTTTACAGTAAACTCTCCAAAAATACGTAAATAGGAGAACACTCTCAGTGATAAAAAAGAGCAGTACAGCAAATGTGTAAATAAGTAACAAAGGTTTTATTACCAGCTATTCTGTACTGCACAAAATTAACTGTCATTTTTTTATACAACAGGCAGCACAAGTAGGTTTGTTTACACCAGCATCCCCACAAAGGTCATTCACACAACACCTCACACTCTGACCTTGCAAGGGCTGCAGTGTCACTAGGAGACAGGAATTTTTCAGCTCCACTGTAATCTTACAGGACCTCCATTGTATAGTCAGTCACTGAGGAAATTGTCAATATTTGGCACATGACTATATTGCAAACTGAGGGGCTTAAAACAGTAGAAGTTTCTCATTGCATTGTTCTGGATGAGAGAAGCCTGAAATTAAAGTGCCAGCAGGTTCAAGCTCTCTCTGGAACCTATCAGGAGAATCCTCCCTGGCCTCCTCCAGTTTCTGCTGTTTTCCTGCATATGTTGGCTTGTAGATACATCCACTCCAAGCTCAGCCTTCATTATCACATAGTATCCTCCCCCCCACCTCTCCTCTTCTTATGAGGACACCGGTCATATCAGATGGGGGAGGATGACCTCATCTTGACTACATATATCCACAATGACCCCTTTTCCAAATAAGGTTACATTCTCTGGTAGTAGGGTTTAAGACTTCAATGTACATTTTTGAGGGTACAAAATCTAAGACTTGTTCTGTCCCTTATTAAAAGGGAGACAGGTAGCTGTTGAAAATGCTAGCACCTGAGACTATATCCCAGATATAACCAGCAAAAAAAGAAAAGAATTTTAAAGGAAAGAAAAAGTGTCTTTAAGATTTGGGGTCAAACACAGTCACATCAATGTTTATTGCAGCTCAACTCAACAGTTAAACTATGGAACCAACCTAGATGCCCTTCAACAGACAAAAGGATTTTAAAAAATGTGGCATATATACACAATGGAATATTATTCAGCCTTAAAGAATTAAATTATGGCATTTGCTGGTAAATGAATGAAACTGGAGACTGTCATGCCAAGTGAAATAAATCAATCCCAAAAAACCAAAGGTCGAATGTTCTCTCTGATATGTGGATGCTAACTCTTAACAAGGGAGGTTAGGGAAGGGAAGTACAGAAGTCAATTGGATTAGATAAAGGGAAATGAAGCAAAGGGAGCAGGAATCAGAACAGGAAAGAGAGTAGAATGAATCAGACATCACTTTCCTATGTTCATATATGAATACACGACTAGTGTAACTCCACATCATGTTCAACCACAAAAATGGGATAAAAATTGTGGGTTGTACCCCATGTATGTATAATGTGTCAAAATACACCCTACTGTGATGTATATCTAAAAACAACATATTTAAAAAGTAAAGTCTATAGAAAGACTTTAAAAAAAGAATTTGGGGTCAAAATTACTAGTTTTCTATTTGAAGGAAACCTCTACAGAATGCTCCTAGGAAATGAAGAATATGTTAAATGAACATGAGGTAAATTATACTGCAAGTAAATCCAGAGAAATGTAGGTAAATGGTGGAGACAAAGAATTCGCTCTCAAATTAAAAAAAAAAAAAAAAAAAAAAAAAAAAAAAAAGAATTATCTCTCTTTTGGCCAATAGCCTTGGTACCTTTCCAAGGCCTGATTAGCACAGATACTGATCAATGTTCCTACCCAGTCACTATATAAGCCTCTAGACTGGTTCACTTAAATGGAAACCTGCTTTCAGGTCCCCTCTCACTCACCAAGTGTTCTGTTTCTTTTATTCTCACTTAAATAAATCCTACTCCATTCAAAAAATAATAATTACTATTATGTCTCTAACTTGGGCAATGTACATTTGACCAGGAAAATCATTTTCCAAGAAATTAGGTTTGGGGTTACCTTTGGAAAAGAAAATGGACCTAGAAATATCCAGATTCTCTACTTTTCCCTGTTCCACAGCATCTTAGTCCATTTGTGCTGTTATTTTAAAAATACCAAAAACTGTGTCATTTTTACAGAAAATTCATTTCTCCCAATTCTCAAGGCCAAGAAGTCTAGGACATTGGGAGTCTGGTGAAGGGGTCCTGGTCTCTGCTTCCAAGATGGTGCCTTGTGGCTGCATCCTCCACAGAGGCAGACTGCCGGGTCTGTGCAAGGCAAAAGGAATGTAAAGGCAAGCAAGCAACCATGCCCTCCAACCTTGAGCTCTTGTGTAAGGTTGTTGGTTCCATTTGTTAGATCAGAGACCATGTGACTTAATCACCTACTAAAGGCCAGGCCTCTTAATACTATTGCACTGAAGATTCAGCTTCAGCATGAATTTTAGAGGGGACACTCTATTCCAATGATCTCATGTGCCCTGAGCTCACTGAATATCAGACCACCCCCCCTTAGTAAAGGCATTGCCATTCTATAGTGCCCAGGTACATGAGAAGAAACATGTCTAACGTTAAACCAGCATGACCTTCTTTCACTTCAGCAAATCTGGAGATCTCTGCACAAGCCAACTGAATCTTTTTAGAACAAAGCAGAAAGGGCAGAGCAACCTGGAAAGGTCTGGAATGGTCCCATGACCATCCATTTGAGCAATTTTATCCCCCAGAACTGAAGCCCCTAACCTATGAAGACTTCTGTGGGCAAAGAAGCAGTTATTGAGAATCAGCTAACAATTATCAAGTCTAATATCAAAAAGGAAATAATGGTACAATCAACCACATGACATGGAAAACAAGTTGAAGCACAATACTGCTCCTGCTAGAGACGGTTAGCTTTGAGCATGACTGGAATAACAAGCAATGCAGTAATGCCTTTGGTTTACTCAAGTGATTCAGAATTCACCTCCTTTACCTCCAAAGTGTGTGTGATAGAGAACCTAAAGAATCGTAGAAAATCTTTGCTATCTACTCTTCTGACAAAGGATCAATACCTAGAATATATAAAGAACTCAAAAAACTTTATACCAAACAAATAACCCAATTAATAAATGGGCAAATGAGTTAAAAAGACATTCTCAAAAGAAGAAATTCAAAAAGCGAACAAATACATGAAAAAACATTCCGCATCATTAACAATCAGGGAAATGCCAACCAAAACCACACTGAGATTTCATCTCACACCAGTCAGAATGGCAGTCATCAGGAATCCAAATAATAATAAATGCTGGAGAGGATGTGGAGAAATAGGAACACTTAGACGCTCTTGGTAGGATTCTAAGTTGGTACAATCGCTATGGAAATCAGTATGAAGGTTCCTCAAAAGACCAGGCATGGAACCACCATACAACCCAAGTTATAATACTCCTCAGTGTTTATCCTAAAGAATTAAAGTCCTCATACTACAGTGATCCCTGCATACCCATGCCTATAGCAGCACAATTCACAGTACCCAAACTAGGGAACCAGCTTTGGTGTCCATCAACAGAGGACTAGATAAAGGAAATGTGGTATAAATACACAATGGAGTTTTATTCAGCCATGAAGAAGAGTGAAATTATGGCATTTGCAAAAAAAAAAAAAAAAATGGATGGAACCAGAGAACATTATAATGAATAAGTGAACTCAGAAGGTTAAGGGTGGTATGTTTTTTTCTCCTATGTGGAAGTTAGAGAATAAAAAGGAAAATAAAGGTAGGAGTGGATCTCCTAAAACTCAAAGGAAGATCAGTAGAGGAAAACAAGAGGGGTGGGGGAAGTACTGGGGAGTGACGTTGGCCAAATACATTGTTATATTGTGCGCATGTTTGAATATGTAACAACAAATCACATCACTATGTACCACTGTGATGCACCAATAAAAAAAAATGTGGGAAAAAGTGTGTCTACATACTTTCTATACATCCTTAGTCCCCTGAAGCATTCTAACCTTCCCCACAGCACATCAGCTGCCACACAACCTAGGTGGAGAATCCTTCACGCATTCTAAAACTATTTACTGCATTTGTATGTTAGAGAACCCTTGCTAGGCTGAGTGAAAACTTAACCACTCAGAGCACAGACTCCTGACCTGGAAGAAATGGTCTGAATGCTGGTTCCAGCACTAACTAGCTTGGAGTCCCTAAAGCAATTATTGAACTCTGCATGCCTCGGTTTCCTCATCTATAAAATGAGAAAAAAGTACCTCTCAGACAGGCCCCAGGATATCACTGGGCAACACAGTACAGCCATATCCATAGACATAAGAGAAGGAACAAATGAAATGCCAAGTGCTGGGTCAAAGCTGGCACCGTCAAGTTCTCTCTAGTGTCGTCGTACCACAGTGAATCAGAAGTGGATCCTTCCTCCAGGAGCTCACAGTGGAGCATGGGAAATAACACATGTGCAGACAGAAAGGAAGGCACCTAAGACAATTGTCAGAGCAGATGACGGACAACCGAACCTGGAAAAAAGGTAGCCACTTCCATCAAGGAAGACTGTCTGTCAACTTGTCGTTTGCCATGTGAAACATTTCTAAAACGTCATATCCGAAGAAGTCAGTTGTGTGCCAGTTAAGGAGCTGCCAAAATTAAAAGTGATAATTTCAAAGGGCAAAACTAATTATTGCAAATGTCTGTGCTCAGCACAAAGTTCTTCATGATGCACGAGGATTCCACGTAATGTTCTGATGTCCACAAAACAGGTAAAGATGCAGCAAAAGCCACCTGAATACCTTTGATTAAAGCTGTATTCATTCTTATTCAGAACCCATCATGTGTCTGACTTTGTGTGAAAAACTCTCTGTCCATCAGCATTAGTACTCTCATGGTGAAATTTCTCTGCAGGAGAGAAGGGAGAGGAGCAAGATTAATCAGGATGGTCAGTTTAGAAATGCAGCCACCTAATCCAGCTTGGGTGCAGCATTGGCAACTCCCCTGGAGGGAAGAGTTCTGCCTAATGACAGCAGGGCACACTATGTACTAAGAGGAAGCTTGCTTTAAACTCCAGCCCATGGAATTAGGCTCCTTAGGCCTTCTATGTATGGGTTTAAGACTAATTTCAGCAGAAGATGGAAAGATACTGTTCTGCTTCCATTCTCCTCAGCATGTAACTTCTAATGCATTACTGAAATATAAGTAACATTTTTAATTGCATGATGAAAATATTCTATACAGCAACTGCTCTTAATAATCCACTTACAGCTAGCCATTTCATTACCTGATAATTACCAGATCATTAGAGCAAATAATATATCTTTGTGGAATAAACTTATGGCAGTAATTTCAGAGAAAAGAATAGGAAAGCTCTCTTAAAGTTACCAGTAGGCAATGTGCAGAATTAGCTATTGAACTAAATGAATATAAATGTACTTTTTTTAAAGTAAACAGTGGCACAATGATATTTGTAGCTAATTCTGGATCACAGAAGCAGAAGGGATATGGATGGAAAGTCCTGTCCTCTCATTATACAGGTAAGGACAAGGAGAGAGCTAAGTCAAATTACCTCCACGGGCTAAGAAAGCTAAGAGGAATGAACAGGACAAGCGTGAGTCTCTCATCCCTTATTACAAAGCTCTTTTTAATCATGGCCCCTTCTAAATGCAACATAGATTTGATTTTTTAAATATTCATTAACTAAAATATTTGGCAAATGCAGCCTAGTTAGTTGGATTTTCTAGTTCAGTTGGATTTGGAACAAACAAAAGCTTGTCTTTTCTGATTCACAATCTTACAATGGCTGGAGAGGCCAAGATTTCAATGACAAGTCTCACTCTGGGTCTAGGCAGTCACCTTGGCCTTCACGCCACAGGACCAAGTCCTCTTTTCCCTTCAGATGGCAATTAAAACACCCCTTCCTCAGTATGGCTTCTCCTCCCTTCAGATAGGTGAGCTCCTCCCAACTGTTATTCTAGCCCTGTCTGCTGGAATGAAATCACATCCTATTTTAAATTAGCCATTTCACATTTGCTTTTCCCCACTAGACCATTAGCTCTCAAACTTAACCATGCGTCTGAATCACCTGAATGGCTTGTGAAAACACAGACTGCTGGGCTCCACCCCTACAGTTTCTGGCTCAGTAGGCTGGGGTGGGGCCTGAGAACTTGCATTTCTAACAAGCTCCCTGGTGACACTGGTGGTCCACACTTTGCAACCCACTAAGGTGGACTACATGACCCATGAAGGAAGGGGCCAGGTCTGTCCAATTCATTGTCCCATCCCTTGTGTCTAGCACAGCACCCAGCACACAGTAGATTCTCAAAAAAACACTCAATAAATGAAGGATTTTCTCCTAACTCTGTAATGCATGTGAATGACTCCATACATGTACATTATCATATGAAGGAAAGCTCAAGGAAGAGAATGCAGGAACTCTCTGTAGTATCTCTGCAAGATTTCTATAAATCTAAAAGTATTACAAAATAAAAAGTTGTAAACATGCATTTATATACATGTGATTGGGCATGACTTGAGGTTATACCATGGGTTTTTTAAAGCTGATTTCTAACAGGAATTGATGGCAACTCTTCTTGGTCTTTTCTTGCTGGGGAATGCAGCATGCCATGGAGTCCTGGGTAACTGAGCATTCGGGGTTGGCTGCCTTCTAGTAAATAGCTGCATCAGTCCTTTATCTGGAGTTGTGGCAGACCTCTCAGACTTCAACTCCCCTGGAACAGATGAAGAACAGATGTGCACCTGGAAGATGCCTTCCATTATTCAGTGGAAGGACCCTAATCATTCATAAATTACTTCCCGAGTGCCTTTTGTGAGTGTGCAGGGCCCATTCTGTACAAAAGCTGAGACAGCAACCACATGTTGAATAGATGATATGTAGGTTCTGAGAAGCCACCTTGGCCTCACAAATATCCCCACCCCTCCCTTTTCCAACCTGCCACTGGGCTGGGATTTCCACCAAGGGAGAAATCACCCATAGCTTTCAAGTCGCTCCTCTCTGCAAGACTCCTGTTAAAATGCCAGTGTGATCGCAGTTTCAAACATTATCCATCATTTCAGTCCCAGATGGGATTCATTTATCAGACTGCTTTCCAGATAGACAGCCAGCCCGAGGAGCCACGAGGAAGTCATGTTTGAGAAGCAGGACTGCAGGGGCCACACCTGGAGGTAGAACCTCAGGGCAGGGGGCACACAGGGGAACCAGATTCTTGAATCAGAGGCCAGCCAAAGGTCCCAATAGGGAAGGTAGTAAGGAAGGTCTCTCTCAGGAGCATTGTGACTAAATACAGGAATGGGCACATCAGGTAGAGGATTTGCAAGCACAAAGACCCAGAAGTACAAAGGGACTGGTCTAGAAAGAAGGGCAGCAACGGGGACCTGATGAGCAAGGATAAGCCTGAGGGAAGAGAACCTGGAAAGGCAGGAGGTAGCCAGAAGGGAGCTGCTGTCCTGGTAAAGAGTTGTCAAATCTTCCAAACTGCAAAGAAAGGAAGTTGGAAAGTTTAAGCTGGCAAGGGGGACGATCATATAATCTGATTTGATTTCATTTGGGCTGGTTTCTTTTTTTTTTTTTTTTCCAGAACTTTGGCTGTGGTATAGAAAATGAGATGTAGGCAGAAGCCTAGAGATCCACGAGGATGCTTTACAGTAGTCAGGTAGAATACGGTGGTGACGCTGACCCAAGAGGTGAGCACAGAGGTGATTAAATGGAAAAATGTGCCAGAATTTGACTAGATCTGGTGCAGTCATTGAGAGAAAAGGGAAAGTTCTGTTCTGACCTAGGGTCTAGCATATTGGTTTGAGAAACCAGGTAGGGACATACACACACACACACACACACACACACACACACACACACACCCCAAAATAAAAAGGTTTGGAAAGAAAAAAAATTTTTTTTTGCAATTTCTAGATAACATTCAAATTGATATGCCATGTAGAATACTTAGTATAAAATCTAGATCTCAGAGAAAAGGACTGGATCAAAGACAAAGGTGTGTGAATCATCAATAAGCATTAGTGTTTAAAAAGAAAAAAAAAAAGCTCAGAACTAAACCCAGAGGAGCCTTGTCATTCAGAAGAGAGGAAGTCAGTCCAGAACAGTGAGTCCCAGGAATGTGGCATCACAGAGGCCGACACAGGAGAAATTTCGGAAGGAAGGAGACTAGAGATGCTGAGAAGACTCTGAGAGGCAGACAGAAAGGAGCCCCTGGGACTTGGCCACATGAAGCTTGGGGAAGACAAGACCAGAGTCACTGACTTGGCGAAAACCAAGTTAGGCTGCAGAAAGAGTGGGAGGGAAGGAAGAGGGTATGCATGACCCTCAAAGCTGATTGCTGCAAAGAGAAAAAGAGGGGTAGAGTGACAACTGGGGAAGAATGTGCCATCAGAGGAGGGCGCTATTTTTTTTAATCTCTTTAAAGTGAGAAAGAAAGAGAGCTCATTCATACACAACCAACCCTGAGAGAGAAAATGGATTGCAGGAGAGGGAGAGAACTGACGGGCAGGGACGACACAAGGGCTGAATGGCAGAGCACTGAGAAGCAAGGTGGGCTCTGCAGCAGGGACGCCCCTCCCCAGATCACACATGAGACCAGGTGTGACCGTACCGATGCAGGTGGGCCTGGAGTGCGGGTGATGGGGCACTAAGGGCCTCTGATGGCCTTTAAAGTAGCCTTGGTTTTGGTGTTCTCAAATGCGATGATCATCTAAACTAGAATCACACAACAGAGACAGAGCGTTTGGTTTTAGTTTTAGTTGTTTTTTTCGTCATCTATAAAAGACCTTAACAGTCAAATAATCCAAAGTTTTCCTTTCACCAAAAAAGATCCAAAGGAACTCAGCGACTGGGCCATGATCTGAGGTTTAGTGTAATAGCAATGGGGCTGGAAATCAGCTTATCAGCATTTCAATCTTTTTGTAAAACAAACTTTTCTACACTTACCATGTACTTCCACAGAATGAATGTACTTCGGTATATTTTCCAAAAGATAACACCAGTATGTAGTCCCTGATTTTTTTTTTTTCCCCACCTACTTGTTGGTAGATAAAGTCACAGGGAGTTAACCTTTGTTCCATAAATATAGCAAAGAAAGCAGCTGTGACAGTGGTGGGTGGACACACAAAAGCAGCTAATCTGTAGCAGGTCTCAATTAAGACTCTCCCAGGCTGGCACCCCGGGAAATCGTAATGTGGTGTTTGCAGAGATGTTTAATTAAAATATTGCCACTTCCTCTCCATAGACTCCTTAATAATAATCCTGAAAATGTTTGACTTGAGGAAGAAAATGGGCTAGGAAACATAAACCAGTATGAAAAGATGCAAATTCCACCACCATAAAAATGATGATGTGCTTTTTTTTTTTTTTTTTTTTTTTTAATGTAGGGACACCTTCTCCTCGACAGCAAAACCAAACCACCTCACAGGATAATTAGCTCGAGCCAAAGGGAGGAGTTGGACACGTCTAGACCACTTCTGGTGTGGAACCTGGCACAGAGAAAAGCTCAGGAAATAAGTGCCATTATGCCAAGTGAAAAAAAGCCATTCTCAACAGGCTACATCCACCATGGTTCCATTTATGTAATGTCCTCAAAATGACATAATTACAGACATGGAGAACAGAGTGACAGTAGTCAGGCATTAGGGATGGGCACTGGGATGCAGCCCCAAAACTACAGTCCAGAATTCTTAGGTGGTGAGGTCTTAACTGTGGTGGTGGGTCCGAGGGTCTGTACGTGGGATGAGACTTCAGAAAAGTGAACCCCCATATATACTCCCACGCACAAGCTTATAAAACCTGAGTGAAGCTGAGTAAATTCCATAGATGGTACCAATGTCACTCTTCGGATTTGAAATTGTGCTAGCTATGCAAGATGTTACCATGGCCGCAAGCAGCCTAGAGCCTGGCCTGTGGACCTGGAGGGGTCCACACCTTGGCGGCGGGTGAGGACTGTTAGCTGGAGGAGCTCTCCCCACCCCTGTCCCCCGAGAGCACACAGTCCCCAACGTTGTCTACATGGTGCACTTGCTCCCCAAAGAGAAAGAAACAGACCAACACAGCCAGGACTAGACTGGACCATGCCCACTGCCTAGAACTGCCTAGAACAGAAATGGAGCTGAAGGTCAGGTGCCCTGCTGACCCAGAACTCACAGACAGGATGGGTCCTTTATAATAAAAGAAGTAGTGGAAGCATTAAAAGGACGCTCTATATAGAGCAAATATCCTTATCAAAAATGCTTAAAACCAGAAGTGTTTCATATTTTGGATATTTTCAGATTTTGGAATATTTGCATAAACAATAAAATATCTTGGGGCTGGGACCCATGTCTAAAGACAAAATTCATTTGTGTTTCACAGACACCTTATACCCACCTGCTAGATGCAATTTTATACAATGTGCATAGTGCACCTGTGTTTTGACTAAGACCTTATGAAAACCAGTGTAGAATTCTCCACCTAGGGCATTAGGTTGATGCTCAAAAAGTTCTAGACTCTGGAGCATTTCAGCCTGTGAGGTTTCAGATCAGGGATGCCCGACCTGTACTTGAAATGTGATTTCTGAACAAAAATAGCCATTCCTAGCAGGACCAAAGCCACTGTGATCCTCATTTTCTGTTGCTGCTGTTTCTGGATGCTCATTTGCTCAAGCAATTATGTTTTCACTACCTCTTACAACTTTCAAATTTTAGTTTTCACTCCTTGGAATGAAGAGTCACACCTCTTCTTCCTAACCTGCTTCTCTTGATGCATTCCAAAGGTTCTATCCTTAATAGATCATCACTAAATGCTTACGGGCTTATTTCATTCATCTTGCTGAATTCATTACCTTAGCAACTTCCTATTTTTCACCTCTGACCTAGAAGTAGAGAGACCAGAATTTCTCCAGGACAGAGTGGAGCCCCATGCTGCAGCCTGTTCATCTTTGAGCCTGACACCCACCGACGGGCTTGTCTTTTGATACCTTACGCATGTGAACAAGGCATGACTCCACACCTTGGACTATTCTTTAAACTGTTACTAAGAAAGGTCCTCAAACCTCTTCACCTATCCACATGCTTAACTTCCCCTTGAATCTAAAGTAAAAGGAAAACATCAACAATGCCCTTTTCCTAGTTCTGTGCAAAGAGGAAGCATTCTGTAGACTCTTATTGATAGACCAACTGGTTCCTCACTGAGCCATCTATTCTCCCTGCAAGGGCAGGTCTTCATAAATTTCTATTGACATATTCCTGCCCCTTTTATTTTCTTCATTGTTATTCTTTTAAAATTACAAACAAAAATTAAAAATCTTGACTCTTTTTTTTTTCTGGCTATGTAGGAAATAATTGTGTGCTATATGAGGTTGCAAGAAAAAGCTGGATTTTATTTTATTTTGCTTTTAAATATTTTTAGTTGTAGGTGAACACAATATCTTTATTTATTTTGTATGATGCTGAGAATCAAACCCAGTGCCTCACACATGCTAGGCAAGTGCTCTACCACTGAGCCACAACGTCAGTCCAAAAGTTGGATTTTAAATGGACAATAATAAGCAGAAATTAAATTATGGAGGGGAAAAGAGGTTAGATTGGAGGAAGATGGACCAAATATATTTAGGTTCTCACTGTTTTTTTTTTTTTTTTTTTTTTTTTTTTCTTATTTTGGCACGGGGTGGGTACTGGGATTAAACCCAGAGACGCTTAACCACTGAGCCACATCCCTAGTCCTTTCTTATTTTTTATTTTGAGGCAGGGTCTCAGTAAGTTGCTTAGGACCTCGCCAAGTTACTAAGGCTGTCTTTGAACTTGCAATCCTCCTGCCACAGCCTCCCAAGTCACTGGGAATTCAGGCACAGACCACTACACCTGGTCTTTAATTCCTTACGAGTCTATAGTTATTTAATGATAGAGTTTTAAAGAAAAATTACTGAATTCAATTCTTTGTATATGTTGCCTGAATTCTTTCAATTAGTATCCTCATGAAATTTTATAATATACAATTTTGTATAATTTTGTATGATTTACAATTTTGATTCTACCCACTTAACAGTTCAGAAAACTGAGTCCTAGGTATTCATGGTAGTTAATAAAAGACATCTCTGGCACAGGACCTGGAATGTTGTATTGCTTGACACATGTTAGAGCTTATGAGGGTCCAAGTGTCAGAGCTGAAATTCCTTCTGCTGCCTGAACCTTACAATTAATTAATGATTAATTAACATACAACACCACCTTCTGTTTGGATAGTAAACAAGAAATGAATGAAGACAGCTACTAGGTGTTTCCACTCCTCTCCCTAAACACACACAGCCTGCTGCCCCACCCACCCGCAGGAAATCACTCCTCCCTATTCAGTCCCAGGGGATGCTGTCACAAGGTACCACAAAAGGGTCCAGCGGAAGCTTGCTCTCAGTTCCAGGGGCCAGAAATCTATAATCAAGGTGTCAGCAGGTCCTCCTTCCTCTGAAATCTATAAAGCAGAATCCTCCTTTGACCCCCCAGCTCCTGGTCACAGCCATGGATCTCTGGCTTACAGCTACATTACTTCTGCTCTGCTCATCACCTTCACTTGGCATTCCCTTTGTGTTTCTCTCCTCTTTTCACAGGACACCAATCACAATGCCTGCCTGACTTCAGTATGCCCTTATCTCAGTGCATGTGATAGTTAACATCTGCAAGGATCCTATTCCAAGAAGCCATTCACAGGTACCGGAAGTTAGGACTTCAGCGTGCACTCTTTGAGTGACACATTGCAACCTTCAAGAGCCTGTCAAGTCCCAGGTGCAGTGGTGCACACCTGTCATCCCAGTGACTCTGGAGGCGGAGGCAGGAGGATCAGAGTTTGAAGCTAGCCTCAGCAACTTAAACAACTCAGTGAGACCCTGTCTCCAAATAAAAAATAAAAAGGGCTGGGGATGTGGCTCAGTGGTTAAGTTCCCCTGGGTTCAATCCCTGGCACCAAAAAAAAAAAAAAAAACCTTCTCAAGTGGTTTCCAAAGCCATCTTGGATACCACCTCCCCTCTTTCCCACTTGCATAAACACCTCCTGTGTTTCCCCCACCTCTGCCCAGGACAAGCTTTTGATAATCTACAATTTGTCAAAACCTGGGAAGAGTTAATGGAAATTTGAGGCACAGATGGGCATTTCTCTTCAACAGCAAGTGCAGCTTTCTAGTACAAACCCCATAAGCACAGGGGCACAAGGCCCTGTTGTCATTCAAGCTACTTAAGTGATCATTTATGGCAGGCCATAAAAATTATCACTGTTTTGAAAGAGACACTAAGCTGGCATTCCAGGTAATGTTACCTTCGGGCCAAGTCATTATTTTCCAGGAGCCTTAATGATCAGGATGGGCACACTGCTGTTTTTTAAATCCAGTTTCATAGACAGCATCTGAATAAAGGGGACACTGTCTTCTTTGCCATCTATGCTCAGTTTAATGAGTGCCTCTCACTAATCCTCTAGCCTGATCAGATGAAGGAAATCAAGTGCAAGATGAGGGACAGGGTGTGTCCACACCCTGCTCCTGGCTCCCACAGTCAGGAACACAGGCAGCTAGAACAAGAGAAGTCAGGTTCAAATCCTGGCTCTGCCTCTTTCAACTGAGGGATGTAGGGCAAGTCTCTCTACTCTTCCTGAGCTTCAGATTCCTGATCTGTTCTGATTAAATGGCATGATGCACGTTGAAGGACTTAGCGCCAGACCTTGTGGTAAGGACCACGTTAACATTTTCTTCAAGCTCAAAGATGTTTAAAGAGAGAGGTAACATGTGGCCTCAGACTGGTGGCTCAATCCTCCTTTCCAAGACCCACAGACAAACCATCCCAGGCTACAGAAACCAAACTCTGCACTGCAGAAACCAAAGCTGAATTTCTTAGCTCAAAGTGGCAGAGGACAGCTGCTCCAGAGGAAAACAAAAACACTAATATTCCCATAACCTGCTACAATTTACCCAGCACTTGTATCTCTTTGGAGGATCACAACAACCTGGGGGTGCACACTGTTGCTTACCTCCCTAAGGCACTTACCAGATTTCTTAGGGAAAGGTATGGGGGAGGCAGTGGGGTGTAACTGGCAAATCCCAGCTCTGCCTATAGCTTAGTCAACCTCCTGGAGACCTAACTTTCTTATCTATAAAATGTGAATAATACTAGTGCCAACTCCATCTTGTAAAATAGGGTTGGTACCAACCTTCTGGAGTTGTCATGAGAACATGCTGAATGACTTAATATTTGTGAAGTGGTTTGAACATTGCTTGGCTCTTAGTGACTACTGGGAAAGTGTTTGTTATATAAATAAATGAACAAATACATGGTACATGCTCAATAAATACTAGCTTTTAATGTCTGTATTACTACCTCAATAAACACTAGTTTTATATATTTTTAGTTGTAGATGGACACAATGCCTTTATTTTATTCATTTATTTTTATGTGGTGCTGAGGATCGAACCCAGTCTCACATGTGCTAGGCAAGTGCTCCACCACTGAGCCACAATCCCAGTCCAACACTAGTTTTTAATGTCTGTATTACTAGCTGTCTCGATGGTCAACAAACGATGGCTGCAAGACTAATCTGGATTAGTTTTATTGGAACTAATAAAGTTTTATTGGAACGCAGCCATGTCCATTCATTTATGCATCATCTAAGGCTACTTTTCTGCTATAGTGGCAGAGTTGGGTGGGTACAATAGTTACCCACAGAGCTTAAAATGCTTACCAACTGACCCTTTAAGAAAAGGTTTGTCACCCTTGCTCTTTCTCTTTGACCAGAGAGGAGCTCTTTCAAAGACCAAGAATTATGCTTTGAATTTACTCAACATTTTGTTCCCAGTATCCAGAAAAATGTCTAACACTCAGTAGATGTTCTACACATACTGGTTGAAATAATGGATAAATAAATGAAGCCTGATTTTACACATCAGGGGATAAATAATAACAGGTGCCATTATTACTGTTGTTGGTATATCAGTACCACAGCACCTGCTTTGCCTTTCATCATTTAAGCCTCACATAGGATCTCAAACGTGGACCTATCATCATTCCAGGTCTGGACAGAAGGGGACTGAATAAGAGAAGTTGGAAGACTGCTCACTGAAACCTAAATGGCGCTTCTCAGCTGAAGCTCACAGGATGTTTTTCACACTCAAAATACTATGCTCAGGCTTTCTGCCTATCCGAGAATGAAGCAATTTGAAAAAAAAAAACAAATTCATAAATTTTTCTGTGGCTGCCTCCCCGAATGTACATTTTTCATTCCTTTGAATCCTGTGTTCCTTGGTTTAAAAAAAAAAAAAAAAAGACCCTATATAGGTGGAAGCTAGAGCAAAATAAAGCAAAGAAGGAGGTGAAGATTGGATATGGTGAAGAAACAGGATAGATCAGTAGAGTTGAAGAAGGAGACAGACAGACAGAATTGAGAGATGGGAAAAGGGAGGAAATAAGGAATGAATTTTTAAAAATCATGTTATCTGCATATATAAATACACCACAGAGAATTTTACCTTTATGTATAAGTTGAAAGAACTAATCAAAAATAAATACTCTGAGCATGGTGGTACACACCTGTAATGCCCATGCTCAGGAGGCTGAAGCAAGAGGATTGCAAGTTTGAGGTCAGCTCAGCAAATTAGCAAAGCCCTAAGCAACTTAGCGAGACCCTGTCTAAAAATAAGCAATTAAAGGGGGTGGGGATGTTGCTCAGTGGTTAAGTACCCCTGTGTTCAAACCCTGGTACCAGAAAATAGACAAATAAGCAAGCAAGCAAGCAAGCAAGCAAGCAAAAGGAAGATCAGTAGAGGAAAGAGAATGGGGGACGGCAGGAAGGGAGGAAAAAGGGGAGAACATGAACTGAAATCAAATTCCATGCATGAAATCAATTCGTTCAGATGGACCCAAATATTATATAACTATAATGCTCTAAAAAATTTTTTAAAGGAAGACCCTAGATCAACAATTCTATAAGTCTACACAACTTACCTCCAAGTTCCAGTTTTAACGAGGCCCCCCTCAGCCAGCATTTCCAGTTGAAAAGGAAAGATGGTCTGGCCCCATTTGTCTTTTCAGATAAGATGCATATTAATAAATGACTGGTTGGACTATTTTTGCAATGGGTTGGGTACAATTTTAGTCAGACCAACTAACTCGACTAACTGACCAGTTGTCATGTAGACTTTTATAAGTTACTGAGTGGGGGCAACCTAACAGCAACATTTGACATACTAGCAATCGAACGATGTACATTCTGAGAAGTAATTTCCATTCTACATCACTTTGAACACATGTTTAACACAAATCTTGCCCAGAGATAGATTTGCCACCTGTACTGTATTTTATGCTTCTCCACAGACGTGTTCATCCGTATCTGCCCTCAGATCTCAGTCCCACTCAGTGGAGAACCCTGACGGCCACCACCCACAACTCCTCTGCTCACACTGCCTGTTATCTCAGTTTCCCCCTAGATAAAGAAGCCAAATTCCCAGTGTCCCCAAGGAGATCCACTAACCACCATTAAACAGTGATGTAATTTACTTGTTATTGTGGCCTAACCTAGCACTAGTCTGAATAAATCCATTACCATTTCACTCTGCACTCAGCCAAGAATTGGAGAAAAATCCTCTCTGCCCTCAACTCTCCCCATGAGGCAAAGAGAAATATACCATCATATGAAATTACTGTCCTCTGAGACTTCAGAGAGGTGGGCAGGAACTGCTCCATTATGTCACAGCAATATGAAACTGCTTTGTTTCTTTGCAATCTCACCCTTTAAAACGGGTTGAGTTTCCCCCAGAAGCAGACCTGAGGCAAGTACTCAAATAAATTTGTGCGTTTGGGAAACACTGATAATGGAGTAGAGGAAGGAGATGGGAATGGGAGAGGAGTCAATTAAAGGTGCATTACTGAGAAAATTAGTGCTGTGGCCAGCTGGAGGTCAAGTTCACCAGGGAGCTCTGGGAGATGGTGGAAAACATGCCTCAGCCTTACCCTAACCAAGGAGCAAGGCCGCTTAAGCCTGTGTTCACCAGCACTCCAGCTGCCGGTCCACTGCTTCCAGGGCACGCGCAGCACTTCCAACATGCCCACCTGCACAGGCTGAGCAGATCCACCACAGCCACCACCACCCCTCAGGCAGAGAGTGACAGGTGTTCGCAGGCAGTCTTAGGAGGTAGTCCCGCTAATAGAAGTTAGCCCCAGAAGTGTCTGTGTTGAAGCACATGTGTTGAAGCACATGTTATGCCCCCTACATCAAAATCAAGTCACTTCCAAACACACACCAAAGCTAACCACCTACAAAGCTTCTTTTATAAATACTGCTTTCCCCTTCCCAACCCCAGGCAGGATATATTATGTCTTTCTGTTTAAAATGATCTCAACAGTTCAAATTCTGCAGCTCAAATAAAGTCTCTGGGAAGGTCACGGATCACCATCCAGCATCTCTCTCAGTTTAGGACGGCTCACCTCATTTCCCAACTGGAGCCATTCTTAGTGGGTGGAACATCCCAGGGACCTGGCTACTTGTGAAATGCCTCATGGCTAAATCCTCTGAGCCCAGATTTCTTGGCATAACATGGTCTTCAACCGAGCCAAGATATCCTGAGGAGAAGACTCAGCTTGGAAGCAGCTTGTACATAATCAACAGAGCTTACCTTCTGAGTTGAGAGCTCTCTCACAGCAAGTCTCCACTTCTGTAATGAACTGCCTAACCCTGCACACTCTCCCCACAGAGAGGGTGATGATGACTGTCACCCTCGTTATTGTCAGGGGTGGCTCATTCTCATTAAAATGACTTCATTGCCACCGATTACTCATGGGCCACTGCAATTATTGACTGAGTCTCAGTGGGTTGAAAAGGCAAAGTGGAGATCTCATTATCTTTCTTCGAGTTCTCTTGTGAGCTTATCACTGATATGTTGGTGAGGGCCAAGGACAAGAGTCAAATGGAAACATCGGCACCCACTTCAGTGTTGTCTTGTGGGGTGTTTTGGTTTGTTTTGCTGTGTTCTGGCACTGGAGTTGGAACCAGGGCTTTGCGCATGCTGGGCAAGCATTCTACTACTGAGCCCTGTGCCAACCCCCTAATTGGTTTTAAGGAGACAAGTGTCTGAACACCAGTAACTCCTCAAGCTCAGCACAAAAGATGGCACAGGAGTGTCACTATTTTTTTCCAAAGTGGATATTCCAAGTGACACTGAGATGACTTCCATATTTTTAACTAGATAATTAAAACAAAAAAAAATCATTACTGGAAAGTGTAGGGGCATGTCTGATTTAGCTCCAGTGCTGAAAATAACCATCCGCCCAGCAAAGATGGTCAGTCCATATTGGAGCACCATATGGACATAGGATGTCACTACCAAATCAAGCACTAATATACAATTTAATTCTAGACAACACTATCTCCTTGTTTAAAAAACATTGGGGGGGGATGTTTAATGATGCAATTATCTGGGAATGAGTGCGTTAATCTAACTGTGCCTCACACAGAAAGGGGGGCTCAGTGGAGAGGAAGGAAAGCAATAAACACACTTCTACCAAGCAGAGAAGGCAGGGCAAGTGCCCAAGTCATGTGAGCTATGCTTCCTTGACAGCTTTGGATTATTAAGAAAAGAACTGCCAAGACATAAAGTCATATTATGTTGCAGTTGCCAGATAACATGTCGTCTCTCCAACGGTTAGAGTGTCCCACAGAACACCCTTCTGACAGAGCCACTCTCCACCAATGCTGATTTACAGAGCACTGGTCCCAGGAAGAAGCAGTTTGTTTTAATATATGGTCCCTGGGGCTCACCAAGGCAGCGGGATCAGCAGAGAACTGGCAGGAGAATGAGAGATGAATGCTGCTATTCATGCAAATCGTTCTCCATTTTATTAACTACCAGACATCAAAGGCAACCAAATTCCTCACTACTTATAAGTACCCTGCCCTTTTATCAAAATGACATTAGCCATCCAAATTCTAGAGGATGGAATGTCACCCGAGCATGCTGAAAGGAACCTGAAACACCATGTGGCCCAATTGTTGGGTTCCATGGGTGGAAAGATGGATGCTCAGAATGACCGAGTCCCCAGCTGAGATGGCACAGTTAGCTTGCAGCTGAAGCGTGCGGGTGTTAGCACTTTACTCCCAGCACAGGGCTCTTTCCACCACTGCCCACTTGAATTTTGAGAGACTCTAACTGCTGCTGGAAGTGGTGGCACACTCCTGTAATCCCAGCCGTTCAGGAGGCTGAGGTAGGAGGGTCACAAGCTCAAAGACAGCCTCAGCAACTTAACGAGGCCCTAAGCAACTGAGTGAGGCCCTGTCTTAAAATAAGACATAAAAAGAGCTGGGGGATGTGACGCCCCTGGGTTCAATCTCTGGTACAAAAAAAAAAAAAAAAAAAAAGAAAAGAAAAGAAAGAAAGAAAGAAACTCTGATTTTTGAGAAACTATTACTAAACACATTGTATAAGATACATTGACCCATTTCTCAAACCACATCTTTTGGGTAAATCAAAACATTAGAAGCTTCCTCAGTAATACTCCCATCATCAGGGTACTGTTGGGTACATTGAAGAAGTAACTTACTAGGCAAAGTCAGTGTGAAATAATCACCCATTGATCTTTTTCTCTTCATGGTAATAATATACAAGGCCATCAAGGGAGAGCTGGCTGCCTTCCAGGAAAATATAAGTAGCTCCAGATTGCACCTGTTTGAGAATTGAGACAGAGACCAAAGGATCTGCAAACACTCCTCCCAGTCCTAAGATTCTATAAAATGAATTTATGTGTTTCAAGGTTGAATCACAGTAGCATTTCTGCAATATGAAGTCATAAAAATTTTACTTTCTGTCTCACTCTTCACTACAGAACATATTCACTTACATAAACTCAGGATCTCCTGATAAACCTGTGAGATAGAAAGGAAGGAACGATGTTTTGAGCAATCCTGAGATGGGGGAAGGCATCAAGATCAAGAACGGCACTCAGAGAGATGCATATTTAAGCCTCAGCTCTGCTCCTCACCACCAATGACCTGATTAGCCTCTCCAAGACTCAGTTTCTTCATCAGTAAAGTGGACATCCTTACTGCAAGATGTGGTAAGAATCGCTGATTGGCAAAGCTCTCTAGGTCTCCTGCATCCTATTCCAAAATCCTTCCGACCTCCTCACCCTGCCTCTACATGGTCTTCCTTCTGTTTTCTGAAGCTTTGACCACGTCTCCCAGAGTCCCAGAGCTGACTAGTCCCTAGAGATAGCAAACATCCAGTCTCAGAGTGTGCTCTGCAGATGCAAACCCACACGTCCAGAGCCCACACCCCAACCATCTCCTTTATCAGCTCTCGGTCTCCAGGCAACTCTGTCCACCTGTTTTCCTCACTCTAGCCCAGGAATCAGACAACTGGAGACAGCCCCAGGTCCTGAAGGCACACTTAAGTCACCCACACTAGCCAATTCTAAGCCTCCTTACCCCCCTTCCCCCATTCCTTCCTGTGGAAACCACAACAAAGTATCTTTCTCACGGTTTCCCCTCTGCCTCCTGACCTCCCTGGTGCTTCCAGGCACAGCTCTCCACAGGGTGATGTGGCATGCCCCTCCTCCTGGGAACAGCAATATGCCATCTTTTCAGTGATGGTTCTCTCTCTATTGGCCGAATGCCTGCAAGTCTTTATTAACACACCATATTTCAAAGCACACCTTCCCCCTCTGTTACCCACCCACCTCCCAAACCAGCACCCCCATAGGAGAGGGCAGTAAGGGGCCCTGATGCCTGATTGCACATGTCACTTTGACTGGGACACTGATATTTGATCAAATATTATTCTGGGTGTTTCTGTAAAAAGTATTTTTTGGAGTAGAGTGACACATAAATCAGTGGGCTTTGGAAAAAGCAGATGGCCCTAATAGGTGTTGGTCTCAGCCAACCAGCTGAAGGTCTGAGCAGAACAAAGAATGACCTCCCCTGGGGAAGAAGGAATTCTGCAGCAGGGGAATCTCTGAATTGGGACTGGGACTCTTTCCTGGGCTCCAGGCTGCCCCCCCCCGAGGCCTGCAGACTTTGGATGTGCACCTTCACAATCACAGTAAGTGAATTTCTTAAAAGCACACAACTCACACACACACACACACACACACACAGTGCTGATTCTCTTCTCTGGAGGATCCTAATAGAGTAACTTTGAGATTAAATGAGCAAAATCACATCAGCTGTGAACATTCTTGTTCACAGAAGCGCTCTTCCTAAGAGGCACAAACCTTCGAAACATTCCAAATGGTCATTCTCTGTGGTTTGGGTAAATAAATTATAATATACTCATCTGATGAAATATGAGACAGTGCTGAGCATAAATGAACTTCAGCCACTCTCAACGTGCACAAATTTCACAAACAGAATATCAAATGTGGCAAAACTGATCTGTGGTCGTGGTCCTCCTCGGAGAAGGGCTGAGGGAGGAAGGGACTCAGGGGCTTCTAGGGTGCTCTCTGTAGCATTCTGACTCTTCACCTGAGGTTTGGTGACATATTTGAGTCAGTGAGTGAAAAATTCATTGAGCTGTCCCTGGCTGTTCTGTGCCCTTTATTATCAATGGGTCCGAATTCACTCACATTTCCAATGGGAAATTCCAGTCAGTAACTTGTGTCTAAAATAAAAGTGGTCATTCATAGACTTGTAAATCCTTAGAAGAGAAATGTGAAATGTGAAATGACCTCACATGTCTGAGTGGGTTATGGTTCCTACATGGATATCTGCAAAACCTGCTTCAACCCACTGTCTGGAATCTCTGGAAATGCTGAGAAAGATGGGGCTCTGAGACTCAGACTCCCACCAGGAGGTATATCAAGTAGTCTTTGATTTCTGTGAGGGACAGAATTCCGTGAAGAACCTGGCACAATAATCTTCTTGGCATCTGTTAGGTTTTTCTTTTTCTTTTTTTTTTTTTTTTTGAAAATGGAATTTCCCACTATAATTATCTCAAGTATTTCTCGGCAAGTTGAATAAATTAGACATGCAATCTATACTGCACACTTCAAGAACTCCAAGTCTTTTCTTGAACTTGGAGCAGGGAGGCAAAGAAAAGAAAGCAAAGTTTAAAAAAAAAAAAAAAAAAATCACTGCATGGTCCAGAGAGCCACAGCAGGTGTGGGGCTGGGGAGGAGGAGGAGGTCTGTGGGCTCGGAGGTGGAGTCCCTGGGTACTGTGGTTGGTTTTGTGTGTCAGAAATGTGGCCCTGAGCTAGCTCTTGGGACTGTAAGCCGGGAGGCCTGGCAGTGCTGGGGGCTCTTCCATCAGTCCTGGCTGTCCACAGGGCCTGGGCTACACTTAGCACAGGGAATAGCAAATGCCCAGAGCCGGCCCTGCCGTCAGGACAAGCTCCACGCTTCTGAGCTGGCCCCAAGCCCTTCCTGCTGCCTCTTTGACAGCCTGCTTGCTCTTCTGAGAGTTACAGGCAAGGGCCCACAGCCCCCACCTTACCTTCAGACACCCGTCCTTTACTTGGAAAATGGTGATCAACAGGAGACAATCTCCTTGTCATCCCTCAAATCCCAGCACTCCTCCCAAAGGCTTTCCCTAACCCAGTCTGTGCCAGGCACCCTCCAGCACACCACAAGCCACTGTCAGTCCCTCATGCCTCTTCCCCACAGCCTCTTCCACCTCCCTCCTCCTTTCTGCCCTCCTGCTATCCTCTCTGACCCCTTTCCTCCCTCCGGCTCCTTCCCCTCTTCCTCCCTCTCTCCCTGTCAGCTCTTCATCTCTCAGAACTCATTCTCCCCATAGCAAGGCTTGGCCATACCCCTCTGCTTTACACCAGTTACCATGGCTGAGCATCTGAGATGCTAATTACACCCGGAGTTGGGTCTGTTGCCAGGAACAAAGGAGGAAAGGTACTGAAACAAAACAGCCTACGCACTTCAAATAAGGTTCAGAGCACTCAATATTCTTCTCAGTAGATTTCAGGACCATTCTAGAAGGGACAAGCTCTAGATGGGGCGTATGTACTCATATCCATGCATCTTACACAAAACTAAGACTGTAATGACTTTAAATCTATTGTCGGTAAGGCTCAGGAGACAGGGGCATGTCCTGTCTTGTTCACTGTATCCCCAGCACCTAGTACAGTGCCTGGCAGATGATGGGCACTCACAAAACATCTCATCAAGGAAGTGAATAAATGCATGAACACATCGTTTCTTAAGACGAATTTCTCTAGGTTAAAAGCAGACTCTCTCCTACGTACACACACAAACACACACACACAATCACACACAATCACTTCACCTCGTCCAGGCAGAGGAGAATGAAACAGTACTATGTCATTTTTCAGTCACATCAACATGTCCTTGAGGTCATGCTAAGCTCCCGGAAACCTCCTGCCTTACCTACAGCCCCTTCCTCTAATTCTGTTCTGGACTAGTTTCCATAAAAAAGTTTGAGTGTCTGACCTACAAGGCCCCTGAGCACAGGAACCAGCCCTGATCCACTTGCTGCGCCAGCCCAAACAACACGGAACAAGTTCAAAACAAGCAGAAAAGACCCCCTTCTGACAGCTTCCTAATTGGGTGGCTGACCAGGCTCAGGAAGCAGATGAGAGTCAGAAAAGGATGGTAGGAACCAAATCCGTCCAAATGAGGCTGCTTGCAGTGGATTAAAAAAAGAAACGTGGCACCCTTTTTCTGGACATTGAGTCATTTCTCACATGGTGCCTTCGGAAAGAGCCTCTAACGATAGAGCAGGCATCAGAAAGACCACATGAAACCGAATAAAACATCAGTCCTGGATGAGTATGGTTCATCATGCATTTTTTAAATCCTAGTGTGCAGAGAACAGAGAATTGGCTTCGATCAGGGAGACACACACACACACACACACACACACACACACAGAGCTTTTTTTAGCTGGATGAAACCATCTTTCAACTCATCTCAGGTCTTTCATATTCCCCAAACCAGACCAAAATACAACTAAAATGCTAAAATAAGCTCCAACACCAGTTCTTTTTCCATGCACCTGCTTGGCCCACTCTAGGGCTGCCTTCCAGTCGCTTGCTGCCCCTGGCCTCGGTTTCCACCTGATACCATTGGGACAATATGTTCACCATACATCTCAGGAGACATGAGACAAATGAAAAAGCACTCTGTGCTCCTCAGTGTAAACACAATCTGCATTCCTGGACTCACACAAGGTTGCTGAGCCCTGCTCTTCTTGTCTGTGAAGTAAGACCACCTCCCATGTCTCAAGGTGGCTCTGAAGACTGAGTGAAAGAAAATGGGTGAATCGCCTGACCCAGAGCTAGAGTCCTGGAGTATGGAAATCAAAACAGCAACTTGGAACTTCAGAGCTCGTGATCGCCTTTCAATTACCAACGCATGTACTTCGTGCCCTGAGAGGCAGCACTTCATGTGTTGGAAAGTGAGACCCTCAGGAGAGACCCTGTCGAGGAGATCCCACCTCCCCATACCAACCACATAGTTTGTAAAATCAAACACCAGATACCGGGAATCCCATTAGTCAAATAGAAGACATGGTCAGGTGCAATGGTGCATGCTTGTAATCCCAGCAGCTAGGGAGGCTGAGGCAGGAGGATCACAAGATCAAAGCCAGTCTCAGCAACTTAGTGAGGCCCTAAGCAACTCAGCAAGACTTTGCTTCTAAATAAAATACAAAAAAGGACTAGGGATGTGGCTCAATGGTTAAGTACCCCTAGGTTCAATCACCAGTACCTGCCTCCCAAAAAAAGAGAGAGAGAGAGAGAGAGAGAGAGAGAGAGAGAGAGAGAGAGAAGACATGGAAGTCATAGATAGGAACATGAAAGCAATGGAAAGATGGAACAGAAAAAAATCTACTGAGATGTCTAAAGGAAAAGTGATACTGTTTAAAAATAAAATTTAAATTAGGCGAGCCAAAGAAGAGAAAAACAAAAGACATGGAAATAAATCTCTGGGTGTTAGTCCAAGTCCTCCAAAAAGCAGGCACCAAGGTGGGAAGAGACAGGGAAGGCTCTGGGTAGGGTAAGAACACGTGGGGCCTGGAAAGGGCTTGGGACCTATCCATCTGTGATGCAAGTTGGCCTCAAGGGACAGAGAGAGGGAAGGAAAGTTCAGTGGAGCAGTACTAGCCTGCTGTGTAGCCTAAGGGGGTTCAGCAAGGTTGGGGCAGCTGCTGAGGAGGAGGTCTGCCAGGCACAGGCAAAAGATACAATGAGATACTTAACTTTTTCTTCTTTTTGTATTAAAAGTCAGGGTGCACTTCACACTTAAATGTTTGAAAGCAATGTGCAGCTAGTGGTCACTGTCCTGGCTACCCAACTGCCCTGAGACCCAATATATGGCACCAATCTAGAAGTTTTTATCCTATCAATTTGTAAGTTTCTTTTCAAACTTCATGCACTCCTCATTCTTGAGCCAAACTCAATGCTAAAAAGCAATAGCAGCTTCATTCAAACAAAGAAAAGTGACTGAGTGCCCCTGAATTTTTTTTTTTTTTTCCTTCTTCTAGCTTTTCAGTAGCCTGCTAGGAAGTCTGAGGTGACCAAGTAGCCTGGTTTGCCTGGAATGGTACCAATTTCAGCTCTGAAAGGCTCTCACATCCCAGGAATTGTCTCAGCCCCAAACAGTATAGCCACGCTGGCCACTCCTGAAAGTCTGTTCCTGCACAGATCACCCCCGATCCTCACAAGGACCTTTCTCCATGGGTAGGAGAATCGCAGCAAGCAGCTTCAGCCTGGGATGAGGAAGTGCTCCATCCCTATCAAAAGCTCAGCATCCTCACACAGGACCCGCAGCAGATGCAGGCTTAGGGCCCCAACAAGGAGTACAGCCTCTCCACTCTCACCTCCCATTTCAAACACTGAGTCTGAGCCTCTGTTTCTCTCGCCTGGCTTTTGTGGGCATGATACATGTGTGAAAACACTTTGAAATCCATAAGGGGATATGCAAACACATCTACTGCTAATATTTACTGAGCAAACAGTATGTTCCAAGTCATACTGTGGCTAACTGCTTCACATTCATCAAAGCATTTAAACCTAAAGGCAACAAACCTAAAGGCAGGTACTTTGTCCCCATTTTCTAGCTGCAGAAACCACAGCTCAAAAAGGTCAAAGAAATTGCCTATATTCTCATTATTAAAAAGCCACAGGTACTGGGGCTGGGGTTGTGGCTCAGTGGTAGAGCGCTTGCCTAGCTTGTGTGAGGCACTGGATTCAATTTTCAGCAGCAAATAAACAAAGTTTTTTAAAAAGTGCTTTTAAAAAAAAGCACAGGTGTCCCTTGAACCTAAGGCTCTTACTCCAAAGCCCCCCAAACATAATAAACCAGAAAAGAAAGTGTTGGGAGACAGATATGTGGCAAAAATAATCTCTAGAGACTGGGGTGGTGGCTCAGTAGTAGAGAGCTTGCCTAGCATGTGTGAGGCACTGGGTTCAATTCTCAGCACCACATAAAAATAAACAAAGGTCCATCAACAACTAAAAAAATGTTTAAAAAGAATATTTCTAGCCTGCAAGAAAAATACTCCACACTTGAACCCCTTAGGGGAAAAAAAATTGCAACAAAAATTTTCTAAAGAACTTGAGACGAGTCTACAGTCTCATCTTCAGTTTGGCAACATACTCCATATTGTTTAATTGATACAGTATCATACATCTAGACACCATCCAGGATATGGAAAAGGGAAAAGATTGCTTAGAAACCTTGGAAAACAGAGGGCACATGCGGTTTACCAAAGAAAACTAGCTGATAGTGCACCCTAAAGACAGCAACGTGAGAGCTGTTTCTGGGCAATGAACACAAAAGAGAACTGGAGTTCACTGCAGGAAGCCTACCTTACCTTCAGAACAGGTAAGTAACCTGGTAAAGAAATTTTAAATAATAGGAAATTAAATTCTGCCTGCTAGAGTTTAACAGGATTTTTAAAAGGGGCTATCTCTCTGATCTGCGTGAAATCCCCTTAATAGCAGACATCAAAGTCAATGGTGTAAACTCTTTAGGGAAGAAGAATGACAGCTATTAAAATTATTTCAAAGGATTTCAGACCTGTAGGAGCTAGGTAGGTAAATTAGTAAGATGAAGCGGGGTGACAGTAGGGAGTGGTGGGGACTACAGCACACTGAGGAGGTCTTACCTCCTTTGAATAGAGAGCAACTACTCAGCTCTGGCTAATTTCTGCAGCACTGCGCCCAGCTTTTATTTGGATTCTTGACTGCCATTCTGACTGGTGTGAGATGAAATCTCAGCATAGTTTTTTTTTGTTTTGTTTTGTTTTTTTTTTTTTTTTTGGTGTTTCCCTGATTGCCCAATTAAAAAAAAAACCAAAAAAACCTGAGAGCCCAGATGTTCATTTTTCAATGAAGATTGATATTATTTCTTGGCAACTAACATGATAAAAAAAAAAATTTAACACTATGTAGGCCAGCACCAGGCTGAACAAATACTATCAAACAGTAACTATTTACTTGAGGGCAGGTAGTTGGCAATCTAACTTAAACTGATATCTGAGGCCATCTCCTGAGATTTGAAAAAAAGGTTGACTAAAGAGTCGGGTGCTTCTGAAGGACAATCAGTACAGAAGGGGGCTACTGGACTGGGAAAGCCAGTTCAGCTGCACTGCGGTGTTCTCTGGGCACTTCAGGGAGGACAGGATGGATGTGAAAAGGAAGGACTGGCCAGAACCTCATCACTTGATCCCTAGTAGAGTGAGTGCTAGCTCTTAGTAAGCACTCACTTAGTGTATGTGTCCTCTGAACGAATGACAAGATTCCAATTTTGCTTTTAAAAGATGAAACCAAATCTGGGGTGAAGCCTGATGACCTGGAGGCACAGGTCTGGGAGTTTGCAGGTGAGCCACCTGCACTTACTGTGCACAGGCCAAAATTAAGAGCAGATAATTTGTTTACCAGATCCATTAGTTCACTGGATAATTGCTCTGGGGGAGCTTCTGGTGGTTCTCAGCCACATGGACCAAAGGAATCAGCTCAGCATGACTTCTACAACCTTCTATGGCTCAAGTTTATCCTCTCACCACCAGGGCCTCCACATGGGATGTATGTTTGAAACAAGGAATTACTGCTTCCTGGGACATGTGGCTCCCAGGAGCGTGGAACTGTCTGTCCTCTCATGAGCAGGCTACAAAATCAAGACTCCTTTGTATAAATGTTTCCACGAAACAACTCACGTGTTGCCACACGTGATTAATGAAGGTAATGAATGTTTATACTTGTCCTGGTCTCAATGGCTGCTGAAGACTTGCGAGGTCAGACAGTGTGCACAGAGCTAGGAGAGGCACCCTGTTTGGTTTGTTGGTTTGTTTTTGTTGAGGGAGAGTTTTGGTCAATACAGACACTTCTCTAAAGAACTATGAATGGCCAACAAATATAAGAAAAAATGTTCCACATCATTAGCAACCAGGGAAACACCCATAAAAACTACACTGAGATTTCACCTCACGCCAGTCAGGATGGCAGTCAAGAATTCAAATAATAGTCGGACGCAGTGCTGCACACCTGGAATCCCAGCAGCTCAGGAGGCTGAGACAGGAGGAACGAGAGTTCAAAACCAGCCTCAGCCACTTAGCGAGGCCCTAAGCCATTCAGCGAGACCCTGTCTCTAAATAATATATAAAAAGGGGCTGGGGATGTGGCTCCCTGGTTAAGCACCTTTGGGTTCAGTCCCTGCTACAAAAAAAAAAAAAAAAAAAAAAAAGAAAAAGAAAAAGTAAAAAAGGAATCCAAATAATAATAACTGTTGGAGAGGATACGGGGGCTGGGGGGGAGGGGGGCACCGTATTTTAAGAGAAACAGAAGAGCCACATGGGGGTAGAAAGCTTGGAACCATGACAGATGATGAGGACCTTGAGGAACGGCCACCACGGGAGACTGGAACACTGGCTTTAAGACTTGAAGATTCCCGGGGCAGATCAGGAAGAAGAATTAAAGTCAACAGATAAAAGTTGCCATGTGTAACTAAATAGAAGAAATTTTAAAAAATAAATAAATAAAATTTAATGTATTCCACAAGCGTTTACTCAGTATCTGTAGTAAGACTCTGTCCTACGGGCAATGAACTCAGCGACGAGCTCTATGACAGTAAGGATTAAGGCAAAGATACACAATTCTGAGCATAAAGAAGCAGGTGATGGCAGACACTTTAAGAAGAAATTAGAAGGTATTTCAGGGCCCGTAAAATCACACCATGTAGGTGACCAAAGATTCGCTTGTGAAGAGAGCTGTCAACATGAGCAGGACAGATCTGCAGATGCTCAAATGACCAGCCGACAAACATACGCATTCTTTTCTTTTGACCTTAATATTTTCTTCAGATCTCACCCTCTATTTTATTTGGATTACGCCTTTTGACTACAGGTATGTTACTGCCACACCTTGTCACGGGTTCAGTAAACTAAGTTCACATGCCAGGGTCACATCTTTCAAGGAACCATTTAAAAGTGACTGCCATCCACAGAGGGAAGGGACTTTAGACAGCATCATGTCTCCCCGCAAGAGGCCCCCCATTCACAGCATACCTGATAGGGGTCACAGAGGGACTTTCCAAAGGGAAATGCACAGGCTGTCTAGAGAGACCTTGCCTGGAAAGTCATACTTGTCTCTGCCTACCTCCCACTTCATTTCAGACTGTTCTTCTCCTCAAGATGAACTTTCTTCCTCATCTGGAAAACATCAACTCATCCGTACCTCAGGACATTTGCACTTACTGCTCCCTCTACCTCAAACACTCTTACCCCTCTGCTTTGAGTGGATGAAGATCTTTAGTCACCCACTCTGTCCCACAGTCCTGTTTTAATTTAGTTATAATACTCATCAGAGTTGCAGTGTTATCTTATGTATGAATGTATCAACTGTATGTGTTCATTCTTCCCTGCGTGGATAAGCTCCTGGGACTACAGACCTGACTGGCTTTCTTCGTTCCCACAATTCGGTGCCTAGATCAGTGTCCAGCACAAGGCAGGCACTTGAAATTTTGTTAATTGTTGAACAAACACAATACTGAAAGACCATGGAGTATATTGTCAAGAGCGAGGAAAGTAACTTCTTTCTGATTTTTTTTTTAAGTAGCCTGCAATCAACACACAAAACCAGACACAGTGAAAGACAGCTAATTTTCTTAGTATTGATGCATTCCTCACTTTCAAGGAGGAGACCAGAGCACAGAAGCTAAACTGAAAACTCCCCTGGCTGGGATGAGTGCTCACTCTCTGCTCACAGACTGGAGTCTCTAGATTTCAATTACCACCCCATGTCGCTGTGAGTAACCGTCACTCAAACCCCCTTGGCTGTGCAGAAACCCAAGTCCACCAAGCCAGGAACACCTTCATGGATCTGGTTGTGTTTTGAATTATTTCCATAGAAACTGGAAGAGCTCCCAGCACAGGCTGCCTAACTTCCAGCAATTATCTTAAGGTCTGATTAGCATTTTAAATGTCACCTGTATAAATTAAAACTGTTTACAGCTCACAATGTCATTATTTTGTGACTCATGATTTCGCCACTGCTCACCAAAACTCACTCCTTTGGAAACTCCCGTTGTGAACGTTCCCTGCTGGATGAGGACTGGCACCATCTCCCTCCTGGTTCACATTCCTAGCATCCCTCTGGATTCTTCACTTTGGTAGTCTGAGCTTCCTTCCCTGGAACATTTTGAGTATCTGAGGTGTTAAATTTGGCAGGGAGACTATTTGAACACAGTTCTTTTGGTTATTTAAGTTACTTGACATAATCTGCAGCTGGATGAAAGAAACGGAGATTTCTGACTACAGTTGTAGGTCAATCAAGCATCACTCCTTGCTATCTATCTTGTTCAGCTACAAGTTACTTTCCCAGGGACTGGAGAATGGGGTGATCATTTTTGAAGGTCACCTGTACACCTGGCCATTTTTTTTTTTTACCAAATAGCTTAAAAATAATGCATACTTTCTTTATGCCAATAATAGTTCACTGATTCACCTTGTTTTTGCTCCTGAATTTCAGAGCACAGAGGCATTTCATGTTTCTCTGCCAACAGCAGCTAACTGAGTATCTTTGAAGTCAGCTGGGTGGAGAACCCAGTCTATGCTCTGTTATCTGCAGCTCTGGGATGTTAGGCAAATCCCCCAACCTCGGTTTGCCTCAGCCTTCTCCATGTCCAGTTCTGTGCAGGAAATCATTGTGGGAGACAAAGGAGACACCCTGCCCTCAGTCCAGCTGGAACTCAGACCAACCCGGGAGACAGCTCCAGGGGCCGCCACTATGATCTTCCTGAACTTCCCAACAGATTGTGCTACTTTCCTGCCTGCAACCCTCCAAAGCAGAGCTTGACAGATCTTTTTGATGAAAGGCCATCTAGTAAATACTTGGGGTTTTAGCGACCATGATGTGTCACTTCTCAACTCCTGCAGCATCCAAGTAGCCATGCACGGCACGTAAACACCTGGGCATGGCTGGGCTCCAGGAAGTCTGCCCACCTCCCCAGTCCCATCTTCCACCCACCTGTCCCTCCTCTGTGTGATTCAGCCACCAAGGCCCTTTCTTTCAGTGTCTAGAATATTCCAAGCTTATTCCCTCATGCCTCAGGGCCTTTGCACTGCCATGGGATAGGCAGTCCTGCTTCCAGCTCAGCGTAGGCTTGCGCCCTCTTGACATCCATCTCAATCAACACCATCAGCCCAGAGAGGTTTCCATGGACCACAGATTCATCAGCCACAGTGTAACTCACACCTGCTTTATTTTCTCATTTATTTTCTCAAAATCGTTTTATCAATTTTTGAAGTTTTTTTAAAAAATTTCTTGGTAAAATTCACACAGAATGAAATTTATGTCAACCTTCTCAAAGGGTACAGTTCAGTGACATTGAGCACATTCACAATGTCATGCAAACATCACTACCATCCATTCCCAGAAACTTCCACTTGCAAAGCTGAAGTTCTGTTCTCACAAAACTATGATTTCCCCCGTCCTCCAGGCTCTGCCAACATCTTATAGATTTTTAACATTAACCCTTAACATGCAAAATCAGATTAAAGAAATGTTGGTTTCTTCTAACTGATTTTATTGCCAAATGTCCACCTTCGAAGTCACTTGGATGCCAAGATTCTGGAGTCGCCAAGGCTATCTGATATTTTCTGGCCTCCTGTTCATTTGTTCTGTTCTCCTTCCATGGTAGTAAAAACTCCATGAGAACAGGACCTCATCTTCACCAGCTGACAAGACCTGACCCAGGCAACACACAGCGCTGCTTAGATCCACCGAAGTTCCAATGGTCACGACCGTTGGCATGCTGTCCAAAGGCTTTGGATAAGTGAAATGGAGAGTGAATTTCAGTTCAGGTTAACAGCAGAAAGCAAGCATTCTTGGAGGCATGAGAGGTGTAAATTTTACCAGCAGGGCAGGTTACCAGCAAGAAAAGTAAGAAAGAAAGAAGAAAAGAAGGCAGCAGGTAGGTAGAAAGGCAGGTAGAAGAGAGAAGGAGAATGCACTTTAATTTCTGCAGAGAATATACATTTGAGCCAGGTACAGTGGTGCACACCTGTAATCCCTGTGGCTCGGGAGGCTGAGGCAGGAGAATGGCGAGTTCAAAGCCAGCCTTAGAACTTAGCGAGGTACCAAGCAACTTAGCAAGATCCTGTTTCTAAATAAAAAATCAAAAGGTCTGGGGATGTAGCTCAGAGGTTAAGCATCTCTAGGATCAATTCCCAGTACCAAAGAAAAAAGTGTGTATATATATACATGTATACATGTATATATATGTATATATTGTATATCTACACACACACATACATACATAAACATATACGTACATTTGAGAGTCCTGGAAGGGATGGGCTGAAGAGGTAGGGAGATGGTTTGCTAAGGATCTGGAAAGTTTGGGCTTAATACTGTCAGTCATGTGAATCACCTGGTTCTTGAACCAGGGAATGTCATGATGCCAGCTGGGATGAAAGAATAAAAGATGAAAGAGTTAATAGAGTTAGGGTTAGGGAGGGGGGCAAGTATGGAGGAAGGAACTACTGTATAGAGGGTAAAGAGGGGTGGGAGGGGTGGGGGGAAGGGAAAAAATAACAGAATGAATCAAACAACATTGCTCTATGTAAATTTATGATTACACAAATGGTATGCCTTTACGCCATGTACAAACAGAGAAACAACATGTATCCCATTTGTTTACAATAAAAAAAATAAATAAAAATAAAAATAAAAAAAAATATTCTTCATTTACCTGCAAAAAAAAAAAAAAAACCTTATTTTCGAACCTTCTGCAATAATCGGAGCCAAATGTCAACATTTCCACGGCGGAAGCTTCATCAGACCGAATCCTCTTAAAGAGTAAAGGGAAACAAAAGGTCCTGTTACAGTTTAGATCAGAGATGTCCCCCAAAAGCTCAAGTGAGAGACAATGCAAGAAAGTTTAGAGCTAAAATAATTGGGTTAGGAGAGCCTTAACCTAATCAATGCATTAATCCTGATACGGATTAACTGTAGGCAAGCAGGGTGTGGCTAGAGGAGGTGGGTTGCTGAGGACATGCTTTTGGAACTGAGTCTCTGCTTCCTGATTGCCATGTCCTGAGCTGCTTTCCTCCTCCACTCCCTCCCACCATGATGTTCTGCCTCATCCTGGGCCCAGAGCAATGGAGTCAGCTATCTAAGGACTGAGACCTCTGAAACTGAGCCCTAAATTAACTTTTCCTCCTCTCTAATGGGCCTTGTCAGGTTTTGGTGCCAGTGACGAAAAGCTCACTATAAAAAGGAACATTAACCAAGGTATTAAGTGTGACTGCTCGTTCCCACCCAAGGTGACAGAAAGCTGTACCATGGAACCAGCATCTTGCTTAACCCAGGTCTGATCCCTACTCTGTCTCCAACCTCATTCACAGAGGATGTGACTCACAACCAGCTCTGATTGCAATGTCGTGCATCAGGCCTCAGGGACCCTGACTCATTCACAGAGCCATAAGGAAATTGTTTCAAAGTGATTGAAATCTCACAGCTACTTTGGGAGCAGGTTAGGTGTGGGGCTCTCTGATGTAAACTGGTCTGACTCACTGATTCAGACTGCATCCTCTTAGAATGGATCCTATGTGTAATATATACCTGGACGTACTGTTCCTGCCGCGGCCAAGCCTGTGTCAGAAACTTACTGTGTGCAGCCGATCCCATCAGGCAGCAGATGGAAAGCCACACACCAACATTCTAAGGTCTTGAGGAATTCATAATCCAGTGGGAAAGTCAGTTCAGTTTCAGTCAGAATTTATTAAAAGAAAGGTGTTAGGAGGGAATTTGGAAATGAACTACTATAGTTTCCTCTACTTGTTTTGCAGATTAGGAAACTGACTGAGGTTGAGGATAAGGAAACTGATGTACAAAGAGAATCTCCACCCATGGGGCAGTGGACTTGAAGCTGTCACTGAGAAACAAGGATGGGATAAAACAAAGTTCACTGCCTTTAGAGAACCCAAAGAACTTTTTTAAATTAAGAAATAATATTGTATTTTTTTTCCTGCCAAACACAACATGATGCTTTTAGGTATATGCAAACCGTGGAATGGTTAAATCTAGCTAATTAACAAATTCCTTACCTCATATGGCTTCCATTTTTGTAAGAGTTCATAACATCTACTCTGTTTTCCAAGAATATAACACAGCTTCATTAACTATATTCATTCTACTGTAAAACAGCTTCTTAAGATGTGTTCCTTCTGTTTGTAATTATGTATCCTTTGGCCAACCAACAGGTCCTCAGTTCTTACTTCCCCCAAACCACTCAGCCTCTGGTAACTAACTACCTTTCTGATCTATTTATATGAGATCAACCTTTTTAGTTCCTCATCAGAGTGAGATAATGTGGCACCTGCTTTCTGCACCTGGTTTATTTCATGAAACATAATATCATCCAGATTCATCCATGTTGTCAAAAATGACAGGATATGGATTCCTGCAAGCAACTCCTACATACTGCTCCCTGGGACCCTCTTTGTTTATAAGAATTCTCTCCCACTATTTGTGTCATAGCTGACAATTATTGAGCATTTACGGGTTAGGGTCTGTGCTAATACTTGACATGTGTTATTTCCTTAATTCCTCTCGAGAACGCTGTGGACCAGTTATTCTTCACAACTAATATTGCCATTTGCAGCCAGGTATGGTGACACACTCCTATAATCCCAGCTATCTGGCAGAATGAAGTAGGAGGATCACAAGTTCAAGGCCAATCTGAGCAACTCAGTGAGACCCTGTCTCAAAATAAAATATTTCTCAGCAGCACATGAAACCTTCTCGAAAATAGACCACATGTTATGCCACAAAGCAGCCCTTAGGAAATGCAAAAAAATAGAGATACTGCCTTGTGTTCTATAGGATCATAATGGACTGAGAATAGAAATCAATGACAAAATAAAAAACAGAAATTACTCCAACACCTAGAGACTAAATAATATGCTATTGAATGAAACATGGATAACAGAAATCATCAGGGAGGAGATAAAAAAAAATTCTTAGAGGTCAATGAGAATGACGATACAACATATCAAAATCTCTAGGACACTATGAAAGGGGTACTAAGAGGAAAATTCGTTGCAGGGAGCGCACTCCAGAAAAGAATGAAAAGTCAACAACTAAATGACCTAACGTTACAGCTCAAAGTCCTAGAAAAAGAAGAACAGAATAACAGCAAAAGTAGTAGAAGACAGGAAATAATTAAACTCAGAGCTGAAATCAATGAAATTGAAACAAAAGAAACAATTGACAAAACAAAAAGTTGGTTCTTTGAGAAAGTAAACAAAATAGACAAACCCTTAGCCACACTAACAAGAGAAGGAGAGAGAAAACTCAAATTACTAAAATTCATGATGAAAAAGGAAATATTACGACAGACACCACTGAGATACAGAACATAATGAGAAGCTACTTTGAAAATCTGTATTCCAACAAAATAGAAACTACCGAAGACATTGACAAATTTCTAAAGACATATGCTCCTCCCAAACTGAAACAGGAGGACATACACAATTTCAGCAGATCAATATCAAGCAATGAAATAGAAGGAGCCATTAAAAACCTACCATCCAAGAAAAGCCCAGGAACAGACAGATTCGCAGCAGAGTTCTACAAGACCTTCAAAGAAGAACTCATTCCAATACTTCTCCAAGTATTCCAGGAAATAGAAAAGGACGGTACCCTACCAAATTCATTCTATGAAGCTAATATCACCCTCATACCCAAACCAGGAAAAGACACATCAAGGAAAGAGATTTTTAGAACAATATCCTTGATGAATTTAGATGCAAAGATCCTTAACAAAATATTAGCAAACCGTATCCAAGAGCATATTAAGAAAATTGTGCACCACAATCAAGTGGGGTTCATCCCTGGAATGCAAGGATGGTTTAACATCCGTAAATCAATAAACGTAATCCATCATGTCAATAGACTTAAGGATAAGAATCATAGGTTATATCAATTGACGCAGAAAAAGTGTTTGACAAAATACAACACCCCTTCATGCTCAAAACACTAGAAAAAATAGGGATAGTAGGAACATACCTGAACATTGTAAAGGCTATTTATGCTAAGCCCATGGCCAACATCATTCTTAATGGAGAAAAACTGAAACCATTCCCTTTAAAAACAGGAACAAGACAGGGATGTCCTCTTTCACCACTTCTATTAACAATGTCCTCGAAACTCTAGCCAGAGCAATTAGGCAGACTAAAGAGATTAAAGGGATACGAATAGGAAAAGAGGAACTTAAGCTGTCTCTATTTGCGGATGACATGATTCTTTATTTAGAGGATCCAAAAACCTCCTCCAGAAAACTTCTAGACCTCATCAATGAATTCAGCAAAATAGCAGGCTATAAAATCAACACACATAAATCTAAAGCATTTTTATACGCAAGTGACGAAACATCTGAAAGGGAAATGAGGAAAACAACTCCATTTGCAATAGCCTCAAAAAAATAAAATAAAATACTTGGGAATCAATCTAACCAAAGAGGTAAAAGATCTCTACAATGAAAACTTCAAAACATTGAAGAAAGAAATTGAGAAAGACCTTAGAAGATGGAAAGATCTCCCATGTTCTTGGATAGGCAGAATTAATATTGTCAAAATGGCCATACTACCAAAAGTGCTATACAGATTCAATGCAATTCCAATTAAAATCCCAATGACGTACCTTACAGAAATAGAGCAAGCAATCATGAAATTCATCTGGAAGAATAAGAAACCCAGAATAGCTAAAGCAATCCTTAGCAGGAAGAATGAAACAGGGGGGTATCACAATACCAGAACTTCAACTATACTACAAAGCAATAGTAACAAAAACGGCATGGTATTGGCACCAAAATAGACAGGTAGATCAATGGTACAGAATAGAGGACACGGACACAAACCCAAATAAATACAATTTCCTAATACTAGACAAAGGTGCCAAAAATATGCAATGGAGAAAAGATAGTCTCTTCAACAAATGGTGCTGGGAAAACTGGAAGTCCATATGCAACAGAATGAAATTAAACCCCTATCTCTCACCCTGCACAAAACTCAACTCAAAATGGATCAAGGACCTTGGAATCAGACCAGAGACCCTTCATCTTACAGAAGAAAAAGCAAGTCCAAATCTTCAACATGTCGGCTTAGGATCAGACTTCCTTAACAGGACTCCCATAGCACAAGAAATAAAAGCAAGAATCAATAACTGGGATAGATTCAAACTAAATAGTTTTCTCTCAGCAAAGGAAACTATCAGCAATGGGAAGAGAGAGCCTACAGAGTGGGAGAATATCTTTGCCACTCACACTTCAGATAGAGCACTAATTTCCAGAATCTATAAAGAACTCAAAAAACTCTACACCAAGAATACAAATAACCCAATCAACAAATAGGCTAAGGATATGAACAGATGCTTCACAGAAGATCGTCTACAAGTAATCAACAAACATATGAAAAAATGTTCACCATTTTAGTAATAAGAGAAATGCAAATCAAAACTACCCTAAGATTCCATCTCACCCCAATTAGAATGGCGATTATCAAGAATACAAGCAACAATAGGTGTTGGCGAGGATGTGGGGAAAAAGGTACACTCATACATTGCTGGTGGGGATGCAAATTAGTGCAGCCACTCTGGAAAGCAGTGTGGAGATTCCTTAGAAAACTTGGAATGGACCCACCATTTGACCCAGCTATCCCACTCCTTGGCCTATACCCAAAGGACTTAAAATCAGCATACTACAGAGATACAGCCACATCAATGTTCATAGCTGCTCAATTCACAATAGCCAGACTGTGGAACCAACCTAGATGCCCTTCAATTGATAAATGGATAAAGAAACTGTGATATATATATATATATATATATACACATACAATGGAATATCACTCAGCTATAAAAATAACAAAATTATGGCATTTGCAGGAAAATGGATGAAATTGGAGAATATCATGCTAAGAGAAATAAGCCAATCTCAAAAAACCAAAGGACAAATGATCTCGCTGATAAGCAGATGATGACACTTAATGGGGGGTGTGCAGGGGGGCAAGAATGGAGGAAGGAGGGACTGTATACAGGGAAAAGAGGAGTGGGAGGGGTGGGGGGAGGAAAAAATAACAGAATGAATCAAACACCATTACCCTATGTAAATGTATGATTACACAAATGGTATGCCTTTACTCCATGTACAAACAGAAACAACATGTATCCCACTGTTCATAATAAAAATAAATTAAAATTAAAAAAAAAAAAAAGAAAAAGGGCTGGGAGTATAGTTCAGTAGTAGAGCACTTGCCCAGCATGTGTAAGGTCCTGGGTTCCATCCCCAGAACAACCATACACACACACACACACAGACATGTATATACACACACACAGATTTATACACACCTAATGTATATATATTTTGCCATTTTTCAGGTGCAAAAGCTAATATTTAGAGAAGCATTAGAAAGCCAAATCTTTTCTAAAATTCATTCTCAATTTTCATGATACACGTTTCTCCTCTGACCACTGCTGATATTGTCATCCTCATCATAACTACTTTGGTGTTGATCCTTTTATTCCTCAGAACTCTTCTGACGCCATGCTGGAGAAACAAACTAAAGAACTGAGTTGTCAGGGGAGCCCCTGGCCACCTTCTAATACAATGTACCACAAGGGCGGCTACCCAACTTTATAAGTAGTTCAGTTTGCTCGTATTTTCAAATGCTTACATTTCAACAAAAGGTTAAGGACATAAGTGTGTGTGTGCATGTAGACACACTTACCTATGTAAAAATATATATACACACATATGCACATATATTCACTTATATACTTACTTGTATATGTATATATAAGTATATAATTATACTGTATATATAGGTGTATATACACTTGTATATATAAATACATTATATATACTTGTGTGTATGTATATATATATATTATACAGGTACTTACTTCCTAAATATAAAAGTATGCTTATATACTTACAAACATACATGTGTGTTTCTTACAGAGAAAACACCATGTGACTAAATGAAATGAAAACTCTAACTTCTGACCTTTCTTAGATCTCAGATCGCACAAAGCCTTAAGGGTTAGTAGAAATGCCTAACTGCTGAATTTTCTTCTCTCAAATTTCCAAATTGTTCCAGAACAATATCTTTGGTCAGTTTCCCCAGAAGTAGACCCTGAGATAAGGATCCTCATCAAGTGGTTTTTGGTTGGAGTTCTCTGAGTCTGCAGGGCTGTTATTTAAAAATTCCACAGGTAAGTGACTTAAACAATACAAGTTTATTTTCTCACAGTTCTGGGGCCTAAAGTCCAAGACCAAGGTGTGGGCAGGGCTGGCTTCTTTCAGGGCCCCTCCGCGTAGCCTGCAGATGGGGACAGACTTCCGAGTCTCCCATGGCCTTTATTTGTGCACCTGCGGCCCTAGTGTCTGTGTGTCCGAATTTCCTCTTGTTACAATGATACCAGTCGACTGGGATTAGGGGCCACTCTAATGGCCTCACTTTAATTCAGTCCCCTCCTTAAAGGACCTATCTCCAAATAGTCACAATATTTTTGCTCATTTTTTCCACATTTTATGGATTGATGTTTTATTGTTGTTGTTGTTCCATATTTTTATTGGTACACCCAGCTGTATGTACATAAAGGTGGGATTTGTTGTTACGTATTCATTGTGCACACAGGATAACATAATGTGGCCGATATCACTCTCCCATTTTTCTCCTTTCTCTCCCCTCCTGCCCACCCCCAGTCACTTTCCTCTACTGACCTCCCTTCAATTTTCATGACACCACTCCCCAGCTGTCTTCAGTAGTCTCATTTTGTTGAGGTACAAGACGTTACAGCTTCCACAAGTGAATCTATGAGGGATTCAATTCAGCCCCTATCAGGAGAATGCCCAGGAGAAAGCTGTAAGAACGTAACAGAAAGAGGAGAGGGCAGAAGAGGCAGAGCACACAGGAGGCTCCTGACCTCACGGAAAGCTCTGGACTGTGAATGGCATCACAGGGGATCCCCGTAACACACGTGGGCTTCTCCCAGGCTTTTCTCTTTAGGCTCCATCCTAATCTCCCTAATGTCAATCCTACTGAGACTGCTGCTGTGGACCAGGGGCAGTTCTGTAGAGAAAGAGGCGTCAATGAGTCATATTGCCGTTCAGACTGTGAAGTCCCCCCAAAGGCCCAGGTGCTGAGGCCTATGGAGGTCCTGGGAGGAGGTGGAACCTCTAGGAGGAGGGGCTTGGTGGGAGGAAGTCAGGTCACTTTCTGCCTGTGTCTTCACATCCTGTCCACCATGAGATTAACAGGTCAAGCCCCCCAAAAACAGGACCATACAACCACAGACTGAATCCTCTGAAACCATGAGCCAAAATAAACCTTTCCTCCTTTTAACGTTATTATCTCAGGGATTATCTCATTGCAATGGAAAGTTGACCAAAGCAAACTATTAGCTACCGAGACTCCCAGCATCTGGGAGACCCATGTATCAGCTGGGTAAATGGAAACCGGGAAGGGCACCAACAATATCCATTTCAGACGGTTAACCACACTAAACTCCTAATCAAAAGAACTGCACTTTGTCCTAATCCAAAATAATTTGTCAGAATGCTCACATGTATGGGAAAACTTAAACCCAAATCCCTGGTTAAGATTTCACATTGTGAAGAATCAAGAAGAATCATTTGTGTCAACCCTCCCTCCCCCTCCAAAAACAATTCTATAAGAATATCCTTCCAGCAACTGCCTGTTCAAGTCAAGACTAACAGTACCCTTATTATTACCCTTGTTATTGTTGTAACCGAAGATTAATGGAAACAATAATTAATCTTCGTTCTGCCTTTGAAAACCTTCCCTCGCCTAAGCTTCTTTGAACATGCCCACAGTTTACCATGGCATGTGTATGCCCACTACCATGCCCTGCCATTGCAAATAAAACTTTTTGCTTCCATTTTAACCTCTTTGTATTATTCTTGTTCAACCACATCACCCACATGCTAAATGTCTGGAACAAACTGTGGTGAGCACTCCTGGGGTCACGGGATTCTGATGAGAGATTGCAATTACTCACATTCTTCTTCCTGACGTTATTTTGGGGCAGGGGCAGTGGGTACTGGGGATTGAATTCAGGGGCACTCCACCACTGAGCCACATCTGCAGCCCTTATTTTGTATTTTATGTAGAGACAGGGTCTCACTGAGTTGCTTAGCACCTCGCTGTTGCTGAGGCTGGCTCTGAACTCATGATCCTCCTGCCTCAGCCTCTTCTTCCCGACTTTGAAGATCTTTCAGAGCAGTGACTGTGTCTTGTTCATTTGTGGATTCCTCAAAACTGAGACAATCAGCACATAGGAGGTGTCTGACAACTGTGCTGATGAATCAGATACATTAAGAAGTCCTCAAGCAAGGTGACCAACTATCCAAGGTCTCCCATGACTTTCCAGTTTTAGAGCTGAACGTCCCACCTCGCCGAAAAACCATGCACCCTATGCTTGGGTCCTTCTCCCTGCTTCTGCATCATGGCTGCATCATGGATTCAACTCAATCCAACCAACGACCCCTCATCTTTCCTAATGACCCCTTCATCTTTCTCACCCACAAAGCAGCTAATAGTCTTGGGGGAATCCCTCCCTAACCCCCTAAAACCCTACTTCAGGCTTAGCAAAAAGCCTTACTACACCTCAGGCTCCAGAAATTTTCCTTTTTCATCTTCTCTATCAAAATGCATCAGTCCTCCATCACTCTCTCCCAGCACAGAGGGATGATCTGGTTTTTGAAATAACGATTTCACGGTGTTGAAACAACAGAAACCTCAGCACTGGGGCACACGCCCTGAAGACCTTCTGACTGTGCTCTGCTGGCAGGAAATCTTGGAGTGGCTGACAGCATTAATATGGTGCAGACAAACTTAAGGAATCCACAAAGTGGAATGGAAGGAGAGGTGGGAACCGGTGGGGACCGTTGCTCTCATAACCAAGGAGTCGGGCTGGTTCAAGGCACCCACATGACACAGCTGTTATAGTGCGGACGTGAGGCGTCCCCCAAAAGCTCACCTGTGAGACCATGCAGGAAGGTTCAGAGGAGGAATGATTGGGTTGTAAGAGTATTAACCCAACCAGTGAATTGATCCCTGCTGGGGTTAACTAAAGTGGTAGGGTGTGGCTGGAGGAGGTGGGAATTTGCGCGTGGCTTTGGGGTAGATATTTGGTATCTGGACAGTGAAGTCTCTCTCTCTCTCTCTCTCTCTCTCTCTCTCTCTCTCTCTCTCTCTCTCTCTCTCTCTGCTTCCTAATGATGTGAGCTGCATTCCTCTGCCACGTTTCTCCGCCATCATGTTCTGTCTCATCTTCAGCCCCAAGGAATGGAGCCAGCCTTCTATGGACTAAGACCTCTGAAACTGTGAGCCCTCAAATAAACTTTTCCTCCTCTATAATTATGCTGGTCAAATCATTCAGTCACAGCAGCAAAAGAGCTGAAGAAAACACACAGCCAACATATCACCTGCCTCTCCCCTCCTGCCTCTGCCCTCCTCTGCATGACTGACTTTCAGGTTCACACTCTTCATGGAATGGAAAACATGTCAGCAGCCAGGCCAGGCTGTCATCATCCTTGTCATCCCTGCTGCCACAGGACCTTTCTCCCTCCCTTCCAGAATCCATACCCAGCTCTCTCACAGAACTCAGGTGCTTTGGAGGGCACATGGCCCTGTGTCTGCCCTAAGCCACTTGTCCCTGGTGATGGCAGAGGGGGCCTATGATCCATGAGGACAGAATCACATGTGTCCCCCGAGGCTGATGAAGAGAAGGGAAGAAGAAAAGGGGAAGGACAAGATATGGGCTGTCTCGAACAAAGGGTGAAAACCCCGCCCATCTGGCTCCATACTTGCTTTGGTCCATTTTCTGCTGCTATAACAGAACATCACACACCAAGTAATTTATAAGCAACAGAAGTTTAATTGGTTCAAGATTCTAGAGGCGAATAGTCGGAGAACATGGTACCAGCATCTGGCTAGGACCTCACCTGAAGGAAGGGCAAGCGAGCAAGAGACAGAGGGAGGGCATGAAGGGACTGAACTTACAACAAACTCATTCTCCCCAAAGCTCACCCACCCCCACTCTAATGACATGGATCCATTCATGAAAGCAGAATCCCCTCAGCTCCATCACCTCTTAAAGGTCTCATCTCCTAGGATCATGTCGGCAATTACATTTCCCATGAGTTTTCAAACTCATTCAAACCACAGCAATCCTTCACCTACCACCCTTAATCCATCATAGAATGGTCTGTCTAAAGCCCCAAAGCCTTATTTAGAATCTGCTTGGAGGAAGAGATAAAAAAAAAATACACTATTAATAATAAGTTCTGTGAAGAATAAAAAAAGTCAAATAAATACAACAGTCTAGGTATTGTGCTACAAAGATGGAGGCATGTTCCCTAAAATGGGGACGTTGTGTTGGAGCAACCTTGAAGACATTTACAGGTGTTTTGGCAAAGCCTCCTCGGTCAATGCCAGAAAGACCTGCCTCCACCCAGCTGCATTCTTCATCTATTCCGAGTGCTCGGTACCAACTTCACTCTAATTGCCTGTAGTTAGTCATTATGTCTCAGCTGCAAGACTTGGGAATGCCAAGAAGCTAGCCCACCCAGAGACCTTTTGTGTTTTAAAGACTTGGGCCAAGAAAGAAATTTCCTAAGGAAAGTTACCATTTTAGATGTATGTGGGCCAAGGACTCGAGTGTAGAGACATTTCAGGAGGCAATTCAACTTTGAAATCCCTGAGGTTCACAGAAGAAATGCAGTAGCAGCCTATACAGAAATGAAATTTTATAATTCTTTGCACTTGTTCTTGTGCACAGCCCAGACTACAAAGTGAGTTAGCCAAATCAGTTAAGGGAATTCAACTCAATTCTAGGAACATTAATTGAGCTGTTTCAGTGAGCATGCTTTCAGCTGCAAATAACAACAGAAAGAGCCAATTAAAATTGGCTTTAAATAATAGGAATTAATTACTTCCCATAACAAGAGGCTGGAGAGAGGCAGGTCCAGAGGTTGGATAATCTATGAGTTAAACAGTGCCAGAAACATTGGTTGGTTTTTTTGAGATGCCCATGGAGATACCATCATGATTTCATTTCAAGATGGTGGTCATAGCATCAGACACAACGTCCTCAGCCAACAATGGGCAAAGGGAGGAAAGAAGGTGGAATTTCTCCATGCTCTTCTCTTTTGGAATGGAAATTCTGTTTCACAACTCCTCTCAACAGACTTTCTCTTACAGCTCTTTGGGAAGAATGAGATCCCATGGCCATTGCGAAACCAGTAAGGCATAAAAATGCTTGGCAGTCTAGGGAGATAGCTCAGTTGGTAGAGTGCTCGCCTCGCAAGCTCAAGGCCCTGGGTTCAATCCCCAGCACCGCAAATGCTTTGAAACATCAAGATTCATTCCCTAGGTCCAGGCCCACCCTACCTGAGCACCCTGGCTTCTTAATGAATTAGGACTTTGTTGGTAAAGAAGAAGGGATAAAGCAGTAGCTATAGTAAATAGACTTCGCCTGAGTACGCCCTCTGTGCTCTGAGGCAGACATACGAGTTTAGGTAAATCACATCTCCTGTTCTCAAGGAGCACAAGAAAAAGCATCCACCATCCACTCAACTATCATCCTGCCTAATTCTAAAACAAATTTGAAGTGGTAAAGGACTGTGCTAAATTTCATATTCTAAAAATGACGGCAACAGAACTTCTCATCATATACTCTTCCTACAGTGTGACTTTAACATTCTACCCAACAAGAAAGGGAGTCTATATCCTCTTGCTTTGAATCAGTATGGACTTGTACCCATGACTGATATGAGACCATGAGACTTCTAAGACTCAATCTTAAAAGCTGATACAACTACCACCTATTCTTTTTGATGCTCTCTCTTGGAATTCAGCTGCCATGCTGGGAGGAAGTCCACACTTACCTGTGGAGAACTTACCAACCAGGTGAGAGCCATCGACATCTTTCAGCCCATGATGATGGTTCAGATGAGCCATCATAACTATGCCATGGGAAGGAGAGTCGGACTGCCTTGGTGACCCCCCATCAAATCACAAATCCATGAACAAAGCAAATGAGTATTGTTTCCCTCAGTCGCTTCATTTTTAGGATGATTTTAGGTGATTTGCTACACCACAACAGATAAGTGAAACTGAGCTAACTTTAGAACTAAAGAAAAATAAGTTTCCAATATGGTATAAATTATCTACTATTAAAGCACACAGGAAGGAAAATAAGTGCTTAATGGAAAAAAATCAAGAGGCCAACTATAGTGGAATGGACTCAGAGGTAGGGGATCTAGGACTGGGTCTCAGAAATAAGAAAATCAAGGACCACAGAGGTGCTAGAAAAAGGAGCACACAATCATGACTTGTATGGGGGAAGTCTTCTGGCTTTGCCTCCTCTGGTTTTGGTTCTCTCCCTCCAGAAACACACCTTCCTGAAGTTAGGTAGGACCATGTGATTTGGGAAGGGGGTAATTAACTGTTATAGGAAGTATCATGAGTCACTTTCAGCAAAATACCTGAGAGCTTGTACGCAGTTTGCCACCTCATTGACTTCAGTCCTGAGGCTTCATGTTGAGAGGAGGATATTAATTATTAATAATTTATCAATAAAAATGGTGGATTCCCTGGCAGCCCAAGTCCCTGTAATACAATGTAACACAGTTTTTCTAAAAATGCTTCAGTGACCTAGTTCTGAGATCCCGGTAAGACTCCCTTCTTGAACAACCAATTCATTCCAACCCCCAACCATCTCCTTAACAGGATCTTATACTTCAGTCCACTCTGTACATGTGCCCTAAGTGCCCTAGGACCAAGCACTAGGGCCAAAGGTAGTCCCTAGGCCCCAAACCTGCTGAATTACTCAAATTACCCAATCCTAAACTTGCTTGCCCTGCTCCACCCTGTCCTCCCAACAGAAACCACAGTCTGGCATTTTCCCACCCGTCCCTCATATCTCTCTGCCCGGAGGCTCATCGAGGTGCTTCCCCTGGTGGTTCTGAGGGAACAGCTGCATTTCCCCAGGGAGCAGTAAATACAATCAAATGGAAAGATGCTTCCTGGTTTTCTGTCTTGACCTTCATCTGGTCTCACCATGCATCACCCAAGGTAGAATGGCCACAGTGCTGTGTCACTATAGGATCCCAGGTAGCTGATGCAATGAATGGAGCTTCCCTGTCCCAAGCCACTGGGGTTTGAGGTTGTTGGTTGCAATGACATTTGTGCCTTAGAATAAAGTCAGTTCTACCACTGATCTCTCCCGGCTATTTGAACCAAAAAAATAAATCTCTTTTGCTCAAGCAGGCCTGAGACGAGTTTTCTGTTACTCATAACGGGAAATTCCAGAACAAAAGCAGATAGGTAGAGAAATGGGATCCCAAAGGAGCTTCAGACCAAGGTGGTGGTGGACAGCAATTTGGCAGACGGCACACTGAGTTCTTTGACAACTCAAAGATGACAAAGCGATTTGGTAAAACAGCACCAAAACACCTAAATCAATAAGATGAAATTGAATAGGGTACAGTGAGAGACCTTCCCTGACACTCAGAAAATCTACTGTGAAAAGGAATGTTTCTGCTCTGCCTTGGATCTTCATTTTAACTGAGTAGATGTGAACTTGTGTTCTGTTTCTGGGCTGACAGTCATTTTTAGAAATAGACAAGGTATAAATTAAAAATAAATGCCTACATACATATTGGATGAAAACCACCTGGTGAAATAGCAGCTTACAAGAAATGGATTTAAAGGTTTTCATTGACTGAAAGCTTATTTTGAATCAGCAGTGTGAGGTGGCATTCAAAGGCCTTTGATCTTGAAGACACATCAATAGAGGCTAAGCATCCTACATGAGGGAGGTGAAAGTCCTTCTTTACCTTGGCCAAACATCAGTGTTGGGCTCTGAATCCTGGCCTTTGAGGAAAGATGCTGATGAACTGAAGTATGTTCCCAAGAAGGCAATGTGAATAGAAAAGACTCTCATGAGGATGGGTTAAACTTAGAAAGCAGGACAGTCGGAAGGAATATGGGCTAAAGAAAGAATAAAATAAGCAGTAAGTTTCCTCTGTGGGGCTCCAGGCAACAGAGCCTAGAAGCTGAAAGATGAAAGAAAAGTGATTCTAGCCCAAGATGATGAAAACTTTTGTAACAGAAATGAAATGGGCTAAGTGTAAGTGATCAAATGCTGGAAACCAGGTCAAGAATGGTGAGGGCAGATAAAATACTTAGCATGGTTTGCAGGACCCCGTGTGTTTGGTACCCCCCCTTACTGTCCAGAACCCATGTATTCCCAGGCTCCTCCTCCTGCTCTCTGCATTCCAGCCCTCTGCTCTTAGTTCTTCATGCACAATCAGATCTGTCCTGCTGCAGGCCATTTGCACATGATCTCCCTTGGTTAAAACGTCTTTCCATTCTCTCATCCCCTTGTCAGTTCTTCCTCCTTCAGATATCACTGAGAGTCACTTCCTCCAAAGACTTCTCTGACCTCCTGATTAGGTAGTCCTCATCCAGGGTTTCTTGGCACAGTGTGTGTCTCATGATGATAGGTGTCTGCTTTTCTATCACTTTTTTATAGTTTATTATTCACAGAGACACAGGGACACACACACACACACACACAAATATCAACTCCATGAAAATATTCATCTTGTCTTGTTCACCACTGTACTCCCAGAACCTCTCAATGTGTATTTGCTCAATGGGATTAATGGACAGATGGATGGCTGGATGGAAGGACGGAAAGAAAGAAAGAAAGAAAGAAAGGGAGGGAGGGAGGGTAAGTCAGTGGGTGAGCGGGGGGGGTGGATGGATGGACCAATGGATGGATGGACAGATGAGTAGGAGGATGGATGGACGAGCAGACAGATGGGTGGACACAAGTGTGGGTGAACGAGTAGACAGATGGATAGAAAGGTGAGGTGTATTCATACAGTCCTTACACTTACATGAGAACGGATTACATAAAATTTATACGTGCTCATCAAAGCATAAAAGCACAGAGAAGGACACAGACAGATTACATAGATTTTCATGGCCCTTCAAATTCTAAGAACACAACCTCAGTTGTGTGTGTTTGTGCTCCCATCTATTGTTTCAAGATATCTGGACACACAGAGTGACCCCAAGGGTGTCCACGTTGTTCCCTTGACTTCTGATCCTAGTGCCACCTCGGTGGCCTGCACCGGTCCTTCCAGCCGCCATCATGGCTGCCACTGATGTTGGGCATTCTTGAGGCCAGAAGACGGTATTTAATCTCGAGGGTCTGCCCTGCCTAGGAGTCAGGCTGCTTTCCATGCAGAAGGGGAAAGTATCGCTGCCTTCAGGACTCTCTGTGCGAAGTTCCCAAAGCAGGAAGGCTCACAGCGGACCACGTCACAAAGTTTAATGGAACAGCTTTATCAAGTCAGAGCTGATACTAATCAAAAAAAAACAGTGCGAGACAGATGCAGAGACGCTGGTCTTGCTCTGAGAAGCTGATTTAAGGTCGACTCACCTTCCAACAACCGAGGCTGGGTCATTCTACCTCGACTCTTCCCTCCACATCGTCGCTCCTCCATTAAGCTTCCTGTTCCTTCCTGAAAACGCACCTCTGAGGGGCTCCCCCGCCACTTCATCTGGCCTGCCAGACTCACCCAAACCTGAGCAGTGGCGGAGCTTAGCTCAGGGTCAACTGGAACTCCCTGCTGCAGAGGCAGCGACCACCTGCCCCACTTTGAAACCCCAAAGACTGCCTGACATGAATTCTGTAGTAGTCACCACATAAAAAGAAATGGTGCTCAAGAGGTCCTGCCAGGGCTGGGGTGGCAGCTCAGTGGTAGAGCACTTGTGTGGCATGTGTGAGGCCCTGGGGTTCCAAACTCGGCACCACATATAAATAAATAAAATAAAAAAGCCATTGACAAAAAATAAATAGAAAAGAGGTCCTCCCATCTTAAAAATCAGCACTGACTCCACTGTCCCATGGTTCCTCAATCCTGAGTGAGGGGGATGGGGGCAACCAGAGATCGTGCCCGGGGGCACTTAACCACTGAGTCACATCCCCAGTCCTTTCTAATATTTTACTTAGAGACAGGGTCTCACCGACTTGCTTAGGGCCTCGCTAAGTGGCTGAAGCTGGCTTTGAACTTTCTACCCTCCTGCCTCAGCCTCCGAGCTGCTGGGATTAAAGGTGCATGCCATCATGCCCAGCTGCTGGCGACTTTTTTAACTGAGAGGCAGAAGGTGGCGCAGGGCTCCCCCTGGGCCTGTTTGCCCCTGGTCCAGGCTGCCCCTGCTCTGTTCTGCACCCCAGCAAGGCCCGAAGGCCAGGCTCTCTGGGCTCCTACCTCAGCTTGCTTCTCACTGGGTTTGGTCAATAGGAGAGACCGGTTAAAAAAAAAGAAAGAAAGGCAGAAAGCAGCAGCAGCCAGGGTGAGTCTCCTGCATGTCTGGTAGTCAGCACATTCCTTCACGTCCCTCGTTCACCTTGGGCAGGAACACCACCATCATAACTCCCTCAGGTGACCCAGGTCCCTGAGCTCTGATTATACCCTTTCCCCTCTTCATCCCTCCAGCCTTGTGGTTGTGGGGCTTCCTACTGCTCCATCCCCTGGTTGCCTCAATGTCGCCCCTGGCATCTGAGCCCCTCCATCACCTTGTATCCAACTGTCTGCCTGAAACACCTTCCAAATAACATATTCAAGTGATTCCTGTTTCCTGGCTACGCCACGGCTGTCACCAAAAATGCTAAGGATCCTCACACCAGAGTGGATGAGATCATGCCTAGGCAGGAACTTTGGTAACTTTATATTTCATCTCTGATTCATCACATGCATCTGCCTCTCAGATAGGGAACACTCTCGATCCCTGTCAATTTTCATCTGGGGGAAGGAGTTTGCTCTTGTACTGTTTAACCCAGACATGAAGATGCATGTTTTTAAAAGTCCTTTGCCCCTGATCCAAACTCACTCTCAAGACACTGTGAGAGCCTCCTAACGTGTCTCTGTGATGCAACTCCTGGGTGCTCAATAATGTATCTCTGACACAGTGGCCACGATGGGCTTTTAAAAATGCAAATCCCATCAGCCTTGAAACAGGTTCCCACCGCCCTCAGGACAAAATCCCAACAGCCACCATGCTCTGCGTGGCCCTGTGTCTTTGGCTGCTTTCCCTTTTCTCTTCCAAATCTCCTACCTCTGCCCTGCTGGTTGGCTTCCTCTGGTCATCACAGTCCCAGTCCATTTGTGACTTAGGGACTTTATGATACTGCTTCCTCTGCCCCCAGAACATCCCTGTGTCCTCCTGTCATTCAAGTCCAAACTAAATTTCCTCCCTACCTGCCAGCCATTTTCTATCTCTTCAACCTATGTTTTATGTCATTAAATCAACAAAACCTAGTTGGTTTATTTGTTTGCTTATGTGACAACATGGCGACCACTATTTATTGCCCTACTGGACCTCCATCACTGAGGAAGTCTGAACCCTCATCTCTCAGTGAGAGAACTGAAGCCCACTCGTGTTCAGTGGCATGCGCAAGATCTCTGAGCCCAAGAGCTGATACCCCATCTTATGGGACCCTCTGCCACACGGCCCCAACACACTCACCTCTCGTCTTTGACCCTCCAGGGCTACATGGTCAAGAATTCACAGAGACTAGACAAAATGCCTCCTCCCTGGACACTCCTGTAGCACATTTGTTCAATAATACAACTGCCTGTTAGCACTGTGCATCTCTATGAACTTTGGCCTCATGAAAGTCAAGTAAATAACCACTATTAATTCTACAACTGGATTTCTTTATGAATATATTCATTGTTAAAATGCAATTTTTTCTGGTTATAGATTCTCATATAAATTCATGCTTGCATCTATGTGTGTATATGTGTGTGTGTGTGTGTGTGTGTGTGTGTGTGTGTTTAAATAATATCCCCTTCTCCCACTCTCTTTCACTTGCCCTTGGTCATTGACTCTTGAACTTTTACCCGGCTGAAAGATTCACCAAGATGCTATGTTCTGTTCAGAGATGTTCCCTGGAGGCCCCTGTAGTTCTTGCTATAATTTGACATTAAAAATAAATAGCAAAGAACCACTCAGCAGGCTTAGGGATCCTGCCCACCATAGCTGAGTTCCAAGCTCCTGCCAAGAATCTAAACCTCCCCACATATTCTCTAGGGAGGGAGGAAACTAAGAGAGGTCTAATATACATACCGGTGGTCAGGCTAACAGCAACACTGTCACATCTTATCTGCCAAAGGCAGAGGGAAGGGGTTGGATGCATTCTTTGAGATCAAGTGCATTCATGAAACTGAATTCTGAAGGCATTCCTCCAGACAGCTAGAAGAAGATGTCTAAGGTAATCATGTTTTTCCAGATTGAAAATTAGGACACACTAGCATATAAAAGACCTTTCATTGTTTTTGTTTGTTCAGGTGCATGCCTGAGTATGTCGTGTGTGTGTTTGTGTGTGTGTGTATGTGTGCACGCATGTGCGTGTGTGTAAAATAATTCTATGACAAAATCAGTAAAATATAGAATTAACCCCCAAATGTTGGATTTTCCAAGATTTTAAGATGGTTTGGTTTCAGAGGGATAATGAGAAAGAACACTTTAAAACAGGGTTATCTTTAAAAAAAAAAAAAACTACACATAAATTCTCTTGTCTACCTTTAACTCAGTTCCTAAAAGACACAAAAACGTATTCGCTTCTCGCAAAGTAACTTTCGATGGTTCAGTGTGCCAACAAATCACATTGGAAAATCCTTGGGTCAAAATTCAGGCTTCTCTCTATTCTACAAATCTAACAGTTCCCATTTACAAACTATATTAGTCAGTATAAACTAGGCTTTGCTGCAGTATCAAATAAACCCCAAATCACAGCTTCTAATGTGGCAAAGGTATATTTACTGCTTAAGTTACTGATCCATCAGAGATGTCCAGGAAGCTCTATCCACAAATTCACTCAGAGAATCAGACCAACAAAGGATCCCTGATTTTGCAATGGTATATCTAGAACAGAGCTGCCCACCACATCACCACTGCAGGGGAACAGAGACTGTGGAATTATGTACAGTTCTCTCAACATCTGAACCCTGAAGGGATATATATCCATTCTGCCCACATTTCTTTGATCTGTGATAGTTGTGTGGGCTCACTAACTAGTGCATGGAAGACTTGGAAATGCAGAGGAGCAAATGCAATAATAATCAAAGAGGGGCTGGAGTTGTGGCTAGTGGCAGAGCGCTTGCCTAGCATGTGTGAGGCACTGGGTTTCATCCTCAGCACCACATATAAATAAATAAAATAAAGGTCTGTCAACAACTTAAATATAAAAATTATTATAATAATCAAAGAGAATGCTTGACAGTGTCACAGAGACTCAGAAATGTTAAATGTTATATTAAATAGCCACATCTCAACACTTCTTGATCATTCTCTCTGCTCCATAGCTATTGCTGTAGTTATTTCCCTCACCAGTAGGTCCTCCTCCCATTCATCTGCCCTTTCAACACTATTCATCCTATAAGTCCAAATCTCTTCTTATCTTCGGTAAATCACATTGATTACTGACTATCTCACATTCGCCTTGATCTTCCAAAAGTCTTAGAAGACTGCACATTTTCACTTCCAACAATAATTCAAAACAATAACCTGAATAATAAATACTATTATTTTGGAGCATCTATAAGCCAGTTCCTGTACAGCAGCATTTTTCAAGTATTAGTATTTCTCCGAGTCACCCAGAGGGCTTATTAACACAGTAATTGCTGAGATCCCCTCTCCACGTCTCTGATTCAATAGATCTGGGATGAGAGGAGCTGAGAATGTTCATTTCCAATGGGTTATCTATGCGCCTCAGCATCTGAAATTACTTGGCCACGTTTACCCTGCTAGTAGGTGGCATGTGCAAGGATTGTGACTCAGCCCGGGATAAACCTTTGCTCTTAACCACAAGGATGACTGTATGTATTGATTGTATCATGATATGCAACAGTTCATTGCTTATTAAAATAAAAGGTCAACTTTCCCTTTTCATTCCAATTTTGATCAAATTCTAATACCCAGAAGCCAGGAACTTTAAGTCTGTGTGTCAGCTTTTACAAGTTTGCTCCAGCCAAGGTAAACAGGAATAACGTTCCTTAATGACTGAAACCCTGAATCAGAAGCACAAAGACAGCAATGGGCAGACACACTGCCACCACTAGGGCTTGGACGGCTTAGAGCCTCCAGCCTCTCTGAGGCCCTGCTGAGCCTTTCCTCTGGGACTCCTACCTGTCCTTAGTGTTTGCCTTTAAAACTCCGGTTGACATTTTGGCTATTTCCTAAAGCATAAAAATAAAAATAAACCGAAAGAGTGCAGTGCTTCCTCAGAGTAGCATCTGGACAGGCTTAGCATCCAGAAAATCCTGGGAAGGAAAGCTTCCTTTCCTGTGACCACACTGCCCCCTAGGGGCCATTCACTTCCTGACAGAGGACTAGTAGGACTGCTTTCCTGACCCATAAATGCTTTTGGGGTCCAACCATGCCATGACCCCATGCATACAGAAGCTCGGCCCACAGGATTTGTGGGAGATTTGTATGCTGAGAACAGAGAAAGAGGGACCACTAGCGGCCTATGTGATCCCACCCCTCTTCCAAGCTCCTCTTCCTACAAAGTAACCTGAGTCTAACTCTCTTGCCTAATCTGCCAAGCCACTCCTAAAACGAGGTGCTCACGTAATAATCAGACAAAGGCAAATAGGGTGTATGCGAAAAAGAACTGTACAGATGGCGAAAAAGAACCACAGAGATAAAGGAATGGATTTAGACAGAAGGGAAGACTCCAGACACTGCAGTCTCTTCAAACAGTGAAAGAGTTTCCAAACTGGTGTGCTGCAAGATGTTAAGGTGAATTCCATAAAGGAAGTTCTGAGATCAAATACATCTGAGGAACATGGATAAAACCAAGTTCAACGGATTTCTAGAGTAGAGGACCTCTTAGGATTTTAATGCACAGTCCCCTTCCATATCCACATGTTCAGCATTCACTGATTCAACCAACTGCAGATCAAAACTAGGCAGGGAAAAGAGTTGCATCTGTACTGAACCAAGAGACATTTTTCTCATCATTACTCCCTAGAGCAACAATACCTTAACAACGTTTTACATAGCACTGGCCTTGCATTAGGCATTATAAGTCATCTAGAGGGCTTTTAGAGTAGTAGGAGGGTGTGCACAGGTCTGTACAGATACTATGCCATTTTATATAAGGGACTTGATCATCTGCAGACTTGGCATTAGCAGGGAATCCTGGGGCCAACACTCATGGATAGACACCAAGGGATGGCTGTACTTTAGGCCCTGTTGATCTCTAATAGGGTAACAAGAACAATGTGCTTTCCCAATTCATTTGACCAAAACCCATTTTCCCCCAGGAATGCCTTTAATCTGTCACAGGACACTGGTTTTCATTGAACACACTTGGGGATCATTAACATTCACAGGACATTAACATTCAGTTTTCCTACTCCAATTTTGGACAGACTTGGCCATAACTGAGCTTCTGCAGAAGGTTATTACAAGTTTTGTTTTTCTTCCTACAAAGCCCCAGGGTGTGACGTGATAGCATTAATTGGTCCAGCACTTTACAGCGTGCAATGCGCCCCTTATATATTCTCTCACTTCATCCTCATGGCTGTCCTGTGAGACATGCTGAGCAGCACCCTTGTTTGTTTTTTAATGAACAAACTGAGACTTGTCAAAGGAGATGAGACTGGGAAATAACAAATCTGAGACTCAAAGTCATCTCACTCCCAGTTTACTGGGATTTTTTCCGAGCCAGGTAGGTGGAGCTAGTCAATTCTCTCGCCTTTGCCTGCAAATATCTGAGCATTCGTTGAAGTCAGTTTAACAGTCATAAAACCACTAGCTTTTCTTAAGGATTTTTTGTTGATTGGTTGTTTGTTACTGGGGATTGAAGCCCTAGGGGTGCTCCACCACTGAGCCACAACCTCAGTCCTTGGTTGGTTGGTTTGTTTGTTTTTGAGACAAAGTCTTGCTAAGTTTCTGAGGCTGTCCTTGAACTTGAGATCCTCCCGCCTCAGCTTCCCAAGTGGCTGGGATTATAGGCATGCACCACCCACCACCCAGCTTAAGTTCTTAACTTCATGTACTAAGCTCAGATCTTTTATTCCTCATAAAACCCTTGTGAGGTGTTAACTGGGGTTATACCCACTTTCCAGATGATAAAATTGAGGCTTAGAAAGGTTAAGTGACGTACCCTAAGTCAGATAGGCAGATCTCCTCGGGGTCAGAGCCATATGTCTGACACATTTCAAATAAGCTTTCAGTATCAGAAGACTGGTGACATCTGAAGTTTAGATGCTCTGAGAATCTACAACTTATGACAAGTTTTTACTGCCTGTGCCATTCCCCATTCCTGACCCCCCCACCCTTCTTCTTCCAGCCTTAAAAGCAGGCTCAAGAGTTCCAGCAAAATGCCTGCTAGAGACAAGCCACACCAACGTGCCTTACCATCTACCCCAAGATGGCAGTCTTCCATCTAATGCTGGTTCTGTAATGTATGGTGAGTATGCTAAGGTCACTTTTTACTTTGGGGAGTTGGACACAGAAGGAAGCATCTGCTTCTGGCAGGAAAACAATGACGGCAGCAAAATCCTCACTATCCACAGGGTTTGTGAAGAGAGACGTTCTGTCCACCCTTCCTAGCTATAATCTGAAGTGTTAATTGGTTTTATAGTTTTGTTGCTACCTGCATTTCTCACTTCTCCAACTGCTTGGTGAAACTTAAAATAAGGACATTACAAAACTTCCAAACAATCTAACAACAAATGTTTGGGAGCTGAGCAAGAGGAAGCAATTTATGGATTATAGCCAGTTCAAAATTTGTGCTGCAAAACAGAGTAAGTTCTGTGTCTTATTAAAGGTAACCCTGAATTAGTAACTGTTCAAGATCATTTGAACAAGTAGGTCTTTATCCCTCATCTTTCCTCTTATAAGCATATAAAATTTTGAACAGTAGTTAGAGTTGCAAACTCAGACATATCACACCTAGCTATGGATTCTTTATGTAAACCCTGCATTAATTTCCTAGGACTGCTATAAATGAACATCCCAGACTTGGTGGCTAAAATAACAGTAATGTATGTTCTCGCAGTTCTGAAGGCTAGAAGTTCCAGAACAGGGAGTCAGCAGGGTTGGTTTCTTCTGTAGTCTCTCCCCTTGCCATGCCTCTTCTATGTCTTTACACGTCTGTACCTGTCTGTGTCTAATCTTCTCTTCGTGTAGAAACACCAGTAACACTGAACTAGGTTCCACCTATATGACTCAATTTACCCTAACTGCTTCTTTAAAGGCCCAGCTTCCAAAGACAGTCACTGAGACACTGGGAGTCACATCTTCGATATATACATTGGGAGGCAAATCCTGCTCTGTTGGAGCCTACACTTTGGTGCGTAATCCAAAATGATATCTAACTCTGTACCTGGTAGCCAATGGTGGTTGTAGTTGTAAGCAGAGTCATTGACAAAATTGTAGTTGCAGTCAAAGCTGTAGCTCAAGTCACGATCGTAGTCTTTTATTCCTAGTATCCACTGGAAAGCCACCACTCTGGGGGTGAGAGTCCCTCAGCTTTTCTTCCTCTATCAATGCTTAAAATAAGGATTAAAGATTGGCTGATTACGCAATGAAGCTGGCACTTCTGGAAGCACACCTTGCTACCAGGACATTTCCTCTTTTGTTTCTTCTCTGAAGCAGATGTGCACTCTGACCCACAGTTTCTACTCTAAGGCTGCATATCGTGGGGGTGGGCTAGCAAAACTCTAGGGGCCAGGAAGTTTCTAACATAGCAATAAATTGGGAGTCCCTACCCCCCCCAACCCTATGTCTGTTACTGACATATTAAGGTGAAGTCACTTCACCTTGGGCCTCACTGTTCTTATCCATAAATGAGAATATTAGATTATTTCTATTTTTTCAACCTTCTCTGAGGTAAGTGTTCCCACAGCCTGTGTGCAGAATCGACACCACCCCACACAGCAGCCCTGCTCCTCAGGAGCACTCGGGGTCCCGCAGCAATAACTTAGGGCCTTTGGAGATGAGGAAAACCATCAGTTCCCTCACCTTCCACCATAGAAGCTCTGCTTTCTCTGCCTATATCTTGCACTTCTTTTTTTTTAAATGCCTTTATTTTATTTATGTATTTTTATGTGGTGCTGAGGATAGAACCCAGTGCCTCACACATGCTTGGCAATGCTCTACCACTGAGCCACAACCCCAGCCCACTGTATCTTGCACTTTTGCATACAAGTTCGCAAGATTTATGCAGCTGAAAGGTTTTGAAAGCCAGTAACAACTCAAAGGCTGATTCCACTGTTAATATCACACAATGAGGACTCTGTCCGGAAAAAAAGGAGTCCCTAGGATGAGGCATTCCCAGCAGCCACTCTGGGTTTACGGTCAGAGACTGTGCTTCCTGCTCACTGGGTCACACGCTCTTAGGGACCGGTGAACAGCTTCTACTCAAGCAGAAAGAAAGCATGCCACATTGCTCAGGGACTTAAGGAGGGGATATCATGCTCCTGTCTAGGAAAATTTCATTCCATTTGGTTGCTTAGGCTTTTTGAGCAGATATAGAATCCCCCCTCATTAAACCTAGATTCGTGCCTCTTCCTCTCCGCTCAGAGCAGCATGATGCTTGGCGCTGTCACAGCCGGTCTGAATTGAGGAATCCCACACTGCTGTGTATTTTTAGCTTCCCTTGCTTATGTTTTCATGTCAGCCTTAGCTGGGAGTTTTCCCTCCTTCGAGGTCTTACAATGGTAAGGAGATCCAGGTCTTTGCCATAAACCAGTGACTTAAGGAAGACCCCGTGGCTGACATGTTGACAATGCTTATATGTGACATAGTAAACACTTATTGAACCCTTACTATTCACTATGTGCAAATTCCTGTTCTAGGACTCTTAGAGGTTTTGTTACAGAGCTGGGGCCTTCCAGGAAACAGGCAGCATGAAGACTGAAGACTGCGCCCCTTTCAACCCCAATTCTTGCAATCAAATCAGAAAGATTTCAGACATGTTGCTCAGAGGAACAGGAATGCGTTTATTGAAGGGATAGGAAAAGGGAAAGGGGACACTCTGAAGGAAAAGAGAAGATTCTCTCAGAGAGGAGAGGGACAATGTGCCTCTCCCGCCCTCTAGTTTTACTGGGGGATCCAGGAAGTTTCCAGAGAGTCCCACCCAAGTCCAGCTCTTGACTTCTTTTTTAAATTTTTTTTTTTAGTTATAGATGAACACAATACCTTTATTTTACTTAGGTGTTTGTGGTGCTGAGGATCGAACCCAGTGCCTCACATGTGCTAGGCAAGCGCTCTACCACTGAGCTACAATTCAGCCCTACCCCTTGACTTCTGACTGACAGCAGGATGACTCAAGTCCCCAGTGCCATGGCAACTCTAAGTCAATTAGGCTCATGCTGATCAATTCTAATTGGATTCTTAACCATAAATTATTACAGATTTTATGGTTAGGAGGAACTATCCTTACCTACCAGATCTGGGAGGGATCTGGTCTACAAAAAGGATCACAAAAGTCTCCCCTTCAGGGTAACTTGGGTTCCTCTAATTGACATTATTTGGGGCCTGCACTTCTCCTGCAAATAGCAGGTAGTTTGCTGAGGAATGTGACATACCCTGTTGACTTAAGTCAGGCAGGGCTGCAGGTGAACTCCTTCTTAGAAAAGAAAGCATGTGGTGGTCAGCACAGCAGGCCCGGTTTATAGAATTATTACCTTAACCTCGTGTTCCCACCACTCACATCTGTCTGTCCCCTGTTTCAAGAATGAATCTGAATTTCCAGAATATGTAAAGAACTCAAAAAACTCTACATCAAGAATACAAATAACCCAATCAACAAATGGGCTAAGGATATGAACAGATGCTTCACAGAAGAAGATCTACAAGCAATCAACAAACATATGAAAAAACGTTCACCATCTTTAGTAATAAGAGAAATGCAAATCAAAACTACACTAAGATTCCATCTCACCCCAATTAGAATGGCGATTATCAAGAACACAAGCAATAATAGGTGTTGGAGAGGATGTGGGGAAAAAGGTACACTCATACATTGCTGGTGGGACTGAAAATTAGTGCATCCACTCTGGAAAGCAGTGTGGAGATTCCTCAGAAAGCTTGGAATGGAATCACCATTCGACCCAGCTATCCCACTCCTTGGCCTATAACCAAAGGACTTAAAATCAGCATACTACAGAAATACAGCCACATCAATGTTCATAGCTGCTCAATTCACAATAGCCAGATTGTGGAACTAACCTAGATGCCCCTCAATTGATGAATGGATAAAGAAACTGGTATACATACAATGGAATATTACTCAGCCATAAAAAATAATAAAATTATGGCATTTGCAGGCAAATGGATGAAACTGGAGAATATCATGCTAAGTGAGTTAAGCCAATCTCAAAAAACCAAAGGACAAATGATCTTGCTGATAAGTGGATGATGACACATAATGGGGGGTGGGAGGGGGGCAAGAATGGAGGAAGGAGGGACTATATTGAGGGAAAAGAGGGGTGGGAGGGGTGGGGGGAAGGGAAAAATAACAGAATGAGTCAAAAACTATTACCCTATGTAAATGTATGATTACATGAATGGTATGTCTCTACTTCATATATAAACAGAGAAACAAGATGTATCCCATTTGTTTACAATAAAAATAAATTTAAAATAAAAAGAATGGATCTGATAAGGATCCTGCCTTTAAGTACTGTAAAGCAAAGATGGAGGTAAAAGTGATGGCAGAGCTCAATGGGCTCCACTCCAATGACACTGGAACACTCCCCTCTACAGCCCATGAGAACATGACTAGTGACAGTCTTCCTGGAGGGTCACCAAGGACCATTAAAACGAACACCATCACCTTGTATTCCACGAGACGTGAAATCTGTACTCACCATCCCCAGGATTCCTAGAGTTCTCACCCCACCAGAGAACCTGGAGCAGAGATCATCTCAGTGCATTCTCTGCAGACACCCCAAATGGGAACCCCCATCTCTCTAAGACTCGCTCTTCATGCAAGGAGCAGACATCTCGTTTTTTGATAGAATTATGGCATGAGTGAGTAGGTAGAAAGAGTTTAATACAGCAGTTCTGAAACTGTCTTCCTCAGAGAGATCTGTGTGCAAAGTCACCTCTGCTGGGAACTCAGATTTCTGGAGGTTTTCTACCACTCCCCACCTGGCAAGCCTGGCTGACTGTGCCTAACCATAAACTATGTGCACTAACAAAGCAGGTTGTGCTGGACACAACCCGCTCTTCTGAGAGCCTGAAATTCTGGTATGCTCCAGGCCACCCATGACCAGCTCCCAACAAAAACCGTGGGCACCCAGTCTCTAATGGGCTACCACAGTTCAGAGCCGGTCCTGTGTGACCTCTGGAGAGGACTCTGGGAAGCTTGTGCCTGGTCTCCTCCAGACCCTGCCCCAGGTGCCTTTTCCTATTGCTCTGTTTGCTCTTCACCCTTTCATTATAATGAATCTTAGTTGTGAGAATACATTACGCTGAGTCCTGTGAGTCCTCCTTGCAAATCAACAAACTTGGGGATGATCTTGGGGACTCTTGACACAATGACCTTGACTCCAAATCCCCCAATTCACTGACTACTCTGAACCTGACATGCTGCCTGGCGATACACATTCTCTCTGTGGCCCAGTCAGCCTCTACCCGGCTCCTATGCTAGCATGGCAGACCTTCCCACGGATGGCGTCACTTGTCCATCACCAGAAGGCTGCTGCTGAGATCTAAAGTCCACTCCTTCCCTGACCAGGGCAGTATTTAAATCTCTTGTTGAACCCATGATGGTTTTTATCACCATAAAACCCGTCTTGCCTCTAATCCTGCTGCCACCTGATGTGCCGACCTCAGTCCAAAGCCAAGTTTCTACCCTGACACCCTGATTTTCCCACAGCACCTCAGCCTTGATAATATTCCCAGTCTTCCTGAGACACTGCTGATCTTCCCCCTGACCAGCCCCAACAGTGCACTCTGCCTATGCCTCCACTACTACATTACATAAGCATTTCAGAAGGCTTGGAAGCACAAAACAAAAATGACAAAACCAATGGAAACAAAAACAAACTAAGTCATCAGGAACACAAGCAGCTACAGCCGTGCTGGCCTTCAATTATTGATGTGGTGAGGTTATTGCTCTCACATTTTAGCTTGAGTACATACACTGTTGTTGCTGGCTTTTATGGAGCAGGGAATATATCTGGAATTAAAACATCCTATTCTAGAACACTGCAATTTCTAAACCAAATTTTTAGGAGTTAGCAGGCAATCAGAATTGCTGGGAATTGAGATGCAGTAAAGATTCGAGACCTTGGTCTGTATTATATCAGAATTTTCAGTCATCTGTGAGAGTTAATAAAAAAAAAAAAAAAAGCTTCTTTAGCTAGTACCTAATTCAAAAGTCGTGAGAATTCTATTTTTTCTTAGGTGCTGTGAAAAATGCAGTGGAAAATAATGGGAGAAAAGGTATAATGAGGAGAGAGGAAAAGATAGGAAGAGAGATGCAATGTTGCCAAAACTGTGATCTGCCCAAAGTGTGTGTGTGTGGTCCAAAGGATGTGGAAGACCACTGGGTTCTGCACAGCAGAGGACAGCGATCATTTCATTTTCCTTAGGGATCATCAACACCCAGACTTTGGATCCCTTCCTTGGAGTGTTCGGTTTTAGTTCTGAAATTAGGTTTTCTTTGTCTTCACAAGTAATCCTGTTACTTAGGCATTCTGTTGCCAGGTAGTGGTAATCTACCACAGACATGCCGTCGAAGCTCAGTTCTTACTTGGGACATGTGATTGCCATGATGGTTCTCTCCATTAAGTCCATAAACTTTGACAATACAATTTTTCAAAAATGCATATATGTGTATATGCACACATATATGTCTATATACCACATTTACTCAAATGTATATTCAAACATATACTTCAGGTGAATTCTTTCCCTTTCTAAGCAGTTTGAGTTCATCAAAGGGAAATCCTTACTTTGCAGTTCCAGTGCCTGCCTGAGAGCAGCCACAAGGGTTCCATCCACCCTGTCCAGCTCTCTCCTATGACACACTCTACCTGGTGTTTCCCTCTGGAGCAGAAAAAATAAAACACAGCGTGCTTTACTCCAGACCTCTATACAATCAAAAGGTGGCACTTCCCCCATCTTGCTATCTTGCTGGAACTCACCCAAATTCCAATCTCAGTATCTTCCCCCATATCCTTCTCAAAAATTATAAGAAAAGACACTTCTTAAAAGAAAAAAATTGCCCACTATCATTAGTCATCAGGGCAATGCCCAACAAAACTACAACAAGCTATCATCTCACTCTAGTTAAAATGGCTATTACCAAAAAGATTACCAACTTCTGGCACGGAGCAAAAGAAATTCTCCTAGTAGGAAAGGTAAATTAGTATACTATACAGAAGAGTATGGAGGTTCCTCAAAAAACTAAATGCAGCACTCCTGTGTGATCCAGCTATCCTAATTCTCAGCACATCCAAAGGAAATAAAAGCAGCATACCAAAAAGACACCTGCATGCCCATGTTTATTGTGGTACCATTCACAATAGCTAAGATGTGAAATCAGCCTAGGTGAGTGGACAAAGCACACACACACACACACACACACACACACACACACACACACACACAATGGAATATTATTAAGCCACAAAGAAAAATAATAGCCTGTCATTTGCATCAAAATGGATGGAACTGCAGAACATCACATGAAGTGAAATAAGCTAGAAAAAGAAAGAAGTACTGCATATCCTCTGTCATATGTGGAAATTAAAAAAAAATAGTCTGAATGTAGAAAAGTAAATACAGGAGTTTGAGATGGGTGAGGGGAGGGTGCACAAAGAGAGGTTGGATTTTATCAGTGCAGGTTGCAAGCACATATTGAAATATCACACTGAATCCCACCAACATATACTAGGAATACATGCTCACCAAAATCATCTACAGTGATTAGATCTCAGCATAATTCAGATGTTCCTTAACTTAGAATGAAGTCACATCTGACAAATTCATCAGTAGTTTAAACCCCACTGCAAACATAAAATGAGTGCTAATGAATCTCTTCTAGAATAATCAAGCATTTAACACAAATATTTCTAATGAATAAACTTATTGAACTTGAACTTTGAACTTTGAGCTTGAGTACCAAGCAGATGTTCCTTGCTAGTTCTGTGACCTGAACAAGTCACCTATTATCTCTCATCCTTGGGCTCATGATCTATAAAATAAGGAAGATAGTACTGCTTTGAAGTATTAGGAGATAGTATTGTTTTGAAGTATGTAACCAAAACAAAGATGGCGTAAAAACCATGTAACACGTGGTTGAGCTCGTGGTAAACACATAAACACTGGTAGCTACAATTATTGTTGCAGTTCTGCACTGTGTCTAATGTGTCCTTATTTTGGATCAAAGGAAATGGCTTTGGAAAAGAATCCCTGGGTTACAGTTCTGCCCCACCCAAGCATCAATCACAAAGTCTCAAATAAATCTAGGATGATCATACATCTCCATTTGCCAGGGACAGTCCAGTTAGATATCTGTTGTCTGGAAATAATTATCCAAAGCACCTTCTTTTACTCTCATAAGGTCCTGTTTTGGAGAAGTTACACTAGTGAAACACAGATAATTTGTTAATTAGGTGATCAGTTATGGCTTGGTGGTCCAATTTCCTGTGAAATGGGGAAAACACCTAACTCATCTATCTCACTGATTTATGAGGAAGAGCCTCAACTCAATGTGTTATTTTTATCAGAAGGTCTCTCAAGGAAAATTCATATTTTGCAATAATGAATGAGAATTTGTAGTGTCACATAAAAGAACAAAAGTTCCTCATTATCCAGTACATTTCTTGTACATTTCCCCACCTCCTAGCTACAAAGGTCTGTCTGTAGCTTGTAGTGTTACTGGGAGCTGGCAGAACCTTTACAGGTGGGGCCTAGTGGGAGGAAGTTGGGTCATTGGTCATGTGACCTTTAAGGAACTATTGGAAAACTTCTTTTTGCTTCCTGCCATGAGGAGAGTTGTTCCTCTGCCACATGTTCCCCACCATGATGTATTACCTCACCATAAGCCCAGAGGCAACAGGGCCAAGTAAGCATGGACTGAAATGGTGAGTCAAAATAAAACTTTCCTCCTTGTAACTTGATTTCCTGTGGTATTTTCTTACAGTAACAGAAAGCTGACTAATACAACTGAATTAGGGGAGACTCTTAGAGCAATGTTCATTGCACTATACAGATAGTTGACTGGCCTTAAAGTAGAGGTTCTAAAGATCAAACCAAAACAGATTAATTTACATTTTTAAGCCAAGAGTCTACTAAGAGTTTGCTAAATACATGCCACAAAATTATAGTAGTAAAATAGAGTCGCCATTGCTTAAATATTCATTCAGAGTCAAAACTGAGGTATTTACAGTGGTCTACATCATCTGACCTCTGTTCCTTCTCCCAAATCATGCCCTATCCTTTTTTTAATCTACATTTGTCTTATTAAAGTAGGATCACATTACACCTACTTCTTTGTGTAATGTGATCCTTTTCTTTATATTGGTACATATTGTGGGTTTCATTGTGATATATTCATACATGCATATGACATAATTTGATCAGGTCCACTCCCCCATATCTCCACTTCCCACCTGTTCCCACTCCTGCTGACCTACTTCCTTTATACTACTGGTCTTCTTTCTATATTCATGATTTTCCCCCCGACTTCCACGTATGAGAAAACACTTGTCTTTCTGGGTCTAGTTTATTTCTTTCAACATGATGATCTCCAGCTCCATCCATTTTCCCACAAATGACATAATTTCATTCTTATTTATGACTGACTAATACTCCATTATGTTTGTATACCACCTTTTCCTTATCTGTTCATCTATTAATGGACATGTAGGCTGATTCCCTAAGTTGGCTGCTGTGAACTGTGCTGTGATAAATATGTGTATGCATGTTATCTCTTAAATATGCTGACTTTAATTCTTTTGGATAAATAACAAGGAGTTGTACAGCTGGATCATATAGTAGTTCTATTTTTAGTTTTTTGAGGAATATCATATTTATTTCCATGATGGCTGTACTAATTTACACTGTATCAACATTATGTAAAATTTTCTCCCACATGCTCACCAGCATTCATTGTTATTTGTATTCTTGATGACTACCATTCTGACTAGGGTTCATTATTAGTGCATAGAACACCTACTGATTTTTGTGTGTTGATTTTTATCTCCTACTATTTTTCTATTAAAAAAAAAATTTTATCAGACTTAGAAGTTGTCTAGTGGTGCATTTAGGATCTTCTAAGTATAGAATCATATCATCTGCAAACAGTGATAATTTAACTTTATTTCCTGTTTTTATCACTTTTCTTTCTTTTGCCTAATTATTTCAGCTAACTTTCTAGTAATATATTGAATAGGAGTGGTGAGAATGGACATTTCCTTGTCCTGCACCTGATTATAGAGGAAATTCTTTTAGGTTTTCCCCAAAACCTCTGGGTTTGTCATGCCTTGCCTTTATGATGGCTCAGGGTTTGTCATGCCTTGCCTTTATGATGTTGATGTAAGTTCTTTCTATGCCTGCTTTTTTCAGAGTTTTTAAAATGATATTCGAAGATATATTTTGCATTCATTGAAATGATCATGTCATTTTTTTCCTTGATTCTACTTATGTAGTGTATTAAATTTATTGATTTGCATATGTTGAGCCATCCTTGAACCCTTGGAATGAAATCAACTTGATCATGGTGTGTAATAGTTTAATGTGCTATTGAATTCAGTTAGCAATTATCTTATTAAGGATTTTTACATCTATGTTCATCAAGGATATTGGTCTCTAATTATCTTTCCTTGCTATGTCCTTACCCAGTTTTAGTGTGAGGGTGATACTAGATTCAAAGAGTTTGGAAGTGTTCCTTCTCTTTCTCTTCATGGAATGATCTGAGAAACACAGGTGTTAGTTCTTCTTTAAAGGTTGGGTAAAATTCAGATTTAAATTCATCTGGTCCTGGGCTTTTATTTATTGGGAAGTTTCTATTACTGCTTCAATTTAACTGCTTCTTATTGGTATGTTTTGGTTTTCTATATTCTCTCAGTTCAATTTTGGTAGATCATATGTACTGAGAAATTTATCCATTTCTTCTGGATTTTCTATTTTACTGAACTATAAGTTTTTAAAATAGTCCCTAATGATCCTTGAAGTTCAGTGATGTCTGTTGTAATATCCCCATTTGTGTCTCTACTTTTATTAATTTTGGTATTTTGGGGTTTGGTCAAGCATTCATCAATCTTGTCTATCTTTTCAAAGAACCAATACTTTGTTTCTCTGATCCTTTATATTGTCCTTTTACTCACTATTTCATTTATTTCAGCTAATCTGCATTATTTCTTTCCCTGCACTGGTCTACAATTGGCTTGTTCTGGCTTTTCTAAAATCTTGGCATGCATGATTAGGTTATTTATTTGAGATCTGACTGTTTTACCTAGGCACTCATAGTCATAAACTTTTTCTTTGAAAACACTTTCATCAGGTCCTACATATTCTGTTATGTTGTATCACTGCTCTTGTTCAATTCTAAGATCTTATAAAATTTCTTCCCTGATTTCTTATATCACCCATTCAATATTCAAAATTATATTTTTCATTCTCCATGTATTTATATATCTGGCTGTTGCTGGACAAAATATTTTACAGATATCTGTTAAGTCTACTTGATTCATAATATATTTTAGGTCTGAATAGTCTTTACTGAGTTTATGTCTAGATAATCTACCTACTGGTGAGAGAAGTGTCTTGGAATCACCCATTGTTGTACTTGAGCCTGAGTCTTTAGTACATTTTATGTAAGTAGGTGCACCAACATTTGGGGCATAAGTATTTACTATTGTTATATCTTCTTGTTGGATTGTTTACCAGTACAAAGTGACCTTTGTTTCTTCTAATTAATTTTGGATTGAAGTCTGCTTTGTTGGATATGCGAGTTACTTGCTACTCCTGTTTTTTGTTTTTTGTTTTTCAGACCTTCATCTACATGGTATATCAATTTCTATCCTTTCACTTTCAGCATGTTGCCATCTTTGCCTACAAGATGAGTCTTTGCAGGACATATAGTTGAGGCTTGTTTTTTAATCCATTCTGCCAAACAATGTCTTAACTGGAGAGTTGATACCAGTTACCTTCAGTGATATTATAGAGAGATTTTTGTTAATTCCTGACATTTTGCTTTATTTCTAATCTTTAATTTGGTCCCATTTCTCATTCACTTAGATACTCTTCAAATAAGAATTGTCCATTTGTGAGCTCTGGAGTTTGATTTTTCTGTGTGTAACATTTCTTTAAGTACTTTCTGCAGCACCAGCTTAGTAGTCATGCACTCTTCTAATTTCTACTTATCTTGGAAAGTTTTTATTTCTTCTTTGATTCTCAAGAATTGCATGATGAATATAGCAATCTTGGTTTATAGTTTTTTTTCTTTCAGGACTTGGAGCACATAATTGCAAACCCTCCTGGATTTTTAGTTTATGCCAAGAAATCAGAATTAATTCTGATTGGCTTGTCTCTAAATGTGACTTGATGTTTTTCTCTTGAGGCTTTTAAAAATCTATCCTTGCCCTGTATAATAGGCATTTTAATGATAATGTGTCTTGGAGAGGTTTGTTTTTGTTTTCATTTTGCCACAGTCTTTTTTATGTTCACAAGTACTGTACTGTAATTGCTTTTCATCTGTATTGAAATTCTTCCACAAAGCACAACCAACAACACTTGTAAAAACATTTGTGTACATGGGAAAATGAAGTCCCATGTTCTAGGCCAAGTGGAAGATAGGAGGTCATCTGGAAAGGGTCTTCTATATGTCCAAGATGTGAATGGTCTTCCCTGATGATAAACAATGTACCCAAATAACTTAAGGGACTTGTCACAAGGTAGACCAGGGTTTCTTAGTCCCACATAAGAAGGATGCTAAACCATGAGTTCTGATCTCTTCTTGAGGCATACGAATTCCATTATAGTTAATGGGAACTGTATGTGCATTTTCAGAAAGCATTATGACATGTGATCTCATACCACTAGGGTATGTTCTCTGCATCTTATGTGCCTGAAATCAAATTACTGGCCAGGGCTGCCATCCCAACTGATGCTCAGGCTACTCTTCCAAGCTTATGCAGGCTGCTGGCAACATTTAGTTCTTCAAGGTTGCAGGACAGAGATCCCAGTTTTCTTGCTGGCTGAAGACAGAGGCTGTTCTTAAAGGCTTCCTCCCATTCCTGGCCATGTGACTCTCCCATAGGAGTTTACAACATGGATGTTTGATTTCTCCCAATCCACTAATAACTCATCTCTCTGATTTTCTCTTTTGAATCCAACTGAAGGAACTATGTTTTTAGGAGACTTCTTACAGGGTTAGGTCAGACACATCCAATGTAATCACCTATTAACCATACAGTTCCATGTACCATAATGTTGAGGGTGACATATTGTATTGACAGGTGGTATTCACATTGTATTCACATGTAAAGAAGGAGGAATCATACAAGAGAAGACTCATTGGGGGCCATCTTAGAATTCTGACTTACATAACACCTAGATCACAACAAAAAAAAACCTTACTCTATTACTCTCTTACTTCCCTTTACCACTATACTTGAGATAACTTAACATTTATTGCTTTCTATTCTTTTTCAACTTTCATTCCAAAATAAACTTTCCTTTAATACTATTTTATATTCTGTTCCTCACAAGCCAGCACCACTCAGAATATCTTTAAAAACATTATATCCAAATCTGAAATTATGATCTCTTCCCTCTTCAGTCTCTTAATTTTTCTTCCAAAATAAAATACTGATACCACATTTGACATTCTGTACTTCCTTACATCCCACATAAGGTAGTTATCGAGTTCTATCAATCTTGAAAATGTTGAATCTAGTATTTTCCAAACCAGCCAACCATTATGTGTCTCAGTTCCTCTTTACCATCTGTAAAACTTTCTTTATCCTTATCCTGCCACCTGCAGGTCATTTTCCAAACTGCCCATCTCTAAACTTGTTCTTCATTGTCTTTGGTTTCAGAGGTCTCAGTCTATAGCCAGCTAATTCCATTGCTCTGAGCCCAAGGAGAGGCATTATATCATGGCTAAAGGGTGGAGCAAAGGAAAGAAGCCCACCTTATGTTGGACAAGAAGCAGAGAGCAAGGTTCTTTTTTGGTCTTATTTGGGGTTCTAAATGCCTCCTATATCTGCATGTCTATCTCATTCCAAAGGATTGGAAATTTTTCTGTTTATATTTCCCTGAAGTGGTTATTCATGCCATTAGCCTGTGTCTCACAACACTTTTTGTTCCAATGATCCTTAAATTTGATCTCTTCATGCTGTCCCAGAGTTCTTATATATTTTGGTCATGGTTACTTATTTTCTTTAATACAATCTGGATATCCAAAGCTGGCCATTTTGTCTTCCAGCTCCAAGATTCTGTTTTCTGTATGGTCTACTCTATTAGACAGACTTCCAACTGAACCTTTTATTTGATTTATTGTGTCTTTCATTTTCAAATGTTTGGTTCTTTTTCAATATCTCTATTTCCTTACTGAATTTCTCATTCATATCCTATGCTGACTTCCTTAATTCATTTGGATGTTTTCTGTGTTCACTTGGAATTCATTGAATATTTTTGTAATCATTCATTCAAATTATTTATCAGGTGTTTTGTCCATTTCAATATACATGGAGTCCATTACTAATGAATTATGAATTTTTAGAAGAAGTCATGTTACCTTGGTTTTTCATATTTCTTAGATTCTCATGTTGGGTTTTATGCATCAGTTGGAATGGATTTCTCTTGCACTCATGTTGACCTTTTTAGGGCATAGCCTTCTCTTAGCAAAGTGCTGTAGCACATAAAGTTGCTGTGAATTTGTCAATGTATTTCCAAGTGGGTTTTGTAGTATAATTTCCCTGGTAGTTCTATGGTGATGATTAGTGTATTGTGATATAGCATATACTGTGTCAGAGCTCGAGGATCCCACTTTCCCTGTAGGTGTCACAAGGGTGGGGTCTTCTTTATGTCCAGCAACTGTGTTGTACATAGCATGGTATGTGGGGTACACCCTCTGTGATTGCTGTTCTTCACTTAACTCTGTATATTCTAAAGTGATGGGAACAATCTACACTGAGACCCCTCATAGATGTGGTGTCCATGGTCTTTGTGTTAATCTTGTTTTTGCGATGGGAGTGGATGTCCATCAGTGAGATCTGAGCCCCAACCTCACCCCCAGCTGTTCCTGTTTGGGTCCTGGTTGTTGATTTGGGGTTTTGCCTCCCCTATATTTGCATTCAACTATCACTGAAGTTTGAGTATGGTGAGTTTGTGAATAAGGGTTGTTTTATATGAGCATTGATCAGAACATCTGACTTGGTCTTATAAAGAAATACCTAGAAAGAAATTTAGAAATCATTCAGCCTTACACCAGGAATATAACTGGCTCAGGTTAAGAAACCTGGTAAGACACAGTTGAGCTTGGATGCTAGGCTTCCTGATTCCTATGGCAGCCCATTTCACTACTACTCCATCCTCCCTCAGGCTCCAATTCCATCTAACTTCCTTTTAAAGGAAGTCTAACAACTTGGAGCTACATATGATATTTCTGTTAAAATCCCAGACAAAATAATTTTTTTCTAGCTTTAATCAAAGTTGATGCTTTGCTCTTTTCTCTGAAGCAGAAGTAATTCCATTTCATCAGGCAAACCTACAACATGCCAGAAAGTGAAGGCCAGGGAGGGACTTGCAGCCAGCCATCACAACTACAAGAACTCCTTTGTCAGAGCCTAAGACACATACAGTGCATCTGGAGAGGCCCAAGCCTGAATTAAAATGGCAAACTGAGTCCAACCTCCAACAGTGATTAAATGTCCTCAAATTGTATTACCTCATAATTGCTTGTCAGTGGATTTTCCTCAGTGCCACTGATTTGTGAATGAAAATTTTAATTTCAAGGTAGCATTGCAATTTATTACACCTGTTCTTTCTATATCACAAAAGCCAGTGCAATCTCTCTTTAGCTAAACAAGCTCACATTCTGATGATCCACTATGCCCCCTCTATCATGTTTGTAAGCTCTACCTTAATCAGTTTATAATTAGAATGTGAAAATAATGCAGGTTTTTAAAAACAGTTTGAAGTGGAGGACAAGTCAGCCATAAATAGCTCTGTCTGGAACTTTCAGCATTCATTCCTTTCATCTATCAAAAAAAATAATAATAATAATAAAGGCACCAAAAGAATCCATGCCTGTGGCAGAAAGGGAAAGCTTCTATTCAGATGGTGAGTTGGGAGGTAGATGCTAGCTATTGCTATGTAATGCAGAATGCATAGGAATAATTAATTATAGTGTTTTAGTCAGTTTTTTTTTCTGTTGTAACCAAAAAACCTGATAAGAAATTTTTAGAGAAAGAAAAGTTTATTTTGTGCTCACTGTTTCAGAGGTCTCAGTCCATAGATGGTCAGCTCCATTGCTCTGGGCCTGAGGTGCGGCAGAACATCATGGAGGATGTGTGTGGAGGAGGAAAGCAGCTCAGGACATGGCAACCAGGAAGCAGAGAGAGTGCTATTCTCATCAGGGACAAATTATAAACCCAAAATGCATGTCCCCAGTGACCTACCTCCTACAGCCACACCCTACCTGTCTACAATTGCCACCTAATACATTAATCCATTCAACTGATTGGGTTAAGACTCTTATAACCCAATCATTTTACCTCTAAACTTGCACTGTCTCACACATAAGCTTTGGGGGCACACCTCATATTTAAGCCACAACATATAGGTTTGAAGGCAAGGAAGTTTGAAGGAAACATATAAGTCTGAAGGCTAATAAAATCTTCCCATGGAGAGGGGACAGGCCCCAGAGAACTGACCAATAGCAATGAATGCCTGATTTTAGTTTGGATCTAATCCTGTTCCCCATCATATGAACTTCCAGCTAACCCAGAACTCTCCTGCTGTGCACAGCACACACACCAGCACAGTAACAGCACGTCTGCACATCTGGAATCATGCAAGGCACTGTGATGTCCATAATGAAAAAGACGGAGAAAGTCCCTGTCCTGATAAAGCTGACAATGTGGTGAGGAAGGCATCCAAAGAATAAGTAGATGAGTAAATAAAGAGAATAATAGATTATGCTGTTACGAGGGAAAAAATCAGGATGAAGGACCTAGCATGAGTGGACAGGTAGTGAAGGAAAGCCATCAACAAGCAGGGATGACCCCTTAGAAGAGGTGACATTTGAGTTGAGATCTGACAGGTGAGGTTAAGCACACAAGATAAGCCATAATTACCATTCCTATTAAGTGCAAAGGGGCCATTCTGCTTATTAATTCCTGGTACCACACTCAATTTCCAGTCCTAAAACTTCTCACCAGAGGGTCTTCTACAATCACAATTTCTCCTAACATGTACTCTCTTAATTATAGCTAAACGGCACTTATACTAAGTCAGGTGCAGTTTCTAAACACTTGATATATATATTTTTTTTTTCAGACTTTAAACCCCAAGGTAACTCTATGAGGTACATATGATTCATTATCCCCACTTTAGAGAAAAGGAAATTGAAGTACCCAGAGTCAAAGTGGCTTGCCCATCATCAGACATCTCATAAATCAGGGCCCTGAAATTTTTCTATCTTTATTACTTGTTATTCATAATTATGAATTCAACTCTGCAATCCAGTTAGACTTGGAAGGGAATAAAGAAAATACGGATCTCAAAGAATTTCACTAAGAGCACAAAGACTACCATAGGATATTGCCAACAGATGGGGTGGAGGGATGCTCTCCTGAGCCACAGAAGGAATGGTCTGGTGGTCCAGATAAACACCAAAGGCGTCAGAGTTGTCCAAGGCTGGTGATGCTGACCGCCTGCTGCTCTTACCACTGCTGGACCCGGAGCACTTCACGGCTTCCCTGATGTTGGTGCCCTCTTCCACCTTCTCCAAGACCACGTGCTTTCCAACCAATCACTCCATCTTGGCAGTATGGATGAAAAACTAGAATCGTTTGTAACTGGTTCAGCATTCATCCACTGACAAGATGCCAGAACATGTATGTTTCAGGATAAAGTTCCTGCTGTCACCAAATTTCTCCCTGCAAATGGACTAACTTGCTGTCAGGTCATCATGGCATGGCAGCATCCTGGTACATAAATCCTGTAGTAATTCTTTGGAAGCAGGAACCCTTATAAGCAATTCCTTCACCTCCAGTGCTCACAGCATGAAAGTTTTCTGCTGTCTTTGGAATTCTGTCTGTAAACAACTCAAAGGAGATATGGCCCAAGGGTTCTCCAGCGGTGGTGACACTGAGGAACCCAGAGGGGTTGGCAGACATGTCTGCTACAGGTGACAGCAAGGTCTTCCGAGTGCAGGGTGCTGGGATTTGACAGGGTCATTGCTGGAGTCTCTGCTCTTAACACTATACCTTATAACCTCTCAAGCTTTCATCTCAGCACAACATAAAAGGCACAAGGTAACAAGTCAGCAGGACACCTCTAGCAAGCTAGCATGTGATTGTACACAGGCTGGCCTGTCGAGTCCCTAGATCTCCCACTTGTGAATAATCAGAGTAGAAACTAGTCCTACACATCTCAAACAGGATCACCTACCTGCAAGCTTCTAGAAAAGCAGAAATCCCCTTTTGATTTTAAAGTGGTTCCAACACTATTATTTTCAGGCTGGTGACCACCACAAGCCCTCAAAAGTCCCAGGAAAACTCTGGACAGGATCACCACAATGCCCAACAGGAGCAACTGTTTCTTTTCCCATCTCTTTTCTCTGAACCTCAGAAACACAAAGAATTCCCTCAGATTATGATATATATATCATATATATATATAGATAAATATATCAACATATATATATCTACTGACTGATTTTTCTCAATTTATCTTTCAAAGCATTGGCCATAAGGAGACCTCAACACCTACCCTATCATCTTTACCCCATGGAATCAGAAATCCCAGATTAGAACCAGACTTCCTTAACAAGACTCCAGAAGCATAAGAAAGCAAAGCAAGACTCAATAAATGGGATGGATTCAAACTGAACAGCTTTTTCTCAGCAAAGGATACAATCAATAATGTGAAAATAGAGCCAACAGAGTAGGAGAAAATCTTTTCCACACGCACTTCAGATAGAGCACTTATCTCCAAAATTTATAAAGAACTTACAAAACTCTACACCAAAAATAAAAAGAAACCAATCAACAAATGGGCCAAGGAACTGGACAGACACTTTACAGAAAAAGACATACAGGTGACTAATAAATATATGAAAAAGTGTTGAACATCTCTAGTAATTAGAGAAATGCGAATTAAAACAACTCTAATATTTCATCTTACTCCAATTAGAATGGCTATTATCAAGACACAAACAATAACAGATGTTGGCATGGATGTGTGGGGAAAAAGGCACACTTTTACATTGCTGGTGGAGTTGCAAATTGGTGCAGACACTCTGGAAAGCAGTGTGGAGGATCCTCAGAAAACTTGGAATGGACCCACCTTTGATCCAGTTATCCCACTCCTCAGTTTATACCCAAAGGACTTAAAATCAGCACACTACAGTAACACAGTCACATCAATGTTTACAGCAGCTCAATTCACAATAGCTAGATTGTGGAACCAACCTAGATGCCCTTCAACAAATGAATAGATAAAGAAACTGTGGTATATATACATAATGGAATATTATTCAGTCATAAAAAATAAAATTACGGCATTTTCACGTAAATGGATGGAGTTGGAGAATATCATGCTAAGTGAAATAAGCCAATCCCAAATAACCAAAGGCCGAATGTTTCCCCTGATAAGTGGATGATGATACATAATGAGGGTGGGTAGGGGGGTGATAAGAGAAGAATGGAGGAACTTTAGATTACATAGAGGGAAATGAGATAGGGGAGGGGGTGGGAGCATGAAAGATAGTGGAATGAGGCAGATATCACTACCTTATGTACATGCATGATTACATGAATGGTGTGCATCTACTCATATACAACCATAGAAATGAAAAGTTGTACCCCATTTGTGTACAATGAATCAAAATGCAGTCTGTAAAAATAATATATATATATTTTTAAATTAAAAAAATTTGTCAAGTAGTTTGTGACAAAACTAGAAATGAACCAGATCTTCAGGATTCCATGAACAGAATGCTTTCCATCATAGATATAACCGCCACCAATAAAATTTGCATTAATAAACAATAGTCCCTAAAACAGGAGTTTTTTTAAGATGGCATCCACAAATATCTGAAAGCAGCAGATAATGTCAATCAAATGTGGGAAGAAGCAGGCCCATGACTTTGATGCTCATCATTTTTTTTTTTTTTTCCCCAGTACTGGGGATTAAACCCGGGGGCACTTAACCACTGAGCCACATCCCCAGCACTTTTTTTTTTTTTTATTGAGATAGGGCAGCTGCTTAGGACCTCACTAAGTTGCTGAGGTTGGTCTTAAACTTGCCATCCTCCTGCCTGTGACTCAGGAGTCACGAGGATTACATGCACGTGCCAGGGCATGTAATTACGAGGACCCAGTTCATCAGATTATCACAGATATACCATGACCTGGACTTCAGAGTGATCTCTCCTATTTTTTGCAGGTTAGGAATGTGATAAATCTTATGAGCGTTCCAAAGAAGTCAATTTCCTCTATTCATCTTCACCTGAGCTGTTATACATTTCCCGCTTAGATTAAAACTGAAGATAGGAGTAAATCATGAGGGTTACCATCTAACCCAAAGGCACACTCCCAATGACTCACCTCCTCCAGCCACACCTACCTGCATACAGTTACCATCCAATTAATCCTTTCAAGTGGATTAATGCACTGATTAGATTAAGGTCCTCATAATCTGATCATTTCACCTCTGATCATTCTTATATTGTCTCATACATGAGCTTTTGGGAGATATACATAATATGGAGACTGTCGAGTTCAAAATCTGCAGGGATGGGCCAGCAGGCTGCAGACCCAGGGAGAAGCTGACATTACAGTTCAAGTCCAAAGGCCATCTACTGCAGACTTCCTTCTTGCTCAGAGGAGTGTACTCTTTTTTATATTCAGGCCTTTAAGTGAATGGATGAGGCCCACACTCTATGAAGGGCAATCTTTTTCTCAAAGTCTCACACAAAAACACACTCATGGAAATATCCAGAATAAAGCTGACCAAATACCTGGGCACCATGACTCAGTCAAGTGGCTACACTAAATTTAGTCATCACAGATAGAGTCTTTCCACCAAACCTATCATTCCCTGGGCCAGGGAAGCTCAATACTTATCACTTGTTATGAAGGTGAATATTTTGTCTGAAGGATGAGTCCATTACAAAAAAAAATAACAAGAGTAAATTTTAAAGGGATAATTTACTATTTAATCCAAAGTTTTAATAAAGACAGAAATCCTAGCCCTGCTCACATGGTGCTATTTGGGATCCTTATGCCTTCAGACATAAAGTATCTAGTTGACCCACACTGCACCCTGTGTCTTAATTCTCTTCTATTGACTCTCCTTAATGACAAAAGGGAAAATTTTTCAAAGCACAAATCTGATACCATAAAGCCAGAGTTTTCTCTTTGATCTAAAGATAGTGATCAGGTTTAACATTCTTCCATGGATAGATGCAAGACATTAACTTCTACCTCTTCACAAAACCTCATCTCATACTTCTTACCTTCCCCCATGCTCTTCATTCCAGCCACATCAGGTTTTTCTCCATCCCTTTTCTTCCCCTAGCTCCCTCCCACTACAGGGCCTTTGTACACGTCATTGCCTCTATCATGAATACCTTTCCCTTTCTTTGGGATGGTGTGTCTCCTATTCAAATCTCAGCTTAAGCATCACCTTCTCATAAAAACCCTTCATGACCTCCAAGAATGAAGTAGAAGCTTTCATTGAACCAGGTAACTCCTCTCTGTAGCACTTGGCATATTGGTAGCTTTATATGAAGGGTGTTTACCATGTCAAGCATGCTGTCTGTGTCATCCCCAGTGACTATCATAGCATTTTTGTTCAGTAAATATTTACTAAATATATAACATGCAATACTATATGATCGATACAGCAGTAGGTAATGTGGCAGAAGGGAAAAAAACTAAAGAAATTCCCTCCCCAGGTTGATAATTTCAAATATAGATTGTCAAAAGGAAGAACCTCCTTGAGAAATACCTCTTCTCCATTTATTGTGCTTCTAGGTTTAATCTACCACTTAAATATCTCTGTAAGTACTTTCCCATTTCCAACCTCTTCAAATGTCATGCCCCATTTTCCCAGAATCAACTTCCTTAACTAAGAGTGTGAGAGATCCTATACTGCCACAGAAGCACAATAAATCCTTTGTTCTCACAAAGGAAACTGGCTTCTCACTTTGGAAAAAAGATCTCATTAATGAAATCTATAGTATTGACTTTTGCACAAGCATATGATTTCAAGGCCTCTGCTGTTTTGGCTCTCAGATTTAAAATATCTCCTCTCCATCAACCGTGGGGCATTTTTTTTTTCCTTCCAGAATAAAAAGGCTGATTCTGGTCGAAGGTGAAGAAAGCACCAGCAGCCCAACCTTTGTTCTCCATTCATAAAAAAAAAAAAAAACAGTAAGATAGCTATCCATGAACAAAAATAGTTCTGAGAGCTCAGGAGTCCAGTCAAGATGCTGCAGCAATATAGTCGAGAAAAAACATCAAGACTGGCACAGTTCAGTGCTGACAGGTAGCTCCTCAGCCCACGAAGTCCCCTTGTGGAGGAGAAGGAGAAGAGGATGATCAGCTGTCTTCCCTAATCCTTCAGAGCACTGTCCAAAGAACTGCTTGGGTTCCATCCCATCCAGAGGACTGCAGAGACAGGCACAGATGAGACGTCTAACAATGGCCAGGAACAGAGAGGGTACTGAGGCCTCTCAATAACAGCCATAGGTCAGGTGACCCAGCAGCCCCCAGTGGCCTGCTCTTTGGAGGACCCAGTGGCCTTTACTGCTGAGGGTGTCAACAGCCCTTGCAAACAACAGACAACCCTCCCCAGCTTTCACCAGCAAGGATACTGCAATGATCACATTATGTGACCAAAGCAGACTCTGCAGCTTTTGCTGTTGAGGGAGCCATCACCCAGCAAAGCTGCTACAGACCTTGTGCATCTTTTGCCACTGTGGGTCCCACAATTGTTGTCTTCCTGGAACATTTTGTCTGCCTGAGTTACCATCTTCCCCCACTGGAACTTTGCCAGCCAATGTCCTGGTTCCAGGACTCCATGGAGCCACTAAACACCTATAACTGGTCCTGACCAATGGCAACAGCCCCCACCACCAGCCCTGACCCTGGAGCCACCCACACACATGCAGCCATCTTAACCCCTGTTGCCAGTCCCCACTTCCAACGGTGGGAGTACCACCACCCCTGACCCCAACCCACCCAGGAGTGCTTGCTGCCAGACCCAGAAGTGCAGCTGAGGACTCTCAATTCCAGTAGCTCCAGCAACCATAAAGGACCCCTTGCAGTTTTTTCTGCCGAGAACCACACAGTAGCCAATATCATGGACTACTGTGGCTCCATGGAGTCCTGGAACCAGGGTACTCTTAGCATATTGGCTGGCGAAGTTCCAGTGGGGGAAGATGGTAACTCAGGCAGACAGAATGTTCCAGGAAGACAACAATTGTGGGACCCACAGTGGCAAAAGATGCACAAGGTCTGTAGCAGCTTTGCTGGGTGGTGGCTCCCTCAACAGCAAAAGCTGCAGAGTCTGCTTTGGTCACATAATGTGATCATTGCAGTATCCTTGCTGGTGAAAGCTGGGGAGGGTTGTCTGTTGTTTGCAAGGGCTGTTGACACCCTCAGCGGTAAAGGCCGCTGGGTCCTGCAAAGAGCAGGCCACTGGGGGACAATATCAGAGGACTCTCTGAGCTAACACATCTTCCAGGAGTTACTGTACACCCCCACAACTTGGAGCCCCATGCCACTTGCTCTGGCACAAAAAGGCACTCTGGCACACACACACCCCCAGTGAACATCCACTCATCTTCCCATGGAGCTGAAGGCTTCCTTTGTGGAAGCCAGTCCATTAAGTGTAGAATTGCTAACCACTTCTTCAAATGTACAGACCTAGTACAACAACACAAGGAAAATATGGATAATCAGTGAAACATGATACCACCAAAAGACCATAATCACTTGCAGTAGCCAACCCCAAAGAAATGGAGTTCCACAAACTGCCCAACAGAGAATTTCAAATGATTGTTCTCAACGTCCGTGAACTACCAGACAACACAGGAAGATAATTTAATGAAATCAGGAAAATGACACAAGAACAAAAGGAGAAGTTGAACAGAGATAACATAAAAGGAATGGAAAAGAATTCTGAAGCTGAATAATGCAATGACTGAAATAAAAAACGCAATCAAGAGTTTCAATAGCAGACTCAAACAAGTAGCAGAATCGGCAAACTTTTGAACCAGTCATTTGAAATTATTCAGTCAGAGGAGGAAAAAAAATGAAAAAAAAAATCAAAGCATATGGGGTTAATGGAATATTATCAAGCAAACTACTACATGCGTTATAGAACTCTTGGAGAAGAAAGACGAACAGAAAGCTTATTTAGAAAATAACCCAAACTTCCCAAATCTGGTGTGGGACCAAGATCAAATGTGGTTGGAACCAAATCTACAGGCAAAAAAAAAAAGACATTTTCAGGTCTGAGGCTAAGACTGTGGTCAGCAGGCCTGCCACCTGGGTGCAGGCCTGCCTTCTCAAAAACAGCCCTCCTCGTTCTTAGTCTATATCAGAGTTTCAAACACCTGCCTAAAACCCAGAGTTCCTACAAAAGCATTTTTGTCCATTAATGGTTGTCAAATTATTGTCACTGAGAGGTTAGGAGCTGGAGAACTTCTGCTCTGCCATCTTGTAATGTCACTCCTCGTTTTCTCTGTCTCCTAATTGATTGTATGATTAACTAACAATAGGTAATAATTGGTATAATGTTCCTCTTTATTCTTTTATTGGGTTGTATTTGACTTATTTACATTCCTACAATGAACAATTTTTTTTCTTTTTTTTTCAAATTTTCAATATTACTTGTGACAAAATACACACAACATAAACTTACCATGTTAAGTAATTTTTACTAATATTATTAATTCATTTTTTCTTTCTTGTACACTCATATAAATATTTAAGATTATAAATTTTCCACTTCTGTCAATCCTATTCCTTCTCATAAGTGACTTTTTCATCATCTATATTTTCTAAATATTCAGTAAATGTGATTTTAATTTTTCTCTTTGACCCAGGAATTTTCTAATAAAGATATTTATAACTTCCAATTGATAAAGTTTCTCATTATTTATTTGTGTTTCCATTGACCAGTTACTTGTGTGTTTGACAGAAAATACAGTTCATTCCATTTCTACATCAGAGTTTTTTTTATTTTTAATTTTTTTTCATCAGAGATTTTGACAAGTCTCTGTGGTTAGATATGATGGCCAATGTTTATACACCTTTTTTGGAGTGCTTGATCAGTTCAGAGAGAATCACAGTTGGCACAATTTCATGTTTTTAGAGAGTATTCCATGGCTGATGCATGAATCTATAAACTGCCTTTGCTTTTAATAAGTATTTTTAAAAATTGCTATATAGGAAAACCTATTTGAAACCTAAAATAAACTGGTACATGAACTTTTTCTAAGTGCTAAGATGCTATTTGAGTACAGGACTAAGTGATATGAGATATGGAACCCAAGTCCCTGCTCTACCATCAGCTTTGAGACCCTGGGGAAGCACAATGCCTTCTCTGAATCCCAACCTACTTACTCCTTGTAAAAAAGGATAAAGTACTTGTCACTGTAAGACCAGATATCTCTAAGTCTAGAGTTTTCAACAATTAGGAGAATATCTCCAGCATCCATTGTGGAAATAAAAATATGATTAGATGACCCTTAAAATCCCAACCATCTTAAATGCCACAATTGGAACAAATCATTTACCCATGCTCCTTGCTTTCAACTGCTTGAATGACTGTGTCTAAATTAGAAGAATTCATACTGTATAAAAAAGGACATATGTCCAAGTTCTGATTCTAGCATTAACCAGCTCTGTCACTGTCGATATGCATATATACTAAAATTTTAACTACTCTGATCCTCACTTGCCTTGTTTTTAAAATGGATATGATACCATCCATCTCACAAAGCTTAAATAGGATAATAAGTAGAAAGAGCTCTGTAAACCGTGAAGTGCCATAAAGCATTAGTTCCTGTTATTAAATACTCATGCAGCATTGATGCCGTCAATGACGTGTGTGTTTTATAGGGTGTTAAATTTAACGGAATTGTTAAAATTACTGCCTTTCATTAAATAGGCAATCAAAGGCAGGTCTAAATAGCGAGAGCAAGGGAATAGGTATTTTGCCTGAATTACCTATGTTATCACAGTTAAATCACCTTGATGTGTTAAGAAGAGTAAGAGTTAAGCCCATCTCAAGGCTGGGAAAGGACTTAACAACCTTGTTACATCTTCTTCTGCTCATTATTTCATAAAATTGAGAATGAGAGAGAACTGCATTACATTATACCCTGAAAAGAAAATGAAACCACAGAATCACACTAGACTAGCACATCGGTATGGAACTAAGTCATGCCTGGTGACTAACAGCAAATGAGCTTCTATGAATGGGGATAATCTTTTTTTTTTTTTTTTTAAGAATGAAGGTGATAAACCAAGTCTCTGAATGATGTCCTTCTCCAGCAGAGAAGGATACAATGTTTGTCTGAGCAAGTCTGAATACTAACTCACTATCCTTTTTAGCTCTTGAGAAAATGACCAGCAGTGAAGCAATTATAAACTGATCCTCTGATGAACGATAAAAAGTTCAAAGTCATTTGTTATGGCTAAGATATTAGATGTTCCTCCAAAACTCATGTGTGAGAAATGCAATAATGTTCAGAGGTGAAATGATTATAGAGAATTTTGACCTAATCAGTTCATTAATCCACTGACAGGGATTGACTAAGTGGAAACTGAAGGTAGGTAGGGTGTGACTAGAGGAAATGGGTCACTGGGGCCCTGACTTCAGGGTTTATATGCTGTCCCGGGTGAACAGAGCTCTCTCTGCTTCCTGGTTGCCATGTTCTGAGCTGCTTTCCTCCACCGCACTCTTCCACCATGAAGTTCTGCCTCACTTTGGGCCCAGAGCAATGGAGTCAGCCATCTATGGAGTGGAGACCTCTGAAACTGAGAGCACCAAATAAATTTTTCCTCCTCTGAAATTGTTCTTGTGAGGTCTTTTGGTCACAGCAGTGAAAAAAGCTGACTAAAACAACACTATTCCTGAAACTGGGCTCTTAAACCAAAATCAAACCAACTTTTACCCAGAGACCCCACAGGAGTACAACTAGTTCTCATATCTCAAGCCCACCTGAATTGCTGTCAAGGAACGCTATAAGGAGAAACCAAACACCACACTTTTTCTTTAACAAAAGTCCTCTTTGCAATGTATGATTTTCTCTGAAGTGCAAAGAACAATGCTGAAGATGTCAATGTCACTGTGTCCAAGCAATTTAGCTTTTTCCTGGTCCTAAGGCATGAACCCTCTGCTCATGTTTCTGTAACTCTGGCTGGAATATGCATCCACAAAATAGGAATAATAATATTATTTCTACCTGTAGTAAGTTAAATGGGAGTCCTCACAGACATTCATATCCTAACCCCTGGAATCTATAGATGTGATATTTGAAAAAAGTGAGAATAATATTTGTAGATGTAATTAGGTTAACAATACTAACATGAAATCATCCTGGATTAGCTGGATATACCCTAAATCCAATAACAAGTGTCTTTATAAAAGTCCAAAGAGGAGGTTGTCGTATGAAGGCAAAGGCAGAAACTGGAATTATGCATCCAGTCAAGGAACACCCATAGGAATCAGAACTGGAAAAAGCAAGGAAGAATTCTAGAGACTTGGAGGGACCCTCATCTTGCCAACACCTTCATTTAAGACTCCTGGTCTCCAGAAGTATGAACAAATATAGTTTTGTTACTTTAAACCACCAAATTTGTAGTAGTATGTTATGGTGGCCACAGAAAAAGAACCATTTATACTGGGCACATTAACTACTTACATACAAATGATTCTTAGTAGCACAGCTTGCAGAGATCTTAGACAAAATTTATAAGTGCACAAAACCATGTGCCTATATTAGTAAAATTAAAACAGGACACATCACATGAATGTACTACAAGGATTAAATGAGATAATGTGTGGTTTTGAGTTCAGTAATTGGTAGTAAATATTTGTTGTTTGCCTCAAAGGGCAGTCTCCCCATATTTTGGGTAATGAAGACTCTATTGAACCCCAAGAATTTTACATTCTCCCACCCATTTCTGGATACAGTCTTGTGAAGATGAGAAGTCAAGATTTCCAGCCAATTTCTGAAAAAATGGGTGGGAACATTACCAAAGCCAGGTAATCAGCAATCATCCATCATCTAAAGATCCTGAGTGGAGTAACCCAAACATTAAAACATTTGCTAACTGACACAGTACCTGACACATTTGCTAACTGACACAGTAGTGCCACAGACATAAAGTGAATTTAATCAAAAAAGTTAAGATCTTTATACTGAAAACTGTAAAAAGAAAAAAAAGCTGAGAGAAATTAAAGAAGAATTAAGTTAATGGAAAGATATACTATATTCATGAATCAGAAAACTCAATATTTATGTCAATTCTCCCCAAATTTATCTATAGATTTACTGAAATCTTATAAATATTCCAACAAATCTAAAGTGTATATGCAGGACCCAGAATATCCAAAACAATTATGAGAAAGAAGAAAAAATATTAGAGGACTCACACTTTCCAATTTCAAGAACATAAATCTACAATAATCAAAACCATGTGATACTAACTTCTAGCTAACCAAATAGATTAATGGAATGGAACAGAGAACTAGAAAGTAGAGCCATACTTACATAATCAATTCACTTTCCACAAAGGCACTGGTGTAATTCAATATGGAAAGGAAAATCTTTTCAACAAATGATATTCAAATAATTGGGTATCTCTACTGAAGAAACTGAATCTCAACTTCTACCTCCTAACATACAATAAATTGAACTGTTGCTTATATATAAATTTGGTATAAGCCTTAATACAGGTTAAAAGTATAAATCTTTGGAGAAAATTACAGGAAAACATTTGTATAACCCTGGGGCAAGTTCTTAGGGCACAAAAATTGTGTACCCTGAAAGAAAAATACTGACAAATTCTACTTCATCAAAATGAAAGATTTTTATCCATCAAAAGAGAACATTAAGACCACAGAAAAGTTAACCAACTACTGAAAGAGAGAAAATATTAGCAATATATAGAGTTGACAAAACAAATCCCTCATATTTAACATAATGAAAGAATTTCACAAATCAAAAGTAAAAAGCCCAATGTAGAAAAGGAGGCAGAGGAAGAGAATCAAACACATTTACAAAAGCAAGATGTGCAAATGGCCAATAAGCACACGAAAAAGTGTTCAACGTCCGCACTTCTCAGAAAAAGGCAAATCAAAAGCACTATGAGGGCTGGGTGGTGGCTCAGTGGTAGAGCACATGCCTAGCACATGTGAGGCACTGGGTTCGATTCTCAGCACCGCATATAAGTAAATAAAGGTCCATTGGCAACTAAAGAAAAAACTATTTTAAAAACACTATGAGATACCACTGCACGTACAACTGAACAGTCAACATTTAAGACTGATGGTTACACAATCACTTTGGGAAACTACTGGGTAACTTCCTATAATGTTAAATATACACCTATCCTAGAACCTAGCAATTTCACCCCTAGATATATACCCACAAAAAGATCTATCAAGAATGCTCATAACAAATTTATTTACCAAAGCCAAAAACCAAGAGGCAACATTTAAAACCATCAATAGGAAAATGGGCAAGTGACATATTCATGCAACGGAAGACTAAGAAAAAAAAATCCAACTACAATAAAAGATCGGGGTGAATCTGAAAGCATGTTAAGCGTGTTGAGGAAAGGAAGACAGACTAAATGGAGTGCATTCTATACAGTTTTGTCTAGATGAGGTTCAAGAACAGGAAAGACTCACCTCTAGTGATAAAAATCAGGAAAATGGTTGCCTCTGATCTGAGGAACTGTTTGGAAAGAGACATGAGCAAACGTCCTGCAGCCCTGGAAGTGCTCTCTACCATGGTTAGGACCATGGTTGCCTGGGTCCGACACTTTTCAAACATCATTCAAACTATACACTCCACATCTATAAACTTGTTGTATGTAAACAAAACCCCAGTAAAGATTTATCGATCACCTGATAAAGAGATGTAGAGGAATAAGTGCCCCTTAAACTTCATAATTTCCATCCCTCTGCTACTTTGAAGCAAACATTTTTAACTTAAAGCTTTGTTTGCTTTTTTTGTAAATACCGTTTTTAGCATTACATTAGTCCCACACTCCATTGATGCCAACATGACTTTTTTTTTCCTTTTAGTGCTTAACAACCATCTAGCTAAGCATCTTCTGTGACGTGCATTATGCAGGTACTGTACTGAATTAGAATGAATATTTCTAACTCCAATTACATGGTGTAAAAATAAGGGCCTTGTTATGACTCTGGGAACCATGCAAACAAATTAAACGTGGTTTAATATGCAGAGGGGAAAAGTAGGAACAGTTAGAACTTATTAAGGGGATCATGGGGTTCATTAGTGTGGAGTGGAGCTTATCAGAAGAGGCTTTCACAATCTAATTAAACCCCATCAAGCACATGCATTTGATTAGTAGCAGTCCATTCTGAGTTTAAACATCAACCTTAATTAACCCACAATTAACGTGTTTGCTCAAAAAAAGATCACAATATTAAAGAAAATAAATGGAGCAATAAATGTATGTGACATGGTACAACCCTTGGTACCATGTCATTTTTTTCATTTTTCTAAGTGGATATTAGAAAAAATGTTGCATGACAGTATATTACAAATGAAAAACTTTTAAATTAGGAAATATATGTTCATTTATTAGTTTTACAACTAACATAATGTATGACATCGGGAAGTTGCTGTAGTTATTTTGGCCTCTTTCTGCATCTCTAAAATAAGAGTAATTCTTAGAAAATGATCTGTTGAGGAGTCAATAAGTTTTTGCTGTAAAAACCTAAATCAATCAACAAACATATGAAATTAGAGAAATGCAGATAAAAACTACACTGAGATTCCATCTCATCCCAGTCAAAATGGCAATGATCAAGAATACAAGCAACAATACATGCTGGCAAAGATGTGGGGAGAAAGGTACACTCGTATATTGCTGGTGGGAATGCAAATTGGTGCAACCACTCTGGAAAGCAGTATGGAGAGTTCTCAGAAAACTTGGAATGGAACCACCATTTAACACACCTATCCCACTCCTAGGTTTATACCCAAAGAACTTAAAATCTGCATACTACGGTGATGCAGCCACATCAATGTTTATAGCACCTCAATTCATAATAGCTAAAGTATGGAACCAATCTAGGTGCCCTTTAACAGAAGAACGAATAAAGAAACTGTGGTATATATACACAATGAAATATTACTCAACCTTAAAGAAGAATGAAATGATGGCATTTGCAGGTAAGTAGATGGAACTGGAGTCCTTTATACTAAGTGAAATAAGCCAATCCCCAAAAAAACAAAAGGCCGAACGAATGTTTTCTTTGATATGTGGATGTTAATTCAAATAAGGGTGAAGGGAAGAATAGAGGTATTTTAGACTAAGACAGAGGGTAGTAAAGGGAGGGGAGAGGGGAGAGGGGTAGGAATGATAACAGAATGAATTAGACATTATTACCCTATGTACATATATGACTACACAACCGGTGTGATCTACATCGTATACAACCAAAGGAGAAGTTATACTCCATTCATGTACGATGTGCTAGAATGCAGTCTACCATCAAGTATAACAAATGATGGCAAATGAAAACATTTAAAAACTAAAAAGAACCACAATAATGGGCTGGGGATCAGTGGTAAAGTACTTGCCAAGGACGAGGCCCTGGATTCGATCCCACCACCATAAAACACACACACACCTAAGATTTGAAATTTTTCAGATCACGCAATCTCCATCACAGCTCCTCTTTACAGCAGCTGTGATGTGAAAACAGCCACAGACAATATGTAAACACATGAGCTTGGCTGAATCCAAACAAAATCTATTTACAGACACAGAAATCTGAATTTCATAAAATTTTCATGTGTCATCCAATAGTATTCCTTTGATTGTTTTCTGACCATTTAAAGGTATAAAAACTCCTAGCTTGCAAGCTCCACAGAAGCAAGAAGGGACCAGATTCCATCCACAATGTGCTGACCCCTATGTTAGTATATGCCAGTATGTAAGTGGTACACCAGTACCCAACCCCACTTCCCAAGCAAAACAGGGACATAATCAATTAAATGAACATACTCAAATAAATAAGTCCCTCTCAAAAAAAACTCATGTAATCAAAACGACTTCACTTGCAATGTATGGCCTGAGTCACAAATCCCCTTCCACCAAAATATGATCATCCTTCAGTATCCCAAGGGTTTGGTTCAAAGAATCTTGCCATGGTTTATATGTGAGTTGTCCCCCAAAAGTACATGTGTGAGAAAAATTAAGAATATTTAGAGGTGAAATGATTGGGTTATGAAAGCCTTAACCCAAGCAGTGAATTAATCCCCTGATAGGGATTAACTGGGAGAAACTGAAGGAAGGCAGGGTATGGCTGGAGAAGAGAGGTCACTGGAAGCATGCCTTTGGGGTATATATTTTGTCCCTGGCAAGTAGAGTGTGTGCCTCTGTCTCTTTCTGTTACCGCCCACCCACACACACTTCCCGGTGAAATGTCCTGAACTGCCTTCCTCTGCCACACCCTTCCACCTTGATGTTTTGCCCCACCTCTGGCCCAGAGCAATGGAGTTGGCCGTCTGTGGACCGAGACCTCTGAAACTGTGAGCAACAAACTTTTCCTCCTCTAAAATTATTCTTGTCAGGTCTTTTGATCACAGCAGTGAAACAGATGACTAAAACAGAAATAGGTACCGAGAAGTGGGGTCATTGCTATGACTAATATGGCAATGTGATTCAGAAGCTTTTGGAGACTTTTGAAATGTGTGGAAGGAATTTTAAAAAGTTTCGCAATGCAAGCTGGAAAAGCTTTAGAATGTTTTAAGTGTACATTAATGGGCAGTTCTGGTGGGAGTTCAGAAGATCAGAATGCCAATAGGTTCATGGACAGTAAAGACTGGGTTCGTGAGATTTCACAGAAAAAGGAGGACTCTATAGGAAATTGACCTAGAGGCCCTCAGTGTTAAATTCTGGCTGAAAAGTTGTCTACATTTTGCCCATGTCCTGAAACTTTTTGTGAGGCTCAATTTAAAGGTGACAGACTAATTTGGATGAGGAACTTTCAATGCCACACAGCCTTCAGTCAGTAGCATGGGTATTGCTAGCAGCTTTTAGCCAAGTTTATTGTGAAATTCAGGACTGATTTGAAAGCAAAGCAGAAAGATTTCAAAAACTTCAAGTCTGTCCAGAAAACTTAGAGTGTAACTAGGGCTAAGAAAGGTGTGGTTGTTAAAAAGAATACAGCCACTAAAGAGATACTGCTAAGTACTTTACTCAGAAAAAACAGGAAAGATGGCTTGAGGGCATCTCAGAAATTGGCAAAACCATACCCATCTCAGGCTCAAGGGTGTAAAAGTAAAAATTCTTTTGAGAAAAGACCATGGGGCACTCTACTCGCACCAGAGGACCTAAGAAGTTGTTTCACCATGCTCAGCCACCCAGGCATTCAGAAGCTGCTACAGCCAGGGTTCCTGGAGGATTGGCTACAACTTAAGATGGTGGTAGAGTTTGGCATCAACCACGTGGTGCTAATTCTGTAGGAATGCAGGATGCTGAAGTTAGGGGGTCATGAAGATTTTTACCAAGATTTCAAAGGAGGGTCTGGAAGGACAGGCAAAGTGCAGCAGGGTTGGAGTCCCTGTGGGCAGCCCCTGAGAAGGCAATGTGTGGAGATATGAGAAGGAAGTTGAAACTACAGTAGAGACGCTCAAGATTAAGAAATGCCAGTACCATGAAATAACAGCTGAGGAAAGTTGCAGGAATTGAGCAGAGAAGCCGACAGAAAGGCCATGTAGAATGCCACTAGCGAGGCCACTGAAGCAGAGCTACACAAGCCCCTTGGAGAAAACAGCAGGAGGCCACATGCCCTGGATACAGGATGTGGCGCTTACAGGACTATTTGCCCAGGTAGATTTCAGTCTTGCTTTGGTCCCATCACTTCTTTCTGTACACAAATTTTTTCCCTTTTGGGATGAACATGTTTACTCTGTTCCTTTATATACTGCATATACAACACTTGCCTTTGAATTTTACAGGGATTCACACTGAGAGTCTTCCCTAAGACTCAGAGGAGACTTTGGACTTGAACTTTTGGGCAATCCTGGAACTCATAAGACTATGGGGACTCTTGGAAATGGACTAAATATATTTTGCATTTTGAGATGGGGATGAGCTTTGGGAAACCAGGAGCAGAATATGATGGTTTAGATATAAGATGCCCCCCAAAAGCTCATGTGTGAGACAATGTAATAAAGTCTAGAGGTGGGTTATGAGAGCCTTAACCTAATCAGTGAATTAATCCCTAAGATGGACTGACTGGGTGGTAACTGAAGGCAAGGAGGGTAGAGGATGGAGAAGGTAGGTCATTGGGGCATGCCTTTGGGGTATATATTTTGTCCCTGGCAAATGAAATGTCCTCTATCTCTCGCCTTCCTAGTTGCCAAATTCTGAGCTGCTTCCCTCTGCCACACCCTTCTGACATGATGTTCTACCTCACCTCTGATCCAGGGCAATGGAGTAGCCATCAGTGGACTGAGATGTCCAACACCATGAAAGATAAATAAACTTTTCCTCCTCTAAAATTGTTACTGTCAGGTCTTTGGATCACAGCAGTGAAAAAGCTGATTAAAACAAACCCTGTGAGTACCAAAACCTGATGATGCCTAATTCCCTTATCTAAAGGATATAGTACTTGCACATAATCTAAAGCAATAGTCATATTGTATTGTTCAGGGAATAATAAAAGGTGCTTATATGATTGTTAGCACTAAAAGACCGGGCAGGATGCAAACCTCACAAATCATCTCAACTGTTTATTCAGGAAGGGGATGGAGAGATGAAATGGCACCAGTGAACCCACTTTCCTGGTGGGAAATGAGCCACTGAACAAAAAAAGGGACTGGGTTTATATAGGTTATTTTGAGGGGTGGTCTAGTGAGCCTATCAGTTTGGGCACTCAGGGAACAGGTTTGTGAGAATTTAAAATTTTGTTTTTACTGGGCAATATTTTTACCTGGAAAAGAATGGAGGGTCTGGGTTCAGTGTTCTGTGTTTATCTCTTTCCCTTCAGGGTCCCATTGTGCTGTCACTGGGAAAGGATTTATCTGGGGAAGAATCAATGCTTTGGCTTCCTTCGAGGGACTGTCTGTCATTAGAAAGGAATGCACTGAGAAAGCTATCGAGGTATGGCTTTCTTTTTCACTCCTTCTTTTCAGGACTTACTGTGTTGGAGTTTTTTCATTTTCCATATCTAATAATGATCAGAATAGATGTAATTTTTTTTTCAAATATTTCTGATCCAAAGTTAGTAGGATCTACAGATGCAGAACCCACAGAAATGGAGACTCAACTATAATACTGCCTCTTCTTATTTTCACACTTTTGCAGATTTCATTATTGGAGCCAATTCTTTACCTTCCATGTATATGCATATTTTGTATGCTTTCCACTAACGCAGGGGGTGCATTTCTCTATCCTTTGACTTAGGGCTTAGCCATGTGTCTTCCCTCAGACATCAGTATATTAGAAAATTTGATGCAATCAGAGATTGAAAATGCACAAGCATAGCTCCGCTTGTTCTCCTACACCTCTACATCGCCGTGAGAACATTTCCTAGTGAGCATGCATCCTCCAAGACCAAAGCCTATAGGCTTCAATGTGGAACAGTCTTCTGAGCTCATCAACTACTGCTCTGGGACAACAAATTACATGTGGTGCAGACTCTAAAACCCTCAATTCTCCCCATCTCCTGGTGTTCACACCAGTGTTGTAGGCTCCCCTGAGTGTAGACAGGCCTATGACTTGCTTCTAACCAGGAGTATGCAGCCAAGATGACAGGATGTCACTTTCATGGATACATTATGTAAGATTATAACTTTGATCTTGCTAACGCACTCTCTTGCCTTCTCAGCTGGCAAGCATTAATGAGGTAGACTACCACACTGCAGCAAGGGATTGAGGTCAGCCAATGATGAAGAGCCAGCAAGGAAAGGAGACCCTCAGTTCACTGGCCACAGAAAAATCTGAATCCTTGCATATAACATGATTATGTTAAATTTATTCCAGTTTCCTCCTCTTTCCATCCTTCCCCGCTCCCTTTCTCCATTTCTCTTTCTCCCTCCCTCCCCATCCTTCTCTCTCTCTCTCTCTCTCTCTCTCTCTCTCTCTCTCTCTCTCTCTCTCTCTCTCTCTGTCTCATTTTCTCCCTCCTTACCCACGATCATCCCTATATATCCAACCCCCCCCTCCTTCTTTCAACCCCTGACTTTATGAGTCTGGCTTATTTCACTTATGATGTTCTACAGTTCCATCCATTTACCAGCAAATGATGTGATTTCATTCTTCTTTACGGTTGAGTAAAACTCATTGTGTATCCACACCACATTTTCTTAATCCATTCATCTGCTGATGGCGTCTGGTGGTTCCATAGCTTGGCGATTGTGAATTGTGCTGCCAAACACATTGAAGTGTCTATATCACTATACTATGCTGATCTCAGTTCTTTTGGAAAATCATGTTATATGCTATATGAATGTCACCAGAGGGAATTTCACCTTTATGTATATATAGAAAGCATCAATCAGAAATAAATAAAGGAGCAAAAGGAAGATCAGTAGAGCAGAGGAGAACATGGGAAGAACAGGGGAGGAAACTTAGGGGAATAGGGATTAAAATTAAATTCCTTGGGACTGGGGTTGTGGTTCAGTGGTAAAGTGCTCACCTAGCACATGCGAGGCACTGGATTCAATCCTCAGCACCACAAAAGAATAAATTTAAAACAATAACAGCAGATGGAATAAAAATTTTTTTAAATTTCTTGCATGTTATGATTTTTGTCAAAATGAACCCAACTACTATGTATAACTATAAGGCTCTAATTTTAAAAAAAATCTGAGTCTTTCTGATAATCATGTGAGCCTGGGTCTGGATGGTTCCCCAGTCTTTTGAGTTGAGACCCCATCCCTGGTCAATACCTTGACTGTAACTTTGTGAGCAATTCTGAAGCAGAGAACCCATCTGAGCTGTGCCCAGATTCCTGCCCTCCAGGAGCATACAGAGGGAGCTGGCACTAGTCAGTACCCCAGGCACATCCTGGAGAAGTACTGTGCGGACTGGTACCGCACAACTCCACACTTCTACACAGGACAGAAACAGACTTCCTTTTGCATGCTGTCATTTTTACTATTTTGTTGTTGTTACTTGCAATTCAATATAATACTAATAATGAAGAATATAATATTTGTAGTTTGGTGTTTCTTTCTCCCTTTTTCTTTTCTGAAGATGAAAGGGCCTGAGAAAGAATACCAGAGAGGTGTAAAAAGGAACTCCTGTCTTCACCTGGGTTCTCTCGGCTATGGAACTGCAGGCAAAGGTTAAGTGCCGATGGCTATTTACAGGTGTAATCTCATGATTCTCACGGTGAGAATGAAGCAAAAGGATGTGGAACAAGGGAGGATGAGATCAACTGGAGGTGATGTGTCACCACACTGATCCCCACTGCACAATTAGTCTGAAAGGAGAGAACAGGTTGCTTGGGGCATCTTCAGATAGGCTCCACATGCTGAGAGCAGTCGACAGGAGGAGGAAGGAGAGAAAACGTATGTTTTTCCCCTCCTCAGATGGTAAACATTCTCCCCTCGGACAATCAACTTCCTCGCTCTTCTGCATTGAATCATCTGGCTCCTTCAATACCGTGCCAGAGTTCAAACCCTGTGGTGTTGTGTCTCCTTCAATCTCAGAAGTGGAGAGCTGAGTTGGAGATTCTAAGATCTGTGGCTGCTACGTATGATTTGTACCAGCAGCTGTAGAGGACGACCCAGAACCTCCAAGCAAGTGACCATCTAACTTCAGAAAGAAGATGCCTCAAAAGTTGGCCAGGACCACCAGAGTTTTCTTCTCTAGCCATGCCTGCAAATCGGACCTCAGACGTGCCTAAACCCTATCAAACATCTCAAAGCTGACATCTGCAGTACCCAACATGACAGGCCCCTCTGCCTATGAATGTGGTCCTGTCAGCTTTCGTTGCTTGGTGTCCATGCCGAGGGCCCATATTCAGCTCTCTCCTTGCAGCTCATAGATAGTACCCTCATCTACAGTCAAGATTAGAATAAGGGACTGGGGTCGTGGCTCAGCAGCAGAGCACTCACCCAGCATGTGTGAGTCACTGGATTCGATCCTCAGTACTGCATAAAAATTTTTTTTAGAAATTTAAAAATTAGCAAAACTCTTTTTTAAAAAAGATTAGAATTTTAAAAAGACTGAAAATGGGCAAGGCCCTGATAACCTTAAACTGATCAACATTCCAAATCTGAGCAAAGATGACACTGAATCATTTTTATTGTTTTTATTCCCTATGGGCAGAGCTACCTGTCTCTGATGTTTGGTGTGTCTGCCTCTTAGAGCATTGCAATTTGGGTATAAATTTAAATTCCAGACTGGTTGATGGCTAGGGTGGCACAACCGAGAGGCAGTCAGGCTAGTATTCATGGTCAGTTCTGTGGTATGGGAAAGAGTCTTTACTGCATACAACAGAGACAGACACTTAAAAGAGGAAGGAGAGACACAACGTCCAGAAAATGAGCAATCTGTATTGCTTAACTTGCTGCATGGCTATCACAATTCACATTAGGTAAGATGTGGATCCATTCTGAGAGACAGCAGGGGGCTCTACCTTGAATGACAAAGTGCAGAACCTCACTGTTTTTCCCTCCAGAAGCAAGAATTTCAGGAAAATACTGCCATTCCATGAGACCTATTGCTTACATGATTATTCATGGCTGCGATTGGAAAGTTCCTGATTCATGTTCCATCTTCAGATACAAGACCTTTTAAAATGCAAACTTTCTTAGAAATATTTTTTTTAAATTTTAAATGATTTCTTTTCGTAGAATGAGGGAAATTAGTTGTTCCAGATAGCTCAAAGTTGGACAGCAAAATGGCAGGATTACTTTTTCCTTTTCTTCCCTAGGAATCTAAAAACATATCCTAGTCTCAGTTCAGTTGTGCACTGGTTTAGCTTGAACAAACCCTTAACTACTCTTAAAACTACTTGTAATCTCAGTTTCCTAGTCTTTTAAAAGGGGATCAAACTACTGCTACAGTATAATTTTTTGTTAAAAATATAATACTTGGGCTGGGGTTGTAGTGCAGTAGTAGAGCACTTGCCTAGCATGTGTGAGGCGCTGGGTTCAATCCTCAGCACCACATATAAATAAATGAAATAAAGGTCCATTGACAACTAAAAAAAATTTTTTCTTAAAAATGATACTTATGCAAATATAAAGTGAGTGTGCATTACAGATTAGTCAATTCATTAATTAATGAGCTAGTAAGTTTTGTGACTACTTCGAAGGATAATATGAAGAACAGAGTTAAAGGAATGCTAAAATAAATTTGCGAATAAATACAAAACTGGCTAACTTCTTACAAAACAATAAACTATAATAGTTGGGGTTATCTTTTTATACTGCTAAAAACCAAATGCACCTCTACTGAACAAAATTTACTTACATCCTTATAGAGAGGAGTTATTTACATTCCTTTCAGACAAGAATCATTTGCAATGCTATTAGTTTTTACAAGTTTAGTTCTATCCCTACAGAGCTATAAAGCACCTCAGCTAGGAGACAGCAGGGACAAACTACTTGCCCATAGGTCAAATATATCCTATAATCTGTGTTTGTACAATCCACAAAGAACGGCTTTTATATTTTTGAAGAGCTGTAATAAAGAAAAAAAAGGAAAAGAATATTCAATATATGTTATATATCTTGCACAACCTAAAATATTTACTATCTGGTGCTTTGCCAATAGTTTTCTCACCCCTGGAACAGTCAATTAATACTATGCATCCCTGCAGACTTGGATAAACCCTGGAAGATCTGCTCCAAAATATTTATACTAAGGAGAAGGAAAACCATCATTTATTTTGCCTTTTTTCAAGTTTTCAAGTTGGGTAATTTTTGCTGACATGTTCCATGTGATCTACCAGAACCATTAGGAGGGTCGATTCAGCTAATGAGGCAGTGACTGAGCTCTTAAGTGCCACATATGCATAAAGGGGCGCAGTGGACAAGCAAAGGTCAAGAGTTTTCAGAGGAAAATCACTCAGGGTCGGCTGGATTCTAATGGCATCTGTCTGACATTGACTCTCCAAAGACACTCAGCATCGTGAAGAGATGTGCACCCACCTCCACAGGGGATTCCGTCCCCTGTATCATCTTCAGTGACATCAGGGTTTATGAGAAAAGTCGCCCTTTCGTCCTTCAGGACTGGCCTGTCAATCATCAAACATGCTGGACCTTTTACTGACTTCTTGCCATGATTAACTGCTGTCTGCTTACATCAAGGTGGCACTGTCCTCTCTCACCCAGAGCCATCATAACCTCCTTGGAACAGTACACTTTTTCCTATGCAGGCCAAGACTTCCAAAGCCATTAATATGTTTTCTTTCAAATGAGGGTGATTAATAAAATTAAGCGACTCTTTCTGCTTGCCTGCTTCAAAATAAAACTCCTACTGATAATATATGAAAATGCATTCCAGCTTTATGAAATACACCATTTGTCTCCATTAGTTAGTTTCTTAGTATCTATTGACCTCCCACTGGGTATGAAACATTGTGCCACATAGTCTAGCAGATGGAGAAATACGAAGGAGATCCCATCAATGTCCCTAAAAAGCTTAAAATCTATTTAGAGGAGTATAAAGCATACAACTCCAAGGACAAACCCCCTGAAATGCAAAATACAAAGCAGGGTGAAAACAGTGCGTAGAATCAGAACAGCTCATGTTCGTGATTCCACGAAGCATCAAAGAGGGGTGTCCCGTCTTACACATATTTTTGCAAACATTCATCACCGCCATTAAAAATCAAAGTATTTCGCATAAAACTGAGATTTTATGAGTCTTCTTTAAAAGCCTGATCAGCTGCCAGGGGCGGTGGCACATGCCTATAATCCCAGCAACTCAGAAGGCTGAGACAGGAGGATTGAGAGTTCAAAGCCAGCCCCAGCAAAAGCAAGGCACTGGGCAACTCAGTGAGACCCTGTCCCTAAATAAAATACAAAATAGGGCTGGGGATGTGGCTCAGTGTCCAGTACCCCTGAGTTCAATCCCCATTACCAAAAACAAAAACAAAAAACTGATAAACTGGCAAAACTGAACCCACCTTCCTGCATGGCAACATCAATTATATTACCTCTCAAAGTGTGGATCAGGAAACCAGCAGCTACACCACCCCAGAGGTGGTAAGAAATGCAGAATGTTAGGCACTGCTGGAGACCCAAAGCCCAGAGACAAGATGCCCCTCTCAGTCGCATGCCTATTAAGGTCCAGGACACACTGAGCTACACTGGATAAGGCCTGTAGCTGGCCTCCAGATTGGTAGGGTCCTCCTATCCCCATCTTCCCTCACAGTGACATGACCTGCCTGGTCTGTGTCAATATTCCAGTTTTCCAACCCTAGTCCAAACCCTTAGTCTACCACCCAAAGCTATCTGAAATTATATTTTGAAACTTCCTCTCAACACCCTCCAACACAAATTCTTAAAAAAAAAAAAAAAAAACAGCTTTCACTAACCCTCTACCACACCTTTCCTGCCATCACTTCCCGGATCATTCTTCTCACTCCAAGTGACCTTTCCTCAAGGCCCTAGGCCTGACACAGCAGGAGTTGGTAAGTGAGTATTCTAGTCACCTGCCCATTCATTCACATTTGCAAGTGTGTATGCAGACTGCTTGCGTTTCCTTTTTTTTTTTTTTTTTTTTTGGTATTGGGGATTGAACCTAGGGGCGCTTAAAAACTGAACCACATCCCCAGCCCTTTTAATTTTTTATTTTTAGACAAGGTATCACTAAGTTGCTTAGGGTCTCACTAAGTTGCTGAGGCTGGCTTTGAACTTGTGATCCTCCTGCCTCAGCCTCCTGAGTGACTGGAAATTACTGGAGTGCACCAGAGAGCCTGGTCTGCTTGCATTTCTAATTGTGGAACTCTTGAATGTCTGTTTGGCACATGTTTGTACTCCTAGCACCCAGCACAGTGCCTGGCACGTGGTGGTGTCTGCCTAAATAACAACCAGAGCGTCGTCAATGAATAATGGTATTTATTTAGGAAGAGCACAGCAGAGCGCTGCAGTGGGAATAGTGTGCACCATAAACCTCAGATGTATTCCAAGAGACTGACCCAAGAGGAGATTTTTAAAGAAAACAGGGAGAGATTCATATAAGCTGCTTGGATACAAAGTTTCTGAGTCTTAGGGCTCTGAGGAGGAAGCTGGTTTCAGCTTAGGAGGAGAGGCACTATTGCTGGGCAGGTGTTCTATAAAGACCTTCTTGTCTGAACTGCAGCAGTCTTCAAGAATTATAAATTTAAGAAATCCCAAGAATTATAAATTTAAGAAATCCATGCATTGTATGTACCCATGCATGGGCACAGCATGAACTATAAATTTAAGAAATCCATGTTCTTGAGAGGCGTGCAAAGCATGGGTACATGTAGAACGAGAAGGCATTTCTCATGGGCCTTCAGCAAGAGCTTCAGTAAATACGTCTCTCAGACAGCCAGGCATGGGCCCTTCCCCTTCATTATTTCCCAGAGCTAATTTCATCTGAGTCTGACAAAAATGGTTTCGTCTTGACATCTGCAACTTTGGCATGCAACAATAAAAGCACATATGTAGGAAAAGAGCAGCCCCTGAGTAGAGGAAAGACCCACAAAAGCCACCACTAGCTAAGCACACGTGGGGTCCTAGGTTTGACACCCAGTGCAGCAAAAATCAATAATCAGTAAATAAAGCCAAAACTTCAGGGGGCAAATCTTTATGATCTGCTAGGTGTTGTGCTAGGCCCTGGGAAAGTAAGACTTCACCCCTAGTCTTAAGGAATACATCTGGAGAGCCGGATGGATAGGCCATAATTGCAACACAAGAGAATTAAAGCTACAGAAGTTTAACCATTATCGATTGCTTTAATAAGCCTGCATAACAAAATGCAAACCTCAGCAGTGTGCAGTAATTATCACCTGTCATTCACGAATCTGGGTGCTCAGCCCAGAAGCAGTGCTGTCCTCAGCTGGATCTGATCACCTATCTGGGAGTCGGCGGGTGAGGTGTTCACGGCTGGAAACACTGGCTTATCTCCACGTGTCTCTCATCTGCCACCAGATCAGCTTGGGCATTTTCATGGTGAAGGCAAATGTGTAATTTTTTTTTTTTTCTTTTACTTCAGAATGTTGAAATTTTACTTTTCTTCTGATAAGACAAAATCGTTTCCCAGAGGATTTAGCATCACCTGTGTGTGATACCGGTACTACCATCTGCCTCTCTTCACCTGGCAATTTTCCTGATGAGGACTGTTATGGTTTGGATGTGAGGTGCCCTCCAAAAGCTCACGTGTGAGACCATGCAGGAAGGTTCAGAGGAGAAATGATTGGGTTGTGAGAGTCTCAGCCCAATCTGTGAATTATTCCCTGATGGGATTAATTTAAGTAGCAGGGTGTAGCTGGAGGAGGTGGGAACTGGGACATGGCTTTGGGGTATATGTTTTGTATCTGGAGAATGGAGTCTCTCTCTGCTTCCTGATCACTGTGATGTGAGCTGCTTCCCTCTAACACCCTCTCCTGCCATGATGTCCTGCTCACCTTGAGCCCTGAGGAATGGAGCCAGCCTTCTATGGAATAAGACCTCCAAAACCGTGAGCCCTCAAAAAACCTTCTCCTCCTCTATAATAGTGCTGGTCAGATCATTTAGTCACAACAGCAAAGAAAAGCTGACTAACACAAGGACCTTGGCTGTGTACCCTGGAGCAGGCTGCAGACATGCAAAGCAAGGAGTTAAAGAAGGGACCCACTGCTGTGCTAAGCTTCTGGAGACTCACACCAACCAGAACCCTACTTGGAGGGAATTCCATCAGGACTGTAAAGAATGCTTGGGGTATCACCGTGCAGGACTCGGAACTAGCAGAAACATTCCCTGGTTTTTCAAGATTTTCTGTCTCACCTCTGCTAACATCTCCTTGACAGAAGAAAGTCATGTGAGGATGCAGAAACAAGGAGGAAGAAAATAAAGCTTTTTCCTACCAGAAGGAGCTTCTAACTCATAGGGCAAGTGGGCACCGAGAGGGGAAGGGCTCAAGAGCTGGGCCATGCAATCTACCTGAGAGTTATGGAAACAGTGCTATAGGCAGAGACTTAAAATTAAATATCTAAACACAGGTTATTCTATTCCACAAGCCCAAGATCACTTTTTGTTTGTTTGTTTGGAGGTGGTACCTGGGATTGAACCCAGGAGTACTTTACCACTGAGCCATGTCCCCAGCCCTTTATATTTTTTATTTTGAGACAGGGTCTCACTAAGTTGCTGAGGCTGTCCTCAAACTTGTGATTTTCCTTCCTCAGCCTCCTGAGTCACTGGAATGACAGGTGGGCACCACCATGCCCAGCTCCAAGATTACTTTTTCTAATTGCCATCTAGACCACTGCCATAGAAAGCTATGATACAATAATTTTTAAAATAACAAAATTTTTGAGTCCTTTCAATGTGCCAGATCCTATGCTAGGCACTTCACATGGACTAACACATCTTTCCTTTTCAGAAATCTAAGACATTCATATTATAAAGAAACAGAGGATCTGAGAAGTTGGATAACTTTCTCAAGGCTGCACAGCAAGAACTCAAACCCTCTTTGGTTTTCCTCAGTCCCATCATAGAAATTAAAGTTATGCCCATCATTCTGTCTTCCTTTGCTTTACTGAAAGAGGTTACCTAATGGATTTCACATACAAATCATTTTTGGCCAATGTTGAGACCCAAGAATTAAAGTTTCAGTAAGTGAACCACCAGGAGTAAATTACAGTACAGGTCAGCCATGAAATTGCAGTTGTGTATTTTTAGGACCATTGTATACTAACAGACAAGGCCTATTTGTTTCCTTTTCCTGCAATATTGAATTCTGAAATTGCTTCCTTGGTTCAAAAAGTTCTGATGCCGTTTGTGTTATGTCAGTTGCAAAAACAAATTTAAGTAATCCTGAGGAATCTAATAATCATGTGTCAACCAAAGATGAGGGCCGCATTTTTCATCCTATGAATAATGCATTTTTAATGAAACCATTTCGCTTCTCAAGTTTAAAAACTATAGCCTACCTCTTCCTTGCTATCCCATTATTTTGTTCTGGGTGGTCATTTGCCTGCCTCTTCCAGCAACTGCAGGACACAGAGATGAGAGAAGCCCAGCTGACAGACGTGAGCACATGGGGTCCCTTGGTGTTCACCTGCTGTCAGAGAAAACTTTCCATCTTAAGAAATCCAACCCTCCCTGGGTGTAACCCATTTGATTTCGCTGCTGAAATATATAGTTTTCCATTTGTTCCAGGGATTGGCTCCTACTGATATCTAGCACGATGTAAAAAGCTTAAAAAAAAAAAAGAAAGAAAGAGAAGAAAAAAGTGAAGTCCTGCCTTAGCAATTCTGTCAGCATTCTCCAGAGGAACCTCTAAAATGGCCCACTTTTCAAAGTGATGGAACAACCAATGAGCCATTGAGTGATTCAGCTGGAAATAGAAAGTATCTTTAGGCATTTCCATAAGGTTAAAAGAAAAGAAGAAGCAGCAAGGGGAAGAGAGAAAGATAGGGGTTTTTATGCTTTCCATTAGGGATGGCAAAGGGTTTCACCTGACATGACGACTTCAGTCAGCCATCTCCAAGTAATGTCTGCCCGGAGTGTCCTATGGAGCAGAAGTGTGAGGTTCTATCTGGATGTGCTGTGGCATGTGCCGCAATCAACTAGCAATGTCTGCTTTGTTACATGAGGGGGAATGGTGGTCTGTGTGCTACCATGACCTCACTCCTCCAAAAGGTGCAAATGTTTAAAAGTTCATCTAGAGTTACCCAGTATGCTTCATATACTTGGAAAATTTTTAAAGTATTTTTTAATGCCCAGCATAACCAATGGCATTAAAGAATTACAGTAAATATCAGTATCCTTCCATAACGGGCCACTGTTGGGAAAAAGAAATCAATGGTTCCCTCCGGACAACCTACAAAATCTGTAACGTGATGACATATTGACAGTTCACACCCAAACACCATAAAACTGGCTTCACCCAAATGGATTTCTCTTTAAAAATAAATAGGTGCCCACAATAAGGAAAGAAAACTTCAGAACAATATCCCTGATGAACACAGATGCAAAAATTCTCAATAAAATTCTGACAAATAACATAAAAAAATATTAAAAAGATAGTGCACCGTGATCAAGTGGGGTTCATCCCTGGGATGCAAGGTTCATTCAACATACAGAAGTCAATAAATGTGACTCATCATATAAATAGACTTAAAGACAAGAATCACATGATTATCTCAATAGATGAAGAGAAAATATTTGACAAAATACAGCACCTCTTTATGTTCAAAACACTAGAAAAACTAGGGATAGTAGGAACATACCTTAACATTGTAAAAGCTATCTATGCTAAGTCCAAGGCCAACATCATTCTAAATATAGAAAAACTGAAAGCATTCTCTCTAAAAACTGGAACAAGACAGGGATACCCTCTTTCACCACTTCTATTCAACAGTGTCCTTGAAACTCTAGCCACAGCAATCAAACAGACAAAAGAAATTAAAGGGATACGAAAAGGAAAAGAAGAACTCAAACTATCACTATTTGCCGTCAACATGATTCTATATTTAGAAGATCCAAAAACTTTCACCAGAAAACTTCTAGGACTCATAAATGAATTCAGCAAAGTAGCAGGATATAAAATCAGTACCTGTAAATCAAATGCATTTCTATACATACGTGATGAATCCACTGTGAAAGAAATAGCCTCATTCACAATAGCCTCAAAAAAATTAAAATACTTGGGAATCAATCTAACAAAATAGGTGAAAGACCTCTACAATGAAAACAGAACACTAAAGAAAGAAATTAAAGAAGACCTTAGAAAATGAAAAGATCTCCTATGCTCTTGGACAGGCAGAATTAATATTGTCAAAATGGCTATACTGCCAAAAGTGTTATATAGAGTCAATGCAATTCCTATTAAAACCGCAATGACATTCTTCATGGAATTAGAAACGGCAAGCATGAAATTCATTTGGAAAAATAAGAGACCCAGAATAGCCAAGGCAAGTCTTAGCAAGAAAAGTGAAGCAGGAGGCATCACAATACCAGACCTTAGACTATACTACAGAGCCACAGTAACAAAATCAACATGGTATTGGCACCAAAATAGACATGTAGACCAATGGTACAAAATAGAAGACACAAAGACAAACCCACATAAACAGGGTTATCTCATACTAGACAAAGGCTCCAAAAACATACATTGGAGAAAAGATAGCCTCTTCAACAAATGGTGCTGGGAAAACTGGAAATCCATATGCAACAGAATGAAATTAAACCTCTATCTCTCACTCTGCACAAAACTCAACTCAAAATGGAACAAAGACAGGCTCTCAAACAGAGACCCAGTACCTAACAGAAGAAAAAATAGGCCCAAATCTTCATCATGTTGGCTTAGGACCTGACTTCATTAACAAGACTCCTAAAGTGCAAGAAGTAAAATTAAGAATCAATTAATGGGATAGATTCAAACTAAAAAGCTTCTGATCCGCAAAGGAAACAATCAATAACATGAAGAGAGAGCCTACAGAATGGGAAAAAATCTTTACCACACGCACCTCATATACAGCACTAATCTCCAGGATATATAAAGAACTCAAAAAAAAACACCAAAAAAGTAAATAACCCAATCAATAAATAGTCTAAGGAACTGAACAGACACTTCACAGAATATAATTGATCAACAAACATATAAAAAACTGTTCATCATCTCTTGCAATTGGAGAAATACCAATCAAAGCTACTCTAAGATTTCATCTCACTGCAGTCAGAATTGCAATTATTAAAAATACAAGCAATAGTAAGTGTTGGCAAGGATGTGGGGAAAAAGGTACACTCATACATTGCTGGTAGGACTGCAGACTGGTGCAACCCCTCTGGAAAGTAGTATGGAGATTCCTCAGAAAACCTAGATTGGAACCACCATTTGACCCAGCTATACCACTCCTCAGTTTATACTGAAAAGACTTAAATCAGCATACTACAGTGATGCAGTCACATCAATGTTTATAGCAGCTCAGTTCACAATAGCTAAACTGTGGAACTAACCCAGATGCCCTTCAACAGATGAATGGGTAAAGAAAATGTGGTACATAAACACAATGGAATATTACTCAGCCTTAAAGAAGAATGAAATTATGGCATTTGCAGGTAAACAGATGGAACTAGAGAATATCATGCTGAGTAAAATAAGCCAATCCCAAAAAACCAAAGGCTGAATGTTTTCTCTGATAATCAGATACTGATCCATAATGGGGGGTGGGTAGGGAAGAATGGAGGAACTTTGGATTGTGCAAAGGGGAGTGAGGGGAGGGATGGGGTGGTGGGGATTGGAAGGACAATAGAATGAGACAGACTTATTATCCCATATATATGTATGATTACACTACTGGTGTGACTCAGTACCATGCACAGCTAGAGGAATGAGAAGTTATGCTTTATTTGTGTATAATGTATCAAAATGCATTCTACTGTCATGTATAACCAATTAGAACAAATGTTCTTTAAAAAATTTTAAATCAAAAAATACAAATTACTGAACACTATATCACCATAAAATAATTACAAATAATTCATTCTCCATATCTTACATTTGGACTATGCATATGATTGGTAAATATATATAATATTATATATGTTTGATCAATATATAATACATATATGCCAAAAAATAGCTACTTCAATGATCTTTTTTTAGAACAAATTATATTCCATGATTTTATGTCAAAATGAATCCTATCATTATGTAGAACTAAAAAGAAACAATAAAACAAATAAACAGCTGGTCTTTCCTATTCTCACCCATAGTTTAGAAATCGAGTGCCATAAAATGACTACCCAGCCAAGTCTTTCCATTACCCTGGAATCAAATCAGTGACTTTTGGGTTTTTTTTTTTAATTTTTTCTTTTTAGGTATACATGACATTAGAATGCATTTTGGGATATTACACATACATGGGGTATAGCTTATTCTAATTAGGATCCGATTCTTGTGGTCATACATGATGCAGAGTTACCCCGGTCATTATTCAAATACGAGGATACAAAAGTTACGTCCAATTAATCCTACTGCCCCTCCTATTCCCCTTCCTCCTCCCTTCCCTTCATCCCCTTTGTCTAATCCAATGGACTTTTATTCTTCCTCTCCCCACCCTCCCTTGTGGGTTAGCATACACATATGGGAGAGAACATTTGGCCTTTGGTTTTCTGGGACTGGCTTACCTTCGAAAGATGGCTGGATAAAGAAACTGTGGTAGATATATACAATGGAATATGACTCAGCCATGAAGAATGAAATTACGGCATTTGCCAATAAATGCTTGGAACTGGAGAATATCTTGCTAAGTGAAATAAGCCAATCCCCCAAATCGACAATTTTTTGCTAAGCAGGCAACTCCGAGAGCTTTGTTCAATAAAAGCAGTGTGGCCCCACAGCCTGACTCCGAGGACCGCATCCAGCTCATTAGGCAGTCTGGTGCCTCATTAATCTCAAAAACAATCGTCGTTCCTTCAAGTTCATCCTACTCTACCGTCTGCCCCTTATCACCGTGCAGAGCCTTAGAAAGAGAAATCACCTTTATCGACTGAAAGCAGCAGAGACTGAGGAACAAATGGTATTTTGTTCATTAAACAAAGGTAGAGAGGTAATGAGGCCAGCCACTGCGGACCCGACCACCCTTGTCTTAACTGAAGTCTGTCAACAGGAAAATCCAAAAGCTCCAACTTCCTTCTCTTGGGTCCCTTTCCTGTTCTTTCCCTCCTTGTGTCTTCTTTCCTCTTGCCTCTTTTCTTCTTGCCCTTTGTTTGCCGTTTCCTTCCTTCCTTCCCGCATTCTCTTCTCATCTTGACTGCTTCAACCCCTTCCTTCCTCTTCTTCCTCTCCCCTTTTATCGTATCTTTTCTCTAAAAATGATCGCTAGTCCCCGAGACTTAGAGTTCACACAGTACATGTTAAGAGTCCTTCTCCACGTGGTCACGCTCCTAGCAATGCCCACGCCACGTTCTTAGGGGAGAAGGGATTTTGTTTCTGGTTGGGGGAGGGAGAAGTGGAGAGAGGACCGGGAGTGGACCACCCAGCCCTGCCCCTGGGCATGTGGCATCACCACTGCAGAAACAGTGAAGGAGAAACCCGTTCCCCAGAGTCCTAGAACTTCATCCAACACTCTGTGATAAACTCTGTGGCAGGAGGAAGGCTCGGAAGGAAAATAAATGTCAACCCTATTCCAGCTCATTTTTAAATAGGATTTGGAGGAAATGTTGCCCCATACATGGGTCACGTCTTGTTTCAGTCAGCGTTTTTGCTGCTGTGACTAAAAGAAATGACAAGAACAATTTTAAGGAGGACCAAGAGCTTATTTGGGGGCTCACGGTTTCAGAGGTCTCAGTCCACAGACGGCAGGCTCCATTCCTGGGGGCTTGAGAGGAGGCAGAACATCATGGCAGAAGAGTGTGGTGAAAGGAAGCGACTTACGTGATGATCAGGAAGCAGAGAGACACAAAGTTCAGCTCACCAGATATGTACCCTAGATGCCCCAGATGACCCACCTCCTCCAGTCACACCCTACCCGCTTCAGTTAATCCATATCAGGGGATTAATTCACTAACTGGGTTAAGGCTGTCGTAACCAGATCATTTCACCTCCAAACCTTCTTGCATTATCTCACACATGAACTTTTGGGGGACACCTCACATCCAAACCATAACACATCTACTGTGACCTGACTTTTAGCTCCACGAACTGCTCTCAGAAAACAACCCAGTGGATCGAGACCTATGCAGGCTCATTCTGCCTCAGTAGTAAATCAGTGGTCGGTAAAGGCTGAGAGCCTCAAAGTAGAAAATCCATGCAAGCCCACACCGTATGTCAGTCCCTCTTTCCTGTTTTCCTGCTGAGCCCTCAGTCTCTATAAGCCACATGTGACTTTCCTGAAAGATTCAGGATAAAACCTGAATGTGCATTTAACCTACTACTCAAATATCACCTTTATCAAAGGCTTACCAGATGGTAAGATTTTTCTGTAAATCACCCCTTTTAATTTTTAGAACTCTGACTTCCACTGAGTAGCTGTGGACACTGAGGTCCAGGTATGGCTCCACCCAAGGTCACACAACCAGGACATGCTGTATCCATAACTTGTTCCCCACAGCCAGCTCCAGAGGCCTGGCCCAGTCACTCCATTCCACCGTCTCCCTTTAAAAGCCAGCGCCTGTGTCTGTGTGTGGCTAAGTGAAGCCCTCCTAAGAGGGCTCCGTCCTCTCAGGCCCTACTGACGTTTCACTTTTCCTATGAAGCCTGTTCTAATGCTGACCTGAATGGACAGCTCCCCACGAAGAAGAACGGCTTGGCAAGCATTTATATTTTGTACTCAATCTCCATGTTATGTATATCATGCCGTGTTCCCAAGTAAACCATGAACTGCATGAGAAGCTCCTCCTACGTCAGAGCCACTGGGGAAACCTGCCAATTACAAATGGCCAGCCTCTAACCCTGGCCGAGTGAAATGACTTCTCCTGGGAGGGGACCAGGCATCTGTTTTAATCCATTTCACCACGCTCCTCTGAGGTACATCCAGGTGGATGAACAACTTCACGTTAACACCTTGAATGGACTTAAGCAATCCTCTTCCTAAACTGCAGATGGGGTCTAGTCACTGCCCGTCCCCCTCTACTTCCCATAGTTCCCACTAAAACCAGAGGTCTGGGTGGGCCCTTCTGTCCTCCTGTCTCCAAGACCCAGGACTCACCAGACCTCTGGAGTTTGCAAAGAGCCTGACTCAGGGACAGTACAGTCTTCTGGGGGAGGTAGAAGGCAGGACGCATGCAGACAGCACAAAGTTAAGCTGCTGAATGCTAGATGGAGGGATGTGTAAGATGCTCTCCAAACCCCGAGAAGGAGGTGAGGTTAGACTAAGGGATGAACTGACATGGTGGAGGATAAGACAGGGGGTGGCTGGAATTGATCTGGGAAGAGAGATGGAAGAGCATCTAGGAAAGCAAGGAATAGGACTCATAAAATCCCTGGCTTCTGTTTAAATAACCCCTATCCCACTGTTAGTAGAGAATTAGTTACCGATGATCACACAGCTATACAGCGCCACACTCCGCAGACGCAAAAAAAAAAAAATTCAGTCGAACTCTGCATCTTTTTTTGGCAGTACTGGGGTTTGAACCCAGGGTCTCTCCCACTAAATAAACAGCTGGTCTTTCCTATTCTCACCCATAGTTTAGAAATCAGTGCCATAAAATGACTACCCAGCCAAGTCTTTCCACTACCCTGAAATCAAATCAGTGACTTTTTGGGGCTTTTTAAATTTTTTCCTTTTAGATATACATGACATTAGAATTTTTTTGGCATATTACACATACATGGGGTATAGCTTATTCTAATTAGGATCCGATTCTTGTGGTCATACATGATGCAGAGTTACCCTGGTCATCATTCAAATACGAGGATACAAAAGTTACATCCAATTAATCCTACGGCCCCTCCTATTACCCTTCCTCCTCCCTTCCCTTCATGCCCCAGTCTTATTCTATTATTTTGAGACAGAGTCTCACTAAGTTGCCCAGGTTGGCCTCCAACTTGGGATCCTCCTGCCTCAGCCTCCCACGTTGCTGGGATTACAGGTAGGCACCACTGCTCCCAACTGAATTTTTTTTAAAAAGAAAACAAAATCCAAAGCCATGTGAACTATATGATCCCATTTGTAGGGACAGACAGATGGAAGGGAAAAAACCTGAAGGGAGGGAGACGGAGTAGACACACCGAGCAGACACATCTGGGATCAGAGGCAAGAATACCTCAGGAAATAGTACATGAAATACACTGAAAAGAAAAACAATGTTTTTTTTTTTTTTTTTTTTTTTACTTTTTTTTATTGTAAACAACTGGGATACATGTTGTTTCTCTGTTTGTACATGGAGTCAAAGGCATACCATTTGTGTAATCATAAATCTACATAGAGTAATGTTGTTTGATTCATTCTGTTATTTTTCCCTTCCCCCCACCCCTCCCACCCTTCTCTTCCCTCTATACAGTACTTCCTTCCTCCATTCTTGCCCCCCTCCCTAACCCTAACTCTAACCAACACTAACCCTTCCCTCCCCCCATTATGTATCATCATCCACTTGTTAGCGGTATCATTCGTCCTTTGGCTTTTTGAGATTGGCTTATCTCACTTAGCATGATATTCTCCAATTTCATCCATTTGCCTGCAAATGCCATAATTTTATCATTCTTTATGGCAGAGTAATATTCCATTGTATATATATACCACAGTTTCTTTATCCATTCATCAATTGAGGGACATCTAGGTTGGTTCCACAGTCTGGCTATTGTGAATTGAGCAGCTATGAACATTGATGTGGCTGTATCTCTGTAGTATGCTGATTTTAAGTCCTTTGGGTATAGGCCAAGGAGTGGAATAGCTTGGTCAAATGGTGGTTCCATTCCAAGTTTTCTAAGGAATCTCCACACTGCTTTCCAGAGTGGCTGCGCTAATTTGCAGCCCCACCAGCAATGTATGAGCGTACCTTTCTCCCCACATCCTCGCTAACACCTGTTGTTGCTCATATTCTTGATAATCGCCATTCTAATTGGGGTGAGATGGAATCTTAGGGCAGTTTTCACTTGCATTTCTCTTATTACTAGAGATGTTGAACATTTTTCCATATGTTTGTTGATGGCTTGTAGATCATCTGTGAAATGTCTATTCATTTCCTTAGCCCATTTGTCGATTGGATTATTTGTATTCTTGGTGTAGAGTTTTTTGAGTTCTTTATAGATTCTGGAGATTAGTGCTCTATCTAAAGTATGATTGCCAAAGATATTCTCCCACTCTGTAGGCTCTTTCTTCACATTGCTGATAGTTTCCTTTGCTGAGAGAAAGCTTTTTAGTTTGAATCTATCCCAGTTATTGATTCTTGCTTTTATTTCTTGTGCTATGGGAGTCCTGTTGAGGAAGTCTGGTCCTAAGCCGACATGTTGAAGATCTGGACCTACTTTTTCTTCTATAATCTGCAGGGTCTCTGGTCTGATTCCGAGGTCCTTGATCCATTGTGAGTTTAGTTTGTGCATGGTGAGAGATATGGGTTTAGTTTCATTCTGTTGCATATGGATTTCCAATTCTCCCAGCATCATTTGATGAACAGGCTATCTTTTCTCCATTGCATATTTTTGGCACCTTTGTCTAGTATGAGAAAATTGTATTTATTTTGGTTTGTGTCCCTGTCCTCTATTCTGTACCATTGATCTACCTTTCTATTTTGGTACCAATACCATGCCGTTTTTGTTACTATTGCTTTGTAGTAGAGTTGAAGATCTGGTATTGCAATACCCCCTGTTTCACTCTTCCTGCTAAGGATTGCTTTAGCTATTCTGGGTTTCATATTCTTCCAGATGAATTTCATAATTGCTTGCTCTATTTCTGTAAGGTACCTCATTGGGATTTTAATTGGAATTGCATTGAATCTGTATAGCACTTTAGGTAGTATGGCCATTTTGACAATATTAATTCTGCCTATCCAAGAACATGGAAGATCTTTCCAACTTCTAAGGTGTTCTTTAATTTCTTTCTTTAGTGTTCTGTAGTTCTCATTGTAGAGGTCTTTCACCTCTTTTGTGAGATTGATTCCCAAGTATTTTATTTTTTTCGAGGCTATTGTGAATGGGGTAGTTTTCCTAATTTCTCCTTCTGAACATTCATCACTTATGTATAAAAATGCGTTGGATTTATGAGCATTGATCTTGTAACCTGCTACTTTACTGAATTCACTTATGAGTTCTAAGAGTTTTCTGGTGGAATTTCCAGGTTCCTCTAAATATATAATCATGCCATCAGCGAACAGGGATAGTTTGAGTTCTTCTTTTCCAATTCGTATCCCTTTAATTTCTTTGGTTTGTCTAATTGCTCTGGCTAGAGTCTCAAGAACGATGTTGAATAGAAGTGGTGAAAGAGGGCATCCCTGCCTTGTTCCAGTTTTTATGGGGAATGCTTTCAGTTTTTCACCATTTAGAATGATATTAGCCATGGGCTTAGCGTAGTTGGCCTTTACAATGTTAAGGAATGTTCCCACTATCCCTATTTTTTCTAGTGTTTTGAGCATGAACGGGTGCTGTATTTTATCAAATGCTTTTTCTGCAACTATTGAAATAATCATGTGATTCTTGACTTTAAGTCTATTGATATGGTGAATGACATTTATTGATTTCTGGATGTTGAACCAACCTTGCATCCCTGGGATGAAACCCACTTGATCATGGTGCACTATCTTTTTAATATGTTTTTGTATGCGATTTGCTAAAATTTTGTTGAGAATTTTTGCGTCAATGTTCATTAAGGATATTGGTCTGAAATTTTCTTTCCTTGATGAGTCTCTGTCTGGTTTAGGTATCAGTGTGATATTGGCTTCATAGAATGAGTTTGGGAGGGTTCCCTCCTCTTCTATTTTATGGAATACTTTGAGAAGTATTGGAATGAGCTCTTCTTTAAAGGTTTTGTAGAACTCGGCTGAGAACCCATCTGGTCCCAGACTTTTCTTTGTTGGTAGGTTTTTGATGACTTCTTCTATTTCAGTACTTGAAATTGGTCTATTTAAATTGTGTATGTCCTCCTCGTTCAGTTTAGGCAATTCATATGTCTCTAGAAATCTGCTGATGTCTTCGAAATTTTCTATTTTGTTGGAGTATAGATTTTCAAAATAGCTTCTAATTATGTTTTGTATTTCAATCCTGTCTGTTGTGATATTTCCTTGTTCATTCCAAATTTTAGTGATTTGGGTTTTCTCTCATCTCATCTTTGTTAGTGTGGCTAAAGGTTTATCAATTTTGTTTATTTTTTCGAAGAACCAACTATTTATTTTGTCAATTTTTTGTATTGTTTCTTTTGTTTCAATTTCATTGATTTCAGCTCTGAGTTTAACTATTTCCTGTCTTCTTCTACTTTTGGTGCTGGTCTTTTCTTTTTCTAGGGCTTTGAGCTGTAGTATTAGGTCATTTATTTGTTGAGTTTTACTTCTTTTATTAAATGCACTCCATGAAATAAATTTCCCTCTAAGTACTGCTTTCATAGTGTCCCAGAGATTTTGATATGATGTTTCTTTGTTCTCATTTACCTCTAAGAATTTTTTAATTTACTTCCTAATATCTTCTGTTATCCATTCATCATATAATAGCATATTGTTTAATCTCCAGATGTTGGAATAGTTTCTGTGTTTTACTCTTTCATTTATTTCTAACTTCAATCCATTATGATCTGATAGAATACATGCTAGTGTCTCTATCTTCTTGTATTTGCTAACATTAGCTTTGTGGCATAATATATGGTCTATTTTAGAGAAGGATCCATGTGCTGCTGAGAAGAAAGTGTATTCGCTCTTGGTTGGATGGTATATTCTATAAATGTCCGTTAAGCCTAAATTATTGATTGCGTTATTGAGATCTATGGTTTCTTTGTTCAATTTTTATCTGGAAGATCTGTCCAGTGGTGAGAGAGGCGTGTTAAAATCACCTAGTATTATTGTGTTATGGTCTATTTGGTTTCTGAAATTGAGAAGGATTTGTTTGACATACATGGATGAGCCACTGTTTGGGGCATAGATGTTTATGATTGTTATATCTTGCTGATTTATGCTTCCCTTAAGCAGTATGAAATGACCTTCTTTATCCCTTCTGACTAACTTTGGCTTGAAGTCCACATTTTCTGAAATGAGGATGGATACTCCATGTGCATGGTGTTTTTCCCCATCCTTTCACCCTTAGTCTATGGGTATCTTTTTCTATGAGGTGAGTCTCTTGTAGGCAACATATTGCTGGATCTTTCTTTTTAATCCAATCTGCCAGTCTATGTCTTTTGATTGATGAATTCAGGCCATTAACATTCAGGTATATTATCGAGATATGATTTGGTTTCCCGGTCATTTGGTTCATTTTTTAAATTTTATTTATTTATTTATTTATTTATTTATTTATTTATTTATTTATTTGACACTACTTGGTTCCTCCTTTATTTGACAATTCCTTTAGGATAATTCCTCCCTTTGCTGATTTGCTTCTTTGTTTTTCATCTCTTCCTTGTGGAATATTTTGCTGAGAATGTTCTGTAGTGCGGGCTTTCTTTTTGTAAATTCTTTTAGCTTTTGTTTATCATGGAAGGATTTTATTTCATCGTCAAATTTGAAGGTAAGTTTTGCTGGGTATAAGATTCTTGGTTGGCATCCATTTTCTTTCGGGGCTTGAAAAATGTTGTTCCAGGCCCTTCTAGCTTTTAGGGTCTGGATTGAAAAGTCTGCTGATATCCGTATTGGTTTCCCCCTGAATGTAATTTGGTTCTTTTCTCTCACAGCCTCTTAAATTCTGTCTTTATTTTGTATGTTAGGTATTTTCATTATAATGTGCCTTGGTGTGGGTCTGTTGTAATTTTGTGTATTTGGAGTCCTATAAGCCTCTTGAACTTGATTTTCCATTTCATTCTTCAGATTTGGGAAATTTTCTGATATTATTTCATTGAATAGATTGTTCATTCCTTTGGTTTGTTTCTCTAAGCCTTCCTCAATCCCAATAATTCTTAAATTTGGCCTTTTCATGATATCTCATAGTTCTTGTAGATTCTGTTCATGATTTCTTACCATCTTCTCTGTTTGTTCAACTTTGTTTTCAAGGTTAAATATTTTGTCTTCAATGTCTGAGGTTCTGTCTTCCAGGTGTTCTATCCTACTGGATATGCTTTCTATGGAGTTCTTAATTTGGTTTATTGTTTCCTTCATGTCAAGGATTTCTGTTTGTTTTTTTTTTTTTCAATATCTCTCTTTATTGAAATGGTCTTTTGCTTCCTGTATTTGCTCTTTTAACTGTCGATTGGTGCGATCATTCAATGCCTGCATTTGCTCTTTCATCTCATCATTCAGTGCGTGCATTTGCTCTTTCATCTCATCGTTTGCTTCCCTGATCATTTTAATTATGTACATTCTGAAGTCCCTTTCTGACATTTCTTCTGCCATGCTGTCATTGGGTTTTATTGATGTAATATCTAGATTTGTTTGTGGCATTTTCTTCCCTTGTTTTCTCATATTGTTCAGGTATAAGTGGACCGCTGAGATATTGCAGATTTCCTCTATTGACTTATAATGTCTCTGAAGATTTCTATATATATCCCCTCTTAGCCTTCAGTAGGCTGAAGTCTTGGAGGAAGTTGATAATGCGGTGCTCCACAAGGAAGCTGCCTCTCTAGGAGTGGTGGCCTTCAGGTGGGGTATATTCCCTGCTAGTGGGCAGAGGTGCCTCCACTTGTTGACCAATGGTCATCCAAAGGGGACCTAGGCTGCAGGCTGAGGCAAGGCCTATTTGGGCCTGTGTCTCTGGTTTTACCGTCCTTGTGGGGAAACCTCACCCAGCAGGGAAGACTCACCCGGTGGGGAGGTCTCGCTGGTCAGTTCCCTCCTAGAGGTTCCCCTCAATTTACAGCTACCGCCTGGGCTGGGCTGCCTTCCTCTGCAAAGTTCCCAGGGGCCCGGCCCTACCTCCTGGGCCTGGGAGCCTCACCCTTCGCAGATGAATCTCCTTAGGCTGCCCCTCCTCAGAGAATCCGCCCGCAGTCCTGGAACCTTCGTTTTGCCCCTAAGTGTGTCTCTGTGTGGCTCTTCCACCAAGAAGCCTCCTAGATCCTGGGACCCTGCTCTGCACCTAATCGCCTGGCTATGCGGCCCCTCCTCTGAGCAGCCACCTGGGGCCCAGTACAATCGCTCTGAGTCCCAGAGATCCGCCACACGCCTCTTCCTCCAGATTGCCGCCCCGTGTTCAGGTATGGTCGCTAGGAGTCCAAGCAACTCACTGCGTGCCTCCTCCTCCCACCAACTGCCCATAGCCCTGGGCAGTCACTCCGAGTCGAAGTGACCTGCCCCGTTCCTCCTCCTCCTCCAGGTAACCCTCTGGTTGTTCAGGAGCGGTCGCTTTGAGTGGGTATGAGTCCACGTGACCCGCTGCACGCCTCCTCCGGGCAGCCGCCCGGAGCTCTGGTGCGGCCACTCGAGACCAAGCGACCCACTACGCTTCTCCTCCAGGCAGCCCCCCGGTGTTCAGGAGCGGTCGCTTTGAGTCCAAACAACTCACCAATGGCCTCCTCCTCTGAACAGCCGCCTGGAGCTCTAATGCAGTCACTGCAAGTCCAAACGACCCGCCGTGCTCCTCCTCCTCCTCCTCCTACTCCTCTGGGCAGGCTCCGGGGTTCAGAACGGTCTCTCTGAGTCCAAACAGCTCGCCGCACAGCTCCTCCTCTGACAACTGCCAGTAGCTCTGGTATAGTCACTCCGAATCCAAGTGGCCACGCTCCTCCTCCTCCTCCTCCTCCTCCGGGCAGGACCCAGTGTTCAGGAGTGGTTGCTCTGAGTCCACACAGCTCTCCTCGCTGCTCCTCCCCTTTGCAGCCGCCGGAGCCCCAGTGGTTGCTCCGAGGCCCAGTGCTGTGCCGAGCGGCCTCCTTTACGGCGCTCCCAGTTGTCCGAGTTCACTGCTCCAGCGGGGGGAGGGGTGTCTCGCCGGGCAGCTCTACTTCACAAAGTTCCCTGCGTTCCGGGACTACCGTCCCATCCGGGACGCCTCCCCTATGGGAGAGACTCACCCAGCTGCTTTGAGTTGTTCCCAAGTCTCTCAATATCTCCTCTTTTGAATCCTGAGTCCTGGAGTAACATGAAATGCAGCCACCCTCTAGTCCGCCATCTTGAAAAAACCAACAATTTTCTTTATACACCCTTTTGTACTGAGAGATCAATGTGTATATATTAATTCCTATTGGATGAGTTAAATATTTCAAACTTACGTTGCTGATAATCAAATGAAAGCAAAATAAATTAAAATGTCATTCTACACAATCAGTTCCCTCCCCAGGCAAAAAATGCCTCACCACTAGGGTGTTGACACAGATGCTGTCAACTGCCAGCCGAGGTGACACAGACAGGGGAGGGGAAGTGGACAACGATTAGCTGCTGGCTGCATTTAAATGACCTTCCATGTGCCAACGAACCAGGAAGCTCTCAGGCTCTTTGCAAACCCCTGTGTGCTGAGCTGGTATCACCAAATACGGTGAAACAAGCGCATCACTGGTACTCGACAAATAGCTACTAAATTCAAACTCTTATTGAAATGACTATATTTTGAAAGTCTGCTAGCAGGTAATAAAGTCACATTAACCTGAGATTTAAATCAAGTTAAATGTATGTTAGCAAATATACTGAAGGTCAACATCATTACTTTCGACACAGGCAGCAAGCATTTACTGCAAATATTATTTTTCGCGTAGGATTCTCCTTGGTTCCTGTTAAGATTAGCTTGCCCGCTGCACCTCATTATCTTCCTTAAGCCCAAAGAGCAAAACCTTCCCCTCATTTCTGCTCAGCTCCAAGGTGGCATTGCCTTTGTGATGTGATCTGGTAGCTTTCTTGGGAAACTTCCTTTGAGCTCCAGGTTGTTAAGAGAGGGAATTTCCTCTGCTGCCTGCAACCCACTGGTGGGTGTAATTTGTGGCATTACGCCTCAACACCAGGAGGGCGAATGAAGGCAGGGACATTAATCAGATTTGGAAACAATGAGGAAACTGTGGGCTTGGGCGGATGGGTGCAGTATTAGCAGCCCACAGTATCAGATTTTAGAATGAGAAAACCATGGAGCCTCGGCTGAGCTCTGTGCTTGCTACAGTGCCAACCTGCGGGCCACTCCCGAGCCTTTGGGGGCAGGTGCTACCTTCAGATGCATAATGACAATGTCACTGACTTAATGGTTGTTTGCATTTCCTGCCTATCATGATTTGGGATTTTTCAGAAAGCTCAATAAACACATCAGTTTGGTACAGTCCCTAGCATGGCACCATGGGCAGGAGGTTATTGTTTGCTGAGCACCTACTGCACGTGAAAGGCACTCTTGGGGATGTGTAGTTGGATGTTTCAGCAGAATAAGTAATTGTTCTAGGTGGCATTTCACCTCTGGGTTTCCCACACATTTCTTCCTGTCAGAAATGTCCTGCTCAGTATTTCAAAATTCAACTGCTCCTTCAAGAAATAGCTAACTCCCACCTCCTTCCACACCATCCCTGGTCCTCTGACATCTTTCTCCTTTGGGATCCTTTGGTGCTTTGGGTACAGAGAGAGAGCTCTTCATCAGTGTCATTATATAATATTTACCTGCCTATACTCTTTATTATGCCTCCTAGAAATAAGGATCCTATTTGCTTGATTTGTATCTCTGTCCATATAATGCCCAGCCCAGAGCCAAATAAAAACCATAATACTGATATTTTTCAAACAAGGGAATAGAAAATAGTATTTGTTATTATGGTGGATTTATTAGAGTTCCCCAAAACATGTCCACCTGAAATCTATGAATATATTTATTTGGGGGGAAAAAAGTCTCTACAGAAGTGATTAAGTTAGTGATCTCAAGATGAGATCATCATTGATTAATGAGGTGGGGCCTAATCTGATGTATATTTATAAAAAAAAAATAACAGAAAAGGAGGACAGAGACAGAATGGGAGAAGGCCATATGAAGACCCATCTGAAGACAGAGGTATGTTACTATAAGCCAAACAAAGCTATAAGCTAAAGAGTTACAAAATCTGGATAAAAGAAGGAAGGATATTCCCTGTGTTACTCAGCTTTTCATTACTATAAGAAAATACCTGACAGAATCAACTGATAAAGATAGAAGGTTTACTTTTCGTTCATGGTTTCAGAAGTTTCAGTCCATGGTCAGTTGGAGCTATTGTTTTGGGGCCTATGACAAGGCAGCATATCATGACAGATCATAGTGGAGCAAAGCTACTTGCCTCATGGCCAGGAAGTAAAAGGAAGAGGAGAGGCCAGGGTCCCACAGTTCCCTTCAAAGGCACATGCCCAATGACCGAAGATCTCCCACTAGGCCTCACATCTTGAAGGTTCCACTGCCTCCCAACAGTGCCAAGCTGGGGACTAAACCTTTGATACATGGGCCTTTGAAGAACATTCAAGATCCAGACAATAGGGCTAGAGATATAGTCCAGTGGTAGAGCAATTACCAAGCATGTATGGTGCCCTTCATTTGGTTTTCAAACTGAAAAGAAAAAAAAAAATCCAACTATAGCACTTCCCTACAGCATTCAGAGAGTGTAGCCCCGCCACTTTGATTTCATACCCTACAAAACTGAGACAATAAATTTCCATTAGGTCTCCAATTCTGTCAATTTTTCATATCAGCCCTAGAAAACAAATATGGATATGTTCTCTAGATTTAAAGAAATTTCACTGAAGAGACAACATACAACATGCAGATCCTGCAGAAGGATATTCACACATACAAAGACAATATAGCCCAGGGTTATTACCTGCTAAGCCAGTCACAGATTTTTAGATACCGGAAGTTCATTCATTCTATAAATATTGATTCACTGATCACTACTTGTGCTCTGAGAATACAGAAGGCAGGCATATTGCTAGTCTCACAGACCTTACAAATCACACAGAAACTGTAAAACTCAAAAGCTCTACAGAAGCCAAGCAGGGGATATAAAGCAATGAGGTAGGGTGAGTGGGCCTATCACTCGCTTTAATGGCATAAAAAAAATGTGTATTCAGAATTAGAATCAGCCGGCTGAACTCAGTTTAGATGATCCCAATTTTGTTGCCAATACCCAAAACATGAGACTCATGAGCCAGTCAAAAGTACGCCACCTTCTCTTAGTCAGGCCTCATCAGGGAGTTGACCTCAGCCACCTCAATGTCACAGAGCGACTTCACAGCCTGTCTGACCTAGTGCTTGTGGGCCATGTCGTCCACCAGGAAGACATGATGCTGCTGCCTACCACCTTCTTCACAGCTGACCCAGGGGTCAGGGAGAACCTGATGATGGCCTGGTGGTAAAGCTCGTTTCTCCTGGACTGGGTACTTTTCTGAGAATATTTGGACTGCTTCTTGGAGCCATGTTGGCTTAGGCTGCCAAGGGGTGGGTGACATGAGGAGCTTCTTCTTTCTGTGCCCTTCAATTCTGTCTTCTTGGCGTTCAAAGCCCTTGCACAGCTTGGTTCTGGGAGCTTCAGGAGCTTCCTTCTGCACTTTCGGCACCACCTTGGTGATGACAAATCATTTTCCAGCTCTTGATAAAAGAAGAATACACAGACATATTTCTTTACTTAAAAAAAAAAAAAAAAAAAAAAACAGGACAGAGATAAAGATAAACAGCAACCAACACTCAGACTTCATTTGTAGGAAAACAATGGGGAGAGGTGGAGACTGTGGCAAACTGAGGTAACAGGCAGCTTCCTCTGATCCCAAATGCCACCATATGGGCACAAGAATGCAGCACAGCCAGAGCTTCCATGTGTAAAAGATGGGAATTGCAGGTTGTTTATTTTTTTGCTGAAAATTTCCTTTAAGTGAAGCACAAATGTTTTTAAATGACCCTATGAACCAAGAAACACAGAGCAGTGTACCTAACCAAGTGTTTGGACCTGAAAGGTCTATGGTTCAATCTCACCCCACTTTGAAGGGTGATTATCAAGAATACAAGCAACAATAGGTATTGGCGAGGATGTGGGGAAAAAGGTACACTCATACATTGCTGGTGGGGCTGCAAATTAGCGCAGCCACTCTGGAAAAGAGTGTGGAGATTCCTTAGAAAACTTGGAATGGAACCACCATTTGACCCAGCTATCCCTCCTTGGCCTATACCCAAAGGACTTAAAATCAGCATACTACAGAGATGCAATCACATCAATGTTCATAGCTGCTCAATTCACAATAGCCAGATTGTGGAACCAACCTAGATGCCCTTCAGTTGATGAATGGATAAAGAAACTGTGGTATATATATATACAATGGAATATTACTCTGCCATAAAGAATGATAAAATTATGGCATTTGCAGGCAAATGGATGAAATTGGAGAATATCATGCTAAGTGAGATAAGCCAATCTCAAAAAACCAAAGGTCGAATGATATCGCTAATAAGTGGATGGGGACACATAAAGGGGGGAGGGAAGGGTTAGTGTTAGGGTTAGAGTTAGGGTTAGGGAGGGGGGCAAGAATGGAGGAAGGAAGGACTGTATAGAGGGAAAAGAGGGGTGGGAGGGGTGGGGGGAAGGGAAAAAATAACAGAATGAATCAAACAACATTACCCTATGTAAATTTATGATTACACAAATGGTATGCCTTTACGCCATGTACAACATGTATCCCATTTGTTTACAATAAAAAAAATTTTTAAAAAAAACTTACAAAACTCAATCAACATAATAAATCCTATTAACAAAAAAAAAAAAAAAAGGTCTATGGTTCAGATACTACAGTAGTTCAAAGGAGAAAGATCCCTGGTAGATACAGAACTGTGAGCTCCCAAATTCATACATCAAGCTCTAACCCCAGTGTGACTATATCTGGAGATAGGTTGTTTTAAAGGTTAATTCACAGTTGGGTGCTAATCCCAGTGTCTCAGGAGGCTGAGGCAGGAGGATGTTAAATTCAAAGCCTGCCTCAGCAAAAGTGAGGCACTGAGCAACTCAGTGAGAACCTATCTCTAAATAAAATATAAAATTGGGCTGGGAATGTGGCTCAGGGGTTGAGTGCCCCTGAGTTCAATCCTCAGTTACTGCCTCCCAAGAAAAGCTTAAAGTTAATTCATATTAAATGAGGTCAAAAGAATGGAGTCCTAATCCAATAGGACTGGGGTCTTTTTAAGAGGCGGCAACATGAACAGATTAATACAATTCTGTCTTGGCCTACTAGGGTTTCCAAAGCCAAATACCACAGACTGGGTGGCTTACACAGCAGATGTCCATTTTTCTGTTTGGGGAACCGAGGATCAAGGTGCCCACAGGGCCAGCCCCTGAATCGGGGTCCTTCCTTGGGTTGCAGGCAGCTGCCTTCCTCAGGGTGGTCACATGGCCTTTCTACATGGAGGGGGTGGGGTCTTCTGACATCTCTTCTTATAAGGAAACAAATCCTATAGGGTCAGAACCCACCCTTATGACTTCACCTAACCTGAATTACTTTCAAAGACCCTGTCTCCCAATACAGTCACTTTGGGTCTTGGGGCTTCAACACGTGGACTGGAATGGAACACGGTTCAGTCCACAGCAATCTTCCCAGGAACTGTACTCAACAAAGAAATCTATGGGACTGGCACTGGGCCTTAAAGAGGAGGGTCATTCTTGGAAAGGAGGGGAAGGATGTGCTAGTTCGAGAGAGACCCTCATCAAGTTTGAAGTTACGAGCAAACATCCTGAAGGCCGTTCCAGCTCTGAACTGGAGCATCAGGTACATGCAAAGTGAGGAGACAAATGTCTAAGATATAATAAGACCAATAAAGAGAGACACCTGTCTCCTTAAACACTGCATTAACATCAGGAAGAAAAGGAGAGAATTCCAGTTGCTTCCAGTCACATGTATTCAGGGAGGAGGAAAGCATTTGTGATCCTAATTTTATGGGAATTCTAAAATCCAAAGATGTGGATTAGTGGGAGAGAGAAGGGAGAAGAGGAGAGGGGTTGAGAAGCTAAGGATGCATTCAGGCATTCATTTCTTTGTAGAGCACCTTCTGTATGCTAGAAGCTGTTTTAGTTGCTGAGGATACAGACATGGATAGGGTGGCCAAATCCTCCATCTTCAGTGAACCTCTACTATTTCAGCAAGGAAAGAATTTTTTAAATGTTAATACATAATTTTTCAGTTGTGTCAAAAAGAAAAAGGCAGAATAAGGAAAAAAGAGAGTACAGGGTTCTTCTTTATAAGTGGTGGTCTTAGAAAGCTGAGGTGACCTGTGGCAGAGACCAAGACATGTGACTATATGGGGCAGAAGTCCCGACAGAAGGAACAGCACATACAAAGGTCCTGTGGTGGGGCTGATGGCAGTATGTTGGAAGCAGTGTGGGAGGCAGGATTCTAAATGGGCCTACAGTCCCTACCTCCTGGTGTTACTGCCATGATTACACAGGTTAAAGAAATTTTGCATAAGTACAAGATTACTCATCAGGTGACCTTCAGGTAAGGTTACCCAGGTGTACCTAACCTAATCACATGAGTCCTTTGAAAGCAGATAAATTTTTCTGGCTGGAAGCAGAAGGGGAAGTCGGGTTCACAGCAAAAGAAGGATCCAGTATACCCGTGCTGGCTTAGAGATGGAAGGAGACCACATGCTAAGGGATGGAGGTGTCTTCCAGGAACTGAGAACAGCCCTCACTTGAAAGGAAAGGGGGCGCTTCAGTCCTACCACCACAGGAAACTGAATTCTGCCAATAACGGGATGAATTTGGCAGTGAAGTTCTCTTTAGTTTCGGCCTGGTCAGACTCTAATCAGAGAACATGGCTCACCCACTCATATTTCCAACCTATAAAATAGACAGTAATAAGTGGACATCGTTCTGAGATGGTCCATTGGCAATACTTCGTTATGCAGCGTCAGAAAACTAACAGAAATAGCAAGGAGACCAATACACAAAGAGTAGAGTCAGCAGTAGATGTCAATGGACCCAGCGATAACCAGAGACCAGACCACACAGGACTCCCTTGCCAGCGTTAGGCCATGGGACCGTCCCCTGAATGAGATGGAAGGTTAGTGCAGAGAAAACACAGCCTGTATCTGCTCCTGCTGGATAAACTGATACCCCGAGAAAGCAACTCAGAAAGTGCCTGATGGCTTCCAGAGGAACTGGTAAATACTCAGAAGCTGGCCAAACAAATGGAAGAAAGCCAGAGAGGTTGAGAGATGGAGCATGTGAAATACAGCATTAAGGAACCACTAGCATCTTGCAGGGGGTCACAGTAGGCAGCCCGAAGAGCAAGTCATTCTTCCCACATTCTTCAATTCAAAGAGTGTTTTCAGTAGACGTTTTTCTCAAACAAACATATCTACGCTCTGCAGATTCAGCCTGGAGAATATCTGAAGCTGGTCCCCACACCATCCTGGCAAATGATTCACATATGATTAAACCTGATGATTAGCCATGACGGGGAACGTGATTGCTAATAGTCGGAGACTCGGGGGGCAGCTTCTGTTGGCAGTTCAGTGCTTCCCCAGAAACTGCCTCCTGGAGGGAGTGGAGAGATTGGAAAGTTGACTAAGGAGCCCCATGGTGGGAAAAATTAAGCTGAACACCCATGAGATAATAACAGCAATAGAGAGAGAGGCAGCGCCTCCCACCCACACGCCAAGTCAGAAATACCTCAGGTATAATTAAACCCGACTCCAGAATTTAGCACCTTTCTGTAAAGGAATCTTTGCTTGGAGTCCCAAGCATTCTGTTGCCTTGGCAAAAACCCTATCTCTTGACATTTGAGAGGTTTCTGTCCCATTTTCAAGAACAGCCCTGGTGAAGGAGCCTCTGAAAACAATGCTTGGTGTCTGCAGGTGCCTTTACCACTGCATCCTCCTCTGGCAGGGGATCCTGCTCCCTGGCAGCCTCTGTTCACATCCTCTGCCTGTCTCTTCCCTAAGGGGCATCCCTCATCTCCTCACCGCCACCATGGACATACCATGCTGACCCCAGCAGGAAGCCACAAAGATCTCAAAGCTGAGTGGGCTTAGAGAAGTTGCCTTGGTGTGTCTGCTGCTTGTCTGATCTCTGGTCCCTGGGAACGGCTGGACTTTTTATTCATTTGACCTTCTTGGGCTTGGGATTGGTGATTTCTGCTTATTTGACTGGTTTGAACAAGTTGTATCCCAACTGCCAATCTATGGGAACTCCTCAGCTCTCACAGCCAGCTCCTCTCCAAGTTTCCAATTCCATTATTGCCAGTTCTCCTGGCGGCTTCGCCCTCTCTCCCTCCCCATTCCCATCCTCCCCAAGGTCCATGGTTGCAGCCCAATATCATCTTCTGAAAATGGAAAGACTCATGATTTCATCTCGGAGGGTGATTGTGGGGAATCAGAAGAGAATCCATGCAGAGGCCTGGGCAGTGTGGTTGGCACATAGGAAGAGCTGGACAAAGGTCAGTCATTTTTAATAGGAAAGCTAGTGGATGGGTGGGGAGAGAAGGGTAAACCGCAACCATGTGCTGATGGGAGAGGAGACTGTGGTATGGGAACAGCATCTCAGAGTCCTTCCACAGTCCAGTCCAAGGCACTGGGCATTGCCTGAGCATCAGTTTAACCCTGTAGTCATGAGAACAGAGTTCGCCACTTAGGAATCTTCTTAAAGCCATCTACAGTTGAGTATGCTATGTCTGAACATCCTAGTAGTAGAAAACTCACTTCGGTCCCAGTTTAGTCTTCTGCGATAGTGGTGACAATTACGAATCATTCCGCACATACCTACTGCACCTGTACTACGTGCTAGGCACTAGGTGAGCTGCGGAAAGCAGAAGAAAGGCCCTGACACCATACATCTTCAGAGTCTGATGGGAAAGAGAGATAATAAACATATGTATAACAGAAATAAGTAATTATAGTCAATGTAGTTGAGAGAGTAACAGAAGTCATCTTTTTCAAATAAGATGATCAAAGAAGTCCTCCGTAAAGAAGTCCTTTGCACCAGGATCTGAGGAATGAGAATAAACAAAGTGAGCAATGAAGGAAGGAAGCAGCAGAAGGAAGACCTAAGATGGGGAAATAACAAATCCTCTACCAGGTATTGAGCTCTCCAGGCCAACCCACATACAGGTTCCCTCCCACAACCTCACAAGGAAGGTATTTTTTTTCCAGGTAACAGAGGCTCAGAGAGTTGAGGCAATTTGCCCAGAGTAAGCAGCAACAGCAACTAATACTGAGTCACATTAGCATGTAGCCTTGTGTATCAAAATGATCCAACATCAGGACAAGGCAACGGACCAGAACCAGCAAGAAGAAAAGCAAGCTAGACATAGTGGCGCATGCCTGTAATCGCAGCGGCTCTGGAGGCTGAGGTAGGAGGATTGCAAGTTCAAAGCCAGCCTCAGCAACTTAGCAAGACCCTGTCTCAAAATAAAAGATAAAAAATGGCTGGGGATGTGGCTCAGAGATGAATTGCTTCTGGGTTCAATCCCTGGTGACAAAAAAAAAAATGAGGAAGGAAGGAGAAGGAGAAGGAAAAGGAAGAAGAAAGAAAGAAAGAAAGAAAGAAAGAAAGAAAGAAAGAAAGAAAGAAAGAAAGAAAGAAAGAAAGAAAGAAAGAAAGAAAGAAAGAAAGAAAGGGATAGGAGGAGGAGGAAAAGGAGGAGGAGGAGGAGGGAAGAGGAAGAAGAGGAAGAGGAGGAGGAGGAAATCTCAATGCATACGATGTCTGAGAAAACTAGCCTCTCACCTCCATCCAACTAACTTGCTTTCACAAAATTTGAACAGCAAAAGACTGTGATCTCAGAAGACAAAATGAATTCTGCCCGACTGTCGCCCAGGTAGGTAGATGCAAAGCAAACAGGAAGGGATACACTTCACGTAGCACCCAGAGAACAGAGACTGGGAGTTTCGTCCTCTTTAGTCAGCTTTTATATGCTGTGACCAAAAGATCTGACAAGGACAATTTGAGCAGGAAATGTTTCAGAGGTCTCAATCCATAGATGGTCAACTCTATTCTTTGGGGTTCCAGGTGAGGCAGGACATCATGGTGGAAGAGTGTGGAGGAGGAGAGCAGGTCAGGATCTGGCCACCAGGAAGCAGAGAGAGAGAAGTTAAGCTCAGCTCACCAGGGACATAATATAAACTCAGGGCTGGGGAGATAGCTCAGCTGGTAGAGTGCTTGCCTCGCAAGCACAAGGCCCTGAGTTCGATCCCCAATATCACAAAAAAAAAAAAAAAAAAAAAAAAAAAAAAAAACATATATATATAAAAAAAAACAAAAAAACACACACACACACACACACACACCCCCAAAGATACACCCCCAGGGACCCACCTCCTCCAGCCACACCCCACTTGCCCACAGCTAATCCATTCAAGTGGACTGATGCACTGATGAGGTCAAGGCCCTCATAACCCAGTCTCACCTCTACATTTCCCTGCATTGTCTCACGTGTGAGTTTTTGGGGGACACCCTCTTATCTAAACCCTAATCCTTCCTGCTGTTATTTTATTTCTCCCTTGGAGCTTTTCCCTGACCCAGACCATCCTCAGGTTGATTATTCCCATTCACTGTGCCCACCTCACAGTAGCCTCTTTCCCTTAATTACCGGGAGCTGGAGGTAAAAAAGATGTATGGCCCCAGCAAAAAGTAGTTGCAGAAAACGTCACACCAAGATCAAATATTCATGCTGCACCAAGCTAGCTAACTGATGGTAACATTCAAGGATAATAAATCATTTGGAAAAAAGGGAGAAAAAGCGATCAATGTGAACAGTACAATTTGCCTTCCATCAGGTGTTGCTGAGAGCCTGATTTTTTTTGTAGCTGTTCATCTCACAACGATCGTTTCTGATTTTCTTTTTTCTCATTTAAAAATACATTTTCTTTCTCTCCCCGCAAGCCACTCAGATGTGCCCTATTATTAGATGAGCTTTGGCGAAGGAGGCATCAAATTCCACATTTTGTGCCCTGTGAAAGGAAACACGTGTAGTTTTCTGTAGCCTGTGTCTATTCTTCCGTTACTCTGTGGTGGTGACATGATTAGGAAATTGACTGAAGTCAGAGATTGGAGCATTTCAGAGAACATCCAGGTTCAAATTATAGATTTCAGGTAAATGAGACTCATAAAAAATTAACCACAGCCAACTGGCCAGTATTTCTCATCCCCAGCCACCTTCTCCCTCTCTGCAAGCCCAAATGGATAGCAGGTAAGAAATTGCATGTACATAATAAAAAACAAAAGGATAATGAACAATTTGACATCCCTTTAGAGATGTCAAATTGTTCATTAACACTTTTAAATGCTACCATCCATCTTGTCACATTTTTAAAAATTTTCTTATGTGCTTCTATTATTAAAATCTTCCTGGAAATGTCTGCAAACAAGGTCATACTTAGAAGATAAAACACCCTAAGCTTTATCATCAGTCTCTTAATTGCCAGTGAAAATAACCTGATTCTTAACAGAAAGCTGAGTTACAGAATTTGGTCCTATTTTTAAAATGTATTTACAACAGCTATTGGGATACAGTTCACCTCCACTCGAGTGGAGTGATCTTGAAATACACACTTAACTCAAAGGCTTTTAGCATATTCATAGTTAGTTTTCTTAAGAATAGCCAAAATTCTGTTGTTTTGGATTGGATGTTTTGGAGGCAAAACCTTACAGAAAATCCAAAAAGAACTTTTAACCTCAGGAACGCTGAATTCAAAGACTCAACCACAACTTTTCTTCCCACCCTGAGGCTTCCTTCTTTGTAATTTTTTACTTTTGAAGCTCCCTCTGTCTCATGCCGGCACAGACATACTCCCACGATGTTAAAGTTTCTCTGGAAAGTACGGTTGGCGCTCTGCTGCTGGAGTACAAAAGCCTTCCTTCCCTTGCATTCCTTACCGACCCTTCTGGGCAGCGCTCACTGCGGACTGACCTCCACAACTCCACATTTGCTGAAGGCAAGTGATTCATTAGGAGCAGTGGCCCTTCATAAATTAATAGAGGAAGACTCTTTATAAAATATCAGTGCACACAGGTTCGTTTCCACGTGTCACACACAGCACACACACACTCGGCTGTGTGTGTGTGTACACCTAAAGGCGTACAGGTCTGATCCTGCTAGTTTTGTTGTTTTACTTTTTCCTTTTAGAAGAAGAGATCTCAAAGGGGTAGGGCCCCAGGAAACTGCATTTTCAGCAGACTCTCACGCTCCGACACTGGAGGACCGAGGCTGTGCCCTCGCACACTGAAGACTGGGTTTGCACTCAAGCAGCAAGTGGCTTCAGGCCGACGGTCAAGGAGACAGAGGCACTGGAATCAAATCCTTGCCTGTGGTGAATTGAGAGCATCCAAATCTGCACGTGAGCTGAATGCCTACCACATGCCCACACAGGGGCTACAGCACAGGGCTCAGCTCCCGGCCACCTGTTCAGTGGGGAGGTGCACATGTGAACTAGAAAATTGCAATAAGGTATTGTAAGTACAAAACCAAAACCTGGTTCAATGGTCAAGGTGAGGAAAACACCTTTGGATTTCCTTTATCTCCTCCTTTCTTCTTTTTTTTTCAATATTTTGGTTTTTTAGTTGTAGGTGGATTCAATACCTTTATTTATTTAATGTGGTGCTAAGGATCAAACTCAGGGCCTCCCGCATGCTAGGCGAGCGCTCTGCCACTGAGCCCCAGCCCATCCTCTTTTCTTCTAATAAGCAATCTTCTCATCCACCAACCAAAACACATACCCACCTAGGCACACACATACACCACACCACGCACACACACATCACATGCACAGAGACCCTGACCATATGCCACACTCTCCCCAATACAATACAGACAGCACTGCTGGATTTAGCAACTCCTATACAGAACATCCAGTTCAATTAGCATTTCTGATAAACATTTGGTACATATTTACACTAAAAAGAAATGTGGTTTTCCCGAAATCCTAATGTAACTGGGGAACCTGTTTTACCTGGCAACCTTACACACATTTCATGAACATACATACTCAGTCATGCACCCCCCATATCAGAGAGTTCTGAGGGTCACTTTCTTTTTAATTGGTTCTTCTTAGCTCTATGTAACATCAGGATTCATTTTGACACAATTATAAAAGCATTGGATACAACTTGCTCTGATTTCCCTCTCCTTCTCCCTCCCCGTTCCCTTCCCTCTACTGATCTTTCTGCTGTTTACTTTTAGTGTTTTTTTTTTAAACTGGTGTCTTGTGGATGCACATGATGGTGAGATTCACCGTGGTACAGTCATGTATGTACCTAGGAAAGTTGGGTCAGATTCATTTCACTGTTCTTTTATCTCTCTTGCCTTTCTGTATTGTTTGTTTGAATGTGTATAACATACATGTGCTACATCTGAAATTAGAAATGCCAAATTGTTGAGAAGTATTTTAAATGCGCATTTAATGCCAGTAAGCCACCAGCATTCCTGGGCACATTCTCCCTCCTCACCAGTTTGTGAACCGCCCTAGAGAGAACTAGGTGTCTGGGGAAACGTGGGAGACGGAAGGGAAAAGGGCAAGAACAGAGGCCCAGCAAAAAGAGCAGCTGGGAAAGCATGCTGCAGAAGGCCCCAGGAGGGCCCTGGCACAGAGACTGTTAAGTCCTTTTTTTTTTTTTTTTTAAACAGTGAAATCAAGTGCAATAATAAGTTACCAGAACTGCAAGGTTGTGTTGCACCATGTATATATGACAAGAGACTCATGGCTGGGGCAGGGGGGTCCTGCAGGCCTCCTCCACCATGTTTAAAGGGCATCCTTTTCTAATTATAGAAAGGCCCCACAGGGATGAACAACTGCCTCAGTTAGTTAGCATTTAGAACTAATTGTCACATGTTAGCTAGTGCACTAATTGACTGAAGATTCACACCTCCCTGTGGGAAGCTCCCTATTACAGAAGGAACACCACTCTGGGAAATTTGGAGTGCCAGCAGGTAGCCTGAGAACTTGTCTAGCTGGCACAATGGCAGGTGTCATGCCTCGCTCAGCCTGGGCCCCCTCACCCACACTCATAAAGGAGGGGTGGAGGATTACTTTTTCCAAGTGTGGCTGAGAAGGGTACTGCTACAACATGACTCTCCATCCACAGGTGGAGTCTAGTTCCCCAACCTTGAAACCAGGCAGAGTTGTAAGTGCTTCATCCGAGAGGGCAGAGCAGAGTTGATGCAGGTGGCTTTGGGGGCCAGGTCATAACAGGTGAGGACAGCTTCCACCTTGTTCCCTGGGCCCTCTGTGGTTGAAAATCAGAACCATGGCATACCTTCAGCTACCCCAAGGCCATACTGCCATGAGGAAGTTAAACCAGGATGTATGGAGGAACCAGGTGCAGATTAGGAATCATTCTATTGCAGGCCCGAGATATGAGCAGGAATAAACCTTGAGGGAAGGTTCAAGCTCTCTGCTTCTCAGATGAAGATCCTAACACCCTTGAGCAGAGACAAGCCATCAAAAGAATGGCATGACCAGCCTCATTTCCTGACGGGATCCACAACAAGGCAGAAATTGCAGAACATAAAGAATCAGCAACTTGCAGGGCATGGTGGTGCACACCTGTAATCCCAGCTACTTGAGAGGCTGAAGCAGAAGGATCACAAGTTCAAGGGCTGCCTGGGAAAGTTGGTGAGACTCTGTCCAAAATAAAATTTAAAAGGCTGGGGATGTAGCTCACTGGTAGAGCACCCCTGGGTTCAATCCCCATTTAAAAAAAAAAAATCAGCTACTAACAAAGATGGCCTTACTATCTCATTATTGTCCGGCGGAAACAATGCTAAGCTATATCCAGATTCTTCCTGCACTACTCCTACCCTCTAGGAAAGATGAGATTCTTCAATGGTCTGAATGCTGCTGAGCCTCAGGACTTGCATAGCACACTCAATGCAATCAGATCAAAAAGATCTTGCAGGTACCACTGGGCTACTACCTCTCAAAAGAAGGAGGAGTCTGATGCCGGTTAATGCTCTTCCCTTGGTAGAAATTTTGACACCACAATGCTAGTTAGTCTCTATTCTCTTAAGCTTCATTTGGGATACAGAGTGCAAGCTTTTCCCTATGTGCAGAAGAACATGGATAACACCCAGGCACAATTTCTAAATAGTGGAGTGTTCCTCAGAGGGTTTGCACACATAATGCATATTCTTCCCTTGAGTATATAGATTTGTAGTCCATTTCTGAAAGGAGAAACAGAAACCTTGAGAGACTCCTCCAAAGTTATAGAAACAACTTAGGTGTCCTTCAACAGACAAATGGATTTTTTAAAAAATGTGGTACATATACACAACGGAACATTACTCAGTCATAAAGAAGAATGAAATATGGCATTTGCCAGTAAATGGATGGAAATGGAGACTATCATACTAAGTGAAATAAGCCAATCCCAAAAAAACCAAAGGCTGAATGTTCTCTCTGATAGGTGGATGTTAACCTAAAGCAAGGGAAGTGGGGATGGGAGTAACAAATCCATTGGATTAGACAAAGTGAAATAAAGGGAAGGAGGGGAGAGGGGAATAAGAAAGACAGTAGAATTCATCAAACATAACTTTCCTAGCCTTGTATTTGAATACATGACCAGGGTAACTCTGCACCATATACAACCACAAGAATGGAATCCTAAATAGAGTAAGTTATACTCTATGTATGTATAATTTGCCAAAATACATTCTACTGTCATGTGTAACTAAAAAGAACAACAACAACAACCAAAGACATAAAATGGCCAAGCCCATTGATTCCATCAATCATTCAGGAAATGAAGAGATCATTTCATAATGTTGTCAGGGGTCTCAAGACCCAGATAAGGGGCTTTCCTAAGGGGCTCTCTCAATATTTGTATGCATTTTAAATAAGAAGTCGATGGGATTTAGTAAGGTCTAGGAGCACACCACAAATCACCTCTAAACCTGCATGGGACTCATAGTTTAAGACACTCAATTGTCCCCAAGAAATATACTAGCCAGGATCAAGTAACAAGTTCTGGATCGACTGAAAAGGGTCATGTATTGCTATTCAGAAACAGCTCTGACGGAACTAATTCTTCAGAGCAACATTAGGCTGTACTTGGGATGCCAATGTCCCCCACAGGTCCATGTGCTAAAGTATTGGTCCCCAGGGTGGTGCTATTGGAAGTGGTGGAAGCTTTAAGAGGCGGGGCCTAGTGAAGGATTTTAGGTCACTGGAAGAACATCTCTGCAGGTAATGATGGCTCCCCAGGCTCCTTCTCACGCTCTTTTCACTTTCTGACCATGAGGTGAGCAGTTTTGCTCTATCACATGCTCTTGCTGTGATGTGCTATCTTGCCACAGGCCTAAAAGTAATGGGTCTGCCCGATCATGGACTGGAACCTCAAAAACCATGATCCAAAAATAAATTTTTTCTACTTATAGCTTAATTATCTCAGGTATTTTGTTAGAGTGATAAGCAGCTGACTCGCAATCAACAAGCCCAACAAAAAACTCCCACTTGAAGCCCCTGTTCAGAGCAACAGACTATGAACTTGATGGGCCTGGTAACAAGTTTCTAAGCCTTCAATGCAGACAGACCTACGTATAAATCATACTAATATGTTAGTCAGCTTTCTCTCAGTGTGACAAAAAACTGAGAAAATCAACTTAAAAGGGCAAATGGCTTATTTGGGCTCCTGATTTCAGTCATGGCTTCAGTGCCCTGCTACCTTGGGCCTGTGTCAGGACAGAACACCCTGGTAGAAACTTGCGGTGGATCGAAACTACCCACCTCAGGACAGCAAGGAAGCAAAGAGAAAGGGGGAGGAAGGGGTCCCAATATATCTCCTTCAAGGGCATATATAGCCCCTTCAAGGACCTAATTTCCTTCCACAAGCCCCCTATCCACTAAGGTTTCCACCACCTCCCAATTGTGCTGCAGTCTAGTGACCAAGGTTTAAACACACGGACTTTAGTAGAGACTAAAGATCCAAAGTATGACTAATAATTGGCCTGAAAAGGAAGGCATGAACCCACATAAATGAATGATGCAGAATGGGGTGTAGCTCACTGGTAGAGCATTTATTTGCCTAGCATATGCAAAGCCATGGGCATAATCTTCAGCCCCAACCAAAAAAAAAAAAAAAAAAGGAAAGAAAAGAAAAAACGGACAATGTCCAAGGTACTTACAACTCTCCAGTCCAATAAGTGAAATGATAAGGGGGCCCGAACACTGGCCTCAGGCAAATTTGAATCCCAGATTGAACATCATCCTATAAGACCTTGAGAAAGTCATGGTTAACATCTTTGGAATCTCAACTTCCATAACCTGTAAAGGAGGTGTCTAGGTTAGTGTAAAATGTGTTTTTTAGAATACTATTTTTATAAGACCCTTCACAAATTAAAAAAGGAAAAAGTGTGATTAAATAAATTTGGAACAGGCTGCACATTTGTTATAGTTCGGATGTGAAGTGTCCCCCAAAAGCTCACATGGGAGACAATGCAGGAAGGGTCAGAGGAGAAATGATTGGGTTGTGAGAGTCTTAGTCCAATCAGTGAATTAATCCCTGATGGGATTAACTGAAGTGGTAGGTGTGGCTGGAGGAGACTGGAAATGAGGTGTGGCTCTGGGGTATATATTCTGTATCTGGAGAGTAGAGACTCTCTGCTTCCCTCTGCCCCCGCTCTTCCACCATGATGTTCAGCCTCACCTTGAGCCCTGAGGAATGGAACCTGCCTTCCATGGACTAAGACCTGTGAAACCATGAGCCCTCAAATAAACCTTTCCTCTTCTATAATTGTGCTGGTCAGATCATTTAGTCGCAGCAGTGAAAAAGCTGACTAAAGCAATACTGAATCACCCTTTGAAGTTCCACAAGATGCACTGATGAAGAAGAGTTCTAAAAAGTCTTGCATTGGAGGAGCTGGTTCACTTTGCCTAACTCAGCATTTCCAAACTGTGGCTGACAAAAAAAAAATCTTAAAGTACCAAAACCTGGTTGACCACACACTCTTACTCCAGTAACTCCCAGTAGCACTTACAGAATGGTTTCCTGGAACTCGTTTGGGAAATGCCGGACTGTGTTCCTTTAGTCATCTATTCATTCACTAACACTTGTTCCCTCCGTCACCCCAAATTCCAGAATCCTTTTCTTCCACCTCAATATTTTTTCCTGTTTGAGGAGGACACCCACCAAGTGTATTATAAGGAGTCCAACAGAGTCAGAACCAGATCTGAGATGGAACACTCTGCTGCCTTTGGCTGAGGGACAGTCCCAGGTCTCATCAGTACCTCTGGTTATGAAAAAATTAATAAATGAATTTTGGGAGGTGGGCAGGGGGATCCTAATAGGAGCACTAAGAAATAATTTCATCATGCCCATGGTTTCTGTTATTCTCTGCAAAGCTCCTAGCACCATTGAGCCACTGCTCCATTCACCAGAGTAAACCATTTCTCCTTCATAGTCTCCCAAAGAGTAGAATATCCCTTCCTTACCAGAAGTGTACAACTCTGAGTGATCTTTCTATTGTAATTCTCTGAAAATGAATATTTATCTCAGATAAAATGCCTGTTACAAATCCAAGGACAGCAACCAGACCTATTCTCGTCCCTTATTGGACTATGGAGGGAAGGAGTCTAAGGCCACATCCACAGTAATAAGCAAAGATTTCCATGACTGATCAGTGATGTCTGCAAGGGATCAGGGAGCAAAGACATGTGCCAAGATTTGCAGACCTGGCTCCAAACTAAGGTAAGGTAGGAGCCACTGTAGTCTATGACTATTATCAAAATCAGTCATAAATTAGCCTGGGAAATTTAAACTGGATTCTTGTGTTCTTGTTTTTATTTTTAATATTGTTCTTTGTATACCACCAGTCCTTAAGAGAAAAAAAATTGTGAAAAATGAGTCCGTTTTATTACACTCCCAGATCCTGCTACTGAGTCTAGCGGGATTAGAGTTAATAAACCTCTGAGATGGAAGATTGAGTTGTATTTGCTGCAATCCTCATTTTATTTTGTTACAGATAATATGGACTCACCAAAAGGAACTTTATTCTTCTTCTGACATCTTTTATCTAATTTAGAAACGGACAATCCAGCCATGAAATGTGTGCGCTGCATGCCAACATTTTTAGAAGCTTTGCAAATCTTAAACGCTGGTGTCCATGCTTGGCTCCTCTGAGTAGAACCAAGATCAAATCCACATGGGCCTGTTAGCAACAGCTGCTTCTGAAAGCTCAAAAGCCACTTTCTTACAGTGAAGGGGACAGAAAAATTAATAAAGCTCTGGGCCCTGATGTCTGTCTTGGGTTTGGAGAGTACTCTCAGGTCCAGCACAGTCTAGACTTGATGACTTCTGACCTCCAACACTCAGAGTCTCCAAAGAGGGTAGCACAACCAGGAAACTGAGCCATACATAAGGCAGGCAGGTTTGGGAGACCTGGATTCTAGACCAGTGATCTAATTGTACTTTCTATAACAATGGAAATATCCTATGGATGGAACTGTCCAACACAGTGGCCATGCGTCTACTAAGCACCCACAAAGTTGCTCATGCCACTGAAAAATTGAAAATTTTATATACTTTTAATTAATAAAAATTTAAATAGTCACTATGTGACTTTGGTTAATTTTTTCCAGCACTGAGTTTTGTTTTGTTTTTTTCTTACAGACCTCCTGTTATAGTTTGGATATGAAGTGAGCCCCAAGAGCTCAGGTGTGAGACAATTCAAGAAAGTTGAGAGGTAAAATGATTGGGTTATGAGAGTTTTAAGTAGTCAGTGCAGTAATCACCTGGTATGGATTAACAGGTGGTAACTGCAGGCAGGTAGGGTGTGACTGGAGGAGGTGGGTCCCTAGGGTCATGCCTTTGGAGTTTATATTCTGTTTATGAGAGTGGCGTGCCTCCTGCCTCCCCCTCCCCCATCCCCTCCCTTCTGTGTGTGTGTCCCTCCCTCCCTCTCTCTCTCCCTCTCTCTCTCTCTCTCTCTCTCTCTCCCCTTCCTGGTGGCCATGTCCTGAGCTGCTTTCCTCCTCCATACCCTTCCACCATGTTCTGCCTCATCTTGAGCTCAGAGGCAGAACTGAACTTCTAAATAAACTTTCCCTCCTCTAATTCTTGTCAGGGCTTTTGGTCACAATGACAATGATAAAGCTGAGGAAAATACCTCCGGCAGGCACGCCTTTCCATTCCTCTAACCCCCTGATCTAAGCACCTCAGGCTCTCTCTCTATCCTGGGTAACCACAAGGGTCTCCTAATCAATTCTCCTTGCTGACTCTAAATGGTGGGCGCTTACAATACTGTTACTGACTTCCCTAAGCCCTCCACGAAGCCATGTGATCCATACGGCCAGCTCATGAAGCCCGGTGTGGACATCTGGGCCCTCCTAGTCTGAACTCTCCCCACGATGCCCTCAACCTCTGGCTCCAGCCACTCTGCCCTTTCTCTGGCCCTTGAAGCCATGCTCCTTCCTGCCCCAGGACCTTGTACGGTCTTCCTTTCCGATTCCTTGATGTCCCTCATCCCCATCTCCTTTTGCAGTATTTCCTCTTGTATGTTTATTGGAACTCAGCTCAAGCATTACTTCTCCAGAGAGGCCCAGACTGGGTCTCCAGGCTGTGCTGTAAGATCTCTTAAGTTTGCAGTTCATTCCTCAGAGCACCATCCTCTACCAACATGCAGTTTATCGTTTGTCACAATGAGAAAGAGCACAACCTTATTGGAATATCAGCAGCACCCGAGAGGGAGAAGGTAAAATTGTAATATTTAGGAGATTTGAGGGAACTGGTTCAAGCAGGTCTTTTAATATAGCGGGGCTGGGGCAAAGTTTGTAACAAGCATTTAGGACTATAAGGCAGGGTCTAGAAACAGTTCTGAAAAGTCATTTGATGACCCTATGCAAGTGACCCATTGCCCTGAGAAAGGGATATTCATCCTAATGAGAGCTAGTAGAGAAGTCTCCAATATGGAAAAACGGGTCTTCCCAAACCATACAGCTCTCTGCACTCTCAGGCTCCAGGATGATAAACCATGATAACACATGGTTATCATGTGTTAATAATGGTAAATAATGGTAAATAATGTCAGTCAATAATGGTAAAGCTTTGCCACTGCCTGAGGAGAACAGGAGCTAGGTGCTTATGGATGGCTCTAGTTCTCAGCACTAGAACTGGGAACATGTAATTTATACATTCAGGCAAATATTTCATTAATGTCTCCCTGTTTTAGTCAGCTGTTTTGCTGCTGTGATCAAAATATCTGACCAACTTTAGAAAAGACCAACTTTAGAGAAGGAAAAGTTCATCTGCAGCTCACAGTTTCAGAGGTCTGATGGCCCACTCCATTGCTCTGGGCCCCCAGTGAGGCAGGACATGATGGAGGAAGGGAGTGGAGGAGGAAAGCAGCTCAGGACATGACAATCAGGAAGCACAGAAAGACAGCTGTCCTCACCACAGACAAAATATAAACCCCAAAGGCAGGTCCCCAGCGACCCACCTCCTCCACCCACACCCTACCTGCTACAGCCACCACCCAATTAATCAATACCAATGGATTAATGCACTGATTAGGTCAAGTTTCTCATGATCCAATCATTTCATCTTTAAACTTTCTTGCATTGTCTCACACATGAGCTTTTGAGGGACACAGAATACCTAGACCACAAAAGCCCCACTCCCTCTAGACTACAAGCTCCATGAAAAAAGGACTCTTGTCTGCTCCTGGAATTACCATACTGTCCCAACACTTAATTTAGCATTGTGTCTGGCAATAAATGTTTGCTTAACAAATAAACATAAAGAAGGAGAGCAGCAAGATTTTGCGTCAGTGAAGAAGTTAATCATGAGAAAAATTCCTGGAGGAGGAAGAGAATAGTTATTCCAGAGGAACAGAATAGAGACCACACTACTTGACTAATCAGCCTGTGTTTCTGATATAGAAATATGCTCAGGACCCAGACCTGCTCTGCCTTCTGTCCACAGCTGTGTATTTCTGATCCTTGCAATTTCTTCTCAGGTCTCTGGGCTCCCACACCAACCCCTTCTCACCTCACCCATTCCTTCATTAAAACCTTAGATCAATCATATTTCATCCATCTCTGTGAACCAAAGTCTCCATCTCCACTTTGTTTCTTGTTATGAAGCGAAGGCTATTTCACTAACAAAAAAAAACTCTGGCTGCCTCTTTCCCCGGCTTAGGTAAGCAAAGAATTATTCCATAAACCTACACTGAATCTCTTCTGTGAGCACAGGTACCTCTTTTATTTTTTATTTTTACAGACTGCATTTTGATTCACTGTACACAAATGGGGTATATTTTTTTGTTTCTACGGTTGTACACAATGTAGATTCACACGATTCGTGTAATCATACATGTTCAAGGGTAATGATGTCTGTCTCACTCCACCATCTTTCATACCCCAACCCCCTCCCTCCTCATTTCCCACTACGTAATACAAAGTTCCTCCATTCTTCTCTTACCCCCCACCCTCATTATGTATCATCATCCACTTATCAGGGAAAACATTTGACCTTTGGTTTTTTGGGATTGGCTTATTTCATTTAAGCATGATATTGTCCAATTCCATTCATTTACCTGCAAATGCCATAATTTTATTCTTCTTTACAGTTGAATAATATAACTGTCAGAATAATATTATTACAGTTGAATAATATTCAGGTCATAGGAATCCCCAAAGAGGCCTCTTCCCATTGTAAAAAACAGAAACCCCACTCAAGTTTCTTTATCCATTCATCTATTGAAGAGCATCTAGGTTCGTTCCACAATCTAGTTATCGTGAATTGAGCTGCTATCAACATTGATGTGGCTGTGTTACTGCGGTATGCTGATTTTTAAGTCCTTTGGGTATAAACTGAAGAGCAGAATAACTAGGTCAAAAGGTGGGTCCATTACAAGTTTTCTGAGGAATGTCCATACTGCTTTCCAGAGTTGCTGCACCAATTTGCAACTCCCACAGGCACCTCTTGATCAGTTCTAAAGCAAAGAACGGGATTGACAATGCTTCCAAGTATCTACAGAGATCTCTGTGGAGATACATTCCAACAACCGGTTCTAGAAGATTATACTTAGTTTACCTATGAGTTTACAGAAAGATTTCCACAAGTATGGCATTGAAACTTGGTCCTCAGGAGAATGACTTGCTCCATCTCCTTAGCTTTGTTGACTTCATTCTCAGGCAAACTCCAGGCTCACATAATCCTTTCTATTTTCAGGCTCAGAAGGAAAATTTCCCCCTCATTTCATAGCTGTCTCAATCCCTCCATAAACATTTCGAAGAGCCCTACCCATGTTGTACAGCCAGCTTTGGACCACTCACTGGTTCTCTGACCAATCTGTAACCACATTCGGCCCCTGGGTAAAGGTGGTTGAGCACCTTGGTTGGCAGAAAGGGTGGGGACAGGGTCGTACTCAGAGAAACAAGGCACACACCAAAGAGTGGCCGATGCTCACTGCTTAAGCATTTCTCCAAGTGTGGTCCATGGACCAGCAGCATCACGTCACTTGGAAGCTCCTTAGGAATGCAGACTTTCAGGCTCTGCACCTGACCTGCTGATTCAGAATCCTTGAGATTGGGGTCCAGAGTCTGTGTTTTTAGGTGATTCTGATGCATGCTGCAGATTAAGCACATTTTTCCACCCGCTAGACAGAAGTTTCAAACTGAAGAGTTGAAGTTGTTCAAAACCACTCCTAGAAATTAGGGGCCTTGAAACATAAACCATTCAGCATTTGTAAGGCTTTTCTATCATCTAGTCATCACTAAGTGGACCCTATTGTATGTCAGGACCTGAGCTAGATTCTGGGATCCAGAGTCATCTTAGTGATTTACAACCAAAGATTTCCAGTCTAGAATGCACTTTCTAAATACATTATCAAATTCTAATTGTGAGAATAGAATTAGACACAAGAATAGTGACACGGGACTTCTGGAGGGCAATCGACCAATATATACAAAGAATTCATACTTGTGCCCTAATAAGTCTACTTCTAGAACACAATTTCCTAGGAAGTGAACAATGATATGGATCAAAGTTTATATATAAATCTTGGTAGCATTAATCATCACAGGAAATAATGAAGGATGTCAGAATAGCCAATAATAGGAGACTAGCTAAATAAATTATGATTCATTCATGAAAAATTATACTCACAACTAGCTTTTAATGATCTGGGGAAATGATTACCACATACTATTAAATTTTATCGAAGCATAATGCATTCTCTGCCTCAGTTTCCAATTCCCAGAACAATGTATCAGTTATTAATTTCTAGCTAACAAATGACCCACAAACTTAGAGGCTTAGCACAATACCACTAACAGGTGGTGTATATGTAATTCAGGAGTGGCTTAGCTGAATCTCCTGTGTCCTGGTTTGTGTTCTTTCATAAGGATGCAGTTATCAAAACTTTTTTTTTTGGACGGGGGGCAGGGTACCAGCAATTGAACCTGGGGGCACTAAACCCACTGAGCCACATCTCCAGACCTTTTTATTTTTTATTTGGAGACAAGGTCTCACCAAGCTGATTGGCACCTTGCTAGGTTGCTGAGACTGGCTTTGATTTCATGATCCTCCTGCCTCGGCCTACCGAGCCCCTGGGATTAGAGGCGTATACAACCATGCCTGGCTGGCTGCAGTCACCTTTAGATTTAACTATGGGAGGGTCACCCTCCAAGCTCACTCTCATGACTGTTGGAAGGCGCAGCTCCTCGTGGGCTGTTGGCCAGTAATGGAAGGTAATGGAAGGTCTCTGTCCATTACTCCCCACAGGGACCCCTCCACAAGGCAGTTCACCCCACACAGCATGCAGCCTGCACGTCAGAGCAGCAGGAGGGCAAGAAAGTTTCAGCAAGGCAGCAGTCCAAACTTGAAAGGAACAACCCATCAGTCCTCTCACATTCTATTCATTAAAAGCACCTGTACAGGTGTTTACCTGGTCAAAGTTCTTTGAGGCAAAGTCACAGTTCTTTCCTGTGCTTGCAGGTTAGCCTGTTGGCCTCCAGAACCATGCTGCAGATTATATATACTTTTACTTAGATCCAGAGAGATCCCTAAATCAAGCCCACACAAGGGGATTCTATAAGCCTGTGGATACCAGTAGATGGGATCATTACACGCTCTGGAGAAATAGCCTACTTCACCTTCCATCGTTGGCCAGAGGCCACCTACTCAGACCTCACCTAGCCTTTCCCATGACCTTCAGCAATGCTAAGAGAACAAAGCACATTTTAAGCACCTGACGGTTTTCACTGAGCTAGAGATGGATGAGCACTGAGCATACAGAAGCGGCAGATGCAAACAGAGGAAAAAAGAATTAAACACTTAGAAGATCCTCCTGTGTAAACACAAAGACTGAAGATCACAATCATTAGAGAAGCACAGATTAAACATCCAGAGGAAATTCAGAGCCCCTAACTTGAGGTTTAAAGTCCCAGAACCGGAGCATCCATCAGGGCAAGAGGGATTTCTGCACAGAATTCTTAAAAAAGAAGAAAAGCAGATGTTTGGCAAGGGTATAGTGGGAGTCTCTGTGGTACCCAACTCACTGCCTTTCCTAGGAGGACCAACCTGCCTGCCTCATCCTCACACTGCCCACTGAGAGTATCAGTCACTAATGAAATACAGTGGCTGCCTTCTCCAGAGAATTGCTTTCAGATGGCAGGAGCCACCTGTCCCAGAAAGCCGTATGCACAGCCCCATCCAGGTGTCCACTAGTGCAGTTAGACCACCAGAATCTCTACCCTTCCTTGTTCAACTCCTTCCCCATAACTATCCTGCTTCTCTCACTTTCTTACAGGCTTCCCCCACCCCCTGCCCTTTGGAAATCACTATATCCAGGCTGGGGATTCAGCTCAGTGTCAGAGTGCTTTCCTGGCACATGTGACACCCTGAGTTCGATCCCCAGCACTGCAAAACAAAGAATCACCTGCATCCAAATTCCTGTCTCTCAAAAGCTGCTTATGGGGAACTGACCTAAGACACTGTTGGAAGAGCAGGTCCTCCAAGTGTGTGTACACCCAGTGATAGAAGATTTGATTGATTACAGTTGGTAAAGACCAACTATCCAACCACTGGGGTCAGTGTAGGAGAAGTAGAGGTAGTGGTCCTGTAAGATATTTATTATTTTTAAGGGAACTAGCATTAAAAACTCAGGAATTTTTTTTTTTTTTATGGAAGACAGCTGCTCAAAAATGGTGCAGCTGTTCTTATGAATCTCCAGCTGGTAGGTCAAGATATTAATCGCAGGTCATCCTAGGCTGGTTGCAAGTGGCTGTCAGAAGCATCATGTTGACAAGAACTCTGATTCTTATTTTCAGATCAGTAAGTAAAGAAGCAGGATCAATTAGCAAGAGTTAACCTCTATGCCAGAGTGAAGCACCACTCTGAAGGCCTTGAACCAACCAGACTCAGGCTGAAGATGTGCGATCTGGAGGCACAGAGGTCTGTGTTAAAATTCTAGAACAGCTTCTTCCTAGCTCTTGGGACTTGGACAAATATTCGACTCCCTCGTATCTCTGTGTACTCATTTCCTATGGCTGCTGTAACGAATGACCACAAACCTGGCAGCTTCAAATAGCACATGTACTCTCCAGTTCTGGATGTCACTAGTCCTGTCAGGTAGACTGGGTCAAAGTCTTAGGTTATCAGGGATGATTCCTCCTGGGGCTTGCTTTCTCCACTTTTGTGCTGAACTTGCCTCTGCCTCCCTCTTACAAGTGCACTTGAATGACATTTAGGAACCACCCCGAGAATCCAGGCTACCTTCCTCATCTCAAGGTCCTTAATTTAATTCTACCTCTGAAGTCCCTTTAACTATATACAGTATCATTTACAGGCTCCAGGAATCCAGATACTTTGGAGGCCATAATTTAGCCTACCACACGCAGTCCATTCCTATGTGCAATGAGCATATGACTGTCTCCTCTCAGGGGTGTTGTAATGATTAAAACGTTCAAATGTCAGTCCCCTCCCTTCCCCTGCAGGGACACACTGCCTGTCTTCAAATTCTAGCTCCACCATTGGGTAGTACAGATTTTGGTCTTAACCAAAGAAACCCCCAGCCTTTGTCCTTGGCTTCTGGGAGACAGTCTATGTTATATTTGATAATAGTGTCTTTGTTTAGGATCAGACAAGCCATACCCAAAGGTCATGGGGTGGGGACTGGCCACACCAAAAAGACCCACTATGTGATTGAGATTGAACAGTTAACCTGAAGACTTAGTTCAACCGTGAGGACAAACAACGAATCAATTAATTTTGACTGTGTAATTATGCTCCCATAAAAACTGGATACCAAAGCTTAGGTCAGCATCCCTGTGGTTAGCCATACTGCATACAGTCTGCCACACATCAGGGCCAAGAGGGTAAGGTAATAAAACAATAGAAACTTCACATTTCAAACGCTTCCAGACAGGCCCATGCAGTGATTCTTTTGACTAATTAATTTTAATCCTCAACCTGTGATACAATGTAACCACAAGTATACTAACTTTTACTGGTTTCTGTGAGTCCTTCATGGAAACAATCAAACCCAAGGATGGTTTGGGGGCGGTATTGCTCCGTCTAGCTTTGTAAGTGGCTGAAACTCCTTGTATTCCTTGCCAGATGTGGCAAGTGTTACACAGAAACTGTTTTGTGTGGAGACCGTCAGCCTTTGTAGTTTGGTTTACTGTAGGCAACCACTTAACTAGTTCCGTGATCTTGGACAAGTCACTTCTCTGTACCTTCAATGTGCCAACTTCAAAGTGGGGACACCTGAAAGGCTTGTTGAAAGGATTAACTATGCTAATATAAATATTTAGAAGCGTGCCTATGCAGCCGGGAATGTGGTACACATCTATAATTCCAGCAGCTTGGGAGACAGAGGCAGGAGGATCATGAGTTCAAAGCCAGTCTCAACAACTTAGGGAGGCTCAAAGCATCTTACCCAGACCCTGTCTCTAAAAACAATAATAAAAAGGGCTGGGATATGGCTCAATGATTAAGTGCCCCTGGGTTTAACCCCTGGTACCAAAAAAAAAGTGCCTGTTCATTGAGAGGAAGCACTAGACAATGATTCCTTAATGGAGGACGCAGGGAGGCAAGCATGGTACCTGGAAGTGTGCACACACGTGTGTGTGTGTGTGTGTGTGTGTGTGTGTGTGTGTGTCCCCATAAAGCAGCGATGTGCATACAGCATGTAAACAGGTATGTAGCACACAAGGGATCAGAAAAAAATATATTAAAAAGTTCCTTGGAGGCAGGGAATTAAAGAAAGGTTAAGAAACACCACTCATGCTGAATACTAACTCTGGCCATCATGGTGATAAATAGCTGAAATACAAAAATGAGCTATTTCTGTCACTTGGGCAGATTCCCATTCTAAGAACTGGTCAATGCACACTGCTCCTCCAGAATCCAGTCCTCACCATTCTTACCCTTTTCCCAAGCTGTCAGGGTCCAAATCTGGTCAGGACTATTCTCAGAAGGAGGAAACAACATTTCCTGCCTCTACCCAGCCTGAAGCTCATTTATGCACAGCTAAGACTGGCAGCCCTGCTCCCTCACCTCCACCCTCCTTTTGCATATCATTAAAATGAAATCGTGCGGACGTCTGGGCTGACAGAATTTTACTTCTTTCCTCACTGAAATCTGTTTTGAAATTGATGGATGTGTTAAAAAAATGCAATGTAAATTCACCTCCAAATGACTGACTTTTCTGCAATGCCAAGAAGAGAGACAGGGCTGCCCTAAGAAGGTGTCATCTAGCTGCATAGAATTTGAATCAGAAAGAGAAAATTCTTATCAGTACCTTATTATATATCTCTCAAGCCCGTGCCAGGAAACACAGTAATTTGAGACAATGAATATCATCAATGCCATGAATTCAGTGTAATCGTATTTCATTGAGAAAAGGAAAAATGCCTCTCCCCGCACACTTGTGCACTGTACCATCTGGACGATGAGAACAGAGATAAAAAATAGAACAGTCACTCATTCTATCACCGGGAACTTAGTCACATTTCTTAAACATAAAACATGAATACCATTAGACTCAAGTAAAACAAAATCAGCTTGAGAGCTTGTTACTTTGTGGGATCCAGTTACCCCTGACTATGGTCAGTAAGGGGTGACTACCATGGTCAAGGGCTGTGGTAACTGCCTCACAGGTTCTCTCTCCTGGTTGAATCCCCTCACCAGTCCTTCTTACAGAGAAGCTAGCTGACTCAAAAGTGGCAGAGCCAGTACCATGCTCCCTGGGTTTAACAGTAGGACCCTCTGAATCTCAAGAGACAAAAATGAGTTCCAGCTTTTTGGAAAATGCAACTTATGAGCTGGCCAAACTAAAAAGTCCGGGAGTAACTGGTTGCTTCAAGCATTCCAATGATATGATTGGGATTCTCTCCTCTGAGAGGTGCTTTCTCTGAGTGTGCTTTGTTCCCTCTCAGTGATTCCCCAGAAATCCCAAGTCCAAATCGTCACAGCCCAATACTCCAGCAGATATTAAGACAGCATTATTTTTTTATTGTTTCATTTCTCTCTCTTTCCCATAAAGTCTAGGAAAAGCCCATGTCTGAATCTCCTTTGGGCAGCTCATGCCCATTCCTGAAGTCTTCAGTGTTGTGGGCAGAGATACGAATGTTTTGATTGGCCAGAACTGGGCCATGTGCTTAACTTCAAAACTGTGGTAAGGAGGGTGGAACATTTTGAACTGAGACAGGTGGGGTGAAAATCAAAATGTTCTTTCCGGAACAAACATTAGAGGGCAAATACAGACACACAGACGCATCACCTCCATTATTCCAGAAAAAGCAAACAGCAGTTGCTTCCTTCCTCCCACTGCTCAACCATCTGTCCTCGACCCTGCATGGCCCTCAGCTCTCAGAGCACATATCCAGTTGTGTAAAGGTGTAATCTCATCACTATATCCTCCATAACCAGAGGAGCACCTGGCACATACTTGTACCTACTGGGTGTTGCACAAAAGGATAAATGAATCACAAACTCCAAATTGCCTCTCAACTGTTAATAATATATGGTTTAGATGACAGGGTATGCTGGAGAATAAATGATCATTGATCAGTAGGTGCTTAATAAATGCTTACTGCCCACATACACAGGAAAGTAGAGAACTGTCCCCCACAACCCCTTTCAGCTTAAGGTTGAAAGAGACTTCCTTATTTTGGAGGAGTGGGTACCGGGGATTTAACCCAGGGGTGCTTTAACACTTTAACAAAGAGCTACATACATTCCCAGCCCCATGTGTATGTGTATGAGTGTGTGTGTGTGTATTATTTTTTTGACAGGTTCTTACTAAGTTGTTGAGGCTGGCCTTGAACTTGCCATCCTCCTGTCTTAGCCTCCCAAGTCACTGAGATTACAAGCATAAGCCACCACAATTGGCAGTAGTGTCCCATTTTGTACAATGGATATTCTCCAAAACCTCCAGTGAATGCTCCAAGATGAATAATACTGAACCCAGGCTATATTTTTCCTATATGCACACTCCTAGGATGAAGTTTAATTTATAAATTTTGCACAGTAAGAGCTTAACAATAATAAAATATGCTAATGATATCAATATACTATAATTAAAAGTTATTTAAGATTTATGAATTGCTCATTTTTGCAATTTCCATTGAATATTTTCAGGCTGTGGTAGACTGGGTCACTGAACCTGGGAAAAGGAAACTGTGGACAAGGGGACTATGGTAAACAGATTCCAGATCACCTGGCAGGCTCCTTATAGCACAGGTTGCTGGGCCCCACCTCCAGAGTTTCCCAGTCAGCAAGCCTTGGGTGGGGCTCATGAATTTGCACTGCTAACAGGTTCCCAGGTGTTGCTTCTGTGACTTCAGGAACATTTTGAGAACACAATTTTCCCGCTGTCAAAGATAGCAATTTCTAATAGTTATTCCCAAGATGAAGCAGCCAGCTAACTGAGAGGCACAGCAAGGAGCGGCCTACAGAAGCCACATTTGCAAACATTAAGCCAGTTCCTGAAAGTAAGCCTGCAGCTGCAGGATGTGGTGCAGGTTCCCACAGCAAATGCCCAAGGCTATGGTACTCAAACCATGATCCTCTGACCCTGCTGCATAGTTCCCTGGAAAAATTGGGGAAAGGCAGATTCTGATCTGTACTGTCCAGGAATTTTTTGGCAATCCCATTATGGGATTCTTATTGAAATTAGAGAACCACAGGGGGTACCAGAACCTTAAGGAGGTCAATGACATTCTGTGAAGTACTCTCAGAACCAAAAGTTATAGCCAAATAAAGGCAGCGGATCTGACTGTAAGCGGAAGAACAGAAAGGAAGGTTTGTTAAGCAGATTCATGCAATGGTGTGGCAGGGCTCTGATAGATATCGTTGCTGTCCCCATGAAACCCTGTTGAGCCCCATTTTACAGATAAGGAACTGAGAGTTAGAGAGGTTTACTAATTCACCCAGCTGATATGGGTCTTAGAGATCAGGAACAGGTCCAGTGTTGAAGATTAAACACTGAGAAACACCAAGGCAAATATAAAAAGCAAGTTTTATTTAACAAAAGAGACAGAATTCTTCAAAGAGAAAGGACTCCAGAGCTGGGTATCCATGGGAGGGGGTGCATCTTGTTCTTTTATAGACACCAGAACCCCTCTCTTAATTATTGCTTTCTCTTTCTTCTCCCCATATGTGACCAAGGGCAGTGATGTAAGATTCATTGCTAACAATCCAGAGCTCCCAGAAGCATGATCAGAGAGGTTAACAACCCATTGTCCTGTTTGATAACCAGTGATAACCAGTCAACATCCTCTCTTGAATCCCAATCATTCATAACCTACACTGACACCCTGACCTTTGCCCCTGCCTTTTGCTGAGAAACGTGACATATCCTGTCCACTCAGGCTAGGCTGGATTGCAAGCAGATGGCTTTTTGGCAAAGAAAGCATTGGGGTGGGGGAGGTCAGCACAGCGGGCTCATTTTATAGAATTATTCTCTTAACCTCGTGTTCCCACCATTCTCATCTATCTGTCCCCTTACACAGCTAATAGTAAGAGTCCAGATTCAAACCCACAATGCTGACTCCAAATCCCGCCTTCTGTCCACAAAATTGTATCACAGAAACTGAATACAAGGCAGGACCAGCAGAAAGCTCCAGGAGGTGAGAGAAGCTTCCAGTGGAAGAAACAAAAACAGCAGGGAGGAGAGGCTCCAGAAGCTGTGGCCTTGTGAAACCCCCAATTGTGCGATGTTCTGTGACAGTGACACTCTTCCTGACTTTACCTAGAACCATGTCTCTCCCCAATTTCACACCAGGCTGAAAGCAACTTCCCAGGATGAAAAGAAACCTTACCCACCCCAATACACAGAAAGGCCTGGAGTGCTTTCCAAAGAGCAGGTCTATGTTTCTCCCTTTTCTTATGTATCCCTGGTACTGAAATATCACCACCTAATTAAGCAATTTTTGACGATTCTCTGAATATTAGTTTTACTCTTGGTAAAGGAGAATATGAAGACAGAATGGTTTCATGAGTGATAACTGAAGCACATCAAGTAAAGAGCTATGATCTTGAGACTAAGACCCTCAAGAGGCACATGACGTCAGTTCTGTCATCACTGTCATCTCTATCACTCACGTTTCTTTTCCCTCCCCCACCTTGATACTTGGGATTGAACCCAGGGTGCTTTAGTACTGAGCCACACCCCCAGTGCTTTGCATTTATTTATTTATTATTGAGACAGGGTCTTGCTAAGTTGCAGAGGCTGACCTTGAACTTCCAATCCTCCTGCCTCAGCCTCCCAAGTGGTCACATGCACCCAGCTACTCATGTTCCAACTGGTAGCACATGCCAACAGTTTGATACAAGATTCCAAAGACCATGGAATTACATTTTTGCCTACTGTTTAAAACATGCAACACTGTTTCTGTTGTTGTTGTTGTTTGTTTCTTTGTTTCTGTACCACGGGGTTGGTCAAACTATTTTTTAAAGACACCACTAGAAAAAGTGAAGCAATAGTGGTCTCTTGTGGAAGTGAATAGTATTTCCCAGTTTTTATAACCTAACACTAAAATACAGGATAATTTGCATGCCCATTGGTGGAAAATGACCCATTTCAGAGTGACTTTTCAAAGTTCAGAGTCTAAAACCTAAGGCTTTAGAAGCCTTTCCTTGGAGCCATGAAAAGTTATTTTGGGTTGGTCCCCAGCCCTGTTACTCTGAGTTCCTCAAATCACCCAGGTAAGCCTGAGGCAGGTGTTCAGGAAACTCTTAGATACAGTAGTCCAAGGAGTCACATTGTGTTCTGTGGTGCACATCACTGTATTTTCATCAAATACTATTTTCAATAGGGGCCACACTATTTAAAAACTTGTCACTCAGACGCCCATCCAAAAATGGGCTGGCAACCTACTGACAACTGCTCATCGGTCTGTGTCCCTGGAAGGTAAAGAGTAAGGCTAGCTTGAGTGTAACAGAACTAAAAGGGTCGGAGGGGACCCCCAATATTTGGTGAATGTCTCCAAATTTCTTCCTTCCCGTTCTTCCTCTGTTACCCTCAGATCTTCTGGTTCTGGGAGTACTTCCCAGAGAGTTTCACCAATTGGGAAACTGATGTCACAAACTGTTCAAATTCACTTGTAAATTTAGCACATACACCGAGTGCAGGCTGTCTCACAGATTGCACGGGGTGGCTCACATAACCAAGCTTCCTTTCTCACAGTTTTAGACGTGGAAGTCCGAGATCACGGTGCCAGCATGGCCCTCTTTCACACTGCATGCTGACGACGTCTCTCTTATCCTCACGTGGAAGGAAGTGGTGAGCTAGCTCTAGGGTCCCTTCCTTCCAAGGGCACTAAGCCAGCTCCTGAGGACTCTGCCCCACCCCAACCCAAAGGCCCCACTCCTAATATCATAGGTTGACTGCGACCTGGGAGTAGGGGTGGGGGGCACACAAACCTGCAGACCACGACACACACTGAGGAACAACCGAAACACTGCACCCCATCCAGAGTAAGAACAGAACGGCTATCCACGCAACTGCCACCCAGGCTAAGCAAACCACGTCACCTGTACCTTCCTTCCAAGACCCCGTTACATCTACTCCAAGGAAGACCCCGTGTATTAAGAGCCCACAGCCAAACGGGGATCCCGGGGACCGGGGTGCGAGCAGGCCCGCCCTGAGGGACGCTGAGGGGAGCTGCAGGTGGGGGCTCCCAGGACACGTCTCCCTGGTGAGGACCCGTGCCTAGGACCAGGGGGTCCCTCACACAGCGTCCTTATGTTCACTGACAAATACTTCTGACAGACCAGGGTCCTGCCATAGCTCCGCTGGGAGCCCCACCTCGAGTTCTCGGGAACCCCACCCCCACCGAGCAGCCCCTGGTTCTTCGCTGGGGATGAGGGGACCACAATTCAACACGCACCACACGGGGAAATAAAAAGCTAAACGAGCTTTACCTCAGGTCCTGGGCGTGGAGGGCGTAAGGAGCAGGAAGGTAGCGGCAGCTCCCACTTCTTCAGGGGAGGAGAGCACGAGGCCTCGTGCAGAGAGTGAGCGGCGCGTAGTGCAAGTGAGGCAACGAGAAGTGTCCGTCAGAGAGGTACGCATGCGCACCAGCAGCCGGTTGGGTGAGGCGTCGAGAAAGCCTCTAGCAGGGAGCGCGCATGCGCACCAGCAGCGTGTCGGGCGAGGCGTCAAGCAAGCCTGGAGCAGGAAGCGCGCGTGCGCAACAGCACCGGTCGGGCGAGGCACCAAGGAAGCCAGGAACAGGGAACACGCGTGTGCACGAGCAGGGAGTTGGGCGAGGCGTTAAGAAAACCTTGAGTAGGGAGCACGCATGCGCACCAGCAGGCAGTTGGCTGAGACGTCAAGCAAGTCTCAAGCAGGCAGCGCGCGTGCACACCAGCACCGGGTCAGGCGAGGCACCAAGGAAGCCACTAACCAGGGAACTCGTGTGTGCACCCGCAGCGGGTAAGGCAAGGTGGCAATGAGCTTTTTGGCAGCGAGTGTGTGTACATGCGCACGGTCAACCGGCCTAAAGTCTCCTTAAAAGAAAGTGGCAGGAAGGTGGCCCAGTCTGCAAAGACAGGAGGGATACCTGTAATTTCCTGTCAGTGGCTACCAGTTTGGGCCATGCAGTGTGGTGTAGAACTGGAAACCGTATCAAGGGCGACCGACCCCTGCATCTGGGATGGGAAAGTTAGGCTTGTATTCGAAATGCACACTGAGACAACTTTAAATGATAAGGTCTTATTACATCCCACTGCTGACCTTTATGATAATCATGCCTCCTTTTTTTTTGTTGTTTTGTTTTGTTTTGTTTTGTTTTCCACGTGTGTCTCTCAGCAATGAAGTTAGCTGGTTATTTTGGAACGGCACATAAACAGACTCATTGTGACTCACCTCTCTGCTCTATATTATTCCATTGCTCTAAACCATCTTTTCTTTCTTTTTTGCTTTTTTTTTTTTTTTTTTTTTTTTTTGAGGCAGGATCTCCTGTTCCCTCCAGGCTGGCCTAGAACTCCTTGTGTTAAGCAGTCTTCTTACCTCAGACTCCTGAGTAGCTGACACTACAGGCACCATGCCCAGCTGAATGATGGCTTTTGATAGACAAGTAAGTAGTTTTCCAATTTTTTTCCTTTCCTTTTTGCTTTGACAGGAAAAGCTATTATGAAAATCTTGTATCACCTTGTTCCCACATGCAAGGGATCCTCTGGACCAAAGGTCTGCAAATTATTTTTCTGTAAAATACCAGAATTATTTGGGAATGAGAGTCTCTACCATTGTAACACAAGCAACCATAGGCAATATGTGAACCAATGAGCAAGACCGTGCTTCCTTAAACCTTTATTCAACAAAACAAAAACAAGCAGTGGCCAGATTTGGACTACCAGCCAGTCTCCTGACTCCTGCTTCAGGTGATTTCCTTAGGAGGAGAACTTCCAGGACAGCTCAGAGTGGTACTGTGCACAACCTGGCTGCCAGGCCATGGGGCACATACACCCATGTTCAGCTTTTCAGGGAAATGCCAAACTCTGTCCCAAACTGATGGAAGTTTGCAGTGTAGAAGCATTTATCCACAGACATAAAATTCAATTGGAGGGGGATACTCTATCATTTAATAAAAGAATATGTTTCCAATAATTTTGATACTTGTTAGTATCAAAATCTATATGCATTGTTTCTATACTAATCATCATTTTGATTTAATTCTGAAGATTTTTTAAAATACTAACAGCCTTGGGCTGGGATTGTAACTCAGTGGTAGAACACTTGACTAGCATGTGTGAGGCACTGGGTTCCATCCTCAGCACCACATAAAAATAAACAAAATAAAGGTATTGTTACTATCTACAACTAAAAATACATTAAAAATACTAACAGTCTTATGATTATGGAAAAATGTTAAGCTGTATATGATTTTTTGTTTGTTTGTTTTGGGTTTTTGGGGTACCAGAGATTGAACTCAGGGGCACTGGACCACTAAGCCACATCCCTAGCCCTATTTTGTATTTTATTTAGAGAGGGTCTCACTGAGTTGCTTAGTGCCCCACTGTTGCTAAAGCTGGCTTTGAACTCATGATCCTCCTGTCTCAGCCTCCTGAGCCAGCAGTTTACAGACCACCACTGCCCAGCTTCATATCTGGATTCGTGGCACTGAATGATTAGATAGACAGTAAGACTTCAAAGGATTGTCATAGCTGGGCATAGTGGTACATGCCTGTAATGCCTGCTACTCAGAAGGCTGAAGCAGAAGGATCACAAGTTGGAGGCCAGTCTGGGTAACTTAGTGAGACCCTGTCTCAAAAAGAGCTGGAGCTGATCATGGTGGCACACACCCATAATCCCAGCTGCTAGTGGGGCTGAGGCAGGAGGATCATGAGTTCAAAGCCAACCTCAGCCATTTAGCAAGGTCCTAGGCAACTCAGTGAGACTCTGTCTCTAATAAAATACAAATAGGGCTGGGGATGTGGCTCAGTGGTTGAGTGCCCCTCAGATCAGTCTCCAGTGCCAAAAAAAAAAAAAGAAAAAGAAAGATCATCATGTATTAATATGTTAAAAATTGTCATATGTTAAAATTTTTTGGTGGCAGAGCAATGGAAATACCAATTCAAATAGGAAAAACATCTAAAATTCCCAACTAACAAAGAACTGATTGAAATATATACTCTTTAACAGAGGATGTTGGCCTAATAAGTTGCAATGGTTTTAAGATGTCAATAGATACATCTTAACTTAGGAGCTGGGGATGTGGCTCAGTGTAGAGCATGTGCTTGCATACAAAGCCCTGAGTACACAAGGCCCTGGGTTGAATCCTAAAACTAAAAAATCGAAAACTAAAATCACAAAGTTGAAACTAAAAATCACAAAGAGTACCTTGAAGTGTTATTTATTTATTTATTTTTGTGTATTTATTTTTGGTGGTGCTTGGGATTGAACCCAGGGCATTGCACATGATAGGCAAGCATTCTTATCACAGAGCTATAGCCCTTTGCAGTGTTATGCTAAAATGTCAGTATTTTACCACCAAAATCAGCTTAGGATGGTCCAGATGGGTTTTCAAATAATGGAAACTGGCTCTTCACTCCTTTTTGGAGCCTTCTCATTAAGCAAGTGTTAAGCTTTTCAAATTATCAGTCCATTTTTTGAGAATCTGATTAGTTCACCACTGAACTAAGGCACCAAGCCCTGATCCCTAAGAGCAGAGCTGCTGTAGCGTATCCCACGAGGAGAGAAACTCCACCTTGGAAACTTTTTATTTATTTTTATTTTTATTTTTAGACATACATGATAGTAGAGTATTTGACATACTATATATACATGAAGTATGACTTATTCTAATTAGTAACCCATTCTTGTGGTTGTATGTGATGTGGAGTTTCACTGATGATGAATTCATATATGAACATAGGAAAGTTATCCAATTCATTCTACTGTCTTTCCTATTCTTAAGCCTTCTCCCTTCCCTTCATTCTCCTTTGTCTAATCCATTTCTTCTATTATCCCCCCACCACCCTTGTAGTATGTTGGTATCCACATATCAGAGAGAACATTCAGCCTCCGGTTTGGGGGATTGAATTATTTCACTTAGCATGATGATCCCAAGATCCATCCATTTACCAGCAAAAGTCATAGTCATTCTTTTTTATGGCAGAGTAATATTCCATTGTGTATATGTAGCACATTTTTCTTTATCCATCATCTGTTGAAGGGCACCCAGGTTGACCTAGGAGGGCCAGACCCCTCTTCAAGGAGGGGTCTTCTGTTGTGTAGAGGCAATGCAGACCCCCCAGAATAGCCTCCTTCACACGCCCTCACGTAGGCACGGAGAATATTCCAATTTGTAGGGAAAGAAGCATTCATTGTGGCTTCTGGGGTCTTCATTTTCTGAAGCTCCAGGGCTTCAGCCCCTGGGAGCTGCACTCCCAAAGAAGCAGGTATGCTGCCCAGTCTCAACCCCTTTCCAGCCCTCTGGGAAGGCACCACTTCAGATCAAGGTAGAGCTATATTCCTTAGGAAATGTAGACTTACATCCCTTCTCTCCATACGGACTGCAGGCACATTATTCACAATGGCACCTGTTATAGTTTGGATCTGGAATGCCCCCGCCCAAAAGCTCATGTGTTGAAAGAATGGCCCCCAATGCAGCAAGGTTCAGAGGTGGGGCTTTTAAGCAGTGACTGGACCATGAGGGCTCTGACCTCACTGATAGTTGAATGGGCTATTGGGACCTAGTTGCAGGAAGTAGGGCACTGGAGGCTCCGCCTAGGGGACTATATCTGTCCCTGAACCCTTCCTCTTTCTCTCTCTCCTTTCCAGCTATCCTGAACTGAGCAGCTTTCCCCTGCCATACCCTTCCACCACGTTTCTGCCTTGGAGCCAGCAGACTGTCGACAATCTTCTGAAACCATGAGTCAAAATACATCTTTCCTCCTCTTAGTTGTTCTTAGGTGTTTTGGTCACAATGATGAAAAATTGGAGCTGAAGAAATAGCTTCTTTTGGAGAGCGCTCACCTAGCATGCGCAAGGACCGGGGTTCGAATTTGCGGCCGCTCAAATGAGAAAAAAAAAAAAACCCACAATGATGAAAAACTAACACAGTACCTAGAAGAGATGGAGGCCATTGGTTCAAATTGGTTCAAGTGTGAGTGGTTATAAAGTTGTATGCCTTCTAGTGTTCTCAGCTGCAGAAGTAGAATTGACCTCCCGGGACTTCGGTGAGGTTTGACCCTGAAACTCAGCGCATACACACAGTGGCAGAGCCGAGCAGACCAGGCCAGGCACCTAACCACAACAACCAGTGGTGCTGGGTCTCTGGTATCACACCCAGCACCCTGATCTCAATCTGGCTGTCTGAGAGAGTGAAAACAATCGTATTCTTCCCTGATTAAAACTTCAGAAGGAAGATTGGTAAAGATTTAGCTGCTGCCAATTGATATGCTCTGACAAAATGTAGCTGCTGCTTCATTTTGCCCTCACGTGAACTCCAGGAGTTCATGACTCTTGACCCAAGTCACACATGCAGAAGGACAAAGCCAGGCCTCTCTATGGCCAGTTCACATTCTTATCTGTCCTCCAGGGTCCCTACTTAAAGACTCTAAGGCTTATCTTTTTTTTTTCCCAAGAATTTACCTTTTTATATTATTTGTTTTTATGTGGTGCTGAGGATCGAACCCAGGGCCTCACCCGTACTAGGCAGGTGCTCTATCACTGAGCTACAACCCCAGCCCCACTAAGGCTTATTCTGGGAATCAAGTCCATCTTGGCCATCATCCTAGGAAACAGACTCTACTCTGTGCCGGGTGCTGTTTTATTTACCTCACATATTAATCTACTCCAGTCCCCACAACCACCCTGAGTAAGGACTATAGTCCTCTCATGTTGAATTTGAAAGCTGAGGCCATCAAGACTGTCACTTGGGGCTGGGGAATTGGCTCAGTGGTAGAGCACTTGTTTAACACATGTGAGGCACTGGGTTCGATCCTCAGCACCACATAAAAACAAATAAAGGTATTGTGTTTAAAAAAAACAGACCATCCTTGCCCAAGGCTCACGGCTGGTCAGTGCAGAGTGAAGACTGCACCCACGTGGCGAGGGCTGTTCCTGCTCCCAGCCCCAGCACCATACTGCGGTCTTCACAGGCTGCTCCGTCCCCCCCCAACGGCTGGCTGAGGCCACACACACCCATGCTATGGAGGCAAGGCATCTTGGGGAAGGCAGGTAGGTGACAAGGTGGCATCCATGGCTCTTACCGCCCACTCGGTTTGCCTCAGCCAGCCTCGCTTTGTCAAATGGCTGCAAATCCACAGCACTTCACAAACACAGCTGCCACCTGCCCGTCAATGGTAGATCCATTCTTACTAGCAAAATGCTTGCCATCTTGGACTCTTCTTCACCCTGTGGTGCTTTGCACTCTTTATAAACAAATCCAGAATGGCCTGTGGCCCAAAACTGTGACAGAAGCCACAGGCAGGATCAGCTCTCTTCCTTAAGACCCCTTCAGGGACTTGGGTGGAGGGCTGGGAGGAAGGCCAGTGCTCCCCACATTGGGCGAGAATTGGTTCTAGAACATAGACAAACTCAGGTCATTAGCAACAAGACTTAAACAAGTCACAGCCCAGGAGAAAGGAGGTGAATGGAAAGGGGAGACTGGTGATGAGACCCACCGTGTAAAAGGGCCTCACGTCCTACGTGAAGGACATTCGAATGCAGGGGTGTGACAGACCAAATGCAGTGGACTTCTACAAGGAAGCCTGGCTGTCCAGCAATAAATTAATAAAGATTTCATTCACCACTTCCCTTCGTGATTTTCCCGTCCCACATGTAACATGTATATAGAACGTACAAAGCAGAAACACCATGACAACTCAAAAAAATTCTTTAATAAAAATTATTCATAAAAATCCTAATAAATTTCAAAGAGCAAGATATTCCTTAGTACATTTATAAAAGAACATTTGGTCCTTTTACAAAAAGCTCCCTTTTAATTTAAATACATTTCTTATTTACAGATTAAACATAAAATATCTATAGTTGCAAAGCATATTGCACATTACAGAGAAGCATTTGTGTATTTCAGTAAGTTTTCCCAGAGTTTCCAACTGTAGATTTTTTTTGTAAAACAGATTTACCTTTCTCATGTATAATAAATAAAAATGCAGTTTGTGTTTTGCTATTTAAAACTGAAACAAAATGTCTTTAAAAAATATTATTCCTCTGACTCTCAGAAAGAGGGAAGGGAGTCATGAATCAGGGAGTTCCACAGGTTTTTTTTTTTTTTTTTTTTTTTTTAACCAGATTCACATCCAGATTCAAGTGCAGCGCGACCCTGAGCCCTGCAACTCTGGGGACCCATGGCCCAGGCTGCCGCACTCCTCACTCTCACACGGGGTCCCTGCCCTGCAGGGAAGAGGCACTAGAGTAGGAGCTGGAGGCTTGGGAATGGAAAAGCAAAGATCAGAATGTCTTCTAAGGTTCCCTGCTCAGCTACTCTGTGGACCCTACCTTATAACCAGCACTAAATTTGAATCTATCAAAAGAAAAAGAGCTTCGGAGCCCTCCAGAAGAAAGGAATGTCTGATGTTGAGTCTACAAACTCCCAAATGAAGAATTACAGTGTCAATCATTCAGTAAACTGAGCTGAGAAACAGGAGGGATATTGTTCTTTCAGGGGTGGAAGGTCAGGGGAGGGGTGGGTAGACCTGGGGGGACATTGAGACCCTCAGAGTATACAACTGCGTTTACCAAAACAGATAACTGGACTCTCAGCCGATATTCACCTGCACAGAAACCACCCTGACACATTTTTCTTTAAATACATAGAAAACTAAGTGTTGTGCATAGCCCACAGTCCAGGGCAAGCAAAGCCCAGGACTTATCAAAACTGGGGGACTCAGTTACAAAGAGCAAGCTCTTGAAGAGAAGCTAGAAAGAAAATGAAAGGAGGAATAGAAAACAGAAGCCAGTTTTTCACAAGGGCAGCACAACCAAGAGAGCTGGCAAAGACTCCTTTGTGACCTACTTTCTCTTTCGGTTACATTGTCTAAAGCAGCTAAGCCAGCTTTGTAATGATTTGAAACTCCGTCATGGGATAACTGTATCCCACCAGGTCAAATCACATGGCGGTTTTCTGCTACAGTTCTGTGCAAATCCGACTTTAACATGCTGACCAAGCCTGACACTACAACTAGCTACTCATGGCACCAGGGGATGATCCAGCCTCAGAGCTGCTGCAAAGGATGAAGTCTTCAGATTGGAGGGGTTCCTGGAGCAAAATTCTGAGCAAGGGAGACTTCCCTTTCTTCTCCTCAGCCCTCTCCTACCTAGTATTTCAGAATGTAGAATAGATGAGACCACGAAAGCCCTGCAAGATATACTACTGCTGCTGACATTCTGATTTTCAAAAAGAAATCAAGCAAGTTTTGAACTTGGCTCAGAGAACCTCTTTCATAACTGGAACCAGTCAGCATTGTGGCACCTAGCCAAATAACTGACAGCGTAGCATCAAACTTTAGCCTGGACAGTCTGGACGCTCAATAACCAGGATTAAAAGGAAGTAACTCACTCACCCTCAGTCTCACCAACCGGTGTAAGTCCAGGAGGCCAAAGCAAGAGGGTTTAAAAAAGTCAATACATGTTCACCTTGGCTCCTACCCAAGACCTGCCTGCAGCACTCAAGGCACGAGGAAGAAGAACTGCCTGAGCTGCTTTAGAGTGACAGGTAATGGGCCAGGGAAAGGAGAATGCTGGAGGGCTTGCACACCACCACTGCCAGACGCTGCAGAGAGCCCTGCCCAAGCACTCCTTCCCGACACACCCGTTCTTCCAGGTGTGTCATTTGCGGTCCCCCCTCAGCTTGCTTGGAGAAAAGTAGAGGTGTGCACACACTAGCATGTGCATGTGTATGTCTAACATTTTTACTGAGTTAGTGAAAACATTTGAAATAGTATCTTCAAAGTAATCTGTTCAGTAGATGAGACATTTAACAGAACAATGCTTCTAAAATGAAAAAAAGGTAGAAGTATTTGAAATTTTCTTATTTTAAAACAAATTGCATAAGAAATGTTACATTTACTGCTGAAAATTGCCTTCTTAAAAATCCCAAAGAAGTGAGTGACACGTCTATTTTCAAAACACATACACTTAAATTTTCAAGAAGGAATATACTTTCTCTCCCTTTCGACTAAAAATGCAATGGCTTAGACAGCTCTTATGTCTGGGTTCATTTTTGTTTGCAGTGCTGGGGACTGAACCCAGGTGCAGGCTAGGTAAGCAGTCTACACCACTGAGCTACACCCCCCACCCTCATTTCTAGTTTTGAAAAGACTAAAATTGTGTGAAATGTGTGAACTTGACAGGTGAGAAACATGATACAGGAGGCCTGTCAATTTTTAAGACTTCTTGCCCTTTCAACCTTTGATACTGAACAGAAGCCAGATTAGGAGTCGGGTCGAGCTCTGTTTTGTATGAACACTCATTTAAGTTCAAGGAGAGAACCTTCTGTTCTGGCTAAAAAAATTATAAAAAGGAAAAAGAAGGTATTTTAGCACAACTTCCTCCTACATACTTTGCTAAAATAATAGGCTGAAAGGTCCACTGAGTTAAGAACTTCCAGAATCTTCCTCACTAACACACACTCCATCCCTCTTTCAGTGTTGGCCCCATCATACTGCAACACAAAACAAGCCCCTGCCGCACCACAGCAGCAGCTGCGATAGCCTGTGGCCCAAACCAAAGCCCATAAGGCACTAATCTAAAGCCTGTACTATATAGGGGAATGGCTCAAGGCTCAGAGTCATCAGAAAGTCACCTGATCACTTCTTTCTCCCTGATTGACTAATTGGCACTAGACACAGGTAACAAAATTGAAACAAACTCTAACCCAAAGATGGTAAAATTCCGAATCCTTGGTTAGGAAATATGAGAAAGAATGAAGCTCAGACAATCTAAGGGTTGGAGTTTTTTGTTTGTTTGTTTTTGTTGTTGTTTTCCATTTTTTTTTTTCCCCTCTTCCTAAAAGGCACCTGGTTCTGGAACCAAGGGAGTTCCTCAGTTAAGCCCATGTTCAAAACAAATGCAAGATATCACTGTTAGTTAACCCTTACACCACAATAGAACAACCGAAAATCTTCCTGTTAGGATTCCAGTGAGACCATTAACTTAAGCAAAGAATGCTGTAACACTAAAGATTACTTGGAGGCATAAATGAACTGGATGATTTCTCCCTACATAATCCAAAATCACGGTTGACACTTGGGGGAGAGCCCCAATGGTCCAAAAGGAGAGAGACGGCATGACACTGTCAATGCAATATGTAGGGATGCCAAGGAACCTCAGGCCCTTTGGCTCAGAAATTTCATTCCCAATCCTCTAACGAAGAGGGGGCAATACTGCAGTAGGGCAAGTGCTGGCAAAGCCAGGAGACTTGGACCCTGAATATGAAGCTGGGAAGATGGATCCAAAGATGCCCCACCTATTGTGCTCTCTAACATCAGCATGCCAAAAGCCAATTTCCTTGTACCTTCTCATTTCAAGTTATAACTTTAAGAAAAAGCAGGGCATTTTATTGAACAGAAGGGAAACACTGAGGTGTGTAAGAATTAACCCAAGGTGTGTAAGGAGTTGGACAGAAACACGCACACTGTCATGGACAGCCAGATTCCGCCCCTTCCCCTTCAGATTGGATGCAGGCGTGGTCTGGTTCAGGTGTTTAAATTTGTTTAAGATGAGGCCACGCAGAGGAGAGCAGATCAAATCAAGCCAACCATTTGGTCAATCTGTCGCATGTAGATGCTCTTTAGGGGCAGGGAGTACCTCCTCTCGTCAGGAACACGATTGCACTAGGAAGACAAAACGAATACCAAATTAACACCCACACGTTGCCTCTCGGGAAATGTGGGTACTATTGACATTTGAGGACGGATAACTCCATTGTGGAGAGCTGTCCTGTGTACTGCAGGACAGTCAGTGGCATCCCTGGCCTCTTGCCAAGACACCAGTGACGATTCCCAGCCCTCAGTTTTAACAACCCAGACTGTGTCCAATCATTGTCCATTGTCCCTGGAGGAGCAAAATCACTCCCTGGTTGAGAACCACTGATGAAATTTAATACCCTCACTTTATAGAAATGGAGACCAAGGCATTCAGAGCAAGTGCTTAGCAGCCAGGAATAAAAACTGCATCCCTTGGGTCCTTTAACCTACCCAGAATTTCAAGAAAATACTTTAGCTTTTTGAAAGTGCTGTGGTTTTCTGAGCTGTTCTTGTCCATAATACAATCTAAAAGCTTAAGAGTACAATTTTCTTTTTATTACAAATCTTCCCTCCCTCCACTCAAGGACGAGGTGGGTCTTGAGAATTAACCACAGGGTGTTATCCCTGGGAATAAGTGTCCACATGCATTCCTTACACAGTGCTTCCCCAAGGCACTTCCCCAAGGCTCTGCACTTAGACTCGCCGGGTGCTGCACATCCAGAAAGATCAGGTCTGTCAGCGCTTCTGTTGGCCCCACGTTCCCCACGCTTCTGTAGACACTCTTCCTTCTGTCTGAAACCGCCCCCCAGCCCCAGAAAGCTCCTCCTCATCCTTCAAGCACCAGCTCAGCGAGTCTTCCTTGTTTTTCTCACAGGTTGCTCCCAGCCCCTCGGTTTCCCCAGCGCTACTGATAAACACCTAGGGAGGAGTTGCCTCCCTACCAGGCCATGCACATGTCCAGAATCTGGACCCCTCTGATGGGCCTGTATCCTGGCACCTGGCACAATGGTATCAGAGGTATGGCAGGTCAGAGGTCTCTTCTCTCTAAAAGAGAAGATGCTGGCTAGGTCCCAACCCCAGTTCCACTGTATGACCCAAACCCCACCATGCCTTTACTCATCCATTAAATGGGGATAGGAAAGTATCTACCCCTCGCGGGTTGTTGAGAGGAGTGAGTTAATACAGTAAGCATGGAGAGCACTGCCTGGCAGACAGTGAGCACAACGTGCTGCTGGTCATTACCATCTCCCCCTCTTTCTCCTTTCCTTTCCTTCCCAACTTTGCTCTGTACACTTCATCAACTCTCCATGGCCTCATGGAAATTGGGGCAGTCTACCTGTGCTCTGGCCTGAATGATGGGAAAACTTTCACAAAAGGAAAAGTGCTGAAAGGGTGTCCCCAGCCAGGCGAGTGGTGTGGGTAAAGTGCAGAGCTGACAAGTGAGGCTTTCTCTGAGAAGACAGGTGGCATCCAATGCATTGTGGGACAAGATTTGGGATTTCAGCTGGTCCAGGGTCCATTTTTTCATCCTCACTTTCAAACCATTCATGTGATTCAAACCAACATGACCTTCTGGACCCTCAGTTAGGACCTCAGGTATTTGCATTTCCACATTTCCCACTGCCCACCAGGAGAACCTGGGCATGCTGAGTACAGCACTACTGTAAATGAAACTGGGAATGCAGTGTACTTTGAAAAGCATCATCAGCCACGACTCTGACTGCTCTTCCCTCTCAGGCTGGCAGGTGACTTTGCTGGCCTTCTTCCATTGCCCCTGGGGATCCACTCTCCACTCACTCCACCTGCTCTGGCCCCCAGGAGGACAACCCAATGGACTGCATCAACAGACTCCTTTGCCTTCTGGCTTCTGGTGGGCATAACCAAAGAGGAGCTCCAGCAAGAGAGCAGAAGGAGAAGGAGGCAGGATCAAGTACTGACTCACACCATCAGCAAAGACACATCCAAGCAGTGGCCCTTGCCATGGCCACCCCTCACACGTGATGCTCTCCTTTCAAGATGCTGTGGCCTCTATCTCCACTCCCCTTGCAGCCAGGTAACAGTGCTGCTGCTCCTGGTTCCTTACACCCTGATGACATGTGTAAGTCAATAGTCCCTTTATGAAACAGCAAATCTGAGTGTGCCATCCATTTTGTTAGGGACTCCCAGTGCTAGTCTCTGCCTCCACATGCATACTGCCCCTGGAAAGAGCAACTCACGTTGGAGCTGGAATTGAGGACTTTTAACTCGTGAGGTTTTGGCCTGTGCACAAACTTTCCCTCTTGGTCCTGGCCTCCATCTTCAGAGAAGAATTCCTTCCAAGGGGATTCTCGAAGATGTTTGTCCACAGATACAATGTGGCCCTCTGTTGTAAACATGTATTTGGATCCAGATTTGTGTACTGGATTCTCCTCATCAAACAGCTAGAGGGAGAGAAAGAGAAAAGATGTGGCTTAGTACCCTGCATTCAATCCCAGCATCCCCCCTACCAAAACAACAAGAAGAAGAAAGATACAAATGGCAACTATGGAACTTCTGACTAACTCATAGAGAGTGTCCCAGCTACTCAGACCAGACTTACATGAAAATGTATCAACTGACCACTGATTTCTAGGCAGGATCCACCTGTTTAAATGCAGATGCTTGGACCTGTCCCAACTTCAACATCCCACCTACACCTAGAGACTGAGAAACCCCAGGGTTAGGACCCAAGCACACATGTTCTATAAAGGTTCCCTGGATGATTCTCATAAACACCCAAGCGTCCTCGCACTCAAATTCTAGAACTCAAACCAACTCATACACACCTAGACCCTAAAACTGGAGATGCTGGAATCAAGGAGCACATTTTGCCATCGCCATATCCCCAGGGCCCAGCCCACAGCCCCACACATCTGCCAGCATTCAGCTCGGTCTTGGGGAGGGTTCTGAGGCCACAGTGGCTCACAGGCAGTTCTTTCCTGCAAGAATGGATGTGGCAGGGAATGAGAGAAGGTGCAATGGGGCATCAGGAAAGAACTAACCCAGTACAGTGCGAGTCGGGGGGAGAAGGCAGGCATTCAGCAAATGCTGGGTGAAGGTAAATAGCAATCTTGCCTTGTCCATGAGGGACAGTGTCAAGACATTCCACAGATGCCCCTGATCACAGACAGTACCAAATCCTACATATACTGTTTTTTCCTATTGAGCATTCTATGATAAAATTTAATACACAATTAGGCATAGTAGGATACTAGCAATAACTAATAATGAAGTAGAATAATTACAATGATATACTGTAATAAAAATTTTTTGAACTTGTGAATTGTTTATTTCTAAAATTTTTCCATTTAATAACTGCAGACTGCAGTTAAACCTGGGTAACTAAAACCATGGAAAACAGAACGATAGCTAAGGGGAAATTACTATATGGAAAGGATACCAGTGACCTAAACTAGTTCACAGATGAAAAGTGATTCGACATAGCTCATGGGAAAAGAATGGGGTACAGATTAGGTTTTTCCCTACCAAGCTGAGTTCTTTCCCCTTGCACATGCTATGGAGTCTCCTTCCTTTAGTCCAGAACTGGTCTGTTAACATCCTTCTGACACCAATAGCGGCATGCCCAGGCTGCACCAAGAACAAGACCTCTGCACACTCAGGGTACGGCCTCAGGCACTGTCCTCCCACGGGCTAGACTACACAGTCTGCCAATTGTCCCACCACCTTCTCTGTGGCTTCTGTGGAAAGCAGCCAGTCAAGGGAGTGCTCTGGAACCATCAGACCAGCAGCTCTAAAACCTGGCTTTGTACAGAATCACTGGAGATACTCGTCAAAATTAGATTCCTAAGTCCACTTGAAAAGACTGTGATTTAGCAAGGGCCCCAGGGTGATTCTGACCCAGCCAACTCAGGACCTCAGAGCCACTGAAGTGAATGACACAATGGACCAGCACGGCTGCTCCCTCCGAATCCTCCAACTAGGAGCTCCTGCCCCTGCCCTCTGGAGAATCTCCGTGCCTGGCCATTCGGAGTCGAGCAGCAGAGATGGCAGGAGAGCAGCTACGTGCACAAGCGCACCACCCATGCATGTGGCAGGGCAGAGAAGTGAAAGAGCTCAGGACAGAAGTGAGGAGCACGGTTCCAGCCCCAACTCTGCACGCAGTCACTCCAAGACATCAGGAAAGCCACCTGAACTCCGTGGAGGCTGTGCTTTCCATAGGGGAAGAACAAATATGGACTAGGCGATGCCACAGGTTCCTTCCAGGTTCAGAATTCTCCCTGCCCACACATGCGCAAGTGTGTGCCTGAGGGTGTTTTATGGACAGAGACAGCTGGGCTGAGGGTCTCGGGCAAGACCACATACAGTGAGAGCAGTAAAAAAGAGCAATAAACACCACTTGTAGGCTGGGCTGGAGCACGTGTGAGGCCCTAGGTTGTTCAATCTCCAGCACTGCAGAGAAATAAAAAGAAGGAAAAACAAAAAACACTGCTCTCCTCCTTAGAGAAGCCTCCCTGATCACTGTGCACACAGCCCCTGATCAAAGGCTTATTTCTGTTCACCTGACAAATGACTCCTCCCCAAGGTTTGCAACCGTGAAGTCAGCACTAGCCATAAGTCCTAAAAGGGCTGGCACCCCAGAGAATGCTCGATGTCCAGCACTCAGCAGTGCTAAACAGCCCTTGGTTGATCTCACAGCACACATACCAGATACAAGTATTTACAGGTCTCACTGAGAAAGAAGCTCTCCATCCGGTCCTCTTTGGACTTGTCTATGACGTGATGCAGCGTGGCGTACCCACACCTGCAAAACAAACGTCTGGTCAGTCCTGCCTCTGCGCCTTCCCCTGCTGATGGATGTCAGAAGAGAAATATTTGATTAACATGAAAACCAATCAAATTATATAATGCCATATGATAGATTAACTATGGGGCTGGGGTTACAGATCAGGGGTGAGTACTTGGCTAACAAAGGCAAGGCCCTGGGTTTGATCTCTAGCACAAGGAGGGAAAAATCACTGCAAATCTTAAAGTGCTCTTCCTTTTTTTAAGCCTGAATAGTTTGTAAATTTTAAAAGTGTCAGCTGCTAAATTACCAGGTTAGGTCCCAGACTGGGGAGGGAGGACAGTGTAGGGTATTTGTCAAAGACACAACATGGGATCAAGAAAATGACTGGCATCAAATTTTAAAAAACTGGTTTAAATTCTCAGTCCCAGCACCTATAGAACTCACTTATTATTTGTGTATTCTAAAATAGTATGTTCTAAGAAAATATGTATGATATATTGATGGATAAAAAATAAAAGCAGAGCTGGGTGCAGAGACACGTTTATAATCCCAGTTACTTGGGAAGCAAAGGCAAGATCAGAAGATTAAGGATGACCTGAAATCCTGTTTCAAAATGAATAAAAGGGCTGAGGCAAGAGGATTGCAAGTTCAAAGCCTGCCTCAGCAATTTAGCAAGGCACTAAGCATCTCTAAATAAAAATATTCCTCTATTTTTATTCAGGCCCTGTCTCTAAATAAAATATAAAAAGGGCTGAGCATGTGGCTCAGTAGTTAAGTACCCCTGGGTTCAATCCCTGGTACCAGTAAATTAATTAATTAGATAAAAGGGCTGGGGATATAGCTCAATGGTAGCGTACTTGCCTAGCATGCATGAGGTCCTAGACTCAACTGGAAGGAAAGGAAGGAAGGAGGGAGGGAAAGAAAAAAAGGAGAAGGAGAGAAGGAAGGGAAGGAAGAAAGAAAGAAAGAAAATAACCAGTCAAGAGGCCACAAAATTGAAATACATAGTATGTGTTTTATATGTACATATATATACACACATCACATACACACATGTATTTTAAAAGATTGTAAGTATAAATACTTAAATGCTGACTATAGTTGTAAGTGGAGATCACAATGAGAATATTCTACATCTTGGCATTTCCTATACTCCCTAAAGTTTTCATATATGTTATTTGCATAACTAAGGAAAATGAGTTACTTAGAACAAACACAGTCTACTGAAACCTTACAGTTTAAAAAAAGGGGGAAAACATAAAAAGCAATTCCCACTATAATGGGGTGCTACTATCCCAAAAGGTAAACCATTTCCCTACAAAATACTTTAATGATCTAACTTCTACAAATTAAAATACAAAGGAGGATATTTTCCCACAAATAAATCACAGAAAAAGGAAGGAACTTAGAAAACTGACTTGACTTTCGTGTACTTTTCCAGGCTCTGTAGAATGTCCATTCCTACATGAAGGTAGAAGGGATTCTTGGTTGCCTAGAGAGAACACAAGGGAATGTTATCCAGCAAGGGCTGCGAAGACATGCCATCAACAACCATCCTGAGTGTAGGGTTCCCCAAGGAGACGCATCACCAGCCAAAGGAAGGAGTGGGGCTCAGCCCACTTCATCTTTAAAGGTCGCAAATGGTAAAGGACAAGGTGTCCTGTCAGCCACGTCACAGCATACCTGCAGTGTGTTCACCCTTAACCAGGGTCAGAAAGTCTGGACTGGGGTAGAATAACACTCCACCTTGGCTTTCCTGATCCCCATCATGGTCAGAAATGAAACAGTGCCCACCCTGAGTACCATATCTAAGAACAAAGCTAGTTTCTACCTTACCTCAGAACTCTCTAGAAACCTAAGACATGCAGAGGAAAGAGGATCTCATCCCCATTCCAATTACAGCACCATGATTGGAGGCTAATGGGACCAAGCCCCTTGGAGGTATCTACAGGAGGCCTCGACAGTCTCCTCTCTAATCACCCTGAGAAATCAATTCTCAGGTTGCTCCCTATTCTGTCATATGCTTTTAGGTGATTCTGAGGGAGGGGAGGAGCCACGTGTGATGGTTAGCACACACCTATAATCCCAGCAACTTGGGAGGCTATAGCAGAGGATCACAAGTTTGAGGCCAGCCTCAGCAACTTAGTGAGCCCTGTCTCAAAAATAAAGAGTAAATGACAGGAGATATACTCAGAGGTAGAGCACCCCTGGATTCCAGTACCTCCAAAAAGGAAAATAGGAAAGAGGAGGTAGTACTAGAAACAAAGAGGTATAAACCCACAAGCAACAGAACTAAGCTTAAGAGAACGCAGTCAACAACAGGCATGCTGGGCTTAGAGCATGCATAGCCACACTCCAGCCTCAGAGAGGCCACGTAGGACATCATCTCTTCCCCCTTTTGAAAGATTCTGTAAAACTCTTGAGGTCTCACTTTAGGCATGAGGACCACTACAGTTCCACAGAATTTCTCCTTTTTTCATCTAAAAGCAAATGGCAATGATTCAGTATAAAAAAAATTTTTGAGGGACTGAGACTGTCACTCAGTAGTAGTGCGCTTTCCCAACATGAGCGAGGCTCTGAGTTCCATAACGCCAGCACCAGATCCCTCCCTAGAAAAAAATACTGAATAAATCGAAACTGCAGTACCATAGTACTAATCCTACCACCAGAGCTCAAAAAAATCAGGTTCCACTTGGCCACTGCAGACATCCATCAGAGGCCTCCTGAGTTGCATGGGAGGGTCAGTTTCTTGGAAAGTTCAGTTACTCTACTGTGTGTGTGAACCGGCGCAGACTCTCCATGCGTATGCATGTGTGATGTACAGAAGCACACTTATCAGGAAGGAGACTTTCTACAGTTAGTCAGTTCCTTTAGCACTAAAGCAATTGGATAAAAGGTGAATATTTTTTTTTTTTCATATTAAACAAAAATCAGCATTCAGATGAATCCCAGATAATTTGCTCTACAAATAAGAAACAGAACCGTCTATTTTTTAGAATAATTAGTATATAAACCAGGATTCCACGGCATACTGGTACTGAACTGCAACCCAGAGAAGGGTTCTTTGGTCAGAGTTGAAACACACTAAGGACAAAATTTTCCTCCCAAATATTTAAAGATGTGTGAAATAAGTCCTATGGTAAAGACATGATTCTTGGCAAAATGTGAAGTTAAAAACATGTATGATTACACGAATGGTATGAATCCACATCGTGCACAACCATAGAAATGAAAAGATGTGGGCTGGGGAGATAGCTCAGTTGGTAGAGTACCTGCCTTGTAAGCACAAGGCCCTGGGTTCAATCCCCAGCACCGCCAAAAAAAAAAAAAAAAAAGAAAAGAAAAGAAAAGATGTACCCACCCCACCCCATTTGTGTACAATGAATCAAAATGCAGTCTGTAAAAATGAAAAAAAAATTTTTTAAATGCAGGAAAAAAAAACATATTTAGGCTGGGCATGGTGGTGCATGCCTGAAATCCTACTAACTGAGGAAGCTGAGGCAGGAGGATCACAAGTTTGAGGCCAGCCTGTGTAACTCAAACGCTGTCTCAAAAAAATTAAAAAGGGCTGGGGAAGCAGCTCAGTGGTAAAGCACGGATTTAAGCCCCAGGATCAGAAAAAGAAATCTGGCTGCAGATGCTTGCTTTCTCGCTACCATGTGGAACCCTGATAAGACTACAGATAGGTGGTAACTCTACCTAGTCTCTGTGAAACAACAAACAGTTCAATGAACACCAGTACCTGGTAGAGGAGATATGTGGATTCCACCAACTCTGGTCTCAGTGGGTAGAAGAGAACATCAGGGGCCTGCAGCTGCCAGTTATACCTTTCAGGGAGGGCCCCATATCGTTTCCATATGGCGTAGTAAAAGGCATGGAGGCAGATGGCATCTTCCACGTCTCCTATCAGAACCTAAGGAGAAGATGACACAGGACATCAGGCTGAGATGCTTTCCCCAGAACAGCAAGAGGTGACACAAAGGTCTTGGGCTCTCCTCTACCCCCTGGTTCTTATCTGATTTGCACATAGCCAGAGATAAAACCAACCCCAAAGCAATGGCCCAGACAGATGTCCTCTGTATCTGGCCATCAAATGCCACACTAATGTGAATGGCATGGAAGAGGTTAATGTATTCATGAACAAAAAACAAAAAGCAGAGATGGATCACCCAAAAATCACAAGCAATTACTTTGCAAGTGTGGTTCTATACTTACTTAGGTTAGCTCTGTTCAATATTCTAGAGACTGATTTCACAAAGAATTATCAAGACATGTTGTACAAATCCAGAGGAGCTAGAGAATACTCAGAGATGGAGGGGCAGAGGGAGACAGGGTATGGAATCCCTCTCCAGTGATTCATTGTTCTTAGCAAATACCTGCAGTCCAGGGAAGAAGGCCTGTAGAGAGTCAATCCAGGTGTTCATGAGTTGCCCGCTAAACATGTTCACGTTGACATACAGAGGGGGGTCTCCTTCTCCTTCATTACAGGCTTCCCGTCTACGTATTCAAGGAGCACATGCAAAGGTGAAAAGAAAGCTCACTGAGAGCTATAGCTCTATTGCTCTAGCAGTCTCTGGTAGTCTTATTTAATCAGACTCAACATCACTCCTTTTTTTCCTAACTCCTTTGGAGATAAGATTGCCGCTAGCTCAACATACTAGAGTCTAGCAGAAGATGATATCTACCATAGAATAAACTATATTTTGCAAAAAGCACCTCGGCTTTCAGATATAAGAACACTGCTATGTAATAGAATTGATACAAAGCATGGTTCTACATGGTATTTAACCTGAGTGGGGAAACCTGGTTCTTACTGTACAAAGACTTTCTTCTCAAGGACCTGGAGGAATACATCAGGGAAGGACCCTTAGAGATTACTGTTCAATTTAGATTGGGACTTTGAAAAGCAAAAATGACCTAATTCCAGCCAAAAACCCTCTTCCTTAAACACAGCAGTCATACAATTGATTCCCACAATAACTAATGTAGAAGTACGTCCAAGAAAAGCCTACGAAGCAGGAAGCTCAGTAGCTATAACCCATATTAGCTGTTGACCACGTAAATGCATACAAAAATAAATCTGGAGAAGAGTGACTGCTACTGTAGCTTTCAATGGCTCTCTCTTCATTCTCTCTCTCCTGCCATTCTGAATGCACAACCAAGAACAGCAAATAATGCTGTTTAACAAGCTCAGAGGGAGTGAAAATGTAGTAACTACAATTTCTTTCATCAGGTATAAAGACCAATCCTAGCAATTCTTTAGAAACAAAAGGAATGAAACTAATGATTGCCTAGCATTACAGCTCTCTGTGCAATTACAGCCACCATTAGACACAGGGAGGTGTTATCCCTTGTAGTAGCCAGTTTCCACAATGGCTCCCAATGACCTCTACATTCTACATGCTTATGCATCAGGGTTGGTCTGGGTGACCAACAGTCTGGCAGAAGGGCTGGCACATCATTCCCAGATGAAGTCATGAAAGCACTATTTCTTTCTCTTTCTCTCTCTCATCACTCACTCTGGGGAAGCCTGCTGACATGAACTCCCTACAAATAGGCTTCATTGGCAAATAACAGAGACATCTAATCCACAGCCAGCAAGAAACTAAAGCCCACCACCCCCCACACTAGTGACTCTGGAAGGAGATCCTCCAGCCCCATTAACACTTTGAATGGCCATAACCCTGGCCAACAGTCTAAGAGCAACCAGGAATACCCTGGGCCAGACCCATTGGCTCAGCTACTTCAGATCCCTGTCCCTCAGAAACTGCCTGAGGTGATGTTTGCAATGTTAAGCCACTAGATTTGGGGGTACTGTGCCATGTGACAGATAACTAATACAGATCTTCACCCCCAGATGACTGACAAACAAGTAGGAGAGATAATAAGGTGAGGGCAGACACAGACGACTGGGAGTTTCTATTAAGAAAAATGGGAATATTTCAGAATGTAAATTCTTCAAGCAATGGTAAGAAAACATACCCTCTTCTTAAGTAGTTTTGGATGCTCTGATATGCAGCGTTAAACATTTCTAGGTCTTCTTTTTCTCCAAAGAGAATGTAGGACTTCAAGAGGTATTCATAGAAGGAGTCCAGCCCAGCACCCAAGCCACTCTGCTTTCCAACCCAGTCGCCTGTCTGGATGTTCACAACATTGCCTGCAGAAATAAATAAGGCACTTCAGTCCCAGTCATCTTGGGGAGAAGATAGTCCTACTTTAACCTCACAGCTTTACAGAGACTTTATCCTCACTAAGGAATGCTTGACCCTAAAATTTTTATCAGTCCTATCAGCAACTTAGCCTAAAGATCTTTCTGAATATAGAGCATTGAAACACTGACATAAAAAGTGGATATTTTTTTTTTTACTCTTTTTCACCTCTTTCCACAGTTTTTATTGGTGCATTACAGTTATACATAATGATGGGATTTGTTGTTACATATTTGTACATGCATACAATAAAACAAAGGGATAAACATTTAATGCAAAGAAAAATACACTTTATCATTTTGCTTTTCCAGATTGGCAATGTATTGCAAAGTCCAAAGGAATATTCACAGCCTTTAACTCAGTACTGTCACTCCTAGGAATCTGTCCTGAAAAGATGTTTTTAAAACAAAAAGTGTAGCCAGGCTCAGTGGTGCATGCCTGGAATCCCAGCTATTGGGGAGGCTGAGGCAGAAGGATCTTAAGTTCTAAGTCAACCTTAGCAACTTAGGGAGACTATCTCAAAAATCAAAAACAAAAGGGCTGGGAATGTAGCTCAGTGGTAGTGTGTCCCTAGGTTTAATCCCCCCAAAAAGAAAAAGAAAAAACAAAAAGTCTTATATTATCCACCAGAAAATTATCCGTAAAGTGGAAAAGAAAGAAAGGAAAAAAAAAAAAAAGAAAAGAAAAGAAATAAAAGTGTCTAACACAAGAAAAAGAGTTAATAGACAATTACGTAGCTTTTAAACATGGTGACTATGAAAATAAGATAACTCAGAAACACTGGAATGAATTGCTGAATTTAAGGAAGAATAAAAATCTTTTTTTTTTTAATGGTATAATTTAAAATATATAACGTTGTATATCCCAGGCTATAAGATTTAAAATTTATGGTGATACATATAAACCATTTGGTGATGGATTCACAGTTTAAGTATCTTTCTTTCTACTTATGCTGTTAAATACAAGAAATTTGTATGTAAATTTTAGAACATGAGAAAAAAAATATACAATCACCTTTATGTGTGTGCATGTGGTACTAGAGATTGAACCCAGGGCCTCATGCATGCTAGGCAGGTGCTTCACCACTAAGCCACAATCATTTTTAAAATCAGAACTTTTACAATAACCCACTACGATTCTAGAGCACTCAATCAATTACTCTCCAAAACCAAAAAGAAAATGTCCCAAACAAGTGTATGAGGTAAAAACCCATTTTGAGTTAGCAACATACAGATAATTATTAAAGATGAATGATGAATATGTAGGCATTATTATTCATTATATTTTCTTTCTATTAATGTTTGAAATATTCCATAGTAATTTTTAAATACTATGTTAACATTCTCAAGGGGAAAAGCCCACCTAATATAGGTCTAATCTGGGCTTTCAATCTACCATCACACTCCTAGATTTTTTAAAAGGAGAAAATTATTCCATAGTAACTCTAAAATTCCTATATTTAGAACCTTATATTAAAGTAATAAAATCTGCCTCACAGCTATTCTTTTTATAGCATTTCCATTAACAATTTTCAAATGAATATGCCAAGGGATTCAAAACAGAAGTGAGTTCTCAAATAGCATAAGTATTGTTCTTTTCCATCAAATCTTACAGCCTCACTCTAAGCCAAAGGTCACATAAAGAATCTGGGTGTAGAGGCACTGAGGGCCATTCTTTCTGAGTTGTCAGTTTTCAGATTCACTAGTACAAGGAAGCGACAGTGAAGGAAAGTCCCAGCCAGAGAAGGTGAAAGGAGAGGGGACCACATGTCACACAGACCCAATGGCAGGAGAAGGTGCACCACACCTAATAATCCCGTGTCATTGCTCCTGAGGTTCCATAGGGCTTTCACTGCTCGCCTGGCCACCCACTCAAACGTGGAATCCCCTAGCAGTCGGCTCAGAATCCCAAACTCCACCAGGAGGGAGCCAGCTCCTGCCGTACACGTCTCGTTATTGCTGTCAGGAGGAACGCCTGTCTTCAGATTCACCTGGAGACAGGAAGAATTGAAGGTCTCATGACAAAATCCAAGAACCCACAGGGCTGACAGGCTAAGTCACAGACCCAACACTCAGATGCTAAACCCTGAATGGTGAGAGTCAGCCCACTACCTGCTGTTACACCCAAGATAAATACAGGGATTCAGACTGACGGGTACAAATAAGACAGTAAGAACACTGGAGTCCTGTCTCATTATTAAGAGCAAATCTTCAGGGGGTGTTTATAACACTATTCACTAAACCATCTCTTTCAGGCAGGTTTGCTTCATAGTTACAAATGCACCAGGCTCTGGGAATAGAGAAAAAGGCAAGTTATATAATTGTTTCTAAATTTTAAGTGAGCTACTATGAACTCACTAATGCTCAGCAAACAAACAAATCTAGACTGGCAGAGAAGGGAAGTTCAGCCAAAGTGTGACAGCCAGTTTCATCATGGATGCTCTGTGGTCTGGCCGTTCTCCCTTTGGTTACTCAAAAGGCTGACTCAATTCCCAGAGGAGCTCTGGCTTGGCAAATGAGATGCCACAAAGATACAATCTCATTCTACATCCTGCAGCTAACTTGCTGGTTTGTGCCATCTTTATTTGAAAGATTCATGTAAGAACATTCACTAAGCTCCTGTGATATACATGTAAGGACCTTTAGAGAAAGACATCCAGGTCAGAAATGAAGACAAATTTCCCATACAGGGGTTGGGATTGTGGCTCAGTGGGAAAGCACTTGCCTAGCATATGAGGCACTGGATTTGATTCTTAGAATCGCATATAAATAAATGAATAAAAATAAAGGTCCATCAACAACTAAAAAAATATATATCAAAAAATAATTTAAAAATTTCCCATACAACTTGGTAGCAGGGGATATAAGTCATAGGTATAAAAGAACTTGTGAATACTGAACATGGGAACATAAGTTCCTTAAGGGGATAGATTAAGTCACCATGTCACTGTGTGCCCAGCACAAAATAGGTGCTCAATAAATGCTAAATGAATTAAAACCTATTTACATTCTATTTAGGACCAAATTCTCCCAAGGATACCACTTACCTCTCCTATCTCAGCCCCATTCCTTCAATCAAAAAGTTTTAATTCAGGAAAATCATCAGTTGTCAACCATAAAAAGACAAACCAGTCTACCTACCCGAGGATAGGGGATCCCTGTCTTGGTGTTTTCAAAGGCAGGAAGGAGCCGCACAGCCAAGTCATGGGCCATGTGTAACAATTCATTATCATAACCCTTAATTGCCATGTCACCAAAGGGCTGCTTGGAGTCAGTTATTATTCTGTGGGCAGAAAGGAGGCTTCCCAGAACCCTAATGGCAAGAAGAACAAGACATAAAATACAACAACATTTCTTATAAGTGCAGACAATCTAATTCAGAATAATAGAAGAGGGCTAAAGCTGTAGCTCCGTGGCAGAGCACTTTCCTAGCACATGTGAGGCACTGGGTTCAATCCTTAGCACAACATAAACATAAACAAATAAAATAAACACATTCTGTCCATCTACAACTACAGGGAAAAAAAAAAAAAGAATGACAGAAGAAATCTCTATTTCCTTATGAACACAGAGCTGACTTGACTTAATGGCCCGTCCCAGCTCTAAAGAGCAAGGTTCACTGCATTACTGACAGGGAGAAGTGGAGTCACTCATCAGATTTGGTCACCTTATCCTTAACACATTAAAAAAAGGTCTGGGCTGGGGCTGTAGCTCAGTGATACAGCACTTGCCTAGCATTAGATTCAATCCTCAGCACCACATAAAAATAAATCAATTAAATAAAGGTATAAAAAAAGTTTAAAAAAAAAAAGGTCTGTACTAAGTGGGTGTGTGCTAACTGTTCTCAAAATACATATTATCTATTAGTACTATTAAATTACTCTTGATTTATCTGGGGGGGGTGGATTTAGCCATATAAGAAACAGAAATTTAGCCATATAAGACAACAAAAACTAAAAACTTGTGTAGTTTGGCCTCTAATGAACTTAAAGAGGAGAAAATGACCTACTGAGACACAGGAGACACAAGCCTAGATCTGTCCAAGTAGACCCCCAAATGTCCCATTCCAGTGGATTGTGACATTTTTCAGAATGATTTTGTAACTTTAATCTTAAGTAAACATTACATCTAGAAACTGAAATGTCACATAGTAATGCAATTTTTAAAAAGTCTGTTAAATAGGAAAATAGTCACAATATTTCAAACTAAAGAAAGCAAGATAGAAAACTGGCTATAGAGTAGGATTCCAATACATTCAACAGAGAGAGGGGATGGTTAGGAAGAAACACATAATAAGGAAATAAACCAAAATGCAAACAGTGGTTTTCGCAGGTGGGGAGGTGAGAAAGTCTCGCTTCCTTTAGAAATACATATGAGTTTTCCTAGGACACAATGAAGGAAGGAAATGAGACCAGACAAGAGGGAATCCAGAAGAGTCTGCATTAGAGGGACATCCATCTTATACAACAATGAAAACATGTTTGTTTTTCCATTCAGTCCAAAATGTGATTACTTTAAAATCAACTGTTCCAATTCTGATAAATACTAAAATGAACATGAGAAACACACACTGCACCCTAATGTCTACATGGACTCTCCACTTGGATCTTGGGGCTAGAAAACTCTCAAAGGAATTTATCTCCTTACACACAGAGAGAGAAGCCTTTAATGAATTTTATTACCTGATCGTGGCCTCAAAGACTTGGACGGTGGAATCTTTGTCAAAAGAAACTGTGTTGATCACTAACTTGACTGCTTTCTGGAACTCGGATGAATTTCCCATTATCTTTAAAAAGAGGAACACAAACCATTATAGCAGCTTGAAATGAAACGGAGGCAGCATCTGGGCCACTTCATCTAAATGTCTGTACTGTATGTGGTTTTGCCACTGTGGGAGTGGAAACACAAAAGGGAGAAAAGCACAGTTATTTTCACAGTATCTTCTGGGACAGATGGCAAGCCCATTTCCTGCAACTCAAAAGTCCTAGCTCCAAATGGCAAAACTGTGAAAACACTTCCTCATGCAATCTCTGGCACGCCTCCTCTTCCCACTCCTCTCTCCCTCAAGCTTCAGTCTGATTCTATTTAAGAAGCAAGATGTAGTTTCTATAGCTTCCGGAATTAGTAAAAATAAATCAGAAAAATTAAAGAAACAAAAATATGACTTTCCCTCTGCTCCTCAAGTAAGTCCACAGCTTGGGTGCTTGGCTCCCAGGAGACTAAACATCTGGAAAACTGACTGAACTTGTTGCTTGCCGTCCAGATGTCTAAACACTTTGAGAACCAGTGGTAATATCTTTTGGAGCACAGCATAAAACAAATGACATTTGAAACAAACAAAACATACAAATAATCAGCTCTATGGCATGGTTTTGTATTTTGTTGTTGTTGTTGTTGCTGTTTTGGGGGTCAGTATTGGAGGGGGTGTTGGGGAAAGAAACGAGGGCTTCACTAATGCTAGGCTAGCACTCAACCACTGAGGTAAACCCCAAGACCCTCCATGATCATTTTACAAAGTGAAGGTATGACTACTGTTTGGGATGTATTGTTATGATGTCAGACCAAACTACTCTCCCCTATATGAAGTGCAAATTGGGCACAAAACTTTATAGATTAGCCTAAATGGAATTATAATTGAACTGAATTCTACTGAAAATTTTATGACAATATTGGGACTATAATGACATCATAAGGACACACACACACATCACGAAACATCAAGAAAAAAATAAATAATTCTGTTAGACAAAACTGCTTTCGAGTATATCTTATTTTCTAGCCCTAGTGGTTTCCTACACATTTTTTTCTCCTCATTGCTATTTGCTGTAATGTCAGAGCAAGTACAGATGTTTCGTTTTTGGCTTTCAGTTCTTTCATTTTAAAAGATTATGCAATTAATGCTGTGAGTTGCATGCAACAGTCCAGGACTGCTTTCCCCACACCCCCCATCCCCCAAGTATTGCCAAAATACATCTGTTACACCCTGTTTAAAATGCTGGCAAAAGAAAAGAAAAACCTCAACCTAAGCAACACCTGAAACTCAGCCTGCAGTGCTAACACATTAAAGGCCGGATATTCTACAATGAAAGCCACAGAAATGGGTCTGTTTCCTTACAGATGTTCCCCAGCAACAATATCTGAGCAGCTGTGGTACTGACATGATCTCAGCCCAAGTGGAGGATGGTGAAGAAAGCCTGCACCTCTGAGTTTCATATTGTAATTTGCCACTTGAGTCAGGCAGCTACCAGGGTATGAAATCATTCACTCGTGACCAAGGAAAGGTGGCCTGGATGAGAGTTAAATAGGCTTCTTTACTGCAAGACTTATCAGAGCCTTTAAAATACTGATGTGCAACATGTGTCTCCACTAATCAGACATAGAATTTCTTTGGCTCATTTGGGAACAAAATTCTTCTTTCGGGGAGTATACCCTTGAAATTTTTGCTAGGAAATACTGAAATTTTTGCTAGTAGGAATTCACTTTTTGAATAAAAATTTGCATTTCTACAGTGTACCAGATACTATCGAGTGTCAGGGAGAATTCTGCAAATGATAGAGATAAGGTATCTGTATGTACCAATCATGGGGATAAAAAATACAGTAGGAGCTGGGTGCGGTGGCATGTGCCTGTAATTCCAGCAGCTTCAGAGGCTGAGGCAGGAGGATCAGGAGCTCAAAGCCAGACTGAGCAACTTAGTGAGGTGCTAAGAAGCTCAATGAGCCACTGTCTCTAAATAAAATACAAGAAAAGGGGCTGGGGATGTGGCTCAGTGGTTAAGCACCCCTGAATTCAACCAGTACCAAAAAAAAAAAAAAAAAAAAAAAAAAATACAGTAGGGATAAAAAAGTTTAGAGAGAAGTGAGCATTCTTAACCTATCTCTGAGTCTAGGACTTTTTTAAAGTAACACTCCTAGGCTGAGTTAGCCTCCAGTGTCTTCAACAATTTGCTGTAATTAGGGCACACTTACTTGTCTGGGCACATTTTCATCAGTGACGATGGATGACTCAGATGGAGCAGCAGTGACTCCAGGAGATACTGGGAAACCAAACTGCTTTGCAACTAGAGCCTCGCAGAAGGAAATCCAGTAGCCCAGACTTCCTATGAGATCAGGGTCTGACCATATTTCCACTATTTATAAAACGAAGATGTAGAGTGGTCTCTACAGTTCTTTCCAAATTCTAGCAATTCTACTACTAGCAAAATACAGAACAGTTGTAATGCATACTAGCTAGCATTACCCAATTCTAACTCCTAACAGAAAGCTTTAAACTTTTCTAAGGAATGGTAAAAGAAACCAGAGTAAATTATTAAATACAGAATTTGGGCTACACTATAATGGGAATTTTCTAATGGTAAAGGATTGATGGATAATGGAGAGAAAGTTATTTTTTGTTTACGGTACCAGGGATTGAAACAAGAGGCACTTAACCACTGAGCCACATTCCCAGCCCTTTTTATATATATTATTTTGAGATAGGTCTTTCTAAGTTGCCTAGGACCTCACTAAATTGCTGAGGCTAGCCTTGAACTTACAGTCCTCCTGCCTCAGCCTCCTAAGCCTCTGGGATTACAGGAGTACGCCACTCCACCTGGCTGAGAGGTTTTAAAACCATTGCTAAGGAGATTTTACAACAATGCTAGGCTGCACTAGTCCCTGGGAGACTGTACTCTAAGACAACAGGTCACGAAGCAGCTGAGGCTCCCGGATGGCCTGACAACATGTTGCAGAGCTGTGGCCTGCCACATGTGTCACATGTATCTGTTCAGGTCTGCGGCTCCAGAGTCAAGGAGGGAACCCAAGGAAGGAGGGGGTGAAACAAGCATCCAGAGGGCAGGCCAGGACTAGAGACACTTTCCACCCAACAAGAGGAGTGAGGACAGACAGGGCCTCATGTGTGGGCTGGAAGCAGGGCACAGACACACCAGGAACCTGCGGACCCTGAGATCTTCTACTCCTGGATTACTGACTCCAGAAACTGTACCTATCCATGGGATTGCCTACAGATTCCTTTAGGAAAGATGGGAGTGAAAGTGGGGGTAAAACTTGTTCTCTATAAAAACCACCACACAGTTCTCCATGGTTTAAGAGGCACGATACTTCCCCTTATGTAACCTTCACCCCTTTGCTATTCCTTAAAGGTCATTAAAATTTTAAAAAACCATCAAAGCTCTTAAGTATCAGGTTTCCTGAAATTCCCAATCCTAAGGGAAACTAGGGGTGATTAACTACAAAACATCTTAATTACCAAAATAAAAAAGAGGCTGAACACTTACTGCAAGTGTATCCAATGCATCAACAAGAGTCAAAGAATAGTTCCCCAGGACATCATTGATGTTCAGATTTGAACTGAAAAGTAAGTGAAATTAAAATTAAACAAAGGTATTTGACAAAAGACCATAAAATTAAACACCTATCAAAAACCTAAATTGCAACCAATTCTTATTTATCTATTCACAACATTAGTTGTGAATAGATCAGCAGGACAAAGATCATCCTATCTCAAGAGCAAGAGTTTCTATAGTGTCTGTAAGTATAGAGTGGAGTCATAGAACTACAGAGACTTGCTTGGACAGTCTTAGGGTAGAGAGAACTCAACAGGAAGTAAGGAAATTGAACAAGAGTCCTCTGCCCTCTCTGAGATAATTTGCTAACCACATAATCTCTTCAATCCTGTCCAACTTCAAAATCCTCTAAATTCACAATCATCAGGAATTAAAAGAGAGACCCCATCGTATGACCTTCTTATAATATTTAATTCAGAAATTACACACTCTAGTCCATTACACACAAAAAGAATAAAATACCTTCAGCTACAGTATCAGTATTACTCATCTGTCCTTTGGTCATGGGAATAAATTGACTTCTTCATAGTATTTTTGCCACTAATGTCTCATCTACAGACTCCCCATTATTTCTGTTAATTCCAAAGAGATGTCTTTTAGCATGAACTAAAGCAGGTATTGGGGCTCTTCTCTGTTCTACTAAAGCAGCATCAGTGTTTCTGCTAAACCTCTCACCTGCAAAATCAATACCAATTTTCCATTCTGAAACAATAAGAAACCAAAACTACAGGATTCAAACCTAAACTACTACTCATAGTACCATCACCTACTATTGTGCCAGGCCCTGGGTTCAACTTCAAACCCTAACATCTCAAAAAAAAAGCTTCTTGCTATAATGCCCAATAAGAAGGTGCACACCTGTAATCCCAACTTCTTGGGATGATTGCAAGTTCAAGGCCAGCCTAGGTAACCTAAAAAGAACCTCTCTCAAAATATAAAAAGGACTAGCAGGGTGTTTCTCAGCAGTGAAGCACTTTCCCAGCATGTGTGCAGAGGCAGGCTGGGTTCCATTCCCAGTACTGGGGGAAATAAAAGAGTTGCCACAGTTGGGGGAAATATATTTGCAATAACCTTGATGGTTCCTTCTCTCCACTCCAGTCAGACAAATCTACTTAAAGATCTGGGGTGATAGGAAGAACAAGGTGGAGCACACCCATAATCCTAGCAACTCAGGAGGCTGAAGTAGGAGGATCACAGGTTTGAGCCCAGCCTCAGAAACTCATAAAGACCTTGTCTCAAAAAAAAAAAAAAAAAAAAAATTAAAAGGGGTGAGGATGTAGCTCAGTGGTAAAGCAACCCTGGGTTCAATCCCAGTACCAAAACAACAACAAAAAGATCTGGCATGTTCACTGGAATACTTTTTAAATTCTTTTCTATCAAATATTTCCTATATACATGCTTTTAAAAGTGTGAGAACATGAAATTCTTGTCATTCCATCTGGCCAGCTTAGACTGTGGACTCGTTCTTTAGACATACTTGCTTAAGTCCAATCTCACCTGACAGCTCTTCAGTGCCTCAAGCCAAGAACTCAACCTTCCAGCAGAAGGCTTCCCAACACCCAGCTGGCTGAACCCCAACTGGGCTCCCCATGAGTGAATGGCCACAGCCTTCACCTTGGCTGGGAACTTCTGAAGGGCACATTGCCTCGAAACAGAAAAGATGGAGAAAACTATGGAGAAAAAAATCTTATTGAACTAACAAAATCAAACACATCTTTTTTTTAAATTCCCACTTATACTGAACCTGTAATAGCTGTTCAGAAATCTACCTGGTGCCAGGTGGGTACAGAGAGAACACGTGAAACAGTCCCTGAAACACAGGGGAGGTAAGACAGAGGGATGTGAAGGTGAATATGCAACAGAACTGATTTCTCAGGTAATGTTAAAATGAGGACCAGCAGCTCAGAGCAAAGGAACCAGAGGAAGAACTGTCTTAATCAGTCAGCTTCAAACAGCTCAGTGGCAATACAGAAAGAAGACTGGGACTGCTCTGAAAGAGAATAGATTTTTAAAGAGAGGAGGAGTCCATCTTAAATTAGGGGTGCCTAGCAATCAGTCAGTTGGAGGCCAAAATTTGGTTTATTCATTTGAGATCTGTTTTTTTGTTTGTTTGTTTTCAAAGGAATATATTTGAGATAGAATGGTCATGTGCTCAGGGCCTGAATTTACAGTGAGCATTCACAGGATTACAAAAATATAGCATCCAATGTACTCAAAGAAACTCTTGAATGTGGATCCTCTAACACAAATTGGGGCTGTGAGAACTTACTCTGCATAGTGATCTCTAGCGGAAGAGAAAAACTGCTCTTTTTAAAGCACTGAGCTTTTATGTACATCGTATTAACTTCCCCATGGGACCCCGCCCTGTCAAGCAAGACAGGCAAGACTAGCCTGGAGTGAGTGTGACTAAAAGGATACACGTTAAGCACCCACATTTTGTTTCTGTGTTATTTACAAAATATCCTAATGGTGAATTCATTCTACTTTTTTGAAAGAATCATGAGAGTACATTTGATTAAAAAAAAAAAAAAATGTGTGCCTGGAAAAAGAAAAATGTGTGCAAGCCAGGCCCAGTAGTGCACACCTGTGGTCCCAGTGGCTCAGGAGGCTTGAGGCAGGAGAAACCCAAGTTCCAGGCCAGCCTTAGCAACTTTTGTAAGACCCTGTTTCAAAATAAAAAATAAAAAGGGCTGGGGATATCGCTCCGTGGTAAGTGTCCTGGGTCCAATCCTGAGTACCACTAAAAGCAGATAAATAAATTATAAATCAACCTGATTTTACGATAGATTTGTGTGGAGGATGTGAATGTGCGTACTGTTTCAGAGCCAGAATGACAAAGCTGGGGTTCAAAACTTCCCTGCAGAGACCAATTCCCAAGAGGAGTTAAAAGTACAGGGAACACAGAAAACATGCCTTTCCATTCTAATGAAGCAGTGTGAAACTCTACTCAGGGCCACATGACCCCAGAGCTTTTTCACCTCCTCAAAAGTTTACCAACCAAAAGGCCAAACACCACCCCCCTCTCAAAACACCTGACTTCAACTCACACACATCATCACTGAATGGCCCAACCAAACACCCATCCAAGACTTAAGTCTGAAATTAAGCCACGTCACACATCATGCCACAGGGACCAGCGTGTCAAATCAACTACCACCTCACCATGCTGAAGAAGGGCTCCCAAGCTCCAGAAGGTTCTGAAGTTTCATTAAGAAAAATATTAGAGGGGAGTGTATTATTATCCTATGTACATGTACAAAAAAAATTTTTTAAATAGTTATCACTCAAAAGAAAGATAAAGAAAAAATTTTCAATATCACATTATTACTTTACTAAGATTACTCTGAAAAGTTCACATTTTTCTTGTTCCCAAATGAAACTGATGTGTACTTACCAAAAATAAATCTTCTATTTAAATGACTAATTTGATATTCTATTACTAAATAGATGAAATTGAGATTTATGATTTTTCAGCATCTAAATCTGCCGAAACACTCAGAAAACCATAAACAAAAATAACTTAATTCACCTTTCCTTCCAAAAATATTTGTAATGTTATTCTGAATACGATAGAAAGAGAGTAGCTATGAAAATATCTGGGCTAAAATATTTACACTAATTTCAGTGAGAGAAAATTAGAATAGAATTTTCTTTTGGCAGAATCTTCTGAGTTTACCAGGTACTTTAATGAATGAGTACAAAATATTTCCTCACTTAAAATGTTATGCTTTGTAGAAAAGAGTTAATTGCAGGTGTCAACAACTTTAAATTTATTAATCATAAATTGCAATTTTGGCAAAGATTGTAGAAAATTTTAATAAAGATAAAAATTAATAAGATCATATTGAAAAATATTCTCTAGAATAAAGTCAATGACATGATAATAGAGGTGGATATGACTGACAGATTAATGACAGTGTTAATAATTATTCTACTGATGTTATTTTCTAATGACATTATCTATTGAGGCACAATCTATCTATTCTTTCTAGAAATATCAATACTTGTACTTGAATTATATTGTAACTTCTAAAAACAAAAATTTAAAATTTTTTTAAAAATATTAAAATGACATCAACTCACTATCTAGACCATCATATTCCCAGTGGAACATACTATCACAATTCCCTGTTAAACAATTTCCCAATTAAACTGTTAAAGTGGTCTGAGAGACTAAGGCACTTTCTGAAAATGCTCCCCTCTTCTTGTCGTACCATGAGCACTGGGGAGAAAATACCATTAGGATCCAAAATATGAACACACACTTTAACTGCACATAAAAAAGGTGTAGGCATATGGGCAGCAACTGGCAGAAAAGATAAATTAAAAATAACTCTCTGGGGGGATTTTAGGCTTAATTTTTTTCCCCAAAATGTAATGAAACTCTTCTCTCAAAAAGAAAGAAAAAAAAAGTTGAGCTTGAAAGAAAATACATTTATAATAATTAAGTCCCCTCTAGTTGAGCAAGACAAATACCTCATTAATTTCTACAAGTATTTATTTATACCAGTATATTTTTAAATTGTTTTTTTTTTAGTTGTCAATGGATCTCTTGTTCAATTTTATTTATTTATATGTGGTGCTGAGTATCGAACCCAGGGCCTCACACATGCCAGGTAAGCCTCTACCACGGAGCCGCAACTCCACAGAGCCCAGTATATTTTTAAATTTTTATGGTTTCTTTTCTTTTTTTCTCAAATAAATTGAGATAGTAAATACATTGATATGTAAAAAGACTGATATGATTAAGTGAGAAAAATCACTCATCAGTTTCCTACAGTTTTTGAAAGGCCCAATGCCTAGGATGTGCCTTCGATGTCGCACTAAAAATCATGCTCTCAATCTGCAAATTCAGACGTGGATGTGTAGATAACCAAATCATTTTTAAAACTCTTCAATGTATGGGCTTCCTTCTTAGAACTTAAAAATTGGACTCCATTGCTTTCCAAGGAAAATACAGGCCCCACATGTCCCAAGGCACTCATGTGTGGTGTCAAGGCATTGGGCAGTTCAGCTCCTCAGCTCCTACCTAAGGCCAGGGAAACAGGAAGACAGTCACCTATCCTGCCTAACAGGGTCCCCAGGAACTGCAGGCCTCTCTCCCCTCCAGGGAGGAGGAGCTGGGTGTGCTGTCCTCTTGGACTCCGAGGTCTGTAACACTGAGTCCAAGAGCTCCGCCCACGCAAACAAGGCTAGTGGATGGTGAGGGCTGGGCGACCTTCCCTGAAGGCCCTGCCACCAGACTGGCATTTGTGGGGCAGTAAGGGCAGTGGCGTTGACAGCCAATTCAGGGTCCAAGAAATCACACTTGAGTGTACAGACCCCTATCTGGACCAGAAGTTTCTCTCCTCCCACCTAACTCTCAGCCTAAGAAGCCTCCTGGAGGGGGAAATGTTGGGACTCCACTGCCTGCAGCTCACTGGGTGGTACTGAGGAAGCCCTTTCCAGGAATCGACTCTCCATTTTTATATAAAAAAGACCTAAGTCTGGCCATCTACTTCGAAGGGGCGTGGGTCTTCTGAAGCTGCGTTTACAAGGGCAGCATACAGACTTCATTTAGATAACGTCTCCATCTGAGAAGGGGGATCCAAAGTCCCCCAAAACCAGCTTCTGGCGCTGCCACTGCCCCTTCCGGTCTGGGGCCCTCAGTATCCCCATCTGTGAACCTACTGGATCGCTGTCCCTAAGTTCGGAGAGTCCCGCAGAACCAAGAAAGACAAGTGCCACCAGCCCGCCCACGCACCCTCAAGCCCAGGGGCCTCGAAGGGCCCCCCACCCCAGGACCCTAAAGGCCGTGGCAGCCCTGGGGGGGCCCGCGGCGCGGATGGCTGCCCCCAGCCGCGAGGACGAAGGAAGCCCGCGGGGCGCGCGGCCCCGGGCGTCCGGCAGGCGCGGGCTACTCACGGGTCCCCGCGGTCGGGCCCCCGGCCGCGGCAGTGGATGGGGTTGAGCTCGTCCTGAGGAAAGGCGTGCGCCATGTAGTTGTCGTAGCCGAAGACGAACATGCCCCGCGCCAGGTCGCGCATCTGGGCGCGCAGCTGCGGCGGGAAGGCGCCGCTGTAGCGCTTCTCGTACTCGTCCGGGCCGCAGCCCCGGCCGCCCAGCACGTAGCCCCAGTGAGCCCGGTCGCACACGCCCCGCGCGGGCCGCCGCGGAGCCCCGGGCCGGCCGGCCGCCACCCCGACCGCAGGCGGCTGCAGCCACGACGGCCCCGGCGGACCCCCGGGGACCCCGGGCCGGCCCACAGACCCCGAGGCGGGTGACAAGAGGCCGTCGGGGCCCCTCAAGCGCTGGAAGCCGAAGCTGAGCGGAAAGCGCTGGTAGAAGCCCATGCTGGGCCCCAGCCCGAAGACAAGCCACAACACTCCATGGAGGCCGAGCCGGAGGAGCACCAGCCCCAGGACGAGCGCTCGCCATTGCATGGTCGCGCGGCCGCCGCGGGCATTATTTTAAAGCGCGGGGACCTCCCCAGCCGGCCACCGCACCCTGCGTCCGCCCTGTAGTCCCGCTCACTTCCCCTTTAAAGAACTCCGCCGTGACGCACCAGGAACTGACCCATTGTCCCCCACCCCCAGTTTCTCTGGCTCTGCCGACCAGGCCTCGCGTTCGCCCGCCCGGTAGCCCGGGATTGGCCCGGCCCGGGCCCGGCCTCGCGGGGCGCGGCCCGGGACTCCTTCCTGCGCCATAGGCCGCCAGGTCGTCCGCAGCCGCGAGGCCCCGCCCCGTGCTCAGGCCCCGCCCCAGCCCCGGCCCCGCCCCATCTTCGAGCCCCGCCCCCTGGGCGGTCCGCAGTCCGGCTGGCTGGCGTGGCGAGCAGGGGTCGCTCGGGCTCTGGGCGAGGGAACTTCTAGCCAATGGGAGCACGGCACGGGAGCGCACGTAGGATGCCGGACTGAGACTTAACCCGTGTGACCCGTCGGTCTTGGGTAGAGGTCAACTGCGTAGACGGTACGTTTGTCCAAGCTGGAACTGTAGAAAACCACTCCAGGTCTGGGTTACAAGTGGTGACAGCTGAGGCAGAAGGAAAAGAGGAAGGAATGGAAGATTTCGGAGTTTTCTTTTTTTGGGTTTTCCCCCTCTTTTGCAATCCAGAGGATTGAATCCAGGGGTTCTCTATCACAGAGCTACCTCCCCAGCCTTTTGTAATTTCTCTTTTTCCTGAGAGAGGGTCTCGCTAAATAGCCCAGGCTAGCCTGGAACTTGGAATTCTCCTGCCTCAGCCTCTGAAGGAACTGAGATTACTGATATCCGGTTACATTTCTGTATTGAAGGAACTACTTCCTCATATCAAAGACAGAACTTGTAACTTGAGTGTCTGTTGAGGGTGGGGTGGAATGCTACTCTTTGGCTCAACCTGCTGAAAACGCATCTCAAATTCAACTCTTCAGTGGAGCACCCTAACTTGTAATAATCTCTGGTGGTGCTTCTAAAACATATACCCTGGCCCCATCCTAGGCCTGTTCCAATGGAGAGACCCAGAAATGTGTTTAAAGTGTTTTTTGGGATTGGGCATGTGGTAGACTGCTTGCCTAGCACCGCAAAAAGTGTTCTTTAGCAATTCTTAGGGACTGACAATTTCAGGAAATAATGAGTTGTTATATTGCCCTTGTCTCAGAAATAGAGTCTTTTTGAAAAAGGGAGGGATATGGGACCACCACCAAATTATTGTTACCAGACCTATTTAAATGTCCTCTCCTGCCCTTAAACTCCCACCATATATGTCTTGGGCAGGGCGGAAATTACTTAACCTTTGAAGGATGGGATTGATTCCAGGTTAAATCACTATACCCCTCTCTCTACTTCCTAGTTAAGTTAAGGTTGCAGCTGGAGTCCTATGTAACTCAGCTATATTCAGGAGGTTGAGGTAGGAGGATTTCCAGTTCAGGCTAGCCTAGACAACAGAGACCTTGTCTCAAAATAAAAACAAAAAGGGGCCAAGGATGTGGCTCAGTGAGAGTGCTTACCTAGCATGTGCAACGACCTAGGTTCAATCCCCAGTACTGCAAAAAGAAAGAAAAAGGAAGAGGGAAGGAGAACAAAAAAAAAAGACTGCAAATTTCAGCTCTTAACATATATGATATTCATGCAAAGTGTCAACATTTTAGGAGTTTTAAATGCCTATCTTTTTAACCTTTTACTTTTATTTTTATGTGGTGCTGAGGAGCAAACCCAGCGCCTCATGCTGCTAGGCAAGCGCTCTACCGCTGAGCTACAACCCCAGCCCAATGCCTATTTTTAATCTAAGTTTCAAACTATGTGCCTTTTAAACCAGAGATCCTAAAATTTGGGAGGCAAGACTTAACTGGACCTCCAAATCACAGATTGGCCAAGTGACCGAGGGAGTGATTAAGAGGATGACACTCGCCACATTTTCAAAGTCAGGGGACTTCCCGCAGTACAGGAGTTATGATGGGGATTTAAGAAGAAACATTTGATTACAACACACGGTGACTGGCACTTATTAAGGTCCATTTTGTTGACTGAATCTTTTTCCTCTTCCAAACTGTGAGACAGGTAGGCCCAAGCGGTACAGAGAATACAAAAAAAAAAAAAAAAACTCAAGCCAGGGTCTTTTGGCTGCAGATTCTGCATGATACCCCCTATGAAGAACACCTAGGGACCTGCTGAAAGCCCAACTCCAGGCCTCAATCCAGAACTTTCAAGTTCTACCTCCCTAAAACTTGCAAAGTTGTACATTATGTTTCCCCTCTAAGCTACTTTCTTGCAAATCTTAACTTAAATCTGTCTTGTACCACAGTCAACCGTAGGCCACATTGGTGACAGCTCCTGTCCTCACATTGAAGAAAACCTGTAATAAAAATAAATCTCAAAAATAACCACAGAAAACTATCCAATTTCTGAAAGATATTTCTCATGGTAAAACTGACTACAGCTGCCAGTAGTATAGGTCTCATGGTGTTTTGAAAACCATGTGTCCTCATTTAATTGTCAGGGAAAACACCGTAAGGTCTATTCCATAAGCCAAAACAAAAGAAATCAGGTTAGCAAGCCCAATTCTCAGAGCTTGTTGGCTAGAAGCAGAAAAAGAGCTACTGCCCAGGTCTCCCACACTTCAGCCCAGGACAGTTAACATTACAAACAGCTGACCTTCAGGCAAAGAGAGACACTTCCTAGGCCACCCCATGGATAAATGACATTACCGCCCTAAAAGGCACAGGCTCAATTTAGGGGCTAGGTGAAGAAAATATTTCCTTTTTAAATTAAATTGAAATGAACTGATTGTCTTGTGACAAGCCCTTGAGACTAGGATGTGCCTCAAAGTAAATGTAGCTAGTAAAATTGAGAAAATACCCATATCTAATCAGAAAACTCCATCCTTAAAAAAATCAACTCTCTGCACTTACCTGTAATTCCAGGAATTTGGGGGTCTGAGGTAGGAGGATCATGAGTTCAAGGTCAACCTGGGCAACTTACTGAGACTTTGTCTCAAAATTAAAACATAAAAAAAGCTGGGGATATGGCTCAGTGGTAGAGTGAGTGCCCCTGAATTTGATCCCCACTACCAAAACAAAAATCAACTCTAGGAAATAACATTTGATTCATGATAGAGTTCTCTGTATGTATTCTCAAGAAGGAAGTACTTTTGTTATGAAAATGTGGGGGAACACCAAAAAGATGACAGCTAAGAACCCAGACTCAGAAGTCTGCCAAGGGATTGCCAGGTGTTCAAGTCATAGTTCTGCCCTCTGAGTGACCTTGACAAGTTTCTTTTCTGGACCTGTTGTCTCATCTGGAAGATGGGGAAGTGAGGAAAATAGCACTTACCATGCTGCAAGATTCAGTTATTACATTGTAAAGCATACCTACGATATTGCTACACATATGTTGGGCCCTATTATTAATACTCTGTGAGTCTTTTGTGACCAGCAACTAGTACAAAAATATCTGGTACAAGCCAGGTACAGTGGCACATACTTGTAATACCAGGTTTACATGGGAAGGTGGCCAGTTCAAGGCCAGTCCAGGTAACATGGTGAAACCATCATTAAAAAAAAAACAAGAGCTGGGCACTGGGGTGCACACCTGTAACCCCAGCAGCTCAGGAGGCTGAGGCAGGAGTAGTTCAAAGCCAGCCTCAGCAAAAGTGAGGTTCTAAGCAACTTAGTGAGACCCTGTCTCTAAATAAAACACAAAATAGGGCTGGGGATGTGACTCAGGTGGTCAAGTGCCCCTGAGTCTAATCCCTGGTACATACATACCAGAGGTCTGTTGGGTGAATTGAAAAACTAAGCCCTTCCTATATGCAAAGTACTATTTTAGCACTTCAGAGAAAACATATCTAAGGAAACCAAACAGCACAAGGGCTACAGTTCACCAAAGAAAAGCCAAAAAAGCCTTGGATCCTCAAGCTAATTCGATTTCTAGTAAGTCAGCCTGTGGCAGCTTCTACCTAGGACTATCCTAAATCGCTGTGATTTGGGTTTACATCCCACAAGGTGATCCAACTTGTTATGGCTTAGATACAAGACGTCTCCCAAAAGCTCATGCGTGAGACATTGCAAGAAAGTTAAGAGGTGAAAAGATTAGGTTATGAGCATCTTAACCTAATCTGTGCAATAATTCACTTGAATGGATTAACTGGGTGGTATAACTGTAGCAAGTAGGGCATAACTCAAGGTCATCGGGAGCATCTCTTTGGGTTATAGATTCTGTCCTTGTTGAGGGGAGCGCCCTCTCTGCTTCCCGGTGGCCATGTCCTCAGTCACTTTCTTTTGCTACATGTTTTGGTCATGTTCTGCCTAACCTCTTGTCCATAGGTATGGAGTCAACTCTGTGTACTGAGACCTCTCAAAATCTGAAGTCCAAATAAACATTTCCCCTCTAAAACTGTTCTTGTCAGGTAGTCTGGTCACAGCAGGGAAAAGCGGACTGAAGATACCATTATAAATAGGCTGACATTCTATTTCTTGGAATCAGCCTTGAGTCCGAGTGTATAAATTAATGCACTGGGTTCCTAAAACTGCATAGCCAAAAAAGAACTCTATGATGACCTCAAATAATAGTCCCAGAGCTTCCTCTATTAAATACAAGGTTAAAATATGAAAAGGAGGAATGTTTCTACTCTTAAGAAGATATCATTGACTTCTTATCCAAAACAATGTGAAAACAATCAGATGATATGATGAAGACTTTAAACTGATTGTTTCATCCTGAAGCAATATATAATTGCTGTATAAAGGAATAAGCAAGCAAAAAAAAAAAGGGGGGGGGGGATTATAATTTAGTAGATCCTCAACGGAATAAAGTTAACTTTATTTTCCAAGTACTATTAGCAAGACAGGGGACAGACTGGCAGAAATAAAAACTGGTACATCCTCTCTGAAGGGCAATTCCTAGCATAAGAATAAACACATTTACCAGTTGACCCAGATATTTCAGAGTTGCTACACATGTACAAAATGATTCACTACACTAGTTTTTAAAAAAGCCAAAATGTTATGAACAACCCAAATATTGATCAGCAAGGGACCAGTTAGGTAAGCTGTGGAGTCCTCACACAATGAAAACCACACAATTAAAATGGCGACCACGATGATGCCAAAAAAAAAAAAAGAATAAGGAACTTTGTATGTATTGAATGATAGCCAAGACATACTAAAAGGAAAAAAAAAAAAAAAAAAAAAAAAAGCCATGTCCAAATCAGTACACTATCTTCTATGTAAGGTAAGTGTATGAAAAATTTATTTTTAAAAGGATATATACTTCTATTTGCTTTTTGTGTTTTGTCTAAAGGAACTCTTAGAAAAGTAAATAAGAAACTGATATAAGCATTACCTGTAAAAGCCAGGCAGGTGGAGGAGTGGTTAGTTAGGGCATGGGTAGGATCAATCTTTTGGTCTGTTTTTAAATTCAGAATCGTGCATTACCTATTACAAGTTAACATATTCAAAAAATAAATAGAACTTAGAAAAAAATAGCGGTGAGCTTCCTTTCCACCTGTTCCGACTAACCCACTTGAACAGATACAGCAGCTATGCATTGAGAAATAACACTCCCCAGTTGTGGCCCCACGTCCGGGTCTTAGATTACTGATCCTTCCACAGGAGAAATTAAATAAATTCTTATCACCTCTGTAAATGGTGCTTTCATAAATGAGCTAACAGTCTGACAAACAGCAATGAATTTTTCCCCACAAAATAATACATAACGAATTTTTTTAAGTTATCAGATTAACCCATTAAGTAACAGTAGAAATGATAGATTCTCACCAGTAAGGGCACTGGCACACATATTATCCCAGCTGCTCAGAAGGCTGAAGCAAGGTGATTTCAAGTTTGAATTCTGGGTAAGTTACAGATACCCTGCTTTAAAGTTAAAAAAAAAAAAAAGGGCTGGGGATGTAACTCAAGACATAGAACATCTGGCCTACCATATGCCAAGTCCAGGGTTCAAGCCCCAATACCAAAGAAATGTCAAATTCTCTTAAAACAAAATAGCACTTTCCCTGGTATGGACGGTACAACACTGAGAAAAAGCTAAAGAAAAAGCTGGGTGGAAGCCAGGTGTGGTGGCACACAACTGTAATCCCAGACACCCCAGAGGCTGGGGCAAGAGGATCCAAAGTTCAAGGCCAGCCTTAGCAACTTTAGTGAGACCCTGTCTCAAAAAATAAAAAGGGCTGGGAAGGTGGGGGATGTGGCTCAGTGCTTAAGTACCCCTAGGTTCAATCCCTGGTACCAAAAAAAAAAAAAAAATGGTGAAGGAGATATTCTAGATAACAACTAGTTAAAATTCTGTCCATGTTCACAGGGGAACACAGTGGTTTTGTTGGTTCCCTTCCCCTTTTTTACTTTGAAAGCAAGAATGTTCTAACTGTTCCAGTTTTCTTCAAAGCTCTAAGTAAATTCTAGCAGAACCTAGCAACAGAGCAGTCAAAAAGTAGTAAGCATTAGCTCCAAACCATTTACCCCCAAATTGGTGGTATTTTTCCAGTGTATAACAGTTAATGTATAACAGTTAACATTTTTCTGTGGGCTCAGGAAAAAAATTTTAAAATATGTAAATGCCTTTCAAAACATAAGCCTGCAAGTTTACAGCATTTCCTTCAAATGAAATCTAAATTGTTGTTATTCCATACAATGTCTGTGATGCCCAGCTCCTATGTTAAATTGAAAGTTTGTTTTTTTTTTTTTAAGGGTTTTGTATTTTTGGATTATTTTCAAGAAGGAACATGAAATAACACATTCAGCAGGACAAATGGGCATTTTCTCTCCCTTCTCTGCTTTGTTTAACCACCATGCAGATCTCTAGGCTGTTTCAATCATAGACTGTCAGGGGGAGAAACTGTTATAGAAATCCTCTCATTTTACAGATCTGAAAGCTAAGGTGCCACCAGGGTTTCAGCATCTCACTGTCACACCATCGGTTAATGGCAAAGAAAAGAACCCATTCCACCAAGTGCCAACCCAGCACTCCACAGGACCACTCTACATTAGCATTTTAAATGACTCTAACACAGCCCTTCTTTTTATGAATGCAAGACCTGCAATCCCCAGTGAAAGGAGGCTAAGGTATCTTTCCCCACTCCTGATCCCCGCTGGGAAATCTGCACATCTAAATGCCAGTTGTCTTGGGATTTTAAAACGGAATTATCTGAGAGGGCCTGTTAATGAAATGGAATAATGAATGACTACTGCAGTTGCTTAAATTAAGAAACTATCCATTGCAGTCCATATAGTATGCCAGGGACCTGCATCTGTTTCCCTAAGAACGTCCAAGAGGTAATAATGACAAAAGTACCCATTGTTATTAATAGCTAAATTCTAAGCAGAAATTGTGAGGAAGATATTTACCAACCAACAGGAAACACCTGCAGTGGGCTGCAAACTTGTAAAACAGCAAACATACAGGAAATAAGGTCACTGTCTGAGAGTCTTCCTTTTCAAGTCTCTTTACTATCAAATGCATTGTGAAGGCATGACCTTAAAAGTTGGTAATAAAACGGAAATGTTTTAAACACCACACGAGAGATTCCCCATACTGGCACATCTCCAGAGTAAAGCATTTGCCCAGATGGATGTTAAAGTATGGGGTCTGCTAAGCTGCATTTAAGTTTCCAATTCAGCTCTCAAAGAGCCATACCCTAGAGAGGTTGGAATTACCAAATCCACCAATTCCAGAAAAAAAAAAAGGGTACGGGTAAGGTAACCATAGTCCAAAACACCCAATGTACTTGACAGAATCCAAGGAACTAACTTCAGATATTTTTAGGTCTGTTTTTGAAAGCAATTACAACTTAGAATGATGCTAAATACCGATCTTAGATAAGCCCCTCCCCACTCTGTTTGACTAAAGGGATCTACCAATTCAGACTCCTAGGGATGGAAATGCTAAATCACACGTCCAGTTAGCCCACAAGGGTTGGTTTTACAAAAGCAAGCATAAAAACAGAGAAAACCATAGGAACTTAGTATAAAACTAAGATAGGAATTTGGGAATAAAGGGAGAAGTACCGAGTATCAAAGGAAGTACCCATAAACCACTGAAATGCAGAGAACACCTGCAACTCCTTGAGCAGCAAGCCCTTGGCCCATGCTCTTGTAACTGAGGGCAATGCGCAACTGCAGGGAAACTGGTGTGAAACTGCGCAGCTCCACTCTGGCTCTAAGTCTGGCCCAAGCCTAGCAAGCATCCCTCTGCAGACATCACCCTGCGCCAACAGGTTGCTGGCTTTCCCTCAGGAGATGGCCCGTCTACGTTCTGCATATTCCTTGCTTTACCCCAGGCATTTCTTGAGATTGCCACCATTATCCCTTGAATATGTATCTTCTTTCCTAAATAAACCTAAGTCTTTGGCTGGAGCTGAAATTCTTTTCCTCAACGTAGGCCAAGAAGTGTGCTGGCCCTGAGTTAGGTTCCCTCTTCCGAGAACTCCCTGGACCCCTGGGGACATCTCTTGTGACAAAACCATTTCTCATGTAACTGTCATGAGAGCAGTATTGATTTATTTTGTTTTATAGTGTAGACAATAATATATTGGCACAGGGGACAAATGCTTTACCCTGAAAAGGTGCCTTTGTGGGAAAATTGGGTTTGGTATTTAAAATATTTTCAATCTCAACAGAATTTGGTAAATAGGCATGTCTTCACATTTTAGTTTACAAGTATTTTAGTTTGATTTTTAAAACTGTTAGAAAATGCTTTTCTAGCTTCTGCCATTTAAAAGTCCTAAATCTTTTCTATCGTGACAGTTTGCAAGATATAGCAAACCTCCCCCCAACAGAAAGGAATCACAAAAACCAACTCTGTGAATATTTTAAAAGTTTATTTCTATTTTAACTAGCCCACAGACCCAACTCTTTGAGGGCTGAGTTGATTTCTTTCTAGCACATGGTCCATGGACCCTCTTGATGGTCATTTTCTTTCCACCTCCTTCCAAAGATGTCTGCATCTTTCATCAAGATGCACATTTTACACTGAAATTGCCAATACAACCCTCAAAATGCAAGTTTATTGAATAAAGCTGAGAAGAGCAGTAAACCGACAAAAAATGCATCCACCTAAATTAAAAAAAAAAATCTGTATTTACAAAGTTCCATAACTGTTAAGTTTTCACATGCAGAGGTTATGCACAGGAAAATGTTGGTAGTAGTCTTGTGATGTCTTGAAATGCTTAAAGCAATGAACAGACACACAAACACATTAAGGTTTAGCTATAGGTTCATTAACAAACCTATGCAGATCCCACATAGTCGCACATTCTAGTTCCAATTTCTTTTAGGCACAAGCAAGTTGTCACATTGTTTGAAATGGTTCACAGTGACCATTAATGATGTCGAACTACAGTAGCAAATTTGTCCCTTCCTTTACAGAACCACCCATCCCATCTCGGAAGTATGCAACATGCCTTAAAGAATAAGAAAAGAACTTTAAAAGCCTAAATTCTCTTTTAAAATGTGAATGTAGAAAAACAAATAGCATGTGTGCAACACAGTGCAGTATTTTGTACAGAATTTTCTTAAGGCCATGGCAGTCTACAAATTAAAACTGGTATTCATGGAAAGAACTGACTGTTGACTACACTCTCGTGCTCAACACATCCAGAAAGCACTGTCTATGTAAGTGCTGCTTAACAGAAGAAACAAAGTCACACACAGTGTGAGGCAACACAGAGGCAAGAGCACAGAGCTTTATCCACTACAGCAATCTCAATAAGTAACAGTTTACAAGTGAACCAGTATTAATATGTCCCTTTATGTATATGGAGATCACTAAACTACAAAACATGTTCGTTTTCAGTTTTTATACATTTCTGTATCATAGAAGCGAACAATAGACAGCCTCAGTTCCTCAGTTCTGTGTGATTATTAAACAATCTGTAGACATTGCGTGTTGATTACATTAGATAAAGCAGGCAGGTCTAGAGTTGTCACAATAACCAAGATGTCTAATGGCACCAGACAAAAGAGTGCCAAACCTTACACTGATAAGAGAAAAATAAGAATTTATTTGTTTATAAGCATCTTTTGTGCTGAAAGTCAGCGTTATGACTGGATATAAAAAGTCAATAGTTACAGTGTCATGCAGCAGCACTGATTCAATGACTAGAGATAGAAAGAACAAACAGGTGTTTGAACAAGTCTGACATTCTTAACAGATTTTATTATATTGGTTGGAATGCTCTAAATTCATGAAAGCTTTTGAGAAAATCTTCAATTCCCAACCCCTTAAAAAAGTGTGTTAAAAGGAAAAAAAATAGTAATGATCTGGACAGATACAAAACAGCATGCTCATCTCTTCCCACATCCCCACTGCCATCTGCTGATAAAAGATTCTCAGAAAGCAGAATGTTCTTAAAATTCATCAGGTAGGATGTCTCCAATATAAAGAACCAACATTGATCTGGTGCCTCTGCTTATTCTTTGCAGACCATTTTTAAATTTCTAAGGTGTAGTTATACATTTCACATGCATTTGTGAGACACATAAACATTATGTTTATATCTCACATAAGTCAGGCTTAAAGTTTTTCTAAATACTGTGTGTGGCACTAGAAATTTCATGCTGTATCAAGTCCATATCAGTATTAAGCTACTGGACTCTATAATGAAATATTATAGATATTTACTGAAAACCAATATAAAACACTGGCCCAGAAAGACCAGTCTGGAAATATGCAATTTTCTTGATTTTAAGATGGCCGTGTGTGTGTGTGTGTGTGTGTGTGTGTGTGTGTGTGTGTGTGTGTGTGTTTAAAAAGCTCTACACACTGTTTAAGACAATTATGTGTGAGAAGCCTTTTCATGTATGCCGACTTTATCATGACAACTCTAGCTGATTCTTTATGAAGGATTAGGGATACACATCTTCAGCAGTGCACATGAGAAATAAACTCTGAAAAAGGCAATTTCTTGGGTTTAGGAAGGACCGTATTCTGGGAAGTACTTCAGAGGAACGGACAATAATTCTAGGATTATAGCCAAGAAGGACTGGAAGACTTCGGGAGATTTTTCAGCTTCTTCTAGATTTTGAATGTTGAATAAGCCACTGAAGTGTGATATCTAGAGACAGGAGGAAAAGTAAAAGTGTTAAGATACCAAAATTAAAAAACTAAATGTCAAACAGAGACAATACTTAACATGCAGCCAGTTAAAGATACATACTGGTCTCTTCTGCTTTTCTGTAGCTGTACTCTATTACCTGAGCTTCATGAGGATAATACGAGAAATTAACAGAGACTGAAGAGTCTGCTCATTCAAAAATTAAATTGTGTACAGGACAGCTGGAGCCATCTTTTACTCACTGCCTATAAGATCAGGAATTGCATGAAAATTGACAGGAATGCAAAGATGTGAGCAAGTCCTCTGTAGCCCCAAACACTTAAGTATGATAGATGAGAGCAAACATTTGGGTTTGGAGGTACCTTGTAGAATGTCAGCAAAGAGACTGCACAAGTCAAAGAGGGCAACTAGGATGGGCTCTGAGTGACAATGTGGCTAAAGCACAGGTCTGGGGAGGGCGGTCACTACAGCACAGGCCAGAGCAGGGGTGCCTCAGCCTTACCCTTTTGATACTTTAAGCTGCATAATTCTTTCCTGTGTTGCAGGGTGAGCCTTTCCTGTGCTCTGTAGAATGTTTTGCAGCATCCATGGACTTAACCACTACAATTTCATTATCACCCATCCCCCACCATGATATCCAAAAACATCTCCAGGCATTGCCAAATGTATTCTGGGGAGCAAATTCATCCTGTGTTGAAATCTACTAGACTAGAGAGGGACAGATAACTTTGTATGCCATTCTTAGATACTAACAAAGATTCTATTCTTAGGTCAATAGGAAGTCACTGGAGAATTATCAGCAGAGAAGGTCTATCAGTTTATTTTATTTAGTAGGCTAGCAATGTCAACAGAAGGACAATGTGGAGGTTTGCCAAGATGGAGGCTGAGTATTCCAACTGGAACAGGAAAGATATAAAGGCCTGAAGGAGGCCAAGCACTGTATGGATGGGGTAGAATAAATTGAAGAACAGATTGAGGTAGAGAATTGAGAGACCTGGTAAATGACTACAGGTATTAAGTGAGAAAGAATCTTCTGAACTGAATGAATATGTCAGTCATGTCCCTGCTAAATAAGGCAGTTGCTCAAAAACAGCTACGACACAAAAGAATAAAGAATGCAGTTATAGGCACATCAAGTCTGATGGGGGGGGCGGGAGTACCACATGTCAAGGTGTCCAACAGGTGCAGTAGCTCTGAAGATGTGAGAAGACATGGAGACTAGCAAGGTCTCATCATATAGGTGGCAGATAAACCTACAGCAGCTGACATCAGTGAGGACAAGAACACTGACTGAGGAGAAAAGGCAACCAAGTCAGGATGAATTATTGTTCTGTGTTCTTTAAAATATGTTCTCCAAGACTGAAGCAATAAGATTAAAAGTTCAAGGCGAGCCTGAGTAACTTAGCAAGACCCTGCCTCAAAGTAAAACAATAAAGGGGTAGGGGCCTGGGTATGATACAGCTCAGTAATAAAGCACTTTCCTGGAAAGTGCAAAGCTCTGGGTTCAATCCCCAGCACCACAAAAATAAATAAATAAAAAATAAAGGGGGGGGTGTCACCCACCTAAAGGATATGAGAATCTATCAGAAGCACATAGATTCTCTTAGGCCCCCAGTCTAGGAGAGAAGTTGTTTAAATCCAATCTTCCTGTTTCCCAACTAATGCATTAGAGAAAACTTAAGTGGGACACTATACAGAACAGCCTAAAGCTGAGATCTGCACAAACATGACCTGCTCACAGGAACAGGATTTAACACAACTGTTGAAACAGGTCCTTTACATCCCTGTCACAGCAGTGTGTAATAAGAGGGAAAAGTAACTCTGAAGTGAACAAGTATAAATGTTTAAGAAATTCACTAAAAACCTAACACTGGACAGACAGTAATGCCCTAAAGATAAAAGGCAGAAAAGAAGTGTTCTATGTAGGTGGAGATTCATCTTGGGGGTGAGGGGGTGAGTCACAGTATAAAGGGTCCTTGCAAAGATCATCTTCCCAGAGGTAATCGGTCCCCATGAGATCTGAGGACATTGCAAATGAAACTGAGGTACTTCATATGCGACATGAGATGTTGCAAATGTACAACCATGTACACTGAAATAACTTGTGGAGCAATGCAGGTAATTCAAAACCCTTTGAACCAGAAATGCCATAAAAGCTGAAATCAAAAGGAATATTCTGCCTGATAACCCAAAAAATCTAATGTGGCTGTTAGTTCTATTTCTTCTTCAAAAAAAAGAAAGAAAAGAAAAAAGCATTCTGATTTACAAACTACTCACTTTGATTCTAATTTCCTTAGACTTGGTAACACTTTAAGTGAATCAAGAGTTCTGAAATTACAAATCTGGTGACTACTGACCCATCTAACAAACTATGAAGACTGGCCTCAAACAGCAGAAGTTCTCACAGCTCTGCTATATCTCTTGCTTTGAGTTCAAGAGATCCCTCCCACTCCCCAGGTAAGTATTTGGCTAATTTGGACATTGGTAAAAATAAAAGATCATTTTCCTCCCTTCAAAAGTTTTTTTTTTTTTTTTTTCTATTTTAGGAAATATTTGAGAAAATAAAAGCGAATAATGGCTTTACAGTATAGCAATGATGTACTAAAAATTAGTTAATATAGAGCAAGGTTTCTTACCCTTGCAACTACTGATGTTATAGGCTGGTTAATTCTCTGCTCTGGGGACTGGATCAAGTTAGCAAATCTTTGATCTCTACTCACTAGCCAGAATCACTTCCCTATACATGACAACCAATTAAAAAAAAAAAAAAACCCAGACATGGTCACATGTCTCCTGAGAGGAAAATTCCCCATTAACAAACAAGGCGCAGAACAAACACAAACGTTCCCAAGGGAGCATACCTTAAAATTTAACAAGAGTTTTCTTCACTCACACAAACCACATAATATTTTTAAACATAAACAGTAACTTTGTTTTCAATTAGCAATCATCAAGCCTGGGATAAACCTCATTGGCTACTATACTGCCACTGCAAAGCTAGTCTAAGTACTTGCAAAGGCTTTGTAGTGTCTGTTCTCAAATTGAATGTTCTGATATAACAAGTCACTCATTCTATCCAATTAATAAAGGAAAATTTGTGTCCATCAGTAGAATTACCAGGGATTACACTGCTTTTAGGTAATCTTTAAAGGAAATGGCCAGAACAGCTATCAATACGGAACTCATTAGAACATGTCTGGAAGTGGGATGAGGGGGTCGGGTAGGGGAGTAGAGGACAGACTGGAATTAACCTGAAAAAATGCTGTGATGAGAACCAAGACATATTGAATTACAGTTTAAGAAAACAATTAGAATTATTTTTAAATGTACTGCTTATATACTATTTATTACATTTATTTGAATACATATTTGTTTAAATAATAATCCCTCATCAAATTAGTTAAGAGACTGAAGTTGAGCCATAAGTATATATGTATGCATGTACGTAAGCAGGTAGGTACATGACCCAAGGCCTTGAGGACACAGCACTAAACTGAAGAGTGCCCTCCTAAAAGTTCATGTCTACCTACAATCTCAGAATGTGACTTTATTTGGAAATAGGGTCTCTGCAGAAATAGTTAGTTAAGATGAGATCACACTGGGTTAGGTGGGTCCTAATCCAACAACTTGTCATCACACATTATGGAAAAAGCCATGTAAAGCATGACCATGAGGCAGAGACAGGAGCAATACATCTATAAGCTGAGGGTTGGCGAGCACTGTAAGCATCCGACACAAGCTAGTGAAAGGCAAGGCTGGATCCTCCCTGAGCCTTCAGGTAGTGCATGAACCTGCCAACAACTGTGATTTTGAACTTCTGGTCCTCTGAGCATGAGAAAGCAACTTTGTGTTGTTAGAAATCATCAACTGTGTAGTACTTTGTTGTGATAGTTCTAAGAAATTACTATAGATATTATGTAGATAAAGAATATTGTTGGCTTATGCTTCCAGTAGAGTGCTACCATGTTACAGTAATATACTGGCTCAATAACTGAAAAATTGTTACAATGCCTATAGAACAATTTTTGTAAAGTCTTATTTCAGAACTGTCGTTTTGTTGTAAAGCACTGCTGGATACTAGCTCTATGAAAATTAATATAATTAATTTGGTATCATATAATGTTTAACCTCCTGACTTCATTACATTTATTTAAATAGCACAGAGAAGATTTAGGATATTATATCTGTTGTCAAAACATATAATGTCTAGGCTCTTTTCGAGGCAAGAAAAAGTCAAGCAAATAGAGAAAATGAACAGCAATAAGCATTATATATTCGTCCCAGTGATACCCATTTCTTCCAAAAACACTAGTCATTTCTTACCTATATTATCCTTTTCTTTGCAAGAAATTGAATAGCAGCAAATTTCTCTATCCTGAATAGCAGACAGATTCCTATAAGAAACAGAAATCAGATAATAAATGTGTACTTAGGACAGCTGTCATACTGACCACTCTGCTAAATTTTACTTGTTATTTTCATTAGTACACTAAAGAAATTATTTTACTACTACTAAAATTTTAGGGATTCACTTCCCTGGTGTGCCAAGTTTATTTACCTAAAAACCAGGACTACAATAATTCCTGAATATGCTAAACAATACAGTGGGCAAAATATATAATTTAGAACCAAATTTTTTTAAAAATATTACTCATTCTTAAGACTTACATTTTTTCAATTAGCTGTTTCTCATCCAAGGCATTTGGAAGATCTCTCTTGTTTCCAAGTACTAGTACCTTTAAAATGAAAAGATATTAAGGATAAACTTTTATTTATGAAAAATTACAGAAGCATATTATTTTGATATCTGAAGATGTAAAAGTTAATGTTAACACATGCCTCAATATTAAAGCATATTTGCGCTTTCTGCCCGTGGACGCCGCCGAGAAAGCATCGTTGAAGTCTCTGTTCCTGCTGCCGTCATGTCTAAATCAGAGTCCCCTAAAGAGCCCGAACAGCTGCGAAAGCTATTCATCGGAGGGCTGAGCTTTGAAACAACTGATGAGAGTCTGAGAAGCCATTTTGAGCAATGGGGAACACTCACGGACTGTGTGGTAATGAGAGACCCAAACACCAAGCGCTCCAGGGGCTTTGGGTTTGTCACTTATGCCACTGTGGAGGAAGTGGATGCAGCCATGAATGCAAGACCTCACAAGGTGGATGGAAGAGTTGTGGAACCAAAGAGAGCTGTCTCAAGAGAAGATTCTCAGAGACCAGGGGCCCACTTAACTGTGAAGAAGATCTTTGTTGGTGGCATTAAAGAAGACACTGAAGAACATCATCTACGAGATTATTTTGAACAGTATGGGAAAATTGAAGTTATTGAAATCATGACTGACAGAGGCAGCGGAAAGAAGAGGGGCTTTGCTTTCGTAACTTTTGACGACCATGACTCTGTGGATAAGATTGTCATTCAGAAATACCATACTGTGAATGGCCACAACTGTGAAGTGAGGAAAGCCCTGTCAAAGCAAGAGATGGCTAGTGCTTCATCTAGTCAAAGAGGTCGAAGTGGTTCTGGAAACTTTGGTGGTGGTCGTGGAGGTGGTTTTGGTGGAAATGACAATTTTGGTCGTGGAGGAAACTTCAGTGGTCGTGGTGGCTTTGGTGGCAGCCGTGGTGGTGGTGGATATGGTGGCAGCGGGGATGGCTACAATGGATTTGGTAATGATGGAAGCAATTTTGGAGGTGGTGGAAGCTACAATGATTTTGGCAATTACAACAATCAGTCATCAAATTTTGGACCCATGAAGGGTGGAAACTTTGGAGGCAGAAGCTCTGGACCTTACGGTGGTGGAGGCCAATACTTTGCCAAACCACGAAACCAAGGTGGCTATGGCGGTTCCAGCAGCAGCAGTAGCTATGGCAGTGGCAGAAGGTTTTAATATTGCCAGGAAACAAAGCTTAGCAGGAGAGGAGAGCCAGAGAAGTGACAGGGAAGCTACAGGTTACAACAGATTTGTGAACTCAGCCAAGCACAGTGGTGGCAGGGCCTAGCTGCTACAAAGAAGACATGGTTTAGACAATACTCATGTGTATGGGCAAAAAAAACTCGAGGACTGTATTTGTGACTAATTGTATAACAGGTTATTTTAGTTTCTGTTCTGTGGAAAGTGTAAAGCATTCCAACAAAGGGTTTTAATGTAGACTTTTTTTTTTTCTTTTTTTTTTTTTTTTTTTTTTTTTTTTTGCACCCATGCTGTTGATTGCTAAATGTAATAGTCTGATCATGACGCTGAATAAATGTGTCTTTTTAAAAAAAAAAAAAAAAAAGCATATTTGCATGACTGGTGGCCTATCTCATTCAATAATTCATATTTGGTATTCACTTAATACCTACCACATAGATGCCTTTTAATTCAGTATGCAACTGCCAAGTTCTAGTTAAAATATTCTAAGTCTTGGGCTGGGAGTGTAGCTCAGTGTTAGAGCTCACACATGTGTACAAAGCCCTAAAAGAAACTTCTAAGTTTATGTTGTACATTGTTGATTCTTAATAAACCATAACAAAAATGAGAATATGATCTTACAACCAAAAGTAGAAAGCCTTTTTTTAAAAATCTGTCAATCATTCTTCATGTAAACATGTAAACAGGATTTTAATAATTCAGGATCCTGGAGCTGGAGGTTTAACTCAATGGTAGAGTACATGCTTAACATGTACAAGGTCCTAGGTTCAATCTGTAGCACCTACATAAATAATAAAATAAAATTTCAGGGTCCACTCTATAGAATATACTTATAGTGTATACTTATACACTTAAAAATACTCTAAAACAATGGATAAGGAATAAATACAGTAGTTATATACTCCATTATAATGACTGTTAAATAAATATGCTTTCAAAGACAGGAGAGACAACGTTCTCAATTACCATTCTATCTTTCCCCAATACCCTTAAATCATTCAGTCCTTCCCTCCCTCCCTTTCTTCATCCCTTTGTGGTACTGGGGACTGAATGTGGGGCCTCACACATGCAAAGCACATGTAGCTCTACCACAGTTACATCCCCAGAAGCCCCCAAACACACCTCATTTTTGAGTCAGGGTATCACTAAGTAGCCCAGGCTGTCCTTGAACTTGCAACCTTCGTTCCTGGGCCTCCTGAGTCACTGGGATTACAGGTGTGCGTGGCCATCACACCCAACCTTAAATCAGTTTTCTATTGCTTGAAACTAAGAACACTTAGTTCTTAGATGACCAAAATAAAAATGACTTTTTATTTGTCATATACATAATCAGTCTTTAATAAAGAAGAAAAAGAATAAGATCTGAAGTCAGAAACAGATTCAAACCTGGCCTTGTGATCTCAAACATCCAACAACTGCTATGCAGAAGGAATAATAACACTAACCTCAATGTTTCGAGGATTAACCGATTCATTTGTAACTACAATCAGAGTGATGTAATCAAACCCTAAACCTGATTCTCGCAAACACTTCAATGGTTTCCCACAGTCCTGCCCAGTGCGGCCTCTAGTGTCCCAGCTGCAGCATGGCAGGCTGTACATAATACCCTGCCCTCCCGACTCTGCTGAGGTCTAGAGCCTACTTCCTACCACCAAAAGGCCTTCCTTGGCCTGCAATTCTCTTCCCCTCCAGCTGTCACACCCCGCACACTCCTACATATCCTTCAGATCTCAATTCCCACATGACTTCCTCAGACTCCTTCCTCTGACCCTAAAGCTAGATAAACTCTCCCTTCTAAATTTCATCACAATAATTATCAGAGCTGCATTATTTAGCTGTTTCCAGATCATGTACCTTTCCCACTAAGCCACAAGCTCCATGACAGCATGCAGTATGTTTTTGCTGACTTCTGTGCACCACCATATCCCCCGAGCACTACTCCTGCTACACAGGAGTTTAGCAGACACCTGATTAAGATGTTCATAAATAGGGCTGGGGAGATAGCTCAGTGGATAGAGTACTTACCTTGTAAGCACAAGGCCCTGGGTTCAATCCCCAGCACCACAAAAAAAAAAAAAAAAAGGAAAAAAAAAAGATGTTCATAATAACAATGCCTAGGATATGGCTGATACTCAGGAAATGTAAGCCTTTCAGACCTTTAGAAAGAACACATTTTACTAATTTCAGTCATAAGACACAGTCAGGCCTCCATATCCACAGGTTTGACATCCACAGATTCAAACAAATGGGGATCGAAACTTTTTTTTTTTTAAATCAATCTCAAAAAACAAAAGGCCGAATGTTTTCTTTGATATGCAGATGCAAATTCACAATGCTAATTAGAAAAGATTAAAAAATGATTTAAAAAAAGTGAAACTACTGAACATGTACAGACTGTTTTCTAGTCATCAACACTAAACATTGTTAACTATTTATATAGCATTTATAATGTATTAGGTATTATAAGTTATCTGGAGTAGACTTAAATAACATGGGAAGACATGTGTAGAGTACATGCAAAATAATAGGTCCTTTTACAGAAGGACTTGCTGGAAATGGTGGCACACACCTGTAATCCCAGCAACTTCGGAGGCTGAAACAGCCTCAGCAATTCAGCAAGGCCCTAACCAACTAGCAAGACTCTGTCTCTAAATAAAATATAAAAAAGGGCTGGGGATGTGACTAGTGGTTAAGCACCCCTGGGTTCAATCCCTGGTACCAAAATATTACTACTACTAATAATAATAATAGGCCATTTTATGTAAGGACTTGAGACTCCTCCAAGTCTGTATCCATGGAAGGCCTTGGAAACGATCTCTGTGGATCCTTAGTGACAATTATTATCCAAAACTTACAAATGTAAAGTTACACATACTCCATACTTACTGGAATTCCTTGTAACTGTGGTTTATCTAGAAGATTATGTAGTTCATTTCGAGAGGCTTCTATCTTATCACGATCTGCAGCATCTATCATGTAACTATTAAAAAAAAGGAAATGATCCCAATATGCCTTTTCCATGTGCATTGATGATGACTATGTTATAGATTTTTAATTTTCTCAAGATTTATGCTATTGAAACTGTTAAAGTCCTAGATAAAGAAAAGCTGAGCATTTATAAATACTTTCAGCAAGAGTGCTGGTAGAGGCTAATGCAGGCTAGCATTTATGTCCTGTACCTGTTAGCTGCACAAACAAACAAAAAGCTTTCATTCCACAGTTAATTTTTTTAACTCTCATTTTAATGAAATTACACTAAGAAATTAGACAATAAAAATTGCCTGACATAAAAGACCTAGACTTTGGAAGTATTAAACAGCCTTCTCCTCAGAAGCCTAAACTGACGTAAATTTTTAACGAGGCTTACACAATGGCGTTGACTCCTCTGCAATACCGTTCCCACATGCTCCGGAATCGGGGTTGTCCTCCTATGTCCCAGATCTTTAAATCAAGACAAAACAATTCTCAATAAAGGTATTTCAAATACTTCACTGAAGGAAGAATAGGAGAAGGATTAGGAAGATATATTTAATCTCACAGTGTGTCAAAGTGCTCCTAAAACTCGAGCTGAAACAAGCTCTTAATTTGGGAATTCTTGGGGCCACTTCTAACTTTGAAGTCCATATTTAATATACTAACATTAGATCTAAAACTCTGCTTGAGCAAAGACCTGGTTTATGTGCAATAATTTCTTTCTTTACCTGTTAACTAATACATTTCTAATACTGAAAATGTATCTAACAATTTCAAGATCTATAGAACCATGCATCAGCCAGATTTCAAAGCCAAAACAGAAAACAACAGTTTAGAATCTATTATAAAGTTCAACTGTCTGACTTCTTACATTAATGCCCAATTTTTTAAAAATACCCTGTGAACAATACAGCCAGCATTCCTACCGAGGTGTTTTTCAGAGAACTATTAAGCCTACTCTGTATGGCACCATGCTGGTCACTGAACTACATCAAACTCTTAGTACTTACTTTCAAGAGGTTTCCAACTTAGCCAGATACTGGTAAAATGTGTAAAGAGTAAATTAGGACTAAATTAGGAGCTTCATCAGAAAAGCCACAGAATTTAATGAACAGATTCTGCAAACCACAAGAATTAGGCAAAACAGTCATTATGGTTCAGGTCATTTTTAGAAATAAACGTCCATGAAAGACTGAATCAAAGCATCAAAAGTAACCCCAACAAAAATACAAAAATATCATCTCTAATAATGGTCCAGGATTTAAGCCTATCAAATTCATTCTAAAAAGATAATCATGTTAAAGAACTTTTTCCTATTTTATAGTTTCAATTTTAGGCTTAGTAGTAAAGGAAGAAAAACTGAGTTATGGTATCTGCTGCCACAGATATACCAAATTATCAATATTATAAATAATTAATTTCCTTTTGATATCAAATATTATCTTTATTTCTTAGGAGTATCTAGATCCCAAATATCACTTCTTCTAACCCACATGCTAAGTTTTTATGGGCACTTAACATTTCAACTCTTATACATTCTCTATGAAGAAACAAAAATTATTACATGCCCATTCATTATGTAGTAACTGCAAAATACTCAAGTAAAACTGGAGAAACAGAAAATTCTTAGCTGTGCATGCTAACCATGGAGTATGGAAAGAAACAACGTACCTTTATTGTGACGTTACCTTTAGTCACTTTCCTCATGTTGAAGCCCACTGTGGGTATCATATCTTCACTGAATTGACCTGACTAAACAAACAAAACATTTGAAGTTAGATGAATCAGTATTTATAAAAACCCACAACACTGCAGTCTTGTAGCATCAACACTGCATTTGTACCCATTTTAGTAAACAACTCATCATTTTGTGGAGCTAACAAACTACTTTGAGAAAATGTTCCTCATAGCCCCCATTCTTAAAGAAGTATATTACTTTGCTCATATAAAATCATATTCTTCCATTAAAAAGACACTTTGGAAACAAGGCATTTTACAAAAACATACAAAAATTATAAATTCTCCCACGTATATTTTCCACAAAGAAAAACTTGTTTTTTATTTTCATTATTTAAATTATTTTGACAATAAGTGTTAACATTCACTGAGTAGTTTTTGAGTTTGTCTATAATAACAAGGCTTATAAAATATTGTCATATAGCAGTTCTTCCTTTTATATAATCAACTGTTCTTTTTTGGCTTATATTCTAAATGTCATAAGACTAAAACTAAATATATATGTGTTTAAAACTAAATATATGTGTTTAAAACTAAATACACACACACATATATATATATGTATACACACATATATATTTTTTCCTTTTTTCTTTCTTTTTTTTTGGGGGGGTGGTGCTAGGGATTGAACGGAGGGCCTAATGCATGCTAGGTAAGCACTCTACCAACTAAGCTATATCCCTACCCAAAACTAAATATTTTATAATAGTATTCACATGATTTTTTTCATATTTAAAATATTCATCAATTTGGAACTTATTGTATACTTAAAGGAAGATTTTATTTCCAAAATGACTAACCTATAATCATCCCACCATTAATTTAAAAATCCATCCTTTCATTTTGTAATATAGAAACTGGGTGCTTCATGTAAAAACTTAAGGATAAACTATATTATCCAATTTTCCAATTTACTTCTTGAAGCTCTTGATATTTACCACTTCATTGTAAAATCACTATTGAACTTACTGATCTACTGATCAACTCTTCTAGTGTGTTTATAGATACTTTTCCTGGGTTCTTACAGGTTGATGTGAGTAATAGGTACCTATTTAGCACAAGTAAGAGCAAGTGATTTGTTCTGAAGCCATCCCTAGGTATTAAAACATAATATTTCATGTTTTCCATTTGGGTGAGGCATACATACCTACCTACCTTATTAAAAAAAAATGTACCTAAAGAAAAATGGACAATTTATGATAAACATTTTTACTAAATGTTTTGTTGAGGATAATACTACTTTGCCCAACTAGTTAAGAATGATATGCTAAATACCATACACAGAAAGGTGGCAATTTCAAGTTTCATCAGTCTGTTATTCCTGAGGAAACACTAAGTTTTAGCAGATCAATTTAGAGCATTTTCAAATTGTCTTGATGCATCTCCCACTTTCCAAGTAAACTTTAGAAATTAATGATTTTAACGTATCAGCTGGAATTCTAAATGTATTAATTTAAAAAGAACAGTCCTTTATCAACTTTTAATATCTAACCATTATCTGGTCTCAGGCATATGGTTTCTCTACTGAGACATTTCAATCTTACACCTTTCAGAAAAGTACCAAAATTTGCAAATTTCTTACACATTTCTTGCCATATTCTTTCACAGCTACTGTGAAAGACATCTTAATGACCCATAGTAAATACTGATTTATGTATATATATTCCAGCTGCTTTCACAAGTATTAATGAATTAACCTTTTTAGGTAAGTAGACTAAGATAAGAGTAATGAGTATCTCAACACCTGAATGGTAAAACAAGTAAGACTAGTTTCAAGGACTGGTAAAATAAATATGACAATCTTTATTTTCAATGCCCTAACACTAGCCAATTGTTTGTGTACCTTAAGCTAGCCACACATGAATGCCTTCCATGAATGCAGGTCCTGAGCAAACCAAATTCCAATTGTATAAAACTCCAAAAGTCTGTTCATTCTTTATTTCTTTCCTATTCAGAGGTGTTTTGGATGAGTTCAGAAAAAATGTTAACAAAACTAATCACTACTTTCACTTATATTAGACATTAATTCTCAGAATTTTCATATATGAGTTCTATATGAAAATCTAGTCATGATATCAAAAACTAGATATATCAAAACTAATCATAAGAGAAGATATACACATAGCCAAATAAGCACATGAAAACATGTTCAATGTCACTAATCATTTCAGAAAAACAAATTGAAACCACTTCCCACCCATTAAGATGGCTACTAAAAAAATAAATAAATAAAAGGGTGGGTGCAAGTGGCACATGCCTATAATCCCAGCATCTCAGGAGCCTGAGGCAGGAGGATCACAAGTTGTAAACCAGCCTCAGTAACTTACCAAGACCCTGTCTCAAAATCAAAAATAAAAAGGCCTGGGTATGCAGCTCAGTGGTAGAGCACTCTAGCATGCAGGCGGTCCTGCTTTAATCCCAGGAAACAAAATGTCACAAGAAGTAGCTGCCCAAAAAGTATAAAGCAGAGACTGGCCAGAGGCACAGACCTTCAAACTACATGACTCTGAACAATTACATTTTCTCAGGGTCGTAAGTACCTGAGAAACTAGGTAATCTCCAGACCAAGACAGTTGCTCACAACCCACATTCCAGAACTGGTCATCTCTCAAGACAAACCACCATGGCGCCAACCTGCCCGAGACTTGAGATGAGACACTTCCACAAAAGATTTGATATAAACCTTCTTGCTCCTGGCAAGGTAGGCAGAGGCAGAGCCTCCTAACTCCCAACATGTAGGCTTGTCGCTAATGAAATCTTCCTCTCAAGGTCTCTCAAGTTATTGGCTCTCTTGGGTGGCAGCAGAACCAAACCTTTCACATTTAAAGTTACCAGCCTCAGATATTTTATTACAGTAATAGAAGAGACGAAACCATAAGACCCAGCAATTCTGTTTCGGTATATATCCCAAAGAATTGAAAGCAGAGATTCAAAGATATTTTGTATACCCAAGTTTATAGCACCATTATTCACAATAGCCAAAAGAGGGTAGCAACCCAAATGTCTATGAGGAAAAATAAACAAAATGTGATATATACACTCCATAGAATATTATTTGGTCTTAAAAGGGAAAGAAATTCTGACACATGCTACAGCATGGATGACCCAAGTCTCTCTCTCTCTCAAATACACACACACACACACACACACACAAACACTATCTGATTTCACTTACACAAGGTGCCTACAAGGATCCAAATCCATAGAAACAGAAAGATTGGTGGGGGCTAGACATGTTCCTAGAACGCATCAAAACCTGAGTTCAATTCCAGCACCACAGAAAAAGAAACCACAATGAAGGTTCCCAAAAACTGGGGGAGAAGACACTGAGGAATTCCAATTTAGTGAGCATAGAGATTAAAAAACAAACTTCTAGAGATATACAGTGGTGATGGTTACACAACAATGTAAGTGTACTTAATGCTATGGAACCACACACCTAAAAATGGTTAAGGGGCCAGGTACCCCAGTACACGTCTGTAATCCCAGCAACTCAGGAGGCAAGAGGATGGCAAGTTCAAGGTTAGCTTGGGTAACTCAGCAAAACCTCTTCTCAAAATATAGTAAAAAGGGCCAGGAATGAAGGGCAGCGTTAGCAAAGTTGGTATTTTCCTTATTTTACCACAATTAAAAAAAAAAAAAAGTCATGACAAAGGAAGAGGCAAATCACCATTTTTAGAAAAAAGAAATAGATTTCCAAGTACCTTCGGGACAGTAACAATTTGTAACTGCAAACATCAATTACAATGCAGTATTCTGGGGTACTCATCTCTTTCTTCATTACTTCTCAAACAAATTCCTGGCAGGTGCTAACAATAACTTTCCTAAAATTTAGTTACTACTGATAATGTGCAACAACTAAAAATTAGGTAATCAAGAAACTGAGTTTTTATTCCAAAATATCTTATATTCAATAAGATGTCCATAAATATCTGTTGAACAAAGTAACAATTCTTAGGCGACACAGGAGGAAAACACTGGAACTCTTCCATCAATACAGTACTTAAAGGGCTGGGAATGTAGCTCACTGGTGCAGCACATGCCTCATGGGCACGAGGTTGGGCAAAATAAACTGGTAAAGAGACCATTCTCAAAGTAAGGGACTCAATAAGTCAAGTGACCCACTCTGAAATTCAGCTTCCATGTCACGAAGGATTTGGAACAGTATCTCCAAAGTCAGTTCAGTTCTGGACATTAATGGTTTTATGTTGTATCATAGGCCTTTCACTGAAAATACAGTTAAGCTACAGCAGTGGAAAAAGCAGTCAACTACACCATGCAGAACTTAGCTAAATTTACTAGAGATCTCAGAAGTGAGACAGATGTAAAAGTGTAAAAAAAACTTAAAAGGAAGAGAGAAACCAAGGTAAAGTCAACACCAGGAAAGCGTAAGACAAAAGGCAATGAACCTATATTAGTAAAAGAATTTCACCAAAGACACTCCAAAACCATCTGGATGGGGGAGGCACCTTTCTTTGTGTTTCAGCGTGGCAGAGATGTGCTGTGCTTTGACTGCATATAAACTGTGGTTTCTCACCCTGCTGAGAACAGAATGAAATCCCAGCACATTTCAGTCTTTTAAAGTAGAATCATTCTAAATGGATAGGTTAGATTTTGCAATTATTCTTTTAAATGACTAATTCAGAAAGTATGCTATTAACAACAACGTGGGAAAAGAAGTTTTCTCTTTGACCTGTCCATCTACAGTAGCAATCAAATATAATAAACTTAAAAAGACAGTGGAAAAATACTTTCTCTGATAAACATCTGATAGTTTTGTTCCTCCAAGAACTTGTTTAAGGTCTGGTTATCAAGCTGCTTTATAAAAACAGAATGAGATAAAGAGTAATTTCTATTAAATTTCTCCTTTTAGCCTAAAAAAAACTCCTTTTCATGTGCCAAGTACAGGGGCTGTATTTTTTTTGGGGGGGTGGGGGTTGTTTTGTTTTTTGGGTTTTTTAAATTTTTTTTTAGTTGTCAATGGACCTTTATTTATTTATGTGTGGTGCTGAGAATCAAGCCCAGTGCCTCACACATGCTATGCACTCAACCACTGAGCTACAATCCCAGCCCTTGCTGTTGTTGTTGTTTTTTAGTGAAAATATTAATGTTATAAAAGAAAAAGGTTATAGAAGATTTCACAGAGAAGGAAGCTAGAGAGACACAGCAACCAAATGAAGTATTTGACCCTAGACTGGATTCTATACCAGAGGGCAAAAAAATGCTATAAAATCATGGGGTTCACCAACAAAACATTAAGATAAAATCAGTGAGGTAGCAGGCAGGTATGGTATTGCACACCTGTAATCCCAGTGACTTGGGAGGCTGAAGCAAGAAGCCCAAAAGTTCAAGGCCAGCCTCAGCAATTTATTAAAACCCTCAGCAACTTAGCAAGACCCTGTCTCAAATTCAAAGAAAATTAAAAATTAAAAAACTGTGATGCATCATTTTTAAATTACTGAAGTTGGGAACTTAATATAGTCAAGTAAGAGAATATCCCAAATTTTACAAAATACACATTTAGGTATAAAGAGCCAAGGTACACATTTCTTATCCTCAAATATTTCACAAATATCAATGATTTCAGTTCATACAAAGACTACACTAACAGCGAAATGTTGATAGTAGTTTGATTCTGGTAAAAGGCGTATGGGTATTTCTCACAATGCTTTTATTCCCACAACTTTTCTATAAATTTGCAATAATTTTCTAATAAAACATTTTAAATAATTTTAAAAATAGGAATAATCAAACACCACCTTACTTTATATTATATCAAGTGCATATGGAATTAGAATACAGGGGGAAACCTTTTTTAAAGACTTGGTGTAAATGGTATGCCTTTACGCCATGTACAGAGAAGCAATATGTATCCCATTTGTTTACAATAAAATAAATAAATAAATAAATAAATAAAAATATTAATTAAAAAAAGACTTGGTGTAAAGAAAAGGTCTTGGCTTTAAAATCGCAATTATAATTTGTTTTCCTCTTAAAGATTATAAGCTCCTTTAATGTTTTAATATTTATAAACTAGAAAGTTAATTTTACATATTACATTTTTCCAAAGACTAAGCTCCCCTTAGTTTTGGGGAAATCTTTAACATATTTTAACACATTTTCTTCTTCTTTACATTAGTTAGTTACAAACACATACATCATATTCAAATGTGATACCCCCCCAAATGCACTTTTTCTTCTTTTTGCAGTACTGGGGATTGGACCCACCGGTGCTCTACCACTGAACACCACCAACGACTCCTTCTTTTTTTTTTTTTTAAGTTTGAGACAAGGTCCTGGTAAATTGCTCAGGCTGGTCTCAAACTTGTGACCCTTCCCCAGCCTTCCAAGACACTGGGATCACAGCAATGTGCTACCGCATCTGACTGTGCTTGTTGAGGAGCTAGAAAATATGTTCATGATCATTCAATAACATGATCATACTACAGAATTTCAAACATCATATTGCATTCATTTCTCTTAATTTCAGAACACAGTAGACAACTGTCCCGTAGATCCTTAAGACAATGACCTATTCTCAGTTTTCTGAATAAATCTGGATTTACTACCAAATGCAGACATAATCTTCCCCCATAGAACACAGTTTTTAAAAGCATGTTAAAAAATTCATTTGGTGGGCTGGGGCTTGTGGCTCAGTGGCAGAGGGCTTGCCTAGCACATGCAAGGCACTGGGTTCAATTCTCAGCACCGCATATAAATAAAGTTCCACTGACAACTTTAAAACATTTTTTTAAAATTTATTTTTATTGCAAACAAATGGGATACATGTTGTTTCTGTTTGTACATGGAGTAACCGCATACCATTTGCGAAATCATACATTTACATAGAGTAATGATGTTTGATTCATTCTGTTATTTTTTCTTCCCCCCCACCCCTCCCACCCCTCTATACAGTCCCTCCATCCTCCATTCTTGCCCCCCTCCCCATTATGTGTCATCATCCGCTTATCAGTGAGATCATTCGTCTTTTGGATTTTTGAGATTGGCTTATCTCACTTAGCATGATATTCTCCAATTTCATCCATTTGCCTGCAAATGCCATAATTTTATTATTCTTTATAGCTGAGTAATATTCCATTGTATATATATACCACAGTTTCTTTATCCACTCATCAATTGAAGGGCATCTGGGTTGGTTCCACAGTCTGGCTATTGTGAATTGAGCAGCTATGAACATTGATGTGGCTGTATCTCTGTAGTATGCTGATTTTAAGTCCTTTGGGTATAGGCCGAGGAGTGGGATAGCTAGGTCAAATGGTAGGTCCATTCCAAGTTTTCTAAGGAATCTCCACACTGCTTTCCAGAGTGGCTGCACTAATTTTCAGTCCCACCAGCAATGTATGAGTGTACCTTTTTCCCCACATCCTCTCCAACACCTGTTGTTGCTTGTGTTCTTGATAATCGCCATTCTAATTGGGGTGAGATGGAATCTTAGGGTAGTTTTGATTTGCATTTCTCTTATTACTAAAGATGTTGAACATTTTTTCATATATCTGTTGATTGCTTGTACATCTTCTTCTGTGACGTGTCTGTTCATTTCCTTAGCCCATTTGTTGATTGGGTTATTTGTATTCTTGGTGTAGAGTTTTTTGAGTTCTTTATAGATTCTGGAAATTAGTGCTCTATCTGAAGTATGAGAGGCAAAGATATTCTCCCACTCTGTAGGCTCTCTCTTCGCATTGCTGATAGTTTCCTTTGCTGAGAGAAAGCTATTTAGTTTGAATGTATCCTAGTTATTGATTCTTGCTTTTATTTCTTGTGCTATGGGAGTCCTGTTAAGGAAGTCTGATCCTAAGCCAACAAGGTGAAGATTTAGACCTACTTTTTCTTCTATAAGATGCAGGGTCTCTGGTCTGATTTCAAGGTCCTTGATCCATTGTGAGTTGATTTTTGTGCAGGGTGAGAGACAGGGGTTTAGTTTCATTCTGTTGCATATGGATTTCCAGTTTTCCCAGCACCATTTGTTGAAGAGGCTGTCTTTTCTCCATTGCATATTTTTGGCACCTTTGTCTAGTATTAGAAAATTGTATTTATTTGGTTTTGTGTCCATGTCCTCTATTCTGTACCATTGATCTACCTATTTTGGTGCCAATATTTTAAAAAATTTTAATAAAATAATACAATAAAAAAATTCATTTGGACAGTTAAATCTTATCACAAACTAAAGTGCCCCCAAATTGTAATGGGCTGTTGTTTAAAGGAAGAATTCTCCTCCGTATGTACTTTAAGTAGCATGCAAAACTTTTAGATAACTTCTCCTTCCGAAGGGTTATAAACCAATTAAAGTCTCTTTGTGTTTTATTGTTTTGTTTTGTTTGTGGTGGTGTTGTCTTGTTCTGGTACTGGGGATTGAACCCACGGACACTTTACCACCAAGTTATACCCCAGCCCTTTTACTTATTGAGACAGGGTTTCACTTAGTTGCAGAGACTAACCTTGAACTTGCTAACCTCCTGCCTCAGTCTCCAAAGAGGCTGGGATTACAGGCCTGGACCAGCAAGACCTCCTTACTTTGAATGGCTCAAATTCAAAGTAATGAGAATAAACCATTACTTCAGATAAATCTACTCAGAAATGTACTCTAAAGCAAACCAAAACTTTCTGCAACAATCATAACATTCCAAGATGATCTTTTAAAACTGGAATAATGTTAAATAATATGAATTCAAAAACAATCATCTAACTTCAAAAAACACCAGCCAGAAAAGTAGTGAAGGAGATTTTAAATTCCTGCCACAGACAGCCTCCCTATGCAGACTATGGTCTGGATGTCTACTTCTCATGTAGTATATAAACACAAACCAGTGGCAGTGGCTTCAAACGGGGCAAAATGAGTGATGGGTTCTCTCATCTGGGGGTTTCTGTACAAAGGAGAAGCAGCTGGGGCACTCATGCTAAACATCTATGAATTGTCACCTGGGTGATCTAAGGTAGTAGGCCAATTAAAGACTGCCAGAGATGATCAGCAACTAATCCACACCCCTACCTTTGTGTACCTGTGACAGCATACACAGATGTTGAATCTGTGCCATTCTTAAGTATAAATACCTACTACTCTTCATTCTATCCTCAGTGGCCTTATAAACCTATAAAGCTACTTTAATTCTCCCTTTATGCATTCACTTAGTCACTAACTCAGTTTTCAACAGGACAAGAGAAATTTAGAAACAAACAAAAACACTGTTCAATATGTGCTATGTAAAACAAGGCAATCAGGTGATAACTGGGTGTCTAGTAAATTGTCTGAAGTCACAACATTTAAGCCCTTAAAGATACTTTAAAATCGTATGGACTATATATAATGATAACGTACTATATATTTCAAAAATCTAGCAGAATCTGGGTGCAGTGGCACACCCTGTAATTCCAGTGGCTCAGGAGGTTGAGGCAGGAGGATCTTGATTGAGTTCAAAAGCCTCAGCAATTCAGCAAGACCCTAAGCAACTTAGCAAGATTCTGTCTCTAAATAAAATATAAAAATGGCTAGGGATGTGGCTCAGTGATTAAGTATGCCTGGGTTCCATCCCTTGTGCTCCCCCCCCCCCCAAAACAAAAAAAGCTACAAGAGTTTGAATGTTTTCACCATAGAGAAATGATAAATGAAGAGTCAGGTTTACCCTAATTTAAAAATTACAAAATGCATACATGTATTCAAACATGAAATATTATTTAAACATAAATACTTTTATGTAATTTTATTATACATAATACATATAATATTTATCAGTTTAAAATAATTTTAAAAAGAAAATTTTAAAATAGGACAAGACAATGCCAACAGAACACCTACCTGCCTATTGTGCTGCTTGAAAATGAGTCAGGGTATCTAAGTATCTGCTCAGCTATGTCACTAACAGAGAATTCTAACAAATCTTCTAAGAATGCAAGGGTGTTCTTTCTCCTCTTCCTCCTGGCTGCCTCTCTTAAGTTCCTACAAACAGCTAATCTTCAACACCTCAAATGTTTACTGTTCTCTTCCCTCAGCTTTTCTTCTCCTTCTTCTTATACTGAGGATTAAACCCGCAGACACTTTACCAAAGTCACATCCCTTTTATTTTGAGAAAAGGTCTTGCTACATAGGACTGGCCAAAAACTTGTGATGCTTCTGTCTCAGCAACCCATGCAGCTGGGATTACAGGAGTGCGCCACCATACCCACACCTCTGCTTTTCTTTTTTCCCAAGTCACCAGAGAAAGAAATCTCTGCTCCCGAACGTCTGGCCTTTAACACAACAGTGCATTCCTTTCATCTGTGAGACAAAATGACCCACTCAAAACTGTTGTAATATTTAACTCTCAACTGCTATGTTGTCCCACACAAACCACTTAAGCACTGCTTCTCTGCAAAATCAAAGGGAACTCTTGATACACTTCTGATCTGAGGGTTACTCCTAAAACCTAAGGATTCCAGAAGGCAAGTCTTTGTGTTTTAGCCTTAAAAATGTGGGGTGTTTTGTTGTTTTTTTACAGTACTAGGATTAAACCCAGGAGTGCACTACTACTGAGCTACATTCCCAGTCCCTTTTATATTATTTGAAGACAAAGTCTTGCTAAACTGCCCAAGCTGGCCTCAAACTTTGACCCTCCTGCCTCAGTCTTCCGAGTCTGGGATTACAGGCATGTACAAGGCTACTGTGCTTTTTTGATGTTATGTTTATGGTCATTTCACAAGTAATTAGGTTTGCATTGGAAAACAGGGGCTGGATGGTTTACTTTTCTAGTGCTAAGTTTTATTTATAATGTCAGGATATAGAACATTCCAAATAGCAGCAATGTGGATCTCAAATATTTCTTTTTTAGCAGGGCAATTAAAACTGAGTGAAAAATTCACTGTGTTTTCTTTAGCATTTGGCTATGAAAAATAAATACATCAACCAGGCATGGTGGTGCACACCTGTAATCCCAATGACTTGACACTGAGGCAGGAAGATCACAAACCGAAAGCCAAACTCACCAACTTAGTCAGACACCACACACGTACAACACACACACACACCAAAAAAAAAAAAAAAAAAAAAAAAAAAATCAAGTTTTTGAAAAATGAATATACCAGACAAGAATTCTCTAGATAGCAACATTTTTATGAAACATAAATGTAAGCCAGGCATGATGGTGCACAACTGTAATCCCAGCAACTCATGAAGTTAATGCAGGAGGATGACAGCCTCAGCAACTTAGTGAGGCCCTAAGCAACTTACTGAAAACCTGTCTTAAAAAATAAAAAAGGCTGGGGATGTGACTCAATGGTAAAGCACCTCTGGGTTCAACCCCAATTTCCAGGGGAAAAAGAAAAGGACAGTAGCTGTGGATGTAGCTCAGTGACAGAGCACTTGCCTAGCATGTGTGAGACCCTGGGTCTGATCCCTGGCACTGCAAAAATAAAACATAATGGAATAGTAACTCTCCAACTAATTAAATTCTTTACTGTCAATCAAGTTCTGACTCATTTGAAACAACTAATTAATACTAACTGCCTGCTAATATCAACGGAACTACTTTGCAGTAACCTCCTTTACAAAGGAAACTCTTGAGGATTAAAATGTTCTTCAAAACACAGTTTCAATTAGAAGTCTGAAGAATCTCATTCCTGCTACCTTCTACTCCTGAAGAACATTCATTTCAAAAGGTCTCAAACGACTATTTCCTATATTCACTATACCTTTCTTTAACAGCACCCTAATAATGATTCTACTAAATCCATACCACAAAACCTGAAGCAAATTTTAACTTGGTGGTCTGTGAACTAATTTACATGAGATTTTTTGTCTTAAAACAAAAAAATTCAGAAAAAAAAAAGGGCTGGCTGTGTAGGTTAGTGGTAAAGTGCCCTGGGTTCAATCCCCAATAAAGAAAAACAAAAACAAAACAAAACCAAAAAAAACCCTTAAAGTAAGAAATCTTAGTGCTAGAGAGTTCTAGCAAATACAGTACTGGTTACCCTGTCAATCACTGAAGTATACAGACTTATTTCCCATGCACATTAAAGGTTCACTATAATCTTTACTAAACATCTGTATCTTTACATGCTTAAAAAAATGCTGTTGAGATTTAGGCTGCAGCAGGTTCTAAAGTCAGAAGCACGGGTATCAGGGGAGTTAACAATTCAGGTTACATTTTAAGGTCTAAATTTTATTCTACTAGTTGGTCTCTAACATTTGCTGATTTTACTTTTCTTTCTAACAAATATTTCCAGTGGTACAGCACTTGCCTAGCATATGGTAGGCCCTGCATGCAACATCCAGCACCATTAAAAAAAAAAAAAAAACACAAAAACACTTTTAAAGTAACTTGATTTAAAAATGTCTTTCCCTCCTGAGGAGAACTGAGAATTTAGGGTAGTATTAAGTAGACTTATTTTCACTGTATGACTTTCTATATATGCATATGCTTCCTGTCCAAAAAATAAAATATTAAAAAAAAGAAAGTCTCAGCATGCTATTGGCACCAAAATAGACAGGTGGATCTATGGTACAGAATAGAGGACACGGACACAAAGCCAAATAAATACAATTTTCTAATACTAGACAAAGGTGCCAAAAATATGCAATGGAGAAAAGACAGCCTCTTCAACAAATGGTGCTGGGAAAACTGGAAATCCATATGCAACAGAATGAAACTAAACCCCTATCTCTCACCCTGCACAAAAATCAACTCACAATGGATCAAGGACCTTGAAATCAGACCAGAGACCCTGCATCTTATAGAAGAAAAAAGTAGGTCCAAATCTTCACCTTGTTGGCTTAGGATCAGACTTCCTTAACAGGACTCCCATAGCACAAGAAATAAAAGCAAGAATCAATAACTGGGATACATTCAAACTAAATAGCTTTCTCTCAGCAAAGGAAACTATCAGCAATGCGAAGAGAGAGCCTACAGAGTGGGAGAATATCTTTGCCTCTCATACTTCAGATAGAGCACTAATTTCCAGAATCTATAAAGAACTCAAAAAACTCTACACCAAGAATACAAATAACCCAATCAACAAATGGGCTAAGGAAATGAACAGACACGTCACAGAAGAAGATGTACAAGCAATCAACAGATATATGAAAAAATGTTCAACATCTTTAGTAGTAAGAGAAATGCAAATCAAAACTACCCTAAGATTCCATCTCACCCCAATTAGAATGGCGATTATCAAGAACACAAGCAACAACAGGTGTTGGAGAGGATGTGGGGAAAAAGGTACACTCATACATTGCTGGTGGGACTGAAAATTAGTGCAGCCACTCTGGAAAGCAGTGTGGAGATTCCTTAGAAAACTTGGAATGGACCTACCATTTGACCTAGCTTATCCCACTCCTCGGCCTATACCCAAAGGACTTAAAATCAGCATACTACAGAGATACAGCCACATCAATGTTCATAGCTGCTCAATTCACAATAGCCAGACTGTGGAACCAACCCAGATGCCCTTCAATTGATGAGTGGATAAAGAAACTGTGGTATATATATACAATGGAATATTACTCAGCTATAAAGAATAATAAAATTATGGCATTTGCAGGCAAATGGATGAAATTGGAGAATATCATGCTAAGTGAGATAAGCCAATCTCAAAAATCCAAGAGGAATGATCTCACTGATAAGCGGATGATGACACTTAATGGGGGGTGGAAGTGGGACAAGAATGGAGGAAGGAGGGACTGTATAGAGGGAAAAGAGAGGTGAGAGGGGTGCGGGGGAAGGAAAAAAATAATGGAATGAATCAAACATCATTACTCTATGTAAATTTATGAATATGCAAATGGTATGCTGTTACTCCATGTACAAACAGAAACAACATGTATCCCATTTGTTTACAATAAAAATTAATTTAAAAAAAAAAAGTCTCCTTTCAAATCCCTTCCTAGACTTCTATTAGTGAACTTAAAAAGAGGGATTCCTAGAATAACCCCAATGATCCAAATTAGTAAAATATGTAACATAATTCTCTTATCCTAAGAGAAACAAAGAACCCCCTATGGAAAGGCTTCAGCATGAACTACAAATTTTTAACCTACAAACAGTAAAGTGAATTTCATATTCATTAAAACAAAATTTTAAAAGTTTAGTCTTTATCAAGACCTATTAAAGTAAGGTAGAATCAGAATAATAAAACTTTGCCCATTCTAAAAATGTAAAATCAAATATATAACCATTTCGGCATACTATTCATTTATTTGTTTTTGATTCTGGGATTGAACCCACTTACCGACTGAGCCTTTTTATTTTTTGTTTTGAGATAGGGCCTCACTAAGTTGCTGAGGCTGGCCTCAAACTGCGACCCTCCTGTATCAGCTCCCCAAACTGCTGGGATTACAGGTGTGATCCACCATGCCCACACCACTTTAGTACACAGTCCTGGTAACCGTGGAATTACTCGGAGAGGTCTCATTCATCTCTCAGGTAAAAGATGTTAAGACAAAGCTGGACAGGAAGTGTCTACCTGTAATCCCAGCTACTCGGGAGGCTGAGGCAGGAGGATTTCAAGTTCAAAGAAAGCCAAACTGGACAACTCAGTGAATCTGTCTCAAAAAGAAAAAAAGAAGGGGCTAGAGATGTAGCTCAGTGGTACAGTGATTGCTTAGCATGTGCAAGGCCCTGGGTATACCCCGTTACTGCAGAAAGAAAAAGAGAAGTCAGGAAATGAGCAAAACAAATCTAAACCAAGCAGAAGGAAACAATAAATGTAGTAATTGGTAATACTGAAAACAGAAAAACAATGGAAGCAAATAAATGAAAACAAAAACTTTTTCTCTAAAGATAAATAAAATGGATGAACTGACAATGGAAAGCAGGAGATGAAAACCGTTAATACCAACAACCAAAAAAGGGCATTACTATAGACCCACAGACATTAAAGAGATAATAAGGAAACCCTATAAATGTTATGCTCATAAATTCAACAAGTTCAAAGAAACAGACCTATTTCTTTAAAGTCACAACCTTGCAAACCTGCCCAGAAAAGAAAACTTGAATAGCTCTCTTCTTATTAAAGAAATGAACTTATTAGCAATCTCAACTCTTCTTAAAAAGAAATCAGCCCAGGTGGTTTCTTTGGTGAATTCTACTGAATATATATAAATAAGAAATCACATGAATTCTACATAAACCTTTCCTCAAAATAGAAAGAGGCAGGAACATTTCCCAACTCATTTTATGAGTCCAGCATTATCCTGCTACCAAAAAGCAGTTCACATATTCAGACAAGATTGCACATGTTTAGGGTGGTATGGGCAGGTTCACAATATTCAGTAGAATGATCCATGGTCCTAAAACATATACAAAGATACAACCTAGTAAGAGCAGCAAGAGGAAAACATGAAGCTAGAGTATTCATGTCAACTCATGGTAAACTTCCATAAACAAATGGATTTTTGTGATAGGCCAACAGTCCCTGAATGAGAGTTATCTGGGCTGGTGATATAGCTCAGTAAAAGAACACTTGTCCAGCACAACTGAGGCCATGGGTATGTATGATCCCCAGAATTAGAAAGAGAGGGAGAAGAGGAGAGAAAGAAAACTCTCTACACTGTCATTGTCACAAAATGTTGGTGGGGCACTGGAATGCACTAACCTCCCACCAGGAGATTACTGGGGGTACAACATTAGCTCTCAGAACCATCATTCCAGCCTAGAATTTTCAGGATATGAGAAACCACAGCTCCACATATACAACTGCTTCCCTCAGAGTATCATTTCCCTTTTGACCATACTTCCAATTCCATTTTCTGTTGTTGTTTGGGCTTTTGTTTTTGTTGTTTGCGATACTCGTGAGAACCCAGGGCCTTACATATGCTAGGCAAGCAATCTACCACTAAGCTAATCTCTAGTCCTTTTTAAATTTTATTTTCAAATGGGATCTTGATAAATTGCTCAGTCTGGCTTGGAACAGAGCTCCTTCAGCCTCAGGCTTCTGAATAGCTCAGGTTACAGACACAAAAACTGGAAACCTGCTCCAACATTCACTAAATAAAGAATTAAGGACAATATTAATGCATTGGAATTTAGCCCTCCACCTTCCGGGAGTTCATTCTTTTTAAATTTTTTTTTAAGTTGTTCATGGGCCTTTATTTTATTTATTTATATGTGGTGCTTAGAATCAAACCCAGTGCCTCACAAGCTAGGCAAGTGCTCTACCACGGAGCTACAACTCCAGCCCTGCTCCCCAGAGGGAGTTCATTCTTGATGAACTAATAAGAAAGCACTACTTTTTAAAATGGCCACATAGGTGCTGAGAATCGAATTCAGTGCCTCCTGCATAGTAGGCGGGCATATTACCACTGAGCAACAATCCCAGTCCATCAATTCATTTTTGTTGTTTGTGTGTGTGGTACTGGCAATTGAACCCAGACTCTGGCCAATGCTAGGCACTCTGTCACTGACCTATATTCCCAGTCCCTTCTGTATTATTTTGAGACAGAAGCTCCTTTACTTGCCTACACTGGCCTTGAAATTTGTGATCCTCCTGCTTTAGCCTCCTGAGTAGCTGAGATTTCAGGCTTGTGTCATCATGCTTAGTTTGGTAACTTTATTTTTAATTTTTTGAGGAACCTCTATACTGTTCCATTGGTACAATGGTGGCTCCTATACCATTTTACATTCCCATCAACAGTGCACAAAGATTCAAAAATTTCCATATCCTTTCCATCTTACTTTTTAAAAAAATTCTATTCCTTTTTAAAATAATTTTTAAGATATAGATGGGCATAATACCTTTATTTTATTTATTTTTATGTGGTGCTGAGGATCGAACCCAGTGCCTCACAGGTGTGAGGCAAGCACTCTACCACTGAACTACAACCCCAGTTCATTACTTGTTTTTTAAAAACACTATTTTAAGTGCTGGCCATAGAGCTCATGTGGTAGAGTGCCTGACTCTCATGCTGGAGACCCAAGTTCGAGTCCCCAGTCCCCTGTGATTGTGCAAATACCAAACAAACAAGTGAACTAAAAACACTATTTTATTATTGAGACCGGGTCTCACTAAATGGTTGAGACTGGCCTTAAGTTTGCAATCCTTCTGCCTTAGCCTTCTCAGTTGCTGGGATTAGAGACATGTGTGACACCATGCCTGGTTTACTTTGTTTTTCTGATAGTAACTACCTTAAAGAGTGTGAGGTGGTACCTCGTGATTCTGATTTGCCTTCCTCTTAATAGATAAGGAAAATGAAAAAATCCCAAAGATAATGTGGCCTGGGAAAAAGGAGTGAAAAAGAAGGCCATGTCCTAACAGCCTTCATCTCCCAAGACAGATGTTTTCCAGGTGCTGGCTGCAGTTGGGGAGGAGCGGTTTTATCACCCCTAAAGTAACAGTCTCTAGGAGGTGCTTATCTCCTCCAAAGTAAATCCTCTCCAGACACTGCCCACAGACCCCTGACCCCCAAAACCCCCCAAAATTCAAATTCCAGAGTACCCAAGGAAACTGATATGTTCACTAGACCACCCTTCAAAATAACTTATATAAATCCAGTCCCTTTCTTTGTACAGTGGCCATTTCCACCAGGAAAATGGGTCCACTGGTGCCATTCCATTTCTGTATCTCCTGTTTTGGTGTGAAACTTTGATCCTGAATAAACAGCTGAGATGATTCATGAAAAAAAAAAAAAAAAAAAAGGCCACATAGTCCCCAAAGTGAGGAATACAAACCAACCATATCTCGCCTACAGAGAGGCTATACTAACCATCACTACCACTGAAAGAACATAACTAGAAAGACCACTGGGAGTCCTTCAAATCTTAAATCGCATAGTGCCCTAATTTCTTTGAGACAGGACAACTGCAGAACTGAATTGACTCATTCACAATTCCCAGGTCCAATATCATCCATTAACTACTTCTGCTTCCTGTTCAGCTCCATTTCTTATACAGGAGTTGTTCTGAGTGGCGAAGAAATTTAGCTGGTGACAAGCACTTTATAAATATTCTAAGTATGCCTCATTCTACTTGCAGGAAAATAAACTTCACTGCTTACTGAAACTGCAATATCCATTAGTGGCTACTTATGTCTGCAATTAAAGGAATGTCAGACACATTACTGAGAAGTTACCCAGAAACAGTCTCCTAGGTTACAATTTAACCCGTAATTCCTACTGACACTCAGAATCTTTAAAAATTAAAATAAGTTACTTGGAAGGCTGTAGCAAAAAGACTGAGTTCAAGGCCAACCTGGGCAACACATCAAGACCCTATTCCCCCCACCTCCAAAGTAGAGAGATCCGAAAAATATAAAGTTGAAGTTAAAGTAAGCATACTATAAACCAATATTATTAAAAAAAAAAAAAATCAGGCTGAGGTTGTAACTGAGTAGTAAGAGTAACTGATTACCTAACATACATGAGGACTCTGGGTTCAATCCAGTACCACATTTTAAAAAACAAAAAAGAATGAAAAATCCTCCAAATGTGACCAAGAATTACAGTATATCACGCCAGATAACAGGACTGCATGACCCCTTGTCAGTTCTCTTTTTTTCTACATGACAGATAAATGAAGTCACTAAGATCCTACTATCTCTATCTATATATATCTATAGATATAGACATTTATGTATATATCATAAAACAAGTAGGCAATCCCTTCCTTTAAGGACTAACACAGGCATTCCTTTTTTTTTTTTTTTTTCAATCTAGGGGTGCTTAACCACTAAGCCACATGTCCAGTTTTTTTTTGTTTTTGTTTTTTGTTGTTGCAACAGGATCTCACTAAATTTCTTAGGGTCTCACTAAGTTGCCCAGGCTGATTCTGAACTTGCGATCCTCCTGTCTCAGTCTCCTGAGATGCTGGAATTACAGGCGTGCACCACCACACCAGGCCAGCACACATATTCTTGACACCAGTAACAGAAACAAGAAAATGTTGATAAACATTATTTTGCCCGTCAGACTCTGGAGAAGCAAACCATGGCACTTTTACCAAGATACATTAAAACCTGGATTTGGTTGGACACAGTGGGGCACACCTGTTATCCCAGCCACTAGGGAGGCTGAGGCAAGCAGATTCCGAGTTCAGGGCCAGCCTTAGTCAACTTAGTGAGACCTTCAGCAACTTATTGAAACCCTGTCTCAAAACTGAAAAATAAAAAGGACTGGGGATGTAGTCCAGTGGTAAAGGACTCCCAGGGTTCAAGTCCCAGTAACAAAAACAAACAAACGAAAACAACAAGCCACCCAAGATTTTAACTGATTAATCCTTTATTGCCTACTTTTAAATTTTTTTTGGCCTTTTGAATTTATAATGGTATCTTCTCCACTAATAGTATCATATGAGTTAAGCACTATGTTTTCTCCCCACTGTAAAAATTATTAGTAACATCATTTATTTTTAAAATATCAGTTCCTAATTTGCCAAGAATATTCTCAACTAAAAAGCATCAAACTTTTGGCTCTCTCTTTGCTTATATTTCATTAAGACATCTCTGCATCCAGTTTCTCTGGCAGTATGTGACATGTCCACAGAAAAAGCCACGGACTGAATACATTCCCTTTCAACACTCTTTTTCACTGTCTAGCTCTCTCTGGTGTCCCTGAAGAAACGCTAAGCACTATAATACCACTCCATTAGCCCAGTCCATGTTATCAGCATTGTTTCACAATGAAACTCAGCTCTTAAATGAAATACTGAGTCATCGCACACTGCTCAGGTTGCAAACTGCAGTGTCTTCTAGATACTAACATCATTTATTCAGTAGCTGTCTATAATCCTACTTACTACCATTAGGGTGGGAGACAGGCAGGGAATTACAAATGCAGAAGGAAGGTGGGGTAACTGATGTTTTCCAGTTACACATGATTTCTGTATGAAGAATATATCACTGTTACTAGCTAGGACACCAATCACTAGCTAACTACAATAATAAATGTAATAGTGATGACAATAGCAGCACACTATTCACTTTCTAGCCTCATTTTACAGAAAAGGAAATTCGACATCAAGGTCAAAAACAAAGCTAAGTAGGGGCAAAATGGAATTTAACCCAAAGCTAAACTTAAAAGCCCTAAAGTTACTTTCTACTTAAGTACAATGCCTCAGGCATTTGAGGCTTATCTGCAGACAGATAAGCAAGAGTCTACTTGTACAGAAGTATGAAGTCAATGTTAGGTGAACAACAACAAAAAAAACTCAATGGTCAATGGAGAGATTGTAAATAGATAATTGCTAGTTTTCTACTTTGAATAGTAAAAAAAAATTCAATTTGGAGCAAGCAGAAACTCTTCTACCAAGTCCAAATTTATTAACAAGAAGACAAACCAGACTAATAAATTTTTCAGCTGGATATCCCTAATATCCTAGCACATCTATAGTGGGTTTTGGGAAAGGACTATTATTTTAGTTTCTCTTTTTCAGAATGACAGAAGACTTTCAAGAATCAGACATTGAACTGAGCCAGACATGGTGGCACAAATCTGTAATCTCAGCTATTCAGGAGGCTTAAGTAGGAGGATGGCAAGCTCAGAGGCCAGCTTTGGCAACTTAGTGAGACTGTCTCACAGTAATAAAAAGGATCAATCCAATCCAGTGGTAAAGCACCCCTGATTCAAACCCCATTAAAAAAAAAAAAAACAAAACTGAGCTATTAATTTAGAATACTAAGAATAATAAATGCTGATAAGGATATGAGGGAAAAGGAATACTCATACACTACTGGCTGGATTGTGAATTAGTACAACCAATCAGTACGGAGGTTCTTCAAAAGACTAGGAATGGAAACATATGATCCAGTTACACCACTCCTCAGTATTTATTGTATTTATCGTAAAGAATTGAAGTCAGTATACTACAGTGATAAATGCATATTATACTGATAAATGCATACCCTTACAGAAACATAATTCACAACAACCAAGTCTATGAAACCAACCTAGGTGTCCATAAATAGATAAATGGATAAATAAAGAAAATGTGGTATACACACAATGGTGTTTTACTCAGCCATAAAGAAAAATGAAATTATGGCATCTGCAGGAAAAAGGAGTTGTACAATATCATGCTAAATGAGATAAGTCAGACTTAGAAAAGTCAAGGGTCCTATGCAAAAGCTAGAGAGGGGGGGAAAAATGGAAATAAAAAGGACCTTATAAAAATAGAAGTGAGGGGGCTGGGGAGATAGCTCAGTCGGTAGAGTGCTTGCCTTGCAAGCAGAAGGCCCTGGGTTCGATCCCCAGCACCCAAAAAAAAAAAAAAAAAAAATACAAGTGAGACCAGTAGAGAAAGGTTGTGAGAGGAGGAGGGAAGAAGGGAAGGCACAGGGGCAAAGAAGAGACCAAATGATGCTGTGTGTATATGAATATATCACAATGAATCCCACTATTATGTATAATTAGAATGTGTCAATTAAAAATTAATAATTTTAAACAGCCAAACACACTGGTACACACCTGTAATCTCACCTATTCAGGAGGCTGAGGCAGGATGATGGTAAATTCCAAGCCAGCACGGGAAAGTTAGCAAGACTCTGTATCAAAATAAAATTACAAAGGCTAGGGATGTAACTCAGGGGTAGAGTGCCGGTCTAGGGTTCAGGAAGCTCTGGTTCAATTCCCAGTATCACATTTTTTAAAATATCCATTCCAAGAAATCAGAAATTGATCCTTTGTGCCCAGTATATCTCCATCCTGAACCCTCTAAACTGAGTCCCTAACTCAGAGCTCACCTGAGGAACAAGGAGTTCCATTTTATCTTCCATGGAAGTGGAGCACATGCCCCTACCTACCCGACAAATAACACATCCCATGATAATTGACAACTAAAAAGCATTCATCCTATACCAAGTACTGTGCTGATTGGGGAGCTCACCATGAGCCCACAGGTCAACAATTTTTATTCCCATATTACCAATGAGGAAGGTAAACTAGAGGGGCCACAGAACTCAGGTACTTAGCACAAAGAAATGCAATTGGGGGCTTGCACTATAAAAACAAAAGAAGAAGCAATTATCTTTGACTTAAAGAGTTGGAGCAGAGCTTCAAAGATCTGGGACCTGAACAGTAAGTAAGACTAAGCCATCTAATGGAAAAGGAACACCAGACCAAGAAGAGCAAAAGGGCCACTCTCCATCATTATCAGTCAAACATGTATTTCTAATGCCTACTTCCTCCATCCTCCCCACACCCATTTTGCTAATTTTCACTGGCAAATTTAATCCCTTCTTCCAAAAGCTTCCAAAATAAGTACTGAAAGTACAAGGGTTCCTGGAAGGATAATAGAGGCACGCACTAAAGAGCCAGGAAAGCAGACTTAACATGTGACATTTACCAACAAAAAGCCAAAGAAAGCAAAAAATGAATTTGGAACATTAAAGAGGTCATATCCAATTTCCAAACAAGTCTCAGTCTCAATACTTGGAAGAGTTGTACTTATCAAGTTGCAAAGCAAGATTCTCAGGGATTTCTAAGTATGGAGCTCAGATTCATCACCTATTAGGAGTTGGAGCTGATCTCCAGACTCGTTTGACAACTGTGTCACTTAACCAATCTTTACCTTACATAAGCCAATGAACATCTACTTAACAAGAAGAACAAAAAGGGAACACAATATATTATGTGAAAACATTTTATAAAATAGTCCACTGCTTCATTAACTAAATAAAAGAAGGAATTTTTATTGACTGCTCCCTGTGTTAAGCAAGAGTAGGATGTTTAGGAACAATCTGTGCTACCCCAAAGAATGACACAGCAAAGGTGATTTTCCTAACTTGTTTTATGGCAAGTTTACACATTCCAAAATGAACTGGTATCTCTGAGCCCTTCTAAGCGTTATAAATCCAGCTACTGGGGAGACTGAGGAAAGTGGATCTCACGTTTGAGGTCAGTCGAAGGAATCTCAAAATGAAAGCCTAAAAGTGATGGTATTGTAGGTCAGTTAGTGGAACACTTGGCTAGCATGCATGAAGCCCTGATTTAATCCACGGTCCTGCAAATTAGAAAAGTGGAAAAACAATAGCTATAATCCAGAGATTCACATATTAAGGCCTACAGTATTTATTTGATTTAATATTTTCAAAAAATGAATAGGGACTGGGAATAAAGCTCAGTAATACAGCGCTTCCTTGCAGGTGTGAGGTCCTGGGTATGTTCCTCAGAACCAGAAAAGAAATGGGCAGATGTTGAGCCCTTGGATTAGGGGAGGAAGGGATCAAGAGTTCCATTTTGTGCATAACTGAATCTGTTTGCCTATTAGCCATCAAAGAGAATAAATTAAGTAGACCATAAGATCACTTTCTATGTATACCAATAGTCTGTTACCAAGAAAACATATTTGCAAATATAAAAGCATACAAAAAACTCAAAGGATAAACAACTAAACAGTGATAAATATATCTTAATAAAAAAGATTTTTTGTGTATCTATACTATCTGTATTTAAAACAAAATTGAGGGCTGGGGAGATAGCTCAGTTGGTAGAGTGCTTGCCTTGCAAGCACAAGGCCCTGGGTTTGATCCCCAGCACCAAAAAAAAAAAAAAATTGATTTTTTTCTCCCTTCGGTACTGCAAGGTGAGGGGCATTCTATGACCAAGCTATAGCCCCAGCCCTTTATACTTTTTGAGATAGGGTCTTGCTAAATTGCCCAGGTTGACTTCAAACTCATGGTCCTCCTGCCGTGGCCTCACAAGTCACTGAAACTATAAGCATGCACCACCATGCCCGGCCTGATTGTTTTTAAAAACACAGATTTTTTTATTTCTTAATTCAGTCTCTGTACAAATAAATGAGATCAAAATAAGGAAGTCCCAAAAATAGTGGAATGAAACAGCTGAATTATGGAGGGAAAACATGAGTTTCCTTTGGGCTGGCGCTATACCTCTGGCAGAGTACTTGCCTAGCATGTCTTGAGGCATGGGTTCAGTCTTTAGCACTACTAAAGAAAAAAGGGCGTTGCCTACTTTTCCTATTTTTTCCTCTAATTAGAACTATTTAGAAATGATGAAGTCCATATACTGGCATTAAAAAATCTACAGACAAAATGAGCTTTCAAGAAGACAGTAAAGAAATGGAGCTGGGGATATAGCTCAGTTGGCAGAGTGCTTGCCCTCAAGCACAAGACCCTGGGTTCAATCCCCAGAACTGCAAAAAGAAAAAAGAAAGCATTAGCTGGGTGTGGTGACACATGACTGTAATCCCTGCTACTTGGGAGAGTGAGGCAGCCTGGGTAACAAAGTGAGACTCCCTCAAACAGAAGGAAAGAGAGAGAAGAGAAAGCATAGTCATCAGACACTAAACCCCTTTCAACTCTTGGAGGCAAGTCTACATGCAGATTCCACAGAAGCCACTTGTCACCTAGAAGAGAACGAGTTAACCCAAACACAGCAGAGTACCTGCTGGGAGTTACAAACTTGCAGCCATCAACAAAAAGCCCACTCTAATCTTCAATCCTGGTTAAAATTTAAAATTACACTCTAAGCACACACTTGCACAGAGCACTAGAGGGCATATACTATTGCCAAGGGCTGTTCTTCCTGTTGGGGTCAATCTATCATTCCACATCCCTGCCATAAAGCTGCAAGACAGTTTTTTTTTTTCTTCTTCCATGAGACTGAAATTTCATCAACCAGCATCTAATGCTGGAGACTTTACACTTTTATTTAACTCTCTGATCTATACCTAAGAGTTCTAGGTGTAAGAAAACACCTCACTGTCAAGAAACAAGAATCAAGTTCTCCGAATGATTATTCACTCCTCATAAACATCAAAACTGAAGAACAGAAATTGAGTTGTCTGTGATTCTGACATTACTCAATGGTCAGGCAAAAAATATTATAAGTCATACTTCCAAATCCCTGTTTAGAATTGTTTCTATAAAAAAAAACTACAATTTTATTCTAATCAAGAAATAGATCAGATCCAATTTCACCTCTTAAAAGGTAAAACTACGTAACTAGGTTCATCAAAAATCACTAGCCTAGGCAGCTTCGCCCTATGTGACCTATGGCAACAGCAGCACTGATGCCCGAGGTGCAGGTTGTAGGCACTGACTAGAACATGAGGAAGATCCTCAGGAGCAAGACACTTCAACAGAAAGAGTACGAACTTCTAAGGAAGATTCATCCTCCCAGAAGGCACGCCAGTGTAGAATGTTTAGTCAGGTCTCACAAGCCATGTTATAGCTGAGTGAGAACCAAGAACAAATCCTGCAAACAAAACAATGTACATGTGCTTTTTGGTTCATGACAGCCGGGTACAGTGGTGCACACCTGCAATCCTAGCAACCTGGGAAGCTGAGGCAGGAGGATCTCAAGTGGGAGACTAGCCTTAGCAACTTACCAATACCCTCAGCAATTTAGTGAGACCCTGTCTCAAAATTTAAAAATTAAGGATTAGGATGTAGCTTAGTGGTAAAGAGCCCCTGAGTTCAATCCCCAGTACCAAAAACAAATAAAAACAAAAAATACTACTCCAGGATTATGAACAAAATTAAGATGCCCACTCTCCACACCTGTATTCAATATTGTACTGATGTTCCTGTCTAGGCAATAAAGCAAGAAAATGAAAATTTACTAGCCTATCTAGAAGATAAAAACAGTTCCTCTGTTACCAAATTCAGCAAGATAAATTACGACGTTCCAAAATTTTCCAATGATTACACAAAAGAAAAATAACAGCCTTCCTAAATACAAGCAACTACTATTTAAAATATAAATGTGTGAAATCTAGTAAGTAATTGAATAAGCAAGACTCAGTGGAGCATGTCTTTAATCCTGGCAACTCAGGAGGCTGAGGCAGGAAGATGGCAAGTTCAGGGCCAACCTGAGCAAACGAGGGAGATCCTATTTCAAAATAAATAAAAAGGATGAGGACATAGTTCAGTGACAGAACATCCCTGAGTATAATACCCAGTACCAATAATAATAATGATGACGATAATATAAAATAAAAAGGAATTGATCATAAAAGCTAATAATTACATCTAATACTACTACTAATAAATAAGTCACCATTTATTGAATTCACTCTATGCGCCAGCACGGTGCTAAAAACTTTGCATATGTTAATTATTTATTTCTCACTACTCTTGAACAGTTTGGTGATCACCTCCATCTTACAGAAGTAAAAAAATGAAGCAGAGACTATTTATCTAAGTGATATATAGCCAAATCAATACTCAAATCTGTTGGCCTCCAGAACACCCATACTTACCAATATGCTATGCTTTGCATGATGAAGTATGAACATGAGTTCATAAACACATTTTTTGCTTAATTTTATATTCTGAATAGTATTTATCCGTTTGAACACATATTTGAGTACCCAGTACATGCCAGGCACGGTTTCAGGTGTTTGGAATCCATCAGTGAAAGGACAGAAATGCCCACCCTCAATGAGATTACACTATAGTAACCTAGTAACTAATATTTGAGGCACTTTCAATGGACTGCATTGGAACACTGTTCCAAGTGTTTTATACATATTAACTTGTAACAATTCTGTAAGACAGTACTTTATTCCTACTTTACACAGAAGAAAACACACTGAAGGGTTAAATAATTGCCAAAGATAACACAATTTGCAGAAGTCTGGCTCTCAATTCTTAACCTCTATGCCATTCTAACACATATAGTCATTTAATTTAAATATATTCCAAATAACCATAGCACATTCATACATCAAAATATCTTCTCATCATACTACTACTTTGGTAGACCTAAAGCAATTGCTACCACATAAGTGAATACAAACATTGTTAGTATCATTTTGCCAATTATAATCCAAGTTCTTCACAACAAACCTTTCTAACCCAGTTTAGGAGAAAAGGTCTCCATATCCAAGCAGAAACGACATCACTTCTTACATATATAAAATCTTATTTTGTCAGTATAATTACTACAGAATATATATTCTTAGAGATGATTTTTAAGGAAACCCTAAAATGCTTTGGGTGCATTTTTTTGTTTTGTTTTGCAGTGAAGGAGGTTAAATCCAGGGCCCTACACATGCTAGACAAATGCTCAACCATTGAGCTACGTCCCTGGCCCTTTATATTTTATTTTTCAACAGGTCTCACTAAGTTGCCTAGCCTGGCCTCAAACTTGTAATTCTGTCTCAGTCTCAAGAGCAACTGCGATTACAGGTATGCACCTGTATGCCCAGCTCTGATAATTTTTAAAAATATTTTTAGTTGCAGATGGACACAATATCATTATTTATGCTGTGCTAAGAACTAAACCCAATGCCTCACACATGGTAGGCAAACACTCCACCATGAGCCACAACCGCAGCCCTGAAATTTTTCTTTTTTAAATTTTCAGGGCTAGGGATATAGCTCAGTTGGTAGAGTGCTTGTCGCGCAAGCACAAGGCCCTGGGTTCAATCCCCAGCACGGCCAAAAAAAAAAAAAAAAAGGAAAGAAAAATTTCCTTTTAGGATATAACAATGTCATTCTGGTGAGTAAAACCAAGCAAACTATGAAACTGGATTCAAATACAAGACCTAATATCTAATTTAAGAAACAGCATAATCTTAAAAAAAAAAAAATAGCACAACAGAAGGTATGGCTTGTGGTTTTGACTTTGAAGAAACTACTCCATTAGAGATTTTGGCTTTCTCACATCATAGAAAAACTAAATGCTTTAAATTATTACCTGATGTTCAGATACTAAGTGAACAGTGTGTGAGGCCCTCAGTTTGACCCCCAGCACTGAAAAAGCTCAGTGACACACCATGCCGAGGTTCAGTCCCTAGTACACACAGGACGGACAAGTGGTCTACTTGGCAAACTTTCTTAAACTTTGGCTCAGAAAGAGGGGGGAGCAGGCAGCATCCCACTATAATTGGACCAAGGGATTAATGAGAATTGCATAGAAACATGTCAGAATTCTTGAATATGTAATTCACCAGTAAGTTTATAATGCACTAGAATCATGACAATAAAAGAGAATAAACTGAATTTCCATTAATATGACTTGCCCGCAGAGTTCAATAAAAAGATAAGGAAAAAAGAATTGTTTTCTACAGTCTCAGTTCTGGAACATCAAGTAGGAGTTTTTTAAAACATCTTACACAGAAACTGAGTAATATCTAACAGAATAGTTTAAAAGTACTGATAGTTTAAGCCAGGTAGGGTGGTGCACACCTGTAATCACAGCAACACAGGAGACTGAGGCAAGAGGATCACAAGTTCAAGATCAGCCTCAGCAATTAAGCAAAGCTCTAAGAACCTAGCAAGGCCCTGTCTCAAAATAAATAAATACTGGGACTGCGGGTGTGGCTCAGCAGTGAAGCGCTTGCCTTGTATGTGTAAGGCACTGGGTTCCATCCTCAGCACCACATAAAAATACATAGAATAAAGGTATTGTGTCCATTTGCAACTAAAAACATTTTTAAGAATTTTTATAAACAAAATAAATAAATACATAAAAAGGGCTGGAGATGTGGTTGAGTGCTTAAGCATCCCTGGGTTCAATCCTTAGCAACCGTCCCCAAAAAATATTGCTAGTTTATCTCAACAAAACTGAATGTTTTGCCCTACAGATATCAAAAAGGATGGAGTATTTAGCTAATGTTCAACTTTATATAAGAAAATTGTTCAGAATACCTTCTCAGTGGGAGTACATACTTTCTAGAAAGCAATTTGGCCATTTGACACAAAATATTTTCAAATTTTTTAATCCAATGATGCCAACTCTGGAACTCATCCTCAGGAAATGCAGATCAAATAAACTGATGTACAACAGCAACACCCTGGAAACCATTCAAATGTCCAATAATGAGGAAATAACCAAATATATAAACTATGGTAAGACGCAATGGCACACACCTGTAATCCCAGCTACTAGGGAGGATGAGGCAGGATAACTAAATTCTAGGTTCTGGGAAACCTCACAAGACCTGGTCCCAAAAATAAAAAATAAAAATAAATAGCTAGGGATGTAGCTCATTAGCAGAGAGCTTACCTAGTACACAAGTTATTGGGTTCGATTCCCAGTACCATACACACACACACACACACACACACACACACATACACACACACACGACCTTTAAAGTGACCATCACTGGGAGGATGTCTCACGTTCCACCACTCTGAATCTATATTCCAAGACCACATCACATGAAGACTACCTTCCAAAGCTTCAGATTTGTTGAACATGGATAATTGAACCACATCATATTTTCCTTAAAAATGATTTTTGCCATTTTTACCCCAAAATAATTAAATAAATCATGTTATAAAAACTTAAATTAGGGCTGGGGATATAGCTCAATGATAGAGTACTTGCTCAACACATGCAAGGCCCTGGGTTTGCCCCCCAGCACCACAAAATAAATAAACACATTTATTTATTTTTATATATTAAAAGTAGTCCAGCCAGGTGCAGTGGCACTTGCCTATAATCCCAGTGGCTTGGGAGGCTGAGGCAAGAGTCAGCAACTTAGCAAAACCCTAAGCAACTCATCAGGACCTTGTCTCTAAATAAAATATTTTTAAAAAGGGCTGCAGATGTGGCTCAGTGGTTAAGCACCCCTGGATTCAATCCCCAGCACTCCACAAAAAATAAAATTAAATTAAAAAATAGTCCATTAACTCAACAATGCCTATTAACCAGTTATGTAAATGTGTGAATACAATTTTCCACTCCTCCTCCTTTCCACTGGTTATTATTCACTTCTTTTCCTAATGTCCATACATGTGAGTGTATATATAATACATATAAACACACACACACACACACACACTTCAAGTCCTTATGTGTAATAGTTTGCAAACACGCATGCTTAAGATGCCTAAATGTGCTGGGTGTGGTGGTGCAGGCCTGTAATCCCAGTGACTTGGGAGGCTAAGGCAGGAGGATAGTAATTCAAAGCCAGCCTCAGTAAAAGCAAGGCGCTAAGTAACTCAGTGAGACCCTGTCTCTATTCAAAATAGAACTGGGGATGTGGCTCAGTGATTGTGTGCCCCTGCGTTTAATCCCTGGTATCCCAACCCCCCGACCCCCGCCACCAAAAAAAAGATGACTAATAGTAGCCACGTACAGTGCATAGGCCTATAAGCCCACATACATAGGAGACTGAGGCAGGGGCATGGAAAGTGTGAGACCAGCCTGGGCAACTTAGCAAGACCTGTCTCAAAGTTAAAAGGGCTGAGGATGTAGCTTAGTGGCAGGGTGCCAGGGGTTCAATACCCAGTACAGAAGAAAATAGACTGAATATAAAAATGCCATACAAATTTAGAGGTCTGGAGGTATACCTCATTGGTAGAGCACTTGCCAAGCATGCGTGAGGCCCTGAGTTTGCTCCCCAGCTCTGCTAAATAGATTAAAAATAAAAAATTTTTAAAAATGCTATTCACATTCAAAAAAGGAGCACATTATATATGAGAAACTTTTTTGTGCTGAAGATTAAACCCAGGACCTTACATACTTAGTCAAGTGCTTTAACACTGCACTACATCACCAGCCCACAAAAATGATCTTTAAAGAATTAAAATCTTCCAACTGGAAGCTCTCTGGTCCTAACCTCAACTGGAAAAAAAGAGGCAGGTAGAAAACGAAGAAAGTGCATTTGCCCTGGGATCTAACTCTACCCCTGCTATTTCCTAGTGCTGCTGCCTTTGGAATTTCACTTGCTGTCTCTGGACTTTCTGGCCACATCTTTGAAACAAGGGTAAAGTTAGAATATGGAAGGATGTTTTAAAAGAAGTCTTTTTAAAAAGACTCTAGATTCAAATTTCTACAATCTTCCCACACACCTTTTCTTAATTCTCAGTAGTAATTAACTTCCATGGAGTAACCCACCTGATTAGCAGAATCTGCAAAAGTGTAGACAAATTTTCATGACAATATCCATTTTAACAGTACACATTTATAAAAATCTGTTTTATAATGTTTTGGCAAATTCTATTCAATATTTCTTAGTAACTATACTATAAACTATAAGTGTCCCAAAGATTACACAATATTCACTACACATAACACACATGACTGATTATGCAATAACTGCCAGAATAGTTAGCAATGGGCATTATTTCATTCCCTAACACAAACATAAAATTAAAGTCTAGGGGTGTTTCTTTTTATAATGTCCAAAAGAGACCATTATCTAAATGAAATGTCTCTTCATAAAATATTAGAAAAAATAAGGTATCATTTCAGTTTCAAAACCCTGTATTTTAAGACTGAACATCTCTGTAACATTATCTTTTAGAACTCAACCAAAACCTACTTATAAGTAATTCAGCATCACAATCCTTTTGAGTAAGATAAATCATCTATGTAATCTGTCATAACTTTTAAGGTAGATGCAGTGATATTTAAATTTGATGGAACTATATTTGATTAATTAATTTATATTTAATGCATTAAAAAAAAAAGCTTTATTTTTAGAAAAAGAAAACTGGCTTCACTTGAAGTTTTCCCTACCAGGGAAGTTTCCTGTTGAATGTAAATAGCAACTTTCTAAAGGGACACGCATTGCTCAACACATCTGTGTTTCTGATTCTACAAGTCAAATATTTTATACAAAATACAAAGAATTAGCTGGGATGTGGCTCTGTGGTAAAGCACTTGCCTAACAAGCATGAGACCCTCAGTTCAATCCCCAACACTAAACAATAGAAAACAAAAACAACATAAAACACAAGGGAAAAAGCAATAAATTATAAAAAACTAAAAAGAAAAAAAAAAACTAAAATACAAAGAATTATACAGTTGAGTCTTTTTTTTTAAATGAGGTCCTCAATTTAGTACTTTAGATACATCATTTTTATCTAAAAATCCTCTAATCACTAACCTTTTTCTCACCCTCAATATATTCTATAGGGACCATTATGCCCAGCCAGTACTGTTAAAATTTTAAGGTATCAGGCTGGGGTTGTAGCTCAGTGGCAGAGCGTTGCCTAAAACATGTGGGACACTGGGTTCAATCCTCAGCACCACATAAAAATAAATAAAATAAAGACATGCTGTCCATCTACAACTATTTAAAAAATTCAAAAATACAACAGTTTAAAAAAAAAAATCACAGACAAGTCTTTACGTGTTTTTTTTTTTAGCATTTTGAAGTTTTTTAAAGCATATTTTCAGCATTTTGAAGGCCACCATCAATTATGGTACAAGTTTTTCCTTTTCTAAAATTAATATTTTTAATTAACAAATTATGATTGTTTTGATGAATTATATGATACAGAATGATTGCAACAAGTTAATTAACACATCTTATCATTTTTGTGGTGACAGATTTTCTTAACACAGCCTCTCCACACCATTATAACTCAAAGAGAATAGTCCAAAATAAACAGTTGGAACCACTGGGTCACTGTGTATTCAACAGCTCTGCAGAAATTTTGCTGTTAACTAAAATTAATTTGAAAGGAGAGGGCATGACCAAACTTTACAACAGCCTTAAATCTATACTGTAGCCCACATTTAGGTTCAACCTGAGAGTCAAAGGAAACAATTGCTGTCCAGTGCCTTCTCAATATTTTTCATTGTTTCTGCATTTAATAGAGCCACTACAAATAATAACAATAGTTACCATTTAGCTACCCCTTAGATGGGCAGGCATAGTGCTAGTCACTGAACATTTTTCATTCCATTTAATCTTCAGAGCAATGCTGTAAGAAACATATCATTATCTGCTTTTAATAGATGAGAAGCAAGGACTCAAAGAAGCTGTGGTGGATCCAGATTTCAAATCCAGGGTTCCTTGATATCAAAGTTCAAGCTTATAATATTAAGCTATAGTGTCTACTGAAGACAGAAGCACTAAAATCAACAAGTTTCTCAAATATTCACTCAACTGTTTTATATTTTCCATGCATAATTACTTTTCTGCAACACATACAGTTGATTGTACTAATTCACCTATCTACACTATAAATTAAATCAACTTTGTCAAAGGGATGGGATTTAGAAGGTGACTACAATTCTTAAGTTAATATCAGAAAATTTACAGTACTCAGGCTAAAGCCTCACCTTTTTCATATCATATTTAAGTTTTAATATGGCCTAAAGTTTGCATCTCCTTATTTAGTCACGCCAAATATTTATTTTAAAAAAGTCATTCTAAGAAAAATAACATTAGGAAAGGAGTAAAACAAGTCGGCAAATTCTCTATACTTACACGCAACATTCTCCAAAAGACGTTTGGATTTCTACTAATCTTTTTTCCTCCAAGTCTTACTCACCCCTGTTGCTCTATTATTGCAAGGACTAAGAGTCACAAGCTACCTATTTTCTCCAACAAGGCAGCCGTGTTTGAATCATTCCTGTAACCAAACCAGTTGGACGGCCAGTTAAATAAAGATTTCAACAGTCATCTAAAAGGTGAAAGAACTGCTGCAATCTCTCTTCAGAACACTTCTAAAGCTCATCCCTGGCAAGTCCAAGCCCCTATCAGATAAGACTGAGTTACTGCAACTTTGGGGGGGGGGGGGGGGTCGAAGTAAAGACAGACGAGAAATCTTTCATTCCTATTCCTTCCCCAGCCAAAAACGCACGACCGAATAACCACCCTACTTGATCATTACTGAATAAACACCACAGTGAATGGAAGTTCTCGGAGCAATTTCCCTCCCCGTCACCCATTCCCCGGGCCTGGCATAAGTTACGGTGCTGGCAGTCCCTACTCCGGGGAGAAGCACCCGCAGACGACAAGCCCCCTTTTGCAAGACAGTTAACGTGACGCTGGCGGCAGAAGATCCATCTTACCCACTCGCCTAATAAGACAATTAGCGCTGGGAAACACCCACACCCGACTCCTTGGCTCAATAAATACCGGGCTACGGTGGGACTCGGTGGGACTGTCCCTCCCCTCTGCCGTCGGCCGGATCTCCGACCCTCGGAGCACCAGTGGAAGCCGGTAAGTGAATTCAGAGAGGTCAAGCGGCCCTGAGAAGTCTGCAAGGCGCCCACACTGCTCTCCTGCCCCCAACAATGGGCCACTTGGTCCCAAGCAGCAACTTGGAGGAGGAAAAAAAAAAAAAAAGGACTCTTCATTCTTCACGCTCTCCCGACAAGGACGGACTGGCCCAATCCCACCCCACGGGGAGAGTGTCGGGCGGAGTTTAACCCCTGAGCTGCCCCCACACCCAGCCAAGCCCAGCGGCTCCGCACGCCGTCCCCGCCCCACAACAACAGCACTTTAAACAACGTGACCAGCTCCGGGCGACCCCGTCCCCAGGCCTCCGCGTTGAAAGGCACGGCTCTTCCAAGGAGACCAAAGGCGATTAACCCCGCCGCTGCCGACCTCGGCCGCCGGCGCGCGCCAAAAGCCGCCCCCTGACCCGCGGGAGAGGATGGCCGGGCCCCAGGCCCCCGCCCGACCCGCCGCGCCCAGAAGGGGCGGCCTGACCCCGGCCCCAGGGGAGGAGCCGGCCGACCCGCAGCGGCCGAGCCCGGACGGACACTCACCGCGATGACATTGACGAAGGTGGTCTTGCCCGAGTACTGCAGCCCCACCAGCGTCAGCTCCATCTCCTCCTTCCAGAACAGCGAGCGGAACCAGTCCAGCAGGCGGGAGATGAGCGCCAGCATGATGACGGCGCGGAGCGAGGGCGGACGGGAGGGCGGGCGGCAACGGCGGCGAAGGCTCCCACACGAGCGGTCCTCAGCCCGGACCCCCCCAACGGCTCCTCGGGGCCCCGGCGCGACACGGGCGGACTCGGGCGGGCGGCGGCGGCCGGAGCCAGGAAGCCAAGCGGGTCATATGACTCGCCCTACCCCCCACGCCGGGCCCCGCGCCGCGGTCGACGCGCACGACAAGAGCGGCTCCACCAGTCTAGCCAGGCGCGCCCGCCGCCTGCAGCGCCACCTGGCGGGATCCCACCGCAGCACAGCAGCACAGCAGCACAGCACACCACACCAGCATCCTGCATGCCTCCTTGGCAGGCTCATAGTTGGTTCATTCGCCCTTCTCTCGTCATGCAGCTGTTCACTCGTTCATTCACTGACTCGTTTATGCGAGTATTCAAGTTTTCTTTAAGTGTTCATGGACAACGTACTCAGCGTGAAGACTTCAAGATTTGTAGGGGTTTCAATTATATGGTTGTATTTGAGTGCACGTATTAATATGTAACAATCAATGTACAACTATATTGCACCAATAAAAAATGTGGGGAAAAAGAGACTGTGGGGAGTGGGGAGGTTAGCATAAAATTAAAAACTGAGCTGGGTGTGGTGGCACAGTCCTGTAATCCCAGCAACTCAGGAAGCCGTGGCAGGAGGATTCAAAGTTCAAGGACAGCCTCAGTAATTTAGCCAGAACCTAAGCAACTTAATGAGACCCTGTCTCAAAAGAAAACATAAAAAGGGCTAGGGATGTGACTTGGCAGTTAAGCGCCTCTGGGTCAATCCCTGGTACAAAAAAAAAAAAGAAAGAAAGAAAGAAAAGAAGACAATAAAAAATAAATTTAAAACTCTGGCCTACATTTTTGGTAATAGCAAAAGATGAAAAACATCAAATGTTTAAATCATGTGGCCAAGCATGTTGGTCTATACCTGTAATCCCAGCAACTCAGGAGGCCTAGGCAGGAGGACCACAAGTTCAAGGCCAACCTCAGCAATTTAGTGAGGCCCTAAGCAACTTAGCAAGACTCTGTCTCAAAAAATGAAAAAGGGCCAAGATGTGGCTCAGTGGTAAAGCACCCCTGCATTCTATTCCCACTAGCAAAAAATTAAAAAATAAAATAAATATGATGCATCTTCTGGGAATGGGGGGGCACTATATACCTGTAAAGGAAAAAAAAGAAGAAAGTCTCTTTAAACCATTGGAATGATGTCCAGGAAATACTTTCAAGAAACAGAAACTCAAGGTTCTGACTGTGTATGTAATAATATCTTTGGTGTAAGAGGAGAAAATAATATATATATGTAAATATATGCATATATGGTATTTTGGGTGTAAGGCAGGAAAATATGAATATATATGGAAATATGTGGTATTTGCATAATGAAATCCAGGGAGAATAATGAAAACATTTTCCTGTGGGTACAGGAAACTACACAGAGTGCAGGAATGGAAACAAGACTTCTCCAGGAACCTTTTTATACCATTTTCACTTTTCAGTCACCTAAGTGGGTTGCCTGTTCAAAATGTAACTTAAACTGTGTGCAGTGGTGCATGCCTATAATCCCAGTGGCTCAGGAGGCTGAGGCAGGAGGATCATGAGTTCAAAGCCAGCCTCAGCAAAAGCGAGGCCCTAAGCAATTCAGTGAGACCCTGTCTCTAAATAAAATACAAAATAGGGCTGGGGATGTGGCTCAGTGGTCAAGTTCCCCTGGGTTCAAACCCTGGTATGCCCCTCCAAAAAAAAAGGGTGGGGGGCTGGGGATATAACTCAGTGGTAAAACATCCCTGGGTTCAATCTCCAGCACCAAAAAATAAGCAATTTAAGCAAGGCTGGTGGTACATGCCTATAATCTCAGCTACTTAAGAGGCTAAAGTAGGAGAATCAAAATTTAAGGCCTCAGCATCTTAGTAAGATTGTCTCAGAAAAAAAGAATAAAACAACCTGGGAAGTAGAGCATCCTGGGGTTCAATTCCCAGGACCAAAATTAAAAAAGGCGGGGGGGGGGGGGGCACTTGGGGGAGAGGAACTTAATTAAAATATCTGCAAGGATTTTGAATTTCTTAAAAATCCCCTTGGGCTGAGTGAGGTGGCATACCTCTAATCCCATCAACTGGGGAGGCTGAGGCAGGAGGATCACAAGACCAAGGTCAGCCTGGGTAATTTAGTGAAACCCTGTCTAAAAATACAAAATAAAAGGAGCTGAGGGTGTGGCTCAGTGGTAGAGCACCCTAGGGTTCAGGCATGGGAGTGCCCCAGGGCTGAAGATATAACTTAGTCGTAGAATGTTTGCCTAGAACAGGCGAATGTTTGCCTTGATCTCCAGTGGCCAGAGAGTAGGGGCAGCCCTCGTGGAATTTGCTTCCCAGTGGAGGAGACAAAGTATAATAAACAAATCAACATGGAATAGAAGGACACGCAGTTCTGAACATTGGAGAAAACTGAACAGGAACAGAGAATGGGCAGGAGTGAACTCTGTTCTCATTAGGGTACGGTGGCCCTGGTAGGGAAGATTTGGAGGAAGCAAGAACGAGAGACCAGGCAGATATCTGGGAGAAGCACATTCTAGGAAGAAGGAAGAGCAAAGTCCTGAAGGGGAAGGAGCCTAGAATGTTCTGGGCATAGAAAGCCAGTGTGCTTGGCATAGAGTAGGAAAGCCAGGTTGGAAAGAGGTGGGTAGAGAAAGAGGCAGGGACCAGATGGAATTTGGAATGGGGATTCTAGTATGGATGTTGTTCCACGTGATAAGGAAACCAGGAGAGAGATTAAATTATTTTTAAAAGTTCATTCAAGGGGCTGGGGTTGTGGCTCAGTGGCAGAGCAGTTGCCTAGCACGTGCTAGGCTCTGGGTTCGAGCCTCTGCATCACATGAAAAATAAATCCTTAAAAAAATAGGGGCTGGGGATGGAGCTCAATGCTAAAGTGCCCCTGGGTTCAATCCCCAGTACCAAAAAAAAAAAAAAAAAAAGAAGATTTAAGTCCTGTCTCCTACTGGGTGTGCACAGTGGCACACACTTGTAACCCCAATAGATCAGGAATCTGAGACAGGATGATCACAAGTTGAAGGCCAGCCTCAGCAAGTTTAGAGAGCTCCTCAGCAACTTAGTAAGACCTTGCCTCAAAATGAAAAGAACTGGGGACCCAGCTCAGTGGTGGAGCGCTTGCCTAGCATGCAAGAGGCCCTGTGCTCCATCCCTAGCACATCCCCCCTCAAAAAAAGGAACAGGACCATTTTTGGAGATAGAGGATCCTGCTGGAACTGGATGATAGTCTATGACTCCTGTCTGCATCAGAGGACAAGAGATCACACAACTGAGGGAAGAAGGTCACATGACAAGAAAGACAGGGATCAAAACGTGGCACCCGTAAGCCCAGGAACACCAAGGATTTGCAGCAAACACCAGCGGCTGAGAGAAATGAAGGATTCTCCCCCAGAGGCTTCAGAGAGTCCCTGTGACCCTGTGGTTAAAGACAGAACTGTGATGATTCCCTCCAGAACTCCAGATGGCTAGCCTCCAGAATCGTGAGACCTTTGTGAGGTTTTAAGCCACCCCGTTCATGGCACTGCCTTATGGCAACCCTAGCAAACTAAGACAGAGGGCAAGAGCAGAAGCAGGCTACGGCTGGGATGCTGGAGGCATGTAGGGGTCGGTTATCACACAACCTCCGTTCTAGGGGGAGAGACCGTGAACAAGCAGGAAAAAAAAAAAAAAAAAAAAAAAGCTGATTTCATTTATTTTGGTTTTTTTTATTTATTTATTTTGATGCTGGCTAAAAAACTCAGTGCTCTGCCCTTTTAGGTAAGCACTCTCCCCCTGAGTTACAGCCCCAGCCCAAGCTAATTTTAAAATGAGGAATTGAACAGTCTACAGCCTGTAGTTCTTGGTAATTCTTTCCACTTCTAACATCATTAGTCAAGGGAAAAACCACTGCTCAACTGCGGAATTTGAGCTCCCATTTTAAAAAACACTACAAATTTATTTTTATCATGAAAAAAATGGTTTAAAAAAATAATAATAATTAAAAAAAAAAAAACAGGCAGGCACAGTGGTGCACAATTGTAATCCCAGCAACTCCGGAGGCTGAGGCAGGTGAACTGCAAGTTCAAGGCCAGCCTGGACAACTTAGCAAGGCCTTCAGCAATTAGCCAGACCCTACCTTAAAATAAATGAAGTCAAGGGGAAAAAAAGGACTAGAGATACAGCTCAGTGGTAAAGGGCCCCTGGGCTCAGTCCCCTGTGTTAAACAAATAAATAAAACAATAGAGAAGTATAAGACAAAAGTAAACCATCTTTGAGCATTTTTAACCCTGCATCTCTGAAGTGATCAGTTTTTGTTTGTTTGTTTTTGTTTGTTTTTTGTTTTGGTCCTGGGACTTGAACCCAGCTGGGACTCAACCACTGAGCTACAGGCCTTTTTATTATATTTTGAGGCAAGATCTCTCTAAATTGCCCTGGCTGACCTCAAATTTGTGATCCTCCTCCCTCATCCTCCCACTTAACTGGGATTACACAAATGCCCCACCACCACCCCACCCCATTCTTAAACATTGCTTTATTTACAAAAATGGGAACAGCTCGCAAACATTACTGTATAACCTTGTTAATTAACGTATAGTTAAATACATTTCATTAACAACAAAGACAAAACTGAGTGCAGTGGCACAGGACTGTAATCCCAGCGGATCTGGAGGCTGAGGGAAGAGGTCAGCCTCAGCAATTCAGCGAAGCCCTAAGCAATTTAGCCAGATTCTGTCAAAAAATAAAAACACAAAAAGGGCTGGGGATGTGGCTCAGTGGTAGAGCACCCCTGGGTTCAATTCCCAGTACCGAAAAAAAAAAGGGGCGGGGGGAAGCAGGTGATATAGTTTCTGAGCACAGCCTACATAGTTAGATGGCTGATTCCAATACCAGCGCCTCCACCAATCACCTGGGTGAACTGCACAAGCCAGCTTGGTTTCTCTGGACCTCCATGTGCTATAAAGGCAGATAAGCATCTGCCTCATAGGACTATTCAAGGGAGTGAATGAATGACTCCTCATAAAGCCCTCACAGCCAGGCATCGACACCCACTAAATGCTAGCTAACATTTCTGAAGAATAGTGACTCAGGACAATCACTTCACAATTCAGGGGCTCAGTTTCTCATCTAAAAAATAGGGATAAGGATGCGACCCTTATTTGATGTCTTCAATTAGGAGTTTTTTGTTTTGTTTTGTTTTGTTTTGTTTTGTTTTTTTCCTTTTGCAATACTGGGAAGTAAACCCAAGGGCACTTTACCACTGAGCTACATCCCCCGCCCTTTTTATTTTTTATTTTGAGACAGGTTCAAAGTTGCCCAGGTTGACCTAGAATTTGTGATCCTCCTGCCTTAGCCTCCCATCTGCCTCTCAAGGTGCTGGGATCACAGGTATAAGCCACTGCTCCCAGCAGGAAGCATCTTCTATTGAAGTCACTTATGTAGCGTACAAAGTCCTAGAGATACACTGTCCCCTCCGAACTTTGTCTAGACTTGAGCTGGAAGAGTGGGAATTCAAAGTCAGGTGCTCAGATACCCATTCGTGTTTTGTAAATGGGTGTATGTAAGAGTTGGGGATCCCAGAGCCAAGGGAACATGGACATCAAAGGACAGGGCAAGAGATACAGAACTGTTATATAAGAACAGTGACGTTCTCCAACATCAGAGCTGGACAAGTCCCTGAGTACCATTCGAGTTTTACCTATCAGAAAACAGGGCTGAGTGTGGAAGTGCACACCAGTAATCTCAGCTATTCCAGAGGCTGAGGCAGGAGGATTGCAAGTTTGAGACCAGCCTCAGCAACTCAGCAAGGCCATGTCTCAAAATAAAAGATAAAAATGGCTAGGGATGTGGTTGGATGGCTAAGCAACTCCTGGGTTCAATCCCTGCTGCTGCTGCTGCTGCTACTATTACTACTAATACTAATAATACAATGACATTTTGAGTCAAGGAGTCAGTCAGTATGGAAACTCTTGAAGTCTCATCTTTCAGGCTTCTGTTTTATCAGCTTTGCATTTGTCTAAGGCAATTAAAGTCTAGGCCAAAGAATAAGATGGGTACAACACATTGCATAGGTTGCCACTAGCCCGATTATCACCGTGGTAGCATCTGAAAGTGACAGCACATGAGCCTTAGCCACAGGACATTCTTGCATTTGGATGGGTCATTCAAGGAGCCAGAATTTCTGAGACAGGAGGGTCACAAATTCCAGGTCAGCCTCAGCAACTTAGCAAGTCCCTTAAGTATAATTTAGTGAGACCTTGTCTCAAAATAACAAATATAAAGGACTGGGGATGTAGCTCAGTGGTAAAGTGCCCCTGAGTTCAATCCCCTGTACAAAGCTCCCAAAAATTCAGAATTTTTCATCAGCCTTAGATATCATTGCAGATCAACATCTACCAGGGGAAAAAAATGCTATCTCCATCTTTTTAAAGAAGAGTGTAGGTCTTCTCTTTATTATTATTACTATTACTATTATTATTATTATTATTTTGGTACCAGGGATTGAACCACTGAGCCACATTTCCAACCCCTTTTATTTTTTATATTGAGACAGGGTCTTGCCAAGTTGCTGAGGCTGGCTTTGAACTTGCCATCCTCCTGCCTCAGCTTCCTGAGCCTCTGGAACAACAGTTATGTGCCACCACACTCAGCAACCATCTTTGTCTTGCTGGAGAGTGAACCAAGGAACTCTCGCCAAGTGCTGTACCACTGAGCCACACCCCAGCCTGCCCAGTTCTCCTTAGAAGAAACAGCCTCACTCTAAAACTGGAGAGAGCCCACCCCATTTTAAGAAAAATCACTCAGATGAGAATTCCAAGGGTAGAAAACAGATACTCAAGGTAACTTGCAACATAAAAAGGTTACTCTCTGGGAACGGGAAAAGTATGTGGCAAGGAATGGAAAGCTTTACTTTGAATTTAAAAGTTCTTATCTTGAGCCAGACATGGTGGGGCATAGCTGTAATGCTAGGTCCTGAAAGGCTAGGGCAGAAGGATCAAAAATTCAGCCTGGGCAAGTTAGAGAGACCCTGTTGCAAAATTAAATGGAAAGGCCTGGGGGTGTAGCTCAGAAGTAGATAAATTGCTTATCAGGTGCAAGGCCCTAGGTCCATCCCCCCAGAACTACAAAAAAAAAAAAAAAAAAAAAAAAAAAAATCTTGTCTTTGAAAACTAAATAGCTATGTTGCCTTGAGCAAGTAACGTTCCCTCTTTGGGCTTCAGTTTCCTTATCTATGAAGGGTTTATTTTATTTATTTATTTATTTATTTTGGTAGTAGGGATTGAACCCAGGGGCACTTCTCCACTGAGATCCATCCCCAACCCCACCCCCACTTTTTTTTTTTTTAATTTTGAGTCAGGGTCTTGCTAAATTTCTTAGGTCTGCGAAAAAATTAGATAAGAAGCTCTTATTTCAGCTGGGTATGGTGCTACAGGTCTATAAACCCAGGAGGCTGAGGCAGGAGGATTGAAATTCCGAGGCCAGCTTCAGCAACTTAGTGGATGCTGTCTCAAAATAAAAAGGACTGGGGATGTGCTTCAGTGGTTCAGCACCCCTGAGTTCAGTTCCTTGAATCAAAAACAAACAACAACAGCAACAACGACAACAAAAAAAAAGCCGATATCCAAAGGGATATGAATGAAGCTCAGTGGTAGAGCCCTTGGGTTAAATCCTCAGTAACAAAACAAAACTACCTTTTAGTATCTATGAGTTCCAAAATCTTATCATTGTAGCAGCCCGAAAGTTTCAGGAATAGAGTCCTGCATGGTGAAGGAGGTAATTCTACTTATGTATGTTTATGTTGGTATTTATTTATCAGTACTGGGAATCAACCCAGCAGTGCTTTGTCACTGAGCCACATCCCCAGCCCTTTGGACTTTTTATTTTGAGACAGGATCTTGCTAAGTTGCCCAGGCTGGATTCCAACTTACAATTCTCCTGCCTCAAATCCCAAGTTACTGGGATTACATACTTGTACCACCATTCATGGCAGGTAATTCTCTTTACAAAAAAAAAAAAAAAAATTTGGGGGGGGGGATTTTGAAAATTGTGCTGATAGTACAGAATTCCCACATACCCATTGAACAAATGCTGTTATATTTTTAACTCCACAGTTCACTTTGGGGTTCACTCCTCATGATGTACATATAGTCTGTGGGTTTGAGCAACTGAAAAATATCCAAGTATCTACTATTGCAATATATACTGACCTGGAAATTCCCTGTACTCCAATAGCTTGCTCCTGAGATAACTTTCTTTCACCTTTGGTAGTCTAGTGACCAAGCCACGCAGCTGGCCTTCTGGTTCCTGCAAGGGGAGGCCGCCAGGGTTGGAGCGCGGGTGGCCAGGGTAGGCTGCAACCCGTGGAGCCCGCCACACATGCACAGCGGGCCTGAGACGCGGCCAGCCAGCGCCAAGGCGAGCCAAGGCACACAGACCTGTCACCTTCAGCAGCCAGGCCCGGGCACCTCACGAACACCTGCTGCAGAAGCAGCATCCAGGGCCTCAACCTCCAGGCTAGCTGAAGAAAATGAAGTGGGGCACATCCAATGGACCGCGGACTCCAGAACTGACCATCAGCGTTAGTGTGTTTCGATTTGGACCAATAGCATTCATGCATTTCCAAACCCTAATTAGCATAAGTTTGGACCAATAGCATGAGTACTTTTTTCAAACTTTGATTAGCAAAACGTTTGAATCAGTAGAGAGATCGGAGTACTATATAAACCACACGTTGCCGTGAATTTCCTTCTTAGACTTCAAGAGTTATGGTCCTCTATGGTTTTTTTTTTTTTTTTTTTTTTTTTTTTTTTTTTTTTCTCGGTACTTGAGCTAGAATTCAGGGTTGTTAACCATTAAGCCACAACCCAGCCCTTTTTCGATATTTTATTTAGAGACAAGGTCTGGCTTGGGAGGATCTTGTTAAGTTGCTGAGGCTGGCCTTGATCTTGCATGCATTGTCTGGTCCCCAGTGCTAGTCTTTAATAAGTCCTACTCTTAAACTCATTCATCCTGGTCTGTGGGTTTTATTCTTCCAATTCACGAGGTAAGAATCCTGAAAGAGGGGGCTGGGGTTGTGGCTCAGTGGCAGAGGGCTTGCCCGGCACATGTGAGGCACTGGGTTAGATCCTTAGCACCACATAAAAATAAATAAATAGATAGATAGATAGATAGATATAAAGGTATTGTGTCCATCTATAACTAAATATATATAGTTTTTTATCCTGAAAGAGAAAATTGATGGTAGGCTGCAACGCTTCTGGGCTTCAGAGACCTGCAGCTGGTATAGACCCCACCTGCTTGCAGATGCAGTAAATCAAGTTTCATCTCCAAATTCTAGTTTCATAATGATATTAAATATTTACAAGAAATAGAGTTATCACCAGGCATGTGTGTAGCTCACACCTGTAATACCAGCAACTTGAGAGGCTGAGGCAGGAGAATTGCAGGTTTGAGGCCAGCCTGGGCAACTTAGCAAGACCCTGTTTGAAAATAAAAAGGACTGGGGATCCATGCATGTAGGAGTTTCTCAGAATAAATACAACTACTGTGTATAACCACAAAGCTCAAACTAAATAAATACATCTGGGAATGTAGCTCTGTGGTAAAGCCCCCCTGAATTCAATCTCTAGTATTGGAAGGAGGAGGAGGAGAGGGAGGTAGGAGGAAAGGAGGAATGGGAAGAGAGAGGTAGGAGGAAGCAGGAGAAAGGAATGTGGAGATCAGATTCCCACAGCCTGAGCCCTGTTAGCATTTAGGACCAGGACGTGGAGTTCTCCAAAGAAGCTGCATCTCTATTAAACACCTTACAGGTTTGACCTTGACTGACTAGAACATCAGGATTGTGGGGAGATGGAAAGTTGAAGGACAAGACCAAAATTATCTTAGGCTACCTTAGACTCTGATAGCCATTTAGTAACTAGTAGATAAACATCTTAGACTATATCACTAAGCTTAGCTGAACCCTAGCCTCCTCCAATCCTAAAGCTTGGAATTCTGTAAGAGAACATCTTTCAAACCTATGAACGAGGTTCTTAGTCACTTGGGATCCTTAAGCATGCAAAAGTTTTGAATAGGCAGATCCACAAAAGAACCTGTGTTGTCTTATGGACAAAATTCAGTCTTTGGGTGCACATGACATGAATGACAGTCTTTTTTTTAAATTTTGATTCATATGACTTTTGTCTTGTGGTCATACAAGTTCAAGTAAACTCTTCTGTGATGAAATGACACTCGGTATCTTGAGTCCATGCTCCATCGAAACCAAAGTTTTGAGAGAAACCTTCATTCCTTGCTTCTGCTGGTAGGCGAGACTGGAGTTTCTCTGCATTTGCTGGCGAGTGGAGTCTGCATACAGTTACAGGCCTGTGCTGCCCGGAAGGGTCCTAACTCCTAAGGGCAGCCATACCCTCCGGTATTGCAACAGACCCAAGGAACTCACATCAACTACTTCCCACAGACCAGGATGAGTGAATTTAAGAGAATTTATTGAGAAACAGAAGTTCACAAAAAAAGATCCAATAGCATGTTTTCTCTGGCCAGATGTGGTGGTTTAGGGGTTTATATAGCACTCGGCTCGCAGCTATTGGTCCAAACTTATGCTAATTAGGGTTTGGAAATGTACTAACGCAATTGGTCAACTCTGGAGTCCCGAATTCCCTTCCGGTCTGCCCCTCTTCCATTTCCTCGCCTCAGTTCAGGAAGCAGGAGGTTGAGGTCAGGAGGTTCTGCTCTGTGCTCACAGGTTCTGGGCTGCAGCTCTATGTGAAGTGGCTCCCCTGCAGGAGTCAGTAGGGTGCGTTGGCCTGGTCCCCAAAGGTTGACAGGTGGGTACACCTTACAGTGCCTCAGGCCTGGCTTCCACAGGGCTGTAGGCCATGTTTGCCTGTTCAAGGCCACCAGGGCCACTGTTGTGATAGGGCTTTTCCCCAGGGACCAGTAGGCCAGTTGCCTGGCTTGGCAGCCAAGGAACCGTGTCTCTGGGGCGATGGTCCCTCATATTTGGCCCAGAATAAACCATTTTCTTTATAGTTACTTGATGCTGATAGTGTAACAGTGTCCACTTTATGCTTTGAATATAGCCCTTGGTGCTCTGCCACTACAACTTACTTTTAAAATGGACATGTTTCTTTCTCTTCCTCTTTCCCTGCTCCTTCCTATTTTCCCCCGCCTCCCTAATCTCAGGGGAAACAGGATTACCTTTCTTTCCCAACCTAGGCAGAGTTATCCGTCTCTGAGTACACACCCACCACAGGAAGGAAGTAATCCAGACTTTGGGGATGGCACCAGAGGATCTCAGAAGTGACTGTCTCCCAAATTAACAAATGAATTGCAACGCCAGACAGAGAACATGTAGAATGAGCCTTTTAAAGAGGTGGGAGTTCTGAATCTTTCTCATTTTCCTTTTTAAAAGTCTCTTTAAAAGTCTCCTGTTCCTGCTGATGGGCAGAATCATAGCCATTGAGATAGGAGTCCCCTGTGCTTCTCCTTTGCTGGCAAAGCAATAAAACTTTTTTTTCCTTTTTCTCAAAACCATGTCCTCATTATTGGTTTGGCATGGGGGACAAGGACCAAGCCTTCAGCAACAGCCCCACCTCATCTCCTGGGGCAACCACGAAAAATGTTTCTGAGCCAGACATAATGGCACTCACCTGTGATCCCAGCTACTCAGAAGAATGAGGCAGGAGGATCACAAAGGTGAGACCTGCCTTGGCTACTTAGCCAAACCTGCCTCAAAGTTAAAAAAAAAATTTTTTTAAAGGCTGGGATGTAGCTCAGTGGTAGATCATTCTCGTTCTCAATCCCCAGTACCACAAAATAAATAAAATGTTTCCAGCTATTGTCAAGATATGGGGGAGAGAGCAAAATTGCCCCCAGTTGAACAATGCTTGATTAGAAAATTTGGTTTGGGAGTGCTAATGAAAGAATGGACATTTTTTTAAAGCTGTCTGTTTTATCTCAACTCCCTAAGGTCTCCCTCCCAGTAATGGGAACAAACCCCTTAAAGCTGTTCCAGGAAACAGCCCCAAACAGAGAGTAAAAGAGTAAATTGAGCCAGATAGTGCTCAGACAGTAAGATTACCAGAAACTATTGACCAGAATCTACGCCCTGTTGTAAAACATTGTGAAACATGTTGTATGTTATCAGCCAACTCAGACCCCCTTTGGAATTTCCCGGCGGCTTTGTTCCCCTTTTTCCCTTTTTTTCCCTTTCATGTGCAACCTCTCCCGATGTGTGGTCTCTGCCTTTATAAACCTACAAGATTTTTTGCTCGGGACTCGACTCCTCGACTCCTGCGTGAGTCACGAGTTGGATCCCAGTGTGCTGGAATAAACGCCTCTTGCGGTTTACATCAAGTGACGCCTCCTGTGGTTGATTGGGGTTGCCGTTGATCCATGGGACAGAGTTGGGGTTTCCTTTTCGGGGGCTTACACTTTATTTAAAAGTTTTTATTTCATTTTATTTTATTTTTATTTTATTTTACTGGGGACTGAACCCAGGGGCCCTCTACCACTAAGCCGCGTCCCCAGCCCTTTTTCTTTTTTGTTTTGAGACAGGTGCTCACTAAATTGCCAGGGCTGGCCTGGAACTGAATCCTCCTGTCTTCAGAGATGCTGGGATTATACGCATCATCGCCACGTTACTGGCAGGAGTCCGGATGGGGTTCGAGTTCCCCAGAGTTGAAGTAGGAACACCAGAACAGCACAGAGGTAAGCCAGCATGCAGGCATTTTATTAAAAATGAGAAAGATTCAGAACTCCCAGCAGCAGCTTACCTGGGAGGGTCAGAGTGCCGTTCGAGTCTTACGGTGTTCCTTTTAAAGGCATCTGAGGAGAAATTGATAAGCTCCACTTGATTGGTTTTTAGCAGTTCAATTGTCCCAAGACGGATTTATGGATTCCAGATTATGGATTATGCAGTCACTTTCCGAGGGATGGAAATTTTCACCCTTTCTGGGAACCAGGAACTGTTTTATAACCTGTCAGGGCCTGTCAGGATGGCTGTCCTGTGCCCTCTTGACCTTCCCTGTCCTTTCCCTAGTCTGTATTCCCCCCTCGGATAAGGAAACCCTTACTGCTGTGAGGGAAATTGGGTGATGACTTCTCTAGCTGCTTCTAACTGAAAGGCGGTGATGAGGGGTGAGCCATTTGATTTTCCTATCAGGTCAGTCGAGGAGGGGTCCGTGGTAGAAGTCATCTGTAATGCTCACAGGGGAACTCATCTCCACTACCATCTGCAGATTAATGGTTTCCAGCTTGTTTAAACAGGAACTTGAGATCTCCAGTTGATTCACAGGTGTAGGGAGGAGATTTCTCTGGTGGGGGTTTGAAGTCACCTAGTCCAATGTTAGAGTTGGATATCCACCGCTTAACTCTGGAGTGGTGGATCCAATTTCCTTGTCCAAATACTTTTACTGCAGCGGGGTTGGGGGAAAAAATCACAGAAGAAAGTCCCCTCCAGATCAGGTCTAGATTAGAGGAATTTGACAGTATTGATTTTGAACATTACTATGAGACATAGAAAGTCCATTTTCAGAATACAGTATTTAACTTTAAGTGTAAAATGACTTGGGATGTATGAAAGTCAGCTGGACAGAAGAACAGAGTGGAAAGTTACAGTTAACAACAGAGTGTAAAAATCCACAACCCCTTAAAAAACAAGGTGAGGAGGAAGTCCCCCTCCACCTGACCAACAGAGATAAAGTGTAGGTCCCAAATGGCTTTCAAAGCTGAAGAGATGGCTCCTCTTGGAGAGCACTCGCCTAGCATCCCCAAATGGCTTTCAATCCAAGGGGAATTTCCCCACCACAGAGATCAAAGGGAGGTAGAGACAATTAAAGGCTATCTTTCTTTAAATAACCCAATAGGAGATAGTGAAGTCCACCAATAAGTAGTGGTCAAGTACCCTCTTTCCCTAATAGCTATTTGTACCAAATTTGGTGAGATTATCCCTGACCAATGGGCAACAACCTGTGAGCAATGACCCATGGGCAATGACTGAGAATCCTTGCATCAGTGATAGACCGAGTGCACCTGCTTTGGTATTGATTGCTATGCCCCTTTCTGCGTTTGGAAGTAAAATTTCAAGTTCTAATGCTCCTGGGGTGTTTCTGATTCTGAACAGGGTTAGAGGCTTCCTCAAATGCCTCTGTAGACTATCATTAGCCTTCTCTGCCTTCCCCCATAACTGAGGTCTCCAGGCACAATGAAGACGATATTCTGTGCCTAAGGCTTTTGATATCCCCTGATTGACCGCTACCTTGAAAGCTGCTCTATTATCACTTTGAAGGCTGTGGGACAGTGCAAATACAGGAACAATTTCTTGTAGTAAAACCTTTAGCACTTCTCCTGCTTGCTTAGTTCTGGGAGGGGAAAACCTCAACCCACCCTGTAAAGGCATCTATCATGACTAACAGATTCTGGAACCCACTACTCTTACGCATGAGTGAAACCAAGTTGCCAATCTTCTCCCGGGAATTTTCCTGCTCTCTGCAGTCCTGGAATGCTTTTGGGAAAGTGGGTTATTTCTTCAGCATGTTTGCCCGGACTACCTGATGAACAGTTTGGGGTGTGCCTTTTCCTTCGAATAGCTCTTGAGTTAGCTTGGGAGTATTTTCTACTCCCAAGTGGAAAGATTGATATAGGGTATGTAGAATTTTCCATTGAGAGTTAGCAGGTAAACAAAATTTTCTGTCTGTATCCATCTGAAGGGAAGGGGAGTTCCTCCTCTAGATAAAGCATAGTGTAGTTCCTCCTAAGTATATTGGGGGGGGGGTGTCATATCTAGGGGCGGTCCTGTCCAAAGTAAAGGAACAGAGTTTGAACATAGTTCTCCCTTTGTAACCTCCCTGTCTTATTGATCACCTATTACCTTCTGATATTTCATGTATTCCCTTTTAGTGTCCCCAGCAGTAACTTTAAGATCTGTTTATAGTGTTACCAAAATCTTGGTCCTTGTCCCCGATGCCAATCCAATAATGAGGACATGGTTTTGAGAAAAAAGGAAAAAGAAGTTTTATTGCTTTGCTAGCAAAAGAGAAGCACAGGGGACTTCTGTCCCAGAAGTTATGATTCTGCCCATTAAGAGGAGCAGGGGGCGCTTTTAATGAGGTGACTAAAAGGCTGCATTCCACATGTTCTCTGTCTGGAGTTGCAATTCACTTGTTAATTTAGAAGACTGTCGTTTCTGAGATCTTCTGGTGCCATCCCCAAAGTCTGGATTACTTCCTTCCTGTGGTGGATGTGTACTCAGGGACAGATAACTCTGCCTAGGATGGGGAAGAAAGGTAATCCTGTTTGTTCTGAGACTAGGGAGGGGAAGAGATTAGGGAGGAGCAGAGAGAGAGGAAGAGAAAGAAATGTGTCCATTTTAAAAATCAGTTGCAGCAGTACAGCAACCAGGGCTATATTCAAAGCATAAAGTGGACCACTGTTAAAATAATTCCTTACAGAAGTACCTCCAGCTGTTTGAAATCCTCATTTCCTCCAGATTGCCACATGTGCATGCAGGAATCAATAAGCATACTTGGAATCAGTGTAGATGTGAGACTTTATTGTTCTCCTAATTCAGGTTCTCTAGGTAGGACCATCAACTCCACAAGTTGCACACTCGTACCTGGGAGCAAAGACTGTGCCTCCGAAGTGTCATATAAAGTCACCACGACATACACAGCTTTGTGTTCCCCTTGTTCTGTAAAAGAATTTCCATTTGTATGCATAGTAAGATCTGGATCAGACCGGGGGAAACTTTGGAGATCTCCCGGGGTTGAGTAATCTATGACTGCAGCTTGTTGACGATCATATTCGGGGTTTCCTTCTAATGATTCAAGAAAAAAGGTGATTGGGTTTAAAATTGAACAAGTGTTTATTTGAGCCACAGATCCTTCCAGGAGCAGGACCTGGTGTTTTAGAAGGCAACTCCCTGAGAGCCATAATCACCCTTCAGTATTCAGAATTCCTGAAGGGTCATCAGAAGTGGATATAGTGAGAACCTCCTAGGGTTCTTTTAATTGCTCAAAGACCAACAAAGCTTCTGCAGCCGCCACTCATAGGCAACAGGGCCATCCTTGAGGTATCACACCTGTAAGGAATCGCATGAAAAACCACACTGGACACGGGAAATCACATAAGGGAGTTTATTAAGCAAACAGAGTGTCTCCCTGCAGGGTAAGAGAGGAAAAGAGAAAGGAAAGAGAAAGGGCGAGCGCTAGAGAGAGTGGAAAGCAAGGAGGAGAAAGAAAGCAAGTCAGCGGGAGAGAAAAGCAAGAGAGAGAAGATGGCGGTGAAGCTATCTTTAAGAATCCCGCAGGGCTAACAGGGGACCAATAATGGAGAAGGATACTTGCAAGCTGACTGATGAACCAATAGCTAGCTAGGATGTTCACAGACTGACAGTAGTTGGGAGGCGGGGAAATGGCTGCACCGGAAAGGGCGGGGAGAGCAACTTTCAGACTGACAGGCTAGGTTGTGATGCAACGGAAAGGGCGGCAGAGCAGTTTTGTATTACAACACCAAGTTCTTTGCTGTGGACCTGCTCACTCTTTTGTGTGACCACCTCTAGGGCCGTTCCTCCCCTTTGGGTTACAAACAGGTTAAACTTTTGCTCTGAGAGCAGGAGCTTGAAGTGCATACAGCTCTTCAGGGCTTTGAAAGCTTTAAGATACTCTGATTCCCATATGTGCCCTGGAGTTGGGCTTCCTTGAGGAGTCAATAGAGGGGTCTTCCTCTCTCTCCATACCAGAATCCAAAGCCTGCAGTATCCAGTTATTCCCTAGAAACCCTCCGAGTTGCCACGTGGTCTGGGTTAGAGGGTATTGTCCCATAGGGACAATCCTCTCTTCCCCTGGCCTTCGGATTCCTCTAGACAGCTGTAATCCCAGACATTGAACCTGCGGTTGACATAGTGGGGCCTTATACCTTCTATCAGCTAGGTCATTCAGGAGCTAGCTCTACAGTGGCCCTTTGACCTTCCTCCTGGGCGGTAGCACATAGAAGGATATCACCCACATCTCCAGAGTGTCCATATTTGGAGGACAGTTACAGATGACCTATCTTTGAATTCGGCTAGGTCCTTGGAGGGGACCAGCTCATACAAGTGGGGACTCTCTGAATCCTTGAGGTAATCCCATCCAGGTGAACTGAGATCCACAGCCTGGTTCCTCAGAAGCAAACAACTATTGTGACTGATTGTCTAGGGGTCTACAGACAAAGGCAGCCTTCAAATCTAATACAGTAAACCAAGCAGCGGCGGCTGAGATCTTGGATAGCAAAGTGTAAGTGTTGGGCATCAGAGGTTGGAGTGGGTTGGCTGCTTCATCGATGATGAGATCTTGGACTTGGCTTCATTCCCCATTTGGGTTTTGTATCCCTAAATGGGTGCATAAAAGGGGCTATTGCTAGGCCCCCAAAGTCCCTATCATTTCAGATTTTGAATGATCCCTTGTAAACCTCTCTTTGTCCCTCGGCACAAGGGGTACTCTCGGTGTGGGAAGACAGAGAGGCCCTTCAAAGTCATTTTATCTGGAACTACACTCTTTGCTCGCCCAGTTCTGCCCTCAATGGCCCCTACTTCAGGGTTTATATTACATTCTAGTAGAGGTTGACATGATGGGCCAAATTCACCGTGATGAAGGCCTGAAGTTTTGAGATGATATCTCTTCCCAATAAAGGAATAGCGCACTCTGGGACTATCAGGAATGCGTGAGGATACATCACCCCATCTCATTCATAGCTTAACAGGGGAGAAAAATATCAAGCGATGGGCCATCTAGACACTCTCACACCATCACAGTGTCAGAGGAAAGGGGTCCAAAGTAAGAGACAGGTACAGAGGAGTTGGCAGCGGGTGATCAACTCGCTCCATATTGAAAAGCATACTTGGGGTTCATCATGTGTAGTAATGGAAGTCATGGGAGCCATTAAGGTTGACCCTGGGCCCCTTCAGGCCTGGTTGCAGGAATGGGCCCCGGGAGCCTCTGCCCCCGGAGACATTCACTCCTCCAGTGATGGCCTCAACAGACAGGACCCGGCCTTGGTCATGGTTGCTTCACCTGTTGGTCTTCCTGTTGGTAATGTCCCTCTTCCCACAGTGGAAACAAGTTCCTTATGTGGCTTGAGATCCATTCCATTTACCTCCTTTAACATCCCAAAAGCTTCTCCCTGCAGGCTGTGACTAGTACGGCAGCCTTCCTTCTATCTCTAAATTCCCTTTCCTTCTCTCCTCCTGATCTCTGTTACAAGAGACAGATGTTGCAGGTCAGAGTATGTCATCTAAGGATTGATCAGGGTCCTCTGCCAGTTTTTGTAACTTCTTCCTAATGCCTGGGTTTGACTGGATCATAAATCTAACCTTTAAAACCATGTGGCTCTCTGTGGATCCAGGATCCACGGTGGTGTGTTTTCTCAATGTCTCCCTGAGTTTCTCCAGAAAGGTCACAGGGCCTTGATGGATTACAGATATCTTAGAGTAATTGATAGGCTTCTGCCTTGACCTTCTGAGATCTTCAAGGACCAGAGCCCGAAAATGTCTAATTTTCCAATCATCCTGTTTGTCTATTGGATTCCATTTGGGATTGTTCCAAGGAACTGCCTGGGCCTAGATGGATAATTAGATTTACTCCTAGACTGTGCTGCAGGGTCGTGGCTGAGATGCAGATGATTTCCAGAATATCCAGCTACCCTTAAGACGGTCTCTTTTCATTAGAGGTTAAAGTTTGGTTAATCAGTAATGTTGCCAAAAGCTTGATCCTTGTCCCCAATGCTAATTCGATAACAAGGACACGATTTTGAGAAAAAGGAAAAAGAAGGTTTATTGCTTTGCTAACAAAGGGGAAACATAGGGGACTCCTGTCCAAATGTCTGTGATTCTGCCCACGAGCAAGAACAAGAACTTCTAAAGAGGTGTCTCAAAACTACATTCTACGTGTTCTCTGTCTGGAGTTGTAATTTACTTGTGAATTTGGGAGATGACCATTTCTTTTTTTTTTTTTAATTTATTTTTATTGTAAACAAATGGGATACATGTTGTTTCTGTTTGTACATGAAGTAGAGGCATACCATTTGTGTAATCATACATTTACATAGGGTAATGGCATTTGATTCATTCTGTTATTTTTTCCTTTCCCCCCACGCCTCCCACCCCTCTTTTCCCTCTATACAGTCCATCCTTCCTCCATTCTTGTCCCCCTCCCACCCCCCATTATGTGTCATCATCCGCTTATCAGTGAGATCATTTGTCCTTTGGTTTTTTGAGATTGGCTTATTTCACTTAGCATGATATTCTCCAGTTTCATCCATTTGCCTGCAAATGCCATAATTTTATTATTCTTTATAGCTGAGTAATATTCCATCGTATATATACCACAGTTTCTTTATCCATTCAGGAGATGACCATTTCTGAGATCTTCTGGTGCCATCCCCAAAATGTGGATGACTTCTTTCCTCTGGTGGGTGTGTATGCAGGGACAGATAACTCTGCCTAAAATGGGGAAGAAAGGTAATCCTGTTTCCCCTGAGATTAGGGAGGGGGAGAGAATAGGGAGGAGCAGGGAGAGAGGAAGAGAAAGAAACGTGTCCATTTTAAGAACCAGTTGTGGTGGCAGAGCAGCCAGGGCTATATTCCAACCATGAAGTGGACTGCAGTTACAGCAACATCATATGCTTCCAGGTAAGGCTGAACAGCTGACATAAGTTTTGGAACACCTCAATGTATTTATCTGGATTCTCTCAGAACTTCCCAAAGTCCATCCCTATTTGCCTCAGGGCCTAAGGGAAAAAGGAGCATGGACCTTGGCTGTCCCAAATTCCCCTCCTGGCATTTCCTGAAGTATGTTTTGTCCTCTAGGGGTTGATGATGGGGGCCCTGGGCAGGGTCCTAGGGGTTGGGAATCCTTGGGAGTTCCCTGCAGATGTCTCCTTAGCCTTCTTGTCCACCATGGCAGCAGTCCTAGCTGGAGCTAGCTTACACTGCTGACATAATTTGGGGTTCTCCCTTAGAGCAAAAAAAAGAGACTAATATAGGGGACCTCAGACTGTTTTCCTGCCTTCTTACAAAACAAACTAAGCTGCAAACACTAACAAAGCTGGTACTTCCCTCTGGCAGCCCTGTTCTCCATCAGTTTGGATTAAGGCCACACCTGATAGCAGAAGGAAATCAGGAGCCTTTCCCCGAGTGTCTGCGGGTCCACCTTGTCCCAGTTTTTCAGCAGGCAGGCTAGCGTTGAGCCTGGCACTACCTTTGAGACTGTCGCTCCCACCTGGATAAAAGAAAACAGAATTCAGGCGCCACACCAGAGGAGCCGCCCACTCTCAGAGGGACGTGTCCCTGGAGGGCTTCTTGGAGAACAGCAGTCCTGCCCCTCCAACCCTACATGACTAGCTGGATTTACTACTGCTTACTTTTTTTTTTTTTTTTTTTTGGTACTGGGGATTGAGCCCTTTGAACTCGTTATCCTCCTGCCTCTGCCACCTGAGCTGCTGGGATTACTGTAAGAAAACCCATGAAAACCACGCTGGACATGGGAATTCACATAAGGGAGTTTATTAAGCAAACAGAGTGTCTCCCTGCAGGGTAAGAGAGAAAATGAGAGGAAAAGAGAGGAAAAGAGAAAGGGGGTGTGCTGGAGAGAGTGGGAAAGCAAGGAGGAGAGAAAAAGAAAGTGAGCAGGAGAGAGAAAGCATGAGAAAAGATGGCGGGGAAGCTACCCTTAAGCAGTTGAATCCCACCTGGGTAATGGGACCAATAATGCAGAAGGATACTTGCAGGCTGACTGATGAACCAATAGCTAGCCAGGATGTTCACAGACTGACAGTAGTTGGGAGGCGGGGAAATGGATGCAGCGGAAAGGGCTGGGAGAGCAGCTTAGTATTACATTACAATTACAGGTGTGCACCACTGTGCCAGGCTATTGCTGCTTTACTAGCTAAGTTCCTTGGGTCTTTGGTTTTTGCATGTTCAAGACCTGGGGGCGTCAGGCTTAGTGACCTTTCTGGTCTCCCCTGGCCACTGTTGGATAGAATGGCTGATAATGAAATATCAGCCCACAGTTGAATGTGTTCCTCGGATTCATGTGTCTGCAGGATTGGTGGGCCCAGTGAGAATGAACTCTCCTTTCAGGCAAGGGTCAAGGAATCTAGGTAAGGCCAGGGTCATTGAGAACAAAGGATCATTTTAAAGAGGTTTTTCATCTATAATCTGGGTTCTCGGCGTTCCAGGAGGACCAAGAGGACAGGTTGTCACCTTCTGCATTCCTCATGAAGAAATGTCAGGAAGAATTTAATTAACAGGTTATGAGCCCAGTGGGCTGGGAGATACCCAGAGGAATAAAGTTCAGCTTCTTTTGTGGGAGGGATGAGAATGTGTCTCTCCTAGATCCTAAAGGAAGAGAAAGGAGCAGTGCCTTCCCTTGCCTTACAGGCAAAGAAATTAGAGAGACACATGGGGGCACAGAAACAGCATTGGGGGTGTTTGGGGCAAGTCCGCAGCCCTTCAGTATGTGAGAAGAGGGAGCCCCAACCCACCCCTAAGCCAGGTAGACTGACACACACCTATAATCCCAGTGGCTAAGGAGGCTGAGGCAGGAGGATCTCCGGTTCAAAGCCAGCCCCAGCAATTTAGCGAGACCCTCAGGGAAGGGCAAGAGTGCCTATTAAGTCTGACAGCGCTCCCTCTTTTGAAGGCACATAAGGAGAGGTTAATAAGCTCCCCTGGCTGGTTTTTGATATTTCAATTTTCCTGTAGGCTGGATTATGGATTATGCAGTTGCTCTCCGAGAGGTGGAGACTTACTCCCTCTCTGAGAAACAGGAACCGTCATAGCACCTGGGGGCCTGTGTGGGTGGCCGTCCTTATGCTGGTCCTCCCGTCCCCGCTCTCCACAGTGCCACCTTTTCTTTCTCGGCCGCCTGATCTGGCTTCATGCCCGTCGGTTCTTTCAGGCCTCCCTGGAGCAATGGCATATCGTGCAGGTGGGAGCTGTAGGAGAGGACCCCAGGTAAGGAAGGCGTGTTTTCATCGCTGGCCTTGTTCAGTACTCTCAGCAAAGGGGTTGTTGGCCTCTGATTGCGTCTGACTTCACACCCGCTTCCTACTTCAGCTGCTCCACCCCTGGGCATGGCCCTGACCCTTGGGCCGTGTCCCCAGCCCCAAAATTAATTTCAAGTAAAACTTTTTTCCTGGGTCCCAGTCAGGTACAGTGGCCCATGCCTGTCATCCCAGCTCCTTGGGAGGCTGAGACAGGAGGATTGGAAGTTCAAAGCCAGCCTGGGCCACTTAGTGAGACTCTGTCTCAAAAGAAAAACCGAAAGGGCACAGGATGTAGCTCAGTGGTAGAACACTCTGGGGTTCGATCCCCAGTCCTGCAAAAAAAATTTCTCCTGGTACCCAGTTGCAAAGTTGCAGACTAGATGACCAGGAAGGGGCAAAGGACAAGATTGGCTGCTTCCATTTCCTGCTATTCTATTTTCTTAGGGCTATTTTAATGATGGACCATGACAAATGTAGCATGTCCCAATTGTGTAAGTTACAAGTTAAAGATCAGGGTGTCAGTGGTGTTGGATCCTTTCAAGGGCTCTGAGGAAGCACCTGTCCTAGGCCTTTCTGCTGGCTCATGGAGGTTTGCTGGTGACCTCTGGCATTGCTTGACCTATAGATGCATCATACCATCTCTGCCTTCATCTTAATATGTGTTTCTGTGCCCAAATTTCCCTTTTTATGAAGACACCATCATAATCATTACAATGGGGAGGGCCCATTCTAACCATATATATGGTTCTGCAAATATATATATATATATATATATATATTTTTTTTTTTTTTTTTTTTTTTTTTTTTTTTTTTTTGGTACTGGGGTCTGAACCCAGGGGAATTTACTACTGAGCTACATCCTCTGTCCTTCTTATTTTGAGACAAGTTCTTGCTTGACCACTACAGATCTCACTAAGTTGTGGAGGCTGGTCTTGAACTTGCAATCCTCTTGTCTCAGCCTCCTGAGTTGCTGGGATTATAACTGTATGATGCCCTGTTTTAGTCAGCTTTTTTATTGCTGTGATCAAATGATCTGACAAGAAAAACAGAGGAAGAAAAGTTTATTTTGGCTCATGTTTTCAGAGGTTTAGTCCATGGTTGGCTGATTCCATTGATCTGGACCCAAGTTGGGTAGAACATCATGGCAGAAGGGCATGGTAGAGGAAAGCACCTCAGGACATGGCAATCAGGAAGTAGAGAGAGCGCCACTCACCAGAAGCAAAATATATACCCCAAAGACACACCCCCAATGACTTACCTCCTCCAGCTACAGTTATCACCCAATTAATTCATATCAGTGAACTAAACCTGGTCAGGTTTAAAGGCGCTCATCATCTAATCATTTCACCTCTGAAAATTCTTCTGTTGTCTACACATGACCTTCTGGGACATACTTCATATCTAAACCATAACACTCTTGGCTGGCTTGACTTGACTCTACAAACACCCAGTGGAAGCCTTATTTTAGCCAGGCACAGTGGAGCATACTTTTAATCCCAGCAACTTGGGAGGCTGAGGCAGAAGGATCATAAGTTTGAGGCCAACCTCAGCACCTCAGTGAGGCCCTAACCAACTTAGGAAGACCCTGTCTCGAAACAAAATTTAAAAAGTAAGGGGGTGTTGGGGTTGTGGCTCAGTAGTAAAGCACCCCTGGATTCAATCCCCATCCCCCCCCCCCAAAAAAAAAAAAAACCCTATTTTAAATAAGGATACATTCCAAGGCACTGAAAATTAGAACTATGGCATACCATTTTGGGGGATCGCAATCCAATCTATAACACCTACCTAACTGGCTAGTGCTACTCAGGAGGATGAACATGTAATTTATCATCCCAAATGGGACCCCTTTGAGAGTGAAAGTGAGTGTGGATAATAATTATGTCAGAGCCAGGCATGGTGGTGCCTGTCTGTTCTGACACACATTTTATAGATTACTCGGGCAGGAGTCCACTGCACCCCCTAGCTCCTCTAACTGGCCTTTTTAAAAAAATTTATTTATTTATTTTAGTTGTTAGTGGACATTTATTTTATTTATTTATATGCAGTGTTGAGAATCAACCCAGTGCCTCACGTATGCTATGCAAGCACTCTACCACTGAGCCACAACCTCAGCCCTCTGACTGGTCTTTTACACACACACACTCTCTTCTCACCAGGGGTAAGAGAGAGAAGATATTTCATTAGCAACTCCCTCCAGATTGTTTTCCTTTAATTCCCTCTTTGACCTCTTTCTTTCTTTCCTTTATTTGTGTGTGTGTGTGTGTGTGTGTGTGTGTGTGTGTGTGTGTGTGCTTGTGTGTGTATGGGGGGGATTGAACCCAGGAGGTCATGCATGCTGGGCTAAACCACATTCCCATCCTCTTTCTTACCCCTCCTTGCAGGTGAAACCATCTTAAAACCATCTCTTCTAGCCCTGCTTGGTGATCACCTGCATTTCATTGACATGTGACATTTACTGTCTTGGTGCTTAAGCACAAAGCAGAACAAAATGGTTTTATTTTAACCCTCTTGAACTACATTATTATTTAAACTGCGGCCCTCTAAAGGCATGGTTAGCTGAGTGTGGTGGTGCATGCCTGTAATCCCAGAGGCTCAGGATTACAGGAGGGCGAGGCCAGAAGGATGGCAAGTTCAAGGCCAGTTTCGGTAATTTAGTGAGGCTCTAAACCATTTAGTGTGACCCTGTCTCAAAATAAAAACTAAGAAGGGTTGGGCATGTGGCTCAGTGCTTAAGCGCCCCTTGGGGACAATCCCTGGTACTACTACTACTAATAATAATACTAATAAATATAATGAGGAGAGGAGGAGGTGGCGGCAGCGGTGGCCTTATTCTATTTGGCATTCCCAGCATCGCTATCCGACCCCTGGCAGGGAGTCTGTAAATGTCCAGAGAATGAAGGAATGATCCGTTTCCAATCTTCTCAACATCTGGTTTTCTCTTCAGTGACAATGTTTGATTTTATTCGACCCTTAAAGGAACCGTTAATAATGGAATGAAGAGACAGGCCGAGAAAAGTGAAACATAAGTGCACCTCTGTTATGCTTCTGAAAAGATGCTCTAATTGCTCGCAGGTTGCCTGGTGCAGGCAGCGAGTTGGAAAAGATGTGCGCAAACCTTCCTGGCCTCCCGCAGTCTCCGAGCCTGCGCCGCTGCGTTTTAGCGCCAGCTGGTGGCTGCAGGGTGCACTGCAGGGTCTTCTCAGGCCCGCAGGAGGCAGGACCAGCTTTCCAACACCCCGCGGTTTTCCCCACCCACAGCTCTGGAGGTTTTCATCCACTGCCAAGTCAAGTTCAAAGCTTTCAGAATAAATGCATCCATGCAAAATACCCTCCCCGTTGACAAGTCCTAGGCAGGTGGTCTGTTGTGCTGATGTGCTGGGGAAGACAGATTCAGGGCGTCCCAGGAAAATGTTATTAATAATACTGGGTTCTTCATGCTGCTCCAAAGTAAAAATATGCTATGGAACCGAGGCAATGGAATAGACCTTTCAGATTTTTTAAAAAATAAAAGAGTTCATCTTTTTTTTTTTTTTTTTTTTAATGAATGCATGTAGAAGAAGATAAAGGGATTTAGGGAAATAGATTTTTAAAATAAATAATTTATATACTATAAATAATAGAACTACAGTCTGATGGGCAAAAGTACTTAGAACAGTCCAGATGCACATAAAGGTGAAAATACAGCCCAGTGTGGTGGCACACCTGAGCAATTTAGCCAGACCCTGTCTCAACATAACATTTAAAAAGAGACTGATGTAGTTCAGTGGTAGAGAGATTTGCCTAGCATGCCTGAGGCCCTAATATGGGTTTAATCTCTATTACTACAAAAAGAAGAGAGGAGGGGGATGAAAGTTTAATGCCAACCTCAGCAACTTGGCAAGGCGCTAGCAACTTAGACCCTGTCTCAAAATCAAAAATAAAAAGGGATGGGACTGTAGCTTAGTGGTCAAATGCCCCTGGATTCAATCCCCAGTACCAAAATATAAATAAATAAATAAATAAACAAACAAAATAGTGATAATAATAATAACAGTAATAACAGAATAAATATATCAAGTATTCCCCAGCCCCATTTTGTATCTTATTTTGAGATAGGGTCTCACTGAGTTGCTTAGTTCCTCGCTTTTGGCCGAGACTGACTTAGAACTCACGATCGTCCTTTCTCAGCCTCCCAAGCTGCTGGGATTACAGGTGTGAGCCACCTTACCCAGCTCAAGTATGCATTTTTGTGTCAGGCATTGTGCCAACTGCTTTATACAGACCACTTCATTGATCGTTTTAAAAAATTTTTGAACCCAGTTCATGCTTGCTAGGCAAGTGCTTTACCACGGAGTCACATCCCTAGCTTCCCCCTTACCTTTTCTGTGTGATGGATATTTTGAATATTCCTGTTAAAACAACCAGAGAGAAATTCTCCAAAGAATGAGGATCAGAGGGAGAAGCATAGCATTGCAATGAGAACATTCACAGTGTTGCAAACTACGACATATTAAAAGATCTTGAGGCAAGGGAAGTGCTGTAAACACAAAAATGAGGAGGATTACATCCAATACAATGAAACAATAATCCTCAGTCACAATACTTAGCAGTGTCTTCAGCCCGAGGTTGAACAGACATTTGCTAGTTAGATATCCTGTGGTACTGGGAATTGAGTCCAGGGTACCCTACCACTGAGCTATGTCCCCAGCCTTTTTGATTTTAAGAGAGTGTGGCTAAATTGCCAGCCTCAAGCTTGCAATCCTCCTGCCTCAGCTTCCCCATTAGCTGTGATTACAGGTATGGGCCACTGTGCCCAGTTCCTGAAGTACTTTTTGTATAAGGTTGTGGTGGTCTCTGTCCAAGTTTGTGGTTCTGGCAGAATCTTTTGTGATCCTTGCTATCAGGCAATAATGCCTAAGAACCCTTTCTTTGTAACCTTCTTTATTTGCTGCTCCTCCCCCCCCCCCCCAGGGTTGACACAAGTGACTCCAATTTTCATTCTGACAACTTTCTAACTTCCTTCCTTCCACCCACCTACCCACCCACCCACCCACCAGGGGTGCTTTACTACTGAGCCACATCCCCAGTCCTTTTTATTTTTTATCTTGAGACAGGGCCGTTCTAAGTTGCTGAGGGCCTCACTAAATTGCTGAGACTGGCCTTGAACTTGTGATCTGCCTGCCTCAGCCTCCTGAGTCTCTGGGACTACAGGTGTGCACCACCATGCCCAGTTATTCTGACAACATTCCATTCTTCCTCCTCCTCCTCCTCTCCTCCTCCTCCCCCTCCTCCTCCTCCCTCCTCCTCTTCCTTTTCACTGGAGATTGAACCCAGGGCCTTTAGCATGTGATGTCTAGCACTGAGCTGCACTGACAGCCAACTTTCAGTTTTGTTGTTGTTGTTGTAGTTATAGATGGACAGCATCCACATTTTGTTTATTTTTGTGTGGTGCTGAGGATCCAACCCAGTGCCTCACACGTGCTAGCAAGCGCTCTACCACGGTCGTATGGTTTCCACACATTTTCTACCATATTTACAGACATACGTTATATACTGGGGTTCTCTAGAGGAACAGAACCAATAGAACGTAGCACAAGAGGAGATTCATTAGATTGGCTTACCCAGCCAGAGGCTGGCTGGTCCTGCAGTGGTCACCTGCAGGTTAGGCAGCTGGGGAAATCAGTAGCTGCTCAGTCCAAAAACCCGGGAGCCTCACAACAAGAGGGACCAACGATGCAGCCCCATTCGAGGCTGAGAGAGGGAAAGCTTCCTGGAGGATCACCAGTGCGCGTACACATCAAGGGCTGCAGACCCTCGCCAGCCTGATGACGGTGGGCGAGGACAGCGGCAGGACACACCCCAGCTCAAGCCGGCAGCCTTGCAAGCGTCTCCCTTGCCTCCCTTCTGGCTCCGCCCAGGTTCACTGGCGGGCACCGCCCATGTTCAGGGCTGGTCTTCCCCAGCTCATTTTGCAGACCCACACAACCAGGGGTCTCTGGAAACACCTTCCCAGACACACCCGCAAGGCTTTTGTTTTGTTTACCAATTTTCTAGGCATGTCTGATCCAGTCAAGCTGACAACCGAGATTGCATATGAGTACGTATGTATGTACTTTTTGGAGTGATACGAGGGATTGAACCCAGGGGTGCTTAAACCACTGCGCCAAGTCCGCAGGCCTTTTTATTTTTTTATTTTGAGGCAGGGTCTTGCCAAGGGCCTGGATAAATTTCTGAGGCTGGCTTTGAACTTATGATCCTCCTTCCTCGGCCTCCAGAGTCACTAGAGTTACCACACCCAGCTATGCTTTTTTTTTTTTTTTTTTTTTTTTTTTTTTTTTTTTTTTTTTTTTTAATGTTGGAAATGAACACAGAGCCAGGGCATTGTGCGTGTGCTCGGCAAGTGTTCTACCACTAAGCTAACCAGCATATACTTTCTATTGATGATATTTTCTAAAGTGAAATTAAATGTTATAATATACCTTGCTTTTTTTGCATTGAGCATAGCATTGACAGCTTTATATCAAGATTTATGATTCTGAGCTGGGCATAGTGGCACACGTCTGTAATGCCAGCTACTCAGAAGTCTGAGGCAGGAGGATTGCAAATTCAAGTCCAATCTGGGCACTTTAGCAAGACCTTGTCTCAAAATAAATTAAATAATAGCTCAGAGATAGAGCATTTGACTAGTATGTGCAAGGCCCTGGGTTCAATTCCCAGTATTGAAAAAATAAACTATGGTACTGTCCTCTTTTACTGAGCAATCTCTCCATACCTCATTTCCCCTGTTATTGTCAATATGAAAAGTTAGTCTATGCATGTCAGTTACCTGGCTGGCACAAAGTAGGTGCTCAAATTCTAATGATTAAAGTCATGATGAGCTCTTACTAGTCAATACACAGGCGAATCAACACGGAAGGAGGTATTTTTGTGGTTGCTGTTGGTTTCTTTTAATTTAATGTGATTTTCTAATGCAACTAAAACCTACTGCCTTGATACCTCCTGCCAGTTCTCTCTTGGTGTTTTGCTTTGAGGGTTTGGCTGTTGTGGGCTCAAAGAGAAAAGAGAAAAAATAGACAGCTGGGAATGAATGTTTAAGGAGTTGTCTAATGAGGCTCAGAGATGCAAACAGAAAATGGAAAACAAGCGAACTCCCAAGAACAAATCTGACAACAGGAGATCAAGTATGAAGGCCTTTGCTGAATCCATACATCCCTCGAGGTCTCTCCCTGTGACTAGATGAGGTCTGCTTAGAGCCCATTACCTAGTAAGACTTTAATGAGAAGCTCTCTCTCACAGAGCTCAGTTACCAACCTCGAATCATATGGACATGCTAATTTTTGTTCAGAATTTTTTTGCTTTTATTGGTGCATTATATAGTTGTATATAATAGTTGGGTTCCTTTTGACATAATCAGACATGCATGAATTTAATTTACTCCATTTCAGTAAATGAATGCCACCCTTTCCCTCCCCACCCCACTACCCATTTCTCTTCTCTACTGATCTACCTTCCACTCATTTATATATTTTTTAATTGGTGCTTTATAGATATACATAAAGGCAGAATTCACTGTGGTACATTTATTCATGCACATAGCATAATTCTGTCAAATTCATTCTGCATTCACTCCCTTTCCCAGCCCTCCCCCTTTTTCTCAGTCTCCTTCTTCTGTTCTGCTGATCTTCCTTCTTATGATATCCTACCCTTCTTTTTTCCCCCCTTACTTTGCTCTGGTTTCCATATATGAGAAAGAACATTCGACCCTTGACTTTCTGAGTCTGGCTTATTTTCACTTAGCATGATGTTCTCCAGTTCCATCCATTTTCCTGCAAATGCCATCATTTCATTCTTCTTTACAGCTGAGTAAAACTCCATTGTGTATCTCTACCACATTTTCTTAACCCATTCATCTGTTGATGGGCACCTGGGCTGGTTCCATATCTTGGCTATTGTGTATTGTGCTGTTATAAATGTTGAAACATTAATGTGTCTGAATCATTACAGTATGCTGATTTTAAATCTTTTGGATCTGTGCTGAGGTATGGGATAGCTGGGTCATATGGCGGTACCCTTCCTAGTTTTTAGAGGAACTGCTTTCCAGAGTTGTACTAATTTATAGTCCCGCCGACAATATGTGAGTATACATTCCACCCCCATATCCTCGCCACTATTTATTATTATTTGTGTTCTTTTTTCATATTTTTAGTTATAGATGGACACAATACCTTTGTTTTATTTATTTATTTTTATGTGGTGTTGAGGATTGAACCCAGTGCCTCACACGTGCTAGGCAAGCGCTCTACCACTGAGCCACAACCCCAGCCCGATTGTGTTCTTGATAATTGCCCTTCTGACAGGAGTGAAATGAAATCTCAGCGTAGTGTTGATTTGCATTTTCCTGATTGCTGGAGATGTTGACTATTTTCTTTTTCATATATTTGTTGGCCGTTTGTGCTTCTTTTGGGAAATGTCTGTTTAGTTCTTTTGCTCATTTATTGATTGGGTTGTTTGTTTATTTGTTTTGTTTGGTTTTGTTTTTAGTTCTTTGCATATTCTGGATATTAATCCTCTGTCAGAAAAGTAGCTGGTCGAGATCTCCTCCCAGGGTATAGTCTCTTTTCATGCTCTTGTTTCCTTTGCTGTGTAGCTTTTTATTATTTTTGTTGTTGTTTGTTGTTTGGTTTGGTTTGGTTTGTTTTTTGTACGAGGGATTGAAAAGATCTTGCTAAGTTGCTTAGCGTCTTGCTGAGTTGTTGAGGCTGACCTTGAACTTGTGATCCTCCTGCCTCAGCCTCCCAAGTCACAGGAATTACAGGCATGCATCAGCATGCCCAGCTATGTACAGAAGGTTTTTAATTTGATGCGGTCCCACTTATTGATTCTCAGTTTTATTTCTTGCACTTTAGGGACCCCCTTGTTAAGGAAGTCAGTACCTGCACCAATATGATGGAGTGTTGACCCTGTTTTCGTCTGACATTCTAATTTTTTATTAAGTCACGAGAGTCCTCTACTGCTTAATCGATTGCTAAATTACTCTTTGTTCCAATAGCAAAGATTGCAAATTGAAACCTCTATTTTTTAAGTGCCAAGTGAGGTTCCCAACATTAAAATGGGCAAGGATTCTGGATGATTCCATGTAGAAAATGGATTTAACATCTTCTGTAATTTCTTCTTGCCTCTGCTGAAACTAAACCACAAACTCAGAATCCTTCAAAAGGAGAGTTTTATTCAACAAACTTTTATTGAGCACTGACTATGCCCCAGGTCCTCTCCTAGGTACATGGGATATGAGTGAAGGGGGAAAAAGAAAGAAAGAAAAGAAACATGGGGGAAAAACTTGGGGTTTCTACTGCCATGGTCTGAACTTCAAATATGCCAGGGAGACTACAGTTCCTGATGATGTGTTTTCAGCAAAATGACCTTTCTGTGGCATACATAGTAATTTAATGAAAGTAATCATTCCTCATGCCTATTTAACCACTGTGCTTTGCCTAATGATCCCTGAGTTAGTAGCAGTTTTATGTCTTTATTTCTAATATTGAATTAGAACCAGCTCACAGCTCCACATATCAGGATTAGAAGGGAGTCTGGTGTCCATCTCTGAGGGTTCTCTCTCTGCCTTGGCATGGCAGGAATCCAGAGAGGACCTTAGAATTGAGGAAGGAGGTCTGTTAGGCTTCTAGTAGGACGGGTTCTGATTCCTCAGCCCAGGTTTTTCCAGGGCTCCTGTGTTCCAAATGACTACTTGGTGTCTTTCCCAGAAACAAGTCACCAAGTCACACACTACAGGTGTGATCAAAATAATTAACCATCAGCATAGCATAGCGTTCTCTCACTCCCTCTCTGTTTCTCTCTCTCTCTCTCTCTCTCTCTCTCTCTCTCTCTCTCTCTCTCTCTCTCTCTCTCTCTCTCTCGCTCACTCGCTCTCTTTTTGATAGTACTGGGATTCAACCTAGGGGAACTTTACCACCGAGCTACATCCCTAGCCCTTTTATTTTATTTTCATACCAATGACTTTTTTCAAATTTGAGGTGCAGGGGCCATGCTAATCTTCTCTGTACCATTCTAATTTTTAATATAGCTGCTGCTAAAGTAAACACTTATTTTTAAATTTTAAGATAGGATCTCACTAGGCTGTTGAGGGTTTCACTAAGTTGCAGAGATGGGCCTCGAACTTTCAATCCTCCTGCCTCAGTCTCCCAAGTTGCTAGGATGACAGGCGTGCACTACCACACCCCGCTAGGTCCCAGCTCTTGATGGAACAGTGTCAGTGACACGTTATATGAAGAGCAGGTGGGATGGGATATGGAGTCACGTGGTCCTTTCTGGAAACTACAAACTGCCACAAACTGAATTTAGACCAACTAGATCTAATAATTAGGGAGAACCAGAAGCACTGGAGAGAAAGAATAAAATGAACAACAACTGATCCGCAAAGGAAGAAAAAAAAAAAAAAACTTCAGGGGAGACAGACTCCTCCCCACCTACCTCAGTATTGAGGATTGAACCCAGGACCTTGGGCTTACTAGGCAAGCACTCTGTCATTGAGCCATAGCCCCACTTCTTTGTACTTATTGAGACAGGGGGCTAGGTTGCCCAGGCTGACCTTGAATTCTAACTCCCACTCCATTCCCCCACTCCTACTGGGGACAGAACCCAGGGACATTCCACAATTAAACTACATCCCCATCCCCATCCTGTTCCCCTCCCGTTTTGTTTGTTTGTTTTGTTTTGTTTTGTTGGGTACTGAGGTTGAGACCAAGGGTGCTTTACTACTGAGCCACATCTCCAATGCTTTATATATATATTTTATTTTATTTTATTTTATTTTATTTTATTTTATTTTATTTTGATCTTTCTAGATTGCTTAGGGCCTCACTGAGTTGCAGAGGCTGGCCTCAAACTTTCAATTCTACCTCAGCCTCCCAAGTATCCTGGGATTACTGGTGTGCACAATTGAGCCCTACCCCAGTCTTTTTTATTTTTTATTTTGAGATAGGGTCTTGCTAAATTGCTAAAATTCTCAGGCTGGTCTCAAACTTACTATCCTCCTTCCTCAGCCTCCCCAGTAGCTGGGGATTATGGATGTGTGCCACCATGTCCAGTTCAGATTTTATTTTGTTTTGTTTTTTAATACTAGGGATCAAACCCAGGGGTGCTTTACCACTACGCTACATCCCCAGCCTTTTTTTTTTTTTTTTTTCCTTTCAGTTTTTATTTTGAGTCAGGGTCTCTCTAAACTGGTAAGGCTAACTTTGAACTTGTGGATCCTTCTGCCTCAGCCTTCCAAGTTTCTGGAATTGAGGTGTGCGCATCCTCCCCAGCACTTTCTAAAAATTATTTTTAGGGGCTGGGGTTGTGATTTAGTGGTAGAACTCTTGCCTAGCATGTATAAGGCACTGGGTTCCATCCTCAGCACCACATAAAAGTACATAAATAAAATAAAGGTATTGTGTCCATCTACAACTAAAAAATTTTTTTGAATTATTTTTATTTTTAGATGGGCTCTCTCTAAATAGCCCAGGTGACCTCAAACTTGTGGTCCTCCTGCCTCAGCCTCCCTAGTAGTTGGGATTGCAGGCATGCACCACTGGACCTGGTCAGGTCACTATCTCTGCAAGCTTCATTTCCCTGTTCTGTAAAATGTGAGTTATGGTAGTTGTCTGCCAGTATAGGAGCGAGGGTTAGATGAAACCTCTTACTGAAAGCACTCTGCATTACGTCCAGCACCAGGAACCTTGAGCAAATTTCAGCTTGTATTACAATTATTCTTTAAAAAAAAAAAAAAAAAAAAAAAAAAAAAAAAAAAAACTCAACACGAGGGTGAGTGTAAATTCTCACAGACACAAGAGCCCATCAGCCTCAAGTGAACATTTTTTCCCCCAGATTAACTGACACTCTGATTGAGGTCTTGTTTTGCTGCAGAGCAGAAAATAAAATCTTCGTTCTAGGTTTTCTCAGTCATTTCAGGTTTCAGCTCAGTCTTACTTTACCGGGGAGTGGTTAAGGGTCGCGACACAGAAGTGGCAGGTCCAGCGGACATCCAGTGTCCTGAAAGGGTCTCTCCTCCACTTTGGCACTTACCAAGAGAGACATGTCCCCCCACCCCACCCCATCCCCACCTCTGTGCACTGTACCACCACTGCCCTGAAAGATACAGGCACATTTTCTCTGGGAAGGAGCTCACTGTACTCATCTTAGAACAGACAATAGATGTGGAAAAATAATCTTAGAGAAATGCCAGCTTGGCGGACATTGAATCGCCTACCTGTGATCCCAGCGACTTGGGATTTAAAAAAAAAAAAAAAAAAAGGAAAACAATTCCATAGTTCATAAAAAGTCTCATCTGTTAGTTTTCTCTACTTCTCAATTGAATCAGGTAGAATTTTCCATAACCGTCATCAATACACACTTACAACTTCATCTTTGGCTCTTTTTAAACTTGAGTCTGTTTCCTGCAAACATTTTCATGTATGAATCCAGACAATGAACTTACCAATTTTAACAGCTGCTTATTATTTTTAGACTGAGCTTGGTAACAGAATTCCCCAACCTGGATTTCATGAAAGCCTAGTTCCAGGGGATATTAATAGATGTCAGCAATAAAAAAAAAGTTCTTATAAATTTTTATATTCATATTATACATAGAAATATGCATTTGTAATAAGTTTGGGAAATATGCATTTGTAATAAGTTTGTGAGGGACTACACTCTCCTCACAGCCACATGACCATTCGCAGAAACTGGATCTATATGAGTTAAGAACATTTCTTCCTTATTTTGACATGCATCTATCTGCTTACAGACAAGCTTATTTTTTTTTTTTTTCTCTCTCTTCCCTTTTTTTCACTGCCCTACAGTCCAACAGAAGATGTATTTAGCCTGTCATCCCAGCAGCTCAGGAGGCTGAGGCAAGAGGATCACAAGTTCAAGGCCAGCCTCACTGACTTAGCAAGGCCCTAAGTAACTTAACTCAAACTTGTCCCAAAATAAAAAATAAAAAAGGCTGCAGATGTAGCTCAGTGGTTGAACCCCTCTGGATTTAATTCCTGGTACAGAAAAAAACAAACAAACAAACCCAAAAACAAAAAGATGTGTTCCCATAAACTAACCTTATATTTCATATTTAGCTTATAGAATATCAAAGGAGCAATGTAATTCAACTAGAAAAATGTTTGGGGTCCTTTAACTGGGGCAAAGCTTACCATGTTTTAAATGTATGATGGCATGGGCTTGTAGCTTTTCTCATTGGTCAAAAATGCAAGACCCATAGTGTTTTGGGGGATGGGTACTGGGAATTGAACTCAGAGGTGCTCTACCACCTGTAAGCCACATCCCCAGACTTTTTTTTCTTTTAAGACATGGTCTTACTGAGTTGCAGAGGCTGACCTCAAACTTGGAATCCTCCTGCCTCAGCCTCCTGAGCAGCTAGGATTACAGGCATGTGCCACTGCACCTCACAACCCATAGCATTCTCAGTGGTAAAGTCAAAAGCTATCAAAGAAATACTGAGTCTGAGATGGGAGACTCAAAAGAGTTTGATCCAGTCCATACACACATGGATTCAGGAATAATATTTGTCTAGGAGACATGTATCAGTACACTTGAAAAGCATGTGCACCAGTGAGGTTCAGGGAAAGTGATGCCTTTGCCCTGGTGGGTGAATAACCAAACGCCACCTGGGAACTCATGTTCTCTTAGGCTTCCTAGAAATTACAAGCAGCAGAGACTTTCTGTTGATACTAAGAGATGGGGCGGGGAGCGGGGTTTTGGTGCCAGGTGACTCATTTTTAAACAACTTCCACATTCAGCAGATGGTGATAATGCCAGTTCTTAACCAAGAGCTGAGTAAATCAGGACGATATGTTTCTATACTTCTCAGATGCTTACTTCTAAATATTATGTAAAACCACATCTTCAAGGTCCTCTCTCTGCACTGAGTGATGGAGACCCAGCAAAACTCCTGCCTCTGGAGACCATCTTGCCCTCCTGTTGGAATGCTAGAATGGACCTTATGGACTGGACATGAGAAAAGATCCAGATATCAGGCACTGAAACCATCTGTCCCCAGACAATACCTATGGTGGACATTTTCTGTCTTCATTTCTTGCAAGAATGCAGCCATATTGGGCTGGGGTTGTGACTCAGTGGTAGAGTGCTTGCCTAGCATGTGTGAGGCACTGGGTTCGATTCTCAGCACCACATATAAATAAGTAAAAAAAGGTCCATTGACAATTTAAAAAAAATTTAAAGACTGTAGCCATATTGAAAGGACCTACAAGTCTTCATCAGATTCCCATGTACTCTAGACAAATTAAATTACAAAACCTTAGAACTTATGGGAGAGAGAGAACTTGAAATTCATTGAGACTAGGGCGAGAGAACTCTCTTTTCAACCAACATTTCAGGCACCTCCTTCCATGATACACAGCTGATGTTGAGTGGCTGCTCAGGAAGGGAATATATTTCCCAGCTCGCTTGCATCTATGCAAGACTATATGACCAGTGTGGGCCAAAGGGACATGAACAGAAGCGTCACTCCTGGGTCAAGACGGTTTAGAAGATGGGGTGCCATTTCTTCTGTTCTTTCCCTCCTGGATACAGAGGTCTCCAAGGCCCTAAGGGACGGCAGAGCTATGAGATGAGACAAGCCTGGATCCCTGAATCACCACATGGAGGAAAACCAACAGGAACATCTTCAGATTGCTGCATGAATAGGAAGTGCAGTTGGCTCTCTATCCATGGGTTTCACATCTGTAGATTTGACCAACCGTGGACAAAAATATTTGAGAAAAAAATTGTGTTTATACTGAATACACACAGACTTTTAAATTGTCATTCTTCCCTTAACAATACAGTGTCATAGCTGGGCCTGCAATTCCAGTGTTGCAGGAGGACTATAGGTTCAAGACCAGCCTCAGCAACTTAGCAAGGCCCTGTCTCAAAATAATAAGAAGTGCTGGGGTTGTTGCTCTGTGTGTCAAAGTACCCCTGGGTTCAATCCCCAGTCCTGAAAAGAAAAAGGAAAATAATAGAGTATCACAATATTTACATATTTTACATTATTTTAGGTAGTTGAAGTAATTTATAGATAAAGTATATAGGAGGATGTGTAGAAGTGATATACAAATAGTAGATTATTTAAGACATGAGCACCTGAGGATTTTTAGGGGAAGTTGTAGAACCAGCGTCATGTGGGTAACAAGGAATAACTGTAATTATGATGCTATTAAACCACTGGGTTTCACTTCCCTAATAATGCAGAGGTTAACTCTTCTCTATCTCCATGTAATGTTTGAATTCTCTACAAAACTCCTCATAGGGAGATTGACAGGAATGACTAGGGGCAGTTTGCATAAAGGGCAAGTTCATATTGGTGTCAGGCAAACTGCAACGTGAATTCCATTTGCAATACACAACCATCTATGTGCTCTTGGGTGAGTCAGTTAACTTCTCTTCTCTGGGCCTTGGTTTCCTCATCTGTAAAATGTGTATATTCACAGTACTGTGTCATAGTTGTTGAGAGATGGAAAGAGATGGATACATGTGCTGCAGTTAAGTATTCAAGAAATGGAGGCTTCTGTTCTTACCGGCATCATCCAATCTAGGCTGGTGATATAAAGGAGTTTGAATCTCAGGTTTTCAGTAATTCAGTCACTTTTCAGATGGCCAAAGGAACTTAGGGTAGCAGGGACTCACCTAATGATGTTCTGCACCTTGGAAAAGAAGGACGGGAATAGTGAAAATGGAAATACAAATCCTTGCAAAATCAGGCACCAAGAACCCAGAGAGTACAAGTGTCAAGGTCTCCAGACACTAACATGCACCTCGGCAATGCTCAGGGTCCTTCAGAACTGTGGACACCAAGGTGAGGGCATGTGGGATGTGAGTGGATTGGGCGCACTCAGCTTAGCGTAGTTCTCTGGGTCTCAGGAAAGGGGTGCTCTCCTAGGATCTCTAAGGAAACCCTAGACTGACAAGGAGAAGAGGAAGCATCAGCACCAGGAGAAGGCTTGGGAGGAACGCTGCCCAAAGATAGCACAGAATAGCTGAGCAGTGTGGCACAAGCCTGTCATCCCAGTGGCTCGGAAGGCTGAGGCAGGAGGATCGTGAGTTCAAAGCCAACCTAAGCAACTTAGCGAGGCCCTAAGCAACTTACCAAGACCCTGCCTCAAAATAAGACATAAAAAGAACTGGGGATGTAGCTCAGTGGTTAAGCACCCCTGGGTTCAATCCCGGGTACAAAAAATATAAAATAAAATAAAAGCGCAGGAGGGAGATGGAGAGGAACAAGGATAGGACAGATGGCCCAGAGTCCACGTTCCCCGAGAGAATCCGTAGCAGCTTCCTGCCTCCCTTCCTCTATCTGCCCCTCCAGCTCTGGCTTGGGGCCCTTTCTCCTCTTAACAGAAGTCCAGGGTCCTAAACAGACTTCCTTTCTCCTTCCTTCCCTTTTTATTCTTTTTCCCCAGTTCTAGGGGATGGAATCCATGACCTTGTGCATGCTAGGTAAGCACTCCACCACTGCCCTTTTAAATATTTTAGTTGTTAATGGACCTTTATTTCATTTATTTGTATGTGGTGCTGAGAATCCAACCCAGTGCCTCACACATGTTAGGCAAGCGCTCCGCCACTGAACCACCACCCCAGCACCCATGGCCCTATATAAATTTTGAGCCAGGCTTTCACTAAGTTGTTCCACTGGCCTTGAACTTGGGATCCACCTGCCTTCGCCTCCTGTGTGCCACTGCACCAGGCTCCTGTGCCAACTTTCTACCGACCCCTCTGCCATTCACCGCAAAAGTCAGGGAAGTCCTCATTTGGCCTTAGGAATCTGAAAGACAATACCACCCTCCCTTCCTTCACCCAGACGTTGAGACTGGAAAAGCAAAAGCAGATGTTTGATCCAAAACTGCTCCAGAGACGAGAATAACCTCGTCTCTCCCACCCTTAAGGACAGCATCGGGAAAAGTGGTCAATCCAGCTGTACTCTGATGCCCCGTTTCCAACATTCCTGGAGCCGAGCCGGGAATCTGCACTCTGCAGCTACTTCAGACCCCCACTCTGAAGAGAAGGGAGTGAAGAAAAGAGAAACAGATGCAGGCGCGCCCGTTCAGCCCCTTGGGCATGCACGCTAGCGAGGCTGCTGGCTGGTCTGCCTTTGCCTTCCGGTTTTCTTTTTCTCATGCATTTATTTTGCTGCTGCTGTTTGCCTCACAACAACAGGGGAACATTCTGGGACTGTGTCAGGAGATGCTCTTATTGTGTGGACATCACAGGGGGCACTGACACACACCTAGATGGCATAGGCCAGTCGCTCAGCGTGGCCTCCATGTAACCAAGAGGCACAGTAAGCAGGAGATGTACAAGACTGCTGCTGGATAGCCCAATAGAGTGCTTTACAGTCAACTTATTTTAATTTTTTCTTATTTTTTGCTATTGCGGGTTGATCCTAGGTGCACTTTGTCACTAAGCAACATCCCCAACCCTTTTTAGTTTTATTCATTTGGGGACAGGTTCTTGCTGTGTTGCTGAGGGCCTTGCCAAGTTGTTGAGGCTGGCCTTCAACTTGCAATCCTCCTGCCTCAGCCTCCTGAGTGGCTGGGATGACAGGTGTGCACCACGGTACCCAACTTCAACTTGTTTCTGTAAGTAGAAGGAGTACATTCTAAAATAATGATGAAAAGTATCATAGAGCAGATTCATAAACCAGTGACATAGTTGGTTCACACATTTTAATAAATGTCAGTCATTTATTATTATTATTATCAAGCCTTAATCTATTGTACATAATTGGATGTGCTACACTTTTGTACTAGTAAGTTTGCATACACCAGCATCACCAAAACCATGTGAATGATGTTTTGCTATCATTGATGTCACGATCTTATGAGATGGCCTTTACTTATTTATTTATTTTTACAGGGCTAGGGAGCAAGCCCAGAACTTCCACATACTAGACAAGGGCTTTACCACTGAGCTATGCCCCCAGCTCAAACCCAAGCCACTGTTTTATATGAGGTCCATCGTGACCAATGTGTTATTAGGTAGTCTGTGGCTTACTGTCAGTGCATCCGACATCTTTTTCCTTCCTCGGGGTAAAAGCGTTCCGATTTTTCTCTGGTAAGCACCCCTCTCTGTCCACATCATTCCTTCAAGACAGACTACACAAACTCACCATTGCAGAGGTGAACACCAGACTGAGCCTGGTGAGTTAAGAGTCTTAGTCCCTGTTGTAGAGAGGAAAACTGACCGCGGGCAGCCGGGCCAACGGGAGTCTGCCCTGGGGCATTGGAAAAGACACCACAGGGCCTCCTTAAGTTGATGGGATGTCAGTCTGGAGCTTCTGCCTGACCTGGCACCAGCCCCGAGGGGAGAAGCCCAAGGGATGAAGAGAGCCGGTCTTCATCATGGCTGTTGGACTTGGCTTTGTCTTAAAGCCAGGAGAATTCTGACTCGTACCGTACCCCAGTGTTCACAAACCTTTTGTTCTCAGGATTCCTCTGCACTCCCAGAGTTTTATCTATGACCCCTAAAGGCATTAGTTACTGTCATTATTTTTTTTTAAATTTTTTTAGATGTTGGATAGACCTCTATTTTATTCATTTATTTATATGCGGTGCTGAGAATCGAACCCAGTGCCTCACACATGCTAGGCAAGTGCTCTACCACTGAGCCACCACCCCGGCCCAGTTACTGGCATTATTTTGTGGTGCTGGGAATTGAACCCAGGGACCCATGCACACAAGGCACGAAAGGCAGGCCCTCTCCCACTCAGTCACACCCCCAGCCCTTTGCCCATTACTTTTATTGATATTTATGATACCAAAAATAAAAAACAGTGTCCTCAAAACAGTTACACATTAAAACTAATAAATCCAGTGTATGTTAATAGAAACACCACTTTATGAAAAAATACCTGTTTTTTTCCTAAATAACATATTCAGATTTATGGTACTGTTTTATGTTTCTCAATTCTCTTACAATGGCTGACTTAATTGAAAATAGATGAATTCCCATTTACTGCTCTGTCTCACTATATTGCCAAATGCCATTTTGGTTATGTGAAGATAATCCTGCCTCACAGAGATATGTGCAGCTGGAAAAGAGAATGTTCAGAGTTGCGGATATTCTTTTATGATACTATGCCAAAACTTGACAAGTGGTAACTGCTTTTTATTTATCTGTCTATTGTGCTGGGTATAGAATGAGGGACACTTTACCCGTGTCCCTGAGCCACATCTCAGCCCTTTTTATTCCTTTGAGACAGTTGCTGAGGTTGGCCTGGAACTTGTGATCCTCCTGCCTCAGGCTCCAAGTTCCTGGGATTACAGATGTGCATCAGTGCACCTGGCAGGTAGCTTCTCTTTACTCTGGCAGCATTGGGGATTGAGCCCAAGGTACTGTGTGTGCTAGGCAAGGGCTCTGCCATGAGTTACACCTCCAGCCTCACCAAGTGATTGTTTGTTTGTTTGTTTGTTTTAGGGGGGCGGGTGCTGGGGATCAAACCCAGGGCCTTGTGCTTGCAAGGCAAGCACTCTACTGACTGAGCTATCTCCCCAGCCCCAGTGATTGTTTTCTAAAGGTCAGTTACAACCTGGGATCTGAAACTACTAAAGATGAGCTTTTCCCGGGGCTTGCGGCTAGAGCACTTGCTAAGCATCTGCAAGACCCTGGGTTTGATCCCCAGCACCAAAAGAAAGGAAGCGAAGAAAAGTGAACATTTCATATTCGATACGCTCATGAAAAAGTGAAAGTGACGATGCCTTCACATTAGTATGAATATCGTTTGGAACTTGCGGACCCCCTGAAAGAATTCAAGGCACCTGCAGAGGTCTTTGGATGGCAATTAGGGATCCTCAAGGACTCTGACTTTCTCTCTGCATTTTTCCAATTTAAAGAAAGATCTGATTTGGCTCATTCAGCCACCAAATAAGATCATCTCTATTGATTATTCAACCAATACTACTGAATGCTGTCTGTGCTCCAGGCTCTTTGCTCCGAGTGGAGCTGGGGGTACAGTGGCCAGCAACCTGACTCCTCAGTCAGTTCCGGCCTAGTGGGGAAACAGACGCTAATTAACACTCATTAATAGAGGTTTATAAAGTGGGGCAAGTGTGGGAAGGAAAACTACCAAGTGTATCCCATCAAGCAGTGCTAAGGGATTGGGTCTTTACCAAAGCGTCTTCTAGACCAAGATTAAAAGGATGCATAGTTATTTGCTAGGCCAGTGGAGTGGGGGTGGGGAGAGAAGGAGGCTGTAGCTTATTCTAGGCAGAGGCCAGTGTCTTAAGGAGGGAAATGGTTGTGAAGAATGGGACTGGGCAGGTGCCTAGGAGCCATCGGATGGGTACCCGCAGAAGGTCACCTCATGGGCTGCCAGCTGATCCCGGGTTTTAGTCAGCTTTGTGTCACTGTGATCCAAAGACCCAATGAGAACAATTTAGAGGAGAAAGGGTTCATTCTGGATTATGGTTTCAGAGCTCTCAGTTCATGGATGGCCAGCCCCACAGCTCTGGGCCTGAGGCGTGGCAGAACGTGGTGACGGAAGGTGTGGTGGGGGAGAGCAGCTCAGGACATGGCAGTCAGGAAGCAGAGAGAGCTCTGCTCACCAGGGACAAAATATAAACCCCAAAGGGAGGCCCCCAGGGACCTCCCTCCTCTAGCCACACCCTACCTGCCCACAGTTCCCACCCGGTTACTTTATGCAAGTGGATTCGTCCACCGATTAGGTTATAGCTCTTATAATAATCATTTCACCTCTGAACATTCTTGCGTTGTCTCACACCTGAGCTTTTGAATGACACCTCATATCCAACTATAACACCCAGAGTGACTCCCTTTGAGTCAGGGGCCCATCCTTGATCCAGTCAGCTAGAGCCACAGAGGCAGGGTTATCTGGCACACGCATAAGGGACCTTTCCAAAGGGATCGTGCGTACGGCCGGCACCACTAGAGAAATTGTGAACTCCTCTTTAAGTCGGAGCCCACCTCCCCTTGTCTCAGGGTTGCCAAGCCTTGAAGATCTTTTGCGTTTGCTGGTTTGTCAGTGCTTGATTTCCCACAGGGGTGTTGTTGAATGGGGCTCCTGAGAGGGACATGCTGCGAAGATTAGCAGCAGGGTGTTGGTGAGGAGTGCTCTTGGGGACAGCATTTGTGGAAGGGAAGGAACGAGAGCAGGACTGGACCCACACAGAAGTCCGTCTGCAAGGTAGTCATCAGAGTCTCAGCCAGTCCCACTGTCCACTCTGAGGCTGCACTGGTCCTCCCAGATTGCCCCAAACTGGAGCAAGGGGGTCAATCTTTAAGCAGCTACATCCGTCTGGCGTTGGATATAGGCTGCAGGAAGGGAGCGTGGCCTGGGGCCAGGCAGTCTTCTCCAGCTAACATAGTCCCCAGAGCAAGTCAGCCACAGAGGCTGTCTTCCAGCCTCACTCCTGGCACTTAAAAATTGATCCTTTCCTTAAGGAGGATCTGAGGGGTGCATCACCCAAGCATCCCTGAATCCACTGGACAAGAACCAAGTGGTGTCCTTGAAGGTAGCCAGGGAGTCAGTGGGTCTGAGTTCTGATCCTGCTTATCTATCAATCAAACATGCCTGAAAACATGTGGTTGGTGAACTGGGTCCTCCCTGCCCATCTTTCATTGTCTCGCTCCCTGAATCTCCTCATCAGGGTAGGTCTTCATCCATTCTCTCAGCCCTCCGAGCTCACTCCTACCTGGGGTCTTTGCACAGTCTGCAAGAATTATATGTGTGCTTGACGAGGACGTACGTGTCATGAGTGTGGGGACTTTTCATTACTCACCTGTGTATCTTCAGGACCTGGATCATTATTGTCCTAAAAAACATGCTGAAAAATGAATGAATGAGCATCAGGTAGAGTGGGTGTATTGGCTTTCTGGGGTTGCCATAGAGATGGACCACAGATGGAGGGGCTTAACCAACAGGAACGTGCTTCGTCCCTGTTCCAGAGGCTGGAATTCCGATTCGAGGCGACAGCAAGGTCGTTTTCTCCCGAATCTCCTCTCCTTGGCTTGTAGACAGTTATCTTCTCCCTGTGTCTTCACAGGATCTTTCATTTGTATCTGTATCCAGATTTCTTCTTGTTGTAAGGACACCAGTCATAATGGACTAGGTCCCACCCTAATGGCTTCATCTTAACTTTGTTACCTCTTTAAAGACTCTATTTCCAAATACAGTTGCATTCTGAGCTCCCGGGTTAGAACCTTGATATGAATTACAGGGATGAAACGCAACCAAGAACTTCATAAAGGCTGTATCAAACTCCTCTCTCTCTCTCTCTCTCTCTCTCTCTCTCTCTCTCTCTCTCTCTCTCTCTCTCTCAGGAGCATAGCTTCATGGCACTGAAGAAGGGATATCAGAACAATAGCGACTCTTTGTGGGGTCCTTACAATGACAGGATGACATTCTAGGCATTTTACCTTCTGCATTGTGGGCATTATCTAATCTTTCCTCCCAACAATCTGTTGAGGGTAGAGACAGACTCAGAGATGTTAAGGTCTTGCCCAAGGCCACACAACAGAGGTGGATAAGTTAGAACTTGAACCCACATCCCCTGACTCTAAATCTGCCCTATTCACCCTTTCTAGAGTGCCTCTCATTTATCTTCTCAGCTTCTTAATCTCATGGTTTGAGATACTCATGACCTGCATCGACACAGCCATAATTAGCTTAATTACCTAGCATTTTGCGTTGCTCTCTGTAAGTCACCTATAGCCCTCTCCAAGGAGAAGAGAAACCATCCAGGAAAATTGCAGAGGCCCAATGTTGTCAGCATTCAGTACAGAGAAGCAACATTTTCTTGTTCCCAGTGTTGTTGGAGTGAAGAGCTCTGATCCCCTCCCTGAAACTTAAACTGAAATCCAAAACTTCCTTCACTCTCGGCTTTATTAGCTTGGAAGAGGCCCAGGATAAAATTAACCAATCAAAGAGTCTGAGAAAAACTGCAACCAATTACCCTGAAAAATATGCTAAGCCCGAACAGATTTATTCAGCTTGGCGTGGTGGGTGGCTTCACGGGACAGAAGCCAAGATTTATCATCTGCTTGGCTTTGCCTTTGATTATTCATTGATGACTTTCTCACCATAAGCCAATACAGTCTCCCGTCTCAGAAAGAGGGAGGGGGGATGCAAAACACCACATTGACTGATTCATTCCAAGCAGAATGTTTTTAAGAGAGCCAGACTTGTGTTATCAATGCCTAGTCCCTGTTTTTCTTTCTGAATTCACAGCAGGAGATTAATGAAAACTTTAGTGATAGGTGGACGGGTGTGGGTGGAATGTTCTCATTCCCCCCCCCCCCCGGCCGTATATCCAAATTCCTGTTTCTCCACTGCCTCTTGTCATCACAGGCCATGCTAGATGTTTTCCCAGATTATTTCAATCTGTTGGCACAGAACCTTGTAGGTAGATTCTGCTTCCCCCATTGTACAGACGAGGAAACCGAGCCTCTAGAACCGTGTTGCCTAATACAGAAGCCACTAACCATAGGTAGCTCTTTGGGGAGTGGGGCATACCAGGGATTGAACTTAGGGGCACTTGACCACTGAGCCACATCCCAGCCCTTTATTTAGAGACAGGGTCTCACTGAGTTGCTTAGCACCTTGCCGTTGCTGAAGCTGGCTTTGAACTCCCGATCCTCCTGCCTCAGCCTCCCAAGCCGCTGGGATGACAGGCGTGCGCCATGGTGCCTGGCTTCATAGGTAGCTCTTTAAACTTACATTAAAATTAAAAGTCAGTTTTTTAGTCACCGCGGCTACATTTCAAGTGTTCAACAGCCACCTATGACTCGTGGCTGCCATATTGAACAGTACAGATGTAGAACATTTCCACCATCCAGAAAGTTTTATTGGATATGCTGCCTCAGAGTCTAGAGGCTGAGACTTGCTATTTACTTAAGCAAAGATCAATGCAAATCTCTCTCTCTCCCCCTTTCCCTCTCTCTCTCCCTCCCTCCCTCCCTCCCTCCCTCCTTTCTTTCTTTCTTTCTTTCTTTCTTTCTTTCTTTCTTTCTTTCTTTCTTTCTTTCTTTCTCTTTCTCTCCCCCCCCCCGCTCTATCTATTATACCACACCCCTCAGTATCACTGGTATTCCTAGTGAAAGACTTTCAGCTACTGGGAGAAGTAACCTTGACCCTTATTTCTATGGTATTCCCATGCAATCTTGTAGGAATGCTCTTCTACTTACAACGGGGTTATTTCCCCTAACCCTGTCATAAGTTGAAAATATCATAAGTAAAAAATGTGTGTGATACCCCGAATCCCCCAAACATTGTAGCTTATCAGTACAGCACGCCATAGCACCTTGGTGTCTTTCCCCTGTGATCACAAGACTGCCCAGCCTCTCCAGAAAGAGTGTCCCACCCATCTGATTAGCCCAGGAAAAGATCAGAATTCAGAAAAGTTGGCTCCTGCTGAATGGTGTAGCCCTTTCACACCATGGTGTCATTTAAAAAAAATCCTAACTTGAGCCATCATGAGCTGGGGCCGTGGGTATTTCTGATGAACAAGAAATTTCTTTCACCCTAAAAGTCATGTTGGAAAATGCTCAGGAATGACCAGCAGGTGGGGTGCGTGGCCCATGCCTCTCAAACCTGTACCTGCTCAGAGGTGCTCATAGAAGTCTGGTTAGTTGTAAGACACAGCCTCCTGGTAAAATTCGAATCATGTCTTCTCTTTTCCTTCTTTTCTCCCTGTAAGTCCTTTATCTTGTGCATCAGAAATGTTGCAGAAAAGATGTTTAAAAGCTGGAAAATATAGCCACCCTCTGATGTCCGCTCCTGTGACTTTAAATATAACCATCTTTAAATAAAGATAAAAATATAAAAATATCTATATGTCTATATGTTACTCTGAAATTTACATCTCCAAATTAAGCCCGTCTCTGGAATTTCAGCTCTCTGCCTGACACCCCAGTGCAGTGTCAAACAGGCGTTTCAAAGTGAATTTCACCAAAAAGGACCTTCCATGATCCTTCTACCAATCAGAATTGTTCTTTGCCTGGTTGCTATTTCTTTAAATTGATATAAATTGATAGATTTAAATTCCCTACAAATGTATACATTTAAAGTCCCAATTTCTATAAATAACATCAGCCTCCATAGTTACTCTGGTCCAAATCTTAGCCATTATGATTTAGTGATTCCCGTCTAGCCTCCAGAGTGCAGGCCCATGTACAATTATGGACACCTTCTTTACTTCCCCAGAAAATTCTGTTGGTTCTACCTCCATGCAAGAGGTCTTGAATCCATGTCCTGTCCCCATCTCCATAGCACGTCCCTCATCCAAGCTGTCATGCCCAACAGCAGTATCGCCGCCAACTGATCTCCATGCTTTGCTCTTCTCTGACTTATTCTCCACACAGTAGCTAGATAGGTCCCATCAAAACCAAATCAGGGACTGGGGTTCAATGGAAGATCACTTGCCTAGCCCGTGTGAGGCACTGGGTTCGATTCTCAGCACCGCATATAACTAAATAAAGGTCCATAAACAACTAAAAAATATTTTTTAAAAATAAATCAGATCAAGTTGTTCACCTTAGAATAGAATCTGAACTCCATCATGGACTATAAGATTCATCTAGGTGTAGCTCCTGCCTTTCTGTCTGATTTTACCTCTGAAGTCTCCCTTGGTTGGTTTACCAAGCCTTGTGTGACTCCTCAGATGCTCCAAGCCCTCTCCTACCCCAGGGCCTTTGCATGATCTCAAGTCTCACTTCAGAGGTCACCTCTGAGAGAGACCCCCTACCTAATGTGGTCTTCTGCTTCAAGAATATTTTTCAGAACATTGACTGTAGTTTAAATGATGCTGTTTCTTTGTTTTCCTTATTTGTTCACTTGTGAACAAATTGGTCTCCTGCAGAAGACAGTAAACTCTTGTTTCTCACTAGAATTTGGACTTGTATCTACTCTATCCAGATTTCTAGTATGTTTAAAAAGAGGGAAGACCAGGTACAGTGGCGTATGCCTGTAAATCCCAGTGGGGGGTGTTGAGGCAGAAGGATTGCAAGTTCAAAGCCAGCATCCTCTCTGATTGGACACACCCAGGCTGTACCATATTTTTACTAACCAAGTGAAGGAGGTTTCACTTTCTACTCCAGTATACACTTGGACATTATTTCAATTCAGTCTGAGGGACAAGCATCAATCCAGGCTTCTTACTCCAAGTTCACGTTGCATATTTGACAGAATTCCGTTCAGTTCACACTGAGCCCAGGCTATGTGCCCTGTTCCACCTGCAGGGAACACAGTCCCCACCCAAAGGCTCTCACCATTGGTGATCAAGAAGATCATCACCCAGCCTGATCACCCACCACGGTCAGGAGGGTTTGCCCTGAAAAACTGTGCACTCTCTAAAAAAAAAATCAAAATCTTCTGCAATCAGCAAAACCCTAGAAAATGCTCAAGTGGTAAAGAGGGAGGCAAATAATCCTTCCCAGGTAAGAGAACCAGAATCTTTAGAGCAGCAATTCCCAATGACATAAGTCCTTGGTTGCCAAGACATCTATAGGACCGTCCTGTACTTTAGTGTGTACATTCTGGCTCACACACCGAAAGTCATTCTCACTTCCTTAAAATGACACTTCTTAGTTCTGTCAAAGCCCCATTTCTTAAAATATTTTCGAAAACTTGCCTTTACTATCCTAAAATGAAATTCACAGATAGTATGATCTACCTATATATTTATACAATAAAAATTGATATGAAAGTCCTCACTGACCTACGAAGGAGAAAAAAACACTTTATAGTCCAATATATGTCCATACAAAAATGCTCAAGCTTGACAAAGAACACACAAGATGAGACTGAATTGGTCAGATGTTTATCACCTTTTTCTTGAGAGAGAGAAGGAAAAGTTTATTTTGGGCTCACAGTTTCAGAGGTTCGATCCATAGATGGCCAGCTCCGTTGCTCTGGGCCTGAGGTGAAGGAAGATATTATGGTAGAATGTGGCAACAGGAGTTAGCTGCTCAGCTCATGGTGGCCAAGAAGAAGAAGGAGGAAAGGAGAGAGAGAGAATGTAGAGAACCTCTATCTTTTTCGGGGGATACCAGGATTGAACTGAGGGACACTCGGCCACTGAGCCACATCTCCAGCCCTATTTTGTATTTTATATAGAAACAGGGTCTCAGTGAGTTGCTTAGTACCTCACTTTTGCTGAGGCTGGCTTTGAACTCTCAATCCTCCTGCCTCAGCCTCCCGAGCCACTAAGAAGCAGGTGTGCGCCACCGTACCCTGTGAGAACTTCTATTTCTGGATTTCAGAGCATATTTCTGGATTTCAGAGCAGTGAGACCATATTCAGCTGGATACTATTGACCTTTTGTTATTGTTGTTATTGCTTTTTTAAAAAATTTATCTGTTGTTGTTGTTGTTGTAGATGGACACAATTCCTTTATTTGATTTATTTATTTTTATGTGGTGCTGAGGATCAAACCCAGGGCCTCACACATGCAAGGCAAGGGCTCCACCACTGAGCTGCCACTCCAGCCCCCAGTTGACCTTCTTTATTTAAATCTGTTAGTTCAGAGTGGTGGTTAAATAGCATATTTTGCGTATCATTGGAATAGCTACGAGTGAAGACGATGCAGTCCTGTGATAGAGCAACTCCCATCCAAGGGTGCTGGTACTGCCATCCATGACACTTCCCCAAATGGCGGACAAGCCTCGGTAAACAGCCACCCTTCCATTGGCAGAGTAGGAGCCATTCTGGGAAACTCAGTGTTTGTAATTTAAATGAAGTGTGTGTGTGGGGGTTGAATCTGGGTTCAGAAAATGAAAAATAAGTTTTTCACTTATATACGTGGGGATCTGGGGGATCTCAAGGCCGTTCTTCATCCCACAAGCCTGACTCACACTGAACCCCGAAGCCATTAGGATGGGAGACTTCCCCATCTCCACCCCCACATCCTCTGCAGTCCTGTGACCACCCAGAGCACCCTTGCAAGCTAACATCCTCTGAGGACGGTGCCATCCTGTTTGAGAAATACTTCCTTGAAGTCACAAGCCTTAGGAGGACTGCAGATCTTTCAGTGGCTCTAAGGGTAACATGGCACCCGCCCTGCACTCCATCATCCATTTGGGAATCGGAGAGTTAGCAGCAGCCGAGTGGAGTGGCCTGAAAAGAGCTGGAAATCCTTTGAGCCTCAGGCAGTAGGTGAAGCGCCAGCTCTCAAGACAACACATCCTGGGGAGATAGGAGGTGAGAAGAAGAAACTAGGCTGATGAGCAGACAGAGGGGTGCTGCGAGATGCAGTGGGCATGTCAGAACAGGAAGACGAGGCACAGTCACAGGACAGTGACAGGGCAGAGAGCAGGATTCCACCCACAAGACACGGCCCCAGTTGCAAAGGAATCTCAGTCTCGGGACACGTCCAGAAATTCCTGCACACACAGAGAGATGGGTACAGGGAACAGAAGGTGCTTGTTAAGAAATTGAGCTTTGGGATCCAAGAGGCCCAAACCCCAGCTCTGCCACCAATCAGAAGTGACTTTGGACCATTGTTTGATCTTCGAGTTAGTGAAATGGGCACGAATAACAATTCCTCAGCTGGCACGGTGGCACACACCTGTAATCCCAACCACTCGGGAGGCTGAGGCAGGAGGATGGTGAGTTCAAAACCAGACTCAGCAATTAAGTGAGGCCCTAAGCAACTTAGGGAGACCCTATCTCTAAAAATAAAATATAAAAAAATATTTTAAAAGGGCTGGGGATGTGGCTCAATGGTTAAGCACCCCCGTACCAAAAAAAAAAAAAAAAAAAAAACAAAAACAAAAAAACCAAAAACCCAAATACAACAAAACCCGATTCCCATAGGTGGACTTGTGAGCATTCAGTGGTATCAAGAGCAAGGTAGTGATGGGGGGCGGGGGGGGGGACTTGTAGGCTGCTCTGGAGCAGGATCCTGTCCATCTTGTGCCCCTAAGTTCTTGACACCAAGCAGCCTCTGAGTCAAATCCAGTCTTATGAACTGATTTAGGACCTGAGGACGGTAGCCACTCTCTCTGTGATGAGTGAAAAGGAAAGACGGAACCAGTTACTGAAACTGGGGTGGAAGTGGGGCTCGGCTCCTTGGCTGGGATCTGAGATCACAGGCAGCGCTGGGCCCAAGAAGAGGAAACCAGATCACGCAGTAGCTGAACCCCTGCTCCTGGAGTCCCTGAGCAAGGACCACCCTGGTCTCTGGCCCAGGGGGCAGGGCTGAGCACCCAGGGCAGAGCCGTGAGCCCCGGGCAATGGGGAGAAGAAGCCCAAGGAGCCAGCAGGGCCTCTGGGGACCACAGGGCTCTGGGAGGAGCCCAAGGAGTGCTCCCTTTGCAAGGAAGCCTGACAGGTAGGGTGGGCCTGCCTGCTCCCCCCTGGGAACTGGGGCTGAACGGGAGCCATAGGGAGTGAGAGGAAAGCGGGCCAGCGGGCTCCTTCCCTCCCCACCCGCTCCAGACCGTCTCCTCTCCCCTTTGCGTTTTGAGCTTCAGCCACACTGGCCATTTCCTTGTTTCTCGAAATCGCGAAGCTCCCCCACCCACATCCCGCCACCTAGTCTTTGCTTGGCTGATTTCTGCTTACCCTTCGGGTCTTGGTTCAGCTATCACTTCCTCAGACAGGTTGTCCCTGAACTAGGTGGGGCGGCCTTTACTTAATCCTCTCCTTACGGCGGCGTGAGCTCTCCTTCTTAGCATGTTTCGCAATGTTGGTGGAATCATTTGTTCAGTGTCCGTGTCTCCCACTCCTGAGGGCAGACCCTAAGTCAGAGCCACTATCCCAGTCCCTGGGGTGTGTGGACCAGTGCCCGAAGCTGGGTTATCCCTCAGCACATGCTAGTGGAGAAAAAGGAAGAAGAAATTCCAGATCTCAGAACAGGGTTACTGGATTTGTTCTAAAAGATAATCAGATCCAGACGGGTGTGGTGGTGCACTTCTATAATCCCAGTGACTCAGGAGGCTGAGGCAAGAGGATCGCAAGTTCGAGGCCAGCCTCGGCAACTTAGCAAGGCCCTGAGCAACTTAGTAAGACCCTGTCTCAAAATGAAAAATGAAAAGATGGGGAATATAGTGAAGCTCCCCTGGGTTCAACCCCCCAGTATGGAAAAATAATACTAAGATAATCAGATCCATAGACAAGCTGGACTCTTTTTTTTTTTCCCCCTTCTTCTTTTTCTGTCTCCCAATATTTCCTTCAAACAAGCTCAAAGCTTAAGAAAACCTGGCCTCCGACATTCCTGACTGAATATTCATGCTGTTGCAATTTCTCACCTTATTTCAAGGCCTCGCTCACAGGAGAGATTCATGTTGTGTTCTCAGATGTGAACAGCTCTGGTAGCAAATACTTTGATTTATTTCTCCCTCCTCCCTGCCTTGGAGCAGGGTGTCATGAACCATGTCAGGCACACAGGTCTCAGTTTTGTTTTTTTTTTTCCATCTGTTGGATTCTGCTGGTGAGAAAATATGTACTGTACTCAATCCAAGGCAGAAATGAAATCCAAAAACTAGATTTCTTCCTCCTTCCTTGTGTCCCCCCTGTCACCACCAGGCAAGCCCCTGTCAAGTTAAAAAATCAGCCAAGCAAGATACCTGAGCTCCATTTTCTGGTTTGTGGGCAAGAAATCATGGTTTATTCCTAGAGAATCTTCCGTTCTTTCTTTTTCCTTCCACATAACTGCAGATGGAAAGTTCAGATTCTTCTAGGTTCCTACAGGGTACAGGTGGGAACAACTGGCCTTAGCTCTTCCTCCATCCCTCCAGCCAGGGAATTGAATTTAGAGGGACTGTACCACGAGCTATATCCCCAGCCCTGTTTATTTTCCATTTTGAGACAGGGTCTTGCTACGTTGCAGAAGCTGGCCTCAAACTTGCAAATCCTCCTGTCTCCGCCTTCCACACGCAGGCACCACCCCGCCTGGCCAGGCTAGCTCTTCTTGTGGGCTCAGAAATGGCAGAATGCCAGTGGGGCTAACATGAACTTCCCAGCGCTTTGCTTCTGACACACTTTGCTTCTGACGGCTATTGATCACTGGTAAGCATCAGGCCTTTACTCTAAGCCCAAAGCCATGCTATTAAATGCTTTACGTACGAGGTCCTGTGCAACCATCCCAACAACTATAGAACAGATAATATTATTGTCTCCATTTTACAGATGAGGAAAACTGAGGCCCACCATTTCTTTTGGTACCGGAGACTGAACCCAGGGGTGCTTAACCACTGAGCCACATCCCCAACCCTTTTTAGATTTTATTTAGAGACAGGCTTTCACTAAGTTGCTGAGGGCCTTGCTAAGTTCCCGAGGCTGGCTTTGAACTCCCTATCCTCCTGCCTTAGGCTCCCGAGTCGCTGGCAATACAGGCATGCACCACCCTGCCTGGTGAGGCCTAGCAAATTTAAGTAACTTCTCAGACTCACATAATGGGTAAATGGTGACAGGAAGAGACACACCTGTCTTTTGTCCCCCACAGTCTGGTCTCTGAGCCCCACACTTCGATGCAAGTATAATGGGTCCCTAGTGGGTATTTTGATGGCTAGGTGGTTTTAGTTGAGGTGGTAACAACAGCAGTGAGATACTTGGAGATAAATGTTCCATGGACTCCGCTGGAGTTGTTATTGTTATCATTCTACTGTGATCCCTGCTGCAGGAAAAGCATCAGCCACCCCCTAAAGAGTCTTCTCTGCTCTGGCCTCTGCCAGGGGTTTGACCACAGAGGCAGCTGTTTTTGTGATGTGAACATCTGTTTATGGAGGTGGCCACAGCCCAGTTGCTCCATTCTCCTTGGGTCAAGGGTACACCATCACATGGGCCCCAAATGAACACCCAAGTGGGATTTGAAACGCGGTCGGGAAGGTGACAAACCTCAGCTTCTATTACCAGTTCCTAGAACTAGGCTGTTTCCCCACGTAGAGTCTGTTATGATTCATGCGAAGTGAGAGCTGAGTGACAAGTCGAAGTCTTTTTTTAAATATGCCGACCTGAAGAGACCTTGAAAAAGTGGGGCTTCGCGTCTTTCTTTCTTTCTTTCTTTCTTTCTTTCTTTCTTTCTTTCTTTCTTTCTTTCTTTCTTTCTTTCTTTCTTTCTTTCTTTCTTTCTTCTTTGTTTTTTGTTTTTTTTTTCTTTTTTGGTGATGCTGGGGATCAAATCCAGGATCTTGTTCATTTTTCTTCTTTTTCGTAATATTCCTTCTTATATGTATCAAAATTCACCAAACAGCAAGTTCTGGGTTGCAAGATAGGATGTATCTTCTGCACACGTCCATACGTCTTTACCCATAGGTAAGCAAAAACAGAAACAAGAGAGCTTAAATGGGACTTTGGGGGTGGGGGGTGGGGATTGAATGCAGGGGTGCTTTACCACTGGGCTACATTCTGGTCTTTTTTATATTTATTTTGAGGCAGGGTCTTGCTTAGTTGATGAGAGTTGCTAAGTTGCTGAGGCTGGCCTTGAACTTGCTATTCTCCTGCCTCAGCCTCCTGAGAGACTGGGATTACAGGTGTGTGCCACCGCACCAGGCAGAATAGGCCATTTTAAACAAGAAAACCTCCTTTTGAAAACGTAGAACTATTTTAAAGAGAGGCAAAAAATTAATACATAACCTCAAACTTAGCTTATAATGTCAAATAAAATTCCCCTTCCCCATCTTTTTACATTTGTTTCTTCTTTATTATAAAGAATCTGGCTATTCAGGTGGAAGGTCATTCAGGAACAGAGCATACAAGGATGAACAGCTCATGGACAGAGGGAGCTCTGAGTGTGGGACCATGTAGACCCAGCTTCAAATCCTGACTCCACCACGTACTATCTGTGTGACCTGGGGCAAGTTCCTTAACTTCTCTGAATCAGTACGGGAGACTCATGTCCATATCCACCCGGTAGATTTTTCATGGGAATCTTGAAGTAAAATCGAGTTCTCTGGGTAAGCAGAGGAAACATTAAGAGCATAATGTTTGCAGCCAGACCTGAGCTAAAATTCCAACTCTGTCTTCTCCTGACATGTGTGGTCATGTCTCCGTGAGTTTCCATTTCTCATCCAGGGGAAAACCACCTACCCCTGAGAGTTGGAGTAAGAATTGTGTGTGATGGTATAAGTACCCGCTTAATTCCATGCCTGGTACTTGGGAGGGAGGGACGCGAAAAAATTTAGGGTCTTCTATTAGATGTGGGTAGGACCAGACTCTGGGCTTCTCTAGGATCTGGACAAATCAAGTGCCCAGCCTTGAGCAGAGCTCTCAGAGAAGCCCAGGGGTCCAGGTGGGGGTGAGAGTGGCGGTCGCTGGCTCTTCTCTGTTCCACATCTGAGCCTCCTGAGCTGCAGGCTCCGTTCTCCACCCCACCAACTGTATTCTGGGTGCTACATTCATCAGGATGTCTATCAGCAAAGGTGGAAGGAGGGGCTGAATTTTAAATTGATGCATTTTTTTTTTAATAGAGATGATGCTAAAAAAAAAAAAAATGTCGGTGGAGGCTGGGGGTGTAGTTCAGTGGTGGAGAGCCTGCCTAGCCTGCTCAAGGTTCTGGCTCCATCCCCAGCATCACATGGGAAAAAGGTGGGAGGAGAGTCCCTGGAGAGTTTGCCTGGGCCCTGGGATCATGGAGACCCCCTTCAGAGCCGACGTGGCCACATTTCTCTTCCAGACAAATGCAGTCCTGGATGAACTTGCAGAAAACACACCTGCTTTTTCCGTCCCTTATTAAAAAGAGATTGTGGGCTGACGTCAGTAAGGGAATCCAGAGATTAGCCAATTTGATCATGGAAATCTTTTTTATACGATGGCTAATTGTTGACTAAAGTTGAGGGGTCTGGGGAGAGAGGCTCAGAGGTAGAGTCCTTGGCTAGCATGCTCAAGGCCCTGGGTTCCAGCTCCAGCTCCACAACTAATTCTTTTTTCCTAGTGAAAATTAAGTCCAGGGATGCTCTACCCTTGAGCTCCATCCCTAGCCCTTAATATATATATATATATATATATTTTTTTTTTTTTTTTAATTTTTTTATTTTGAGACAGGGTCTCTCTAAGTTGCCAAGTCTGGTCTTGAACTTGGGAGCCTCCCTCTTCAGCCTCCCCACATAGCTGGGATTACAGGCATGCCCCTCTGGCTCCCAGTTCCCAGCTCCAACAACTAAAAACATGAAGTGGAGATTCACCTTTCCTTTCTGCCTTCCCCCAGAGGGGGTTATTATCGTGGTTGTTTTGCAGAGCTCAGAGGCAAGCACTCTACCACGGAGCTACACCCCAACCCCACCCAAAGGAGTTTTAAAAAAAATTAATCTGACATTCTACTCTGTGACGGTAGCAAATAGTCAAATAGCCAGGTCTAGTGCAATATATGGGACTTGCGGGTTGGACAGAGAGATCTGTGTATCCTGTGCCTCATTCTTATTTGTGAAATGGGGCAAGGACACCTAACTCACAAGTGTGATGCCAGCATTCAGTGAGCTCAGATGTGTGTAGAATGGTTTTCCCCCTCACCTCCCACACTCATCCCTCCCTTCCTGGGGCCCAGGGCAGCACACACTGCAAGTTTTCTGTTCAGCTGCAATTCCACATACCTTCTTTTTTAAAAACTGAACCTGGGTTTGGTTCACTCTCCTTCAAGTTACTTTGTTCTTTGTTCTGGGGAGCAGGAGTACTCACCCCCAAGCAGTCCCAGGGAATACATCTTGTTTCACTTAGGCTAGTCTTCGAGGTCTCCATCCTCTTGCCAAGAGTACATGGTGGGATCCTGCCAATGGGATGGGAGGTAGATCTGCTGGGGAGCCTCTGGGAAGATACTTTTAAAAAGAGAAATGAGCTGGGGATGGGGGCACATGCCTGTAATCCCAGGGACTTGGGAGGCCAAGGCAGAAGGATTGCAAGTTCAAGGCCAGCCTCAGCAATTTAGCAAGGCCGTAAGCAACTTAAGGAGACCTTGACTCAATAAAATAAAATAAAATAAAATAAAATAAAAAGAACTGGGGATGTGGCTCAGTGATTAAGTACTCCTAGGTTCAATCCCTAGTAACAAAAATAAGTGGGGGTCGAGGGGGTTAAGGAATGAGACAGATAAGTTTTCTATCCCTGATGCTGTTCTCTTGTTTGTGATACATGGAAGTAGATAGCCATCTCTGGAACATGAAATTGAACATGAAGTGAGCCCTCCTATGAGATTAAGCAACCTGAGGATGTCAGGGAAGAATATGAGAGAACTTGGGTGCTGATGGGTGATTAGGCTCATGTGTTAATCAGTTTTCTGTTACTTAACAAAATACCTGAGGTTATCAACTTAAAAAGAGGAAAGGTCTGTTTGAGCTCACAGTTTCATTACACATGTAGCAAGAATAAGAAATGAACTTGATTGTGTCAAGCCAGTGAGATTTAGGGGTTGTTTGTTACTGCAGCAAAACTTAGCCTCTACTAACTGACCAATACATTGAAGTAATGGAACAGAGAATCTGGCAGAGAAGGAGATGAAGGTATGAGAGATTTATCAGTAGAAGGTTAACCTTTATGATGTGAGAAGTCTGATTCCCTTCAAGAGAATTCTACTCTGAATAGAAAACTACTCTGAATAGTTCCAATAAGAGGGAGTTCATACAATCGTATTGTTTAACCCCTTCCAGGTTCACATTCCCTAAGGCTTAGGACCATGTTCTCATGCTTCTCCCGTGTCCTGCACAGCCCAACATGGCCTCATACAGTTGGCATTCACACTATGCCATGGTTAAAGCTTAGGCTATACAGCCACATACGCCCTGAGATTCTGACACGGCCATGTAGCCGCCTTCTAACCTGGGACAAGTCATTTCAATTTGGTATGACTGCGTCTTCCTCAGTAAATTAGGATTGGGCTGGGTTCCCATTGCTCCTGAAATAAGTGACCATAAATTGAGCCACTTAAAACAACACAGGTTTATTACCTGATGGATATGGAAGTCTGAAGCTCAAATTGATCTCATGAGCATCAAATGAAGGTGTCTGCAGGCTGTGTTCCCTCAGGGGCCCTGGGAGAGATTTCATGGTCTTGCTTTTAGAGGCCCACCTGCATTTCTTTTTATTGGCTCTTCCCATCTTCACACCCAGCCAAAGCATTGTTCTGACCTCCGTTTCCATCATACACCTCCTTCTCTGACTCTCCTGCTTCCCTCTTTCATCTATAAGGAAGCCTCCCTTTTTTTCAATACTAGGGATCAAACTCAGGGATACTTAACCAGTAACCACATTCCTAGCTCTTTTTTTTTTTTTTTTTTTTTTGAGACAGAGTCTCACTAAGTTGCTGAGGTTGGTCTCCAACTTGTGATCCTTCTTCCTCAGCCTCCCAAGTTGCTGGAGGTGGATGCCTCTATGCCTGGCCATCAGGACCTTTACAGTTACATTGGTGTCATCTAAAATAATCACCCCACACCCTACCCACAAGTCCAGCTGGCCAGTAGTACCTTCATTCCATTTGTAATCTCAATTCTTCTGTTCCATGTAACCTAACATAATTAAGGGTTCCAGGGATTCAGATGTGGGCATCAACCGGAAGGACATCACTGGAAACAGATTATTTCATTTAGCCTTTCACCCAAGGCCAAATGAAATAATCTATGTAAAGTGTTTAGGACAGTGTTGGGCACAGTGAGTAACCAATTGTGAATGATTGCTACTTTTACAGAGTTAAATAATGTTCTTGGCTTCCTAAGAATTCATTGTGTGAAATTATTCCTCGAAAGTCAGTATCCTTTAGAAAGTTACAGGCCCATGCAAATGAAAGTTGCTTTGAAATTCAGACATAATTTGTTTTGGGGCAGTCAAGTCCAGAATCATAACGTCTTCAAGCAAAAAGAGATATTATAAATCATCAAAGCCAACTCTCTCTGATTTTACCAAAGAGTTAACTGAGGCTTGGAGATGTAAGCAACAGAACAAGAAATAAAAGCTGGATTTTTCTGTATGATGCAAAAGCTCAATGTCTAATCATGAGGTATTATTTCGATACTTCTATTTTTTTTTTTGTATGTTCTTCACAATCCAAAAAGCCTGGAATTTGGATGACAGACAGTCCATATCTGTCAGCAAAAACCATAATTTCTTGCATTTTTGTCTAAGGTTCTTTTCATAGCGAAGTCAAAGAATCTTATTTTAAAAATCTTCCTCGGGAACAAGGCACCTGGTTATTTATGGAGAGTGACATTTGATTTTGGGTCTGATAGGCAATATTTTAGGGGGGAGTTCCAGGGTAATGTGCTCAACCTCTATCCAAGGGCCACATGATCCAGACTTGACCAATCACAGAGTCTTCCCTGGAATTTTTTTTTTTGCCAGAATCCTTGGAAAAGATCACTTTCTCTAAGATTGTGACTTATGGTCAGTCACTTTGGATGCTGAAGTAGTAGGATCATAAGTTCAAGGCCAGCCTCAGCAACTTAGCAAGACCTTGTCTCCAAATTTAAAAAATAAAAATAAAAAGGTCTGGGGATGTGACTCTGTGGTTAAGCCCCACTGGGTTCAATCCCTGGTACATAATAATAATAATAAATAATAATAATAATAATAGTGACTTTGTGGCCACTGGCATCCATGTCATTTATTGTGTAGAAACAGAAAAATAATGAAATTATGTGGATTCCTCAAATGGCAAAGCACCCAGGAGCTCCTACTTATAAGAACCAAAAAGAAAAAAAAAAATTTTTTTGGCTTAAACCAGTTTCATTTGAATACCTATAACTTCTAAGAGTTCTCACTAATGCAACTGATATCAGTGTAAAGCCTTATTTAAAAATTTTAATCTTTAATAAAAAATAGTTTCTAAATTGATGGTTTCAGTTCTTGGTCGGTGATTTAGGAAACAATACTGAAAGCATTTCATTTATTTTTAAAACTTCGAGGGCGGTAATCCTTGGGAAATTAAATAAGCGTGTTTTGAGGTAAACAAAGCTTCTGAAATTGCCTGACCTGGGCATATGAATGTCCATTCAGTTATTCTGAAAATATTTCCTGTACAAGTGCCGCATGCCAGGCACGGCTAGGAGCCGAGCAGCAATCACAGCTCATTTTCTTTCTTCTCTTTACGTAATTTATGTTCATTGTGGCAATTCAGAAAAAACAAGCAGGCAAAAACCAAAGCGTCCCAGTCATTGCTCATGCTTAGAAGAGAGCTGTCACCACTATTCTGATATCTCTGAACCAGGATTTTTTTCCCCCTGTCACTGCCTGCGTGCCTCATCCTGACAAGCATCAGGCTCAAGGTTTTATGTGGATTATTTCCTTGGTCCTTAGTAAGCCCAATGAAGGAGTGACATTATCCCAATTTTATCATTTTGGAAACTGAGACACAGCCCAGTTAAGAAACATGTATAAGATCACACAGCTAGGAAAGGCAGGTGCTAGGATCAGATGCAGGCAATCTTTTTTATTGATTAATTTATTTATTTATTTATTTTTGGTACCAGGGACTGAACCCAGGGGTACTCTGCCACTGAGTCACATCTCTAGCCCTTTTTATTTTTTTATTTTGAGACAGGGTCTTGCTAAGTTGCTGAGGCTGGCTTCCAACTTGTGATCCTCCTACCTCAGCCTCCCAAGTCACTGGTATTACAGGTGTGTGTCATTGTACCTGGCTTTTTAAAAATTATTTTAATAATAAAAACCATGATCATAGTCTTTTGTATGTTTTTTCTTTGTTCAAAAATACATCTCAAAGGTGCTGGGGATGGCACTCAGTGGTAGACCCAGGCCATGGGTTGGCATGCACACACACACATATTTATCCCAAAGATTTCATCTAATAAACCCTGGCTTCATGTTTAAGCTCTGCCCTGTGTTCTATGATGTGGGGGTATCGCCATCTCTCAATCAAATGCTCACGTGGACATTTAGGTTGGTTCTCTTTTTCTGTAACTATGGTACCCCCAGTTCAGGATTGGCCTGGCGGGTTTCCATGAGTATCCCTCACCAGGAAGAAAGGTGTATGTAGCCCTTCGTCACCTGCCATTCACCTGTCCTGTACTGTGAGCTCTACCTGCTGGCTACCCTCAGCTGCTGGCCTTCCCTGATGAGGCTCTTCCTTTAAATGTGGTTACATCTTCCCTGAAAATGCTTCCCTTCTTCTCTTGCTAGAGGTTCCCAATCCTCACGTATCACCTGCTCTGTTTTCTGATACCTGACTCAGTGCTTCATCACCTAGGCTAACCACCTGGGGCACCAGCCTCATAGCAGGACAGAAGCAGACCAACTACACCACCTAGTACATTTTACCACAATTGTGTGCTCACACTGGTTGCTTTCTAAAGTCCGGGGCACTTCTTGTTTGGCTTGGAAACCCCAGGGTAGGGTACTGTATCTGACAGGCAGCTCAGAAGTCACTTGAAAAATTAAAGGAAATTAATGATTAGCCAGACATGCTGGTGCACATCTGTAATCACAGCTCCTTGGGAGACTGAAGCTGGAAGATCACAAGTTCAAGGCCAACCCGGGAAACTTCCTGAGACCCTGTCTCAAAATAAAATAAAAAGGACTGTGGGTGTAGCTTACCTAGCATGAACAAAGCCGTGATTTAATCCCCAGCTCCCAAAACAAAACAAAAAAGAAAATAGAGAACTAATCATTAATAATAATCAACAAAACCCACAATACTGAGAGCTACTTTTATTGGAAAATTTACTGTATTCATGCACCATGGTTACTTGCCTTATGTATAGTATTTTAGTTAGAATCTACCTAAGGTAGTAGTAGTATTTTCTCTTTTCCTAGATAAGGACACTGAATCTCTGAAGGTGAATAAGGTCACCCAAGATGACTCAACTGAAATTAAAGAACTCGGATTCGAATTCAGTCTGGGCATAAGGCCCATGTTCTTAATGGCCACACTCATGGCCTCCCACAGTAGAATGACATGCATCCATGCTTTGCACAAATATTTACTGTGCATCTACTATGTGCTGGCCCTGGAGTGTCATGGGCAAGATGCACATCTCAGAAGATACCTTCCCGAAGCTGGCAATCTACTGAAGGGGAGCTCAAATTTGAGCAAGCATCAGAATCACCTGGCATGCATGCAGAGAATACAGATTTCTTAGGACTAGATTTAACCTGTCTGGCTTAGGGTCCAGGAGTCTGTATTTTCAGAAGACCCCAGGCAGAGCTGGCATTCAGTCAGTAGGTGACTCTCCTTATCATTAAGCTGCTGACAGATTTCTAAACCAGTTGGTAAACAGATATTGTCCTGAGGGCCCTGAGTGTAGGTGACCAAATATTTCAGGTTTCCCTGGGATGTCCATGTTTCAGCCATGCAAGTCCCAAATCTCAGGCAAAGCATGATGGTCCTTTACCTGTGTGTCCCCGGCCACCTCAGTTGCCCTGATCTCTCCCAGATCTGCCTTAGTTCTGGGATTGGTCTCCCAGATTGCATCCACTTGTCAGTTCTGATCTATGGATGTTCTTGCCCTTTCTGTTGTCAAATATTTTTAATATCTGGCCCAAGCAATTCTGATGTTGGTGGTCTGCAGACAACTCCTTGGGAAATACTAGTCCAATTGCTTACTACCAGACTGGGTCTGGAGAACATTTTTTCATCACATAATACTAGAAACATTGAGAGGATGCTTAGCTGGGAACCAAAAATCATTTTAAGAACTTTAGACATGACTTGGGAGGCTGAGATAGGAGGATTCCAAGTTCAAGGCCAGCCTGGGCAACTTAGTGAAACCCTGCCTCAAAATAAAAAAATAATAATAAATAAAATGATCTGGGAATGGAGCTCAGTGGCAGAGCAACCCTGGGTTCAGTCCCTAGTACTGGGGGCAGGGGAAAGAACTTTAGACCAAATAACTCATTTAATGTTCACTTTTTTATTATTATTATTTTTACAGACTGCATGTTGATTCATTGTACCCAAATGGGGTGCCACTTTTCCTTTCGATGGTTGTGCATGATGTAGATTCACACCATCTGTGTTGTCAGACCTGTACACGGGCTACTGAGGTCTGTCTCAGTCCACCATCTTTCTCCATCCACCCCGCCCCGCCCCGCCCATTTCCCTCTACACCATCCAAAGTTCCTCCATTCTCCTCTTCCTCCCCCAGTGTTCACTTTACTGCTAAAAAGTAGGAATTATAACTCCCCCCATTTTAAAGATGATGAAACTGAGTCCCCCTGCTCCCCGCAAGATTCAGTAATTTGCCCACTTTGCTTCCCTGCTACCAAAGTAAGGGACAGACGTGGGATTTGAACCCAGCTCCGTTCCAGAGTCCATCGGGCAGACAAGCCAAGCCGAGTGCCCACGGGTCAAAGATCTAGTAGGCTCTTTATTCCCACCAAAGCCTCAGAAAACCGCGTCTTTCTGCGACACCACCAGGGGACCTCTCTTGCTTCAAGAAACCTCTGGTGTCCGGATTCGAGCCGGTGACCATGGGCGAGGGCTCTGGGCTGCAGGGCACCGTGTGATGCTCCCTCCGCGCCGCAAGCCGATTGCAGACCTACAGCAGCTCTCCTCACGTGGCAGCCGACTCTGAATACCAACCCGCTCGGGAGCCAGCGACGGAAGCATATGTCAGAGCCAGAGAGAGAAACCAAGTGACAGCCTTCTTCGGGGAGGGAGTGTGAGTATTTTTTGCAGGCAGGGCTGCTTTTTAAATGAACTCTTCTTTTTCGAGTCCACCTGTTACCAGACCAGATGGACCCAGCTAGCCTTTTCTTTTGGAGGCTTCGGATGAAATGCAATGCTCTCTGAGACTTAACCAGATTCCACCCACAGAAACCGGCTCCCTCTTTCCCCAGGTGCTTTGTGGCTCTTAGAGTCACAGAATCTGACACCTACACAATCTGACATTTACGACAGGGAAAACGGAGGCCCAGAGTGGGTGCTCAGGCCTTCACTGAGACTTTGGGGTTGTTCCTATGAACTGGGCGTGCTGCTGGGTTTGTGGATACAGATGAGTAAGGCAGAAATGTCCCCGATCAGCCAAAATACACATTCATCATCATGGGCAGGAGGACTTTGCAGGAGTAGTTAAGGTGAATTGAGGGTGTTTCCCAAAGAGATCTGACCTTCTGGCAATAGGGAGGGCTTCAGGAAAGAGCTGAAGCTGCAACTGGAGGGGCACACCTGTAATGCCAGTGACTCGGGAGGCTGAGGCAAGAGGATTGTCAATTGGAGGCCAGCCTCAGTAATTCAGCCAGAACCTGTCTCAAAAAATATAAAGAACTGAGGGTGTAGCTCAGTGGTAAAGAGCCCCTGGGTTCAAACCCCAGTACAAAAAAAGAATGGGGGGAGGGAACAGACCCTCCAAAGAGAGGAAATTGCTTTTGTGGAGGAGCCCGAACCCTTGTTCCGGATGGCAGGAACAGGGGTGCAAAGAGCAGCTCCTCAGGGAGACAGGTGACAGGGCTCGTTGGCCTTGGAGATTTGGGCTGAAATGCTTCGAGCAGAGGAGCTTGTTGACAGGCATGGGTACCTCTCAGAGCTCAGCTGGAATTCCACTTCGTAAAAGACTGTGCTCACGTACACCCGGTCGGCCATGGAAGCAGAGCTGGGTCTGAGTGCAGGCCTCTCGTCCCCTGTGCAGTGTTCTTTATCGCCAGCCCAGAACGTAAGCTCTGGCCTTACCACTGGCATTTGAGGAACCTGTTTCATTCTGTGTCAAAACCCCTTCAGCCACTTCCCCATCTTCTACATCGTCAGAGGTGAGGGAGAGCTCAAAATGCAAGCCCCCAGAGATGCCCAGAGCCAAATCCCAGTTCTCTTATGTCTAGCTGTGTGGTCGTGGGAAGGTTAATTAACATCTCTGAACCTCCTTTTCTCATCAGTGAAATGGCAGTAAAAGTCCCCCTCTGATCAGCATTATCACAGTTTACAAAGGTTAAAGCATGTCATGTTTCAACCTAAGCCATTTTTCCATGAGCAGGAACTCTTTTCACTGGTACTCTCTTAACTGGGAAAGGAGCCCAGGATTTTTGACAAAAGTTTTCCTGTACACATTTTTTCCTAGTCTTCTAAGAGGGACGCAGCTTCTGCTTGTGATTTTCCAGAGAGCCTTTTTTATCCTTCTTAATCTAGTAAACTCATCTCTTACCCAGCTACAGGAGAGAGGGTGGAAACTGAATCTGGCCAATCATACTCCCTCAGCCCCCATTAAATGGATCCGTTATCATCCTCGTTTGGGGGTGATATGCAGATTCGGAGAGCAGGAGGTTCTCTTTCAGGCTGGGGTTGTGGCTCAATGGTAGAGAACTTGCCTAGCAGGTGTGAGGCACTGGGTTCCATCCTCAGCACCACATAAAAACAAATGAATAAAATAAAGGTACTGTGTCCACCTACGACAAAAAATGTAAAAAGAAAGAAAGAAAAAAAAAAGGTCCTCTTTCCATTTCTGGTAGCCTGGGCTGCTGGCACTTTGGGCAACTGGAGGTGACAGTCCTGGGCTCTAAAGTCGTGGGTACCCCAACTCCTTCTGCAAGACTGTGAACCCCCTCAACAGCCCTGCAAGCTCCCAAGAGTGGCTAAATCCCCTTCCAGCCTTAGCCAAGTTGAGACGTGTTTTGACACTTGCAATCAAAAAAGTCCTGAGAAGTATTCGAGGTCGCGGGCAATTCTGAATCATCTGCCTGGAGCTGCAGAGTTCAGAAAGGTCTCAAGAGGTGACCCAGGCCAGTGGTTTAAAAAGAAAAAAAATAGCAACGATGCCCGTGACCCGCCCCCTATTTTTTTTTGTTTTTTAAAGATAGCAAAATCTTCTTTTGAGATCTTCAGGAACCCAAATCGATAAGACAGACAAAAGAGGAAATGCTGTTGTAACAAGCTCTAAGCGGGTGGAGGCCCTGAATGGCCCTGCCCACCACCTCCCCGGCACCCAGCGGAGAGCTAACTGTCCAGTCCAACCTCCAGCATCAGAAATGACTTTGGCTGCACCTCGGACATCTGGTCCACCAGCCTGGGCTGGACCGTGTCCACCACGGGCAGCTGACTAAGGCTTGAGGCAATCCACACTTCCGTTTTCAGCCTGGTCTGAGAGCAAGACAGTTCCTCTTCACCTCCTGGCAACTCTGGCCCACGGGTCCTGATCCTCTAGGGGGAGCAAAGCTAATTAAATACACCTTTCCCACGGCCTCCCTTGCTGGGCACAGTTTTCTTTGTGACCAGCTTATGCGTGGTAAGTCACTTCCTTCTGACTGCTCCTCCCGGGACCTCATGTCCAGCTGGTGAGATGCCTAAAATAGCAGCCTGCTGTTCAAGGTGCGACTGAAGGAGGGACATGGAGACAGAAGGTTTAGAATCCCAGAAAGTATTTATGAAAACACACACACACCCACACCCACACCCACACACACACAGCAGAGGTGCACAGCAACCCCATCGCTTCCTCTGTGTGGCATTTCCCCTGCGCCAGGCCCTGTTCCCAGGGATGTCCACACCGAGGCCCCTGCAGCCTTCACGACACGCCCATCAAGTCAGTGGCTGTGTTCATCCCTGTTTAAAAGAGAGCTAGGGCCGGGCAGGGTGCACACACCTACAATCCCAGGGGACTTCAGAGGCTGAGGCAGGAGGATCACAGGTTCAAGGTCAGCCTCAGCAACTTAGCGAGACCCTGTCTCAAAAAAAAAAAAAAAAAAAAAGTCTGAGAATGTGTCTCAGTGGTTAAGTGCCCCTGGGTTCAACTCCCGGTACAAATAAATAAATAAAAAGCTAACTAGGAGCTGAATCCAATCTCTCTCCCCGACTGTAGGACCCATTGCAGTGGTACCCACATCTATCGCCATGGCCCCCTGAATGAAGTCCGCCTTACTATGTATACACACGTGCTTAAGGAGGAAACCAGACGGGTTCTTCTAGTAACTGGCTCCAGGACAGGAGCTAATCTGGGATTTGCACCCTCGCCGGCAAAGCTGGATAGAGCATTTGGGGTATTTCTGTGAGAAGACATGGCCTTCTTTGCCACTGACCATCAAGCCCTGAAAAATGATCCCTCGGGGCCTGAAAGAGAGCGTCAGCGCAGATCATTGTTGCGGATTCTTCATCACGGTGGTCAGGACACGAGCCGTCACCTCCTTTGTATTGAAGCCTTGGAGAAACTTTTCTTTTTCCTTCCAGGGCCATGGGTACTGGGGATTGAACCCAAGGGTGCTCAACCACCGAGCCACATCCCCAGCCCTTTCTATTTCTTATTTTGAGACAGGTCTCACTTAATTGCTTAGGGCCTCGCTAGAGTGGCCTTGGACTTGGGTTCCCCCTGCCTCAGCTTCTTTTTTTTTTCCCTTGCCTCCTGCCCCTCTCACCCCTCTTTTCCCTCTATACAGTCCCTCCTTCCTCCATTCTTGGCTCTCTCCCACCCCCCATTATGTGTCCTCATCCACTTATCAGGGAGATCATTCGTCCTTTGTTTTTTTGCGATTGGCTTATCTCACTTAGCATGATATTCTCCAATTTCATCCATTTGCCTGCAAATGCCATAATTTTATTATTCTTTATAGCTGAGTAATATTCCATTATGTATATATACCACAGTTTCTTTATCCATTCATCAACTGAAGGACATCTAGGTTGGTTCCACAATCTGGCTATAGTGAATTGAGCAGCTATGAACATTGATGTGGCTGTATCTCTGTAGTATGCTGATTTTAAGTCCTTTGGGTATAGGCCGAGGAGTAGGATAGCTGGGTCAAATGGTGGGTCCATTCCAAGCTTTCTGAGGAATCTCCACACTGCTTTCCAGAGTGGCTGCACTAATTTGCAGCCCCACCCTGCCTCAGCTTCTGAGTCGCTAGGATTACAGGCCTGTGCCACAGTGCCCGGCTGGAGGAGCTCCTTTGAAAACATCACTGTAGTTACCTGTTGGGGACAGCTGAATTTTTGCAGTGAGCAATCAAGGAAGGTGTGGGTCTGGGGCTGGAACCATGAAGCATGACCTCCTGTGGGACCTCAGGGCCTGCAGTTCCCCGGCTTCCCATCTCTCTGGCCTGGAGAGACTCTCTAAGCTCTTTGTCAAACCCCCCTCCTGCATGCCATTGTATCTGAAGGGGAGAATCTGGGGTGCACAGAGGTGAAGGAATCAGCCCTGGTCACATTGGAGGCTGTAAGGAGCCAGAAGGGAAGTTGGCCTCTGATCTCTGCTCCCTAATCTCAGGGGCACATCGGTGTTCCACAGCTGTGCCTGAGGGTTCCTTAAAATGTATGTAGAGCTGGGAAAGGTGATTCAGTGGTGAAATACCCCAGGTATAAATTGTAATGGCAACAGTAGCAATTAGAGCCAGGTGTGGTGGCACAGGCCTGTAATCCCAGCAGTCCAGGAGGCTGAGGCAGGAGGATCACAAGTTCAAAGCCAGCCTCAGCAACTTAGCGAGACCCTGTCTCAAAATCAAATATAAAAGGGGATGTGGCTTAGTGTTTGAGTGCTCCTGAGTTCAATCCTCAGTACCAAAAAAACGGCACTAAAACTTTAAAAACAGGATTATGCATGATTCTGATTTAGGTTTTAAGGATTAAAAAAATGTATATTTATATAAATACATGTATGTATATACATATGATATAGTACATTTTAATGAATTATATAGTGAACATTAATATTACGATTAATACACTGATGTATCTTGATTTGGCACGATATATTAACATATTTTTATATTTATATATGTCTTGACATGACCCACAAGGCCTTGTGTGACCTGCCCCCTGACCCTCACCCACTTGCCACCACTACCCCCAGACCTTCCTGCTGGAACACAGGAATTACTTTCATTTCCTCCCTGGCCTCATGCACTCTCTTGCTTCCGGGCCGTCTTACTTGCTGTTTATTAGCTCACCTTCCACCATCTCCCTGGATCTCCCTTGCCCTCACCTAAGATGCACCCGAAGTCCTTCCACTTTGGCACTTGGTATTATCATCTCTTGATACTCGTTCTCATTTTGCAGAACTAGGAATTGAACCCAGGGCCACTTTTTCATCCAACTCACCAGCCCTTTTGATTTTTCATTGGAAAGACACTGTTGTTAAATGGCCCAGGTTGACCTAGAACTTGAGATCCTCCCACCTCAGCCTCCTGAGTGTCTGGGATTACAGGTGTGTATCAAGAGCACCTGGCAAGAGATTGTGTCATTTGTCCATGGAGGGTATTCCTAATGTGTAGCATAGAGACTGGAATATAGTAAGTATTCGCTAGAGGTGTATTCAAAGAAGTATCAAAGTGATATTTTGAAATCCTAGTGAATAAGCCCCACTGCCATATACTTATGTATCATCATTTTAAAAAGAGCACACATTTAATGTCTTCTAGGTGCACTGGGTGCCGTGGTGCATGCCCATAATCCCAGCAACTTAGGAGGCTGAGGAAGGAGGATCACAAGTTTGAGGCCAGCCTCAGCAACTTAGCAAGACCTTGTCCCAATATAAAAAAGTAAGGGCTGGGTTGTGACTCAGTGGTAGATTTCTGCCTAGCACGCATGAGGCACTGGGTTCAATCCTCAGCACCACATAAAAATAAATAAATAAAAATAAAGGCATTGTGTCCATCTACAACTAAAAGAAAAATTCAATAAATAAGTAATAAAAAGTTAAAAAGGGAAGGCTGGAGTGCAGCTCAGTGGTAAGCACCCCTGTGTTCAATCCCTAGTACCAAGGAAAAAAAATCTCCAAATGTCTCCAAATGCAAGCTACCATAATATTAAGAGCAATTATTATATATTATTTATATATAATATTATATTTTATTTTATAGGACACAAAAAATTTAAAAACATAATATTGAGATTCATTCAGATCTGGTTCTCCCTGTTGTCGGCAAAGTAACTGAGGGCAACTTTCTTTTCTGTAACATTTCATCACTGTTATAAAGTTTCAGGCAGAGAATGCACAGGAAGTGCTTCTATGGAGCTAGCACACCAGAGGTGCTCGGTTATGGATATACTTATGGTCTTCCTTGGAGAAGACTCAGTGATTGGCTAACCGAAGACCCAGCTTACCCCATTCCTACCCCTTTATCTCAGAACCGGGAAGATTTGTTTTACTTGTCCCAGCACAAAGCTTGCATTTCTGTGTATGTATTTGATTTGATTTTCTTTCTGACTTAAAAAATTGAGGCATTTCACCTGTAACTTCTGGTTTCCAGCTTTCCTCCAAAGATGGAAAGACTGGATAACACAAGGTCCTCAATCCAACATGGTGGGCACAGCTTACAGTCGAGTAAGGCCTACCCTCTTCAGTCAGGCAAGACAGCTCCTCTTCATGGAATCTACCGGGCTCTCCAGTCTATGTGTCCTGACTTCTGGAGGCACTTGAGTTTGTAATCCCTCCCCTGGCAGCAGAACCCAAATGGCAGAGGGTTTAGCACGTCACTCTTCTTCCCTTCTGTAAGTGGAAAGACCCAGTGTAGAGATTCATTTTTCCACTGATGTAAATTATACTACCACCCCGATTTAGATAGCAGAAGCAGTTACAAGTAGTTTGGTTTTAAATATATTTTCCACCCCACTGCAAAAATGCTAGATGGCATATTTAGAAATCCCCTACCCCACCCCTTGCAAAGGTTTTTGCATGACAACTGAAATTCCTACTATTCAACTATGGACATTGCACTTTGAGATTTGGGGGCGATTCTAGCTGGTTCTAGAACTGTACCTGAATAAGCCTAATATCTACGTCATGGGTGGCTTGCAGCAGTGTAGTCCACAGTTCCTCTTAAGCTCAAACACTATTTTTCCTACCTCTCCCAATTTGCAAGCTGGCTGACCTTCAATTTTGTCTGGGGGTCCTGAGCCCCAGGGAGGGAGGAGCTGTGTGTCCACATGATCTCTGATTGCCGGCATCCAGTAGTCATCTGATTTGCTTTCCTACAGGGGTCCCAAGCAGGGCCTGTCTCCAGAACAGACAAAACACTAGAGCCCATTTCTCAAAATGTGGTTTCCAGCCTAGCAACCTCAGTCTCTGGGAACTTGTTAGGTTTCGGCTCCGCCCCAGGCCTACCAAATCCAAATCCGTGTTTGAGCAAGATTCACGAACACATTCAAGATAAAACAAGTCATTTCTTTAGTGAAAAGAACTGTGACAAAAATAATAGAGGGTGATGTGATGGTGACCATGGCCACTTGAAACAGAGCAGCTGTTTTAAAATGTTTTGGTGTTGGGACTCATTTATACTTTCTATTTTTTCCTCGTACCAGGGATTGAACCCAGGGGTGTTTAACCACTGAGCCACATCCCCAGCCCTTTATAACTTTTGTTGTTGTTTTTTAATTTGAGACAGAGTCTTGCTAAGTTGCCTAGGGTCTTGCTAAGTTGCTGAGGCTGGCCTTGAACTTGCAGTCTTCCTGTCTCAGCCTCCTGAGCCACTGTGATTACAGGAGTGCCCTGTCTGGCCCTTCTCCGTATTATTACAAAAATAGTTGATTTTGGGTATTCCTGAAAGAGTCAGGGTGCTGAATCACATTTGCTATCTCTGACGGGACGCAGTGGTGAAAGGTCTCTCAGGGGCACTGGGCAGTAAGACCTCAGCCACGGAGTCCACAAGGCAAGACAGCACTTTTAAAAACACTGCAACAGGAGTGTTAGGGCAGCTGTGGTCCTGACTTGGTCCTAGGGTAGCTGCGGGACATTTGGTTGGTTGGTTTTGTTTGTTTGTTTTGGACACTGGGTATTGAACCAGGGATGCTTTGCCACTGAGACACATCCCCAGCCCTTTTTTATTTTGAGACAGGGTCTCGCTAAGTTGCTGAGGCTGGTTTTGAACTTGCAATCCTCCTGCCTCAGCCTCCCCAGTTGCTGGGATTGCAGCGTGTGCCACCACACCGGGGTCCCTATCTATTTCAGGAGGAGGGTGCTCACTAACCTCGCAGCCTCCCCAGATCTCTGGGAGGCGCCCTTGGGAATTTTGGAGCAATTCCCCCATTCTCCCAGCAGAGGGCGATAGAGACCAGCCCTGGCTGGACCACTTCCACCCCAGAGGCGGTTCACCGCCTCCGCATCCAGACACAAGGTTCCCTCGTGATTGGGGCGGTTTCCTTGGCACCGGCTGACACCAGGTATCCCTTGCCAACTGAGCCATCCCCAGGGCGCTGCGGGGAGCACGGACAGCCCTTCACATTGACCCAAACGTGGCCAGCTTGCATGCTCAGATCCTCGCAGTCCCAGTCCGGGAAGCTCAGCGGAGCTTTGGTTTGGACAGACCCAGTTTTTCCCCCAGTGGGAACCACCCAGGAGCTGTTGACTCCTCGCTGGGAGAACCGGGCGGGGTGGCCGGAAGGGAACAAGACAGAGCGCTGCGCCAGCTCCCGGGGGACCGCCTGCCTCGCCGGCCTCGCTGGCTGGGGCTGCGCTTGCATCAGCGCCTGCTGGGCAGGGGCAGCGGCCACCGGCGACGTCAGCCGCTTTCCCAGAAGAATTCCACTTCCTGCGGCCAGGGCCCCGGCGGCGTGGGGGCGGCCGGGGGGTTTTGGTTTTGCAGGATGACACCACTCATTTGCAGCATCTCCTCATTCGCTCACTCTGTTGTCATGGAGACCAGCAGCATCCTGGCAGCCTTGGCAGACTAGCCTTCCCCGGGAAATGACCCGCTCAGGAAACCACTGGCCGTCTAGGGTGCAAGCCCAGGGGACAGGCCACGCACCGGTCCCGGGTGCTGCCCTGGGGGCCGAGCTGGTGAGCCACCTTCCAGGTGGTGCATGATGGTCGATATGTCAAAGCGCTCTTATCCGAGGGTCTTAGAAACAGCCCAGAAGAATGCTAAAACAGCAGGAGGCTGGTGGAAGAGGCTTTTCAGTCCTCTGTGTCTGGGGGATTTTTGTTTTTTCCAGTACCTTTCTTTTCATGGAGCAGTTTCTCATGACTCTTTGAAGACTTGCTGGCCTTATCTATCCTCGGTGAAGCAATGCTTGTTTTAATTCACTTAGGCAAACATTTATTGAGTACCCAGAATGTGCCAGGCAAAGAGAGGGATGCTAATAATAGGAGCAGCAAACATGCAGCAAGCACTTGCAAAAGCGCACAGGTATGAACTTACTTAGACGCCACCATGACCTTACAAGGTAGTGCTGTCCACGTTTTCCAGAGGAGGAGAGTCAGACTGTCCAGTGAGGGGGAGACTGACCAGGAAGGAGAACTAGATCTGAGTCCTACACGAGTACTCTTTAACCATTACCAGGCACCCCTCAAAACGTCGATTAACATGGTAGATGTGGCCCTTTCCTTCCCCCATTGATGCATTTTTACTGCACTAAGACCACTTAATCTTGAATTGTGCATTCATAATTTGAGAAGATTAAAATGGAAACAACTGTAAATAAGAAATGTATAATAATAAGGGTGGAGAGTAGCTCAGTGACAAAGTGCTTTCCCACAATGTTTGAGACCCTGGGTTCCAGCACCAGAACCACACAAAACAAAAAATTATATATATAATATGTAAATATGTATTATACATATTTATTAATATATATTCATTATATATTTTATTATACATATATATTATATATAAATATGTATAATAAAAATAAAAATATAAACATAATGTAAATGCAGCTACCTTTGAATGCCCCCTATATGATACCAAGCACTGTGCGAAACCTACCACCTTAAGTACTCATGACAGCTCTTTGAGGTTGGTTCTAGCACTTGGGTCCTAATTTTGCAGATGAGGAAACTGAGGCACGGCTAGTGAATTAATGCTTAGTAATTAATAGAACAGTGCTTTGGTCCATAGTTGGCATCTGATACTCTTGCACTCTGCTTTGGGGAGATTGTAGAGAGTAAAATATACACAAATAAACCAAAAAAATATTATTCATAGCCCTGGAGTGCTGGCACATGGTTTGGGAGGCTGAGGCAGGAGGATTGTAAGTTCAGCAGCCTCAGCAACTTAGAAAGGCCCTGGGCAACTGAGGGAAACCCTGTCTCTAAATAAAGTATAAAAAGGGACTGGAGATGTGACTTAGTAGTTAAGCACCCCTGGCTTCAATCCCTGGTTACTCCCCCCCCCCCAAAAAAAAAAACCACCTATTCATTTGGACCATATACAGCTAAAATTTATTATATTTAAAAAGGAGCTTGTGATAGGGTTCTTTTTTTCTTCTTCTTCATGGGAGAAAGCTAAGCAAATAGCTTAGGAGAACACTTTTGGTTTATGCAGGATTTTTGTGGATTAACTTCCATCCTCACAACAACACCCCTGAGGAGTAGTAAGAACTGGTTATCTTAGTCCCCATTTTCAGATGAACACTAAGAGTCTTTACAGAGGATACTCCTAACTACTAAAGAAAATAAGTGAGTTATATAGTGGCACACATCTGTAATTCCAGACCTCAGGAGGCTGAGACGGGAGGATCTCAGGTTCAAGGCCAGCCTCAGCAAGATCCTGTCTCAAAATAAAAAGTAGAAAGGGCTGGGGATGGAGCTCAGTGGGAGAGCATCCCTGGGTTCATTCCTTAGTACCACAGAAATAAGTAAGAAAGGGGGAAAAAAGCAAATGATCTTTAGGACTCAAAACTAAGTCACCCACAATAGCCAACGAGTGGAAACCCTGTAGACGTGATCCATAGATAAACAGATAAGAACAGTATATACATGCAATGGACAGTTAGCCTTAAACAGGAATGAAGTACGAAGATGGTACCACCTAGGTGGCCTTGGAGACCAGATGCTAAGTGACTTAAGTCAGACCCAAAAGGGCGTTTACCTGAGATTCCTAGAATTCCAAGAAGTAGAGTAGAGGTTCCCAGAGGCTGGGAAGGGGGAACGGGAAGTTCCTGTTTGGTGTATATAGGATTTCTTCGGTGATGATGAACACGCCATAGAAACACGTTCTACACGGCGAGGGACACACAGCATTGTGAAAGGACTCGCTGCCCTCGGCATATACACTTACACAGTAGTCACAAAGCAACGTTTGTGTGGTGATTTTTACCGCGATGAAAAAAACACATTTAAGAGAGAAAGCAGACCACGTTGTCGAGTTCCTATTCTTCTTCAACTCTTTCTTGTCGAAGGAGATTCCTTGCACCCTAAACCCAAGACCCATAGAAGGATGCCTGGGTTTGTGGCCTTCACTCAAAAGAAAACATCATGCCTTTAAAAATAGCTCACAGTCGTGTTTTTGCTAAACACAGGAGGCCGGTATTCCCCTCAGGTATTCCAAACGAGCAGGATTTGGCTGGTAGGGGAGAGAATCAGGAGGTGAGTCACTGGCTTGGCAGGTGAGGTCATCATAGGGTGACCGTCTGCGTGCAGTGGCCCTCCCAGTTTCTCAGCTCAGGGGCAGCCAGGTCATCGGCCGGTGTAGCTGGAAGTCTGGCTACTCTGGTGGGAGACATTCCTCTCTATGACTCAGTGGCTCAATACCCCCAACAGATGGGATCTCTGGTAACCAAAGCCAACGCCAAGGTGGCGCCCTGGGCTGCCAAGTCAGTCTTTAGGGAAGAGGAGGAAGACGTAGATCCTTGGAAAGGGAGAGGAGAGGACTTGTTTTCTCTGCTGGAATGCTAAATGCCTAAGACATGATGAAATGATAATCCTCATTTATTTTAATTTTAATTTTTGGTACTGGGGATTTACCAGTACTGTTGCTGGCACTGTATTTTTACCACTGAGATACATCCCCAGCCCTTTTTAAGTTTATTTATTTTTTATTTTTTCTTATTTTTTATGTTTTCAAGGCAGGGCCTCACTAAGTTGCTGAGGCTGGCCTCCAACTTGCAATCCTCCTGTCTCAGCCTCCCGAGTGACTGGGATTACAGGCGTGCACCACAGCAGCAGGTGATTCTCCTCATCTTCATTTAGCTACGACAAATAAGACAACGACTACATGGGAAGGGACAGTAAATATTTACCAAATGATTGTTACTTTGAAGGAGTTCAACCACAAGAGCAATCCCAAACAATAAATTAAAAATATATATACAGATAGATAGATATCTCTCTATATGTACTTACCCAGCTATCCCACTGCTCGGTATTTATCCAAAAGAATGAAAATCAGTATACTACAGTGATAGTGACACACCAGTGTTTATAGCAGCACAATTCACAATAGCCCAGTTATGGAATCAGCCCAAGTGCCCATCAACAGATGAATAGATAAAGAATGTGGTATATATACACAATGGAGTTCTACGCAGCCATGAAGAAGGAAATTATGGCATTTGCCAGGAAATGGATGGAACTGGAGAACATCATGCTAAGTGAAACAAGCCAGACTTGGGAAGTCAAGGCTTGGAGGTTTTTCTCTTACGTGTAGAAGCTAGAGCAAAATAAGAAGGAAAAGTGTGTGTGTCGGGGTTGTGGGGGGGAGGATATCATAAAGATAAAGAGAAAATTAGTGGAGAAGAGGAAAGAGATTGAGTGGGGAGGGAGAAGAGCTGGGACAGGGGTGGAAATGTGGAATGAATTTAACAAAATCATACTGTGTACATGGGTGAACAGACCACAGCGAATTCCACCTCTATGTACATCTATAAAGCACCAATCAAAAATAAATAAATAAACAGAAGGGAGACCAATGGATAGAAGGAGGAGAACAGGGGAAGGAGGAGAGGGAAAGAGGAAGCACTGGGGACCGGAATCAAGCCAATGAAACGCCACGCACGACAGCTTACGTCAAAACGAACCCCACTGTTATATGCAATTATAATGCACCCATGAACGCATTAAAAAGCTAGAATGCAAATACGCAGATCATAGTCTTAGATATTCTTAGCAAATGTGTATTCTTACTCAGTTTCATCAATCTGGCTTTCTCAAAGGGGCCTCCGAAATGGAGCTTGATAAATTTTTGTGGCATGGACACAGACCTTACGTGGTCAGCTCTGATAGTGACACAAATAGTGGTGTTTATGCAGAGAACTAGGTCATGAACAAGGGGTAATGTGAAGGAACTGTTTTTGGACTTGTTTGCACACTCAGCAAGCCATTGTTTCATATAGAGAAGCTGAAAGAAAGCGAGAAAGAGAAAGTATTTTTTTATTTGTTTTGCATTTTCCTCCTTAGTCTTTATACCTTTGAGTCAATCTGTTATATTTTAAAGCACATAAGCCTCGATGTCACACAAGCCATGGATTTAGTCAGTAAGGATTCTTGTTTGCAAGACAGAAACTAGACTCAAATCATCTGGCGGAGAGGGGAATCCAGCAGATGGCTTCAGGCATAGCTGTATCCAGGTGATTAGACGATAGTACGAGGGATCTGTTATCCTTTATCTCTCAGCTCTGCTTTCATGGACTCACAGAATGGCCAAGTATCTTCCAAGTAGCTCTAGGCTTACATTCTACCAGCATAATAACGTCTTCAGAAAGAAATCTTCCTTCTCAACAAAAATATCAGGATTAGCCCGAGCCTGGTTTGAGTCACATTGTCACCCCCGGGTCTGGCAATGGTGCTAAGTCTATAGGAATCTCACAGACCAAAAAAGAGATGAATACTGTTCTCAGAACAAAGGGAAATGGTTGCTAGGCAGACGAAAACAACAGGTGTCACTCCCCGTGTGAATGTGGGCCTGTGGGGGGAGGGTTTATAGTTTACGTGCCACGTTCCTGCTTTGTCACTACCTGGTGACTCAGTCTGGTGTGCTGGAATGTGTGCACTCTGGACTCTGGAGTCAAAACTCTGGCTCCTCACTAGTTGTGCAGCCCCAGGGCTCAAAAGTGAGGGAGCTCCAAACTACCTTGCTTTGAAAGCTAGGGATGGACTAGGCATTACAGGTACCATCTCCTTTTCAGCTCTGCAAGGTAATTTTGGTTTGGTTTTGGGTTTTTGTTTTGGGGTTTTGGTTTTTTTTTTTTTTTTTTTTTGTATTTTTTTTTTTTTTTCCTTTTGGGACGCTGGGGACAGAATCCAGAGTCTGGCCCATGCTCCACCGCCGAGCCACACTCCCAGTCCTACACAGTAATCATTACTATCTCCGTCGTGCAGATGAGAAAACAGAAGGCCAGACAGAACCAGTGGCCCATGCAAGGTCACTCAACTAGTAAGGGACACTCCAGTCCAGGGCACTCTGACTCAGAGTGGTCTCCCTGGGCTTTACTCTTCCCACCTGCAAAATGGGTATGAGATGGAGGAGGAGGAGGAAGAGATATGATCGTGAAATGCCCAGCGAGGGGTGCAGCCCGATGCTGAAGTGGTTGTCCAGCATGCACAAGGTCCTGGGGTGCATCCCCAGCACCACAAAACAGACAGGAATAACCAGCGTCAGGCCCACGATGTATCAGGCACGCAGCAAATCCAGCTCCCTCCGCCGGTTCCTACACTCTCTTCTTTCCTTGCTTCCTGTCTCCGTCTTCTTTTGCAACACTCCTCAAGGTCTGAGACTTTTCTTTCTCTCTTTCTCTTTCTTCCTTCCGGCTTCCTTCCTTCCCCCTCTCTCTTTCTCTTATTCTTTGCTTCCTTTTCAAAGGAATCACCATGGAGACAGGGTAAGCAGGAGGGCCTGATGACGCCGTGTCAGGGATGACACCAGAGCCTCAGAGCCGGTCGTGCCAGGCAGACACTCTGCCACAGAGCTTCCACCCCACCACCTTGCCCTCCTCCTGCCCCTCCCTGGTGCCAGGGACTGAACGTGGGGGGCACTTTACCGCTGAGCCATATCCCAGCCCTTTCTAGTTTTAACTCTGAAACAGGGTCTCACTAAGTTTCTGAGGCTGGCCCTGAACTTGCGATCCTCCTGCCTCAACCTTCCTACTCACGGGATAATGGACCAGCCTTATTCATTTCTAAAACCTCACCTCTTTATTTTATTTTTTGGAACTGGAGATTGAACCCAGGGCTGCTTAACCCTGGGTTACAATCCCAGCCCTTTTAAAAAATATTTTATTTAGAGACAAGGTCTCGCTGAGTTGCTTAGGGCCTTGCTAAGTTGCTGAGCCTGGCTTTGAACTGGCAATCCTCCTGCCTCAGCCTCCCAGACCACTGGGATGACAGGTATGCACGATGGTGCCCGGTGGCCTCACCTTCTTATATGCCACCTCCAGGGGAACCCCAAAGCATGATCACTAACCCAGTTCTCTGCTTGACCAAGCCCGGATGCTAACTCACTGGAAGGGGAAGCAAGTCAAGTGCAGTTCCTTCTACCTCCTTGTGCCTGTGTGCTCCCTGGTCCCTGCTCCAGCATGCCAGCAGCCTGGTAGCCCGAGTCCCCACTCTGAGAGCCGAAGGCAGGGCCGGGGAACCTCTCTCACGAGTGTGGGCTTTGGCCTGGCCTGACCCCTGCTTCACCTTCCCTCCTGCCTTCCACCTGTGGGGGAGCCTGCCCAGAGGCCGGAGGAAAGGCAAAGGAAGTGAAAACCAGGCTAAGCTGTGGGGTTTGGAGATAAGCACCTTCCATTCCAGACACGTCGTGACTTGAGATCAAGAGGACTTGAGAGCCCAGAGCTGGGCTTCACCCAGATCCCGGACTGGGGTGGAGGGGATCCTCCTGCAGGGGCGAGACCTAGACCTAGTCTCGCAGGGGAACCTGGGAAACGGTCTACCTCTAGCTCCTTAGTAACCATTTTTCTAGAATGTTCCGGTCTTGGGAACAGGAAGTCCACACAGGTGTCAGGGCCACTGTGGCACGCATAGGGTCCCCTGGCCGCTCCCTTGCTGTGTGTGAGAGGGCATGAGGCGTTTTGCACATTCCCCAAGCTCAGCTTGGTGTGGGGGCCTTGCCCCAGGCCCTTCAGGATGCTGTACCTGGGTTCCTGCACCCAGGTGGGCACTGCAATTGGGTTCAGGGCCTGCCTTCTGGGGGGCAGCACCCCTGGCCACACAAACTGCCTCTCGTCCCCCACCTCCTCACCAACCTGCAGCATAAATATTAAGAAAGGAAGGTTTTGAGAAGGGCTTTTGTGAAATAAAGAGGAAACGGTGAGCCGGGGTTCAGTGGTAGAGCACCTGCCTAGCGTGCGTGAGGCCCTGGGTTCAATTCTCAGCACCATATAAAAATAAATAAATGAAATAAAGGCATGTTGTCCGGCTACAACCCTAAGAAAGAGTACAGACAATCCCCATTTTCCGGAGGGGGAAACTGAGACTCACAAATGTTACCTCCTAGAAAGATGCAATGTCTATTTACTGAACCCTTTACTTTTTCATTACATGGACTTGAGTCACCCCAAGATGCCTGGCTCGGAGGTACTCTGATTTCTTTGCCCAGTGCTTCTTAAACTTTAATGTGCGTACAAATTACCTAGGGAACTTGTGGAAATGCAGATTCTGATTCAGCAGGTCTGGGGAAGGGGCCTGAGATGCTGGTGTGTGTGTGTGTGTGTGTGTGTGTGTGTGTATGTATAATGGAGATGGGGCCCCAGGCCTCGTGCATGTTACCAAGAGCTCTACCTCTGGGCTGCACCCCCACCCCCAGATCCTGCGTCTTTTCTGTGCTGCCAAGAGATGCCCAGCCGCTGGTCTTTGCTCTACTCTAAGTTAGCAGGGCTCGAATTTCAGCCTTTCTTGTGTGCTTGGAACAGAACGCTGCTGAAATTCGCCATGCAGACGGCAGCCCTGGATCATCTATTGGAATCGAGATGTGCTATGTGTGAAATACACATAAGATTTTGAAGACTTTATGAGAATAAAAGAACAGTAAAAAGACCTTGTTGCTAACTTTTTATGTTGATTCCATGCTGAAAATGATATTTTGGAGCAACATAAAATACATTTAAAACTTTTATTTTACCTGGGTTCGATGATAGAGCACTTGCCTAGCATGTACAAGGCCTGGGTTTGATCCCCAGCATGGAAAACAGTATATTTCAGTGTGTGTGTGTGTGTGTGTGTGTGTGTGTGTGTGTTCGGAATTTCACATGCTAGACAAGTACTCTACCACTGAGCTACATCCTCAGCCATTTGTACATTTTTTTTTTTTTTTTCCTTTTCTTTTTAGCACTAGGGATTGAATTCAGGGGCACTTAACCCAGCCCTTTTTATTATTTTATTTAGACACAGGATCTTGCCGAGTTGCTTGGGGCCTCGCTAAGTTGCTGAGGCTGACTTTGAACTTGAGATCCTCCTGCCTCAGCCTCCCAAGTAGTTAGGATTACAGGCCTGCTCCACCATACCCAGATCTTTTTATTTTTCAAACATAGCTACTAGAAAATTTTAAATTACTCTTGTGACTTGCATTGTTGTTTGTTTGTTTGTTTGTTTGTTTGAATAGCTCTGGTCTAGAGTAGTGATTCTCAACCAGGCAGGGGTGATTTGGGTTTCCAGGGGATGTGTTGGCAATGTTTGGGGACATTTTGGGTTTGATTTGTTATAACTAGTGGGATCACTAGAGGCATCTTGTGGGTATAAACCAGGAATGCTGTTCGACATCCTGTCATGTACCCAACAGCCGTTGACAGCCAAGAAGTACCCTTTCCTATGTCCCTAGTGTCAAGGTTGACAAATCCTGACCTAGGATCTTCCCTGCTGACTCTGAAATTATTTTATTTCCTTTATTACTCATCCCTCCTCTTTCTCCTTTATTCCTAACAAAACTCAAGCCCCCCCCCCCCCCCCCAGAGGTCAGAGTGGCTGCTAGAACAGAGTCTGTCACCAGGCACTCTACAAAACATATTTTCTTTTCTTTTCTTTTTTTTTTTTTGTTTTTTTTTTTTTTTGCAGTGCTGGGGATTTGAACCCAGGGCCTTGTGCTTGCGAGGCAAGCAGTCTACCAACTGAGCTACCTCCCCAGCCCCTACAAAACATATTTTCAATATCTTTCTTTGTAGCTGCTCCAGCCAGCCTAGGGGTTTGAATTCATTCATGCAAAGTAGCCCAGGCCCACCAGCCAAGGGCCTTGGAACTCAGCGAGACCACTCCGACTGGACATCAAACCGGGACAAAGCAGAATCTGAACCCAGGGGTTTGACTGATTGCCCTCTGCAAGTGCACATCAATCAGAATAGCAGCGGGCGGGCATTAATTCTGCCAGCAGAGCTAGGAATTGACTCTGCAAGGTCCCTCAGTCCCTGTCCCTGTCCCTGCCTGTTCTTTCACCTCTGGCGGGACCACCCATCAGGCCCCACTGGGTATCCACTGACTTGATCCACCTCCGGGTGGGCCAGGTCTCTGGCCCCTGATTCCCTTTCCTTAGTGGCTTGGCCCTGTATGGCACCCAGACCTGGCCTTTCTGGGAATCCCCTCCCTGCCTACCAAGAGGCTGGTGAGCCGGGAGGGCGGGGCCTGAACCACCCAGAGTGTGCGAGCGCCCAGAATCGGGGCAGATGAATTTCTCTTTCTGAGGCTCTGGAATCTTCCGTCTGAAGTCTCGAAACCACCTTTCGGCACCTTCTCCCTTGCACTGTCACTCTCTGGGACGGGGCCCTGCCCTGGCTCTGGCCTCAGAGCTGGGCTGCACCACCTAGCGCGCAGGTGAGGGAAGCCCTTCCGAGCCTCAGTTTCCTCTTCTGTAGAATGAGGAGAGCGCGGGGCAGGGATCCTGGCCTTTAAATCTCCAGCTTTCCTGGGTCTTCAAGACCAAGGTGCTGGGCTTCTTAGCAGGTCTCACCAGGGTCTCACCTCATGCCGGCTATACAGCTCCTCTCAAGATCCAGGCCAGCCTGGGCAACGGCCTGGAGACCCTGTCTCCAGATAAAAAATAAGAAGGGCTGGGGGTGCAGCTCAGGGGTAGAGCACCCTTGGGTTCAAGTCCCAGTACTCCCCGCCTCAAAAGAAAAGAAAAAGAAAAAATCGCTCCCGTTTCTTTTCAGTCCTAGAAATCTCTGGGGCTGTCCTATGCGTACCTCTGCACTTTATCTTAGCCAAAATGCACAGAAGGGATGTCTTCTTACGCTCCTGTGTGGGCTGGGGATGGAGCCCAGGGCCTCACGCATGCCAGGCAAGTGCTCCACCACTGAGCCCCACCTCAGCCCCTGTTCCTTTCTACTCTCTCTGGTCTCCATGGCCACCTTCTCCCTATGTCTCTCACTAGGCCTGTTGTGTTGGCTCTTGGAGAGCCCTGTTTATGTCCCTGTGTATCCCTGGACTCCTGTCTTAGAGGTCTCTGTCTCACTGTCTCTCTTGCTTTGCCTTTCTCTCTTTTCTTTTCTCCTCCTCCTTCTTTCCTTCTCCCCCAACAGATGATGTATTCCTCTCCACCCCAGTACTGATTGAACCCAGGGGTGCTCTACCACTGAGATGCATCTCCAGCCTTATTTTCTTTTGAAACAGGTCTAATAAATTGCCAAGGCCAGCCTCAAACTTCTGATCCTCCTGCCTCAGCCTCCTGAGTAGCCGGAATTATAGGAGTGTGCCACGGGACCTGGCTCCTTACCTACAGTCTTACCAGCCACGACTAAACATTTTTGTGGTAGCAGAATGTTCTCAGCAGCTCCCTGTGGATCTTGGTTTATAGACAAGTCAGCCCTGTGCCTTTTCTGCACTTTTGGTGAGAACTTCTGTGTGGACAGAGGCACAGAGACCTCATGCTGGGAGATTCAGGATCAGGGGCCATGAGCCACTGGGTCTTCTCCGTGAAGGTGGACAGTGTCCTGCTGACTTTCAGCAGACAGATCTGCAATGAGAGGAACTGGTCTGTGCTTGAACCATCCTCCACAGTGGACAGACTGGTCAACAGAATGAATGGTGCTTCTTTTTCTTTTTAAAATTTTTTGATCCTGGGGATTGAACCCAGTAATGCTTTAGCACTGAGCTCCATCCCCAGCCCATTCGTACTTAAATTTTGAGACAGGTTCTCACTAAATCCCAGAGTGGCTGGAATTATAGGGCATGTGCCATGCAGCAGAGGAGAATGGGGAGGAAAGAGGGAGGGATTTTTAGGCTGGAGATCAGACTCCAGCAGCTTCAGGCAGTCCTGGGCTCTGCCTGAATGAGCGGGCGCTTACTGGGGGAGGAAGCAGGCGGAGGAGGGAGGGAGAACCCAGGAGTAGATGTCCAGTCTCAGTTCCCAGACTGGACCTCACCCTCTTTTCACCTTGGTTTCCTAATGGGTGTTCCTGCCCCCCTGGAGGGGAAGTGTTCAGACAAAGGCTCCTGGCTGGTGGCGGTGACTCAGGGCCTCACCCAGACCCCTGCCAGCACCCTCCCTCCCCGGGTGGTGTTCTCCTTGCCCACAGGCCTGGCAGCAGCTGCTGAGTATTTTTAGGAGAAAGCAAGACAGCAGGGTCATGGAAAACCACCGAATTCTCTCCAAAGGACCTGTGGCCACAGGGTCTAGCCTCCAGAGCTGAGGTGTCTTCATCCATCCTGGCAATTAATGGTGGGTCGGTTGCTGAGTGTTGGATTGGTGACACTCACTGTCTGTGGAGTGGGATCAGCCCAACTCTAAAGATCTGTCACCACTACCACCACCACCCTTTAGTCATAAGCCCTGAGAGGACGGGAGTCCTGCCAGGCACCCCACTGCTCACCCAGCACTTGACATGCAGATTGGCATATGGCAAGTGCCCAATAACTGAATAAAGAAATTAGCATGCATCCTAATCTCCCCACTGCTGTGGATCAGCTGTGTGATTCTGCTCACATTCCTTAACATCTCTGAGCCACTTTGGCCCTCATGGTTATGATGGGATAGTACCAGAAGTGTAGACGGGGTGCCTCGCCTTCCTCACTGAGACAAGCTGGTAGGGGCAGCCAGTTGCTACCTGTCACTCCAAGCACACTGGGCGTGTGGATGCAGGAGACGGTCTCCTTTCCAGGAGCTGCAGCTTCTGCTGCTGGGAGTTCCCAGGGTGCTGTACAGATGTTGCTTTCTTAGGAAAATGATGGAGGATGTGGTTAAGAGGTCCTGCTCCAGGGGCCTGGGTTCCAGGCCTGCCTCCACCTGCACCCTGGGGATCGTAGGCCAGCCCCAGCATCTCTCTGAGCAGGTTCTCCCACGCATAGAGCTCGGAGGAGGTTTAAATGAGATAAATCCCACACAAGGCACACTGGTCAGGATTACAGTGTCCACCTCCTGGTCCTGGGAGGTAGAGGTGCCCCTCCCCAGGGTGCAGAAGAAGAAATCTGGGCGGGCAGGTGGAGAAGGCTGTCTGACTGCAGAACAAGGTCTGGACACCTTCTGTCCCCAAGGCCACCAGGCTGCCCTGCCTCCCTGCCTCCGCCCCCTGACCCTGGAGGAGAAGTGAAACCTGAACCCACCAGCGCAGGAAAGGAGAGAAGGAACTAGCAGAGGTGAGGAGAGGCGGCCTGTGTCCCCTGAATTCTGTTGAAGAGACTGTCTAGGGCAAGGTCAAGCCCAGGGCGGTGACAGGGCGGAGGTGGTGGGAGGATACTGTGACCAGAGAGGGCCTGGTGGCTGAGCCGGCCAGCAGCAAGGGGTGACAAGCTGGTCCTGAGAATGCGGAAGGAAACCCTTTTATCAGCGTTAACAAGAACAGACAGGGAAGTTGTTTGCATCTGGTCAGATACCTCGGCTGTGACCTCCTGTCACTAAGGAGGGGGTCCCTGCAAAAGTCTCATGGCGCAAAATACATGTCCCTGATTCTTAGCAGTGGCCCTCTCCCTCCCTGGCTGAACCTCTCAGCAGCCTTGGGACCAGCAACTACGCTTGGCCTTCTGCCTGCTGCACCCACAGCCTCACCTGTGGCTGGCGAGGCCCACGCTTCCAGCCAGGCCTTTCTACAGATGAGGAAGCCAAGGCTGGAACCCCAGCTCCTTCTCTAGCTCTGCCATTGGCAGATCCAAATGACTTTATGAGTTAGGCCTCAGTTTATCCCATCTTCTTTCTAGTCCTTCCCCTTCCTTCCCCTGCACAGCCAAGGGCGTGGAACTCTGAGGCAAATGTCATCCTGTTCAAATGGTGCGGATTAGTCAATAACCCAGCTCTGGGGCTGGGCGTGGAGCGTGGGGGTAGCGCATGTGCTGAGCATGCGCGCGGCCCTGGGTTTCATCCCCAGCACCGAACAAACAAACAAAAGTCTCTGGGCAGCCACCGAGGTTAGCCTCTGGAAGCACTTGAAGATGACCCAGAGATCTGAGATCCCAAACCCCCGCAGGCAAGCAGAAGCGCTCCCTCCCTCCCAGCCAGGGCCGCCTCCCTTCCTGAGCGATTGTGCTCTGGTGCGTGACGCAGCTGTGCTTTCTGCAGAGCCCCAATGCCAAGGGTCTAGGTCCCGAGCAGGTGAGATGTGCCACCAGGATGATCGGCCCCACCTAGGCCGAGCATGGCCGCGGGCCAGGCATCAAGCTGACCGTGACCACCTCCGTCATCCTCACACCACGTGGACTGCATACCCATTTTATACCCCCAAGTGATTTAAAATGAAACCTTTTTTTGGTAGTTGTAGACCGACAGCATGCCTTTCTTTTGTGTCTTTATTTTTATGTGGTGCTAAGAATCAAACCCAGCACCTTGCATATGCTAGGCAAGCGCTCTGCCACTGAGCTACAGCCCCAGCCCTAAAATTAAAATTGAATAAGTAATTATGGTCCTCCCTCGGTAGCCACAAGGGATTGGTTCCAGGATTCTCACAGATACCAAAATCCATGAATGCTTAAGTCCATTATGTAAGTACTTTTTATCTCTCAGGATTGGAGATGGAACCCAGGGGTGTTCTACCTCTGAGCTACACCCCAGCCCATTTTATTATTTTATTTTATTAATTTTATTTTATTTTTGAATTTTAAGACAGAGTCTACCTAAGTCGCTGAGGCTGGCCTCGAACTCGCAATTCTCCTCCTTCAGCCTCCTGAGTTGGTGAGATTACAGGCACATGCCACGGTGCCCAGCCCTCCCAGATACTTTAAATTATCTCTAGATTATGTATAATATCTAATACAATGCAACTACTGTGTAAATGGTTGTTATACTGTAATGTTGAGAGAATGATAACAGGAAATAAAAGCCTGTTCGTGTTCAGTACATTTAAAAAAGAAAATATTTTTCGGTCCACGGTTGGTTCACTCTGCAAACACAGAACACATGAATATGGAGATCTGACCGTAATTCCAGATAAATGGACAGGCACAGGAAAGCCCTTGTCACGGGGCAGTGGTGTCTGTCCCCACCCCACAGCTGAAAGCACTTTGAGGCCACCCTCAGGAAGGCATTCATTACGGCCCCTGGGCCTGCCCTCTACGCACCACAAGGGTGTTCTCCGCATCCAAGAGAACAGTCTGACCCCAAATTGCTGGTGCAGCAGAGGCTGTGTGTCGGGCTACCCAAGCCCCGTTGTGGTTTTATCATGGAATCTGGACCCACACAGGGTTCACGTTCACCCAGTCGGGAGGCTTAGGGAATCTCTTAGGAATGTTCCCAGCACAGACACAGTGACTGCCCACATCCTAGGACACCCAGGAGCCTGGGCAAAACCAGACCTCTGCTTTCCACCTGAGGACTTGGTGTCCAGGAGTGGCCCTCTGGTGCAGGCTCCTGGGACCCAGTGCGAGCTGCTCTTGGCCTCGCCCAGGATTCCCCAGGGTTCTGCCTGTCTTCCCAGACTCCCCAGAGTCAGGAGGCCTCCCTGCTTACAGCCTTCTCTGTCTGCACCCTCTCTTCCTCCAGCAAATGGCATCATCTCTCACTGGCCTTTGTCGTATCAAGTCAGGGTCATTCATTTATTTAGCACCAACTATATACAGTGGGGTTACCAGTACATAGCAGCTAAGTAGATGGATGAATGGATTGATGGGTAGACAGAAGCTTATCTAGCATCCGCAGCATGAAACACCTAATCTCCATGCTCCGGGACCTGCTGATTTCCTGGGGGAGGAAGGAAATCATAAATGATTTGGACTCTTCATCACTTAATGATCATTCTGACAAATCTTTAGAAAAGTCCAGGCACCACGGGAGCGTCTAAGCAGGAGTGTGATCTGATTTGGCCGAGGGGGCTCGTGGAGGATTCAAAGAAGATTTCTTGGAGAAAATGTCTAAACTGGGATCTGAATGTCTGTGGTATTAGCTGGCCGGACAGTGGAGACGGCTGTGCAGAGACCAGATGCAGCATGGCTGGCTCACTCCAGGAAGGGAAGTGAGGCGGTGTAGACTGCAGCTATGCTGCGTAGACCGTGTACTTTGAGGAATACGAAGGGGAAAGGAAGGAGATGGTGGGGACGTAGAGAAGGAGCAGGGAGAATCTTGCAAAGGAGTCTGAAGGCCAAGTCACAGATGCCAGTGCTCACAGGTGTGTGTGGTGACATTACTTTTGTGTCCCTAAAATGACACTGATTGCTTGGGGTGGGTATTGAGAGGATCAGAGCAAGGCCATAGCGGTTCTACTGGATCTGGACTAGTCCACGTAGCACATGTGTGAGAATTAGAGGGGTCCCCATAGGCCCTAAGAATTCTCACTGAGGTAGCACCCTTGTGCAGTGAACGGTTTATACAACCGTGCACAGCAGACTCCGTACTGGGGAATAATCTGAAGGCTGCGGTAACCTTGGTTGAAGACTCTGCCTTCTCTTCTGTAAGCACCTTGAATCTGGGTTCTTGAGTTCTGGATTCTTGTTTGTAGCCCCCATGCCAATAGGTGATACTCCTAGTTTATTGGATGGATGGTTCTTTGGCAACCTTTTTTTTTTTTTTTCTTTAAAGTTTCTGTCTATTTCTTCCACATTCATGTAAGCTTCCTCTTAAAACACTCCTACTGTTAGGCACGGTGGTTCATGCCTGTAATCCCAGCAATTCAGGACTCCGAGACAGGAGGATTGTTAAGTTCAAGGCCAGCCTCAGCAACTAGTGAGGTCCTAAGCAACTTAGAGAGACCCTGTCTCAAAATAAGATATAAAAAGAGCTGGGGATGTGGCTTAGTGTTTAAGAACCCCTGGGTTCAATTCCTGATACCAAAGATAGCCCCCCCCCACAACACACTCCTATTGGGTGCTAGTTAGCACTGTTAAGTACTTTGACTTTTTGATTCTCCAAACATCTTCTCCTCTGTCAATTAATAGAAACTTGGATCTGGACATACAGCTGGGAAAGCAGAAAGTGCCTTCTAAATTCTGGACTGGCAGATGGTGCCTGCAAGTCCTGGAGATGGGGCCCAGGCCAGCCCCCATATCTTCTAGTAGAGATTCTTGTGGCTGAATCTTGCAATTTGAATCCTAGAATATTGGAGCGGAAGAGGACCCTGCGGGGGGGCTCATTTTACAGATGGGGCAATGGAGCCCAGAGAAGAGGTGGAAGTTGCTTCAAGTCACTGAGCCAATCAGAGCCCCAGCAAGACAGAAGCCAGGTCCCCTGTTAGGTTTAGAAGAAGCTGGTAGATATCATCACGAGTAGAAATTACAAGAGAAGTAACTCTCTAGGGCCAGTATCTGACCGTGATGGTTATCAGTGGGGCTCAGAGGATCACAGCCGACATGCACGGGAGAGTCATTGGTCCCTGTTAGAAGAGACGGGAGAGAAAAAAAAAAAAAACTTCCAAGAGGAGCAGGCCAGTCTCTAAACTGGGATCTCTTTGGGCCCAGGGTCATCAAAGGTTTTATAATTTTTTTTTTTTTTTTTCCTTTTGGTACTGGGGATTGAACCCGGGAATATCTTACCACTGAGCCACATCCCCCATCCTTTTTATTTTTTTACTTTTTTTTTTTTTTTACATTTTAATATAATATTTATTTATTTTAATTTATTTTTATTGTAAACAAATGGCATACATGTTGTTTCTGTTTGTACATGGAGTAACAGCATGCCATTTGCGTAATCATACTATTTTTTTTTTTATTTTGAGAAAGGGTCTCACTGAGTTGCTTAGGGTCTCACTAAATTGCCAAGGTTGGCCTCAAATTTGCCATCCTCTTGCCTTGGCCTCCCTAGTCTCTGGGGTTACAGGTGTGCACCACCACCGTACCTGTCCAGTCAGATTTTCGAGATGCTCAGAGGAGTGTCTCCTTGTGGCCTTTGCCCACGTATCACCAGGGCAGTCCTGACTGACAGCAAGCCACCCTGCTGGGTGGCTCTGAAGGCCCCTGGTGAGATCCAGCGGCTTCCCAGGGGCCTCCGCCCCAGGTACCCTTTGAGGGGCCCTACTCCAGTTCTCTGTCAGCACCTGCTTGGGGTTTTCCTGGTTCTGGGTTTAACATCACAGGTCTTCTTCGGAGACAGTGACTCGGGTCCCACCAGCACTGCTCTGAGCTGGAAAATCCCTCAGAGCCCAAGCCGCCTGTGACCCTAGAGACAGGAAGCTGTGACACGGGAGGGAGGCAGGCAGGGCGTGGGGTTTATTCTTGGTGTGTGGTTGGGAAGGGCGGGGCTGGCTGGGGGAGGGGCGGGAAGGGAGAGCGGAGGGATCCACAAAGAAGGAACCTCTGAGAATGTCAGCAGGTCCCCCAAGCCCAGCCCCTGGCAGCCTCTCTTTCCTTGGCTGTAGCCTCGGGGGGCTGCACAGATGCACCTAGGGCCGCAGCAGCCCCTCCCTCAATCAGGATCCCAGCCCGTGCACCTCAGCAGTTCGAGCAATGGCGGTCATCGAAGGGGTAGTCCTCATTAACCACACACCTCTAGAGGCCCGCTTGAGGTCTCTAGTACAGGGCCTGGCATGCAGTGAGCCCTCCGTCAATGGTAGCTCTCTTTGCATTCCTCTCCATCCCTCCCCACTCTGCTAGCAATCCCATTTTGCAGATAAGAAAACTGAGCCTCGGCGAGCAGTGTCAACAGCTATCGACTGGTCCATGGATTCAAGGAGTGTTTGTTCTAGAAAGGCTGAGAGGAGGATGGCAAGTTTCAAGACCCTGTCTCAAAATAAAATAGAAAGAGCTGTTGGCCAGGCTTGGTGGTGCACACCTGTAATCCCAGCAGCTTGGGAGGCTGAGGCAGGAGGATTGGAAGTGCAAGGCCAGCCTCAGCAAGATAGGGAGACCCTGCCTCAAAAATAAATAAATAAATAAATGCAAAGGATTGGGGATGGAGCTATCTGGTAAAGAACCCCTGGGTTCAATCCCCAGTACCAAAAAAATAAAAGGAGCTGGGTATGTAACTCAGGAATAGAGTGCTTGCCTAGCATGCATGAGGCCATGGGTTCCAGTTTGGAGGGAAAAAAATTGTTGAGTCCCCGCCATGCAGCAGCCACTTTAGGTGAGAGCGCCAGAGCCCGGAAGATGGTCCTTTTCTTCCAGCATATGTGCATGTTCCAGGGAAGCAGGTCAAACGGTTAAGCAAATCAATGAGGAAGGAAATTGATTGCAGAGCCGGGTAGGAGGCAGGACGGGGAGGCCATATGGAGTGAGCATGGTGTATTCTGGAAAGGGTGACAGGGAAGGCTTTTTAAGGAGGTAACATTGGCGTAAGTGCAAAGGAGCTTGGGAAAGGTGGTTCCAGGAGGGGCCACAGCAAGAGCAAAGGCCCTGGGGTGGGAGAGAACCTAGTGGGTTTGTAGGAGGCCAGTGGAGCTGTGGTGAGCAGGAGGAGCATGGGAGGTGGGGAGGTAGGGAAACAGGTGGGACGGGAACAAGAGCCGGGGTTCTTAGTCATTGCCAGAGACGGAGCTGACCATTAAGATCCTTCCAGGCCTCAGGGCTGGTGGGGCTCTGCGCCTGCGACCCAGGCCCGCCGGGTGCTGACTGTGAGCTGGCCTGGTACAGGTGTGAGTCCCCGCATCCCTGGCTGCGTCCCTGTCCACGCCCTTCACTCTCAGTGTGTCACAGGACTGGCTGGGCCACTCCCGTTTCCAGCTCAGGAGCCTGTCTGGGCCTGCAGATGCCCACTGAGTGACAGGAACAAACCCCAGGAGGTCTGACAGTCAGCCCTCAGCCCAGGACTCCTCCCGCTCAGCCGCCACAGAGGCCTCTGCTTTCTCCCTCTCCATGTGGTGCCAGGGTCCATCCCACTGGGTTCAAATCCCGCAGCAACCTCTCACAAGCCGAGGGATGTGGGGCAGGTCATTCAGTCGTCTCTCTGGGTCTTCCTTCCCTTACCTGTGAAACGGAATCACGCAGATCTGCTCTCCTGGAGCTCAGGGTGGGCACTGAGCAAGGAGCTGGCCTCGAGAACACAGTTCCCTGCATTACCACATGTCCGTCCTGCGGCCCAGGTGTCCTTATACCAGCATGGGCACTGGCCTGGGCACTTGCAGAAGACCACCCCACCTTTAGAAGGGCCCCACACTGGACTTAGTGCACTATTGTTGCTGTCTTGAATTTTTTTTATTTTTTTTTCTTTTTGCAGTTGTTACTGCCTTGAAATTATTATTATTTTTTCCCTTTGTGCAATGCTGGAGACGGCACTCACACATGCTAGGCATGCTCTCAATCACTGATCTACACGCCCAACCCTTTTAGCTTTTTATTTTGAAACAGGGTCTCATTGAGTTGCCCAGGCTGGCCTCGAACTTGTGATCCTCCTGCCTCAGCCTCCCCTTGACCCGTTCCCATCACTGGGATTACAGGTGTGTACCACTGTGCCCAGCCCCAGCCCTTGAAATTCTTAATGATTTTTAAAGCAAGGGTTCTGAATCTTCCTTTTTCACTGAGTTTCCTTAAGTATGTAACCAGTTCTGATTGTGATATAACCATTCAAATATCCATTTGAATATTTGAGAAATATTTATTGTAGCTGGGCACAGTGGTGCACACCTGTAATCCCACTGACTCAGGAGGCTGAGGCAGGAAGAAGGGAAGCTAGAGGCCAGCCTGAGCAACTTAGCAAGACCTTGTATCAAAATAAAAAATTATAGGGACTGGAGACATATCTCAATGGCAGAGCACTCCTGGTAGAGTACTACAAAAAAGAAAAGAAACGCACACATATTTATTGAGCACCCAACAGAGTCAGACACTATTCAAAGAGATAGGAGTGAATAAAACAGAATTTCCCACCTTCATGGAGTTTATTTTGCCTATTTCCCAGATGAGAAAACAGGTTCAGAGAAGTTCAGTTACCTCCTTTAGGTCACACAGTAGGTGGGGTGTCCAAGTTCCAACTCAGAACTTTTTTACCATGATCCTCCCTGCTTCAGTATGAGGCCAAGTGAAGAAATTACAAATACCATTAAGGGCATTAAATGCCTTAATTCATTTAAAACCCCATTGTAGAGACTAGGAAATGGAGTCTGAGAGAAGTTAGGGTTAGGTTCAGAGCTACCGGGCCAGCTGGAGCTGAGCTGAGAACCTGAGGTGTCTAGCTCGGAGGCTGGTTGCTGCTAGCCGCCCCAGATGTCGCCTTTTGAAGTAATCATTCAGAAAATGGTGACTTTTTATAATGTGTTTCAATTTCCATGGTTTTTATTTTTGCCCTTTTTGGCCTTGTGTCTGGAGCCCCCGTGCACAAACCGTGACCCACATCCATGGGGTGGCATAAAACAACTGAGAAATCAATAAGCAGATGCGTTCAACCCATGTGGCAGCGTGGACTGCCCCCACCCCTCCACAGCCCCCCCAAATCCGACATGACTTATCTATCGCCAGGGCCCGACACCCAGCCTTCTCCGCCTTGCCTTGAGCCAGTGATGAAATCTCTCAGCATGCAGGATGTAGAAAACAGGGTCGCCTCTTCCAGTAAGCAGGCCGGGGCTTGAAGGAGGGGGTGTGGGGGGAGCAGCTCACAGTGATGTTATCAATGAGCACAAGCTTCCCTCTTCCTCCCGGGCTGGTGAGCTCAGAGAAGTCTGCCTCCCGCAGAGGCTGCCCCTGCCTGGAGGGTCCCACCTCCCTGTGTCAGACAGGCCTGGGGCACTGGGTGATTTCCAGGGCTCCAGAAGATACCCCTCCCCAGAACAGCACTTCCTGTTGCCCTGGCTCCTGTCTGGCACCTTCTGCTATTCACTAGGGATTCAGCAAATAGTTACCAAGTGCCTACGGGTGTCAGTGGCTACTCATGGACTGGGATACAGAGGAGAATAAAATGAGCAAGTGCCCTTCTCCTCAGGAAGCTTATATCTGTACTCCCACTTACTTCCAGTGGGAATTATTTTGATCGACGGGCAGATATTGGGAGATTTACCTGGTTGGGCTCTGGATATTTCACATGCTTATCAATATGATTGAACTTTGTCTGGAATACAGTTAATGTTTAAGTGCTTGGGGTGGCGGGTAGAGCTGGGCTTTGTTGTTTCGTTGGACTAGAATCAGAAGTTCTGCTGGCACGGTGGTGCACTCCCATAATCTCAGTGACTCAGGAGGCTGCGGAGGGAGGATTGCTAAATTGGAGGCCAGTCTCAGTAATTTAGAGAGACCCTCTGCAATTTAGCAAGAACCTGTCTCAAAACTGAAAGGACTGAGGATATAGCTCAGTGGTAGAGCACCCTGAGTCCAGTGCCCAATACAAACAAACAAACAAAGTTCCTTTCCACTGATTTCTCCTGATGAGAAACCTCCAGGTCTGGGAGAAGTCAGAACTGAAACATCATCGGTTATTTATACCTCTGTTTGAATGAGTTTATAAGATCCTTTCTGAGGCATTGTGGTCGTAGGAGGCGAAGAACGCAGACAGTAAGGAGAACGCAGGACTTAGGAGAAGAATCCAAAAATGTTCTCATAGCCCTTATGTTGCCTGAATTCATCATATTCTTGGAAATCTTCCAGCAAGGCCAGGGCTTCTGGTTCCATTAGGGTGTGGAAAATGAAAACGGGAGCAGGCTCAGGTCGTCACATGGCTAGTTAAGACTCAGAGCTGCTGGTTTCTACCCTGAGCCCCCAACATCCCCAGTCCCCCACACTTTTTTTTGGTACCAGGGATTGAACTCAGGAGTGCTCTACCACTGAGCTAACACCCCCAGCCCTATTTTGTACTTTATTTAGAACCCAGGTCTCACTGAATTGCTTAGCTCCTCGCAGTTGCCGAGGCTGGCTTTGAACTCGCGATCCTCCTGCCTCAGCCTCCCAAGCCGTTGGGATGACAGGCGGGCACCACCATGTCCAGCTTCAGCCCTTTACATGTTCTATTTTGAGACAAGGTCTGGCCAACTTGCCCAGGCTGGACTTGACCTTGAGTTCCTCCTGCCTCAGACCCCCGAGTCCCTGGGTGCCAGGCTGAGAGCTCCTTCTACCACTCCTCAGGTCAGGGATGACCATCAGGAAGGGCACCTACTGTGCCCAGTGTTTGTGCTGATGTTCACGTTCCCAGACTGCTGGCTGTGCCTCCTCTTCTTGGGGCTTGTCGGAGCACAGCTTCATCTTCCTAGGGACACGAACTAGTGCAGGTCCTTCACGTTCCGCGAGCGGCAGCCTCAGGTTAGGAAGGCATAGAACATTCCCAAGAGAATGCAGGTTTCACCAGGGCAAAAAAATGCATCTGTTTAGCCCACTGCCTGATCCCTGGTTTTCAGGACTGTCCTCTCAACATCAACAAACGGGTGGATTTGGGGTCTGAGCAGACTCAGAACCACCGCCTACCTTAGTGACTTCTTTTTTTTTGGTACCAGGAATTGAACTCAGGGTCGCTCAACCCCTGAGCCACATCCCCAGCCCTTTTTTTGTTTTATTTAGGGACAGGGTCTCACTGAGTTGCTTAGGGCCTCACTAAATTACTGAGGCTGGCTTTGAACTCTTGATCCTCCTGCCCAAACCTCCCAAGTCACTGAAATTATAGGCATGTGCCACCATGCCTGGCCTAGTGGCCTCATTTATAAAAAGCAAAAAATTATCACCCCTCTCTTTTTTTTTTTATTTTGAGTCTGACTACATTGCCCAGGTTGGCCTCAAATTCCTGGGCTCAGGGCTGGGGATGTGGCTTAGTGGTAAAGGGCTTGCCTAGCATGCATAAAGCCCTGGGTTCAGCCATCACTGCCAAAACCAGTAACTGCAAACTCTTGAGCTAGTGGAAGTCCCTTGCCTCAGTGTCCCAAGAGCTGGGACTCTGTGCACCACTGTGCCTGGCTAATCCCAGCTTTTGCATATTTTTTTGATTTCACTGATAGCATAGAAATTCCATGAGGGCAGAGGTTTTTGTCCATTTTGTTTATTCCCTGCTGTATACCTAGCATCTAAAACAAATACTGGTCACATAAAAGATGCTTAATAAATAGGACTGTATGAACAGATGAGAGTAAACCATCCAGGTTTCTGGGACTGTGTTCCTAAATAGGACCCAGCACAGCACTACAATTAAGTGAGGAATTTGAAGTCAGGCCAGGGGTTTGACTCCCAGCTCTGCTGCTTTTTAGCTTGAAGGTCTCTGAGCTTGAAAGTGACCTTGAAAGTCTCTGAGCTTCAGTTTCCCCAGAGCCTAAGAGGAGGAGAATCAGCATCTCCACATCAGTGTCTGGAGGATTAAACGGGGTCATGCATCTGAAGTACTTAGCAGAGTTCCAGGAACAACAGAAATGTTCCTGAGCTTCCTTTAAGTGTGTCTAGCAGGGATGGTGCTTTTTTTAAGGGCCCTTTTTCTCTCAAAGGACTTTTATCCTCAGGACTCCCCCTAAGCCCCAGAGGGTTGTTTCCCTGGAAGATAAGGCTGCATGGAAAAGAAATTCCTACCAAATCTCCCTTGGGCAACTTAGATGCCCCCGGAGCCTGCCAGCACATCCCATCCAGACCTGCACCTGCCCGATCCCCACGCGGATGGATCGACTGCAGGCCAGGAGGCCACTTGCAGCCTTTCAAGTTGCGGGGTGCTTTCTCTTGTCTTGCGGTTGGCCCGGCCTCAAAGCTAACAAGCAGCCGTCTCTGCACCAGGGTGAAGAGGGTGCTCTCCAGATCTGTAGGGCAGATAGCGAGTGAAATCTAGTCCTCCCGCAAAGGCAGCCCACAGATAAAGGGACGGCCCTGGCGGACTCCACCGTCCCCGCCGAGGCCCGTCCACCCTGCCCAGTGGATCTGTTCCAGGTTGGGTCTTGGCCAACTCGCAGGCTGCTGAGCTGGTCCTTCTGGTCCCAGCTCTTTAGGGCCTTTGGACACCAAGAGGACATGCACGATTTTCCCCTTAGAACGTGGTCATTGTGGTGGGAAGATGCTGAGGCTTTGCAAGGAAGGACTCCGGAGGCTGACGTCCTGAGGCCTCTGGTTCCAGAACAGCTGGGGAGAATGAGTAGAGGCTTCTGGTGCCCCAGCTGGAGGCGGAGGTTCTGGGCAGAGGGGGCCGGCCAGGGGCCCTGGGGATGCTCCCAGTTCACGAGAACTCCTTTCTTTTCTTTTTTCTCTCTCTCTTTCTTTCTTTCACTCTTTTCCTTTCCCTTCCTCCCTCCCGTCCTTCCTTCCTCCCTCTCTCTCTCTCTTTCTCTCTTTCTTTCTTTCTGTTCCCTCCCTCCCCGCTCTTCCTCCCTCCCTCCCTCCTTCCTTTCTTCCTTTTCAGTAGTGGAAGGGATTGAATGTGGCAGTTCTCTACCACTCAGCCCTTTTTTTCTTTTTTTTGTGACAGGGTCTCCATAAGTTGCTCAGGCTGACCTTGAACTTGCCACCCTCCTGCCTCAGCTTCCCAGGTCTGTCTCCTGGATCACATACAAACATCACCACACCCACTCATGGAAACACTTATTATGTTCATTTGCGCATAAGGAGATTCCAGACTAATATGTCCAGGTCTTTCCTTTTGCATTCAAAAGTCCTACCTAGCCAGGCACAGGGGCACCTGCCTGTAATCACAGTGGCTCAGGAGGCTGAGGTAGGAGGATCACAATTTCAAGGCCAGGCTCAGCCACTTAGTGAGGCTCTGTCTCAAAATAAAGAGGACTGGGGATGTGTCTCAGTGGTTAAGAGCCCCTGAGTTCAATCCCCAATACCAAAAAAAAAAAAACCTACCTAGTTAAGGCTCATTACATCTCATTTCCTTGGAGAATTTTCTGGAATTTAGGTCTCTCCAGGCTTCTATCTCATATGTTTTCATGCACTCACTTGTACATTCATTTGAAGATAGGCAGTATAACTCAATGGTTAGGAATATACACAGGAGCAGACCAGCTTGAGATCTCTGCCATGGACTATGTGTAGCTCAAGGAAGTCACTACCCTGGGCCCCAACCCTCTCATCTCCAAAATGGCCGAAATTGAACCAGCCTTAAAGGCTGGGTGAGAGTCTGCTCAATGAGCTTTATGGAAAGCCCTCCTAACTGTGATTGGCACATAGTAAGCATCCAGTAAATACAATGGCGCTCATAGTCTCTGTTCATCACCGATTTTAAACCCAGTGCTGTGTGTCTAAGAATTACTGGGCTCACCAAGGTCAAAGATGGCGCCTGGCTTCCTGGACTGTCCACATCAGACTTGGATAATTTCCTTTATTTATCTGTAGGGAAATGTCTCTTGATAAACTCCCGAAAGGAGGACGATTATTCCTTCCTCAGTCAGGGCTGGAACTGTGGGGGGTGACTCCTGCTGTGGGTGCCATCTTAAGTATCAGAGGGCCTGGGAAAGACCCCACTGTGCATGCCCGAAGAGAGCCTCAGTCTCCTCATCTGTATGATGGGCGATGGGTTGGCAGGATTTTGAGAGCAAAACGAACGAGGCCCGGGCATCACTGGAGGCTCAAGTGCCTTGTGCAGTCTCTTCAGAGTGAGAACAGCCTCCCTCAGCTCTGGGGGGAGTTTCCCAGGAGGGCAGGGACGGCTTCTGGGGCCCTGCCGCAGCACACACCAGGGCCAAGTGCAGGGTCTCAGGCAGCTGAGGTTGCAAGGCGAAACCTCTGAGTCGAATCACGGTCACAGGCGACAGAAATTCCTCCTGCCTCGGCCAGAGAAATGCAGGCTGGAGAATCGCCTAAGCCCTGGAAAAGCAGGGGCACCACTGTCTTCCCTAGATCCGCACCTGAAAAAAATCCCAGGGAAGGAGTCCTGATTGGCTCAGCTTGACCCAGTGTCAGCCTCCTGGATCCATCAGGGCGCCGAGTCTAGAAGCTCAGACCTCCCTCCGGGGGTCCCACGCAGGCATCAGGAGCCCTGGGAGGCACGCTGCTCCCTCAGCCCCTGAGACAGCCACACGGTCCTCCTGCCACTTAGCTCTCCTCTTCCTCGAGCCCTGCCCGGTATCCTTTCCCCAGACTGCAAGCTCGGAAAGCGCAGAACTGCCGGATCCCAGCTCCTTCCTCTCTCTTCCCTCCCACCCTGCCCACTGCCCCCCGCCCCCGGGATGGCCCCGTGGGGCACGCGCTCCTCACGTTGTCACTGAATGTCCCAGATTAAGGAAGAGATGGACGCTGAAGGCCCAGAGACAGAAACCAGTTTACCTGTGGTCACACAGTCTGTCCTGTGTCCCCTGCTGGCTTCCCCTCTCTCTCAGGGGTAAATCCTCCAATCCCCACCCTTACAGGGAAGCTCCTGCAGAGCTCGGTCACCTCCTGCTTCCCCTTCCCTGATGTGCATTGGGTGCATCTTCAACAGGGTGATCCTTTTTTTTTTTTAACATTGTTTTTTAGTTCTTGATGGATTTGTATTTTATTTATTTTTATGCAGTGCTGAGAATCGAACCCAGCGCCTCACACGTGCTAGGCGAGCGCTCTGCCACTGAGCCACAGCCTCACCCCACAGGGTATTCTTACTGTCCTTTTTTGCCTGAGGCGCCCACACGATCCACTTCCCTTCATTGGAGATAAAGGAGCTATGGACTCTGCCTTCCAGCCGGCTCTGAGTGTGTCTGGCAGGGGCTCCGTAACCAGGGGCCCCAGGTAGAAGTGGTCCTGACCACACCTGGCCTCGCTTTCTAGAAATCCAAACTCAAGGTCTGGGCAGGCCTGGTTCCCCGCACAGCTGTGAGGCACCGTGTCCCTGCGTCACCCTAGCCGCCGGGCAGTGCTTGGCCTCGGTCATGCAGTAGAAGCGTCACCCCGATCTCTGCCTTTGGTTTCACATGACATCCTCCCTCTGTGCCTGTCTGCCTCAGTCCAGATTTCCCCTTTTTATAAAGCCACCACTCGGATCCGGGTCCACCCTAGTGACCTCATGTTAACTCGATGACCTCTGTAAAGACCCTGTTTCCAGATAAGTTCACCTTCTGAGGTTCTGGGGGAAAGACTTCAATATCATGTTTGGAAGAAGGGAACCCAATGGAACCCACAGCAGACTGTTTTCTCACTCCTTTCTCCACCCCAACCAGACAGCTCCTACAAACCCAGTCCATCTCAGGTAGAACTTTCCAAAACTCCCCAGACCACCCCCGTGGTCTGCTCTGCTTTTGTGCAGTCGTGAATGGCTTGTGCAATCATCACGTTGGCATCCGCATCGCCCTCTGATTGTCAGCCATATGAGGACAGAACATGACCCCTCAGTGCACCCTGGTAGCCCCAAAGCCCAGTGCCTGGCACCTAAAGGGTCACAGTAACTATCTGTGACCTGGGTGAAGGAATCAGGGATGAACCTTTGCTACTCACAAAGATGAAGATGAGGTCAGGGCTTTGACTAATGGTGGTGGCCTTTCCCCTGCCCCTGTTCCAAGGGGAGAATCCATCGGGGCCTGGTGGTGTGGGGAAAGCCTCGGGAAGCCCTGGGAGGCCAGAGGGGAGTTAGATGGTAAGGCGAACGGTTCTGAAACTGGACTCCCGGCAGAGAGCTGGGGGTGGGCAGGTTCACGGAAGGTAACGCAGCACTGGCTTTAAAATTCAAGGGGCCAGCGGAGCATCGTCTTTCAGAAAAGCACCGCTCCTTGGTAAGAGGCCAGCCGTGCCCCGAGTCCCAGGTCTCCAGGTTGCTGTGCCCGCCTGTCCTGTAACAGGTGACAAGGTGCCCTGGACGGTGCCACTCACCTGCCCCCACCATGTGCCCATGAGGCCACGGTTGTGCAGGGTGTTAGGACTTACCCTGTGAGCATGTAGCTCAGTGGGAGGGCGCTTGCCTAGCATGCATGAGGCCCTGGGCTCAATCCCCAGCGCCAAATGTTTAAAAAAAAAAAAAAGACTAAAAGGACTTCCCCTGGGCCTGGGCCTTTACCTTCCCGTATGTGGATGGGGAGAGGGAGGTGGGGACCTTCATCTGGCTGAATGGAAGCATTCAGTCTGTCTCCCACAGGGACCCCGGTCCCCATCCCTGTCCAGGACCCTTGGGAACACCTCGTGAGCAGCAGCAACCCTAAGGGAACACATAGAGTCCTTCTGAAACCCGGCCCAGGATAAGGGCCAAGCTGGAAAAAGTGACTTGGAGGCCAGTCACCATGCTTTCCCCAGTGAAAGGCTGACTCACTGGAGCAGGCCTGGGCTGGCTGGGACTCGAGCCGGTGGCTTGGAACATGTTTGGACAGTGAGTGCCTTGTCTGAAAGGCTGGTCCCTGAGAAGTCACGGGTCAGGGGAGCCAAGGCCACTGCCCTGGGAAACACCCCGCAGCCGCGGGGAGGCCCCACCTCCCCTCTCCTCCCCAGACTGGCAGAAACCTAGCATGACCCAAGCGGGGGACGGTCTCCAGACCCCAGCCCTCCTGTTTGGAGGCATGCTGCCCATGGGGCTCCTGCTCACAGGAAGTGCAATCTGGAAAAAATAAATAAATAACTGTGGAGAAACTCCAGTTAGGTCTCGGCTTTCCCTAGAAGATGATCTCAGTGCTTTTCTTTGAAATATCAAAAAGAAAGTGTTTCCTGGTTCAGGGACACAGGCAGGAGTGGAGGGAGCTTCCCCAGGGCTTGACGCACACACTGGGTCTGTGACGGGTCACTCTGCGGCACTGCCAGTGGAGCAGGGACTGTGTCTCTGACCCTCTGTCCTTTCCGTGCCTCTGTCTGTTTGACACCCAGGCGCTTTCTGCAAGGACTCCTGAGTCATACGTTGGTGTAGATCCTGCCTGTGCCATCTGCTGGCTGTGTGACCTTGGGTGAGTCACCTAGTCTCAGTCTCGATGTCTATAGAGATGCATGGAGCCTGGCACAGGGACAGGAGAGCCCCTGGGGTGTTTCCTTTATCTCCTCCAGCGTCTTCTGGAGGGCAGGTTATGGCAGTCATTCACACTGCCGTGTGAATGAGCTCTTGTAAGTTCCTTTCCTTCACCCTGTCAGCACCTACCAGGTGTGAGCTGCAGTGCTACGGCTTCCTGGGTGGGTCCTCATCACAGATGGACCCAGTTCATCCCCACGATAGTTTCACAGATCACTACTATTCCCATTGGGCTGTTGGGGGAACAGACTCAGGGAGGTGAAGAAACTTTCCCAAGGTCACACAGCAGAGCCTAGATTGATTTGTTCCTTCAGGAAACCTCAGCTGAAGGCCTGCTCTGTTTTAAGGTGCGTACTGGGACCATAGCGATGAATGACTTGGGGGCCCCCCTAAAACTTCTACTGAGGGCTACTAAGTGGATTTGCACCTCTTTTGCTCATCTCTGTCATTGCTGAAGTGACTGTTAAAAGCTTCCATGTGCTTGTGGACAGCGGGAGCCTTCCCCAGACCCTCCAGTCACATCACCTGTCGGAGGGACTGGCCTTGTTCCCAGCTGGCCCTGCCCTGAGCTGAGCAGGCAAAACCAAAAACACATCCTGTTTCCACAAGGCCTCCTGAGACACCACTGGGTGCCGATTTCCAAGAACTCCATTCTCGAAGCTTTTTTGTCCTTCGTAACATGATATATGTTACAGAAACAGCACTTGCTCATTGTGAGAAAAAGAAAATGCAGAAAAGCAGGAAGAATAAGTCCTGAAAAAAATGTTTCAAATTTTGTTATATTTTGTATCCCCCCCCCCTTTTTTTTTTCCTGGGTACTGGAATTGAACCCAGGGGGGGCTGAACCTCTGAGTCACATCTCCAGCTCTTTTTTATATTTAATTTTTAAATTTTAAGACTCTCTTGCTAAGTTGCTTAGGGTCTCGCGAAGTTGCTGAGGCTGGCCTTGAACTTGTTATCCTCCTGCCTCTGCCTCCTGAGTTGCTGGGATCACAGGAATGCACCACCACATCCAGGTCCTCTGTCAATTTTTTTCCTATATAAATGTAATAAAATAATAATAATAATAATAATAATAATAATAATACAATGATAATACTATCAACATTAATCTTAGCTAACTCTGACATGGAAGTTTCTTCCAGACAATGCACTAGCATCTTAGACATTTTAACTCATTTAATCCTCACAACACCTCTGTGAGTTGATTGCCATTGTCATCTTTTTACAAGTGTAGAAACAGAAGCAGAGAGAACCTTGAAGAGTATACCATGTGATACTTTGTTTAAAACTTGTGAATTCCTATCTGTTCTGCTACTGTAACAAAATACCTGAGATTGGGTAATTTATAATGAACAGAAATTTGCTGGGCTCAAGGTCTTGGAGGCAGGGAAACCCAAGAGCATGGGCCTGCATCTGGTGAGGGCCTTGATGCTGTGTCACCCCATGGTAAAGGGCAGAAGGGGAAGAGGGCATGAGAGCAAGAGCAAAGTCAAGGTCAAACTCCATTTTATTTTATTAATTAATGTATTATTATTATTATTATTATTATTATTATTATTATTATTGTACTGGGGATTTAACCCAGGGGTACTCCACCACTGAACTACATCCCCAGCTCTTTTTATTTTTTTTCAGACAGGATCCCATTAAGTTATGGAGGCTGGCCTTGAACTTTCAATCCTCCTGCCTCAGTCTCCCAAGTTGCAGGGAAGTACCACCACACCCAGCTCTCCTTCTCTTCTAACATAATTTTCATGGCTGTCTATCATTCCAGCATTTGTTCATACTATAAATTACTCAACCAATCTCCCTTTGTCCATTTCTCTGAATTTCTTTTTCTTTCCTTTTTTGGGGTACTGGGCATAGAATCCTGGGCCTCATGCATACTAGGCAAGCAGTCTACCTCTGAGCTACACCCAATACACTCTCTCTCTCTCTTTCAAAACTCTGAATGACACAGAGATTTCCACCCTTGTCAATTCGTCTTTGAAACCCTAATTCAAAACGTCCTTAGGATAACTCCTAGAAGTAGAAAAAGTTGGTCTCAAGATGTTCATGTTCTAAAGCTTCTGACATCTCTTGCAAACTGCTTCCAAGACAGGCGACTCTCTGGGGTTGCTGAAGGACTTTGAATGGTGTCCCATGGAGGATGTTTGTGACTCTTGCCAGAATGACAGATGCACATGCCCTGGACCCATTGATACTATCTGGGAGTTCACCCCATAAATAATATTATACACCTGCAAAAACATGCATGAAATTACTCATTGCAGTTCTGCTGGGGAGAGCAAGAAATCAGAATACTCCAAGTGACGGTAACAGGGAACTGGGCAAAATACATTATAATCTTTCTCTGCAGGGAAATCCTGGGCAGTTGTAGAAAAGAATTGAAAACCTTTTTGTGTGTTCACGTGGCGAGCTTTCCCCATGGACGTCAGTCAAATAAGAAGTGCTGAACAGTGTGAATGGCGAGCTATTTCTATGTGAAAAAAGTAGATGAATTTTCATCTACACTTATATTTTATATACATGCTTAAATAAACTTTATAAGAAGTTAGACCATTCTATCTGCCTACTTGTGTGAGTTTGGTGGAGCTGGAAGACCAGGATGATAGATATGAATGGGGCAATGCTTTTTTTTCTTACTTTTTATGTTTTTAAATTTTGAAATCATTTCCTGCTTCTATTCAGTAAATCTGTACTTTTTTTTTTTTTTTTTGTGGTTGGTGGGTTTTTTGTTGTTTTGTTTAGTACTAGGGATTGAACCCAGGAGCCCATTACCACTGAGCTACATCCCCAGCCCTCTTTATTTTTTGTTTTGTCTAAGATCTCACTAAGTTGCTGAGGCTGGCCTCCAACTTTCAATCCTCCTGCTTCAGTCTCCTGGGTCACTGGGATTACAGGTGTGTGCCACTGCACCCAGCCAGTACTGTTAAAAACCTTAAGGTATCAGGCTGGGGTTGTAGCTCAGTACCACAGCACTTGCCTAGCATAGGTGAGGCACTGGGTTTGATCCTCAGCACCACATTAAAAAATAAATAAGTCGGATGGGAAGGACAGTAGACTGAGACAGACATTATTACCCTATATACACATATGAAAAGAATTTTAAAGAAATTTATCAGTGTCAAAAAAAGTTGATAAAAAAATAAATAAAAGTTAGTAGATAAATAAATAGATTTAAATTCTTTAAAAATGTAAAAGGTATGATGGTATCGTGGTAAACTTTTTTTGAATACTTATTTTTATATTCATATACTGAAATGTTTACAAATAAAATTGTATGATTTTCGATTTGCTTCAAGGTGATCAATGAGCAGGAGAAGCAGATGGGAATATATATTACAGATAAAACTGTATTGGGCATGCCTGGTACCGGGGGTGCACACCTGTAATCCTAGCAGCCTGGGAGGGTGACAGGAGGGTCACCAGTTCCAGGTCAGCCTCAGCAACTTAGTAAGGGCTTTGGCAACTCAGTGAGACCCTGCTTCAAAAAAAAAAAAAAAAAACACACATCAAGAGCTGGGGACGTGACTCAGTGGGTAAGCACCCGTGGGTTCAATCTCTCTACCAAAGAAAGTAATTTATCAAGTGAAATTTACATACAATGAATCATTTTAAAGTGAAAAAAATCCAGTATCATTTAACACATTAGCAGTGCTGTGCAATCACTACCTATTGAATTCCCAAAACATTTCTATTGCTCCCTTGACACCCATTAAGAAGTCTCTCTCCATTTTCCTCTCCCCCAACCCCCGGCAACCACTAATCTGCATTTTGTCTCTAGGGATTTATACTACACGTTTTCTATAAAGGAAAGCACATACTATGTGACATTTTGTGTCTGGCTAGTTTCATGTAGCATGATGTTTTTGAGGTTCTCCCATATTGGAGCATATGCCAGGATTTTATTTCTTTTTACATGACTGTATAATACTCCACTGCACACATAGACCACCATTTGTGTATTTGTTCCCCTGGTGATGGACATTTGGGTTTCCATCTTCTGACTCTGGTGACTCTGTTACTGCGAACTTAGGTGTATATTTATCCGAGTCCCTGTTTTCCATTCTTTTGGGTCAGATACCTAGCAATGGAATTGTAGTGTAACACCATAATTCTATTTTTAACTTTCTGAGGAACTGCCAAAGTGTTTCCCACCACAGCACTGCACCATCGTACATTCCCACTGGCAAAAGACAAAGGTTCCGATTTCTCCACATCTTCAATGACACTTGTTATTTTCTGTTTTTTGTTTTTTTTTTTTTTTTTCTAAATTATTGTTATTATCATAGCCATCTTCGTGGGTGTGAAGTGATGCGGCACTGTGGTTTTGATTTGCATTTCCCTGATGACTCATGGTGTTGAGCATCTTTTCATGTACTTGTTGGCTATTTGTGTGTCTTTGGAGAAATGTCTGTTCACGTCCTTTGCCCATTTTTATTTTGTTTTATTTTACTTTTTTGTACTGGGGACTGAACTCAGGGGTGCTACACCACTCTCATTTTTTAAATTTTGAGACAGGGTCTCACTGAGTCGCTTAGGGCCTCACTAAGTTTCTGAGGCTGGCCTTGAACTTATGATCCCCCTGTCTCATCCTCCTTTCTCAGCCTCCCAAGTTGCGAGTATTACAGGTGTGCACCACCACACCCAGTCTTTGCCCATTTTTAAATGGGGCGATTTTTCTTTCATTGTTTCTGTCCACTTTTGTCTCTGTTTTAAATTCTCCATAGTAGCAAACAGGCAAAAATCTGAGATGTTTTATTTAAAACCTTTTAAGAAACACATGCTTTTCTTTCTTTCCTTTTTCTGGAATGAGAATGGCTTGCTTGCCTTTTTCCCCACGTGAGTTCCCCTGAGAGCTGTGCATAATCCCCACCTCCACATCCCTATCCATCATTCAGTTTTAAAATATTGCTGTTCTAACAAACAAATAAGCACATATTTCTTTGGTTTTGCCCCTTGAAAGATGAGAGGGAGCAGGGTGGGTCGTGGGGGAAGCAGATTCTGTCTGCCCATTCCCCTGAACACAGTCCAAGGCGGACCCTCTCAACCAAGCAGCTTTGCCATGAGGATGCCCTCAGATCCCACCTCCATGACTGGGCTGAGATTCTTCCAGGAAGGGAGGGCCCATCTATAACAGAAGGAACCTTCTGGGCCCAAGTCCAGCCACATCACAAGACTGGATGGCCCAGCCTGGACACCCACATGTCATGGGCTCCCATAGCCAACCACTTTGCTGGCTCATGTTCTGCTGTGGTAGTCGGGGCCAGACAGATGGCTTGGGATAAACAGGGGGTGGAGACGGGTGGGGGTTAGGGGGTGACTTTGAGTGGCCACCCTGTCAGCCTCCCTCTGGGTCCTAGGGAAGGAGAAGAGCAAGGGAAGGGGCCATAAATTGGTAAATTCCAAACTTGTTAGTGGTATTTTTTGCAGCAGTACAACTCTTTTCTTTTTGGTACTGGGGATTGAACCCAGGGGCGTTTAACCACACTGAGCCACGTCCCCACCCAGCCCTTTTTTAATATTTAGAGATGGGGTCTCACTGAGTTGCTTAGGGCCTCGCTAAGGTGTTGAGGCTGGCTTTGAACTTTCTATCCTCCTGCCTCAGCCTCCGGAGCCCCCTGGGATAACAGGCATGTGTGACTGCATTCAGCAACAGTAGGACTCTTGTTCAAACAAACCACTACAAATTATAAGGCAGAGACCTTCTACTAAGAACAGCAAGAAGCTCAGAGCCAGCCTCCCTCCCTCCCTGCCACTCGGAAGACACCCCAGGGAATTCTGGGCCTCAGGAGAACAGCATAGTCTACGTGCAAAACCACGTGGGAACGCAGCACATTCTGTCTCCTCTCCGAGTCCCTCTGGGGGCTCCAGGGACCTGTGAGAAACCTGGCAGCATGCCCAGTTCTAACCTGAGATACTGGCCCCATTCCACAGAGCCAGACAAGGGCCTCTTGCTTACCTCTCACCAGCCAAGCACTGGGCCCGCAGGCCGAGGGGCAGAGATGGGCCAGGGTGTGAGTGAGCTGAAGGAACCTGAGAGGCACAGCAGCTCAGTGGCCTGGTCCCTGAGCCTGCAAGTCTCCCTCTCCCTTATAGCCAGAGAGCCTGGAACTCAATCTCAGCCTCTCTGCCTCCTTCCAGCAGAACTGCCTTGCCCCAGGTGGTTCATCTGTGGCTGCAGGCTGGATCTGCCTGCCCACCTCCTTCCCAGCCTTAGAGAGATGGGAGAAAAGGAAAGTCCCTTTCTCCCACCCCAGAACGCTCCAGTGCGCGCTTGTCTCCACTCCAGATTCTGTTTCTCAGCAGAGACACCCTGCACACAGCCCCCGTCTGCCCCGCTTCCCCGCTTGGTTAGTTTCTTCAGAGGATAGGCCCATTTATGGGATGGTGTGGCCGGTGGGTGGGAAAGGAAGCACATTAAGAGTTGGGCAATAAAACTTTACTCTGACCTTGATTACCTCATGGTCACACTGGACATGAGATGACCTCCTCCACTGGGCTCTTTTGAGGATTAAATGAGATAATGCCCAACCTCACAGGAGCTCAGTGTAGAAGCAGACCCACACCAGAGCACGGGTACAGTTTCCTCCCTGACACGATGTGTCACCTCGGCTGAGGTATTTCCCCTCTCTGAACTCCAGTGTTCTCATCTGTGAAAGGGGCATATTTTAAAAAATCTTCTTAAAATTAAAACGAGGAAGGCATGTTCGTATCAACCCCTCACTATTGCTGTAACAAATAGAGATAATTCACAGAAAGTGCTCGATAAAGCCCTTGGCATCAGGCAAGTACTCAAAATAGGACAGTAATAGTTGCAGTCATCATTGCTCTTGCTATTTTTATTGTTAATGTAGCGAGGACGGCCATGTGGTTTTGCTGTTCGGCACAGAGACTCTGCAGCCCAGTTGTTTAGGTTTCGTTTCCCATTCACCACGGAAGCTGTGTGACTTTGAGAGAGTACTGCCCTCTCTGTGCTTAATCTCATGAACTATATAATGGGCATACAAATGATGCCTACCTCACAGAACTGCTATGATAATTAAGTCGTTGTGTGTTGAGTACTTCGAAGAGCGTTTGCCAAACAGTAAGCGCTACAAACATGTTTGTTGTTAGTTTGTTATCACTAGTAGTAATATAACTATTTGTATTATTACGATTATTAACAATTACGTGCAGTGCAAACCCGCGTCTTGGACAGGATTAAGAGATTCACAACCCAGCAGATCCACCACCCTCCTAATGGTTTAGCCATTCCAAAATTTCTCTGTGACCTTGGGCAAGTTACCTCCCCTCTCTGAACTTGCTTTTTATTTATCTACAAATATCAATCATAATAGTGCCCAAAATAGTACTGGGAGGTTGTTAGGCTGCATTAAAGAGGGATGACCCGGGAGAATCTTCTAGCTCCTAGTTAATCAGGCCCTTGTCCCAGAGCTCTGCCTACCTCCAGCTCCCTCCCACCGGGGCTCGCGTTCCCTCCTGCAGGGTACAGGGGGGCTGCCGCTGTGCCCGCTGCCAGGCCCTATTTCTGGGGGCCGAGCGATCCCCGGGCCTTGCCAAGCTTCCCCGGGGATCAGGTTTCTGCTGACGCCGTGCCAGGCACGTCTGCTTCCAGGAACCGGCAGCCGCATTTAGCCGCGGGCCGCACATGAAAGGGCTGCAGTCGGAAACGTGACGTTGTGTCAACAGGCGAGGCAGGTCAGCGCTGGGTGAGACCATCCCGGCAGGCCCGGCGGATCACGCCCTGTCTGAGGGCGGCCAGATCCCAGGCCTCCACTGCCCTGGCTCCTGCCACCTCTGCCTGGCCCCGGAGCCAGGGCTTCACCCCCTCATGCTCACACACCCCCTTTGAAACAGAAGTCCTCTTTGTGCCCAGCGGGCAGAAGGATGGGGTGCAAGCCTCCCTCCCCTGCACCTCCCTGGGAGCGCACTTGGATCCCGCTGAAACTGGACCAGAAGCAACGTCAAGGGCAAACTGGAAGCAGAAAAGGAGACAGAGAGACAGTTGCAAAGTTAGGGGGTTTCAGAAGGGCAGACGCCAGCAAGGGGATTCTGGGTGGGCAGTGTGTAGAAGCTTCAAAAAAAAAAAAAAAAAAAAAAAAAATTTTTTTTTTTTTTTTTTTTTAAATTTCAGGTTGCTCCACTTTCTGCTGTCCCTACAGTTATTCCTTGAATCACTGGCTAGGAAAGTGGGTGGGGCATGCAAGAAGGGTTTGGGCTGGATTTCAAACCCCGGAGTTCCATCTCTGGATAAATTTGACCAATTTGGGGCTTTCATTTAAAAAAAAAAAAAAAAAAATGTCTAGCTAGAAAGATCTGGCATTTCAAGGAAGCATTATTCAGGGACTTGCAGTAGGGAGACCTGTGAGTTGCAGTCCCCCGAGGAGCTGGGAGAGGGCGGGACTTAGAGAATCTGCCATCTGCCTGCTCTAGGACACGTGAGAAAGCCTCAGAGTCCTTATTTTATCTTGTCCAAAACAGGCGTGGGGAGGGTGGTGATAGACCACCAGGCTGGACTTGTTCTCGGTGGTTCCTTCTGCACCACGTGGCGCAGGGACAGTTGTAAGGAAATGTGTACCCTGCCTGCTGGCCCTTCAGGAGCCAGAGAAGGTGCTGTTTGAAGCAGGCAATTCTAAGGGGCTGGTGCTGACTGGAAGGGAAGGTCCTGGAGGCGGCTCCCCTGCAGGGCTCCAGACAAACGGATGGTTCTGGAAGGCACCTCTGAGAGCCACAGCCTCTGACAGAAGTACTGCAGAGCCAGGTGAGGGGAAAGCAAAAAATACTCCACCGGGTCATTTCCCACTTCTTTTCCTATGGAATTTTTTTCTTTCATAAGAGCACTTGACGAAGGAACACCAACGTTCATTCAGGCAAACATACCCAAGGAGAGGAAGTCCAGGAAGGATGTCGAAAGTCATTACGGAATGTCACTCTGGCATCAGTAGGACAGGACCTGGCAAATTCATTAGATCTCGCTAGGTCTGAAAGAATTAACTCGCCTTGGCATCAAATATTATTGCCTAACATCATCTGTTAAGCCTTTTCTCAGTGTGCCTACCCTGATGCTCTGGTCCACCACTACATGACTAGGTTTTCTGTCAAGTTCTAAAGATCATGACGAAAGCAGATGGGGGAGGGGAAAGAGTATTTTTTTCTTAATTCTGGGAAGAAGGATATGATGATTCCAAATCCCTGCCAAGGGTTAGTTTAAAAAAAAGAAAGAAAAAGAAAGAAGCCTAAACCAATATTTTCCTACCAAATTGACTAAGCCTAATGAAATTACATCAAGATTAATTGATCATTGCCTTCAGTCAAGAGGACAGTCAACTGCGTGACACAACCAAGTCCTTTCAAAGAATTCAGGAGGCCCACTTTCTCTTCCACAGGAAAAGGATTATTTTATTAAGTATTTTAAAACAACTACTTAACATTTACTCATAGGTAAAAATATTTACAATTTCACACCTTCAGAAAGGCTCCAAAATATAAACACTGTACCTCTCCCTCGAGAAAAAAAAAATTATTCTTCTCTTCAAAAACAGGAATACATTCATTTTTCTCACTTTGTAGATCAAGTAATTATACAAATAAACATCTGAAACATTTTCCTCTTTAATATATTTATATAATATATATTTATAACAGCTTTACAAATAAAGGCAACGACTTTATACCAAAATAAAAACAGGAAAAAAAAAACAAAAACAAAAACCATGATGGGCAATCAAGCATAGTGCATTTTGAAAAGCTGGTGCAGGACTCTCTGGACAAGTCAAGAAAACAAGGACTCCGAATCAAAAATAAAACTTCTGTGAAGGAGACAGAATCCTTTTTAGCAATAAGGACACCCCATATGCTGTTGGGCAAGAGGAATTAGCTTACAGAAAAGGATCCTGCGGCACCCAGGCTTGGTTAGGCCTTTTGGAAGCTAAGCTTGGTTAACAGGGTAGAGTCTAAAACCGAGTCTAGCTCTGCTTTAAAGGTAGCAACTGGTTATTTAGCTTTGTGCACTTTGGGGCGCTTGCGGGTACGGGCATCTCTGAGACCTCATTTGGTTCCCTGGACAGCATGTCTGAACCGTGAGAGCTTGAAGCAGGTGCCAGAGCCTCGGGGCAGTCATTCCCCCGCGGCTCCGCGTGTACAAAGGGGCCGTTTTCAGTTCCTTAGTAAGCGAATCACTGTGTAAGCCTGAGTAGGGCAACTACATTCTCTTTATTCATCGGAGGAGGCAGGGCTGGGGAGCAGACCTGCGGAAATGTCCCCAAACCACTACCCTACCGGGTTGTGCCAGTGTCTGCTACCTCACCAGTTTAGCAGAAAGCTCGGTCTGACTGCTCTCTCCTCCTAGTCTGGTGAGTCACCTCCACAATAAAGGGAGAAGGGTGGGGTCCTAACAGCTGGCTAGGAGCTGTACTCTGGAAAACCCTCTTTTGAAAGTACCTTTTTCTCAAAGCCACAGACCGGACTCCCAAACTCCCAAACTGCACAGTGACTCACAGAACAAGACTTTGAAGCTTTTGAAAATTCAGCTGAGCTGTGTCAAAGGGGGCTATTCTCTGGGTAGGGAAAAGCCCAGCTGGCTGCTATCATTCCCCCTATGGCATCTTCTCTACGCCAAAATAAACTTGAAAGGTCCTACACCAACTCGCGGGCATTCGCGCCTACTTGCACGCATGCGCGCGCGCACCCCCGGAATTCCTCTGCATGCCTCCGATCATCTCTGTGTGCACCACGGAACAACCTCGCTGCACTCACAACAACGTTGGTTTGTGTTTTTGGAAGTAGGAAAGAAGGAAAGCGAAGCGGCAGGATCCCCTAAAGAGTTTAGTCTTTGGTTTCTAAGTTTAAAGGGGGGATCTGCTTCAGAGCCTGGAGCAAGGCAGAGGAGTCGAGGGAGGGATGGGCGGACAAGGGAGAAGGGAGTCTCTGCGGCATAAGCAAGGGCGTGGAGATCTTGTCTGGGTTCATGAAGCTCGTGAGCGCGGCGGCGGAGGCGTTGAGGCCCGGGTACAGCACTGGCACTGAGGTCGGGTACCAACACTTCTCCAGCATCGGCAGGTAGGCAGTTGCTGACGGTGGGATCAGATAGAAAGGCAGGCAAAAGGGAGGCTGGTGCGGGTGAGGGCCCAGGAAGGGGTTGCTGATCAGGTCACTGCTGGTGAAGTGGCCTCCGTCCTCTGACAGCTGCATTCGGCTCTTCTTGGTGGGGGGTTCTTCGGATTCCTGCTTAATGGTGCTGACCCGGTCTCCCACGGCGAACCTGCGTCCATGGTCGCTTTTAAAGTAGGGTTGCTCACTGCGCAAGTCGCCCTTCTCTGATTCTCCCCCGTAGCCACTGTCTGTGTCCGTGTCACTGCCGCTCTGCTCCCCACTGGAGGGAGCGAATGTCCGCTGGATGACCGGTACACAGTTTTTCCCAGGGCCTTCCAAGCCTTTGACCAGGGAGCTGGGTTTCTCCTTGAAGTCCATCCCTTTGGGAGCGGGATCTGATGGTTTTCGGGAAGTACCACCCTGAAGCAGCTCAGAGGCCACGCGGTGGAGGTGAGTGACGAGCTGCGAAGACTTCAGGTCCCGAGCGTTTTCATGCTTGGCTAGGTACTGGAGCACTTCCCGGGCACATGTCTGGAAACCTGAGCAGAACATCTCTTGACCTGCTTCCACGTTTCTCCCCAGCTCACCTGAAGAGACAAAGACCCAAAGGAACGTGTTTCAGAGCACTCTGTGATGCACCTGGGGCTGTTTTGTTAAAAAAAACACGCATTTTTCCTCATTTGCATTTCTAACTCCAAATGTAATATGCTCCTGGAAAAAATTTACACTGTAAAGTTTAAGAAACAAAATCAACATCTATACCCTACCATTCCAAGATTTGGGGGAGGGGTGCTGGAGATTGAACCCGACCCCTCACACTTGCTAAGCTCCTACTTTACCACTGAGCTACACCCTCAGCCCCCACATATGACTTTTAATGACTGCATAATAGAAATGGACCCTTGTTAGTAAAGATGGACTATTTCTGCTCTTGCTGAATTTGTAGATTACTCCTGAGGTTTTTTTTGTGTGTGACACTGTAACAAACATTCCAGTATGTTTATAAACCCAAGAATCGAATGATAGGAAATCAGCCTCACTGGGGCAAGATGAACAAGGTCAGACAGTCATAAAAGAAATGAAGCATGAAATATCATAGAAAGTAAATTTATTTTCAATGATTTATAAAAGGTACATCCCCACTGTAAACTTTAAGTTATTTCTAGGTCTTTCCCATGTATTCTATCCACGCCTCCCCCACCCCCCAAATTAGGTCTGATCATCTTCCTTCCTATTTTTAGTGAGGAAGTTGGCAGAAACACTAGCTAGGTTTTGTGATTCTCATCACACTGGCCACAGAAAGAAACACAGAGAAGAATGGATGTTGGCGTGGGTAGAGGAATTTTCCCATCTGTACAGTATTATTTGGAAGGAGTGAGACTAGCAGGTCAGAAGGTATCTCTGATTCTCTGGAAGTCAGTAGAAACAAATGATGAAACTTCAGTGGTTTCGTTAGATTGTGCAATTCACCAAGATACCTAGTGGCGATTCAGGGAACCACAAGAAATGCAGGAAAAACTCCTGCTGTCATCCTGCCAGGATTGCACCCCACACAGAAAGAAGGAAAGAGCAAGTGATAAGGAAGCAAAGAAACAGGAAAATGCTGGGGCATACCCCGTGATCTAGTCTTCAACGAGAGAGGGCTAAGACCAACTGTAAAACACCCACAATGCAAATTATAGGTGTCTTGGCATTTTAAATGGGAGTAGGGAAATCTCCCAGAACCCAGAGACTCTGAAGCCAAAATGCCACAGCAACATTTTATCATTTGACTAATACGTATTCATGCCAGGTGGCACCCAGCAGCATTCCAAATGGAAAGTCTGACCTTTTTGGAAAGATAAAACAACTCTCCCTCAGTGAATGTGCACAAGCAATTGGCTACAGGAATGTTTGCCACATCCCATGTAGAGCCCAGGGGCTCTCTATCTGTGCAGAACTCTGAAGAGATGCTAATCAGACTCACCGGCTTGTAAACCACTCTGCAGAGCAATGATTTTCTGCTGCTGCTGATCAATCAGGTTTGTTAGTGCTTTCACATGCTTCAAGGTAAGTTCCAGAACTACTGCTTTTTCCAAGTGACCCAAAGTCTGGAATAAAAAGAGCTTTAGTCAGCACTGAGGTCACAGAAGTCCCACCTCTGGGACACTTATTAGCAATGAGAAACATCTGTAAAAGGGGAAACAGAATAGAATAGCCTTTCTTGGTTGGCTAAATTTTGTTTTAATTTTGCAGATCACATTTCTAAATAAATATACATCTATGTACCTACATATGATTAAAGAATAAAAAATACGTGTCATCTATCTTTGGAAACTGTAGCTACCTAAGGAGAAAGCTTTGACAGATAAAATTCTGCAGCAGCCGCTGCTGACCTTAACTCCGGGGAATCTGGAGATAACATTTCTCTGCAGTAGTGTCAACCCACGGAGGGACTTCTACTCTGTCTGGCAGCTAAGAGGCTTTCCCGAGTTTTTTTTTTTTTTTTTTTTTTTTTCCTGACGTCCTTTCAGAACTTCCAGCTCATCCAGGCTTTTTTTCCTCCTCTCCAAATGCTTCCCCCACCCTTCTCTAACTAAAGGCTGCTAAGCTAGAAACCTTTGGACTACTGTCAAGAAAGGGCAGGATAAAAAAAGAAATCCACACACCAAAAGCAGGTCCTCCTAATTAAAAAAAAAAAAAAAAAAAAAAGGAGGTGGGGAAGTGGGTAAATAAAATCAGCACGTTTGCTTGATTTGTTCCTCTAAGTCAGGAAATCTAGAGATTTTGAAAATAACCAGAAGGGAAAGTCTTTGACTTCCAAAAGGGAGGCCGGCTGCTATTGGAGCCAACTTGGAGAGGTCCAAGAGGTTCTCGCCTCATTTGCATGGGGCTAGAAAACCTCAGGACTGGGGGTACGCTTACACCGAGTCACCTGCCAGCTCTGATCCGACCATCTAGTCTAGTCTGCAATTCCGAGCGACGCCTGCAGGCGGCGGCTGACCCCCGCCCGCCCTCTGGGCAGAAGAGCTGCGTTGGAGAGAGGCCAGCTTCTCACTTACTGTAAGTTTGAGATGTTCGGGTAGGAGATCCTTCAGCTGGGCGATGCACTCATTAATCCGGTCACGTCTCTTTTTCTCGATGAGCCGGTGCGGCAATTTGTAGGTCTCCTGCAAAGCGCACGGGAAGGCGGTGGGTGCCTGGGCAAGGGGATGCGAAACCTCCCTTCCTCCCCGCCCCGCCGCAGTGAGAAAAGTCCGGTTAGGCAGCAGAGTCGCACCCAGAACCACCTTCTGCCCTTTCTTTTCCAAGTCACTTAGTAATGGCACCGAACCCACAGCTTGCATCCCCCCCGCCAACCTTAAAGCGAGAAAACTTTTCTTGGAAACTTAGCGGGCACCTAAGGGGCTAGGTGCGGGGTCCCCAAGGGTGCGCTTACCTTGCTGTCCTCGCTCCGCTTTACTCCCCGCCTCGACTTGTACACTTGATAGATGTGGGCAAAATCCATTCTGCAGGGAGAGAGCCAAGAAGGGTCGTGACTTTGCGTGCGCACTGGCTGCAGGCGCCCTATGGGGCATAGAGTCCCCGGAGGCGCCCGCAGCAGCTGAGAGCGGTTCAGGACACAGGGCTGGAGTGGAGGGTTGAAGGGGCCCGAGAGTGCCAACTTACCCTGGTAGGTCTCCGTGCTGTACTGGAGCTTTGGGCAGACAGGCAGGGGGTGGTTGCGCGCTGGGGATCCGCTCCATGGCGCGGCGATCCGGGGCCACTGCGCGCTCCTGTCTGCACTTCGTGGAGCGTCGGGCTGAAGACTGTCCCGAAGGGGGCTTAGAGGGGCTCTCCGCAGAGGTTCCTCTGAGCCTGAGTTCCCTGAAATGCGCAGGGCTGCTGCGAGCTGCGGCTTTGAGGTGTTGCTTCAGTTGGGGGCGTGCATGGTCGGGTGTCCTCGCGGCCTCTGGTTCCCGGCTCTGCGCACAGACTGGCGGTGTGTGCTCCCTGCGCTGTCTGCACCGTGCGAGCCAAGTGAATGAGAAGTGGGGCGGGCAGGGAGGCGGGAGGGAACGGGGGGGGGGAGCAGTTAGGGCGGAGTGTGGGGGGGACGAGCCGAGGAGTAATGGAGAGGCTGCGGGCTGGGTTAAATGGGAGCGAGTGGGTGGGTTGGAGCTACGTGTTCTACCCTGTGACTCCAAGCACGTCTGGCCGCTGCCGGGGAGGGAAGGAGCGACCTGCCCGCCCTCCCCCGGCTTCATCACATGAGTCTCACGTGTTGGACAACGCTCTGGCGGCTGCGAGGGAGCCCCCACCCCCAGCCCCGGCCCCCAGGTGTCTGCGGCTGCGGCCTCCTTTCCCCGAAGAGGGGGTGGCAGCACAGCCTGGGTCCTGCCCAGCTGGGTGGGGGGCGCGGAAGCTGGAAGGAACCGGGGAGCTGGGGGAGGGGGAGAGTTGGTAACGTGGGCGAACCTGCCCCAGGGAAATGAAGTAAGTTCCCGTCTCCTGGGAGGGAACGGGGGAGGACGGATCCGCCCGCGTCTGACTCAAGCCGGGAGAGGAATATCCCCTCGCTCGCTCCAGCCCAACCCTCTTCCTCCTCCCCCGCCCAGCCGGCTCGGAGGAACCCGCGCGCAGCGGAGGGAGTCGCCCGGCCCCTCTGCCATCCCCAGAGGCTGGGGTTTCTTTCCGTCCCGGCTTCCCTGCCCCCACGGCTCGGCCCCGTGTCCAGGAATTGCCCGCCTTGGGGAGGGACCGAGGGGCGGGGCGGATGTCACCCCATGGGAAGCGGGCTGGCGGCCAAGCGCAGGGGCAGCCGAGGCCGCCGCCGAGCACGCCGCGCGCACCTGACCACCGAGGGTGTGAGCCGGCCCCTTGCTCCCCGGGAGCTGCGCTCCTGGGCACAGCCTGCGGGCGGGTGGGCACCCACTTGTGCGCCCCCCCAGGTGCCCCTCTGCCCCCACCCACCCTGGCCAGTCAAGCACAGAAAGATACCGGGCGCGGTGCCCAGCCTTCCCTCCCTCCTCTGCCCCCTCCGAAGCAGAGGCGTCCGGGTCGCCTCCCCTCCGGCTGCAGCGTTACACAACCGCGGCGGCGGCGCCTGCCCTGCAGCAGCGCGGGGCGTGACGCTTCACGTGGCCCGGTCTTGGGCCGCAGCGCCGCGGACTGGGAGCCCCACCGTGCTGGCCCCGAGCTAAGACCCCCGCGAGGTGTCCTGCCAGCCGGGGTCGTTCATCCCTCCGCTGCCACGAACTTCGGTGGCGCTGTTTTTCGGTCTGTTGCAGGAGCGAAGAGAAAAACAAGCAAGAAGAAAACTCTCCGCCTCGCACAGTGAAATCCTCGCATTCATTCAGTCGACACATTTATTGGGTCGCTCACCCCGTGTTAGGCATTGTGCCCGGTGCTAGAGACACCGTGGTGGATCAAACACCGGTCTTGTCCTTGAACTTGCAGGAACCCTGGGAAGGATAGATGGACCACGAAGAGAAGAGAAGGCAGCCTTGGGAAAATACACAGGGGCCCCTGGCTAACAGAAGAAAGACGAGAAGGTGTTTTTCATTGTTGTTTTGCTTTTAATTGACATTTACCAAGGCGCTTAGGTAGCAGGGGGAGAAGTTACCTCCGAGCCCGGGGGCAAAAAGACCTCCTCTAGAGGCCCAGGTCTCTACCGGCTCAGTTAGGCCGCTGGAGGCCCCCACCTACTTCCCCCGGAAAAGTCCGGTCTCTGTGACCTTCTAACTGCGCCTGGAGCAGAGAAAACAGCTGAAACTCCAATCCCGCGGTGTGAGCAGAGCTGATACAGTCAGAGGAGGGAGCCAGTGGAAATTCATGACTAAAATAAGGCCTGGCTGGGGATTTCACTGACCTCTGCGCTCCCCTGCCCTGCGAGTTCGGGGAGTTGAGAGATGACTGTAAACCTTTCCCACTGCGCCTCGGGTCAGTCACCCCGTTGCTGAGTGACCTGTCTGTGGGAAGCATTGGGAAAAAAATGGGGTCACTGCTGGGACTGGGTGAGGACTGACATCTGGCGCACTCTGCGAGGGGTGGGGTGTCAGTCTCAATTGACAGTGCCCTTGACAACCTGGAGAATTGGGATTCACAGGTTGACCAAACTGGGGGTGTATTTCCTTTAGACCGCTTTGGAGAGTCCCACTTCCTGTTTATGTTTCACGAGCGTCAAACCCATTAGCAAGATGTGCCTCAATTTCTAACTGCTAACTGGGGTGATCTCACTTCGGGGCTTAGAGATCCCTCCCTCCCTAGAACCGATTTTTGCGGGCTTGTTATCAGTCATCTCTCTGGAGGGAACAAATGCACCCCATCTTCCTCCAGGAGGGCAGAGGTACTAGAGGCAGGGAGGAGACTGGAGTCCGCTTAGGGTATGTACTTCAGCTTAGGGTAACCTGCTCCATTGTACGACTTTAAAAAGGGTGAAGAGTTGTCATGACTGCGTCAAAACCCACAGTTCGCTAGGGAAATAAGCTTTGGAAGAGGAAGAAATTTTTGTCCCCCTCTGTCGTCACCCCCATACCAGGAGTGAACTCCAACATTTCTGCTTGGGTGACTCATGGCAATATCATTTTTGAGTCTTTGAATTTATCAATATGTTTTGCTCTTACTTGTTCTGCACTTGATAATAAAACATGCATTTCCTTCTTTTTATTCATTCTAAATATACCCTCAAGTTTTAAGAACTATCCCCATCCTACCATGTCCTGATTTCTTCTTATTTTAAAATCTGTTCTCTCTATGGTTTGCTGCTGTTTTGAAAAATTAAACAAAATAATTCCTTCCCAGCATGTATCTTTCCATCCTGAAGAATCTCACTATTTCAGTCTATAATCTTTTATAGATACTTGAGTGTTTGCCATGTTGCTAGTTTTTAGTTTGCATGCCTACTAAAATCTTTGTGTATGAAATTTATTCATTCCTCACCACCACTTTATGAGGCTGGTACTAGTATTAGCTCAATTCACTTCACACTGTATTTATTGAGAACCACTATGTTTCAGGCACTGAACTAGGTCTGAGGGGTATGTAACTCATACCCTTTGGGAAATTGAGACTCAGGGAGGTTAAATAGTCTGCCCCAGTTTGCATGGTCTGGGATAAGACCTCATGTTTGTTGGACTCCAAAATTTGTGATATTAATCACTACACTTCTGGCTGCCTGGTAGGGCTATATGGGTTGTGCACTGCTCAACTCCAGGGGGAGCCATTCACATTGCAGTCTGTGTGAGAGACCCTCTGGAGTGGTGTAATATAGCACTGAGCACCTGCACTTGGTTATCCTGCCATTTTGTAGCCCTCTCCTCTGTTTTATTTCTTCCACGTAAGGAGAGAACATAATTTTGTATAAGGGAAAGATGAAATATTTCTCTTTTTTCCCAATGGGGATCAGCATGTTGGTGGCCTGCTCTGGTGTACTGGGGAGAGTTTATACTGTTGCTGTCTGCAGTAATTCCTGGGCCTTTCCTGCATAGGTCAGAGTCCACAGTCCCTCCACAGTATCTACACCTTGCTCACTCAGATTTTACTCACTTTTTTGCCAGTTTATGGAGCCTCAGATTTTCTTTTTATGACAGATCATAGTAAGAAATACATTTTATTATGATGTGTGTGTGTGTGTGTGTGTGTGTGTGTGTGTGTGTGTGTGTGTATGAACTTGCCTTAAGTATATTTACGTGTAGGGCAGCCAAGCCTTGGTTGGGCTATAGCAATAAGCTACCATACCCTCTTACCTGCAGCCCTAAATAACCATTGCTCACTTAAAAAAATTTTTTTTTAAACCCACTTAGAAAAAAATCAGTTCAATGCATTCCAGACAAAAAGCTCACAAAACAGTACTTCCCCTTGGCATATGCATTCAGATATTTTCCTAGTCTAATCTATTTTATTAAAAGAAAAATATTCTGGTCTTGATTTACAAAGTTGATTTCACAACCATCCAATCCAATAGATCCTGACTGGCAACTTGAAAATCTGCTCTACAGTAGGGATTGTGTTCTCATTTTACCTTGCCCCCACAAGAAAGAGATGAGTAGTGTCTGCACATTTGAACATCTTCCAAACCACTCAGAAAAATGTTAAGTGAACCCTGGGTGGATTCAAGGATGTTGCTATCTCTGTCCAGGAAAGCATCTGTAAATTCCTACCCTTTGGTCTATAAATAGAATCAACCTCCTAGTTCTTTGCTCTTTAAACCAAACAAACTCTGCCTGTATTTTATTGAGAGATGAAAGTCTGGTAAAATACAAGATCTTACATGTTGGGTTCATGAGTTTTGGTCAATGTGTACATCTTCACAGATACTTACTGTTGTGGTGTGGATCTTATGTGGTCTCATGCTAAAGACTTGGTCATCAGCCCCTGGTGCTACTGGGTGGTGGTGGTGGTACCTTTAAGAGGCAGGGCCTAGCAAAAGGAAGTTAGGTCATTGGGGGCGTGTCCTCGATAGACATATTACTTAAGAACCCTCCTCTTCTGCTCAACTGGGAGGTGAGCTGCTGCTCTCTTTCAGGCTGCCCACCATGTTTTGTCCAAAGCAAGAAGCCCTCCAACTATGGCCTGGAACCTCTGACGCCAGTAACCCAAAATAAATCTTTCCTCCTCATTTATTACAGTACCAGGAACATCCTATCCCTGAGTTCCATGTCCAGCCCTTCTTATTTTAATATTTTGAGACAGAGCTCACTAAATTGCCTAGGCTGGCCTTGAACTCGCGAGCCTCCTGCCTGAGCTTCACAGGTTGGAGTCCTCCACCCTAGCACCTGGCTGAATGTTTTATTTATTTATTTATTTATTTACTCAGGGTCACTTAACCACTGAGCCACATCCCCAGCCCTTTATATATTTTATTTAAAGATGAGGGTCTTGCTAAATTGCTGAGGCTGGCTTTGAACTCACGATCCTCCTGCCTCAGCCTCCCAAGCCGCTGGGATTACAGGCATGAGCCACCTCGCCTGCAGGGCTGAATGTACTCTTTTGAGCAAAATTTCTGTTGCTTTGCATGTTTTTGAGATTCTGTTACATCTTTGTATATCTTCAAAGTTCATCTTTTTAAAAAATTATTGAGCATATTTCATTGTATCCATTTCACACAATTGTTTTTCTAGTCTCTAGTGAATGGATATTTGGGGGTTTTTTTGTTTTGTTTTGTTTTCCAGTTTGGGACTGTTAGGAATGAGGCTGCTATTCACATTCCTATAGGAGTCTTTGCGAATATGTTTTCTTGCTAACTATCAAATGTGGAGTTCATGGGTCATAGGTTAAATATATGTTTAACTTTATTACAATTTGCCAAACAGATCTCCAAAGGAGTGTTACCTTTTTCCAATACCAACAGCAATATGCCAAGTTTCCAGTTGCTCCACATTCTCCCCACTGTTTAGACAAATTTTCATATTTTATTTTGGGCATCCTAATGGATATGAAATGATATTGTATTATGGTTTTAGTTTGCATTTCCCTGCAGATTAATGAAGATGAGCACCTTTTTAGGTGCTTAATGGTTCTTAATATATCTTTTCTTGTGAAGTATTTTGTCCAAATCTTTTGCTTGGTTTTTAAATTGGGTTATTTACCTTTTAAAATGTTGTATCTAGAAATATAATTCGATTATCTATATTGACCTCATATCCTGCAACTTGATACTTTATTGTTGATTTGTAAGTGTTCCTTATATACAAGTTCTTGGTCAGAAACTTGATTTTATAATTGATATCTCTTACAAATAGAATTTTTAATTTTTATAAAGTCCAGTTTGTCCATTTGTCAATATTTTCTTTTACAGTTTGTGTATATATGTAGGGATAAGCTGGAGGCATAAAAATATTCTATTATTTTTTCTGTGAGCTTTATAGAGATGATTTTTTTTTTTTTTTTGTACCAGGGATTGAAACCAGGGGTGCTTCACTGCTGAGCCACATCCCAATCCTTCTTATTTTTTTTTTTTTTTATTATTTTGAGCAGAGTCTCATAAATTGCTAGGGGTTTCCCTAAGTTGCTGAGGTTGGTCTTGAACTTGCAGTCCTCCTGACTCAGCCTCCCAAATCTACAGGCATGTGCCACCGTGCCCAGCTATAGATATAATTCTTATTTTTAGATCTGTGATCTATCTTGAAATGATTTTTGTGTGGGGAGTCAAAAAGAGCAGTATTTAAAGAGACTTTCCCTTCCCATTTGGATTGACTTTACTAAGTTGAAAATTCACAGTATGCGTGTGGTTCTACTTACCTACTTTCTATTTTGTTCCCTGGGTGTACTAATGCCACACTTTCTTGATTACTGGGGCTTTATAGAAGTCTTGAAATTGACTAGTGCAAATCCCTCAGTTTTTTCCTTTTTAAAGTCAGTTTGGTTATTTTAGGTTCCTTGCATTACTGTATACATTTTAAATTCAGCTTCTTTCTTTCTTTAACTATTCTTGCTAATATTTTAATAGGATTCGTGTAACCACTACCATAATCAGAAGGCAGAATCTTTCTTTCACAACAAGATTTCCTCCTGTCCTCCCTTTATAGGTCATTTTCATCCCTAACCCTTGGCAACCACAAATCTGTTCTCCATCTCTGTAATTGTATCATTTAAAGAATGTTATATAAATGGAATCACATAGTTTATAACCATTTGAGATTTACATTTTTTTTTCACCTAACATAAGTCTTTTGAGATTTAGCTGGTAATTGTGTTTCTTTTTCATCATTGATTTGTATTTCATGTTTTTTACCTTTATTTTATTAATTTGTTTTTATGCAGTGCTGAGGATTGAACCCAGTCCCTCACACGTGGTAGGCAAGTGCTCTGCCACTGAGCCACCACCCCAGCCCCGATTTACTATTCCATTTTATGGATTTACCACAGTTTGTTTAACCATTCATCCACTGAAGGACATTCAAGCTGTTCCAGTTTGGGGGCTATTAGCAATAAACCTCTGTGAACGTTTGTGTACATGTTTTCCTGTGGACATCAGGTTTTTGTTGGTTTTCTTTCTCTCTGACATAAATGCTCGGGGTATAAGTAATTACTAGGTCATGCAGCACCTTTTTTTTAGTTTTTTAGGAAACTGACAAACTCTGCTTGAATAACTTCCATTTTTCATGACCCGTTGCAATGTGTGACAAATCTTGTTTCTCTGAATCCCTGCCATCATTTGGTACTATCGTTACTTTTCATGTTAGTTGTTTTTCAAATAGGTATGTTTAGTACCACGTTTCCTTTTTGTTATTGATTTCTAATTTGTTAGTATTATTGCAGAAGATATACTCTAAGAGTTTAATTCTTTGACATTATTAAAACTTCTCCTCTCCCTCCACCCCGTCAGGTGCTGGGGATGGGACCCAGGGTCTCACGCATGCTAAGCACATGCTGTACTACTGATCTATACCCCTATCCATTAAAACAGCTTTCAATGCCCACCATATAATCTATCTTGATGAATGTTCCAAGTGAGTTTTAAATGAATACATATTCTACAGTCGTTGGTATATTGTTTTATAAAATTAATCTGGCCAAGTTGATGGACAGCATTGCTAAAATATAATGTAGCTCTACTATTTTTGTCTATTTATCTCATCAGTTACAGAGAGAAGAGTGTCAAAGTCTCTCCAGCCAATGGTAGATCTGTCCATGTCTGTCAGCTTTTGATTTATACATTAAACAAATAATTTTTGTAGTTGTACATGGACAGCATGCCTTTATTTTATTTGTGTATTTTTATGCAGTGCTAAGAATTGAATCCAGTGCCTCACACAGAGTGCTAGGCAAGCACTCTGTCACTGAGCTACAGCCCCAGCTCCTGATTTATACATTTTGAAGCTCTATTCTTAGTTGCATATACATTTATGATTTATACACATTCTTGATGGTTTTTCTTTTATCATTAATACTTTCTCCTTTTTTATCTTCAGTAATGTAATTATTCCGAAGCCTACTTTGATAACTACACCTGCTTTTTTATATTTAATGTTTGTGTAGTTTGCTTTTTTCTATCTACCCATTTCAATCTGTGTCTTTAGGATTGAAATTCTTTAATTAGAATTTTTTTTTAGTTCTAGATGGACACAATACCTTTATTTTATTTATTTCTTTTTATGTGGTGCTGAGGATTGAATCCAGTGCCTCACATGTATTAGGGAAGTACTCCACCACTGAGCTACAACCCCAGCCCCTATAATTGAATTTTATATTCAGAAATAACATATTGTTGAATTTTGCATTGATTTTGAGCTGAAAATCTCTCTCTCTCTCTCTATCTCAGTACTGGGGATTAAACCCAGGGGTGCTGAGATATATCCCTGGTTCTTTTAATTTTTTTATTTTGAGACAGAGCCTTACTAAGTTACCCAGGCTGGTCTTGAATTTGCAGTCTCCTGCCTCAGCTCCCAGGTTGCTGGAATTACCACAGGACCTGAATATAATCTCTACTTTTTTTTTTTTGACCTGGGGATTGAACCCAGGGTCACTTAACCATTGAGTCACATCCCCATCCCCTTTTTATATTTTATTTAGAGACAGGGTCTCCCTGAGTTGCTTAGGGCCTTGCTGAGTTGCTGAGGCTGGCTTTGAACTTGTGATCCTCCTGCCTCAGCCTCCCCAACTGCTGGGATTATGGGTGTGTGCCACCGAGCCTGGCTTAATCTCTACTTTTTAATTAAAGGGTTTAATGTATTTATGTTTGCTTTAAATTTGGGCTTAACGATCTCATATTGGTATTTGTTTTCTTCCTTATCTTACTTATTCTTTGTTTCTGCTCCTACCTTGCTGTCTCACTTTGGGTGTATTGTATTTTTTTAAATCATCCTATTCTCTCTCTCTCTCTCTCTCTCTCTCTCTCTCTCTCTCTCTCTCTCTCTCTCTCTCTCTCTCTCTCACACACACACACACACACACACACACACCCAGTATATTTTTTAATGACCATTTACCTTACTGTGTTGTAGAACACTAGAACTTACTCCTCCTGTATAACTGTATTTTCATTCTCATTATCCCCCCTCCCTCTATTCTCTCTGGCTCCTACCATTCCTAGCCTCTAGTGACCACTATTCCACCCCATAGTTCTATGAAATCAGTGTTTTAGCCTCCACACAAGTGAGATCTTGCAGTACTTGTCTTTCTGTGCCTAGCTTATTTCACTTAGCATAATGTTCTCCAGTTCCATCCATGTTGCCACAAATGACAGGATTATAATCTTTCTTAGAGCTTAATGGTTATGCATAGTAGTTGGGTTCATTCTGACAAGGATTAGTCCTTTATGGCTGAATTATAGCACCATTTACAATATCCAAGATACAAAATCAACTAAGGTGTCCATCAGCAGATGAATGGAAAAAGAAAATGTGGTTTATATATGCAGTGGAATAGTATTCACCCATAAAAAAGAATGAAATCCTGTCATTCACTTTTAGCTGTTTTGAGTGGGATTAATGCTTTGCCTTCAGCAGAGCCTGGAACCTTGGCACTGGTGAGATTCTTGAAATCTGTGTAGACTTCAAAATTGAACTGACAGGTTTCAAGACTGTGGGAGATCTCACCATGCTCATAGGCCAGCTGATAGACTATTGCTTTTTGCCCTTTGTCCCTGCTTTCTGCATCTCTGAAGAGCCCCCTCAGCCCCTACTCCCCCAGCTTTGGCTGCTTTCTGAACTCTGAAAGCCCCAGATGCCTCAGGGAGTCTTCCTGAGCCTTCTTTCCTGCCCCCAGCGTTGGTGAACAGCTCCTGCATGAGCAGGCCATAGTGGGCCTCACTTAGGCTGAGACTCGTTGGTCCACAGGCGGCCTGGGAGTTTAACCTTTCAGCTAAGTCCTCACCTGATGATCACAAACTCTTTCTGCCATCACAAAATGACCCAGAGTGTCTCCTCTCCTGCAAAGAGCTTGCTGCTCTCTTGAGTTCAATTCATTTAGGTTTGACCCTGCAAAAGCAATTATTTTGAGCTTACCTGCCTTATTTTGGTTGTTAGAGAACAACAGTCCCTTGGAAACCTATCCACCTTTCTCATAGGTAGACATTCCCTAGAAGGGTGGATGATAGCCTCTTCGGGATGAAAAGGTATGCAGGAATCAGAAAGAAAAGACCAGTTACATGGGAGCTGATAATTTAAAATCCAAGAACAGGGATTTTTTGTGTGTGTCTATCTGTCAGTGTGTGTGGTACAGGGGATTGAACCCAGGGACGCTTAACCACTGAGCCACATCCCCAGCCCTTTTTTATATTTTATCTAGAGACAGGATCTTGCTAAGTTGGTTAGGGCTTCACTAAGTTGGTGAGGCTGGCTTTGAACTCATCCTCCTGCCTCAGACTCCCGAGCTGCTGGGATTACAGGTGTGTGCCACCATGCCCAGCCAGCATAGGGATTTTAAAAAGGAAAAAAAGATTTCGCATTGTAGTGCACAGGTGCTAACCACACACACACACACACACACACACACACACACACACACACACACACACACACCCCAAGACAACGCGGCTTTTATTTTTACAGAATGGATTGTGTGCTACAATGTGCTGCTTTCTTTGGACAATGTCTCACTCCCTACTCTGTCTCTCAGGACAGCGATTCTCATATTTTCTCTGCATACCGATTACTTGGGCATCCTGTTAAAATTCAGGTTCTTTCTCAGTAGAACTAGGTTTGGGCTGAAGCTTCTGCATTTCTAACGAGCTCTGAGATAATGCTAATGACATGTGACTGACCAGAAAGGTCCCAGAGCATGCATGCCTTCACTTTTAGGTGGATCATAGCCATGGAACTCAATCCTTTGTGCTAAGGGGAGTTTACATGTCAAGGAGACAAGAGGAAAGATCTTCACCAGATTAACGAAAGAGAAACAGCAATGCAGAACTGGAGGTAGCTAGAATATGGCTTATAGTCACACAAAGGGTTTAGTGTTGAAGAAATCTAGGAGGGGTGGGCCTATCAGACTTCCTTCTTTTATTTATCATTTATTTCTTGGTAGCGGGGATGTTGAACCGAGGGTTGCTTAACCACTGAGCCACATCCGCAGCCCTTTTTTAAAAAATCTTTTATTTTGAGATAGGGTCTGGCAGAGTTGCTGAGGCTGGCTTTGAACTCATAATCCTCCTGCCTCAGCCTCCAAGCTGCTGGGATGATAGGTGTGCGCCACCACCCTGGGTTTATCTCAGACTGCCTTCTCTGGGGGTGGGGTTTAAATTTATTTTGAGGTGAGAGCTTGTTAGCACAAAAAGATGGGGCAGGATACAGACCTCAGGAATCATCTCAGCTATTTATTCAGGAACAAAGTTTGACACCGGAACAGGGGATGCAGGGATGAAATGGCGCCCGTGGGCCCACTTTCCTGGTGGAAAATGAGTCACTGAACAAAGAAAGGGCCTGGGTTTATGTAGGTTATTTTGAGGGGTGGTCTAGTGAGCATCAGTTTCCTTGGGCACTCAGGAATTGGAGCTTTTTGGGCTGGGGGTCTGTGGGCAGTGTCTGGAGAGGATTTCCTTTGGAGAAGATGAATGCCTCCTAGAGACTCTTACTTCAGGGGTGATAAAACCCCTGCTCCCCATCCGCAGCCACACCTGGAAAACATTTGTCTTGGGAGGTGAAGGCCACCAGTCAACTTATTTTGGGGGTTTCTCATTGTCCATATCTATTAGAGCTGGTGCTGTGCAGTTTGTGGCCATAGGGAACCAGGCCTTTGACATCCTTCCCTCTGTAGGGAGGGAAGGATGGCAAAAGGACAGAGAGGGCTGGGTGGCATTAGGGAGCCACAGTCTGGCTACCTAAGTGGACTCTGGTACCACTGACAGCTAATGAACACCCTTGGAGAGGTTACAAACGAACGCTCCAATCCCACCCGTTTTCCTTCTACCAACCATGTTTACTTGCTTTTCATCAGAAGAGACTTAGCGATTGGGACTGTATAGCTCTGATATTAGCTACTGGTCTCACATTATCTACAGACCAAATGAATGAATCCACAGAAGAGAGAATAAATTTTCCTTCATTGCACTTGGTTGGCACAGACCACCTCATCCTGTGTTAGGAAGAACACGTGGAGAAATCTAGAAGAGGATAAAGATTCTATTGCATGCATCTTTACCACATAGAGAAACAGAGAGCAGGATAGGCTAATGTTTTGGCCACATCTAATTAAAGAAAATTTAAGGGTTGCCTTCATTTAGTTACTCAGTTCCTGAGTGTTTTCTATCTACCAAACACATGCTCTATGACCAGACTTTCAAGATCATACTCTTGTAGAAATAGCAATTTTATTACTCTGAAGCTATAAGTAACCTGAAGTAAGCTATTATGATATCACATGCTTTTTTCCTCTTAGGGCAACTGTTTAATGAGTAAAAGATTATTCAAAAGCATCATTCCTTGCCTACAAACAAGGGCATTTTAACTAGAAAATAATTTGTTCTCTTAAGCACTGAAACCAAGTTTATTCAGTCATTGTCAACAGTGTTAGTTTCTATTGTTATCATTGTACCAGGGACTGAACCCAGGCGTGCTCAAACACTGAGCCACATCCCCAGCCCTTTTTATATTTTATTTTGAGACAGGGTCTCACTAAGTTGCTCAGGGTCTTGCTAAGTTGCTGAGGCTGGCCCTGAACTTGTGATCCTCCTGCCTCAGCCTCCCAAGTTGGGATTACAGGCATGTGCCACCACACCTGGCAATGGTGTTAGTATTCCCGATCAGTCCCCCGCTTCTTACTTAAAGCTGTAGTTTGCTCATCTGTAATACAGGGTGGCATTAGTATCTTCTCAGACAGTCATCATGAAGGCAGAATTTAATTTTTCATTTAGAATACTGTTCAGTATACTTGGCATATTGACTCAATTTATGTTTGTGACTACTATTTTTTTATTAGTAGAATGCTACTCATTGCTTAGCATATCTGAGCATTTAGTCACATAGATATAGTTTAGACATTAGTAGCATCACTAGACTTTTCTCTGCAAGATGAACTTGGGTTCTAAGACTGGGTTAGTCTGTATGCAAATTGTTGATTGCTCTTTGGGACCATCATCAAGGAAACAATTTAGGAGTCCTGACTTTTTGCCCCCAAAAAGGTAAAATTGACTCCCCCACATTCTTTAAATTTATGCTTTATAGTCATACATAATGATGGAATTTGTTGTTACATATTTGTACATACACACAATATAGCAACATAATTTGGTCAGTATCACTTGTCGGCATTTCACCCCCATCTAAAATTGATCTTTCCCAGTTTTATGAGGTTGCCCAGAATAATCTAGTAGATGTTTTTAAATTAAACAAGGAAATTTTAAGTTTTAGTTTGGGCCTATATAAAAAGATATAATTCTGAGGACTATGAAATCCTCAGTGTATGTAAGAATTATGACTAGACTGAAAACAAACCGATTAAATCCATTTTTTTTTTTTTTTTTTTGAGTTCCAGGGATTGAACCAAGGGACACTGAACCACATCCCACCCCTTGTTCCTTTTTTTAGAAATTTTTTTTATTTTGAGACAGGGTCTTACTAAGTTACTGACACTGGCCTCAAATTTGCAGTCCTCCTGCCTCAGCCTCTCAAGCTGCTTTGATTACAGCGTGCACCATCGTGCCCAACTTAAACCCATTCTTAAAGTAGTATCCCTCAAAGTCTAAGAGGATAATGTATACAATTTTAGAATTAGCCTGTATAAAAATTGTTCCACAAAGGCTCCTGCAGTTCTTAGGAGGTGTGCAGAACTGACTTGGTCTAGACAGTGGTAAAACTTCTGAACAATTCAAACAATTGGCCAATGGTTTGTTTGTTTGTTTGTTTTTTTAAAGAAAGCTATTTGACAGATAAGCTGAGTTAATGAAGACGTCTGATCTGGTGGCCAGCTGTGCACATGGACTTTGCCTGGATGTATCTTTAGGTACCATTTAGTAGTAATAGGGATATATGATAAGGGTAGAAAGAAAAATAGACAAGCTGTGTTTAATTAAGCTCCGTATCACAATGACCCAACAGAGTATGAAACTTTGACCAATGGGCATTAAAAAAATAATCTAGGACCACTCATTCTCATTACAAAACGCCTTTAACGCTTTCTCTTTTTTCTCTCATTCTGCCTGCTTCTTTCCCTCTTTCACTCCTGTGGTGTTGGAAGTGGAACCTGGGACCTTGCACATGGAAGGCAAGCACTTTACCACTGAGCCACACCCTCGCCCTGTAGTTACATACGGGCACCTTCTCCTGTCCTTAGCTGGCAGAGGGATCGCTGGTGTGTCTCTTCCTATAAAGACGCCAATCCCTTTGTGCCTTTGTGACTTCATCTAAACCTAATCACCTGCCAAACCCCCCCCCCCCAAAAAAAAAAAAAAAACACCACCTCTGGGGGTTAGGGCTTTGGCAGTGGAATTGGAGGTGGAGAGGGTACGACTCAGCCCATCACGAATACCCTCCTGTACTTAGCCCTGTATTTGGTATTGGAGATCAAACAGGACCTCCATTCTCCTGGTTGGGGGAAGGTAGACAATAAATTAATAGACAAATAAAGAAAATGCCTTCATTTCTGGACACGATGGAAGTGAGCAAGGTTCTGAGACAGACGAAAACGGGACAAGAGGCGAGGAGAACACAGGCCCTTCTGATGACGGAACACTGAGCCTGAGACCCAAGGACCGAGAAGGAGCCAACCAGGAAGACTAGCCAGGAGAAGGGGATTGCAGGTAGAAGGAGTAGCCAGGGCAAAAGCCCTGAGGTAGGAAGGGGCTTGGCCTGTTTTAGGACCAGCTATAAGACCAGTGTGATTTGAGAGTCACAATTATAGGATGATTGACACAGGTTGAGACTGTTAGTGGCACCCAAAGGCTGAATTATCTGCAGATTTTTTTTTTTAATTTTAATTTTTTTTCCCACTACTGGAGGTTGACCCCAAAGGCACTCTCGCTACACCCCAGATCTTTTTATTTTGAAATGGGTCTCACTGCATTGCCCATGTTGGCCTCACATGTGATCCTCCTGCCTCAGCCTCCCGTATAGCTGGGATTACAGGTGTGGGCCACCACGCCTGGCTGGAATTTTCTTAGTGGCCAGTTAACACTTGGGTGGTGTTTGACAATGGTTACAGTTAAGCTCAATTAGCTGGGCGAGGTGGCGCACACCTGTAATCCTAGCAACTTGGGCGGCAAAGCAGGAAGATTGCAAGTTTGAGACCAGCTTCAGCAGCTTTGTGAGATTTTCAGCAACTTATCAAAACTCTGACTCAAAATAAAAAATAAAAAGGGATGGATTTGTAGCTCAGTGATAGAGTGCCCCTGGGTTCAATCCCCAGGACCAAAAATAAAACAAGAAAACAAGTTAAACTTAATCACCTTTAACTCTGCATGGGGTTTGTTGATAATTCAACAGTTCTCCTTGCATATAGGAATGCCCTTGGAAAAATCACCTGTGATAATTTAGGATTAACTCAGGGCAAATACTGTTACCTGCATCGAAAAAGTGACACCAAATCCATTCACTACTTGAAGCAGGTTTTCATTCTTGTTGTTAACAACAAATTCCTAGGCCATCAGACACCACCCTGACCTCAGCGGGGGGAGACCAGCCATGTGCAGTGGTGTGAGCAATTGAAAACAAGCTGTTGGCCCGGAGACCCAACCCTGCAGGATGGGATGCAGAATGGTGCTCTAGCAGAGAGACAGAGCCACCCACGTGGGGATGAAAACGCACGCTGCTTGCCTCCTGCCTGACCAGGCCAACCCAAGCCCAGCACAGAGGCGCTTTTGTCCTGGCCCAAGGGCCCGAGGAGCCTTCGTACACACCCCGAGGTCATGCTAGCAACATCCTTGAAAGGTAGAAAAATCTGCTTCACGGAGCTTTTGGCAAATTCAGTACCTCCTGTGCCATCCCCAAGTGTTGAGGGACAGACAGCATCCGAGGTTCCCCTCACCCAGAGTGGGGCCCTGAGTCCACCGTGCCCCTGGGTGTTGCAGTGAAAAGTTCCTGGGAAACAAGCTCCACTGGAATACAGGAGCAGCGTGTGGAATTGACAGTCATCACCTTCCTGCTGAGTTGGGAGGTTAAGGTTCAGTGACTTTTAAGGACTTGGTACACTGTACGGGTCCCCATGGAGTCAGCCAGTTGATTATGGAAACGAGTGAGTGTGTTACAAAGCTAGTCAGACCGTAGAGTCTCCAAGGAAAGGATGTATTGTTTCTTGCAAAGGTCTCATCCAAGGAAACGCAAAGGCTGCAAAAGAGAAGGGATACTTGAAAAATATATGAGGAGCCAGAAGAATCCAGCTTTTGACAGGACAGGGCGGGCCTGGTGTCCACGTACACCAGCCAGTCAGACAGGATGCTGAGAAAGAGAAAAGGTCCTTTCAGCTCTTAGACCTGGAGTGTGAAATTCCCGGTGCCAGTTCTCAGGAAACCAATGATCGCCCAGGGAGTATGTAGATATTTAGTGAATACAGCAACTACCATTTTAATTCTGGAAATGAGAAATGGGCTCTCCTGGCTTTTTATTCAGTATTTCATGAGCTGGGTGATGATATAGAATTATTTTCATATCTTGCTAATAACAGAGTCTAATTAGATGAACTGCCAAACAAGTGAAGCTTTATTTATTTTCTGTCTTTATTTTTTATTATTTTCCCACATTTTTATTGGTGCATGATAGTTGTACAGAATGGTGGGATTCATCGTTACATCTTTGTACGTGCACCAATATAACAGCATCACTCGGCCAATATCAGTCGAAGCTTTGTTTGTTATGTCCTAGTACAGCATGCCACCTGAATGGGCCTGGTTATCATGCCACTGTAGTATTTAAAAGCCATATACTTTTACTGTATTTATTTAGTTTGTGTTTACCCCGAAGTATTTTTACTTCAAGAAAAAAGGAGGGGGCAAGTTCAGAGTGGAGGAGACATTGAACTCCAGAGCATATTAAGCGCCCCTTAATAATGCCTCCCTGAATCCTTCAAAATGGTTCTTTTCATGGATTTATAGGAACCAGAAGAGGGTGAGGGAAAGAAAGTGAGTTTGCAGAGCGTACTTGCTTTCTCGAACAAACAGTTTGTTCTTTTTGCCCCACCCAGCTTTAGTCATTAGCTCTAAGATCAAACAGGACTTTACATTGGGAGGGACATTAATGAGGAGACTGTACAAATGGAAAATAGCCCCGACCTAAGTAGCACTTCCGGCTCAGAAGAGGGACTCTGGAGAGAGGTCAGGGCCTCCCTGATTCCTGCCTGTTGTTTCTTTGACTCTTCTGGCTACTCTTCTGTTCATTCATTCATTTGTTCTTTCTTCATTCATTCAACCTCCAGGTCCAGACACTGGCCTAGTTGCTAGGGAATCGTGACTTTCTCAGGCTCTCCCTGGTTTTCAAGAATAAAGGGAAATGAGCAATGAGCAGCTCCTTCTGGTGTGGGAGAAAGGCAAGTTCCACTTGGATTTGTTCTTCTTGAACTGGTTTAATGGGCAGCCCCACCTGCTTAGAACACCAGCTAAGTCCCATAGCTCTTGGTCAGACCTTCCGGGATGGCTCTGCCTCAGGGGCCGGGCCAGAAAGGGACATGAGTCCAAAACCACTGTAAAATGAGAAGAGGATCTAGAAACCAGCATGATGGTGCATACCTGTCATCCCAGTGGCTCAGGAGGCTGAGGCAGGATTGAAAGTTCAAAGCCAGCCTCTGCAACTTAGCAAGGCCCTAAGCAATTTAGCAAGGCCCTGTTTCTAAATAAAAATATAAAAAGGTCTGGGATTTGGTTTAAGTACTCCTGGGTTCAAACTCTGGTGCCCCCCCCCCAAAAAAAAAAATTAGAAATATAGCTAAATATTGCAAATGAATGGCCACAGAACACTTCCCAAATTGTGTGTTTGGAACATTAGTTTCATTGGTGGTATTAGGTGTTCATTCTGGTGAGGTCCTGGGGGCAGGCAAGTGAGGTACTTAAGGTACAATTTTTGTGTGTGAGTGGTACTGGAGATTGAACCCAGGGGTCTTTTACCACTGAGCTATACCCCAGCCTGTTTTATTCATTTATTTATTTGAGAGAGGTTCTCAATAAGTTTCCTAAGCTGGCTTCAAATTTGCCATCCTCCTTCCTTGGCCTCCTAAGAAGCTGGGATTACAGATGTGTGCCATCACACCTGGCTATTAGGGTCCAGTTTTTTTTCTTTTTGGTAGTGGGTTTTGAAACCCTGGTCACCCCTGAGCTACCTCGCAGGTCCTTGTTTTATTTTCTGTTTTGAGACAATGCCTTGTTAAGTTACTGGGACTCTCTAAATGCTGAGACTGGTCTCAAACTTGCAATCCTCCTTTCTCAGCCTTTCCAGTGGCTGTGGTTACAGATGTTTACCACCATGCTCAGCTATTAGAGTACAAATGTTACTCGGTCTCAAGATTTTACAAGTGTTTTGCAAGTGGATGTTTTCTTACATTTGAGGCCCTGAATGTCTCATTTCCCATATTCTAGATCTGGCCCTGCAAATCTTTTCTCTGTTCCCTCCAACCCTGCCCTAAAGCATCTACTGTCAAATAAATTTGGAAAATATTGTTTACCATATATGGTAGATTCCTTATTGCCCCACCTGCATCTTCTGGTTTATACATCATGCATATTGAGTCTAGTAAAGACTGAGAATTCCTGAACTAAAGAAATTCTATAATCCTATTTAACCCTGCATATCCCACATGTATTAGATTGTCAAATTGTTTTTTTTCTTTTTAAGAAATACTTATTAATGTCTCCTGAGATATTCAGGGATGCTGGATGGGAAATACCCCAGAATATTTATCTATGGACTATACTCATTTTGAAAAGTTTACTTAGCTGAGTAATAGTGGGTTAACAAGCTGTGAGCTACTGTGACAGAATACCTGAGTGAATCAATTTAATAGAAGGAGAGGTTTATTTTGGCTCATAGTTTCACAGGTTTCAGTCCATGACCTGTTGCCTCTGGAAAGGCAGCACACCATGGCAGGAGTGTGTGGCAGAGGAAGGTATTCACTGCATGGTGGCTAGAAATGAAAAGAGAGAAGAGGTGCCACAGTCCCAATATCCCCTTCAGGACATGTCCCCAAATGACCCAACTTCCTTCCACTAGGCCCCACTTTCTAAAGGTTCTACCATGTCCAATAGCACAACAGGCCGGTGACCCGGCCTTTAACAGGGACCTTTGGTGGGTATTTCAGATGCACATGATAGCCAATAGCTATTTTCTTTTTTGGGTAAAAGATTCATTTGCAAATGGCACTAACCTCTTGGCATCTGAACAAGGAAAGGATTTGGATTTGGGTGTTGTTCATGCCCGTTATCTTCTCACTTATCGGTTCATTGATTCAGCCAACCCTGAGTAAGCACTTACTGTATGCTCAGAGTGCAGAGACAAGTGCCATGGGGTCACCCTGAGGGGCTCAGGAGGAGCAGGGACTTGCACAACTCAGCCCAAATGCAATTGGAAAACTACTGCAGATGAGGAATGCAGCTCTCAAACTCCCCTTTGATCATCCCTTCAAACCAAATTAGTTGCACCTTACGGAGAAGAGTTAGATGTGATATTTTAAAATCCTTCCTATAATATCTGGCAGGGACTATGCACATACTAGATGCTCAATGAATATTTGTCAAATAAAAATGGCATTTGAGGGGAAATCTTGACGTATATTTGGTTATAATACCTATTAAGAATCACTTGGTGAAAAATCCCTAGGAGAACATTTGCCCACCATGCATGCGGCCCTGGGTTTGAACCCCAGGACTGGATGGGGGGAACCCCAGAGATTGTACTAACCCCTCTAAGTTTGTTTCCTCATCTGTGGAATAAGAATAACAGTCCGACTTTCACAGGGTTCTTGGAGGGTTAAATAAGTCCGACTTTCACAGGGTTCTTGGAGGGTTAAATAAGGATGCACCTAAAGCAGTCATTACGGCCTCTGGCACGTAACAGGTGGCCAATGAACGATCGTTACAATGACTGCAATACACTGTGCTTTTTATCCACAAGGTTACTATAAACGGCACACTCTGATTTGACAAAAAGGTCACGTAGAGCTTTATTCAGCTCCATCAAATGTTCTCTTGCTGGCTGAGACACAGTTCTGAAAGGCTGGGTGAACACATGGGCTTTTACAGGCGAGCGGGTAAAGACCTTGCAGGATTAGTGGAATTGCCTCCTCCTCCTTCTAATCTCAACACACCCTGTGAAATCCACCCGAGCCACGTTCACCTCCGTACCTCTGCCTGCCCCTGCACTGCTTCCTGAACCAGAAGAGGCATGCAAATTTCCTGGGTGACTTGTTAAGCACACCGAACCTCTTGCAAAAATCTCTGGGACTGGACCCGGGGAGCTGCGTTTTTGACTTTGGGGACACTTTAGGCAACCAGTGTGATACTGGAAAGCCCTCTGCTATGGCACTTGGCTTGAGGTCTTAGAGTTGACCTTCCATGTTTATGGAAAGAATGAATGAATGAAGAAGGCAGGACCTTGAGCTAATAAGACATTTGGCAGAGGGCCGCATGCAGGCACACAGCTACGCCATGACCTACCAAATAGAGTGCAGTCTGTGGCACGAGACGGTGCCATCATTTAGACCAGGGCCAGAAGATCCCCCTGAAGCAGCTGATACCAACGGGCTGTGAAGCGAAGCCGGCTGCTTCTGCCTGTGGTCGCCAGGCTGAACAGCCCGGCTCCTCACTGTAATGATTCGGACTCTTGGTTGCTGGTTACAGACAGCTCCAGGTTTGCATCATTCTGCCCAGAGGATCCCAGGGGAAAGTAAGAGCATCCATAAATAAGTCACATACCTCCTGGCATCCATAAATAAAACAGCAGATAGGCACTTGATTGGCCAAGCTTAGGCCTCATGCCCTTCTGTGGGCTGAGCACGTGACCAGGGAGCTGGGGAACATTGTTTGCCTGACTTGGGTTACTGGTCCATCCTTTGGCCAGGAGGCAGGATCTCATGATTGGCAACTACAACAGAAGCCCTTGGAGTGAGAGGAGGTGGCTACTTCAGGTATGGTTATTATTGCCAGAGGAGTGGGTCTGCTCCAGCCCTGCCCCTGACCTGCTCTAACCAACCTGTGCAACCTGCCAGCCCCAAAGGCATGCATCCTGCGTCCAAGAGCAGAGCTTCTTCAGCCTCCTCGTTAAAGGACCTTTCATCTTGAAATTGCTTTGAAGATAATAAGTTTTTATTTCCTGGGAGTTGAGGGTCATAGCTCAAAGTAGTCATAATCAGTCTAAACAACTACTTCTCCCTCCCTCACCTTTTTCCTCTTCTTTTCTGTCAGTATTGGGGATTCTACCAGGAGCCTTCTACCTCTGAGCTACACCCCCAGCCCTTTTAACTTTTTTAATTAAAAATCATAAATTTACATAGGGCAATGTTGCTTGATTCATTCTGTTATTTTTTTCCCCTTCCCCCCACCCCTCCCACCTCTCCTTTTAATTTTTGAGACCAGGTCTCACAAAGTCACTGAGGCTGGCTTAAACTTTCGATCCTCCTGCCTCAGCCTCCTGAGTTGCTGGGATTTGCTGGAATTACAGGTATGTACCACGACATCCAGTCTAAACTTCTTTTGGAAGTCTCTTGTTTCAAATGAAAAACATTCTGTGAATTCTGTAGTATTCATTTAATTTTAATAATGCTTTTCTCTCTATGTTTATTTTTTTTTAAATTTCAAGCCTATGGAAAAGTTGAAAATAAAATTGTACCAGCAATACTCATTACCCTCAGAGTCAACAGTTAACATTTTACCATATTTACTTTCTTTCTTCCAAATATATATGAATGTATGTAATATATAAATATTTATATATATGAATATATATGAACCATCACACAAAACATACATATTTACTTTTATATATGTGTACTTTATGTATATGTTTATATATACATATATATGAAGAAACATAAAACACATACATATTTGCTTTTATTTTCTAAACCAGTTAAGAGTTAATTGTAGGCCTGAGGATAATTCACATCTTAATTTTCCAGCATGTATTTTCCTTTTTATTTTTTTTCCTGTGATACTGGGAATTAAACCCAGGGCTTCATGCGTACCAGGCAAGTGCTCTACCACTGAGCCACATCCCAAGTCCTTTTTATTTTATTTTTGAGGTAGGGTCTTGCTAGATTGCTCAGGCTAACCTTGAACTGGTAATCTTCCAGCCTCAGCCTCCCCATTTTCTGGGATTACAAGCATGTGCTACCATGTCCTGCCTCCACAAGGACATTCTCCTACACACCCATAACATTATTAATGAACCCAAGGTGTTCAACACTAATGTATTATCATTCTGTGACATATAGTCCCTACTCAGATTTTTCCACATGTCAGTAAGGTCTTTGATGGCGTGTGTGTTTTCTCCTGCTCTGATATCCGTAGGTTGCATTTTGTTGTCTTATTTCTTCAGTTTCCTCTCTTGGTCTTTCATACCATTGATATTTTTGGAGCCCAAGTTCCAGTCGTTTTGCCAAATGTGCCTTTATTTGGAACTCAGCGATTCTTTCCTTGTGATTAGAATCAACATCTTTGGCTGGAATGCTCCGTACTCCTCAGCGCTTCCCTTGGGGGCACAGGATATCAGTGTGTGTGATCATTTGGTGATGTTAGTTTTGATTGCTTGCTTAGAACTGCACTTGCTAAGCCCACCACTAACCCAGTACATTTTCCCTGTATAATTAATAAGAAATTTGCATGAGATCTTGTGACAATCCTGTTGGCCCAAACCTTCTGCCCAATGGTGATTTTTGCTTGAATAAATTATTACTGTGGGTGTTGTAAAATGGTGATTTTCTATCATTTATTCTGTATTTGGTATTCTATTTTAAAAAGCTTTCCCCAACATTAGCATTTATTTTTAATTTTAGTTACAATTAGCCATAATAAACCTACCACATTGTAATCTATTCCTGTCTTTATTCATTTTGGTGTTCAAATTGACCAAAATGCAGCCAAAGGCCCTTGCAGGCTGGCATCCCTGTCCTTTGAGATAGCTATGTTGGTTCTTGCAGGTGTCCTTACTGTCTGGAGGAGAATGTTCCAGACTCATCCTGGTATTATCTTCACTCTGACCCTGGAATTACTCATTTCTTCAAGGAGCCTTGATTCTTTTTCATAGACAATGGCATCTGGAGACCAGGTGCTCTGTGTTGGAAGCTCAATCCCTAAAGCCACATGTTGATGGTATTTGGAGGTAGGGTCTTTGGGAGGTAATTAGGATTAGATGAGGTCAGGAGGGTGGGGCCCCCATGAAGTCATTAGTGGCTTTATAAGTAGAGGAAGAGAAACCTGAGCTAGCACACTTGATCTGACTCACTATGGGATGCCCTCTGCCATTTGTGATGCAGCCAGAAGGCCCTCCACATAACCAACACCATGCTCTTACACTTCTCAGTCTCCAGAACCAGGAGCTGAATAACCCCCTTTTCTTTATAAATTATGCGGTCTCAAATATTTTGTCATAGCAACAGAAACACCAATGTACAGGTAGTGGATATGCCCATTACTGTTGAGTGATGCTGCTCCCAAGCTTATTCAGTAGACAAGATTAGGGAATGTATGTATGTACACACACACACAGACATATCTACAGCTACTTCTATATTAAAAACCACGAATTTGTATTAATAGCTACCGTTCTAATCCAACACCTCAGGATTTGTTCTATTTTTCTCTCTTTCCATATTTGCAATTCAGTTCTTCAACAGTGAGAAGCTATCTGGAAGAGAATCAGTTTTGAAGACTGTACCTTCAGGGATCATTCGTTACCAGAAAGATTTCTCTGAATGCGTGGAACACAGAGTCTGAGGAGGAGTGCAGTTCCTTCTCCAGGGTGAAGCCTGCTCTTGGTGTTGCTTTGCTGCAGCTGGCATTTGCCATTGATGATTGTTCTTCTCTTCCTTTTGGGGACATAAGAAGAGGAGGGCACTGTCTGAGTGGTCTCTGTGGGAAAAGAAAAAAAGAAAAGAATTAATTTTGCAAGCATTGCATTATGTCCACAGAATGGAATTCTACTCAGTAATAAAAATGAAGGAGCTAATGCCCAACACACGACATAGGTGAACCCTAGAAAATTGTTGAGCCAAAGAATTGGACACACAAAATAATCAGCTATGTATCACCAACAGTCCCTTTATGCAAGTCCAAGGACAAGCCAAACTAATCTGTGATATTAGAACTCAGAGAGTGTACTTCTGGAGCAAGTGAAAGAACTGCAGGAAAAGAGCACATGGAATTTCTTGGAGTGGTGGAAATGTTCTGGATCTCGTCTCCATAGTGGCTACATGGGGGTATTTGATTGTCAAAATTCATTGAATTGAACACTTAAGATCTGTACATTTATTGTGTAAAAACTATAGCTTAATAAAAAGAAACATAAAAATATACAAAAGACTTAAAAGTTACTAAGCTTCACTCATAATAAGAGAAAGCAAATTAAAACTTCACTAAGCTACCAGTGCAGCAATTAAATGGGAAAAAATAATCAAAAGCCTGACAACAGGTACTATGGGTCAGACATGCTTATTTGCTGGTGGGAATGCAGGAGAGAACAGTCCCAGTGGAGAGGAATTTGATACCATCTAAAAATAGCCACTTCTACCCTTTGTGCCCCCAACCTCACTTCTGGGAATTTATTCTGAATATATAGTCTTATGCTGGATTTCCATGCACACTTAGGTCTATTTCCGGACTTCCTATTCTTTCTGACTAGTCTTGTCTATTTATGTTTCAGCACTACACAGTTTTAATTATAGATCCTTTAAAATGTTTTAATGTTTATTAAGACTAATTTTCTCTCTTTGCCTTTCTTCCTTTACTTTTTCTGCCTATTGTTATGTGCCTTATATTTTGAAATTCTGTTCATATGAAGTTTAGAATCAACCTTTCTAGCTGTAGAAACATAAGTGTGTCTTATGTGTGTGTTGCAGTAAATTTATAATTTAGGGATAAGTGAAATCTTTTTGATGGTCATACTTTTCAAAAATGGTGTCTTTCCATCAAGTCTCCCTTACTTTTTTTTTTTTTTTTTTTTTAGGAAAATCTAAAGATTTTCTCATGTAGTCTGCACATTTTTTGTTAGTACCTAACTATTTCGTCTTTATTGTTGTTGCTGTTGTAAATGTAGTTTTTGCTTTTATTGACGCTTCTGTACATGCTTTGTACAAGGCTGTTGATTTCTACTATTTTTATCCTGCTATATTATTGAATTATTGCTTCAGTTTTGACATTTAACCTCATGGGTTTCGTATGCAGAGTCTCAGCATCCATAAGGATAGTTAGTTTTACTTACTCTTTTCTTATGCCTCAAATCACTTCCACTTGACTAATTGCTTTGGCTGATATGTCCAATACAGGGTTAAGTAGAAGGAGAGGTAGTTGGCATCCTTACCATATAGTCATCTAGGCTGGTTCTATAGTTTGGCTATTGTGAATTGTGCTACTATAAACATAGGTGTGCATTTATCAGTATAGTACAATGACTTTAATTCTTTTTTTTTATGTATATATTTTTTAGTTGTGGATTGACACAATACCTTTATTTTATTTATTTATTTTTATGTGGGGCTGAGGATCAAACCCAGTGCCTCACATGTGCTAGGCAAGTGCTCTACCACTGGGCCACAACCCCAGCCCCCGATGACTTTACTTCTTTAGGATAAATACCAAGGAGTGGTATAGCTGGATCATGTGGTGTTTCCAGGCCTAGTCTTTTGGGGAAACTTCATACTGATTTCCATAATAGTTGTACTAATTTATAGTTCCACCAACGGTATAAAAATGTTCCTTTCTTTCATCCTCTTCAGCATTTATTAATATTTGTATTCTTGGTGACTGCCATTCTGATTGGTGTGAGATGAAATCTCAGTGTGGGTTTTATCTGCATTTCCCGGATTACTAATGATTTTGGACATTTTCATATATTTGTTTCACCAGTAAAATTTTATTAGAACTCAGGTATTCCCATTCATGTATATAGTAATTACGGTTGCTTTCTTACAGTTGTTAAGTTGAATGGTCATGAAAGGGAACGTATGGCCCACAAAGCTTAAATATTTACCACTTGACCTATTTATTTGTTTATTTATTTATTTATTTTTGCAGTTCTGGGGATTGAACCTATGGTCTCCCACATTTTAGGCAAGCCCCAGCTCCTTTTTTAAAAATTCTGTCTTTGAGATAGGGTCTTGCTAAGTTGTCCAGGCCAGCTTTGAACTTGCAATCCTCCTGCCTTAGCCTCCTGAGTCACTAGAATTACACGTGTGTGCCACTGACTCCTTTTGGAAATTCTGCCCAATGCCTTTGTTAGAGGTCCTCAGAATTCTCTCTTAGATTTCAGTTAACATTTAGCTGATCTGTCTTGATCCTACTAAATGCCAGGCACTGTTCTAGGTCCATAGGCTACAGTAGTGAACAAAACAGACAAAATCATCCCTGCCCATGGAGAAGAGTATAAATGTACACATAACAACATAAGATTAGTAGAAAAGCTAGAAGCTCATAAATGCTTTAGAAAATAAAATAGAGTAGGAGGAAGCATGGGGGAGAGGAACCGTTTAAAGAAATGAGCTCAGAATAGGGCCTTTTGAGATGGCGATATCTGAGTTGAGCCTTAAAAAAGATAAGGCATCTGACATACAGACATCGAGAGGAACAGCTTCTCAGGCAGAGAGAATGGCAGTTTCAAGAGCAGAAGATAAGGCGCACACAAGGCTGGTGGGCCAGGAGGGCGGATGTCCTGTAGTGGGGTGGAGTCGGGGTGGAGTGAGCAGCAGCACTGAGGGCTCCGGATGGCCTTGCAAGACCAGGTGGGAGGCCCTGGGAGCGAGTCAGACCAAGAGGGCAGCAGTGGAAAGGAAGAGGAGTGAGCATCTCTGCCCAGTCCTAGGACCTCACGCTGCAGTCACCATTCCTGCGAGATCTCTCTTCTGAGTTTCAGATGTGCATCTAAACCCCTCATAGTCCTCTCCTCCTTCTGTGTGCCACCGGCACTTCAGGCTCTTCTCTGTTCCTGGAACACGTGTTCTCCTCCTGCGTTGCCTTTATGCCACTACCAAAGCCATGCAGCCACGTCTTCCTATTAAGATGTTCTCTCAAAAAGGCCACTGTCAACACATATGTTAGTGGACACTCTGTGTCCCATAAACACTTTGGTTTCCCTTAACACACCATTATGGTTTCATTTATTAGGTTTTCTGCTTTTAATGGCAGCTTAATGCCCACATGGCATAAGGTAGGTTTCAGTTGGGGCAGGATGATGAAATGCTACCTTAGAACACAGTTCAGGGCAGGGTGCCATATCAGTGGGGCACTGAAATCCCTGAAAATAGAGAAGGGAATTATACACTGAATTCCTTTCATTTTGTAGTTTTGTCCAACAGGGGTATTGCCATTGGGCCATATAATTTTGAAATGGTCACTTTTGTTAAAAATGAAAAATTATCATTTAGCTGTATATAAAAATTAAGACTATATATAGTACAGAATTTTTTTTTTTTTTTTTTTTTTTGGTACTAGGGATTGAACCCAGGGGTGCTTAATGACCAACCTACATCCCCAGCCCTTTTCATTTTTTATTTGAGACAGGGTCTTGCTAAGTTATTGAGGCTGGTCTTGAATTTATGATCCTCCTACCTTAGACTCCTGAGCCCCTGGGATTACAAGTGTGTGCCAGTATGCCCAGCTTCCAAGAAATTTTTTTGTCTACTCCCCATTATAACTTTGGAATTTAGCATTCATATTTTTTTTAACTTGTAGCAAAGGAGCTAGTTAGCTCTGGAAACTACTTAGTCAGAAGTATGTATGATTTTTTTTCCCCATGATCTTTGGTTTTTCATAATTTGTGTGCAAAGGAACTTAAGAAATGTCTTAGTCTTTTGTATATAACTCCTCCAAGTGTTTAAAACTAATAATAATAAATATAAGGGAAATAAGTTTTCCTAGATTATATTTTTACTTTATACTTCTGTGTGGGAAAGAGTCTTATAAAAATCATTAATGTGAAACTAACTAGGCCAATGAGAGCTATTATTTTTTATTACAATATTAACTTCAAAATAAATGTTTAGATGCAAGGTTAACATAGTTAAAAATGCAATTAAGTCTGATTCCTTGACACTTGAAAGCTCTTTATATATTTATCATTTATTCAATAAATATTTATCAAAGGCTTGCTCTGTACCACACAGTATGCTTGTGCTCAAGATGAGCATAAACAAACACAAGAAGTTTGCCACCATGGAGCTTAGTATTAGTGGGGAAGGCAGACAATAAATATGTAAAAAATAATTACTGCTTGTAATAAGTGCTAGGAAGGAAATAAACACAGCAGCAGAGACAGAGACAAGCAGACTTCAGGAGGCTGCTTGCAGGAGGGTCTCTCTGAGAAGATGACTGTGGACTGAGGTCTGCAGGCTGAGAGCATCAGCCATGAGAACTGGAAAATGACCCCCAGCAGAGGGACCAGCAGGAGCAAGGACTGAGAATCAGGAATGCTCAAGAACAGAAAGGAGGCTGCAGCGGAGCCTTCAAAACCCAGAGGCACAAGTCAGGCTGGAGAGAGGAGTGGAAGCCAGACTGTGCAGGATTCTGCAGGCCTCCTTCGGTGGCAAATTTGGATTTATTCTGAGTGTGATAGAAGGAATGAATGCCATGACCTGATACTGTCCTGTTTTTTTTGTTTTTTGTTTTTTTTTTTTAAGTTGTAGGAAAACAGATACACATTTTACCATTTTAGCCCTTTGTAACTGAATGATTCAGTGACATTTGGTACATATCATGGTGCAATGTTCCATCCACAGATCTTTCTACCGAACTTTTTCATCTTCTGTCCTTATTAAACAATCACTTCCCATTCTCCCCTTGCCCCTTCCTTTGTAACCAGTATTCTACTTTCTGTCTCTGTAAATTTCCATGTTCTAGAAATCTCTTGTAAGTAGAATCATTCAACAACTATTCTTTTGTCTGGCTTATTTCATGTAGCTTCCTGTTTTTAATATTTCATGTTGTAGCATACATCAGAATTTCATTCCTTTTAAGGCTAAAATAATATCCCATGGTATGTACATGGTACATTTTGTTTATTTTTCATCCATTGATGGGTACTGTCCTCTGGTTTTTAGTGGAGGATTATTATCTCAGTACTTTTTATGGGAAGAAATAACAATGTAAAAAACAGTTGTTCATTAAGGGTGCATCTTGTTGGATTTATACTCAAAATAACAATTGTTTAACATGATACCAGACTATTTTAATCTCACTTAGAGGTTTATAATTCAGGACTGCCGTGAGATAGCTCCATAGTTACAAGACCCAAAATCCCTGTTGGCTTTCTCCTCCATCATCAGCACAAGGCATTCATATTCAAGTTCATCTCATGGTCACATTATAACTACAACCATCTGTGCACTCAACAGCTCGCACAACTGTCTGTGTACTTACTCCAGGCCGCCGGAGGCAGAAAGATGGGAAAACAAAATGGCGCCCCTCCAACCAAGTGATGGCCTGTGAAGAGCTCTCCTGCAAGCTCACTGGCCACCCTTTCCTGCACTAGGGACCAAGCCTCAACGCAGGAGTCTTTGGAGGACAGATATCCAAACCACAGGAAATTTAATAGCTTAATGTTTTTATTTAATCTACCATCCTTATTGCAGCTTTGTCCATGGACTCAATTATGTCCGGAGTATTTTTCTTTTTCCTCCTTGGGTAGAATATCTGGTCTAGAATCCAGTATTGCTTTAGTTGTTAGATCTTTTCAGACTTGCATCTGAACCAGTTTCTCAACCTTTCTTTGTCTTTTAGGACATTGACATTCTGGGGCTGAGAATGTAGCTCAGTGGTAGAACTCTTGCCTAACATGCATAAGGCCCTTGGTTCTGCCCCTAGAACTCCAAAAAAAAAGTATCTGGAGTCTTGCTGTGTACCTTGCCATATCGAACACTATCCCAAGATCTTCTAAAAAGGAAAGTGAAAAGAAATTCTTGATTTCCTCAGAAGTAACAGAAGTGTTCCTAGTGTTTTAGGATTTTGTCTACTCATGGTAGTTGAATTTTAACCTTAGGACAGCTCAATGTAAAGGACAACTTCTTTTCAGCAGGAAGCAGCGTGTGAAAGTGAGCTACCTTGCCATTGAATTGGCCCATGAGCTAGAGCTATTTCTTTGTCCCATCGATTATGTTTGCAGTATACTTTTAAATGATATAACTCAGAGGTGTCGGATTTAGAGCAGAAAAATAAGAATTCTTAAGCAGTTGCAGTTGTTTTTCTCTTCTTTGCTTTCTTCATTCTTTTGCTTTTCTTTTTCCTTTTGGGTGCTGGGAATTGAACTTGGCCTCCCACGTGATAGTCAAGCAGTGTACCGCCAAGCTCTTTTTTCTTTTCTTTTTTTTTTTAATTTATAAAATTAAAGAGAACTCAGGTAATTTCTGGAATTTCATGAGTGGGTGGAGTTTAAAAATAAAAACTGCAGAAGAAATTAGGAGGAGAATCTCCAATCAAATGTCCTTTCCTCTTGTTAAAAATAAGTAACACTATTTTTTCATGTTTTTTTCACCCACTTAAGAAGCATAAGATGGATTTTCTTCCTCTTTTTTTTTTCTTTATTTTTGTGCTAAGGTATGATTTACATAGAGCAAAGCCCCAAAATCTGAAATGTAAAACTAGTTGAATTTTTAAATTTTGCATTTACATTATATACCTGTGTAACTGCCAGCTGGTTCAAAATATAAGAAATTTCCTGCATCTAGATGTTTTCCTCAAATTAATTTCCTACCAGTTGATTTTCCTCTGAAATGCAACTACTCTTCGGGTTATTATTATTAAAAGTTAATTTTGTTCGTTCAGTAAAATACATCTTTTTAAACTTTTATGTTGAAGCTTGCAGAAAGGTTGTAAGAATGGTGTGAAGAGCATCTTCCCACCTTTCACCTAGATTGCACTGTGGCGAACATGTCTTGCCTTTGTCTTTCCCCGTTTCCTTTCCCTCTTGCTCCCTATCCCCCCTTTCTCCTTCTCCTTTCTTTTCTGTCTTTCTCCTGCCACACGTGACTTTTTGCTGAAGCATTGGAGAGAAAGCTGCCTACATCATGCTCCTTTACACTAAATAAATCAACCTGTATTTCCTAAGAATAGGTTGTTCTTTTATATAACCAAACAGAGTTATCAACCGTGTTAGTCAGCTTTGCATTGCTGTGACCAAAATACCTGTGAAGAACAACTTAGAGTCTCGCAGTTTGTGTGGTTTCAGTCTGAGGTTGGCCGCCTCCATTACTCTGGGCCCGAGGTGAGGCTGAACATCATGGCAGGAGGGTGCAATGGAGGAAAGCCACTCAACTCATGGCAGCCGGGAGGCAGAAGGAGAGAGAGAGGAAGGGGCTGGGGGCAAGAAACACCCAGGGTATGCCTCCAGTGACCTACTTCCTCAGCCACGCCCCACTGCCTACAGTTGCTATCAACTCCCAGTGTCCATAACTGTCAGTAGAGTAACCCACTAATGAGGTCAGAGCCCTGGTGATCCAGTCACTGCCCCAAAGTCCCGCCTCTGAACACTGCTGCATTGGGGACCAAGCCTCAACGCAGGAGTCTTTGGAGGACAGATATCCAAACCACAGGAAATTTAATAGCTTAATGTTTTTATTTAATCTACCATCCTTATTGCAGCTTTGTCCATGGACTCAATTATGTTCGGAGTATTTTTCTTTTTCCTCCTTGGGTAGAATATCTGGTCTAGAATCCAGTATTGCTTTAGTTGTTAGATCTTTTCAGACTTGCATCTGAACCAGTTTCTCAACCTTTCTTTGTCTTTTAGGACATTGACATTCTGGGGCTGAGAATGTAGCTCAGTGGTAGAACTCTTGCCTAACATGCATAAGGCCCTTGGTTCTGCCCCTAGAACTCCAAAAAAAAATTTTTTTTTTTGAAGAATACATACTCTCCTCTCTTTTCAATATAGAGCATTCCTTTTTGATGAGATTCAGAGCATGCAATTCAGCTATCAGACCACATAAGCAATGCATCCTCCATTGCAAAATAATGTGCAGTGGCCCATAATGTCCATCTGCCCCTCATTGAAGTTAATTTAGATCACCTGGTCAAGCTTTGTCGAATTTTTCCACTAAATACTTCTACTTTTTTCCTTTATAATGAATCAGCAACTGTGGGCGGTTCATACAAATGAAACTCATCCCTTGTGTGGTCACCTTTCCATGACGATGACATAAGACCTGAGTAGTCCACTCACAAGAAGTAAAGGTTTATTTTGCAGAGGTTTCAGTCCATGGTTGTTTGGCCCTGTTGCTCTGAGGCTGTGACAAGGCAGTGCATCATGGCAGGAGCATGTGACAGAGGTGGCCTGTTCACTTCATGGTAGACAGAAAGTAAAGACCTTGGAGGGGCCAAGGTCCCAATATGCCTTTCAAGGGCACGTCCCCAGTGACTTTCCTTCCTAATTTTCTTCTATGGGCCTCACCTCCTAAAGGTTTGCCAACCCCCAATGGTACCACAAACCCGTTACCAAGCTTTTAATACGTGGGCCTTTGGGAGACACTTATTCAAACTATAACACCATGTAGATTTAATATCCATTGAAATTCTTAATGTCATCTGTGTCATATTAATTTATAATTGCAAAAATTTTGATTTTCCAATTCTTGTACTCTTTTTCTTTTTTCTTTTTTCTTTTTTTTTTTTTTCAGTACTGGAAATTGAACCCAGGGATGTGCTACCACTGAACTACATCCCCAGCCCTTTTTTACTTTTTATTTTGAGACAGGATCTTGTGAAGTTGCCCAAGATGGCCTTGGACTTACGATCCTCCTGCCTCAGCCTCCAGAGTTGCTGGGATTACGAGCGTGCCCCCTGCACCCAGCTCTTACACTCCATTTTTCACATCATCTCAGGATGACATCAGATTTTAAAACCTCCCTGAAAGACCAAGCCTATGTCCAATTCCTAATTTCTCTTAACCTGGCTCTTTATTCTGCTTGCTGCAAAGTATTTGAAGGTACCTTTCTGCTACCTGCATCTCTTCCTTGGTTACTTTCACTCTAAAGACCAGCATTAGAAATCACATGGGATAAACTAGAAGCGATGGGGAAACTATGATATTGATGTTATGAACTGGAAGCTGACCTTCTTGAGTTACTATGGGAAGTTGCTTTAGTTAAGAATCATTTTCTTTCCTTCTTTCTTTCTTTCTTTCTTTTTTTTTTTTTTTTTTTACAGAAGAGGTTTTTTTTTTTTTTCTTTTTACATTTATTAGTTTATTTTTATGTAGAGCTGAGGGTCAAACCCAGTGCCTCACACACGCTAGGCAAGCTCTCTACCACTAAGCTAGACACCAAGTCCCTTTGAGAATCATTTTCTGTTCCTTAAAATTTTGTATCCCCAGGCTGGGATACAGTTCAGTGGTAGATGCTTAACTAGTATGCATGAGACCCTGGGTTCAGTCACCAGTCGTACCAACAAACAGGCAAATTTTCCTAGTACCTGGCATGGTGGCACATGCCTATAATTGCAGTGACTTGGGAGGCTGAGGCTGGAGAATCACCAGTTGGAGGCCAGCCTCAGAAACTCGTCCCAAGTTGATAGAACCCAGAGATCCATGACTGATGAGCACACATGCAATGTGGTGTCTCCATGAAGTGCTGGAAGAGAGTACTGACACATACCACATCCCAGATGAACCTCAGGAATATTATGCTGAGAGAAGCCAGAGACAAGTGAGTACATGCTGTATGATCCCATTCACAGGAGACATCCAGAAGAAGCCTATTTGTAAGCACAGAAAGTAGATTTGTGCTTGCCTGGGGCAGGGTTGGGATCGAGATTAACTGTAAATGGGAATGAGGAATCTTATTGTAGAGATGAAGCTATTCTTAAACTGATTTGTGATGATGGTTGTACCACTCAATAAAGTCACTAAAACATATTGAGTTATACAGTTGAAGTTAGTGCGATTTATTCTAGGTAAAGTATACTTTAGTAAAACTGTGGACTCAGTCACGTGGTCAATATCCAGATCAGCAGTCTGGGTAAAGTGCTGTACTTACTGTTTTCTAGAAGATGAGATGTGTTTAGCTGGAGCAGTGTTAAAAACATTGGCACCACAAAATAAATGAATGAAATATATAATTTAGAACTGGAGGGAAAATCTATAATATTGCTGACATATCTTGTGTGATCCATGACAATTATATTTCAAAAGGCTCTCAATTTATTTTAAAGGGAATGAAAGTCTCTAAAACCATTTTTAAAGTATGATGATTATTATATTAAGTTTTCCTACTAATTGTGCATTTATTTCCTTCAGTTTCCCCAAGTAGGACTTAGGAGCTGAAATAATCTCTCTTCCCTTAATTGTTATATGTTGTTGTTTTTTTTGTTTTGGTTTTTTGTTTCATTTTTGTACTGGGGATTGAACCTAGAGATGCTTTACCACTGAGCACTACGTTCTCGGACCTTTTTAGTTTTTATTTTGAGACAGGGTCTCACTAAGTTGCTTAGGGCCTTGCTAAGTTGCTGAGGCTGGCTTTGAACTTGTGATCCTCCTGCCTCAGCCTCCTGAGTTGCTGGGATTATAGGCCTGCACTATCATGCCTGGCTGTCATACTTTTTAAAGGTCCTCTGAGTAGGCAGGTAAAATACACTTTTACCATCCATTAATTCTCAGATCTGAAATTTATCATCTTTTGTCACTAAAACTGAAAACCCGGCAATTTTTAGTTTTATCTTAAAATATTTTTTCACAAACTCACAAAATTCAAAATGAACAAGCACTTGTAGTAGAATATTTCCCTCAGCCATCTTGTTCCCTTTTCTGTGCCCTAGTGTTTTTTTTTTTCTTAAATTGTTTTAGTTGCAGTAAAATTTGTAGAATGTAGAATTCGCCATTTTATTTTGTGTTCTATTTTTTGCAGTGCTAGGAATTGAACCCAGGGTCTTCTGCATGACAGGCAAGTGTTCTACCACTGAGCTACGTACCCACACCCATTTCAACCATAGAATTCAAAATATAAGGAAAAAACCCTGAAAAATAAAGTCTATAATTTATTTTTTCTTTTAGTAAGTTCACAGTGTTTTACAGTCTTCATCTCTAACTAATTCTGGAATATTTCTATCATCCCCAAAATGAAACTCTGTACCTTCCAACTTCCTCTCTCCTACCGCTTGGCAACCACGACTTTACTTTTTCTCTCTATGGATTTGTCTATTCTGGACATTTGGCCTAGAGGTTTTTTTTTTTTTTTTTTTTTTCTTTTAAATACATGTATTTTTTAGTTGCCAATGGACTTTATTTATTTGTACATGATGCTAAGAATCAAACCCAGTGCCTCACACATGCCAGGCAAGTACTCTACCACTGAGCCACAACCCCAGCCCTGCTGGTCTAGTGTTTTCAAGGCTCATCCATCTTACAGTGCAGATCATCCCTTTGTATCAAAATAGCATTCTAGTGGGTCCATGTGCCGCTTATTCTTATCTATTCATTCATTGATTGACATCTGTGCTGTTTGTTTCTTCTCTTGTGCTATTGTGAATAATGCTTCTGTGAATGTCTGTGTACAGGTTTTTATGGGCATATGATTTCAGTTCTTTTGAGTGTATTCCTGGGAGTGGAATTGCTGGATCATGTGATAACTCTATGCTCAACTTTTCTAGAAACGACCAAAGTTTTCTCTGTAGTGGCTGCCCCATCTTAAATTAGCGGCGTATGAGAGTTCTGATTTCACCACATCCTTACCTGCACCTGCTACTTTCTGGTTTTGTTTTTGTGTTTTTATACCATTCCTACCAGATGTGAAGTAGTTTCTCTTTGTGATTTTTACTTATATTTTCATAATGACTAATGATTCTAGGCACATTTTCATGTACTTATTGGGCATTTGTACATCTGTGGACAAAAGTTTTTCCAGTTCTTTTCCCATTTTTTGAATTGTATTTGTTTATTGTCAGGTTAGAAGAGTCATTGTATATCCTGGATATTACACCCATATGGAACATATGTTGTGTAATTATTTTCTCCGATTTCATCAGTTTTCACATTCAGACAGTGTCCTTTGGTGCCCAAAAGTTTTTAGGCTTTGATGAAGTCCAGTTCTATCCATTTTTTCTTTTGTTAATTGTGTTTATGGTGTCGTGTTGAAGAAATATCACCTAACATAAAATCACACAAACATTTATAGATGTGTTTTCTCCTAGCTGTCAACATAGTTCATAACTATAGTAGTTTTATAGTATTTGAAACCCTTACATTTAGGTCCTTGATCCACATGTACAATTTTTGTACATGGTATGAGTTGGGGGATCAATGTTCATTCGTTTTGCATGTAGATGCCCAATTGTCCCAGCACCATTTGTTGAAAAAGCTATCAGTTTCTCCCTGCTGTATTGTCTGAGCACCCTTGCCAAAAAATCAATTGACCATAGACGTGTTGGTTTCCTTCTCATCTCTCAATGCCATTTCATTGATCTATATGTCTCTCCTTTGCTGGTATTACACTGTCTGGATTATCATCATTCTGAAATAAGTTTTAGAATTGGCAGTTGTGAATACTCCAAATTTATTCTTCTCTTTCAAGTTTTCTTTTGGCTTTTTTTTTTATTTATTTTATTTTATTTTTTTATTGTAAACAAATGGTATACATGTTGTTTCTCTGTTTGTCCATGGTGTAAAGGCATACCATTTGTGTAATCATAAATTTACATAGAGTAATGTTGTTTGATTCATTGTTATTTTTTTCCCTTCCCCCCACCCCTCCTACCCTTCTTTACCCTCTATACAGTACTTCCTTCTTCCATACTTGCCCCACTCCCTAACCCTAACTCTAACCCTTCCCTCCCCCCCATTATGTGTCATCCTCCACTTATTAGCAATATCATTCGTCCTTTGGCTTTTTGAGATTGGCTTATCTCACTTAGCATGATATTCTCCAATTTCATCCATTTGCCTGCAAATGCCATAATTTTATCATTCTTTATGGCTGAGTAATATTCCATTGTATATATATACCACAGTTTCTTTATCCACTCATCAATTGAAGGGCATCTAGGTTGGTTCCACAGTCTGGCTATTGTGAATTGAGCAGCTATGAACATTGATGTGGCTGTATCTCTGTAGTATGCTGATTTTAAGTCCTTTGGGTATAGGCCAAGGAGTGGGATAGCTGGGTCAAATGGCGGGTCCATTCCAAGTTTTCTGAGGAATCTCCACACTGCTTTCCAGAGTGGCTGCACTAATTTGCAGCCCCACCAGCAATGTATGAGTGTACCTTTCTCCCCACATCCTCGCCAACACCTGTTGTTGCTCGTATTCTTGATAATCGCCATTCTAATTGGGGTGAGATGGAATCTTAGGGTGGTTTTGATTTGCATTTCTCTTATTACTAGAGATGTTGAACATTTTTCCATATGTTTGTTGATTGCTTGTAGATCTTCTTCTGTGAAGTGTCTATTCATTTCCTTAGCCCATTTGTCGACTGGATTGTTTGAATTCTTGGAGTAGAGTTTTTTGAGTTCTTTATAGATTCTGGAGATTAGTGCTCTATCTGAAGTATGATTGGCAAAGATATTCTTCCACTCTGTAGGCTCTTTCTTCGCATTGCTGATAGTTTCCTTTGCTGAGAGAAAGCTTTTTAGTTTGAATCTATCCCAGTGGTTGATTCTAGCTTTTATTTCTTGTGCTATTTCTTTTGGCTTTTATTTGGAGTGTCTTTCATTTCCATATGAATTTTAAGCTCAGGTTGTTGTTTGGGCAAATTGGAAAAAAGGCAAAAGACAATTGGAATTTTGAATCTGTAGATCAATTTGGGGAACATCGCCATCTTAACAATACTAAGCCTTTCAGTCTATGAATACGGAAGTCTTTTCATTTACTTAGTCTTTAGTTTCTTTAAATGACTTTTTAAAATAGTTTTCAATGTACAAGTCTTGCATGTCCTTGATTATATGCATTCCTATTTTATTTTTAATGGCATAACAAATGGAATTGTCTTCTTAATTCATTTTTGTTCATCATTAGCATATAATAATACATACAAAAATACAAATAATTTTTAATCTTGATCTTGCATTCTGTAACTTTGCTGAATTTATTAGTTCTAATAGGTTTTGTTTGTGGATTATTTAAGGATTTCTATATTTTATATCATGAACAAATATATGTAGTTTCACTTTTTTTCTTTCCTAATTTTTCACATTGTGTGTTCTTCTAGAGAGGGTTTATTTACATGTAAATGTTAACATAAATGTTAGCCAATCTACACTGGTCTGCACCTTGCTTTAAAAAAATTTTTCTTTTAGTTGTTGATGGACCTTTATTTTATTTATTTATATGTGGTGCTCAGAATGGAACCCAGTGCCTCACACATGCCAAGCAAGGACTGAGCCACAACCCCAGCCCTGCACCTTGCTTTTTAATCTAAAAATATATCTTGGTGATCTTTAGATTGGTACTTAATTTCCTCACTTAAAAAATAAAATTGCTTAATTTTTTGTTGTATGATGTACCATTATTAATTTAATCAATCTTCTGTTGAAGGATAACCTGGTTATCATTAGTATTGTCATCTGAATTACAAATCAACAAACATTTATTTACTTCCTAATATTTATTTAACACTACTATTGTGTAGGCACAGTGAGAATTATTAAAGAAAATAAGGCCTATCTTTCATTTGCTTCCTTTTCCTGCTTTTATTTATGGAAATTCTGCAGCCAAGTATGGTTAGTATACTTTTTTTCAACTTTCCAAATTTCAAACACAAAAAAGAATTGAGAGACTTGTATAAGGAAAATCAAATAACAATTACTTAGATTCAACAATATTTAATATTTTGCCATCTTTATCTGTCATGATATGTATATTTGCTTTGTTTGCTGAACTGCATGAAAGTAAGTCACAAATTTCTCAAGATTTCATCCCCCCAAATAAGGATATTCTCCTCTATAACTTCAATACCATTATCACATAGACATTAAACAAATTCTTCCTAAATAGCATCACTTGTCTTATCCATATTAAAATTTTCCTGTTTGTCCCCTAAAATGTCTTTTATAGCTATTTAAAACTAGGATTCCATCAAGGTCCACACATGGCATTTAGATGGTTACCTCTGATAAGTGTCTTTTACCTACTAAAACAGTTGCCATATATTTCTTAATGATACTGACTTTTTGGGTTCTTTTTTTTTTTTTTTCCAGTGGAGGGGATTGAACCCAGGACCTGGCATGTGCTAGGCAAACACTCTACCACTGAGCCACATCCCGAACCCTGATGCTGAATTTTTTTTTTTTTTTTTTTTTTTTTGGTAGTGGGGATCGAATTCAGGGGCACTTGACCACTGAACCACATCCCCAGCCCTGTTTTGTATTTCATTTAGAGACAGGGTTTCACTGAATTGCTTAGCACCTCGCTTTTGCTGAGGCTGACTTTGAACTCGGGATCTCCGGCCTCAGCCTCCCCAGCTGTTGGGATTACAGGTGAGTGCCACCATGCCCAGCCTGATGCTGACTTTTTTAAAGAGACTAAGCTACTTGACTCTTAGAATGCCCCATATTCTGGATTTTTCTGATGGTTTCCTCATGGTATTATTTACCTTACTGTTTTATTCCAGTATTTTCTGCAAATTTGGAGGTTAATTCTGACTTTTTAGATCAGATCCATATTAAATATTTTTGAAAAATTACTTAGTAACTGAAGATATATACTTACCACATTCTGACAAGAGGCATAATGGTACCAGCTTATTCCTCTATTAATGATACCGTTTATCTCTTTTTTTTCCTCAGTACTAGAGATTAAACCCACAGGTGCTCTACAACTGAGACATACCCCCTATACTTTTTATTTTTTTTTTATTTTGAGACAGTGTCTCACTAAGTTGCTGAGGATGGCCTCTAATTTGTGATCCTCTTAGCCTCCCAGATAGCTGGGATTATAGGTGTGTACCACTGCCCTGGGCTATCTCTTTATTCCAATGGTGTCCACCAGAACTCTTTGTTGAAGAAGTACATTTTCCCCTTTTAAGCTGTGAAATAGCCATGACATATGTTTTTACCATGAGCATATGTCAAAGATGTAGATTGAGATGAGGGGAATTCATTGACTTATTTTTTTCCTTATATATCTCAACTCCAGTTAGTGGTTCAGGTAATTTTTAGATACAAATAGAAATTTGGAATCCAGAATGCAGTGGATCGTGGTATTCTATAACTTAAAGTGGTAGGGTGTGATTGACACATCACTACAGGGTCACTGGAAAAGTTTGCATTACGGCTCAAGATGAGGGACTGAGGTTTCATTTGCCAATCTACCACTAATGCATCAGTCACCTTAACTCATGGAACTTCTCTGGGTGCTAATCTACTCCTCTAAGGCTTGAGATGATCTTTATAGTTCCCTGCATCTTCAATATCAGCTGTAGAAAGCTCTGAGGGACTTGGTTACATAAAATAGGCCTCTGAAGAATTCAGACCCCTAACACAAAGATTGATCTGCTAAAAATTTCTGTTCATCTCTTGGTTTTGCTGTAATCTTAGAACGTGATGCTCTCAACACATGTTATACTTCAATAAATAGTTTTTTAAAAACCACATATGCAAAAATGCATTTGGTTCAGGCAAATGGCTTCAGAGGACCATATGGATCTAGTGGTTTCATGGGAACGGCTTCATCTTTTATAAAAGGATAATTTGTTTATTCTGCTTTGGAGGATTTTCCTCACCTGTGCCCTGGTGATCATTATGGTCCCTTCCTTTGTAAAGTAATATTAGTCAACCTAAATCAGGGCATAAGAGCTTTTCAAATATGATCCCTTTCAAGGGTGACAATCTGACCTAAGCCTTTGTCCATTTAAAAAAAAATAGTTTTAGTTGTATATGGACACAATACCTTTATTTTATTTATTTGATTTTTATGTGGTACTGAGGATGGAACCCAGTGCCTCACACATGTGTGGCAAGTGTTTTGCCACTGAACCACACAACCCCAGCCTGCTTTGTACATTTTTAACAACACAATCATCTTGCAAGCCTATCAAAGAAGTCTGGTTTTTGTTATCAAAAATTTAACCTTGCATACCTCTGGCTGTGTATTAAGGTTAAAACAAAGTACTTAAGTGGGAATTGACAGATCTCCATAAATGGGGGCAATAAAGGCTGGGGATGTAGCTTAGTGGTGAAGAGCTTAGCATGGTGGAGGCCCTTGGTTCCTTCCCCAGCACCCCCCATAAAAGCAGGGTCAATAATGAGTCTTTATACTTATTAATGAGCAGAGTTCACATGTACCTGCAATGAATGCCCTGGAAGGATACAAACAGAATGCACTTATCTGCCTGAAATGAAGCTCATCTTGCACAAAATAAGATTTTAGTTCCATTTTGCAAAAGGTAAAGTGACTGGACCCGATGGGAACTTGCATTCCTCCTGAATACTGCTGTGGTTCACAAAACTCTTCGATGCCTGATGTTGAAATGGGAGTGCTTTGCTTCCGGGTGCCCTTGGGAGCAAAAAGTCATCATGCAGAGCATGCAAGTTCACAGTGGCAGAGAAAGACCAGGGACCTCAGATTTTCTTCTTCAGAGTCACAGTTTTACAAAGTCAAACGAAAATCAAAATGAATTTCTTTGAGCCCAGAGCCTCAAAGACTGTCTTCACTTAGTTCCATGGAAATTCTTACAAACCCAAAGGAGACATCATCCAGGGCTAAAGTTTATCCCATAAAAACAATCTTTTCTTTAAGGATGCTTCTGGAACCATCAGCACTTATCTCTCAAATGGTTCAGAAAATGACTCAATCGTCTGTAATTTATCTTTCCAAGTGTTCATTCTAAGCCAACTCCAGGAGCTCCACTTTCAAACTGAAGAGATACAAGCAGGATTGTGACTTCTGTCACAACAATAAAGGCAATAATTGGTGACCAAGTTTCATCTAATTCCAGGTTTTCTAATGATATTATGATGTTACAGTGGTTTGACTTCTAAAAATGATGTGAATAAACACATTTTAAAATATGCAACTGTTTTTATGATCTCATTTCATATCTGTCATTTCAGGTTACTTAAGACGTCCTTCAGTGCATATTGAATATTATTCCTTTTATTTGATTATGTTTAGATGCATCTGCTTCTGTTAAAACCTGCACTAAGTTAGGTTCTTGAATTATAACAGTGAATTTCTTAAAGTTCACATTTGTGGCAACAGAATTATTTTGATACTTACTAATTCATTTCTTTTACTATTCCCTAGGCAGTCTGGACTGTGAAACACGCTCAGTGGGACTGTATAAAGGCAGGGAAGGATTAACTATTTAATACAGTCATCTGTTCCTGCTTTCTTCACAGGGACAATCTGTCCTAAGACACCTCAAGACATGCCTTGAGTTTGGGGCCCTCTCTTCCCCTTCCTCCAAACTCCCCAGTGTTAGCAGATATGCAGAGATTCTGGGAGATAATTGCTTATAAAGTACCAGCTAGTACTCAAAAAACCCGAGGTTCGTAGCCTCTGAACAGCCCACAAACACATCTTTGATCTCGCCCTGCCACAGAGATGGAGTGCAGCGAGCCATCTGCTCCCCAGGACTGTGCTGACCGCACTTCTCTCGAAGGGTGGGCGGTGTTTACAGCCTTTGTGTGCACGCACTCTCCCACACCTGGTGACAGTTGTTCCAATACTCATCCTTTCCTACCTTTGAATCTCAGCTGGGATTCCGTCTGCAGGGAAGCCTGCTCGCCCGCCTCAGGTGGGGCGTGGGTCAGGGCTGCTGTGCAGAGGGTGTGGTTACCTTGTGTGTGGTGGCCACAGACCCTCATGGAGGCAGGCAGTGAGGCGGCCCTCCCCTGAGCCCTCCCAGCTGCCCTTGCAGCACCCTGCGCTCACTAATTGCAGTGATCTCACTGTTGGATTATAATTGGTGGTATAAGTGAACCCAGGGCCCTCTGCCACTGAGCCAGGTCCCCAGCCCTTTTCATTTCGAGACATGTTTTTGCTTAATTCCACAGACTGGCGTCAAACTTGTGATCCTCCAGCCTCAGCATCCTGAGTAGCAGAGATTGCAGGCGTGCCCTGCTGCACCCCCAGGGATTGTGTTTTATAATACTGAACTTGACACAGTGTGTGCTCAGTAAAGGCTCATGAAGGACCCACCTGCACTGTTCAGTCGGGTGACCTTGCGTCCTGCACTCTGAGTACAGCCCTTGACAGCCAACTCTGGTCTTGTTTTGGAAACAGGGTGCTACTGAACCCATATGGGGCTTCCCTTCCTTGTTGCTTATGAATGTCATCTCCTGTCAGGCCTCAGTGCCTTGATGACTTCTGAGAGAACAGGGCTACCTGAGGTGCTGCAGAGGGTGAGAGGGGTGAATAAATGCAGCAGCCCTGCCTTGCCTGACAATGAGACAAAGTAAAAAAAAAATTTTTAAAAAAATTTAAAAACGAATTAAAAAAAAGCATTCCCCCTTTCTATGACCCCTTCTCTTCTCCGAGGTTAATCTTTGGTTCTAAGTTCAAATTTCGGTGGCAGAGATTGATGTAATCCATAGTGTCTGGTTTAATATCTATTTTATGAGTGTATAAGCATATATAGAAGTATCAAAATCATTGAAATCAAAGGAGTTGGTTCTGCTTTGTGGAAAACAAAGCCTTCTGCTATAGTACATTTTTCCATTAAAAAAAAAAAAAAAAACTGATTTTCAGAGTCCTGCCAACAACACTCTAAATGTAAGTGCTAGATTTGCAAATAGGCTTATATTCATATTTAGAGAATATGCATATTCAGAGACTTATTATTCAGGAAATATTTGGTTATCTTCAGACTAAGTAAAACTTATGACTAAAAATAAGAGGGGTAAAATATAAATAGTGGGGAAAGATAGGGAGCAGGAACAGCAGCCACGACAAGAATAGGAGGGAGAGGAAGAGGAAAGGAGAACTGGGTGTTATTTTCTGTTTGGGTTTTAGGTCTTCGCCACCACCTGAAATTCAGTTCCATTCCATTCAGTTTATCAGACATTAATTGGCGTCTGGCACGCAGAGGATCAGAAAACCATGTGTGTCCCCATGTTCTCAGACTGGGACGGGGAGAGCACCAGGGAACAGAGGTAGCCTTCCGGGTGGCCTCGCTCTACCGGGGTGAAGCTGCCACGCAGTAGGTAGAGAGGGCCTGGACGGCAGTTCCAGGAGTGGGCTCCGATTGGTTGAGGCCTGTCACAGTAGCCCCACCCCCTGCCCGTGATTGGTGCAGACGAGCAGCCCTTAGCCCGCGCAGTATTCCTCTGGCCACAGAGGTTGATTCGGGAATGGTTGCGTGACACGTTGCGTTGGAGGAGGCCAATGAGACAAATTGGAGTTTCCCCAAGGTTCCAGGCTCCTAAAACAGAATGGACCGCAGGGTGTTCTTCCTATAACCCCCACTGGGCACGAAGAGTAGGCCCCCACCCACCGCGGCTTCTCGCTCTCTCAGGATAAAAGTGCACACAAATCGGTAGTGTCAACAAAACCACAGAGAAGTGGATCAAGGACCCCAGTCACACCTTGCTTACACCCGCCCTGCTACTTAACTTTTAGTTTTATGAGTCAGTCTATTTTATTGTTAAGGCAGTTTGAGTTGACTTTTCTCTGATGTAGGCTGTAAGGACACTGATACCAGTAACACTTGTCAATACGATGTATAGATTCCAAAGAAGATGAAAGCAGAGTTCAGCAGGGATAGGATCCTGGTACTAGGAATCACAGAGTGAAAATAATAATAAAAAATATTACCAATTGGAAACTGAAGTGGCTTACGAAAATGAACTGTAATCCAGCAGAATAGCAAACATTAAATAAGAGAAACCCAGTTGGAAATGAATCATAGACTTCGAGACTTAGAAGAGATCTCAAAGATTAGATAGGAAAACCCCTGTATTTTCTGTACAGAAATTGGTCCAGAGAGGTTAAGCAATTTGCCCAAAGTCACACAGCTGTGCTGAGCAAAGTTGGGGGCCAGTTTTCTTGAATTCCAAACAAGATTCTTCCTGCTGTGTGATATAGTTTCCTGTCTAAAGGTATGAAGTGAAATAGGCAATTGGTATTTTGAAATGTCAGCATAGGAAAAAGAGTGAGGAAAATACTGCATTTTTATTTGATGGGAATTTAGGAAGCTCATAATAGAATAATTTGGATATTTTGTTTTTAAATAAGACCGTGGCCTTTACTAAAAGGTTGGGCATATGTTCCAGTGTGGAGCCACCTGGGGTAGCAGCATTGCTAAGCGCCCCACCCAAAGCAAGGCAGTGCTGGTTGAACCCATCCTCACCCAAACCCAAACCCAAAACCTCCCCCAACAGCTGTCAGTCACCAGGCTCTCCCTCAAGTTGGACTCCATACATTATTTGACAAGATCAAAGGTCAACCCATTCAGCCTGGTGCCCACCCCAGCAGTGGGACGAAGGGATGTTTTTCTCTTTTTTCTACATAGTCAGTGGAGCAGGAGATTCCCATAGAACGATATTATGCTAAAACTGCAATAAAACCCATCTCTAGAGTTAGAACTGCGCCCTGTCTCAGGTGCTCTGCTTTAATTGCTCTGAGATCTGAAACATGTCGTTTAATCTCTGTGCCTCCACTTCGTAGTCTGTTAAATAACTGCCCTGCCTGCCTTTAGGGTTGCAAGGCAGATCAAGAGCAAGATTGGGCAAGCGATGTGTGCATTCTACAGCCCTGTTGTCATCTCTGCTTCAGAACCCTCCATCTGGGGATCAGAGAGCTGGATGCCACTGAGGGGTTTCCTTAGGTCACCTAGTCTGTTCCTAAATGACAGGGGCACCTGCCCTTCCTAAGAATGGTGAGAGACAGGCAGCAGTACAGAGATGCAGAGTCACATTCAAGAGAGACACAAGGTAGGTTAGATTTATTCAGTACCTGCCTAAAGAAGTTGCATGCTGACACTGGGTTCTACCAGATCTTCAAAATGATGCCCCGAATGTAATAAAACATGAAATGCCAAGAAAGATCAGTGTGAACAGTCAAGGTTAATGAAACCCATTTCAAAAATAGTTTACAGCCCCTTTTTGCTTTTCAGCTAGAGGAAAAAAGATGTTCAGAGAACAATCAGAGAGTTTAACAAAGGAAACAGAACTGTTCTTTGTGGATTTGCATTAGTATCTCAGCCAGCCAATAAATCCTTCTCTTTTTTCAGACCTTCTGTGAATTCTTTCCTCTGAGTTCAAGAACCCTGCAACTTGAGGGATTTGCTCACTCTTGGAGTCTCCTGGGTTAAACGAGCCATATCTCTACTTAGCCAAAAAAGATGTTTGCCATCTCACTATCTATCATAGTAACCTCATTTTTATGCTATATTTTATGTATTTCTCTGTTTGCAGCCTTCTGCAGTGTATACAAATATATGTTCTGTCCAAGAATAGAATAAGATGGAGTGAGTTGAGGAAAGACACAATACCAGTAAGGAAATAGGATGATCTGCCAGACATGTATATTCAATAGCCAAACTCATGCAGAGGGTGGGAGGCCAGGCGAGACTCAGCTTCCTCGCGGCCAGGGCGAAAGATGAATCATTGCTACCTGGGGATTGCTGATTGGCTTGCAGCCTGCAGCCTGTGCTGAGCTGGAGACAAGGGGTGGAAAAGAGCTTGGCTTGCAGCCAGTGCTGTGTAGTTCTGTGGAGACATTTAAGGAAGCATGAAATTGCACCCTAAACTCTGAACGTTTACTTTTGAAAAATCCACCCACTGAGCTCAGAAAAGTGGATGCTTAACTTTTCCCATAAGTAGCTGATGATCTACAAACACAACTACCCGGCTCCTAGTGGGTCATATCTGAATTCAGAGGCTGCATTTGCTTCTACAGAAGCCACTTGGAGAGTCTACTGCCCTTGGTAATTTACTGCCCTAGGCAACTGCTTGTTCTGACTCTGTTCTTCTCCCAGCTGGAGTCATTGTCCCAACTTATTTGTATGATAAGTTGTCCCTTGGATACACAGAAGTCTATTCCTAGTGCTCTCTCATTAGTCAGGTCTGTTGTTTGTTTTTTTCACTAATCAATTATGTCCTCTTGTCTACTAGCTAATCCGAAGAAAAGTGAGTGAATTTGGAGAAAAGTGTTTAAATTGTCGTAATAGAATGTTTTCATGAACAGTGCTTTTGTAGACTAGAGTCTAGCCGTGTATGTGAATGAGGCAAATAGTCCAGGGAGCCCAGGAACAGGTGTTTATCCTAGACTCTTCTCTCTTCTGGTGTCCGTTTGACCCATGTGACATAGAGACAGACTCAGTCCTTGTTGACATTAGAAACTGTGGCTGGGTGTGATGGTGTACACCTGTAATCCCAGCTATTTGGGAGGCTGAGGCAGGAGTATTGAAAGGTCAAGGTCAGCCTCTGCAATGTTATAAGACCCTGTCTTAAAAAAAAGGGCAGGAGATGTAGCTCAGTGGTAGAGCGTCTCTGAGTGTAATCCCCAGTACCACTAAAAAAAAAAAAAAAAAGATAAAGAAAGAAAGAAAAGAGAGAAACTGTAAAATTACAGGACAATAGATGTAAGTGGTGGTAGGGTGGAGATGTAGGAGACAGTCAGTGCCAGCCAGCCAGCTTGATTGAACAGTGTCTACAGTCATTACTTTGTGATAATTTATTGAGTCACCATCTGCTTACTAATAATGTTTAAAAAAACAGGACCTTAATTCAACCCCCACAGATTGTTTGTTTTAAATTATTTGGTCTATCTAACAACTGGTGAGAAATTACCAGAAGCTTTCAGAGAAAATTCTTTAATTCATTTACACAGACTCGAATGTTTAAATTAGATGAGCATATCATCACTTTTATTTTAAGTCACAGTTTTCTTCTCTTGTTTTGATCTGCTGTTTGACTTTTTGCCTTGCCAACCCAGATTCAACTGTCTTCGGAGATGTCTTTTGCTATCACTTAAAAAAAAAAAAAAAAAAAAAAAAAAAAAACAGCTCTCTTTTCTTTGGATAATTCTGTAACCCAAAGAATTAAAACAGTATTGTCTAGTTATGCCGTTCACTCATGTGCAGTCTTTAGAAAGCCAAATCATTTTCATGTGACTTATTAGGTTTTAGAGCAAGGACCTCATAAACATATGCTCCTTGGAGAGTGGTAATAATTTTGTGTTTTTCTTTCCTATTCTTTGTAATATAAAATGTGGAGGATATTCAGGAGGGTATAAATGACTTAAGATTCTAGATACCTGTAAAATACATCTTATATCCAAAAGATTTTTATTATTTCTTTGAAAAGTATTTTTTAGGAAAAGAAACTACTAATCTATAAAACCAATGTCTGTCTGTCCTAATTTGTTTGCTGTTGCTATAACACAATGCCAAAAGCTGGGTGATTTATAAAGAAAAGAGGTTTGTTTTGTCTCATGGTTCTAGAAGTCCAAGAGCATAGCACTAGCACCTACTTGGCTTCTGGTGGGGGTCATGTGCTAGCTGAGAAGGATGGGAAAGAAAAAGAAGGAACACAGATGCAAGGGAGAGTGAGGGGAGGTGCCAGGATCCCTTTACTACAACCTGCTTTCATTAGAACTGGCCCAATCTTTTTTATTTCCTCTTGGTACTGGGGATTGAACTGAGGGGCGCTTAATCACTGAGCCATGTCTCCAGCCCTTTTTATTTTTTATTTTGAGGCAGGGTCTTCCTAAGTTGCTTAGGGGCTTGCTAAGTTGCTGAGGCTGGCCTTGAGCTTGCAATCCTCCTGCCTCAGCCTCCTGTGCTGTAGAATTACGACATGGGCCACTGCACTCAGCAAGAACCAACCAACTTTTGAGGGAATTCTATCAATCCCTCTGGAAGGTTGGAACTCCCGCATGTCCTGATTACCCCTTCAAAGATCCCAGCAACTCTCAACACCATCACGTTGGGAAGAAAGACCGAACATGAATTTTGTCAGGGGCAAAATCAAAGTGCTATTAAAATGTGTTGCATGGATTCTTTTTATTTTTTTTCCTTGTCCATCTGTTGCCACAAACTTACAAATGAGAAATAGCAATTATTATGAAGGCAGAATAACCGAAGTGTGGCTCTTCCTAGCTTTGAAATAGGTTATAGTACTTTGTATTTCTGCCTCTGAAGAAGTAAAATCATCAGTGGAAATCTTCATGCCTCTAGGAGGTAGATGATTTTATATTATTTTATAGGTAAAGATAATGAAATACTAAGAGGTTAATTAAATCCTGGAGTCATATCACCACACCCCAAATTAGGATTTCAAAGTTAAAATTCAAGGATCAGAAGTCTGATTTGTAACCAAACCACATCAATAGAGATTGCCACCTGCTGACGCCAAGCTGCATTTATTTGACATAATCACGGGCATGCGGGTTGGCCTGGCCAGAATTTTTCTCTATCTTTCCCACCTCCCCTCCCTTCCATCAAACCCCATGTAGATTTAAAAAATGGGTTTTCAGCTGTCTTGCTCTTCCAAAAGTTTTGTCTGTCAAATAAGGATTATGTATAATACTAGTTCTGAAGAAATCAGAAAATGGGAAGAACTTATTTCAAGTCAGCCCTGGCACTGGTAAGTATTTAATAACTGTCAACTATCATTGTCATTATGATCCATCATAAAGGAAAGAAATGGAGGCCTTCAAAACCTGACTTGGTGCATTTGGAAACAATGCTTGTCCTCGTATTTCTTTTGAAAAAGAGGAAGAACCTTTTGTTGCTTCCAAAAAACTGGAAGGGACAAAAGACTCTTGTATAGCTGTATAATGCTTGGAGAAGAAATTCTACCCATTATTATCTATTATCTGTTCCTATCTATCTATCTACTTCCTATCATCCACATGTCTATTATCTATCATCTTCTAGTTTCCATCTGTTATCTATTATTATCTATTTCCCAAGAATGAATTTTTTAATCCTGTAACTGTCCTATTTACCATGGTCAGTTGACAGGGGTCAAGGAGAGTATATCACAGGAAGGACAAAGAAGAAACATCAAAGTGGTAGCTAGCAACCACTTGTGAAAGTGCCAAAATTTGATATTTTCCCTGAAGAAAAGCAATTTTATGTGATTCAACCTAATAGAGCCTGAATCCAGACATATCCAGACTAAGACGTAGACACTAAAGCAGACAATGCCTTCTCTCTTCTTCTCACCCACTTCCAAAACACGAAACAAACCCGAAGAAAAAAAAATAAATAAAATAAACAATAGAATGGGAAACAGTGATTTGCCAGGGTTGTTGGAAGCTTGGAAAGGGTGATTAGTAAGGTCCAGTTTAGTGTGTTACCTTTTCCATTTTCAAAAGCCATTTTAGCTGTAGAAAGTGGTATTTCCTAAATATATAAGTAAATCATAAGTGATATGTAGATTTTCAAATTATGGTGATTTCTAGTGGGAAAACTCACTGTCTTTTAATGAGAAAGAGATCTTTTAAAATTTGAGCATAGATCAGCTTAACTTTTACAGGACTAGGTCATTTTTAATAAAACTCTTTGATGCCTTATATTCATTTTTTTGGTACCAGGGATTGAATCCAGGGGCACGTAACCATTTAGCCACATCCCCAGCCCTTTTTTAACTTTTTATTTTGATAGGATGCCTCGCTAAGTTGCTGAGGCCGGCCTCAAACTTTTCAATCCTCCCTCCTCAGCCTCCAAAGTCACTGGGATTATAGGTGTGTACCACCAAGCCTGGCTATGTATTCTCATTATGTACTAAATAACTCTAATTTCAAAGAGTATTTTAACGAGATAATTTTATGCCTTTCTTGGCAGTCACCTAGCTAATGGAACTTTCTAGTGAAACTCTGGCTTCCCTGTCAGGAGAAACCAACATGCTATAATTACTGCTGTCTTCGTAGCTTGGATTATTATACTCCTGTCCATCTGACTTTCATGTACACAGAGCATCCAGCCATTATAATGTGTATGTCCCACACACCAGGACAGACCAGCCGCCCACCTGTGAATGACCTCACCGCATGCCCTCCAACACACAAACACGATTCAGTGCAGATCAGAGGGTTCAGATGTGACACCTTTCAGACAATTTTATATGTAAAAGTTTCCCAAATCATGCACTCTGGCAAATTATCAGCAATACCAAGTCAGCCCCGGGCTCAGCTAGATCTCCTCTGGAAAACAAGTGGGAACATGAGCAGGAGGTCTTCTCTGGCAGCTCCCAGTGGCACCTTTGCTGAAAAGATGTTAAACCAAACAGCTGCTGATATGGAAACTGGCTGTTTCAACCGTAACTCAGTTAGATGTGTTAATGGGGGAAGGCTATGATGTCCTGAGGCAGGAAATGACTGAACATTTAGTGCTTACGATTTGCAGAATTCCTGGAGTCAGGAAGGTGGTGTGCACGGCATGGTGCAGGCACTCATGGTAGCAATGAGACTCTGAAGGGATATTTTCTTTGTCCTTCTCTCTGGGATCTCAGGCATGATAAAAATCCACCTGTGCAAGATTCTGTCTGACAGCAATCATTGACGGGGACAGATGAAACATTTTTGCAACACCTTAAGAAAACAATCCTATCAGTGTTTCAGAGCTTAGTTTTATTATCCCACTTCCTAAAAAAGCCACAAGACCTCATTAGCCCTGGAAGAATCTGTGTAAAGCTGATGGAATTTGGCCCTTTAGTGACGCAAAAGGATGCATGCATGGATTTTGCAAGTTCATAGTTCCATATACATAAACGCTGGGTTTCACCCCTATCTTTACTGTTTGGACAAAACAATTGCAGATATTATCCTGTGTAATCGCAGAGAAAAGCCTCTTTAGAGAGTTTTAACAAAAAGTTGAGTTTAAAAAATGTATCTTGGGCTGGGGATATAGTTCAGTGGTAGAGTGCCTCCTTGGCCAGCACTGGGCCCTAGCACCACACAAGTACACAGACAGAGCAAATAATTGAACTATGTGTTGCAATTGTGTTTTCATAATTTTAGAAATCTAGCCCCCAGCTGACCTGGAAGTGAAGAATGGATTTTATGTATTTTAAAGGGTTGCAAAAAAGCAAGAGGAAGCATCAGAGATCATTTGTGGCTAGCAGTGTGTAAAATATTTATTAACTGGTCCCTTGTAGAAAAAAATGTGCTCACCCTCAGATTTCCCTGCTGTGTGAGGGAAACTGCCTCTCAGACCAGAAGGTGAGTAAACTGTCCCTGCCCTGAAGTAATTTATTATCTAAAGGAAAAGGCCAGTAAGCAAGAGGTAAAGAAAGATGGCGTTAGATAAGGGCTTCAAAGGAACAGAGGCCGGGGTTGGTGGAGAAATAAGGAGTGGCTTCTTAGGGAGGTGCTCTTCAGATCAACCTTGAAGATAAAAGAGTTGAAGGACAAAGGTGGGGGGAGGGGAAGGGAGTCAGAGACCCAGAATGTAGAGGTGGCCCTGGAGCCCTGAGGATTCCTTCTCAGGGGAGGCTGGAGGCTGGCTGCAAGGGGGGAAGGTGAGTGGGGGTGGTGGGATCGAGTCATGGTGGGCACACCCTAGGAGGGAGAGACACACTCCCTGAGAGGCCGGAAGGACCATCCCACCTCTTCTCCCGCAGTTACACAGAAGTCTTTTATTGCAATTGTTGCAAGTCAGGTATAGTGGCACATGCCTGTGATCCCAGTGACTCCGAGGCTGAGACTGCAGGATCACAAGTTCAAGGCCATCCTCAGCAACTTATCGAGGCCCTCAGCAACTCAGTGAGACCCCATCTCTAAATAAAAAGGCCTGGGGGTGTGGCTTAGTGGTAAAATGCCTCTGGATTCAACCCCCAGTCCCTAAACAAATAAATAGGGCAGGGATGTGGCTTAGTGCTTAGTGGTAGAATGACCCTGGGTTCAATCCCTGCTACCAAAAAAAAAAAGAGAGAGAGAGAACATTAAGTTGTCCCTACTGGTAAATGGATGGCTTTGGGATGTAAGTCCATGAATAGCAATATATGCAGTTACCAAGTCACCACTAACAAAGCACTCAGAGTTTCAATCTATTCATCAGCCTTCTTCAAAGTCCTATTTTGAGGCAGTTCAGACTGAGGCGAGACAGCCGAGCCTGGGCGGCTGCCAGGAACTCGGAGTTCTGCCTGAGTTTGCCCTGACTCGGGCCTTGCTCTCCACCGTTCCCTGTCTCAGTTTCATCAGCAATAAAATGGGGACGACAGACCTTAGCCACCGCCTAGGAGTGTGATGCAGAGTGATGATGTCTGGGGAAACTGATCAAGATAAACGAGGCTGGAGGAGGGGGAGAGAGCCGTCTTTCAACAGGTTAGGGAGGAAATAGTGAAATGATCAAAATTAAAATAGGAACCCATTTATAACTTGGAAGAGGCGGGGACTTTGCAAAATAGAAATGATTATTGATGAATGATGCAAAACCTACTGATTGCTAAAGGTACCCAGAATCTACCAAAGTCTCTGACAGTGTTTTCTGATGGAAAATTAGGCCGCCTTTTGTTTGTTCTGTCTGTTGTTTTATTGATGGGAGAGAAGATTTAAACTCCACGGCACCCTAGACAATGTGACCACGTGTCTTTTCTATCACAGCTTCCAAGTCTTGAAATATTCTGCCCAATCCTCCGGCACAGAGTCCAGTTCCAAAGGAGCTGAGTGAAGAATTCCCTTCTGCACTTTCTTTTCAGATTTCCATAGTCTGTCCGAGAGCCGGGGACTGTGGCAGGGTTCACAGACCAAAGGGCTGCACGGCGAGGAGGCTTTGTCTGGCCTCTGCTGCTGGCCCTCCGAGGCAGTGGGAGACGCCAGAGTCTCTAAGAAAGCTGAAGAGCAAACTCTGACAAACACCCACACTGCACCTGGAGCAGACTCCTGGCATTGGAGCCGTGCTCTGCTCTGGAAAGCTTGGGTGGGGAAAAGTTTCTCAGGATCCTGACAGTAACCACTTGCCTGCCTGCCTGCTTCTCACTCTCTCCTTTTCTTTCTCAAAGAAATCTTTACTTATAGTGGCCAGACAGGAGAGATGGGCCAAAATACTTCCATTTGCTAGCTTGGTGAGAGGACAGCAGCTCAAAACCACAAAGCCCTGAGTTTGACCCTAGAACTCTGTGGCTAATGATGACTCATCTTGGTAATTATCAAATTGAATCTTCTCTGCTGGTCTGATAACAACTGATGAGTGGGAAAAGAACCTCCACAGGATGCACATGGCGAATAACTGGCCTCCCTATTGCTCTGGGCAGTTTTCCCTGGGTTGCCTAAATTCTGTATATGTTTACAGAAGTATGCTATCCGTGTGATCCTCCTGGACCGCTTGGTTAAGAACAAATTTAAAATCAAACTGTTTTGAGGCCCTGGCAGAATGCTGTCTGTGCGAAGGGAAAGAGGCAGAAGCAACAGTCAGAGGTGGCGGGAATAGAGAAAGTGCCTGCCTGCAAAATCTTGAATTTCTGTGGCTTTTCATTGCAGCAGGATTGCTAAATAGGGAAGTCACTAGAACTTGCCTGCTGCATGTCTGCCTTTCTTAGTTTGGGGAGCTCCAAGCTGCCAATGCTCCTGGTAACCCATCCATCACTTTTCATCACTTTTTCTTCAAGGTAAGGCGCGCCTCCCAGAAAATCCGCCTCTGTGACTCAGCAGCATTCCAGGTCCATCTGCACTTTCTGGGCATTCCAAAAGCAACACTCCTTAGAACTCAGCAGCTTAAAACATTGTCTCTCCAGCAGCAGCCTGAGAGACCAGCTTGAAGCTTCCTTAAAGTAACGATTTAGGTTCTGGAGGGAAAATCAGCTTATTTTTAATTGCTTTAATTTTTCATTTAATTAGTTCTTCATCTGATTGGGTGTGGTCCTTTGAGCCCAACACTCTGCCAAATTAAATCTCAGTGTTAAAGTGGGAACAAGACCGAATTTCTCTCCAGTTAAATCATTTGCCTTCTGACATTGAATCAATCACAGATCTGTAGTAAAAATCATTTGTGCACAATCCACAGTTTACACCAACAGGAAGGTGTGTATGCATGCACCCCAAAGTTAAATTGTTGACGGCGGTGCTATTCCTAATAGTGAAAAAACAGAAACGACTTAAGTGTGCATCAGATGTAGAGCTGGATAAACGAATCGTGACATGTTCGTACAGTATGAAGGAACCACTCCTGTGCACAAGAGGAATTTCACCAATAGCATGTTGAGCCAAGTCCACACACTTATCAATGCACTCATATGAAGTTCCTGAATCGACAAAATTTGTGGAAATCGCTTCTGTTAGAAGCATGAATGGTGGTCGTCTTTGGGGAGGGGGGCATAATGAGTGAAAGGGGTACAATGGGGTTTCTGGGTTTGGTGGTAGTTACACAAGTATATATTCACTTTGTAAACATTTATTGAGCTACCCATTAATGATTTGTAAGTTTTCTTCTGTGCATGATACACTTTGATTAAGCTTTGCATATGAACATGTTTAGTCTTTCCAAAGGTCTGAATGTTTGTGCCCCTACCCAAATCAGATATTGAAGTCTTAACCCTCAAGGTAACGGTATTAGGAGTTGAGGTCTTTGAAAGGTAATGAAGCTAATTAGGGTCACGAAGATGAGATTGATGTCCTTTTAAAGGAGGCCAAGAGGGCTGGTTCTCCCCTCTGCCATTGAGGACAGAGTGAAAGATATCTGTCTAATGAGCCTGGAACTGGGACCTCACCAGATCTGGCAGCACATGGATTTTAGACTTCCTAGCCTCTAGCACTGTGAAAAAACAAACTTGTTTATCAGCTACCCACTTTATGGTATTTTATTATAGCAGCAATTCTGGAATGAAATGAAATCATCATTATTACCAGTTATGGTTTGGTGTTGTTTCACTTTTCACTGAAATGAAAGAGATCAAGATTGTGTGACTGAGGCTGGTTTGTGGCTCAGTGGTAGAGCACTTGCCTAGCATGTGTGAGGCACTGGGTTCGATTCTCATCACTGCATATAATAAAGGTATTATGTCTATCTACAACTAGAAAATTTTCTTAAAAAGACTTCATGAATGTTTTTAAGCTGCTAATAATAGAAGACTCAATTTAAAATGGCTTAAACCAGCTGGGCACTGTGGCATACGCCTATGATCTCAGCGTCTCAGAAGGCTGGAGGATCACAAGTTCCAAGCCAGCCTAAGTACCTAAAGAGGCCCAAGCAACTTAGCAAGACCCTGACTCAAAATAAAACATGAAAAACAGGCTGGGGCTGTAGTTCAGTGGTTAAGCACCTCTAGGTTCAATCCCTGGTACCAAACAAAACAAAATGATTTAAACCAGGAGTTGGCAAACTTTTCTTATAAAAAGACAAATAATGAAGACTGAGCTGAGCTTGATGGTGCACACCTATAATCCCAGCCACTCAGGAGACTGAAGCAGGAGGATTGCAAGTTCAAGGCCAGCTTCAGCAATTTGGCAAGATCCTCAGCAATTTAGTGAGATCCTGTTTCAAAGTTAAAAAAAAAAAAAAAAAAAAATTGAAAAAGGGTTGGGGATGTGACTCAGTGGCAGAGTGCCCCTGGGTTTAATCCCCGTACCAAGGCGGTGGGCAGTGGGGGGGAGAAGAGAAAAAGAAAGGAAGATTGACTTTGTAGGCCGTGTGGCCTCTGAACTATTTAACCCTATGATGGAGCGAGAAAGCAACCACAGACAACTCGTAAGCAAGTAAACATCCCAGTGTGTTCTAGTAAAACTTCATTCACAGAAACAGGTAGTGAGCTGGATTTGCAGTTTGCTGGCCTCTAGTTTAAATAGTAAGTAGACTTATTGTCTGACATTTAAGAAGGAGTCCCAGGGGAGGGTTAGCTTGGGGATTGCTTAATTCAGTGGCACCACAACATATTCTGGGATCTAAATTCTTCCCATCTGCTGTACCCGGCTTTGTGCAACTCTGTCCTCAGTCTTGGGCCCTCCCAGTGGTGAGATGGCTGTGGCCCTCCATTCTCACCTTCACACTGTCACCAATCAGTGTGGGTTTCTTTTGCTTAATTCAGGATAGGAATCGGGAAAAGGCCCAGGACCACTCATTTTGGTATTACCAGCTCATTTCAGTATTACCAGCTCTTTGTGCTACCTGTGCATCCAAGCTTTTTTTTTGCTCCATTTGAGAGACAGAAATGGTGAACAGGCAGCCAATGCATCTGGACAAGGCTTTACTGGGGCTTGTTCTCAGGCACCGGGCAGGGAGTGCATGGGGTAGTGCTTCTGGACAAGCCCTCTGAGGATGAAGGAACAAAGCTTATATAAATAAAAAGGGGTGGTGTGTGCAGATGCACAGTCAGCGGTTGCACATGATCTCAGGACTCCTGCACAAGTCTTGTCAATTCTTGGCTCTCAGCTCCAGGGTTTGCACTTGACTGGTAGTTTGCATGTGCACAATTGGTTTCATTTGCACCCTGCTCCTCAAAGATGGTAAAGGTGGTTCCTACAGTCATCCCAGGAAATTTTGTATCCCTCAAATTCAGGCATCATGCACAGGTGGAGTTGTGGGAAGGCCTGGAGGAGGAGGCAGCAGCTCCTGATCCTGGACATGGGTGGGAGTCTTTTTGAAAGCAGCCTGGGTTAGGTGGGAAAGCTTAATGGGGAAACCAGGGCCCTTTGTGCAAAGGTCACAAAGGTCTTGGGTCTCCTTTTTAAGAGCAAGGGGAAACTTTTTAGATGCCACCTTAGAGACTCGGTTTGCTTTCTAAGACTGGGAAAGAAGATGAGGTATGTTGAATGGTTTTGTTTAGGCAGGCAATTCACATTATGAGTTTAGTTTCCTATTGCTTTGTAACAGATGACCGCACATTTAGCAGCTTCCCATAACATCCCAAACCAGCTCACAGTTTCTGCGGGCCAGGAGTCCAGGCAAGGCAAAAGGTGCTCTGCTCAGGGTCTCATAGGGCTGCAATCAAGAAGTGGGCAGCCTTTATTTCCTCCTGGAGCCAGAAATCCGCTTCCAAGCCTATGTGATTTTTGGCAGAATTCAGTTCCTTGCAGCTGTAGGACTGAGGTCTCTGTTTTCTTGCTGGCTGTCAGCTGGGGGCCCAAGAAGCTCCTGGAAGCTGCTTACAGTTCTGTGCCTTCCACAGGCCCCTTACTATAAAATACCTCATTTCTCCAAGGCGGGCAGGAGAACTCTTTCCAGTCCACAAAGACCCCCCAGAATGTAACCTGACCAAGGGATCTGGGGTCCCATTATATTCTCATGCCCTTCCACTGCTGAGGGGAGGGCGGGCGTGTTTATCAGGAGACCCGAGTGAGAAAGGCTGAAGCCAGGAGGGGGCAAACTGCTAAAAAGGGGTACCTGTACAGATTGTAGTGTGTTTTGTTTTGTTTGCGGGGAGGCACTTACAGCTTTTTGTCTCAACTACGGAATGTTGTAGCACAAAAGCAGCCAGAAAAAATAAACAAAGAAATGAATATATCTGTGTTCTAATAAAACTTAAATAAACTGGAGCCGATCCTGGAATTCTGCCCACTACCAGCTCTCACCTAAAAAATTAAATCAGGTAACTCACCCTAGAAAATCACACTTCTAGAAGAAATAGTCTATATTTGGCACTCTGCAGGCTTGGTGGCTATGTACATGTATGTGTATATATATACGTGTGTGTATAAATACACACAACAGCTGGACATTTATATTTATACATATATATATATACATTTGTTGTTGTTGTTACTGGAGGTTGAATCCAGGCATGCTTTATCACTGAGCCATATCTCTAACCCTTTTTATTTCTTGAGACAGGGTTTCACTAAGTGGCTTCAAACTTTCAATCCTCTTGCCTCAGCCTCCTGAGTTGCTGGGATTACAGGTGTGTACCACTGCACCTGGCACGGGATTTATATTTAAAGCACAAGATTGTAAAAGTACCAAATGAACTACTGAACTTCGTACACAGACAACGATTGGAGTGGAAAAGTCTTCTTAATTATTTTAAATTTTATTTATTTTGGAGATAGGTAGTTCACTCAAAACCTTTAAATTTCTAAGGATAAATGGGTATACAGTGAAAATCTTCCCAATTGTCTTTGGAGATAGTAATGACTAGTTTCTTGTTGACCTTTTACTTTGCAATAGAACATGGAAGTCATTTTACATCAGTACATAAAAGCTTCCTCATCCTTTTATCAGCTACATAATATTCCACCATACAAATGCAGTACCACTTATTTAACAAATCCCTATCAATAGAAATTTAGATTGTTTCTAGTCTTTTGCTATTATAGACATGTTTTAAAAAACCTTGTACACACAGTGTTCATACATAATCAGGCACATACACAGGATAAATCCCTGCATGTGAAATTTCTGTACCAAAATATATGTTCATTTATAATTTTGATATGTATTGCCAAATTGGCCATGATGGATTATCCCAGTTCATACAGTCACAATGACAATGGAGCATCTCTTTGACAATCCTTTCTCCAACAGTGATTTTTACTTGATTTTTTCCAATCAGGTGAAATGGTCTCTGGCTGCATTACAAGTGAACTATACCTTTCTTTTCTTTTCTTTCTTTCTTTTTTTTTTTTTTTCTTTTAAAGGGCTGGGGATTGACAGGGCCTTATGTACACTAGGTCCACACTTTGCCACCAAGATACACTCTTTGCCCTCCATTTGTATTTCTTCTGTATAAAGTGTCTAAGTTAAGATCTTGATATTTTCTAACTGACTTGTAGAACTTTATTATGTTAGATGGATTGCGGTTTTTCCCTTCAGTTTCTCATTTTTTTTCAGTTTTACCAATGTTGGAGTTTTGTTTGCTCGACTGTTTTGTTTTTGCCATGCAGAAATATTTGTTGATATATAAATCGATCGTTTATGGGCATTGGCTTATATTCTGTACTTCTGAAGGTCTCCTGCACCCCAAGATCATATTTAAAATTCATCTAATATTTATTATGGCACTCCCAAAATCTTTTCTTTCTAAAGGTATGATTCAGGGCTGGGGAGGTAGCTCAGTCGGTAGAGGGCTTGCCTTGCAAACACAAGGCCCTGGGTTCGATCCCCAGCACCGCAAAAAAAAAAATAAATAAATAAAATAAAATAAAAGTATGATTCATCTGGAATTTTTCACAGGGAGATGTGTGAGTGTGGATCCGACTTTGATTTTTCTCGCTTTTAGAAGACTATCAGGTTGCTATTCATTGAGTAGTCCAAATCTCTCCATTTGATAAAAGATGCCATTTCTTCCTTATTTTTTAAAGATGCCATTTCATCCTAAACCAAACTTCTTTTTATATTTGAGTCCATTTCTGGACTCTTATTTCTGATCCATCAATTTACCTCTGTATTCGTATATCGTAAGCTTTTAATTGTTGTAGCTTGACTTATTTATTTATTTAATGCAGTGCTAGGGTCTGAACCCAGGGGAACTCTACCACAGAGCCTTATCTCCAGTCCTTTTTATTTTATTTTGAGGCCGGGTCTCACCAAGTTGCTGAGGCTGGCCTTGAACTTGCAATTCTCCTGCCCTAATTGCTGGGATTAGAGGCATACACTGCTATGCCTAGCTGTTATAGCTTTACAATATATTTTAATATCTGATATAGCTAAGAGATCCCTGTTTTTCCTTTTCAGGAGCCCTGTACATATTCTTGTTTGTTTATTTTTCCACTGTAAGTAACATTATAATGAGCTTGTGTAGTTTAAAGAAAAACAACTTTTTAATTGAGTTTTTTGCATTCATACATTTAGTAGTTTAGAATTAACATCTTTATATAGTTGAATCTCTTTACCTAAAAGCACATACATTCTTCCATTTGTTGAGGTATTCTTCTGTGAGCCCCAGTAGTGTTTTAAAGTCTTTCTCATTAGGTCTTATTTACTTCTTAAATTTATTTCTAAGAATATATCTTTTTGTTTTTAATATAATAGGGTCTTTCTATTTCTAGCCCAATATTGTTTTGAGGATTCTTAAAAGTCAAAAAAAAAAAAAAAAAAAAAAAAAAGCATTTACCTGTCTCAGCAAGTGAAAAAAAATTTTTTTTAAATTTTTATTCATTTATTTATTTTTTTGGTGCCAGGGTTTGAACTCGGGGGCACTTAACCACTGTACCACATCCCCAGCCCTTTTTATTTTCTAGTTTGAGACAGGTTCTCACTAGGCTGCTTATAACCTCTCTAAATTGTTGAGGCTAGCTTCAAACCTGCAATCCTCCTGCCTCAGCCTCCTGAGCTCCTGGGATTACAGGCATGAGCCACCATGCTGGGCAGCAGGTGAAATTTTCTAAACCACCATTAGTGATAGCACTTGTAATTTAATTCTGTCCCAGATAGCTCATGGTAAGGAGCAATACCCTTCCCCAAATTCATTCAAGTAAAATGCTTTTAGAAATAACTTAAAATACCTCTCTCTTAAATTATTTCTTGACTGACTTTTGAATAGAAACCACGTACTTTCCACGTCCTCACAAGTCACTCTCAGTCCTTTGCCTGGCTGGGTGCTCACATGGTTTCTTGAGATGCTGCTACTGATGGCTTACCTCCTCCTGGGTAAGGGCGACCACGCAGCTGTTCAGTTCTTTCCAAGCTAGATCTTCAGAGACGATCTCTTCTAGGAATCAGAGCTCCCAGCTCCGGCAGCAGAGGCAGCTGGTGCCTCCCCTTCCTCCCTCCCTGGCCACTTCCCTCTACAGAGCCTGGGGAAGCAGCAGGTGCCACAGCTCTGCCCAGAGCTGGGAACACTTCCAGCATCAGCTGGAACGGAAGAGTGCACGCTTTGAGAAGACAGCCGTATTTGTTACCTGGGATGACGCAGGAGTAGCCTGTGGGGGGGGGGTCCGGATCTGGAAGGACACAGGGTCCTGTGCTTAGGGTGGCCACGTGCCCTAGGGGTTTTTCCTCCAGTGAGTGGTCATGTTAGTCTGTCATTCTGAGGCATGGACAGCTTGGCTCTGACTATGGAAGAACCAACTGGTCCAGGAGAAGAAGGAGCGGGGGTGACTTACTACCCCTCCTTTTAGTCAGGGAAGGGACTAGAAGCTATAATCGCCTCTTCCTAGCACCCCCAGGCTTCTCGCAGGTGAAAACTCCACTTAACACATTTGCCTGGGCTACCTGGGGGTCTCTGTATTTATTGGAAGGAGTCGAGAGGCCTCTGCTTAATGACACTGGTAAGTAGAAAGGCCAGTGTCGTCAGAGCACCCGCCCTGCCCACCACCCTGTACCCACCAACCTAGACCACCATCCTCACAAGCCCTGGAAGCTCAACAGTACTACTAATTTGAATTGACAGATGAGAAAGCTCAGGTCTAGGGAAATTAAATAACCTGCTCATGGTGACACAGAAAAAGACAGTCAGGGTCTGTGACTAGGTGTTTGGCCTTGGTGACGCCTTTTGCCACCATGCTGAGCTCTTAGGAACATTATGGGTGGACTGAGCTGTAGCTCAGTAGTAGACGTGTGCTTAGTGTACAGGATGCTATTGGTTCAATCCCAGCAGCAAAGAAGAAGAAAAGAAAATGAAAATCCATGGCAGATAATTTAAAACAAGGAGGAAAAAAGGGGCTCAAGTATTTATGTATTAAATACTTCCTCCTATAATTTTAATGTGAGTTTCACTTATATTGATGAGGTTCACGTCTATGAGAGACGGTGTGAACTCACGGGCATGTTTTTTCTTTGAGTGACAAATACACTCAGACAGACACTGAGACATAAATAATCAATCACCTAGAATGTTTATTCTACACTGCACTGAAGAGCATTCTACTTGTGACAATAATTCTGTACTTAGAGTTGATAACATTCTTCCAGAGCTGTTGGCATGTGTGCATGTGTGCGTGTGTTTATGAATAATGTGATTTCCTTGTGGGTGTAAATTCCATCCTCTCTGTGATTCCTGTGCCCTAAACATATTGCTAGGCAACACCAAGCAACACACATCCCACATTTTCCTAATTCTGTTTGATGTTTCACAAATGACTTTTGCTTTCGTCTACAAGCAGAATAGCACAAGTGAGTTTAGGAATTTGGCTTTTTTTAAAAAAATATTTTTTAGTTGTCAGTGGGTCTTTTATTTATTTTTATTTATTTATATGTGGTGCTGAGTATCAAACCCAGGGAATTTGGCTTTTTAAATAATCAGGTGTCCACTTGAATTGAAGCTAAGAGGCCATAACTCTCAGACACTAGCAGAAAAGGGGGAAACAGTTGCACAAGGCAGAGGCGCATCTTTGTTTTAAGACTTTGGCCAATCGTTCCTTAGCGATGCCTTGTATGAGGCCTGCATTCCTGACTTTCCAGATGACACCAAGGACAGAGAGTGGGCTGGTTTCTCTCCTAGGACTTGGGTTTCCTAACACTTGGAAAGTCATTTTACATGGGGAATACTCTTTCTGATCCTGGGATGCTGCACACATACAATTCACCAGATGGGAATCAGAGGCACATCTTCTCTGTCAGGTCAGGATCCAGAATGAAGCAGAGTATAACCCACAGATCCTGCATCAGAAGCTCAAGGGCACCGACAGTCCTCCTGCCTCTGTGTCTAAGGAAATGTTGGAGAGAGGCTTCAGTGGACACGGAGAATGTCGGGTTGGGGCTGCAGTAGATAAGTGTAGGGCCCTTCATTATTACAAAAACAGATCACAACCCATTGCCCCCGGCCACCCCCAAATTTGGCAGTTTAAAACCACCATAAACACTTATTACTTCACATAGTTTCAGTGGGCTGGGCTTGAGGAGCGGCTTAGCAGGGTATTTCTGTGTTAGGGTCTTGCATGAGGATGTCGACTCAGCCTGCGGTCGTTGGGAGGCTGGACGGGGGCCGGAGGGTCCACTTTCAAGATGGCTTATTCACTTAACCAGCAAGGCGCTGCTGGCTGTTGGCAGGAGAGTTCAAGTGCTTACAGGGTCCTTACAGCATATCCTTCCAGTATTCTCCAGAGTGATCAGTCCAACAGAGAACAGGGCAGAAGCCACAGGATCTTTTATAACTAGCACTGGAAGTCACACCCCATCATTTCCACAATATCCTGTTGGTTTTAACGGTCACTCTATTCACTGTGAGAATAGATGACATAGGATGCAGATACCAGGAGGTGGGAATCACGGGGGCCCCTGTGGGAGGCTGGCTACCTCCAAGGTTTGTGTGCATACAAGATTGAGAAGGGTTGGTTGTGGCGGCACATGCCTGTAAACCCAGTGGCTCAGGAGGCTGAGGCAGGAGGATCATGAATTCAAAGCCAGCCTCAGGAACTGAGAAAGGTCCTAAGCAACTTAGACCCTGTCTCAAAATTTAAAAAAAATCAATGAAGCAAGGACTGGGGATATGACTGTGTGGTTAAGTTCCCCTGGGTTCAATCCCTGGTTCCAAAAAACATTCGACATGATTGGAAATTCCACAAGGTATAGAAGAGTGTCACTAAAAAAAATCTCTTTCCCCACTTTGTCCTTCTAACATCCTAATTTACCTTTCTAGAGATGATCGGTGTTACTAGTTTTTTTTTTTTTTTAATGCTTTCTTTCAGCAACATATGAATATATAAAACATATAGGGGAATCATGGAGGAAATTTAGATTACGTAGAAGGAAACGAGAGTGGGGAGTATGAAAGATGGTGGACTGAGACAGACATCATCACCCTATCTAGTACATGTATGATTACACGAATGGTGTGAATCTACATCGTGCACAACCATAGAAACGAAAAGATGTACCCCATTTGTGTACAAGGAATCAAAATGCAGTCTGTAAAAATAAATAAATAATAATTAAAAAATAAATAAATAAATAAATTAAACATATAGGGGAAATATTTGTACATGTTTTTAAGGCAAATTAGATATATACCAAAAAGCAAGTTCACTTCTGGTCCTAATAGCCAGTTCTCCTATGCAGATTCAAACACTTTGCCAGTTCTCGTGTGTCTCTTTCAGAGAAGGACTATTGTTCTGACAAGTGGCTCAGGCGATTCATATAACCTGGCGTGTCAGAATGCCCCTATTCTGTAATGATAGTTGAATCAGCTGGAAAACCTCCGTTGGTTATGCAGGTGCTGGTGTCAGTCAGACGCTGTTCTGGGTATCTTGCTTATATTGTCCACTTAGCCGTTTGCGGAGCCAGGCCCCGTCAAGGGTAGGCCAAGAGCCCGGCTCACAGGAGCTTGCAATCCATAGAGAAACCAGCCACTCAGCCGGAGTGCTGCAGTACAGGTTTGCACAGAGTGTCACAGACGCTCCCTGTCACCAGGCTCCCTGGCACCAGGGGTGAGGGGCAGACTCTGGAAAGTAGACATTTCCACACTGAAAGCAAAAGCCTGAGGGGGTGAGAGCTAATGGAGAGAAGGGTGTTCCTGGCAGTAGGAAAAGGTCACACACAACATCCTTAGGTTTACATCCAGAATGCTGCTCTCAGGCAACCAAAAAAGGGAACATTTTGGTGTTTGAGCATAGAAGACCTCAAGATGAGATTAGGAAGGCAAACTGAGATCAAAATAAGATGGGGGGGGGGGTGCAGTGGCCCATGCCTGTAATCCCAGCAGCTCGGGAGGCTGAGGCAGGAGGATCTCAAGCTCAAAGCCAGCCTCAGCAATTTAGGGAAGGCCTAGGTAACTTAGTGAGAGCCTGTCCCTAAGCCAAATATTAAAAGGGCTGGGATGTGACTCAGTGGTTAAGCACCCCCGGGTTCAATCCCTGGTACCAAAAATAAAGGTGGGGGTGGTGCTGGTGAAGTATCTCAACAATAAGACCTTGGCTAACATGCATGGGGCCCTGGGTTCCACCCCAGCAGCACCCCTCCCCACCCCCAACCAGCTTTAGAAGATGGAAAAACCACGATGGCTCTAAAGTCAGGTATTAATTTTGGAATGGTGTTATCAGTGGGGGGAATGAGTGTTTTTTTAAAAAAATCAATGGATTGGAAGTGGGTATGACTGGGGATAGGGAGATAAATTTAGGAGGTTTTTGCCAGAATTTAGTTAACAGACCAGAGTAGCCTGAATTAGGTGGCCGTTATAAGAACAGAGAAAACCAGAGACACTTTGAAGTCATTTAAAAAGTGGTTCTGCAGGGATTGGCCACGGAAAGGGGCCTCTCTGGGACCTCCCAGATTTCAGCCATTTTTCGCTACAGTAGGAACCACCACCGGGAAGGTACTTCTGGGGGTCCCTGGGAGAGTAAGGGATGAGCCTGAAGGAGAGGACAAATTCAGGTCTGGAGGCCCACAAAGAAACGAGAGTCAGGAGGTGGTGGGCAGCCTCAGCAGGCATCTCCTGATTCCTCTGGAAACCTGTTGCGTTTGCGTCCCCTCCCCTCCCTTTTCCTGGCCCGCGCTCTCCTGCCCCTCCTTAAATGGGCTTATGATCACAGTCCTTGCACCTTTCTGCACCTGTTGAGGTGGCAGGCATGGGCCCACCCATGCTTCTGAGTGCCGAGCTACTGTGTTTAGAAAATTCCCTAGTAAAGATCATCTTCGTCTGGTGGTTACGAACAGTTTCATGTTGACCGGAACAGCATACAAAAACGGACTCATAATTGATTTCTGTTATTCATTTGCTGCAGATGGTGACGAAGGCTCTTTAGCGTTACACTGGCAACCTGGGGCACAGCAAAGATGTTTGCAACCAGGTAAGCCTTCAGTTGCCATTTTCCATGCCTTTTGGAGTTTGGGCTGAAATTAATGGTATTTAAGCAAATTCAGTATGTGAAAACACTCACCTTTGCTTTATGCCATGCACCACCAGCCAGAGGCCTTTTAAATTGTGACAGTGACTAACAAAATAAGATCTTTGCTGTTGTGCAGAGAAATCTGAAGAATGTTCTCCATTCTTTGGTTCTTGCTGAAAGACTCATTGTATGCTCTCTGGACGGTGTGGGTCTAGGACAGATTTCTCTCTGAACTTCACAGCATGGGTGGAAGAGCGTAATTTGGCCTTTCGTTTTTTCCTGGCAGCCGGTGCCAGTCCATTTATATGGTATGTTCACAGGAGAGCTGACAAGTGTTGAGAGGTTTATTTGATATGCATTTTTTAAGTAGGAAAAAACTCCGTAAAAATAGGTACTTGTTAGCTAGTTTTCCTAGTTAGTCTTGCAATCATAACCAATGCTTCATTAAGGAGTCTCACCTCAAATAGATGAGTTCGATTGAATTATCTGGGCCATATTTAATTTTCACGATAAAACCATACACTGCATGGACAGTTTTTAATGATATAACTGCAAAATCACTTTATTTTTCCTGTGTAACTTGTAAAAGTCGTTCCTTCTAAAATGGGGCTGCTTATGCTAATTTGTTATAGTTAGTGAATTGCAGGCAGCTCTGTGAATTTACTTTTCTTGGCAGTTCTAGAATATCCTGCCATAACACATACTGAAAAACTGTTTGACGGGTTATGAAAATCTGGATGTACTAAAGGTACATCTTGTGCAAACCATAAAATAAATAGATGATTACATTTTAAAAAATCTGTTATCTTATCAGGTTAAGGAAGTTACCATTACACCAACCCAAAGAAAATTCAGTAGTTTTGAATGGAAGATATACTTTGTGTTTTTGTACATACTGTAAATATTTTTAGTATCTAACCCTAGTACAGGTCTGCTGGTCTTTCTGCAGATACTGGGCTTCCTGATGGAGGTACATTGTGTTTTCTAAATAACCCATTTTGGAGACTCCTTGCTCTAGCTGATATTCTTTTTTTTTTTTTTTTTTTAAGTTGTCAATGGACCTTTATTTGTTTATATGTGGTGCAGAGAATTGAACCCAGTGCCTCACACATGCTAGGCAAGCACTCTACCACTGAGCTACAACCCCAGCCCTAGCTGATACTCTTGGTAAAGCTCAAGAAGCACAGTATGTTTTTGGTGCGTATTTGATGCAATATACTTTGTACCAATAATTGTCTGATTTATTTGGTGCAAAATATATTTTGAAATTTTTTTGAAATATATTTTGAAAAATTTTTTTGGCTTGTAGCCAGCCAAGTTCTATTTCTTCAATGGTATTGACTTACTGGGCCTGTCCATATTCTTTTTGTCACTGATGTGTGATTGCTTCATTAATGATAAATGAATTGGGTATAAAATTTGGTTCCCCACACTGTGGTAGCTTTTTCTAATCAATCCTTTGGAAACAGTTGCTGACCTCTAGGAGCATGTGATTTTAACAGGATGAAAGATGTTGGGAAGAAATATCAATAAATAGATATTTGGAATCCATTGTGCACAGGGCACTGATGTTTCCTTGGGGCATAGGGAATACGCGGGCTGAAGGGGACAGATTTGATATCTGTCCTTGCATTCTATCAGGGAGACAAACATGAAATAATAAAGTATACAATTAATTATTTAATAATTATGTGAAGTGTTTCAAAAGATACCTATTGGGTGAGTTGAGGGTATATAACAAATAGGGTAGAGAAGTGAGCTTTTTTTTTTTTTTAAAGAGTACATGCATGTGTGGGGATGCGATGGGGATTGACCCCAGAGGCACTTTACCACTGAGCCACATCCCCAGTCCTTTTTATTTTTCACTCTGAGACAGGTTCTTGCTAAGTTGCTTAGGACATTGCTAAGATGCTGAGACTGGCCAAACTTAAGACCCTCCTGCCTCAGCCTCCCAAGCCCTTGGCATTATAGGTATGCATCACCCCATCGAGTTCACATGCAGCTTTTTTCGTTGTTGGTTTTAGTCACAGGTGGACACAATACCTTTATTCTATTCATTTATGTGGTGCTGAGCATCAAACCCAGTGCCTCATGCATGCGAGGTAAACACTCTACCCCTGAGCTACAACCCTGAATCCAGCTTTTAAGACAGTTTTTGAAGTTTAAATTTTGTTTGAGATGAACTGGAATAAAATCTTAATCATTCAATAAAAAAAGTACTCGTTAATCCAGTCGACAAATGGGCTAAGGAAATGAACAGACACTTCACAGAAGAAGATGTACAAGCAATCAATAAACATATGAAAAAATGTTCAACATCTCTAGTAATAAGAGAAATGCAAATCAAAACCACCCTAAGATTCCATCTCACCCCAATTAGAATGGCGATTATCAAAAATACAAGCAACAGGTGTTGGCGAGGATGTGGGGAGAAAGGTACACTCATACATTGCTGGTGGGGCTGCAAATTAGTGCAGCCACTCTGGAAAGCAGTGTGGAGATTCCTTAGAAAACTTGGAATGGACCCTCCATTTGACCCAGCTATCCCACTCCTTGGCCTATACCCAAAGGACTTAAAATCAGCATACTACAGAGATACAGCCACATCAATGTTCATAGGTGCTCAATTCACAATAGCCAGACTATGGAACCAACCTAAATGCCCTTCAATTGATGAGTGGATAAAGAAACTGTGGTATATATACACAATGGAATATTACTCAGCCATAAAGAATGACAAAATTATGGCATTTGCAGGCAAATGGATGAAATTGGAGAATATCATGCTAAGTGAGATAAGCCAATCTCAAAAAGCCAAAGGACGAATGATATCGCTAATAAGTGGAGGATGACACATAAAGGGGGGGAGGGAAAGGTTAATGTTAGGGTTAGAGTTAGGGTTAGGGAGGGGGGAAAGTATGGAGGAAGAAAGTACTGTATAGAGGGTAAAGAGGGGTGGGAGGGGTGGGGGGAAGGGAAAAAATAACAGAATGAATCAAACAACATTACTCTATGTAAATTTATGAATACACAAATGGTATGCCTTTACGCCATGGACAAACAGAGAAGCAACATGTATCCCATTTGTTTACAATAAAAAAAAAAAAATACCAAATAGAGCTGGGGATGTGGCTCAGTGATGAAGTGCCCCTGAGTTCAATCCCCAGTAACCCCTCAAAAAAATTAAAATTTGTGGAAGTCAAAAAAAAAAAAAAAAAAGTACTCGTATTTGAATGTAAAGGGTCAAAGAAACGAATTATGTAGAGCGATGTGAATCTTATATGGGCACGATATCCTTTCATATGCTGAACACAGTATCTTAAAGATTGAAGGAAAGATTTTTAACCTTATGATAAAAAAGGATTTTATACTGTACTCTAGAAGGAGGAAAATAGGTAAAAAATGCAGATGGTCAGTTAACTTCAGTCAAAGTTTATGCACGTGATGAAGATGTAACTTAAACTTTAAAACATTTTAAAATGGTGATGTGCTTATAAAAGCTTCAGACTGATTAAAATGCTCCAGTGACAAGTTTGGCTCCTTGATCAGTAAATGTTCACTTGTTTCTAAGCAAGATGAAGCTGAAGTATAATGACAGAATTAGACAAAGCACGTCTACATTGATAAGAAAAGGCAAGTATAGGATTAAAATAATTTCGTAACTTTCTCTCAGTAATGAATTCTAACCAAGCTGAATTACTTTCTGGTGGTGGATACTGAACCCAGGTCCTCACACACGCTAGGCAAGTGCTGGACCACTGAGGTCCATCCCCAACCTGAAGTGTAATTAATTTTAAATGTCTAGTGCAACACGCGGGTTTAGAAAATATCTCATTAAAGAGATATATAATCAGTAGTAATTGTAACTATTTTGTCTCAGATTAGGTAAAAATATTTGAACTTAGTTTGAAATTTTATTTGTAGTATACTACAGGCACAGTTGTGTGTCTGCTGTCTCCCAAACCCCCTACTTATTTCTTGCTAGTAAATGGATAGAACTGGAGAATATCATGCTAAACTAAATAAGCCAGTCCTAAAGACTAAAAGGTCCAGTGTTTTCTCTGATATGCAGATGCTAATTCACAATGGTGCAGGGCTAGGGAAGAATAGAGATACTCTTGATTAGACAGAGGGGAGTGAAGAGAAGGAAGGGGATATGGGGATAGGAATAATTGTAGAATGAATTGGACATTATTACCCTTGTGCATATACACTACTGGTGTAACTCTATATCACATACAACCAGAAGAATGAGAAGTTATACTCCATTTATGTATGATGTGTCAAAATGCATTATACTGTCATGTATAACTAACTAGAACAAATTTTTAAAAAGCAATTCTGTAATGTATAACCTTGTGATAGTCATATTCCAAGTATATGCACAGAGGTAGAATCCCTAGCCAAAGGAATAATCATTAGTAATTCTAATAATGCCAAAGTGTTCAACATAAAAGTTTTAGTAATTTATACTCTAATCAGAAATATGTGAGAATGTTTATTTTCCATGTGATGTTATCAGATTTACAGAACTTTCTTATGTGAATGACTGGAAAAAACAGGTATCTCATTTTCTCGTGAGATTTTCTGTTTGTTAGTCTTAATTTATAAGAAGCTCTTTGATAGTAGGAAGATATGCCTTTCATTAGTAATAAGTTGCAATTTTTAAAAATCATCTTATTTGTCTTATTACTTATGGTGGCTTTTGATACAGAAGTTGTTGGTGTTTTGATGTCGTTGTTGTTACTTTTACACCAGGGATTGAACCCTGGAGCACTTAATCACCGAGTTATATCCTCAGTCCTTTTACTTCTTTTATTTTGAGACGTGGCCTCTACAAATTCTATTGAATTTGCAATCATCCTGCCTCAGCCTCCCGAGGTGCTGGGATTATAGGGGTGCATCACCACACTCAACAGTTGTTTCTTTATGTAGTGGAATTCATCAAAATTTTCTTAAGACACTTCATTATTGGTGCATTATAATTGTACATAATAGCGAGCTTTGTTACATATTTATACATGCACATAACATAATTTGGTCAAATTCATTCCCTGATACTTCCCTTTCTCTGCCTCTGATTCCTTTCCTCTGCCCTACTGGGTTCCTTCTACATTTTCATGAGAACCACCCTGCCCCTTTCTTCTCCAGCTTCCACATTTGAGAGAAAACAGGATTCTTGACTTTATGAACCTGGCTTATTTCGCTTAAGGTAATGCTCAAGTTCCAACCACTCTCCGGCAAGTGACTTAATGTCTTCTTTGTGTCTGAGTAGAACTCCATTATGTATTTATATGCCATATTTTCTTTACCCATGCATCTGTTGATGGGCACCAGGGCTGAACAGTTCCGTAGTTTAGCTATTATAAATTGTGTGGCTATAACCATTAATGTGCCTGTATCACTGTAGTATGCTGATTTTAGTCCTTTTAGATAAATATCAGGGAGTGGGTCATATGGTGGTTCCATTCCTTATCTTTGAGGAACACCAAGACTGATTTTCATAGTGGTTGTACTAATTTACAAGCTCACCAATGGTATAAATGCTTTTTTTTCTTTGTAGAATCTTTTTTAATTTGATGTCATCCCATTTATTAATAACTTGGTATTATTTACTGAGCTTTAGGAGACCTGTTGAGGAAGTCACTGCCTGTATCTATGTGTGGAGTGTTGAGCCTGTGTTTTCTAAAACTTGTAAAGTTTCTGGTGTAATTGAAAAGGTCTTTGACCCATTTTGAGTGGACTTTTGTAGGGTGAGAGAGATGGATCCAGTGTCATTGTTCCACTTATTGATATCCCATTTTCCCAGTGCCATTTGTTAGAAAGACTATTTTGGCACCTTTGTCAAAGATCAAACAAGTGTATCTGTGTGGATTTGTCTCCGTGTCTTCTGTTCCAATGTTCCATGTGTCTGCTTTTATGCCTGTACCACGCCATTTTTGTTACTTCAGCTCTGTGGTATAAGTTGAAATTAGGTATTGTGAGGCCTCCAGCATTGCTTCCTTCCTTCCCTTCCCCTGCCCCTTCTTCCTTCCTTCCTTCTTTCCTTTTTTTCTTTCTTCATTTCAATTGCTTTGGCTCTTTTGGGTCTTTTGTTCTTCCATATGAATTTTAGGTCTGTTTTCTCTAGTTCTGTGAAGAATGGTTATTTTGATGAAGATGTCATTGAATCTGTAGATCGCTTTTGGCAATATGGCTATTCAAAATGTTCTTTCATGACTTTTGGGTAGTATACTCCAAGGTCATTAAGAATATCCTATTTTCCTGGGCTGGGGTTGTGGTTCAGTGGTAGAGTGCTTGTGTAGCATATGTGAGGCACTGGGCTTGATTCTCAGCACCACATTAAAAAAAAATAAATAAAAATAAAGGTTCATCCACAACCAAAATATGTATATGTATATATATGCATATATACAATATGTACATATGCATATATATACATATATATATACACAAATATGTACATATATATATATTTTTTTTAAAGAATATCCTATTTTTCTTCTAGGGCTTGGATGGTTTTCTGTTTTTATTTTAATTTTTACCTCAATTCATTTAGACTCTGTCCTGGCAGATACAAGGGGCTTCTCCCTGGAGTTCTATCCTGTTATCTCAGCCTCAAATATTGAACCTATCTCAACTCCAGGCTGATGTGTGATGCAATTTTTAACTCATATCTATTTGGATCTGTTTCTGAACTTTTATTTTTCTTTTCTACTTTTTACATACATATTTTTACATGTTTCAATTCTTAAAAATGTTGCCATGTGGTTTCTGTTTTTAGACTCCTTTTAGGTAACTGTGGTGTTTAACAGGAAAATCATCCTTAAGATACAAAATTAAAGTTTGCCTTAGTTGCTTTCTTGAACAATATCTTTAGAAATTTACGTGAAAAGAAAAAAACGTGTTTGCAATTATGTGAAAAATATTCATATCAGAACTAATTCTGCAACAGCTGAACTCTTATGAGAAAGAAAACTCTACTTCACCTGAAATCCCCTCCATGCAGAGGCACCTCCATATACTCACACCAGAAATATTTTTTGATGACACATCATGTATTTTAAAAGTGAAAGATGGATCAATGGGGCAAAGGATGGGAAGTATTTTAAGTCTGCCTCAGCAGACCCCAGTGAGGTGAGTTGGAGACTTCACTTGAAATAGCATTTGTGGCAGGCTGGTTTTGTCACTTTAAATTTTAATTGGAAACAACAGTGGCTGACTATGTAATATTTGTAATTGCAGGATTATCATGAAAACATGGTAACTGCAGCTTTCAGATAATCACGTGAAAAGTTGTGTATCACAGTAGAAAGAGCAGGAGCGAAGAGATGTCCGTTCTGCTTGCACTCTGTGGGGAATACACACATTACTTCTGGTGCAGTTTAATCTGGAAGATTCTGTATCTTAAAACATGAGATCACGGGGCTGGGGTTGTGGCTCAGTGGTAGAGCGCTTTCCTAGCATGGGTGAGGCACCATGTAAAAAATAAACAAATAAAATAAAGGCATTATGTCCATCTACAACTGAAAAATAACTTAAAAAGAAAACATGCCATCAAATAGAAATCCCTCAGACACCAGAATCTCACGGGTTAGTTGTAAGCATTAGGCTCATAGATGGCATTTGATGCTGAGTGATTTGTTCATATTCTATTCCTGACTTTCCTTAATCAAATAAGGTCTGTTGGAAAAGCTTGAAATTAGTATTCGTATAAACAGGGATGTGCTGAAACCAGCTGGCATGCTGTAAATGAAATCAATGGAGCAGAAACTTGGAATTTTTTTCCCTTGGTTACTTTGCTAGGTTGTCACTATAAATGGCCCAAACCTAAGGCATTGCTGTTATTCTTCCTGGGAAGATATGAACAGTAGTATTTTACAGGTTTTAAGGAATGATTTCCCCAATGTATGATAAATTTAATATAAACATGGATATTTAGAAGAATAAAATGACTCTCTGATACTTGGGGAGGAATTACATAGAAACAATAATGACTGGTTATATGATAATTATAATTTTAGGATTATAGTGAAAATACGGGGCCTGCAGGGCTTGAGGACTTTCTAGAAGAAATACAGAACAATTTTATTACTTTCAGAACATGCAGTAGAAGTTCGTCTTAGCTAGTCTTACATTTGGAATTTTAATTAAATAAGATGTTGGGAAACTGAGGCAGGAGGATCACAAGTTCAAAGCCATCCTGAACAACTTAGTGAGACCCCTTAAGCAACTCAGTGAGACCCTGTCTTTAAATAAAATACAAAAAAGGTTGGGGATGTGGCTCAGTGGTTAAGTACCCCTGAGTTCAATCCCTGGCACCCAATAACTAAACAAATAAATAAAAAGAAAGTGCCAGGGATGTATAGCTCAGTGGTAAAGCACTCTTGATACCGGAAAAAAAAAAAAAAAAGAAAGAATAAATAATCAAAGCTACTCTTTAAGTTATGCTCAGAATATCTTTCTTCTTCAGCATATTGATACTAAAATTAAAGAGAACACTAGAAATACAGATCTGATTTCTTTGTTAGAGACACATTTTGATCATTTGAGGGGGAAAAAAATCTAATTAACTATACACTGGATAGATTTGCCTATAAGAAACAACACTCATCAGCATAATTAAATGAAGTTGAAGTTAATTTTAAACACTTGCTCAGTAAATGCATAGCTCTTTATTTTTCATAATCTAAAAGGACGAAAAAAATGAGAAAAATATTCAAACTTAAAAGTGATTGAATATGAGCATTGAGCCACTTTCTTGTGTGAAAATTGACCAATGTGAATTTTTTGAGTATATGAAAATAAGCGAGTCAAAATAGTGACTGGAAGACTGGATGGTTGACGTGCTATGCTCATTTAAATGTTCTGTTGAACACTTAAAAAATAGCATATGGGGGGTTTGTCCACTCAGCAGCGAAACAACCTATGTGAGGTAACATAACTGTAGTGACCAGAGAGTTGGGAAATGGCTAGGTGGTCACCACTGATGAAGGGAGAAATGAGTGCAGTGGGCGGGAGACAGGAGGACAGCTGCACAGTCACTGGTGGGAAGCACAAGAGTGAATGAAATCCTGGTCGACAGGTCATGGTTTTGTGGGAAAGTAACAAAGGCAGAAATTTTAGTTTTTTTTTTTTTTAATAGCTGCCAATTTTAATATGGCTTTCATGATTAGTTGATTGAATTGCCTGAGCACGTTTGATCTCCTTCCTGGTGGTTCTTCAATAAAACTGTATGTGAGTTCTTCTTTTCCTATTCGTATCCCTTTAATTTCCTTGGTCTGTCTAATTGCTCTGGCTAGAGTCTCAAGCACGATGTTGAATAAAGTAGTGAAAGAGGACATCCCTGCCTTGTTCCAGTTTTTAGGGGAAATGCTTTCAGTTTTTCTCCATTTAGAATGATGTTGGCCATGGGCTTAGCATAGATGGCCTTTACAATGTTGAGGTATGTTCCTGCTCTCCCTAGTTTTTCTAGTGTTTTCAGCATGAAGGGTTGAACAACTCAAACTATCACTATTTGCTGATGACATGATCATATATTTAGAGGAGCCAAAATATTTCCCCAGAAAACTTCTAGAACTCATAAATGAATTCATTAAAGTAGCAGGATATAAAATCAATACTCATAAATCTAATGCATTTTTATATGTAAGTGATGAATCCTCAGAAAGAGAAGTTAGGAAAACTACCCCATTCACAATAGCCTTGAAAAAAATAAAATACCTGGGAATCAATCTCACAAAAGAGATGAAAGACCTCTACAATGAGAACTACTGAACACTAAAGAAAGAAAGAAAACCTTCGAAGATGGAAAGATTTCCCATGTTCTTGGATAGGCAGAATTAATACTGTCAAAATGGCCATATTACTAAAAGAGCTAAACAAATTCAATGCAATTAAATTAAAATCCCAATGATGTTCCTCATAGAAATAGAGCAAGCAATCATGAAATTCATTTGGAAGAATAAGAAACCCAGAATAGCTAACACAATCCTTAGCAGGGAGAGCAAAGCAAGTGGTATCACAATACCAGAACTTTGAATATAGTACAGAGCAATAGTAACAAAAACAGCATGGTATTGGCACCAAAATAGACAGGTAGACCAATGGTACAGAGTAGAGGATACAGAGACAAACCCACATAAATACAGTTACCTCATACTAGACAAAGGAGCCAAAAACATACAATGGAGAAAAGATAACCTCTTCAACAAATGGTGCTGGGAAAACTGGAAATCCATATGCAGCAAAATGAAATTAAGACCCTATCTCTCATCCTGCACAAAACTCAACTCAAAATGGATCAAGGACCTAGGAATTAGACCAGAGACCCTGCACCAGATAGGAAAAAAAGTAGGTCCAAATCTTCATCATGTTGGCTTAGGATCAGACTTCCTTAACACGCAAAGCACAAGAAATAAAACCAACAATGAATAAATGGAACTGATTCAAACTAAAAAGCCTTTTATCAGCAAAGGAAACAATCAACAATGTGAAGAGAGAGCCTACAGAGTGGGAGAAAATCTTTTCCACACACACTTCAGATAGAACACTAATCTCCAGAATCTATAAAGAACTCAAAAAACTGAACACCAAGAATACAAATAATCCAATCAATAAATGGGCTAAGGAAATGAACAAACACTTCACAGAAGACCTTCAAGCAATCAACAAACATATGAAAAAATGTTCAACATCTCTAGCAATAAGGGAAATGCAAATCAAAACTACCCTAAGAGTTTGTCTTACCCCAATTAGAATGTCTGTTATCAAGAATACAAGCAACAATAGCTGTTGGCATGGATGTGGGGGAAAAGGTACACTCATACTTTGCTGGTGGGGTTGCAAATTGGTGAAGCCACTCTGGAGAGTAGTATGGAGATTCCTTAGTAAACTTGGGATGAAACTATCCTTTGACCCAGCTATCCCACTCCTTGGCCTATACCCAAAGGACTTAAAATCAGCATACTACAGTGACGCAGCTACATCAATGTATGCAGCAGCTCAATTCACAATAGCTAGATTGAGGAACCAACTTAGATGACCTTCAACAGATGAATGGATAAAGAAACTGAGGTATATATACATAATGGAATATTATGCAGCCGTAAAGAAGAATAAAATTATGGCATTTGCAGGTAAATGGATGGAGTTGGAGAATATCATGCTAAGTGAAATAAGCCAATCCCAAAAACCAAAGGCTGAATGATTTATGTGATAAGTGGATGGTGATACATAATGGGGGAGAGAGGTAAGGGAAGAATGGAAGAAAGGATGGATTGTGTAGAGGGAAATGAGGGGTGGGGGAGGGGACGGGGGAAGGAAAGATAATAGAATGAGACAAACATCATTACTCTATGTACGTGTATGATTACACAAATGATATGACTCTACTTTGTGTACAACCAGAGAAATGATAGTTATACCTAATTTGTGTACAATGAATCAAAATTTTAAAAAATTTAAAAACTGTACGTGAGAAACGAAAAGCTTTAAAAAAAAAAAGAAAGAAAGAAAGAAAAGGAAAGAACATGGGCATGCCAGGCATGATGGCGCATGCCTGCTATCCCAGCGGCTGGGAGGCAGGAGGATCTCAAGTTTGAGGCCAGCCCTGGCACCTTAGCAAGGCCTAAACAACTTGGCAAGACTCTGTCTTAAAACAAAAAAATAAAAAGGACTGGGCATGTGGCTCCATGGCTAAGCACCCCTGGGTTCAATCCCTGGTACCAAAAATAAAAACAAAAACTAAAAGCACAACGCACTGACAGAGATGAAATTACCAGTGCATAACCGAATAGGGTCCCATTAACTTAAACCTCCTCTCCTAACTTACTGCAGACACGACATCGTTAATGGATTTAGTAAGTACCTTCTATGCTTAAGGGAAGAAGACTTGGTCCCTGTTCTTTCAGGAAATTATTTTGTTTGGGTGACAAATTTACGTTCCCTTAGATGTAATATTCAAGTCTTTATGAAATTATCTAAGATGATTCAGGTCACGGAATTTCAGAAAGAGACTGTGTGAACTGTCAGCCCAGGCAAGTTTTCCTGAAAGAGACTGAAGTAGGTCTTTCCTCTCCTCTTTCACCTCTAATTGACCTGGAATCAGAGAAGTGGATTATCTGTGCCTAGAAAAACAATGAAGGACAGGATTTATGGGGCTCACGAACGTGACCTTGGGAACAGCCTCGCTTGTCATAGAGGGTACTTCAAGGGTGTGGGGGGGTGCTCCCCACCTCACTGTTTTTTTTGCCCCTGGAAACCTTTCTGTTCCTTGAGTCAGTGGCCAAACACGGCCTGGACAGGGACAGAGGTGGTAGAGAGCAAGGCCGGGGAAAAGCCGCAGCAGACATTCCTGGCTGCCGTTTCTGGTAATCAGCTCCTTCTCTGAAGGGAACCATTCCTGGTCGGAGTCCAGCCTCCTGCTTTTCCACTCTTCACTTCTGCCTCAGATGAACCTCTGGAGTCCAGAGTGCAGCTCTGAATTCTAGGAATTCTCTGACCTTTTGCGCTGGTCCCAGAATGAACGTCAGCCGGGATCGATGCTCAGGTCACTTTGAATCAATCACTCTGTCCGCGCTGGCCGACTGCTGGAACCCAGGTCTGGATTTTCTAGAAAGGAACATCTCCTTAGGCATGTTAGCAGACTGAGAGCCTCAAGGTATCTTCCAGACCCCACCTCTGCTGACGGTTTTGTGGCTAGGTGATCTTTCCTTTTCCTCTAATTACAGTTGAAAGCTCGGACAACTTGCTGTGTCAATATGTCATCCTGACCCTCATTTAACAAAGATCAGTTCTGAGATGTGCTTACTGCTAAAATGGGTCATTCTTCCTCTGAGAAAAGTGTTGCAATGCCTCACTTCTTTTGGGGGGCGGGTGGGCTGCTGCTTATCTGGTGTATTTCTCTGCCATCGCATTTTTTTTTTTCTTTTTTTGAGTTTAACTTTTTTTTTCTGTTTTTTTTTGTTTGTTTGTTTGTTTGGTCTTTTTTTGTTTTTGTTTTTGTTTTGGTGCTGGGAATTGAACCCAGGAGCATTTTCTCACTGAGCTACATCCCCAGCCCTTTTTATTTTTTTTTTATTTCGAGAAAGGGACTCACTGTGACTTAGGGTCTCCGGTCTCCCTAAATTGCTGATGCTGGTCTCAACTTGTGATCCTCCTGCCTCAGCCTCCAGAGACACTGGGATTACAGATGTGCTCCACTACTCCCAGTTCACTATAACAAATCTTCTGAAAAAAAATTATCTCCTCCAAATGATACATGAAGACAGACATAGAGAATATAACTTTTAAATTAAGTTTCACAGTTCAGAAGCTATAATACTAGTGATATCTGATAGTTTTCTTCCATTTCACAATTCGACAGTTGTTTTCCTGCAACTATCAAAAGTCGCACAGTTCAGATTGTGACTCTGCCGCTTACCAGACGTGGCTTGGGCAAGCACAGACCTCCTCTAAGCCTCAGTTTGACCTGTGTCCCTATCATGAGATCGTTATGTGTACTTGGTGGAACGATGTGTGTAACACACTCACAGGGACTAGATTATAGTTAATGTTCTCTTCACGATACTTATTGCCCTACTTCTTTTTTCTCCCCAACACCCTTGTGAGAAAGTAGGGCATGTGGGATTATCACCATTTTACCAAAGAGGGAAATGGTGCTTGGAGAGATTAGTTAAAATGACAAGTGACTCTTTAGTTTTTAAACTGAGTTTCAATTGCAGTCTCACTGCCAGGACTGGAAAAGGCAATCAGGTGAGTTTCCTGGGATCTTTCTCTAGGGTGGGGCAAACAGGTAACCAGAAACACCGGTGGAACCACTCTTGTGGGGTTAACGAAAGCCCTCAAGATCTGATACCGTCAGCTGTTCTCCGCAGTCACATACATAGCCAGTGGCCTCGAGTTCAACTTGAGCGGAACATTAACAGGATAGACCAAACTCATTCTTTACTTTTTATTATTTTTTTTTTTTGAATGCTGAGTTTGGGGGGGGGGGGGGTCTGATGAAAATAAATCGTAATGATTCCGGTAACTTTCTCATCTCTAAATGAAAGAGGTCTGAGAACCTCTGTGAATGTGGAGACTATAAAAGTTACTTTGAAAACCCAGCTTCCTTGGTTAATGTGGCTTTGAAAGGGGGCACGCAGAAAAGTCTTCCCGCTGGCGTGCTGGTGGCCCTTGCCTTATTTGGCCAGGAGATATGTTGATCTAGTGGCTTTGACTGACGTCTTTCATCGGCCTGTAACAAAGATGCGCTCTGTGATTTCCTCTGAGCTAATATGTTTCTTGTTCAAGATTAAAGTTCCCCCTTCACAGAATTCTTTTACCATTCTCTGGCATTTAACCCAACTTTTTTCCCTGACAATTTGAAAACAAATTAATTACTTTTAGAATGAACCAAAATGTTAAAATGTTGCAGCCAGGAACCAACTCCACATGCTATTGTTTTGCTTTGTGCAAAAGCGTTCTGGGATTGCTCAGCTTGAAGAGTGATAAACTATGAAAATGAGAAATTCCCAATAAGCAATTATAGAAGGGGAAAGAATTCTTTATTCATTGAGTTCTGTTAGCATTATTTTAGTCTATAGCTATGAAATGGAAGGAGTTGACCAGCAAAATCTGAAATAAAATTGTTGAAGATGATTTAAAATGCAAACATTTGATACATCCCCAAATTTTCAATATCCAACTATTTGGCAAACATCAAAGTTTAATCAACAGCATGTGGAAAGCCAATGTTAAAATATTCATAAAATCATATCTTCAGGTTATGATGATAACAGTTTAATCGTAGAGGCAAACTAGTTAGAAAAACAAGGGTTAGAGATGAGAACACACAAATCTACAACAGAGGCAACATAATCTGCAAGGAATTTAGAGATAATTTTTACTGGACATTTATTTTTACTTGTAAATTTTAAGAAGCTGTCTCACAAAATGACAACAAGATGCCATAGAAGTATAACAGCTTTTCTGCAATTGGTACAAGTCCTGGGGCACATTTTTGCAGTAACTGAAATGTTAGTTCTGTTCATGCAAAATCTTCAGTTTGATTAATTAAACCTTAGCCCTTGTGTGATTCCTGTTGGAATTAAAGTAAGATTCTGCCTGCTTCCTGTCTCAACCATTTGAGAGTTGCTGGGCAACAGTTAGAAAAGACACCATGTCCCTTTGGTGTGGCATTGCCAAGGTTGAGTAAAAAGGTGGTAGTCAAGCTGGGCTGAGAAACTGGGAATCCGTAGGAATAAAAAACACTACATGACTCTGTGTGTATGCACGCATGCGTGTGTGTGTACCCCTGCATGTATGTGCATGTAAAACTATAAATTGTTCATATTCATCCCAATTTTGTTACAGAGCATATATAATTTATTTTTAAGACAGATTAAGTTCCTAACATCTCTACTTTGCTCTCAATATGCTATTTGTGTCCAATGTAAGCATCGACTGGAACAATTTTTTTAAAGAGAGGGGTTTACAAAATAGCAGTAATGGTAGATTATTCATATTTTTCTTCTAATCCAAATCCCTGGGGAGAGGGAGATTTAAACTGTAACTCCACATCAAGTCATCTATAAGGAAACTGAATTAACATTTAAAAGTATTGCAACTAGCAATGTGTTTTTAAATACTCAGAATTCTTGGAATTGGATTTTTTTTTTTTTTTTTAATCAAGGTTTTTAGCCCTCACATGAAAGTACATGCAGAGTCTTGGAACCTGGGTAAGGCAAGATTTTGCTGTCCAAACATGGCAGACCCAACCTGACCCCTCCAAAGTGTTCTAAAAATGTGATGTTGTTCTCCTTCCTCAAGAGGTGGAACCCACCTGGGATCCCTTGCATGAACCAATGGCAGGGCATACGGTGTGCTCTATGCCTTCCAAAGTGAGGGCATACTAGGTGATACAGCTTCTGCTGGGACGGTTTTCTTGGGGATCCTGGCCAGCACGTAAAAGGCTCAGCCAACCTGAAGCCACCATGCTGGAAGGCCATATGGAAAGGCTCCAGAGAGCTACCCAGCAACCCAGCCATCCTAGCCCTAAGCTGTTCCAGGTTTTTCCACCACCCTTTAGTCACAGGAGAGCCAGGCTTCAACTTATTCCATTCTTCAGCTTCAAGACATCCCTGCTGATGCTGAAGGGAACAGAGACCATTTGTCCCCATGGAGCCCTGCCCAAACTACAAAGTACTCAACTAAATAAGGACAGCTGGCCCTCTGGAGCCACAGGTTCAGAATTTGTGAATTCATCCAACTGCAGGTAGGAAATAGAGGAAAAAAATTGCATTTGTACCAAATACATACACACTTTTTTTTTTTTCTTGTCACTATTCCCTAAAGTGATTAAGTTTATCAACATTACAGAGCAGTCACATCATATTAGGTATTATAAGTAGTCTAAAGATGCTTTAATGTGTATGGGAAGATTGTGTAGGTTACGTGCAAATATTACACTAGAGTGGATTCTGGTATCTGGAATCAGTCAATCCCCATAGATACTAAGGAATGATTGTAGTATTTTCTGGGAGTCTTTGGTATAGTGTTAGCTAGTAGGTGAGAATTTGAAGAAAATTTTGTTAAAGTTAAAAGTTAACCAAGAGGATCACAATTCGAAGCCAGTCTCAGCAACTTAGTAAGGCCCTAAGCACCTTAGTGAGGCCCTGTCTCAAAATTTAAAAAAAAAAAAGAAAGAAAAGAAAAGGCTGGGGTTGTGGCTCAGTGGTGGAGCACTTGCCTAGCACATGTGGGACACTGAGCTCAATCCTCAGTACCACATAAAAATAAATGGAAAAATAAAGGTATTGTATCCGTCTACAACTAAAAATATATTCAAAAAATATTAAAAGGGCTAGAGATGTGGCTCACGAGTTAAGTGTTCCTGGGTTCAATCCCTGGTTTACAAAAAAGAAAAAAAAAATGATTGGCTGATCATCAAATTAAGAAAGTACAATTTAACTTACAAATTAATTGTCTGAAATAAAGTAGAAAATCCTCTCGTCTTAATAGGAGCTGTTGACACGCATGGAGCACCACTTGCCCAGGTCTCTCAATAAGACTTCTCAAACCTACCCATCTCATGTCCTGGTTTCTTAATTCTGGTGAGTTTATAAAGTAAGGCAGGTAGTGTAGCGTTCTCTGTCTACTTTTCACTGATTCTCTGGGTCAGGAACAGAAGTAGAGCTTGGCTGGATAGCTGAAGACGGCCTCCTTCCCTCTCTCATCGGCCACTCTACTCCGGGCCTCTTCCCGTCCACTCAGTAGTCTAGCTCAAGCCTTCCCCCACCCCTTTTTTTTGGTATTAGAGATTGAACTTCAGGCACTTTACCACTGAGCTATATTCCCAGTCCTTATTTATTTATTTTGAGATAGGTTCTCACTAATTTGCTGAGGCTGCAAACTTGCAATCCTCCTGCCTTGGCCTCCCAAGTTGTTGGGATGACAGGAGGGTGCCACTGTGCCAGCTCTTAACGAAAGGTGTGCCCGGCACACACAGGGTGGAAAGAAACTGATGATGGCTACTTTGGAGACAAACAGGAAGAGCAATTGACCCTGAATACAGAGAGAGTTCTTCTAATACTGATGCTGCCATTAAGTAGCTAATGTGGTATTGGCCAAATCAGATAGTGCTTAATCTGCTGTTCAAAGGTGAGGAGAATGTGGAGCTGGGAGAGCTTAGGGCACAAAGTCATTGTAATCAAGGCACGATCTTCATTAGAAGGTGTTGGTGGGGGAGAAGACATAAACAGAAATGCAAAGAATTCATCATCCACTTGTGCTCTTCTGAGCTGTTGTGAGTGGGGGCTGTTACCTGTGGACTGAAGCGACATCTCCCTCAACAGTCAGCAAATTACCTCAGTTTCTGAGGCCTATTCTTTTATCTTCAGGACTTTGAACTTGTTAAACTTCTTATTCTTCAGTGAATTCACAGGGTGGGAATTCAAAAGAGTGTTCAATTTTTCAGTCACCATGTAAGGAGTAGAAAGTTTTAGGGTTTGGAAGGGAGTTGGGGAAAGGATCCTGGAAACTAGGATATGACAAAGTCAACTGAACACTTGATGAGCATGATGTCTGGCACCTGTAACAAGATGAGACCTCCCAAAGTGAACTGAAGCAGAGTTTTTGTTAAGAATTTTCAACTATGTGCTTTACGATTTTTGAAATATACAATTCCTTCAGCAGTTATTTAAAAAAAAAAAAAACCTACATTTCATTTTAGGAAAACAGCAAATTGCCATAGGCTCTCCTGAATTAGATCTTTGATCAGTATTTGATGAGGTTCAGTGTTATAATATCTATCCAGGGTACACAGGGCTCACATCTTTAAGATCTCATGATTCAGTAAATCACCTGGAAGTTCAATTCCAGGGGCCTAAGTTCAGGGGTAGCATTTGAGTCCTTACTGGGTACACCTGCTTCAAGAAGCAAGCCCCAGGTTGCCGCAGAGTCCTGTGAACCTGGCTCTAGCTAGTTACTCCTGCTTCCTAGAGACACAAAAACAATGGAAACTCAGATCCACTTGAGCCTAGATTTTTTTTCTGGCACTAAGCTACCAACCCCTCCCTATGCTGTTCCTATTCTAAGGACAGGAACTCTTGGGCACTACTCAACCAAAACGACTCCCCAAATGAGGCGTGGCATTTTATTTATTTATTTATTTTTGGTTACCATGAACAATATTCAAATCCTCGATGCTCAAGAATTCAAGAATGTAGCTATAAAAACAGAATTATCTGGTAGATCTGCCACCGACCCCATTTTTTTTTTGTACTCCCCCCTCTAAGTTCTCACTGTATGTCCCCGAACCAAAATCTTTTCCTCCTTTCCCTAAAACCTAACACTGCCTCTCACCTCATTTTAATATTTTTGCACTTATTTTGGCACTGAGTATTGAACTCAGGGATGCTTTGTCTCTTAGCTAAATCCCCAGCCCTTTTAATTAAAAAAAAATTTTGACACCTGACCCACTAAATTGCTTAGGCTGGCCTTCAACTTGCAATCCTCCTGTGTCAGCCTCCTGATAGCTGGGATTACAGGCATGTGCCCTCCCACCCCATTTTTAATGAATTTCCCCTGCCAAAATGTCACTGTAAACCATACAAACCCAAAAACAGAAAAGATATTCTTTGATGTTATGAAGTAGATTGTGAACAGAATCAGTTGGTGAGCAGTCAGCCAGAGAGTTTGAAATCTTTTGGGGGAGAGCCTGGTTAAAAGGAACTAAATCAGTGAGGGTGTTTGTTACTCAGTTCTCATTGTTCCTCAATCCTTGTCCCATGCTCCTTCCTCCTTTTGGACCATGATCTTCAGTACTCACCATAATGGAAGATGGAGGAAAAACAGGAATAGTAGCAAATCTATAGTATTAAGAGACATGAAGTCTGGGGATAAGAGTAGCACCTCTGGAGCAACTTCCCCATAGTGTCTGCATCCAGGTGTCAACCTAAATCACTGTCTACAAAAACTCATAATCAAGCCAAAGTAACTGCTGCCAAATGTTTAAGTGTGGGAAACAGGTTCCCCTAAGTCCTGTCCCAGGAATGGCCCCTCTTACCACATGCCATCAGGCCAGCTTCCAAGCACTGCTAGAAATACCAGCAACAACATATAACTCCCTGTTCTGCAAGATCCGAGATACAAGAATATTGAATTTACACAGCCCACCCAAGGTGCATATTTCCGATTTTTTATATCACAATGCAGTGTGGATATAGTCTTATCTTCTCTGGATGAAATCACCCCACAGATAACTGCATGAGAGTACGTGTAATTGTGTTGTTAATGAATGAAACCTTAAAATCAAAGTTCTAAGAGTAGGTCACTGGCTAACGGGTGGCTTCAAACGAGACAGCCTCAGGGGCTTCTCAGCCAACAGGAGGCCTGAACACGTGGCCCAAGGAGTAGATAAATGGTGCTCACGACTGCTGCAGCATGAGCAGTAGCTTGGAACTGAGGAGCTGCTTACACTCCCGACATGACAGTATGGGGGCAGTGAGGAGGGGGAGTTCTAATGATTTGCATTTAGCCATAAAATGGAAAAATCTGGAGCTGCTCCTTCTGATTTCTTTCTCAAGACGCCAAATGGGCAGTATATGCAGCCTGGGAGACCCACTTCTTTCCTTTTTGGGAGAAACGCCCCCTCCTCCAACGTTGCAGGCCTCTCCTCCTCCGCCTTCCTCCTAGAGCTTGTGGCCTCAGTGGCTTCAACCTCATCCCGCCCCTGGCCAAACCCCTGCGGTGCAAGCGCACCAGCACTCGGAGGCGCCAGCGCCGCGGGGCGGGGCCTGCGCTGCCGCGGTCCGCTGGTGCCGCAGGGGGAGGGGCAGCGCGAGGCCCCACCCTGCCTCCGCGGCGGCTGGGCCATGTGGAGGCCCACGTGAGCTGCCAGCCGCTGGCCCGCGGCCAGCCTGAGCAGGCGCACAGCAGGGCTGGGGCTCGCGGAGGTGGCCAAGGGGTGAAGGCGGAGGAGGGAGTGCCTGGGAACAGGCAGGCTGAGCCTGGCGCGCCTCCTTGCAGCTGGCGGCGGGTGGGGCTGCGGCTTTCACCGGCAGATGAAAGCCACTGATGGGGAAAACGACCCGGAGGGGGGTGCCCGGGCCCTCTCCCCTCAAAGGCTGCGGGAGCCTGGGTCCAGGTGAGCGAGGCAGGGTTTTGAGGCGCTATTCTTAACGGAGTTGGAAAGATCAGGCTTGGAGGCCCTTCTCCGACCCACACCTGCCCGGTGACCTTCGGCAAGTCACTTGGCCCACACCTCGGTTTCCCCAGGCTTCCTGAGGGCTTCGACCTGCGAGGTTCAGTGAAGTCGAGTCACCAGCTGAGTCCCGAGTGTCCAGCCACGCCTGCGCCCTGGGACCTGGGTGCCGAGTGCAGCGCTCCCGGCTGGGGGCGGGAGGGGGGGCTGTGAGCTTGCCCTGAGTTTCCTCGCCAGGGCACAGAACCTGCTTCAAAGGTAGTGAAAAGAGGTGAGGTCTGTGACGACTTCCTGCAGTCCCTGGCACGGAGTGTGTTCCTCAACCCGAGGTGCAGGCTTCAGGCCACACTAAGAGCTGGTAGAAGCGATTGCTCCTTCCAGAGCCGCCGACGTCTGGGGAAGTGGAAACAGGGACCACGTGAGCCGGGCGTGCACACCGCGGAGCAGAGGAGCAGAGGTCGCTTTCCACTCTGCGGGCTGGCCAGGGAGAAGGAATGCAATTATCGTTTATTAGGCACACTCCCATTGATCCCTGCCGCAGAAAAGGATTCCCAGCCTTGCTTTCCCAATCTCTAGTCCAAGTGCTGCTTTAGAAAAGTTAAAGGAAACCTTTCATTGACCGCCCCGCCTCAATTCTCACATTTAGTCCTTTTCTAATGAGCAGAAAGGCAACGTGATGGATCTGCCTTTGTAGCACTTAGTGTGTATTGGTATAACTTGGGATGCATTTACTGGAATTGAAGAGTTGGCAAAACCAGGTGCTTTTCAACAGTTCCTGTGACCCATGTTCAAACCTTTAAAAAAAATGTGTATTCAATGCCTATTGCTCTATCAAAATTCCTTCTACTCCTTTTACTTCTCAAGGTGGTCCTCAAGTTATTATTTTTTGTACACACGCGTTTGTCCTTAATTTCACCTTCTCCTACCAGTAACCACTTTCAGATCCTGTTGCTACAAGAATTAAGGGAAAATCCATTTGCAATATTATTTAGAGAAGGATAACCACACCCTGTTTCTACAGAATGTTGAGTAAATCAAACTACTGTTCTTTCTGGAAAAAACCTGCAGTTGAAACTGGGATTAGGGATAAAGAAACCCAGCTGGATTTTACTCTTGATGGCTGGTTTATGGTCTATTTATCATAAACATGTTTTGCCAGGATGTGACCAGCTTTTTGTGAGCCTACCTTGAATACCCACGGTATGTGATACCTTCCATCTAAAATATGTACAAATACCCAATTGATCCCGACTTCCGGCCCCCTGCTTAACTGTCTGTTTGCTGAAGTCAGTGGTATGACCACATATAACTTGCTTTTAGAAAAAGCAGACATCTGATTAATGCTACTTATGAAAAATAATTTTAAAATATTTAAAATATATAAAGGATCCTAGGGTTCTGTTTTGTCATTTAATCCATTTTTCATTTTGATATTATAAATAGTTGCTGTAGAGTTTAGCTGTTGCATATGTTTCAGATTCTTGAAATGGGTATGAATCCTTGGTCTCACTTCAGATAATTATAATAATGCACATTATTTAACAGGGAGTATTATGTAGAATAACTATAAAGATCATAAACATTCACTGAGAATGTATTATTTGACTTAGTATTTATATATCACTTATGATTTTGTATTACTTTATTGGACACAGGGAGATAGAATAATGTTTATATGCTGTTCTACCTAGGAAATTTATGGTACTGTTTTCTTTTTTTTTAAGAACAGCAAATCTTTCAGAAAAGTTATGCCTTTTAATTGTGATATATGACCTGATTTTTTCTTTTTTTCCATATTTTTTATTGGTGCATTATAATTATTCATAATGATGGGGTTTGTTGTTACATATTTGTACAGGCACACATTATAACAATGTATTTTGGCTAATATCATTCTGCAGTATTTCTTCCCTTTCCTGCCCCTCCTCCCATTCCTGATCCCTTTTCTCTTCTAATCCTTTGAATTTCATAAATACCCCTCACTTTGCTTTTCCTTTTCCTATCTTCCATATATGAGAGAAAACATACAACAGTCCTGGTTACTTATTAAGAAATACTAGTTACCTTTATCATTTTTGTTGTTTTTTGTTTTAAATAAATAAATCCGCCAGTGTTCTTGAGGCCTTATAAACAGATAATTTCTTACTGTAATAAAGGGATCAAGAATAACAATACATAGCAACTGATTGAAAGTCTCATACAACTGATAACGGATAAGGAAGGTTTTAAAATAAAGGTCCTAGACCTCAGAAAAGGAAAGATAAACCTGTATTTATGCTGTACTTTATTAAAATAAAAAGTTGAAAATGTGGGAAATTGGTATTCACTAGATTAAAAATAACCCATCAGCAAAGACCTCCCATGTTCATGGACAGGAAGAATTATATTGTTAAAATGGCATACTACCAAAATCTATATACAGATTCAATGCAATCTCCATCAAAATACTTTCTTCACAGAACGAGAAAAGACTCCTAAAGTTCATTTGAAAGAATAAAAGACCCCAAATAGCTAAAGCAAGCCAAAAGAGCAATGCCAGGGGCATCACACTACCTGACTTCAAATTATTCTGCAGAGCTATGGTAACAAAAACTGCATGGTACTGGCATAAAAATAGACGCATAGACCAGTGATACATAATAGAAGACACAGAGACAAAGTCACACATCTATAGTCATCTGATCCTTGACAAGGGGTCCAAAACATACATTGGGGTGGGAGGTGGGGAAGGAGGGAGAATGTGCTGGGAAATGATACTAACCAAATTATATTGGTATATTGTGTATTTTGTGCATGTACCAATATGTAACAGCAAATCATACCAACTCTTTACAAGTGCAACTATAATGTACCAATAAAAAAAAGTGGGGAAAAAAGAGTAATCTATCAGACTTTGGGCACCATGGATTATTTATATGTGTGTGTGTGTGTGTATGTATATATGTGTTTATACATATATGTATGTGTGTACATATATATACTTAAATATACATATGCATGTGTATACACACACACCAGCATACAATGTTGGGCATCTTTGTTCCATTTATGAAATTCACTTTATCTCCTTTCATCTGTTTCTCCTGTATCACTTTGATATTGGTATTGCTTAAACCATTAAGAAATGAGGAAAAAATTTCAGAGAGGGTGAAGGGAATTGCCTGAAGCCTTCTGAGTCCAAGCCATGCCTTTCATAGTCATAAGACATGGTAGGCACTGGATGTTTTGACCGAGCCCCTGGTCAGCACAGTGCACTAAGAGTCAGTGTGCCTTGATGATAGTCCCTACTCTGCTGGCTCCTCCTTTTGTTTTGTAACTGGTTCTGCTAATAAACTAAGGATCACGGGATCTAACAATAATGGGTAGAGAGTGACGGCAGAATTAAGAAGTGAAGCAGCCCAGTGCACATGGATGTCTCAGTGCAGTGTCAGATTCAGACAGAAAAATTGTTTCAGTGTGTTAAGTGCTAAAGAGCACACAACCCAGATTGGGGTGTCTGGTATAGCTTCCCAGGAGAAGAGCTTCTTTAACAGACCTGGAGGATAAGTCAAAGTATTATCAAGTGAAGTCAGGAGGAGATGGATGTCTTAAGGATCAGTAAGAGAAAAGACACAGGGCAAAAGAAAGCACCCATCACTCCAAGGCCTGGGAAGTGAAGTGTTGGTTTTTATAGGGGTGTGTGTGCGCGCGCGCAGGCGCACATGCACACACGTTTGTGTTTGTTGGGGACAGTGGCTTCCGTGAAGGAGGAAGTGGTGAGAGATGAGGATAGATAAAGAAGGAGGGTGAAAGGACTCTGAACAACCGTTCAGAGACTGTTGCATAGGGAATAATGGTCGCCTGGAAAAGGGTAGTAACATCACAGATGAGTACTTAAGGAAAAGGGGTGATATTCGAAAAAATGTATTGGAATAGAACAGGGTTTGCTGATAGGTTGGATGGAGGGAGAAGAGAGCAATGGGCTTCTGGGCTGGAAATTGGGAGAATAGTACTACTGCTCACCGAGAGATCCTACAACAAGGGTACAGATTTTAGAAAGAACGTGGATGGGAAGATAAGTTCAGGTTTAGACACGTTGAGTAAGAGGTACCTGTGAAACATGAAACCAAAGCGGTTAAGCAGTTTTTGCTTAGCGGGTCTGACTGTGACCTGGGAGGTTTGAGTTGCAGTTCGATTTCGGAATTATTGGGAGGACAATATTTGCTTCTAGCTATCTCATTGGTGTTGGGAAAAGAATAGAAATGTCAGGTGTTCCTCAAGCTCTTTTTGAAGGAAGCATTGTTCAGTTTGCATGACAAGCCTATAAGCCACCTTTAGAACAAGGAAGCGCGTCATGTCACATAGAATTAGAGCTAGTGCCTTGAAGCGTTGCCTAATACATAAAGACACATGAACTTAAAAGAGAAAGAGAGGAGAGGTGATTTATTTGCAAAACTATGGCAAGGATTGTCAGTTTGGATTAAAAAAATCAAGACCCAACCAGTATGCTCTGCACAAGAAACCCGCCTCATACATTAAGAAAAACAAGAAAGCAGAAGCATAGATATGTTGAAAATAAAAAGGTGGAAAAAAACATGCTATATTAAAGACTAATTAAAAGGAAGATGAAATAGCCATCATCCACAAAGTACACTTCAGAGCAAAGAAGATTATCAGGAAAAAAAGAACATTGCACAGTGCATAAGAGTCAATCAAGAATGCACAACAGTCATAAATACCAGTGCACAAAACCCCAAAACTGAAAGAACCAAAGGTAAAAAAAGATGAATTCAAAATTTAATTGGGAATATCTATGCTCTTTCAGTACTCTATAGAACTACAGGCAGAAAATTAGTAGGAATATAGGAAATCTACCTAACCTGATTTAATTGAGCTTTAGAGAATGCTCATGTAAAAAATGGTAGAGCACACAGCCTTTTTCAGTGTTTATGGAAATTTACCCAGTTAGATCATATTCTGGGCCATAAGACAAACCTCAACAAATTTAAAAAGATAGCTCCACATCATATACAGTCACTATAATGGGATCTATTTGGAAAAAGTTATACTTATTCTATGTATGTATACTATGTCAAAATACACCCTACTACCATGTATATCTGGAAAGAACAAATAAATAAAAAAAGATCAAAGTCATATAAAATCATGTAAGAGACATTTTCTTAAACTAGAAATCAATAATGATATCTCTGTGATTCTCAAATATCTGGAAATTAAATAACAAACTTCTGAATAATTCATGAGTCAAAGAAAATTCAAGAGGAATTTGAATGAAGCAGTAAAAACACAGCACGTTGACACGTGTGGGACTAAACTGCAGCACTACTCAGTACAGCAGACGGCATTAAGTGCTTATGTAAGAAAACCAAAAGGCCCCAATCAGTACTCAAGAGAAGAGCGGATTGAGATCCCAAAAGAGCGTAAACTAGGCAGAAATAATAGTCAAAAGAAAAATAGAAATAGTTAATAAAATCCAAAGCTAGTATTTGAAAGATGAAAACAGATAAACCAGTAGCCAGACTTGTCAGGAGGAAAGAGAAGACCTAAATTTCAGTATAAAGAATGAAAAGGGGAGATCCATCAGCGTGAACCCGAGAGTGGCTACAGAAAAGGGGTCGGAGGTGCTGAGGAGGACAAGGCAAGTCAGGCTGCAGGGGAGACACGGGCATCCTGGCACGGCAGCACAAGGGCAAGCAGGGCACAGGGAAATGGGAATGGGAATATCTCAGCTCAGCTGGCTCGGTGGCTCACACTGTAATCCCAGGCTGGGACAGGAGGCTGCGACAGGAGGATCGAGAGTTCAAAGCCAGCCTCAGCAAAAGCAAGGCACTAAGCAACTCAGTGAGACCCTGTCTCTAAATAAAATACAAAATAGGGCTGGGGATGTGGCTCAGCGATTGAGTGCCCCTGAGTGCAAACCCTGGTACCAAAAAAAAAAAAAAAAGAAAAGAAAGAAAGAAAGAAAAAGAAAAAGAAAAAAAGAATGTCTCAGCTCGAGTTCTGGATCAGTCACCCAGGTTAAGTAATTTAGCATCTGTAACACCTGAAAAACTAAAGCAGTAGAGAATTACCTTATACAGATGGCAAGATATGGGCAACTAAATAGGAAGGTATCAGAACAAGGTTTAATAAATTCTTGAAAAAGTAAATCAACAAACAAAAATGACAGTTGAATTCAGCAAAAGAAAATAAATAGACTCTGAATAATGTGATGATGACTGAACTAAAAATGTTTGGAGACTGGAACTCAATGGAAGAATTCTAGGACAGAAGTTGAGATCAGATTAAATGTTAATTTTTATTGTCTAGCTACCTTTAAAAAACTTGTTATAAATAAAGAGACATCACTATAGATCCTGAAGTTATTAAAATAGGTAATGTTATAATGTTATGAGCATTTTTTTTTTCATGGCAATAGATTTGATATCTTAGATCAAGTGGACAAATTCCTTGGAAGAATTTGGGAGGGGCTAGATTATATAAAACCTTTTCCATAGGATAAGTCTGAGGGCTTTAAGGGCTAATTCTACAAACATTTGCCAGTTCTACACAGACTTTTCCAGATATACAAAATGAGCAAACATTTCACAATTTTATGGGGGCTGAATTACTTTGATACCAAAACCAGGCAAATATTTTATAAGAAAAGAAAATTACAGGCCAGTACACTTCATGAATGTAGATACAAAAATCTAGAACAAAATATTGTTAGCCTTCCATATGCATGGGCTCCATCCACATCCATGAATTCAACCAGCTATGGATCAAAAATGTTTGAAAAAATTTTTTTTTACTTGTACTGAGCATGTATGGACTTTTCCCCCTTCTTATTCCCTAAACCATACAGTTTAACAAGTAATTGAAAGCATTTGGGAGGATGTATATAGGTTATATGCAAGTACTATTCTATTTTATATATAGGACTTGAACATGTATGGATTCTGGCATTAATGGGGTGTTCTGGGACCAGTGCCCCACTAATACCAAGGGATAATTGTTTTAGCAAATAAAAGACAATCAGTGAAAAGAACGGAAAAGCTCAGTAGGGTGGCACACTCCTGTAATTCCAGTAGCTCAGGAGGATGAGGCAGGAGGATCATGAGTTTGAAGCCAGCTTCAGCAACTTAGTGAGGCCCTGAGCCAGACCCTGTCTCAAAATAAAAAATAAAAATCAGGCTGGGGATGTGGCTTAGCGGTGAAGTGGCTCTGGGTTCATACAAAGTGGGTTTTAAAGTGAGAATGCAAGGATGGTTCAATATTCATAAATTGGTGATATGTCAACATACTAAAAATGAAATATGATAATCTCAATAGATGCAGAAAAAGCATTTCACAAGGCTATCCATTTCTGATAAAACTTTCATAAGACAAGGAATAAAAAGAAACTTCTTGATAAAGAGGATCTCTGAAAAACCTACAGTTAAAAATGAAATACTGAGGGGCTGGGTCTGTAGCTCAGTGGTATTACACTTGCCTGGCATGTGTGAGGCCCTGGGTTTGATCCTCAGCACCACATAAAAATAAATAAAAGTATCGTGTCCATCTACAACTAAAAATATATTAAAAAAAAAAAAAAGAAATGCTGAATGTTTTTCCCCAAGGTCATAACAAAGCAAGTGTGTTGGCTTTCATTACTTCTGTTTAGCATTGTCTGGGAGGCCCTAGATGATACAGTAAGGCAAGAAAAAGAAAAAGGCATACAGAGTGGAAAGGAAGAAATAAAAATGTCTTTATTTGTATATAACATGGTTGTCTGTATAGAAAATTCTGAGAATCTGCAAAGAGCTAGTTGGTTACCACTACTACTGGATTTAGTAGATTGTTAAGGTCATGGGACTGTACAGATTCAACATATGAAAGTTAATTATGCTTTTCTATGCTAACAGCAAATGTTTGACCCTGAAAACTTATGAAAGTACTATTACAATACCTTCCAAACAATGTAAATACTTATGGATGTCTAACAAATTGTGTGCGAGAGTTCTACACTGAAAACTATAAAACACAGATGAGCGACATCAAAGAAGACCTTTTAGAGTAGCTAGATATAACTTACTCATGGATTGGAAAGCTCAATATTATCAAAATGCTTTTTCTTCCCAAACTGGTGTATAGAGTCAGTGAAAGTTCAATGAAAGACAGTCTTTGCAGTCTTTGTGGAAATCTTTGGCTATTTCTAAAACTTCAGTACAGAAGTAGAGATCTTACTGAAAACATTGTTGGAAAAGAAAAAGGCTCAATAAAACCAGGTTTCAAGACTGCTTCTTAAAAACTACAATAAAAATGGTGGTTAAATAACAACATGGAATCTACCCTTTTAACAAACTTCAGTATACAGTACTGTTATCTACGGGCACAAAGTTGTACAGCAGATGTCTAGATCTTTCTCATCTTGCATGATTAAAACTTTAGGCCCAAAGAACGGTGACTAACCCTCTGTCCTCTCCTCAGGCCCTGGCAGCCACTGTTCTACTTTATGCTTTAATGAGTTTGAATACTTTAAACACCTCATGGAAGCTCTATCGTTCTGCGATTGGCTTATTGTACCTACAATAATGCTCTCGTGGTTCATCCACATTAAAGCACAGGAGACAATTTCCTTTCATAAAAAGAAATAATAAGTTATTATTATCTACATCTCTATATAGTAGAGCTATATCATCTATATGTCTATAGCTTAAAATAGATAAATCTAGATAGATAAATATACAAAGTAGATATGTGGATGGATCCACATATTTATCACATTTTCTTTATGGTTAACCATCTGTGGATGTTCAGGTTGCTTTGCCTCTTGGCTGTCATGCACCATGGTGCAGTTAATGTGGTGGTAGTGCAGACATCTCTTGTAGATCATGATTTCAATTTTTTGGACAGATGAGTCATAAGTCAGATTGCTGGATCATTCAGTAGTACTGTTTTTATTTTTTTGAGGGACCTGTCTACTATACTCCACAGTGGCTACATCCTTTTACATCACCCCCTATAGTGTACCATATTTTAAATTCTATACATCCTTGCCCACACTTACTTCCTGGTCACTTTTTTGTTGTTGTTGTTGTTTTTATTTATAAAGTGACATTTTGTTGTGATTTGCATTTCTATGCTGATTAGTGATGATGAGCATCTTTGCAGATGCCTTTTGGCCATTTGTAGGTCTTGTAATGGAGAAATATCTAAGTTTTTGGGCATTTAAAAATTATACATATTTTTTGTTTAGCGATGAGTTGTTGGATTTTGGGTTGGCAAATATTTTTACCCGTTTCATAGGTTGCATCTTTACTACATTGTTTGTTGTGCCAACGTTTTTCAGTGTGATGGAAACCCACTTTTCTAGTTTTGCCTGTGTTGTTTATTCTTTTGGTGTCATATTGACATGGTTCTCCAAGGCCCTTACAGTTTCAGGTCTTATGTTTAAGTCTTTAATTCATTTTGAGTTGATTTGTGTCTGTGTGTGTGTGTGTGTGTGTGTGTGCATATGATGTACGATAAGGGCCCAGTGTCATTTTTTTTGCATGTAGATATCAAGTATTCCTAGCACCATTTGTTGAAAGGACTATCCTTTCCCCATTGTATAGTCTTGGCACCACTGTTAAGATCAGGTAGACATTTATGAAGACAATGTGATATTGATGAAAGGGTAGACACACAGGTGAGTGGGACAGAATGGAGTCCAGGAAGAGAATCACATTAACACAGCCAATTGAATTTAAAAAAAATTTTTTTTTTTGTACTTGTAGATGGACAGAATGCTTTATTTTATTTATGTTTATGTGGTGCTAAGGATTGAACCCAGTGCCTCACACATGCCAAGCAAGTGCTCTGCTACTGAGCTACAGCCTAGCCCTGATTTTTGACAAAGGTACTGAGATAACTCACTGGAGAAAAGATAGTGTTTCTACAAAATGGTGCTGAAATAAGAGGGTATTTATATTTTATTTTATTTATTTTTTTCTTTTTTTCCCATCCCCACCACCCCATCCCACCCCTTCCCTTTTTCCCCTTTGCATAATGCAAAATTCCTTCATTCTTCCCTACCCAAAATTCCTTTATTCTTCCACTCCCCACTATGGATCTGTCTGCTTATCAGAGAAAACATTTTGCCTTTGAGTTTTGGGGAGTGGCTTATTTCACTTAGTATAATGTTCTCTGATTCCATCTATTTACCTGCAAATACCATAATTCCATTCTTCTTTAAGGCTGAGAAATATTCCATTGTGTATATGTACCACATTTTCTTTATTCATTCGTCTATTGAAGGGCATCTAGGTTAATTCCATAGTTTAGCTATCATGAATTGAGCTGCTATAAACATTGATGTGGCTGCATCACTGTAGTGTGCTGATTTTAAGTCCTTTGGGTATAAACCAAGAAGTGGGATAGCTGGGTCAAATGGTGGTTCCATTTCAAGGAATCTCCGAACTGCTTTCCACAGTGGCTGCACCAATTTAAAACCCCACAAGCAATATATGAATGTACTTTTTCTCCCACATCCTCGCCAACACTTACTATTGCTTGTATTCTTGATGATTGCTTTTATCAAATTTTATCAAATTTTTCTTATAATTGCTTTTAAAAGACTTTTTTCCCATTTGGTAGGCTCTCTCTTCGCATTATTGATTATTTCCTTTGCTGATCAGAAGTTTTTAGTTTGAATCCATTTCATTTATTGATTCTTAATTTTACTTCTTGCACTTTAGGAGTTGTGTTAAGGAAGTCAGGTCCTAAGCCGACATGATGAAGATTTGGGCCTACTTTTCCTTCTATTAGGTGTAGGGTCTCTGGTCTAGCACCTAAGTCTTTGATCCACTTCGAGTTGATTTTTATGCAGGGTGAGAGATAGAGGTTGAATTTCATTTTTTTTAACACATGGATTTCCAGTTTTCCCAGCACCATTTGTTGAATAGGCTATCTTTTCTCCAATGTATATTTTTGGCACCTTTGTCTAGTATGAGATAACCATATTTATGTGGGTTTTTCTCTTTGTCTTCTCTATTTTGTACCATTGGTCTACATGTCTATTTTGGTGTCACTTCCATGCTGTTTTTGTTACTATTTCTCAGTAGTATAGTTTAAGGTCTGGTACTGTGATGCCTCCTGCTTCACTCTTCTTGGTAAGTATTGCCTTGGCTCTTCTGGGTCTTTTATTTTTCCAAATGAATTTAATGATTGGTTTTTCTATTTGTATGAAGATTGTCACTGGGATTTTAAGAGGAATTGCATTGAATTTGTATAACACTTTTGGTAGAATGACCATTTTGACAACATTAATTCTGCCTATCCAAGAGCATGGGAGATCTAAAGTCTTCTTCAATTTCTTTCTTTAGTGTGTTCTGTAGTTTTCATTGTAGAGGTCTTTCACCTCTTTTGTTAGATTGATTCCCAAATACTTTTTTTTTTTTGAGGATATTATGAATGGAGTAGTTTTCCTAATTTCTCTTGCAGTGGCTTTGTTGCTTATGTATAGAAATGCTTTGATTTATGGGTATTGATTTTATATCCTGCTACTTTGCTGAATTAATTTATGAGTTCTAGAAGTTTTCTAGTAAAATTTTTTGGATCTTCTAAATATAGAATGTTATTGGCAAATAGTGACCGTTTTAGTTCTTCTTTTTCTATTCATATCCCTTTAATTTCTTTAGTCTGTCTGATTGCTTTGGCTAGAGTTTCAAGGATGATGTTGAATAGAAGTGGTGAAAGAGGGCATCCCTGTCTTTTCCAGTTTTTAGAGGGAATGCTTTCATTTTTCTCCATTTAGAATGATGTTGACCTTGGGCTCAGCATAGATAGCCTTCACAATGTTGAGGTGCGTTCCTACTATCCCTAGTTTTTCTAGTATTTTGAACATGAAGAAGTACTGTATGTTGTCAAATGCTTTTTCTGTGACTCTATTGAGATAATCAAAAGATTTTTATCTTTAAGTCTATGGATGTGATGTATCATGTTTATTGATTTCCATATGTTGAACCAACCTTGAATCTCTGGGATGAACCCCACTTGATCTTGGTGAATTATCTCTTTTATATGTTTTTGTATGTGATTTGCCAAATTTTATTAAGAATTTTTGCATTTTTATTCACCAGGGATGTTGGTCTGAAGTTTTCTTTCCTTGATGGGTCTTTGTCTGGTTTTGGTATCTCAGTGATACTATTTTATTGAAGTATAAATTTTCAAAATAGTTTCTAATTCTTTTCTGTATTTCAGTAGTGTCTATCATGATATTTTCTTTTTAATCATAAACTTTGGTGATTTGAGTTTTCTCTCTCTTTCTCATTGTTAATGTGGCTAAGGGTTTATCAATTTTATTTTTTTTAAATAACCAATTTTTGTTTTTTCAATTTTCTGAATTGTTTCTTTTGTTTCAATTTCATTGATTTCAGTTCTGATTTTAATTATTTCCTGTTTTCTGCTGCTTTTTGTGTTGATTTGTTCTTCTTTTTCTAGGGCTTTGAGATGTGTTAGGTCATTTATTTGTTGACTTTTTATTCTTTTAATGTATGAGCTCAATGCAGTGAATTTTCCTCTTAGCACTGCCTTCATAGTGTCCCAGAGATTTTGATATGTTGTATCAGTGTTCTCATTTACTTCTAAGTATTTTTTCATTTCCTCCTTGATTTCTTCTTTTATTCAGTCATTCAATAGCATGCTACTTAGTCTCCAGGTGTTGTAGTAGCTTCTATTTTTTATTTTATTGTTGATTTCTAGTTTCATTCCCTTATGGTCTGATAGAATGCAGGGTGGTATTTCTATTTTTTTGTATTTGCTGAGAGTTGCTTAATATATGGTCTATTTTAGAGAAGGATCCATGTGCTGCTGAGAAGACAGCATATCACTTGATGATAGATGAAATACTCTATATATGTCTGTTAAGTCTAAATCATTGATTGTATTATTTAATTCTAGAGTTTCTTGTTTAGTTTTTGTTTGGAAGATCTATCCAGTGGTGAGAGAGGTGTGTTAAAGTCACCCAGTGTTATTGTGTTGTGGTCTGTTTGATTCTTCAAATTGAGAAGGGTTTGTTTCATGTATGTAGATGCTCCATTGTTTGGGGCATATGTATTTACCATTGTTGTGTCTTGTTAGTGCATGATTCCCTTAAGCAGTCCTTCTTTATCCCTTCTGACTAATGTTGGTTTGAGGTCCACTTTGTCTGATACAAGGATGGAAATCCCTAATTTTTTACACAGTCCATGTGAGTGATATGTTTTTTCCCAACCTTTCACTTTCAGTCTGTGGATGTCTTTTCCTAGGAGATGCATCTCTTGAAGACAGGATTGTTGGGTCTTTTTTAAAATCCAGTCTGCCAGTCTATGCCTTTTGATTGATGACCATTTTGATTTTAGACCATTAACATTTTGGGTTATTATTGAGACATGATTTGTATTCCCATTCAGTTTAGTTTATTTTTGGTTTTTAACTTGACTTAGTTTGTCTTTTGATTGACCTTTCCTTTAATGTATTTCCTCCCTTTGCTGATTTTCTTTTTTTTTTTTTTCATTTCCTCCTCATGGAATATTTTGCTGAGAATATTCTGTGGTGCATGCTTTCTAGATGTGAATTTTTAAAATTTTTGTTTCTCATGGAAGGTTTTTATCTCATCTTCACATCTGAAGCTTAATTTTGCTGGATATAAAATTCTCAGTTGACATCCATTTTCTTTCAGAGTTTGATATACGTTATTCCAGGACTTCCTGGCATTGAGGGTCTGGGTTGAGAAATCAACTGAGATTCACATTGATTTCCCCCTATAAGTAATTTGATTTTTTTCTCTTGCAGCCTTTAAAATTCTATCTTTATTCTGTATATTAGTCATTCTCATTATAATGTGCCTTCGTGTGGGTCTGCTGTAATTTTATACATTTGGAGTCCTGTAAGCCTCTTGTAGTTGATTTTCCATTTTATTCTTTAGATTTGGGAAGTTTTCTAATATTATGTCATTGATAAGATTGTGCATTCCTTTGTTTTGTATCTCCACTTCTTTGTCTATTTGGATAAATCTTAAATTTGTTCTTCTCATGTTACCCCATATTTAATGGAAGTTCTGTTATAGTTTCTTACCATCTTCTCTGTGTGGTCAACTTTATTTTCAAGAGTATATATTTTTGTTTTCATTGTCTGAGGTTCTGTCTTCCAAGTGGTCTAGTCTGCTGGTGATACTTTCCATTGAATTTTTAATTTGGTTTTTGTTTCCTTCATTTTGAGGATTTCTGCTTGATTCCTTTTTATAATCTCTTCCTCCTTGTGGAAGTGATCTTTTACTTTCTATATTTTCTTTCTCATACCATCCTTTATTTTGAAGATCAATGTAACTCTGTATTTTCTAAACTCCTTCTCTGACATTTCTTCTACTGTGTTGTCTATGGATTCTATTGTTGGAACATCTTGGTTTGTTTGAGGTGCTTTGTTCCCTTGTTTTTTCACATTGTTTGTGTTTTCTTATCTCATGGTATAGTACAGATTCTACCCTCTAGCCTTACAGTGTCTCTGAAGGCCTTAAAGTTTAGGTATATGCAAATGATATACCACCTTAAACCCAATGGCTCCTATTAAGGCATTTACAGTTTTGGCACAATAGACAGAAATTAAGTGTTCAATTATTGTCTACAATATAAACAGTAAGTTTGCTAAAAGGGTTTACCATTTCAAATGATGGACAATGAGAGAACAGAAATTGTATAAGATGTGATGTTTATGAGGGAGAGGGAGAGAAGATAGAGGTAAAAATTTATAGTAAGATTGAGGGAGGAATTAATACAGGTTGGCTGTTAGTATGAGAGAAGTGAGAAAGAGAATCCAGGGAGACAGGTAGGTGAGAGAAAAAAATATATACAGATTTTTTAAAAAAGTAAAAATATAACAATATGTAAGAAAACCATAATATGCCATTCAGACATCCCATTCCTTAATAAATTGATGCACGGAAAATATTTTGGATTCAAAGATGTTAGAGGTGTGAGAGAGAGAGGGTAAAAAAAGAAAGAAAAGGAAGAAAATCTCAATGGAAAATTGAATGATTCCTCTGTTGACTTTCAAAAATTTTCTCAGCTTCCCTTCTCTGTCGATAGGCGGGATTGTCTGAAGTTTGATGTTAGTTTCAGTACAGTGGGTGCCAGACTGGTTGGGTGGGTGAGCTGATAGCAAGATGCCCTCACACCCTCTTACAGTCTTCCCACATGTTGTAGCTGGCCCCTTCTGACCCTACACACTTCATGACTCACTGAAGTGGAGAGCCCAGTTTTCTCCAGTTTCTTCAACCTGTGCTCCCCCAGGGAATTGCCCCTGGTCTCTGGCTTTCCACAGGCCTGCCAGACCCAGACTGGCCCATGCAAACCCAGATACAATCTGATGGACCTAGGCTGAAGCTTCCCCAGGCCCTGTCTTGCTGCAGTCCCAAGATCTCATTGCCTTTTCAACTTGCAGAGAGATGCAGGGATGCGCTCACACAAGGGAGCAACCCTGCAAAGAGGCAGCCAGATCGCAGCCAGTACCACATTGAGCAGAAAGACCTCAGGTGCAACCAGACCTGCAGGTACCCCAGTATGGCTTCAGGTCCTGGCCTGTGTCCCCAGACTGAGGCGGCCATGCCAGAGATGGCAGCAGAGGCAGCAGCAAACCTGCAGGCCCTGGCTGGTGTCCCAAGATGGTGGAGGCCACATGTAACCAAACCTGCAGGTACTGTGACAATGGACTTTCAGGCAACAGTGGGCATCGGTGATCTGCTGCAGTCTACAGGCTACTGGTGGACAATTGGCAGGTGGATGTTGGGCATTGGGCAATGGGTAGGTGAAAGGTGGGCAGTGGGCAGGCAACAGGCGGGCAAACAGGTACACGTTGGATGACAGGCAGCTGTCAGTGAGTGAGCTGCTCTCAAAAGGCAGTCCATATGTAGGCAGATTGCAGGCGATCGCAGTGGATGAATGGGGGTAAACAACAGGGGATTGGTGGGCAGTGAGGACTGCCTTGCAGAGAAGCAGGATTTCCTCTGCTTGAATCCCGAGTGACAGAGCAATGAGGAATGCAACTTCCCTCTCATCTGCCATCTTGTTAAAGAACAAGACTTGACCCATACCTGGTACATATACAAATATTAGCTGAAGGCATATCATAGACCAAGTGTCAAATCTAAAGCTATACCACTTCTAGAACTTCCTGTTCCATACAGTGGTCATGCTACTTAAACTAGTTAAAACTAAATAAACTATTAAAGTTCAGTTCCTCACTCCTTCTAGCCAAGTTTTAAGGCCTCAGCAGCTACTCTGGCTGGCTATAGTTAGTATATTGGTTAGCAAAGATTATGGAAGAATCCTACAATAGAAGGTTCTATTGTACTGTACTGTTCTTTGAGAAAATGTAGCAGGGGGAACCCTTGGGATCTTAAGTAGGCCAAGAGTTCCTAGGACTCAAAAATATAAACAATAAAAATAAATTGGAACTTGGCAAAATTAAAAAGTTTCTAGACTACAAAAAACTTAAGAAAATAAGACATACCATGAACCAGGAAAAACATATTTGCAAAACATAAATTGATAAAGAACTGGCAATTGGAACCCAAAAAACTAAATTTTCAAAATTTAGTAATAATGTAAGAAATGTGAGTAAAATATTTGAACAGACATTTCACCAAACAAGAGAAATGGATGGCATAGTATTTAAATTTTCTAATCTCATACTACAGGTATGCTTTAACATATATATTTTAATCAATAAGGATTATCTTGTGGGAAAGTTAGATCTTCCTTTTCTTTCTTTCTTTCTTTCTTTCTTTCTTTCTTTCTTTCTTTCTTTCTTTCTTTCTTTCTTTCTTTCTTTCTTTCTTTCTTTCTTTTTCTTTTTAAGAGTGTTGGGGTTGAACCTAGGTCTTTGCTCATTCTAGGCAAGTGATCTACCACTGAGCTAGCCACATTCCTGGTTCTTACTCATTTTTAAAGTGCTAATCCTCACAAAATTTGAGTAAAAAATTTTTAATGAGACCCACTTATGTGTCTAGAAAAATAACCATCTTTTTATGGTTGTTTTTGATTTGTCTAAGAGCAGCAGGCTCTTAAGTAATCATATGTAGTTTTATACAGTTTATATGATCTTTAATGAATGGACTTGTTCAGCTTGTTTGGACCATGAGAAAATGTGACCTTTCTAGTTGAATTCAAATCACTCAGAGCTTGACAAAAAAACCGAACCAGCCAACAAACAAAAACATATACACACGTGTGTGAACATACACGCGTATGCGTGCATGTATTGCTATTGTCTCAAACCTAACCTGCCTAGATATTGCTTGGGCAAACATGGTACTCAGGATGGTGGCCCCAGTAAACATGTGTGTCCCAATCGCTGGAACCCATGCCACCAAACATGGCAATGAGGACTCTGTAGGTGTGATCAGGCATCCTGAGACAGAAGATGTCCTGGATTATGCAGCTGGAGGCCAAGCCATGTACTCAGGGTTCTCATAAGTGCAGGAGGCAGACAGGAGGGTCAGAGTGAAGCAGGATGCAAAGGCCCATCCTGGACACCTCTGGCCCTGGCTCCGCAGACAGAGAACCTCAAGAAGCTGGAAAAGATGGGCAGTGGCTTCTCCCTACAGCCTCCAGAAGGAGCATAGACGGAACTACATGATAATAAATCAGTGGCGGTGTCTTAAGCTGCTAAGTTTTTGGTAATTTGTTATAGCATCAATAAGAAACTAGTGCAACATGACATTTAGAAGTTCTAAAACACAGACAGTAAGAAAAAAAATTTCAAGTGGTAGCACACATTTAAAAAAATTTAAAAGTCCCATTGCCAGCTCTCCCAGGCTCCCGAGTGAGCAGATTTTTGGCCCTTATTCTTGTACCCAACTCTGTGAAATACACTGTTCAAAATGTGTGTGTGCATTGAATGTGCTAAAAAGGATGAGGGTTGGGAATCAACCCGAACATGAGGGGTGCTTCTCAGAAAGTGGCTGTGGGCCACCTGCCTCACAATCCACATTGTGTGTTTCTACCAAAGTTCTCCATTTACCAGTTGATGGACATTTGGGCGGTTTTCAGCTTGGGATGGTGTTAATAAATCTGTTTATATTTATTTATTTGCTTGTGGTACTGAGAATTGGACTCAGGGACAGTCTACCACTGAACTCCATCCCCAGCCTTTTTTTACGTTTTGAGAAGGAGCCTCCCTAAGTTGCCCAGGCTGGCTTTGAACTTGTGATTCCCCTGCCTCAGCCTCCCAAATTGCTGGGATTACAGGTGTGTACTTTTGCACCTGGCAATAAAATTGTTTATCATTTGCATAGTTTTTTATTTTTAGTTGTAGATGGACATAATGCCTTTATTTATTTATGTGGTGCTGAGAATTCAACCCCGGGCCTCATGCATGCTAGAGAAGCGCTCCACCACTGAGCCACAACCCAGCCCCACATAGAGGTTTTTGTGTAGCCATGAATTTTCATTTCTCTTGGGTAGCTGCTTGGTGGTTGGGTTTCTGGATCAAATAGTGTTTATTAGTCAGTGTGGTGGTGCATGCCTGTAATCCCAGCAGCTCGGGAAGCTGAGAGGTGGGAGGACTGAAAGTTCAAAGCCAGCCTCAGCAACTTAGTGATGAGGCCCTAAGCAACTCCATGAGACCCTGTCTCTAAGTAAATAAATAAATAAATAAATAAGGGCTTGGGATGTGGCTCAGTGGTTAAGTGCCCTGGGTTCAATACCCAGGTACCAAAAAATAAAAGATTAAATCTTATTTTGGGAGAATGTGACTCATTTACATATGGGTCATATATAAATGGACTGTAATATGTTGCCCCAAATGGACACAGTTTCTTTTTTTTATATAGTATCATCTTTTGTTGATAGGCCTTCATTTTATTCATTTATTTCTATGTGGTGCTGAGAATCGAACCCAGTGCCTCACACATGCTAGGCAAGCGCTCTACCACTGAGCCACAACCCCAGCCCCACCACAGTTTCTTTGTGCTACCTAAAATGTGTCCTGTCTTTTGTAAGAACTGCCATAATCCTACGTGAATGATTGAGGGATGTTCTTTTAGCATTATTGGACATGGGAGTCCAGTGGAGCAAGAGCAACGGAGGTACACGTGGGTCTGAATTTCACATTCATGCGGACCATGCTCAACCACAGCTTTGTCTGCTAGAAGCTGAAGAAGGAAGAGGAAGAATGAGACTGGATAAGGGGGAGGAATTTGGTCTATGGGTTTGAGTTGTGAAACAGTTATCAGAGCCAAAGGCATTTCTAGTAATGGTCAGTTTTCAGGGTTGAATGGTCAGCAGCACTTGGTTAGTAGTTGCTGCCTGATCTTTTGTGCTATATGCCACTCCTTTGGGACCAGTGCTAGCTGTTCTTTCCTCAGTGGAACACTTCACTGTCCTTGGCTTCAAGGCCCTCAGGCAGATTAAGGGAAGGTGCCCCTCAAATGCACCGATCCCCTTTCTGGGAGAAACCGTGGTAGGTCCTGGTGATACAGAAATGTTCTGGCGGCCACTTGAGCCCTAAGAACTCTGATTTTCCTTTGCACCTCTTAGATTCTATCTGGTACTTGGAGATTCCCCAGAGGTGGGCAGGGGAGGTGGAGGCAGGGGACCCCAGCTGGATGCACCCGGCTCGCAAAACCCTGGAATGTGGAAGAATGGAGATGATTTGTGAAATCGGATGATCTGGCTGCGTATCCCAGTTTAGTTCTAGGTTACCGTGATTTCTTGTTTGGTAAGATAGAAATATATCAGGGAGGAAAAAATACTATTTTAAGGGCCAGTTTGCTCTGTGAGTTGGAAGCTAAGGACTGCAGAATTAATATGTTAGGTCAAGGTAAAAAGCTAATTTAGATGGGAATGGGATCTATGGAGTAAATAGGAATTTCTGATTTATCTGAATCTGAAGGTTTGCTTTTGTTTGAGCAAGAAGAGTGGGAGAGACAGTGGCCCCAGCAGACTGAGAGGTTATCCCTCCAAAGGAAGGAGAGGGGCCCTGATGGCTGACTATTTTAAATTATTTCTTATTTCTAAGTGTAATCTTCCTCCAGTAAAGGTCTATTCTTCATGACACCCAGATATTAATGGTACTTTGGGGGTAGATTGGAGAGAAGGCTGGATCCACCCTGGGGATGAACTGGAATAAAGAGAGGGGATATGGTAGCCAGGTGTGATGGCACATGCCTATAATCTCAGCAATTCTGGAGGCTGAGGCAGGAGGATTATAAGTTGAAGGACAGCCTCCGCAATTTAGCAAAACCCTGTCTCACAATAAAAAATAACAAGGGCTGGGGTTGTAGCACAGTGGCAAAGTGCCCATGGATGGGTTCAGTCCCTAGTAGAACCCCAACTCAAAAGAGAGGAGAGGGAGTGATCGGAAGGAACAGAGACCTGGGTTGAAATCAGGATTTAGGACAAAAAGGGACAAGGGATCATTTGAAAGGTTTAAGTAACTTCTAGGGTCTTGGAAATTACTGAGGAAGGTTCTGGGCTTTTGTAGTTCTGTGCAGTTTGATGCCACATTTGTATTTGAATGTTATATGAAAGATGGTGTCCCTACATCTGAGTCATCCCAAGGAGAACTACTGCTTGCCAGGGTAGGGAGACTCAAATGAGAATATATGTGATAGCACTTCATAAACTAAGGAAATACATTGTCCCCAAGATAAAACATCTTTCCTTGCAGATTCTTTAGAGAATTCAGATTCAAATTCAACATTGATCACAAATATGAGGAATAATTATCCTGAAGTCACGAGCTGTATGATTAGGTTTCATTCTTTATGAATTATTCAGTTCAAACTGATAGTTAAAATGGAATTTGCTTGAGATAAAATTTTTTTTAAATGACTGGATGTGACCCAAACATGTCATGAGAAGCCTACAGATATAGGATCCCACAGTAACAACATCAGAGCAATTTAGTAGCAATTTAGCAGAAAGTAGCTTTTGGTCATGCAGTTGTTAGCTGAGACGTGGATAGGCGAGGAAAAGGACATAGTCATGGAGTCCCTCTTGGGGTTGGCGCATGTTGTCTTAATGTTCACCATGTCTGAAGAACCGAGTGGAAATATTCTTTACTCTGGGAGGAGGAAATTGAAAATGGAAATGATTAAATAATTTACTCAAGGTCATAATATGGAAGTGGTTGAGCTGTTAAGTCTTCTCAAGTTCAAGGTCTAACGTTCTTTCCACCCCACCATGCTGCCCCTGGGCTCTGGCGCGCTCAGCTCCTAAGCTGGGTGGTTCAGGTCTCCTTGTCCCAATGTCAAACCAAATCTTAGATTCTTTCTTCTAGACATCTTTTACAGAGAAGTTTCTGCCCAGCCTTTCGGAACGCTGTTGGTGATATGAATGTGAAAAAAAGAATTAAATGTCTTGCATACATTCAGGAGTGAACAGGGTGAAATCCTGAATTTTATTAAGTTTCATTACATGGGACCAACCATGTATATTTTTCTTTCTCTCTCTCTCTCTCTTTTTTTTTTTTTTTTTTTTGGTGAGGTCAATTACAAAAAATGCTGGCAAACTCTTTCCATTTGTGGTTCTTGCATAGAGTGAACACCGATGTTGTGGGACTCTTTTTGTTATTGTTCAGAATTCACCTTAGGGGTTTTCTTAAACTCTGCGTTCTTACTCTCTAGTGGTTTTTAGCTTTCTTTTTTCTTTCCAGGCCGGGCGGATGATGAAGTTTCACTTCTAGGTGTGAGGATTCTCTTTGACACTAGCTTGTCATGAACTTAGAGTATTGTTTCTTCCTTGGTATTTTTTTTTTCAAGTGGCACTCTAGTAAGCGAGAGATTTGTTGTACCCAATGAGTTTAACTGCCACCAGTGGGAGAGTCCATAGAGCTGATCAAATAAATTTAAAAAAATCGGATAGTGGTCTACCTTTTTATTTTTCCCCTTTTGGTAGGGTTTTGGGTCCAGACCTGGGGGCTAGTGATGCTTCTGAGTTGGCCTTTAGGTTGTGAGAGCTGTTCAACCTGGCACACGGTGCTCAGGGTAGAAAAAGTATTTGTCAGGATCATAATTCTCAATTATAGTTGCTGTCATTGCTCTCTCCTGTCAGATAATTGATGAGACCTAAGTCATTTTGAGTTGCAACCACCCACAAAAACCACAGGCATGGTGTTTTACTCTAAACTTGACTTAAACCACTACTTTGTGATGCAAAACTGGTGGAATTTTGGGTACTTTCTGTAAAATCGAAATCTTGATGGGGGTTTTCCAACATTCTAGTTTATTTTAGCAAGTTATCTGTGTGATGTACAAGAGCAAAGAGTTTGCTAATAGATACTTCTGCATTTGGACAGAATACCAGCAGCTTCAAGGTGGCCACCCTGATGGGGTGGAGAATGATTCTTTTTTGGAAAAATGCAGCCACCTGTGAGGCAGTTAGCTATGCAATGTACATGGGCAGAAAGAAGCGTGAGCAGTTCGCTTGGTTCTTATCTCTGCCGCCGAGTTTTCAGTGTTCACAAGGGATTCCTATTCAATACTTTCTAATTTGTAGATTCTCTTGTGAGAGACATTTGAAAAGAAATGTGAATCAGTTTGTGTTGTCCCACATGGAGGAACATGGGAGAATTGTTCTGGAAAGTGTGACTGATAAAATAGTAGAGCTCTATTCTGGAAGGAAGACAGCAATTGGAAGAGCTACGTATTTGACTAAGCCAGGATATCCTCTGATTATTTTGGAGCCAAGTCTTTGGGCAAGTTACCTGTTTGGGGCTCAATTTTTTATCTTTAAAACAAGTTTTGTTCCTGCTGGGTGCAGTGGCACACATCTGTAATCCCAGCAACCTGGGAGGCTCAGGTAGGAGGAGCAAAAGTTTGAGGCCAGCCTCAGCAACTAAGCCAGGTCTTGAGCAACTTAGCGAGACCCTGTCTCTAAAATAGTAAAATGGGCTGGGATTGTGGCACAATGGTAAAGCACTTCAGGGTTCAATCCCCAGTTTTCTCCCTCTTAAAAAATCAAAATTTCTTTTCTGCCATATAGTTAGTAGATCACATTTTATCAAAAGCCTTCTAGTCGAGTCTATCTTTATAGCCTTTCTCATGTAAGGTGTTTTATTGTTGGAAGTCTTCTAACAAACCTTTTGGCAAAAATCCAACTTATTTCTGTATGTTATTATGGTCTATATATCATATATATACATTTTTGGTTCTGAGGCTTGAACTCAGGGGCATTTAGCCATTGAGCCACACCCCCAGCCCTTTTTATTATATTTTGAGCCAGAATCTATTAAGCTGCTGAGGGCCTGGCTAAGTTGCCCAGTGACCTCAAACTTGTGATCCTCTTGACTCAGCCTCCCTCATGCTGGGATGACAGGTGTGTGCCACCACGCCCAGTTCCTGCTCTTAGTATTTTTGAAGGAGTATCTTTTCATCTGTGAAGCTCAGAAGTTTTAACTTATAGACTCCTGATTAAAGTAACTATCAGGAACTTTTAGGCTGTTTCCCATTAATGCTTTATCCAACATATCTATAGAAGTGGATTCAGAAATCAAGAATTGACTTTTTTCAACAGGTTAATTCCTTATCTTATTGAAAAGAGCTTGATAATTTCCCATCAGCATAGGTTAAGCTTTGTTTGGTTTGCTGCTGCAGTGACTGAGTTGCCCATGAGCTTCTGCAAATAAAGTCAGCTTGCTTTATTATTTGTTAGGAACTAGTAATTTAAACAGAGTGAAAGTGTGGGTTTTACTGGAGCAAAATCACGTAGTCCATTTTCAGAAGGTACAACCAAATTTTAAAAATGTCAAATGAAGAACAATGCATAAGGAACATGAATTTGGCAACAACAAAAAAAAAAAACCCATGTGCATGCACAGCTAAGAAAAACTGTACAGGATGGAACATCACTTAGTGCTTTAGGCCCATAGCCAAGAATGGAAGCTTTCCTTGTAGAGGGAGACAGGTTTATAATTTTTACAGGAAACAGGTTTATAATTTTAATTATAAACAGGTTTACAATTTTTAAGAACAGAAATAGAAAAGGGTAAGATACCATAAATGTTCCATGGAATGGAATTTCTAAGACCTGCCGTTTAACCAGTGGTTTTAGAGAAGAAACTTTCCAAAACTTGAAACTCAAACTAGTGTTATGGCAAACTTTTGTTTTTGGTACAGGGAATTGAACCCAGTGGTGCTTCACCACTGAGCCTCATCCCCAGCCCTTTATTATTTTGAGACCAGGCCTCACTAAGTTGCTGAGGCAGGCCTTGAACTTGTGATCCTCCTGCCTCAGCCTCCTGAGTTGCTGGGTTACAGGCGTGAGTCACCGCGCCCACAAGGCAAACTATTAAACAGATGAAGGCAAAATGGCTCTCTTGTATGTTAGCCCCGTACCCCATGTTTGACGCTGGCCTGATGACCCATCTGGGCAGATGACTGAAGGCTGGGAAAGCCGAGAGGGGCTGGAAAGGTGGTGAGGGAGGAGACAGGCAGGACGGTGGTTGCACAGCCAGGCCATAGCCTTCACTTTCAGACCCCGTTTTGGAGGTAAGTCACTCCAGGGGTGGCACCCTGACTCTAAGGGCAGGACCCGCTGCAGGGTGGAGCGACAGTCTAAGTTCAGTGATTTTTTTCCTGCTGAAGCTGGCAAACCGAATGCAGATTTGTATCTTTAGTGACAGGATTTAAATTAAACATGACAAACCTGTGGAAGCTGCCACCTCAACATGTCACTGCAGAACTTCCCAGTGAACTGGTTGGGGCTTGGGAGACAAACCACACACACTGCCACATTGTGTCGGGCAGCAGGAGACATCAAAGAGAGCCCAGGGGGAGAGCAAGTCCTTGCTGGCTCCCGTGCCTGTCCCGGGGTTGAGCATCGAAGCCATTGCGGGTGCAGATAAAAGCGCGTCTGCTTTGGGCTTGTTTTATGAGGGAAGAATCTTGTGGAGATGTGCTACACGGACTGAGACATCTTTTTTTAATTGAATTTAGAAAGTAGAAGCATTGGTTATAAAATGTAGTCATTTAGCTGGAATTCAGTCCTGATCTAGTTCCCAACATGGGGCGGGAAACGTTCTTATTTACCAAACCATAGTGAAAATCAGTGCAGAAACAGCAGCCAGGTGCGCACTGCGTTGAGGACAAGCTTTCCTACATTTGGATATGAGAGTTGACTTTGGGGAAATGTTTTTTTTTCTCCGCTGAAGGACACTGACCAGGGGGTGTGGTCTGAAACCAGCTGTCAGTCATTCTTACACCTGGTGGGTACCAAGTGAAGGGTCCCCAGCAAAAATCCAAAATAAGAGTGAGGGGAGAGAAAGGAGAAAAATAAATAGTAAAGTGGGAATTTCATTAAAATAGAGGAAGGGGCTGGGTGTAGCTCAGTGACAAAGTGCTTGCCTCGGCGGCAAGAGGCCCTGGGCTCGACCCCCTAGTTCTCAGAAAGACAGGAAAGATCCGCAGAGCAGAGGACGGCGATTGAGGGGGGGAAGGAGAGAAGAGGGAAGAACAGTGGATACATCGTTCGTGCAGGCATGGTATCCACGGTGGCTCCTGGCATCCAGTGTATCCACAGGACAGTGATTGAACTAAACTATAAATAAGGGGCTGGGGCTCAGTGGTAGAGCACTTGCCTGGCACATGTGAGGCACTGGGTTTGATTCTCAGCACCACATAAAAATAAATAAATAAAACAAAGATATCGTGTCCATTTACAACTAAGAAACAAATTTTAAAAAAACTAGAAATAACAGAAAGATCAATAGAGAAGGAGAGGGACAGGGCCGGGGACTGAATTAGAGCAATTACATTTCATGCTTTTGTGATTATGTCAAATGTTTCCCAATATTATAAAGAAGAAAAAAATTAAAAAAAAACTCCCCTAGGAAAAGCCTATGAGACAGAACATCCCTGATTTTTGTCATGAACATCAAGGTTCCCATGACAGCCTGGCAGTCGATAACCTAGATGAAAGAAGGAATAGCTATCAAATACTCCCCAATTCTTGTTCCACTGGTTCTCAGTTACTGCTATTTTTTAATATCCAGGTCAGCCTTTTTGAATTATTTTGATAACCAAACCAGGTGTAGTTGAAGTTGACCCTAAAGAAAGTAATTCACAAAGAAATGCCAAATGAAAGCCACCAACTACTGCATACGATTCTGCATCATTTATTAAATACTTTCGTATTTGCATTTACAAACTTGACTCATTTCAGAACTCTGCTTTCAATACATTTTTTTAAAACATTTTTTGCAGAGATTCTCAAGTAAAATGAGACCCATGTACAAAACTAGGCAACGGGTATAAAAGTTTCCTTTCATACTTTCCATCCATCCAGAAAATAAATCACGTGACAAAGAAAGAAAATCAGAACGTGGCTTTCCAGAAGAGTAATATGTCAGTGTTGAATGAATTCTAAGGGGCTAGTTCGTCTTTCATCTTTATGTGGCTGTATACACTTTCAATGACTTTAGGTACTATGGCATGTTGGTTCAGATGAAGGAAAAACACATGCCATTTGGACTAATACTCTAGAAACCATCCATTCCTCATTTCTCTATCGCATAACGTAAGAACTCACCCAGGAGACGACAATGATTGGCCAGCAATGTGCATTTATTCCCAACACTGTGTAAAAAGTTCCCTTTAAAAAAATCATTCCTCACAAGCTACAGCGTCTACACTGGCCTCCTATTTAAAGAAAGTTTAAATGATCAATTTAGAAGCTTAAAGTATTCTTGAAACTAAAGTTGCATTTCTTAAAATGAACGCTGATTTAACAGCTGACAGACCTGGAGCGTTGTCACTATGAGACGGAGGCACTAGCAACGACAAACAGCCTCACCGTAGGATAACTACATGGTACAAAATGCCCGGGGGCCTGAAACTCACTAGTAATATAATTTTGGCAGCAGCATCATTAGATATTTAACCATTTATCACATAGTATTAACACACCAGCTTCAAGGATGTGCACTCCCTTTAGGACACTCGGGAGTTACAAATTTATTGTGATTGCGTAATTCATATTGCACAGTTTTATAAAAAACATAAATACTGGCTATTCTAGTTTTAAATACAAAATACATGTCATATGCTTTTAAATCTATAATCTGGTTCAAGTGCAAATCAGGTGCTTTCTTTAGTCCTTCCAAAAAAGGCATTTTTAATATTTTTGGCACAAATGAAATGTCACCATGCCGTTCAACAAATCTAATTACAATACATATATCCAAACCTTTAGAGTAGCAATCATATACATACAGTATAAAACTGAGTTATTTACAAATATACTGAGCATAAATGTCACCTTAGTGGGTGAATCAGAACTAATTAGCCATACACACGCTAATGATAATTAGAAAAGGTAAATACAGTTCCTCTCTCATTTGCTTATGCTGGTTGCTGTGGGTTGACATTCATGTGAGGCGGATGTCCTAGAAGACCAATTCTTTGTTTCTGCTTCCTTTGTTCTGTCATCTGGAAAGTTAAAAAGTTTCATCATTAGACCCAGACGCTTCCTGTACGTCAAATCATATTCTGAACCATAGATTTACCTCTGTGGTTACGGTTTGCACTGAAACCCACTTTCTACAAATAGTGTACCTCACCATATCACACACACGGCTTCAAAAAGGGCATCTTCCGAGGCAGAGTGGGGAATTCTGTGACCTCGTCATGCAATGTAACAGTCACAGGTACAGCTTGCTCCTTGTTTCACAAAGAAACAAAAAACGGGAAAAGCATAGGATTCTTGATTGTTTCCCAAACCCATTTCCAAATGACTGAAGGGCTCATTGGAAAATGGTGGCTCTGTGCGACGGTGACGACACGCCATACGACCCAGAAAAGCAGGGAGGTCAGAATCCCAGGGGTGGGAGAGAATGCGTCCACACTCTTTGGTGGGTTCCTCTGCCCAGTGGTGCTTGTGGAGTTGGTTAGAGAAAAAAAAAAAAAAAGTGACCCAGTCATCTGGGACGATGGGAAATGTCCTCACAGCTCCCTGAGATCCAGAATGACAAATACTGTCAGGAATGCCCGCCACCAACAGACAGCCAGAGTTATTTAAGGCCAGGAGAGACCACTTCCTAAGCCAGGCTCCAGCGCAAAAGGGCTTACACAACCCAAAGCGAAAGGAGGATTCTACTCTACTGATGAACTGAAGATGTGCTCGTGACGACGGGGCTCGGCTCTCTGAGCAGGTAGGGTGTACTTCTGCATTCAGAGTTTTTCCTTAACCCAGTTGGCTCTAGCTCTGGACTTGAGACTGACGTTTAAGTCAATACAGATAAAAAAGGCTACGTGAAATACATATTAAATTGTATGCAAGTGGCTAAAGGTCCTACTCTGAGCTTTCTGGTTTCCTAAAAGTGGAGAGGAGTGAGGGCAGAGTAGTAGAAAGAATGTAGAGGCTAAGGAACCAGACCTATTTCCTTACAGCTTTTTTTACATTTCCAAGTCTGTTCTTTTATCCATACAAGCAGAATGATCATTCCCATCTCATAGGTGGAGAGCTGGGAGGATGGAGGGAGAAAACCTAGGATAAGCCAAGTGTATGGTGCCTGCCTGTAATCTCAGCTACTTGGAAGGCTGAGGAAGGAGGATTCCAAGTTGGAGGCCAGCCTCAGCAACTAAGCAAGGCCCTAAGTAACTTAGCAAGACCCTGTCTCAAAGTAAGTCCTTCTCTCTTTTGCAGTACTGGGGGTTGAACCCAGGGGTTCTACCAGCCCTTTATATTTTATTTGGAGACAGGGTCTTGCTAAGTTGCTACAAATGGCTGGAACTTGGGATCCTCCTGCCTCAGCTTCCTGTCACTGGAATTACAGGCGTGCACCACCACACCTGACTTAAATCTTGGTTTTCACTTGAACTGATTTTTGGTACAAAATATCCTGAGAGAACATAACTTATCTAGCTTCAGTTTGAAATTGGTTCTTTTTTTCTTTTTAGAACATCAGTTATCATCTCAAGTCATTATTTTTAGGCTTCTGTGAAAATGCCTTCTCTATCCTTGTAAATATTCTTATCTAAATTATAATAGACTATTTCCAAAAGGAAGCTTTCAATAAAAGCTTTTTGTAAGGAACTGAATGAAGATGTTTCAGATGCCTCTGAAGTTTCCTTGGGTGAGGGACAACTCGTGAAGAGAAGTGCCACCCACTGTACTACGTTCAGTGGTTCTGCTGAGGAAGGAGGGCCTTACGTGCACATGGAACACATCGCCATTGAATTAGAGCACCCGCCATTCACTCTGCTCACTGCCTGATCACTCGGACATTTAACTTAGAGTCCCCCCACCCCCACCAACTGTGCCCTAGACAGGTAATCCTGAAGGGAATCCAATAAACCTTAACTGGGATAATCCCTGGCATTCAGATGGATTTAGTAATCCTGGCCCGCTCATTCCCTATAAAAGGTCTTTACTGAAGTTTCTATTTAAAGCTGCTGAGATCTTTTAACCCCAAGCTGGGTATTAAGATTTTTTCTGTCATTTTCCTTTCCATAATTATTGGTACCGGAGATAACCTTTCTGTTATGTATACATATCTTCTTCCCCGGTGTTAAATTGGCCCTCCTTGACTTCTCAATTACTTGGTTATTCTTCTCTTAAATTTATGGCCTTTAAAACATTATGGCCTCCAGCAACAGAGTCTTGAGTTGATGGCCTGAGGTGCTTCTCTGTGCCACTGTCTGCTACCTCATATATGGTCCTGTTCGAGCTTTCTAGGTTTGTCTAAATCATCACCTGCCCCTCCTGTCAAACCTTAAAGCTCCCCCCTGATAAAGGTTAGCGGCTGATTCTTAGGATTACCAGATAATTTCAAGTACCAAGTACATATCTATCCAAGATTGTTTTGTTGCTCTAAAAAAGAAAATTGTGGTTCACACTGAAGTTTAAGAACAATCCCAGAAGCTTTGTTAAAACAGAGACCAAGGGGCGTGCGGAGTTGGATGCAGTAGGTCTGCCGTGGGGCCCATGAATCTGCACTGCTAAGGGTTTCCGAGGGATACAGATATCGCTGGCCTGGGAATATGTTCTGAGAACCACTGTTCTAAAACAGTTTTTAACTAACAATTTTCAAAATTGGCCACAATCACCTATACTTGAAGAAGCTGAAAGAGCCCAGTATTTTAGGGGTACAAATAGCCTTTCTCTCAAATAAAAGATGGCATGGGAGAAAATTCTCTATAGCTAGTGTATACAGTGGGCACACATATTTGCTTGTCTGATCCTGTTTTGATCCACCTTATTAGCCTTTTAGACAAGATGGCATTGAAGTCAGCGCTACTGTCACTGAAGTGACAAGAGAAGGAAGTGGGCGTTGATAAAGTATTTGGCCCTCTTGTCAGTGGTTATCATCCAACAACAACAATAAGGGATGTGAGACAAAATGGCAACGAAAAGCCCCTAAGGACTAAACCTGACCTATAAGCACCCAGCAACACGCTGGCTGCGTAGGCTTCCCCAGCCAGCCGCGCACACGCTCTCACGGCCTCTGGCGTTATTTTCTCAGCTCTGCCTTGTCACACACACACTCACACAAGCTGCACGTATCTCTAGGTCTCACTGTAACAGCACTCTGATCCGTCACCTATGTCAGGGCAAAGGTAACGCCCAAAGTCGATCCCCTGCTTAACGTCACAGGGTACTTTGTCTGGACATCTGAAACAAAGCCATCCATTAAATTCACATCTAATGTAACCACAGTTGAGACTCTAACATCGAAACATCCATTTAGAGTAGTGTGAAAGGTCCCAGGGACAGTACAGGTCAACCCCTCAGAGTTCCCATGTAGCGAGCGTGAACAGTGGAGGAAATGCTGATCTCTGTGTCCATACACGTGAAGAAACCAGCGTGGAATCCTTTGTTCCTCCTTTTCATTCCAGAACCAGAAGCAAAGAATATTGTAGCTGTACAAGTCAGATACAGCCCAACACAGGCTGAGGGCACGAATGTGCCTGGCCTCTTAGTGGCCAAGGCTGGCATAGGAGGAAGGCTTGTCCATGACACTCAAACACCACCACAGTCTGGTTTATAACATTTTTTTTTTTTTTTTACTGGGGATTGAATCAGGGGTGCTTAACCACTTGGCCACATCCCCAGTCTTTTTTCATATTTTATTTAGACACAGGGTCTCGCTAAATTGCTTAGGGCATTGCTAAATTGCCGAGGCTGGCTTTGAACTTGCGATCCTCCTGCCCTCAGCCTCCTGAGCTGCTGGGATTACAGGTGTGTGCCACCAAGTCTGGCTCTATAACAGATCTTAACAGTGTTTGAAAATCTGCTTTCAAGTCACTGTAGGGTCCTTGTTACAATGATTCTAAACAGGAGATAGCATCAGTTAATCTTTACAGTCCTATAAAATCAGTTACGTTCAGAAATGATGAGCCTGAAATACTGAGAAAGGAAACCAAAGTGTCTCTTGAATACACTTATTGATTCAATAGAACCGTGTGGATGACAGCTTTCAGGTGCCGGGAGTGACTCCCTAGTGCAGGCTATGCCCTCTCTACCTGGGCAAGGTCTCTGCCCCAACAACTCCAGTCCTCTCCCTAAGCTCTGTCGCAGGCATTTCCCTGTTGCTTCATCCCAAGAGCAATCTGTTCCGACTTCTGGTGCACACTGCTGAGGCTTAGGTGTGATTCATTGCTGAACTTATTTGTCTCCCAGTCTAGACTGTTAGTTCTGGAAGGCAGAGGCTAGACCTCTCATCTTCATGTACCTGTGCCCCCCACTGCACCTGACCACTCCATGGTTCACAATGTTGGCTGGGGGGAGGATGTGGATTAACCAGAACATTCTGCCATTCCTTGAGCGTGCCATGCATTGTCATGCTTTTGCTCATGCCAGTTCCTTCCTGGGAAGCCCCTTACTGCGTTTCTCTGCCAGCTCAGAAGCCACCTGCTTAAGGCTGTGGAAGCTGAACTCTTCTCCCCAAGCCTCACTGTGGACCCAGGACCTGCTTCTCAACTCCTCACACCACACAGTACTCTTAAAGTCTACTTCTCCATCCTGCTTCATAATCATGGGATCCTAGAGGGCAGACATTGTCTTAGTCCTCTTTCGTGGTCCCAGCACAATATAAGGAACGTAAATGCATTCAGTAAGGTCTGTTCAATACTCCCTTTTGCAACTGGGGGCCATTATTCTAATATTTTCTTTTTTTTTAAATTCTTCCTTAAGCAGTTAATATTGGTAAGATAACCTTCTTGCATGAAAAATGCCAAATGCTGTAACATGCTAACATGATCTGGATTTCCAAGCACTTCTCATATTCCTAGCAATGAGGGGTAACTGTCCTATAGGAAGCGAGACGCATTTTCTAGAAAGAAAGTTAACCCTTCGCTCAGTATCGGCTCTTTTGCATTATGAAGGAAACATGCAAAAAAGAAATATTAAGGTCTTACATTAGTTCTCCTCCTTGGAATAAGGATGTAAGAGAATCACATTTAGTATTCAGAATCTCTTGGGAGGGGAAACTTGAAGATGAGATGCATCATTAATACTTACTTGGCACAGCAATCCTAACCAACCATTCTTGGCGATAACAGAAAAAGTGCAGGACCAACCATGTGTCGACTAACATTCTCCAGGAGCGGGTCCCCCCCAGGTGGAAGGTGAAGACGACCACCACCAAAGAGGTCAGGACCAGAGCCATCGACACTGAAACCACTCTTGTCCCATTATGCTGGTTTGGGGGTCAGAAGCTCTACAAAATATCTAAGTGTTCTGAAGCAGCTTCTGTTTTCCCACATTTTTCTCAGTGAATGGTGTTCTTTCATGGCTGTTTTAGAAAAACATCTATCACAGAGTTTCTTGTTCGTTAATCATTCCTGGGGCTTAATTCAAAAATTTTCCCTTTCGAGGGCAAGCATGCTCACAATTATTTCAGAACCAGGAGCTCTCCAACATATCTGTGCGATTTTTTTTTTTTAAATGCAGAAGAGTTTAAGAAATCTCTGATTTTTAAACATTAAAATTCAAATCTATTCAACATGTTGCTTCTCAAATAAATGCACTAAAGTTTTGTTAGAAATTATATAATGGAAAGAAAACACTCACTATTTCTTTTTGAAGGAAGCAGATCCCTCCCTGCAGAAGAAGCTATGCTGAATTTTTCTGCAATTCTGGGCACCTTAAAACTTAAGCAAATCAATCCTGGTAAAAGCACCGAGGAACGTGTTACTGGCTTTTCATGTTTCTTTGTAGCTTATACTATCTTCTAAGAAAAAAATAGTTCAATTTCAAAATCATTCTGAGGGGAGGGGAGTTCTGAAGAGTGCTTCCAACTTTAAAACAAAAAATTTAAAAAGCACTGGGATTAAGCAGTAAAACCATTCTGGTTCTAACGTCTATAACCAAATTTTGTTTGAGTCAAATCTTGAGTTTAATAGGAACAATTCTATGTTGTATTTAAAACACGCCAAATCTCTACTAGTCTCAGTGGTATAAAATGACAATGAACGTAACCCCAATCCACTGATGCTTATAATGCAACTTCTGAAACATTAGGTTTCTTTACAAAAAAAAACAAAACAAAACAAAAAAACAGAATTTTAACAGTGAACCAGAAAACAGAGTACAGCAACAAAACAAGGCAAATCAAACAAACACACTCAGAACACAAAATCAAGCCCACGCTGGGGGGTCAGGAGCTCCCACCCTGGCACTGTCATGTAAAGTTGGGTAAGTTTCCCAAGAGCCCCCTGTGTTCTTGGGGTGAAATGTTGTCTCTGGTCCTAATTCCTCAGCTCAACTCAATCCTTACTCAAGGTTCACTGGTGTGCAAAGCAGGCAGAGAAGCATCTTCAGAGTCGCCCTTGGCGAGCAATTCAAAACAGATTCTCCTCACCCAAAGGACTGGGAGAGGCTGGAGGGAAGGGCTTGCTTGGCTCTACCACAGCAGACCCCAAAATACAGCAGTTCTGTATGACATTTGAAGAGACTCTCTAGTAAGCTGGAAACATCCAGTTCCTTGTATTAACAGATCTGAGCGATTGAAGAGCATCCAGGTGTGTGGTACTGAGAAATGGTCACGAGTGAGCAAGAACAAACTTGGACTGCTATGGGACTTAGGAGCCAGGACATCTCCACGGCACAGGCGATGGGTGTCGCCAGGCTTTATGGGAGCCTTTATTTAAGTCTGTCCTAGGTCAGTGTAAGTGTCTTTGGGTACCTATTTTAAAACATCTGACCAAACTGAGTTTCTTGAGGCCACAACTATGTCCAGTGGTAGAGGATGAGAAAGAACTCAAGCTTGAGAGGGCTTTAAGAAATTGCCCTGGGGACTGGCGGGGATGGGGGACACAGGCGGCTGCAGCAGATGAAATATTACAAGTCAGTCTGGTCTTGCCCATATTTGTCAAATGTGGCACAGCAGGGTAAACAGGTAATAAGTAATAAGCAAAGTGATCTAGTTAGATCTTGATGAGTCTTATCATAAGTTATTGTTCTTTCTAGGGTGCCACCAAACTCAGGGCTGTAGACAGACTTCATCGGGAAGGCCTCCTTCCTCAATAGTCTTTTTAAAATTTACATCCGAGTACATATGAATGAAAAGAACTTGAGGCCAAATGGTATTTAGGGGCATAATTGGAAATAATTTATTTTCAGAAAGAAATATAACTCAAAGCAGGATTATTAATAAGGCTCTGTAAGCCATCTCCAAGGGCTGATGGTAGACGAGGGCTTCGCCAGTTACATATGCCATCACCTGGGGGCGTACCCTGCAACTTACCTCCAGGGCCAAGTTGCCTGGTATCTACCGCTGGACCCAATTCATCATCTAGTCTATGGAGAAAGCTTTCAGAAACTCCAATAAAATGCTGAACTGTACCTGGCAGCTATAGATATGCTCAGGAGCAAGGTACGGGCCCTGGGCAGAGTGGTGTCCTCTCGCTAGGTAACCACCTGGTGACAGTGTTCAACTTGAGGGGATTGGAAGGGAGAAAATAACACATAGGGTTTGGTATAAATCTTCTCCCAGCACCTTAAAGGGTAAAGCATTTACCATAGGGACAGGGAGCAGGAAGGGCAGTATTTCTGTGGACTCCCACCCTCTGGGAGACCTGAGATTGTGCCTCTGTCACTTTCTATCTTATCCCCAGCACCTGGTCTCAGAGCTGGCGGCTACTTCATAAGCATTTGGCAAATGACTGAACGGAAATAGGCTTTTCCTTGACTATGGTTTATCCCAGGATGGTGAATTTACGTATCTGGGATGAAGGTCTGACAAATCCAAGGGCTAGGCAGCAAAATAAGAGCGAGCTTTTAATCCTCCGTGTCTGCCAAGGGCAGAGCATCAGGCATTGTCTTTGTGCAGCACTGAGGGGAAGTACGCAGGTCAGGTCAGGTAGCACTCTCTCATTCCTTGGTTTTGTTTTTCATATGGAAGCCACGTCCCTGGCAGCACTGAAAGCAATGTGGCCACTGCTACACGCCCGATCGCCCGGTCTTGTGACAAGGCAGGGAGGGCTGGGAGACGGGTGCAGGGTCTGCCTCCGTCCCCCTCTTTTCAGGCTAAGTACTTCAACACCGGAACATTACGACTGCAGAGTTGCCCTCCCAGTTTCGGGGGCATGGGACTGGTGCGTGCGTGCGTGTGTGTGTGTGTGTGTGTGTGTGTGTGTGTGTGTGGCGGGGAGGCGGGTTTTCCCTTCTTTACCTGGTCCTTCAATTCTGACAGCTGGCCAGAAAGATTAGTGACAAGCTTCATGGTCGATTCCAGCTTCTCCTGCAGGTTCCTCAGCTCATTCTGTTCTCCTTCGGAATCACTGCTGACCAAGGACATGGCTCTCATCCTGGGGAACCAATCAAGGTTTCTTTCCTAGAATCCACGGGAAGGAAAAGAAAAAGAGTGGGAGTCACTAGGGGGCAGCGGCTGCTGTACCATGTCACCTGACTACGTGCCGTCTCAGCACCATCTGTCGATTGTGAAATTATGTGCTCTTTTTTTTAACTGTTCAGTAATGATCTTTTAAATTGAACATAATGGACCTCTTAATACTTAGAAGAAGAAGTTGCTTTAACATTGAACATGGGAAAAGTAGGTTTTCAAATTAGAGTCCTGATCTGCAATTTTGAATACTGCCACTGCGGCTCTGGTCTTTTCACGTGACATGGCTGATGAGTTTTGTTTTAAATTGTGGTAAAATGTGCATGGCAAAGTTTAGCCATTTCTTAAGTGTACAGTGCATTCACACTACTGTGCAAGTATCACCAGAACATTTTCTTTCTTTTTTGGGGGGCACCAGGGGTTGAACCAGGGGTGCTCTGCCCCTGGCTCCGCTGCAGTCCTTTTCATATTGAGGCAGGGTCCTGTTAAGTTGCTGAGGCTGACCTCCAACTTGCCCCCTATGCTGTATATTTAAAAAGTATTTATTATACAGGCAAAACTGTTTGCAAACACTCTAGAAATAAAATGGGTTTTAAGGACCACGTGTTCCGGCATTTCGACAGACACATGCAGTACATATGAATGTGCCTGGGTAAGGGGATTGTTGAAGAGGCTGAAAACAGGGCCTGGGGGCTTCCCTATCAGTTCCCCAAGTTCACAGCGATGGACACCACGGGCCTACTGATTTCCTCTTCTTTCCATCCTGATACACTAGATGGGAGCAGTCCACGGAGGGAGGGCGACCATTCAGCTTCCTCCCTACCCCTCTCCATCTCCGAAGCCTCAGCATATCCCTGGGCACAGCATTTCTCACTGCTGGTGAGCAGGATGGGTTTCCTCTCCCCTGACTCACTTCCTCCCGCCCGCTTACGCTTCTCCTCCACAGCTTTCTTCATACCTAGGCTCTATACAGACAGGCAGGCTCCACCACAAGAGCAGCTCAATCAGCCCGAGCCAGAGGAAGACAGCTGACTCATTCCAGATGCATCCGGTGTCCTCCTCACCTGGCCCATTTTGGTCTTGGCAGGCTAAGTTTAATAGACTTTCCAGAAGTAATCACGCTCCTGCACGTGCTCCAAGCACGCACAGTGAACGTGCTATCCTTGCTTTGCGTACACCAGGGGTCAGGAACATTCTTTTGTGCAATAAAAATGTTGACGGTCAATGTTCCTGGCTTTGTGGACCACGTGGTCTCTGTTACAGCTACTCTGCATTGTAGTCCCTGAACAACCACAGACCATATATATAAGTGAATGGTGTGGCTGTGTTCCCCCGAAACTTTATTTACCAGTGTTGATGATGGCAGGCTGGGTTTTGTCTGCCCGTCAGAGTTTGCACACAGAAGGCTTCAACATATTAAAAGTAAACAAAACTAGGTGTGGTGTTACATGTCTATAATCTCAGCAACAGGGAGGCTGAGGCAGGAGGAGCTCAAGTTCAAGGCCAGCCTCATCAACTTAGCGAGGTCCTAAGCAATTGAGCAAGAACCTGTCTCAAAATAAAAGAAAAAAAAAACACAAAGGACTGGGGATGTCGCTCATAGGTTAAACTCCCCTGGGTTCAATCCCCAGTACCAAAAAAATAAATAAAATAAAATAAAAAGTAAAAATAAAAGCCCATGAGAATCAAGTGAGATGGTTAAACAGGGCCATGACCTAAGGCAACCCCACAGGGTAAAAGTCATGTTAGAACTCGCTGGAAAACATTCCGCAGGCACCCACAGCGGCCACACGGCAGCACGTTTACTCCAGGGTGTTTGCTCAAGCGTCTAGCAGGCAGGAACTCACTAGCCTGCCTGCATCACGAGAGCTGGAACCACCTTTGGGAGAACACCGCAGATGTCACCCCAGTTTGTGGAAGGGTGGAGCGACGCGGTCTCCGGCGGGGACCCTTGATGAGGAGTGTGTAAACAGTACCTCTGAGCTGCGTGCAGCGACTCCGAGGGAGAAAAGTGACAACCTCCACCTTCCCAGACCCAGATAACGAACAGATAATGAACAGATGATATTCTGTTCATTCCCCACCACAGAGTATCGTGCAAAGATCATTTGACAAAATAACCCATTTCTAAGACGGCATCTTAAAAACCTTAAGTGTCTCTCCACTGGGAATCAGTTTTCCCCGTGTGGCCATCACTAACTAGATTCGCTGCCCTGGTGTCCGTCCTTCAGACCTACAGCCCCATCTTCCCACCAAGGACACATTCAACACTGGTACAGTTTGGAGGAATGGAGCTGGCTTCTCAGAAGAGCTCGCTCCCCCTGGGCAGGCAGACCCCTGTGGCATGGGGATGGGGAGCAGCCCGCTGATGGGACCAGAAGCCCAGAGCTGCAGGGAGGCCGCAGGAGGCCAACCCGCCATCGGAGGCTCTGGACACCACGGTGGCTGCTACTAGTTTGCAGACTGATCCCAGAGGAGGAGAAGGGACTGCAGAGGGAGACCAAAGTCCTACTTGCACTGTCAAAGGGAGGAGCCCAGAGCTAGGCCATCAACTGGGATGTGACAAAACATACCACCAGGAGGGAGCTTAGAGCTCACCATCCCACCACTGTAAGTAAAGACGTGGAAATCAGAGACTCTGCGAGGGCAAGTGGTTTGCCAGGGGCTGGGGAGGGCAAGGGTAGGTGGTGGCAGGGGACTAGTGCCTCTTCTCCACAGCAGACCCTGAAAATCATCTAGTGTCTACAAACCAGGCTGCTATAACTGAGTATTTTTGGAGGGGGGTATTCGATAGTTACATGAATCCAAATAAGAAGTGTGAACACTGGAAAGGATTTTTAAAAAATAATCGTAACAAACGCAACCAGCACTTCAGGGCCCTCACTGTATCTGATTCCTGCTGAGGATACAGCATCTGTGAGGATCCGGTCCTGCGCCTTGGGCTGCTCAGAATGGAATCGGGGTTCCTGCCATCAGAGTGGATGTCCAGGCAGGAAAGGAGCAGGCGTCGAATGTGCAGAGTGGAGAGTGGTGGCAGAGAGGACCGACCACCTGAAACTGGCTGGCCGAAATCCTCTGTGGGAAAGGCCTGGGCCTGAGGAAGTCCACCGGTGTGACTGGAGCCGGGATGAGAGAGCAGACAGGGCAGGCAGCCCCGACAGTGGCACACATCGCGGAGGGCAGGAAGAGATCCGGTCACCCTGACTGACCACAGGTGGCTGCCACTGCAGCCAGGACGCACCGTAGCTGACTGAGCACGGAGCTGCAGGGGAATCAGCCTCTTCTGGCTGCATCTGCGTAGCGAACCGCAGATTTCCAGAGTCCACATGAAGGACATCTTCAAAAGACTCTAGAAGATCCGTGCACAAGTCTGCCGACAGCTGAAAGCTTAGGGAAGAGTATCTCCTCCTCATTTTAACGACAAGGGACCAGACGGTGACAGACTAAAATGAGAATTGTTCTGTGGCAGGTTCCCACCTGCTTTCACCGTGTATGTGGTTCCCTGACCCAGGAAGGCTTCAGAAAGGTGTTTAAACAAACTGGTGCAAAATGCACAGACTTCCTCCACTTGAGCTGTTCAGGGAACATACACAATTTCTGGGCCCAGCCCAGGCCTGAGAGCATGAGGAAGTACAGCTCGGACAGGCACGGTCCCTGCCCTGAATACACCGGGGTCTAAGATCTGCTGCCAGTCTCAGGAGCGACTGAGTGCCTACAGGTGTGCTGAGGGCAGAGGGGGCCCTGGCACCAGGACTGGCCGCTCCCCTCAATGCTGAAGCAGAGGCACTCAGATCCTGTGCTTTTTAATTTTTTTACTTGATTTGTGCTTTTGTCCATAGGATACCTATGATCCTGGGGCACGAAGGCACTGCCCAAGAACACATAAAAGCACATGCAGAGAGAACACATCTTTCAGAGCGTCCATTTTTTTAGTTGATGGCAAATGATTGAACATACTTTTATATTCCACTCAAAAAAAAAAAAAAAAAAATGCCAGGAAGTAGAACATGCAACTGAATCCAGTTTAAAATCCACACCCTCACAGAGAGGCTGTGCTTGCTGCAGGCCACCGTGGGCCAGGTACTGGGGACAAACCTCTCCCCTCCATTTCCCAGCGCACCTGCAGTGCAAAGGTAGGAAAGGGGTGTCCTGGTGTGGTTGTTCACCAGCTGCAGGCGCCTCTCCACTGCTTCCTTCGCTGTCTCCTCATGAAGAGGGGGTGGGAGGGACCGCTCCAGTATCCCAGCCCACACCAAACAAACCCAACTGCGGGGAATTCGCACGCTGGGCTGCACACATAGAAGCGAGTACATCCCTAGACTGCAGATCCTGGATGCTGCCAGTATTTTAATTAAACAAATATTCTGGACCATTGAGCCAAATTTCAAATTACCAAACAGTAGCCAGTAGTTAAATTAATTAGCAATTCTAGCCAAACTGTTCTCTCCCTTTCCAGCTGGTTTTGTATCCTGCTCAGGAGAATTTCCAGTGTGGTCTGAGGCTCCTCACCGATCTGATCCACCTGAGCACAGAGGGTCTAAATCTCACAATGAAAACGTTCAGACTCTCCCAGTGTCTCGCACAAGAGCCCAGAGAACCTCTGAATCCAGCGCCTTTCTACTCAGCCAGACTTTCAATGTGCTGAGCTTCTGGGCTCCATCTCTCCAGCCGGCACGTTGCAGAACCCCACATCTCACTGTCCTGGCTCCTACTGCATTTTCGGAAAGCCCTGTTCAACTAACACTCTGCTTACACAGGAATTCGCCTTGGGGCGAGTGGGTGTGGCTGGAGGGCTGGGAGAGGGTCTGTGTGTGGCAGATGCCACTCTGGTCTCCAAGGTCGCGGCTTCCCTCCCTCTCCTTGCTGCTGGCACCTCACAGGCCAGTGAGGCAGCCCTGTCTGCAGGTCCTCCTGGTCCAACCAGGGAAGTTCCTGTCACTGCTTCTTCTGTCAGAGCAGACTGACTGACTGAAGCCACAGCCGGAAGGAGGCTGACCACAGCGCTGGGTTCTGGTTAGTTCTTTTCTAGGTAAAGTTGGAAAAGTCCCTGCACAGGCACACCCTGAAGTTTTGGATGTGGGGGCGGCGCTGACCAGCCTCTTGAAATGTCCTTGACTGGAAGGGGGAGGGTGTTGGAGAGGAGGGAGGAGGCTGGACTGTGTGAGGCAAACATTTTGTTTGCCATTCTGAGAAGCAGGTTTTTTTTTGTTTCCTTCGCAGTTTCAACTGAAGAGGCCATTCTAAGAAAGACTCCTGAGAATCCATCACCTCCACAACAAATTCCACCAGGTAGAGCACCTGCTACCAGCTGGACAAGGGGCCATTAGTTGTTGTGCACTTTGTTCTTTGATAGCCAGATGAGAGAACGAGGTTTTTAGGTGGTGGGGCGGAGGAGCTTGATGGGTTTTTTAAAAGGGTCATGGGAAGAAGGTGGTTTCTAGGAAAAGGGAGCAGTTGTTCCTTTACTCCTGAGAAGCCCCTCTGGGGAGATTCTAGAGGAAAGACTGTCTTTTCAACTGAGGTGACAGCTGCATTTCTATGGAAATAGGCTCGGTCTTCCCGTGTATACACACCCTCGAGGATCCCTGGAGAGGGGAGAGATGGGGGCTGAAGACGGTGATGAACTTAGCAAAAGCAGGAATACAGGACACTTGGTACATTTTGAGCCCCTGTGGCGAGTTAGGGTTATTATTTCCATTGAAGAAAAAAAAAAAAAAAAAAAAAACTACTGGTTGGAGCTCATTTTTCTAAGATCACAGCGAAAGAAAAAACAGAAAGAGCCACAATCTGCCACTCTCAGTAACAAACTAGGGGTGATCGCTATGCTTGGTGAAAAAAATTTATCCATGAAAAAACAGATCCCAACTCTGAGCACAGCAGGATGGTGGGTGCCAGAGGAGGCGAAGCGTGGCAAGGGCTGAACAGGAGCACAGAGGACTCGTCTGTGTGGTGCTCTGATGGAGAATGCGCGTCCTTGCACATCTGTCTACACCTGTACAAAGGACAGCGCCAGGAGTGAGGCCTAATGGAAGCCAAGGATTTACGGGGCGTGTCATCCCAGAGACCCCTGGGCTGGGCGGGGGGCTGCAGGCTGGAAGTCAGCCTCAGCGGCTCAGCCAGACCCTGTCTCAAAATAAAACGGCTGGGGTACAGCTCGGTGGTCGAACGCGCCGGGTTCAGTCCTCAGTACCAGACTGAGTCCGAGGGGCGGTTCCCCCACTTGTGTACGGGACGGCGAAGGGGTCAGCGCGTTCAGCTCACCGTTTCTTTTTTCTTTTTGAAAGAGATCACTAGCTACTGCAGTGGGATCAAATGGCTGTGTCCCATAACCTGGAAAGCAATGTGCAAAAGCATCCACCAATAATGTCCCCTCCCAGGGTCACAAAGCCAGAGGCGAGGCAGCACTGTAAGCCAGGTGCTAGCTCGGCCTCAGCGCGCCTCTTCTTGTGCAGTTTCTTTCTCTGGGTTTCAGAGACACCGATTTCTACTTTACCCACTAAGCCCCAGGAAGGTTGTGCAGGGTGCTCGCAAGTTGAGGCGTCCGTTCGGTTCTGTTTTGAGCTCTGAGTGACATTATCAAAACAGGCCACATTACATAATCTTCAGCTGGACTGTAATGACCAATCACCCTTCCAGGCTCAGTTAATAGCTGTTCTTGGATGATAGAGAATAACAAAGATGGGCTCCTGCCAGCAGGGAGAGCCGCTCCCACTTCTGACGAAATCCCCAGAAGAGCCAGCTGCAAAATCATTCTTTGAAGTCATTCTGGGGCCACAGGTGCACTGTTCCCTGGGCATCTGTGGGGACTGTGAGAAAGCAGGGCTTGCCACCTTGAGTGGCACAGCTGGGTCCTGGGTACCTGGGGCTGTCCTATGAGGAACCCAGAAGTGGCAGAGGACAGAAGGGTGGAAGGCAGGGCCGGCCAGTTGGAGATGCCTAAAAACAACCTGGCTGACTCGCCCTCCTCCCCAGTCAGCGTCCCAGCTGGCCCAGGAGATTGTGCTTATGCAACTTCCTGGCCTTCTCAATTAACTAAGAAAGTTACCAGAACATTCTCGGTGGTTATATATGGGGATTTTAGCAATTTTCATTGGTTTTCCTCTATGCTTTTCTGGTTTCCATTAGTTTCTAATTTTGCTGTTATCAATTTGATAAAAATATTGTCTTTAAGCCTACCCAGACAGCTTTCCGAAGTTCTTCACTATTATTTCAGGGGAGAGCACTTAGGTTTATCTTCGAACGTGCACAAAGATAAGCAGCCACGAGCCTCGCTAATGAGCTATTTGACAGGCCACAGGGCTCCAGCTGAGCCTTTCATCTGATGGGTTCACAGACGGACAGCTCAGGACTGAAACGGCTTACTCAAGGTCAGACCTCCTGGACACACTGAGAAGGAAGTGCTCACAAGGTGTGCTCTTGGTCACCGTCCACAAGACTTCCTGAGGAATCAAAGCAGCTGGCCGCTGCCCGAGAGTGGTTTGGAGAGTGGGGCCACGCAGTACCCTCTCCTGAGGGTGACAGATCGTCTGCCAGGGACCACGTCTCCAAATTCTGCATCTTCTCCAAATCCCCCATTTCCTAACCTGCCCTGTGCATTCTGACCCCAAATATTTACTATATCACCCAAGTCTACCCTCCTTCTGGATACCTTGCTCCCGTTACAGACCGCGAGACCCTCTTTTCTATTTCAGGAATTCCCAACTGGATTTTGAAAGTTGCATCATGGAATTCAGAGCTACAACTGGGACTACGGCCTCTCTGGTTCGGCTTCCTCACCGGACAAATGGAAACACGAAGGCGCTGAAGACAGAAAGGTGAAGGCACAAGTCTCGTGCACCTGCACAGCCTCGGAATGCACATGACTGAGGTCTGTCTTCACGCTCACATCCCCTGGGGCGTGTCGGAGGCCTCGTGTCAAAGAGAACTTGGGAAAGACAGTCAAATCCACAACATTTTCCCAGGGGAGGTATTTTTACAGCTGCATCCCTCTCAGTAGCAGATGACCCTGTGGTCTAGCTCTGTCAAAGTCAGTGTGTAGGACAAACAGGACATGCAGGAATCCAAGGGGCAAGTCGGGCAACCCTGAGTTTGCAGTAGAGGAAGTTTCAAAGTATGGAGGTTAAAAAAAATGCAATTGTAGAGTTTATCAAGCCTGCCAAGTTGAGGAAAGTGTGTGTGCATGCAAACATCTATATACGTATGCAGGCGTGTCCGGACACATTCCCACTTATATCCTTGGGCAAATTAATCAGTGGGGAGAAACCGATTCCTCTCCACTGACGGATCTAGCCCTTGCTGTGCACAGCCCCAGACTCTGTCCAGTCTCCTGCACTAGACTGTGCGCTCTGCTCCTCTCACCGTCACCGGCCACCGTGCACACCTCTCCACACACGTTAGTACGTCAGTGCCTGGGAGCTGGGCTCAGATGGTAAGTGCTCCAGGATGAAAAGAGAGGTGCTCATGGAGGCTGGAGGGCGAGGGCGACTGCATCCCCTCTGGACTAGAGAGGGATGGACGTGTTACGAGGCTGGGTGGGGACAGTTAAGCTCAGCAACTGCTCTGTGCAGCTGCCACCAACAGGAACCCCAGCTCAAGTGCAGAGGGTGGGGCGAGAGCCTGGCTGGTGGGAAGCAGGTCCCAGGATGCTGACAGGCTCTTTCCAGCCTCCGCAGAGCTGGTGCCAAGTCCCGCTCCACTTCTCTCTCCTGCGAAGGTCCTGAGCCGCCGTGGTGTCGGCTGACTTGAGGCCTTCTGGGAATCACATTCACAGAGCAGCACAGGCTGTATCCCACCATGGCTCAGGGCTCTGGGAGCCCAGGTGACACCTCAGCTGAGGCTCGGGGCCTCCCTGTGAGTAAGGACGCTGTTGACAGAGCCAGCCAGAACTCATCAAGACACTCACGTCCTCCTGGCATCTCACCGGGATTCTAGAGTAAAAGCCCAAACCCCTTACTGTAATTCGCAAGAAGCAAAGGTGTCGGCGTCACGTTACCAACTGCCAGGACCTGCCTCCCCGACAAAGCAGAGAGGAGGTGCAACTGGGGCGCAGGAAGGTTGGGAGAGCGAGGCGCGCGCCCTGCTGGGCTCGCCCTGCCCTCCCCTGCACCCTGCACCCCTCGGGATGGCCGTGCCAAGCTTCATGTTCCCTTCCTTACAGTGGCCACCACTGTCACGGACCCTTCCTCTCCGCCGTCCAGGGCCTCGCTCCCATCTGATTACCATCCAGGAACTCAGTCTCTTTTCCCTCCAGTGGGTCACCTAGACTACCCCTGGCAGCGAGGCCATGTCCCCACCTTGCAGAGTGCCAGCCTGCAGATTTTTACAGCACTAGGCTCCCTCTAGGGTCAAGAAAAGGGCACGACTTTGGCCAGTTCTGCTTTCAAACAGAAGGGAGTGACGTGTAGGCGTTCAGTTCCCACTTTGCTCTTTTGCCCTTGTCAAAAGCTGCCTCCTCTGAGCTTGCTTCTCGGGTCTTATCAAACGGACAAACGCAGCACCAGGGCCAGCTGCCCAATGCATCCTCATAGATGTTCAGTGGCACTTAATTCGCTAAAAGAACTTAGTTGCTTGGAAAATTGTCCCAGAAGATGTTTTCAGGCAGACTCTCATGTTGCTCTCCTCGTGCCAACTGCACCAGGCTTTTAGGAAAGTTCTTTTCCAGGAATGCTGGCTCCTTCCTGCCGTGCCCAAGCACCCAACGACCCGAGAAAGGATGGAGTGGGGAACCGTCTGCCACGGTGAGAAAGAGTCAGCACCGGGATTAAAGGATGATGGGCCAGACGCGCTGTTTAATGACTAGGGAGTTGCGCTCACGGGGATGAGTCACCTGGGCGTGGAGCTCGGCTGGCTGTGGTTCTGGTGAGTCGTCCTTCCCTGGGACTCAGACACCACACTGCCCTCCAGCTCTGGCCACCAGAGGACACATATTCCCTGTCTCGAGTTTAAGTGAGGGCAGTGGAGCTGACCATAATTGAACAAGTCAAAATTCCCGTATGTTCTAGATCCATCTGTGGCAAGAGCCCCACGCTCCCCTTTCCCTACTCCCGCACTCAATAGCTCGATGGTCCCTGAGGAGCTGTGCAGGGGAGCAGATCTGAGAATGAAACCTGTCCAACCAGAAGCGCCTGTCTCGTCCTGCTGTTGATGGGCCAGCCAGCCAGCATCCCCAGGAGATCCTCTTTCCCACCCTCCTCCCTATCCCCGCCGGGCCTTTTCTGCCACTTGCAGACACTTCAGCCCTGAGAGTGGGGAGCCTGGGAGTTAGAACAGTCCGGGTCAGAAAAACAGGCAGCCAGGCAACCAATGCCGCACGCTGTCGACACCAAGGTGCTGTGAGCAGGCACAGGGGTGATCCCATCCTAGGTACATGGGGATACGTGCGTCTGCACAGCCCAGGACCGAGTTCTGACTCAGCAGCTGTGCTCCAGCTGTGTGACCCTGGAGAAACTGCTCGGTCAATCTTCCTGAACCTGAGATTCCGCTCTGTAAAATGGCCACAGTGCTACCTACTACGTCAAGGGGAGGATTAAACAAGATCTCACATTATCTATTTTGTAAATGGTGATTAAAGATGACCTGTTACTGGCTGGGAACATAGTGCAGTGGTAGAGTACTTGCCAAGTATGCACTAGGCGCTTGATCCCCAGCACTGCAAAACACAAAAGCAAAGCCCTGTCATCTGTCATTATCCAGCCAGCCCTAGCGGTGGCAAAGCAGAGCCCGCTCTGCCAGCAGCCGCAGGGGTCCCAGCCACTCGCGGTGAGGCAGCTTCTCCCCAGTTGTCTTATTGCTCTCATTCCTGGTGAATGAACACGCTCTCCTGGACAGCAGTAGCCAGAGCAGCCCAAGATACCAGCAGAGGACAATACTCTGTCACTTTATCTCTAAATGCAGTCTCTCAAAATCATAGCTGAAAGAATAAGACGTGTAACCGAGGGAGAAATCCAGGATACAGAAGTGAAATCGACGGAAGCCTCCTTTTCCACTCATTGTTTGCTCTACTTTTGCCACTTTCTTTAATTCAGGCTCCAGCATTTGACTTAGTAGAAAAAGGTGCTGTTCCCTCTTTGCTGTGAATCATGTTCCATCTCTTCCCTATAAAACACCCATTTGTGCAGAATTTCAACACTCTTGGGCAAAATACTCATAATGCATTTCCCATTCAATAGCACGGCCTTCCAAACGACCATCTACGGACTGACCAACACGAATCCTGTTTCGCTGGCACAACAGGGGCTAAAATGATAGGAAAAAAGGGTGTGTGGCAGGGAAAGTGTATTGACTGAAATAAGCCACAAGCCAAACTCTGCAACAGCATCAAAAGCCACCCTCCCCTGTGGAAAGGGAACTTGGCTGCCTCCTCTTGTGCTGCACTGCAGGGTCATGTGAGGTCACCCCAGAGGCGCTCTCCTCCTGACTGGTGCTGTGAGGAACAGCAGAGGAGCATGAGCTTGCCCGGCCTTGGAGTCACAGCAGCACCGGCCGCCAAGCGCTGGAGCCAAGGGACCGGTCTACCAGTGAACCAGGTGTGACCTCACAACACACCCTAGAACTCGGAGACCACTTCTCCAATCAGGTGCAGCCCTGATTCCCAGCAGGGAAAGCACAGGGAGACCACCAGCCACGGGGACAGAATCCACGGGTATCCTTATTGGGGTCAAAGGGGAAAGTGACACCATGTCCTGCCTCACAGCTCAAGGACAGTTAGAAGAAGACACAGGGATTTTCATGGGAGCAGGTTCTGAGAGACGGATGTCCACTCTGATCTCTCTGAGCAACAATCGTGCCAGCGGCCAAGGTGTCTCACATAGTCCTGGAACTACAGGAAAAGAAATTTCCGGTACCCAGGACCTCTTCTGTCACCCGCGGCCCTCTGCTTCCTGGATGCCGCACTCTGAGCTTGTTCATTAGCTGTTGTCCTGTCCCCTCCCTCCATGAGTGACCACCGCCTGCCAGGTTCCACCGGTTCCTCTCATTGCCACCCTCCACAGATGTGTGAGGAGAGATCAACCTGGACTTGCAGCCAGGAAGCTTAGTCAGCACTGTCCCCTGACTAGGGAGGGCGATCCATGGGACCCAGCCGGCCCGTCTGCTTCTACACACTCAGACAGCGAGCAAAGGAGGAAGTGCACCTTGGGGCCTGGGTCCAGGCCGGGAGGCCCGACGCTCAGCACAAAGCATCCTCTTCACCCCTTCGTTCAACTCTCTGCTCCTGCAGCCAGCTGGTTCCTGGAACCCATCTCAACGCAGCGCCCTCGGCAGATTCTACCAGCTGGACGAAACCTATCTGCCGATCCTGATGTTGCCATCTGCAGGGTTCTGTTCTCAGGGCACTGGGGAGCCCCCAGCGTGACTGCCCAGGCCTTTGCACTGGGTGCTGCTGCTGGCCTCTGGCACTGTCATTTTGCAGGAGGCTCTGGAGGAACTGAACTTTCCTGCTTTTCACCATTAGGTAAGGGGTGGCTTTCCTGAGGGCCACATACCCCAAAAGAACCTGTCTCAATGATTTCTTTTGGAACGTGAGGTCAGCAGAAGGTCGGCAACCACGTCCCCCAACCCCAGCCTACTTCTCTTTCCTCTGCTGACAGTGTTGGTAGCTGCCCTTTCTCCCTTCTCCTGGCAGCCTCGGGGGTTGGCTTCAAGAACAGATCACCTGATTTTTTCCTCCCAGGACCAGTGCAGAGCAGGCACACTTCCTCAGAAAGTGGCTCCTCGGGGTGTGACTGAGTCAGGTCCACCAGGAAGCATGTAGCCTGCTGCACTGCAGCTCTGAGGGGCCTGGGGCTCCAACCCCGCAAACAGTTCAGCTGAGCACCCCCAGCTCCTACCTGATTTGTCTAATGCCCTTTGGGGTTCACGTGGCGTTGAGATCAGACACCACTGAAATCAGGGCTGCCCCAAGAGGCACTTCCTGTCAGCTGGTGGTTCCAAGACCGACTGCACCATCGCTCAGTGCACTAAACACCTTTGACGTTCACTGTTAAGAACGCTTTGATGCCGCAGATTCTGAGGCTTCCTGACAAGACGTCTTACACAATCAAAGAACGGTGCGCGCAGGGCAGCACTCCCGAGACCTGGAGCCTCAGCATCCTGTGCAGAGGGCCCTGATGGCAGTGGCAGGCAGGGCCACTTTGGCTCTTGATCCTCATCAGGTGACTGCTCACAAGATTCATTGAGTCTGCACCAGTGAGGCAGAAGACCACAAGGGCACGAGCTTCCTGTGACCGTAAAGTAAGGTGATTAACAGAAGACATCAGCACTGGCCCTGGAGAGTTTACTTTTTTTTGGTACCAGGGACTGAACCTGGGGAGCTCTACCACCGAGCCACACCCCCAGCCCATTTTACTTTGAGACAGGGTCTTACTAAATTGTTTAGGGCCTCACTAACTTGCTGAGACTGGCCTTGAGCTCGTGATCCTCCTCCCTCAGCCGCCTGAGCTGCTGGGATTACAGGTGTGTGTCGCCACACCCGGCTCTGGAGAGATTTTTACACAGGGCACGTTCAGACACTGGAGAGAGAAGGCGACAGAGCCAGGAGAGAAAAGGGACGTGTGACGAGGGTGAGGAGAGTGGGTCCTTTTCTACACAGGTGCACAGGCTGGTGTTGGCACACGGGCTGAGGACGCGGTTCCATTTGCCAGTGTCACCAAGTGGAGGAGGAGAAAGCACCTGAGGACATCTCTGAGAAAGTCGCCTGTGGGCGCAGCACGGGCTCCCCTCTGTACTCCCAGCGTCCCGACACTCCCTCCCAGCTGCTTCCCACAACACGGTCATGGAGGGTCCTTTCTGAAACCTGGCTCAGCACCTTCAGGGCAGTTAAGACTCATATCACTTACCCACTGCCTGGCTGTCATCTGCAAAAGGAGACACGCCATTATCCTCGTTCTTGGGCCTCTCTTTCTCCCCCTTCCTCCTCTCTGCTCGTTCTTTCCCCCTTCCCTTCAGTCTCTAGTCTCTCACCACCTCTCTTTTCAGTCATCTTTGCTGTGAACCCTCGTCCATTTCTCCTTGATCCCAAAGTCCTCTGCTCCTCACTGCCCACTTAAGGTAATCTGAACAACCGGATGTGACGTGGGAAGCAGAAGAACCACGCACATGAAGTAGCTGGATGCAGGTGCAGGATGAGGGATGCTTCTCTTCAGCTTCTAGGCTGGGTGGTCATCTCCTAAACCCGTGCCCGTCTTGCCTCTTCTGTGGGCACTGGAGCCCTCTGGGAGGTGGGTGGAAATGGCAAGGTCCTGGCACTGACTGCTGAGTCACCATGGGGATTTTAATCAGATCTCAGGTGACTCCTGTGTGCACTCAAGCCTCTGAAGCAAGGAACTGGACCCCGAGGACCTCAAAGTGCAGGCAACACAAGACCCTCGCACTCTGGGGCACCCCCACATAGCTCTCCAGAACCTGAGGGCTTGGGAAAATACTGTCACGTGACTGCTGTCCTGCTGGCAGTAAGACAGAAACACCAGCGATGCTTGCAACGCAGCTGCGTGGAGCATCTTTATAAGACGAGCTTTAAAGTGCATGGTACACGAGAAGCTCAGCTCCGGGGAGCTTCCTGCTATCGCGCAGAGCGCTCCAGTCCTTGGGAATGGGAAGGAGGGCAGTGGGGCCAGTGGGAGTCAGCGCATGGCTCTGCTGCCTCACTTCGCCACACGCCCCTGCACATTTTAATGACTTTGGAAAGCACAGGTCTGAAAGGACAGCTGGCCGGGGACCCCCACAGTGCGCATCTGGTGCCCCCACAAAGCCCTGCGGAGAAGAGCTCTCAAACCCTGCAGCAGCCGCCCTCTTGCTGGGATGCAGCGGTCCACGTCCCATCAGCAAGAAGGCTGAGCTGGGACTCTGACCCCTCCACCCTGGAATCCCTGCCCAGAGAAGAGCAGCGTGTCCCCCAGAAGGCTGAGCCCACACTAGCCACCCATGCCCAACTACACCGAGTGGGTGTTTGCTTTAAGGACAGAGGTGCACTAACAGCTGGAGAGGTGGGCCTGACCCAGGCTACCACCCCGGCCCCACTCAGGTGGTCCTGTGCTGGTGTCTCAGCCTCGGCGTCTCCTTGGATGCAGGCTGAGAGCCACCCTCCACGAGAGCATTCACAGAACGCTCAGCTGCCTGGGTGAGAAGGGCTCAGTCCGCAGCAGCTGTGAGCCTTCCGCTGTGTCGCTCGCCCTCGGGCTGCACGCCCAGGCCAGTGGGCCCAAGCCCGCCCTGCCTCCACACGCCACTCACCTTGATCATCTCTGCCACGTAGCTCTCGGGCCCAGTGTACTCGGTGGAGTCCTTCACCTTGACCAGGACGATGAAGCACAGGTAGTGCCACATGTTGTGCTCTTCCTTGATGTGCTCCTCAAAGGTGACTGTCTTGTTGTCAAACTTGTCCCTCTCCAGGCCTGGAAGAGATGCAGGAAACCCGCTGAGCGGCCTTGAGAAATCCGTGGTCTCGCACCACCCTTTATAAAGAGGTGGACTCTGCTGACCTGGTAACTGCGTCGCTTCAGGGCGGGAGAACCCAGGCGCTGAGTCTGACCCGCTGGGTTTGAACCCCACCTCTGATGCTTACTCTCTTCAGTGGGACCTGTTGCTTTGTCAGCAGAGGGGAGACTACCCTCAGGGTTCCAGAGGTGTCCCAGTTGAATGGGCACATGGGTGAGGTGCTCCTGCCTGGGCAGGCAACCAGGTAAAGACTGAGACAACACGTTACAAGATTGTGGAGGCCAGGCACAGTGGCACACGCCTGCAATCCCAGTGAGTCAGGAGGCTGAGGATTGCAAGTTCAAGACCAGCCTTAGCAACTTAGCGAGCCCCTGTCTCAGAAATAAGAAGTAAAAGGACGGGGAAGTGGCTCAGTGGTAGAGCACTGAGAGGTTCAGTCCCCAGTACCAAAACAAACAAACCCCAAGCCCCTAATATGTAGAAGGAATAAGGAAACCATCCTTCAGCCACCATTACAATAATAGATTCAGACAGGAATCAGCCATGATGCTAAAACTAGCGGTTGAGAGTTTCCTAGAGGATATTTACAAGTGTCAAAGTATCTCCCCGTAAAGATGAGCTTCAGAGTGGGGAGAACCCAGCAGTTACCACATTAACCAAGTGATCAAAGTGAACACCACCAGTTATGAGATGAATCCGTGTCATGTGTCCCCCGCATGACACACTGACAAGAACACATCTTTGATATTCCTGTAAAAAATGTGTAACTTTGACTCCACCATCAGGAAACACTAGAGAGACCCAACTCAAGGGGCAAAATAAACTATATTCTTCAAAAAATGCCAGGGAAGGCACAAGGAAACATGGCGACACATGCGACCCAGGACCTGGGATTGGCAGGGGCCCTACTGGAAAGAAGGGTGAAATCTGAAGAGGGTCTACCGGTTAGACAATAGTTTTAAGTCTGTCTTGATTTCCCTGTTTTGGTCATTATATTGTAGATATGAGAATGTTCTAGTCGTTAGGAAATATATAACTGAGACATTTGGGAATAAGAGGACGTGACAGCCACAGACACTCACATGGTTCAGAAGAAGAGCAAACAAGGAACAATAAGATCTGGAGAGTCTGGGTGAAGAGTATTTAGAAATTCTTTGTACCAGTCTTATGACTTTTCCATAACAAATTATGTCAAAAAGAAGAGCTTTAAAAAGGTTTTAAGTGGGAAAAGAAAAAACAAGAATTTTTTTTTCTAAAGTCTTTTAAAAGGAAATTTAAATCTTTAAAAGGGAATGCTCATTTTTTTTTTTTTTTTTTTTTAGTACCTATACCAGGGAGAAATGTATGTATTTTATAACTATACTATGAATAATCCTGAAATGATTCTCAGTTCCTATATTTTATAGGATTAGTTTTCATTTGCATACATTTTCCGGTAGTTATACTGAAAACGGTTTCTTCAGTAGCCTGAGCACCTCTGCATGCAGCAGCCCGCTACCTGGCCTCGGCGCTAGCGCTCTCCCACCCTCAGTAACGCAGAGCAGCACACGCGACTGCACTGCCTCACTGCAGCTCAGCGACTGCACCCTGCGTCAGGGGCAGATGCTTAATCTGAGCCCAGGTCTGGGGCCTGAGCCCTGAACTTCTCCACCTAGACCTGGAGGGGATGCAAGGTCTGCGTTCTAGTTCACCTATGATGGAACGCTCCGGCAGCCCGACCACGGCAGAGCCCCACTCCCTGGGGACACAGCCAGTGTCCTGCAGAACACCGGCCCAGCCCGCCACACTCTCCACGTCCCCATCTGCATCCACCTGGCTGTCCAGAGCCCAGGAGACCACTCACCACAGATGAAGCATGTGGTCTTTAAGATCTCTTCCTTCTTCTGCTTCTCACTCCTCAAGTCAGCAAAGGTGTCAATGATGACCCCAAAAATGAGGTTCAGGACAATGATGATGACCATGAAGAAGAACAGGAGGTCATAGATCACTCTTGCAGCAAAGAGAGGTTCCTGGAGAGGAGAGACCTGGCATCAGCACTTCCCTCGCTATCCCCTGCAGGGCTTGGGGCCAGGGCCAACTGGACCAGTGTCCACTTGAGCAGAAGTTAAACTGGGCATCAAACTTTGAAACCCAGAACTGTCTCTTTTCATACCCTGGGTCTACACCGTGAATTCTCCAAGTGTTGTCTGGTACACCCAGGAGGGTCCTGGGAATGGGCTGTGGGAGGCCAGACCCAAGCCTGAAGGAGGCGACCATTCGTCCTAGGGAACGCGCAACATGGTGGCCCTGCAGGAGAGGCGGGGGAGGGGCCTTGCCTAGCTACTTCCGCACAGCTGCTCCGCCCCTCCCCGCTCTTCCTCCAGGCCTTCAGTTCACACCACCGCCTGCCCCACGCGCCCCCTGCCCTTCCTTCCCCTCGGGATCCACCTACCTCTTTGGATGGCTTCCTCAGCACGTCTCCTACTCCGCCCCCACTTCGCAGCCCGTGGCTCAGCACAGTGACGATGCACATCAGCAGCGTCTCGCACGTGTGCTCCTTATCCTGCTCCGTCTCCTCCACGGGGACCAGCTCTGTCAGCGGGGCAAGTCATGACAGTGAAAACGTGAGGGGCACGGCGGTACTGTGATTCTGAAATGACGCTTCTGAACCAGATTAAGGAATCAAGAGTCGAAGGCTTTGCAAAGGGGCCATGGCCGGTCTCACCACTTAACCCCCTGCTACCTTCTCAAGCCAGGTCAAGATGTCCTGCCTATGAACAGAGAAGTCGCTGGAGGTCTGCTGAGTTGCCTACCACTCCCAGTTACAGGCATCTTGCTGCTCAGTTGAGGGGCCTGTCACAGGACCCAGGTTGCTCACTGGCTGTTACGGTTTGGATGTGAGGCGTCCCCCAGAAGCTCAGGTGTGAGACCAAGCAAGAAGGTTCAGAGGAGAAGCAACTGGGTTATGAGAGCCTTAATCTACTCAGTGTGTCACTCCCCTGACAGGGATTAACTGGGTGGTGACTGTGGGCAGGTGGGGTGTGGCTGGAGGAGGTGGGTGCCTGGGGGTGTGCCTTCAGGGTTTCTATTTTGTCCCAGGCGAGTGGAGCAGCTCTTTCCCCTTCCTGGTGCCACCACCTGAGCAGCTTTTCCTTCGCTGTGCCCTCCCGCCATGCCCCACCTCAGTCTCAGAGCCATGGACTTGGCTGTCTGTGGACTGAGACCATGAGCAGAATAAACTTCCTGTCCTCTCCTTGTTCTTGTCAGGTCCTGTGGCCACAGTAAAACACTGGGAGCAGAGTCCAGCCAGGCTGCACAGCAGGTCCACTGGACCACTGGCTTTCCACCAGGTGCTTCCTTGGAAGATGCTGCCTGCCTCGTCCCCTTCTCCGGCTGCAGGGAGGATGGTTTTGCTAAAACATGGAGCTCATCTCCTCAGGCCCCTTTCAGCCACTCCCAGCCAGACTCCTTAGCCTGGTCCAGACCCTTCCCCGCCTGGCCCTCTGATCCTGTCACTTCTTGCTGCTCTCGTTCTGCATAATCATCTCCCCAAGTTTGCTGGATTTTATCATCAAGTCTCTCTATATGCTACTCCCTCCAGGAACACCATCCCTCCTCTGCTCAAGAGTCTCCTGTTTGAGGTGATGTCTCCCTGGTCCCGATGGTTAGTGTGGGGGCCTGTCTTCTGCATTCCATCCTGATTCCCAGCACATAGCGTGCTCTCTAGTGATCCGTTTACCTGCTCCCTCTCTAGTGATCCACTGCTGGCTCGAACAGCAGTCCCTGGAAGACAGTCGGAGCTTTCTAACATGGCTCGAACCAGGTGAGCACAGGCCTGCCTTCCTCTTTAGCTCCCTCCCACTGCCGCCGGCCTTACTTCTGAGCAGCATATTTACTGCGCTCTGCTTCCAACATCGCCTGCATCATGTAACCGTCTGAGATTCACGCGGGGCCAGGCCTCGGGGTCCTACCTTGCTTGGGTCCGGGAGAGGAACAGTTCTCCCCAGTCTCCACCCTGCAGACATCAGAGTACAGGAACTCGCCTGCCAAACGCTCGCCAGTTTCTGGGAAAGAGAAGGAAATTTTAGGATGAAAAAATCTGGCAGCATACGGTTAAAATGTTTGAAGTCCCCAGTTCACGGCTGATTAAACAATTCTCTACATAAATAACACCCTCAGTCCTGCATATAAATTCAAAGCAAGAGATGCGATTTACACTTTCATTTGGTGATCTGGATGGGAAAAAAGCCAGAAATGTCAATTCCTGTAGGCTTACTAGAAATATCGCACTTAAATAGCACCTCTCCGACTTTAAAGACAAACAGCCGAGGCTCTTAGACAAATACTACGGGATGTACAGCCTCCAGCAAGATCAGACCAAGGCTGCGGGAGAGGCCTCAGTGGGCACAAATGGTAGGCAAGGTCCAGCCCAGGTAGGTTCAGAACCCCAAGGTGGCCGACAGGAATTGCCGCTAAGTGTCAACTGGAGGCTGAGTGACATGCCAAGACAAGCTTTTGGGAGGGAGGAAGCCAGGTCACACTGGCAGGTCACAGTTCGTTCCTGTGATCAAGGAGCCTGATCCAACAACAGTCACGGTTCACTGACTAGTGGCAGCTATGTTAGGAGGGAGAAGAGAGCACTTGGGTATCACTCAGGCCTGCGAGCACTGTTCTTCACTCGCAAAACCAGAAACCTCTTCTGTTTTTGCTATACAAAAAAATAACACAAGCTCACTATAAAACCTGCATATAGTAAAAAAGCCCTGGGAAAGCCACTGCTAGTGACCCAAGGGTATATCTGTCCACATGTTAAAAGATATATAAAAATTTTTTTAACTTAAAAAAATAAAAGGCTAGGTGTGCTGGCACAGACCTATAATCCCAGTGACTCAGGAGGCTGAGGCAGGAGGATTGCAAATTCAAGGCCAGCCTCAGCAATTTAGTGAGGCTCCAAGCAACGTAGACCCTATCTCAAAATAAAAAAAATTAAAAGGGCTGGAGATGTGGCTCAGTGCAGTGATCAAGTGCCTCTGGGTTCAATCCCCAGTACCAAATAACAAAAAAACGAAAAACAAAAAACCCTACCCTCATTATTCCACAATTTCCCACAATCTTTTCGGTGGTATTTTTTCCAAGAAGCTTTTATAAAGATGGACCCTCGGTGCAGGGGACTCCACCCAATGGATGGGCCATCATCTAAGGAAACTCCCCCTCACACTGAGGTTGCTTCCAGTTTGACGCTGCAGAGAAACTTCTCCCATATTTTCACATGCACAGTCAGCAGGGTTTTTCCTTAGTCTAAATTCTCAGATTTACTAAGTCAAGAGGCTGCGCATTTCTATGCTTTTAACCTACATGCTCAAACTGCTTTATGGACAAAGATGTGCTGGTTTAAAATAGGACATTAATCAATAAATTAAGTGTAAAGCCTGACCACTCCCCCTCAGCATGTGACATACAACATCACCCTGTGAGCAAAGCTAGAGCTGAGTTCTGGCTTTACTATTCACACTGGGCATCAGGGAGACTCCTACACTGCTAACGTCACTGTTTTCTCTAGTCCGGTTATAATCAGGACACATCCTTTTGGCGGACCCACCTGGAACAGCTGTTTCATTGGGCAGTCTGTCTACTTCCAAGATAAAATCATCCTTGAAGAAAAGATAGCCCACTATGGAGAACAGGTAAACCAGGATCAGAGCCAGAACCGCAGTCAGGATGATGGACCGTCCGTTGCGGGTGACGCTCTTAATGACATTAAGCAAAGTCTCTTCTCTGTACACTAAGTCAAACAGCTTCAGAAACAAACACAGAGACAGCAGGTCAATTTTTAAGAAGCCTCTCCATACGCGACGTCAAAACCCCATGAAGAAAGCACGGCTTCCAGACCCTCCGCCCTCCTGGGCACTGAAGAGCATTTCCTTAACAGTTCACAACTTGCCTGTCTTCACAGTGAGATCTGAGATGGTAAAAATGAGGAAAATAAACGTGCAAGAGGGGTGAGGGAGCGGTGACGACTTCCAGCATACGCGGAGCAGGCTAGGGCTCCTGGGAACCCAGCACGTGCATTTCAGAGAGCAAGGGTGCACGTGTGTCCTGGACACAATCACTGCTTCTACTAGGGACCAGCCACCCTGCCAGGGGAGGCAGACATCATACAAGCTGCGCGAGCAGTGAGGACCCTGGGCTTCCGTGAGAGGCTCAGATCTTGGCTAGATACTGTCCCCATCCCCTTTGCAGACCAGAGGATGTAGTTATGAACAGTAAACAGGCAGTGTGTATCCAGGGCTCAGCACTCATGCTGAGTAAGACAATAAATGGTAATTATCAATTTCCTGAAGAAGAGACTGGGGCAAAGTCACATAATTAGCAGGTGGCAGGGGCATTCATGGTGTTGACACACCGGGAGGCCTCAGCCCTTACTGTCCTCCCCAGGGTGGGGGAGACCCCTGCAGTGCACAGTGTGTTCCCAGTCTGGGCCTGCCCTGTGCCAAGGGAGCTGCTCTTAGCAAGAAGCTGGCTTCAAGGGAAGCGCAGGATCCCTGGAGGGCTGTGTAGGTAGGGGAGGCCCAGGGCTTGATTTCCAAGAGCTGCAACCACAGCTCCATGGCGGCGGGAATTGTGGGACCAATAGGAAGAGAGCCCTCTAGGGTTATTCTCAGACTTGGAATCTAGTGGTCTTTTTGTTGTTGTTGTTGTTTTTAAAATAAATTCTGAGTTTCTCTATGTTGCCCAGGCTGGCTTCAAATTTGCAATCCTCCTGCCCCAGTCTCCTGGACAGCTGGGATTACAGGTGTGTGCCACCAGGCTCGGCTGGAACCTAGTTTTCAGTACACCCTCTGAGCTGATGTTGAAACTGCTCTCAAAGATCTGGCTTTTGCTGTAGCTGTCAGTCACCATGAAGCCATTCGGGGGAAAGGGTCTGACTCCTGGCCCTGCTTTTCATTTGTTATGAGATGTTGATCAAGCCATCTAGCTTCTCTGGACCTCAGTTTCCTCATCCGTAAAATAAGGGGACTGAACTAGCTGATCTCTGAGTCCCTTCCAATTTAGAATTTTATTTTAAGGTCATTTTCTGGTCAATTAGCTTTTCTGCTGCTCTAACACCAATCTGTGTTCTAAACACTAGTTCTGCAAAGGGGACTGGGCAAAGTAGGATCCTTCAAAAGAAACGAGGAAGATGCATTTAATCAACAGGACAGAACAAAAGGCTGCGCATTACTGTTAATGTTGGTTAAATATTTTCTAGCAGCTCAATCCACAGAGGCCAGTAAAAGCACCAGTCACACCATAACAAAAGGGACTTGTTTTCCATGGTCGAGAGTTATAGAAATTATACAGCTCCCAATCACAGAAAGGACAAGTGACTTTTCACCCTTTTCTACCTCTATAATTTCTGATTTTAAAACAGTGAACATTTACCATTTATATAAAAGAAAACCTGATTACCTCCACTCGACAAGTTACTTCTTGCTCACATTTTCAAAAATGTAATAGATGCATATTTTTTTTTTAAGAAAAATATTATACCATGATATTTTTGGCACACAGCCAATTCTTTTTGCTCAGCGGTAATGAGCATTTTCATGTCAAAAATGATCTCCTAGTATTTGGAAAAAACCCACAATCTAACCAGTACCTTTGAAGTTGTCAAGATTTTTTAAAATTGTGTGTCATCATCAATAATGTTGTATATGCCTCTATACATACTTGTTTCTTTTTGGTTCATTTCCAGAAGTGGAACTTGGGGTCACATGTTCTAACACAAGCACATTGCCTACCACCGTCCAGGCAGGCAGTATCCCTGCATACTCTCCTCCAGTGAAGAATTATATCCATGCTGCCCCCACCATCACCAGCACTGGCCACGAGGATGCTCTCTAACCTCTCCTGACAGACCCCGCAGGTGAGAGCTGGGGTCATGTGGTCCTTTCCGCCAGCATGCCTTGGTTTAGCAGTGAAGACGCACGCTTCCTGCATTCAACGCCTGTCTGGACTGCTTCTCTGGCTAACTGCCTACCTACAAACCTGCGCATTTCTTCTCCGAGGTTAATGTTTTTTTCTACCGACCCAGTTTGAATGGCATCTTGAGGTCAAGTCCAGCCAGTCTCTAGACCAACCCAAATTACATTTTTCTAAAGGTGAACTGAGCTCAGGCAAAACTGTCCCAAGCTCTGAGTTTCTCTGTATCTTTCTGTGACAGGTGAGGGATTTGATAACCTGAATGCAAAATGGAACATGAAATTCCAGTTTCACAGAGGCGGGGACCTTTTGGCATGCTCCAAATGAAAGGGGGATAGACTTGGGATCCACGGTGTTGAGGTACCACCCTGCGTCTGCCACTGACTGGGTGACTTGGGGCAAAATCCATCTGATCTTGTCAGGCCGCAGTTTCTTTGCTTCCATAGTTTTTAATTGGTGCATTCTGGTTTTATATACTAGTGGGATTTGTTGTTATCTATCCACACATGCACACGATATTATGCTATGATTTGGCCAATATCAGTCCCCAGAATTTCCTAAAGGGGAATCTCTTGCATCTTGCAGAAAACTCCTTAGCAGGGACATGAGAGACTACCAGTTGGGCTTTGCCACCAGGTGGGAGACGGCGGGAGACGGGGAAGTGGATTAGCGGACGTGGGTCTCCTTGACACACCAGCCGAAACTCCCTCCAGGGACTTTGTTGCAGGATACAAAAAGGCTCAGAAATAGACACAGGGCTCTAAAGATTTTTGATACAAAGTGACTAAAACAAACCACAAGAGCAAGAAAAAGTGCAGCCTGAGAGCTCCTTGCCCAAAACCTCAATGCACAGCCAGACCCATTTTAAAATGAGAAAAAAAGGATCCAGTCCATTTAGCCCACCTATACCCACCACTAACAGAGCAAGCTAATCCTGGCGAATTCCTCACAGGAAGGGGACAGAGCAGAACAGAGCCACCTGTGGCTAACGACCTGGGGCTGTGCTATTTGAGGGCATGGACATGGACGGCAGCAAGTAATCCCTGCCACGGTCCCATGAGACATGTGGTTCTCACACCTAGGTGGGGAAACCGAGGGACAGAGCCACAAAGTAACCAGCCCAGAAGCCACACGGGCTGCAGAGCTTCCCTTTGTGCCCTCTGTAACCGTCCAGCCCTGCTGTTAGTCAATACTGAGGATTTGATGATTTTTATACATGTTAATATTTTTGGTGTGCTTATAATATAAATTTACAGTTTCTGTCATGTGACATAGGTCCAAGGAGACAGTTCTCTTGTGCAACTCTACAGGTCTAGGTTACTTTTATCTATAGGACAGGAAGCAGTTACGTGATCTGTAATTTAAAAACCTGCTCAGAAGAAAGGACACAGAACCAACGCGTGTCATAGACCTTAACCGTGGGGCTCATTTGGAGCAAAAAGACTTCTACCGAAAAGGTCTCCCAGGACTTGGAAAGTAAGTCCTTTAAATGATGTGCCATAATATGTGGACTCCTACCTTACGGTCACTGCATGTGTTCACTGGGAAATGGATCCCCCAGAGACTGATCAGGACCAGCTCATGAACATTCTCCTTGGTAGGTGCTGGCTCAGTCTGAGAAATCAAGGTGCATGTAGAGGGGACAGTTCCTGAACCAGGCCCTAAGACTTATCTTTGCTGCGAGGTGACAGGTGTGCTGTGCATAGGGCGCAGTGTGACTCTGCACCCCTCTGCACAGGGTTCCTGTGTCTTTTTCGCCTCACATTCCCCAAAGGCTGGGCCCAGACAGGCCTCCACCTTGCTGGACCAGGCACATCAGTCTCCATTACAAGGAAGGGTCTCTGATGAGAGGGGACATAGGACATGTAAAACATTTCAACACCTGGTACTCACCAGCAAACTGTAGAAGAACTCATGGACGAACAGCCCCATGGCGCAGATCAACAGATACAGCAAGTGATACAGGAACTCGACATCCAGAACCATGGCTCGGTAGCCTCTGGTGAACGTCCCACAGTTGCCCACGAAGCTCATTAGGAAGATGATTTTATTGCAGACCTAAGAACAAGGACAGAAGAGTCAGATGGTACAGACTGTGCCCAAGTGTGTGCGTGAGCTCAGGAGATTCTCACACAAATGCAGTTAGGTTCCACCCCGACAAGGACTTGCTTTTGTGCAAAGTGCCCATTGTACCCGCCAAGAACTGTTTTGTAGCTCCAAGTTACTTCATGACTTTGTTTTTCAGGCATATTACTAATTGCATGGTAGTGAAGCGTTTTCATGTGCAATGGTAATCAAGTAGCGTTTGTATATGGCAAAAACAAAATTAGCACATACTGAGATTATGATTTTCAAAATGAGATATGAATCATTTCTAACATTCTTATGTGAGTTAGTCAAACAGAAGTCACCTTTACCCACGAACTCTGTGATCAGCACGATTAGAAGTGTTTTCTGAATTTGTTACATTCTAGGCATCATAGGGTTGCAATTTAATGAGAAGCAGGCAATTCTTGTCTTTCACTGCTTCTAAATTTACATGGAAAATGAGAATTTTCTTGGGAAAGCAAATAAGAAATGTCAAGATGAGTTCAGTTTCCCTGCCCTTTCTTCTGGGAATCACTTCTAATTTCCCTTGGGAGCCATCCCTTTCCAGGAATCAGTTCTTGAGGTCTGGGTGGGGCTCCATCCTGACCAATCACAACACTTGAAACTTCTGGGATTGTTCTACTGCATTGTTCAGAACAGGCACGTGACCAAATGGAGCCAATGAAATCCACTGAGTCCTTCCTGGGGATGGTAGTACAAGACAGTTTTGTTCTTTCCCCTTGACCTTGACAGGATATAACCCCTGAAGCTGCTGGCATCCTCTTGCCGTACCACAGATCCAGAGAGCACAACCAGTACAGAGGACACAGAGCTGGGAGATGGGACAGAGGAACAGGCCCCAATGCCACTGACCTCCCGTAATCAGCTATGTCTGAAGCCCAGCTCTTGATTTTTTTGGTCAAAATGAGCCAATCTGTTATCTCCTTTGCTTAGGCCGCACAGATTTTCTGGTACCTGTAACTGAAGGAGTCCTAACTGATCTGCCCTATGAAACAGCTCCCCCTGTGCTAGAAACCCCACTACTAGGCCATCGCCCAACATGTTGGTAGAAGAACTTGCATTGGAGGAGGCTGGACAGAAAGCACTTTGGACACACTCAGTAAAGCCACCTTCTGCTGCTTCAGCTCCCTTGGCCTCAGTCTGGCAGGTCAGTGTAACTGAGCCTCTCGGCAGCTAGACAAGCAGCCCCCAAACAGAGCTCCTGGCTTTCTCGGGCTCCGAAGTGCCATCTGCCTGATTTCCCCAATATTCTAACCTTTGCTGGTGAGGGTCTTTCCTGCGGTGGGCACGCACTGCCGACTCTGGATGATCCATACTTAAGGGGTTTTAGGGAGGGTTCGAGGAGGTAGGGAGGGGCCGTGACACCGGTTAGTATCACTGGATGCGCTGTGGCAGGAGAGCAACCCGTTTCCTCGCATCTGCTCGATCCTTTCATCACTTGTGTTGCCACCCAGCAAATCCCTCCTATGCATGTGTGGTCTCGGAGCTGCCCCCACTCCCTGCTGGCTCTGCCTGGCTGGTCCTCTGCTTGGCTTCCTGCTCCAGCCTGCTGCAGAAGCAGCCCTCGCCCAGGCTCCCCTGCATCTTCCCCTGTGGCTCTGCACAGCACAGCAGGGCTCAAGCTCAACACCCCGTTCTTCTCACGGCGACGGGGCTCAGCCTTCATGCCACCACCGGCCTCCTCCGCTGTTCCTTCCCCGTCTACACCCATCCTTCCTTCTCCCATTGGAGGCGGGTCTCTCATCTCTAAACAGTACAGCTGTCCGGCCCTTTTCCTCTCTGGCAAACAGTGTCACACATGGTGATTAACTGCCTAATCTGAATCTTGCCCACGAGTGCTTTATGTTAAGGAAGTGGTAACCATGGAATGACCACAGTCCGGGAAGACAGCCTCGCAGACGCGAGTTCCTTTCCACCCTCCACCCGCCGTCCCGTATTTCCTTCGCCCATGCTTCCTCTTCCTCTTCCTCCCCTCCCCCGCATGCTCTCTGCCACTCTGGCCAGGCATTCCCAAATGCAAGAGTTGACATTAATAGCTCCTCTTGTCACCTCGAGCCCAGTAAGTCACCAATCTGATAAGCTTCAGCCCTGGAGACCCAGTCTCTCCATGACTTCAGTTCAGTAGGCAGTGTTCTTTCCCAGGCAGCCTCTACTGGCGCCCCACGCGTCTCCGTCATCACCCGACAGAGGCAGCAACGCCTTCGTGGTCTGAGGAAGAGGACCCAGCGGCTCTGCTGCTGCGCTGCCAGCTGGGACCGCTGCCTTCCCACTGGTGACTCCTGTACACTATGACCCAGACTCAGGCTGCCACACCTGATCAAATCACCCCAGGGCCTCCCTGCCTCCCGTCCCTTCCACTGGAGGCCACACACCAACGCCGTTTTCGGAAGAAAACCTTCGCATGACCAGCGGCTGGGTTCAGAAACACTGCCGGCACCTCCCACCAGTAGGAACTGTGTACAAAACCAGTCCCAAGTAATGCTGAAAGCGACAACAAGCAAAGGCAAACGCTCGGGAAACGCAAGTATGCGAGTCCCCTTTCCTGCAGGCTCAAGGGCCACACAAAGTCTCATGATCAAAAACGTCCTCCAGTCGTGTTTGATTTCTCCCAGTGACTTGACCGTTGCTTTTTAGACCGAACATTTACCAAGTTGGGACATGCTGTGGAAACGTGGGCCTGGGGTGAAGTCTGGAACTTCTTCCTAAAGGTGACTTGTGCAGGATCGGTTCCAACCACCAATGCGGCCTGTCTCCCTGTGGTTTCTGGCTCACCGCCAGGCGTTTGCGTGGCTCTGCTCTGGCCCACGAGGCCCACCACAGCCAATGCCCTTCCCGGGCCCTGTTCCCCGCCATCTCCTTTTCCCTTCCAGACACGACTCTGACCCTGCCTCCTCCCGCTAGCCGTATCTCTTCAACATGGCCTCCCCTGCTGAGTCCTTGCAGCCTCTGCCATTGGAACACCCCTTGGGGACCTAATCACTGTATCCCCTTATTTTGCAATACCACCTGCATTTTTGTACGGGAGCCTCAGCTTCCTTATATACTCAGGGTACAAAACTCTGGAAGGTACTTTCAGATCCCCACAGCACCTCACATGGCCACATTTTGTCCTTCTCCTACCAGGAACCCTGTCCCCTGCATGGCCTGACGTCGGCTACCTCCGCTTCCCGAGTCCTCCTGTAGAGGCCCTTGACCTCTCCTTCAGTTCCTAAAGCAGCATCCACAAGGCACCACAGAGAGTGACTGTCCCGACTCTCTTCTTGCCTCTCCAGCTGCTGCCCCTGCGTCTGGACACTCCCTCTTACCTCTCCCTCTCTTCTACGTGGCCCCTGCCAGAAACCGTGCGGTGTTAGGATCTGCTCCTCAGGCTTCCTGGCAAACCTTTGGCCAGCCTGGCAAAACTACCTGAAAGCTCAACGTGTCTCGGTCTTTCGCCTCACTCCTGAGAGGGACATGCCCCCAAAACGAGACTGTCGGTGCCTGACTGACGGCCGGGGCTCGCCTGGCCCTAAGGAGGCCAGGAGGGAGATGTGCAGCCAGCAGTCTCTCCCGCCGCTGTTTTAGTTTTGACATGGGATTGAGCCTGGAGGCGTTTTACTACTAAGCCACATCCCCAATCCCCCCGCCCCACCTATTTTTTTGTTTTCATATTTTTGAGACAGGGTCTTGCCAAGTTGCTGAGGCTGGTTTCAAACTCAAGATCCTCCTGCCTCAGCCTCCGGAGTCACTGGGATGTCAGGTGAGCACCACGTGCCTGCTCCTTCGGCTCTTGTGACAGCTGACAGAAGCAGTTTCCTTTTTGCCCCGGATCGGAAGCACCGGCTAAGATGCCAGGCACCCAGACGGAAGGCGTTTACCCACCGACGGAAGAGCAGCAACGGGGCCGCTCGTACTCACGTTGAAAGCTCCCAGCAGAAACAACGTGGGTTGCAGCCCGACCGAAAATATCAATCGGAGAATCGTAGAAGCGATGAGGGCCCGGATGCCGTGGGGCTTGGGGAGCGCGATGACGATGGCCAGGGAGATGAGCATCGCTGTCCACAGGAGGCCCGACCAGTGTGGCTCCAGTGTTCCTGGGGAGGCAGAGCAGGGCTCTCGGTCAGTGCCCCAGGGAACCGGCGCTGCTCAAGGGGCTCTCCTTAGGTTCTCCTCAGTCCGCCACCCGGCCCCGTCCATCCCACTGTCACCTCGGATTCTCTGCAGCAGACACAGGAGGTACAGCTGTGTCTTCAGACTTGCGAGGCCTCACCACGCAGGCCTTGCTCCTGCCCGGGGAGTCTCCCCTTCCCGTGCCTGGCAGGGTCAGCCTAGAGGCTACCTCTTCTGGAAGACTCCCCCACCCCTTCCTCCTTGCCAGACTGACCTGCCGGGCGTTCCCTCCAGCTCCGTGTCCCCCCACACCCTGCTCATCCCCGGAGACACTGCTTTCTAACGGTCAGTCTGTGTTTCTCTCACTCTCCAGACGCCAGATTCCCCGAGGGATGTGCCGGTGCCAGGAGGCCCTCACCGAAGGCTTGTTCGGTAACTCCAGCTCACACATGGGTCACAACCCACTCTCGGGGAACACCAAGGGGGGCCTGAACTTACTTCCTATTACAAGTGAAGCAGAGGACAACTGCAGGTCCCCTGCCTGAATCAGACTTCTTCAAGGGAAAGAGGAAGACCGTTTCCGTATCATGAGCATCATCCTACAATTAGATTATCCCTGTAGTCAAAGAGCTTCTACCACTTTTTGTCATCTCTTGCTATTGCAAGTTCTATTTAGAGTGTCCCACGAGATGGCTCGGTTATATAACACGAGCCGATGTGGCTAAAAATACGGTTCTGTAAAACACTCATTAAAAAAAATAAAACACCCCTATTGCAAATGCTGTCACATCTTGAGTCTCCTTTGGATGTAAACAAGCAGCAATACACGATTAAGGCCACTTATATAAAGGGGTTTCACGTCTTCAGGACGGCTGGGACTGCGGCACCGTCCAGGGGCAGGCCAGTACACGGGCTCCGGCTCCTCCTCCAGCTGCCGGCCACGCTCTGCACCGAGGCCACGTCTGAATGGCTGCGCTTTCCTCTAACAACTGCTGTCCCAGACCCTGCCACTTACCTCCCCCCTTGACATCCTTCAAAAGGAAGAGCTAATTAGAAACAGGCACAAAGAGGCACAGACGCTCCAGAAATTCAAAAAGTGGACATCAGAGCCATGGTGTCACTTTGTGCACATGTAACAATTGCTGGGCATCACGTTAGCCCCTTTGTGTTGGCCACCATCGAATCTGTCCTCTCCACTAGCCTGTGAGGTTGCTACTGGCATGGGGGCATAGTGCTGGGGATGGAACCTAGGGCCTTGCACACACTATTCAAGAGCTCCCCTTCGAGCCACATCTCCAGCCCTCCACTTTACTTGGAAGGAAACGGAATCTTACATATTGTGCCCAAGGTGACAGAGCAAATGGCTAGAGTTTACATCCTCTAAAGTTGATGGTCTATAACCACCATTTAAAAATAATCTATCCACACCAGGTGCAGTGACACATGCCTGTAATCCCAGCAACTCGGGAGGCTGAGGCAGGAGGATTGCAAGTTTAAGGCCAGCCTCAGCAACTTAGTGAGGCCCTAAGCAACTTAGCAAGATCCCGTCTCAAAATTAAAAAAAATTAAAAGGGTTGGGGTTATGGCTCAGTGGTAAAGTGCCCCTGGGTTCAATCCCCAGTGTCAAAAGAAAAAAAAAAAATCACCTAATTTAAACGTTGGATTTGGTGAATTTTGGCAGTGTATCCAGCCATGCAGTCACCAGTTGAAACTGTCCACACAATCGAGATACAGAACATCCTCCCCCTAACGTTTCTTTGTACTTCTCTCCTTTCCATGCTTTGCCCCACACCCACCCCCAGGTTCTCACTGATCTGCTTCTGCTATGATATCCTTGCATTTTCTAGAATTTCATAAAAATGGAAAAAAAGCATTCACCTGGTAGTCTTATGCATCTGAATTCTTGGACCTATCAAGCTTTTTTGATTCAGCCAGGTTTTTGTACTGATATTTCATAATTTTTGTTGCTGAGTAATATTCCATAGAATGATACACTATAACTTATCTATCCATCTGACAATGAAAAGGGTATCTGGGTTCTTTCCAGTTTGGAGCTATTATGAATAATGCAAATCTTGGAGTGGACATGTTTTTATTTCTCTTGGACTGAGGTGTGGAAGGAGAATGTCAGGTCTGAAGTGTATGTGTGACTTTCTAAGACACTATCACACTGCTTTCCACTCACACGGCACATGAGTGGTCCCATATCATCACTAGTACTTGGTATGGTTGGTCTTTTTAGTTCAATCATTCTAGCAGTTTTGCAGTGATATGTCATCGTGGTTTTAATTTGCATTTCCCTGACAACTAGTGATGATGAACATCTTTTCATGTGCTTATTTGTAAGTGTGTGTGTTGATATTATTAATTTTTGCAGTGCTGACGATCAAGCCCAGGGCCCTGAGCATGGCTAGGGAAGAGTCCTGCCACTGAGCTACACCCTCTGTCCTATATACCTTCTCTTGTGAACTGTCTGATCAAATACTTTGCCCATTATTATAAATGGGCAGTCTTTATATTAGTAAGTTTTAAGAATTCTTCCTATGTTGTAGATATAAGTCTCTTCTTAGATACATGTTTTCTAAGTATTTTCTCCCACTGACTGGCTTGCCTGTTTAAGTGTGTAAACACCATTTAAAACTGACTCTTGATAACTCAGTTTAATAGATGCAGCCATGTATGCAGATCCTGAAGAGGTCAATGTAAAAACCTATCTCCCCACTCTAAAATCTGTGTTAAAAAAGAGTGCTGGATTCCAAAAAGCAACTCTAGAAAGACATCTTTGAGACAGCTGGAGAAATCTGAATTTGGACAGACTATTACAGGATTTACTGTTAGTTCTGTTAGATATGGTAATGACATGGTGATTATACAGATTTTAAAATATGCTTATAAGTTAGAGAGGCACACTGAAATATTTATGGTCAAAACAACAAGATGTCTAAACTTCTTTAAAATGTTTCAGAAAATATAGCAGGGGGATAGATGAAACAAGACTGGCAAAATGTTTATTTCTTAAGCGGGGCTGATAGGTACATGTGGGTCATTATGCTGTGCTTTCTACTCATTTGTGTATTAGAAACTTTCCATAGTGAAAAGTTTAAAAAGTACCACTGCATCTGCTAATCATGATGGCACGCTCAGAGAGTCAGGAAGTAATCTGAACCTGCCCAGGTGTCATGCTTTTTAAAGACTCAGTGACTCACCAATTCTGAACTGAAAGGGGCTGGAGGGGGCTGGGAGGATGACACTTTTGAAAAGGAGCTTTTAAGGCCACTGCTGTTCTTGGCAGCCAGGTCTTAGGAGCCACAGAACCACGTGTGCACACACTATAAGGTCATTATACACAACCAAGAGGGACATTTGGGAAATTCTGTTTTCAGGATGCAAAAAAAAAATCCTTGTGTGTGTGTGTGTGTGTGTGTGTGTGTGTGTGTATTTTGTGGCATTAGGGATGAGACCACGGCCTTGTGCGTGTTAGGCACGTGCTCTACCACTGAGCTACATCCCCATCCCCTGACAAATATGGCTCTCAAAAAAAGTTTTTGGGTCAATGAACCAGATCTTATTTCTAGTCAGGGTGAATACAACCCTGCTCCTGGCAAGCTTAGCAAATGCCTCAACATGAGCTACAAAAGGGAAAAAAAAAAAAATCTCTCTGAGGGCGAACTGATGTGCTTTAGGTGACTTCAGTCACCAATGGTGGAATGATAGAAGGGGCTGCCTTAGGTCACACTGACCTCCCTTCCCTCCCAGGAGATCTGGTCCTGCTGTCCTACATGCTCACCCCATGGAATCCCAAAGCCCACGTTTTCCAAGCAGGAGGCCTTGGCTCCTCTGGGTCTGGGCGAGTGGATGCCAACCCGGGGGGGCACCACTTTAGAGTTAGAAGGACCCTCAGCAATGAGCTCGCCCAGTGGGTCTCAAACTTGACGGGAAAGAAGCAGGAGGCCCCAGGGAGCCTGACTAGGCTGTGACTCTTTCCCCTGAACTCTGCAGGAATTTCAGCAGCCACTCCTGAGTCTCACAAGCTCTAGCAGTAACGCAGAGATGCGCCAGGAGAAAACGCAGCGGCCTGCCCCGGGGTGGAGAGGCAGAGCCAGGCCCGGGCCGTAAGCCTCCGACTTCTAAGTCTAGGAACCCCACCGTAGAAAGCCTAACACTAAAAGGTGGGGCCTGTCAACCCGTTGTCCCCAGATGCTGGCCTGAATGCTGCCACAGATGACCAAAGAAGAAACTGGTCAAGGTGAGCAACAAAAATCTCTTTGAAACATTTTTTTTTTTTTTTTTTTAATGAAGGGTAAATGCAAACACAAAGCAGTGGCTGGATAACTGTTTTGACGAGCAGGAGCCCGTGTCTGTCAGGGCCACTGGGGTCCTCCACTGAACCCTCTCCTGTTCACACCCCTGCTGCCTGGCAGCTTGGTAAGGCAGGCACCGCTCAGGAAAAACCCGCAGCCCTGTGTCCCTGTCAGATCCTTCCAAACACGGGTGTTCATGCTTCCTGACATAGCCTTTAAGAGAAAAATGCTGCCAGGCACAGTGGCCACGCCTGGAAGCCCAGCAACGTGGGAGGCTGAAGCAGGAGGATCGCAAGTTAGAGGCCAATCTCTGCACCTTAGCGAGACCATGTCTCAAAATAATAAATAAAAAGGGCTGGGGATGTGGCTCCATGGTAGAGTGCCCCTGGGTTCAATCCTCAGTACCAAAAAACAAGACATAATACAACCAAAAAATGGGGTTAAGATGATAGTTCAGGTAGTTCAGGTTTAAAAGCTCCTTCACTTGCTTTTCTGGTGTGTGTATACATAAAGAGAGAGAGAGAGAATATTTAAATTATTCTGTTAGACTCAAAACCAAGAGCTCCCATCTCATCTCCCTGAAAACGGGGCCCTGGGGTCCTGGACGTGGCAGGAATGCTCCCGGACAGTACTTAGGTGAGGCTGGAGCTGTCGGTGCAGCTAGCCCTTTCCTCGAATCCGAAGCTATCGGTACCTCCTCGCACTCCTTTGAACGGGTAGAAGAAGGCCACCAGCAGGTTCATCAGGACGGCCAGGTTGAAGGAGATGCTGCTCCAGAAGGACATGTTGCGGGCACACCAGTAGAGCACGGGCTGGGCTGCGGAGAGAGGCGCGCTCAGAGCCGGTCCGGCCCTCCTCCCGCCCCGCCCCACCCCTCAGGCCCACTGTGCTCCTGCTTCTGGCCTCCACGGTCAACGCGGCCAGTGTTTCAGAGCTGGCACGCGGTGACTTCAGATTGGCTCATTTCTGCGTGGAGAACTCTCTGGAACAGAAGATCTATTGGGGGAACTGAAGTAGGGAGGAGAGTTGAAACATCTAAAAGGCCTGTGTGCCCAGTTGACAGCACCAGTCACGGGCACCGGGGTCATCCAGAGGGCAGGCACGGAGGCCCTGCTTCCCCTCGGGCTGCCGGGACCCAATGAGATGCCCAGGGACCCGAGAATTCAGTGAGGTTTCTAGAAAGGTCAGGGAGACACAGAACTCAGAGTTGCCCGCTTGGGCCTCAGACTAGGACGGGTCCCATCTCCACAGTCCCCCTGGCTCCGAATGCTCCACTATCTCGCTGGCGTCCCAAAGCAGGGCGATAATCCCTTCCCCAACATCGAGTCACCTGCCAATTCCCTGGGCTGGGGAAGCAGGAGCACAGGGGGCCGACTGGGAGGTCAGCTCGGAGTCCATGCTCCCAGCGGCCCCAGGAGAGGAAGGATGTGGCACCATGTGTCACATGGCGTCACTGCCTTCTCCATCCACTGTGGCCAGGTGACACCACCAGGCCGGACATTCCACCTCAGAACAACAAGGCTGTGGCCATGCTTGTGGCTCCCAGGCACCTTTTCCATGGGTGCCTTACGCTCCATGATGCTCAGAAGACGCGGTAGGACTGATTTCAGTGCAGCACCAGAGGCTGTGTCCAAAAGACAGGCTCATCCGACATCAGCCCCCCAGAGACAATGGAGGATGTGGGAATGGGTCCCTAGCGTGCTTCTTCCTCCCCTTTTCTTCCCCAGTGAAGTCATCCTCTAACTTTAGGACAGCTGCCAATGACAAATCCACTGGCCCTATAATGACACTTGAAGCTGCCAAGCCTTTGGAAGCTTCCATTCAAAACTAAGTTGTGGTACAACTAAACAGATCCCTGGGTGTTTAATAATTGCTCATATCATGTTTGTACGTGGTAAGAGGCACTCTTTCCTAACTGCACAGCTGCAGAGTGGCAAGCCATTGATCAATTAAGAGCCCTCGTTTTAGAAATGAGGGAAACTGAGGCCCAGCAGTGCGTGGAAGCGAGGCAATCCCATTGCCCAGGGCAGCGAGGCTCCGGGGTCAGGGACGGGGATAAAGGTAAATGGCCTGTGTGACCACTTCAGAGAAACTGACCAGGGTCCGGCCAGTCACTGGGAAATAACTCATCTTCTTGATGAAGCAAACGTGGGATGAGAAATCGTCTGCTCTGGAAACAAGAGCAACTGTGCTGCTTCTGGGGCAGATGCCCCTTTCTGATCTGGAGACATATACTCCAGAATGGGAGAGAAGAGGTGAATGGCGAGGAGGTGCTGAAGCTATGGCAAGGGCACCAAGAGAGTCACCGCACCCTCTCCCCAGTCCTGGACGCCCAGGATGGTCAGAGAGCACCTGTGATATGTCCACGGCAGGATACTTCAGCACGGCCTCAAGAAACGCGCAGTTCACAAGCCTATCTTACTGTTTTAGTTGTCAACGGACATTCATATGCAGTGCTGAGAATCAAACCCAGTGCCTCACGTAGGCTAGGCAAGCGCTCTACTGCTGAGCCACGACCCAGCTCATACAGCGTATTTTTACAGAGCTAACCTTCTACTTAAATTGTACTACCATTTTGAATCTGAACAAACATTCAGTCCTTTAAATCAAGTGGTATTTATCCAAGAGCAAGAAGGTGCCTGGAGACCCACCTTGACGTGCCATGTCTCTCACTTCCTGGGGCACGTGGGACAATATCCCATCCGCCTTTCTGGACTCGTCTCCCTCTTCCCTTCCCTGTCCACTCTGCCTTTGCATCCCAGCCTGGTGACGGTTTTCCCTGCACACGTGCTGGTGCCTTGGGCTCCTTGCACTCTTTGTGAGGATCTAAACACATGTCCGCAAAGTCTCTGATGCTCGTCCTTTCAAGAGGGGCAGCTAAGCCCCCTCCTCCTGAGTGTGCGTGGGACCAGCAACTCGCTTCTGATAAACGAACGCAGCACACCTGCTGGCACCTGCCTTCCGAGGGCAGTTACCAGGGTTCCTCCGAGCTCTCTGGACTCAGTCACTGGCTCTGCTGTGTCGTGAGGACCTGCAGCAGATTCCCACAGAGGTCCACGTGGAGAGGAACCGAGGCCTCTGTTAACAGCCCCCTGGACCAGCTAACAAGTGGATCTCCCCATCCAGGCACGTGCACAGGGGATGGTGGCCCTGGCTGGCATCTCAGCTGAAACTCTGAGCCGGAACCACCCCCTAAGCCACTCCCAAATTCCTGACCCCAGGAAGCTGTGAGAAAATCGATTATTTACTTTTTTAAGCCACTAAAATTTGGGGGTAATTTGTTACCCTAAATGTGCCCATCCTAATCTTCAGAGCCTGCGACTGCGTTACCTTAAATGACAAAAAGGATTTATAAGTCCTTAAGAGTCAAAGATGGAAGCAGGAGACTCAGAGTCGAAGCAATGCAGCAGTAGAAGGGTTCCATGGACACTGTGGACTTTGAAGGAGGGAGAGGACAAGAGCCAAGGAATGCAGGCAGTCACAGCCCTACCAACAACTTGATTTCAGTCTGCTGAGAACCTTCTCAGACTTCTGACCCCTGGACTTCATTTATGTTGTTGTAAGCATCAAAGTTTGTGGTCACTTGTTACAGCAGCAAGGAGAGACTGATACATCTCCCCTCTACAGGCTCTCGAGCTGTGGCCAAGTCCCTCCTAGCCATCTAGATGCTACTGAGGTCCCGCCTTTCCTCCTAAGTCTTCCTTTCCCATGTTCACACAGCCTGCCACTGCTTGATTATAGGCCTGGTCATAATCAGGCTGGCACAGCAGCTGCCTGTGGGGGCTGGGTTGTGGCTCAGGGGTAGAGCACTCACCTAGCATGCATGAGGCACTGGGTTCCATCCTCAGCACCACATAAAAATAAATAAATAAATAAAATAAAGGTATTGTGTCCAGCTACAACTAAAAAGAAAATTAAAAAAAATATATATGCCTGTGTTGTCTGCCCCCTTCCAGTGACAAGTTTCCACAGGAAGCAGTCATGGCCCTTGCATGCAGAGTTCCCCACTGTAACTTGCAGCTTGTTTTCTACGTACTAGGGGTTAAAAGTTGCCTGGATCAATATCCTGCCATGTTATAGCCAAACAGTGGAGTGCCACCACCCCAGATGGGCACCATGATTTAATCGACTATAGCCAGGACACCTTTGGGTAACACTCTTTCCCAGCTGTTTGCTTAAAGGCCTGGGCTTTGCTGAGTGACCTGGATTCCACATCCATGTGTACAAGCAGAGTTTCCCAGCTCTGTGCCCATCAGAACTACAATCGTGAGGGCAGAGGCGGCAGCATGTGCAAGTCTATCTCAGCTTCCTCTTCCGGTTTTCACAGCTCAGTCTCTGCTTCCCCAGGGCCGTGACCTTCCGGAGCGGATGTCAGAAGGGGATGTCAGAGATAGGATGCAGGTGTGAGAAGGGCATGCGTGCAGCACGTGCTGGTGGGCACAGCAGAGAACTGGAGTTCTGGGGGGCAGAGAGGCTGGAAGTCTCAGCTCTTGCAGAAAAAACACCAGGCAACATTGGCAGCCCAGTTTCAGCTTCAGATGTTCCAAAGCACAGGTGACCCTCAGTGGAAGGTAAGCAGACCCCCGTGGGAAGCCAGCCCCTCGGAAGGGAGAACGCGCTTCCACTTTACTGCACTTCTAATGAGCGCAGCTCTCCTCCCTAGCTATGCAAATCATGTGCAATTCAGTTATTATTTTCCACTTCTCTCTTACCAGCGGATAGCTCTGAAGCCAATTAAAAGCTTTCAGTTGACAACTATACTTGTGTTTAAGCTTCACAGAAACAAAAACTGTTTTCCAAAAACAGAAAGACTGAAAGAAGGGAAGGCGTGAGCTACAATGTGATAGGAATCTGCCATGGCCATTCTGGAATGAAAGGAATCCAAGAGGCCATCCTAGCCCCCACCTTCTGGGTGAGGGTCTGGGAGCAGTTAGGTCACCTACTGGGGCCACAGAACTGGCAGGCGGCAGAGGTAGAATGGAACTGACTCCTTGGAGCCGAGGCCCCCCTATAACCCCCAGCTGGAGACACCAATCCAGAAAGAGCGGTATGAGGAGACCCCTTAACAGAAATGGAGAAGAGGTCTTTGTTGGTTCATAGGATTTTTGGAGAGAGTAACACACACGCACGCTGCCCAGATGTACATGGACTGACTAAGAACTCAGAGAAGAAATCTACCTGGTCCTACACGGTAGCCATAGTCACCGACAAGGACGGAATCAGCTGACAAGGCTTTGATGCATGAGGTCAGGATGATCCCTAAAGCTGCCATTGTGGAATATCCCCCTGGGAGCCGAAGAGCAGAAGCAAGTTCCCTGCCTACAGCAGCTGGAGGGCGGTGCGGGCGCGGGTGGGGTTTCCTCTCCTCCTCTGCGGGCTCTTTCTCTCACCGCCCCAGCCCCCAGCGTGGCGCTGTGCGGAGGAATCCTCAGGAGGCTCCAGGGACGTGACCTGGTGGAACCAGGCCTGCGTCCTGAGGTCTGCACCCGCGCCAGCTGCTGAAGCTCCCTGTTCCCTCAGCCTGACTCGAGACCGGCACATGGGGGCAGGACGGCGAGGACTCCGGAGAGTTCTCAGGTGCCCCTGGGCGGCGGCGAGAACGGGTAGGGGTGGCGTCAGGTGGAGTAGGGCCTTTGGGCCAGTCTGCTTGGACACCCCCTCGGCCGCTAGCAAAGCTAGGGACGCGGCAGCCGAGGAGAAAAGCGAAGAAGAAACGCGCGGAGGAGGCGCGTTGGTCCCGGACTGGCAGGGATGGGCGAGGTGGCAAGAGCTCCCGCAGGCTGACCTTGACACATCTCTCCCGCGCCCCCACGCACCCCACGGCAGGCGCCCAGATCACAGTGGAAGCGGGACTTCCTTTGTAAGTCCGCCACACGGCTGGTGCCAAGCTGCAGCTGGGGCTGAAAGACCACGTTAAACCCCTAATGAAAACCGGGAGCAGGGGCGCCCTCTGCGGAAGCCCTATACATGTGTCATTTCAACCGGGACTCGCTGGAGGGCAACGATGCATCTCACATGGAAAATGATTCTACTGCCCAGAAAATGATTTAGGGCCTCAAATCCAAGGGAAAACACCGGAGTCTGCGAGCAGGTGTGCTAGCAAAGGAGCACCAGGCTGACTGCACTGCCCGCCTACCAGCCATCCTGGGAGCTCGAGGACCAGGCCCGGGCTCTCCCTCTTTATTCATTTATTTATTTATTTATTTGGTACCGGGGATTGAACCCAGGGGTGCTTAACCACTGAGCCACATCCCCAGCCCCTTTTTATTTTTTATTTTAAGACAGGGTCTTGCTGAGTTGCTTAGGGCCTCACTAAGTTGCTGTGGCTGGCCTCAAACTTGCAATCCTCCTGCCTGAGCCTCCTGAGTTGCTGGGATTACACCATACCCGGCCTGTATTTTTGACATTGAGATAATCACAAAAGAAAATAAGAGCATTCTAAGTCTTCACGGAACTTCCAAGTCCCATCAGGTCGGATGCTGCATGTAGGAAGCCTCTCCGGGGCCCAATTTATCAGCTACTGAAGAGCCACTGGCCTCCTGGAAAGTCACAAATGACACCACGTGGCTTCTGCTGGGAGATGAAGACATTACCCAGCTTGCGTCTGTGAGATGCCCAGGACCCGCCTCTCAAGAGCGAGACCCCCGAGCTGTGACCCACCTCGCAGCTTCTTCTGCCAATTCATCTCGTTGAAGAGGTCTTCTGAGCGCAGGAAGAAGTCGTTGATCTTACTGCCCTGCTCGTCCCTCTCCGTCGTGTAGTAGATTCGCAGCTTCGACTCCTTGGTCAGGAATTCACATATGCTGGGAACTGGGAAGACGATCTGCTCCATCGTTCGGTCTAATCGGACAATCTGGGGAGAAAACAAAGGAGGGATTCAGTAGCCACCTTGGAAACCCCATGTGAGGGCCGAGTGCAGCTGGAGGCCCTGCTGTTGAGGTTCAGAATAAGAAGTAACACGCTTCTCGGAGTCTGTGGCCTGGCTGGGTCGTCTCGCTCGGACTGCCCTGAGAACAGTTCTGGTCTTTACAAGCATTTTTCTCACCTCAGTCCCCAGTCATTTTAACGTGACCAGCTTTTACCTGGAACTTACACTGTTTCATGTACACAGTCACATGAGGCTGCTCCTGCCCAGGGGCGAGATGGTTCTCCACTATGCTGCCCAGGAGGACAGCTGGCCTCAGGTGGCCTCTGAGCATTAGCATGTATGCTTACTTCAACTAAGGAGCAGAATGCTCCATTTTATTTGATTTTCATTTAAGTAGCCACACGACTCTTGTACTGAGCGGTGTAGTGCAAACCTAAGATCCTTACTCGGACAGCACAACTGGGTTATTTCCGCCAGAGAGGAGCTAGTGCAGAGACCTTTGGCTTACATCCTGTTGCAATGACCTCCTACCTCTCACCTGTCATCACATCTACAATGTATGGCATGTAAGCCAAGGTGTCCATGGAACTCTGGGACGGCCTCACTGCTATGCTGGGCCCCGGGGTGGGGGACGCCTTCGACAGGCTCAGCAGGCGAGAGGACAGTCTGGTCTGGATTGTTCAAATGCTAGGGCGCTGAATTGCGTTACAGTCCTGGGCCGAGGGATTTCAAAAGGATAGCGGGCCACAGTACAACGGAGTATGACCTCCCTTCATTCTCCTCTCCAGAGGCTGGAGAAGACAGGGGAGGCCCAGGGCCAAGCCTCTCGACAAGAGCTGACCCTATCCTCCCCATAACTTTTCTGGGGTTGTGGTGGGGGTGCAAGGTGACCCCCAAAGCTCCTCTTTGCAGGACAGTTCAGAGGGGGAGTGCTGGACGTGGGAGCTGACTGGGTGTAACTGCATGCAGTGGGACGTGGCCGGAGGAGGTGGGTCGCTGGGGTGTGCTCTGGAAGGGCGCATCCTCCCTGGGGTCCCTTGCCCCTGTCCCCGTCCTCCCTCCCTCTGCTTGGTTGCCCTGAGTGAGCAGCTTGCCTCTGCTGGGCCTTCTGCCATGATGCCCTGCTTCACCTTGGGACCAGAGCAATGAAACTGGCTGACCATGAGCTGAGGTCTCTGCAACTGTGAGCCCCAAATACACTTTTCCTCCTCTAAATTTTTCCTATCAAGTATTTTGGTCACAGTGACGAAAAGCTGACTAACACAAGTGGGAAAGTGTGCCAGAGGTGGGACAGGATCCCAAGCCCTGGCTCCACATTTTCTGAGGCTTATAGACCAGCGCTTCCCAAATCTAGCTGGAGCTCAGGTTCGCGAGCCTTTGTTCTCCTACTGGAGCTGGTTCACAACCTGACCTCGTGGAACTGGAGCCATGGGGGGGGGGGGGGGGCTGGTGACCAGCACCTGTCCCTGGCCCAGCTCCCCAGCTGATTCTGCTGGAAACAGGGGCAGGGGCCACTGCAGGCTCCTGCGATCGAGAGCCGCCTGCCCTACAGTCAAGCCACAGTGGATAAGTCTGTGTTCCTCCAAGGGACAGGTCAGAGATGTGCACCTGGGCTCAGGAGGAAAAGGAGGAGCAGAGGAGGCAGCCTCCGGGCAGGAATGGGCTCCAGACCCCAGGGCTACCCCGCCCAACTCCCCGAGGGAGGACACTGGGGCTGGAAAGAAAGCCTCGGGGGCAACCAACTGTCCCCTGGCTTAACACAGGTAACCCCAGGGCAACCTGAAGAGAGGGGAGGGTGCTGGCCAGGGGCAGGGACATCAGGCCTTTCTCTCTGTCATTTAAGACCTGTCCACACCTCTTTTTATTTTTAAGTCACTTACAAATGGGAGGCAGGGGAACTTCTCCAGTTCTTCTCCTGCCTCCAATGGGCTGCATGACCCTGGTCATACCTTGTAACCCAACCAAGCTTGGGGCTTCTCCCCAGTAACTCAAGGAGCTCAACCACATGACCTCCAAGGTTCTGCTCGCCTCTGACATTCTACAGCACCCGATGCACGTCTTCCAAGGGTTCCAGAGGACGCAACCGGCCCTCTGGCCAAGCTGCTTGACACTCATGATGAATCAAGGGTGTGTGCTCACATACCCTGGCGGGTTGGCACATCAGTGACATGATACGTTACGTTAGAGGGCCTGGAAACCTGATTCATCAGGGAAGAACAGACTCTGGAAAAGTCTCCACCTTGAACACATTATATTGCCGACTCTTCCTTTCAAAAATGATACGGCACTTGGACATTTCCTCACTGGTAAAACATGGCACGTCATCCCTTGCTGCCGAGGGCCTGGAGACAGAAGCCTGTGCTCCCTCAGAGGATAAGAGACAATGCAGGGGACATAAAATGCATCCCCAGCTCAGGGATCAGACAGACAGGGACTAAAAATTCCAGCTCTGTCACTGAGAGTCGGAGCAGGGACACAACTCCCCTGAGCTTACAGCTGTGATTCTCCATGTGAAGAACAGGGAGGCCACCGCCTCGTTCATGGAGGATCATGAGTAAGATCTTGATGTGTTGGGTTTAAAATGCAGATGTGACTGTAAGCGTCCCCCTGAGCGACGCTCCCCTGCAGCCCCCATGGCTCTGGGGGTCAAGTCTGGACTTCTCCCAGGACGGAGCCCAAGCTCTGCGGGCTCTGGGCTGCCCTCTCCCTGCAGCTCTGCACTCCAGCCACCCGGCCTGGCTCCATCTCCACCCTGGAGGACCTTCCTCCCCGGGGTCTGAGGAGCTCCTCCCTGGGCTCTGCCTGTTCCACTCCTACGACTTGAAGTCTGGCTTCAGAAGAGGCCCCCTGGGCGTCATAGTCTGTAGCAGGTCCTTCTGCTGGACTTTCCTATAATGCCATGTCCCTGTGGCCTGGCCAGAATCTGTCACGAATGAGATGACTTTGGACAGTTCTGCTCAGAGGCTGCCTTCTTGCCAGCCCTCAAGCAACCATGACCGTCTGGGCCATCACTGGATCATCAGCACCGGACACAAGACCTGTATACAGGAGGTGCTCGCAGCACTTCCATTGCTCAGATGAAGGAATGCACGCCACCCTGGCACAGGGCAGGGATTAATGGAGGCCTCAGCCCTGAAGGCCGTGCCCCGAAGCCTCGGCTCCCCCGTGCCCTGGCCAGCTCCGCTCTTACCTCGATCTGCGCCGTGTGCTTGGCATAGAACTCCAGGGCTTCATCTCCATCCACCTGGCCGCCAGGTTTCAGCATGGTCTGAAGTTCTTTGTTGTGACGCGCCAACTAGAACAAGCACAGAAGCAGGGGCCATGTCTCCACAAAGGGAAGGCGTGCGCTCCTTCTAACTCTGTGCTTTAAAAAGTGCATCATAACCAGCAGCTAGCAGAAGGGCAAAGGTGTGGGAGGCTTGTACCTTCTGTCCAGGGGCTTTTGCACAGGGGTCATCTGGGGAGCCCAGGAGAAAAGTTCTGAAAGCTTCCACAGGGTCCTTGCTTCCCCTTGATTTCTCTCTTTTTTCATTTTTCTTTTGGGTACCAGAGATTGCACCCAGAGGTGCTCAGCCTCTGAGCCACGTCCCCAGCACTTTTTATTTTTTATTTTGAGACAGGGTCTCACTGAGTTGCTTAGGGCCTTGCTGAGGCTGGCTTTGAACTCTGATCCTCCTGCCTCAGCCTCCTGAGCTGCTGGGATTACAGGCATGAGCCACTGCACTCGGCTCCCCTGATTTCTGCATAGACGAGCGGGAGATGGGGTTTTCTGTACAGAGCCTCCAAGGGGAATGTTCAGAAGCCCTCTTGGAGGCGAGATGCTGGTCGTGGGGGAGAAGTGGGCAGGGACCTACCAACCTTGGGCCCAACCCCATCACTGCTTATACCCAGGCCCTCTGCCTGAGGGACAGGAAACAGGCCTGGTTACAGTCTGCCCAGACCCACCCGGAAGTCCAAAACACATCAGAATCCAGGAGGAAACACCTTCCAGAACCCAGCTACGTGGGAGGAGAATTAAGAAGTGGGACACTGGGACACCAGGGCACGGAGCGTCACCCATCCCCAGGACAGAAGGAAGTCCCACTGACAAGTTCAGGGCGGGGTGGCCGGAGCTCACTCCTCTAGGCCGTAGAGACTGGGCCATATTTATAGCAAGGCCAGATGCCTTTCCCAGCGCTCCCAACGAGGTCATGAGCCACGATGTCACCACCCAGGGTGGGTGCTTGTAAGGGGGATTTCCAGGCCCGTGACCCCAGCACAGTGGGAAAGCAGACAGTCCTGGGCCTCGGGGCCTCGGTCAGATGCAGAGCACCAGAGCTGCGCTCCCGAGTGCAGCCAGCCCTCGGAGAAGGCGCCGGGGAGGCTGGGGGCGTGGCCTCGGGCAGGGCGGGGTGCGGGCGCTCCCACCTGGTGCGCCAGTATGTAGATGTTGTGCCCCACGTTCCTGGGGGAGGCGGCCCCCTCCTCGCCGTTGTCCCCATCCTCGAACTCGACCTCGCCTTGCATGTAAGCCTTCTTGATCACTTCCACCTGCAAGAAGGGCCAGGGGACCCCTGAGGACGGGCGTCTCTACACGCAGGTGGCAGGCCCTCTCCTGGGCAGATGCTGCTCGTCCAGCTCAGTGCCCTTTCCCACAGGGCTCGGAGGCAGCCTCAGAATCCTCCCAGCACGGCTGCGGGCAGTGAAGGCCAGGGAGAGCCTCCAGGGACAGGCGAGGAGATTCACTCGCTCTACTCGGAGCAAGAGACGTTCTGTGGCGCCGACTTTAAAAGGAGACAATGGCCGTAAAAGCACCTTGAAAAGGCAAATGGGATCCAAATGCAGGCTAGAAGCCTGATCTTTCCTACCGCCACATTTCTTTCCACCAGGTCTCCCTAATCCCGATTTTGCCCTTTTAGGAAAAATCTAAGAAATTCCTTCATTTTTAGAATAGCTTCTTTTCTTTCTTTCGTTTTTTTGTTGCTGGGGCTTGAACCCAGGGACACTCTACCACTGAGCTGCACCTCCAGTCCTTTTTGAGACAGGGTCTCACTAAATTGCTGAGGCTGGCCTCAAACTTGTGATCCTCTTGCCTCAGCCTCCTGAGTTGCTGGGACTACAGATATGTGTTACCTTGCCGGGCTGTGAAATTTTTATCTTATTCGATTCCCCCCTCCCCCAAGCCTATATACCATGTGAAAATAACAGACATCTAGTAACATCTATAGACCACTTCCTATTTGAACATTCTTTTTTAAAAATTCAATGCTAACGCTTTAAGAAGTATCGGAGATTCCATTTCTTTATGAACAAGCACGCGCAAAGAACATTGCTAACGTCACAGCTAATGAGCTTGGACTCCTTCACAATGACACGACTCTGTCCCTGGGGTCTGTGTGCTTGGCTGGACTCATGCCTCCAGCATACTGAGCCTTTCTGGACCTGTCCTGCTTTCTACACCCCCGGCCTCCTGGGGAGCAGGAGCTGGCTCTGCCTGTACCCACACCTGCCCTGGGGCCACACAATGCCCTGGACAATGGAGGGCCTGGCCAGGATTTATTAAATGAACAGGAGTTCATCATTAGAAGAGTGAGAATAAATACCTTCACTCCCTAAGTTGTACGAAAAATTCAGATTTTTTGATGGTTCAGAGGAATTATTCTCATCACCCCAAAATCAAGCCACCCATTTCCGCGCCGACGCCACGTCAGGCACTGGGTTGGGCTTTGGAGACAAAGGCCTCCCCCTCCGAGCCTTTATTTCTCAGTTCTCTGATTCCAAGTCGAGCAGACAGCCTGTGGTACTGGACCCAGGGCCGTGTCCCAGAGCGCACGCTCACACACTCCCGACATCTGAGCTGGTTCCAGGAAGCCCGACTCCTCCCAGGAGCCAGAGGGATGTTCTCCAGGCACAACGGGCCACCCAGGAGCCAGAGGCAGCCACAGCACTGGGTGTGGGCCTGTCCCCACCTAGACAGGCCAGAAGAGCCGGGTGCTTTCTAAATTCAAGGGCTCAGGAATGGGACCTCCACAAGGTCACTGTGACCCTACTCAAGAACGATGACCCCTAGAGTCCCGGTCACTCCCGGTTATACAAGCTGTTACGTAAATGCACAGAGGACTCCCGGCTCGGGCTGGGAACTTACTCCCTGGCCTCAGAGATCAAAGAGCCGGGCTGCTCTTAACTTTATTTAAAGAAATACATAAAGGGACTCTGGCCTGGCCTCGAGAGCAATTCGGGTCGGCAGGAGGCAGAGACGTTTTAATGCCCTCATTGAAGTCTGTCGGCCACAGCTTCTCTGTATGGGGAGAAGTCCACAAAGAGAGCCCTGTCCTCCGCTCCTGTCGCCGTCTCTGAGCGCGCCTCCTCTGGCAGTCTGCAGCCCCAACTCCAACCTGGGGCTCACAGCCCACTGTGACTCCCACCACTCAGACATAAGCCAGGTCTTGTCTCCTCCAAGGAAAACCCAGGCCAGAAAAGCACACCAGCCACCCAAAACCAGACGGGATCTCTTCAGCACTGGCCAAAGAGCTGGCAAAAGTGCCAGCGAAGAGCAGGACGGCAGGAAAGGGCTCCGAGTCCCAGAGGACTCACCGCGCGCCAGGCACGGCACTAAGGGCTACGTGTGATCTGCTCACCTAGTCTTGAAGGCCACATGTCAGCCCGGGTGACGTTATCTTTCTTTTATGAACCAGGAAAGTGCATGGCTCAGAGAGGTCAGATGACTGCCCAAAGCACGCAGGAATGAATCTGAACTTGGCCAGCTGGGCTTCTCGACCTGCTCTGCACACTGTCCCCCATGAGAGAAAAAGGGGAGGGAGCCCAGGCCCTGCACCTCCCCTCCCCACCGCTCGGAGGTGAATCAAGAGTCTCCTTCGGCCTTCTGACCCGGTGAATCTTTGAGCAAGCTCAAGGCGGCAGAGCACGGCTGGGTCCCAAGTCCCCTGAGGCTCCCAACTCACCAGCTCCTTGGGCCGCATGTTGTAGAGAATTCTCTCGGCGTTCTCACTGTCGTGCCTGCTCTCCATGATGGCCAGGAGCAACTTGGAAGCGTTGTTCTAAAGGAGAAAGCCAGGGTGAGGGAGGCAGGGGAGCTGCTAGGGATGGGGATGTGGTGTGCACCCCGCTGGACAGACAGGCATCTACCAGGAGGGCACCAGGCAGAGGAGGTGCCCCTTCAGACCCCATGCGTGCACACGATACAACTCAGGTCAGACAGGCAGAGGCCAGCTGACGCGCGAGCCAGCAAAAACTGGAAATCTAAACATGGTGCCATGGGAGATTGGTTCTAGGACCCCGGGGGAACCAAAATCCAGGGATGCTCAGGTCCTTTACAGAAGGCCTTCCAGACACTTCTGCTCTGGGCTGTTTATAACACCTAACACAAAGTAAAGGGCAAGGCCAATGGCTGTTGTTACGCTATATTTTTTAGAAAATAATGCCAAGAACATAACTGTGCATTTCAGCACAGATGCAATTATTTTTCCTCAAATATTTTTGATCCTGTGGTTGGCTGACCCTGCAGATACCAAATGGCAAGTTTGGAGGCCTGATGGGCTGTCACTCTCATGGTGACAGGGCTGTCCGGGCACAGGCCATGCTGACTCCATGTTCCCAAGGTATGGAGAGGCATGCTCTCTGTGGGGGCAGATGAGGGTAGACACTGCTGCTCAGCTTGCAGGCCGGAGAAGACAGGCCACAGGGCAATTACCCCTGGTGTGAAAATATTCCCATGACATTCATAACTCCAAATGTTACGGGAGCGCAACCAACACCACTTAACCAGAGTGACCCAGAGGAACACCGCACACCTGCCAAGCCATTCGGTCCCACTCTGCTAACAGGGCCTGGGTGTCCACAACCTGCGGATCTCGGCTTGACCCCACTCGGGGTCCTGGGCCATAAGGATTTGTATGCTTTTTGTGTACAGGACTCTAAAGATCTTGCTTTTGTGTGTGTGTGTGTGTGTGTGTGTGTGTGTGTCAGGGTCCTCCCAAGCTTCACAGCAGCTCAGTCAGGTTGCTGTGCTATCACAGGTAAGAACTTTCTATGATTATCCTCAGGTCCTCAGACTGTTGAATTGGTGGAACAGGTCACTGAAATGTTACCCCGGAGCACATGAATGTCTCAGGGTTGTCCAGCGGCTTAGAGTGTACTTTCTGATAAGTGCTGGCCAGGTGTGATGCTCAAGCCAGGTGTAAAGCAAAATTTCTCAGAAGGAGCTAAAGTCAGCTAAAAAAAAAAAAATCCATACACCCAAATCAACTAATTAATTTGGACCCTCCACTGAAGTACTAAAGAAAAAATAAAAATAAAAATAAAAATAAGTGTGCCATGCCCCTGGCTTCAGTGTTAACACCTTCCCCAAGACACACTTCCGTGCAGTAAATACAGATGGTGTTTCCACTGAACGCTGCAGTTCTGGGCCCTTCCATGATAAAGACGAAGTGCTCACTGCTATATGTGGCTGCAAGCACAGATCTCAACTCATCCCAGCGTGGGGACGGCTAGGAGGCTCAGTGACACTAGCCAGGGTGGGTTGAAAGTTCGAGTTCCAGAACTGAACCTCTGTATTCTTTTTCTTCAGGGGTGGAGTGCTAGGTGTGGAACCCAGGGTCTCATGCATGCTAGGCGAGGGCCGCCTACGACCTACACCCCGAGGCCTGATGCCTTGGATTCCGTGAGAGCCTTTGGAACCGCTAAGCGGGGGAGAGTCTGGGGCTCACTCCACAAGTCACCCTCTGGGATGAGTGGGTCACACAGTCCAAAGGTCGGCTTGTAGACCCTGCAGCTTAGGCACCTCAGAACCACTGCTTTTACTCTGAAAAATGACTTCAGTGCTTGTGGAGACTCACAAGCCAGTGGTGCTTCCGCACCAACCACGTGAAGGTCTCCATCTGTACATGATTCGAGGTCATCGCAGGCCTGAGGGCACATCCTTGGTCAGTGTTCTGCCCTTACTTGAAACCAAAATTACTAGCCACCCTTCTGCTAAGTCAAGGACTGAATGGAAAATTGCTATACTGATAAAGTAAAAATGGATTTTTGGGGGGGGTCCTAGATAGGTTTGGTTGTACTACCAATTCTTTTTCCTCAAAGGGGGAACATTCCAGAAACCACAGAGAGAAGAACGTTTCCGTTGCCTCCCAACCTGTAGCTCTTGGAATGAAGGCTTCTGGTTCTCGGCTGCCGTCTGAGTTCACTTCTCAGCTCTGAGTGACATGTGACCTAACAGTTGAAAAGCTGGTCCCTGTCCCGAGGCCCTTATTTGGAAAGAAGACTTAAGTGCCACATTCAGTCAGAACACGTGACTTGGATCTTCCACGTAGTTTAACAGAACTGCTGCTGCTACCTAGTCCCAGGACTGTGACCAGGTCACAGGCCACGCGAGCACCCTGAGCTCAGGGCTCTCAAACTTGCCTTCAGTTCTAACACAAGGTCCATGCGCTTCTTCCCCAGGGGGTTGATGTCATTGAGGATCAGGGCTGTGATGATGTCGATGCCGTTGGACTCGTGGGTGGCGATGCAGTTCTGGGCAGAGAGACACAGACATTTACACAAACGCCGGCCATAAATCAGCCGTCAAAGGCCAACAGGCTCAACGGCTATTTCAACACAATGTCTGCCGCTCCCAGCAATGTCTCTAGGGGAGGGCTGCGATTTTCCGTGAGAAAGTGGTAAAAATAAAAGACAGATGAAAATCTCTAGTTTCAGAATTAACAGTAAACAGTAGGAAAGTCCCCATGCATGCTAACTGATGAACTGGTCTCGTCTAATCCAAATAGTGCAGCGCAGCAAGCTTTTGTTCTTAAAGGAAAATACAGTGCATGACTGATACCAGGGTCTGAGCCCATTTTGCCCTTTAAAAGTGTGTTCCATTCGCCCGACGTCACTCATTTTTGCTTTTGCTTAAGGCGCAAGCTTGGAAAGCAAACTTCTGGCTTAATTCATGCAATATCAGAATTAATCATCTGCCCCCAGGTAAAAGCCTCCACTGAGCACAACCCCCTGCAGCCTCTGCTTGGCAGAAACGCAACCCGTGGTTTGAAGGAAATGCCCTGCGAAGCCTCAGAAAGCCTTTCCCCGCAGCCTGGCGCCTGGCTGGGCTCCTCCTCCCAGCTAGGGCCCACCATCTGCTCCAGGGCAGCAGGAGAGGAAGGTAGGCCCAGCAGACCACCACTCTCGCATGCCCGACGGCTTGCTGTGCACACCACCTGGACCGTGGCAAACCGCTCTCCCCGAGGGGAGGTCTGGCTCCCAGCACCCAGCACCACGCACCTTCCCGCCACGGCAAGCCCTGCTCCGCCCACCCAGCCAGAGCAGCTCCGGTGTGGAGTTGCAAATCACACCGGTTCCAGCTCCCAGGCTGGAACGCAGCCCCTCTTCAAGATGCCACGTGTGAGAAGGGCTCTCCTGGGGAGAGAGGCCCCGGGTGCCGCTCCACACCACCTCCAGGGACGGCAGAGACTAGCGGTCCGCTCTGCCTCAGAATCCAGAGTTCTCATGGCAACTAGCTAGGTCCTCAGGTCTCTTTCCGGCTGTTTCGTGTGAAGATTTTGTCTCTATCTAGGTTTACGTTCCCCTCAAATGGCCACTTTTTAATTTTTCCTGTTTTATGAAACAAATCACCACTTCTCGGGTGCTAACTGAACCCCCACTTTACCACCTGTTCCTAAAAACTCAACTGAGAGTTGAATATTCAACCAAACCACACCAGGAGGCCAAGGTCAACTCCCAAGTCCATCATTAGGTGGAGTTCTGAGCCTGACACGAGGGGTGACTTCCCACTACCAGTCCCACCGACTCCCCAGGGCAACAGGCAGATGTGACGTGACTCCCAAGCTCGTCACTTTTTCCCTCGTATTTTTATCGGTGCATTTTAACTCCACGAAATGGTGGGATTTGTTACAACCTATCTGCGGATGCATAAAATACAACAATATAATTTGGCCCACGTCATTTCCCAGAATTTCCCCTTTCCTACACCTGGTCTGTTTCCTTTCCTCTACGATCCCCCTTCCATTTCCCGAGGCCAGCACCAGTCTCTCGTCAACACTTCCGAAATGACTGAACAGCACGATGGAATCACCTGGTTTTCATGGCAAGGTCCTTGACAGTACTCGGTCAGACTCTCCAGGGTTTGGTTGATAAGTGCTACGTTCTTCTCATTGATGTACAGACCCAGGAGGCCAAGACCTCCAGTTGTGCTTCCACAAATACAGTCCAGAAACTGCAGCGTCTCACACACCAAGTTGTAGTTGGTCTTGTTATTCTGGCAACGAAGGAAGTTCTGCAGGTTGGGGTTGGGGAGAGAAGAGGGGAAAGGTCACTCTTTCTACCATGCTGATCGTCTCTAACAGGTTGTGCCCTGGACTGGTCAGCAGTCACACAGACAGATGCAGCCCCAGACGGAAGAGCCCAGGATTCCCATGATGGTCCGCCAACCGTGTTGGCCTTAGCGTGTGGCAATGGCCGTCGGCGGTGTGGCTTGCTCTCCAGGGCAACTGCGTGGGATGCAGTGGAGGGAGGCTCCTCCTTGGAGTCCACTTCCAACCCTCTAGTCCTGTCAAGTTCCAATTTCTCCATTTAATTCTCACCCCTCCTGTACCCACCTCCCGCCAGGTGAAGTTCAGAGACATCTGACATTTTTACAGGTGGTTCAAAAGTACACTAAGATTTCATCTCACCCCACCCCGGTCAGAATTCCAATCATCAAGGACACAAACAGTAACAAGGACTGGCGAGGATGTGGGGAAAAGGCACGCTCACACCCGTCCGTGGGACTGCAAGCTAGTACAACACCCTGGAAAGCCATATGGAGAGTCCTCGAAACCCCAGGAATGGAGTCCCCACATGACCCAGCATCCCGCTCCCCCATACATACCTAGAAGAACTAAGATGAACGCATACAGTGACGCACGCCCCCACGTTTACAGCAGTGAAATTCACAATGCCAAGTTACGGACCCAGGCCAGATGCCCGTCCACAGATGAATGGGTTAAGAAAACGTGGTGCATATACACAATGGAGTTTTAGTCAGCTAAAAAGAAGAATGAGATGATGGCATTTGCCCCCTCTCCCAAAAGGATGGAAATGTAGAGCATCATGCTAAGTGGAATAAGTCAGACTCAAAGCCAAGGTTTTCTCTCATCTGCAGAAGGTAGAGCAGAATAAGGGGAAAAAGCGTGTGTGTGTGTGTGTGTGTGTGTGTGTTGTGGGCACAGATATCAGTAAGACCGAGGGAAGACCAGCGGGGCAGGAGGAGGACGCTGAGAGGGAGGCAGGAAGGGCAGGAAAGGGAATGAACTTGACAAAATTAGGTTCTGTGCACGTATAAATATACCACAGTGAATGCACGCCTGTCATCCCAGCGGCTCGGGAGGCTGAGGCAGGAGGATCACAAGTCCAAAGCCAGCCTCAGCAACTTAGCGAGGCCCTAGGCAACTTGGCGAGATCCTGTCTCAAAATGAAAAATAATAATTTTAAAAAGGCACTAGGGATGTGGCTCAGTGATTAAGTTCAATTCCTCGTACAAAAACAAAAAGAACCCCCAAAAAACAAAACAACAACAAAACCCTCAATGCCCATAGATTGGAGTGTAGTTACAAAAAAAAAAAAAAAAAGAAAAAAAAAAAGTCACACTACCTGTGTCATTCACTGTTAGAAATTAGAAACACCAAGTCGATCAATGCGTCATTAGGAAAGATCTAGGGCATACTGTTAGGTTCAAAAAATAGGAAATAGGTTAATTTGTGTCACGAACTCCTGCCTGTTTCAAATGTTCCCATTTAAATATAAAGAAAAACACTGGGCTACCTCTTCACGGATAGGAGAGAGGCAAGTTTTTGAACTAAATAGGCATTTTTGTGTGAACCTTTATGAAAAGGATGTATCCGCATATTCCTAAAGTCACGCACTATGTTTCTCAGGGCGGCAGGAGGCCAGAGGGATTCAAAGCCATTTACACGAGCTACTCTGGGAGGCGCTGCCTCAGGCCTGGCTGAGGCCCTGGCCAGGCGGGTGGAGGGGGCCTCCTGGCGCAGACTCCTTCCCTGCAGCTCCTTTAAATTCCAGAGGCTGTTCCCACCACACCCCTCTGCTCAGGGAGGCCACCTGTGTGACCACACCCCTCTGCTCAGGGAGGCCACCTCTGTGAACACGCCCCTCTGCTCAGGGAGGCCACCTGTGTGACCACACCCCTCTGCTCAGGGAGGCCACCTGTGTGACCACACCCCTCTGCTCAGGGAGGCCACCTCTGTGAACACGCCCCTCTGCTCAGGGAGGCCACCTGTGACCACGCCCCTCTGCTCAGGGAGGCCACTTGTGTGACCACACCCCTCTGCTCAGGGAGGCCACCTCTGTGACCACGCCCCTCTGCTCAGGGAGGCCACCTCTGTGACCACGCCCCTCTGCTCAGGGAGGCCATCTCTGTGACCACGCCCCTCTGCTCAGGGACAGCAGAGTTCCCACCATGGCCCTTTCTGCAGGCAGAGATGGACTTCCTGCCCGTCAAGCACTCTGTCTTCTAGGGCTCCAAGTGTGCCATCCCCCTGCCTCCTGTAGGCTGTGCTCAGCAGACCTTTCTTCTGGGAAGCCGCCTGGCCCTGCAGCCCCACTCTAATGACACAGAGTGCAGCAGGCCATAGCTCTGCCCAGGACCACGTTGGCAGCAATGGGTCCCCAGGAGGCTGGCACGGGGGCTGGGCCTGCCGGGCACTTGATAACTGGGTTAAATCTCCGCATTTGACAGGAAGGACGGGGAAAGGGCGCGAGGGAATCCAGCAGCGAGTGCAGCGCCCACGTTTCCAACCCGCCACGAAGGCCAGGGAGCTGCCCTTTCTCCAGAGCCTGTCCCTCTCCCAGGCAGTGTCTGGCGGGGACCTCCCCTTCCCTAATTCAGACCCCTTTCCTTCTGTCCCTGAAAAAAAAAACAAAACAAAAAAAAAAAAAAACAGAAGAATGCTGTGGGCACCCAAGGGCTGCTTCTCTGGCCGCCAGCTCCAGGCACCTGCTGCGCCCAAGAAGCCTCGCTCTCTGTGGGGGGAGCAGGTAAGAGACCCCTGGCCCCGCGAGCCGTTCCTTGGCTCAGAGGGAAGCCACGCCAGTGAGGAGGGCTCCAGGCCATGGTGCCGGGTGAGAGTCGCCGTTCCCATGAAGGTCCTGGCCACTGCCAGCAAGGCTTGCTCACAGCAGCAACGGCCACGTGGCGCAGTCCGCCTGCGAGGCCGTCTCCACCGGGCCCTTACCCACAGCAAAGGCGAGGTCGTGCGCAGAGGAGAGGCTCTGGCCAGGAGCCGGGGCGCTGCTCCGGGGCCTTGTTCCTTCTCTCTGGCTGAGCTGCCCTGCCCACCGCAGGGAGCCAGAGACCCCTCCCCTCCCGGGCGCCTCCTCCTCTGGGACCCACCCCCAGGACAGAAGTAGAAATGGACGGCAACCACAAGAGCGGAAGCCCACTGAGGCCATGGCTGTGGAACTGGACTCCTGGAACTCCAAGTCACCGGGCAGGTTCACCACCTGAGTGACTGTGTGGCAGGTGTTCTTCTCTCTTTTGGTGGCTCTGGGAATGGAACCTGGGGCACTCTACCCCTGAGCCCCTCCTCAGTCTTGGGATCCTCCTGCCTCAGTCTCTCCAGCAGCTGCGTTTAGGGGCTTGACTTTGTGGGAGCTGTGACCTACATCCCGTGATCCCCGGGTCCAGCTCACTGGCTGTCCCGTGGGCCCTGCAGAACCTTGGGGGGCCCTGGAGTGCCCCCCACTTCCAGGGCTCTTGCAGATGGCAGGGAGCTCTAGCCCTCCCTGGCTTCCCCTCTGAACAGAGCAGCTTTACTCTCATCTGCTTAGTACATTTCTGCATGAATGTTCTTCCAACAAAGGATTCTACAGCTCAAAAAAGTCTGAAAGCACCAAAATGGATCATCTTTATATACCCTGAAATTAAGTGACCAGGTCTCAGATATATGAAAATATCCTTTACCCCTCGCCCCGCACCACCGTGCTGTGCACCAGGGAGTCAGGTTCTGGAAAGACTTCTGCCCGTGGGCTTCGCAGGCGCTCGTCTGAAGGACGGTTTGGGAAGAGCTAAAGTATAAACTACAATTCTGAAGGCTTCCCAACAAGAAATGACGACTTCTAAACCTCGCTCGGCTCCCGTGGAGGCAGGAGGGCAGAGGGCGAGGCGGGACCAGGGCGGGGCACCACCCCAGAACCACGCCCCCCAGGCTGGCAGCACGGCGGTGGCGGGAGGGCCTACCCGGGCAGCCCTGTGGTGAGCTCAGACCGCCCACGTCAGCGCCTCCGAGAAGCCTTCCTGGCCTGCACACGGGGTGGCACCCTTCCTCTGACCCCAACGAGGGCCCTACGGGGGCGCCAGGAGCACCCAGCACCGGCTGCGTCGCTGGTGGGCCCAGAGGCCCCTGCCCAGACGCTGGGCACTGTGACCAGGTCCCGTCACCAGGTGCACCGGACTGGTCACAGGTACAAGAGGCACACTGGCACAGCGTCACCTCACTGCTTGCTTTCCCACTGGAGCCCAAGGGACAGTGGCATCACACAGGGGACAGCACAGGACCCACTATGCTTGGTCTAGAATTGGGCCCAGCAGCAGGGTGGGGCCTCCACACGGCGCTCGGGTGGCTCTCCAGGGGCACTAGTGCGCCCTCCAGGTCTCCTTCAGGATCAGTGGGGTAGCTTGTAAGACAGAGGTAGATGACATGGGGTCACAGCCACATGTCACACACTGGGACCGGCCAGCAAGTGCTGTGCTCCCCCTGACGGAGCCGAGCAGGCCCGACCAAGGGATCAGGGCCCGGGCGCGGAAGACCAGAACCGTGCGTTGTTACCATCCCCCAAGGAGAAAGCGAAGGCGGGGCCTCAGGAGGGTGAGGGTCGCGGCTACGTGTGGAGAACTCTGGAAGGCAGGCCGCATCGGCCAGCAGCCGTGCTTTGCTGGAGGGTGGGGACGGGTCCTGAGAAAGGTCTCGCTGGGCCGCCTCTTGGTGCCAGCGTCATGGGATCCACTCGCCCAGACCTAGCGTGTCACCCACACGCCCCAGGCAGGTGGCACTGCCAGGCGCGGGAGGTCTGCCACTAACCGGGGAGCGTCACGCGGCGTGACTGGATCAACGAGAGGGGCCACGCACCTGACCTGGCAAGGCCGACGCCTGGCGTTCACCTGGGAGCTCGGGCGCCATGCAGCACCCCGCACAGACCCGCATCCCCGCAGGCACCGCGGGCAGCGAGAGGCCCGGCCTCCCTCACCTGCAGGTCCCGGTTGTGGTTCTCGCACAGCAGCTGCAGGAAGCGGAGGATGGGCTGCATGACGGTGATGACCGCGCTCATCTCCAGCTCGTCCTTGGCCTTGTCGGCGGGGGCCTGGGCGCCCTCCCCGGACTGGAAGTGGTCGTCGGGGTCGGCGTCCCTCCGGAAGGTGGAGAAGGCTTTCCTGGTGGCAGCGGATGCCTCCAGGAGCTGATCCCGGACCTCTTCCGTGATCTGTGTCGTGGGCTCTTTGGCTGGAAGGCAAGTATGAGGCGGTTGGTGCCGGACAACTGGGGAGGCCATTCTGCACACCCAGGGACGGCCGCTGGGGACGCGAGGCTGGCACAGCACTGCCTCCCGTGGTCCTTGGGCGGGTTAGAGCAGTCCCGCCTGCTCCTGTCCTCAGCTTCGGCTCGCTTGCCCTGTGCTTGGAGGAAGGGCCTCGGCACAGCCTGTCGGCCTCTCCATCTGAGGCCCTGGGCTCAGCTGCCTCCTCAGCACCACTGGAAAGTATCAGTCAACTCTGTCCCAAGAGGCTGGGAAGGCTCAGAATGGCACTGACCACAGCAGCAGCCACTGTTTGCCTAACATGGCTGGCCCTTGGTGTGGACTGATCCAGTCCTCGGAACAACTGAGCTAGTAACTGAGGCACTGTCACTAGCAGCACAGACGGCCGTCGGATGGCCCGGGCTTGGATGCTAGCTCCACGCCTTCTGGTGGCACATCCTTAACAAGTCCAGGACCATTTCTGAGCCTCAGCTTCCTCATCTGTGAAATGGAGACAACCATTTCATCTAGTTCACCGTTTAGCTTGAGCTTTAGAAGAACTGACACAGGGAAGGGTGGCTTTGCTACGGTTTGGATCTGGACAATTCCCCAGTGTGTTAAAGGCTGGATGCCCGTCCCAATGTGCCCTTGGGAGGTGATGGAACCTTTAAGAGGCATGGCCTGCAGGAGGTCTTAGAGCACTGGGGAGTGTGCTACAGGGGGTCTGGAGGGCTTTGGTCTTTTCTGTTTCTCTGCTTCTTGGCCATGAGGAAAGGGGTCCTGCTCTATCACATGCTCCTGCCTGATGTGCTGCCTTAGGACAGGACCAAAACCAAAGAGGTCAATTGGTCATGGACCAAAACCAAGTGAACCTTTTATCTTTATAACCTGATTATCTCAGGTATTTGTTATAGTGACAGAAAGCTGGCTAATACATGACTAATTCATTTAAGTACTTAGACATTCTCTGATTTCTTCTGTTTATTCCCATTCTAGACCAGTTGTTCTCAACTAAGGGAGATTCTGCCCCCACCCCCACCCAGGGGATAACTGACATTGTATCTGGAGACACATTTGGCTGGGGGTAGGTATGTGCTACTGGCATCTAATTGGGTAGAGGCCACACATGCTAATAAATACCCTACAAGAGCCAAGCATAGGGACACATGCCTGTAATCCCAGCAACTAGGGAGGCTGAGGTAGGAGGATCACAAGTTTGAGATCAGTCTCAAACAATTTAGCAAGGCCCTATCTGAAAATAAAAAAAATTTAAAAAGGGCTGGAGATGTAGCTCAGGGGTAAAATGCTCCTGGGTTCAGGCCTCAGTACCATTAAAGAAAAAGAAAAAAAAGAGGGCCAGGGTTGTAGCTCAGCAGTGGAGAGCTTGCCTAGCATGTGTGAGGCACTGGGTTTGATTCTCAGCACTGTGTATAAATAAATAAAATAAAGGTCCATTGACAACTAAAAAATATATATTAAAATAAAAAAACAAAGAAATGAAGAAAAGATTAAAGAAAAAAATAAATACCCCACAATGCACAAGACAGCCCCTAAAGCAAAGAAGTCTCCAAATGTCAACTGTGCCGTGGTCGAGAAATCCAGCTCTGAACTTGAAGAGGGAGGCGCAGAGGAGTTAATTTGTTCAAGGTGGTCTGAATCCCACACCTGGGTCTTCCACACCCTGTAGCACTCCTGGGAGACCACAGACCAAAAGCTTTGTACTTGAGAAAATAAGAAGAGATCACCTGACCAAGGACAGACCCTGCTAGTTTTGTTTATCTGTTTGTTTGCTTCTGGGGATTGAACTCTGAGCAGCTCACCTCTACCTTTTTAAAATTTTGAGACAAGGCCTTGCTAAGTTGCTAAGGGTCTCACTAAGTTGCTGAGGCTGGCCTCGAACTCAAGATCCTCCTGCCTCAGGCTCTGGAGTCGCTGGAATTTCAGATGTGCATCCCTGCGCCCAGCTCTCAAGACACCAGTTTTAAAGTATGTATTTTCTTCCATTTTCTCCAACACCAAATGGAAATGACAGGAAAGGAATATCCGTGCATCCTCTACCAATGAAACCTTCAGCCTGACCAAGAAGAATGTCCACAAATTTATTAAACAAGAAGACTCTCCTAAACTGGGTGCAGTGGCACATGGGTGTAAGCCCAGCAACTCGGGAGGCTGAGGCAGGAGGATCACGAGTTCAAAGTCAGCTTCAGCAAAAGTGAGGCCTTAAGCAACTCAGAGAGACCCTGTCTCTAAATAAAATACAAAGTAGGGCTGGGGATGTGGCTCAGTGGTCGAGTGCCCCCGAGTTCAATCCCTGGCACCCCCAACCCTGGCAAAAAAAAAGATAAGAAGACTCTCCTATGCAATGGGGCTTCAGCTCAGGCGTCACCTAGGAAGAATCACATCACAACTGATCAGGAGTTTCCTTCTGAGAATTCGGGTGGACTGCGTCTCGGAGTCTACAAGGGATGAAGAGCTTGGAGGAGATCCACGCCCCTCCCAGGCCAGCTGACACGAGACACGGAGCGTTACCTTTCTTCCGGGACGGGGCCTCCCTGTCTGCCTCATCGTCTTTCTTCTTGTTTCCCAGGTCGCTGGTGTTCACGGTGACGGTGGCCTTGATCTCCTGCTGGGCCATCTTCATCCGGTCGTAGAAGACCTTGAAGAATCTCTCCGACTTCTTGTCCTCTGTCAACCGGCAGAAAAAGGAGTGCTGTCGAGGGAAAGAGAGATTCTCAACACCAGCCGACCAGTGCTGAGCCCACGCTGAAGGGGACTCAGGGCCAGCCCCGGGCCTGGCAGACCACCTAGGCTGGACCCGGGTCAAACACGGCGGCTCGACTCCCACGCTGGGTCTGAGATCGTCACCACGGGGCCCTAAAAGTGTGTGCTGGAGGAGCCCCGTGAGTCACGTGGGCTTGGGAAGCCTGCCAGGCGCGGTGGGCAGACTGCAGCCGCTGGGAACCGCCCCTCCACTGGCCCACAGCGAGGCCACTGACCCTGGAGGTGGAAGGCGATGTTGGCGACGTTGCAGGGGGGTGACCTGCGGGAGGACTCCCCTGGCTCCCCCCAGCACAGAGCCCTGTGAACAACGCACAGATGACTCAGATGTGCCACCTGCCCCACAGGCCTGGGTAACAGGTAAGGATGACATCCACCAGTCAGACTGGCGAGCCGGGTCCAAAGTGCTCGGGACGGCCCGCGTGTCAACTCTCAGAGCCGGCGGGGCGACACGGGCTGCTGCCGGCTCAACATCTTCAGGGAAAGGGCTGATTCTCCAGTGAGCAACCCAGGGTGGGCAGAGTGGTGGGATGAGGATACTCCCAAGGAACAGGTAGCTCGCCTCTTGGAGACGCGTGCGCTTTCGGGCCCACGGCGAGCAATAGTATACACTGTTGATGTGAAAACACAATATGGTACTTCGAATGCATTTATGAGTCTTCTCTTTTCACCCCCTTGCAAGTTCCACACTGTCGGGAGTTATTTACATAAAAATACAATACGGTCATTACCGGCGGAATAAAACAAAGCTCCAAACAATGCACTTGCTTCTCCCAGTAGATCTTTCTGCCGGCTGCACATCTTCGCCTTTGGAAAGATGGTGCTCCCCGGATGGTGGCCTTTGGCTTCTGATCCTGGAGAGAACTCAACCTGACCCTCGAAGTCTCCGGCTCCCCCAACTCTAACCACGTCCACCTGCCAAGGGCTGATGCAGTCACCACCTGACCGCCATGCCTTCATCTGCCACCAGGCAACACAGCCACTCTGACCCTCTGACCCGCAGGCACACTGGCTGACATCTGTCCCGTGTACCCAGGGGGCACTTCTCCATCATGTCCCTGCTTCTTCACCTCCCTGGTCTCGACTCTGATGCTGCTTACGTACAACCCTCTTCCGCCTTGTGCTCTTGGGTTCCGTTTCCCTCCAAGCTCTCCGAGTGCTCGTCCGGGTTCAACGTCTGCAGCTGCTCAGCCTTGAACCAAGCTCACGTCTCGAGGGTCCTCCACTGTCCCTTACTGCCTTATTTCCTGCTAAGATTCCCACTGCTCCTTCCTCCACCCACCATCGGGCAGGGGTCACGAGCACTGTGTCACGAGCAGGGCGCCGTGTCAGATACAAGAGAAACGGCAGTGAGCAGAGAAAACCCACCAAGCCAGAGGCCTGGCGAGCAAGGGGCACAGAGCTTCAGGTCACCCTAGGGACCACTGACTAAAACAGCCCTTTGTCCCCTTGACAGCGAGCCAAGAAGGTGCCAGTGAGCAGGTCTGTGGCCGACACTTGACGCCACTGCCTGGGATCTTGCTCCCCCAGCCCCTCCACGGCTTGGACCTCCTTATCTTTCGGTCTCACCGGTAATGTCACTTCCTCAGTGAGGCCACCCCGACGCTGGCAGGCCAACTGCTTTCGTCCGTTCTGCAGAACCCTGGCAGACGGCACTGCCGCCACGTTCGCCGTGGCCTGCTCACACCTGTCTCAGGCAGAGCGCAAGCTCCGTGAAGTCCGTGAAGGCAGGGCTTCCCCTGGTGACTGACAGGTGCCACCAGAGCACCCTGAAGGGGCCGGCGCTCAGCAGGCACCCCTCTGCTGTCTGATGGCACAGTGACTGTCATAGCCAGCATTTCCTGGCCCCTCCTAAGTGGGTCCCTCGACTCAGATCCACACGCCGCTCAGACGTGTCAAAGGGAAGCGCCACCAAATAAATTCATCCTGGAAATAACGGCTCAGACACCAGGAACAAGTCTCCAAGTGTTCGCCTCTTAGAGCCAACACACCACGAGCACAAGACGCTGCCTAGGGGACAGAGAGCGCCGCCGAATTACAGGGACCCAACCTCTGCATCAAGACCCAGCTTCCCAGCCCAGGTCCCAGGAGGCTGCTCACTACGGCTGTGGGCCACCAGGGGGCTGCCCCGCAGGACAACCCACATCAGTCACCACGCCAGCACGGAGGCTGCCTGACAAGCAGGTGGGGACAAGCTGGTCATTCAAGAAAACAAAAGCACTTTCAGTAAGAAAATAAATACAGCAAATGAAGCCTGCCACCTGCCATCTGCAACAGCTCAGTGCGGCCTGCTCCAAACCATGCTGCCCAGCACCCAGCCAGCCAAGCCAGCCCACGTCAGCTGACACCTTCGGGGTAAGGGAAGCTCTTCTGAAAGGAGAGAAGGGCAGGGGACGGAGGGCTGTGTGCTTCTATATATGCTCCTGCAATGGACCGTGTGTTTATTTTGTATTATTTATACCAGTCCTCAGTCAATCCCTTAAGGACTGGCAGCAGCTTTATCCACACAAGGTGCTCAATAAAATAATCTGATGGACAACAGGGCCCAGAAGACACGAAGAAGATTAGAAAAGCAAAATTAGAAAAGGGTGGGGACGTGTGGAGGGATGTTTCAGGGGAGTCTCAGGTTTGGCTCGAGTCCCGGGCCACGCTCAGGCTGAACTGAGAAGCGTATCAGTTAAGCCGCTTCACGGTGGAAGGAGAAACGCAATCGGCACTTTAGGGAGGTTCCAGGGGTGAGCAGGGGACCAAGACCTCACGCAGCTCCCAGACCTGCCCAAACCTCACTCGTAATAACCTGTTTGCAGGATAGAGGGCAGAGACTTAGGTCCTACTGGGTGGGTGCGTGGACTCCCAGCCTTGATCTACCTGGCCACATGCCCACTTATCTTCCTATTGAACCTATTTCAACTCACCTCCTCTCCCCCAAACCAAGACCCTATAGTCACAGGGAGGCTTTATCTTTCCAAATTGTCCCCTCCATCCCACCGGGCAGCTGTAAGGCAGCCCTTCAACATAAATCTGGCCTGGGGCAGGCCAGGTGCAGAGACGGAGAAAGACACCAAAACCTCAGTGGTCTCAAGGGGCGTGCGTGGGAGGGGCTACAAAGGGCAGCAATAGAATGTTCTAGAAGGAGTCGCCTGGATGAGTGTGCAGGTCACACAGGTAACCACCAGGATAATGTCCACTCTAAGGCGTCCACGTGCTCAGCCCTGGAATCTGTGAATGTGTCACCTTGCAGGGCAAAGTGGAACTGGCCCAGCAGAGGACACGAAGGTTGCTCACTAGCCTTACGGTGAGGAGCGGATCCCGGATTACTCAGAGGGGCCTAACGTCACCCTCACCACGAGGGTCCTTAAAAGAGGAAGAGGGAGGCAGGGAAAGGGCGGGGACAGACGCCTTGTGAGAAGGACTCAGCTCTGTGCTGCTGACTTAGAGCAGGGGAAGGGGCCATAAGCCAAAGACTGGGGGAACGGACTCTCCCCGGGGCCTGCAGAAAGGAACCCGGCCCTGCGGCGCTCGGACTTCAGTAAGACTGATGTCAGACTTCACAACGGTAAGCTTGGTGACTCACAGCCACCAAGTCCGTGGTAGGGACTCTTGTTGCACAGCGACGGAGCAGCCGTCATGTCACCGAGCTCTGCCCTCAGAACCTGAGATGGGATTAGAGGTAAAGTATATCACAACGGAGAGGGGGAAGGGATGCCTTGGTTTGCTTCTGGAAAGCTAGGGAACGACAGAAAGCTGTGCAGACGGGGGCCGCCTCCAGAGACCCCCTGTCCCCAGTGGAACAGCATGTGCCGGCCTGCCGCCGACCTGTCCTCGCCCTCCCGTTATCTCCAAAGCCCTTTCGTAGGTGCTGCCTCATCCGAGCCTGAGGAGATCGCCACGCCAGATAGCATCATTCACAAACCAGTCACGTTGCAGAGGAGGGCGCGGGTCGGGAGAGGTCAGCGGCTTGTGGTGCAGCCACGCCCTCCCCACCTCCGGTCTGCATTCTTAGCCCAGGGGAGCCGCCCCGCCTCCGCCAGACAGGAGCAGAGGGTTGGGAAAGCAGAGGAAACGGAGCTGGTGGGGGGCAGGTGCTCAGCGCCAAGGCCAGACACCACGGCCGGCCGGACAGCAGGCCTGCCCGGGACATGCTCGGGGGAAGGAAGTGGGGTCAGGGGCAGGGCGAGGAAGTGACCAGTGGCTCAGGCCATCTCCACGGCAGCAGTGGGAGAGGAAGCAGGCATGGCTGTGGTCAGCCGAGCTTCAAAATAAAACAAAAGAGCAGGAGAATGCACATCACGGAATGTGCAAGCCGGAAGCCCTCTGTTCCAGCAGTTTCCAAATGGTTTCCCAGTAGGGAAACTCCTCTCTCCCCTTCCGGAATACCATCCTATGTGAAGACTCCAGCCGTGCAGAAGAGTGGCCCCCTTTGAAACAGAGTGGGAGGACCCTCCCTCAGGCCACTGAAACTGCTCTTTGGAACTAACCCTGGACTCCACAGAGCAGCACAGACAAACCAGCTCTGGAGACCATTTCAAGATGAGGAAACTGAGGCCCAGGCAGGAAAGGGCCTTGCTGAGGCCTCAAAGGGTCTAACTCCTCAGGTGCCCAAGCCAGCTGCTCTCGACCGGTCTGGGTGGGGGTAGTTCAAATAGCCTGCGCGGACGCTCTTGCCCTCTGTCACGAGCACTCACGTCCTTCCTTGGGATGACTGAGCTGGATAGGGACCAAGGAGCAGGGGTCTAAGAGTAAAAGGATAATCAAACTACCTCTTCACGTCCTTCTTGAAACCGTAAAACACCGGCTAACTAGCCTGGCAGACACCCACGGCCGATGCTCAAATCCTTTGCAAGGAAACGGAGCCTGGTTTCGGGCAAACAGGGCCCTGGGGTTAGGGTCCAGCACACCGTGGAGGCGCCCACCCTATAGATGGCAGTGGGCAGGGGTGCGGTGGGGTGGACACCCCTTTATTTAGCAATAAGAGGTCACAGCTTGAACTACGCTGAGTGAGCGGGTAAGGAAGCCTGGGGAGAAGGCGGTGAGAGACCTGGACACAGACCCTGGAAAATGACCGAATGCATGACAAACATCCTCTGTATCAAGGAGGAGGAAGTTCAGGGGGAGACCAGCTCGAACTCCAGCCATCATGGCACTCCCTGGCAGACGAGGCAGCCTGCCCACCCCTGCCCAGGGCGGGAGGCCACTCTGATGGGAGAGGTCATCTCAGCTGGGGGACGGGGCAGCGGCAGGAAACAGACACAGAAGTGACCCAGCATGGCACCTGGCAGGAGTGGGGAGGGCCTGGAGAGGAGCGGCCGGAGCCAGGATGGCTGCTGGACTTTGATCCTGCCCTGCAGGAAGGCCTCTCGACCCGGGGCTGGTCTGCCGTCTGGAAGCACTTGCTCTGGGCCTTGGGAGACTCTGAGAGGGAGACTTTCCGTTTGACTGCCTCCCAAGACCCGACCCTGAGGGCACAGCCCCTGCACTCACGGCACATGTCTGCTTATCTGCTGCAAAGTGAACCCAGTCTCTAGGCTGAGTCCAGGAATTCCTATAGTGTGGCTGCTGGACAGGGAGCCAGCACCCGAGAGTCCAAGGGCCGATGGAAATTCTTCCCTAGAGTCTTTGACTGTCTCTTTTCACACCAGCTCTGGGACTCGAGGGGACATCTCAACTAGAACAACGCCTTCCTGCCCTGCTGGAACCAAGCGAGGTCAGGGGTCACTAAGAAGTGGGTTAGGCTTCGGCTCCTCACCCTGATTAACTGACAACACACCACTTCCTGCAGACTCTCTGTCAATCAAATTACGGTGACTGGCAACGGAATGTTTCCAATTTGCCAGGCATAGTCTTAGTGCTTTATACACACAACAGACCCCCCATGAGGAAAGTGGCATTACTATCTCTACAGCTGAGGAAACAGAGGCACCCAGAAGTTAGAGAACTTGCCAAGTTCTACATTTAGAAAGTGGCGTCACACACCTGACCCTCAGCCCAGGCCCTCAACCACCTGCTTCGTGAAACCCTTCTTGGCTGAGCAAGTGTCTGTCATACTGCGAACACCTTTTGGGTTTTATGATCCACCTCATGCCAAGGCCTCAACTTACCCAGGACAGGCCACATCTCTGTTCGTAATGGACTCCCGACGACGTCTTGAAGGTGTGCCAAGGTTGGGGTAAAGAGTTGTTAACAAAGCCACTGTCATACCATGGCTGCTATAGGTCTTAAGTCTTAGAAACCAAGGAAAACATTCAAAACTCAAACATCAGGAATCACAAACTGAGTAATGACATGCCTGGTTAGGTCCAGAGCCTGTGGAGAACCACAGGTAAGCAAACCTACACTTTAGTCTTGACTCCCCCTCCCACCCAGCTGGCTCTCTGAACTTGGGAAATGTACCCACTGCCTTCATTTATGCCCTGGAGGCTCCTTATCTGAAAAAAAAAAAAAAGGTCAGACCACCTTTCTTGTCTGCATCTGGGGTCCATCAAGGTTGCAGTTATGAACAGTAAGAGTCGTATTGTTATCTAACAATTATACCCCTTTTCAAGGAAAGGCACAGAAATAAAACAGATGGATCTATGAATGAGCTGGTGTTATGTGAGGACCAAAATCTGATATGCAAATAACGTCCAGCAATAAACAATTCCAGCTGGTCCTGCTAGGTCAAGATGGTCTCTGTAACGACAGCAGAAACCCAATGAACAGCAAGTCACCGTAGGAAGTTCACAGAGAAATCTGGCTGGAATTTCACTAGCTGCAGAAAACCCTTCAGACTTCTGTAGATAATTAGGCAAACATTTTTGCTTCCATTTCTCAACATGCAATCTACCCAAGGACAGAATTTAAGATCCTCCCCCTAGACAGTCCTGAGTCGTCCACTGTGAACTTTTGCAATGACTGGGGGCTTCAGGGTCTGATCATGAATAAAACGGTCATTTGGAATTGAACGTTCCCTTGGAAAAAATTATCGCACACTCCAGAAGTCAAGTTTTTTCAAGGTTGGATGGGCTTCGACCAGTGAACATCTGGAGCTCTGGCTTTACCAACCTCTCTGAGGATGTTTCCAGCTTTGATGAGTTCAGAAATAAAATGAACTTCAAAGTGGGAAGGGAGGAAGCGAGGAAGCAAACCCAGCGAGAGGCCCTGGCATTTCAACGTCAAGTTTCCGAGGCGAGGCTCTCCCTCTCCCAAGGGAGCCTCTTCTGGACGACTTAGAGACAAACGCTGTTTCTGTGACTCGGCCAGGGAAGACCTGGACAGATGTTCTGGCCCATGCCCAAGAGATGGGATGAAGAACAAGGAGACCCTCAAGCGGATGAACTGGGACCCTGGACCTCAGGGTCAAGGCCAAAGCAGTGGACCTTCATGAAGGTAGATCCTCTGTGTAGATCAGAATGCGAATGCCTTCACACGTGCTTGTCAACAGCACCTCGGCCAATAAAATTAAAAAGGCTTATCTTAGAGAGCCTCTGACTGACGATACAGGTAACCTGTCAGCGGTCACCATCTCCAGTGATATTTAACAGTCAAACCAAACACATTTCGGATGGCAGCTCAGGCACATCGCTCTGGAGGACCCTGACCCAGGCATGGGAAGTTAAGGAGACTCCAGATTTTCTCTGGGTTCAATTATCAAAATTTCTTACAGATGCCAAAGGCCGGTGTGCTTCATGGGATCCCCAGGTGTATAACTGTCTCTTCTAGCCAAAACCATGAAGAGAAAAGTTGAAAACTTCCAAGGGAAAACAAAGAGGACCCATGGAAAGTAACACACACGTCACCCCAAAACAACAGAACAAAATAGGCACGACCCAAAAATCCACGTGGAAAGGGAGAGAACTACGGTAGGGACCCCTCTGGTCACCTCCCATAAATGCAAAAAGGATTTTTGGTGGCTCTTTGAGGGAACATGAGGCTTATTCTTAAAAGGTCCTTTAAATCTCCATTAGCTCGCAGGAAGGACTTCTGTTAAGCTCCTCCAGGAGGCGTTAGAATCTCGGTCCACGGACATCCCATCAACCAGAGATCGTGAACCACCATCTGAATGGTGGTTGAGCACCTGCCGGCCTCCGAGGCTGACTCCACAGTCCATCCGGCAAGTCTCTCTGGCAGTTTGGGTAAAACCCTCCGGGCTTCTGCCCCCTGGCCTTGCCACAGGCTAGGCTGCAGGGGCCTCTTCCCACCAGAACCCCCATCTGTATCATGAGACCCGCATCCTGCACCTCAGCCCGGGAGGGAGCGGGAGCCAGCAGGAGGGCCGCGCAGAGGACCTGGCTGCCACCAGGCTCTGTTCCTGCCCACACCCCAGAGCAGGGGGTGACGCAGACTAACAGCACTGAGGCAGAAGCGAAGGCTCTGAGGAGTTGGGGGAGATCCTACGTCCATTTTGTGTGCCCCAGGGATGACACGTCAACACTAATCCATGTTTCTGCCCTCAAAGCTCCAAGGTTCCCAGGGAATTTGACTTGAGATCTGTACCAAGGCCAAGAATAATCCATGACTCGCACACGTTCTGTGTTTGTGCGGATCACAGGGCGGAGAAAGCACTGCAGCCCCATCCTCAGGAGGCAGAGACCCATGTCCTCCCGGGGGGTGTCGGGAACAGGGCGAGCTGGGGCAGCTGGCTATTTAACGTCCAGCTTGCTTCCTCCTCTGCGGAGGGGGACGGAGGAGGGTAAGACTATCTGAGGGGCCTGCTGGGAGGAGTCAAGGACAAAACGCAGGGAGAGCCCCCAGCACCTGACACCTGGCAGGCGTTCACGGCAGCCACGCTCCTTCCCTGCTCAACACGCCTAACTGCACACGTCCGCTGGACCATAAAATGCAAAGAAAAATAAACACCCTGGCCACCAGAGGCAAGGACACTGGCTCTCGGGCAGGAAAGGGTCAGCCGAGATGACTGCCTTTGACGAGGACCTGCAGTCACCCCAGTCAACCCGCTCTCAGGCACGGCCCAAGTCCAGCGCCAGCAGACGTCTCCCAGCCCCGCCGGACTATGGGGCACAGCCCAGTGGCTGCGGTGGCATCCAACAGGAAAACACGCCGATGGCCAAATGGACAGGGGTGCAGGACGGAATTCCACAGCGCTCATCTGTGGACGTGCTGCGCAGTGTACCACGGCCCTGGTGGCAGCAGTGTGCGTCCCAGCAGGCGTCGGGCCTCAGCCAACCCGGTGCCCTTTAGAAGCACTGACTCGGGGCTGGCAGGCATGGCCCAGATCACCTAATTGAGCCTCCCGCCTGATGACAGGCGTATTACTGTGGCTGACAGTCACTTCATGTCCCACCACCTTGGCCTCCTCGGCTCCACCTGCATGCCAAACCCACGGCGGCCCAGCTGTCCAGACACTTGTGCTGTCTGCTCCTCTCATCTGCGAGGGCTCTGCTGAGATGGAGCCTCCCTAGAGAAACCTTCCCCACCCTCCTAGGTGCACCCCTGTGCTTGCCCATCACCGACTGCCCGTCTGCTATCCACTAGATGAACCCACTCCCCAGCTCCCTCCCCCACTCGACTACAAGTTCCCAGAGGGCAGGACCCATGTGGAGCCAGGCCCCACCTGGGCCACAGACACCTCCCACGGTGCTCAAGAAATACCAGATTACTTCCTACGGTGCTTGATAAATATTTACTATATTAACAAATAAACAATAATCCTGAGGGTGGTGCCATTTCAAAACCATCAAGCTTCCTGTCTCCGTCTCTGGCAGCTGAAGTGAACTCAGTGACCGGGAGATCCCTCTATGTGAAAGCTGAAGGTTCTGCTCAATGGGGACAACACAGCAGGACAGGGACCAGCTGAAGGCGGTGGATTTGGTACTGGCACCTCTCAGGGGCTTATCAGGTTTTGTTCATACCTCGGATGGGCTCAGCCTGCTGGCAGCCTTTCTCCACCTAGTTAGTGGTTAACTACTGTGGTCCCACTGACACAGTTCCTACATCATTAACTAGGGAGCAGGAGGACAATCATCTGTGGGCCTTCCACCCCAGAACCTGGCTTCCTCCCAGGATGGACAGCTACAAGCTCCGGGCTGGACAGGTAGCAGACTTGGGTTGAGGTGGACTCCTGAAAGGTGGTACGGTGAGGTCGGCGCGAACACAGCCTTCTCCAATAACGACAGAATTTCTGAGAATCCTGAATTCAGAGGGAGACGCTTGACAGGAAGATTTCCTGTGGTTTACAGGACCACAGCCAGCGCTCACTGTCTGCCTATGCCGACAAAGTGAAACCCAGCCATGGGACGCTGGTAAAACACGTGCAGAGCCTCAGACACTTTTGAAAAAGAACCTGGAGGACCTCAGGAAATGTCCGTGCACGTAGATTTCTCTGGAAAGGAGAACGGAGGCAGAAGAACCAGAGCAGGGTCTGGGAGTGCGGGATCTAGGCTGTGTATGAGGCATCTCTGGACGTCCCCATTATAGGAGTTTCTAACGCGAGAACAACCAGCTGGAGCTCACTGGTAGAACACTCGCCTAGCACGAGGCCCTGAGCTTCATCCCGGCCCCGCAGAAGAAAGATAAATAGAGAAATGAATTAAAGTCACAACCATAAGTCTAACTCTGCTGCTGGAAGATGTCCAAAGGGAAAGTCCCTCCGGTTGCTCATAGCAGGGGTGGGGGGAATTACCTAGTGGTCTGGAATCTGGGGCTATTTTATGCAGATGTCTGTAGCACAAGTTAACAAGGGGAAGTTGGCCTGCCTTCGATTATTCAAAGGGGCTACTGCTGAGGATCACAAACTCCAAGAGAGGCAGGGGTGGGCTTGGCGTTGGAGATTTTTAAAGTTTTCCTTTTTTTTAAAAGTCTGTCATCATGGAACTACTTGTTCTTTTGTAAGGCTTTTTCATTCCAGAGTCTCTTCTGGTGGGACACTATGAAGCCTTCCAGAAAAGGCTCTCTGCTCCCCAGAAGACACCGTGCTGCAAGTTCCACAGGATTGCACCTTTGGCTACCCTGAGGAGAATCCCATGGAACAGTCTTTTTTTTTTTAAATGTGTGTTGAGTAATTTCAACCCACGACCTTCGGGTAACAGGAGTTGCCCCAGCTTCAGGAATTATCCCTGTGTGGCACAAACCCACTCTCTGGTTTCCATGTGGTTCTCTTTTATGCCAGAGGAGACAGGAGATGTCACTGTGCCCTGGGGCAAGAGCACCAAGGAGGACATAGTCCAGGACCATAGCCCTCCACCTTCAGGACATGGCAATGTCCAGGGAGCCTGGAATCCACCTGGTTCCAGAGCAATCCGGCACGGGAGAGCTGGGAAGCCGGCCAGGACAGCACCCCCAATGGAGGGAGTGATTTTTTAAAAAATCACAGGAGAAGAAATAGGGGAGGGGGGGTGGGAAAAATACACTTATGGGAAGGGGGCACCCAAAATTCTCGTGATGTCCTGGAGCTACACCGTTGGGGAGCTCTTCGGAGGGAAAGGAAAAATATTCTGTTTTCGGAGGCAGCTCCAAGAAATCAAGAGTAGGTGTGAGAAACAAGGAAGCTTATGGATTAAAAAGAGAGAAAGGAAAGAGAAGAAAAGAAGGGGAGGGGGGAGGAAGGAGACAGGGAAGGGGGAAGTGAGACTTTTGAGAGACAGGGGAATTAAAAAATACCATGGCAACAACTCAGTCCACCTACCCCGGCCGCCCACCCACAGCCGGATTCTTTACTGACGCATTTGAGAACAAGCTGGTTCGTACCAGCTCAGGAAGGTGAGCAAACCCCTAGAGCTCATTAAATCCCTGCGCAGCCACTCTGGTCTGCCTGCAGATAGTGAGCAAGGAGGATATAAATAGAAGTTATATAACATCTCTTTGTTGATTCCTGTGCTCACCGAAAACATGCAGCATGACCCGGTTTTTCTTTCCAGTTTGCCGGGCCTGTGCTGGAGGACTGTGAGCCGGTGAAGAATTGTCTCGAAGTTTCCACAGCAGGATGCTGATGGCCAAGTTAGGGGAACTCAGGGTGGGTGTCCAAGTCAGGAACCCTCAGGGCCCAGTCCTCCTCGGGCATTAAAAAAAATCCACTAGCAATACTTAAAAAGATAAATGAAAAGTCGGGCAAGGAATCTTCTGGCCCCCTCCTAGTATAACTCCTCATGGAAATGGAGGAATACCAACTTAACACTCCCGAGCAAAGAATCGTGAAAATGGCACCTTGGGTTTTCTAAAGGAGGCTGAGATCTAGATCTGCAGAGATACCTGATGGCCAAAGAGGCCCCAGGCAGAAACAGTCGTCTTTTTCTGCCTTAACAGGTAGGACAGGTTAAGAGTCCAGCAGACTGAAAATTCCTCCTCCCTATAGATGCTGAGACAGATGACCAACTGCACTCAGTGCTCAGGCCAAGGGCCCCGAGATCCAGCCCAAGCTGGCCAGACCCTCCAGGCCTGTCGGCTCCCTTCTGTGTCCTCCTCGGGGTGGTTCGAGAGGAGCCTGTGCTCATCAGATATGCTGCGGAGCCCCAGGAGGGACTTCTTGTCTACCCCGTTGATGCCAACAGACTGCTTCAGAGGTGGGCACCCTAGGATGGCTGCCCTCACAAGCATGCCTCCAGACGCTTGGCAGGCGCTGTGGACTCTGTGCCCTGCTCAGTCAGCTCCCTGTGAGTCTTAGAATGTGCGGCTCCACCTGGGAAGACGTTCAAAGCTGTCACCCAGGGACTTCAGAGGCAGCTGTCTTCAAAGGTTGGGCAGGCAGGCATTGGTCAGGTGGGACAGGGGAGCTATGGTGCCCCCCCACCAAGTATGTGGAGGCCCCCCTAAGCATTCGAATCTGTCTGTAAGCCCAGTGCCCTGCAGGACGATAACCAGCTCAGAGAGCGACCTTAGCAGGGCATGCTGTGGCTGTCAGTCCTACTAAGGGATGTCCTGGCCATCAGAACAAGCAGGTGGTCAAAACAACAATGCATACACTCAGGTGGAGCAACGAGAAAGACACCCTCCTGTATCGGGGGTGCCATTATGGTATTAGGTGTATGGGTGAGTCAGACAATGGCCAGACCAAGGGTTTGTTGTTGTTTTTAGTTTAAGGAGATAAAGAATCAGCAAAAAGGGCTGGAGCTCAGTGGCAGAGCGCCTGCCCAACGTGTGAGGCCCTGGGTTTAATCCCCAGCACTGCAAAAAAAAAAAAAAAAAAAAAAAAAAAAAAAAAAAAAAAAAAATCAGCAGGAAGTATTCAGCATTACCTAATTTAAAACCCTACAAACCCTCTTCTAACATGTAAGGAACCAGACAGAGCTGAAGGGAGGTGTTGCTGAGACAGGACAGGAGGCCGTACCCGCGGTCCAGACCCTGGTACAAGGTCATTGAAGCCCCTCAGCCCATTTTGACTGAGCCCCACCACCCCTGTGCTCGCCCCTGTTCTAAAACCCGCAGGGAACACGTTCTCCCTTCTACAGTCTGAAGAGTAAGGATCTGGCAGGAGCCACTACGTCTTCATGTGCCGACGGAGCAATGTTGCCAGGTAACAGATGTAGAAATGCACTCTGAAAACTGTGTGACGGTACACAACCTCCGCTCTGCAGCTGATAACCGAGGGAGTGTTAAAGCACCATGTTCTCCTAACACTTGGGCCTTTGGTGTGAAAATAAGATTAAACGGGATACTTCCTCTTGTAAATACGACACAGGCATACAACTGCCACATGCATGCACTGACTGGAAAGAGAGGAGCGGGCTCGGCAGCCATCTGCAGTGCACCCTCTGCCTCCTCAGTGGATCCCAGAAAACCCAAGAAACGGACTGATCAGGAGCTTTTCTGAGGGCTGGGGCAAGTTCACCTCTGCCCCAAGAAAGCTACTCAGAAGGACGTTCGCCTCATGTAGATTCGTAATGGCCTTTAAAACTCACCAGGTGGGGCCCGGGGTGGCGGCTCAGTGGTGGGGCACTGGGTTGGATCCTCAGCACACACACAAAGTAAATAAATCAAATAAAGGTATTGTGTCCACCTACAACTAAAAAAGATTAAAAAAAAAATCTCACTGGGTAAATGGGCAGCACTGAGTTGCCTCTCAGATCAATTAACCAGCACAAACCCTCAGTGACAAGACACTGCTCCTCAGTCAACAAGGCACTGAAGTGAACACAGACCACAGTTGGTGTCCTCATGTGGGACCCATGAAGATGAAAGTTTGTGTAGTACGAGACAGTCCAGAGACTTTTCTTGGGGGAGACGGACCTGTGGGTCAAATTCCCACTCAGCTCCTCTGAGACTCAGTTTCCTCATCTGTAAGTGGGACCATCTCACATAGCTCAGATAAAGTCCATACCAGCACCGCGTAGTGACGGGCACAAGATAAAGACAGGAGGCATGTCCTTCCTTTGCCTTCCCACAGACGTGAATATTCTTCAACCAGCAAAGGCTCAGATTTGGGGAGAATCTGGTGCATTTAGCATCTCTGAGCAAAACGGGCAAACGCTGAGATCTGATAAGCCTCACATTATGCCAATGAACATATGCTTCTTCAGATGCAAATAAAAAACAAGACTCGTTGGTAATATAATCTGACTTTTCACGAGAGCCCTCATTAAATGAGCTGCCCTCGATCTCCACAGAAGGAAAGTTAACACAGGAGAGTCTTCTCATTAACTTTCATGGACCCGGAACCCGGAACTCACAGAAGGGGAAGCAGCGAGCACAGCATGTATAATTTTTATGTGGCAAACGAGAGACACCTGGTCTGAAAGAAAAAGTGTCTCACTTTCCTCCTCCGTCATTCATGGTCAAATTTATAAACAAAGCCAACACGTGGGCCACCGGAAGTGTGTTCTGATGTATCAGGAGGGCAGGGTGTCCTCCAAAGAGAGCCCACCACCCAAGAGAACACAAAGCACGAAGCCACAGATGCCACTCTGCCAGGTGACCAGGAGCAAGGTCCCTGAGGAGGCTGCATCAGAAACTGGTGGTGTCTTCAAAGAGGGAAGCAGGGGTCATGACTCGGGCTCCAGCAGGAAACAACCCTGAGGCTGCCACCGGCTAGCTCGGTAGTTCTGAGCTAATAGCCTCACCTCTCGGGTCCTGCATCCTCATTAGCAAAAATGGGTCAGATCAGCACTGACCAGGAAGGATCACTCAGGAGAGGACACTTCCGAGCCTGGCTCCTGGCACATGAGGACCCAGATTCTGGTACCCATTATTATGGTCTATAATTATTATTAGGAAGAAAAGAAGAGGAAATAAGCCCAGAGAGGTATCTCTGACATTGCAAGGGTATTTATTTCCTCTGGGAAATAAATTAACTCTCTGCCACCCCTGAAGAAGTCCCTGTTAAAATGGTAACATGCATTAGTGCACATCTTTATGCCGGCCCTCAGGACAGGTAAGGAGGGCTAAAGTAGCCCTGACCACACAGGGTCAGAATATCCCCTGCTTCAGGGAGCACTCACCAAGGCCCATGTGCTGGGGAGTCAGATGGAGGCTAATTCTGGAAGGAATTACAGTTTTGGTAAGTGGGAGAGGGAAGATACACAACCCGCAAGTAACCAGAGCTGTTATTCACAAGCAGTGACTATGTGTCAGGCACCAAGCTGAGCCGAGCTTTCTGCATATGATCTCACTGGGTTCCCGGAAGAAGCGACAGGGCAGGAATGTGCACACTGATCTGTCACACACACAGGCTGAGCTCCCTTCAGCCAGCACTTGTGGGGAATTCTCCAGGGAAGAAGACAGACTTGGACTTTGCTGGCGGTAGTCTGACCATCAATCCACAGTGGAAGAGCTGTCACCGCTTTAGTCAAAAAAAAAAAAAAAAAAAAGACGGTCCAGAGGTGGAGACCAACACCCACTCCCTCTGACTCAGGGGATCAGGAGTTTCCAAGGGCAGGAGATGTTTCAACCAGGATTTGGGGAGCCTGCTGGGCAAAGGGAAAGCAGGCCTCCCACGGGGGAGAGCCATCCCTGTGAGGCCAGGCCTGGGATGGACAAGCATGCAAGTGTCATGGCAGGATCCAGTGGCTGGGCAGTAAGTGTAAGAAGCCAGGGATGCCAGATCCTGCAGGAAGCCAGCAGATTTCATCGAGGTGGCAATGCATTCTGTCCTCTAGGGAAGTCATTCAGGCAGGGAACGAGGTGCTCAGGTGTCCTGGGGGGCCTCACCGACAACAGTGTATCAGGGAGAAGCAGCCCGTCCTCCAGGTGAAAAGCCATCAGCCCCAGGGCTGTGCTGGCGGGTGGTGTGCAAGGTGGTCTAGAGGAGGGGCTCAGAATCCACAGGGTCTGTTTCCAATCCTGCATCCGCCATTCCCCTGGGCCACTTCAGGCCTGGTGTTTACCCCACAGTGCCGATGCTCACTGTATGCCCTAATCGAGTGCCAGCCGTCACACCCCTGGATGGTGGAATGGGCAGAGAATTAGTTCCTGGAGAATAGCAAGGGAGAAAGGGAGCTAGCTGGGGCGACTGGAGCCCACTGACAGAGACGTGGCATCCAGGAGTGCGATAAGCCCAGGAGACGCGGCACTGGGGTCAGGCCAACTTCAGATTCACTGGTGGAGACGCCCAACAGGGCCTGGAACCGAAATCCAGAAAGTGGTAGAGAGGTGGGGCCGGGAGCGACGTCTTTGGGAATTGCTGGCATGAAAGGTTATCCGGAAGCCTCGGGAGCGAATGAGATCACTCAGGAGGTATGTGGAGAAATGCCAAACGGGCTGCGGAGCAGATTCCCACGTTTCAGACGCTTTAAGGGCATGTGCCTCAGGGAGACTGGTGTTAACCACCGAGAGGACCTGCTCAGAAATAGAACGTGAGGCCACCAGGAAGTGACCAACCTTCAGATGAGATGCCCCTGGGTAGGACGGAGGAGAAGACTCGCAAGTCACAAGCCTGGAATCTCAGGTATCTCGACCCTCAAGCCACGTGCACGATTCCCTGAGGAGGGCCACCTTGCCCTGCCTCCCGATCGGTGTCGGAAGGTGGCCAGCAGGGGCAGGGGCAGTGTATCAGTGTATCAGGGAGAAGCAGCCCCAGTCCTCCAGGTGAAAAGCCATCAGCTCCAGGGCTGTGCTGGCGGGTGGTGTGCAAGGTGGTCTAGTGGAGGGGCTGGAATCCACGGGGTCTGTTTCCAACCCTGCGGGAAGGGAAAGGAAGGACCAGCCTCGCGGGGGAAACAGTTCTCTGAAAATGAGCCCCATCCGTCCCACCCCACCCCCTTCAAAAAGTAGGAAGGAAAAAGAAGAGACCTCGCTTTCCCTGAATTCCCACTTATTAGCTGAGTCAGTGACCAAAATATCCTGGGACTTAGGACATGGCTCATCTGAAGAACATTCACCTAAAACCTGCCATTGCCACCCCCAGGGCGGGGAAGACCACAGAACGGGGAGGGGGAAAGCCACCGTTCTTGCCCCTAAGCGGCTTAATATCAAGGTAATAAATTAAGCAAACCCAGGGCTGGCGAACGCTTTTCTAAAGGATTCGATGGAAAATATCTTAGGTGTCTGTCGCAACTGCCCAACTCTGCCCTTGTGGCACAAATGCAGCTGCAGATAATCCTAAAGGGCCGTGCCTGGCTGTGTTCCAATAAAGCTTTATACAACTCAGTCACCGACTGGATCTGGCCCTGGGGCAACGGCTGCCTATCCCCCGGCGTCACGAGCCAGAGGGGAGAGAGTGGGGTCAGCCGGGCAGTTCCGAGGAGACATTCCACACTCGCAAGTCATTAGTGAGAGTTAGGAGGGGCACGGAACTCTTGCTGTCCTGCAGGACGAGAAAGGAAGAGAGCAACCGAGGCCCGCTGCGGATCCAGGCGCGAAGCGAAATGCCAGCTTAGTTCACTGCTGAGGGTTTTTGTTTTTTTCCTGCTTCTTACTCAAATTTTGGAGACCCCAGAAAACCAGAGGGCCCTTTTGAAGACATCGCCTCTTAGAAACTCATTCCTGAGTATAGGTTTCCCAGGAGGCAGGAAGATCAGTATTCTCCCAAGACCTCCGTCCCTCCTTCCCCCGTTGTGAGCGGTCCACTCCTGCTGACAGGCTGGCTTCGCCATCATGAAGGGGCAGAATAACACCCGGTTTCTAATTGCTCCGGAAACACAAGGGGGGTGAACACTGCCCACCCCAAGGGACAAAGGGACTGTGCTGCTTCTAGCCCGACGGAGGCTGCTAACCACTGCCGTATCGTCTTGCCTCAAAAGGCAAAGCCAAGGGCCAGCAGGCTCATGCCTCGCTTCCTGTCTGCTGTCATTCAAGGGTCAACACTCATGACAGCCGGGGCTGCTGTCCTTCTTCTGTAGTTGAGTTTGCTCGAGGCTGACGTGCCTAAGAATGGTCACTACTTTTGGAATTTGGAGCTTCCATCTCAAGACCTGGATGGAGACCCCCAAATCCTAAAGGACTCTTGTTCAAGGACACTCCCGTTTCCTGGGGAGGGAGGAGAGGGTAAAGTGCTTATGTCCAAAGCACCAGAGGGAGAGGGGGAAGGTGCGGGGCTAGCGCGATGGGCACCACGAGAAGCCAGCACACTGCCCTCTGCTTTCTGCTTCATCCAGGATGAACGCAGGCCTAAGCAGTTTGCACCGCGGGATTCAAGTTCCCCAAACTTCTGCATCTCTAAAATCATTTAGAATGAACAGACAACGGAAGGGAATCAGGAAAAATGAGTGTGAAACAGGAAAGACAGCACCCTGCAGGCCCACTGGAAGATAAGCCACTCCACAAACACCAAACAAAAACCAGAAGTGGAATATCTTTCGTTTATTTATTTGTTTATTTTTGGTACCAGGGACTGAACCCAGGGGCACTTAACCACTGAGCCACATCCTCAGCCCTTTTTTATACTTTATTTAGAGACAGGGTCTCACTGAGTTGCTGAGGGCCTTGCTAAGTTGCTGAGGCTGGCTTTAAACTTGTGATCCTCCTGCCTCAGCCTCCCGAGCTGCCGGGATTATAGGCATGTGCCGACGCACCCGGCCAGAAGGAGAATTTTTGACAGAAAACAAAAGTCATAAAATGAAGACTGTCTTTGAAAAACAAAATGTTACTTATCAATAAAAATAAGCATCACTGACTGTCTTGGGAGTCAGCCAGGGAGGTCCTTTCTGAGAGCACCTGTTCACTGGTCTAGAAGCCCCCGACAGGCGCTGTCACCAGAGGGCTCTCCAGGAGAACCAGGCAGAGAGAGGTCAAGGACTCTGCCCAGAGGCCTGGGCTGGGGCTGGGGCAGAGGCGGGCATCCTGGCTTCCCACCCCACGGAACTTGTACCAGCAGCAGCCCCTCTGCAGGGTCCCCTGGGCCATTTGCTTAGCCCCTAAGTTCTTCCTTTATTCCTCCCAACAACCCTGTGAGGGAAGAACCAGGTTTTTCTAACACTCATTTTAGAGGAGAAAGGGAGCTCCAAGGGGTCCTGAGAACAGCCACGGCCATTCGAGGCTGGCAGGGCCCTGCTCTGGGAGGCCCGGTCCTCCCCTTCCAGGGGTCTCTCCCCACCCAGGCCGCTTTACTCTCCAGACCCCCTGGCTTCCGCGCAGGGGTGCAGTCTCCAGGGGAGTCTGTAGGAGAAGGCCAGCTGCTCCCTCTCCTGACTGCGTGCTGGCCCTGCCGCGTGCTGGCCCTGCCCGCCACTCCTTTCCCACATGGATAAAACCTGGGGTTAGAAAACACCACTCACAGTGACTCACTTCTGACTTCCCTGCCAAAAACAACACCCATTTACGTAACTCACTCACACACCAATCTTTTCCTCCTCCTCAGGGTGACCGCCCTGTCCAACCAAGGCCCGTCTCCTCCCAGGCTGGCCTTCCGCTGCCAGCAGAGGCAAATCAAACCACCCTCCCCACCCTCGTCTCCCTGCTCAGTGGGGTCAGGGGCAGCCCAAGCAGCACGTCCCTCCCCGGCCGGGTTCTGTGGCGACTCTCCTGGAAGGTGTGCAAGATGTCGTATCTAATACCGCCTCTTGGGCTGATTTCTGAAGTCGGCCTCGGAAAGCAAGACAGAGGTGGGGGGGAAGGCCCCGGGAGCCAGGGATCCCTCTGAATCTGCAGGCCAGCTTCCTGAAGGAGTGCCTCTCACATTTTCCATCTCTGGATGCGTACGTGCAGAAAGGAAAACTCTTGTGGGGTGTGTCTGGAGCCCCGGTCTTGGCAGAGACAGAGCTGTGGGCAGCCTCTCGCTACAGAAAATTCACTGTGCTTCTGTAAACCGGAAGCGAGGCGTCCAAGAAAAAAATTCAAAAAATATGTCTCCCCTCGGTTTTGCTCTCAAGCCCTCCAGAGCAGTGCTGGCGTGCACAGCTCACAACATCTGCACTTGCTTTAAAAGAAAAAAAAAAAAAAAAAAGAAAAGAGAAAAGCCACATACGTGCAGCCAGACTGTCCTCCCTCTGCGTTCCAGGTACGGACAGCCCTGTCCTCCTGCAGGGAAGAGGAAGCAAAGGGAACTTCCCCCGGGTGCTGGTGGGAACATCTCAGGAGGAAGGAACAGAGAAATTGGCAGGACTCGAAGGACGGATATAAAGTGCTGAGAGGCTTGCTGAGCCCGTGTGTGCCAGAAATTAATTCATAAGCAAATGCTTATTTTATAGTTTCCCACTTGCTACAAAACATCAAGCAGAAAGGAAATATTTCTTCTGGGGGCTGGCAGGAAGGGGGTGGCACCAGAGTGGGGACAAAGAATCAGGAAGCACGCTTGGAGATGAGCTGCATCCCACGGCCTGACAACTGTGTCCCCATTTCCGGAGAAACCAAGGGCTCCTCCAAGCAGAGGGCTCAGCCTGACACCTGAGCAGCTCTGACAGCACCAGGTAGGAGGGTCTCAGAGGCGAGATCCGTCCTCAGATGTTACCTCCACTGGAGAAGCTGGGGCAGGGACAGAAGATGCTGGAAGCCTTGGGGACATTGTCCCCAGGCCATTCTGCCAGACTGGGAAACCACCTACATTCGGCCTCCGGGCCTCTCAGGCTTGGGGTGGGAGGGCAAAGATGACGGGTTTCAGAGGGGAGTGGACTGCAGGAGGCGGAGCAAACTCTGCTTCATCATTCCTTCTGGTTTCCCGTAAATGGAATCCTTCGGGTTCTGGGCAATGAGATTTGCAAGGTCTATAGAGCTGGGGTCCCCAGGAACCTTGTCCTCAGGACAAGACTGAATCTTCACACACCTTCCAAAAGGGAACGATGCGTGTCAACACTTTTGCAAAGAAGGCAGTGAACTCCTAAGGAAACCAAACTCCTCGATTCCCGACAATGGTGTCTACCTCCTGTGTAGCTGCAGCATCGTGCTGGGGGCTTGAGGGACCCGAGACGGGTGCTCCATCAGTCACGACCAGCTCCTTCCGCACCCTCACAAGGAAGCCCAGCTCCCTCGCTCCTGGTCTGCATGCCCTCCTCACAACCAGAGGCCCAAGCTTTGCTCCCCCACCTTTGAAACAGGGCTGGCCTCACAAATGGCTTTGATCCACACCATGCATGTGGCAGAAGTGACATTCTAGGAATTCCAAACCCGGGCTTTAAAAGGACTGGGTGCTTCCACTTCCTGTTTCTTAAAGCTGTGCTCTCAGAACCTGGCCACCTGCTCCAGGAAGCCCACACCACCCGAGAATCAAGACACAGCTGAGCTCCCAGGTGACATCCAGCCCCAAGTGCGCCCCTGGCTGTCCCGCCCGATCGAGACCCCATGACTGCAGGCCTGGCCCGGCCACAGGGAACACAAGAACTGGCCAGCTGGGCCCAAGCGCAGGCCCCACTGCCACTGCTTGCAGCCATGCAGCTTTGAGGTGGTTTCTCAGATGATCAAAATGGACGTGGGGGTGGTGGGGAAGAGGCCTAGGACACTTGGGCTGGGTTTTATCTAGCTCTGCGGCCTAAGTCAAAGCCTCCTTGAACTTCTGTTTCTTCATCTAGACCATGAGGATAATGCGTGCCGGGATACCTCACAGAGGCTCCGGGGCACTCACGTGAGCTGCCTTGGGTACAAGGGCTTCCTAAACGGCGAGCCCCCCCACAAAATGCAGCTGGCCACTCATCCTTTGTCTTCTCTACTGAACTCTCCAGCTGTGACTCCCAGCCCCAGACCTCCGTCTCTGAAGGTGACAGGCCCTGACCCTTCCAGAGGAGCCAGGCATGCTCCTCTGCAGGGCCCCGGCCGCTCTTGCTTAGAGCATGCTGAAAAATGAAGCCACAGAGCGAAGGAGGAGTTTGGGGTGCCGAGCGGCCTGGGTTCGAATCTCAGCTCTGCTTCTCCCTGCTCGTATCGACTGCAGGCAAGTTCCTTAACTATGTCGAGTTTTACTCTCCTGGTCTGCCAAAAGGGACCATCATTGTACCCACCTCATGGGGAGACTGTAAGGATAAGATGAGATGCTCCATCCGAGGCAGCCACACATACTTCTTAGCCCTTTGGAGGCACTTAATGACTGTTGGTTATAATTGCCGTCCTCAAATTTTTGCCTTTTTTGTGTGTGGAGGGGGAAGGTACCAGGGACTGAACCCAGAGGGGCTCAGCCACTGAGCCACACATCCCTAGTCCTTTTAGTTTTCAATTTGAGACAGGGTCTCACTAGTTGTTCATAGCCTCGCTCAACTGCTGAGGCTGGCTTTGAACCTTCAATCCTCCTGCCTCAGCCTCCTGAGCTGCTGGGATGATAGGTGTGGGCCTCCAGACCCAGAAAATTTTGACTTCTCTTAATTTGTAAAACTATTGTAGGGTAAAACTGACTTTTGGGTGTTTGGTTGTATCAATTCGCACACCTGTGTAGACTTATGTGACCCCCATCAAAACACACAGTTCTGTCTCCTCAGATACTTTCTGTTGTACTCGTTTATAGTTAAATTCTCCTCTTACCCAAAACCCTGGTGGGTGTGATCTGTTCTTTATCACCAGACTCTAAGAACCACTGTGTGCCACCTTTTGTGAGAACTCCTTTCACTCAGCATCAAACTTCTGAGACACATCCAGGTTACCGCATTATCAACGGTGTGCTCTTTTTTAATTGCTGAATAGTATTTCACCACACGGATATACTATGGTTGATTTGCTGAAGAGCCACTTTTTAAAGTAATTATTTCCACAAGCCAAGGAAGGACTCAATTGCGCTTCACTATTGGGTTCTAAGACTCCCTGGGGAAATAGTTGATGATTGTTGAACAATGTCCTGACTCAAAGCTTGCAAGGGACCCAGAAGTCCATGCATATGCCTCACTCGACAGACACGAGAACGGAAGCCCAGGGATACCTTGCCTAACCTCACACGAAGCTGAATCTGAAAGCTGCTCTCCTATCTCCCTCCCCAGGGAAAGGTGGACCAGGTCCTGGGAGGAGGTCCTGCTAAACACAGGCACCTTTTTGCAGACGTCCCTGGGACAGGCAATAGCTAGCCCTGCCTGCCTCCAGGCCATTGCCCTTTCTGCCACCTGTCACTGGGAACAGTGAATCTCAGGGAGCCCACCTGACCAGAGGCCAGTTTCCCTTCCTCAGGCCACGCACGTCATCACCTCCGGAGAACGGGAAGTGATAATGTGCAGCAAGCTGCAGCTGGAGCAGCCCTGCCCTTAATGGATGGCAGGTCTCCGGCAATCATTGACAGCCACCACAGCAGGCCCGGCCAGAGCCAGGCAGGCTTCCTGCTGGCCATTCACTACTTTGAACCAGCTCCTCCCCAGCAAGATGAAACTCTGAATCACCCTCCCTAGGCTGCAGGGTTCCTGTCCTCAAGTGGCCCCAGCCCCAGCCTGAGTTCCACACCTTCTTCACAGGGAAAGCGGAGCCTGGGGCTCAGGGGACGCTCACAAAGTCAACCCCGGGCTGGAAGAGAAGGTCCGGGCGACGCCGAGGCGCTGGGTCAGAAGGGCCCGGAAGGCAGAGGACGGCAGAGCCACACCCTCCCACCCTGGACGGGCCGCCGGCCACCCCACTGGGTCCCCGTGTGTGAGCGCCACCTCCCCAGGGGCTGAACTCCGGCCGCTCCGGGTGGCCTTTCATCTGGATCCAAGCATGTGAGTTGCACGTGTGTGAACATGAGGCTGATGTTCGTCATCACTGTACAAGACGAAGAGGGGGAAGGAGGAACGGCTTCTGTGCCACGGGATACACCGTGAGAAACACGCATTCTGCCAGAATCCCAGACTCCATCCCGCTTGCCAGCCTCCACCCAGTGGCCCTCGGCCCCTGCAGCCGCCCCACGCTTACGGGATCCTTAATCCGTGGCGTCTCAGGCACCCCCCAGTCCCCGGGATGTGCAGCCTGCAGAGCCCCATCAGGTACCACTGCAGTCAGCACCGACTGGTGGTCCAGGCTGGGCCTCAGGAGGGAACAGCAGAGCGTCTCTGTTCACCTTAGTCCATCCCTCCTCCCTCCCCCATCAGTCCCAAGAAGGCCCAGCTTCTCTCTTCTTCCACCAATTTTTTTTTTTTTTTTTTTTTTTTTTTAGTTGCTGATGGACCCTTATTTTATTCATCTATTTATATGCGGTGCTGAGAATTGGAGCCGGTGCCTCACACATGCCAGTCAAACGCTCTGCCACCGAGCCACCACCCGGCTCCCGCTGATCATTGTTAAAGCATCCCTCAGGTGCAGCAAAGCAGGCCACGCTGACGCACACGGCTCACTGCATCGACACCAGGAGCGGGTGTAACTGCTGCTCAAACACGTGGACTGTATTTCCAGCACCTGTATTTCCGTGTCCCCCTGGAAAACGCCCCTCCTGAGTTGTGACCCGGGACTCACCTGGAGTTCAGGCTCTTGTTACCTCTGCCTAACTTCCTGAGTAGTTCAGGCAGGTAAGTTTTACTGTGTATGTTTATGGTATGTAACGTGGGATTATGAAATGCGTGTCGCCGGAGGGTCACTGCAGTGACACAATCAGCCGCTCACCATCTTGCGCAGTGACCTGTGCCTCAAGAGCAGGTGGGACCTGCTCATGCAGAGAGACCTCCAGGCACCGTGCAATTTCACTACCCAGGTCCTCACGCCGCACCGCAGACCTCCATGCCTGCTGACCCTCAAATCTGCTACTTGGCAAATCAAGTCTTTCATTCCTGGCTGCCTCCTTGCAGCACAGGTGAGCTTCTGGGTCCTGAGCTTACCTGTGCTGTGCTGCCAGATCGGAGGCTGCCAGGTACGCACACAGCCCGGCCTCCGTGCCTGGGCCCTCCCCTCTCACTCACATCGTTCCTGGTTTCTCTGGGTCTTGTCTTCCACGGAGTGTGGCCAAGTCTCCACGAGCTGCCAGCTCCGACCCCAGCTCCCACCTTGCAGACTACACCTCCTCACACGGCGTTGCTGCGACTTCTGGGGGACAGCCTCAGTCCCGCTGCGTGGCTGGTGCTGTGCCTTGTCCCTGACGCACAGGTTCCTCTGTACGTGTGTATTCCTACATCCTTGCTCCTCCATTTCTTGAGACGGCTTCTGGAATTCTGGGATTTCTCAGATCAGCTTTTTTAAAAATTAGGGAAAGGAGGAAATGACCTAGGATTTCTTATTTGGCCCAATAGCCAAACGGGGAAGAAAACCATCACCCACTATCAACACTCTTTCATTCATGTGGAGCGAAAGTGATCAGTGCAGAGGCCGAACCTCAGAATGAAAGGGTCTGGCGTCCCCTCAATGCACTGGCTTGGGAGAAACCCAATTGTCCTCGTGTCACAGTTGATCTGTCTCAAGAAAATTCTTGCAGATCAACTGGCTAGAGACCAGCTCCTAGAGACCCCACCACGCTGCACCCCCTGAGTAGGGCCACAGACACAGAAAACGGCCACCGGATCACAGCGCAACCGCTCTGGGCACAGAAACCCACGTGGTTCACAGACAAGCCCCACTTCAGCCAGGTGCCCTGGCCTGGGGCACTTCTATCCCCCTGGAGGAACTGCCCTTTTCTGATTTGCCAAAGAACCAAGACCTCAGTAGTCCAGACCCTGGGTTTCAATTCAAGGCTCAGATGACGCCAGGTCAATATACACCGAAGGCCAAGAACCAAGTTCTGAGGGCCCACAGAGAAGCAGTGTGCACTAAGAAGGATGTTAAAAATGCTTAAGGGAACCATCTTAAATGCCACCTCTGGCCCGGCATGGCAGGGCACACCTGTAGCTACTCAGGAGGCTGAGGCAGGAGGATCACCGGAGCCGAGGTGTTCAGCGCCAGCCTGGGCAACATAGGAGACTCCCATCTCTTAAAAAAAAAAAAAGCTGCTTTTTTTTCTCAAAAGTTGTATTATTTATATGTTTTTAAAATTGTCTCCTTAATGACTTCTACCAACATTCTAGCTTTAAACATTAATGAATATCATACCCAGCTAATAAAAACCTCATCTGTCTATTTGACTATCTGACTCATTGATTCTGGTTCTTCCCCTATCTGTTCCTATTAGTTTGAAATAGTTTAATTTTCCACTAAAAGAAGAATTTTTTAGTGAGCAGCATCTGCAGTGTCTGTAGATATAAAAATTAATTTTTTTGTGTACTTACTGAAACCTTTTAACCACTGAGCCATACCCCAGCCCTTTTTGTTTTATTCTGAGGGTCTCATGAAGTTGCTTATGGCCTTGCTAACTCATTGACGCTGGCCTCAACGTGTGATCCTCCTGCCTCAGCCTCCCAAGTTGCTGGGATGACAGGTATTGGGCTGAAAATCAAATCTCCTAAATAGCACACAGAGCCCAGACACTTTGGGTCATCTGGTGATGAGCTTACCTACACTGTTGGATAAAAACTTAAGAGTAAAATTCATTTAACGGTCCATTCAACACACCTGACGTGGCCCCGGCCCTGGGCCAGGTCCGTCTGAACACCTTCAGTGTTTTCTCAGTTTCCAAATGACACTCGTGTTTCAGAACGACACGTGAAATGACGAAACGTTGGCAGCAAGCTATCGACGTGAGCGGCCCCTCGGAGGAGGCTCAGCACCTCCCGGGCCTGTGGCCAGAGGACCCTCCTCCCGCTCGGCAGAGGGGCCACAGCAGCTGCCCGCTCACCTGGATGGTGGTGTTGCCTCCTTCCAGAAGGGCGATGGCCAGGAGAATGCTTTCGTGGAACACCCGGTCACTGGACGCGTTCATGATGAGGTCGATGACCAGGTTGGAGGCCCCCTCCTTGTCAAGGTGACACTGAACCTCGGCCAGGCTCATCTCTCCCCGGCTCATGGAGCTGGATCCCGAGCCTCCCCCTGAGGAGACAGAACATGGCGCTCACTCGGGGCGACAGGGCCGCACGCTCGCCAAGCACGCACACGCCCACACGGGGCTGTCCCCGGGGGCTCTCTCAACCCTCTCACAACCCCCCCAAAGGAAGTGCTGATGACGAACACAGAGATGGGGTGGCGTGCCCCAGGATGCCCAGCGTTCAGGCAAGTGGCGGAGACGGTGCTGAACTCGGGTGGGTAAGATGAAGGAGAAACGATACGTTTCCGTCAAGCCGTCCAGCCAAGAGTGTCACGTTAAAATGCAATGGCTTGGGGCAGAACTCTGGAGAGCTGGTTTAAGAGATGGACCGCACTCAGACACGTGCTAAATACTCCTAAGGAAGCATGAGGGTGATGATCACGATCGCCCTCTTTCTACCCAACCCAGATCCGCCGTTCCCATAATTCATCTGTCCCTGCATTCGCATTGCCGCAGGGCTTGGCATGGAGCCAAGACCTGGGGCTAGGGAGAGCGGGCTGTGGAACTGATATCAAGACTGTACCTATCGCAGAATGGGCATCTTAGAAGCTCCATTTTCACAGAGCTTCAGATGAGGTGAATATACCTAAGAAGAGCCCGTGGCACTCAGCGGAATGGGTTCTCATCGAGTTTGCAAAGTACTTAAGAACAGGCCTTGTATCAACTGGCAATAACACAAACATCAACGCACATGGAGAAATGGGCTGATTGGATTCGGGAAGCAAAAAGCCATCCATCAACCCTTCCCTGCCAAGGTCAAGTCTACGCCACTTCCTTTGCGCTGCTTGTCCTTGGCTGTGGCCTCACGTCTATAGTTACAGTGAGCACAAGGTGGAAACCGGGTTGCAGGATCTTCTCTGCTACAGCTCCTTACAACTGGATCTGCTCCATGCATTTCCCCCATGATGCCTCCCAGGGGCCTCACCTATCGTCAAAGAACCCTAGAAAATGCTTTGAGATGTTGCATGAGGAACCTGTGCAAGAGAACCACAGAGGGTTTCTGGATTTGAAAAGCTGAGCTCAGGGATGCACCGAGAGAACCCCGTCATCTCCAAAGTGCACACAGCTCTGTGAACGGAGCAGATGTGCGTCAAGGTCCAGCTGATGATGAACCCACACTCCCTCCCTAGAAGCTAGTAGGATAAATGTGTTCAACACGAAGCACTGAGTTTCTTTCTGCTTTGAATGGAACCCACCAAGGATCTTAAGCCGACTTACAATCATCAGGCCATCAGACAACTCTCACCCGGGCCCTGGGCACCGAGCTACTGGATCACCCCAAGACTCAAAACTATGTGACACCCAGCACGGAGTCACTCTTTTTAAGATTTTGACCTGTAATTGTGCTTAAGCTGATTTGGAACACCTTCACAGATCTGCTTTTGAGTCCTTTGGGATAGGAACCCTTATGTACTTATTTTGTCAATTCCCACAGGAGTTTGGGGGTGCACATGGCATATGCGTTAGAGCTAGACAGGCCAGGTTCAAATTACAAGTGAGCCCTCAGGAAACTCCATCTCCTCCACTGAAGAGATGTGTGACGTGCCCATCCCACCATGGCCAACTTGGAAGCCAAAATGAGATGAAGGATGGAGAGTGGGGGAGCCTCTGCCAGCAGTAAAACATGGTACCCGGTGCTTTTCACCATCCTGGCTGCCAATGTCTTCCCCGTTTTATGGGAAAACATGAGTCCTAATGGCCACAGGGAAATGTACAATAAAACCTAGTTCCTTGAGTCACTCAGACCTCACCAAGAGGGCTTCTGCCTGGGGAGGAGGGACAAAAGCCTTCATCGACTCCTAACTGCAGGGCAGTGCTATTTCGCAGGGAAATGGGTTTAGACCTCGGTTTGACAGCAGACCATAGACAAAACACGTTGCTGAAAACACACACATTCATCCCGTTCCAACCCGTTAAGCAGCAACACGCAGCTACCGTGGGACACGCCAGACTCACACGCGAAGCTCATTAGCACGGCAGGCAGCCTACCTCCTCCCCCAGGCTTGCTGGGTCCTCCTGGTGACAGTGGGCCATTGCCAAAGCTGGTCAGGCTCTCTCTTCTTCCTGAAGGTCTGATGTTTCCATAGTAACGGTTGACCAAAATTTGCCTGAGTGCCTCACCCTTAATTCAAACAGGATAATGAAATCAGGTTCTAGATTTAATGCATAACTGAGCGACTAACACTAAAAAAAAGGGGGGGGGGGAATGGGTATTCAGGTATAAGTGGCCCAGTTTCATTCAGTGAAAATAAATAAATGATTAATACAAGCATTTGAAAACTCTGAAGTTAACTTCAATATTTTCTCAGGAGAACAAATTTTTTTTTTTAAAGACAGCAATCTACAACATGAAATATCTGAAGTGATATTCACACATTGATAAGGAATGCTAATTTTGAAGAGCAACTAACAATAATAAAAACATAGAAATTGCTTTGGGGTATGCTGATAAATTGGACTCACTGAAAATTTTATAGGTCAGCTTCTACATCATGGTATAAAAATGTTACTCCAAGTCCAGGACTTCCTACCAAGGTCCTGAGAAAATACTGAGTAAGAGAGAATAAGCCAGTATAATAATATAAAGAGCCAAAAGTTAAGCCTTTCTTACAAGGATAGTTGATAGGCCAAATGGTGAAGAAAAAATAACAACAGAGGGAGTAAATTAGTGGCAGGTGTCAAATACATCAGTCAAAAACAACCATCATAGATAAAATGACTTTATGGTCAGGAATTTGCTTTAAAATAACATGAGAGGAGAAGTAGGGAGGAATATAAACAAGAAGGGTCTGAGTTGATGGCTTGGTGAAGGTGAGTTAACCACAGGGTTGTCAGAACCATCTCCATATTTCAACTTCATCACAAAAGTTTTGAAAATATAAACACTCCAGGAATACTGGACCAGGATGGCAATCACTCACAATTCTAATAAAAAACCAGATAACTGACTTTCTTCTGAATACGAGGACGCTGAGCTAGTCAGCCCAGGAACTTAATCTCATTTTCAGGCATGTTCCCCAGGGACACCCGGACTACCTCCTGATCTGTGCCATTTCTAAAAGTCCAAGGCTTGGTGGCTTTCCACTGGACGGTTTCCCAGGGACAAAGTGGGAAGGCGTGGAGATCCTGCAGTGCGTCATCAAGAGAGGTGAGTGAGAAGTCTAGCAGAGCAAGGTGCTGAAATCTAGCAGGTCTCTAAAATAGAGAGCTGGAGCGCTCCGGAAGGGCCCTGCCACTGGAAGGGAGCCAGTCGGATTTTTAAAGAGCTCTGTTAATAAACTATGAGAAGAGGTCCTCGGACTTCAAGGGATGCGTGTTGACAAAACCCACTGGAGGGAGCAGACCACAGCAGTAGGGCGCCTCGGAGCCGGGACCAGGCAGGGAGGAACAGGCAGAGACCACTTGGGCCCTGATGGCTGACAGAAGCACATGGATACCTGGCCACCCAGGCTGGTTCACCTCCCCAGTTAACTCAACCAGTTGCTAATCGAAGATTCTCTCAGGGACAAAGAGAATGAGGTCAACAGGTGACAAGCCAGGGAAGGGGGATGCTGAGTTTTACCTGAATGGGCAGAAAATGAAAAAAAAAAAAAAAAAAAAATCCCAATTTTCCCTTCTCCATTCTACCCACCAATTACGGGCAGAAATGGGGCAAATGAGGGAAACAGCTCAGAAAACTCATTTCCCACCTGGACTGACTGTCAATTCCAAATTCCAAGACGGATCCAAGGAGGAAGTTACTTGTAATGTCTTAAGAACTTTAAAAAAAAAAACAAAAAACAAAAAACGGCTTGCCAGTGGGGAACACGGTTTCATTACAAGACTGACGGCTTAGAAAACCCCATTTGGATATTGAGAGAACTTTTCTGGTATTGCCAGCTCAGGCACCGGGGAAAAAAACACATCAAAATGGGAAGCGGGGATTTAAAAGCCGGACTTCCTAAGAGAAACAGATGTTAAGGAACATTCAAGAAAGACTCAGAAAGGAACAGGGGAAAAGAAAAGGTCAGCCGTGAGTTAAATAGAGAGATGAAAGGTGATTTTTTCCCTTTTAACCATCCCGAGGCACCTATTTGATGTCCTGAGAGGAAGAGTAGGAAGGAGAGAGGCGGCTGGCTGGATCCTGGCGCCAGGAGCAGGCTCTTGGGGAGGCAGATGTCTGCCTAGACAGCTGGAGGCCAGGAGTCTGGAAGACCCCGGGGCTGACTGGGCTGGTCCAGGGAAGTCGGCGGGGGACCCGCCAGCGATAGCACCCCTGAGCCTTCACACCACCGCGGGGAAGCAGCAAGACCTTGAGCCGCGTGCAGGTGGACGGGCAGGAGAGAAAGAAAGGACTCCGGACAGGACGTCCTCGCTCCTGCAGACTGGGTGCTGAGCTGGACACGGAGGGACTGCCTGTTGCCATTCAGGCTCTCCTCCCGCAGAAAAGCCCCAGCAGTCACCACAGCAACGGATGCCTCAGATGGTACATCTCCCCAGAAGAGAGTATGGTGAAATGTTCTCATTAGGGGTAAAAAGAAGGAGCACATTCCCCACAAACTAGCCCCCCCTTAATTATAAGGTGCGAGGCACCTTATACAGTCACCTCACCTTCTCTCTGCACACGCACAAAATTTAAATGTGCAGGAAAAAAAAACCAGCAAGTAGGACTTATTTTTGTTTTTCTTAAGTAGCAAATGAGATGCTTTTATTTTTCTAAAAGAATAAAAATTGAAAATTTTTGGTAGAAGGGGACTGGAAGAGAAAATGGATAAGCATTATTAAAAGTTATGCAAATCCCTGGTGTAAAAACAGGTTCAAGGAAAAATTCTGTTTTTTTTTTTTTCCTGAGTTATTGGTTTAATTTAAGAAAAATTAAAATCTGCAGAGAAAACCTTTTCTAATCATCTTGATAAACATTACTCCCAAGGACTAAGCTGTTCATGATCTACCAGGCTAAGAAATCTGATTGCAGAGAAAGGGGACAATGTCTTCCCAAATAGCATCATCTCTTCAGCTTTAGCATTTGGTTGTGCATTTTAAAAAAAAATCATGTCAGTTTTTTCCCCCCAGAAGTTTACAGGTACGCGGTAAGCAAACGAATATCAGAGGTGTGTCCGCGCTAAGAAATTCCACACATACTATTACCTAAGACTCAAAAGGAAAAGTTACGGAGAGTTTCCTTTGAGTACATGTTAAAACAGTGCCAATTGGGATCGGGGACGTGGAGGCACAGGGCAGGTGTCACCCCCCCACACCCGTGAGTCTTCATTCACATCAACTGAACTGTGAACTGTGTGGGAATAAAGCCACACACGGAGTTAACGCAGTCACGTGCAAAGAAGAGGAAACATGTCTTTTGGGTTCCTGGTCCCAGACACTTGAGGTCATGGGCTTCACGCAAGATCACTCTTCTCACATGGGCTGAGTCTCTCATGCCTTGGTCAGTGCAAAGGTGGCATCCGCGTGTAGAGATGCTTTGCTCTTCCTACTCCTGTTGTGAAGGAGACTACCCAAGCATTTCCAAATGCAAGGCTGACTCCAACCTGGTAGTCAATCCCTTCAGTGTATTCCAGACCCTGCGCTCAGTGCTCCCTGGATCAGTCACTACCACTGCCCCAAGGGATGGAGACCCACATCACCTCTGTTTTACACAGAAGAAACTGAAGCACAGGGGGGTTAACCAAGTTGCCCCACATCACACAGCAAGGACCTGGCAAAAAGAGACTGGCCTCTGTTTCTAATGCCAAAGGTTTTCAATACTGAGTCTCCTGGGAGCTGAGGCCACAAGGGATGGCAGGGTGCCTTTGCCGGCTACCTCTGAGACCTAGGATGATGCTTCTGTGGCAGCAAGGATGGAAAACGTGAATTCAAGGGCCCCTGGTCCACGGGAGGCAGGAGATACAGGACGCTGGAGGGCCGACCACACTGTGCTCCGAATTCTGCAAGACGCAAACTCCCCAGGAACTCTTTTCAAGCCACAGTCTGAGAAATGATGGAGTTTATTTCTCCATCAGGGTAAGAGGACCAAAAAAAGGGGGTTCCACAGGACTGGGCAGCGGCTGGGGCATGTGAGCACCAGGGGTAAACCCTCCAGGGTACGGAGGCCCACAATTCCAAGGCACGCTTTGCCATGATTGTTGACTCCCTGGCTCTGTGACCTTGGGTAAGGTGTTCAACTGATCTGAGTCTGTTTTCTAATCTGTGGAATGGGGATGATGGTCATGTCGTAGGGTCAGGGCAAGCACTAACGAAAACTGAAGCATGAACAGATCACAACAACTGGCAGATGCAAAAGCTCTCATAAGTCCAGGACATCTGGTTATCTTCCAAGAAAGGGTAACAGGGAAACTGATGCTGCCAAGGTGCTGGTGGATACAGATGATTTGCTAGAAAACGGTTTTGCAAGGTGTGGTCAGCTCTATAAGAAAGTAACTACCCTTTTGCCAAGACTGTCCCCTTCTAGGAATCCACTCAGACGCTTCTGTTCATCTCCTCGTCAGAGGGAAACCTTACACACCACACGTGAACTTGAGAGTCTGTGGTCAGCGGCTAGCTTTCCAAAGAAAGCTCAGCTACAGCCTCAGATCACCAAAGCCTGGTACGGAGGCGGCACACTTAGAATAATCCCAACGACTAGGAGAAGGCGAGGCACCTGTGTTGACTGGGACCCGTGGTTGAAGGAAATACGAAAGAGCTAGCAGCTTTCACAACTGGGTGGGGTAATTATGAAGTACCTTTGTTATGTTTTTGTGTATACTGTTAAGGTATCTATAACAACCATCAGTTATTATAGGAAAAAAACTGTTTAGACTTCACTTAAGTAGAAAGGAAAAACTTAAACTTGGTCATTATTTGCAGCCTAGTTGGGTACAGTGCCCTGACTGGGTAGATAATAAGTAGAACTGCCAGTTACTTCCACTTACACCAAAGGCCATGCTTGGTCCTGAGCCAAGTAATGTTTTAACCATACGAACAACATGACTTTAAATCTCAGGGTATGGTTGGGGGCAGTGGGGGTCAGTCATGAGCTCCCGACACAGAGGACTCAGGCTACCTACCCTCTTGTGGTCTTCCAGTTGTCTCAGGGGTGGACTTGATTCAGTCTCCTGCTAAGTGTGCAGAAATTCCAGTTTAAGTATCAGCTAAGGAGACCACCATCTTCACCATTGGTCACAAACACAGCAAGCACGTCCCCAGTCACGGTCACACAGGCAACGGGCCTATTTGTGGATTTCTCCAAATACCAGCACTGAATTACCATAGGTCCCGCTCCCAACCCTACTGCACGGTTTAATACGACTTTTCGGAAAACAAAGTCATCATCGTCATCATCATTATTCATAGTAGGGATTGAACTCAGAGGTACTTAACCACTGAGCCACATCCCCAGCCCTTTTTATTTTTTATTTAGAGACAAGGTCTCGCTCAGTTACTGCAAGCTGACCTCCAACTTGCGATCCTCCTGCCTCAGCCTCCAGAGTAGTGGGGGTGACAGGTGTGCACCCCACACCTGGCTTGGCCGTTATTTTTTGCATTTTTTTTTTTGCAGAGATTATAAAATTATAATCTATGGTCTACGGTATTATAATCTATGGTTGTATATTAACCCTGTCAAGCAAGACCCAACCCCGCAGGCCTGGGGATTCAGACATGCGTTAGGGCACAGTTCATGCAGAACACACACACTTTGGGGGTAGACGCATACACAGACCGCAGCTCCCCCCAACCCCCCAGACAGACAAGTAAGTATTCTAATCAAAGCCGAGTGCAACGCTCTGATTAGAATATGATGAACTGATCATTAGAACGATTCCCACTGCGACTCAGCGTCTACGTCTGCGCTTCATGTTTACGATCTTCGACAGACGTCCTTCCAATGAAGTATATCTCCTTCTAGCTAGAACTCCCGTGACCTTCGGTTTCTGAAAGTTAATTCTGACACCAGCAAACAGGACTCCCCGCAAAGCTGCCCTCTGATCTCGCACACTTTAATGACTTCGAGTCTCTCCCTGAGTGTGCGCAGCCAGAGGCAGGAAGGACAGAACAGAAAGAACACGCTGGTTGTGCAACTACAACTCTCTCCGCGGTTTCGACTCAAAACTAAATCAATATCCGGAATTTCAAAACCGGATCATCATTGTACAGGCTCCAAAGTCAATTCTGTATGACAACAGAAAGAGCTCGTGGTTCCAGAATTTCTCAATGGAACGTCTCAACCCGAGGCGGTTTTGTGTGAAGACCTTCCAAGAGGCACGTTCTCCACCTGGAGGACGCGTGGTGCAGGTCCACCTCCGGAGGACTTTCCACACCAAGAGTCCCGTCCAGCACAGGCATGATCAGTTCCCTCCCATGCCAACCACGGAGACAGACATCTCCTTACGATTCAGACACAACCGGGATGACTGAGAAGCACCCATATTTGCTGGCACTGCCAATACGGGTGAGCAACACACCTCGGTGGAGTTCTCGGATTCCGGAGCCTGTGGCAGCTAGTTGGGAATAAAACGTGGTACATTAGTCAGGGCACTTGAGTTTCACGGGCCACAGAGAAGCGCGAAGACAACACTCCAGGACAAGACGGGGGCAAGGACCACAGATGAGGTGCTCCTGCCATGGCGGCCTCCGGCCATGGCAGGAACCAGACACGCGCTCTTTTAAACTGAATGTGGGTGTCCTGGAAGAGATGACTGGCCCCAGATGGGGGAAACACATTTAAAAAAGGAGATAAAAAATGTGTACGGCTGACTAAGGAGGAGACAGGTCTTAAGAGGCTTCTAACGAAGAGCCACGCGCATCGGGGGCTTGAAGGAGAAGCCAGGCCACGCTGCGCACCCCACGCAGGGTGGGCGGGTGACCGGTGGCCCGGAGCCTGTGGAAGCTGGGCTCTGCTGCTGCGGGGACAGGAGGCTGCGGTCTCTCTGCTGCCCCCGTGCAGCCCTGCAGGAGCGGTGCCAGCTCAGGCTCTGCGGAGGGAGAAGGAAGGGAGATGTTGCATTCGGGGCTGCGCGGTGGCTGTGTATTTCCTCGGGGGCTCAGTGGACGGGGCTCCTGCCACACCACCTAGACGGCCGTCTCCTTCTGCCACCTCCCCGCCTGCACAATTTCTAACCCACAGAGGAGAAAGGCAGGCACTGGCAGGGACACACAAATGACCTCCGAGGAGTATCCGGTGGCTCTAAGGAAAACGTCCACCCCTCCGTTTTCACCACGAGTCTGTGCAGAGGTCATGTGCCCGGGGCAGGGAGCTCAGGTGGGGTGTGACTGCCAGGCTGTGCACGGACTGCCGGGACCCAAGGCACATGCCAGGGGCATGGCTGGTGCAAGGTGCAGTCTGGGGCCCTGGAGGGCAGCCAGGGAGCACACACGCACTCACTGTGCGACCTTGGCCTCAACCAAATGTCCTCCAGGAGGTGGCTGTCGGGTAGTGGGCCAGGGCATGTGTGCAGAGCAGCAGGGACGGATGTGGTGGGACCTGCTGGCGTCGCTGACCAGCCCAGAGCAATCCTGAGGTGGGCGATCCCTCTTCATATAAGACAGTGGTCACGTAACCTGAGAATTACGGTTTGCTTTTATTTTCCAGCAGGTAAAATGAAAAGAAGAGGCAGGGGATCAACAGTGCTTCACTGAAGGCCACGGGTGCTCTGGGGAGGTGCTCACCTGACGCTGCAGAGACCTCTCCCGCCAGAGCCCAGCTCCATGCGTCTCAGAGAGGAAAGCCTCCCCCGGAAGCACCCAGCTGCTGCCAGGGCCAGGAGGCAGATGGTGGCCCCAAGGACGCCAGGGTAGGAAGGAAAGTAAAACTGGCCTCTGTGTGAGGATTCCCTAAGTGATACAAATAATAACACGACCCAAGGAGGTATTTTTGACTCGGTACACTTTAGGATAAAGAATTAAAACTGTGCCAACATTTGGGCTTTGTGCAAAAAAAGAAAAAAAGACAGGTAAGAGAAAGAATCAAAGCTACAGTCTTTTCGTTTGAGATAGGGACAATGGTATCAACTGGACATTCACATCAGCCCTACTCCTGCCGACGTGTCCTCTGGGCTCCCTCCGTAGGACCAGAACGGCTGGATTATGGGCAGGAGTTTCCAATAGGAGCCAGGCAGTTACCTTACTCCCCTGCCAATCAAAACCAAAGCTAAATAAAGAAGCTGGAAGTAGAACTGTGTCATCCCTGTTTGTTTTAGTTCCCTTCTTGCCTGGGCTGAGTTCAGAGAAGCATCTAGAATTCTTTCACAATGGCCACAGGTAATAGATCGATTTATTTCCTAAACACTCTAAGAGTAGGTGTTCCTGATATTTTTTTGTGATTGTGCTCACATGCCATTTCCTCCTGAATGACTACTGGGCTTGCTTTAAAATCAGTTGAATTGACTGTTAACATAAACGTTAAATTTAAACTCGCTGCATTTCTTTTTTTCCCCACCTTGAAAACCATCACGAAGTTGTTTGAGAGAGCAGAGCCTGCTCTGCCTCCTCAGGAATCATTATCCAACCAGAAGGGCAATTTTCTTTTCTTTTTGATTTTTTGGTTCCAGGGATTGAACCCAGGGGTGCTTAACCACTGAGTCACATGCCCAGTCAGCCCTTTTATATATTTTATTTATAAGATGGGGTCTCGCCAAATTGCTTAGGGCCTCACTTAATTGCTGAGGCTGGCCTCAAACTTGCAATCCTCCTGCCTCAGCCTCCTGAGTCACTGGGATGACAGGTGTGCCTCACTGTCCCTAGCAGGAGGGCAGTTCATAATGTGCTCCATTTGGGAAACAGAATGGAAAAGTCAAGAGCACTGGTGGGTGTCAAGTGACTGAGGACCACCCAGGGTTTGGTTCTGGCTCTGAGAGACTCTGTGCCATCAATGGACATCTCTGGGCTTCTACTCCTCACCTGTTCAGGGAGTTGGGAGCAGGTATTCTCTGAGATTCCTTCCAGCTAAGATATGAAGTCATGCTTGGTATATTTTCAGTAAACTTCATTTCATAAAATCTAACAGGCAAGTTCCCTAAATAACACAACCTGCTAAAACATAAAATGCTTTCAGGCATGGGAAAGACCAGATCAAACCTGATTTATATTTTGGTAAAATAACCAACTGCCTGTCAGCATTTCCTCTTAAGAGGATTTTAGCCTTTGAGGAACAATCCTTGAGGATAAAGCGATTTTATGGCAGTAAGCTATCATGGCAGTAAATATAAGTTTGTTGATAAGCTATATATGTTCAAAGAAGACAACAGCTACTTAAATATAATACGTAAAGCCCGAAGTGCTGGGTACTAGTTAATAAATTAATGGAGCTTCTCGGCAGTTTCATTATCAAAAATTTTTTTTTTCTTTTCTTTTCTTTTTGTACGTGAAACATAGAGGCTTCAGCAAACATGTTAAGGAAGGCTGATTTGGGGGTATGGGCCTGTGCAAATCCCCTAAGACCCGTACTGTCCCCGCAGGGAGTGGCAGAGTCAGCCACGGACCTCACACCAACACCACCTGTCAAGGGAGAGCCTCCCATTTCACAGGTGATCAGCGGTGAGCTGATCCTGCCGAGCTCTGGACCTGGAGAGCTGGCACCGTCCCCGACTGCCTCTTCGTGTTTACTTTGGTCTTAAGTCTGCCTAGTGTTTTCAGACAAGGTCAGCAAAACCCAACTCCGTAGGGAAAAAAAAAGGAAGAGAGTCCAAATGACTGGTATTGAAACAGAAATTGCAAACAGTACCTCCAGTCTCCAAATCCCAAGTGTCCTCCCTGGATGAGGCAGTCATCAGGGCCTCCAAACTATGGTACCAGAGTAGAACCCAGATCTGCTCAGATGAGCCTCTGGTGGGTTTGCTTTCACGATACAACACACCTGAAATTTTATCAGGGAAGCCTTTCTTAAATGAAAGCGAGCCCGCCGACTTCCCAGGGAGACTGCTTCTTGGTGCTTGCACAACAGGGCCCTGTCCATCTTTCCATCAGTCATTTCATGTGTCTCCACCACAGACCAGCACGAGCCCAGCTTGCAGGTACCCCTTGTTATCCACTGTCCTCAACAGGAACCCCTTAACAATCCCCCGGGCTTCTACGAGTTCCCTAAGCGGAACGTCTGTGGCTGGACTAGTCTGGCACAAGGGCAACACGAATCGAGAACTTCAGCGGGGACAGGGCCAGATGTGAGCGCACCCCAGAGAACCTTCACCTCCAGCCGCGAGTGCGTCTTCGGCTCCCTCTTTGCCTACTCACAACCTCAGAGGAAGGATAGCGACGACGGTGGATGAGGCTGCAGGTGGACTTGATGGGCCCTGTCCTTCTCCAGCCTCTGAAAACCCTTGCTGAAGGGCATGGAAAGCTTTTAAAGCACATCGAACTAAAACAGCATTTCGTTGAACAATTTCAAACCTCCACACCTACCGACACGGTTCTCTTTAACTCTATTTGTTTTTAGAAACAAAAATCAATAAAAAGTTGCTCTGTTCCAACAACGCAGCCTTACGTAGATTTTACAGAACAACTTTCAGAACTCGAGAGTGTGGTTCTTTTCTTAAAAAAAAAAAAAAAAAAAAAATGCATTGATTTGACTACCTGGTACAACTTCAGTTATTATGGAATCGTCTTGACATTAAGACAAAAAGCAATAATCACCAGGCCTGTGCAGACTCTGGGAGCTTCTGCGTGCTGGGGTTGAGCTCTCTGTGGTTGCCAGTGTCTAACAGTAAACAGCTCGCTGCATTTATTGGCAATTACTGCTGAAGGTCACACATCAGCAGTGAGCCTAAATTCCAGGAAAAAAAGCGGCTCTTATGTAACCGCCGCCGAGTGCTGGCAGGTGCCCAAGCCAGCAGCAGTTCACAGCAGTGTAAAAAGTAGGGCACCTCCGCCGGGTAGGGCGTCATGAGGACGCCCCCTGAAGGTGGAAATCCACAAGTCTGCCGCTCTCTCCTCTCACTCCCCCTTCCGAGTGCCACCGAGGTCCCCCCTCTGTGGCGTCTTTGGGGAAGCAGCTGGGGGCCGGGACGTTGCGGGCTCAGCGGAAGCTGGCAGCAGCCCCTCCGGATACCTGGGAATGTCAGCCCAGCTTTTCTGTGGTAGGGCAGGCAGGCGGAGATGCTCGCTGTGCCCAGGAGCTCCAAGGAACCGTGACTCAAGGGAGATCGCACCTCACGCACAGAAACGGACACACCCGCCGCGCTGGAGCCCCACTTTCTGAACGGACCACGCCTTCCCTGGGACACGCAGAGGACCCCGGCCTGGAGGTGCCATCTCTGCCTCGGGTCTGAGCCCCTGGTCCCTCCGAGGGGCGTGCCGCTGTGCAGTTTAGAAAAGCGACTCCAGCCGGCACCTCCCGGGGTACCCCCCACCACTTGGGAGTCCCCGGACGACAGGCGCCCAGGGTTCCGTGGACTTCTGTACTCCAACACTCCTCATGACTGACAGCTGTCGCCTCACCCTGATTTTTCTGTCTCTCCACCAAAAGTGCAAGCTACGCACTTGCACTTACTGGGGGCACCGCTGTCCCCAGTCCTCTAGCATCTGCCTCCGTGGAACAGGCTGTGGAAACCTAAGTCCTAGAGAGGCATGGCTTCGCCCCCCGCCGGGCTGAGTGGGGAGCTTTCTGGGGTGACGGACACCGCACACCTTGGTTTGGGGGCTGGTGACCCAGACGCCCACCAGGCCCCACACCTGAGGCGGAGCTGAAGGGGCACGAGGCAGGCAGGGCCTTTCCAACCCCCTCCCCAGAGCCCCCTGGGCCTCCAGGGGAAAGGTCACATCAGAGGCTCAGGAGACTCTGCCTCTTTATTTGCCAAGACACCCAAACCCCTCCTCTTCCTGGAGTCGGGTGGGATTTATTCTAGAAGCCACGTTTCTCGTGGGGAGTCCCTGCCTCTGTCCTCACCTCGCCCTGCCCTGCTGGAGCCCTGACAGGGATGCAGCAGGCACTGGGCCTTTTTATGAGTTCCCCTGGCACGTCCCCCTGGCCTTGGCCTGTCCTCAGTCCGGGCGGTGGGGCCCCAGGCAGGCCTCTCCTCTGGCCTCCGGGCTGCCCCCCACCCGTCAGGGTCTGGAAGGCGGCCATGCAGGTTGGATGTGCAGCCGCCCCAGTCCTGGGCCAGCAGGAGCGCTCATTAAACGTGGGCAGCGCGGCCCCTGCGGCTGCGGCTTCCAGCAGCACAGGCCGCGTGAAGGATCTGTGGGGGGAGGAACCCCAGGAGCCGCCGTGGCTTCTAGAGCAGCAATGATGACAAAGGCCGACGCGCCCTCTCTGCCTCGAGGGCCAGACCCAACAGCCGGAGGGACTGGGGACAGGGTGCGGGTGTTCCAGGGTTCTGGCGGTTACCAGGGGTAACCACGCAGAGGGGATCCACACTTGCCTCCTCAGGGAATTTTCAAAGAATCCGAGAGCCTGCCAGAACATTCTTCCTTTATAAACAGACAGTATTCTATTTCCTAGAGTATAATTATAAACACACCTGCTCCAACTGTGGGATCTTTCCACAAGCAAGCAATGAACTCCCAGCCAGGAGAACCAAGCTGTATCTTGAGCAAGCAAAGACATCAACTCATTACTACGGTGCAAAACAGGAGTGTTGATAACGCCGCAGACGCCGGCCCACCGGGCAAGGGCTTCTGCTCCTGACTTAACGTGTCCTCCAGCAAATAGAAACTCAATATTTCAGGGGAGAAATTTAAATCAGCGAGGCACTGACCACACTGGGTAGACACCAGAATCCGAAAGCTGCCAACGTAGAAATTCGGCAGAGGATATTTTTCAGTGTAGTTCTTTCCAGAAGGCACCGCCTGCTCCCCTGCCCATGTCTATGAGCTCTGTGCTCAAAGGATTCACTGTGCTGACCAGCCAGGAGCTGAGTCTGCTACGCGCTACCCTACTGTGCCACTCTTTTGCTTGTGGGCTGAGACCTGCTTAGCCTCTCTGTTGTCCCTTCCTGAAACGACTGGACCAAACTCATCACCCCTCGTGTTGCTTTTGGTTTTCAGTCTCTGATTCCAACGCTCCTTTGGTAGATCTGAACTATTTCTTAATATCTGCACTTAAGACGAATTAATTAAAATACATATTATGGTAGACAACATGTTCTGTCTGGTAGCTCTCTCTCACTCAAAATAACGTATTAATTAGTCTACCCAAAGAGGAAACGGATCATTAAAACAGACCAGAAAAATGACTCTAATAAGTCGAATGAAATTCTATTCCAGCAGGCTCAACTTGCCAATCAATTAAACCCTCTCAATTATACACATTAAGTCCTCAAATTAATTTTTCCCAGTACCATTCACTTGCCAGGCACCAGCCTAAAAACATAACAAGAAATGTTGAAAAAATGCACAAAACAGAAAATATGTAAGAAGCCCCCAAGCCCCACACACAACGGCCACCCACTCTTCCATCTCCGGGATAATTCTGGGCAAATGCAACTGATATGCTACATCAGTACGGAAGCCACTGGGTGACATCTCGATTTCTGGATATACAGACAGTTTCCGCAGAAGAGAGGCCACAGATAGAGAGCATTCCTCATCGCAGGAATGCAGGGTCCTGACCAGCACTTAGGAAACCACAATGCCTCTCGAAGATGTCTGCGTGGGCCTCAGACTCAATACGTACCACCACAGACCCCGACAGTAGTGTTGTTGTTTGTTAAAAACCACTTCAAAAACTATGCCAAAGTCTTTTTCACCTCTTTGCATCAGAAGCTTTACGGGATAGAAAAGTTCCTTATGTTAATACCGAAACCGAGTTTCGGAGGAAAGTTAACGGCATAACAACCACAAATTCAGTTTAGGATTCTGGACAACGAATGAATGAAATCAGAGTTTTGAGAATCTTTATCCAGACTCAGACAGGATCTCCAGGGACAAATGGCAAACAAACTCATGGGAAATGGTCACAGAGACAGGACAGACTCTATTTACTCCCAGAAGGACGCTACACAGAGTCAGGTACTGGACAGCATGGAGACCAGAAGACAGGGCACAGGGCCAGCCGGAAGAGTGTCATGGAAACACCACCATGGGACATTAAGGACAAAAAAAAAGCAAGAAAATTAGGACCTCAGCATTATCCAACTCATCAATGGAAATTTGCTGGAAAAGAAAAAAGGGGGAGGGGGAGAAAAAGAAAGATACGTTAGAAAAGGAAATCCGCCAGCTGAGCTACACACTTGGCAAACGCACTGGGGTTCGCCTTCGGGTGTGGATAATGGAGATGCGGGAAGGGCCCGGGCACAGCCACGCTGCCCCCTCCGCGAAGTCCCGGCCGGAGTGGGCAGGTCGCTGCTGCGGTTCCCTCACATCTGGGCATCACACCTGGCAAGTCACTCGGCCATGTGTCCCGCAAGCCCTGAGCTCGCGGGCGGAGGCCAGAGCTGGACCCCATGGGAACCAGGGCAAGGGCCCCTTTGGGCAGAGGGGAGGGAGCGTGGAGGGGAGCCCAGAGCCGCAGCAGCTCTGCCGGGGAGGAAGCCGCGGCCTCCGACTCATTTCGGGGTGTCAGTGGGGTTGGACACCCACCCTGCAGGCGGGCCCAGCTAGAACCCGCCACCCCAGGGCCTGATGCCACTGATGACCGGGGGCGAGGGCAGGGCGGCCGGTGCCCACTCAGGTCACACTGGCAATGTCCCGCCTATTAGCCTCGGGCACAGGAGAGTCACCACCGTCGCCCTGTTCAGGACGATGGAAGGTTCCCCTGTGATTCCTACTACGTCCAGCGTTTAGTAGGTGCTGTGAACTGAAGTGGATACACCACAGCTTGAAATGCGAGCGCTTTATTCACCTGGAACAAAGCAGCTCTAGCAAGTAACCCGGCTGCAGGAGAGGGAGGCCGGGCCTCACCTGGGCTCCGGGACTCTCCAGGACCCAACAGCCACGACTGCTCGGAAGGGAAAACGACATTTCAAATCCATCCTGAGAGGCCCTTTTACACTCATTCCTGGCCTCCGAAATTCTTTCCAAAGCTCTTTGACTAAGAATTTAAGTCAACAGCAGCTTAAAAAAAAACCCTAGTCAAGGACAAGAGCAGCCAATTCATGAGATAAACCGTGCCTCCTTTTTTCCGGCAGGGCCCAGGGGCCTGAAGAGTTTTGGGGAGTTGGAGAGGGATTCGAATTAACTTTTAGAAATGCTTATCTAGGCCAGGCTTATTTATTTATTTATTTATTCATTCTGTTCTTTAAATATGGACACAGTTTAATCTGTTAGATGAAAAGCAGAGCTTAGTAGGAATCAAAGTGTTTATGAAGTCCTGAGATAAACTCAGATAAATCTGAAGTTTACTTTGAACATACAGGTGAGGAGGATGCTATAGGCATCATAGACAAATGTCTGGCACCGTATTTCAGTCGTTCTTGATCCTCTATTCCACTCTGAGGAGAACATGCATTTCTGGTCCTTTGCATTTTAGAGTCTTAATAATTACAGATATTTTCATTCCTAAGCAACTGTATGATGTGGGTCAGGTGCCCCCCAAGGGTCACGTGTGGGAGGCTGGACCTCGGTATGGCGATGCTGGGAGGTGGTGGGACATTTATGTCACTGACAGTCCTCCCTGGGAAGAAATTAAGGTCCTTCAAGGACGTGGAGTTAGTTCTTGCCGGGCGAGTTCCCTTTCCCTGGTTCCCACAGAGCCTCCCACCTGTGCCAAACCCCATCTGGTGCTTGCCAGAGGGCCAACTAATGAGGTCACCTGATCTCAGACTTTAAGTCTCCCCAAACTGGAAGCTAAATAAACTTTTTTTTTTTTTTAAATGCCACCAGCTTCTGGTATTTTATTATAATAAGAGAAAAATGCACCAGCACAGAGATTGTGACTCAAACCTTGTGATTCTTGAATCTTCTTCAGCCCCTGTGTTTCATCGCCTATGAGACCTTGGACAGGCATTTCTTGGGGCAGTGGACCAAGACAAAGAGGCCACCACTCGCTGCTCCCTGGACTGACTCCTCGCGGGGGATCTGATCGAAACCATAGGTTTTGGATGGTCTTGGGACGGTCACAATCTGTGGATCCTCGGCATCAACGGAGACTGTTTTCAGAACTAAGCTCGTGTTTAAGTGCTGCTGTACTTGGTGCCGTTGGGACCACTGTGCCTGTTTACACAATTATGTATCATCATGAAAACGTAGATTCTGAACCCACAGGTGAACTTTAAAACACTCAAAGTGTTGTCAGTCTGTTCACTTCGGGGATGCAGTGGTGAAGAGCGACTGCCTGGAATCAGGCCATCTGTCTGACTCTAAGTTCCTGGCTCCCTTCTTATCAGCTGTGTGACCCCAGGCAAGTTTCTGAACCTCTCTGAACATAAGTCTTGTCACTCATGTTTAAAAATAGGAACCATAACGATACCTATCGGCGAGGCCGATCTGAGATAAGGCAGGAGACGGGCTGAGTGTTGTACGTTGCACCCAACGAGAAGCCTAGAAGGTAGTACCATCGTGTTAAAGATACGCCTACTAAACTGGTGAACCGTGACAAACAGTGCAAGTCGTACAGGCATTCTGGTATATTTTAGCCTACTTTTTAATACGGGTGACAGTTCTCAATTTTTTTTTTTTATTTTTTTTTATTTTGTTTCCAGGCAAGGAGACGTATCTAAGCACACCACCGTTCTTGAACAGGAAAATACAGGATGATTTCAAATTCATTATTTATATGTGACTTTGACTCGATCCTGGAGTTGACTGAACACATGGAGAGGGGAAAGGGTACCTAAGTCTCGTCACTTATAAGGATGACAGCTTAGAAAAGAGGGCGTGGCCCATGCGGATGGACACCCCCGGGGAGGCTGGAGACCTGGTTTCAGTCCTGAGCATCAGTCGCAGATGCTCCTGAGATGGAGGGCTCTCGTCTGAGCCCTCAGCTGGGGCTCCTTGTAGGCAGCGGCAGGCAGGCTAGGACAAGGCCACGCCGGGGCCCTTCCAGATCTGCCCACAGCGGTGAAGACTCAGGGGCGAGCAGGGAAGCCCAACAGACCTGGAGCCACAGGAAGGCAACAGTCCTACGACCAGCTGCCGGGCAGAGGCAGCTGAGATGGGAGGAGAGAGATGGCCTCAGCTCCCAGGCCAAAGAACGCCTCGCTGATTTACCAACGAGAGCCAACTGGTTTGCTTGAGAAAGCTTAGCTCTTTGGCCCCAGGTGACTTCTGCCCTGGACAAAGTTGGCCCGACCTGTGTATCACGCTTCTTCAGCCAATGGGAACGGTTAGTAAGCCATCAAAAACGTCTTCAGCAAGCCTTGGAGAAGCGAAGTTAAGACCAAAGACCAGACGGGGAGAAACACAAGTGCTTTAGTATCCTCAGGCCCTCCGCAGGGCCCCGCGTGGGGAGGGCTGGCTGGCATTTCCTACAGGCCAAAGCATGGGTCTGAGAGCTGCTGGTATGTGCTGCAGGTTTGTGAGCTGCTGGCTACACACAGGTTTCCAGAATGCCGTCCTCAGCTTCATGGTCTTCGTCGTCTCTAGAATTTTCTTTTGTGTGATGGGGGAAGACAGGTCCAACCACTCTGGAAAGAAATCACTCTCCTCCTAGCCTCTCTGCTTGGATGTGACAAATTTCTCCACCATATTAAGAAATTGAGTTAAAGGTCCAGGCACAGGGATGCATGCCTGCCATCCCAGTGACTCAGGAGGCTGAGGCAGGAGGATCGCAAGTTCGAGGCCAGCCTCAGCAACTTAGTGAGGCCCTAAACAACAAAGACCTGATCTCAAAATAAAACATAAAAAGGGCTGGGGATGTGGCTCAGTGGTTAAGCACCCCTGAGTTCAATCCCCAGGGCCAAAAAAAAAAAAAAAAAAAAAAAAAGAGAGAGAGAGAGACCTGCCTATCTGTCTAGGTGTCTATGCAACAGCTGTTTGAATAACCCCCTCACCACTCCTCAAATGTACTGGGGTGCTTTGCTTCTATTTATATTTATAAACTCTTGCCTGGCAAGATGCCTCCAAAAATTCCTGCTGAGTTACAGAAACTGTTTTCTAATTAGCCAGTATTTGTTCACCTTTTATTTTATGTATTTTAAACATTACGAGTGACACATGAAAGCCCCGTGATCTGGGGACTTCGGAGGAGAGCTGAGCCCTCGTGGGGGCAGACAGTTTCTGTTTTCTTATCCAAGATCTCTCGTCTAAAGTTGCTCTAACGTGAACGAGAGGCGTCCTGGAGGTCAGAGAGCAAGGTTCCTGAAGACGCTGACACCCGGGGCCTGGCAGGAGCCACTTATTCCGACAAGGAAGGCTGTCGTTCAATTATCAAGGCTTCTTCCCAGAGCTGAAGAAATCAGTCACCGGGCATTTTGAGAGGCCACTAAGATCTGCGTGTTTCCCGGTCACAAATCTGCTGAAGTGGTCAGCAGACAGCAAGTGAATGCAGGACCGTCCAACGGAACCAGCTGAGATGGGAGCTCAGGCCTGGGAGGCTGAGCTGAGGACGGAAGGGGCCCCGGGGTTGGAAATGGCCACTCTGCCCAACGTGGGAGAGGGGGACACAGTCCTGGCAGAGCCCTGCTCGCTCTGTCACGGGGACTGTCCCTTTCACAATCCTGCTCAGAGACGGTGACGTGTCTGCCTGCTGCTTCGCTTCCAGTTAGAACTGGATGGAGTTCCTCCGCGTTCTGCCGGGGTTGCGTAATACCTGGTCGGAGAGAAGCCGGCCAGCCCGCAGGTGCGCTTAGCTGGAACCCCAAGTTCAGGAACGCAGACTGTGAGGCAGAGGGGTGTGTGCTTCTCACCGCGAATTTAAATGGGGAAAATCTTATTTCTTCTCTGACATCTCCTTACATGGCGAGCAGCCCGTCAGAGACGACCAAGTACATTCGAGCTTTCTGGCTGGAACCCAGGGCCGCAGACCTGCTAGGCAAATGCTCTACCCCTGAGCGACATCCCAGGCCAGCGGGTCCGACTCTTAAGGAAACAGTCATAGGATTTAGCTACCTTTAGCAACAGGATAAACAGCTTTTAAAGAAAAGGGAAAAAAAAGTCAAGCTTCTCTGAATGCCCGAATTAAGGTGGCACACTCACCCCTTCGATTTAACAGTCAAGCACGTTTTTAACAGCAAAATAAAGCACGGTACCTTTTCTCCATAGCCTCTATCTTTGGTCATCATTTCTCTGAGGGTCTGTAGGACTTTAATGCAAAGTTTCTCCTCGTTTTCTTCCAGCAGTTGTTTAGTATGCTTTATTAACCTGGATGAGGGAAAACCACAGATCACACCCCCGAAACTCTCTTTCCCTTAAAAACACTTCACAAGCAACTTATTGTAACTGGTGGGTGGGAGAGCCCATATTGATTACGGGCTCCCAAGTCACAGAGACTTCACGAGGGTCCCTGCATCCAGAAGGGCCCCAGACCGTGGCTCCAGAGTGACACCTGCTGGTCGTTAGCAGCCAACAGGCTCAGCGGGCAGGAGGCGGCCGCGGACAATGGAGAGGTTCCACGCAGGGGAGAAACCAGGAGGTCCGCTCAGGGAGTGAAGCTGTGTATGCGGTGGCCTGCCGCTGGAAGATGCCAACGGTGCGCAAAAAAGTAAGCACAAGAGGATGGGGTTTGGGCAAACGCAAACTCTCCCTTATCCAGAGTCTTACAGGGGTGCCCCAAATTATCGCACAGGCAGAGGCCACCCCGGAGCTGGACGGACAAACTCAGGGTACAAATCAGACAGAGATGTCCGGTCGTGGAACTGCTTGTTTCTTTCAGAGGCACAAACTAAGAAAGGATCCGACGGCTAGGAAAAGGTCGAGGTCCTGTGGGCCCGAGATTTCTGAGGGCAGAAAAGTCACGACTGCTTTATGCCTGAAACGCTGACCGTGGAGCATGCTCCGTCCAGGCTGGCTGAGCGGAGGGCGAGTGAGCAGGCACGCAACTCGAATGAGAGACGCTCACCGAAAGGGAAAAGGGAGAGAAAAAGGAAAGGGGGGAAGGGTCAGGGAAGCAGGATTTAACAGACCAACTGGGGCTGGGAAGGTCAGCAGGACCCGAGCACCTGACCTTGTGTCCATCACAGTCAAAAACACGGCCAGCGCCTCCCTCTCCAGAACAAGGGCTCTGCCGGGCAGCAGGGTTCCGGCTGCTGACCGCCCCGGAGAGAGGGGCCACTTACTTGCAAATGAAACCGCCGCTCTCACACTTCCTGCGGGCGTCTGTGTTCTCGGGGAAGAGCAGCTCGGGCCGGTGCAGCACGTCTACCAGCACGGACAGCTCGGCCTGCACCAGGGGCCGGAGGCGGTCCTCCAGCGCCGAGACGATGTCCTGCAATGGAAGCACGGGCTGGGGCGGGGGCTGCACGTCTGCCCTGAGCCACCAGGCACAGCTGGGCCGGGCCGGGCGACTTGGGCACCGGGCTCAGACCCTGCCTGAAGCATGGCCTCCTGACGCGGAGAACACCCCAGCCTCCCCTTCCGCTGCCATGGCTCTGTGCTACTCAAGGGACCATTCCACGTATCGTAAACTATGATGCAGAAATGCAGTTAACAGCACGGAAAGATGTCCACAAGACGCGCGGAGAAATGGTCAAGCAACGCCAGGGGCCACCATGCTATTTTTAGAAAGAATATCCGTAACCGAAGGAGACATACGAACTACTTTTTTTTTTTTTTTTTTTTTAAATCGCTACTGCTGCTGTTCTCTGGGCGGTGGCATTAGGGGTGATGCGGATTTTCTTCTGCACGGTGACACCTGTCAGTCATGTGTTTTCAATGAGCACGGGTTATTCACACGGTCAAGTCATGTCAACATGAGAACACACACGGATGAACATGCTGTATCAACATGCTAAATACATGTACCCTGAGAGCATGATGGTCTTCAAATGCACAACACACAGCTGCGGGAAAGGAAAACAGAGAAGTTGAAAGGGTAGCAAAACCAACACAGCAAACACCACTTAAGGGCAAATGAGGGAGAAGAGATGAGAAATCATCTTCAAAAGATGCCAAAGCCCGCTCTGCGCTCGCCGCCTCAGAACTCGACTGGAAGCATGCTAAGGTGGGGTCCGGGGGCCGCTCGACAGGACTGGCATATGGCAGAAGCTGCTTAAATGGCACTGACCTCCACTGGGGACCTGCCTGGGGCCAAGAAAGAACTGGCAGATCTTGGATCCAGAAACTAAAATCAAACCACACGAAGATAATTTTACCTTATATGTAACAAATTTAGGCAATAATTGTAACCACTCAATAATGTCTAGGACACATAAAGAACAGATAAACGAATCAAATCATGTCCTTTTTTTTTTTTTTGCATGGGGCAGGGGGTGGTAATTTTCCCAACAAGACTGTAGGACAGTAGATGGCAACATCTGTTAATTCGTATGATTTTTCTAGCAGTCAAAAAGAAGGGTCATTTCGGCAAGACCCCTGGGGGTCTTTTTCCCTGAGTCTCCTCTTGGGAAGCCTGCGGTTTTCTCTCCTTCGCTAGCTACAGGTCCTAACTCTGGCGAATCCTTGCTTAAGGCACTGGCGTGGGACTGAAGGAGCTCTTTCACATGAAATCCATGCATTTCATGAAATCTTGCATCTTTTGTCAAGTCTGAACTTTACACTGCAACCGCTCAGGATTGCACTTTCAAACGTAGGGCGTCGGGCAACCAGGGAGAGACCAGCAAGGATGGCAAAGCGATGGGCGGGGAGGATGCTCATGTTAAGCGAGAGGCCTGGGCGTGGGCCTCCGCCGTGACGGTGGACCTGTCCGAGCAAACGCTCCTACATCATGACAGTTCTTGCTGCATCAGGCAAACCGCATCACAGCAGGGACTCGGATGATAACTTGCAGAGCGAGGATTCTGTAAGCCCCTGAGTGAGTCTTTTTAACCACTATTACCCACTTACGTGTTCTATTTCATCCCTAGAATATGCACAATAAATCAAAGAAAAGCACAAGAAATAGGTATGCTTGAATGTAGGTTGTGCAAGTGAGGTTCGGTGCAAAGTCATGAGTGCATATTATTTCTCCCCTTTCTAGAAGCACAGTGGGGTCAGGAAGCCTTTCCAGTCTGTATCCAGTTACCTTTGCTCAAGATTGGGTTCTACCACGATAAAAGAAGGAATTATCATTATTACTATTTTTGTACTAGGGATTGAACGCAGGGGTACTTAACCCCTGAGCCACATCCCCGGCCCACACCCTTTTTTTAATTTTAAGACAGGGTCTCATTAAGTTGCTGAGGCTGACTTTGAACCTGTGATCCTCCTGCCTCAGCCTCCCAAGCTGCTGGGATTACAGGCGTGTGCTACTGCACCCGGCTAAGGATGGAATTCTTAGCTGGACGTGAGAACCCTGCCAGCTCCTGGGCTCCCAGAGCGCCAGCCGAGTCGCTGACCTCCCTTTGATCTCCAGCTGTCCTCTTCTTCTCTGTATAATGGTCTTCGCACAGGCGATTTCTCTGCCTCCAGTTCTTTAAATCCTGTTTTCTGGCCTGGTCCAAAAGTTATTCCCTCAGCAAAGCCTTCCTCACCCCACCCCTAACTAGCCCAGGCAAGATCAGCGCCTCACCTGAGTCCTGCGAACGCTGCTCGCCTCTCTACAGAATTTGTGCCTCTGCTATTGTGTGTTCACCTGTGCAATTAGCTGGTTAGTGACTGCTTCCCCTCCAAAATTCGACACTTTAGAAGGTGAAGCTCGTTTCTGGGTTTTCTGCTCACTGTATATCCCCAGTACTGAGCAAGGAGCTGGCGGATACATCCGCGAACTTGGCTGTCTTTATATAACTTATATAAGCTCATGGCAGCTCAGTTACTTCATCTAATAATAGTAATTATTATTATAGTCACAGCAGTAACAACAGTCACGATGATAATAATTACATTAGCAGCTCTTAATAGAGTGCTCAGGATTTGCAAGGTGCTGTTCCGCTACGGGTTCTGAATTTTCCAGGGACGATTACAGTGTAGCGCATCTCACATGTCCTTCTTACATGTGACACTGACTTCTCCCCTATTCCATGGTGGTCCACTTCCTCCCCCTGAAGCAGAGTGGACCGCTAAGACTGCTTGACCAACAGAGCGCACGGTGTGGGTGTTGCCGTGTGCTTTCTGACAGCCAGGTGACAGAGGTAATCAGGCTTCCCCTGTCTCCTTCCAGACGTGCCCATCTTGGGCCCCAGCCACCATGTTGTGAGGAAGCCCAGGCCACATGAGGAGGCTCCATGTCAGACTCTAGCCCAGGACCCAGCTGACCATCAGTATCCAGTGATAAACACTTGAGTCCAGCCACGGCCATGGCCTGAATGCAACCTTACCAAAGACCCTGAACAAGACACTCTGCTGGGCTAGTCAACCCTCAGAGCAGTCATAGAGAATGAAGTAACGGTTGCTCTTTGTTTCTCAAGGTACAGATATCTGGGACATGCTGTCAACTCTCTTAAAGCTGACATTGCCCCCCACCCCCAGGAGGCAGGGGCCACCACCGCCTGTTTTACAAACAAGGAGAGTGAAGCACAGAGGAGTTAAGTAACTTCCCAGGGTGATACCAAACTGCTTCTGTGCGTGGAGCCAGAATCTGAACCCGGGCACTGGCTTGAGATCATGCCCTGATGGAGGGGGGACAGATCTCTTGGGAGGCAAGAAAGAAAGCATCGAGTCCAGCTAGACTTCAAGAATGCTTCTATTTTCATGTCCTCATTCTTAGACACAACTTCTCTCGGGGACTGCTGGACTCGTTTGTCCACTGATTCAAGAGCCTAAGTATTCTAGAAAAAAATGTACCCTCGCTGGAAGCCCTTGCTGTGAGCAGCCCCTTGTCATAATTACACACTCCCTGGCAGTGGGGGCAGGGTGCCCGGCATTCACAGAGAAAGCTGCACATCTGAGTAAGACCCTGGGAGACCCGGACCTTGCCAGCAGCTGCCGTCTCCCTCGGCAGCTCCGTGTTCCTGCTGTTCATCTAAGGCCGCCCGCGGCTCTGCACGGACGCCTCCCCGGGTCTGAGCATGGAAGCCTCTCGGCTCGGGGAAGGACAGGGGCACATGGGAAGACCTCAGCCGGCTGAAGCGCCACTTCCCTTGGCACCAGGCATTACCTGCAACCTCTCGATGATATTCCGGTAGTCTCTGGAAGCTGCCAGAACAGAGTCTCTGCGAGCGGCATTGCGGGCGGACAGGCGCCAGTTCATGGCGGTTTTCTGAACGATATTGTGTGACTTCAGGAAGAGGTTGTTGACTTGGCTGTCCAGGTCCACGGGAATGGCAATGGCCCGGCTCTTGGCTGCACAGGAGAGAGAGGGCTCGTGAAGGCCTCAGCGCCCCTTCACCCACCAGGCAGATTTCCCAGCCTACCACACGCCTGCTTGCAAGGTATCGAGGGTGAAGCTGGAGAGCCTGACCACCCCACCTTCATCATGTGCTCTGGATGGAGCCCGGGGCTCTACCACTGAGCTACATCTGCAGCTTTTTATTTTTACTTATTTTGTACCAGGGATTGAACCCAGGGGCACTTAACCACTGAGCCACATCCCCAGCCCTTTTTCATATTTTGAGACAGGGTCTCACTAGGATGCTGAGGCTGCCCTCAAACTTGCAGTCCTCCTGCCTCAGCCTCCTGAGTCGCTGGGATCACAGGCATGTGCCTGAGTCCACTTCACCATCTTTTAGGTGGGGACTTCCCAAGGTTCTGGGGAGGGAGCTGAGGAACACTAAAACGCTCTCAGGTCAGCAAGCCTGGGCAAGTCAGTACTGACGGCTTCATGGTTTCCTCCATGAATGGCTTCTTTGGGGCACTGATGTGCTCTTTTGCTTTAAGAATCAAGGCAGGGAACTCATTTGGCTAAGGAGTCGTTTTTCTAAAGATTCTCTTTGAAGCTGGTTGTTTTATATACAGCAATCTCCAAAATGCTGATGTGAGCTGAACATCATACGAGGCGGCATTCGCGATGACACAGGCTATTCTTTTGAGACAGGCTCTCTTCCCTTCTTGAGGAAGGCAAACTTGGGGCTGGGGTTGTAGCTCAGTGGTAAGAGCGCTTGCCTGGCATGTGTGAGGCACTGGGTTCAATCCTCAGCACCACATAAAAATAAATGAATAAAATAAAGGTTTATCAACATCCAAAAAATAAAAAAGACAAACTTCATGCCAGGCACGGTGGCACACACCTGTAATCCCAGCAGCTCAGGAGGCTGAGGTAGGAGGATCGCAAATTCAAAGCCAGCCTCACCAGTTAGTGAGACCCTATCTCAAAAAAAAAAAAAAAAAAAAAAGCAGAGGACTGGGCACGCGGCTCAGTGGTTAAGCACTCCTGGGGTCGATCTCAAGAACCAAAGGAAAAAAAGGCAAACTCCAGTCTCATCATGAGAAAAACTTCAGTGCAATCATTGCAGGAGACTTGACGTTAAAGGTAGCTGGCAAGACTGCCAAGGTCACGAGAAACAAAGAACAAGAACTGTCACTGTTATGGTCTGGATGTAAGGTGTCGCCCCAAAGTGCACGTGAGACAATGCGAGAGGGTTCAGAGGAGACGTGATGGGTTATGAGGGCCTCACCCACACGGTGAAGGAGCCCTCGTGGGACTGAGCGCTAACTGAGGCGGGTGGGGTGTGGCGGGAGGAGGTGGGCACTGGGGCCTGGCTTTGGGGTTGAATGTTCGTATCTGCAAGTGGAGCCTCTCTCTGCCTCCTGATCACCATGCCGGCTGCTTCCCTCCTCCACCTTCTCCCGCCACGCTGCCCAGCCTCGCCTCTTCTACGGACTCTGCAACCGTGAGCCCGAGTAAACCCACGAGTGTGCCGGCCGGTCCTCTAGTCACAGCGGCGAGAAAGCTGACTAAACCCGTCACAGCCCAGAGGAGATCTGGGGGCAGGACAGTCGTGGGCATCGGGGCAGCCGGGTGGGGGCCTGGGCAGGAAAGGAGGCTGGTGGAAAATCCGCCGACAGCTGAGAGCCACGTCAGCTCCTGAGTTTGGACCGATGTCCCCAGAGACGCTGACCCGGGAGACTGGGCGAAGGGAACACAGAGCTCCCTGCGCCATCTCCGCGACTTTCCTATGAACCTAAAAATATTCCTAAGTAAAAAGTTTATTTAAAGACGGAAGCCAAGAGTGACGTTCCTCGCTGCTTTATGGGAAAACCGCCCACATCAAAACGACCGTTTCCGGTCTTCAGAGTTTCAAAACATCAGAAGTGAAAACGGTGCTCTAGTCCCTGCCTCTCACCCCGAGCGACGCCAGCATCCGAGGAGGATCAAAGAAGCAGTTGTTTAAATTCTACCAAGAAATACATGAGCTGGGCAAGAGCCAGCAGCCTTTCAAGAATTTCCTGACAGTTTAATACAGAAAATGAGAGGTCTGGAAGAAATGGACAAATGACACAGAAATAAAAAACCAGGACAGGGCTCGGGGTACGCGCATCTCGGCTGGAAACGGGCTGTGGGTGCTCTCCCACCCTACCGAGCACACACGGAGGAGTTCAGGCGTGGCTTGATTCAGGAGGAGCGACCCTCCCGCAGTCCCCGGCTGAGCCTCTGGGCTTATTTCCCTGCCATTTCACAAACACCATCTGTCCTCGTCTTTCCTTCTCCCTGACCAGACGACAGACGGATCTCTCTCACCTCTCTCGCGAGCGAGGAGCTACTCAGGTCAGAGGCTTGTTTGAATCTTAACCAACTAACTTCTGGGTCAGGGATTCACCCTTACGCTTCCTTTGGTCTCAACAAGCACATCCTCTGTGACCTCCGATCCTGTCTGGGGAGAGCAGAAGGTATCTGGGGAGTCCCTCTCTCTTCTCTGGCAGCTCACGTCAGCATCTAGACTTTCGAATCCTCATCTCTTGCTGTGAAACGCTGCAACGTAAGGAAGAAGACACCAGCCTCTACCAAGTGGGAGCAAAAGAAATCAGGCGCAGGCCACTGAAATCAGGCAACGGATCCCAATAAACACGATCTACCCTTGCCGAACAGGATGCCACAGCGCTAAGAACCACATCAGTCTTTGTCCTCTGGTCCCTCCCTGCAGGGCTGAAGTGGCCCCTCCAAGGTGACAACCCTTTCAAGTGGAGGCAGGCTCACCCCTTTGCACACAGCACTAAGAGGGTGGGAAAGGGTAAACAACAGGCTGTGTTCTTAAGCAGCTCTCATGGAAGGAGGAGGACAGTGGTCACTAGGGACCGGCAATGGCAAAGGGGAGAAGTGGATGCTGGGTATCAACATAGAGTCAGATGGGAAGAAGAAGTTCTAGAATGTGCTCTATGAAACAGTGGGTGACCACGGCCTACGACAGTCACCTGTGTATCTCAAGTAAACCACAAGAGAAGAGAGGAATCCGAAGTTCCCACCACAAAGAAAGCCTAATTACGGCCATGTGATCAGTACATGCTGTATCCCAGAAGTGTGTGAAATCAGCTTGTGCAAATGAAAAGTGGTTTTGCAATGGAATATTACTCAGTCATAAAGAAGAATAAAATTATGGCATTTGCAGGTAAATGGATGGAATTGGAGACTATTATGCTAACTGAAATAAGCCAATGCCAAAAATCCAAAGACCCTGATAAGTGGATGATGATACATAATGGGGTGTGGGAGGTGAGAGAAGAATGGAAGAACTTTAGATTACATAAAGGGAAATGAGAGGGAGGAGGGGGTGGGGTATGAAAGATGAAGGAATGAGACAGACATCATCACCCTATGTACTTGTATGATTATACAAATGGTGTGACTCTACATTATGCACAACCATAGAAATGAAAGTGGTACCCCATTTGTATACAATGAACCAAAATGCGGTCTGTAAAAATAAAATGTAAAAAAAAAAAAAAGGAAAAAGAAAAGTGGTTTTGTTTTGGGGTTTTTTCTTTTTTTGGTACTGGGGATTTAACCCAGGGGTGCACACTGAGCCACATCCCCAGCCCCCCTTTTTTTTTAACTTTAGAGACAGGGTCTCGCTGAGTTGCTCAGGGCCTCATTGCCGAGGCTGGCTGTGAACTGGTGAGTCTGCTGCCTCAGCCTCCCAGCTGCTGGATATTTTAAGGGACCGGGTGGAGCTCAGTGGTAGATGCTTGTCTAGCACCTGTGAGGCCCTGGGGTCCCTCCCCAGTACTGCAGGGGGTCGTGGGGAGCATCTGCTAATGTCAAGAGAAGTGATTTTCCTCGCTTCTTCCTTAACTTCCTTTCAAAGCTGCCCGTGGGAGGCGTCAGGACAGCGCAGCGGGGACAGAGGCTTATCAGCGAGGGGCAGGCGGGAGGGTGCCTCAGGTCTGGGGAGGGTCCTGCAGAGGGACCCCTGGCCTCTAATAACTGGTGTGCAGGAGGCTGCCCCGCGCTTGCCCTGGAACCTTCCAGACCTGTCTTACTTTTGGACTCATGGCTCTGACTGTGGGAAGAGCTGGCCGGGCAGCTGAAGGGGAGGCCGAGGGATCCGGGAGGCCTCCTTGTGAGCGGCTCTGCGGCACCCGCAGCGCGCGACCGCAGGAGGCCCGGGGGCGAGGCCGCATCCCACTCGGCGCCACGTCTCACCTACGTCCGAGAGCACCCGGATGCAGCTCTCCACCGAGGCCTTCTGGCTGGGCATCAGCCAGTTGCAGTGGTAGACCCGGAACACGCCCTGCAGCAGCTGCACGAAGACCGGCTGGCGGGTCTGCAAGAGAGGCGGAGGGCGGGCGGGTGACTGGGACGGCCAGGACCCCGGACCCAGCCAGAGCGGGAGGCGCCCAGCCGCTGGGCTGGATGTCCAGCGTCTCCCAAAAGCCAGGGCATCAGACGCCTTGTCCCCAGGATGGCGCTGCTGGGAGGTGGGAGGGCCCAGTGGGAGGCCCTTAGGTCACTGGGGACACTCCCTTGAAGGGGACCAGGGACCCAGCCTTCTCCCCACTGGCTTGTGATGCGATGAGAGGTTCTGCTGCACCACACCCTCCTGCCATGACCTGCCGCTTCCACGGGGCCCAAAGCCAGGGCCAACCACTCACACAGGCACCTGTTAGGACAATGAGCCAAATCACCCTTTTCTCTTTAGAATTATCTCAGGCATTTCATTACAGTGACAGAAAGCTGACCGCCGGCGCCTATCTAAGAAGGAAAATTGAGAAGCATTTGAAGGCAGTGATAAATGCGATGCCATCTGATGAAGTGCAACCACAGAAACTGACAGTGGGATCCAAGTCCCAGAACTTGCCCAGTTACCTGCTAGCTGTGTGACCTGAGGTCAATGCCTTCACTTCTCTGAGCTTTAGCTTCATTGTGAACATAAAGTAAGTGGACTGGGCAAGTTAACTCCAAAGTCGACTTAGACTCATTATCTCTGGGTAGAACATACATTTTTAACTGGCAAACACAAACTGAGAAGTGGATCTGAGCCTGAGTGAGGAGTCTCTATTTCCGGCAACATCTTCAACGTATAAAGAGGAGAAGGGTCTGACGGGTCGTCTTCATGACTATTCGTTTACTAGGGAGGAACAGCTGGAAGCTAACTGCATGGGAGGATTTGTCCCACCAGGAAGGTATGAATCTGTGCTCATTCTAAAGCACAAGACCCCAGACATCCACTTAATCCATGGGACATGGATTATAAATGTTGGTCTCCATCCACAGGAGGCTCTGGGCCTGCAAAGACAAGGTCGCTGTGACTGTTGAGCTGCTTACTCTGCTGTCTCTGGTTGGGGACAGGGAGCTGACTCACAGAGCCCCTCTAGAAAACACTGGAAGCTAATACAACAAAGAAAAAAGTATTGGAGACCCTAAAGAGATTTCTCAGCTAAAAGAAAAACACGGAAAGTTGGGCTGGGGGGGTGGGGGGGGGACAGGAAGCCTGTTGTGCTGGGTGAGCCCAGCAATTTGGGAGGCTGAGGCAGGAGGATCACAAGTTTGAGGCCAGCCTCAGCAACTTTAGGGAGATCCTGTCTCAAATTTTTAAAAAAGGGGGGGTTGGGACGTAGCTCAGTGGAACAGTGGCCCCGCTTTCAATATTCAGTGCCCCCCCCTCAAAAAAACATCTTTTGCAAGAAAATGGAACATGAATAAAATATTCAGAATCTCCCCACATCTCAATCATCCAGGTGTGCAGACAAGAGAAATGGGTCAAGAACCCCTCCAGAGTTTTGTGGCTGCTCCCCAGCACACTCCAAGAGCCCCAGGAGAGCCGCCCTGGGCTGCTTCCTATCCCTAAGGAGGAGGCAGTGGCGCCTCACAAGGGCTGGATGTGGAATGAGAGCCCGGCCGCCTGACTCGGCAAGAAGCAGCCCTTGACCAAGTTCGTTGGAGTGAGCCGATAGTTACTGCACATCTGCGCGGTCCCATTTGACATCTGAGCCTAGGAAGGAGGAATGCACGGCTCTGAGTTCTGCCTCCTAATGGCTCAAATGCATTGGGCAGCCTGGGGGCATCAGCTCACTCAACCATGACCGCTGCTAAGACCTGGGCTACCTTTAACTGAGTATCCCGCAGGGACTCCATGTAATTGAGGGCTTTGTCCACAAGGTGGTGCTATTGGGAGCTGGTGGACCTTAGGCTTGTGGGAGGTTAGATCACTGGGGTCTGTCCTTGGCAGGGACTGGGGGACTCCTGTGGGTTTTTTTTTTTTTTCCCCTGTCTTTTTTGTTTCCTCTGTTTTTGCTCCAGTTCAGCTCATTTTGCTCCTACGCTCCCGCTGTCCTTACCAAAACTGAGCTAATCCAAGTACCAGGCCTTCCAACCTCTGAAACTGTGAGCTAAAAAAACCTTTTCTTATTCCTAAGTTAGTGGTCTCCAGCATTTCGCTGTAGTCACTTGGAGCTGACTGATACGGTTGCCCATCACCTTCTTCTAGAACTTTTCCCATTTCTTAGGTTCTGACTTTCATGAGAACTCCTTGACTTTCCTCTGGCTTCTTTTATAGCCTGTCCTTCATTGTTTGTGTTCTCTCTAGTTCTCTGCGAGCCTAGCACTTCATTTGCTCACCCAACAGATTAGCAACCAGGTGCTGTTCAAAATGCCATGTCTAACAGAAAGAGAGCTATACAGGCAACCAGGACGTTAGGCATAAATGCCTTCCAGAAGCTAGCAGGAACTAGGACAAGCTACCGTGTCCAAATCACCTACTGTGGACCGGGCATCGCACTGTAAGATCTAATTCTTACTATAACCTGCAAGGTTGATGCTATGTCCTTGTTTGGAGATACAAGAAAAGAAGTTTTCAAGTTTAGTGCCCTACCCAAGTTCAGACGGCAGGACAGAGTTCTGAACCCAACACTGACCTCCAATCTTCCACTCTTCCTCCGGGAATTCCACGCTCCCGGCTGCCTCCTGGACCTTCCACTCGCACACTGAACACTACGTCAAACCCAAGCTCACCTTTCTCCCTCGCCAGCGTGGGGCAGGATGAGGGGGGCACTTGCTAGGGAGATAAGACAGTTTTCAACAGAAGAAGTCTGACGGGCAACCCAAAGGGGACTCAGGAAGTGTTTCAGAAATCCACAAGCCGCCTCTTAAAAACTCAGACTTCGTATTCTAACTGCATGTGGACACCCCAAGTCTCGCCAGGGATTCAGAGCATTTATTATGCTGAAGATTTACTTTTCTCTCTATTTTGTGCCGGGGATTGAACCCAGGGCCACCTTATGACTGAGCCTCATCCTTTTTTGAGACAGCTGCTGAGGCTGGCCTCAAATCTGTGATCCTCCTGCCTCAGTCTCCTGAGTGGCTGGGATCCTGCCTGGCTGAGCTCTACCTCTCCTCACAGTCGGGCAAACACTGGTTCACCAGGAGGAGGAGGCGAGCTCACGTGGCAGTCAGTAGGACGAGCCAAACCACAAGTGCGTGTTCCACAGTTTTCCAGTCTTCCTGCGGGATTTACTCCCACATCCTGGTTTTGCAATGCTGTTTCCCAGTTCACAGGAGTGTGGCGTTGCCATGGTAACTGTCACTCTACAAGAGAGGGGACTACAACCTGCTAACCAAGAAGCAGCTCTCCTGACTGGCCCCTCAACGCGAGCGGCTCGTGAGTGCACTGGGCATCTCGTGCGCGCCGGCTCCCCGACAGCTCGGAACCCACGTGCTGATGTTCCAAAGGCGGCTCTACACCTGAGCTACTTTGACTAACTGCCGGAGCCTATTTCTAAAATAAATGAGAAAACCGATCTCCCTCAGTTCTTAGGAGAATGTACTTCACTGAACGCTGTATAATCAACCTGCAGAGTCAGACCACCCAGGCCCCAAGGCAAGGTTATGCCACCTGGCATCTAGACAGAGCCGATCCCCAGCCCTGCGGCTCCCATGACCTCTTCTCGCACACTGTCTGGAGCACAGGGTACCTAGTAAAGGCAACAGTGAGCCGTATGGACCCTGGATTGCTTTTCCCTTGGAAAATAACCGTGATATTTTCAAGGGAAAACTACAGCATGAACATCCAGTAGATCTGGATTCCAGGCTTGAGTGCACTGAGAATCACTGTGGAAGGGTGCAGGGTCGTGCACTGCACAAATGCAAGAGGCGTCATCTGGAGAGAATTCCCTGAAAATGGGGCCCGTGGAGCCCGGCAACTAGCAGCTCTGCTGTCTGGGCTCATCGGCTTCCCACTCCAGCCACACAGGGCTCCTGATGAACTCTAGGTATATGCCCCAGCTTACAAGGGGAGTTCTGGGTGTTTCTGCTGTTTTAAACAGAGGCGCTAAGCTAGCACCTGTTTGAGAGGTTCTTCCCTAAGACTGGAGGTGGGGAGGGAAAGACTGAAAGGGGAAAAGGGATTTAAGGAAATAAATCAATACCCAGCCCTGGAATGGAGCTCAGTGGTGCTCTACTAAGCGAGGCCCTGGTCTGACCCCAGTTCAAAACATAACCCAAGGAAACCTACGACCAAGAGAGCCACGGTGGTGAGAAGCATCCTCGCTGCCGTCAGGCCTCCAAATCCCCCGCCCTGCATCTGCAGACTCTAAGGCCAGGGGCTGAAGCTACTCGATGAAACGTGCCCTGTGCCAGTCCCACGTTGCTCTCTCCTCCCGTCCTTTTCCCTGAACAGCACCGCGGACAGCCCTTTCCGCAGCGGTGCGCCTCAGAGCGACGCGGAGGTGATTTCACATCCGCGGGAGGCGCGCGTCTGGGTGCCACCGGCAGAAGTGACGTAGCATCCGTGGGTTTTGGAATAGGGGAGGCGGCCAGTCCTGCTGCCGCAGAGGTGGGCCCCTCTCTACCCCGGGCACCTGTGGACCGCCCCGCGGAAGACGCCTCCTGAAGCTCGGAGGAGGGCGTGCAAGCTCTCACCTGCAGAGTGGTGCTCTGGTCCGAGAAGGGCGAGCTGAAGAAAGTGGTCACGATGCTCATCACGATCTCCGTGACGTACTTCTCCAGGATCGAGTCCGCATGCTTCCGGTCGCTCGTGTTGTTGCAGGCCTGGAAGACGAGCAGGCGCTCAGAGCCGACCCCCTGCACGACCGAGGGTACTTCTCGCCGCCCTCCCTCGATGACGCCAGGCCAGAGGCACCCACCCCTCTGCGAGGGAACGGCAATGCAGGGTGGAAAGGAAGGTGTCCCACAGTCACAGAAGGCGGGGCGGGAAGGGGCTGCCTGGGCCTAGCGGGCCTAAGGCCCCCAAGAGCAGCTGTGGCACAGGATCCACAGGGGTCTGGATTTCCCCCCACCCGGTGGGTGAACTACCCTCCTGAGAAAGGCGTGCAGCTAGGTTAGGGCGCCAGCCCCGCTCCAGATAATGGAGAGGGTCTGGAACAAGCCTGAGGTCCTGTGGGCTCTGGTCCTAACATAGTCTGTCATTCAATTCAAGTTTTACTGAGATTCCCAGTTCAAAAGAGTGGCCCTGGGGCTGGGGCTGGGGCTGAGTGGCAGAGCGCGGGCCTGGTACTAGGTTCCATCCTCAGCACCACATGAAAATAAATAAATAAAATAAAGGCACCGTGTCCATCTACAACGAAAAAAAATATTTAAAGAAACAAAACCGATGGTGGGCTACAATTCAGGAGTATGGCGTTGCCATGGTAACTGTCACTCAAAACCAAGATGTGGAGTAAATTCTGCAGGAAAATTGGAAAACTGTAGAACACGCACTTGTGATTTGGTTATTCTTATTGGCTGCCACATGATCTCGCCTCCTGTTAAACCAGCGTTTGACCGACTAGCCGGGTTTAGGGTGAGCAGACCCCTGAGATGTCCCCCTGTGGGCTACTTAAATTTTGCTTAGAATAAGATTAGCCATTTACGACTCTGACAATTTACCTAAGTGTATTGTAATCTCTATAATAACCACCAAGAAAATTATGCAGATGATATTTTCAAATATACTATAAAAAATACTGGCAGTAAAACCACTGGCTTTCATTAGCAGGCTCTGCTAAATTGCTTGAATCAATTACTGTTTTTCCAAAATAAACATCTATCAACTGTTCAAAAAAAAAAAAAGATTAGCCATTTATAGGACTGGAGAATAGTTTTGATTATTAGAATTAGAAGCCCTATAATTTCAGATATGAAACTGATTGCAATTTTTAAATAACAGATTAAAAAAATCAAGTTTCATTAATAGACAGTCATGCTGTAATCTTAATGCTGGGTGGTTTCAGAATCCCTGTGCAGAATCAAGTAAAGAAGTGGTTTCACAGCATTTCTGAACAATTTAATGGAGGGGTCAGCAGATCAAGGGCCAGTGGCTGTCTTAATAAATAAGGTTTATAGGAACACCAGCCACCCCACGGGTTCAGGCAGCCAGGGCTGCTGAGTCCTCACGACAGAGACAGACAGCCCAGGACGCTGACCAGTCTTCTACAGAAACGTTAAAAGGCCTGGTTTAAAGAAACACAAGCCTACGCCCCAAACCCTGCACTGGGGGGATTATAAGACTGGGAGATATTGAGAATGAATATGAAGCTCAGGGCAAAACCACGTAAGTGTCCCGAGGTCCACCCTGCCTCTGGGCTGGGCAGGCGAGAGAGAAGGTTGTTGGGACTAATGACACGTTAACTAACTCAGGCTGACTCCTTACTCCCTGGCGAGTGAGCAAGATCAAGGGCTCAAAGGCGGTTTCAAGGGTTGGTGACGATGAATCGGACCACCGTCAGGGACTGGTTAACAACAGTTCCGCGAACGTGATCAGCTCGTGCTTGCCATGTCGTCCTGTGGGACTCTCGCCTGCGTGAACCCCCCTGCCTTGCTGACCTTGAAGCTGATTGGTTCCCGCCTAGCCCCCACCCTACATAAAAGCTGTGTGACTTCCTCAATAAACGAGTTCCTGCTGTGACGGGTCTCCCTGATGCGTCTGATTGTCCTCTGCCCAGAGGGCTGGGTGCGGGTGGTCAGTCGGCCCTACCTATCCCGGTCTGGCCTTGTTGGGGAGTGTCCCCTTCCCTTGCCGCTGGTCGAGAAGAGCAAGGGGGCTTAAGACCCCGACAGAAGGTGACTGGCTCTGTGGGACCCTCGACACCAGACTGCAGGGGACAGATGCTCAAGTTCAGGGAGGTGTCCCCAAGCACGGATGGACTGTCAGGGGAAAGAGTCCCTACGAACTTCACCCTAACGGGTGCCAGGTCATCACCCACAGACCCAGCTGGAAGGTCCTCCCGGAGGCTAATAAATCAAATGCGTCCTCAGTTAAAAGGACGGGAAGGAAAGAGACCCGAGCAAAGAGCCACAGACTCGAGGAACGAGAGCCGCAAGGACGTGACCGCTGCCCTCCTGCCTGCACAGAGCTGCCGGCAGACGGACACACACCGCACCTCTGCCTCCTTAGCTCTGCAAGGCTCACCCTGCAGATGTCCACGAGGAAATTCTCGAACAGCTTCCACATATGGTTGCTGGTGTAGATCTCCTTCATCTCCACCTCCGTGTCCACGTAGCAGTGGTTCAGGAAGTTGATGTAGGCGATTTTAACCTGCAGGCAGAAACCAGCTTTGGGGGCTCATCGTGGTGGACGGACAGAGAACTCATCAGCAGACTCAGCTTCCAAGTGAGAAGCCCGGGTCAAGAGCCGTCCATTTTCTCCAGGTTTTCGTTTCCGTGATTTTTTTTAAATATTCCCAATTTATAATTATAAAATTACATAATTAGGAAATTCAAGAGCATCAAGCTCTAGGAAGAGGGGTTGTTCATGACTTCTGAGGGAGACAAGTGTGACTACATCAAAATTAAGAACTTCTGCTGGGGACTGAAATGGAGCAAATTGTGTCATATGCATTTATGAACAAGTCAAAACGAACCCACCTATTATGTATAATTATAATGCACGAACAAAAACATTAAGAACTCGTGTTCACGACAAGGCACCGAAGAGGTGGGCCAGGTTGAGAGGTGATTGCAATGCCTGAGCCAAGGAAGAAAATCTAGGTCAGTGCCTGAGACGGACATCCCAAGAGCAAACAGAAAAAATGTGGTCGAATGTTTTCTTTTTTAAAAATATTTTTATTACTTGTTGATGGACCTTGTGTAAAATTTTACTTATTTATTTACATGCGGTGCTGCGAAATGAACCCAGTGCCTCACACATACTAGGCAAGTGGTCTGCCACTGAGCCACAACCCCAGCTCTAGAATGTTTTCCTAAAGCAGTATTATTTATCTCAGGGCTGGGGTTGTGGCTCAGGGCTAGAGCTCTTGACAAGCACGTGTGAGGTGCTGGGTTTGATCCTCAGCACCGCATTAAAAAAATAAAAGGTATTGTGTCCATCTAAAACTAAATAAACTAAAAAGAAATATTATACATCTGAAGAGAAACAGGAAAAGGGGTTTGAGCTCATTTAGTAAGCATCAAGGACACAGAAATTAAAAGCATTATGATAATGACAACATATGTCATTAAATTTTTTTTTTCTTTTTTTTGGTACTGGTAATTTAACCCTGGGGTGCTTAATCACTGAGTCACATCCCCAGCCATTATTTATATTTTATTTAGAGACAGGGTCTCACTGAGTTGCTTAGGGCCTTGCTAAGTTGCTGAGGCTGGCTCTGAACTTGCGATCCTCCTGCCTCAGCCTCCCAGGTCGCTGGGATTACAGGCGTGCCCCGCCACACCTGACTCTCATACTAGTTTTAATACGCTACATCTCCCTTATGCCTAAAAGAAATGTAAGTTAAAACTGTGGAACTGCAGTTTTCATCCATCAGATACACGAGAACCTAAATGTTTAGAAATGTAACGTTGTGACCAAGTCTGTCAGGAAAAAAGCAATCTTTTCTTGTTCTTCTCATAATTGCTAGAACCTGCTACTATCCTGAGTTAGTTTCACACTCAGGACAACCACGGCACAGCTGCACAGTGGGATTTTATGCAAATATAAAACAGGAATGTGGGGCTGGGGTTGTGGCTCAGTGGTAGAGCGCTTGCTTAGCATGCAGGAGGTGCTGGGTTCGATCTCAACAGCACATAAAGGTACTGTGTCCATCTACAACTAAAAAAAATTTTTTTTAATTTAAAAAATTTTTTAAAAATAAAAAAAAGAGGAGTGGGCTAAGATATGTACAGGGCACTTGACTGTTATGCCCATAGGCTGATATGGAAAGAAACCTATTATATAGTGTTAGGGACAGAACAGTGTCCAGAATGTCACCTTTTGTATTAAAAAAAAAGAAGAGGTGGCAAATAAAACATGCCTATGTATATATACCAATATATTCATTGATCATATAAAATATATATAATATATATGTATTATATATATTTATTCACAAAAACTAGAGGATACGCAAGAAAATAATTATTTTCTGTGTGGTGGGTGGAGGGAACTGATTAGGAGACATTTCATGGTTAACCCCTTTATCATTTTGATAAAGTTTTTAAAATGCACTTTTTTTTGCAAAAAAATCTGAAAAAAAGTATATTTGATACTAAACACATGATAGTATATATATATTTCACATGCACCTTATGCTACACATCCATTTTTAGTTTTCAATATAAACCAAGAATATGTCTTCTCAAATATTCTAGGAGAAAACATATACCCGGTATGACCCCTTTTTCTGTGAAGAGGGAAAAGCAGGTCTGGGAGAGTGGGCTTGAGATCTTAGCAGGCGCTGGTTACGCGGGGTGACGTTCTGTCATTTTAATGTTCTCATGGGTCCCTGTTATTCCTAAGTTTTTCATGGGGGCCATTCACGTTTCTGTCATCGGTTTTCATTTTAAAGGATTAACTTCTGGACAAAGGTCAGTGACACTCAGGTGCCCTGCGTGCATCTCAGCCCTCTCCTCCTCCCTGGGCCAGAAGTTCGTCCAGGGCGCGTCCCCTCTGCCCGACAGGCTGAGCCAGCTCCTCAGAGCTGAGGCTTCTCCCCACCGGAGGGGACAGAGAGAGAGACGGACTCTCCCCAGGTTCTGTCCCCACAAAACCCACGCTAGGACAGCTGCGGCTCCAGCAGAACGGGGTCTCTCTGCAAAACCGGGGCAGGTCTGCAAACCGCCAGGGACCCGCGGCGCCGGGCCGGGGCTGCACGGAGCCTCACCTCGGGGATGCAGTCCTCGTGGGTGACCACGCGGACGATGTCGTCCAGTGGCAGCAGGGAGTTGCACTTGATCTCCGTGTACACGTTCTTGCCCTCGGTGCACACGGCCAGCAGCTCCACCAGGTGGATGTGGTACATGAGGGGACTGTTCTCGTCCATCCGGTCCCGCTCCGACCGCATCATCTGGATCAGAGTCTGGAAGGAGGCTCTGTCGTTGTAGAACACCAGCACGTCTTCTCCCGAGTTGACCAGCTGCGGAGAGAGCAGGGCTCGGCGGCCGTACGCGATTCCACGTGCGGGGGAGGAGGGATGCTCTTGGGCCTTGCCCGTCCCCGACCCCTGGGGCCTGTATTCCAGACGCGTCTGAATTTCACTCAATCAAGTAACTGACCGACTGACTAAAAATCTCCTCAATTATCCTTTCAGCCCTTGCAGACGGAAATACCACAGTATTTATACTATTTAAAAATCTTAGGGGACGTGAGGGTCTACCCACCACGTATGCATCGAGCGGCCACACAGCTTGCAAACTCGCACCTGTGTTTCCGAGCCTAGTGGTGAGGCTGTGGTTTTCCTATTTTAAAGGTTTCCTCTCCTTCTTATCCTGTACAAAGCACCTTTTCAAGTCTTTCATCTACTGTTTTATCTCTTCGATCTCAGATTACATACTTCTAATTCAGATACCCTTTCAACGTTCATCAAAAGGCCTCGGCACTCCTGTTTATAACCAGCCCCTAGGACACGGTTCGTCGTAAATCTATGAATACGTCGCTTTCAGCACTAGATGAGTTACAGAAGATCCCAAAAGGGCTAGAGCATAAGTCAGGAGAAAAAAGGCCGATTTCACTTATTTATAACAACTGACCTTTATGCTCTATGTGCTGGATAGCAAGATAGATGGTGCTATGATTTAACTATGAGGTGTCCCCCAAAAGCTCACATGAGACAATGCAAGAGAGTTCAGAGGTGAAATGACTGTGTTGTAAGAGGCTTAACCTCATCAGTGAGTTAATCCACTGATGGAGAGTAAATGATCTGTGCTTGCAGGCAGGTGGGGTGTGTGCCTTTGGGGCATGTCTTCTGTGAGCCGAGCTTAGTCTCTCTCTCTTTCTCTCTCTCTCTCTCTCTCTCTCTCTCTCTGCTTCCTGGTGCCACGTCCTGAGCTGCTTTCCTCCACCACACTCTTCCACCATGATGCCCGGCCTCACCTCAGGCCCCAAAGAATGGAGCCAGCCATCTATGGACTGAGACCTCTGAACCCACAAGCCCCAGAATAAACTCTTCCTCCTCTAACTGTTCTTGTCAGGTCTTTCAGTCACAGCAGTGAAAAAGCTGACTGAAATGGATGCATGACCTAATCTTGCTGTGCCTCAGTTTCTTTGCAAATAAAAATTGGGACACGTGCAGTCTCTGGCTCAGGGTGTTGTTGTATAGAATAAGGAAATTATTGCATGCAAATTGCTCAGACCCGTATCCAGAGTACGGTTGGCCTCTAGTAGAAGTCAGCTACCACTCATTGTTGTTCCATTTAATCCACTCGCTAACTCTTCCGAGTGAACTACACTGTACTTCACTTTACGGGAATGCTCACTGAGATGCCAGGTAACACGACCCAAGTCACACAGCCAGGACAGCTGCCTTCCTGTCCTCACTAAGCCCACTCTCCTGACCACACCATTCTGGTGCCACCGGAATCGGAAAAGTAGACGGGGTTAGAAATCCAAATCTTGAGTTGACTCAAGATTTCATTTTTTCTACAGTGAAAGGACTAAATACACTGCAGTCATGATCTGACAGAATGACCTGAGACAGCTGGGCGCCAGGGTGCACGCCCGTCATCCCAGTGGCTCAGAAGGCTGAGTCAGGAGGATGGCGAGTTCAAAGCCAGCCTCAGCAAAAGCGAGGCCCTGAGCAACTCAGTGAGACCCTGTCTCTAAATAAAATAAAAAACAGGGCTGGGGATGTGGCTCGTGATGAAGCACTGCTGAGTTCAATCCTTGGTAACAAAAAAAAAATTCAAGGTAACGAATCATGTAACTATAAATAAAAGTCATAAGCCGTGAGTGGGAAAGCCGTATTGGCTTCCTGGGTCCTGACCACACTGAACCCCCATTCGAGATATTCTTGGTTCCCTGTTTCTCTTCCACTTCCCGCTCAAGGATGCAAGTGGACATCCGTAGAATTAACAGCTTCACTGCAATGAAAACCCGGATCAGAGTCCTGCCCCAGCCCACAGACAGACAGGGACCTTCGCCCAGTGACACGCTGCCCTCCCACAGGACTCCTGCCAGGGACGCAGTCCACGGGGAGGACCGGGCCCCTTTCACGTTCCCACACAGAGGTCCCCAGAAGCGTGTGGGATCGTCACCTCAGCCATGACCATGTCTTGGCACTTCTTAATGAATTTCCCTTCCGCCTTGACGATGGTCTGCAAGAACTTGATGTACTGGACGTTCCGGCCGTGGGTCTCTATGCAGTGGACGAAGTGCTGGACCACCCTCTCGTTGATCTCGCTGCACAGCTGGAAGTTGTTCATGAAGATGTGCTGCATGGTCACGGCCTCCAGGATCTGCCACGGGAGAGGGACGGTCAGGAGGAGGCCGGCGCAGGTTGGTGGGAGCCCGTGAAAAACACGCAGAGGGTGGTGCTCGGCCCCTGGAGATGCATTTTTTTTTTTCTGAGACAGGGTCTTGCTGAGTTGCTTAGGGCCTCACTAAGTTGCTGAGGCTGAACTTGTGATCCTCCTGCCTCAGCCTCCCGAGCCACTGGGATGACAGGCATGTGCCATCAGCCTGGCTAGTCAGCTTTTTCTAAGATAAATCAGCATCCAGCTAAATGGATGACAGGGAGAGAGGCCTTCTCCACCCCCACCCCATGATCTGACCATCACACATTTCTGTTGGGTTCACACCCAAGAGCAGAATTCAAATCATGGGATATGAACATGTTGGGCTTCAGAAGATGCTGTCAACGGCTTTTGGGAGATGGTACCCATCTGTGCTCCACTGCCATTCCCACTCCTACGGTGCTTGAATCACCAGACTTTTTAAGTGTAGTCCTACCTTACGGTGCGCGGAGGCACCAGATAAATCTGCATTTGATGACTCGACTCACAGTATGTCCTACCCATTGGCCATTTCAACTTTCTCTACTAACGAGTTCCACTCGAGTGCTCTGCCAGTCTTTATAAGTGGGTGGTAGAGTTTTCCCCTTGCTGACCTTTCCGGATTGCTTATGGATGCTCTGCACATGGATTCTTTGTGAACGTGAGCACCGTGATGTCCTGTCCCATTCTCTGCCTCGCGACTAGAAACACCAAGATGTTCTTAGTGGTGACATCTGGTGACCCGAACTTAAATTTTAACAAACTCCAACTTATCAGTCTTTTCCTTTATAATTAGTGATCTTTGCACACTGTGTAAAAAAAACTTGGTTTATCATATGGTCATGAGAAATTCCTGTGTTATCTTTCAGTAGCTTTATTGGGGACCCCTGATGCACAATTACTCAGTTTTTATGTTTGGAGTGAGGTAGGGGCTTCGATCTCTTTATTTTTATTTTGGTACCAGGGATTGAACTCAGAGGTGTTTAAGCACTGAGTCCTTTATTTTATTTTTTAATTTTGAGATAGGGTCTCACTAAATAGCTGAGGCTACCTTTGAACTTGTGATCCTCCTGCCTCAGCCTCCCAAGCCACTGGAATTACAGGCATTGGGCTCCACACTCAGCCAATCTTTTGATCTTTTTTTGCCTTTTCCTTTTCTTAACAAGACAAACAAGTAATATCACCCTGCCTTCCAGCAAACGTTTTTTTCTGGAAACCTCGAGTGCTACTGTGTACATTTACACAGATGTCCTCTGCAGTATTATTTACAAAGCCTAAAATTATAAATGGCCTCATTACCCATTAATATAGCAATAGTTTTTAAAAAGCTACAGTCATTTAATGGAATATTGTCTAGCCACCAAAAAGAATGAGAAAAATTCATAGAGTTGATCTGCAAAGGGAGCCATTGTGTATTAAATTTAAAAAAAGGAAATGCAAGATTAGGTACTATTTAAAAACGTGTAATACATATGTAATATATTTATCAATATTTTTAAATGTGTAATGCATATTTAATATATCTTGAAATATGTATTTAACAAACTCAAATGGAATACAGAAGTTTTGTGTAGCTCTGTTATGCATTTGGCTAGGGAGTGAGATTTAGCATTTCCATATTGCTACGTTTGATACAATAAAGGATGTAATTAGGAAAAAAAAATTCAGAAACATATCCTCCTTTGCACTTATGGCTTCCCTCCCTTCTCCCCTCCCCTGCACCCCTCTCCTATTCTCAAAATATGGAGAACATTTATGTCCTCCTGTCAGCTGGTCAAAATGTTCCCCTTTGGAACGAATATGCTGCATCACAAGCCCCCGAAGTCACAGCAGCAGGACAAGCTGTTCCAGCCCCTCCCAGCAGGTTCGCAGACGGCCTCCAGTCTTACCCTGGCCTCCAGTCTTACCCCGGGGTTCAGGAACAGGTTTATGTGTTTATGAAGCAAGGCCTGATTCTGCTGGTTGCCTGCGCAGAAGTTCTGCAAAAATTCATGAGCCAGCCTCATTATCTCCTGCATCTTGGTGTCTTCAGCCTGTGGGGGACAGAGAAGGACAGCACTGATGGCCAGGCCAGGCGGGGGTGCCCACTTCCACTCCAACACCTCCCAAGAAGGTGGAATCCGGCGACTCCGAGGGCCTGCTCAGTGTGAACTCCACCGAGGCGCGCCCCCGCCCGGAGAGGCAGCCTCACGGATGCGTGGAATTCCCTCCCACTAGTCTTGGGCACAGAAAGACTGTGCTCAGGACAAAGGCCATAGGGCACAGGATTCTGCCGCCTCGCCATGCTGTAGCTTCTGAACCTCGCTTCTGCAAACGGCAGGACGGCAGGCCAGGGCAGACCTCCCGGGTGCCGGGCGCTCACGTCCCCAGCTTCCGGCCACACTTTTTTAAGTTCCCGACCTGTCAGAGGCACGTTAATGTCCAGAAGCAGGTGACAGGACAGAGCGGAAACGTCCTACGCCAAAACTAGACCAAGAGCACCTGCCGGACCTCCTGGTCACCTCGGGTGGCTTCCTAAACCCAGGACTGAGCATTCCCCCTGCGAAATGGGACAGGCCTTCCCCCGCATTCCACGTGCATGAGACGTGATGCTCACACACAAGATCACGTGATCCTCATTCTACGTAACGGAAGTATCTCATGTATTAAAAAGTCTGTGCTTGTAAAAAGTCAAATATCCTGTGATAAGACAAGCATATAAAGCCAATTCTCATTCTGCCCAATTCTAAGTCAGAAAACATTTAAGAGAGCAAAACCAGAATGAGAGTCCCTACAATGGAAATCGTCCTTCAGATTCCCATAGCCCCCAACAGTCCCCTAAGACATCTCACATCCATCACCCCATCTCAGAGGCAGGAGAGTATGGCAATGAGGGACACGGGCCTGGAAAACAACTCCCTTGCTCTTATCCCAGCTTGACAACTCTTGCTGTGTGACCTAGAGTAAGTTACATAACCTCTCTGTGCCTGTTTCCTTATCTCTAAAACAGATACTAAAAGCGCATAATGTTGGCCATTGGTTCTGGATTAGACTGAGGTCAGCCAAGTTTTTCTGAAAGGGCAAGACAGTCAATATTCTAGGCTTAGTGGGTCAAGAAGCAAAATCAAGTAGTGACAGCACTCAGGTAACAATTCCGAAGTGCAGCTGTCACTCTGGCATGTTGTGCAGACACAGACGGTTGCTGTGTCTGGCCCATATTTATGGTTTTCTCACCTCTGGTCAGAAGAATAACCCTGTGAGAAAATAGGACGTCCCCATCAGGAACAAGTGACAGAAGGAATCTCAGCAACCTGCTTTGACCATCACACAACAGCAGGAGGATACGGGATCTGAACGGCAAGCCCTGGGGGGCACGGTAGGCATTAAATCCGTCTCTGATGGACGGGAGTGGAGGGGAGGAAGAAGTCAGAGGGCTTGGGACAGACGGCCGCTGCCGGTGGACAGCAGGCACCTTCAACAGCACCACACCTGCCCGTCCCACTGGGACGTGCTCTGCCGGTGTCCAGGCACCCAGGAGCCTCTGGGTTTGAATCCAGGTTGTTACCAGGCAAATGAGCTTTGAAGACCTCACATCACAAGGGGTTCCCTGCTGGTGGGCTCCGTGCACAGTCCTCAGGCACGGAGATGGCCATGTCCACCCCAAAGTGAGCAAAGACACACACACACACACACACACACCACTGTGCCCTTAAACCACAAGCCGCAGCCTAGCCTAGGGAGATGGACACTGCTCCACGGATGTCCATTGCTCACCAGGAAACCCATGATATGGGGTACTAGCTGGGGCCAGTGGACTCCCGCACACGGGAGGCAGGTGGGCCTGCTGGGTCCATCCTCATGGGCTCTCACACCACGGGAGCAGCAGGCCAGCTGTGCATGGTCCTCCCGGGGCACTAAGCTGGCACTGAACCGGGGGCTGCTGAGAGCTATGCCTGACCCGCCTGAGTTGCAGGGTCCCATGACTGAGGAGGAGGGCTCTGTGCAGGAGCTTCCTGGAACGTTCGCAGCAGAGGGCCCGACTTGATCATGGAGCACAGCTGGCCCTCTGTCATCCGGACGCTCCCCACCAGAGCGTCCTCATCTAAAGGGAGCTGCTGAGGATCCGCACCTCATCTGCAGGACCACAAGAGCTCAGGCGAGCCTGTGAGACCTCAGTGGGCAGGGGGCCTCTTCGGGGACCCTGCACTAGCAAGTCAGCCTCCCTGAAGTCACTGTGAACTCAACACACCCGAGTCACGGCCCCTGGACTCCGAACCTGCGCACGCCTCAGTTTCTACATGTCGAACGGGCACAGCACGAAGCCCCTCTGGCCCTTGCAGGACTGAATGCATGTTCTCACAAGGGCTTCGCAGCAAACCAGATGCCGAGGATCTGGGCACCTGCTCCCCTGAATCCGATCCCCGTCCACTACAAGGACAATCTACAGCAACCCGACAGGACCAGAGACTCTTAGAAATGGCACGGGGGCAGGTCTGCTCCACAGGAGCTGCCTGAAACCGCTTTAGTGTCATGAGGCCTGAGCTGCCCGGCTGGCCTTCCCCGAGGGTCCCCAGTCACGGAGGGTGGGGACACCCCGGAGCGGCAGCCCTGCGCGTGGACCAGCTCACCTTCTCGTAGGGAATCTGCAGCAGCTCCAGCACCACCGCGTGGGCTCCCATGTTCCGCAGCAGCCGCTGCTGCTGCTTCCTGCTCTTCCGCACCGAGGCGCTCTCCTGCACGCAGAGCTTGCTGAGCCGGATCAGGATCTGGGGGAGCAGCAGTACTCAGCACGCCCCGCGGGAGCGACAGCGGGAAAGAGACAGTGCCCTGACGCGTGAGCAACCCAGACAACAGGCAGCGGCCCCGGGAGGACCAGATCCACGTCAGAACGTGTCTCCCAGAATCAGCGGATCATGACTTGGAGGACAAGGGGGCCGGTTTCAGCGAGATCGCTGCAAACCCTGTGAGGGGTCTAAACGGCCCAGAACGCGGGAAGAGCTGGCTCTGGGGTGAGAAAGGACCAAGCTCCTGCCGACTCTGAAGCACCTGAGGCACAGGTTTCTAGAGGACGGCGCCTGTCTCTGGGGGTACCACGGACCAGGCGTGGACGGACGCCTGGTCATCACCTCAGTTAATCCTGCATCAACAACACGGGGTGCCTGTAAAAAGGCTGCACCTCCTCAAGGCAGGAACCCACCTCACCAAAAGAAATAGCAGGGCGCGTTTGACCTGGAATTTGAGGCTGTGATCTGCGGGCGCTGGACCCCGGCCTCCTCTTTCTCCCTGTTCAATTTTACTTGAAGGGGGCCGGGGTTGTGGCTCAGTGGTAGAGTGTTCGCCTAGCATGCCTGAGGCCCTGGGTTCGAGCCTCAGCACCACATAGAAATACACTTAAAAAATATTTTTTAAAAAATAAAGGTATGGTATCCACTTCCGACTAAAACCAAATTTAAAAAATTAGAGGTATTGTATCTGCCTGCAACTAAAAACAAAATCATTTGTTTCACATGAAGAAGAAAATGCAGGCGCTCCTGCCTTCGACTGGACCACACTAACTAGAGCTCCCTGGAGGATCATTCACTTTTGTTTTAGCTGTTCTTTTTGGTTATACCCGACGGGAGAGTGTATTCTGACGTGTGACACACACACAAGTAGAATTTCCCGTTCCTGTGTCTGTACGCAATGGAGTTTCACAGGTCATGTGTCCACACGGGAGCACTAGAGAGTGGCGACCCACTCATTCCGCTGTCTCTCCTGGTCCCTTCCCTTCACCCGCTTCTCTAATCCAGTGAAACCTGTCCTGACCCTAAGTATCCGCACATCAGAGAGAACAGGCCGCCTTTGTTTGGGGGTGGCCTGAAGAGGGGAGAAGGCAGGCGGGCGGGGGCTTACCTCCTTGACCACTCTGTAGTTGTAGCTGCTGGTGCTCTCGTGCTTTTCTGACTTGTTCCCCTCCTAGGGACCAAAAGGAACGCAACTGTGGTTTGCACAGCTCTGGGGGAGTGTGGATTGCTAGGGGGAGCACCGCCTTTCACGAAGAATGGGAGTTTTGCAGTTTTCCAACAGTCACGCTGGGCCTTTAAGACATCTGTCTACACCCGACAGTGAGATGCCCGGCCACGGCTGCAGAACAGGTTTAATCCCCGGGGTGTCCGGGAGGGAAACGTGGCGGGACTTCCCTCCACGCCCGGGTCTCTCCTGCGTGGCCCCGGTGGCCTGGAGACACAGGCCCGGGCTAAACCTTGATCTTGTACCTTGCTTCCTAGGAGAACGGCTGCCACCCTGACTTAACAAGCAAATCTTCAGCAAGCCCCGCCTACAATCTGCATTCGCATCCAAGGACCAATCAGGAGCGCCCTAGCCGGAGAGGCCCGCCCACCGCCCGGGGCCTCGCCTGTGCCCGCCCACCCGCCCGGGCCCTGGCCTCTGCCGCTCTCACCTCGGTTTTCTTGTGCTCGTTCTCACCAGATGCACCGTCCATGGCCTCGTCGGGGCCTTGCCCCTTGTACACCCAGAGCTCCGACTTCTCCACGATGGACCGCAGCTGGTCCAGGTCTTGTTTGATCTGTTTGTAGTTGTCCACATCCTGGCTGGTGACCAGCAGCTGGACCTTAAGGAACGCCAGGCGTCAGCCGCACAGGCCTGAAGGGACGCAGCCCAGCGGCCACGCGGGCCTCCCGGGGGCAGACCACGCGCTGGCCCCCGGGAGCTACCTGCTTGAAGGCCTGCAGGACCTCCTGCCTCTGACTGAAGTGCCGGAAGAGGAGCTGCAGGGCCCCGGACACCAGGGGCGGGTAGTCGTGCATGGTCAGGTGGAGCAGCACGCGGAGGAAGGTTCTGCCGCCGTGGTCGTCCAGGTCCAGCGGGGTGTTCTCCTCGCTGCAGGACACAGGGGAAAGCAGAGCCCGTGAACCTCGACGTCTGGCCCGCACCCGGGCCCTGACGCGCCCAGAGTTCTACCCTCTGCCCCGTTTCACGTGATGCAGCTCCTTTAGTGCTAAGCCTTGCTTGGTCTTCAACCTCGTGACGGGAGGGGACAATCAGGATGTTCTGTCAATGATTTTTTTGTTGTTTTTTTTTTTAACCATTGAGTCACATCCCCAGTGTCCTGGTCCCCTGTCCATTCATTCTGAGACAGGGCCTTGCTGAGCTGCTGTGGCTGTCCTTGAACTTAAAAGATCCTCCTGCCTTGGACTGCAGAATCACTGGCATTACAGGTGTGGACCGCGTACCTGGCTAGTGTAAGCGTTCAAGTTTAAACCAAACTAACGAGACTGGCACGACAACCAGATTACAGACATCCGGGTCACAGTGTTCTGCTGCTGTGCTTCATCTCTGGTTTGAAAAGGGCAAGTGGATGTTTCCCCTAAGTTACCACTTTTTATTTAAGATGCTATGATTCAGTGCTTGATAAACCACCTGTGGTAAAGGACCAGCTTTTTAAAATTTCTAGTTCGTAGCTATTAAGATATCTATGTCTACACCAAGTTTACAGATCATCCACTTGCATACTGTAGCAGTCTTAAATGACCTTAAAAGCGCCCAGAGCAAGTTGGGCACAGTGGTGCACGCCTACATTCCCGGTGACTCAGGAGGCTGAGGCAGGAGGATCACAAGTTTGAGGCCAGCCTCTGCAACATAGCAGACCCTGTCTCAAAATAAAAAGGTCTGGGGACAACATCCCTGAATTCAATCCCCCACACCATACACACACACACACACACACACACACACACACACAGACACACGCACACAAAAGTGCCCAAACCATGACTCTGTTCTGTACTTATCCTGTTACAAACTGTAACTAAGAATTAACAAGCACATCATGGACTAAATTGTGGACCACCCACAACTGGGCACTGCTAGTCAACTATTGTGTCAGCACCAATATCGTGTCTACAACCGAAAGAACGAAAAACGGAGGAGCTAACAAGGAAAGCAGAGTGAGGACGGAGCGTGGCACTGTATGGCCGGACAGCCACCTGTCAGGTGACCCAAGGGAGTGTCACCGTGCTGAACTCAAACACTCTGTCAGTTGCGGAAGAGCCAGGTCTGCACCTGAGGAGCTCCATCAGCAGCCTGTACAGGTGTGGCTAATCCACCTTCCCAGGGCTGACAGCATCGAGGCCACTGTTACCCTGCCCGGTTCCAGCGATGGGGGCCCTGGCAGCCAACCCACAGAACTCTGAGCGTTTTAATCCTGAGGGCTCTGCAGCAGGATTTTATGCAGCACCAAACGATCCCCCAAAGCGTGTTATTTAGAAGAACGATGTGATAGGGTGCTTATGCCCAATTCCTAGCTTGCAGGTGGATGAGTTTACAACAACAACAACGTTGTCAGTTGAAACCGAGTCCCGTGGTATTGTAGGAGGGACTCACAACGGGAACAACAGAAAGACAGACTGCTTCTCTGCTGTGTGCTAACACCACAGCCCGTCAGTGAGGACGCGCCTGGTGTGAGGAGGCTCGCTCTCTTCTGAGTCCCTCTTTGTCTTTCGCTTCTGTTTTCTCACCATTTAAACCTAACCTTGTGGTATACGCACTTGGGGGGATACCTCCTTAAACCCTCTCTGTCCCGGGCAAGAGGCCCACACACAGGCCACCTCACAGGGACCTGAGCTCACTAACAGCCCAGAGATGAAGCTGCTCCTGATGGGGCCAGGGACAAGTCCTCTGGGGCTGGAGGAGGGCGGCCTTCCGCATCCCGGTCCCTCCCGACAGCCCAGCATCTGAAAGTGCACTTTCCTTCCTCCGAAGATGCCCTCGGCTTGCTCCTCGATGTGTTCAAAGTCGAGAGCCCCTGAAAAGTCAGAGAACGGACGTTAGACAGCCGTGGGAAAAGGCACGCAGGGCAGAGGTGCTGGGCTGGCCCCACACCATCCGGAATCACGTGGGGCCATGCCAGCCCAGACGACACTGTCCAGTGCCCTCTGCTGCCACCCTTCTTCCCGCTGAAGGGGAACGTGGCCACCCCACCCGAGGAAGCTTGGGGCTTCGCAGGGGGACTTTTTTCTGCCTAACCAGCCTCCACTACTTCCTGGGCAGGGAAAAAACTTCCAACTTGAGTAAAACTGCTTCTGGGAAAGTCTTGTCATTGTTTTCTGGGTGCTTTGTAGGTAAGTACAACACTAGAAACCGCAGCTGTCTGAAGTCCCCGAGACAGGAGGAAATAAGATCCGTCCAGGGAAGCAATCTGGGTTCTTTCCATTATTCTCCTGTCCCAGAAGAATCCGCGCCAGTGATGTGCCTTTCAAAGACGCTGTCCCCAAAAACGTTCACACTGTACACTCCTCCCCAGAAGATGCCGTCTGGATCCCTACTTTTCCCCGGTCCCACTCTACAGCCGAAACCCCACTCGGGAATCACTAACCTGGCACGTTACTGGGCCCTTCTTGGCTGCTGTTTGCGGAGGACGTCTCTGAGGTCTGGGAATTGCTTTCATCAAACTCGCGCTTAAATATACACAGGAGGCAGGAGATCCGATAGTCCAGCCTCACGTTCAAAATAAACTGGAGATTGAAGTGGAAACAGAAAGAGGTTGGTTACGAGAACACGCCACCTTCAGCACCTGGCCACTCCGGGGCGCTTGGCCGGGGCCTGGTGTCGGCGGCATCAACTCCCGTAAGCACTAAGTGAGGCAAAGGCTTCGACTTCAACAGTCGTGGTCACAGCGGAACTTCCACGGGACCTGCCAAGTAGGCCCACAGCGCTGTAACTTGCAGTGAGCTCCAGCATCCTGGCCACTCACTCACCAACTGAATGGCTGCTTCCCCCTCTCCCTGCTCCGTCCCTGAAGCATGACTTCTCAGCAAGTGCTGAACATCCCACTTGGTATCTTCCCAGAGCCTCCAAACTCACTACAACAGGAACTTCTAGGTATCAACGTGAACGGGTTACAGGGTACCCAGGCTGCTGGCAGAGGGAGCGAACACACTTAACTCCTGGGGGTGAACTGGCTCTAAAGACTCACAGAGAAGTGGGAAGACAGGCAGGGAGCAAGTGCTGATAACAGAAAAATTTCATGATTGCTGTAATTTTTTTTTTGCGGTGCTGGGGATTGAACCCAGGGCCTTGGGCTTGCAAGGCAAGCACTCTACCAACTGAGCTATCTCCCCAGACTTTGTAATATTTTTTAAGTTGTGACAATGTAGCGAGCTTGCCAGGCACATGGAAACCTTCATGGAAAGAGGGACAACTTGTGGACAGGGGCAGGGAACAATTCTAAGAGCAAGGACCTCACAGAGGCAGAAGCTGGAGACCCCGTGCAGTGGGGAGGGTCTGTCCTGGGTCTGTGACCCTCTTGGCCTCGCTACAGCTCTAAGTCCCCACCCGCCTGCGCCCACCTGTGCTCCCTCATTCTGCTCCATGGAGGTGATTTCCATTCCTGGACAAGGTCACCCCCTGAATGGAAAGGCTCTCGGCACACTAGGGAAAGCGCAGGAGCACAGAGACACTGGGTATGGATGGTGTGGAACCTGTAACGTCCACAAGAGTTCTGTGCATCCCCTCCGCCTGATCACCCTCTCCCATCTGCCCTCAGACACGACCTGGTCCCCAACCTGCCCCCACTCTAGGACCTTAGAATTTGCTCTCTGTCTTGAGACTCTTCCTGGATATCTGCACGGCCAGCTCCTCATTTCCTTCAAGTCTCTGATGCGACACCTCACTGGAGACGCCTTCTCCATTAACTCCATCAAAAACGCTGTCCCTGGAGCCGGGCCCCACAAGCCTCAAAACCATCCTGATCCTCCTTTATATTTTAACACTTCTTTTTTTAAGAAATGCCTACACTTGCTATCCAGATGAGCTCCTTAGGAGCAGAACTTTAGTTGACTTGGTTTCACTGTTGGCTTCCAAGTGCGTCGGGGGACTTGGCAGTGGTTTGGGCTCAAATGCTTTTTGAAGGAATGGATGAATGACAGATTGAAAAAGGGAGGGAATAAGGAAAGGAGCAAAATCAGTGCAACCTTCAACTGATCCCAGGGCAGGGAGTTCAGGCGCCTGGAGCTGCAGGGTCAGTGAGTTCCAAGCTAAAGGGCACAGAGCAGGCAGAGACAGGGAGGCAGTGATCTTGGGAAGCCAAGGTGACTCCAGCAAGTCCTGCTGTGGACAGAGGGACGAGGCTGTGCTGGGCAGGGGAAGGAGATGGCAGTGAAGGAATCAAGAGACGTCAGCTCATGCACGAGAGGGAGGGGTGAGGGACAGTCTCTCCCTTTTCTTCTCAGAATACCTTGGGCTCCGTCAGAGCAGAGGGCAGAGGTGAACGGTGCCTCTGTGAGCACCTTCCCGTCCCTCCTCCCATACCTGGAGGATCTCGATGATCTTCAATTTGGTGTCCATCACCATGATGTCTTCCTTCTCGGGCTCCGCCTGCTTCACGTTGCCTTCGGGGGCAGCAGCCATGGGGGTCATGGGCAAAAAGCCGCCTCCCCGGAGCACCACCTGGGTCATCAGCTCCCCAACTCCGTGGATGGACCTCATGACGTTACTGCCTAGGAAGGGCCAGGACAGACCCGGGTCACGGTCTCCAGAGTGCCTGAGCACCTGGCAAGGGCGCATGGTTCCTTTGAACGAATTCTTTAACCCTGGCTCCTTACACTCTTGGGACCCCAGGAACCTGAAGAGGTGGGTACCCACCCCAACGTTTAAGACTTCTGAAAGTACTGGAAAGAACTTGGGTCTGCATAGCCCCCGTGGAGAACATAAATTCACCCGCCAAATTTTATACATCGGTAAAACATGAGCTTGTCAATCTGCGAAGTACTGCGGATCTCAGCGTCAACCAGGCACGGACCCCGGTACTGCTCCCAAAGCTGCTTGATCACGGGTACATTATACTTTCTCTGTTTTCTCACATATCAAGGAGAAGGATTTTTTCCTTTTTCTTTTTTGCGGTTCTGGGAATCAAAGCCAGAACCTTGTGCATGCTAGGAAGCACTCGACCACCCAGTTACACCCCAACCCTTAAACCAGACTAAGAGCTCAACAGCAGAATTACACAGCATTACTACGCATGCAAAATGACACAGCACAGGGCTTAACAAATAGCAGGAGGTGAGTCAAAATACTTTCTCTATTCTAGCTACAGAAAACCAGTGAAGCAACAGTTGAAAAACGATACTATGTGCTCACTATGTTTCTTCCTATAACAGAGGAAGAAGTAAACATGGTAAGGGAGACTTCCCCACTCACAAAATGGCAACGGATACAGGTACAAGCCTGGATTATGTTTCATACGTGACTATCCTCATCAAGGGACATGAAGAACGAATGAGGAGACATGTGTCTTCGAGAACTAAACATTCAAAATGCCAGGCAACTTTCAAACGGATCCCAGACTCCCACGGGCGAATGGGAAGGAGAGAGAGCCAAACACTAACAATGAGACTCCAGGGTGAGGGAGCTCAGGCAGCGCTTCCTTGGCTTTGCCTGACATTTGAAAATGGTCTGGATGAAGAGCTGGGAGGAGCAGAGGAGGAGGGGACAGGAGGTCACAGGCCAGGCAGGACAAGCGGGGAACAGGAAGGCTGGGAGGGCATCTCAGATGTCCGGGCACCTTCAGATACTCACTCTTCAGCTTCTCCACATCATCGTTACCTTTATTCTCTTCTCCTTTCGCCATCTTGCTGATGGGGAAGATGGTCGTCACGTGCACACAATCTAAGATGGCCAGGAGGATCTTGGTCAGCCGCAGGAGGTCGGAGAAGTTGTAGAAACCAAAGTAAATAAGATTCCTGGCTAAGTTGACAACCTACCAGGGGGAAAAGGAGATGGTGTTAAATGGTGCCCTTCGGCTCCTGCTGATGTGCACTAGTTAATAAACAAGAGACTCGACCTTCCGTGGGGTAAGAGAAGGCACGTACTTGCCTTGCAGTCTCTGATAAAGAGTAAACAAGAAACAAATGCAAAGCTGCTCATCTGCTTGGATGACTAATTAACTAAAAAAAACAAAAAAACAAAAAAAAAAAACTGGCCTAATCACCAAGTGTGTGCAGCTGCCCCAGGTGAACACTGAGCAAGCCAAACACCAACAAGGGCACACGTAACACCACAGCGATCCTCAGACATACAACCCCTAAAAGGCAGAAGTGATCCCAGAAACGTTTTAAGTCAAAGGTAGTAAGGATTAACAATCCTCCAATGATCCGTCCACGACAGATCCCAAGCACAGTGTGCTTCTCCCTGACGGTTTTCACACTCATACAGAGCACACGTCACGGCCTATCAGTCGGCACGATCCAATTCACTTCCTGTCATTTAAGAGCCTTCTGAGCCAAGGAACGGGTGTCTTATTCTGGAACAAAACCGAGTGGAAGTTCTTTTTTATGACAAAAAAAAAAAAAAAATCAGAGCATCGCAATAAAAAAAGTCGCCACTGATTTTGATCAGGATGAAAACGTTGTTCAGTACCACTGAAAAAGAGACCGACACATGGGTCACCGGGCGCGTTACCTCGAATGTCAGCTTGTTCTTCTCCTTGTCGGAGAAAGGAAACCTCTGGCAGACCACATCCCGCAGGTACTCCTCCACGAAATCCATGGTCTGGGAGAACCGCTCCTTGATCTCATCTCTGGACGCTCCGCTGCTGTCGTAGCTGCAAGGAGGGCGAGCGGGAGGGACACGACGTCAGGCTGTGCCCAGGCGGCTCGGCCCCAAGGTCAACGTCCCTGACGCTTTCTGCCCCTGTACCCTGCCTGCTCTCTTCCTCCTCAGCTTATGTCAAGTCACGTCCCTTGTTCTCTGCCTGTCTTCCCCACAGCACGGAGATACGTTTTCTAGCTTCCTCGCTAATATCCTTGATCTTGGCGCACAGCACATGTTCAAATGCGTAGGATTGAACCCAGGGGTGCTTCGCCACTGAGCCACATCCCCAGCCCTATTTTGTATTTATTTATTTAGAGACAGGGTCTCACTATGTTGCTTAGAATCTGCTAAGTTGCTGAGGCTGGCCTTGAACTTATGATCCTCCTGCCTTGGCCTCCCAAACTGCTGGGATGACAGGCATGAGCACTGTGCCTGGCCATCTCTGGCTTTAAGGAATGCAATAATATTTGCCAGGCACCGAATTTCATTTTATACTTAAAGACAAATAAAATAACTTCATCTTTCTTCCACGATTCCAGCAGAAATCACACGAGGCTTTACTACGGCTGCAGAGAACGTTATAAATAGGAGGTTTTACAGGGAGGGCATCTCCACAGGTAGGGGGAGCCAGGCTCACTCGTCAATGGCAATCTCCGAGGGGATCTCCGACCAGAGGCGGGCATATTTCACAGGAGTGACTTGCTCCTGGGGGTCTCGGTCCACGTGCATGTGGAGCATGAGGCGACAGAAGGAGGCCCGCAGGTCGTAGGGCAGGTTCTCGTCAGACATGCAGCGCAGGATGAGGTCCACATCCAGCTGCCCTGAGATTTCGTTGATGGCCAGGTACTGACGGTCCAGACACATCCTGGCAAAGAGGTTCAGCTGATACCTGAGGACAGGAAAGGGGCATCAGGTTGGCACTCCAGGAACCCCTGGGGATGAACGGGACACAGCAGGATCCAGGCAGCCCCGCTTCCACATCAAACTGACCCCCAGGCCCCCATGTGACTCTTCTAGACCCAGTTCTGGCTTCTGTATTAAAAATGTAAAGTTCATGCTACGCCAGAGCAAGGGGAGACAGCGCCTGTCTCACACGTCCGGCTGTGCTAGAGCAATCGCGTCACAACGCGATTCCATTTTACCCTGGTGTGTTTTATAAAATGATCGGAAGAACGTGGCTAGGCCTTAGACGGTCTCCTGGGTGGTACGTTAGTAAAAGAGAAGAACACTCAGGTCCAGATAAGATTGCCCACCTCTCTTAACACAGACACATTTCAGAAACGATACTGAACAACCAAGGCAAGTTTCAGGATGGTGTTTGGTGGGGGTATCATTTATATACAGTATTTTTTATATCTATTTTCAGTGGTAGGCGGACATAATACCTTTACCTTACCCATTCACTTTTATGTGGTGCTGAGGATCGAACCCAGTGCCTCACATATGGTAGGTGAGCACTCCATCACTGAGCTACAACCCCAGACCAATTTATATAAAATTTTATTTACTTAAAAATTTTTTTAGTTGCAGATGGACACAATACCTTTATTTTATATATTTATTTTTATGTGGTGCTGAGGATCGAACCCAGTGCCTCACACGTGCTAGCAAGCGTTCTACCACTGAGCCACAACCCCAGCCCCCTATATAAAATTTTAATGAGAGATAAACACATGATTTATGGGTAGATACAGATGAAGTAGAAATTGAAAGGATGAATATCATGTACACATGGAAAGCAAGAGAGTGGACTGCAGGAGGTAAGAAAAGACATTTTAACTGCAAAGTTTTATTTTTTGTAGTAAAAGATACTGCAAGCACTGCTTGACCCTCTCTCTCTCCCTGTTGGAAGTACCTACTGAGTTACCTGCCCTCCTTTTTCTTTCCTTTCCCTTTAGACAGCAGGGCTAGAAGCCTCAGAGGAAGCCATGGAGGACCCTGGAGGTGACGCGGAGGTGGAGATTGGGGACGGTGGGCTTGTGCCTACAGGAAAACATCCCAGCAATGACCAGAGCTGGGGTGGGGGGAGTTAAGAACCCAAGAAGGGCGACAGCTAGAATAAACCTCGCGGAGTTGGATGGATTTGGAAGCAAAGGTCGAGTATCCCTTATTGGAAATGCTCAGGAGAAAAGTTTTGAATGTCAGAGTTTTCCAGACTTGGGAATACTTGCACAGACTTGACCGGTAGGAGCATCCCTGATCTGGGGCTGGGGTTGTGGCTCAGTGGTACAGTGCTTGCCTGGCACGTGTGAGGCACTGGGTTCGATCCTCAGCACCACATATAAATAAATGAATAAAGTAAAGGTCTATCAACATCTAAATACATACATATAAAAAAAAAAAAAAAAAAAAAAAAAAGAGCATCCCTGATCTGAAAGTCTGAGGTGCTCTGAAATCCGACACCTTTCGAGTGTCGGGTCAGGTCTGACAAGTTTCTGGTTGCGCTTTTGGATTCTGGGGTGGGAAGGCTCTACCTGTGTTAGCATAAACTCATGGTTTTCACTACCTACTTGCACAGACGTGTACGAATAGATATGGTAATGCAGATACGTGTGCATATGCGCAGGGACATTTTCTAGGTCTGGCCACACTTGTTCCAGAAGATGGGTACAATCGCCACTATTCAGCTGGAGCAGGAAGTCAAACTTGACCAGTGTCAGAAAACCAGGCAGTAAATGGGTCAGGATCTGAACCCACAGAGCCTGACTCTTAACTACCGCGACAGGCAGGCTGTGCTGATGGTGAGGACGGGCCTCGCATGCCTTTCTCCTACGTGCAACCCGGGCACACTCAGCTATCTATGGGTTACGTATCCATGAGTTCACATGTCCCCAGATTGATGTTTTTTTTTCCTTTTGGTACCAGGGATTGAACCCAGGAGTGCTTAACCACCGAGCCACATCCCCAGCTCTTAGTATGTTTTATTTAGAGACAGGGTGTCATTGAGTTGCTTAGAGCCTTGCTAAGCTGCTGAGGCTGGCTTTGAACTCTCCATCCTCCTGCCTCAGCCTCCGGAGCCTCTGGGATTACAGGCGTGTGCCACCGTGCCCAGTTTAAGGTCTCAAATCGAAAAACACCACCTCTGTCCTTCTGCTGGGCAATCTTCCAGATGTCACCTGGTGTCCCTGGAGCAACCGCCAAGTAGGCAGCATATTCCTAGCCACCAGCCCTGGGGCCCCAGCTGAGACCCCCGCATCTCCCTCTCACCTGTAGTAGCTGAGGACGTCGCGGTCTTCCTTCTGTCCTTCCTTGGCATCCTGCGCCAACTCCCTGACGCTCTTACTGCGGATCTCTTTGCTGCTGTCCCTCCAGAAGAGCCACACCTCCTCCTCATCTTCCCCTGCCTCCAGAGCATTCTCCCCGGAGGAGGAGACGCCCTCGAATTCAAAACGGGAGAGAACCAGCCTAGGGACGGGGAGAAGGGACAAGCGTTACTTCTGGAGTTCTTTGGAACCCAGCTCCCTGCTGCACGCACGAAGCAGCTTTGTCTTTTACTCTCCCGATGGCACGGCCTCGTGCAGCAGAACCTCTACTTCTTTCTTAAGGAGGTGACTTTGCTCCTCAGTGGGTGCCTGGAAATAGCTGGAGACCATTTGGGTTGTCACACCCGGAAGAGAGGGGCTCTCCTGGCATCTAATGGGTAGAAGCCAGGACCGCGGCTCAGCGTCCCAAAGCATGCTGTAAAGTCCCCTCAATAAAGAATTACCCCGCCCCAGGTCAAAACTTTGAAGCTGAAAAACTTTGCGCTAAGCCCTTTGTTAAGTTGTGCATAAGAAACAAAAAACACACAATTTTTAAGACTACCCATGCTGGGCATGGTGGCACATGCCTGTAATCCCAGTCAGTGACTCAGGAGGCTGAGACAGGGGGCCTCACTAAGTTGCCTGAGCAACTACATCACTTAGCAAGACCCTGTCTTGAAATTTTAAAAAATGGGAGATACGCTGAGGATGTAGCTCAGTGGTTAAACGCCTGAGTTCAATCCCTGGGACAATCAATCAATCAGTAAAAGACTCTCCACATTGTTGCATTTATACTTAACAGGAAAACTGCTTCTTAAAATGTAGGAAAAAGAAAAAAACAACAAAAACCTGCTTCTTTCCTAAAGACTGACGACCACCCTAACCTGAATATCTACGGACCAATGAACACTTTGAGAACAGTGATCATTTAAAACACTTCCCAAAACTGATTTCATGTTTACAATGAACATTAATGACAGCCTTTAAAATTTTTAACTGATCATCCCACTTCTAGAATTTTCACCTCTTAAAATTAAACTAGGCGAGCGTCCAGTGCGCCCCGGTGAGCTTCCAGACGTTTAGGCAAATACAAACTTAACCGCCCAGGCAAGAGCCGCAGAATGCACAGAAATGGAGGGGTGCAACCCCCCCTGGGCCTCCCAGCTCCCTCCAAACCCCTTCCTCCCCTTGACCCTAAACCCCGCCCCGCGACTCACTTGGTCTCAATCAGGATGTCGGCGTTGGTGGGGTTCAGCACAGCTTTGCAAATCAGCTCCTGGGTCACCGGAATGGACTTATTCATGGACACGCAGAGGTCAGAGAGGTAATCTAAGAACCTGGCCAGAGACAGGAAACTCAACTGGAGAGACAGCAGAGTCTGAATCCTCCTCCAGGCGCAGGTCCCCCACGGAGGGCGTGGAGCCCGGGACCACAGCACCACCGGGACCCCAGGCGTCAGAGAGAAGAGTGAACGGAGGAAGGAGTCAAAGAGGAAAGAAGGCAGGGACTGTGGCCAGTGAAGAGCTGACGAGGCCACCAGCAGGAGGGGGAGGAAAGGACAGAGAGAGCGTGTACGTCAGGAAGAGGTGGCGGAGACCCGGAGCAGCACTGGCTGGTACCGGACCGTTATTTGGAGACATCACTTAACCTCATTATACTTCCATTTTCTCATCTATAGAAAAAGGCGGTGTAATTTCAGAGCCCTGACCCGAGGGTGCGTGACGTGCCCCCTGGGCTCACCTCCTGGCCCACGAGCAGGCTGTGAGACGAGGTTGGCACAGTCATGTTCTGCAGCAACCCCAATCAGCTCTCCAGTGTGGGCTCTTGTAACACCCATGCTGGGATCTGCTGTCCCCTTGGCTGCCACAGCATGGCTCTTACTTACATGGAGCGGGGATGAAGGGAAGGGGACAGATCTGTGTGAAGGACACAAAGTCGGCAGAACTCACTAGCATATGATAAAACACCCCAGCAACGGCCAAGTCTGCAAAAGACTTGCTGATGCCATCGTGGGGGGTGATCTGCCCGAATGAGCAGCCCACAGTACTTAACGCTTGCTACGCATCCGTCACATGCTAAGCTATTCCTGTCTGATTTTTCCTCACTACCTGTTGAGCAGGTGAGGGAATTAAAACTCAGAGAGGAAAGTCAAGGTCGCCCAGTGGGGAAAGATGAGAGCTGGGATCCCACCTGGCATCTCATCCACGCTGCGTCCCTGCCAATCATCAACAGCCACTTGAGACCTGCCTCATTAAATCCTGCCACCGGAAGCCCCAGGCAGAGCGAGCCCGGTCAAAGCGCCGTCCCACACCTGAGAGGCACAGACACCTTCCCATCCACCTCACCCGCCGGCGCCTCACCTGGGCTCCCTGTTCTTTCGCACCAGACTGACGAACGTGTCGATCTCAGCCGCGGTGATGTGCTTCTCCAGGAGTTTCCGGTTATTGTGGAGCAGGGCAGTAATGGTGTCTTCGGCCAATACGTCGTAGCCGATCTGCTTCTGCATGAAGCCGAACTGCTTGGCTATATACTCCTGTGAGGGGCAGAAAGGACAGGTCAGCAGGAGAGATTGACAGTGAGGTTCCCGTACAATAGGAGAGCTGCGACACCCCAGACCAGACGCTCAGCAGGCAGGTCCCAGGCCACATGACCGCTCTCTGCCCTGGGGCAACAGGTGGTGTCCTTTACTAAACTTGCCCCACAGATGTCATTGAGCAAAACCTTTCTATTTACATATGGATATGTGAAGTATATAGTATGTCTCCCTTTTTATTTTTTTGGTAACTGAATGACTTATTTTTCTATAAGGTCAAAAGTTATTATTCAGTTCTGAGTTCAGTACTAATTCAACAGGACTTAACTGTTCCCTTTTCCTCTCTGCACTATTGCATTAATACAGACAAAGCCTATCTGGATATTTGGAACAGTATTACCACATTCTGCTTTCATTTTGCGGGGAGGAGAAATAATAATAAGAATTACATTGGGATTGAACCTAGGGGTCCTTAACCAGTGAGCCACATCCCTTTTTTACTTTTTCATTTTGATATAGGTCTCACTGAGTTGCTTAGGGCCTCCCTAAGTTGCTGAGGCTGGCCTTGAATTCGCAATCCTCCTGCCTCAGTCTTCTGAATCATTGGGATTTCACGTGTGTGCAACCATGTCTGGCAATGAATTCATTTTTAAAATCAGTGGGTAGAAGAAAGTCAGAAATATCTAAGCCAGTCAATCATATTAATAGGATACATACTATTAATAAATAAATTATAAACCCATCTTTGGCCTCCCTTCTTTGGGATCACACATCACGTTCCACAGAAATATCTGTGGACTCAAGGAAGCCTCTTGCAGATAGTTGCTTATTTTCATTCAAATATAGTTCTCTGCTCAAAAAAGACTGTCTGCATGCTCAAAGTTCAAGTGACTCTTGAAACTGGTTTTATTTTTTTATTAATTCTTACATCTTGGGGGCAGTTCAGGATTAGCATGGTGGACGCGGGCCACACTGCAGCCTATACTCAATAGGGTGTGCATGTTTGGGAATCCACTGGACTTGAGGGATGTAGCTCTGCCAACTTGCACAGGATCCATAAGCCACAAAGGAAAGATATCCACTCCAGCAGTAGCAAGAGGGACTGGTTTGGTTTCCTCATGAACAAGCAATATGTCCTGGCAGACAATACAGGGCCTGCTGAATCCTCCTCCAAAGAACGCAGAGAGGAGCAGAATAAGATCTCTTCAGTGCACTCTACCTATTAACATACCGAGGGAGTTAAAGCAACCACAGCCAGCTAACGAGGTTGTATTCTGAAGCATGACTTAAGATAGACTTTATCTTTATTATAACACTATGAAAACCTCTAACAACAAAAAGAAGCAAAACTTTTGTACCATAAGATAGTTAACATTAAATGATGGTAGTCAAGATTATAACAAACTAGAGCTTGTACATCTACAGTACTGTATATACAGCGTCTTCTTAATCTCAGTATTATTATTATCATTACTATTATTATTATTATTTTGGTACTGGGAATGAACCCCCAAGGCTCTTTACCACTGAGCTACACCCTCCTTTTTGTGTTTAGTTTTGAGACAGGTTCTTACCAAGTTTTGGAGGCTGACCTCAAATTCACGATCCTCCTGCCTCAGCCTCCCAAGTCACTGGGATGACAGGCATGCAGCACTGCACCAGGCTTTAGTCTCAGCACTATTCTCACATTTGGGGTTAGATAAGCTGTTGTGGAGGGCTGTCCTGAACATTACTGAGTATTTTATAGCATCCCTGACCTCTACCAACTAGGTGCTAGTAACACTCCCAAGCTGTACCTCTCAGAAGTGCCTCCAGGCATTGCCAGATGCTCCTTGGGGCACACGATTACCCCTGGGTCAGAACCAGTGATGTGGCAACAGAGTTCCCAGTTTCCTTGGATCCCAGTGTTGTTTGGAATGCCCCTCCAAGAGGTCAACCCGTTATCTCATGGGGAGAATATATTGTGTTGAATGTGTACATATATGTAGTTACAGTTAATGGCCTAGAATATCTCAAAACATGAGCTGGAACCAAAATAAGGGTTTTTTTTTTTATTTTTTGGTGGTGTTGGGGATTGAACCCAGGGTCTTGTGCATGCGAGGCAAGTGCTCTACCAAGTGAGCTAAATCTCCAGTCCAAAGAAAAGTTTTTAACAGAGATACCGAATCCAGAAGGCAGTAGGAAGGAAAGAGTCTACTGCCTTTTTAAGAGAAACATACAGAATCGCTTTACCACTGAAACGTAGGGGAATGTGCCGTAACAAAAATGCCATAACTGGCCTATCAATTTCAAACTCAGAAATCTCACTGAAAGGGCAATTCGGGGTATCTTTGTGTTTCTCTTCTGTTTTTCGGCATGGACAGTGGGACCTATTTCCGGGGTACCGTGGGACCTCTCGCCAGTGACTTTCCGAAGGACGCTGGGATGCACACTCTCCCCAGGCTTGCAGACCATCAGTGCGTTCTTTCCAAGAGCAAACGGGAGATGGACCTACGCTCTGGCCACTAAATAGATAAACACGGGACCCCCCGCCCCCAAACTGCTGAGCCAAGCACAGGAACCTCGGGGCCAGCGGACAGTCGCCTCCCACCATCCTGGACCCCCACCTGGTTCTTCCTGTAGTCTTGCTGCGAGTGTCGCAGGACCCGGTAGCAGAGCCGGCAGATGTGTCTGAAGGGAGCGTGCCGCTGGTCCCCCAGCTCCTCCAGGCGCAGCATGGGGCCGTCCCCACAGTCGGTGAACGGGGCCTGCAGCAGCTTGAATATCTGTGTGTGGAAACCAAGAGTAAAGCCTGCCATCGCTGAACCCTCTGTCTGGAAGAGACACGACCGGGCACCTGGGTCCACCGGAGCGCGTTTCCACCCCAGCATGCCCACGGCCCGAGACCTGCCCCTTCTGCGGAGTTCGCTCGCCTTGTTGGTGATGCCTTGTCCCTGCTTCCCGAGGCTGTCTTAGGAGACAGTTCGCCCTTGACTGCACCAACCAGAACTCCTGCCGTGACGTGACGAGTAAACCCCCTCGCGGTACAAACAGCTGCCACCTCGTAAAACCTCAGAGCGCGCCGACAAAGGTGCTTCATTTTGGTGCCTTGGGACCGTACTCTTCATATGACCAAAGTAAGTACCGTCTTTCTTTATTCTTGATTTGATCGAGGTGGATGCTTCTCAGCAGTACAGGTCATGGGCAGAGTAAAATTCTGTTTTCTCACCGGTAAAATGCAGAGAACGATGTCTGCATCGCTAGGGTGCCGCGAGGGCCAGAGCAGATCGCTGCATGCTCCTGGGCACTGTGGCCCGCGTAAGGAGTGCTGGAAGTTCCTGCCGTGCAGTCTCACGCTGCCTCGGTCCCTGACCAAACTGCTCTTGTGGAAGTGAGCAAGGGCAATAAGCCAGATGTGCAATTTGTCTACTCAACACTCGGAACAGCTGGATATAATTTATTCTTGGACTGAAAATCCTTGTTGAAACATGAATTTTTGTCTATTACAGACCAAAAAGAAAAGGACTTCCAAATGCCAAAATCCCAGGGAGAACTTTGGGGCTTGTTACGAGTGTATTTTTCTTTTGGCTCTGTAAGCCAGCAACACCCAAGGCTGTAAGCAAATCTCCAGCCCTTTAGAGAGCTGGTACATCTACATACTTACTCTAACCTGGATTCAGGACTCTCCTGCCTCAAATTTGTCTTTACACCAGCATATTTAAGTTGATACCAGATAACTCCATCTCTGCATTTCCTGTAAACCACCACTCGCCCTATGGAAAGCCTTCGTGGAGATTTACGGGGCTCCCGCAAGATGCAAGCTAGGCCTTTTGAGTTTATCCAATGCTCCTTCTCTCTCAAACATAAGAAATGACTTCAAGGCCACATCACATTGCACTCTGTATTGTTTGTGAAGAACACTCAGGAGTCAGCTCAGCTCTCCTTGGGGTTCCTAACAGGTATACTCTCACGTGACTGATATGCAACAAGTACAGTCAAGATCAATTGAACTGAGCTATCAAGCTGGGGAAAGAAATGGAGGAACCTTAGAGACATGTGACCAAGTCGCAGCAGCCGATCTGAAAGGCTGCATGCTATTTAATGTCAATTATTGTGACAGTCTGGAAAAGGCAGTACCATGGAGGGAAAAAAAAAAGATTAGTGGTTGCCAAGGGCTAGGGGGAGAGAACGATGAACGGGTGGGACACAGAGGACTTTTAGGGCCCAAAACTATTCTGTGTGATACAGTTGTGATGCACGTATAAGGATGCAAATTTGTCAAAACCCATAGGAGGGCCGGGCAAAGTGGCACACATGTGTAATCCCAGCAGCTCGGGAGGCGGAGGCAGGAGGGTCGCAAGTTCAAAGTCAGCCTCAGCAACTCAGCAAGGCCCTCAGCAACTCAGTGAGACCCTGTCTCTAAATAAAATGCAAAAAAGGGCTGGGGGTGTGGCTCAGTGGTTAAGCACTACAGGTTCCATCCCACAAAAACAAACAAAACAAAACAAAACAAAAAAAAAAAAAACAAAGCAAAAAATAAAATAAAATAAAAAATCCAGGGCAGAGCACCAAGACAGACCCTGATGCTGAGCCACGGATGTCGGGATGATGATTTGCCAATGCCAGCTCCCTGATCGCTGCGGATATTCCTCGCTGGTGCAGGAAGGTGACAGGGGGCCAGAGAGAGGGGACACAGCAGAACTCTCTGTACCCGCCATTGACTTTGATGTGAACTTATTCAAACTGCTCTGGAAAGTAAAAATTCATTTTAAAAATTATGCTATGTGCATGTATGAAGAGATCACGGTACATTCCAACTTTAAGTATGACCATCCTGCACCCATTAAAACTCAATCAGTCAATAAAAAGGAAGACCAACAGAGTAGAGGAAGGGGGTCAGGAGGAGGGAGAAGGAGAGGGAAGTGGGTACTGCTGGGACTGACGTGGAGAAAACTCTGGGATATGCACTTATGAATACATCAAGGTGAACCCCACCATCATGTGTAACTACAATGTGTTAAAAATCAAAAAGCCAAACCAAACGAAAATTGCTGTCAAGGATATGAAAAAAAAAATACCTCTTAGACTGATGAAGAGAATAAAAATTAGTATGTCCATGATGGAGCACAGTAAGGAGGGGCCTTAGAAACTAAAACAGGTATACTGTATGATCCGCCTACCCCACTTCTAATTACATAAACCTCGTGCCAGGGACTGAACCTGGGGCACTCAACCACTGAGTCACATCCCCGGCCCTCTTTATTTTTTTATTTTGGGACAGGGTCTCATTAAGTTGCTTAGGGCCTCACTAAATTGCTGAGGCTGGCTTGAGATTTATGATCCTCCTGCTTCAGCTTCCAGAGCTTGCTGGGATTATGGGAGTGTGCCACCGTGCTCGGCTAGTTATATATTTCAAAGAAATGAAATAAATATACCCAAAGAAGGGGAAAAAATACCTACTGTCAAGACTTCCAGGTGGGAATCTCCCACATTCCTCTCTAAGAGCTGTGATCCTATGGATTTCTCACACCATTAACCCCCAGTCTACCACATCTCACCCACCTGCTTCAGAATATTCTGTTCTCTCATCAGCTTCTGCCGTTCTCTGTTGGGCTTGGAGAAGACCACTTCGAGCACATCTTGGCCAGAGTTGGTTCCACCAGTGACAAAGTAGACCAAGTCCTCCAGCAGCTTGGTTACGGACCTTAGGAGGAGAGAGGCCAGGATAGACCGTGTTCACCCTCTAAGAGGCTAGAACCTTCTCCTGGGCCTTCTCTTTGGGCTTACTGAACCACTTATACAGGAGAGGACCCATCCTTTCCAGTTTCCTTAAAATCCACAGCCAAGATGACTTAGTAGAAAGAATGAAACTTAAACCAGGAGTGCTTTCCACAAAAAGATGACCACCTTCACAAAACGTCAGACATCAGGGTTGATCTCCAAGTCAGCACAACCCCTGACACTTAGTAAAGTAATCCCAGGAGCGAGTTAGAGAGAGATCGGGGGAGAAAGAGCAGGAGGAGGGAGCTCTTCACAACTGTGGACACGCTCCAGAAACCGAATGCAAAATGACCTCTTCCTGGGAATCACAGATTGCAGCGCCCCCAGGATGCACAGAGCTGCCACCCTCAGACATGGCTGTGTGAAGTCACCATCTTCTCACTCCCTAGGGGACTTGTAGAGTCCACAGCGGGTGAGGATGGCAGAGCTAGCACATGCAGGGGGCCCTCACCTTCGCTCGTTCTGGGTGATGGTACCCTTCTCCAGCTTCCCAGCAATGGAGCCCAGCACCTTGCTGGCATCGTTGGCAAAGTCCAGGTCCCGAACTTCAGCAGGAGAAACTGGAACGATGGCAAACGCCTCCTTGTCCTCCTTCACGGGAGAGGTGCCAATCTGAAATTCAAGGTGGTCTTTGTAGGATTATCTGGGATTGAGGAGCTAAGGCACTGAGTCATCTATCTAGCAGACATTGGGCGATCCGAACAACTCAGAGCTATTGATTGTGGAGTTCAAACCAACCAGACAGGAGAACTTCCTGACAGATGTACTGCAGATGGTTCATAGTTTTTGTATCTAGAAGCTGGTATCGTAGGGACCAGTCGGGTAGGAAAGGGGCACTATTATTACTTTATAGCTTCCCTTGTCAAAGGAAGCATATGAGATTCTACAGAAAATGGTAATTAATTCCAAGTACAGAGCACCATGATGACAGACATGGTACCAAACTTTCAACTTTTCTATACGCCTGAAAAGACTCAAAAAAAAAAAAAAAAAAATAGAAGAAAAGAAACATCCAGTCACCTTTTCCATCACCACAATAAAAAAAAAAAAAAAAAAGTTATGTAAGACTATCCTTTCATTTTTAAAAGACAAGTTCTGGGTGTGTATTTATGCTGGAGACTACGGGGTAGGAGAGGAGGGGAAAGGGGAAAAGATACCCGGAGAGGTTTCAAGAAGCAAAAGCATTAACTTAAATACACAGAGAAATAAAGAAATGGTAAATATTGGGGGAAATTAACAGGATACTTGAGGTACCTCAAGCCACAGGCTAATATTCCCGGGGCCAAAATTACCCTTCAGATAGACACAAAATATAGACAAGTGCTCAACTGCTAGGGAGGAGGCCATGGCAGATTTCAAAAGCCCTGACTTTGCTTCACCCAGCTCCTTTGGAGAAAATCCTTTCATCGCTTTCAAGTTTGGCTATAACCATGCTTTTGTCAAAGCTTAAAAAAAAAAAGAAAGAAAGAAACCGACTTCCTAGCTCCCTACTTCCTGTGCTCAAAGGAGCCCTTTCAAGAGGGAGCCTGAGGCTGAGGGGAGGGAGTGCGCACTGGACTGACCTTCAGCATCACGGGTTTTTCCTCCTCCTTGTCAATGGGAATGTTTGTGCTGTGAACCCAGGTATTTGTGCACAGGTGTCTGAGCCGGACATAGGAGTTCCTAAAGGGGAAAAGAGAAGGGTTTGGGGACAAGAATAATTAGGGTTACTCCAGAGCCCTGGGTCTAGAATACATTCCACGGAAACAGAAGAGACACCAAGACGGTTCTCCGCTGCCTACACCGCACGACATGTACTCAGGAGCCACTGGTTCTGGTCCAAGTCACACTGTGATACACTTACAAGAGAAAATAATTCATAATGGCTCAAAGATTACTGTAATCGTCTCTGTTTCTAAATGGAAGAGCGTACCCTGTGAATAAATATCTCAGTACAGATGGAACATGAAACAGAGCAACAAGAAGTTCTTACTTAGGATAGATCAGTGCTTGTCATAAGAGGTAATAAAGTAGTAACTGAGATTTCCATATACGCCCATAAAGAAAGAAATGAAATCATAAAATTCCTGGAAGAAAATCATGAATAATATTTGCTAAACTTGTGGAAAGAAAAGCTTTCTGAAGTGTGTAATACAGTACAGGATTTCACTTTTTAAAAAGAGGGATAAATTTTATTACATACATTTTGTATCTTCTGTAGAAGATGTGTGTGTGTGTGTGTGTGTGTGTGTGTGTGTGTGTGTGTGTGTGTCCGTGCGTGCACATGTGTGTTTTGAACGAAGTTCAAAGATAACAGCCTAGGGAAACAAGAGTGTAACACATAACATAGAAAGGTAATTAATCCACACGTATAAAGAATTTCTATGAATCACCAAGCAAAACCTGAACAGTGGTAACATAAATGGGGTAAGAACACAAACCAGTAATTTAAAAGTGAACTAGAAATGGCTGATAAACATGGTAGTTCTACATTAAGCCTTCGCAGTATATAATTTTCACAAATTAAACAGCATACCATTTCATTCCATCACATTAAAAAGACTTTAAAGTCAGTATCAAAAAGAGCTTTGGGAAGTAAGTTCTCGTGTACATCGCTTTTGTTTGGTGCGGGGGCAGGAGGCAGGGCCTCACACATGCTAAAAGGCATGAGCTCTATCCCTGAGCTACACCCCATTCCTGGGTACTATGGGTGAGCTGGTGAGAGTGTGATCAAGTAAAACTGTGGAAAGCAGCCTGGCTCTTTGTGTAACATATAACATGTACCTGTTCTTTCATCTGACAATCCCAATTTTATATTTTTCCCTTAAGAGATAATAGCTCAGGTGCAAAATGTGGCACAAAGATGTTCAACAATGCATTATGTATAATAGCAAAAATCTATAAACAATCTAATGCCACAGTAAAGGAGGATTTAATTATAGTACAGACAAAAGAATACTACATAGTTACTTAAAATGATGACCATCGATGATCATTTACTTGGAAACATGTGCAAAACATATTATTAGTTTAAAGAACATTAAAACTGCTGGGTGCGGTGGTATATACCTGTAATCCCAGTGATTTGGAGGCTGAGGCAGGAGGATTCCAAGTTGGAAGCCAGCCTTAGCAACTTAGCAAGACCATGTCTCAAAATAAAAAACAAAAATGGGTGGAGGTGTAGCTCAGTGGTAGAGCACTCCTGGGTTCAACTCCTAGTCCCCCACAAAAAGAGTTAAAAATAGCTTATTTATGATAAGTCACATAGTCATCTCTGTGTGCCCAGGAACCCGTCTAAAACTACCTAAACCAAAATTTTAGGTCATCGGTTCTGAATGGTAGAATTCTACATAATTTTTACTTGCTTCTCTGTTCTCCACAGGGTTTACAAAACTTGTTGTTGTTATTTCTACAGTGGCATGAAGCGTGTTTACCATGCTTTTCTTCTGAAGAAGGAGTAGAAATAAGGACAGATCGTGCACTTAAAGAGCCTGTCATCATCCCATTAGGGAGACAAGATGAACCTACACCAAAAGAGAAGAAGTTACAGGACTGGACAATCGAAGGCACTGAGAGGCCCAGACAACCATGCAAGTTTCTGTTACAGAAAACTTGGGTGGAGCTTTACACACTGGAGGGACAGGGGCAGAGAAGAGAGACTGGAAATCATTTAGGCTCAGCGGAGCTCAGAACAATGACATGCTACATTCCTGGGACAGGGACGAGGGAGCAAATAACCAGACACACACCTCTGCCTGTCATTAGAGCTGGCCCAAACCCTGTAAGCCAGGCCAGGACAATCGGGTGGCATTTACTCTGATGAGCATGAATCTAAATTCAACAATGGGAACAAGATATTTATCAAAGAGATTTGCATTTTTTTGTTCTGAGTGACTTGGATTCATTTTCTTTATTTTCTATGGCAAAAAAAAAAAAAAAAAAAAAAAAAAAAGCTAAGCTAACTTTTAGCATTCTATAGAGTTCTAGATCAAATTTCATTTAAGACACAAAGGGCATTCTCTCAATTCCTATAGAATCCCATTCCCAGGCCTTAACTCAAAAACCACGAAAGAGAACCAGGACAAAAAAAGCCCAAGCTGATATTCTCTTAAGAGTCATTAACGCGTCTAATTTATGCATACTGTAATTCTATTATCTTGCTTAGTATATTCAGGGTTGACCACTAACCCTCTCACTTTGGCGGTTCTTTTTACCTGTGACTATCACCTAAATGCTCTTGCTGGTAAGAGCCCACACACATTCATACATCTAACCTGAGCCTTTCAGAACCTCAAGCAAAATTTAGCACAACTTTAAGATGGAGAGAAATGAATGTGTTACTCCTAACGTCTTCCTTGGAATCTATGAATAAGAAGCCTGTTCGCTTCTGACCCTGAAATAGGAGGCCAAGGGCAAGAATGAAGAAAAAGATTTAAAAAGCAAAGATCTAGTCCAAGACCGTAGGTGAATAGGCCAGTAGACCGAGCCAGACACTCCCCTGCCACCCTCAGGGCTAAACACGAGCCTTCCTTGGCTTCTGAGTCTAGGATCAGCCTAAGGACACCTGCCCTCAAAGAAAGTCGGCCAACAGACAGAAATGAATGAAGGGAATAGAGGCTGGGACTCCAATCAGCCAAGGCTGCTCAGTCAGCTGACCCAGACAGTTGAGCGCTCCTTGTCTGGGGATTTCCAGTCCCGGGGGGAACAAGGCCAACCAGTTCCCCACTGCCTGGGCCAAGGGAACCCGTGAAGAAGGTTCCCATGGAACAATGTGCAAATTCCAATCACACCCTCCTGTTCTTCTCTACCCCCACAAACTTCCACATTTAGCATAAAATAAAAATGTTTATCCTCTGTCTTCTGAGAGCCTAAGAAAAATTCTTTAAAGAACTTGCAGAACTGAAGATACATGTAGAAAATCACTTAAACTGAAATGTAGGTGGGCTCTCCAGACTGGTACCCATCCAGATGTAACAAGAGGACCACCAATGAGAAAAGAAAAGCTTTTTTTTTTTTTTGGTACCTGGAATTGAACACTTAACTACCAGGCCACATCCCCAGCCCCTTTTTATATTTTATTAGAGACAGGGTCTTGCTGAGTTGCTTAGGGTCTCACTAAGTTGCTGAGGTTGGCTTTGAACTTCAGATCCTCCTGCCTCAGCCTCCTGAACTGCTGCGATTATCGGCGTGCGCCTGGTGAAAGGAAGCTTTTAAAAAGCAATATGCCCTACATCTAAGACACTTTAAAAGATCTCAAAATGAATCAAAGACTTAAGTGCAAAGAATGAAAACTGTGAAACTGTTAGAAGAAAACGCTCCCATAAATTTTGAGAGCTTGGATTAAAAACAAAACCACGAGCTGAGCACAAAGAAGATAAATTGAACTTCCACAAAATTCATAACTCTCGCTCATCAAGAACATGAAGAGAAAAAATGGGAAAAAATATTTGTGCATTGTTTATCCTATGAGGTGTTTGCACCTAGAATGAAAAATGTTTATAACTCGATAACAAAGACAAAGGACTCAGTTGTGAAATATCCAAAAACAGCAGAGGATCTGAACACATATTTCTTCAAAGATAGACCAGTGGCCAAACACATGAAAAGATGATAGATATCATCAATCACCAGAGAAATGCAAATCAAACCCACCATGGGCTACGACACACTAATTAGGAGGGCTCAGATATAAAAAGGTAACGCTGAGCGTTGGAGGGAACACGGAGCTGGAACCTCACGTATGCCCGTAGGAATGTAAAATAAGACATGAACTTCAAGAAGGACCCAGTAGCTCCTCACGAGGTCAAACACCAGCTACCTCGTGAGGCAGCAGCTCCACTCCCTAGGTATAGACTCACAAGGACCAAAACGCAGGTCCACAAAAATGTCAGCACAGAAATGTTGACAGGAGCACATTCATCACAGGTGCAGACAATGCAGATGCTAATAAGCAGATAAATAAAATGCAGTCTCATCTACACAATAAACGTTATTTAGTGATAAAATGAAGTGCTGATATTCGTTATAACGTGGAAGAATGTTGAAAGCAATGCTAAGTGAAAGAAGCCACGCCCGAAAGACCACAGGACGGGCGATTCCGTTTATAGGGCCAGAACGGGCCCATCAAGAGAGACAGAGCTAGAACTCTGGGTGGCTGGGGATGGGGCTGGGGGTGGGAGAGAGGGCACTTCTGGGTGCGCTGCTTCCTGTGGGCGTTGATGAAAATTCTCCAAAACGGACATCAGCAATGGCTGCCCAGCTCCACTCCTCTACTAAATATTGAACGGAGCGCTTGATGTACGTGAATGACATGCAACGTGCGTTATCTCGTGGCAAGGGTCTTTTTTTTTAAGGCAACTGAACTGGGGAATGCAGAGCTGTGCGCACGCCAGGGATTTCCTGGGAGAAGACCCCTGGCCTCCTCAGATCCAAGGGGTTAACAGCCCAGTGTGGCCGAAGAACCGTGAAGCATGGCTGAATGGCCAAGGCAGGCCTTCTTGGCTTGACCTCTCCACGAGGGCTACAGCAATAGCATCAAGCACAAGACAGGCTCCCCGAAACCCGACGCCATCCAAGGTGGGGCTGCTAGGTTCATGGGGCGGGAGAGCTGCAGCGTATCCCTGAGTAAGGACACCAGGTGCTTCTCAGAGAGCCTGACGAGGGATCCACCACACCAGGACGTTCCACCCACCAGACTTGCAGGGGCTGCAGCAACGACCCTGCCACAGACACGCCAGGTTCTGGGTTCTGCTGAGACTCTCCGACTCTGGACAAGTTGCTTCAGCCCTGAGTTCAGAGTCTTTATGAAGCGTGGATGATAATGCCTATCGGGCAGAACTTCTTGCAGTGATAAATGATATAAGTACCTACTCAGCATTGTGCCTGGCACACAGCTGGTGCTCAATAACTGTCAGCTATCAGTAATAACACTGATGCTCGCCTGAAGAATAAGCTTTTGTGGGGGCCGGGGTTGAGGCTCAGTGGTGGAGCGCTTGCCTAGCACACATGAGGCCCTGGGTTTGATCCTCAGCACCGCATAAAAATAAATGAAATAAAGGTACTGTGTCCATCTACAATTAAAAAAAAAAAAAAAAAACAGAATAAGCTTTTGTGGGGCTGGGGATATAGCTCAGTTGGTAGAGTGCTTGTCTCACATGCACAAGGCTCTGGGTTCAATCCCCAGCACCACAAAAAAAAAAAAAAAAAAAAGAATAAGCTTTTGTCATCTATAGTCCAGTTATTTAAAATACATTCTCACCAAACTATGCCATGTGCATGTATGACTGTATCATAATGAATCCCACTTCATGTGTAATTACAATGCACCAATTAAAAACAAATAACTAGGAGGGAGACCAGCAGATGAGAAGAAGGGGGAAGGGTGGGGAGAAGAAAGGGGGAGCATTCAGGAAGAAAATGGAATAACTTATGTACAAGTATGAATATGTCACAACGAGACCTGATATTATGCATAGCTAAAACCCATCAATAAGATACATAACAAAAAATGCATTCCTAGGCAACGAAGCCAAGAGTTAAACTGAACGAAAGAATCAAAGAATGCTGATCTACCTTCTCACTACTTTGAATAAAACTTACGGCACACACATTGAATTTTAGTAGTTCGTTTTCTAAAAATTTCAAGTTTTTATCCAATTGACCAGGAGGTGGCCCAGGTTTGGGGAAGGAGGGAGAAAGGAACACAGGGCAAAAATGAGCTGCTTAGGCTTAAGGGGCTGGCTCATCTGCCTACAGATGGAAACTTAGCCAACCGTCGAGAATTTACCATGGCTGACCATTAGAAAATCGGATGCCATGGTGGGCGGCCAGTCCAAATGCTCCCACAAATCCTTTAGAAAGGCTTAAAGAAAAGGTCATAACAGATTTGGATTCCAAGAAACATGACCAGTGTTATGGTGTGGAGGTGAGGTGTCCCCCAAAAGCTCACATGGGAGACAATGCAGGAAGGTTCAGAGAAGAAATGATTGGGATGAGAGAGGATTAACCCAATCAGTGAATTGACCCCTGATGGGATTAACTGAAGTGGTAGGTGTGGCTGGAGGAGGTGGGAATGGGGCGTGGCTTTGGGGTACATGTTTTGTATCAGGAGAGTGTAGTCTCTCTCTCTCTCTGCTTCCTGATGATGTCAGCTGCTTCCCTCTGCCACGCTCTTCCACCATGATGTTCAGCCTCACCTGGAGCCCTGAAGAATAAAGCCAGCCTTCTATGGACTAAGACCTCTGAAACCTGAGCCCTCAAATAAACCTTTCCTCCTCTATAACTGTTCTGGTCAGATCATTCAGTCACAGCAGAAAAGCTGACTAAAGCAGTCAGGTTGCCTTGACCAGTCCTGGTACTCTTGGGATAAGCGATTTTTAAATCATACCTTGGGACAAGACTGTCACCTCCACGGAGTGTGGTGGGGTCAAGTTCAAAAATGGAGGAGATGTCGTTGCCTTCAGGCACGGAGACCAGGGAGTAGACCATCTTCTCCTGGGCGTTCCGCAACCTGCTTCGAGAGGCGTCCTGATCGGGGTCCACCTGTGGGTCAAAATCACCTGGTCAAGACTTGCGCAGGCCAAAGCCCTCACTCACCACGGCCACTCCTGGGTCCACGGGAGCAGGAGAGACAACAGTGGACGGCGGCGGCGGCTGGCAGGAGGACCCGGTTCAGAGCAGTCCTAAAAGGTGATCATCGGCCACCTGAGCCGAGAACATTGGCTCTCTACCTCGTCACGGTGCAAAAAAGACATTTATGCCAAGTGGGAGACCAATCACCTCTGTGCAAAGAGTCACGGAAGGGAAAGACCCTCAGAGAGCTGTCCCCCTACAGCAGCTGGGGGACAGGGACGCACTCTGAGGAGTTAGTTCTTCACAGCTGTGGATCTACAGTGACAGCTGTCTCCCAACTACACAGAGCAGCTACTTCCCAGGAGAGCAAACACAACAAAGCTGGAATCCAAGGGTTCATGAGCCGCGATCCCAGTGTGGCTTAACGACAACTACATGAAGTCACTAGCCCTGAAAAAGAATTATCTGCAATTAATCGGGAGGACTTCTGGGACTGCTGGTGGCTGTGCGGGGGAAGGGCCTTTCTGGGTACACTGAGAAGTGGCCGAGGTGGAAGAAGGTCCCTAACAGGGAAGGCTGATGAGCAATGATGAAGGCTTCCCCGGGAAACCGGGGTCCACGTGCCTCAGGAGAGGGAAAGCGTGCGCTCAGCACGGGCCCTGCTCTGGGAGCTTTGCAGCTCGCTCAGCACAGGGACGGCGCACGGGACTGTGATGACGCCTGACATCCCCACAAGGTGACAACATCCACCTGCGTCACCGGGCGAACCACTTTCCCTTCATCCAGAGTTTGCTTCTCTCAGGCCGAAGTGCCGTCTCCTTTCCCGTTGGAGGAAGGGGACCAGAAAGACAAGAGAATCGAGAAAACCCCGTCCAATATTAGGCAGAGGAGAGGCTGTGGGAGAACTGGACACCCTGGGCCCGAGACTGGAGCCCAGGCAGCAGCCTGCTCCTTCCATTCAGCAGCCCCGACTCTGTCCGTGAGGACCAGAGTTCTTCTGGCCAGGTAGCCAGGCATGGAGATGTGCCCCTGAGGTCCCAGCTACTTCGGAAGCCGAGGGAGGAGGATCGCTTGTGCCCAGAAGTTGGAGGTCAGGTTGGGCAACCTAGCCAGACCCCGTTCAAAAACAAACAGAAGTTCTTTTAATACCTGAACCTCGGTTCCTTTCCTCACTCATGCACCGTCCTCTGCTGAGGACGCAGCAGACTGTTCCACTTCCTAAACGAACCCAAGCGACGCTATTCTTTCTGTGCTGCAGTCGCAGCTGGAGTGGGGCCGACCGCCTCCGCACCCTCAGTTCCGGAGAAAGGACCAGGGACTCCTGTTCTGTCCTAACTACCATCACCTGTCAAGCGCTCCACACGCCACCTTCAAAATCAAGCCGGACCCGATTACAGTGTGAGACACGGGGTTTGGCTACAGGCTGCTGGTGGCACTTTGGGGACCGGCAGGAGCTCCCCAGGATACCTGCCTGGCAAGGCGTCAGTTGTGTGGAAACGTGAGGACCAGGCAGCTCAGGCTGCGGTGCAGTCGGCGCCTGCCACCTAGTGGGGAGAGAGGTGCGTGTGCGAAGGACAGAGCAGCACCAGCCTCCCCCAGGAGCAAGCAAGTGACCTGAGGGTGTCACTCATCTCAGAATGGGCCTAAGAAAGCCGAGTGACGCTTGGAGCCAACACCAGCGGCAGCAGATGCCAACCTCAGGGACAAGAGCAGCAGCGGAGGAAGAGGTGCTTCCTCTCCCGACTACGCCACCCAGCTTTTCCCTCTAAGTTTCCAAGCCAAGAGCGCGCAGGGGGCAGGACCCTCCCCAAACGAACGCCTTGCCCGCAGGGGTGTGGCACTGGCCTGAGGGGAGCAGGGAAGCCCTCTCCAGGCTCCTGCACATAGGACCGCAGCCTGGGCCGCACCAGACTAGCTAGCAACGCAGTCCAGATCTGCACTCAGCTGCTGGCTCGTCCCGCCTCCCTGGCTCAGAGAAGCAGGAGACCCAGAGAGACTGCTGAGCTCAGAAATGCATGAGGAGTCGGGGCAACTCAAAACAGCAGCTTCCTCCTCTGCTGGATGAACATCTTGAGACCAGTCCTAAGCCCTCCGATGCCTTAGCTGTGCAGCCCAGACGACCTGGTGGATGTGACAGGACTATGCTAATAATCTCAGATGACTTTAAAAATGCCACTTGTGGGGCTGGGGAGATAGCTCAGCAGGTAGAGTGCTTGCCTCACAAGCATAAGGCCCTGGGTTCAATCCCCAGCACTGCAAAAAGAAAAATAAAAAATGCCACTTGCTGCATTGTAAGCATTAAGGAATTGAGGCTCAGAGAGGGAAAGTAACTTGTTCAAGGTGGCGCCGCTCCTAAGTGGTGGGTCTGGTAGGTAAACCCAGGTCTGTCTTACTCTCCTCCGCCCTGCTTGTGATCCTAGGCACTTCCTCCTACATTAGAAACACCGGTCTTTCCTTGCACACTGAGCGCCCAGGAGGGCAGCCCTTCTCCCCTCAGCCAGCATGAGGTTCCCTGAGAGAGCGGCTCTCACGGAAGGAAGCCGAGGCTTGCTGAGCCCAGAGGTGATGCTCTGTGTGACCTGATGGCAGCACTAGGTCACTGGATCCAAGTCCACAGAGACAGTCTCTTCTCTTGAAATACAGAAGGTGCCAGAACAAGAAAAAGAAAGCCCTGTCAATCCAAGCAGTCCCACAGTGCCCGAGTGGCCACACAGCCCACGGGGTTTTAGGATGGGTTCCTTACACGGTGGCAGAAAGCTGGACTAGGCCAGCGCTCTCCAAGCCAGAGCGACTGTGCACGGTGAGCTTTCCAAATGCCTCCAACGTGAAGGGGACCACGACGAAAAGAATCAAGGCAGAACGCTGGGGCTCCACCAGGCAGCGGGAAAGAGACCAGAAGTCCCCAGCAAGAGCCTGCACTCACAGCCGGAAGCCCTCAGAGACAGCTCCCAAGTTTCCTTCAGAGACAATCTTCCACCCGACCATGACCAGGAGGGAAGCCGTCAGTGCAGAATTTATGATTCCTATTTCACCCCAACTCCCCTCATTAATGAGCTCTTTCAAAGTCCTTCCAATTTTTCTAAATTTTGCTAGGAAAAGAAATACCCTTGAAGTCGCCTTCTGCCTCTACCACTGAGATCACCACACGCACAACCTGCCAAAGGAGCAGGAACTGGTAGTTTTTCATTTTGTTTCCCAATCCTAAACCAGAAGCAAGCTCTCCACAAGAGAACGGTCTTATATCACAAAACACGGCTGCTGCCTTCATCAGCCATGACCATGGACGCCTTGGACCCCATGGGCCTACGTATCAGCATGACCCGGCAGATCATGGTCTTCAGAAAAAACACCCATTTCATGTTGACATTCCAAATCATCCTGTAAATCGCATTATACCGTGAAGCCTACTTCTGACCATGGAGAAAGCAGGACAGGGGGTCAGACAACTGTCCGTCAGAAATGATGCCCACCAGGCCTCAGGGGCTACTTCCATGACTCCTTTCACCTTATTTCTTAAAAAATGGGAGTCACAGGGCTGGGGAGATAGCTCAGTTGGTAGAGTGCTTGCCTTGCAAGCACAAGGCCCTGGGTTCAATCCCCAGCACCCCCCAAAAAAAAAAATGGAGTCACAGATCAAGGTCCACAGCAGTGAGACAACTGCTCACAACAGGCCACCTTCACAGGGGCCATGGCCGTGTCCAGCCTGGGAGCACGAGCTTCTGCAGCCTAGAGGTGGGACTCTGAACTGAGCACAGCCCAGCAATGCCCTGGGTGAGTCAGGACACACGAGGACCTGACTTCCTTCAACAGAAGCACAGAATGAGACCCACTTCCCCTTCCCAGCACTCCATGGCCACCGTGGTGGTTTCTTAAGATCACTTGGCCTCACCCTACCGGACGATGACAAGAAGGCTCTTTCCCATACTTACTGAGGGCTGAAACTCCAGGCATTCTTCCTCAAAGTCAGGGTCTACCTGATGAAAAAGAATCATGAGGATATTAAAACATCCATTCCAGCGTTCACAAGGACTGGGACCCATCTGCCGGAAACTTCCACACCTGGAACAGCTGGGCAGCTGTGCCCCCCCTCTATCCACAAAACCAGCATGCCACACCACCGCCACATGCCACACAGGTGCAACACACATGGACGATCCACCAGCCACCAGGAGATGCTCTCGAGTATAGACATGGAAAACACCATCAAGTCACTAGCAAAGCAACAGGGAGAAGCCTGCCGTAAATAAAAGATCAATACACGGTCATTGACAGTCTCATTATTTGTTAGTTAAAAGGAAAAATTAGGCCTCAAGGAAATGCTACATTCACCTCAATAACACATAAAGCAAACACCATTAATCTTCAGCGAACCAGGTAATCGAAGTGTATCACGATGGATTTAGCTGGGTCTGTAACTCCCTGAGGCTCCATTATAAATTTCAACTTAAGCCTTCTTCATTTTTGGTTCTTAAATATCGTGAAACTATGGGTTCATTCCAGTGTTTGGCATCCCAGGGAGTTACAGCTTCAGAGTCCCCATCCCTAGGGTCAGCCGCGCACACAGTACTGACACCCACATACCCTACCCCCCTGGAGATCTCTGGACAGTCCTGCTTCATGGACCAGGTGACAGGAGGGGTCACTTAAGTACAATTAGAATCTGATACGAATCTGCATCATACATGTTCCAGCAGACCAAAGTAAAACTCAACATCTGTCACACAGTGGGACAGCTCCTTAATTTAATATAAAAGTTAAAAGTGAATTCCTCCTGTCCTTTCATCAGAGGCCCTTCATAGATGTAGAAAGTTAATTCCTCTGATTTCTGACGTTCCTACAAGTGAAAGATAAGCACATCTGTTCCACTCTGAATAATCAGATTTTTTTCCTAAAACTGTCTATTTCTTGATGCATTTTAATGCTTTTTATTTTATTCCACTTTTCCACTATGGCTGAGTCTCACAACGGAAGTGGGGTTGACCAATTGGATGTGAGGAAGGAAATATCCAAGGGCAAAATACAAAGATCACTGTATAAACATAGAAGAGCCTTATCCTCTAACTTACTTTCTCCCCACATCTTGGTGAAAATCGGCCAAGTTCTTAAATGTGTAAGTCAGTTGGGGGTCTTTCCTTCTAGGGAAATGAGGCAGAAGGATGCAGAAAAGCAAGCTGACTGAGCAGCACCCTGGGCCTCCACCTACCAGTGGCTAGAAGTGAGTCGGAAAAGTCAACCTGGTGCATCAGCATCAAAGGGCAAAACCCAAGGCTGCCACTTACCTCTGCTGCTAGGTAGTGCCCTGTGGCCAGGTGCTTGAACCGGAAGAGGCTGTTCCAATACCCGGCTCCGCCTCGACACGGGTCATGTTGGACGACCTGCAAGGGTAAGAACGATCCATGAGTTGGAGAGAGGCCAACCCACACCAAGATGGCACAGATCTGAGACATGGCAAGTTGGAGTTCAGGAGCGAGATTTTCAAGCTGAAAAAAAAAAAAAAAATCAGTAACTTCCAACAAACCTACCGCAAGAGTCTCATGTAACACTCAAATTCAAACACATGGAAGTATTAAGATAATGCTCTTCCAGAGAAGGCGTGGAGCCTCCCAGTTAACAAGCCATGATTGAGGTAAAAGCTTCGCTGGATTGCAGTGTCTTTACCTCCAGGATCAGGAAAGAAAAGATTCTGAAACTCAGCCACTGAACACACAGCTGATAAAAAGGATTTTCATGGGGATCTGTCAAAGCAATCCACATACCCTCCTGTGCCAGAACACCAGTCACTGGGCTCTGAAACACCAGTCTCTGTCTGGGCCAACTGATTAAGAAAATGCATGTCACTTCGGTTCCCAGCCACAATACAGCAATCAGCACTGAGAGCTGGTGCTGTGACCATCAGACACCCCGCAAAGTAGTTCAAACCTCCACAAAGAAGTGGAAAACTGGGTAAGATATCTCAGAACTCCCCCCGAGTCCTGGGGATCGAGCCTAGGATATCGCGCATGCTAGGCAAGTGCGCTACCACTAAGCTACATCCCACGCCCCCAAATCTGGGAAGAAATGTACAAAACAACTCTGTTGGGCAACAGGTGGCCCAGAGTGTGGTCTCTGAGAACAGGGGCACAGATAGGGCAAGCTCGGGGATGTCTCTGGGTTTCTCACTGGAGAATCCAAGCTGAGGGCCCTGGGTGCGTGGAGTTGAGGAGATGAACTGCAGTTTAGGGAAACTGAGGCAGCTGGATTTGTGGGGCAGAGCGCTGAAGAATATGGAGCTACAGAGAATGAGCCCCAGACATGTGCACAGGGGCCTCCTTTGAGTTGTGGGCTGAGCATCAAACCGTGTGTTTACAAGGCAAGAGCCCATGGGACCAAATAAAAAAAGAGAAGGGGAGCAGCGGGTGTGGCTCAGGGGTAGAGCCCTTGCCTGGCAGGTGCTGGCCACTGGGTTTAATACCCAGCAAAATGTCAGAATGATACCGAAATGGAGTTCCAAAGTCCCAGAGCTCACAGCCATCGGAGGTACCCTGATTCTGAAAGTCAAGGCAAAGAGATCCTATGGACCACTGTGGGCAATGATTAAGACATCAAAAGGGTCCCCTTTAATCCTAGGGTTAATCCAGTCCCAGGATAAAGGCCGCACTCTTCTGACCTAATATAGCATGAAAATAATCCTCCAAAACACCATACTGATCCACAGTAACTTAACTGTCTGTCAAATAAAACCCTCTAGACTCTTTAAAGGAACAACAGATTCCAGGCACTCAATAAAATAGTGTTACTACATTCAACCCAGAATCATAAAGTACTAGACAGTCAAACAATCAGGAAAATATGATCCATAAATTCAATCAGATAATATCAAATGATACAATTTATGTCTGGGGGCAGGCAGGAAAAATATTTGAGAAATAATGACTCCAAGTTTGCCCATTCTGTTACATACCCACGGATTCCAGAAAATTAAGGAACTTCGGCAAGATAAACACACATGCACAGAGACCCCAAGTCACATCATAATCATACTCATACAAACCAGTAATAAAAAGTAAAAAAAATCTATAAAGCAACTGAAGAGAAAAGAAAGGGAAAGAGACTACATATTAGGAATGAAGATTTTTAAAATCACCGAGTTCACATCAAAAACAACAGAAAAGCTCAAAGGCAATGGATCAAAATCTTGGAAGCACAGAAAGAAAAAAACTATCTAGCCAGAATTTTACACCCAACAAAAATATCCTTCTGAGATGAAGGCCACGTGGAAAAACTGCAAGTGTGATACACTACTGGTGGGAACGTAAGATGGCGAAGACCCTTTGCGGCTCCTCCAACATGCAGTTACATATGTCACCCGTGACTCCGCTTCTCAAAGGCTTGGGAACATGCACACACAAAAACTTGTATAGGAACGTTCATAGCGTCCTTCACAACAGCCCCAAAGTGACAATGATCCAAATGCAGTCAAATGATAAAAGGATAAAAGGTGGTACATCCTCACACATCAAATGATATTTGGCAAGAAAAAGGAATGAAGCATGGATACAGGTGAATATGGACGAACTTCAAAAACATTATCTGCTGGGGCTGGGGACGTGGCTCAGTGGTAGAGTTCTTCTCTAGCAGGCATGAGACTCCTCCTCTGATATGGAAACCTCCAGAACCCAGGGAATGAGCCTCTTATCACCCTGACCAGCCCGCTGTGCTCTCCAGGTACCTGGGTGCTTATCTGCTCCTTTGCCAATGCAGGAGTCACCTATCATGTCAGGTGGACATTTGGCTAAAGCACGTGGTGGCAAAATAAATGAGCAAGGGAAAGAAAAAAAAAATACAAGTGATGATTCTACGGCCCAGATAAAGAATATTTCCAGTTTGTCTGAGTCGGCTTCCAAGGTGGCTACACTTTCCACGGAAGGACACAGAGCATCTTACAGGTAAGTAAAGGTGCACGTCTCTTGCTAGACCACCCCAATCTGACTTGGAATGAGATGGGTTTAAGGACCTAGGGGTGACTTATAGCCACATGGTTAAGTCCTCTAAGCCCCCATGTCCTTTCTTCCCGTTTTCCCAGCCCACTCCTTACCTCCACTTCCCACAGGGCTTTGGAACTGGTGGCAGATGTGGCCGACTGCCGGCCGGTGGTCCTCAGAAAGACATGCTGCTTCTTCCTGTGCTCGTCACAGGTGAGAAACTTCTCTTGTTCGGCATGGAACAGCCTCACCACGTCCCCCTAAAAGTCCACACGAGAAGGAGTGAGAATCAGCATACTTCAGGGGTGCACCCGCGTCAAGGTTTACAGCAGCACAATCCACGATTGCTGAGTGAAGGAAGCAGCCCGGGAGCCCAACCGCAGGTGCATGGACCCAGAAAATGTGGTGTGTATACACAATGGAGTCTGACTCAGCCAGAGGAAGAATGAAATCATGGCCTCTGCTGCTAAGTGGATGGAACTGGAGAACACCATGCCAAGTGAAGTAAGCCAGACTCGGAACACCAAGGGTCCAGTGTTTTCTCTCATGTGTGGAAGCTAGAGCAAAATGAAGGGCCAACTTGGGGTGGGGGTTGGAAATCATGAAGATACAGGGAAGATCAGTGGAGTGGAAGGAGGAGATGGAGAAAGGAGGAGGGATGGGAAGGGAAGGAAATGTAGAATGAATTCAACAAAATGATGCTTTGTGCATTCATAAATATACCAGTGAGTTCAGCCTTTATATATACCTATAAAGCGCCAATCAAAAATACATAACGAGAGACTATGATGTGGCTCAATGGTAGAGCGCTTGTCTAGCACGCATGAGGCACTGGGTTTGATCCACAGCACCATGTTAAAAAAAATAAAGGTATTGTGTCCGGCTACAACTAAAAAATGAAAATTAAAAAAATACAGACATGAACAGGTGAAAGGACGACCAGTAGGGTAGAGGAAGGTGAATAGGGGAGGGTGGAGAGGAGGGAAAGGGTGGCCACTGGAGACTGAAATGAAGCAAATCAAATTCCATGCACGTGTGATTTTTGTCAAAATGGACTCAAATACTATGTATAACTACCATGCACTAATAAAGGGAAAAAAAATAATTAAGGAAAAATGAGTTTAAAAAGAAAACAACACTGCTACCCCAAGGAAAACCAAGTATGAAAAGCTGCCACACCCACAAAGCAGCAAACTTACCCCCTTTACTTATTTTTTTAAGTAAGAACATTTCACTTCATTGAATCATGACCTCTGGGTACCCTGCTGAAAACGTCCTTGTGAGGACATAGGAAGCATCCTGTGTCGTAGTCAGTCACGCTGTCTGGCCCAAAGAGGGGTCTGGCCTTTCTCCTTGGCTCAGGGAAAACTTACCCCCTTTAAAATATCATCTTTGTTATCGCTCCATTTCATGAAAAGGACTATTTTCCAGCTTGTGTTGCAGTTGACGGAATTGACCTGGAAACACATCAGTTAAGTGTCCACACATGCCTCACCACAACTGTGTCACGCAGCCCTGACGTTCCAGGATCAAGGATGGGCCTCAGCCCCAAACCCCCAAAGACCTAACCACACTGAGAACCCAGCACCGGCAGAGTCAACTGGCCAGTGAGAAGTCCTTCATCATGAATGGCTCCTCCGCACCCCTCCCTATGCATGTTCTAGATATGACCAAAGGAAGCAAAGCTTCCCTACCCCTTCGGGAATGATATTTCCCTTTTCTTCCAAGTCTTTTGTTCTGTAGCCAAAAAAAGTAAAGGCCAAATGAAAACAAGGACTGATAAAAGAATGAGCTACAAAGGCAAGAAATAAATCGTGTATATAGATGAAAATGTTAATGAGGAGCAGTACCCGCAAGTGCCATTATTTGTGCACTATATATACACCAGGCACTCAGCTGAGTACTAACACTGTGTCATTTAATGCTCAGCAACAGCCTAAAGAACAGGGACAACAACCACACCCATTTCAGAGATGAAGAAACCTAAGCAGAGCGAGATGAGGTGACTAATATGCAATGCCAGAGCCAGGGAATGACAGACTTGAGGTTTGAATCCCTATCTGTCCCACCCTAGAGTCTGGGTCCTTAGCCATTAAACAAGTACTCATGTCACCAACTAGTAACCGTCCTGTGTCCTATAATGGTCGATTTAGAGGCTAAGCAGATATACTGCAAAGGCAAGATGATCATAACGACCCTTCTTAGGAACTAGAAGGCGGCATCCCCTCTTGAGAGAAGCAATTAGAAAAGATGTCCCTGTGGTCAGGAGGAAAAAATTGGCAAAAGCAGCCCTCTTGGGCTGAGCCAATGAGCACACGATGCTTCTCTGAAGCAAGTCTGAGGGCTGGGGGTGGGACCCTGCCTACTGCAGAGAAGTCACAACCTCTTGTGGCAGCTCTGACTCCAGGTCTCAGGCTCTTCACCTGCAGTACGGGCACAGTGCTTCAAGTGACTGCTGAAGTCACTTTCAGCATGCACAAGCTCTGGTCCCGGGAAGGCCTGCTGCTGCCCACCAGCCGTGGCTCCGTGTTCCTTACCTCATTGCAGCCTGGGTTATCCACCAGTTGATGGCTGCTGGCATGCAGGGGCTGGCCAGCATTGACGGGGTTCAGGACAACTTTGTCACCTATGACCACCTGGAAAGGAAGGAACAACAGCTTTTCATCAGACAGATCAGCACTGAAGACTGAGGCTGGGCAGTTCTGGGAGTGGCCAGAGAAGCAGCTTTAAAGCCTGACCCTATGCAGGAGGGGGGTGGGGCAGGAGGGGTCAAGTGAAGAGCCTGAGACCTGGAGTCAGAGCTGCCACAAGAGGTTGTGACGTCTCTGCAGTGGGCAGGGTCCCACCCCCAGAGGTTAAGGCTAAATTTTGGTACATGACTGTCAATAATTAAACAGTAATATCTTCCAAGTCAGCCCATGGCAGTAAGAAAAACCTCATATCACCCTTCTATTCACTTAAGTTATGTATGTAAATAAGTGCTGAATTAAATTTTAGGAAAGGTGGGATACTGAGTTAAGTGTTTTTCTTTGAAAACAAAAAAGCTATGGTTATGTGTTTCTAAAGCAATGACCTTCATATTGGTGACTGCAAAAGACATGAAGAAACAGATTTCCTATTATGACTCATTCATATATACAGCAACACACTCGTGTGTGTGTGTGTGTGTGCGTGTGTGTGTAGCAAAAGTTATCCCTGAAACAATATTTACCTCCATGTGTAACACACTCCAGTATTTTCTGTTCTACCCTACTTTGTAAAGTAATTGTTACAAGCCACTAAATTGATCCTTAGGAATAGGTTATTACCTGCTGTATGAGAAGAACTGATCTAAAAGTATAACTACTCAAGTCATCTTCTCAACTAAGTCACCCCTAAACGGATTAAAGGATAGGAAAGCACAGGATTTTCTGAAAATGAAATTCAGAACAAGGCACATTTGTTTTTTATTATGGGGGTGGAAGAAAAAGGAGCGGAGGAGATGATTTCCTTAGACTTAAAGCCCATCTATTTTTGGTTTGATACTTTTGGGGGGCATGTATTACTAAATTTTCTCTAACTCCAGAAGAATAAACAATCATTCAATAAATCCATGACTCCTGGTGAAACCTAGATTATTTTTTCTCTCCTCTTCTCAGTTTAATATCCATTGTACACCAACTGTGAGGAGATGGTTTGTTCCATCTTATATAACACACACACACACACACACACACACACACACACACACACACACACTTAAACTGCTTAGAGCTTATACGCTGAAATGGCACTATTAAAAAAATGTTGAAACCTAGTTTTAGATTAAGGCTAGTTGAGTATTTTGAGAATACTTCATGCTGTTTAAGGCACAAATTTCTTTTTAGCAAAAACGCGACTATTTTAGAAACTTAACAAGGTCAAGAACACAGCTGATAGCTTTCAAACATACTCACTGTTAAGTCTGTGCCCACATAATGACTCACTAATTGAGCTAACAAATATTGGGACTGTTCTAAGCAGCCCTGAAAAAGAATTCCTGTGGCTTTCTATTCTGCAAAGCCTCAGGACAGGGGCCAGCTGAGGACCAACCAAAGGAGTCGAAGCACCTGGCAGCCAACCCACACGGAAACCTCAAGTCCACTCTCCTTCCCTGACGCCATTTCTTTTCCATGCTCCCTCCTTTCCTAGGTCTGTTTCCAAAACAGACATTTCCATCCCGCTGAGGGATCCGCAATGACAGGACCCTCCCCAGACGTCAGCATGGGATGGCTGTGTTCATGGCAAAACGACTGAGGTAACGCACTGTTCCGAGGAGTTCCAGAGGCCAGGGTGGGAAAACATAACGACCGTATTTAGGTCACATTCTCTCCACACGTCCTTGTTTCCCAAACACTGGTTTCCATAGTGATTCCCTTCTCTGGATCCAACCTTAGCCTTCCCCTGGTTGGGTCTCGCACGCAGGCATGGCGGGCGGCTCGGCTTCCGGGCCGGGCCGGGGAGGCGCGCTACTTACGCTGTCTCCGATGGACCGCAGCTTGTAGAACGGCTGGATGTAAAACCAGGACCCTTCGTTTCCAGCTTCGTCCAGCGTCACCCTCATGGCGTTCTTCTCCAGCAGGGCCGGGAGCCTCTTGTTCACGGTGAGGTATTTGTTACTTTTCAAATGCAGGAGCTAAAAAACCCAACAGGAGAAAAACCAGGAATGTCGGCCCGTCTCCTCATGTCCTACCGTTTCTCTCTCGGACACAGAAAATACCTATCAGACGTTCGTCCAACCGCTGAGCTGCCTGTGAAGCAGAAGACTCACAAAGTGCCTAAGGCTGGGGATAATGAGAAAGGAAGGAGCAGGAGCAGAATAGAGGGCAAAATAGAAGAAGAAAAGCATTATTTTCCTTTCTCAGCATAGCCTTGGACCATATGGATACGGCTCAGGCCGACTACTGTCACCTGCCAGCTGCAGAGGGGAGCAGCCTTACCCTGTGCAAGGGACTAATGAACTGTAGTCTGAGCACGCCCCGACACCAAGGCGGAGCTGAGCAGGACAGTCGTGAGCACAGGCAGCAGTTTTATTTAAACTAGGGAACTGTCACTTCACATGGAAGAACATGGTAGCTTGGATTTCTACCTTGAAGGCTCCGGCACTTGAGTCTTGGGTGACGGCTAATGAAGGGGATGGAAAGACGGGAGACTTGGTGGGAAACAGCTCGCCTGGAAGCTGGTCTAGACCAGGAAGAGCTGACCAAGGCTTCCCAGGTCGTGAGTCAAGAGAAACAATGGAGGGGCTCGGGAAGGACTGCCTGGTCCCTAAAGAAATGGCAGGACCTGCCTGGAATTCCAGTGCCAACCCCAAGACCCCTGTTGGCCTGCTCACAGAAACCACTGCTAGAGCGCTCTCCAGAGGTCCCCAGATATTCTAACAAGGTTGGCAAGGGTGGCTGAGAAACCTGTCTGAGCCCCAGACACCCTCTGGCCGAGATAAACACAGGAAGGCGAGGTCCTGTCAAATCCTCACTGCTCGGGTGAGTGGCCTCTGATCCTCCACGCAGAGGACAAGCCAGCAGCACCAGAGGTGGCTCCCAGAGGCAGGCTTGGGGGCAGTAATAAAAATGATTAGGCACTAAGTCTCAGGCTCACTCTCTGACAGGTTCCTGTCAACCACCTGAGGAAGCAGATACCATTACCGTTTCCATTTTGCTGGTGTGAAAGCTGAGACATAGCAAGATTTCTTGCCCCAAATCTTAGAGTAAGTCCCAGAACCTGGACTGAAATGCACTGAGGAGTTTGTGCGCTTGGCCCAATGCCTCTCTCATTCTCGGTTCAAGCCACATTCTCCAGTCTAACCAAACCAGGAGTCCTGTGCCGAGAGTCGCAGGACACAGGCATGGCGCAGCGAGACAGCCGATGTTGGCCCCTTGTGTCCACTCTCATCAGCTGGAACTTGACAAGGAGTGGAACCAACAGGATTTCATCTCCAACCACGTTTTGGGAGCTACTTTCACTCTTCCGGAAAGCCTCATCTCAATACCCCATTTAACCATGACAGGTTGCTTTTAAGTTTGGGTATTATTTTTAACTACTTTTCTCATCCTCCTGATTAGCACTCTTAGCAATAAGAATGGGAAGGAATTGCTTTGTAACTAGGAAGGTTCAGGCTAAGCAAAATCTTTAGAAAAGGGAAATAATGAAGAAAACGTAATGTGCTAGGTATTCAAAAACTGGTAACTACTATCCTTTGTGCCTGGGTCAAAATGGTCTGCTCACTGGACAGATGGAGAAGGTCCCTAGGCACTGCGCCTCCTCATACTCTCTTCTGCAAGACTGGGATCCACTGAGTTGGACTTTCTAGGCAAGACCTGCAGAAGCCATTTCCTGGGTTGTGTTTTACCCCCACGACAAACTGAAAAGCATAGATAAGCCAAGTAAAGCTTGCGACCTGTAAGATTTAGGAACCATCAAATATCTTTCATTAATGTAAAGTGCATCAAAATGTAAATGCTTCTGATTTTTAAAAACTGGGAGGTACACAATTGCTCTTATTATTTCTGGCAAACGGCTCTAGAACAAAAGATAGAGGTTACAGGGAAGCTAATTTCCACCAGAGAAGAAGAACTTTGAAGCTACTGCAAGTTCAGCAACACTGTGACAGGCTTCTTTGTAGGTAGGAAGGCTCCCATTTGAAATATCGGGGCTGATCTTAAATCATCAGGTGGAGGTAGACAAAGCGGATTCTCAGATGGAGAGAGGGCCAGCTAGAAAGCCCACGAGTCCATCACTTATAATCAACACCAGACTCTTGCAACACACTGGCTGTCTCCATGGAGTCCTCCAGCAAAGACGCCCAAATTCTGTTCCATGTGTTTACATCGTCCTTCGGCACGCTTCAGCTCCAGAAGAGAAGAGCAGCCTTGACCTACCTGGATCACGTTGCCATACTGGATCACGGTCCCCAGCAGCTTCCTGTTTTCTGTCTCATTTTGCTTCTTTTCCAAGTCTGCAGCATGCTGCGCATGGAGAAGGAAGATGGTCAGGAAGAGGCATCCGTGGGTTCTACTCCCCAGCAACCATGCCACACCAAAGCCAAGTAGCACAGGAACCACAGAGACAACCCCTCCGTGTGCCCCAAGACCGTGAGAAACCACGCCTCTGCTTCCTTGGCCTCTTTGACTTCTTTAAAATGAGCTTTGTCTCTACGGAATTCATGGCCATTTGCTTAGGGAGAGACTTCTTGAAAGTCTGTGAATTTTTAAAAGAAAAGAGAGTGAGAGGAACCGAGCTTTGGAGTACCCTTTTATGATCTGCAAAAGTCCTCTTTAAAGCTCTGGAGTGAAATAAAAGTGGATTTAAATGCTTGTTTGGGGTGGCTTGTGGTTTGGTGACCTTGAGTTTGTTATTTGACATCTGTGAGCCTGTTTCCTTTTCCTTAAAATTAGGATAAATATGGTACCTATGCCACACATTGCAGGGTGCCTGGTCACCGTAGCACATGTGGACAGCTAGTTAGTACTGCCAGATATTAATTATAATCCAACCAACTTACATAGTAGTTTTTTGAGGGGAGCTCATTATTGCAATTTACCAAAAAAAAAAAAAAAAAAAAAAAAAAAGAAGTCACCGGGGTGTAGTAGTTTAGTAAAATGTAGACTTGTTATCTACAAGGTTCAGAATTTGAGCCTTAGCAGAGAGAGAGAGAAAGAGAGAGAGAGAGAAAGAGAGAGAGAGAGAGAGAGAGAGGAAGAGAGAGAGAGAGAACAGGAAACGAGAGAAGAGGAGAGAAAAAGAAAAGAGAGAGGCTAAGCAGTGTGGTCAACAGCACACAGAGTGGGTATGTTAAACTGTTTTCTCTACTGAGGACACTAGAAATTTTGCTAGATTATTTTTAAAATCACCCATTTATTAAGTGGCTGAGTTAATCCTCAAATTCACAACTGGGTTAATTCCAAATCCGTGCAGTTACAGTGAGGCCAGGAGACATGACCAGTCCCACTCTGGCAGGCAAGGAAATGGGTTCAGGCTGAAGAGAAGGTTCTAGAACAGGCTGACAGGAACTCCACCTGCACAGTTGTCTTTCACTCACTTTCCTGTGCCACTCTGGGTGGTCATGTTACAGTGATGCTGAAGGAGAACTAGTTAGGTCGCAGGCCGTCAGTACTCGGCAGTTTCCACCCCTGACCCCGAGGCCTGAACTGAATGAGAGAGAAGTCAAGTACCAGGACGGACGTTCAGGAGGGACTGCATGGAAGGAAACCCTGACAACGACAGTGCTTCCGGAACCTTCCAAACACTCTCCTTTCCTGGGTGCTGCAGAGGCCAAGGGGTCCCCTCTTCCAGGAAGACTGTCTTCGTTTTCATGGGGCCCTTCTGGACTTGGCCGTGGGTTCCCCTGTGCCAACTCTGTCCTCTTGCCCTGGCCACTTAATCTCACACAACCTCACTCAGTTTTGTCATCTGTATTCGGGACCACGCTAGCCTTTCCGAGACGGTGCACGCCAGGCACATTATAGGCATTTGGTAATAATTTTATTCATATACTTTTTTTGGCAGTGCTGGGTGGGGATAGAACCCAGGACCTCACACGAGTTGGGCAAATGCTCTACCACTGAGCTCCCCCCATCCCCGTCAATGATTTTAACTACTATTATGATGCACAAATTTCTAAAAGTAAGAATGTTCTGATGATTGAAATTCTGAAAGGCGACCCAAGTCGGCTGGGTCAAGAATCTCTCCATTCCCTTGAATTCAGCATCTGCTCCAGCTCTACCTGAGGGGGAGGTGTTTTTAGAAAGGCACAGCTTTTGAGAAAAGCGGTGGGTCAGGAAGCCATCCAGACCCCAAATAGAACTGGACACCAGGAAGGGAAGGATCTGCCCACATGTGTGCGGGGCACTGCGAATCAACCACATCTGCATCTGCTCTGAAAATGGCGGTCCCTTTAGAGTCCTCCCTTCTCCTTTATGGAATTAGTTACCCGTGTTCAATCCTCTTACACCAGGAGGAAAGCCAGCGGGTTCAAGACAGGTCCAGAAATAACACCAGTGCAGGCAACGTGGCAACCCCAGCATCCGCACTGCCCTGGGCAGGTTGTGCCCTCTCTCCTTCCCTCCGGGATCCTGCTCCCTTAACCGTGCCCCATCTCTGCTTCTCCCTATTTTCCTGCCTGGGCTTCATTCCTTCCAGAGAGCTCCACAATACCCACAGATGCTAAAGTCGTTTTCCAAACAAAACACTGGACTGGATCCATTTGGAATGGAAGTTTATACTGTACACAGAGTGATCTGTTCTTTCTGCCGAGGAGTTCTCAGCTAACACTGACTGGAAACTCAAGCGGGAGAGGAAAAGTCAAAGGAAGGGGGAAAAAATAATCAATGGAATCAGTAAAATTAAACCTAACAGTTTTTAAAAAGCAAATATGATCTTCTTTCTTCCATCACACTGGAAGGGCTCTTAACCACTGAGCCACGTCCCCAGCCCTTTTTATGCTTATTTTAAAACAGGGTCTCTCTAAGTTGCTCAGAGCCTCACTAAGTCGCTGAGGCTGGTCTTGAACTTGTGATCTTCCCGCCTCGGCCTTCTCAGTTGCTGGGATTACAGGTATATATCAACCATTGCATTCAGCTAGAGAATCCTTAAGTAGCATATCTTGGACTCAAATTACCTAAGGGGCAAAATTCTGTGGACATTCCCCTTACTCTCAAGAATTTCCAAAGGTCTCAGTTTAATCTAGAATATGAAGTTCCTATTAGAAGAGGTATAAAAGTAGCAACTCATTGGACACTGGCATAACTAAAAAGATATGTCAAATTAGCCATCAGAAAGGCACCTATTTCATATTAAAGTCCAATTAAATATCAGCAGCTCTGCAGAGCAAGGGCAGATGTCTAAAACACACAGAAGATAAAGTAAACAGAAAAATCACACAAAATCGGACAATCAGGACTATGCTAAGAACCTCTCTTCAGTGAAGATATTCTGGAATACCGCATCTAAACTTCAGTTAAGGATCTCTGTTACACTAAGAGTTGAGACCCTTTTCATCTCTATTAACGACTTTAGGGATAACTGGGCCTACGCATCACTACTGAAGAAACACTAAACGCATTCAACGTATGGGCCATTCTAAGAATTCACTTTTCCCAGCTCTTTGTTTAGGAAGAAAGTCTGCAAATCTCCTTTCACTGAACACACCCTTCGTGGGTGAAGGTTGGTTCTTTGGCAGGAAGGGGATCGTGGTAGTTACAGCCACAAGCGTATTCCACGTTCTGGCCCACGCTGTAACACAAAGAATCGACAACACCCTTCGGAAGGAGGATCCAGCAGCGCTGACCTATGAGCCCTTCAGTGGGTCTCTGGCCACCAATTCCATTTCTAGGACTTTCTCCAGTTTACATAACCTGGTGTGGGCATGACTTTTTTTTTTTTTTTTTTTTTTTCCCAAAATGGTAAAAATTATCAGGATCCTGAATGTCCCTTCATACCTCATCACAGGGACTAGTTATCCCAAACTATCATCTGGCCACACAATGGAGTAATTGTGCAGCTATTAAAAATAAGGATATAACCAGCTCTGGTAGCACACACCTGTAATCCCAGCTACTGAGGCAAGAGGATCACACATTGAAGGCCAGCTTGGGTGACACAGGGAGACCCTGTCTCAAAAGTGAATTAAATTAATAGATAGATAGCTGGCAGTGCAGTCCAGGGGTAAAGCACTTGCCTAGCATGTGTGAGACCCTGGATTCCATCCCCAACACTGAAAAAGAAGAAGAAAAAAAAACAGATCTAGGTTCCTGTTTATCCATGTCACAGTGAAAGAAACAAGTTAAAGGAGAGAAAAAAAGTATGTTTCCATTGACAATAAAAAATAAATAAATAAATAAACCAAAAAAAAAAAAAAAAAAACTCCCTGTGGGCAAGCAGAGCATATACCAAAATAAAAATCAAGGTGATAACAGGTGAGCAAGTTTTTTGGGATTTCTTCTTCTTTTTTTTTTTTTTTTTTTTTCTGGCACTGGGGATTGAACCCAAGGGCACTTAACCACTAAGCCACATCCCTAGCCCTTTTTAATTTAATTTTACTTTTTAATTTTGAGGCAGGGTTTCAATAAGTTGCTTAGGGTCTCGCTAAGTTTGACGCTGGCTTTGAACTTGCAATCCTCCTGCCTCAGCCTCCTGAGCTGCTGGGATGCCAGGCATGTGCCACTGTGCCCGGACAAGGGGTGAGATGTATGGATCCTATCAATCAAACTTCTCCTTCCTTCTCCTACGCACACCTACCTTGCAGTTCTTTTTCTATAGTATTCCTGTGTGTAAATTCTAAAAGCACCTTGGTTGTCTGTGGCGAGCAGCCTGGATGTTTTTTAACCTTTTCATTCTTTAAAAATCCTGACAATGGAATCCTGTGACTCCCCTCCTTTCACACGGGTGGGGGGCTGTTTCTCACGTGGAAGGAAGAGAACAGTCCACGCTGGGGTTTCTGCCACATGATCCCCTACTGACCTTGCTGTGTTCCCTAAACAACATCAAGCTCAACCCCCTCAGAGTCACCTGCTATATTTTATTTCAGAAACTCAGAAACCATTAGTGAATTATTACAGAGAGGTCACTGGAGCGGTGAGGAAAGGTTACTTAAGGTCAGTGAGCGCTGAGTCACGTCACGTGACACTGAATCCAGGCTCCCCAAAATAAACAACCTGTGACCCAGGCTTTGAAAGACAGTGAAGACCTGTCCCTCCTCTGGTTCCTCCTGACTATGAAAGCTTCGGCTTCCTTTAAGTGATCGTTTCTCATACTCCAAACAACCTAGGTGCTGTTCCTGGGGACCGGTGGACGGCTTTAGGAAGCAGGAGAGAGGCCTTCAGAAGGAAGGAGGGGACGCAAGGGGGAGGGAAGCTCACAAGAGCCTTTTGGAAAATTCTAACCCAAAGCCTCAAAAATCCAGTTCTTCCTGTAGAAGGAGCAAACGCCGTGACCGGCCACTAGATGTCATTCTCCTTCAAAGGGCTGTTGGCGTTGCTTATCCTGGTCAAAAGGAAGTCAAGTGGTCTAGACGACCAATTCCTTAAATGGCATTAATTTAAAATAATCTGACCTCTGACAGGGGACTGCACAGCCGTCGACAAAAATAAAAATGAAGACCCAAGGCAAGTGGCTGCCCGAAGCACAGCCTTTTATCGACTGTCGTGAAACACACAGATGACTTTCAGACAAGGGGTGGGGGAGCTGCAGAGAAGCAGGAAAATAGGGCCGACACAGAGTCCAGCACAAATCAACACGCAGCAAGGGCCTGGAAAAGCCACCTGGGCCATCCTGAATGGGGGAAGGATAAGGTCTCCTCTGACATTTTAAGATACAAACAGCACAGAAGGTCGTTCACTCTCTTCCTCTCTCATAAGGAATTCAAAGTTCCCGATCACCTGAAGGACTGTTTTTCTTTTTTTTCCTCCCCCCACCTGTACTGTTTATTCCATTTGCAGGAAAGGAGCATCAGAAGGAACTGCTAATTCACACAACCTCAAGGTCACAGCAGGGGCTCGGGCTCCATGGTGGGGCACTTGCCTAGCACGGGTGAGGCACTGTGTTTGATCCTTGGGCCACATGAAAATAAATAGATGCAATCAAGGTATTATGTCCATGTAGAACTAAAAAATACATTAAAAAGAAAAGCTCACAGGTGGCAAATGGGGCTCCACTGTCACATCCGGCCTGGGCCATTTGGGGTTGGTGTCAAGGGCACATTTTCAGCTCTAACTGAATCCGCTGCCAAGGCATCTTTAAAATTGAGGTCCTACATGTAAAAGCATGGATTTCTATCTTCTCCTGAGAAAGCGGGAGGCATTGTGTGGCCTCCGGTCACCGCCCCGCAGGGAGGGAGAGCGGCCCCTCCAGACCCGCGACAGGCGCCCACCGTGGGCAACACTGCACCCAACCCCTTCATCCCCCGCCAGCTTCCTGCTTGGCCAGAGCAACATGAGTGTGCATCCCCTGCTGTAAAAAGCGTAGGAGAAGAAAGAGTTTGAGGTGTACTAACAAGATCTCATGGAACAGAACGATCTTTACAGCAGAGAAGCAAAAGCTAAAGACCCACAGACCTTCTAGAAAGACAACCCCCTGCACCGGGCAGCTCTCTCCCGGGTGACATGCAGAAGGACCGAGCACCCTTCCCTACCCATTCAACTCCAGGCCGCCTTCCCAGCATAGACTGCAGGCGGATTCTGCACGGGCACAAGGACGGAAGAGAAGGATACTGCTGCGACTCGGAGGACAGAAGCCAGGCAAGCGGCACACCATCAGAGGCCAGCCTGCTCAGACTGTAACGAGGAACCGTCACTCAGGCCGTGTAAGTCCACGGCTGGCTGACATTCCGTAAGTTAAGAGGTATCTGTAACTGTCTTCACCCAGCACCTCACTCCATTTTTCGTATACACACAAAGCACAGAGTGTTGTGTGGTCTGATTAGCACCATTAACAGATTTTTCCAGAAGGGCGAGTACCGTCGGGTGAAGGGGAGAGTTGACTTTGCCTTCTTCACGGTATTTCCAAGAGCTGCTGGCCCCCTTGGAAAACTGCAACACAGGTAACGCGCTTTTGCGTGACTGGGACTGTGCGCCTGCAGCAGGCACGGTCTTCAGCTGTCTCGTTCATGGGGTTCATAGAAACGGGTGTGCGGACTGATTCCCTTGAGTCTTCTAGAATCTTCCTGAGTATTTAGAATGCACCGTTTTGTTTGTTTTGTTTACATTTTAGTTTAATTGTAGACACAATACCTTTCTTTGATTTATGTGGTGTTGAGGATTGAACCCAGTGCCTCACAGCGTGTGAGGCAAGTGCTCTACAACTGAGCCAACAACCCCAGTCCTAAGGATGTGAATTTTATGCAATCTTTCTTTTCCTTTTACTTCTTCTTTGTAATTCATGTTAATTAAGAACTGCATCACATATTCGTGAAGCCACATGTTTGCCGTGACTAGGGAGCAATGGGCGTGTGGAAATTAAGTCCACAGAATACCATCACCGCTGTGATGACGAGGACGTTCTTGAAGCGTTCAGAGGCAGTCTCCAGCCTCCCGGCTTCACCCCCTGGTTTCTTCTTCCCTCCACTCCCCCGCCATGTGTGCCTCAGGCTCAGGTTTATGTGGTGTCCCTTCCCTCTCCTCCAGGAGGGCCCTCCCTGACCACTGAGCCACGTCTCCGCATCCAGCAAAGCCAGATTGTGGACCCCTCTCTGTGTGCTTCCCCTCCCTGGGCCGGTCTGGCCCTAATGTGGTCTTTGTCACACATCATTACCTGTTTTCGTTCGCCCCATTGGGGCTGGGGCTGGAACTCAGGGCCCAGTGCCTGCTCAGCCGCCATGCTGCACCCCCAGAACCACCTCCTTACCCGTTCTCCTCTAATGAGCTCCTAGAGGGCTGAGACTGTCACTGCTCTGTCACCAGCACACAAGCACGGCGCTCATACCACTCAACAACTGTTTCTAAGGTGCTGACTATGTGCAGCAGGACAACAGGAGCTGGAGATGGGACAGTGTGCAAGCGAGATGATGCCCCCAACCTTGCAGAGCTGGTGTTCTAATGAGTGACAGATAATTAAGAAATGACTAAAAATAACTGCGGCCTATGATCAGTGCTGGGAATGGTATAACAGGGAGGAAAAGAGGCAGGCCAGATCTTAGACGGTGTGTGTGCAGGGGGCTTGCCAAGATGGCATGCACACTGAGACAGGAAGGATGCAAGGTCCCCGCTCAAGAGGAGCCAGGAGAAGCACACTCCAATCAGGACACACCGCGGGTGCAAAGGTCAAGAGAGCCAGTACCATCCCCGGGTGCTCAAAACAAACAAGAGTGAAATGAAATGACTAAATCTGGTCTGTCAGCAACTTAGCAGGCCTTAAGCAACTTAGTCAAGACTGTGTCTCAAAATAAAAAATAAAAAGGGCTGAGCATGTGGCTCAGTGGTTAGTGTCCTGGTTCAATATCCAGTACCAAATCAATCAATCAATCAAGCAATCAATCAATTGATCAATCAGTCTAGTCTGGCTGGAAGGCAGTTCAGAAGCTTTGGAGGGACAAGCAGGGTCTGGACACGTGGTCTTGCAAACCACAAGAAGTCAGCCTCGGAACCCGGCTGTCACCCTGCCTGGAGCTCAGAACCCTGGTGGAGATGGTGGGTGCTGAACGCAGAAGTCACACCGCCCCGCCTTGCCCCTACCTTAACCAACGCAGCTGGCTCGGCCACTGTCAATCAAGTCACAAACAGAGCAGGCTGACCCGCTGGCCCGGGAGGTCCTGGGTGCTCCATGGGCCACTCTAGGTCTTCAGTGATCATCACTGAGCAGTGAGACGCTTCGCCCCCTAGTCACTTAACTATCTGAAGGCCTACTATGCACTACTGTGCATGTAGGCACAAGGAACACACAGCAACAAAAAAATGCCTGCATGCTGGTTACTTTCTGGGGACGGAGGGACCCAGGAAATTGGATCACATTAGGAAGACCCCCCAAGGGACGTGGGGAAAAACACGGCAAGACAAAAAGCAGGAGCTGGGTGGCAATTTCAACACCACTTGCGATGGACGTACGTCAACAACGGCTTCCAGCATCTAGAAGAACTTCCACACAGATGACCTCTGTGTGCGAGGTCTAAAGGAACTGTGTCATCATTTGACAAGAGAAACAGGCTCAGAGAGGTACAGTCACACAGCACCTCAGCTGTGGAGTGAGCACATCACTTATGTGACAAATTGGATAGATACAATGGTAAAAGCCCACGTTGATTAAGCATTTTACTACATGCCAGGCATCATTCCGTGCCCTTTATGTCGCTTTTCATGGAGTCTTTGCGACATCCTCCTGAGGCACACGCTACCGACCATCCTGGTCTACAGGGAAGTAACAGAGCTCAAAGAACTCCAGGACTTGCCCGAGACCACGCTGACGCGCAGCAGAGCCAGGATCCGATTCTCCCTGCCTCCTAGGAGCCTGCTTTCTGAGCATGTGCTGGTAGCCACTTTCCTGCCCAAAGCCACCCCCGAAAGGTGCTGCCTGAGGACAGAGCGGCTCCCAGACATCTCTCGAGGGCAGTGGCCCGTCTCTCCTCTGGGTCCTCTCCCTCGTTACCCTTTAAAGGAGCACAGGAAAGCCAGCAGCTGGAGAGGAGGGTTGAACCAGGTGCCAGTCCTCACGCTCGGACACCACCACCAGCTGTAGCCGCCATCACCCACGGCCCAGGCCCCGCCATAGCCCCCATCCCGTCCCGATACCTACGTGCAGTTTGTTGAGCAACACTGCGTCCGTTGTGCTGTTGGCCCCTGGCTTGGCAGCTTTCCAGAACTGCTTCTGGGCAGAGTAGCGATTCATAGGACACAGCTTGAAGAGGCAATCTGGAAGCAAAGTGACAAAGGGGACCGGTTACCAAGGGGACAGGCACACGACCCAAGGACTCAGGAAGGTATCATCATGGACACCATGCTTAACCGATGCTACACAACCCTGTCGCAAAGCTCGCTCTTACAAAGTGGATTCTCACCACCACAGTGTGGTGGTCACAGATGAAGAAACTGAGGCTCAGCGAGAGGGAGTCCCTTGTCACAGAGCAAGTGGCACACTGGGACTCCGTGTCCAAGTCCAGTACACTTAATACCAACCCCCCCACACACCAGTTATCTCTTTCACTTCTGGGTGGACAAACATAAGGACATAAGGACACTGTAGATGGCAACCCGCCACATATTCACTTACACAAACCCAGTCTCTTTGGTGCCACTGGATTTTAAAGGATGCAATGGAAGCAGCTCCAACTTGGCCTAGGTGGAAGCACCTCCAAGGGCAGTGGTCTAAGCGTCATGGGAAGACAATCCCTGGGCTGCAGAGCAAACACCTCCCCAACCCTGAGACAGCCTGTGCCCTTGACCCTCATTATCAATACCCCGGATGTGCTTCCGCTCGGTGTGCCTGGCTCACTCGACTTTAAACAACGTCTAAGGCAACTACAGCCAACCCTCCAACACGGACGAGTGGCTTCCCAAGACTGCTGTAAAGAAAGCAAAAAAAACATGGCCTGGGGACATAGCTCAGTTGGTAGAGTGCTTGCCTCCAAAGCACAAGGCCCTGGGTTCAAATCCCCAGCACTGCAAAAAAAAAAAAAAAAAAAAAAAAAAAAAAGCAAAACATGGCAGACAGGAGGGGCCCAAGAAACAAGAAAAAGGCAGAACTGATCCCCAGTTCTTCAGACACTCAAAAGGTAAAAGTAATGACGATCTAATCAGATCTGAGATCTAATCAGATCTGAGAAGTCACCCAGAAATTTAAAAATCACCATTTAAGGCACTGTCTTTAATGATGAACCTTATCCTTAAAACGTGTGTGTGCTGAGGTATCAATGGTAATATGGGGCCATCGGTGAACCCCATTCTGCCTCAGTAGTTTCATACTGCATGCAATACATGAGTGCAGTAACACGGATTCGGAGCTTTAAAAATACACTCGTGCACACACAGAGTCGAGGAATATGTTCACCAAAATTTGGGGGTAGAGAAGTTATCAAAAACTTTTTCAGAGGGTTGGGGGCTTAGCCCAGTGGTCCAGCCCACGTTCAGCACGCCTGAGGCTCAGGTTCGATCCCCAGCACAAGACAGAACACAACACAACAAACACAGGTTCAGAAATGATTTCCCGAGGAAACCAATATTTAAAGTCAATGCCTGCCTCCTGAAGAGCTTACGTTTTGATATCCTGGATTTTTGAATGGTAAGTATTTGTAGAGTAAAATTAATAAAACTGAAGCAAATTCTCAGATTTGGAAAAATCATACCTTGAAAATAAGTCAGAACTACCCACAGGAGTTATCTGCTCATTAGGAAAGATTCCCTTCAAAGAGCTGTCACGGGTTAAGACCTAGTTATTGTTCCAGTCAAATAAATTCCTCAAAATCAGAAGAATGCATTTGCTGTCAAGTACACTGACACCAAGGCTTTCCTTCTACCTCAGAAGGCTCCTTCCTCCGGTCAGGATCGTGACCCGTTAACCTCGCACTACAACTCTGCCACATTCTCAACGGTATTCAGGAAGACGGCGGAAGGTCATTTAACTGTGGCAGCAAAGGCACCTTCTCAATGCTATCCTCTCCTTCATCAACTCGGTATTTCTACTGAGTCACAGGCCGTCATGAAATACAGGAACCCTGGATTCATCTTTATCAGAAACCTGATCCATCCACTCAGATGATTTTCACCGCCTATGAAAGACACTGGCTAGGTCTCAGGCAAACAAAGGAATGACAGAAAACCACAGTTTAAAAGGTAGGGCTGCTTCCTCTCCTCTGCCTCTTCTGAAAGCCACAGGTCAGGGTCATTTGCTGTCTTAGGGGCAACTTGACGTCATATGGCATTTTTCTACCAACCTGATGTATATGAACCTGCAGAAAAACCACATACAACCAGGAGACTGCTGACCAGAACTCAATGTCCTATCTTTAACCCAGGGCCCAGGGTGGCATCAAGACTGGACCAGGATATCGTCCTTTAGAAACTAGATGACTCTGTCTCAAAGCATTCAAAATATTTGTCACCAGCCCCATGACGTGACATACAACTTACTTTATGGACCAAATAGGGTTGACGATTTCGATTTTCACCAACAGTAAGACGTGGAGGATACAATGACCTTCCCCCCACTTCTAACATATTCATAGACTGATGGCGAAATGCTATGCATTCCAAAAAAAAATTCATTTAAGTTGACTCAGGGAACAGGCTGGCTGGATCCAGGAGGGCGAAGAGGACATGGACTGAGAAGCACCACTTTCCAACTGTGCATGTCACTCCCAAGCCAAGTCCCTGCTCAACAACGGGTGACAAAACAGGTGCACAACTTCAGGTAACTCCACGGTCGCCTAAGGTGAGCGCGTGATTTAAGGCACCGTCCAATCCAACAAAGCCACTCGCCTGCTTCAGCTTCCGCACCAACTATTTTCCTTGACAACAGAGAGACCTGCATTGGCTGAAGTGTATTTACAACCAACTGTCTATGTAAATATAAGAGATGCTAACATACTAGTAGCAGAACCAAAATTAGCCTTGCTGATTTTGCCCTGTCTTCCCGGTTGCTTAGCAACAGATTCAAAGTGAAAATTAAATTAGGCAATTCAAATGTAATGTTAAGTACCTTCCGAAATTTCTGCAATTCAGCGGCTCCATGATGCCCTTTGCTATTTGGATGGTACGGCTGGGCAAAATTAGAAGTTCGGCTGGGTCCTAATAGTGCACTAGGTAGCAAAAGGCACGAATACAGGAAATCCAGAAGAACACAGAGGATAGCTTTGTGGAGGGAGGGGAACACGCATGTGCATGTGTACAAGCGTGCACACTGTGGTTTGGTTTCATCCCCAAAAAATGCCATAAGGAAATCTCATGTGACAGGTGTTATTTAGGCCTTTGAGGAATAAACTAAACTTAGCTTTCAAGAAACTACTTGAATGCTCTGAAGCTGTAGTGTATGCCACATTCAGTTAGCAGAAAGCACTCAGCGGAACGCAGGGGCCGGGCTGCAACGTCCAAGGGGGCTGCAGGCCATCTGCGGGGTGTGAGTCACATTCTACTACCTAAAGGGAGGATCTGAGTTGCTAAGAGAGGAGTCAGCTATCAAAATAGGGACTTGTGCGGCACGGGAAGAGAGGGTCGGGAGCAGAGGGAGCCACAGGTTGCCTGGAGCACTATGGGGAGGAGGAGAGGGAGGGCAAGGACATAGAACATGAGCAGCGTCCACGAACACAGGAGGCATCCACATCTGAGACATGGACAAAGAATGAAGGCCACCCAGGGCGAGACCTCCATCCCCACACCAGCCTCTCCATCTCTACAACTCTGGACTCCTGAGCCGTGGTTCCTACAGCCAGGATCTCAGGGATTAGGCAGACGGCAGGAATCCAACCAAGGTGCTGAAGTCATGGTCCCTGGGGCTCCTGAAGCAATGGCGGATGGGTCCTCTGGTGCCAGCTCCAGCTCTCAGCTTCCAGGATTCTCTTCACAGATCTGATTTCTGTTTACTATAGTCCCTTGTGTGTGCAGGCTCAGTACTGGGTGCTCACAGTAGAACCCTGAACCTGTCACACCAACTTCTTAAGACAATCCCAGTGAGAGACACACGAGACCAAGAGACGAGCGGAATCAGGGCACGTTCAAAGTTCTATGGAGGCAAGAACGGTCTCTGCAGGCGGTGGGCCCGGGGCGGAGGCAGCCTGCAGGGGCACTAGGAGAGGCATCTCAGGTCGGAATGCAGAGCTGAAGGAGACGCAAGGAGGGGTTCAGCCGAGAGGAAAACCAGGGGGCAAAGCCTTCCAGGCAGACAGAACCAGCAAACGCAAAGGCCCTGAGCTGGGGGGAAAAATCCTGACAATGGTAAAAGAATGAAAATAGGGGCTGGAGAATAATGGGGAAAGCTGTGGTGGCAGAAGCAGGTAGATAAAGCTTCACGCAGGGGTGCCCAGGCCTGCTGGCAAGCCATGTCAGTCACCTCAAGCAGAGGGACGCACTCCAGGGTTCTGAGCAAAGGACGGACTTGCTCTGGCTTATATCTCCAAGGGAGTTTTCTCCTGGTGACGGTGCCCAGCAAGAAAGGGAAGGCTGGGGAGGAGCAGGGTCGGGGGGTGGGGGGGAGGAGCAGGGTCGGGGAGAGGAGCAGAGGTCAATCATTTTATTTTGGCTCTGCTTAGTTTGTAGATGCTTATGAAAACATTCATGCGAGTGAAGAATAGGTCAACCATCCAGGGACAGGCTGAAAAATACAGAACAGCCAGGTACAAAAGGTGCCAGAGGCCAGGCAAAGGTGGTGCACGCCTGTATCCCAAGCAACTCGGGAGGCTAGGTGGGAGGATCGCAAGTTCAAAGCCAGCCTCAGCAATTGAGTGAGGCCATAGATAACTTAGTGAGACCCTGTCTCTAAATTAAAAAAAAAAAAAATTAAAATGGTTGGGTGGGGACTTGGCCCAGTGGTTAAGTGCCCTGGGTTAAATGTCCAGTACTCCCTGCCCACCAAAAAGTCAGGAGGCTGAGGCAGGAGGATCACAAGTTTGAGTGTAGAAATTAAAGAAAAATACAAGAAAATTTCCTGGACCAGAGGAGATGACTCTCCTAGATAAGAGAAAAACAAAACCAAACAAACAAAACAACAACCAACACTCCAGCACAAAGAATAGAAACAGACCCAAATATGATTGTTGAATTTCAAACTAATGGGGACAAGGAGAAGATCCTCAAGGCTTCCAGCAGAAAAAAAGGCTCAAACAATAGCCCAGGAATAAGGACACCATCTGACATCTTGTGCCAACCCCAGAACTCAAATGTGGTACAGCAGTGCCTTTTAAGCAGTTGACCAAGTTAAGTCTCCACTCAGAATTCTGAGCTGTGTAAACTGGTGACCAGGCACGAGAACAGACGCAGTCAGGGTCTGCCAGTCAGGAGAAGCAGCGGAGAGGCTGCACGCCATCAAAACGTGGAGAGGACCACTTCATCACCAACCAAAAGAGGTCCGCCCCTAAGCCCTAGCTCCTGCTCTGTGGCAGAGATAGGAGGCTAAGTTATGGTCACCCATGTCGCAAACAGATAACTTGAGGGAAGTCCCCATGATCATAGCTGGGCAAGGGCCTCTCAACGCCACAAAACCTGCAGCGGAGAGAAAGGTACCAGGGACAAAAGGACTATGGCGAGGATGGGAGGGGCAAGTCCATGGATCCAGCGCCACATGGAAAACATACTGAGGCTTTCGGAGAGAAGACAGCAAACGCTGCAGACGAGTTATGCACAGAAAAGAAATAAGATGATTATTCACGTCCAGGGGGAGAGCTGCCTATTACAATCCTGTGCTCAGTGGTGAACTGTATGTACACAGTCCATATGACTGAGCATTAGCAAAAAAATTAAAAAAAAAGTGAGGGCGAAGAGACAGAAGCATCATAAAGCCAACCTTATCTGTAACAAATAGAAAATGACAAGCGGTGTTTCACATAGATTAATCTACAGACGTTGAGGAACACACCTCATCTAGAAACACAGAGGCAAATGCCCAGAAGGAAGGTTAAAATATTGGAAGCACAGATCCTGGGAAGTGGGAAGGGGTGAGGTGTTGGGCACCGGGCCTGTTACTTTTATTCTGTATATTGCCAATTTTTTTACCTTTTGGGGGGGGTGACTCATTTTACATAAAATCAAACCATTTTAAAGAGGACAATCACCGGCATTTAGGCACCTCTGCAATGCTGTGTGACCATCATCTCCATCAACTTCCCAAACATTTTCAACACCCCAGAACAAACCTGGTACCCATTAACTATACCCCCATTCTCACACATTCAACTTTTTGAAGAATGTGGCATGTATCACATGACAATATTTAAAGTTTTAAACTGCCTTCCGGTACTCCACTGCTATTTGGTTTTTAATGAGCTATTACTTTGTAACTACAGACTGGCAACAAGCCAGATGCTACCTTCTGAATGTTCCTCCTACAAAACTCAGGAGAACTGACAATGGAGTGGCCTTGAGACGTGGGGCCCTTGGAAGGCAATAGGCCATGCAGCTTCATCCCCCAGGGTGGATTTAAAGCTAAATAAAAAGGGTTGGGATGTGAGCTCTTGCTCATGGACAGTCCTGCCATGTGGGGAATAGTGCTCCTTCCCTTGTGGGGGCCACGCTCAAGGCACCATCTTGGTAGCAAAGGTCAAATCCTCACCAGACACCAGCTAGCCAGTGTCTTCATTTTTAGACTTCTAGTCTCCAGAACTGTCGGCTAATAACCTTCTGTACATTATAAAACTACCCAGTCTGTGACATTGTGCTACAGCAGCACAAGTGGACCAAGATACAAGTCTCAGCACAGAGAAGACTTTCAGACTGTTGATGGGTGCACAGACGTGGGGCAGTCACAGTGGAGGGGCAAGATGGTGTGAGTCAGAGTAAGAACACATATTGCCTATAACGTTCACCGGCAATTCTGCTACGGGGCGCACATTCCAAAGAAATTCCTTCCACCTGCCTCAGGCTCACTGCCGCATGTAGGAGCACAGAGTAGGGAAGAGAGCAACCAGGAGGCCAGGCCACCACGTGACACCTGTCCTCACACAGCGTCCATGATGACCCATCACAGGACCCCACAGGACACATAAAAGTGCAGCTGGGCATCCATCCAGCTTCGGCCACGCCGCTGTCCATCCTCAGGAACCAGTCCCTTCTCCCACCACCCCTGTCTTCTCTACAGAATTCCGACTCTCAAACGTCACGTGACTGAAGAGGAGTCACAGGGGCTCAGCGGGGGAGCGCTTGCCAGCATGGGTGAGGCACTGGGTTGGATCCTCAGCGACACATGAAAACAAAAATAAAGGTATTGTGTCCCCCTACAACTAAAAAGTATATATTTAAAAAACAGATAACAAGAAAGAAAAGGTATCGTGTCCATCTACAACTAAAAACACTTTTTTAAAAAGAAAACAAGCTGGCCACTGTTTAAAAAATTCCTCAGCACATGTAAGTGCAGTTTTATATAAGAAGAGATCAAAGGAAATGTAAATATACCATTAAAATAATATAAACAATGTATTTTATATAAAATGTATAAACATGACTGTCTTGGTTATAAATTTTGGTTGTAAATTCATACATTATATATTATGCATAATATATAATTATATACATAATTCATATATTACATATGCATAATTATGTATAAATGTACAGAATATGTATCTTTTATATATAATTTATATTTAACATATTTGTACATTACAGGTATATGTAGTCTATAGTGTAATTTACAAACATATTTTATAAATATACTGTTATATATTTAATATATATTACACTTAATTTGTATGTATACAAATTACATATTACATAATAGATATTGTAATATATTACAAATATGATATACATTATATTGTAATACAAATGTAACATTACACTTGTATATATGCACAAATATACTTAATATATAATAAATGTAATACACGTACATTTATGGTGTATCCTGTGATGTATGAATGTTATACAGTCATACAGTTATACATGACATACTGTATGTGATATACAAATACATAAAAGCTACAAATGTGAAGCATTTCAGTGCTGATCCTTTACAGCTTGCCTTTCTGAAAAGGGTAGAGGTGACAGGATAAAAATCGTGGAAGGACAACATGATTAACATCTAACGTGGAGAAGGGGCGTCACTTCCCAGTCAGGTGATGCTTTACCTCCAAAATAGTGAAAGGGACGTAATGAGACAATCCATACTTAAACCCCGCCCCAACTCACTGTCGCTTGGCTGTCAGTCTCACCAGGACAGGGCTCGCCTGCTTTCTTGGTCCTTCTGTCCCTGGGGCGCTCAGTGCACGGGGGACAACGGATACACGGACCAACGCTCGCTCATGGGAAAGGGGGGTCTGAAATGGCAGCGAGCGCGGGAGAACCCAGCCCTGTGTGGACAGGAGCCCCCACTCCAGGCGCTGTGAGCGGAAGCCCGCCACCTACTGCTGGGTCTCTGGCATCATAGACGGGACAGCAGCTTTTCAAAGTTAAGCGACATTTTCCGATTGGGACTGCTAAGTAAACCTTCCATTACCTTCTGCAAAAAACATAAACATTGTTTTTAAGAGACAAAGGGCGATGCGGTCATCTTTTTCCACTTGAGACGAGCGGATGCTTTCTCTGAATAGAATCCCCCAGCTGACAACACCCGTGGTTATCACCCCCACTAACAGACTGGAAACGTGGGCAGCGACTTCCTGTCCAACCTCCTCTACCTCAGCAACTACATGTGTATTTGCCCATTTGCAAGGACTATGGAACAAACACCAGCTTGAGCCAGTCACTGATCAGCTGGCAAGGCAGTTGCTTCTCTGCTGTAGAAACGGCAGGGGCCGTTGTTCCTTCCAACCAACAGCCTAAACACAGGCACTGCCTACACTGGACAATCCGACTTTCCCCCCTGGCTTCTGTGCCTGCAGAGACAGCTGCAAAGTTCCAGGGCCAGTTAGAGACTGCCTGTGGACACAGGGTGGGGTGACCAGGGACGGTGCAGGGACTGGCATCCAGAGGGCTCAGGGGTCACTGGCAGTGGGGTGGTACCCTCTTCAAAGGGTTCCTAAGCATTTACCTGGCTGTACAGCCACACTGCCCTCAGTGTCTGGGCCTGGCTCCCAGCCTCCCTGCTGATTCTGAGTTACCCAACATTCTATGGTTTCCTTGTGGGCTTCTGTCAGCTGCTACTGTTTGCAACCAAAAATCCTAGGGCAGCCAGATGTGTTGGCACATGCCTATAATCTCGGCAGCTTTGGAGGCTGAGGCAGGAGGATAGCGAGTTCAAAGCCAGCTTCAGCAACTTAATGAGGCCCTGAGCAACCTAGCGAGATCCTGTCTCTAAAAGAAAAAAATACAAAAAAGGGCTGGGGATGTGGCTCAGGGGTTAAGCATCCCTGGGTTCAATCTCAGGTACAAAAAAAATATTAAAATTCCAGGGCAACCTGCAGAGTCATAAAACATATTTGATCATATTTGACTCTGCTGGCAACGGAAATAAACAAAAGCGTTCACCAAGAGAATGCCAAACAATTCAGACAGGGAATCTGTGCATACAGGTTCCAGTCATGACTCTGCCACTCAGGCTGAGAAACCCAGCCCAGGTGACCAGACCTTTCTGTGTCTGTGTGTCTCCCTCTAGACGACAGATCACCCCTTGGAGTTCACAGAGCCCTAAAATCCAACCAAGGATGTGGACGGTCGCATTCCACACCATGTGACAGACCCAGATGTGCAGGTGCTGAGGCGTCGCTGATCTGGAGCTGGAGATGGCTTAAACCAGCTCCGTCGTGTGTCAGTTGTATGGCTTCAGGGAAAATTATTTAACCAAAGTTTTAGTTTCTTGCCCATAAAGGGAATAACCACAACAGCTAACTCACTCATTAACCCAGAAGACTAAATTAACTACTGCACTTAAAGCCCTTCAAACAGACCGCAGCATAGAGGAAACACTCAATAAATACAGCTGCTGGGATGGAACAGGCTAACAAGTGGCAGATTCATGCAGCATTGGGGCGCTGGAAACCACGTGCCACAGGAAACAAAGATGGTCTCACAAGACCTGAATAAATTTTACCAACATTATTTTGAGTGAAAGATGCCAAAGCAAACAGAGTCCGTTGATCCTGAATGAATCTACTTACAGGAGTCTCAAGAACTGGCAAAACTCACTTAGGGCATCCGAGAGCGGTTACCTTTGTTCAGGGACGAGGTGGTAATTTCTGAGTGGCAGGGCTTTCTAGGGAACTGGAAATGTTCTCAGCCTGGGCAAGGGTCGTATGGTACAATATAAGAATATAAAATTCCACCGAGTAACACACCGAAGCTCTGTACATCCACACATATAAATATGCATGCTCGCACACATGCATGAAATACCTCGGTCAAGGAGGCAATGAAATACTTGTCATGTTCTCATGAAAAGAAGGATGATTTTGCTGATAATGAAAAACCAAATTTTCCCTTTGTGGAAAAGGTTACCAGGTTCTGATTTCCATTAGTAGGAAAGCATGCTCTGTTCTGACAGGGCTTGGGGTGGGGGCTCCTTACCTAATCCCTGTGGCCTCCGTCACAGGGCACTGGAGGCACTGGGCCTCTCCTGGCTCAACTGCTAGTGCCCAGAGGGGCTGTGACCGAGGGGGGTTTCTGCAGATTCCCTGTTCTATCCAAATGGCTTTATAACTTTAAAGGCAGTGGCTCAAAAAGGTAACCCCTAATGAAATGATGTCTGATAGCTGCTTCAGAATAATCGGGGGGAAATACAGAAAAATCAACCTGAGCCCAGGCGGGTCACTGTTAAAGGTAAGTGTAAGAACATGCAGAGTCACTACATTACCATCCTCTCCAACCTGCCTGTGGGCTTAAAATTAGGTTTGCATAATAGCACATTTTTTAAAAAATCACCTTTGAAATTTACTTTTGAGTATAATTTCTTTTTTTTTTTTCAAAAACGAAGCAAAAATATTCACTGAGTTTAAAGCTTATTAAAATTTAAAGTTTATTTTTTTCTTTAAATCCTAATTCAACACCAAGGGAGGGAGGGGGAGAGGGGGAAGAGAAAAAGAGGGAGAGAGAACTTAAAAACTAGCGTCTTCTAGAAAAGAGGACGGAGCTGGATGGGTCTGGCCTGTAAGAAATTCGACAGGAATGCAGGAAAATCAAGAGGAGGTGCCAGCGGTGTGTCAGACCTGCAAAGCCAACACACCGTGTGGAACTCCACATCCTCAGCTCCCGCCGAGTTAGAGGCACAGGGCATCCCCGTCCTCTGCCCTCACTATTTCAAAAATCACAGAGCACCTCTGAGGAAGTCCCACTATACACAGGAAAGGGGCTGCTCCTCTTGCAGGGATTTTGATTTCTCCTTCCTTTCCCAAACATGCGTTGAGTGCTCGCATGCTGGGTTACACAGTCAGTAAAACCTGGTGCCCGACTCTGACAGGGGACAGAGGCCTAACAGGTAAGCCCAGGTGTCTGGAGCACAGAGGCACAGCACAAGCTCTCCGCATGCAGTGAAGCAGCATGGCCGGCTGGGCTGAGCTGCCATTGCTGCTCTGGACCTGATTCTCCACAGACAGGCCAAAAGGACCTCCTGTCTTCCTCCATTCCTTTGTTCCTGCTCCACTGAAGACCTGCTGACCCCACCCTGAGCAGCTCAGTCCTTCCCCCCGACCCCAGCACTCCCCAGCCAGCCCCCCAGGTGTGAGCAGGAGCTGTTCTCTCACATATTTTTGACATTTCTATGCATTAACCCAACCCTCGCAAACAGAGCCTTTCACCAACCCAAAGTGCAACGAAAAAGAACTAATTTTAAAAATCAGGAATCGCTCCAAGACATCATGTGTACATCTCAAAAAAGAGAAAAGTCACTTTCTTAATTTATTTCATGACCTATGTTTCATTTGCTTACACTTTATTTTTGATCTAGCAAACACAGCCCACCACCAAACCGCCTTTCTAAGTCAATGTATCTGCCAAAAAGAATGACTGTCGAGAGCTTTTTCTCTCCCTAGAACGCCCACCTGAAAGACACAACGCATTCCCATTCCTAATAGTGGCTCATTATTTCAAGATTCTCCAGGAAGGCACTTTCAGGAACGACTTCGACCCTCAGAAAGGTGCCTAGATTAGCACAAGCTTTCTCCATCGCCCGCGTTCACATCCTGAGCATGCTTTGTAAGCCCTGATTGGGAAGGGCTGCCCCCACACACTGTAGGATGCTGCTATCATTTGGATACAGTTTGTTCCCTAAAGGTCTATGTACTAGAAACTTGGTCCCCAGTGTGATGGCGCTGAGGTGGCAGAACCTTTAATAGGTGAGGCTTAATGGGAGATGATGGGGTCACGGGGTTCCACGCTCATGAATGGATCCATGCTGTCTGGTAGGAGAGGAGTGGACACATCCCTGCTAGAGAAGGTACTTAGGGTCTCTGCCCAACCTCTCCCTTCCTAGTTCCCTTCTGCATGCAGCCTAGATCCTTCAGGAATAAGAATCATGAGCCAAATAAATCTCTTACTTTATAAGTTACCCAGCCTTGGGTATTTTGATACAGCAACACAAAACCAACTATAACAGCAGCATCCTTGAGCTTTCCATGTAAGTTGTCAGTAGCGCCCCAGCTCCAGTTAACAATCCAAAGCGACTGCAGATTTTGCCAAATGTCCTCTGGAGTCTAAAATCATCTCCTTTTAGAATCACAGGATAAACCCTTCCTCCTCATTCTTCTTGAGAACCAATGCCCTGAAGTTACCAAAATATGAGAAAACAGACTGAGAAACAAAACAGAGCACGTAGGTCCTTCTGTACCATGTCTCAAAAGTTCTTTGCCAGCTGTGCTTAGGATTCTACCTGATGGCCAGAAGTGTGTCTCCAAACTGACTTCCTGCCTAAAATCCTGTAGGACTGTGACTGTCAATGCAGCTGCTCCCGACAGTCACACAGGGACGTCTAACAGAATACCTGCTGCGGCCCTTCCTCAGAGATCCTTGCACGGATCTGGAGGGGGGACTTGAACAACGGCCCCACCACCTTTGCAGGAGATTTCAACTGAAAACCACTTCCTTAGGATTCTGTATCACAGCAGCCAAGCTCAGTCCTCCTGAGAGTCCATCATAATTTCCCACAGAGTTTACTAAAACACAGATGTCTGGGTAGAAAGAAGGGACCCAGGAATCCTCAGTTTTAATAAGTTCCCAAGATGACTCTAATCCAACCACGCTCTGAGAAACAGTCACCTGCTGAATAACTCGATTCTAAAAACAGCACTTCTGAAATGACAGATCATTTGAGGATCTTGTTAAGATGCAGGCTGATTCAGAAGGCCTGAGAGGAGTTTGAGATTCTACCTTTCTAACAAGTTCCAGGTAACGCCAAAGCCATTGGTCTGGGGTCAACTTGGGTAGCAAGGCTCTAACAGACACACGTGCCTGCCAGCAATCACGGTGGACTCTCAAGTGCTGTCCGGACATCTCCAACAGATCAGCAATCAAAGGGACCAAAGGAACACACAGCCATGTCCACAGCAGCACCATTCACAACAGCCAAACTATGGGACCGGCCTGGGTGTGCATTGACAGATAAAGGAAACGTGGTGTATATACCCAGGGGAGTTTTATGCAACCACGAAGAAAAAGGAAATCATGTCATTTGCAGGAAAATGGATGGAACTTGTGATCATTATGTTAAGTGAAATAAGCCAAACTCAGGAGGTCAGGATGGCATGTTTTTTCTCATAGGGGGAAGCTACAGAAGAAGGACAAGGAAAGGGGGGATGTCTCATCAAAATCAAAGGGAGAGCCATACAGGAAAGGGACCGGGGAGGAGCGGGGAAGGGAGGGACTCTGGCCACCTTCTATTGTTACATGGTGTGCGTGCACCAATATGTGACAGCAAACCCCACCAGTATGCAGAACTATAAAACGCCAATAAACAATGTGGTTCGGGAATGATGAGATGGACCACGTACTAACTACTGTCCACCGCGGGAAAAACTCGAGTCAGGAACACCCGGGTCTTCATGTGACCCATCCACGTCTCCAGTTCCATTTCTATAAAATGCCCGACCCTGCGAATGCCCCACTAGGGGTATTCCAAAGTCACGTGGCTCACAAATGTGCCATATAGTGCTGTCCTTCCCCTCTGCCAGGAAGTGTGCTCCAGGTCAGCACCTCAGCCAGCGCCACGGCCACTCCCACCAAGGACGCTCTCCACCGACCCTGCGACCCTGCGTTAAGCTCACCTCAAAGCCCAGCTCCCCAGGGAAGGCTTCCTGCCCTCTACCCCACCCCATCCCTCCCACGGGGCTTCCTCTAGCCCCCCAAGGTGCGTTTATGCTAGAACGGCCTTAGAATGTGTCCATGTAATGGGTACGTTAATCACTGAAGACCACTCATGTGACACTGTGAGAAAGCCTCTTTGTCTCCCATCGCTCACTGTTATTTTAAAACATATTTAGTGGGGAAAGTTCTTTTCCCCTGTTCCTGGATAAAGGAAGAAACGGGCGGGGGGGGGGGGCGAGAAAAGAAAAGAAGGGGAGGGGAGGGGAAAGGAAAAGGAAAGTGGGTCAAGACTCTGTAACGGGAAGAACTGCAAAGAGCGAGGCAGAAACTGTAAGTATGCAGACCTGGAAGACTGAGGCCTCCAACGTCATCTCCACCTGAGGTTCCATGCCCACACTGCCCTCCTCTCTGCTCCACGCTGTCTGCAACCTTCCTGCCCCTGGTCTCCTCTCGGCTCCACGCTGTCTGCAACCTCCCTGCCCCTGGTCTCTCTGCTCCACACCTGTCTGCATCCTCTCTGCTCCACACCTGCTCCATCCTCCTGGCCCCTGGTCTCCTCTCTGCTCTACACCTGTGTGCAACCTCCCTGCCCCTGGTGTCCTCTCTGTTCCACACCTGCTCCATCATCCCTGCCCCTGGTCTCCTCTCTGCTCCACACCTGCTCCATCCTGCCAGCCCCTGGTCTCCTCTCTGCTCCACACCTGCTCCATCCTGCCAGCCCCTGGTCTCCTCTCTGCTCCACACCTGCTCCATCCTACCAGCCCCTGGTCTCCTCTCTGTTCCACACTGTCTGCATCCTCCCTGCCCCTGGTCTCCTCTCTGCTCCACACCTGCTCCATCCTGCCAGCCCCTGGTCTCCTCTTGGCTCCACACCTGTCTGCATCCTCTCTGCCCCTGGTCTCCTCTCTGTTCCACACCTGCTCCATCCTCCCGGCCCCTAGTCTCCTCTCTGCTCCACACCTGTCTGCATCTTCGGGCCCGCTCATAGGGGCCACCTGCACTTTCTGGTCCCACCTGAGAGGATGCAGAGGATGAGGGAGAGGAGGCCACAAGAAGAAAAGGAAAGCGTGCAGAGCAAGCTGGCTCCACGCTCCTGGCCTCGAGAACAGAGGCTCAAAGCTGACTTCCCCACTCAGGGGCACGCTTCCTCAGATTTTTGTTTGGAATAGACTGTAAACTTGTAGAAAAGTTAGAAAAGTAATGGTTTGTGGACTGCCCATGCCCTATGTCACCTATTCTTACCCACTAGGTTTATGGTACACATTCTGTGTGTGTGTGTGTGTGTGTGTGACGTATATCAAAGTCATTTCTTGAGCCATCTGAACGTGAGGTGCACACAGCATGTCCTTAATTCAGCGTTCACTTGGTAGGAACAGGGATATTCTCTGACATGGACACTCTTACCATCTTTAGCCAATGGAACATTGCTGGCATAACTTTATCACGTCTATGGTTCATATCCCTATTTTGACCCCTCTAGTGCTCTCCTCCACCCCGATTCAGGGGCCAGCCTGGACAGTACTGCACTTTGCTGTGATTTTCCCACAGCAGTTCTCTGGCTGCTGCAGCCATGACGTTTTTGAAGAGTATAGTCCTGTCTACACGACGGGTCTGTTGACCATTAAAGACTTAGGTGACACTGTGAGAAATCATCCGTGCCCTCCCTCTTTTGCTGCTGTTTTACAGTTAATCGGTTGGGAAGGTTCTCTCCCCTATTCCTGGATTTTATTTTTTTTTAAATAGAACGCTCCTCACTTGGGTTGGTCCGGGGTTTCCTCATGAGAAGATTCTGGTGGAATGCTCCAGAAGAGAGCGTGTCTCTTGCAGGGCATCCCATCCAAAGACTCGCAGCGAACCTGCTCTCCCTGGCACTTGATCGGATGTCTTGGAGACTGGCCCGGCACGGCCAGAGGTCCCTTCTCTGCAATGCCTTTCAGGGAAAGACATATGCGCTGGCAGTCGCAGGTGGTCCCACCTCAGCCCCGAAGATCCGGCACTCCGGCCCTCGGTTGTCCTTGGCAGAGCGCGCCACCTCCAGCTAAGGGGACCCCCACGCCAGCTGGCTCACACGCTGTTATGTGGCCAGTGGAGGAATTGTGGATTCCCTGCTCAGGCCCATGGATGCCAGGTCTGCAGGACAGAAATGATCCTCCACTCTGCTCGTCAACGGGCCAGGCAGCCCTTGTCACAAACTCATCCCCAAATGTAGGAGTACTCTCCTAGCAACCCACTTTGACGTTTTTCTCAGTTAGTGCCTCCCTGAAGACTGGCCCATCCAAGAAGCATTACCCTGGGTGTCCTGGGGCTTCTTCCTCCGCAACTCTGAAAACCAGACCCTGGGTCTTGCTCATCACTGTGTCCTCAAAAGGCCTCGCCAGCCCCTTAGCCTTCGATGACCTTTGTAAAATGGATGTTCGGTCCCCCACTAAAATATAACCTCAGGCGCACTCAAAAACTGTCAACCCCAAACAGGTCTCATCCTGTTTCTTTCCCTTTTACCTCTCCCGTTACTTGTTTTGCAGTCAAAACTTGATGCTTTATTGTTTTATATCTTTTTATATGCAGTGTGACCAGGAAACTTGAACATTTTACATGTAGCTGTTTTGATGAAAATTTCCTTCACATCCAACAGAATTCAGAGCATAATTAGCAGTCTTTAGAAAATGCATAGTTGGTACCACAGTGACTATGATCTAGTTCCAGAATATCTGCATTACCGCCCCCAAATCCTACACCTATTAGTGGTCATTCCCCATCCTCCCTGGATTCTGAGCATTTCATGTAAATGGAATCATAAAATATGTAGCCTTTTGCAAGAGGCAGTTTTCACACAGCGGAATGTCTGTAAGGGTCAGCAGCAGGTGTTAGTAATTCACTCCTCTTGGGTACACAGCCAGGAGGGGAGTAGGGGAGTTGCTGGGGCACAAGTTACTCTATGAGCAACTGTCAATCTGTTTTACAACACTGTTGCATCCTTCTACGATCCTACCAGCAGTGTATTTCTCCACATTCCCACCGACACTTACTATATTATCCTGTTTATTATAGCTACTCTAGTGATTTCCCATTGTGCTTTTGATTTGTACTTCCCTAACGTTACTGAGCATCTTTTCATGTGCTTACTAAACATCTAGAGATAGTCTCTGGAGCAATATCCATTCAAATCCTTTCCCTATTTTAAAACTGAGTTGTCTTTTTATTGTTGAATGACGAGAACTCTTTATATATTCTGAATACTAGTCCCTCAATCAAAACAACTGATTTACAAATATTTCCTTCATTCTCTGTGTTATGTTGTCACTATCTTGACAGTATCCCTCAAATCACAAAACGTTTTAGTTTTGATGATGTCCAATTGATTTAATTTGTTTTTTACTTGTGCTTTTGGTGTTGTGTGAACCAGCTATCAACTAATCCAAGGTTATGAAGGTAGAAATCTGTATTTTCTACTAGGATGCATATAGTTTTAGCTCTTATATTTAGACTTTTGAGTTAACTTTAGTGTGAGGAAGTCTTCAAACTTCAATCTTTTGCATGTGGAAGTTCAGTTGTCCCAGCATCATTTGTCAAAAGGAACATTTTTGTCTTTATTTTGGCACCTATGTTGATAATCAACTTATGAAAGTCGACTTCTTCTTTCCAACCTACCCAATATCCAACCACTAATAACATCACAAGAGAATTTCCTCCATCATTAATTTTAAAAAATGTTCTAGTGCTGGGGTCTAACTCAGTGGTAGCCACTAGCTTAGCATGTGCAAGCCCTTGGGATCAATCCTTGGTATCAAAAAAAGAAACTTCAAGAAACTAAAAAAACACCTATACGTATAATTAAGGATGCTTGAGCATGTAAAATTAATATAATTTCTCTAAAAGTTAGAGGTAACATACAATAACAAAATGTCACAATGCACTATGGTCTATGAGAATGTGAGGTGGCAGACCTGGGCCTGAGAATTCAGGAGGAGGAGGAGGAGGAGGGGAAGGAGAAGGGGAAAGAGAAGGGGAAGGGGAAGAGGAAGAGGAAGAAAGAGGAAGAAAGAGGAAGAGGAGGAGGAGGAGGAAGAGGAGGAGGAAAGAAGAAGAAGAAGAAGAAGAAGAAGGTCTTCAAAGTAGGTCTAGATAAGACTGAAATTCCATGACGCTCCCAGGTCACTCTTCCTGTTAATGACTTTTCAGGCAATGGACAGGAGACCATATTTGTTGAAGACAGCTTTGACCAAGGTCTCTTCCAGGAACAGCTATAACTTATAACACTGAATTAATTTCACCGAGGACCACAAACTCATGCTGTGATTCCTTGTGCTCTATGCCACACAACCAGGAAATTAAGTGGCACTCGGATTGTGATTTCTCCATTCCTGAGCCGTGATGGCGAGCGATGTTCTATGGGGCTCGTTCTTGGAAACAAATCAACCTCAGGGGGGCAACCACAGTAATTAGCTCCTAGGACCCAATCTTGATGTCCTTCCAAGGAATGTGTCCACCACCATTAACTTTACATTCCCAAGATACCACGCTTCACAGCATGGTCTCACAGAAATTCCTCAATAGCCCACAGATGATCGTTTTACGTAGAAGACCCATAAATATTCGTGTATATTAGATAAAAGCCAAGAAAGTGTTCTCAATTCAGAAGCTAAAAATTAAAGCCCTTTAAACTCTTCTTTTAAAAAATACAAAACTGGCAGGTTCAAAGACAGGGTATTCTTTCTGAGCTCCAACCTGTGGCCCTTCAAGGAGCCCACCCACATGCTCCCTGACAAGGTCATTCAAATGGTTGGAATGTCCCCTCCAAAACTCTTGTTGAAATTTTTTTTAAAATAAAACAAATTTTTTTTAGTTGTTGATGAATGTTTATTTTACTTATTTTTTTTGTGGTACTGAGGATCAAACCCAGTGCCTCCCACATGCTAGGCAAATGCTCTACCACTAAGCCACAACCCCAGCCCTCTTGTTGAAATTTAATTGACAGTGTGGTAGTGTTAAGAGGTGGAACCTTTAAGAAGTGATGGGTCATGAGGGCTCCATCCACATGAATGGATTAATGCCGTGCTGTTATCTCAGGAATATATTCCCAATAAAAAGAATGAGTTGGGTCCAAGTTTTTCTCTCTCACACAGGCTTGCTCATTATTCTGCTAAGTGATGGCTTTTGCCCGATACCAACATCAGGTTCTTGTGATTCCTGGCTTTTAGAACTGTGATGAATGAATTTCTTTATAAATTACTCTGTCTGTGGTCATCTGTGGTATCAACAGAAAACTGAGCTAGTGTATGAGTCAGTTTTCCATTACTGCAACAAACAACCGAGATAATCATGTTATAAACAGAAAGGTTTATTGGGGTCACAGTTTTAGAGGTTTCAGTGCCTGATAGGTTGAACCCTTTGCTTTTGAGCCTGAGTACATCATCGTGGGAACACGTGTTGGAGGAAGCCTGTTCACCTCGTGGCCAGGAACAGAATTTGGAGAGGCCACAGTTCCATCATCCCCTTGGAGGGCACATCTCCAATGACCACAAGTCCTTGCCACCTCTCAAAGGTGTCCACCACCTCCAGACAGCACCAAGCCTGGGACGAAGTCTTTAACAGACTGGCCTCTGAAGAACCTTCTAGGTCCAAATGATAGCAGGCAGCCATTCCAAACGAAACCTGAGGGTTGGCATCTCCTGTGAATTACCCTGAGACCTCAGAAACACTCAACACCGATTCAAATTCACTGGGGAATGTGCACAGCGAATGGCTGGGTGGACCAGAAATCAGGGGCCAAAGTGTCCCAGAGGAAACGCACCATGTTTTGTTTGGTTTTGTTTTAAGGGAGTGGATTATTGATACACAGGACAACATCACTGGATCTCACAATCGCACTGTGCCAAAGAGTTCAGACCAGAGCATGCAAGCTGAACAGCGGCATCTGTCTGCAAAGTTCCTCGCTCTGCCACAAGTCCCCACTGTCACCTACTGCCCTGCCACAGTCCCAAAAGCAATGGGGCCGACCAATCATGGACTGAAAACTTCAAAATGGTGAGCCCAAGTGAACCTCTCCTCTTCATAACCTGATTCCCTCAGGCATGTGTCACAGTACTGGAAACCTGACTATCACAGGCCCCCCTCTGCCTGGTCTCCTTCACAACCAAAGTCAAGTGCCCCCTTTCACTGCTCCAGCCTGGCAACTCCTACGGCACACCTCTGCCCTCGACGACACTGTTTATAAACGGCCCTGGACTCCTGCCCCAGCTCTCCACCTCTCGAGGAGCGCCACGGGGCCCAGTGATGTCCTCATCTTCCACACATACCCTGAGCCCCGCAGAACTTTCCGCATTGCTCTCTGCATGAACGTGCACACTGACTGAGCTGAAGGTGGCTTCACTGAAAACAACACCACCTAAAGCAAAATCTGCCAGCTGGTGGACTTCAGTCCCATCCAGCTCTCGGACAGTGTTCTGGACGCCTGCTGGATGTTGTCAATGGACTCCCATCAACTGCCACTTCGTAGAAGCCGGGCAACTTCCCATCACGATCCAGTTCTGCCGCTTTTCCCTTAAAAAGCAAACAAACAAGACAGACCAGGACTGGGCAACACTGGGCTCCTATCTCCAGACAGTGGCCGTGGTCACGCACTCGACCCTCCCGTCCACCCAGTGCCCCTGAGTTGACCGACTCGCTGCTCTGTGGTCCTAACTCATGTCTGCTGGATGCCACACGCCGTAAGCCAGCAGGAGTCCCTGCTGACTCCTCAATGCGCTGAGGAAATTGGCCTCTGAAACCTGGCACAGTTTTACTGACCCAGAGAAACGACATGAAATCAACGTGCCGTAAGGTGGATCACAACCACCCCCAGGCTCCCAGAGACAGGGACGTCTGTGTAACAAGCACGCAGCAGATGCTGCGCTTCAACACTGACCGGTGTCCCCGGGAAAGGTGACCGTGCGAAGACAGGCAGCCCAGGAGTCTTTCTGATCATGAGAAGCTGCCCAGGATTTCAGGAAAGGGAGAGATGTCCACGGTCATCATCCTTAGGAAAGGGTTCCAGCACAGAGGCGGCTGTTTGATCCATACAACCCTGAACTACAATAAAGGTGACACTGTGCACCTTTATTACAACGATCACCTGGTTCTGACACCCAAAGCCCCACCTGTGAGCAGTTGCTAAGCCATTCGGACATCAGTAAGCCCCAAATCCCAACCATGGCTCCTACAGACAAGGGACTCCAAGCAGAAGGCCTCTCCCAGGAATTGCCAACTATTATTATTTCGCTCTGCTACTAAGTTCCAGATTTGGAACTAAAGATGATACGAATGTCACTAAAACCTCACACCTGACAAGCAGAAAGGAAAACTCATGGGAAGAGCTCACTTGTTGGCATAAGGACTTGGCTTTCCACTATCATGTAGGTATGTATGCACACATGAAGGTACTGGGATTGAACCCAGGGGCACTTCACCACTGAGTCACATCCCAGCCTTTTTTATTTATTTGAGACAGGGGGTCACTAAACTGCTTAGGGCCTCACTAAGTTGCTGAGGCTGGCCTCGTACTTGCAATCCTCCTGCCTCAGCCTCCCAAGTTGCTAGGATTCCAGGTGTGCGCCATGCCCAGCCCACCACACCAAACTCTAATGGACTTGTCCTCAGTCTTGGCTCATAAGGGAATTCTACCATAGACATTTGCCCGAGAGATAGATGCCAACTGCAGCCTGGGAGCTTTCTGGAACAGGACTTTACCGAACAAACTGCAATTTTGGCTTCCTGACTGTCAATGCTGCTCATGTTAAAAAACGAAGCACTTACAGGTTAGGGGAGCTGGATTTAATTTCTGGTTTTACTGGGGGGTGTAGTGGGACAGGGAAACACTGAAGCAAATCTCAAAGAAAAACAAAGAGAACAGAGCTCCTCATCTCTGAAATGAGTCACACCTGGTCCTTCTGGTTTCAAAGAACATTCTGCCCCAGTCATGCCACCAAAATTCTCTCCAAAGTCACCAGTGACCTAAATCCTTCAGCTCTGTCGTCCACAATCTTGGCACCACGGGACCCTCCCCATCAGCTCCCTGTGAGGCGCTCACCTCTCCGGTAATTCCCAAGCTCCCACTCTCTGGCTCACCCTCCATTTTTCGGAGTCTTCTCTATCTACTCTTTCTCTGCCCTTAAAGATGCCCCCGTATCCCATTTATAAAGTGGCCCTCTACTGGCCACACAGGGTCCTCGTCTGGGGAGTCCCTATGACAATTTGCCCCCAAGGAATTCTCGCAAGTACTTTCTGAGCTAGGTTTCCCTGGTTTCTCCAGTCTCATTTCTCAGATAAGGAAACTGAGGCGTGGCAGCCAGCCCAGAGGTGCGCCTCTGGGAACCGTGAGCAGAGGGGCGGGGTCCCCGTGCCAGGTCAGAGGTGCGCATCCCGGAACCGTGAGCAGAGGGGAGGGGTCCCCGTGCCAGGTCAGAGGTGCACATGTGAGAACTGTGACCAGAGGGGAGGGGTCCCCGTGCCAGGTCAGAGGTGTGTATCCGAGAACCGTGAGCAGAGGGGAGGGGTCTCCGTGCCAGGTCAGAGGTGCGCATCCCGGAACCGTGAGCAGAGGGGAGGGGTCCCCGTGCCAGGTCAGAGGTGCACATGTGAGAACTGTGACCAGAGGGGAGGGGTCCCCGTGCCAGGTCAGAGGTGTGTATCCGAGAACCGTGAGCAGAGGGGAGGGGTCCCCGTGCCAGGTCAGAGGTGCGCATCCGAGAACCGTGAGCAGAGGGGAGGGGTCTCCGTGCCAGGTCAGAGGTGCGCATCCCGGAACCGTGAGCAGAGGGGAGGGGTCCCCGTGCCAGGTCAGAGGTGTGTATCCGAGAACCGTGAGCAGAGGGGAGGGGTCCCCGTGCCAGGTCAGAGGTGCGCATCCGAGAACCGTGAGCAGAGGGGAGGGGTCCCCGTGCCAGGTCAGAGGTGCGCATGTGAGAACTGTGACCAGAGGGGAGGGGTCCCCATGCCAGGTCAGAGGTGTGCATCCGAGAACTGTGACCAGAGGGGAGGGGTCCCCGTGCCAGGTCAGAGGTGTGCATCCCAAAACAGTGAGCAGAGGGGAGGGGTCCCCGTGCCAGGTCAGAGGTGCGCATCCGAGAACCGTGAGCAGAGGGGAGGGGTCCCCGTGCCAGGTCAGAGGTGCGCATGTGAGAACCGTGAGCAGAGGGGAGGGGTCCCTGTGCCAGGTCTCCACGGGTGGGAGATGGGACAGGGACAGCGGCCCAGCTCTTGCTAACCATGCAGCCGCCATACCAGACCTGGACTTCACCTGCCTGAGATAAAAACGAACCTCTATCTTGAGCGACATCCTGCAGAAGGGGATCCTGGAACAGAGTCACATACAGGCACCTTATTCAGGAAGAGTCTCCAAATAAATCTGTAAATGGGTGGGCGGAGTAAGATTGGGAAGGGGTGAAGACCCACCAGGGTGGAATTCTGAACAGCATTTACAGAGGATGACTTCAGCCTGGCCCCATGAGGATCTCTAAAAGAAACGAGGCCTCCTGGAGTCCTGAGCCTCATGAGGTTGGGTCACTGAGTGTCCAGTACTAGCCAGTCCCCTGTGAAGGTGGGGAACAGGGAAGAATCCCCAGCCCTCTGGGCTCTCAGAGTCTGAAGGCAAAGTGGCTTCACAGCCCAAAGACACTCCTCTGAGGCAGGAGCTCAGGCTATAGAAGCCGAGTGACCCCAAAACCTGGGGGAAGCACACACAGGACCCCAGGGCTTCCAGGCAGAGCCCTGAGAGGGCTCTCTATACCATCTGTCTTGGGATTTGCATGTGTGTACCAGGGTGCCTCAGGGCTGTCGCCTCTTGGCTGAAGACGTGCAGGTCAGCAGATCTAGTCTCTCCTGACTCCACACCAGACTCCAGTGCACCTCTCCATGGTTGCTCAGGGCTCAGCTGGATCCCTCAAGGATCTGGGTGGCTGACACAGGCCTGTGGCCATGGCCAAACAAACCAGCATCAGATCATCTCCTGTCCCCGTTCCTGTTCCAAATCTAGTCCTTCTCCCAACCATCTGCCCTGACTGATGGTACCTCTATTCTCCCAGCAAGACAGGAAAGACTGCTTCAATTGTCCTGGACTTCTCTCTCCCCCTCACGCCTCCCAAAGCCAATGAACAAGCCCAACAGAGTCCACCTTCCACCTAAAACCATCCCTCTTTTCCTGCTGCTTCTACAGGGGTTCAAGTCTGACTGTCCCCATGGGGCCCCTCCTGGCCACGTCCCTAGCTCTGATCTTTCAGCCATCTACCAGGGTGGGCTCTCTGAAACACTTGCTGACGACATCCTTCCCCACCCGTCAATCTTCAGAGGTTCTCTCTGCCTGTAAGTGAGGCCTGCGCTCCTACCGCTCCATCCTGCACGGGGCACTGGATCTGCAGCTGTCACTTCTCTGCTGAACCCACATCTTACGCTTCCTTTCTCTCTGAGCTGTCCTGCTGTATTACACAAATCTGCTAAGTATTTACTTTTGCCATGTCTTACAATACAACTCTCAGAGAACATAGGTGCTGCTATGATGTAGACATGAGACAGTCCACAAAACCTCCTGTGTGAGAAAATCCAAGAAAGATCAGAGGTGAAATGACTGGGTTAGGAGAGCCTTAACCTAGTCAGTGCATTGATCCACGTAGTGGATTACCTGGGTGGTAACTGTATGCAGGTGAGGTGTGGCTGGAACAGATGGGTTAATGGAGTGTGCCTTTTCAGTTTATATTTTGTCCCTGGTGAGCAGAGCTCTCTCTGCTTCCTGATTGCCATGTCCTGAGCGGCTTTCCTCCTCCAACTCTTCCGCCATGATGTGCTGCCTCATTTTGGGTCCAGAGCAATGGAGTTGGGCATCTATGGGCTGAGATCCCGGAAACCATGAGCCCCAAATAAACATTCCTCCTCTGCAGTGGTTCTTGTCAAGTCTTCTGGTTACTCTGACTAAAAAACTGACTAGAACAGCTGCCTGTATCTTCTGCCGTATTCTATAAACTCAAATGACATTGCAGCTCCATCTTTTGGGATTTTCCCAAGGGGAAAAAAAAAATCTGAAATTTACACATAATTATCTGATGTGTGTTTCTGAGTCAAATTAGAGACCATAAGAAAAAAATCTGTCACTAGTTCCCTTGTTGTGTTCACTCTTTTGTAACCTCAGCTCTTAGATAAAATACAAGACACCATCCGGACTCTGCTTTTAGATAAATGATAAAAGTCAACTGACTCTGGCCACTTGTCCTCTTGAGTCTCATACTGCTTCTCTGAAAACAGAAGGAGAGACTTGAATGACAGTATCAAGTTTTAGGGCTAAAAGTGACCTTGCCTAAGCCTCCTGTTCACAGATGTAACAGCTACTCAGAGAAGGGAAACATTTGTCTAATTCATAAAACGTAACCAATGTCACATCGCACCTAACCCCAGGTATCGGCAGACACAGCACCAGGCACCGAAGCGACCATGAGAAGAGGCCGAGTCTCCCTCCGCCACATCTTCTCACTCAATGGATTCACAAAGGGCTGCTTCAATCTCCATTTCACAGAGAGAGGGCTGACTCGCCTGGCTTTGGGCAGGCTCTTTTGTAGAACGCAGCATGTCCCCAGTCCTCAAAGCGCAGACGGCTTTCCAGCCATCAGACCAGGGAAGCTAATTGTTCCCAGCCCGCCCAGCGAAGGCCAGCCCCTCCTCTTGGAGTAACACCGCTGTCCTTTTCTGAGGGAAAGAGTCCTCCCTCCGGAATCCATGGTGCTTGGGTGGAGCTCACTCAACTTCCCCATTCCAAAGGTCAAAGAGGGATGGTGGCCCCTGGCCCCCGTGCTGAGAGCCCACGGCCTCAGAGCCTGCAGATTTCACAGGTGGATGAAGCAGGCAGTCACCCTCCTGGCTCCGGCACAGCTAAGGGAACACGCGCCTGAGTTATGGATGGCAGGTTGGAAGCCATTCCCAACCCAGTCCTGCCTTTACGGTTTCCAAACGTGACCCACAGAGAGGGAAGCAGAGATGAAACACAGGGAAGGGGGCAGAGTCCAGCCCAGAAGACATGCCATCTTGCTCCAGCCAGTGACACGGGCCAGTATACACCAGTAAGAGCTGGACCTCCAGCCCCCTGCGCCCTGGAGGGTTATCATTAACAAAAGACCCGAAGGAAAAGCATCAGAAACTGCTGCCCTTCAGCAGAAGAAATGGCCTCACAATGGACAAATGATCATTTATTTTACATGGAATGAGCAAAACCTAATGCCTGTGTTTAAGGTGCATCCAATAATACTACCCATGTGCTGGAACTTAAAGACAAACAGCGTAACAGAGCCCAACGTGACTCCACACACCACGCAAAACAGGAGCGCTGGAGTCAGGACAGGACCAGCCTGCGACAGAGCAACAGGTGCCTTCTCAGGAGCGGCAGGTGGGCACCAGGGTAAAACAGTCCAGCAGAAAACTGACGCGGTTCCCTGCCCTTCCCCAAAGTCTGTTATTACGTGTTGACTTTATCCTTTTTTTTTTTTTAATTCTAAAAATTTGGTCCAATTAGTTATACATGACAGTAGAATGCATTTATGCATTTTGATAAATCATACATAAGAGGAGTATGAAATCATAGGTGAACAGAGTATGAATATAAATTCCTCATTTTTCCGATTGTACATGTTGTAGGATCATATGGGTCACGCAGTCATACATACACATGAGGTCATGTCTGTCTCACTCTACTCTCCTTCTTCCCCATACCTTCCCCTCCCTTCACTCCCCTCTACCTCATCTAAAGTAACTCTCTTCTTCCCTAGCTTCCCCTGCTTATTGTGAATTAGCACCTGCATATCAGAGAAAATATTCAGTCTTTGGTTTTTTTGGGTTTGGTTTATTTCACTTTTAAGTTGAAGCATTCCTCAGAACCCTGGTTCTGAATTAATGTCCCAAAGAAGGATGCATCCACAGTAGAAGATGAAAAGCAGGAAGACCAATCCTCAAAGCAGACAAAATAAAAGGAGTTCTAAAGCATAACTGCAAAGCCTGTTCAATTTGCATCCTGAGAATGTCTGGTTATATAATATAGTTATGTCAGACCCGACTGTTAAACTGACATTGTTCCCAATGAAGACTTTCAAAAAAAAAAGATCAACCAAGTTGAAGGAAGTCATCGTGCTCAACACGTCACCTCCAAAGCCACACCAGAACAACCTCTGACATTTAACACTCTGGTATCAACCTTAGCTGCTGTGGGCATCAGAGGCTTCTCTTAGGAAGAAAGCAAGCCAGCCAGGCAGCCCAGGTAAATGAAAAATTCTTCCAAACTCGATCAAAAGAGCAAGCTCAGTTCAAGTCAAAGTTCTGGTGATGGTTAAATCACATTAAGAAAATAATCAGGTTATCCTGACCTTTTTTTCTTTCTCCTCTTAACACTCTTCCCCAAGAAGCCAACCAGGAAACACTGTCCTGAATCAAAAAACAAGGACAGGACCAATGTCGTGAATTACCAGGGACCAAGCGCTCTTCCTCCCCTGTCCAGCCCGGGGAAGATTCGGTGGTCAAGATCAGGAAACCACAAGGATCAACCCCTGGCTCCAGGCTCCTTCATCCACAAACATGCAATCAGAGCCTCCTTTGGGCTGGACACTAAAGACAAGTGGACACAGTCCACCAGGCACTAAGGACAGTGACGAGCAAGACAGGTAAGGTTCCTGTCCTTACACAACCTGAATTCTACATGGGGATAAAAAGTCAGGAAGCAACATAAAACACACAGAACACACAGGGAGTAATAACTGCTCCAAAGATAAAAAAAAAAAAAAAAAAAAAAAAAAAAACATGAATCAGCTAAAGGGATAAAGAGGATAAGACAGGAAAGTCAGGAGGTCTCTCTGAGGTGCTGTCATCTGCACAGAGACAAGCAGGAAAGTGACGGGATGAGTCCTGCAAAGCCACAGAGGCAGCAAATGGGAGGCAGGACGGGTGGTAAGTACAAAGGCCCAGGGGCAGAAAGGAGCTGGTTGTGGGCAAGGCAGAGAAAAGTGGCCAAGATGGAGCTGAGTGAGCTGGAAGAGTCTCAGGGAGGCCCGTTTTAAGAGACAGGAAGCGGACTGAATCTTGTCAAATAGCTGTCCTCACTCCTGGCTGCATAGAAAGAGATTCTATTCCAGTTCTGTAGTGCGGCCTATCATTTTGTTTCTGTGTATTTTAAATTCTTCAGGTGAGATCCCGATTTGATGTGGGGTCCTACAGGTTCTAAGTAAGGTGGGAGGCTGTTTACGCAGGGACAGAGCATGACCTGAGTGGTTCTGAGGACCACCCAGCTCCACGCACTCAATGGAGAGGACTATAGGCCAGCAGGGTGGCATGCCAAGGGACCTATCGTAGGACCACAGCCCTCATTCCAACCTGCCAGCTGCCTGGGCACCTCCTTCAGCACAGCCTATGATCCAACAGACCCAGGCAGGGCTCAGAGTTGCATTTCCAAAGAGCTCCCAGCCAAGGCCAATGCCGCTGGCTTATGGTCACCTTCAACAGCAAGGCTTCAAAGCTGTGCTCCTCAGACTATGGATCATGCCCGCGTCAATCAAGTGGGTCTCAACCAGCATTTTTGGAGCGTGAGGGTTTTCTCCAAAACGGGGACAACTAAGTCCTGCTTCTTTGTGAATTTTTTGGTGAGATATGCGAAGATTGTAATACGAAATCCATTTCTCGCTAGGAGGCCGCTCTGAAGCCTGAGAACAGATCATGGTGGCTTGGAGCAGGGTAGGGCAGCTGACCAGATGGTGGGAAGCAGGTAGGTCGGAACCATCACCCAAAGCTGAGCAGACAGGCCTCAGATGGCTCAGATGTGACGGGGGGAACAGACACCCCAAGGGTTATCACCTGAGCAAAAAGTCACCCTATGCAGTGACGGGGATCATGCAGAGGAAGAGGCGTGGGACAGGGAAACCTGCCACTTTGCGACAGACTACGAATTCAAGATGCCTCTGAGGTCCATTCAAGTGGTGGTGTCGGCTGAATATGCAGGTTTAGCTCTTAGGAGACAGATGGGGACCGGAGCAACAAATTTCCTAGTCAATTAGCACAATTAACCTCCAGGACTGGATGAGACTGACTACGGAGTGAATAAAAAGAAGAGATGAGGACCCGGATGAAGCTCTGGAGGTGAGGAAGAGGCAGTCAGGGAGACCAGAAAGTAGATCAGGGTTTTCTGGAGAACAGCAGAGAACAGGGTAGGCAGAGCTGACCAAAAGAAAGGACTCAGCAGCTACCCCGATACAAGTTAAAAGGTCCAGTGTCATGTTCAAATGCAGCCTTAGTAGCAGACTCTGTAGACTCTTTTATCAACATGACTACATGTAAAGAAAAAAGTCTGGAAGGTTCCTGAACAATCTTGCCACAGTGCCTTACTCTAGGGTCAGGAGGGAACAAACAGGAGATTTAAGTCTTCACAGCGACATCGTTCTTTATTGAGGAAACTGTATATACCTGCTTCTTGAATAAAAGCTTGGTGTTTTTTTTTTTTTTTTTTTTTTTTTTTTTTTAAGCCTTAAATGACTCTGATAAGCAGCCAGGTCTAAGGATCACCGGGTGGGGATGCTCCAGGACACAGACCAGCATCAAGGGTCAGAGGGAAGCTCTGTGGTTTTCTACGGCTGGCTGCATAGCTGGGGTTCGAGTCCATACCATCTTCCTGCAGCAGGCTTGGCATCTGGAATAGGCTCCGGGAGAATCTCCCTACACAGCTTCTATTTTAGATTCAGCAGGCTATTTAACAAAAGTCAGATGAGAGGTGTTAACAACCTCTGCAGCTAAGAGCTGTCTTCGGGAAGACTCCAGGCATCGTGATATGCAGCCTTCAGTGACAAAGAGTAGACACCAAGATACCAATTAACAATGCTGCCTTTTTAACAAGTCCTTTCCAAACGGAGGCGGCTTCTCCTTCCATATTCTGCCCACCTGTGTCCCTTTACCCTGGAGGCAATAAACTCCAAGAAGATTGCTAAAAGTCACAAATTCCAGCCACCAGAAGCCGCCCACTGAAGGGTTAGAAAGGCACAGGAGGACAGTCCAGATGCAGGGCAAAGGGATCCAGACCCAACTACTCCAACTGAGGCAGGTGCACACAGCATCTGCAGCCTGGACCTTCCTTCCCGCCACGGACAGGACAGCAGGTTGGCTACTTCAGAATCTGCCTTTTAAGATCTCTGTGTAGTTTGAGAAACATTGCCTTAAATTGTTGCTGGTTGGTCACCATAATATCCAGGGAAATGTACAACAAACAAACAAAATTATTCCTATGCAGAGACAGAACGTGGAAATATAATATTTGTAGTCTCCCAGGTAATTCCTGGGAATCAAGACCTTCACAGACCTGAGAGGTAAATGAACAGGGTAAGAAAAAAAGCAAAGCAAGAGCTGGGCTGGTGGCAGACACCTGTAATCCCGGCAATCTGGGAGGCTTACATAGGAAGATCACAAGTTCAAGGCCAGCCTCACCAACTTAGCCAGACTCCATCCAAAAAATTTTAAAAATAAATTAAAAGGACTGGGTCAGGCATGGTGGCACATGACTATAATCCCAGTGGCTTGAAGGCAGAGGCAGGAGGATCGTGAATTCAAAGCCAGTCACAGCAACCGAGCAAGACCCTAAGCAAGTCAGTGAGACTCTGTCTCTAAATAAAAAATATATATAAAAAGCAAGGGCTGGAGGTGTGGCTTAGTGGTTAAGTGCTGGGTTCAATCCCCAGTAACACACACACACACACATAATAAGATAGCAAGGGAAACAAAGTTTGAGAGAGTGTGACCATAAAGGAGGGCAAAGGTGACAGCAGTCACCAAAATAACTTGTGCGTGGGGCTGGTGGTGTGGCTCAGTGGTAGAGCGCTTGCCTAGCACATGTGAGGCACTGGGTTCCATCCTCAGCACCACATAAAAATAAATGAATAAAGTAAAGGTCTAAAAAATAATAACTTGTGCTCATTTAACCAGGGAGCCCTTGAACTACAAGTTGCAGAGACGTTAAAATAAGAAAAAGCACTTGGGCTACCTGGAGTCGGATGGCGACCCAGCACGCAGTATTGAGAGGCCTGTGGCACAGAGGCTGGCAAGGCCATTTCCAGGGTCCGGCTGCCAGGGCCGACTTCTCCTGCTAGCTGTGGCTCTGGGCATGCTATTTCTCTAAGCCTCTTTCCTCCAGGTACAACAAGGATATGAGCAGCCCCAGCCTCACGGCAGAAACGGGAACATGAGGGTTAACATTTCAGTACAGAGAAGGAACCAGGTGAGCGCCCAGTACCTACTGGTAGCAGCAGTCACCCTTAGCACAATGGCATGGCTGTGGACACCTGGGCAGGTCAGAGCCATTTAAGAAGAACCAACAAACAAATTCTGGCCAAAAGACACTCTTCTCCAGTGTGCAAAGGACTCCAGGCAGTTAGATCAAAACGTTCCTATACACCCTGCACGGATATCTGGCCGGTGATACACAGCCGCCCAGCATCAGGCCAAGCTGTCCCTACCATGCCCAGCATGTTGCTGTGGATCCCTCAACGGTGCTTGTTATTTTCTAAACAGGAAACAAAATGCCAAAACCACATAGGACCAAACTGAGTATTCAGATGCCAAAATGCCTGACCCAGCAGGGACAGCATGCAGGAAGTCCCTCTGGGGTGGGCCACACCAGTCACTTCCCCTGGCTTGGCTGGCTGAGCACCACCTTCTGACTGCATTTTCTGGCTAATGGTGGCAAGTGCCACACAGGTGCCATCTCCTCTCCCTCCACCCCAGCAAGCTGCTCGTCACCCCTGTGCCTCTTGGGCAGCCTTTTGGGGTGCCTAGGATCATGCTGGCGTCCCTCAACTTCACACACTGCTGGAGTCAAGTGCAAGGTGCAGAGGAAGAGCAGGGGCTGCCACTGCAACAGGCAGGGCTGGAGGAGAGAGGCGGAGGCAGGACGGAAAAAGCCTCCACCAACAGGTTCCTGAAAATGAAAGCGGGCGCGGCAGCTTCGCTCCTTCTCCCACCGAGGGGGGGGGTGGGGAGGAGAGACAAGGCTCTGTGGGGCAGCGCGGAGGATGAGCTCACATGGGCCTCACTTCCTCTCTTGTAATCACCAGAATCTCCATCCCACCTTTCATCAGAAGGGCATAACTATCCTTGCGGGCCCACAAACTTCCTTTTTAGGCTTAAAAAAAAACACAAACAAACTAAGGCTCCAAGAAATAAGCCCCACCTCGTCTCCCTACCACGTAAGCAAATGATGTTTTCAAAATTACTTCTTTGAAACAATGCCTCTTAGCTACTCGAGGAGGATGTGCTGTCAGGATTCTAGATTCCATGTGGTTCAGGATCTGGGTGTGGTAGGTTCAGAATGTGACTCTCTATGTAACAAACAGAGTAGGAATGAGTTTTCCTAAAAGTGTCATCGAAAGAGGTACTTGAGAGAATTAGAGACTATTAAAACTTGGGACGAGCTCTATTAAAACTTGGGACGTGGAGCTTACGTGTGCAGGATGCTACCTATTCCTGAAAAAAAGAGTAAGAAAAAAGTAGCCCAAAGAGGCAGAGAGAAATGCAGAAACTGGAAAGAAATATTAGACAGCAAGATCCTGGGCAAAGCACAAAAGGCGTGCCCCAATCTGGGCCCCAGAGAGAATCAAAAAACTGACATCCTCCAGGAGTTCCTTGTTTGAAAAAGAAGTTTCCAGTGCAGTATTTGGTTCACCAGGAGACATCTCATCAGTGAGGGGGCGTCACCAGCAGCCTGTATACCACGGGAATTCCTAAGGATACCCCAACTGGAAAGAGATGCCCTGGAGCAGCCAGCAAGCTCTGGTTCCAGCTCAGGAGGAGATGGAGGTGGGAAGCAGCCCTCGAAACTGGTGAAACAGCCCTTTCCAGGAATAAGGAACCCAACAGCTTTACCAAATAAGGCAAGTGAAAGCTAAAAGCCAAGGGGACCCATTCAAGCTGCATCTCTGCTAAAACCAGCCAGCTGGATGGCTGAATTGAGGACCCCAACCCCACTAGCCTGGATGGCACACAGGAAGAGAAGAGGCTGAGAAGCCACCGACGGAAGAGGACTTTGCCAAGGAGGGGTCTGGGACACCCTGACCCCAGCCGGCCCACAATCTTGAGGAAGTTTCAGACCCACAGAGCTCAATGTTGCCCCGTGAAACACAGAAGGCCATCTGAGGGCGGGTTTGTGCTCAGATTCCCACACTATTTCCCCAAGTTCAGTTTCATATCATAAAGTTCAGATATAACAAGATATTATTATGGATGTAGTTATACAAGGAATTCCATTCTTCAAAGTGAAAATATTTACGAGACTACTTCCGTTTAAACATTTATTTCAATTTTTTTTCTTCCAAATTAGGTCCAAATTTCCTGTTTTAGCCAATCTCCCTTATAAGAGAAATGGCCTCATTTAAAAAAAAAAAAAAAAAAAAAAATCTTTTCCTCCCTACATACACTAAGATTCCTGTATATGCTGAGAACTTTTTAAATAAATATTGGAAAGATGATTAAAGACTAGGGGTGTGCTAAAAAAATAAAATGAAATAAAAAATAAAGCAACTCCTTCTAGGGTTCTTAGAGTTTTGCCACTGTCCTTTGCAGGTTTTGAGAAGTGCCATCAGCCCCAAAGATAGTCGCTTTACGGTAGAAGAGTCACACGCACAACTGGGAGATGGAGAACACATTCCACAGATTTTTCCAGAAAGTCTAGCATTGCTTTCACTTCCCCTGAGTCATTTAAGTTTCTGAAAGCACACCATCTCACACAGAAACCTAAGAGATGCCAAAGAAACTTTCACCGCCAAAGGGATGCCTGCAAAGGGTTAAGCAGCCCAGGAGAAACCACACCGCCCATTGCTAGCCTGCATTCGCCTCCTTCTCTCGCAACAGGGTCACTCACTTATCGTCTTCCATCTTTTTTTTCTTTTTCTTTTCTTTTCTTTTTTTTTTAAGTTTGGAGATAACACTGATCTCAGCCAAGAATAGAGAGGCGCACGAAACTCTGTCCACCTTCACCCACGCTGCAGAACAGGCTGGATTCTTGCAGGCTGGTGGGCAGGCGGAGGAGGAGATGCTACCCGTCTCCTCCCAGCTCACAGGGAACTGGGTCAACTGGCTCATCCTGGAGGTACTCAGACGGGCTGGAGCGTTTTCCTACACCCGCAGCAGGAACACAGCCTTTAGGCATTAAATTAACCAGCTGTTCCTCTGGCATGCGTTGACATTTTTGGATCCAAAAGCTTGTTTATCTCCTAGGAGGAGAGGGAAATTGCCTATTTGATAAAAATAAGAGGCATCAAGCCTCTCAAATTCAGAGCTTGATCTCTGAGGTCGGTTTTGTGATGTGACAATACACGCTGGATTCGGGGAAACCCTTCCTGGTTGGGAGCTCAGGCCAGGCAGGGAGCACTGTGTGTTCCAGTCGCCTGCACAGAACGGCTAAGAGAAGTCAGCATCAGGAAATGTGCTGAGCCCTGAAAAGGCAGCACAGCCCTGGTGGCTGACTCTAACCTCTCATCTATTTCTTTCCATCCCTGACCATCTTTTTTATTTTTTTCAAAAGATAATCTGAAAAAACATATTCACAAAATCTTCAATACCCAAATCAAACAGACCACAATTTTTTAAAAAAAATTCTGAATTATTTTAAGCTTCTCTGACAGTCTGTGGGGGCACAATGACATTTCAAGCCCAAGGGGACAAACACAGGTCCCTCCAACGCCAGAGGAGCTTCGGACTGACCGTGCAGGAGCAGATCTAGGGCATAATTTGTGGCCTGTAGGACTGAGTTATAAACCAGGGCAGAAAACAACACAGTTCCCCCTACAGTCATTTTTGCATCACAAATGATTTCTGGGCATTTGGTTATTTTTAGCACTTCATACAGTGGAGTCTGCACAAAGCAAAAATAGATGTTTGCTTCATATAAAACTTGTAATGGGGTGGGCGTTGCTTGTTGTCCCAGACTTATTTAATACTGAATTGAGATCATCCCAATATAGATCGCCACTATCATCCCAAATTTCCCTAAAAGAGGTTTATATAGAACATGGCAAGCAAGGTTCTATATGTTTAAGCAGCCAACATATACCATGCTGGGCTGGAACAGCAGAGACGTCTGCTGGGAGCTGTTAATCCCGCACTGGGGACGTGCTTCGTGGCTGCAGGCAGGCCCCTTGGACAACAGGCTCAGGGCTTTACTGGAGTGGACAAGCACCATCCAAGTTGGCTGGGCTGTTAGGACCGATCTGGGCCCCTTGGAAGAGGTTCTTAGAAAAATCACTTGGAAATTTTCAGCATCTGGAACAGGTGGTACTTTAGCTTTGAGTCTGGCACAGAAGGGTGAGGACTGGTTTCCCCTCGTAGGGCCAAGGCAGTTAAATCCTAAGGGTTATGGAGTCCAGTGTTTAATTGACTTCCTAACTTAATGCATGGTAGTTACAGAAACAAAAAAAGTACTGTCTGGTCTGAGGTGTGTACTTTCCAGCCCTCTTGCTTGATGTTTCCCATGGGAGCAAAATCTGCCCAGGTGTGGCCTCTCTGTGCTCCTTCAATCCCTCTTCCCAAGGGGAGGTGGCCCCGCTGGGGGATGAGCAGGCTGGGCATTCAGTCCAGCCCCTGTGGCTTGCCCACAGAGAGGGTCAGCTCTGATGAACTTGGCAATGGGAACTCTGCCTCTGGAGGGGGTAGGGGGACAAGGCCAGCTGTGAGTAACTTTTAACAAGCCTGTGAGACAACAGGGTGAAAGCCACTTCCTTCCCAGTCCTACCAGTGAGCTGGGGAACAAAGGCCTGGCAAGCCCCCCCTCTGCTCATCCATCTCCTCCCTGAATCACTTGTTCTCCCTGCCGGCCATATTAGGAGATGAGATTACCATGCTAATGGGAACAGTTGTAGGACGAACCTCGGGGAGTCTCTGGGGTCCTCCTGTCTCCCCTGTGGAAGGCTAGAAGGAACCGGCTACATGAGTCATTTGAAACACCACTTGTCTAAACCCTTGACCACAGTTTCTTCTTTAACCTGAAACTAACCTTCCTCTGCATCCTGAGTGTTTCATCATGTTAATATTCTCTGTGAGCAGCACTGTGAAATGTAGCATATGGTTAAAAAAAAAAAAAAAAACATTTTCAAGGCTTAATTTGATTTAGCATTCAAAAATGCAGTTAGAGCTAATTGTCCAATCCAGATACAACGTGCCTGAATCTGTAGGGAACAGGATGGCTTTAAAAAAAAAAGGGAACACAATTCCCCCATAAAGTCCACCTCCAACAGCATCGCACACAGCACCAGAAAAATCTGAGCACGGCCATTCTGTCTGAGAATGCTAATTCTCCATTCTCTCTCATTAAAAACTCTAGCTCAATACGCTAACGTGAACTTCACTGCAGAAAGGAACCTGGATCAGTAACAGACTTTCCATTTAAAGGGACACTGGACACACTCAATGATCACTGTTCCTCTCCTCCAAGCACACCCAAGCCAGCATGTACATGTGTGTGTGTTCTATACATATGAAGTTGCTTAATGTAGACAGCAAGTACAGTGAGCCCTCTATCGATGGGTTCCACACCCCTGGACTCAACCAGCATGGGGACCAAAACATTAAGGACAAACCATTGTGCCTGGAGTGAACGTGTACCAACTAACTTCTTGTCATTAACAATGCAGTAACACAACGGACCTAGCTTTGACACTGTATTAGGTATTGTAAACTCTCCAGAGACGATTTTAAGTCTACAGGAGGATATGCTCAAGTTATATGCAAATACCACACCATTTCATCTAAGAACTTGAGCATTCATTAATCTTGGCATCTCTGAGAAGGCCTGGAATCAATCTCCCATAGATACGAAGGATGAAAATTTTAGGACTATTTGTTGATGTTACAATGGTATGATATCATTATGTGATATTTATAACGTTCAACAGAAGTTTAATTGTATTATAGTTACTAGGGGCCTAGGATGTGCTATGCATATACTCCACAGGATCATCTCATCTCACCCTCAGCACACATGTCTTTCAATCTTTTAGTTGAAACTAAGGCTGGAAGATATTCAGCACGCTTCCCAACATCAAATGGCTGATGAGTGACAGGGCTGGAAACCAAGCCCAGGCCATCTGACCCCAAGCCTAGCACCAAAAGTCCCTGACCAAACGGTGCTTCCTTGAACCAGAATGTTAAGTGACAGCCACAGAGTAGCCACAGGACTGAGAGAAAGTGAAATATTCTGATAGCCTGACATCAGTGATATCACATGGGTCAAATGTTTTGTTTCAGTCAGAATGACAGAAATCTCCGAATGACATGATAAAAACCCAAGTTGGCTTAACCCCTTGAGCCCCACGCTCTTGATGACGGTTACCTTCTTCATTTGGTGTCGGCCTACACAGACCAGTGTAAGGGCTCAGTGCTCACAGCTAAAACAAAGTACACGGAAAATCTACCAAAAGAAAAACCTGAGGTTCGGTCACCCTTAATGCTTTTTCTGTTCTTCGGAAAGCCTACAGCTTTCATTATGGCAATCACGGAGCCCCATCAGCAGGTCAATCTTAGGCACACGTCGGCTGCAGTATTATGGCACTGTGATCAGTGACAACTCAAAACCTGAAGCAGCCCACCACAAAATGCAGGACCAATGGGCTGGGCCAACACCAAAGTCCCTGCTTGCTCCAGGGACATCAGGAATCCCATAATTCTCCCTGGCAAAACAATCTGGAAAAACAACTGGCTCAGCACCCCTGGGGTCAGATGGACCTTCTCATCTGAGCATTCATCAAGAGCAAGAAAAATTAATCAAGAGAGTCAAACTGAACCATCCCCTCTGACATCTTTGCATTCTCTGACACCGTCACTCAAAGGAAAGAAAAAGCCTCCAGAAATAAAAATGTTGAAAAAAATCTGTTTATAGAATTTTATGTAATTACATTTTTAGCCTCATATCAGACAATTTAAAAAAAGAAACATGCCTACACGGAAGCTCAACTTATTCACTTATTGGTGAATAAGTGAAGAAAGCCCAATAGTGTCGAGCACTGTACTAATATGAAAATAGTATTTTTTCTCATTCGCCTAGGTCTAAACAAACTATACACTAGAAGGACGAGTATTTCAAGATGCATGTGGAATGTGTAGTCTTTATTATCACTGATTGTCAGATAAGTTTCAGATAAAAACTATTACCCTTCAAGATTTTCTGTGTCAGCATATGCTATTTATGCACTAAGATTCGGGGGAGGTGGCAGTAGAGAATAAGAAACCAAGATGGCACCACCCAAATGTACTCACAGTACCTCAATACCGACCCCCCATCAACCATCTCATTTCCTTTATAACTGTCATTCTTGTGATTACAGTCAGTTCTGTTATAATGTGACAATTAATGAACTCGAAATCTTATTTGATCGAAAATGGTGTCATAATTTTTTCCATGAGGTCAAAAGGAATTGGAGGTTAGAGACTTTCCATTATGAGGTCATTTTCCTGGACAAATCTCAATGGCAAAAGTATTTTTTGTAATTATTGAGCACCTTGTTATTCCAAGCTATTACATATAGAGTACCTTGTGATGATGAAGCTGAAAAAATACAAATCAGTTGATCAAAACCAAGGAAAACCAAACTATCATTCAGGAGTTTGTGAGTGATCCGAGAGGTCTCTCTAATCTCCAGGTCTCTGGACTCTTGCTTGTCAGCGTGGTTTTTATGGTTTGGATGTGACATGTTCCCCAAAAGCTCATGAATGAGACCATGCAAGAAGGTTCAGAGAGAAAATGATCGGGTTATGAAAGCCTTAATCCAGTCAGTGGATTAATCCCATGATGGGATTAACTGAGTGTAAGTGAAGGAGGGGAGGGTGTGACTGGAGGAGGTGGGCATTGGGGGTGTGCCTTTGGGGTACGTATTTTGTATCTGGAGAGCAGAGTCTCTTTCTGCTTTCTGATCATCGCATGAGCTGCTTCCGTCTGCCACCCTCTTCCACCATGATGTCCTGCCTCACCTGGAGCCCCGAGGAATGGAGCCAGCCTTCTATGGACTGGGGTCTATGAAGCCACGAGCCCCCACATAAATTTTTCCTCCTCTACAAGTGTTCTGATTGGATCTTTGAGTCTTAAACAGTGGTCCACCTACTGGCAGCGACATCACTCCTCGGGGTTTGGAAGCAATGCAGGGCCTAGCCCTCCCTACAAAGGGCCTGTATTTCTAAGATCCTTGAGTGGCAGCCTCGTACACTAAAACCCAAGAAAAAGTTCTGTATACCATGCACACGAACCCAGCAGACTGCACTGGATGAAGGAACCCAGGGCCAACTAGCAACCTGCGACCCCCACAGTACAGCTGTGAAGAGTTCCGAGGTTCTTTCACTGTGTACCCAAGTCCCCGGATGAACCGTATATTACCAGTGGGGATCTGAGGAACGCAAAGCTTTTTCCTAAACGACCTGTTTAGGAAGAGCTCCTCTACTTCCTCTACTGACACCTTCAGTGGACTTCAAACTCCATGAGGGCAAAGGGTTTTTTTGTTCATTCGTTTTTATACAGTAGGATCCTGAGCACACAGTGGGGACATGCTCAATGAGCGTGTGATGAATGAAGAAATAGGTGAAACAATTACTCATCAAGAAATCCCTGAATTTTAGCCACATCTCTGCGGATTCCTCAGCAGTGACTTCCCTGGCTCGGGGTGTCCCCGTGTCTCCTAAATGACAGGGTGGAACAAGCAGCTTATCCATCAGGTTTGCTCCAGCTCTGAGGTATGAAGAGGAAGATTCCTTTGGAGCCCAATTTTCACTGAAATGTCAACCTCATTCATCCTAAAATAAAAATGCCCAGCACACAACCCAGCAGCCCATGGAGAACAGGCTCAATGGCCGGAACCTGTCCCACCATCGATCCCTCCAAACTAGAGCCTGCCACCTCCCCTCCTTCTAGTTCAAATTTTCTTTTCCTGTCTCAGAAGTTCGCCTGCCTCCTCACAGAATGCTGGTTTTCTCCTGCCAAGCATTTGCCTTCCACCGTCGTCTCTCCCTACCGAAATTCCCAGTCATCCCTTCTCACAGTTCTGCCCACGCCTGCCTGTGAACAGCCTGGTTCCAGGTCCACCCACAGAACCCAGGGCCGGAGCCCACTTTCCACCAGGGCATTTCTACATTCCATACCCTCAGGTCCAGAACCCATGATCCCAAAGCCAACCGGGGTCCTCTCTACGCTAACGGCCCAGCAGCCCGGGCCCTGTCCATCAGTGAGTTCCACTGTGTTTGCAGTCAAACCTTTCATACCACCTTGTAATGCTTGTTACTTACTATTGTAATTTTGTTCATTCACTACAAGGAAAAGAAGCGACCAAAACCATTCTGTGCCCCATGAGACTATGAACCTCTTGCAGAGCTGGCCAACGTTTTTTTAAAAAGAGGTGTCAGGGCTGGGGAGATAGCTCAACTGGTAGAGTGCTTGCCTTACAAGCACAGGCCCTGGGTTCAATCCCCAGCACCAAAAAAAAAAAAAAAAAAAAAAGGGGGTCAATATTTCCAGCCATGCCTACCCCACCGCTCTTACCCAGACCCACATCACCTCCCCTACAAGGTCACTGTAAGCTCTGGATATTAAATATGTCAAAAGAACAACACATCAGCCAGTAGATACACAGTCTTGGGTTTCAGTTATTGTTCATCCATGGAGAAAAGTATACAAATCCTAAGTAGAGAACTGAATTTTCACAAATGAACACACTTACGTAAGTGCCCAGACCAAAGAACTGAACACCACGTCCGTGCCAGGGCTGCCCCTCCCATGGCACCTGAAGTCATATCTCTGACTCTCTTGCATTGACAGACCCCTGGCTACCTACTCAAAGACCCCAGGTGCCATGAACCCTATTTAAAAACCATTTCTTCTAACAGACCAGTCAGACCTCATGGCTCAAGGCCATGAGGCAGCGTGAACTGGCAGAGACAACGTCCCAATCTCGACACTGCCGACGCATCGGAAGCTCTCCTGCGTGGCAGGGGAGACCACTTAAGGCACAAGGACTCTGGTCACCGGTGTGTGCAGCTCCTTCAGATGAAGCAATGCTTCTGTCGGCCCCAACCTCATCATAAGCCCAGCTATCACACATGCTTCCGATCCAAGAGCTCCCCAAGTTCAGGGAAGCAGGTAGGAGGATGCCAGGAACATCCCAAACCGGGAAGAAAAGCCCATTGTTGTTGTTGTTGCTGTTGTTTTTGATATTTTGGTATCCTTTATGAGAAGGATAGAAGCTTCCATGATGTAATTCACAGACTTGTCCGCAGACCATCTCCCCTGCAGCAGGAACGCCTGGCTCTGAGTTATGATGCCCATTTCCAGCATTCACTGTGCAAATGAGGCGCTGTCCTCACTGTACAATAGGAAATGTGATTGCAGGTAATGGAGAGCAGCCAGGACGCGGTTAGGAAGGGTGTTCTGGGGCCAAGCAGACAGAGACAGGCGCTTCCCGTCCCTCCGTGCGCGCTGTGTTTCCCTGAGCTTGGAGGAGGCAGCTGCCCTTTCCCACTCCGACGTCGTCGGGAGTGACGGCTCACAAAGCAACAAGAGCTAGAGAAGGCCGCTGGGAGCAGGAGGCCTGGATTAGAGGCACTTGCCTTGGACGTGACCCCACCTAGGGCACCACGTCTACACGAGGCGTCTCCGTCACGATGGCCGCGCAGCTGAGGTGCAAGGACACAAAGCATTCTTTTACCCTCTAAGGGCTACTCACTCTTTCAGATGCTGAGATGCAATTCTGGTCTTCTTAGGGTTTACATGCTTTTGGGGGAGACTGCCAGCAAGAAAGTCACAAGTGGAAACAGGATCTGCCAGGAAGGGGCTTGGGGTGCTTGCAGCAAAAGAAAACAGGGTAAGAGAAGAGCGATCTGGGTGAGTGTTTTTAGAGCAGGGATTTTGTGAAGGTCTCTTTGGAGAGGTCACAGCTGAGCAGCTCCTGAATGAAGGAAAGGTGTGAATCAATCAAGTGTCTATGAATAAAGCTGCTCAGGTTGCAATATATCAAGTGCAAAGGCCCTGGGGCAGAAATAGCCTTAGTGTGTTTAAGGCCCAGTAGGAAAGCAGCATGACTGAAGCCGATGAACTAAGGGATCGTAATCTTTTAGGACATTATAAACCAAGGGGACAGCTTTGCATCTTTTTTTCAGTGTGATGGGAGTCACTAGAAGGTTTTAGGCCAAGGAGTGACAAGAGTCAGTGTAGTTTTTTTTAAATATCACTCTGGTTGCTCAGTAGAGCATGGATTGCGGGGGCGAGGATGCCAGCAGGTAGGAGACCAGTGGCATGGCCATGTAGGGGCCAGCAGTGATTAGGAAAACAGTGGCATGGATGGAAAAGATGAGATGCAGTCAGATGTCAACGTAATCTGAATATAAACCAGGAGGATTTGCTGATGGACTAGATTAGGGGATGAGAGAGAGAAGTCAGGAAAGACATGATCAGCCACATGTCACAATGCAGATCAACTCCATGGAGTCACCCAGTGAAACAGCCCGACTAAAGAAATGCAAATGCCACGTGACTCCTCTTACGCGAAATAGCTCAAGTTGACAAAATTCTAGAAACGGAAGGTAAATTGACCTACCAGGGGCCAGGAAGTGGGTAAAAGGGAAACTGTCTATTGGACATGAAGTTTCGGATTTGCAAGATCAGAGAGTTCTGGAGGTGTTTCTCATACAAATGTGAACATTTTTCATACTACTCAACTTGTATACTTATAAAAATGCTTAAGCTGGGCCTGGGGGTGTAGTTCAGTGGCAGAGCACCTGCCGAGCACGCACAAGGCCCTGGGTTCCATGGCCAGCATCGGAACAAAGAAAATGCTTGGGACTGGTAAATTTCCTTATATCTCAGTAAATGGCAATTTACTGGGAGACGCTGGCTTTAGAGGAGGAAATCGAGTGGTCCACTGGGGTAGAAGTCTGAGAAGCCCACAAGATCTATCCGAGGGGAGATGTGGAAGAGGAGCTGTTACATGAGAGTCTGGGGCTCAAGGAAGAAGTCTAGGTGGGAGATGGAACTCGAGTCATCAGGACCAGATCAGGAAAGGAAAAGGAAGAGATGAAGTTGAAGAATTCAGCCCTCATCAAGAGCACATCCAGGAATAACCAGTCCATGAGCCAAGATTTTGAGACAGGAATTAGACACAGACTGTGAGATCAGAGTCGGGGTTTGAGCCGCAAGGCTGTGAAGAATTGGGATTGAGGTGGTCATGATGAGTCATGAGAGAGAGAAAGGAAGAGGGGGAGGATCACAGATGAACAGAGGTACGCAGATTCCCACAGACAAAAGAAAAGAGCTCCCAAGTCCCAGGTCTGGGGAGACCAATGTGGTCTCGTTTCCAGTAGGAAAATATCCCTGTGCCTGTTACATGTACAGTAATCCTAAAGCCAACCTGACTAGGTCTCTGTTCTCCACCACCAAGCAATCCCTGATGAATCCCTAAGCAAAGGAGCTCACACATGTGCTGCTGACGTCAAATCGATTGTTCTCAGTAAAAATTCCAACTCTCAGGGATGAGCGGCATCATCTGGCCTAAATCTTCACTCCTCCACACATCCGGGGCCTCTGCATGGACCTTGGCAGTGCCTCCACCAGCACAGGTGGGGTAGCCTGCTCTGCCCCTTGACTGTGGACTTGGCCCAAGTGACAAGCTGAGGTCAGCAGAACAACATGAGCAGAGGCTTCACGGGCTTGTGTGCTGAGCCTTGCTCCCTAGAACCACCAGGAGAACAGAGCCATGTGGAGCACGGCCAAGTCACCCAGGCACCTTGCCCCGTCCAGCATCCAGCAGCCCCCAGGCACGTGGACAGGCTCATGCAAGGTCAGCAACGTCTCTGTGACCCCAGATGCGTTAGCCATGAACACCTGCTGTGTGCCCACGAGGTGTTGTAATGGCTATGAGGCAAAGACAACTGATACATGCAAACACACTGACGAGATGCCGTCAACCTTTAGCCCATCCACAGTTATCCCCACTGACAAGGGAGGACGATTGACACCCCAAAACGGCCAACTATGGATAAAAAAAAAAAAAATCAATGATAAAGCAAAAGTTAGAGCTTTGAAAAGATCATAGGCTTATGTGTCCCAGCTATGGTAACAAATAAATAAATTAATACAGGGGAGAGCGGGGTTGTAGCTCAGTGATAATGCAATGATCCAAATCCAGGAGATGCTCAAGAATTAGGAGAATAGATGAAATGAATAGCAATATAATTCTTACCTGTTATACCAGAGACTCATTAACACAAAAATATCGGTAAATATCAGTTCTTGGTCAGTCAACAGTTCAAAAATATTAAATCCCCACAGGAAGATCTTTCCTTGAACCTGAATATAATTATCTTCAGCTCTTTCCTAGACATTCAGAAACACCTAATAAAACAGGCATGAAGTGGTACATATACACAGTGGACTATGACTCAGTCATAAAGAAGAATGAAATTATGGCATTTGCCAGTAAATGGATGGAACCGGAGACCTTCATGGTAAGTGAAATAAGCCAATCCCCAAAAACCAAAGGCCAAATCTTCTCTTTGATATGTGGATGCTGACTCACAGTAGGTGGTGGGGGAGGAGTAGAAGTTCACCAGATTGGATGGGGGGTGGAATGGAATGGGAAAGATGGTAGAATGAATGGGACATCGCTTTCCTGTGTTCATACGTGAATACACGACCAGCCTTCTCCACATCATGCACCACCACAAGAATGGGAAGCTATACTCTTGTATGTATGCAAAAATACATCCCAGCACCCTGTAAAACTAAAAAGAACAACAACAACAACAAAAGAACAGGCGTGAAGGCACTGAACTGCTCGTTTTCAGAAACAACAGCTGGAGTTCAAGATGAACAAAGCTTAAGGTTGAGAACTGAGTTCCCAAACTCTGCAACTCCCAGGATGAGCTCAAAGCCCCACACCAAATACCAAAGTGTCCACGCGCCCTTCTAAAGACCCCCTTGGACAGCTGTGTGACCCTGGCTGGCAGACACACGGGCTCCGTGCTTCCCGGTTTGGGGATCGTGGATTTCACGATCCCTCTTAATACACAAAAAGAGACTGAAGCAAGCTTTAAAAGGCAGCCCCCAGAGGTCCGAGTCTCAGAAGCAGTGGGTGATGATCGCTAGGCACCAACCTCTCACACACTGAGCCTTTGACAAATTTACTTCCCAGAGCAAGCGTGGTCAGGAAAACGATTTCACTGATAAAAGCCTTCCCGATGATTCGCTCATGACTCTGTAAAGCAGCTGCACCGTTGCAGTTACCGTAAGAAACACCCGGACACACGGACGTATGGTTGTAATGTTAGAAAGTACGCATCTGAAAACCCAACGTGGCATTTCACGTGGGAGACCAAGCGTAAGGAACTTATCTTCCACGCTGTCACCGGATGGACTTTCGACATAACCCAATGTAATGGCGGTGCTCTCTGGTGCTGAAGCATTCACGGGCCCCCTGGATCCGCGGGAGAGTGGAAGCCAGCAGCGCAGAACTCGCCCGCACCTCCGGCCCCTCTGGACCACGCCAGCTGCACAGGCTGGCCCACTCTCGCCCCCCGAGGCCTGTGTCGCTCAGATCCCTCTGCTGGAGGGACCTGATCCCCCTGGTGAAGACCTGCTCTCCCACAGGACCTACCCCACCTCGAAGGCAGCCCTGCCCCTCCTTGGCCCAGGACAGTCCCTCCTCCTACACACCGCTCTCTGCATCACCAGCCACACTTAACTCGGCCCTGAGGCCTTTTTTTGTTTGACTGGAGACTGAACCCAGGGGAGCTCTACCACTGAGCTCCAGCCCAGCCCCCTTTACTCTTTATTTTGAGACAGGGTCTGCCTAATGGCCCAGGCTGGTCTTGAACCTGGGAATCCTCCTGCCTCTGCCTCACAGGTCGCTGGGATCACAGTCGTGTGCCGACACACCTGGCTCCTGTCTTTAGCTCTTCAGGCAAATATCTCCCTGCCTCAGGAGAGGCCGCCTCCAGGGCAGGCTGGGATCCTAGGCCTGGCACGTAAGGGGCATCTGGCAGAACTCCATGGAAGGAGTGTGAATGGAAGGGAAAAGGAGAACAGGAGGGGAATTAAAATAGGGAAAGAGGGAAACACATGGCGGACCCCAAAGAATCTCGGCAGAACCAGCGAGGATACAACTAGTTCCGACTATCGCTGTGCACATCGAAGTTTCTTCTGGAGGGCTGGGAAGATAGCTCAGTTGGTACAGTGCTCGCCTCTCAAGCACAAGGCCCTGGCTTTAATCCCCAGCACCACAAAACAAAGTTTCTTCTGGGTTTTTGGTTCTGCTGTTTCCTAAAACATTGTCACTCATTTTTAGCACAACTCCACGTGAGGTGATCTTGCTCCTCTCAGGTCCCTGCATCCAGACTTCCCCACCCCCACCCACGGCACTGTCTGGCCAAGATCTCCAGTGACCACATATCTGGAAAGCTAAGGGCAGCTCTCCCACCAGACAAGTTTCGCTCACTGGTGGAGGGATGGTAAGTATTCTATCATCCAACCTCTGCCTGTTAAATAAGAAAACTTGACTGGTGTGGACGCGGATCCTGCCGTAGGCCCAACAGACCAAACAAAAATGGAGTCACTCACGTTAAAGGTCTACACCACCAGGCTGAAACTAGGTTGGTTATCTGACCTTCAAGGAAATCACGGAGCAGGGGAATGAATAACCAAATCTCCAAACCAACCAACTTTACCTGGCTTGATAAGGAAGTCTCTCTGCTTGGACCCTTACCAAAAAGGAATCTGACGTTATGTGACGCTAACCAATCAGCCTTTTTTCTATTATTCTGTTTCCTCACTCACTTGACAATACCCACCGATCTGCTACTACCCCGTGGGAGAGTTCATTCTACTTTGTAGAATGGAGCCGCCCTGCTCATGAATCTTAAAAAAAAGTCAATTCAATCAACAACTACATTTGCTATAGTTTTGCCTTTTGATGTATGCCTTCAAGAACTAGCTCAGGGGCTGGGGGTGTGGCTCAGTGGTAGAGCGCTTGCCTAGCATGTATGAGGCCCTGGGTTCGATTCTCAGCACCACATATAAGTAAATGGATAAAATAAAGGTCTATCAACATCTTAAAAATATATTTAAAAAAAAAAAAGAGGAACTAGCTCAGGCGCCACCTTCCCTGTGAAGCCCTCCAAGACCCAGCCCACAGGCCCACTCCATATGGTGGACCAGTGTCTTCCTTTCCTAGCTCTGATGGTGCTTTCCGCCTGCATCTAGCACCTTCTACGCTGCTCTGCGATCCCTGCTGGCATGTCTCCTTTCCTACAAAAATTTAAGTTCCAAGAGAAAAGGAATCTACCTTCTCGTTCTTTATCTTCTCACTTCCAACCTGCAGCATCTCAGAAGTTCAACCAGGAGTTAACCTATTAGCCATCGGGACTTTTCTCCTTATTGTTACCGTTACAAGATGAGATTAAAGAAAGAGGAATAACCAAAGAAAACCAGTGATAAAAACGAATGAGACTATCCAATGCTACCTAAGTAGGAACTGAAAGACACTTCACTGCTTCCGTTAACTGGACCTATCACAAGTCACACCCTAGGATCTAACCACATATTATCCCATTTAATCTCACAGCATCCCAGTGGACTAGGGAGACTGCTCTGGTGGCCCAGTGGTAGAATTCTCACCTGCCCATGAAGCCGGTATTATTAATATCCCCACTTTACAGATGAGGAAACTGAGGCAAGAGAGGTGGAAGGACTTTCTCGCGGTCATACGAGTTGTGAGTGGCAAACACAGGGTTCCAGGGCCAGCTCTCCTGATCCTCCCGCTCCAGAGGTGCACCCAGATGGAAGACTGGTGAGGGGAGGGCTGCTGAGGCCGAGAGCAGAGGAAGACAGGTTTCCCAAGCTCCGAACCTCCGGAAGGCACCCACACGCCTTCCCCACACCTCCCGTGTCTTCCACCTGTCTAACCTGTGTGACTCTGGACAGTAACCAACTCACCCTGGGCCTTGGCCACTGCTAGATTTCCTTCTGGCACCAAGAGCAGTGGAAACCAGTTTTGCTTCTCCTGATTTCCTCTCTGGGAGGTTAGAAGCTTGGGAAAACCCTGCTCTTGCAGTGTGTTTAAGTGACAGAGTGGCAACGGGGGTCTGTCTGTCCATCTGTCCATCTGTCCTGGGCCAAACGGTGCAGGCTATTTCTGCCCCCTCCCTGCCTCTGACCTGGCTGTGAACTCTGACCTTACCTGGCCTCACTCCTGGCTCAACTGACCCCCCGGCCCATGACTTATCTTTAAGCTCTCTGTTTACTCAGAGCTGAGGTTCGAGAAGCTGATTCAACAGATAGAGGCTTGCTCATAGGGGAGGCTGGGATAAAGGTCAATAAATTCTGGGAAAACAAGTCCTATGCAACAAAATACTGCTCATCTATATCGGCAGGTTCATTACCTGCTCCTGTGAAGAGCAACGCTTGGACGCAGGGCTTGAGGGCTGCGTTTCAGGACCGTCTAAAATATATTCACACCCTGGTTCCCAGTTTGGCTTACAAGTTCCTCCAAGTCACTGACTTTAACATTTTGTTTGTCCTAGGAATTTATGGATCTGTCCTCCCTCCCCAACATGCTTCTCTGCAGTTCATCTGAGGTTAGGTAGCAGTTCCTCCTGTAGCAACCTGGCTACCAGGAAGGGCCGTGGGCAAGACAGGGCTGATGTCACACCACCATTTGTGTCAGCTCTTTTGCAGCTGTGACTAAAGGACCCCGCCAGTACAATTATAGGGGAGGAACAGTTTACTTGAGGGCTCATGGGTTCAGAGGTCCCAGTCCATAGAAAGCCGGCTCCATTTCTCAGGGCTTGAGGTGAAGTGGGAGAGGGTGGCGGAGGGAAGCAGGTTACATCACAGTGATCAGGAAGCAGAGAGAGCGACTCCACTCTCCAGATACAAATATATACCCCAAAACCACGCCCCAGAGCCCACCTCCTCCAGTTACCACTCAGTTAAGCCCACGGGGGATGATTTCGCAGATTGGTTTAAGGCTCTCACGACCCAATCATTTCTTCTCTGAACCCTCTCACATTGGCTCACACGTGGGCTTTTGGGGGGAACACCTCACATTCAAACCGTAACATGCCACTCAGATTCACCATGAGCCAATCTGTATCTACTGGCACAAGTCTGAGGTCAACCTGGTAACAGATGAAAAGGACAAGGAGCACACCTGCACCCTCATGTGCTGAAACATCATGTCTATTTTGGTACTGATATGACTATGGAAACATAAGAATTTGCTTCAAACAACTTTGACATTCATCCCCAAATTTCTGGGATTGCACTCAATTTAATTCCCCAGACGTTCTTTTTAAAAATTCGTTTCAGTAACAGTCCCACTTCCATTTAGCAGAGAGTCCACCATTTAATAATTTGCAGAACCCGCCGCAGTTCCAAAGAGAATCCATAACAACTTGTGTGCTCCTCTTGGGAAGATCATCAATAAGCCCGCTCACCTTGGGAACACACTCTCCTGCGTGCAGAGAGGCGCTTTCCTGGCCCCAAGCAGGAATGAAGGAGGCTGTTTACTTCTTGGCACTAAGAGGCAAAATTTAATTTAAGTGTTCATGAGCTTTTCATCTTCAAAGTGCTTCACAAATATTAACTAATTAATCTCTGCAGTCCTGCTGTATATTACGTAAGATCTTTCAGGGATACAGACCAAGGGAGGCACTGAGCAGGCCAGAGGGGAGAAGGAGGAAGATCAGAAACCACCCCAACATTGAGAAGGAACTGCCCTGGGGTTGGGGCTGCAGCTCAGGGGTAGAGTGCTTGCCTAGCACATGGGAGGCACTGGGTTTGATCCTCAGCACCTCATAAAAATAAATAAACAAGGGACTGTAGTTGTGGCTCAGTAGTAGAGTGCTTGCCTGGCATGTGTGAGGCCCTGGGTTCAAGACTCAGCACCACATGTGAATAAGTAAAATAAAAAAGATCCATTGACAGCTAAAAAAAAAAAAATTAAAAATAAATAAATTAATTAATTAAAGGCATGTGTCCCTCTCCAACGAAAAAAAGAAAATTAAAAAAAAAGAAAGAACCGCCTTTCACCTGGAGGCTTAGTGGGCGTGGTGTGCACCTATGTTAGACGTCACTGCTATCCAGGCATCCAGAAGTTTAAAATCAATAGGAAAATCAGAAATGAACACCAGAACTGATGAGGTCATGAAGCCAAAGATTCCTAGGTTCCCCCAAAAGTAAAGTGAGGACAAGGACAGAGCCATCTCCGGGGCTGCTTCCAAGGAAGGACTGAGGCAGCACGTGAGGCGCCTCCTGCCCAGCAGAGCTCAGTGAACACAGGCTGCTGGTAACTGGAAGGGGCGTCTTGGCTTCAGGATTCACAGCTTCAGGACATGTGCAGGCATTGTTCACTTTCCACTTGTGAGCACCGGTACGTTTAGCCAGCTTACCTGCATCTGTTAGGGGCTGAAATGTGCCACCCCAGAATGCCCGGGATGATGTCCGAACACCCAGGAATCCAGATAGTGCCCTAAGCCATTCGGGCTGCCTCACAAAACACCCGAAGCTTGCTGAGCAGCAGCAGCATGTCTTTCTCACAGATCTGCCAGTCAAGGCAGAGTGCTGCAAAGGCCCACTTCCCAGGTCACAGATGGCATCTTCTTGCTAGGCCCTCACGTGGAGAGATGAGGGGACACTGATCATACCAGGGACGGGGTCAGCGCCCTGAAGGCCTGTCATCTCCTGGAGACTTCACTTCCTAAGGCCACGACATTGGACATCAGGTCTCAGGCTTTCGCTATTTGATTGTTTTTCTTTTTTATGGTACCCGGGATTGAACCCAGGGGTGCTTAATGACTGAGCCACATCCCCAGCCCTCTTCTATATTGTTTTAGAGACAGGGCCTCACTGAGTTGCTTAGGGCCTCACTAAGTTGCTGAGGCTGGCTCTGAACTCACGATCCTCCTGCCTCAGCCTCCCAAGCTGCTGGGATGACAGGTGTGCGCCACTGTGCCCAGCCTCACTATATGAATTCTGAGGGCACAAACCACAGCAGAATGTGGTAAGAGATTCACTGCAGACGTAAGTAGTTAAGATGCGGTCACACCGGAGTAGGGTGGGCCTGCTCTAATATAACTGGTGCTCTCAGAAGAAGGGCGAACCAAGAGAATGACACGCTCTCAAGAAGAACATGAAGGCGGAAGCAGAGATCAGTGTCTTGTAGCAGAAGAACGGTGCATGGTGCCCTGGAAGCACTTTGTGTTTTTCTGAATGAATATATGAGTACTACCTTCAAAGGTGAGCTATTTTCAGCTCAGTGCAAAGTCCTGTGGTTTATTCAAGGAGGTAGCAGCTGCCATTATAAGATTCTGGAAAATCTCAACCTACAGTGCTGGCAAAAGTAAAACCTGAGATATTGGTAATGCACATTTAAATGATCTCTACTGTAAACAATTTGTTCGGTGTAATACAAACATGTCAGATATCCTTTCCTAAGTAATCTCAGTTTAAACAATTAGGCCAACTGCTTCACCCACTCAGTATTTTTTTTTTTTTCTTGTCTGCATACTATCAGTAAAAATAAAAATCAAAAAATCTACGGTTATCACAAGGCAAGCTTTTGGTAAAACGGGAGACTATTAAAATCCAAAATGCAAGCCTTGTTGCTGCAACTTGACATTATGGTCTAATAGTTTTTCTTATATAAATACAGGAATTAAGAATTTTTTAAAATACCAAGATATTTTGGTGAGAGGTATCTAAATCCCCGTCTTTTACATGGTTCATAAAGTAAGCAAGGGTGAATGCCGACGAGCAAGGAGTCATTCAGTTTAACTTGTCTAAAATGCTTCTCTAAGGAAATCAGGCATCCTGAATCTCAAATGTGACTTTTTGAGGAAAAAGAAAAAAGAACACTAACAACAACACAAAAAGGGTTATCTGTTTACATTTTTAAAGAACTATGGGCAGGTCTACAGTCCATGTTCTTTTAACACGCATTAATTTTTTAAAAAATCCTTTATGTTACTCAAACTGAACCATTAACATTACAAAACCAGTGCTGTAACAAAAATAAAAAAGTAGTTCCTTGGGAAATTTAGCACTGTCCAAAATCCATCCCAGAACCCCCCCCCCCCAAAAAAAAAATCAGAGATAAAATTAGCTTAATTTCTCCTCTTTTTTTCTTCTTTTCAGTCAGTGTACCACACTGGATCCCCCAAAAAAATTATTAAGTGAGAATCCGGAAATGCACTTTAATGACTTTTGGTTGTTAGTACTCAAATTCTAAATAATTCCGTATCTGTAAGGTTCAAATTATTAAAAAAATGTCAGTCAAATAAAGCTACGATTTCTTGGGCGATCACAGTTACCCTCTCACACTGTCATTATCAGTGCCAAGAACTGGTCATGTCTTTGGAAGAGTGAAGGAAGAAGATGGGAAACTCCACATGGTCCTCGATGAGGGAGTTGTTAGAGAAGACAGAATTTCACTTCCGTGCTCAACAGTTACAGGCAGAAGCATCATGTCCCCATCCAAGACTCCTTATCACAAACCAACCAGCTCTTACAAACACATGGCCAGCCAGCTGAGCTGCTGAGGAGGGGTCAGGAGACACTAAGGAAATGATTCTAGACTCCATCCCAGGTACACTTCTTCCGGAAGGATCCGTGAAGGCCAGAGTGAAGGCAAGAGTCGGACTCCTCCAAGCATCCACCTGCAAACCTAGAAGCAATTCGCTGGTCTCTAAGGGTTCAGTCTCCTGGACTCTAAGCAATTATGTAGTAGTAAAATTCATAATATTAAAAAACAAAAAAGTGGAACGCAACAGGAGTTCTCAAGTGATCGCTAACGACACAAGTCCCTTTATCACAACCCACTGTCACCTCTCCCTCTCTTCATGAGACCCTGGGGACAGATTACGTGGCAAAGGCCAAATGACCGCGTCTACCACCCACACATTAGAGTTAATCTGCTCCTCTAGGACATTTCAAGAAGACTTTTGAAAGCTGTAATATGACTAAGATTTTTTCCTTTCTCTTTGAGAGAAAAGTCCAAACCCAGTTCTGTTTCGCTGTACGTGGAAAAGTGGTTGGAAGGTGATATAAACATTGATCATTAAGAGCTATGAACACTGATCATTAAGAAATCTAGCCCAGCACACGTCTGTAATCTCAGCAACTTGGGAGGCTGAGGCAGGAGGATCACAAGTTCAAAGCCAGCCTTAGCAACTTACGATCACAAGTTCAAAGCCAGCCACAGCAACTTAGCAAGGCCCAAAGCAACTTAGCAAGATCCTGTCTCTAAATAAAATATAAAATAAAAAAAGGCTGGGATGTGATTCAGTGGTTAACAGCCCCTGGGTTCAATCCCTGGTACCAAGACAAAAACCAACAACAGAAAAGAAATCTACAAATTCATCATGTGCATGTATGAATATGTAACAAAGAATTCCACCATTATGTAAAATTATAATGCACCAATAAGAAATACAGAAAACAAAACTTTTATAAAGTACATCTATAAAATATTTCATAAATAATATCACCAGTAAAGTTTTATTACAATTAAAAAATCTGCAAAATATTCTGGACCTGATGAAAAATCTTACCAAGGGGTTCCCTTCCTTGATAAAAAAGAGGGAAAAGTGGTATAAAACTTGCTTCCCATTTTATCTTATCATCTATTCATCCATCCCCTCTGTCTATCCATCCGTATATCCATATGCCAGGTACAGTATTTCTAGGGCACAGTTTCTCAACCATTTTAAAAACTTATTTATGTGCCAGGAATTGTTTCAAGATCTGTGCAAATGTGAAGTCATTCAATCTTCATAATAATCCTGTGAAGCAGGAACTTTATTTCCATTTTACAGATGGGAAAACTGAGACACTTCAAGGTCAGGTGACTCATCCAAAGTCACAGAACTATTGAGAGCCAGGGTCAAAACCAAGCAGCCAGGTGCAGAGCCCCTGCTCGGAACCCAGAGGGGATGCTGTCTAATGCGCAGGGAGGGGAACCTCTCCCAAGGGGGAGGTTTGATCCACACTGCTGACAGAATCAGCAGGACCGTTCCTAGACAGGCTGAGTAATGTACTGGCTTGGACATCCTACGCAATATAACTTAACCTCCTCCGGCTTCAGGTAGAGTCCCCCGCAGTCTGTGGTTAGGATTAAACAATACACTTAACAGCTTTTGGAGCAGTGGCTAGCCCCTGGAAGGACTCCATTAACTGCTAGCTTTAAACACAACTGCGACTCCACGTGGCAGAATGCTTCGGAAGTTCACAGCCTTGCTAACGAGGCCGAATATCCTGGAGAACAAGCATTTTTTATTCAACTTTATAAGTGAAGAATCCAGGAACTTTAGAATATGCAGAGGGAAATGAGAGGGAGCGGGGGTATGAAAGATGGTGGACTGAGACAGACATCATCACCCTACGTACATGTATGACTACACGAATGGTGTGAATCGACATCGTGCAGAACCATAGAAACGAAAAGATGTACCCCATTTGTGTACAAGGAATCAAAATGCAGTCTGTAAAAATTTTTTTAAAAATTTTTAAATAAGTGAAGAATCCTGCCCAAATAATTGCTAAGTAAAGTGCCTGCATTAGAGATGAATACGTTTAAGTCACTGAAAAGGAATTTTTAATAAAGTATAGTTCAGATTAAGGAGAACACAATAAGGATTTTATTTTTTAATAGTAATTGCTGATTCACCTATGATTTTGTTTAGAATAAATCTACATTTAAAGCATTTTATAGCATAATGGGCACGCCACCACCATAAAAATAATATTCTTCAACATAAAATATTTTATACAGTAGGTACATTGTCATTTAGGATTATAAATATAAATATATTCTATACTCTTTAACCTTTGAATTTTTAAATCTAATTCGTTTTTTTTAATTACAAGTTTATAATCAAATTAATATAGGTGCACATTTTTACAATGAAATATTATTCAGTAAGTTAATGGCATGAAAAAAGGAAGAGAGTACTATCATTCTATATTACAAGAGACATAAATGGAACTTGAAAGACATAACACATACAAGAGGAAGTTTGACTTGAAATTCATTTGAGCACATTAACTATAAATGTCTTCTCCAAAGAAAATTCAATATGGTAATATCAAGAGATTGGTAATTTTATTGTGATTAAGTAGATGCCTTTTTTTAAGTAGATACCTCTTTCATTCTAAGATGTATTTGGAAGCACTTGGGAGTAAAATAGCAAGATGATTGGGCTTTTTAAGATATGTAGTATCAAGATAAAGACAAGAAACAAAAATGGTAAAATGCAGAACACCATTAGGGCTGGTAGGTTCACCAGGATATACTGCATCTATTTTTTTGGATTTGGAAACTCCCCCTGGGGGAAAAAAATTTATTTGACCAAATTATTCTAAAATGAAAGCAATAGCCTTTGACCCATACAGGAGTCCTTTCCTCCAGAAGATGTACTTTTTAACTATTTGTTATTTCTTAGCAGTTGTTTTCCTCTTTTAAAATGATTATGTTGGTAATTCCTTTTCTATGCATTTTTTCCTTTTTATTTTAAAAATATACAGTGCTTTTCCTGTTGCTTCTCTATTGGAGCTCTCAACCTTGAGATTATTAGTGACCCTTTCCACCTTTTTCCATCTTTTCATCTCTTACCATCTATGTCGTCCATAATTTTCTTTTATATCATCAAGGCTGATCAGCATTATTTCTAACCCTGAGCTTCTTGCTTTGTCTATAAGCTGTGTGACTGTTTAATGCATACCAAGCAGACGTTTCCTCTTTAGCTCGGTTTTTGGTTTCCTGGAGTTTCTAATTGCTTTTCTTTTTCCCTGCACTGTGAAGAATCCTCAACTTTTCCCCCATTTTTCCTCATATAACATAGTCTACTGGAATAAGTTTAGTTCCAATTAAACCTCCGCCTACATTTTACACAAACTAAACCTGTCAACTGAAAGAAAAATTCTCACTCAGAACATCTGTTCCAAAGCATGTTTTTCCAGCTTTTAAAATGAACTGAGAAGCTGGCCAGTTTGAGGATGGTCCAAATACTATTATAAACTTATTCAGGAGGAGTGGAGGATGTTCCTGCAGGAAACAAAAAAGATGGCAAGGAGAGTAAAGCAGCTTATCTGTACAATACAGCTCACTTTAAACGAGATGAATTTGCGTCATGAATTTATGACTCTCAGTAAATTTATAGTGAGTGCTGAAATAACCACACGAAATCCTTAACTTACATTTACATTGAGAACTGGGGATACCCTTACCCCTATCTGGGCTTTGACTCGTATCACTGCGTTATAACTAACACAGAGGCAAAAGCATAAAATCTCCAAAAATAATCAGGAGGAAAAAGAAGACCCAAATAGAATCATTTAACTTTGCAAACTTAACTCCAAATGCTAAAGAAATACAATATCCTCTAAGCTACAAAGCCACAGCTCACTATTTAGAAGTCCAAAGAGAAAGCCAACAGATTTCATCGCAGGGCAGCCCAAGACAGGTGTGATGGCGTATGCCCGTAATCCCAGCCACTCTAGAGGGGGAGGCAGGAGGATGGCAAGGTCAAGACCAGCCTTGGTGACTTAGCAAGAAAGGGCTGGGGGTGTAGCTCAGTGGTAAAGGGTCACTGGGCTCAACCCCTGGCACTCCCACCTCTCAAAAAGGAAGCCCAAGTGAACACATCAAAAGGACTCTCAACCGAGAGCTAGAGGTGAGGCTCCAGGTCCCAGTGACCATCTGATCGGGGACCACAAAGATCTTACTACCATGTTGTTTCTTTTAAGAATTTGTCTGACCAGATGCCTTAAGGACTAAATGATGCAATGCGCATAAAGTTCTGAGCGCATGTCAAATAAAGGCTAGTCACTGACATTATTATCGATGCTCAGGAGCCACCTTGGGTTGGACACTTGGCCATTTTTCCATTAAGATGCTTCCTTGAAGACGTACGGTATTTACCCCGTAGGTGCCCCCAACATATCCACACAAATCCCTGCGTGTGGATATTTACAGCAGCTTTATTCACAATTGCCCAAACTTGGAAGCGACCTGTATTTCAGTTAGTGAATGGAAAAATAAATTGGGGTCCGTCCAGACAATGGCATACTGCTCAGTGCTGAAAAGAAGAGAGTTACGGAACCACGGCAAGACATGGAGGGGACCTATATGTGTACCCCAAGTGAAAGAAGCCGACCTGAAAAGGCTTCAGACGTTCTGGAGTATGCAATGCTACAGAGACAGTTAAAAAAATCAGTGGTTGCCAGGAGTTGGGAGGGAGGGAGGCAGAGCCAGAGAGCTTCTGAGCACTAAACCATAAGCAGGATACGTGTCCATTTGTCCAAACCCACCAAACGCGCAACACTCAGAGTGAACCCCAATGAAAGGTGACAATGTGTCGTTAATTATGCGCTGGTTCGTGCAGGGCCACTGACGTTCCAATTCTGGGGCTCCTGAGCGAGGCTGGGGGCCGGGCAAGGGGTTCATGAGAAATCTTGGTACTTTCCTTCCATTTTTCTGAGACCCTAACATTGCTCTAAAACATAAAGTTCATTTAAAAAAAAAAAACATGAGGAAAGAAGTTTCTCTGCTAATTCCATCACTATGCTAGCCATCGCACAGAAACATCTGCACAGCTGCATAAGAAGTTATGCAAAGGTTCTCACTGCTGAACGGCAGCCGGAGCCGAGCTGCCCGGGTTCAAATCTGGACTTCAAGCCACTGGACACAGGGCAAATTTTAACTGCTTCCCTGCCCCAGTTTCTTCTCCTGTAAGACAGACAAACCTCATAATGCGTAATACAAAGATGGCATCGGTTAATATTCACACAGCATTTAGAACAGCACAGGCAGAGAGCAAGGCCTGTGCAATTTTTTTGCTCAGTAAATTGGGAATGCTATTCATGACAGTAAAAAACAACTGAAATGTATATCATTAAGAGAAGAAATAAGGGGCTGAGGTTATGGCTCAGCGGTAGAGTGCTTGCCTGGCATTTGTGAGGCACTGGGTTCGATTCTCAGCACCATATATGAATAAATGAATAAAATAAAGGTCTATCAACATCTAAAATTAAAAAAAAGAGAGAGAAGAAATAAATACCATCTGGTATATCCATACTATGGAATAATCCTGAACAACTAAAAAGAACCAAGTGGCAGATGTGTGGGCACTGACATCAATGCCCCCGCAAAAAAATAAAATAAAATAAAAAGAAGAAAGCTATAGAGAAGTTCTCCCAGGTAAAAAAGAGCAAGATGCAGAAAGTAATCACAGCTTCAAGAAAACTCACAGAATTGTACCTTTGCATACTTTTCTGTATGTCTTCCAATGAAAAGGAACTGTTTTGGGAAGATACACACCAAAACCCGATCAGTGACGGCCCAGGCTGCACCCTGCAGTAACTAACGACACCTACCTTGGGTGCAGTCAAGGCAGTTTCCTCACCTTCAAAGAGGGAGGGAGACCAGCCGACTCCACTCCCCCAGGGCCCTGACTTTGATCATGGGACTCTGGTGCTTTCTACAAACGAAAACACGGAATCCTTCAGCACTCTCACCCCGACATAACAGGGCGCGTTGCTTCAAAAGCACAGCCGGTGCCAGATGGAGGCACATCCGGCGTGGGCACAGTCCCACCCCCCGGATAGAGCTCTCCTCTCCCAGGCTCCTCGTCAGCGCCGTGCGCTCCCACGGCACACGGGCACCGGCTCCTGTTCCACTGCCATTTCTGCTGCTTTCCTGGACTGCCGTCAGAAGCATATGTAGACCCTCATTCATGAACAAATGCAACCCACCTCAGCCCCATCAGCCGGAGGACGAGAAACTGCTGCTCTAAAAGCACGGTCGCGCTCTCCTCATCCTCCCAGTGACCACGCAGAGGCTGCTTCTGTCCCTGGCACCCATCAGGAGTGTGGGTCACCCCAGGGTGCACTGACACTCCGGGCTCCGTGTCCTCTGCTGCCCATCCCTCCTCCCTCTCGTGGATACAACTGTCAATCTCATCCTCCCTCCTATTTACCCCGCCTTGCTGCTGCCCTAAAGCCTCTTCCCCTCCAGCCCAATCCACCCCCAAACTCAACCACTGTGGGTCCCTCATACCTCCAACTGCATCTGCACCCAGCTAGCACCAAAAATATCAGCTGATTCATGCCACAAAAATAATGGCTATTATCTGTGCCAACACACAGGGTTACCAGACTGATCCCACCTGGGCAGAAACTCCTGATCTCAAAACCTAGAGTGCCCATCATGTGCCAAGCACTGGGCTCATTTCTGACAATATCGAGAATGGTACGCTGCTTCCCACCTTGAGGAAAAGTGCCAGGTTCACGGAAATCAGCGGGCCTCTGCTCCTGCCCTGGCCGGAGTTCATCACCAACTCTGCCACTTGCTGAGTGTGACACTGGGGAGTTACTTACACTGGCTGAGCCTCCGTTTCCTCCTTTAGAAATGGGGACACCAGCACTGTATCTCATGGGACCGCCCTGTTGGCTACATGAGGCAATGTATATAATTCGCTTAGCATAGTCAGACATCATGAAAGGCCCTTTTTTTCTTTTTTTAAATGAATATTAGTAGTAACAACAAGATCCAAATGTCTAAGTCAAGAGCTTCAAAATCTGGTGCCCATCAACCCCTTGGTATCACATACCCCGTCCACCTAGAAAAGAAGGTACCTCTGGACTCTGCCCGTCCTCGGATTTGGTCCTATAATTTGGTGTTTACCAATGTCCCTCTGGGGGCTGGGGTTGTGGCTCAGTGGTAGAGCGTTTGCCTCGTACGTGTGAGGCCCTGTGTTTGATCCTCAGCACCACATAAAAATAAATAAATAAAATAAATAGATAATATAAAGATATTGGGTCCATCTGCATTAAAAATTTTTTTAAAAAATAATAAAAAAAGAACGTCCCTCTCCTCTCTACCCCAAGCCCTCTTGCTCTACTTCATTCCCACCCCTCCTCAGGGCCGAGCGTACCATGTTACGGACTCCTAAGAGCACCCCTCCCCGGCAGACTCCCCCCGACAGTAAAAGCAACTGGTGTCCTTTCTCACAACCTACCAGGGGAGGCAGGCAAGAAATGAACCACCACCCAGTAAAGTCTCACCCATTCTTCCTTCAAATGTGATGAGCACCCTCACCAAAACACACGGCCGTATCAACGGGACGACCTCTGCTGTTGTAGGACCCAGATGGAAAGCAAGCCTGCCTCAACTCGGCGCTCTCAGAGGCTACCTAACCTTTTCTGTGAAAAGTTAAGTTGTTCAGGAGCCGAGAGCTCGTCTCAGAAAACACAGAGGCAGCAAAAAGCAGAAGGTTAGTTGCAGCTTTAGATGATGCAAAAAAGGGTACGGTTGGTAGGGGCCCTCCCTCTCTGCCTTGCCCCGACCCCTCCGATTCTCAGATTTCTCACTGGACTAAGGGACGGTGCCTTTAGAACCTGCGTGAGCCCCGCAGATGGGGTGTTGCTTTCGTATCTACTGCACTACAATCAGATGTGCTATGAATATGGCAAGAGTCTGGGAAACGTTTTTGAATGAGTGCTCAGTCATTGACCAAAGCCAAGGGGCGGTTCTGTCATGACCTTGTCTCATGAGCAAGGACCCACGTCCACCCTGAAACATCTACTCAACTCTTCATAATTAAAACATGAAATAAATTCTCTGAGTAGGAAGCATGGACAGTTTCTTGGCCATGCTGAGGAGATTAGAAAGATCTGTCCTCATAAAGAGTTCCGAACACTGAAGTTATCAGAAGATTGTTTTCATGAGGGAACATTCTGGAACCACTCCATGACTGCACCTCTCTTCCTCTTAGCCTCAAAAGAGAGGGGCACATAAAAGAGCACCCCCCATAACAACAGCAATCCTAGCCCCTCTCTACATTCCCAGTCTGTCTCCCTTCCCGACACCAGATGGTCTTTTTTCTCGTTACATGCAGAATGGGACCAGAAAGAGACCAACGGAACACTTGCTATGGAAAGTAACTTCCCTGCAGCCCTGGCCTTGGCCTCCAAACCTCCACGGTGAGAAGCCACAGCTGGCTGCTTCTCCAGGAGAAGCACATGCACCTGGGAGCACTCGGCCAGGTCAGCTCTGCACAAAGCGGGGGTCACTCCACCGAACACAGCCAGGTGACACTACCTCAGCTCAGGCCTCCTGCCTCTCTGCAGCCATTTTGGGTCCTGGCGGAGTCGCCTGAATCTTCAGCGAGTCAGCGTGGCCTATTTACTTCCCAGGGTTGTCACTTGCATCATGGATGAGCTCCCAGCTGAAGACAATTGGTCTCATTATTCCTTCAAGGATTTTTGGTTCACTTAGTGGCTTAAGGACATTTACCACGTGCCAGGCACCAGAACACCCATAGTTTGCAATCATTTATGATGGACTGGGCACTACACAATTTTCATGAAGCACTCTGTAAAATCAGCACCATGACCCCATCAGGTAGAGCCTGGCGTGTCCAAGGGGGGCAGTGACTGGGTGCTCTGAGGGCACGCCTGTGGGTGCTGTGTGTCCTGGGGAATCCGCACCTCCCGTGCCCCCGCTGTGGGGAGCAGCGGCACACGTGTCGGAAGCTCCCACCTGGCCTGCTCAGAGAGATCTGGGGCCTTAGGGAACTTTTCAAAAACCAGCAGTCCACACCGCCAAAAACGGCTTTCTTTCTGGAATGTACCAAGTTGTTAGCAGATTCACTGACAGGTGAATGTCGTAACTATAAAGAAGGATTGAAGGCACAGGAAATGATGTAGACAAGGATTTCATAAGCAAAAAAAAAAAAAAAAAAAAAAAAAAAGTCTTCCAAAGAAAACAGGGGCACTGAGAGGGGTTGTCTCAAGAAGAAAGTCTTGCTTTGTTTTCCTGGGGCTGGGGCCAAACCAGCCAGCCTGGGCTTTTCAGGTGGTAGGAACATCCACTTTCCTTCTACCTCGGGATTGCACGACATGGGGCATTTTCTAAGTGAAAATTATTCCCTTCCCTCAGAGGAAATGCAGAGAAATGGCCAAGAGAAAGAAAGTGATAGCTAACTCTGACAATTTGTTGCTTCTCAGCATCCAGCTCACAGTTTCAGGCAAAAAAGAGCCAGAAGTTCTGATGGAAACACAGGAAGAGGGATCAAAGACTTCAACTGCACCAGAATTCAATTCTGCCTCTCAGCAGAGTTTTCTCCCCTACTTCCAGGTTAAAAAAATAATAACTTCAAACTTCAGACTCAAGTTTGTAAGAAATGACAAGAGTCGGGCATGGTGGTGCACACCTGTAATCCCAGTGGCTTGGGAGGCTGAGACAAGAGGATCCCAAGTTCAAAGCCAGCCTTGGCAAAGGTGAGGTGCTAAGCAACTCAGTGAGACCCTGTCTCTAAATTAAATACAAAATAGGGATGTGGCTCAGTGCCTGAATGCCCCTGAGTTCAATCCCCAGTAACAATAAAACAAATAAATAAATAAAAAAGAAAATAAAGGAAGGAAGGAAAGAAGGATCGAGCGAACATGAGTTTAATGGTTCGTGCATGCTGGAGCTTCCAGGATTTAGGAAGCACAAAAATCCTTTGATTATTTATTTTTGGCAGAGAAAAATAATTTCAAGCCCCTCTACACAGACCTGGTAGGATTTTAAGTTATCTGTGACTTCAATTTTTTTTTAAATCCTTTATTTTATTTACTTATATGTGGCGCTGAGAATCAAACTCAGTGCCTTACACATGCTAGGCAAGCGCTCTACCACTGAGCTACAACACCAACCCCTGTGACTTCAATTTTAAATATTCTGGTGACCAAAGGGAAAGAATGATTACTAAATACTTCTGTCAGTGCATCTTTCTATTGAGAAAAACATCATAATTAGGGACTAGGTGTGGTGGCACATGTCTGTAATCCCAGCTGCTCCAGAGTTTGAAGTAGGAGGATCACAAATTCAAAACCAGCCTCAGCAACTCAGCAAGACCCTAAGCAACTTAGTGAGATGCTGTCTTGAATAAAAAGATAAAAAGGGCTAGAGATGTGGTGCAGGGGTAAAGAGCCCCTGAGTTCAATCCATAGTATTCCCCTCCAAAACAAAACAAAACAAAACAAAACAAAAAAAAAAAAAAAAAAAAAAAAAAAAAAACCACACATCATGTTTATTTAAACTAGTTATTGCAAATTAGCATTTATAAGGTTTTTATAAAACATTTGCAAACTACAACCTCATATGAACCAATAATTTCTAAGTTAAAAAATCAAGAGGGCTAGGATTTTTTTTTTCTGATAACTTGCCTGGTATTATCTGTGCTCCAGTGACCGAGAAGAAAAACAGGCCCTGCTCTCCTGAAAAGCAAGTCCCCCGTAACATGAGAACACACACAGGGTTTGGCCTCCAGTGGTCATTTTTTTCTGAGAAGGGAGCGTTAAGAATCCAGATGGTCTCAATTGGGTTTGGGGATCAGGTGAGAATTGCAAGAGTCCTATTCCAAGTGTCAAGAACATGAGACTTGGAACTCACTTGAAACTTGTTTCTGTGACAGAGAGAATGTGGGTTTCCCAATTCTTACAGAGTAAAAGGTCACTTAGCCCTAGCCCTAAAATGACATGCTCGATCTGAGAGAGACTTCTTCCCTATAAAATGCCTTTCCTGTCACCTTGAAAGAACACTGAAGGTGGCCACTGGCACAACTCCAGTCAACAGGACGAAGGGTTCATTCATCGCTACCTGTACAGCTCATAAAGTCACATACGGGCTGCAGGAAAAGGTGCTGAAAGCTCTTTTCTGCATGAGGGAGATTAAACAGCTGCTGAACTCAGTGGACTAAATTAAAGCTAAACGCCCTCAGAGAAAGGAGACATAAATGACTACGTACTACAAAGACAAGACCGTACCGCTTTCACCCACATGCAGACAGCTCTTCATTCTACCTGTTCTTGGGTGCCATTGCCACAACTGGGAAAAAGTTCATCCAAATGTGTCATCAACCCAAACTTGGCGTTTGACCGCAGCACAAGGGCGAAAACCTGAAGATGAACGCCGGTAATTCTCCGTTAATTAATCGAAACCAATTCCGCTGGTTTTAATTCAACTGCAATCTAATCTTGGCAGTGTCTCTCCACTTAAGAATCAGATTAAAGTCTTATTCACTTTATCCAGTACTAAGAACAAACCTGAGCTGAGCTGGGGGAAAGACTCCATTCAGAGGAATAAAAATAAATGATGTTTCCTAATAACCTCTCAGCCTATGCTTTCTCGGTGTCCTGCCCGGTGATGGAGTCAAAGAGGATGGAGTTCAGAAAGGATCAGATTATTACCCCAACAAGAGAACAAGACAGGTTGGATGGTTTAGACCCGGAAAAGGACCCAGAGGGAGCTAAACTTGTAGTTTTGCTTTACTGGTAGATAAATAAGCAACCTGAAATCAACAGAGTGAAATAATGTGACAGTCTTCAAGATCATCTTCCAACAACATATGTGGGCACAGGGTGTGGCTCAGAACAGGGTACTTGTCTTTTATGTGCAAGGCCCTGGGTTCCATCCCCAGCAAGGAAAGAGAAAAGGCAAAGAAGGAAAACTTTCAGCCAGTATCCTATTTCATATTCTGCCTATCATGCTGCCTCAGGAAGGGAGGGAGCTGTTTCTGATGCAGGTGAGGCAGGTGAATGACTTACACGCCTGTGTACCTGGGTAGGAAAAGGGTGAAGATTCCTAGTTGCTGCATGCATAAGAGACCTCTTCTTTGATGGGATGCTATATTACAGTTTAAGTAACATTCGAAGGCATGAGGCCGCAGTAAATGCAATACTGAACAAAATCAGACCATCGAGCTAGGTGTCATGGTGTACACCTGTAATCCCAGCAACTCAGGAGGCTGGGACAGAAGGATCATGAGTTCAAGGCCAGCCTCAGCAACTCAGTGAGACTCTGTCTCTCAATAAAATATAAAAAAGTGCTGGGGAATTGACTCAATGGTTAAGCACCCTGGGTTCAATCCCCAGTACCAAAAAAAAAAAAAAAAAAAAAATCAGACCAGCAACTCTAGTTTCACTTGACCTCTCTACAGGATAGAGTCCTTTGAAGCCACACTGCACTGAGAAACAATCAAAAAAGGCAAATCTGTGTCATCTAGAGGGAAATGGAATTAGGAGATCTGGGGGCATTAACATAAGGGGCTTAGTCTTTTCATTATTTATGTTAGAATTTCTCACTGTAAATAAGTTTAGAAAAATGCAATCACTTCTTGGCTAAAGTGGATTAAGAAATGCACATACGTATTATGTCTTCATATAAATAAATGAGTCATAAATCTGATGAATTATCAAGTGCTACTTAAAACCACGATGCAAGAACAAAACATGAGATCTAATCTTTCATAAAACAGAGATTAAAATTAATCAGGGACACAAAGAAATATGAATGACTGAAGAGACCACAACTACAATTGTAAAATGCAATTGCCCGGGCCCAGTGTGGGTGGGATATACTCCCAACAAAAGTATCGTGTTTCATTATCTAGTTCACCGACTCACATCACAGAAGAAGAAAAGCCCAGAACAGGTGGAGGGCAATGCTGGAGGTCAAGTTGCTAGTCAGCGACAAAGTAAAGGCTGGGCCTCCAGACCGCCAGCTCCTCAGGCTGGGCTGTTTTCTGACCACTGGGAGTCAGCCCTCTGGTCCCCTGTCCTGTCTTATCTGCCCACACTTCTTGCACAGCACGCCCTCCAGGGAGGTATGTCCAGATTCATATCAGAATGTGGCTCCCAGCAATTCTAGTGGGAAGAACAGCCATAGTTCTCTCATACCTGTTTGTTTTTTCCCCACTGAGTTGTAAGCGTCCTACACCTCTGCCATGCAATTATTTGTCCATCCTTAAGACGGACTCTCAATTCATTTTAATAGATGACATTTACAAGGAAACAACCAAGAAGCACAATACTGCATGCAGATTACTGTAGGAAGGCAGAGAACACACCTGCTTCCGAGTGGTCAGGCAAGTGTAAATTCCGAGGCAAGCATTTCTGGAGAGGAGAGCATTTCTGGAGAGGAGGAAAGATTCAGGAGCTACTCCTTAGCTTCAAGCCCAGGTTTGAATATTTTTGCTAGAATTTTTCATTTGGGCAGATTCTATCACCTAGGAGGCCATTGGCTTCCCTCAGCTAGGAAGATGGGTATATTCCAACTCCACCAAAGTGAGATGTCGTGCCCAGCACGACCAAACTCTCATGTGCGGTGAGGGGTGAAGGGGGATTGGAAAATAAATATTCACAAACATGGATCTTGAAGATGAAGCTGGGATCAGGCAGAGCTCTGCTTTGATGGAGATGCAGATCTAAAGAGTTACACCAGCAATCTTTATTTATATAGGTCTCATTATCAGGTTAAAGACTGCAAGCATTATTCTTTGTATTCAGGAAAGTTATAGAAACCAGGACGTCTTATGTAGCTTTTCTGCAGTTGCAAAGTGCAATCTTAGGAGCTTTGTGTAGGTCTCCAGAAAGTCCATTATTAAAAGTTACTACAAGGTTAGGGTTAGGGTTAGGTTTAGGTTTAGGGTTAGGGAGGGGGACAAGAATGGAGGAAGGAAGGACTATATAGAGGGTAAAGAGGAGTGGAGGGGTGGGGGAAGGGAAAAATAACAGAATGAATCAAACAACATTACCCTATGTAAATTTATGATTACATAATGGTATGCCTTTACTCCATGTACAAACAGAGAAACACATGTATCCCATTTGTTTACAATAAAAAAATAAAAATTTAAAAAAAGGAAAAAAAAAAAGTTACTATAAGGCAGGCAGGAACTAGGGAAGCAGAGCTGTTGAAACACCATGGTTGTCTAGTTTAAGAATTCCTTTCTTCCGGGAAGCTGTGTACCTGAGATCAAGGTCAGAGCTGATAGGACTCTTGCACAGAGCCTCCTCATGCAGGGCATTGCCACAGCAGCTGAGCATCCCGTGCCCTTGCACAGGAACATTCCCAGGAACCAGGCATGCCACAGCCAGGCGGGCATCACAGACCCCTGATCTCAGTAACTGCTCTCCCATCCTCTGTCACTACTCTCAACAGTGAGATGAGGGAAAAAATAAATAAATAAAGGTGAATGACAGGTCTGAGAACACACACACACACACACACTGATGCACCTGCGGTCCTAGGTCTTCTCCCAGCCTGGGGAAGATTCCTTCTGCCCTCCACCTCCACCCTTCCAAAGAAGAAAGGTCCTTCTTACAAGTCACAGGAAGAACTCAAAAAAAGGGAAAGAAAAATCTACATCCTTCTCATCATGAGAACATGTGGAGCAAGAACCGTACACTCAAATGTGCTCTGCACTGATCTGAGAACATTCCCCAACTCCATCATCTCTCAGGCACTCAAAAGGTGTTGTGCTGCTGTTTCCATTTACTCAAATGCAGGTAAAGACAGGAAAGTATTTGGGGCAAGGTAGCACACCAGTCAGGATTTCAACCCAATGGAAGATGCTTCCAGAACCGAATTCACTCATACAGCATGTGCACCCACCACACGGAAGTACAGAGGTAAGAAAGGAAAGGCTTCACCAAGGTCAGATGAGGGGAAAATTTACCAATTACCAGCAAAAACTACCTCCTGGTCAGGAAGAAAGGGAGAAGACAGCAAATTAGAAATAGATCATCTCATGTATTTGGGGGTTTTCCTGACATCTTTTTGAGGATGAAAATTATTAACCCAACTGTTTGGATATGGCCGGTGAGGCATGGGTTCCTAACAAAGCTGCTTCAGGGCAAGCAAGCCTACAGGCGAGCTGAAAGAATGATCCCCCGGCAGCTGTTCACACCAAAGGGACGACAGACAAAGATAAGCTCTAGGATATCCACTTTCCTCTGCAAGCCTGAAGTGTCTTCCAAAAGTATTGAGATAAATGGTCCCCAGACTTGATGGGTAGAAACCCAGTCACTTACATGAAGGCTTCTCTTCACCTAACCCTACCTATCTAACCCGACTAAGGAGTCACAAAGAAGAAGCAGAAATTATTAGCTTGGGGTGTACTTCTCAGATGTCCATCAATGAGACAAATGGCTATTACTCATTAAATTTTCTGTTATCACAAACAGTCACACTATTAATGGTACATACCATCAACTGGGAACACACTGGTTGCTTATATCCATTAAAGAGGGCTTTTCATGAGTAACTTCAGTTAGAAAAAGATCTGCTTGTTCTTATGGAGACTGCTGACCAAAGCCAGTGTCTTCAATCACCAAGACAGTGAAATAGAAACTCGGCAGGAACCCTCGTTGTACAATCAATATATCACAAAACGGAAACACTGTTGTCTACCTAAATGATTTCCCACACCTCTCTCTTTGGTTGCTTTCTTATACAGAGGCTGAGAAAACAACCCCGCTTCTGCTCAAACTCTTTGCAGCCTGGGGTAAGATGATACACAGCTCTAACTGATGAAATGAAAGTAGAACTTCTAGAACATGAAGGTTGTTTTTATTTCAGGGATATCCACGCATCATGGCACACACCTGCAATCCCAGCTATTCAGGACGTTGAAGCAGGAGGATGACAAGTTTGAGTCCAGCTTGGGCAACTTAGTAAGACCCTGTCTCGAAATAAAATTTAAAAGGGCTGGGGAGGTGCCTCAGGGTAGTCCCTGGGTTCAATCCCCAGTCCAGCAATTGCCCATATCTGAATTTCTAAATAACAGCAAATGTCCTTCAGTTGAAAACCACTGTTAGGTAGATTTGTCCCTCAGCTGTAGTTAGGATCATTCCTAACATACTCAAATATTATTCATAATTCCCTCATTACCATCACAGGGGCATCTGGACTATTCCTCCGTTTTTTAGCAACTGAATCTGTCCCAGATGGTTTTCATGGGAACTTCCATAGTAACACAGCTAACCCTAAGGTGACTGATCCCAGTGAGGAAATTTGATCCAAGCTCAACTATGAAGTCCCTTTCGTGCAATATCCTATCATTTAAATATTCACATGAAAGAGATCTGTCTCTCTTTGAGGATTATAACTGTAAAATAATAAACCTCAACAGCTTACTAGCCGCCATGTTTTCCATCATCCAGAAAATGAGAGTTTTCAGTGAGATAGAGTAGAAGGTATACACTTCCATTTCTTCTACTGCAACAGGACATACTCAGAATGAGCCTCTCAATTAAAATGCAAAAAAGCTCAGTGAACTATTATAACACACTTTAAAACCAGCTACTGAAGAAGTTAGCTAGCAGGGACTTTGGAGAGACCAGTACTGGAGTGGAAATAAGAGGCTGTGAGGGTGTCCATCCAAGAGCCAGCCCTGACTCTGTGGGCATGGAAAACCTAGGGACCCTCAGCTTCCATGGTGATGCTGTGATGTGTAGAAAGGATAAAACTCTGAGCCCGCTCGAGATCGGTTTTCTAAGAGAACTTTCTATCTCAGACCCGAAGCAGCTATACCTTCAAGCCAATGGTGAGTAACACCAAGTCCGCCCTGAACAATGGGGAGGGAAAGGAAGCACCTTTCTGAATTTGGCACTGGGTTTAGCAGAGAAAACCAACAATTTGTAACCCCAGAGGGCCCCATATTAGCTTTTCACCATGACTCACATAATGTAGGAAATCCTCGAAAGTCCAAGAAGAAAATAAGCACAACAAAACTTGACAACTTAGGCTGAGAATTCAACTTAAAGAAACCCTGAGTTGGCAGCACCTCAGGCGACCAGCAAAAGAAAACAATTTTCTGTGAAGGAGTATAACTTTAACCCAGGCCTCACAGAATTCCCAAAGATGAAATTCCAAAAGAAACACGAGCTGATAATCAAAATCACAAAACGTAAAAGTGAGAAATCGTTTTTAGAAACAGTCAAGGCAGAAAACGGTAAGATCTCCAGAGATTTCACTGACCGGAATTTATAGAGGCAGATTATTTTGAAAGTATTCCTTTTATATGTAGCAAGAAATAAAATAGAGGCTTGAAAATATAGAGAACTAAGAATGACCAAATATCTTTAGAAGATTCAAATGGAATGTTTAGAAATGAAAATATAATTCACATTAAACTCTCAAAGAATAAAAAATAGATTAGACAGAATTAGTAAATAAGAATAGATTGTTAAAAATTCTTGAGAGTCCAGCCTAGAGAGCAAAGATAGAAAAAACAAAAAAGTGAAAAAAACATAACCTAAAGTTCCTGAAGCAAATAAACATTTAGTTAATAATGTTAACATTTAGTTAATAAGAACATTTAATTAATAATAATAAACATTTAGTTCATAGGAAAAGGTTGAATTTGCATAGACAATGGTTCAGAATTCTCCATGTTGTTAATAAAAAAATCTCAAATATAGAAATCTAACAAATATTATGCAGAATAAATGAAAACATCTCAACTCATACTAGTAAAATTGCAAAAAAATATAATAATTTTAAAAAAAAGGCAGAGAGAAGATCCTGAGAGCAAATACAGAGCAAAGACTATTGCTGGAAGGAAGGAAGGAAGGAAGGAAGGAAGGAAGGAAGGAAGGAAGGAAGGAAGGAAAAGAAAAAGTAATACTGACAGAAAGCACCCATTTTTAATTCTATACCAAGCAAAATTATCACTTGAGAACAGAAATAAAATATTCAGACAAATGAACATAAATATTTCCTAACAAAATAAGTGAATTTACTACTAGCACATTCTCCCAATTCCAAAGGATGTTCTTGAAGCAGAAAGGAAAGTATTTAAGTTTGGGGCTATGGCTATAGCTCAATGGCAGAGTGCTTGCCTTGCATGCATGAGGCCCTGGGTTCAATCCCCAGCACCAAAAAGGAAGAAAGAAAAAAGAAAATTATCCACGAAAGAAGAGTTAATAAAAACTAATATGTAGGTAAAACATCATATCTAATTTACAAGTTTTAATTAAAAAATTAAGTAATTCTTCTATGAACAAACAGTTTATACTGAGAGAGGGTGACGTGAGTTTAAACATTCTAATGTCCTGATATTGCAAGAGAGAATGAGTTATTAATCTTAGACTTAATCAAATAACAAATTAAAATATGTGGGATAACTGCTAAAGTAAACAGATACAGTATGACTTCCAAGCTAAAAGAGGGAAAAAAACGGAGAACAGTAAAAAACAAACAAAAATCTCTGATGAACTTATAGGAGGAAAAAAATATAAAAAGAAAAAAAAAGGTTAAAAGAAACTAAGATCATAAATACAAATGCATTAGTAATTACAACAAATGTAAATGAACTAATATTCCAATTAATAGCCAAAGACAGGATAGTTTTTAAATATCTGATTATATACAGTTTATGAGACACATGTATTCTAAAATATAATGACAGATAAGTCACACACATATTCTAAAATATGACCACAGATAATTGAAAATTTAAAGAAAAACTTTTATCTAAAAACAAATACTAACTAAAAAAATTGTAGGGCTGGGTTGTGGCTCAGTGGTAGCATGCTCACCTAGCACACATGAAGCCCCAGGTTCGATCCTCGGCAACATATAAAAATAAAAGTATTGTGTCCACCTACAACTTAAAAAAAAAAAAAAAAAAAAAAGTGGTAGGGGTGGGCTACAGTTTTTAAAAATTCTAATTTTAATATCAGACAAAGGAGACTTCAAGACATTAAACATTAGAGATAAAAATTCCCTACATAATAATAAACATTTAGTTCACTGGGAAGTTAAAACAATTTAATAAAGTATAAGCTAATACTAACATAACCATATAATACATAAAGAAAAAACTAGAAAGCAAAATAGCAAAACCCCTGTCATAGTGGAAAACTTTTTAACCTTTTTAAAGATTTTATTTACAGTAAAATTAACTTTTTTCCTCAGTACACAGTTCCATGAGTTTTAAAGCAGAGGTAAATCCGTGTAATCACCCCCATGATCAGGATATTGAGCAGCTCTATAACAACAAAAAGTTAACAGCAGAAAATCTTAGCAAATGTCTTTCAATAATTGATAAATCAAGCAGAAAAAAAAAAAAAAAAGTAAAATCATCTAGGGAGGAAATTGCACCCCAGATAGTAAAGAAATACTGCCAAGCACAGTGGAATATGTATAAAATCTGATCACATGAGGCCATAAAGCCAGTCCCTTATGTTTTAAAGAACTAACAAACAATCCTACTATCTAACATACAAATAAGTTATAAAGCATTTTTTTTAAGTGCAAAAAGTCAAGAGTCCCGTCCCACCAACGGGCCAGGCATATCTAACCTCCTCAAAGATATTACTCAGTATCACCACTCAATTACTGACCATTAACATGGGGCCTGAGAATGCACAGGTGACAAGACAGAAAGCACTTTAAAATGTAGGCTTTCACTTTCCTGTAAGCTCTCTAACTGCATCTTCTTAAGCTATCATTCACATGAATTCAAATTATTTGGGTAATAATGTCCATCTCATTCCACCATCTTCCCCACCCCAGACCCCTCCCCTCTGCCCAATTGAACATTCCTCCATTCTTCCCTTGCCCCACCATTAGGGATCAGCACCCACGTATCTGATTGCACAAATGGTGTGACTCTGCTTCGTGTACAACCAGAGAAATCAAAAGTTGTGCTCCGTTTGTGGATAATGAGTCCAAACGCATTCTGCTGTCATGCATAACTAATTGGAACAAATTAAAAAAAAACAACACAATGAACTCACTTCTGAACCGTGGTTAAAAATTCATATTTTTCAAGAAACAAGTTTTTGAAAGGAAAAAAAAAATTATTTGGGCACAATGACTGGGCAGAGGAGATGATAACAGCAGACATTAGGGAAGGAACATTGTGTCTGGAATTCAACATTGCCCAAGAATAATCTGCAAAGTAGTTCTCACTCATCTCCTCTCCTGAGATCGCACATTCCTGAAGGGCAGGGACCATTTCTGTCCCTTCAGGTGGATGGGCACGTACAGAGTCGGGAAGTCTGCACAACAAGGACCTTTGGGGCTACATTTCTGTGAGCCTTGCCAAGGACATATTTTCCATTGCGAGGGTTCAGATGCCACTACGAAAACATGTAAAATGGTAAAAGAGCCCAGGAGAAAAAACTTAAGCCTCCTTTAAATATACCTCGCCCTTCCAGATTCCACTCAGTAATCATCCTAAGGCAAAATAAGAAGCTACATCATAAAAATAAAATCGGAGAGAAAATTCATCAATACATCATTGAGATGGAGCTACAGTGATGAAATTCGCGAGAAGCCAGGGCCGAGTGAGTGTCCCACGGGCGACAGCCTCTGCGCCTGCTCAGCGTTCATGGCATGTGATGAACCAGAAGAGAAGAACGTCAATCCAGCACCAGAACCTTCAATGTCCTGAAGCCACAAGCCTGAAAGCCACTTGGCTCCAAGAACGAACAGTACCACAGCTTGCAAGCTGATGCCACGCAGATGACACTTGAGGCCATCCTCAGAAGGACAAGCTCTTGCAAGCGTTAATAGGTAGTTGACAAGAAATGCTAAGTTTTACGTGATTTACATAGAGATCCCTGCCTGGGGCTGAATCAGGGCTCCATGGACCATGGAGCTGGAAGGGGCCGGACGCAGCTGTACTCACAACACGGAGATGCTGGCTCCGTTTAATGACGCGTGAAGCATTCAAAGGAACAAGAGCCTACAAACTCTGAGCTCTGAGCTCAAAAATGCCCAGACCACAGACAGGAAAGAACTTCCCTTCCTACCCCGCAGCCTGCAAGTCACCAAGAACTCTCCTCGCCAGAATCCTGGACCCACATCATCTTGCCTTGTTAGTCTGTACCCTGCAGGGGACAACTGGAAATAATGTTGAATGTTCTGTTTTGCTCTCTCTCTCTCTCTCGGCAAGCTGTAATATATTCATTCCTGACAGTTCTGAAAATAAAATCAATGCTAACATCAAATTTAAAAAGTAAAGTTCTTCAGGCTTGCAAAACACCAGTCAAAAAGGATTATGGGTTTCCTCCCTCCCCCTGCCTGGACCAGGGGACTGCATTCCCTTGGGCTTTTGTATTCTTGTATAATATTTAATTAAATACTCTGTTCCTACTGGTTTATGTACTAGAGAACACTAATTTTAGAAAACCGATTAGCTGGTTCTTTCTAACTGTATGTTATTGTAGCGAAGGTCAAATTTTTCACTGAAACTATGGCAACAAAACCCCGGTATTCTGTGCTGACAAGACTCAAGTTCTCAAGAGCGTGCTCTGCATAATGGTTAAAGCTGAACCTGGGCTGGATCAGTCTACTTCCTACCTTTACCTCGCATGCCACGTTCGTAGGGATGGTTATGGGAGGGAGGAGGAAACCTCAGTGGCAGAGATTTGCTAGCCTAAGTCCGAGGGGGGCCGATCCACGTGTCATCACCAATAACATTTTTAGACACACATAATTTTAGCAGCACAAAACATCCAGACATTTCAGAGGCACCCAAATTGGAACTCAAATGTACCCGGAAAAATACCAGACGGAAAAAGGAACTTTTAAATCTCGGAAAGTGGAATAATTGCCCAACTTATTTTCCCAACTATTACAACGGCTCAAATCGGAGGTTTTCCTCACTGATCTGCAGCTATTGCTTTGGGAAGGACAAAGGTTTGGCTCCTGGAACAGATGCATTCTTTCCTCCACACCTGTGGCTGCTCCCCCACACCAGTGCCAATCACATGAGCACAGCTGCTGCCTCCCACAGGAGGCTGGCTGACCTCTCACCTTGGGACGAGACGTCGCCACCCTCACCGATGCTAAGGAAGAAGTCTCTCTTCACTTGTTGGAGCACAGCTGCCCTCAGTCAGGTGGAGAATAGCACCCTGCCTGGCAGGAACCTCTCCAAAGTTGCAAAAAAATGAAAAATAAAAAAATAAAACCCACCCAATGTGAGGAACAGAGAGGGGCGGCTCTAAGCAAAGAGCAGACTGGCAGTATCTTCCATGTGCAGGGCAGGAGTCTCTGGAATGCCTGCTGTTGGGGTAAGATAAACACAACTTCCTGACTCCGCAAGGCTTGCAGCTCTATGCAGAAGGCAGCCTCACCATCCTTCAGTACTCAGCTAACAAGGCTCATGGGAGGAGGGCAAAGGCCTGATGGTTCTCTTCCAAAAGCCGCAAGGTCTAGCATGGCCTGATTTCCAGCCACAGTGGAGAAAATCTAAGAAATTCAGAAAGGTTCCAGGTGGCCCGCCCATGAATACCTTTAGGTATTCCAAGGGCTGAATTCTTAGACACACCAAAGTTTGACAAGATGGCGGAGCCCTGATGGGTCTTCTTGAGAGAAGTCCTGAAAGTCGCTAATTGCAATCAGTCACAACAGCTACGACTCAGTGAGTGCTTGAGCTGTGCTACACGTGTTGGTTTGTTGCACACGCACCCTCTCATCCGGAAACAATCCCCACCAGTTCCCTGCTGTTATAAGCCATTGCCACCACGAGGTGAAGAAACTAAGACTTTACAAGATTCAGTGACTTGTGCAAGGCCACACAGCTGGTAAACAGAAGACAAGGCAGAGACCTGGATCCGTGTCTGACTCCAGGGCCAGGGTGCCTAAGCCCTGCACCCTGTGTCCCCAAAACATCCCAAATACTCGTTAAAACCAGATAGATTCAGCAGGAAACTGAACTTGGAAAGACTCTTGTTTTTTGTATTTGCTCACCTTCTCAAATACTCAGTAACGCCATCTTTCGGATATTTTGCAATGCTCTCCACCTACTGCACTGAACACATTTGGTTTCCTGAGAACTGCTCATTGAGGGCTGGGTCTGCACACAGCTGTTTGGTGACCCAAAAGCCCAACCATAGGGCTTTCTCCGGAAACCAGAACAGAAGGAACAGCTGGGTCCTGTGGTGGGAATACAGACACTTATAGTCAAACGGGATCATCCACCTAACCTCTGTCCCAGAACAGAAATTCCCTCTCCAAAATCCCCAACAGATGGTCAGTCCCACCCAAACCAAGGGAAACTCAATAAGTTGATGCAGGATTCTTTCCTGGGTAACCAGTCAGCACTTGTCAGAGTCAAGTTCCTGACACCTCTATCAACACTGGTCACTTTTATCCACTGGCCCTCATTCTCTATTGTCCTGGAGTCAGAATGTCTGTCTTCTATGTGACAGACCTAAAATAAGGGAACACACGTGTCCACAGCTCCTGAGAGACATCCAGGAGCAGGAGGCTGGTTAGAAACCAGAACCTCGGGTCTCACTTTGGGTCTACTGAATTAGAATCTGCATTTTAGCAAGCCTCCAGCAGGTTCCTATGCATACACAAGCTTCAGAAGCAATGTCTAAGAGCTGTCTCTCCATCGATTCCACAAATGTCTACTGGAGGCCGGGACCTGTGCACAGCCTTAGGGAGACAGGCACAGATGCCAGCCTCTCAAATGTAATGGGTGGAGTAAGGAGTAAGGGAAAACCAGCAACAGGCCCGGGCAGTGGCAGGGAGGCCGAGGCAGCCTCTGAGTGCAAGTCCTAGTACCGCCCAAAAAAAAAAAAAAAAAGAGAGAGAGAGAGAAGCAAGCAATAATTAAAAGTCAAAAAGCAAAAAAAATGGCAAACAGTGCTATGGCATTTAACACTGGGCATGCTTTATGTGGATTAACTCGATCTCCTCGTCATTAGAAGAGGACAGCAGGCAGCAAGAGGTTGAACAGTATGTTCAAGATAACAGAACCAGTAAAAAGCAGAGCTTCAAGTCCAATTCACACAGTTTGGCATCCGTCTACGCAGAAGGTGGCACAGGGATCTGCAACATAGCCTCCTGAGGACACGTCCAATGTATCAGGATGAGTGGGCATTAAACAGACTGGGGGTAGAGGAGAACGCATGGAGATTGGAGGAAACTTCAGAGACAAGAAACAGGACACACAAAGGCCCAATCAGAGTATGCTGACTAGCAGGAGGAAGCCGGTCAGATTGGAGCACACGGTGTGCAGATGGGGACTGCAGATGAGGCCAAGAGCAAAGTGGAGTGACTTGTACAGAGTTCTGTGACCCCTGCAATACAGGATGTCTTTTATCCAAAGCACTACTGGGGACCGCCAGGGGGTCCAGGCAGCCTAGTGACATCTTCAAACCTACCCTGACTGCCGTAGTGCAGGGAAGAATGGGCCGCAGGGGATGCCCACGCTCAGGCACAGGGGTCAAAGGTGGGAGTGCAGAAACAAGGGAGGAGTCTGCTGCAGCCAGCCTAAACTGTCACCTGCAGTATCAATTTGAGGCCTTCTTCCCAGAGAACCTCTCATGAGCGTTAGTCCCACTGGGCAATACGCTTCTCAAATGTTCAACCCAGGAGGTGAGACGAGACCTCAGATGTGTTCTGAGGAGGACAACTCTATGAATTCACTTAGCTGGCAGTCCTCCAGACCCAAGTTCAAATCCAAGGCCCAGCCTGGTTCCCCACTGTCTCCGGGTTCAGGGTGCTAAACCGTAAAACGGGGACGATGAAGAGCAAAAGTACGTGTGACCCTACCAGAATTCTTTGAACAGAGGAGGAAGGTAGTAAGTCATTGTTTTTCATGATTATATATCGACTGTAGCCAAGGAATTGTAAACTACAGCCATGAAGCAGGAAATCAAGAGCAAACTTTGGGGCGGGGGTCGTGGTTCAGTGGTAGAGCACTTGCCCAGCAAGTGTGACGTACTGGTTCCATCTTCAGCACCACATAAAAATAAATAAATAAAATAAAGGGATTCTGTCCATCTACAACAAAAAAAAAAAAAAAAAGAGAGATCAAACTTGGGATAAAGGAGAAAATACTCTAAGAGGGTGAGTTAGTCAGCTTTCCAACACTATAACAAATACCCATGATAATCGACTTAGGAAGAAAAAGGTTCATTTTGCTCACAGTTTTAGAGGTTCCAGTCCATGACCGACTGTCCCTGTTGCTTTGAGTCTGGATCAAAGCAGCACAATAAGGCAGGAGCATGTGGTGGAGCAAAATCACTCCAGCCATCGACAGGAAATGAGAGAGAGAGAAGAGGGAACCGGGGCCCCACAATCCCCTTCAAGAGCCCATCCCTGAAGACCTGAAGACCTCCCGCTTGGCTCACCCTCTTAAAGGTTCTACCACCTTCCAATAGCACCACCCCGGCGACCAATCCTTCAACACATGGGCCTTTGGGGCCATTCAAGACCTAATCTATAGTACAGGATGAAGCCAATCAGAGTCCACTTTGTTTTCTCTTTCTTGCTTTCTCCCCACCTCCTGGTACTGAGGATCCGACCCAGGGCCTCATGCATGCTAGGCAAGCGCTCTACCACTGAGTTACACCCCCAGCCCAACGGTCCTCTTTCCAGGGTGAAGACAGTTCTTAACAGAACTGCCGGACTCCACTCATTTGGACAGAGATTATGGTAAAGCGTTAGACAGCAAAGTAAAAAGATGAGTGCCCAACAAAAATACGGCTAGGGATGGGGAACCGTGAAAAACCACATCCAAATAGATGCTGATTCCTTTCAACTGGCTTCTAACTAGATACCACCATGATGCGGGCCACCCGGCCAGGAGCGTGGGGCAAGGTGAGAGCCCACCAGGTGCTCCGAAGCCTAGCCCGGGAGACAAGAAGAGAAGCCAGCTGTGGTAAGTGCTGTGCTCGGGCTAAGTGAGCAGGAAGCCGCATCTCTAGCATACGATGTCTGCTCCACGCATTCCATCAGAATGACAAGGTCAGGGGTCTCAGAGGAGGGAATGCTTAAGAAACCCAGTAATGTAGTCTAGGACTATTTTGAGGCCAGTTTTCTTTTAAGGGCAGCTCAGGGCAGGTGTGAAGAGGAGGTTTTCCAGGTTCTCACCCTGACTCTGCCACTACTTAGCTGTGTGAGCTTCAAACAAATGCTCACCATCTTGTATGTTTCCCCATCCATAAAATGGTACTTTCCTTATGCAATGAGATCGAATCCGCTCATGTACATAAAGGAACCTACACAGGGCTGGGGGTCCAGCTCCGTGGTCCAGCGCTTGCCTAGCAATGGGTGAGGCCCTGGGTTCTAGCCTCAGCACTGCAAAAAACAGCACCACCAACAACAACCAAAGAGAGAGCATGGACATTAAATAACTAAGCCATGAAGTAATGCCTGTGAGGACTTGGACACTCAGTATTATATGCCTTTATAGAAAAACAGATTATCATAGATTATCATTAGTGACACAGAGAGAGATTTGTTTTGATCCATGATCCCAAAGTGTGAGAGGAAACTTGAAGTCTGTCCCAACCCCAGCTTTGACCCAGAGTTGCTCTTTGACTCCGGCAGACTTCCTAAATCTCTCTGATTTCCTCGCTTGTCAAATGAGGAAGGGAAAGAGTTATGAGTGTAGCCATTCACCCCAGGTCTTCGCCAATGCTCAGCAGATAGGATCACAAACCCTCCGCCAAAAGGGAAGCCCTTCCTCAACCACGACACACTGCTGTCAGGAGAACCATGTAATGATCTGACCATGTGACACAATAACACGGGGATTTCCGAATCCATTTTTGCCTTGGAAGAAGGCACAACAGCAATTCTGGTGTTATAATCAGATGACGAATGTATTTGCTGCACTGCAGGTGTTTTATGCACACAGAGCTGAAAACCATTGTTCATTCACAACTAAGTGGAGGGAGGGATAAATCAATGTCAGACAGAGGTCTGAGGTCAATTTTCCAAGGGTGTCACAGGTAGTAAAAAATGTGGAGCTGGGTGTGGTGCTACATGCATGCAATCCCAGCAATTCAGGAGGCTGAGGCAGGAGGATCACAAGTTCAAAGTCAGCCTCAGTACTTATTGAGACCATCGGGAACCCTTGCAAGACACGGTCTCTAAATAAAAAATAAATGGGGTGGTGGATGTGGCTCAGTGGAAGAGCACCCCTGGGTTCAATCCTCAGTACCAAAAACAAAAGCAAATGGGACCAGGCATCAAGCCCATGCTCAGGATGCCCAGAGCCCCAGTCGTGAATCTCAGCTTTGAGCAAGTGGGTGGCACTCTAGTGAGGGACACACTGCGTGTGTGGGACTCCTGCATAATCAAGCAACATCCCCAGTGACTGTGTAACATGCTGTGAGCATTCTATGCTGCCCAGGGAATTGATTTAAATTACAGTTTTGTTCCCTTTAAACAGAGTCTGTTGGTGTAAGATCGAGATACGCTAGTAAGTCTGAAATGAAGATTATAAGAAAACCTACTAATCTTTTTATTAAATTTGAAGCGATTTTGTGAATACAGAACAAGTTGCAAAAGACTCTCCTGTGAGGCAACTTTGTGCATGCACAAAACCTCAAATCCGTCTCAAGGCATCCGCTTGACAGTCACCTTAAATAGCTGATTTTTCTGCCTTATTTAACAAGACTGGCAGAAATGAAGTCCTGTCCCCTGCTGTGAAAGGTCCGTCATGGATTAGAATCCAAAGAGCAAACGAGATTTAAGTTAGGCCCACCCCTCTGCATGTGGGTATTTCAAACTAAATAAGATATGTGTTCATTCCTTCTATGCCTTGCCAAAAGAAGGGGGAAAAAAATGTTGCTAAGCAACAATTAAAACAATGGGAAGCAAAGGACCATGGTTTGAAAGAAAGCTAAGCCAGCCAGCAAGTTTGTTACGGCCACCGTAGGCGACCTTTGTGATCCAAGATCCTGGCTGTGTCCCCATGTGGCCTCCGGTTGGGCCTGTTTCCTTCACTCTTATCTTGACAGGGACAACCTGTAATCCCAAAGAAACAGAACCTACTCCTAGACAGCAAGAGGCTCCTGAATTCCAGGGCTTTCTCGTCCAAGGTCAACCTGCCTATTTCTGCCACTGACTAAAGTATGGAGCCGGAGGTCACTTCACATAAACTGCATTTAATAGATGTGCAAACTGAGGCCCAGAGAGATGACATGACTCCCCCAAGGTACCAGAACTCTTGGTGGCAGTCGCCAGGTGAGGCGCTAGCTCTGACTTCTTCACGTCTTGTCAGTTTTCTTACATTTGCTTAGAACTGCTCCCTACCTTCAACTCAACTGCAGGCAAGACCAGGATCAGACAAATGGGTTACTGACACTCAGATATTTCCTATCACTGGACCCTGAAAAAGGTCACTTTTAGTTGAGGCTTCTCTCAAAGCTGTCAGGAGGTTTAAAGATCAATTACAAAAGCATCTGCATGAGATGTCAAATGCTTCTCTGTCCCCATCAAGCCACCCTACGAAACCCAACAGTCCCCCATACAGATGGGTTGGCAAGATGCTAGCACTCTGGGACCACAGAACAAAGGGCCCAGTAAAAACAAAAAGGTCACAAGTCTGAGCCACTAACTCAAAGCCAGGCTTTAGGCCCAAGGCGGTCATCACGGCCAGGAAGCATCTTCACCCAGTGCCAACTTGACAAAGCAGCTCTCGGGCTCTCTCTGCTTCATACGGTGGACGTGCTGAGCAACCAGAGGCCTCACACCAACATCTGCCTCTGGACATGCCCAGGCTGGACCCTCACGGGCACTACAAACGGAACTCAAACCATGTGACAGATTACACACTGCGCGTCCTACGGCTTGTCCTCGCAATGGCTGAAGATGCAGGCAGTGGAAAGGTCCAAGAGCTCCAACTTTCCACCTGGCACCTTCCTCATTGAAGGGGTCCTGAGTTAGAGCCAGGAAGCAGGTAGGGGCAGAAAAGTCAGATCTTGCCCATCCTCATTTGGAGACTTTAGAGGTGACCAGAGCCACAGCGTTAGAGAGCCCACAGTTGTGGACAGAAATGGGTCCACAGGTCAGAGGGGTAAAATACTGGGCCCAGCCCTCCAGGAGGGATCGGATCTGTTCCTGACATTAAGAGCCACATGAAGCCAGGCTAGCTCCTGACATTTGTCAGCCCAAGTGGCACCTGGAATAGAACCCATGCGTCCCAGTCTGAGGAGCTGCTGCACCAAAGGAAAAAATATAAATGTACAGTGTCATTGTCCCCTTGCCCAGCAGGACCAAGGACGATAGTTCACCTGTTTCACTTCTCCCTACGTAGAAACCACTGCTGTGCAGAAGCAAAGGACACTAAGCAAGTTGCTTGCAGATCTGCACCTATGGACTGGCATGAGCTTCTTGGAACATGTCACCATCTCTCCTCCCTGGGGTACAAATGACTGGCACTGGGCGGTCCCCAAAAAATGTTGGTGGAAGGAATGACAACTAGTTGAAGCAGTGACATTTAACTGCCTATGGGTGACTTGACTTCCTGGGGCCTCTACTTCCTCATATGCATAACAGGAACATCAATACCTAGGTGGGTTACATGGATTGAGAAATAATTCTTGGGATATGCTTTGCACAAAATAAATGCTCTCTGAATGACAGCCAGTGTTACTTACAATGTGGATCTCTTTCACCATGAAACCCTAAGATTCCTGAAAGCCAGGGAGCTGTATTTAACTCATCTTGTGCCTGCCCACCTCACCAAGGCCAGTGGCTGGCACCCAGTAGGGCCTCAGCAATGCATCAGCTTAAACAGGGTAACTGTGCCTGAAGCCGCTTCACTGGAAGAGAGATCAGGAACCCAGGTGACAAGGCAGGTGCTTACCTAGAAGATGTGCACGTTCAGTCTGATGTCAGACCCTCCCTGTTCATGAGACCCCTTGATCATGGAGTAATGTGTCCTGTTACCTCCTCGGCTTACAAGCAGGCTCCCCACAAGCAGGCTCCCCTTCAAACAGTTTTTGCTTCTGGAACTAGGGGTTGCCTGCACACTTTGAGAACATTAATATGGTTACATTTGTTCCAAGTCAAGAATTTGGGGCCAGGGTTGGCCTCTTGGAGTAAACAGAAAAGATCAACTTTTGAGTTCAAGAAGCTGACCTTGGTCCCAATCTGAAAAAGGAAATTACGCAACAAATGGCTTGACCAACTCTAAAGCCAATTTTATTTCCCCCAAGTCCCAAATCCCGTGTTTCTACTCTGACACTCCCGGAGGTTCTGCTGAAAACAGCAGAGATTCTGGGATCAACATGGAGACTGGCTGTCAGCTTCCATCTTTTCTTTGTGGAAGATGTCTTTTATATTTAGCATATTGGTGGGGGAGGGGCGGGTAGGAGTGGGAAGAGGCAAAGATAATGCAGAGAAAGGAGTGTGCTGACCACAAAGTTTCTATTCCTAATTTCAATCTGTCTGCCTTCCCTGTTTTTGTAAGATCATGGGCAAAAGCCAATGCAAATCAGGGAGAACAGAGATTCTGCCGCACCTTCCACGGACACTGTTGCTTTCCAATAGTGCCACCTTAACCAAAGAACCAGACAGCTCTCGTCACTTAGAGGACAATGACACTGCCCAAAATTCATTCAGATTGTGAAAAAGACTTGGCTTAGGTGAAACAGATGTGCAGCCAATCTTTTCTTCCTACAAAGTTTGGGGCAGGAGACATGTTCAAAGAAATCAGAAAAAAAGCAATTCATTCTGGAAATGCACTTTAAACCAATGGAGGAAAAAACCCATGTGTCCCAGGTTTAACCCTTTTCCATCTGCCGTGAAGGACAACAGCTGCCCATCACTGAGAAACTACCACGTCCCTAGTATTTGATGAAGTTTTTAAATCAACATTATCTTTGATCCTATTATCTAAGGAAGAAATTTCCCCCCATTCTACAGATGGGAAAACAAGCTCAGGAAACTTACACCATCTCTCATGGTCATTCAGCTTGTATGGGGGAGCACTGGTCCTCAAATCCAGGCCCCTGGGGTCTACACATCCTTACCCACAAGCCATTTAAAGACAACAGAAATAACACCGTATCGTTATTCTTGTATCTTCAAAGGATTCACATATGGTGCCCTCCCTTCTGCTACCATTATGAGTACCAGGCACTGTTGTAAGTACTGGGAATGAAAAGAGAAGAATAACTGTGGCTTACTGAGCCCTTAACAAGGGCCAAGGCTCCTTAGCACTAAAAGGCTTTTTTAGTTTTGTTTTATTTTTGATTGACATATAATAACTGTACATGATTGGGACACACTGTAAAGTTCCAATTCATCTAGACATTTGTGAATGCTCAAGTCAGAATAATTAACCTATCACCTTAAATACTTATCATTTCTTTTCTTTTTTGATTGCAGAGATTAAACCACTGAGTCACATCCCAGTCCTTTTTCATTTTTTATATTTTGAGACAAGGTCTCACTAAGTTGTCCAGGCTGACCTTGAACTTGTGAGACTGCCTCAGCGTCCAGAGTAGCTGGGATTACAGGTATGTGCCACTATACCTAACTGTTCTTTTCTTTTTGTAGAGCTGGGGGTTAAACCCAAGGACTCACGCGTACCAGGCAAATGCCCTCCCACTGAGCTATATCCCGCACTTTATCATTTCTTCATGGTGAGAATATTCAAAATCCTCTCTTTTAGCTATTTTGAAATGTACAATGGATTATCATTAATATAGTTCCCCTACTGTGCAAGAGAACATCAGAACTTATTTCTTCTAACTATAACTCTGTACCTGTTGACCAATCTCTCTCCATCTCCCCAGCCTCTGATAACCACTATTTCACTCTCGACTTTGAGATCAACTTTTTAGGATTCCTCATATGACAGAGGTCAGGCAGTATTTCTTTTTGTGCCTGGTTATTTCACTTAGCTCAATATCATCCAGGTTCACCCATATTGACACAAACAACAGGATTCCATCAATTCTTGCACATTTAACCTTCACAGTGACTATGAGGCAGGGACAATTCTCTTGTTTTACAGATAAGAAAACCAAGGTGTGCAGATGTGACTGGTCCAGGGTCACATGGATCAGCATTAGTGGGACCTGAATTTGAACCCAGGACGCTTGGGCCAAGAACCTGTGTTATTAACCATGGCTGCTGCAGACCTCAGGAGGAGCTAACAAAGTCAGAACCCTAGAGTGACAGGCCAGGGGAGCATGACATAAACAGGACTCTGATTTGCATCTACTTAAGAACAGGTTATGGTGACTCTCCATATAGGAAATCACTTAACAGGGGAACAGTAAAATTGAGGGCAAACCCCAGTGATTAGACACAGCTCCACTGATGGCTGAGATCCCATTGGGCTGGTGGCCAGTGTCTCTCTCTTCCCTGTGCTTGTTACACTCCAGGGAGCAATGGCACTGCGCAGAAATGGTCTAGAAATGCCTCCAAATTGCCCAACTGCCTGCCCTAGGTGACATTTCTAAACATCAAAATGGCTTCAACTTCAAAATATGCTTATATTTGGAAGGGCAGCCTTCTCTTCCAAAAGAGACATGGTTTTCCCTCATTTTGGAAAAAAAAAAAAAAAAAAAAATTGTTTTAAGTATGCTACCCCAGAGCTCAAGGGATGCTTTGAAAAAATGTGAAATCCTTAATGCCTAAGTTGCACAGCTGAAGAGCTGATCTTTCCAGCGCGGCAGCAGCTAGCAAAGGCAGATGTGCCTGGGCCCCTCACCTGAGTTCAGGGGTCCCTGGTTCAGCAAGTGGAAATTAGGACATCCTGACCCACATTCACAAAGCTGGCGGCACAGCTAGCTTGGAACCACATTTTCCCACTCGTGCAAAATAGTTCACACTCTAGAAACCTTCATTTTTAAATTTATGGAGAAAAGCAGTCAACAAATCTTGCCACTGTCACGTGACCACCTGTAGAAACAGGCCAGGCCATGAAACAAATTTGCTTCTTTCCAAATGACCTCTGTCACACTGCCACTGTTATCTCAAAACGGTCCCTTCAAATCAGCCACCAGATAGACATCCGAGCATAAGGCACTTTTACCCCAGTACCAGGAAAATCTCTCTCCTCTGACTTCCCCTGCTATGGTCCTGTTTATTTTAATGTTCTAACCCATATTCACATAGCCACTGGCTCATTTGTGATAACAACCCGGAGGATATCATGCTAAGGGAAATTACCCAGACAGTAAAACAAATACTGCATTATCTCATTTATATGTGGAATCTTTTGGGGTTCTTTTTTTGGGGGGGTGGGGAAGGGTTTGGTACTGGGGACTGAACCCAGGGGCATTTAACCACTGATCCACATCCCCAGCCCTTTTTATATTTTATTTAGAGACAGGGTCTTGCTGAGTTGCTTAGGGCGTCATTAAGTTGCTGAGATTGGGTTTGAACTCACGATCCTCCTGCCTCAGCCTCCTAAGAGGCTGGGATTACAGGCATTTGCCACTGTGCCCAGCTCTCTGTGGAATCTTATGAAGCTGAGCTCACAGAGGCAGATGGTAGAGTAGTGGCTGCCAGAGGCGACCGATGGGATGAGGGACTGGGGAGAAGTTGGGGAAAAATACAAAATTTCCTTTAGAGGATTAAATTCAAGAGGCCACTGTACAACAGGGTGATTATAGATAACAATAATACAGTATCTACTTGAAAATCTTTCATGCAAAGATTATAAATGCTCTCACCAAAAGAAAGCAGAGAGGAAACACGTACGTTAATTAGTTCCATTTAGTCATTTAGCCATTCCACAATGTATGCTTATTTCAAAACATCATAAACAGACACAATTTTTATTTCTCAATTAGAAAAGAAACAATATTCTCAACTTTTTAAAAATATGTTTTAGTTGTAGATGGACACAATACCTTTATTTTATTTATTTGCTTTTATGTGGTACTGAGGATGGAACCCAGTGCCTCACACATGCTAGGCAAGCACTCTACCACTGAGCCACACCACCAGCCCTCGACTATTTTTTTTAAAACAGAAACAAATAGCCACTGGTTAACCACACACTGCTTTGCCATCTCTCCCAGATTCGCTGCCAACCCCTGAGGCCTGTGTGGAATGGGACAAGAACTCAGGATGGAGCCAAGCAACAGGCTCCTGATGCATAGCCCTCTACTCCGTCCCCAACACAGAAGTTGAGCCTGGATGAGCTCTTCCCTAAGCAATAAAGCTGGCAGTTTACAGCTCAAGTGCCATTAGCAGCCGTTCTTAACCTTGGCTGCACAAGGGAATCACCTAAGGAGCTTTTCCAAAATCCCGAGGCCCTTGAAAACGGGATCCTTGGGAATGTAATTCAGACACAGTATTTTTGAAGGTTCTCCAGGTGCAGCCAAAGTTGAGAACCATCCATCTCCATCCACGTGACCCCGACAAAGCATCTGCCTCTGAGGACATCAATGCCCTTCTGGGGTGCAGGGAGGACTCCCTGGGCTAATGCGGGCAGCATCCCCGGCACCCTCAGGCAGTGTCAGTCAATCTTGGAGCAGGGAATTAATTCTCTAAGTGAGTGCATCACGATCATGGGATCAAATCTCTCACTTCTGCACTCAAGGTCTTATTTTGGAAGGAGACATGGAGGAGAGATTAAGGCTAAAATGGCAACCGAGGCAACCGCCGCCTCTGGCTCGTTCCTCAGGCCTGCATCAACGACTCTTTTCAAACACTCCCCCGATCCTCCCCACCCCCCACATCTTCAGATGAAAACATTCTCCTGACAGCCTCATGCCAACTGGATGCAGGTCAACACCAATGGCTTCCAAATGGCTCCTTTCCATCTGAATGTCTGCCTTCTTCTTTCTTTAGCATTCATCCAAAAAGCCAGTTTCTAAATCACTCAGCAATAAGAACTTATAACTTAAATGATCTAATCTGCAAATGGCAAGATTTCAGTTCTTCAGGACTGAGGTCGTAAGTCAAATACTTAACCCAGTGGGTCCTCAACAATGCCTGTATAAAACAATCACTTAGGAAGCCTCAAAAATTGCCAGTGTCCCAGTCCCAACTGCTCGAGATTAATTGAATTGATCTAGAGTGGGGCCTGAGTAGTTACTTAATGTAAAAGCTTCCCCAGATAATTCCAGTATGTGGCTACAAATAACCCCACCACATCAACAAACAAAGTGCATATCATCTGAGATTGCAAATGCATTTTAAACACCTTCTGCAAGGTGTTTAAGATACCAAAACTAAGAGGCAAAAGAAGAAAATAAAATAAAGTGAAATAATACTGGTAGGAAAAACTGTCCTGCCTCTATCCTCTCACTTTAAAAGCAAGTGCAATAATTAAGAATGGTTCATTCCAGCTGAGGTATATAAGACTATCAGGGACCCCAAAGGGACAATGAGATCTACTGAAATAACCAATGTTCCTGTAACTGGATCCATATATCCTATTTGTCTGGAGGAATATCTGTGCAAATGAAAAGTCCTAAATGGAATTAGCACCAACGTTTTTTGATAGGCAAATAAAAGCCCTAGTAAAACACATCTCAATCTTGACAATTAATTTATGTCTTATTCAAGAATCTGTAATGCCTGCAGTGAAACCACACTGAAAAAATATGCAAGTAATTAAATCTATCATCTCTTACCCACCACACACACACACACCAAGTGAATGCCCTTCAAGGAAGTCAAGATGACCCCTCGGGAAGGCCATCACCTTACCTCTGAATTTCTTAGGTGGATTGTTAAGGTCCCCAGTTTCTGGCTGTACGACACAGCGATCATCAACCAGGCTGCAAAGAAAACAGAGATGAATGCCAGATCAAACCAAGTGTAGGAAAATAAAACCCTCAGCACTATGCGAAAATTAAATATCCCAGGGCTTTTCCTGCACAAAATTTAGACTTCATGTTCTTTTGCCAAGGAGCTGTTTGCAATAAAGGAAATGGAGTTCCATCAAATCCAAAAACCCAAGGTTCTGCTTCTATGCTGGATGCAATAAGTTACTATTCCCTGCCCTGAACCATAGTCATGATAGATTTGGGCACAACCTGCTATAGTGCCAACGTCAGAGGACATCCAAGAAGGGTGAATGCATTCATCTAATGGAGCTGAGGAGCCAACTTTGTGCCAGGCACTGTGCTAGGCCCTGGGATGTGAGGATGAAAATGAGCCGGTTCCCAGCCCCTAGTGAGCTTAGGGCTACTGCAGAAGCCACAGAAGCAAACTGATAAGGATGGTATAACTGAAAGGCTGTAAGAGAAGGAAGAACATACAACCAAAAACCAAGTGTGGCTGAGGCCACAGGCGCTGGAGGCAGAGGAAGGCACGCTGGAATTACTGGAAGAGTTGAAGCAGAGGTGGGAGGACGAAGAGGGGGGAAATTTTAGGTGCTAGAAGCCCAGAGAAAATGCACAGAGATAGGGAAGGATTTGGAGCTTCAAAAGTAATGAGTGGGGAAAGTAGAAAAATAATTACCAATAAATGACCAGCACCAAATTACATGAAGACTTGCATTTCAAGTCCCGACTGATCAATCTGACCTGCACAATCCTTTTAGAAGAACCAAGATGAGCAAACAGATTCCGAGAAGTTAGATGACCTGTCCAAGTTCCTAAAACTAGTACTGGCAGAATGGGCTCATTTGTCAAGTGGCCACGGAACTTGCTCCCAGCTAACACCACTATGGCTTTGGGGGGCTCCTTCCATGAGTCTGCGCTACCTCCTATCCCAAGTTGAAGGTACCACTAAATGCCCAGCTGTTACTCTCACTGCTCTTTCAACCTCCTGAAGTTCTGCCTGTCTTTCCAGGCCCTGATTCTGCCACTCACTACAGCCTCACCCCCAGCAAGGCTTTGTGGTCTGGGAAGCTCCCTGCCTCTGCTCCTCCATCCTCCCAACCTCCCTGGCTGAGAGCAAAGATGCTCTAGGCTACAAGCTCCACAGAAGCAGTGAATGCCTAGTTTGCAGCCCAGAATTTGCCCAAGGCTGAAGGGCAGGATTCATTTGGTGAGTGAACCAGGGTCCAGAGTAGCCACCAGCAGCTGGCCTCCTCAGGCTTCAAAACATAAGGCCTCACTGTGCATCAACAGGAGGGACAGTGTGGTCAATGGTTTGAGGGGTTTTGTTTTCTTTCTTTTTTGGCAAAAATCAAGAGTATAATGTGCACATATAAAAACCCTACCCTGGGGTATAATCACATGAAAAGCAAAAGGAGATCAGCAGATTAGAGCAAAGGGACCAGGGTTTGGAAGGAGGAGAGGGAGGGAGGGAGGAAGTGCAGGGGAGAGATGTTGACCAAATTATATTGTCGCCTTGTGTGCATGCACTAATATGTAATGACAAATCCCATCATTATGTAACAGTGTAACACACCAATAAAAAAAACTGGAGAGGGGAAAAAACCCCACTCTGGAAAGTTGGTCGTGGTATTTCAAAATACTTTGAAACGGTGGGCTGAGAATCCAAGGCAGGACTGAGTTAATCATCGAGTTCTCAAACAAGGAGGGGAAGGAGGACAAAGGGCCCTAGTCAGGTAGAGACTGCTGATGGCTCTCTGCCACCAGCCAGTGGCAGGATGTGACTGTCCTTTTGCCCTTTTGGATCTCAGTTTTTTCATCTGTAAAATGGAAGGTCTGGTCTCAAAGACTCTCAGCTTTGCTCATCAGTCTTTCTCTGTCGAAACAGCAGTGATGCCAGAACCTTGTCATCCCAGGCTTACTGAAGGGAAGGGACCCAAGGACCCTTATTTCTAACAGGCTCTGGAGGCGCCTCAAAAGCATGTCACTGGTTAGCATCCAAGAACATGATGGCTTTTTCTCTTCTGAGCTGTGAATCTTTGGGCTGAAGTTCTAAAGCTCAAGGAGCAATAAAGCCACTAGAGGTGACTTCCACCCATCTGCACCAACAGGAGAGGTTAGGGAGCCAGACACCAAGTCCCGCTAGAGCCTGGTCCTCCATAAATTAACGTTAAACATTATCAGAAAGGAAGAAGGGGGGGGTTCAAACTTAATTTTCCAAATCAATTTTGATACCAACTATCCTCAAATATGTGCAAGAAAAAAGGGAAATATTCATCAAAAGGAAGTGCTAGAGCCAAGTGAGGTGGTGCATGCCTGTAATCCCACAGACTCAGGAGGCTGAGGCAGGAGGATCACAAGTTTGAGGCCAGCCTCAGCAGCTTAGTGAGATCCTATCGCAAAATAAAAAATATAAAGGGCTAGGAATGTAACTCAGGGCTAAAGCACCCCTGGGTTCAATCTTCAGGTTAAAAAAAAGAAGAAAAAAAAAAAAAGAAGAAGTGTTAGACACCCCCCCCCCAATTTTTTACAGAACAGCCACACTCTCTTGATTGCTTTTTAATTTTTTAAAAATATTTTTGCAGTGCAAGAATCAAATCCGTATCTTCACTTTATTGGAGGGGGGGCACTCATCATTAATTGGTTTGTAATACTTGAGAAAAAAATATATAAAGCATAGAGTTTGAACCTTGGAGGCATTTTAAGAATGAATGTTCTGGAAGGAAGGGTGGTAGGACCTAAAAGGAGGTAAGGCCTTAGGGGCTTCCAGGGGCTCTGCATCTGACCGGCATGCAAGTGAGCCTGGGTGAATTGGGGACGAGGGGCCCCTAGAGGAAAGATGGGCATATGGTGGAGCTGAGGCTGGCAGCCCTGCCATCCAGAGTGGGGCTGTGGGCAGACGGCAAGGAGGAGGTGCTCCGGGAAGCTGGGAAGGGGCAGGCCGCCCTGCGGAAGGTAACTGTCAGGCCCTGTGGCCTTGGAGACAAGAGCCTTCCGAGCTGTGAATCCTTGGGTGAGCGTCTGCCCCTCTCTGAAGGTGCTCCTCCATCAACCGTGGTGACACCGTGAAGAAGGGGCTGAGGATTAAGAGGAGGGTGTGGGCACAGGACCTAGGACAGCACCTGGCACACAGTGAACACCTGGGGCTGAGGCAGGGCTTACCGCTGCTGCATGTTACTCTCGCCATCGCTGAAAAATAAGAGGGTGAAGAATTCAACCACAGAGGATGAAAAGAGGAGGAGGCCGCCAAGATGAAAGAAGGGACAGTCAGAGAGGGAGAAGCAGCAGGAACCTGTCTGCTGAGCACTCGGGAGGTAGGTTTAGGGGGGTCCACCAGGTAGAGACGTCAAATGTGGGAGCAGTCACTGGACTGGTGACCAGGCAGGCACAGGGACTTCTTTTTATCAGATGACTTGAAAACAAACTTTCCGTACAGTGAGAGCCCAGGTCTAATGGAGCTGTCATTCTGAATCTGAAATAATTTCCTCCTTGGGGGTGGAGTAAGCTGAATGAGACCTTGGGAATACTCACTCTGCACAAATACCAGCAAACAAGTCTGATTGCCATAATAGCTGTAATTAAAAGGAAGATTCTGGCTGCTGTAAAACAGAGGTTTTTGGAGACACTACAGACCTGCCTTCTCCCCACTTATTTGAGACCAGCTCTTGCCAAATTCAACAATGCCACATACGCCTGACCACTCCTCCCTGAACAAGGACAGCATAGACCACTCCTGACTGTCTGGAGTTAACCATCTTGATCCTCCATTCTGCTTTTGTCTGCCTTTGGGGCTACTTGGCTTCTCATTTCCTCTTCTAGACAATAGGAGGAGGAGGAAAGGGGAGAAGATAATCCAATCAGTGCATAATGGAATATATTTATATCCTTAAAAGTGGAATCGAGATTGAAGAAAGCTCAAGTGAACATAAAAAACCTGATTTACAGAACTCGGTGCCATTTGTAACTTTCAAATGTATTCGGCAAATGTAAGGAAGGTTCTGCTTCAAAGAGACCTAAGCATCCACGAAGTTCTGAATTAATAGAGTCCTAACTCATGAGGGGTTTATTCTTTCAAAACCGATGGAAAACAGTGTTCTTGGGTAAGAGGTTAAACTTGGTTAATGTGGGATTTGGTATTTGTGATTTCAATTGCCCTTGGAAAAGCCCGGCAAAATAGTAACATGCTTATCTCAGGAAAAAAAAATCACGGTTTTTAAGCAGATGTTATGATATCTTAAACCAATCCTCCCACACAAGAAATCGAGTGTTCTTACCCCAAGGTGCTGATAAATCCATTTGTCGATCCCTCGGCGTACAGAGAACAAATGTCTCCAATATGTAGGAAACTGGCCATTTTGTCAGACATGGTGCTCTTGAAAATCCTAGACAAAATAAAACATGCAACATGGTTAGAAGAAACGCTAATGGGGGGTGGGGGGACGGGAGGAGTCACCAAGAGTTGGCTTAGTTCAATGTTCCAATTTGACTTAAAAGTCAAATTTAAATAGGACTTTGACAGGGAGGGGATTCCAGGAGGCAAGAGAGGGCGTATGTTGAGCAGTCTCGCTCATTTATTATTTAACCTCAGGACATTCCAAGCACGACGACATTCGTTTCTAACAAAACCAGCCTGGATCAGATTCTTCAAGTTGAGGACCCTCAATAATAAACAGTGACTATAAAGACTGTGGGAACTCGGCCAAGAACTTCAGCGATTAAGGAGTTGGAAAGTCTGACTTATGAAACAGTAACATGCCCCGATCGCCTCAGGGAATGCTAAGTTAGAAGGAAACACCTGGTATAAAACTCGGATCTGGCCAGCCATCAGCCCAGGGCCAAGGCACCAAAGAACAAAATGCTATTAATAAAAGGAAACCCGGTGTCATAAATACCCCCAAAACCCCAAGCTGCCTTTTAAAAAGTCAACTGTGTGCACTTCGCCCAAAAGGTTACCTAATTTTTTTTTTTTTTTTTTTTTTTTTTTTTTTTGCTCACCCTTCACCAAAAATACTTCCAGGATGAGAAAGGTCCTAAGACAGCACCTGGCTCCAAACCCTTCAGTGTTAGGGTGCAAATAATAAGGTTCCCAGGCCTACGACACAGAGCTAGTCAGAGGCAGTTCTAGAAAATACTCAAGTTCCACGAAATCTATGCACGAGCCTAGAAATCATTAAACACACATACAAATATCAACAAAAACATTGAAGTGATTCATAAAAACAGCTTCGATCAGGGCCACAAATACTGAGGAGTGGGAGCCAATTACAAAAAGCTGAACTGACATTGACGAAACAAACTCCCTGGCGTGGGAGAGTGAGGGCTGGTGTGCACACCTGGTGTGCAGATGTGCGGAGGAACAGAGGTCTCCCCCAACCCAGACCCCAGACCTTTCCCCACCTACCCTTCAGGCTCCCCTCCCAAGGAATCATGAGCCGCAAAGCCCAAGACTCGCGATGGTGTGAAAAAGTATTCACTCCCCTTCAACTGCTTTCTGGGTGCCAAGTTTTCTTTTAGGAAGAATCAGGCAGCAGGGATCAGTATGGGACTTTGGGAAGCATCCTCCCTCAGCAGGACTGCCAGCTGCTGAGAGCGAACCCTTCCAGCTCAGTCCCCGGCTTGCGAGAAGCTATAGGGGGAGGCTCATCTCTACCCCCTCCAAACAACCCAGACCTTGCAAGAGAGAGAAGGAGCATTTCAACAGACACAAACTTATTTATAGAAGGAGACAGCAACTGAGAATACAGAATAAACTCTCAAACCACAGAGCCCGTATCTATGAACCTGAAGCAAAGACCCAGGGAGGGTGGGCCAAGTGCTGCTCTAGAATCCTGTCAATCACTGGTCATTTCTTCTTAACTAGATGTTACACCTAAAGGCAAGCCAATTAAAAAAAAAAAAAAAAAAAAAATATATATATATATATATATATATATATTCAGTTTCAGTACTGGAAACTGAACCAGGGGTGTTCTATCTCTGAGTTACATACCCAGCCCTTTTTTACTTTATTTTGAGACAGGGTCTTGCTAAGTTGCCCAGACTGACCTCCAATTTCCAATCCTCCTGCCCTAGCCTCCCCAGTACCTGGGATTATACCAAGGTTTTAAATAGCACCACTGGCACCAGTGGAAAACACCAACAGGCATTAATATTTCCCCCTTAAGTTTATATTTAGAAGTTTTATCATAAAGGACCAGAAAGTCAGCCTATTTCTGGGACCGATTGGTTTTCCCTGCTGCGGTTCCTAGGGATTAAGCCCAGAGCCTTGCACATGCTGGACAAGTGCTCTACCAGTGAGAGATACCGCCGGTCAATTGTGACGTATTTTAAGCAAAACAAAACAAAAACCCGGTATCGTGTATAATGAAGGCACAAAATGGTTTTTCTTTCCAGTGCTGGGGAACGAACCCAGCCAGGACTTAGCGCATGCTAGGCAAGGGCTCTGTTACTGAGTTACATCCCCAGCCCTGGGACTAATGACTGGAAAACCATCTGTTTGAATTCTGAGTCAGACCAAATCTGTGTCTGCACACACCAGCCTTCCAGAAGGGCAAGGGAGAGATGCCAGATGCCCAAGAGCAGGTAAGTGCCTGGGCAGGACAAAGGTGACTGACACTGCTCTCAGGTCTGCCTTTCGAATGGGCATTCAGCTCCAGTGGGCACCAGGCCAGGGAAGAGCGGAGAGGCTGCCGTGTTAGAAACTCTCATCACCATCTGGGTACCTCGCTGAAAGGTACTAGGCCCTTCCCGCGGAGAAGCAGACACAAGCCAGGATTCTGGAATGACAAAGTGTGACATCACCGATGTCGCCTGCAGCTGATAATGGCAACAGATGCCTGGGTACTGAATTTCCACAGCAAGATCCTGCGTGACTTCCCTTCCCGATCGTTAGAGCTAACAATGGCCAAGCACTCTCGTGCCCACAAATGCTCCCTGACTGGATCCTCAGGACCTTAGCCCGGGACAGGCACGGCCACTACCTCATTTTCTGCCAGGCAACTGACCTGTACAGAGGGTAAGATGCCCAAAGCACATAAAATTAGCGAGCAGGAGGACCAGGGTTTGAACCCAAGTCTGGCTCTTAAATGAAGTGTTCAACAACAATCCCTACAACACAGACTAAACTGTTCGCTCTTCTTATTCCCTGAATGGTGAGATTACGATGGACCAATTTTCCTCTTTATGCACAATTCTGTTTCCTGATTTTTCTACTGTGGCATTTCCTAATTTTTCTACCTTGGCCATGTAATATTTCCATAGGTCACAGGGAAAAATTAAGCATCTTCCCTCTAACCAATAAGCTTATTAAGTTGACAAGATAATTGAACGAGTAACCTTTAGCCACACTGTACATTTTCCCCTGAAAACACAGGCCCTCGCATCCCACAGCGAATGGTCCTCAATCAGGCAATCAGCCAGGGGTCCCAATTAAAAAACAACCAAAAACAGTGGGAGACAGATTCCTCCCCAAGGGAATCAGGCAATAATCCCCCTTGCTGAGGACCAGGCAGAGAAGCACAGGTGTCCCTGGAAACCTCTGGAGGTCTCCCCTGGCCTACCTTTAAGGGAGGGTAGGGGAGGGAGGGGCTGCCGCAATTACCAGTGATGTCCAGGAAGGAAAACAAAGGCCGGGAAAGTCAGGAGAACAGGCCTCTGGGGTCAAAGGGGAAGAGGTGGGAAGCAGGGGCCTGGGAGCAATCTTTAGGAGGACTTCCTGTTGTTCCAAAGCTGGGTGGGAGAGACTGACTCTATCTGATTCTGGACCATTTGTGTCTGCAAGCCTGTGGCAGCTGCGTTCAGGCCTGGGTGTCACTCGCACAAGTGGCTGGGGAACACAGGGAGAAAAACAGAGCCAACCTGCCATGGAGCTGCGTTACTGTGGTGCCTCCAACCCTAGGGACACCCGGGGGGCTTGGCTAACAAGTTCTGATACACGAGAAAACGGCCGGGTGGTCAGTCCGGGAGTGCCACCTGGTGCTCTGTAAGCAAGCTGTTACTGTCAGCTCACCACCGTCTCATGTCTCATCCCAAGTCCACCCGTCCACCCGTTCCTCCTCTGCCTTGGGGATAATGCTTACTTCAAGGGGGTGATTGAGCAAAAGAGGAGAGGGTGCTTGCAAAGGACCTGGGACGGTGGCCCTGTGCAGTGCTCAAGGTCACATATTTTCTTTCAGCAAGAAAAAAAAAGTGAAATGTGGAAGATTCTAGAATTTCAAACATTAAGCTTCATAAAGGTGAGGCTCCCCTGTATACAGAGTCAGCTGGGTATTTTAACAAATGATCTCCTCTCTGACCCCTGACGATGTATTTTACTCCAGGGAAGATAATCATCCTCCCTAAATCCCCTGATGGGAAAAAGCTGAACAACACAGAATTAGATGCAACTCCCTAGCAGAGGATGCCGGTCTAGCAAAATATACAGAATAGCAGAATAAACACTGGAAGGAACTCTATAAGGCACGCAACGACATCTCTCATCCAGCAGTGCACTCCCCACACAACATCCCCTCTGGGTGGACTCAGCTTCTGGTTCAGTGCCTGACCTTGATAGGAATATTCCTACTGATCCCCAACACACAAAAGGACAGCCACCTCCAAGAACTCTGGCTACTCAGCTATCCTTTGACAAACCTCTCATCCCATGGCAGAGAGGAACTGAGGCTCCGGCTTTAAAGTGACTGCATCCAACGCCAGCTCTGCCACTTACCCACTTGCAGGATTTCAGGTGACTCCTAGAACTACCCTATGCCTCCCTTTCTCCAGCTGCACATCAGGGACAGTAACAGCACCCATCCCAGCAGGTCATCCTGAGGTTCAGCTACAATACATCACCAAGCACTCAGCAAAGGACCTTGCGTGAGGTGGACGCGCTATCTGTATAGCGTCAACTGTGAGAACACAGCTGCCACTGGCCACTACCTCTGGGAAGGTGAAGCACCTGTTAAAATAGGATTCTTCTCGCGGGGCCTGGCCGGGGCAGCAGAAGGTGGGGCACTTGGGAGGGGCTCCCACACATGTAGCCCCAGCAGCCAAGCTGCCTGCTGACTGGGCTCTCCTTTGCTCTGCAGAGAAAGGTCCCCCTGGGTGATGTTTAAGGATAAGGGACATGGGAGTCTGTTCCTAAGCAGCGAGCAAAAAGAGTACATGCTCAGATCTCTTGGGCAAACAAAAGTGCAAGGTGGTGGGCTTCCCCACCTGTGTCGCTCTCTGTCGGCCCCGGCCACCTCCATGTGTCAATGTATCTCATAGCCCACAGATACCAGGGTTCTGCTCCTGATGCCCACAGCATCCCCCTGCCTGCTCAGCTACTCTTCCTCTTCCTCCTCGTTGCCACCACCAAGGCCTGATGACACCTCCAGTCTCCCCTGTCTCCTTATGGCTACCACGGGGCCTTTGCCCATGTTCTTCTCTTGAGCCCAGAACATTCTCATCCCTGCCCCTACCCTTAGCTCTAGTGAAATCTGAGTCTCCCTTCAGATCTCAAGTCAACTGCCATTTCCACCAGCCACGCTCCCCCAGCCTCCCGAATGAAGACAGACCCCACTCTTACACAACCTGGGGATCACCCCTGCCCAGCTGCAGTTACAGGTTCATATTTGTGGGATTCTGACCTGACACGCTCAAAGCACAGCTCATTTTAGAGATCCAGTGAAGGATCTGCTTTCTACAAAAATCCCCCAACACCAAAGGGTGGCACACAGTAGGTGCTCTGTCAATATCTGTCAAATAAAAGGTCGAAGAAGCTGAACCCACCATCCGATCTCACTGATTTTAATCTTTCACATATTGCTGAACATTCCAGTTCTTTGTCATCCCTTCTCGCCTCCCCCCAAGTCTATCATTTCTTAACTGGATGCTACAAAGCCTTCCTATTCATCTCTTTGAAGCCATCAAAATCTATTCTGCATATAAGAGCCAGCGTGATCTTTTAGAGACATCAATCAGACCATGTCACTCCCCTGTTTAAAACTCTCCAAAATCTCTGGGCTTTGCATGACCCGGCCCCGCCTGCCTCTTGCTCCTCATCTCTCCGTGCACTCTCTTCCTCGCTCTATCCTCCAAGGCCGCTCCCCCACCCACCATGCTAGATGCTTCTCTGTCCCCTGGGCTTTGCACAGGCTGTCTCCGCTGCATGACAGCTTTCTCTCCCTTCTAGGCCACTTGCCCCTGACTTCTGCTCATCTTTACAGCCCCAGTTTGATGTCACCACCTCTAGGAAGCTCACTCTGAATTCCTGAACCTGGGTTTCATCTCTGCGACACACTTTTCTATATAGCACCTGGTCTCCCGCCCTGGCCCACCACCACAGTCCCAGCATGGCTTATTCACTTCTTCACTTACCTACTTTTCTCCACTGACTACAAACCCGGGAGGGCAAGGACTGACATCAAACCCCAGGCAAGGCGTACAGCGCCTGCGCCAGGCAAGTGGCCACACCCAAGTTCAATGGAAGTACAGGGCCAGCTGATCCACTGCCTAAGTGAGTTGAGGCCTTTTTTTTTTTTTCAGGAGTCTGTTTTCTAAAGCAAATTAAAAGCCAAGTTTACATCATGGAATCAAGGAAAGAGAACAGAAGCCTATGGGCCTTTTTTTTTTTTTTTTTTAGCAAATTTCTGAGAAATAGTGGAGCAAGAAACAAAATTCTTAAATTTTACCCCTGGGAAGCTACTCTGACTTCCATCCTTGCTATGATTTGGATATGGGGTGTCCTCTAAAGGCTGCTGTTAATGAAGGAGAACTCAGAGGTGTGGTGACTGGCCCGTGAGAGCTGTAACTGATGGGTCCACCCTAGTCTGAATTCCCCGGGTGGTGACTGTAGGCAGGTGGGGCATGGTTGGAGGAGGTGGGTCACAGGGGGCCATGCCCTTGAAGGGTGCTCGTCCCCCTGGGGCCCCTTTCCTTCTCCCTTACTTCCTGTCTGCCACGAGCAGAGTAGCACTAATCTACCACAACCCTCCGCCATGATGCTCTGCTCCACCTTGGGCCCAGAACAATGGAGTTGGTCTACCATGGACTAAACCTCTGAAACCCACAAGCCAAAATAAAACTTCTCCCCCTTTAAGTTGTTCTCATAGGGTATTTTAGTCATAGCCAAGAAAAGCTGACTAACACAATCCCCATTGGCCATCCCCTCCATTCTTCTAAAATGGCTTATGAATGCTGATAAGCGTGTCTACATAGAGACATAGACTAAAACACTGAGTGTGACTCTCAGTTTCATCGTTTACCAGCTGTGTGTCCTTAAACAACTTAAGAGAGCTTCTCTGAACCTTACCTCCCTTATATGTAAGGCGGGGGGCGGGGGCAATCCTTCATCTCTCCAGGTTTATTATGAGGTATCAGCGACACACACAATGTGCTCAAGGCCATGCTTGGCCCTTACTAAGGGTTCATTTTTGTATTTTCGAATGAGATTGAAATGAAAACATAGTTGCTTCCAAGTTTTCACTCCCCTCTGCCTTTATCTGGCGATTCCTAGGCTTGTTACACATTTCTTACTTGCTGGAAACAGACTTGAAGATAACACGAACCCCCATAAGCTTTCAATCCTCTGGAAGTCTATGAGGAGGCTGGGCCTGGACGGCACAGCCCAGGTCCTGTAGATTTTTGGTACCCAAATTCACAACTCAACTCCCTATTCTAATATCAAACCAGGTCCCCTGCTGGGAGTGGGGAAGGTGGGAATATCTTCAAAGGGACGATAATTCAATTATTTAGAATTATCAATTCTATATAATTCAATTATTTAGAATTATCAATTCTAAATAATTCAATTATTTAGAACTCTTTCCCACTTTGGTGTTAAAACAGGGCAGAAGCCCAGCCTTGCTGAAAAAGAAATATGTTCATTTAATTTTAAATAGCTCCAGATAGGTTTTGGAAATATTTTTCCCCCTAAAAGCTTTGACGGTGGCAGCAAACTCACTTATTGTAATTTTCCCCATCTTTTATTTCTCCTGCACACACTTCAGTTGCATTACATTCGTTTTCCTTAAGAAAAAAAAAAAACTTTTTAACTTTCGCCTACACACAATGCAGCATTTATAAGTTAGGAACTTCTGAAACTGAGACTAAATTAGAACACTTTCATTAACTAAGAAGTTACCTAAGATATCACGTGTCACTTCATCTTCAAGGGTGGACAGACAAGTGAGAAATCACAAGTTGACTTTATACCAGCTCCTGGGCCACAAAACCATGGACCTGCAGATACCCATCAGGAAAGGCAAGCCTCCTTTCTTTAATTCAGAAGAAGCACCTGGCCATTGCGGATGAGCAGTCTGACTTTCAGAAATTGGGCAGAGGGTCCCCTCAACAGGGTCACCTTCAATGAGGCCCTTCCAAGCACAAGAGTCCTGTGCCAAGGACTCGCTGCCACATCTGCACACCATCCTGATGACCAAGCTTCTCGTGGGTGCTTTATGGTCCGATTACCTTCTCAGTGAAAGTCATTATCAGCCAAGACACACTCCCCAGAGGCCTGAATGGTAATCATTCACCCCTCTTACACAGTCAAGCTGGCTAATGTCGCGTCTACATCCTGTTAGTAGAGTTTTCATCTGGATTCCTGCAATACCAGTCGTGATGGACACCCAAGTGTAAAGAAGCTGTGAGATGATCTCATTTCAAGACAAGGAACCACCTCACCTGAGACCAAAAGCTCTAGGGAGAACCAGGGAGGACAGCAGAGCAACGAGCTGTCAAGGAAGTTGCATTTGAAGCTGCTATTCTCAGACACGGCGAGAAACCCATGCTTGATCATTTTCTCACGTCCCCTCCCACTGCAGAACCTCTGGGCTGCTTGGTATGATTTTGCTTATTGGAAAAATGATGAGCACAAGACAAGTATCACAGGCACCCAAGTTCTCTGTGTTCCTTTGTATTTTAGGAGAAATTTAGCTGGGAAGTCATTTCTTTTAATTTTGCAAAAACAGCTGAAAAGTATTCCTTGTGCATTTATTTCTGAACAGAAAGATCTGATACAATATCCAGACGTCGGGACGTTCAGCTGCATCCTGCCGTTAAAGCCTTCGACTTCTCCTTCTCTCACCTGTTCCATTCCGCTGTCCAGCCTTCCAAAGACCCATCTATGCCATGAGCCAATAGCTCTCCATTAGCTTCCTGGGACTCTTTCAGGGGAATTTCAAGGTCAAAACTAGTTTCATAATAATACCAAGACATTACCTGTCTTTTTGCTCAGTGTCTTACACATATACACATATACACATATGCAGCCAGGGGCTGCAAGACTATGTCATGACAGACTGAAAGCAGATGCAGATACACACTGGGTGAATTCTTCATTAAGCCAGACCTTAGAACAATTTGCAAAAATGTAAAAATGATGTCACTCATCTCAAACTTTTTTTAAATATTATTTTTCATTAAAAAATGTTACTAAGTTAACCGGGTCAGGGAGTTTTTCAGTGTTGTTCTAGTGTTGTTAATTTCTAATCTAAAATTAATATTTTATGAGATTCCTCAATAGTTTTTAATCATGTGAAGAGGTCCTGAGATCCACAAGTTTGAAAAATGCTGCTATGAACATTCCTCTAGGATTTGCTCTGGCAATGGCTGAGTGCTTAGGACTCACAGTGTTCAAATAGGAAAAATCGGCTATAACTATAGGAAAATGCAAAACATAAAACTAAATAGCCAGGGGTTTAGTTCAATATGAAACTTCAATCTTCTGTTTTATCAACAAGTGCATTGACATCTGCCAAATGCTGTCACTATTCCAGTAGTCAGAGATACAGGACAAAACCAGGCAAGGTCCCTGCCCTCCTGATACTAGTGAAGGCAGACAGGCAGCAAATAAACTAGATAAAACAAGCAAGGCAAATCAGATATGAGACGTATATACAAAAAATTAAAACATGGTGATACGATTGAGTGACAACTTAATTTTGGCTGGTTGGGGAAAAAAAACTCAAAAACTAGATGAGACATTTAGACTAAGATCTGAAGGTCAAAGCAGAGAAAGTCAAGCAAAAAAAAAAATTTTTTTTTTTAAATTTTCAGGCAAAAGGGCATTGTGAACAGAGCATACAGCTAGTCTGGAGGACCAAAGGCAGAGCCTTTGCAAGATCTTGGCAAGTTCAAGAAAAAGTCAGCCACAGTCATAAAATTGATGAAGAAAGCAAGATGATACAAAGTAAGGTCAGAGAAGGGGGAAGCCAGGGCCAGAGGACTTCACCAGGCAACATAAAAAGGTTGGAAATGCTTGCCATCTCATTTTACTGCTCTGTGCTGGAGATGGTGCCCAGCGCCTTGTGCTCGCTAAACACGTTTCCTTTTATTCTAAGAGAGATGGGAAGTTCGTAGCCTTGACCGAGATGCTTTCTTTCTGGTAGTTAACTTCTCTGCTATAAAATGGAGATGATGAGGAGCGGCCTCCCGAGGTTACACTGGGGGTTAAATGAGAGCAAATTATTCGGCACACAGGAAGTCCAGCAGAGCAGGGTCCTCGTGGCCACCGCCACCCTAAGTTGTAACCTGCTGTCTTCTGCGCTCATAAGCTGCTCTTCCCAAACTTCTCAGGGTTCCCCATCAGTTGAGGATCATCTCTACAAACCATCAAGTCCAAGTGGGTAGAAGCAGGAAAGGGACCCATTAAAAGATGCATTCAGCTGGAATGTTCTCCTCACTAGTCCTAACAGACCCAGAGCCACCAAAGCACAGCCAGGTGAGGAACAGATGTCTGCATCCCACTCAGCTGCTCTGCCACCTGGCCCCCAGGTACAAGCCAGGTGGACAGTCTTTCCTCTGTGGAAAAACGTAGCTAGCGAAATCCATCAGCTTCCCTGCTCTGCCTTGGCATATCCATGCTAAAACATCCTCCGAAACACAAAGGGCCCTTGTCAGAGTCCTCTAGTGCTGGTTTTATTACTGCTTGTGTTAAAAATAACAAAATCAAAAAGGTTCCTTTGACATTAGAAATCACAGAGAGGGGCGTAGGTACAAAGGACCAAAAGTACCCAGTGATCCCAAGGCTGTCAGGCAGCTGGCCCCCAGAACTACAGATAAGGACCGACGCTAAGAGGTGACGCTCCACTTTTGGGTCGAGCATCCCCCACTGGGGCGGGTTCACAATGGGCAGAGCAGGCAGGCCATGAGGTCTGCCAGAAGAAGGAAGAGCCGCTGGCAACTGACCAATCTCCCGGGAAGAGGCCAGGGAGCCTCCCTCTGGAGGAGCAGGAGTCTCCTTAAGTCGCCCTCGCCCAGGTACATATATGGTCATAAGCTGTAAATACAGGGGAGAGCAAACCCAACACACTCACGCTCCACTCTTCCAAGAGGGAGAGGAAGGTTTTCTTTATGACAGCATCTGCCTCGGGCTGGGCACTTTCGGGGTTAATTTCAGAACTTCCTTTGCGTGAAGATGCTTGGCGATATCATCTGCTTTATGAACTGAGGATCAGCAGCGGGACATTTTTGGGCTGGACACCATGTCACCCTCTTCTCACCACACACATCCACCCGCAGCCCCCTCCTGGGCCTTCTGGTCCCGTTAGCTGCCAATCAGAACATCCTCAGGAACACAGCCTGTCCCCAACATGACAAAATTGATTCTATGGTGAACACCGCTTGGCTCGGGGTTCACATCAGTCTGCTTTCGTTTTCAGCCAGTCCGAAAGGAAGTCAGAAGTTTCAACTTTAAGCAGGGCCCTTGGTGACAATCTCAGAAACAGCAACTGTAAATTTCAAGTTTAGAACGATTCTCTACCTTAAATGTGGCTCATTATAAACACACACACACACGCACACACACACACAGAGCTACTGTTCTTCACATACACGTCTGCTCAATAGTCTATTCTCATAACAGGTACACCTTCCACAAGAAGCTATTCCTTTAAAAAGATGCCAAAACTGACATCTGTTCTTATTTCTTAGAACTAAAGTAAGAGAAGCCAATCAAAAGCTCAAAATTGGTCAGTAAGAGAACTTCAGATTTGGTAGGTAGACAGCATTTAGCCAAAATTCCTCATTTTATAGGTGGAAAAAACAACCAAGCAAGCAACCCGAGGTCCAGTGATTTCTTAGAGGTCACACAGCTCATTAGTGGTGAGAGCTGGTCCAATACCACAGGACTCCACACACCAAGGCCAGTGCGTGTGGGAGGTAGGAAGAGGGAGTTTATTTTTTGCTTCAAGAGCCAGGCACAGTGGTGCATGTCTATAGTCTCAGCTATTCAGGAGGTTGAAGAGGGAGGATGGCAAGTTTGAGGACAGCCTCAGCAACTCAGTGAGAGACCATCTCAAAACAAAAAACAAAAAGAGTCCAGGATGTTGCTCAGTGGTAAAGCGCTCCTGGGTTTAATCCCCAATATCACAAAAAAAAAGAAAAAGAAAAAGAAAAAAAAAAAGCTTAAGTCCATCCCAATCTAAGGAGATCCCTTCTGCCTAAACCACAAAAAGCCAGTAAATCCGATTAGGTCAATGTCCTCAAAAAGATAAAAGTCTCACTAAGCCTGGGAAACTGACTCCAGGACAGTCTCTCAACCCCGGCCCCATTGACACTTTGAAGCCCAGAGTTCTTGGTGGTGGGGAACCGTCCTGTGCACTGAAGTGTGTTGAGCAGCATCTCTGGCCTTTACCTGCTGGATGCCAGCAGAGCTCCACCCAGCCCCACAGAGGGGGCCACGGAAAGCCTCCCCACAATGCCAAACGTCCCCTGGAAGGCAAAACTGCCGCCCTGGTTGAGAGCCACTGCTCTGGCGCACAGGTTTAGCTGTCTCTGTTCTTTCCTCTAAGGTCTTCTGCAAGCATTCATCACTATACGACTTGGCAGCAATGACCCGAAGCAGGTATTTTTGTACCTTGTCTAAGAGGAGGAAACAGACGCACAGATGTTCTTGTTTTGCCTGTACCCGAGAAGCACTTGACGCAGGGGCCCAGGAGCCTCGGTCCTGCAGCCCAGCAGGGCGATACCAGTCCCACTACTTCCTCCCTCCCCCACTATGAACACTGACAACTCCCCAAGTCACACATGGGGGACTGTACAGAGCAACATCTCAAAAAGACATCGAAAAGAACAGCTTAAGACAATTCCACCTGGTCCCCACGTTGCCATCCATACCAGAGAGGCTTTTGAAAGCCAAATGCCAATTCAAGGAAATACTTCATCAGCAGAAAGGTAGAAAATATCAGATCTTCTGAGAAACAGCCTACAATCTTCAAAAGGAGATAAAACGGGTATATAAATCACTTTATCGCCCAGTACTGGAGGCTGAGGCAGGAGGATACCATGTTCGAGGTCAGCCTCAGAAACTGGGCAAGGTCCTAAGCAACTTAGTGAGACCCTGTCTCAAAATTTAAGAAAGGATTGAGGGTATAGCTCAGTGACAAAGTGCCCCTGGGTTCAATCCTCAGTATAAAAAAAATAATAATAATATTTACTTCATTCAACAAATATTTTTATTAGTACTTTCTATGTACTAGCTACTCTTGTGGATTTAAAAAAAAAAAGGGGGGGGTCTGTGAGAAAAAGAGATAGAGATCGAGATCAATTGCCATGGAATTTCAAGTGATTAGAAAGATGTTCAAGTATCAGGAAATTTCTTAGAGAAATCATCTGCTGCATCCTAATAAATACGAGGATACGGGCAAGGGGCATCTAGAGAGAGTGTGGAAGGACAGAGCGGGCAGACTGTGCATGCGCACACACATACACAAGGCACACAGGTGAACGTCTGTAAGTCTGGGCGTCTGGGTGTTGCATCAGCTTTCTCTGTTCAGAAATAGGTGCCTGGAATGCTTCTTAGCTGGTTTTGCAAAACGAAATCACTTCCTAGATTAAAAGTTCCTCGTGATATGCAAATAACCACCAAGAAACTTGGAGGCAAGTGATAATTTTTTTTGCAAGTTCAGATATTTCTGATGAGTAAGTAACACAGCACCAAGCTGTCCAGAAATTGGGCTGATAAGACAGGGCCTAAAACATCAAGCTTCAATTCCTCAAGGTATCTGAAAACAGCAGGTTACAATGCAGCTAGCTGATTTGTTGCTGTGTATATAGGCGTGTGCGATTTCACCCCCTTGCAGGCTCTCCAGGTAGCTTTGGGTATCTTTCTACATCTACCTGAACGGCCACTGAGAGCATCACTACAGGGAAGCAATGAAGTTTCCATTTTGTCAGGGAGAATCCTGGCAACGCTGCTTAGTTTCACCTTAGGCCTGTGCTTTGGGCTACCTTTCCACTTCTCTGAAAATGAGGTAGCTGGGGAAGTTCAAAGGTCAGTGACAATAGGTGAGAGATAGCCCTGAAAAGAAAAAAAAAAAAAACAAAGGAACTATAAAAAGAAGTCCTGAAAAGCCCAGGGCGAGCATCCTCCAGCACAGCCTCTCAAGCGTGAACTTGGCACCTGGAGACCTCCCTGAGACCTCGAGCTCTGATCGGAGAGGCCTGAGTCTGCAACAGCTGACAAGCTCATGAGCGAGAGCCAGGGGTGGTTCCCGGGATGGCACTGTGAGGAGGACAGATGGAGGACCATGTTTCTTGAACTTTTGACTGCAATCCACAGTTAGAAAAAACACTGAAATTAACACCCGATGTTCACCGTGTGAGACAGAAAAGGGATGGGGGAGAATATTTTGTGGCAATGTATACCGTGCTTTTAGAAGTACAAGTTGAGTACCTTTCAGCCCAAATCTGAAATGCTCCAAAATTCAAAATCGTTCAAGCGATGAAAGGATGCCTCAACTGGAAAATTCCACGCCATGGAACAGAGTCTCATACACAAAATTATTTAAAATATTGCAAAAAATTACCTTCAGGCTATGTGCATAAGGGGCATAAATGAATGAATTTCATTTTACAATGTGGGTTCCATCCCCAAGTATAGCTCATTAGACATACGCAAGTACTCCAGAACCAGAAATCTGAAACACTTCTGGTTCCAAGCATTTCAGATAAGAATATTCAACCTGGATCAACACAGCACACTTTGATATTCTCTATTCTATCTAATTCACTTTAAAAAAAAAAGTCAATCAAGACCCATGCAAGTGATTTCCCCACTTTTCAACAAATTGTCACACAGTTAGAAAAACAAGGATGTAGAACAAGGGTAACATTCCTGCTAAAACTCAGGCTGATTAATAAGTTAAGATTATGTTCAGAATTCTTTGCAAATGGCAAGGGTATATCAAATGCACTGTAGAAATGTCTTCATTAAAAATGTTCAGGTTTTGCCAGCATAATGGAACACTTCCAATAGTCCCCGCTACCTGGGAGGCTAAGGAAAGAGGGTCACTTGAGCCCAGGAGTTACAAAGAAAAAGAATTCAGGTTTTTCTTCACTTATTTAACTTATTTATTAACTATTTATTAACTTTATTTATTAACTATTTATTAACTTATTTAACTTATTTATAAACTATTTATTAACTTTAACTTATTTATTTTCAGAGTCTCGCTAAGTTGCTTAGGGCCTCACTTAGTTGCCGAGGCTGGCCTCCAACTTGGGACCCTCCTGCCTCAGTCACCCAAGCCACTAGGATTACACATGTGCACCACCATGCCCAGCTCAGTTTTTTTTTTTTTAATGTATAACATATAACATTATTTTTAAGAATCTCTGCCTTATCAACCTCATCAGTGCAAACATACTAGGTGTATATTTGAGTCTGCACTCTCAGATAAACAGAGGTCTCTAAATACCATTTCTCTCTTAAAAGACAAGGGCTCCTTAATGAAATGGCTGATTTGAGAAATACAAAAGATGGAACCTGGAATAGCTTGTCATACACAGAGCAAGAAAGGAACTGAAGACCTCTCGGGCTACGTCCAAGTCTCAGGAACCAATCTGAATAACATCTCTCTCACTGACCAAGGACAAATAATGTCAACTTCAATCATGGTAATTACACACTGGATCCCAGCCACTCGGGAGGCTGAGGCAGGACAATCACAAGTTCACAAGTTTGAGGCCAGCCACAGCAACTTAGCAAGACCCTGTTTCAAAATAAAAAGTAAAAAGGGCTGGGATGTGGGCTGGGGTTGTGGCTCAGTGGTGGAGCGCTTGCCTAGCATGTGTGAGGCACTAGGTTCAATCCTCAGCGCCACAAAAATAAAGTAAATAAAGGTATTGTGTCCATCTACAACTAAAAAAAACATATTTTAAAAAATAACTTTTAAAAAAGAGACTTAGCAGTGATCTTGTCTTTCCTATATGAACTCTACCCTGGAGAAACCAAAAACTAAGTGGAGAAAATTTATTTTTAAAAAATTATTATTTTTGTTGTTACCACAGATTGAACCCAGGGAGTACTTAAGCACTGAGCCACATCCCTGGCACTTTTTTTTTTTTTTTTTTTTTTTTTTCTGGTTTGCTTTAGTATATTGGACATCTTTCTAATATAAACTATGAGAAAGCAATTCCAATTTAATGGAAGAGATGCTGAGAGATTCAAGATTGTTATCCACTATTAGCATGTAAAACTGAGGGAAAGATCCGTGAATCGTGCTCATAGAATTCTGCCCCCATGGGAGATGGAAGGGTCAATCCAAAGCCACTGACGGAAAGATGAAGAAAGAGGGACCCTCGGAGCATGGGTTTCTGGCTAGAATTTGTTCCTTGCTCACTATGTCAATTTTTTCTCCCAGTCCCCTCAGGCTGATTCTCTAGGTTTCCCCGGCACTTTTTTAAAATATTTTATTTAGAGACAGGGTCTTGCTTAGTTGCTTAGGTTCTTGCTAAGTTACTGAGGCTGGTCTGAACTCATAATCCTCCTGCTTCAGCTTCCTGAGCTGCTGGGATTACAGGTGTGCGCTACTGCACCAGCCAAAAATTTATTTTTATACAAGAATTTTAAGTAATAAAGAAAAAAGTGAAAGTAAGAGTGAGGAGTTTTATAACTTGAAATAAACTAGTGGATTAAGGCCATGAGCAGTCACCACCATCGAAAGAGGAGAGAGACATCCATTATGAGAGAATGTGACATCATTCCTGAGTGAACCTCACCAAGGAAAGAAACCAGACCTGTCTGACAACGCCTCCACATCTAACCACCAAATCACGACAAATACAGGGGACAGAGGAGCATGCTAAATCACACCAATGCACTCGGCAAATCTAAACTACAAGGAAATACAAAACCCAATTTCTCCATCCACCACCACAAAATGCACAGGAAAAAAACAAGGTGCAGAGAAAATACATAGACTGAAATCACCATTTCCAACTTATCTACTTAGGTATTAATTCAAACTGCTAGGTGCTGAGAGTATATGCATTTATATACATAATTATATATAATCCCAAGAAGTCTGATTTGAAATTAATTGTAATTTTAACTAAGTTACAAGTACAGTTAAAATTGGTCTTGAGATCTCCTCTGAGCTAGGACACGAAGCAAGGCAGGACCTCATTAGCAAATGGAGGAGGGAACAACTGTAGGTTTTTTCAGCATTTCTTTATGTCTACATAAAGACTATCAATCTTAAAGTTTCCTCCTAAAATACAGATGAACTGGTGTGTCTGGGTGTGCTTCAAAGTAATCCAAGACTCAAGGAAAATCTGAAGATATGAGCAGAACAAGACGGGTCATCAATAGATCATGGCTGAGGGTACAGGATACATAATGAATAAAAGGGTTCATTATACTAAGACTGCTAGTTATTGGTACATATCTGAAATCTTCCATGGTCAAGCTTTCTTTTTAAGTGCAAGCAACCAGGAAAGAGTTCCCGGTACTACCTTACAGAATTAGGTTACTCGAACAAATGAGAAATGTGATACTTAATATAGCCTTGACCTCTGCAATAAGACAGGTAACATGTAAATAATGTTTTATCTTCCAATTATTCTTCTTAAAAGAAGAGAATAAGCCAAGTGAGGAAAGCTGGACTCTGTGACAGTGATGAATCTGAATGATGTATTTTTTTTACCCTGCTGATTCCATACCTGCCATTACTCAGATGAAATCCCATCAAAGGGACAGATATTTTGGGAAAAATGAACTCACAGATGTCTATTAAGAAGGTGTTCAACTTAAAATCAGCACACTACAGAGATACAGCCACATCAATGTTCATAGCTGCTCAATTCACCATAGCCAGATTGTGGAACCAACCTAGATGCCCTTCAGTTGATGAATGGATAAAGAAACTGTGGCATATATATACAATGGAATATTATTCCACCGTGAAGAATGATAAAATTATGGCATTTTCAGGCAAATGGATGAAATTGGAGAATATCATGCTAAGTGAGATAAGCCAATCTCAAAAAACTAAAGGACGAACAATCTCACTGATAAGCAGATGAGGACATATAATGGGGGGTAGGAGGGGTTAGCATTAGGGTTAGGGGTTAGGGTTAGGTCTAGGGTTAGGGATAAGAAGGGTGGTAAGAATGGAGGAAGGAAGGACTGTATAGAGGGAAAAGAGGGGTGGGAGGGGTGGGGGGGAAGGGAAAAAAATAACAGAATGAATCAAACAACATTGCCCTATGTAAATTTATGATTTTTAATTAAAAAAAAAAAAGGTGTTTGAAATGTCCTAGGTGCAGAAGGTAAGTTATCATATGGAAGCTACTGTATGAGTCCCTTTTTATGAAACTGAAACCCACACATAATTGCTACATATGTATAATAGGGGGAAAACCAGGAACCTAACCTTGGATGGTTGGAACTGTTTTGTCGCTTATCTCCCCCATGTTTTACTACAATAAATAGGTGCATCGTCCCTAATAACTAACCACGTCTGAGGTTCGCCCTTATGGAGATGCCCACTTGGGTTACAAGGAAGAATCACTGATGTGGAGCTTCTTATTCCCCAGGAATGCTGGAGAGCACCATCTTCATCTTGTAACCCCCTTACAATGAGAGCGGACAGATGGCAGGAGGGCACACAAGACTTGTGCTGGAACCTCAGTGTTACTGTTAGATTCTTAGCATTTGGTGCAAACCAAATGCAGGTTTTCCTATGGATCGAAGAGGATTCCTTTCCTGCTGAACTGAATTTCAATCCCAGGTAAGTCATGTGAGTAACCAGGCGATCTCGAAGTCTGGGTTTCCCATCTGGCATGTGATCTTGCCAGCCTCGCCAGAGTCTCTTTGGAAAGGATGCGAAATCCGGTGATGTGGAAAACCATACTGGAATTCTTTCAGGGTCCAGAAGTCCTCAGGAAATCACTGGTGACCTGTGGAATCTGGCCCTCTCAACAGGGACCTTGACTCACCTGCCCACCCCAACACCTGGCCCTCTCCCTGAGCTGTGGTTGCCCTGACCTCCTTGCGCTGACTCCAGCAGGTCCCACTGGCTCCTGTTGCAGGGCCTTTGCACTGGCTGCCTAGACTTACAAGTATCCCTTTTCCAAGATATCTCCATGGTTCACTGGCTCACTTCCTTCAACAAATCTCTGCTCACACATCACCACGGTAAGTAGCCCTTTCTGATCCCAATCCCTAGCACCTTAGCAGCTAAGTCCCTTAGCTGGCCCTGCCTTATCCCACTTTGCTGCTATTATTTTGTTTTTGTGGTAATGTACACATAACATTAATTTACCCCTTTTAAGGATTACAACTCTGTGGTGCATTCACAGTATTGTGCAACCATCACCTCCACCCATTTCCACAACTTTATCATTTTTCCAAACTGAAACTCTGTATCCACTAAAGAAACTCCCTCCTTCCCTCTATACTGCCCCCTCCACTCCCAATCAGCACTCATTCTGGTTCTGTGAATCCAACCTTTCTAGGTACCTCAGATAAGGAAGATCATACAGTATGTGTCCTTTTGTATCTGGCTTAATTCATGTCTTCAAGGTTTGTCCATATTGTGGCATGCATAATAGGTTAAATAATATTCTACTACATACATACACATTTTGTTCATCCCTTCATCTATCAATAGACCCTTGGGTTGTTTCCACCTTTTGGCTACTATGAATAAAACCGCTATTGATGAGGGTGTAGAGATACTACTCAACTCCCTGTTTTCAATTCTTTTAGAGTCTTATAAGTGGAAGTGCCAGATCCCACAGTAATCTATGTAATCGGCTTCTTTGAGGACCCACTATTCTGTTTTCCATGGAAGCTGCGCCACTTTGCATCCCAGCGAGCCACGTTCCAATTGCCTACATGCTTGACAACACTTGTTATTTTCTGCTTCCCTTCCCTAATTTGTCTTATTTTTCTTCATAGAACTTAAAACCCATCACACTCGATTACCTGCTCATTTAAATTGATTGCTTCTCCCCAACTAAAACTTAACCTAAGGCACAGGACTGTTTTCTCACTGCTGTATCCCCACAACAGCGTTTGCACACGGTAGCTGCACAAGACACCTGTTGAACAAATAAAATGCTTGAATCACAATGACTTTAACAGGCGCTTGAGTCTGTTAAATAGATTCATCACACCCCACTCATTAAACTCTACCCAGTTGGCAGGACTCTCAAAGTTTATTTGGCTCATCCTCATTAGCAATCATCTGGGAACCACCAATGTGGTGACAACTGGGAGTTAAAAAAGTTACATCCTTTGTGTCACCGTGAGCCTAATCACATTCATCGAAAGGGACCCACAAAAACTTAAAACAGCAAAAATGAACTAAAAAAAAAAAAAAAATCACATGCGCTTTTAGTTAATAGAAAGCCTGCAAGTGCAATCTGTTTTATTTTAAAAGCTCAAACCAACAGCAAAAGAGATGGGACAGTGGCCTTGTGTAGACTCCTTAATTAGACATATCCAAGGACAGCTTGACCTGGAAAACTAACTTCAGGCCTACTTTTTAAATTTTTTTCCCCTGTTGTTCATATTTGGTGTTTGTTGTTTCATGTGGTTTGTTTTTTAAGAGCTGCTTGTGAAAAAAAAAAAAAAAAATCAGACAGAATTTCCATGAGCTCATTATAAATATGAGCTAAAGAACCACATGAGATTTTTCTCTGGAAGTCAGTGGGTCATATTCCAGTGGCTGAGAGGCAGAGTCAGTCTCTTCCCCAGCTCTTCCTCAGATGAAAATACTTCAAGGGAAAAGACAACAGATCTTTAAAAATAAATAAATAAATATATATATATATACATACATACATACATACATACATATATGTATGTATATTTATATTTAGTTGTAGATGGACACAATACCTTTATTTATTTTTTATTTTTAAGGTGGTACTGAGGATCGAACCCAGTGCCTCACACGAGGTAGGTGAGCGCCCTACCACTGAGCTATAACCCCGGCCTGACATCAGATCTCTCTAGTAGAACTACTCTGTTCTCCAAGAGACCACTCCATCTCTCAGTCTCCAAAAGAAGATGCTCAGGCTGGGGATTTAGCTCAACGGCAGAGCACTTGCCTGCCATGCCTGAGGCCCAGGGTTCGATGCCCCAGCACCAAAAAATTTAAAAAAGACGTTTCCCTCCAAAAAACACCCACTTTATTTCAAATGGATAATGCTACCGTCAAGCTCTAAAGACTTGCAGGGGACTTGATGTGGAGGCTAGAATAATTAATCTGGAACATGACGAACTTTCCCAGCGTGATAAAGAAAATCTTGATAGGATTTCATGTTCTGCCCTGAATTAGTCCAAGAGCTGGTTGTTCTTTCAACGTGCACACTCACATGCACACATAAACACGCTTGAAAGAAAGAGATGAAACACTGAAATCTTCTGTACAACTGGGTAAGTCAAACTGGAGGGTGCAGGAGAAATGACCAGCATCTAACAGATCAGACTAAATGCAGTTTAAACTCTCAAATTCTCCACATGGAGAAACACCTGACCCTTTCAACCTGCTTGGACACCTTGAGGCAAGTCATCCATATGTAGTTCAGCTGGGCACAGTAATCCCAGTGAGTAGGGAGGCTAACGCAGAGGGATTTCAAGTTCCAGGCCAGCCTAGGCAACTGAGTGAGAACTTGTCTCAAAATAAAAAGGGTCGGGGATGTAGCTCAGTGGTAGAGCACTTGCCTAGCATGTGAGAGGCCCTAGGTACAATCCCAGCACCACAAAAAAAAAAAAAAAAAAAAAAAAAAGAAAGAAAGAAAGGAAGAAAGAAAACAACCCCAAACCAACATTGTACCTCGGGTATACCAGAGGAGTCTAATGCTGAATGTAGACAATATTCCTGGTGATGTTGTGTGGTACTCTAATTCAGACTTTCCATTTACAGTTTTCCAAATGAACTTGCCCACCATTGAAGGCCTTCTCAAATATCCACTCTTCTGACCCCATCACCTCCTTCTTATACCAAGTATAGTTAGTTCATCATCATGGCACAGAAGAGTCATTTCATGAACAGCAGTCTGTTTACTTCCGTTTGACCCTTCCTGCAGTACAGTACCAATGCCCTGGGGTCACATGCTGCTTCCGAGTGATTTCACTCTCTGCACCTTTCTTTATATACCTGGCTCAAAGGTACAGGTAAAGATATATGATACATAATACAGCCACAGCACAAGTAACCCTGCATCTGGCTTACAAGAACTTGAAGTGCCAGTCTCGACACGTTAGCAATCTAGTAGTGCAGAGTCTGTGGACCAGTTTCTCCCTGCCTGCACCGCACTCTGCAGGGAAGAACTCTACCTCCACTTCGGCCCTACGAGCTCTTGCTCAGTCATGAAAGTCAATTAAACTCCACCAATGAACTTGACCTCACACATCCAAATGCCTCTCACTCCACCAGCACCCTGAGGATCTTATCAACAGGAAACAAAAGCATTATACTGCTATAATGAAGCGTCTGGCTTTTATTTTCTAATTAGAAAAGCCCAAAGATTGTAGCCCAGGGAACAGCTAAATATTTAGAATGTTAAAGAAGTTACCAAGACCCAGCAGCCCTCGGCCCCCCACCCCCACAGCCCTGTTGTTTACCCTGCTCCTTGACCATTTCAGAAGAAAAAACTTTTGACAGCCAAATCTGCAGCAATGGGGATGTATGTGCACCCATTGAGACCTCCCTCTCCTGAAGTGCAGTCTGACCATTTTGGGGAAAAAATAGGAGCTGTTGTGTTTACAGATAAACGCTGCCCTCGGCTCCTATCCCACAGGAAGCACCAAAACAGTAGAGACAACAGATTCCTTGACATGCAGGTAGCTTCAGTCAAGGCCTGATGCCACTATCTTATTCTTTAAGAACTAACTTCCCATTTTAAAGTTCTAATTCTTTCAGTTTGCCAGCAACCACTTTCATTTCTTGCAATCCAACCTACTCTGATTAAACACATGTTCACAGTAAGAAAAAAGAAAGTGACTGTTTTTGAAAGAGACAGGCATTAAATTTTTGCTTACGGATCTTGGCAGATGAAATACACTGCATCCATCAGAATCTAAGGCCAGCAGTGGGTCACCCCTTCTTAGCTCCACCCTACACCCTCAAAAACACTGTTTCACTTCTACAGGCCTGTAATCCCAGCCACTTGGAGGCTGAGGCAAGAGGTTCCCAAGTTTGAGGCCAGCCTCAGCAATTTAGCAAGACCCTAAGCAACTTAGGGAGACCCTGTCTCAAAATAAAAAGTTTTTTAAAAGGCTGAGGATGTGGCTCAGTGGTAAAGCCACCCCTGGGTTCAATTCTTAGTAAAAGCAAACCAGGGCTGTCCTCTAGATCTCTGCTCCCTCAAGTCCTCACCAGAGGCAGTGACAAATTTTGAAGACTGAGCCATGGAGTTTCCTTGTCTTTTCCTACTCCCCACCCCCAGGGTTGCTTAGAGAACTAAACAGACTAGAACAAAAACTCATTATTGACTACAACAGTCAGGCTTCCACACTCACCTGACCCAGGTCAGGCACTCTGTTACCAAAGCACGCCCAGCCAGAAATGTGAATCCTGCTCCTCCGAATCGGCTCCTAAATATTTAGAAAGAAAGACCATTGAGTATGAAACTCTATGCGTCTGTAACAGAAATGCTCCTCCAAATTCCACGTGTCTACCTTCTTTAGCCTCTTTCCCTGGAGAGACCCTCCCCACTCCCAACTCGGCAGAAAGGTTGGCGGGATCAAAAATTACAGGTAATTTCGCTTCTTTCTTTCCAGTGCATAACTGACCAGTGGGACCGGCCACGCACAAACTTCGAACGTGCATGAGTCTGGGTCTATGGGAAGTGTTCGGCAGATCCCAAAGCACTTGATTCCCCGCGCGGACCGTAAGTATTCGAAACACGCATCCTCATTGGGCACGAGCTTCGTCCAGACTTCTGCCCTCACCGCTCCCCCAGTTTTCTTCCGTTTTTAAAAACCTCCCCACGGGGGCCCCCACGCATGCATTATTCTCCTAACCATGCAGCGCTGAGCGGGCTACATTTTTAGAAAGATTGCTTCCTCGAGCAGACTCACTTGTGACACCCCCTCCAACCCCCCCTCCAAAAAATAAAACTATTTCCTGCAGCTGCTCCAACAGTTTCCAACTTGGGGGAATGCCATTTCGGTGCAGAATGGGGGAGCCCTCAAAGCCAGGCACTGGAGTCCGGGGAGGACATCTGGGCTTTTTTAAAGCCTGAAATGAGACCTCCCCCCAAATAAACTGCCGGCTGTAAAAGAACCCCCACATGCATGCCAAGTGCATGCAAGAACTCCCAGAAAGCGGGGCAAAAACTTCTGCGCCCGGGAGCCAGTGCCAACTCCCCGCGCCCTCTGCCCGGCCCCAGCCTCTACCTTGGTGCCCAGGGAGCCACGCCGATTTGGGGGAGCAGGACGAGGAGAGGGGCTAGCAGCCGCTGGGTAATCCCATGTCCGCGAAGAGGGAGCTCGTTCCGTTAGGATGGAAGCGGAACACCCACACCTCCTCTCGGCGTGCGCTTTCTCTCTCTCCACCCCCTGCCTCCTCCTCCTCCACCACCACCTCCTCCTCCACTCCTCCCACCCCAGCAAGCTTGAGGAAACGCTTCAGCAGAACATCCACATGGTTACTGCACTTTGAAGCGGCTCCGGGCGGCTTATATAGGCCGGGAAGCTCCCTGGGCAATGTAGTCCGAGTCCCAGGTCGTGCCGGCGCCTGGGGCTCCAGGGCGGAACTACAAGTCCCAGAATCCCCTGGGCTCCGGGGCTGGGCTCTAAATAGATGCGCGCGGGGAAGGGGGAGGGGCGTCCTGCGGGGCAGCCCCGCTGCAAACTCGGCTCTGCGCGGGGACTCGCTGGGCTCTCAGCTCCCGACCTGAGACGCCAGACGCCGGGCGCCCCCACCCCCTGGGGACGCTCCTCCTGTGTTTGTCCCCCTTCCCCGGAATCCAGGTGTCACTGAGGACCGGGAAGCGGGGAGGAGCTCGAATTTCTGCTTTAGGAAGTTTATTTATTTTTTTTACAAGCTGTTGTCCACCCTTCCACCCCCCGCCTTGGGTCCCTGAGCCAAGAATTTCAGAAATCCGGGGCACAAAAACGCCAGTGTTTGCGGTCAAGGATTAAAGGCGCGAGGTTGTCTTTATTTAATCTGCTTTGCCCTGCGGGGGGGGGGGGGGGGGGTGCCTAAGTCTGGGAGCGACGGTCCACGCAACCGGGGACACAGAGGCGGGTCGCGTGAGAGCACTTTTCTGAACTGCGTGTGTCTCTCGTCGCCGGGTAGGAGGTAAAGAAACGCAAACCTCTGGTGCGCAAAGACAGGAACCGTGTTGTGACTTGCCAGCGCAGCGGTGGGGAAGCAGAAAATAAATAGAAATGGCAATCCCGTTTCTGAGCCTGCTCCTAGCAGCCCACCTGCTCCTGTAAACGCTTAAGTAAACACACGGCAAACCAGAAAAATAAGGGCTTTGAACAGAGCCGCTCGCGCAAGGATGGCGCGTCCAAGCGAGGCGCCCTCCCAGCATCTCCAAAAGGGGCGAAATGGATTTCAACCCTCTGCCAAGTAGTGCTTGAGCTCCCGGGCTACGAGTTTTGCCTGGGGCTCTGGGTTTTGGAAGGAGAGGAAGGGCTTAGCTCCCTACCTCAGGTGACGTGTGTTCATTCCGCAAACGTTTCCCGAGCGTCTACTGGGTGCCAGGCGCTGGGGTACAGAGGCGATCCAAAAGGCATCACAGCATCCCAGACAGGCGCCGCATAAGATCTGCTAATAACAACAGCAATAATAACAATGACTAAAAAGAGGCTATTTTATTGAACCCAGACCACATGCGCTTTCCGTGCATCTTGCTACTGAGTTTTACTAGCACTGAGCGTATTTTACTGTCTTTCTTTGGCAGGTTCACAACTGAGGGTTCAGAAAAATCAGGTAACTTCCCAAGATGTCACTCACAGAGACTTAAGTGGGTGCAGCTAGGCTGATTCCACCGCTAAGTGTCCTAAGCCCTTGTCTTTGGGGGCACTCACCACCACTTCCTTAAACGGTTTACCTCCCCATTTTAGCAGCAGCCTCTGAGCCCTTGAGCCAGTCATTTTCATCTCTGTGCTCCCGTTTTTCCATCTTACAGAGGGAGTTACTCATTCGAATTTGCCTACTTTCTATCCGAATCACTGGACAGAGAGCCTTGCTTAGAGTTTTGTGAAACTTTAGTACAGGTTAGAGAAGCACGGTAGGTAACAAAGTACTACTGGGATAATAATAGTGCCCAAAGTAATAATTACTGGCATTTATTGGCTGCACCCTATATGCCACTTATTGCTTTAAACTGTTTATCATCTCACCAAATCCTATTATGTGACCCCTTTTTTTTTTAACCCATGAGAAAACAGACACAGAAGTTAGATCACCTTCCCAAAGTCACACAGGTGGCTGAGCTTGTTAACTCTTGAATCCTTGACCTTTATTGCTGCCCTCTACTGGCTCAGAGGGCTTAAACATATGCAATGTATTATTTAAGGCAAATGTCTTCCCTTGACCAAGTTTAGGTTCATTTTATTTCCTCTTGCACCTCCTCTGGGCACAATCCCACAGTTATTGGGCACTAGAATCTAGTGCCTAATGTCTCCACTATCCTTCCCCATCATCAGGAAAGTCCCTCAACTCGCCACAACAAAGCAGTACAGACCTTTATCTGCCCTAGTGAAAATAACCTGTTCCATTTCCAAAGGGGTATCCGTTCTACTTTTCTAGAAAATAAAACAAATCAGTCTCTGATAATGTAACAGGGAAATCATGAAGGGTAATCATTTCATGTGTTTCTAACTCAGAAACACAATGCAATTCATGTGTGGGTTTTCCAAAGAATACTCAGTCCCATTTAAGAATTGGAGTTGGGCAGCTTTCATCTTCGCCATACAGTGGACACTTGTCTCCTGTCTTCTTTACCACCACTTTCCCTCCCAGTGAACGTTTCATTAGTGTCAGGGACTGTGTCTCATTTATGCTCACATATCCCGCTTTCCCTCACCCAGCAGAACTTAGTCCTCTATTTTCACACATTTAGCAGATGTGGAAAAAATTGTTAAAGCATTTAAATGAAAGGTGTGTCAGGCATAGGGCAGGCAGCATGGCCATATTTTTGAGCATGGAAATCTCCTAGCCCACTCCTACTGTGGCCTGCTTTCTCTGCCTGTTTGTGCATGTAGTTCTTTTCCTCATTTTGCAAGTTCTGGAAGGTGAAATGTATAAAATACACATTGGATTTCAAAGATAGTGCAAAACAGAGCAACATATCCCAATAATTTGTATACTGGTTACTGTTGAAATTACAATATTTTTGAATATATTGGTTTAAATAAAATGGGCTATTAAAATTAATTTTGCCGATTACTTTTTACTACTTTTTTTTTTTTTTTTTTACTGTGGCTACTAGAAATTTTTAAATTACGTCTGAAGTTCATACTGTATCTTATTGGACCATACAGATCTCGGAAACCAAGAATCTGTTTCCCAAGATTAAAATTCAAGATGATGACCAGGCATGAAAATTGCTGTTTATGGCTCTGCCTTTGAAATGTCCATGCAGGGAAGTCAGAGGGCTGTGCAGTCAGTACAGTGTTAGAGACTGAGCCAAAGTCTGAAGAAGGTCCAAAACTAGCACACCAGCCTACCCCCAGGGAAGCCCTACAAATAGAAACAGGTTTCGTCAGCAGTATAGCTGAAAACTGCAGCTAGATTCATCTGCCTAAAAGCCCACCCTCAAATGCTGCCCTGATTAAAAGTGCAAGACGTGCTGAAGAAAGCAGGGCTCAGACAAAAAGAAAAAAAAGGACTTCACACATAGTCGCACCCTTCATATCCAGGTTATGTGTGTTGCTGAGTTGGTTGACAAGGTGACACCACTAATCCTTGCCTTGCAAATCTGATGGATCAATGAGTTATAGGACAGAAAAGGACTTTTTAAGTTCGCCTGAGCTACACAAGAATAAGAACGCTGTCAACAAGGACAGAGAAACTGTTGATGTGTTCTGATTCATTACTCCCCTCTGAACCGAACCTCAGGTTGTTGGGACAGCCCTATTTCCAGTTTTTTCCCAAGCAGGAAACTTCAGTTGCCTATCAATGTCACAATGAGCCTCAAGTGCTTTAGTTAACAGTTTCTCTAAGTCGCTCTTAAATGACAAGACAGAATGTTTTAATAGCCAAGTCATAATCATCCATTTTTTGATGCTAACTTATTGCCTGGTGTGATAGATTGCTATTGACCATGAGAAGTATCAGCAAAGAGAAATACAGCCAATACTCCAACTGGTCTTTCTTGGTAACTATCTGTTCTGGAGGGATGGAATCAGTCTTCCTTGAGAATTTTATAAAATTCACGGATGCTTGTCCCAGCACAACACAGACACTCAAAATATTAATCATTCTGAGTGTTTGTACCCCCAATACCTCAAAACTCATTCATAGGCACCCACAAGACTAGATGATCTTCTAGCTCCATCTTTCTAATTCTGAAGATCTGAATAACCTGATAAGCTCTTTGAAGACAGGGATTCAGTTCTATATTTATGTGCCTTTTATAGCACCTATCTCAGATCTGGATAGAGAGTAGGTGTTCAGCTTTACCAGCTAATTAACTGTTAGAACTGCAAGAGTTCACAGGAGAAATGACCTGCAGACACATTGCAGTCCTGCTTGAGATGAGAAGAATTTAGTTGGTATTCAAGCAAAGGCAGGAGAGAGAATCCTCTGGTATGGAGCTACAAGAAGATCTTTTCTGAGTCCAGGTTCGTGGCATCCTATGAGGCTGAGCGAAGACACCAAGAGGGAGAGATCATATTGGTGTTGTGCTATCTATGGAGTGCAGAACAGGTTGCTTTTCAGTCACCTTGTGAGTGGTGGGAACTTAGACAACTTATCAACAACTTGACATCTGGAAAGCAGCATAATAGCTACCAATGAATGCAAACTTTGGACTGGGGATATAGCTCAGTGGGTAGAGCACTTGCCTAGGGTAGAGCACTTGCCTAGCATCACATGAATGGCCCAGGGGTTGATCCTTAGAACTGAAAAAAAAAAAAAGTGCATAAAAAAAATGAAAGAGCTACCACTTTAAAGCACGTGGCAGCTAGACTATCTCTGATGGTAAGCTTGTCAATATTGTCTAGAGTCACATAAGCAAACAAAGAGAGCTGCTAATTTTTTGCACATTATTTTCCTGTGAAACAGGCAGAACCCAGGGTTTATTATCAACTCTGACACTTTTCCCCATCTCCTGATTCCCATCTGCAAGACTGTCATTGTAAATTGCTCTGGTAGACAAGCTGGATCTGGAGCTTTGAAATGCCTTATTGTCTTATCCCACTATTTGAACTGAACTGAAATCTGTGTGTCAAAAGAAAAACGTGAAGTTCTTCATTACGGAAGAATTCAGCAAATACATGTAGAGGAAATAATAAAATTAAAATTCACCATTCTATAGCTTCCAGTGGAATAACTGATTTAGACTAAGATTTCACAAAGTATAATCTCATAGTATCTGAAATTCACTGTCCTCCCAAAATGCCTATTTATTCTATAGAATATAGAAAAATTAGTAATTTTCTAAGTTACAGAATTTACAGAGTATAGAAAATGACATCTTTTTATATTCACATTGTCTATCTTACTCAAAAAACTATCTAGCTAAGTGTGGTGGTACGCATGTATAGCCCCAGCTACTGAGAAACGGAGGCAAGAGGATCAAAAGTTCGAGGTCAGCCTCAGCAACTTAAGGAGATACAGTTTCAAAATCAAATGGAAAGGGTTGGGGGTGTTGCTCACTGGCAGAGAGCCTGTCTAGCATGCGCAAGGCCCTGGCTTTAGTCCCTAGTACTAAAGAAGAGAAAGAAAGAATAAATGAGTTTTGTGACATTTATAGATATTTCTATGCCCTTTTTGTGGTAGTTTCACAGGCAGACTGTCAGAGTAATTATTTAGCTTTTGGGGTAAAATCCAAAGCAAGCTAGTTACTATAACCAAGCAACTTTTATATTAACAGTCTCCAAGTTATGAATAATTCTATTTATTATACTACATTCTTCTTAGGGTCTTTTCAAATCATCTAGAAGAGCAAAGGGAATTATGCATGAGAAAAGACTAGTGGAAAACTTGAAAACTTTTGCATGCTTCTTACTGATCAACAGACCCAGTCACTAACCCAAGAACTGAATTCTACCTAATTCAGTTACCAATCAAGGGGAGCCTGTTGCTTCTTTCACTTCCCATCCTGTATCAAAGTACAAAGACTCAAAAAATAATCAACTGCTTCCTTCTCTTTCCTCTTAGTCTTGCTCTCAGATTTTAGGTAGTATTTCCCTCTAATTGTATTTTTAGGATATAAGCAACCAGCCCAGGTGGAGAGTTGGAGACCTGTGAAACAGATCACGAAGGTAGGTCCAGCTCAGGGAAGTGAGACTGGATGGGTGGAGGGTCGGGAAGAAGCATTCAGGGACATTTTATTGCTTACGTGCTGGGCTGTCACTATTAGGTTGCTATTTAATGGGTACTTACTCTAGCAGGTGCTGGGCTGGGTACTGAGGACAATGGAAAGAAGAAGAATGCAAAGTACTTTTGCTGTCTGCCTTTGTCTTAATCATTACTTTCCTTGCAAAAAAAAAAAAAAATCTCAGACGGGATGCTTAGAGGATGAAAAACAGAGGCTGAGGCAGGAGGATGCCAGGTTCAAGGGCAGCCTCAGCTCCTGAGTGAGGCCCTAAGCAACTTAGTAAGACCCTGTCTCAAAATAAAAACTAAAAAAGGGCTGGGGATGTGGCTTAGAGTTAGAATACTCCCTAGTACCCAAAACAAAACAAATAAAAATGTGCCTGTTATAAAGATGATTCTTTGTCATTGAAACATTTATATTGAATATAAGATAGAAAGTGAAGGAAGTTGCTTCTGAGTAGCTTCTCCACTCAACACTCCCCTCCACCAGTCTATATTTTTTTTTGACATTGATAATTGTGCTACCTCTTAAGGGGAGGAGGAGGAGGAGGAGGAGGAAGTAGAAAGTGAATCTATTTTAAACGTACTCTAGGTCTGACTCAACCTCTGAAATACCTTTAAAAAAAAAGAAGAAATTGACTATCCTTGAAGCCATTCTGTAAAGATCATTTTCATTAGAAAAAAAAAATTTAACTGTATAATTCTTATTATCATAGATCAATAAAGGTATTCAAGCCAGGTGTGGTATTGTACACCTCTCCTCTCAGCAGCTCAGGAGGCTGAAACAGGAGGATTGCAAGTTCAAAGCCAGCCTCAGCAACTTTATGAGGCCCTAGGCAACTTAGAGAGACCCCGTCTCAAAATAAAAAGGGGACTGGGTTTGTGGCTCAGTGGTAGAGCGCTTGCCTAGCATGTGTGAGGCACTGCATTCAATCCTCAGCATCACATAAAAATAGATGACTAAAAAATAAAAGGTATCATGTCCATCTACAACCAAAAAAAAAAAAAAAAAGTAAATAAAAAGGACTGGGGATGTGACTCAGTAGTTAAGCACCTCTGGGTTCAATCCCTGGTACCAAAAAAAGAAAAAGAAAAAAAAAAGTTATTCAAAAGAAAATAGTCAATGTTTCCCAAAGAGTCCTTCTCATAGGAAAAGCAAGGCCCTTCTAAGATTCCGAAGACACTGTCTTGGACCTGATGGAAGAAACATTGAAACAAGGCTCAGTGAAAGGATTTCTATGTAGTAGCAACAAAATATATTTGTTTTTTTCCAAAAAAAGGATTCTGGTAAGAATTTGCTAATTATTTTTAACTTGTGCATAATTGAACAATTCAAGTCCATCTGGTTTTGCTTAGAGACGTGGGATGAGAAGTTGCTATTAGAAAATCTTTGTATTACAACTCTTGTCCTTGCTTTTTCTTTTTTAAGAAGTTGTACATTCTGACCCCAAATCACTATTAGAAACTAGGTTCCCAGATTAAATGGGCTTTTATTTCCCTCCACTTATTTTCAGAGCATATCACAAGGGAAGAGACACCGATGTTAAAAAAAAAATGGGAAAAAAAAAAAAGATGTGTTACAATGCTAACCTATTTGGGAACAATGTTTTCAAGCAATAGCAGAACTGGTGACGTGTTAATCCACAATACAAGGTAAGATAAATAGGAAAAAAAACTTTTCATGTGTTCTGTGGAATAACTCTTAATCAGCAAGTAAATTTGATGAATTGCAGCCGTTAAATTATGCATCTTGTTTTGTGTCATTATTTCACTTAAAATGTGGTAGAGCTGGGTGGGTGTGGTGGCACTTGCCAGATACTGCCAGGTCCTTGGAAGGCTGAGGCTGGAGGATTGCGAGTTTGAGACTAGCCAGGGCAACTTAGTGAGACCCTGTCTCAAAATTCAAAAATAAAATAAAATAAAATAAAAAGGGTATGTGGTCAAAAAAAATTAGAGAGTAAGAGAATTTGGGGGAAATGAGAAAATCATAAAGTTTGCCTTAAAGGTCTATTTTTTGGGAGGAAATCATGAACTTCCATCATGCCCCATAAAGAAGCCTGCTCAGGAAGTGAAGAAAACTTTTTTGCACATAGGATGAAAGACCTTTTTAGACACATGTATATGGCAAATACCAGCATCCATCAAGCACTTGATAATAAAGAGATCTGGGTAGAATGTATGATGTGCAAGTGGATTTTAGAGTGATTTCTGATCCCGGGTCCTTTGATTCCATAGGTTACCCTGTTTCTATCACAGTGCCTGGCACACAGCAGATACCAAATATTTTTGGCTAGAATGTGTTGATTTGATACATGCAAATATAATCATCCATTCAGGGCAAGTGGAATATCTCTCACCTTAGGTATTTATCATTTCTTTGTGGTAACTGCATTCAAAAACCTCTCTTCTAGCTATTTTGGAACATATAATGTCATTAATATTAGTACATATGAGCGTGATCATTCAGAATCTTTCTTTTCTTTTTAAGAGGGGGTCTCACTGATCTCAGATTTGTTAGTTCAAGGATCCTCCTTCCCAGCACTGGCCTGTCTTTGTGTCTGGCTTATATTGTTTAACATGATGTCCTCCAGGTCCATTCATTTTGTTGCATATGACAGGATTTTGTCATTTTTATGGCTGAGTAGTATTCCATTTTGCATGTGTGTACCACATTTCCTTTATCCAGTCATACATTATTGGACATTTAGGTCTATTCCAAATCTTGGCTATTATGAATAGTCTGAGATAAACATAGGACTATAGACATCTTTTCAATATACGGATTTCATTTCCTTTAGCTATATGGCCAGTAGTGGATTTGCTTGATCATGATAATTCTACTTTTAAGTTTTCTGAGGAACCTCCACACTGTTTTCTGTATTGGACAAGCTAATTTGCATTCCCACTAATAATGTGTAAAAGTTCCTCTTTCTCCAGAACCTCAACAGCATTTGTTGTTTCTTCTCTTTTTCTGATTTTAGCCATGCTAGCTGGGGTGAGATGACATCTCATTGTGGGTTTGACTTGCCTTTCCTTGGTGATCAATGCTTGAAAAGCAATTTTTTTACAAAAGGGTACTTAACAGTGAATTTTTTGGAAATGTTAGCAATCTCCTCAATCCCTTCTTTTGCTGATGAAGTGTAAAAAAAACTAACATCTAAAGAATCAGTGATCAGAATCAGATCATAGAGCCAAAAAGAGACTCTGCTGGGATGAGAAGCCAGACTTCCTGATCCCAGACTCTAACTCAGTCCACTGACTCTCAAGTCAGTGATATTCAAACTACTAGTTAATTTAGCAAATTTTCCTGCCTATTCTTCTGACCAGTTCTTTCTTATTTTTGAAACAGAAGGCATGATTAAAGTTCTAATGCTACTTAAATTAAAATTACATAAATTTTACTATATGTTATAATAAATGGAAGCTGGGGGCATAGCTCAGGGGTGGAGCACTTGGCTAGCATGCATGAGGCCCTGGGTTCCATCCCAACATCAACACACACATACACACAAAGATAAGTTGTGATAAATCCACCATTGATTATAGTGAGGTTAATTCCACCGAGTCACTGGCTTGTCCATCAACAGGTTCAATTTCCACCAGGCAAATTTTCCATAGGGAAATCATAGGAATGTCCAACTTTCCCAATGACCTAACCTGCTCTTTTCCTGTGACCCAGAGAATGAATTCCTCACAATAGAAAGAAAATGGTGTCCTTCCAGGGGTGACTTTTTTGTTCACATGATGGTAATATCAATTATCCTAGAATGGGGAAAGAGAGAGAGAGAAAAAAAAAAAATCCAAGCCCTTTCTTTCTTGTTAAATTTCCCAGAGGACACAGTTCCTTTTTATTCAATTATTTGAGGATTAATTTGCTCCTGGCCCAGTTTACCTCTATTCATTTCTACAGCCACTGCATCACACCTAAATGAATTTCCTCTTTTCTATTGTTAGGCACATTTTCACAAAATACTTGAAAACTTTCTGCTTCCTCTTTATTCTGCTTTGGGGGTTGAACATCGTATTCAGACTCTCTCCTCCCAGAGTCCTCTTGAGTAAATGAGGTTAGAGGATAATCCACAGGTGGAAAATCTGAGTCGATGTGGTGGAGCAGTTTATGAGGGCACATAGGTCTACTAATGGCTTGCCCGTGGGCGTTCCTCTGGTGCCTTGTAGGTTGATGACACTCAGTAACTTGTCTTTAATCATAATAGTAATTGTAAGTGCATTATAATAGAAACCATTTATTGAGATCTTACTATGCCCTCTGGCTAGACCATCCTTTTTAATCCTCCTCACAATCCTAAGAGATGGGTTTCATTTACTCTATTTGTTAGATGAAGAAAGGTAAAAACTGAAATTTATGTAAGTTACCCAAGAGCATTTAATGGGAAGCAGCTCAGGTTGCTTGAATCTTGAGCTTTCTTTTTTTTCTTTTTCTTTTTTTGTGATGCTGGGGATTGAACCCAGGGGGCCTTCTCACTGAACAACAGCCCTAGACCTTTTAATTTATCTTGAGACAGGGTCGTGTTACGTTGCTGAGACTGGCCTCAAACTTGTGATCCTCCTGCTTCAGCCTCTTGAGTCGCTGGGATTACCGGTGTGCGCCACTGCCCTAGCGAATCCTTACTATGCCCGTGATTCTCAAACTATGGTTTGAGTGGCAGCATTACCTGGAAAGTTGTTAGAAATGCAAATTCTCAAGCTATACCTCAGTGTCCACTGAGTCTGAAATTCCAGGGGCTGGGCGACAGGGCAGGTAGGCTATAATCTGTGTTTTAACTGACCCTCTAGGTCATTCGGATGGACGCTGACAAATCAGCAGCACCTTGCTACACTTTCTGTGCGCCATGCTTGTAAGTCGGGAACTCTGGAGCCTGTGTGGAAAATGACTCCAGAACTTTGAGTTGCCTGGCCAGGAAGTGGCTGGGGCCGGTGACTTCCTGTTTCTCAGTGGGAGGATGGAGACTTCCCATGGTTTCCGAGACCACCTCAAGAACTCCAGGGGCTGGGCAGTTGGCAATCTTCTGAATTCCCTTAAACAGAGGGCATCTGAGCTCAGACTGTTCTGTGCCCAAGCACCAAGTGGTGATGAACACCATGAGCCCATGCAGATCAGTCACTCGCACACTGTTCTAGCAAAAACAGGAGCAAGGGGCAGAGCGGGTGGGACAGTCCTTCACTGTGATGCAGCTGTGTCCCAGCCAAGGCGCATCGTCTCCCTCTTCCAAGTTTGTCCAGAAAACAGAGACCCAGACATCTGCTGGCCCTTCTGCCAGTGAGTTGCAACCTGCACCTCGTGAAAATTCTGAAACTGAAATACAAATTTGGATTGGTTTCCTCTTGCTGCCAGACAAGGATCACAAACTCACTTTCAATGGTACAAATGTACTGTCTTACAGCTCTATAGGACCAAAGTCCCAGCTGGGTTTTACTGGGGCTCAAATCCAAGTGCTAGCAAGGCTGTGTTTCTCTCTGGGTGTTGGGGGGCTGTCAAGGGGAATCCGTTGTTTTGTCTTTTCCAGCTTTTAGAGGCCTCACGCATTCCTGGCTCTCGGCTCCCTTCCTCCACCTTCAAAATCAACACTGCGGCATGTCTGCCCATTCTGCCAGAGTTGCCTATCAGTCTAGGCACAGCCAGGGCTGGTTTTCCTGCTTATGAGTTTCCTTGTGATGACATTGGATAATCCACGTTAATCCCCATCTCAGGGACTCTCATTTAATCACATCTGCAAAGTCCTTTCTGCCAATGTAAAGTAATATATTTGTAAAGTTCTAGAAAATAGGATGTGGACGTCTTTGGAGGCCATTCCTCTGCTTGCCAGAATCTTCTCTGACAGTACAGGGCAATTTTCTCTTTGAGAGATTATTACATTTGCAAACGGTGAAAGGGACAAGAACAGAAAATGAACTCATATTTTATTTGTCAATTAGCAAAATAGGGAAAGCAATGTCTCCCTTATTCTAAGACCATGTACTGAAATACATACCTCTACTTTTAAAAGGAGGGAAATGAACCAATACCACATTAAAGGTGTTGACGGTCCATAAAATATAGCTAGTTTTCAGAAACCATAAACGGGATAGGAATATCCTTTAGAAGCAAACTGATGCCACAGAATTATCTTCTAGTGTTCATTTCTCTTCTTATACTTGAACACTTGATCTCAGTAAAGCACAGCTGGGAAGCAGGCAAAACAAAAAATGCAGGCTCACAGAAGTTTAATGTGTATAATGAATCAAAGTCCAGGTTTCGACTCAATTCCGGGGCAATTTCCATCACTTTAGGTGAGGCTGTTCTGTGTAGGGGTGATGGTTTTAGTCTGCCTAGAAAGAAGCTACTCTGCACGCCGTAATCCCAGCAGCTAGGGAGGCTGAGGTAGGAGGATAACGAGTTGAAAGCCAGCCTCAGCAACTCAGTGAGACCCTGTCTCTAAATAAAATACAAAAAAGGCTGGGGATGTGGCTCAGTGGTTAAGCACCCCTAGGACAAAAAAAAAAAAAAGAAAAGAAAAAAGAAAAAAGTTTCTTTGTCATTGATCTTCCAAGCTTTGGTCACAGACTCATAAGAAACCAATTTACAAGAATTTGTGCATATGCTCAGCATTGGCAGAGGCTTCAAAGAGTGTGATGCATATTTGTGACTTTCAAAGATATAGAGGTGGTGATGTGATTTACTTTGCAGTTTCCTTTGCTAATGCTCTGGTTCCATAGTAGCATCTTGACATTTCATTTTCTAAATAAATGGATACAAATAAAAATGTTATTATAGAAGCACCTGGAATATCTATCGATCTTGCCTTTACAATTGAGCTCTCATTCTTGAAAGAGCTGAGATTCGTTCTTCTCCTTCATGTTACTTGACGTGGAACAGGGTGAAAGCTGAGATCTTGAAGGGACCCAAGACGGTAATTTCTGATATTATTCCTTCTTCTTTCTTTCTAGAGATACATAAAGCATCTTTTGCTTGCTCTAAATTTCTTTTGATGCCATTCGGGCTTCTTTTCATTTTTCTTTCCAATTACTACTGTCCAGGAACATTCAGAAGATAAACATATGGTAAGTCTGGAGAAGGGTAATTTTAAGTTGTATTAGAGTTGTTAATCACAGAGCTTGCCACAACCCCAGCATTGCTAAGGTACGAAGGGCCAGGGCTGGTGGCTTACTGTAAGAAAGCAGCAGTTTATAAAATGTCAGATCAGCAGAAGCAGCAGCATCAGGACACATGATAGACAGGCAAATTCTTGTGCCTCATCTCAAGAATTTTGGGGCACACCCTCTGCTTTTAAAAGACTTCCTTGTGCCAGGTGAGGTGGAGGTGGCTCATGCCTAAGATCTCAGTTACCAGGGAGCCCGGGGAAGGAGGGTTACAAGTTCAAGGCTAGCCTGAGCAACTTAGTGAGACCCTGTCTCAAAATAAAAACTAAAAGTGGTAGGGTTAACCTCTGGGCTCATTCCCCAGGACTGCAAAAAATAAAATTAAAACACCTCTCTGTGATTCTGGTGCAAGCTACAAGTGTGCAGGACCTATGAATGGTAGCTGATTGGATAAAGATGGCTAACCTGCCTCCAGGGGAGGTGGGATTCTGGTGCCCTGGTGTGAGGAGGAGGAGCCAGGCAAACCAGGCTTCCCGCAGCCACAGCTGCATGGGGAAACCTACACCTGCGTGTCGACAGCAGCTGAATGAGGCTGCATGGTGTTGAGGCCACCAAGGGTCAAGAGCATGCTAGAACAGGAACTGTGACTAAGCAGAAGTTGTGAAGCCAAAAAATAAGACAAATTAGAAGGAGCGGGTTAGGAAGGCGAGCCAACAGGAAGAGAAGAAGTAAGCACGCAGGGAAAAGCAGAGCTCAGAGAGGAGAGTGGGAAGTAAGTCCAGGTGCTTCTGCCTCCGAGGTCCCTGGACCTGCTGTGGCCTCGAAACCAGCTCCTAGATCTGGTTTTGTTCTCCACAGTGTACTAGTTCCTTCTGAAAAAAAAAATTTTTTTTCTCTTTTTTTGATGCTGGGGATGGAATCCAGGATATGCCAGGCAAGTGCTTTGCTACCGGGTAATCCCTCTACCCACTGAAGCCTGAGTTGGTTTTCTACAGGTCTTGTCTTAGGTTTTTGTTTGTTTGTTTTTGTTTTTTGGGGTACTGAACCCAGCCAGAGGTGCAGAGGTGCTCTACCATGAACCACATCCCCAGCCCCTTTTAGTTTTTTTATTTTGAGTCACGGTCTCACTAAGTTGTTTCAAGCCTCAGATGCTGAGGGTGGCCTCTTACTTGTAATCCTTCTGCTTCAGCCTCCCAAATCCCTGGAATTACAGGCATATGCCACCACGCCAGGCTTAGGTTTCTTTTTTTATTATTAATATTTAAAAAAATTTTTTTTAGTTGTAGATGGACACAGTACCTTTATTTATTAATTTTTATGTGGTGCTAAGGATGGAACCCAGTGCCTCACATGTACTAGTCAAGTGCTCTACCACTGAGCTACAACCCCAACCCCCAAGTTTCATTTTTGATTGTCTTTGTGATGCTGGGGATGGAATCCAGGGCTTCATGCATGCTTGGCAAATGCTCTACCACCGAACTACAGCCCCAGCCCCCGTGTGTTTTTGAAATGTATTTCTTTGTATTTTAAGGACCTGTGCACACACATATGCTTTCAAGGAGGGAGAGAAGACAAGAAGTATCTGGACAGGAAAAGAGGAAATGAACGCTATTACAATGTTCTCTGTACACCACTTTCTCTCACTGGTTATAGCACAAATTAGCAAAACTGAAAAGCCTCAAGCTAGCCCTGGTAATGTGTGTGTATTTTCAGACTTAGCTAATTGGGAGGCTGAGGCAGGAGGATCACTTGAGTTTGAGGTCAGTCTGGGCAACATAGTGAGGCTCCGTGTCAAAAACACTCACACAAACAAAACCCCTTCAAACGCTAAACTAATGGGCTTTAGGAGATTTGACCACATAAACTCAGGAGATTTGACCACATAAACAGTCTGATCAGAGGATTGCACTGGCAAAACTTTCCTACCTCTAAATATTCAGACTTCATTGACTGTCTAAATGTAAAGGAATATGTCACATATTGTTTTTGTTTTTAGTTTTTGTTTTTTGTACAGAGGATTGAACCCAGAGCCACTTAACCACTGAGCCACATCCCCGGCCCTTTTTATATTTTATTTTGAGACAGGATCTCACTGAGTTGCTTAGGGCCTGGCTAAGTTGCTGAGGCTGGCCTTGAACTTGAGCTCTTCCTGCCTCAGCCTCCCAAATTTGCTGGGATTAACAGATGTGCACCACCATGTCTGACAGGAATGATTTTTTTAAAAGCACTCTGGAGTGCTTATTTCAGATGTTAAATAAATTGATAATCATAATAACTTTGGCTAATAATTCTTGAGCTGTTCTTGTGTACTAAGCCATGTTCTGCATAGTTCACATTTTTTAAAGTTTCTTCATGTCAGCTCCTCGGGGCAGGAATTTCCCCCCTTTTTCTCATTGTTGTATCCTCAGTGGGAATAGTGCTTGGCTAGGAGTCTACACTCCACAAATACTTAGTGAACAAAGTAAAGGGAATCTTGACACACTCTAGGCTAGAATTACTGACCATTCCTCTCACCAGCCGCCCGGGCTTTCAAGATGGAACGCTGCACCTGGAGTGTCCATGAGCATCACAGAGTCAGGTGGGGAACTTCTCTTAAGACAAAGACCAGGACCTCCAAACCGAAGGCTCCTTGTTAAATTTTTTAATTTTTGGTATTGGGGATTTAACCCAGAGGTACGTGAGTTCCATCACCAGCCCTTTTTATTTCTAATTTAGAGCCAGTGTCTCACTAAGTGGCTTAGGGCCTGGCTCAATTGCTGAGGCTGGTCTCAAACTTGAAATCCTCCTACCTCAGTCTCACAAGTGACCGGGATTAAAGGTGGGCACTGCCACCCCTGGGTGGCTTTTATTCTTTTGATGATTCATTCATTCAACAAATGTTTACTTAGTACTTGTTCATACCATGTATTGAGGACACAGCATTTGTTGCTAAGGATGCTGTACCAGCCTCCATAGGCAGAGAGAAGAACACACGCAGTAATTTCAGGTACTGAAAAGTGGAAAGAAGACAGGAAAAGGGGTGTTGTGATGGAGCAAAAGGAAGAAGGATTATTTTGAATTTGGGGATCAAGAAAGGTGTCCCTGGAGGGGTAACGTCTGTGCTGAGACCTGAGTGCTGAGAAACAGGAAGTCATAAGGGAGGTAGAGCATCGCAGGTGGAAGAATCAGCAAGTGCAAAGGCCCTGAGGTAGGACCGAGCTGATGTGTTCCACAGCAGTGAGGAGACTGTGACTTGCACAAGGTGAGCCTAGGCCAACTTGAGAGGAGATGAAATAATGCAAGTCGGCAGGCATTGCTGGCGGAGGGCCTTCTAGCCACAGGTGGCAGGCAGACCACGTGGGCTGAGATCACATGGCAGGCAAGCTCTCTATCATGAACACACACCCTGGCCCTCGGAACCCTCTTTTCTGTGCTCTAACCCTTGCTGACTCCACTGTCACCACACTGGTCTCTGAGCTGTTCAGTGAACACACAAGGCACTTTCAGGAGCAAGTCCTTCAACTAACTTCATTAGGTAGAAGTGGCAGCGAGGGCTATAGAAATGGAGAAGAAGCCTGGGGATGTAGCTTAGAGGCACAGCATTTGCCTAGCACGAGAGAAACCCTACTGGGCTGGGGTTGTGGCTTAGCGGTAAGAGCGCTTGCCTAGCATGAGTGAGGCACTGGGTTCGATTCTCAGCACTATATACAAATAAAGGAATAAAATAAAGGTAATGTGTCCATCTACAACTTAAAAGAAAAGAAAAAAAAGTCCTACATATGATCCCCAGTAGCACCAAAACCAAACATGCATGCACACACACAAAAGACTTCTAAAAGTTATGACAACAAACAAGAATTTCGGAGCTGGGGATGTGGCTCTGGGGCTCAATAGCCAGCATTGAAAAAAGAAGAAAAAAGCTTGCATAAGGACCTCAGTGAGAGATGAAGGTGGGAAAACATCTAGATAATTGCACTAGTTGGTGCAGAGCTATCTGCTGAGTGACACATTTAGCTCTAATTTCTAGCAGAAGCCTCTTCACCTAGGCATTTCTCATTAATGTTTTTCACTTAGTGACCAAAATGAAGTTATATGATGGACAAAGAGAGAATTATCATTTTCTTAGCAATTTTCTTCCCCTTAGGAGAAAGAGAATGATTTCCGCCATTCATTCATATATCCATTAATTCAAGAAATGTGCACCCTGAGTGCCTATCATGTGTCAGAACTTTGCCACATTTTGCCGATACAGTGTAACAAAATAGACAGGATTCTCTTCTCGGAGTTTCTAGCTTAATGGCCTGGCAAGACTATGACAAAGACCTTCATGTCTCCGACGAGAAGTTGACCAGTGTGTGCTGAGAGGGACCACTTGGAAGAGACGAATAAAGACCATCTTTGACCTAAGCCTTGGAATATATATTGTGCACAGTAAATACATAAAACTTTGGTTCAGACATTGAACTTCTGGTTTCCTCAATGATGAAATGGATAGAGCACAGCACTTTCTTGCCAACTGGTTGCAATCGAATGAGAAAATGTGTAACAGCTGTTGTAAAATAAAGCAAACCACTGTAAAACAGTCAATGAGGAGAAAAGGGCTTGAGAGTTAAAAAAAAAAATCAAATATATATTTAAGCAGAAAGAATAATCCAATAAACACCCAGACACCCATTAAGCGGCTACAACAGTTATCAACTCATGGCCAATTAGCTAGTCATCTCATCACCTAATTTTTGGGAGACTAATTCTCAGTGACATACCTAACAGTTCCGGTGACACATGCCTGTGATCCCAGTGGCTAGGGAGGATCACAAGTTCAAAGCCAGCCTCATCAAAAGCGAGGGGTTAAGCAACTCCTTGAGAACCTGTCTCTAATTAAAATACAAAATAGGGCTGGGGATGTGACTCAGTGGTTGACTGTCCCTGAGTTCAATCCCTAGTACCCCCCACCATGACATATCTTTCGCTCCACATATATACCTCTAAGAAAGCAATATTTTTTTTAAAGAAAGGGATTTTTAAGGAAACACAGCCACAAATACTGTTAATACTCCTAAAAACCTAAAACAAATTTACAGTAATTATTTTTTTCAAATATCATAATTTGATTAATTGGGCCAATTTTTAAAATAAAAAATTAAAATTCATTCAAAAATTCAAAATTCAGGGCTAGGGATGTAGATCAGTGTTAGAGTGCTTGCTTAGTATGCTTGAGGCTCTCGGTTTGATCCCCAACACTGCAAAAGGAAAAAAAAAAAAATCTAAAATTGTGAAATCGGAAGAGTTTTGAGTGTTAATGTGATACTCAAAAGTTCTGGAGTTTGGACCATTTAAGATTTTGGATTTTTAGATTAGGGATGCTCTACCTGTGAAGTCAAGAACTCCAAAACTGGAAAAAATCTGACACTTGAAATACTTTCAGTTCCAAGTGTTCCAGATAAGAGATAGTCAAAGTATCTCAAAATATTTTATATCAGCAGGGCTGGGGTTGTAGCTCAGTGGTAGAATGTGTGTCTAGCCTGTGTGAGGCACTGCATAAAAGTAAATAAAAGTCCATAAGTAAATAAAATAAAGGTTCAGAAGAAAATAAAGTTCCAAGAACAACTAATATGTATATAAATATAACAAATATACATATATATGAAATATATATGTGAATTTTATATCAGCAGTTTGAATCATTATTTAGATGAGGCTTAGGTGTTGCAGTTGGGTGCCGTTTTTGGTTTTGTCTGTTTTTTGACATAGGGTCTGGCTACATTGCCCAGGTTGGTCTCCAAAGTCCTGGGACTCAGGTGATCCTCCCACCTTAGCCTACCAAGTAGCTGGGACAGCGCCACCCCGACAGACTATTGATAGGTCAGTTTTAATCAGTAAGTTTCCCTTTCATCTTTTGTTTTAATTTTGCTTTTGTTGCTCATAAAACAGAACAGGGCTTCTTAAAATTGATGTACATTAGAATCATCCAGAGTTTGTTAAAACACCCACTGCTGTGTCCTGTTTCCAGAGATTCCGTCAAGACTACCCTTCTAGGGATTGACCCGGTGACACTGATGTGGCTGGTCTGGGATAAAACTGGGGATTACCGTGTGTGCACGTTCCAGTCTGGATTTCCCCAACTCCGTCTCTTCTTAGTTTGGTATCTTTCAACATCTGTTTCCTGTCAGGGACAACTTACTAAACTGCCTGCAGTAGAGAATAATGGTTAAACTCTAGCAAGTTTCAAGACTCCCTGGGTTTCAATTTCGCTCTGGACACTTGGCTGCCATGTGCCTTCGGGCAAAATCATTCCACTGCTCTGGGAACCCAAGCTCACAGGATCATGGTGAGGAGTCACTGAGATTCATCAGCCAACGCTCAGTAAATGAGGAGTATCGTTTTTTAACCAAGAAATCATAAATGGGCGCGTGGTGTGAGGAAGACCTTGAGTATCAGAGCTGTGCCGCGTTCTCCGGCTTGACCGCTTCCACGCAGTACCTGGACAGAGGCGGGGAGCGCAACTCGCCCCGCGGTCCCAGCCGGCCGACGCGGCCCCTTTAAGGAGGGCGTGGCCACGTGACCCACGGGGTCACATGGCTCCTGGAACAGCATGGCTGCGCCCGCGCGAGGGCCGGCTGGCGGGCGCTGCGCCGCGCTCGGGCGCGTGCTCCTGCTGCCGCTGCTTTTGCTGATGTGCCGGGCGGCGCGGGGCGAAGAGGCCGGGGCCGGTGCAGGCGCGGCGTGCGGCTGCGGGACGCCTCAGCGGCCCGGCGCCCCCGGCAGCTCCTCAGCCGCGCACCGATACTCGCGGGAGGCGAACGCCCCGAGCGCGCTCCCAGGAGAGCGGCCGCCGGCGCCCGCCAAGGTGCGCCCTCGCCTCCCCTCGGGCGGGTGGGGACTGCCTGGCTCCCAAACCCGGTCGCGAGGGGCGCGGCGAGGGGAAGGTGACCGGAAGGCCAGTGGAGGTGGTGGCCACCCCCACGCCGCGCACCTGCCGCTCCCATTCGCTCGGGGACTCGTCCCGCCCGCCCCTCGGCCGGCTCCGCGAGGCCGGGGGCTGTGGAGTTAACTTCCCCGCCCGCTCCCGCACCTCCCGCCGTCCTCTGCCGGAGGACCTCAGATTTTAAGTCGGATAAGTTCGGGTTCAAAATCTCAGTTCCTCTCTTGTTAACGGTGGGGAAATTAGGACCCGTGTCTCCAGCACTGTACTGATGTGCAGTCGCCTCCAGTGTGGTCTGCTGCTTGAGGGCAAGGACTTGTGCAGTTTATTGACAGGTTGAACACGAGGAAGGACTAAGCCAACCGTGGTTGCTTTGTTGTTTTTATTTACCTGGTACCTCTTGCACAGTGCCCGGATGTGTAGGGGCTAGGGTATATACAGAATAACAGCAATAACCACTGGTACTGGTTTTGCCTGCCAGGGACTTTGCATACTGGTACCTCTGAGGCGAACCCAGTGCCCCTTCTTGTATACCTAGTATATCCTGTTTTTATTTTTTATTTTTCTCCCATCCTATTTTTCTTTCCATTGGGTTAATTCTGGCCAATATTCAGGATTCGGGTGAGAGGTACATCCATGGCAGGTCTTACCTGACCTCTTCCTCTTCCTTCCCCTTCATTATTTCCATATGCTGTCACAGTAGTCTGTATTTACTTTGACATAACAATTATGAACAATATTTGTCCTCAAGTGGACACAGGGTGGTGGAGGTTAGGACAGTGATGTAGCCTTTGAGGTACAAAGTGTAGGAAGTTGACAACTTGGCCTTTAAAATGTTTTTAAAGATAGTGAGGGAAAGGCCCTCATTATTGGTGTTTACCTTTCATGTGGTGGGAGGTCCTGATTACTGTTAGTTTACATTGTCCATGTTTGATTTTAACCCCCTCTAAGTTACATGCTAATGGGTAATCTCTTCCTCTTTCTAAGGAGAAAGCCCCTCTATTGATCTGTTCTGTAGCTAACAGGACAGCTGTCTTATTTGCATGTTGGTTTGTCTCAAAACTTCGTCCCTAAACGTCTGGCCAGTACTGAACATTTCTCATTTTTTATGTGCTCTGTCTTCCCGTAGGTTCCAGAATGCAGTGTGGGTCACCATTATCTTTGAATTAAACTTACAGAATACACATCTTTCATCCCTGCAGAGTGGTTTTGTGCCCTTAACTGAATATTGCATGGGTCATCTTTGGCCAGTCTTTTGTATTCACTTTCTATAATGTTTGGAGGCATCCCAAGCTATTCATAAATTAATAGTTGATGAGAACACATTCTACAGACTTTTAAGGACTCTCAACCTAATTATTGATCCTGAAGTAACTGTTTTCAAGGCCAATGACTTCAAGGGAGGTAGTTCTTCTCCTGTTTTCCTTGTTTTTAAACGTTTTAGATTATGTGCAGATGACTGGTTTAATTCTGGCAGCATTTATTCTAAATGTAGGAAGTACAATATTGCAGGAGAGTCAAATGATCATAGTGGTAGTTTTTCTTTTCTTCTTGGTTTTCTGTTTATTTGTTTGATTCAACTGATGTTTGTTTGGTACACATATAGGACTCTGTTGTGTGCCTGGTATACAGAAAAGAAAAAGACCTGTTCTCCACTCTCATCGTATTTCCACTCTGGCAGGTTCTGTCTCTCATTCTTTCAGACTCACAAATGTGTGTGCATGCGTGCGCACACACAAACTGCATATAAATGTAAATTTGCATATAGGGATGATACTATGTAATATACAGAGTACGTAGAGAGGAAAAGGGGATTCATGCTTCTTGAATATGTCAAGTGGTGCCTTTTAAAAAGGTTTTTGAGCTAGGCCTTGGAGGAGATATTTTCAGGAGCTAGGGATGGAGAGTCAGATTGAAGGACATTCCAAGGAGAATAGCTTTGGCCCAAAACTATGTAGGAAACCTCATGTGTTCTGGGGACATGCAAATGATTTCAGGTTTCCTGGGAGTGACATTTTTCACACTTTTAAATGTCACACTTCTTAGGTGCAAATCCCTTTTTTTTTTTTTTTTTCCTCTTTTGCATTTTAATTGATTTAATGAGCACTTGGTAAAGTGAGGGACCCAAAGAAGTAAATAGCACTGGACTTTACTCTCAAGAAATTTACAGTTTCACTGGAGAGTATGGTAGTAAGAATCATTTGGGAAGCAATATACATTATAACATTTGACTTAAATTCCCTCTGGTTAAGAAATACAATTCTGGGCTGGGGATGTAGCTCAGTACAGGCCTGTCAACAACTAAAAATATATTTAAAAATACAGTTCTTACTGAGAAGATTATCCTAACAATTTTCCAAATCACTTATTTTTTGGTAACAAGGTGGCACGATGTTTTAATCTGCATGGATCATTTAGAAAAGGAGTTTAAAAGGCATTTAGGATCATGAGATGCCAAACTTGTGTGCGGTGCCTCTGTGTGTGCATGAAGTCCGAGGACGTTTCTGATGGCGTCATGCAGCCCATAACGAAAACACGGTTGATGGCCATCTCTTCTGTGAGACCTTCCTTCCAAAAATAAGTTTTTCTTTCCTCTAAATTTCCATAGCATGTTTTTCTGTTGTTTTCTGATGCTAACTTATCTATTTAGTTTAGTATTGTTGTCTATCTCATTGTATGTTGCAGGCACTTTTAGACCCGTTTTAATCTCCATATGCATAAGTACCTCACATATTTTAGTCCTTGTGAAACAATTCCTTGAATGACCTGTTGCCTTTTATGTGGATACAATATTGAAAGACTACCTGGGGAAGAAAGGCTGTCAGATACTTTTTAAAGACATCTTTGTAAAGTATACTTCTGTTGTACTCGTACTCATCGACCCAAGAATCCTGACTTACTGTAATCTCCCGCTTTACAGATGAGGCAACTGAGGCCTCATCAAGATGGAAGAAACTTTGAATGTCATTCCATGTCTGATTAACGTCTGTGGAGGCAGTAGGGTGAGAGAATGGTAAAAACAGACAAGCTCTGTGTGGATGGGTAAGGCCACAGTTTGTAGGCAGATCCAGAGAGCTTATTTCTCTTCTTACTTACCTGACTTTCTGCGTAGCCTTTAGCATTTAAGTTTGAGGAGTGGAAAAGGAAGAAGAGCTACACAAAAAGAGTTGCATATGACCTTATTTTATTTTTGTGTGCAAGGCAAACTCTTAGAGGAGTAAGTGGAAAAAAATGATAATTAAAACTGGTATAAACCAGCTGTGGTGGCCCGTACCTGTAATCCCAGCCACTAGGGAGGCTAGGCCAGGAGGATCACAAGTTTGAGGCCAGCCTCAGCAACTTAGTGGGTCCCTAAGCAACTCATTGAGAACCTGTCTCTAATTAAAATACAAAATAGGGCTGGGGATGTGGGTCAGTGGTAAGGTGCCCCTGGGTTCAATCCCCAGTACCAAACCAAACCAGCCAACCAAATGAAAAATAAAAGCAAAAAACCAAATTAGTTCAAGCAGAAAAGAAATTGGCAGGACCCTTTATGGACTCATATACTTGGGAAGTTCGAGAGTTGCTTTGGCCCCAGACACAGTGAGATCCAAGGCATCAGGAAGGTCTCCAAGCCTCTCTGACTGCCCCTTGGCTCTTTTTTCTTTTGTGTTATCTTCACCTTCAGGTAATGTCTCTTTTCCCACTGATAAACTAGTTGTAGAAGAAAGAATTCCTCTTTCCTGGTAGCTCCAGCAGACATTCTGAGATGAACTTTCATTGGGTCACGGGCTTATTACTAGTTACATCTTGGTGGTCAAAAGAACGCTGAGTTATGTGCAGTGGTGCATGACAGTAACTTGGAAGTCTGAGGGGGGAGGATTGTGAGTTTGAGGCCGCCTGAGTAACTTAGTGAGGCCTTAAGCAACTTAGTGAAACCCTGCCTCAAAATAAAAAAATGAAAGCAACTGGGGATATAGCTTGTGGTGAAATGAGTAAAGTGTCTCTGGTTTCAATTCCTAGTACCCATCGTCACAAATCAAGGAAAAGTAAAAATAATGCTAGATTGACCAGGCCTGAGTGACAGGATGTGGAGCAGGGCCATCCAGTCCCATTTAGGCCACATGTACTTAGTTTAAAAGGTGATTTTCTGATTTTTTTTCTTTTTTTTCCCCTCTCTTTCAGACTTTGTTTTTTTTTTTTCCCCTCTTGTTGATTTGTTTTGCTGATTTATGTCCCCAATTCCCTTTTAACTTGAGGCAGGTAAACTAAACTGCCCAGGCTGGCCTTGAACTGAGATCCTCCCACCTCAGCCTCCTGCGTAACTGGGATTACAAGCCCATGCCACTACACTTGGAGAGAAGTGGTTTTCAAAAAAGACTGGGTGATTTCACAAGAAGTAGAGGAGCTGACAAAAATAGTAGGGACTAGCAGCGTAGCGTAGTGATGGGGTCAGGTCCTAGGCTCAATCCTTAGCACTAAAAAAAAATTTTTAAAGCTAGATACCCATTGCACTTAGCCTGTGTGTGTAGCCCATTCATGGTGATAATAGAGCCATCCTTGGCCTCACTTAGGCTTCCGGCTTGAGTGGCAGTGGCAGAAGCTGTGGTGTGGCTGAAGAGTTAACTCACCTTTAGACTCAAGGGGGAACAAATTGACTCTGGACCTTCCATAAAGGCTCAGTTAAAGTGGCCTTTGGATTTGGGTTGGGAGTCCTGAAGATTGAAACACCTCCGTTCTGGGTTTTACTAGAGTGACATTCGACGGTTGTAGGACAGAAAACTTTACTTCATCAGTATAAATTAGAAATTTGAACAGTCCAGAACTATTTTATCTATGACCTCCAGAATGGAAACTTGGTCTGTTCGGTGCTGGCTATCTCTGATGCTTAATGAAAGAAGAAAAGAAACTAGGCCAGTAGTTCACAGTGGAGGTTGGGATGGTATTAGCTTTGTTGGTATTCACCTTGAGGCAGAAGGGGATGAAAAAATTAGGTAATTGTAAAAACCCATTAGGCACAACAGGCAGAGCTTGCTGTGGGCCTGTCTTTGAGCCGAGGGATGGACAAGTGTTCTCATTACAGGGCCCACTTGCCTGCTGCCGGAAAGCTTGCTTTTTTTTTTTTCTTCAAGTCCTTTATGGAACCTTTTAGTACGACCGCTTAATAATCATTTTAAGAATATTCTTGAAATTCTGCCTCAGGTCTCAGTTTTCCTCCTTCTTTGTAAAACTGCTTAAAATTCTGACTTCTAAGGACTGTGGAATCTTGTGTCCCGGACACTTAGACAACAGGGAGAATAATGGGGCAGGCTACCTCAGCCCCTGAGCTGTTACACAGGCTTCACTGCGACAGAGACATGTCACCCATGTCTGAGGCTGTGTTATAAATGAAATAGAATTTCTATAATTATAGTTATGAATAATTCAAATAATAAATCCTCGTTATATTCCTGATCTCACTCATTCAGTCAGTAAAGATTTTTTAGTGTCTACCAAGCCTTGCTAGTGGTTGGGGAATATAGAAATGAAAAATTTATTTCTGGTTCCCAGTGGACTTAGGATCTAGGGAAGATGAAATTGTGTAACTTGGATATTGAGAGAGAGAATTGTTAGGATATAGATAGAGGCTTACATCAGAGGAACCTAAGTGGTGGACCCGTGACCCAGCCAGGGAGGGGGTGTAGGCAGGAACGGCCTCCCGGACGTGATCCTTGAACAGTGACGCACTTACAGAGAGCCAGAGTGGCTTAAGAAGTGCAGCTGAAGTTCAGAACCAGAGAGGTGGAGAGAAGTTAGATCCTGACATTCAGGTGCTTTACCCCGAAAGGTCATGGGAATTCCTGAATAATTTAAATGAGAAGATGGTATAATCAGGTTGACACTTCTTTTATTTTTTAAATAGATGGTACTTTTATATGGTTTAAAAAATTTTTTAAATATATATGTGTGTGAAGAGTGAGAAATTTTCCCCTTATCTATTTTTTTTTTTAATTTGTGGTTGTACATGGACAGCATACCTTTACTTTGTTTATTTATATGTGGTGCTAAGGTTCCAACCCAGTGCCTCTCACGTGCCAGGCAAGTGCTTTGCCACTGGGCTACAGCCCCAGCCCCTCCCCCATCTATTAACCTTCCCCTCAGACATCCACCCCGTGCATTTTCTGTGTATTTTCTCAGAGCCGTTCTACAAATGTAAGCAAATACAAAAATATGCGAGTCCTTATTCTCTCTCAACCTCTTTTCACAACCTCTTTTTACAAATGACGTCACATCCTGTGTACTATTATTGGGCAATGTCCTTTGTTCACATAGCTCTTTATCTTACTGAGATCCTTTCATATAAATATGTTAGAATTTTCCTTTTTTTCTTCTTTTATTTCTTTTGTGGTACTAGGAATTGAACCCAGGATTGTTCTAGCACATCTAGTGACATCCTAGCCCTTTTTTATTTTTTATTTTGAGATAGGGCCTCACTAAGTTGCTGAGGCTGACCTCAAACTTGTAATCCTCCTGCCTCAGCCTCCAAGTCCCTGGGATTGCAGGTATACACCACTGTGGCTGCTTTTCTTCTTTCTTTTCTTAAAGCAGCTTAATTTCCCATTTTCTGGATGGCCCACATTTCATTTAAGAACTCCACAATTAATGTTCATTAATTTAGGTTGTTTTTAGCCTGTCTCTGTTATGGAGCTGTTATAAATTATGCTGGATATAGAAGACTTGAGTTTTGCAGAAAACTCCATAGGACTTTTTTTTTAAAGGAATGATTTTTTTTTTTTTTAACCTTTATTTATTTTGATGTAGTGCTGAGGATGGAACTCAGTGCCTCACGTGCTAGGCAAGTGCTCCACCACTGAGCTACAACCCCAGTCCCCTTCATAGTAATTTGATACTTGCTGAATGAATGATGAATGGGAAGTGGGTGATTTAGAAGTAAGGAGGATTATGAAAGAATGAGGTTGAGACAAGTAGACCAACTCTGAGACCTCCGCAGTTACCTGGGAATAGGAAAGAGGGACAGATGCCAGGGAGATATACATAGGAGAATCAGAAAGACTGGGTGACCTGTGTTGAGGTTAGGGGACAGAAGTAACCACAGATGATTTCTTAGAATAGTAAAACATTGGATGAATGTATGTTTCTTACTCACATAGATGAGAATAGTAACATTTTTATTGGGAAATGCATGCACAGAATTGTAGCAACCACCAGCATAGTTAGTGGGAATGGAAAGTGGAATCCATAATCATTTCCTGATTTCTACTGCTTCCAATCTTGTTTTTCTGACTCTTCTATTACTAAGCTATATTCTCTCTTTTTATCTCAACTAATTATCTCCTTGATTTCTTTGTTTTTTCGCTCTTTGATTTGAACTCCTGTTTGTAGAGACTGACAATTCCTAAGCTGCTGAGCAGTCTATGCAAGTGACTTGGCACTCATGATTGAAAAGTCAGACCTTGTGTCTGCAGAGTGTGCTTCTGACAGATGGTATGATTGAGAGCCGGCTTTTTATTGAGATATAATTGACACATCATACAATTCACTCTTTTAGAGTGCACCAATCCCTGCTTTTTTTAGTGTAGTCACACCATTGTTACCCTCTTATTGCAGAACATGACATCATCCCAGAAAGAGACCTCACACTCCTTGGCAGTCATTTCCCATTCCTACCCCACCCCACCCCGCAGCCCCTGGCTGTTACCAACTCCTTTCTGTCTGTATTTTCATTCTGGATATTTCATTTGAAGCAGTTCACACATTATGTGGCCTTTGGGAAATGGATTCTTTCACTAGAGTACCGTTTTCAAGATCCATCCATGTTGGAGCATGAATCAATACGCCATTCTTTTTAGGGCTGAGCATTATTCCCAGTTAAGGAATGCCACATTTTGCTGTATATTCATCAGAGGATGGATATTTGAGTTGTTCCCACTTTTTTGCCCTTTCGAATACTGCTGCTGTGAATGCTTTTGTGTATAAGTTTTTATGTGGATGTAGCTTCACTTCTCTTAGATAATTACCTGGTGGGTGGCATGGTGGGGTCATACATTAACTCTTTGTTCATTTCTTGAGGACCTGGCTTGCCTTTTTCCACAGTGGCTGCACTATTTTAAAATCCTTTTTTTTTTTTTGGTACCAGGGATTGAACCCAGGGGTGCTTAACCATTGAGTCACATCCCCAACCCTTTTCATATTTTATTTTGAGACAGGGTCTCTCTCTAAATTGCTGAGACTGGCCTCAAACTTCCGGTCCTCCTGCCTCAACATTCAGAGCCACTGGGATTACAGGTGTGTGCCACCACACCTGGCCCCCATTTTGCATTCCTACCAGCTGTGTCTGAGGGCTCCAGTTTCTGTACATTCTCGTCTTCACTTGCTATTGTCTTTTTTTTGGGTTGTAGACTTGCTTGTGGGGTGAGGTGGAATCTAAGTTTCTGAATTTCATTTCTGTAATGACTCATGATCCTGAGCATGGACCTGCATATATATATATTTTTTCTTTGTGATGGGGATTGAACTCGGGTGTTTAACCACCCGAGTCAGATCCTCAGCTATTTTTATTCTATATTTTGAGACAGGGTCTTGCTGAGTTGCTAAGGCTGGCCTTGAACTTTCACTCCTCCTGCCTCAGTTTCCCCCGTTGCTGGGATTACAGGCATGCACCACCACACCTAGCTCCTAGACTTGGATTTTTTAACTGGAAAGTTTCTGTACCATCCCCAGACCCTGGACTCAGTGCTGGGAATACAACGTGAACCTGTGAACACAGCAGTCTCAGTCTCTTTTCCCGGGGCGTTTGGAGTTCATGTGTGAAGTTAGATAGGAAGAGAGTAATTGCAATTTGGGTTTTAGTAAGGAATTACACAAAACATAATCCCTTAGTAAACTTTTTAGACTTTCTTTTCAGTGATCTAAGCCCTTCCTGTTATCTTTAGTGGGCAAAAGTCATGTAGTGGGTATTTGGAGATATTATATATGGCATTTTTATGTTTGTTTTTAAAATTAATTCAAAATAAATGAAAATATATCAGACAAAAATATACACCTATGTAATGAAAACAGTGGTGTGCTCTCCCAGCCCCTGGGGTTTCCCCATTGGCAGATTTGGTATCTATTAAACCTGTTTGCATTCTGTGTGCAAATTTATGATGCATAGAATTTGGGCTAAAAAGATAACTTTCCTGAAGAATTTTCATTTTTTTTTTCACCTTCATTGGAGCCCAGAGCGATTCCACTAATTTTATGGTGATTTTGTGGTGGGGGTTACTACGCATCGTGCGCTTGCTGTGGACTGAGACCTGCACACCTTAGCCGGGTACCCTCTGTCTGTGATCCTTGACTTCTGTGTTTCCCTCTTCACTGCAGATGGTCCCCATCCCTGCTGGAGTGTTTACAATGGGCACAGACGAACCTCAGATAAAGCAGGATGGGGAGGCCCCTGCGAGGAGAGTCACCGTTGGTGCCTTTTACATGGACGCCCATGAAGTCAGCAATGCTGAGTTCGAGACATTCGTGAACTCCACTGGCTACTTGACAGAGGTAATGGTGTTGGGAATAAGGCGGAATTTGTTCTTTTCCATCACTTTGAGAAATGCTTTAAATAACAGTGAACACTGACTGACAACTTAGCACAGTGCTAAGCCCTTTATTTGTGTGTATCAATTAATTTCTTCCCAAACCCTGTGCAATTGATGATTCTTCAGGTAGCAACTGAGGGTAGCAACCCTGAGTTAGAACTAAGCATTTTCACCTTGTAAGGTAAATAAAAGGTCAAGAAAAGCCTCCTTCTGACCGAGCTGTTCTAAGTCGCATGGCTAGTTATTGATGGAGCTGGGATTCAAGCCTGGCCACTGTGACCCCAGAGCCTGTGTTCTGAACCACGAAGGTATATTGTTACTGCTTAAGCATGCCAGAGATGGTGACTGTTCACTCAACGTTTTGAGATAACAGATAGCACATAAAGTAAGGCCACTTTCCCGGTCAATAATGTGCAGTTTGGATGTTCCAGAAGCATCATGTGTTTCAGGAATGATAGATGCAGAAGCGCAGCTTTCCATTTCTGTGGCTTTTTTCCAGTGCCTCCACGGTTCACAAGTTCCACTGTGGCTGTTCCAGGCTTTAGCCTGTGGTCACTGACTCACCAAGCAGGGCCCTGGAAGTGAACGTGTGCCCTGAACAAGAGCAGGAAGGGGAGGCTTCCAGTTCAGGAGTGTGTCTGTGAGGCTCTGACATAGATTTTTTTCCTAAAAGGCATCCAATTTTCTCTTACCAAAAACTTTCCCCTTGTCTTGACTATGTGGAGTTTCTGTTTTGTGTCTTTTCTTTTTTGCCTTTTTTGGCACCAACATTCTTTTTTCATAATTTAAAAGCCTTAATTTGAGAGTGCATGCAAAAAGCAAAATAATGTTCAGATAGGATTTTGCACTCACTCTCACATTTCTTTTCAGTTTCCTAAAATATACAAAGCGGTTGTAAATCTTTTTTGTAGATATTTGCCATAAACAAATTTCCCTGTTCTTTTTGTTTCATAAGAATATTCTGAGATCAAGTTGCCAGTACTCTGCTAAAGTTAGAAGACTTTCATGGGAAGAAGGCTTTCCTTAGACCAGGGCTCTCCATGAAGATTCGATAGAATAAGCAGAATTTAGGCATCCATGAACATAGATGGAGAGAATTTTCATCTGAATATTGATATTTCTGCCTGAAATTTAGCATGCCCTTCAATTATGACACAGACAACAAACCATGGTAACCTTAGTACTTGTGACTTTTTTACCAATAAAAATCAGAGACTTTGCTGGATGCGGTAGCACATTCCTGTAATCCCAGTGGCTCAGGAGGCTGAGGCAGGATTGTGTGTTCAAAGCCAGCCTCAGCAACTTAGTGAGGCCCTAAGCAACTCAGCAAGATCCTGTCTCTAAATAAAATATTAAAAAAGGCTGGGGATGTGGGTCAGTGGTTAAGTGCCCCTGGGTTCAATCCCTGGTTAAAAAAAAAAATAATAGACTTTTTTCTTTATTGTTATTATTCCAGATATCTTGAAATACTGTTTTCATTCCTCCCCACTTTGAAGTAGTATCATTGTGAGACCTAGTACCAGATCGTACTTAATATGTTAATAAAAAGCATATAGGTTACTGTAACACCAATTTGTTTTATTAATATTTTGATGTAACTGGTTGTTTTAGTAGTTCTATTGATTTTATTTTATGAATTTAAATGTTGCATTCTGAGAAGGCAGTCCCTAGGCCTCAGTATGCTGCCAAAGGGGTGTAGGGCACAAAAAGGGTTCAGAACCTCTTCCTTGGACAAAATGCTGCATTTTTTGGTGGCACTTTACAGATGTTTTTCCCCCTCTCTTCAACTTCATTTTATGTTTTTATTCCTTGAAAACGAGACATTCTTGCCCACCGTGGAAGCTTGGTCCATGTTTTTCCTCCGCTTATAATCCATAGCCCTTTACTTGCCCTCTTTTTACATGGCCATCTCTTTCTCATTCTTTTTTTTGGGGGGGGTTGGGAGTTGGGGAGTCAGGGTTCTGCTAAGTTGCTGAGGCTGACCTTGAACTTGGGATTCTCCTGCTTCAGCTTCTGGAATAGCTGGGATTGCAGGTATGTCCACTGTGCCTGGCTCCTTCTTGTCCTTGTCATCTCAGCTCAATTGTCACTTTCTCAAGGAGCCTCCCTCTGTTCACTCTGTCAGAAGGAGGCTTTTCTTGACCTTTTTTTACCTTACAAGGTGAAGTGAAGTTATAATCACTTTTTTCTTTCTTCCTTGGTCATGATTTTTGTCTGTGTCCACAGTAAAGACTGGGATCATGTCTTTCTGATTTGGACCTTGTATCCCTTCATTTATTTTCAAATCAAGTCCATAGTTGGTGTTGGATAATGTTTGTGGAATGAAAAAATGGCTAGGTTCTTAGGCATGGTGATGTCACCAGGAAATACGGTAAGAACATCCGGGGTGAAGAAAGGATGATAATCTGCACTTGGAAAAGGGCGCTCAAGGAGCTCGTAAGGCCTGAAACGCAGGGATGCAGGGCTCAGTTAATTTCATCCAGCGAGGACAGCACGGGACTGAGGTAGCAATCTGGAGTCATTGGAAGTGCTGGCCGTCGTTAAAGGGACAAGATGGGAAGGTTGCCCAGCAATTGGCCAGTGTGTTTGTCTTGAACCACTGTTAGAAGTACCAGGTTTGACACAGGCAGAGTTTCCGAGCCTTGCTGCAGGCCCCCAGAATCAGAATCCCCAGGGATGGAGAGCAGCAGCCCATGGTTTTAACAGACAGGTGGTACGATCTTAAGTGCACAGAGCTGGAGGGTTGGTGGCCGAGTGTGAGAAGTGCACGGAGCCAGGGGCAGCACTCTGAGAAGCAGCCTGTTAGAAGAACCCATGTATTTCAGGAGACGAGTGGGAAGAGTCAGCTATATGGAGGAAAACTAGAAGAGGAGTAGAGTCATGGATGCCAAGGACAAGTGACCCAGTTTTCCCGAACAGGGTCTCACGCAATGAAGAGAACCAGGTCTATGGAGACTTGAGACACTCATGTTAAATAAAATTATTAAAATTCAGATTTCTGTGTAGTGCTTGAATTAACCACTTGATATTTATAAACACATTTGACACCTTAGTGGAGCTGGAATGTGTCAGAATATCAGCAGTGGCATTTAATTCTTTCTGCTAAATTCCAGGCGGAGGACAAAGGACAAAACTCAGTTATGTAATAGCATATGTATAGATTTCTATTATTTCCCTAAGCTATTTGTTAACTTGGGTAAGTGTATTTTCTTCAACAGGAACAGTCATGTTCTGAAAAGCTAATCCCAGCACCCTGCACAGTGGCACACCTGAAATCCCAGAGACTGGAGAGGCTGAGGCAGGAGGAGTGTAAGTTCAAGGCCAGCCTGGGCAATTTAGTAAGACCCTGTCTCAAAATCAATAAAAGGGCTAGGATTATAGGTCAGTGGTAGAGCACTCTTGAGTTCAGTCCCTATTATTGCAAAACAAACAAACAAACAAAAAACCCAAAAGCTAATCTTTTCCATTTGCAATCTTAACAACTAAGCAAAGTCTTACAAGAAAACAAGTTCTAAGAGTGACATTACCCTGTTCTTAGAGGAAGCCAGATGACTGTAAGTCATTTCTGGGTCTTCTGGGAAGTGACAGGAAAAACTCAGATTCATTGGGAGAAGAATCCCGTTAGCAGTGTTCAAAGAAGATGGCCTGTGTGAACCACATGACTGCAACCTTCTCTGGGTTTCTATTTCCTACCTTTCTAATAGGCTGAGAAGTTTGGCGACTCCTTTGTCTTTGAAGGCATGTTGAGCGAGCAGGTGAAGACTGGTATCCAGCAGGCAGTAAGTAACATTTAACAGACTCTCATACTTCTCTGGCTCCTCAGAAGAGGTCTGGGTGAGAAATCCAAACTACAGAGGCCCCCTTCCTCTCCCTCCCAGCCGTTGTCTGGCTGTAGATTTGCCCAGAGTTACAGGCCCACAGGCCAGGGCCCCTTGCCTGGGTGCAAAGGGCACAAGGCAGAATGGTATCTGAGGAAGCGTCTGAGCTGTCCTCGTGTCCCAGTCATGCATCGTGTGCCTGAATGCAGCTGTAGACACTGGTGGGTTTCCTTTATAGTAGACATTTCTAGAATGGAGGGCTAACTGAATGTTCTGTTCTCACTGCCTGGATCTCATCAGGGGCCAGGTGGAGAGAGAGCTTCCTATTTAGACATTCATGAATTCACATGGTCCGAGCAGTTTCCATGAAGGGGGCCCTTTGCTGCGAATGTTCATAATGAAGTCTGGGGACTGGTCCTTACAGGCAGGGGTGTATTCTGTCTCATAGAGAGGATCCAGGGGATTTGAATTAGGTGTGTTTCTATCAAACATCCTGGAAATGGTGTGCCGTGCTTCCATGATAATAGAAGTATTTCATATCACTATTTAAATAATTATCCCATTATTGTTCAGAATGTTAATCAAAATCAGACGCAGAGAAGATCCAATTTTATATTAGCTATACTACTATATTGTATGTATATGGACTATATATATAATTATAATTTAGATTCCTGTACCAGCCATTTCAACAGGTTCATAATGTTTATGTATTTGCTTGTGTACATATCTCAGAAAAATTGAAGAACAAGGGAAGGAGTGAGGATAGGCTGGAAGGTCGCATGACAGGGGGCAGAGAATGCAGAGCAACAGGAGATGCTGGGGCGTGTTAGTGTACTCGGGAGACTGACTAAGATGCAGAAATGCCTGTAATTCTAGCAGCCTGGGAGGCTGGGGCAGAAGGATGGCAAGTTCAAAGCCAACCCCAGCAACTTAGCAAGGCCCTGAGCAACTTAGTGAAACTCTGTCTCAAAATAAAAAGCAAAGAGCTGAGGATATGGCTAAGTGGTTAAGCATCCCTAGGTTCAATACCTGGTACCAAAAAAAAAAAAAAAAAAATGAATAAAAGGAAAAAGAAAAAAAAGTACAGAAGATGAATCTAGTCCTGACCTCCCTACAGGTTCCCTTTGAATTCTTGCCTGAACTTTATCTTTTTTCTTCTTCTCACGGCGGGGGATGGAGCCCAGGTCTTGCGCATGCTAGGCAGACGTGCTGTCCCTGAGCTGCACAGCCCCCGCCCTGAGCTTCATCTTGATGTGTTGCGGCATTATATCCTCTCTGGAGAGCAGCAGTACCTGTAAAATTGAGCTAGCCTGGCTCACATTTCCTTTCATTTCAAACTAAAATATCAAAGCTTGGCGGGGGAGGGGAATAAAGTAAAACATGACTTGGTCTCGAACCATGTTTTGGTGAATCAGGTCACTTTTAATGTGTTTGAGATAAATGTTTGAAAAACCTTATCGGACTGCATTTGAATTTCACATTTTCTTTGCTCTTTGCGAGTTTGTGTTACAGGTCTGTTATGTAATCTGATCCCCAAGGGCTTTTTTTTCCCCCAAGGGCTTTGTGGTCAGTTCCAGCTGATGTTGATAACCCAGCAGTCTGGGCAGTGCCGTCTTGTTTTAAGCTACAGAGTTGAGGCGGGGGAAGGCATTTGCACTTATTTCTCTAATTTGTGCGTTCAGATACAGGGTGTCTTGTCACTTGAGAACCTTCAAACACATTGGGCGTGAAGGCAGAGGTGAATTATTGTTGGGCTCCAAAGGTGCCCTTTTAAGTGCATAGGGAAGCATGTGCACCTGTAACCAGGACGAGGACAAGTAGCTCTTACTGGGTTGCAGTGTTGTCCCTTGCTTAAATACTCATAATGGAAAAGCAAACCTTTTAAGCTTGTTTGGAGAGGGTTGAATGAATGCAATCTGTCAGTGATCTGGAGAGCTAAGTTCTGTTTTCTTCATCCCTTTGGGCCTGACTTTGACTCATCAGACCTCCCTACATCTCAGTAGTGGGAATTGAACCCAGGGGCTGTACCACTGAGCCACATTCCAGCCCTTTGTTAAAAATTTGAGACCAGAGCTCGCCAACTTTCTTAGGGTCTCGCTAAGTTGCTGAGGCTGGCTTTGAACTTGCAATCCTCCTGCCTCAGCCTCCCCAGTCTCTGGATCTGTAGGTGTGCCCCACCATGCCTGGCACCAGATCTTTTTTAAATTCAGTGTTTCTAGAAGTACAGGATATGAAAATGATTCATAAGATAAATTTAAGATGATAGGTGGTAGATGGGAAAGTATAAAATCACCTTGAATCACATAATGAGAAAGATCTTCCTTTTTCAGATTTGATTAAGTCAGTCTCATTTGAATGCCGCAACGTCCTTAACATTTGACAGAGCTTGTTAGTTGTCCCTGCTCACCCGTTTCTTTCCTCTTTCTCTCTTTCTCTCTCTCTCTCTCTCTCTCTCTGATCCAGGGCCTCACACATGCTAGGCCAGCGGGCAAATTCTCTACCACTGAGCTACATTCCCAGCCCTTTTTATTTATTTTGAGATGGGTCTCACCAAGTTTCCAAGGCTGGCCTTGAACTTAGGATCTTCCTGCTCAGCCTGCTGAGTGGCTGGGATTACAGACATGCACCAATGTGCCTGGCTCTTAGTTTTCTTTTAAACACCAAAATCAGGGCTTGCCATCTTCCTATAGGGGTAGTTAAAAATTAAATAGTGTTGTTTATTTTCATTATTTACTTTAAACGTTGCCTTCCATTTATGCAGGTTATACTAGTGATACATTGTTTCCTTTTTAAAAGACCTTTTTATTGTGAAATAAAACACAAACGGAGAAAGATGACGTAACAGACATCTGTAGCTTTCTTAGTTATTGTAAGGAAGACCTGTCTGTGACCATTACCCAGGTCAGGGATTAGAGTTTGGCTACCTACCCCACAGCCCCATCTGTCCCAAAGTAGCCCCTATCCTACTTTTTAAAGCAGGTGCATCCTTGTGTTTCTTTATAGCATTATCACCCAGGTTATGTCCCAAGTTTAACCTTATCCATGTAAAGGAACTTGGGTCTTTTGAGATTCACAATCTGCAGGCTTCCCTTCGTTGCTCCCCTTCTCCTCCCTACTGGCTTATCCCTTGAGGACTACAGGACCTGCACACCTGCCCACGGTCTGAATTTGCTGATTGGACTCTGACAGTACAGTGCAGCTTTCTCTCTGTCCTCTGTGTCCTGCTAATTGGTGGCACACCTCTGGTCTGATCAGACCCATGTTCACACCCCACGGCAGGACGTCAAAGTGGTGTCTTCCCCCCCAGGAGGCATCTAATGTCTGCTCCTTCCTCTTTTCATCGTGCTGTCTATTGTTAATGCCTGGTGGCTAAATCCATGAATTTATTGTGGGTTGTAAGAGTGATAATCTAATAGTTCTTTTTCATTTATTAATGGAGATACTTTCATAAAGAGATAAGTTCTTTCCACTTAACTATTTTCTTAACCATTTGTACAGGTCATACAGGAAAGATAGGTAAATGCTTGAATTTTTACCAGCTTTTAAAATAATGAATTGGTTTTCCATTACTCTGTATGGGTGATGGTTTTTTCATTTTTTTTAAATTGAACTTTTCATTTTCAGGTAATTGTAGATGCACATGCAGTTGTAAAGAAATAATACATAAGAGAGATCCTGTATACCCTTTACCATGTTTCCTCTATGGGTCTCATAGTGTATAATTACACTAGTTTCACAACTAGAAAATCAGAAGTTAGTCCAATTCATTTGTCTTTATCTGATTTCACCAGTTTTTTTTTTTTATTCATTTCTCTGTGTGTATGTAGTTCTGTCCAGTTTTATCATGAATGTAGATTTATGTACTTACAACTAGGTTTTTAAAAACATCTTTATGAACTCAGAACTTAAGCTCATGTTATGAGTTTTATTCACTTGGAATCATAATCCCTTCTGAAGTTTATATTTTCTGATTTTTGAGTGCTGGATACCATTTCAAATTCTTGGGAATCCTTTTTTCACTCTTTCTCCTTTTTAACAGCTTTACTTCTTTTTAACATCTTTTACTGAGATGTAATCTACATGCTATGAAATTTACCTTTTTAAGTGCACAGTTCCCTGGTTGTTTTTCTGTGTCTATATAGAGTTGTGCACCGTCATCACAGAAGATAATAGAACATTTTCATCAGCCAAGAAAGATACCCTGTGTCCACTTGCACTTTACTCCCATTCCCAGGTCCTGCCTTGGGCAACTGTCCTGAGTCTTGTACTGACCCTAGGAGGCCTTTGTGGCTTCTTTGCTTTTTCTGATGGCAGGATAGATCCCCATCCCCTGCCTGGAATTATCCATTACTCTAAGCAGACACTACTTTTAGTAGAAAATAGTGTTTCCAGAAGCCTCTCCAGGTTCCAGGTACTCTTGCTGTTGTTAGGTTTGTGATTGTTTCTAGACCTCCCAGTGGACAGAGCTAAGGTAAAATCCCTCATGCGTCCACATTGATACTTCGGGTTTTTTATCTTTGCCTGTTCTGTATTGACATCTTTCTCTCTTTTTCTTTTTTTTTTTTCTTTTCCTAACACTGGTAATCCTGATTCCCAAGGACATAGGGGATAGAATTAGAGTAGTTCATAATTACTTATTTGTTTTATCCCAGATTACATACATAACAGTCTCAAAATAACAATACCAATGCTATCATCACCAGTGTAATTACCGAGAACAGGTTTAAAAAAAACCCAGACATTTATATATGCGTTTCCTGTTTCTCCCGTTCTAAAATAGTTGCACTCGTTCCATATTATTGGAACATATGTCCATGCATAGAGTACTCTCTGCTTTTTACCTCCTGTTTAAGCTTAACTCCACGCGGAACCACGTGATTAGTGGTTTGTGACAGTGTCATACCGCTCATTTGAATTGGCGAAGCTCTTCTCTACCAGATTCTTCAGGGAGTGGCCGGGGACAGTCTTCTCCAGACTGTTGCATGTTGACAGTGCTGTGTTCATACTCTTCCTGGTTCACAGTGAGTTTTGCTGGATGTGAAATCTTTACTTCACATTTGTTTTCCTTCAGGGTCTTACATACCTTTTTTTTTCCTTTTGGATGGAAGCATTGTTTTTCAAAGGGCTGCTGATCTTAATTTTCTTCATCTTAGAGTTACCCATTACTCTTGCCTCTCAACCCAAGGACTTTTTTTCTTTATTATCTAGTGATTTCACTAGAATATGTCATGCTGTTGGTCATTGTGGTGTTTTCCAGTTAGTTTGCTTTTTCAATGTGTACTTTCACCATTTTTTAAACATCAAGAGAATTTTAAAATAAATTTTACTGTTTTTGCGCCTTCAGGAACTCTTCATATATCTGTAGGATTTTTTTTTACTCATTTTTAGTGTTCATTCTTTCTTTTATTTTTTTCTTTTTCTTTAATTTTTACATTCTTTTCCTTTTTGTCTTTTGCCTCTTATGCAATATTTCTGAAAAGGCTTTTTGTTTTATTTCCAGTTGGCCTTTTGACTTCTGTACCCCATCTGAATTTGCAGATTATGATTTATTATTCATGTATCATTTTCTTAATGCCAGTCCCATCATTTTGAAACAGTGTGTTGTTTTTAAAATCTTTGAACATATCTTCTGCTTCGGTTTGGATATAGTTTGTCCCCTAGAAACTTGGTCCCCAGTGTGGCAGTATAGAGAGGTGGTAGACATTAAAAGGCAGCTCCTAGCCAGGCTTCATTGTGCAGGCCTGTAATCCCAGCAGCTTGGGAAGCTGAGGCAGGAGGATCACAAGTTCAAAGCCAGCCTCAGCAATTAGCGAGGCCCTAAGCAATTTAGCAAGACCCTGTCTCAAAAAATAAAAAGGGCTAGGGATGTGGTTCAGTGCCCCTGGGCTCAATCCCGAGTATGAAAATAAATAAATTAATATAAAATGCATAAGTAAATGAATAAAGCAAGAGGTGGAGCCTGTTGGGAGGTGATCAGGTACAGGCACTGCCACTGAAAGGATTGCTGCTGGGCTCAACAGTGAACTGGCTGCCGGATCGCTCTCTGGCTTCCTGTCTTGCGCGCCGTCCCTTCCTCTCGAGTGTGCTCCTCGACGATCCCACCTGCCATGCTGTGGTGTATCCAAGGGAGCCCTCCCCACCATCAAGCAGGTTTTGGTGCTATGCTCCAGGGCCTCCAGAACCGTGAGCTGAGGTAAACCTGTTTCTTTGCATGTTACTAAACTTCAGCTGTTTTGTCACAACAGTGGGACAAGGCCTGACAACCTTCCCGGCTGCAGTTGTTATCTGCAAGCAAGCTGTTGTGCTTCCTCCTGTCTCCTTCTTGTGGTAGCTTTGCATTGGGTTTGAGCTGGAGTCTCCTCTTTATTTCCATGTGACCTGGTTCCCTGAACCTTGAGAAGGAGTGTGGTCCAGGGCAGCTTTGTGGCCTCGCTGAGCTCCTTGTGCCTGTCCTCTTGTAGTGTGCACAGCAGGCCTTCCGTTGCCTGAGATCTCTGTCCCTCCTCCACGTCTTTTACTTTTCTCTTGTCCTTCTTTGGCATTTTGATTTTCCCCCCTGAGATTTCCCCTCGGGTGGGCTTCTGTTCTGGGAGGGAACCCAGCAGGATCCTATCAGGGGCTTGTGGGCAGGATTGTTCTAGTGCACTCATACCTTCTTCCTGTGGCTCCACCCTCACTTGTCATTGGTGTGGGCACAGTTCCTTCTGGTTGTGCTGTTCTTCTCAAACTGTCCTGCGCTTTCCTGTGACACCTCTTGGCCATTGGGGGTTTTCTAAGTTCATTGCTCTGGGAAGTCCGAGTGGGGAAGAGGTGTTGGAGGGAACCTTGCAGATGAGGAGGGACTCATGTGGAAACAAGAGGACAGAGCCTGCAGCAGAGGCCTACTGTGGCCACCACTCTGCCTCCCACCTCCAGCCCTGTGTGGTTGGTCTCAGCTGAGCCTGCCCTGGGACACTATTCAGAACCCACTCCTGACACCCTCTTTCCCCTATTTGTTCCTCTGGCTTCTCGAGCCTTCCTCCCATAGTGTCCATCCACTTATGGTGTACTTACTTGTGCAGATATTTCTTGAATACTTTTCCCTCTCTTAGATTTGTTCTGTGAAGATAGGTGGGAATTCATGTGTTGTATTCACCATTACGTCCCCAGCATAATAACTGTCACTTAATAAGCACTTAACATGTTTTTGTCAAAAAAAAAAAAAAAAGAAAGCATGCCATTGGGTATCATCTGTCGGGCATCTAGTGTTTGAAAGCAGTAGGACTCAGACCTGGTGTGACCTGTCTTATGTTACACAGTCAGCTTTTCCTTGGTGAGGGACACTGGACTGGTCATCAGGGTTAAGGTAGGTTCATAGTAACTGAGTTCTTGGGGAAGGCAGTCCAGGTCTGGCTGACTGGGTAAGATAAGAAGGTAGCACTGTTGTGCCTTTTAGAAGAGAGCAGTTGTTTGCCTGCCTGAGCAGTCGGTGTGGCATGTGCTCAGGAAGCGAGCCACGATAAGGCTGGTGGAGGAGAGCCCAGCACGAGAGGATAACAGGCACGGCTTCTTCTTCCCCCAGCCCGTTCCAAGGCGCTTGATCAAAGTGAATATACTGAGACATGCTGGGGCCTTAGAGGTTGAGATTAGAAGTGCCTGTTTAAGGTGTCCATTGATTTCTTTTCAAGTCATGGACCTTTAGATGTTTAACTGGGATTAAGAAATAAAAGTGGTACTGACATCCCCTGGCCCTGAATGTTGGGGTTCGCACCATCCACCTCTCTAGAGAAACCACGGTAGACTGTTGATTAGTAAACCAGACCCAGGGATGTCCAGCTTCAAGATCAACTTAACAAATAAGAATTTAGAATGGATGGAACTTCCAAAAAGACCTGGCTGTAGAGCCTTCCTCGTATAGGTGAGCTCTGGCCCAGGAAAGGGAAATGGTGTTAGTTGTTCTAGATCGACATGAGGGGTCACCTATTGGTGCCTTGGGGCCAACCTGCCACTTTCCCCACCACAGACTTCTGCTTAAACCCTTCAGCCCGGAGTTGATCAGTTCTCTCACAACAAAAGGATGTTGCACTGGAAAGACTGTATTTAAAATTGGTGTTTATCCAGAAGAGGGCCACCCAAGATGAGGTTGGGCCTGGAGCGAGGCGGTGGGTTACAGAGAGCCTTGTAGACCTCAGAGGAGTCAGAATTTCATCATAATGTCAGTTGGAAGCCATTGGATCTAACTGACATTTTGGAGAGACCACTCTGGCTTTTGTGATAGTCCAGGTGAGAGATGATGGGGCTGGGAGGCAGGCTGGTAGGAGTGGAGATGCTAAAAGGTGGTCTGATATTTGGAAATAACATCTGAGAACATAGAAAAGGAAAGAGAACAATCTAATGACTTTGGATTTTGGCTTGAGAAACTAGGGACATGGGGAGCCCTTAAGTTTGAGATGGGAGGGCCTGGGGAAGATCCAATAGGCTACTGACTCTAAAGAAGACTAGGAGGTGAATGAGTTTAGCTTATTCTACAGGTGTTTGAAAGGCAAGTGAAAGAGTGTGGTCTCTGGAACCTAAGCAGGGCCAGCAGATGGGAGATCTCTGGGAGGCAGATAGCAGTTTAGCTATAGATCAGAAACTGTTTCTGCCCACCAGGAAGTGATGTCTGACAGATTGTTCATACTGTTACTAGGGGACCAACTACTAGTTGAGTGACTGCACCTATCTGACTTGTGATACTTTGGGGAGTGAAGTGGTTTTAATTATACTTGGGTAACAGGTGTAAATCTAACCACCAGGTCACATAGGGACTAATATTCATCCTGCCTCATCCCTATTCTTCCTAGAGACATGCTAGCGAGATGCTTTTGGATACTCATTGAATCTAGTTGATCTCCTAGCATCCTCCAGAACTGAGGTTCTGAAGATCTTTTACTATATTTTACTGGACCAAAAAAAATTGATGCCCAACTTTGCTGGATCATTTACATAGCGGTGGGTGAGGTGACCTCCCCTGTGGAAAGCCCTGAACTCATCCCCACCCTGCCTCTACTTTCTCCTCCTCCTCACCTACAATGGGAAGAATCTGCAGGGATCATTCCTGACCTTGATTGGGTGCCTCTCCTTGGACTCCCTGGCTCACTGAGCTCCTCTTGGCCACAGTACTTATCACAGACTTGCAATTATCTCCTTATTTGTCTGTCCCCATTTCTAGTTCATATACTTCTGTTCTGTATCCCCAGGGCTGAGCACAGGGTGACATCGTGAATCCATTCTGTAGAGTCCAGTAATGTACCAACACCGGGCTGTACATGCCTTTTATTGAGTGCTTACTATGCTCAGTCCTCACAGCAAGCCAATTAAGTAAGTTTTCTTGGTACACTGATGTTACTGATTGAGAAAACAGAGGCTCTGAGACTTCAAGCAACTTGCCAGGCCAACCTCATGTGGTTAATCCTGTAACAGGAGAGCCAGGATGGGGACCAGAAATGCTTTACCACTCAGCTCAAGCGCAGACCACATCCTGCACTTGACCAAGATTTGGCCCACACTACATTAGCATTTTAAAGATTCTCAGAAGTCCTGCAATTAAAAATAGTTTAACTTTGATTGACCTAGGGCCTTTCTAGCCACTACGACTGCTTCTGTGGTAGAACCATTTTCCCTACCAACATCTTATGGAAGACACTCACGGAATAGCCACTGGGAGATGCTTGAATAGCGGAAGGAGTCACGAACTGAAAGCCTGCAGCCATGGTTCTGCCACTGCCAACTTTCCAGTACTTTTTTTTCATCTGTTAAATGAGGAAATTTTAGTACAGTGTCTCCTACATCCTTCCCACCTTTAAAATCCTGTGGGTTGTAAGCAACCCTGTGTTAAGCATGTAGCAGTGTTGGGACTTCCAGGTTTCCACTCCCCAGTCAAGCCTGTTTTATTCTCTCCACTCTTGCAGAAATTTGCAAAATGCACAGTACTGGTTTTTTTTGCGGGTGCTGGGGAACGCAGGGCCTTGTGCTTGTAATGCAAGCACTTTACCAACTGAGCTATCTCCCCAGCCCCACAGTATTGTTAAAAAAATATACAGGTATTTCTTGCAGTGGGTGCCCCCAAGGAAGAGTCAGCAGCCACCCTTCTGCCACTGGTGCGTAGCATCAAGCTGCAGGGCGAAATGGTGTTTGCCAGCCTGGCAGCCTAGGAGGTCAGCTGTGAAGTGCTCACAGTCTGTTCTCTGGCTGATGCTGGCTTGGCTGCGATTAGCTAATACAGTACCAGACTCTTGTTTAGAGGGGCAGCAGCTGATCCACAGAGTTGTATGGCTTTCTGCAGATGCCTGTCTCTAACCATGGGACAGAAGTAGGTCATCTCAACAAGTGAGCCTGGCCTGCCTTGACAACTAGGGTCCCTGTCCTCTTCTGTCATGGTGCTATGTGGAGTGAGGATGCTTTTCATTTTTCATTCATTTTCAAATAGTAGGTGGTGCTATGGTTTGGATATGGTTTACCTAGAAAAGTTCATATAGAGGAAGCTTGGACCCAGTGGCAATAAGATGTTAGAACCTTTAAGAGGTGGGGCCCAGTAGGCGATCAGATCATGGGGGCACTACCCCTGGAAGGGATTAATGCCCATCTTCTGGGGAGTGGGTTAGATCTCATATGCCTGGATTAGCTCCCATGAGGCCACTGCACATGCTTGTCCCCTTCTGCATGCATCCAGTTTCCTTTCCACTTATCTACCATGTTGTGATGCAGCTTAGTAACCCTTGTTACAGTTGGAGTCATGCCATTTGGACTTTCTGGCCACCAGAATCATGAGCTCAGCAAATTTCTTTATTTATTATCCAGCATCAGGTGATCTGTTATAGCAACACAAAAATGGACTAAGCTGAGATTAGTCATTTGGTTGTTTACTCTGAAGGCAACCTGTGTAGAAGAATCTTCTGTTCTTAAAATGCCTTGGAAATGTTTTGTTTTCTGTTTGATCCTTCTTCTCAGAAGCTTCAGCATTTGTAAAGCATCAAGAAATAATTCAGAAGTAATCAAATGGCATTCAGACTTTATTTAATTTCCCTGTCTCAAACACTGGAAAAAATCTACAAGTAAGTCATTGGCAACTTAAATATCCTAAGTAGATCCTCCTTGTAAAGAGTTCTAAATAACTTCATCAGGAACACCATGATTAATACATATACTCAGTTCTTTTTCCAGAGGGAAATTACCTATGCCATAAATTAATGCGATGGGTTTTAAAAAAATGATATTTAGCAAGACTTGTAAAGACACACTCTTAGTTAGGTACAGTGATGCTACTTCTTTAAATTTAGCAGAAGCAAGTGAAGGTGTTTGAAGATGTTCACTGTAGTGTTATGTATAAAGCAAAGAAGCAATGACAAACAATTATAACTGAGTCACTTAATGTTAGGAGACTGGGAATTTATAATAGATTGTCTTAAAAAATACTGTGAGTTCACTAAAAATGATTGTTTTGAATCCACTTAAAACCAAGTATAACCAATGAAAGCAATTGATATATAATTTGAGAAAACTATGTAAAAAACTATGTGCTTATTGACAATATTGAAAGGTGAATATAAAAGTGAAATTTGTAGTACAAAGGTGAATTCATAATTTTTAATGAACAATTTAATATTGCTTGCTTCTGTTTTTCATTGTAAATTCTCACATCTGTTAAGAGGGAAAACTTACAAAACCCAAGTAAAAAAATAAGTTCACTCAAAATAACTCAGACATTTAAAATGGCCTAAAAAATACCACTAGATATCACCTACAATCTCACCACCCAGAAATAATGATTACAACCATTTCAATATATGTGCTACTAATAATTTCTTGATATGTGTGCCTGTCTACATGTTAACATATTTTGCTGACCTTTTACTGTACATTTTTATAATTGGCATTTTTATAATTACTTTCGGTAAATGGTGAAGATTTATACAAGTAAATACATTTTTTTCTGCATATAATTTTAATGACCGTTGTATTCATAATGGGCTTACAATAAGTGATTCAACCAGTCTCTTTGCTGCGCGTGCACATGATGTAGGCTTTGGCTGAGTGTTGGCCCATTGCTTTCAAGATGGTGCTGGGCATGGTGTTGCATGCCTGTGATCCTAGCAACTTGGGAGACTGAGGCAGGAGGATTGCAAGTTCAAAGCCAGCCTCAGCAATTTAGTGGTACCCTGTCTCAAAATAAAAAATAAAAAGGGCTGGGAATGTAGCTCAGTGGTAAAGTGTCCCTGGGTTTAGTCCCCAGTTCAAAAAAAGAAAAAAAAAAATATCATATCAACTTACACTGCCATCTGTTTGCTTAAAATAGTACAAAATATTTTTAAACAATAAGGTAAATGTAGGCTGAGGGGCAGGGCTAGTGGCCAAATAAAATCGGACAGAAAGTGACTGAAGCAAGCTTTATTGGAATTTGGCTCTCGGGCCAAATTCCCAGCCCCCCGGGGTACAGGTCAGGGTAGGGAGCTGGAGAAAACTGCACATGGCTCTGGCTGCCTGGGGTTTTTATAGGCCAGAATGGGTGGGTGGTCCTGCCGAGTGGTAGGTGGAGGTAATGGTCAGTGGAGTTTTCCTGCCCCTGTTTGATTGGTCGCCATGTGGTGCTGTCCTTTGCCTTACTCACTCTGCTCTACCTCACATAGTTGCTCAGATTCCGACCTAACAATAAGCTTTTCTCTTATTTCTGTTCATTCTTTAAAATCCCCAACTCCTCTCTCCCCCGCCCTATTTATGCAGGTCTCTATTGCAAGTGAGTACACTAGATCACTTTTAAGGGTTCTTTCAACCCAGACGTCCTTGTTTTGCTCATAGTCCATAGTGTGTAACTGTACATAGGGTTTCCTCTGCTCCCCAGGCCCAAAAATGTTTAGAGCACTCTGATTGCGTGCCTTGGGAAGGCAGTACATTACGGCGTGGGGAATTTCCCTGAGAACTGAAGCAAAAATTATAAAATTTCATGTCTGCCTTAAATTTCATAAATATTTGTATCCTGTCTGGAAAAGCATGCATTTTTCTTTCCATAGAGTTTATCAAGTTGTCAAGGGAGCTGATTTAAGATTTAATTTGAAATAAGCTGTCAGGCTCAACTACCTATCTGTTTTGATGACGAATTCACTGTTACCCTTGATTAATCCTCCTCCTCCAACTTTCCACGTTGTATTGGGTGCTGAAGAAACATTTTTACTCCCTGCATGTTCACGGTTCCATTTAATTCTTTCAGTTGTTAGATTCTCCTCCAGTTTTATTTATACTTCATGAATTTGAATAGATCTGTAATTTCTCATTGTTCACTGGTGCCAGTTGAAAAATTCTTGCAGGCTGTTTTTATAGGGGTAACTGTCATGTTTATACTACATTTCAAGAAACGTCCATCTTTTTAATTTGCTTGTCTAAATGCATTAAATTTTTAAGAGAGCAGTTGTAAAGTTGTGAACTTGACATCTTTACACTTGACGTTGCATAATTACACCATACTCTGTCTTTTTCCTGTGCCAGTTTTATCCTGGGCTGTGTGTATATAAGAAGCATGATTTACCACCTCTGGCAAGAATAAAGGCACCTTTGCCGTCTTCCCCTTTCCTTTTCTTTAAGCTGTTACTACAGATCTGGCAGTGTCTCTTGGGAGAGGTGGGAAAGGATGTCTTTGCTCTCTCAAGTCCATTTCTCAAGGGGACAGCAGTACCCACGCAGATCCCATTTACACTGTAATTGGTCACTGGCTGGCTGGTACAGCTGTTTCAACTTAAACCCAAGACAGTTGCTATGGAGATTTGACTAGAAGTAGGTCATGTTAAAGTCCTTTTCCCTCTGGATATAAGGGAGTCTGTAACTCTGGAAGTTGTCTCAGTTGAGCAGAAAATGTGTAGGTGGACAACCATACCACACACAGAAAAAATAATAATAATAAAATGAAAAATGAGGCTGAGTGGGAGCATATATGTCAGTCTACCTGTGTTGCTGCTTCTGCTCTGCAAACAACACACCTGAAGATGATTCCTGTTAAAGAAAAAGGAATTAAATGTCATCATTTGCATATAATCTTGATAAACTAGCTAATACATAACTCAGAAGTTGCTCATTTCACAAGTTCCTAAAGATACTAGAATAGCATTTATTTTTCAAGACAGAACCAGTAGTTCAAGAACAAGTTTTTAAAATGCTGAGTTAAGAAACAGTGACATTAGGAAAAGGAAGATGTCTGGTGTCATGAGATGGGATTTGCCATGAGTTTGACCAGAAAACATCTTGGCTTTCCCAGGGCCCGCTGGTGAGGATGACGGAGGCCCTGCCTCCCTTCCCTCCTGTCCTCCACGGTGGGCGACTGATTACTTGACTTCCTTTCATGTGTCAAGCTGGGACTGGGACTCTGCATCCGACCGTTCCAGTGGTGACTTGTGGTCTGTGTCACAGACGGCGAGGTGTGTCCTTTGATGCCCTTACCGGTGCCCAAGCACTGCCAACACCCTCATTGTGCATTTGCCTCAGGGAGTGGGTTAGTTTACCTGTAGATGGTTCTCACCTCATGGCTGCCGTGGAAGACCCTCACTACCTACTCTTCCTGAGAGGTCTTGGGAAGTGACAGATGCTCTGTAATGCTTCCTTGGCCTTTTCCTCTCGGGCACTTTTCTCAGCCTGTCAATATCCTATAAGGGGCGAAGTGGTGCGTGGATGGGCCCGAGCTGAAGAACTCTTGGGGGCGGGTGGACCAATTAGGATCTTGTTCTTTGAAAACTCCGAGAGAATGTTGCAACCTGCAGTAACATAAATGAGAAGGATTAATAATGATACCTGACCCTTCTGAGGTTCTTCCTCTTTACCTGGCCAAGTGCTTTACGTGTTTCCTTATTTCATCTTCACAGTAGCCCTAGGAAGTAGATGGTAGTGTTTTTCATCCATTTCACAGATGAGTGAACGGGGACTAGAGAGGGCAAAGGGCCAGAGGAGCCTGTGTCTTGTACAGTGTGCTGTGCTCTTAAAACCCGGGCAGCTGACTCTGGGTAAGATGCTTTTATTACCACTCGGTTTTTACGAACATTTAGAAAGAGGAATTTTTCCCCCAATTATTGGTCCAGTCAGTGATTTGCTTCTTTCCAGGGACGTTTAGCAACAGTGGAGATATTTCTGTGTTCTGCTGTTGTGATGCAACTGGCATCTAGCGGTGGAGGTCAGAGATGCTGCTGACCTTACTAGAGCGCACAGGCACCCCCACAGCAAGGGTATGTGGCCTAAAGTGAGCGCCATCGTGCCCGGTGGCACTATCCATGCCTGTAATCCTAGTGACTAGGGCGGTTGAGGCAGGAAGATCGCAAGGTCGAGGCCAGCCAGGCAGTTTAGACAGGGGGCTACCCTGTCTCCAGGTGAAATAAAAAAGGGGCTAGGATGCAGTTCAGTGGTAGAGCACCACTGGGTTCAACCCCCAGTACCAGGAAAAAAACCCAAAACAAACAAAAAAATCCCCCCCAACACCAAAGTTAATGCCGAGGTTGAGAAAACCAGTTTGGTGTTGCATGCTCATTCCTGAAAAGTATTACTCTCCCAGTCCTTCACCCCTGCAAAGTGTGTGTGCATTCTTCTAGAATCTTTCTCTTCTGGTTATGCCAGTATACATTTTATGCATATATTTATAGAGACAGAATCAATGTGTATGCTCTGTGTTACCTTACAACATACTACGTGTGTATTCCCACGTCAGAACAGTTCGATGACTGACTGCGTAGTATGTCTTGGCGTGCACGAACATCAAGGACAGTTGGGTTATTTTGTGATTTTTGTTTAGAGCAGTGTTATATGCAATACACATATCTTTGCATACTCGCTTCAGGTCTTTCTGCTTTGAACCAGAGTACTGGTGGTGACCCCTGGTCAGGCACAGGGTTATTCTGGCTTCCCCTGCCCAGGCCAGGCTGTGCTCTGCTGCTCTGTGCACATCACTCAGATTGGTGACGATCGCATGGCTCTATGACTTTATGACTTGCCAACAATCTGTTTCGGGTGGGTTGCTAGAGTAATGTGAGAAATTTCAGAAAAGGAACACTAAGGGCAATGAAAAGCAGACATCTAGAATGAGAGAGAGGAGAGGGGGACCTGCCAGTTTGAATGTGGGAGATGTTTTTGAGAGAAAAAGAGGCGACAAGGTTCATACTATGTATTCCACTTTTGGAAATCACAGAATTAATGATTGTATGGAAAATAAATCATTGTAAAAATCATCCCTCTGCCAACTGTCCTAAGTTGTACTCTGAGGTTTTTAGGGATTAGACTTCATGACTGGCACACAGTGGCACTCAATAAGTACTTATAACCAGTTTAAATTAGGGGAGAACGATAAGAATGGGCTGAAGGCCCTGGCACTGCCCTCGTGCCTTCTGTAGGTCAGCCACCATGGCAGCTCCCCTTCACAAAAGGATTTGAAGCCTCGGGGGACGAAGCTTGTGTTTGTCTCTGCTAAAGCTGGGGGTGTGTTATGATCCAGCAGTTTCTCTCCACAGCGTACAGTGAATGGAAATGCATATGCATATTTATTAAAAGTCACAAACCCTTTGAAGAATATTCAAAGCAGCACTATTCAAAATAGGTTCAAACTGGAAATGCCCAAATGCCCGTTAATAGGAGAAGAGATGAATCCATTGAGGTGAATTTTATTTTTCTTCTGGGTACTGGGAGTCAAACCTAGAGGGCTGCTTTACCACTGCAATTACAGTTCAGGGTTTCACTAATTGCTGGGGCTGGCCTAGAACTTGGATCCTCCTCCTTCAGCCTCCAGAGTAGCTCTACCTGCAGGCTTGGCCCACCACACCCAGCTGGGTTTTTTTTAAATTGCTAATGAGGAAATATTTCAAAACACAAAAGGGTCTGAGGAAAACAAACTCCTCTCCTATCTGCCACCCAAATTCAACAGAGGGTTACATATTGTTATATTTTGTCATTTGTATTTATGTTATCAGCCCTTTTTTTTCCCCCCTCTTTTTTAAAACTTAAGAACTAGAACTTTCTGCTGTGGTGCTTGGTGCTGGGGTGGACTTGGGCTGGGTGAGCGTCTGAGGGCTGCATTGACACCCAGAGTGGCATGACCCCGGCTTTCCGTGCACTGCTTCCCTTGACACGTGGCAAATTGCCTGCCAGTGACACCTGAATGCGGAGTGGTCCAGGCAAGGAGGACGTCGCCAGCTGTTTCTTCAGTGCCACAAATGAAACAGCAGGCAACCTTGCCTTTCAGCTCAGCTCTGTAAAATACAACCCCTTGTGGTGGTGTCCTTTAAGGACACGGTGCGCCTTTCATGTCGAAATGGTCTAAGTCGGCCTTTGCCATCACATTGTGATTGAGCGGCTGTGCATGTTCTCATCTTGCTGATGTTGTTAGGGGACAGACGGATGAGGAAGGCGGGTACACGAGGTTAAGAGAATCATTCTATCCACGGTGCTGACCTCACAGGCTTTCTTTGCCAAGAAGCAGTTCCCCTGCAGCCCTGCCTGGCCTCAGTGGACCGGCTAGGTCCCATTCCTGTCTGCAGGGGAAATACAGGCCCAGGATAATGTCAACAGGAGCAGCCCAGGAGACTGGTGAGCTGATCCTGAAACTCTGGGACATGAGAAGAGTTCCTCCTAACCATAAAGTCTGTAAGAATATATGGTTAAGAAGCCAGTTATAACTGGTCAGCATGGGCCAAGGTGACCTAGAGTTGCCATGACAGTGGGGACTTAAAAGACTAATGTCACCTTGCTGTCAGTCCAAAATCAAGAGGTGGGCCTGTGCGGGACTCTCTGGAAACTTCTCTGGGATCCTCAATAAAACTGGGAGAGGCACATCGTCCCTCTCCTCGCTGAGAGGACTCACTCTCTCCCTGGAGAGTGTCCACTTTCCCTTTTGCTATCCCTTCCATAAACTCATTCCTGCTACTCTGAGTGATGTTTCTGAAATCTTTCTGACTTGGTCTCAAGAATCAGGGTTTGAAGGGATGTCTTCGCATTGCCTCAGTTTCTCTGAAGATCCCAGCTCTATAACAGTGTGAATGAAAGTGGGGTGTGGGGTTTCCAGTGATGCTGTTTCTGGTAGCAGGGACACAGCCTCCCTGCCACTTCCACTCAACCAAGCTCAGCAGGATGCAAGGGATTGAGAGTACCATTGTCATGGAAATGACCTTGAGTCAGCTGGGGTTTATAGTAGAAGAATCCTTTGCAAATGTGTGCCCTTCACTTAGTATTAACCATCCTTTGCGCCTGTCCTTGTTACTGACTATCATGGGGGACATTCATGTGAAAATGGTTCCTTTTACTGACTGCTCTCTAAGTCATTAGCCTAAGTTGTTAAAAAGCAGAGTTGCTAAGCCCTGTGTGCTGTGTCTTGAGTTAAAACTCACTGTCACTGTCTCAAGCTTAAAGGTGTTGCCAGGGTCACACCCACACTGCAAAGCCCTGATTCGCATGTAGTTTTGATTGACTTCAAAGCCTCTGTTCTTAACCACTCACTGACTGAGGACCCCTGCTGTTTTTATTTGCTTAACATGATGAACAGAACCTTAAAGGTCCAAGTTAAGGTCCCAGTAACAGTTTACTGAGCCTTTACAGGATCTGACCTCCTCTGGTATTCTGAGTTAGGGGAAGCATTTCCCAGATGGGGTTCTCAGGGGCTAGAGAAGCAGTGAATTTGCCCCAGCTCACACAACCCACCTGGAGCTAGAAATTGAACCAAGGTCTTTTAAAAACATTCTCCATTTTTTCTCAGTGATTGAGCTTGATCTCTGACCACCTTGGTTGACTGTAAGCTTGACTGTTTCCCATATTTTAAAAAGGAGAAGTACAACCTGTCTTTCATTTGTCAGAGATGATAGAGTGTTAGCCAGCAGTGTATCTTTTTAAACTTCTCAGAAACTGGCGCTGTGGTACACACCTCTAATCCCACCAACTTGGGAGGCTGAGGCAGGAGGATCACAAGTTTGAAGACAGTCTCGCAACTTAGCAAGACTGTCCCAAACAAACAAACAAACAAACAAACAACAACAAAAAAAACAAGCTGGGGATGTAGCTCAGTGGTAAAGTACCCCTGGGTTCAGAACCCAGTATATATGTATGTATATAAAATCTTAGCAACATTTAAATACTTACTTGTTCATCACTGTGACGTTTTATGACATGAGTTAATACTTTTTGTTGAAGATCCACACATATAAATCTTTGCTTCTGATATCTGGTAGGGGTATGTGTTTGGTGACCCGATGGGGTTTTGGTACTGAGTGCAGTGTTCTAGAGTCACGGTGGCTAACATCAGCCTGTTCTGGGTTGCTTCGAGGTTGCAGCTGCGCCCTGGTGGTTACCTGTTAAAGGCGCTAACTGGAGACACCCAGAGGGGCCTGACTCTACTATTCTGCACAGGTGAGTCAGGTGTGCCCAGGTGACACGCTTCACTCCATAACAGACTCCTGTGCCCTTGAGAACGATCCCAGTGGCCGTCTTCAGCTATAAGGTAAATGGAGAGTGGCAAACCGTCCAAGGTTGGTAGGAAAATGAAATGGCAGGAAATAATGTAGTAAAGACAGAAACACTGCTAACCCCCGGAGGCGTCTTTGCTTCCTCATTTGGCTTGTCAGTGTCGTCCTGCAGATTTCCCCCTCTGTCAGGGCTGTTATAGACTCATGGTGTGTTCGATCCTTCCAGTCTGCCATTTATTCTGCATCGTGACTGGATCTTTATGAGGCAGAAGACTGTCTGTCTTAACGGTGGGCACTGGTGTCCTGCCAGGTGGCCCCTGCAGAAGCCCCACCCTTGGATATGGGACCCATTGATCTCTAGTCCTGGGCTGACATACTTTGAAGCTTCCATCTGACTGAAAAACCACAGAGCAGCAAGTCGGTCAGAAGTCTCCAGGGTGGCAAGGAAGTAATTAGCTCAAGCAAAAATAGAGTCGACTCTAAGCCCTGAGGTGGAGAGGGTTTGGGTAAGGACCAGTCCCTCAGCAGCCCGAGCAGACTGCTCCCCTAACCTCATTCTTCAGATGGCATTTTTCAGCCTCTGTGTTCCCAGCATTCCTGGTTGCTGCCCTTATTGTCGGAAGCTGGGAGGACATGGGGTTCAGCTTTAGGGATAGAGCCCCTTGACAAAAGTCAGAAATCTTCCCAGCCTGAGTTGGCTGCCCTTGTGCTGAAAATAGTCAGGGAGGTGGACAGTGCTAGGGTCCTTGGGCACCTTAGCTCCCTATTCATACCTTCTTTCCTGGGTTCATGGTTGAGGAAAAAGCAGGAAGAAGTTGTTTTTTGTTTTTTGCGATGTTGGGGATCAAAGCCAAGGCCTCATGCATGCTAAGTATGTACTCTACTGGGTGCTGCTTCTCCATCCCGGAATGTATTTTTAAATCCATGTAGTAAACTGAGTGGCTGGCTGAGTCAGTCTTCTGAGAAAAGTGCTTCTTTTGTCAGTGCTGGATATAGTGACTGGCACATAAGAGCTACTCAGCAAACGTTTGTTGAAGAGTAAATGAAAGTCCTGCTGTAATGACTGTAGAAAACGTGAAGATGTATGGGGAAGGGACACGGAATGTGTAGACCACTTAAAAAAAGCGGCAAGCGGGGGATTCAAACCGAGATGCCTTCCCCGTCCTCTGTCCCCTTGGGAAAAGGGAGATGGAGTTGGATCTGCTTGAGTGAGGCACATAGGACTAGCCAGACCTTAGTGGAAAGTAGAAAGATGCCCAGTTTGAACCTAGGCATCCTCGGTTGGGTTCTCTGGAAACAGGCGGGACAGAGTTGGCATGGAGAAGTCCATTGGGCGGCCATAGTGGTCATCCAGGGCATCACTGACCCATCCGAGGATGAGTGTCCATTCTCTGCTGGAGCCAGTTCTTGTTTTCCTGTTCCGGTCGGTGCCTGTTCTCACTCTGCTCTCCCTCCTCCCCAGGCCGAACCATCCAGTGCTCCACGTCTCCTGGAATGACGCCGTGGCCTTCTGCACGTGGGCAGGGAAGAGGTTGCCCACGGAAGCCGAGTGGGAGTACGGCTGCCGGGGGGGCCTGCGTGATAGGTACGGAGGCCCCGCTCCCTGACCGGTGTCTTTTAAACTCCACGGAACCTGCTTTGCCCAGAAAGTGGAACAAAAGCAGCTCTTGTTCTTACGGAGTTTTCCTCTTCCTCGGGAGGTTACTTGGGTGTTACTGGTGAACAGCCCCCCGACCTTCCGCAGTCCTCAGAGCCAGGTCCCAGCCAGCCCGGCCCCTGCAGCGGTCCACGTGTTGCGTGTTGGTCCACAGAGCTGCTTGGCAGGCTGCCCCGCGGTTGGCATTTTCTTATTTTAGGCATCTTCTGAAGCAGTGGTATTTCTTCGCTTCTAGAGCCATGAGACAGAAGACTCCTGTTTGGGTCACATCTTCTAGGAAAAGCTCCTTAAAATAGCCACGGCTCTGTGAGACAGTGTGGTGTGGCGGTGTCTGATCACGCTACCAAATAAGTCCAGAACGAGGACCCTTCCTGCGCTCCGAGGCCTCCTTTAGTTCTGGGATTTGCTTCCAGCCTTCTGAGTGCTCAGGAAAGACAGGTTGCTGACTGCTTGACACGAGCTGTTGTAAGGAAACTAGAAAAAGCTGATGAGAAGCTCTTCTCTCTGTATATATATTTTAAAAGCTCACTCAGAAGGAGAGCGTGGCGCCCTCTCCCCTGTTTTAACCCAGAAGCCCGTTCCCTTTGGCAGGCTGATGCCGTGTCTCTTCCAACAGACTTTTCCCCTGGGGCAATAAGCTGCAGCCAAGAGGCCAACATTATGCCAACATTTGGCAGGGTGAGTTCCCCGTGACCAACACTGCAGAGGACGGCTTCCGAGGAACCGCGCCTGTGAGTAGTGACATTGTGAGGGAGGTGTCCTCTGGAGAGCTCATGCGAGATGGCGGTGGACAGCAGGCAGCCTCCTGTCTGACTGACGTGTGCCTCCCTTCCTGAGTTCAGTGCTGTCCCAGGGAACATGCTAGTAATGAATCTGGTGTTCTCTCTCTTTTTTTTGGTACTGGAGATGAACCCAAGGGTGCTTTACCACATTTTTCATTTTATTTTGAGATGCAAACTTGCTGAGTTGCTGAGGTTCTCCTGAGTTGCTAAGGCTGGCCTCAAACTTACAATGCTCCTGCCTCGGCCTCCCTAGTTGTGGGGGCTATTGGCTTATGCCATCAGGCCCAATCAGATGTTCTCTTTTATAATGCATATTTCTTTCTGATTCCTTAATATGTCCTTGTAGAAATTTTAGTAAAACAAGATCAGTATAAAGAGAAAGCTAAACTGACCTGGTATTGTGCCACCCAGAGAGAATCCTTGCTGCTTTTCCTTCCCATTCATTCTGTGTTAAGGACAATAACAATGACTGGTGGATGTTGAGGGCTTTCAGTGTGCCTGGCATCTGCTAAGCCATTTGCATGAATTGTCTCTTTTGCTGTTGATTCAACTCTGTAAGGTAGGTACTGTTATCCCCATTTTTCAGGTGAGCATTCTGAGGCACAGAGAGGTTAACTAACTTGCCCAAGGTTACACAGCTGGAAAGCGGCACAGCTGGGATTTGAACCAGGTCGGTTTGTTTCCAAAGCCTGTGCTCTCAACTACCATATTTGCTGTCATGTGTGTTTCTGGTATATATGTGTCATAGATTTTTTTAAAAACTTTATTTTTTTTAGTTTTGTGTGTGGTGCTGAGGATGGAACCCAGTGCCTCACATGTGCTAGGCAAGTGCTGCACCACTGAGCTACAATCCCAGCCCAAGGGTCATAGATTTTTTGCATATTGCATTTGGATCACACTGGACACGATACTTAAAATCCCGTTTTTACCTGCTTAATACAGGAAGCACTTTTTTCTTTTTCTTTTTTTACATGAATAGTATGTCATCAACACATTGTCTTTCAGCATCTGCATATACAAAGTAATAAACTCTTATTTAGGTCTGATTGTTGCAGATTTAGGTTACTTCTGTTTCTTTGGGGGGGACGGTAAAAATGAATGAATATCTTATGCATATATATGCAGCTGTGTCTCTGATTTTTAAAAGAAACATGTCTAGCAGTAAAATTAAAGAGTCAAAGGTTAGAAATTTTTCTGCTTTTTATTTTTATGGTGCTGGGGATTGAATCCAGTGCCTTGCACATGGCTAAGCACCTCCTTGACTAAACTGCACACCAGCCCTGTAAACTTTCTTGGTAAGACCTTGAACTATGTGGTCATATTGTTTTCCAGGAGGTCTGTGAGACATTCCCCTTTTTGGCATACAAGAGTTCCCTTCTCCCTGCTCTTCTGGGCCGTGGTGGTACACTAATGAAACTGTGTTAGAAAGCTGTCTTCGTCCATTTGTGCTGCTGTAACAAAACACCAGTGACAGGGCAATTTATAAACAGAAATTGATTTATCACACTTTTGAAAAGTCAAAAGATCAAGGTACCAGCCGCTGTGGTGTTTGCTGTGTCCTCTAGAGGGAGTGACCCTGTGCCCTCACGGGTCTGGAGTCAGGATAGGGAGCACTTCCTTCAACCGTGAGCTGTTTTGTAAGGTTGCTCATCCCATGCAGAGTCCCTTAATCACCTCCCAGAGACCACCCCTCTTAATACGTTTGCACTGGAATTTCAGCATGGATTTTTGAGGGGGACACCATCACTCAGAGTACAGCAAAAACATTTGCATTTTCTTTTAACACACTGAGGTAGTAAATCTTGCGGTGGGCAAATAGCCCTCAGCTGGATTTATTGTTTAGACAATCTTTTTTTTTTTTTTCCCCCAACAATCTTTCAAACAGTTGTCATTTTTTGAAAGCAATTGTATTTTGGTTTGACACAAAAATACCACTTCCAAAATCAATTTGTCAGTGTGACATAGGTGTCTTACTTGGTACATGATCAGACAATTACAGAACTGCTACTAAAAAATGAAGTAAGCGAGAGCCAGAGACCAAGTCATTTTTGGAAAAGATGAAGAACGGGGAAGCCCTTGACCTTCCGGAAATTGAACATCGATGTGAACTGTCACAGTTTCAGCATTGTAGTTTTTGGAGCAGAATTAATATCAAAAAGAAATTGCATGAGAATACTTAGCCCTTCAGTAAGTGTGCGAGTGCATCAGATTCCACGTGTGTGAGTTATGCACACGATTAATCAACGCAAACCCTCGGGACGTGCATGATTCCACAGAGGCAGAGTCCGATCAAACCGTCTGGTAGCCAGTTCCTCCCAAGTGTCCTGCGGGACAGCTGCTGCCCTCCCAGGACACAGTGTTAATCAGTGAAGTACGTGACCTGGGTCTTGGGGACGAAGTGATCTTAAACCTTTTCTCGACTTTAAATGGGTGAGGAGCCCAGCTTGCTGTGGGGAGCCCTGCGTGGACTGAGGGTGCTCGTGGGGCACCTTTGGGAAGCAGAAGTGGTGCTGCAGGATGAACCAGGTGTCACTGGAGGTGCTGGTGAAAGTGCTTATCAGACCCCGGACGGGGTGGTCGTTACAGCCCGGCAGCTGCCCTCAGTCTGCTAGGAAGCCTGTGGCATCTCACCTGTACACACAGCTGACCTAAAAATGGATGGCACTGCTCTCGAGAGCTGGCACCTGGCCTTCTTTGGCTGTGGATACACAAGAGACCATCAGGAGAAGGGCCTCAGCAGCCTGGGTCCCCTCACGGGTGGCGTGCTGTGACAAGCAGGGCAGGTGCTCTGACCTCGAAGCCGAGAGTGTGGGTCTCGGTGGATGCAGGTCTCAGTTAGTAGTAGCTGGTCCTATGAGAGCTTTGAAGGCCAAAGTGTGGAAGTGTCCACGTGGCCCCCGGTGGCGAGCTCCATTGCAGAGGCATGGGTAATGGCTTCATCCCTGCCCTCGTTTGGACAGATCTCTGATAACTGTTTCTGATGGACTGGACAAATGATATAAGTGCCTCTGATTTTAGCAGCAGGACATGGTAAGGCTGCCCTGGGCCGTCGTGCATATTGCACAGCACTTGGTACTACAGCAGTGGCTAACTGTGTTTAACTGGCTGCAAGGGAGAATTGCACCATTCCTCAAGTCAGTGCACCTTTGCAGAAAAACACAAAGTGTGTGGTAAAATGAGGACACTCTTGTGATGTTTAGAGCTGGAACACTGGATGCAGGAGATCAGCACATCTTACTACCTGAAGAATTTTGCCATGGAAGTTACTGAGACAGAAGTTAGAACCTCGAAAGAACCAATTCGAGAGTCAGGCACGGTGGCACACACCTGTAATCCCAGAGGCTCAGGAGACTCGGGCAGAAGGATTGCCAAATGGAAAGCCAGCCTCAGCAACTTAGCGAGATCCTGTCTCAAAATGAAAAGAGAAAAGGGCTGGAGATTCGGCTCAGTGGTTGAGTACCCTTGGGTTCAACCCCAATACCAGGAAAAAGAAGAACCAATTGAAAAAACCAGACCCTGAAGAGAGATCAAGAAAGCCAGAGAGAGGTGACCCCCACCTGTGTTTGGAATGAGATTGATCGTGACCTCTTTCAATTGAGTCTTTTGTCAGGTCTACCTAAGCTGCTCTGCTCTGCTCACATGCTCTGTGCAGTTGAGAGCACAGATTTAATGATGGAATGTACTATCGTCAAATAGCTCCTCACTGGATACCTCATGCATTTAATTATTGCATATCTGACTTGAAACCAAGGAAAATACTTGAACCATTTTGAGCCTAAAGAATTGAATTTAGGGGCTGGGGTTGTCGCTCAGTGGTAGAGTGCTTGCCTACTTATGCATGAGGCGCTGGGTTTAATCCTCAGCACCACATACAAATAAATAAATAAAGGTCCATGAACAACTAAAAAAATTATATATATACATATGATATATATAAAAGATAATATATAATATGTAAATATACAATATATAAAAGAATATAAAATATATACAAAATATACATGTGAAATATTATACATAGAAAAGAATTGAATTTACATTTTGCTAGGTCACCATCCTACCATGTGAGTTCTTTCTGGTTTTAATGGATATCACCATTTTCACCTGAAGGTTAGCTTATCAGAAGGCCTTGTCTGGGCTGGGGTTGTGGCTCAGTGGTAGAGCACTTGCCTAGCATGTGTGAGGCACTGGGTTCGATTCTCAGCACCACATATAGATCAATCAATTGATAAAATAAAGGTCTGTCAACAATTATAAAAAAAAAAATTAAAAAAAAGGAAGGCCTTGTTTTATACATTTGTTTTCTTTTGAGGTTCCTGAGAGTAAGTTCTGGTTAATATGATCAATTTAACCCTGAGCAGTTGAAATTTTCATTTTTCCTACAGAAATACATACATTAATCTAGGGGGTGGTGACCTCCTGATTTTACCTCGCTTAAACGTTGGGTTATTTAAAGGGGGGGGATTCCAAATCTTTGAATAGGTCCTGTTGTTTTTCCATGGGTGGATCAACAGCGCCCAGGTAGATTGAATTACTTGCTGATTTTAGTTAGCTTGGTAAGTCGGGACCTCAGGCTGGCTCTTGAGAGCAGCTCTGTCTGTTCTTTCTAGAAGCCCCCCAGATGAGTCCTCCCTCCAGAATGTTTAAGTTCAACATCGTGCCTGTTCCCCTGACTTCTCCCCTTCCCTCACTGAAGCCGCGGATTTCTTCTTTCTCATCGTGCTCCCTCCCACTCTTGCGCCACCTTGCTCTTTCTGACCCTCTCCAGAGTTTTGAAGAACACAGCTGGTGCTGTGTCCTCTCCTGTCTCAGAAGTGTCTTCCAGTGCTTGCTGGACCTCTCCACCTCTGTGGCAGTCAATACCTTCGGCCAGAAATATTTCCCTCTTGGAATTTCTGTGGGGCTTTCTCTCCCTCTGTTCTCTTACCCCTCTTGTCCCTTCTGCTTCTTAGAACTGGAATTTTAGCTTCCAGTGTTTTCTTCTCTCCTCCCTCATTACACTCCTCAGAGCTTACTCACCACCGAACCTCTCCCTGCCTGTAGTTGTGTGCTTGGAATAACCGAGTGAGCCAGTGCCCAAGCTCTGCCATTTCCATAATGACTGGTGATTGCGGAAGCAGTGACAGCACGGTTCCACTTTCCAGCTCCTCTAGACGAGGTTCTTTTCAGAGGCGCTTCCTAACTTTGATTGAAATGCTCTGAATTGCCCAAGCAGCAGATGCTTCCATATTCATGTGTAGATGTGAAACCATCTGAAGCCACATAGAAATGAATGTTATTTTATTCATTCTTTCAGTCCTCCTTCGTTAGCATGGAAAAAACACAAAAGATAAAAAGCTCCAAGGATAACCTGATTTTTTTTTTTCCATTGGAAAAAAAAAAAGAAATTTTCCTTTATGTTCAGGATTTCTGTTAAAATATCTTGGAGGGGAGGGAAAGAGAAGGTACTGGGGAACGAGATCGAACAACTGTGCACACACAAATGTGGCATGGTGAAACCTATTACATATAATTATAATACACTGATAAAAAATGTTTAGAAGATTGGGAGAAATTTTAAGTTATGAAACTAGCAAATCTGTTCTTCATTTACAGTTATTTAAAAGTTTTTCTCTTTCCCTTCTCTTTTTGGGTTCTTTGGTGCTATTACGGTGACAGTACCTCGCATTACTGTCTGACCTGCCTTTCAAATGTGGTCCGATTCCTACCTGAGTGTGTAATTTGCTTCAGACTTCCGGATGTTGGAGGTGGCAAATGTGCCATTTCAGGCACACTCGATAAGGAGTTCACATTCTCCTTATAAAAACAATTCCCCTCAAGTTTTTAATGATAGTGACTGAGGCCTGTTGGAGGGAGCTAATGGGGAGGACGGAATTGACGTGGGGTCTCTCAGTGCTGACGGACACGGTGTGGCTGGAAGGCTGAGCTCTGGTGAGGAGATGGACACAGTCCAGTGTGATCTTCCTACTGACTACCATCTCTCCCTGCCTGTGTGAACACGTGTGCATGCGCACAGACACACACACAGATGGAGACTTGACTTAGGATCAGTACTAGTCACTCTGTTAGAAATAATTGCACTGGCTTCTGGGCTATTTAATATAAATTTCTCATAGGTTTCTAAACTCCCTTTGAGAACTTGAAGTAAAATAAAAGAACGCCTTTTCCTTTGTTTTTATGTTGGTCAAATTGTATTTTGACTGCTGGCATGAAAATTAGTATTCCTACTCTGAAATTATAGCTCCTGGCACATTTCTGCACCAAAGAGGTTCCTTTGAACGAGGGCGGTACTTTGACAGCATTTCCCTTTTCTGCTTTTAGGTGGATGCCTTTCCTCCCAATGGTTACGGCTTATACAACATGGTGGGGAACGCGTGGGAGTGGACTTCGGACTGGTGGACCGTCCACCATTCTGCTGAAGAAGTGCTCAACCCAGTGAGTATCTTCCGCAGAGCTGGCATCCTGGAAGGTAGCTCCACAGCTGTCCTCTGGGCACGTGATGGCAAGGATTTCTGTTCTCTCGACACCGATCTTGAATTTCCCTAAAGGCACATGAAGCACATCTCATTTTTGACCTTTGCTGCATAAGTGTCTGTGAGCATTTCTTTTTTTCTTTTTGGTGTCAGGGATTGAACCTAGGGTCATATGCATGCTGGGCGTGTGCTGTGCCACTGAGCTACATCCCCTGCCACTGTGATCTTTAATGTGCTGCAGGATCGTGAAGGTCATCACTATTTGAGAAATCATACTCAACCTCATAAATTCGATCAAAGTGTGATGTATAAATAACTGTGCAAAATTCATTAATGTTTTAGTATTAACTCCTAAGATCTACTAGATGGTATTTTTCATGTGACTACTTGTCTGAATTTTGATGGGTTGAAGTTTTGATTCAGCAACATTATTCAGACAAAATGAGAATGGGCATTTCTTGGGCAAATGTTGAGCCAGACAGTTGAGTCCTTCAGTGACGATTTCTTGAACCTCTTCCTGTGACAGACTTTGTATGACATCATTCACAAATTTGTTTGTTTCTTTTCCCTACTCTGGTGTGGTGATTGTTGAATGCAAGCTAGTATATTACCCTGCCTCCGAAACCAAACTCTCCAGAGGATATATAAAAAATGAGACACTAAATGGGCATATGTTTGGAAAGCTCTTCCTTTAAAAAGAACATCTTTGAATATTTTTTGTTGTGTGAACAGATTGGGGGAAAATTTTATGTAAAATTCCATATCTAGAAAACTAGGCATTCATAAATCAGACCAAAGAACAACGGTGAACCTTGCTGCGCTGGGAGCTGGGCGTGCTTAGTGTATGCTTTTGGATAGCACAGAACACAGCGATAAAGAAAATGAATTCTTCCAGTCTCTTCCCTTCGCAGGGTCAAAAAGCTCAGAGTAATTGAAGAACTTGTCAGACCCTGTGCCTCAGGCCATTTTTCAGAAAGTGCAGATAAGTCTCTGTTTGACTGCTTAATTTGTCCTCACAGAAAAACATGTGGGCTGTTTGTGAATAATCTAGAGACACAGATCTACTCTTTTGGGTACGGATGAAGCAGCCCAGTTCTTCAGAATTTGTTTTTCTCCCTCCTTTTCCTTTACTTTCTTGGGGTGGGGGCTATGTAAGCAGCGCTGAAAGACAGCCTGTCTCTTCAATATGAGAATAAGGTTGTGAAATTCTCAGGGAATTTGTGGTTGGGAGATGCCATTCTCTACTGGCAGAATGTGACTTGGCATTTGCTGTCAGAATCAGAAATAGAATTTTTTTTCCCTCTCGAATAAAAAGCATCTGCATGTTTGGAAGGGTGCGCAAGGCTTCAGAATCCTGGCGAGTTGTGAATGTATCTATCTGACCATCTGGCGCTGAGCTGAGGGCTTATTAGCTTTCAGTCTTGTAACTGCTGGTGTTTCTTCTAAGGGGTTGCAGAAAAATTCACTTTTTTTTTTTTTTTTTCATTTTACCAGTCCCAGGCTGTGTCCTGGAAGTTGTCCTTGCTCTAATGAAACTGTTCCCATTTTAGATTTGTGTTTGTCACAGTGGCCTCATTGGCTTCCTGATTGGACTGGGCTGAAATTTAGCAGTTTTAAGGACTGAAGAAAACTCACTTCATCGTTCAGATCTTTACAACTTTTCTTCATTTCTAATGGATAAGTTATCATCATCTTTCATCTGGGTTATTGTATCAGGTTTCCTTGCAGTTGGCTTCCTACCCTCACCCTTTTTGCTGTCTTGCAACTACAGTGATCTCCGTGGAGCAAATCTAATGCTGTCACTGTCCTGTATAAAATCCATAAGTGGTTTCTTATTGTCTGCAGAGTGAATTATAAACCCTAGAATATGATTTCTGAGCCTAAAATAATCTAGCCCTTGCTCCTTTCTCTCTAGCCACACCTTTTTCTTTTTTAAACATTTAATTATGAAATGTCACAAAAATCCAGAAGAGTACAGAAAATAGTATAATAGATACCTATGTACTTACCAGTTAGATTTAAGATGTGTTAACAGTTTGCTATATTTACCTCTATTTTAACCAAAGAAAAGGAACAAGTTTGTTCTTGTCAACACTTGGTTTTGTCTCTTAAAAATTTTCAACTCTTGTGTTCAGTGTGTACTATTATTTCACTGTGGTTTTTAGTTATCATTTTTTAATGTCTTCCTCTGATAAGGGATGTCTGGCTGTCATGTGGATCCACTTCAGTTGTTGTCTTTGGTTTTTGGACACATCTTGTTTTCTCATGTGTTTAGTTACTTTTGATCAAATGCCAGACATTATATGTGAAAAATTACAGTTCTTTGAGATCTAGATAGTTCCATCTTTCTCTGGAGCATGTTTACCTTTGCATCTGGACACTTCTGTTTCATCTTAGCTTAATTCAGTCAGGAAATGAGATCTGAAGTTGAGCTTTTGTCCCTTGAGGACTAGTCTATTTTAAGTTCTCTTTGGGTAGAGTTCTTCAAAGTGCCAGCGAGAAGTCTGGGGGTTTTACTGTGTTTTCTCCTTCTTTCAGATTCTGAACTCCACTTCCCTGCCTTAGGCTGAGTCTATTGAAAGTCCTGTTTAATGTCTGCTGCCATGTGAATTGGTTGACCTCTAGGGAAAACAAGGTCAACTTTCTGGGTTTCCCTTCTCTCTGGGATTTGAGTGCAAATTATTCCAGCTGTACTAGTTCTCATCTGGTCTGATTAATTCCTATTTCTCTTTTAGGTTCCAATTTATTTGCCTTTCTTCCCTAATGGCCTATATATCTCTAGTGCTTAGCAAAGAACCTGGTTTATAGTCATTGATTCTTCAATAATGGCAGTTCCGGACGTGTAGAACTAGGGGAGTTTGGATCACTGTCCAAACTCCAGGTGTTTCAAAAGCAAAGACTGGTTAGGAGTGTGCATTTTCAAGGTAAGTTTTGATCCCAAGTACCACGTAAACATTCCAACCCAGAGTCTGACCTCTTCAGACTTATGTTATTTATGTTAGCTCCAAGTCTAACTTAGGATGGCAAGTCATTTTAAAGGTTCTTACAGAGCTTGGGAAGAGTCAGTTCCCTCTGTGCAGAGGCTAGTCAGGAAATGCCTTTTTCTTCTTCAGTGGCTTTCAGGGAGCAGAAGTTAATCATTAGTTTTTATTTTATTGGGCAGTCATTTATGGCAAAAGCAGTTTATGGAAACAGCCTTGTGTGCTTTGTACACACAGTCCTGAGAGGATGAGGTATTTGACCGTATGAAGTAGGCTTGGTTTAGTGTAAGGGTGTGTGTGTGTGTGTGTGTGTGTGTGTGTCCATCTGTCCTTTTCTGGTGGTTACAGAGTGCCCATGTTAAGATGGTACCACGTCCTTCCACACAGACGAGGCCCACAGTGTGGTCGTTACTGTGATGTATTTTAACCAAATAATGTATTTTTTTTGTTTTTTTTGGGGGGTTGTTATTTACTTATTTATTTATGGTACCAGGGATTGAACTCAGGGGCACTTAACCACGGAGCCACATCCCCAGCCTTTTTAATATTCTTTTCATATTTTATTTAGAGACAGGGTCTCACCAAGTTGCTTAGAGTCTCAATAAGTTGCTAAAGCTGGCTTTGAACTTGCAGTCCTCCTGCCTCAGCCTCCTGAGTTGCTGGCATCATAGGCGTGTGCCACCATGCCCAGCTGATGTATTTTTTTCTAAATGTGGTTTGTATTTTTTTCTTTTCAGTTGCCTAAGTGCAAAATCCATACTAATCTGTGGCAGCATGTAGTGCTTTCCAAAAAAAAAAAAAAAAAAGTAGATCTTATGTAACATTCTAGTTTCTCACATCTATCTGCCTACTCGTTCTCAGTATGCAGGTACCAGGCTGACTTGTGAGGAAGACGAAGATGTGATGGGGCAGAATGATCTATAATATCTTTTTCTCACTTTGAGAAGAACACTACTGCACTTAGGTGACTTCTCTGCCCGCCCCCCTTTTGGGAAAAAAAACTTTAGTCTTAGAATTAGTCAAAATATTAGGTTTAAATAATAAAATCAACCACTTAATATTAAGTTGTATTTCTAAACTTAAACTGCCTTATCTATGAATTGGGAATAATGATATTCTTCTGATGAAATTGTTGTGGAATTAAGTTTGTTCACGTATGGAAAATACTTTCTATACCTCAAAGGCACTGCTGTTGATGTTTTCCTGCTTCATTTATGTTCTCTTTGGCTCTCATTGATACATTGCATGCTTCTGTATGGGAGTTAATGAGGAATGCTGGCCTGTGGAAGCAAGGGGAAGAAAATTAAAAATAATTATTTCTTTTTCTTTCTTTTTTTCTTTTTGTATAGGGTTGAACCCAGGGGCACTTTACCCCTGAGCCACACCCCCAGTCCTTTTTTATTTTGAAACAAGTTCTCATGAAGTTGCTTAGGGTCTCACTAAGTTGCTGAAGCTAATCTCGACCTTGTGATCCCCTTCCTCAACCTCCCAAGCCACTGGGATTACATGCACGCGCCCCGCATCCACTCTATAAGTAATGATTTCTTTTTTTTTTTAATTTATTTTTGTTATTTTTTATTTCTCTTTTAATTTTTTACAGACTGCATTTTGATTCATTTTACACAAATGAGGTACATCATTTCATTTCTATGGTTGTACACCATGAAGATTCACACCATTCGTGTAATCATACATGTACATAGGGTAATGATGTCTGTCTCATTCCACCATTTTTCATACCCCCTCCCTCTCATTTCCTTCTACATGAGCTAAAGTTCCTCCATTTTTCTCTCACTCCCCATTCCCCTACCCCCTTTATATATCATTCTCCACTTATCAGGGAAAACATTCAGCCTTTGGTTTTTGGGGCTTGGCTTATTTCACTTAGCATGGTATTCTCCAATTCCATCCATTTATTTGAAAATGCCATAATACTTTTCTTATGGCTGAATAGTATTCCATTGTGTATATATACCAGAGTTTCTTTATCCATTCATCTGTTGAAGGGCATCTAGGTTGGTTCCACAATCTAGCTATTGTGTATTGAACTGCTATAAACATTGATGTGGCTGCATCACTGTAGTTTGCTGATTTTAAGTCCTTTGGGCATAAACCGAGGAGTGGGATAACTGGGTCAAAAGGTGGGTCCATTCCAAGTTTTCTGAGGATTCTCCATACTGCTTTCAAGAGTGCCAAGCTGTATCTTTTGTTAGCAATCCTAACATCCTAGTTCAGTGGGGTGCAAAGTGTTTCAGAGTGTGTTCCTCCTCATACCTGCAACTGGCCACATGTTAGCTAGAGATTCTGTTTTGTTTCTAGCAACAGAAACAATTTGAATCTATTGTACAATGGATTTGAATGTTTTATTTTACAGTAGATCACAGTAATGCTGGACACTTTGGAAATGTACACCTTTTCTCAGGGCTGTTTCCATGCAGCGTAGAATTGACCAGAGAAGCTATAAACCCATCTTCTGTGCCCTCCTGATACAGAGTTTGATCTTCACTTGTTGGGAAGTTCACCTCACCTGTCCTCACGTGCATGTTAAATGAACTTGGAGCACATGCCAGTCCTCTGACCTGAGCTCAGCATGCTGGCAGGCGCCAGACTTGTCAACCTGCGTGGATACTTTGCCATCCCACGATTGTGTCTGGGCTTGGACTTGCCTTCCTTTTGCTTTTCTCGGGCTGCCATTCTTGAATCGCTCCTCTTCCCCATGTCTCCTCTGCTGGCCTGCCCCCACTGCATGTCTCAGTGTGTAAGAAAACATGAAAGGAGCTCCTCAGACTGTCTCCTAGTTCCCCTCTCCCTGTGGCTTGAGAAGCCCTGCCTTAGCCTGGCACCAGAGGTACATAAATGTCATGCCATCCTCTGTCGCCCTGGGAGGGCACAGGCTCATCCCTTCAGCAGGCATCCTCCCGTGTCATTATGTGTGGGGGAGGAGCTAATGGGAAGGTTTGAGCTCCCCCGAGGCCTTCCCTCACCAGTTTTCAAAAAGGACATTCTAGGGGCATGCGTAAGTCAGATGGAGGAGTAGCCTCATGTTCAAAATGAAAAACAGCATGAAAATGTTAATGACATTCACTTGGTAAAGAATTAATGTGGCTTCAAATTATACTTAAGAAGGGCTAAGGGGAAAGCAAGGTGATCAAAATGTCAGCTTCTTGGGACTGTGTTTCAGAAAATAATTTTATCTTTTTCTCCCTAGTGAAAGATGAAAATCTTCCAGAAGAAGTGCTCATGTTTCTTCTTTGTGATTTTTTTTTTCCTCTGTGGTTCTGGAGCCAAACTCTTCATCTAGCAAAAAAAAAAAAAAAAAGATTGAGAAATAGAAGTAAGCATGGATGTATATAACTCAGATATTTAACCCTGTAAACTTTTTCCAAACATGTTTTTCTTACTTGAAAAGGGTGAGTGTCAATTCTTTCTGCTGTTTGGAAGATGACACAAATGAGATTTGTTTCTACTTTACAATAATACCTTCAGAACCTCTTATTGTAACTGTTGGTTTTTCTTGAGCAAAGAGAGTAGGGCACCAAAATGCATCCTGTCCTCCTTAGTTTGGGGAGCAGTGGGTGCAGGAATCCCTTCCTTGATGCCCGGCAGCTGTAGTCCTGCAGCCGCTGGCTACCACCCTCCTGGGGAGCAGGAACTTTCTAACACCTGGGCAGGTTGCTGAGTTAGCAGATGTTCTCACTCTTCGAAGCTGCCTGTCTAGCCAAAACGGTCCCCCTGAGCTCACTGGCCTCATCCTGCCCTTGGTGAGAACAGGAACGTGTCTTCCCTCTGTCCTGAGCATGGAAGGTCCCGGATGTCTGAATGCAGTCATAGCATGTGTTCATTCTCTTTCTAGATAAGAATCTCCATTCCTTCAGCTTCACCTGGGATAACTTACTCTGCAGGACAACTTAGTTACATTCCTCTGAATAACATGAGTGGAAGATAATAATGTCCCTTTTTATGAATGACACCCCAGTACTTGGAACAAGGAGAGTTTCAGCTTTGGGATGTTTGGGGGCAATATTTCACATACACAATGCAGTATCCTGGGGATGGAACCCAACTCGGAACAGGAAATTCATCTGTTTCATAAACATCTCATATGCATAGCAAGCAGGTAATTTTATATAACACTTGGAATAAATTTTGTATGAAACAAAGTCTGTGAACATGGAACTTTCAGACTTGTAGTATCATGTCAGTGCTCCAAACTTTATGGATTTTGGAGCATTTTGGATTTGGGATCTACAATCAGGGATGTTCAATTTATAGTAGCTTTACTACTACCAACAGGTTTGGCTGTTCTTCAGTCACTGATTCACTGTGAATGGGACAGGATCCAGGACAGAGCCTTGTGCACTGGAGCCAGTCCCCATGCCTGAGTGCTTAGCGTGTGATGGAGCTACACCTGCTCTGGGGAGTACAGGGGTGCACGACGGGCCCCGCCGTCAAGAAGGTCCTGGATGCTGAGCACAAGGGTCGCAGTCTACCCAGTCAGGATTTGCTGTGGGTGACGTTGAGCAGAGCCTTGGTGAAATGCGTGTTCTCTGCAGGGGGACCTGGAAGGCTTGTCGGCCTGGTGCCCTTAGAACAGCGGCAGCAGTCACAGGTACCTCTGTAGGTCAGGGGGGCTCCAAGGATAAGAAAGGCAGGGCCTGGCCTTATTGAGGCCTTGAGGACGGGCAGTCTCTTCAGTAGATGCCTCACCTTCTGCTTGCTGACCCGCTGTGGCCCGGCCTGCCCTTCAGCCCTGGGCTGGCCACCTCCTCCGTGCTCAGAGCAGCGGTCCAAGCAGCGAGCTAGCCAGCGGGTGCATTTTGTGTGCAGCGCGTGCGCAGAGTTGTTTCTATCTCTCTCTCTGCAGTGTGTTCCCCACTCCTTATGGGAACATCGAGCTGTTTATGGAATTTCTGTGGGCTAACAGCGAGGGGTGTTGGAAAGTGACTTGTACACCATCCTCCTTGCATCAGTATGTGCAATAAAAAGGCTTTTATTTTTGTTTTTCACAGCGTGTCACCCTCTTGGGGAGAGAGAGCCATATGCTCTGCGATTGAGGGGGCAGAAGGTCATCATGACAGGTTGGGTCAGTGAAAAGATTAGAGAGCTTGCTAATGTGGTTGCTTGTGGTTCTTGGTGACGTTCCCCCTGCTGCACTGAGTAACGGGACACTGGTTAAGTGACAGAGGAGAGGTCAGGAGCCTGTGTCTGTCTGCCCTGTGGCTATAAAACGTCACGGGCTGTTGGGGAGTCCTCTCGCCCTCGTAGGGCTTTGTGCTTTCCCTGGTGGGTTGTGCTAAGGCTGTGCCGGCCCTTCCCGGGCTGCTGCTGCCCTCGGGTCTGCGGCTGCCTTGGTCTTGCAGGCATCCCGAGCTGAGGGTGACACGGTTTTAAAGTGATTCACACCTAGGTCTGCTTCCCAGCTCTGCCACCTGATGGCTTGGTGACCTTGGGCAGCACGGTAAAGTCCTTCAGTTCTGTCTCCTCATCTGTAAAACAGGAGGAACAATGAAATTCACCAACATTGGGTTGTTCTGAGTATTAAAAAAAGCAGTGAACACTCAGCGCTGTGCCTACCATATGGTAAGTGCTCAGTAAATGAGAACTAATGGTTGTTTCCAAGCACCTCTCGATTGCGACGTGGCCTTTGAATGCGTCCTCCTCCAGCCCACCCCTTGTTGCTTAACAGCCTGGGTTATGTTCTTGTTCTTCCACCTGTTTAACAGCATTTTTGAGCACTTGCTCTGGGCTGGTGGCAGACACAGGCATCACACAGCCCTTGCCGGCAGAGAGTTTGAATTTCAGGATTCCTGATTGCAGTTACCATTTCCATGGTGATAGGCAGTTTTGGTCTATTGGAGATTAGGAAGCCAGCACCAAAGTCCAGGTTTATGGCTTCTTTTCATAGGTGGTTTAGTCCTTCTCTGTACCTTTCTTTACTGAAAAGGACTGTGGGGTCAGGGACAGGGGCTTGCAGAGACTCTGTTTGTTGGCTCCCTTAGTTATGTCCACAGCTGACAAGTCAGCTGTGAACAGTTTTTCTGTGCTGAGGAGGAGACTGTGAATTCTAGGTGGAATCAGGCCTCCATTTTGGGTGAATTTTTTTTTTTTTTTTTTTTGTACTAGAAATTGAAAGCAGGGGCACTTTGCCATTGAGCTACAGTATCCCCAAACCCCCAAAACTTTTTACTTTTAAGAATTTTGAGATAGGCTCTTGCCAAGCTGCTGAGGGTCTTGCTGCATTTTGAAGCTGACCTCCAACTTGTGATCCTTCTGCCTCGTCTTCCTGAGCCCTGGGGATTATATTCTTGTGCTGCCAAGCCTGACTTTGCTTGAGGTTTTTTTTTTTTTTTTTTTAATCTTCGTGTGTTGGTGTGGTTGGAGGTGGGAACTCACAGCTTAACACTGCATCTAGGGCCAGGCCTCCTCTTCCAGTCTTAGCTTCCTGTCTTCCACCTCTTTAGGCTTCTTTCCATGACTTCATATCTGGGACCTCTCCACACGGATTGTTTTTCGTTGGTATTACAGTTTACCCTTTATTATTCCCATGGTATTTCTGCCCTGAATTTTTTTTTTTTATTTGCTTTGCATTTTAATGTAAGTCTCTTTCATTACTTTTGGTGGTCAAGAGAGTAATATGCCTGTGTATTCTGACCCACAGAATTATTCTTCTTTGCAGCCCATATACATGAATGATTTTCACTTGTCCATATTTGTGGACAGTTTTTCCTTAGTGCTCCTGAACCAGAGATGGAATCATTACAACTGGATTGGGAAGGAGGAGAGTGGTCTTTTCCTACTTGAAGATGGTTCCCCAAGCCCTTCTAGATTCTAGCTTTAGCACTTACTAGTGTATATTGGATTAAGTGAAGGGACATGCGTAGGACCCTGCATCCTGGTGTAGTAGTTCAGACCGTTCCCCGGACTGCCTTGTGCCTTTGTGAGAAATAAAGTTGAAGTGGTTATTCTTTGCACTGATGTAGTTTTTTTCCCCTTCTAAATTGTGCAAAGTGCTTTCCTGTGCACACGTGTACCTCTGTGTCCTGCCTCCCACGTGCTCAAAGTGTTCCTGTTATGTGAAAGAAGGCCCGAACTCTGACACTCATTTCTGATGTCACTTCAGGGAGGGGAGAGAGGTCTTGACTTTGCTCCAGATTCTGAGCTCCATTGGCCGTCTGGATTTAATCCCAGTCCTTCTGATCCCCAGGCCTGTCCATGTTTGCTGGACCAGGTATTATTTTAAAAACAAACTAGGAAGGGCTACTTCCTTCCTTGTGGTAATAGGTTATCATTAACCTTGTATGTTAGATCAAGAATTTCAAGAAGCGTTATAAATACGAGAGATAATTTAAGAAATGCGGACTGCTGCGTCATGCTGTGACTTCTTCCGAAACCAGGTGGGAGGCAGCCAATCACACGGATAGCTTTCAAGATCTTGAGACAGTTTCTTTTGTTTCTTACCTTCTTCCTCTCTTATTTTCATTAAATTGTTCTTAAAAAGTATTGACTTGCCAAGTTGTTTGTAGATCTGGCACCTAGCTTATTAATGAATCGTAAAGTAATGTATGTCATTCCCATTCCTGTAGCTTACCTGTAGTGACTTCCCTGTGCCACAGTGTGACTCATTTGTTCTTTCCCTAAGGCTTTGGAAATAAAACCAGAAGAGAAAATAGAACAGTTAAATTATCTATTTTTTCTTAATCAGGTTATGCTGTGATTTCTTTAATGCGGATTCGTGGACTCATTTTTAATATAGTTGCATGCATATCCATATGTCAGTTTTTGCGTAAGCGAAGGCTGTCAGCTCTTCATTTGAGGATTGTACCAAGTGCAGTTTGAAAATATTAGGAAAAAAAATTGTGTCTCTACTGCACATGTATAGACTTCTTCCCCTCAGTGTTCCCGAAACAATATAACATGCCAGCTATTTATGTAGTATTTACATAGTATCATGTATTGTAAGTAATCCCGAACTGATTTAAAGTACAGGGGAGGATGTGCGTAGGTTATGTGCAGACACTGCACCATTTTATATAAGGGGCTTGAGGGCTTGGAACCAGTTCCCTGGAGATTCTGAAGGATGACTGTACTTTTATCTACTTAGCAAAATTTATCAGCAGTCTGCTAAGTGTCAGGTTTGTATCCTGGGCTCCGGAAATCTGCAGACATGACCCCTTTCCCTTGTGAAGGTTGCAGATGTTAAGGAAGCCAACAAACACATCAAGTCTGTAGAAGTGCAGGAGTATTTAATTTCAAGTAAGGAGGGAAAGTAGCATGATTGTCAAAAGCGTGTAGTTTGGAGATGGACCTGCATTTAAGTCACAGCTGAGTCATTCACTAGCTCAATAAACCAGGGCAGGTTTCTCAGAATCAGCTCTCATTTGTAAGAAAGGAAAGAGTAGTCTCCCTTGGGGGTTATCACACGCTTGCAATGAGATACTTCAAAGAAAGTGTTTAGTGGAGAAGCTAGTGTGTAGTGAGCTCTTAAAAAATGCCAATTATGACTACTATGTTTTAAACTTAAGGAAAATTTAAATGAAATAAGCTAGCAAGCTATGAAATTACACCTTGCTCTGAATCTAATCCATGGAAGACATTTATTCTGGGCCTTGTTAGGGATGTGGAAAGAGAGATGCCATCTGGGTAGCATGCAATTATGAATTATAACACTTGTTTCTATGGACAGTCTCCACTTTATACTCAGTACAGGAAGTAAACACTGTGCCAGAACATACAAAATTGGGCATTAAACACTTATGCAGTTTTGAAATGTCCAAACAAAAGCATGAAAAGTTGTCAAGTGGTTCTTTGAAAATAATGTTTAACTAAGATTACCATTCAAGTTAATTGCTTTATTCTTTCCCAACTTGCTGATGAATTATCCTTGAAAACAAAAAGACAGTGAGTCTAAGAGAATGTGATAAAGCCTTAGTGTATGTAGCTGTAGAGACATGTTTAAGTGGCTCTAGGATGGCGGCTGCTGTTGGGCCAAGAGGTGGCGCATAATTAGTGTTAACATGGCGTGATCTCTCATGACCTTTTGCCTGATTGCTTGATGTCTTTTCAGCGCTCATGGTCAACACGTGTTCCTCATTCTTTCTTAATTGGTACCGTGGCATGTGCTCCAACCGTGCTACTTAATCCTAAGTTGATCGGCTGCTTTAGTGTATATAAGACATTCTCTTCCGCTGGGAAAGGAACACACCTATAGGAAGCACCTCTGATAAGCAGCACCTCGGATAGGACGTAGGACGCACCACTAAGAGCACTTCTAAGAAGCAGCAGCAGACCTCTAAGAAGTAGCACCTCTGAAAGCACAGCCTCTCTGAAAGCATAGCACCTCTAAGATTAAGCAAAGCCTCTCTTCCTCTCAAAGCCTCTCTTCCTCTAAGTGAAGCCTCTCTTCCTCTAAGCAAGCCTCTCTTCCTCTATAAACTAGCGAGCAAGCAAGCAAGCAAAAAAGCTGCCCAGAAAAAGATAATAGAAGTAGTTCATTCCCAGTCCACCCCCGATTCTTTCCCGCGGGATTGTTGCTGCGGGCAGCAACATGTAGCTGGTTATTTTTCTCCCTTCAAGTGATGTTTGGAGCTATATCTGGCCTTACAGGACTGAGCCATGTCACAGTTAATCTGGGAAATGGAAGGGATTGAATCTGCAGCAGATCTCTCAGCAAGTGTGATCTGGATGTTGATGTCATGTTGATGGTTTGGTTCAAGTTGACCCAGAATTTGTCTTTGTGGGGCATGATGCCACTGTATACCATGCATTGTTCAGGATAAAACAGACTGAAGAGTCTAGAAGGATTCTCTGGGATTGGACAGACATGAATGTTCTTTTCTGTTGTCCATGAGCATCATAAGCTGCTGGGATTAAAGAACCACTTGCATTACTAGGAGACACATGCCATCCAGCTGCTCATGGGTGATGAGAAAGTTTCTGCTTGCAGGTATCCACGTGTGATGTGTTCTCTCAACAGTGGGTTTTCTGTGTTTGGGTAGACTAGTTTTCAGCACCTAGATGCTTCTTATCCTTGCATGGAGGAACTGCTGTTTACTTTCCACAGTTGTATTAACGCACACCTCTTAAGCACACGTGTCTGCCACTGTACAGGTGAGCGCATTTTGCCTTTTTCCCAGGACCTTGCTCCACTTTCTCCTCTTTCCCTCCTGCCTGGCAGCTGAGGAGAGTGGCTGGAGGGGAAGAGGCCCTTGAACAAGGCCTCTTACAGAAGGTTGCAGTTGCTTATCTCACATCTCTGCAAAAGTCTGAGGAGAGTTCCCCAGAGGGAGTGAAAGAGTTTGGTCTGGAAAGGCACCAAGAAGCAAGGATCTGGGGATGTGGTCACCAGCTTTCGGCAATGGCAGCGGAGCAGAGACTTCATGTGGTCCCTCGGGCAGCACTTGCCTTTCCCAAAGGAGGGAACTGAGTCCAGTGGAGGGACCACACTAGGCACTGGTTCTCCCGATCCCTTGTCCTGTGTGGTGGACCCTGCTGACACCTACTGCCGGGCCCTTGCTGTGGGCTCCCTATAGGTTTGTAGTCACTTTTACTTGCAGTGTGTCTTAAGACCAAGACTTTATATTTTGTGCTTTTATAATGATGAATCATAAAGGGGCCTCTTACATATTTATCTTTTTCTTCCCTCTTCTCTATTCATTTGCTGAATCTCTGCTTTCTGGCCAAGAGTCATTATGTAGAAACTTAAGTGCAGGTGGTGGTTTTAGTCAGTTTTCTTCACTCTGACCAAAAGATATGACAAGAACAATTTTAAGAAGGAAAAGTGGGCTGAGATTGTGGCTCAGTCAGTGGTAGAGTGCTTGCCTAGCATGTGTGAGGCATTGGATTCGATTGTCAACACTACACATAAATAAATAAATGTCCATTGACAACTAAAATATATCAAAAAAAAAAGAAGGAAAAGTTGATTTGGCCCTCACAGTTTCAGAGGTCTCGGTGCATAGATAGCTGGCTCCATTCCTTGGTACTCAAAGAGAGGCAGAGCATGGCAGAGGGTGTGGTGGAGGAAGGTGGCTCAGGACATGGCACCAGGAAACAAAGCGAGAGGGAGCTCTGCTCAACAAGGACTAAATAAAAACCCCAAAGCACACCCCCAGTGACCCACGTTCTCCAGCCACACCCTACTTGTCTGGTTACCACCCCGTTGATCCCTCTCAGTGAATTCACAAACTGATCGAGTTAAGGCTCTGATTACCCAGTCATCTCAACTCTTAAACCCTTTTGCATTGACTCACACATGAGCTTTTGGGGGGGCACCTCATATCTGAACCATAACAGTGGCCATCCACTGATTCCTCAAGTAGCTATCGACATCAACACTTTCATACACCGTTGAAAGCTCTAATGATAAAGCAATCTGCAGAACAAAGTTTGTGCTGTCAAGCTGTCTGCTTTGTAGCAGGAGAAATAGATAAAAATTATTATTTGTCACGAGGTGGTAAGGGCTAGTGTGTTTTGTTTTTTCTTTTCTTTTTTTTTTTTTTGGTACTAGGGATTGAACCCAGGGGCACTTAACCACCAAGCCACATCCCCAACACTTTTTTATATTTTATTTAAAGAAGGGGTCTCACTGAGTTGCTGAGGGCCTTGCTAAGTTGCTGAGGCTGGCTTTGAACTCATGATCCTCCTGCCTCAGCCTCCCGAGCTGCTGGACTTACAGGCGTGCACCACTGTGCCCAGTTATGTATTTCGTTTCTTCTGATAGCACTTCTGACACCAAATATGTGGGTATTTTTCCCACAGGGGAAGCATGTTTTTTTGGTCTCACCCGTTCTCCCATTCTCCAGTGCCAGGTGTCCAGTAGTCAACTCAGTCCTGACACTGACTCTTGGAGTTAGCACAGACTCCCCAGATCAGGGCCCAGTCCTCTAAGGTTGCCCCCATTTCAGACGCCAGCTGCAAACAGGTTCCCAGGATACCCATGCTTCTGCCTCGCTGACTTAGGTTTGGGAGTTCCCACACCCCCTCTTCAGGTTTCGTAATTTGTTAGAACAACTCACAGAACTCAGAGAAGCACCTTATTTATGATGACTGGTTCATTACAAAGGATACAACTCGGGAAGAGCCAAATGGAAAGGCGCGCAGGGCCAGGTGAGGCGGCGCAGAGCTTCCACGTTCTTCCAGGTGCGCCCTGCCCCAGCGCGTGCACAGGCTCGCGCACTCGGACCTCACTGGTTAGAGGATCTGGGGAAGCTTCCTTAAGTCAGCTCAGCCAGCGCCCAGTCGGGTGGGGCCCGAAGTCGCGTCCCTCTCACCCTGCCTTGGTGAAGCTCTCCACGCCCGTCCTCTCTCTGCTCTGCCCACTTGCCCTGAGGCATCGTCAGCACACTGAAGAGAGGGCTCGCCATTCTCCAGGGCTTCTGCAGCTCTGCCGGAAACCTGGGAAAAGACCACACGTGTTCTTTTGCTCACACCATAGCTGGGACAGGAGGTGGGGGTGCCACGCTGGGCAGAGGAAGGAGCCATCTGGCAAGGTGTCATTTGACAGACCTGGGTGGAGGCAAAACCAGCCCTGTGTCGTCTGAGGACAGGCAGAACCGTAAGGGCGAAGGGCTGTGGATATCCCTGTCCCCGGGGGCTCAAGAAGAGGACAGTGTGACGGCGCCAGCGTGATGTCCCTTAAGCAGATGCCACTTGGCAGTCGGGCAGCCCTCTGCCCACCCGAATTCTGGCTCATTGAGTTTGATGGCAGCTATCATGTATTTTATAAAGAAAGGAAAACGTCAGACTCCTCTGTATTTATTACTTTATTTTTCCCGTGGTGCGATTTGTCCATGGAAGTGTTTCAAAACCATGCCTGTCAAACGTGAGGGCTGATGAAACGGGGCCCAGCAGTTCTGTGAAGTGGAGTGGTGGCTTCCATGGTGCCTGGGGACACAGACACCCAGGGGTCTGAGCCAGTGGAACCACTCATGACCTGAGTGTCCCGCAGTAGGCCTGTCCCAGTGGCAGGTGTTGCTGCGTTCAGCGTGTACTAAGCCCAGGTGGAAGCAGCAGGTGCCTGGATGGGACACTGAGAAGCTCACCCAGCAAGGGGCAAATGTCGGCTCCATCTACCAGCTAACGAGTATCTTAAAAAATGAACGTGAACTCTTGGCTGATGTTTCTCCTTAGATTTTATCTGTTTTCTTGAAAGGGATTTGTGAATCAAGAAATGCTTACGCACTACGATTTGAACCAGTTGGGAGACTTATTTAAAAAATGTGGTACTCTACGAGGCAGCTCCCGGGGTGCACATCGCCGCGTGGCCAGGCCGACCCGGAGCTGCAGTCCCGGGGAGCCCTGCTCCCCCACTCACTAGCGGGGTGACCTCGGCGGGCTGTTCAGCTTTTCTGTTGGTGACTTGTCCATTCGTGAAATGAGACAAAGACTTGGTGCCCAGACATGGTTCATGTCTGTGCCTGGCATGATTGTCGATAGCTTCCCTTTCACTCCTGAAAGTGTTCTTGTCTGGATAATAAATTACGTGGTTGCCTTACCACTTAGAGAAGATATGGATTGAAAACATAAAAAAAAAAAAAAAAAAAAAAAAAACCCAGGTAGAATATGTGCTCGGTAAATATCAGCCACTATTTTTTATTTATGTGATACTTAGTCTACCATTAAAATCAGTATTTTAAGAATCAAGTTTTATGCGTTACCCTAGCACTAGCAAGAATTGTTACCGTAGACCTTGGACCGTGGAAGGTGTGTGGTTTCTTAGAAAATGAAGAGCCACCATGGTGTGTTAGTTTTGAGAATTCTCTTCCTTGTAAACCTGGCATGAAGGAAATGACTGTTTTCATTCATTTTACTAACAGGATAATCACCATAAAGAGCATGCTCCTTTACAGAGAAATAGTGTGGGGTTGTTAATTTGGTTTGTGTGTTTAATGTGCGATTCTGTTGTTTGAACTCTCCTTTTCTATCTCTGACCTTCCTTTGAGCTTCATCTTCCTTTTTCTCCTCTTCATGCAATACCTAAAGCTAATTGCAGTTCCTTTTTTGTTGGTCCTTGTCTTAGGGGATAAATAAAATTCCACGTTATTCAAAAAGCTTTATTTGAACTAATGATTTTATCTGCCCACTCTTAAAATCCTTTGTTGTGTTTGACATTGGGTGTATAAAAAAAGTGACATTATTGGGACATTTTACTTTGCTGCTCTACATACGTATCTCGGGTACAGATGCCGCTAAGCCTGGAAGACAGTTGATCTGGTTAGGCACTGTTAAGGTTTGGATATGAGATGGCTCATGTGTGAGACAATGCAAGAATGCTCAGAGGTGAAGTGATTAGATTTATGAGAGTAACCTAATTGTTGGATTAATCCACTTCAGTAGATTAACGGGATGGTAACTGTAGGCAGGTAGGGGGCGGCGGGAGGAGGTAGGTCATGGGGGTGTTCCTGTTGAGTTGATAGTTTCTCCGTGGTGAGCAGAGCTGTCTCTCTGCTTCTTGGTGGCTCTGTTCTGAGCTGCTTTCTTCCACCATGCCCTTCTGCCATGATGTTCTCGCTTACATTGGGCCCAGAGCAATGAAGTTGGCCAACTATGGACTGAATTTCTGAAACTGAGCCAAAATAAACTTTCCCTATTCCGAGTTGTTCCTGTCAGGTCTTTTGATCACAGTGATGAAATGGGCATGGTGAGGGTGGCGGGGTGAGGGCGAAATTGTGTGATGTGATCTGCTGGTTTGAAGGCTTGCCGGGAAGCCAAGTGTGCCGGGCAGCCCGCTTCTAGCCAGCCAGGGCAAGCGCAGCTTAGCTCTCCACGGATCACACTCGCCCCTCAAGGTCACAGAGTAGAGAATAAGATCTGGCAAGGGAGGAATCTAGAATTACTTCTCAGGATTCAAACTCTTTAAGGTAATCACAGGATTGCTGGATTTTCTCACAAATATTTTAAATAAAGCATAGCTGCCCTTGTCAAATTGAAAACAATGAGCTTTAGTTTTCCTCTGAGATGTCCATGGTACAATTTGAGCTGGGTGAGGGAAAAGAAAGTAGTGTAAAGACAAGTGACATTTTCAGAGTTTTAAAAGTGTCTCGAGGTGAAGGTCAATTCTGCCATGTCCAGTGGCCCACAGGATGTTTCCGTGCTGTTTTTGGTAGATAGCTGCCTCAGTACCTTGCCAAGTACTTTCATTGTAATATAAAATAGTCTGTCTTTCGACTACCAGAGTTATTAACATACCATATATGTCATTAGAACTTGGAGACTATTTGGGAGTTTGACCTTTAGAAAACTAGGTCAAGTGGTCTCTATGGGTTTGGAATTTGAAGTTAGTTATATGCCACCAGGATTATTAAATTTTTGGTAGCTTCAAGAAACATGTTAGTTATGAACTAATAATGTGTAATGGTAACATCAGTGTGATATTTATTCTTCATTATTTGCTATGAGTTTTCTATGTATTATCTCATTTAATCCCCATATCATTACAGTGAAATAGGCATTAGATTATCTTCATTTTGTAGGGAGGAGCCTGGGGGTTGGAGGGGCTCTAACTGGCCCACAATCTCATGGTCAGTGTTAGCTTTAGGATTTGAACCCAGGCAGGTTGTCTGAATCTGCAGCCATGCCCTCACAGTGAAGAACATTGGAAGCCAGGCGGATGGTAGTTATCTGTACTCTCAGCTGCTCAGGAGGCTGGGGCAGGAGCATTGCAAGTTTGAGGCCAGCCTCAGCAACTTAGAGGACCTATCAAAGTGAAAATTAAAGAGGGCTGGGTAAGTAGTCAGTGGTAGAGCATTTGCCTAGCATGCACAAGGTCCTGGATTCAGTCCTTAGACCCAGCCTCCCCCACACAAAAGACAGCATTTTAACATTTGATGGATCATGGGGGACGAGTTGGAGGTTAACCAGCAAGTGCACATGAACACATTAGGCCAAAGTGATTGAACAGGAGAAATTCATCATCCTGGGGATTGAAGATAAAGGGAGTGAGAAGTGATGTTGGTAAGGGGGAAGGACGTAAGGCTTGTAAGACGACTGTTTGGCTAGCCTGAGCATTCTCTTGGAAACTTGATCAATTTCAAGGTCCACGTTTTATTTTACTGGATGCAGGGAATTTGTATTTGTCACTTCACAGAGGCATTTTCTGATTTCTCTTACCTGGATCTTACCCTCCAGAAGTAAATCCTCTGTTCCCACCTTTTCTGTGAAGCACTGATTCCCATTAGGGTTAACAGGAAGGATCCAAGTGGTTGTAAGCTGCATCATCTTTCCGAGCCCGCCCACTCTCCGCCAGTAGCTGCAGGCTCTCAGCCAGCGTCTGAGCACCATCCAGGCATTCCCTGACGCCTGATGTTTGACGAGCTGATGGGGTAAAGGGAAAGTTTGTGTGGCTGGTTGTTTTTCCTGTGCTACCCCAACGCATGCCAGAGCATTTCAGTTGTTATTGCACTGAATACGTTCCTATCTTTATCATTAAAAGAACAAATAAGGAACTCATGAATGCAAATTTTCAAAGGTTCAAAATTCACACACTGTCTCTGAACCCCTTCTTTCTTCTTCTCTTCAGGTAGCAGTATTAAGAGTTCTTTAATGATGGCATTTATAAGGACAGTGTATGTTTATGTTAACATATTGGGCCTATGTTACCTCTTTGGCTTTTTGTTGTAAAAATATTAGAATATAAATGAAAGTAGAATCTACCCATAAGTCAGCTTAATGACTGATCACTCTGCCAGCCATGATTCAGTCACATGGGCGTGTGTGTGCACATGTGTGAAATGAAGACTGTTACAGAGTTGTCACCTTTCACAGTGACTATAGTCCAGTGCTGGGGCTTGAGATTCGTGTGGAAAACAGTTGGATAAGAAAGGTGATGTCTGGTGGGGGAGCAAAGGCACACTGAACTCGGAAACACGCCCTCGAGGCCGTGCAGGTGGACTGGAACCAACACCTCTCACTGGCCTTAGCTTCCATGATGTGGGTTCATGCAGGCAAAGCCACTGTTCTTCATCCCGGGGCTCAGACGACACCTGCCCAGAGTCAGAGAAGCCAAAGGAAGATCCAGGGCAGGGAGCAGCAGCTGTAGACCATGTCAGTCTTCTGAGCACAGAAACACCATGGCCACTGCTTCTCTGCTGTCTCCTAGCTCCCCCGGTAAACGCCTCCTGTAGCTCACCCTCATGGGAAGCGGAAACAGGAGAGAAGTCTGGGACATGAGGCTCATTCTAGCCAAGGGGACACATTGTAAAGCTGTCACATTAATAATTATCCAGTTTAGTTTAATCTAACACCTTGGGTTATGTTAAAACAAATCCCAAATGTCTTATGATGTTTTTTCCTAAAAAACTTCAGTATGCTTTTTAAAAAAGTAAGCAGCTATTGTAGCATTATCAAATCTCAAAAAAAGTTTAACAGTAATTCTTTAATATTAACAAATGTTCAGTCAGCATTCGAATTTCCTTAATGTCTGATGGATGTTTTTCTTTAATTGGCATGTTGAAAACCAGGATTTCGACAAGTTCCATACTTGTTGGAGGATCCTGAATATTTTTGGTTGGGTACTTATTTCAGTAACTACGATATGAAGAGGTCAAGTGATTCCTAATGCAGACAACAAATATGGTACTGGAAATCTGCCAAAGACAGAGAAAAAAATTGAGATGTGTTTATTATTGAGAAACTTGTAAAGCTTTGGGCAAGAATGGATGAGAGTACTTGATATTTTTGCCTGGGACTAATCTCATATTCTGTTTCTCTGTCTGCAAAAATCTAATGTAGCTTTGGCAGTTCAGGATGGTGGTAAAAAAAAAAAAAAAATTCACCTCACAGCCAAGGGTGTTGGTGTTGACCTGGGATGGAGGGAGTGAGCCCTGAAAACATGTGGCTCCATTAGCTGAAGTCATCAGCTTCTTCTCAGAATGTTCCCCAAACCCCGCAGCACTACTAACCCAAGGGTAGCAGTTCTGATGTGGAATGGGTGGAGGACCAGGAGGAAATTTAAAAGGGAAATCATGGAAGTAAGAGACATCAAAGGGAGAAGCTTTTTTAGGTTCAGCCATCCGCCGTCAGTCACTACTAAATATAAGGTGGGGAGGACCCAGGAGAGCGAGGCAAGGTGAGAGCCTGGGGACTCAGTCGATGCCACTCTGAATGTGGCTCCTCATGAGTTGGCTAAGGATGGGAGCCTGGTGGGCTCAAGGTGTCCGAGCAGCAACTCTGCTTGATAATCAGCCAGAAGTTCAAGGGTACAACACAGGTATGGCCTCAAGGGAGCCAGGCTGGAAAATAAAGAATTTGAGCAGAGCCACCCGTGGTTGCAGATGATATAAAAACAGATTGAACAGTTTATATTCAGGCAAGTTATTGAAACAAAATCCTTCAGAAAAAACAGTTCAGAGTTGCTATTATATGTGTGTGTGTGTGTGTGTGTGTGTGTGTGTGTGTGTGTGTATGCATGGAGCCCGTATATTTTATATGTAGAAACATCATAAATATCCAGTTTTCAGAGAAAATATAACAAACATGCAGACTATCAGTTAAGTGTGACTCATACTAAGGAAAAAGATTATTTAAATGGAAGCTGACTCTGAGTAGATCCAGATGTTGAATTTAACAGAGACTTAAAAGCAGCTAACACAGAGCCACTCTGAAGCATGTGCTTGTGGTCCCAGCTACTTGGGAAGCTAAGGCAGGAGGATTGCTTGAGCCCAGGAGTTTGAGGCCGTTCTGTGCAATATAGCAAGACCTTATCTCCAAAAAAGAAAAAAATAGCGACTAATATATTCAAAGAGCTAAATTTGAAGAATTAGCATGAAATATGCTGAGTCGACAAACAGACAAATGGAAATGACTTTTAAAAAGAACCAGTGGACTTTCTAAAATTGGAAAGGACAGTAACTGAACTGAAATATTCTGTAGAAGAACTCAATAGCAGATTAGGAATGATAGAAGAAACAATCAGTAAACCTGAAGGTAGATCAAGAGCAGTTATCCAAATCAAAGAGCAGAGAAAAAATACTGGAGAAAAATCAAAACAGCCCTGTGCAACAATATCACACCTTCTAACATAATAATTCCAACATGTTTCATGGGAGCCCCAGATGGAAAGGAGAGAAAGGGACAAAAAAATTTTGAAGACATATTCTGAAAATTTTCCAAATTTGTTGAAAATGAATTAGTTTCAAGAAACTCAATGAACTTCAGTGAGAATAAACATGAAGAGAAACTCAGCTAGACAAATCGTAGTCACACTGTTGGATGACAGAAAAAAATCTTGAATGCAATAAGAGAAAAATAGCTCATTATGTATAGAGCAACAGTAATGTGATTAACTACTATTTCTTATCAGAAACAAAAGAGACCATAAGTTAGTGGTGCAACATAATCAAAAGCCTGAAAAAAAACTCCTATCAATTAAAAATTCTGTATCCCACAAAACTGTCCTTCAAAAATGAATGTGAAGCTCTTTTGATTCTGAAAAGATCATAGTTAATTGTGTCAATTTACCAGTTTATTGGTTGTGTGATGTGTGCATGCGTATGTGTGCATTAGTGTGTGTGTGTACATTTCTCACATATACATTAACACATTCCTAGAGTAACTGTTAAAGATGCTATACAAAGAAATGTACTCATAAGCCCTAGAGTAAGGGTTGGGGTTGTTGCTTGTCAGAAGAGAGCTTGCGTAGTATGTGTAAGACACTGGGTTCGATCCTGAGCACCACATAAAAACTAAATAAAATAAAGGTATTATGTCCATCTACAACTAAAAATATTTTTTTTTTTAAAAACCTTATAGTAAATAAAATTGGAATTCTTAAAAAATACATTGTTTGAGAAACCCAAAGGAAAGCAGGAGAAAGAATAGGTAACAGGAAACAAAAAATAAAATCACAAATGTAAGTCCTAACATTAATAATTATATTAAAAGTACATGGTCTAGGGCTGGGCTTGTAGCTCAGTGGTAGAGCACTTGCCTAGCATGTGAGGCACTGGGTTCAATTCTCAGCACTGCATACAAATAAATAAATGAAATAAAGGTCCATCAACAACTAAAAAAATATTTTTTAAAAAAATGTACATGGTCTGGGCTGGGGAGATAGCTCAGCTGGTAGAGTACTTGCCTCACAAGCACAAGGCCCCGAGTTTGATCCCCAGTACCGTAAAAAAAAAAGTACATGGTCTGAATACATTAAAAGACAAATAACAGAGTGGATTAAAAAACATTATCCCACTGTATGCCATCTACAAGAAACTCCCTTTATATATAGTGATATAAACAGATTGAAAACAAAATGATGAAATAAGATATTATGCAAACATTAATCATAGTAAAGCAGAAATGACTATGTTAATAGCATATAAAGTAGATTTCAAAGCAAAGAAAATTATCAGAGTCGGGGAAAGATATTATCTAAGGACAAAATGGTTATTCCACCAGGAGGACAAGTAATACTGTGGCCCGATGAATATAGCTGAAACGTGAGAAGCAAAGAGAAATATAATTGAAGGGACAAGTAGAGTCGTCCACACTAGTAGTTGGAAACTTTAATTCCTTTTTCTCAACAATTAATGGTACATTTAAGTAGAAAGTCGGCAGGTATACACAAGAATTCAACAAAGCATCAACCAACAGGATCTGTTTGACATTTTTGGAACAGTTTGCCCTGCATCAGTAAAATATCCGTTCTTTTTAAGTGCTCATGGGATGTGTACCAAGATAGACCATATCATGAACCATAAAATGAACCTCATGCAAAAAATTTTTTAAAATGGGAGTCATAAGAGGTGTGTTTTCCAACCATAATGAAATCCAACTAGAAATCAGTAATAAATAGAAATAAAGAATATAAATAAATAAATAAATAGAAATAAAATAAATAGAAATAAGTAATAATAGGAAAGTCTCCACAAACACATGGAAACTAAGCAACGTACTTCTGATCCTTGGGTCATAAGGTAAATCAGGCTGCAGGTTGAACTGAAGGAAAAGGAAAATACAACATGAGAACTTGCAGGACTTGATAAAAGCAGCACTAATCAGGAAATTTGTAGAGGTGCATGTATACATTACAAAAGGGGAAAGGTCACCAGATGTTTAGTGTGTGTTAAACCATGAGTTCATTCCCCAGCACCAAAAGAGAAAAAACTGAAAGGAAAAGAGGAAGAGTCTTAAAAGAAGAGCAAGCTAAGCCCAAAGTAAGCAAAAAGAAGGAAATAATAAAAAAGCAGAAATCAATGAAATTGAAAACACCAGAACGAGGGAAGAATCAGTGACAGAAAGAGCTCATTCTCCAAAAAGATTAATAAAGATGAGAACAATCTTAATTAGTAGAGTAATAAAGGAATTCACAACTTTTTAAGACTGAGTGAACCTGAATTTTCCGAGCACTGTTCAATCCATTATATCCTCCTGGTAATTTTTCTGCTTTTTGGCAAAGTGGTAAGTATTTCAAACAGTTGTGGCTAATCTTACGTCATGTTGTTTTCTAGCAAAAATAGTCTTATTTATAGCAACCAGCTGAACAGTAACCCAGGTTAAGGACTGTGTTAACTGCTGCCATCAAATCAGCATGGGATGACTCTCGGCAGTGAGAGTCCCTTAGATGAGAGTCACATTGATCGATTGCAGCCCTGGGTGTCTGAATAGGTGAAGAATGGGAACTATTTTATTCTCACATCTTCCTGTTGGCAAATCAACTCCTTGTTCTTAGATGTATCTTGATGGGAGAATTTAATTTTGCATGCTAGCCGATACGGTGAGGCTTTAATCAGAATTAATCTGTCATTCTGTACATGGTCGCAGCATGTGAAGAAGGAGCTGAAGCAGTGTGATTCAAGAAATACCAATCGAGAAGTTTAATGCAAGAGAGCGTGACCGTTTATGGGACAGATCCACAGCTGTGGATGCTTCCATTTATGCTTCGGTGAATTCTTGGTGAATGTCTTGCTTTTATACAGTAATAAGCTCACCCAGAAGATTCTGCTGCAGTGTCTGTCAGGTTTTGGATATTCCTGGAAAGTAAGCTGGGATGCTAGTCGTTATTTTTACATGTAGCTTTCTATATTTTCAGCTTGCTTTTTATAATCAGTAGAAGTTTATTACATTAAACCCTTCAGGCTTTGGGAACACTGTGACCCTGCAGAAGAATAATGAAGAGCCAGTGACTTTGTGTGTGACAGTTTCTGAGTATCTGGCAGTGCTTAGAAGAGAACTTGCACTTCTGCCCACATGTTACACTCACAGGACAGTTATGTCAGCCATACTTGGAGAAAATGTGGTTCTTGTAACTTTTGCCACTTATGCAACGGCCCTTGACAAGAATCGGGGAGACCAAGATAGAAGGAGGGTTGTCCATGCTCCTCTTGTTTTCAGTAAACAGAGCAGAAGTCTATGTTTAGTTGGCTTTTTGAAGAACAAGGGAAAAGCAAAAAATTCTTACCCCAGCCTGCTCCTCTGATGGGCTCGGGCTTACAGGAGCTTGTTGGTACTTCTCAGATGCCCTTTTCTTGGCTTTCCTGATGTTGAGCTGTTAATCTGGCAGTGGAAGCTTTCAGATCTTCATTGGCCTTGCACTATTATCAGAAGCTCCTTCTAGAAGAAAGTTGCCTTTAGGCTACTTGACAGGATCTTAATTTAGTGACAGTCGCTGCTCCTTCTTCCCTCCTGTTAGGCTGTCCCCAGTTTGCTACAGTTTGGGTTGCTAACAGGGAACAAGGCATAGCAACTGAGAGCATGGGCTCAGGAGCAGGGCTTCCCGGGTGTGAATCCCACTGCCACTTACCTAACTTACCAGCAAAGTGCTGGTGGGGCTACATGAGTTAATACTTGCAAAATGCTCAGAACTGTGCCTGGTTCTTAATTGGCAGTCTATAAATAATTTTTTTAAGGAAGACAAACTATAAACTATATTCTGTATTTTGATTATGTTGACAGTTACATGATTGTGTAGTTGTCAAAACTCATTGGAACTGTGCTTTTATTGTACAAATTTAATGCAATTCCTATTAAAATCCCAATGACATTCTTCATAGAACTAGAAAAAGTAGTCAGGAAATTCAGTTGGAAAAATAATAGACCCAGAATAGCCAAAGCAATCCTTAGCAAGAAAAGTAAAGCAGTAGGCATCACAATACCAGACCTCAAACTCTACTACAGAGCGATGGTAATAAAAACAGCATGGTGTTGGCACCAAAACAGATATATAGACCAGTGGTACAGAATAGAAGACACAGAGACAAACCCACATAAATACCACTATCTCATACTACACAAAGGCGCCAAAAACATTCACTAGAGAAAAAGATAGCCTGTTCAACAAACGATGCTGGGGAAAATAGAAAGCCACATGTAACAAAGTGAAATTAAACCTTTATCTCTCACTCTTCATGAAACTCAACCCAAAGTGGATCAAAGACTTGAGCACTAGAATAGAGACCCTATACCTACCAGAAGGAAAAAGTAGGCTCAAATTTTTACCATTTTGGCCTAGGATCTGACTTCCTTAACAAGACGCCTAAGGCGAAAGAAGTTAAATCAAGAAACAACAAATGTGATGGATTCAAATTAAAAAGCTTCTTCTCAGTAAAAGAAACAATAATGTGAAGAGAGAGTCTACAGATTAGGAGAAAATCTTTACCACATGCACCTCAGATGAAGCATTAATCTCTAGGATATACAAAGAACTCAAAAAACTTAACACCAAAACAACAACAACAACAACAAAAAAACAAAAAACAAAATAAAACACAAATAACCCAATAAGTAAATGGGCTAAGGAACTCAACAGATACTTCACAGAAGAAGATATACAATCAGTCAACAAATATATGAAAAAAACATTCAACACCTCTAGCAATTAGAGAAATATAAATTAAAACTAAGATTTCATCACACTCCAATCAGAATAGCAATTATCAAGAATACAAGTAACAATAAATATTAGAGAGAGTGTGGGGACAAAGGTACACTCATACATTGCTGGTGGGAATGTACACTGGTGCAACCATTATGGAAAGCAGTATGGAGATTCCTCAGAAAACTTGAACTGGAACCACCATTTGCCCCAGCTATCCCACTCCTTGGTTTATACCCAAAGGACTTAAAATCAGCATATTACAGTGATGCAGCTACATCAGTGTTTATAACAACTCCACTCACAATAGCTAAACTATGGAACCAACCTAGGGGCCCTTCAATTGATGAATGGATAAAGAAAATGTGGTGTGTGTGTATATACACACACATACATACGTACATACATACATACAATAGGATATTACTCATCTTTAAAGAAGAATGAAATTATGGCATTTGCTGGTAACTGGATGGAGTTGTAATTTAGCATGGAGAATATCATGCTAAGTGAAATAAGCCAAACTCAAAAAAAAGTTCAAATGTTTTCTCTGACATGGGAATGCTAATTCACAATAAGGGGTGGGGTGCTAGGGAAGAAGAGTTCGTTTATATTAGGTAGAGGGGAGTGGAGGGAGGAGAAGAGGTATGGGGTAGAAAGGATAATAGAGTGAAACATTGTTACATCATGTATATGTATGACTGCATGACCCATGTGATCCTACCATATGTACAGTCAGAAAACTGAGAAATTATGCTTGTATGATTTATCAAAATATATAAATGCATTCTACTTTCATGTGTAACTAATTAGAACAAATTAAAAAATTAAAATATAAGCATTTTTTTAAAGGTGGAAAGTGTTTTTAGCTGGACATGGTGGCCTGTGATCCCAGCAGCTTGGGAGACTGAGGCAGCAGGTTCACAAGTTCAAGACCAGCCTCAGTAACTTAGCAAGACCATAAGCAATTTATCAAGACCCAATCTCAAAATAAAAAGGCCCCTGGGCTCAATCCCTGATCCAAAAAAAAAAAAAAAGCAGTTTTTTTGTTTTTTTTTTTTACTGTTTGTTAAGTTATGTCTCAGTAAGCCTGACCCCCCCAAAAAAATGTATTCAGTTGGCAATGGGATTATTAGGTGTTGCACTGTGGAATTATAAAAATAGTGCAAAGAAGCTTGCCATGTGGTTGAGCAAACCAGTTATAAAGCAGGATGAATGTTCATGTCAGTATTGAAAAGTTAAGAGGTGCTGGCAAGGGGCTTCGTAGTCAGCGTCTAGGCCAGGAATGTTGTAGGGGATGAGAGGGGGATTGCTCCCAGTCATCACAAAGACTTCATGAAGGAGTGGGAATTTGGGGCCATGGGCGTTTGGGAGGGTGGGAGGGTACAGGTGCAGTGCCCAGGTAGATTGCATATGAAGAGCTGAGGTAACCTCAAGATGGCCAGATGGACCCAAGTGGACTCTCCCACTGTGGGAGGGGCATCCACGTGGTCTGGACTAACAGAGTATTTTCTCTTTATCCATAGAAAGGCCCCCCTTCTGGGAAAGACCGAGTGAAGAAAGGTGGTTCCTACATGTGCCATAAGGTAAGTCATGTCACTAAATTTTGTTTTGGTGGTTTATGGATCCATTATAGAAAATAGCCCCAAAGTGTCCCGTTCACTTCCGCTTATACATTCCTATCCCCCTGAAACCAGAAAAAATGTAGGAGGGTCGTATCAAGTTTGGTCACAGGCATGGGGAGATGTGGCGGGAGCAGAGGTTGTGAGTGGCCTGTTAACCAAATCCTGTGAGTGGCCTTTGTTGTCCCAGGTGTTGGGTGGGCTTAGTACGTTTTCTCACATGCTAGCCTACAACCGCATCCTTAATATTTGAGACTTCTGTAAATTTCTGGGTGCTCTGGTGACATTCGGGTGAGCATCGTAAGTGGGTGGTGTCTGAGGTATACCAGATTGGAAGCATCCCTCGCAGGTGTAAACGTGTGCTTTGTCAAGTGTCATTCTGTCCTTTTGTATGAGAGCACGTCTTGCTCTTTGGGCTATAATTTCAGAGTCCAAGTTGGCAGTTCTTGGTTCGTCTGACTTTGTGTTTTCATGGGTAAATTTCATGAAACATTTTGAAATTGAATAATGTCTTCTCTCTTTTTTCTTCAAGTCATAGAGTTTCAGCTTCTCTCTCTGTCCCTGTAAGATGGTTATTGCTGTGAAGCTTTGCATGGTAATTACTCAGTGCAGGCTGTTAGAGACTTCAAACTACCTATAATGGCTCTAAATTAAGTTACTAATTTGATAATGGAGACACCAGCAAACTTTGCCCTAAAGTGCTAGCCCTCAAACTTTATTTCACTTTGGAATCACCTGAGATCTATTAGAAAGTACTCATGCCTGCCCCCACCCCCATACTTGTTCCTATCTAATTTGATTTTTCTGGGATGCGACATGGACATCAGGCTTTTTTTAAGCTTTCCAGGCATTGACAATCCTGCTTAAGCCTCCTGAACAGCTGGGATTACAGATGTGCCAACCTTAAAATTCTGTTTTTGATTTTAAATTAAAACATTGCCTCATATGTTCTAATATACTTATTTGTTCATATACATATAACAGTCTTTAGTCCAGATTATTTCTCTTATTGAAGTTGTTACTACAAGTGTATTTCAGTCTTCTTATTGGGAAGCCAACTTTTATGGAAAACAGGTGAATGTCTCTTTATAAAGTAGTGTCTGAAAACCCCAAACCCACCAGTTATTTCTCTGACATTCAGCACTTTTCTTAATCAAGAATCTATTTAAGAGTCTATTACTCTAATAATTGGGAACCAGAGGATTTTCTCAAGAATAAGTAGGGAAGATGGGTATTATAAAACAAGCAAACAAGTGAATATTTTAAACAAGAAAGAACACTAAAATATACCAGTTCCATGCTCTTCTACTGAACTACATCCTCTTCTCCTCCAGTTGACTTTTTAAAATCTTTTCAATTTAATATATGCTTTTATAAAATGTACTTATATATATATATATATATTTTTTTTTTGGTACTGGGGATTGAACTCAGGGGCTCTTTACCACTGAGCCACATCCCCAGCCCTATTTGTATTTTATTTAGAGACAGGGTCTCACTGAGTTGCTTAGCACCTCACCATTGCTGAGGCTGGCTTTGAACTCACAATTCTCCTGTCTCAGCCTCCGGAGCCACTGGGATTACAGGTGTGTGCCACTGCACCTGGCTATAATTGATTTTTGTGTATTCATCTTGTGTTACCCAACCTTGCTAAACTCTTCTATTAGTTCTAGTAGTATTTTTATGGATTCTGTCAGATTTTTCACAAAGGTGATAAATGATTAGTGAATATAGTCAGTTTTCCTTTTGAATCTGGATGCCTATTATAATTTTTTCTCAGCAAATTACATTGTCTAGAATCTCCAGGATAATATTGGGTAGACGTGGTAAAACACATTTATATACATATCTCATTCTTACTTTGGGGAAATAAGTGTTGTTTTTTAAAATAAGTCATGATATTAGCTCTAGTTTTTTTCATGAATGGTCTTTATCAGATTGAGAATGCTTTCTCTGTTACTAGATTTTTTTTTTTGTGAGGTATTTTTTGTTTTAAATCAGCAATGAATGTGAATTTTGCTAGATACTTTTTCTACACCTATTGAGGTGACTAGCTGGTATTTTCATTGTGTTAATATGATGACTTACACTGACCAAGTTTTATTTACTAAATCATACTTACATTCCTGGGATACCTCCCACATGGTCATGATATGTTATTCTTTTTATGTAGTTTGGATTCAGTTTGCTAAAATGTTGATCATTTTTGTATCTAGTTCATGGTTTGTATGGCTCTGTTTTCTTCTGATATCATTGTCTGGTTTTAGTGCAAGGGATTGCTATGTTCATAAAGTAAACTCTTTAATTTTCAGAAAGAGTTTATGTAGAATTAATGTTATTTCTTTTTGAAATGTCTGATGGAATTCCCCAGTGAAGACATTGGGGCCTGCAGTTGTGTATCAGTCCTTTTCATTACTGTAATGAAATACCTGAGGCAGACTAACTTTTTAAAGAAAAGTATTTTATTTTGGCTCATGGTTCTGGAGGTCCAAGGCCAAGGGGTCACATCTGATGATGGCCTTCTTGGTGGCACAGTTCTGAGATGGTGCAGGTCATCAAATGGTAAGAGATGGGGGCCTCTGTGTGGGGTGTATCTGTGTATGCTCTGGTCTCTTTCTCTTTTCTTATAAGACCCCCAAGATTTAATCATAGGGTCTCTACCCTAATGACCTTGACTTATCCTAATCACTCTTAGAGGCCACCTCTAAATACTATAGTGGGGTTAAATTTCCACCCTCTTAATACCTTACATTGGGGATCAGATTTAAACACATGAAGTCTTGAGGGACGCTGAAACCATATCCAAACCATGGCAGGTTTTTACTATAAGTTTAATTTATTTAATAGATGTAGGGTTATATAAGGTGTTTCTACTCAATTAAGTTCTGTTAATTTGTAACTTGCAAGGAATTTGTCTATTTCATTTGAGTTACTGAATTAATTGGCACAATCTCTGCCTTTTCGTTAGGTATTTAGGCCAATTATATTTATTGTGATTATTGATAAGGTTGGATTTAAATGTGCTTTCTTGATATTTTTTATCTCTTTGTCTCATCTGTTTTTTGTTACTTTTTGTCCTTATTTATCTTTTTTGGATTAATTTTTATCATTCTTTGATTTATTTAGCTAGAAGTCTTTGTTTAAAATTAGTGGTAAGTCATTTGTGGTCTATAATCCAGTAGCTAGGAGACTGAGGCAGGAGGATCAGTTGAAAGCCAGTGTCAGCAACTTAGCAAGGCCCTAAGCAACTTAGTGAGACCCTGTCTCAGAATAAAACATAAAAATGCCTGGGGATGTTGCTCAATGTTTAAAGTGCTCCTGGGTTCAATCCCTAGTACCAAAATTAAATTAAATTAAATTAAAACGGTGGATTTAAAGTTTATATTTATATATCTTTAACTTTCTTGGTCTACTTGAAGGATAAGTTTTTATTTAGTCAGGCTCCGAGTGATGGTGAGAGGATATCTCAGAAGAAGAGAATAGAGAGTGACAAAACTGAATGGAATCACAGCATTTTCCAGAGAAAAATGGCAATGCCATGATCTTGCAAGTAAATTGTACATGATGTAGGTCTTTGTGGTTATTTCAGTGAGTTTAGGAAAATAGCATTATTGGCCTTTCCACCAGGTTAGGAGTGACGGCTTTTGCAAAATGATGAAGAAATGAATTATGAAATTATGTCTGGGTTGGAGATCTGCAATGGTTGTTTGCTACGTATGTGACCTTGGCAAATTCTAAGCCTCAGTTTTCATATTTGGAAGAGGTACGTTATAATTGCAGTCACTCTGAGGTTTTTATGAAGAATAAATGGGACAATATATGTAAGTACTTGGTTAAAATTTAGTAAAATTCAGTGCACAGGAAATCAAACATGTGGTTGGAAGTGGGTTGGCAAGGCACAATTGTACTTCTGCAGAGGGGTCTGCTCCCAGAGGGAGACCAGGGAGCAAGCCTGCCTGGGAGGCAGTCCGCCAGCATTTATCCCTAGTAAATTGCAAGGTAATGCCCCTTGCTCCTGAGGAAGAGTTTGGGGGTACAATCTATGCAATCAGCTCATTTTAAAATTGGGGCAGGCATGGAACAGGGCCACAGCTGTGATTAGATACCTGTTAGAGAATTTTTAAAATGGCTCCATTGTGGTCTTATGATTCCCTAATTTAAGATGGCTCCATTCTGACCACATGATTCCCTAACTTATACACGTGAAAGAGCAAATATGCCTTTTTTGCATTACAGGTTTAACTTTGATAGGAAAGAAAATATAAATCTTACAGTCCTAGCTACTTGGGAGGCTGAGATAGGAGAATCTCAAGTTTGAGGCCAGCCTGGGCCATTTAGTGGGACCCTATCTTGAAATAAAAAATAAAAAGGGCTGAGGATTCAGCTCAGTGATAGAGTGCTTGCCTAGCCTGGGCAAGACCTTGGGTTCAGTCTTCAGTCACACACACACACAAACATTAGTCTTCTCTTCTTTATCCTGAATCATCTTCTTCATTTTAAATAAATTGTTTTATCCTTTCTGTTTTGAAGAAGGAACCAAAAACTGAAGTCCTAAATAGTTGGAATCCTAGAAATACTGCTCATGGAATAGCTGAAAAATCTATAAAAGAAAGGAATTCAATAAGAAGGAAGAATAGTATAATTTACTTTTAATATTTCCTTGCTTAGAGCTCTGTGATGGGCTTCTAATCCCAGGTGCTTGAGTAGGGTTCAAGGCCAGCCTGGGCCACATAGTGAGACCTCTGACACAAAAAGCAAAGCAAGATGTGAGAGAGAGAGAGAGAGAGAGAGAGAGAGAGAGAGAGAAGAAAATTATCTTTATCAGAAGATAGCTAACTTTTGATCATGGGCCACAACTGGTTTGCATGACCAAAGTGAATTCTGATGACTTCCATAACTTTAAAAAAAAAATTTTTTTTTTAGTTGTTGATGGGCCTTTATTTAATTTGTTTATTTTTATGTGGTGCTGAGAATCAAACCCAGTGCCTCATACATGCTAGGCAAGCGCTCTACCACTGAGCCACAACCCCAGCCCCATGAGTTCCATAACTCTTTGAAAGTCTGTCTGAAGTACAACTTCCACGAGGAGATGAGGACACAGAAACTGATGTGCCACGGTGTAAGTTAAGAGCAGAGTCGGGATGGGATTCTGTAGGCTGGAATCCTGGATCCATGCTTGTAAGTAGTGTGACCTTAGGGACACTGGTAACATCTGAACCTCACTTTTTCCTCGTGTGTGTAATGCAGATACAAATAATTCCTTCCTCATAGGATTATTGAGAGGGTAATTGAGTGAATATATTTGAAGTTATTAGAACAGTTCTCATAGTAGTTACTCAGGAAATACTAGTTGTGGTTGTTGGTGTTGTGAGGTTGAACCTCTGGGGTCCTCAGACCAATCCACACCATGAGGAAGTGCTCATCCTCCCACCAAGATGGTGAGGGAAGGAGAGGGGCTGGTGTCAGTCTGAGGGGCTGTGGGTGGGGAATCCAGAGACCTGGGTGGTGGGGTGTGGTTCCCTAGAAGGTTTTATTCAATTACCTTAAAAATAACCTTTCCCTCCTAAGAGCAATATTATGGCCCCACTTGACTTCAGAGCCCCAAGGCTGGTAAGTCATTATCATAAAGGGATTGTTCCTGAGTCCAGGGTCACATTCTTAGCACAGATATGGAGATCAATTTCACACAGTAATTAGCTCTTTTGATGAAATGGGGCTGAATTTAGGTCCTTCCTACTACTTCTGTTCTTAATTAAGAGACTGACCCATTTTCCAGCCACCTTTTTAAAAACCTCACACTCTAAGAACCACTTTTGGTGCTAAAAGTAGAGTTAGAAAAAAAAAAAAGTCGTGAGAACATTTATAATCAGGCCATTTACTCTTCTAATCGTCTGCTCTATTAGCTGCTTATTATTGGAGTTGAAGATGAACAGCGTATTAATGAATATTTGCAGAGTCAGTGCATTCATCTGAAATGGAAAGACGGTGGGACTTGACTTCACAGGCAGTGAACCTGGGCTCTCAACAGTGACTTTTGCAGTGAGACAGTTTTTAGGATTAAGTTCTTCACTGTCCTTTTGGTTAATGTCAAGTCTCAGGGCTTGCTATAATCAAACTCTTCCAGTGGTTAATGATTTTAAGCTTTTCTTTGCATAAGCAAAACATTTTTACAGCATAAAAATGAGAAAATAAATAATAAAGATAAAAATGAAAATAATGGAAATCATCCATCTACTTCCTAAAGAAATCTATTAAGAAATCTGTTGCTAGTTTTCTAATCTTGATGGTTTTCTTTTTTGTGTGCATGTATAATGAGAATTGAACCCAGGGCGCTTAGCCACTGAGCCACATCCCCAGCCCTTTTTATTTATATTTTTTCTTTTGAGACAGGTTGTTGCTCAGTTGCCTAGGGCTTTGCTAAGTTGCTGAGGCTGGTCTCGAACTTTCGATTATCCTGCCTCAGCCTTTGTAGCCATGGGATTACAGGTGTGTGGCCACCATGTCCTGCCTATTGATGGTTTACTATCAGATTTTTTTATTTCTAGAAATGAAGGAATCATTTTTCCTTCAAATATAGCCGTGGTGGGAGTCTCTTACCTATCACAGATATCTTCTCTCCCGTGGCTTGGCTGCAGAATCTTTCTCAACACAGTGCTGTGAGTGGGTTCTAACAGTTCATCAGAGTTCTTAAATCTTGGATTTTGTAGCACATGGAAACAGGCCCATTCAACAGAGACCAGAGTCTTGTACCACAGCCCTGGAGATACCCTCAGCTTTCCCACTGATGGAGCAAATAAAACATTCCCATTTCTCAGCACCTAGATATCCACCTTCAGACACCAGCAAGGTGTCCTGTTCCCATAGTCAAACAGAGCTTCTCTAAGGGCCGATGAAGAAAAGCTGGCTGAAGCTTCCCTGTCTCAGCAAGGAGGAGGTGACCCAAGGGGTCAGATAAGACAAGCAAACTGAGTTTGTGAGACTGAGTGTTAGTAAAGTTATAGGACTTTGTTTGCCTAGTGCTTTGCATGATTGTGTAAAGGAAGATGAGGTGTGTTAACAATCCGCGCGTAGCTCCATTTTGTCAATGAGGGAGAGACTCTGCCTGAGGTTAAGTAGCGCAGGGGCCTTGGATTTTGTCCTTGCTGATGAGTAAATCAGCAAAATAGAAGTTCATCCCAGTTCTCATTTCTATCCAGTCCAAACTGCTCTCTCTGCTGAGAGAGTGCAGTGCTACTCTGTCCTGTACTCACCGCATTTCCATCTTGGTACTGTCATGGCTTTTGCCTGGAATCCCCGTTCTCTAACTCTCTGGGTAGCTCAGCTCACACGCCCCGTCTCAGGGGTCTTTCCAGAACTCCCTGGGTCAGCTGCCACCGTCATTCTCAGTCCTCTCTCTCTGTCTCACTTGTGTTTTCTTTTTAAGACTTTTTTAGTTGTAGATGGACCCGATACCTTCATTTATTTTTATGTGGTGCTGAGGATCGAACCCGGTGCCTCCCACGGGCAAGGCTAGCGCTCCCCCACTGGGCTTTCACCCCAGGCCTCCGTTTCCACTTTCTTCAGAGATGACAATTGCCAGAAGCAGTCTTGGGTTTATCAGTTTACCACTCCCTGTTGAAGGTCCCTGATAACAGGTACCTTGTTTGTCTTACTCTGATTATATCCTCATGCCTAAAATAGCATCCAGCATATTAGAAGCTCTCGTATGTTTAATGAATAAATAAAGCATGCTGTGACGTGACCAGCCTATGGTCTTGCTGTTCTTCTTAATTTGCCTGAAACTTTCCATTTTCTTGCTCCTGATGTCATTGTTGATTCCGCTGACTCTTCCTTCCTTCCTCCTTTCTAAATCCTATAAATCAGGGCCACTCACAGTGTGCCCCATCAGCAGCAGCTGGAAGCCTGTTCCAGATGCAGGTTCTCGGGCCCCACACCGAACTTAGGAAGGCGAGCCTCCTGGTGTGTGGCACAGAAGTTGCACTTAAGCAAGCACTCCTGCTGTCCTCGTGTGTGCTGAAGTCAGAGGTCGGTTGCTGCAGTCCTCTATGTCCCACGCAGGTCAGGCACTGCCGTGCACACAGAGTCTCTCCTGACTTCTGCCAAGCCAGCTCCTTCACCCCTGCAGTGAAGCGGCTCCACTCTAGCACGCGTTGTAGCCATTGGACATGTGCTCATTGTTTCCTAACTAGCCTGGCCCTCCAGGAGACAGGACCAGGCCTTGGCTTGGGTCTCATCTCTGGGTGTATACAAAAGGCGATCAGGAAATGCTTGATTGTTTCTTATCATGTGTGGCAACTTGTCTGCCTGCCTGCCTCCCCTGGAACTTGGTCCTTGCCACAGTATGGCTGCTGGCACCCTGGGGTATCTGTGGGAGCTGTGGTGTCAGGGGGGCCCAGTGGCGGAGCCCACATGGAACGAGGTTTCTGCTGTGTCCTCCCATGTGGCCAACCTACACATCTGAGAGCTTCCATGGTCCTGGGGTCAGTGTAGTAACAGATGCCAGTCATTTTTTATCATTTCAAGCACTTTTGAAAATTCATCGTCCTTTTGTCTACTGGAGATAGTAAGTCTTATTCCATCTGACCACAAAGAAAATGAGAAGATTTTTTTGCTATTGTTTTACAGTCTCTAGAACAGAAAGCAAATGTCTTTCTTTTTATGGCGGAAATGCTGCAACAAATTGCAATGTCAACTTTAGAGATAATTTTTATGAAGATGAGAAGCCTTTGACTCTTGTGAGAGAAAAGAGAATAGAGATTTTTTTAAAACTATGCATACCAACCTATTTTCCTGTCTGTAAATCATCTTTTTCACATGAGTTCCATGATTCTTGTGCAGTGTCTCCGGCCAACTCAGAGTATGGGCTCGTGGTGCACAGGATGACTCGTTTATCTTCACTCTATTATGTTGGATCAGAGAACAATCCCAGTTTCATGCCTGGTTATTTTTGGAATCTGGGAGCTTCTGAAGTGTTTGTACCAAGTGATCCATTGTCAATCGCTGAATGCCTACTATGTGCTGTCCTGTGTGTGTGTGTGTGTGTGTGTGCATGCAGGACCTGCGTGTTGGGTGGTGGGAAGGAAGGGGGGTACCCTTCCTTCTAGGGTACAGGATCTTGCTGGGGAGGTAAGCACACCACACTTAGACCTGAGTTAGAATCTATTTCCTTTGTCAAGTGTGTCTTCTTGAGTAATTTGCTTACTGTTTCCAGACTTTGTAATTAAATGAAATAACAGGAAAACACCCAGCACCATCCTGGTGTGTAGTTGGTGGTCAGTGTGTGAGTGTGTGCCTGTATGTACCTGTACCCTACTCTTCTCAATGTACACATAAACAAAGCACACAGGAAACTATACAGCTTTATGAGTTACTAGAATTTCAATTCCATAATTATTTTTTTTAAAGCAGTTTTCCCCCACAGCCTTCCTTGCCTGTGGTGTTCCTAAGCTTGCTAATTTTTGGCAATCTTTGGGCTAGTAAGTGATATCGTAATGTTGTCCTTAATATTTTCTTGATTGCCGCTTATCTTTATTATTATAATGTCAAAATTACCATATATGTACCGCAGGAAATTCAAAGCCCCATTGCTCAAAGGTAGCGACCTCGCACATTGTAGTATGTTCCAAGTCTTCCAGTGGCTCCCCACCTTGGCTTCTGTGATTGTGTAGACGGAGGTCAGACCATATATACTGTTGAGCGTTCTTTTTCATTTAACACTGTATATGAGAATTGCCAGTGTCATTAAATAATTACATAAAAACATGATTTTCAGTGGCTGCTGGCTCTCCTGTCCTACAAGTGTGCCACAAGGTACCAGGGGTTTACAGTTTTCTTCTTTGCTGTTATGAGTAATGCTGACACCAGCCTGTTTGTGTGATGAGTGTCATAAGGTAAATGGCACTGGTGGATGTGGTTACCTTGAGCGGGCTGCGCTTTGCACGGCGTGCCCATCAAGCATTTCCAGGGCGCTTTGTGGGGAAGCTCCATCTGCAGGTGGCGTCGCCTGCCCACAGCTGGTGCTTTTGTGCAGTTCAGAGTCCTGAGCCCCAAGTCGAGGGTCGCAGAAGCACTCACCTCAGTACTTCTCTCTGCGCAGTCCTACTGCTATAGGTACCGCTGTGCCGCCCGGAGCCAGAACACCCCCGACAGCTCTGCCTCCAATCTGGGGTTCCGCTGCGCAGCTGACCGCCTGCCCACCACCGACTGACAGCCAGGAGGAGCCTTCCCAAAAGAAGTCCTTTCTCACCCGCACTCGGCTTCCCTCAGAACTTTGAATGATCTTGTACAAAGAATTCCCACCCGAGGTGGAGGTGGGTGACATGTCTGCCCAATGGCCAAAGGAACCGTCTTGCAAGACCAAATCGCTAGCTTGTGTCAGCACATGCGCTTTATGGTGTGGTGCATCTTGACAGGTCATCGCCGTGTGTTACTTTCAAGAGCCTCTTAAAGAGGAAGGGGAGAGAAGGGGCCTTGCACTGGGCTTCTGGAGGCCTGTGTTATAGGGTTGAGCCCAGGGTCCAACGGTGCTCCTGCCTGGGCCTCAGCTTCCTCACCTCTCGAAGGAGGGATGGACAACATCGTCTCTGAGGTTCTCAGAGTCTGTGAGTGGTGTCCGATCCTGCCATTAGTGCTTAGTGAGAATTTATGACAGATTATTTTTTAGCTATTTTGTTTTCTGAGCGTGAACCTGGGAGTGATACTAATCATGTAAAGTGAGAGTTCTGAGTATTATTTTCAGAAGAGGGTGAGGGGGTGAGTTGTTTATATTCACACTGCACTTTGTTTTTCCAAGGAAATCGGTGTCTTTTACATTGTTATGATGAACCCCACGTGGACCAGCGATGGTATGTTACCGTTCAGCACTCTGAACTGGGAATGTCTGTGGGTGACTCTACTGTGCTTTATCTTTTAATATTAAGTGCCTTTGGCTCAGAGGGGCAGGTATAAGCCCTATTTTCCCCTCCCCGCAAAGCCTCTGGTGAATGTGAAATATGTACTAACTGGGGAAACCTGTTTAACTCTGGGTACAGGAGAAGAGGAAGAAGACCTCGGATTAACCGTATTCAGGGCATTCTGTATTTTGTAACAGAACTTGGAAATCTTGCTGGTTATGGAATATCAGATGCTTGAGTTGTGCACTATGTCAAATAAACTGGTGTCTGCCACATCAGACTTCACTCTCATTGGTTCCTTTTCTCATCCCCTACTTTCTGTTTTCTTTAAAGAATCAACTTTGTGACATTTGTGTGTTTTGTTTGCTAGAAAACTTTCCGCCTGCATATATTTCTTACATCATTATATTTATAGTGAGTGTATTTTAACTTCTTCTCTTGTTAATAAATATATATTGATGTCTGCTCTTGTCCATTAGCTAGTTGTTAGTTTTGGTATATGGCAGTTGATGGCAATTTTTGTTCCAAAAAGCAAGACTGTTCTGCCAGGAATCATACTATGCTCTCGCTTCTTAATGCCTCAGTAGGTCTCTGGTGTGTTTGGCTACATTTGTTGATCAGTCACTTTGTGGATATAAAGTGTTTCTCTGTGAACTTCCAGGAATTGTTGATTAATTCCAGGCAAAAGGAAGAAACAAAGAAACCTTGGTAGGAAGTAGCTAATGTAGGAGTGAAAGTATTTTGTTCTCAAAGTCACCACTATTGTACAGTTTTTGTTTTTACTTGTTACCTCCCACCTGCATGTATTTCTTAACAGCATTATATTTATACTGAGTATATTTTGACTTCTTCTCCTGTTAATTAATGTTTTATAGCATAAACATTTTTGGGTGTTTTTGGACACAGTCTTTAGAATTGCATTTTTAGCAGCAGCATAATATCAGAGAGCATTTAAATAAAATCTTAACAAGCCCTTCATTTAAGAACCACATGTATAGGTTACCAACTGAAGAGCACCCGAGATTACAGCTTTAGTCACTACACAGCTGACTATATAGTGTCACTATATAATGACAGCTGTAGTCACTACACTTTATAACACTGACATATGAGAAGACTAAGATTTTTTTTTTGTCAGTATAATTATTTTGGTTTCAGTGCCATAGAAGTATTCCGGAAAAACCTCATCTTCTGTAAGATCGTACACAAATAGCATGAAGAAAAAATAGGGGTGAAGGCAGACTACTCAGAACTTAAGGAACTTTGTTCATTGTGCCAGAGCACTAGCAAAGTAGTCATTTACTACTACCAGCACCTTAACTAAATCTCCACTGGCATTTGCACCAGTTGTAACTGGTCAGTCCTTTGAGCACTAAACCCTGAACCTCCTCCAGATTCCCCCTCCGAGATGCTTACATCAAAAGGTCAAAATCTCGGGCTGGGGAGATAGCTCAGTCGGTAGAGTGCTTGCCTTGCAAGCACAAGGCCATGGGTTTGATCCCCAGCATGCAAAAAAAAAAAAAAGGTAAAAATCTAGACTGGGGATTTGGCTCAATGGGAGGGCACTTGCCTTGAATGTGTGAGGCTCTGGGTCCCCCGCAACCAAAAAAAAAAAAAAGATCTGACCTGGAATATAGAATTTTTTTTTTTTTTTTGGTACTAGGGAATGAACCCAGGGGCACGTAGCCACTGAGCCACATCCCCAGCCCTTTAAATTTTTTTATTTATGTTTGCTTAAGGCCTCACTGAGTTGCTGGATTACAGGTGTGTACCATCACACCTGCCCAGCGAGTGTAGACTTCTTTAGATGATTTTTTATTGGATGGCAGCGTCTTAGTATCTTTATCTGCCTTTTCATCCCTTCAGAAAGCTTAACCTGATGGAAAGTGTGATAATTCCAGAAGCCACTGAACTATTATGGTGAGGCAAAGATGCAGTGCTTCTAAAGAATTTTTAGTTTTTTTTTTTCTTAAAGTCTTCATATATTGCTAAGGTTTTCTCTTAATTTGCAAGGAAATTTCTCTTAAATTATGCCTGTTTCTTTCAAAATGTGTGTCAGATCACCTGTGATCCAGCACCATGTCCTACTGTTTTCTGTTTCCTAGTTACTACAAGGGTTTGTGTGTGTGTGTGCGTGTGTGTATCTGCTGTGCTGTTCTCGTTGTTTGGTACTGGAAATTGAACCCAGGCATGCTTTACCACTGAGTCACATCCTCAGCTCTTTTTATTTTTTATTTTAGGACAGTCTCACTGAGTTGCTTGGGCCTCACCAAATTTCTGAGTCTGACCTCAAACTTGGAATCCTCCTGCCTCAGCCTTCCCAGTAGCTAAAATTACAGGCATGCCATTGTGCCTGGTTTCTTACTTGCATTAAAGAAACACATGTAAAGTGGGTGTGGTGGCACATGCTCATAATCCCAATGACTCCAGAGGTTGAGGCAGGAGGATCCCACATCTGAGGCCAGCCTGGGCAATTTAGCGAGACCTTGTCTCAACATAAAAAGGATTAGGATGTAGCTTAGTGAGCCCTTGCTCTGGGTTCAATCCCTAGTGCTGCAAAAACAAGAACAAAACAAAACAAAAAACTTGTGGCAGAACAAATCATTTGTTTGAGGGGTGAATTTCATTATTGAAAACTCCAGTAGCTCTCCTGTTAGGCTTGTTTCTGACTCTTGTTTCTCACCACCATTGAAGCATGGAAGGAATTTGAAGCTTGTTCTCCAGTATGTTTTGGTCCTGAGTCCTGGACAATCTTTCCTTATTTTCAGGGTGTTAGTTGAGTGGGGTATAGGCGTATCTTTTTTCTTAGTCTTGTAAACATGATTAGAAGGGGCAGGGGTGGCAGATGATGTGGTGGTAATCAAGAGTGACATTTCCTTCTTGGAAAACATCAAATGGCATAGATGCCTCAAACTGCACGGTTCATTCCAGGGCTTAAAATAGAACACAGATCTATCTCATTATAGACTTTTCCCTCCTCCCTGTCCCCCACCCTTTTTGGACAAAGCATTTCAATTGTCCATATGACCCTTCTGGAAAAATAGAAATGGAAAGTAACATTAAAGTTGATTGGTGGAAGGGTGTGGTAGAACAGGGTATTGCTCATTTCTATTTTCCAGGGTCTATCTTTCTGATAATTCTGTTGTGTACATAATGAAGTAATGAATGACCTTTTTTCCATGAGAATTCCAGAATTAGTCCTCTTTTTAATCACCTTTTCCAAAGGGATCATGTTTTTTTTCCTGAGTTTCCAAGTTGCAAATAAAACTTGTGTGTGTAGTAAATCTGTAGTTGACTGAGCAAAAAGAATATTTTGAAAAAATTACCTTCAGCAGTTTATGGTTCTTTCTGTTCTGTAACTCAGGGATTTTATGCAAGGGGTATATGGGGTTTTGTTTGTTTGTTTGTTTGTTTTTGGTTTTTTTTTTTGTTTTTTTTTTTTGTTTTTTTTTTGGTACTGGGGATTGAACCCAGGGGCTCTTTACCACTGAGCTACATACTCAGTTCTTTTAATTTTTTATTTTGAGACAGGATCTTGCTAAGTTGCGAAGGCTGGCCTTGAACTTGTGATCTACCCACCTCAGCCCCCAAGCTACTGGGATCATAGGCGTAAGCCACCGTGTCTGGCATTGTTTTAGAATTTTAAGTGATGTTGTGCTTGTGATTCTTTCTCTCTGCTTCCTTCAACAGATACTAACTTTACCATTAGCAGTGTGTCTCCTAAGAGAATTGACGTGCAGGCTGGCTCTCAGGAGGTTGAAAGGAGATGCAAAGCCAGGCAAAGAAACGTCACCAGGTGAAGGAGGCTGCGTGGAGATGCTTGATAATGGGACTCTCGGGAGGAGCAGGATATTAAAAACCCATCAAGTCTTCTGAGTTTTTAATGTTGGCAGCCAATTCAGATTTTAAAAAACACTGTGAAAGCCTAATAAATTGCTTCTGCAGCCAGATTCAGCCTGTGGGGTACCAGTTTACAATGTAGGTTATAAAGAGACGATTCATTCCATGGAGCACAAAATCTCATGCGTTTCTATCTGAAGAATTAACAGCCTAAGTAATGTACAAGAACAAAAAAAAGCGTGAGAAAGAGGCAGGGACGTGCCAGGGAGCTCATTTTACTAGAAATGCCTTACAAGACTCCGTTCCTCTGTCCCCAGTGGGTGATCTCAACAGAGCCACTCATGACTCATTTTCATTAATGCCAGCAGTTATTACAAAGTTTGCAGATTCATATCAGAAAACAGCAGAAATGCCAGTTTCTTGATGGGTTCATTTTACTTATGAAAACTTAATTCTCTGTAATACAAACTGCCCCCAAAGCAGGCCTCATTTTTATAGGTTTGCCAGGATCAGTGGTGCTGTTGGTGAAAGCTGGCCTGTGTTGTTTTTCATGCTTAAAACACCATGGAAATGATTAACTCCAGGACCCTCAGATGGCGTCTTGGCAGCTGGCCAGAACTCCTTCCTTCCTGTGACTCCTGTGTAGATCATTAGAACAGGAGTTTAATTAATTTTTTGATTAAGCAAAACCATTATAGACGATATTCAGGTAGAAGGTGAAATGAGAAATGCTATTTTCTGAAACTTGCCCTATTTAGGATTGGAAAGTTCAAGGGATTAGCACCAACGGGTGGAATTTTTCAGCTTCAGATCAGATTCTAATCTGCCCCCAAATGGTCATTGACCTCAAAGTCATCATGGTGAGAAGGCCGGTTGGACCTTTGGAATTAGTCACAGTTGTCAGGCAACAAGGTGCTTCCGTTTCAGAGTAATTGAGGTTGGGATAGGATTGCTCTCCCTGCCCTGGATCTGGGCCATGTTTGACAAGCCCCTTGTTTTCTTTGCCGAGGGAAATGGAAGACTGATCAGAGGGACTCTCTTCCAACATGTCATTCTGGCATCTTAACAGGGTAACTTTAGATGCTCTGATTTAATGCTTAGGGGAAAGTAAAACCAGCTAAGAGGCCATCAGGGGAAAAGAGATAAGACTTTCCTTGCCAGGTGGCACTGATAAAAAGTTCACCTACGCTTCCTTGGTGGGGAAGGCCCCTTATTGATTGTTTTTTCAAAGTGCACAATTTTTCTCTACCCCAGAACTTGCCAAATAAGATTTTACCTTATTTACCTTGAGATGACAAGGGAAGGAGGCCTTTTAATCTCTTTAGTTGCTTTTTTTCTTTTTAACAGGCAGTTTGGCATCTTGTGAAGACAGTCTTGGTGAGGTTGCCTGGGGTCTTGTCTTTATACCACTACCTACTCACTTGGACTGCCTTTGGGGAGGTAATGTTCCACAGAGTAAAATGCAATTAATATTCATATTTACCTTAAATTGTTTAGCACCACACACTTGGGTAAGTGCTTCCTAGGTCCTTGTTCCTATTACGCATGTAATTATTAAAAGCAAGAGGAGCAGGAGCTGACCAGATGGGTCTGGTCAGCTACAGAGATACAGCTGTCAACAGAGAACCAAGTGCACCCAGAGCAAGAAAATACAAAGGCTGCCCTTGAAAATGTGAACTTGACCCCCATTCTAAAAAAAAAAAAAAAAAAAAAAAAGCTGGCGTCCAGACCTCTGAGTTTGGAAATCCCCCTGTGGCCTATCCATCCCATAAAGTTCTTTTTCAAAGGGAAAGCTGGATCTGGTCGCTGCGATATTGTGAAATTCTGAAGCTTGTCCTCTTGACTCTACCTTGGAACGGATGAAAGTGTCATTCGTGGGCATAACAGGGATTAAAAAGGAAGGAAAACAGAAAAGGAGGGCAGTGTGTTGGCCCATGAGATGTCGATCAGCCTGTGAGGTGTTTTCTGCGTGTTTTCAGAGCTGATTGGCATTTCTGTTCCCCAGAGGACTCCTTCAGGTAGTTCTACCTTGTCATTTCAAGTCTCCATTCTCATTTTATCCTTCCCTGAGATTGTTGATCCTGGATCCAGATCCTAACTTCATAAATTACCCAATGCAAACATCAGGATGATGTCTACAGGAGAATCGGGTTTGGCATAGGCGACTCGTTGGAATTGGTGGAGTGGGTTTTTTCTAGCTCAGCAGTTCTTGAAGTGTGGTTTAGGGACTCTGCCCTTTCAGGGGGTCTGTGAGTCAGTGTTATGTTTATAATAATATTTAGATGATGTTAGTTGCCTTGTTCACTCACATTATCTCATGAGTGTACAGTGGGATTTTCCAGAGATTACGTGGTGTGTAGCCTGCTGGCTCCTAGAATAGTTTTGTTTTCATGTTTAAAAAAACTCCCGGTCTTAATTGTTAATATGTTAGATGTCTCTAAATCTAACTCACAACCGTTCTTCAGGGTCCTCAGTCATTTCTAGTAGATCCCCAAATTTGATAGCTGCTGATCTAGGAGCAGAAACAAACAAGGTCTGAAAGGGACTAAGTCTGTTCGAGGAGAAAACGACCAGCCCTTCTCCAGCTCTTCAGAGGATGGTGATGACATGGGGCCCAGTGACCACAGGAGCAAGTTAAGTGAGCTGTTTAGCTGACTTAGACTGCCGCATTTTTCACAGAGACCGTGATAATGGGCCCAGGTTCTCTGAAAGAAAATTCTGTGCGTGGACTACCCTACCTAGTTCTTCAGATGCAATTATTTTGCTATAGGACTCCCAAAAAGCGCTTCACAGAGTATTAGGTAGATGGTATACGATTCCTGGATGGTCACAGCCTGCACGCAAGGTTATATGGTGGTGGGACTCCGCAAGTCACCATCGGTCTGCCCTTCAGTGGTGGCTGTGTTATAAAGGCCAAAAAGGTCAAAGTATTTCTTTCTGAAACAGTTCGCTTTTCCCCGCTGGACTCTGTCTTCATTGTGCTAGAAATTGTGGCTGCTTGACATCTCCAGTGTTTCTTCCAGCCAACAATTTGGGGCATCTCTTAGGTGCCAGGCACTGTGGTGGATGCCTTAGTCCATGATCTAATTTAATCTGAAGCACAGTACCAGGAGGAGGTGGTTATTCTTGGTCTGTATTCCCAGTGTACCTGTAGGAAAGTAAGTAGGACTCCTACGTGTTTGCAAGGTGCCTGGGGTGACAGGGCTGAATGAGGCAGAATCAGGACTCAGACATTTTTGCAATCTTTGTCCTATTGTTTCATCGAATCTGCAGTTTTATTCTGAATTTGGGGTGGGAAGAGGTGGATCAACTAGAGAATTACTAGGGCAAGAGATAGCCTCCAGGAGAAAAAAGGCGAGGAATGAGGAGGTGGAATGGATCAGTGGTTGGAACGTGGGCTCTGGAGCTGGACTGTCTAGGTTTAATTTCTCATCCTACCACTTAGTGGATTGGTGACTTTGGTCATGAGTTGCTAAGCCTATTCTTCAGATTTTGAAAATTAAGTGAAAGTACTTCTAGGAAAGGTGGAGTCGAGGCAGGAGGGTTGACATAGTTCAGGGTAATCTACATGTGAATCTCTGACCTGCTTTAAACCCATTGCAAACTCTCAAGGTTGGTGCTTAGTCCATTGCAGTATCTTAATATGGACATATTGTGTGGCCACACAATTTTGAAAGAAATGTTCTCATCACACCCCCCCACCCCCCCCATGTACACTTCTTCTTTTTTTTTTAAACAAAAGAATCAAGTGACTCTGAAGAAGTGGGTTTGTTTTGGGGGTGGCGTGGAGAAGGCTGAGTACATGGGTCACAGGCCTCCCTGGAAATGACGACGACCCCATCCATGGTCCACTCTCAGCTCATTGTGCCAGGCTCACATCCGAAAGGAGCGAGTGGAGGATGGAGCCCGGCGTGGGCTGCCTCCAGACCCCTCTGCAGAAGTCCGCGGGCGGACGTCCTCATCCTCCTAAGATCGAGTCCCCGGTCTTTGGAGACCATGCTGGAGTCCGTAGTCGCTTCTCCCAGTTCTGCCCACGGGCTCGACCGCAGGCACGGGGTCCTAAGACCGTTCGGGGCCACTTCTGCGGGCACAGCGCTTCTGCTCAGGGACACGCGTGGGGCTGCAGCTCTGCAGGGGCATCACTGAGACCAGCCACGTTCCCAGCGGGAGTCTGTACTTAGGAGCGAAGCCTTTGCTTCAGGAGTATCAGGAGGCTCAAGGCCGATCTTGGGTATTGGCCTGTGGGCTTTCGGCTTCCAACAGGCTTCGTGGGGCCCTCCCTGTGCTGCCATCTCTGGGGACTTTTTTCTGTGAAATGTCAGTTTGGAGTAGTTTCATGTGTACTGTTCCCCCTCTAGTGGCAGGATCGTTTTTTGTTTGTTTGTATTTTTATAGGTTTTGTTCTTTTTTTTTTTTTTTTAATCAATGATTAAAGTTGGAGAATCATTACTTTAGGGGAGCTGTGGATTTGGGAAGGTTGGGAGGAGCAGGTAAGAGATCCCTGGAATGACTTCTCATCTTTTCACTATTTTCTAAACTACTTCAACTGCCTTTATTTATCTCTTTCTTTAGGTACCAGGAATTGAACCCAGGGCTTAACCACTGAGCCACATCAATATAGCATTAATGTGTTATATTAAAGCATATACTTATCTTTTTCTTTAGAGACAGGGTCTCACTGGGTTGTTTAGGTCCTCTCTAAGCTGCTGAGGCTGGCTTTGAACTCAACAATCCTCCTGCCTCAGCCTCCTCAGTCACTGGAATTACAGGCATGCACTACAGTGACTGGCTTCTACGGCCTTTGTGAAGAATTATTCCTAAACATCGTTTCTTTTAGACAAAAGTCTGTGTAATTATGTTTTAATTATCAACAATAAAATGCATAAGAACAGATGTAGGAGTCACTCATTATTTGACTTCTGTTCCTCTCAAACCCATTCAGTAGGTTACTAATATCAATAGTTAGCTCATCTTGCCAGATTTTTTTCTATGCATTTATAAGTGTATATGATACATGTAGATTGATATATAGTGAACACTGATTTTTTGTAAACATATACACATATAGTCACACACAGAAATCATATATAAATAGGTACATTTTGTATATAGTTTTTATAAACAAAATGGAACTGGACTGGGGATGTAGCTCTATGGGAGAGTGCCTGCTTAGCATGTTTGATGCCCTGGGTTCAATTCCTAGCACCCTAAAAAACAAGTCATGTACTATAAATATTATTCACTCACTATTTTGTACACCTTATGAACATACTATATAGGTGCAGCACATATGATTTTTAATTTTTTCCACGGTTTTACTGGTGCATTATAGTTGTATGTAATGATGGGCTTTGTTACGTATTCTTACATGCACATATCACTTGCTAGCACTTGCCCCCCTCCCTCCCTATCTCCTACTTCCTGCTCCCCTTCCTCTATTGTCTCCCTTTGATTTTTATGAGATTTCTCCCTTCTTTTTCTTTTTCTTCTTTAGCTGGTTTAGCTCATTTGAAAATAACTGAATTGGGGTTGAAGCTATAGTTCTTTGCTAGAATGTGTGAGGCACTAGCAAAAAGAAAAAAAAAATCTAGTTAATTTATTTAAGCATTCCGTGATTGATGAATTTTTTGATTATTTACAGTTTTCATTGTTAAAATATGTTCTAAGAAACCTAGTTGTATCTATTTGTTTGTTGGCCAATTTGTGCAAATATTGCTATGGTATATAAACTCCTGGGAGTCTTAACTGCTGTATTAAAGCATATGATTATCTTTTTGTTATTATGGTGCTGGGGATCAAACTCAGCGCCTCACATGTGCTTGGCAAGCAGTGTACCACTGAGCTACACACCCTGCCCCAGTGGATATTTTAAATAGTAACTGATATTACCGCCCTCTGAAAAGATGGTAGGAATTTACATTCCCACACCCAGGGAATCTGCAGCATTATAATAGTTCTTTGTCCTAAAATGAATCTGAAGACAGCCAAGGTAGCTTGGCAGAGGAGATCCTCTTCAGAAACAGTTGTTGGGGGAATGAATGAAATCAAACAGGTCATGTGGCCCAGCGCTGGCACCTCCCTGCTTTCTGTGGCTGACATTCAACCCTAGGCATCAGATCAGTTCAGTCTTGGTTGCGAAAGACAGCAGCCTGCAAAAGTGATTAGGGTTAATGCAATCAGGCTTCATGAGTAAACCGCTTCCACTCTCTTTGCCCACCATCCACAGTGATCTCCTAACTGGCTCAAGTTACTGTTTTGCTGCTCTCCCTGTGGTTCGGTGACTGGAGCCCCTCACAAGGTTCGTAATTCCAACCTTTCCTACATATGGCTTGGTTGGGCTCCCTCTGACCTCATGTGCCCTGGACTGTTGTTGTCTCTCTTTTTTTGAAATCTAGTTTGAAAACCAGGGACCTGATATATCTAGTCTCATCAGCTTCCCCCCCTAACCCTCCCTTCTCCCCACACTCTGATCGTTCTGAGAGCTGGTCCCTGGACCAGGCCTGACTTGTGTTAGAAGTAACTGGGGGAGATTGTTCAAGATGTGCTTTCCTGTGCCCTCCCCCTAGAAAGCTAAGTTCACCTACTAACACGAGGCCTGGGATTATATAGTTTCACATCCCCCTTCTCAGCCCTAAGCTGTGGGGCCTCTTGTTTCTGGGGAGCTTTAGTTGAATCATCTGTAAAATGAGGACTATAGTGAGCTCTCCTGCAGGGGAAGGGAGGGTTAGGAGGAAGGAGGAGAGCAGCTCCTGGTAGACACTGCTGCGTCCATCTTGATGGCCCTATTACTGGAATTTCCTTGTCCTCTGTCTCCTGACTCTCTTCTGAATAACAGGAAACCAGTCGGGAGGAAGGTAAGGCCGAGAAAGACGAGCCAGGCCCCTTGCGTGGGCCTGCTGCAGAGCTGTCATCTGACATTCATGGAGGACTCTTCTCTCTAGAATTCTGTAAATAGGGCCCAGGTCTGAAGCTGGTCAGATGTGATTCAGGAGTGATTTGTACTTTATAGTGCTTTTGACAACGAGGACAGAGGCCTTACCACAGGATCGAACGAAGAACCTTGACAATAGCAGGTAATGTGGTGGGCACTTACTAAATGTGAGCAATGACCTCAGCTTTTGGCATTTGTTGGGACTGACAACCTGAAATCAACCTGCTTGCAGTTTCTTGATCTATACGAGGATCTGCTTGACACATGCTTTCTTGGCTGGAACCTGTGGATTTTGCAATATGAACTTGGAGCTTTGGGACTTTTATGTCCTATAATCCCTATAAGACTCTTATAAGTGGGGTTTGTGAAAAGGGATAAATGATGACTTTCTAACCTGTAATGTTCCCATGAGGGGCATTATTTATAAATGAGTAAACTGAAACTGGGATTGGAGTATTCCTAGTGAATTTTTTCTTAAAGAAATAGTGCAAAGAACACTTATTATATATTTTGTAGCAGTGTCCAGGGAAGAGACAAGGAGTTTAACCAGCCTCAGAAATATGAATATAATGGCAAAAAGACAGAAATATTTAAATAGAAATAAAAAATAATAAAGTGTTTAAAATGGGGAAGGAGGGGCAGGAATTGTGACTCAGTACAGCCCTCGCCTAGCATGAGAGAGGCACTGGGTTCAATCCTAAGCACCACACAAAAATAAATTAAAAAAGGTATTGTGTCCATCTACAACTAAAAAAAAAAAGAGAGAAAAGAAAAATTAAAAAAAATAAAATGGGGAAGGAATCCATTTGATCTTTGGCCAGTGGCAGATGACAAATGAATACTTGTCATAATTTAACCCATTCTTAATGACAGGTGCCCAGGCCTCCCTTGCTTGAGCCTTACAAGTCTCCCAAGATTTTGAATTTTTTTCAAATTCTTTTTTTTTTTTTTTTTTTGTGGTGCTGGAGATCGAACCCAGGGCCTTGTGCATGCAAGGCAAGCACTCTACCGACTGAGCTATCGCCCCAGCCCTTGAATTTTTTTAAAACTAATTTTTATTTGATATAATTATCATGTTCTGAAAACAAAACACTTTTTGTTCATTTGGTAGATTAAAAAATAAAGATGTGTGTGTGTGTGTGTGTGTGTGTGTGTGTTTCATCTGTCTACAAATCTGTTTTTATCAGGACTAGAGAAATACTCCCGACTCCTCGACGTACGTTCGAAGCCTGTTGCTCCATATTCCTTTTCCTTTTTGATTTGTTCCTTGCACATTCCTTTTCAAACACCCAGACATCCTTCCTCTCCGGGCTCATCACCCTAAGCACCTCTGCTTCAGGCAGGCGCACACTTGAATCGACTCGCTGTGTCTACACTTCTGATCAGACTCTCCTTTGTGTCGCCGCTCCTCTTTTCTCCTTTTCATTTTGTCATCGCAGTGGCAGAGCCTGTGGTTGAGGTGCACCAACCTGGCAGGATGCTGGTGCACTTCCTGGCAATCGTGCCAGCCCGTGTTGTTTCTTCTTTTTGGTGCAACCAGCTCAGAAGGGGACATTTCTCTTAAGGAACTTTGAATCAGTTTCTGACAGTCAGATATTCAGAGAGGCATGCCCTGGAGTACGTGCTGGAGCACGGACATCTCCTTCTGCTGGGAACTGCGTGGGGGATGTCAACGTGTGTACAGAGAGAAGAGAAATGAAGCAGTTGCAGATGTCTATCTTTTTTAACTGCACCTCAGCTTTTGAGAAGAAAGCATCAAAGTGGTAAATGCTCCGTGTCTGAGGCCGTCATGTCCTACCAGTCATTTCTCTTCTGTGTTTGAGAAGTGCTCAATTCATCCAGTTACATAAGCAGAGTCTGCAGAGCCTTCTTCAACTCAAATGTTCTCTTACCCCTGAGTGTAGTGCATCTCTTGGTCCTGTCCCTGTGGCCACTTACATACTTACTCTGTTTTTCTCCATCTTTACTGATTAAAGATACTGTTTTAGTCCTTTTCACCACTGTGACCCAGAGACGCGACAGGGACAGGAACAACATAGAGGAGAAGAAGTTTATTTGGGGCTCTCGCTTTCAGAGTTCTCAGCCCATGTAGATGCTGCTCCATAGCTCTGGGCCCAGAGTGAGGCAGAACATCAAGGCAGAGGAAAGCAACTCAGGACATGGCTGCCAGGAGGCAGCTTCACTCACTAGGGACAAAATAGTCACCCCAAAGACAACCCCAGTACTACCTCCAGCTACACCCTGCCTGCTTACAATTACTACCCAGTTAACCCCTATCAATAGACTAATTTCCCGCTCGAGTCATGTCACCTTTAAAAGTTCTTACATTGTCTCACAGGTGAGCTTTTGGGGACACCTCATGCCTAGACCATAACTTACTGCATTACTCTGAACAGCCTCCTAAGGGCTCTACCTGAACCCTGTCTGACAGCTTCCCCCTGCCCCAAAGCAAGCCCTTCTCCTTATGCAGCCATATTTTTAAATGTAAGTACCGTGTCATCCTCGTCCTGCCCAGATTCCATCACTGGCTTCCTGTGTACTCTCCTGAGGAACATAAGCCATAACATGCATTCCCGAAAAGACGCGGCTCACAAAGACTCTGCATACGGATAACACGGCCGAGGCAGCAAGTGGTGAGCACCTTGCGAAGGGGCAGAGGTTAAGTGGCACCGCTGCCTGTGCTTCCCCCGTGCCCAGCAGTGGTGCTCCGGGTGGGGTCTCAGCAGGGCATCCCCTGGACGCTGGCTCGAAGTGCACAGTCCCAGGCACCTCCCATAGCTGCTCAGTCAGAACCTTTAGGAATCTGGAGCCAAGCAGGCTGTGTTTTCTTTAGCAAGCCTGCTGGGAGATTTGGATGGGTGCCAGAATTTAAGAACAGCGGTGTTGAGGATGTTGTGTGCACTACTGCATCCCCTGAAAGATTTCTTCCTCTCATTGCCAAGAGTGCCTTCAGCCCACGTACCCAAACCTCTCTCCAGGGGCAGACCATAGCAGATGACAGGTCGGGACAGGCAAGTGGAGGCCCCACCGGGGCTGCAGTGTGGAGCAACCCTGAAGGGCCATCTCACTTCAGAGCCCCTTGGAGGTCAGCTGGGATGAGAACCCCCCTCAACTTTGTCCAGTCTTCCTCCTTCCATTCCATTCCACAGGGGTTGATCTTAGCAGCATCCCATACTAATCACCTTCCTGTGCTTGTCCTAAGAGTCTGCTTCCTCTGGGGCCTGTTTAGGAACAGGAGAGCTACCCACATGGGCCAGGTTCTAAAAGGAGGAAGGGAGGAGAGACTGGGTAGTAGGAGAGAAGGCAGGCTCCCTTATTTTAGGTATTTCGCAGCCCTGTAAACAAGCCTGGAGATGGAGTTTTAAGACATTCCAGCAATATCCAAAACAACATCAGGATGAGGAAAACAGAATTTTCTGCAAAGAAGGCAAAGGTAAGTACAGCACTAAGTAAAAGTCACACCCTGCAAGGCCCTCAAGGCTAAGTTAAGCCACCAGCTCCTGAAGCTTCCTCCAGAAGGTAACGCCATTGTCAAGGTGAAGGTGAGGGTGAGCTTGGGTTTTCAAGGTGAGCCTCAGAGAAATGAAGGGAAAGAGAGGTGAGGCGCAGAGGTGGGCAGGGACTGTCTGGTCAGGTTTAGAAGTTTGGTTGTCACCATGAGTGACGAGCAGTCATCAGAGACTGAAGAGTCCAGAATGCATTGTAGGGAATGGGTAGAAGGGAGAATGTCACAGCTGGAGGCTGAGATGCTGTGACAAGGAGGAATTGACTGGGGTGTAAAGTAGCCTCTGTTTAATAATTTGACATCCATTACTTGGACTCTCATACCAGCCTCATCAGGAAAGTGGATTCCTTCCCGCCCTCAGAGCCTCGAGGCAAGGAGGGTCTGTGGGAGAAGCACATGCAACATGTGGGAACATTAAAAGTCAAAAGTATTTTTAGGGAAATTCAGCGAGAACATCCTCACAAGGATGAAGACTGTGATGGGCTGACAGATCTGACTCCATGAGAACGTTACAGGCCAGACTCTAAGGGAAATGACTAAACAGACTCCATGTTGCTCTGAGACTCCATGTTATGTAGGAAATAAGCTTCTCCCATGGGAACACCCACCTCTGTGCCCATCCTCAGTTACTTGGTGTGACATGTTTAATAATATACAATGGCAACTCCTGTGTAGTAAAGAATTGCTCTCTTTTGATTACTATTGCTACTAAACAATGTACCATGTGAACAGTGATTGTGTGGATGTTAGTAACCATTCTTTAGTTTGTACTAGGTAAGGGTCATTCTGACCCACTTCCCCCTGTCGATGATCTCATGATGTTAATGTGTAATTTCGAATCATAGCAACAGGCACTTATGATTGATGTGATTTTTGGTATAAGAACCCCTATAACCCTGTGGTTGGGGCTGTTCTCCCAATAGCCATTTTTTTTGGGGCATTGTGTGAGACAGTCAGTCGGCCAGCTGAATAAAGACTCTCAGATTTGGACTTCTCAGTGGTGATCGGTCTGTTCTTAAGTTGCACCCCATAACAAGGACCATACAGGAAGCTTGGGTTTTATGTGACTTGAAGTTGGCAAAAGTAAGGGATCTGTTTAATCATCTTTGCTCATGCCTGGGCATGCAGCTCACCCAATGGTATTCTGATCGTCAACAAAATAATGACCTGATTCATAAGTCCTTATATATTTTCCCATAAAATTTGTTTTTCATGCCTTTCAGTGAAATTATAAGTTGTATTGTTATAAATAAGATTTTCACGTAGTTGTTTGGTTCATGATCATACCAAACAACCATCTTTTTTGAAGCATTGTAGCTCTTTGATAGTTTTTTTTTTTTAATTTAATTTAATAAGAAAACTTTACTCTGCTGAGACAGAGTTGACAACCAACCATTAAAAAAATTTGTTTTTGTACTGAGGCTTGAACCCAGGGACATTTTACCACTGATCTATATCCTTACTCCATTTTGGTTTTTTATTTCAAAACATGGTCTTGCTGAGTTACTTACGGCCTTGCTAAGTTGTTGAGGCTGGCCCTGAACTTCCAGTCCTCTTGCCTCAGCCTCTTGAGTTGCTGTAATTACAGGCTTGTGCCACCATGCCAGGCTGAAAGCATGAATTTTATATATCACGCTCAAATATTTTAACAGGTCATATATGATAAATTATTATTTCGGTTGGGTGTGGTGGTGCATGCCTGTAATTCCAGTGACTGAGGCTGAGACAGGAGGACTGCAAGTTTGAGGTGAGCCTCAGCAACTTAGCAAGACCCTCTCTCAAAATAAAAAGGATAAGGATGTAGTTCAGTGGTAAAGCATCTCTGGGTTTGATCCCCAGTAGAAAAAAAAATTCACACAACAAAAACATTTTAATTTCATCATATAAACTACTATCACTACTGTGATTTTCTCTAGCTCTATACTAAATACTAATACTAAATGTGTAAATATGCAAATATAAAAGTAATATGAATTGTTTAATATTGCAAAATATTTCTCAGCCTCCATGTGCAACTGTGATGAATACCTTGCTGGTTTGAGAATACCTTTGAAATCACAAACAGGAACAGGAAGAAAACTGACATCCTACATGAAAGAAGAATAGACACGGTCATTCAAGTGTCAGTCGTATCAATGTCCAGAGAATGGGTCTGGCAAGTGAACAGACTTACTTATTTTCTTATCAAACCAAGCCCTTCTGCTTTTCCCACTCTGTCTGCAGTCCAAAGCACTGTCCATCTCTGATGGCTATTGGCCCAGTCCACAAATGTCACCCAGCATTAGGCACAGTTGTTTTGTTTTGTGACAAGCAAGTGGAGAAGCATTTTGATGGGGCCTAAAGTGTGTTAGTCCTGAAACGAACATTCAGAGTTACAGACTGCCAGTTTCCAAGTGAAAGGCACCCACGTGGGACACTATCCTCCTCCTCCTTCCCTTCCTCTTCTGCTTCCTCTTCTTAAAGTAACTCCTAAACCCACCCCCCACCACCCCACACCCTAGCAACTGCTGAGCTTCTCTATCAACCGTATTGCCTATTCTGGATATTGCATATGAACACAATCATACTGTATATGATATTGTGTCTGGCATCTTTCATTTAGAAAAATGTTTCCAATTTATGCATGATGTTTTCAATTTCAATGTTTTCAATTTATCCATCATGACATATATCAGCATTCATTCCTTTTTATGGTCACATAGTATTCCCTGCATGGATACCACATTTTGTATATCACATTCATTCATCAATTACTAGTCATTTGGGTGCTGTTCACTTTTTTGCTATTATGAATGATGTTGCTTGAAAATTAATGCACAAGTTTTGTTGTGTTTTATACCAGGTATTAAACCCAGGGGCGCTTAACCACTGAGCCACATCCCCGGTCCTTTTCTGTATTTTATTTAGAGTATTGTTGTTGTAAGGAAGGTAGAAATCTTTGTTTCTCCAGAACTTTGAGATTAAACCTCCATGTCCTTCTGTGGTGTTGACAGGGTTATTTTTGTGTTATTAATATATGAAGTGAGGCCGTTTGAAATTTCGAAACATAACTACAAGGTCTAGAGTACAGCCAACTGTAGCATAAAAATTTTACAACGTGCTTCCTTTGATGCCTTTTAGTTATAACATGGAAGTCACTTTCATGGTTACATTTTTTGTCATTGATGGTGGCTATCAGGGTTTCAGTGGGTATTTTAGTCAGCTTTTTCGCTGCTGTGACCAAAGGACCTGACCAGAACAACTGTAAAGGAGGAAAGGTCATTTGGGGGGCTCACGGATTTAGAGGTTTTAGTCCATAAAGGCCAGCTGTATTCCTCAGGGCTCAAGGTGACGCTGAACATCATGGTGGAAGGGTGTGGTAGAGGGAAGCAGCTCGCATCATGGTGATTAGGAAGCAGAGAGAGACTCTACTCTCCAGGTAAAAATATATACCCCACAGCCGACCCCCAATGAGCCACTTCCTCCAGCCACACCCCACTGCCTCTAGTTCTGACTCAGTTAATCCCATGAGGGATTAATCCAGTGATTAGGTTAAGACTATAAACCAATCATTTCTCCGCCAAACCTTTTTGCATTGTCTCATGTGAGCTTCTGGGGGACACCACATCTAAACCATAACAGTGGGTGATAACTAATCATGCCCTTTCCTTAATGATGTTTAAAAATGAACAAGAAATAAGATGCACGACTCAGACAGAAAAAAATCAGCCTTATTACTGATAAAATCAGTTGGCAAGAACCAACTTTAGGTCCTAAGGCTTAGGTGTGCACTCACAAGGGTTTTCCTGAATCATGATTAGATTTGGTGCAAGTGTACAGTAATAGTAGCTTAAATAAAGGAGAGACTATTTCTCACCCAAAAGTGCAAAGGTATCAGATCATAACCAATAGCATTTTCTACAGTACCAGACAGCCATGCTCTTCTGTTTTTGTTGATTTCTATTTGTGACCCTTTCCTAGGGTCAGTATGGAGTTTAGAATGGCTGCCCTGGCTCCAGCCTTCATGTATACATTCCATCTTACAGGACGAAAGAGAGGGAAGGACACACCACTTTTGCTTCTGTCCCATAAGCTAGAACATAATCACCTAGCCACATCTAACTACGAAGGCAAGTACTCTGGTTAGTCATTACCTAGGAAAAAATGAGGATTCTATTGTAAAAGCGGGGAGGAAGGAGACTGGTGGACAACTTGCAGTCTCTGCCACATTCCTGAGGTAAATGATGCAGCCAGGCAGACAAGCACTGGCCTCCTGCAAGCTGCCTGGCACCAGCAGACGTCCCTCGAGGGGAAGGTGCTGACGGGAAGGCAGAAGTGGGTCCTGCGAGCCAGGCGTGCGGGGGCCCTCTGATGCCCGCGCCCGGCGCGAGGCGGTGGGTGGGAGCTGCCGTCCTAATGGCTGTCTGGCTCTCCTAAGGTGCGGAACAGTGAACTGTCGTAGGGCAGGAAGGCCACGCAGGACCTGGCGCGGCAGTAACAGGGTTTCCGCGGTTTCTCGTCATCTGGCCCTGCCTCGTCTTCACCGTCCACTTGATTAAGAAACCTTCCCGAGTAGTCGTAGGAGAGTTCTTCTCCCGGCAAAATGTCCTTGGCTGCAAAAAGTGCCAACTTGGGCACCATGGAGTCGACTCGGACGGGAATCATCAGGAGGTTGGGCTCACAGGAGTGATTGAGGAACCTTCCCGCGTTCCCCACGTGGGTGGGGTCCACGAAGGTCTCCATCACCGGCCCGGCACCGTGCTCCCGGACCGCGAGGATGTAGTTGGGGTCCCGGGCAGTCTGCGCGCGCGCTCTGCGCCGCGCCTCGGAGGGTCCCAGCACCTCCCCCGCGTACTCGCAGACGAACCTCCCCGCGGGAATGCGCTCCAGGGCGCGCAGCCCCCAGCCCTTCCTCTCCGTCAGGAACACCTGCAGCGGGAACTGCAGGCCGCGCTGCACCACCCGGTTGCCGCAGCGCTCGCCGCAGCCGCACAGGACGTTGCACTCGAAGACCGGCCTGGCGTGCTTGGCGTCCGAGCCCAGAGCTCTGAGGCGCCCGCCGCCATCGTAGTGCTCCCCGCGGCGCAGGCAGGAGCAGGTGCCGGGGACGCAGGGGCCCGCGACGCACGTGCACCCGGGAAAGGTGATTTCAGCGGGGTCCACGTCTGCTCCGGGTCCCAGCACGTGATCCGGGGTGTACTGTAAAGACAGGCGAGAGGATTTGCCATATTTCACAAACACACACACACACACACACACACATGTATATGCACACACAAATATATGCACATCTATAGATATATATGACATACAGCACACACACGTATATGCACACACAAATATATGCACATCTATAGATATATATGATATACAGCACACACGTATATGCACACACAAATATATGCACATCTATAGATATATATGACATACAGCACACACGTATATGCACACACAAATATATGCACATCTATAGATATATATGGTATACATCGGGTACATATTATATATGATATCCTGTAGCTTTTGGCTTGGAGACTTCCTAATTCTAGCCTACATAAAAGTTAGGACAGAACAAAACAAAGCTAACAAAACATAATACACTAAAATACTGCCTGAAAAGCTGTCTCTCCAATTTAAAAGATTTTGATTTTTAGATTTAAATGTGTGTGGTTTTATTTTAGGAATAAGGATAACAATGAGAAAAAGATACTTTCTCTCTTATCAGAAATTGAAAGCTCTGGAACTTATTTTGTTTCCCTTTTAACTTTTTTTCCTAACTCAGGATGTTAGGAAAATCTGGGCTGAATTTCACGTTTGCATGCAGTTCAGTGTTTTGTCTTAGGGTTTGCTCTCTTTATCAGATAATGCATATACATGTTTTTACTGTCATTTACTTCAGGTCCTTTCTGGGGGTCAACTGACAAATCAGTTGCAGACAAAATTTCAAAAAAATGGTATTTTTCACATAGATATTAATAAATTCATTATAAATGGAATATATATATGTAAATTGTTATTATTAAATGAGAAAGGGATAAAAAGGGATAATATGAACTTATTTACTACTTTTGGTACCTGACTTTCAAAACATGTTTATAAAATGTCATGGAAAACCCTAAGGCTAAGATCTGTGTGAATCCCGATCTCTGGTCACCTCCTCCCTGTCATTGTGACACATGTTTTCAAACCCTGAAGACTGAAGTGTCCTTCAGGAGCCTGGCATGTTTATTTATGTATAGAATAATTCTTGCTTATATGGAATTTAACTCATTTATTTATACCTGCCTCCTTCCAAAAAGGACTTAATGAGATTTACAAAGAGGTAAGATAAATGAACTGGTAAGAAGAGTGAGGTATGCTGTGGGCTTGATAAATGTCCCTCAAAGACCCATATCCCCCTAAAGCCTTGATAAATGACCCACAAAGGCTTGGCCCCCAACCTGTGGTGCTACTGGGAGGTGGTGGGACCTTTAAGGGGTTGGCCTCCTGAGGGGAAGTTAAGTCATGTGTGTGTCCTCACATGGTTATTGGAACCCCGGCCTCTTCCTGTCTCTCTTTTGCTTGTCACTCCCACGAGGTGAGTAGCCTCCTCTATGAAGTGCTCCCACCATGATGTTCTGCCTTATTACAGGCCAAAGAGCAATGGAGCCATTGAACCGCACACTGAAACCTCCAAAACTGTGAGCCAAAATAAACCTTTCTTTTTTTAAAGTTCATTATCTCAGGTATTTTGTTACAGTAGCAGAAAGCTGTCTAACACAAAGTGAGTGGGGAAATAAAAACAAGCCAGTTCATCGATCTTAGACATACAATGTGTGGAATAGAAGCAGGCTCTCAGTTCCACCTGAGTGCAGCCACTTCCAGGATGGACGTATGATTAGATGCAAGGCTTGCTCTCTCTGTAAGGGGTAATCTCACTGCCTAGAAACAGCACTGACTTTCTAGTATTGGAACCTGAGAAAAATTCCACCCGTGTCCTTCGGAACCATTCTCTTCCAGGAAGTGGTTTCCCGGGACGAAAGGCCACTGGCCTGCTGTCCCTTGTTGGGTTTGGGCAGTTCTGCAAGGCACCGGCAGCACGGCCTTTCATTTGAGGATAGATTTTAGAGCTCCGGGAGGAATATGTGCACACGGCACATCCTTCATTAGTGGAGTCGGTGCTCCACTGATACTTCGCCTCCCCACCAGGCTTTGACAGGCACTGAAGAGCATGCAGTTCCACCCTGCGGGGGCCCCAGCACACCCAGGCGGCAAAGTGCAGAACCCTATGCTTTAAAAAAAATGCTGCGCCGGGAGCGGGGGAGGATTGACATCTCCGGTGAGATGGGGAGGGTGCTGGTGGGGGTACCTGAGGGGGCGGGGGTGTGGGTGAAAGGCCTGTGTGTGCTTCTAACAGCATTAGCTCAGCAGGGATGCTCTACAGGGATGAAGGCAGGCTTGGAGAAAGATGCCCCGTCAGTCAAATTCAACCAGCGCCAGCCATCTCACCTCTCTCACAGAAGTTACTTCTGGCTTTTTCAAGATTCAGAGTTGAAATGCAAATGGCCACCCAGGCATTGTAAGAGGGACTCTTCCAGCCCGCCTTTGCAGTACTGAGGATTGAACCGAGGGAGCTCCAACACTGACCTACCTCCCCAGCCTTTTATTTTATTTTATTTATTTATTTATTTATTTATTTATTTATTTATTTATTTATTTATTTATTTATTTATTTATTTATTTATTTATTTTTTTTTTTTATTTTTGAGTCAAGCAAGGTCTTGCTGAGTTGCAGAGGCTGATCTTGACTTTCGATCCTCCTGCCTCAGCCTCCTGAGTCACTGGGATTACAGGTGTGCACCACCAGATCTGACAAGAGGTACTTATAAAATGAAGATTTTACCATCTCTTTGTGAAGTTTTCAAGAAGAATTCTTGTAAATTGATTTTTTTAATGTACTACAGAAATCACTGAACTCTAAAATATTTTTTGACATAGACAATACCTTTTAAAATCAAGTCTGACTTATTGCAGTTTTCTAACCAGAAGAACATATTATTTGTTGCTGAAAAATAGTTTCATTTGCTTATTTTTACTTACAAATCCAGAAAAATGAGAGTTTAATTTTTTTTTGAAAAGATATTGTAAAAAACATACTATTAAAACGTTCTAAAATGTGGGGGCTGGGGTTGTAGCTCAGTGGTAGAGCGCTTGCCTAGCATATGTGAGGCACTGGGTTTGATCCTCAGCTCCACATGAAAATAAATGAATAAAAATATTGTGTCCATCTACAACTAAAAACCAATATTTTTAAAAAAGATTCTAAAATGTTATATTTTTAAGGGATGGGGGTATATCTCAGTAGTAGAACACCTATAGCACGTGAGGCTCTGTTCAAAACTCAGTTCGTGAAGAAGGAGTAGGGTGGGGAGGAAAGTGATATATATATATATATATTTTTTTTTTTTTTTTTAATTCTGCAGTTAAATTTGAAGCACAATCTAACATGCTTTAGGGCCTTAGGTTTCAAGCGATAGTTAATTCCAAATGAGTTGCAGGTAACTTCAGAGGGTAAGACAGGCTTCTAGGTACATTTCCTGTTTAAAAAGAAGACATTGTTTTCACAGGTGTGGTCTCAGACCCTGACACAGTGACGGGTGGGAATCATTTCACCTTCCTTTGTCCCCGTCTTCTCCATGATGTGGGCAGCGCAGCATGCATGGCAGCCCTGGGCACGTGTTTCTGCCTACCCAGCCTCCACTCCTTTCCTTTTGATGCCACGGCCCCGACTCTCCCCAGCAGAACCCTCTCTGCTTTGGCCTCTGTGGTTCGGATGAGGGTCCCGTTGGATGGGGCTCTAGACCTGGTTAAACAGAACATGGCTCGTTCTCTGCAACACTGCTCAGTTGATGGGAGGACATGCAACCTGAGTTGGACCCTGCAGCACGATCTTGGGACTCGTGCTGAAACACGTGGAGGAGCAGCATCCTCTTCCCGCTGAGTTGTGGAACCAGAGTGTCTGCCTGGCATCCTTACATCGGCCACATAGACGGACGTACTGCATGGGCAGCAGACCCCAGGAAGGGGAAGCTGGGGAGTCAGAGAGAACGTGGTGGGAGGCGCATCCGATGGACGGTTAGAGGCTTGGATCCAGGCATGCCTACCCACTTCTGGACTTCCCTGTTACGTGAGGCAATTCATTCCCTCTTTCTCTTGAGGCAGTTTGTGTTATGTTTGTTTCTTGCAAACAAACGAGTCCTGACTGATACAGTAGGGTGGAAGTTGAGAATGGTTCTAGGCAATGGCTGGAAAACCGAGTCAAAGATGTCAATGGCCAGAGAGCAAGCAGTGAGGTGTCCAGATGAAAGAAGAAACTGGAGCAGAGTGTGCTGGAGGCCACACAGAAAACAAGTGACTCCCAGGTGCAGCGGTGCATGCCTATAATCCCAGTGGCTCAGGAGGCTGAGGCAGGAGGATCACGTATTTGAGGCCAACCTCAGCAATTTAGCAAGACCCTGTCTCAAAATAAAAGATAAAAAGGGCTGGGGATCCAGCTTGTGGTAAAGCACCTTTAGGTTCAATCCCCAGTTCCAAAAGAAAACAAAAACAAAAACAGAAAAGACAAAGAAAAAGAATACTCATAACTGTGGCTGGGAACAGCTGTGAGAGCTTCTTAGTGCAGAATATGGCCTGTCCTAAAGGAGACACATACAGAGCCAGGCCTGTAAGCATGGTAACTGGGCACATGACCTCAGATCAGCAGTGATGACAGGGATGATACTCACTCTTGGGGCGGTAATCATGAACTAGATAGAAAACACGGTACTCAGTGCTGGGCACTTGTTTTAAAATTTTAGCTTCTCCCAATTCTTCTAGGTATTATTTTTAGAGGTAATATTTATAACATATTTCTGGCAAATTAGCCCCTCTACACAATTCTTGATCTACCTCATAGGCTGCTGTAAAGGAAAATAAAATGAAAGAGTCCATGTAAAGAGCTTACTCTAGTGGTGGGCACATAAGTAGTCCATAAAAAACACACAGGCAGTGTAGGAGGACGGTAAAAGAGAAGGTTCTGGAGTTACACTCTCCAGCTCCAAACAGCCAAAACTGGGTCTGGGAATTACTTTCCTATTACTTATCCATTTGGAGTGTTGAAAAGCCAAGCGCTGACCCAGCCCAGACTTCTTTCATTCATTAACAAATACTGTTTTAATACCTGCCATGGACACGTGCTGGGATGGGGAACCAGCCAGAAAAACACAGAGGAGAACATGAAGAATGGGATTTTTATCATTTCTTGCACTGTTACAACAGAAGCTTCTTTGTGTGCATCCAAGTACTGAATTGCTCAGGCAAGAGGAGGGAACATGCCAAATGGTCAATGCAAAATGATGCCCTGGAAACTGGATCCTGGAAGCGCTGGGTGGAGGTTTCAAGTTTTTGTTTTTGTTTTTATAAAAGAAAATTGAGAATTTTTAAAAAATAATAATTACCCAAGAAGCCCAAATGGAAACAGGAGACAGCGTGTTGAAGAGTAAATCTACTTTGGTACTCTTGCCCACACTTCTCTGAAGCAGATCAGCCTTGATTGACAGCTTGAACTTCGGGTTTGAGTGTTCCTGAGTGCAGGGCTACGCTCCTCTGATCGTACTAAGTGTGAAGTTCTCGTCTTTTACACCAATAGAACAAGCATGGTCATGAGGTCTGGGATGGGCCTGATGATGGGGTGGGTTCTTATCCAGAGTCCTGGGCACAGGGCAGGGGCTGAGGAGCTACTTCCTGATTGCTGGATTGCAGGTCTTGATAACCTTTAACTGGAAGTTTGGCTTTTGGAGTCACATTCTGTATCAAAGCCCCAGAAACTTGAATATGACCCACATGATATCCTGGGCTTAAAACCTGTGCCTCAATTCTGGATCTTAAAAAGTGCTGTGAAAATCTTCTTTCCTTTTTTGGTTGCGCTGAAACCCTAGCTACAAGAATCTTTGTACTTGGCCTCTAGTGTCATAAGTTTGTTTTTGCTCCAAGCAGTTATTAGGAGACTGCCAGCCACATAATTCTCATCAAGGTCCACTTGAGATCTTAAAAACAACGTTTGAAGCTGGTTTCAGAGACCTGAAAAATGACTACATCTGACTCTTAGCTCAAGAAAATCAACTAATTTATTTTCTCCTTGGCTTTCCACACTGATGACATGATGGTATGCTTGTTTCCAACTTGAACATTCGAATGTGCTTTTTGCCTTTTTGCACAGTCCCCAAAGCAAACCAGACACAAAGTTATTTTTACCTTGCGTTTTTCATGCCTTAATTCTTAAGTGTGCATACTTCTGTGAAGAAAGGGTTTGGCAAAAACAAGCTGTTCTGACCTTTTATAAGACTGGTTTTGTGCTCCCTGAATATATGGAAGAAAATTAGCTGAGGTGGGCTGGGATGTAGCTCTGTGGTGGAGTGCTTGCCTAGCATGTGGGAGGCCCTGGGTTCCATCCCTAGAACCACAAGCAAAACCATTGGTTGCACACACTGTAAGGCTTGTCTTTCAAGTGTATCCAGCATGTTTTAGTTTCTGGGTAAGACTCCACTCCTTGGGGAAAGGATCCTATCTTCTTGTACTCTCTATCCAGAGTTGTGCACACATACAGGTAGCTAGAATATGGTCGGAGTGTGTTTCCATCTCTCGATTGTCATTTTTGCCATCAACAGCAGTCTGAGATCGATAACAAGACTTCCCTTTGTCTTTTTCCTCCCCCATTTTAAAAAAATACCTTTATTTTATTTATTTATTTTTATGTGGTGCTGAGGATCGAGCCCAGGGCCTCACATATGCCAGGTAAGCGCTCTGCCACTGAGCCCCGGCCCCAGCCCCTTCCTCCCCCACTTTAAAACAGACAAGTATTTAATTTAATGTGCATTTTGAAAACTGTAACTAGCACATCAAACCCCATAATTTATAGACATTAACGATTATGATGATTCTAGAGACGATACATGAATTAATTCATTCTTGTGTTAATTTCATCCTTAAGATAAACTGAATTATTTTATTTTTTTTAGATGAGGTCTTCCTATGTTGCCCAGATGGTCTTGAACTTGTGATCCTCCTGTCTCAGCCTCCTGAGCTGTTGGGATTATAGGTATAGCACCACCACACTCAGTTCGAAGTGGCACAAATACTTAGTTAAAACTAATAAAAGATCACTCAGTTGTTAACTCTTTGAGGGCTGGAAGAACATTTCTTTGCTCATTGTGTTCTCTGGGCTTCAGCTCACCACCTACATACATTTAGTTCTCAATAAATATTGGAATCTAATTAATGGGATAGAACTGTCATCTATCGTGTTAGATGTCTCTTAAGTAAAAATGCAAAATCCATAAGGGCAACCAAGCCCTTTCTACACCTCTTTGAAACCCTAGGGTGGAAACTGTGATTCTCATCAGCTTATGGGCCTAGCCTAATGGTACCTGGCCCATTATAGACACTCCATTATGGTTATATAAAGAAACACACATCAGTGTTCAGTGTTGCATCCAGCAACATTTGGTCTTCAATAATCTTTCAGGGATTAGTGTTTCACAGGGTGCCAGCCATTTGTATTGTTGTTAACCATATCCTGCCAATACAAATACTGGCAGTTGTATTATTGGCTGTAAACCATTGTTTGAGAGACTAATAACCACTTCTGATATTAATATCCTACTATGCTCTTTGAAAATTGCTACTGAATTTGTCAACTCATTTGAAATTCATGACAACTCTAGGTAGAAGAAAAGACACACAGGGCTCAATTTTAATATTGGATGTGAAAGGGCTATAAATATTTAGATTAGGGGCTGGGTTGTGGCTCAGTGACAGAGAGCTTGCTTAGCATGTGTGAGGCACTGGGTTCCATTCTCAGCACCACATATAAATAAATGAATAAAAATAAAGGCCTATCAACATCTATAAAGAATATTTTAAAAAATTAAATCATTTTCATTTTGCAGATGAAAAAACTAAGGCTCTGAAATAACTAAGATGGCTAAGCTCTGAACCTCACTCTCCCAACAGCACTTCACGTTGACATACTTTTTAAAAAAATTTCTTTGTCATTGTGAATTCCTCAGGCAACTTTTATGCCAAGATCAGAGGGGTGTGAAAGTTAGAGAAAGGTCTTTGAGATAGTAATAGTAGTGAGCATTATTGAGTTCTATCGGCAGACCAGGAATTTTACTGTAATTCTCAAAGTCTTTGGGAACAGAGGTACTATTATTTAAACGGAACACTGGAGGACTTTAATGCTTCACAAAGGTAATTTGTGTTTGCCTAAGACCTCGCAGCATGAGGAAGACCTCGGTCAAGACTCTAGGGGCTGTTTTTAACATTGGGAGAGATCCATTAATAGGCCTTAAGCCTTATGTCACACACGAGGCACCTGAGACCAGAGAGGTACCTGATTTTATTTTCCCCGGATGTGAGAATGCAATCAGTTGCATTCTGAGGACAGGCCTGGACAAAAAGCCAGGTTGTAAAGGATCTTTCCAAGGGACCTTGGGAAGCCTCTAGTTTTTCACATCAGGCAATTGCCAGCCTAGGGACAGAAGAGGACAAAATCCTTGCTAAGATCTTAAAGACAGGTTCATAGAAAAAGACCCAAGCCTGTGCATTTCTGAACTTTTCCCAGGAGCCAATAGCTACGTGGTTGGGTAAGAAAAAAAGTCTGGCTAAATCGCCTGCAGAGTAAGTTTGAGAAATGCCACCAGGTGGGGGCGCTCACGCCTACCTGTCACAACCATCTAGCCCCGCCCCCATGACAGTGCGCCGGGCCCGCCCTCGGGGACGGCCCGCAGATCTCTTGGCCTTCGAGCCCCGCCCCTTCGCTCCATCGGCCGTCTAGCCCCGCCCCTGCCCTCAGCCGTCTTAGCCGCCTAGCCCTGCCCCTATCTGGGAGGGCGCCGGCCCCGCCCTCGGGCACTGCCCTCAGCTCTTAGCCGTCGAGCCCCGCCCCTTCGCTCCGTCCATCAGCCGTCTAGCCCCGCCCCTGCCCTCAGCTCTCCCGGCCGCCTAGCCCCGCCCCTACCTGGAAGGGCGCCGGCCACGCCCCCGGGGGCCAGGCGCTCACGGGCAAGTTCTCCAGGCCGCGCGCTACGTCCAGCTCTTCTGTCAGGGCCTCGGTCTCTTTCTCAGACGCTGCCATCCCGAAAGGCCGCTTTTTCGCCACAACTTTCGCGAGCCTTTAGCGGCCTCACGCGGCGCCACCTGCGCTGACACCCTTGAGCCCCGCGGAGGATGCTGGGAGCTGTGGGCCCCGCGTCCCCGCTGCCTCACGGGAGTTGTGGTTTCCCGCCTCTCCCCTCAGCTTTCCTCCAAGTGCTTGGTCTGGCTCCGCTTGTTCTGAGCCAAGTGCACACCAGCTCAAAACAAAACCGTGTAAGGTACGGACAAGCCGTGGGGAGCACGAAATGGCGTGCTCGGAATTTTCCTGCCAGCGCTGGGGAGGGGCCCTGTCGGGCGTGGACCTGGAGAGGCCGCTGCTGCAGGTGTCCGAGGCTTGGCAGGCGTTTGCTGGAGTGGAGGGAGGGAGAAACGCACGCCTGGGCTTTTGAAGGCCTGGCACTTGCTGGGAAGTTGGATGACGTGAGCTAGTGCTTGTGCCCAGGAGGCAGAATAGCCTTTTGGGGTCCCATGGGGATTTTGTGTTGGTAGAGCCCACTCCCTGATGGAGATGTCAGTTCCCTGAAGCTTCCCCTCCCTCTCCCAGACCTGCGCAAAAAAGGTAGGAAAGGATTCCCAGTCTCCAGATTTCTGAATCCAGTGCAATATCGCAAGCCTTAGCTAATCTCGCGGTTCTGATGTCTTGCTTCTCCTAGGATTTTTTTTTTTTTTTTTTTTTTTTTTTTTTTTGGCACCAGGGATTGAACCCAAGGCCACTTAGCCATTGAGCCATACCCCCAAGCCCCTTTTACAATTTATATTTAGAAACAGGGTCTCACTTGGTTGCTTAGGACCTCGCTCAATTGCTGAGACTCACTTAGAGCCTTCAAGCCGTCTGCCTCAGCCTCCCGAGTTGCTGCACTGTGCCCAGCTTCTCCTAGAAACCTTCCCTGGTAATTCCTGTGGTACCAGCGTCTTGACTGCCATTCAGTCTTGTTGTCCTTTTTTTTAAAATTTTTTTAATTTTTTTTATTTAGAGACAGGATCTCACTGAGTTGCTTAGTGCCTCAGTTTTGCTGAGGCTGGCTTTGAACTCTCCATCCTCCAGCCTCAGCCTCCTGAGCTGCTGGGATTACAGGTGTGTGCCACCATACAGGGCTTACAGTCCTGTTTTTAAATATATATTTTTAGTTGCATATGAACACAATGCCTTTATTTATTTATTTATAAATTTATGTGGTGCTGAGGATTGAGCCCAGTGCCTCACACGTCCTAGGCAAGCACTGTACCACTGAGCTCCAACTGCGGTCCCTCTTGCTGGCCATTTCCTCTTAGTTTTGTCAAAAGACACAATTTATAGCCGGTTCAAAATCTTAATTAGCTTTATTTTTGATCCCAGAACTGGGCAACCCTTCATTCCATCCAACAGAATAAGCATTCTGATGAGCTGAGCAGAAGAGATTTGTTTTTACAGAGAAGGGCTGGAAAAGGGAAATGGTGAACAAAAGCAGATTGGTTATTCAAAGTTACTTTGGATACGACAGAAAAGTAAGCAATTAGTTAAATCAGGTTACTCTGTGTTGTAAAGATTAAGGCAGAGGAAAGTCATTATAGATATTTGGCTGTTATCTCCAATCCCTGTTTTCTCCAGAAGATCAGATAAGCAGCTTAGTTTCAGCTGAGTGACATGCACCTTTAGCTGACTGACTCCATTTTCTTTAATTTTTTATTTTTACTGGCAATTGAACCTAGGGCCTTCTGCACATGCACCCCCAGCCCTTTCTATTTTATTCAGAGACAGGGTCTTGCTAAATTGCCAAGAGTGGTTGCAAACTTGGCATCCTCCTACTTCAGCCCCCAGGGTAGCTGGGATTACAGAGAGAAGTTACTGCCACCGGCTCCATTTTTATTTATAGTTGAGACCCTTGTGGCCCATTGCAGAAGCTTAGTTCAAAACAATGAACTCCTTTAATTTTTATCAACAGTATCCTTTTATTGTTTTCCTGCCTGGCTCTTGAAAAATGTGAATGTCACTCAGGGTTGGTTATTTTCTCACCTTCCCTAAGCTTTAGTAAAAACATCTACTCACATGCCTTCAGAGATAAAGCATCTCAAGGTCAGTCTTCAAACCCAGTATTTTTCCTCCCAGTTATGCATTTCCTCTCAATTAGTGGATTTTCCTGTAGGCTCATCAAGCTCAAAACTACCTGAGTTCTTTCACTTCATACTCCAATTCTCATAGTCCCTGGAACTCCTTAATACGCTCACAGGTGAAGGCCTTTTGAGAGTGGGTGGGGGACAAGAGAATCACTTTGTTTTAACTTAAGCGATTTTGGTTACTCAAAGTTACTTTGGATACAACAGAAAAGTAAGCAATTAGTTTAATCAGGTTACTTTGTGTGTTGTAAAGATTAAAGCAGAGGACAGTCATTGTAGATATTTGACTGTTATTTTGCTAATCTTTGATATTTGATATTTGTCCATGAGTTTGTATCTAAGTGTGTATATGGGCTACTGATTAGAATTCAATGCTAGGCTTACTCAGGGATCTGGTTTTGATATCTTTAGTGTCGGGTAGAGCTGGGGGTAACTCCGTGGTGGAGCCCAGCATATTCAAGGATGTAGGTCTAATCCCTAGCACTGAGACACACAAACAAAAACGCCAAAGACAGTAAAAAGTGAGGCAGAAAGTAAAAGGTGATAAAGCAATCTGAGATCATGATCCTCACTCCTGTTTTTCTCACCCACATCCACTTCAATAGCATAACATTTTTGGTGACTTGATTTTTCCCCAAATCTTTTCTGAGCATTTCAGTTAGTTTTCCTAAAGGAAGGGACTCTTTGAACTCAGTTCATTATTTCCTCAGATAATAATAATAACGGTTATACCTAGCATTAATAGGTTTGGGAGCATACATTAAGATCAGATTTATAGGACTGGGTTTATAAGTGCTTGACTAGCATTTGTGAGGCACTGGGTTCCAGCCTCAGTACCACATTTAAGATAGAAATAAAAGTCATTATGTCCATCTACAACTAAAAAAAAAGATCGGACTTATAAAGGTGGGTGTCTGCGGGTAGGTAATACAGTCTCTTAATTTTGCACTGAAGTTCACATCTGATATAAAAACTTTTTTTTTTGAGAGCAAATGTAAAGGGGAAGATGGGGTGATGATTCTATAAGAAAAGAGCCAAAGTGTGAAGATGAGGATCACAGGATCTGAACTCAGACATGCCTAAGTTCATGTTCAATGACTATCAGTTTCTGATCATGGATAACTTATAGCTTTCGTCTATTGAGTTAATCTGTGCTAACGACTGTTTAAGAACATTATGCATACCAACCCACCTACTTACCTCAGTGTCCTTGAGACAGCCACCATAGAGTCATTTTAGATTCAACTAAGCATTCAGACTAACAGGACTATTATTGGTCACGCTTGGCATTAGGCTGACTCCAAGTTTATAGAGGAGGAGCCACAGCCTACCAGTAGAGAGGCCTCAGATGTCCCTTTTCTGTGAGAAGAGTGCTTGCAGCTGTCCACACAGTAGATCACAGAGCTACCTGGGAGCTTTCTTCTTTGTTCTTTTAGCAGGTGGCCCAGTTGCAAGGAGAAAAGATCCTCCTTAATGGGATCTGAGCATGAGGGCACCCTGAATGAGCCTGACCCTGTCGGAGGCACAGGTTTCAGATGTCACCTCGTAAATATTTCATCAGATAGAGTTGTGCAATTGCTTTCCCTTGACAGGGGAGATGCTCACTGACACAATACAGTTTTCTGCTTTAGAGTCATAGAAAGGCTGTGGTCAAGGGTTATGGAACTTCAGAAGTGGTAAAGATTCTAACTTGGGAGACCATGAAAGCTTCACGGGCAAGAGGCAATTTGCCATAGGCTTGAAGACTGGATAGGGTTTGGGTCAACTAGAAAAGGACATTCCTGCTGGAAAGAGCAGCAGGAGAAAAGGAACGAAGAGAAAAGTGGGTATAGGAAAGAGTAACTTCTGACTGACTGAAGATACTGCTCGTTTCATTTTTCAGGAATTATGAACCATAAGGGAATTTTGCAAACATTCAAAGAACGTGCTGTTGTTTCATTTTAGGAAAAACTTCTGAGCTCTGATTATATGCACAACGCTGTTTACCAGTTTGGGGACCACACACATGAAGAAGATGTGGGGCAGTAGGAACACTTGTAATCTCACAAACAAATGACTACCTATGTACATAAAGTACTAAGGGCAGTACAAACGTTAGAGAAAGCTCTGTCATGCATAACTAGTTAGAGCAAATAAAAATAAAATAAAAGGAATCATAGGAACTGCGAGAGAAAAAACCTCACTCTGGTATTGTAGAGCATTATGCCACTTTTGTTTTTTGCCTCTTTCTTGGTAGTACTGTCTACTGTTTGGAAAAATGTCTGGAAGGATCCATTTTATTTTTCTGTGAAGCTGTCAGTGATGGTGCTGCCAAAATGAGATATTCAGTGCATGTTGGTCCTTCAGTTTAATTTGTTTTTATCTTGCTGGCAAAGGATCCACACACATTTTATAGTGTGAGATTAAAATAACGAAAGGCTGTTTGCAGGCTGATATAACCCACCTTCAGAATGCCAAGCAGTCTGTCTTTCATTGTTTCCAAGTCTAAAAACCTACCTTGTTTTCTGTGGACACCTGCTCATTACTGACCAGGGGCCTTGATCTTCAGAATCTGTTCTGAAAACTATCAGAACTAGATGGTGAAAAACGTGTATCCCTCTACATTAATCAGTTGCCCAAATTGACTACTGTAAATAGGCCTCGGACTTGAATATTATATTGGCTATTCGAATGGCTTTTGGCTTTTCACTAATCTGGTCAATAATAGAGAAAAAAATTTAAAGAAGAAGAAAGCAATGCAATAGAGTAAAACTAACATTCTATAGGTTGAATTATCTTTGGCTAGATTGTGGGATGTGACTATATGACTGGTTATTATTTTTTTCAACAAAAATGATCTATGAGATGTTTTAGCCATTGCTCTTGGGGGGCAGGCAGGGGCAGGCTTTTGTGTTCTGCATGACTTTATTCTGAAGTCATTCTTTCATCAAAATTTCATAAGCATTATCTGAAGTTAATCTTCTGGGATATGCTCCGTCACTAGTAATAAAAGGACTAAAGTTAGCAGGACGTATATGTCTGTTAGTGTCAATGGCTGCATGAATAGCATAGTTTGGAATATCTTGGCTTTCCAATAGGAACTAGCACAACTAGATATTAAGTAGGCACAGATAGGCACTGGATCCCCTTATCAAGTAAAATTGTGTAAATGAAATAATTTGGAATGGAACAATGCATAATAGTTGACCTTTGGGGAATTTCTCTCCAACTTTGTGCTTATTTCCCTGTGAGAACATGCAAGTCCAATCCATCAGTGTGTTACCTGGTGGTCATGTTTATATTACATGATTAACCCCTAACCCCTGGCTCATGATTTTGGCCTCTTGGTGACTCTTTTTATGAGGTGAGCCCAAAAAAGAGATAAGACTGTAATTTGGTAGCTGAGAGGTAGCTTTATTTGGTATATGTATGGAGAAGTAGATGAAAGTTCTTTTTTCTAGAGAAAAATTAATCAGGTAAGTAACAAGGAAAGAAAAGATTTAGTCCCTGGCAGCTGTCTCTTTCAGATTCCAGTCCCTTTTTTTTCTTTAATTAATTAATTATTTATTTATTTTTTACAGACTGCATTTTGATTCATTGTACACAAATGGGGTACGTCATTTTGTTTCTATGATTGCACATGATGTAGATTCATACCATTCGTGTAATCATACATGTACGGGTAATGATGTCTGTCTCAGTCCACGATTTATCATACCCCCCTCATTTCCTTCTGCATAAGCTAAAGTTCCTCCATTCTTCTCTCATTCCCCACCCCTCAACTCCTTTTATATATCATCATGCACTTATCAGGGAAAACATTTAGCCTTTGGTTTTTTGGGATTGACTTATTTCACTTAGCATGATATTCTCCATCTCCATTCATTTACCTGCAAATGCCATAATATTATTCTTTATGGCTGAATAATATTACATTGTGTTTCTTTATCCATTCATCTGTTGAAGGGCATCTAGGTTGGTTCCACAATCTAGCTATTGTGTATTGAACTGCTATAAACATTGATGTGACTGCATCACTGTAGTATGCTGACTTTAAGTCCTTTGGGTATAAACCGAGAAGTGGGATAACTGGGTCAAAAGGTGGGTCCATTCCAAGTTTTCTGAGGATTCTCCACACTGCTTTCCAGAGTGGCTGCACCAATTTGCAACTCCACTAGCAATGTAAAAGTGTGCCTTTTTCCCCACATCCATACCAACATCTATTATTGCTTGTGTTCTTGATAATAGCCATTCTAATTGGAATAAGATGAAATCTTTGAGTTGATTTAATTTGCATTTCTCTAATTACTAGAGCTGTTGAACGCTTTTTCATGTATTTGTTAATCGCCTGTGTGTCTTCTTCTGTAAAGTGTCTGTCCAATTCTTTGGCCCATTTATAGATTGGGTTCTTTGTATTTTTGGCATAAAATTTTGTTAGTTCTTTATAAATTTTGGAGATAAGTGCTCTATCTGAAGTGCGTGTGGAAAAGATTTTCTCCTACTCTGTAGGCTCTCTTTTCACATTATTGATTGTATCCTTTGCTGAGAAAAAGCTTTTTGGTTTGAGTTCATCCCATTTATTGATTCTTGCTCTAATTTCTTGTGCTTTGGGAGTCTTGTTAAGGAAGTCTGATCCTAAGCCAACATGATGAAGATTCAGACCTACTTTGGTCTTCTCTTTGGTCAGGGTCTCTAGTCTAATTCCTAAGTCCTTGATCCACTTTGAGTTGAGTTTTGTGCAGGGTGAGAGATAGGGGTTTAATTTTATTTTACTGCATATGGATTTCCAGTTTTGCCAGCACAATTTGTTGAAGAGGCTCTCTTTCTCCATTGTATATTTTTGGCTCCTTTCCAGTCCTTTTTTGATTCACACACTGTATTTGTTTTCTTTTTTTATTGGTCCTTTTTAGTTGTATGACATTAAAATCAATTTTGATATAATTATATAAGCATAAAATATATTTTATTCTAGTTAGGACCCCGTTCTTGTGGATGTACATGATGGTGGGATTCATTGTGATGTTTTCATATGTGCACATAGGAAAATTATGTCAGATCAACAGACAGATTCAACTGTCTTTCTTTTTCTATTCCTCTTCCCTTTCTTCCATTTCCCATTGTGTAATCTACTGAACTTCTTTTCTTCCCCTCACCCCACCTGATTGTGTGTTGGCTTCCACCCATCATAGAAAACATTGGACTTTGGCTTTCTGGGACTGGTTTATTTCACTTAACATGATAGTCTCCAGTTCCATCCATTTACTGGTAAATGTCATGAAGTCATTCTTCTTTATGGATGAGTTATATTCCATTGTGTATATGTACCACATTTTCTTTATCCATTCATCTGCCAACGGGTACCTTGGTTGGTTCCATAGTTTAGCAATTGTGAATTGAGCTGCTGTAAACATTGGTGTGGCTGTGTCACTGTAGTACGCTGTCTCGGTATAAACCAAGGAGTGGGATAGGTGGGTCAAATGGTGGTTCCATTCCAAGTTTTCTGAGGAATCTCCACACTGCTTTCCAGAGTGGTTGCACCAATTAGCAGCCCCACCAGCCATGTATGAGTGTGCCCTTTTCCCCCACATCCTCGCCAACATTCACAGTTACTTGTATTCTTGATAATTGCCATTCTGACTGGAGTGAGATGGCATCTCAGTGCAGTTTTAATTTGCATTTCTCTAATTGCTAGAGATGCTGAACATTTTTTCATGTATTTGTTGGCCATTTGTATTTCTTCTTCTTTGAAGAGTCTGTTCAGCACACTGGCAGTTCCTTTTTTAAAAACATTTTTTAGTTGTAGGTGGACACCTTTATTTACTTATTTTTATGTGGTGCTGAGGAGGGACTCCAGTGCCTCACATGTACCAGGTCAGTGCTGCACTGCTGGGCCGTATCCTCAGCCCATGGCATTCTTATGACAAAATTCTCCTTTAAGTCGAGGTGAAATCAGAATGATTTCTGTTACTTTAGTTAAAGAATTTTGACCAGTGAAGGTGTGGTACGCATTCATGATGACATTTTTACCATTATTATTATTATTGAAGAGCATGGTCTAGATAATTAGCTTTTATGCTCTATAGGGAAGTTAGTTATGTCTACAAATTTGTGTTCATTGTAAGCTATGCTTTCTAAAAAATCACTTTGCCTCTCTCATGTGTTTTCATTAAAGAATGCCTCCCCCAAATAATATGGAAAGAAATTTACATCAGAAAGTAGTAAAAACTGTGAAGTTCGTATCTAATGGAAGGGAAAATAATACAGTAATGATAGTTAATAGTTACATTGCACATAATTTGTGCCCAGTATTGTTGAAAAATAGTGAAAGTGTAAAGTAAATTGGACAGAAAATAATGTCTTTTTTAGTAGCTGAAATTTTTTGTCAAAGTGTAGGGCGTATGGATCATTTAACCAAAAGAAAAAAATATGGCAAGTGATTAAAATAACTTGAGAGTTGCGTCTTACAAAATTATGATCCTCTGTTATTGATGCTTTCCAAAAGGTAGTACTTTATGTTTTTGTGTTGAGGCTGCTAGTAAATATGCTTTCAGAAGAATAAAAAAACTCTTTCATCTTGTCCAGTGTTTTTATCTTGCATTATGGTTTTATGAAATCCATAACTTTCCCTGTTGATATGGCAACAAAAAACATAAAGATGAAATCATGGTCAGAATATTGTTTGTGTGAGTACATTAGCTGTCATATCCGGGGTTGATGGTTATTGAATATTCCATAATGGTATGCTGTCAAGGGGAGATGGTTTGATAATTGGTGAAGGGGTGAAAGAGGGGAATTGTGTATTTATTTAACCTCAAATGCCATCAGCAAGGAATTAATTTCACTCGTGAGAAACATATGAACAAGTTTATATTCAGATGTGAAGTCTCTGAGAATGGACCTGCCCTGTTTGTAACTCAACCTTGGAAAGCACAGCTTGGAGTTATTTTCACATATTTTCATTTTCATTTCACCTTCTAGATAGTAAGTTTTTCATACTGCCTGGACATTTTCACTTATAAACAGAACTTGTGAATTTTTTAAATTGGATCTTCCAATTTTTAATTTTTTTTTTTTTTGTGGTGCTGGGGATTGAACCCAGGGCCTTGGGCATGTGAGACAAGCACTCTACCAACTGAACTAAATCCCCAGACCCAATTTTCAATTTTTAAATTGGATCTTCCTTCTCATCTATAATAAGACACCAAGTCAGCTTCATCTACATGTAGTTTTTTTGTTTTTTATTTGTTTGTTTTTTGTTTTTTGAATCCAGGGATTGAACCCCCCGGCTCTAACCACTGAGGCACAACCCCAGCCCTTTTTATGTTTTATTTAGAGATAAGGTCTTGCTGAGTTGCTTAGGGCCTTGCTAAATTGTTGAGACTGGCTTTGAACTTGCAGTCCACCTGCTTCAACCTCTGGAGCCACTGGGATTATAGGCGTGTGCCACTGCACCCAACTTACGTGTGGTTTTGAAAGCAAAGACGTGTATTTTTTACACTTTATTTTTTAGTCATGTTACAGAGAAATTCAACCAAACATCTAATCTACAAGTGCCTATACATTTATTTCAGAAGATACCTCCAAATATCACCTGAGAGTATAATCCTTCTTGTAATTCAAGAATCTCTTAACTTTTAGACCCCAGTATCTTTAGCGTTCGGGTAGCTTTCCAAGTACAGTTTTGGCATTTGGAACCGTAAAGGGAGACAAACAGCACATCCCGCCCCTGTTGAGCAGAGAGGCAATAAGCACAATGAGGAGATAATAGAGTGAGGGAAGGTTTATTGCTTTGCAGCCAGATAGCTCCCAAAGTAGCTGTCTTCCTCAACACAGGTGGTAAGGGGATTTTATCAGGGAAATGTATGCATATTCATATTAGAGAGACTCCTGTCACAGGTAGAGGTGGGCGCATGCCTGGGCACGCTCAGTTCCAGACTGTACTTCTTAATGCATCCCATGTTCAAAAATGGCAGACAGAATAACTCCTGGGTGGAGAATTCAGCATTATAATGAGCTTAGGATGAGCAGGATTCACTCTAGGTCACCTACAAGAATGCCTTGGAGTGCCTCCGTGATTTAGCTGGTTCCTTGTGGTTAACTCTGGATGGCCTGATCTGAAACACAAAAATAACTAGTATTATTAATAGTCGTTGAAAGGGTGGCTGCCATGCCCCCCACCAGGCACAGGAGTTTGCGGCTAACTGTTCCTGCCTAGCAGCTAACACAAGGTGAAAGGAAATGAAACCAACCAACCAAACTAACAACCAATAGGAAACAAATGCAAAGCATTTTGCTCAAGTGTCCAAGACTAAGTTGGTGAAAATATTTCTGGAAAAATGATTTCTTTTTAGATATTTCAAGCAGGAAAAAGTTGGAGTACACCAAACCAGGAAAACAATTGGTATAATAAGAATTCTGTGACGAAAAGGCCCTTTTGTTTTTCAGTATCTTAGTAATTGTTAATGTGTTTAAGTCAACATCACTGCTGTAAGTAGGTGGATCTTTACATATGAAGACTCTTTTTTTTTTTTTTTTTCTCTCTCTCTCTCCTTAGACCCACAGTCCAATAAAGCACATAGGCAGTTCCATGGGATTGACAGGCAGTCTTTTTACCTCATTGCATGAGATCTTCAGTGTCTGACTACAGGGTCTGAAATCCCCATTGTTAGAACTTTCACCATTTGAGGTAAGTACTGCTTTTTCCATCCTATGTTCTTTTAGAACTCCGGTATTCTTGGGAGTTTAAAAAAAATGATAAACACACTTATATTTTATCATTGCTTTCCTTTTGACAAAGTAACACCTGGTACACTGTAAGACTTTAGAGAAACTGGTGAGATGGAAAAAAATGACCATCACATCAAATGAATTCTTATTGAGCACTTGCCTCATTTTCTAGCTCTATCCTCAAATTTCTCTGAGGATAAAATTGTTTTGTATCCGCACTGTTCAATATAATAGCCACCATCCACGCTGAGTATTGAATACTTAAAATAGGGCTAGTATAACAGAGAACTCAATTTTAATTAAGTTAAATTTAATTTAAATAGCCACATGTAGCTAGTAGCTGCTGTATTGGACAGCACAGTTCTAGACACTATACAAACACTACGTATATTTAAAATTAAATCCTCGTGACAATTTCATCAAGTCTTATCACCACATGGCACTATATCTGGGGACTGAAACGCAGGTAAATTAACTAATTTTTAAAAAATCTTCCACATGCGTGAGTGGAAGGGTGAGGTTTGGGCCCAGATCTGAAACTCTGGCTTTCTCAAGATAAAGTTGCTCACTGTTTGTGCTGCTAAGCCACAGCCATATTCAGAGGCTGCCTTTCTTTTGGCTGCTGTGGAGGAGGTAAGGGATTAGAAAACATAAAATTAAAAAATACATGCGATTTTTTAAATCTTATTTGAAAGTACAGTAATTTACATAGTGAAAGGCATTATGTAGCTTGAGTGATGCTTTTCCTAAGGTCTGTGCCCTTGGGCTTCGAAAATACAATCAGGTTCATCTGCCTCAAAGGAAACATCGATCTCACTCCTTAATATTCCAGTTTTGGAGTCTGATGACAAGGAACAGTGCATTAAGCTACTGAGGTTTCTGCCTTGTGACATTCAGCTGTTATTGCTATAATTTAACTAATTGCAAGCTACCTGGGAGAGGGGGCTGAATGGTGTAAATCTACTCAATGTATGATTATGTCTCTCTTGGTAGTAGTAAAAATGCTGAGAAAATCACCAATTTATGAATGGCCATAGCAGTGATTTCTAGTTCTGTTCTCTTCATCGTTTTGTCCTTTTTAATAAGTAAATGGAGATAATACTGCTCTATGACTGTTTCACTCAGCCAAAATTGGTGGCTCTTTGAACTCCAGAACCTTTCGGCCTTAGCATAGAAGGTCAGGAGTTTATGGTGAAGTGAACTTTATTTGCAGAGGGATTTTTCAGTGTGGTCACAATTTTAACTCTTCCACTTTCAGTTATATGCTGTAGCTCTAGTGGCTCATAAATGATTGGTCACATCATTCAGCACTGAATTCTGTCCCCTAATTCTGATTCTGGCTTTAATCTCCTCAGTTGGAAACTCTGACTTTTCATTAACTGTAAATTTTAATTTGCAATGATTTTTTTTAAACCAAATATTTTCAAACATATTTGCTTTAGTGAAGTTTCAGCTCTGGAGGATTAAATTTCATGTTTTGGAATTTACCTATGAGCTCAGTTTTGGAGAATATTGAATATAATTTGCCTTTTATACAGCCTGGAAATTACAGGGTTGCTGACACAGGAAACCAGTTCTCACTGTAGATGAAATATGTGAGTTTTTCTTTATCTCTTTGTCAATGAGGGAAAATTTTCCCCTGAAGAAGGTTTTTTTTTTTTTTTTTTTTTTTTTTTGTTGTTGTTGGTAAGTTAAACAAGAAGTTCAGATTGTGCTTTCTAAACCCTTGATTTTATAGGTATTTGTTGCTGGGCTTTTACCTTAATCAAACCTGGCAGTACCTGTTCAGGTGAGACAGCCAATTTTACCTTTGCTCTGGCACTGAATCCAGCCATCTGCTCTAGGTTTGGTTTTCAGACACAAAAGGGAAAGTACAAAGTATAGCCAACTTGGTGGTGACAGTGGGTGGGGAATGGAATCGTTGTGATTGACAGGGTCCTTTGGGGCAGACCAAGAGATGAATCAAATACCATGTGATCTAATCTTCTAGATGCCTGTGTTTAGTTGGAATTTTAATTTCTGACTCAACCATCTTATTTCTGCTGCTTGGGTGAAGACTCTCTGACGCTTTGCATCATTTACATACTCTGGGGTCAGGCACTCTGTCAATTGGCACTGAAGTAGATATTTCACCAAACAAAACGTGTAACATTTGATCAGTGTCTTGATGACATGCTCTTCGTTTCAATCTATGTGTTTTTTTTTTTTTTAAATGAGAAATAACTGTGGATAGCATTTGTACCAATACACTTCTCTAACAATTAATAATAATTCAGAAATTTTATTTTAGAGGAATATAGTTATGTTTGAACGATTATAATTTTATTCTAAGCTATCTGCAGTAAGTCATATTCCAGGCCTATTTTTGCAACCAATGAGTTGTTTTACTTTTCAGTTTTGTATTTAGGCAAGTAAATGAATCTACTGGAAGGTCCTTAAACATAGTTAGCTATCGGAAGCAATCTTGTAGCTAAAGAAATTACCATGTTATGAGTGGGTGAGGTAGGTGAGGAGAGGTGAGAGGGCAAGGGAGAAAGCCCTCAGAGGAGGTGCAGGAGACCTATGGTAGAAATGGAACATAGAAACACTTCTAATCCAGATGAGAAACAAGGAGACAGCATGCATTTGGGAATGTGGCTTATACAACCTTACAAGACAAGGATATTTCTTGTTTGCCTTTTTTGGAACTCAAGCAATTCAGTTTTCAACTCTGCACTTGGAAACTTAATTTGCCTTTCCCTAAAGGTCAATACAAAGAACCCATTTTCTGCCAAGGACCAAGAGAGCATGGAATCAATGAAAAAGTGGTAAAAAGCTACTTTATTTTCTTCCCTTGGAGAAATATAAAATGCTTACTCACTAAATATGAAACCAAGTTATCTATTATTCACTGTAAACCTTTTATGGAGCAAAATGAGGCATAAATTATTTATTTTGCATTATGAACTAAAGTGGTAAAAAAAGGAAAAAGGAAGCCACTTTAGAGTGAATCAGAATGGGAGAGAAATGCAGAAGGTTATCCGGAGCTAGAGAGAGATGAAGGGAGGGAGGAAGCAGGGCTGGGGGAGAGAACCAGAGAGCAGGAGCCAGGAGTCCATAGGATGGGAGGACAGGGAAGAGCAAAACGTCTGAATTATTTCTAAGTCAAGAGCTTACATCCCCCGCAATGGTCCAGCCTGTTGTTAATATGAAACTACCGTCAGTGTAAACACTTCTTAAAATTCCCCTTTGAAATTCCTGATTTTATTTATACTTAGTAATTGAGCATTTGCGATGTACTACTTACAAAGCCCCATGCTAGGCTTATGGGGATTATTTTTATTACACTTACTGGGCACAAGCTATGTGCTAGCCACTAGACAAAGCCGTTTATGTGGACCGTTTAATCTTCACAACAATCCTGTGAGGTACGCAATATCACCTCCTCTCCCTACTCTGTGTGACGTGTAGAAAAAGTGAGTTGTGGAGAAGTTAAAGTTGATAAGACAAATTTTTAGTGTTCTGATTGGCAGTATTCTCTGATTTCCACTGTGTAAATCCACCTGGCTGATTTCAATCCACCAATGGTTTAACAACAGACTTGCAAAGTTTTCTGAATATTAAAACATTAGCATTGCACTAGTGTCAGTAGGTATGGCTGGAGTGCCTTCAGCATACTTCTGAAGGTGGTTGTCCACACGCTCTCAAAATACGGAGAATCTCGTCGAGGATATAAGACTATATAATAAGAACTAGAAAATAAGAGGACCCAGATAAAGGGGCATGGATGTTTAGAGCAGTTTCTTTTCGTCATTCCTTGGTCATTGTCATTCCCTGTGAGAGAAGGTTCTGTGATGGGGCTGTTTTAAAGTGGTTTGAGGAAGGGGTACGATTTGGAGATGAGGAAGTGGGGACAGGCCAGCTGGAGGGTGGTGGGGAAAACATGAACAACCCCCCTCAGTGTCCCTCTTATTCTTAAAATATGCCTTGGCTCTGTGCGGCAATACCCTGCTCAACCACAAGGTGGCGGAACAACTCCATTTTTTTCTCTATTTAACTACAAATGATAAAATACCCATTTTACGTGAACTGGACAAGACAGTTTTTCCTTGTGGAAAAAAGGGGAAAGAGTTCAAAAAAATGCTTGTAGAAATTGTGATGAGCAATTTCAGAGAAATAATTTCTTTTGCTATGATCTGTTTAGAGAATTTACACAGTTACATAATCTTAAGAGAAATATATGCGAGGGGTCTAACTTGATAATGTATGAAACCTATGAGTTTGACAAAGATAAAAGATGCTGTCCAGAGATATGAAACTCGGGAACAGGTTTTATTTGAGAACTAAGAATCAGGTATGTCATTAAGTTTCCCTGTGATTTAAAAACTCAAATCAGCATAATTTAAATTTGTTCACTAGATTTGAATGGCCACACTGTGCCCGTCACTCTGCCATGTGTGATTTTCTCATTATGACTTGATTATGACTTTCATTATGTTTATATCTGCCAGTAGTTGCAAAAATGCAACTTAAACAGTTGGGGTACAAGTTTTAAAATGTCTTCTTTTTATCTGCAACACATTTAATTCAATGCTAGAATCATTTATAATAAGAAAGATTTCCTTTATCAATGGTTTATTTAGGTATTCAATACATGTTTATTAAACATCTGCGTGTTGGCGGTTGTACTTGGTGATATTTTGAGTGGTCATTTAACTCTCAAAGTGCTCTGGCTAAAACTTTATAACCACACGTTTCACCCCATGTAGGTAATAGTAACAAAGAAAATGGGTTTGAATTAAGACAGACGGTAGATCTTGTCACGATAGCGGAAGAAGGATTGGAACGGGAGGTGGAGGATGTGATTTCCCAGCACAGCTTCAAGCACAGAAGTGATGGAATTAAGACATATTTGATTGAAGAAAAGAGCAAAAGCCCCTGACTCTTAGGTTCCTTTCCTGAAGTTTCTAAACGTTGGTGCAGTCTGAGAACAGCCCTCAATACATCCCGAGTGCCTGGTTTGCATCACAGTGGCTCGTGTTGTCCTTGGTCTTACAGAGCCGGTTTCCTCACCCATAAAATGCCAGTCTCATATGATAGACCTGAACACTTAATTAGGCAGGCAACGTAGGACATGCTTTGAGAGCAGCAAGCAACTTTTTAAGTGTCGTGACAGAGAAGAGATCTGTGGACTCCTGCCCAACACCAACTGAGAGGGTTCTGCCTCCAGCTGCTCTTTCACCTTCTGTTTCTTTCCCAGGTTTTCCATCACTACCCTTCTCTCCATCTCCTCCCCAACCTCCCACTCGTTCTTTTTTTTTTTTTTTTTTTTGCAGTGCTGGGGATTGAACCCAGGGCCTAATGCTTGCAAGGCAAGCACTCTACAACTGAGCTGTATCCCCACCCCTCACTTGTTCTTAATGTAGTTCAGTTTTGGTTTTGGTTAGTTTAGGCTAGGATAAAGTCTAAAATAGCCCTCACTCTGAATGCAATGACATTATATCCCACCAGGAGCAAATTATGCTATGTACGGTATGGAAAAAGCTGCAAAATAATGAATGATGAGGTACAGTTGGTAGGAAGAACAGTAACACTCTTATGGCCTGAGGTCCTCTTGATTCTCATAGAAAAAACAGTAAATAAGGAGGGAGTAAATAAAGGGAACTTTGCAAAGTCCCCAAACCATCTTCCTTGGCGGGTAGAAATTAGATTTTATTTAGAAATACTGTGCTCTACAACTTCTCGACTTTGAATGAGGTGATTAGGTTGCAATACTGAGCCAGGTTAGTTAGGGGGACTAATTAGATGTTAACCTTCTGGAAACAACTGGTTTTGCGATGGAGGCCAATCATAGTAATTCTTTCAGAATGCTTCTATATCCACTCAAAAGCTTTGTAGTATTTATTTTTTAAGTGAAAACGCACACAAAATAATAATTTCCGGTCTTAATTCTTTGCCTAAAGCCCAAGTTATTTTTGTACTATGCCAAGAGGAATGTTCAGTCCATGCAGTTTCCCCCCTTGTCAGGACTGTTTGCTAACTGCTTAGCTACATGCATGGAAATTAGGAAACTGGCATGTATGCATCAGCGATGAAGCAATTAGGTACGTGGTTTCTATTCTTTAATGTTCCTCACCTTTCCTAGGTGTTTTCTTGTGAGGTAGTGCCAAATGGTCATAGATGTGGATTGAAGGTAATGGGGCCCTGAACTCGCAGGAGTCATTATTTTACCTTTACTTGCACTATAAAAATTTTCATGCTGCTGTAGAGTTAGAAGAGGGAGCTCAAAGATGGGGAGGAGGTGGGAAGGAAGTGTGGATGCCAGAAGAGCAGCATGAATTACCCAAATATGTGAATTATCAGAGAGGCTCAGAAAGCATCTTCTTTCCCTATACTGCAAGATTTGCTAATTTACTTTACTCTTTGCTTAGTGGATATAAAATTTTCTAAGCATAAACAAGCGGCGAGTGCTGAGCCAACAAAGTGACAGAGAAGATCATTCTATGCTATAAGAATCCATTGTTCCCAAAATGCACTTAGGCCTCCTGGGTTGGGAGGGGAGCTCTCAGGGGCTCTGCAGGATTATTTTTTTTTTTTTTTTTTTTTTTGGGTGCTGGGGATCGAACCCAGGGCCTTGTGCTTACAAGGCAAGCACTCTACCGACTGAGCTATCTCCCCAGTCCCTCTGCAGGATATTTTAAATATTCAGGGGAAACACAATGGTACTCAACATTCATGCAAATCGCTAGCTGAGGATAGTTCAGTTTCAACGCTGATCTCGATATATTCCTTTCAGTGAGGCCATATCTTTGGGCAGCTGGGTTTTTGGTGATTGCTATGATACAAAGCAAGTACTACTAAAAATGTGTGGCATAGGAAATGAGGGACGGCATCCAATCTGATTCCAAGGTTAGAGAAGTTGTCAGTTGATCAATAAGCACACATATCCCATTAGTAAGTAAATGCGGTTAAGAGTAAAATAATTTTTATAGTTTATGTGAATTATCCTTCCAAACGGCTATTCTTGCTTAGGACATAGATGGTTATTAAGTTGTTTGGGGCCTCTGGACAGCGTAGAAAATTTTTTCAGATGCTAAGAGTCACCATGAGCAAAAAAATTGCTTCATCCTATAGTTTAAATCAATTTAAATGCTGTTTATGGTGGCCTTTTTCTTTCTAAAAGCTTTTTTGTTTTTTCACCTTTACCTAACAAATAGATATTTTACACATGCGATCACATACCTCTTTAAAAAGTATCTCCATTTCTTCACACTCTCTAGCTTCTCTCCTCCCACCTCTTCCAGATGAGGCAGGCCAACCTAACATGTGTCCTTGTGAGTTTTCTAAGGACGAGCTTCTATAAGACATCTATATGTCTTGGTGATTTATTAATACACAGACGGGGGTGGTCACTGCTTTAGGAAAATGAAGTCATATTATGGCAGTGCATCTTGCCTTTTCTGTCACCATATCTGGGAGGCCTCGAATTCTTTCTCTGAAATTTTTATTTAGTAATTTTAATACTTTTTAATTTTACAGGTGTGCCATGTATGTTGTGGAAAGAAAGTTAACAGAGAGGCAAAGTTGAAATCACTTATAATTCTACTCCCTTCCCCCAAGTTAATTATCACTAATATTAGAACTTGCAGACTTCTTATGTGTAGTGTAAAAAAAATGTCCTAATGTCTGATACACATAAATATGTGCTTTACGAATCAAAGATTAGTACATGGTTATAAAATTTGATTAATGCTTCAGGCATGGTGGTGCACACCTGTAATTCCAGTGACTGGAGAGGCTGAGGCAGGTGGATGGCAAGTTCAAAGCCAGCCTTAGCAACTTACAGAGGTCCTAAGCAACTTTGTGAGACCCTGTCTCAAAATAAACATTTTTAAAAAGAACTGGGATGTGGTTCAGTGGTTAAATACCTCTAGGTTTAATCCCTGGTAGCAGGAAAAAAAAATCACAGTTCTATTAATGTAAAATACCTAAAGTCCTCTCATGTTCATTCCATGTCTCCAAGTTAATTTCTAGAACTTTTAAAGTTCATGTATAAATATATGTAAGTACTTTTTCCCTCTTCTGAATGGAATCATTTCATGTCAGTATAACCTATAAACTATCTCATTCTTTTTAATGGTTGCCTAGAATTCTGTTAGATGTTTCTGTTGTAATTTATTTGAATTTATTTTCCTTTAGGTAGACTTGAGGTTGTTAGTAGCTTTTCATATTCCAAATAAGGTCTTAATGAATATTTTTTTATTTGTACCTTATATGTAAATGAGAGGATTTGGGTGGTCAGAATCCTAGAAATAGAATTGTTAAGACCACAGGTATTGTACATTTTACATTTTGGTGACTGTGACTGGTTTTCCAAAAAGGTGAACTGATTTATAGTTTAAATATGTAGGGGATTTTATCAGTGATCTTGTTCATTTTTATAAATGTTTTCCTGGCTTCTGGTGAACTAAGAGAAGTTGCATTAATTTTTTCCTCAACCTTATTATACCATCTGAAATGTCTCTCTATGTAATTGGGCCCCAATTTGTGAAGTTGACATTCTAATACTGTGAAAGTTATACACGTTCAGTAGAAACAGCACTTTAAATTTTGAATTTTGATCTTTTCTGGGGTTAGTCCTCTCATGATGCTGGGTAGTCGCCAAGTGCAGCTTGTTGTCAGTGCAGGGATCACAGGGCACCAATGCTACTCCACAGTGTACTGTGTTAAGCTGTGATGTCAGGAGGTTAGATGAGTCAAATGCAGTTTCAACTCTTGCGGTGTTTTCAGCTTTCAATGGGTTTATCTGTGTATAACTACATCATAAATTGAAGAGCATCTATATTCCATGTCTATGGTTCAAGTAAATTACGAAAATCACTTTTTTGGAATATTGTATTTAAAGGTTTAGTTCTCACCACTTTTTTAGACCAAGGAGCTTAGCAAATATCATTTGACCAAGTTTTAGGATTCAGTGAATTGAAAGAACTGAAAAAAATTCATTATATCACCAGGTGTGATGTCACACACCTATATTTGCAGCTGCTTGAGAGGCTAAGGCAGGAGGATTTCGTCGAGTTCAGAACCAGCCTCAAATAACTTAGTGAGGCCCTAAGCAACTCAATGAGACCCTGTCTTTAAATAAAATATAAAAAAGAGCTGCGGATGTGGCTTAGTGGTTGAGCACCCCTGAGTTCAATCCCTGGTACCAAAAAAATAAATTTTTTCATTATGTCTTTTATTTTCATTGTCAAAAAGTGCTTGATGACTCTTATTTGCAGTCATTATAATTGTTATAAATGAACATTAAGTATTATGTTAATGAAAAGTGTAATGGATCTTAAGGAATCTTACAAGAAGGTGAAATATATTCTTGCCATATACTGGGCTGTGGGCCAAAGTAGTGGCTATTTCTCCAGTTATTTCTCATTTCTCATTAGTATGGGTGGACAACTTTAGATTTATTTTCATGATATGCTCTGATAATCAACTTGAACCTTTTGCATTCTTAGAAATATCATACATTCCTCAAGTAACTGCTGACCACTTACCAAATATATGAGGCACTATGAGGTACTGTGGTGGGGTATGAATATGAGTAAGGGCCAGCATGTGTCCTTAGAGAGCTTGTGATCTCTATGCAAGCATACAGGATAAGTGGAAGAAAGTACTAAATACTGGAAAAGCAGTATTAATAACATACAATTTGCACTTATGTAGAGATACTAATTTTCCTTGGAAAATTTCATTGTCAAAGATTAAACATAGCCATATGTATTTTTTCTTATTATAATCATGTATCCTCATTGTGAAAAATTCATAAATTCTAGAGAGTCACAAAGACAAAAAATCAGTTGTAATTTCACATAATAGTTACCACCATTAGTATTTTGGTGTTTGGTCTTAGCCACTTTGTTATTTTAAGTAGTTCTATTTGAAAAGTACTATGTAAAGGTACTCATTCTGGCCATAATTCTAGGAATAATGCAAATACGTTACATGCATCCCTTGCTATTAGTGATTTTTGGGAAGGAAATACTAGTAACTGAAGTTACCAGAAGCACAAGTTATCTTATGAACAATAATGATTTGGCTATGCTTATGGGGGTAACTTTAAAGTTGTGCCCAAGCATAAAACGACATCACTTGGTGGCTTAGGAACAGGAGAATCTCATCCATATAGATTTCTAAGAATGTGATAAATTCTGCTCAGAAACAGAAGTTAGCCTCTTTTTACCTGAGAGGACTGTCAGCTGCTTCTTAGAGTATTGTACATAGGACTGGAAATTTAGCAGATCTATCACATTCCTATAAAAGTTGTCACATAAATCTTTATATTTTTACGAAATTCCATTTACAGTTGAAGTAATGTATTTCTTACCCTTACCTTTTCTCATTTAAAAGTGCATGGCCCATAACCCCAAATAGCAAATGCTTCTTTACATGTTTTGTTGGAATCTATGGTACCTCTTTTCCCTCTAGAAGATTTGTCTGCGCCCCTCCTCCTCCAACTTGAAGTAATTATTGATACTAGTACAAATTCCTTGGTGGAACCTACCTTTAGACATTTTTGGTGTCAAGAATATATTTCACAGGAGCGAAAGACATGTCAAGGATAAAATGTCACATGGATATTCACATGTACACAACGGGAAGCTGATGGCAGGGCTGGCTGTGTGTGCAAAACTTTCGAGAAGCAGAGCAAACCCATTTTTTTCTCCTATTCCACCTTCTCTTTCAGCACTTCCATTCTTAGCTTTCCATTGGTGTTTTTTCTAGATTTCCTGCTATGATCTGAATGGTTGTGTCCTCCCCTTCCCCAACTGATATGTAGAAATCCTAATTCCCAAGTGATAGTATAGGGGAGATGGTTGAAAGGAGATTAGGTCATGGGGTCAGAGCACTCATGAATGGGGGGATTAATGCACCTATAAAAAAGACCCCAGAGAGATCCTTTATCCTCCCTCTGAGGACCCAGCAAGAAGGCACTGCTTCTGAACCAGCAAGTGGCCCTCAGCAGACATCACACCCACCAGCATCTTGATCTGGTCTTCCTGGCCCCTGGAATTATATGTTCTTTATAAGCCATCAGTCTGTGGTGTTCTCTATGGCATCTTGAATGGACCAAGCCACCCACCCTGCCCTCTCTAGGTGTTAGTTAATACTTGTACTTGTCCCTTCATCAAAATTCACACATATACATACCATTGACCACTTTCTTCATTACCATATTGGGAAATAAACCAATGAACAGATCCCTCTAAAGATATTATTTAGAATATCGTAACTTGTTAACATTTGACTTTTATTGAAATTTAATGGGCAATCTTTATAGATGCAAAGCTCTAGCCAAGAAAACACAAGGACACGGTGTTGAAATGTCTGATGAGTTGGAGACAGGGCCAACATTAAAGACCCTTCAGTTCATCCTATCCACAGACAGACGGTTCTAGCTGAACATACACTTCTGTTTTGACAGTAATAGAAGGGAAAATATTCTTTGTGTCTTTGAACACAAATAGGCACTTGGAACTTTTCATGAGGTTTTTGTTTATTTTATTGTTGCCTTCAAAAGTTGAACAGGGGGGCAGATTTCTTAAGAGATTTAAACTAAGAGGAGCAAACTGAGTTTGCATGTCTACAACGACCTTCCCCTATCACTAATAGCCTAAAGACGCTCAGGGGAAAGGCACCCAATGAAGAGCATCCTTACCTTTTGGGTCTATAGTCTGAGCCAAAAATGACAAAATATGTAATCTGAAAAAGAGAGGCAGCCTTATAATTCATTTTGTTCTCAGAATAAAGAAGTATAGTCCATGATCACAGATTGAGCCTTTAGGAGAGCAATAAAAATAGTTTTGACAGCCATTTCCAATAAAAAAATAATTTTTCATTGGGTGGAATATCCAATCATTGAAGACATTTTTGGATTTTTATTTGGCAGTGTGTTTGGAGATATTAAATCTTGAAAGGCAGTCATGGGAGAAAGGAATCTGATTGATTCAGGACAAAAACCTGACACCTTATTTTAAGAGAAGGGTTTTATGACCATAGTTTCAAAATAAGATTTTCTTTTAGAATCTTTTTTCTAAACACAAATTGACTGAGAGACATTTCTCCCACCTCCCACTCTTGTGAGGGTATCATTATTTTCACTGAAAGTGCCATTTAGTATAAAAGGGTTGAAATTGTAATAACTGTGGTCTAAGAGCTATTCATGTTGCCATAAGGATTTTTTTGCCACTCTCTGTACCAAACAGTTCCATTTTTTTTTTTTTCTTTGCTCTGATAAGGCAGAAATTGGGGAGTGTTTGTGTGAATCGACTTTGATTCTAATTAATGACTGTAGAAATTAAATAGGAATAGTCATGCATTAACTCCTCATTCATCCCCCCTGTCCATTTCTTTGCCTTAAAAAACAACATTTTAAAGTCTTGGTATTATATCTTATTGTGGCCAGGCATGCTTTCTGGTAAAACTGCAATAAAGCCTTTTTGCTCCTATTCATTTGAATGTGATTTCTTTCTGGGGCTGGATAAGTACATTGATTTTATGTTTCATGGAGATTAGTGGTTTAACAAAATGATAATAGGGATTACTGATTCTCATTTTTCTACATTGTTATTGGATTTAGCTGTCTTTCTAACCCACGCTAAGTCTTTAAAGATGTTTTCTTTTTTCTCTAAACAACGTTAAATAAAATGTATAATGATAATGACAAATCAGGCATGTTAAGAAAACAAAATTAAGATTGTAGGTTTTTGCCAAAAGATTAAAGCCAGTTTCTAAGTACCTCTATAATCTTCTGTATTCTGGCTTGTCTCTGCTATTCCACTGAATTGTTCTTTCTTTGCAAAATGTTTTATGTTGTTGTTTGAAAAGGAAATATGTTCATAAGGATAAAAACTTAAAAGAATATAAAAAAATGTGTGTTAAGGAGTCTCATCCACCTTCCCTTCCCCCCTGCCCTGTTCCTACTTTTCTTTGTTCTCTATTCTCAACACTTTACTCTCCAGGCAGTAACTTTGATTAGTTTCTTATAAATCCTTCCAATTTTTCTTTATGTAAATACATATATTTATTCTCCTTTCCACCCTCACTTTTAATACACCAAGTTCACTTAGATTTCTCTGAACCCTTCTAGTTGTTATTGCTTCCAATTATTTCTCTCACCCTTGAGTTGTAACTGTTTTCACAATCTTTATTTTGGCTTCTTTTTTTGGAGAAGCCTTTTCTATTCATTGCTGGCCCTGCTGCTTACTAAGTAGGTTAGTAAGTAAACTTCCCATTCTTCTGGCTTTTTCTCTCTCCCACAGTGGAATCAACACTTTCCATCATCCTTTCTCTGAATCTCTGAAAGTGCAGTAACCTCACAGAGAGTGTCCTGTACAGCTGTCTGTCTTTCTGTTCCTCACACTGCAAGTCTAGGTCTTTGCGTGTCACGCATTTCTTGCGTGGAGGATACACTTCTACGGGCACGTGATGGTCTTCATGATGGAGGTGCTTCCTACCTGTGCAGTCTCTACCACACATGCTTTTCTGCCAGCCCGAAATTCTCATTCTCTGCTAACCTACTTGTTAGGGGTTGAATTATGTCCCCTGCCTTCCACCACAGATTGGTCCTACTCAACATGTGTGAGGAGGATCTTTCTTGGAAACAGGGTCTTTGCAGACGATCAAGTTAAGATGAGGCCATTGGGGTGGGCTGTAATCCAGCATGACTGTGTCTTTATAAAAGGGGAAATTTATACACACGTGCACACGCACACCCAGGGAGAATGCCACCTGATGGTTGCATTTACACTGCTGCATGCTGAACAACTACCCAGAGCTAGGTAGAAGCCTGGGACAGATCCTTCCTTAGCTGAGAGGATGGCTTTGCACACACCTTGGTGCCGGGGTCCAGCCCTAGCAGGAGTCCATGGGTTCCACACTGGTAAGGGGGCACAGGGAGACAGCGTCGGCGATGGATGGAGAATGAAAGACACAGACTCTAGTTCTGGTGCAATCATTCCCACTTTATTCTGGGGAAGGCTGGGTTTATATACATTTTTCTTCAGGCTTTGATGACAGGCTTGTGACTAATAAAAATCAAAGAAGTTTCCAAAGCATAGGCAGGAATTGTTTTTTACCGAAAGATTATGAGAAAACAGTAACCTTACAGATTATCCTTACCTAATCACCAGGGCTTGCCATTGATAAAATAAGCTGGTCCATATCTAGTAGCTTCTGTGGGAGGTGCTTTGTGCTTAGAACTTGGGGAAACATTATTATCTATAAGTTTCTGTGGCCCAACAGGTTCTGGCTGCGCCAGTAAATGCAGTGTTTGGTTTTTAACATAATAAAAACATTCTTCTGTAGTGAGGTTGACATCACAGGGTTTCAACATGTGTTTTGTCTCCATGATGTTTTTCTGGAAATTTGTAGAATTATTCCCATCACCTCTAGCAAGATCCCCAGACTGAAATGAGTAATATATTATTAGGAAAACTCCACAGAATAACATCCAAGCTAGGGGGCATACATCTGGCATGCAATCCTTTTAGGATGAGTCTTTGCAATCATCCTTCAGTGGAACTCTGTCAAGCACTGTAAGGAGAGCCAGGTGCCCCTGCACCTTGGTGGTGGGCTTCTAGTCTCCAGAACTGTTATATAGTACATTTCTGTTTTTAAGTTACTCCGCTTGTGGTGTGTTGTTAGGGCAGCCCAGGAAATTAACATACAAAGCTTTTACATTTTTATCTCAAGTACCACCTTCTTTATCAAGTCTTTATCACGTAAGAGATTCCTGCTAGTCTTCTTTGTTCTTTCTCTATTAGATTATCCTGTTTTATTAAATAATTTAAATTTAGGCACTTTAGGTTAAATACCTCTAGATCATGAGCCACTCAAGGGGAAGCATTCTGACTTTTCATTTTTAAAATCCATAATACAGAGTTGTCCGTAATACAAAATGTGGACCAAGCAAACCCAGGTTCAATGAATTGAGTAGTCTAAAGCTTTTCTAAAGCCCCAGGTGTTCTTGATTAGATCCTAGGTTCCATGAGCAGTGCTTTTATAAAATGATTCTTGACATTGTTCTTTTTTAAAAATTTAAGAGAGGGGTGGGGGTTTGGGGGTAGGAAGGTTAGTCGAGTGAAACAAACATTATTATCTCATGTATATATGTGACTGCACGACCGATGTGATCCTACAATATGTACATCGGAAAAATGAGAAATTATACTCTATTTATGTATGATTTATCAAAATGTATAAATACATTCTACTGTCATGTACAACTAATTAGAACAAATAAAATTAAAAAAATTTAATTGACAAATTTATAAATATTTATAACATGATGCTTTGAAATATGTGTACATTGAGAGATGGCTCAATAGAGCTATTTAACATCATCAGCTCATCTATTTAGCATTTTCTGATGGTGAGAACACTGGAAATTATTCTGAATAATTTTCAAAATTGGAATTGCTGTTTTTTTATTGATGACTAGTGTCCTCCCTTGTGTGTATGTTTTTACTATAGTTGGGTCACTTCTTTAAAGTATATAGCTTTAGGGATTCTTTAAAGTCAGCTCTATGATATAGTTAAAATTACCTTTAAAAATATCTCATAAAGTATAGTACATGCAGTTTTTTGGTGTGTATACCATCTGGTACACTAATTTTTATGCATTCTAAGGTTGAGAATCTTAGGAAATTGGCTTCCTAAATAAAGCCAGGAGCTGGGAGAAAGTGGTCTCATTTCAAAAATTATCTTCCAGCCTGCAGAGGTGGCATATGTAGCTTGGATCATATTACGAGTCTCCTCTCAGAGTATAAACACAAAATGGTTTTATTTTTTCTTTTTTTCTTTTTGCATTTATAGCCTCCAGCTCTGCTGTGATGAACCTCTACCTCCCACAGAGAACGCAGTCAAGCTCAATTGCATAACTTTTCAGGCACTCTGATTAGAACAGCCTCATTCCGTTTCTTTACAGCTCAGTCCTTTTCATTTAAAATCCTCAGTCTCATCTTTAATTTACAGATTTTTGGCCTTAACAACTCTGGTTACTGAGCCCCATAGAAAGTGTGGTGGCTTCCCCAGTCTCTGCTGACATGTGTTCCACACTTCAATATGTTCAAGTCTGATGTCCTTTGGACAATGAAGGTGCTTTCCGGGCTTAGCTATGTTGCATGACTGATTCCAGTTGGCAGCTGCATGTCACATTCTTTTTGCCCTAGGCTGTGGGCATTCATCCAGAATGTAGCCCCTAGTTCTATCTACTTCCTCTTGCAGGCATGAACGGGATTCATTTTTTTAATACTTATTAGGAAGTAGTTACTTGTTAGAGGGAGTAGAGTTAGTCCTTTCCCAACTGGTAGTCATACTATATCTATCTGATGTTCTTTCCCCCTAAATCAATAATATTGTCAGCAAATCCATTGTCTAGTCTGATGTCTACCTGTAGTAAAAACAACAACAACAACAAAAAAAAACAAAAAAAAAAAAAAAAAAAAAAACAGGCCATTTTCATTCACTCTCATCCTCTCTCTCTCTCTTTAGCAATTAGCTGATGGTCTGCTAGCTCTGCCTGCCTGCCTCTCCCCAGCTCTGGCACCAGCTAAACTGCTGTCTTTAGATGTGTCTGTTTTGCATATCTCTTATAAATGACATCATATAGCATGTCAGTAGCCCTGTGTGTCTGATTTCTTTCACTTGGTGTTAACATTCTCAGGGTTTGCCCCTGTTGAGGTATGCATCACTACTTCATTTTCATGGAAGACAGAACCATAATCCATTGTGTGAACACCACATTTTGCTTATGTGTTCATCAGCTGATGAATTTGGCTTGCTTCCACTTTTTGACTATAAATAATGCTGCTGTGGACATTCATGTTCAAGTTGTTGTGTAATCATCTGTTTCCAATCCTCTTTGGGTCCATGCCTAGGAGAGGAATTGCTGGGTCATATGGAAACTCTGTTTAACTTCTGGAGGAGCTACCAAGCTGTTTTTCAAAGCGACGGCACCATTTTACATTCCCACTAGCAACAGATGAGTGGCCTATTTTTTCCGCATCTTTGTTAACACTTGCTATTTTCTGTCTTTTTAATATAGCCATCCCAGTGAGTGTGAAATGCTTTATCTCATTACACCTTTAATTTTTTTTCCCCTGATGACTAATGATGCTTAGCCTCTCTGTGTACTTCTTTGAAAGAACACCTATTCCAATCCTTCGTCTGCTTTTTAAATTGAGCTTTATTTTTATTGAGTTGTAAGAGTTTCTCATTCTTTTTTTTTTTTTTAAATTGAGACATAATAGTTGCACATTTTTCTTGGGTACATTTTGGTAATTCAATGTATGTATACATAAGCAAATCAGGGTAATAAGCATTCCCATTTTTTTGAACATTCATCACGTTTATGTTTTGGGATTTTGCACTCTTCTCTCCGAGTCATTTGGAATACATCCTAGGTGGTCTTAACCAGTAGTTAGTTACTGTATTGTGCTCAAGTAGAGGCAGGTACCACTCCTCCCCTGTTTTGCTGCCCCTTGTTGAATACCATCCCACCTCCCCCCACCCTTCCCAGGCTCTGATGCCCATCTTCCATTCCCTTCTGTATTTGTTATTGTTACTGATCCTTCTTGGTTATATGGTTGCAAATATTTTCTCTTGTTCTATGGGTGGCCTTTCACTTTCTGCATAGTGCCTTTTGATGCATACGGTCTTAAATTTAAATGATGGACAACTTACCTCTCTTTTGCAGTATTCTTATGCTTTAGGTTCCAAAAAATTTTTTTTGACCCAGGATCTTATCAAGGGTCATTTATCACCTTTAGTTGTCATAAGAGTTTGTGAAGTACAGTTCTCCAGCCTTGAGACATAGATGGACCTGAATGGTGTCTTCTCTTTTAGCAGCAATATTTTCTCTAGATTTCTAATTTGGCCTTTTTTTTTTTTTAAGTTAAGGAATTTATAAAATTAATGAGCTTTTTTTGTTGAAATCACATGCATATATTAAATACATAGAGCAAGTGAGAATATGATAACATCTTTCCTCATTTCAAAGCCCAAGCCCCCAGCCATTTAGAAGGCAACCACTATTGTCTGGTTGCTCTGAATTCTTGCAGAAAAATCTCTGCAGATAAAAGCATGGAGATAGATACACATCCCTCAGGATAAATAGAATTGCAGCATATATTCTTCGTGACTTGCCTCCGTACATTCTAATATCTTAGAGATAATTGTGCATCAGCACACATGAAAGTACCTAATTCTTCATCATGACTTTATAACATTCTATTGTATGGACATCTAATTGTTGACGGACAGGTAGGCCATTTCCAGTCTATTAAAAATACACATTTGACCTCTTGAAAGGCCTTGACCTTTTATTTTTACATTTTGAAAGTTTGAATTGACAGAATAAAAAGGTTAAGAGCATTTGGATGATTTTATTCACATACCTGGCTTTTAATAAGCTATTTCAGGTTGTCATGACTTTCATGTAGTACTTCAATGTAATGCTAATCAACTTAATCTGTCAACTGAATGGCTGATGACTCATTCTGTGTTGAAATAGGAATGTCTTAGCTGTGCAGGTTGAATTAGAACAATTTTTCTCACAGTATCTGTGGTAAGAGAGTATTTGTTTGCTTGTTTTTTCAAAAAAAATTTTTGTTCCTTGCAGACCAATACTTTTATAAAATGTAGAAAAGTAAATTATCTGATAATGAATTTTAAACAATGCATATAAAATACAAAGTCCATATGATTTAGTATAATTGTTTTTAAAATGTGGTCTGATATGCACAATCATTTTTCTATTTTTCTCCTCCCTCCCTTCTCTTCCCCTCCCTTCCCCTCCCTCCCCCCTTCCTTCTTTCCTCCCTTTCTCCCTCCCTCCATCCCTCCCTCCCTCTCTCCCTTTCTTCCTTCCTACCCTTCCTCCCTTCCTTCCTTCCTCCCTTCCTTCCTTCCTTCCTTCCTCCCTCCCTTCCTTCCTTCCTTCCCCCCTCCCTTCCTCCCTTCCTCCCCTCCCCCCCTCCCTCTCTCTCTCCCCCCCTTCCTTCCTTCCATTTGAAGTCCAGGTCTCATGCATGCTAAGCATGTGCTCTACCACCAAGTTACACTTCCAGCCCCTCAATCATTTTTTCAGACGTGAAATGGACTAAAAACTTTGAGAACAGCTCATATAGAGAATTTCAATTAAATTTAGAACTGTTTGTTGTTTCATTACCATAGTTATACAAAATGTTACAAGCAAAACACTGTTTCCAAGTACTAAATTGCCTATGACACCCACTTTGAAAGAATACCATATACATCAAGATACAACATTTTCAATGTGACAAATAAATTGCCTTTTTGTTTGTTAAATTATCTAATCTCAGTTGAATTGATGACAATTCTATTTGTAGGAAATGATGGATTTCAAAACTGTTTCTATGGTCTGTTTTGAATACACTTCAATTAGAGAAACCAGTCTTATGAAAATATTTGATAACTATTGGAGAAGAAATTTCAAAACAAGGTTAGCAAGTTCAGGATATTTCTTTTAAATCTTTGCTTAAAAGTAAGCAGGTGATCCTATATTTTCAAAATTCATCTTCAGTTTTCATCCCCAGTTAATTCTAACAATTTATCCTTTAAAATTGTAATTAAGTTTATATGACTGCTCAATGAAAATATTATGTCTGAGGTATATAAATTTCTTTGGAATGGATCCCCTTCAAATGGAAAATGCTATTTAGAAGTTTTATCAAGTGAATACAGTGTTTGGTACCGCATCCCGGCCATCACCTAACTCAGTGGTAGAGTACTTACTTGCCCAGTGTGTGCATGGGTTCGGTTCCCAGTATTTTAAAAAGACCATCACCTCTTTCACTGGTAATTATTAGTAAATTATAGAGCGTGTCATAATATGTTCTTCCAAGCTTTTAAATTTTGCTCTTGTCCTTTGATCTCATCCACCATCAAAAAGACATTGAAGTCCTTTCTATGAAAACATTAAAATTTAAAATGCAAAAAATGTCAGACAAATAAGCAAGTCTGGGCATGCAATTAATATTTTTAAATACTTGGGACCAAACTGATTTCTTATATCTCAGCTAATAAGAACTTCCTTTTATAGTGCAAATGTTCTTTACAGAATTTTCCCTTTGATAACCAGTATATTTCAACATGTGTGAATTGATGATGATGATGATGATGATGATGATATGATTAAGCCATCACTTTAATACCTTTAAACTTTGGTTGAACTTTCTTTCCTTCCTTCTTCTCTCTCTTTCTTCTGTACCAGGGATTGAACCCAGGGTGCTTAACCACTGAGCCACATACCCAGCTGAGTTAGACACAGGGTCTCACTGAGTTCTTCAGGGCCTTGCTAAATTGCCGAGGCTGGCTAGGAACTCACAATCCTCCTGTCTCAACCTCTCAAGCTGCTGGGATTACAGGTGTGCTCTACCATGCCCAGTCGGATGGGCTTTTCTTAAAGGTAGTTGCCCAGAATGGTAAAACCCACAGAGGAAGCTCTTCCTGCAGCACCAGCGACCTGGTTAACGGCCTACTTTTGTTAGTGGGGGTCCTGTACTACTGTTTGTAGCTCTTGCTGCAATCTGACTCTCTTTCCACAGATTATTATGCTGAGTGAGAAAGTACAACACAAAAGTGGAAAGTGTGAAGTCATTCTTATTTATACCAGTTCGGTAGAGCTCTTCTGGATATAAAGAATACAAGCGTTTTTATTTTTAGTTCAATTCGAAGGCCTACTGTCTTTCTGTCCTCCTTTACTATCTTGGATGGTATTCCTGCCTTTTAGCCCTGCTTCTTCTCCTCCTGTCTCCCTGTCCTTATTAGGTCTGAGCCTCTTTGTGTTCTTCCTCAGATCCAACCATGTCCTGAAACCTCTGAAACCATGATCCAAAATACACCTTTCCTCTTCTAAGTCGTTCTTGTCAATTACTTTGGTTACAGTGATAGGAAGTTGACTGATATATCATGGATGGCGTAACCAGAATCCCAGTGAAGTGTAACTGTTTTAGGGAATTCGTTTTCTAGGATGTTTGTTTGGTTTGGTTTAAAAAACATAGATTTCTTAGGACACTGGGATATGGGCAGAAACAAACCAATGTGATTTTCTCCGTTCTTTTTCCTGCTTGGTGCTTCTGCTACTCTTGACCCTTGCCTCATTTTTTTTTTTTTTTTTTTTTGTGTCTAGGTGACATTTGCTGATTTCAGCTCCTGTGGAGGGAATAATGTTGGTTTCATGCCCAACCAGCCATTTGCCCTTTTCTTCTTCCTGAGAAGACTCTGAGTTTGTACAAATATCCACCCCTCTCCTTTAAAGTCTTTAGGGGAAGAAAGTTAGCTCATGCCTAGTTACATCACATACGTCCTGGATGGACTAAGGCAGTCATGATTATTTCAAATGGATCACTTACCAGTGATTGGCTTACTGGTGACATAGGACTCATTTTGGCCAGTAAGGTGTGAGGTCACGTCTGTTGGGGTGGGGTTGGGGAGGAATCCCAGGAAAGGTTTTCTTGTTCTTTTCCTCTTCTGCTGCTTTCTCTTCTTTCGTAGTTGTAGATGGACAGCATGCCTTTATTTTATTTGTTTTGTTATGTGTGCTGAGGATCAAACCCAGCGCCTCACCGGGGCTGGGCAAGCGCTGTACCACTTAGCTATAACCCAGCCCCTCTTCTGCCTCTTGACGTTGTCCTGTTGGAATGTTACATCTGGAACCAGCTTCTACTATTCTACCAGCACAAGGATGAAGAGGAGAGGTCATCACGGGGAAATGAAACCTTGGTTACTCAAACTCTGGGACAGCTCTGCCGGTGCATGTCCTTGTGTGTGAGACTGTGCACATGACTTCAGCAAACTGAAGCAGTCTGCACTTGCAGCCGAAGTCATTCTGACCTCTGTATTTCTCCTGCTACATCTCTTCTACCTACCGTTCTAGCAGGACCACAAACTCTTTTTCTAATTTCTCCTGTCACCACTGTGGCCAGACTATAATAAAAAGGTTGTGCAGTGAGAATAACTGCTTATAAACCTGAGCCAACCTTAGGGTCTCCTCCTAGTTTAGGAGACACACAGATGGGGCACAGGGAACTCTAATGGGCATTATTCCTTCTCCTCCTCCTCCTCCTTCTTCCTTTTTCTACTTCTCCTCCTTCTCCTCCTCTTCCTCCTTCTCCTTCTTCTTCTCCTTCTCTTCTCCTCATCCTCTTCCTTCTTCCTTCTCTTCAATCTCCTCCTTCTCCTTCCTCCTTCTCCTCCTGTTATGGGGCGCAACTTAAGAACAGACCGATCACCACTGAGAAGTCCAAATTTGAGAGTCTTTATTCAGCCGGCCGGCTGACTGTCTCACACAGTGCCCCAAAGAATGGCTATTGGGAGAACAGCCCCGACCACAGGGTTGTAGGGGTTCTTATACCAAAAATCACATCCATCATAAGTGTCTCTTGCTATGATTCGAAATTACACATTAACATCATGAGATCATCGACAGAGGGGGACGTGGGTCAGAATGACCCTTACCTAGGTAGAAACTAAAGAATTGTTACTAACACCCACACAATCACTGTTCACATGGTACATTGAGCAATAAGAATCAGAAGAGAGCAATTTTTATTTACATAGGAATTGTCATTCTGTATTGTTAAACATGTCACACCAAGTAACTGAGGATGGGCACAGAGGCGGGTGTTCCCATGGGAGAAGCTCATTTCCTTCATAACATGGAGTCTCAGAGCGACATGGAGTCTGTTTAGTCGTTTCCCTTAGAGTCTGGCCTGTAACGTTCTCATGGAGCCAGATCTGTCCGCCCATCACACCCCTTCTTTTTTTTGTTCAGTACATTTTATTGAGTACTAACTACGTGCTTCACATCCACTATTCCTTTTTATTTTAGTTCTTTTTTAAATTGGTACATTATAGTTGTGCATAATGGTGGGATTTGTTGTTATACCTTAGTACACGCACACACTATAACAATTTTATTTGGACAGTATTACTTCCCAGTGCTTCCCCCTCCTTCTCCCTCCCCCTCCCTCAGGTCCTTCCTCTCTTCCACTAATCTCCCTTTCTTTTCATGCAGTCACCCCCCACTTTTCTTTTCCTTTTTCCTCTGTACCTTCCACACATGAGAGAAAACATATGACCCTTGACCTTTTGAGTTTGGCTTATTTTGCTTACCGTAATGATCTCAAGTTCCATCCATTTTCCTGCAAATGACATAATTTTCTTTTTCTCTATGGATGAATAAAACTCCATATATATACACACACCACATTTTCTTTTTCCATTCATCTGTTGATAAACACCTAGCTGGTTCCATAGCTTGGCTTTTGTGAATCGTTCTATTACCAACATGGGCATGCATGAATAACTTTAGTTCTTAAGGACAAGTACAGAAGAGTGGTATCACTGGCGATGGTTGTTTCTTGCTCTGGAAATTCCCAGCAGGTTGGTCAGGGCTTTGTCAGGCCCATATCACATTTGACCTTTGTTATAGTTCGCACGTGAGGTGTCCTCCAAAAGCTCACGTGTGAGACAATGCAGGGAGGTTCACAGGGGAAATGACTGGGTTGTAAGAGTCTTAACCCAATCGATGAATTAGTCCCTGATGGGATTAATGGAAGTGGTAGGTGTGGCTGGAGGGAGTGGGAATCCGGTGGCTTTGGGGTAGATATTTGTATCTGGAGAGTGGAGTCTCTCTGCTTCCTGATGATGTGAGCTGCTTCCTTCTGCCATGCTTTTGCGCCATGATGTCCACTCTGATCTCGAGCCCTGAGGAATGGAGCCGGCCTACTGTGGACTAAGACCTCTGAAACTGTAAGCACTCAAATAAACCTTTCCTTCTCTATAATTGTGCTGGTTGGGTCACTTAGTCGCAGCAGTGAAATAACTTCCTCCTTCCAGTCCTGATTTCCTAATAAATACCATGCATCCTGAACACCATCTCGGCATCTGCTTCTGTGACTGCAGGCCACCTTCCCATCCTCTTCTGTCCCACGTCTGTGTAGCCAGAAGCAGCTCATCTCCCTCGTCTATTCCAGACCTCCTTGAAAGAAGTGACCACCGAGAAGGATTTAATTTGCAGAAATACGTTTTTGGTTAGGAAAACTTCTCAGGGTATTTTACAGTGGGATATTCAGTTTTTACACAGGGAACCCCATCAGCATTCATGGGGGCAGAGTCTGGCTACGTGACTCCAAAAAGACAATCGTGAAGTAGCCTGGTCGTTGTGTATCATCTGGTTTGGACAGTCTTATTCATGATCATTTTCCCCAGCTACTTTTCTTTTTTTCTTTCTTGCATTAGTGGGGATTGAACCCAGGGGCACTCTACCACTGAAGTCCATTCCCAGCCCTTTTTTTTGGTTGTTGTTGTTGTTGCTTGTTTGTTTTAATTCTGAAGTAGGGTCTTGCCAAGTTGGCCAGACTGGCCTGGAAGTTGTGATCCTCCTGCTGCAACATTCCAAGTTGCTGGGATCATAGGCGTGTGCCACCATGGCGAGCCTCCTTGGTCATCTTATTACCCTGCTGCATGACTTCAGGTGAAAAATAACGTCCCCTTCATAGAACTGTATTAGATTAAGTGACATCATGTGTGAGGAGTACCTAGGACAGCGGTGTGTTGAGTGTCTGAACAGGGCTTAGACACCTTTCTTCTCCGTTCCCATCCCCATTCTCCCTTGGCCTCCTGTGATTTTTGTATCTTGATGAAATCAGGTAAAAATGGACATCAAGAGCAATCCTGGAGCATGAATCAAACAGGATTATTAAGCCCTGAGCATCAGTAGAAGTGAGGAGAACAGTTCCATTTCTCAGATGGGGCAGAGACGGAGATTTTACAGGTACATCAAATGCGTGTGTCTTAGAGTGGTTTGCTTATTCATTTGTTTGTTTTTAATATACTGAAACCACACCAAGAGGCTGCTGTAGGGAGGTATCTGTCTTACTGATTATGAGCGCTGTCTATGCTGAGCTTTCCCCAAAATGAATTTAGTTATTAATGTTGAGGTTCAGGGACCTACTGATTCTGACAGATGTAGACTGGTCTGTTATTTTAACTCCAGATCCCATTTTCAAAGAAATCCCACCCAGCAGCTTATGCTACCAAGGAGCATGATGATTCCCCCCCTCGCATGTGAGGTGTACTCCAAAAGCTCATATGTGAGACTCCCTTCTTTCATTCTCCTTCCTTCCATATTTGCCTTTTATAAATAATGCTGCTATGATCTTTCCTTATAAGTCTTTGTGTGGGCATATTATTATTCTCTTCCACCTAGGAGTGGAGTTATTGGATCATAAGGTATATTTAATTTTTAAAGAATCAGCTAAATTGCTTTCCAAGTGACTGCATCACTTCCTGTATTTATTACCTTTGATTTTTATCATTATTTAAGGATAGTTCCGTGGTGTGTGCTGTGATATTTACTAAGAAACAGAGTTATTAGCAATGGTGTAGAGTAATTATGCCATAGAGACTGTGATGCCACACCCAAGTTCTCCCTCAGGTCCAAGGGACATCCAAGAGTGCCACTGTAGGTAGAGATGTCATGCTGGGGGTCATGACCCCCAAGGGCATGCCTGTATCCAGTGGCTGGTTGGTATGTGACTTCTTACCCAAACTCAGGACAACTCTGAAGGACAGCCAGCTTCAGAGCTCTCTGAGGATCAGTCCAGGCCTTTGTTGGCCCCACATCACAGCCCAGCCCCTGCTGTCTCATCCCTTCCCCTGAAGGAGGATTGACCCCCTGGAGCACTTCCCAATAAGCTTCTGCACGTTACTGTTCATCTCTGAGGAAGCCAACCTTCAGTGCAACATATTGCTGTCTTTAAAACGTTACAGATTGCATACACTCTTGCCTTATTAAGTAGATCCCCCTATTGGCAAGATTCAGTATTATATTGAAGCCCAAAGCCAAATTGTAATCCTTACAAAGAAAACAGCTTGTTATCCCAGTATCTACCAAGAGAGGGCAATGAAATGCTAGTTAAAATGGCAGCCACGAGGAGAGAATAAAGAATTTAATTATCACAGAAATTCCCAACACTTTGTTCTTAAAAAGAAAATATTTTTTGTTGGTTCATCCTCTATCAACCAAAGCTCAGTAGGATATATAGGAATAAACTTAATTCTACTCTAAGGCGGAATTTTGGGGAATCCTTTTTTAGGGACCACTGAGTATAGTCGATGTTAATTTTTAATTCACATTTAAATTGATGATATAGACTCATTTGAATAAACTGAATTTATTTTTAATTTTTATTGTGGTGCTGGGTATTTAACTCAGGCCCTACTCATGTTAAGTATTCTGCCACTGAACTACACGATAGCCCTTAAAGTAGATTTTTAAAAATTCAGAGAAGGTTGCCTTTATAAAATCAGAGAATATCAGAGTCCAGAGTTTGTCTTGCTTAACCTCCTTTTGTGGGTAGGAATACATGGTGCCTAAGACTTGAAGTGGTTGGTCTAGCAGCGCTGAGGAGAACCTTGACTAAAATTGTCTAATTCCGCCCCCCACTATGCTTTGTTCCTTTTCTTCTGTTTTAGGAATTTAGTTAGTTCTAGTTTTTCAGGGAGCTAAAAACTTTTATTCAGAGAGAAAAACACTGGTAAGACCTTCACAGGGGGTGACTGGTGACGGGGACGGGCATGGTCAACTGGTCACTCAGTCCCCTGAGTCTGGCATATTCCAGGACTGTTGTTGTTTCCTCTGCATTTTCAGTCATTTCTAATTCTGCTGTTCTCAGTGTTTCTGATATGTGTAACTATTCAGATTTAAAGGTGTTTTCTCCTTGTTACCTTGACAACTTGTGTAGGGCAGTCGGAGCTGGTGGACCAGTTTCCATTTTGCATGATTCTGTTTTTCTTTGTGTTCTCCACAACTCTTCTCCTGGGTGAAATGCTGTTGCTTAAGAATATAAAGCCCTCCAGGGAAGATGGTAGTAAAGCGAAAATCTTTGTTAATGCCAGTACTAAATTATCTACTATTTTTGCTTGGCAAAACCAGTAAATATCCTGGTCCAGGCCTGATTAGTATTTAATAAAGGATACATTTAGGGAGCTTCTCGCATTCTGGTGTCCTTTGTTGAAATCTAAGACAAAGTTCAGTGCCATTTATCTTTTGACTACCTTCTCTCCATAAATTAAAATTCCCTTTACACTCAATTCCGTTTGCCTCTGTAAATACGAACCCTGGTTGTGGCAGAAGCTTACAGAATTGGAAGGTGTAATTGTAAGTGCCTTGCTTGCATGTTGGTTGAAGTTTCTATCTCTCTATCAGTGTGCTTTAAAACAAGTGTGTGTTTGTGTGTATGTGTGTACACCTGTGCAAGAGTGAAAGCGAGAGGGAGGGAGAGAAGAAAGAAAACAGGAAGGAAAGAAGGGAGGGAGGGTGGGGGAAGGAAGGAAGGAAGAAAGGAAGGAAGGGAGGGAGGGAGAAACGGAGGAGGGGAGGGAGGGAGGGACTTTGTTCCCCCCCTGGTTTTCCTTCCTTTTTTGCTTCCTGGGTCCTACCTGGATCTGGTCCTGTTTCAGCAATTAATTCTTTCGGCATTTCGGCTCCTTCTTAAGAACTGCAAGGCCTTTGACTCCGCAGAGTGTAGCATCAGTCTGACTTCCCTGATGTTCCCACTCTGACCCAGGTTATTCATCTGTTGTCCCTGAACTGTGAGTAAATGATCAAACTTTCCTGGGTCTTGGCTTCCTTGTATAGGAAACGTGGTTAAGAATACTCTCAGCACTGAACCGCACGAGGTGGTGGCTATAACATGCTTAGCACTTAACAGTCACTTACTATGTAGTATCATGGCTTCATTATCAGCTCTTCAACTTCAAAAATTTTCTTTTTTCAGATTTTCAATTACACAGAGTGTAAATAACTACGCATAGATTGTATTGTATGCCCTATATTTCCCGGAGCATCCCCCAAAGGGTGAGAATTTAATAGAGCCAAATCCTCAAACAGAAGGGATGCATTTCCAGTGCAGTTTCAGGCCCTAACCTAGTCAAATGGCAGTGCTGTTGTTTGCTCCTTCTGGCTTCCAAGATGCTTCACCTAAGGGATTTGCCTGTTTTGCCTTGGGCATGACTGTTGGGTTTAGGAAAAGGGGAGTCTGGATCGTCAGTGTGACTGCTTTACCCATTCTTTCTTTCTTTTTCCTCCTTCTGGCCATTATCAACTCTTCTCTCCCTGTTAGTACTGCCCTATTTTCTGTGTATACCATGAAATTTGAAATATGGCAGTTTTGTAAAGATGGCTTATTTGCATATGTCTACTACACACCCTTTAATTATGATGCATGACTAAACCTAGATTAAAATTTTATTTCTGTACTTAGGACTTGAAAATTCAGAACACTATGGTTCTAGTACATTGTAGGCTTTTGATAAGTACATAATGCTAGTAATGGATTAATTAAGCACTCAGTTTTCTAAATTATGATCCAATAATTCTCTCATTATTTAAAAGGAAAATATTTCATTTTACTACTTAAAAATAAATTGGGAGTATTTAAAATATTTTTTGGGAAATACTATAATTTAGGGAGTAGTTAGGTAAGCTTGGAGAATGTGGCAGAGAGTGTGGGATTTTAAAACCTGTGTGAAAAAGTGTTTCGTAAACTATTAAGTGGTCTTGTATATACTTGAAGTTGCTATTGTAAATAACTATGATAATTTTAAAGGAAGGAAAATGTGTCCCATAAATTTGTGATCTTTGAGCTAAAAAGGTTTTGGTACATTATCTTTAGGAAAATCAACACTGTATTTTCAAAACCATGACTCTCCCTGCTCCTTCCAGATGTATGGGACACGTTTGTGTCCTATGTATTAATTGATGAGAGTTGGGGTCAGACTTGTTGGAAATTGCTGTTATAATGATGTGTGATATGAGGTAGTTAAACATCACTTTTAGAGTCTGAGAGAGTCTGGGCTCTCCTTTGACATATCTCACCATTTACAATGAGCCTACTTTCTGATGATGTACTTTGTAAAAGTATCTGTTTTATCACCCAATTAATCAAGCTCAATGGAAAGCCTAAGTGGGATTTTTTTTCTCTCAGAAGAAAAGCACTTTAAAAAAGAGTCAAAGGGCAGCGGAGTTAGGCATTTACAAGTCATACTGAGGAAAAATAAAATGTGCACCTCTCCTTGCTGTGCTTCCTTTGTAAAAAGTGCTCTGGTACTGAGATTCATGGAAAGATCCCAGAGCTCCTGAGATCTGCACTCCCCCAAACTCCTGAGGTCCGCATCCCCCTAAACTAGCCCTTCCCATGCTAGTCAGAGTGGTGATGCTCGATGGTGAGGAAGGAACTCTGGCCTTTTGAAGAGGTGTACAGATATTGGCTGGGGTGGCTCTTTCTTAAAACTTCCTTCCAGACTGCCTCATAGCTGCAGGCTCAGGCCCGGGGGGCAGGCAGGGCCGTCTTTACCCACCTGGGGAGTGTCTCTGAAAAGATGCTGTGTCAGCCTAACTGGAGTGTATCCCGGCAACCTTTTAGGCAGGAGATTTATTTTGAAATTTAGTCCATTTCACAGGATTGCCAAAGTCAGATTGTAGTAGGTAGAGTTCAATCTCATTCTTGGACCTTTTTTCTTATTTAGTAGGGGCCATAACCATTTCCCTCTTCTCTTTTGCCACTAGGACATAAAATGGTAGACTCCTCTGGAAAGTGTTGTGATCATAATACTAAAGATTATTTTCTTGTCTATAGTTTGCAGAGGAACAACTCTATCTTCTTTTTTGAGGGCCTTCCTTCTCTCACTCAGTGATGTAATAAATAAAAGAAGATAAAGTAAGATTAACAATTTGATTGCGAACTTCAGACTGAGGAAAAGGTAATAAATATGTAGAAAATGACACAGCCTTGTTCACTTAGAGACCTTAAGTAACTATAACATAAGGCAAAATGAAATAAGGGCCAGAGAGGAATATTCATAATATGCTTTGAGAGCTCAGGGATCTCAATAAGTGAATCAGAGAATGTCTTCTAGAAAATGTGGTGTTGAGTTGGGCCTTTCAAGATGAGGAGGGTTTTACAGGCAAAAAGTAGACTGAGGGCATTTCCCAGTCAGTGGAGTGGCCAGAAGATGGCAGGAGTCATGAGAAAGCTTGGTGGGTGCTGGATAGAAATGGACCAGCATGGATGAGTCAAGGTACATAGTTGGATTTCCTAGGAGATAGAGCTGGAGAGCCAGATTGGGGCTGCATCAAGGAGGGTCTTGATCTGTGAGGCCAAGAAACTTCACTAGATCTCTTATCATAGAATTTAGAACCAGTGGAAATTTTTTTTCTTTGCTTTTAAAAAAACATCACACAGCTTTACCTTGAATTATTTTGGAATTATGCCTTTGGTTTCAGAGCAATACATTTTAGTGGAGCAGAAACCATTTGGAAAGGCAGTTCATGATGTCATTTGTCTTATTTAGTCATTTGGAAGCAGTGACTTTTAAAACTGATCAAATGAGATTATCACACGTGGAGATGCATTAGAAAAGATAACATCTATGGGAATTGGGAGATCCTAATAGTCTGCAGGAAACCCTTGACCTTTACATTATCATATCTACATTTATTTAACACTTAACTTTGCTTTGCCGTTCCTCTATTCCACTCCTATTTAAAAAATAAAGACAACACAATAACTTTGCAGAAATTTGTAAACAGAGGGGAAAGGGAAACATGCGCTCCTCCTCTCAAGAGGTACTACCATCATTAGTGCCCTGGATGAGGACCCATTCGGAATTTGGTTGTTTTGCCCGCCTGGCCCTCACCTTTACTGTGATTTTCCTTGGAGAAATGGACTCCTCTCAGACCATGTGGCTGGGTGGCTTCCTGTTGGTGGCCTCAGAGCCTGAGGGGCAGTCGTACTGCCCTGGTTGTGGTGATTGGTTCAGGGCGTGTGGTCAAGCCTGGCCGTTTGGAGCAAGAGACTTAATCCTGTGACTTTCATTGGGACTTTTGAAAAAGAGTTACGCTTTTCTGTTGACGTTGCTGAAAAAAGAGAACATGAGCCTAAAACTCCTGGTAGCCATCTTTCTAGCTCTTGGGGAGAAAGGGAGCCACCTGGGGAAAGCAGAACCAAAGAGCCAGAGAAGCACAGCTTTCTGACGGCCTTGCTTGAGACGGCTCTGCCAGAATTCAGCTTTATAATCCGCGGGTTTTAGTTCTGTCTGCCGGTAATTATCTTTCTTGCTTTAGCTCCTTAGAATTGTGTTTCTGCCACTGATAGATGCACATAGAGAAATGCGTAAATTCAGAGGAAGGAGGCAGTCACTGGGAGTCATGTGCTCTGGGAAGTCATAAAGCTGGAGGTGGGACTTCCAAAGAGCCTTGCAGGATGGCTTGGTTGTTTTGCTGTATTAGACCCCCAGCTCTTGGTCACACCCTGGAGGTGGCGCTGAGAGCAGTGGACTCCCCCTCCGTGGCCACTTCCAGGTATCCTCCAGGTCATTTTTCATGAACGGAGGGGCAGGTGCACTACCTTTCAGCCGTTTTCCTGGGATGAGGCATGACCACAGATATACTTTTGTTTATAGAAGTCGTGTGTGCCCAGATAAGATGGAAGCTGTGGTCAATTCTGGCTATTTTTGAGAAGCGGGCAGACCGTGTTACGTGCTTTTGCTTCTATCCTTTATTCTCATCCCAGGATATTTTCTCCTGATGAAACCCAGCTAATGTGAACAAAAAGGACATCCTGAAAGGTCAGCCTGAGGGCTGTTTATAGAAATGGAATGGGATACTCGTGGGCTTTTAGGACAAAAAATGCAGAAGCATTTCCTGTTCCTACCAGTTGTCTTTTTGAATCAGTGCTCGGGTGCCCATAGGAAAGGCACTGGTTGTGAGACCTTCGGGAGAAGTCTGTCTGTGGCATTGACGCTGGTCTCCTGTTACATACCAGAAAGCGAAGCAGAAGTGAACGTGGTGAGATTTTTGAAGCAAGCGTGGGCTCTGATGTCCTTCACGCTGCTGACTCTGGCATTGCTGTTGCCGGGGAGCTGTGATTGTAATCATGATCTCGGCAGGCATATCACAGCTCCAGTTATACTGCAGATGGTTGACACCTAAGCCAACAGAAAATGTGCATAATCCACGGGATAACAGAGCCTTACAAATCCTCCAGAGACAGCAGGACATGCAACCCATTCCCAAGCTGTTTTAATTTCTGCAAATTCCAAACTAGTTAGACAGTAAAGGATCAAAGACAGACATTTAAGTAACAATGAAAATGTAGGCTGATTTTACCTAGAGCAGCTTTGTGTTTTTAAACTGAACACATATCTCCTCCTTTCTTTCCCTTACTTGTCCTCTTATCTAGCTCTGAATCTCTATCCAAACATTGTGAGTCAAGTTAAGTCCTAGTTAAACAGAATGTCTCTCTTTCTCTGAATGCTTTTCATTCCACCAGTATAAAAAAATTACATAAAGATAAATACAAAAGCAATCAGGGCAGACTGGGACAGTGGGACAATCGCTGGACTGGAATCTTGAGAAGTTCTTTCTTCCTAGCTTTGTCTTCATACTTGGTGGACCTTTGTTTCCCAGTATATAAAGGGTCAGATTAGGGTCTCTGTGGTACTTTGTTATTGTTTCCAATAACAAATTATAACAAATTTGTGACTTAACACGCTTTTTTTTTTTTGATCTCAAAGTTCTGTAGGTCAGAAGTCCAGCGTGATCTTAGTCCACTGAGCTAAAATCAGGGTGTCGTGGGTAGGACCATGTTCCTTCCAGGAAACTCTAGAGAAGAGTCCATTGCCTAGCCTTTCCATTTTCTAGAGATCACTGTCCCTAGGCTTGTCCACTGCTTCTTCCATCTTCAAAACCACAATGGAGGGAAAAGTCCTTCTTAAATTCCAACTTCCTGATCTACTTTTCTGCCTTCCTCTTCTATTTTTAAGGACTCATGTGATTAGATTGGGGTCATCAGGATGATCCAGGGTAATCTTCACATCCCAAAATTTTTAGCTACATCTGTTAAGTCCCTTTTGCCATGTAAGGTAACATATTCATATGTTCTGCTGATTAAGCCATGTGCATTTTTTTGGGTAGCATTAATCTGCCTTTCAGTTAGTGAATCCAAAGCCTCTGTCATTATTAGATTTTGTTTGTGGAAGCTTAATATCTGTCCAGTACCATTTTACAAATTAAGAATATGGTGTAGGTGCAATCCACATTCATCCCAATCTCCAATAATCAGGGCTTCAGAATGAAAAATAGTGAAATTAAAATGTATATTTACTCCAGTTTTAGGTAGTGAATTTAGGGTTGTTTCAATGTCTTCCTTTTGAAAATGTTTCTTCCAGCTATCCTTAATGTAAGTGATACTTCTACAATCTCAAAAGAATGTAATAGAAATTATTTATTTCCAAAACATCTTTTTTTTTTTTTTGCTGTCTGACTTTGTGCTGCTGTTACTGAAAAGAAAGTTGAATGGAGAATTATTCCTTGCTTGGTATTTTGAGACATGCAATTTCCTTCTTAGATTGTTCAGACCTGCTTATAAACCAGAAGGCAAGGTGCTGAGATTTGATAGGGAAAAAAAAAAAAAAAAGTAAAATAAAAACCAAACTATTGTCCAGAAAAGCCAGATAGCCTATATCTAATTCAAATATTACTTCATTTCAAATGAAATTTTCGTAATGTGTCTAATGATCACATCATCTTACACAACTGCAGATTTCATGGAAACTGTTTTTACCTTATATAATATATAGGTCAAAAGGGGTAATATTAATTTAAATTTAAATTCCAGTAGCCATGAAAGTTCAGGAATATTAGAAAGAAGCATCGTTAGAGATAAGCAAGGTTCATCCGCAAATTAAGATCCCTTTTTGAAGCAAACCAAGTGTTAGTTATAGTGGAACTCATGTCTTTTAAACTCAAAAGCTTTTTCATAGCTTCATTTTTTTCTATTACATTCCAACTTGTTGGACATATAAAACCTAGCTCTTTTTTTTAAATCTAGAAACCTTTGTGGAGAAGCACATCATAAAGTCTAATTGGTAATAGATTGCAATCAAAGTTACATGATGTGAGTCAAATGTCCTCCACAGCTGGCTTCGGAAGAGCAGTGGGTTAGTGGCATTTTAGATAAGAATGCACACCATGAGCATGTTTGTTTTGGGGTGCATTTTTATGTTTAAAAAATCAAAAAGAGGTGCAGTTTCAGCTTATCTACTGATTGCCTTTATGCTCACCGAGTCAAGCAGTTTGCAGTATTTATTCTTGGAGGGAGGGTTTTTGCTTTGCCACTATTTCCCTATATCTGGTGAAAAAATGGATTTTTTCCTCTTCATTGCAGGGGTTGGCTGGGTGCACGTAGCAAATTGGTAAGAAAGTAGTTTGACAGAAACTGCTTGAGGTTGTAACTTTCAATTTTCCGAGTTTTCGTTCTCTCCCTGAGACCTTTAAGTTTCATTGTACCTGTAAAAAAGGCAAAAAGGAAGGCTGGTAATGAGCTTGGCTGCCTTCATTCCCCACTCCTGCCACTCAGGGTTTTATTTTTCGATATTCAAAAGTTCAGAAGTTTCAAAAGGTGACTCTATTTAGGAATTATTTTTCTACTTTGGGATGGTAGAAAATTTGGGCAGGTTGTGCAAATTGTTTTTAAACAGCCAGTGGGGAGTGTGTGTGTGTGTATGTGTTCCTTTGAAGAGAAATCCAAAACCACCTGCAAAACTATTATTTGCTACTTTTTTATTGACTTTTCAGGGACTTTGTGTGTCCTAGAAGCAACACTTACATAGCCCAAAGAGAAGAAAGGGACATAGTTCAGACACTTTATTCTGTCTCCATTTTGGAGGAGATTAAGATCATTCTCAGAAACTATTAATATATTTTTCAGTGTTGCCCATTTCTCTATTTACTTAGGTTGGTGACAGTGAGGACTATGAGGAAATTGGAATGGAAACTACTAATATGTATATTAGCATATACACATTATATATATATGCATTCTACTGAGCTCCAGCCCCAAATATATAATATATAATATTTCTATTGATTTAAATTATGTATTATATTATAAATCAATAGAAATATATATATATATATATATATATATATATATATATATATATATAAAATATTTGGATTTGGAGCTCAGTGGAAAGCACAGAATTCCCTTGATGTCGGGTTTGCTAAATGTCAGAGACAAATAGCACCCACTCAGCTAGAGAACACAGCTTCTTTTCCCTGTCGACTTTTGTCTGCCAGTCCATTAGGAAGACACCTCCTGAGTCAGGGCGGGAGACCTCCTTTCCCATGTGCACCAGGTGGTTCCAGGCATACCAGCGGCTTCCACTCAGGGAGACGGGAAGGGGAAGGGGAAGAAAGCCCAAGCTCATGATCTGCCATGGCCAGCGTATGGTGGCCTCTCTTTTTCCTTGATCCTAGTCAGGCTTCTTTGAGTCCGGTGACCCTCTCGGTGAGTTTCCGGGCTCCAGCGGGGCAGTTGGGAATGTCTGCTTTCCCACCACACTCCACGTTGCTCTCGTGGATCCTTTCTCTGCCTCTACCATCTCGCCTTCTGTCCATCCCTGTCCTTTCTCTTTGCTGCAGCCATCCCGTGTTAATAGGGACTACTCTAAAAGATTGCATCCTCCTGGGATTCCAGGTGGAAGTGGAAAAACGTCCTCCCACTCTTGGGGCCTCAAAGCATAGTGGACGGGAAGAGGTGTTTCTAGTTCCCACTCTCCTGTGTGTGGGAGGAAGTGGCAGAAGCCCTGGCATTGCGGGGAACAGACTGGGCGAGAAGCAGCAAGCACCTCGGAGATGAGAACTTTATTTTATGCCCATGGGCCTAGAGGAAAAAGAAAACTCCAAATTCTGAGCCCAGATCCACAGTTTGTCACAATATCTATAGGTTGTTTTAAGTCATCTTAGACCCATCCTATCCTTGGGGCTTTTTCCTCTTAGTCTCTGCGCTGAAGGCCTGTGCAGGGTCTCTAACATAAAGCATGCGCACAGAACAGGTAGGAAGAAACAGCTCCTTTCACAGACATCTATTACGTTTCAGGAGGGAGCAGTCAGCCTCCTAGGGCAGGTATTGACGATGCCAAAGTAGGGACCCAGGGCGACTTCGGCTTCCTGGAGAAAGGCCGAGACGGGAGGGGAACTGATCACTGCCTAGGCAGGGTTCTCACATGACGTTGTTGTAATTTCATTCCACAACCAGGTCTGGCTTTGCCATCACATCGGCACATCTACCTTCTACCTTTTTTTCCCTTGAAGCTCTTTAATCCAGCCTAGGAGTTGTTCTGAGGCCCTTTCCTTTTAGTGGAAAATCATTCTTGCCTTGTGTCCTCAGTCTTTTCTCTTATACTTCTTATAGGGGGGAAAAAAAGCTCTGTGTCTTGATTTAGTCAGGCTCAGGTTTGTAATAGAAAGGGAAACTTCTGGAATTCAGAAAACTCCCTTCTCCCTCTTAAGTTCATGATTCTCATAGTTAAAACTTTTACTGTCCTGAGTGCTATGTCTTTCATGATTTAAGTCTGTCTTGAAAGTCAGGGTTGAACGATGACTTCTTGTTTTTAGGTTGGCTCTGCCATCCAGTAGTGGGTGCTTCAGCCTCGGTGGCTAGGGATCATGGTGCAGCAGACTGACCCAGGAAGAAAGTCTGTCAGTCATTATTCAAATGTTGTTCCATTCAGTTAACACTACAAGTGTCAAGAGCCACGTCAAGACACCACCCCAGCTTAAGAACATTTTTGTGTCGATTTTCAATTCACAAACTATTTTCTGATCAGATAATTCCTTTCACAACTTTGTAAGGTAGTTTTTAAAAATTCCTACTTTGTAGGAGGGGTTAAGACTCAGATCAAAGAGATATCCCCAGGAAATATATCTCACGAGTTTTCGATTCCAGACTAGAACTCAGTGATTCCAAGTACTCTTTGCACTTAATTGGAATCTTTGTTTCTTATACAGACCTGTATGGGTCAGTACATTTTTCTGCTTGATATTCTTATATGGCTAGAGGACTGCTCTTCTTCCTTTGGTGTTTGGCTGAGTCGCCGGGTCTGTAGAGAAGTTTGCTTCTCTAATTTTAGTCTGGATGTCAGCTGCTTGCTCCGACTCATTTCTTACTCTGTCTCCAATAAATCTAAGCCAGTTCCCTGCCACCCGCTCCCCACTGTATTCCAGATCTCCAGCTGGGCTTCTCACTCTGTGCTCCTCCATCATGTAGTACTAATGTACTCTGGTAGATTATAATCAGATTTCCTGAATGATTAATGTAGTAAAGAGTGAACATTGCCACTTTGCAAAATCTTGAATTCTAATTTCAGAACCTAATTTAATAGCTTTACATAGAAATCTTTATTGGTATTTTGGGGCCTGTTGATTTCAGTTTAGCATATAGTTGAAGATTTGAATTAATGGTTTTTGCTGTACTTAGAAATACCAAGGATGTATTAGCTCTGAGTAGACACAAGTGGAAATTGTTGAACACATGGTCCTAAGTTCTACCATCTTTCATGCATTGGGAATTGCACAGTGAATTATTTAGTTGGCCTTGGCCCACATCCCACTTTTGCTGCTAATTCACTGTTTCACCATCTGAGCAATGGGGCAGTGCAAACTATATGCTTACTTTGCCATGTGATGTGCTGTTGTTTTATTCTTTGCACAGAATTCATTTAAATAGAATGGTAGAAATTAATACTTAAAAGGGCATAGTTGTTAGGGATTCAGAAGCCCTGAAAAGAAAGCTGAACTTAACCAAAAAATCATGTGTTAATAAATATGTAATTAAAATAAATGGATGCAATTTCTACAGAATTGGTGCTGTGCTTCTTCAGGTTACTGTTATTTATTTCCTTATTCTTGTATCATAGGGGATCATGGAAATGTCAAATTGGGGGATAAGTTTTTAAAACTGGTAATGCAACAACTTTCTTAGGTGTTTTGTGAACTATCTTCCATTAATAGGCATCAGGAAACAGAGAGAAGAGCAAAGTGCTTATGTGACAATGGCATTTAAGAAGAGAGCTGAATGATTCCAGGAGTTTCGAATGAATCCCTGCATCACAAGGTCACATACCAAGGCCAGGACTCATGCAGTTGTGGCCAAAGATAGGAAAATCTCATTAATTTCAGTGGACAAAGTAACAAAAGGATGTAGGGTATAGGAGAAGTAGTTAACATTAATGTTAACTTAATTTAACAGTATTTTGATTATTGTCTGTTTATGCCAACAGTCAGATGTCTTCAGCAGAAATAGTACAAATCAGGAGTTGGTTCCCAGTATATGCCAGAACAGAGGAGGTCCTGATAATAACCACAAGTGCGAATAGACCCCAGCAAGATAGATAAAAGTGTGCTAAGAGAGTGCGATCAAGATTTCAGTAAATTGGTTGTCAGAATTATTTAAGTCTCATAAGGGTTAGAGATTTGAAATAGAATCTGGATGAGAGAGATATACACTGTCACTTAAGATAAAGTAATTTAAAATAATTCAATTTGGGGAGATGCTGTATTTCCCTTTTTATCCCTTTAGACTCTCAATGTCTTTGCTGTTATGTTTCATCTTTTAATTTGAAGGACAAAATTTACTATCTGTTATGTACCATAAGATTGTGTATGTGGCAGTTACTCAATAACTATTTGTTAAATTGAGTGACTGACTGGATCAGACAATAATTACCATGAAAATACAGGGATTGTGTTATTGTAATACCTTGTAGTTTTACATTTGCTTTGCTCACTTGTTGGCTGGCTAGGTTCAGGGCAAAAATTGATTGAGGTGATAGAACTTTCGGAACTGATTTTAGTTTCGATGTTTTAAAGTGATAGTTGTGGAAAAGGGATATGTTTACTTCTAAAAAAAATATAGGTTGTAGTCACCAAGATGCTTTTATAATTAACCTTTTCTTTTTTTTTTAAACCTCTCATTTTTTTTCTGGGTACAGTGGTGCATGCCTCTAATCCCAGCAATTTGGGAGGCTAAGGCAGTTGGGTCACAAGTTTAAGGCCAATCCTGACAACTTCAGTGAGACCGCAGATCAAAATAATAAAAAAATAAGTAAAAGGGGCTGGGGATGTAGCTCAGTGGTAGAGCATCTCTGGGCTCAATCCTTAGTACCGGGAAAAAAAAAATCCCTCATTTTCCAAATGCATCTCTGAAATCTGCTATTCCCAAGTGGATCAGTTTAGACAATGCCAGCATTCACTTGACCTTATCAGTGAGCTATGCTTATTTGTGTTTGAAGCCATTTATACAAAAATCAGCAGTTCTTTTTTTTTTTTTTTTTTTTTTTAAAGAAAGAATAGGCTTTGGAATTGATGTGATCTAGCAGCTTTTTTTTGCCTCTCATTTGAAGCAAGCCTGTTGGACCAAATTAACTGCTTTGATCACTGAGGTCAGCTTGGCCAAAAGGAGAGTTGTGAACCTGTGGGCATTTTCAGTTGTTCCCCAGATAACCACACTGTCCTCACAGTGAACAGATTATTTAAAGCAATAAGCGTTCATTCCTAAGACTAAGACTATTGATCAATGGTGATGTGTAGAAAGGAAAGAGCATTGTGTGAAGTGAGGGAGGGATTAACAAAGTCGTGTAGAAGAGGCTGCCCTGTGCACGTGGAACAGAGATCCGCAGAGTCACCCTGTTGGAGAAAGGTACGAGGTGCTGGCAGATATGAGGGAGAAGACGCAGAAGTGGACATTTATTTTGCTAGGGTCCATGTTCTTTCACATTGAGTCTCCTATTTAATCTTCTTAACAGCTTTGAGAAATGAGATTTAGTAGGCCTATCTATCTTGTATAGAGAAGAAAACCAAAGTGCATGGAGATTAAATAACTGTCCTAAAGGCTAACTGTTGGCAATAGAGCCAAATTTGAACCCAGGGGTGATTCTTATTCCCACATCCAGCCTCACACAATGGATTTTTTTCTAGTTAGTGCTCTGTTCTTTGTAGGTTTCTCCCGAACTTTCTGGGTCTCTTGGGCAGATTTCCTTAGGAGGTTGAGCTCTCTGGTTGTAAGAAGCCCATGTCTCTCAGATGCTTCCAGTCCTCAGATTCCTCATCACTGTTCCTCTGCTCTTCCTCTCAGAATTTGGTCTCAGGCTGCTATTTTCCTCACTGAACCTCCTTTCTGGTTTTGTCACTCTGGCTGCCTGGGTCACTGCTTCTGTGTTCCCTGTTTTCTAACCAATGTCCTTGCTCCTAGTTCCTGCTCTCTCACTATGTGTTCATTGTGCTAAAAGCAGAACTCTGTGACCCTTGGATGCCTACTTATTCCTTCTTAACTTGCTAAACTTCTCCATCTCTAGCCTGGGCTGCCTTCTCTACTCTGCCTTGTCATGGCTCCTAGACATCACACTTTCCTGTGACAGGATGCATAAGATAGATGTTGTTGCCATGCATATTACCCTTGTCCAGGTGCATTCAGATTTAGACAAAATCCAAGGTAAGCAGGTAGGACCACTGATTTGTATCCATTTGGCATGGCATTCATTGCCCTGATTTGCTGGCATGTCAGCAATACATTTGCCAATTTTATAATGTCACATTATAATTTATATAGGAAAATCAATTCACATGAATGATCGAATTTTCATCTTTACTTTAGGAGTTATGCTCTACTGCGTGATGAAATAAGCCAGTATATACCATCAAAGAATAAACATAAAATGCCTTGTTAGGAGTATAAGACTTATAGTTTTAAGTCTTAAAATATATTATTTGTGTGACTAGTATCACTACAAAGTTCACTTGTACATATCATGCAGCTTTTGACCTAGAACTTTTACTCGTTATGTTGTTATTCGCAGAAATAGTCTTAGTATCATTTTTACTCATCACTGGGTAAGCACGTGTATCATGATCATTCACACATTCTTAATCTGTGCTAACTTTATTGTTAAATACATATGCCCGTGTAAGAAAACAGAAAAAAAAGAAAACTATGCATTGCATAGTTAAAATAGTTTCAGCAACCGATAATATGTCAATGGTAAATCAGTGAAATTTCTAGCACAAATCTGTGAACTGTGCATGCTTAGTGTCCCAGTGCCCGAAGCACTCCTTTCTCTTTCGTTGGAGAAAACCTTTCAGAATGATTTCAGGAGACAGCGAAGTGATTGCAGGAATATCTACAAAGAAGTCCATTATCCACTAACTTCAGCACTTGGGTCCTTTTGGTATTATTAGATACTTTGAACATCTCGCTGTGGATCTGCATGTTAGCATATCTTAATAATGTGGGTAAGATTTAGTCTAGATGTTGTGGCTTAACTTCACAATGCTTGCCAGAATTTTCCAGTTGTTCTAGACTTTGACTTTTGCCTGTTTTAATCTTTTTTATCATTTTCATTAATCAAAACATGTTGATATGCCATGTTGGAAAAAAGATGAGGCTGAAACTCTTGACCTTTTATTATCTCCTTCCAGACAGTAGGATTGGGTTAGGATTTGTCAATAATGTCTTGTGTTGGTCATCAATACTGTCTTACAGAAATAGGATCAAGGATTTTTTGTGGTCTTTCTTTGTGGTGATACTATTGGGGATTGAACCCAGAGGCACTTTTACCACTGAGCCATATCCCCAGCCTTTTTAATTTTTGTTTTAAGATAGGGTCTCACTAAGTTGTTTAGGGCCTTGCTAAGTTGCTGAGGCTGGTCTCAAATTTTCAATCCTCCCATCTTAACCTCCCAAACTGCTGGGATTATAGGCATTCGCCCCCATGCCTGCCATCTTGTGGTCTTTTAAAATTAGAACTTTGGTAGGAACTTGTCAACTGTAGGACCCTATATATAACTGTGTATGTGGAAAAAAAATTGCATGTAAATTGTATGTAAATTTAAATTTGTATGTAAAAATTTATGTAAATCTCATATGGAGTGACCTGGCATCCTGACACATTATGGTCAGAATTATCTTTCAAAATACAAATTGAATTTGGTCCCTTCTCTGATCAGAATCTTTCAATGGCTTCCTTTGCTCTCAAACTAAACATAGCACAAACCTTAGTGTAGTCTACCCTTTTCTGTCATCTTGTACCTTCCTTTTCCTGATCTCTGTCCTAGACATACTATCCTCTTTTCATTTTCTTGATGTCAGTATTTTCTGCCACAGGACCTTTTATCATGCTGATCCCTATACATGGTCTGGTGAGTCTTCTCTCAACACTCATCCATCTCTCCTATCTCCACTCAGGAAAGACTTCTTCATATCCATTGGTCCAGATCAGCCCTTCCAACTAAATATTACAACCTTTGAACATCTCTTTTATTTGTCATTATAGCTTTCATTTTTATATCTGTGTATGTGCTTCTCTGATTAATATTTTCTTTCCCCCCTTGGTGTGGGCTCCATGTGGGCAGGGTGTTGTCTGATTTCTGTTCTTTGTTGTTTTTTTCTGAAGCTTTTCGCATAATCTTTTCTCAGTGGACGGATGAATGAACAGATAGAGCAGTACAACACAGACCTGGGGGCTGGTGGTGCCTTCAGGAGCTTGTTTGATGGTTAGTTCTAGTTTGGAAGCACAACCACATGCTCGGTGCATCTGAAGAATGACCCTCGTCCACGTGGGAAGGTCATCTGCCACTGTGTACCCAGAATTTTGAGAACTGCACACTCAGTACCAGAGGGTAATAGGGTGCTTCTCTAGGCAGCCACATTGGTCTGTGAGTTGCTCTTTCAACCAGGGGTTCAACTTTGGATCTTCTTGAATTGCTACAGGAGGCCAAACTGTGAATTGTCGATAGGATGAGAATTATCTTACTATACAATGCACCTTGTTTGCTTAACACTTCTTCACCATCATGTACATGATCTCTTTTAATCCTTGTGTTAACTCTATGATAGAACAGAGCTGGTCTCTTAAACAAAGAAGACAAGTGTCTCATGTCGGCTATTGACTTACCCGCATCATGCTCTAAATAAGCAATAGAATTGTGACTTAAACGTGGACCTTCAATCCAGGACCTGTACCACAAATAATGAGCTGCTTCTTCTGAAGCATAATATTATTTGGAAAATATTATTTGGAAAAAATGGTAAGCAAAATTTCATGTCAGCTCCCTGCCCCACAATGAAGATAACATCAGGATAGGCTGGAGGTAGTAATAGCACACAGTACAGTTTCAGAAGTTGAAGATGCTTTGCTGTCTGCTGAGAGATTACATTTTACAGAGATATTTGAAGAACCTTGTTTTGTTCCTGGTTATAATTCTGTCATTTATCCTTCCCCTATAATTCTTAAACCCCCAGATCTCTCTTCTAATTATCTAAATTCTCTCTTTAGTAAACCAACCTCTACTAATTATGTTTCACAGATTTCTGCTGTAGAGTTTTATGTGTGTTTCCAATGCTTAAATCTATTTTGTGATAGCAGTGGGATTGGACATCATATTTCTGTTTTGGTCCAGTGTCCTGAAAATTGTTGGTAGTTACTGAATATCTTATTTTTGGGTCCTTTTTTTTTTCATACTTCAAGTCCCTGAGGAAAAAAACTTTAAGTCTTTTCTGATTATACAACTAATATGCATCATATGAAAAAGTATGAGGAATAATGCATAAATAATGTACCTTCCATATCCTAGTGATTCGTTGTAATTCCAGGAAAATAAAAATTATTTAAAGACATTATTTGAAATAGCTTTATAACATTCTATCATATGGATATATTTTAACTATTTATGTAAATTTTCCTCTATCATGAAGGGTGTTGAATGAACAGCTTATCCAGATCTCTGACTAATTTTCTCAGGGTAATTGCTTAGAAGTTGAATCATCAGGTCTGTCCTATTCTAAGAGGGCCAAACCATCCTGTCCTGGAGGTCGTCCATACAGATCCTATGCTGTCAGTCAAAAGTCAGAAGATGGACTTGGGTGTGACTCTGAAAACCTTCCGGGACTCCCCACACCCAGTAGCACTGGAGGCAGGAGGAGCATGCCATCCCTCTCCTCTCTGAGAAGACTACAATAAATACAGTCATTTAATGGAATATTTTTCAGCCATATAAGTAAATGAGCTGCCCAGCCATGAGAGTGTCCCTTCTGCCCTTTCCCATCCTCCTAATGAATTCATGCCTGTTGCTCTGACGGATGTGTCTGCAATCTTTGACTGATTGCAAGAAGGGGGCCTTGCACTGCCTCAGCTTCCGGGAAGGCCCCAGCCTGTAACAGCAGGATGGCCAATGGCACAGCTAGCTGGAAAGCGGCAGAGGACATCACGGCGCAGTCTGGTCCTGGTCCTGCAGTGTGTTGGCACCACCTGTGCGGTGCCTTGCCTTCCTTGACTGTTTGTCCTACATCACTCATGAAGGACCAGTTCTCCATTTTCCTGATATTTCACCTCTGGATGGATGACAGACTCATGAAGTCATCACCCCGCATTTGACAGCACATTGGTTCAGGTCCAGGCAGTTCTGGAACGTGAGGTTTGCTCTGCTGACACCAAGATCAGGTCCTTGTAGAGCACACTTCTGTGACCCAGTGACAACCCCAGAGCAGAACCTCACTAGATTTCTGTTGAATTTAAGAAGTAATAGATTCAAACTTCTTCTCAACAATTTTGTACTCATTTTTCTTGACTCCTAGTCAAACAATTTCATGGGGATAAACTCATTTATTTATTTTTAAAAATATCAGGTTCTACAAGCAACAACAGGTGTTGGAGAGGATGTGGGGAAAAAGGTCCACTCATACATTGCTGGTGGGGCTGCAAATTAGTGCAGCCACTCTGGAAAGCAGTGTGGAGATTCCTCAGAAAACTTGGAATGGAACCACCTTTTGACCCAGCTATCCCACTCCTTGGCCTATACCCAAAGGACTTAAAATCAGCATACTACAGAGATACAGCCACATCAATGTTCATAGCTGCTCAATTCACAATAGCCAGATAGTGGAACCAACCTGGATGTCCTTCAATTGATGAATGGATAAAGAAACTGTAGTATATATATACAATGGAATATTACTCAGCCATAAAGAATGATCAAATTATGGCATTCGCAGGCAAATGGATGAAATTGGAGAATATCATGCTAAGTGAGATAAGCCAATCTCAAAAAACTAAAGGACGAATGATCTCGCTGATAAGCGGATGATGACATATAATGGGGGGGTAGGAGGGATTAGCGTTAGGGTTAGGGTTAGGTTTAGGGTTAGGGTTAAGGAGGGGGGCAAGAATGGAGGAAGGAAGGACTGTATAGAGGGAAAAGAGGGGTGGGAGGTGTGGGGGGGGAAGGAAAAAAATAACAGAATGAATCAAACAACATTACCCTATGTAAATGTATGATTACACAAATGGTATGCCTTTGACTCCATGTGCAAACAGAGAAACAACATGTATCCCATTTGTTTACAATAAAAAAAAATCAGGTTCTTGGGTATCAGTTTTTCAAAATTATCTAAAAGTGAAATATTTAGTTGGAAACACAAAAGTACCAAAGCATTAAAAATAAAGTCAAAACTTTTTTTAAATCATCATGAAAACTGAAAAATGGGTCATAGACCTACATGTAAAATTTCTAGAAGATAACATAGAAGAAAATTGAGGTAACTATGCATTTAGTGAAGATTTTTTTTGATATAACACCAAAGGCATAGTCTATGAAAGAATAATTGATAACTTAGACTACATTAAAATTAACTCTTCTACTCTGCTAATGACACTTGTTAGGGGATTGACAACAAAAAATCACAGTATTTGCAAGATGCAGAATTGCAGAGACATCTCTTGTAAAGGAATGTTATCCAGATGTATTAGGGACTTTGAAACTGCAGCAATAAGAAAAGGAACAATCCAAATAAAAATGAGCAGAAGATCTGAAGAGAGAAGACCCAAGAAAATACACAAATGGCAAACAAAAATACAGCGTTGTATGTCACTAGGAAATTACACATTAGAACAATGTGATTCCAATACACATCTACTGGAGTGGCAGAAATTCAGAACATGGACAGCATCAAATGCTGGTGAGGATGTAGAGTCACAGGAACTTCCACTTCTTGTTGGTAGAAATGCAAAATATTATAATCACTTTGGACAACAATTCGGTAGTTTCTTAGAAAATTTTCACCCAACAACCTCACTCCTCAGTATTTACCTAAATGCATTGAAAACTGTGTCCACCCAAACCTGCCCACAGATGTTTCTAGCAGTTTTATCCATAATTTAAAAATTTAGAAGCAATCATGCTGTTCTTCAATTGGCAAATGGATCAATCAACTGTAATACATTCGGGTAATGGAATATTTTTCAGCCATATAGATAAATGAGCTGCCAAGCCATGAAAAGACATGATACACTTTAAATGTATATTATGATGTGAAAGAAGCCAATCCGACAAGGAGTATGCTACCAATGAACTACATCCCTAGCCCTTTTCACTTTTATTTTAAGACTAAGTTGCTGAGGCTGACCTTGAATTTGAGATCCTCCTGCTTCAGCCTCCCAAGTCTTTACAATTACAGGCATGTGCCACAATACCTGGCTAAACACAGAGTATTTTTTAGAGCAGCAGAACTATTCTGTATTATATCATAATGGTGGGTGTATGTCATTATACATTTGTCAAAATGGGAGGCACAACACCAAGAGTGAACCCTTATGGAAACTATGGACGAGGTTTTAAGGGTGTGTCTGTGTGGGCTCAACACTAGTTAGAGAGGGACTACTCTGGTGCCGGGTGTTGATGTGCTGTAGGCTTCATATGTGGGGGACATGGGATGTAGGAGAACTCCACATTCCATACTGTTCTGCAGTGAATCTAAAACTCCTCTAGAAAATAAATATATTTTTAAAAACTGCTCCTTTTCCCTGTTTGCCCAGGCCCACTCAGAAAAGGATCCACTTTGCTATTTCTCATTTCCCTTTTTAGTTTTGGTAGTTGTAAGATGTTTGTGTCTCTAGTCCTTGATTTCTCAGCTTTGGGAAGTTTTACTGACACCTTTTAAAAGAAGAAAAAAAAAAATGAGGAATTTAGCTCACATGTATTATTCCCTTGCCAATTTTGGTTGGGTATATGGTTTTTGTACTAGTTTTCTTTTTATCTTTCAAACTGTATTTTTGATATCTTCATTTTAATGTATTGCATGCCCGGGGAGAGGGGTGTGTTTGTCTTTCCTCCTCAGTTCATCATTGCTATGGAAACCACCTCAGAGATGAGGAGGCAAGTCCGGCAGGGAGGTACATGCCGATTCAGGGCAACCGGAGTAAGAAGACAGGAGGAGATGGTACTCATACCCTAGCCACGCCAATTCAGAACAACCTGAGATGCTTACGAATATGAAAGGTCAGCAGCCAGCACTTGTTGCGTCCTGCTCCAGCCTTGCACTGTCAGAAGAAACAGGAGGCCATGAGGTTCTAACACCATCCAGAGAAGGGTCTGGGGTACCCTGTGAGAACACGACACTACTAGGTTTGGGCTTTATGGTAGGTCTCTTAAATGCAACACAATACAATAAAGCTTTGTTCCTAATTATAATTTTTACCACTTATAATTTCCGTAAAGTTGTACAACAATTAGTTTGGTCATTTACTGGTTGCTTATCCCTCAGAGTTTTCTTTCAGGCCCTCCTTTCCTGGCACATTCTCCCTAGGTGATCCCACCTTTAATATACTCATGATCCCCAAATCTGCACTTCCAATCTAGTCTAGTAATTACTGTCCTGAGCGGGTGCCTCAAATTTATGAAATTCAAATTCCTTCCAGAACTCATTAACCTTTAAAATTACAATGAACAAGACCACCATCAAGCAATTGGTCAGACAAGAAAAGGGGGCGTCAACTGTGACTCCTCCCTTTCATTCATCCCCTCCCCTCCCCGCCACCCCGTGTCCAGTCAGTCATCAAGTTCTATGGAAGCTCTCTGCTACGTCTTTTATGGTTTCATTCACTTTTCTCTGTCTCTGCTGCTGTCGCCCTTACAGGTCACCATTTTTTCTCATCTGGATTATGGCAACCGCTTTCTGTCTGGTTTCTGTGCCTCCAGTGTTCCTCTCTTCAAATTCACTCAATGAGCTGCAGTCAGAGTGATCCTTGGAAAATACAAATCTGATTAATGTTACTTTTGCTTAAATCTTTTATACACACATACACATTATGTGTGTGTCTGTATGGATATATGGACACATATGTGCATACCTATCTGTAAATATATACATACAAATGCCTTTTAATGACATACCTATTGACCTAATTAACCTCATCTCTTGCTAGAAGAATTTTTTTCCTTGGCCATGCCATGCTCTCGTTTGCTTCTGGAATGTCATAGAGGCTGTTTGTTTTGCCTGCAATATTCCTTCTACCCCTCTTTAACTGCAAACTCATTATTGTGTTTTGCTATTCAGTTCGACTTGAATCTTTCTTTCACCCCATCTTTCTTTGATCACTAAAGTTTGGGGCAGGTACCACTCACAGGTCAATTTTTACTTCTTCCATCAAGGCATGTATCAGGCTATATTAAATCTTATTTGCACAACTGACCCTACTGGACTGAATTTTATGTATGTGATATATACATAAGTATATATAATGTATTGAAACACACACATACACCAGCATTTATGAACATGTTGTGAATTAATACATGAGTGAGCATGAGATATGGAAAGACTCCACTCAGCTAGATGGGGATTGTTTGTGGGAAGAAACAAGTAACAGCAGGCACATGAAAGAAAACTTTTAATATCTGAATGTAAAGTTCCCAGTTGCTGCTGGTACTTAGAGGCAAAAAGACATAATTCGTGTCCCCTTTGACTTTTGATAATTTGGTTTCTTTTTTCCAGTGCTAATGTATTTCTATAAAATAGAAATATTTTATGATAAGATTCATCCCTGTATTCAATTCTTGACTTTCAAAGTGAGAAATGGTGGGCCAGAAAGGATACTTGACTTGTTCTAGAAACAGGACCAGATCCTGGCCTGTTGACTCTGGGTTGCTGGATATGAACTTGACTCCCATGGAATGCTTAGCATTGTGCATCCTGTGCAAGATGACCCAAGTTCCCAATAAGGGCACCTTTAGAAAAATGGTCAGATTCTTTCAGGACAGGAGGCAGCCACTTCAGTACAAACAGGCCACAAATGAACTGCAAAGAGTTAATTGCTAATTAGGCAGGAGTGACCTAGTTCCTGGGAGAGTCTAGTAAATGTTGGGGTACCTCTGGCTACAACTGAGCATTTACTAGTACATCAATGGACATAAAATGGACATAAAATGCTTTCATTTTGGGGAAGAGAAGAGTAGTGCCCTCCTTTTGCCCACACTGCTTTCTTTTGGGGCATATCTAGTATTGACTTTGTTTTGTGACTCGCATCCTCACCTAGCTTCACAGGTTCAGGTGCTCCTGAGAAACTCGTGCAGCAGCATTTCATGTCTACTCTCTGTGTCCAAAGTCTCTCATGACTCAGACATTTCGAAACCGTAGTGTGGTATTTCAAGGCCTTGCTGAATTGAATGCTTACTTTAAACAATTCAAATTCATTGTGTGTTTTCTTAGTAGAACAGGGTAGCTTTTAGCGGTGTTTAGAAAAATGTACGTATACCAAATGAGCTTGGTGCTTTTTATTATATATATATATATATATATATATATATATATATCTGCTTAGTAATTTGTTAACTTAAAGTATCCAGATTGACTCTTTCCTCATGGAATAGGAAGGAGAGCTTGTGAGAATTGTATGTTAAAAAATGAAAACGGCTTATGAAAAATAAGACAATTGCCTGCTATAGGTCAAAACTCCCTCCAACAAGTTTTATGTCTTTACACCTCAACATTCAGTGAAGTAGGGAGACTTGAAGTAGGTGGTTTTCAAAACACACCAAGTCACATTGATGTGATAAGCCAGAGTGACATTTCTCATGATGCCACCTGAAGATCTCAAAATGAACGCTGGTCACACTTCCACAGAAGTTGTAGCATTTGCCTCCCAATCTACAAAGAGTGTGCTGCTGCCAAACACCCCTTTGTGCCTGGGATCTAAGGATGAGACTTCTAAGTCAAGACCATTTGTTTTGGATTCACTGTTGAAAACCTGGCTTAGGAGCGGGTACAGGTATTTGCCTTGCTTAAAACCACAGGCTTTTAACTGCAGCTGCACCTATGAGGTATCTGAATTCAAAAGTTAGGGACTTCTGGTGAAACCTGCAGATTTTTTTAAATCCTTCTTTAAAAGAGGGAGGAAAAGGAGAAAAATAATCCAATGACTTAGTGGGAATTTGTTCAGCAACTAAGTGCCTGGCCATTTTATTTTGAGTACAGGTCTAAGAATCTTATTGGAATCCCTTCCTTTCTTAATGCATAACAGCTCAGGATATCCAAGGTGGTGAGAACTTGTTAGATATTGCATGTTTTTGGCCTCCGAGATCTTCTATGCCCTGGAATTTCTTTCTTTATAGTATCATATGACCTGGACATGTTTATTAAATGACAAACACTTACATAGCTATATTGTTTTTGACTTCTTTTTCTTTTGGTGGCAAACAAGCGTAAGTTCTTCCTTCATGGTACCCTGATTTCCTTTGAGACTGCCCTTCACTATTTTGTGTAGCATTTCTGGGAGGGTAAGTTTTCAGTGCCTCTCTTTTTCCATGGAACTGGAAGAATACAGAGCCTTTTTACTTTCTGTTCCCATGTGACTGACATGTGACCAACTCTGGCAATCAGATTCACTCTCTCAGGACTTTGAATCTTGAGCAAGTGACTTAAGGACATAATGATACTTGGATGTCATTCATCCAGTGGCCTCTTAGTCTCACTGCCTTGGAAGCAATGTGCTTGCTCTGTGTCCCACTTCTGGACCTCTGGAGTTCCCAGGGGTGCTTCATGGTATTTAGCCAGCTCCTCCAAGCTTCCATTGGTTCTGTGAGATTCACTCCCCACAAAATGTTTGTTTCTGACTAAGTTAATGATCAGTGCTGTTGCTTACAACCAAGAGTTTTGATGTCTCACTTTAGTAGCCTCAAATGGACTCCATTTACATCTATCCCTGAAGCTCCAGGAGGAATATCCGTGAGACACTCACTAGTCACTAGTACCAATCACTAAACCGGTTCTAATGTCCTATACTCTTTGCCTCTTGACAGATTAAGAAATGCATATCTTTCCTAGAATTAATAAAACATGCAATGAATTCCTCTGTAATGAGGTCATGCCGAGAGGTGATATATTCTTTATGACTGTGGCATAAATGTGAAATTATTTTTATATCCTATATTCCCATGTAGCTTACATATTTACCTCCCTTTGCCAGGATTGTCCCTTGTTTGGAGAATAGCATGATATTCAGATAAATGTAGTGATTTTCCAACAGGAAGGGCTGTATGTTATCAAGGTATGGTGATTTCTTGGGAGAAGGCTGTTGTCCCCAATGCTGACTGCTCAAGAGGATGTCCCTTTCTTTGCAGGTATAAGCAGGAAAGGGCATAACCCTGGGCAGTCAGGATGGCAAACACCTGTAACCTACTTCTCTGTATCATCTTCGAATTTTGTTTTTTACAGATTAAATCATTACCTGGTTTGGTTACCAGCAAGGGTCAGGGTTAGAAGCTGAAATAAAAGAGCATGCTTTCTATTTGAAGGACAGTATTATTTGAGAAAAGTTCCCCTATTATCTTGCACAGGTAGTGGTAGTCTTTCTCCGGTCATGGCATTTGAAAGCAAAAAGGGACCTGAAAAATCATCTGTGTGTCCTTATCTCATTTCATCAACAAGAACACTGACGTCTATAAAGGTTATGTGAGCTGGCTGAGCTCACGTGTTACATCATACAACTATGATGTAACTTGGTTGGTTACATCACACTCCTCTTCCTTAATTTCTTGTAAGAAACTTATTCTACCTCTCAAAACTAGGTGGTGCCTAGCTGTGAACAGTTCAGGCCTCTAGAGCTCCAGGCTAGAAGGATTTGCTTCTGTTGTTCTCCTGCCTGGCGCATTGTTTGGGAATTTTTAAAATATGGATTGCTTTCTCCAGAAATGGACAATTTAAAAAAAATAACATTCTTATACCTTATAGAATTTCTTTTTGTGGATATGGGGTTATTAAGCTCTATAATTCAAATGTACCCTGCATTGCATCACAGACATTTTCCCAGAGTTGTAGTTATTTAACTTTTAGGTATAATATAAAATATGTATCTATTTTGTCCCTTGTTCCTGGTATATAACTCCTAAAACCCTTGGAATCTCCAAGTGATAAGAGTGTCTTTTGTGTACTAATGGGCTATCTGGTGTCTGGCAACCCCTAGATAGCTTCAGCATCAGGCTACTCACCAGAAAGTCCAAGGCCTGGTTAGAGGATTGGAACTTTCAGCCTCACCCCTCTAACCTCTGGGGAGTGTAGAGGGGCTGGAGATTGAGATAATCACTGGCAACCAAAATGATTTAATCTGTCATACCTAGCAACGAAACCTCTATAAAAACTCCTACATGGTGGTGTTCAGAGAGCTTCTGGGTTAGGTGACTCTTTGAGGTGCGGGGAGGTTGGAGCAGCTGCTGAGGGCATGGGAGGCGCCATGTACCCTGCCCCTCTTTCTAATCCACTGCATCTCTTTTATCTGTTCCTGAGTTGTATCCTTTATAAAAAACTAGTAAATGTAAGTAAAGTGTTTCTCTGGGTTCCTTGAGCCATTTTACCAAAAATTACTGAAATGGAAACATGGGTCCTGAGGAAACTTTCCCTTTGCAGTTGTTCTAGTTTGAATCTGGCATGTCCTACAAAGGCCCTTGGGTTCAAGGGGTAGTTTCCAGGTGGTACTGTTGGACGGTGGTGTAAACTTGAAGGGGGGGGGGCAAGTGGAAGGGGATTGTGAGACTCTGCTCTCTTCCCTATCTCTTTTGTACCTAGCCATGAGATACATGAGCTTTCTCCTCCGTGTGATCCCTCCATGATGTGCTACCACAGGCCCAAAGCAACGGATCCAACTGGTCATGGAAACCTCCAAAACCAACCTTTCTTTTTTGTAAGGTTTGTAAGGTTTTGCAAGGTTCTGCTCTTAGGTGTTTGGTTTCAGTAATGGAAAGCTCACCGCTACAGTTGTCAAGTCAAGGGAAGGTGAGGGTATCTAGGTATCAGTAGTTGGGATTGGGATCTGAAGTGAGGGCAGCCCAGTGGGACTGAACCCTCAGACATGTGGAGACTGACACTAACTCTGGTTAGTTGGTGTCAGAATTGGATTAAATTGTAGGACATTCAATCCTAGGGAGTTAGAAGATCGGTTGGTGTGAGGAAAAACCCAACACATTTGGTGTTAGAAGTGTTATAAATAGAAATAAGAGGAAAGATAGACAGACACAAAAGAGCCTATGCCAAATTCTTGTAAAATGGTTTCTTTTAATATAATGATCTTTAATTTATCTATTTGAAAAGTCTGATATTTTAGACATCACATTGTACATAATAGTATATGTATATATATCAGATTATACATAATAATTTGGCCCAAATAGTTGAAATTTATTAAATGTTTATTACGTGTCAGGCACCGTGCCATATGCTAAATGCTGGGCATGAATCATTTCTCATCTTACTCATAGCAGCACCATAAGGAAGGTAATTTCATAGATGAGAGAACCAGGGCTTGGAAAGGTTAAGTAGTTTGCCTTAAATTTCCCAGTTAGTCCGGAGCGGAGCCAAACTCTAAGGAGAAACAACACGATTAAGATAAGTTGCAGGGATTTCTCTTCTTGGCTTTTGGCGCTGTGGGTATTGACGGAAAGGTGGATTGCCAAAGGATTTCAGAGAAATGGAATTCATGCAGCCAGATGCTAGCATCTTAGGGAGGATGATTGGCCAGGTGGGCAGTCGAGCCCTGTGACCACCGGGGAGTCTGCAGGAAGAACTGGCTTCTCGAGAGCCCTCAGTTTTAACGAGCCGTTGAGAAGTCGGCAGCGCCGTGGTGTGTGTTTGCAGTGGCCTCGCATGCCCTTGTTTTCTTTCTTTGGAGTTTACCTCACTGGAGGACAGTGGTCGTCTTGACCTAAATTGCTCTGCAGACCAGTCGGCACAGTTTCCTGATGATGAAGGTCACATGGCACCGTGGTTACGGGCCCACAGTCTGGCATTCAGTTTCAATTCTCACTTACTGCCTTAACTGTTGGTGATCCTTCGACACCATTCACCTTTCTGAGCCTCAGTTCTATGAAATTTAGAAAAAAAGAGCAACCTCACATGCCCGGGCTCTTCTCGGTGCTTGACATCTATCTAGTGATGGATGCCGAGGCATCTGTGGTCACTGCCGCCGCCACTGTCCTTCACTAACTAAAGTAGTCCTTTTAAAAGAATGCGTGTGTCAGGGTTCCTAGAGTTTGCGGTGTGGTTTGTAGGATTCGGGACCTTGGGATGCTGGAGCAAGGAATAGCGCATGTCCTTCCTCAGAGGAGCAGCTGTTTGAACTCCTCCGTGACTACTTTCCACCCTCAGTATCCTTCCATCTGAGTTCGCACAACAGGAAGCAGAGCTGTGTAAAGGGAAGAGCAGATCTGAGAACAGGGCCTCCGCTGGTAGTTAGAGATGGTGCTAATTGGCCCCATGGGGTCTACTTTCCATGACTTAGTTATGGAAACAGCAGTGTTACCCTGAGTATTCTGTCCCCTGCCATCTGCTGTCAGAGGGTGTCTGCTTTCCTCTAGTCTAGGAGAGGGCAGTTTGGGCCCAGAGTCAGTCAGTTGGATGCAGTAGGAAATCCATAATAAGCAAAGGGTGAAGGAGATGGCATGGAGGGGCATGGTGTGTGGACAGCTCTGTTTCGAGTTAGCGTAGGGGCTGAGGAAAACTTTGACTTAAGGAAAGTTAGTTTAAGTCATAAGGTTAACTGTAGATTTGGTGACGAGTTCTGCTTCCTCAGATGTTGAAGTATAACACCTGAGAAGCACGCCAAGACAAGCCCAGGAGGCAGGTTGTATCTAAAGGTGGTGACACAGACTTCTCCCAGGAGGGACGAGGGGGCCGTGGCTGCTGTTCTGGGATCCCAAGAAGTGAGCGTGCCCTGCCCTTTTACAGACTAAAGTCCCCTTTGTTCTCCTGCTGTCTCCCCGCTTCTCTCTCTCCTTCCTGCCTAAGTGACCAGGCCCAGGAGATGCTGGTGGGAGGGCCAGAGGTGGGAGGCAGATGGGCAGGGGAAGGGCCAAATGGAGTGACCCAGGCAGGTAGGGCCCCGGGGACATTCATTAGCAATCCCCTGTCTGTGGCCTTTGGGGAGGGGTGGCATGGGCAGGTAACCTGGTGATCAAAGAGCTCTGGAGACAGGGACATTCCAGTCTCCCAGGGGCGCCTCCAACTTCCAGGATCCAAACTGGCCTCCGTTTCCTGGATTCGACCTGATCACCTATAATTTTGGTTTCAGATGGATCTTTATGGTCCATTTCTTTAAGGTGAGTTACAAAGGCCTTTACACAGCCTGCAGGCTCTGACTACGTCTCCTGCCTCCTCTCCCAGCACACCAGCCCCCCAGACCGCCTCTGCTTCCAGTTCCCGCCGGAAGTGCTTTTCCCACCCCAGGTCCTTGGCATCTCTTGTTTTCTGTGTTGGAACTGTAATTCTGACTCTCCTCTTGGCTACGCCTACTCATTCTTTTGGCCTCAATCTAATCATTACTTTTCCAGAAAAGTATCACTCTCAAATATAAATGAGGTTCCTATGCTCATCCTGGTTATCTTCAATAAAATAATGAAAATGAGGCAGAATAAGGAATTAATTGGTCTTTCAACTAGGGAGGCCAGGAAAGCAGCTGCCCTCAGGCATGACTGGATCCAGGAATTCCAAACAAGGCCTCCTGCATTCTGGCTCTGCCCTTTTCCTCCCACCTCTTACCTCTGTCACTCCTTGTTCCCATTTTTTCCACCTGAGGACTGATTTCCATCATGAGGCAGGGCGAAAGGGAGGCCTGACTGGAGACCATCTCATGTCTTTCTTTCCTGTCTTGGTTCAACCTGGGCGAGGCGAGGGTGTGGAGCCCTACCTTTGAGGTTATTCTTCCAAAGAAAAGTGGAGAACAGGAGGTAGGAGTTGGGGCAAGGAATAAGGAGGAATGTGTACTGGATCAACAAAGCCAAGAGCCTCCACTGTAGCCTCCTCTGTGGTTTTTCTCTTAAAGAATCCAGTTCCTTTTCTTTCTAGCACTTGACCAATTTGAAGTTTGTGTTTTTATTTGGTAATTACCTGCTGTGTGCTCCTCCAGGTTGAAAATCAATTCTGCATTGTCATGGCTGTTTTCCCAGTGTCTGTGGGTGGAGCATAGTAGGAGCTTGGTATGGTGTGTACAATGAATGAATGAACCAGTCAAGGAATGAAGATGTGGGAGAAGGTGACGTGACTAGATGCTCACGTACAAAGCAGCTTTAGAGTGCTTCCTGGAGAAGCTGACCCTTTCAACGATCGTAGACCCACGAACTGAAAGCAGGAACTTGGCAGTGGTTGTTAGTGTGGTGGCTTTTCCAGCAGCATTAACTCACCGGGGAACTTGCTGAATTGCAAGTCCTCAACTCCAAGCCTTCATCTCCTGCATCAGAAGCTCAAGGGATAGGACCCAGAAACCTGTTTCCCCTGCGGGGTGATTTTGATACATGATAATACTGGAGAACCACTGGAGTACGTGACGAGCTGGCGGATTTGGCTCCATGGAAATGTTACAGGCCAGGCAACATGGGCAGTGACTAAACAGACTCCATTTTGCTCTGAGATTCCATGTTATGTAGGAAATGCTTCCCCTGGGAACGCCATGCCTCTGTACCCGTCAACAGTTGCTTAGCATGACGTGGTTGGCAATACAAAATGACGAAATGGCAATTCTTGTATAATGAAAGATTGTTCTCATTTTGATTCCTATTTTCCAGTGATGTCAACAGCAATTGTCTAGATGTTAGTAGCCATTCTTTAATTTGTACCTAAGTAAGGTCATTTTGACCCACTTCCCCCTCTGCTAATGATTTTAGATCTCATGATGTTAGTCTGTAATTTTAAATCACAGCAACAGACATTTATGATTGATGTACTGACTTATGGTATAAAAACCCCTGCAACCCTATGGTCAGGGCTATTCCGCAATAGCAGTTTTCGGGGCATTGTGTGAGACAGTCAGCCCACTGGCTAATAAAGGCTCTCAAATTTGGACTTCTCAGTGGTGATTGGTCTGTTCTTAAGTTGCGCCGCATAACAGAGTACAGATAGGAAAAAGTGAGACGGTCGCTCATTTGCAGCATATGAAAATTACTGGTAGGAGATTCTTCCCTGGTCTTCTGAAACTCCTTTTTGGGCTGGAGCATAATGGTTCAGAGCTTCAGCTTTGTCCAGGAGCTGGGGACTGAGTCCAGGGCCTTGTGCATGATAGGTAAACATTCTATTACCAGGCTACATCCCTAGCCTTTTTAAAATTGTATTTTACCATTGGGTCTCTTTAAGTTGCCCAGGCTGGCCTCAAACTTGTGATCCTCTTTCCTCAACCTCAAGAGTAACTAGGATTACAGGTGTGCACCACCATGCTTTGGTGGTTAAGAGCTCTTGAACTAGGTTGTCTGGTTTATAATCGTGTCCTCTCTACTTATTGAGTAACTTTATGCTTATTGAGTTATATAAAGTTTATAAGTTGACTGAGATAATCAACTTATAAAGAGGAAAGGTTTATTTTGTTTCTTTTCTATGGGGGGTTGGGTACTAGGGATTGAACCCAGGGGCACTCAAACCCTGAGCCACATCCCCAGCCCTATTTCATATTTTATTTAGAGACAAAGTTGCTTAGCACCTTGCTTTTGCTGAGGCTGGCTTTGAACTCTCTATCCTCCTACCTTAGCCTCCAGAACCACTGGGATTACAGGTGTGCACCACTGTGCCTGGCAGGAAAGGTTTATTTTGGCTCACAATTTGGAGGTTTTAGTTCATGGCTGATTGGATTCCTTGCTTCTGAGGCCATAATGGGAGCACATCATAGTGCGACTCCCCTCATGTAGGTTGGGAAGAAAGAGAGACAGGAAGGGTTGGGGTCCTGAGATCCCCTTCAAAGGAATGCTTCCCAGTAATGTAGTTTCCTTCCACTAGACCTCCTAAATGTTCCATCACCTCCGAGTAGCACCACAGGCTGAGGACTAAGCCTTCAAGACATAGGTCTTAGGGGACATTCAAGATCCAAACTAGCAGCTTCTGATTTGTGATGTACAAAATAACTCTAGCAGGTAGTGCCTAACTCATGGAAATACTCTGAAGATTAAAAATGATGATGATGATGATGCATAACATTTGTTAAGCTCTTACTAGATGTCTAAATACTGTGCGAGGTTTTCACCCAGTGTTGCTTATCTAACAATGCCAAGTGTTTAGCACAGTGCCTGCTGCCCAGCTGACTCGCATTGAACGTCTACTATTGCTGCTTACAGTGGAGAGTGAGCTGAGAGGACCATGAGGCTGACCAGACCTGTGTTTGACCGGGAAGAGGGTTCTGTGTCCTGCCTCCTCTCTGTGCCTGCTCCCCGGTTCCTGCCCTCTGATGGCTGTCCATCCTACATGTTCCTGCCTTCCTGGCTGCCTTCATGCATAGCTGTACAGTAAGCCCTGAGCACTGTAAGCCTAGGGATGTCTGACAAGGGCTTTCTGACCATTTTGATTAACTTTTTAAAGGTGAGATTAGTTGTAGGTGTTCTCCATTTAGGCTTTTACTGAGTTCTGCATTTTTGAGTATTTTGCACTTCAGGGATTTTTCTTAAATGTAAAGAGCCTACTGAAAGTTTTATAACCTCAGGTGACCTTTTCCATTCACTGCTTATGATCAAGGTCACCCATATGTGGATCTGACAAACCCACAGACTTTGGCCACTTGAGCTCTGGTCACAAGGGATTTGGATGAATAGCCAGAGCTCTTTTCCAGTATCTTTATTCTACTGGACTCTTACACTACAGAACCAGGCAGCTGTTCTGCCTAGTCAGGTGGGAGACCAGGAGCTGGATGTTACTGTACGTGGCCTCTGTCTTTCCTGGTGTGAGCACTCACTGGGTGTTATGTGTGCAAAGCCCAGAGACCCTATTCCTGGGGAATGTTAAGAGAGTAATAGATTGCCACAGTGGACTTCGCTTGCTTGAAACAGCCTGGGGCCAGGGATATCACAGCACAGGAGGAAGTGCATATTAACTTGAAGCAGACTGAACACCTGAGGCCTGAAGAGTAAGCCTGACATTGGGTTGCTGTGACAAGGGTCCCTGGGGTTTCCCCGCTCAGTTCCAGCAGCTGCTTGTCTGAAGTTAGCCATCATCAGAGATCAGATGAGCTGAGGGTAGAGACTTCTTCGTCCAGAGGTGAGTCCCCAGGGCCTCTCCTTCCTTTCTCCTAATGATCCCTGGTCTTTCCACTGTGATTAACTTGGCACGTGGCTCCTTCTTGTACACAGCTAAGCTTTGCCACTGTGGACAAAGGAGTTTTTGTCACAACCCTTGATTGTACGTGACAAAGCCAATTTGAACAAGCTTAAGACAAAATAGAGTTGATTGGCTCAGGTAACTGGGATGGATGATAGTGCAGACCATGGAATTAAAGAAAGAACTGCAGGACACATTTTACGACGGTTTTCTCTTCCATTCCTGTTACTCTGCTTTCATTCTGCTCTCGTCTCAGGTTTCATATCTGGGCTGATGTAAAGAACCTTGCTTCTTTTTCCTAAGGTCCACTTTTCATTCTGGAGGAGGATCTGATTGACCTTCCTTGGTCTTGGATCCCCTGCCACCCTTGTCCTAAGCCCACAGGAGTGGGTGGGCTGGCGTCCAGCCTGGCTGTACTAGTTATCTGTGGCAGGAGGCCATTTTGACAAGTGGCATTCTTGTCGTTCTGGTTGTGAAACAGTTTGAGTAGCATCCCTGAAAGTGTGCTATTCCAATGGACCCAATCTGGGTCATCTGTCTCTTCTGTGAGCCCAGAGCTGGGGCGGTGGGACACATGTCATTGATGTGTAGATGGGGGAAATGTGCTAGGGAGCCCAAAATTACTGCATTGAAATATGCCTTGAACATTCTGTGGTTGAATTTAATATAAACCAGTCTCTGGCCACACAGTTTGCAACTAAGCATCCCAGATAGGCCAGCCGTTGCCTCTTTAAGGGTGAGTTGTTGCTTTTTCCTCTCCTTTCCTAAGTAATGCCAAACATACTGCTTTGTTCTAGGATAGAAAAGATTATCTTCACCAATCTGGTGGCATGAGGCCCCTCTGACTCTGCCCAGGGCCATCACCACCAACCTTGCTCCCGATGTGGCAGGTGGCCCCTGCCGTCTCCTTTCCACTGAGCTCTTCCATCTTCACCCACCCAGAGTTCCCCATGGCCTTTTTCTACCTCGATTCTTCCTTTCCCCTCCTGTTCTTTCTTATCCTTACTCCTGTCCTACTGGACTGATCATGGTAGAAGATCCGGCTAGAGGGATTATGATGCTTATTTAACAGACAAAGAGATGGGGGATCAGGGTCCAAGGTGACTTGTTCTGGGTCACCCAGCTGGTTGTTGGCAGATGGCCAACTTTTAGTCAGCACCTCTTGACCCTGAAGCTTAGGTTCTCTCCTCTTGCCTGTTTTCTCTCCCTGAATGTGCTTTTACATGTAGACAACATTGCCACTCTCCCAAAACTCTGTCACAACTGGGAGAGAGGAATATGTGTGTGATGGTGACTGAAGAATAAATTTAGAGATGTGAACCTTGAGTTGATTCTGGAAGAAAAATCAGGCCTTTGATGGGGCAAAAGAAGAGAGGAGTCCATTTCAAGGGACCAAGAGCGACCCGGGTTAAGTAGCTGAATGAGAAGTGACTTGTCTTCTGTCCTGTGTGACAAATGCAGCCTGGAGAAGTGGTAGCAGAAACCAGCCTCAAGGAGAGAAATGATGCAAAAACGAGTCAGCAAAGCGAGCAGCTGCTCTGCTCCCAGGACTGTCACGCATCTCTTAACTCTCATGGTGACCTGCGAGTCCCATTCTCCACTGCCAAGGAAACAGGGCACGGTGGTTAACTGACTTTCCAGAGTCACTCAGTAAGATTTTTTTTTTTTTTTTTTTGTAAGAAATAAAATTTACATTAGAAACTTGAACCTGTCTGACCCCAAAATCCATTCTCTGTCTTCACCACAGGCTTTGCCGCTGGAGGGTATAGCATGAACCTGGTTAGGTCAAACAGTTGGTCCCAGGAATCTGCCCAGAAAAAGCAAAAGTCACTCTGTCTGAACAGATATTTTTATTTTAAAAAGGTATGTCTTTATTAGGTTTGAACATTAATCATCAGTTCATAAACATTGTGCAGTTTCCTTTTAAACATGCAAACCATACAAGCAGACTCAGAGCCAAATGTGGAAGTTTCGCTGTATCATCCCTGTCCCGTCATTCTGAGCAGATGAGTGTGCATGTCATCTGTCTCTCAGGCTGTGGCAGTGGGGGAAGGGACTCTGTCACCAACTTCCTGTGGGCACGTTGCTTATTATCTCTGCACCCGGTGTCTGCACGGGGAAGCTTGAGTTCTTGCCTCCCTTCCAGGCTCAATATTCTCTGAATCTCTCCTTCTGTGCCCTGTGGCAGTGACTCAGAAATCCTGTGGGTAATAAATTATGTTCTGTAATAATGAGCTCTCTCCTTCTGTTCCATCTGCTGGGTCTACTTTTCACAGCAAACCTTGATGGGCTGAGGATGAAAAACTATTTAGAAATGAGCTCCGACCCCTCCAAGGTGCCAACATTCGATCCGGGAGAGAGTCGGAACAAAGCGTGAGGGCCGCTGGGGGCAGTTCTGCTGCCTGCATAACTTACAGCCCAGCCCTAAACCTGGGCAGCAGCAAGTCATTGTAGCATTTGAGAGTAATCAATGAAGCTACCTGTGTTTGCTGAACATGATCAAATGCTGGCGTGGGTGAAAGACATCAAACACCTAAGGCTTCCCTCTCAGAGCTCACGAGAAAAATAATGATGAGTAGCATCTCATACTTGGTGTTGATAGAAAATTCAAAAAGTTTTCTGGGTGTGTAGTAGATGGTTATAATCAGGGAAGGCTTCCCAGAGGTGGTGCAATGCCATGAAATAAAAATGTACAGGCTCAGTGTGGAAATCTTGGGTAATTAAAAAAAAAAAGCATGAAATTAAAAATTGTCTATTACTCCATCAAAGGTAATTGCTATTAGTATTTTGGTACATGCCCTTTCAGTTTCTTATTTACATCGCATAATCAAAGTGAAATCTTATTATACATGTGGTTTTGCAATGTTAGATTTTTAGCAATATATGACATTTTCCTGTATCAATAAATCTTCAAAATCATACAGTTTTTATGATGAAAATTGCCTTTCTTTCTCATTATGAAAGTGTAAAGCTTGCAAAAAAAATCAGAGGATTTACAAAACATTACAAAGAAGAAAAGAAATCCATAATTCTATCCCCTAGCAATTATTACCATTTTCATTTGAGTGTGTATAACTTTGACTTTTCCCCAGGTGGATGTGTGTAAAACATACATGTGTAATATATTATATGTTATACTCATAGACATCTGATTCATATCTCACACCCAGCTGGGGGTGTAGCTCAATGTCGGAGGGGGTGCTCAGCATGCACAAGGCCCTGGGTTCAGTCTCGTTCAGTCTCATCCACAGATGTTGAAGCATCTTGAGGACAGAGGCTGTGTCCTAGCTTCCAGGACAGCATGTAGTATGCATTCACTTGGTAACCATTTATGGAAGGAGTGAATGGCAGGTCCATGCTGTCATGGATCTTGATCAGGACACAGTAGGAGTGCCGTCTAACTGCTGGGAGATGAGACCGGACGTTGAGACCTGTGGACGCAGGCCTATGAAGGTTTCATTTTGGTGCATTGACAACAAAAAATCCAAAGCAAGCAAACAAAACAAAGCCCCCTAAGCTGTTTGCTTCTTTTCACTTCATGAAAGGTTGCATTTCGGGCCACATTTGACTGTTAGAATTTACGGCAACTGAAACCACCTCTTCTGTCATGTCCCCATGTCTGTAGCTGGCTGGCTGTCTTGTTCCTCTGAGTGGTGCCGGGTGTGTCTTTGGCATCAGTGTGTGTTTCTTGGTGAGTGTGAAGACAAGAGGAGGAAGGTGATGGGAAATTACCTACTGAGAGGCCCTGGGTGAAGAGAAGGCGTTGACACTCCCCTGATGTGACCAGGTGCCAAAATGATTTCATTAACATTTCCCTGCATTATCTAGTTTCACTAAACCTGATTAAAGAATTTGTAGTGAAAAATGTGTCCAGGCAGTTAAGTAGCTCAACCCACTTCATTGTAGCGTTGCTGCCATAGTCTAAGACTCCAGTGCACACCCTGCCAGGCGCTGTAAGGGTTGTGAATGCAGATGAACGAGAGTAATTTGGATCTGGAGATTTTAAACTTGCATGTTGCTGTAAGGTATCTGCGGAAGTCAGGTTGGAAATGTAGACTATTTGGATTGGTGTGACCTTGGATATCAGCTAGTCCAGTCTTCTCATTTTACAGATGACACCATTGAGCTCCAGCAGGGACAGTTGCCACTCAGGGTCCTACAGCAAGGCAGTGGTAAAACTGGTTCCGAGTTCCAGGTTGATGTGATTTCCAAGCATCTGCTGTGAGAAAGATAAAAATCGAAAGCATCCCCGTATGACACGTGACCATCATTGCAATGTGGGATGTATGAGAGAGAGGAGGAGGAGGAGGAAGGGCAGGAGGAGGAGAGAGGACAGGAATGGAGGTCAGGGAAGCAAACAAAAAGGAAACCTTCCTAGGTTCTTGTTCTGTGTTTTCGGTTTCTAGGGAATAAAATGAGAGTCACACAGTGATTTAGAAAGTGAAGCTCCCTTGAACTTCTTCGGCACACATGGAAAACATGCAAGGTTATAGTTTTGGAACTGAACTCCAAATGCTTTTGGACATCAGTTGGCAGCTTACTACCTTTTCTTCTAATCTAAATGAATTTAGCAAAGGAACTCAGTCCGAGTCACAGGAGACTAATTAAGCAGTCTAGCTTGAACTGCGGCTAAATCCCCTTGTATGCAGCTTAGCACACGCAGGAGCTGAGCTGTGTCGCTGGTGAAATATGCTTGCAGAATTAACTTGGCTTCTTAGTGATGGCAAGGTGGGATGAAAGGAAAAGCACACATTAAGTATAGACATTTTCTAGAAACAAAGACAAGACATAATAGTGACTTATCCAAAGCCCCTTTACAGGTTTCCTTTTTATTCCTATATTTATCCTTCCTTCCCAACCTGCCTGTCCCATCCTGCCTCTCAAGCTGGGCTACTGTAGTGATCCCAGACAGTTCTAGACTTCATCTCTTTCCACTCCAGCCTATGCTAAATATTGCCTCCCTGTTATCTTCTTAAAATATCCCTTTGATAATTCTAGTCTCTGGCTCAAAACACCTCAGGCTTTCCATTGCTGAAAGCAGTGGTTCTCAACTTTAAAGCTGGCAGCAGCGTGGGGGCGCTTGTGAAAAAATGCAAATTCCCAAACACACTCCCCAGAGAGACTCCGATTCTGTGGTTCTGGGGTGATGCCTAGGAATTTATATTTTTAACATGTTCGCAGTATATTTCTGATGTAGGCACCTCAGGAACAGCACTGAGAAAAACTGGCCTGCAGGGCAAAGACCAGCTCTTTAACCAGAGGAGCGACCTCAGATGATGAAAATTCACATCCATGGCAGGCCAAAGAGTGGGGAGAGAGATTTTGAGAAAGATCGATCTCCAGAAATAGGAATTGAATACATTAGATGGCCATGATGGTCAGAGAATTTGCAATTTATGGATCGATAGAGAGGAATTTGAAGTTAAATCAATAATTGTTTGGCTGGGGTCTATGGCCTAGTGCCATAGGGTCAGAAGAAAGGAGTGGGGGTTCTATCCACTTAGGAGCTGAGTAACTTTTTGGTTAGCTACTTAACTTTCCAGAGCCTCAGCTTTTCTCCTCTGTAAAATGGGAGTACTAAAACCTGCCCTACCTCTTGATTGATTTGTGAGGATTAAATATGTGCTTTGAAATTTGGAAAGTATTGAATAATATAAGGTGTTTTGTATTTGTTTATATTAATAGAATGATTCATCTTAACTTTCACCTTTGACAAGTGGCAAAAAAGGAATCTTGCTCAGGAGAGTAATTGCAGATAAACAGGCTAAACCTTGGGGAAGAGTGTGTGTTGACATTAATCTTGCTACTGCTTTTTGCAGAAGAGAAAAAAGACACGTAGCAGCTGACAGAATGTTTTGGATTACCCCAGGGATTTGGGTAGTTTGGAGATCTGCTGTAGAGCTGCATACTGGAATCTGACTTTCTCTCTGAGCATGAATTTGGCTGAGTTTAATAGTGAGAAAGCTTAAGCAAACCTACACATGCTGAAACCCAAAAGGCTAATGAGAATAAACAGCTTATGTAATTAGACCTTGTGCATTTCCTTAAAAAGAAATCATGAAACATACACAAAATATTGTCTTGGAAGGTGTCATAGTTACTTGGTCTAGTTTTCAATTTGGAAACTATGCTCCTTACCTACAGGAATCATGAGAACAAGAGACTTCCATTTTGTTCATGAACTGTTGCCCTCACTTGAATCTGACATTTCACGCTCTGGCCTGGCCCCCAGTCACGGGAGCAGGCACTTAAGCAGGCAGGATTTGTTTTGTTCTGAACACCCTCAGCTTAGGAAGACCTTAGCTGGCTTAATTGTGATCTCTTGATGAGCCAAAGCCTTCTAAATGGACTGTGTTTTTGGCTTCAGACATGTTTTTTCTTCCCTGTAGTTCTTGATCACACAGAAAACAATGAAATGCTTTGTCTTAAAAAAAAAAAAATCTATTGTTCTCAGAGGACTGTGGTATCTTCAGTAAAAAGGACATGCTGAATTTTTTTGTCTCCGCCACCCAGATTTAACAGATCTTTGCATTTTGCCATTATGAAATATGTTTATTAAAAGTCTGTTTTCTTTATCTTCTATGCTTTTCACCTTTGCCCCAAAGAATCTTGCTTAGGAGGGTAATTGCCATTAGAAACTAATCCTGTGGGGTATGGTGTGTGTTCCTATTTATCCTTCCTTTTGCTTATATTATGCATAATATTATATTATTACTTTCTGTGTGATTAAAACAGTTTACATGGTCCAAAGGTCTAAATGATTCTGAATACTACATGTTGAGAGATTTCTCTGAACTTGGTGCCATCTGCCATGTTCCTCTATCCCCTTATTCCTGGGGTTAATTAATAATTTTCATTAATTTCTTACTTATACATTTCTTTTATGTACATAGAAGAAAATGTGACTATATATTCTCATTTTTCTGCTTTATTAAAACTTAAAACATTATATTCTATAGTCAGCATTCTCTACTGTTTTTTATGCTTGATAATATATCCTAGCGATCTCTCCACATAAGTACATGGATTCATATCAGTATATGGACATCTCCCTCTTTTTTTCCAAACTCAATATTTTATAGTTGTGTAATATTTCATCCATCACATATCAATATGTAAAAAGATTCTTATCTTACTTTCCCTTTACAATTACATAGTATTCCATTGCATGGGTCTGAGATATTTTTTCAGTTATAAGATTGGTGGTTTTCTGTGTCTTGTTTTAGAAATGTTTGCTTATTCCAGGATGGCTAAGATGTTCTCGTATGTTTTCTTCTGAAGTTTTATTATATTTTGTTTCACATTTAAGTTTATTATCCCTTTCAAATTAATTTTTGGGCAGGGTGGAAATTAGGGGTCAAGGTTCATCCTTCCCTGAAAAGAGATCTAATGTTCCAACACCATCCACAAAGGGGAAACAATCATTTTCTCCCTCTAAACTGCAGTGGAGTGTTTTCTGCAAATCTATGACCGTACATGTGTGAGTTATTTCTGGGCTCTTCATTCTGTTCGAGGGTACACATACCACATGGCTTCAGTCATTATAGCTTTTTACTATGTATTGATATCTGATTGTGTAAATCCTTCATTTTTTTCTTTTCCCAAATTGAATTTGCTTGTCTTGGTCTTTTGCATTTTCCTGTATGAACTACAGTTTGTCTAGAAAACCCTACTGGATTCATTCATGTTCAAAACCCTAGAAAAACTAAGGGTAGTAGGAACATACCTCAACATTGTAAAAACTATATATGCTAAGCCCAAGGCCAACATCATTCTAAATGGAGAAAAACTAATTGAAAGCATTCCCTTTAAAAACTGAAATCTTCTTCACCACCCTATTGAACATAGTCCTTGAAACCCTAGCTCATGCAACCAGACAAAAGAAGGAAATTGAAGGGATACGAATAGGAAAAGAAGAACTCCAACCATCCCTGTTCACTGATGACATGATTCTATATTTAGAAGACCCAAAAACTCTACCCCAAAACTAGAACTCATAAATGAATTCAGTAAAGTAGCAGGATATAAAATCAACACCCATAAATCAAATGCATTTCTATATATCAATGATGAACCTACTGAAAGAGAAATTCACAATAACCTCAAAAAAAAAAATAACTAAGAATCAATCTAACAAAAGAGGTGAAAGACCTCTACAATGAAATCTTCAGAACACCAAAGAAAGAAATTGGAGATCATCTTAGAAGATGGAAAGAACTCCTGTGCTCCTGAATAGGCAGAATTAATATTGTCAAAATGGCCATATTACCAAAAGTGTTATACAGATTCAATGCAAGTCCTATTGAAGTTCCAGTGACATTCTTCATAGAACTAGAAAAAGCAATCATGTAATTAATTTGAAAAAAATAAGAGACCCAGAACAGCAAAAGTAATACTTAAGCAAGAAGCATAAAGCACGAAACATCACAATACCAGACCTTAAACTATACTACAGAGCCATAGTAACAAAAAAAGCATGCAGACCAATGGTGCAGAATAGAAGACACAGAGACAAACTCACATAAATATAGTTATCTCATCCTAGACAAAGGTGCCAAAAACATTCACTGAAGAAAAGATAGCCTATTTAACAAATGGTGCTAGAAAATTGGATATCCATATGTAACAAAATGAAATTAAACGAGTTCTACAAAACCTTTAAAGAAGAGCTCATTCCAATACTCCTCAAAGTATTCCATGAAATAGAAGAGGAGGGAACCCTCCCAAACTCATTCTATGAAGCCAATATCACCCTGATACCTAAACCAGACAGAGACACATCGAGGAAAGAAAATTTCAGACCAATATCCTTAATGAACATCGACGCAAAAATTCTCAACAAAATTTTAGCAAATCACATACAAAAATATATTAAAAAGATAGTGCACCATGATCAAGTGGGTTTTATCCCAGGGATGCAAGGTTGGTTCAACATCCGGAAATCAATAAATGTCATTCACCATATCAACAGACTTAAAGTTAAGAATCACATGATTATTTTGATAGATGCAGAAAAAGCATTTGATAAAATACAGCATCCCTTCATGCTCAAAACACTAGAAAAAATAGAGATAGTGGGAACATTCCTTAACATTGTAAAGGCCATCTATGCTAAGCCCATGGCCAATATCATTCTAAATGGTGAAAAACTGAAAGCATTCCCCCTAAAAACTGGAACAAGGCAGGGATGCTCTCTTTCACCACTTCTATTCAACATTGTCCTTGAAACTCTAGCCAGAGAAATTAGACAAACCAAAGAAATTAAAGGGATACGAATAGGAAAAGAAGAACTCAATCTATCCCTGTTCGCTGATGACATGATTATATATTTAGAGGAACCCGGAAATTCCACCAAAAAACTTTTAGAACTCATAAGTGAATTCAGTAAAGTAGCAGGCTACAAGATCAATGCTCATAAATCCAATGCATTTTTATACATAAGTGATGAATCTTCAGAAAGAGAAGTTAGGAAAACTACCCCATTCACAATAGCCTTGAAAAAAATAAAATACTTGGGAATGAATCTCACAAAAGAGGTGAAAGACCTCTACAATGAGAACTACAGAACACTAAAGAAAGAAATTAAAGAAAACCTTAGAAGATGGAAAGATCTCCCATGTTCTTGGATAGGCAGAATTAATATTGTCAAAATGGCCATACTACCAAAAGTGCTATACAGATTCAATGCAATTCCAATTAAAATCCCAATGACATACCTTATAGAAATAGAGCAAACAATCATTAAATTCATCTGGAAGAATAAGAAACCCAGAATGGTTAAGCAATCCTTAGCAGGAAGAGTGAAACAGGGGGTATCGCAATACCAGATCTTCAACTCTACTACAAAGCAATAGTAACAAAAACGGCATGGTATTGGCACCAAAATAGACAGGTAGATCAAGGTACAGAATAGAGGAGATGGACACAAACCCCAAAAAATACAATTTTCTCATACTAGACAAAGGTTCCAAAAATATGCAATGGAGAAAAGATAGCCTCTTCAACAAATAGTGCTGGGAAAACTGGAAATCCATATGCAACAGAATGAAATTAAACCCCTATCTCTCACCCTGCACAGATCTCAACTCAAAATGGATCAAGGACCTCAGAATGAGACCAGAGATCTTATAGAAGAAAAAGTAGGTCCAAATCTTCTTATAGAAGAAAAAATAGGTCCAAATCTTCAACATTTTGGCTTAGGATCAGAATTCCTTAACAGGACCCCCATAGCACAAGAAATAAAAGCAAGAATCAACAACTGGGATAGATTCAAACAAAAAGCTTTCTCTCAGCAAAGGAAACTATCAGCAATGTGAAGAGAGAGCCTACAGAGTGGGAGAATATCTTTGCCACTCATACTTCAGATAGAGCACTAATTTCCAGAATATATAAAGAACTCAAAAAATACTACACCAAGAATACAAATAACCCAATCAACAAATGGGCTAAGGAAATGAGCAGACACTTCACAGTAGAAGATCTACAAGCAATTTTTCATACAGATATATGAAAAAATGTTCAACATCTCTAGTAATATGAGAAATGCAAATGAAAACTACCCTAAGATTCCATCTCACCCCAGTTAGAATGGCAGTTATCAAGAACACAAGCAACAATAGTTGTTGGCGAGGATGTGGGGAAAAAAGTACACTCATACATTGCTGGTGGGGTTGCAAATTAGTGCAGCCACTCTGGAAAGCAGTATGGAGATTTCTCAGAAAGCTTGGAATGGAACCACCATTTGACCCAGCTATCCCACTCCTTGGCCTATACCCAAAGGACTTAAAATCAGCATACTACAGAGATACAGCCACATCAATGTTCATAGCTGCTTAATTCACAATAGCCAGATAGTGGAACCAACCTAGATGCCCTTCAGTTGATGAATGGATAAAGAAACTGTGGCATATATATACAATGGAATATTACTCCGCCATGAGGAATGACAAAATTATGGCATTTGCAGGCAAATGGATGAAATTGGAGAATATCATGCTAAATGAGATAAGCCAATCTCAAAAAACCAAAGGACAAATGATCTCACTAATAAGCGGATGAAGACACATAATGGGGGGTGGGAGGGGGGCAAGAATGGAGGAAGGAGGGACTGTATAGAGGGAAAAGAGGGGTGGGAGGGGTGGGGGGAAGGGAAAAAATAACAGAATGAATCAAACAACATTACCCTATGTAAATTTATGATCACACAAATGGTATGCCTTTACTCCATGTACAGAGAAACAACATATATCCCATTTGTTTACAATAAAAAAATGTAATTAAATCCCTATATCTCACCATGCATGAAACTTAATTCAAGGTAGATCAAAGACTTAGACACTAGAACAAAAACCCTGCACCTAGTAGAAGAAAATATAGGCCCAAATCTCCATCCTGTCAGCTTAGGATCTGACTTCCTTAAGAAGAATCCTAAAGCACAAGAAGTAAAATCAAGAATTAATAAATGGGATGGATCTAAACTAAAAAACTTCTTCTCAGCAAAGGAAACAATAACATGATAAGAGACTACAGAATGGGAGAAAATCTTTACCACATGCACCTCAGATACAGCATTAATCTCCAGAATATATAAAGAACTCAAAAAACCAACCCCCCCCCCCAAATAACCCAGTCAGTAAATTGGCCAAGGAACTGAACAGGAACTTCACAGAAGAAGAAATATAATCAATCAATAAATCTATGAAAAAATGTCCAACATCTCTAGCAATTAGAGAAATGCAAATCAAAATTACTCTAAGATTTCATCTCCAGTCAGAATGACAAGAATACAAGTCACAATAAATGTTGGCAAGGATGTAAGGAAAAAGGTACACTCATTCATTGCTGGAAGGACTGCAAATTGGTACAACCACTCTGGAAAGCAGTATGGAGATTCCTAAAAAATCTTGGAATGGAATTCTCCATAGCTAAACTATGGAACCAACCAAGATGTCCTTCAACAGATGAGTGGATAAAGAAAATGTGGTATACATACACAATGGCATATTACTCATCTTTAAAGAAGAATGAAATGATGGCATTTTCAGGTAAATGGATGGAGTTGGAGACTATTATGCTAAGTGAAATAAGCCAATCCCCCCAAACCAAAGTTTGAATGTTTTCTCTGATATTTGGATGCTAATTCATAATAAAGTGTAGGCAGGGGCTAGGGAAAAATAGAGTTACTTTGGATTAGGCAGAAGGCAGTGAAGGGAGGGGAGTCAGTATAGGGGTAAGAGGAATAGTAGAATGAATTGGACGTTATTACGCTACATGCATATATGACTTCATCATGTACATCCAGAAGAAAGAGAAGTCGTACTCCATTTATGTATGATACATCAAAGTGCATTCCACTGTATAACTAATTAGAACAACAACAAAAAAAGAGGGTTGGGGTGTAGCTCATTGGTAGAGGCCCCCTGGGTTCAATCCCTAGTACAACAACAACAACAACAACAACAAATAAAAACAAAATAAAACAAAAAACAGTCACAACAAAATAAAATAGATCTTAGAGAACTTCTCAACTCTTTAATGAAACCATTCTTATCCTAATAGCAAAGCCAAAGAAAGACATCACACACACACACACACACACACACATACACATACACACAAAACCCCACAAAAAAACTACAGTGATATCTCTTATGAACACAGAAGCAAAAATTATCCACAAAATACTAGCAGCCTGAGTTTCACAACGACCTTCTTCTTCTTTTCATATTTCTATTGCTCATATGTTAAGTCTTTTGTAGTTGTCCAAGAGTGCTTGAATTTTGTTCTTTTTTGTCTTCAGTCTTTTTCCTCTTGGTTTTTAGTTTTGAAAATTTCTATTGCCAATCTCTCAAATTCAGAGATTCTTTCTTCAGTCATGCCCAGTTTACCAATGAGCCCATCAAAGACATTCATTTCCATTGTAGTGCTTTTGGTTTCTAGCATTTCATAGATTTTTTTCCTTCTTAGATTTTCCATTTCTTTGCTTATGTGATTCATCTGTTCATTCATGATGATGACTTTTTCCATTAAACTCCCTAGCATATTAGTCATTGTTTTAGGAGATTCCTGGTCTGATAAATTCCAATACTTTTGCTATATCTCTGTGTGGTTCTGATGCTTGTTCCATCTCTTCAAAGTGTGTGTTTTTCTTTTTCTTTTTTTTTTTTTTTTGCCTTACAGTAGGCCTTGTAAGTTTTGTAAGATGTCAGGGATTGGGAAACATTCTTTAGTCCTACGATTAGGCCTCAGTCTTCTTGTGAGACTGTGTCCCTGAACTGTGACCTTTATAAATGCTTCTCAGTCTTCCCTGACCCTTTAGGATGGCTGCAGTGTTGGAGTTAGGTATCTCTCTTTCCCCATGTGGAAGCCTCCGGTTGGCTGGCATTGGGTATTTTCTTTTCCTCAGGTGGTTTGGCTCTACTAAAAATATTTTTAAAATACACTGTAATAGTCACATGAATGTGGTCTCTTTCAAAAGAGTCATGATGGACATTAATATTTCCAGACTGAAGTTAACTGTGGGTAGCTAAAACTGCAAAAAGTGAAACTGCATGATGGGTTGGGGTTGAGGCTACTGTAGATGATCGTTTCCTCAACCCGGCGAAGAGCTACAGATAACCCTATGCTTAATATTAAAAGCCGAAATGCTTTCTCTCCTTTGAAAGGATACCAGGATGCCTCTCAGCTGGTTGGCTCTGAAAAAAATCATTTTTCTTGAGGGCAGTTTTTATTAAGAACAAAATGCTTTGCATATTTTCAGAATGGTTCCTTTTCAAAACCCCTCACTGTTGGAAGCATGAGGGGATTTTTTTCTTCAGTCTTCACTGTGAGAATTTGGTAGAGCTTCTGTAGATAAAATTTACAGAAGCATGGCGGCCCCCTGTGACTAGGTTTCCCTGGAGTTCTTTTTTTTTATTTTTATTTTTTTATTCTTACCAGGAATTGAACCCAGAAGTGCTTTACCACTGAGCAACATTCCCAGCCCATTTTATTTTTTATTTTGACACAGGGTCTCACCACGTTGCTTAGGGCCTTGCTAAGTTGCTGAGGCTGGCTTTGACCTGGGATCCTCCTGTCTCAGCCTCCTTGGCCACTGGAATTATGGGTGTGTGCCACTGTACAAGGTCCCCTGGAGTTTGAACTGTTACATTTGTCCACACCAAGCCTCCGACAATTTTCAGTTACAGTTCAGGTTTTCCTCTCTGGGCACTGGTTCCTGCAGAGGTTTCTGCTCTAGTAGATTGTGCTTCTCTGTGTCCCCCTGTGTGTCCTCTGATTTGGTGGGCTTAGGTTTGCCTGGTGACCTCACTTCTCTGATGGATCTAAGAAGAGTTGTTGGTTTTTCAGTTTGTCCAGCCTTTTGCTTGTTGTTAGGATAGAGTGGTGACTTCTCATCTCCTTACGTGGCAAGGTTGGTTTATTATTCAAAATTCAATTGGTATAATACATCATATTAATAGAATAAAAGACAAAATCCACTTGAAATACCCAATATGCATTCATGATGTATTTTTTTGACAAATGAGGATTTCCCTTATCCATGGATATTATGTCCCACGACCTCAGTACATGCCTGAAACTGTATATAGTACTGGACCCTATATACAGCTTTTTCCTATACATACATGAGTATGATAAAGCTTAATTTATGTTTTGAATTTTACAACAATAACTAATAAAATAAAACAATTATAAAAATACACTGTAGAGCTAGGCTTGTGGCTCAGTGGTAGAGTGCTTGCCTAGCATGTGTGAGGCACTGGGTTCACTCTCAGCACCACATAAAAAAACTAAACAAAATACAGGTATTGTCTTTATCTACTAAAAATATTTTTAAAAATACACTGTAATAGTTATGTGGATATGGTTTCTCTCAAAACAGTCATGACATTATATTTCCAGAAGTCAACTGTGGGTAGCTGAAACTGCAAAAAGTGAAACTTTGAATGATGAAATGGGGTTGAGGCTACTGTGGATGATAGTTTCCTCAACCCGGTGAAGAGCTACAGATAACCCTATGCTTAATATTAAAAACCATCCTTTGAAAGGATCCTAGATGCTTCTCTTGCCACTTTTATTCAACTTTGCCCTGCAGACTGGTTGGTGCAATAAGACAAGAATAAGAAATTAAAAACATATGAATTAGAAGGCAAGAAGTAATACTATCTTCATTCACATACAATATGATTTGTATGTAGGAAATCTTAAGGAATCCTCCAAAAAGCTACCAGGATCAATAAGCAAGTTTAGCAAGGCTACAAGGTACAAAATAAATATGTAAAAATCAGCTGTATTTCTATATGCTGGAAATTAAAAATTCAAAATAAAATTAAGAAAATAACATCACTTACTGTGAAATAAAAAAGAACAGAATATTTAGGCATAAATTTAATAAAATTGCAAGAACTATATACCAAAAATTATGAAGCATTATTAGGAGAAATTAACAAAGACCTAAATAAGTGGAGAGATATGCTGCATTTATGGCTTGTAAATTCATTTTAGTAAAAATGAAAGTTCTCCTCAAGTTGAGCTCTAGATTCAATGTAATTTTTATCAAAATCCCTACAGGCTTTTGATAAAAATTGAGAAATCCTAAAATTTAAATTAAAATGCAAAGTACCCAGAATAAGCAACAACAAAAACATTAAAACAGAAGAACAACATTGGAGGATTTAGGCTACTTGGTTTTCAAAGTTTACTATAAAGCTATGGTGATCAAGACAGTTTGGTGTTAGCATCATAGCCCAGAAATAAACCTACACATTTATGGTCACTTTTCTTTTCTTTTTTTTTTGACATAATTGCAAGGTGAGTCTATGGAAAATGAGTCTTCAATAAATGATGCTGGGATAATTGAGTGCCTGTATTGTCAGTGTTCTTCAGAGAGACAGAACCGATATGATATATGTATGTATCCCATTGGTTATCTCTATCTTCTATCTATCTATCTATCTATCTATCTATCTATCTATCTATCTATCTATCTATCATGTATCCAGATAAGATGGCAATATGAAAAAGGAGAGAAAAAGAAGATATACATATATATATATTTATTGGGGAACATTGACTCACATAATTATAGAGGCTGAGAAGTCCCACAGTAGGCCGTCTGAAAGCTAGAGAATCTAAGAAGCTGATAGCCACATCCAAAGGCTTCCAACCCAGAGAAATGCATGGTTTAGCTCAGACTGAAGCTAAAATCTGTAGAACCTGGATGCCGTGAGTATAACTTTCAGAGTCCAAAGGTTGGAGAACCTGGAATTCCAATTTCCATGGGTAAAAGAAAAGGGTATGCTAGTTCTCGAGAAGTGAGTTCATTTCTCTTTTGCCTTTTTGTTATATCTGTACCATGACTAGTTTGAACAGGTATCTGGTTTTTAAAGTTTACTTGTAAAGTTAGTTTGAGGGCCCATCTTCCCCACTCAGTCTACCTAGTCATACACTAATTTCCTCTGGGAGTACCCCAACAAGCGCGCCTGGAAATAGTGCTTTACTGCTATTTAGATTTTCCTTCATGCAGTCAACTTGATGCCTAAGATTAATCATTACAGTAGCTACATCTGAAAAAACAAACAAAAAGACTCTTGCCACTTGCTTCACAACACACACAAAATTCTCTTCAAATATTGGATCTGAGATCTACATGTAGGAGTTAAAAGGATAGTACACGTAGAATAAAAGAAGGGTAAAAAAATGTGCGACCCCTTAGGCAAACATTTCTTAGGATGCACACTAAAAAAAAAAAAAAAATGAAGACTTCTGCTCTATAAAAAATGGCATTAGGAAAATGGGGGTGGGGAGCAAGAAGAATGGGAGAAAATATTTGAAAATTTTATATCTGTTAAAAGGACTCTTATCCAGAATATGAAAAGAACTCACAGAATTAAGTAATTGAGGGGCTGGGGAGATAGCTCAGTTGCTAGAGCGCTTGCCTTGTGAGCACAAGGCCCTGGGTTCGATCCCCAGCACCCCCCCCCCAAAAAAAAAAAGAATTAAGTAATTGAAAGATATGCCATCCAATTAAAGAAATGGCCAATAATTTGACCAGAAATTTCTCCATAAAAATTCTATGAATAACAAAAGATGGTCAGCATCATTAGTATGAGGGAAACACAAATGAGCTATCACTATACATTCATTAAAAGATATGTAATAGGAAAGACACCCAATATGTTAAATGTTATTGGGATTATGAAGAAGAAATCTCACACATTGCTGATGGAAGTGGGAAATGTACAACCCTTTGAAAAATTACCTGAAAGGTTCCTAGAAAGTTGAGCAGATAGCTACACGCCAGGAATTTCTTTTCTATACATCTGCCTAAGGGAAATGAAATCATGTGTTCACACAAAGCCTTGTATTTGAATGTTCCTGTTTATTCATAAAACCTCCAAATTGGAAACAATTCAAGTGTTCACCAACTGGCAAACAGATAAACAAAATGGGGCTTTTTATACAGTGGAATGTCCTTCAGCAATAAAAAGGAACAGATTCCTTGTAAATGTAATAGCATGGATGAAGTTCCAAAACATGCTCAGTAGGAGAAACTAGACACACGTTCAAGAGGACATTATTGCGTTATTCTGTGTATGTGAAATCTCTACAACAGGCACAATTCTAGACACGGATCATTGGCAGAGACAGAAGGATCGCTGGTTGCCTGGACCTGGGAACAGGAATAGGGATTGATGGCAGATGGACACTAGGGAACTTTCCGAGTGATGGAAATGTTCTATAGCTTGATTCTGCCTGAATGTATTAAAACTCATCTTACCTGTACACTTCAAGTGGGTGAATTTCATAGAAGTATAAATTATTCTTAAATAAGGATAAATCTCAGAAGAGGGAGTTGAATCAGAGGGAGAGTGACGTGGGTTTCTTTATAAATGATTGTTTATAAGTGATTGTTTCTTTTTCTTTCTTTTAAAATGAGTAGGGTATGCTGCTTGAAAAACAAAAACAAAAACAAAACAAAACAAAACAAAAACCCCAGGGTAGTTCCCGGTGGGTGGTGGTTGGAGGGATAATTCCCCCAGCGCAGATGTGCATTACCGAGTCTCCTCCTGGGTTGCTAGTGAAGAGTGAGACTCAGCTGGAGGGGCCTGGAGGAGGTTTCTGGGGGAGGCTTCCCTTCGGTTTTCCTCTAATTACTCCAGCTGAGCACACAAGAAGAAAGGCAAAGCCACAGGGAGGCATATTAATTAAAATGTCTTCTTTTTGTTGGGCCAATGTGAGACTTCATTTTTCAGAGGCTAGAGTTGCAGGTTTCTTGATTTCTGTCCATCTCCAGCATAGTTGCATAACGAGACCATCCCACATTTTAGTTTTTGGTAACAGTCACTTTGCCAATTGGGGTTCGGAAAGAAAAAGCATCTTCTTTAAAATGAGACTGTTGGGAACCATCCTGAAGGCGAGCTCTTACGAATCAGTAGAGGCTTTGCTTCAGGAGCGATCTCTGGAGAGTTCCCACTTCCTTCTGGGGAAGAGCTCCCTTAGACGTGGCAGGAAAGATCTTGGTCCTGGAGCTTTTTGGTGTTTAACCCCATGCTACTCCACAGGCGGTGTAACCAGAGACCTGAAAGAACCCCACTCCCCGGTTCTATTTCCACTGTTTGTTTATACCTTCAGTGCCAATTAATAAGGAACGGGAGTAACATGCCTCTCAGGGCATACAGGGAAAACATGGCTTTGATCTTATCTGCTGTAATTATTGAATACATCTTTTCATTTGACCAATGGCCCCGTTTCTCTTTGCACATACAAAAAAGCCTGAAACAAAACTCAAACTCAGAGTTATTCAGGGGCATTTTTTATTTGATATTTTAATTTAAAGAGTCCTCTGTTGATTCCAAGATCAGAGGCTTGTATTTCCAGGGCCATATGTTGCTTTGGTTCCCTGTGTAGATACCCCATGGATCTCAGCGGGAGGCAAAGCTGAGACATTGGCAGATCGGCTCTCTTCATTGGATTGCACTGCTGTGCTTTCCTTGGCTCTTCTGAAGAGTGCAATCTGCATGTATTAAGGCCACTTGTTGTGCATAAATGTTTACTAACATGTTTGGAGAGACAATAGCAGCTCTTTTACAGGCATTTCTCAGTTTACTTTCCCAGTACAAGACTTGCTAAAGATTCTCCTATGAGTGACATGCTCTGTCATCTCCTGGAGTACAACTGTAATCTATTTCCCAAATCCAACCTTTCTGCCAGGTGTGGTGGCACATGACCTGTGATCCCAGAGAATCAGGAGACCGAGGTGGGAGGATTGCACGTTCTAGGACAGGCTGGGCAACTTAGTCACAGCAAACGGAAGTGCTGGGAATGTAGCTCAGATGGAAGGTGCCCCTCGGCTCCATCCTCAGGGCCACCACCACAACAGAACCCCCCAACTTTCCTTCTATTTTTTTCCAGAGAAGCAGGGTGGTTTCTTTCGTCCCAGAAGCTCATTCCTTCCTCAGACCCTTTCCCGAGTCTATTTCATCTGTCATGCTCTCTCATCTCTAAACCTTATCTTTGGAGCACAGTATAAAGTTTAACCTTTTATGTGAAACTGTCTCCTGTGGCTCAGCCTAAATGTCTTTCTTTTCTGAATTCCTAATTCTGTGTTTCCCAGTTCTGGCAGACAGTGATGGTTGATCAATGTCTTCTCACCGTAGATACTATTCCTCTAAGAGCAGCTGCATGTGTCTCAATTGGGCCAGTCAGGCTGGAGTAGAAGTTGGCTGTGGGGTCTCTGGGAAGGTCTGTGGTCCCATCCAGCTGCCATGTTTGCAGTAGCCAGTTAGGACAATGAGCCAAGCTAAAAGTAAAAGTTAAGTCTTTATTGATTTATTGGGATGACAAGCAAGAGGCAAAAAGTGGAGCTGGCTCCCTTGTACTGCTCCCCACCCTTGGATCAGCTTAGAGCAAGGGTGCATGCATATAGGGGACTTGTTGGATTGCTGAAGGGGCCTGAAAGGAAGACTCCTGCTGTTTTATGGATGCTGGGGGAAAGGGTTCCCAGGATGGGAAAGGGGGAGGGGCTAGGAGTAGAAAAGCACCAAGTCCAAGTGGAGAAAGTGCTTAGCAAGGCCCCCATAAGGCCATCTTGATGGAGGTGCCTAGAAGGTGTCTCAGCCACAGCCTCTGGGAAAGAGGCCTCTGATTTGGAGATGCCCAGCTAGGAATGCAGATGTGGCTATAGGTATGGCTGGCTGGGCAGGGCGTGGGGGTCACTGTGCTGCAGCGTCCTCCTTGACTGCCTCTCCCTCCAGAAAATTGGAATTTACTGGGGTGTATCATGCTGGTGTGTGGAGGGAGGCCCCCCACCCCATGAAGCCCGCCAGGCAGAGCCTTGAAACTGGCTATGGTTCGACGCAATGATCCTGTATGGAATTTTGTTTCAGAGCTGGGCTGCTCAGTAGGTGCAAACGTTTCTCCTTTCTCCCTTAAGCTGGAATGTGACTGTGTGGGTGGAGTTGTAGCAGCCAACCTGGGTCCATGAGGGAAACATCAGGCAATTCAGAGGCTCTAGAGCAAGTTAAACCTGAACCCACAATTGCATGCCCTGAAATTCCCCTTATGTGAGCAGAAATAAGTTCTAAATTGTGAAATAAAAATTGTGGGAGGCCACGGGTTTGGATTAGGCATCTGTATTGGGCATAGCAGAGCAAACAAGGAGTTAAACGATGGTGATTGAGCTTTGGCTGGTTGCAGAAGCACTATGGCCACCTACCTGATTAGCCTGCAAACAAGTACTAGTTAAGCTGTCCCTAAATGACTGGTTGACTAGGCTGTAGCCAGTTAAGTTGTTTTCTATGCCTTGCTTCTGTTCCCCGATTAGCGCTGTCTGATCCTATGGTTGGTTGGAGTTCTGAGAACCTTTTGCTGGATCTGTGGATTGTGTTTGTTTTCCTTGGTTCAAATGAACTACTAAATTTACTTGGTCTAAGAAATTTTTCTTTTAATATACATAAGCTTCCATTGGCATGTTTTCCGTGTTACTTTTATTTCTAATGGATGCATCATTTCGTCGTGGTGGTTTTTACTGCTGTACAACTGACATGACCTAAATTGTTCCATGTGGTTTTTTGGTGCCCCAAAGCACCCATCTCTTCATTCTTCTTTTACCACACTGCTGCCCTGTGATCTTGGTGTGCTGCAGAGGTGATAAGCAAGGCAGAGGAGATGAATACCAAAGGATTCTGTGTTCACTTTGTGGTGTCCAAAAAGAGCGATACGGAGCAACACTCCCAACTTTAAAAACCTTGAAATTAGACCTTCGTCTGGGTCCTGGTAATAGTCTCTGATGACACAGAGCACAGGCAGAGGCGTTTGCCTTTGGAATATTTGCCACTGGTCTCCGTGTTGTGCTCAGATCCTAGTCTATTTGTTACTCTCGTTTCCTAGGAGCAATTACCTGCCTAGGACCAAACACAGAGAGATTCTACTATAAACGCTTTCTGTTCCCTCCAAATTATTCCATTTAAAGGTAGGTCAATTCCTTTTTGGTAAACAGCAGGTCCGGGTGTCTCAGGACAGTATTTTGCAGGAGAAACATCTGGGCTTTAGGCTGAATTCTTGCCTCATTGACTAGTATTATATAAGCTTCATCAGTTTGTGCTTAAGTTTTTTGAGAACCTTGGAAATGTTGATTTTATTGACCTTCCCTTGGCTTATGTACAGGAATTAGTTATGCCCTAGATTTATACCCCTGGCTACTCATATGGAAGTTGTACCTTGTCTCCTGATACCACTTCCAGAATCCAGGCCATTAGAGACATTGTCTCGATAGATTAGATAGCTCTAAAGGGAGACAATATACAATATGTTTCAGACTCTCCTTTTTAATGTGTATCTTAATGACTTGGTATTATTCCTGGATGAGCCAAATTCATGCTGTTCTGCAGCAGAAAATAGATAAGCATTTGTTCAAATGCTGATGATATAGTTCTATTTTCTCAAATTTAGAGTATCCTCCGCAGACAGTGGCCCTATGATCTAATTATTTTAAATAAGTTGCTTCTAATGCTACATCATCAGTTTTGGCAAAGGTTCACTACCACTTAATTGGCCAAGGTCTAAAAATCCTATGCAAAAATGTTAACTCACTTTGTACAGGTTATATTTTACCACTAGCTTATCTTGAAGGGTTCATTAGTAAATAACATTACTTGAGATTCTGTATTATTTTTCTTATCAGGAGTGCTAGGAATAAAACTCTGGAGCCTACTTATGCTTGATAAGTTCTCTACCAACTGAGCTATAGCCCAGCCTGAGATTATGGGCAATGTATTGAACTTTTAAATATCTGCTTACATGATTTTTTAGGTTGTAATTACTGCAGACATATTTTATATCATAGAATAATTTCGACCATGATGACAATAAGAGCTAAAATCTATTTGCTATGCAAGTCCATGTGACAAACAGTTATGTGCATTTTCTCCTTTAATTCATACCACGATATAAGAGCATGTAAAACTGCGGGGCCTCTTATTGTTATAAATCGTAGTAAACTGGATTCTTTCCTTGTATTGGTGATTAAATTGGGTGCATTGCACATGCTGAGCAAGTGCTCTACCACTAAACTACATCCCCAGGCCCTGGACTATTTTCTGAGGAAAGACTTGGACTTATCCATATCTGCAAATATTACCGGGGCTCACCTACATGTGCTGGGTGGTGGGCTCTTCTCCAGGCTTATGCCTGATGGATATGCTTCTTGAGCTTCATAATAAAACTTTAACCCTACTCTTAGATGAACATGGCACATGATTCTGGCTTTAGCTAGTAACTTAGAATTAGGTGGACTTGAATTCTCACTTGCCCAGGCCTTGCCAGGAGCTTGGCTAAGAGGAATGTTATTCATGAAAGAGCACCCAACAGGCATGTGGCCTGACCCACATACCCTTCCCTTCTTCCCTGTCCAATTTATAATAGCCTCTAGTCTCATGTGGCTGTTTAAATAAATTGAAAATCAAGTGAATTAAAAGTTATTATAGGTGCTCAGTATCTATGCATGACTGGGAACATCACAGATATAAAACATGATATTGCAGAAGTTCTATTTGAGAGTGCTAAACAGTGTTTCATATCTGGAGCACATTTAAAAAATACTTTGAATCGTGTTGTAAAGTGTTGACATTGGCCTATGCTATGGTTTATTCTCATAATAATAGCTAAGGTGTATTGAATGTTCTTGTGTGTTAAACACTACACTAAACACTTTTTATGAATTGATTAATTTTTAAAATAATTTCACAAAATAGGCATTATTATCATTTCCATGTTGTAGATGATGGTTGGTAAGAAAGCTCTGAGAGGTGAAGTTACTAGCCTGTGGTTACCCAGGAGACAGCATTTGAGTTGTGTAGGTTTGGCTGTAAACTGTGTTCATAACCATCATATCATACTATTTCTAAAATCACCATGAAGTTGCTGTAGAATTCATTTTTGGAATATGAGTAGTAACTGCATTCCTTTTACCACTTTATTTCTGTATCCCTGTTTCTCTGGGCTGTAGCTATTAATTCCATCTATGTCATTATAGTGCTATGATAGAATTCTGATACTAACTGAAGTTAGTCCAGGCTCCACAAATTAAGGACACAGTCCCCCCAAAAGATAGACATCACTTCACACAATTGCTGTAAGTTTAGAAGTCCCTAGAATACCTACTCGTCTTAGCCACTTCTTCAAGCGTTCCTATGACCCCTCTCAGGCCTGATAATTTTCTAGAATGACTCACAAATTTAGAAAAGTGCTATACTTAAAATTATACCAGTTTTAATATAAAGACTGTCTATCAGGACCAGCCAATTAAAGAGACAAAGAGTGTGGTCTGGGAGGGTCCTTGATGTAGAGTTTCCATATCCTCTCCCCTTGGAAACAGGACCCATCAGCCTCCTGAAACATTCGTATGTTCACCAACCAGGAAGCTTATGCAAGCCTTGGTTTCCACAATTTTAATTGGGATTTCATTTCTGTATTAGTCAGCTTGACATTACTGTAACAAAATAACTGAGGTAACTTAAGGAAATCTTGAGGAAAGATTAATTTTGAATCTCACTTTTGGAGGTTTTGATACTGCTGGTTATTGGTGATGAGCTCTGCTTCCTCAAATGTTGAAGTCTGAACATTAGAGAAGTACACCGAGGCAAGGAGTTAAAGCAGGTTCTCCTAGGAGGGAAAAGAGGGTCATGGTTAGTATTCTGGTACCCCAAGAAGTGAGAGTGCCCTGCCCCTTTTATAGACTAAAGTTTCCTTTATTCTCCCACTCCCCCCACCTCATCTTTCTCCTCCTGCCTATGGGACTAGGCCCAGGAGATGCCCAGGAGATGCCAGTGGGATGACCGGGGGGCAGGCGGGCTGGAAGGGCCCGGGTGGAGTGCTAGACAGGAAGGGAGTAGCAGCCCAGGGGGCAGTGATGAGTAGCCCTCTGTCTGCTCAGGAGGTGCTTCATTAACAACCTTTTTGGGAGGGGTGGTATCAAAGGGCTCTGAAAACATGAACGTTCCAGTCTCCCAGGTGCGGTTTCCAACTTCTCGGACTCAGATCATACTTCGTTTTCCTCCATTCGACCCGATGACCTCTTCTACACTAACTGCCTGTCTTTTTTTCTGACTTCCGTTTCAGCACATGGTTGGCTAGCCAGTTGCTTTGGAGCCTGCAGTGAGGCAGTACATCGTAGAGGGAGCACGTGGCAGAGGAAGCTGCTCCCCTCATGGAGACTGGGCAGTGGAAGATGGGAAGAGAATAGAGTTCCAATGTGCTTTTGATGGCATGCCCTCAGTGCCTAAGACCTCCCACGAGGCTCCATCTCTCAAAGTGCCCGGCCGTGGACCAAGCCTGGGACACATGGGCCTTGGGGGACATTCCAGATCCAAATATGGCCATTGCATCGGCCTGATTAATGGAAGCCTGGGTTGTGTGACTGCATTTAATATTCAGTCCTCTTCCCCTCCCTGGAGACTGGGCTAGCTCCAGCCTCCAACCCTCCCAAGACCACAGTTGGTCTTTCCAGGCACCCATCCTGGGAGTTATCTCATCAGCATAAGCGAGGTCTGATCCGAGGAGTCTCATGAACGGCAGACTCCTCTCTCAGGAAATTCCCAGGATTGAGAAGTTATCTCCCAGGAACTGGGACAAAGCTGGACAAATTATTCACTACACATCAGTATGTATTTCTTAGGGTTGCCTCAAATTTTTTTCTGAAATGAGATGGAGGATTTATTTATGTGTGTGTGTGTGTGTGTGTGTGTGTGTGTGCGTGTATATATATGTATATATATAATGTCTATAATGTTCATGTATATATACACACACATGTATGGGGGGGAGAGAGAGCAAGAGCGAGAGAGAGAGAGAGAGAGAGAGAGAGAGAGAGAAAGTATCTCTGTGTGGGAGATACTAGAGGACTACTAATCATTTTTATTTATATTTTTCAACTTCAAGTTTGTCTTAAAAAAAATTAGACTTTAACAACTTATTTCACAGTTGCGGTAGTAAACCCAGAGAAGGGAAGTCCCTTGCCCGGCCGGTTTGTGTGGTGTTGAGACTGGAACCGGCCTTTCACTTTACATCCGGTGCTCTGCCTCCTCACAGCCTCCGGCTGCTCCTGGGGCGCTGGTCATGACCTTCCTTCTCATTCTTTTCCCGCTGCCTTCCTGTGCCTGGCAGCCCAGGCCGCTCTCAGGAGACAGATGTGGCAAAGCTCAGCATGAGCCTGGGTGGTTTTGTGGCTCCTGCCTTTGGGCGTAGGTTGTTCCCATGGCCTCGGAGTCCAGTTCTCGCCCGGGGCCCTTTCTTGAGCGTTTGTAAAAGTACCAGCCAAGTGTCACCTCCTGTGTGAGCCCTTCCTCGGCCGCGCTTCTCTGAGTTTACCTCTCTTCCCTGTGTTTTCACATTATTCAGAATAGGCCTCGGTCTCAGTGGCTGTGTCCTTCTGTCCTTTAATTCTTTTACACGCATCAGATGGACATCTCACGTGTTAACGGGTTTCTCGATTCGCTTCTTAAGAATAATCCCATTCTTCTCTTTGTCTTCCCAATCCTGATAGACCATCGTCACTGACCAAGACGTTCCATTCGGGAATCTGGAAATCACCTGGTTTCCTCTGGCCTTCATCTCGCGCATACCCAACTGATAGCAAGTCCTTTGCTTTAGAGCTTAAATATGCCCCCACACTTTGACCTTTCACCTGTCTGCCTGCCTCTCCCCTCGCTTCTTCCAATCCATTCTCATGTGCAGCTAGCTCTCTCCTTTGAAAAGGTGGAGCCAACTGTACCACTGCTGCCTCAAAATCTGCCACTGGTTTCTCTTCTCAATGAGACAAAGTGCGGACATCGTATGGTGGCCCGCAAGGGCCCATGCAAGCAGCCTGTTTCTCCTTCATTTTGAACCTGGCTTCCTTGCTCACTAGGCTTTGCCTCTTGATTTTTGTTTCTCAGACACCAGGTTGGTTTCTTTGAGCAGACCACACCAAAGTGTGGTTTGTGGTGAGAATGTGGTGGAAGGGAGGAGCATTTGGTCTCTCTCCTCTTCCCATATTCTTCCTTAGCTTCCCCTAAACCCATTCCAAATGAAGGTAAAATCAAGCTAAAACAGCCTGCTTCCTATCAGAATGCAGCCTCAAGGCAGTTTTCTGGTCTTTTCCTTCCAACAGGGTTCTGCAGGATCTTCAGGGTCCAGGTCTGTCAAACCTGGGTTGAACTCTCATCTCCTCAGAAGGGCATTTCTTGATCCACTGGAGCACTTTCCCAGCTCTGTGGTGCCACCTTGTTTCATTGAGTCGGTATCACTGAATCAATCATCTTATTTATTTGTTTGCCTCTTGCTGACCTCACTAGAGCGTGTGCTCCAGGGTGACAGGAACCGAGTATGCTTTGACAGTGCTTATTTCCCAGCATCCGCATCACCCAAGGCATATGCTTGACCCTGAGTATATGGTGGTTGCATGATTGGGAATGTATGTCTTCCACAGGCAGAAAACTCTCGGGAGGCAGGTCCTCTGACTTATTTTTTAGAGCTGTGCTACATGTTACCAGCAAAGATTAGGAAGTCAGTAGAAGCTCATTTAGTTTTATGGAATTAAATTTGGCCTCTGTCATTTATTACCTATGCAACCTTGGAAAAGTCCCTTAACATCTTTGAACCTCATTATTCTTGACAAGATGAAAGGAGGACGGTGGGTACAGTACTCTACAAATATTGAGGACTGGTGTTTTTATCCCTGGTCACTTTTCTGCTGAATGGGCCCATGGAGTTTATGTGAGTGGTATATTCCTTAGTAATGTCAAAGCTATTCCTCTTTGAACTTCTCAGGACTGAGATGCCTCTTATGGTAAATTCTCAAGAGGTTAGAAGGATGCTGTAACAACTCCTTTGCTCCTTACTGCATTTAGCAATGAAAGCCTACTTGGTAACTCGGAGCTGCCTACAGACATGTTGCTGTTGCCAACACATAGTTCTTATTTCCCCTGTGCTTCCCTGGTGTTTCCATTAGCCATGTAATATACTTTTTGCCAGCTAAATGATTAGCGCCCAACTGTTCCTGTGTTAATGCTTGCGTTCAGTTCATTAAAAAAAAAAAAAAAAAAACTCTCAATAAGGATTCTTAGTTCATTTAAAAACTGTTTAAAGCACAGAGAAGACTTGCTTCTTATTTTTTAAAAATGTAATCATTCAGCCAGGAAGTTTTTTTCTAGGGTGGGACCAAGAATCTTCACGATTATCAATGGTGATTTGGAAAAGTTAGATCTGAGTGCAGTTCACTGGTGTAGGCACAACAGCTACGCAGCTTTATTTAACCATGTGTTCCAAAGTGAAGGGTGAAGAAAATTGATTTTGCAGATGCTCAGATGAAAGCAACCACTTTATATTAGTCAAAAAAGGCAATTTGGGGTAATCTCAGTTCAGGAAAAGGGTGATTTTATATCAGCCAAAGAGTAGGCACAAAGTGGGAAGACTGGAGTGGGAAGGTGTTCTCACTGATCCGAAGGGTAGACAGGATCAGGGTGAGCACCGGGAGATGGTGTCCACCCGGGGAAGGTGGGGTCATTTAATTTTATTTTTATCCCCTCACTTGTACTTTTGATCTTTAGTCCAGAGTCTCCCATTATCTCACCTGCTATGTATGTTTTAACTTTTCTCATTGATTTTTTTCATCACAACGTATGCATCTTCTCACTGATCCTTTCAGCCATCTCTTAGCTAAGCTGAGACTGTCCAGTGGCACTGAATGTATGAAGTATGATCTTGCTAAGGTATTGTATTTGTATATTTATTTGGAATCCTCTGGGAATATTATTCAAATGATGATGATTTCAAGCTTCAGTTTTAGATATTTTAAGATGCCTACGCTTTCAAAATTTCTCTGGGATCAGTCCCCATAGACATTCACCAACTGCCCAGATGGACAAAGTAAGCCTTGAGCTGGGTCAGTGGACAGTGATTTGTGAGTAGTCAGAGAAATGCAGGCAGATGCCTCGAAGGGAATATTTCTTCCCCTTCCAATTTTGTATCCTCCCAAACTGGCTTACTCTCTCTGTCCCAGATTGGGAGATACAAACGCAATGTGAACCCCCAGCTTATTTTAAGTGTACTATCTCTTATCTGAAATGCTTAGGTGCAGAGTTGTTTCCCATTTCAGATTTTTACAGAATATTTTCATATACATAATGGGATAATCTTGGGGATGGAACTTAAGTCTAAAAATGAAATTCCTTTATGTTTCGCAAATTCTTATATATATAATCTAAAGGTAATTTCATACAATATTTTAAATAATTTCATGTATGAACAAAGTGTAACTGGTATAGAATTTTCCACTTATGGCATCACATGGGTGCTCAAAAAGTTTTTTTTTTTGTGTGTGTTTTTGGGTTAGGGATGCATAGTTTATATGTTCAGGGACTATTACTAATGAATTAATATTTTGGGCTTGATATATGAATCACTCTTTGATCTCATTCCTCTATTTACCAGAACTGTCTTAAACAAATTACTTATATATCTTCAACTTATAAAACATCAGATCAAACTCATGAAATTATTGTTTTTATGGGTCATAATGGTGGAGGATTGATAATTTATTAAACTTAATAATAATTGCTGATATTTATTCCATGTAACATGTATTAGTTGTGTTTATTCAGATTCATAAAAGCAAAGCATTTAAGACAGCCTGTGGTACAATAAGTATGCACCATGTGTGACTAGTCAAAATGCTTTACATGAGTGAGCTCACTTAATCCTCAAAACACTTTTTGAGGTCATTGTTCTTATTATCTTCATTTTATGGATGAGGAAATGAGGCTCACAGAGGTTAAGCAAATTACTCATGGCCAAGCAGCATTAAGAGATGAGCCAGGATATGACCCTGAACAGTTTTTCCTCCAGCCTGTGATCTTTATTTTATTTTTATGTTGCATTTTTTATTGATGCTTCATAATTAACACAATAGTGGGATTCATTGTTAAATAGTAATATACGCACGGAACATAGTTTGGTCAATTTTATTGCTCTTTACCTCCCCACCTCCCTTCCCCCAACCCCTATCCTCTACTGTACTTCCCCATTTATGTTTATGAAACGCTTTCCTCCCATCTTTCTCTCTAGCTTCCACATATAAGAGAAAGCATATGAACCTTGACTTTCTGAGTCTGGCTGATTTTATTAACGATGTTCTCCACTGTATCCATTTACCTGCAAATGACGTAATTTTGTTCTTCTTTATGTCAGTCTGTGTTCCTAAACACTTCACTGCCTTGTATAGTCCCAGACCATGGCCATTGTAACCTCCTTAAATGAATGGTTTTTTGGAAAACCGCTGCCAAGAATTCTGTCCTGAATGAGGTTTTTTTTTTTTTTTTTTTAATGGTACCAGGTATTGAACCCAGAGGGGCTTCACCTCTGAGCCACATATCCAGCTCTTTTTATGTTTTGAGACAGGGTCTCACTCAGTTGCTAAGGCTGCCTTTGAACTTGTGATCCTCCTGCCTCAGCCTCCCAAGTTGTGCGCCACCAGGCCCGGCTGAATGAAGTTTCATTCAGAAACTGGAGAAATGAAAATATATATATATATATATATATATATATATATATATATATATATATATATATATACACACACACACACACACACACACAAAAGGAAGTTTTATCCTAGGTCAGGGTTGGGGAGGACTGAAGATTATTAGGGTAGTGAAAATACTCTACCTGATACCGTAATGGTGAATATGTGCTGTTGTACGTTTGTTCAGACCTATAGAATGCGTAACACCAAGAATGAACACTAATGTAAACTCTGGTGATTATGATGTATCAGTGTTGATTCATCTGTTGCAACAGTAGAACACTCTGGTGGGGAGATGTTGAGGGGTCATGGGGCAGGCTAAGCATGTTCGGAGGGAGACTAGGGTTACTTGGGAAATCTTGGTATCTTCTTCTGGGTTTCACTGTGAACCTAAAACTTCTCTAAAATAATGGTTTAAAAATGTTTTATCATGAGGGGTCAGCATCAGCCTCACTAAAAGATACCAACATTATACTATCACAATGAAATGCATATTTAGGTCTGGGTGCATCATCGGAAAATATTATTCAACTCAAAGATTATTTTGACACTGCAAGGTTCCAAGGAAGTTTGAGACAAATTAGCAATGGACACAAAATTCAAAATTAGAGGAAATTCACGAGTCCATAAATTTATGTCTCCCTATGTACTCAATCAAACACAGTCAGATATGCTGTATTTCATATCAGTGATTGCTCTTCATGGCTGCACTTGACACTGGAGGCAATTTTGGTTTTTATTTAGTAGGACCTCCACCCAACCTAACAAAATTCTGTCATCTTCAGTTTTAAGTCCAACATTCTGTTCACTGGTTCATTGAACACTTATTGAGTATCTATGGTTGCCAGGCACTTGGACTTATATGCCAGTAAACAAAACATAGTCTCTGGCCTTAAGAGGCTCATAGGATTATAAGAAAATCACATGTTTGAACAAGAATTCAAATGTCTGAGCAAGAAAATCAATGTTTCAGTCCAGTGCAAGTCTTAGAATAAAGGAAGAAGGGTTTACTTGGACGCTTCCTGATGTGAAGGTGTATGTCTGTGTTACAGTACAACTTAATTCTTTTGGCAGTTCAGAAGATCAATGACCCACCGTCTTATTGTATAGTCCCAACACATCAGCTGCTAAAAGGCGCTAATAACATATTGGCATGTGTTACCTGCAGGGTGAGTTTTAGTTGGTATCTGATTTTGGAGTAGATCTAAATTTTTACTAGAAACATGTAGAATTATATCAATGTAATATAAAGAAGAAAGCAGAGTGTGGCTCAGTATATCTCTAGCAACTTTACTCAAATTATGAATATATGGCATTATATCAATGAACAATTTGCTTTTTCACATTTTTGACCCGTGTTGTGGTTTAGATGTGAAGTGTCCTCCAAAAGCCCCTGTGGCAGATAATGTAGAAAGGTTTAGAGGTGACATGATTGAGTTATGAGAACCTCAATCCAATCAATCCCCTAAGAGCCTGAAGGCAGGGAGGGGGTTGTTCAGTGGCTGACTTAGGGTTGTGTATTTTGATCTTCTTGCTGTTCATCATGTCCTGACCTGCTTTCCTCCCCCACACCCTTCTGCCCTGATGTCTTGCCTCATCCCAGGCTCCAAGGAATGGACTGAGCCCTCTGCAACTGTGGGACGTAAAATAAACTTTTCCTCCTCTGATTGTTCTTGTCAGGTCTTTTGATCACAGTGAAAAGGTTTAGTAAAACAGTTAGTGTTTTAATAGTGAGTTTGCATCTCATGGAAGTTACCTTCTCTGGTTAGCGTGTAAGGTAGAATTTGGGGTGTTATCTCCAAACACCCAATATAATTGGTCTTTTATTTTTAAATTTTTTTAGATGTTGATAGACCTTTATTTTATTCATTCATTTATATGTGGTACTGAGAATCAAACCCAGTGCCTCACACATGCTAGGCAAGCTGTCTACCACTGAGCCACAACCCCAGCCCTGTTCTTAGTCATTTTTATTTTTCAGTATGAAGGAAATGAGATTAGCTAAAGAATAGTAGATCCATGCACTTCACCTCCCACTCACTCTTGGCCACATACTTACTGAGTAAAACTGCAGGCTGAATTACCCACATTAATGAAATTATTATTATCATGGTTATTTTTACTGAGTAAGATGTATTTGAATTCGTGTAGGCTTAAAGAGCATATAATACTAAACTACTGTATTGATTATGTCTCTGCTCCTCATTTTATATTTCTCTTCCAGTTCAACTCTTTCCCATTAACTGTAATAGCCTGTATGACTTGAGTCATATTGAAAAATATGGTAGAATTGAACCTGCAAATACAAATTTGATTCCCAATTTGGTGGTGTTGATCTTCAGGTTCTGGTTATGTTCTTGAGGGATCTTGGTATCTTGTGACATGTTACGTTGCCCATTAGCATAAGCCTTTAGCTCAATCATACCATCCTAATATCTTGATGCCAACATCCTATGTTTATTAAATATGGAATTAGCAATATCTTGAATGCATTCTTTTATTTTGTTTTTTTGGTTTTTTTTTTTCTTTTGGTACTGGGGATTGAACCTAGGGGCAGTAATCCACTGAGCCAGATCCCCAGCCATTTTTTTTTTTTTTTTACGTTAGAGACAGGGCCTCACTGAGCAGGTAAGTCACTTATGGCCTCGCTAAGTTGCTGAGGCTGGCTTTGAACTCGAGGTCCTCCTGCCTCAGCCTCTGCAGCCGGTGGGACTGAATGCATTCTTAATATGTTCAGCATGGTCAGTCATCTTCAAGAGACCATCCATGAGGAAAGGAAAGGAAAAATGAACCAGGTCAAGGTGGTCGAGAGAGCCAGGGCAAGACTGGATGCCTGTGGTGCATCCAGTGTGGCTCCATCCAGTTGAGTTTGAGAATGCCCGTTTTTGTCCCCCTCCCACAAACAGCCTTTTCCAAGGCTGAAGACTACACAAGGGCAAGAAGATTGGGACTGGGTTGTGGCTTAGTGGTAGAGCTCCTGCCTAGCACACGTGAGGCACTGGGTTCCATCTTCAGCACCACATAAAAATAAATAAATAAAATGAAGGAATTGTGTCCATCTACAACTAAAAGTAATTTTAAAAAAATTACAAGAAGATCTGTGTTCAAACCAGCATAATTTATATAACCCCAGCAATCCACACATACCTGCAATTACCTATTACATATAAATACTTTTTGTTCTTGCTTATCAAAGGTTTTATTCTCACGACTGCAGCATTTATTACAATTGAACTATTTATAATCATTCTAAAGATTATTGCAATTAATCGTGACATCTCTCATTACTTTTGTCGTTCCCCTTCTAAATATTAACTCTCACCTTCTGCAGTTCTCATTATTATTAATTTTGGAGTGGTCTCCAATGTGTACTATCTGAATACAAAGAAGGGAGGTTTTTCTGTTTGCCAAACTCGAAGCTGAGAACATTGTAGACTCTCAGTAGATATCTGTTGAAAAAAGAAAGCATGAAAGCATTCTTAATGGTTACTGGACTGAAGTAGGATGATGTAGCTCATATCAAGCATTAGTTGTCATTAGGTTCAAAGAAACAATGAAAAATAAAATAAGTCCATCATCATCTCCTACAGTTGAAAGATCATTATTTGCCCATTATTGGTTATTTTGAGTGTTTATGCCAACATTTTGAACATGTAAAAATCTGCCTCTATAGTAAGGTGGGATTATATATGGTGTTCAGATCATCTCTGTGTCAAGTTTCAACTGCGGATTGCTTTGTCACCAGACACCATGCCTCCAAAGCTTGCATATATGATTCCCCTGGGAAAATTCATTGATATAGGGCTGGGGTTATAGCTCAATGGTAAAGGGCTTGCCTAGGATAAGTGAGGCCCTGGGTTTGATCCTCAGCACCACATGAAAAAGACAAACAAATAACAACAAACATATAAAATAAAGGTTAAATTCTTAAAAATATTCATTGATCTAAAAGGAGCATAATATGTAAAAGCCCTAACTTTTAAAAAAAATTTGTTGTACACGAATGGGGTACAACCTTTCATTTCTCTGGTTGTACACGAAGTAGAGTCACACTGTGTAACCATACATGTACATAGGGTAATGATACTTGTCTCATTCCATTATCTTTCCTTCCCCCTGCCTTCTCCCCACCCCTCATTTCCCTCTACACAATATATCGTTCTTGCATTCTTCCCTTACCCCTGTCCCCATTATATATCATCATCTACTTATCAGGGAAAACATTCAGCCTTTGGTTTTTGGGGATTGACTTACTTCACGCAGCAAGATGTTCTCCAATTCCATCCATTTATCTGCAAATGCCATAATATTCTTCTTCTTTATGGCTGAATAATATTCCATTGTATTATATTGTGTATATATATATACACCACAATTTCTTTATCCATTCATCTGTTGAAGGGCATCTAGGTTGGTTCCACACTCTAGCTATTATGAATTAAGCTGCTATAAACATTGATGTGGCCGTGTCACTGTAATATGCTGATTTTAAGTCCTTTGGGTATAGGCCAAAGCATGGACTAGGTGGGTCAAATGGTGGGTCCATTCCAAGTTTTCTAAGGAATCTCCATACTGCTTTCCAGAGTGACTGCACCAATCTGCAATCCTACCAGCAATGTCGTGCCCTGTGCGGACTCAGCCATAATTCTTTACTGTGAAACTATATGACTCCATCATGGGTCTAAACCATCTCATGACAAAATTTTACCAACAGACTCCTTGTATGACATAGGATGATCATACCTTGTACATGCAAGGCAAACCCTCTTATCACTGAACTACATTCCTAGCCTGATATCTTTTTTTTTTTTTTAATCAGAAAGCAGTTTATAGAGCATTTTGGATTTGATTTTAAAAAGCATGTGGGAAAATATCTAGCATATTTTTTAAAGCCAGATAATTGTTAATTGTAAATATGGAGAAGTGAAATTGGAGTTAATTGATTATGATCTGAATATGAGGCTGTAGAATATTAAAGCCACCTTCAAGACCATCTTGAAACCATACCTCTCACCCAGTGTGAGAATCTACTCTCCAACGTTTTTTCTTTACTGACTCTTTGCTGGAGTATCACTACTGATAAATTAGGCCATTACCTTATGGACTAACTCCCATTTTTTTAAAATGAGGATTTGATTTGCATTTAGCATCCTCCCTTTGGTCTTAGAAATGGTGAGTCATATAGGTAGGTTTAAAGAGAATTGAGAAATCATATTGATATTGATTTTTAATGTTTCTTTCCCAGCGTTTGCAATGGATCTTTTTTGTCTTTAACACCATGAGATTTTAGGTACAGATTCTGTTGAAGAACTGAGCTTGTAGCACTTTTCTAATTAGTTAACTCTCAAACTAAATTAGGTCTGAATCAGCAATCTGCAATAAATACATTAAGATTATTATCTGGTGAGTGCTATCAATTTTACTTCTGTCTCTGAGTTATTAGTCTCCTATTTGTTTACATAACAAATTCAGTAGGAGTAATTATGTACTAAGAAAATGACTCTGTCACTTTAAATAAACTGCTCAGCAGCTAAAACATCAGGACTATAATTAAAGACATCACTCATAGCTTCCAATTTTAATACCTAAAGGAGAAGGACATGATTAGATTTTAATGAACTCGCTTTTGTTTTACTATATTATTTTTATTTAAATCTGGATGTGATGATTTCAAAACACCAAAAAAAAGTTACTTACTAATTATCTTTAAGTCCATACAGTGGGACTGTAGTACATTTAACTGTCCTTGCCTCTGATAACAACCTTGCAGTTTCTAATCTGCTCCTTCAACATAAGCACAATTCCTTCTGGTACCTGGAATGGAATACTTCTTTGGGAAATTGAGGCAAATTGCCAAACCAATAAATTCCCTCATTCCAGTTGAATGGTAGCAGGAAGTAAGTCTTCACATTCTAAACTCTCAAACAAATTATGCATTGGAGCTTAGTCCAGGATAAACCCTGAGATAGCTCTGCTTTAGTAACAGAAGGAGCACTTGGAAACTCATGACCTGGGCCACCTGAGTTGCTGAGTTATCTGTATTGAGCCTCAGTCTCCTCATCTGTAAAATGGTGATAAGTTAATCTCCCTATGGGGTCATTGTAATACGTGTTCTCCATTAAGGATGTGAACCTTTTAATTCTGACCATGAATACTATCTACTCATGAAAGCTGAAGTGCTCTGAAACTGAACCTGAGTCGCTTCCCTAAAATAGACCATATTGTACATCACAAAGCAAGTCATGGCCAATACACAAAAACAGAGACAATTCCTTGTATCCTATAAGATCATAATGGAAAGAAATGAGAAATCGGCAACAAGATTAAAAACCAGAAACCATTTTATCATGTGGAGTTGAATAATACGCTTTTGAATGAGGAATGTGTCATTGAAGATATCAGGGGAGAAATTTAAAAAAAAATTTAGAAACAAGTGAGATATCTCAAAATCTCTGGAACACTCTGAAGGCAGGCAGTTCTAAGAGGAAAGTGTAAAAAATTGAATATTTACTTAAAAAAAACCAAAAATATCCCAAATTAATAATCTAATAATCTGGGATCTCAAGGGCCTAGAAACAAAAGAACAAACTCTACAAAACCAGTAGAAGACAAGAAATAATTAAGATCAGAGCCAAAATTAATGAAATTAATAATAAAACACATAGAAAGGATCAATGCAACAAAGACTTGTTTCATTGAAAGGATAAACACAGTTGAGGAACCCTGAGGCAAACTGAGAAAAGACAGAAAGAGAAGATCCAAATGAACAACACTCCAGATGAAAAACGAGATATCACCATAGACATCGTTGAAATCCAGAGGATCATTAGGAACTCTTTTGAAAATTTATGCTCCAATACACTTGAAAGTCTAGAAGATATGGACAAATTTCTATGCACATAGGACCTACCCAAAGTGAACCAAGAGGATATGGAAAACCTATACAGACCAATACCAAGAAATGAGATTTAAGTGGCAATTAAATGCCTTCCAACAAAGAAAAGCCCAGAAACCAGATGAGTTCTCAGACGAATTCTACCAGAACTTTAAAGAAAAATTGATGCCAACTTTCCTCAAATTATTCCATGAAATAGAAAGGGAGGGAACACTGCCAAACTCATTCAATGAAGTTCATATCATCCTGATACCAAAACCAGGCAAAGCAAAGACACATCAAGGAAAAAAACAACAGACCAATAACTCAGATGAACATAGATGTAAAAATCCTTAACAAAATGTTAGCAAGCCACGTTAAAAATCACAGTAAGAAGACAGTACACCATAACCAAGTGGGTTTCATCCCAGGGATGGAAGGTTGGTCTAACACCTGCAAATCTATAAATGTAAACAGAATTAGGGACAATAATCCCATGATGATATCAGTAGATGCAAAACGCCTTCAACAGCACGCAGCACCCATTCATGTTCAAAATGTGGAAGGAACTAGGGAGAGAAGGAACTTTTACCTCAACATTATAATCACTATACATGAAAAACCCAAAACTAACATCACACTGAATGAAGAAAAACTGAAAGCATTTCCTCTAAAATCAGGAACGAGACAAGGATGTTCACTCTCCCCACGCCTACTCGATATCGTTCTTGAAACTCTAGCCAGAGCTGTCAGGCAAGGAAGGAAATTAAAGGGATAAATGTTCAGAAGTAGTCAAATTAGCTCTGCTTTCTGATAACATGATCCTATATCTAGAAGACTCTCCTAAAAAACCTCCACCAGAAGACTTCTAGAAATAATAAAATCAGCAAAATCACAGGATATAAGATCAACATACATAAATCAATAGGTTCAATACTCCAATAATGATCCTGCTGAGAAAGATATCAGGAAAACTATTCTGTTCATCACCATAACATAAAAAAAACATGGTAATAAATAAAGCTAACCAAGGAGGTGAAAGATCTCTACAGTGAAAATATTGAATACTGAATAAAGAAATTGATGAAGACCTCAGAAGATGAAAAGACCTCTGGCGTTTGAGACACCTCTCAAAATGGCCATATTACCAAAAGTGACGTACAGATTTAATGCAATCCCCATCAAAATATCAATGATAATTCTTCACAGAACTAGAAAAAAGTCCTACATTTCATATGGGAGAAAAAAGAATAGTTAACACAATTCTGAGCAAGAACCATGCAGGGGACATTACAAAAACAGATATGGAGACCAGCGTAATAGAGCCCTCACTGTCATCTGGACAAAGGAGCTAAAATAATACACTGGAGAAAAGATAGCCTTTTTAGACAAATGGTGCTGGGAAAACTGGATGTCCACACGTAGAAGAATGAAATTAGTAGAAGAATGAAATGAGATTTCTATCTCTCACCCAGAACGTGAGTCAAATCAGAGTGGATCAAAGACTTAGGAATTAGACCAGAAACTTCACCACTGCTAGAAGAAAACATAGGATCGACACTCTGACATATTGGCACAGGCATTGACTTCCTCAATAGGACTCCTGAAGTTGAAGAAATAAACCAAGAATCAATAAGTGGGATGTCATCAAATTTAAGAGCTTCTTCATAGCAAAGGAAACAAGAGCATGAAGAAAGAGCCTACAAAATGGGAGAAGATCCGGCCAGCTGCTCCTCCAACAGGGGATTAAATCCAGAATTTATAAAGAGCTCAAAATACTTAACGCCAAAAAAAAAAAAAAAAAAAAAAAAAAAAAAAAAAAAAAAAAGAAAGAAAAAAATATAACACCCAATTTAAAAAAAGGAGGAAAGTGCAAAACAGACATTGCTCAAAAGAACTACAAATGGCCCAAAATATATAAAAGAAGTCCAATATACTTAGCAATCAGGAAATTATGTATCAAAACTACATTGAGGGCTGTGGCTCAGTGATAGAGTGCTTGCCTGGCATGTGTGAGGCACTGGGTTTGATCCTCAGCACCACATAAAAATAAGTAAATAAAATGTATTGTGTCCATTTACAACTAAAAAATATTAAAAAAAAACCCTACATTGACATTTCATTTCACTCCAGTTAGAACAGCAATCATTAAGAATACAGAAATAATAAGTATTGTAGAGGATCTGGAGAAAAATTAGTACAACCACATTGGAAAGCAGTATGGAAATTACGCAAATGTTAAGGAATGGAACCACCCTGTGACCCAGTTATCTCGCTCCTTGGTATATATCTAAATGGAACTCAAATCAGTATACTACACTGATATAGGTATGTCAATTTTTATAGCAGCCCAATTCTCAATAGCCAAGTTATAGAATCATCCCAGGTGCTCATCAACAGAAAAATGTGTAAAGAAAATGTGGTATATACACACAACGGACTTTCAGTCATGAAAAGAATGAAATTATGTCCTTTGCCAATAAGTGGATGGAACTGGACAGCAGCGTGCTAAGTGAACTAAGTCAGAAAGTTCAGAGTGGAATGTTTTCTCTCATATGCAGAAGCTAGATGGGAAAAAATCGGGTGGAGGATCCCATGAAATCAGAAGGGTGATCAGTGGCATAGAGGAAGGGGACTGAGGTAGAGGCGGGAGGGATGAGGAAACTGTGGAATGAAATGGTTCAAATCATGCTGTGTACACGTACGAATATGCCACAGTGAATCCCACCTTTATGCATATCTAGCAATAAATAAGTAGGAGAAAGAGCTTTAGGGTAGAGGAAGGGCAACAGGGGAGGGAGAGTGGAGGTACTGGGGATTGAAGTGGGGCAGATTATATTCCAGGCATGTATGATGATGTCAAAATGAACTCCACTTTTATGTCCAACTATAATACACTAATAAAAACATTAAAATCTTCCCATTGTCTTACCATTTGCCATTATGTTGAAATTTGCACTATAAAAATCATTTCTTTATTATTTCTCATTGAGCCATCTCAGATACTTTATAGAATATACAGACCCCTAGATCTTGCCCCTGGCCTCCAATATGAAAACCTTTCTACCGAGACTGAGGAAATCTGAATTTTAACAAGATGTCTTGGCAACTTTTCAGCATACTAATGTTGAGAACATTACCCAAATGAAGTGAAGGAACTTCTGTTAAAATACCAGTGTATGATAGTGTTATTGGCCCTTAACATTTTAATATTAATGAATATATTGAATTACTTAAGATTTCAGGGAGCAGAGACTAGGACAGAAAATAAAATAAAAAATGGGGGTAGCAGGATGGGCAGAAAGGTAGACAGAATAAGACTGAGCACTACTGACATAACCTAACATAGTTGTCCATTGATATCCATGGTGGATTGGTTCCAGGACCCCCTTTGGGTACCAAACTTTGTGTAAATTCAAACCCCATATGTAAAACAGGTATTTGCATATACTATATGCACATCCTCCCATATATCTCTAGATTACTTACAATGCCTAACATGATATAAATACTATATACATAGTTGTTAAAACGTATCATTTATGGAATAATAACAGCAAAATCTGTCCATGTTTGGTGCAGACAAATCATCTCTTCAAACACTTTTGAACCAAGTTTGATTGAACGTGCATTTACAGAAGCAGAGGACATGGAGGATTGTAGCCTGAGTGATAGAGAGCCAGGAAAAGGTGTTGGGACCAGGTAGCATCAAGGAGTTTCTAAGGCAAATCTCGGCTTTGAGGCTGATGTCCAAGGAATGAACAGAATGTGAAAAGCCAGAATGAGAGCAAGAGTGAGGAGAATATGGGCATTTGGGGGTTTGGGGGAGAGTAAGTCACAAAACAAAGCTGTTGAATGTATTCTTGGTCCTTGGGATCCTCAGAGTTTCCCTATCATTTAATGGCAGTGCGGGTCCGAAGCCCCAGATTTCACCCACTGAACTCAATTTTCTCTTTACCTTTAGACACAGGGAATGGGGAAGAGAAAATTGTGTGACCAGTTTTCAACAGCTCAGGGACGGATATTACTCTGAACTTAGATTCACAATGCACAGATTAGTGATTTACAGAGCCCTGTAAAGGCCAATAAAATAACCTAGGAGATTTTAGAATAAGCCTAGTGTTTTAGTCAACTTTTTTTTTTTTGTTGCTGTGACCAAACTACCAGAAAAGAACAATTTTAGAGGAAGAAAGTTTACTTGGGGGCTCACAGTTTCAGAGGTCTCAGTCCATAGACAGCTGACTTCATTCCTTGGAGGCTAGGATGAAGCTGAACGTTACGTTGTAACTGTGTGGTGGAGGGGAGCAGCTGGGGACATGGCACCAGGAACCAGAGAGGAAGTCTAAGCTCAACTCACAAAATATATACCCCAAAGACATGCTCCCCATGACCCACCTCCTCCAGCCACACCCTGCCTGCCTAGAGTTACCACTCTTTGAATCCTCTAAACTTTTCTGCATTGTCTCATACACAAGCCTTTGGGGAACATCTCACATCTATACCATAACAAAAAGGGGTTTTATTTTTGAAAGAAACATGACCATTCATTTGAGACTCTGAATTAATGTATACAAAGCCCATCTACCCTATGCCTACTGTACCCTGTAACATTATTTATACCTTGTGTTAATTAAAACTTAGAGAACTCTGAAGAACCAGTCTCTTTTTGTTTAATCTTAATTTTTTTTTTTTTAAATTTAGAGATAGGGTCTCACTACGTTACACTGGCTGGCCTTGTACTCCTGGGCTCAAGAGATCTTCCTGCATATAGGTGTGTATCATGGTGCCAGGTTTAGGAGGAAGACACTTGAATGTGAATTTCTGGGGAAATCTTTAAAAATTTCAGAGCCCTAGATAAAAATGCAAATGGAAGCCACTCACTGTATGTCTAAAAATTTCTAAGTTGAAGATTGGACTGTTAAATACGTTCTGTTCTTTTCCATTAACAAATATTGTCATGACCTGGAATGTTTGGATTTTGGCTCCTCAGGATTCCATTCAGAAGAAGTCAGTAGCCTGTGCTTCCCAAGCCCAGTCCACCTGGAGTACTGAGGGCCTCACAGGCATGCATGTGGACACTTCAGCCTACACTGTCTGAGAATTCTGGAGTCCTAGCTGTTTGGAGCAGGTCAAAGGGTACGCTCATTTAATTAGTATCAGGTCCATCTAAAATATGGAAACTAGGATAGATGACCCTCTTGTATAGAAATAAAAAGAGGTACTAGGAATCTCATGAATCATAGAATTAGAAACTGGAAGGAAATTTGGAGATCATTTGGTCCAGACTTTCATTTTATAAAAAAGCAATTGAGATGCAGAGAGTTTATGTGCTATACCAAGGTCGCACCCATAGCCAAGGGCAGTGCTCAGACGGAGCTCAGATCTTCTTCCTTTCCTTTCTGTGCAGCTACTCTATGTATGGTGAAATTCCCACCCGGAAGGGTTATTTTGTATGGCTGCTTTGACTGCAGGGTGTTGTTCAGGCAGTCTTCTCAATAAGAACATTCCCTAGGGCAGCGAGTGATTTTTCAGCTGGGCGCCTTGGCGGCTGTGGTTCCATCCTGGCCGGTGCTAACCAGGAATGAGGAAGCGGGTGGAGGTGGGGAGGAGGGGGTCCCTGGAACAAGTCCTAATTAACAACACAAAATGAAGGAAAGCATGAGTTAAAGGGTTTTATTTACCAAGCACAAGTCGGAGGACCACCCTCAACTGGGGGCACCAGAGGAAGAGACCCCAGTCGGCGCCTTAGTTTTTAATTTCAGTATTCTCTGTGAATAAAGAAATCCCTGTGCCATCTTGTGATATGGATAACAGTTACATAAAACACATACTTATTTACTCTGTTTACTTGATTCTCTAACCCACAGAACTAACTAAATGTATTAATGTATTAAATGTATTAGGACTTTTTTTGTTAGGAACTACTAGTTTGTTTTTCCCTGTATACTTGAGGAGAAATACATTTTAGTAGGATTCTTCCACCCGGAGAAACCGAGTTTAATTTCCAGACTATGTTACCATAGTCGAATCCTGCCTAATACTAGCTACATACACAATTTCACCGAGTCACAGTTTCTTATCTGTCAAATAAGGAGCTTAACCGAGATGTCATAGAGACGAGGAGAGTGGGCTCTGAAACTCAGTCTTAGCTGTGTGACCTTAGACAAGTCGCTTAACCTGGCTGCGTCGTCTCACTTTCCTCACCTGTAAAACAGCTCATGATCCTGTGGATCTGAGTTGTTATGCAGATTGAGTCCCACAATCTTGGTACTGATGCCAAGAGAAACTCAGGGAAACTCTCCTGAGCCAGAAATCTGGGAATCATCTTTAACAACTCCCCTCTGCCCATTACCCCTTAAGTCTAGTCTAGTCTAATTACTAAATATTGCTAATTGAATTTCCCAAATATTTTGAATTACATCAACATTGAATTACGTGCCCCACACCCTTACCTTGCTGCTGTCCGCTCTGAAGTCTGTTTCCCACAGAAACGTTCTCACCGGCCTCCCAGCCTCCTTCCTGGCCACATTAAACCCATAGTATTGCCTTGACTGTGATCTTTCTAAAATATGTGTTTAATAACATCACTTTGAGAATGACTTCAAGGTATTTGAAAGGGCCTTCTTTGGCCTACAAGGACGTCATGGTCTGACCCCAGTCTCATTTGGATGACCCCTCTAGATATTTCAGATGTACATCAGGATTTGCTTTGTCCTGAACTTACCTGTGCTCTCACCTGCCTTTCCTCTGTTTAGCATGCCCTCCCTGGTCCACGGCTCCATGTCCTCCCCACCTCACAAGTGCATCTACCTGAAACACGAATCACTCTTTAGGACTCAGGTTGGTGTGGAGCCCTCTTGGGCATGAGCAGAGCTGGGTTGCATCTCCTGTTGCTGCCACGTCATGGGGTGATTTATATTCCCACGTACATTTGGTTTCCCTTAAGAGCAGAGATCACTTCTCATATTGCATTGTCCAGGAGAGTATTTAATAAAATCACTTTTGTTATTTTCAACTCATTTAGATGAAATCATTTGGCCTGAATCGTTCTGATGATTCTTACATTTGTTTGGTAAGAATCTATGAAACTCAAGTCTTACTATCAACTAACCAACACTTCAAAGTTGATTTTCCCTTTACTTTTTGCTTTATCTCCTGTTCTGGGGACCTACTTCTTACTGACTCCTGTGTGCTGACCAACATTTTGTCAAATGCAGGATGAGGGGACTTCCTTGTGAGTTAGAGAATCCCAGAATAGCCTACAAAGCATCTGCAAATATTCCTTGTTGCTGACTGTGGCAAAATCTTTAGTAGTTGGCAAAAATTGTGCATGGTGATGGGGAAGTGGGTCACATGGAGCAGGGTGTTCACTCAGTGATAGGTGAAAATTGGATATCTTCTCTCCCTCAGGATATGTGAGTCCAGGTTGAGTATCCCTTACTGAAAATCAAAAATATGATGTGCTCCAAAATCCAAGACTTTATAGGCACTAACAGGCTGACACACGTGGTACATTTCACTCCTTACCTCATGTGACAGGTCATCGTCAAAATGCAGCCACACTAAAAATATTGCATGAAATTACCTTGAGGCTGTGAGCCTAAGGAGTATCTGGACATAAGTGGGTTTTGTGCTTACACTTGGATCTTGTGTTAGTAAACTCCTTGTTGCTGTGACCAAAATACCTGATACGAACCACTTAGAGGAGGAGATGTTTATTTTGGTTCAGTTTCTGAGGTCTCAGTCCATAGTCAGCTGACTTCATCGCCCTAGGCCTGAGGTGAGGCAGAACATCATGGCAGAGGGAACCTACTCAGCTCCTGACAACTTGGAAGCAGAGAGAGGGAGGAGCACGGGCACAGTATCATCCCCAAGGACACACCTCACTCACCTACTTCCTCTAGCCGCATCCTATCTGCCTACAGTTACCATGCAGTATTCCATTCAAGTTATCACTCCATCGAATGGATTAATCAAGTCTATCAAATGGATTAAGCCACTGATTGGGTCGCAGCTCTCACAATCTAATCATTTCACCTCCTACTTAACACAGGAGCTTTTTAGGCACATCCAAACCATAACAAGATATGTCACTGGTTTGTGGAAGCTAAACCACAATAAAGGAGGGGAGGAAGAGAAGTTCAGTAGATTAGACAAAGCAGAAAGAAAGGAAAGGAAGGGGGCTAGAATAGGAAAGACAGTAGGAAAACACCTACATGCACATATGAAAATACCTAAGGAAATCCCACCATCGTGCCCACCCAGAAGAATGGGGTCCTAATTAGAATGAGATATAGTCCTTGCTTGTTTAATTTTATCAGAACGGATTCTGCAGTCATATATAACTAAGAACTAATTTAAAAAATTCATTTTTTTCTTTCTTGTAAAAATCTCGAGATATATTCCATGTATCGGTGTCTGATGTGATCTGCTTCTGTGTTTATTCTTCCTATAAACCATGAAGAAAAGCGGCTATTCTCCCTTTTGTGTATGGTGTAAGAAGTGAGTCAAAGTTCATTTTTTTTTTTTTTGCTAATGGGTATCTAGCTGTTCCAGCACCAGTTTTTGAAAACACAGTCTTTCTTCATTGAATTACCTTTTCATCCTTGTCGGAGTTGAGTCGACTCTGTATGTGATAGTTGAATTCTTGACTCCGTAGTCTGTTTCTCTGATCTGTTATCATCATTATGACCATAGCACACATTACTGTGGTGTATTAATAAGCTCGAAAGCAGGCAGTAGAAGTCTTCCCACTGTGTTCTTTTTCAAAATCAAAACTTTTTTTAAAAATCAGCTGCCCTTTCCTTTAAATCTTCCTCTTCCCTGTAAATCATTCTTACAGGGTGAATTTGGTCACTATGAACTTAAAGCACTATATATTTGGTCACTATAAACTTACAGCAGTGTGGTTCACAATGTGGTCACTGGTACTTGTTAGAAATTTAAATGCATAGGCCCCACCCCGCGTTTTTCATTCAGAAAATCTTGGGGACTCAGCAGTCTGTGAGTTGTTTTGTTTTGTTTGTTTGGTTGGTTTTGGTACCAGGATTGAACCCAGGGTGCTTAACCATTAAGCCATATTCCCAGACCTTTTTATAGTTTTTATAAATTTATATTTATTTATATTTTATTTAGGGTAGGGTCTCCCTAAGTTGCTTAGGGCTTCACTAAATTGCTGAGGCTCGCTTTGAACTTGCAATCCTCCAGCTTCAGCCTCCTGAGCCACTGGGATTTCAGGCCTGTTCTACGATGCCCTGTACACAATTTGAGTTTTTTTTTTTTTAATTGTTCTTTTTAGTTATACATGACAGTAGAATGTATTTTGACATATCACACATACATGGAGTATAACTTCCCATTTTTGTGGTTGTATACGATGTGGAGTTAGATTGGTCGTGTATTCATATGTGAACACAGAAAAGTCATGTCTGGTTCATTCTACTGTCATTCCCATTGCCATACCTCCTCCCATCCCCCAACTTCCCCTGTCCAATCCCATGAACCTCCTCTTCTCCCTCCCAAATGCGTATTGTGAGTCAGCTTCCCCATATCAGAGAGAACATTTGACCTTTGTTTTGGGGGGATTGGCTTATTTTACTTAGCCTGATAGTCTCCAATTCCATCCTGCAAATGCATAATTTCAGTCTTTATGGTTGAGTAATATTCCATTGTGTATACGTACCACATTTTCTTGATCCATTCATCTGTTGAAGGGCACCTAGGTTGGTTCCATATCTTAGCTATTGTGAATTGAGCTGCTATAAACATTAATGTGGTCACGTGATTTTAAGTCCTTTGGGTATATGCTGAGGAGCAGGATAACTGTGTCAAATGGTAGTTCCATTCCAAATTTTATGAGGAATCTCCATTCTGCTATCCAGAATGCTTGCACCAATTTGCAGTCCCACCAGCAATGTATGAGTGTACCTTTCCCCCCACATCCTTGCCAACATTTATTGTTACTGGTATTCTTGATAATCGTCATTCTGGCTGGAGCGAGATAAAATTTCAGTGTGTTTTAAATTTCCATTTCTCTAGTTGCTAGAGATGTCAAATGTTTTTTTATGTATTTGTTGACCAATCATATTTTTTCTTCTGTGGACTGACTGTTCAGTTCCTTTTCCATTTATTGACTGGGGTTTTTTTTTGGTGTTGAGTTTTTTGAGTTCTTTGGATCGCCTGAAGATGAATGTGCTATCCGAGGTGCAGGTGGCAAAGATTTTCTTCCATTCTGTAGGCTCTCTCTTCACCTTGATTGTTTCTTTTGCTGTGAAGAAACTTTTCAGTTTGATACTATCCCATTTATTGATTCTTGACTCTACTTTTTGCGCTTTAGGGGTCTTGTTGAAGAATTTGTTTCCTAAACCTAAAATGTAGATTTGGGCCTACATTTTCTTCTAGAAGCTGCAGGGTCTCTGGTCTAACGCCACATCCTCGATCCACTACGAATTGAGTTTTGTGCAGGGTGAAGATAGAGGGGTCTAATTTCATTTTGTTACATATGGATTTCCTGTTTCCCTAGCACCATTTGTTGAAGAGGCTCTTCTCCCCATTCTATGTTTATGGTGCCTTTGTCTAGTATGAGATAACTCTATGTGTGTGGGTTTGTCTCCTGTGTCTTCTATTCTGTATCACTGGTCTTCATATCTGTTTCTTTGCCAATACCATGCTGCTTTTGTTACCATAGCTCTGTAGTATAATTTAAGGTCTGATATTGTGATGCCTATTGTTTCGCTTTTCTCTATGAGGATTTGTTTGGCTATTGTGGGTCTCTCACTTTTCCAAATGAATTTCATGACTTCCTTTTCTATTTCTATGAAGAACTTCATTGGGATTTTAGTAGGAATTGCATTAAATCTGTATAGTGCTTTTGATTGCATAATATTGACAATATTAATTCTGCCTAACCAGGAGCATGGGAGATCTTTCCATCTTCTTCAATTTCATTCTTCAGTGTTCTGTAGTTTTCATTGTAGAGGTCTTTCACCTCTTTTGTTAGATTGATTCCCAAATATTTTATTTTTTAAAAAGCTATTGTGAATGGGATAGTTTTCCTAATTTCTCTTTCAGCTGATTCATCAGTGATGTATAAGAACACAGTTGATTTATGAGTATTAATTTTATATCCTGCTACTTTGCTGATTTCATTTATGAGTTCTAGAATTTTTCAGGTTAAGTTTTTTGGGTCTTCTAAATATAGAAACATGTTGTCAGCAAATAGGAATAGTCTGATTTCTTCTTTGCCTAGTCATATCCATTTAATTTCTTTCATCTGTCTAATTGCTCTGGCTAGAGTTGCCAGGACGGTTTTGAATTGAAGTGGTAAAAGAGGGCATCCCTGTCTTATTCCAGCTTTTTGAGGAAATTCTTTTAATTTTTCTCTATTTAGAATGATGTTGGCCTTGGGTTTTGCATTTATAGCTTTTACAATGTTGAGGTATGTTCCTACTATCTCTAGTTTTTCTAGTGTTTCAAACATGAATGGATGCTGTATTTTGTCAAGTGCTTTTTCTGCATCTATTGATAGTCATGTGATTCTTGTCTTTAAGTCTATTAATGTGATGAACTACGTTTATTCATATGCATACGTTGAACCAGCCTTGCTTCTGTGGGATGAACCCCACTTGATTGGGGAGCACTGTCCTTTTAAATATGTTTTGTATGTGATTTGCTAGTATTTTATTAAGAATTTTTGCATCTATGTTCATCAAAGATTTTGGTATGAAGTTTACTTTCCTTGATGTGTTTTGGTATCAGGGTGACACTAACTTCACAGAATGAGTTTGGAAGGGTTCTCTCCTTTTCTATTTCATGGAATAATTTGAGATTGGTGTAAGTTCTTTGAAGGCCTGGTAGAACTCAGCTGAGAATCCATCTAGTCCTGGGCTTTTCTTTGTTGGTGGGCTTTTGATGGATTTTCAATTTTATTGCTTGAAATTGATGTTTAAATTTTCTATGTCCTCCTGATTTAATTTGGGTAGGTCATATGTCTCTAGAAATTTGCTGATGCCTTCAAGATTTTCTATTTTCTTAGAGTATAAATTTTCAAAGTAGCTTCTGATTATTGCCAATATTTCAGTAGTGTCTGTTGTGATATCTCCTTTTCCATTATGAATTTTAGTAATTTGAGTTTTCTCTCTTCAATAGTTTGGCTAAGGGTTTATTAACTTAATTTTTTTTCAACAAATCAACTTTTTGTTTTGTTAGTTTTTTGGATTGTTTCTTTTGTTTCAATTTCATTGATTTCAGCTCTGATTTTAATTATTTCCTGTTTTCTACTGCTTTTGGTGTTGATTTTGTTCTTTTTTTTCCTAGGATCTTGAGATGTAATGTTAAGTTATTTATTTATTGACTTTCTATTTTTTTAATGAATGAGCTCAATAAAATGAACTTTCCTTTTAGCACTGCCTTTATAGTGTCCCAGAGATGTTGATATGTTGTATTGCTATTCTCATTTATCTCTATGTATTTTTAAATTTCATCCCTGATTTCTTCTGCTATCCATCAGTCATTTAGTAGTATTATGTAGTCTCCAGGTGTTAGTGTAGATTCTATTTTTTTATTTTATCATCGAGTTCTAATTTTATTCCATTATTATCTGATAGAATGCACGGTATTATCTCTACTTTTTTGTTTTTGCTAAGAATTCCCTTGTGGCATAAGATATGGTCTATTTTAGAGAAGAAACATGTGCTGCTGAGAAGAAAGTATATTCATTTGTTGATGGATGAAATGTTCTATGTATGTCTCTTATGTCTAAATTATTGATTGTACTTTTTAGTTCTATAGCTTCTTTATTTAGTTTTTGTTTGGAGGATCTATCCAGTGGTGAGAGAGGTGTGTTAAAGTCACCTAGTATTGTTGTGTTGTGGTCTATTCGATCCTCACATTTGAGAAGGGTTTGTTTGGTATACATAGATGCTCCGTTGTTTAGGGCATAGATATTTATGATTGTTTTGTCTTGCTGATGTATAATTCCCTTAAGCAGTATGAAATGGCCTTCTTTGTCTTTTGTGATTAACTTTGGTTTGATGTCCACTTTATCTGATATGAGTTAGAAACATCTGCTTGTTTATGAGATCCATGCGATTGGTATGTTTTTTCCCAACCTTTTGACTTTAGTCTGTGGATGTCTTTGCCTATGAGGTGAGTCTCTTGGAGACAGCATGTTCTTGAGTCTTGTTTTTTAATCCAATCTGCCAGTCTGTGTCTTTCAATTGATGAATTTAGGCCATTTTCATTCAATGTTATCATTGAGAAATGATTTTTTATTCCCTGTCATTTTGATTTATTTCTGGTTTTTAATTAGTTTTCTAGTTTTTTAATTAGTTTTTTTGATTAACTATTCTTGTGGCGTAGTTCCTCCCTTTGCTAGTTTTCAATTTTATTTTTCATTTCTTCTTCATGAAATATCTTATTGAGTATGTTTCATAGTGTAGGCTTTCTAGTTGTCAATTCTTTTTACTTTTGTTTATCATGGAAGGTTTTTATTTTATTGTCAATTCTGAAGCTTAATTTTGCTGGGTATAGTATTCTTGACTGGCATCCATTTTTCTTTTAGAGCATGGTATATATATAATTCCAACACCTCCTAGCTTTGAGGGTCTGGGTTCGGAAATCCGCTGAGATCTGAATTGTATTCCCTCTAAATGTAACCTGTCATTTTTCTCCGGTAGTCTTTAACAGCTATCATTCTGTATGTTAGGCATTATCATAATAATGTGCCTCTGTGTGGATCTGTTGTAATTTTATATATTTTGGGTCCTGTGAACCTCCTGTATTTGATTTTCCATTTCATTCCCCAGGTTTGGGAAATTTTCTGATATTATTTCATTGAAAAGATCGTACATTCCTTTGGTTTGTATCTCTGAGCCTTCATCTATCCTGATGAATATTAAATTTGGTCTTCTCAGGTTATTCCATATTTCTTGGAAATTGTTTTCATGGTCTCTTAACATCTTTTCTCCATGGTCAACTTTGTTTTCAAGTTTATATATTTTGTCTTTATTGCCTGAAACTCTGTCTTCCAAGTGATCTAGTTTGTTGGTCCTACTTTCCATTGAATTTTTAATTTGGTTTATTGATTCCTTAATTTTGAGGATTTCTGCTTGATTTATTTTTTCAGATTCTCTGTCTCTTTACTGAAGTGATCTTTCACTTCCTGCGTTTTCTCTCTGATTTTACTCCTTACTTTGTCCTGCACCTCGCAGATCAGGTTGACTATGTATATTCTAAACTCCTCTGATATTTCTTCCACAGTTGTGTCGATGGATTCTGTTATTAGGGTATGTTGGTTTGTTGGGGGCAGTTTGCTCCCTTGCTTTTATCATGTTGTTTGTGTGTCTACCCATCTAACAGTGTCATCTGAGGCAGTAGAGTTTCTACCCTGTGGACTTATAGTGTACTGAAGGTTTCCAGTACCTCATTTACTGAGAAGCTGCCTATCCGCTTTCTTGGTTTCACACTGCAGAGCAGCAAAGAAAGCAACCTTCTCTATCCCACAATCTTGAAACCCCCACAATCTGAATTTTAACGAGTCTTCCTCATGATTCTGGTGCCCACTAAAGCTCGAGCATGACTGATAGCATCTTTCCTTTCCAGGTTTGGCAAACTTTCTGTACAGAGGTAGACAGTAATACTCCAGGCTTTGCCAGTCATGGTCTCTTCATAACTCAGTTCCATCATGGTAGCTTGAAAACAGACATCCACAACATATAAATAAATAAGCATAGCTGTGTCTCAGTAAAACTTTGTTTATAATATCAGTTGGTGACCAGTGTTGGTCTGCAGGCCATATTACCAACCCCTGTTGGGATCCATTCTCAGCTCTCACATCCTTGGTGTTTGTTTCATTCCTCTTGGAGATCTGTGTTCATCATTTTAGATCCTCCTTAAAACCTCCAAAGAAGACTGACTTGGTCCATCAATGCTAAGCAATTCTTTTATCAGTGCTTTTTTGATGCTAAGGTCAGATTCTCACCTCGCTTTAGCTCGCCCTCAATGCCTGCTGCTATTTACTTCAAAAGCTGTTGTTTGTCATTTAGCCTTGTTCCTGAGTGTGCCACCTGTGTGAGCCCTCACATTTTTTTTTTTTTTTTGACATATTCTACAGGAGCTTTTCAACCTATGTAGATTATCAGCCCCAAAGAAGATATTTATAATGGTGACTATTTTAGTTTGCTAGGGTCACCTGAAAAAGTACCCCAAACCAGTGGCTTAAAAAAACAGAAATTTGCCCCACATTTGTGGAAACTGAAAGTCCAAAATTGAGATGACTGCAAGACACTGTTTTCTCTGATAGAGGTAGAAGAATTCTTTCTTTTCTCTTCATTAATTTTTTTTTTACATCGACCAGTAAAAAGATTGTAACTGTCCTGTGCAAAATGATATTTTGACATATGTACACATTAAGTCTGGGTGTGGAGGTGCACACCTGTAATCCCAGCTACCTGGGAGGCTGAGGCAGGAGCATCACAAGGGCAAGGCCAACGTGGGCAACTTGGCGAGACCTTGTCTCAAAACAAACATGTTGAAAGGGCTGGGGATGTGGCTCAGTAGTAGAGCACCCCTGCATTCATTTCTGTTCCACAAGAATAGAAAAAATACATGAAATAAGCACATATTATAGAATGGTTAAATTGAAGTGATTATTGTATAAATCACCTCATATGCTTTTTTTTTTTTTTTTTTTTGGTGCACTTAACTTATCCTCTGTTAGCTCTTTCTGGATATAAACATTGTTATTAATTATAGTCACCATCACCATGTTATAAAATAGATCTCTTGGGTTTATTCTTTCTAACTGAAATTTTGTATCCTTTGACCAACATCCTCTCAGCTTTTTGTCCTTCATATTCCCTGGTAACCACGATTCTGCTCTGTTTCTATGAGTTAAACTTTTTAAGGAGTCCACATACTATAGAGATCATGTGATATTTTTCTTTCTATGCCTAGCTTCCTTGACTTAATATCATCCTATGTTGTTGAAAATGACACAGTTTCTATTTCAAGGCAGAAGAGTATTCCACCTTGTGTGCACACTGCCACATTTTCTTTATCTGTTTGTCTGTTGATGGATACTTAGACTGATTGCAGTTTTGGCTGTTGTGATTGATGCTTTAGTGAGCATGCAATGCAGATATCTCTTCAACATGCAGATCTAATTTCCTTTGGATATATACTGATGAGCGGGATTGCTAGGTCATATGGTAGTCCTCCTTTTAATTGAGAAACTTTCATACCGTTTGCATAACAGTGTACATTCCCATCAACATTGTATGAGGGCTCCTCTTTATCTATATACTTGCCAGCATTTGCTGGTTTTTGTCTTTTGGAGAATAACCTTTCAAATAAATGGGAGATGATAACTCACTGTGGCTTTAATTTGCATTTCCCTGTCGATTTGTAATGTTGAGCACACACACCCCACCCTGCCCATGACATACTGATTGAGCATTTAAATGTCTTCTTTTGAGAAATATCTATTCAGGTGCTTTGCCCATTTTTTATTTGGGTTCCTTATTTTTTTGCTATTGGGTCATTTGAGGTTCTTATGCATTTTGAATATTCTGATCCTTATCAGATATTTCATTTGCAGATATTTTCTCCCATTCCATGCATGTTCTCTCCACTCTCTTGATTGTTTTTGCTGTGCATAAGCAGTCTTTAGTCTCAGGTATTTCCAGTTGTTTATTTGTATTGCTGTCTATGCTGCTTTGGGGGTTTATATCCAAACACCCATTGCCCAGACCAAAGTCCTGCAGCTTCTCTCTTCTGCTTCCATCTGGTCATTTTACAGTTCCAGTGTCAAAGTCTTGTCTCCATTTTGAGTTGATTTGTGCATCTGTTGTGAGATAAGGGTCTCATTTCATTCTTCTACACGAGGTCTCCAGTTTTCACAGCACCGTTATAGGAGACTCTCCTTTCCCTGTTGTATGTTCTTGATACCCTTTTCAAGAATTAGTCAACCTTGATGAGTGAGTTTATTTCTAGGCTCTCTGCTCTGCTCCATTGATCTATGTGTTTGATTTTGGTATCATTCCATTTTGATTATTGTAGCTTGGTAGCATACTTGGACATTAGGGGGTGTGATGCTTCCAACTTTGTTGCTTTGCTGAATATTGCTTGGTTATTTTTTAAAATTTATTTGTGTATATGTGTGGTTACATAAACAATTTACGATTACATTTTATTTTTCTGTGAAAAATGTCTTTGGGATATTAATAGGAATTTTTTTCTTTCCTCTTATAGCTTCTGGTGTTTCTTTGGTAGTTATTGTTGTTCCTTATCTTATAGAGGCATCTGGTCCCATGGACCCTTCTCCCTGTGTCTTCACATTATCTTCCCTTTGAGTATTCCCCTGTGTCTGAAATTTCCCTTTTCATCAGGACATTGGTAATATTGAATTAAGACTCACCCTAGAATCACCTTAACCTGATCTTATTCAAACTCCAAATTTTTATAAAGTGGCATTGAGAAGTTCTGGGAGTAAGGAACCCAATGTCTTATTGGGGGACAAATGAAACCCTTAATGAAAGAAGGGACTAAGTTCGAACAGTAGCTCTTCTAGATAGAAACTTCACATGTGAATTTTCAAGCATTAATCTTTTCTGCTTCTTACAAGTTGTAACATTTACCTCTGGGGAAGATGCACAGAGATTTCTTTGCCCTCCTTCAGTAAAACAGACAACGGTTTCAATTTGATAATCTATTTCGTTTGTTTTTGGTAAGAGGGAGAAAAAAATGATTATTTGCACAGAAAATGTTAGGAGAGCCTCAAGGTATCAGTAAGAATTTAACAAGTTCCTGGAACAGTATCTAATATAGTTGCTGATACACAGTATGTGCTTGGTAAGTGGAAGAAGTATCCAAAGTTGAGGTGGAGATTAACATTCATTCATCCTTGTTAACTGTAGCCTTTATTTGTTAAGCTCTTACTGTGCCAAATGCTTCACATGCATCTCCCTAAATCCTTACCACAACACTGGGTACTAACACATCTTCCTTTTGCAGATGAAGTTTAGAAGGGTAATGTATAACGTTACTTGCTCGCTGTCAGAAAGTGGCAGAGCAGGGACTTTAACTCGGACAAACTAGTTTGGAAGCTCATTAAAAATTTTTTTCTTTTATTTAACTATAGTATGCACACAGAAAAATGCATGTATTGTAAGTGAAGAGGAAACCTGTGTTTCTAACTACTGTCCTGTTTTTTTCTTATTCTGCAATTCATCTGCATAAAATATTTATTGGCCACCTACCCTAGAACAGATTAATGATTAGTGCAAAAAACAACCTTGCTCTTAAGCAGAGCTGGTGCTAGGTCGGACAGATCTTGTCCCATCTTTTGTCACTTCATAAAAGGTCAGAACTCCAGGCTAAAAAGTTTTATATTCATCCTTGGGCAAATCAGCATCTCTGGAGATTTTTAAGTAGGTTAGAGACATGATTAAATTAAAGTTTGGGGTGCTTTGGGCAGATTGGGACAGTAATCAGCAGAGATTTTTATATACTAGTTCCAAAATCTAGCATTTTAGATTTAAAGCATACCATGGTCACAGTTACATTTGGAAAGGAAGGCATTCACAGTTCTTGTGAATAACCATCTCATTCTGGTTGAAGGAACATAATCTGCCACCCTGTATACTATCTGAAAGTAGAGGCTCTGTCTGTTGGATAATGGTCACTGCCAAGCACCCAAGAGAGTTTTAAACTTCTGTGAGCCCCACATATACTGTTGTGAGAGACTCTGGGCAGAGCTGGGCACAGAGGCTCTGGTTTTCTGTTATTGGAAGGTTGCTTTTATGCTGGGCTTCATTTTTTATTTTTCTTAGTTGTCGATGGACTTTTATTTTATCTCTTTATTTTTACGTGGTACTGAGGATCAAACCTAGTACCTCACACATGCTAGGCAAGTGCTCTACCACTGAGCTACAACTCCAGCTCTATACTGGGCTTTCTGAGAAGAAAATGATAAGCAGATGCCTTTTCCCAACATCTAAATAGTCCTTACCAAGGGACTTACTGCCTTTCTTTCTTTCTTAGAAATGCAGGCCAAATCCCAGGGCTTGCTTCTTTGACCTTTTAGCTTATAGAAGAAATGAGCAGAGTGTATTGTCTGGTTGGCCACTGTTACCATCAAGCTATCCATCAGACAACCACTGGTTCTGAGAGTGTTGCTGAGTTTTGCTTGGCCTCTCACAGTTGGTTCTGAGCAGAGGTTCAGCATCCCTACCCCAAAATTATGAACTCCAGATGCTCCAGAATCTGAGACCTGTTGTGCACCGACATGATATCACACATGGAAAATTCCATGTTGAACTTAATGTGATATCAAACTGCAGCCACATTAAAACATCGTGTAAAATTACCCTCTGGCTTTGTGTTTAAAGTGTATATGAAATGTGAATGAATTACATGTTTACATTTTGTTCTCATCCTGATCGTATCTCATAGTATATATGCAAATACTCTGCAATAATCTAAACAAACAAACAAACAAAAAACCCCTAAAATTGGCCCTAAGCATTCAGATAAGGGATACTCAACTTGTTAGGCTTGTATGTGTTCCAAGACAAGGTGGCCTCAGACATGGAAAAAATATGGCTATTCCCCTTTTTTTAGAGAATAATTAAGATAGAAAAATTCAGGATAGACAAACATAGGAAGACAGCTCTCTGTTGGAAGACTGACCCTAGAAATTAAGAAACAGAATGTAGCACAGCCACAGCCTGATGTCCATTTATGATCTGGAGTAGTGGGGTTAGAGCAGCGTAGATTGGGAGTCTGGAAAACTTGGTTCTTGTTTGGACTCTGCCTCAGCTTAGACTTCAAACAGGACATTGATCTTCCTAAGTCTTCAGTTTCCTTCCATACAAAGGAGCTGAAAGACTTTTGTTTTACAGAAATGTTTCAGAAAGTGGATCCGAGGAAACAGCCCTGGGATACCAACACAAGAAAACCAGATATCCCCAAAGAAAATGAAGGAAGTTCCTGTAAAAGTGATTATTATTATTTTTTAAAGGTTCAGCAAGAATTTCATTGCAAAAACCAGTTGAGGTTTACAGGACCTAACACCTTAAGGCCAGATGGTGACCTGGAGTGGGGAGGGACAGGAACACCGTATTTTGGGAAAAAACACAAACGCACGAGGAAACTGGAACATGGGAATTCTGCCCTGATTCCATTCAGAGCCTGTCCTGGCAATGACTGTGGACCTGCCTTGCTGGGCCCGCGTCCTGCAGCATTTGAAGGCAGGGCTTGAGGATTTTCAGGTGGTGATTTATTTTTTTAACATATTGTTTTTTTAGTTGTTGATGGACCCTTATTTTGTTTTATTTATTTATTTATATGAGGTGCTGAGAATCGAACCCAGTGCCTCACACATGGAAGGCAAGAAGTCAGCCCCTGGACCATGACCCAGTCCCCTGTAAAAATTATTTGAGAACTACCTTGATTGCTAAATAGCTTTTCTTATTTCTCTAAAAAAATCATAAACTTCTTCTCCCGTCTTCCTTCTCCCCTTTCTTCCCTCCTTCCCTCAGTTCCTACCTTTATTCCATGAAAATTTGCATAAAAAGGAAAATTTAAAAATGCAGGAAGAAGACCGAGTCCATGTATTGGTGTGATGAAAACGGAGAGAGAATTGTTTGTCAGTGTTTGTGATCTTCTATTCCATGAGCTAACTGCAGTGGCTTGGAAGCCCTAGCAATCTGCAGGGAGGAGGATGGAGGCTGCATTTCCTTGGTAGAGAAATGGACAGTGAATTTTTCCAGATTGCACTTCAGTTCAGTACCTAGTGACTTTACATCAGGCATTTCTGCACTGGGCATTCTTCCCCTTTCAGCTGACCTACTTGAGCTAAATAATAACTCACAGTTTTGGACTGCCAGTGTGGTCTCCAAAGTGGTGAGCCCACAGCTTTGTGAAGCAATCCACATTTTTCCTTCGCCACCTTTTGGACCTCTGTTTATATCTCCATCATAACTTGCCACATGCTGCTGGCCTGGCTGTTTAAGTAAACATGTAGACCATGATAAGCTCCTTGAAGGCACAGATTGTGTTTTTCTCCCACTGATAATTGCAGAGGATGCTGAGTTCAATACCTGGTGCCGGTAGATGCTTCTTGAGTTGAACTCAATTGGATTGAATGCTCCTGGGTTGTCTAGCAATTAGACATTAACTGAAGAGAAATCAATGCTTTTTGGTAATATATTCAATTTCTTTGTTCCAGGGACTGGGCAGGGCTGCCAGGCCCAGAGAGTGCAAACAGAGAATATAGTGTGGGATGCTTGCCTGAAGTGTAGAAGTATGCTATGAGCTTAATGCCCAGAAGGATGAAGAGCTTTCAGCTTATGGCAGGGTAGAAGTGCTCATTTCCAGAATGTGGGTCTGTTGCAACAAAAGTGATTACTAATAGATGCTTCTCTATCTCGTTTGTGTACCAGGGACATATAATCCTGATTGCCTTATGCTGGGAAAAGGAATTAATGGAGGAGTGTATAGGGATAAGCAGAGGGAGGGGGATCTGGAACATGAATCATCCTGAGGGTGAGCGGTAGCATGCCGGGAGGAGAAACTCCTTGGGCCGATTACAACAGGACGATCCACAGTTGACACGGGCATCCCCTTGATACAAGCAACTCTGAGAAAGTGACTCTGAAGGTCAAATAAAATGACCAGAAACTATGGATAAAACCATTGATTTAAGTTATTTTTTGGAAAGAAGCAAACCACTTTTTCTAACATAAAGCAGACAGAGGATAATGACCAAAATGTTGAGAAAAACTCTTCTACAGCTTATGCCTAATAAACAGTCCACTTGGAAAGCAACCTTGAGTGACTTTCAAAGGCTAATACCATGCCAAGTGGGGAGTGCAGCTCAAGCCCCCCTCCCTGAAGTGGCTACTAGTTCAAAGGGAATGAAGAGCACCCCCAAGGCATTGGCCCAGTGGGGAGGGAGAGAAGCGAGGATGTGGGTTGGAGATGTTCGTGGTGCTAAACAACGTACTGTCTTCCCTGAATTATCCCGTTCACACAGGCATTTGAGTAGGGGGTGGGCACACTGGACAGGGGATTAGCCACTGATTTCAAGCCACCAGGATGAAGGGTGAGAGGTTGCTTCCTGGACCTGGGAGGGTGCCAGAGCACTCTCACATGCAGGCAAAACGTGTCTAAGGCTTCTGTCTGGATCAACTCTGAAAAACACAAGAGACTCTCGAAATATTTTAGTGCTAGCATTCATTTGCACGTGAAACGTGCAATTTATAATGTGTGGTCTTAATCACTCAGGTTTGCACTTACTTTACCTAGATGGTGGAGAAAATGAACTCATTAATTTATTTAAAAAATTTATTGAGCATCTACTCTCTACTGGATGCTTCTATGCACTAGAGATACAGGGGAGAAAAAAACAGAATACCCTTCCCCTCAGAAAGCCTTCATTCTAGTAAATCATTAGATTATGTACTAATTAGTGCTGCAAGGTTAAAGCCCAGTAGGGGATAGAAAGAATGTGCAGGTGTTGGCAGGAGGCAGAGAGGATTTGAGGTCTGCTGTCTAAAAGCTGTGTAGCCATGTGCAAATCACTTCCGCTCCCTGGTCTAAAGTTGTTCTGTCAAATGAGAGAAACAGGCTAGCTTAAAATTCCGACGAATCCCATTTTCTTCCTTTATGCAGGATCCTTTGTGTCAGAAATATTAGAAGCAGGGCTGGGGATATAGCTCAGTTGGTAGAGTGCCTGCCTTGCAAGCACAAGGCCCTGGGTTCGATCCCCAGCACCGCAAAAAAAAAAAAAAAAAAAAAAAAAAAAAAAAAAATATATATATATATATATATATATTAGAATATATATATATATATATATATATATTAGAAGCAGATTACTTCATGGTGATCAGAAGGCAAATGCACTTGGCCATTTTATATTTTATGTCTCACAAGCCAAACTGCTAGAGTTCTCTGTTCATAGTTGCAAATAAGGAACAAAATCCACGGTTAGATTGTTGGCTCAGCTTTGGTCATGTGTCACACGCAGAGAGGTCACCGTGTTTAGGGGAACAGGATCCCAGGATGAGCCTGCTGTTTAGCTGTATCCATGGATGGAAGGGACAGGAACAGCCTCTGTGGCGGGGAAACCCATTTTGATCTCCTGTTTAATTTGGGGTTTCGGCAGTTCCCTGGGGAAACGGATAAGGAAAGAGCTAAAAGATGTGAAGCAGACCAGATCTGCAGATGCCCACTGCATCCTGTAGGGGTTTTTATGCAAGCAACAGAGACTGACTGGCTGATTAAGCAGGAATTAGGTTATTGAATCAGTGTTGGAGAACTCAAATTTGTTGTAAAGACTGGGAACCAGATCAAAATCATGCCATAGAGCTGATCTGGAGAGGAAACTCCTTTCTCCACCACTAAACCATGGAAATCCCACTTTGTGCTGCTGCTATTTCTTCACCAGGAATGTGGCTTTTCTTTAATGTATTGTAGCCAGGAGGGAAGGTGCAGTTTCTCATCTCTTTTCTTTTGCTTCAAAAGCTCCTAAGACATGTGCACATCACCTGCCTGTGGCAAGGGATTCAGAGGAAGCAAGTAGCTAGCATCTTAGCTCTTAGAAAAGAGGATTTTTTTCCCTCCTTGACCCCCAGTAAGACCTATTAAATGGAGATTCCTCAAACATAGGAAGGGGTTCTGAACAACCAACGTCTCCTACACCTTTATGTGTTTATAACCCCACAGAACATCTTCCTCTGCCTCCGAGTCCTCCCTCAGTGCTTGGCATGGACGTTAGCCTCCAGAGTGAGGTATCAGCCCCTCCATTACCAGCACGCTTCGTTTCGGGAGCTGCGGGAGTCAGCTGAGTCTCAGCAAGACGATAGGTCCTCAGTGTTTCCCTGGACTGACACCAAGGACCCCTTTGAGCGAATGTCACCCATGTTCTTCTCTGTTTGTCTTTTAATGCATTAAAATGTTTATTTTACTTGAAAAATGAAATCATGCTTTATTTGACTGAAAGTAAGTTTCATTGATAATGAGGATTGACTTTACATATTATATATTTTTTCTAGAGAATTGCTTTATTTTATCTGTATATATATATATTTGTTTAATTTTTTATTTTTACAGACTGCATTTTGGTTCATTGTACTCAAATGGGGTACATCATTTCGTTTCTATGGTTGGGCACAATGTAGATTCACACCATTAATGTAATCATGCATGTAAATAGGGTAATGATGTCTGTCTTACTCCACCATTTTTCACACCCCCTCCCTCTCATTTCCCTCTACGTAATCTAAAGTTCCTCCATTCTTCTCTCACCCCAACCCCCACCCCCATTATATATCATCATCCACTTATCAGGGAAAACATTTGGCCTTTGGTTTTTTGGGATTGGCTTATTTCACTTAGCATGATACTCTCCAACTTCATCCATTTATCTGCAAATGCCATAATATTCTTTGTCTTTGTGACTGAATAGTATTCCATTGTGTATATATACCACAGTTTCTATATCCATTCATCTGTTGAAGGACATCTAGGTTGGTTCCACAATCTAGCTATTGTGTATTGAACTACTATAAACGTTGATGTGGCTGCGTCACTGTAGTTTGCTGATTTTAAATCTTTTGGGTATAAACGAAGGAGTGGAATAACTGTGTCAAATGGTGGGTCCATTCCAAGCTTTCTGAGGATTCACCACACTGCTTTCCAGAGTGGCTGCACCAATTTTCAACTCCACCAGCAATGTAAAAGTGTGCCTTTTTCCCCACATCCACGCCAACATCTATTATTGTTTGTGTTCTTGATAATAGCCATTCTAATTGGAGTAAGATGAAATCTTTGAGTTGTTTTAATTTGCATTTCTCTAATTACTAGAGATGTTGAACACTTTTTCATATATTTATTAATTGCCTGTATATCCTCTTCTGTAAAGTATCTGTCCAGTTCCTTGACCCATTTATTGACTGGGTTCTTTGTATTTTTGGTGTAAAGTTTTATAAATTTTGGAGATTAGTGCTCTATCTGAAGTGCATGTGTCAAAGATTTTCTCCCACTCTGTAGACTCTTTTTTCACATTATTGATTGTACCCTTTGCTGAGAAAAAGCTTTTTAGTTTGAGTCCATCCCATTTATTGATGCCTGCTTTTATTTCTTGTGCTTTGGGAGTCTTGTTGATGAAGTCTGATCCTAAGCCAACATGATGAAGATTCGGGCCTACTGTGTTTTCTCTTTGGTCAGGGTCTCTGGTCTAATTCCTAGGTCCTTGATCTGTTCTGAGTTGAGTTTTGTGCAGGGTGAGAGATAGAGGTTTAATTTCATTTTACTGCATATGGATTTCCAATGTTGCCAGCACCTTTTGTTGAATAGGATACCTTTTCTCCATTGTATGGTTTTGGCTCCTTTGTCTAGTATGAGGTAATTGTATTCATGTGGGTTTGTCTCTGTGTCTTCTAGTCTGTACCATTGGTCTGCCTGGCTATTTTGGTGCCAATACCATGCCGTTTTTGTTACTGTTCCTCTGTAGTATAGTTTAAGGTCTGGTATTGTGATACCTCCTGCTTCACTTTTACCCATGTTCTCTTCAAATAACCCTTTGGAAGTTTGCCAATATAAAACTAAAATGTTCATCACCCCTTCTCTCCTGAGCCCCAGAAGTCTTCTTTCTCCTCCCAGAGCTCACAACCGCGTCCTTCCTTGGTGACCACAGAGCAGTTTTCAGTCTTGGTTAAGTTGTACTCACATGTTAAGAAGAGCTGTAATTTTGGTGTGCTCTGGAACTGGGATGTGGTGGTTGCACAGCTACTGGCAAGTGAGCATCCTTGACTTTCTTACACTGCAATTCTTAGAAAAATACCCATTTTATTTTTTCTTTCATTATTTACTTTTTAAGTTGCTGGGAGTCAAACCCAGGGGCTTGCACATGCTTACCACATGCTCTACCACTGAGCTATATTCCCGGCAAAACTTCTATTTAAAAATTCTGACTCTGTGGACTTGTTTTCCACAACAGAGAGCACACAGTAGGCAAGAATAAATGTAAATATTTTAAATAACTGAATGAGGCAGTGGGGAGTCCTGGAAAGAACCCGTGTCAGGGGGATAGGTAGAATTCTGTTTTGGTCACTTCATAGCTGTGTGATCACCATCACTAAATGGTGATGAGACTCATTTGTTTATCTGTGAAATGGAGATAATATTCTGTCTTGCAGGTCTGTGGCAAGGATCGGAAAAGATAATATTCATCAAGTGGTTAGTGCATGGTTGGGTGAATGAACGGAAGAATGAATGAGAGCCTTGAGAAATTCCACTGACGACTGGAGAGCTTCCCAGTGGCTCCTGATTGGTTGGGAGTCCCAGGGATTAGTGTCATTCATTGTGATCGATAGTGAAGGAAAACAGAAACACTTGATGCCGGGCCCAGAATCCCCCTCGCGCCTTCCCACAGAGGGCTAGTTCTCCACGAGTTGCCCCCCTTTTTGTCTGGGTACCTCTGTGCATTCTACAGCCAGCTCAGGAGTCACCTCTCCCTCTGAGAAACCTTCCCCGACTGCTCAGTCTGGGTTGGCACTGTGCCCTTCCATTTGCATCAGCCACAGCACGGTCACCGGGCTGAGCGAGGCTTGAACCACTAGCACCCGCCACACGACCTGATCTTTGGAAGCTAAAGCAGTGAATGGACAGGTCGCGGTGTGAATGATACAATCAGGGCTGAGAGCCTGGGCCAATGGACTAGCAGGCGCCCCTTTCCTCAGCGGTAAGATGAGGATGGAACTTGGACACCCTGCCTCCCACTAGAATTATTTTTTTTACACATTTCTTTTTAAAGAATTGATATTGAATTTTTAAAATATATATTAAATTGTTTAGAAAAATAATTTCAGTAAACAATACCTAAGAACACCATATTCTTTTAAAATCAAATTGCTTAATAAAATCCTGTGAGTCTGATGTTTGCTCTCTAAAAAACAAAAACAAACAAACCAACCAAAGAAACCCAACAACCCAATACCTAAGAAATCATACTGATGGGCTCTATCATACAAAAATAGGGTATGTTTGACAGGACTTATACACAGAAGTTGGGTGGTATTGGAGTTGCATTTAAATAAGAAAACGGCATTGGTCTTAAACTTGAATCTATAGGAAAAGATGAAAATAAACAATGATGGCAAAAATAATTTTTTAGAGCTTGGCCTCAATTTTTATTTAGAGGAAATTCCTTTATTATTGGACAATACTTCTAAAGGAATATTTTAAAGTATTTGACCAAGTATGTTTCCCTGTGAAGGAGAAATCTTGGGTTAACTGCACAAACAACTTAATAAAAAATGCATTTGATCCATTTCAGGTGTATAACCTGATGTTTTGATATACAGTTGGCCCTCCTTGTCTGTGGGTTCTGCATCCATGGATTCAGCTCTCAGGAGATCAAAATATTTGAAAAAATTGCATCTATACCAAACACATACAGAGTTTTACTTTGTCATTATTCCCTAAACAGTACAATATGACAACTAGTTACACAATATTTATATTATATTACATGTTATAAGCGATCTAGGGGTGATTGAAAGTATATGTGAAAATATAATTTAAATACTACACTGTTTTATATAAAGGACTTGAGCATCTGTGGTCTGTTATGTTTGGGGGTCCTGGAATCAATACCCTGTGGGTATTGAGGGGCAGTTATTCATATCCACCTGATTTCTGAGGATCAAAAGTGATTACAGCTATAACCTCCCAGGGTCCCAAGAGCTTGCTGGGAATATTCAGAAGACCAGGTGAAGGGTCAGATGTCTGCTTAGCTTATGCCTATAGCCAGCCTTTTTTTTGAAGGTCTAGACATTTTATTAGAGCATTGTAATTATACATAGTATCTGGGTTTATTTTGACAAAATCATATATGCAAGGAATATGATTCCCATCCCCACCCTCCCACCCTGTGTGTTCTTCCCCCACCTCCTTCCTCTACTGATCTTCCTTTTGTTCCTTTATTTATTTATTTATTGGTATTTTCTACATGTACCTGAAAGGTGAAATTCCCTTTGGTATGTTGATATATGCATGTAATATGACTTTGATAGATTCATTCCACATTTCTTTCCCTTTCCCTCTTTCCTCCCCCTCTCTCATTCTCCTTTTTCTGTGCTGCTGGTCTTCCCCATATTTTTTTGATATCTGATTCTGCCATCACCACCTTCTTGCCCTCTAGCTTCCACAGAGGAGAGAAAACATTCAACCACTGATTTTCTGAGTCCTACTTATTTCAGTTAGCATGATTCTCCGAAAGATCTAAAATCAGCGTTCTATAGTACTATTCAGTGTTTATGGCAGCATAATTCCCAGTAACTGAAGTATGGAATCAACCCAGATTTATCATGAATAGATAAATGGATCAAGACAATGTGGTATATGTACCCAATCGAGTTTTACTCAGCCACAAAGGCAAACGAAATTATGGCATCTGTTGGTAGAACTTTTATTCTGTTGGGTGGGGATTGCAAATTGGCAGGATTTTTATTTCTGAGGAAAAGGTAAGCTGGACAAATAGAGTAAATTTTCAGGGAGAGAGGCTCAGGAATTAGAGGAAATTCTAGAAATATGCTTTGTGTACTCACGAGTCCACCAGTAACAGTGACGTCATTCAGTAGTGCTTTGGGGTTGAGTTCTGAGGTTTGGTTTTGAAGGGGTGAGCCTGGATAGGGAGAGTGGGCAGAAACAATTTGTCGTTACTGTCTTCCGGATGGCCAAGGCCCTGCGAAGCTTTGGTCTAGTCAGATGTAGGCAATGTGACTTTCAGATGCAAAAGTGATTTGCAGTGAAGCGCATCTGTGAGGTGGTCCATGGAGTAGATCCCTATACTGACACTTACCTCTCAGATCAATCCTTTCTTCCTTTTCCATCTCTCACTCCCTTGTCCCAGCAAATCTGTAAATGAGACTATTTATTTCAAACACGTAAACTTCCCCGGTTCTGTGTTCTCTACCCGGCACCTTTTCCCTAATGTAATTTTCTCAGTGAGTCTCATTTTTACTTACCTTTAAGCCATGGGCGGATCTCAGGCATATCAGTTATTCAGATCTCTGTGTGAACTTGTTTCATGAAGGCTTGATTTCCATTCAGTTAATACTTGAATTAGGAAACAAAAATCATTTCCCCCATCAACAGGGCTTCAGAAACCATCTAGCAAGTAGAGGAGACTTTTGAGGGTGACAGATGATGGTGACCATGATTTCAATGGCTGGTCACCATGATTACCTGGGAAGGCCCATTATGCTGAATTGTCCAGTCCTAGTAGTTTCAGTGCATCTTTCTATCAGGCCTAGATGAACATTTTTATCAGGCATCTCTGTTGCTTTCTTTCCTTATTAAATATAAAGTTGGGATAATTACAAGAGCAATTTCTAATCTGTAGACATTTGTTCAGCAGTAGAATGCACTGCCATCTTTCTTTGGTATTTAAACCTATGAGTCAGTAGACCAAATATCCAGAAGTTGACGTTTAAACATCTAAGCTCTCCCACAAAATCCACTGTTACAAATGGGGGCCTCCTGAAGCGATGAGTTTCTTATAGAGCAAATGATGTAGTTGAGAACCAGCATCAACCAAAACCAGGGGAGCTTTACTGGCCTCCAGCTATCTCAGCCTGCTTTTCCTCTAGGCACCAAGTAGAGCCGCATGTCCCCAGGCCAGGGAGCTAGGTTGTGTGTGGGGAGCTCCCAGTCTTCCTCACCCCAAATTGTGGTACTGTGAGCGAATTTTGGAAATAGTAGTATATAACCTTAGACTTCAATGGTGCCAAATAGGGGGCAGTTGCTTCCTGTTAGGGGATTTCTGTAGTATGTCCAAAACTTCCGGAGCACAGAGATGTGTGATTAGTCTGAGAAATAAATTCTCAATGAAGTGGTTCTCAAAAGGAGCACATTGCCTCCAGAAGTCCCTCGCTTCCTAGTACAGTTGTCACCTCTTCTATGGGCTCAGCGAGCTGGGCGGGGATTTGGTAGAGAGGTGTAAGGCATTGAATAATGCTGGGCCAGGTGTGCTGGCATGGGGTCTTATGCTGAGTAGGTTTTAAAATCAGTGCTGAAGGAAAAACGGTGCAGAGTCAGAATCACTCTTGAAAATCCCTTGAGAAGACACCATTTTGAGGAGACCTGAACTTTTTCAGCAAGGTGGGTGATTCTCCCTTTCTTCCAGCCTTGGAGGTGATTGCTGATTCTTTAGCTAAGCACCAGATTAAGAAGTTCATACGCCCCTCACTAAGAAAGTGATACAGCATTCTTAAACCTGTAACTATTATGGGACAGAGTACGCATGTGATGAAAGTTCTAGAGACTTCCAGAGTTCCTGAGAAACTCATGAGTAGAATCGGGAAAAGTGAGTGACTGAGCAAACATGAGATTTCACCCTTCCTATCTCTAGTTTCCGTCTTGCACCAGGGCAGAGGTCGATCTAAATGGAATGGTAGGTTAATTTCCATATTCTTTAAGTTGTTGGTTTTTTTTCTTTCCCTTGCTCTTTTTGAATTTATAGCAGATAGAGTTAACTTTGGCTAAGTAAATGCAGCTTTGATATAACATCTGTGTCAGGGTCCTTTTAAACATGAGGTTTTGTGGTTTCTACCTGTGAATCTATGGTAATCCAGTTTAAGAAATTGTTAACTCTTACCTGGTGCCGTGGCATATGCCTCTAAATCCAGTTACTCAGGAGACTAAGGTAGGAGGAGCCCAAGTTTGAAGCTGACCAGGGCAGTTTAGCAAGACTATCTCAAAATAGAATAATAAAAATAAGGGTTGGGACTGCAGCTCAGTGGTAGAATTCCCCCCAGGTTCACTGTGCCCCTGGGGTCTACAGTGGCTAATATAGTTACTATCTGGCCTGATACAAGAAGCAGTTTGCTCATCTCTTTTATTTCTATTATAGTTTTATTTTGTTGGGTTTTTTTTTGAGGGGGGAGGATACCAGGGATTGAACTCAGGGCACTTGACCACTGAGCCACATCCCCAGGCTATTTTGTATTTTATTTAGAGACAGGATCTCACTGAGTTGCTTAGCACCTCACTTTTTCTGAGGCTGGTTTTGAACTCATGATCCTCCTGCCTCAGCCTCCTGAGCCACTGGGATTATTGGCATGTGCTACTATGCCTAGCTATTTTTTTTTGTTATTATTATTATAATTATTTTATAAGACTATGTGTATATCCACTTGCATATAAAATGTCTTCCTGTGAGGCAGGAGTTTTCTAGATGATTCTGAGGAAATAGTTCATCTGCCTAAGCACTCTGACCCAGGTTACTAGTAATTGTTTTTCATCAACTACACTGAAGTGAGGAACTTTTATAAAAACAATCCATGAAATGCTACATATAACCATATCGAAACTGCCAATAAAAATCAACCCCCATCTCTTGGGTGAGAAATTCTGCAAATGATTATGGCTTAAGAGAAAGATATTATCTCAACTCTTGTCTCAATGGTAGCCTTTCTCTGCCTGAATGACTAGGGGAAAATTTAATTCTGCATTCAGAGATTTCAGATTAGATTAAAAGAAAGGGTTGTTCAAAGGAGTGGTTAGGAGCCATACCTATGTGTTGAAATGTTGATATTGAACCTTGTGATTAAACTTAAAAAATGCTTCATTAAAAAAAAGTGCCAAGGAGGCTTATATTTCATCTGACCTCAATTTCCCTGAATAGGGCTGAGTGAGATTTCCTAGCATAGTGCAGGCTGCTTATCTTGAGGTGGAAAAAAAAAAATGTCATTAGTTGATTTCTGCTGAGGCATCATATTTAGAAGCCTCATGGTTAGCTGGCTAACTTATGATCAGGGAAAGGGAAATCACTGCTTATTATAGGACTATTTCCATCTGTGATTTGGGTCCTTATTGGAGTGATCATTCTGCTGGCTTCAGAGCACAGGAAAAAGAGGTAATGGTGGTTCTTTTTATCTACATCCTCTATCACGACTGTAATCAGAAGCATCTGGTTCCATATAGCAGTAAGTCAGTCACTATATGTGGTCATAGTTTATTTTCTAAAATAATTTTTATGTAGCCTTGGCACATAACTTTGGTCATGTTCAGAAAGGCTAGGAAAAGTCTATAAATTCTGGCAACAAGCAATTTTTTCAGGTGAGTCATTTATTATGTCTGTGCTGATACCCAGCTGGTAGCCGAGTGAAGAAACTTCCTTTGTCTACGTCTCAGATTCCTTGCCTATAAAATGACAGATTAGGCAGATGATTTATGTGGGTCTTGATTTCTGGTCTTCTGGGAGTCTTGGTGCTGTCTGCAACTATCAACTTTTCTAGGCCACTTTTTCATATGCTGACGCTTTGATTTCATTGCAAAGCTGGAAAATACTAGACTTCTACTGCTTGTCTTTTCCCCACCCCTCTCCCTGCTGGAGGCTCTCTGACGCTCCATCTTGGACTGGATCTCCCATCTCCCTCTCGTTCTTGCACCTAAAGGCCACTTCCCTTCGGCTCCCTCTCATTGTCCCTGTCCCTTCACTCCCACATGTTTGGCCGTGGCCTTTCCTTCTTCTCTCCTCTCTGCTGTTCTCCTTTGCCACAGGTTTGTTTCAGAGCCCTCCTGGGTACACTTAAGATTTTGTTTTCTCTCTGCAGTACTAAGGGTCCTCAGGTGAAATACCTTTGTGGTTTCAGGCAGAGTGCTGGATGTGCTTAGGACCTGGGAAGGTCAAGTACCTGTCTGTTGAAATGAGTGGGGCTTCACAGTGAGACCAAGTTGGCAGCACAGGGAGACCCAGTGGATTTTCCCTCTCAGTTAGCCATCCTGAAATCAATCATAATATGCCTTCCTGAAAATTGAACTCAGGGAATTGGAATCAGTGCGGTTCTTTGTAACTGTGCCTAAAGCTGCAGAAGGGGAAAGAGGAAGAGATGAATGGGGCTGGGCAGCCTTTGAAGGGAAGTATCTTAAAATATTTCTCCCCTGCTGCTTGTCCTCTACCCTTATTGCATTGTATATGGAACAACTAGAAACCATTCATCAAGAGACCCCAAACCCCAAAACTCCTGGATCCAAGTTTAAATATATATTCCATTCATTTTTGATGCACATATGAAGAAATCATAGAAACTTGAGGCAACAATTGTCCATGACATTCATATCTATCATGAGTCAACCCTGCATTTTACGCAGAGACAGATGTAATCCAAAAGTAATATAGGTGTGGACTGGGCAGGCACTGTAATTGCTTATAGCCCAAGGTGGTCATACAGGATAGGAAAGAAACTTATTCTGTTCAGACCAGAGTGATTAGAGATGAGCTGCAGGAAGGATTTGCAGAATGTCAAGAAGGAATTTTTGATAAGCAGATTTCCCCCACAAAGTATCAGAATCATGTAGTTTCCATTTCAGGAGGAGCTGGAGGGAAGACGGCTTTGGGGGCTTTATTTGTTCATTCAGTTAATACCTGCTGAGTACCTACTTACTGTCAAGCACTCTCCTGTTCTGAGGCCCAGCACTGAACAGACATCTGGAAGATTCGGGTATCACATGTGTGACTATAGTCAATGCCTTTTAAGATTGCTCATATCTTAAGGGTAATTTCATGGCCAGGTATGGGTGGCACATGCCTTTAATCCCAGTGACCCCAGAGGCTGAGGCAGGAGGATTGCAAGTTTGAGGTCAGTCTAGTGGTAAATCACCCCTGGGTTCAATCCTAAGTGCCAGGAAAAAAAAAAAAAAAAAATTCCATGGTTTGTTAGGGTTTTAGGAATAGGGATTTTAATTAGCTAAAAATAAATAAAGCTGCCACACATGATCTGTTTTTCAAGAATTAAAACTAAACTTACTTATAACAGAATTTTACTAAACATAATGGCCAGACGACTTTGTCTCTGTAGATTTTGCATGCTATAGGAACATCATTCTAAATACCAGTGATAAACCTCAGAAAAAAGTTGGCCGGTTGTGCTCTAGAGTGACTTCAAAAGAAGTAAGCATTCACCTATCTCATTAGTTTTTTTTAAAGTTTAATATTGAAATCCAGTTGAATTCCTAATGATAAGACCTGTAGAGAAAATTGAAAAAGAAGGGAAAATTTCTTTCTGGTCCCTTCATCCCATTTTTGCCTTTCTTGCCCAGATCTAGAATTTTCTTCTCTTATTTGATTTAAAACTTGATGGTGCCCTCAGGGCCCAAAGCTCCCAAGGTTCTCTTTTATCTTCCTTTACCTTCCTGAAATGTCTCAGGCTCTCCAGAGTCATACATTTCTATTGCTTCTCATCTCCAACACAAACATTCTTTTCTCTGGACCTGCTTCCCGAGCTATCAACTTAGATCAGGGTTCACCTTAAAGAGGCAACACAGGCTGGTCTGATGTTTCTTGAGCTTTATTGAACATACACATCAGTGTGGCTCTTTTTAGGTTGTGGATTAAAGATTCAGCAGGTTTGGGGCCAGACCTGGAATCCTGCATATGAACAGGCTTCCAGATACAGCTGCTCCTGTTTCATGAATCATAATTTAAGTAGCAAGAGTTTGATAGTTTAGAAATTGTGAATCCTCTCACTTTTTGATCTTGGGGAAATTACCTGCTTCCCTGGGCCAAGTTTTCTCTTATGTAAGAAGGAAGGAGACAGACACATCAGTTCCCCCTTTCTCTGCATGCTCTCAAATCTAAAATTCAGCTAGTCTACATATACAAAATGATTGCTTCTTTCATAGAGAGGGTTTGCAAATATCATTTGACCACATTAGATGTCAAAATAATTGAGAATATCAGATATGAAATGATTACTCTCATTGAGGCCCACCCATCGAAATAGCAGCAGTGAACACCCTGTTCAGATGTAATTGGTATTATTCTCACCTGAAATCCTACTATCTGACCTCATTATGTTCCTTAGGAAAAAGCAAAGCTTGTTTTTCCTGCAAGGTACACTTGACAATCTTGTAGTCAGGATCACCTGGGAAAAGTTATTGTCATGAACGTGACTTATTTATCCCTGGTGCACAATGGGGGCAAATTTGAGCCAACGTTGCTGCACTGGTGTGTTCTTGAATCTGGCACTTAGCATCTCTCTAAATTTAGTGGGCATTTTCTGCTTTAATGAATATCTAACTGTGTAAATATAGATGTTGTTTGGTCAGCACTTTTCCTAGCAGTATTTTCCAGGGATAATTTGCCTGCAATAAACTCCTGAGGCAAACATGCTTCCCCTCTACCAGCCTTGCCCAAACAGCTGATCTAGGCTCAGGGACATAAATAACCTCTGTGCAGAGATGCACTTACCTCCAATGTCCCAAACTTTATCAGAGCAAGAGGTGACTGTCACATTTCTACTGATTGAATCTCTGCGTTCTTAGGACTAGAGAGTGGCAAACATTAGCCTCCCTTGTTAGAGACTGTGGATCTTTTTTAGAGCTGGAAGTTCTTTGAGAAGAACTGGTCTAGTGGTTCTAACCTAGACTTCTGGGTGGTTTAGTTTGCAAATCCCCTCAATTTAAAAAAATGGGACTTTTCTGCTCACCTAAAAACACTTGTGGCCGTCAGTGCCCCCAAGTGCCATTGAAGCCCTGTAGGTGTGTTCCAAGGAAAGAGAGATCAGTTCAGCTGCCATCATCAATGTCAACTTCCTGAGTGAGTTGGCATTTAAATAAGCCTTGAGGAATCCTCAGATGAGGCACATCCTGTCCTTTCTGTCCTGAATGGCTGTCTTTCACTGTGGGAAGTGGTAGGGTCATAATCCCAGGTGCATTTCGGGAGGGTCATCTAGAAGACCATCTGAATTGGATTTCAGCTTCTTCTCTCTCTTGGACATTTCAGGAGACCTTTTGTTTACACACGTGCCTGATTCCAGTACGTCAGTGCTTACTGATGTTTCCCTGCACACTAGAGGAAAGTGAGATGAAAGGTCAGCACGGTATCCTCGCAGCTGCATGTCTTTGAAACCAGTACACATTGCTTTGCAAAAGACCAGGGCAGAAAACACAGTGAAACAAAATGAGGATGTGCCTGTGACTAACTTGACCTATTCTCACAAATCTCTAAATACTAATCTCATTATGTGCTTCTAATGCCACACGTAAGGATGGATGGTTTTAAAGGTCAACAGAAGAATGTATTAAAATAGTCCCTTATTTGCTTATCAGGTAAAAAATCCAAGAAATGCCAGCTCTCTGTTTTTTAGGGTCTGTATTTTTTCCCTCTTCCCTATTTCTAATATGTCTCTTTGACTCTAGTCTTCACAGATTGCTAACCATCGGAATTAGGATAAATTTCAGCCCAAGGACGGGGATCAGGTTAGAATTAGGACACAGAGCCAAGAGTTTTAAAGTAGGTAAGAATTGTGTCCCTGCAAGAGGTGAGAGAAAAATGAATTGAGAAATCTCAGAAATGCCTTAGGTCATTTATGACTCACTTATTTTTGACTCCTGCCAAGGTGTTGTGGTCCTTTGCAGTGTCTGAGTGGCTAGAAGAGAGAACAATTCTTGTTTTTGAAGTACATATGCTACACGCGCTGTTCAAATAACTCAATAAATTCTAGTCTGTCTGAAGAGTAGGCCAGAGTCATTGCAGAAATGGCCTGTTATCTTTCAGAAAAAATAGACAGCTTGGAGGTATTAAGTGTGAATGCTTTACTCGTCAGTCTATCTTCTACATCTTGAAATTATGAAAGGCTATTTATGCAATTTAACTTATTGTGCAACTGTTTGTCAAATGACTGACCTATTTCCTCCAGGAAAATAACACCAAAATATGCTGGTAAATGATTAACAACTGACCCTCTCTCCAAAATGTCTGTGTGTGTGCATTGTGTATTATATGTATATAAACATATGTAAGTTTACTTTGCATTTTACTAACATAAATAGGTGCAGAATACAATTTACAATAAATAATAAAATGTATAATACTCTCACTATGAATTTTATATAGACAGTTGATTCTCACAGAATGCTCTTGTTGATTTTTTCTGAATTCTTGAAATCGTAGCTAAGCTATGACTGCTGTTGATGAATTGGCAAAGTTCTATCTTGAGCATTGGTTGATATTTTCACTTAGAATAACGAGTAATGTGAAATTTAAATAGTGAAAATATTTGTTTGAAATTTATTATTTTGTTATGATGTCAGCAATTTGCTGAATTAGCGATGAATTAGTAGCGATGTGGAGTTTCATTGGTTGTGTATTCATATGTGAACATAGGAAAGTTATGTCTGATTCATTTTACTGTCTTCCCTGTTCTCATTCCCCCTCCTTTCCCTGTGTAGATAATAATTTTGAATATTTATAAGACTATTTCCTGAATTTTGGTGCTCTTCACAATGTAATGGTCTATACCATTATAGTCTATATCAAACATGAACTAAAATTTTATGTATAATTTGTATTGTTAATGGTTTCACTATTAGCAAAAAAATTAATTCAGATCAAATTCATGCCATTTGCTGATTTCTGTGATATAAATACATTGTCAATTTCAAGTTGTCAAGGCAAATCAATCAGCACCGAGTTGAGAAGAGGTGTTCATCACCATACTATGACATAATAAATCCAACATACACAAAAATGCACATAAATAGCCTTAAGAGCATCACACAAGCTGGCTACAAGTTTAGGGTTTTCTACACTAGCCTCAGATTTTATAATTCAATAATTATGCATAGCATTTAGGAAAGTTCTTATGATTATATTTTATCACAGCAAAAGGAAAAAAAAATTAGGACCAGCCAAAAGATTGAGGTTCAGGTAAAATCTGGGAGGGGTGCAAAGATGAAACCTCTTGTCATCCTCTCCCTTTGGAGTCTCAGATAGCATTACTTCCTTCCCACTACAACTTACGAGTGACGATATTCAGAGGGTCTTGCCACCAATGAAGTTCACTGAAACTTTGGTGTCCAGAATTTTTACTGGGGCTTGATCACATGCTGTTTGTTGACCTGTTGTCTGCAGCCCCTCTGGAGGTTCAGGCCGACACCGTTAGTCTCCCTTTCCTCTGGAGTTTGGAACTGATAATAATATATCCCCACCATAAATCACAATAATTGACTGTTAATTAGTCAAAGCCCCAGCAAACAGAGACGCTTCTATGAGGCAGAACATTCCAGAAGTTTAGAGATCAACTCCCTGTACCCAAGGGTAAAGATTAGACCTTTTTGTGGATAAAGTTAACTTCTCACCATACAGATTTTGATGGGGATTATGTTGAAACTGTAGGTCACTTTAGGTAGTAATAGCATCTTAATATTAAGTCTTCTGACTGATGTAAACAGGGTATTTTTCCATATATTAGGTCGTTGATTTCTTTTTACCATGTTCCATTGCAAAAGACTTAATATATTTAAGATTATTTGTCTATTATTTATCTATCTATCTATCTATCTATCTATCTATCTATCTATCTATCTATCATCTATTTTGTAGTACTTGGGATTAAACCCAGGGGCAATCTACTACTGAGTTACATCTCCCGCCCTTTATAAATTTTTTTCTTTTGAGGCAAGATCTCATTAAGTTGTTCAGGCTGGCCTCCACAATCCTCCTTCCTCAGCTTCTCCAGTTGCTGGGATTATGGACATGCACCAAAGATTTATTCTTAACTTATCAAGTCCCAAATTTTTAATTCAGCAGCATTATAAATATTTAGGTGCTTTGAATTTACCATAAGTGGTATATCTGTTGCTCAAATTAAGTTCTTATAGGTATTCCACATCTGGGATGATGGGACAAAATGGGTTAACTATTTTATTCCTTTCTTATTTTGGGGGGGTACCAAGGATTGAACTCAGGGGCACTCAACCACTCTGCCACATCCCCAGCCCTGTTTGGTATTTTATTTAGAGACAGGGTCTCACTGAGTTGCTTAGCACCTTGTTTTTGCTGGGGCTGGCTTTGAACTCACCATCCTCCTGCCTCAGCCTCTGGAGCTGCTGGGATTACATGCGTGTACCACTGTGCCTGACGTATTTTATTCCTTTTGATGCTATTCAAAGTGAGAAGTTTTCTCAATTCTTAATTGGAATTGTTCATTGCTAATATATTGACATACAATTGATTTTTGTGTATAGAATTAATATACTTCAACTTTACTGAATTTGCTTATTAGCTCTAATTGGCTGTGTGTTTTCCTAGGATTTTCTGTGTGCCCAACCAAGTCATTTGCAAATAGAGATAATTTTACTTCTTTCTTGTCTTTTTTTTGTTATGAAGCTGAATCTGAATCTTTATCTTTTCCACCAGACTTTTTATTTTTCAGGTTGCATTTTATTTATTTATTTTTTTATTGTAAACAAATGGGGTACATCTTGTTTCCTGGTTGTACATGAAGTAGAGGCATACCATTTGTGTAATCATATATTTACCTAGGGTAATGGTGTTTGATTCATTCTGTTATTTTTTCCTTCCCTCCACCCCTCCCACCCCTCTGTTCCCTCTATACAGTCCCTCCTTCCTCCATTCTTGCCTCTCTCCCATCCCCCCATTATGTGTCATCATCCGCTTATCAGTGAGATCATTCGTCCTTTGGTTTTTTGAGATTGGCTTATCTCACTTAGCATGATATTCTCCAATTTCATCCATTTGCCTGCAAATGCCATAATTTTATTATTCTTCATGGTGGAGTAATATTCCATTGTGTGTGTGTGTGTGTGTGTGTGTGTGTATATATATATATATATATATCACAGTTTCTTTATCCATTCATCAATTGAAGGGCATCAAGGTTGGTTCCACAATCTGGCTATTGTGAATTGAGCAGCTATGAACATTGATGTGGCTGCATCTCTGTAGTATGCTGATTTTAAGTCCTTTGGGTATAGGCCAAGGAGTGGGATAGCTGGGTCAAATGGTGGGTCCATTCCAAGTTTTCTGAGGAATCTCCACACTGCTTTCCAGAGTGGCTACACAAATTTGCAACCCCACCAGCAATGTATGAGTGTACCTTTTTCCCCACATCCTCGCCAACACCTATTGCTTGTATTTTTGATAATCGCCATTCTAATTGGGGTGAGATGGAATCTTAGTGTAGTTGTGATTTGCATTTCTCTTATTACTAAAGATGTTGAACATTTTTTCATATATCTGTATGAAAAATTGCTTGTAGATCTTCTGTGAAGTGTCTGTTCATTTCCTTAGCCCATTTGTTGATTGGGTTATTTGTATTCTTGGTGTAGAGTTTTTTGAGTTCTTTATATATTCTGGAAATTAGTGCTCTATCTGAAGTATGTGTGGCAAAGATTTTCTCCACTCTGTAGGCTCTCTCTTCACATTGCTGATAGTTCCTTTGCTGAGAGAAAGCTTTTTAGTTTGAATCTATCCCAGTTATTGATTCTTGCTTTTATTTCTTGTGCTATGGGAGTCTTGTTAAGGAAGTCTGATCCTAAGCTGACATGTTGAAGATTTGGACCTACTTTTTTCTTCTATAAGATGCAGGGTCTCTGGTCTGATTCAGGTCCTTGATGCATTTTGAGTTGAGTTTTGTGCAGGGTGCGAGGTAGGGGTTTAGTTTCATTCTGCTGCATATGGATTTCCAGTTTTCCCAGCACCATTTGTTGAAGAGGCTATCTTTTCTCAATTGCATGGTTTTGGTACCTTTGTCTAGTATGAGAAAACTGTATTTATTTGGGTTTGTGTCTGTGTCCTCTATTCTGTACCATTGATCTACCTGTCTATTCTGGTGCCAATACCATGCCATTTTTGTTACTATTGCTAAAGTATAGTTGAAGTTCTGGTATTGCGATAACCCCTGCTTCACTCTTTCTGCTAAGGATTGCTTTAGCTGTTCTGGGTTTCTTATTCTTCTAGATGAATTTCATGATTGCTTGCTCTGCCACAATCAAGTGGGTTTTATCTCAGGGATTCAAGGTTGGTTCAACATCCAGAAATCAATAAATGTCAGTCACCATATCAACAGACTTAAAGTGAAGAATCACATGATTATTTTGACAGATGCAGAAAAAGCATTTGATAAAATACAGCACCTCTTCATGCTCAAAACACTAGAAAAAATAGGGATAGTGGGAACATTCCTTAACATTGTAAAGGCCATCTATGCTAAGCCCATGGCTAATATCATTCTAAATGGTGAAAAACTGAAAGCATTCCCCCTAAAAACTGGAACAAGGCAGGGATGCCCTCGTTCACCACTTCTATTCAACATTGTCCTTGAAACTCTAACCAGAGCAATTAGACAGACCAAAGAGATTAAAGGGATACGAATAGGAAAAGAAGAACTCAAACCATCCCTATTGACTGATGACATGATTATATATTTAAAGGAACCGGGAAATTCTACCAGAAAACTTTTAGAACTCATAAGTGAATTCAGTAAAGTAGCAGGATATAAAATCAATGCTCATAAATCTAATGCATTTTTATACATAAATGATGAATCCTCAGAAAGAGAAGTTAGGAAAACTACCCCATTCACAATAGCCTTGAAAAAAATAAAATACTTGGGAATCAATCTAATAAAAGAGGTGAAATACCTCTACAATGAGAACTACAGAACACTAAAGAAAGAAATCAAAGAAAACCTTAGAAGATGGAAAGATCTCCCATGTTCTTGAATAGTTAGAATTAATATTGTCAAAATAGCCATACTACCAAAAGTGCTATACAGATTCAATGCAATTCCAATTAAAATCCCAATGACATACCTTACTTCTTTCTTTATAATCTGTATCCTTTTATTCTTTTTGTTGATGAATTGTCCTGGCTAGAACTTCTAGTACAAGGCTGAACAGAAGCGGTTAAGGGTAAGTGAATGTTTTGTCTTGTTCTTGATGTTATGGGGAAAGTTTTGTTCTTTCAATTAGGATGAGATTTTCTGTGGATATGTCCTTTATCAAGTTGAGGAAGTTCTATTTCTTGTTTGTTTTAATAACAGTTGTGTTTAACAACTGTCTTACAGAATTCCTAAAAATGTAACCCTTCTTGCTTTTGAGCCAGCACATGCAAGCTCTGGCCACTGTCAAACTGGTCCTTATCTTTTACTGCAACATGCTGTCTTACACGAGGGAAAACAAAGTCTTCTAGATGCCAACTGATGGAGGGAGAACATGATTGTAATTGCTAACAAGTACCTTAAAAATGATGTAACTGGAAAAATTCATTCACATAACAAAAACCACTTACCACATAATTGTTGACAACACAAAGTATATATCATATCGAGTAGGTTGATTACTCTGAGGCTAAAATTTTTCAAGTGTCAACTCTATCAATTTTGTAATTTTAGTGAGATGACTACTGTGTAAAATAAACATTTCTGATTCAGTATCTGGAATCCTGGCTGTCCTAACTCAAGTTTAATTTGCAAAGGATACTTATTTAAAAATAATATTTTTCTAGTTGTCAGTGGGCCTTTATTTTATTTATTTATATGTGGTGCTGAGGATTGAACCCAGTGCCTCACACCTGCTAAGCAGGTGCTCTACCACTGAGCCACAACCCCAGCCCTTGCAAAAGATACTTTTGTTGAACACGTATCTATTTTGATCAAGGAAGTTTCTGTGCTTTTAAAAATATTAACCACAGAGTAATACCTAGTAATAACAATGAAAGCAGACTGGGGGTGTGGCTCCATGGTACAGTGCTTGCCTGGTATGTGTGAGGCACTGGGTTTGATCCTCAGCACCACATGTAAATAAATAAATAAATAAATATCCATTGACAACTAACAAATATTTTAAAAAAACAACAACAAAGGCATCAGTATCTGTCAGAAAGGGCTCACTAAAAAAACACATTTCAGATGTGTTGTTATAGTTTAGCCTTATTTCGTGTGTACATAAGAAAAAAACAATGAGAAAAAGATGTTTTCTGCTTTTCTTTTATTCCAGTCATCATTAGGAAGTTTAATCAATTTAAGACATTTGCAGAAAAAGTAAATCTGAATATCCCACACTGTCATGAAATCAAAATACATTAATGCAACTCTATAATGTCTAAACCTATTATTTCCTTGGGACGTGGGGGAAAAAGCATCACTAGCATTGAAATCTGTCATTTATGGTCTCCATGTGTACTTGACTGTTTTCTGTTGCTAGGTTTTATTATGCCATCAATTTAATGACATGAATTAGTTAGACAGAGGCATTTGGGCTTTATATCTCCACCATCTACTTTTCCAAGTTATGTTCAGTTATTGAGACATTTGCTGGTTTTATATTCTTACTAAAACTAAGTTGCCTTTTAGGCATATAGCAGGGACCTTGGGAGAAATTTATTCATCCTCCTTAGAGTTTACCGTAGACAAAGGAATTGTGGGCAGAGCCAGATTGATCTCCAGAATTTAAGGAGTCAGACATAAAGAATCCTCAGTAAAAGGATTTTGAGATGCTAAAAATGGCTCTGATGGTTCTCGAAAACAGTTTGTGATTATAATAGTGGCCTCAGTATCTAAAGAAAAGAGGCAAACTGCATGGGATGCCCTTGATAGTTTAGGCTTGTTCAGCTAAAGTAGGTGTATTCTGAGAGGGTACCTTTCCACCTTATTCTGACGTCCTTAACTTTTTCTCACATTGGTGGACATGGCCTCCTAGCAATGCTCTTTATACAACGTGATCCTGTTTTCTTTCTTCTTATTTTTTTATTGATGCATTGTGATTACCCCTAATTGTGGGATTCACTGTGATCTAGCCATGCCTGGACATGGCATAATTTGTCAATTTCACTCCTCAGAGGTTCTTTTTTGTGGATATGGCAAGTTGGCACAGAGAAGGCTATCTGAACCAATCTATGAGAATCTTTTCCCCTAGACAATGATTTGTGAGAGAATCTGGCACAAGGAAGTTTTAGGCTGCAACTCCATCTGCAACGTGTACTTCTAGATTCCCATCAATTTCACTTCTAGGGACACCATGGCCAACTAAAGCAACACCATCAGTCTGTGTGCATCAGACTATTCAGATGGCTCTTTTGACCCTGCCGTCTATTACAATAACTGTGGTTACCTGGCCTTTGGAAGTGAGTGCCATTACGTGGCCCCTCCCACTCCGGGATCCAGTTATTCATACGATATGTGGGCAGCAGTTCCCACTAAGTAAGTGTTTGCCTACAGTGATGAGAATCGTGAGTTCTTCCTGGGTGTTGGGCTCTCCTCACAACTTTTCTATCAAAGTTTTCATGAAGCCTGTGTCCCCTTGACCCTCTCAGGGTGAGCGAATAGGTCTTTAAGGACAAATCCACTGTGACAGTCTAATCTCCCTAAGCCTTTAAATCTCCTCCTCTTATCCTAGGCAGTTCCGGTATTTCAAATTCATTTACATGGGGCACATTTTGGTGCATATTCCAGCCAATCCACCAGTCATTCTCCATCCTTTCTCATTACCTGAGTTGCGACATTAAATGCACAATCCCTTGCTTGGTGTCCTCATGTCAATAGATTTGGTCTGATTCAAGTTTACATTCTTCCTACCATTATCCCACACCCTTAATCTCCATTCCCACATGTACTTTAGGAAATTCAAGTAGTTCTCTTGGAGTATAGCAGATCTTCTCCTGGGTCACCCTTTGTTCCTTTTTTTGGCAGGGGAGTTCTGGGGATTGACTCCATGGGGACTTTACCACTGAGCTACATCCCCAACTTTTTAAATTTTGAGAAAGGATTTTCCTAAATTGTCAAGGCTGGCCTCAAATTTGTGCTCTCCGAATCAGCCTCCCAGATCGCTGGGATTACAGTTGTGTGCCACCACATCTGGTCTATACCTTTCCTTTAGGGTTCTCCTGGGTCTTGAATGTAGTTGCAGATTTAGAAACAGACAAGGATGATGGGGGTGGATCCAGGGGAGAATTCGCCCTGTCTTGCAATCTGACTTCCTTACGAGAGGCCTTTGCATTTCCTCAGGCAGTCTATGGTCGATCTCCTCAGAACAGGGGTGCGTGTGTTGGGGGACAGTTGTGCCGAGACTGCTTCTACTGGCAATGAAGAGCTTAGGGTTCAATATCCCCAGTTTCATCAGGGTCCTGCCATCTGTTCCCATTCCAATTTCAGGATCCCACTGCTTCTGAATTAATGCCCTCACTTTAGAAGTGGGCACCCCGTGAGGTTGGACATTCCATTTACATTGTAATCAGGCACTCTCTGGGTGAAATTCTGGTTTCAGTGTTCATCCAGCTCAACCCTCTAGATTTGTGTCACTATGTTTTTGCATTCTTTACATTAATTTTTGTTGTTTGAGCTCATTATGTACCCATGACCTTTTTTTTTTTTCATTTTTTCATTCTTTTTAAAAATGTTTTTATTAGTACTTTATGGTGATGCACATTAGTGGACTTCATTTTGGCAGAATCATACATGCAAGGATTTTAATTTCCTCCATTCCAATCCCCTCCGTTTTCTCTTCCCCTCCCCATTTCCCTTCCTCTACTCTACGGTCTTCCTTCTATTTATTTATTGTTTTTTAAATTGGTACTTCCTCCTTCCCCCTCAATCTCCTTTCTCTACTCCACTGATCTTTTTCTATTTTTGTGAGATCTAGCTCACCCTCTTTCCCCCTTCTTTACTCTAGCTTTCACATATGAGAGAAGACGTTCATCTTTGACTTGCTGAGTCTGGTGTATTTCACCTAGCATGATGTCCTCCAGTTCCATCCACTTACTAGCAAATGCCATAACTTCATTCTTCTTATGACTGGGTAAAACTCCATTGTGCATATAGACCATATACTCTTTTTCTGTTCATCTATTGATAGGCATCTGGGTTGGTTCCATAATTTGGCTATTGTGAACTGTACTGCTGTAAACATTGATGTGTCCCAATCACTGTAGATGCTGATTTTAGTTCTTTCGGATAAATTCCAAGGAGTGGAACACCTGGACCACGTGGTGGTTCCATTCCTGGTCTTTTGAGGAATCTCATACCTCTTTCCAAAGTGGTCGTGCTAATTTGCAGTCATACCAACAACATGAGTGGCCTTTTCCCCAACATCCTTGCCAGCATTTATTATTTGTATTATCGATGATTGCCATCCTAGCCAGGATGAGATGGAATCTCTGTAGTTTTGATTTGTGTTACGCTAATTGCTAAAGATATTGAACATCTTTTTTTATTTATTTTTATTGGTAGTGGTATTTGAACTTGAGTTGCTTTTACCACTGAGCGTATCTCCAGCCCTTTATTTTGAGACAAGGTCTCACTAGGTTTCTTAGTGCCTCTCTATGTTGCTGAGACTGGCCTTGAACTTGTGATCCTGCCTCAGTCTCCTGAGCTGCTGGGATTACAGGCATGTGTGACCATGACTAACTGAACATTTTTTTCATTTTTATCATATAGTAGTTGGTCATTTGTATTTCATCTTTTAAGAAACGTCTTTTTAGCTCTTTTGCCTGTTTATTGATTGGGTTACTTTGTGTGTGTGTGTGTGTGTGTGTGTGTGTGTGTGTGTGTGTGTGTGTGCATGCGTGCATGTGTGTGTTTTGAGTTCTTTAAATACCCTGGATATTTTTGAGTTTTTTAAGTAGTCTCTTTTCTTGTTGGAAAATTAGCTGGCAAAGATTTCCTCCCATTCTGTAGGTTCTCTTCATGTTCTTAATTGTTTCCTTTGCTGTGTAGAAACTTTTAAATTTGATGCTGTCCCACTTATTGATTCTTGGTTATATTTCTGGAGCATTAGAGGTCTTGTTCAGGAAGTTAGTGCCTACACCAATATGTTGGATTGTTGACCCTGTTTTCTTCTAGTGGTTGCAAAGTTTCTGGTCTATTTCTTAAGTCTTTGATTCACCTTGAGTTGACTTTTGTGTAGGGTCAGAACTAGGGACCTAGTTTCATTCTTACACATATAAATATCTAGTTTTCTCAGCACCATCTGTTAAAAAAGGCTATCTTTTCTCCAACAAATGTTTTTGGCACCTTTATCAAGTATCACACTACTGTTGGTTTGTCTTTGTGAAAACAGTAGAAAACAGGAAATAAATGAGATCAGAGCCAAAATTAATGAAATTGAGAATAAAAAAATGATACAGAGGATCAATGCAACACAGACTTGTTTCTTTGAAAGATACACAAGGTTGATAAACCCTCAGCAAACTCACCAAGAGAGAAGACCCAAATCAACAAAATTAGAGATGAAAAAGGAGATAGCACCTCAGACACTTCAGAAATCCACAAGATCATTAGGAACTATTTTGAAAATTTATACTGCAATATACTGTAAAATCAGGATGATATTGACAGGTTTCTGGACACATATCACCTGCCCACATTGAAGCAGGAAGAAATAGAAAACCTAAACAGACCACTATCAAGCAGTGAGATTGAAGCAGCCATTAAAAGCCTTCCAACAAAGAAAAGGCCAGGACCAGAGGGATTCTCAGCTAGAATGCCACCAGACTTTTAAAAGACTAATGCCATGGTGTCTTCCTCAAATTATGCCATGAAGTCGAAAAGCGAGGATCGCTCCCAAATACATTCTATAAAGCCAGGATTACCCTGATGCCAAAACCAGACGAAGACACACCAAGAAAACGAAGTTACAGACAGTATCCCTGATGAACATAGATGTAAAAATCCTTAATAAACTGGATACAGTGGCTCACACTTGTAATCCCAGTGACTTAGGAGGCTGAGGCAGGAGGATTGTAAGTTCAAAGTCAGCCTCAGCAACTTAGTGAGGCCCTAAGCAACTTAGTGAAACTGTCAAAATAGAAAATAGCAAAAGGGCTGGGGATGTGGCTCAGTGGTAAAATGCCCTTGGGTTTGATCTCTGGTAGCTACCGCCAAAATTTAAAAAAATAAAATATTAGCCACATTTAGAATAAACACAGCAAGAAGAGAGTACAGTATGGTCAAGTGGGTTTTATTGTAGGGAGCCAAGTTTGGTTCAATACATGCAAATTAGTAAATGTATTTTACCTCATAAAACAGAATTAAGGACAAGAATCATATGATCATCTCAATAGATTCAGAAAAGGCCTTTGATAAATTCACCTCAGGGCCTTTTATGCCTTCAACCTGTTTCAATTAGTTATTATTATTAAGTATTCAAATTTGTCAGTAACGAACCCCTTAAAATTGGCTCCCTTGCCCTCTGGAACTCTTGAAAGGAATTCTTACACTTCTCTAACAGTGTATTTCTAAACTAATTATAACTTTGGTCTTCCTCAAGAAGTGGAATCAATTACCCTCTTGTAAGTGTTGGTGACCTTCTGTCACCAAGGGAAGAGTACCAAGAGATCAAAGTGTGAGAACACGTGAGATTCAAAGGGGTCAAAGCACTGCTGCTTTTGGTGAGTCACTTTATTGTTTTTTGGATATTTAACCCAGAGGCACTTTACCACTGAACCACATCCCTAACCCCCTCCCCCTTTTTTTTTAATTTTAAGATTTTGAGACATTGTCTTGCTAAGTTGCTAAGGCTGGCTTTGAACTTGTGATCCTCCTCCCTCAGCCTCCCCAGCTGCTGGAATTATAGGCATGCCCAGCTGGTGAGTCCTTTTTGATATTGACAGGATTGAAAATATATTTCTTTTTATGATTATGAATTCAGAGTTTTAATTTAACTTGTTTCTTATTTTCTTTATATTGTAGCTTTAAACCACCAAGACTTTTGCCCTTTTTGAAATCTGATACCTTTTCATATGTCAGTTTTAGTCTTCCCTGAGAAGTGGCTGTATTCTCAGCCTTGTCAGGGAGTGGAGGGGGGAATATCGTGTATTCTTAATTCTTATTGTGAAAGTTATTTCAAGTGAGCTTCTGCTTTTTTAAAAACATTTTTTTAGATGTTGATAGACCTTTATTTTATTCATTTATTTTTATGAGGTGCTGAGAATTGAACTCAGTGCCTCACACATGTGAGGCAAGAGCTCTATCACTGAGCTACAGCCCCAGCCCTGAGCTTCTACTTTTTGCAACCAAGATCTTAACAAATACAGGCTTATTAACTAAGGATGAGTATAAGAAATCTGACAGATGCGTGAGAGGCTGAGGCTTACTGAGATTTGCGAGAAGTTCTAAGGAAAAATGGAACAAAATTCTCTCACTGTGTTTGAAGGAAGAGGAGTAAGGAATGGAATCATTGTGCATCACTAACAGAAAAAAAAAAAAGAGGAAAAGTTAATAGGGAAGAGAAAAAACTGTGAAGGACTATTATTTTCAAACTTGAACAGTGGTGGAGAAGACAGAGCTGAAATCCACAAAGGAGCACCTAATTTTAACTGAGTTTAAAATTATATGGAATATACAAATTATGTCTCTGGGTACAAAGGAATGGCTGGATTATTATCAGCAAGGAGCCCTGGGATGCAAGAGGGAAACTAGAAAGGGAATAGAAGTATTTGTACTTTAGATTTAAAAACAGTTTTGAAAGAAAGTTGGTCAGCCTGGCATGGACCATAGCAAGATGGTGGAAGAACTATTCTAGGAACGATTTGTGCTTTCATAGAAGATGCATGAGACCCTGGCATGGCTTAATAATAAGGGATCATGACAGAAGAGCCTTCTGTATTTATTTTTTCCAGTGGTTACAGAGGTCTTTTAAAACATACATTGGGCACTTGAATTTCAGGAAGGGATTTGGTAATATTTCTCATGACATTCTTAGGAAGATGAAGGAGAAAGTTGGCAGGTTAAAAGTAAAATTTGGGCAGAAGTGTAACTGGTTGCATGTACCAATGGGCATTCATCAGTGGACTGACGTCTATTGGAATACTTAGTTGAAAGACTGAAAGAAACATTTCTTCCAGTACAGGATAAAGGTAACAAAGCCCCAGTGCCTTTTCTATCTTTTCATACCAGCCCTGTCCAATGGAAATATCTGCAGTGATGGAAATGTTCAACGTCTGCACTGTCCACTGATCACGTGTAGTTATCTGGGCACTTGAAATGGGCCTAGTACATCAGAAACACTGAATTTGCTCTATTTTATTTTTACTCATTGTAAGCTTAAATAGCCACATGTGGCTGTGGCTATTGAATAGCATAGCTTTGTACTGTCTCCAAATTCTTCATGAAACACATGGAAAGTATATATTTTACTAAGAGGTATTTAAAGTTTCATTTGATAAAATCATAAAACTGTTTGCTAAGATGATCTTTAACTGTTTTATAGCTATTTCCAGATGAGAAAAATGAGGCCTAAAGGAATTGAATTTGTTCAGAATCATAGTTATCAACAGAACAAGAAGGTGAGAATGGTGGTCGTTTGAATTCCCGTCAATGTATCTTTCATGTATCCCATATTATAGAAAATAACGCTTTATGGATATAAAAGTGTGTATAAGGTATTACCTTCCAGTGGCCAAACACTGAGCATTTTTCCTGTATTTTTTGATATTAAATAGTTAGAATTTTTAAGGCAATACAGTGATTCTTTGTAGATAGATATTCCTAAATATGAAATCTTGAGATTTTCTCTTTTGGCTGTCAAGGCCAAAGCTAATTAACATTAGCTTCCAATGAATAAACGTGTATCTTTTTGGATAAGCCTATTTTTAGGTCCCCTGAACTTCAGTGTTGATTTCCTCTTTTTTGTTTTCTTCATCCAATTAAAAAATATATTATTTAGGACTTCAGCACTGTGCTAATGTATTTCTGAAAAAAAAGAAAGAGGTGACCTGCTGCTGTGTAAAATTGCAGCAAGAAATCAACAGGGAAGGGATTAGAACAATTAAAATCTTAGATTCACAAAGGGAGGAAATGAAGTCTGATTAATGAGATTTGCAGTCTGTATTTATAGGAAGGAGAACAACATTGTGTTTCAAATGTTATTTGTACCAAACTGAACTCATTATCTTCTCCTACTCCTCAAGACACAGGAAAAGTCTTCCTTCTAATATGAAATTAAATAGGCATATGCATGCTTTTATAGTTTTCTAAGGATGGAAATGTACAGTCTTGATGCCGTTTTAAAGAAAAATCTGTTTATTCTGTCTCCCCATGGGTAGGGAGGTGATCTGAAAAGCTAATGTGATCATAGTGGGATTTTTATTTTTCAGAATGAAAAGGGAAAAAAAGAAAGAAATCGATGTAGTTTCTGAGTGGTTATTGCTTTATCCGAAGTTTCTTGTTTAATTGATCAGCAGGATTCTCAATCATTCTTATGAATTAATGAGCAGAGCTTCCAGAAAAAGAGTTGAATCTGGAAAGTGGCAGCATGGATATAAAGATGGGGAAAGCAGTCTAGACCCCAGAGAGACGGTCGCCACACGGGTCAGCCATTGGCTTTGTGGCCAAGCCTGATCCACGTCTGCTGTGCTGCCCATCTTCCCACCCTGAACCCTGCCTCTTCCAGTCCCATATACACCATAAGCCAGAACAAGACCTGACAGAGCATGTGTCCGCTTTCCACAAGGTACAGAAAGCACTGAGCTGCCCGCCAGCAGTGGAAGCCATTCCCCATGTTTGTACAGAACGTTAGGACAAGGTTGGGACCAGAATGGTGGTCTCCTAATGGCCAGTTCAGGGGTCTTTCCCCTCTGCTGTGCGATTTTTTTACTTCTGCTTACCACAAAAGTTTGGAAATGCCTTCATTCTTCCTTCCAACTATTTGATCAATACAACAACGACTCTACAGGCGGTTCATTCCAAGCCTTGTCAGCGGTTACAGCGGAGAAGACAGAAGGCTGTTTCATGGAAGATGGCTTGCTTTCTACAGATAAAAACTGGAAACAAAAACAAAAAGCAAAGCGAAACCAAACCCAGAAAAACTTTTGGATGCCATTTAGCTGCTCCCTCTCAGTCTGATCTTCAACAGTGTTTATTCAGTGTCCATTAAATGCAGAAAATATGGAATTTAGCTCTGTAGGGGTTTAGGAATAGTGAGATGGCCTGCCTCCATTAATATAGTCTCTGCTGTACTGTGGTGTCCCTCCTGCAGCCCAGTCCTCATTCTGAAGATTTGGGTCTCAACTAAATGTCAGCTCTACAAATACACTATCATTTTTTCAAAGGTAGTTACTTTTACTAAAAACAAAACAAAACAAAACAAAACCTATAATTTCCATTTTGAGAAGGTTGAGATCCAAGAATTATGCATGGAACCTAGTACATAGTAAAGATTAACATATGTTAGTTTCCATCTTTTGGAATTTATCAGCTGTTTGATCTTGGATAAGTCATTTAATTGTTCTGACCTCAGTTGGTTCATTGTTATAAATTATGTTCTTTATGAAATTAGGGGCCTAGAAATAAAACTAGCTACGTGAAATCTATAATGCTAGGTGATGGGTGTAAAAGAAAAACTTCAACAATCAAGTCTAACTCCTTGAATAGACAGTTGAGGAAGTCACCTTCTTTATGATTTTGCAAGTAGCCCAGGGTCACAGTGTTACTGTATGTCACCTGGATCTGAAGTCTGTTCCAGGGTTTTACATACTGTAGGTTCTTTTTCTAATTCAGTTGTTTCCTACTGCTATCATCTGCTGCTCACCTGGTAAATGCTAGGTGTGTAAGATTCTTCATCTCATGTCCTCGCAATAATTCTGCTTCTTCTTAATAAAAAGATAGAAGTTCACAGAGTTTTGGCAGGATGCCATGGTCATATCATTAGTGAATAGAACTGAATTTAGGATCCAAGAACATCTGACATCAAACTGTGACTGTTCCTGGTGCCACAGGTTTGGTGCCTTGCTGAGTGTGGGGCTAGCAGCCCAACTAGAGTGACCTGCTCAGAAGGTGCCTGGCCCAAACATCCTCCTTAGAGCATCCTGGAAACCCCTCTAGACACCTCCATCTGAAACCTGCTGTGGGAGAGGGACCCTTTCCTTTTTTTGACTGGCTCTTTCACCTGAGTGTACCACAGGTGTAATTGTGACTCCAGGTGGCTGGACAGTATCATGATTATTTTCTCCCCAGGGAACACACAGAAGACGATATTCCAGGCTGGTGTTGTGCAAGACCATCTCAAGTATCCTGTAATTTTAGCTGCCTGTGATTACCTCTTTGAAATACCTTTTTCTAAAGCTTGTATCCTTCACCAAATTATAGGAAGCTAGAATTACAAATAGATTTTGAGACCTAACAAATTTTTCAGGTTTTAGGTATTAGTATTAGGTTTGCTCTTCCAACAAAATTTATTGTGCCCTACTAGGTGCCAAATGCTAGGCTTGTCACTGAGTGTGCCAATATGAATAACATACAGCCTTTGATTTCAGAAAGCTCACAGTTCAGTGGCAAAGACAGTTATAAATACATAAGTTATGATGCAAAACTGGCAACTTTATATTAGTGGTATCTGAAGATGGACTTTTTGTGACTGGAAGTGTGCAGGCAAGACATTATTCAGGAGCATTGCTCTCTGACTCAGCGTTCTCTCTCCTTTTTTTTTTTGGTAAGGAAGAAACTTTTATTTATTTATTGTTTTGCTGTTTTTATGTTCTTTTTTTAATTTTTAAATTTTATTTGTTCTAACTAGTTGTATGTGACAGTAGAATGCATTTATACATTTTGATAGACCATACATAGAGTATAATCTCTCATTTTCCTGATTGTACATATTGCAGGATCACATCAGTCATACAGTCATACATGTTCATGAGGTCATAATGTCTGTCTCACTCTACTATCATTCCTACCCCCATACCCCTTCCCCTTCCTTCCCTCCCCTCTACCTAATCTAAAGTAACTATTCTTCCCTAGCCCTCACCCCTTATTGTGAATTAGCATCCGCATATCAGAGAAAACATTCGGCCTTTGGTTTTTTTTTTGGGTTTGGCTCATTTCATTTAACATGATATTCTCTAACTCCATCCATTTACCAGCAAATGTCAGAATTTTGTTCTCCTTTAGAGCTGAGTAGTATTCCATCGTATGTGTATACACCACATTTTCTTTATCCATTCCTCTGTTGAGGGGCCTCTAGGCTGGTGTGCCTACGCAGGGGCTGCTTGGTTTGTGAACCAGGAGAGTCTGCTCACAGCTTGGTGATGTCAGCCCAAGCACGGGAGGGTGGCAGCGTGGCTGGATTGCAGCTTCTTTCTGAACTACAGCTAACTGAGTGGATAGTGTCAGTAGAACTGTACAACCTGTAGGAAGTCAGCAACAAGGGGGAGCTGTCTGAGCATGTGCCAGTGCATTCCTGCTCTGTGCAGTCACTTCTGTTAAGTTCTGTGTTTGGCCATCAGCTAGATACTCTGAGAAAGCAGTGATGGGCACGGGGGTGGGGCTTGTCCCATGGACCCAGAGCCTGGCCTGCAGTGCTGCAGGGAATGAGAACAGGCCCTGGGAGGATCTTCTTTGTGTGACTTCATAGAATAGGTAACATCGTATCCAGGCCTCCATGAGTTCATTTGTAGTTGAAGAAGTCAGAGAGGAGAATTCCAGGCAGTGGAACCAGAATCGAGTGATAAAAGGGCCCACGGCCTCTGGGACCAGAAAGAATCCACTGTGCCTGGGACAGAGGTTGTGTGGAGTACAGGTTATAATCAGGTTATGCAGGCCAGAAAGGAAGATGGTGCTGATGAGGAGTCAATGAAGGCTTTAGGCAAGGGAGGAAGTGACCAGAAGTGTGATTTAGAGAGACTGCAGGCAGTGATGCAGAGCATGGTTTGAACGGCAAGAGAGCGGCCTGTGAAGAGAACTGATCGGCCTCAGCTAAGGCAGAGACGGGAGCTGGGTCGAAAGCTTTGTCTGCTCTGCAGGTCAAGGAAGGACTGAGAATGATCCCATGGATTCTAGCTTGGTCTGTCATCATGCTGGATGACAAATGGAGGACACTGATTGGATTTGGGATTTGGAGGTGGAGAGTAGTGTATCAATAATGAGTAGAATTTTGCCTGTGCTTAGTTTGAGGTGTTTGTAGGATGTTGGATGAAGATATGAACAGATGGAACTGTAGCTCACGGGATGGAGATTTGACAGTCATTGGCTTAAAGTGGCAACTGAAACTTGGGAGCAAGGTCATCCATCCAGAAGATAAGGGACTGGAGTTGTGGCTCAGTGGTAAGTGCTTGCCTGGCTTGCGTGGGGCACTGGGTTCTATCCTCAGCACCACATAAACAAATAGAGGCATTGTGTCCATCTACAACTGAAAAATCTTTAGAAATTAAAAAAAAATAAGATATGGGGTAAAAAGGGAATAACTGAAGCTGGAACATCAAAGTTTAATGTATTGTAGAAGAAAACCCAGTAGTAGCAGGGTGTGGTGGCACACACCTATAATCCCAGTGGCTCAGGAGGATGGAGAGTTCAAAGCCAGCCTGAGCAATGGTGAGGCACTAAGCAACTCAGTGAGATTCTGTCTCTAAATAAAATACAAAATAGGGCTGGGGATGTGGCTCAGTGGTCAAATGCCCCTGAATTGAATTCAATCCCTGGTACCAAAACCAAACAAGCAAACCAACCAGCAGTAATGATGTTGATGTTGAACTCTTAGAGAAGTAGAGGAGAATACCATCCTAGAAACTGAGGAAGAATTGATGTATTTAATAAGAGTCACAAATTAATATATTTATTTCTGTTTCAGACAGAGCAGAAAACCAAAGTAAAATCAGGGGAGAGAATCATATATAAGTCACTTTTTTTTTTTTTTTTTTTGATACTGGAATTAAATGCAGGGGCACTTAACCACTAAGCCACATCCCCAGCCCTTTTTTATATATTATTTAAAGACAGGGTCTCCCTGAGTTGGTTAGCACCTCATGCCACTGTGCCCGGCTGTAAGTTATACTTTTGAGTTCTAACTCCATGTTCCAAAATCTTCCATGTTTTCTCAGCGAGTTCTCATGTCAGGTTCATGAATTAGGTATTATTGTCCTCATTCTTGATAAAGAAATGAAATCTCAGAGAGGTAGTAAATGTTACCCAATGAAGAGGAGAGATTGATAGAGTAACCAAGGCCTTCTGACTCCATGTACAGAACTCTGTCTACCCAGCTACCTCTTTGTTCCTAAAGTAGATCAAGAAATAATGAAGAAAATAATTTGCAGAAAAGATGAAGAAGTAACTGCCCTTAACTTTCTGCTCACTTATTTATAATTTCTTGAGGGTTAATTGGTATGTATCATAAATTAAAATTGCTCCCCAGCAATAAGTTTTTATTTTGTGCCATGAAATCTTTCCTTTCACATCAGTTTTATTCTGTAACTCTTCCCCTGTTTTGAAAAATGGGGAATGAAAGACTGTGGTCCAGTTAACCTTTGCTTTAGTTAAATTTACACAGCTAAACTTTGATCTTTCCCTTATTACAAATTAAGAAAGAATAAATTCATTAGAGAAGAACTAGAAAGCATAAATAAAAATTTAAAAATATAAAAATAATCCATAGTACCCCTACTTAGAGAGAAATTAAAATTTCCGGATTTTCTTTTAGGCATGGTAACATTTAAGATTAAGTCATTATATACAATTTTGTAAAGTTGTCAACATTTCATGTCAGTAAACTTAGATTTCTATCATTATTTCTAATGACTGCAGGCTTTTATATTTATGAGTCTAAGTATAACTTTGTTTTTTTCTTACCCAGCATTTATTAGGTGTTCATGAACTGTGTTTTATACAAAACCCCAAATAGATTTTTTTTTTTGTCCTTTGCAATCCTGCATATTTGACCTCATTTTCCTTCCAACTAGTAGCAGATTTGGACTCATGATTTTATAACTGCCGATTACTTTAGTATTGAGCTGACCTGATAGAAATTGCTGGAATAGTCCAGCGAGAAGTAAATAGTTGTGTAATACTTATTTCCAGCACGATGCCCTACAGTGAAGCCCCAGATAAGAAGTGATTAAAGTACAGACCAAAGAGTCTCTGAGTGAAAAGCACGGGTCACTGGTTTATTGCTTTTCATATAAAAGTGGGAATAAAAAGGAAAGAAACTCAGGGATAAAGTGTAAATGAATTTGACTCACTGACCCTTGAGAAATTTGGGATTTGAGCACTGAATCTTAAACACCTTCAGAGAAGCATTGAGTTCCAAATTTAATAGATCAAATGAGGACATGGGAAGATAAGACCAAAAGCATCTTCATACCTCCATGTGTGATGGATATCTTTTTTGAAAATTTCACGGAGTCTATGGGAAAATGTGTGGGAAACCCACTCTATCTGTTGGTAGCTGGAAATTACTTATTCTGAACAAAGGAGAGGATGAATCCAGGGGAATAATAATCACCATTCTTACTTACATTTCTGAAGCACATGTAAGAAAGGCAGTCCTTGATGTTAGAGAAATCAAGTAATGTAATAGAAGACAAATTAAATTAGTAACCAGGATAGCTGGCGTGTCCTTCCTCTACATTAACTTTCAGTGACCTTGTATAGGTCACCTTTCCTCTTTGTGTTTCAGTATCTTCACGTATAATTGGACACGATGCTCACCCTGGCTTGACCTACCTCATGGACAAATATTGAGAATCAAATGACATAATTATATAAGGGGTTTGGAAACACTTTGAAAGGAATACAGCTCTGCAGATGAGGTGGTCATGAAAAATAACAATAGCCTTCATTTATTTACATTCAATCAGATAAATGGCAGGGTTTCTTATTCACAGAATTCAGTGTGTAAACACCAGAGCTGTTTTCCTTGTTAGAGCTCTGCAATTGAAGATCAGCTAGTCCAAAGAGTAAATCTGCCCAGATGTAGTTATTTGTTCAAAAACTGGAGTTTTAGTGTTTTTTAAAATACATTTTCATGTTTAGAAAATTTGTAGCATCAAGGGGTTTATAGCAAAACATAAGACCATTTCATTCAAAAATCAGACTCAAAAATGGAAAGAATGTAGTTAGCTAAAATGTAAAGCAAAAAAATCAGCAAGGAAATGAATGAACAGTCTGCTCAGCTAGGCCATGGACTAGATTCTTTCCATAAACAAAACGTGTGTGTGTGTGTGTGTGTGTGTGTGTGTGTGATATGAACATGTACAGATTAGGTTCAATGATTTCTTCAATATTTGTCATGTAATATTTAAAAAAAATTTTTTTAGTTGTCTATAGACCTTTATTTTATTTATTTATATGTAGTACCGTGGTTTGAATCCAGGGCCTCACACATGCCAGGCAAGTGCCCTACCACTGAGCCACAACCCAGCCATAAGTCATGTCATATTAACCAAGAAGTTAAACACTTCTTCCACCCCACCCTCCTCCAGTTCAGCCTTTTCTTTTCCAAAATAACTCCAGACCAGCCGAGGTAACTTCATCAAGTGGTTTAGCTTGATAAAGATCTTATTAATCTTTATGTCGGTCATTTAATGTTTTTCTAAGATTTAAGGTATTACAAAATGCAAACAGGAGTTTAACAAGTGACAGTTGGTGTCTTCGTCACTGAGGGCTGTACTTTAAGGATGGTGAGTGAGAACATGTGAACATTTATACTTTACTTTTGATGGTACTGGATTTTTTTAAAGCATCTTTCCTTAACTGTGGAAAATTACACTTTGAATTTAAAGGTCCTTTCATTTCATGAGAGTCTAGACTCATTTCCTCTTTCTTTTGCCCCAGGGGTTTGCACTATAGGTGACATGGGGTGCGACAGACAGAGAATATAAAAGCCTTGATTCTGCCTTTGAGATCTCGGCATGGTACCTCACTCACTCAAAAGACTTAATGTCCTTCCCCAATGTGAGTAATTTTCTCCTTATTCATTGGTAGTATCTGTCCTAGATCAAGAAGTTCAAGGTGTAACAAGGAAATCTTGGTCTCAAATTTAGATATTTAGTTTCTCAATTTAAGTCAGGGATGTCTCCCAGTCTCTGCCCGAGAAATTAAGCTTATAAAATTTCCACCAAACAGCAACAGATGAAGTTGGATCTGGGAAAAGTACATTCAGCTTTTTTTAATATTAGCTTTTATAGAAGGGATGGCCTTTAATGATTGCACTTATCTATATAGGATACTTTGAAAATATCCACAGGGCTAAAGGATATTTAGAGAAGGAAAATATACTTTGTACTTCACGTTAGCTTTTGGTGAGGTGTTTGGATCTCTGGAATAATTTTCAGTGACTTGTTCCCACTCTCCCACCTTAAATCAAAGTCATGAGGACCTTTTTCCTGATCCTGATCCAGGAATGGTGGTAGATTCAATTGTCCCACATAAAGAGAGACTGTTGTCTCTGTGTTATTTTAAGAGTGGTATATCTTCCAAACAAACCTTTCATGTTTTCTCTTAGTCTTGGCCACTTTTTAGCATTATTAGTTTAAAATTCTCTTTTTAATCAGCTTCACTAAAATCTATCTTCTCAACTGGTGATGAGAAGTAGAAGTGAATAAGTGGACGTGAGGTTGGAAGACTTCATCCTGCCACACACATTAGATATTGTCACTGCAGGTTGGTGTTCAATTGATTGACAGGTAAGATTAATCCAGATCCTGTGGGGTAGCAAGAACCAGAACAGTCTCGTAATTACTTGAGCTTGTGGTAAACATCAAAGTTTTGTAGGAAACATCAGTAACTCTTAGGGTCTCAAAACACAACATTTTTCTTGCTTTATTGGCTAGCAGGGCGGAGGGAATGAGAAGACATCTCAAGTTCACTCTTCCCTTTTCTCCAGCTCTTTCCACTCATGCTGGTCATGGACCTTTTAGCTCCTGTCCCCATGTGCTTCTTCCTTTCACCATCAAAACCCCAAGCTTAGCTTCTTCTTACCCAAAATCACCCCAGACTAGCTCAGGTGTCTTCCTGAAGTGCGTTCACTTGGTAGGAGTCTCATCCATCTTTATGTGAGTCATTTAAGCAAAAAATCTTGGAGGAAAAATTATAAATTGAAAAGAGGGAGGAGTAGGCCCTAAAGGTAAACATCTCAGTACCTTCTAGTGCCTGTCTTTACGATTTCTTTTCACTGTTTTAGTAACCATTAGAAGTGTCATCCACTCTGGACACACACTAACATGTTTTATTGGAAGGGACCAGGTACACTAGCTCACGCTGAAGTGGAAACAACCATGGATAGCTTTGGTGGTCATTCCCCCAGCATCTGCATGTGTCCACAGCTGTGTGGATGCATGGAAACACGCAAGGATATGTTCCATCCACCATGCAAATGTCATGCTGTTAGCATACCAGTTCCGTTTGTAAGCTTCCCTAGCAGACTGGCTCTTGGCCTGCTTGGAGTACATTCTGATTTGTTGTATTTACTAGAATGATTGATAGAGTCTAAGGCAAATTTGAACTAGAGTTAATTATGGAACAGATCTATTTGTCTCAAGTTAGAAATAAAATATAAAATGAGGGGTAACAATCACATACGTCTCTTCAAGACAACTGCTGTTTTCTTTTTTGCTCATGCCTTTCCTCCCGTCTACCTACAGGCATTTGTATTTTCAATAATTGCTATCTTAATATCTGTACCACTTGGTGACCTGCTTTTTCCTTAGTTATACAGAATCTCCAGAATTTCTTGCATGTAAATTTTAATGAATGAATAATAACCCAGGCCAATGCATTTAAAGTATTGGGTTTTTTTTTTTTTTATTTAAACCTGTGCCCCACACTAAAAATATATTTTATATTAAACTTGGTTCTATAATTTAGAATTTTTCCTCCATGATTTTGCTTAAAATTGGCTACACTTCCTGGAGAAACACCTTAAATGACCCACATAAAGATGGATGAGACCCCTATCAAGTGAACGCACTTTAGGAAGACACATGAGCTAGTCTGAGGTGACTTTGGGTAAGAAGCTAAGCTTGGGGTTTTGATGGTGAAAGGAAGAAGCACATGGGGACAGGAGCTAAAAGGTCCATGACCAGCATGAGTGGAAAGAGCTGGAGAAAAGGGAAGAGTGAACTTGAGATGTCTTCTCATTCCCTCCGCCCTGCTAGCCAATAAAGTGAGAACCATGTGTGTTTTGAGAGATATTGATGTTTACCCACGAAGCTGTTGATGTATGCATACACATACATACTTACAAAGAGAGGTTTCATGAAATAATTCTTACCCTCACAAGCTGTGATTCACTTCCTTTATTTTCTGTTCCATTTTTTTTTCTATTTCATGCTATTTTTTTGTATCCATTTTATTAAGAAAAAACCTGCTGACTTTGACCAACTGTAATATTTTTTTCCTTTATAAATTATAACTTGTGATTAGAAAAATACTGTTCTCTCTTTTGCTATTCTAAAGTTCATTCCCCTGTTGTTTGGTTTTTGGGTTATTTCCAGAAATTATTTCTTCTTCCTTCCGTTCCTTCCCTGGCCTTCCCAATGTGTTTCTTGATCTTCTTTTCGTTATTACAGAACATACTACTTCAAATGTTACACCAAATATCTTAGGTGTTTGGTAATGTTTTGTTTAAGTAATCCGAAGAATGGAATTACTAGGTTGAATATTTAAAAAAAATGTAAGGGCCCTTTATATTTGCACTTGAATAGAGAATATTTCTTCCATGAGAGACTGAATGGCTAATCACAGAATGCAGGCAATTCAGAGAGGTGGATTTTCAACACAGAAGGCCTGTTTACAGACATCTGCTAGTCACCTACGAAGAGCTGGCTGGGCGGTATGGTATCACGTGAGAAGGATCAGAGTCAGAGCCCTAGATATCTGTCTCAACTTTTGCATCCTTGGGCAGTTCTGGGAACCTCAGCGATAGCGCCCTCCCTGGGCTGCTCTGAGGACTAAATAAAGTAATACACATCTGAAAAATGTTAGTTATTGCTTTATTGTTCTGCCTCTACCCCTAAGGCCAACTCTAGACACTGCCCTCCTAAGGAAAATTCTCTTTTCCACTTAATCCTTTGGGGTAGCACAGAAAAATCTGGCAAATCATAGCGCAGGGACAGCTTTCTCCAAGTTGACAGACTGGGAATGATTCTCAACTCATACTTTAATGACACCTGAAGCACTGGCTGCTGCTGATTGTCCCCATGTGATGCTCCTTTGTTCCCCCCACTGGGGTGCCAAGCTAAGAACTGGCAGAGGAATGAACTGAAGAAATAACACAGCAGAAAACAAATGAAAACCCACAAAGCCCTGTAGGTGATATTGACCTTCTTTCTGAATGCATTGGAGGGACATGTGAATATTTTTTTTCTTTAAAATATTTTGCCTTTTTCCTAAAACCATCATATTCTGGGAAAATGTAGTTTATTTACCTGATGGTATGATTTTTCTATTGTGATTCTAGTAGATGTGGCCCATGCCCACCTGGGGTAATTTTAATTTATGTCACTGCTTGGAGTTATTGAGGGTTCTGATGCAATTAACATCTATAGTTAATTGAGGAGGAGACATTTTTGCCTCAAATCAGGACACTGTCTCATTGTGAGGACAAATTATCTTTAAAAGTTCAAGTATAGTCTCATTCCTGATTTTTCCTGGGGTTGACTACTTTGTGGATTATCTAGCTTCTACTTTCCCCACAGACTACATTTCACTTGTTATTTATTTATTATTGGCTTGCCTTTTTGTTGGCACTAGAGAAGATGATTTTGTAAAAGAATTCACTGAAAACAGTTGGAATTTCCTAGTTTATTTTTCTGGTAAAACAGAATTGTAGTGGAGTGGTGATTTTTAATGAGGCATTGGTGAATGTCAATTATCTCATGAAGGGTAGGTGTGAAGGTTAAATGTGATAATGATTATAAGGTTCCAGGTTTAAGGCCTGATGAAGAGATATTCTTATCCCTTAACTGAAAAAAATAAATGACTGCACACAGAAATACCTTTATTTTTAGTTCTTTGTTCTTTTATCATTTGGGGAAACTATATCTTCTAATTACTGTTAAAATCCTGTTTTGGTGCCTAAGAGCATAGCAACTCAAAATCAAGATTTCTGAACTCATTTTGTTCCTTTTGGCCCTATAATGCCATAAGAACCCTGGGAAAATTCTCCTGAGGAGACTTTTTACAAGGAGGTTCACTGAAGTATCAGTTTTTGAAGTGAAAAATCAGTCAGTGAAGGAACAAGGAAAACATGACATTCATGTGATGGATTATTGCATAACTATTAAAATAAAGGAAATAGGTTTGTGTACTGTTCACTTGAATAGAGCTCTGACACACAATTTTGAGTGAAAATTTCAAGTTTCCAAATTACAGAAATAGTAATTTATCACCGATTAATCTAATGCATAAAGTTTTATAATCATTATTATGAGTAATGGTTTTCTTGAGCTAGCATACTTATATTTTATATAAAGCATTAAAACACTTTAAGGATGTTTCTTTGGTAAAAGAGGTTGGTAGAACAGAACTGGAATGTGGAGATATCAATTTTTTTGCATATTTTATTTCCTTTAAAAAAATTTTTTTTAGTTGTCAGTGAATCTTTTAATTTTTTTTTTTTTTAATTTATAAGTGGTGCTATCGAACCCAGGGCCTCAACATGCGAGGCAAGCACTCCACCACTGAGCCACCACCCCAGCCCCATGTATCTTATTTCTTTTTAATAAAAAGGGTTCATAGTTCGGAAACAGACATTCAAATGAAAAGACAAATAGTCACAGTCTCCTAAAAACTACTAGCCACCTTTACAAATGCCCCTATTTCTGTCAATATTATTATATTCCTGTTTACCTAGACTTGAAAATCTTAGACTGTTCTGAAGATCAGTCTCTTGGTGACTTGCTCTTGGTGTGTCACATCCTTTAAAATGTGCCCGGGATCGGGACCTTAGTATTCCGATTCACACACTCATCACCCTCAACAGTCAGGTTCTCTGCAGAGAAAGATGGCACACTTATGTTGTATCACTGAGGAAGCTGAATACAGGGATTTTTTTTAAGCAAGAGGTACACATTGCATTATTACAAACGGTAGTGACTGTGTGGTGCAACAGATCTCAGAAACTCTTGCTAACCAGCGGAAGCTTTGTACCCTTGGGTCCACACTGCTGACTCTCCCTCTTCCTCGATGCCCCCAGCTAGTCTCTGTAACCACTGTTCTACCTTCTGCTTCTATGAGTGTGACTTTTATAGACTCTACATACAAGTGAGATGGTGCAGTTTTTGTCTTTCTGTGTCTGGCTTATTTCACTGAGCATAATGCCTTCCGGGCTCATCCATGTAGTCACAAACAACAGCATTTCCTTCCATTTTTAAAGCTGAATGTTCCATTGTGTATATGTACTACATTTTCTTTTTGTGGGGTGGTGGTGCTGGGGATTGAACTCAGGGGCACTTGACCCCTGAGCCACATCCCCAGCCCTGTTTTGTATTTTACTTAGAGACAGGGTCTCACTGAGTTGTTCAGCACCTTGCATTTGCTGAGGCTGGCTTTGAACTCGCCATCCTCCTGCCGCCGCCTCCCGAGTCCTGGGATGACAGGCTTTTGTAGAGAGTGCTGCAGTGACCGCAGCTACAGGGATCTCTTTGGTGTACTCATTTCGCTTCCTTTGGATGTTTACACAGAAGTGGGATTGCTGGGTCTTGTGGTATAAATGGATTCTTCGTAAACATTTGCAAGAGCAGCAAGATATGGGAGACGGACAGGGAGTAAAGCAGCGAGGGCCAGGGGAGGAAGACAGCTGTATGTACATATGGAGCGCCTGACTAGCAGAATCCTCTACCTCCTGGAGGATGTCAGCCCTCAGGGATCTGGGGTGAACGCCTCCTGACCGCTCTTTTCCAGTTCCCTGTCCGTGCATTCTACTGGATAATGTGATGGGAAGCCCAGAGCAGGCGCGAGGCTGTGGTTCATTTCCAGAGGTCAGGTGCTGGGACGCAGAGTGGAGAGTGGATCTGGAGGCTGTAGTGCAAATACCAGCACCTCTGATATCACTGGAATGAAAAATGTGTGAGGGTAGTGAAGGATCTGTTTGGGTTCTTTCAGGTTTTCCAAGCATCCGTGGTTGATTCTTATTTTCCAGTGATGTGATATGGAGCAAGGTGCTTAGCCTCTCTGTTCTGTTGCCTTACCTGTAGAAAGACATTATCAGAGTGCTTTGTCTAAGGATGATACTATGTCATTCTTGTTCAGCCCCTAGCATAGAGCATGATACGTGGTGTGTTCATTAAACATTAGTTTATTCTCTATGATGGTGAAAATTATTCTTCAAGTCCAGGAAAACCAAGCTGCACTTATCGTACTATTCATTTATAGCACATTAATCAACAGTCATTAATTATTAACATCTAATACAAGAAGTGAGATAGAGAGCCAAGGAGCATCCTAGGATTTGACATTCTGCACTTCCTTCAAGTCCAGCAAAAAAAATTACCTTCTTTTCATAAAGTCTTTAAGTTCTGCAGCCCCATAGACCTTCACCTTCTCCCTTCTTTGAGACCAGATCCTAGACTGTGCGATTATAGATCACCTTGTACTGGACTCCTTGTACTCTTGTACGTATTTCGGTCTACTTGCCTAGGTCACATACTTTCAGAGGACAAACATAATCTTTTTAAAAAAATTCTTGGATATGCCTGTTAATCTATCCATTTTTCCTTCTCTCCCTCCCTTCCTCCATCTCTTCTGGTTTCTTTCCTTCTTTCTCCCTTGTCTTCCCCCTGCTCTCTTCCTTGACTATATCAGTGAAGCCACATTACTTTATTGAGGACTTTCCGGGTCCTGTGCTGGGTGCCCATGGATGGACATCACATGGACTCTGAGCTTACAGTAGAGCTTACGGTAGAGTGGTAGAGGTTGGAGATAAACTAACCACAAACCACAGTAAAGCAGCCATGTCAATGTTTATAGCAGCTCAGTTCACAATAGCTAGATTGTGGAACCAACCTAGTACCCTTCAACAGATGAATGGATAAGGAAACTGTGGTATATATACACAATGGAATGTTATTCAGTCACAAAGAAGAATAATATTATGGCATTTGCAGATAAATGGATGGAATTGGAGAATATCATGCTAAGTGAAATAAGCCAATCCCAAAAAACCAAAGGCTGAATGTTTTCGCTGGTAAGTGGATGATGCTACATAATGGGGGTGGGGGTTGAGAGAAGAATAGAGGAACTTTACATAGAGGAAAATGAGGGGAGTATGAAAAATGATGGAATGAGACAGACATCATTACCCTAGGTACATGTATGATTACACAAATGATGTGAATGTACATTGTGCACAACCATAGAAATGAAATGATATATCCCATTTGTGTACAATGAATCAAAATGCAGGCTGTAAGAATAAAAAAGTAATTAAAAAACAAGTATTTCTTGAATAATGTTCTACCGTATAGAACATTGTGAGCACTATAGAAAACCATAGTTGAAGTTCTCTTTTTTGGACTTTGTGAGTAAGATGAAGTTTGTGGAAGGGCAAGACCTTAGCAAGGAGGCTTTGATGAATGACTGGAAATGAAGAATTCACCCTCACCACTTGCTATAGGGGGAGTCGGCCATGTAGGCAAAGGAAGGCTGGACTCTGCTATTACTGCCGCGGGATTTCCATATGCTACAGAACGTTAGTCTAGAGGATTGTACTTCAGTTAAGAGTTTCTCCAAGGCATCTCTGGCACTGACCTGTTTATCACAGCTTTCCAGATCAAACCTTCTAGAATTAAGCTCTTTCTCGCATTGCTCATTGATGTTTCTTACAAGCTCCTGGTCTTTCATAATCAAGTTTGGAATGACATTGTGGCACCAGTGAAAGTCTTTGCATACATTTAATGACATTAAGATGCATTGACCAGAAACGATGATATGCAAGTCACATCTTAAGTAAAACTCAAATGTTTGGCAAAACTCGTATTTTCCACTTCTCTCTGAAAAAATCTGTATCAAAGTTCCGTGGATTCAAGATAATGGAGAGAGTCATGTGATTATGTGTTGAACATTAATGATTATTATAACTAGAAAATAATTAGGGAATGAAACAGTATCAAAGGTAAACAGAGAATAGAGGAGGAAACAGCAATTGATACTTTCTGGATAATATCCTGAGGCATATAATTTTCAACACAAAATACTTCTACAGCCATGAATGGAAAAAGAGTGGACACTGTACTGTTGTCCATGATTTATGAAGCGATTTCTTTGTCCTGTTGGTGATATCAGTAGTCAACATTTATGGGCTATCTGTGTGTCGACTCACCCATGTTATAGCATCTAGTCGATTATTGAGACAATTCCACATTAGGGAGAGGTTGGTTGAAAAATGAGGACAAGTGACGAACATGAGCAATTCCTCAGAATTTGGCTGTGAGTGAAAGAAGAGAAAAGAGAAGAGAAGATGAAATCATGTAAGAGTTCTGCTTCTCACCTCTGCAAACACAGGCGCAGATTGTTCGCAGGACCCAACCAGTATCCAGTGAAGTCAGTACAGGATTTAATGTGGGCTTATTGGCTCCTAGGGCAGTACCATTCCAAGTCAGGAAAATGTGGACCGGGAGGCCCCTTGTTGGACTTCTGAGAGAAGGCTGTAGAGAAGGGTGAGGTCATTCCTGGAGCCCTGGATCAGTAGGGTGAGAAAAAGTCATCTTCCTCATTTTTATCTTATCCAGCACCCAGAAGAGCGCTTGAATCTCAGCAACCCTCAGTTAATACACACAAGAAAAAAACGTTCACAGGGCGTTTACTGTGTGTCAGACGCCAAAGCTTTGTAAGTACACCATCTTGGTTTATCTTTACAACAATACTACAAAGGGGGTAATATGTTCATTTTAAAGGTGAAGAAATCCAAGCCCAGGGAAGTGCAGGAACCGCCTGCACATCATATCAGCACTGAAACAGAACCTCATCTTTACTCCAAACCCCAGGTCATCACCCGACCACCTCTTACCGTACCTTGCTAAGGGACGGAGGGCTCAAGGTCCTCAGTTACCTGCTTCCATCCATCTCCTGACCAGGAAGCAGAGAAGATGCCCGTCCAGTCACTGTCCCCCAAGTCCTGTATCAGGGCAGAGTCTCGTCTAGTCTCACACAACCTCAGGACTCCCGGAGAGTAGGCAATTTTGCTTTGCCCAGATCTGCAGTTACTGAAGTCTGCTTCATTGTCACAAACGGGTTAAAAAAATCCATTTTCTCAGACTCTAGTACATCAGATGTGAAGTGAATGCTACAAATCTGCTTAATGGGTCTTGAACGTGAACAGTGTATTGGCATATTTAAGACAAATTGCAATTGTCAGAAATTCCTTTGTGGTTTCCTCTCTAGCCTGTGAGTGGAGGTAAGTTAACTCTGTTTTTCTGGCACTTTTAATCTTTACTATGTAATTTTTTTTTTCTTTTGGTTTGAAACCATGAAGGATAAATTATCTGCTGAATGCTCCTGGCAGATGGAGGAAACATCCCAAAGGTGTCAAAATAAAATCCCGTATCAACATATAGCTAGCATGATCATGCAATTTTCAAGGATAAAGAATACTGCACCTAAAAAAAAAAAAAAAAAAAAAAACAGAGACCCAGAAAGCTTTCCAAGGAGACAGCTTTCTTTGATTTGAGATCCATCAGTTATTGACACACAAAGGGCATTTCTGGTGTTAGGAGATGGAGAATACAAGAGGAATATTTTAAAGAATCCACTCAGAAGTAGAAGATTAAAAAGCAAAGTTTAGGTGGAGCAAGCAAATTATATTTCAGGCTTGGCCAGACTTGAATGTATAATGTGTGTTCACGCATGTCTGTTGCCTTGAAATGTGCCTGTGTGCTGGTCCATGAGCTACCTTGTTACAGGCACCAGCTGACTTAGGAGTGAGAGTGCTTCTGAGTATTTAGGATATTTTGTAACCAAGCTGGTTTGGCAAGGGCAGTACCTCAGCACCTGCTGTGAGCAACGCTGCCCCAGAAGCTTCACCTTCCATCTGACGCTCTCCCGCTGAGTTATTCTACCGTCCACTTCCCGGTGAACTTCGGCATTCAAGATGAAAGGGGTGTGAGGCCACTTTTTGTAGTCTGAACCCTGGGGTGAAGAGGAGTTATTCTTCTAGACGTTTTGGCAGAGGCATTGTTTTGAAAGGCAAGAGGCCAGAAAAGGCCTGAAAAATCATGGCCATTGTTTCTGACAGCAGCCGGGGTGTTGATCAGATTAAGCAAGACCAGCAGGCCACGTTCTGAGTGAGCCCTGAGAATTCTTGGGAATGTGTCTGCCTTTGTGTGTGCACGTCAGCCAGCGCTGGCCCTTGGCTGTTGTCAATCTGATGGATAGCTGGAGCCAAAGCTTTAGGTGCAACAACAGCTGGAGGCGGGGAAGGTGGCACTTTTGAGAGAATTCTGGTTTAATCCAGGGCTGTTTTCCTTGAAAGGGGTTCACAGAGGTTTTTATAGAATAAATGGGGCACATTTTTTCCTTCGGAGTCAATTTTACTAGAGAATTTGGGGTGAAAACCTTCCTTGAAACGAAAAGGATCAACACGTGTCTTATGAATTAGAAGGCAAAAACTGTGTGAATTTTAAATATACTTCCAGGTATCTTAAATAATAAACTTGAAGTTGAGAGATTCATGCTGCCTCTGCCACCCCCATCCCAGTGAATAGGTAAAAGCTGTAGTGTGCATTTACCAGCCCTGCATTGGACATTTTTAAGTGATTAGGTATAATCCATCACGAACCCAGAAGGAATTAAGGACGTTTTGTTGATTAAACCAGAAGCTTTAAACTGAAACTCAAAGTTGAAAATTGTCAGTCCACAGGCTGAATCTGACACACAAGCCAAATTTAATCAACAACACATTCAGTGTGGTCTATGCAGTGTTAATTTTTAAAAGTTAGTTGCTAGTGTTTATAAATCAAATTCCTCCTAATAATCTAGTTTCTCTTAAAAAAATATGGTGGTGAAGAGTTGGCAGCCGGAAGCCCTGGGTCCTGCGTGGCAATTCTTAGCTAGAGTCGAGCAGTGTCACTCGGTGCGCATGGTGTGTCCAGCTCACCCCAGCGTCCAGCCAGCCTGCTTCCCTCACCAGCTTACCTGCCTGGACTCTGCAGACACTTCTGTGACCCCGCCCTCCGCTGAGATACCTCCAGAGTTCTCCCCCACAGTCTCATCTCTGTAGCGTTGCTCTCTCTCTCAGTTTGGCCACATGGCTTCCTGATGGCCTGGCTCTCTTGGTGATCTAAGAGAGAGATCCAGATTTCTTTGTATTCCAAGGTCTCGCCCTCAAGTCCTGATCAGTACACAGACGAGCTGCTTGCTCCTGACTGTGAAGAGTGAACCTGGATATTCGCTACCTTGGTATCAAAGACCTGCTCCCCTTTCGTCCACTGTTCGACTAGGCGAAGATGATCCTTCAAATATTATTCATTTAAAAACTTATGACAGAGCCAGGCAGCACTTTTGGTGTTGGGGAGCACGTGCTTGACGTCTGTGGTGTTGGAGAAAGACGCTCCGGCGTGGGACTGAGTTGGTGATGCTTGGCTTCCGTCTCTGATAGGGCTCTTGCCTCCTGTGCCTTGTCTATCTCACAAGCTTTCTGAGAAGCTCAAATGTAATAATGTAAATGAAGCAGCTTAGATCATAAGAATATCACAAATTTAAGATAGCATGTTCCTATGAAATTCTAAATTGTTGGGCTATGTCCAGCTGATTGTCTGCATTGTGAACAATATAATCCCCATTACATTTATGTGCTTAGCTGTTGCAGTTTCTGGATGGTGATGTAGTTTCCCTTTTTAAAGATTGAACATTCCATTGCCACAAAATATACCTGTATTGGCCAAGTTGAGCCTTAAAATGATAAAAGAATATCTTGCTATCCCTTGTTCAATGAATACCAGAGTCATCTACTACCAGATCCACTAAGAAATAAAGGTTGTATAAAAATGTGTTTGATTTTTATAGGCTCGGAGGTCACTGGGATCCAGCTTTGTATTCATTAGTTGCTAACACCATTTTCCTTTCATGCATTATGGATTTGTGAGGGTCTTTTTCTTTTCAGGCAGTCGGGAATACGAATTTGTTTTTTATTGATCTGCTTATGATAGTTGGTATAACAGCATCTTTTAGCAGACATGCTGCTAGTCATATCTCATTTTACCTTTTGTAAAAATTAGTGTTTCTTGTTGGTGGCAAAAGAAAAAAATCAGTGTTTCTCCTTGAACAATTCTGAACAAGTCATTTGATGTTTTCTGGCTTAGCTCTTAAATCTTGTGTGGTGTGACTTACAAAAAAGAGAGAGAGAGACATTACAGATTCTATCATCAATCTCATTCTTCAGAGCTTTCAAAAGAAAACTTCCAAAGGCACCAGGTTTTCTGTAGCTGTGGAGGTTTCTGGTATTTACATTCGTGGAGATGGGTTGGACAATAATCCTTTTTAACCAGAAAGCAGAGCACCTTTAGTTCTGTTACTTGTGGTGTCCTATGGTCAGGATGTTTTTAGCCATTGTAGAGTTTTAAACGTAGAGTTTAGAATCATGGGTAAAAATTAGTTGCTGGTATTCATAAATCAAATTCCTCCTAATAATCTAGTTTCTCTTAAAAAAATGGTGGTGAAGAGTTGGCAGCAGGAAGCCCTGGGTCTTGCATGGCAATACTTAGCTAGGGAAATAGGTATGGAATTCCATACCTATTTCATTGAGGAACCAAGAAAGTGTTAGAATTTGTTTTTTATGTAGATTTAGCTCACCTAGTACTTTACGTGGTAGGTGATATAGAATTAACCTAGACTCTGTTATATTTAGAAGCACCTTACTAATGATACACATCATACACATACATGCACATACACATACACACACCAACTCTCAGTAGGTTATGAGGTCCTGTGTTTCTTGAAATGTGTTCTGTAGACCATTGGTTCTGTGGATGCTTTCTCAAAGGAGGTCCTGGGTTGAAAGGAGCATTAACCTGACTTGGAGTCAGCTCCCATCTTGGTCTCTTTTTGAATCTAGTTCTCTATTCTCCTCTGATATTTGGTACCAAGAAATTAGTAGATAACAGGATCAAGAAGACAAGTGCCATTATCTCCCTAACTGTAGATAATACAGTGCTAACAGCCTTTTAACCTCACTTTTCAAGACTTACTGACAGTTATTAAGAGCACAGGCTAGTCACCCTTAACTATGCCTAGGGCAGCCACATAATCTATTGTCTAAACCAACACTTTAGAGAATGAAAGAGGGGTGCTTTTGATCATTATCCTTGACAAAAGGCATAACTGGGACTGTGTTGGGTAAACTGGAGCATAGAGTCAACCTAAGTCTAATGAGCCTGTCTCACCCTCAAAGCCCAGCTTAGCTTACATCATAACTTTCCCATAATGCCTTTCTGATTTCCCCAATTGGGAGCCATTTTTCACTACAATGAATCCCTCTTTTATTAAATGTATCATGTTCTACTTTGTCTTAATAGTTACCTAAGTACATCCTGTATGTCCCCTATTAAGGCTCCAAGTTTAGATTCATGATCTATATTTACATCCTCTTTCTGTCTGTCTCCAACACCCATGCATATAACCCATCAAATAAATAAATAAGTACAAATAAATATTGTTGCATGAGTGAATGGATGAATAAATATGTCAGCACCAAAAGTCTGATAGCTTTCTCAACTGCTACTCTTAACAAATGGTCTACCCTCAGAGCTATTTCACCACCACATATCCTTCATAAACCTTAAGTACTACAGGCAATTTTGACTCTCTTTCTTATTTATTTTCAACATCAGGTCTGTTCAGGTGTCTTTTGGATTTGTGTCTTCTTCATTCCCACTGTCAAAATCCAGGTCCGAGGCTTTACTCTGTTTTTCTTGGATGTACACTAGCTTCATAGCTCTTTACCTTGTTGTGAATTTAATTCTCTTTGTGAATGTATACCTGCCCAATCTACCTGTAATGGAATTTTAATGTTTCTCCCCTAATTTAGAGCCTAGAAGCCTTTCCAATAGCTCATGTGCTAAAATTAGAACTCCTTTAATTGGCATTGAAGGCCACTTTATTAATGGAGTATAATGTATAGATTCAACATTGTCTTTTGAATTTTTTCTTCTTATCTAAAATTAATCCTCCTCATCCAATTCTTTTATGTGAAAAACCAAGTTCTTAAGGGCAGAGATATAGCTCAGGGGCGGAGCCTAGCTACTTGCCTGGCAAGTTCTAGGCTCTGAGTTTAATCCTCAGTACTGAAAAAGAAGGGAGAAAAAAGAAGAAGAATGAAGAAGGAGGAGGAGGAGAAGAAGGAGGAAGGAAGGAAGGGAGGGAGAAGGAGAGAGGGGGAAGAGTGAGAAGGAGGAAGAGAAGAAGAAGAAGAAAAAGAAGAGGAGGAGGAGGAGGAGGAGGAAAAAGAAATAATAATGAAGTTCAAATCTGGTTGTTTCTTAATTTGCCAGCCATTTAGTCTGGTTTTTTCCATACTCTATCTACCACTGAACTGTGCATGCAGATCTGATTGTTTCTTACACATTCATACCTTTGCATGTGATAGTTATTCTGCTTAGAAAACTTCTTTTTATTAGTACTTGCATATTCTAACTCATTCTTTTAGACTTACCATAGTCATTACTATCTTTGTGATCTTTCTTCTTTATTCCTTCCTGACCTCAACCACTCTTAAGAACTTGCTCTCTGTATTTTCTGTTTGCAAAGTTCCAGTACAGTATGTATCACAGTGAATTATTGACTAGTCTGCTTCTCTTTCACATTGAGAATTTCTTGAGACCAGGGACTTATATTTTGCATTTATTGGGTCTAAGAGTGACTAGAATATAGTAAGTTCTTAATAAATATTAATTGATGGTAATATATGTGTTAGGTCTCACCTTGTTCAATCTGATTTAATTTAATCACCATAATCCACATCTGACAAAGAAATTTATAATACCTCCATTCTATATGTGAGGAAATGGAGCAGCTCAGAGTGGTAACTTTTCCAAGGAGTACAACTCTGGATGGCAGAATCAGGGCCAGAAACCAGGCTATGAATTTGCAAAGCACTGCCTATATTCATCCATATCTATTGCTAAACCTTGGCACATTCATTGGAAGAATTTGAAAGCACAGGCCCAAATCTACTTTCTGGTCACTTCTTCCATGAATATATCACTTGTGTAATTAAGTCCATCCATTTAACCTCAATGGCCTGACATATAATTTTCCTCGTCCATCTCTAGACTTGACTTGTGTTCTTTTTAAAAATAACTTTCTGCCCCACCCCCTTATACACACACTTACTAAAGATCTGGACAGTTCCTAGAACTTTAACAAAAAACTCTTGACTTTGTATTATATGTTCTCATTTTTCCCTACACGAGTCTCTGTAAGATTGGAGGCAGGCTGGACATCTGCATGGTTAACCAATTTGAAGAAAGCCTTGTCAAATTCTCTTCACTAAGGCAAAGTTAACTACTGTCAACCAAGAGAGGACGTAGCACAAAACAGACCTGATTCATTAGTAAATACTACAGCAAAAAGAAGGAAGTAACAGGGAAGTGGTGATGTTGGTGGTACTCACAGTTATCCAGAGGACACTGGAAGACCTTGCTGAGTAGGTGATATTTGCATTGAGATCTGGAGGAGATAAAAATACTTGACAGTTGTTCAGAAAACATTTGTTGGGTGAATAAAATGCTGTTTCAGTGCAGGTGGAGCTCAGAGGGAAAGGAATCTAGAATATTATTTTTGCCTATTCCCTAAGATTCAATGTCAATTTCGTAGTGCTGCAAGAAGCAGAATGGTCAAAACGTGTATGAAAAATGTTCAACATCTCTATCATTTAGAGAAATGCAAATTAAAACTACGAGATTCCTTCTCACTCCAGACAGAATGGCAATTATCAAGAATACAAGCAACGATAAATGTTGACAAGGATGTGGGGGAAAAGGTACACTCATACATTGCTGGTGGGACTGCAAATTGATGCAGCCACTCTGGAAAGCAGTATGGAGATTCCTTAGAAAATCTGGAATGGAACCACCATTTGACCCAGTTATCCCACTCCTTGATTTATACCCAAAGGACTTCAAATCAGCATACTACAGTGACACAGCCATATCAATGTTGATAGCAGCTCAGTTCACAATAGCTAAGCTATGGAACCAACCTAGGTGCCCTTCAACGGATGGATAAAGAAAATGTGGTATGTATACATGATGAAATATTACTCAGCCATTAAGAAGAATGAAATTATGGCATTTGCTGGTAAATGGATGGAACTGGAGACTATCACGTGAAGTGAAATAAGCCATTTCCAAAAAACCAAAGGTCAAATGTGCTCTCTGATATGTGGATGCTGACACACAATAAGGTGGGAGGGGAGACTAGAAGTTCATTGGATTAGACAAAGAGGTATGGAGGGAGGAGATGGGAACGGGAAAGACAGTGGAATGAATTGCACATCACTTTCCTCTGTTCATATATGAATTCACACCAGTGGAACACCACGTCATGTACAACCACAGGAATGGGATCCTAATTAGAATAAGTTATACTCCATGTGTGTGTGATATGTCAGAATACACTCTACTGTCATGTATCTCTAAAAAGAACGAATAAATTTTTAAAAAATGAAACAAACAAAACGACTCAGAAAAGCAGACTGATCCTACCTGAGGGTGGGGTGTGGAAGGAAGAGGTGAGAAGGGATGGTCTGGCGCAGGCTTAGGGGGGAAGCAATGGGAGACGCTCAGCTCCTCTGATTCAGAGGCTGCCTAGGGGCTGCCTAGGGGCCGTCTTCTCAGTGACAGCCAAGCTGTACCTTGCTGACGGATCCATCCCGTCCAGTCCTCCTTCTCCTCCCTCGGACCTTACCTGCTTAGGAAGCTTTGTTTTACACCTTCTTAGGATCACATAGGCATGTGCATTTTTTCAAGTCAAGCTCCTGATCATTAATTCCCCTTTAGAAACTTTTTCAGGCTGTTAACAAAAATGAATTATTAGTAATTGCTAGTAACGGCTGATTTGTCTGGGATTATCACTGAAGTATAAAATGCAATTTAGAATCCCATCATGATTATTATTCCATTTCATTCACTAAATATGGTGACCTTCTAATTTAGAAATTTAAGATACTTATTAGATGAATGTTAAAATGGTGCTGGTATAATTGTAATTATCTTTTCTAGTTTCCTTTCTGTTTGACATTTGTTTTGTTGGATTTGGGGGAGGTAACTGCCAGTTCCCCCACTACCTTGTATGAAGCTGGACATTAGAGAGTTGTAAAACTAAAACAATGTCATTCTAATGACTGTTTTACTTTTGAGGAAAATATAGTATTTTCCTCAAAATATTTTATTAATGTTAACAGATAATGGTTTATTTTTTATTCTTTTTAGTTATACATGAAAGTATAGTATATTTGGCACATTACACATACACGGGGTGTAACTTATTCTAATTAGGATCCCATTCTTGTGGTTGTACAAGATGTGGAGTTACCTTGGTCATATATTCAAACACAAGACTAGGGAAGTGATGTCTGATGCATTCTACTGTCTTTCCTATTCCCCTCCCCCTCCTTTTCCTTTGTTCCCCTTTGTATAATCCAATGGACTTTTATTCTTCCTCTCCCCGCCCTTCCTTATTGTGTGTTAGCATCCACCTATCAGAGAGAACATTTGGCCTGTTTTTCTGGGATTGGCTTATTTCACTTAGCATGGTAGTCTCCAGTTCTATCCATTTACCTGCCATAATTTCATTCTTCTTTATGGCTGATTAATAGTCCAGATAATGGTTTATTATTATTTTTAAATGAATTAAATATTTTAAATTTTCTCAAATTTCATTTCTAGTACAGTAAGTATCAGTAGGTGTAACTCTGAGCCAACTATCTTTAGTGACCTCAATTTTTAGGAGTCCTCAGACCAAAAAGTTTGAGAATTGCAGATTAGGGATGGAGCATGTGGGCATTAAATCAGACCAACTGCTTGTTCCTGAACATCAGGGGACATAATTGAGAGGTGTACCTGTGCAATGCCACATACTTCACCTGTGAAGCAGGAATGGCCATCTTTCCTCCCTCCTAGGGCTGTTTTGAGATGTGACTGATTGAAGGCACAGGAAAGCAGAGCATGGTGCCTCTTGAGCTTTCAGTGAATCGTCTCTGTTATAATTTGCCCAGCTCCGCATCTGTGAGATCAGAAAGCTGAGGTTATCAGATGAAGCACCTTGCCTGAGGTCACACAGAGGGTCTGTGTTGGAAGTTGACTTCTAATTCTCACTACCCGACTCTGGTTTCCCAGTACCTTCATCAGCCATTTGCTCCAAAGATACTCAGAGTAGCAGAATCATCACCTTGTGATTTCCCTCTGCAAATTCAGGGGGGAAAATGATGTTCTTTTCTATTTGATGTTTTGGGAAGTTAAATTAATCATGATATTCCTTGCTCATATAGTTATGTGACCCTTATAATTCTCTACTCACTTTCAACCTGATTGTCTTTAGCTCTATACAAAAAACAGAGAAGGTGATTTTGTCTGCATTTAATAGATGAGGAATTCTGGGACTCGGGGAAGGTTAAATGACTTGCCTAACCTTTCATGACAGATCAGGTGCTAGACGCCAGGGCTGCTAACTCCCTTGTGTTGTATTATGCACCTGCTCAGCATTGTAAATATTATCTAATCTAACCTCTTAATTTCACAGGGGAAAATGGGTTCTAGAGAGGTGAATTGACTTTCCAAGGGCACAAAGGACCTGAATGAGGTGGAGAAGAAGCTTAAATAGTAAGTGTGGTTTTGGGATTCCTTTTGTATACTCCAGTTTAATGAAGATAATTGTATTTTCTTTGATTCTGGGTTGTATACACACAGCAGAGCTATTGTTTCAGTGTTTTAAATATCACAATGTCAGTGATGTACATTTTGCCTAATCAGCAAGGTTGTTTAATGACCCTTGTTCCTGTGTTCTCGGTGTTTAAAACCTCAGCCTCATTGAGTTGTGGATCTTATTGGAGGCACTTGGCATTAACTTGCACCAGGAGATACACTGATTGCTTCTCAGAACTGAGCTTTACCTCAGATGCTTGCAAGTTTCAATTTTATGTACTTTTCATGTTAGAACTGGTAGTCTATATATTTGGAGAGAAAATGGAGGAAAGGGATGATTGGTATCAATATTAAATTGTTGGAGCATTGTCTTTTTTTATATGACAGATAATACAATTTAGTATCTGAAACTAATATTTCTGTCCCCTTTTGGCTTTATATTAAAACAATTGCATGCATCACATTTGTAGTGCTTTATTAAAAACAAATTAATAGGACAAATTAGAACAAAAAACCCAAAGTCTCTTCAGCATTATTTTTTTCCATGTGTTGCTGTATGACTTCAGTCCTGTCTGGGATGGTCTAAGAGAAGGGCAAAGAGCACCAGGAGGATTCAGTGACTGGGAGAATGAACTCTGGTTCACTTACGGTTCTGGAGACTTCAAGAACGTGACGGAAGAGACTGCTCATACCTTAACAAGACTCATGAGTGTCTCTTTCAGGCTAACAATTTGATGCTTCTTTAACAGATGTGCTTAAGTATGTGTTCATTTAGAGTGTGAGCTGTGTGTGGGGTAAGGATGAAGAAGGACCAACACTAGTGGCAATCCTCAACTTAACCTTTGTTGTCTAAGTGTTATCCCCCAAATTTATATTGTCCACTCAGCAAAATCACTCTTTAAACTCCTTATATCTACCCTCCATAGAAAGCAGACATTTCAGATATGTCTTTGTGGGACTCACAGAGCACTCAGAGTAGTTTATTAGATAATTCTTTTTAGTCACATACCTTGTTTCCTACCTGGACTCCTGTGAAACCCATGTTCTTAGTCTTATCACATTTTTAATAATAACTCGGTGCCCCAAAACTGTGTTTCTTCTCCCCTATATGATGAGGCCCTTATTACTTGAGTGGTCAGCTTATCCCTAATCTACTTCTGAGTATTTGTTAGAGAATTAATCTTTTGTCTCCTATATTAATATACAGAGAATGGATAGGCAATGTCTATTTCTTGAATGAACGAATTAAGACAGATAATGTACAATTGTCTTTTCACTGACTGATGGACACTGGAAGATTTAAGAATTTTTTTGAAACATGGCCTGTTTATATTGAAAATGGGGAAAATTAGGATTGACATTTCTGGAGAATAAAGGCTCTCTCCTCATAGAGGTTAGCTGTGTTTTTCTAATCTTTAGGGATTATAACCATATGCTTTTGCAAGGTACTAAGAACTTTAACAAGAGTTACTTATTAAGCTCTAATGTAACCTTGTAAAGTTTTAATAAGAGCAAGGTGATCATGTTCCCAACATGCAGAACCATATTGCTAATTAAACTTGACAGCAGTTCCCTGGATCACACATTGTGTAAGTGCCAAAGTCAGGAAGAAATTTACATGTTCATTTTCTCAATCGACTTCATCCCTTGCCTTGGTTTTGAAAAACCTTTTGTTTTTATGAGTCATATAATTCAGCATATATTATTCTAGGGATCTCTGTCTGGGAGAGTTTCATTACATGCAACTTCTCATGTACATTCTCCATAGTAGAGGTGAGTTATTTCCTCTATGAAGACATCATTCCATTAGCTTCTAAGTGAAGGGACACTTACAGGCAGGTTGGAGCCATAAGCTGGTACTTGTTAGCTGACATTTCTCTCTTTGGTAAATAATGTTTCTTGCAATACTTCCTCCTGTGTACCTTCCTCCATAGTCTGTCTGTTGAGTCAGATGATTTAAAAAGATCCTTGACTTTTATGCTCTTGCATTTTCTTGGACTTTACTGGCAGAATAAGTAAGAATAAGAAGCAGGGAGTTGTGAATTTGTCCAGGTTTATGGAAGAGGTGTTTTCTTACTGCAGTGACTTCCAAAATATATAGAGTGGGGTTAAAATTTACTACTCCTCCTCCAATTTAAATTCATTTAAAAAGTGCCATTTTAATTCTGCCAACTTCCATTCAGAAATTCAAGACCCTGCAGTTGCCCCATCACTTTTCTGCAGGCTCTGGGATTGGATCTTTTGTACCTGAGTTTATACTTCTAGAGTGTCCTAGGCATTTCCAAGACAAAAAAAAAAAAAAAAAAAAAAAAAAAAAAAAAAAAAAATCTCGATAGTTGTATTTACAGGTGATGATTAGCTCTCCTTAATGTGGAATAATTGATTAAAATCCTGAGAACACATTAGACTCTTTGACAGAGCTATTTTGCTGGTGAGGAACACATAGTAAAGTAAATGTAAGCTATAAGAGAGTCCTCCAGTTAACAGTGGGAGAAAGATCTGTTCCAGAAGATTGACAAATCTTAACTTAGAAATACAGAAAACTTGAGAAACAAGGAAATACAATGCCTCCAAAAGTATATAACCCTGCACTGATTGAATCCTCAGATATTGAAGTGGACAAAATGCCAATGAATTAGAAAAGTTGATGGTTGAAATGAACAAGGAACTATAAGATCTAATGAACTAAGAGAGATAATACAGGAGGTGAAAGATAATTTCAATAAATGATAGAGATCCTGAAAAAGAACCAAACAGATATTCTAGAACTAAATAAACAATAAGTCAAATTAAAAATTTAGTGGAAAGTATCTCTAATAGATTAGAACATGCCAAAGACAAATTTTCAGGTCTTGAAGACAAGATATACAATCTTAAAAACTTAGCAATAAAGTAAAGATGATAAGAGACCATGATCAAAATATTCAAGAAATCTGGGACAACATGAAGAGCCCAAAAATAATGATCATTGATGTTGAAGAAGATAATAAGATTAAAAACTAAAAACATGCATATCCTTTTCAGTGAAATAAAATCAGAAAAACTTCCAAGTCTTGGAATTGAGATGCATATTTAAATTCAGAAAGTATTCAGAACTCCAAGTAGACAAGATCAAAAAAGATAATCTCCAAGACACATTATAATTAAATGACTAATATACCAAACAAGGAGAGTATTTGAACAGGTTTAAGAGGAAAACAACAGGTCACATTTAAAGGTAAGCCAATATGAATCACCATTGATCTCTCATACCAGACTTTTCAAAAACCAGAAAATCTTGGAATAATGTATACCAAGCTCTGAAAGATAATGTTTATACCAACCAAGAGTGCTTTATCCAGACAAGCAATCCTTCAGAATTGAAGATAAAATAGAAACCTTCCCAAATAAGCATAAGCTCAAATAATTCATGACCACTAAACCAGCACTACAGCAAATATTTAAAGAAATATTTTCTGCAGAGGTAATGTAAATCAAACTTCAAAGCCAGCAAATGACTGAATCTCACTAGAAGTGTAGCTTAGAAAGGAGAGCCAAATCTGAATGAAACATTAGAAATCAGAATGACAGGAAATCATCATCATCATCTCTCTCTACTGAATATAAATGGTCAAACTTGAAACTGGCAGAATGGATTAAAAAACAGGACCCAACAATATATTGTTCACAAGAGACTCACATGAGAGGAAAACATATTCATAGACTGAAAGGTTGGAAAAAATATACCATAAAATGGAGACTGAAAACAAGCAGGAGTAGCTACTCTCAGATCTGAAAAAGCAGTCTTCAAGTCAAAATCAATCAGAAGAGACAAGGAAAGTCACTTCATACTGATAAAAGGGTCTATCCAACAAGAAGATGTAATGATTACAAACATTTATGCCCCAAATATTGTTGCACCTCATTACATAAAACCAACACTACTTGATATACCCAGATGAACTCTAATAAAATAATGTAGGTGATTTCAGTACACCCCTCTCACTAATAGATAGGTCATGCAGATATAAACTAAGTAAAGACTCTTCAGATCTGAAAAATACTGTTAATAAAATGGACCTAACAGATATCTATAGAATATTTCATCCATTGACAACTGAATTAGTTTCTTAGCAGTATGTGGAACCCTCTCCAAAATAGACCATGGTTTAGGAAATACAAAATATTGAAATAATTTCTTGCATTTTATCAGGCCATAATGGAATGAAATTATAAATCAATAACAAGATAAAAAACAGGAACCATTTAAACATAAGGAGCTTGAATGATACACTTTTTTAGGGGGCAGTACTAGGAATTGAAGGTAGGAGTGCCTTACAACTAAGCTGTATTCCAGCTCTGATTTTTATTTTGGGAACAGAGTCTCAGTAAGTTGCTTAGGCTAAGATGCTGAGGCTGGTTTTGAACTTGTGATCATCCTGCCTTAGCCTCACAAGTTGCTGAGATTACAGTTGTGTGCCACCATGCTGAATAATGTACTTTTAACTGAGGGATAATCCAAGAAGAAATCAGGGAAGAAATAAAAAAAAAATTAGAAACAAATAAGAACAGAGATACAACGTCATTATCTCTGGGACACTGTGAAAGCAATTCTAAGAGAAAAGTTTATAGCATTGATGAGCTTTTATTGAAAAAAGAATATCTCAGGTCAACAACCTAATGTTATATCTCAAGGCCCTAGGGAAAGCAAGAACAAAACAATTCCAAAAGGAAATAATTAAAATTAGAGCCAGAAAATAATTAAAGAAGTCAGAAAATAATTAAGATTAGAGACAAAATTAATGAAATGGAGAATAAAAAGAATACAAAGGATCAATGCAAGAAAGAATTGGTTCTTTGAAAAGATAAATAAGATTGATAAACTCTTAGACAACCAAATCAAAAGAAAAAAAGAAGTCCCAAATCAACATAATTAGAGATTAAAAAAAAAAAAAAATGAGATAACACCACAGACATTGCTGGAATCCAGAGGCCTTTAGGAAGACTTTTTTTGAAAACTTATATTCCAGTAAGTTGGAAAATCTAGAGGATATTGACAAATTTCTAGACACATATGACTTGCCCAAATTGAACCAACAGGGTGTAGAAAACCCAACCAGATCAATATCAAGCAATGAGATTGAAGTGACAATTAAAAACCTTCCAATGAAGGAAAAAAAGCCCAGGACCATATGGATTCTCAGCTGACTTTTACTAGACCTTTAAAGAAGAGCTGATGTCAATTTTCCTGTAATCATTCCAAGAAGTAGAAAGGGAGTTAACATTTCCAAATTCATTCTCTAAAGCCAGTGTAACCCTGATACCCAAACTAGACAAAGACATGTCAAGGAAAGAAAACTACACACCAATATCCCTGATGAACATAGATGCAAAAATCCTTAATAAAATAATAGCAATCTGCATTCAAAAATGAATTAAGAAGAATGTATACCATAATCAAGTTTATTTTATCCATGCAAAATCAATTGAACATATTTAAGTCAATAAATGTAATTCATCACATAAGTAGAATTAAGGACAAAAATCACACGATCATTTCAAGAGATGCAGAAAATTACCTTAAATGAAATCCAGCACTCATTCATGTTAAAAACACTGGAGAAATTAGGAATTAGTTTCTACTAACTAGAAACTAGAAACTTACATCAACATCATAAAGTCTATATATGACAAACCCTGAAGCTAACATCATACTGACTAGAGAAAATTGAAAACATTTCCTCTAAAATTGGGAACAAGACAAGGATGTCCACTCTTACCACTCCTATTCAACATAGTTCTTGAAAGTCTAGCCAGAGCAATTAGTTAATAAAAGGAAATTAAAGGGATACGAACAGGGAAAGAAGAAGTCAAACTATCTCTATTTGCTAATGACATAATTCTACTTAGAAGACCCCAAAAACTCCCAACAGAAGACTTCTAGAACTGATAAATAAATTCAGCAGAGTAGCAGAATACAAGATCAATATACAAAAATCATCAGCTTTCCTATACTCCAATAATGAATCTGCTTAGAAGGAAATCAAGAAAACAATTCCATTCTTGATGGCCTCAAAAATAAAGTAAAACAAAACAATATACTTGGAAATGAATCCAACCAAGGAGGTAAAAGATGTTGATAGTGGAAATTACAGAACATTGAAGAAAGAGAATAAAGAAGACGTTAGAAGATGGAAAGATCTCCCATGCTCTTTTTTTTTTAAATTTTAATTTATTTTAATTGTAAACAAATGGGATACATGTTGTTTCCATTTGTACATGGAGTAACAGCATACCATTTGTGTAATCATACATTTACATAGGGTAATGATGTTTGATTCATTCTGTTATTTTTTCCTTCTCCCTACCCCTCCCACCCCTCTTTTCCCTCTATACAGTCCCTCCTTCCTCCATTCTTGCCCCCCTCCCACTCCCCGTTATGTGTCATCATCCGCTTATCAGCGAGATCATTCGTCCTTTGGTTTTTTGAGATTGGCTTATCTCACCTAGCATGATATTATCCAATTTCATCCATTTGCCTGCAAACGCCATAATTTTATTATTCCTTATAGCTGAGTAATATTCCATTGTGTATATATATACCACAGTTTCTTTATCCATTCATCAATTGAGGGACATCTAGGTTGGTTCCACAGTCTGGCTATTGTGAATTGAGCAGCTATGAACATTGATGTGGCTGTATCTCTGTAGTATGCTGATTTTAAATCCTTTGGGTATAGGCTGAGGAGTGGGATAGCTGGGTCAAATGGTGGTTCCATTCCAAGTTTTCTAAGGAATCTCCACACTGCTTTCCAGAGTGGCTGCAGTAATTTGCAACCCCACCAGCAATGTATGAGTGTACCTTTCTCCCCACATCCTCGCCAACACCTATTGTTGCTTGTATTCTTGATAATCGCCATTCTAATTGGGGTGAGATGGAATCTTAGGGAGGGTAGTTTTGATTTGCATTTCTCTTATTACTAAAGATGTCGAACATTTTTTCGTATGTGTGTTGATTGCTTGTAGATCTTCTTCTGTGAAGCATCTGTTCATATCCTTAGCCCATTTGTTGATTGGGTTATTTGTATTCTTCGTGTAGAGTATTTTGAGTTCTTTATATATTCTGGAAATTAGTGCTCTATCTGAAGTATGAGTGGCAAAGATATTCTCCCACTCTGTAGGCTCTTTCTTCGCATTGCTGATAGTTTCCTTTGCTGAGAGAAAGCTTTTTAGTTTGAATCTATCCCAGTTATTGATTCTTGTTTTTATTTCTTGTGCTATGGGAGTCCTCCCATGCTCTTTGAAAGGCAGAATTAATATTATGCAAATGACCAAGTGATATTACCAAGTGATATGCTGATTATGTGATTCCCATCAAAGTACCAATGGCATTCTTCATGGAACTGGAAAAAAACAGTTCTAAAGTTCATATGGAAAAATAAAAGATGCAGAATAGCCAAAGCAATATTGAAGAAGAAGAGTGATGCTGGTGTTATCACAATACCTGATTTTGAATTGTACTACAGAGCTATAGGGAAAAATACCAGCATGGCACTGGTGTCAAATCAGACAGGAGACCAATGGAATGGAATAGAAGACACAAAGACAAATCTGCATTGATAGTTTTCTCACCTTTGGCAAAGGTGCCCACAGAATATATTGGAAAAAAGACAGCATTTTTAATAAATGGTCTGGGAAAACTGGATGTCCATATGTAGAAGAATGAAACTAGAACCCTATCTCTCACCCTGCATAAAAAATTAACTTATAGCAGATCAAAGACCTAGGAATTAGACCAGAAATTCTGCAACTGTTAGAAAACATAGGGTCAAAGTTCAACCTACTGGCATACATACCAACTTTCTTAATAAGACACCTGAAGCTCAAGAAATAAAACCAAGAATTAATAAGTAGAATGGCTTCAAATTAAAAAGCTCTGTACAGCAATGAGAGAACATTTTTGCTAGCTAGTCTTCCAACAGGAGGTTAATACCCAAAATATACTTAGAACAAAAAAATTAGCAGCAAAAAAACAAATAACCCAATCAATAAATGGACTAGTGAACTAAAGAAACTTTTCTCAAAAGAAGAACTGTAAGTGGCTAACAAATATCTGAAAAAATGTTCAACATCCTTAGCAATCAGGTTAATGCAAATCAAAACTTCACTGACATTTTATCTCACTCCTGTTAGGACAGCAACATCAATAATACAGAGAGCAATGATTGTTGGTGAGGATATGTGGAGAAAGGTAATTCATGCTTTGTTTTTTGGGACTGCAAATTAGTGCAACCACTCTGGGAAGTAGTATGGATATTCCTCAAAAGACCAAAAAATGGAACCACCATATGACCCAGCCATACCACTCCCCAGTATTTATTAAAAAAAAACTAAAATCAGCATACTGTAGTAATATATGCATACCAATGTTTAAAACTGTAATTCATAATAGCCAAGTTCTGGATCCAGACTAGGTGTCCCTCAACAGAGGACTGGAAAAATAAAATGTGGTATATAGACACAATAGAGTTTTAACCATAAAGAAAGATGGCATTATATAATTTCCTGGTAAGTGGATGGAACTATAGAACATCATTCTGAGTTAAATAAGCCAGACTCAGAAGGTCAAGGGTTGAATGTTCTCTCTCATATGTGGAAGCTAGAGAGAAATAAGGAATTTAAAAAGGGGGAATCTCATGAAAATAGAAGGAAGAACAATGGAGGTCAGGAGGAGAGGGGGAGGAATGGGAAAGGGGAGGAAATGTAGAATAAATGTCAATGAATTATGTGCATGTATGAATATATTGCAATGAATTACACTTCTATGTATAGAGGGCACCATTTAATAAATTGATTAATAGAAAGAAGACCAATAGAGCCAGGAGGGAGGAGGGGAAGATGGTAGTTCTGGGGACTCAAAAGGAGCAAATTATGTTATATGTGTTTACGAATTATGCCAAAATGAACTCAGTGATTAGGTGTGACTATAATGCCCTATTAAAAAAGAAAAAAAGAAAAAAAGCTCCATTTCATCAATGGATCCTTTTCTTTTAAATAACATTATTTTTTATTTTTGTAAAAATGAGTCATATTTACCATAAAAAATTAAGCAAAGTATAAAGTACAAATAAAAAAGTCCCAAAACTTGTCCCAAATATGACCAGAGAAAACTCATCATCATATAGTCAATACCATACAAAGTCCCTTTCTGGAATACCTGGGTGCCAAGGACGATGTTATACTTGGGTCTGGTTATATTTATGTTTTAGCTCTCCCCCAGATTATAAATTCTTGGGGGATAGGAGGAGTGTCTCAGTATCTTTGTATAGTATCTAATAAGGCATTGACTACTTGGTAGGTTTTCAAAGAAAACTTTTTAAAATAAAGAAGTCAGTTCTACTCTAAACCCTAATTTGGGATAGAATATACTCTCCTGGGAGCAGATCGTATATGGAAGATAGTGATAGCAGAAGATTGGGGGAATCAGATGATGTGATAAGGCCTGTAGACTTTTCTTTGTCTCACAGTCACGCTGGGACAAAGTCCATGGGTGTCCTAGTGATGAGCTCAGGCCCACCGATGTGGCCTTAGAAGCTTGAATGGAACGTCTCACCATGGGCACTGAGTGATGGCAACAGAATTCAGGGTTTGATTGCTGAACTTTCACTGCCTTCGGATTCCAGTGATTTTTAGTAACGTGTTTGTTGGCAAAAGGACAGGGGGACAGGGTATTAGCTCAAATGTCATGTTTAATGGGTAGGCAGGCTGTCCATGAGGTAGCTGCCAACAAAGTTTGAATTACAATATTAATAACAAGTCAGTTTGTGATCTCTTAATCAAAATCGAAGCCTGTGAACAAAGCTGTGCCCAGCAGATGGCCCAGGATTTCTGCCTTGTCAGTCTGGCACGTTTAGCCACAGGGCACACTTTGATCCAACAGAAGGGCCTGCCACTGTCACTAGTATCTAGACCCAGGAGATACTTAGGTATTTTCTAAATAAACTTCTTAGCACTGTGCCTGGAGGAAGGGCTCTTAAATACATGGAGCCCTGCTAGGTAGTGTGCTGGTCTGCTCGTTCAACTGCTGGGCACTTGTAATAAGTGTTTGTGGAGATAGATTTCATCATCTGAAACAGACTGACCTCACTCGACCTGTGTCTCATCGCCTGAGAGACCCTCTTTTCCCCTCTTTCATTTTTTTCCCTAGTGAAATTTTACGTTTTCTCTCCAATCTCCCCAAACAAAATATAATCGCTTTCTCTTTTTTGAAACTTTATTCATTGAGGGTTCATAGAGATAATACTGTGCAATAGTGGGCAATTGAATTGATTATTTAATAGTAAATTTAACATGTTTACAATAAGCCTTTTCCACTAATCTCTGTCACTCACATTCACAGCAGCAATCCTTGTTTCTTAGAACTTTGGTTGTCAACACAGTAAATCTGTTGGAAAAATTTATTTTATCAATTTTTATTATGGAAAAATTTGTAACATTTTATTTTAAAATGATTTTTTTATTTTTGGTACTGGAAATTGAGCTCTGGGCCTTGTGCATGCTTGGCAAGTTCTAGCATCCCCAGTCTTTCTTATTTATTTATTTATTTATATGAGGGATTAAACCCAAGGATGCTTAACCACTGAGCCACATCCCCAGCCCTTTTCAATATTTTAGAGACAGGGTCTTGCTGAGGCTGTATTTGAACTTGCCATCTTCCTGCCTCAGCCTCCCTCATTGCTGGGATTACAGGTGTGTGCCATTGCACCCAGCTTATTTTTTTATTTTGAGACAGTCTTACTAAGTGGCCCAGGCTGGCATTGAACTTGTGATTCTTCTGCCTCAGTCTCCTGAATAACTGGGATTGTAGGCATGTACTACTATACCCAGCCTGAAGATGATTTCACATACTAAAAAGTAAAAGTGTTACAAAGAATCCTATATATCCTCACCAGATCTCTAAATATTAATATTTTCCTTTATTTGCTTTCACAATATCTATCTATGTGAGTTTTTTTTTTTTTTTTTATCTACTTAGTTCTTTGAAATTAAGTTGCTGGAATGATTCCTTCAGGAAAATTTTAGGAAAAAAATACCCTTCATATCTATAGTCCCTGCATTGATGGCTTTTGCTGCATGTTCAACAAATATAAATATTGCTAATGCTATTAGTGGTTAACATTCTTTAAGTGCTGTGAGCAGAGAATGTGCTTTACATACCATACCAGAGTTCTACCAGAGAGACGGAGTCAAGGAGGATGTGTGTGTGTGTGTGTGTGTGTGTGTGTAGGTGTGCACATGTGCACATGTGTGTGCGTGCGTGGATTTTCTTCCTCGAGCAACCTCGGTTCTGCTTTTATTGTCTTTCAGCTGACTGGATCAGGTCACCTGGGTTAAAGCAATGATCTTTTGTGTTTCATGATAGCCAACTGTAGATGTTGACCACTTCTATGAAATACTTCTGCAGCAACAGCTGAAAGTCTTTGGACTACTGTGTGTTTATAATATAGCCAAGGTGATGCATAAAAATAAAGATCAAATATTATCCAATTTATTACTCAGATGCCTGTGGCGGAGGTGTTATTATCTGTTTTTCGTGACTGAAGAAACTGAGGTGAAGTCATTTGGCTGGGATCAAATTAATGAGGAAGAGGCAGAAGTACAATCTGAGCCTGTGCTCTTCTGGCTCCAGAGCTCTTCTCCAAGCTACTACACTAGGGTGTTTCCCAGAGACTGAAATTACCACTTCTCAGTTCTTTTTAGCATCTAAAAGAACTCAGAAGTGAAGAACCGATAAATTCATTTAGACCTTAGTTTCAATGTACTAGGAATGGTACTGGGCATTGAAAATATGACCTGCATTCCCCTCAGGCAGTGGAGCAGTTAGGCAGATGTTTCTCCATCAAAAGAGACAGGATGAACCCTGGCTTGGGCAAAGCAGGTACTCTGAGGTTTAGAAAAAACTGAATTTTGGTTCTCGCTTTGCTCTGAGTAGTGTTCTGTCCTACCCTGCTCCTCAAATGGCAAGTAACAGCTCTCTTCTCAACTTTGATTTCTTTGTCTGCAAAATAGAAATCCGAAAAACAAAACAAAACAAACTTCAGTATCTGAGGTCTTCATTTCAAGAGGGTTGAACTGATCTCTGTAGGAAATTTGGGTCATCATAGGGCTAAATGCTTAAAGGATATTGCATCATTGAGTTCTTGAAACGACTCTTATGAGGTAGTCATTATTTTTCCCATTTTGCAGGTGAGCAGAGGTAGAGAATTTAAAAACTTGCTCATAGTCAGCAGCTAGCAAGGGAGAGTCAGGATTTAAACCCAGGTAATGTGGCTTTTGAGTACAGATTCTTAATATCTGTGTTATATTTCTCTGAACTACATACATAGGGAAGGTCTTAGTGAAATCTGAATGCATAACCCCTGATTTACAAATGCAGTGCTACAATTCCTGAGCTACAAAGTCCTGGAAATAGCTATATAACATTGTCTAATACAAATATGTAATTTATAACATGTATGCTTATTTCTGCCAAAAATACATATTACGTGTGTATGTGTATACTTCACATTAAATTTATATTCTTCTTTGCCTTACTGTTCATGATATTATTTGGGCACTTACTATAAGTAAATGCCCATCAGAAATGAATAAAAATCTGCATTTTGACCTGTGTTTTAGATTCTGCCTTGGATTTTGAAGTATAGTAAACTGGTAGATAGGACTCAGTTGAAAAAAAAAAAAAGTGAAAGTATTATCACGGGTGCAGGGGTCGAGACTGGGAGGGTGGGAGGTGAGCTTGGCCCTATGCTGAAGAAGTGGAAGGCTGCTGATGTGACTTCTGCAGGTCATAGTTCAGTAGACCCGCTGAGGCACATTGCAAATTTAAGGGTGCAATACTTTGGTGTCCAGCTGTGGCCATCATGAATAAAACCCTGAACTTTGAGAACAAAGGAAATGGAATGTGCACGTGTATTTGTGCAAGGAACACCCAGGTGGTTATTTAACACTAAAACTGTGAAAACTGGAAGGAAAGTATTACTGTTTGTAGTATCCACTGAACTAGGGGTAAAAGTTACCCTTAACTCCTGGAAATACAGAACTTCTGGGAATAAATACTCTGTGAAATCCGCTGGATTTGAATTTTTCAGGTGAGGAGACTGAAGTCCAGGGAACATGGACTTGCCCAGAGTTGCATGCAGGCGTGGCCAGAGCCAGGACTCGGCACAGTGTTCCCTGAGTGCCCCCGATTCTGAAGGAGACAACGTATGTGATTTTGGGACAATACTGTAGTTACTGCAGCTGCAGCATCTTCATCTGTATGTTCTCAGAGGTGGACCTAGATCGTAACGGCATACATGTGCCACCGTCACCTCCAGGACCCGTGCCAGGCACCATGAATTGCTCCTTGACGACAGGTAATAATACTGTGTGGAGGATGTAAGGTAAACCCGATGCTCCAGTAAGCATGCTAATTATTATTTCATTAAATTCTCACAATGATTCCATGAGGTTGATTTTATCATCCTTATTTTACAAATAAGAGTACCGATGTTAGGGAGGTTTAGTAGTTTGCTACCAGCAAACAGTGAGGCAAGATTTTGATCCTAGGAAATCTGCTGCCGGAGCCCATGTGCCCACGTGCTGAGCTCTACTGCCAGGATGGCATACGAGCCTCTGCTGTTCCCTCCTTACTCTCATCACTGAATATCGGTTATGTGCCCAGCGTCAGTGGCTCCAAATGGTCTCAAAAACACTCTCATCTTGTTGCCACGGGCACGCGCTACCCATCAATCCAGCTACAGCGGGCATGTGACATGAGCCTCTTTATTATCCCTGGATTCGATGATCTCTAAGGACCCTTCCAGCTCAACGATTCCAGTGTGGTTTCAGGACTGAAGGAAGGAATATTTACAAAACCTGGCATACAGGGCAGTTTAGCCTTCTGAGCTGGTGTCATGACTGCCATTATTTCTTGGACTGAGTTTGAACTCCTGTGGTTAGTGTGGGAAGGGATAAAATGAGTGCAAATTGCTCATCAGGGACTACAAGGTAGCTCTAGTAGAACTGCTCTTGGGTCCAAGTGACAAAGAATATCACACAGAGGAGGCCATTCTCCCGCGTGTGCAAGAACCCATCCATCCACAGCATCTTTGGAAAAACATTGCTGTGTTTGTGACAGACACCTTCTGCAGGGACTCCTTGAAGAGATTTAAAGGGTACAAACACTGGATCTCCTCTATGTAGGTTCAGCTACTGGTTCTGCTATTGATGAGCTGATAACCATGGGCTAGGTACCAGGCCCTCCTGTGTCCTGGCTTCCTCATCTGTAGAAATGGATAACCACAGTACACAGGGTTTTTCCACCCATTAAGTGTGTTAATATATAGGCAAATCATGTAAAATAGCATCTGGTACATAATAAGCACCATGTGAGTATTGATAACTTGATTGTGGCTCACATCTTTTAAAGTCTTTTTCTCTAATAGACTTAAAAGGAGCTCTATATCACCAGTCATTTCCGTAGTAAATGACACACACAACTGATGTGAGTCTAGTTACCTGATGTGTCAAGCTGACCTTTTTTATATTGTTTGTTTTGTTATATTGTTTGTTACACTGTTTGATATGTGGAGATGGGATGGTGTGTTCACAGGCAGTGGATAGTTGAGCATCTTGACCTACTCATTACCCTGGCACACACCAGCTGGTATTTTCTTTGCCTGGAATACCAGCACCCCTTCCATCTGCATGGTTTGTCCGTATATTTAACTTGTATGCCTGTTTGGATTGCTTCTTGCAGTTCTGCTTTGAGAAGGATTCCCAAGTTTTTATTTGGGTTCAGTAGGAAGCAGTGCCATATGAAATCAATAATGTCTTTTTTTTTTTCTTTTCTTTTTTTGTGGTGCTGGGGATTGAACCCAGGGCCTTGTGCATGCAAGGCAAGGACTCTACCACCTGAGCTACATCCCCTGCCCTAATGTGTTTCTTTGGTTTAGGCAAGCGGAATGCATGCAAGCTTTCCCACAGAGCTAGCCACATAATTTGTGAGGCCCAGTGCAGAATGAAAACATGAGTGTCCTTGTTCAAAAGCAGGAAAAAAATGCCATGATAGTACTAAAATATAAAGCTTTTCTCTTTCTTCCACAGTCTGTCTGTCTATCTGTCTTGAGTTTCTTCTCTTGACTTAATGTAGTGTTTTTATTTGTTATTTAATATTGTTCTAAATAAGAAAAAATTAAAACTTTAAATTATGGGCACAAAGCTTTACCATTTACCTTTTAAATGCAAATATAAGAACATTTAACTTACATGCAGAATTACCAAAGTTATTCAATTTGTTTTTCATAGCTTGTGCATAAGTAGTTATACCTACCAGAACAGCAAAAAAAAAAGTTCCAAATGAAATCTGCTGTTAAAATTTTATGTCTTAATACTTACACACTTTACTGACACTTCCTGCCTTCAGTTTTCTGATGAGCTAGGAGGGACTAAAAGGAAAAGAAACTCTGCATTGCTCTCTTTGCATTTTCTGCTTGGTTGGCATTTCAGTATGAGGGGTTAATTAAGAGAAATGATGAAAATAAGAATGGATATGATGGAGTTCTTCAATTCATGTTTCCTACAGTTTCACCTTGCTTAGAAATACTGTCTTCTTTTTGTGCTTGACACAAGTTCTGGTTCAAATAGAATTGTGCTGTCTCTGGGCTGCCCGCATGCTCAGTTGTAGTCATAACGCATTTAACTTATACTCATTCTGAGTCTGTCGAACAGTCACACATTGTGGGTCCACTGGAGTTCTGTGCTCAGGGGCAGCATGAAGGCTCTTGGGCAGCAGCAAAAATCGGAGAAGGTCACATACATTGTACGCTCCATGTATCTCTTTCGTTCAGACACATTCTCTGTTGTCCCAACAGACTGAACTTGAAAAATAGAAGTTCAAAGACAAAAGTATTAAGAATTGTGAGGTAGTGATAGCAGAACATTGAATAAGAAGAGGATCCCTCTGAGTGCAGGGCCTGTGTGATTGCACAGGTCACCTGCCTCCAGGAAGTGGCCTCCACTTGCATTTGCAGGTATGCCCTTCATCTCCCTTATCAGGCCTCAAGGCCCAGCTCCCTTTGGGCAGACTTTCTTGATTGTGACATCCAATGTTGATCACTACCTTTCTGGATTTCTATACATCTCACCTTTATTTGCCTGTTAAAAGCTATAAACTACCTTTATGATTACTTATCTCATCCTCTGGGTTCTTTCTTCTCACAAAATTATAAGCTTCTTGAGGACAGGGTCATAATAATAATTTCATTTATCATGCAAAGTTGGCCTTGCCAAAATTTCAATCTGATTGTTTCCCTTTTGGGTACTGAAGTACAGTACTGGGTAGATATTATTGTTACAATTAGAACTTGGTAGATATTTTTGTTATTCTTCAAAGTCTGTTACCCTAGACTTAGAAGTTACATTGTTGGTGCTTAATTGTTAACTGTGGGGCAGATACTTAATGTGATGTGGGGGCAGATACCTAATAATTTTAGGACTTGATTTTCCTCATATTTTATTTTAAAAATTAAGTACTATATGCCCTCTAAAATGTAGGCATTCCTGTTATATGACAAATAAAGAAGTATTAGTGATTATTATTATTTAAAAATACTATCATCATTTGTTTTGGTCCTAAGAGTTACTATTAACCCCAATTTCAAGATAGGGAGTATGCAACACTGAGAAAACACACATCATCTGTCTCCTCCAACAGTCCATAACTCACTAGTAACTTATTCCAAAGACATTGAAATGGAGGAGATGCTGGACAAATAATTCAAAAGAATGATGTTAAAAGTGATCAATAAATCCAAAGAGAATACAAATAAACAGCTGAATGAAATAAGGAAGATAATACAAGATATGGAAGAGCAAATCAGGAAAGGATAGAGATTCTGAAAAAGACCCAAACCGACATCTTGGAAATGAAGATCTCAATAAGTCATAGAACAAACTCACTTGAATGCTTTACTAAGAGACCAAGTGGAAGAAAAACATCAAGGCTTGAAGGCAAGGTTGATGAATTGTCACATTCAGAGGGTGAGAGATAAAAATAAGAATGAGCAGAGCACATGACCCACGGGACATGATTAAAAGACCAAATGTACCAATCTAGGTGTAGATGAAGAAGCAGAGGTACAGGCTCAAGAAACAGAAAACCTCTTCAGTGAAATAATATCAGAAAATTTCCCAAACACTGGGAAAGATCTGAACATCCAGGTATAGGAGATATTCAGAAAACCAACTAGATAACCAGGAGAGAAACTCTTCTCATCCTTTTATAGCTAAATTGCGAAAAGTACAGAAAAAAAAAATAGAAAGAAAGAATATTGACATCTACCAGATAGAAGTGTTAAGGCACTTATAAAGACACTTATAAAGACAAATCCATCGGGATAAAAACAGATTTCTTAGAAGACAAACTCTGAAGCTCAGGAGGGCGAGGAATGATATATTTCAGGCCCTGAAAGAAATTAATTGAGAGCTAGATTACTATATCCAACAAAGTTGTTCTTTAGGATCAAAGGAGAACTGAAGACCTTCCAAGATAAGCATAAACTGAAGTAATTCCTGGCCATTAAGTCAGCATTACAGAAGATACTTAAAGGAATCCTACACCCAGAAATAGAAGGAAGATGAACAGACACGAGAGCAGAGGTTAGAATAAATCTCACCTGAAGAGAAAACACACATCAAGTGGAAGATCTTCTCATGCCTTGAATGATGCTGTCTGATAAGATGGCTGTTAGCTACATGCAGCTATTGAGCACTTAAAATATGGCAAGTTTGAATTGAGACGTACTATACCTATAAAACACACAATGGACTTCAAAGATTTAGCATGAAATTAGCATGAAATTCCCATGAAAATTTTTATATTGATTACATTATATGTTACTTAGCAACAGGAATAAGTTCTGAGAAATGTGTTGTTGGGCAGTTTTGTTGTTGTGTGTGTGATCATCGTAGAGCATACTTACACAAACTAAGCTGTGATGTTCCCAGGTGACATGATCTTGCAGGATCATCATTGTATAGGTGGTCCATTGTTGATCAAACTGTCACTATGGCTTTCCCATTTTGGTTGGTAGAGTCAGCTCCTCACCTGTGGGACCCCAAAACTGAGAGCCTATTTGTACCCTGGAGGTTCTGTGGCTTTTATCATGTTACAAAGTGAATATCTTGAATTATACCTAAGTGTTATGGATACAGTGATTTCCATGAAAAAAAAAAAAAAAAGAGAAAGCAGGAAAGCTTAGAGGCTCACGAGCATTGAAAGAGGCAAAAACACCTAAATGAAAGAAAGAGAGGAAAGAAAGTATGGAAGAGGGTAGTTACTGAAGTCTGACTTGTTGGAGAAAGCTGTATGAGAAAAAAGAAAATTCATTAGACTAATGGGCTTATATCTCAAGAAGGCCCATATCACACACCCTGAACTGAAAGCTACCTTTTGCCTGCTAATTCTTGGTGTAAAAAAGATTGCCTTTTACACCAAAGTATATACAACTTTTGGTGTTATTGCCAAAGGTCTATCACTGAGGTGAATATGAACAAGTTGTGCCTTGGGACACAAGGAAGCAGATCATTTATGGGAAATGTGCCCAGATTACTAATGATCCTGAAAATGATAAATGTATAAATGCAGATTTGATAGCAGTTTCAGAAAAGTAACCTCTTACAATTATTGAAGATTACAGTCAGTCAGGAAAACTTCCCTTCCTTTTAATATTTCTAAGTGCTTTCGTACATCTTTACATACCTGTAATCACCAAGAACTTATTTTATCAAGTTGTAAAAAACATTAAAATAATGGTCCAGCTTTACATAACAAACAAAATACCACTATATAGCACAACACTGTATTTTGAATGTATTCAGTTCCAGTATATTATTAAAATTAACCTCATCTTTTTCTTTTTGCTTTTTAAAGTGTGGACACTAGAAAATTTGAAATTACTAATATAGATCACATTATACTCCCATTAGACATGTCTGCACTGGAGACTGATTGTGGGGGCTGGTGATTAGGGGCGAAGCCATCTTTAAGAACACATTCCACTGAGTGAGCTAATAAAGCTGTTTGAATCCCTTGCTTATCATAATCTTTAAGATTTAATTTTCACAACCACAGGAGGGAACTTTGGATTTTTACTTATCAATGTGAGGAAGTGTTTTAAGCTGGTAATTGGTTTGCATCTCAGATGAACCTAATTCTCCTCAACTGGAAGTCGAGAGACTTTCTCTTCTTCCACGTGGTGTTAGCTTCTTAAATAAGAACACAAGGCTTAGATTTGAGTCTCAGCTTCCTCACCAAGCTGTGTGACCTCAGGCAAACTATTGTGCCATTTGGAGTCTTAGTTTCTTTTTCTAAAAAAAGGGGTGTTTAATATGTATAGAGCTGGGTGTCTCTGTCTTCGGGTTGTGCCTTCTCTATCTTGTTTTGTGTTCTGTAAGAACGATCTATCTACCCTGCCAGTAGGCATCTTTGCCCCTGATTTCAGGTTGGGTTTGGACAGGGGGGATGGGCACTCCATGGTGTGGTATGAAAGCCTTAATGGTCAAAATATAGTACCATTCCTGTGTCCAAGTCTGGGAACCAAGAATAGAGATAAGAGTGCCCTGCCTTACAAATATACCAAATAACCCATTGGAAGAACTCCTGGAGATTCTAATGCTCAGAGAAAGAATGCTTCCTAAAGAGACTAAAGCCTGGTTCTGGTAAACTGGAAATTGAAGCTGCTCCTGGCCATTTTGACATCTCTGTGTTGCTGACCCATTGTATAGAAAAGGGGTCACTGTATTCGTGGACAGATCCTGATTGACAGGGGAAAATTGGGTTATTGGTATGCAGTGTGTGAAAAGAAGACTATGTCTGGGCCTCGCCATGGGCCTGTGGCACTCTGCCCAACAATCCTAGGCCATGGGCAATGATAGGAATGTATCAATGACAGAACCACCCAAGAACCGAGATCCTTCAGGAATGAAGATTGGGGTTGCCATATCTGTGAAGAACGATCTCCAGCTGAGAAGCAGGCCAAGGGTACGGGGAGCATGGAATAGCGGCAAAGGAAGGCTGGTTGCTATTGGTGGCTGTGCTTATCAGTTTAGACCTCATGCTCAAATATAGAGGCCTCGGGAAAATTTTTAAGTTACATTTGATGTTAGCTAGTTATCCTGACCTCCCTTTTGTTCTTCTCATATTTATGAGAAGATGGTAGTTGCTTGGTTGAGGTGTCATTTGGGAAGATGACCGAACCAATATCGTCTCATCTGGATCTGGTGTTTTTTCAATTGGATGGAGGGGTTTGGTGCTGGAGGAGGACTGGACTGTGCTGCACGTCTTCTGCTTCCTTTCCAGGTCTGCTGTCACTCCTTCCCACCCTGCTCTGTGGCCAGGAGGCTGAAGGGTCGCCTCGGTGGCATCCCTTGTCCTCCTGTTCCCAGTGTGTTCAGCCAGTGGAGGGGAGGGAGAAGAGGAGCAGGAGACCACAGGACCAGCACACAGTGGTTCCCAGTGTCTGTCCCTGGGTTTCTCGTTTCATCCCAGGGTGGGCTGCGGTGCTGCCTGGAGGCCTTGGCTCCTGCTGCCGTGTGCTCCCTTCTCTGACTTCCTGAGCGTTGATGCTAGCCTCAGCTACTCCTGCAGTCCTCGGAAGATTGCAAACTCCGCTGGGATGCTGACTGATGTGGCTGCCTTGCTGAGTTGTTGGAAGGACTAAAGATAATGAATGCAAATCACTCAGTACAATGACTAGCATTTAGCAGGCACTCAAAATGATGTTGTGCCTCCCAAATCCTTTCACATCAGAAATTCAAATGATTGCTTAAAGAATTAGCACTACATTAGGAAATACATGAGATAATGTATGGAACATGCTTTATTAAGTGCAAGTCACTATATAAATGCAACATGTAGATCTATTAGGCTCTCTGAACTTTAAATGTGTGTGTGTGTGTGTGTGTGTGTGTGTGTGTGTGTGTGTGTTTAATCATCTTGCCTTGGCCAGATGCAATAATTAAGTTTTTCCAAGAAATGGAGTAGGATAGAAATTCAACTGCAGATTTCCATGCAAATCTCATTGAGTTAAACACTTTGTACATTGTCTTCAGGTTCTAGGTCTTTGGTTTTAGTTTCCCATTCCCATTTCCTTTTCTCTCTAGGCCAGTGAAGCATGGCATCAAGATGAGCAAGACAGAGAGGTAATTGCTTCTCTGTCTCAATGTAGGAAAAAGAAGCAAAAAGCAGTGAAAAACAGCGTCTGAAACGTGCCAGAAACTATGAACTCTGCACAGTGGCTTTCCCCTGTGCCTCTGACACGGGAGGGGAGGGTGAGGCCAGGCACACAGGAGTGGCTTTCCTTCTGCTGTAGAACTTGACACACCCAGCTCAGAGCTACTGGGAAGATGGGGAGGGCGGAGAGCTGCACCGGGGCACAGTCCTGCCTTTTCATGTCCACGTGGCAAGTGACCATGAGATGCCTCTCTTTCTGTTTCCATTCTACACCAGTTGAATGACACTCACCACTTTTTGTTGTGTCCCATGCGGTTTTATTTTCCTTCCACATGAAATAGTTTGAAAAAATGATCTGAGAAAAGAAACTTAACACTTGCTCATTAAAAACCTGCAGTGTAGTCTCAGGACCACAGAGAGTCCAGAGTGGAGTGGTTGAATACACGCTTTTCATAGCCTGGATTCAGTCTCTGAGTTTCCCACTTCTCAGGCTATTACCCCAGCCTCAGTTTCCTTCTCTTACAGATAGGGTTGATAATGGTATCTTGTTGGAACATTTAAGTACGACCATATCTGAACAAACCCTTTATAAAATATCAAGCTTGTGTTCTTATTTTAGGGGCTTTCTATTTCTTAGCTAATGATCTGTTGTAAATGAATTTTACTTTCATAAAACAGTATTTGTCTTGAAATAAAGACCAAGAGACACTAAGTAATTGAGGCATGAAGCATATGATGACTGTCTGCAAAAGCAGATCTTCTGGTTGAGATAAAATACATGGAACAGGATCTAGAATAGTGCAAGGCCTCTGGTAAGCCCTCAATATGTGTTCATTCTCTTCTTTAATAAAGCATTGAAATGCAGATTTTTCTTTTCCCAGGATACTATCTATAACTAGAACAGAAAGAATTTTGGTAGAAAGTCAACAGATGATAATAATAAACCACAATCTATAAAGTTCCTTTTACTTACATTACAGCTTGTGTGGTGCTCATAGCAACTTTAGGAAGACGGCAGAATGGGTTCTGTTATTATTATCCTGATATTGCACATAGGGAACCAAGAATGTTCAGCATGGTTAAGTTTCTGACTCTCCCAAAGTCTCCTTGATGGTACCTTTCCCTTCCTTGGTGCCTTTGACAGCAAGCACAGTGAGAACAGCTACTGGTTTCCATTTCCTGGGCTCTGGTTGTGCTTGGCCCAGGAGGTCTTTCTTTTCCAGAGCTTGGTGACTCATATTGGTGACTGTAGTTCAGGGGCTGACCGAAGCTGTGGAAATAGTACTGTGAGGGAGGCAAAGTCTATTCAGGCTGAGGTCTAGGAGGATGACAGTTAGATAGCCTTATAGGAGAGGTAAATACAGAATAGGGTCTGATTGTAACTGAACTGACCCATGGGACAGAAGCCGTGAAAGGGCTGGCGTAAATTGCTGTGGCATCATTACTTCCTGGTCAGGAATGGATTCAGGGTCCTCCTCTAACTTCTCCACAAAGAGATGGAAATAGGCATTCCTCAGGATACTCGAGAGTCTTGGGAACTTGAGGATGGAAGGACCTCAGAGGTCATCGTTGCATTTGACAGGTGAGAATTCCTAAATTCATATACCCAGCTAGCTGGTGCACATGAGCTTTACTTATTCCACAAATGCTTCTATAGCATTTACTCTAGGCACTGGTCCAAGGAACTACAACAACGATTTAGTTACTCCTCCTAAGAACTCTAGGAGGTAGATCCTATAGGTTCACAGTCCCTTATTTGTAATACTGAACTTTGAAAGATTCTGAAAAAATATAAAGAAACTTTGGTGCAAACTCATTTGATGGCAAAACCTGATCTGAAGTGATGAGAGTCTATTTATTACAGTCTTTTTCTAACCCACATAGTGTTTGTAATCATACATTTTTCTTCAAAATATGTTAATATATTCAATTATGAGAGCTTGCCCCAGACTCTGCAGGAAGTTTTAACAGAATATCTAGTGTAATATCACACCCTTAAAAAGTCCAAAAGTTATAAATATTAAGAACCGTGTGACCCTGATGGTTTTGGAAACCTATAGCACTATCCCATGTTATAGGTGAAAGAAACTGAGGCAAAGAGATTATAAAACTTGTGCAAGGGTGCACAGTGAGGTTTCTGGGTTTCTAGACCAGGAAGCCTGGCTGGACAGTCAGTGCTTTTGACAACCACCATACAGTACTCTTCTGACACGAGCAAACGTGGATTAAGTGACAGTCATTCATTCTCTATCTAGATACTCTGTGTACATGTGCTATCATGTAATTTAGGACCCCATTAGTCTTTATCCCACCCCACCCCTTTAATTTTGTCATTATCTTTTGCCTCTACCAATTTGTTTAACACTGAGCACCACAATGTTTTTTTGTTTTAAATGCCAATCTGATGCATATCACACCTTCTCTACCAACCTCTTCTTCAATGCCTACCTACTGCATTTATAAGAACCCAAAACCTCCATTTGGCACTGTTTGACTGAGTCTTTCTCTCCAGCCTCAGCTCATGCCCCTGTCCCCAGGGCTTTCTCTGCTCTTGGCACCCACACTTTGAATACATCATGGAGTTTTTTGCTCCAAAGCCCTTGCACATGGCCTCTCCTTTTCTAGGAAGACTCTTCTTATCTAGCACTCCACTCCTGTCTTGCCTTGGTGACCTCACTTACTTTCCAGGGCCCAGTTCAAAATCGTTTCCACAAAGAGGTCTTTTAAATTCATAAAAGCAATGATATCCACGGGGCGATTCAAGATGGCGGACTAGAGGGTGACTGCATCTCCAGTCGTTCCAAAACCCAGGATTCAAGAAGGGGAGGCATTGAGAGACTCGGACTAAAATAGAACCACGGGGTGAGTCTCCCCCACTCGGTGAAGCTCGACCGGGCGGCAGGCCCAGATTCAAGCGGCTTATTAGACTAGGGCAGGGCAGCTAGAGTCTTCCCCAGGCAGCCCTGAGCACTCCGGTGGTGGGCTCCTCCCACAGGGCCAGATTCTCCAGCTTCTCGAAGCAGGCCCCCCAGTGAGAGTCTTTCTGCACACAACCAGCTCCAAGTCCCTGAGTCAACGCAGCGAGCTCCGGCCTGCCCTGCCCGCAGGTTGCTTCAGAGACCAGGACAGGGCAGCCAGGGTCTTCCCCAAGCAGCCCGGCTTCCTCCGGTAGGAAGCGCCTTTCTAGGCTAGCTTCTCGGAGCAGACCGCCCAGTGAGAGCCTTTCTACACAGAGCCAGCCACAAGTCCCCAAGCCAGCGGAGACCTCCAACCCGCAAGCAGCCTCTGGGACCAGGGCAGGGCACTCAGAGACCTCTCCAGGTCTCTCTTCCTTGAACCAGTAGCAGGCTAGGGGCAGCGTTCTTCGGAAGCACTGCATTATCAACTTACCCCAAGATTTCAGGCTACTGAAGGCTGGGAGGTGATACACTGGAAATCTACAGGGAAACTATAAGTCAATAGAAGAAATCTGCAATATCACAGAGTCCCACTGACATCTGACCAATATGAGAAAACAAGGGAAGAATATGTCCCAAACAAACCTAGATACTTTATCAATAAAACCCAATGACGTTTCCTCAGATATCAAAGGGAACTTCAAGGCCGTAAAGGAGGCCGCTCGGCACAGCGCTGGGACTCGGAGCAACCACTGGGGCTCCGGCGGCTGCCCAGGGGAGGAGTGGCGAGGAGAGCTCTGTGGACTCAGGACACCGGGGCCTGCCCTGAGGAGGAGGAGGAGGAGCGTGGCCACTTGGATTCGGAGTGACTGCACCAGAGCTACAGGCGGTTGCCAGAGGAGAAGCCGCGCGGCGAGCTGTTTGGACTCAGAACGACGCTTCTGAACCCCGGGGCCTGCCCTGAGGACGAGGAGGAGGAGGAGCGGGGCCACTTGGATTCGGAGTGACTACACCAGAGCTACTGGCGGTTGCCAGAGGAGAAGCCGCGCGGTGAGCTGTTTGGACTCAGACCACTTCTGAACCCCGGGGCCTGCCCGGAGGAGTAGGAGGAGGAGGAGGAGGAGCGCGGAGGGTCGTTTGGACTCGCAGTGACTGCATTGGTGCTTCAGGCGGCTGCTCAGAGGAGAAGGCGAGTGGTGAGTGGTTTGGACTTAAAGTGACAGCTCCTGAACACAGGGGGGCTGCCTGGAGGAGAAGCGTGGTGGGTCGCTTGGTCTTCAGTGGCCGCACCAGAGCTCCGGGCGGTTGCCCAGAGGACCCGTGCAGCGGGTCACGTGGATTCAGAGTCACTCAGAGCGACCGCTCCTGAACACTCGGGGGGTTATCTGGAGAAGGAGAAGGAACGGGGAGGGTCACTTCGACTCGGAGTGATTGATTGCCCAGGGCTACGGGTGGTTGGTGGGAGGTGGAGGCATGCAGTGAGTTTCTTGGACTCCTAGTGACCGCACCGGAATACTGGGCGGCTGTCTGGAGGAAGAGGCGTGTGGCGGGTCTCTGGGTCTCAGAGCGATTGTACGGGGCCCCAGGTGGCTGCTCAGAGGAGGGGCCGCATAGCCAGGCGATTAGGTGCAGAGCAGGGTCCCAGGATCTAGGAGGCTTCTGGGTGGAAGAGCTGCACAGAGACAGGCTTAGGGCGGAGCGAAGGTTCCAGGCCTGCGGGCAGATTCTCTGAGGAGGGGCAGCCTAAGGAGATTCATCTGCAAAGGGTGAGGCTCCCAGGCCCAGGAGGTAGGGCCGGGCCCCTGGGAATTTTGCAGAGGAAGGCAGCCCAGCCCAGGAGGTAGCTGTAAATTGAGGGGAACCTCTAGGAGGGAACTGACCAGCGAGACCTCCCCACCGGGTGAGTCTTCCCTGCCGGGTGAGGTTTTCCCACAAGAACGGTAAAACTAGAGACTCAGGCCCAAACAGGCCTTGCCTCAGCCCGCAGCCTAGGTCCCCTTTGGATGACCATTGGTCAACAAGTGGAGGCACCTCTGCCCACTAACAGGGATTATACCCCACCTGAAGGCCACCACTCCTAGAGAGGCAGCTTCCTTGTGGAGCACCGCATTATCAACTTCCTCCAAGACTTCAGGCTACTGAAGGCTAAGGGGGGATATATATAGAAATCTTCAGGGACATTGTAAGTCAATAGAGGAAATCTGCAATATCTCAGCGGTCCACTGATACCTGAACAATATGAGAAAACAAGGAAAGAAAATGCTGCAAACAAATCTAGATGTTACATCAATAAAACCCAATGACAGCATGGCAGAAGAAATGACAGAAAAGGAGTTCAGAATGTACATAATTAAAATGATCAGAGAAGCAAACGATGAGATGAAAGAGCAAGTGCAAGCATTGAATGATCGCACCAATCGACAGTTAAAAGAGCAAATGCAGGAAGCAAAAGATCATTTCAATAAAGAGTTAGAGATATTGAAAAAAAAACCAAACAGAAATCCTTGACATGAAGGAAACAATAAACCAAATTAAGAACTCCATAGAATGCATATCCAATAGGATAGAACACCTGGAAGACAGAACCTCAGACATTGAAGACAAAATATTTAACCTTGAAAACAAAGTTGAACAAACAGAGAAGATGGTAAGAAATCATGAACAGAATCTACAAGAACTATGGGATATCATGAAAAGGCCAAATTTAAGAATTATTGGGATTGAGGAAGGCCTAGAGAAACAAGCCAAAGGAATGAACAATTTATTCAATGAAATAATATCAGAAAATTTCCCAAATCTGAAGAATGAAATGGAAAATCAAGTTCAAGAGGCTTATAGGACTCCAAATATACAAAATTACAACAGACCCACACCAAGGCACATTATAATGAAAATACCTAACATACAAAATAAAGACAGAATTTTAAAGGCTGTGAGAGAAAAGAACCAAATTACATTCAGGGGGAAACCAATACGGATATCAGCAGACTTTTCAATCCAGACCCTAAAAGCTAGAAGGGCCTGGAACAACATTTTTCAAGCCCTGAAAGAAAATGGATGCCAACCAAGAATCTTATACCCAGCAAAACTTACCTTCAAATTTGACAATGAAATAAAATCCTTCCATGATAAACAAAAGCTAAAAGAATTTACAAAAAGAAAGCCAGCATTACAGAACATTCTCAGCAAAATATTCCATGAGGAAGAGATGAAAAACAAAGAAGCAAATCAGCAAAGGGAGGAATTACCCTAAAGGAATTGTCAAATAAAGGAGGAAACAAGTTGTGTCAAACAAATAAATAAATAAAATTTAAAAAATGAACCAAATGACCGGGAAACCAAATCATATCTCTATAATAACCCTGAATGTTAATGGCCTGAATTCATCAATCAAAAGACATAGACTGGCAGATTGGATTAAAAAGAAAGATCCAACAATATGTTGCCTGCAAGAGACTCACCTCATAGAAAAAGATACCCATAGACTAAAGGTGAAAGGATGGGGAAAAACATACCATGCGCATGGACTCAGTAAAAAAGCTGGAGTATCCATCCTCATTTCCGATAATGTGGACTTCAAGCCAAAGTTAGTCAGAAGGGATAAAGAAGGTCATTTCATACTGCTTAAGGGAAGCATAAATCAGCAAGATATAACAATCATAAACATCTATCCCCCAAACAGTGGCTCATCCATGTATGTCAAACAATCCTTCTCAATTTCAGAAACCAAATAGACCATAACACAATAATACTAGGTGATTTTAACATGCCTCTCTCACCACTGGACAGATCTTCCAGACAAAAATTGAACAAAGAAACCATAGATCTCAATAACACAATCAATAATTTAGACTTAACGGACATTTATAGAATATACCATCCAACCAAGAGCGAATACACTTTCTTCTCAGCAGCACATGGATCCTTCTCTAAAATAGACCATATATTATGCCACAAAGCTAATGTTAGCAAATACAAGAAGATAGAGACACTACCATGTATTCTATCAGATCATAATGGATTGAAGTTAGAAATAAATGAAAGAGTAAAACACAGAAACTATTCCAACATCTGGAGATTAAACAATACGCTATTATATGATGAATGGATAACAGAAGATATTAGGAAGGAAATTAAAAAATTCTTAGAGGTAAATGAGAACAAAGAAACATCATATCAAAATCTCTGGGACACTATGAAAGCAGTACTTAGAGGGAAATTTATTTCATGGGGCGCATTCAACAAAAGAAGTAGAAATCAGCAAATAAACGACTTAACACTACAGCTCAAAGCCCTAGAAAAGAAGAGCAGACCAACACCAAAAGTAGTAGAAGACAGGAAATAGTTAAAATCAGAGCCAAAATCAACGAAATTGAAACAAAAGAAACAATCGGAAAAATTAACAAAATAAAGAGTTGGTTCTTTGAAAAAATAAGCAAAATTGATAAACCCTTAGCCACACTAACAAAGAGAAAGAGGGAGAAAACTCAAATTACTAAAATTCGGAATGAACAAGGAAATATCACAACAGACACGAGTGAAATACAAAACATAATTAGAAGCTATTTTGAAAATCTATACTCCAACAAAACAGAAAATATCGAAGACATCAACAAGTTTCTAGACACATATGAATTACCTAAACTGAACGAGGAGGACATACACAACTTAAATAAATTAATTTCAAGCAATGAAATAGAAGAGGTCATCAAAAGCCCACCAACAAAGAAAAGTCCGGGACCAGTTGGGTTCTCAGCCGAGTTCTAGAAAACCTTTAAAGAAGAGCTCACTCCAATACTTCTCAAAGAATTCCATAAATAGAAGAGGAGGGAACCCTCCCATACTCATTCTGTGAAGCCAATATCACCCTGATACCTAAACTAGACAGAGACATATCGAGGAAAGAAAATTTCAGACCAATATCCTTAATGAACATCGACACAAAAATTCTCAACAAAATTTTAGCAAATCGCATTCAAAAATATATTAAACAGATAGTGCACCACGATCAAGTGGGTTTTATCCCAGGGATGCAAGGTTGGTTCAACATCTGGAAATCAATATATGTCATTCACCATATCAACAGACTAAAAGTTAAGAATCACATGATTATTTCAATAGGTGCAGAAAAAGCATTTGATAAAATACAGCATCCTTTCATGCTCAAAACACTAGAAAAAATTGGGGTAGTGGGAACATTCCTTAACATTGTAAAGGCCATCTACACTAAGACCATGGCCAATATCATTCTAAATGGTGAAAAACTGAAAGCATTCCCTCTGAAAACTGGAACAAGGCAGGGATGCCCTCTTTCACCACTTGTATTCAACATCGTTCTTGAGACTCTAGCCAGAGCAATTAGACAAACCAAAGAAATTAAAGGGATATGAATTGGAAAAGAAGAACTCAAACTATTCCTATTTGCTGATGACATGATTATATATTTAGAGGAACCTGGAAATTCCACCAGAAAACTCTTAGAACTCATAAGTGAATTCAGTAATGTAGCAGGTTACATGATCAATGCTCATAAATCCAATGCATTTTTATACATAAGTGATGAATCTTCAGAAAGAGAAATTAGGAAAACTACCCCATTCACAATAGCATCAAAAAAAAAAAAAAATACTTGGGAATCAATCTCACAAAAGAGGTGAAAGACCTCTACAATGAGAACTACAGAACACTAAAGAAAGAAATTAAAGAAAACCTTAGAAGATGGAAAGATCTCCCATGTTCTTGGATAGGAAGAATTAATATTGTCAAAATGGCCATACTACCTAAAGTGCTATACAGATTCAATGCAATTCCAATTAAAATCCCAATGATGTACCTTACAGAAATAGAGCAAGCAATCATGAAATTCATCTGGAAGAATAAGAAACCCAGAATAGCTAAAGCAATCCTCAGTAGAAAGAGCGAAGCAGGGGGTATCGCAATACCAGATCTTCAACTCTATTACAAAGCAATAGTAACAAAAATGGCATGGTATTAGTACCAAAATAGACAGGTAGATCAATGGTACAGAATAGAGGACATGGACACAAACCCAAATAAATACCATTTTCTCATACTAGACAAAGGTGCCAAAAATATGCAATGGAGAAAAGATAGCCTCTTCAACAAATGGTGCTGGGAAAACTGGAAAACCATATGCAACAGAATGAAATTAAATCCCTATCTCTGACCATGCACGAAACTAAACTCAAAATGGATCAAGGACCTCGGAATCAGACCAGAGACCCTGCAGATTATAGAAGAAAAAGTAGGCCCAAACCTTCAACTTGTTGGCTTAGGATCAGACTTCCTTAACAGGACTCCCATAGCCCAAGAAATAAAAGCTAGAATCAACAACTGGGATAGATTCAAACTAAACAGCTTTCTCTCAGCAATGGAAACTATCAGCAATGCGAAGAAAGAGCCTACAGAGTGGGAGAATATCTTTGCCACTCATACTTCAGATAGAGCGCTAATTTCCAGAATACATAAAGAGTCAAAAAACTCTACACCAAGAATACAAATAATACAATCAACAAATGGGCTAAGGAAATGAACAGACACTTCACAGAAGAAGATGTACAAGCAATCAACAGATATATGAAAAAAATGTTCAACATCTCTGGTAATAAGAGAAATGCAAATCAATACTACCCTAAGATTTCATCTCACCCCAATTAGAATGGCGATTATCAAGAACACAAGCAACAATAGGTTTTGGTGAGGATGTGGGGAAAAGGTGCACTCATACATTGCTGGTGGGGTTGCAAATTAGTGCAGCCACTCTGGAAAGCAATATGGAGATTCCTCAGAAAGCTTGGAATGGAACCACCATTTGACTCAGCTATCCAATTCCTTGGCCTATACCCAAAGGACTTAAAATCAGCACACTACAGAGATACAGCCACATCAATGTTCATAGCTGCTCAATTCACTATAGCCAGAGTGTGGAACCAACCTTGATGCCCTTCAGTTGATGAATGGATAAAGAAACTGTGTCATATATATACAATGGAATATTACTCCTCCATGAAGAACGATAAAATAATGGCATTTGCAGGCAAATGGATGAAATTGGAGAATATCATGCTAAGTGAGATAAGCCAATCTCAAAAAACTACAGGACGAATGATCTTGCTGATAAGTGGATAAGGACATATAATGGGGGGTAGGAGGGGTTAGTGTTAGGGTTAGGGTTAGGTTCAGGGTTAGGGATAAGGAGGGTGGTAAGAAGGGAAGAAGGAAGGATTGTATAGAGGGAAAAGAGGGATGGAAGGGGTTGGGGGAAGGGAAAAAAATAACAGAACGAATCAAGCAGCATTGCCCTATGTAAATTTATGATTTTTAATTAAAATACAGCAATGTTAACTTCTGATTTCATTTATTTGTGTGATTCTTACATGAATACCTGTCTTCCCTCCATACTGAGAACTCTATGAAGGAGTTGTTTCCATTTTTGCTCACTCATGTGATTCCGTATCCACAGTGGTGGCTATAGTTTGTGCCAGGCTAGCTCAGATGCTGGTAAGGATGTGGAGTCAAGACCCCCAGACTCCGGAAGTTGGATGGAAGCAGGCTTGTGGCAATCAGCCTGCAAACTCGTTTATTGCAGGAATAGCTATGCATTTGATAGGTTTCTTGCCCAATCACAATGTGCCACGGGGGAACAGACCACCAAGTTCCTATATGGGTTCCCTTGGTAACACGGAGTCAACTTGGGGCAGTTATTTACTTTCCTAGGTAGGAGCCGAACGCTCTTCCCTGCATGTTTACACACTTGAGACATTAACTGCTGCCAGCCAAGAACTAGGATTTCTCCCAACAGATTGCCACCCAGTAAGAGAGAAGTTTGCCAAATAAAACCAATGAGTGACTTTTATGCAGAATACAACTTTACTTCTTTGTTTTGTTGAAATACTTGTAGGCCTTGAAGAGGTTTGTTCAGTCAGTCCTTGGCAAAACTAGTACCCCCATCTTCTTCAGTATCATAGAGTTGCACTTTGAGGTGTCTTAAAAGTTAATGACTCTCTGGAGGATTTCTGTGTTCATTGCCAGAATGGCAGTTTCCCGGGGCTTCTTTTCCTGCTCCTATTGAAGTAGAAGGGGCAGTTGAAATGAGCTACAGTATGGAAAAAGTGCACTGCTTTCTTAGAAACTCCGGGTGGCAAACCATGCTGTGTTGGATGCTCTAGTGAAGGCAATATGGCACTCATACCAAGGGCATTGTCTATCCATCTTTATGCCTTATTGTATTTGGCAGGTATACTAGTCAGGGTTCTCTAGAGGAGCAGAAACAACAGGAAGTATGATTATAAAAAAGGGGTTTATTAGATTGGCTTATACAACCAGAAGCTGAATAGTCCACAATGACTGTCTGCAGCTGGAGAGCTGGAAGAACCAGCAGGTGTGCAGTCCAAGAGGAGGAAGCCCCAGAACAAGAAGGATTAACAGCGTTACCCTAGTCTGAGACCAAGGCTTTTGGAAACACCCTGGAGAATCACTGGCAGAGTCCGCTTTGGAAGAGTGTAGAAGTGAGAGGCCCATGTCCTAGGATGATCCAAGCAGCAGTCAAGTACCTGTTTAAAAAGAGTCAAGCTTGCACCTGCATCTGCCTCCTTGTTCTTCCAACTTTTATTCCCTCCAAGCCACCATCCTATTGGGTGGTGCCCTGCTTAGGGAGTGTCTCCACTTTGGTCACTATTCCACATTCCAGTCATTCCTAGACATGTCCTCATGGACACACCCGGAAGCCTCTTAATCATTGGCATCTCTTAATCCAATCAAGTTGACAATTCATATTAACCATTACAGAGTTCTTTGGAGGAAGCCGTGTTACCTTTTCATTTGATTTTAACACAAATATATTTGCGGGATGTTTTAATCAGTCTTTTTGCTGCTGTTACTGAAAGACCCGACAAGAACAATTTTGGAAGAGGAAAAGTTTATTTGGGGGCTCATGGTTTCAGAGGTCTTGTTCCATAGATAGGACTCAAGGGTCAAGGTGAGGCAGAAAAGCATGATGGAGGAGTGTGGTGGAGGGAAGCAGCTCACAAGATATCAGAAAGTAGAGAGAGACTCCACTCACCAGATACAAAATAAATACCCCAAAGGCAAGGCCCCAATGACCCACCTCCCCCAGCCATGCCCTACCTGCCTTTAGTCACCAACTCAGTTAATCCCATCAGGAGATCAATTCACTGATTGGATTCAGGCTGTCATAACCCATCATTTCTCCTCTAAACCTTCTTGTATTGTCTCACACTTGAGCTTTGTGGGGGACATCCAAACCATAACGTGGGATTATTCAACAGGCCTACAGAAATGGCCCATGAAAGCGTAGTATGTACTCAGAGTGATCTGTCTTTACAACATGTTTTCCTAAATGCTCTCTTTACAGTTCTTTCTCTCTAGTAAAAGGAAAAGCATTTTTTTTTTTATTTACAGGTTTTGTCAAGTGCAGTAATCTATTATTAGGGAGTAATGGCTAGAGTAATCTCACCTCTTTGGTTTCCGACAAAGCCTCCCAGGTTTAAATCTCAGAAATTGAAAATAAAATGCAGTATTAAAGCTAATAACTAAACCTAACTCTCTGGTAAAGGGGCACTAGGTCAATGGTTAGAATTACTGAGTGTTTTTGGCTTCAAATTCTTTCTTTTGAATATGTGTTGAAAACTTATCTTCTACCGAATGTCTTTTGAGGAACCGTGCTTGTCCTAGTTTGTTTCAAACAATCCCATTTTCTTCAATTTTGTATTTTCTTTTGTGTGATTAGAGATACCAGGTCACCATGTTATCTTGAGGAACTCGTCCCTTATGTGATTCCTCATTCCCTCCTTTTCCTCTGCCTTGGGTTCCCTTTAACCCATTCAGCCATCTGTCAGAACACCTCCCTCCCCATCCTGGAAGGATCCAACCAGTTCCCTTGGTTTCTTGACCTGGTCACCTTCTTTATCATGTCCCTTCTTGGCCATTTCAACTGTCGCTTCTGGATATGGGTTTTCCATACCCAGTTACCCAGAATGTCCATTTCTTCCTCTTACTTCATTTTTTTTTTAAAACCATGCCCCAAGATAATACTGCAGCACACAGTGTTTTCTGACCTTAACAAATATTTTGAGAGCCCTTGTTACATGCATGACCCTTTATAATGGATGCAGACACGGGCAGAATGTGTGTGCACACCTGCTAATGGGCAGTGTAGCTTAGTGACTGTGGGTGCAGGTTCTGGTATTGCGCCAGATTGGACGCTTGGCTTGCGCAGCTGTTATCTGTGCCATCTTGGATTTTATTTAACTTCTGGATGCCTCAGTGTCCTCCTCTATCAATAGGGAGACAATTATCTTACATGATATTGGAGAAATTTAATGAATTACTTTACACAAAGTGCTTACAATAGAGCCTGACACAGAGAAAACACCCCATTATACTTAGATACAGATCTAGTCTCTAATCCTTATTCTGCTACTCAAAGCCTTGAATTTCTTGTTTCATAAGGTGATATAAACAGAGGGAAGAAGAATATAGGATAATTTGAAGCCAGAGTGTTCAAGAGATTTGTTTTGTGGTGCTGGGGGTTGAACCTGGGGCCTCAAGTTTGCTGAGCAAGTGCTGTCCCCCTGAGCACACCCCAGCCCGGCCACCCTTTATAAGTGTGTGACTTGAGAAAGTCAACTTCTTGGAGCCCCCGAGTTGATATCTTTGAAGTTCTCTATCCTCAGCTGTCTCTCAAATTCCAGTCCACCTACCACTGACCTGCACCTCTCCCATCACCTCACTGGGCCACTTGACTTTATTGGTCACAAATTCTCCCTCCCTCTCCATGATGACCCTGTGTATCCAGTAAGGGCTCTGCGCCTGCGCTGTGTGATTTGCTCCCAGAACACCTGTGTGAAGCATAGGGTGATATTTCCACTGATGTTTTGGAGTCATGCCAATGGAGACCTGGAGAGGTGACCACAGTGGCCCACGTTAGCACGGTTGTAAGTTGTGAAGGCAGGACTTGAACCTGGCTCTCTGTGCTCTTTCTTCTGTTGTACACGAATCTCCAAGCGCGGCTTTTTGTTTGACCTATGTCCTTCACTTTTCTTGAATCCTCCTGTGGTTTTCATCAGGTCTGAGCCTCTCACCGTGAGCCAGCTGTCCTCTCCCGACTCCCGCTAGATGCAGCGAGTGGCAGCGAGGGGAGGCAAAGCTGCATGAGTAACTAACTTCCAGTCCTCACATGGTCCCCCAACTCCATTTTTGTCTGGGTTGGCTTGCAAGACTCAACCTTCAGTCCATCAGCAGACTCTCTCTCCAGTGAGGGCTTTCGGTTCCCTCCCCAGTTCAGGGTAGCTGGTGGTGTGACTCTGGTTGTTCCCTGACTGTTCTGCACATGTCTCTAGTGGCTCTCATTTGGACTTATTTTATTTTTAATAACTGAAATGAAAGCTATTCATGCTTGTTGTAACAAATTATGGAATCCATGGTAAGGAGGAATTCCACTATCCAGAGATAAACAATGTTAATATTTTATTATTTAACCTCCTGGTTTATTACATACTGAATGAATCGATTTGGCTTCTGAGTTTTGAGAGCAGGATTTTCCCACAGAGAAAGTTCAGATAAGCCTTGCATAATGGGAATGATTGAATATACAGCTTGGGACTGATGAGAATTTTGGGGGGTCAGAAGGTAGACTCTGGTATGCAGATTAAGGCCCCCCCAAAGATGTCTATATCATAATCCCCTAGACCTGTTAAGGTGTTAGGTTACATGGCAAAGGAAAATTAATATTGCAGATGAAGTTAAGGTTGCTACTCAGCCCACTAGAAAATAGGGGTATCCAGGATTATGGGAATGAGCCCAGGGTCCTTAAAAGTATAAGAGGAATTTGAAAGAACCACAGAGATGGTTCCATGAGGAAGAGTTGGTCCAATGTTGCTAAATTTGAAGGCAGAGGAGGAGGGTAAGAGCCCAGGATTGTCAACATCCCTCTAGAATCCAGGAAGGTGAAGTAATAGATTTTTTCCTTAGAGTTTACAGAAAGGAATCCATCCTTACCAACCCCTGGAGATAGCCTAGCAAGGCCTGTTCCAGGATTCTGAAATATAGACCCTCAAGATGATACTTCTATGTTATTTGAACCTACTAAGTTCATGGAAATGTTTACAGCAGTCATAGAAAACTAATATATCCAATGTATGTAAATAAACAGAGCTATCATGAGGAGTCAATGTGTGAATACAGCAAAATAACTCACTAGAGTATCTAGAATTTAGTAAATAAACTCTTAAAGTTGAGCCAACACTGTTTTCACTTTTATCTGTACTTTTTTTTTTTCCTTTCCACATTTTTCCATTTCTCTCTGTGGATGCCACACACCATGGCACTTTCCAGCCACTTCCGATTCTTGGTTGCTGTGTGCTGACTCAGGTCAGCAGGTGGGCATCAGCAACCCCAGGTGAAGAGAGGTGCCATCACTCATTGCAGGATCTGTTTCACCAACAGGTGCTGAGATTAGGTGACCACTGAAGGCTCCCAGTGTGTTGGTTAATGCTGTTCATAAGGCAGTGGAAGGGGGAGGCCTCAGCATGTCAGTGGTGTGGTCTGAGGGTGTTTCTCAGTCTCAATTTTCTTCTGAGTGAAATTTGGATGATTATAATATCTGTATTGCTAGGGTGCAGATGAAATAACATTACGCACAAAATACTTAATGTGGTGCCTGGAACAAAGCAAAAGCTTAGTACCTGTTAACTGGTATCATTATTGTCATTGCTATTGTTGCTGGAGTTGCATATTTATCAGTTTCTCTGGGATTCTGGGTCAAGAAGGTTGGGTACAGAGATGACAGACCTTCAGTGCATTATCTGCGTTAGGCATGATGTATCTTATAAATAATACATGACGCTAGGAACAGGCATGTTCTTGATGCTAAGAGACTGTGACAGATAAATGGAGGGCAGAGGGTAGAGATGTCTTTAAAAGCAGGAACAAAAACATATACCTGAATAAAATATTTAACTGTTGCTACAGCATTTGGACAGATTTCAAACTGAAGCCAGAGAGCCAATAAAAGAAATGTCATTTGACAAGGTGATGGATTGTCATGGGATTTTTGCTACAGTCAGCAAATTATTCAGTTTCTACTAATTTTCTGTTTCCTTTGATTATTACTGGACCCAGCATTGAAATGTTAAGACATTTTATCATTTATGTAATATAGTCTTTAAATTGAAGCTGTGCTCTTTCAGGGGAAGGTATGATTGCTTTGAAAGCTGAACTAGGGATCTGTGTTGAAATTATGCTCAAATACAGTCCTTTTTATCACTGTTGGCCCATGTACATTTATTTTAAAGTTATTTATCTTACAGAGTGTCAACTAAACAAATGGCATTGCTCAAAAGGTCATGCTTGAGTTTTCTCTGATGTGATTCATTTTATCGGACTTCATTATTTCTCAGACACTCTTTTTGAGTGTGTTACTATTGATTGTTTTGGAAATTGATTTGGTAGAGACTAATTTTGTGGAGGATGGCAGTTTTTAACCTGCAGAAGAGACAACTGTAGAGCTTCCAAATTATTTCGGAGCCGGTGATTATGATGTAACTTTACTTTTTGTTAGAAGGATTTCATAGGTGTGATTTTTTTCCCTAAGCTTATGCATATTTCAGATTTCCCATGCTTGGAAAGGTGGGATCATTAACCGACACAGATTGTGTAGGGGCAGGGACACTTGTTCAATATTTTCTTATGTGTCCTGGGAGTTGCTTGTCCTCCATTTTCCCTTCAGTATTGAATAGGACTAATTTCCTTCTACTTCTGAAATCTTCTCTGTGACTCAACTCTTTCTCCAGTTTCAAGGCCATGTCCCTGTGGATAGAGGAGGGCAATGGAGGCTTTTCAGAGGAAGAAGAGATTCTGGGATTCTAGCATACCTTCTAAATTGTGTTGCATATTTGTACATTCCCCTTGGCCTTTTTGATCCTTATTTTCTCATTTTTCAGATAATAATTGTTCTACCTGTCTCTTAGAGGTACAGCAAGAAGCAGATTTTATGTGCACAAACAATAGACTGAAGGTCCAAATGAAATAGTGTGTTGTTAAGCAGTATTTGCAAATCAGCATCTAGATGAGGGATTTTGCATTTGGTGGGGGAGCATGTTTGCTTCCCCAGTAGTTTGGTGTTAAAGAACTGCCCCTGGAAGTAGCCAGGAGCTGCACTTTCTCTGAGAATCATCTGATAGGAGGAAGAAGCTTGTGTGTCCAGACCAGAGAGCTAGCCCTGACTCTCCAGTCGGTTCTAGGAAGAGGAGGATAGGTAATTATGACCCCCTTTACTGTGGTCTGAATGTTTGTATCCACCCCCAAATTCACAGGTTGAGGTCATAATTCCTAAGATGATGTTAGGAGTTGGGATCTTTGGGAGGGGAATGGGTTGTGGGGGGCCTACCTTCACGAATGGGGTGAGTACCTTACAAAAGAGAACACAGCTGTGCACAGTGGCCCATGCCTGTAATCCCAGCAGCTGGGAAGGCTGAGGCAGGAGGGTTGTGAGTGCAAAGCCAGCGTCAGCAACGGCAAGGTGCTTAGCAACTCAGTGAGACCCTTTCTCTAAATAAAATACAAAATAGGGCTGGGGATGTGGCTCAGTGGTTGAGTGACCCTGAGTTCAATCCCTTATACCCCCCGATAAAAACAAAACAAACAAACAAAAAAACAAAAGAATCCAGAGAGCTGCCATGTGAGAACCTAGCAAAGAAGTACCGTCTATAAACCAGGAAACTAAATTTTCTAGTGCTTTAATCTTGAACTTCTCAGTCTGCAGAACTAGGAGACAATAAACTTTTACTGCTTTAAGTCAACCAGTTTGTGGAATTTTGACATGGCAGCCCTAGGAAACAAATACAGGTTGCTATGCAGATGACTGAAACAGAAGGTGAAAAACATTTTCAAAATTAAAGTGCCACATGGTTGTTATTTGATTCTCTTTTGTTTCATATCACTCATACAAAGTGCAGTGTTGAACTCACGTTGGACCAGTGTACTACTTATACTGCAGGGACAGAAGGAAGGAAAATGAAGGGAGCCAGTCTACATTCCTGTCGTTCCATTAGCATGGAAAGAAGCCAGCATGGTGGCACAGGCCTGTAATCCCAGGGACTCAGGAGGCTGAGGCAGGAGGATTGTGAGTTCAAAGCCAGCCTCAGCAACTCAGCAGGGCCTTAAGCAACTTAGCGATACCCTGTCTTAAAATTTTAAAGAAGCATAAAAAAAAAAGAAAAAAGAGCACAAAACAAAACAAGCAAAAATCCCCCCAGAACAATAACAAAAAAACAAACATGAAAGGGAGAGAAGACAGTGTGAACACATGAGCAGTGGTCCTTGATGACCGACATCTGCAGACACAGCCTTCGTTCCTGTATCAGTCCTTGAGGACTATCAGTGTGAACGAGAGGAAAGAAAGGACTGGGGTTCTTGCTCTTTCCCAGGTATTCACATGGCGCATGTATTTAAAAAGATCCCAGCCCTGACACGTGCTTCTTACCCTGAGAACATTTGTAGGGACGTATGGCTGGGAGTGGGGCTGCAGTAATTTTTGATTTGGTCCATTTGCCCTTTAAAGCTCCTTGAATCACGCACTTGGCCGAGCATGGACAGCAGGAGAGCAGGAACGCTGTGCATCATTGGCAAGACCCCTCGCGTCTTGCTGCTGCCCCTGAGGCTCACGCCACATCAGTCCTACACTGAGCCCTGTTCCAGGAGGGCTGCGAAGTCAGGGAATGAACAGAAGGACAGAGGAATGGTGGTAACTTGCACAGCCTATTGGATAGAGGTGTCTGGGTCTGCCTATGATGGACAGGTGGTTTCCAGGGTTTTTTTTTTAATATTTTTTAGATAGACCTTTATTTTACTCATTTATTTATATGTGGTGCTGAGACTCGAACCCAGTGCCTCACACGTGCTAGGCAAGTGCTCTGCCACTACCATTTATACCTCTTCAAATTCCTTGAGTTCTGGTATGGAATGTAGATGGTCATGAATATCAACCAAATGGAATTGTCAAACTTAGAAGACGAGTGGGAATTTGTGGAGGAATTAGTATTTCCTGTGTCTCAACAACAATACTTACTTCCCCAAAGACTAATATTTAGGGAAAAATGGTTTCAGGCCCTGACATGAGTGATTTTATATACATCATTACATTTTCACAGTAGCTTTGAAATTTCATCCCCCCTCCCCCATTTCCCAGACAAGGACCTTGATGGCCCAGAGAGCAGCTGCTCAGGAGCTGAGGGAAAGATGAGCGATTTCAGTGGTTTAGAAACAATATATTGCTTTGGTTGTGTTTTTACCAGGTTCTAAATGGATCACTTCTCAGTGCTTCCTTCTAAGCCGTCTTTTTTGTGGAGGTCATGGGCGGACATTGTCCACCAAATGTCCTGGCTTCCCCCCCTGCTGTGGAAGGGAGGGCGTGGCTCACCTCAAAGGACCCAACCTCATCAACCACTTACAGGTAGAAGCTCTAGCAGCTGTGCATGATTTGCCTTGCCCCATTTTCTTCTGCCCTGGCAACCAGTGATACTGCTAGCATGTGTCCTAGAAGTGGAATGACCTAAAGCAACACCCTCAGCCAGCCTGAAACGTCTGCGTGCTGTGAGAAACAAATCTCGCCTCGAATGCGCCGAGCTGTTCATAGTAGCAGCATGCCCGGAGCTGTTCTGACCCGGGCCAGTTGTGAGATAGGGTTTCACGTTTCAGCTACCTTTTCTCCTGGTTTTCAGACTTGTAGCTCTTAGATTACAAACCCCTGTGCAGGAGTGACATGGTCTTCTTACTCTATGATTTTGTCCACCACCCACTTAGCAGCCTTGGTTAATATGGGATTTCAGATGGTACAGACTGATAAGCAAAATTCATTTAATAAATACTTACTGAGTTCCTGTGAGGGACTCAGGGATATAAATTAGGCAGGTGACCTGCCTCAGGGAACTTACAGTCTAGCAAGGATGGGTTATATTTATATATTAAGTATGTGATGATAAAAGGTACACCGTTTATTTATTTATGTTTAGGGCCATGACTACTGAATTAACCAAGTGCTAGGGATTTAGTAGAGCAAAAGAAATCTGGTAGTTTCCTCATGGAGTTAGGCCTAAAAAAAGGAAGTTGAGTTAATCATACAAATATGTGTGAAATTATAACTGGCAAAAGGACTACAAAAATAAAGAAGAGCGACATGATCTTATTAGGGTTTATAACAGATGCATTTCTTTGTGGGGTATAATGAAGATCTCATGGCAACTTTGTGGAAATGCTTTCAGTGTGGCAATCATGCCGGCCCTGGTTTACATTCCGATTCTGCTACTTTGAACCATAAGACCTTTCTCAAGTCATTTAACTTCCAGGGCAGATATTAATGCTTCTTTCTAAGGACATGCGTGAGATTAACAGAAGCTTCTGTCACTGTCTGTGACATGCCTTACATGATCCTCTTTTCCCAAGAGATTGGTTTCCCATGACCAGTGCAGAGAAGGAAAGGTAGAGAGTGGGTCTGTGGGGAGGGCTAGGAAAGGCTTCATGGGATAAGTGGCCTTTTGACTCAGACTTGAGGAATGGAAAGCCTTTCAATAAGAAAAATTGAGATTGCATGATGAGATCACAGTGGTGAGAATAGGCAGCACTATTCCATGGCTAAGATCACAGGGCTCAGAATGAGCCCAGCTCCAGTCCAAATCTAGGCTCCATCATTCTTAGCTCTGTGGCCCTGGGCAAGGTGCATCTTTTCTCTGTATAAAAGTTTCCTCACTCATAAAACAAGGACGATATTAGAGCCTATTCTGTAGGATTATGATAAATATGAAATGATAAAGCTACATAAAATGTTTAATACAGATCCTGGTAACTAAGGAAATATTCAGTATAACTAGAAACCAATGTTCACTTTTACCAACAGGGAAAACAATTTCTGTGTTGGTTTTTGTAATGCTTTAGATTCAAACTCCTAAGGTTTTATCTTATTGTAAAGGACTGATGTCATGGAGTCCAGCCTGAGATTTACCATTTCCTTACAGTATTAATACCCACCAATTAATAGTGACAGTCACTACACATTTAGTACCTAATGATCTGCATCTCCTCAGTATGGAAGGAGTGGTGTGGCAAAGGAGCTGTGTGATTCAACTTACCCGCCTTCCTTCTTGCTGGCTCTTTGACCTCCCTGTTGGGCTGCCTAAGAGGGTTGACTCCATTTGAAAAATGCATTTGGAAATGTTACCATCTGGGAAAGCCTGAGCTCTGGACTCTCCTGCAACCACAGATGTAAAGATTGTCAGAGCGGGTCTCTAGCGAACATGGACTCTCAAGTCCTTATCTTAAAAACGGGGAACAGAAGGGTTAAGAAGGCTAATGAGATGATGAAGCTCACACTGCTGAGGATATAGCAATGAAGACATTGGGAAAGGCCTCTGCTCCTACGGAGCTAACGATGCAGTGAGGGAGATAGACAAAATGAAATAATAATAATAATAATAATAATAATAATAATTCCAGAGGTGACCGGGGCACACAGTGAGCCTGGGGGAATATTTTTTTATAAGGTGTTCGGAGAGTTTTCACTGAAGAGGTGGCATTTAAGGCTAGACTTGGCATACCTAAAGGTACTGGCAAAAATCAAAGGCAGCAGTGTTCCAGACAGAAGAAATTCAATTTCAAAGTTTGTAAGGGAGGACTATGCTTAATGTGCTTAAAGATGAGTGTGTCAGAAGCCCAGTGAGCCAGGGTGACATTGGTTTGAGATGAGGTCAGAGAGAGGTGGACAAGGCAAACTTTATAAGGTTTAGGCCACTCTCTGAGGTTCAAATTTTATTCTAAGTACAAAGCAAAGCAAGCCTACTGGGAAGTTTCAAGCACTGGAGTAACAAAATTTGATTAATGATTTAAAAGATCATTCTGCTGTTTTGTTTTGGAGGGAATAGACTGCTGGAAGATAAGGAAAGAAGCAGGGAGACCAGTTAGGAGTTTAAACTTCAGTGAAGAGTTTATTTCAACAGTCTGGTTGAGAGATGATGATAGAGTGGAGGAGAGGAAACCAAAGGGACAAAGCGATTGTATGTCTAGGAGAAAGAATTGCCCAAGTGTTAGCCAAGTGCAGTGGTGCACGCCTGTAATCCCAGCTTCCTGGGAGACCAGGCAGGAGGATCGCAAGTTCAAGGCCAGCCTTGGTACCTTAGTGAGACCCTGTCCCAATATAGAAAATAAGAAGGGCCGGGGATGTAACTCCGTGGTGAAGCACCCTGGGTTCCATCCCCAGGACCAAGAGCGAGACGGGGAAGGGAGGGATTGGCAGGATGTTGGGAGAGAGTGAGGTAAAGGGAAAGAAAAATTGAGGGTGAAGCCCTGCATTTTCCCTTGAGCTGCTGAATTTAACAAGCACCATTTACTGAGATGAAGAAAATTGGGAGATGAGAAGATAAAGGGGACATAAGAGTAAGAATATAATATTAGGTAAAATGAGGAGCCAGGGTGACATCTGGTGTGACCAAGTAGGTGCCTGGCTATACAAGCCTTGAGAGTCTCGCCACCACTCATTGGTTACAATACCAAGCAGTAAAACTTCACGCTGCCACATCCCTACCCAGTGTCCTTGCAGATCCTGCTGGTAGACTTCACGAGTCCTAAGACAGGAGCCTGGGTACGGCTCCAGCGTCTTTCTCGTTACTGTGCTCCAGGCAACCACACCACCATGCTTTTGGAGTTGGTGTACAAACGACATCTGTTTGCCTTCCCCAGTGTGTTACATCAGCATCTTTTCTCCCACAGCCTTGTCAGCTGACCATTGCTTACAACAAAATATAGAATGTGTGAACTACAATTCATTTTAGCCTACTATGCTCTCGCAAGGCTCTGCGAAGATCAAGGTGGGGGAAGGTTAGCATGCGATTTGATCCCTCCCCAAATAAGCTTACAGCTTCGCTAGGGTATCAGAAGAAAGTACAGGACAGCGTATGATTTAATATTCAAATTAGTGAGCAAAATAGTGTATTTAGAAGAGGACAGGATTACCATGGGCTAAAGAATTCTGAAAGTACCGTGGAGCTATGAGGCTTGCCCTGTCCTTGAGGAAGAATAGGATTTGCCTGGGAAGAGGAAAGGGTGGAGCACCTGTTGGGATAAACAGTCTGAGTAGAAAATTTAAAGTGGGGAGTGGTAAATAGATGTGAAGGAAGGAAATCCTTCAGAAAGATTTAAATGGTGGCCATAGTCCTATTCTAACTTCAGGACAAGCCTCTAAATTGGTGGTTGGCTTAGATGATACTTTCAGGGCCAGGTTGTTTTGTTAATAAAGAGCATGGGTTTCCATCTTTTCTGATTCCACTATAAATTTCCTTGCCATCTGCTGCCTAAAACGATGCTGCGCCTTCTAAGTTTTTGTGACAACAGCATGTCAAATTTGGTAATAGTTTTTTTGATCTAGCGGATGAACCTCCAAACTATTAGTGGCTTAATGCAATGAAAGTTCATTTTTTGATGATCTAATGGTCTGATGCAGACATTCTCAATCAGCTCTCCTGAATGACTTTCTTCAGGGAGTGAGTGAGGGATTCGGGCTTTTTCTGTGGCTCTCCATTTTCCATGGCCCTTCCATTTTCCATATGTGGCTTTAAGGCTTTCCTGGGGCTGGCTCCATTTTATTCAGTCAGAGGAGGAAAGAGTAACGGAATTGTGGAAAGGTGTTTGTGGGCTCTGCCAAGGGAAAAATCACTTCCGCCCTTCTCCCGTTGGTATTCTCAGTCCACCCAGATCTGACTGCTCGGGAGGCTGGGCGGTAAGTGAGCTGCGTGACATGAAGGAAGAAACGAGTCAGGTGACCATGTCTCTCACCAGGTGCCACTTGTCATGAGATTCTTCGTATGGGAGTCCCTGAGCCTGAAGTCCATTCGGCTCACCGCTTGGGCCAGGGGTCCCTCCTTCATGGCTCCTCCCCTCACCCAGCCACTGGAGAGCTGAGCTGTCTGGAGGTAGATCCCTCCCTCCTCCCTCCTCCCTCCTCCCTCCTCCCGAGTTCTGTTCACTTTCAGTCCTCCAGCTCTGACTCTGAACCCATTCTCTGCCTTTATCTCAGCCTTGTCCAGACTCCTCTTTGAACACAGACCTTACCCCTACCCTTTAGACTTGACCTCTGATACCCATCCTTGAAGACTCTGCCTCAAGTTCACTGGGCTTCTTATGAGGACTACCACATCCGGATGCTTGCAGCTTTGGGTGTGACGATCTAAGTCTTCAAATCTGTGAAGCTGAGTTTGATAGTATTGCAAAGCAGCCTTTGCATGTAAGAGAATTTTCAGCATTTGGAAATTACAATGATTTGTTCTGATCTTTTAGGAAAGAGCATTGTTTATATGGACTTATTAGCTGAATTTGAGCTACTCATATCAAATAGTAATACTACCTATGCTTCCCAATTATATTATGTTGGAGAATATCATGCTAAGTGAAATAAGCCAATCCCAAAAAACCAAAGGCTGAATGTTTTCCCTGATAAGTTGATGATGATACATAATGGGGTAGGGGCTTGGGGGTTCAAGAAGAATGGAGGAACTTTGGATTATATAGAGGGAAATGAGGCGGGAGAGGGGTATGAAAGATGGTGGACTGAGACATCATTACCCTATGTACATGTATGATTACACGAATGGTATGAATCTACATCGTGCACAACCATAGAAACGAAATGATCTACCCCATTTGTGTACACTGAATCAAAATGCAGCCTGTAAAAATAAAAAATAATAATTTTTATGTGCATGATCTCATTTTATCCTCATAGTACTGCTACAGAATAGGCATTATTATTCTTATTTATCAGTCAGGATACAAAGAATCAGTAGGATGAGTGGATGGAGAGATTTATTGTAGGAATTGGCTTACACAAGTGGAGGCTGCTAAGGCAATTCCTAAACCTGTAGGGCAGACTGTCAGAAAGGGGAATCTGTAACCCCAGGGCATGAACTGAAGGCACGGGAAGAATTTTTTTCTTCAGGGAAGTTTCATTTCTGTTATTAAGGACTTTCAACTGATTCAGTCAGGTCCACCTAGATTATCTAGAATAATCTCCTTAAAGTCAACTGACTGGACTTTACACACATACTTTACACACAAAATACCTTCACAGCAATACCTACATTAGTGTTTGATTGAATAAATGAGGACAGCAGCCTAGCTAAGGGGAGACATGAAACTACCCATCACAAGCCATTTTATCATTATGGAAATAAAAGCTATGGGTAACTAGTTGCAGGGTTGGTTGTTTGGGCTTTATTTATTATACTAAAATACTTCCTCACATATTTTTAAGTCCTTAAATTCAATGTAATATTTACAGCATAATCTAAAGAAAATATTTGGATTGTCTTATCAAGAATGATCTAAATGATGCACTATTCAAAACAGAATATTGAAGAAGAAAGTCATTTATTGCAAACAGCCAAAAGAGTATGAGAATGACTTATTTTTAGAGAGTCTCATCATGAATAATGTCCAATATGAATAAAGTCTTGATATTAAGTAGGTCTGTGACAGTGGCATTTGCTTCTTTAATTCTTTGTGGAGGATTGCAAGAGACACAAATCCTTAACATTTAATTCTAGCCCCAAGGCTGAACAAGTTATTTTTTTAATTATAGAAAGCTGAACTTTCATCTTTCTTTAATTGAGCATGGGGTAATTTGTACCTGTGATCAGTAGCCAAAATGTTATAAAATAACTTAGGAAGTCTCATACTCTTGAACTGTAGAAAAATACCAGTTATTTGGTAGGCTGGTAAAGTCATCATTTTAGGCAAGCGTTTCAATTTGTTGGTAATTATCCTCAGTGTTTCATGACTAACATGGTTTGGAAAGCGTCCCTAGCAGCGCCATTTCCCTTTTTGGTGACAGCCAGCACATTTAGGAAGAAAAGGCCAATGAGGTGGCAGATGCTGACTTTGTGGGCCTATGTTTTGAATGACAATCAGAGATCAACAGATCATCTGGTTTCACAGCAAGGAGAGGAGTGGGCTTGAAATCCTGAATTCTATGTCAGCCCTTGGATGCATCTGAACATAAGAAGTCACGGACATTTTTATTTCTTTCTCTTCAATCACAGTCTAGGAAGATGAAGCCATTATTGTATGTTATGTGTAACCACCGAACTCATGGTCTTTAGTGAGAAGGCACCCTGGAGGCCCAAATGACTATTGTGTCTGTGTCCGCTGTAAATCTTGATGGTGGAAAAGAGTGTTGCCACTGATTTATTGCAGCCTTGGAGATAGTTAGCAGCCCATGTGCCTAGTAACAGTTGTGATCTAGTCTTGAAGAAATGGACTTGATTGTATTGCGAGGGAAGAAATAGTCTGTGTAACCTTGAGGGCAAAACAGATAGGATGGTCCATTTTTATCCCTTTCTGCAGAAATTACCTTTTTTCTTTTCTTTTCTTTTTTTTCTTTCTTTTTTTTTTTTTTTTAAGGCTAGTTTACAAATGTGGAGTTGAAAGAAGCACATGGTTTGAATAGGATGTGTTTCCCTGGTGGTACACAGAGTGCCTTAAAGCTCAGTTTCTCAACCCAGATCACACAGCACACAGCTCAAGAGTCCACGCTCTTTACTACAGGTGAGCAAAATATGGGGTGAAGGAAGAGGGGAGGATGGGAGAACAGGAGCCTAGGAGAGGGCTGGGCAGCTGTTGGAGTCATAAAGAACTGGAAAGGGCTGGTCCAGCCCCAGGTGAGTTAGTGCCTGGGGAGAACCAGCTGGCTTGTGGCCACCTCATTCCTGCAGGGAGAGTCTGAATAAAGTGAGAGAAGTGCTCAGAGAGACTCTGGAGACCTGGTGGTAAAAATGTACCAGGAAGTCTAGGAACAAGAAGTTTGGAAAATAGGAGTTTCGCCACCAGAAACCCAGCAGAAAACAGAAATCTCACCTAAATGAAATTTCTTTTTTTCCCTTTTCCTTTTTTTTTGGTGCCAGGGATTGAACCCAGGGGTGCTTTACCACTGAGTCACATCCCCAGCCCCTTTTATTTTTTATTTAGAGTCAGAGTCTTATTGAATTTCTCAGGGTCTTTGCTAAGTTGCTGAGGCTGGCTTTGAACTCATGATCCTCCTGCCTCAGCCTCCCAAGCTGCCGGGATTATAGGTGTGCACCATTGCACCCACTATAACTGAAATTTTTAAGAGAAGTGAATAAAGGCATAATTTAGAGATGTGTTAGACTGGGCAGAGGCACCCAGAAAAAGGTGACGGGGTCCCAAGGATTAGCAATGGTAGAAACCCATGATGCTGCTTAGGCCCAAATTGCAAGGGGTCAGCAAGAGGACCCGGTGTCCACAGTGCCCCAGGAGACCTGTCACTTGGAAGCTCTAGACAAGAGTTGAACCTGTGAGGATCCAGCCATTATCAGCAATCCAGTGCTGAGCCTGGGAGAGCTCTGGGGAGCAGAAGTCCCAACCCTGTTTCTTCCCCTCTTCTGGTCTTTCTGCTGTTTTTCTGAGGGCCTCTCCACCCAGGGGGAATGGGGCTTGTGTGATGCAAAAAAGGGCAGAGACTGCAGGAAACATCAAAAAGGATTTGTGGACAGTTGAGGGGGCAGGACAGAATGCTGAAGGATTTTAGGCAAATAGTCCATTCCTTTTTAGTTTCTATTTTGCCCCTTGCCAAAAAATTGGGGATAATAACTCGACCATTTCCTGGGGTTGTTGAAAAAAGATCGGATGACTTAATAATTTGACTTTGTTTCATTATATTTATGTTGCATTTTATAGTCAGTAAGCCCTTCCTCATGTCTCTTACTTCATTTGCGTCTGAAAACTAGACAGTAAGTATCAAGACAGGTCTTATTACTCCCCTCCTACAGCTAGGACGACTGAGTTGGGGAAGTTGTTTCCCCAAAGTCACAAGGCTAGTAGATCTTTTGACTCAGAATAGACCATAATTTCTCCTACCACACTTTGAATGTCACTTAACTCAGCATTTTAGAGCCTTTTGAGGACTCCATGTCTTTGTGAAGGCATAGAGTACCAGACAAGGAGCTGGAGGCGGTACCATACACGTGGTCTAAAAGAGCCGAGTCAGTGATTCAGGCCCCCTTCTCTACCTGAGCAGGCTTTGGGGAAGAGAACACGGAGAGGAAAGAGGCCCTGATTCTAGTTTCCATAATTGGCCACTGCTCCTTCTTTCTTAGCAGAAAAGGCAAAGGAGAGAAGAGTACAGCTCGTGGGTGCCCAGGAGCAAGCTGGAGATGCCTCCCTTTAAGCCTTTGCCTTATAAGAGGCCTTCCCTTCCCTAAGTTACGGCGCTTACCTGTGAATATGCTACTGAACAGCTACTTCTTCTTTGCCCTGGTGTCTGACCCATAAATATGCCAGGTGTCTGAGACAACTCAGGTACAGGTCACGTCAGAGAGATTTTACCAGCTGCTGCTCTTTCTACTCAGTCCACTTCTCCCTGACCAGAATCTGTGTGCTCAAGCTTGCCCTGGGGTGTGAACCTGAAAGGAAATAAGAAGTCAGTCACCTGGAGTGTTCGGGTCAGGAACAGTTGAATTGGTTGAATGCAGTTGGCTGAATAAGGCTCCAGGGAGGCACACGCTCTTCCACCACTGACACAAACTTCAGACCCCAGGGACCTTCAGACCTTCAGTCCAGGGTGGGGTTAATCCTGCAAAGTCTGAGTACATGGCCCAGACCATAGCTCTACCTCTGCTTGAACATTTCCCGTTATGGAGAACTTGGTGCTCTCTGTCTTTGAGGTCAATAAAAACACGTTTCTCTTCCCAAACTGAAATTGGAATAGATTGCTTCTCTGATTCTAGTTACCAAACATCCAGTAACAGAGTGTTAGCATTTTTCAGCAGCAGCGTTGCACACCGTTGAATCGTATTAAGCTTACTACATACTAAAATCAGTTTCCAGCCTGTCATTTTTATATGATAAACTGCTGCTAAATAAAATCTTAACTTCTTTAGATTTTATATCCAATCTTAAGTTTATATGTCTGTTAAACTTCCTTTTATTGAGACTGATTTTATACTGTCAATACTGACAGTATACTGAGTACTGATTTTATACTGATTTTATACTGACAATCTTATTTATTTATACATACATACATACATACATACATACATACATACATGCATGCATACATATATACCAGGGATTATACCCTGGGGTACTCAACCACTGAGCCACATCCCCAGCCCTTTTTTGTATTTTATTTAAAGACAGAGTCTCACTAAGTTGATGAGGGTCTTGTGAAGTTGCTAAGCCTGGCTGGCTTTTAAAATTTTTTCAAATTATTTTTTATTTGTTCTTTTTAGTTATACATGGCAGTATTTTGACCTGTCATACATACACAGAGTATAGCTTCCTATTTTTGTGATTATACATGAACTGGAGTTACACTGCTCATGTATTCACATATGAACATAGGAGAGTTATGTTCGATTCATTCTACTGTCTTTCTTATTCCCTCTCCCTTTCCCTGATTTCCCCCTCTTCAATCCGGTGAACCTCCACTGTCCCCTCTCCAGGCTTATTATGAGTCAGTATCCACATATCAGAGAACATTTGGCCTGTGGTCTTTGGGATTGACTTATTTCACTTAGCATGATATTCTCCAGTTCCATCCATTTACTAGCAGATGCCATGATTTCATTTCTCTTTATGGCTGAGTAATATTCCATTGTGTATATATACCACAATTTCTTCATTCATTCATTTGTTGAAAGGCACCTACATTGGTTCTATAGCCTAGCTATTGTGGATTGAGCTGCTACAAACATCGATGTGGCTGTGTCACTGTAGCATGCTGATTTAAGTCCTTTAGATATATACCGAGGAGTGGGATAGCTGGGTCAGATGGTGGTTAATTCCAAGTTTTCTGAGGAATCTCCACACTGCTTTCCAGAGTGTTGCACCAATTTGAAGTCCCACTGGCAATGTATGAGTGCACCCTTTTCCCCCACATCCTGGCCAACACTTATTGTTGCTTGTGTTCTTGATAATCGCCATCATGACGGGAGCGAGATGGAATCTCAGTGTAATTTTCATTTGCATTTCTCTAATTGCTAGAGATATTGAACATTTTTTCATATATTTGTTGGCCATTGTATTTCTTCTTTTGTGAAGTGCCTGTGTTCAATTCCTTTGCCCGTTTTTTGATTATTTGTTTTGTTGGTGTTAAGTTTTTTAAGTTCTTTGTATACCTGAGATTAATGCTCTGAGGTGCAGATGGCAAAGATTTTCTCCCATTCTGTAGGCTCTCTCTTCACATTCTTGATTGTTTCCTTTGCTGCGAAGAAGCTTTTTAGTTTGATAACCATCCCATTAATTGATTCTTGATTTTACTTCTTGTGCTTCAGCATTCTTATTGAGGAAGTCGATTCAGAAGCTGACATAATGGAGAGTTGAGCCTCCATTTTCTTTCAGTAGGTGCAGGGTCTCTGGACTAATGCTGAGGTCCTTGGTCCACTTTGAGTTGAGTTTTGTGCAGGGTGAGAGATAGGGGTTCAATTTCATTCTATTACATATGAACTTCCAGTTTTCCCAGGACCATTTGTTGAAGAGCCTATCTTTTCTCCAATGTACATTTATGGTGCCTTTGACTAGTATGAGAGATTTATGTGGGTTTGTTTCTGTGCTTTCTGTTCTGTTCCACTGGTCTTCATGTTTGCTTTGGTGCCAATACCATGTTGTTTTTGTTACTATAGCTCTGTAGTATAACTTATTGTGGTGCCTCCTGTTTCACTTTTCTTGCTAAAGATTTCTTTGGCTATCCTGGGCCTTGTATTTTTTCAAATGAATTACATGACTGCTTTTCTCTATTTGTATGCAGAATGTTGTTGGAATTTTAGTAGGAATTGCATTAAATCTGTATAACGCTTTTGGTAATATGGCCATTTTGACTATTAATTCTGCCTATCGAAGATCATAGTAGGTTGTGAAATGAATGAGTTGGTAGCAATGGGCCTGGAAAAGTGGATTATAAAGAGTCTATGGATCAATTCATTCTAGGGACATAACTTGAGCAATTGACTGTATTTATTTTCCCCCAACTTTATTGAGGCATAATTGACAAAATTTATGTATTTAAGGTGTACACTGATATCTTGATGTATAAATTATTAAATGATTATCACAAACTAAATAACATATCATCTTAGTTAATTTTTTGTGGTGAGAATACTTAAAATTCATTTTATCAAAATAAATTTTCAAGTACATAACACTTTATTGTTAACAATAGTCATCAGGACCTATTATTTTTAGGATATTGACTTTCTTTGCTTTTTAATTCATATAAGGTTAATTTTTTAAAAATATTTTTTTAGATGCTGATAGACCTTTATTTTATTCATGTATTTATAATGCGGTGCTGAGAATTGAACTCAGTGCCTCACACATGCTAGGCAAGTGCTCTGCCACTGAGCCACAACCCCAGCTCTAAGGTTAATTTTTATGACTTCTTCGTATATGCTTAAAAGATCATAGACCCATTTTTAGAATATGGATTATGATATATATTAGATGGAACATACTTCCTACATGATTTCAATTGTTTATGCTAGTTTTTTCACTTGAACTCACAGGAGTGAAGGGATTTCTTTAATGTTTTCCATTGCCATTGTATTTAGGTGAATGTCTCCTTTCTAACAAAATTTAAATACTTTTATATTATGCTACTCATTTCAGGGATGCTCAAGTTTCTGTCTTAATTGTAGATTATTAAGTTAATCCCTTTATCCTCTTTAATGCTCCTTTTACATGAATTCAGCTTTGTCTTGTATTAATATCATGACTTTCATATTCTTTTAATTTTCATTTGCTTGATAAAACTTAGCCATCATTTCACTCTGAATCTTTTTGAATCATTTTGTTTTAAATCTGCCATTTGTGGCAGCCTTTACTATATTCTAAAATGCCAAGAATTGTACAAGGCACTCTTTATTGAATAATAGCTATTCATAAAAAAAAACAAAAATTTATTTTTCACCTGAAACATGAACACAAAATGTTCAACATTTGAGTTCTGAAATGTTGAATGATAAAGAATGCATGTCTTGGACTACAGGAAATATTTTATTTGGAATTAATTTTTTGAGCATAGTTGAAAGTATTTTTCTTTAGTATTTAAGTTCGTGCCATTTATATTTGTTGGCATAGTAAGTAAACATGCTTAGTTTTTTTATGTCATTTTATTGTTGCATGTTTTCTGTTTTTATGTTCCTTTGCTATTTCCTTTGCTTTATGTGTGTTTGTTTTTTTTTTTTTATTAGTTTGTGTATGTATACAATGAGTCAACACTGTAAATTTGGTAGGTTTATACTATTGGTTTTTCCAGGGATTCTATTTTTATCTTTTAAAGAATGTATTTTATTCATTTTCTAAATGTATCAATTTTAGAAAACAATTGACCTTAATCTATCAAATGTAAAATAACTTGTGCATTTGCTGCAGTTCTCTTTTTAAAATTTTTTTATTTGTTCTAATGAGTTGTACATGACAGTAGAAAGCATTTATACATTTTGATAGGTCATACATAAATGGAGTATAATCTCTCATTTTTCTGATTATACATATTGTAGGATCACATCAGTCATGCAGTCATACATGTACATGAGGCAATAATGTCTGTTTCTCTCTACTATCCTTTCTATCCCCAAACCCCTTCCCCACCCTTCATTCCCCTCTACCTAATATAAAGTAACTCTATTCTTCCCTAGCGCCATCCCGCATTGTGAATTAGCGTCTACATGTCAGAGAAGACATTTGGCCTTTGTTTTTTGAGTTTGGCTTATTTCACTTAGCATGATATTCTCTAACTCCATCCATTTACCAGTAAATGCCATAATGTCATTCTTCTTTAAAACTGAGTACTATTTCATCATATGTATATACCACATTTTCTTTGTCCATTCATCTGTTGAAGGGCACCTATATTGGTTCCATAGTTTAGCTATGGTGAATTGAGCTGCTATAAACATTGATGTGTCTGTGTCACTGTAGTATGTTGATTTTAAGTCCTTTGTGTATAAACCGAGGAGTGGGATAACTGGGTCAAATAGTGACCATTCTAAGGTTTCTGAGGAATATCCATAGTACTTTCCATAATGGTTGCACCATTTTGCATTCCCATCAGCAATGTATGAGTGAGCCTTTTTCCCCACATCCTTGCCAACATTTATTGTTGCTTGTATTCTTGATAATTGCCATTCTGACTGGAGTGAGATGAAATCTTAGAGTAGTTTTGATTTGCATTTCTCTAACTGCTAGTGGTGTTGAACACTTTTTCATATATTTGTTCATGGATTGTATTTCTTCTTCTGTGAAGTATCTGTTCAGTTCCTTAGCCCATTTATTGACTGGGTTATTTGTTTTTTGGGTGTTAAATTTTTTGAGGTCTTTATATATCCTAGAGATTAATGCTTTATCTGAGGCGCTCTATCTCTTATTGGCACATCTTAGAATGGCGTGTGTGAATTTTATTCCAGTGTGTTAGCCACTTGTGTACTTTGGGAAGAATGCTAACATGGTAGATATGAGAAGTTAAAACTGGAGATGGACGAGGGGACTAGTGACATGTTCTTATAGAGATTAAATGAAGGCAGTCAGAATGAGAAGATCAGGACTACATAGATAATTTAGAAATGCAATTTTGATTTCACCTTTGCTATGGGACTTTATTCTTTGTAAACAAATGTGGTTTATCCATATATACTACTTCTGTATTGTGCCTTGTCCTGCCAACACTCCTCCTCTCTGTATGTTTGATTAGATCTGAGTCCTTAAAATACTTCTGTGTTATATTCTAATTTGAGCATATTTGGGTGTCCCTGTTTTCCTCTCTTTAGTGATACAGCTCTCTGACTTGTGTCTCCTTGGACATTTTCGGCCGTGTCTATTTTAGAACCTTGTTATCTTCATATTCTGTAGCTGCCAGAGTGTCCAGATCAGTGTGACCTACTTCCACGTGACTCAGTGTGTGCTTTCACTGTGGCCTCTTCTTTCTGCCTTACTGACCCCAGCATCAAGTAGAAAAAAAAAAAAAAGAGCTTCCCAGTTCTGCTTTGTTTGGATACTCTGGTAATTTGTTAACTTTTTATTGTTTTATTTATTTTGAGCAAGTCTCCTCTACTTTCTTGAGATAGAGACAGACAGACATTCAGCACCAGATTTTCATGTTAGATTCTCCTCACAGTGGGACTGTATGAGATTTCTGTGGTCCAAGCGGGTCTTGGTTACTAACCCAGTTTTCCTTATGGATTAATTTATGAGTATCATGCCAAAGTGACAGAGTGAGAACGTGGCTTCTCCTGCTGCCTTTGATCAGTGGAATTATAGAACCCACATGCAGATCTTCCCTCAGAACCCACACCACTTCTCTGTCTCCTCTGCCCTCCACAAGTCACCAGAAAATTCTCAGCAGGACTTGATGAGAATGTGATCTAGGGAATAGGTCTCTCCCTGAGCATCTGTACTGGCAGTGTTTTTTCCCATGGCACAAAACAGAACAATGATAAACAGTTTGTAGAAGACCTGAAGAAGCTATTGTGCATAAAAGTACTTTATGAACATCTGAGCACTAGGTCTCTGTGTGTGAGTGACAGCTGTCTCATACACATGTTCCTCTGTCTCATTCTTCTCATGATCATTAAGTAACTGAGTTGTGTGCCAGGCATTGGGCTATGTGTTTTCCACATGTGGCTTCTTTTAATGCTAAAACAACCTATTGATGAACATTATTTATTCCATTTTATAAACTTCATATTTAAAAACCTTTAGAAGGTAAAGTCACTTTGTGCATGTCACACAGACCATGATAGAGCTCAGAGTTACACCCAAGGCATTCATTTCTTAACCCAGTACATTCAACCCCCAAACATACTTTCCCCAGTCCTTTAAAATGCCTTCCAAAGTTCTAATACCTTTATGCCATTAGTGCTAGCTACAGTATATGGAGAACACAAGTTGTCTGGTGTACACCTATTAATTGACACTTGCAGTTATATAATGAGAAACTTAAGATTGCCTTCTGATTGAGAAAGAAGAATAAAATCATCATGTAAGACTTTGTTCAAAGGAGACTGCACATTTGATCCCATATCTAAACTCTGTCTCAGTCCATGTGAGTTTCATTTCATGTTTCTTGAGCTGCTGAGAATTCGGAGTTGGTTTCCTTATTTAAAACTTACATGCTTCAGTCTCAGCAGGAACATATCTAGGGTTGTCTTACTCAAAGAGCACAATTCTCTTTCTGTCTCTTAAAGAATTTAAAGTTCTACTGTTTCTGTGCATTTCTCCTTGTTTAACTTGATTTCAAAGAGCTCCAACTGTATTGCTTTAGGCATTAATATAAAGGAATAGAAAGCAAGTGTGTCCATTAATGAAATAACCCATTGTGCTGTATTTTCATCTTCTGGGGACACTATGAATTTTTCTCTCCCACTTAGGAATTTATGTCCTTGATAAGTTCTGCATAACACAAATCACTCAGATCAGAATCTAGCATAAGACAAATGAACTCTGGATTCCAGTTTTACATTCTGAAAATGGAGATAATTGTATATTAACTTCAAAGGACAATTATGAGGGTTAGATTAATAACTTACTGCAAGGAAAACGTAGTAGAGTAGCTAACCAATGGCGAGGCTTCAAAAATGTTAATATTGTGATTATAGGCAGGTTTAATATTCAGAACTTCAGCTGTAACCTAAAAAAGTTCATTGTGGTCATCCTCCAGATGATAAACATCATCAGTGTCATTCAATTGCTGGATTTTAATTAGTTTTTACTTTGTTCTATAAAGACCAGTCTAAGTGCTTGAGATTCTAAGTGTTGACATTCGAAAGTACAACTTTTCTACCGCTGCCATGATTACCACATGCTTAGAGCTTAACACACCAAATTGTTATTATTATAGTTCAGTAAGTCACAAGTCCAACACAGGTCTTATGGGGCAAAAAATAAGGTGCCCTAAGGGCTGCAGTCTTCCCTGGAAGCTCTAGGAGAGAATCAGCTTCCTGATAATTTAGGTTGGTAACAAGATTCAGTTCCTTGCTGTTGTAGGACTGAAGTCCCCATTTCCCTACTGTCGACTGACCAAAGTCTTCAGTTTCCAGAGCTCACCCACATTCCTTGGCTCATGGCTTCCTCCTCCAGGCTCCAAACTCAGCAATGCGGGGTTGAGTCCCTTCTTTGCTTTGGGGCCCTCCTGCCACTTCTCTATGTGATTTCCCTGCCTTTTTTTTTTTTTTTTTTTTTTTTGCCCCATGCAATTAGATTGAATCTACCCAAATAATCCAGGACAATAATATCTATTTAACAGGGTGAAATCTTCATTCCATTTGCAGCATCCCTTTTGGCATGTAACCTAGTACTTTCACAGGTTCTGGGAATTAGGGGCCATGGACACTTGGTGGGGAGGGAAGCATTATTCTCTCTTTCACACATTCGCTGTCTCGCTGAATTCTCCTAGGGTCTCTATTTCATCATCCCCATATTATAGGTGAGAAAAAAGAGGCTTAGGTTAAATAATTTGCCAAAGATTGAATTAATAGTAAATGATGAAGCCAGAATTTGAATCTAATCAGTTTGTCTCCAGAATATGCCTAGTTTAGATCTACAAGAGGTTGAGCTGCAAGATAGGCTCTGGTGCCAGTGCCCAGAATCCCTTTATGTCCGGGAACAACTTGGAAAAAAAATGAGCAGTGTGTATTCAGAAGCCTGGGAGGTATTACTCTCCATGGGAGGTCAGAGAGCCAGAAGAGTGCCTTCAGGTCTGTCTCAGAGATGCATGTTCCTGACCAAGTCTTAGTGACATAGGACACAAACACCTTCTTATAGCTGATTTCACAACTTTTCCCTAATTTCAAATCTTTCCCATTTTAATATTTTCACCAGCAAATATTTCACAGGAAGTTGGAGGAAACATTATTAGGTACAATTACTTACCTCAGCAAGTAGTATGACCATGTCTATTAATCATTTATTACTTACACTATGCTGAGTGCCTTACCTCACTTGGTGACATTGTGAGACCAGTGCTATTAACAGCTGGATGTTACGGACAAGGAAAGGAGATACCAATAAGCGAACTTGTCGGGATTTGACTGTGTAGTATAAAACTTCTATCTTCTGTGGCCCCTGTGATCTTATCTTCTCAGATGGAGATACCTGAATCTTTTCTGCTCTTGACAATTTTCATGCTTTACCCCTGATGGAAACATCTGATATCAGGAGTCCTGGGATGTTGGCTGCTCTCCTCTGTCCAGAGGAACACCACAAGTCTAGAGTCTCTAGAGCCAGGCAGAGGAGAAAACCATTTTTAAAATGGGGAGTTTTCATGTTGTAACCCAGTTGCTCTGTATTACTTGTATATAAGTGCAGGGTGGAAGAATTTTGTGTTGTTTAACTTGGAGCAGGTTAGATTACAGACTCCTGAAGTCAAAATAAGGAGCCTAGAGCTTTCTCATAATGTAATTAAGTCTTTATTATAAGTTCCATAACATGGAGAGAGAGAGACACACACACACACACACACAGAGAGAGAGAGAGAGAGAGAGAGAGAGAGAGAGAGAGAGAGAGAGAGTAATTTCCTTAAATTTGTGTAGATCTTTATTGTTTTCAATACATGTTATCTTCAGTTCTCAAAAACATCCTGAGAGGTAAGATGGGAAAAATATATTCTTGTAATGATAAAATGGTGGCGCTGGTGGTTGTGGTAATGATGAAAATCTACCCCTTATATCGATAAGATGGTGGTGGTAGTTATGATGAAGATGAAGAGTGCTTAGTATATGCCAAGGTCAAAACTCCACCTATTTTGTCTCACTTAGTTCTTTCAACATCTGCTGGGGTAGATGCTACTGTTGTTCCCATTTTAGAGATGAAGCTAATTGAATTCTTGTAAGGCTGGTTTTTCAACCCAGCCAATTTAATTCCCAGAATTGTGTCCTAAACTAAGACTCAATGGCATTGTTTCCATTCTGTAGCTGAACCAATTAAGACCCAGAGTGAATCAAGTAGGGTTGGTTAAGATTTCCCAGCTGCCAGTTCTAGAACTTGGACCAAGTTTCCTGCCTTCTATTTGGAGGCAGTAACTATATAGCAGAATTATGTAGAATCAGAGAAACTTCCATTCAAATTATGCTGCACTGAGCACTATATGTATGACCTTGGGTAAATCATCTAATTTTTAATTTACTCAACTCAAACAATGGGAGTTATCATTCCTTAAGTTGTCAGCAGAATATTATATATATAAAATTATATATATATATATATATATAAAATGTCTGGCATGCAGTGAGTAAATAGGAGCTATTATTATTTGTCAATAATTCGCTCTTCTACTATACCAGTTGCCTCTTTAAGTGAGGGTCCAGGTCTGGAGGGTCTAATGTCTAGTGAAATTGAAATCGATTGGGGGAAATTATCATAGCAGCCCTCAATCATTTTTAAACATGTACTATAGGCTGTTGGCAGGTGCCACCTGATAAGTCAGCATCAGCTTAGGGGAAGGCTCAGAGATGGGTCCTGGATCTGAGAAATGCAGTAAGTTTCTGGTGAACTTGGCAGATGTAAAGCAATCATATCTTGAGGGTTGGAGGTCTAATAATCTTCATGCCTTCTCCTTAGCTGTTTCCTTAAGAGGAGCTTCTGGTGAGCATGATTTCCTATTATTTCTTCTACTAAGGATAGGTTCCATCCTGAAAGATGAGATTCCAAAGGCATTTCTGCAAAGCTGAGCAGAATCTGGTGTTAAGGCAATGGGTGAGCGCTGAAGATGAATCTCTTTGTGATGTTGTCAGGTTGTGAGCTTAGAGTAGACTGCTGAAATATACAATTGGGTAGTTTTCCCAGATTGGTCCCCTGAGTAAACATTGGTGTGCCCCAGAAAGAGTTCTGTTTCAGAATGATTTATGGTCCATGGCGCTGTGGTGTGATCTGAATTACCTTTGAAAGGAGAAGCAGCTATCAAATGCATTTAGAGGATAAAAATAGGCAGATGAGCATAAATTCAGAAATGTCCTAGGGTTCTCCCTATTTTCCAAGGAGATTTTCAGGGACACACCTAGGGAAGCTCTACTTTCTGATGCCTACTAGCACTGAAGCTTGAATTGTAGAAATTAGTGAATTGTCTGCTTCCTGATGAGGTCTCTCTATGTCCCCTCCTGCTACCCTTTCCCCTAGAAAAGGAAGAGAGCAAAATAACAAACTAGAAGTCAGCTTAGAAATGAATGGTGATGTCTAGCTTTCACAGTGGACTTGAGCTAATGCACAACTGTTCAGGTATTTTAGGCATCTCAGGCAGAAGAGATGATCAAGTCAAACATAGCCAACATTTTCTGCATCAAAGCGATTTCCCAAAAATTCATTCTGAGGGGGAGAAGAATCCCAATAGTAAAGTAGGGATATAAATAAGCTCTAGAATCAAGCAAATATACATATCTTTAAATCCTACTTCTGTCACTTAATACCTATGAACCTGTGGGAAAGTTACAATATTTCTCTAAACCTCAACTTTCATATCTGAAAAATGGAAATAATAGTAATACCTATTATATAGGTTTGTTATAAAGATTAAATTAGAAATCCACATATATTCCTTAACGGTTTCTAGTCTGTAGTGTGCACCCAGCATTACCTTTTGTATGATTATTTCTGCCCTCTTATCCAAATCCTATTGATCTATTAAGGTTGGCTTGTTGGAGTGGGGCCAATTTTTTTTTATCTTTCTTGTAGGTTAATATTTACAAAAGGTCAACCTTCACTCCAAAAGGCAGATCTGTAGCTAGGCCTAGCCAAGATAATTCCCAAAACTAGGAGCAGAAAGACAGTCTTAGCTGTTGACAAGCCCCTTAGGTAGCTCCTGGCCCTGTCACCAGAGACAGGAGGCTCAGAGAAAACCATAGGCAACTGCTCTCACTTCCAGCCTGCTGCCAAGGCAGGCAGAAAACAGAATCTCAAGCCAGCCAGACTGCAGGTGCAAAAGCCACTGGAGACAGGAGCCTGGGCCAAAGCTGCCCGGCACAGCTGTTGAAAATGAAGGTCAGCCAAATTCATGAGGCATCACCTCAACTGCACTGGGAGAGGAATAGGGGAAAGTGGACGAAGAGAAGTTGACGTTGGATGTGGCTCTTCAAGGTGCTCAGCCAGAGTGCTTTAATTATGGAATTGGACTAAATATGCTTTTATGTTGGGGGACAGACTCCCTCAGAATAAGAGAGGGAAATGAACTGTCCCATTCCACACAGATAGCAATGTAGAGTCAGCCTTTGGTCTGGATCTCTGGTCTCTGGTTTTTCCTATATAATATTGCAGTGAATGCCTCTTGTCAATTTGAAGGATCAAAGTCAAATTTGCAAGAATTTACTATCCTGAGTTTCTTAATAGTGAATTTTTGAAAAATGATAAAAAGCCATAATACATAAGTGAATGCTTTTCTATATGATCTTCTAAATCTCCTAAGTAGGTTAGATTTAAGTTGCCCAAATATAAATGTTTTGCAGCTTGAGAATTCTTTTTTAAAGACAAATGGGAGAACAGATACAACATCTTTTCCAGTATTTTGACTTTGCATGACTTTTGAAACTTACAACATTTTTTTAAACTCTCTTTTTATATCAAGAAAAATATGTGCTTTTCTTTATATATGTAAAGGTGGTAATAATAATGGATTTGCTAAGTGTACTGTACCATTATTTCACTGACTCTATTGGAACCAAGGATGAACATTTACATGAAAGCAAGCCCAGGTGGGTAGTGCATCCCTGGCCCACCAAAAAAGCTGAGCTTAGTGTGTCTGACTGGGGATGGAGTGCTTAACCTCAGATACATCAGTATTCCTTTCAACAGCTGAACTCTAAGCAGTCTCCTGAAACATTGCAGTTAAAACATCTCCCTGTTCCATCACGCCATGTTGAATCTCACAGATCCATTAAACAGACTTTGTACCTTCTGGAGCCAATGAAAGTTCAAACTGCCAAGAATAGCCAGGAAAACAAATACACTGTTTTGTATACCACTTTCCAAGCACATTGGAGAACAGGTAAACAGTTTCCAACTTACTTGAAATCAAGAGAACTAAAACAGGGCATTTATGCCATCTCCTTTTAAACTTATCAAATGGCTTAATAGAGGTTTGGGGGAATTAGTATATGCCTGACAGTGCAGCATGTCTTATAGAAAGACAATGCTTTACCTACCTGTGAATTGCATTTGTATTTTTATCTTTTCCAGTAGTTTTTAAAAGTATAAAGAGGTGGAATTAATTTCAATAACATATTCAGTAATCTATTTTAGCTAAACCATTCTATCCAAACTATGATTATTTTAACATATAGTCAACATAGAAATCATTGTGAATTTTCTACATTATTTTTATGCTAAGACTTCAGAATCTGGTGTGATTTGCATACTTACCAAGCGTTGGTAGGACTGGCCACATTTCAGTACTTAATGGCTTGTGTTTGACTGCATGGCTCTAGAGCCAGACTAGGTCCTCAATGGGCATTCCAGGGCTTGCTAGAACTGTCTAGGATGGATGCATAGAATCATTTGGTTTTCTTAGTCAATACTATTAAGACAAACAACTCAATACCTACTCAGCACAAACGAAAGTAAATATTTGGTCATAGATTTTCCTCAGTACTCAATGAATTCATTTGCTCAGCTATCTGGGGTGGGTGTGTTTTTGCTGCTGTGACCAAAAGACCTCACAAGAACAATTTTAGATGAGGAAAAGTTTACTTTTTGGCTCACGGTTCCAGAGACCTCAGTTCATATACAGCTGGTTCCATTCCTTGGGGCCTGAGGTGAGGCAGAACATCAAGGCAGAAGTGTGTGGCTGAGGAAATCAGGTGGGAACATGGTACCAGGAAGCAGAGAGAGAGAGAGAGAGAGAGAGAGGGCAAGCGAGAGAGAGTGAGCGAGAGATTTTGTCCTTGCTCAACAAGGACAAACCCCAAAGTCCTGCCCCCAGGGACCCACCTTCTTCAGTCATAACCTACCTGCCTGTAGTTACCACCAAGTTAATCCCTATCAGGGGATTAATGCACTCATTAGGTGAAACCTTTTATAATCCAACCATTTAAATTTAAACTTTGTGGCATTGTCTCATACATCGGCTTTTGGGAGACTCCTAATATCTAAACCATAACAAGATGTGCAAAGGAGGTGAGCATGTTCTTAGAGGCCCACTGAAGGTAGTTCTTTTTCTGCTCAAAATCTTTTCTTCTGGCACCCCCCGTGGTAGCAGACAGTCGCATGAGCAAAGGGGCTGTTGTCCCTGACCATGGCTGCTTTTGAGGCTACATTGTTACATAGACACACTTGCTTCTGTAGATGCTTGAAATCTAACTGGGGGAGATGTACACACATCCTCCTGCTTTGTCCCATTATCAAGTCTTCAAAGGTTATTTCTGGGGGTGAATCTTTTCCTTCTATTAAGACCAGGCGAGAGAAAGTGATCTTGTCACTTCTGAAATTGTTTAATGCTGCTTTTGCCTCCAGGCTAAGGGAAAAGGCCTGCTTTTTTTTTTTTTTTTTTTTTTTCCCCTCTCCACAGAAGGCTAGTTTTGTCAATGGTTACGCTTTTATTGTTGACACTGTACCTCTGTATTAGTGTTAGTGCAAGGCTCATAAACCTTAGCAACTTCATTACTCACTCACCAATTAGTTTCAAATGAATTTTACTGTCTTGACTCTAATGGTGCTGTTCATGAAGTAGGCTCCATGTTCATAAAGGATTTCACATCCGACTGCCTGGAAGGATGGTACAGAGTCAGAGCCACTGATTCTTTAGCTGGGAATTATGCTTTCAGTGAGGCCCTCAAGGTCTCTAAGGACAAATGGCTTCCTGTTGTCAGGGCTTTCCAAGTCTGTGGATTTCATCTTCCTTTTGCTTAGAGTCTGAACACAGTATGGAAAATGCCCTGGAAACAGGACTTAAAGATTTGGGTTTCCAGGTTGTCATGAAAATTGTGAGATAGTGGACACTAAAGTGATTTATGAAGTGTCAGGCATTCTGCAGATGTAAGAAAGGAAGGTCCCCAAGGATGGTGTATAACCATCAATAACATGCTTACCTGAGAGTCGCTCTTAATTGTAAGAAAATTGGGATGCTAGCTCAGATCTAGCTCTTTAGGGGTAACCCCATTCTGTTTTGGCAAGGCAGTGACTTAGGAACAACGTCGTAATAATCCCCATTCATTTTTCTTCTCTCTCCCCAAATTTATGACATCATTTCCTTTCTAGGCTGTTTTGATGGACATTTCATCCTGGTCATACTTGTATTAAAAATTAGAGAAAGAGGAGCATTGTTATCTGTTCCAAAGCCAGGGTAGTTGGCCTTATACATTCTTAGTCCCTACAAGAGAAACCTCTGAATTCAGTTCACTTTGCAGATTTCTGATTACCCTGAGCAGATGTGAATTTATATAGAGCTCATTATCTTGCCTGTCCAGGAACTCTGTCTCAGAGGTAACCCACTTTGTTTCTTTCCTTTCTCCTTTCTTTCCTCCTTTACTTCCTGCCTCCCTCTCTTTGGTATTAGGGTAATAGCATTTGATATTAGGATAACTTGCAAGTTTGGGTCCTTTTAAATGGCTAGATTTCTTCAAATATTAATAACATTAACCTGTAAGATTTTTGACTGTTGGAACCTTGCCTTTTTCTTGTCTTTTTGTTCCCCAGAAACTAGTACATTGCCTTACACACAGTAGGTGCTTAATCAGTGTCTACTGAATGAACAGTGAGTAGTAATAAACAACCCTCATGAGGATCTAAAATGGGTTGAGAACCCTGCAAAAACATTCTCATTTGCTCTTCACAGTGACCCTATGAGGCAGGAAACATCGCCCCATTTTATAGATGGGCCTGGTTGAAGGGCCATATAAGATTTTCCCAGGGCAATGCAGTGGCATGATACATGGGTTTGAAATTATGTCAGTGTTGTTCCAAAGCCCACGCATTTTTGTGCTGCATTTTTGAACTGTTAAATGCCTGCCTTCCAGTCTTAAAATAAATAGTTCTTCCTCAGATAATGTAACTTTAGAGAAATTTGTTGAATCCACCTTTTCTCCTCTAAATCCCATTCTTCCATTAAATTTCTTTTTAACTTTCACAAAAATAACCAACACTTACTGTTTGTGTGCCAGGCCCTGCAATTAGTGCTTACCTGCATTTAATTCTCACAGGACCTCATGAAGCAACCACGTTACTTTTTCAACCATGGTGTGAAGGTATTGTGACCTGAGGACAGTAAGCACCTTGTCCAGGGTAGCACTGCAGCTCCTGGACTTGTCTTGGTTCTGTCTTTCTGGCTCCAGAAGAAGGGATTCCCTGTACTGTTTCATGATGCTCTTTCACTTGTTCTGCTTTTGTACTCAGAGTCAGCAGTTATATGTTCATTTGGTGGTGATTTGTGGAGAATTCCTATGAGATTGCAAGCTCCTTGAGAGTTGGGCAGCTTGTCTTTGTCTTCTGCCTTATCCCAGCTAGGGCTCAGGGAGTATTTGTTTAGTACTCGGGCAGTTCTCAGACCCGGATCAGACGATCAGCCAGTCTTTCTGTGAAGCTAAGAGAGATGATGGTTTGTACCTTCAGTGTTTTGTTAGCAACCTCATTTCTGTGCTTGAGCAGGCATTTTTTGTACCTTAGGTCACATGCCCTCCATCTACCACTGATTTCAGCTGCAGCTGTGCTGGACAGTTACCATGCAAGATGGCTGCATCCCATCTTCTGTCCCTTCTGCTCCTCCATGCTTTTGCTTCAGGGCTTTTCCTAAAGCCTCTGTAGCTCTCAAAATCTACCTTTTGGGCAGCACAGAACTGTGGTGGAGTTAATGCCCCCCGGCAGACTTCAGCCAATGGACAATGGAAGAAATGTCTCAGTCTCTTGTCCTTCAGAAGGAAATTCTTGGGTGCACTCTACCCAGGCCCTTGAGAATTAGCTCCGGCTGCATGGAGCACCAGCTACCCACAACAGCTACCAGAACCTCCTGTTGTTTTATTTCTTTTTCCTATTTTTCTGTTTGTTTTGCTCCCCTCCCCCATTCCCTAACTGCTACTTCCTGGGAGTCTCTTCAAAATAAATTCCTTGCACACAAGTCCTTGTGTCTGTTTGTGTTTATTTGTTTACTTGAGGGTTAGGGTAAATGGAAAACTAAATACAATACATGCTTGTATCTTAATGGCTTTATGCAAGAAATCACATAATGTCATTTAATGTGAATAAATTATGTGATTAGAGTAATTAGAGACATTATCTCATAGGAAATGGAGCTTTGAAGGTCTTGGATAGATAGGGGTAAGGTGAGTGGACAGAGTTTAATTCCAGAATTGCTCTTTCCACCTTTAATACTTCATAGCATATAACCAGTTATACTGATGAAAACATTATAATGCTTAGAAAGGATGCCAGAATGAGTCAGTTTGCTGCAAACCAAGATGACCACACATTCACTTTACTTCAATTCTTAGGTGCATTATTGATTTTGGTGTAAAAAGGCTAACTTGCAATGTATTCCTAAGTCTGTGGTCCATAGAACTTGTCATTCAATACATTTTTATGACTCTTTCCCCTTGAGTCACTGTCAGAGACTTATTTTTTTTTAAAAAAAGATGTCAGATATGATATTCATAATCACTGAGCAGTCACCTTACCAAAAAGAAAAAGTAGAGAGAAGAGCATGGCAAGAGGTGTCATGAGAATTATACTAAAGGATACCCCTCGTAAGGATAAAAGACAGGGAGGTGAAATCCTAGCATATATTTGGGCGACAGAAGGATTTATGTCTGCTGTTTCTGGACTCATAATAACCAATGTATCAATTGTTTGAAAACTTTTTCATTAGGAGGATCAGCAGGACATGTGGATGAGTCATGAGATAAGACCTTTCACCTTAAGGAAATGAGGACAAACTAACCATCAGCAGCAATCACTGCATTCATTTCAGAGTCCGGTGTAAATGGTGCTATTCTAATGAGCAAGGGCAAGGGTCTAATCCCGGTGTGGGCCAAATCAGGCTGCCTGGTTCCTTTTTACTTGCTAGCAGCTATCACACATACACATACACGCACGCACACACACACACACACACACACACACACACACACACACACACTCAGGGCTAATGGATTATGCTGCAAAGTACAATTTAAATCTGACCTTGGCGCTTGCCTGATGAAGACCATTTGCTGGTTTCCCACTGTATTTAGCATGAAGCCTAAACTCTTGCTCCTGGCTGTAAGACCCTGACCAGGTTGGGCTGTGCCTCTTATTTCCATTATAATCATTTCGAGGGACTGTTTCCTTGGCTCCTTGATTCAGCCAAACTGCCACCTGACTCATGCAGGGTGCCCACGAGCATTCTCGTGCCCCTCTGTGAGCCCCCCTGGAATGCTGGACCTCACAGGCTTTCCCTGGCTTGTTAGGTGGCTGCTTCCTGTAAGTCTCACATTAAACCTGATTTCAGAGAGGTGTCCCATCCCCGTTCCCCTTCTCTTCTCCCAGTGTTGTGTGTCACAGTCCTCTGCTTATTCCCTTTATGTACTTACAACAAGTCTTTTTTAGTTTATTTCTTTGCCTGTTCATTGCCTATTTTTCCTGTGAAGAGTGGATGTGGACCAGGTACGGTGGTGCATGCTCGGGAGGCTGAGGCAGGGGGATTGTAAGTTCAAAGCCAGCCTCAGCAACTCTGCGAGGCCCTAAGCAGCTCAGTGAGCCCTTTCTCTAAATAAAGTATATAAAGGGAATGTGACTCAGTGGTTAAGTGTAGGAGTTTGTAGGAGTGCTCTGAGTTCAATCCCTGGTATCAAAAAAAAAAAAAAAAAAAAAAGAGGGAGAGAGTCAATGTGGTGCCTGACACCTAACAGATACTCCATAAACACTTGTTGATTGGATGGTAAAGTAGAATTCCCACTGTAGAGTGGTAGGCTAGTACCACCTTTTGTACATAGGATGGATTTGGAATAATTTTTAAAAATTTTTTCAGACTTCAAATCTAAGCTTTTCAAGCATTGGTGGGTGATTCTTGGTTGGTCCTAGGTAGAAAACCACTGGCCTTGTTTGGAAGTTTGTGTTGACATACTTGGTACAGGTCTGGTATTAGTCAGAGGTATCTTGACACCCATGGACAGCCCTTTGGTTCTTGAGTAGGGCTCCTACCTTCCTGTTAGTTCAGTGGCCCATTGATATAGTGGGATGGAGAGAAGAGAGCATAATTTGAAAATTGCATATCCCATCTTGCTCAGTTTTAAAATATATTATGATTTCTTGAGTTCTTTATGACTTTGAGGTTTACTGTTTTGAACTGATTTTGCCAGGGTGACGTTCTAGCACTCTGGAAGGCACATTATAGATACTTAAAAATCTTGATGGTACTCAAGCAGCCTATGGGGAGGTCTGTGTGGTGAGACCGAGGTCTGCCATCCATACATGTCATCCATACATGTCATCCATACATGTCAGCCATCTTGGAAATGCATCTTCTAACCCAGTCAGGGCTTCAGATGACTGCTGTTTGTAGATCCCTAATTCACACCAATTGTGAGATAATAATCATGTAGTTGTTTAAGCTGCTAAATTTTGAGGTAATTTTTATATTACAGCAATGACCAAAGCAAAACCTCATCAGAAAGCAGGCATTTGGTCTTAGGTCCATTGTCTTTGTTATTCCTTACCTTGCTCCCCATCGGTATTATCTTAGTGAGCTTGCTTTATTCTGAAACTGGTATTATAGTGTCTACTATGTTTTCTTCAGTGTTTTCCGCAGTCTGCTGTTGGTCTCTGTTGAGGGTTATGTTTTGATATTCAGAAATGTGTTGATTTACAGGTGAACTAGGAAGTGCATCTTTTCCTTTCAGATTTTTTTTCCAAAAAATAAAAAATACACAAAACTTTTTGGCTTTCCTTTCTAAAGCTTTAGTACATACTCAGTTTTGAAATGTTTTTATTTTTGTATATTTAAATCTTTTAATGTAATTTATTCTGGCATTTAAGTTACTCTTGTAAGTGGCAAGTATAAATTTCCCACCACCTCATTACTATAAAATCTACTTTTTTCTCTTACATAGTATTATGCATGCAGTGTAGAATTTAAAAGACTGATAAGGTTATAATTGATTTTGTACCCTTACCCCCCTTATTTACTTAGTCTTTCACTTTGTCAAAGAAGAAAATTTACATTGGTCTAATCTGTATTAAGTCTTGTGATTGCTGTCTGATATGTTATTTCTATAAATTCCTTTCCTGTTAAGTTTCAGATGGTTCCTTTTTAGGTTTCTTATAAGTAAAAAAGTCCAAGGTCTACAACTTCATTTATCTTGTTCAAAAATCCTAACCTACTTTCTGGCTTAAAGAATTTCACCTTGACCTTCTGTCTTCCTTTGGGTTTGTGTTTGATCTACTAGTCTGAACTTGTGGAAATGTCAACAGTCAATTTTCTTTTAATTAATATCCTTACCAGAGCTGACATTCTGTCGCCCTCATTTATGAGTCTATCAGTAAATTCCCCAACAATGTTCTTAAGAAAGAAAAAAAGACCCATCAATTCTCTTGATACCTTGCTATAAGTTTCATGCAAGTTCAAAGCAAAAGATCCATTTTGTGGAAGAAATTTTAGTTGTGACAAAGTCATCTTATGATTTCTGTAATTGGGACTTGACCCATGATGTTGGGTTTTGAACTCTTTCCAAGCAGCTACCCTTGAGCACAAGCTGGTAACTGCCTTCTGCCTTTTCACCTGTATTGAATCGCACTGCGCTGGCATCCATTGGTGTTTCTGCAGTAGATATTGCTGGCAAATCATGCTGCTTTTTTTCCCTAAAGGCAAACCCTTCTTCTATGCATGGTAAACCTCTATCTTTGGTTCTTTCTGCTGAAATATTTCAACTTGAAAAAAGTCACTAATGCTTTTAAAAACCATTCCAATCTTTATTATTAGAGTACACTAGTCACTAAACCATACCAGCTAATGTTCTGAGGGTGCCTTTGTGTTAGGGGCAGAGTTCTTTCAAAAGATTTGTATACTCTTATCTTCTTATTACACTTACTCCATCTTGCACTTTAATAGTTAAAGCAATGTTCCATCCTGTTTTATATCATCTCATAGCTATCGTATAATACTCACTCCCATAGTTTAAACTATTCAATGGCCATTTTCACTGACCGTATCACATTTATTTAAACCAGCTACATTTTCTGCTACCCCTGGGCCTTTGAACATGGTGCTACTTTTTCCTGCAATGTACTTCCTTTTGGCTTCTCTCTTCTTTCACTGAGTTAATGGCTAATCATCCATCAAATCCAACTGGAAGCATTAATTGCTCATTGTTTTTTTGTCTTCCAATCCTCATCCATTTATTTGCATTGTGGTCTCTCTCAAGACCACAAATTCCATGACAGCATGAACTGAATGGGTCTGGTTTGACTCAGCATTGTAGCCCTTGCGCCTAGCGCTATGCCTGGAATACACAGGCACAGGTATGTGTGGATGAATGAATGAGCGGTTCCTGATTATACATATGGAAACCAGGCCTAGAAATCTTAAATGGCTCTATCAGGGTCTTACAGCAACTGAGTAGCAAACATAGACTCAAACCTAGGTCTTCTATTGCCTATTTCATATGATCTTTCTGTTAAATACAGCTCCTCACACTTCTGAGTCAACCCTAATTTTAATTTCTCTTCCATCTCAAAGCACTTTGGCCTTACCCTGGCAGGTGACCGGGATAACTGATCCACACCTGGAGTGTGGTTGCGTCCTCAAAGTAGGTGATAGGTGTATAGCAGTGTCCCCGCCTGTGTGAGGGTGGGAAGTGCGGAATGGAAATCATCTGTCTGCGCTGGCTTTTTATTTTACTGTATTGTGGTTTTGGAGAAATGTACTGAGCTTTGGGAGGCATCACAAAGAGACTCATCAGATCAAGGGCCATGGAGGAAGATGGAGGCATTGGTTAGAACTCACCTCATCTGTTTAGCCTGAAGTTTGTAAGATGTCGCGTCTTAGACTCAGCCAAGATAAGTGTCTTAGACTCGATCTTCTACCCATTAACTGTGAGACTTTGAGCAGTCCCTATCCTTCTCTGGCATTAGTTTCTTGCCTAATAATTGACGTGTGCATGGCGGGGGTGGCGAGGACTCTAGGATTATTGGCAGAACTTCTGATTGCAAGTTTAAAGAAAAAGACTCCCTTTCCCTCATGTTCTTTAGTGAGCTAGAATGTGCTGTGACTCAGGAATCTGGGATGGAAGCTCGTTCCACGATGCAACTCAGCTCTTCTGAGAGTTCAGGTGGACCAGTCCCACCTGTGTTTGAATTATAGCAGTTTTGTGGCCTCATGGTAGGCCATTTCTAACAAGAAAGAATAGAATCCATGATATGTTTATTTCCAGTTAGAATAATGACATGTTAATACCTGGAGGGACTTTGGGAGTCAGTAACTGTAGCAACTTACTTGATATATGAGAAAAGCTGAAGCTCAGAGAGAGAAAATGGAGAGGTGGGACTCATAACTGAAAGCTTTGGACTCAAAATTCAGCTTTCTTTCCACTGTGCTGAGCAGCTTATTTTATACTACATTATTTTCAGCACACTTTAAAAGATCTTAAAATCATCTCAACTATATACAATATTACAATATTTACATCTGGAAATCTTAATGAAGGATTAGAGTTTCTTTTTTTAATCTTTTCTGATAGAAATACCCTTTTTCTAATTATAAAAACAATACATGCTCATTGTAACAAAATTCAAACCGTTCAGTTGTACAAATTAGAAAATGAAGGATTTTCTGCAATTCCCAGAAACAATCATTGCTAACTTGGTTCAAAATCATGTAACACACTATTTGCATTCTGGTCTTTCTTAGCAATATTTAATGGACTCACGGACAACATGTGAGCATCTTTTCTTGTTAGCGCATTTAATTTATTCTGATTGACTGGGTGGTAATCTCTTGTGTTACTGTACTACACTTAAGCCATCCTCTCCTGGGGTGGATAGTTACATTGTTTCCATTCTTTCTCTATTTTAGATAATGCTTCAGTAAACATCCTCTCGCACAGGTCTTTGCATATTTATGTTTCCTCCTGACACATTTCTGGAAGCCACACTTAAAGTTGATCATAGTACTTGGGCACAGAATATGTATGTAGCACAATACAGTTAGCCAATTGGTATGGTAGGCAAAGATGGAGCTCTCAAGCTGGGGTGATTTTAGATATAAGGCCACAGAGTACAGAAACCTCTTCTTGGTATAACTTTGCCGTTTTGTAATCATGGTTTTGTGGGATCCATCGACTTTCTGTTCAGTGGATTTTCTAAGTTCTTTCTAGTTGCTTTGTAAGTAGTTGCTTCACTCAGCTAAAGTTCACTGTAAATGGCTTTAATCAGGTCAGAGATGCCTAGAGTTTATATTATTCCTTCCATCCCACAACAGTTGTTTTCCCTTCAGCTATGTTTTTTATGAGACTATCAGGTATTGGGAGAGTCTACCAATTATGTGTCAAGGAGTGAGAAAAAGTGGAAAAATATTACTTCCTGCTAAGAAATTGTCATTTGTGATTTGAAAACAAGCTGCAGACATCTCTGAACTGGCTTCCTGCCCAGGAGAATCACCAGGAAGGGAAGAGGCCCCTTGGGTTTGGATTTTCTATTCCCTGTAGAGCACTTAAGGTGTACCTGGGCTTTCAGAAGGTTATAGCTTCCCCGCACTGTGTGGTCCTTGTCTGTGATGAGGGATTGCTGTTTTTTAGCATGAATCCAGAGACTCATGTCGTCTGACAAGGAGACACCTCACTAGGTGACTTCTTACCCCTGGAATTTCTCTGCAGCACCTCTGAAGATCATCTTTTTTGAGCAGCTGCTTTTATTCTTTGGAGTGAAACTTGCATTCCTGATGCAATTGTTCAGACCCTCTGTAAATGAGATATAGGCAACCTTTCCAAGTGCCTTTCCTGCCTCCTCTAAACATATCCTGTACTCCAGTCTGTCTCAACTTCTCTCTTTCTTGGCTGATGCCATTTTCTCTCCCCAGTAATGACATTCATCTTGAAAAATGTCACCACTCCCACAGTATCTTCCTTCCTAAATGCCTCTGACCTCTTGCAGCATTTTAGCTGTTCTTTTTTGTGTGTGACACTAATAATTTTCCATTCTATACTATAGTTTGCTATGTGCCTATCTCATTTCTCCTAGAAGCATCTCAGCTCTTTGAGAGCAAGATTGATATGACTCAGACTACCCTTTTTACTCCCCCAATGCCTGGGGCTTTACCTGTGACACAATAAATGTTATGCAGGAGGATGAATAAACTAGTATGATCTTTAGTTGAAAAGCTCTGTGCCAGTGATGTTAGATGAGGAAACTCCTTCTACTCTAGGGACAGTTTTAATTATTAGGCCATCTGAATTGGAAACAGTGCTGTACCCAGGGTATCTAGAGTCAGCAACTTTCTACCAACAATGCAAACATCTGCCTGGCTCATACTCAGATGAGGTTCCTAATAGGTTAAGCACAAATGCATTCTTACGTTTTGAAATTCAGTAATTACAAAATTACCAGTATACCATGACTTCAAGTTGTCTCTTTTTAAAAGCACTGTGTTAAACCCAGCCGTGCTTCCCTAACATCATTCTTTTATAGTCTTTTAATTTGAGGATAATTTAGCTAAATTTGTTGTTGAAGTTTAATCACATGGAACAAGTGTTTTCTGACTAACGCTGAGGTCTCTCAGTGTGTTAGACTCTGTCCATCCTCAGATTGGTCAGGGGCACTGTGTGAGGGCGTGCAGAGTGTGCCGTCTGGTGTGAGAATGTACCGTGACGTGATGCTGGGAACACAGCCCTCCTGAGCTGGGAACTGTGCAGTTGGACAGGTGCAATGAGCTGATAGGGACATACACTTGCAATTTGGAATTCTGCACTCAGATTGCTGGGCTACTATAACAAAGTACCACCATTTGGATGACTTAAGCAACAGAAATGTATTTCATGGTTCTGGAGGCTGGAATCTGGCAGGATTGGTTCCTTCTGAGGGCTGTAAGGGAAGGATCTGTTCCAGACCTCTCTCCATGGAATGTAGATGGCTGGGTTTTGTTTTTTCACTGTCTTTTCACATCAGTTTCCCTCTATGTGTCTCCATTGATGTCCAGATTTTACCTTTTTGTAAGGACATTATTCATAATGGATTAGGGCATATGCTAATGACCCCATTTTAACTTGATTCCCTCCGTAAAGATCCTGTCTCCAGATAAGACCACATTCTGATGTATTGTGAATTTTGACTCCAACATATCTTTTTGAGGGAATGCGGGGAGGGGAGAAACAAATCAACTCATGCTAACTCCATGTTCAGGACCATGGAGAGTTCATGTTGAATTCCAGCTCTGCTACTTCTAGCTGTGTCCCGATCAGAGGGGAACATGTGGACCTGTATCCCAAGCCACGTTTGATAGCAAATTGGGTTAGTCTGAAATTAAGGACAGGGCTATAGGCAAGAAAGGATAATGTGGTCTCAATCAAGACACTCAGGCAGAAATTGTGATTATGGATTAGAAAAGGCCTTATTCCACTTTTTTCTGATAATGGAACTGTGATAGTAAGACTGACTTCTAGCACAATCTACTGTAGGAAATATGCGTGTATGGAGGGGATTTGTACAATCTGGATTATTTAAAAAGCTCTTCTAGTTGAAGAGCTGCCCAGCTCTGAGGGGTCACACATCCACGGACCAGACGTCCTGCTTCTGGTAGCCTCCACTTGTGTCATAAGAGGCTTGTAGATTTCAGAATACTGTAGCTGGCTTTTGTGCAGATATGACTGTGCCTTTACCACCTCCAAATGCCATGTGATGTAAGTATAAATTTAATAATACATACAGATGCATTAGCTATCCACAAACTCCCCCTTACTCGACCAACAGATAGTCTAATGCCATGCAGTTATCTAGAATTACCTTGGCCAAAGAGTCCAGAGAAGTCTGCAACACACACAATGCACACATGGAGACATTTGGAATATAAATATATAAACATACATATAAATATACACATATATATTTACATAATCTACATGTTTTGTCCAAAGGGTTACATGATCTGAGAGGGAGAAAAGAGATTTTAAGTTATGGAATAAATATACACAAATTTGTATGCAGAGTTATATATTTTAATCTTCTCTTCCTATTTTAGTACCTCTAAATGGTTATCAAGTAGTAGTATTCATCCATTCTTAAGTATCTTCACAGGGATTGTGTGAACAAAGCAAGTAACCAGACTGTACACATATCACCCCTGGGGCAAACTAAGGAAAACATGAAGGAGATGATGTGTGAGTTTCTCTTTGTTCATCACATTCTGGGGTAGCTCACAAGCACACAGCAATATAGCATGGCTAGAAGTCATTCTCTCTCTCTCTCTCTCTCTCTCTCTCTCTATATATATATATACATATATATAATGTATATTACTCTCTATATATACATTATTCTTTCTTATGTGTCTATATATATCAAGATATGTATATGCATGTGCGTGTGTACACACACACACACACACACACACACACACACACATATATTCACATGCTAGGCAAGTGCTCTACCACTGAGCTGCATCCCCAGTTCTTCTTTGGGGCTTCTAAGTTGAACTGTTAGGGAAGCATCAGCTCCTTCTTGCTGTAGTGCACAACCAGCCAGGGTATAGCAATAAGATGAATTGGCTCCAGCACCATGCTGCTAACTCAGCATTTATGGTTGGGGTAATACCAGACTTTCCCTGGAATAATGAGAAGATCATAGACTGAACCTTGAGGTTGCAACTGTGTGGTCTTGAAAACCACTGGAAACCTGCAGGACTTGACTTTGTAAAATTAATAACTATCCTTGGGCTACCAAATACCTCAGAAACTTCACAATATTTATAGGGTATATAGTGACTCCATTTTCAGTTCATTCCTGAAAGGAATCAGCTCATTGGGCAAGTTCCTGAAAGCTTTTCACTCAACTGGTCCGGGACCTCCCTTGTGGAATTCCTGATGGCAAAAATACGTTTTTGGTTACACCTTATTATCCTGGTGGGGAATTGGGGCACACCATTGGGTCCTCCAAAGTCTGTCAACAACTTGGATCACCTTGGCCAATGAGACAGCCTTGTCCATCTCAAATTTACAGACTTCTCTGGACTCCTTGGCCAAGGTAGTTCGAGATAACTGCATGGCATTAGACTATCTGTTAGCCAAGCAAGGGGAAGTTTGTGCTATAGCTAATGCATCTTGCTGCATTTATATTAACAACTCCTTTCAGGTGGAGACCAGTATTGAAGAGATCAGGCAACAATGAGCAACCTGGCTACAACTGACCCTTGAATGCCCCACAACCCTTTTGGCTGAGATGGGGATAGGCCTAAGTGACTGGTGCTCTAGTCTCTTCTCTTGGATACCAAGAGATATTAAAGTCTATTTTACTGGGTCTTCTCTACCCCTTTCTGACTACCCTGTTCATCATTGCTGCCCCTGTGTTTGCCTTTCTCCATTTATTGCTCTGTTGCTATTCCACCCTTTGCAACCATGCAACAAAAACCCAGAAAAGAGAATGGCAACAACAAGTAAAAAACTTTCATTCTAAAGGCCCTCTTCATCTCCCTTTTCAGCAGGAAGTAGCATGGAGATGTCATCACCCACTTCCCATAGAAATGGAAGCTAGAAATTGACAGTGGGGAAATGTAACAGGAGTTCACCAGATGCTTTGACTATATTCCTTGTGACTTGGAAACTTACATTTTTTTTCTTTTTCCCAGTCATCTATTCCCTGCCCTTCTCCTCCCTGATCTTCTTTTCCCTAGTCTTCTCCTTCCTGATCTCTCCTCCCTAGTCTCATTTCTCTGAATCACCTCTTTAAAAATCCCATGCTTGCCATTATGGGCAGAATCAGACTCTGGAACAAGAGTCTCCTGTGTTTCTCCTTTGCTAGCAAAGCAATAAAAATTCTTCCTTTTTCTCAAAAAAAAAAAAAAAAAAAAAAAAGGAAAAGAAAAAAAAAGAAAAAAAAAAAGAAAAAAAAAAAGAAAAAAAAAAAAAAAAGAAAAAAATGAACAGAAAAGAAAGAAAAATACTGGCAAGATTTGCCACATCAGCATTCATGACAGGGGAAGCCGGCATGACTGGGGGACCCAGATCCAAGACTTGCCACCATCAACCAAGATTAGGTCTGTTGAGCATTAAGCCATTGGAGGTTCCCTTGGTACTTTACAGAAACTCAGTTTCTTTTCTTGCAGAACTGATTTATAGATACGTTTTGGCCACATTCATCTTTCCCTTTCAAGGCAAGTGTAAGCACAGAGTACAAAGATGGGTAGTTAGCTGGGGAGTGGTCTTCGGGAAGAGTCAACACACAGGCCTCCTAGCCCATCCTTCCAGCCTAATCTGCCCCAAAGTCAGGATTGGAATCCAGGTGGTTCTCTTGCAGACTCACTGCTCTCCACAGCACTCTTTAGCTGCTGGCCTCTTTTTTTCAGGAATAGTTTTGGAGTGTGTCAGAAGTGGGTGTGGTACGCATGTATGAAGGGTTATTCTTTGTGGCAATAACAGCTGTGTCCAAATAATCCTCCTAAATAAAGACAAGATCTACACCAGTGTCCAAAAGTTACCCTCTCCTCTTTGAGCAGTTGCAAAGGAATCTTGAAGACATATGAATGCAATCTTCATTTTTCTATGTATCAGGACTGTGATTTTATTAAGATTGTTTAAGTTTTATAACTTTTTAAGTTTTTTTCTTTTTGAAGAATAAACCTTATACTATATTATGAATTAAAAATTTTACATGTTTCTTAAATAATCTTGAATTAAGTGCTTCAAATTCCTCCCAAACATGCAAACTTAGTTACTACTGAATACAATAAAAAATACAGGCACATATCCCAAGGCACATATCCTTTTAAAAATTTATATACAACATGTGTTTCAAAAATGTGCTATGGCACAAAAAAATTGAGATAATACCTTGCATTCTATCAGATCAAAAGGGAATGCAATTAGAAATCAATGATAAAATAAATAATAGAAGCTACTCTAATACCTGGAGTAAATAATACATTATTGAATTACCAATGGATAGTAGAAGAAATTGGGGATGAAATTTAAAAAATACTTAGAGGTGAATGAGAATAATGACACAACTTATCAAAGTCTCTGGGTCATTATGAAGGCAGTGCTAAGAGGAAAGTTCATTGCACTGAGTGCATTCTTTAAAAGAATAGAAAGTCACCAATTAAATAACCTAACATTATATCGGAAAGTTCTAGAAAACAAAGAACAAATTAATACTAAAAGCATTAGAAAACAGGAAATAATTAAAATCAGGCCCAATGAAATTGAAAGCCCCCCAAAATTTCAAAAAACAGACAAAACAAAAAATTGGTTCATTGAAACACTAAATAAAATCTATAAAACCTTAACCAAGCTAATGAAGAAAAAGAGAAAAATCACTAAAATTCATGATGAAAAAGGAAATATCACCACAGACACTATTAAAATACAGACAAAAATCAGAAACTACTTTGAAAATCTATATTCCAATAAATTAGAAAATCATGATGATATTGACAAATTTCTAGAGCTATATGACCTATCCATATTGAAACAGGAGGACATAGAAAATGTAAACAGATCCATTTCAAGCAATAAAATTGAAGATACCATCAAAAGCCTACCCACAGGGTTGGGGTTGCGGCTCAGTGGTAGCATGCTTGCCTAGCGTGTATGAGGCACTGAGTTCTATCCTTAGCACTGCATAAAAAAAATAAATAAAATAAAAGTATTGTGTCCATCTACAACTAATTAAGAAAAAAAATATTTTTTTAAAAGTCTACAAAGGAAAACTAGATGAATTCTCAGCTGAGTTCTACCAGACCTTCAAAGAAGAACTTACACCAATGCTCCTCAAATTATTCCATGAAATAGATAAGAAGGGAACCCTTCCAAACTCATTCCATGATACCAAAACCAGACAAAGGCACATCAAGGAAAGAAAACTTCACACCAATATCCCTGATGAAGATAGATGCAAAAATTCTTAATAATCCTGGCACATTACATACAAAAATATATTTAAAAGTTAGCGCACCAAGATCAAGTGGGGTTCATCCTAGGGGGTGCAGGTTGGCTCAACATACTGAAATCAATAAATGTAATTCATTGCATCGTAGACTTAAAGACAAGAACCACATGATTATCTCAATAGATGCAGAAAGAGCATTTGACAAAATACAGCATTCATTCATGTTCAAAACACTAGAAAAACTATGGATAAATAGGAACATACCTCAACATTGTAAAAGCTATATATTCTAAACCCAAGGTCAACATTATTCTATTTTTTGGGGGGGTTCTGGGCATTGAACACAGGGGCGCTTAACCACTGAGACACATCCCTAGCCCAGCCAACATCATTCTAAATGGAGAAAAATTGAAAGCATTCCCTCTAAAAACTTGAACAAGACAGGCATGCCCTCTTTCAACACTTCTGTTCAACATAATCCTGGAAACTCTACCAACAGCAATTAGAAGAAAGAAAGAAATTAAAAGGATACAAATAGGAAAAGAACTCAAACTATCCCTATTTGCTGATGACATGATTCTATATTTAGAAGATCCAAAAAACTCTACCAGAAAACCCCTTGAACCCATAAACAAATTCAGCAAAGTAGCAGCATATAAAATCAACACCATAAATCAACTGCCTTCCTGTATACCAATGACGAATCAGTTGAAAGAGAAATGAGGAAAACTGTTCCATTCACAATAGCTTCAAATAAAATAAAACATTTGGGAAATCTGTCTAAAAGAAGAGGTTAAAAACCTCTATAATGAAAACTACAGAACACTCAAAGAAGCAACTGAGGATCTTAGAAGATGAAAAGATCTCTTGTGTTTTTGGATAGTGAGAACTAACATTGTCAAAATGGCCATACTATCAAAAGCGCTGTACAGATTCAATGCAATTCCCATTAAAATCCCAATGACAGTTTTTCAGAGAAATAGAAAAAGCAGTCATGAAAATCATTTGGAAATACACAAGGCCCAGAATAACCAAAGCAATCTTTAGCAAGTAAAGTAATGCAGGAGGCATCACAATACCAGACCTCAAACTATATTGCAGAGCTGTAATGACAAAAATGGCATGGCATTGGCACCAGAACAGACACAGAGACCAATGGAACAGAATAAAAGACACAGAGACATACCCTCACAAATACATCATCTCATACTGGACAAACTGTGCCATGAACATACATTGAGAAAAGATAGTATTTCAACAAATGGTGCTGGTAAAACAGGAAATCCACATGGAGTAGATTGAAATTGAATCCCTATATCTCACCCTCTAAAAAACTCAACTCAAAGTTGTTCAAGGACCTCAGCCTTAGACCAGAGACTATGAACGTACTAGGAGAAAATAAAGGCCCAACTCTCCATCATGTCATCTTAGGAACAGATTTCCTCAATAAGAATCCTACAGTGCCAGAAGTAAAACCTGAATCAATAAATGGGATGACATCAAACTAAAAAGCTTCTTCACAGTATATGAAACAATCAAGAACATGGAGAGCCTATAGAATGGGAGAAAACCTCTACAGCCTACACCTCAAATAGAGCACTACTTCAACATCTCTAGCAATTAGAGAAATGCAAGTCAAAACTACACTGAGGTTCCATTTCACTCCAGACAGAATGGCAATCATCAAGAATACAAGCAACAATAAATGTTGATGAGGATGTGGGGAAAAAAGGTACATTCATTCATCGCCAGTGGACTGCTAATTGGTACAACCACTCTGGAAAACAGTATGGAGATTCCTCAGGAAACTTGGAATAGAACCACCATTGGACCCAGCTATTCAGCTTCTCGACACATATCCAAAGGACCCAACATCAGCATGCTACAGTGACATAGCCACATCAATATTTATAGCAGTACAATTCACAATAGCCAAGCTATGGAACCAACCTAAGTGCCCCTCAACAGATGAATGGATAGAGAAACTGTAGTATATGTACACAATGAAATATTACTCAGCCATAAAGAAGAATGGAATTACAACATTTGCTAGTAAATGGATGTAACTGGAGAATACCATGCTAAGTGAAATAAGCCAATGGATATAACTGGAGAATACCATGCTAAGTGAAATAAGCAAAAAATCAAAGGCTGAATGTTCTCTTTGATATGTGGGTGCTAACCTATAACAAGAGAGGGTAGAGAGGGGAAGTAGAGAAGTTCATTGGATTAGACGTAGGAGAATGAAGGGAAGGGAAAGGGGATGGGAATAGGAAAGACAGTGGAATGAACTGGACATCACGTTCCTGTGCTCATGTATGAATACACAACCAGTGTACCTCTACATCATGTACAACCACAAGAACGGGACCAAAAGGGAATGGGTTGCACTCCATATATGTAATAAGTCAAAATATACACTACTGTCATTATATCTAAAAACAAATAAAAATTTAAAAATAATTAAAAAATTAGAAAACATGCTCTGGCAAGCTAGAATCAAACTAACAGATCAGGAATAATAAGGAACCTTCCCCAAAATATGTAAATGGGCACCTTACACTTTTATAGAATTAAAAAAATTCATACATGTTTCAGGCCACATGTCTTAGGTACTTTCAGTTTTATGGTCCTTGTTGGTTGATGTTTTGCTTGCTCCCAGTCACCGGTAGTCATGCACAACTGCACGAAAACATCTGTTGCATGTGAAAATAGCTACACTTATCAGTTCTGAGTAGAGAGGAACAAAATTGAGTCCAAATTAAATTGCACATTAGATGCTTTTCCTGAAATTGAAATGTTTATATGTTTAATAGGCGAATTGCACAGGACGGTTCTCAGAAGCTGAGTTCTTGGTTGAAGCACACTATTTTTGACCCATAAGAAAGGAGTTTCCCAGAAGCCCTGTGACTGGGCCCAATTTCCACTATATTGGCCCAGGACACAGACTACTGGGCAAAAATTACCTAGGGAATATCGTTTAAGAAAAGCCAACTCTGATTTCACAATATTCCTTTAGCTTTGAAATTTTTCTATGATCTTTTCGTATTAAATTTTTAGTATGACTACCCTCACAATCTCTATTACTGAAAAAATAATTCACAGCCAGTGAGCACTGATAATGGGCTAAGCGTGGTGCCCAGAGATCTGCACTCTCATTCACATATTGGCGTGCTTTCCATTGCGTTCCCTGCCCCGTCCTGGGCTGTTCTGAGTGGGCATCGGCGGAGAAGAGCGGGCCCCACTGGTCCGGTGGCTCACAGTGCTTCATCTTAGTAGGGAAGATAATAAACAGTAAACAACCAACCAGAGAACTTCCAAAGTCGCAAGTGTCATGAGGAACATAAAATGGGGTAAAGGGATGAAGGGTTTGGGGAGTGCGGAGGGGAATTTTAAGTAGGATAACCCGAGAAGGCCCTTCTGCAGACATGAGGAGGAACTGAACATGGGCAGACCCATCTGCAGAGTCTCAGGAAGACAGAATTTCAAGGCCCAAGATGTGAGGCAGGAAAGGGTGTACCATGTCCTGAAGCCGGTGGGCTCATCGGTGTGACCTGAACCTTCACGAACCCCCATTTCCTTATTCGTAAACACAAGTTTGTCAGCATATTCATAAAATTTAATTGAGCATTTATTATCAGGCAGGTGCTGTTTAGACACTAGGATATATAAAGTAAGCGACATCACTGCCCTTGTGGAATGGACATTGTGGGAGAGAGGTGGGGAGACAGACAACAAACGAATGTAAATCAGGTTAGGTGGGGAGAGGTGCCTCAGAGGGACAAAGAAGTGAGCAAGGAGACAGTGCAGGAGGGTGGGAGGTGGGTTAGTAGGGGAGTCACGGAAAGCCTCTCTGTAGAAGCGACATTGTTTTAGAGACCAGAAGGATGAGAGGGAAGTAAGCAGAGCACGTGTGTGTCTGGAGGGAGTAGGGGAGCATTTCAGATGGAGAGAACAGGGAGTGTTATGGTGTGGCTGTGAGGTGTCCCCCAAAAGCTCACATGTGAGACAATGCAGGAAGGTTCAGAGGAGAAATGATTGGGTGGTAAGAGTCTTAACCCAATCAGTGGATGAATCCCTGATGGGATTAACTGAAGTGGTGGGTGTGGCTGGGGGAGGTGGAATCGGGGCGTGGCTTTGGGTATATATCTTGTATCTGGAGAGTGGAGTCTCTCTCTGCTTCCTGATGACGTGAGCTGCTTCCCTTCACCACCTTCTCCCACCGTGATGTTCTGCCTCACCTTGAAACCCGAGGAATGGAACTGGCCTTCTATGGACTGAGACCTCTGAAACCATGAGCCCTTGAACAAACCTTTCCTCCTCTCTAACTGTGCTGGTCAGATCACTTAGTCACAGCAGTGAAGAAGCTGACTAAAACAGGGAGTGATCTGGGTGTGTTCAAGGCACAGTGAGGGTGCCGGTGTGGTAGGATCTGTACCAGAGAGGAAGGCTGGATCCAGGTCATTCTGAGGAAAACCAGTGCAGGGCTTGGTGCAGGGCTGTGATGGGGTAAGGGCATCTACAACCAGGCATTGGGAGAGTGGAGGGTAAGGAAATCAGGAGCCTAGCATAGGGCCCGCACTCCATAGGTGCTTATCTCCCTCCTTTCCCTCCTCCCTTACTTTCTTCCCAAAGTCCCTCAGTGTCTGTTTCCTGATTCATTTCCTTCCTCCTTTCCACGTCTGCTCTGCTCAGATCTCAGTGTAAGATGCCTTAATTGTGGTGATCTGTTTCCTTGTCACCTTCAGCCTAGACCACAGGCTCCTTGAGGACAGGAAAGATGCCTCCTATCTCTCTCTAATTGCCACATCGCTCCAGTGTCTCCAAAATGACAGGAACGCAGCATGATTTGTTGAACTGACATTCAGAAATGGAGTGGATTCCTCTTGATCGTGACCTACATATGGACTCCAGGCTGTCCTTGCTTGGATTGAACAGTCCTCCGAGGTTGGCGAGGGCTGTAGGAGTGTGGTTGTTCACATACCAGCACCCTGGTTCACCTGTAGCTTGGAGCCAGGGCCAGTTCCAGTGGGATTTGGGCAAGTCACTTAATCTTTCTGAAAGTCTGTTTTCTTGTCTGTACAGCAAAGATAATGATCCACAGGACTCTTGGGGGATTGAATGAGATAACACATACGAAGCTCTAAGCAGAGTGCATGGCTCGGATGTTCAATAAATATGCGTAGCATTGAAGGTGCTGTCTCGGTTTCCTTCCTTTCCCCTCAATCAGTCAAAGCAACTGTAGAAGCTAGGGGAAAGAGGGAGGAGCCTGCCTCTTCCCCAAGTGGAACATTGAGCCCTTCGGTTGTAATTACACGAGTCTGGTGCTGGGCAGAAGACTGAGGAGCCTAATGCTGGCAGCACCCATTCAACCTTGGCTACAGGTCTGAGCATGAATACTTGAGTTTTTGAGGGTGAAGAAGTTAATTTATCTGTTATGGTTTAGATATGAGGTGGCCCCCCAAAAGCTCCTGTGTAAGACAATGCAAGAAAGTTTAGAGGTGAAATGATTGGGTCATGAGAGCCTTAACCTAATCAGTGCATTAATCCACTTGAATGGATTAACTGAGTGTAGGTAGAGTGTGGCTGGAGGTAGGTCACAGGGGCGGTGCGCCTTTGGAGTTTATACTTTGTCCATGGTGAGGAGGGCTGTCTGGTTCTCTCTGCTTCCTGGTCCTCAAGTCCTGAGCAGCTTTCCTCCACCACACTCTTCCACCATGATGTTCTGCCACCACACCTTGGGCCCAGAACAATGGAGCCAACCATCTGGACTGAGACCTCTGAAACCATGAGCCGCCAAATAAACTTTCCCTCCTCTAATTGCTCTTGCCAGGTTTTTTAGTCATAGAAGTGGAAAACTTACCAAAACATTATCCTTATGGCAAAGAGGGAAATAACTTGCCTGAGGTCGTACATCCACTAAGTACATCCACTCAGTGGCTTTGGGTAAAGGTGTGGCTCATCCTGAAGTCCTTAGGAATGGAAGAAAGCGTGCTCTCTAAGAGGCAGGAGATATGCGGCGAGTCCTCTACCACTTACCTGGCCACCTTGGGGAAATGTGTTTATCCTTTCTCAGGAGGATGGACTACCTTCCTGATTCCCTGCCCCATGCCCTCTCTGTCCACCTCCTTGTGTTTCATTTCCACATTCACCAGTCGAAGAGAATCTGGCAGAGAATCTGGCTGTCCTGCATTTTCCTACCTCAGGGCTGAAGCACACACCCAGCTCCTGATTCCTGACCTGGTTCTGTAAGGTAAATTCTGCTGAGAGGTCTGTATGATTGTTCCAAGGCTTCAAGCTCCACCAATGCTTGATCCGGGCATTTAACACGGCAAACTAGTAGAGGAGTCACTGGGTGTGTCTCCTTCCGTAGAGAAGGAGACTCTACGTTTCACAATCCTTGGCTCCCGCTCCCAAGTCCTTCTCCCCACACTCTTTCCCAGCCTTCCCTTTTCCTTTCATCAGTTACCTTCCGCTTTCAGTCCCATCTGTTCTTCTCTTTGCTTGTTTTGTCTCCCCTGGGGACCTGGAAGATAGAAAAACAAACATCTGAAATACAGATTTGTTGCCTGGGAGAGATCAGAGGATTGTTTATTTCTTTTCTTTTCTCTCCCTTAACAGCATGATCAAATCTTGTTTTTTTTTTTTTTTTTTTTTTCTTGATAACTTTTCCAGGCTGAGTAGTTTCTTTGCTAATTAAAAGGTTGGATAATGAGCATTTAGTATTCTTGTGATTAAGACCGCCTCTGCCTCACAGGTCAGCACCACCTGAATTAATTGGCACCTTCTCAGTGGGGTTCAGTCTTCCAGTCTTATCCTACCAAGAATGGCATTCAGAGCGCTCTGTAATCCAGCCTCTTGCAGGTTCTCCCGTCACCGCCTCTTGTCTCTTGACTGGGTGATTTACCCTCTGCCACCCTCTTGCTGTGTGATTTGCTTCTTTGCTGCTATGTTCCCTGTTTCTCCCTGGAATGGTAAAGTCATGGCTGTGGGCTCAGGAGACAGTCTTCACTGAAATCATTGCTACTGGTTCTATGACACCAGCTGTTTAACTTCAGCTCTTCCACCTATAAAAAAGATACCATAATGGCTTACCCACCCCCTTAGACAGTTGTGAAGATGACATAAGATAGTGAGTGTAACTCCAGTTACTTGGGAAGCTGAGGCAGAAGGATCACAAGTTGGAGGTCACCCTGGTCACTTAGTGAGACCCCATTTCAAAATAAAAAAATAAAAATTGCCAGAAGTGCAGCTCAGTGGTAGAGCATTTACAAGGCCCTGGGTTTTATTCCAACACTGCAAAAAAAATAGTATAAAGGGTTTAGTGGAATAGCCGTTCTATATTAAATGTTAATTGTCTTAACTTTCCACTCATACCTATTCAAATTTCACTGCTTCTACACTGCTCCTCAAAATATCCAAAATACACTTCTTACTTCCTATACTACAAGGCTTTTGGACCATCTTCTAGTCCAAGGTGATCTCTTCCTCCTATATTTTTATTTTTATGATTTGTATGGCATTACATGATTGGTCCAAGTTTATGTTTACAGTCCCTACCCACACTGTGGGCAGAGACTTAAGCCTCTAGCACAAAGCTCAGGCACGTTTCTCTAGACTGAAATGGTTATTGTATGCCTCCAAGTTAAGGGAATTTCATTTTGTTGATGTTGTCTTGGATTCTTTAGTGGTTTAATTGATTTATTGAGTGATCCACTTACTTTCTCATTATGCTGAGACACTGGTGTCCTGGGCATCTTGCTTCCCAGAGTGTAATCAATTCAGGCTACTGTTTTAAACCAAGCACCAGGCTATTTGGTAAGCAATAGTAAGGCCTGATTTGTACCACTAAAGTTATATGCCTTTGGAATGTTAAAATATAGAATGTTTTGAAAGAACCTTTAGGGTAAATTGCAAATCTCATTATGTGCAACTGCAGTTCAGGTTTATGAAGAGGTGCTTGGTTTCTGATTTTTTCAGTAGCAATCTTATCAGATTTTTTAAAAGCTGTGAGAAATTTCACATACATTTTGCCTCACAAATACTTATAATTAGGTCAGAATTCAGGAAAGTGGGCTTCTATTTGCATAGAATGACATTAATTCTGCATTCTCTCCTAGCAAGGTTGAAAGAGGATTAATCACTTATTCATGCAAAACCAACTTGCATGAATCATTTATTTATCTTGTTCTGGTAATTTTGCCGAGCTCATTTTTTATATGCCTCAGGTTGCAAATAAAGCAAAAACTCAGAAGGCGATTTACCTTCCACAATAAAGACATGATGGCCGTGTAAACAGCATGCTTCCTATAGGAAATCAATAGGTAACCATGGAAATGACTCCACAATGGGAAATTCTAGTTTCTTATGAACAAATCATCAAAAAGATCAATTGTAAGATGAAAAGGCTTTGGCTGCACCCTTACCTTTCACAAAGACTTTCAGCCTATGTGAGGGAGAAAATGTGCGCATTGGTGCCAGCAAAGAATTATCTGAAAGCTTCATTGAGAACAGACACCACTTCTTACTTTCTGAAGTTGGGACTGGAATTTCTTTAGCACTCTTATTTGAAGTCTAACGAAGAAACTTACATCTAATGGCAAGAGAATGTTCCAGAGTACCAGCTGCTTGAATTCTTAACCTAGCCTAATTTTAATCAGCGGGGCGATCTTTGACTATCAGTTAGAAGGAAAATTCCTATAACCAATTAAATTGAGTAGAGTTTATTTGAGCAATTATAAACAAAGCAAAACAAAGTAAAACAAAAACTACTTGTGAATCAGGCAACCCTCAATACCAAAGCAGGTTCAAAGGACTCCAACCAACAATGTGATCTGACAGCATTTATAGAAAACAGAAGTGAGGCATAGAGACATCTTAATTGGCTATAGGCTAATTGGTTATACAGCTTCCTGCAGTTAATTTAAAGCTCAGCTCTGGTGACTAAACTCCATATTAGTTTGGTCTGCTGCTGCTTAATACAGGAGCCCTGTCCAAATTAATGGACTTTTACAAATTTTATTTTACATATCTCACTGGGCCTTGACTTCCTCATCTGTAAAATAAGGGGTTCAAACTAGCTTAGGCCTCTGCTTTAACCCAGGGATGGTGTTAATGCTGCATGTGGAGCATCATCTCACTTTTTTTTCCCTGGAAGACATTACTAATCAATTTTGGCATTCTTTCTCACTGATCCTAGACCGTGTTAGAATTTTTATTTACACATTTCTCCAGACAGCTGCTTCCTATGGTTCAGATTTGTCAGGCGTACACATCCATTTGCCTGCCTCTGTTATTTTTATTTATTTATTTATTTTGGTACCACAGATTGAACCCAGGGGTGATTAACCACTGAACCACATTCCCTGCCCCTTTTAATTTTTATTTTTAATTTCAAGACAGGGTCTTACTAAGTTGCTTAGGGCCTCACCAAGTTGCTGAGGCTGGCTTCAAACTTGAGATCCTACTGCCTCAGCCTCCCGAGCTGCTGGGATTTAGGTGTGGGCCACTGCGCCTGAACCTCTGTTATCTTTAACGTTCATTTAGCCCTGGCATTATAAGAACTGAATAATAGGTATGAGAACTAAACGTTTTTTCATGTCTATTCAACTACACTTGTGCATAGAATCCAGATAATATTAACGATTAAGAATTGTAATGATTTTGCCTTTATTAAGACAACAGAATTATTTGATATCAATGCAGTCAAAATATTTATTTTAATTAAAAACTTGCTATTGAACTACATATTGATGAAAATGAAATGATATTTACAGCCCTGCTGCTGTCCATTTACACTGTTGCACACAGTAAATCTGATTGCCATTTGCGTGCCTGTCTGCTTTATTTTCAACAGTAGAGGGCAGCACAGCTAGCTCTTCTCAGGAAGTCATTCATACATGACCTTGGGCCTTTGAAGGAGGTTTAAAGATGTGGGCTGTGGTAAGTTGCCCTGAAAGAGTATATTCACATGTCCAAAAACTATCTTTGTCACATCTTCTAGATTGCCATGTTGAATTTTTCTCTTGAGGTTTTCAGAAATCACCCTTATCCTATTTGTTTCTACACATTTTTAACATTTCATAGTGATCCCTTTTATTTTCTACCTTTTCTATTTTTCTCCTGTGGCTATTTGTCTCACGTGAGAGGCAGTGTTGTATAGAAGTGAAGAGGGTTCCGCTTGTGGCCTGTGAATGTGTGAACTTGAATTCCAGCCTTCTCTGGCCAGCTCTGTGGCTTTGAACTGGTCAGACTCTGAGAACCTCAAGAAATCTTTTTTTTTTTTTTTTTTAGGACAGGGAAATATGCAATCTCCTCTATTATCTGTCCTTGTTGTAAATATGAAGTAAAATCAATACATGTGAAAGCACTATTAAAATACAGGTTTAAAAAATATGAAAAACCATCTCTTCTATGCCTTCAGTGTTAAGAACATAGGTTTAATTCAAATGAATTACACAAATGATGTTTATGATATCTTTTTAAATGATAGCATAGAATATGTCTCTGGGTAACTTGGTTGAAGGGTATACTGGGATATCCTTGCATGGATCCTTTTGGGGAGCTGAACTGCAGAAACTGAGGTAGTTCTAGGGTCAGGCCCTGAAATGGGACATCAAAATGCACAGGGTTTATGTGAATATTCACTTTATTTTGAATAAATACTAATACTGATCTCCCAAACCTATCAGACCTAACATCTCATCTTTTCAACAGCTATTTGGTAATGACCTCTTTATTCTCAAAGATAATTAATTAGTAGATAATGCAATCTATGTACATTCATAATTTTGCATAGAAAATAAGTCAATATATTGTCCTAATTTTAATATCAACTTTTAGCAAATGTAAAGTAATTAAAATTAATACATTCAGTGTGTAAGTGCTTGTCGTCGTTACACTAAAAGATAAAATGAAGTAATCAATTACTTGTAGTTAAAGGAAGAATAGAAATAAGAAATGCAAGTAGATACAGGAGCCTTGCACTTAGGACTTAAATCCCAACAATTATTGGTGAAGTGACTTTCAGGACAGTGAACAATTTTGCTCAGGTTCCAACTAGTTTCTCATCTTGATTTTACAGTCCCTAAAGCCTATTCTGGGAAATTTGTTGCATATTATAACAAACAAAAAAAAAATACTTAGGGATTGTATGTAAAATGATATTAGCGTCCAGTCTCAGATATGAATGAAGAGATTTTTCTTCTGCATAAATGTCCAGAGGAGCAAAGTGCAACTGATCCTATGTGGACCAACTAGTGCGTTTGTTATAGGATGTCCCTTTTCCCTGACGACCATACTCTAAATGCTAGTAAAAGTGAAATGATATGGGAGGAGGCAGATTTCATTGTTGTAACAACCAAAGGTATCATCAACGATTTCAAAAACATTCCAGCAAGAACCCCGCAGGAGAGGCAGAATCATTTCCAATGAGAATCAATGGTCTAAGTAAGGAGTCCATATAGCAACCTGAATATTTCAAGAGTGAAAAACATGTAGTCCAGGCCCTGACTAGTTGTACAGGGGATGGACTCTGATGTACGGAGAGCAATAGAGTGCTGGTAGCATAGCTGGCTATCTAGCGGTTAGCTGAATGGGTGCTGTACAGGTAGCAAGAGCAAGACAGAATTTCAGTACTCAAGCAAGCAGCCCAGGGTTTCTTCGTGGGCACTAATAGAGAACAGGCAACCCAGACAGAAATCTAATTAATAGATAAGACTGAGGGCTTCAGGATGAGGTTAAGGGGAAGGTTGTAGCATGACAGATACATAGCTGCCCTGGGTTTGTGATCCACTGAATCCCAAGATAATGGCAGCAAGGTTAATTCTGGACTCCTACCTACTCGTGGGCCTAAGTCTAATTATCTTGATCATTCTTAGTCCCAGTATACTCAGGCACCCCACAAGGCTGAAGCCATAGACCTTAAGCATAGTGGAGCCTCTTCCTAAAAACTCGTAGCGAAGGCAAAGAGTGAAAAGCGTAGAAGTTACAGAAACACAGGTGTTGGCTCAAAACTGAGAAGCGCTTCAAGGGGAATGGTCTGCCTTGTACAGTGGTGGCCCACCATGAATGGCAGTAATAGTCTCTTATATTTGCAAGAAGAGATTTCTTATCTATTGTCAAGTTTCAGTACATTATCTTAAGTCACTCAGGCCTTCTCTTGCCTATTAGTCTCATGTTGCCCTAGTCATTTATTACTAGCAATCTAGAGAGTTCATTTACAATGTGAATGTAATATCCGCACATTATTTTCTAGAGGCCTCAGTGTTTAAAAGAAAAGGCCATTGATTATCCCAGTAGACTGAACTGGTTTTCCATACTGGCTGTGCTTCAAAATCACCTGGAGAGAAGGGTTTTTTTTTTTCTTTGTATGTTTTTGTTTTTGATTTTTGGTACTGGGGATCCTGGGATTGAACCCAGGGGTGCTTAACCACTGAGCTACATCCCCACCCCTTTTATTTTTTTCACTTTGAGACAGAGTCAAGCTAAGTTGCTTAGGGCCTCACTAAGTTGCTGAGGCTCCAACTTGCAATCCTCCTTCCTCAGCCTCCAGAGGAGATGGGATTACAGGCATGCGCCACCATGCCCAGCCCCACCCGGAGAGACTTTTAAAATAAATAAATATCTATAAAATATAGATGCCAAGAAGAACCCACTCATGCCATTTAGATTCAAGATAATGATTATGTAAAATGTATTTTTAAATTTTTAATTTCAACCTTCAGATAGGTGAAGAACAACTTTCTTAAAACATAGATTCTTTCTTAGAATATAAATATCTTTAGCTGGGAATTCAGTTAATCATATTCCAGAACATGTAGTTTTGTGCCAGACACAAAATTTCTGCACAGTGAATGTTTCTTGAAAGTTTAATGTAAAATTTTAGGGAACTGGAAACAGTGGCACATGCCTGTAATTCCAGTGACTCCGGAGGCTGAGGCAGGAGGATAGCAATTTGGTGAGGCCTTAAGCAAAATAAAGAATAAAGGCTGGGGTTGTGGCTCAGTGGTGGAGCACTTGCCTTGTGTGTGTGAGGCATTTAGTTTGATCCTCAGCACATAAAAATAAATAAATAAAATCTTCATCTAAAAAAATATTTAAAAAATAAAGAATAAAAAGGACTGGGGTGTAGCTCAGTGGTTAAGTGCCTCTGGGTTGAATCCCCAGAACTAAACAACAGCAACAACTCCTAACGTAACATTTTAGGTACTGTGGTGTGCAGGTGCACATGTGTGCAAATACAGCATTTGGGAGCATCATGGGTTTTTTCCTGACACTTTTCAGTTTTCAACTTCACAGTGTCTTACTTCCTGCACATCCAAGTCTGATCCTGATCCTATCTCTTTAGAAGCTAGTAACTCTACTTCCATCTGTCTATTTATTGTGTCCCCTTTCCTCCAATTTCTGTGTTGAATTCCTAACCCTAAGGTGATTATATTTGAAGCCAGGACCTTTATGGAAATAATTAAGGTTCAGTGAAGTCATAAGGGTGGTCCCATAATCCAGCAGGATTATCAGAAGGGGAAGAGAAACAGTTCACTCTATCTGTACCCTGAGAAAAGGTCATGTGAAGGTACAGCAAGAAGACAGCCGCCTACAAGTCAAAAAAAGAGGCTTCCCTAGACCCCATCCCCATTGGGACCCCCATCTTGGACTTCAGTCTTAAAAACTGAGCAAAACACATTTCTGTTGTTTAGGTCAATCTGTGGAATTTCGTTGTGACCTTCTCCTGTGGTCTGAATGTTTGTGGTATGTTGAAGCCCAGTCCTCAGGGTGATGATACTGGGGGTGAGGCCTTGAGGAAGGGATTATGGCTTGTGGATAGCCCTTGTGAATGAGATTGGTGTCCTCATTAAAGGGAACTCAGAGAGCTCCTGTGCCTCTTTGATTATGGCAGGACACAAGGAGGCGGGGTCTGTGAGCTAGAAAGCAGGCCTTCATTAGCTGCCTGGTAGGCCCAGCCCCTGATCACGCACTTCTGAGCCTCTAGAACTCTGAGAACTAGGTTTCTGCTGTTGATAAGCTACCCAGTTTATGATATTTCGTAATAGACAGCTTAATGGATTATGACATAGCTCAGGCAGACGAATACACTATCATCTACCTATCAATCAGCTCTTTCTGGTGTGCAGCACTTTCCTGGCAGATAGTAGCTTCTTTCCCATTAACTCAAAGGTATCCCAGAAATAACCAAGTTTTTGTAGTTATTTTTAATAGCAATTCCTGGCACTACAGTTCCTGCTATTGTATGGCAAAGAGAAGTAGGCGGCATAAAGCATCCGATGACATAGGTATTTTTTAGTGCCTGGGGTTGAGTGACAGGCAGTTTAGTAACATAGCTGCTGACATCAGGTACAGCTAATGAGACGTTACTTTAACCCTGGGACTGAGTAGCTCAGGAGGTCAGAGGAGAAGCAGTGTCTTCAGGCACTCTTCTGCATAATGAAGTTTAATAAAATCTTTATTTTTAGATGCAGTGGCTGTGCTTCACTTTCTGATAATTCATGAGAATAACAAATTGAGACAATAAGGTTGAGGAGCTGAGTATTTGTGAAGCATTAATTTTAGTTTACTGTCTCATTGCATTTTTTTTTTATCAGAAGACTCATTTCCTCTCATTTTCACACTTACCAACGAATTTAACACCTTTATAATGGATTACATGCCCAGTGATGAAAGAAAGACCAGTGATTTTCTTTTCCTTATATTTCTGTTTAATACGACTAAATCATACCCAAAGATCTACCTTATCAGACCACCTTTTATGAGCTCTAAGAATGCAACAAGAAGAGGATCTGAATTTATGAATCTGTCTAGGTACAGTTTTAAATCAATGCCAAAGCATTTGTATGTGAAAGATTTTAGGTTGACATGAGGACTTTAGTTGAGTTGAAATGTTTCCCTGGGGATTTCAATACTGAAAATTATTCTTCCACTTATTGAGTTATCTCTGTGTGTTTCCCTTAAGAACTCGTTCTGTGCATTCTCTCTGTATCATCCTTAGCACCGAGCTTTCAACATAAAAGGGCATGCATGCATTCATTCAAGATGTTTATCAAACCGGAAATTACTTAAGCGCCTATTATCTTTTCGACCCTCCTTGCAGACTTCTTTGAGATATATGCCGGTGGTATGTAAACTCACAATTAAAATGCTTGCTAGGAAATATGTAAAAAATGTTATAGGAATGAAAAGGAAGGCATAAGGAACTTTCCCAGGGAGGTTGGAGAAGAGGTGAAGTTCGGGATCCATCCAGGAAAGCCATGGGGAGTTGGCATAGAGGAAGAGAGAGAAGACTTCCCTGCAGAGGTGCAGTGTAGACCAAGGCGAGGAGAACACAGTGGCACCCTTCGGGAGGCCTGAGAAACAGGGAGGACTGATGGAGAGGCCTTAGCTCATTAGGGCTGTGGAAAGCAAAGGCTGTTCTGCTTTGCATGGGGAATAGCTTTCGTGCTTTCTGCTTGCTGCTTCTCAGATAAGTTATTCACATCCAGGCTTTGGTCCTCCTGGTGAGTTTAGCCTGGAATACCTGTTACTCACCCTTCGGGGCTTAGTTCCTCTTTGAAACCGTGTGTGCACCTTCTAAGTGGAGTTTCTTTGTGGCTGTGCAAGTTCGATAGAGCTCTTGTCTGTGTTGACTTTTGCCTCACTGGATTGTAAGGTCTTCAAGTGCTAAGACTGTATATATGGTTTGTGTGTGTGTGTTTCCTACTAACTAGCATAATGTGTGTGCTATGACTAGAGAAATGATCTCCACATTCTCCAGAGAGAGTTATTTTTTGCAGAGAAGGAGCTTGGTGCACTGTGGAAAGAAGCCCCTGTGAGGACACTGGAGACTGAAACCTAACTCGCTTTTGCTTTTTGGTGCTGGCCAGCTGTGCGGCCAGTAGGCCTGCTCCTTTTCCTTCTGGGGCTACTTCTTCACTCTTGTGGATGGAGCTGTAGCTTATCAGCAGAAATCAGCTGATGCAGTAAAATGATCTTTGGAGATGCCTTCTAACTCTGACAGTTGTAATTTTAAAGCATATCTGATGAATTGATTTTGTATTTACTCACATTTTCTTCATTTTCCTTTGAAGTGTCAGGAGACTATTATTTATCTGCTTTACTGCTCTCATACATAATACATGGGTTTTTTTTATCATTAGGTGTTAGTGAAGGAAGCTAAATCCTGAGTTTGTGCTCAGAATAGTCATAGGGTCAGAAAGGATGTTAGGAGCATCTTTTGAATATCTTGCTGTCTCTAGATAGTTCTCTAACTGATCTTCTGCAAAAGTAATCATATGCTGTCTTCTCAGCACTGGCATATTAACATTCTATCTTCATGAACTTTCTTTTTTACTTGAATTTTTAATGAATTCATTAGCACAGAGATGACCAAAACCTAGGAAAATAATAATGAACCATTTTATCAGTATTCACAATGGACATCCCTTGAAATTCTGAGAGAAAGAGGAAATAAATTAGAAATTCTTTTTCATCTGTTTTACATTATCAGGAAAACATGGCCAAACAAGTGTATCAGGCAGAAGAGATGATTTTATAAAATATTGTATATTTTTCCAATGAGGTATTAAAATAAAGCATGTATTTGTCATGTTTCCAATAAGTACATAAATAATCTTATGTAGCTGTTCTAATAACTGAGGATATCATGAATTGACTTCTTTTTTTATATTCATTATTATTGTTATCATTATTATTTTGAACAGAGCCTTTGTAGTACTTAACACAGACACTGATGATTCACCTAATTTTCAAGTGTCCTGGGCATTTGAAAGAGACCGTTTTGATGAGAAGGTCAAGGATGGTGACCTGTGGTCCCTGGGCATTAAGGAGCTTTCTAGAACTTTCTCTGGAAAAGGTGGTTGGTGGCAAGGGCAAGGAAGAGTTGGTGGAGGGCTCTGTGGGCAGGATATTGGTGAGGAAGAGGCCTCTGTGTCTGAGCACTGAAAGAGCTTTGGCAGCTGAACCAGCAGAGAGAACAATGGTGTCTTGAAGAGAGACCTGTTTGTTTGACATGGAGTGTTGAGAAGTCTTTGTTTTGGTGTTCTAGTGTCCTCTGGTAGTGATGAAGGCTGGGCACCTTTTCGGATAGCCATCTTGCTGCCCTGACATGGCCAGACCACAGAGATTAACCCCTCACGACCTTGGCCAGAGTCTACTAGTTACCATACCTAGCTGGCTCCAGTGACGGCATGATCGAGAAAATCCGTACACACGCATCATTTAAAGAAATAGTCCAGCGACTGGGGTTGTGCCTGGCATGGGTGAGGCACTGGGTTTGATTCTCAGCACCCTATATAAATAAATGAATAAATAAAAGAAAGGTCTATCAACATCTAAAAACATTTTTAAAAAATTTAAAAAAGTAATACTCCAACATTTTTCTGATTGCCAAAGTAATGCCCTGTTATTGCAGAAAACTTAGGAAATAGAAAATATAAAGTATCAATAAAGAAATAAAAAGCACAGCAGATTTGCATCAAATAACCAGTATTAATATTTTGTGCATTTTACATTAACTGAGATCATAGTTTGTATACAACTTTTTCTGCTAAGCATTATATCAGAAACACTAAGCCTTTAAAATGCTGCTTAAGCATTATTTTAAATAAATCATTTCATGGAAGAAGAGAAATAGTTTATATAACATGCTCTATTGTTACACATTTAGGTAGTTTTAAAATTTTCCTGATTACATATTCAATTGAAAGAATGACTTTCCACCTAAAGTTTTTTTCTACTCTTTGGATTATTTTGGTAGGATGATTTCTTAGGAAAGGAATCACTATGTCAAAAGATATGACAATATATGAAAAAATGTTCAACATCTTTAGCAATCAGAGAAATGCAAATCAAAACTAAGATTTCATCTCACTCCAATCAGAATGGTAATTATCAAGAACACTAGCAACAATAAATGTTGGTGAGAATGTGGGGAAAATGTACACTCATACATTGCTGGTAGGATTGCAAATCGGTGCAACCATTATGGAAAGCAGTATGAAGATTCCCAGAAAACATCATTTGACCCAGCTATCCCACTCTACAGTTTATATCCAAAGGACTTAAAATCAGCTTATTACAGTGATGCAGCCATGTCAAGGTTTATAGCAGCTCAACTCATAATAGCTAAACTATGGAACCAACCTAGGTGCCCTTCAACAGAAGAATGGATAATGGAAATGTGATATATATATATGAGACTATCATATCTATCTATCTACCTATCTATCTATCTATCTATCTCTCTCTATATATATTATTCAGTCTTAAAGAAGAATGAAATTATAGCGTTTGCTAGTAAATGGAGCTGGAGAATATCACGCTAAGTGAAATAAGCCAACTCCAAAAATCAAAGGTCAAATGTTTTCTCTTATATGTAGATGTTAATTTACAACAAGGGGGGCAGGGACTAGGGAAGAATAGAATTACTTTAAATTAGATAGAGGGGAGTGAAGGGAAGGGATGGGTAGAGGATGGGAGGGACAGTAGAACAAATCAGACATATTACCCTATGTACATATATAACTATATGACTGGTGGAACACATCATGTTCAACTAGAAGAATGAGAAGTTATCCTCCATCTATGTATGTATCAAAGTGCATTCTACTGTCATGTATAACTAATTAGAACAAATAAATTTTAAAAAATATGAATATTTTTAAGGCTTCCAGGACAACTGTCTTTGTAGAATGTTTACGTTGCTGTATCCTCTGAGGTGTCTCCTCTTCTTACAATTTTTTTGATAGTGTGCAGGTTTTTCTGACACTGTGAGAGAAACCGTGGCTACCCACATCAGACCCTTAGGGCCAGTCAACTGATCAGTACGGGCCCTTGACTTTGATGTAGACCCTAAAGAGATCGAATTAGAAGTGAAGACATGGTCGTTTGTTGGAGAAGTTTACAATCCAGCAACACCAAGGAATGTAGAAAACTTCACAAGCAACTCAAGAAAGAATGTAAGCTTCCCTTTGGGGGCCAAACCCCCAATAGGAATATGAGGTCTTTACTGTCCAGATTCTCAGGGATCAGTGTGGACCCGAGCTCCAGCCAATCCTGGGCTACTGAAATTGCTTTGGGCTTCCAGGGGACAAGTTCTTATTCCATCTTTTCAATAAATGGTGTCTTGACACACCAACAGCTTCTGATCCCTACAGGCTTCCCCTGGATAACAGCAATCCTAATAATGAAGCCCAACACTCACTGAGCCAGCTGCCATATGCCAGGCCTGGAGCAAACACTTCCTGTGCCCTCTCCTGTTTTATCTGCCCAGCACTGTTGTGGTCCCTATTTTACGAAAGACAACACTGACAGAGAAAGGGTCAGAGAGCTCCTCAGGGTCGTGCAGTGCTCAGCGACAGAGCTGTGATTCCCATCCAGGCCTGCCAGCCCCGAGTCCACGTCTTAAATGCATGCCACCAGCTTTTCACAATAACAGGTCAGAAGCTGGGCCTTTGCCAGGTGAAGTTCCCAGTCAGACCCTCTAGCTAGAGTCTAGTGCTCTTCACCAAGACAGCTCCAGGTGAAGGAGTGTCGTGCTGTTTGTGGCCACAACCCCAGCAGCTGCTCTCTGTGGTGTCTCTCACTGGGTGCCTTACTGCTTGGCAGCGCTCCTAGGGACTTGCCTATCAATCTCATAGGCCCTTTGATGTCTGCTGGAGTCTGGCTTTCTGGGCTCTCAACAACTGCACATTTAGCCTTTCTCTTAACATCTGACAGCCCTGCACCACAGATCTGCGCAGTTCTCCCCCTTGGGAGGAATTAAGGAAGCTGAGACTTCCCTACCTACTCAAGGCCTGAGTGAGCAGACCCTTGGCTGCTGGTGAACACTTGTCCTTTCCCAGGACACCCTCAACAGAACTGCAGACTCTTCGGATATTATCTTGCCCCGCTTCTTATCCTAAAACCCAGAGCTCTCACGGTACAGAGCCTGACAGTAGCCTCCGGTTTATCTTTTTGTGTCCTCCCGCTTCTGCAGCACACAGCATTCAAGCCTTGGGAGTATCTTCCCAAGCTAGATAGGCAAACTCACCTCTTTTGCTAGATTTCATGTTGGCCGTATGGGGTAAGCATGATAGGAGTTGAAAGAAGTCAAGAGTCAAGGCTGCAGTGACTGGGGGAGATTCCTTGGAGGAGGTGAATCTAGAGGTGAGTCTTGGAGATGACTGGCATGGGAGCAGCCGGGCGCCAAGAGGGAGGACATTTTGAGAGGGAGGACTTCCATGCCCAACGTCAGGGTAGAGGAAATTGTGTGTGCCAGAATGTCAGAGAGCTGGGTGGACAGCAGAGCCATCCTATGAGCCGAGATCATTTAACCTTCTCTTTTGGTATGTACACCCCACAGCTGCTGCGTGTAACAGACTCTGTGCAAGACCAACGCACGCATCTCTGCAAGACCAACACATGCATCTCTGGGTGTTAACAGCTGCATCAGCTGCTGCTCCTAGGCAGCTCTCAGCTCCCTCTGAATCTGCCAATATGTTGGGGAAGGCTAGGTAGCTACCCACTCAGCATTTTCTAATTCTTGAGGAAGGTGGTGCAAATGTTTCTTTCTTGTGACTTTTTTTGGTTTTTGTTTTTGGTTACAGACCAATACATGTCAGAAGTGAAAAATAGCTAAAGCATCAAGGCTGCCCTGGCTTGTGCAATGAACTAAAAAACCCAGCTTAGGTTTCAGGAGCGGCTTGATTCAGGAACTCAGCATTTCTGTTTCCATTTTTCATCTCCTTATTCTCCCATTTTGGTTATCTGCTCAGGTAGGGTCTTCCTGTGTCCTGAAGCTTCAGGAATTTTTTTTCTTGTGAGTCTAAATTTGGAAAAAATGTCTTGGACCATAGTTTCCATGGACTGAATTATATCACATGCCTGAGGGAAAGGTGATAAGATGTACCCATTAGTCAAGTCTGAATCAGACACTCACCGTGAAAGAAGAGGTGAAGTACAACCCCCCCACCAGCCATGTGGACTGACTCGAGAGCACATGTGGTTCTCAAGAGAAAAACAGGGGTGATGTTAACAGAAAAGGAGCAAATACATGCAAGGTAATTAAAAAAAAAAAAAAAAAAAAAGAACAGCCAGGTGCAGTAGCGCATGCCTATAATCCCAGTGATGCAGGAGACTGAGGCAGGAGGATTGCAAGTTCAAGGCCAGCCAGGCAATATAGCGAGACCCTCAGTTACATAGTGAAACCCTATCTCAAAAAAAAAAAAAAAAAAAAAAAAAAAAAGAAGAAAAGAAAAGAAAAAGACGGACTGGGAATATAGCTCGATGATGGCACTTGTGGGTTCCTCAGTACAAAACAAACAGCAACGACAAATCCCACCTCAGTTTCCTATAGCGGGTCTGTAAATCCCAGAGTCTCTGAGTCGGAATCCCCAGGTGTTGGGCTGCATAGTCCACCTGGCCCGAAGGAAGGGCATGGAGGCCTTTGGTGCGCTCGGACTCCCTACCAGGCTGCTCCTTGATACGGTGCACCTGCCTCACGTGGCCGTTGCAGACGTCCTGGAAGTCACTGAGCCATCGCAGAGTCACTCTGATCTCACCGGGATGAAGGGATGGGAGCTCTGGATGAGTACGGATGTGGGGGAGCGAGGAAGGCGGATGGGTTTATAATCTGGCTCGGCTTCTGGGGATGTGAACACCTGGGGCCATCTACCTTCACCTCCCGGAGCCGTCTGTGTCTGAAGCAGGAGAGCAAATGGGTTCTCTGCAGGCCGGCGGCCGCGTTTGTGCTGTTTCTCAGTCTCAGTAAGCCTTTTATACGGGGTGGAGTCCCGGGGATTCAGGGAAACCATGCACGTGAGCACTGGGCTCCATGTACCGCCTGCCCCGCGACGTCCTTGCTACACATTCACAACTCCACTCCACCCAGCGCGCAATGTCCCGGCCGCTGGAGCTCAGGATGTCTGTGGGGAGCGTGCTAAGTGCGGGGCTGGGCTTCCTCTGTTTCAAGTGAAAAAACCCTCTTCTCATCTTCATCTTGTGTCCTGAGGGGCAAGCGAGCCGCTATGATCTTCCTCTGTGAGCTCCGACAACTAATGGCTTCTGGGAGTCACTGCGACGTCCCCTGCTCCCTCCCACACCAGTCGCGGAGTCCTGCCTGCTGGTCTCAGATCCCCACTGCGGCCCGCTGCCTGGCTCACAGGCTCCTCTCTCCTGTCTGGTCGGTTCAGGAAGCCCGCACTTATTTCCTGTGGCCATTCTCTTCCCTTCCCGTCTCCTTCCTCGCTTTGCCTTTCCCTGGTCTGCAGAATAACGTCCTAATCCCTGAGCAAGGCTTTACTGAGAGTCCTTTCTGTCCTATTCCAGCTGTGCCCGCATCTGCAAGCTCCCCACCGACATCTCTTACAAGCACACCCCTCACGTGCACTCGTGAATACTCCGTGCCACGAGGCTCTTGCGGACCCTCTGCCCTCACCCCTTCTCTGCTTGGCTCACTTTTGCTTATCTTTTAAAGTTCAGCTCCTCTCCCCTGGGTCTCTGCCCTTGGACTTCCAGAGCGAGAGGTTTATGCTGGTGACATAGCATTTATCACACTGTTTTAACAATTGGCCGTGTACACGTCTTTACTCTTCTGTGCACCATAAATTCCAGGAAGGAAAGGAACGGAGCTTATGAATTTTTGCATACTCAGGGCTTGCAAGAGTACCCCAAGTGTATATTTACTACAATAAATATCTGTTCTTACCGTGTAAATTAGGAGGAATAAAATGTACTCGCGTGCATTTCTCATAATACACCACCATTTTGAGTGACACTTAGGACCTTCTTTCTTTCCTTTGCCATGTATTTTAAAATACAAAAATAATGAGAGACATACTAATTTTTTCTTATTCTTAAAATATATCTTAATTCCTTCTCTCCAAATAACCACTCTTATTAGATGATTAGGTACCCTTCAAGACCTTTTAATTTTTTAATTTTTTAAAATTAATAGCTCTGTTGAGATATAATGCAATGCCAGAAATTCACCCTTTACTTTCTGTTTTTAGTTTGGTTCCTTTTTTTTTTAAAGATTTTTTTAATTTGTTCTTTTAAGTTATACATGACAGTAGAATGTATTTGGACATATTATACAAACATGGAGTATAATTTCCCATTCCTGTGGTTGTACATGATGTGGAGTTACACTGGTTGTATATTCATATATGAACATAGGAAAGTGATGTCTGATTCATTCCACTGTCTTTCCCATTTCCATCCCCTCTTCTTTCACCCCGTTCCCCCTATCCAATCTGGTGAACCTCCGCTCTGCTCCCCACCCCTGCCTATTGTGAGTCAGTATCTGCATATCAGAGAGAACATTCAGCTTTTGTTTTTTAGGGATTGACTTTTTTCACTTAACATGATAGCCTCCAGTTCCATCCATTTACTGGTAAATGCCATAATTTCATTCTTCTTTATGACTGTGTAATATTCCATTGTGTGTGTGTGTGTGTGTGTGTGTGTGTGTGTGTGTATGTGTGTGTGTGTGTATAAAGGAAATATCACATTTCCTTTATACATTCATCTCTTAAAGGACACCTGGGTTGGTTCCATACCTTACCTATTGCAAATTGAGCTGCTATGAACATTGATGGGCCCATGTCACTATAGTATGCGGATTTTAAGTCCTTTGGGTATATGCTAAGCAGTGGGATAACTGGATCAAATGGTGGTTCCATTCCAAGTTTTCTAAGGAATCTCCATCCTGTTTTCCATAATGGTTGCAACAATTTACATTCCTACCAGCAATGTATGAGTGTTCCTTTTTCCCCATATCCTTGCCAACATTTATTGTTGCTTGTATTCTTGACAATTGTCCTTCTGACTGTAGTGAGATGGAATCTCAGTGTAGTTTTGATTTGCATTTCTCTAATGGCAAGAGATATTTTTTCATGTATTTGTTGACCATTGTATTTCTTCTTTTGTGAAGTGTCTGTTCAATCCTTTGCCCATTTATTGATTGTTTTTTTTGTGTGTGTGTATTTGTGTTAAGTTTTTTGAGTTCTTTGTATGTCCTGGAGATTAATGCTTTATCTGAGGTGCAGGTGGCAAAAATTTTCTCCCATTCTGTTGGATCTCTCTTCATGTTCTTGATTGTTTCCTTTGCTGTGAAGAAGTTTTTAGTCTGATATTTATTGATTATTGATTTTACCTCTTGCACTTTAAGAGTCCTCTTGAGGAATTTGGTTCCTAAGCAGACATGATGGAGTTTGGGGACTATTTTTTCTTCCATTAGGTGCAGGTTCTCTGGACTTTTGCCTAGGTGTTTGATCCATGGTGAGTTGAGTTTTTTTCAGGGTGAGAGATAGGGGTCTAATTTCATTTAGTTACATATGGATTTCCAATTTACCCAGCACCTTTTGTTGAAGACACTATCTTCCCCAATGTATGTTTATAGCACCTTTGTCTAGTATGAGACAACTGTATTTACGTGGGTTTGTTTCTGTGCCTTTTATTCTGTTCCATTGGTCTTCATGTCTGTTTTGGTGCTGATATCATGCTGTTTTTGTTACTATAGCTCTGTAGAATAATTTAAAGTATTCTGATGCGTCCTGCATTACTTTTTTTGCTAAGGATTGCTTTGGTTATTCAGGGTCTCCTATTTTTCCAAATGAATTTCATGACTGCTTTTACTGTTTCAATGAAGAATGTCATTGGAATTTTAATAGAATATGCATTGAATCTGTATAATGCTTTTGATAGTATGTCCATTTTGACAATGTTAGTTCTGTCTATCCAAGAACACGGGAGATCTTTCTTCTTCTAAGGTCTTCTTTAATTTCTTTCTTTAGTGTTCTGTAGTTTTCATTGTAGAGGTCTTTCACCTCTTTTGTTAGATTGGTTCCCAAATATTTTATTTTCTTTTTATATATTGTTATGGTTTAGATATGAGGTGTCTCCCAAAGGCTCATGTGTAAGACAATGCAAGAATTTTCACAGGTGAAATGATTAGATTATGAGGAGTGACCTAATCAGGGGATTAGACTGCAGATAGGGATTAATTGAGTGGTAACTGTAGGCAAGTGGGATTCCACTGGGGGAGACAGATTACTGGGGGCAAGTCATTGGGAGTCATATTTTGTTCCTGGTGAGCAGAACTTTCTCTGCTTCCTGTTACCATGTCCTGAGTTGCTTTTCTCCACCATGTCCTTCACCCATGATGTTCTACCTCTCTTTGGGCCAGAGCAATGGAGTTCGCGGTCTGTGGATAGAGACCTCTGAAACCATGAGCCCCCAAATAAACTTTTCTTCCTTTACATTGTTCTTGTTAGATATTTCTGCTCACAGGGACAAAAAGTTGACCAAAAGACATATTATCAGATTTAGAATATCAGATATATCAGACATATGATGTACAAATAAGTAAATCATGCATTTAAATTTAATTTAAATTTATATATATAAAAGCATATGCACAAAAACCAAATATTCAAGTGTATATAAAAAGGTCGTAAAAATATTTGTAAATCATTATCTGATATATGGTTTAAATATATATATATGTATCAGGCATTATGTATCTCATTATTAATGCATGAATGAAATAGGGTTCTTCTTTTCATACATGTGGGATTATACTATTTCCATTATGAGGTATCTTTCCAGGGCATTGTGCGTTTAAATTTACCTCATTATTTTAAATTGCTGTGTAGATATACATAAAACCAGTCTCCTGATGCTGGGAATGTTGGTGAATCTTGATATTTTTACTATTATGAACAATGCTATAATGAGCATTCTTGTAAAGGCTTCCTTCTGCACCTGTGCAGGTATCTCTCCAGAGTACCTTGAAGAGGAATAACTGAGCTTAAGGATATCTGCATTTTGCATTTTAATGAATGCCATAGAAGTATGTATTAGAAAGCCTATTCAAATGTGCTCTCCAGGTCACATTTTATGGGAATAACATTTCTTTGGATACTGGCCAAGAGTCACGTCGAAGCATTCTTACCTCGCTGATGAGCAACAATGATACCTTCTATGGTTTGTGTACCCCCCAAATTTATGTACTGAAATCTTAATTTATGAATTTATATACTAATGGTATTTGGAGGTGGCATCTTTGTTAGGTGATTGGGTCACGAGAACTCTGCTCTCATGAATGGAGAATATGATTCATTATGAATGGATTCATAATGAATCCATGATGGGGTAACGAGCTGAAGAACTAGCAAGGAAGTGGCTTTGTTTTAGAAGCTCCTCTCTCTGGCATGCTTGCAGTCTCACTGTGAGTGTGACGCCCTCTGCCACGAAGTGATGCAGGAAAAGGGTCCCCACCACATGCTGAGCAGATGCACCCTGAACGTCTTAGCCTCCTCCAGACCAGAGACCAAACACTTTCAGAATCATGAGTCTCAGGTATTTCTTTATAGAAACAGAAATTGAATAGGACAGTATCTAAGTTTTTAACTTGCATGAAAATATTTCAGTATTATGGTTTCCATAATTTCTGCTACTTGGTGTTCAGCTTAGAACTTACCTATCATCTTATTCTGTAGATCTATCCCTCACTTAGAAACCCCTACGTGACAGAAAGGAAATGTTAGATGGACTGAGAAAGTCTGAATTTATATTCTAGCTGTCATACACAGTTAGTCCAACTGGAGCAAAACATGACTCTTAAAAGACTTTCCATTGTATATAGAGATGACCAGACTTTTAACCACAATCCTGAGACTTTTAACTTCACAAAGATGTGGCATTTTATTTTAATAAAGCTGTCGACAGAGCTCCCTTTTCGAGTGACTTTTCAAAAGCATCTTTTGTCAGCAGAGGGCTTTTATTAGCTAATGTAACCTTACTGTACTCTGTGTTAGCAGAAAGAGAAAGGAAATGTCCTTGGGTACTGAATATGGAAAGTTGTACAAAGACTCTCAAGGGGGAAAGAAGTTGTTGCCTTCCAAGGCTGCATTTGTCACTCTGTGTTCTGAAAATAATGAAGTTCTCTAGAGCTATTGTCCAGAAAGTAATGGTTTATAAGATTATGCCTCCAAACTGAATATTGTATAGAAAGAAATCATGGAGGATTAAAATGGAAAGACAAAGTAAAAGTGTGAATTTAGCTAGCAGTGTGATAATTTGGACAGATTACATTATAAAACATACATGAAAAGAAGTTAGCTAAGAAGGCCTGGGAATGAGGAGAGAGCGGAAGTCTTGTCTCTGGAATGGGATAGCTAGTTCCGCGGCTAATTAAGCTGTGTCAGTGAAGTGGAGGAAACTGGGAGAGGAGAATGGATTGGGCTCTGGGGTGTCAGTCGTGGTTCCATCATGGGTCCTGTAATGGAGCAGCTCAGTCTCTGGTGGAAGAAATGGGTGACAGAGGCTTGGATAGGTTTCAAGACTCTAGGAAAATGGATTGGAATTCCAGAGCAGGTCTTCCGCAGCACAGGAACTCATGTGCTGTTAGTATAGAATCCAGTCCTCTGGCCAAAGCCAACGTGGTAGGGATGGAGAAAGTCACACCTTAAAGGGAATCTGTATAGTCTTAATTTCAGTCAGCTTTCTCATTGCCGTGACCAAAATACTGGAAAAGAACAACTTAAAGGAGGGAAAATTCCTTTGGGATCATGGTTTCAGAGGTTCAGTCCATAGACAGCCAAATCCATTGCTCTGAGACCAAGATGAGGCAGCACATCATGACCAAAGAGCAGGGTGCAGGAAGCATCTCCTGGCAGCCAGGAAGCAGAGACATGGGGGAGAAGGGGCTGCAGGGAAGGTGAACCCTTCCAGGGCACACCCCGATGACCTATTTGCTACGGCCACATCCCACCTAACTACAGTCACCCCCACATTAGTCCTTTCAAACTAAGATGGACTGAATAGGTCACAGCTCTCACAATCCACCAATCATCTCCTCTCCTCACATCCCTGTGTTAACACAGGAGCTTTGGCAATACCTCGCATCCACACCAGAACACCCATGAACAGATAGAAAGGTGGTGAGTGTCTTTTCTGCTGTCAGGGACTGGCCCACTAGCTGAAGAAGGTACCTAACAGACACCTACAGACTTGGTACTCAGGGAAGAGCCTCTAGAGAAAGCAGGAAGGACATTCTGTCAGCACGGCACTTAGGGTCCCCAGATATCACCAGATTTTGTCTCATCTTTTCTGGGAACTGGAAAGTAGTTGAGCTTGGTGTCTATTAGACTCCAATTCAGTTTTGAGGTCCATAATTCAATGGGGATGGGTATAAAACGGGATCCTTTTTCATTAAAAGGGTAATTGCTTTGTCATCAGAGTGCTCTGAGGACGAGCGCTTATGGATTTTTCATGAAATCGTAAGGGGCTGGGTGAAGTCATCTTGTTCTGTCTTTGAGCCAGAGATGAAATTAATCCATCCTTGATGGATGGGATACTGTTTAACAAGGATCTCTAGAGAATAAGAGTTGACAACTTTCTGTGTTGTAGCAACCTTCATGTGAGATTCTGTCTATGGTATTGGATATATTGATACTGAATGGAAGCCCATCATCTTTTGTGTCCCCTCTGGGTAGAGAGAACAATGTCTTACATGTCCTTTGTTTTTGTTCTGTGAAGGAACACGTATTGAGTATGATATGCTAGGTGCTGGTGCTGTGGGGTGTCACCGTGGGGGAGGCAGACTTGATCACTGTTGGCATTTAACTGAGACTTATAATGGATGATAACCAATAACCAAATCAATAAATGACTACAGATCGTACTAAGTGCTGTGATGGAAACAATTAAGGCCCTGCTGTAAAGGGCAGCAGGAGGAAAATGAGAGGCCATTTAGATGGCTGATCCAAGGAGGCTTCTTTTTAAGTGACATTTAACAGGAACCCTGAAGTATAAAAGGAACCAGCCTTTCAGAATGGAAGAACATTCCTGCCAGAGAACAGCATGGGGAGAAGACTCCAAAGTGGAAAGAATGTGAGGGATGTGGGATGTTTGAAGAGCTCCGCATGAGCAGAGTGGTCAAGGAGGGGGTTGTGCATGGCTGGAGAAGTGAGGCAAGATATCTGTCCTTGCAGGTGGCCGGGAGGGGTCTGGGTCTCCCAAATGGAATATTTTTATTCCATTTTATTTTGCAGTACTGGGGATTGAAACCAGGGCCTCACACATGCTAAGCAAGCCCTCTACCACTGAGCTCCATCCCCAGCCCAAATGGAATGTTTTCTAAAAAGTGCTCTGGCCAATGAGGTAGAAGTGAGAAGAGCAGAACAGAGCAAGCAGTTAGGAGGCAGCACGTAGGGAAAGGTTGCCGGTGCAGACGAGATTGTGGCGATGAAAGTGGATACAGATGTTTCTGAGGTTCACCTGGGAGGTCTTCCTAACAGGCTGGATGGAGGGCAGGGTAGAGGAAAGAGTCCAAGGCTGACATCTCGGTTTCTGGCAGAGGAGCTGGCGAGATGGTGGTCCCATCCGGTAGGTGGAGATCAGCTGGGCAGGAGCGGGGCTGGTGGTGGGAAGGGTTGGTCTGTGTCAAACTTGAGCGGGCCAAAAGCACGATGGGACCGCGGACTCCAGGAATGGAGTTTAGAGAGGTCAGCGCCTGAGAAATGAACCTAAGTGCCTTGGTCTGCCCATGGAAATGAAAGCTGCAGGGAAAGAATGAGATGTACTGGGAAGGGGAGAAAGAGGGAAGAGGAGAAAGAGGAAAGGGCCCAGGTGTGAGCTCGGAGAAAGTGCGACACCCCACCGAGGCCTTGCATAGGAAGGCTGCAGTGAAGACGGCAAAGTGCAGGAAGGACGTGGGTGCTGGTCCCTCGTGCACCAGGTGCTCTGCAACCTCGGGCAGGTAACTGCTGTCCCTCGTGCACCAGGTGCTCTGCAACCTCGGGCAGGTAACTGCTGTCCCTCGTGCACTAGGTGCTCTGGGTCCTTGGGCAGGGAACCGCCTGCTCTCTGACGTGTCTACACTTCACAGACAAGACGTTCCATCTCTAATTCCCTCCTATTAGCAGAGCTGTGTCATGCTGGCCCCGCTTGGTCATTTTCCAGTTCATTTTCCAGTTACTTTGACCACACATGTAACTTCTTTTACCTGCCTTGAGTTGACAAGCACAGAGCCCGATTCTGACTTCAGGTGTGTTGACATTCTTCTAAATATTTCCTTCTGTCGAGCTGTTCTGTTTGGGGAGCAGTTGTCCTCGCTGGCTCTTACAGTCCAGTCCAATTTGGTGGGGTCTTTGGCACAATGGGGGTTGATATTGGCAGGCTTTATTTTTCATTAAAAATGAGCCTGTTTTAGTCATGCCTATTCAACTCAATTTTCCAGTTTCTTTTAAATCAGCTTTAGAGATTTGAGGATTGCCGGTGGGTGTTCTGTTTGACCTCACTTAATGTTTGTGTTTTGTCTACATCATAAAGCAAACCAAATGCACTGGCTCTGATCAGCACCCAGCAGGACTTAGAGCCCAGGTAAAAAGTGGGTATGTTCCAATTGTAATGTTGGGGATGTGTCTGTGGCAAAGGAAGCTTTCAGAGAATTGTTTAGGGATCTCAGGGTGGGATCTGTTCTAGATAATTTTTTTTCTTAATGAATCAGTGCTGTCAAATTATTTATGTTGGGTTGATGTTCTAAACAAAGTGCCCTTGCTGTTCTGTCACCGTGCTTTTTTGCTAATTTTTCTTATGAGATGATTCTCCCTGTTGCTTTCATCTTTGTCTTACAATGGACCCTATAAACCTGCTGAGAAAGGAGGGCAAACATTTAAGAAAAAGAACTCATGCTGAAAACCAAAGGTCACTTGTTGATAAAAAAAAAAAAAAAATTATAGCTAAAACAACAATTAGATGCCACAGAACAGATTTTGTTTCTTTTCCCAGCGAAGACTCTGAAAACCAGCATTTGGGTCCTCTTAGCAAACAGAATTATTATAGTGGTGACATTTTTCCTGTTCCAGGTAAGGCCTGTCAACAGTTTATTTCTCTTCATTTCGACTACTTGTCTCTGCCTTCAAGATGCAAGCCTCTAGTCCTGACTCATTTGGTCATTAGAGAGAGAAGAGTCTGGATTAAGTGAAAGCAGCCATCCTTGGGCACATCCTGGGTGATTCAGCCAACTTAATGGTGCTGTTAAATGTCTAATGCAGAAAGTGGAGAGTGGTGTGGGGTCGCGATGTGACCCAGCTCCTGCAAGACGGAACATTTTCAACTGAATTTCGTGTTTCTACTTGTGGTCCTGGAAGCTCTCCATGAAAACACTTTTAAATTCCCCAAAATAAGCCCATCAGGAGTCAGCCTTCATATCTGTTTGCACATAAGGCGCACACTTCCAAATCATTTTGTGTGACTTTGGTCATGTTATTTATCCTTCCTATCTATTGCAAGTCAAATTGTGCCCCCTCTCCCAAAGGATATGCCTGGATCTTAATGTCTCATACCTGTGAATGTTACCCTATTTGGAGAAAGGGGATTTGTAGATGTAATGAAGTAAGAACCCGTATATGAAATCATCCTGAATTTACCAGGTGAGCTCTAAATCCAATGCCAAGTGTTCTTATATAAGAAGAGAAGAGCCCAGCCCGATGGCACATGCCTGTAATCCCAGCAACTCAGGAGGCTGAGGCAGGAGGATCATAAGTTCGAGGCCAGGCTCAGCAATGTTGCAAGATTGTATCTTGAAATAAAAAATAAAAAGGGCTGGGGATGTGGCTCAGTGGTAAAGCACCCTTGAATTCAATCCTCAATACCAAAAAAACAAAAACAAAAAAAAAAAACAAAAAAAATGAGTGGGGGAGACATAAATAAGGGAAGAGGCCATATCAAGACAAGGCAGACATCAGAGTGCTTTTTGTCTATGTCAAGTGACATCAGGCATTGCAAACAGCCACCGAAAGCTAGGAGAAAGTTATAGAAAAGATTCTCTCTCTCCACCTCCAGATGAACCAGCTCTGTCCACACCTTGATTTTGGATTTCTGGTTTCTAGAACTGGGAAAGAATCAATTTCTGTTGTACTAAGTCATCGGTTTGTGTTAATTTGATACGGCACTTTAGGAAACTCATATACAACACTCTTAATCATTCCATGGGAGACAGTGTGCCGAAGTGGGAAAAGCACGTGGAGTTGGGAAACATAGGTTCTGAGCTTCGTGCTGCTACCTGAGTGTATTACAACCCCTGCTCTGTGTAGACATCTCTGTCAAGCTCTTGTAGCTCCGACCCTGATCTACTAGAGGGGGAAAAAGTCTTGAAAACTGAACAGAACATAAAAAATAGCTTTTTGATGTTGGGCTTCTGGCCATATAGGTCCGTGTTGACTGTGAGAAGGTCAATAAACAAGATGATCCCTAAGATCACTCCAGCTTTTATCCTGAGGCACTTTCTGGAAGAGCCACAGAGAGGTGAAACTCAATCAAAGCCCAGCAGGACTTCTGAGTTGAAGAGATAAGTCTTGGAACTTGTGGAGGACGAGAGCACTGGAAATTTGGGCATAGAGTGTCAGAGATCATTATGGATTAAAAAGCTTCAGAGATAGATGTAGGATTCTTCTTGACTCTGTTCATGCACATGGCGAACTTCAACAAGGCTGGACAGTGGACTGGGTAGCTGTGAGCTAAGTAGTTCCCACATCTCCTATAGGACTTGATGCTATTTAAGTTTCAACTGTTTTGGAGAAACTGAGTTGAACACTGGTACATTCACTAGAGAGCTCAGAAGGCTTGTGTTTTACTAGAACTAAACTAGCTCTACAGTAAAGGCTGTTCCAGACCTATCTTAACAGAGCATAAAAATGAGCCTTTGTTATAGTTTGGATGTGAGGTGCTCCCCAAAAGTTCACGTGAGATACAATGCAAGAAGGTTTAAAGGAAAGATGATTGAGTTATAAGATCCTTAATTCAATCAGTGAATTAAGCCCCTGATGAGGAATAACTGAGTGGCTACTGAAGGTGGGTAGGGTATGGCTGGAGGAGGTGGGTCACTGGGAGAATGCCTTGGGGGTATATATTTTGTATCTGGAGAGTGGAGTCTCTCTGCTTTCTGCTCATCAGGTGAGCTACTTCCCTGTGCCACATTCCTCCTCCATGATGTTCGGCCTCACCTTGAGCCCTGAAGAATGAAGTCTGCTATCTGTGGATTGAGACCTCTGAAACCGTGAGCCCCTAAATAAACTTTTCCTCCTCTAAAATTGTTCCGATCAGATCCTTTAGTCCCAGCAGGAGAAGAGCTAACTAAAATAGCCTTGAAAACATCCCCCTATTTGCAAGTAATATTTATTGCCTATCAAAACTTCAACACTCTTTAAAAGAAGACATCCAAATCCAGATAGTCAACAATATAAGTTGCAGGGCAATGTGACCCTTATCCCCAGGCCTGGAAAAGAGTAAGAAAGGATCCTGTAGTCAGATGTGATCCGGGAGGCAAAGTAGAGCCTAGACTCAGACCAAGGAATTTTAGAGATATTGGAAGTGGCCGATTCAGACTTTTATAACAGCTCTGATAAGTATCTACAGAAATTGACATTAAAATATGGACATAACAGAAATAAATGGAAAATATATAAAGAATGAAATGGAACTTCTAAATGGAGAAATACAATATCAGAAATTAAAATTAAATATTTCTTTGAAAAATAAGCTCCTTTGCAGTGAGATTATGCCTGTATTGTGGAGCGGATAATGTAAGTGGGAGTGAGGTGTGAGAATGAGCGAGAAGGAAGGGGGGGAAGGGGAATTCCCCATGGGGAGGTCATTGCATTAAGAATGAGGTGGGTCTGTATTATTGGGAGGCCAGTAATAATTTGATTATAAAATTAAGATGCATTTTGAAATGCGAGAGCTTGTTGAACTCCCCAGAGCACAACCGAAAAGTTGGGTGATGCTAATGACTTCTTAACACACATCCTGGCTTTGTTCCCTCTCAATTGAGCAGCCAAGTTAGAAATCATGCCTCTGCTAACAACTCTCCAAAGACCTCCCACCTAGGAGAAAGAGCCGATGTCTTATCAATCCTTACACAATCTGGTTCCCTGTCCTCATCTTGAACCTCTGCCACTGTCCCCCTCTTAATCTACCCTAAGTTCTCCTTGCTGTTGTCTGAATCTGAACAGCGAGGTCCTTCCTGTTGGTCTTCACATTTGTTCTTTCCTTTGCCTCTGATGCTCTTCCTCCAGAACATCTGGCCTGTTCCCTTCCTTCCTTCAAATCTTTCACACTGTGACTTCTTCCTGTTGTCTTCCTTGAATAACAACTTAAAATGGCAAATCTCCCGTTGGCTCTCCTGCCATTTCATTGATCTCTCCTTGATTTATTTTCTTTGCAGAGCTGGTTATTTGGTAAGGTGTTATAAACTCCATTCATTTTTAAAATTTTTTGTCAGTCTCTCTTCCCAGAGTCCATCACTACAAAACACAAGGAAAGTTTGTTTTTTTCTGTTTTGCTCATGAATATGTCCAGAGGCCTAGAATAGGGCCTGATGTGTAGTAGGTGTTCAGTAAACATTGAGCTGAATGACTGGACGCAACCACTAACACTGGGCACTCCAGAATGAGGAGCAACACTCCTGTGAGCCCTTGCTGCCCTCTGCACTTGGTCTTGTGTGCTGCCCCACAGGGTTCAGCCTTGCCCCTGCTCTTATCAGTAATTCCTCCATCATCTTCCTGTCCTCGGTTTGCCCGAAGATGGTCAGGAATTGAGAGGGTGTTCCTCAGCACGAAAAAGGAGACTTTTTTTTTTTTTTTGGTGCTGGGGATTGAACCCAGGGACCCAGGGCCTCATGCTTGCAAGGCAAGCACTCTGCCAACTGAGCTATGTTCCCAGCCCGAAAAAGGAGACTTGAGTGTCCTGCTCTGGGTTCGTCCTTTGCCCTAACACATACGACAGCCCTTCTTCATCTTTAAAGCATTCGTGTGTGTGGAGAGTAGCCACTCTGAGGAAGCTGTTGTTTCTGTACTTCACAGTGAACTTGTAGTATTTTGGGGGGAGGGGGGTTGATTTTTATCTTTTGGAAAAGTCAGTGTCTGCAGCTCTGTTGCACCCGAGGCTTGAATCCTTTCATCCCTGACAGTGGGAGGATAAGGGGCTGCCTGTGGTCGACCAGGAGCTTCTTCTTCAGTTTCGAGTAGCTCTGCATGTAAGCAAAGGAAAATGTCCACGGGACTCTGGCCCTTTCCCGGGGCCTGGCTGGAGGAAAAGCTGGAACCCAGTTTGCCTGACAGGAGCCATTTATTTTGCAGGCCCAGTCTGCCTCTCTGCCCCGTGTGTGGAGTTTTGGTGGGAGGGCCCTGGGCACTTGGATCCAACATTCCCTGAAGGTCCAGGGCACTGAAAGGAAGGGTCAGCGTAGGACCAAAGGGCAGCGTCAAATGATCTATGGTGAAGTTTGAAACAAAAACCTCCTTCACCAGTAATGATTAAGCACCTTTTAGGTAATGTTCTTGCACTGTATCTGAAGGTTAAGAGCTTAGGTGGCTATTTGTTGTTTTAAGCTGGCTTTATCTTTATAGGTGTCCAGAAAATGAATAGTGGTAGTTTCCATTAGTAAATTTAATTTTCTTTTGAATTGATTATCAAAATAGCAGTATTTCTCCATTCCCCTAACATATTCAGGAGTGCTCACCTGCTAGATTTATTTTCTTAATGATAATGAATAAGGCTGTCTAGGCTTGGGACTTCTGTGGAAGCATTAGCTATAATGCCAATAAGCCACAACTAAATTTCATCCTCCCTTTCTTGACCCTTTGCCCTGTCTTCCAGCTCATTTCCTGTCATTCTGGAAAGAGAACACTTTGTGAAATGGAAATTGAAAAGATAGGGCTAGACAAGACCTGTGTTGGTATGTGATTAAGACTCAGGGACGGGATTTAACTGGAAGGTAAAGGCTGTCCTCAGGTTGGTGTCTGGGATGAAAAGGTCACATTGTCTATCTTGCTTTAACTACAGTCTTGTTTTAAAATTAGAGGTGCTTTAATCTCTGTAAGAGGTTAATTGTTCAAACAATTTATGGAGGGTCTCAGATGATTTCAATATGTCTCTGATATTCTTAATTTTATTTTTATTCAAAACTTCTTTGGGTGAAACTAACAAAAACTCAACTTATATTAACTTGAATGGTAAAGGAATTTGTTATCTCACATAACTTTGAAGGTAAGGGTTAGACACAGCTGGATCCAGGGATCAAACGGGGGTTGTCAGGACTTGGTCATTCAATCATTTCTCTCAGTGTCTGTGGCTTTCACAATTTCCTATAAAATATAGGTTTTCTACATGTTGCGGGGAAGATGGTACTGAGAGATTCATATCCTTATAGCCCATGACAAAATCCAAGTCCTTTCTCCATCAGCTTCAAATCCACGCTCTGCTCTGAGGCCAGGGAGGGGCATAAAATGATTCTTAGCTCATCATGTTTGAATCTGAGGATACAATGTTTGGGTAATGATTTTGCAGTTACTTTTTATTTTCTTCTTTTGCTTATCTTTTGCCTACATGTGCATAAAATATCACTTGGAAAGGAAGGGAAGGTTGTCACTCTGAATAAGATGGTAATGCAAATGAGTGTTGGACTCTATACCAAGGTTTTATAATGTTACCTCATTATTATAATTTGTATGTCACAACATCTCTTGGGGCCAGCAGGGCCTGAATCTTCTTAGGTTTCATTTAAGACAACTAAAACTCAAATAGGTTAGGAAATTAGAGCTGGGCACCATGGTCCATGTCTGTAATACCAGTGACTTAGGAGGCTGAGGCTGGAGGATGGCAAGTTTGAGGCCAGCCTCAGCAATTTAGTAATGGCCTAAGTAACTTAGTGAGACCCTGTCTCAAAATAGAAAATAAAAAATAAAAAGGGCTGGGGATGTAGTTCAAGCACCTCTGGGTTCAATTCCCAGTAATAAAAAAAAAAAAGGAAAATAGTAGCCTTAAAGAGATCAAAGCAGAAAAGCAAAAGCAATTGAATATATACTCCTTCTTTTGTTCATTTTGGGGGTTTAACATTTTGTAGGTAGGAATGAAGTATACAAAAACACAAGCACAGTATATATTACATAAGCTCCTTTGTGTATTATCAACAATAGTTCAAAATACTGACTAGGCCTCCCCTGTTTTATTCCCCCACTTTCCCTAAATTTTCTTTCTTCCATTTTACTTTCTATGGACTAAGAATCAATCAATCTAAAGACCTAAAAGTTTTTGAAAACAGTAGGCATATTTTAATTTCCTCTGTCACCCTCAAAATTAACACAGACGTTCATCCATAATAAGAAATACTTGCTTGATGAATATTTAAATGAACAAGTAAACAAATGAATATGTAAGAAAAAGGGCCATTGTCTATTCTGAGTTTTCTACTTTACTAGGCTGTATTGTAAATACAGGTTACAAGAGAAAAGCAATTGCCTGATCTATTTTCATACCTTTTAGAGTTGTATTTGGCTATATCATACCAATAGTCTCCTTTTGAGAAGAATATTTTGACTCGTTAGATAATCTTCTGCTGTGTGACTAACCACATAAGAACTTAATGGTTTTAAACAACAACCGTTTATTATGTGTCACTGTGCCATGTGTTCTGCTGGTTGGTTCTTCTGTTCCATGTGGTATTTATCAGAGCTGCGAATGATTTTGAGATTCTACTGACCTGGGATGTGTACGATGGCTTACGTAGGACTGGCATTTGGTGCCTGCTCTTGGGGCTGTTGACTAGAACTTCTTTGTTCACCTCCCTGTGGCCTCCTATGGTGCTTGGGCTTCTCCCTCCACTGCAGTGATATCTGACAGTGGGATAGCAGAAGCTGCGGATCTCCTTAATGCTGCCTGGGAAGTAACTCAGTTGCTTCCTTCATATTCCATTGGTCAAAGGAAGACACTGGGCAAGCCTAGATTCATGGGGAGAAAAGTAGATTTCACCTCTCCACCAGGAGATGGCAAAACATTCCTGGCCATCTTTCTTCTATGGTAATGTATCTTTAGGAAAGACCATCTATTAAAAGAATAAATAGATAAATGCATGCCAGAAATTTGTAGGACATGTCTGAATTTCAATCCAGGCTCCATCATTTATTTAATGTATGGGCTGGTCAAGTTATTTAAAGTTGCAAAAACTTTTTTTTTTCTCAACTGTAGAATGGTCTTGAGGATTAATTTAGGTCCTGCATATAAAAGCACTTCAGTGATGCAAGTACCCCGTAAGACCTCAAGACAAGAGTTAAGCAATAATCGTCATTGATTTTTATTATTATTATTATTATTATTATTATTATTATTAGTTGGCTCATTCCAGACAAAGAACAAAGCAGAAAGGATCACTCTGCCCATGAAACACATTTCTTTAGTCAATTATACTCATATTTTTAAATAAAATATTATGACTTTTAAAAAGCAGTCAGTACTGAGAACAGATGAAAGTAACTTGGTGTTCTCAGGTACTTGAATGAAGCTCACATTCCTGTTTTTACTGATTGATCTTCCTTCCTGCTGATTTCAGAGATTGTTCTGTGGGTACCGTAGGCAACGTGTCCACACAATACAGAGGCTGTTGTATTCAGGTCTGGGACTGTCATATTTTATTGATGTTAGATATGTGGATGATACTTAATAGGAAATGAAAAGCCCTATAGGTTTTTCATTTTTAAAAATTTACTTTCACTGTGAGTAAAAGATCAGAAAGATTTTTAAATACACTTATTGAACTAATAATATGAGAGCTGAAAAGTGAACCAAGCTGCAGTTTTCCTCCTGGCTTTGAAAGGCTGTTTTATTATTCACAAATAATTTTTCTGAACATTTTGATGCACTTTTATGAAAATAGGTTTTGAAATAGTACTTAAATATTCGGTTTGGGGGTCTTTCAGAAGTGAACAAAAATTTTTGTCTCATCATTAATGTGTGCTCATGATATCTTAAAACACATTTCTCAGTGTGCTTATAATTCTTGCACATTCAATCTGAGGTACAAATCAGATGTTCAGTTGTCTTTCTGCAATTTGATAGTGAAATTAAAGCAATCATTTTAATAACTTATTGTTGTTTAATTTTTGTTATTTTAAATTGCATAGGATTTTTTTGGGTAAAATTTCCCTATGTCCCAGCTATGTTATTTTTATCAAAAATATTTTCAGCATCTCTAAAAGGATTAAGATGAATTGTTATGATTTTTTTCAGAGTATTTTAGTCAAGTCACTGAAAGAAAAGATTGAATGCTTACTAAAAGTCAGGAGAATTCACTAACACTTGAAGATGTTTAGCTTCATTTTGCAGGCCAGGAAGCAGGTTCTCACGGAGCTTCAATGACTTCTTCAAGGTCATAGAACCAATATGGGATTCAAGGTCAGGTCTGCCTACTTGCAAAGCTTCATCATCCCTCAAAACTCAACTCCATTCTTCAGCGTTCACATCTTACATGTTCTTTCTGACCATTTAAAAGATAATGTTGAAAACTAGAGAACACAGGAAGGAGAGTTCAATGTACAGCTCGTAACTTCCCCGAAGGGAAATTACTTGGAAATTTCCTAGTTCACAATACTCAGGCAGCCACAGGAGTTTATAAAGGGGAAGGGCACCTGAGAGAGGATCTGTCACTTCTGATCCAGTGCAGGTGCTGAGGTTGAGCCACTGATGGCTCAGGTTTCCACAGTGAGGACAGGTTAGCTGGGTCAGAACGAGGATTTCTGTCTCTACAATAGTCTTTCGACCCATGGAGGATCCTACCCTCCTTAGAGCTCTTGAACCTCTCTCTTGGGCCTATAATGCAGATCACCTCATGAAGGTCAGGTATATTGCTAACAGCTTTGCATGCTCTCTCACTTGACTTCTTAACAGCCTGTTGGAGTTGATATTATAATACCCATATCCTGTTGTGAGTCCTGGAACTGAGAAAGACTAAATGCCTTGACCTGCCAATAAGTGAACTGCAAATCCAGCCCAGGTCTGTTTGACCCTAAACAGCTATGGCCCTCAGGAACAGTTTAAAGGTCACTTTAAGTCACTTTAAGTCACTTTAAGGTCAGTTTAAGTCTGGTTGAAAGATAGGGAAGAATATTGAGGTGCCTGGATTGAAGAAGATCACAAGAATCCTATAAAACTGCTAGGGACTTTTCCAAGCACCTGCTGCTTGGAAACTACTTTTTGTCATGAGTAGCTGACACCAAATAGCCAGGATACTATCCTACACTGTGGGGGTCTCTCTGCCACATCCCTTGCGGATGAGAAAAGGGTTAACTGCTGGAGGATGGTGTTGACTGATTTTCAGTCTATTACCCATAAACTTATCCACTCAGTAAACACGCAAGAGCCTTCACCCTTTTTAAATGATAGGGGGCATGACGGGTCTGGCCATACCAGCTCTGGCCTCTAACAACAACAACATGGGATCCCTGAACTCTCTTTTATTTATAGACACACAGGTAAAGGGGGCAAGACTGGGAGGAGCTGCTTCTGTGATGGACAGGATAGGATGGAGTTAGGGGAGCCCTTCTCTCAGGGAAACTGGACAGGGAATCTTCTGATGCTGCTAGATAAGGATGACTTCCCACACTGCACTCATTCAATGTTCTTTCTTTCTTTTTTTTAATATTTGTAATAGGGTACCATTTAATTTAATTTTTTAAATTTATTTTTAAAATTTTTACAGACTACATTTTGGTTCATTGTACACAAATGGGGTACATCATTTCGTTTCCATAGTTGTACACATGTAGATTCGTACCAGTTGTGTAATCATACATGTACATAAGGTAATGATTTCTGTCTTATTCCACCATTTTTCATACACCCTCCCTCTCATTTCCTTCTACATAATCCAAAGTTCCTCCATTCTTCTCTCACTCCCCACTCCCTGGACCCCATTATATATTACTTTCTACTTATCAGGGAAAACATTAAGCCTTTGGTTTTTTGGGATTGGCTTATTTCACTTAGCATTATATTCTTCAATTCTATCCATTTACCTGCAAATGCCATAATATTATTCTTCTTTATGACTGAATAATATTCCATTGTGTGTATATATACCACAGTTTATCCATTCATCTGTTGAAGGCATCTAGGTTGGTTCCACAATCTAGCTATTGTGAACTGAGCTGCTATAAACATTGATGTGATTGCGTTACTGTAGTATGCTGATTTTAAGTCCTTTGGGTATAAACTGAGGAGTGGGATAACTGGATCAAAAGGTGGGTCCATTCCAAGTTTTTTGAGGATTCTCCCGCTGCTTTCCAGAGTGGCTGCACCAATTTGCAACTCCACCAGCAATGTATGAGTGTGCCTTTTTCCCCACATCCTTGCCAACATCTATTGTTGTTTGTATTCTTGATAATAGCCATTCTAATTGGAGTAGAATGAAATCTCAGAGTTGTTTTAATTTGCATACTTTGCTGATGATGGAAAACTTGTAGTTAAAAACATAATAAACTCCTATTAAGGTATTTGAAGAAAAAGGAATCAATGAATTTTGAATTTGTAAGTGATCAAGTACACTGTCAAGAAGGAAGCTGAGAGCAAGCTCTACTAACCTTCTAAGAAGTGACCCTCTTTCCTGATATGTTGAAATTTTTCTATTCCTAGGTTTTATCTTTCCTTTTTCTCTTTGTACTCCTGATTCTTAATTCTCTCTCCCCCCTCCCTCCCTCCTTCTGCCATTTTCCCCTTATTGCTTCCTTGTATTCTCCATCCATCAACCAGTTAGCCTTGGGCTTCTAGGACTCTTCTTTGGGACAGGCCTGCCCTGCCCTGTTTGTTAAGTCTGATGCTTCAAAGCTCTGCTTTTAACTCTGCTTAGTCTATGATGTCAAAATGGCTATTTATAACAAATCCTTTTAGCCTACTCTAACTACAATGTTAGCATGTGAAAAGGGGTCCTGTCATAGAATGAATATAAAATCATTCTGCCTGGAATGTATCAGAATAAAGTGGTGAACTTAAAAGAAATTAAAGTTTTAAGAATTCTGTATCTTTGCATTAGAGAGAGAGAGAGAGAGAGAGAGAGAGAAAGAGAGAGAGATTAGAATAGTTTACTAAGTTCAGTGTTTACAGACATGTATACCATCTACAATTTAGAATTCTCTTTTGCTGATCAGTATTGTTTCATTTGTTTGTTTCAGAATATTCTGTAGCTGTTCACTTCAGGGCTTTTGGAACTGAAGTATCTAGGTTAAGACCCTGATTAGTAAGTGGGCTTTATGGAATGCATATGAATATAAATTTCACTTATAGCTTCAATTTGCTTTCACACCCTTATTTTTCCTTTACTTCATTTAAAAAAATTATGTCATTCTTTTTTTGTTATCCTTTAAGTTTATTTAAAACTCTTTTAGAAAAAAACCTCAATATATAGAAGCTAATAATAATTCTAATGTTCACATTAGAATTAAGTATTTACACTTAATATTATTGTTTATGAGGTATTTAAAGATACATTTAATACTCTTGGCTTGAAAATCATCAATTGCCCCTAGTAAGCAAAAGAACGTTCATTGCACTTAATTTGTTGTCTTTTTCTAGCTGCAGGGGATTGTGAAATGGGGACAAAACAAATAGAGTTTTCTTTTCATTTTTGAAATAATTTGTGAGGCTATAAACTCTGTGCTGTATTAATTTTTTGAAACCTGCTAACATTTAAATGAGATAGTTTTTCATCTTGAAATATCTTGAAGAGGTAGATTCAATGTCTCAAAGCATTTCTAAGAAAAATTATTAGTTTTCTTTATAAATGTAGTGGGCAACAATGTATAAATAATAAATGTAACAATTTAGGAAGAAGAACTAAAGGCTATTTTCTGTTTAAACTAGAAGTTTTGAAGAGTTGGATTTTCCCTAAGGAGCTAATTATTTTTTGGGATCTAGCAAGTAGATCAAGATTCCTGTAAATAGTCATTTAGAAAAAAAATGATGTCATTTCAATGCAACCCTAAAACTTTATAAGCCTGTTAGTTTTTAAAGAAAATGGTTGAATGTGCAAACAATTATTTTACCTATGAAGCACTTCTAGTTAAATAGTGTTATAATCCACATGAAATAACATTTGAAATTATTGTCCAGTTCCTTGGCCTCCTGTTACAAAGTCAAGAGCATTTTATAGTTTTCAAGTTGATGTATAAAGTTCACCATCTTTCAGAGAACAACACCTTCGTAAGGTACAACAAATTACAGTAATGATAATCCATAGTGGTCACCATAGGTTGGCATGTTTTAAAATACTCTGGGAATATTCCCTGGTGGTAATGTACATTTTTTTGGAGATAGTTTTGTCTTTTCTAGAATGTGTGCCCTACCAGTGGACATTTCTGGTTTCTTGTCCCTCTGACTTGCTTCTGTTCTTGTCTTCTGGTTCTAGAAACTGGTTTCTTGGTGGGAGGAAATGTCCTCCCCTCTGGACTGGTTGTATAGTGTGGGGTGTGCTTCAGTCTGCCTTCTGACTCCTGGGAGACTTGAATGCAGGCTTGGCCAAAGAGAAAAAACTCACCTGCTGTGTCAGCAATGTGTGTATGAAGCAAGCCAGGTCACGGTCAGTAAGCTAAAGTTCACGTGTTTTGCTGGAATTTCTACAAAGAGATTCTTTCATGCCACCATCGTGGCTCAGCTGGAGAGGGTTTAAGAGGCAGGATCTGATGCTTGAATTTGCTGCAATATAGCTAGAGCCTTCCTGGGGATTACTGTAGTAACAGAGGCATGAAATGGAGAAAACCAGTGTCCCAGTAATCTTTTTGAACCTCTATATCTAGCTCCTACCTATAGCCAGAAATGCTTTTGCATTTCCTGGCTACCTGAACCACTATTTTATTTTACATAGTTTGAATTGTGTTGTGTCATTTATCAAGAAAACTGGAAAATTCGGATTGAATCTTAGCTAGGTCCCTCTACTGTGGGTTATCGAAGCTGATTCCATAGCCAGATACAATTTTACTAAGGTGAAGTTCTTGTATTTTGGTGAAAGGGGTTATTGAGGCAATCATCAGGAGGATTCAAGAAAAGAAATCCTTAATTACTTTCATGTTCCCCACCCAATTATTTACATTAAAAAAAAATGAAATAGAGCAATCTAACTTTGATTAATAATTTTGGAATTTCGAAAGGAACAGAGCAAGGTAAAGTGTGAAGGCAGTAGGTTAAGGATAAGACAATGAACTCGGCTGGGCCAATTTAAAGAGAATATTGGAAAAGAATAGAGGCAAGCTGTAATGGCGGTATGAGCTGAAACATGGTGGTTTGGGCTAGCAGGCATTCTGTGCCCGCTTTGCTATGCTTTTGCCTCCTTTTCACTTTCCTGAAACAGCTCTTACATCTTTTGTTTAAATATTTTTTTTTAGTTGTAGATGGGCACAATACCTTTATTTTATTTATTTATTTTTACGTGGTGCTGAGGATCAAACCCAGTGCCTCACATGTGCTAGTCGAGCGCTCCACCACTGAGCCACAACTCCCACCCTTACTTCTTGATGATTTCTTAGTTTTTAAGAATTGTTAGCATGAATCCCAACAATTCTTTCTGGTATAGAACTTTTTTTTTTCACTTTTTTAATTAATTTTTTATTTGTTCTAATTAGTTGGGCATGAATTTATACATTTTGATAAATCATATATAAATGGAGTATAATCTCTCATTTTTCCAATTGTACCTATTGTAGGATCACATTGGTCATGCAATCGTTTATGTACATGAGGTGATAATGTGTGTTTCACTCTACATTCAACAGGCTTATTTCATGATGAGTATTTAATAATTCAGTTAGAGTTGGGATCCCTCATCTCTCCTCTCTGAGCTATGCAGGATTTGGGTAATTTGGGGTTATCTATAATCATGTCTTTGGACATTGCAGAAGCCATGTAATGAGTCTGCCTAGTAAATCTGACCTACAGTAGTTGAAACCACCTGCATTCATCTCAAAACACTTCTCAGTCATAACTTAGTGTTGTAGCACATGATGTCGATCTTCTTCAAGTCAAGATTCTTAGACCTTTGAAAAGATATCAAATCTTGCCTTTTTCAATAATGGTACCTAGTTTCCTTTCTATGGGTTGTGGTTTGATAAGATCATAGTTGCTGGATAGGCAGTGAACTGGAGGTGGGTCGGGAAAGAGGTTACTATGTGTAATCGCATACACACACACACACACACACACACACACACACACACACACACACAATCCTTTTACGTTTCAATCCTATGGATAGAATTTGTGATATTACCCAAGAAAGTCTCTTAAACCTACTTCTGCCTCTTTTGTCTATTTTGTCCATTGCCCACTGACCACTTGCTTGGAGGTCAAGTCTCCTGAGCAGGGCCTGTTATTGGTGACAGGTTCTCTTCCTGGCTTTGCCATTAAGTGGCTATGATCTTGGGCAGTGACCTTGGACAAGGCCCTTTACTTATCTGGATATTTGCCTAAGAGATATTTTCAGTTATAAAATTTTTATTTTGTGGGGATCTTTTTAGGTCATTCTAATCTTAACACCAGAAATATTTTGAACTGAAACGCATGGGCAGTCATGTTATTTCTGTTTCTTCAGCAGTTTGGTCTTGCATAATTATCTCATGTTGCCATCCAGCCCCTGGGGAGCACCACACACTACATTAACATAGATATTTTAACTAGGGAAAAAACCGAATAGGGACTCTATCCTTACGTGCATTTATCAAGAAACAGTCCAGTGGGTCAAAGTGTCCTTCTGAGACATTTTGTTTATTTTTGATACATGCTGTCCTTCAGGTCCCTCCCACCTTGAATTCTTTCACCTTGGCGATCTACAACTCTGAACAGTAGCAGGTTCCCGTTATGTTGCCACTTGTTATAAAGAAAACAGTTCCTGACAAAAACCTGTACAGATTGGTGACATGTTTGACATGTTTGACAATTACATAGCTATTCCTAGAAAGTGCCATCTTCTGGATGCATACTGATATTCCCCCCACCCCACTATCCTGTTTGTTATCAAATAGACGGCTGGATTTCTTCTTCTCCATTTTTTTTTTTTTTTTTTGGTATGAGGGATTGAACTCAGGGCCACTTGACCACTGAGCCACATCCCCAGTCCTATTTTGTATTTTATTTAGAGGCAGGGTCTCACTGAGTTGCTTAGTGCCTTGATGTTGCTGAGACTGGCTCTGAACTCATGATCCTTCTGCCTCAGCCTCCTGAGCTGCTAGGATTACAGGCGTGAGCCACTACACCCAGATAGATTTCTTATCAACGCTATCAGGAATAGATTTGAAACTCAGTGTTCCTCTGAGAATATTATTTGTGTTATCTCTCTCAGAAAATGCAATGAAAAAAGTTTTCATAACTTCATATAGTCTTTCAGACAGAATACAGAGGAGTTGTAGGGCAATTAGTGTTCTGGCTATAAAACATTTACTAATCTTAACATTAATTAATAATCTTAAATATTAAAGGAAGGAAGAGATAGTTTCAAAATTAATATCACTGAATTGGCATCACAAACTAGTAATTATGACTTTAAAGTTCTGAATGATATGTATTTAAGGCAATTAATTAATAAAATTCTTCTGTGTATTCTTTACAAGAGTTAATATTAAGTAGAATACTCCAGTACCTTAGGAATTTACCTTCATCAACATTTGCTTATATGTAGAATGCTAAGGCTAGATGGGAACTTATCCAATTTTAATATTTTGTAGGTAATGAAACTGAGCAAGAAAAGATAAATGAATTGCTGAAGGTTATATAGTGATGGAGGCAAGATAAGATCACAGATCTCCTAGTGGTAATTTATTTAAAAATTAATTTGTAAGTGAAGACCAGTGCCTCTAATTTTTGAAACAGTTTCATGTTGGTGTCTTTTTGGAGTCTTCTTTATTTCATAAAACATGTCTTAGTAAAAAAAAAAAAAATTGAAAGTAATAGCATCCAATTCAAGCTATGAAAGATCAGTTTGTAACTAGGTTAACATTGATACCGAACTAGGCCAGGCATTTCTCTTATTTTTGACTCCCTGAAGCTCATGCGTTCAAAAGGAAATAGTCTTTGACTCATTTTATTTCTTTTCCCAAAATTGGGAAGGATGGTTGCATGTTTTTAGATCTTTAAGAACTGACATCCATTTTGATGATTTTATTATACATGAAATAACAAGGAACTAGGGAGTGAATCCTAAGATGGACAATTTATAATATATAGACATAAAAAGTATGATTTAAAGGCATCTTTTGTGCCATTGATTATTTATGTTGTGGATATCATTATTTCAATAAGTTACTTTTTAACTTATGAATTCTGTATATAGTATATAAAATAATTTTCCTATGAAATCCATGCATATGTGTGCTTTTGTGTGGAATCTATTTATGGTAAGTAAAAACAGTGTATCATACATAAATCATACATATGGGAAGCACAAATAATATACATAAAATGTATATATATTATGATTTATTTGTCTGGTCTATTATTGGTGGACATTTAGGTTGTTTGTTTATCTAATGCTACTATAAACACCTTGCATACATCTTTTGGTACACAACAAATATATGTGAATTTTTGTTGGGTAAATACTGAAGACTGAAGTTATTGGGTCATAAGGGATAAACATGTATGTTCAGTTTTGTAAATTTTGCTTACTAGTTACCTGAATTTTTACTTTCTCATAGCAGAATGAAAGTTGTAGTTCCACAGTCTTATTAGTACATGACATTAATTATCACTTAAGTATTGCTATTCTGGTACTTATGTAGTAGTATCTCATTGTAGTTTTAATTTGTATTTCTTTGATAACAAAGTAGAATACCTTTTTAAATATTTATTACTTTGGAGAATCTAAGTTCAAGTTTTGTGCCCCTTTTTTCTACTGAGTTTATTATTTTGTATTTCTTTAAATGTTTTTTATACACATTACACATATACTGCAAATAACTTTTTATACCCTGTGACCTGCCTTTTAAATATCTTTTGATGAACAGAGGTGCTCAATTATAATGTAGTCCAGTTCATCAACCTGTTACTTCATCGTATTTAGTGCATTTTTAATAAAGTTTTGCCTATTCTAAAATCCTGAAAATATTTTCATTGATAATTCCTAGAACTTTATTGAATTACTTGTATAATAAGATGTACATTAAATCAAGGGATCACAGATGTGCAAGACTGTTCCTTTTCTATCACATTGAAATATTTGTCTACAGGTAGGTCAAAGCAAACTATCTTTTTAAAATTTTTATTTGTTCTAATTCGTTGTACATGACAGTAGAATGCATTTGTGCATTTTGATAAATCATACATAAGTGGAGCATAATTTCTCATTTTTCTGATTGTACATATTGTAGGATCACATCAGCTATGCAGTCATATAAATACATGAGGTAATAATAATGTCTGTTTCACTCTACTATCCTTCCTACCCCCATATCCCTTCCCCTCCCATTACTCCCCTCTACCTAATCTAGAGTAACTGTTCTTCCCTAGTGCTCCCCTTCCTTATTGTGAATTAGCATCCACATTTCAGAGAAAACATTTGGCCTTTGGTTTGAGGGGTTTGGCTTATTTCCCTTAGCATGATATTCTCCAACTCCATCCATTTACCAACAAATTCCATAATTTCATTCTTCTTTAAAGCTGAGTAATATTCCATGATATATATATATGATATATACATGATATATATACATCATGTGTATATATATATACATATACATATATATGTATATGTACATATATATATAAATATATATATATATTCACATACACATGTACATTTCCTTTATCCATTCATCTCTTGAAGGGCACCTAGGTTGATCCATAGTTTAGCTATTGTGAGTTGAGCTGCTATAAACATTGATGTGTTTTGTCACTGCAGTATGCTGACTTTAATTTCTTTGAGTATAGACCAAGAAGTGGGATGGCTGGGTCAAATGGTGGTTCCATTCCAAGTTTTCTGAGGAATCTCCATACTGCTTTCCATAATGGTTGCACCAATTTGCATTCCCACCAGCAATGTATGAATGTAACTTTTTCTTAATTATTATAGTATTTAATAGATCTTCATGTCTGGTATTTTAAGTCTTTTAAATTTGCTCTTTTTCAAGATACTCCTGGATATGCTTGACCTTTTGCATTTTTATATAAATTTTACACACATCAACTTATGTATTAAAATGTTTGCTAGAAGTTGGATTGGAATTATGTTGAATCTTTAGAACAATTAACAGGTAACTAACATTTTTACAATAGTGAGCCTTCCAATCCACAAATATTGTATACCCTTCTATTTAATTAGCTCTCCTTTAATGTGTCTCAATGATGTATTTTTTAAAAATAGGCTTTTAAGAACATTTTTAGGTTCAGAGTAAAACTAACAGGAAGGTTCAGAGATGTTACATAAACCCTCTACCCTTACTCATTTATACCTTCCCTTAGTATCAACATCCCCTCCAGAGTGTACATTTGTTACAACAGATGAACCTTCACTCACACACCATCATCACTCAAAGTCCACAGTGTACCTTAGGGTTCCCTTTTGAGGTAGTGCATTCCATAGGTTCTTGGTTGCTTCCAAGTTTTGGTAATTATGAATAAAGTTGTGATAAACATCCATGTATGGGTTGTATGTATATGTGTACACATATATAGGATTCCAACTTATTTGGGTAAATATCAGGGAGCATGATTACCAGATCACACGTTAAAATATGTTTAGTTTTATAAGAAATGAAACCATCTCCCAAAGTGGCTGTATTATTTTGCATTCCTACCAGCAATGAATTAGAGTTCCTATTGCTCCACATCTTTGTCAGCATTTAGTGTTGTCAGTGTTTTGGATTTTAGCCACTCTAATAGGTATGCAGTAGTATCTCATTGTTTTTTAAATTTGCAATAACCTAATGTGATATGAAGAATCTTTTCATAGGCTTTTATTCCATCTATATATCATCTTTGGTTAGGTTTCTGTTTATAATTTGCCCATTCTTTAGTCAGGTTGTTTTATTCTATGTTGAGCTCTAAGACCTCTTTGTATATTTTGGATAATAATCTTTTGTCAGATGTGTCTTTTACCTATTTTTTTCTCCCAGTCTGTGACTTTCCATTTTCTTAGCAGAAAGAGCAGAAGTTTTAAATAGTTGTGAATTACAATCGTCAACTTTTTTCATGGATTGTGCCTTTGGTGTTGTATTTTTAAAGTCCTTATTATGGTTGAGGTCAAGGACTGTGATACACTTGGAGTTAGTTGGTGAGGAAAGTGTGGGTATGTGTGCAGATTATTTATTTATCTTGCTTGAGGCTGTTTAGTTGTTCCAGGTTCATTTGTTAAAAAGATTATCTTTTGCTCACTGTTTTGCTGTTGTCCTGGGTCAAGGATGAGTTCACTAAGTTTATGTTTATCTGTTTCTGGACTGCTATTCTGTTCCATCGATCTTTTTGTCTATCCTTTCGCCAATATCAGAATGCCTTGATTGCTTTAGCCTCATAGAAAGTCTTGCTGCCAGGCATTAGGAGTCCTTCGACTTTCTTATTCTCCTCCAACATTGTATTGGCCTTTCCAGATCATTTGCTTTTCCATATAAACTTTAGAGCAAAATTTCCAATACCTATAAAATAATTTTCTGGGATTTTGATTGTGTCTTATGTGTATATCAAGTTGGGAAAAACTGACATCTTTACAATATTTAGCTTTCCTAGCCATGAACACAAAAGTCTCCTCATTTATTTAGTTTTTCCTTTCTTTCTTTCCCAAAGTTTGATCATTTTACTTATAGAGATCTTAAACATATGTTGTTATTTTTATTTATTCCTAAGTATTTTTGGAGGTTTCAATGAAAATGGTATTGTGTTTTAAATTTCAGATTTCACTTTTTGATTGTTGACACATAGGAAAGAGATTAACTTTATATATTAACTCTTCTCTAATGGCTTATTATTTATAGGCGGTTCTTTTTTTCTTTCAGATTTTATACATAGAAAACTGCAACATCTATGAACAAAGACAATTCTCTTCATTCCTTCGGAGTCTGAGTTTTATGATCAGATCCTGATGTTCTTGCAGTTGTGTATTTTTTCCATCTATGCTCATAAGAGACATGGGTGAATAGTTTTCTTTTCTTGTAAAGTCTTTGTCTGATTTTTGTATCAGGGCAATGAGGGCTTCACAGAACGAGTTACGAAGTGTCGCATTGCCTCTCTCCTTAGAAAGAGTTTGTAGAGAACTTGTGTGATTTATCTCCTAAATGTTTGGAAGAGTTCACTGGTAAACCCATCTGGGTATACTTCCTTTTCTTTAGGAAGGTTATAGATTATTGATTCATTTTCTCAAATAAATATATGCCTGCTCAGATTGTCTACTTTCTGTGTGAGCTTTCACAGATTTTGTCTTCCAAGGACTTGGTCTATTTTACCTGTATTACCAAATTTCTGGGCATAGAGTTGTTCAGAGTATTCCATTGTTAGCCTTTTAATATCCATAGGAGCTATATAGTAATAGCCTCACTTCCCTTTCCGATTTTAGTAATTTATGTATTTTTCTTAATTCCTGAATAGGAGTTTATTGATTTTATTGATCTTTTCAAAGACTCTGCTATTGGTTTATTGATCTTCTCTATTGACTTTCTATTTTCAAATTTCTTGACTTTTATTCTTATTTTAATTATTTCTCTTGTTTGCTTTTCATTTTTTAACTTCTTGATTAGGAAATTTAGATGACTGATCTCAGATTTTTTTCTTTTTTAATATGTGATTTCAGTTCTCTAAATTTCCTCTTAAGCCTTGCTTTCTCTGTCCTACCAATGTCGATAAGTTGTGTTTCCATTTTTGTTTAGCTCAAAATACTTCTGAATTTCTCTTGTGATTGTTTTCTTTGCTCAAACATGTTACTTAATGTTCAAGTATTTGAAGGATTTTACAACTCTTATTGATTTCTAGTCTAATTCTGTTGTGTTCAGAGAAGAGACGTCTGCTTTTTTAAACTTGTTAAGGTGAGTTTCATGGTCCAGAATGTGAACATACTGAGTGAGCTTGCAAAAAATGTTTACTCTGCTGTTTTGTGTCGATTATGCCTCATTCAGCAGTGGTGTTGTTGAGTTCAGCTACATGCCCTTGCTGGGCTTGGTGGCACACACTTGCAATCAAACCCAGAGACAGGGGAGGCTGAGGCAGGAAGATCACAAGTTTTAAGCCAGCCTGAGTAACTTAGTGAGGCTCGAAGCAACTTAGTGAGCTCCTGTCTCAAAATTTTAAAAAAGTTGTGTGTTGGGGGATGTAGCTCTGTGGTTAAGCAACCCAGTGCCTCTCCCCACCAAATCGATATGCCCTTACTGATTCTCTGTCTGCTGGTGCTGTCCATTTCTGAGAGAGGGGTACTGAAGTCTCTGGCTGTAACAGCAGAGTGAGGGAAGGAAAGGGGGTAAATCAGGAGGGCCAAGCTTCCCTGTTATTCCACTTCCCAGTTATTCCACTATTATTCAGTAGTGGACAATAGGGGTCATAGAGCCATAGAAGCACCACTGCTTCCAACAAAGGACAAGAACGTACATGGGAGCCAGGCTGCTGGTGCCAGCAGCCCCAGTTCACCACAGAGGGAGGCGTGACACAGACAGAAAGAGAGGAACACAGCAAACAAATGTGGCATGGGAGAACCATAGAACAGAGAAGCCATCTGAACTTCACTGAACCAACAGCTGCACAGCAAGCTGGTGTTGGAAAAGTGATCTGTGCTGGGCTGGCAATGGGAGAGCTGAGGCAGGGTGCCCTGGTGAAGTAGCCAGGCGGGGCTTGCTGCTGCGGGGGGTGCGAGGAGATCGTGGCAAGTGCCTTCTGGGTGGTCAGGAGTGTGCCTGTGAGGGTGTATTTCAATGGGCAGAGAGGACTGTGCCCGGGGAGATCGGGCTAGGGGTTCAGAGAGGTATGCAGCTTCCTTCCCCTTGGTCCAGTGGCTCACAGAACCAGCTAGGAAGAGTCTGGAGGCTGGAGAGGCAGGCACAGTAGCAGGCAGGGTCTGATCTGAAGACCTGTGCATGTCAGGCTGGGCACTGCTCTGAATGCCTTCATGATGTGCAGGGCGACACCTCGTCTGTACAGATACATAGCTACCATTTGCCCGGCACAGCCGTAAGGCACAAATTGATGAATAGCTTACACCTGCCAACTTATCAGGCTGAACTGAGAGTGCCCAGTGTGGCCATCCCAGCTGTATCAGAACACTGGACACAGAAGCTCACTAACTTCTTCAGATGCCATTCCTTGGACCCAAGAACCCCAGAAGGAGAGCCCCTCCAGACTGGATGTGGTGGCCCCAGCCCATCACCTGCTCACTTGTTAGGAAATGGCTGCAGCCACGGACCTCCAATTTCCTGTCCCTTTGGGCTGCTTCACAGTGTGTTTTCTTCCTGTCCATGGTCACAGTGTGTGGCCTACTCCAAGCCCACACTTCAAGCTGACACTCTGAAACTGAAACTGCCGTCTGTCCGACCCTCTGCCTTGACAGCTGCACAGAACTGGTTCATTAAAACCCTTATCTGACCACCCATGGTGATTCTTCCTCTCTTCTCATTCATCTTTCTCTCCGGGTATGCTCTTGGCACAGCATCCTGAAACCCTGCGGCTGCCTTAACCCTTAGTCCTTAAGTGATATATATTCAGCATACATATATTCTCAATATATATATACATATATACACAGATACATACATATATATCTAAACAGAGAAATACAAATATATCTATGTATAGATATACATATATTCAGTAAATTAGCACTGTAGCTTGTGGATTTATTGTTATTCAATAAATTCTAACATTGTGGAAAGCTACAAATGCATTTGGTCTACTTTGATTGCATAGCTTGCTTGTAACAATTGGCATAGTTGGCAGGGTTCTATTTGTTTAAGAAGGACTCCAATGATTAAACAGACCATTGGCAAAATAATTGGAAATATGCAAATTTTTCTTTCAAACAAATGAAGTCATTTGGCAATATATGTAAGTTTGGTGCCCTAACCAAAGACTCATGAACATAGACTGAAAGCTGGCTCTGCCAGTCCAAGACCTGGCTCATGCTGTGGTGCAGACTGTTCAGGGAGAACTAACTCAGGCCCTGGAAGGAGGGCACAGCTCTGATTCCTGTGATCAAGGACCAAAGTTTGTAAATCTGGGAAGGCAAATTACCTACACTGTGCAAGATCTCATCTTAGGAAGGATTGGTTGGCAATAGAAGTGTACAAAGGAGGGGATGGAAGGGAAGCAAATCTTAGATCATCTGCTGTTAGTACCCTGTAAGGTAGATGATAGAAGTATGCTATGCTAGGAAATTATTTGAATGGGCAAGATAATTAACTAGAAAAAATATTAATTCCAGGATGAAAGATAAGTACAGAATACAAGAGAAAACCCCTAAAATGGTGCTTACCTCCAGGGATCCATGGTACCCACAGAGCTGGAGGTCAGAAGAAAATTATCACTAGCAGTCCCAGAGCATGTAGAATTATATTTCAAGGATCATAGTAAAGTGAACCCATAAATATAAAGAGTGTTGAGGAAAGAAAGTACCTGCAATATTATTTAAAAAATCCTGTTGCAAGTTGGACAGGACAGATGTAGGGCAAACAATTGGTACTTAAAGTACTCAGGTGACATAAATCGGTGGATGATATAATGACCACATAACAGATGACACCTAGGACCACAGGCCCTCCATTCCAAGCACCCCCGAGATGGTGATGATCCCTGGGGACAGATCTATGCAGCACCCCCAACTGTAACTAGAAGAATAGTAGTAGGTTATAATCAGGGACAAGGAGGTCCTCAAAACAGCAGCAGACAGGTGACATACCAGGGCAGAATTCCAAAGACATAGGACAGACTTTATGCAGAAACAAACCACTGATGTTGATTGGCCAGCACACCTGTGGGACAGAGAAGCAAATTTTAGGGAATTAAATGGCTCTGAAATGAGACAGACTTCCTCCTTAGCTGAAAAGTCCAAATTTAAATCATGAAATAACAAGGCTCACATCTAATCACACAAAGTCCTCTCTTTATGGGGCTGGGTAAGAGTAAGCTGTAAGCTGGGCTCAGTGGCGCACGTGTGTAATCCCAGCGACTCGGGAGGCTGAGACAGGAGAATTATGATTTCAAAGTCAGCTTCTGCAAAAGTGAGGCACTAGCAACTCAGTGAGACCCTGACTCTAAATAAATAAATACAATACAAAATATAAATAATAAATAAAATACAAGATAGGGCTGGGGGTGTGGTTTAGTGGTCAAGTGCCCCTGGGTTCAATCCCTAGTACCAAAATAAATAAATAAATAAATAAATAAATAAACTGTAGAAAAACAAACCCTTAGTGTGACCCCACAAAATTGAGGGGTACTTTAACATGAACAGATCTAGATCAAGCAATTAAAAGCACCAGAAAATTAGCAACTTAATGATGTATATATCACCAAACAATTGTAACTGCAACACCATTTGAGGAACCAGCTACCAAGAAGTAAAGAAAGTATTGCTAATAGGTGCAACAGAACAAAATTCTCATTCATGGATGCATTAGCAGACTATCAGCACATGCATGACATATTACCAATATTCAAACCATCATCACAACCATATAGGTCACACAAGATAGCATTCATGACAAAATTACTTTCAAATCAGGGCCATCACAAGTCAAATTTTTTTTCATACTAAACACTAGAACATTTACTAGGCCAAATACATATAGGACAAGTTATATAGCACAACCAAAACAGGCAAAATTTTGTACTACAGTCAAACAGACAAAATTATGTATGACAATAAACAAAACATACAGTACACCTAGAGAAACCTGGAAACCAAGACCATTCCAGGAATATAACCCACAAAATAGAAGCAGCTTACAGAGAAGGAATTTATTCCCTCCAGGAAAAGAACAAAAAAACTTACAAAATAATGCTACAAGAGGCACCCAGAGATTCTTTTCAAACAAACTAGAAGGGCCCAGTACAGAATATATTCATAGGACCTGGAGATAATAGACATACATACAATTGGCAATAGAAATCGAGGGAACTATAGAAACGCCTTCCCAATAGACACAGGATAATAGATAACCTTATTGAAGAGTGATTAACAAAAATAGTATCCCCACAATAAAAGAAGGATTGGATGGCAATCCTTGGAATTGGAATACAGTGCAATCAGACTAAAAAGATTAATGCTATCATGTTCACCCAATAGAAGGAGCCATGTATTGCTCACTTGAGTTGAAGAAAATTTGGGGCCTAAATACGATACCTGAAGTATGTAAAAATTGATGGTCAACAAAATACATAAAAATTATGAAATGCAGATAGCAAAAGTGCAGATAGCACATATCACAATACCCAAGCCCACAGTCCACAGCATATATAAAAACAATATTCATTGAAGTGTGGTCATAAAGAAACTACAGAAAAAATAATGAAATTACTCATGGAAAATGTAATGGTACCTATCAGGTCTAATAGTTTTAACAACCCAGTATGACCAGTTCTAAAACCTAATGGAGCCTACAGATTAACAGTAGATTATAGAAACCATGGTATCTTTGAAACTTCCAGGTGTGTAACCAGATGTAGAAGAAGTCATCCATAAAGTAACACCATATAATGGAAAATTCCATTGTGTGTGACAATTGACATGTCAGATATATTCTTTGCAATATGTATACATAAAGAAAACCAAGAATTACCACATTTTTACATGTGAAGGCAAGCAATATCAATTTATAAGACTCCCACAAGGCTATTTCTTTTTTCTTTTTAACAATTTTGTTCTTTTTTGATATACATGACAGTAGAGTGTGTTTTGACATATTATACATACATGGAGTATCACTTATTCTAGTCAGAATCCGCAAGGATATATAAATAGTCCAGTAATAGTTCATTCGCTACTCTTAAATCAACCAAATTATAACTCATATCTTACATAGATGGCATAATAATCACAAATAATTTTAAGGAAAAATGAGGAGCAGGAAAGGAACAATTAATAGAAGAACTTAAAACTAGGAGGTGGACATAAATGAGGGGAAAAAACAATTACCACCTGTAATTTTTTAGGAGCTTCATGATAATCAGATGGTAGCGAGATACCAAAGACAGTGACAGACAGAATTTTGGCAATGTGGACACCTTCATCTAAACAAGGAAACGAAATGACTGATAAGATTGTTCATCTACTGGAGGCAAAATATACCTTATCTAAACATTATAGTAAGACCTATGCATAAAATTTTAAAAGTCACAGGAATTCTCATGGGGAGCAGAGCAAAAACATATACTAGAAGCATTAAAAGGTTATTTCCATACCTTCCAAAAATTGCATTATGGAACTCCTCAGGCACAACTAAAATTAGAAATTGTGATGGCACCTTGTGGCACATTGTGGAACAAGGAACCAAGACAACCTGATTTTGTTCTAGTAGGACTTTGGAAAACTAAACTCCCAAATGCATCAAGTAAATATACATATACACTTTTTGAAAAATGGACAGAGCCTCCGACTCTGTAAAAGACATATTGCAATCAGATGCATGATACTAGGTAAGTTCTGAAAAGTTGGCAGGTATCCAAATGGATCAAAAACTTGTTACCTGGAGATGGTGCACACAAAGCAGAGACGCTGGCTTCAAGGGCCAACCAGGGCCACACAGAGGAGATACACACGACGGATATCAACTTACCAGATTTTGTTTTGGAGGCAGAACAAATTCATTCCAATGTAGGGGAATGGGGTACCCCTGGTCAGAAAACCTCCATATCTCCTGGTTTAGAGATGGTCAGCCTCTGTGGCCCAAGGGACAATGAAATTGGAAGCAGCAGCCCTCAGGCCCCTGGACAACATGTCCTCATGGAGCAAGGAACTTCACTTTCTGCACTACTTGCAGAACTCAGCAGTGGTATTAAAGTTGGACAACAGACAAAAATTTATATATTTAGACTCATAAGCGGTCGCAAATGGCATAGCCCTGTGGTCACAAATGAACACAAAGTGCTTATAAAATAAACAGCAAAGACCTAGGGTCATGCCAATATTGGGGAGAATAACAAGAAGACTCACAAAACATTGGCAGCAGGGTCACACATGTATCATCACATCAGAAGGATGATTCAGACACAACCAAATATAAAAACCAAGTAGATGCATAACATGAAATAAAAGGATAGAGGATCAAATGCCAAAATCAAAATTAATGAAGGCTGGAGATAATAACGGCAGACATACACTCCCACCTGTAACACTTAGAAAAGGAGATGGTGACAAAATGGGATATACCCAAGGTGCTGGAAATCAAGAGGGAAGGAGAAAAATGGACAATTAAGAAGAGTCCACATGCAAAAAAAATACATGAGCTATTAATCACACGTGCATTCAAAGACATATGGGCAATCCTGGACTGTATGAATGAAAGACAGGAACCAGAAAGTAATCTGACATGAGATGTGAAGGGTAACACAGGGATCTGAAGAATGGAAGCCTTCACTAACAAAATTTAAATTCAGAATACCAACAGACACAGATAAGCCAGGCACATATAACTCTACTATACAATAGACTTCTTTGGGTCTGTACAACACCAATACCCATAAATATATACAGTAACAATGGTAGACATCTACAAAGGATTATGTTTTGCATTAGAAGCAGCCTAACTCTGAGCAGCTTTTACAGCCAGGGCGTTAAGGCTATAGAGTGCAGTCCCCAGGCCCCCAGGATAATAGAGTATGTTCAGAGGACCCAGCACAATGCCTCAGCAATGAAAGGAATATATAATGGAATTTTCACTTACCACATGACTCGACAGCAGCAAGATACGTAGGAAGATTTAATGGACTGTTGAAAAGAGAATTAAAATTATTGCCCAGATCCCCAACTTTCCAACTGAAATTGCTTCCAGCATGTTTCAATCTCACTCAGAGAGAACACACTCCTATTTAAATATACCCACAGAGGGCCTGGGGTGGTAGCTCAATGGCAGAGTGCTTGCCTCAGCACCACACACAAATAAATAAATTAAATAAAGACCTTGTATCCATCTACAACTAAAAAAATTTTTTTTAAATACACTCATTGAAATTATAGAAAAAAGGGACTTAGAAAGACCTAACTCATTACCTTACAAGGTACACGTCACAACTAAGTTAAAAATATCTCCCCATTTATGTATGATTTACCAAAATGCATAAATGCATTCTATTGTCAGGTATAACTAATTAAAACAAATAAAAATTATATTAAAGAAATATCTCCCCACAGGAAAATTTGGTACCAGGAGATGAAAATACCTTGTGTCCTCATTCAAGGCACAAGGGACATTACAACTACCAAAAAAAAAAAAAAAAAAGTAATCAACTACTCAGCCCATATAACTAGATACATCAATAACTGATCATATCGACTGTTCTAAGATTTTTAGTCATCTTGACTAGTGCAGCAGTAACCGAGGTGGCATTGGCAAAACCCAAACTGAATCCAATAAAAGGATGAACACCTGCCACTCTAACATTGATCTGGGTCCAGGCACTAATTTCCAAGCTCAAATAAGATGCAGTTGAGCTCTCAGCCTTGTGGCTACTTGTGCACATTTACAGCCGTCATTATTCATTTTTAATCATCTGCACTACCATAACTAGCACATCCTACTATTGTGCCCACAAAAATGGTGTTATTACCCAGATGCTGTTCGTACACTGCCACCTACTACTAGCATGCTCACTGACTCCACAGACACATACACACCCACTTGCAACAGACAGAGGCATCACTGTAGGCAACCCACCACCGGGATCCTTTGCATAATAGAAACACTCATTGAGATGTTGTATCAGAGTGGTGAACAAGCGAGACAACACCCAAAGCCTAGCAGAGATTGTCTCAGGGGAAAGGCCTGTCCCACATGTTAATCTGTGATGGTGGCAAACAAACATGACCTGAACTATTCTCTCCAAATTATGATGCTTTACTTTCCAATTCGCCATTAGTAATCAAAGCACGCTCTCCAGGACATATCAAATTGGTAACACCTTAACAAAATTCAAGGCAGAACACATTACAAACCTAGACACCTCTGAAAACAAGACAGATTATTACATAAATCCAGAACTTTTAGCACACTTCCAAGACCGCACACAGGAAGACATATAATTCACATTTCTAAAGGTTCTCAAGATAGTCTTGTACAAAGGAAATATCTATGTTGGTGATGGAGACGTGGCACAACAAGTAATTTTGACAAAACAGCTCATGTTGGCCCTGGATTCACAAATTATTATTTTTGACATGATTTTACCAGCCAGAAGATCCTGGAATGACCTCCAGGTTTTGGTATAGTACCCAGTACAACACACCTAACATTGTGGAGTCTGAGGATACCAAGAGACATAGCTTCAGACATATTATTTCAATCATGCTGCATTGACTGTGCCTCACTGGGACACTGCTATATGTAGAGGGGATGCTGAAATGCTGCACATTGCCTGAGAACAGCACACTGGAAACTACCATGGGCCAAAGGACTCACACTACCTGCACTGAAACTTCACAAACCCAAACTATATGAAACCATGATGCACGTCCCAATTGGAATGATCTACCAACCAACTAGGATCCACATAAAATTTCAGAAAAATGATTGTGTCACAACCAAATTAATGATACTTTGTGCAATGTTTAAAGAATATAATACAACTCCACATTACCTACCTGATACTTTGATAAATACCATTGAAGGAAATCTCCACAATTGATTGCAGCACTTGATATAATAGCAAATTTAGCAATTTCAGGGATATGGGAAGCAGAAATTCAGGAAATAAAGAAAAACTTACTCAATTTCAAACATCACACCAATGACTTTCCAGCAATCGACAGCATACATAGTAGCTTCATGGTCTGCTTGAACTTAGCAAATTAATGCTCTGTTACAAAAACAGGACAATTGGCAAAAATATCAGGAACAATTGGATTACAACGGAAACATGAGGTGGGCATCGTGAAAACTGATTTGCAGACTCTCAGGTACTGTGTGATTCAGAATAGAACAGGATAGAATAGAAGGCTTCAAACGTAATGTAATAAGATGTGACAGCTACTGCAGAGTGCATGGCAAGACATCAGAAATAGCATACTAAGTGGACTTTTTAACACTGACTTTTTTTTGTTTTTTGTTTTGGTACTGGCACTTAACCACTGAGCTATATCCCTAGTCCTTTTAATTTTTTTTATTATTATTTTGAGATAGGGTCTTGCTAAGTTCCTAAGGCTGGCCTCAAGATTCTGATTCTCCTGGTCAGCCTCCTGAGTTGCTGGGATTGCAAGTGTCTGCCATCATGCTCACCTACACTAACAATTGTGATCAAAAATCAATATCACAAATTGACCCATCTAGGCTTTCTGGATGCTCAGCATCAGGAGATTGCTTATTACATGTAATTCAACTTTCACGTGGAACATCATTGATAGTTTTTCCCACCGCACCAGTACCACAAACATGAAATGGTTATAAATATCAAATTTCAAGTAGAGAAGACCCATTATTCATGCCAGGATACTGTATTAACAATGAAGTGGTGCATAAATGGTCATTATCTGTGTATTATACATTTTAGGAGATTACCCTGATCGTAGATTATTACCCCATAAATATAGCAACTTCACGTACTTATGTTAGGAATATAGGAAATTTTGTGTGGATATGAATTATGTCATGAATCAAACACTGAAGTATTATATTACAATTCTACCTCAGGAAATCACCTGGGTTGATATGACATATGTGAACAATGTTATTGAAACAAACCATAAAGAACTCAAAACAGCATCTGATGCCTTGCACAAATAATTGGCCAATATTAGTAATTCAATTGAGCTTATCAAACATGCAGTTGCAATACTAAATGAAAACTCAGTTGCACTTGAAAAATACTTTGAAGTCATACATGCAAGATTCATCTTCTTCTAATTCATTGTCATATCACTCAAAATACACACACCAGGCAAGGTACATGGTCCCATTGGAACCCTCTGACCAGCACGATATGGGCACCTCTGAAAGAAACATTGCTCTTATTGTAATAATATTTGGATTCTACTTGCTCAAAACTTGTGTCATCAGCCTATGTCATGTGTCATGTACAAAAAATAATTTGTAGATTCCTCTTGTTCCAGAGAGGAACAATATTACAGCAGCTTCCTGAGAATGAATTAAATCAGTAGTTCTGTATTAGCAAACTGAGAGGCATTGGTTGTTGAAATTAACACTTGGATTACACTGAGCAGGTATTGAACCTAAGGTATACAAACAACACAAAAATTATTATAAAAGAGATAAGTATACACCAGCAGACATTCTCAAAAAGGGGGGAAAGAATCCATTGCAATACTTGCCCAAGTCTCATACCTCTGAAAGCATGAGAACACAGGCAATATTTCTTCCCCTTCATTTTACTATCCCCCAAAAAGGGACCCACAGATATTGAAGGAGATAAAATTCTAGAGAAAGATTACAAAAAAGTTGATTATTAAAGTGATTAATTAACTAAAAGAACAACTTAGGAATGAATTAAGAGAACAAATACAGAAGTCAAAAGACTATTTTAATAAAGAGATAGACATTCTGAAAAGAAACCAATCAGAATTCCTGGAAATGAAATATATAATAAATCAAAGTAAAAATTAACTTGAAAGTTTAACCAACGGATTAGATTACATAGAAAACAAACCTTTAGGCCTTGAAGGGTATATAAACTTGAACACTCAGTAAGCAGTAAGAAAAATAAGAAATGAAAGCTCATAATGAAAGCCCATTAAGAGACCAAATGTATTTGTGTATAATGAATCAAAATTCAGTCTGTAAAAATAAAAACAAATCATTGGGACTGCAAAAGGCATGGCAATATGGGCTTATGGCATTATGAAACTTTTAAGTAAAGTAATAGAAAAAATTTTAAACCTTAGGAATGAGATGGACACCCACATACAGGATACATATAGAATCCCAAATAGACAAGATAGAAAAACAACCCCTCCAAGACACTTCATAATCAAAATACCTAATAGGGAGCTTAGGATAGACTATTAAAAGCCACAAGAGAAAAATGTCAGGTCACATTTAGAGATAAGGCTCACTTCTGATTTCTCAGCTCAGTCTCTCAAATCCAGGAGGGTTTGGAATGAGATAATCCAAGCTCTGAAAAAAAGAACCGTCAAACAAGATTGCTATATTTGACAAAGCTATCATTCAGAATAGAAAGAGAACTACAAACTTAAAAGGTTAGGATTAACTAAAAGAATTCTTGATCACTAAGCCAGGCAGTACAGAAAATACATAACAAAATACTTACACACAGAAAACTCAAAAACCAATCCCAGAGCTCCCCAAAAGATGTAGCTCACTAGAAGAGCAGTTCAGCAAGTGAAAATTAATATTGAATTAAATATATGAAACAAACCAAAATGGCAGGAAATAATAAGCATCTCTCCATAATAACTCTGCAGGTAAATGACCTCAATCTCCTATTAAAAACAGATTGACAGAATTGATTAAGAAATGAGACCTAGCTATATGGTGGTTGCAGGAGACTCATAGGCAGAGACATGCACAGGCTGGAAATAAAAGAATGGAAAAAGATATTTCATGCAAAAAGAGTCAGAAAACAAATAGGAGTAGCTATTATCATATCTGACCAAGCATATTTCAATCAAAAATTAATCAGAACACACAAGGAAGATCATTCCATATTGGCAAAGGATAATTCACAAGAAGATATAACAATTGTAAATATTTATGCCCCAAGTATTGGTGCACTGAATGACATCAAACAAACACTTATTAACATTAAATCCTATATAGACCCCCAGTACTATAATACTGGATGATTTCAATACTCCCCTTTCACTAATAGGTCATCCAGGAATAAAATCAATAAAGATACTTCTGATCTAGATAATACCATACACCAAGTGGACCTAACAAACATCTATGGAATATATCATCCATCAGCAGTTGAATTCACTTGGTTCTCAGCAGCTCATAGAGTGTTTTTAAAATAGACCATATTTTAGGACAAAAAGCAAGTCTTATCAAAAACAAACCAAAAAGATATAATCCCTTGCATCTTTTCAGATCATAATGGAACTAAATTAGAAATCAATAGCATGAAAAGTTATAGGAATTATATAAACATGTGGAGATTGAATAATATTTTTGAAATGAGGAATGGATCATAGAAGAAATAAGAGGAGACATAAAAGTTCTTATAATTTAACAAGAATAGTGACACAATATATCAAAATCATAGGGACACTATAAAGGCAGTTTTAAGAGCAAAGTTTGTAGCATTAAGTAACTACATTTAAAAACAAACAGCTCCCACATGAACTATCTAATGCTGCATCTCAATGCCCTAGAAAAGCAGGAACAATCTAATTCCAAAGCCAGTAGAAGACAGTACTAATTATCAGAGATAAAATTAGTCAAATACAAAATTTTAAAAAAATACAAAGAATCAGTGTAACAGAGTCGATTCTTTGAAAAGAGAAACAAGATTGATAAACCTGTAGCCAAACTAACCAAAGAGACGAGAGAGAGGGAAAGGGAAAGGGAGAGGGAGAGGGGACCCTCATTAACAAAATAAGACATGGAAAAGGAGATATCACTAAAGACATTGATGAAGTTCAGAAGATCATTAGGGCCTATTTTGAAAACTGATATTCCAATAAACTGGAAAAGTTAGAAGATATTGACAAATTTCTAGGTTCATGTGACTTACCCTGATTGAACCAAGAGGACATAGAAAACCCAAATAGACCAATGGCCAACAAAAAAATTGAAGCAGTAACAAAAAGCCTTCCAACAAAGAAAAGCCTTCCATCAGATGGATTCTCAAGACATAAAGAAGAACTAATGCCGATTCTCCTGAAACTGTTCTATGAAACAGGAAGGGAGGGGATACTTCCAGATTTGTTTTTTGAATCCAGTATCACTCTAATACAAAAATCAGATAAGGATACTTCCAGGAGAGAAAATTATAAAACAATATCCCTGATGAACATAGTGGCAAAAATGCTAAAAAATTAGTAATCTATATTCAAAAACACATTAAGAAGATTGTACGCCATGAGCAGGTTGGATTCATCTCAGAGATGCATGTTTGGTTCAGCATATGTAAGTCAAAAATTGTAATTCATCACATAAATAAAATCAAGGACAAAAATCACATGATCTTCTCAATAGATGCAGAAAAAACCTTTGAAAAAATCCAGCACCCATTCATGTGAAAAATACTGAAGAAGCGAGGAATAGAAGGAACTTAACCTCTACATCATAAAGTCTATATATGACAAGCCCAAAGTCAACATCACACCAAGTGGAGGAAAAGTAAAAACATTTCCTCTAAAATCAAGAACAAGACAAGGATGTCCACTCTCACCATTCCTATCCAACATAGTTCTTGAAACTCTAGTCAAGGCAATCACACGAGAGAAAGAAATTAAAGGCATTCAAACAGAAAAAGCAGTTAAACTATCTCTGCTTACTGATGACTTGACCCAAAGACCTCCACAAGAAAACTTCTAGAACTGATAAATTCAGCAGAGTAGCTGGATATAAGATCAACATACAAAATCAATAGCTTCCCTGTGTTCCAGTAATGCATCTGTTGATAAAGAATCGATAAAGCAATTCTATTCACAATAAAATAAAATAATTGGGAATATATCTGACTGCAGATTTGAAAGACCTCTACAATCAAAGTTACAGAAAACTAAAGAAAGATTTTGAAGATTTTATAAGATGAAAAGACCTCCCATGTTCTTGGATATACAGAGTTAATATTGTAAAAATGACCTTATAATCAAAAGCAATCAGTAGATATCCCTCAAAATGCCAATGACATTATTCATAGAATTAAAAAAAAAGTACTATGGAAGAATAAAAGATCCAAAATAGCCATGGCAATCCTCAGCAATAAAAATGATGCTAGAAGTATCACAATGCCAGATCTCAAATTATTCAACAGAGCTACATTAACAAAAATAGCCTGGTACTGACATAAAAACAGATATGAAGACCAGTGAAATAGGATATAAGACATAGAGACTAACCCGCATATGTACAGTCATCTGATCCTTGACAAGGGACCCAAAAATGTGTTGGAGAAAAGAGTCTTTTTAACAAAGGGTGCTGGAAAGCTGGATATCCATATATAGAAGAATGAAACTAGATCTTCTCTCACCCTGCACAAAGTCCTAAGAATTAGATCATAAATATTGAAACTGCTAGAAAATTAAGGGTCAACACTCCAACATATTGGTACAGGAACCAACTTCCTCAATAAAGAAAACCAAGAATCAATAAGTGGAAGGGCATCAAATTAAAAACTTTCAGCACAGAAAAGGAAACAAAAGCATGAAGACAGAGCTTACAGAATGGGAGAAAATCTTTGCCTGTTTCTCTTTTGTTGAGGGATTAATATCCAGGCTATAGCCAGAATGTATAAATAATTCAAAAAACTTAGCATTGAAAAAATAAATAAAGAAAATAAAACAACTAATAACCAAATCAGTAAATGGGCAAATGATCTGAACAGACATCTCTCAAAAGAAGAAATACAAATGGTCAACAAATGTATGGAAGAAATAGTCAACATCCTTAGCAATAAAGGGAATGCAAATCAAAACTACACTGAGATTTTATCTCACTCATTAGAATAGTAATCACCAAGAATACAAATAATAATAATTGCAGGTGAATATGTGGGGGTAAGGATACACTTTACATTGTTGGTAGGGCTGCAAATTAGTCCAACTACTTTGGAAAGCAGTATGGAGCTTCCTCCAAAAGCTAGGAACGGAACCCCCATATGACCCAGCTGTCCCACTTCTTGGTATTTACCCAAAGAACTAAAATCAGCATACGTAGTGATACAGTCACTTCAATGTCTACAGTGCTGCAATTCATAGTAGCCAAGTTAGGGAACCGGCCTACTATGAACAAAATATGGTAGATATACCAAATGGAATTCTACTCCATCATAAAGAAAACTGCAGTTCTGTCATTTTCAGGTAAATGGATGGCACTAGACAACATCCTGCTAAGTGAAGTAGGCAGACTGAGAATGTGAAGGACCAAACGTTTCCTCTCTTACGTAAGAGCTAGAGAGGGAGCTGGAGAAAGTAATGAAAAAGGGGGAATCTCGAAAAAATTAGAAGGAAAATCAATAGAGTAGAGGAAGAGGATTGAAAGGAGGGAGGGAATGGGGAGCACTGGGGAATGAATTCCACTAAATTACGCTCTGTCCATGTGTGAGAATAGTGATATAGACAGACAGATTTATAATGCCTTAATTAAAATAATAATAGCAGGGAGATCAGTAGAGTAGAGTAATGGATGGGGAAGGAAGGAGAGTGAAAGGGAAGGTCCTGGGGAGTAAGATGATCACTGTTAAGTGCATGTAGGAATATGGCCTAATGAGTCCCATTATTTTATATCATTATAATACACTAATAAAAATAAATGATTTTTTTTGTAAAACAAAAGGACTATAAAAATAGTAGATTTATCTGGTTCTCCTTGTAGTTCTGTTTTGCCTCTCCTATATTGATGCACGGATCTTAAGGGCATGTACATTAAGGATTACCATGTCTTCCTGGAGAATTGACCACCTTACAACCATTGATGTCTACCTTTGTCCCAGAACAGTTTCATTGCTCTCAATTCTGCTTCAACAAAAATTTTAAGCTTTCTTTTTAGATTTTTATTTGTTCTAGTTAGTTATACATGATAGTAGAATGTATTTTGGCACATCATACATAAATGGAGTATAACTTCTCATTCTTGTGGTTGTACATGATGTAGAGTTACACCTGCCATGTAATCATATATGCACATAGGGTAATAATGTCTGATTCATTCTACTAGCCTTCCTACCCCCATACTTGCTCCCCGTGCTTCACTTCTCTCTGTCTAATCCAAAGTACCTCTATTCTACCCTAGCCCCACCACCCCTTATTGTTAATTAGCATTCAAATATCAGTGAAAATATTCAGCCCTTGGAATTGTTTTATTTCACTTAGCATGATATTCTCCAGCTCCATCCATTTACCGGCAAATGCCATCATTTCATTCTTCTTTAAGGCTGAGTAATATTCCATTGTGTATATATATACCATATTTTCTTCATCCACTCATCTGCTGAAGGGCACCTTGGTTGGTTCCATAGTTTTGTAGCTTTCTTTTGATTAGCATTAGCACAGTATTGAAGTTGGTTTCTTCTAAACAATACGTAGGTGGTTCTTGTGTTCTGATCCTCTACCTTCTTTTTTCACTGAGTGAATTTAGACCATTGACATTTAAGGTGATTATGGTTACAGTTGAATTGGCATGTACCATATTTGTAGAGTTTCCTAATCATTACCCTTATTCTTTATTACTATTTTTTGTGGTCCACTTTTTTCCTGCCTCTCGTGATTTTAGTTGAACCTTTTGTATGACTCCATTTTTCTCTCCTTTCTTGGCATATCAATTATACTTCTTAAAAATTCTTTTAGTTGTTTCCCTAGGGATTTCATATACTTTTAAAACTATTCTGTGTCTATTTTCACATGATACTTTACTGCTTCCTGAGAGTACAAGAACCTTATAAAATATTCATCATCTTCCATCTTACGTCATTACTACTGTTCATTTCACTTACACATCATCTGTCTTTGCCAACTACATTATTCCTATTGTTGTTCTGAATGAGCCTCCCTGTTAAATCAATTAAGAAGCATAAAAATAGAAGTTTTTTATTGTACATTCACTTATTCTTTTCCCAATGCTCTTCCTTCATTAATGTAGATCTGAGTTTCTGATCTTTCTTTCCAAAGCATTTCTTTTAACATTTTTTTTCAACTCAGGTCTAGTGACAACATAGTTTTGTCTCAGAACATCTTTAGTATTTCACATTTGAAAGATAATTTCACAACATGCAGAAGTCCAAGCAGGTAATTTCTTTCTCTTAACACTTTTAGTATTTCACTGCACTCAGCTCCTGCTTGCCTGTTTTCTGAGGAAATTTGCACATAATTCTTATTGTTGCTTCTCTGTTGTCAGCTAAGGTGTTTTTCCCCCCTTTGATTTCTTTCAAGGTTTTCTTTATCTTTGATTTTGTGCAGCTTGACTCTCTGATGGTTAAGTGTGGTTGTTGTTTGTTTGTTTGTTTTTGTCTTGGGCATGTATCCTGCTTAGTGTTCTCTTGACTTCCTGGATCTCTGGTTTAGATTCTTGATAATAGTTTGGGGAAATTCTCAGACATTATTGTTTCAGATATTTCCTCTATTTCTCTTCCTTTCTTATCCTGTGGTTGTCCTATAGTTACTGGGTTCCTCCACCCATTTTTACAGTTATTTTTCTCTTTGTTTTTCAGTGTTGGAAGTTTCTTTTGATATGTCCTCAAGCTCAGAGAATCTTTTCCTCAGCCATGCAATAGTGTACTATTGGACCAATAAAGACATTCTTCATTATTATTAGAGGGATTTTTTTTCCCCATTTAAAATTTTTTCCTTTTTTTCTTTTTAAATTTTTAATTTGTTCTAATTAGTTATACATGATAGTAGAATGCATTTATACATTTTGATAGATCATATGTAAATGGAGTATCATCTCTCATTTTTCTGATTGTACACATTGCAGGATCACATCAGTCATGCAGTCATATATGCATATGAGGTCATAATGTCTGTTTCACTCTACTATCCTTCCTTCCCCCATACCCCTTCCCTCCCTTCACTCCCCTCTACCTCATCTAAAGTAACTCTATTCTTCCCTAGTGCCCCACTTATTGTGAATTAGCATCTGCATATCAGAGAAAACATTGTGTCTTTGGTTTTTTGAGTTTGACTTAGTTCACTTAGCATGATATTCTCCAGCTCCATCCATTTACCAGCAAATGTCAGAATTTCATCCTTCTTTAAGGCTGAGTAAATATATCACATTTTCTTTATTCATCTGTTGAAGGACACCTAGGTTGGTTCCATAGTTTAATTCTAAGATTTAATTTTACACTAATCAGAATGGAAATTATCAAGAATACGAGCAACATAAACGTTGGCAAGAATGTGGGGAAAAAGGCACACTCATACATTGCTGGTGGGAATGGAAATTGGTACAACCATTATGGAAAGCAGTGTGGAGATTCCTCAGAAAACTTCGAATGGACCCACCATTTGACCCAGCTAGCTCAGTCCTTGGTTTATACCCAAAGGACTTAAAATCAGCATACTGTAGTGACGCAGCCACATCAATGTTTATAGCAGCTCAACCCACAATAGCTAAACTATTACAGGGATTTTGATTCTGGCATTTCTTTGTGATTTCTTCCCTTGGAATTGCTCTGTGTTTACACTGCACATCTATTATGGCATGCTGCTTAATTTTCCCATTAGAGCACTTAGTATTTAACGATGTTGTTTTAAAACTTTAGTCTGATAATTATAACATCCTTGCTGTATTCGAATCTGTTTCCTCTGCCTCTTTAACTATGTTTTCTACTTTTTAGAATGCAAAAAAACTTTTTTTTTCCTTATTCTCATTGAAAGCTAGCCGTGGTATATGGAGTAAAAGGAACCTGTTATGTGGCTTTCATTCATAGGCAAAGGTGCAGCTTTCTATAGTCCTGTGACTAAGTCGCAGTCTGTAGGTGAGCTTGAGTCCCTGCAATGAGGCCTTCACAAGTCCTTCCTTCTACTTTCGGTAGGACAGGAAGGACCACCTCAGGAAGCTGGAGTCAGCTATTTTTTTTTTCCTACATCAATAATGTTTTGAAGTTTTTAATTTGATATTTTACTCAAATTTGTTTGTAAATATTTGGGTTTTATGGCTTCTGTTTTAATGGGGTCCTTTTTTTAAAATTTCTTTCTCTTGGGCTTGAGGTGAGGATCAGGGGTAAAGCACTTGCTTGATTTTGGTGAGGTCCTAGGTTGGCTGCCCAGCACCACAAATCAAAAACAAAACAACAGCACTAAACTTTCTCTAATGTTTTTCTGACATGAAAATGCAATAGCTTTTTTTTTTTTTTTTTTTAATAGGTACTAGTTGTGTTGCTGGTGAACTTTCTAAATTCACCTATTAGTATTAAAATTAACAGACTTATTTGGATTTTCCTATGTATGATCTGGTCACCTGCCTACCGCACTTTTATTTCTTCCTTCTCGATGATTTGACCTGCCTTTTCCTCTTCTGTTGAGCTGTCTAGGAGGTCCAGCACACCGGTGAGGAGAAGCAAAGAGAGCAGAGATTCTGTTCACATGGTTGATTTCAGAGGAAGAGCATTCAGTATTTTGCTGTTAAGCATAATATTTCTGTAGTCCCTCTTCTCTTTTTAGCATCTGTCAGATTAAGGATATTTTCTCCCATTCCTAGTGTGCTAAGCTCTTAATCTTAATAGCTGTTAAATTTTATAAGATTTTTTTGTTTTTGCATCTGTTGAGATGATTCTGTGATGGATTTTTCATTTTGTTAATATGGTGGATTTTGTGAATTAACATTCTGATAGTCGAGCCAATCTTACATTTCTGGAAGAAACTCAACTTGATCATGATGCATCTGCCTTTTTAAAAATGGCTGGATTTAACTTCTTGATATATGTTCTTGACAGAAATTGGCTAGTTCTTTTCCATCAGATTTTAGGATAGTTTATGGTATCTTCATAAAATGAGTTGGTATTTTTCCCTCCTTTTTTAATATTGGAAATCTTTGTGTAAGGTCTCTATTATTCCTTTATTAAATGTTTATAAGAATTTAACAGAGAGGCCAATATAGACCTGGGTATTTTCTTGTGGAAAGCTGTATAAACTGAATTCTGCTGGGCATGCTCACCTGTAATCCCAGTGGCTCAGGAGGCTGAGGCAGAAGGATCACAAGTTCAAAGCCAGCCTCAGAAACTTAGCAAGACTCTACACAAGTCCCTGTCTCAAAATAAATTTTTTTTAAAAAGGGTCAAATATTTCCTTTTTAGGCATATTCTCTAAAGAAACTGTTTCACTCATGCATATGAAAGAAAATATTCAAAATAACACATTTCATTTTAGCCCAAAATACAGAAATAACCTCAGCATGAGTTGCATCATGTGATCTATTGGGACTACTAACAGCAATAAAAATGGATCATGGATAAATCTCACAAGCGTAGCCAGGAACAAAAAGGCAAGTCATAGGTACGTAGGTAACGTTTGCACCTACATATATTCTGAAACATACAAAACTAAATGTGCTGTGTCAGGATGCACATATATGTAGTAAACATGTAAAGAAAAACAATGGAATAAGAATCACAAAATTGAAGATTTGGTTATTTCTGAAGAGTGGGAAAGGAAAGATGTGATCAGGAAGAGACCCTGTAGGGGCACAATTAGTTATTCATAATGCCCTTTTTCTTTTTGATCTGTGTGCACATGTTTATTCCATTTTCTATGTAATAGATATTTTGTGTATGCCAGAGATATTCCCTTAAAATTTTAAGAGAGAAAATTTATATCATTATTGTAAATTAGTGGGTTGATGTACTGGTAATGTTTTTTCCTAATATATATTGAAATAAAAATAGGTATTGAAATAAAAATTAATTTTCATGCCATTGAAAAAAATAATGGGCTGGGGATGTGGTTCAGGGATTAAGAACCCCTGGGTTCAATCCTGGTACCAAAAAATAAAATAAAATAAATAAATAAACTATGGATTCAATATTGAAAAAATAGTAAGGAAACCCCAAAGCTTTCATATCTTCTTCTCTTGGGTTTTGTACATTGCGTTCTTCTAGAAAGCAGTCCTAAAATAAACCATTTAAATTTTCACATATATTAGCATAGAATTTTTTACAGTATCAATTTGTTTCCTTTTTAATATCTGTAGTGTCTCTAGGACTGTCTCCCTTTTATTCTTGATATTCAGTTTGTTTTTTTTTTTCTCACTTTTGATAGGTGTTTATTGAATTTATTCATTATTTTGAAGAACCATTAATTGGCTTTATTAATTTGCATGTTGAATTGTTTTTTAGTCCATTGGTTTTTGTTTGCATCTTCATTATTACTTCCTAATACTTCCCTTATATTTTATTTGTTCTGTCATTTCTTTCAATAAATATTAGATTATTAATGTTCAGTTATTATCTTCAGATAAATGCATTTTTAATCTGGAATTTTTCTTCTGAACACAGTTTTGTCTCTATCCTATTTTTTATTTGTTTAGGAATGTTTTAAATTTGCTTTAATTTTTGATTTTACTCTAAATAGAATTCTAAGCTGTAGGTTTGTTTATTTTTAGTCTATCTAATATGTCACCCTATTTTCTTCATGGATTTTTATCACTTATTCTGAGAAGTCACCTGCAAATGTTGTTTGTCCAGACGTAGTCTGTCACCTTTCCCTGACAGGTTTTTCCCTTTGTCATTTTTTGCCCCTCCCTCCCTCCCTCCCTTCTTTCCTTCCTTCCTTCCTTCCTTCCCTCCCTCCCTCCCTCCCTCCCTCCCTCCTTCCTTCCTTCCTTCCTTCCTTCCTTCCTTCCTTCCTTCCTTCCTTCCTTCCTTCCTTCCTTCATTCCTTCCTTCCTTCCTTCCTTCCTTCCGTCCTGTTTAGCCATGAGGTGGCCAAGTGAGAGTTTCCTTGTATTTTCCTGCTAGGGGTTTGTAGTACTTCTTGAATCTATGAAATTGGAACCTTGCATTTATTTTGGAAAATTTTCAGTAATCATCTCTTCACATACATTGACACTCATTTTTTAAATTGCTTGATTTAAAAATTATTTTATTAATATTTTAATCATAAATGTTATGTGGGATACAGTGATGATTCAGTACATGTGTACAGTATGATCTGATCAGGTGGTTAGCATTTTCCTCTCCCTGAACACTTTTTAAAAAGGTTTGATCAACACATGAACTCTCCTTCATTCTCTTTCCTTTGTCCTTGAATGCACTTACCCTTACGTTAGATCCCTTCACTACATCTCCCGTAGTAGATGGTAGGTAGTCACAGATTCTTTGCCAACTCTTCCCAGTTGGAATAAAGTTGGAATTTATTTCTCCCTTTACCGCACCCCTTGAACCTGGGCTGTTGCTGTGACTTGATTTGACTGTGTCCCTCATCCCTGCTGCCAGTGGTATACAAAGTGTGCTTTAGCAGTATTAGCATTGCCTGTAACTTGTTAATAAAATGCATATTTCTGCAAAATCAGAAAATCTGGAGATAGGACATGGTAAGTATGTTTTGACAAATCTTCTAGGTCATTTTGATAACCTGCCGAAATTTCAGAGTAACTGTCCTCCTAGGCAATGGTGATAGGTTCATAGGGTGGTTAATGAACTAAAACACGATTGTCCTTTACTGTGATTGAAAAACCCCAGAAGGGAGGATCTCTAAGTTCTTGGGTCGTCAGACTGAGATTTACCCCTCTGGTCCCCGCATTCCCTCCAGGTTCTCAGGCTTCAGGACTCAGACTGAATTTCATCACCAGCCTTCCCTGTCTCCAGCTTGCAGAGACAGCATACTGTGGGACTTAGCCTCCATAATTGATCACGGGAGCCAATTTCCATAATGATCCTCTTTCATGTTGTTAAACTAAACATCGGAGAACCCTGACTTGATACACCGAGCTTCCCTCAGTCCTCTCTGGGGCTTCTTTGTAGAAGAACCTCAAAACTCTAGGCGACACGGTTGAAAAACCACGTGTGGTGGAGCTTTTGTGGCCTGGGACAGCACCCTTGTTCCGCCTGACTTCCGCTCAGCTGTGAAGGAAGTGTCTTAGTGCGGCCCGTTCACGCACCCTGATTTTCTGTCCTTGGGCTTTCTCTCAAGTCACTCGGCTTGCTTAGCAAAGACTTGAGCAGTCAGAAAGTCCAGAGAAGTCATTGCCTCTGGGGACAACTCTTACAGAATGGGTGGGTGATCATCCCGCCTTCCAGCCTGGGAAGCATTTCCGTTTTTACGTGCATTTTCCATGATTCCAGACAGTGTCCAGTGACATTGGTCCTCAGGTGCCACAGTGATAATCGATCTGTGCTGCCTTTTCTTTTCTCCTTCTCTCACTCATCTTCCTGCTTCCCTGCTCTTATTTCTCACGATTGCTTCCAAAATAATCCACTTGCCCCAGGTCCTTTTTCCAGACCATTTTTGGGAAAGCTAAGACATCATGGTGTAAAGTATAGAACTCAGACACAGTTTTGAAGCTCAACTCTGCAAGTAGGTTGTGATATGTCCCTAACTCTTCCCTGTTTCTAGACCACAGGTAAGCCATTCATGAAATGAGGAGATTGAATTAGCTGCTGACTTACTTCTGCCTAGCTCTGACTCTCATGCAGTTCTATATATTGTTTTAGGAACTGAACTCTTTATTTTTATTTTTATTTTTTATTAAAATTTTCTTTAATTTTACAGACTGCATTTTGATTCCTTGTACTCAAATGGAGTACAATTTTTCATTTCTATGGTTGTAAACAATGTAGATTCACACCATTCATGTAATCATACGTACTTAGGGTAATATTATCTGTTTCATTCTACTATCTTTCTGTCCCACACACCCTCCCTCCCTTTTTCCTCTACACCATCCAAAGTTCCTTCATTCTTCTCCTCCCCCTGCCACCCCTCCGCCTCATTATATATTGTCATGCACTTATCAGAGAAAACATTCGGCCTTTGGTTTTTTTGGGCTTGGCCTATTTCACATAGCATGATACTTTCCAACTTCATCCATTTACCAGGAAATGCCATAATTTTATTCTTCTTTATGGTCAAGTAATATTCCATTGTGTATATATACCACAGTTTCTTTATCCATTCATCAATTGAAGGGCATCTAGGTTGGTTCCACAATCTAGCTGTTGTGAACTGAACTGCTATGAACATTGATGTGACTGCATCACTGTAGTATGCTGATTTTAAGTCCTTTGGGTATAAACTGAGGAGTGGGATAGCAGGGTCAAATGGTGGGTCCATTCCAAGTTTTCTGAGGAATCTCCACACTGCTTTTCAGAGTGGCTACACTAATTTGCAACTCCACCAGCAATATATGAGTGTTAGGAACTGAACTCTTATACATCAAACTGCATATCAAACAGGAGAATAGTCATATGAATAGTCTGGCTCTCCTTCCTCCCCATTTTTTCCCAGTTTTTTTTCCAAGCATCTGGATGACCTGCCTCATCCTCCCTCTGGACTAATCTACATAGGCAGAGACACAGAAAACCAACCATCAATACCCAGACCAAGAAACCGACACACACTTATTTTCAGAAGAAAGAAACTCAAAAACCTGACATTCAGCACCTCATGCTTATGCAGGACATAAAGGCTGAAAGGAGAAAGAAGCATGGCTGAGCATGATCAACTATCTGGATGACTAAATGCAGCATAATGGCCCCAGCTCTTCAGAGCAGGAGCCAGAAATACTTAATGCAAAATGGCTTCCATGTCCTATTGATTTTAAAAAATGAAACTTTACACCTGGGGATCCAGCTATAGATTTCAATCTATTTTTCCTTGTAATTTGAGACAAATTGAAATCTATGATAATGAACATAATCAGGAAAGGAAAGTCTATTCTTCTTTAGCAACTAGAAATGATCAATTTGGAACTTTCTTGGTTTTTTACACAGTGGTGGCTTCCAGTGGAGCCTTAATATAACGATTGTGTTGACTCCTGTTGGAGAGGACTGGGGAGGGAGAGGTGCTCGCTGTTTGTAAGGGAAGCAGGAGGACTGTGGTTTCTGTGGCAGGGAGAGGACATTCCACATAAATTATTAGGAGAAAGTCTCCAGTGCTCACCAGTGGGTTCCCTCCTCAGGGCTGGTCTCACACAAAATGTTGTTTCTAGCGATCATACATGGCTCCTGTCTTTCACTGTGCTTTCTCCATTTAGTCCTTGATGTATGAAAGTCCTTTGGGGTTAGAACCCTTCCTTCGAAGTAAAGAAAAACTCTAATGCAGAATGCCTTCATGAATGTGTAGTGAATGGAGCCCTCGTTGGGAGTCCAGAGACAGAACTCTTGCCTCTGCTGTGAGATAAGTAGCTCTGTGAACTCAGGTAGGTCCCATAACCTTTCTTTGGCTTGGTCTGCACATCTGTAAACTGGCTGAGTTTAGAAAAGATAATTTCTGCCTTCCTTTGTGACTTTTAGTGATGCAAATTCATGCAAATATATAAAAGACAGATATATATTCTTTCTTAGAATGGGTTTGGTGAGAAGGGAGAGGTAGGCAAGAAGAGAGTGGTCATTATTAGGGTCAGGAGAATCTGAAAGTGACCAGAGGACAAGAAAGGACGTATTGTGCTTCTGGACAGTTGTGTCTGTGATGCTTACACCACCCACCAGCCACATGCATCCAATGACAGGAAGTTCAGGAGAAGACTTGAACTAGTCTAGTACTGATGGCTGCCTGAATGCTGATCCTGGGTCTGCCATTTATCAGTGACCGCAAGAAGTTACTTCACAGCTCTGAGCCTCAATTTACACATATGTAAAGTGGAGATAATACCTCCATTATGGGGTGCCACCAAATGTCCTGGGGAGTGATGGTTAGGAGGAAATAGTGACTAGGGAGGAAGATTACAAGATTCTATAAGCCAGTGTGTGTCCTCTGGATGGCTTCATGTCTCAAGTGGAGGAGATCACAGAGCTCAGCTGTCGGCAGAGTGTGAATGTGAATCTTGGAGTCATCAGGCCAGTTGATGCTTTGGCAGTTTCGCTGACAGTTAAGCTGTATTACTATTGCTCATCGTTGCATCATTTCCAACGTGGCATCCAGCATTGATGTCTTCAGAGCCTGCAGCATTTTTAAAGGCAGTGTTGCATCATAGAGCTTATCAGTATCACTTTGAAAATGAACTCTTTTCTAGGTACGGGAAAAGCAAAAGAAACTAATGGATAATTTCTGTGCAGCTGTTTTAGTTGGCTTTTTTTTTTTTTTTTTTTTTTTTTTGCCACTGTGACCCAAAGACCTGGCAAGAACAATTTTATTGGGAATTCGTGGTTTCAGACATCTCAGTCCACAGACACTGGGTTTCATTGCTCTGGGCTCAAGGTGAGGCAGAACATCATGGCGGGAGGGTGTGGTAGAGGGAAGCAGCTCAGGACATGGTGATCAGGAAGCAGAGAGATCACCTCATCACAGACAAAATATATACCCTAAAGGCACATCTCCAGTGACCCCTGTCTCCCAGCCACACCCCCCCTGCCTAGAGTTACCTCTCAGTGGATTAATGTACTGATTAAGACTCATAATCCAATTATTTTACCTCCAAACTTTCTTGCATTGTCTCACACATGAGCTTTTGGGGAACAGCTCATAACTAAACTACAAGAGCAGTCAATATAGTCTGTGTTTACATAGCAAATAGTTTAAAATAACTGAGACCATTATTTTGAAGACAATAATCTGAACCAAAACCCATGCTTATTATTAAGGTTGTTCATGATATTGTCAGAAAAGTTTAATATTTTCTTGCGTTTTTTCTAATTCATTTATTAATATCAAGATTCGACTGTAGAGATAAAGAAAACAACTCAGACTATGTCTTCAGTTAACCATGGAAATTCTTCATTCCATGGTGTGCTCTTTATACCTTGAAGATGAAGTGATAATAAAAGTCCCCTTCAAACGTCTTACTGTCTTCTTACAGAATGCAGGCTCCAGGTGAGCTGTGACTTCCTCTTGTCGCTGAAGATTCTTCTGCACCCAGAGCACTCTCTGTCTGGTGCAGGATAGTGGTACCCAGTGGATATTTGGTGAATGGATGAATAAAGAAAATGGTTTAGTATGGGGAAAAGGCTCTTTAATTCTCCTTTAGACCCATGAAACCCAATCTTCCTAGTGACAACCTCCAAAACAAAAGCACTTGTGAATTCATCTTAATTTGGGGGAAGATGGATTTTGAAATTCTGAAAAGTTCTATAGTAGTTTGGATGCCACATGTAAACAATTTAAAATGAAAATGCTGTGACTTTTCATCTTGGGCTATTATAGAACCAACAGAATTTATTCTTTTTATTTCAGCAAAGAAGGAATAATAATCAAATTTCCTGCAGTTCATTCCTACAGGATAAAAGATTGAGATGCATATTATATATGCCTATTATGGAAAGTTAGTATGGGGGAATATGCAGGTCTCCAGTAATCTTCCCTGTTTATCCAATCACAAGGCATTTTAATAAGTAATAATATACTTTGCAGGTTTTATATAGTTCCTTATTAGAAGTGGGAAGAAGAACCATAAAATACAACTGCTGGTAAATGGATGGAGTTGGAGAATATCATGCTAAGTGAAATAAGTCAAACCCCCCAAAACAAAGGCTGAACGTCTTCTCTGATCTGCAGATACAAATTTGCAATAAGGGGGGGCACTAGGGAGGAATAGAGTTACTTTAGATTAGGTAGCGGGGAATGAAGGGAGGGAAAGGGGTATGGGGGAAGGAAGGATAGTAGAGTGAAACAGACATGAGGACTTCATGTATTTGTATGACTGCATGACCCATGTGATCCTGCAACATGGACAATCAGAAAAATGAGAGATGACACGCCATTTATGTATGATCTATCAAAATGTATAAATGCATCCTACTGTCATGTACAACTAATTAGAACAAATAAAATTAAAAAATAAAAAATTACAACTGGTATCGTGCTACACAGTAATCACAGTGCACCCACCAGTGATGCTGCTGCGAACATGCATTAAGCTCCTATCCAAAATATGTTTTTTCTGTATGATAATGATACATATTCCACTTCTTTTGTAACACTGTGTACCTACATGAAGACGGGAAATAATAACATCTAGACTCATTCATAAGATCATTGATGGGCACACAAGGACTCAAGGTGCAGCATCTGTACTACCTTGTTTTATCGAGAAGAATTTCATTTATCACCAAAGGAACAGTGGGCTGTTTATTTCTGTTTCAATAGAAAACTACCCAGCTCTTATTTAATTACCTTGGAGCACCTTTATTCTCAGAAACAACAGCATTATAATGGATGTACTACCAGGCAGCAACCAAATTTATTACTTGAAACAGAAGAGCTTTGAAATGTACAATAAGTAGGAAGTTCCTGTGAACAGAGAATTAAAACAGCTCAGAAGCTTGCGAATGGAGGCCGTGCTAGTCAAGGTCTTCTAATTGTATACTGTTTGCTAAAAGTTGAAAAATGAGACTGTGAGGGAGGAAGAAATAGCATGGGAGGAGACAGGACAAACAACTACCCAGTCCAGAGACAACTGGAATTATTTCTGCTTCACCGCTTGTTGAAACGTTTGAAGGTTTTCCTTCACTGTAGCTAGGCTGCTATTCCAATTATGAGAGATTCTAGCTATGAGCTCAGCACAGGGTGACCAGGCAGCATGAAGCCATTAACTAGTTTAAATAAATCTTGTCTGGACATCTCTCTTTTAGCAGGATAAATTATTGCAATATAGGTTTGTGTTTTGTTTTGACTGACACGAAAGGATTAGAAAGCCTGGGAAGCTATACATGTGATGTTTAAAAATTGTGGCCTTTATCAGAAGCAGAGAGAGGTCCCCTCACCCCAGACAAAATACGTACCCTACAGGCATATCCCCAGTGACCCAGCTCCCCAAGCCACACAGTCTTTCTGGTTTGCTTTTGTGACTGTCATTGAGAGAAAGGAAGCAGAGGCAAGAGAGATGAAAGGTTCCTTAATGTGTGAATGGGATAGAGGATGGTGGATTCAAGTGGAAGAGAGCCCCAAATACCCCAAAGCTTGTCCGCATGCCAGATGGCAGGATCTTGAAGAGAACACTGGTATGCCAGACAGTGGCATCCATAGGTAAGATGATCAAAAGGGGCACTTTTCCTAGGCTCACTTCTCTGGGGTCAGTCCCCTAGCTTGACCTGGTTTTCCCATGGGAATGTGAAGACATCCCTAGAATATGGGACAGGGAGAGGATTGCCCATAGCAGGGAGAGTAGTTGAGAGTGACTCTCCCCCCAAGTTGGCCGGATCCCACTTGTATTAGCTTCCAATAGCGACCCTAACAAAGTATCACAAATGGGTATCTTACTAGGTATTTGTAATGTAATGGTATTTGTATATATAAATATAGTATATATACTACATATGTGGAGAGATTATTTGATATACACTATACTTTTATACTTCTGGAAATAGTGTAAGTGACACATAAATTATAGAGAAATACCTGTGAGAAGATGACAAGGTTTAGGATAAGCATATTAGTAACAGGAGGAAAGGCACAGAGAGTATATACACATTAAAAGGCGATCAGGCCCACCATACTTTTTATACCATGAGTTTTTCATTCTTTTTCAACCTTGGTTCTGCTCTGACTTCTCTGGTAACTTCTAAAATCAGCATACCTGCCAAGAGTATTTTCTCAAAATTGAATGTTTAGTAATCTTCTTTTATGGTGTGTTGCCTTCAACAAAAGCAATTAGGTTGGGCCAGAATTATTCTGTATTTTTAATTCCAAATGATTAGCAACATTGCTATGTTTTTGGATATTTAGGTTAGAGAGGAATTGAAAGCTAAGATCTCATTTTCTCCAGGACATGTCCTCGGCATGTTATCACGACTAAGTGCAGATTTGTTGAATGAGCATATGCATGAATCTCACCCATTACTTTTTTTTTCTCAGATACCTCTTTAATGGCTAATTCTTGAATATTTTAAATTAGGTCATTTTTTTAGCTCTGGGAAAGTGAAATCCAATTCCGTTTGATGAATACAAAACATGAAAGGAAAAGATAAATCTTATAAGCATGTATTTTGAGAATAAGTCCTTTAAAATGTAGCTAAATCAGGTACAATTAAAAATTCTTACATGTAAGATATAACCTCCTTTCCTTTCTGAAACACTAGGAGAAAGAGTCACATCTCTTAGGACAGTAAAGTGACAAGGCTTTCAGGGTGAATACTGGGTCTTACTTACAATGTGTGCATTAAGAGCATCTATCTTAGTAATAACTTCTGGTAGAGGAACAAGTGTAAGGGGCCTCACCTACCTAGAGTTGAGAAATGATCTCATTTCCTTCTCACAAAATTTCCTTTTCTTCGTAGCAGTGGAGTAAGGTGGCAACTCAAGTAATTATCCTTGAAGAATGAGAACATCTACCCTAAGTGTCCTTGCGTAGATGGCTTCTTGCTCTCTTCACCGAGCCGAGTCTTTGGGATTGGAGCTGAGTGCAGATGCTCAAGGGTGCCGGCCCTTCAGTCTGCACTGGAATTTTTCTAAAAACTTTTGAGCTATTGAGTTGCCATTGGTATCCTCTGAGAACCACAATTCTTAATTATGAGAAACCCATTGACAAAGATTGAGAGCGGCAGGCACTTAAGTGGGAAAGTTAGCTGTCAGAATATCAGCTGTTCCCCATTTTTATGAGTTTTGGAGAGTATGTGGTAACAAAGTCCCAATTTCATAGCTATTGCTCTTTAGCACATTAATTGGCAGTGACGCAGGAGAGAAGCTTGTGACATTTCTGCCTAACAATTTTTTAAAAATAATTCCTAATATAAAAAAAAACCCACTTGGTTCATTTTTGAAATTAAGGTGTTATCTCAACCAGTAGGAAGCTCACCCTGTGTATGGAAGAGAGGCAGTCTTCTGCTGTAATTTAGTCAGAAATAGACCCGAACTTGAGAAACGAGTCTGCCATTTAAAAGGTGACAACATTGGGCAAGTTCCTTTACTTTTCTGAAGGTGGCTTTACTCATCTGTAAAAGGGAATACTAGTACTCATTAACTCACTCATTTGCTCTTTTCATAAGCATTAGGTAGTTAACTATATTCTCATCCAGTGGGTGGATGCAAGGAACACAAATAATAGGTAACATTTGGTGAGTATTAACTAGTCACAAGCCATTTTGAATACATAGTATTTATTCAGAGTGATAAGAAAAAATAGCAGGTGTTCATTTTACAGATAAGGAGGCCGCACTTAGAAGTTATTTTCCCCATAAACTAGGAAATAGGAACAAGATTCAAACCAAGCCAGCTTTCAGTTGAGAGCTTAGGTTCTTAACCACTGTGTTGCATTGTAAAGATGCAAAGATGAAACGCCTGCTTGCTAGAGCAGACACAGACAAGAAAACCAGCCGTGAAACTAAGCTGTCGTGCACAGCGTCCAGGCATTGTAGAGCAGCAAGCCCTTGGCTTCTTGAGACCAAGTTTGCTAAAAAATCCAAGATCATGGTGAAGTTGCCACATTATCCGATGTGTTTGGGGTTCTGCTAATTTCAAAAGCACTGATATTAGAAACATACTGATTTAGGAAATGTCAATAGTTATAATGTAACTATCAGCTCCTCTCTATAAAATCTCATGATGACATGGTGATATGTATAGTACCAGAAGTCTTACCAAGTGTCTGCTATTGAGGAAATATTTAGCCCATGCCACTAGTTACATTAAGAGGATGATTGGACTATTTTCATGAGTCCGTTTTTTTAGTGACTGATATTATTAAGGAGACACTTTACAGAAAAATATGTTCATATTGTTTTCATTAATCAAGTGTGTATTTTAATAAAAACTGAAACATGACTTTTACAAGCACATTATAGAAGGACGTGATGTGTGACCTATTCTGGAAAAGCACCAATAAATTAGAAAGAAAGAAATGAAAGTGGTCCACTTCTAGTGACATGAAGTTTGGGTCAGACAAAATGATGCTGGAGAATTTTGAATTAGCAGCACACTGGAAGCTTGAAAACCTGCATGCCGCCCAGCATTTGTATATACTGTGCGCTATTAACTTGAAAGCAAAAATGGCTTCTTCAAAACATCGCCTTTTGTTAATTAGACAACTTCGAGCCTTTGAACATGAATCATTAACTGCTGATATTTCCCTAAGGACAAGTGTGTTTGATCTCCTGGGGCTGGTAGAGATAAAGAAGGAAAAACAATGAGAAAAGGAAAGTGCTTATTTCTCACTTTTAGATTATCCAATTATTTCAAGTAGAGAAATAACATTAATGGGGTCACTTATGTGGAAAAATAGGAAGAAAGCATTTCAGTTTTGGGCATGGAATTTTATGACAATTATATAAAAAAAGTAGCAATCTATCATTTTAACGGTGGCAGAAGCCAGTGGGTTGTAAGCTTTGTGTATGTGAGGAAGAGATGACGTGTGCCAGTAATATCTGTGTGATACAGATGGGAGGACCTATTTTCAGGGAAAGCCCCTTGGCCATTATTAAGGAATCCTGTGATGTTCTTGGCAGCATGAGAATACGTCGACGGAAAGGGAAATGTCATTCCATCTTTAGACATTTAGATAGTGCACTGATCTTGAGCAGCCTGATTCTCACGTTGATTCAGGTTCCTTGGGTACTTAGTGGTGACTTTTGCATTTACTGTCCCATTGTGAGAGAGCCTTCTCCCCCACCCCTGCGTCGTAGGTTTAGTCTCTCAGGGATGCGGAGTGCTTTATTGGCAATCCAGACTGTGTGACAGATATCCTAGGAATATTTCCAGAATGATGTCTTTGTAGCTCTGGCGTTGGTATCCCAGCCCACAGGGTGGGAAAAGCAGCTTTTATTATTCTGTAGAACTACAAATTACCAGGCCTGGCCTGCCTCCCTTAACTCTTACAGCTCTTCTGTGGCTTCTTACGGGAAACAAAAATTATAGATGTGGCGGGTAAGAACCAAGGTGTTTCCCACTCCACTGACACTGGACGTCACCACCGGAGCTGCAGGCCGCGGCTGAGGAGGAAGCAATAAAAATGGTGCTGAAGCTTTTTGAAAAATATGCAGTGGTTTATTTATGGATTTTAGGTACTATTATTATTGTTTCTGGCCCTATCCGTTTAAATTCCCTGAACTTTCTCTAAAATTATGCGAGGGACCAAGTTTTATTTTTCTACCACTTTTTCTTTTCCCTTCGCCCTCTTTTCAGGGTTCCCCACTCCCCCTCGAACAGTGAGGTCCAGCAGGTGGTGGTTGGAAGTGCTGACTCTCCTCCATGTTCCTCTCTCCTGCAAAACTCCTTGCCTTGGGAGGCTGCCTCTCAGCCCATGTCCCTGCGTGCTATTCCTTGCCTGCCTTAGGTGGCACTTTGTTTTCTTTGCAGAGGGGGGGGGGGGATCTCTATTTTAATAAATATGGTGTCCCTTTTGCCCTTTTGGTGACATTTCATTACAGTTTTTAGACAATAAAAGAGAGAAACACATTTAAAACGAAAGCACACGGGGACCGTGTGCTCAGATCGTCTTTGTTGGACGGAGCCAGTTTGCATGGCTAATGGTCTTCCTCGTGTGCGGGTTGTTATTAGCTGTTTAATGATCATCACATTAGGACTTCAGATGGTCTTGGATTTGGGCGAGCAGTTTGAAATCTGGCTGTATTAGCTAAGACCTCACTGTAAGAAGGCACATTTTTGCCTATTTCTAGATGAGAACCCAAGGAAGGTTTAGTTTTTTGACTTGAGAAGACTTTTGGCGGAGAGTCGGGTAGAGGGATGGGGGACCAGGTCTGTTCTGTCAACAGTTGTTATTGAAAAACTGCTGGGTGAGCGTGTAACAAGCACCTGAAAATTTTAAAGGAAGAGTGATAGAAATGGTTGTAAAGAAATCTGGTTTATAATTAAATTTATGGAGGCAACACGTAGGTCTTGGATCACGGATTTTGGGATTCCATTTCTGTTTCCCTTGAGCCTAAGAAAAGACTTCCTCCTTTAGGGATATTCACTAAGCGTGCCCTGGATGAACGCGTGCGAAAGGCCCAGCAGGGCGGCAATGCACTGCCCGCGGAAGGAGACTAATGGAGCCACCAGTCAGGGGAGGCGTGGGACACGTGCGGTGGAAAGCGTGAGGACACATGGGGAGTGAGATTCTGTTAATGATCTCTGTGGCTTAGTTTCCCCACCGATAAGGTAATGGTTCTGAGTTAGATTAACATTTCTACAACTTGATCTTCGGACATGGTAACCACCTTGTCGAAGTGTGAGTCTGGGAATCGGCTCCCATGGATCCGATCTGGTGGTTCTGGCTGGAGATAGAAAATCTGCATTTCTCAAATGATTCTGAGGCAAGTCGTCCAGGAACCACACTGCGACCCGACGGGCCTCCATGAAGCCCCTCAGGTGCCTCCGTCTCGTCGTCCCAAGGTACCGACTCCTGCTGAAGACCCCTGACATGCTCACAGAATCACCCTTCGTGCGCTTCATGCCCCACGCCTGCCCGGGACTCTAACCACCGTGTTCAGCAGGGATGTTCGCGTTCAGCCATCCTGGGCTCCAGGCCAGTCTCTGAGCGGGCTGCCCTGAGTCAAGTGTAAATAGCTGGGGCCCGAGTCACGTATACAGAAGACGGGCTGGAGGAACTGCCTCCCTCAGCGCTGTGCCTCAGGCACACCTTGTGACTGACCCGCCTTTCAGTGCCACGTCTGGGCCCTCCTCTGCTCAGGTCTAAGACACTCCCTTGCTCCAGGTCACTAAGATTTTTCCGACAACACTGAGCAACAATGGTTTAATCGCATCCTTCCACTGAGGCACCCCAGCCTTCCAAACACTGTTTTATATGAACAAAACTGACAAAGTCCTCCTAAACCTCTGCTGAAAGATAGATGCCTGTTTCACCCACCTCAGATCAGGGTAGAACCTTTCAGCTGTGACTGTTCTTTGGCTGGGTGGATGGTCGGGGGTGCTCCTGACTGAGCTCATGTGTGTATGCCTTGCGTATAATGACCTTTATTTCCCTTCTCTTTCTGCTATAGGAATACATTCCACTATTGTCAGAGTGAGCAATATTGTTAGAGATCTCCCTTCTCTGAGCGGTACTGAAATTCCTTTTTATAACTGATAAGTCTCTCCGATCAGATCAACATGCCTCCCTTTTCTTCCTTAGGCTGCTCTTGTTTTCTGGTCGGCGATGAGTATAGCATTTTACAAATGACTCTGTGCTATCAGGGCCTGTGAAACATTTATTATTGTCCCTGGGCTCAAGTTGCAGATCTCGTAGTAAGGTCCATTTCTGTGATGTGGTTTGGCAAAGAGCATGATACTAAGGAAAGGGCACAGTCCCAGGAACGTGGTTGATACCTGTAATTACAGGCTGTTGGATCGTGGATTAACAGCTGTGTGGAGCATGCCCAGAAGCCTGGTATATAGTCTTGGCTAAGCAGAGATTTGACACTACTTGTGATTTCTATTTTCTGTCTTCTCTGGCAGCTCACTCAGTCTTTCTGGGTCTTTTGTTTTTTGGTGACCACCTTGCCCTCTGTAACCACTGCTTATCTTCCTGCTTAGGACCCTTCAAATGGGAAGCTCTTTCTTCAGTTCCAAGTGAAATTGAGAGTTAAACCTTAATAAATGGTTTCTGAATTAAAAAAAAAAAGTAGTAAAAAACAGGTAGGTCAACAGAAGGGTAAATACTGACAATCAGGCGAAATGAATCAGAACAAAAGTATATTAATTTAAGCATGCAAAACCAAGGTGAATTAGTAAAAAAAAAATCAAAAGGCATATGTTTTGGCCAGAAAATGAAACAGTTGTAGTGTAGTAAAATAACACAGAAAATATTTATGGTGGACCAGAGTGTACTTTCAAACTAGATTAGACTCAGACCAAATATTCTAGAGTATGATAGCCTTCAAGTTGGGTAGATGGATAGCAAATCAAAGAGACCTTAAACCACATAAAATTTAAGAGGATGTGTTACAGATTTTTCATGCGTCTCTTTGTTAGTGTTTCAGAGAAGAACCAAAACTGTAAATGAAAAATGATTGGAATGGCCGCTGTTAGAATTTTTTCTTTTTTTAATTTGTTGTTTTTACAAGATACATAACAGTAGAGCATATTCTGACATATTATACATACATGGAGTATAACTTATTCTAATTAGGATCCCATTCTTGTGGTTGTACATGATGCGGAGTTTCACTGGTGTGTATTCATATATGAATACAGGAAAGTTATATCTGATTCATTCTAATGTCTTTCCTATTCCCATCCCCTCTCCTTTCCTTTCATTTCCCTTTGTCTAATTCAGTGAACATCTGTTCTCTCCAACCCAAATTATTGTGTGTCAGCATCTACTTATCAGAGAGAACATTTGGTTTTTTGGGACTGGCTTATTTCACTTACCATGACAGTCTCCAATTCAATCCATTTACCAACAAATGCCATAATTTCATTCTTCTTTAGGGCTGAGTAGTATTCTATTGTGTATATATACCATTTTCCTTATCCATTCATTTGGCAAAACAGTAGAAAAACCAAGGATAGTAGGAACATAACTTAATGTTGTAAAAGCTGTATATGCTAAACCCAAGGCCAACATTATTCTAAATGAAGAAAAATTGAAAGCATTCCCTCTAAAAACTATAGCAAGACAGGGATGCCCTCTTTTACCACTTCTATTCAACATAGTCTTTGAAACCCTACCCAGAGCAATTAGACAAAAGAAAGAAATTAAAGGGATAAGAATAGGAAAAGAACAGCTCAAACTATCCCTATTTACTGATGACATGATTCTATATTTAGAAGACCCCTCCAAAAAAAAAAAAAAAAAAAAAAACTCCATCAGAAAGCTTCTAGAACCCATAAATGAATAATGAATTCAGCAAAGTAGCAGACTATAAAATCAACACCCAGAAATCAACTGTCTTCCTATACACCAATGATGAATCAGCTGAAAGAGAAATTAGGAAAACTATCCCAATCACAATAGCCGCAAAAAACAAAACAAAAAAAAAAAAACTTGAGAATCAATCTAACAAAAGAGGTGAAGGACCTCTACAATGAAAAGTACAGAACTCTGAAGAAAGAAATTAAAGAAAACCTTAGAAGATGGAAAGATCTCCCATGTTCTTGGATAAGAAGAATTAATATTGTCAAAATGACCATACTACCAAAAGCACTATGCAGATGTAATGCAATTTTGTATTAAAAGTCCAATGATGTTCTTCATAGAAACAGGAAAAGTAGTCATAAAACTCATTTGGAGAAATAAGACCCAGAATAGTCAAGGCAATCCTCAGCAAGAGAAATGAAGCAGGAGGCATCACAAAACCAGACCTTAAGTTATAGTAGAGAGTTATAGTAACAAAAATGGCATGGGATCAACACCAAGACAGACAAGAAGACAAATGGAACAGAATAGAAGATACAGAGACAAACCCACACAAATACAGTTACCTCAGACTAGACAAAGGCACCATAAACATACATTGTAGAGCCTCTTCAACAATGGTGCTGGGAAAACTGGAAATCCATATACAGTAGAATGAAATTGAACTCCTCCCTCTCATCCTGCACAAAATTCAACTCACAGTGTATCAAAGACCTATGCATCAGACCAGAGACCCTGCACCCACTAGAAGAAAATGTAGGCCCAACTTTTCATCATGTTGGCTTAAAAACTGATTTCCTCAACAAGACCCCTAAAGTGCAAGAAGTAAAATCAAGAATTAATAAATTAATGGATTCAAACTAAAAATCTTTACATCAAAGAAAACAAGAACGTGAAGAGAGAGCCTACAGAATGTGAGAAAATCTTTGCCACCTGCACCTCAGATAGAGTATTAATCTCCAGGATATAAAAAGAACTCAAAAACTTAACACTTAAAAAACAAATAACCCAATCAACAAACAGACAAAGGAGATGAACAGGCACTTCATAGAAGAAATATGATTGGTCAACGAATATGTGAAAAAATGTTTAATTTATCTCTTGCAATTAGAGAAATGCAAAATAAAACTACAATGAGATTCTGTCTCACTCCAGTCAGAATGGCAGTTATCAAGAAAACAAGTAACAATAAATGTTGGTGAGGATGTGGGGGGAAAAGTTCATTCATACATTGCTGGTGGAACTGCAAATTGGTGCAGCCACTCAGGAAAGCAGTATGGAGATTCCTCAGAAAACTTGGAATGGGCCCACCATTGACCCAGTTATCCCACTCCTTGGTATATACCTAAAGGACTTAAAAGGACCTAAAATCAGCATCCTACAGTGACAAAGCCACATACATCAATGTTTACAGCAGCTCAACTCACAATAGCTAAGCTCTGGGTCTTGTTTCTTAATTTTAAAATGAAGAGTTCAGATTAGCCTCTTTCTGCTAAATTTGTTTTAAGGCAACAATTTTGTTATGCTGCTAAATATAAGAGTCCCTGGAGAGTTACGATTGCATATTGAATGTTTGTCTTACCTCTTAGGATATTTGAGCTGCAGATGCAAAGGAACAGAGTCCCAGAGTCCAGTGTCCTGAACCACAAGGACGTTTATTTTTGCAGGAAGACAAGACGTACTGCAGACTTTGTATTTCGGCCATGCAGCAGCTCAGCCCAGGGGCTTGAGGTCTCTGCCGTGTAATCTTCCGCATCAGCTTCGTCCTCTCGCTGGTCCTTCTGGTGACTGTGAACTGACACTTCATACTTCCTTTCTCACCTCCAAGAGCAAGAAGAAGAAAACCTCTAGGTGACAGTACAGTATAACTCCTCCTCTCCAGTCTGTTTGCGTTCTTGTCTTTGAACCAGCTAACTAGACTAGATCAGGGTGATCAGATTGAATTGATCGTCTGGGGGAGAACGGACATTGAGGGTCAACTGTGCTGGCTGCTTAGGTTGTTAAATATCTGTGCATTTGGCCTTGGGGTCCCAACCACGTTGTCTGCTCTACCTTGTCAGCCGTTGTGCCTTAGGTTCGTAGTGGTGAGCAGAAGCCTCCATCTACACTGAAGCCTTTGTGCTGACTTCCATGGTGAGACCTCATGGCTAAGATACCCAGAACCCACTTTCAGGCTCTTGGCCACATAGAAGGCACCTCTGATATCTCTCAGTGGGCTCTTCTTTCACCTTATTTATTTAAATTGATGGATAAAAATTGTATTTGTCATTTACAACATCAGTCCGTTCCTGGCATCAGATAGAAAATCCAGATGACGCAAACAGCACTGTTCTTGCTCTTCGGGAACTCAGTGTTTCATAGAAGAAACAAGAAATAGATACCTGAAAAGGTCAACGAACATGTGTGTCAAATGCCAAAGGAGCCATTGTAGAGAGCCAAGCATTAGACACCTACTGTGTACAAGATGTTGTCATGTGGTTACACTTAATTCCTTCAGGAGCCCTCTTAGGTAGATGGGGACATCATCTCTTGATGGAAGAGAACACTAAGGCTCAGAGAGATTAATTATTGTGCCCCAGATCGTTCAAAGGTGAGGTTCAAACCCAGATCTCTGTTTAAAAAGACTTTACTCATTCTACTACCACATCATGCTTTGGACAATAAATGAAAGCAGGGGAAGAAACTGCCAATCGATCAAGCATTTTATCTTCCTATTTTACTGTTGGGTATTGGGCAAGCAGGGGGTATAATTAAGAGAAGTCGCAGAACAGAAGGAGGTGATTGCACATATTGGGTTCTCCAGAAGCACATGCTAAAACGGGTTTTGAGGTATCACACATTCCTTGGGCATCAATATCTGCAAAGGGGAAGAGAAAGCAAAGTTGGCAGAGGAAGAAGTTAAACTGTAACGCAGGCCAGTGAAGCTCTGGCTTGCCTCGCAGAGAGTGCTGCAGGAAGCGTTGCCTGTCAAGGGCTCTGCAGGCTCTGCATGCAGACTGCGCTGGGAAGTGCCCGGGTCCTGTGAGCTGCTTCCTGCCGTTATGGCAGGCCCTGTACAAACTGGCAGCTGGATGCTGTCTGCTATAGTCCCTGTATCTGGGCAGCAAAATCTTCTGGAAGGGGATCTGGGCCATGCCAGATCTGTGTCTACCACAGAGATACCATTATCAGATTTCGCTCACATCCCAATCCTGCCCTTATCCTAATTTGTGTCTAATGGGTGTAACTAACAGTGGTAACTGGGATCCTATTTGCATGAACGGGGTAGGGGGTCCAGGAACGATAAGTCCAAAATGAAACGTCAGTGCTGCAGTGCTTGCAGAAGCATTCTGAGTGTCGTTCTCTGGCCTCATTTCTTTCAAACCAGGGTCTCATTTACTTTGTCAAAGAAGCAAGGTCACAAAATGGGCCATGTTGTGTCAAAAGACAGGAGACATGCTTTCTCATCACAGCCAGACCAGATCACCAGGTTTCACTGGTTTTCTGAAGTTGTTGGATGCCCAGAATTGGACCGTAAGATAATCACTGGCGAGTTCACAGAAGGCCCTTGAGGTCAAAAGTATCACCCTTACTCATCTTCAGGGGACTTGGCTACCAAAGTGACCTGGGGAGGTGTTCTTTTACATGCTGTCTGCCTGAATTTCTGTGTGACAATGAAGAGGTCTAAGAATATCAAAACCATACTAAAGTGCTGGTGCAACAGGGCTGCGAAGAAGCGTGGCTTGTCTCTCACTCAGATCGGACATGCGGTAACACTCCAGGCTCCTTGCAATGGTCAGCAGGTCTGCCGTAGCCCTTCCTAGCTCTCTAAGATGCTGGTAACTCTGAATGGGAAGGCAAACCCAGCGCATCTTAGAAGGATATTTGCAAGCAGACAGCACACATTTATGAAGGGACCTTCCCTAAGAGGCATTGAAGTTGCCAGTAGAATTTTTTCCCTTCTTTTCTCCCTGGAATGTGTTATTCTCCTTTATTGGCCCCGTCAGGCTTCTGAGCTTGCCCTGTGGGTGTGAGAAGCCTTGATACACCCCATCTGGGCTTCCAGGCATCAAGCCACACACGACCTCAGTGGGGGAGGAGAGGAGCTGCCTTTTGGCAGGGTTCCACATCAGCTCTGTTGGAGGGATAATTGGAGGGGCTGTCATTAGGTACCTCTTAATGGCTTTCTTAAATGTGCCGACTTAAATTTATTTAGTTCCAGGGGTTCTCTGAGCAGCCATAACTATATTTCAAATAGTGATTTCTATAAATTAGAAATGCCATTTTTCTTCAGCCTAAGAATTTCAGTGAACCAATTATTCAAAACCAAATGTAATCAAGTGCTTCCCTCCACCCCCTTCAGCAACTGTGTGTTCCCTGGGCCTGCAAAGAAACATGGTGTTGTTGTTGGACTGGCTGAACAGAGCTGATAGATGGGGCTGTCAGAATTTATTGCTAATTTGGCTGTTAAGCCTTGCAGGAACTTGACACAGCACTGGTGCCTTACATAATGATATTTAATGTCTGGTCTTGGGATTAAACTTCAGTTTTCCCAAGTGTTAGTAAACACATGGCTTTGCTCTCTTTTTCCAAGTGCTCTCAACTTGGCTGATTTCCTTGGGTGGCGGATGGTTCACAGATACGGCATCTGTTTTAGTGCATTCTCTCTTTGTTCTCATTTTCCGCACGTGTTGTGATGTGTGTGCGCATGAACACGTGTGTGTTTAGGTAACCACCCCAGACTGTAGCCTAGACAACCTACTCTGACTGAGTAGGGGTTAAAAATTCTGGCCTGTGTATACGAACTGTAGAAGATTGCCCGAGTAGTGGAACATGGGAAAAATGAGAAATTATTTTTGTCATATTTGGAGATCCAAGTCTATTCAGAGTGGGAGATCAGCCTAAGATGGCCCAGGACTGAATCTCGGCTCCCCTACTTACGAGTCCTGTGATGTCAGGTGAGCGACATCTGATCTTCAGTTTCCCCATTTGTGAAATGGTGATAATGATAAGACTCTTTTCCTCCCTGACTTGTGTGGAGATGATCTACGTGAAGTGATTTCCCATTGCCTGGTTAGAAAATGCTCACTTCATGTTGACTAAAGTTATCATCAGTTTGAGGTCAGAATGTGCTGTATACTGGAATGTATTAAAATGTACCATGAATTTCACAGAATTCATAGACAAATCCAAGGTAACAACAACAAGGCTTAACTACCAATAAATGATTCCATCTTCTACAAGTATTCATCTGAAATTCGCATGGCACTGTGATGGGGTGTGCAGCCCACCCCAAACTAAATAATACAGTAAAGGACTAAGGTCTTACCCTTGAGGATTCCATAATCAAGATCCAATTAGATTAGAAAGTATATGAGATATTATTCAGCATATAAGTCTATGATTCATGGTCTATCCACCTTCAAAAATTGCGATTGTTACTTTCTAACACCTCCGGGGGACTCTAGGATAAAACAAATAGTGAAGCATTTGGCTCAGGCTTTGAGGCCTGTGTACATGGAGGAGTTTGAAGATCTATCCAGAGCCTGCCCCTCACCCCCACTTAGTTCTTCAGATTCTATTCTCGCCCAGTGTCTGGCAAGAGAACTGAGGAGAGAAGTATTTTCCCAGATAGGAGAGCTAGCTCCTCAGCAACATGATATGATTTGTGTTTTAGAATACCTCTCTACCATGGGTAGTCATCCTAACAGCTAATATTCATTGCACACTTACTACAAACCAAGAATTGTTAAGTACTGTACGTGCATGCTTTATTGAATCTTTATACTCCCCTTGTGATCTAGGCATTGCTAGAATCCTTGTTTTCCCTGGGAGGAAAGTGAAGCTAAGTGGGACAAAATGAGACTGAGTTGGAGCCTGACTCCAGATTACCTAACCCCAGAGCTCATACTTAGTACTTCTGGTCTTAGCTCTTCTTGTACCAGCACAGTGACCTAGACTAGCTCTTTCCTGGTTCTTATCTTCACCCTCTCCATCTATGAACTGTAGGTGCTGACCTGCGTCTCTAAGATTTTTCTACTGATAACATTCTATGACTTTCAGTGTGTTGAATGCTTTATATCAAATGAAATACCAGCAGAACCCACAGGCATGTAATTTATCTCTTTAATTGCTTCTTTTCTCCTTTGACTTTCCCTCAAATTCCTTGAGGATGGATTACAGAATAGCATATACTTGCATTTTATTTTGTCTCTTAAAAAATACTTTAAAATGACCCAATTAGATCACCTATACATGTTGGACATTACTAGTTTCTGTTTGATTCTGGCCCCAGGAACATCCATCCTTTCCTAGGTGATGTCTGAGAAGAGCTCTCTGGGGGCATTTGACAAGTCACGGTTGAGGCAAGGTTATATAGTTGGTTGTCAGTCAAGTTAGTGCTTATGCTTGAGGAAAACAGGTAATAGCTGACCTCCTTGCAAACAGAAGCACGTGAGCATTTGTGAGTTCTTGGGAGTACACGATGGTTAATCTATAGTGAAATTTCACTCAAATTCAGCCTGTTGCCCCTTCAGGTTAGATGAGGAAGCTGTGATTACTGGGGAGTGATAAAGCACTACCTGGTCTCTGATAAATGATATGTGTAATCAAATGACGTGAAAAGACACAGGACAGTGAGCTTTGGACCTCAACAATGAGTGGGTTAGAATGAGATGTGAACAAATGTCCATCTTTTTTTTAAAATAATTTTTAGTTGTAGGTGGTACCTTTATTTTTTAATTTATTTTTATGTGGTGCTGAGGATGGAACCCAGTGCCTCACATGTGCTAGGCAAGCGCTCTACCACTGAGCCACCGCCCAGCCCCACATGTCCACCTTGTATTCACGTATTTAGTTATCCTTTCAGTACATTTGGACAATTACATGAAACAGCTTCTCTGTTCCACTAACACCTGGTGAACCATGATCGGTCTGCCTTCAGCCTGAATGTGGCTAACTGATCCCTCTGCCTCCAAACTGTGTCAGTGCCCTGACCTGTGCTTTCAAAGCCATCCTGTGCTTCTTTTATAACAGCACTGAACATCTTCTATTGTAATTGCTTATTTCTCGGACAGTGACCTTTTGGCATTTTGCTGGGGGAAGTTCTTCATTGTGTTAAATTATCCCCATAAGTTACTTACTGAATGCTGGTGGATTAGATCATCTGAACCATGTGACAACTAAAGATATCACCAGACATTTTCCAGTGCCCTATATGGCTGAATATTTTTCTTGGTTGTGTACCCATGGAAAAATAGAAGTTCTAGGAAGGCAGGTATCAGATATGACTTGCTCACTACTGCATTCTCTGTGCCTAGCACGCAACCTGGAACACAGGCAGTCCTTGAGGAAAGAACATTTTATTGAATTAGCATAGGTAGCAGCTTGGTGGTTCTTATCTTCACCCTCTCCATCTATGAACTGAAGGTGCTGACCTGGGCCTCTGGGAGGGAGGGGAAGATAGCAACACCGAAGAGCTTTTTACCCAATTAGGATAGGGTGAGGGGATTCTGGGTGTACATTTATTCCTCCATCAATTTAATTCCATCTACCTCTTGGGAATTTAGAGATGAAGTCCATGACATAGAGAAACATGAGGTATTTTTAGGATCTATACTATGATTTCACCATAGAAGGGTATTTTTTCCTGCTTAGAAGAGAATAATATCTCCACATCAGCTTTTGAAAAGCAGACACCAGGCCTGACAGCTTTTGGAGACATCCATCTGTGCCTGGAGTCAGAATTGTTCATGAAGGATTGTTTCTGAACTTTGGACAGCTGTTTGGTGCTTTTACTTCATTTTCTTTGCTTTGAAAAGAATTAGAAATTGCTGAAACTCAAAGACTCGGAGATCTAAAGGCCACCATAAAAATATCAGAGAAGAGAATTTAGAAGATTCCTCTAAGCGGGATGTCTCATTTTATTGGCCATCTGCCCTTCCAAAGACTGAGCAATGAGTTTCAAGGACCTTCTAAAGCATAATGCGTATGAAGTATAATGTGCCTGCACATTCACAAAGCTTATGTGTAGTGACAATCAGGACCAAGCGACGGAAGAAGCAACAAAGTGCTGACCATTTGAGTTGATATAGTCACTAACATAAGCTAAGAGCTTCCTGGCTTCCAGGAAAAAAGTGGAAGCACTAAAAACGATCAAGTTTTGTTAGTTAACCAATTTCTTTCTGGTACCAAGAAAGATACATGTTTGACTTCAGGCTATAGCATTTTTTTTAATTTTTAAAATTTGTTTTAATTCGTTATACATGACAATAGAATACACTTTGATACCTCATATATAATGGAGTATAACTTCTCAATCTTTTGGTTACAGATGATGCAGAATACCACCAGTCATATAGTTATATAGGTACGCGGGTGATAATGTCTGATCCACTCTACTAGCCTTCCTGACCCCAGACTCCCTCCCTTCCCTTCACTGCCCTCTACCTAATCTAAGTAACTCTATTCTTCCTTAGTGCCCTCCCCATTGTGAATTAGCACCTGTATATCAGAAAAAACATTTGACTTTTGTTTTTTGGGGGATTGTCTTATTTCACTTGGCATGATATTCTCCAGCTCCATCCATTTACCAGCAAATGCCATCATTTCATTCTTTTTTAAGACTGAGTAATATTCCATTGTGTGTATACATATACATATATATATATATGTACACATATGTATATCACATTTTTTAAATCCATTTATCTGTTGAAGGGCACCTAGGTTGGTTCCATAGTCATTTTTTTACCATTAAAATAGTCCAGGAGTTAAGGAAACAGTGGAATCCTCTCTGAGTGACTGTATAGCCATTCCTCATTTGGAGCTCAGATGTTCACAGTGGGTTTTGTGGCTCAAGAACAAGTATTCAATCAGCTGCTTTCATGGTTTGGGTTTTCTCTCTCCCTGTTTACTTCTAGTTCATACTGAGCTGAGTGCCCAGTTCGCTAGGTATACCTTTCTTGCATTTTAGATTCCCCAGAAGAGGAGAATTGATTGGCGTGGTTGGTCACTACCCAGCATGAATGAAGCATTCCTGTTGAGCACAGTTCTCAAGACCCATCCTTCCAGAGGTGACCTCCTAGCATTTAGGACTCCAGTTCAAACACTGGTGGCTACTTTGAGCTTTGAACAAGTATAAAAAGCTCTCAACATCTGCATCTTGCCGTAATAATTTTCTCAAAAGAGAACACCCTAAGTGGCAGGAAATTTAGATTTTATGGCCATTGGTACCTTGCCCTTGTCAGAAAGGAAGAGCCAGCGTTGACTCTGCCCCACCTTAGAGCAGACACGCCGTTCCTGTGGGATGGTAAGAGCAGGGTGTGCACTTGCCCCATGTCATTCCTGGGACCCCAGGTGAGTAAGGGTCCACTTTCTTCTAGTGCCAGGAATTTCCTTTTCAAGCAGCAAAAAGCAAACAAGTAGAACAGGTGGCAGAATCTGCATAAACAATTGCATTATTGCTGCCAACAATGACTCCGTCAGCATCAGTGAAATATGCAGAGGGTCTTTAGAATGTACAAATCTGCTCAATGGTAGAATCTCAGGTTAGCTTTTTTAAAGTGTCTATAAATAAATTCTCTTTTGTGATTTTCTTTATTTTTTATTTTTACAGACTGCATTTTGATTCATTGTACACAAATGGGGTATAACTTTTCATTTCTATGATTGTACATGATGTAGAGTCACGCCATTTGTGTAATCATATATGTACAAAGGTAATGATGTCTGTCTCAGTCCACCATCTTTCCTTCCCCCACTCTTCCTGCCCCATTTCCTTCTACACAATCCAAAGTTCCTCCATTTTTCTTTTACCTCCAGGGCCCCCGCCTTATGTATCATCATCCACTTATCAGAGAAAACATTCAGCCTTTGGTTTTTTGGGATTGGCTTGTTTCACTTAGCACCATATTCTCCAACTCCATCCATTTACCTGCAAATGCCATAATTTTATTCTTCTTTATGGCTGAATAATATTCCATGGTGTGTGTGTATATATATATATATATGTGTATATATATATGTATATAATATATATATATATTACGTTTCTTTTTGCATTTATCTGTTGAAGGGCATCTAGGATGGTTCCACAATCTAGCTATTGTGAATTGAGCTGCTATAAACTGATGTGGCTGTGTCACTGTAGTATGCTGACTTTAAGTCCTCTGGGTATAAACCAAGGAGTGGGATAACTGTGTCAAATGGTGGGTCCATTACAAGTTTTCTGAGGAATCTCCATACTGCTTTCCAGACTAGCTGCACCAATTTGCACCAATACATATCAGTATGCCTTTTATCCCACATCCACATGTGATTTTCTTTTTAATCTCCAAAAATCTTGCAAAGACATTTTGCAAGATGGAGATATTAGATGGCTTGTGGCTCTGCTTGTATTTACAGTTGGCGTCATTTGCTGGCGGGTTTTTTGATTTATCCTGGGACACAGTGAGAGTGAAGATTCAGAGCAAAGCATTCAGCAAAGGTCGACCCTCCTCTTGTGCAGCTCCCTGCTCCGTTCTCAGCTCCTCCTTACACTTTTAGTGGAAAGACCGCAAACTGCTCCAGAGTTTCTTGGGTTTCTCCCACTGTATTATTTCCCTCTTTACCATGATTTCTGAACAAAATTCATCTTCCTGAATTTGCTTCCTTTTTCAAGTTTTACTAACGTTGGTATCCAGTTCATTCTCCTTGTACTTAGAATGCTGCTTATTCAAGTTGTAACACTTTACAAAAGAAACACACATTTTCTGGAATCAACTTCAAAAATAAGATTCCAATCTGGACTCCAGTGTGGAGGTTGGCAGGACAGCTGAACAATCAATGATGAGTTGCAGAGCGAAACCAGCACCACTGGCCTTTCGTCAAGACCCAGTGTTCCTGGGCAGGGAGTCGAGGTGGCGCACATTAGATTGGCGGGACTGGAAGTCCAAGCCTTCCACCTTTAACCCTGCTTTTCTTTGTCTTGCGTTTCCTGCCTGTGACAGATTTGTCCCAATATTTGTCCTTTTGTTGTTGTGTTGAGGGCCTTTCCCATAATGGGAAATGTCAAGTCAAATAGTGTGACGGGAGTTTCTGAGTGATTGACTCAACTCTTGACCACCAATGGCACTGTCAGCCATAGCTGCTGAATTAATGAGGAAAATTAAAAGTCACTTTTCAGAGGTCAGGACAGACTCGCTTTTGTGATTTGATGTTAGGTGATTGATGACCCTTTTTTCCATCCTCCGTTTTAACATCTCTGAAAAACATCTGCAAGAGAACACCGTTTAAGATCAGTGACCAATGTCGGGAAGAAAGAGACCCTGTTCAGATTAGAGAGGCCGGGCCTTAGACACTGAGTGTCAGATGATCTGCATTAGAATCCTTGCTGTGTGATTGGTCGTGTGATCTTCAGCATATCGCTGAATCTTTTAAAGCCTTCCTTCTTTTGTATTTTTAAGCCTATGAAGTCAGGTAATAGTCTTTATTTCAATGACCAAATAACATGACCAATGTGAAAGTTTGCAATCTTAAAGCACATTGCTTATCTGTTGTATATGACAATTTTTTTTTCCTGCCTAAAGTTTGCTCAGAAAACATTCTTGATAAATGCTCCTTAAAAGAACTCAGTCAGTGCTATATTGGAGCTGCATTGGGCAGTAGAGATATTTTATAGGAGATGTGATACGTTTAAACAAAAGACAAAATTTTCCTTTGAACAAAAAGATTCTTTATAGGCTAAAATGGTTAACTAGAATTCTGAATAGATGTATATCTATTTAAGTAGTATGACTGTATTTGTTGTCTTTTGTCCAATAACAAATTACCCCATGAATTAACAGCTTGAAAAATCATTGGACAGTATGGTTTCTCTGGGTCAGGAATACTGCTTGGTTGATTCTGGCCCGGCGTCTCTCATGAGTTCAATATGTCAGTTAACATGTCACCTTGGGTCATAATCACGTGGAGACTTGAGTATGGATGTTGGTTAGAAGCTGCAATTCCTTGCTGGCCCTTGTCTAGAAGTCTCTGCCTCTCCACAGGTTGCTTCGATGTCTATGCAAAATGCCAGCCGACTTACTCTTAAGTATTCTAAGAGGAAGAGGAAGCCACAGTACATTTTATGACCTCTTTTTTTAAATCACAGGCTGCTACTTTTAATCAGGTTGCCAGAATACCTGGTTAAATTTGAATTTCAGATGAGCAGCCAGTAATTTTTTTGGTATAAGTATCTCCCACACAATATTTGGCTATAAATATTCATTATTATCTGCAATTCAAAGTTAACTGTGTGTCCTTTATTTTTGTTTGCTGAATCTGGCACCCTGACTTCTTCTTTCCTCTCTTTGTTAGAAACTGGTCACTAAGTCCAGCCTACACTCCAGAGGAGGAGGATGGAATTGCACCTCTGGACGGGGAACTACCGAATAGCTGTGGCATGTTTTCGGTCCACCCAGTGAAAGTGGCAGAGTGAACAGTGTGACCTTTGAAGTCTGACAGACGTTTGGTTTAAATCATAACTCTTCTTCCCATTGGCTGTGTCACCTTAGGCAAGTCTCCTCTCCTCTCAGACCTCCTTTCCTTAAATTTAAACTGGCAAGAGCCATACCTACCTGCTAAGGGGTCACAGAAAAGCCATTCCCAGCCTTCTTCCCTCTTGCTAAATCCAGTGTCAGAGGCTGCGATCTTTCATATTCATCTCATCTTTCTTTGTGTTCAGCGGTGGCCATGCGTCCTCGTTCTGCTCCGCGGAGTGAGGTCTCCTGAAGGACAGCTTTCATCTGCCTTATGAAAAGGGACAGGCCTCAGCACCAGCATCTCATTGTCAGAGCTGAGGTCACATCCCAGTGCCCTGGCAGGAAGGAAGCGTAAGAAAAAGACAAGGTAGCATTTCCAGTCTCAAACAGGCGAGGCGGTCTTTAACCTGTGCGACACCCAAACCCAGCAACATCCCAACCTTTGAAAGAGGTTCTGTGCTGAGTCATCACAATGAGTAACACGTGCTGATTACAGTCTTCCAGAAAAGAAATGGCACATACTATCCGCTAAACAGATGGTACCTAGCTCTATGGGGCTGATAGGCAAATTTTAAAACAGTTATTGTTTACTTTCATTCAAAAATAAAGAGGAATAAATAGTATTCCCTTCCCAATCAGGGTGCTGCAGTATTGTGGACTCCCAACTTACAACTTTTCTTCCTTGAAGAAAATTAGAAGCAGAACAAACACATAGCCAACCACACACACACACACACACACACACACACACACACACACACACACAAAGCGTACTCTACTGTGGTTGACATTTTCCAAATGACTACAACCCTCGAAGGTTAGTGCTCTAATCAAACACTTTTTCCTGACCCCCAAATTCCATTTACAGTCTAGCAGCTCCCCATCAGGGAAAAATACAGGGTGCTCTAAGTCTGGAAGCATGGGTGAATGAGCATGATGCCAATAAGGACCACCTCAATTCATACATATATAATTTGTGTATTCAGTTTTTACAGACATCCTGTAGTTAAATGTCAATGCAAAGAAAAAGGGACAGGGAGAGAAGGAGGGAGGAACTGCACTACTCACAGTAGCCAAAATCTGGAATCAACCTAAATGTCCAGAAATAGATGAATACACAAAGGACGTGGCGTGTATGTGCACAATGGAATCGCATGTGGCCATTTTAAAGGATGAAATCCTAACGTTTTCCACAACCTGGAGAGACCTGGAGGATATTATGTAAAGACAACACTATCTAACCCCAAGCCCATGCAGGATCTACCATAGACAGGTGGAAGAAGAGGGTAGGGGCTACCAGAGACGGGGAGGGGAGCAGAGGAGAGAGGAGGACGAGGTTGGGGAACACGTGCAAAGTTACAAGGAGACAGAGGGGACAAGCAGCAGTGTTCTCTGTCGTTAACAGTCATATTCTTTGTGTCTTCCGAAACAGCCAGCAGAGAGGTTTCTGGGAGCTCTCGCTGCCAAAAAGAAATAAATGTTTGAGGTGATAGGCTGATGACCCTGAGCTGATCATGACATAATGTATACAGGTATCAAGTCATCACGGCCCCATTAACATGTGCAATTATTATGTGTCAACTACAAAAGCAGGAAGGACAGCCAATGTGTGGAGAGAATGCCTGAAGGAAAAAGAGATCTCTTCGAATAGCACCCTGGGGCGACGTGCATTCCTGCCACATTAACCAGTATGAATAGTTAGTAAGGGCTGGGGTGGTAGCCCAGTGGTAGAGCGCTTGCCTAGCATGTGTGAGGCCCTGTGTTCGAGTCTCAGCATCACGTGTAAATAAATGAATAAAATAAAGGTCTATCAACATCTAAAAAAATCTTTTAAAAATAGTATTGGTCACAGAAATATAGTTAAGGTGAGGGTGGTGTCGCACAGTCCTTCAGAGTCAGGGTAGCCTCTGTAGTTCCCGTTTTGTCTGACTTTGGGCAAGTTTCTTATCTCAGAGGGCCTTGATTTCCTTATCTGTAAAATGGGGCTAAGAGTACCTATCTAAAATAATATTCTTTTCTTAGAAAATTAAATTTTAAATATATTGAGAGATCAAAAACTGCCTGTTATAATCATTCAGGGATCACTGAAATACTGAAATGGTTAAGAGGTGCGATCAGTAGAAGAAATGTCTGATAAAGAAGAATCTTTGGCTTCTACATGTTGGAGTTTTCTATGCTATTCAAGTGAGTGGTCTGGACTGGTTTGTCTGCTGGGAGGCACTAGCAGATCAGAGTTTACTCCACAGCCTATAGATCATAAGCCTTTAGAAGTCTAGGGATGAAGCAAACCATATTAGAAAACCTGGGTTTACGTCTATCTCAATCAGCGGGTACCATAATGACAACACATGACAAGCTACCCCAAAGTCAGTACTCATAAGAATATGCATTTCTTCATTTTTTTATTTTTAAAGACTGCATTTTGATTCATTATACACAAATGGGGTACAACTTTTCATTTCTATGGTTGTGCACGATGTAGATGCATACCATTCGTGTAATCATACATGTACGTAGGGTAATGATGTCTGTCTCAGTCCACCATCTTTCCTTCCCCCAACCCCTCTCCTCCCTCTCATTTCCCTCTACGTAGTCTGAAGTTCCTTCATTCTTCTCTCACCCCCAACCCTACCCCTATTATATATCAGCATCCACTTATTAGAGAAAACATTTGACCTTTGGTTTTTTGGGATTGGCTTATTTTACTTAGCATGATATTCTACAATTCCATCCATTTATCTGCAAATGCCATAATATTATTCTTCTTTATGGCTGAATAATATTCCATTTTGTGTGTGTGTGTATGTGTGTTTATATATATATATATCTCACAGTTTCTTTATCCATTTGTCTGTTGAAGGGCATCCACGATGGTTCCACAATCTAGCCATTGTGAATTGAGCTGCTATAAACATTGATGTGGCTGCATCACTGTAGTATGCTGACTTTAAGTCCTCTGGGTATAAACAGAGGAGTGGGATAACTGTGTCAAATGGTGAGTCCATTCCAAGTTTTTTGAGGATTCATAGTCTATGCTGTTTTCCAGAGTGGCTTCACCAATTTGCAACTCTACCAGCAATGTAAAAGTGTGCCTTTCCCCCCACATCCACGCCAACATATATTATTATTTGTGTTCCTGATAATAACCATTCTAATTGGAGTAAGATGAAATCTTAGAGTTGTTTTAATTTGCATTTCTCTAATTACTAGAGATATTGAACACTTTCTCTTATATTTATTAATCTTCTGACTCATACATGTCTGGGTTGGCTGGGTGCATGTCTATGCCACAAGGTTTCCATTTTCCTTGGATCCACTACTAGTTACCAAAGTGTGTTCTTCTCATCTCAGAAGATGGAGTGTGAGAGGACATGTCTGCTAATATCCTATTGGCCAGAAAAGTCACACAGTTGATTCCAAGTCAAAGGGCAGGGACATACCTTCACCCCGCACGAGGCCTCAGTGTGGGTAGGATGCACCTGCAGAGCAGTGAACAGCTGAGGTCAATGCCTGACTCTGCCAGAGAGCTATACCTGTTGGAGGCTTCAGCTGCATGTCCTCGGGAAAGTCTCTGTGCTCCTGTGTGGCCCTAGTGCTTTACTTGTGAAGCAAGGAGTGTGAATTAGATCAGAGGTTCACAGCCTTGCATATTTATTAGAATCACTTGAGAGAAGAAAAATTAGTGTTTTTCCAAACCACTAATTGCCTGGTGCACAATTCAAGGACAATTAACTCAGAATCCCTAGGAGTAAGACTAACATGTTGGTACGTTTTTACAGCTTTCTAGATGGTTCTAAGGCATAGTTGGACTGGGAACCACTGTGTTAGCTGTTTTCTAATGTTTCTAACAGTCTAAAAGTAGTGTAGGTTCTAATAGGTTCACTGGTGGGCTTGAAGGTGGACATGGTGACTGGGAGGGTACAAAGGCCTGTGTTCTTCAGTAACTGCGGAGTCCCCCACCCACCCCTAGAGCAGCAGCTGCATTATTTTCTGTCTCTTCCTTTGTTCCAGGACATTTCTTCTTCTTCTTTTTTTAATACATCTTTTTTTTAGTTGTAGATGGACCCAATACCTTTAATTCATTCATTCATTCATTCATTCATTCATTTTTAAGGTGGTGCTGAGCGTCGAACCCAGTGCCCCACATGCTAGGCAAGCGCTCCCCTGAGCCACCACCCCAGGCCCCCAGAACATTCCTTCTTTCCTGCCTCTCTTGTCTCCCACCCATTGCAGTCGACTGGGAAAATTTCCTGAAATAAAAGAGAGCTCTTCCTCCTCTTCTGTGTCATTTCTTCTCCAGATCTTGTCTAAGTTGTACTTCAAACGTGACTTTCTCCTTTGCCACTTAGAGTTGGCATCGCCCACCTTGCCGTCAAGGCTGGCAGCGATGATTAGCGTGCCCCCACATCCTGCTCCTCCCCACCCACCCCAGCATCAGCGTGTGAAAGGGGATTCACGTTCCGTGAGAACAACTCTGAGACCCCGTGAAAGGGGCTCTGGAATTATCCTCTCCTCAGGGATACTCACTATGGGTGGGAGAAGGGACTATGACCAATAGGTTATCCGCAAGGACTCCCTATATATTACAGAGATTTGTCACGATTCATTACAGCTTTATTTGATGATTCTTTAGGAACTCCTTCTGGCAAGTTCCTTGGCCCATTTGTCCCATGGTTGCAGATATCATACTTGCCCAGTCTATTCATAAGATGACTTGCAGAGCAAAAAGATACTTCTTTGTCCCAGTATCCTATTTCTAGGGCAATCTGTATTTTTATTCTTAATGAAAATAAAGGTTATATAAGCTCACTGTTACAATTTCCAACCCATTTCAATGCACCTGTGTTGATTTTGCTAAAATATATGCAGAATTGAAAACCTGGAACTTAATGGGTTTTACTGTTTCTTCCTCAGTAACAAGAATTATCATTCTGCATGTATGGAGAGAAAAAATCCACGGATAGTTCTGAGGCACATCAAAATTTGTCTGATGAGAATTTTCTTCCCCCTCCCTCCCTTATCTTTCACCATTGCATATTATGCATTTAAAACCCTTATATTTCACTGGTCCTGAGGCACATTTTCCTTCCTCAGAATTTTGCCTTTCTGCAATAAGAATGTGCCTCAAGGTTGATAGTATAATGGACAGAATGTTTCTCTTTCTTAGAAAGACACACCGTAACAGGGTACCTCCTGAGGGATGACTTCCTAGAGTCAGTGAAGTAGGACATCAGCTGGGCCCGTGCTGTATGTTGTACACACTTTCTCATTTGACCCTCACAGTGATCCATAGGCAAATCAATACTTTTGTTCTTAACCAACATCTATCGAGTTAACATAGTTAATGATAATATTAAAATGTATTGAGCACACATTAGGTAAGTCCTTTATATGCTTTCCGAACAGCACTTAGGATGAACCTGGGAGGTAGATATTGATATTATTTGTATTTCATAGGCGAGAAAAGGAGGCACTCAGGGGTGGAAAAACTCGTCAAATTATAGTGTTGGTAAGAGACAAGGTGAGACTCAGACCCAGGTTGTTCTGCCTCCAAAGCCCATGGCTGTTAACCACCAATCTGCATTGCTTCAATGTTTATTATTATTGTAATTAACATTGGTGAAGTACTTTACCATTTACAATAGACTTTCACAAACATTTAATTTAATCCCAGCCTATTGACCTAGCAATGCAGTTTCTTTTATACATTTTGCATTTAAAGTTGTAAAACACTTTTAAAATACAGCCTTAAAAGCCTACTTAGAAAGGTGTTAGCAAAGCAAAGAAACACCAAGGAAAACTAAAAAGCTGGAACTATTTCACTTCATTAGGACTGAGTGGAGACAAGCTGGACCAGAGTTCATGCTAATTAGTATCCAAAGGACAATTGTCCACTTGATTTTGGAAAAGCAAGCTGTTGCAACATAGGAGGCTTTGCTTTGAGATTAAACTTTGCATTTCCAGCTAATTAAGGAAGATACTATTCATACCAACTGGATTTTTAAAATAATGGATAAAAATAGTTTGTAAAAGGGATCATTGGAATTGGTAGGTATGATAAATGAACTCTGGTCAATGACTCTTCCATATAGCTTCACTTTACAGAGAATAACCTGAAAATTCAAGATATTAATGTATCTGGGTTAAGTCTATTGTCTTCTTGTTCTAGTGATTTATGGTCACCAAAAAAATTCCAGCAAAGAGGCCTGTTTATGAATTAACAGGGGATTTATAGTTAGATTGACATTGCTTCCAAAGGATTCTATCTAGACATATCATAAATAATCGAGACACATCATAAAGCCACAGGATCTTAGGATTCTAGAGCTGGAAGGAGCCCCAGGAGTTTGTTTCCCAATTATGGAGATAGAAACCTGAGCTCTCTTAGATGGCCATATTTTACTTCATTTCTTCTTTGCAGGGTGCCATCTTTAATATCACCTTTCTCTTGGAAATCTCCATTAGAACCAGACCTGGGATTGTTGGTTTGGGAAATACCTATTACTGGGGCCACTCCCTTCTAATCCCCTCTGACCCTGGTGGGAAAATGTGATGTCCAGTTTTGACAAAGGGCCAGAAATCTTACCATTCTGGAAACTGGGCATCCTTCTTCAAAGTATTCCATGTTTTGTTCAAGAGATGAACTATGTGTGGTCCTGAAAAATTGCCTTTTGGTCAGTGATTTTCAGAATGAATACAGCACCTACCAACTAATTAAAGGGTTAGTAACCAAGGTGATTAAAATAAATTTTCCTTTTATCTAACCCTAAACTCTTCCTAGTTCCTGTCCTCACTCTCTGTGGGACAAAACCAGATCCTGATAAAAAGCCTTTATAACCCAAGAGACAGGCAATGACTCCTTATCTCAATATTTTGTTAGAGTTCATTGTAAAATATTTTTCATTTTGAAAATAACCCAATATTATTTACCATGGAATTGTAATAAATTTAGGTTTGGAATGTACCCCAGAGACCATCTGTTCCAGTTCCTTCATTTTGCAAATGAGGGATTTTGTGATGTAGTAATTAAATGCTTTGCCCAACGACATATAGCCTGTTAGTGGTAGATGTAAGACTACGCTCTGGCATCTTAGTCTGTTTATGCTGCTATACAAAAATATCTCATACTGGATAATTAATAAAGAACAGAAATCAATTTCTCACTATTCTGGAGGTTGGGGAAGTCCAAGATCAAAGTGCTCAGATCTGGTGAGGGCTGCTTTGCCTGAGATGGAGTCTTGAACACTGTTTCCTCACAGGGCAAAAGGCAGAGGTGCAGAAAGGTACCAAACTCTCTCCATCATGCCCTCTTATCATGCATTAATCTGCACAAGGACAAAAAACCTTTTAGACCCAAACATCTTCCTGAAGTTCCTATTTCCCACTTTTACATTGGGGATTATGCTTCCAGCACATGAAATTGGGGGGGGGGGGGGGACACATTCATAGCACCTAGCCTCCTGACTCTTAGCTGAGCTTTCTCCCCCACCATAAATCTTCTACTGAATATCAGAAACTTTTTGCATATAAGAACAATTTTCATGGCACTCTTTTTGCTTGCAAAAAGAAACTAGCAAAAGATCCTGACAAAGTTGCAAAAGGAAATGTCTTTAAGACAAAGCTTCAAAAATGACCTTTGAGGGCATTTTCCTTACTTTTGATTAGTGAGTGCGATAACCTTTAGTGGAGGAAAAGGGCACCCAAAGAGCAAAGCATTAATAGAGGAATGACCTTGGCAATTACTATTACAATTACAAGTCCACCTTTGAAAATGATGGAGAATTCAGTGATGGGAAGAGTGAGCATCACAGGGTAAGAGGGGAAGAAAACGTCAATGTCACCCACCTGGGACATTCCACTGAAGCTCTGGTTGAAACATCAGTGGAACCATCAAAGTGGGGCTTTCCCCCTCCTGGAGAGAATCGTATTTTCCATGGAAGTAGGTGTCATTAAACCTGATGAATCACTTGATAGCTTTTAATTAATATGAACCATAGCCTCATCTCTAAAATGGGACCGTTACCACCTACCCAGCTTACCTCATATGGTAAACAAAAGCTTAATAAATATGAAGTCTGAGAACACCATTTTGGTTTTGAAGTGAAAGATTTGCACCCTCTTGGAGCCTCCTCTTCACGAGAGGAGCTTTTAGTTGTACTTAGACTAATTCAGTGATGACTCCTGCCTCCCAGGTCTCTGTTGGATATGGAAGAAGAGGAAGAGTGTCTTAGCTGAGAAGAGAAAAGCTTCAGGTTACCTTGATTTAGCCTGAACCTAGGACAACTGGGTGAGAGAAATGACCAGGTGTACTCAAGAGGATCACGCTTCTCAAAACACAGGCTTTGCTCTGCCAACGTGAGCATGCCCAGCACAGGCAGAGCTCCTCTGAGCCTGGCAGAAGGCAACTGGACTCCTCAAACCTTTGCCTGGAGCAGGTGAAATTTGCTTTATCCTCCTTATTCTCCTAGAAATGCAAAGAGGAAAAAAAAAAAAAAAAAAAAACAAACCTTTTCTCTGATGCTCTTTTCCAAATTCTCAAGTCCCTCTTCTTCTATTTTTTTTCTTATTGAAAATTTTGGTTTGTGGTGACCCTGTGTGTTAGCTTGAAGGAAACTCTCTGCGTCCCCTCCCGATCACTTGAGACCATGAGAGTTTCCTTGTTGTCCCTCTTCTCTGTGCCTTTATCCAGAGTTCACCCATTAGGGATATCTCAAGGTAGAAGCTACCACCTGCTGAGATGATCCTCCAAAGATCTCTGAGAATCTAGGTAGTATTCAGAGTTTCAATATGTAGTCAGGTGTGAAACCCCTCACTCTCCAGTGCCAAGTTATCCCACAGATTTGTGAAGACGTGAAGGTTTGACTCTCAGTTTGGGCATTGGCTCTGCCGAAGGGCCAAGAGAGCAGCCCTGCTCGGTCCTGAGCCAGGCCTCTTCTCTCTCTAAAGTAGACACCAACATCTCTGACATCCTAACCAGGTCTCCTAACCAGCTCCCACCTCCAATTTTAACTGGAATTCTATCTGAACAGATGATTTTTTAAAAAAATATATAAACTAAAAATATTTATACCTGCATAGCACCTTTTCAGATATAAAAGCACTTTCTTGTTCATTAACAGAAAGTTAAGTGAAGATTTTGAGGAATATGCTTTCCCCAAATCTGAAGTATTTTACATGAGTCAGGTATTAAGGCCTCATCCTAGTTCTGCCTCTTGACTGAAAATGTCCGTGTTCCAATTTTTCCCTCTGGTGAGAGAGCCAGAGATGCTATAAGTATAATGAAGTCACCACTGGAGTCATATAATTCTCTGGGGAAAAAAATGCCCTGCGAGCTCAGAGTAACATTAGTTATTCTGTGGGCTTTCTGTGTTGCTGTGCATGCATTTATGCATGTTCCCCCTTTCCCTTCATCAAATTAAAATTGTATCCGTTTATTTTTCTATTGAAACCCTTTGGCCCCATCAAGACCCATGATTTTGTGTGAAGACTTTGAGACACTGAGAATGAGCTAAGCTACTTGGTACACATTGGGGTTCCAATTCAGCCTAAGAACTTTTGAAATTGCCTTAAGCTGTAATCAGAGCAAAGGAGCAAGTGTCAGAGTATTTCTGTCTGTAATGGAAATAACCAGACAAATGCAAAAAAAATCTTTCTCTACTCCCTTCTAACCAATTCTGTTTTAGATTCCAAAGCAACTGTCAACTTAATACCAGACCCTTTTGAAGCAGGAGTTTTGACTTGGCAATGAATTAATAGGCTGTAGGCTATTAAATGACTACTCTCTTGATAATAACTCCCTCCTCCCCTTTGTTTGGAAATCACATAGTTAAAAATTCCTGATGATTTTGCCTCCCTAACCTCTCTCCTTCATCCTACTAGGAAAAACAGTACTTCTGGAAGGTAGTTTAATTCAGTTTTCCTGGAAGCAAATCCTGAGAAAAGGAATTGAAAGCAAGCAGTTTGTTCGGGAATTGGTCCCAGGAAACACTGACCTAGATGTGGGAAGTGCGAATAGGAAGGAGCCCATAAAGGGTATGTGATCAAGGAAATTACCACTGGTGGTCACTGGACCTTATTCCTGCTGGAGAACACCAGTGTGGAGCCCACGTCTCCACTGCAGAGTGAGAGAACCAGGGCATTTATGTAGAACAGCTCCAACAACTGCTGATCAGCAGTTTTCCCCATTAGGAATATCTGAACTTTACATTTTCTTACATGCAAGGTAGAAATCCGAATCTTGTTTCACAAGATGGTAGTAACAGTCCCATGCACTAAGTCGGTTAAGGAGCTTTGTAAGTTAGAGAGTTATGATATAAATGTTGTTTATTATTAATACATATAACAATGCTCCACTCCAACAAGAGCTGGAAGTCTCATGAGATTGACACAAACATAAATAAATGACTTTCAAGGCAATGCGAGATTATTGTCATTAGAGAAAAGGAAGCTTCTCTTCCATCAATGGACTCAGAGACCTCATGATCCAATCACCTCCAAAGGCCCCACTGCTTCACTGGGGACCAAGCCTTCAATGCATCAGCTTCTGGGGGTATTTCAGACCCAAAACCATGACGATCAGTTCTCTCAACTACAAAACGAGAATGCCAAGATTGTTTATGGAGTTGCTAAAAACATTGAATTAAATCATACAGGTAAAGTGTTTAATATTTATTAAGGGGGTGGTGTTATCATCAGTATTACATTTTTTTCTATTTCTCCTACTTGGCACTTAGACAGGAGAGAGATCACAACCAATTTTAATTGTGACAGGCTCCAGGTAGAGTCTGAGGACATGAAATGGTGGATGTAGATGTCCTCATGTTACATGAAGCATGGATGGGTGCGTTCTTTGTCTCATGAATTTGGGGAATGAAATCCATGGACACAAGAGTGAGAGCAAAGTAACAGGATTAATAGAAATCCTAACGAGATCAAGGTCCTAAGAGGGTTGCCAATGGGTGTCTGCTGTCTAGGAGTTTGTAAAGGCATATCTGCTGGCCTACCCAGGTGACTGGTGGGTGAGAAATGCCAGCATGGACCAGTCATGATCTTCAAGCTCCCAGCTTAATAAGCCAATCAGAAATGCGTAAGTTCAATCCCTTATTTACATAATTAAGAGAACGGGTCCAACCTGCTGGTTTGGCATGTCTGTTGGGGAGAGGAAGCACTTCAGGTAGGAGTCGACTTTGTGGTCGGTGGTTGCTGGGGTGGGGTAAGGGTAACTAAGGAAGGGCTGCTGTGTTTGCAGCTATAGGACTGGTAACCAGTGTTCTCAGAAGTCACCTAGGTTAGAGCGGGCGGGAGTAGCAAGTAACGGAATGTTCTCCCCACCCATGTCCCCCTCCAGGAGGGCATGCTGCTCTCCTCTCCTCCCTCCCTTGTCCTAGGCCTTTATCCCGTCTGCCTACGGGAGACCCACCATCCTGCCTCACTTAGTAAACCCAGCTATCATCAGTTCAAGGAATGATGAGGTTTACAGTTACATGACGTGGACATGACGGTCCAGAGTTATGCCGGGCAGACGTGAGGCAGGAAAGGCTAAGTGTCAGAAGGGGCACGTGGCACAGACGGGTGTTTCAGGAAGATTTAGCAAACAGTGAGCAGAGCGGCTGGGTAAGAACTGAGGTCTGTTGGGAGGAGGAGGAACTCAGTGGTGGATGCCGCAAAGACCTTGAGGGCTAGTGTAATGACGGGGGTCATCCTTCTGCGGGTTATTGGTCCTGAGCTTCACCCACCTACATACAGCCTCTTAATCCTGAATCCAGGGCTGCCCCTGTCTTGCTTGGCTTTATTTCCTTCTCCTTTGTCTATGCTTCATGCTCCCCTTTCCCATCTCTTCAATAGCAAGTTCATCTATCCTTTTCATGTGCACTGTGTGTGCCAAGTTACACACACACACACATGTATACGTACACACATTAGTACATAGATATACATTACATATGTTGAAATGTTCTGTATGGCTTTTTAAATTTTTTATGAAAAGGTTTTAACTTTTGGTTTTATTTTTAAAAATTATTTTTTTATTTTTACAGACTGCATTTTGATTCATTGTACATTAGTGCTTTATCGCTATGCATAGTGCTTGCAAACTATACACACACACACACACACACACAGAGTACATTGATATGCATGACGTATGTTGAAGTGTTGTGTATGGCTTTTTAAAGTTTTTTATGGGAAGGTTTTTAATTTTAATTAGTGCTTTATTGCTATACGTAGGTAGCCCTTGGGTTCATCCTGACAAATGCATACAGGTATGATCCCGTTTCCCCTCCCCCTGTCCTCTCCCACTCTCCTTCCTCTACTCTGCTAGACTTCCTTTCATTCATTCATTCATTCATTTATATTTGGTTGTTTCTTATTAGTCTTATGCTGAACTCTTCACCTGCAGTTCCTTGTGCCTTTATTGAATCTATCCCAGCTAGTCCTGTGATTTCAATCTGGCCATAGTGATCCCTTCTGCCTTTGCACCTTCAACATTTTCAGTCTCCACCCACCCCAAAAGGTGAGGTCTTTGAATGCAAGGGATGTATTTTCTATTTCAATTTTTCACACAATCCTAGACACATAGAGGGTACTCAGCAAACCCTTGATTGATAAGCCAGGTAGCCATATTTCCCGGGGACCTTAGGAATTGCTTAGTTCAGTGTGTCTTTCTCAGATCTGCTTAGTCATAGTGAGTGGACCCTTCTCAAGAGGGTTTCATAATGTTAACATTGCAGGGCATTGTGAAATGTGATCTGAGAGGTCCTAGGTAGCAATTTGGGAATAAAGTCTAATTTTTTTCTATGTTATTTTGGGTCTAATTGACTTGAGTACTATTAAATTTCACCTTGATTCATTCTAGTTCTGAGCAAAAAGTCAAGAGACTTCTTGGCTGAAAAGTTTCAGTTTTGCCATTAATTAGTTTTGTGAATTTGGACAAGTCCTTTCCTGTCTGTAATAATAATCGCTGCCATTTATTTGACTAAGTACTAGGTACTTTGCTAATGTTTGTGTTCATTTTTCTCATTTAATCCTCACAACACCTCTGCAAGGTGAGTCTGGGACTAGTTCTATTTTCAGAGAAGCAAAATGAGTCTCTTGTCATTAAAGTAATGTGCTCAGGTCACAGAGCTAGCATGTGACAGAAACAGAACTCAAAACAAAGGCTGTCCAGTTCCCAAACCTATCAGCTTAGCCATTAGGCTTTACTGCCTGTTTCTTCAAGTCTCGGCATTTTCAGCTTTAAATAAAGAGTTGGATCTTGGATGTCTAGGAAACTGTACTGTAAGATCTCATGATATTTCAGACATGAAATTGATATCTAGCCAATATTGCTTCAATTTCCTTGAGGAACATCTCTCTCCTTCCTTCTTACTTCACAGGGGAGAAAGAAAGGATGCTTCTCCCACCATCCCCAGACCAACTTATGATCATCTTGAATCCCTGGGTTGGAGTGCTTGCTTCAGTCTTGGTCATGTGATTCCGTGCAGTCCAACAATAATACTCAGGGTTCTTGTTCTGACTTTTGGGGGGAAACAAGCCTTCACTTGCACTGAAACAACCTGTGAAGCTGTGGATCCTGAGCTCACAGCAGTCAGCCACGTTGCTGCTTGTGGAACTTGGGAGTAAACCAACAGAAGGCAGAGCAGAGCAGAGCTGCAAGAGGGAAGGACAGTGTCCTGGTGACCTAGTGTGTTCTCCTGAATCCAGCCTTACCTGAAGCCCGGCCAAAGGCTGGACTTTGCAGGCTATTGAGCCACTTTTTTTTCTTTTGGGGGGTTCAGTTTTCTGTTACTGGCTACTGAAATATGAAAGGAGGTAATCATTCCTTTCTCTTTTTTTTTTTTTTTTTTTTTTTGTCACAAACCTACCAAATTTTTACTGAACAAGCAATTTCTTCAGGATCAGGCCCAACCAGAGTGCATCAGGCCTTGAATCATCTCTAATTATTGTAGGAAATATATTATTACAGTGGATGGAAAGGTACCTAATTTATCATGTGATAAAATATCTGTTAAGTGGTACCATGAAATTTTATGACTCCCTTCTGCCAGAAGCCTTCCTGATTATTTGCTTGTCTCCAGAAGATGTTAATTGCTAATTGTCAATGTGCATTTCAGGAAAGTGAGCTGCTGCTTGTGATGCCCGTTAGCCTTAAGTGGCAACTCATTTCTGTCCCCTTCATTTCTTTGTAATTACAGTTGAACTTTGAAACCAAAAAAAAATCATTTAGGTTGAGGCAGTATGACTTGGTTGAATGAATTATCTGTCTCCTTCTACAAAAGTCATTACATTTCATCGAATCATAGAATTTTAGAGTTGAAAGAGCTCTTTACAGACCAGTTTTTCAGACCCTCCTAATTAAGTAGATGAGGGGGATGGCAGCCAGTCATTGGCACAGAGTCACATGGTAGTTAGAGGCTGTCAGCTATTAGAATCAAGGACTCCTGACACCACGCCAGGGTGATTTTCACTACACCACACTGTCTCCTGACCCTGTCCTGATGTATTCCGTGAATGTAGACTAGGAAAATGTGAGAGCCAGGGCGAAAACAACTTTTATAGCTACCCTGCTCCCATTCTTTTTCCTACCACCTCTGTTCTCTTTCGAGATCAGCTAAAGGAGCACACCTGCCTGATAGGTGGGCAATCCTATCAGGAAACCTCTCCAGACATTATTATAAAGAGCAGTAGCCGGGTGCACTGGCACATGCCTCTAATCTCACCTTCTCAGGAGGCTGAGGCAGGAGGATCCCCAGTTCAAAATCAGCCTCAGTGAGACACTGTCTCTAATAAAATGCAAAAAAAAAAAAAAAAAAAAGGAAAAAAGGAAATAAAACAAAACCAACCAACCAAACAAACAAACAAAAAAAAACAATAAAAACTTGTCATTTGTCCCCATAAGTTAAGGAATCTGTGATGAGTTTTGGTACCTTAAAAAGAGTTTTCTATGTGATCTAAGAAAACTTACTTTCTAATTACAGGCAAATCTTGAGTTTTCATTGTAAGAGATTTTAAAATGTTTTAGTTGACACATGGTAATTGTACATGTTTATGGAGTACAGGGCACTCTTTGGATTCAAGTGTTCAATGTGTAATGATCAGATCAGATGATTGGCCTATTGACCACCTCAAACATTTATCATTTCTCTGTGTTGTGAACGCTGAAAGTCCTCTCTACTAGCTTGTTTGAAATATTCAGTTCATTGTTGTCACCTACAGTCACCCTCCTGTGCAACTGAACAGTGGAGGTTACCCCTGCTCTCCACCTGTGTGGCTCTGCCCGTTAATTGCCCTCTCCCCATCCCTCACTTTTCTGCGCCTCTCACTACGGAAGATTTTGTCCACTCACTGATGGGCAATGCTGTTTGAATTTCAATTTATGCCATCACTATTCTTGAAAATAAGAAGATCCCAATTACTCATTATATTCTACAAGTTCATCTATTTCTGCATTTCACATTTGCTTTGTACACCAAGATTTCCACACTGGAAGGTTTATAAACAGTGATTGTAATCATGGTAGATCTAGCAAGTAGCAAAGCAGACACTGTGTTAGCCTATGTTAATTCATCATGAATGGTTTGTCCTCCCCTAAACAGTCAATTACTACACCACTGTCAGTAATTTGTCAGAATCAGAAATCAGAGCAGAATCAGGAGGAGGACCAGGAGGAGACTGCAAAGTTCAGACACTTCTTAAGATTTACAGGGGCACACTTGTAAAGATGGTTCTCACGGTAGGGACAGTAAATAACTGGAAGTGCCAAGAACCCATTCTGAACTGGTTCATGGAGGCTGTCAGTCAGCAGTCTCTCAGCATGAGAAGGAAAGGCTGCAGAAAGTACCCTTTGAAAAGGGCCATGTATAAGTGGTGGCCATTTCTCCTTATCTCCAAAAACTCTTGTCATTCATTAGCATAGCTTCAGAGCGAACGTGTAGGCCCCCTAAAGTCTCAAGCCTTTCAAAGGCTGCTTTATCAACGCAAAGTGAGGCCTCAATTCAGAATGAGAAATACAAATTTCCACTTTATAAAATAAACTTAAAATTTTGCACTTGGCAAAAATGAAATGATGCCACCAATACCTATTCAATTATTGATTGTCTTTGGTAACATTCAGGTCACAAGTAAAGAAAAGTCACTTTAGTAGAGGCCTCAGTAAGGTCCAGTGTCATTTTACCTGCAGTAACATGACTGGGAGGTGACTTTTAACATTTCTCATGAATGACTAAGGAGGTGATAATACTGATCCTGACAAAATGGATTTCTAAGCTGAGGCAGGCAGCAGTGGGTCCTGGTTCTATTATGTGGAAGATCTGCTGAGAGCTTGGGGGATATCTTTTTTTAAATGTTAAAACTCTATTTAAAAAAAAAAAAATCTGTTAAGCAGGAAGGAATTCGCCCCTACTCTGCTAATACTAGAGCATATTTTATGGACTCGAAATGTTAAAGGTGAATGGGCAAGTTTACTGCCAGTTCAGTCTCCTGTCTCTGCCGCTTTCTAGCTTCACACAGTAAAGAATGGAAGGGCTATTAAAAGGCACTGCCCCGTGGGGAGGGTTGGAAGAGAGCAGTAGACCCAGCCAGGGGTGGTCATTTCACCACGCTGGCCAGTGTCATGAAGGTGGCTCTGTTAGAAACACAAAAATGCCCTCCACAGCCTTTTCACAAAACTACTTCAACAAAGCAACCCCACAACAAAAATCACCCAAGACAGTGAGAGAGCAGAGGGCCACTCGTAGGCTCCCAATCACAGCTGGCAGGCATAATGCCAGCTTTCCCTGTGTGCCCTCACCTCCCTGGGGACTTTCATGACCCACAGTCCTGCAAGACTAAGTCATGCAGGAGATGGACACTTTCTGTGTGGTTATGCGGACCTACGTTTGGACACTTCTTGAAGACCCATAACTTGAGCACAAGTTAGAAGAACCTATTCATTCAACTAGTTAAATTCCTTCATTTTGAAGATTAAATAATTAATGAACTCCTCAATAAATATTTATTGAATGCCTATTGGATGGCAGACTTTATTACCTCATAATCCAGAAAGACTTTCTTCAATGAGCAATAATTGTGTCAAGCGCCCTGTTAAATTACTAAAATGTGCATAGTCCCTACTTATTGGGAGTTTATAGTCTAGTGAGGGGATAAGCAATAAAAAAGTGAATAAACAAATAGAAATGTTATTGTTCTAAGAAGCAGAACAGTAGATGTTTTTTCTTTTTCTTTTTTGCAGTGCTGGGGATTGAACCCAGGGCCTTGTGCTTGTGAGACAAGCACTCTACCCACTGAGCTATCTCCCCAGCCCTATGAACTGATTCATATGAACTCAAAAAATGATCTATAATAACTTTATAAAATAATATTTAAGAAAGAAATTAAAGGTTAATTTCAAAAATAAAAAATAGTACAACAACAGAAAAAATAATAGAAAAAACAGTTGAAGTTCAGTATCAGAGAATAATGGGAAGAAGAGGAAAGTAGAGGCCAAGAGTCAGATCATGACTGGTCAAGATCATTCAAGAAGGTAATGGTTGTCAGGAGACTGTGATTCGATAAGAAATTGTTGAACTCTTAATGTGTGCCAAATATTAGTCTAGGTATGGGTGATATTGCAGTGAAAACAAAACTGTAAGTCCTTGCTTTTATGGACCTTCCTTTAATTTTAACTTGGAGATAAAATATACAAATAAATGAAAAAATTAGAAAGTATCTTATGTATCTAATTAGCATGGAAATATTAAGAAAACAAAGCAGGGAACAGAGCTGTCATTTTAAATAGCTTGATTAGGGAAAGGTTCATTACAAAAATGACATTTGGGCAGATACCTGGAAGAAGTGAGGGACTGTCCATGGGGTGTCCCAAGGAAGAACACATTGGACATATTGTAATATTGTAGGCTCCAGCTATATGTGACTGTTTACACTTAAATTAAAAACTAAAGAGGATTTAGAATTTGATTCCTCAGTTGCTCTAGTAATATTTGTACTGCTCTATAGCTTCAGGTATCTATCTAGTGGCTACCATATTGGACAGCTCTGATCTAGAACATGTCTTGTATCATAGAAAATTCTAACAGGTAGACAGAGGGCCCAACCAGAGTGCAAAGACCTTCAGGTCAAAGAGGGTGTGGAGTGTTTGAACAAATGCAAGAAGACTGGTGTGGTAGAAAGAGAAGAATCAGGGGGGAGAGCTGGAGGGCACGAGGTCTCAGAGGGAGGTAGCAGGGATGGGAGCTCATATTTGGCTTTGAAGGCAAATAGAAGGATGTGGAATTTCACTCTGAGATGGGAAACAATTTGAGGGCTTTCAGACTCATAAGTCGTATGCTCCATCTTATATTTAAGAGAATCATTCTATCTACTCTGTTGAGAATAGAGTATAAGGGACAAAGGCAGGAGGAGGGAGAACAGTTAGGAGACTCTTAGAGTCAAATTGGTAAGAGATACTATTTGATCCAGGTGAGAATAAATCAGATCTTGGACATTTTTAAATGTGGAACTATCAAAATTCACCAATAATTCTAGTGAGAGATGGTGGTGACATAGATTGAGTTTTATCATTGATGGTGGTGAAATCGAGTTGGATTCTGAAGGTACAGCCAACAGGATTTGCCAGTAAAACATGGTAATGGTGTGAGAGGAAGAGGGGAATCCAGGATAACAGGCACCACAAATCTGAGACTTGATAAAATGCAGAGTGGAGTTGCTCTTAACTGACACAGGGAAGATTGGAGCTAGAGCATTTTGGGGAGAAAGATCAGGGTTCAGTTTTGAGCATGCTAATTTGAAAACCACCTATGAAACGTCAGGGTAGAGATGTAAAGTAGGCAGTTGTGTATCAAAGACTAGAATTTGAGAGAGGTCTGAACTGGAGATACAAACTTGGAATCGAGGATGTGCAGATGACAGTTCAAACTCAGAGATTGGGGTGAGTGTGGGTGGACAAGAGTTATGAGAACTGAGCTTTGGAGCACTCCACCATGAAGAGGTTGGGGAGATAAAGAGACCAGCAACGACAACTGAGAAGGATGGTCTGTGAAGCGAGAGGAAGATCAATAAGCAAAGATAGGACACTGTTTCCAGGGCAAGGGGTGATCAGCTGTGTCACGTGCTACACCATTCAAGTAAGATGGGAACTTGAAGTCAGCCAGGCAGTTTAGCAGTGGTGGGTGGGGATTGGCACCATTGTCAAGACCAATTTCAGGGAAGTAAATTCCAAAGACTGAAGGGGAGGACAGAGAGTTGAGAATTTTATAAAGGGGAGCTGAGAAATGAGGTTGTAGCCAGGGGAGAAGTAGGTCAAGATTGTGTCATTCTGTTGAGATGGAAGAAATTACAGCACAATTGAATACTTGACAGGGATAATTCAGTAGAGGGAGGATATTTAATTATGCAGGAAAGAGAGGAAACAATTGCTAGGAAAATATCCTAAAGTAGGCAAGGGATGGAATCTAGTGTACATTTGTGGGGAACGAATTGAGGTAGGAGCAATAATAGTTAGTCCAAGAAGCAAACAGAATGGAGGGAAGGCAGAGGATATGGAGGACACAAATCTAGTGGGTGGGTAGACAGGGTGGTGAGAATATGTGGAATTTCTCTTGTGATTGCTTCCAATTTCCCAGTGAAATAAGGAGCAAAGTCATTCAGTAGCTAAGAGTGAGGCCATGGGAGGAGTTGAGCCATTGGAGGAGAAAGCATGAAATAATTCTCTTGGGAGAGGGGCAAGGGAATGGACCGGGCTTTGTATGCATGACTGGCCCATTTGAGGGTAGTGGACACGAACATAGAGATAGAGCCATGTGGTAGTTTTACCCCAGCCACATTCAGCTATCCAAGTATACATGCAGAGTTGGTTGAGAGTTGGATGTACCTAGGGTAGGGTTTTATTGGAAAGTAGAAAATTGAGAAGGGACACAGGCATGGGGGCCGATGCCCATCAAGGAAGGCAATGATACCCCAGGAATGGAAGTCAGGTAAGCAGGAAGTAAGGTCGTGGGAGGTTTGAAGGGTAGGAAAGCAACATTAGGACTCATGGATCAGGTCCTGGACTGGGACTGAGGTAGGATAGAAAAAAAAAAAAAATAGGTAACAAGGAGACAAAAGGAAGGACAAGGAAACCATAACTTAAATCTGAAAACCTTGTGTTCCAGTTCCTCACACATTCACTCCCTAAGGCAGTTCTTTCTCCTAGGACTGAAATTTCACTAATTTCTAGGAGATCTACAAACCTTCACTCACAATCTTAAAGTCAGTGGAAATTTGCTCACTTGTGAAAATTGCCATAGACGCTGTTAATGATCCCACTACTGTATGTACTTTTAAAATAGACTGAGCAAAGGGAGGTGATAGAGTACTTTCCCAACACTACTGCCAGACCACCAGAAACTGTTGTGATCACCAGATTGATGTCATCCCTACATACTATTCTGTGTCCACCCATCACCAAGTTTCCTTTAAAAGAAGAGCCCAAGAACTCCGAAGGCATTTCCACCTCTTAAAATGGCCCATGTACTCCTTGCTTTCCCAAATAAGTCTCTGTGCCTCCATATCTGATGCATGCTAAAATTCCTTTCCATCACCTACATCAGGGACCCCCTTGTCCTGGGTCAAGGTCCCCCTCTCTGTGACCTCCTTGAACATCCTCCTGTGATGGTATGAAGAGTAACAGTAGTGAGCCTGAATAAGAGGAGTTGGTAGATTCACCTTTCCCCGTGTGATATTTGAAATTGAGAGTATGGAATGATCAGGTCCCTTATGATGGTGGGAGTGAGTGACCGAGGTTGTGTGGGGCACAGATCAATGGAAGAGAGGAAGGGGATTAAGGAGTTCAGATGTCAGGCAAGGGAAAGGATGCTCTACAGCCATCAGGAATTGTACTGGAGAAAGTCACAGTGAATCAAAACTCAAGACCTCCAAGAACAAAGGGGAATGATTCGTGTGTCTGTAGAAAACTGTAAGAAGGACAATCATTAGTGAATGGTGTAGCCAGATATTGGGCTGTTTTATGAAAGAAGGTAGGAGAATGTTCTTTAAGTAGAATGGAGCCTTAGTCTAGTTCAGAACTTTGTTCTCTCCCTAAATGCTTTTATCTTCACCTACTATAAATAGAAGGTTCTTCTGAGCAAAGAAATCGGGCCACGTTCTACTTTCCACCAGGCAGAGTCAGCATGGAACATGATTTTTGTCATTTGAGAACAAAATTGTGTTGGAAAATTTGCTTGAGACCTCCAGCAAACCGTTTAATCTTCTGCACCCGTTTCTGTATCTGTAAATTGAGATAATTATACTTCCCCTACTTCATTAAGGATTGTATGATCAAATGACAAGTGAGGACAACGTTGCAAGCTATATTTATATAAATGGAAGACCTTGATATCACTAACACTAACCTTTTATTCATTTCTAATGAGTTTTGCCCCAAACAGCTTACTAAACTGATGTTTGAGTGGTTTAGGTTCATAATGTTTTGCCCTTGTCTTTCTATGAGATTTTTATGTAGATCTTAGATGAAATCTCTGACGGCACCCTTGGAGCTAGTACCTCTTTTATTTTTTATTTTTTACTTTTTAGTTGTTAATGGACCTTTATTTTTATTTATTTATTTATTTACTTATTTATTTATTTATTTGTGGTGCTGAGACTTGAACTAGTAGCTAGTACTTCTAAAAAAGTCAGTTGCCCAATAACAGAGACCATATCTGCCTTATTCCCCATTTTTTTTTTAGTGTCCAACAGAATCTTTGACACATGGTAGATGCCAGGGAAGTGTCTGTTGATCTAATCAACCCATTAATCATTTGGCCAGCACTTGGAGGAAGGCTCCCTTCCAGGCTTATTTCTAACTCTTTCCACTTTGAAATCCATGCTCTGGTCACACCAGACTCTGCGTTTCCAAGAGCATAACAGATGCATTTACACCTCCACACTTTGACTACACTGCTCTAGCTACTGGGATTTTAGCCCTACTTTTCCAACTGGCAAAATTCTACTTTTGTTTGAAGGACCAATAATAAAATAATCTGCTGGGCTCAGTGGCACACTCCTGGGATCCCAGCAACTTGGGAGGAAGAGGCAAGAAGAGCATAAGTTTGAGTTCAGCCTTGGAAACCAAGCAAAATAAAAAGGGGTGGGAAGGGGCTGGGGATATAACTCAGTGATAGAGCACACCTGGATTCAATCCCCAGTACTGTAATAATTAATTAATCTCCTTTTGAAATCTTTATGTTGTCCTCATTAAAAATTGTTCACTGTTCCTTCTCCATGGCATTCTCTGGCATCACGTCATATTATAGTGAGGAATATAGGTGTTTTTATTGTTGCATTATTGGTTCTTAATGGAACAAGGTAAATCTTACCTATAATTGTATTCCTAATGGCTATTGAAATACCTCAAAAATAGAACATGCCTAAGAAATGTTGGTTAGGTATACAGTTTGCAAGCAAGCTCTGTGTTGATTATTTTTCATATATTATTTTTAAAAATTTTGAAGTAGTATCCCAAAAGGATAATTACTATTATTATCCCTATTTTGCAGATGGGGGGAAAGTCTTATTCTTGTCCAAGTTCTTAGTAAGTGGCAGATCCAGTATTTGACCCTAGATAGTCTGACTCCAGAGCTCAGACTCCTGAGAGCTTAGTTATTAAAATAAGGGTTTAAAATACAGCACTCTCAACTTGAGCATCTCTGGTTCACTTTTCAAGATGCCAACTTTGCGGATCATTTTGTGAAAAATAGGATTTGCTGCAAATGTGCCTTGCGGAAGTCTGCCATCTTCTCTTAAAACGTACAGTTATGGCTGCCTCTCAACTGTATTTCTGTAGGCAAAATAAAGTCACTTCTTTTAATCTCTTCCTGAAAACTTTATTTTTTTTATCTCCCAGAGTTACTGTGCTTCTAGAGAGAGGAGGGAAAAGAAGCAAAGCATGAAAGAGGAAGTGGAGGGACAGGGTAATTAGAAAGAGTAATGTACGGCCAGGTCTATTTCTGCATTCATGATTTGGTATGAGGCAGGTCATTATTTTGGAAACATCATAATACTGACTGATTCAGGCAAGAATATTCAATGAATACTAAAACCAGTGAGTGAAAGCTTGAGGAATAACAGGATATTTACGTATTCTCAAAGCATTTTCCCACATGGTAATTACAAAGGGTAAAAGAATAACTTCACAATAGAGAAACTGGTAAATAGCACCTGAAGTAAATGATGCAGGTGGCTCACGGGATGCATTTGTATCATGCGCCTTCTGATGTGACACTCCACGAGGAACTCAGCATCACTTCTGTGGTACTCCTGCTAAGAGGGCATCGCTTAAATCTAATCATGAAAAAAGACCTGACAAAACCAAATCGAGAGGCATTCTATAAGACAACTGGCCTGTCCTCTTCAAAAATGTCATGGTTGTACAATATGAAGACCCAAGGACCATTCCAGACTAAAGGAAACTAAAAAAGACATGACAACTCAATGAAACCTAATCTTGGATTTTTCTTTTGCTATAAACAGCCTTCCTGGGGAAATTGGAAAAATCTGATTAAGAGCTCAAGATTAGATTATAGTATTCTATCCTTATTAATGTCCTAGTTTTGTAAATTTTACTGTGTGAATTTTGTAAATTTTAATTGTCATGTAAGAGAATATTCTTAGTTTTAGGAAATACACACTGAGGAATTTAAGGATTAAAAAGATCGGTCCATATCTTATTCTTCAAGAGATCAGGGGAGAGAATGAGGGAAAAACAGTGAGGTGAGGAAGGAGATGTCTGGATCAAAAGCATCTGAGAATTCTTTATATCATTCTTGTAGTTTTTTGGTATGTCCTTAATTATGATGACTTTTAAATGTAAAAAAGTGTAAGGCATTGGAGTCACTGAGTTTGCCCTGCTTCCCCTCATTATGATATAAGTAAAATGACTTCATCTTTCCTAAGCCACTGTGTCTCTGTCTTCATACATCCACTGTGGAGTCCAAGGATGTGTGGACTTCACTGAATATAGTTTCTAAAACCTGTGACAGAGTACTGGATTTGTAACCAAGAAACTAAAATCTGAATCTCGCTCAATTGCTATGAGAACTTTGATAAGTCATTTCATTTTTCTTGATTTCAAATCATGCCCATCATGTTATAAGTTTGAACTAAACAATTCTTCCATCTTTCCAGAACATTCATTTATGGTTCTCTGCTATCTTTTGAGCATTTAAATAACAATCTATTCTTCTGAATATGATTCATGATGACTTTGTCTTATAACAAGGTTCCCTTAAAGCAGCTAGCATGAATTCACATCAGAGAAATTTCCACTGTTAAAGCTATTTGTTTGTGGTAATAAGGGAGGAAAACCCCAGCTAAAATATTCAACAAAAATTTTTAGTTCGCGATTCTGTTTACTGTTTCTCACCTAGGAGTTTTTATACGTAAACAAACTTTATATTAACGATTGCTGGGAACAATCATTTTAATTTCATAACAAATATGTTTTTCTTTCTTTCCTGAGTTAGGAATGAGCTGGTTTATTTCCAGAAGCTCTAGGCATGTGTTAGCTCCTGGCCCACACTGAGGGGCAGAATGAATGGCTGTGTGGAAAGGCTGGAGGGATCTGAGCCGGGCTACGGCACACCCCACACCTGCTCTGCTCCTTAATATCTGCTTGAAGGTGGTTCTCCAGTCAATGCCCAGCCTCTCCCTTAAACAGAGGTAATGAGGCTTGAACCCCTTGCCTCTCAGGAGTGTTGCAGTGATGAATAGGAATGCCATTTGCAAACTGCTGCAAGAGATATTTAAGTAACAAAGTGTCCTCATCAGAGTACAGTCAGCTATCCCTACAAAGCCAGCACCAAGGGACTGAGTCTCTTCATATTAGCATGATCTAGAATGTGCTATAGAAAGCTGTGCATGATGAAGGAATAGATTATTTCCCTCTCCAACACTCGTTATTGTTATCTTCGTTTTTATTTTCTTCGTAGCACTTACAAGCTGTGATGAACTAATTATTTAATGCATTTATGATCTAGTTGCCCTTTAGGAACATAAGTTCAAGGAGAGTAGGAACCAAGTTTGCTTTGTTCTCCTGGTGTCCCCTGACATGTAGTAAGGGGTCCAAGAAAGACTTATTTAGTGATGAATGAATGAATTATAAAATCCATAATATAATCTTGCTATTCCTTTATGACTTCAATTCGAGGAGACACTTATAATTGCTCATTAGCATTTGAATTTCCATAGCCAAATAGTAATTTCCCATAAATGTGGGTTTTAAAATGTCACTTGTGGACCACAAATAAAGAAGTTTGCATGTGATGCTTAGTAAGTGTTACCTCACATCAACATGAACTTCGTGAGGAACGTCAGTATATTATCTGGTAACAGTGAAATGGATAATGGAGGATGTGAATGCTTGTTAGGCTTGGAATGTAATTTATCTTTTTATTTTTCTTGTGAACACCCTCTCACATTTTGTTGGGTTCCATTGCTATAAAAAGGATATCAGTTTTATGTAAAACAAAATTGCTAGGTGCATTAGTCAGGGTTCTCTAGAGGAACAGAAGCAACAGGAAGTAGGATTATAAAAAGGGATTTTAGATTGGCTTCCATGACCAGAAGCTGGATAGTCCACAGTGGCTTCTGCAGCTGGAGAGCTGGAAGAACCAGCAGCTGCGCAGTCCAAGACGCAGATGCCCCAGTACAAGAGGGATCAACAGTGTCACTTTAGTCCAAGACGAAGGCTCTTGGAAAACCCCTGGAGAATCATTGGCAGAGTCTGCTTTGCAAGGGTGAAGAAAAAACCAGTCCAATATCCTTAGATGATCCAAGCAGCAATTAAGAACTCGTTCAAGAAGAGCTGAGCTTGCATCTGCTTCCTTGTTCTTTCAGCTTTTATTCCATCCTATTGGGGGGTGCTGCCCATGCTTAAGGAGGGTCTCCACTCCAGTTCGCTATCCCACATGCCAATCATTCCTAGACACGCCCTCATGGACACACCCAGAAGCCTCTTAATCTGTGGCATCTCTTAATCCAATTAAGTTGACAATTCAAATTAACCATTACACTAGGGGCTTATACTACTGAAGGCAGAAAGGGGTAAAGGTATACCATCATAATTAATCATTCACCACAGATAATCTTCATACTTCCTCTATAGGTAATTGATTTTCACATCCACAAAAGTTTAAAAGATGAGGCAATTTGTGTGTTAAATCTTCAAATAGCCTCTGTGAGGATTTGACTCACCTCTCCCTTCAGCTTTCTTTGTCATCAGCTGTGTAGTCTGATGACCTGGAGCACTTCCTGAAATGGGGAGGGAAATGATGGAGTCTCTCTAATTGACTGTATGTCCTTTCATGGTAGCCGAATGTCATAATTTGGATCTGGAATGTCCCCCAAAGGCTCATGAGTTAAGGCTTGGTCACCAATACAGCAACACTCAGAGGGTATGGGGAAGTAATTGGATCATGAGGGATCTGACCTCATCAGCGGATTAATACACTGATGGGTTCATAATTAAATGACTCTTGGGAGGTGGTAGAAACTGTAGGAGATGGACCGAGTTGAAGGGAGTGGGTCCTTGGAGGCATAGTCTCGGGGACTGTCTTGTCCCCTGATCCCTTCTCTCCTTTCTCTCTCTGCTTCCTGGCTGCCATGAGGTGAGTAGTTCTGATCCACCACATCCTTCCACCAAGATGTTTCTTCTTCCTTGACAGAGGCCTAAACCAGTGGAGTCAGCTAACCATGGACTGAAACCTTTGAAACAATAGCCAAAATAAATCTTTTCTTTTTTATGTTGTTTATTTCAGGCCTCTTGTCACAGTTAAGAAAAGCTAATACATGGACATCGGGAAGTAGTCTTTGTTCTTGAAAGCTGTGCATATGTATGCACACATATTTTCGTGAGAATTCTAGGAGAATATTTTTTTGCATATGGTCATGGTACTGCTATATTGACTTTCCTGAAGACTGACATTGTCACCCTCATTGTTCAAAACCCTTCCCTGCACCCCTATTCTTGCAGAATGAAGTCTCAGGCCTTCAAACCAGCACTTAGTTTCCTCATAAACTAATCCCAGGATAGTGTTGCAGTTTATAAACATAGCTTCTGGGGTTAAATACCTGATTCTGCATCTTGGGTGACCTTGAACAGATTACTTAACCTTCTAAGCCTCCTGTTCCCTCCTGTGTAAAATGGAAAAAAACAATAAAATCTGTCTCATGGGGTTATTTTGAAGATTAAATTGAATTATGCATATAACCCAGCATTGTGCCTAGGACATTTTCGAAGTTTAACAGAAATTTGTTATTTTTACTACCTCTTGCGTGATCTAGCAACTGAATTGTTTACTGTAGTAAGTGCTATTGCACACCCCATAATTTGCATTTCCTTTAGACTTCTTTTGCCTTGTGCTCACTTTCCCAAGTTCAAATTTTCCCTGTTTTCTGAGGCCCTACCACAGTGTTTTCTCATCTATAAATTCTTCTGCAAAAATAATTCCCCCTCTTCTGCTCTCTGCAGTTCCCAGTGATTGCTCCTTTCTCTAAATTCCCGTAAGGCTTGTTTTGAGGTGAAAGCAGCAGCTACTTGAACTGAGAACACTCTTGCGGATACCCACTTAGGTGGCTGGGATATGGAGAATGTTTCTTTCCTATGAATCTCTGGGATGAAGCAATGTGAACCCCTTTATCCTGTTGCTTGCCCTGACCAAGTAAACAGAATGACCTGTGATCATCAGCTGCACATAGCAGATGCTCAGTAAATATTTATTCAGCAAAAGGACCTTCCTATGACACATATACCTCCATTGGAAAACTTAGTTTCATTTTAAATTGAAAGTTGTCCAAAAATGTGTACAGTGAGTGAGGTTCAAAGACCCTCTGAGCTTTTGGTTTGGGGAGAATTTCATTAGGAGGGATAAATTTTACAACTCATGAATTTAAGTTGATTTGGGGGATTCTAAATGTGGGAACTGAATCTTTTGAAACTGAAAGTTCTTTTTTCCCCGACAGCCAGCGTTTTCACTGGTGACAGAGGTTCAAAATGATTTCATAGGAGCAGAGTGTTTTGGTATTTGAAAGGATCATGATGAATTATTTCTATCTGGCCATCAACTTCCCTCACAAGATGGCAGGAAAAAGAGAAATATGCCATATTTTTAAAAAATGTCCATTCGAAGAACAGAAATGGGTTGTTGGGGTGATGTAACTTGTGGTCCAGAACGATTGATTTAGGCCAGGGATAGAGGTGAGAGCCGAGAGGAACTTTCCATACTGTTACAGGAACTCACAGCAAGTTCACCACAGGCAGACATATGTGAGCATAGATTTTTCTCCCTCAGGACTAAATATAAGGCTTAAGCAATTTTCCTGACGGTGCAATGTAGGAAAATTTGGGAAGAAAGCTTAAGTTTTTCTATTTCTAAAATTCAGAGCTGAGTTCTAGTTTCAGCTTTTCGACTTTTTTTCTTTCCCTGGCCTCAGTTTAAAGCAGGATGTTAAATTAAATAGTATATAAAGTTTCTTCTGACTTTCGCTGCCGTAACAAGTTACCACATAGTAAGTGAAGCAAGCAGAGCTCATGCTTTACGTCATGAAGAGCTCAAAGGGTCAGCCAGCCAGGTGTGTTCATCAGGCAGGCATCCCAAGCAGCAGAGTTATGGACGTCATTGTTTCCTCTCATGGAAATCTAGAACTCCACCACTTCCATGTTTCTGTATTTGGAGCTACAAATATTTATTTTATTTTTCTATTTTTTTTTTTTTTTCTTGGTACTAGGGATTGAACCCAGGGGTGCTTACTCACTGAGTTGTATCCCCAGCCCTTTTTTGTATTTGGAGACAGGGTCTCACTGAGTTGATTTGGACCTTGCTAAATTGCTGAGGCTGGCTTTGAACTTGCCATCCTCCTGCCTCAGCCTCCCAAACCACTGGGATTACAGGCATGAGCCACTGCACCGGCTGGAGGTAGGGTCTTAAATAGCCTTGCAGGATGGCAATGCAGAGAACAAGAAGCAAAGATGCAGAAATTGATGGAAACTACTAAGTTAGAAAATATAAGCAATTTAATTTTTATTTCATGTCATTTATTTATTTTGTGGAGGAAGAGACCAAGAATAGAGCTAAGAATTGAATTATCCAACCAATTCCACTGTGATGTTGGCCATTCCAGACCCTGTTAACTCTCTGCTGATCTCCTAGATGAAAAATCAAGGATGTTCAAACCTATCATACGGAAACGTTGAGTTCATGGACAGAACTTCTAGGCGGGATGTCTCTTTTCATTTTCCTTGGGGAACTAGGCAGGACGGCTTAAAAGAAAACTGCAAAACTAGAACTCTCAGAGTTCAAGCTTCTTCCTCTACCCTTCTCAGTCACATTTGAAGTTCTCTTCATTCCGAGAATTGCTGTTGCCTGCAGAGATGAGAACCTGAATGAGGTTAGGAATGGCGGTAGGAATTCCAGAGAGCTTTGCTAACAGAAAAAGGGAAAAGGAGAGGGAAGAGGGAAACTGAGACACGCAAGACTGTCTTAAGAGGCTCTTCTTTCAGCAGACTTGCAAGAAATGGTAATTTCTTCACTCCTACTAGCACCTCATGTTCTGGGGCTTTTAGAGAAAGAGAGACGGATGTCTGCCATTCTACCCTAAGCAGTAGTTACACCAGCTTGGTGTTTCTGCATGGTTGCTTGACTTTTTTTTTTTTTCACTTCTTTCCTAGTATTTTCATTTTTCCCAAACCGCCTCCCTCAACCCGGCTATTAGTGGTTGTAGGAGATCGTAGAGAGATTGCATATTAATTCCTGCTAGTTATATTCAAACTGCAAGTTTTGTGGAGGTCAAAAGAGAAAGCTGAAGTATCTTGAATAAGGCTTCTAGCCCTTGGGGAATTGTGAGTATACCCCACAGAACCATAAAGAATATGTACTTATCTGCATGGGGAGTATTTGTGATGGCCAAATCTATCGGGAGTTGCAATATGCTCAGAAAATGTAAGCTGTTTTGTCATGTGTTCAGAATAGCACCTTGGGGGACTGAACAGAAATCCAAGCAATCCCAGATCATCTCAAGTGGTTCAGCCCCAGCAGATGTCCTGGGTTGATGAGTCCCACAAACTTGGAATGAAGGCAAAATTTCCCAAGCCTCAACATGAAAGAAAAAACGAAGAAAATTCAAGAAATGCAGTCTGTTCCCCAAATCAACCAAATGCCAACTTGCTCTCTGCAACAGTCCAAAAATCTATTACCAGACACAACAACACCTAAGCAGAAGATAGCTCTGCTTCTGGCAACAATTTATTGTTCACTCCAAAGTCAAAGTTGTGAATAACTTCACTCATTCAACAAACCTCTCTTGACTTATGGATTGGCCAGTGTTTTTCACTGTCTCCAAAGTGCTTGATTCAATTTATGTAGCTAACGGGAAGCTAACTATAATTCGTGTTGTCCCTGGTGAAATGGACTATAATTAAGGTATCTGTAGGATGGTCATTTGGATCTTTCACCAGACAGAACTCATAATTCAGAGAATGGATATGTGAACTCTGCAAAGAGGTTTGGACAAATCTCCCAGTGATAAAAATACCATCAAGTGTTAGGTCCACAATGCAACTGGTTAAGAGCCGAATTGGGGAAAAGAAGCTTTTCCGTCAATCTCTGTTTGCTGTCATAAATTTGTTATGAGGGATTAATCCAGTATAGGAACCCTAAGAAAATCCCTCACTTGTACTTGTGGAAACAACAGGAGTACAATATGTAAGTTTGTGGGTAGCTGTATCGAAATGTGGCTTTCCCAGGACAAGGCCTGTTTATTGCAATGCTAAAAAATTAGTTGTCTAAGCAAGTGAACTAGAAGTACTTACATTAGTAGTCAAAGGAGTTAGATAGTTAATTTGTGCTTTAAAACTCCACATTATCAGTTTCAATTTTCCAAACATGTACTTCCCCTTTCCTTGACTCCAGACACCAGAGGACCTATGCTAACGTCAGGCCACTGACTGGGAGAGACTTAGGCAATTAGGGCAATCTCACATCTGTTTAATGCTTGTGTCTTACTTATTACCACAGCCGAGATTCCATATTGAGTCCCCCAGGGCTCAGAAAGGTTTACCAAGCGACTCCTGCAAGCTTCTCTCATCTCACAAGGAAAGCACTCCACCGGTGATTATGTCGAATAGCTTTAAAAAAATTAAAGTGGAAGCAAGACTTCTTCTGGGACCATAGGTGACTCGTTCAACCCAGCCTCTCCCTCCCATCTTTACATAAGAACTTGCTGAAACGTCTCTCCTATCTCAGCTGTCTATTCAGTTACTCTATTTTTAATAGCTCCTTCCCCTTCTTCAAAATGCTTTCAGAATCCCCAAGTCTTCAAGGGAGTCTTCTTCCATGCCCTGTAATCAGTGTTGACTTGGATCTGAAATGTTCCCCACAGGTCCATAAGGTAAAGGCTTGGTCATCACCTGGTGCTATAGGGAGGTAGCGGAACCTCTGGAAGGTGGGAATTAGTGGAAGGAAGCTAGCTGATTGGAGGCGTGCCCTTGAAGGGAGATGGGACCCTGGCCCCTTCCTCTCCCTTCAATTCCTGGCTGCCATGAGGTGAGAAGTTTTGCTTCATTACTCGCTCTCTGCCTTGAGGTTCTTCTGCCTCATCACAGGCCCAGAAACAAGAGCCAAGTGACTGTGCACGGAACAAAAAGCCATTGCTACTGTGAACCTCTCCTCCTCGTAAGTGACTCATCTCTCAGGTACTTCATCATAGTGATGGAAAGCTGGCACGTAGGGCAATCTGTTCCCTCCGCCTAGATACCCTCCCTCTGCATCTCCTTGTGGAACTTTTACCTTATCTTTTAATTCTGAGCTCACGTAGTGAGATTTGAACTCTGACCGCCCCAGTGTCTTCAAGTCATGTTCGCGGAGTTATGAGTTCTGACGGTGGATGTCGGTCTTCCTCCATGACTGCACTGTTGATAATGTAGGCAGTGTAGGCTTGATTTCATGGCCCTAGTCCTCAACATGGAAGAGATGTGTCCAAAAGAAGGAATTGTTCAATTCCTGCATATCCATATGAGATGGGTCTACAGCCTTTACTATCATCCTTTCCAAGAGAATTTAGTAATATAAAAATGCTTACTTCTTGCATGATAGAAAACATATATACCAGGATTTTAATTCTATATCCACAGGTGAATTTTTACAATTATGAGTATATACAAGTATAAATATACATACAGAGGGAGAAAAGACTAGAAGCAGCTATGCCCAAATCATTTATTTATTTCTTCTTTTTCCCCTTGTCTTAGAATGAGATGCTATTTTTATTAACATGTACTTCTCTCCATTCTTCATCTATTGCTGTTAAAAGAATACCGTATTTACCATATTTGGGCTGGGGATACGGCTCCATTGGTAGAGTGCCTGGGTTCAATCCCCATCACCACAAAAAAAAAAAAAAAAAAAAAAAAAGAATACTGCATTTAAATGAATAGCAGAGAGGAACCACCTGATGATGTGTGAACACACCTAAGCCAGTCAGAATAGAACCTGGTGACACCAAACATTGTTAATGAGGACGTGGTGTTCTAACAGGGGAAGTTTATAGTGGTCTTCTTTCATTAGCACAGGAGACATCCAGACTAATTTTTCTCCAGAAGGTAGAACAGCATATATTTTACAAGTGAGGGCCACTGAGATCACAAATACGTGGCAGTGGGCATCAAGCGTTTCACTAACGGTTCCCTAAGAGCGAGCCGATGCCCCCGGCACCCCTACGCCTGGAATATTCTACAGTAAAGATGAGATCACTTAGGGCCTCCGAATAAGTCTTTGCACTGGACGATGTAGCATAGCTTCAAAGAGTAGATCAGAGGAATGATTAACCTTAATGGTTTAGGAAGAAAAAGCAAGACAGCATTTTCCCCCTCGTAACTGGCTGGTGGCACTAAATGCCATGTTAACAAACATTTTGTGGGAAGTCCTCTGTGATCACCAAAGCTGCTCTCTCCCTCGCTGCCCATGAAGGAAAGGAGTAAGGCAGTCAAGTCAAGGAGGGGCCCAGCACAGCACTGTGGGTGCGTCTTACAGAGCGTGCTGTAAGACTCTTACCAGGTGCTCAGCACAGCCCCCAGTGAATACCGCCTTCTCCATTCAGGCAGCCTACTTTTACTCCCGCCCAACCACCTGTCTTGTTTTTATTAATTTCAATTTTATTACTATTTTTTTCTTTAGCTTCAGTTTCTTCCAATTGTTTGTAGGAAGTGGGCATCACAAACTTTTTATAGTTGTTCTTTTCCCTGTTGGCTTGGTTTGATTTCCATATGGTTGTCACTTGGCCATCCCCTAGGAATTGGTTCCAGGACCCCTGGTGGATACCAAAGTCTGAAGATGCTCAATTCCCTCACGTAAAATGGCCCAGTGTTTGAAAATAACCCTGAACTTCCTCCTCCATGTTAAATCACCTCTAGGTTACACATAATGCCTGAAGCAATGGATATGCTATTGAGTTAATATTTGTTATAGCACATTGCTTACAGAACAATGACAAGAAAAGACAGGGTACGTTCAGTCCATCTTTTACTCAGATTTATCACTGCTGTGACAAAAAAAGGCCTGCGAGAACACTTTTAGAGAAGGAAAAGCTCATTTGGTGCTCATGGTTTTGGAGGGCTCAGTTCATAGACACCTGGCTCCATTGCTCTAGGCACTAAGTGAGGCAGAATATCATGGTGGAAAACAGTGGTGGAGGAAAGTGGCACAGAATGGCAATCAGGAAGAAACCCCCAGGGACAAAATATATACCCCAAAGGCACACCTCCAGTGACCCACCTTCTCCAGCCACACCCCACCTGCCTACAGTGACCACCCAGTTGATCCCTATTAGGGGATTAGCACACTGATTAGGTTAAGGCTCTCAAAACCCAATCATTTCCTCTGAATTTTCCTTGCATTGCCTCAAACATGAACTTTTTTGTGGGGGACACCTACTGCCTAAACCATAACAGTACAGACACACCAAAAAATAAAAAATATAGCTTGATCTTCCCTAATTTAGAAATCTGACCAAAACTGTTTGAGCACTATATTAGTGTTCAAAAGTATCATACGCACTGACATAATGCTCAACAATTTTTGGATTTGGGTACGTTTTGAATTACAGATCAGGGATTTTCAACCAGTAAACAAATTTTCCAAAATCTAAAAATCTTTGAAACCTGCAGCCCTTCTGTTTCTAAGTATTTTAGATGAGGGCGACTCAACCTGCCTTTTCAATCCATGGGTGGTGGAATCCACAGATACAGAAGGAGTGGATGTGGAGGCCTGGCTGTGTTGATCTCAGGTCTGAGTCTTAAATGAGACCCTGGACTCAGTGCTGGGAAGTGCCTCTCCTCCACCGTCCCTGTCCCAAGTGCTAAATGTGCTTTGGAGATCCGTGTCTAAACTCCTGATTGAGAGGTAGCTCATGGACCCTTTTGTGGTTGAAAATCTGCAAGTTTTAGTCATGTCGACCTGAGTGGATGTCCCAGTTCTGTTTCTGACCAGCTGTATGATTCCAGGCTCTGCTCTGCTCTGGGGGGCACATCATCACTATTCACTGACGTAGGGACGACATGGGTCCTGTCTCCTGGAGGAAGTCACGGAGATCCTGGAGGATTCGCGTAAATGACCCTGAGAGGCTCCTGGCACAGGACTAAATACACAATGCATGCTTCTCTTTTTCTCTCAAGTCCTTGCTGTAAAAACAAAACAAAACAAAAAATCCCAGTCCTGCCAGCAGTGACTTGGTTGTCCTTTTCCTTCTGCCACAAGGTCTTCCATGGACATTGTGGAGACACGCTAATATGCAGGCTGATACACTGAAATGCCACCTTATTAATTCAGGACACCCCACTTACTAGGAATTCTTGATCACTCTGTCAGGGCCCAGGCTGAAATTCACTGTTGATCTAACCTTAAGAGAAAGAAAGTAAAAAAACCAAGGTGGAAAGTCGAGGGGTGGCAGAACCACCCTGGTTGACATCCGGAGAAACTTTCACAAGGTAGGTGACCCTGACTTTGCTTCGTCTTAGGTAGCATACATCCAACGAAATGGTGTACATTGCAAGGGCAATTGTATTTCCTTTTTAAAAAGTCTCCATCATTTTAATGTCTTTTGAGACAGCTCCTGGGCTTCTTTTTGTTGGGGGGCACAGTATTGGCTACACATAAGTCTAGCCACAAACTGCACCAACCCATGATAATGCAGGAGCCGTTGGCTGTTCCGGGGGTTTCCATGATGTTGGGTACCACCCTTGGAACTGCTCAATCACGTGGGCTTCACATTTTCCTATTTAATCTTTAGAGTTTGTCATTAGTTTTATGTAAGTTTTCCCTTTCCCCTGAGGGACAAAAGAGCTTTGAATTTCCTCCAATTAAAGAAAAAAAGAGGTGGGCTGGGGATATAGCTCAGTTGGTAGAGTGCTTGTCTTGCAAGCACAAGGCCCTGGGTTCGATCCCCAGCACTGCAAAAATAAATAAATAAATAAATAAAATAAAAAAAATTTAAAAAAAGGTTTAAATATTTTAATTTTATGAATGTGGAACAGGGATGGGCATGGGGCAGTTGAAGATCTGAACTAAAATGTAGCCTGTGTAAATCGTTTTGAAGCCCATATTACAGATCCCAGCATGTAGAGTGTCTGAAAGGAGAGAATAAATGTTTAAGATGTGAAGAGAGCCTTCGGGGTCCCTCCCCCAGCTCTCCTTTGTGCCCAGTGACCCCCAGCACTTGGCCTTCAATAGCAACTCCTCCTTCCACGTCAGGAGGGTGCTGGGTGGAGGAAGAGAAGGCTGGGGAGCGAGAGGTTCCCGTCATGGTCACTTTCTTATAGAGCTTTTGTAGGTCTTAGTGCTCATATTGGTAAGTTGGAAAGAATAATATTCAATTCACCAGACTTTTTCGGGATTCAATTAAATTCCCAATTTCTCTATCAATGTTCAAATGCCATGACTTCATATTAGTATATCGAGTCTCTGAGGTGTTCTGCAATGTAAGAAACCAGTTTGGTTCCGTTAACCAAGACAAGGCTAAACCAGCAAGAATAAAAATCATGCGTTCCTTCACCATCCCCTGTGCTCACTATGTACCTTAAATTCCCAGTTTAACTTAGTGAGAGAAGCTCATTATTGGTTGGGGAAAGGAAACAAAGAAATCGTGTCTGCACCAATTCGATCAAGTCCTGCAGAGGTTCATTTGAGAGCAACAAATGGTGATTCTAAAATTTAGTTTTGAAGAAACATTTTCTCCCAGATAATCCCTTTTGAATTAAAAGGAAGAAACAAAAAAAAAAAAAAAAAAAAAAGGGAAAGGAAAAGAAAGAAAAAAAGTCTATTTGCAAGCAGGGTAAGAGTGAAAGAAATGAGGTGAAGAAATAATTTTCAGTTGTACTCAGAGTGCATGGAAAGCAGTTAAATTCTCCTTTCCAGTGAACAGAAAGGCAGAAAGCGTGGCTTTCCCAGCAAAGTGTCAGAAGCACAAAATGCTTTTTTTCCTCCCAATGGTTAAAAACAGGAATGAAGAAAAGAAAATGCTTTGAAAAATGAATAGAGCTAGAAAGCAAACACCATGTAAAGGGGTACCTGTGGTGTTATTAGCAGTAAGTGAATGGATGAAGAAATACAAACCAAATGGCAGAAAATACTGACTTAGGTATTGTGTGCAAAAGAACTGAAGGTGATTCCTTTTGGCCAGTCACGTCGCCTGAGTAGAAACACCGATCATCATGCATTTTTTAAATGCATGGCATCAATTTGATTTGTCATTAATTAAATGAGCAAATTAGGGAATGCCTGTCTTAGGGAACTGCTCCAAAAATAACCTTGTAAAATCAGGTTAGAGATACACTCCACACCCTGAGCGCAGCGGGGAGTAAAAGGGAAAATGTGAAATGAGAATGTGACCTGTAATAGCCACTTCACTGGTAGAGGTGATGGAGCCTCCATTATCAATCAGGACCTAGTTTGATGTCTAATTTCACTGACTGTCTAACTGATCAAATTAAATTAAATATAAATGAGGAAATACTCGGCTAGGGGAAAAAGAACTATGCCATCTTGCTTTCCAGCTAGTACAAACTGACCCATTATCAAGACAAAAAAAAAAAAAAAAAAAAAGGCTTCAATACTTTTTTAAAGGGAAAAAAAAAATTCCCCAACTGAACAAAGAACATTGTTGGCAAAAACATTTGCGTTTCCCTGTGCTTGCTATGTTACTCAGAATGGAGAAATGGTTGAATTGCTTTCCTTCAGTTATTTCACCATATTTCCTCGTCCATTCTGTGCCAGGTTCCAGTCATTGCTTTGTGGGTGTCTCCTCCCGACAGCTGCAAGCTGCCGTGGGTCTGATTTTCAGAGCTGCGTGCTTTCATGGCTTACAGATGTAGCAGAGATGTCGGTAGAGGGTTTACTACTCTGCAGATGTTTGCAAACGAGACTTACCCAACAGGAAAGGCTTCATGGCTGCATCCAAAGCTTCCCCAACTCCATTTTCCACACGGACTTGGCAGCAAGGTGGACGGTTGCCTGGTCCTCTGTGCTACCCTGGTGCTGAAAGTCATCCTGAATCAACAGGAGTTGGGGGCTGCCGCATTTTTAGCGCAGGGGCATCAGGTTGTTCAGAACTGAGGAGCTGTGCAGAGGAGTCTAGGAGGCTGCTGGGCCTGAGGCCATCAGTGTGAGAACAGAGTTGTCACAGGCAGGAGGGTCTGACCTGGGTCAGTGGCAAGCCTGCCTCGGACCTCAGTTTTTCTTATCAACAAAGGCTGTGGGGAGGGATGCTTCTAGCACAGGGACTCACCGTTTCCTGCCGCAGCTGGCTTGTTTCAGCATCTGAAATTCCCTCCCTACTTCCCTTAGAAATGGAAAGAAATTATTATTTTTTTTCCTCTCAGGGCTGGGGTTGAAACCAGGGTCTTGGGAATGCTAGGCAAATGTGCTACCACCAAGCTACACCCCCAACCCCCGAGTGATCTGTTTTAAGCAAATGAGTCACAAAACACAGAACTTGACAAAGACAGGAATCCCCCAGCCTGCCTCAGCTGGACTTTCTTCCTGCCCACTGTCCTGGCTTTTGCCCCTCTGGCACCTGCTTCATCCTGCTCCCTCTTTACTGTCTCATGGTTCCTGATGTGACGGTGTCCATGTCAGAGCAGCCATCTGGAATCGCCTTGCTCACGTCTCTGCCTGGTCACTTCACATTTTCAAATGGGTCTTCTGTCCTCTACCTACACTTTCAAAGTCCCTCCCTCTCCTCTTCCTGGAACTAGCCTTCTGCCTCAACCTGGCTCCTGTTCTGAGCTTCGCACACAATTTCCTATGTGATCTTCAGACACTCCACTCTGCCAAACTACGTGGATATTATTGTTTGGATGACAAATGCCAACCGTGCAGAAGTTGTTCTATTTTCTATTGATCATTGTCTCAGCAGATATCTCCACAGGGATTCACAGACGAGTGTGACTCTAAACACATAGATAGCTGTTAAGAAGGGACACAGGCACACTTCTGAGATAGTCCAAGGCTCCGTGCTTTACACTTGGATGGAGAATGTGGATACTGTAAGGAATAAATCAGGTCTTAACCCTTACAGAAAAGCAATCACAAATCCATGTGCTCATGTGTGTGTGTGTGCGTGTGTGTGTGTCATATTGTGTGTGTAAACACAATACCATGTTTAGCTATACATGGGATATATTAATACAGCTTTTTTCATTATATAAATTCATTATATATTAGTTCTGGTCTGTAATATTTAAATTATAGAAATATTGTTCATTAACATGTCTGAATTAAAATAGTTATTTCTTCCTATACAAAAAGAATTCAAAACGTTTTAGGGCCTAGCTTTAAAAGTCAACATGCAACGGCTGATTTATTTCATTTGTCGTTTCATGGATATGAAAAATAGTACCACTGCGACTAGCAAGAACCATAAATGCTACGTTATTGCAAGTGTTCTAAAAAATCAGAACAAAACTAATTTATTATAGTTCTGTCTTCATGATACACCACATGTTGGTGAGTTAAACACAACAAAATTATCTTTTCTTTTAAAAGTGTCTACTAAAGATAAAAAGAATAAGGTAACAATTAACATGTAGTTTGTTACATTAAAAAAATCTGATATACATAGTTCTATTGCCTGTTAGCTTGTTCTAAGCCTCTTGAACTATTACAACAAAAAAAAAAAAAAAAAAGAAGAAGAAAAATCAGAGAGAAGTGGTTGTTGAAAGGCAAACATTCAATTCAGTTGATACATTACAGTACAGTCAACTAACATCATTCAAGGAAGGTAGCGAGTCTAGTCAGCTTCTTGATTTAAGTCTGTGAACCAGATTGCTACAAAAGGTTCGATGCTGCTTCAAAACTGTATATTAATTACCTTTTTGGAGGACGCAGAACTTTCTACTGATGGCTTCAGAAGAAGGGGTCATGCTATTGGTAAAAGCACAGGGGAACCCCATCCTGTCATTAATCATTTTATTGAGCAGTGTCGTTAGGATAGCATTATTGAGTTTAGCACAACAACTAAAATAAAATAAAATAATAATAATATAATAATAATAATCATAATAATGATAAGAATAAAAACCAAACACACACCGGGAGCCAGGAGTGGCTGCCAGCTGTGTCAAACCCTTGCGATACGCTATACTAAAAAAATTTGAAATATCCACCGTCCTCTCCACTCTGCCACAAACTAGCAAAGTCAAAAATACAAAAGTCTTCAACTTGTTACTTTTGCAGAATAAAGCAAAAACGTCTTTGTGCTCCTTACTACCAGAAGCAAAATATCCACTGAGTCACCACATGTAGTAGCTTCTGGATGTGTCGACCTGGGTTGGCTTGGCCTCTGCGGAACCGTCCTTGTCTTTCTCGCTATCCCCTTCCCAGAGGTTGATGAGCGGAGGGTACAGCTCGTTCAGGGGGATGGAAGAGGTTTTCTGCATATACTTTTTCAGTGAATGGTGGTAGTTTTTTCTCTTGAATCTTTTGGCGATGTACACCGCCATGGAGGCGAGGCTAATCACGGCGAACATGGACCCCATGACCGCGGCTAGGGCTGTACTGGTTTCTTGATCAGAGATGTCCAGAGCGAAGGCGGCAGTCTTGGTTGTGACATTGACGCAGGACTTCTGGGTCTGCTGATGGATGTTGGATACTGTGAGGCACACCTCATAATCTGTAGAAGGTTGAAGATGTGTCAGGTTGTACTCATGGACATCGACCGGGACCCTGGCCGTATACGTTATGTGGGGGTTGTCGATCTTCATGGTGGCGGATGACCATTTTAAATTTGATGTCATGACATTGGAGTTGACCTTCCAGGACACTAAGATGGAATGAGATTCTGTCTGCTTGACATATATTTTCAACACCTGGGTACCATCCAGAAGGGTTCCATTCACCTTGATGGTCGCCACCCGAGTGTCTGCCCCTTGGACATTCTGGGCCACACATGTATATCTCCCCGAGTCTTCAATCTGCATGTTAGCTATTTCCAAGGTGCCTTCACTGCTTAACTTGAATTTTTCCGAAAGGGTATCCACAGTTATTTTATTTCCGATGGGAGTGACCCAGTAAATTTCAGGTTCTGGCTCGGCCATGGCCCGACAGTCTAGAAAAACCGTCGTGCCGATATCCATGTTTAAATGATTTGGAAATGTGTCGTGAGAGATCATTGGCAGGCACTGTTCGCTCGAATCCTGGATTAAGACTTCCTTCACCTGCTGCCCTCTGTATTCGGGGGGCATGGCGCAGAACATGGACAGGGGCTCCATGAAGCGGATGTTGGTTTTGTTGGAGTTAATCCAGTGGATGACACAGTCACACCTCAAGGGATTACTGTGGATACTGATCTCACGCAGATTGGGAAGGGACTCTACGGTCTTTTGGTAAACGGCATTCAAGGCGTTGTTGTTCAGCATCAAGCTTTCCAGGGCGGGAACGCTTCGGAAGGCCAAGCGGTGGATGTAGGATAATTTGGGGTTATTGGTGGCTTCCAGCTTTGTGAGTTCAGGTAGGTTATCCAAGGCATAGCGGTCCACAGAAACAAGTTCGCCCATGTTGTTTATCCCCAGTTCTTTTAACCGAAGCATGTTTTTGAAGTCCCCTTCTTGGATTTTGTGAATGGGATTTTTGTTGAGGTCTAAGAATTTCAAATTTGGAACTTTTTGCAGGGCGAGTTGAGGGACTTTGACCAGTTTGTTATCATAAAAAGATAGGCTCTCGAGGCTATCCAGGCCCACCAAGGCATTTCCAGGAATATCGGTGAGATACATTCCTGCCAAAACTAAGCTTCTCAAATTTGAGAGGGGTTTAAAGTTCATATCCAAAATTCCAATCACAGGGTTCTCCCCAATCATAAGAATTTCCAGGTTGGGTGTTGAATCAAACCAGCGACTATCAATAACCTTCAATTTGTTGGAATTCAGGTGGAGCCTTAAAAGATTTTTTAAGCCTGAAAAGGCATTAGCCGAGATAGTGCTGATCTGGTTGTGGTTGATGTAGAGTTCCTGAAGGTTGCTGAGGTCTTGCAGGCAGTGATCAGTCATCTCGGTGATCTGATTTTCCTCCAAATGCAGAGTGGTGAGCTGGGTCAAGTTTGCCAGCCCTACCTCCTTAATGTTTGTAAAGTTGTTTTGGGAGAAATCTAGCTCAGTCAAGTTGAAAAGCTGTTGAAGTTCATCTACGGTCTTAGCGATGTTATTGCTCTGTAAGAGGAGCACTTGCGTGTCACTAGAAAGGTTGCCGGGAATCCTCGTGAGGCGGAGATCATTACAATCAACAGTGGTGGCTTCTCTGTAGGTGGACTGTGGGGTAAACCAGGGCCGGATTTCACATACACAAAGTTGTGGACACTCACTATTCTGTATGGAAGACTCAGTTAATGACAGCACTAGCAAGCCCAGCAGCAGTTGGCAAGCCGCTGCTGGCAGGCTCACCCCGGCCATGCTGGCTTGCTGAACAAGCTCAAGTACTGCCCGTGAGTTTTAACAAAACGGGAACACTCTATGTCGACAGAGAGCAGAAAACGCAAACATTCAAGCAGTCCCGGTTGAAGCGTGTTCTGGACTTTCCAAAGGGCAGGAAGCAATTTGGAGTCTTTCAACTGTGTCTCTCAATCCCAGGCACGCGTGCAGCTTCTAGTCTGAGTTACTTCGGCCACAAGTCTGGCGCTGTGTCTGAAAATTAGATCAGGAAAGGCGTTAATGCTTGTTCCACTACTTTCTACATTAGAACCTTCCTTTTGTCTACTAAAAAGGCCTAGTCACTTACTAATCTAATAGAAAGGAATGTTTAAAATGCATTCAAATAGGTAAATAAGCTTTTAAACTCCAGGATACTTCCTACATCCCTCTTACTACACTAAAAGCAGTTAATGCTCCTTCACTTTTATAATTGGGAGTGCATGTAGGACAGGACAAAGTCGTTAAATACACACACAGCACACTGATTTAGGACTACACCAGAAAAGCTTGTAGATGTCATTTCTTTAAAAAGAAAAGATGACTTTAGAAATTGCACATACTTATGGCTCCAAAAACAAAAAGGTCATCCCTACTAAAAGCAAAACATGAAAAGCAGTTTAGTAGAAACTCAGTGCATTTTGTATTTCTTTTCAGGGGAGGGGATTACCAGGGATTGAACTCAGGGGCACTCAACCACTAAGCCACATCCCCAGCCCTATTTTGTATTTTAGAGACAGGGTCTCACTGAGTTGTTTAGCACTTCTGCTTTTTGAGGCTGGCTTTGAACTCATCATCCTCCTGCCTCAGCCTTCTAAGCTGGTGGGATTATAGGCTTGTGCCACTGTGCCTGGCTCAGTGCATTTCTTAATTAAGACCTCAATTGTTTCCAGAAATTTTCTTTTTTAAATGGTACATTTTGTGGGAATGTACCAGCCAAAGCTTTTCTAGTTCATATATTTTTATGCAAAAAGTTAATTTAACACAACTATGAAAGGAAGACATTAGTTTTTTTTTTTTTTTATTACATTCTAATAGTCACATCTGATTGTGACTGAGTAAATAAAAGAATTCTATTGTACCATACTAGTAGTCTTCATTAAAAACACAAATATAGAGCCAGGGTGGTGTTGCATGCTTGAAATCCTAGCAACTCAGAAGGCTAAGGCAGGAGGATTGCAAGTTTGAGATCAGCCTCTGCAATTTAGCAAGACCCTATCTCAAAATGAAAACATAAAAATAAAAAAGGGCTGGAGATGTAGTTCAGGGGCAGAGAAGATGTGGGTTAAATCCCCAGACAACCCTGTGCAAAAACAAACAAAAACCCCCCACAAATATACTTATTCCATTTATGCATGAAAATATTATCTCAGATATGGACTTTCATTAACCTCATGAAAATGTCACTGGCCATATGATAGTTATAAACCATGAATGTGTTATTTAATCTCTTTGAGGTCTCTAGTTCCTCAATTTATACAAAAGGGTTGATCATAAAAGTACCTCTCTCATAGGATTCCTGAGAAAATTTAAGAAATCTATGTCAAGCTTTTAGCATGGGGACTGGCACATAGTAAATGCTCATTGAAGTTAAATGTTCCTTATTTATTACCATGTTACTGTATGGTGTTCGTTTTAGTTTTAGCTAAGAAGTAGTTGTGAGAGGATAAGTGAAAGAAGCAAAGCCAAGGACATTTGATCTATTGACCATCATCTATAGGTTTTTAAAAAATTTTTTTTCAGTTGTCAATGAACCTTTACTTAATTTATTTATTTATATGTGGTGCTGAGAATCAAACCCAGTGCCTCACACATCCTAGGCAAGCCCTCTACCATTGATTGATCTACAACCCAGTCCCATCTATAGGTTTTAATAAGATCTTCTGAGATCAGATATATATTGTTCACTGGCTTATAAAGATGATATTACTGGTTAATGGTTCCAGTTTTCTGGATTCCATTCAGGTATAAAAAGCTATAATGGATTTGTTATTAGTCTTGCTTTTCTAAGATTCAGCCCATTACTTGCTAATTATTAAAAGTAGGGTTGTATGTTCTCTTAAACTTTTCTTCTCATAATCAACCCCAGCTTTGAGTACTGAAGGAACTTCAGTGACTTGTGTTTTCTAGAAAGATCCAATAAGACAGGGCATCTAATGTGTTTAAAGCCTGGTAGTGTTCAACACCTAGCCAAGTCTCACTTAGCACTTCATGTTATCTTTTTGCTTTTAAAAACAGGTGTCCTTGTGATTGGCCAAAAAGTGTAATAATATAAATAGTGAGTACTAAAAGATACATCCTACAACCTTTCTGTTCCTTAACAAAGAACAGAAATGATGTGACTGGTCTCACAAGACAAAATCATTCAATCCAGGTTCGAGGTAAGATGAAGGTTTAGCATGATGCTAGAAGCCTGTGGGTCTCTGGGAAAGAAATGCATTTGGCCTTCCTCCCCCTCCTACCTCACCCCAAATACTGTGCCATTTATTATGCATTTGCAAAACTTTTTACTATTATAAAGCTACCCAGTTCTGACTTTTATGGGGAATGCTACAAAATGAAAACATACCTCAGAGAATAACATTTTCCAAATATCATTAACTCCACACATTCATTCCGCTCTTGTTTCAGTTTAGACTAATCCTAAAACAAGCAAAAGGGCTGCAATAAACCTTAAAAAAATTCTGTCACAGGTTATTCTTCAATCTACATTTGAAACAGAAAGGCAAAACAATAAATCTATCTTTCATAACTCTATGATGGAATTTCAACTAATTTTTGTGTTTCAATTGAATTTAAGGAAATGTATCAGGAATTAAAATATGTATTAAAGTTTTATGAGAAACTCCCCCAAGCAGTTGATTACTAGTGAAAAATAGCCTTTGTGAGGCTGTAGCTTGAAAACCATGGGCGTTGCTCCATTATAGTTTAAATGGTATGATTTGAGATTATTACAGTGAAATATTCAAATTTGTCTTTGACACATAACACATACCTCAACAAACCAACCAAACAACTACAGAAACCCACAATGTCAGCTATCATATCAAATGTGGAAGAAAGGCATTTTGTTCTCCCAAACCTGAATTCGACTCCTTTAGAAACAGAGTATGACCATCCGTAATACAAAAGAAGGTGCTTAAGACACACAGACCAATGGAACAGAGATCCCAGAAATAAACCCTTCAGTATATTGATCTGTGTCAAAATTATGTTCGACCAGGGTGCCAAGAGGAGACATGGGGAAAGGACAGTCTCTTCAACCAATCTGTTGGGAAGACTGGACATACACGTGCAGAAGGATGAACGTGGACCTGATGCTTACATGTAAAAACTAACTCAAGACGCATTAAAGACCTGAACGTAAGACCCAAAAGCCCTAGGAGAAAACGTAGGGAAGGGCATCAGGACATGGGATCTGGCAAAGATTTCTTGGACATGATATCGAAACCATGAACAACAAAAAAACAAAGCAAGCAAATGGACTAATTTCAAACTGAGAACTGTGTCTTCACACCAAAGGAAAAATGATCTACCAAGTGAGAAGGTGAACTCTGGAGCAAGAGGAGAAACTTTCAAACCATGTTTCTGGTAAGGAGATAATAGCCAGGATATATCAGGATCTCTTAAAACTCAACAACAATAAAATAACTTAAATAAAAATGGGCAAAGGACTTAAGTAGACAATTCTCCAAAGAAGATACACAAATGACCAGTAAGCATATGAAAAAATGCTCAATTATAAGCCATGCCAATTACAAGAGACATGCATGGCCAGTAGCCATGCCTATAATCCCAGCAACTCACTGAGACAGGAGGATTGCAAGTTGGAGGCCAGCCTGGGCAGTTTAGCTAGACCCCTGGAAGCTTAGTGAGACCCTGCCTCAAAATTAAAAAAAAAAAAAAATTTTAGGTTTATATCCAAAGAACTTAAAATCAGCATACTATGGTGATGCAGCCACATCAGTGTTCATAGCAGCTCAGTTCATAATAGCTAAGATTGTGGAACCAACCGAGATGCCCTTCATCAGAGGAATGGATAAAGAAACTGTGGTTTCTTTATATATACACAATGGAATATTATTCAGCCATAAAAAGAATAATATTATGGCATTTGCAGATAAATGGATGGAATTAGAGAATAACATGCTAAGTGAAATAAGCCAATCCCAAAAAACCAAAGGCCAAATGTTTTCCCTGATAAGTGAAAGATGATATATAATGGGGGTGGGGGGTGAGAGAAGAATGAAGGAACTTTAGATTACATATGAGGAAATGAGAGGGGCATATGAAAAATGGTGGAATGAGACAGACATCATTATTCTATGTACATGTATGATTATACAAATGGTATGAATCTATATCGTGTACAATCATAGAAACAAAAAATGTACTCCATTTGTGTACAGTGAATCCAAATGCAGTCTGTAAACATAAAAAAAATTTTTAAAAATTAAATTTATACTGTGAAAAAAATTTTTCAATGGTAGGATTTATATCTCAGTGGTAAAGTGCCTCCTGGGTTCAATCCCATACCATTAAAAAAAAAAAAGGAGCGAGAGAGAGAAATGCACATTAAAAAACCTCAGTAATTTACCATCTTGTAACATAATGGCCACTATAATAACAAAACATAAGTGTTGGCAAGGATGGAGAAATTGGAACCGTTGTGCACTGTTCTGCACATGACGTGGTGCAACTATTCTGGAAAACAATATGGTGGTTTCTCAAAAAACTAAAAACACAATCACCATATAATCCAGCAATCCCCCTTCTGGTTATCCAAAGTAATTCAAGGTAAGACCCCAAAGTGAGATTCACCCCCATCTCCATGTTCATTGAAACTTTACAATAACCAAGAGGTAGAAGCAGCCCAGACTTGGATCTCTAGATGAATAGATAAAGAAAATGTGGTACACAGAGTTGGCCCTCAGTATCCATGGGGGTACACAAATCTGCACATTCCACCAACTGTGGGTAAAGACACTCAGAAAAAAATCATGTCTATACTACACATGTATAGATGTTTTCTTGTAATTATTTATCTAACATTACAGTATAACAAGTATTTACAGAGACTTTATATTGCATTAGGAATCACAAGTAATCTAGAGATGACTTAAAAGTGTACAGGAAGATGTGTGTAGATTATATGTAAATACCACATGATTTTATATTTGTGGATTTTGGTATTTGAGATGGTGTCCTAAGAACCAATTTCACTAAGATACTGAGGGACAAATACACACACACACACACACACACACACACACACACACACACATTTTTAAGAAAGAAGGAAATCTTGTTGTATGCTAGCTATGATATGGATGAGTCTTGAGGGCGTTATGAAATAAGCTGGTCACGAAAGGACATACACTGTATGATTCCATTCTCACAAAGTAAAGTTGTCAAAGTCACAGAAGGTAAATAAGAGTTGAGGTTGCCAAGAGCTGAGGGAAGAGGATATTAGTGTCTAATGGGTACAGAGTTTTCATTTTGAAAGGTGAAAAAGTTCTGGAGATCTGCTGTACAACAATGTGAATATACTTAACACAACTGAACGACATACTTAAACATCAGAGGTGGTAAATGTAACATTAGGCATGTTTTAACCACAGTAAAAAGGTAAATCCATTATAATTCAGGCCAACTTTTACCACACATATAAATTAATTATCCTAAATACTGCAACAAATAAAAATGGCTGGCATTGATTTTTTTAAAGTAAAATGGCTTTATTCTAGGGCTGACTGGCTAAATCTGTCAAATGTGAAAATAAAATGTCCTGCTAATTACCAGAATGATGTTCCACAAACAAGCCTGGCAGTTTAAAGAAACAATCCCTTCAATAACAAACCATGGTTTTAAAGGCCCAGAATTGGCAAGAGACACATTTCAAAAGAGGCCCACAATTATACAATTACATTTGATGCTTCTTTTTTTTTTTTTTTTTTTTTTTTTTCAGCAAGATATGTTTGCAACACTCTGCTCTGGATACAAAATTCCAAAGGAAATGGAATGCGTGCTCACCACTGTCAATGGACTTGGCCCTCGCTCTAGTTTTCTCCAGGAAGTTGTTTCAGATGGGGTGTTTGTTTAACAAAACGACAACACCCGGTAGGACTTCAGGCTGGGATCTTATGCACAAAGTTCTTATGGAGTTGGGCAAAAGGAAATATGCACTTAAAATGACATGATTTTGTGAATTCTTTTTTTTTTTTTTTTTTTGGTCCTGGGAATTGAACTCAGGGCCACTCGACCTTTGAGCCACATCTCTAGCCCTATTTTGTATTTTATTTAAAGACAGGGTCTCACTAAGTTGCTGAGCACCTCACTGTTGCTGAGGCTGGCTTTGAACTCACAATCCTCCTGCCTCAGCCTCCCAAGCCACTGTGATTACAGGCCTGCACCACCTTGCCCAGCGATTTTGTGAATTCTTGTTACTGTTAAGAAAGAGAAAACAAAAAAAAAATCAGCTCTGGGATTCCACAATAAACTCTCCTGGAGGAATCAGGTGATCTGAGTCCAAACTCTGATTTATTGGGTGGGTTATCTTGTGCAAACTACTCAAATTCTTTGCATCTCACTTTCCATAGCTAAAATTAAGACTAATTATACATTCTTCATCCATGAAAATTATGATAATAAAAATAACCCTGTGTGAAAATAATAGGCCTGGGGCCTGGGAAAGAGACCAGTTCGTAATGGGCCCTCAAATGGTTTTTGAATCTCTGGAACTTCCTCAGGGTTGTGGTTACATTTCATTCTCATTCTGCTGTTGGAAGGTAATGAATGAGCAAATCTCTGTAAGGCCCTTGGGCATGGCAGGTGTTTGGGAGAGTCATTATTATTACTTATCTTTTCCATTATATTTTCAACTTGTATTATTAGAATTAATAGGGTTAGAAATCCAAAGACCAAATACTGCATCAGAGTCAAACTAAACACCTATTTGGGCAAGCAGATTATAAGGGCAGAGACCTTGGGCTGGGGGTGTAACTCAGTGGTAGAGGGCCTTCCCTGTATGTGGGAGACCCTGGGTTCAATCTCCGGCACTGCGGAGGGAAAACAAAACCCCATAAAACTCCAACCTTATAGACAGTGTAGTCCCAACAATGAAGAACTAAATTCTTTATCCAATGAAGAAAAATGTCTTCTTAAGTCATTTATTTTTATACGCATGCTTTCATAGACAAAGTCATAGCAGATAGAAACCATTTTGAAAATCATTATTTTAGGTCTCCCAGTGTGCAAATAATCCAAGGACTAATGCAGCATTCAAATTTGCTTGCTGTCTTTTTGGGGGGATGATTTCAATAATGGAGAAGTGGGATTTTGTTCAACCCAGCTCTACTTCTGGCCCTATAAAGGTTAAAAAAAAATCTATCACCTCAGCACAAGCTCTTCCTATGGACACTTCCCTGGAGGGCGATAAAGAACCAGACCAGACTCTGTGGAGTGACCTTGTAGAAGGATCCCCTGTGCTTGAGGGCCACCATGACTTCTCCCGCAGGTACACGTGCTATTAATGCTTGCAGGGACCTTAAGCCCTTTGAAACAGGAGGACAGCTTAGTGCTAAGAGTGTAGCCTCTGGAGGGACAGAACTAGTTTCAAATTCCACTCTGTGACCTTGGGCAAGATACTGAAACTTTCTGAGTCTCAATTTCTGTTTTTTTTTTTTTTTAAGATAATGGAGATCATAAAACCTACTTTGCAAGAGTGGTGAGAGAATTAGAATGAGATATTAAATGTGAAGCTTTTGGCAGAGGGCCTGGCACACAGCAAGTGCCCAATAGATGTTAGCTGTTATTATTTACAGGTTTGATGTCTCACATTGAATCTGGGTCTCTTTTATGGGTCTGGAGAATAAAAGGAAGTAGAGGGTAGCTGAAATTAGTGGAAGTTGTCTTTTGTGGACCAATTGGCTACAAGCTCTGAACCTAAATGTAGATGGCTGTTGCAGGCGGAGCCAGATTCTTTATGAGGGGTATGTTTTATTTCCCTTGGGAAGTCAAGAAGGTCTTGCAAACGGATTCCAAACACTGAGTCTGCATAGACTATTTTAAAGACATTAATTTCTCCAACTTTTGTCTGGCCTCTGACCCTGACTCTTTGATTTGTCTACCCATTTCCCAAAATTATGTTCCCAGTTCACACATCATCCAAAGCAAACACCCTGCCGTGCGTTCATGACAGCAGATGGAGGTCCGTATGGGAGAAGAGCTGTAATAGTCTCCCTAACGCATTAAGGAAACAATAAAGTGCATCCCTTTGCAAGGGCACTGGGGAGCTCGCAGAGGCTCCTTTGCATGAGAAGCTGTTCCTGAGAGTCCACTCGATTCATCAGCAAGCAGCGCACCTGCGCGTCCGAGGCCAACCAGGATGTCCGCCAGGCAAGGGAGCCTTAATTTGGGCTTCACTGCAAACTTTCTGGGTGACTTCGGACAAGTCCTGCAACTATTTTATTTATTTTACTTTATTTTATTTCAAAGTAAGTGGATTGAGGGGGAAAGTGGTCCTGGCTTCCCAAGCCAAAAGGAAGCTCAAGAAGTCTTCTGTGTAGAGAAGACTCTCCACACAGGGGTGTCATGGAAGGCTACACTTTCAGCCATTTTCAGAGAAGGAGTTCTTCCTTCTTTCCTCTCTTCTCCCCTCCTTCCATCCTTTATGGTTTGTTTGTGTGTTATTAAGATATCAAGGAGGGATGGAAAGATCTCAAACTCAGTGCCGTGAAGGCAGTTGAGTCAAACACTACAGGAGGCCGTGGTCATATTAAAACTTGGAGACTGCTGCACTCCAAGAGGCAGTCAGAAATGATGGAGCTGGGCAGGGCAAATAAAAACCCATCTGCTTTCTGAAGTCTTTTAGAGCCTGTGACTAGTTTACAACCTCCGAATTATATAATTATACCTCTGAATTATATAATATGATCACCTATAAAGCTGAGCTAAAGGGAAAATTTGATAATGAGGTGCTGAGATATGAATTTTAAAATATTGTTGGCAAATACTCCATGTGTGTAAACCTATCATTACAAACTCAGGTCATGAAGGTGTGGATCTTTGCTTTAAAGAAAACTTCATTTGTGTTTGTTAAAAAGCATCACATTTACAAAAATTCATTTTACTCTCCTTGCTTTTGGAAGACCTATTTTTCAAAGCAGACAGAACCTTAGAGGATCCCTAGGTGATCCAAACTGACCCAGTTAATTGGCAGAAAAACAAATAAATCCAAGTGCTTTCATCTCCATTCATCATTTCCTAATCCCTTTTTAAATTTCTGGAGTGGTTTCTCTGGGTCCAAAGAAAAATGGGAGTGTCCTTCCCTTGTTTCATTATCTTCAAGTTGTAGTGGTTATTATTATTATTAATTATTTACTAGAGACTCCCGAATTCTCTGGCGTGCTGGGTAGTATAAATGTCCTAGTGTGTGAAGAGGGTGGACACAAGCGATCTTTTGATTCCCCCTGGCTTTCCTCCCTCTCAGGACAGGGCAAATCCATCGCCCCGCAGGTGCAGGCTCGCCAACATCTCTGGGAAAGCCCAAAGGCGCAGCTGGTCTCCAAGCTGAGCATAAAACTGGGGTCACAATTCATTTGGCTCCCAAGAGGAACTGGGCATGGCCAGCACATTAGCCCTTTCAGAGCAGTTGGCCAGGGCATGGTAAACAGGGCAGGCCTGGACTGGGTAGACTAAAGAATGACCAAAGAAAAACTTAAAAAACAAAGAAAAATGAAAAGCCAAAAGCCCATGCCAGCTGGCACGAGTCCAGACCCACGTAGGTGGCTCAGTGTGGTTGGAGAGAGTGCCCTGTGCGAGAAACCCCGGGGAGTAATGCCAACCTCAGTTCTGAAGGGCTTCGACTGCTCAGAGGCAAGCAGGCCCAGCCTCCCTGCGAAATATGCAAAAGCCCAAAGGTGGAGAGGTGCAGAGACAGCCCGACACACGTCAACAACCTCTCGTTCTACAGAGGGCACCTCGGAGAGCTGAGGGCAGGCATTTGGAAAGCCAGCCTTGTCCCTGTTCCCAGTCTCTACCACATTATCCCTTGCAGAACCCCACAGGGCTTCGCTTAGCTGAGGGTTACTTTAAATTTGTGTTCTTTATCATTTAGGTAAAGTTGAAAACTCTGAAGGACATTGGATTCCAGTGTTCCATTAATCGACCATTCATTACAGCCTAGGAAAACATTCAGGATAGGGATAGGGCAGTAGCTTGCTTTCCTTAATAACCTCCACCCTGACCTTTGCTTAGGTAAGTCAGGGGTAGGAGAGAGAGCTCAATCAATCATGCTGCTGGCCAACTTATTCCCAAAAAAATTAGTCAACTCAGCTAAACAACGTTCATTGATTTTTTTAACATGGCAGTGAATTGATCATAATGGTTGATCTGTTCTACATAAGCCCAGCCAAATTGCAAGTTTAATTTGCAAGATGCATAAATTAACTTTTTAAAAATTTGGTGATAGATCCTGTGTTGCAAACCGTGTAAGGACATAGAAACTCAACTGAAAGAAGTGTAAAGAGGATTTGAAAAATGAGTAGGTGTTGGATGCTGGCACTCAAGATAGGAGAGGCCTCATGAATCATAATAATAACAATAATAACATGAACGCAGCACACTTCAATAATAGACTTAAATAGAAGACTTTCTATGCATCAATCACTATGCTGAGTGCCCGACATGCAAATAGTCTGAAGTATTTGCTAGGGTTTGGATGCTGTTTATTCCACCAAAGGAGTGGGCAGCTTAATCCAGGAGTGCTGATTGGTGGAAGGTGATGTAGACTTTCAGGAGGTGAGGCCAAGTAAGCGATTTCTTAAGTCATCAGAGGCACTGACTCAGAAGGGATCAGTGGCCTCCTGGAGTTGCTGACCCGACTCCCTATTTCCTGCCTCGCCATGTGATCTCCCTCTGCTGCATGCCCTCCCACCACGTGACCCGCATGTAGTCTTCACTGGAGGCTGAACCACAGAGGCTACACTGAGTTTGATTCTCAGCCTCCAAAACTGGGAACTAAATCGATCTCTTTTCTTTATAAGAGGTTTCTGTTATGCAACAACAACAACAAATGTACTGACATAGTAGATCCTCCCTATCTTTCAGAGAGGTCAAGTCACCAAGTGAACCAGTAAATCATAGACTATGGGCCCATCCCTACCTGTGAATCCTGGTTGGTTCTCAGGTAGTTTGAGAAACATATATTGCAGAGACTGGGAGTACTGGACCAAGAACGAGGGGAGCCAAGGACTTACCTCTGGTTGTGCCTCCACCTCAGGGCACACCAGCCTAAAATGATGATGTAGACCAGATGCTGAGACTAGATGATGGAGAAGAGCTTTCAGCCCTAAGAGTCCAGAAGCGGAATGCTTCTCCTTCAGGTTTCTATTCTTACAGACACCCAGGTATGCAGGACACCTTATGATTGGGTGCAAAACTCCTGGTCCTGGCTTCTTAGGAGAAATCATGTGTGTGTTTTACATGTGTTTTTTTAAGGCTACTGTCTCAAGAAGCAGACAGAGCAGGCGGGGTGTGTCCTGAAATTACAATGGCACCTGAGAGGAAGCCACTTCACTTTTCTGGGCTTTGGCTCCTCCTCTGTTAGAAGGGACATATTCACATCTACCTCAGATGCATGTTGGAGAAATTAAACGAAAGGACACGTCCTGAGCAGCACCTGGTACCTAGGATCACCAACACATGTATTTCCTTTGGAAATTTCCAACTAGGAAATGAGATCGAGGTTGCTGAAAACTAAATTAGTTGTGCTCTTCCTACAAGGCTATTACTGTGCTGCCTGAAATATCGGAAGTTTTCTTCTCCTCTTTTTTCAGTCTAACACTTTTTGATGTTTACTTTTCTCCTTACAATATCCCCAGGAGGTCAGCATATGATTGTCCCCCTTAACACGGGAGAAACTGATGCATGGGGATTTTAAGTAATGTCCTCAAGAGGCAGTGCTGGAAAGTCATGGAGGCAGGATTCAACAGAATAATCCTAGTCCTGAAACCCATTATCTATACCTCACCTCCTACAGGTCACACAATTCTCCAAAGAACCCCTGGGTTTGAGTCAGATGACAATCACCATAAAGTATCAGAAGCAAGGACTGACCATCTGGGATCATCTGTAGCTGGTGAAGGCAATGCATATTCTTCCCAAATGATTTCAGTTTAACAAAGCATAGTCAAGACCTAGGGATGATTCATCTGTTTACAAAACAGTGTGGTTACCTCAGAGACACCCTCTATCCCTAGAGTAGATTTCTAGGGTACTAGAAAATTTTTTTAAAAGCAAAGGTAGTTTAGTTTCCATGGAACCTTACATCTTACATGAGGGTATGGCCCAAGAGAGACGGAACGATACGCAAAGCACTTCCACATGCCTAATTTCTTGCAGGTAATAGTGTTAAATCCTTCCCCAAACCAAAACAAAACAAAATAAAGAAAAAAAGGAATAAAATAGAAAAAATAGGAAAGTATGAAAAATATTTATTAATATATCGATCTCAGTTATTCTGGATGCAAAGATGTAAACCGTAAACTAAGGGAATTGTTAGCCCAAGGAAAGTAGGAAGGAATGGAATAGTTTTGAAACAATAGAGAATTATTTTTCCATTTTTTTGGTGCATGATAATTATACATAATGGTGGGATTTATTGTTACACAATTGGATGTGCACATGATATAACAATATAATTCTGGTCGATATTACTCCCTAGAATTTCCCCTTTCCCTCCCCTCCTGTTTCCTCTACTCTATTGATCTCTCGAGACCCCCACCTCCACCTTTCTTTCCTTTTTCCTCTCTAGCTTCCCCATATGGCCCTTGACTTTCTGAGTTTGGCTGACTTTGCCAAACATGATGCTCTCAAAGTAATGACAGGGTATTTTCTAACCCTGTAGACACTTCCCATTTTCTACATCATAACATTCACAGCAGAATAGTTTTGGTTGCGTAGTAGTTGTAAAAATAATAGGAATTAGCACTTATTAAGCTCTTATTATATGGCATGCACTACACCGAGCTTTACATAAATTATTCTGCTTAATGACATGAGTATGTTTCTTATTTTTATGGAGATTCAGAACATTGAAATAATGGCGGAGGTCTAGAACCAGTACCTGGTGGAAGTTCTGTGTAAATCCAGACACCTGAGGCCAGAGCCCAAACTGTACCCCGGTTCTGTCCCAACTTGTCCAGGCTGGAAAGAGTTCTAGCTGGCATTTCGATCTGCCAGTATGAGCATGAGTCTCAGGTCTTGTTCCCATTGAGTGACCCCAGGGCTATTGCTGGGCCTACCATCTACTAGAGGGCACTCCAAAAGCAAACAAATAATAGAACCATTAAAATGTGCTTTCTAGGTCCCCACATAAGCCAACGTTTAAGCTTGCAAACATTCACAGTCTTGTCGTGTCTATTCTGCATTTGGGTGATATAAACCTGAGCTCTTAAAAGCCTTACCTTTAAAAAAAAAAAATCCTTGCAATTTAGCACAAATCTGCTCCATCGCACTACGTTTGAGATTAAGAAAAACCTGCTCCAGATCCAACTGTTCTCTAGACTCTGCTGAATCTGGAGTGTCTACATGCAAGAGATCCAATCAGATGGTGCTGGATGAATCAGATTAATTCAGTCTAAAAGATCCCCATTACGTGTTCACTGTCACAGGCCAGCGACGACAGACCCTGCCCTTAAAGAGATCATCACTTATGCGGTAGCAATGAGACAAGGATTCTAGTGACTGTAAAAGAAGACACATGACAGAAGAGAGGAAAGAAGAGAGATCCTTCAGAGCTGCCCCACCTGAGGTGACAGGAAGGTCCTGTCCCAGCACTTAGTGCGTTGACTCTTGAGTGGCCACTTCATACTTGAAATGTGGCTGGTGGGACAGAAATGGAATCTTTACCCTTATCACTAAATCTAAGAGCCAGATGTGACCAGTAGCTGCCGTGTCAGGCAGCACAGCCAGAGATCTCCAAACACAATCTTCATTAACGCAGGGACCTTCAGAGGGATGCAGGTTCTTGTGCCTCCTGGAGATTTCGATGAAGTAGATCTGGGAATATAGGTGTCTTTTAAAAGTGCCACAGAAGGCCTGCCAGTGGTAGACAAGCTTAAAAACTCCAGACTTCCTCCATCCCTGTTGGGCTACATCTGCCACCACTCACAGGCAAGCTCAGAGGGTCTTAGCAGGCGTGTTGGCTGGGGCTAGACTTGGCTTTGTCCTAAGCCACTCTGTTTCCAGTCTCCACTCAGAGGTGACCTAACCTTTGTGCTCATATGCAACGACACTTAATTTATGTTAGTAGGCACTTCACTGAGCACAGTGACTACCCTATAAGGGCTCAGGGACATTCTCTGAAAACAAGGTGTGAGATAAGAGACCCTTGATCTCATTTATTGGGCTTCTCTCTGCTACCCCAGAGAGGACAGGGCTGTTGGAAACTGGTGTGTGGACATTGGAGGCACAAAAATTCGATCAGGAAAACCAATGTACTCTTAGGAAATCAACCAGCTGAATTAGAAGAAAATCCATAAAGAATTAGTTGGCCCAGATTCTCTGGATGAGGCAAACAAAAATTTTCATCAGAATAGAGGCCCTATTTTCAAGTCAAGTATCATAGCTCTCCTTGCTAGGGTATTTGAAAGTAATAATTGGCCAAGAGCACTCAGCGTAGAAAATAACCTGAACAAAAACTGTGTAACCCTCTACCAAATGTCATGGTTTCTGTTTCCTAAAGGAGAGGCTGACGTTCAGAAATGGAGAGTTTCGGATGGCAAGTTTAGTGCAGAGGTCCAGCAGAATGCTATGCCTGGAGTGGGCACTCAGAAATGGCGGCAGAATGAATAAACTGGCCTTCTTGGTTGATGGCGCACCTATTTGTGTGTTAGGCATTTTAGCCACCTCCTGGCGAAAACATCAATCATCTCTGTGTGATACCTTTGCACTGGATAACTACAGAAGACCCGAGATCAAAGTAATTCTAAAAAGTAGCCGGGCACAGTATATTACTGTGGGAAAGGCAGCTGTGGCTTTGGGGAACTCAGGAAATTACGTTGCCCAGGAGAAAAAAAAGAGAACGGTAAACCGTGACGCCCACAGAGGCAGCTCTTCAGAGTAGGAGAAAGAACACAGGCGTTGGAGCCCACTGCTGAGATTAAAACCCAGCTCTGCGTACGTTGCTTTTCTAGTCTCCCTGACTTCCTTTGAGAGGGGTAGTGGTGTAGTGTCTTTCCTAAAAAATGAAATGGGCTAGTATGTGTAAAATGCCTAGGACATTTACCTGAGAGTCCCATCATCTGGAACGAGTGTAAGACGCCTAGGACATCTACCTGAGAGTCCCATCGTCTGGAACGAGTGTAAAATGCCTAGGACATCTACCTGAGAGTCCCATCGTCTGGAACGAGTGTAAAACGCCTAGGACATCTACCTGAGAGTCCCATCGTCTGGAACGAGTGTAAAACGCCTAGGACATCTACCTGAGAGTCCCATCGTCTGGAACGAGTGTAAAACGCCTAGGACATCTACCTGAGAGTCCCATCGTCTGGAACGAGTGTAAAACGCCTAGGACATCTACCTGAGAGTCCCATCGTCTGGAACGAGTGTAAAACGCCTAGGACATCTACCTGAGAGTCCCATCATCTGGAACAAGTGTTAAACGCCTAGGACATCTACCTGAGAGTCCCATCATCTGGACCAAGTGTTAAACGCCTAGGACATCTACCTGAGAGTCCCATCGTCTGGAACGAGTGTAAAACGCCTAGGACATCTACCTGAGAGTCCCATCATCTGGAACGAGTGTTAAACGCCTAGGACATCTACCTGAGAGTCCCATCGTCTGGAACGAGTGTAAAACGCCTAGGACATCTACCTGAGAGTCCCATCATCTGGAACAAAGTGTTTATTTTTGATTGAGTTGTATCCTCCCCAAACAAAAAATGTCCAAGTTTCAACCTCAAGGTCCTCAGATTGTGATCTTTGTTGGAAATCAGGTTGTGGCAGATGTAATGACTGGTGGAGGCTGGGCCCCTACTCAGATAGGACTGATGCTTCTAAGAGAATAGGGAAGAGACACACAGAGAGGTGGCCATGTGACAACGTAGGCAGAGACTGGCCTCAGGTGGCTGAAAGCCAAACAGCACCCGAGATTGCCAGCAGATCCCCAGAGGCTGGGAAGACACAAAGGAGTACAAGTCTCTTGGAACCTTGATACCATTGTCTAGAACTTTGAGCTTCCACAATGGTCAAGCAATAGATTTCTGTTGCTTTAAGCCACTCAGCTTGTAGTACTTTTTTACAGTAGCTCTAGAATACTAAAAAAGTGTATGATTTTAATAGACCTATTAACTACTTTAAGATCAGTTATCCCACTCCTTGGTTTATACCCAAAGGACTTAAAATCACTACAGTGACACAGCCACATCAACGTTTATAGCAGCTCAATTCATAATAGCTAAACCATGGAACCAACATAGATGCCTTCAACAGATGAATGGAGAAAGAAAATTTTATATATATATATATATATATATATATGTATATATGTGTGTGTGTGTGTGTGTGTGTGTGTGAGTGGTGTGTGTGTTATATATGATGGGCTATTACTCAGCTTAAAAAAGAATGAAATCTAGCATTTGCTGATAAATGGATGCAGTTAGAGGATATCATGCTAATGTGAAATAAGCCAACCCAAAAAAACCAAAGACCGATGTTTTCTCTGATAATAGATGCTAATTCACAATAAGGGTTGGATAGGGTAAGAATAGAGTTACTTTATATTAGGTAGTGGGGAGTGAAGGGGAGGGGTAGGGAAGGAGAGTAGAGTGAAAACAGACATTATGACCTCATGTACATGTATGACTGCATGACCCATGTGATCCTGCAATATGTACAAACAGAAAAAGGAGAGATTACACTCCATTTATGTATGAGCTATCAAAATATATAAATGCATTCTACTCTCATGTACAACTAATTAGAAATAAAGTTTAAAAATTAAAAAAGAATCAAAAATTTGTTTTGCCTATCCAATAAAAAGCATATTTCTGGAAATAAAAGAAGATCACATCAATGAGTTCCATGTGAATGCTCATCTTAATAAATACAGCACTGATTGTCCAACCCCTTTCCCCACACACCCCTAATACTCGTAAGTGATTATGAAAGCTGGTTGTCTGCTCCCACTACCTACAAATCTTATGCATAGAAATATATAGAGAGAGCCATTTCTTAATTTCAAAAGCTGCGATAAATTCGATGATCTTTGCAGCTTCTTCTTTGAGGACCTAGTGAGCCAGACTAATAATTATTCATGAACTATCTCAGCTCTGTGCCCAAATCATTTTTCCTCCAATGTTCTGAAACTCACACACCAGACACAGTTTGAAAAATTCTTGAACCTTTGGTCTTTCAAATCCCTTTTAAACCTGAGATTCTATGATAGGCAAAGGAAGGAAGACAGGAAAAACATTTTTTTTTCTCTTGTTAAATTCACTGGTTATGATCAAGAAATTTTTTTTTCTTTAAAAGAAATGGGCTTTTTGCATAGCTGGAATCATAAGTAGCAATTTAACATTATTGCATTGAGAAACTGACAGGAAGCTAAACAGAATAAAATATCAACCAACAACTAGGCTATTTTTATTGCTTCTTTTTAACACCAGCAAGTGCAGTGATATAAAAACTACCGTGAAATCAATTAATTTTAGTCTTTTACAGATCATTTTAATTCTCTTCTTGTAATATGTCTATATGAAATAATTGCTTTGTAATTAGCAGCATGATTAAATGTTAAATAAATGCTAAATCTTTAGTTTGGCAGCCTTAATATGCCTAGAAGGCTCAGTTTCATGACTTATTTTTAAGTACTTCACAGCATCGTGCTTAGTATCTTCACTGTGGACATGGATTTCACCACGCTGTGTTAATAAATTGCATATAAGCTGGTAGGTGCAATGGTTTTGGATGGTACACCCTACACTACAGATGTACCAACGAAAAACAGATTCATCATGGCCAGTACAGAAAATGCCAGTGTGTAGGCTGCTAATACCAAGCCATAGATTTTTGGATGCTAGCCAAGCTAAGCAATTCCATTAGACTCCATCAGATTTGATTTTGCTCCCAGACTCTTTTAAAGTTTAGTTTGTAATAGTGAAAATAACTCTCCTTATCAACCTATGCCAAACATTTTCACATCTATTTCAGAACACTCACTACATTCTTCTCTGCTTGACTAGGGCTCCATGCTACCTTTAGTTAGACTTTTAATCCAGTAATAACAATTACTATCTGACATTTCTACAACACTTTTATTTTTTAAAAAATAAAACATCCATGCCCTTAAGATGGGAGCCTATGTCTCTGATCTTTCTCTAAAGAGTCTGACCGCTTAGAATTTGCCAATTAAGTGCTGTTTAAACTTCAGACAAAGAAAATGTCAAGAACATATCCCTTCCGCATTAGAATGTTCCTTTAAAATTTGAGGACAGACATGTGAAAGTGTACATATCTTTACCATAAAATTTCCTGCTAGTCAAGGTTAATGATAGCAGTATTCAGATGAATGACAGAACATGGCCTCTGAGTTGCCAGAACTTAAGCACACTGAATGCTATGTTTTAAAAAGTAAAATAAAGCCATCTGTCCCTGAACTCTTCAAATAAACTTGGTTTTGAATTCCTTCTGTAAACTATTTTTTATAACTACTTATTCTAATAAGAACTTAAAGAACTTGATATTCTTAATCATTACAAGAGAATGAAGTAAAAGGTATGCCTTCCTATAAGACTTGGACCCCACGGTGGCTCTGAGAGTCCCCAACACCAAAGACTAGGAAGGCGAGCAGGTTAGGGCACAAAAACCGTAGACGGTGCTTTACTTACGATCCCGTAACACTAGTACTGAACCCCAGTTGTCCAGATTTTCCAGTTGGCATATGGTGGCAAGACTTCTTTTCTTGGGGTGGGTACCAGGAATTAAGCTCGAGAGCACTCGACCACTGAGCCACATCCCCAGCCCTATTTTGTATTTTATTTAGAGACAGGGTCTCTCTGAGTTGCTTAGCACGCCTTGCTGTTTCTGAGGCTGGCTTTGCACTTGAGATCCTCCTGTCTCAGCCTCCTGGACATCTTTTCCTCCATAATCACATGAGGCAATTCCCATAATACATATGCACTTCTATATCCATCCATCCATCCTACCTTCCTGCCTATCTGCCTATCTACCTACCTGTATTTGTATCTATTAGTTATGTTTCTTTGCAAAACCATGACTAATATAAGTGACTCATCAGAATTCCCATAGCTATTAGGTGAAAGACCTGAGGTTAAAGCCAAGTTTATTGGACTTGAAGTTAGGACCTTTTCTGTCACACCACCTGCCTTAGCGCTCTCATTGGATCTCCAATATTCTATATGCCTTGCCACATTCCTGAGCTTATTCTTCTGGTTAACCAAGGTTTTAGCCTATAGATTAGTTTTCTTTTCTGTATTGAAGAGAATGCTAACTTTAATACCCACTTTCTTGCCTTTGATAAGGGTGTTATTTTTTTAAGTATACTTTTCTTCAAGTCCTTGATAATGAGCTCATATTGGAATTTTTTTTTTTTTTTTTTACTCTAAAGCCTTGGTTATTAACTTATTTTCTTCCAATTTTCTCTTTTCTCCTAAAAGTGGACTCATGGGAGCAAAATCTAGTTAATTAGGATTTCTGTTAATCAGGTTTTTAAATTGTTTTGGTAAATGACAATCAGGTGAACACCACCTCCCTGAATTTGAAATAGTTTCTTTTAATAGCGTCTCCTTGATGACAGTGGTTCTCCTATCTTAGTATGAGTTTGAAACTAATGGTCCAATACTCAGAAGTGCTCACAGCGCTGATGACCAGGAGACCATAAATCCAATGGTGCACATTAGTGGGAAGGTCCTTAATTATACAGTTTAGGCCTTGTGTAATCAAATGGTGCCAGGGAACAGCTGATAACATTAAAATGCCAGCAGCCATTATAAATCATAATGCCTCCTATAGTTTCTCTTCATGTGTTTTATTAAGTTAAAAGCAAAAAGAATAATTTTAGTTGAATATCTGTATTGTCATTCATAACCCTTAAAATCTAAAGCATTGGATGATCCAATGCTATTACGAGATCATCTTTATTCATGCTTACCTTGGTTTTCAAATCGAAATCGTAGTTACATTTTGAACGTTAAATATAGGAGTCTTTTTTTTTAAATGAAACAAAATTAAAGTTATCGCTTAGAAAGTTGGACTAAATCAGAGGGTTCTTTCTCGTTAGAACACAATTTGGAATAAACTGCAGATCTCTTTCCCTTTCTCTGCCGTTATGGTGTGTGCAGTCGATTCCATTCCTCCTCCCTGTGTCTTCTCATGAGACTTTAGGGATAAAGTTTTTCCTGGGTAAGAGACAGAAGCAAAATGTCCATCCCTCAGTGGATCTTCATGAAGCTGGTAATAAAATCAGGTACGATTCTAAGAGGAGACATTGGGGAACCACCAAGTAGGGTCTCTAAGGAATTGCGCATGAGACAGAACACAGATTTATGCTGTTCAAGGTCACTGTCGTCTTACCATAGCAAGCCGAAAACACCACCACTATCTACACAGCTGGACATGTTTTACTGGGAAAATGATTTTTCTCTTTGTTTTTATGCTTGTGCTAGTAGGTGAGTTCAGTAGTAAATATGTGCTATTTTCTTTGGAAAAAAGAGAATAAATTGCAGCATAATCTTATATAGCTAGGATGAGTGTGCACCTTAGAAGTTTTCTAAAGAATTTTAGGTTTAAAGGGACATAAGTAAGGAAGTATACTGTAATGGTGGCTTATTATTATTTAACATTATATTTAAATGAGGACCATGGCAACATAATTTGAAAATGAGACCAGAAAAAGGGCTATTATCTTGGAGAATTAAGCAACTTTTGTAAGTCAGCTCAGTACCTTGGCATAAAAATATGAACAAGGAGCTTATTTTCACTTCAGGGATTTTAAGTCTTAAAAATCTACCTGGCACCTATGTTAGCACAATATTTCTGGACTGATAAAGCCATCAACATGTGGCTGGTAATGAGGGTCTCAACTATTCCACATGCCCGCAGGAGTGATAGAAACCAACTCCAGTAGTTCATGAGCAACTCTTCTGCGTGAGGCACAGGGCGGGTGGAGTACTTCCAGGTTGAGGGGACGCTGCAGGCACAGCCGTGACATCCAGAGCTAATGGCGAGCTGTTCTTTCCAAGTGCAAGTTCAGAGACGTCACGTTGGACGTTTAAAATTGGCCCTACAAATCAGGACTTTGTTTCTGCAGAGCCAGCTGTTCACCACTTACTAGCAGCCGCAGACCTGGAATAGCTACAGGGGAGGAACTCTGGCACTTCTATGGGGTTTTAGTTATGCCAGGACAGGAACCGAAATCAAGACAGGAAGGTAAGGCTGTGCTCGATACGCGGGGCCTCTCATGCTTCCCTGAGGAGTTTTCTTCACTGCTTATTCTTGTCAGAGACCCAGAAGAAAACAGCGGCTACATTCAAAAGGGAGTGAATAAAGGGTTTCAAAAGGGACCGTTTACAAAGTGTATTAGTCCATTCCTGCTACTGTTAGCAAAATACCCAAGACTGGGTAATTTATAAGGAATAGAAAGTTTTGCTATAGATTTCTGTTTTTTAAAAAATTTTATTTGTTCTCATGAGTTGTAGGTGACAGTAGAATGCATTTATCCGTTTTGATAGGACATATACAAATGGAGTGTCCTCTCTCATTTTTCTGACTGTACACGTTGCGGGATCACATGGGTCATGAGTCATAATGTCATGAGGTCATGATGTCTGCTTCAGTCTACTCTCCTTCCTTCCCCCACCCCCTGAGAGAACAGAATTTCCTGAAAGTACTGGAGGCAGGAAACCCAAACATCTAGGCATCAGAAGAGAGGGTCTGGGCAGGGCTTCTCTGTCTGCTCACGTGGCGGGAGAGATGAAGGGCACGGGGTGCGGAGCCCGTCCTTGAGCCTCCTTCCGAGGGCTCTCAGCCACTGGCGAGGGCAAGGTATCCCGACTGGCCACACCCGCAGGGGCCTCAGCTCTGCGGACCTTCCTAGGGGTGTGTAAGTGCCAGCACATGAACTTGGGAGGGACCAATCACTTAAACCCCAGAAGGAAGCATGCGCAAGGTTAAGGCGAGCGCACAGGGAGAGGGAGCACCCGAGGGCGAGCTACCCAGGCGCAGAAGACTGGACGAAACCAGGGCGGGGACCCGGCTCTGAACCAGTGCTCACGTGCCTGATCCTCAAGGCAGAGGCACGACAGGGCCCTGAGTGGACGTGGAGGGGCCCTGACACCTCCCGGCGGAGACCCCTACGTGCCTCTCACGGGGAACCAGGGACCGTGTCTGTAAGGAGGAAGGTTAGTCCGCCCGCCCTGGGGCCGGCGCACTGGGAGGAGACCCACACCAGGCCACCAGCTCGGAAGTGCTTCCATAATTGCTAAGCAAAGGGTGATCGCAGCTGGAACTGGGGTGGTCAGCTAACCAGACGCGAGGAGGGACAGGGTGCCGAGGTTGAGTCTGGGAGACTGCGATGACCGCCCAGAGCCAGCACCGACTCTGGAGGGGATGTGTTTCCACCTGAGCGTTTTGGGTGGGAGGACAGGGGCGGGAGCCCTCCTCCCTGCCGGGCCACCTGGCGGGGGCTTCTTTCCTCCTCAGAAGCCAGTGGTTTCCACTTACAGGGCCACCGTCCATTCTGGATTTGCTTCCTCTCACCCCCTAGTGATGTTTGTTATTCTCAGGGTGAAAACATCCAGGAAGCATTTGGAAACAGGACTGGCACTTGGGAGTTAAATGACAGCTGGAGAGACACTTGGGAGTTTTTTTCATCAAAATCTAGTAAAGATTTCTGAAGACCTCAAAGGGCATAGACAGAAAAGGAGGTTGTTGATAAAAGGAGGCAGGGGAGTCAGAGATTGACTGCCTTTACAAAGCACAGTAAGAGGCAGGAGGAGCCCAAGTTCAAGGCCAGCCTGGGCAATTTAACAAGCCCCTGTCTCAAAAAAAAGGGGGGGGGGATGTAGCTCAGTGGTAGAGAGCTTGCTCAGCATCTGTGAGGCCTTGGGTTCAATCTCCAGTACTGCAAAAATAAAAATAATAATAATAATAAAGGGGTGGGGTGGGGTGAGACAAAAGCAAAGTGAAAGAATGAGGCATAACCAATCTTGCTTAAAAATAACTCCATCGGCTCCTTTGGTAACTATTTGGTGATAGTGTCTGAATTTAGTTATACGTCAGTACAAAGGCAGAACAAAAATTATTACAGAGGCAAACTGGCACTAACTCAGTGTTGAAATGGTCTCTGAATTATGAACCCTAAATGATTGAGATCAGGCTAAAAAGAAAACCTCTCCACTAAGAACACATCCCTCAGAAAGGGACATATGCAACATGCAAGTCTCATGGATGACCTTTCGCACTTAGCATGGGTCTCTTCCATGTTCATCAGCTAGATGTAGCCAAATACCTTTTACATATGGGGATCATGAGCAAGAATGATATTCTCATTCCACCATTTTTCATAACCCCCTCCCTCTCATTTCCTTCTACATAATCTAAAGTTCCTCCATTCTCCTCTCATTCCCCACCCGCTACCCCCATTGTTTATCATCATCCACTTATCAGGGAAAACATCCAGCCTTTGGTTTTGGGGATTGACTTATTTCACTTAGTATGATATTCTCCAATTCCATCCATTTATCTGCAAATGCCATAATATTCTTCTTCTTCTTTATGGCTGAATAATATTCCATTGTGTATATATACAGTTTCTTCATCCATTCATCTGTTGAAGGGCCACTAGGTTGGTTCCACAACCTAGCTATTGTGAATTGTGGTTGCGTTACTGTAGTATGCTAATGTATGATTACATGAATGGTATGAATCTAAATCGTGTATAACCATACGAATGAAATGACGAACCCATTTTTTGTACAATGAATCAAAATGCAGTCTGTAAAAATAAAAAAATAAATAATTAAAAAAAAAAAAGAATGATGTCTTACACAGGAGCCATGCGCTGGTCAAGCAAGAGAAATTTTTCAGGCCTCCCCAAATTAATTTCAACCAGTTTTCATCTATGGGCCACCCCGGTGATGGGTGGTCAGTTAACTTGCATCTTATCAGAGGTGCAGCTACAGAGAAGGAAATCATATTTCAAGGGGGAGAAGACAAAGAACAGCAGAACCGGAAGAAGCTAAGCTAACTGCCTGTGTGCCAGGCTCACTTACATCGTATCTTTCCATTCTCGCAATCCTGTGATGTTATTAAAAAAAATCATCCTTTACAGTCAAGACTCAGATAAGTCAGTTCACATGTACAAGGTCACACAGAAATGAAGGCAAGGGTTTCTTCCAGGGCTGTCCTTTGTTCTTGAAGCTTGGCTCAGGCCACTTCCAACATGTGGGACCCCGGCCTGACTGACACCCAACCAGCCAAGACTCAGAACGGCTCGGGAGACTCTCCTCTCTGGGAATTCAGGCTTTCTCCGGGAAAGCCTGGGGCACATCTCTCCTGTGTATAACTAGAACTCTCCTTTTGCTGAACTTCATCTGCATTCTGCCTTCCCTAACTCCAAGTGTGCTTTGGAAGCAGGGGGAAGAGAGTCCCCCTTTCCTCTCTCCCGTGGCACACCCCTCTTCTCTGTTCCTCAAGCCCACCCAGCACCTTCTGACCTCTGGACTTCAGTTAACAAGGCAGTGCTGCGCTCTCCGCTTCCTTCCGTTCCCTGGTCAACTCTGCTTGTCATTGAGATTTTGGTCTTAAGGTCACTTCCTTAGGGGGTCTTCTTGGGAAGCCTCCATGGCATGTGCTCCTGGCCTCCATGCTTCTCTTGCCCTGGGCTTCCTTGATCCGGCTGTCATTTCCCATCCACGTGTGGGTGATCAGTGGAGTCATCACACAGAGATAGCAAGCTCCACACCACCTGCTTTGCTCACCACCGTACCCCTCGTCCACAGAAAATGATCTGCGCACAAGTGGAACGGTTAATATTTGCCAAATGACCGAAGCGAGTGTCCATGACATTCTCAGAACTGGACCAGTACTTTCCATGTGTCCTCAGGACAGCTCTGTTCCTAATACTCTTTCAAGATCTAAGTGAGAGAGTTTAGGCCCCCAAATTCAGTCTCTTCACCAAGAGTGCCCAGCTAGTACGTGATATGGTAGAGATTCAAAGTTGAAGTCGTAGCTGGACATGGTGGTGCAGGCCTGTCATCCCAGCAGCTGGGGAGGCTGAGGCAGGAGGATTGCAAGTTCAAAGCCAGCCTCGGCAAAAGTGAGGTGCTGAGCAACTCACTGAGACCTCTAAATAAAATACAAAATAGGGCTGGGGATGTGGCTCAATGGTTGAGTGCCCCTGGGTTCAATCCCTGGTGCCAAAAATAAAAAAGGAACCCCTTTTCTCCCCCTGCTTTGTTGTGGAATTTCTGCCGATGATCACTGGCTTGTCTCCCTTCACTTTCTCTCTCCAATGAGTTTGGAAGCTCCTTTGGGTCAGAAATAATACCACATACATCGTCTTCACCTCCCACATCACCCTTCTAAGATATTCTAGGGTCCTATAGCGAATATCTTTTGATTACTAACACTTGCTTGGGAATAATAGCACAAAAAACTTCCCCAGACGAGTTCAAATTTCTGTAACACACTCTCTAAAATAATAAACACCAACAGGAGTACAATCCATCCTGAAGAACCACTTGTTTTCTCTTTAACTATGGAGAAAATAACTTTATAAAAATTGTTGAAAAGGCACAGCATTGGCAAAATGAAAACAGACATATGCCATGGAAATGCTTTCACTTGCCGAATATTTGCTAAGTGCATTTTCCACGTGCCAAGTGCTATCACAGGTGCCAGGGACCTGAGACGAAGGCACTTTTCTTTCCCTTACGGAGCTGTTTGGTGGTGATGGCATTACAGCGATGTGAATAAATAATCCTAAATTAAGACAGCATATTCTATGCTTCAGGCAAGGGCAAGGAGATGCGGGGAAATCAGGGTCAGTGTCACCAGTGCAACCAACCTAGAGGAGAACCAGAAGCCGGAGCAGCTGCTCTGACGTCTGTACCACCTGAAAGGTATTGGGCAAGTTCCTGGCCTCAGGTTTCCCCACATCTTTACAATGGGAAATACCTAATGCTCGGGGTTGCTACGCATTCCTCTCAGCACCCTTAGCAAGTTCCATTCACTGGCCTGCAAGGGTAGCCACGTGGCAAAAGACTTAAGGACTGAGAGTGTGGAAACCTTCCATCATCAACAAATGCAGCCACCGATCAAATGGGAAGCCCTGATTATGAAGGTTAATCAAGACAATGAAGTCCTCTGTAAATAATTATTATTTCTGCATCACAAAGAATTCAGAGAGAATGTTCATGATGCTCTCTTTCATATGCAAATGGAAATCTGCTAGCTGAACTGGGGCAGGGGGCTGCGGAGGCGAAGTCACAGCAGTCTGCCCCTGTCAATCCACCTGGGATCACTTTAAGAGGTCACTCAGATCTGGCTCCTCTGGTGACTTCCTCTTGCTTCTTGATTGACTCTGCCTTGGAGCATCCTGATCTAACCAGGAGCTTCGCAGTTTGACCAATAAGCTGATGATGTGTGAAGATGACGCTGTCAAGAATTAACAATAATGGGGTGTAGCACTGCCTGCTGAGCACCCTCAAGATGCTTAGCATTGTTTCCGAGTTTTACATGCCCCCATGATTTTATTATCACAGTGGATACAGAGAGGTGAAGCCCTTGGGCCTATGAGTTATTACACCATCTTGAATTCATATCCTCTTTATGGAATATCTCTAAATGTAACCTTCTGTCTCTGGCTAGAAAATGGGATTCCTCGAATTACAATTTAGGGTCAGCTGTGGTCTCGATGATGTTTGTTTGCCAAAGATCACTGTGTTGGAAGCTTCGTCCCCAGTGTGGTGGTGTTGAGGTAGTGGGTCCTTTAAAAGGCGGTGTCCGGTGAAAAGTGATCAGGTCATGGGGGCACAACAACTGGAGGAGACTAGTCTGCCTGTAGCAGAAATTGAGTAGTTCCTGGGCAAATGGGTTGTTATAAAGCAAGCTCAGTTTCTGCAGCTCATGTTTTTCCCCATTCATACAAGTGCCCCTTCAACATATAGCCAATTCCCTGTCACCTTTTCTAACATGTTGTAACACAGCCAAGGGGCTCCCACCAGACTCTGGGGTCCAGCTATTTGGTTTTTCTAGCCTCCAGAATTACAAGCCAAGTAAACATCTTTTCTTTGTAAAGTAGGCAGCCTCAGGTATTTTGTCATAGCAACAGACAGGAAACAGACTAAGAAGGGGCATTATAATATTTTTGGAAAAAGAACAGAAAACATAGATACAGAACAGAATGTAGAAACAAAGAAAAAGGCTCTAATGTATTCCTCTGTCTGCCAGGTCATCCAAAATACATTAGCTGACAGGATTTCTTGCATGTCTGGACAAAAATATAAAGCTCTCTTACCCACAAAAAGTAACAATCACATGAACTTCTGACTTCACGAAACTTCTAGTCTACATCTTCTGGTCCCTTAGAACTGCTCTCTTGCCTCAGAATTAGCATCCTCAGAATGCAGACACAGTAGCAGGCAGAAATGTCAGAAAATGTCATAATACAGCTTCTACTGATTGCTTACTACTTACTTTGGTCCAAGAACTGGGCTAAGGGACTCAGATGACTGAACAATGACAGCGATTCTGGAATTGCAGGTTCTGTTACCCTCCTCACTTTGCAGATGAGGAAACTGAGGCTTAGCACACAGAGCTGAGATGCACTTTTGAAACAAAGTCTTTCCAACTCTAAGACCTGCCTTGTTACCCACTCTTTTCCCCCTGCCTGGGGTTATACATCCTGTAACACTGCTGCAGTGAGTGACACATCATTCTGACACATCACTTGCATGTCAGAAGGATACCTTAAAGCAAAACAAGCTTTAGAAATGGATCTCAGGTGGTAGTTTTTAAACATGGCTGGCAGCTTGAAGCTCTTCTAAAAATTATTTAATACTTTTCATAAGAGTCAACAATTTACTTATCTCTGATAATATTAACAGGAATTTTTTAAAGAATTTCTGTATAACAGGAAGATGCTTTTCGATTTTTAGAAACTTCTAAATTTAGACAGCGATGATATAATTTAATATGCAGTGTGATGGTAATGGTTGGAAGGATGTAATCTTTAAATATGCATTTTCATCCATTTAAACTTATTTATCCTAAATATGGTTTAAAAATATGTTCTGTTAATAATTCCAATATAATTTTAAAGGATAATTCAATGACGATTAGTTAGAGATTTTAAAATTAAAAGTGGTAAAAATGTTTTCTTTTACATAAACATTACTTTTATATGGAATTATATAACTTTGTAGAATATGCATGGGCTGTAAGAGCTAATCTAGTCCAGGCTTTTGTTTTATAGCTGCAATTAAGGAGGAAGAAACACAGCCAAGTGCTTTAACAGGGCAGGTTTAGAGTCACACACACCCAAGTTCACATGCCTGCTCTGCCTCTTAGCAGCTCTTGAAGTGCCATTCACAGGTCCCAGAAGCAGTTCTTCAAAGTGTCCTGCCTACAAAGCAGGAATGCTATACACTGAGAATATGAAGGACTCTGCCCTCTGAGTATATCCATTCATTCATTTGACAAATATTTATTAAGCACACACTAGCTGTGTGACCTTGAGCTGCCTTGGTGAGAATCTGCATGGTAGTTGTTGGAAGGATTAACTGAGTTAATGCATATAAAGTGTGTGTGGTGGTTCCCAACACACTTGGAAGGCAAGGAACTCACGTTGGGGGTTATTTTCATGGTCCTGCTGCGACTACTTGCTAAGGAAAACGATGGACTCTGGGGGGTATGACTTGGGAGCCCTGTGTAATATTTTCCCTCCAATTACTAACGCTTCTCATTTGCATGGAACTCAGCTTTCATTCCCTTAGCTCAATCCTGGGAGTGAAGCCATCTGGGAACTTCTGCACCAGCGTTCCATCGTGACACTGCTCTCTTTTACACATGCAGAGAAAGTTATCCCAGCAGCATCTGTCCACCCACTATGTGTTTTCCCTTCAGATGTTTTTAAAATGACCCAAGTTTTTCACCTGACCTCCCCGCTGGGAAATAGGAGTTTGTGAGTACATGAGAAAGTTGGTTGGGTGTGTCCCCATAGAACACAGCAAAGCTAACTGGTCCTTTGGGGAGGTAAACCTTACATGTCATCCTCACTGCTCAGAACCCTAATCAGCTGCAATAACAGGCCGAAGAATTCCCGTAATTGCTACTCTGCTGTTCTCGGTGTTTCTGTTATCGGCTGATGACTTAATGAGTGTGTAGATTCCATAACTCATGTCCGAGGAGTTAATGTAGATTCCATTAGTGTCTTGGAAACTCTCAGGATGTGGCTGAAGTCCTGTGCAAATCTCACTCAGGATCCTGGAAATCACTGAGGATGAAAAAATTCTTGAGCAGAACCAGGCGTTGTGGTGCACGCCTGTCATTCCAGCAATGCAGGAGGTTGAGGCAGGATGGCAAGTTCAAGGCCAGCCTGGGCAACTTTGTGACTCTCTCAACATAAAATAAAAAAGGGTTGAGGAACCAGGTGCAGTGGCGCATGCCTGTCATCCCAGTGGCTGGGGGAGGCTGAGGCAGGAGGATAGCAAGTTCAAAGCCAGCCTCAGCAAAAACAAGGCGCTAAGCAGCTAAGTGAGACCCCGTCTCTAAATAAAATACAGAATGGGGGCGGGGGTGTGGCTCAGTGGTCGAGTCCCCCGAGTTCAATCCCCAATGTTGCAAAAACAAATGAAAACCTTGAGTGGTGGGTCCAGACTCAGTTTCCCGTCTCTTAAGAAAACACTACACTATGCAGGAGAAACGAGAAGACAACACACCCCTACGACACGGAACTCAAAACTCACTCTGATGTGCAAGTTTTATTACAGAAACAAACAAGCGTACAGTCCGCAGTGTGGAGTCCCTCTGCTCTGTTTGTAGGCCAGTGTCCAGGCCTGGGCATGCGTATATACCTGGTCACCTCTGGAATGCCTCCGCCAAAGCAAGATCAGAAGCAGGAAACTGACGCTATAAGCGTCTTTTCCCAATTCATTCTTTCCACACGTTCTGGGTCATCTCGTCGTCTAACCCTGGCCTCCCTCTCGTATGGAACTTTCTCCCCCAGTTAAGAATTTTTTAAGTTGCTATGGTCAGCTTAAGACCTAAGACCGAGGACCTGAGGAGTCCGGAGGCGCACGGGAAACCCATCTTAAATCTCCCTGCTTGCTACTTTTGAATTGCTGCCTCCCTGGTCTTTGCTTTCTTTGGTAACCCCGAAGCTACGATGCTGAATCACTGTCGTCTTCTGTCCTGCTCTGATTCCGCAGTCCCGGAAGCAGCCCCTGTCCCGCTGGAGCAGGGACTGGGTCTAAGAGAACAGGGGAGTCTGGCCTCTTATCCCAGCCTCCATCTTGGACTAGATGTGGGAACTAGACACATTCAACTCAGGCTAGGAAGAGGCTTGCATCCCCTCTTCTTTGACCCATAAACTGGGACTGGTTCATGGTCAGTATGACCTTCTTCATGGCCCCAGTCCCTTAGTTATTAGAAGAAAGAAGAAACCGTGCTAATGCCTGGTATCTCATAATGTGGCAGATAAATGAAATGTTTGAGACTTACAACACTTAAAGTTCTAAGACATCTGTAGCTGTCAACTCAGCCCCAACTTCCCTTTCTGCAGCTCATGCTGCCCTGTGTGTTGCTACTGATTTTCTGTTTCCAGCCTCCTCTCCTCTTTACTCAAGGCCCACTGACTTCAGACTGAGGCCTACAAGCAATGAACAACTCTGCCCCAGGTTTGTAGTTGTTTGTGGTGGGGGGGCGGGTATGGTACTGGGCATTTAAGTCACGGGTGCTCTACCACTAAGCTACACCCCCAAGTCGTCTTATTTGCACTACTGACATGTTCACCGGATAATTCTTTGCTGTAGAGACCATCCTGCCCATTTTAGGATGCTTAGCATCACCCCCAGCTTCTGTCTGCGGGATTCCAGTAGGACCCTGCCTGCTCTCAGTCCTGAGAACAACTGACCAAAAATGTCTCCAGACACTGCCAATTGTCCTGGGTGCTCATAAATATTTGTAAAAGAATATGTGGATTCATGGAAACAAATGTTTATGGTGGATTTAATTACAAGCTGCAGAAAAATCAAGCCAACTTTTCTTGGTTTTAGTGCCTTCTATAATGCCTAGCACACAGCAGGTGGTGTTCAATATATATTTATTGGGTGAACAAATGTTTAATGAGCATAAATAGCTCCGTGTATTCCCAGGAAAGTTCTTTCCCCCCAGGAGGGCCCAGATGAGGTGGTAGGGAACTGTCAATATTAGGGGGAGAACATTTTAAAAAGAACAACAAAATCTTTTAGCTGCAGAGCTAGGAAGGAGAAAAATCACCTTACAGAAAAGGAGGGGGTTGTGCCCTGGACCTTTAACTCTCTATACAGAACTCTGATAGGAACAGGAAGCATGGGGAGAGTTGCAGGACATCTGGAAGGTCACACGTCCATCATTAGTGTCAGAGCTGGGAGCTGAGCCTGACTCTCTGCACAGGGCTTGATTACAACGAGTATTATGGATGCAAATTAAGACTTATTACTATTGTGAAATAACAATGCAGGTTAATGATATTCTTTATTGCCATGCTAACATTTTTTTTTTCTAGAGGAGAAAATTATAGGCATGAAACCAATTAAGCCACCTTTCTTTCTTTGTAAAGCTTTTTTCAGTTTCCCTAAATGAAGAGTCTCTCATTGTGCTTACTGCTTAATAGGGCAAACTGATTTTTTTTTTTAAATTTTATTATTCATTTATTTTTTGGTCTCCTAGGTCTCACCAAGATAGATACTATCCAGGTTTCCCTGTCTGAGTTGAAAATGACTATGCTAATACATTATCCCACAAAGGACAGTCATAAATAGTAAGAGCAAATATTTTGAAATGAATATTTAATGGACATTCTCCTGCAGAGGTTAGGCATTGTTGGAAATACCTCCCTTGGAAATCTTTGTTAGGCAGAGGCTGGTGACTGCCCTTTCCTGGACACTACTGGAGGATGGCCCTCCTCCCACAACTGAGAAGGTAGCTGCACAGACAATGGCGGATTGCTCGATGTGTTCTTCCAACTTCCAGTAGCTGTACTTTAACTCCCAGGTCTCCTCTCACACAGAAAGATGTCATGTCACATGTATATTGTAAATGTAACTATGGTAACCAAAAAATGCCACCAGTGTGTCTGTTTCATACACAAATGAGGGGACAGCTGTGGAGACCACATGTCTGCCAGTGGTATAATAGACGTGAGCCAGGAGAGCCTGGGTCACAAAATTACAACTCGTTTATATTAATCAGAGCTTTCAAATAACATTCCGACCTCTGAGCTATAAAGAGTGTAAATGGAAGGCAATAAGCCACTGTAAAAGCAGCTTTCACTGCACAGCTTTCAAAACTAAGTGTCTTGCGCTAATATAGCGGCATCTTTGGAGGGTCCTCTGAAGTCGGAGTGGACAGGACCTTTGGTGTGTATCACTGCACGTGTGAACCTAGGTGCTTTATATGTCACGGGTGATTTTCAGTGTATCTGATGTGATATTTACTTTACTTGTAGTATTGGAAGCAGCGCTTCTATACACCTTCTAGCAATCTGATTGATTCCGGTAGTTAGTCCCTCCAGCTTTATCAGCCCAACTCTGCCATGAGGAATCTGAAGGCTGGCTGTTCAGAAAGCGATCCAAGATCACCTGGCTATGACTGAGTAATATAGCTTGCTACTAACCAAATAACTGGTAAAATTGCGAATAACATCCTTACTTTGATAGAGCTTTTAAAAACATAAAAAGTGAAAAACAGGAGAATACAATCCTGCGTTTTATTTCCTTTAAAAAACACCATAACATAAAATTATATATATTATACACAGACATACATATTACTTATTAAATATTATACTTAGTCGGTTTACAGAGTGGCTGTGAAGCATATATATATATATATATATATATAATTTTACCATGGATTATAATGCAATGTCAATAACCACTTTTGCACTTAACTGTTTTTAGAGATGTGAAGGCTATAGTCTTAACATATCTACCAAGAAGATAAATAATTATATTCTAAAATAAGACAAATTTAAAAGCAAACTTCATTTAAGATACTTTTAGAACAAATTCTAAATTCTGGTTCTATGGTCCCTAAAATATTGAGTTTTACAACTAGAGCTTAACTTTAATCTCTCTTCTGTACTTTGAGCTCAAACAAGAGAGAATACATGTTTTTCTGACTTAATCTATATAATTATAATTTCATACTGAATAAAATATTAATCAAAGCTCTGTTCATGAGTTAAAGATACTTCCATTGTTCCCAGAAACGAAAATATGCTTCTAAAATGAAATTTGCTTTATCTTCAGATTGGCTTAACCCAAAATAGATGATCTGCATAATAACTCAAAAAAATTAAACACAATATTTGAGCAACCTTACATTAATGCTCAAGTGAATCACTCAGATAACTATTATTTTGCAGCTTAGAAATGAATTTAAAGAAAGCATTGTGGAACTCTAGTACAAATGACATTCGAGGCCTGTAATTTACCATATTTTGTGGCTTATGGCTTACTTAAGGTGATATTAAAAGCCTACAGTTCTGATTATTTATAATTACTTATAGTCAGTTGGCTTGGGGAAAGTAGCAATATAACTCTGTAGAGGCAGATTTTTGAAAATATTTGATGTACTCCCTTGAGTATCTCTGCTATAGTATATATATATGTCTCTGGCCATTCAAGACAAGATCCAGGGTTAGCAGCATCTAACCAAAGACAGATTAATGGTGGAGTTGTCCCTTGCTTTATTTTAGAATTTCAAACATTCACCAGAGCTACCTGTGATGATGTTTCAGAGGCACAGACTGCAGTTGGAGCTGGCCTGAGATTCCTTTATGTAGCAGAGTGATCCATTCTAATAATTAACTACTTTTATTTACCAAGGAATGAACTCCCTAATCTTTCCTTTCATTAGACTTGCACAATAAAGATCTCACACAGGCAGGATAATAGCCAAAGACAAAGATTCACAGATACGAAGCATTGGTATTTTGCTTCAAAAATACCTAGATGATAACTTTACAACAAAAAGGTTTGTAGTCTTAGTTTAGAAATGTCATTTTTATTTTATAGTCATCCCTCAACTCCATCAGGAAGACAGAATTCCAGGTTTAAGAGTCACATAAGAGTTTATTACAATGATTTGTTACTTTCTGACTTCTATATAGCTCTAAGACGGAAGATGCAAACTTGGCTATAACATTTTCTTACTGAAATGGGACTCAATTCATTTTCTTTTTCCCTCATGGAAAATACTGCATTATGTGTTAAAGGCACTGAACCAGCAAAAATAACTTCAGGAAACACAAAATAGAAGACTAACATCTGTTGTCCACCCCACCCCCCCAAACACTGAGTCCTCCAAAACAATGTTGTCTTTTTTTTTTTTTTTTTTTTTTTTTGGTGGTATTTTAATGTCCCTTTCAGAGAATATATAGAAAACAGGGGCAAATGCTGTTCTGTGAACAGGGTCTTTTTCCCTGCAGCAGTGATTGAGACTGACAAAAGAAGAGGCCACTGGTGCTGGTGTGTCAGGAGGTAGAATGGCTGGCCTCACGTGTGGCCCACAGGCCTTTTGTTCACCGGGTCACCCAATGCCAGGAGGTGAACGGGGCAGTGGGGTTGGCTGATCAGCTAAGGTTCAACCAGGCAGGAAGGTCCTTGCTCTGGGGGTCCATTGCATGATTGCCTCCCTATTTGTTGTTCTCCACTCTGACCCCAAATCCACTCCTGTTACTAGGAATGGCACTTGTACAAGTTTGGTGCCTTCAAGACCCAAATGACTTTGACAGAACGGTGAACATTCTACTGAGAACTTCCTGTTGGTCAGTGACAACTGTCTTCTCCTCTACGACTTATCTCTGAGGATGGGTAACCAGTGTGAGCCAAAAGTACTATTTTTCAAAGACCATGAAAGGAAACTCCAAAAGTTGAGATGTCAATTCAGAAATCACTTCAGGCCACCGAAAGTGAATTAAAGTTACTGTCTGCTTCATGGAAGCACTTTTCCTAAGTAGCTTAGAATACCTAGCTTGAATGTCACACAAACACAGTACAGCCAGGTAAAGAACAAACAGCCTTGGAGCCTTCAAAATAATACCACTCAAAGAATTTGGCTCTCGAATAAAGGTGTCAACAAGCCATGGAATTCTCAAACAGAAAAATTCACACTGCCCCTTTATTCCATTTTCTTAAGGTCTATTGTTAACTGAAGACTCCTTGTCTTTTCAAATTCCTTCATGTGAATGGATGAGGCCAGACATCTGCCAGGATCTGCTCACATTTGCATGCAAATCAGAGACTTGGGGACACACATGGCCCCTGGAGCCAATAACACCACTTTTCCTCTTGATTCACACTGAGCAAAGTATGAACCTTCCTGAACTTTCCACTCGTCGGGTTCTAGCTTTTAAAAGCAAATAATCATCAACTTTGAGCAATAAAAATCATCCAGACTCTTGAGGCAAAACGAATTACAAAACAAAACAACATATTGTCCTGCAGGAAATCCTACGTGCAAAAACCCAAGTCATGAGTACCTGCTTACTTACCTAATTTGAGTTCCACTTTTATTATCCGGGTCTAGGAATGGAAATACTAAAGGTGGGATAGGATAGAGACCTTGTTCTGGATTTTTGCGCTATGTGGTTCGAGGGTCTCAAAACCATCCCCCCTTCTTCCTTCCTTCCTTCCTTCACTCGGTCACCCACTCATTCACTCTCATGGTACTGTCCTTGGCGCTGGGGCTACAGCGGCGAATATGGCAAGCAAGGTCCCTCACTCCCCGAGCAAGCATCACCCGAGTCGTTCCGTCGTAGTATCCACGCCCTCTCTCCCGCAACCGTCCCGGGACGGACTTTCGCACTCGTCCCGGGTGCGCGGCGCCCCTTAGGCTGCCGGACTTTCCCACCCAGCCCAGCCTGCCAGGCAGGGAGTCCCTCCGCAGGAGGCGGTCGCCGCGGGAACCTCGCGAGCGCGGCGGGAGTCGGCGGCCGCCCACACCCCTCTCCACGCAGCACAAAGGACACTCGCTGGCAAACTTTCCTAGCTCCTGACCCCGACCGAGCCGGGAACCCCGCGCCGGTTCTGTTCCAGGAGGGGACCTAAGCTTCCCTGACATTTCAGCATCCCTGGCAAGCTTCCTGGGGCTGCCACCCCTTCTGGACGCAAAATGTGTGCGGTGAGGTTTTTTCCCTCGTTAGGTTGCCCGAGGGCAGATTCTTCCCAATGCTGACTTCAATACACAAACTGCTTTGTGAATTACGCCCCTTGCCCCTTCCCTCTCAGCGACAAGGACATCGCAAGACCTCTTTCCTCTTTTCTTTACCCATGATCTGCCACCTTCCTTTTCCTCGTCTTGGCCCCCTTTCCGCGCCTAGCTCGGGCCCCAGCTGCCTTGCCCAGTTCACATCCCAATCCCATCCCTCCTTCTTCCCATTCCCGGGCACCACCCTCCCCGCGGTGGGTCCCCAAAATCCACCACTTGGGCTCCCGCCATCGCCTTGTGCCCATTTCTGTCTGGCCTGCCTTCCCAACCACCGTTCCCTGCCTCCCCGGGTTCGCTGCTGGTGAGGTCTGGTTTTGTTTGAGGAGGGGAGAAGAACTCGATTCTCGTTGCCCGACTTCGTCATTTTCCCCAGCTCCGCGAGCCGCGCCCCCTCGTCCCCCTTAGGCCCGCGATCTTATCCCGCGGTCCCCCAGACCCTCCGGCGTCCGCCACGCTGACAAGTTTGCCTCGACTTCCCCCTGGCTGCCTCCCACCCCTCCCGCTGCGGCTCGGCTGGGCAGTGCACTTACCCCAAGGCCCGGCCGGCGGGGGTGTTGGGGTGCGCACGGGCCGGCGACAGCAGCAGCAGCAGCAGGAGGAAGAGGAGGAGGATCGGCTGAGCGGCGCCTCCCTCCCAGCCCGCAGCGCGCACTGGCTCCTTGGGGGACCCCCGGCAGAGCACCAAGACCGGAGGCGAGGCAGCTACAGGAGCAACAGCTGCTGCGCGCGGCGGGGCTAAATCCGGCTCTCGGGGGCCGGGGCAGAAGCGAGCAGGGTTGGGAAGGAACGCGACAGAACTGGGGTGCACAGGGCGGGGTGGCGAGCGGTCTGGTCCCAGGAAGGCGCCTGGGGATGCCGCCGCCCGGGCTGACGCCGCCGGCCTCTCTCCCCGCCGGGCAGGCGCTGCAGCCGCGGGCGCACGGGCCTCGCCTCGCTCCCCGGCTCGCTGCCGGCGCCCTCGGTGCGCCGCGCTTTGTGCTCCCCGCAGCCGGCGTGCACCTGGTGTAAGCAAAAGCGGTCAGCTGATGGGCTGTGCGCCGATTGGCTGCTGCGCCGAGTCCCCCCTCCTTCCCGACCCCCTTCCCGGCCTCCCACACCCGCCCTCGGCTCAGCCCCGTGCTGGGGCACCATCTGTAGCCGGCCCAACAAAGGCGCAGAGCGACCAGCCTCGGGTGGCCCCGGCTGCGCTGTGCCGCCGCCGCCACCACGGCTGCAGGGAGCAGCGGGCCGCCGCTTTTTGTCCAGGGGACGACAGGCTGCGACTGGGTCAGGGAAGCGAGGCACACTGCCGTTTCTTAGCAAAAAGAGAAAAATGTAAAGAAAGAAAATGCGCGTGTAAGAAGGCCAGCCGGGCACAATGAGGCGACCACATCTCGGCACAACGCAGAACTCGGGCTCAGGGGCTGAGAAGCAGACAAAATCCCACCCGAGATAGAGTCAAGTTTCGATATGAAATCAGACCCTTCGTTTTAAAATGTAGGGTGATTCCGTGGGCAGTGCGTACAACCCCGGTGGGTGTACGCGCGGGGGTGGACCTGGCCCTCGCCCTTGGCGCGGGAAGTAGTGTTTGGACTCTTAAGTGAATGATGAAGCCACTTCCTATTTAAGGAGGCTTCCAGCAAATGTATATGAAACTTCTAAATTGCAGCTTTCTGAAAGTTGTGTTTGCGGGGGAAATAAAAATGCAGCCTATTGGCAGTGAAGGATGTCTGAGATCAAGGGTGGGAGGAAGGGATGGAAATGGGTCTTTGGAGACTGAACATGAACCTGGGTCTCAACTTCAAAGTGGCAGCCCAGAGTAGGGCTCAAGAGAAGCCCTTGATACTCTGTATTGGGGGAATCAACTTTAAGCTAGAGCACCATTAGCCCTTCAGTACTGAATAATTTTGGGCTAGAGAATGTGATTACATTTCCTCATGATATCTGAGCTGAGAACTTCTGGGGCATTTGGAAGGACATGTTATTACAGAATCAAATTAGGAATTCTTCGAAGCCCAGAGATAAATTCGATAACAATAATCTGAGGTTCTTGATCCCTGCAGCATTTCTCGGTGTCTTGCCTAGATGTCTAATGACATGACATGATGCCCTTCTGTGTTCATCTACTCCACGATATTCTGCAAATGTCACGTAGATAACAACAGGTCACACAGTGTACCTTAAGAAGCTCTTGGAAAGGTGTAGATCAGATTAAGGTTAGGAGGGAGTTGAAGAAGAGAGAGCCAGCTAGAGAGAAAGAACCATTGCTGCCTACAAATGAATAAGATTTAAAAACTTTCAAAGTAAGTTGAGTCTAGAACTTTACCCAAGTTTCACTACATGCCATTATTTCTTCCCCTTTTTTTGTGCAGATATAGCCTGGAATTTGCCTGAAAGAAAGTGGACCACTGGTGGAAACACTGAACTTGAATCTGATCATTCAAGAAGACACAGGGAGCCCGTCTACCTGGAACTGGAAGAGAGAAGATGCTTCACTCTGTGTGCAGAATTTTATAGAGGTGAGTCTTAGGATAGAATCAGCCAAAGCTATGAATGATGGTGAGGAGTTAGTCTAGAAGGCTAAGATTGGTAATCACCTCCGGGATTTGGAGGAGGCTTCTTGAGCATGGTAGGAAGCCAACACCGGCCTATGAGCCTTGAAACCAAGCCAGCACTGCTTTAAATCCCAGCCCTGCAGTCTATGAGCAGGGTCCCTATGGGAAAGTCACTTTACCTCTTTAAGCCTTAGTTTTCCTTGGCTCTAACGTGGGATTAATAACAGTACCTATCCCAAAGGATTGTGCTAGTTAAGCAAGGGTAAGTAAGGAGAACACTTAGGGCAGTGCTTGATATACAGTAAACGTTGGAAGTCTGTAAACACTAGACAGTATCAGCAGGTTCGAAGACTAAAACAAGACTTCAGGTCAGGCAGGTGGCATGGCGATTCTAACAACTGACTTGTGTGACTGAGTATCTGACAGGCACTAGCAGCTCCAGCGAAAGACATCGACTCGGTCTCCCTGCCGTTCAGTTCGTTTCTTCTTAAATCAGCATATGGTTTATTTAAGCAAATTTCCCTCTTCCCCAAAGCAAGAGTATGAAAGGAAGCTCTGCTTATTTCTGCTTGATCTTGCATTTATTTGGCTCCAGACAGAAGGAGCATTAGGAAGGTGTGTGTGCGTGTGTGTGTGTGTGTGTGTGTGTGTGTGTCACAGGGGAGTGTCAGCGGGAACATGGGGATCGAAGTGCCCTGGGAAAGATTGCTGTAGGAGAGGAGGACAGAGGAGGCCTAGCATGACCAGCATCTGAAACTTGATCTAGTATTGAGATTTGGTGAACTGCCTTACTGGTGAACTGGCTCCAATTTTAAAAGCTGCCATTTTCAACTTTGTGAAGGGATTTTGGGAATATTTTATGAACTACTACTTTACAGCCCTTTGTCACTGGGGTGAATAAAAGAGGAAACACCCCATGAACCAACATAACAACCAAAGTCACTTGTTTCTTGCTTTAAGTCCTCAAATCCATCTGAATTACTCCTGGTGCGCTTGCTTGGCCCTGGGGTCCTGAATTTATTAATGAGTAAAAAAGGACTTTATTTTACAATTTATTTCTTTAGGGCATTGTAGAAGACCTTGGGGTCTTTGGAAGAGAATGGAATTGGAGAGAAGGGCCCAGGAGTTCCCAAGACAGATAGGTTTTACTGTTAATGTTGGGAAGGGTTCTTGCCCCTAGAGTTGACTGGGTTGGGGGGCTAGGAACCCCTGTGGATTCCCCCACAACCCCCTTGAGATTCTTAAGCTTTGACTTGAAGGAACATTATAATTGGTACTGATCTATGTGGTAAATGAGGGGAAAAAAGAAAGATGAAACTTTAGAGGGTGATCATATTTGAATAATCTTTAAAAGAACACTGTATTTTGAGAACAAAATTATAATATGCCATTTAAAACCACAGTTTTTAGAAGTTAAAAATATGTCTCTGTCTCACTGAAATATTAAGGGTGCTGGTAGTCAGTGTTCCTTCCAGTCTCTGAACTAATATTCTAGTTTGAAAACAACCACCTCCAAACTCTTAGAAGCTGATAACTATGCAACTTATAATTATGTAAGTGTTGTGAATTATCAACCTTCATGGCAAATGTGTTGTTTCTCTAAACATTTTTGACAACTGAGTGGGTTTCCTACGTACCCACAGTCCCTGTTCTTCTTGTTTTATATTGCATATGAAATCCTTCCAACACAAAAAGGCATTAATTGAGGTTTCCGTAATTAATTTTAGCATTTAAGTCTCATAACTTGACATGGAACTGAGATGACCAACCATCTCTGTTTACCTGGGACTCTGGGCTTAGGTCCAGAGTGTTCTCACATCTCAGGAAACACTTCAGTCTCGGGAATGCAAAGTTGGTTGGTCACTCGAAATGAAATGAAATTAACAGGTTCATGGTGCTGTTAGGTGAGTCAGAGGCCTGGTGATACACTGAATAATGTCTTACGTTGGGCCGAATAAAGGATCCTGTTTCCTCCTGTAGAACTTAATTGCTGCAGAGCCTTTCACAAGGCTGTGACCCAACCCCTCGTGGTATAGACAAGGAAACCAAGTCCTAGGAAGGGCACGCTCCCTGTCTGTTGAGAATCCGTGTGCTGAATAGCTAGACCATAAACTCTTTGGAGGCAGGGACCATATGAACAGCTCCTAGCCCAGCACCCAGCGTGGACTTGGTACTCAGTAAACATTTTTGAATGAGTGAATTCACCCAATTAGTAATAAATGTCTTTATGTAATTGGATCACATTACATTAAGAACATTTTCTTCACATCATTAGAATGTCTTTGGAGCTATCGTGCTTACTGACCAGCTCATTCCACACCTCTTTTGTTGGTGAGAAATAAGGACTTTGTTAGTTATTTGCTATAACATATAATAAACATACTGATTAGAAATGCCATTTTGGTTATTAAACTATAGATATAAACTATAGTTTGGATCATCAAATTAACAAATTCAGCTTTTCTGATTTTTATTATTTTTTTCCTTTACAGACTTTACTTAAAAATACAAGGTTATTTGTTTTCCATGTTTCTGTGTTATAAAGATTCTTGTTGATAAGAGGATTTTAGAATCAGGTTTGTTTTCAACTATTTAGACTCTGGTGATTTTTCTTTTGTCTGTAAAATAGTGGCTAGCATAAATTAAGATCTAACTCTGTGCCAGGTACTACACCTAAAACCGTTTCCTGTTTTGAGAGAGGCCGATGGGTAAGAGCCAGGACTCTTGATTTAGGCTACCTAGGTTTGTAATCCCACCCAACACAACTGTGTGGTTTTGAGGCAGATACTTAAGCTCTCTGTATCTGTAATAGTACCTATATCATGGGGTTTTGTTAGGATTAAAGAGATGTGAACCTGCCTTGCAGAGAGAGGGAATAAAGAATCACAAGATAAAACTCTAGGGGCCAGGCTAAGAAATGGCTCACATCACCTCTGCTTTCTTCACAAGAACTGCTACATAGCTGCACTAAATTGCAGAGGAAGCTGGGAAATGTACACTAGATGTGTGCCTAGAAGGTAGAGGAAGAAAGTTCAGAACACGTAATAAGCTATGTTAGAAATACAGCCATCTCTCCTACTGTTGGCTATTATTTTACCAAGTCCCTGTAACAAAGGTAGGAGAGAGGAAACGACTGGCTTAGGTTCACACAGGAAGTAAAAGGATATAATTCCAGCAAACAAAATGTGTATGAACAGCCCCGTTCTCTGCTCCTTTTTAAACTGATCTTGGTTGATTACTGACCCAATTACTTTCAGCACATTACTACCAGAAGTTCCCAGAGACTCCAGGCAGGGAGATGGGAGGGGGACTGTCAGCTGTCCTTGTCACCCTTTATTACCTTTTTTCTTTCAGTAACTATAAAACTTTAAGGAAGTTCAGAATTGTTCCTCATAAGAAAATGCTTAGGGACTACTGCACTGGAATTCAGTTCCCCTATTATAATAAATTTAATATCAACACTTACTTTTAGTCCTAGGGGCCTATGAAGCTATAAAAGAAAGATTGGCAGATAGAGTAGATAATCTGGTTTATACGCATTTTACAGAAATACTGATGCTCACAGAATTTCCTCTACATTTCATCTGGTACCTTAGTCTGTCAAGTTTATCTCCATTTTGCTGTGCTTTGTTCTATTTTTGTAATAGAGGACGCTCATATTTTTTGAATGGTCTCTTCTGAGTAAAACATTGTCCGTATTCCATTGTCGTGGATAACAAGTACCCATCCACCAGACTAGTTATCTGTTGAAATCCTGATTCTCTTGCATTCGGTTCACATTGCGCCCTGAAGTCTGTATTCTTGCATGAACCTTGCCATTACTTACAAACCGTCCTTTGGAAAACAGACTCAGTGTTTGAGTTTTGTGAGTTTGGAGAAAGAAAGCTGCAGATAGATATGTGATATATCAATGGTGACTTTTCTAGTTTTTAGAAGCAAGATCATTGCAATTCAACTCAGCAAGTACCAGAGGATTTTAGAGCTGAAAAGAACCTCAGAGATGATCTCCCTCAACCCTTTCATTTTACAGATGAGCAAACTGAAATATCAAGAAGGCTAATGCTTCCAGGAACTTCAGAGCATCAGAGAACCTTGATTGGATTTAACCTTTATTCAAGGTGCCACTGCTGGTTAATAGCAAGAACTAGACACAAAACCTAGTTCTCTTAATTTTCAAACCAGAAGTCTTTGTCATCTGTTGGTGTAACTTTAACTGGGATCCTCAAACCTTCCAGAAGTTTGTGCATTTACTCTTCTTAAGAGTCTGCTGGGTTGCTAGTTATGAACTCAAAAGCACAGGCAACAAAAGCAAAAACAGACAAACAAGACAGCATCAAAGTAAAATCTCATGCTCAGCTAAGGAAACCATTAGTAGCGTGAAGAGAAAACCTACAGGAAGGAGAGAGAAATATACAGCTAAGAGATACCTACACCGATAAGGGATTCATACCAAAATGCATAGGAAACTCAGAAATCTCAATAGTAAGGAAACAAATAACCTAATTAAAAGGTGAGTAAATGGACTGGGGATATAGCTTAGCTTGTCAGGTGCCTGTCTTGCAGGCACGAGGCCCTAGGTTCAATCCCCAGCACGGCATGCGGGTGCACGCGCACACACGCACACACACACACACACACACACACACACACACTAAAGATGAGCGAAGAGTCTGAATAGACATTTTTCAAACAAAGACATTCAGTTGACCAACAGGTTCATTTAAAAATGCTTTTAATCACTAATTATCAGAGACATGCAAATTAAAACCACAAGGTATCACCTCACACCTGGTAGAGCGGCCATTATCAGAAAAGACAAAGGTAACAAGTGTTGGCAAGGATGTGGCGGGAAGGGAACCTTGGCACATTGTGGCCGGAATGTCACATACAGCCATTATGGAAAACAGTAGAAGGTCCCTCAAGAAATTAAAAATAGAACTGCCCTGTGATGGAGCAGTGCTGCCTGGGTATGTCCAGAGAAATTTTTAATCGGTGGGAATTCCATTACTAATATGAAGAATCAATATGAGCATATTCTGAATTATCAGGGTGACCTGATCATGGAGGGGCTGTAAGTGACCAAAAGGGCCTGTGCCTCCGTTTGTGTTTGGGATGGTATCAGCGCTCAGCAGGACTGCGTTAAGGTATTTGGAGCAAATGAGGGACAAGACGGGGGTTTCAGTGGATAAATGGCATCTTCTCCTCCAGTGAAAGCTCAGGAGGGGTCAACACATTTTAAGAAAGAAAATCCCACAGAAAGGTCACGAATGGAAAATGATGAGAGAAAAGAAGGTGGGTGGGCAGGGCTTGGGGAAACTGAGTACTTGAAGCACCAGAGAAAGAGAGAGAGAGAGAAAGGCGGGGGGAGAAGGAAGGGGAGAATGAATTGATATCATTCCTATATTCACAAACTCAAAGGTAACTTCACTTCAGGAGGTCTTAATTTTAGGAGAAATGAAGGAAAGTTCATCCTCTATTACATACAGTAAGCGACAATTTGAGTTTAGCTAATTTGGTAGTGTCAGGTCTTCAGGTCCTAAATAACTTTATTTAGTAATAATCACTGTCGCGAATTTAATTATGCCCCTCACAAATTCATGTGTCTTCGTCCTAACCTCCTGGACCTCAGAATGTAAGCTGATTTGGAAACAGTGTCACTGCAGATGTGATTTGTTAAGATAGGGTATTTGCTAGAGTAGGGAAGGCCCTGGATCCAAGTTGACCCGTGTCCTTATAAGGAGAGCTGGATAGAGGTCCACACGCAGAGAGACGGTCATGGGAAGATGGAAACAGAGCTTCTGCCGATGCTTCTGTAAATCAAGGAACAGCAAAGGTTGCCAGAAAACCAGCTGGAGCTAAGAGGGAGGCGCAGAACAGATTCTATCTCACAGCCTCAGAAAGAACCAACCCTGCTGACACCTTGACCTTGGACTTCTAGGCTCCAGAATAATGAGGAAAGTTCTGTTGTTTACGCTGCCTGCCTTGAGGTTGTTTTGTTACAGCATCTCTAGGAGTCTGATACAGTTGCCATTCCATAAACTGCACATTTAATGTTACAGTTGTGACCCCATTCACCCCTAAAGCCAGTGTCACAATCAAGGTCATGAGCATATCCAGCACCTCAGTTTATTTCTTTGAACCTTTTTGTAATCTTCCTAGATCTTTGTCCTCTCACTTACTGCCTGTTCTTAGGCTTAGTAAACTCACTTCCTTTCTGTCAATTTAGAATTATTTGTATTTTAGAATATCTTTCACTTAACAAAGTAATTGTTTTGAGATTCATGCATATTGTGTGTAACAATAGTTTATTGCTGAGTATGACTTTATTACATGGAGATACCACAATATGCTTATGTAGTCCCCTGTTGCTGGACATCTGGATTATGTCCAGTTCTTTCTTAATATAGATCGCGTCTCTTGGAATGGTTGTGTTCAAGTCTTTGTATTTAAGACTTCACTTCTCTTGGGTAAATACCTAAGCATGAAATGACTGGATCATATGGTAGGTGTTTCACATTTTATAGAGCTGCCAAATTTTGTAAAAGTGCCATTTGTCATTCCCACCCTTGGTGTGAGAGAGTGCCAACTGGCTTGCACACTGAAAGCCTTTGAAAGTTAATGCCTTTAGGCAGGTAGGATGTCCCTGGTCTCTGTCACCATGTGGTCTGTTGCCTTAATTCATACTTGTTCCCCACGCATCTGCCTTTGGGTCTGCAACCTCTGCTTTATAGGTTGGTTCATAAATGTCCAGGGCTTGGGGTATGCTGAGTGGCCAGAGTGCTTCCCTAGCATGCAAGGCCCTCAGTTTGATCCCCAGAATGGCAAAATAGTGAAGAAGAAGAAGAAAAAGAAGAGGAAGAAGAAGAAGAAGAAGAAAGAAGAAGAATGACTATTCACCTCTATCTACATAGGCTTAGTCCCTAGCTTGGTGCTATTGGGAAGTCGTATAAGCTTTTATGTACCAAAATAAACCTTTTCTCTTTATAAGTCAGTTTTCTCAGGTGTTTGTTAATAGTAACAGAAAGCTGACTGACACAGCCACCCATTCTGCTACACAAATGTTCAAAGAATCCTCGAGCCACAGTCAGAAGACTGGAGTGCACCATTGGCTGGCCACATACCTCTCTCATGCTCGCAGCTGTTCCTCAGCTTTCTCGTGGCCCCTGAAAAGTCTGAGTAAAGATCGGCCCAGCCTGCTTCCGTACCATTTTCACACATCAAATCAAACTGTTCAAAGAAGCGCTTGGTAAATGGTGAGATGTAGACGCTTTTTCATGATGCTAGAATACAGAGACGTGGGCTTCGAGAACGAGTTTCCCAAAGACTGAAGGCTGTGAGCGATGTCTCATGGAGAGGGCGCTGGCCAGCTGCAGTGCTCTCTTTGGCCCAAGTTCCCAGGCAGAAAATCACCTACCAGCAGACCTTGGGACAAACGACCAGATGCTCCCAGGACATTCCTCCAGAAGCCTGGGATTGGAAGGCAGGAGGCACTTTCCTGAAGGATTTTCCCATCACAGGTAGGAGTCCATTTTACAGTAATAATAAGAGTGGCTGACACTTACTAAGCCTGTACCGTGTGTCAGGATGGTCCCGTTTTTGGGTGGATCCCATATGATCCTTACCCCAATCCCATCAGTTAGTTAGGTAATGCTATCACTCTCCTTTTTCAGCCCAGGTAACTGAGACCTGAATGAGGCTAGATAACTCGCTCGAGGTCACCAGTCCCATATCAGAGCTCCTGCTTTAAACAGTGATATGATCTGTCGTCTCTGGTCCTTTCTGTGTTATGATGTTGTCATCTAAAGACCTGCACCATTTTGACCATATCACAGATACTACACCCACTGGGGGGGAAATGACAAATTCAAAAACCAAAGAGGCCTATGTAATGTCTCAGGAGCTGTCCTCAGACACCTGAATTCTTTCTGGGAGGAAGCACGTGAGGACTGTTGCTGATATGTTATTAGGATGAGATTTGGAAGTCCACATCAGGTGATTTGAAAATTCTTTTGAAATGTAAAAGGCAATGAAATGTCTATTTGTAACACCGGAGCTTTTGGCTGGAGTAGGTGAGGGTCAGCCAGGGGTCTCACAGGTGATTCTTAAGGGGCCGAGCTGTTACCTGGGATACTCTTTGCCAAGCCACTTCCTGGAATGTCACCTGTCAAGCTCGTAGTGAGAACTGGACTCGGCTCATCTCTACCGCTGACCTCTTCACCCCTCTGACCCCCCAGGACCTTGGGTAAAATGAGGCCGTTGATGGAATAGGTGGCATTCCTACTTTCTTTCCCCCAGAACTCTGGCTAAATTAAATTGTAAGGAAGTGCCACAACAGGACATAATAGCAGATGCATGTTGGCCCACATCCCGAGCAGCTGGAAAAAGCACCCGCCACGCCATCCATGTGCCTCCTGTGGTAGAACATGGTGACCGGCGTCCTATCACACTGATCTGGTCACCAGAAACTGCACTCCTGTCCCAATGGAGGCTGCCATTGTCCCCGTCAGAAGATATAAGCCCCCAGCCGGTGGCCACCCCACCGTGAAGCTCCCTTTTACCTCTGGGTGGCTCGGCCTAGCCTAGGTCCTGCGCAGCACAGGTGGCCCCCTGGGTGGGAGATGGACTGGGTGCTGAGCGAGTGACTCCCAGTGACCCATCTGTGCTCACTGAAGCAGCAGCGGCAGGAGGCCCTGCTCAGGTCTCCCCAACCCTGCTCAGCAGGCCTTCGTGTCTGGCCACTCACTAAACAGGCCCCCAAAGCTCTGCAGGTCCAAGTCAGAAAACCACTAAACTGGATGATTTCTAAGGTCCTCTCTGGTGCTCAAATTCCTTTCTTGTCTGTATTTCCAAGGTTAAATGAAAGTAGAGGTGTTTAAACAAGCATTTTCCTGTAGGTCTTGGCTCGTTCCAATATATTCTCTCTAATTATCAGTAGTTAAGAATATGACATGCAAGAAGTATGCTTTATCTCCACTTACATTTTAGTTGAATTCCTCATTTAGGCATATCAGTGCAAGAACATCCGATTCACAGAAAGGGAGAAGAGAGGGAGGGTGTGGAGGAGAAGGGGAACATTTGACAAAGATGTTATACGGGACTTCTTTTCAGAGGGGGATATTTTGGGCCTTTCAAGAGAAGCATTTTTAAGTTGAGAGTACTTGCAGATGCAGTTACAGGAAAACTGCTCACAGTGTTGGCATGGGTTCAGATTTATAAGCCCCAAGCACAAAGCTCCTGAAATCCAAAGAAAGAGCAGACAAATTCCAGCTACCTTATGTTCTACAGAGATCTGCTTGCATAAGTTTTTCGTTCTCTAATGTCTCTAAATTATCAGAAATAAGTCTTTAAGTTATTATCAAGGCACCAAAGAAGGACATCAGAGGCCAGTGAGACTGTCTTACTAGACCTTGTGTGTCTTATCAACTGTGTGTGTAAACTCGGGATGTCTCTGTCACTGTGTCTGCACGCTTGGTCTCTCGATTCAGTCCCTTGACTTCTAGCAGCATTCGGTAATTCATCCGTAAAGTGGGAATAATAACAGCAACCGCATCATGGTGTTGCAAGGATTAAATGAGATAGCGTGTGCGAAACTAGCAGCCCGTTGCCTGTGACATCATGAGTGCTACCTCACACGGTGGCCCTGTTGGTCAGCTTTGGGTTACTAGAAAAAAACACTGAGGAGGAATGTCAGCTGGTGAAGGGTTAAGGTTATTGGCACAGTTTTGGATGTTCCCGCCATGCCTGGTGGGCCCTATAGCTTTTAGGTCTGTGGTAAGGCAGCATATTAGGTAGGAGCACATGTGTTATGGTTTGGAGGTGAGGTGTCCCCAAAAGCTCATGTGTGAGGCCATGCAAGAAGGTTCAGAGGAGAAATGATCGGGTTGTGAGAGCCTTAACCCATCAGTGGATGAATCCCTGATGGGACTAACTGAGTGGTAACTGGAGGCAGATGGGGTGTGGCTGGAGGAGGTGGCCATTGGGACATGGCTTTGGGGTGTAGATTTGTATCTGGCAAGTGAGGTCTCTCTCTGCGTCCTTCCACCACCCTCTCCCGCCATGATGTTCAGCCTCACCTTGAGCCCTGAGGAATGGAGTCGGCCTTCTATGGACTGAGACCTCTGAAACTGTGAGCCCTCAAATAAACCTTTCCTCCTCTACGATTGTCCTAGGCGCGTCTTTAGCCATAGCGGTGGAAAAGCCAACGAAAACAACATGGACGAGAACAGCTGCTCACCTCATGGCTGGGAGGCAAAAACAGCAAGGGAGGGGCTGAGGTCCCACCATCTCTTCAGGGCATGCCCCCACAAAGAGACCCCCAGCAGGCAGGGTCCACCCTCCTCATAGCACCTTGCTGGGGACCAAGCCTTTTGGTTTGACACTTGAGGGACATTGCAGATCTGGACTATAGCAGGTCCTACCCTGGCCTTTGGTCCCCTGGGAGTCCAGATGGTCTTGGCAGCTGAGCGGCTGCTGGGGGAAGCTGCTGCTGAGAGGAGAAGTGGCTCTTCTGTTGCCCTTCCAGAGGAGACAGACGCGATAGTCCTAAATGTGCCCCAACCCCTGGTCCTGCACCATCACTGAGACCTGGAGAGAGGGACCCCTAACTCTAAGATCGCTCTTGCTCTTTGGTATGGACTGATTTTACATATATATAATTTTATATTATATATTTATTTTATATATTTATTTATGTATTATAATATGTCATATTTATATATAATTATCTATATTCATATATAGTATTCATATATATTATAATATATAAATCATATATGATTTATTTACAAATATTATATTACATATTATATATTTTAATTTTATGACATTATATATTATATTTATGTAGATTTATATTTGTATTATATTTATAATTATATATTTATATATAATTTATTTATATATTTTATAAATCCTATATATATATTTATATATATCATATTATACATTACATATGTATACTTTTAACCTGCGTTTTAACTGTAAGTCTTAGTTGATGTAATCAGAGGAGTCAGGTCAGATGCTATCCTTCTGCAGCCCCTCCCATGCCTACATTATTACATTTAAATCCCTTTATGTGTGTGATTCGGTGACACATGCAAATTGAATGGCAGGAGAAAGCGGCAGAGACGGAACAGACGTGTACCCGGCTCTGCTAGGTAGGTCCTGCCGCGTCTGCGAGCCTGAGAGAGCCCTGCTTGAAGCGCCAGAGCCAACAGTTCGAGTGCTGCGGTTTATCAGCAGCAACAAGCCAGCCGTCTGCAACCCCACATTAGCCAACTAGAGGTAAACTTTGCAATTCCAGATTTTCTTTTAACATAATGTCTGCTCAGTAGAGACTCTAAAGGGCTTTCTTTAAAAGTACCCTTTAGGAAACACATATCCACCCTTAATGGCTAGCTGGACTCTCGAGTGTTATCCCCCCCTCTCCTTTTCCTTCCTTCCTCCAGCTTTTCCACATCAGGCAGTTTCGACTTCATGCCAGACGTTCATCTGACACCTTTGACATATGTTTTCGTGTGATGACTGCATTGCTGTTCACATTAGGTCTCTTCTCATGATGATTGAAGCAGCTGAGCCAGATGCTCTTATAGCTAAAGACGCTGGAGATTCTGAGAGTTGGCTTCTCACTGAGATGTTGGGATCAGCCCCAAATCAGGCTGGAGAGATCTGCTAAAATTGGATAATTAGAAACATCTCCTTCTGATGCTTGAAGGACTTCCTGAGACTGTGCCTGTGGATTATAAGGGGTGGTACCCAGTGTTTTGTTCTTAGGGTAACAGACAGGAGGAACAACTGAATGTTTATAATTGCCTGAAGAGCTTATGTGACGTCAGGTTTTATTAAAAGGAGTATTATGCTTGAAAAAGGGGAGAAGTTTCAACTGAACATGAGCAGCTGCTTTCAAACGAAATTGTTCCTTTATTGAACCAAAATGGCACTATCTGTGAAAGGTACTGTGCCCTGAGAGGTCGAGAAATAACAGGGAGCACACCCACACACAGACATGAATCCTGTTAAATGAGAGCCCGTGAAGGGATCCCAGCCGCTGTCGCTTGCCTCTTGGAACGGCCACGATCTTTGTAAGAGCAGTCACAAACCCAGAAGTCTGCAGGGGGCTGTCAGATAGGCCAGGAAAGTGACCTGGTCGGGATGGTGCCAAACTGGGAAGGAAGCGCCTCCTCTGTGCATGCTGGGCAGCTGCTCTCCAGTTTGTTTAGGTTGTCATCTCGTGATGGGTCTGATTTTGCCTAAGGAAGCTGGAAATCCAGAATTTGTGTGAAATATTTTATTTTAAAATACAGAAGAAGAATGACTTGAACATAACTCTGCTGTGTTCAGATATGAATACACAACCAGTGAAACTCCGCACCATGTACGACCACAAGAATGGAATCCCAATTAGAATGAGTTTTTCTCCATGGATGTGTAATATGCCAAACATACACTCTACTATCATGTACATCTAAAAAGAACAGATTAAAAAAAAATATGGCAGCTTGACAGTATGGGATTGTCAGGATGGTGGACGGGGAAAGAAATGGCAAACGTAGGTCCAGGAGTACAAAGTAGCAGCTCCGTAGGGTGAACAAGTAGAAGGAGCTAATGTGTGACATGATAGTGTGACCCATTCAGGATCTTTGCTAAATGAGTAGATGGCAGCCATCCTTGCTGAGGAGGGGAAAATGGGTAACCATGTGCAATGACAGACACGAGAATTTGTTTCACTACTGATCAACAGTTTACTGTGGACGTGCATCTTGTCATGTTGCATTCCTTCAATATAAACAATGAAATATGTATTTTTCAATTTTTTATTTGTTCTAATTTGTTGCACCTGACAGTAGGATGCATTTACACATTTTGATAGATCATACATAAATGGAGTGTCATCTCTCATTTTTCTGATTGTCCATGTTGCAGGATCACATGGGTCATGCAGTCATATGTGTACATGAGGTCATAATGTCTGTTTCACTCTACTGTCCTTCCTTCCCCACACCCCTTCCCTCCCTTCACTCCCCTCTGCCTAATCTAAAGTAACTCTCTTCTTCCCTATGCACCCCCACCTTATTTGTGAATTAGCGTCTGCATATCAGAGAAAACATTCAGCCTTTGGTTTTTTGGGTTTGGCTTATTTCATTTAGCATAATATGCTCCAGTTCCATCCATTTACCAGCAAATGCCATAATTTCATTCTTCTTTTAAACTGAGTAATACTTCATCATATATATATATATATATATATATATAGATCACATTTTCTTCATCCATTCAACTATTGAAGGGCATCTAGCTTGGTTCCATAGCTTGGCTATGGTGAATTGAGCTGCTATAAACATTGATGTGACTGTGTTGCTGTAGTACGTTGATTTGAAGTCCTTTGGGTATAAACCAAGGAGTGGGATAACTGGGTTGATTCCTCAATTAAATATATTTTAAGAAAAGAGCAAACAGGCTAGTGATGCAGCTCCATGGTAGAGCACTTGCCCAGCATACGTGAGGTGCTGCATTTGATCCCCAGTACTGCAGGGGGGGAAAGTTAATTAATAGATAAGTCATCCTATTGGGAAGGAGAAAAATGGTGGCTAATTCAACATTCTGGAAGCTCTGTGGAGCATTCTTATATGCCTCTGGGCTGTATCCTCCTTGTGGGCTTCTCATTGGTAAATTTTTCCCTCGTAAGCAATGTTTACCCAACAAAAGGTTGCCAGTATATGGAGGGATTGTTTGACTTGAGATTTTACATAAATAGACTGGTGTAGACTTCTCGGACTCTTTAGTAGGAATGACTCAGTTTACCTGATGCTGAGCCAGTGAAGGCCGATGCATCATGTAGTGGCATGACTTGGGTAGGGGATTATCCTCCACACACCATGGGAAGTTCAGCACATCTACCTACACAAGACCTGCAAGCATCCTGCCTTCCGCTCAGATAGGTAAGGGGAATAAACTCCCCCCACCCAAACTCCACTTGGGACTTTGAGGGTCACTAAAACCATTTCTCTGGGGACTCCCCCAGGATGGATTTGTGGTGAGCTCAGACCCCGTCTCCATTGATCTTTGAGATTATGACCGAGCGCATTGTGTCCATTGCCAAGTAGCTTGATTTTTCTGGGTCCTGGCAAAGAAATGCATGTGACCAATTATTAGGATTACCCACCCATGAACTCTATTCCTTATAGACGGTGAGAAAATTCCAGCTCTTTACCTGCTGCCTGTATCACGCCAGAGAAAGAAACGCCTCACTGGGCACAGAGGCAGCCCATAGTTTACAGCCGTGGTTACCTGCCTCATTTTTGTGTTCTTGCAATGTCTTTGCTTAGTTCTGCCTTCCATATTCTATTGGGAAGATGATACACTTTAACAGCTGAGGGTATGACTTTGGAAGGTCTAAATTCCAGTTCTGCCACTTCCTAGCAGTGCTGCTCTGCACGCACTCGTGGAGTGGAGTTTTAAAATAGCATCTCCTCTTAGGGCTTGATATTAGGATTGACGCATGACTGCTTATTAAGAACTGAGAATAAACCCAGGAAGGGCATAAATACCCCATCCATGTTACCTATTGTTATCTTATTACACCAAATTTAAATTGTCCATTTCCTTATCTTTCTTTTGTAATAAGCTCTGAGCATCTTGCAGGCAGAGATTATATCTTATTCAATCTTTTATCTCAAATATGGACTTCAAGGCCTAGCCAAAACTTAGTGCTCAGTAATTGACAATTTTTAATGTAATTCTAGTCTGTACGTGGGTTCAGAATGAAACACCATTAAAGCCCCCGTCCCACACACCCTTTTCTCTGAATATTTACCACTCATCTAAACGATACCACTCTACTGTCAATTAATAATAAAAACTTACTTTGTTGTTGTTTGGCTGCTTGGCCCTATGAGTTTATCCATTGCTCTGTCTCTCAGCCCTGCATCTGAATCTTGCTCACTTCTCTTGTTCTCTCTGTGTCCTTGGTAGGTCGTTGTGTCTCTTAGATCTTCATTTTTCTCACCTGTAAAACTGAAATGATCCATGGAGCTTGCAGAGTGGCATGAGGATTAGCAGTATTGTATGAAGACATGTTCTGCGGTGCCTGAGATGGAAAAGATCTTAAGGAAACCATACGTCTGATTGCATGCAAAAATGTTCAACACAAATGTTTGTTGATTTATTTTTGGCCTCTTCTGTCTTCTTCATTCACATGGCCTGATCCTATGGGTCAGATTTAAGTATTGTCATGGTTTACTTTTGTGCCTCCAAAAGACATGTTGAAATCCTAACTCCTCAAACCTTTTGGAATATGACCCTTTGGGAAATTGGGTCATTGCAGGTGAAATTAGTGACAAGGAAGTCTTACTGGAGTGGAGCAGTCTCCTGGTCCAACACAACGGGTGCCTTACAGGAAGAGGAGAGAGATCTTGAGGAGAAGGTCACAGGATGGTGGAAACTGAGTCTGGAGCGGTACAGCTTCAGCCAAGGAGCATCAAGGATTGCTGGTCACCATCTGAAGCTAGCAAGAGGCAAGGGAGGACTCTTCCCAGAGCAACGGATGGAGCATGGTCCTGCTTACACTTGATTCTGGACTTCTTGCCTCCAGGACTGTGGGAGAATAAATTTTTAATTGTTTTAATCCACGTAGTTTGTGCTACATATTTATGGCAGACCTAGGAAATTAATACACGTGCTATGCTAACCTGAATGACCAGGATTTCTGAAAGTTACTCCCGAAAAAAGAGAACATTCATGTTACTTGTAATTATCAGCAAATGGGGATTTTCTATAAATGCTGGATTTTTTATTTCCACTCTGAAAAGTGGTATAACCATAGAGTAACTGCTCAACTTCCTTGATCTACCATACTTTCAAGGGCTCTTATTTTGTTTATTTTTCTCTCTGAACTTCCAAACTTTTTTACTAAAGAAGTTTAGGTCCCAGGAGGACCAGAGAGCTTTCAGTCGCTCTTGTTCCTGAAGGTAAGAAAATCCGGTTCGCATTTACTATTTATGAGCTGGGTCTTCATGTCGTCACGTGATCAAGTGATGCTCTGCTTTTAAGAACCTGGCAATGGGATGAGATTCATTACTTTTTAATGTAAAGAGGATGATGGTAAAACTCTACAGTGTAATACACAGCCGGGCCGTCCGTCACTCCTGCCCTGGACTTGTATTAACCCTGACCGTTTAGAAATCAATCCACTACATGCCATATTTACAAACATGGTATTTGAGATAAAGGCAGTGTTTTTTTTTTTTTTTTTTTTTAAATAGCATTTGAGTGTTCAATTGCAGTACGTGATTCATGGGGAAATCTTCAGCCCTGAGCAATTCCCTGGTACTTGATTCAGGAGCACATTTTTCCAAGTAAGACACACATCCACCAAGGAAACCTATTAGCTTTGCACTCATCCTCTTTCCACAAGGGGGCTGCTGCTGAGTTTCATGTGGTTCCTAAGAGCATGGAGGATGAAATTAAAATAGTCAAAGGAGTTGGAGTTAAAAACTAAAACTTAGCCTTATGGTCACCCAAAGTCTTCTGGAAGAGAATTTCTTTTGTATTCATTTATTTATTTATTTATTTTGAAAGCTTTGCTTCTGGAATGAGAAAAAGTTTGGGGTTGTGGACTAAAATAATGTGACTGGAAATCCAATCCTTCCATCCATGGAAGCTGCAGGGCCTGCCCTCTGCCCTTGTTTAGGGCTCATGTTTCCCTATTGACCTCGGCCTCAAGGACTATCCTAAGTCATGGAAGGATGAAATTCCTCTCATTTTGTGGAAGAAAATTGACCCTTTTTTCCTTGGGTCAATTTTTGGCTTGGCTTACTACTCTTCCATTGTGATTGTTTTTTCTTTACTTTATTTATTTATTTATTTATTTATTTATTTATTTATTTATTTATTTATTTATTTATTTTGCCAGGGATTGAACCCAGTGCTTAACCACTGGGCCACTCCCCTAGCCCTTTTCATGTTTTATTTTGAGACAGGGTCTCACTAAGTTGCCTAGGGCCTCAATAAGTTGCTAAGGCTGGCTTTGAACTTGCAATCCTCCAGCCTCAGCCTCCCTAGTTGTTGGGATTACAGGTGTGAGTCACTGCACCTGACTCATTGTTAATTTTTATAGTTTGGCATTTTCCCCCAGATTTATTCTAAAACAGCTGGATTACCATAGAATTATTTTCTCCTCTTCCTCTTGAAGTCCATCTCCTATGGCTTCTGGTGTTGTCTGCCTCTGTTCCCTAAAACATGGAATAAATCACTTTCTTTCTCTTATTCATTCGTGAAACTATTTCCAGCCACTGGAATCAGGTCTGCTGCCTGTATTTATACTACTTGTGAGCTAACAGTGCTTTGTATATTTAAAAAAAAAAATTATTTAAAGTCAAAAGAAGAATGCCATTTTGTGGTAGGCGAAAATTCCATGAAATTCAAATTTCAGTGTCCATAAGTTAGCTTTCATTGGAACTGGGCCACATTCATCTGCTTACATATTGACCGTGGCTGCTCATGGTCATAGAAGCCCACTGGCCAATCTAAAAACTCAAGACTTCTGCCTTCTTCTCACACCTCCAAATCCACTATCATTGCCCAGAGGACTCTTACTCCTGTCACGCACCATTGCTCTGTACCTATTTTTCTTTTCTTTCTTTCTTTTTTTTTTTTAAAACAAGATTTATTAAGTTCTTGCTGCTTTAATGAAGAAACTGATCAATTCCTTTATGGTAGGGAAAGAAACATGGACAGTGCATGTTGTTATAAATAAAAATTCAGAATTGTTCAGCCTCAAAGCAACTTTTCATGGCTTTAGAAATTAAAATTGACTCATCATTCTATTAATCTCTGAATGCCCAAACCATGCACAATCTACTTGTATTAAATATTTGGGGATGCAAAAATACAGAAAAAAATTTTTGGTGAATGTGAAAATGTCATCAGAATTAACTTTCACAATAGGAAAATACTGTTAATTCTTTCAAAAAGATACAGTAGTGGTGCAACACAGTGCCCGATTCTGATTTTTTTAAAGTAGCATTTCAATTGTTTTTACAATTGAAATGAGTCTATGTTACAGACACATGCTGTAACATAGACTCATTCAAGGTCTAAAATGGTACAATATTAAAATAATTTTTAACTATAAAGGGACATTTTCACATTCCAGGATATGTCATTGATATTTTTAAAGGACACTTCTTCTATACCTTCTGTTCTTGCTTTTTGTTTTTACCATCAGCAAGACATTCCAATTACCTTTTAAAAGACTATATAAATTTGAGTTACCACAGAAAGTTGGATATGTACCTATTTTTCTTTGCTTGCTACCCAGCACCTTTTGTGTGACCCTCCAGGAGAGGACTGAATGGCTTGATCCCAACCTGTTCTTCTAGAGGCAGAGCTAAAGTCCACGATCTACTTCCACATATGCCCACCTCCAGCCTCATCTGCCAGTTTGGCACCAGGTTGTGTCTCAAAGGGAAACTTGGGTAATATTGAAATAAAAGTCCTTGATATTTTTAAAAGAAAACTAGGAATGGCTGTCAACCTGACTTTTTCTCTTCTTGCCTTTGTTTGGTTGATTTTTTTTTTTAAAGCTTAGATGTTAAGTGTTGACTTTCATAGTTATTGAATTTATCCACATTGGTTTTAACCCGTGCCTCCTGCAGAGATGATTCTGAAACTTGATTTTGTTGGCCAGTGTACTGTTTCCTTGCTCAGTAGTGTGTTCCAAAGATTTTTTTTTTTTTTTTTTTTTTGCAGAGGCATATTCTATATTTTAATCTGATGTATTGATTAAAACATTCAAGAGCTTTTGATCCCCAATAGAACTTTATGGCACTGTCCTGAAGACTTCTCTCCAATTCAGTATTGACTAATTCAGTAAGTAGCACTCACTGACTGTGGTTCATTCAAATAGTTGCTGGTCTCTTGAACAACACACAAGCATAGAAGACCGTCAAGTGTTTTGCTAAAATCACAGTGAACCATATCTGAGCCCTTCGCTTGCCCCAGTAACTTAGAGGCTACCATCAGGCTGAGGATAGCAAGAACAGAAGAGGGTTTCTGGAGTCAGACAGACCTCAGTAGAACTCTGTGTCTGCCACTCCGCCCAGAAAAGTGCGTGTCGACACCTCCACATGGTGGTGAGGATTCAATGAAATCCAGGTGGAATTAGAAGATGGCTTTCCCTATGGTCACTGCCCTCTAACTGGGAACTTTATTACCAGTAATGAAATTATCAAGAAAGAAATGAGATCCGTTTAGAATGGCTTCTTAACAAATTCACGTTGGCATCAGTGGAGAAGAAATTTTTTTTCTCAATGTCCATGTTTCTTTTCTGATCCTTTGTTGTGTTTTGCATGGTTTTGATGCATGGGTTGTGGTCTCTGCAGGCTACCATTGACTGGAATTTGTCCTTCTGCTTATCTGACCCCAATTCTTTGACAAATATCCCATTTATTTAAATTCTTAAATATCACTGAAAAGTCTTTTTTTTTTTTAATCCCCTAGCATATAATCCTCTTGAGCAAGTGGATATGAATGCGTGGAAGAAACCAGGTGTTTCTCCCTTAGGTGAGGTTTCTCTTTAGCTGAAAACCTTGATTTGGTATTAAATTCTCAGGATTAGGAATGAAAACCTTGAGATTCTGGTGCTTAATCTGCTCTTCAGCCAGCTGTGTGTTCTGAGATACCCTGCTTAACCTCTCAGAACCAGTTTATTTCTCTGTAAAATAATTAGGTTCTACCAGATGTTTTCCATGTATATTTGCTTGTTCTAGAATCTTCTTGTTCTTGATCATAAACAACGTATTGAACATGTGCAGGAAACCCTTAGAGAGGACTGGAGCCTTCTCTGCTGCCTGGTTGCCATGTCCTGAGCTGTTTCCTCCATGCCCTTCCACCATGATGTTCTGCCTCAGCGTGGGCCCAGAGCAATGGAGTTGACTGACCATGGACTGAACCTCCAAACTATGAGCCCCGATAAACTTTTCCTCCTCTGCATTGCTCTTTTCAGGTCCTTTGGTCACAGCAATGAAAAAGCTGACTAAAACTCTCACCAGATGTTGACTACATGTTCTTAAACTCCTCAGCCTCCAGAACCACGAGCCAAACACATTTCTTTCATTATAAATTACCTAGTCTGTGGTATTCTGTTACAGGAGCACAAAATGGACTAAGATAAAGTCTACAAAAATAAAAAAATAAAAAAGGATAGAGATGTTAAAGTTTTTTTTTTTTTTAATTCTTATTTTGTCAATGCTTTAATCCTTTCCAAGGTAATCTCAATGTAACATGCTACCTGCCCACCACTCTTTGGAATACTGCCTTGACCTTCTTCAGAACTACCCTCTATTTTAGTCTCAGAAATGGACACTATTTTGAAGCAGGGTATAATTTTAGTAGGTGTGAAATAGCATTTAACATGTAAAGAAGTGTGTGACCAAGGCGGGATGATTAAAAAATGGTCTCTGACCTAAGAAGCATTTGTTCTAAGTAACATTTGGAGGCACACAATTCAGGCGATTGCTACCAAGTGTTTGCTTCCTCGTGTTCAGTCCAGGCTGAGGGGAGAAACAATGGAGTAATCGAGGCATTGGGTGGTGACTCTCTTTCAGGGGATGCAGTGAATGGTGCTGTTTGAAGTCTAAGTTCTGGAGTCAGATGCCAGACCAGCTCTTCTTCTTTTTTTAAATTATTGTTTAAATAATGATATGTGTTTTTGTGCATGGTGCTGGGGGATTGAACCCAGGGCCTCACGCATGCCAGGCAGACACTCTACCTCTGAGCCACATTCCCAGCCCACAGACCCACTCTTCTGGATTGGGTGAAGTTAGAGAAGTTACTTAGCCTCTTTGACTTCACTTTCTTCTTTTGAAAATAGGCATAATAATAAAACGGTAGTGAGAGTTTGTTGAAGTGGAACACATTCTCACACGGAAGAGCTTAGACAGGACACTGGGTTGGAGTAAATGTCCACTCAGTGCCGTTTATTATTATTCTTAGTGGTTTTTATTAGCCCACATTTTATTAAAAGGAATAAGGTATGGAAACAAGACTTGATGAAACACTTATGAAATAGTATGAAAGGAGAAGAGAAATGTGAAAAATTCTGAGTATTTCTAAAGGCATAACTGATAATAGCCAGGTCCCCTTGGCCACTATAAATTCTTACTTTGTAGGAGAGAGGACTGGCCTTTCTGACAGTCAATCTCTTCATACTTTTTTACTTTTGAATTTAAAAGTGTTGCAAAAAAATTTTAAAGAATCTTTGATTTTTGAGTGATCTTTCTGGAACTTAGAAATCATCACGTCATTTGACTCTGGTGATTGTATCACTTAAGATTAATGACTGTATTATTGAAATGTCATTAATTAAACACAGCAAGAAGAACACAATGCATATCAGAATTCAAGTAAGCACTGTTTTGCCTAAACTGATTTCATTTTAATAGATGAAGTGTGTAAAGGATTTAATTATGCAATAAAAATAAAATAATGGAAAATTCATTGAAAAAATCATTAAAATGAATCACAGAATGGATAACTCCTTTAGGAGTTTTTGGCAGGAAAAAAAAAATGATTACTCCCTGTCAAATCAGTGTAATAGATCTGATGCTTTCAGAATTCCTGTGACTCTTTGTCTTGGGTTAACTGGGTTGTGAGAATCAGTAGTTGAAGGGTGTAGTTGGGTGAGACGTGACCAGTGTGAGTGAAGACAGCATAAAAAAGCATTTAAAAAATGAGGGGCTCTGGGTAGGATATATCTGCCACTGCAGGGGATCAGCTAGCTGATGGTATAAAGCAGTTTGTGCATTCCGTATCCTATAACAGAATTAGCAGCTGTTTCTTCAACTCTGTGTGTGTTTTCTTTTTGAAGCTTTCTGACAGTTAATTCTCTGACCCTCCATTCCTTCTTTTTCTCTCCATGCATACTTTTGTGGGGGACAAAATGGGATGCTGGTGGGGAGCAGTTCAAAGAAATAATGAGACAAACTGGGTCCAACATACATTTAAAGTGTAAGAAAGGAAACAGTGAGAGCTCTTAGGCACGGAGAGGCTCTTTGCTTGATCCATTTAAAAGAAGATTACAAGAAGTATAGAAAATACACGCCAAGCAAGAACCCTGCTCTGCACGGGTTAGATGCTTGGTAGAATGTCGCCATCTTGAAGTTCACAGGAAGTGAGTTTATTGACGGGTGTACAGGGAATAGTGTTTGCTTATGCAGACTGAGTAGATTTGAACAAGTGAAAATAGCCAATAAAGCAACTGCAAGACAATGGCTTGTACCTCACACTGAAAGACCTTGGTTTCACAATGAGCCCCTTCCTGGATGCCAAGCCAAGTTGACTTCTTATAGATCACCTGTGTGTTGATTGATACAGGGATAGACTCGCCTTTCCTTAAAGGTTGAAATAGCCTATAAAGAAGGCATGGGCAGTAGAGAGGACACCTGCTTAGGTCATTTCTTTGTCATTCATTCTCTACCATGTCCATTTTCTTTGTTCATGAAATGCAACTCGATACTTGTCTTCAAAACCCATTTTTGTCTACTTGAAATTAAGATAATCATTGAAATGCCACAATGAGCACTCAGTTCCTTCTCCCACCAAAGAATCAAAAACCACTGAGTATCATGGAAAGCGAATTTTTATAACCTTTTCAAATGTTTTGACTTGTAACATCATTATGGCGTTAGACCTCCTTTTCGCCTCCTGCCTGATTATCTATCATGATCGTGGCAGGAAGAATGTGTTCTCTTCTGTGATCTTCCCTCTCCAAATGAGCATGAAAAGTAAAGGCCACCTGTTGCCATTTAGAAGTGCAGTTTTCCTCTAAATCCACTTGACATTTCGAGGCTTCACATCTGCTACTTTGCGATAACATTTTCCTTTAGAGACTCCGGGCTTTCAGAAGAACGGTGTCATGTGGGTTAAAATCTAGCCAGGAATTAATGGTGTTAAAATTCCTAAGCTTAAGGTTGTTTTAGTTCATCCCTGTAGGGGAAAAGGTGCTCAATTATCCTGTGCCCTTATGTAAACATATATGAAGCACGTTTCTTTCCTTGTGCCACGTCTGATCAATCAGAAGTGACTATCTGGATGAGTGAGCCAAGATGGCCTATTAATGGACAACCAGGGAAAAAAGTCCACGTCCATTTGGGATGTCTGTCATGGGTGAAGAACTGGGCCATGTCCTGTACTGTTGACTCCTTCTTTAGAGGCCTCTTCCTGGGGGTCATTCCTACCCTGAATGCACTTACAGTCCCAGCAGAGACAGGAGGGTGGCCACAGCGTGTGCCAACAACTTCCAGCCAACTGGTCACTCTTCTTTGTCCTCCCTCTTAGCCCGATGGATGGTCAACCCCTGAGTGTTCCAAACACAGTGGCATAAACACTGACCTGGAGTTAAAAGCTCAGGTCGTGTGATGTGTGTTCATCAAGATAAACATTTATTTACCACCATCCCCTTTGGGCCCCAGGAAGATCTGAGTCACCAGAGAGCTTCAGGTGGCAGTAGTACTTGCTCCTGGTTCATTTTCAGAGACTGCGGTAATTCCACAGTCTGCAAATGAAGATAAGAGGTGGGTTGCTGACTGAGCAGCAGTTGTGGGCAGATAAGAGTGTGTGGTTCCATGCCAGAGGTTAATGGAAAATGTCAGTGTGGTGGTGATTTTTCCGTCTTTGTTTCCATTTTGACAGAGAATGTGGTCTGGGCCAAACCCAGGATCCTATTTCCAAGAACACCTGCCACTTCATGGATCAAATGTAAGCGGTACTTCTTGGGAATTCCTATCCCACACCCCTGCGTCTGTCTGCTGCGTGAGGCCTACATTCCTGACATAAGCTTTCCCCAGGCTGAGCCTTTGGTCACCAGATGACTAATCTTCTCTCCGCTGCACACTGTTTTCTTACAAAGCTTTAAAAATCTTTCTTTTTTGTTTCCAAACAGGGTATATAAATGACAGAAATACATTTCGAGTCAACACTTGAAAATCTTTGCCAACTCTAGCACAGAGTGCTGGGTAAGAATAATCCATGAAGGAATCAAAGTTAAAGTTTATTTTTTTATTTGTTTTTAGTATACAGTCATTCAGACGCACATAAACACACCCACTCAGTATCCAGGTCTCTCCTCTCTCCACGGCTGGTGTCTGCCTATGCGTCCAAACCTGGGCAAATCTGGCCCCTACAATTGTAAATGATTTGTACCCAGTAACTGAATGATTTGTATTAGTTTTCAGTAGATTTTTTCCCTTCCACTTATCTGAATGGCTGCAAATGGATTCTATTATTTTTAAAATGCGAATATTTAGTGGACCAGTCTATAACTCGGACAGGTACCATTTACCAGCCTCAGGAGAGCAATTTACGATAATCAGGTTACTTTACCTGGAAGAAAGAAGGGACATCTGCAGAAAATAGAAAGGGCTTTGTTTGGAAGGTATTAGTCATGGTCTCATTTGCTCTCCACCAGAAGGATATCTCCCATTTATTGGGTGTGTGCCACATGCCAAACCTGGAGCTAATTTTGCACAGCAATCAAACTTAACCCTCAAGGAAATGTATGATGTGGGTATAGATTTCTGTTTGATGAATGAGAATATCGATTTGGAGAGAAAAAGCAAACTTGCTGTGGGTCAGACAGGGAAGGAGAGGATGAACTAGCCTCTGAGCTTAGGTCCTTCTGCTTTCAGTGCCCACGTTCTGTCCTGCCTCCCAATAAAGCCACGAACCTGACCTGCGAACACAGTTTCTTGATTGGTCAAGACTTCTCATTTTTCCCAGATTTGCCTGATATCTCAAATATAACCAAACCGAGGACATGCTGAGAAGGATGTAACAAGAGCCCCTACCTCCTGGCTTCTCACCCAGAGTTCTCAGTGTCCCACAGCCTGGAAAGGAGGTAAGACATTGGCAAACTATTTTCATAATACGTATCCCTCCTGCCCCTACCTCCACCCTGTCCACTGGCTGCTGTGTGCACCTTCAGGGACTCCACCCCTCCTAGACATCGTATCGGAAATTTTTGTGTCCTGTTTCTCCATAACACAGTATCTTGCCCCTGGAGAAGAGAGATTTTTGTCTCATCCACTCTTGTATCCTCAGGACTTAGAAGGGTATCCGCCTGCTAGGTGTGGCGGTGCATGCTTGTAATCCCAGGCACTTGGGAGGCTGAGGCAGGAGGATCACGACTTCAAAGCCAGCCTCAGTCACTTAGTGAGGCCCTGAGCAACTCTGTGAGACCCTGTCTCTAAATAAAATACAAAAAAGGTCTCCTTCGCACAGCTTTGTGAAAGGCTTCAGATACATTTTTATGTACTCCAGAAGCAGTGGGTTTTTTATTTTATAAAAGTGATTTAATATATCATTAGTATGGTAATGGTTCACATTCAGGACATATCTATCTACAAGTTCTGTCCTTTCGGAAGCTCAAGCCAATTTGTAATTAAATACACTTTAGAAATATTGCTCTAATTTATCATGTGGCCTCATAGCACTTGAAAACATTTCTTTCTCCCCCATCCTCTCAAGATACAAAAAATAAACAAAACACTTTGTTGCCTCCTTGGCACTGTTTGTAAGGCCTTTCGAGTATTTGTTCTATTTAGGCAGAATGTGTGCATGTTGTCTCATGTTAAAGATTTCCCATGTCTGAATGGCTCAGAGGATACCCTGACCTTAGTGAGGTTTTGTTTTCGGAGGAGAAAGGAAGGTTTTCAGAGTTTCCTGAGGCCTCCAGGGCAGGGTGTTTAAGGATTGGGATTCAGGCTACATCAGAACTTTCCCTGGAAGTGGTATTTACGGGCTGTGAACACTGAAGGTTTAAGGAAGTCCATGAGTCCTTGGTGATGAGAAGAAACCTAGGAAGAAGATATTTTCATGCTTCTCACGTTAATCTGGGCCATGATCTTCCTCACACTTGGATAAGGGCAAAAAGCATTCTCCCCAGCTCCCAAAAGTAAAGGAATAAAAAATGATCTCCTTGCATATGCTAATGGCTCAGTCTGAAAGCTTTTCTCTGCCAAGGTTATCAGCCCTAAAGCTTCTTCTTCAGCCCTGGTAGAGACTCCTCTGCCTTGCCTTTCCTCACCTCTCCAAGTGAGCTTTGGCTGTGTAATTTCTTTTCAAAGATCCAAATTCCCATTGACTCCTTTTACTTTAGAGAGTGTTTACTTAACAGTGAATGATCAATGTTGAGCCAAGTAGGGAAGAAATCATCTGTATAGTTACATTTCTTTATATCTCTCAGCACATGTTCGCCTATTTTAAATACTAACATGGCAAGCTATGTTGGATAAGCATTCTGGGGTGTCCATGTGTTCATTATTTTGCAACATAAAGTGGAAATACTCTGTCCTTGAAAATTGTGTTCTGAGACTGGATAGCACCCTGTGTCCTAGCTCATGTTGTCCTTAATAAAAAGCTATCATTGGAGGAATATTGTTCTTGCTGGATAAACTCTTTACTGTAGAAGTGGGTTAAGGTTTATTGACATTTACTCTTTTGGGATAAGTCTCTTTGTGTGTGTGTGTGTGTGTGGTTGTGTGTGTTTGATGTGCAGTTTTTTATGAGTTACATGGATTCAGAAAAGGAATGCCTCCTTTACATGAAGGTCAAAGGCTTAAGGGTATGACGTAGTCTGACTTCACTCTCCAGAGTTGAGAGAGTTCTTCATTCTCCTATGCCTGTGCTTGCTTCCTCTTCTACAAAATGGAGATGCTCATAAAACCAGTCTTAGAATATATTTGGTATGAGGGTTAACTAGCTGATCTGTGGAAAGTACTCATTACCCAACTTAGCACACGCCGAGTCCTCAGTTCCTGTCAACTGCTGTTAATTCAGTTAGCAGATGAGCAGACGCCGAAGCAGACCAGGGTTTCCAAAAGGATGGCCAGTGTCCCGTGGGCTCTAAGTAACTGGGAATCCTGTTTTGAACGGGGTGAACAGCCTCTGGCATGTGCTTTCACAACTTCTTCTACTCCCCCCCCCCCACTTTATCTCATTCATCACACTTTTTATAACTTATCTGTGTGATTGTCTATTGAGGTTGTGATAGGTGATCGAAGGGGTCTTGGCTATTTTGTTCACTATCGATACCTGGTACATATTCCACAGTGCCTGGACCAGAGTCGGTGCTGAAAGTTGTCCAGTGCAGTGCGGACAAAGTCAACACACAAGTGTGAGCCCTGCAGAGCAAGGCCATCCATGGAGCTGAGGCAGCTGCGGACGCCTCACCATGCCAAGGACTGCAGACAAGTCACACGTAGTAACAGGCATGAGATAGGAAAAGGGAAAAGGGGGCACTTTCAATGAAGAAAGGGAGAGAGCGGGTCCTCTCTGAGAGGAGAGGGATAGCATGTCCTTCCTGCCCTACTGTTTTATTGAGGGTCCCAAGGAGGTTTCCTGAGAGTCCTACCCAGATCCACCTTCTGACTCCTGATTGACAGCAGGATGGCATCAGACTTTTAAGTCCTGGCTGTGCAGGATCTTCCCCATGGAGGAGAGATTTTGCTGTTATAATGACATGTTAAAGATCCAAGGCATCTCTGAGTCACGTTGATCCACACTGACCAGTCCTAACTGGAACTTGTTCTTACAGATTTGTGGTGGGAGGCTTTGCTTCTGCTGGTCCTGTCTCCCTGGGTCCTGGAATCTGGTCTGTGCAAAGGTCACCCAAGTCCCCCCCCACCTGCTTTCAGGGGAGCTCATGTCCTTCACATTGTCAAGGAGGGCGTTCCGGGCCTGCCTGTCTCCTGCAGATGCAGGTTGTTTGCTGAGGAAGGGAGCAGATCCTGTTGACAATCCGGGCAGGGCCAGACTAGCCACAGGCAGATTCCTTCCAAAGAAGCCATGCGGATCTTCACAGTGGGCCCAGCCTACAGCATTGTCCCTTTCACCTCCTGTTTTCACCAGGCAAGTCTGTTGCCTACACGAGGAACCCGTGTGTGAAGTATGCGCCTTTTCAAGTGAATGAAAGGATGGATGGGTGGGTGGGTGGGTGGACGCTTCTGACTTCAGCGGACTTCTTTGGCTGCTCCTTTTCAGTATCCTGTGCTGGCTCTTCCTTCTTTGCTGATTACTCCATCCATCCAATTCCAGGTCAGGAGAATTGCCTTTCTGCAGCTTAGAACGTATCCCTGAGGTCATAAAATACAGCCCAGCTCTACCTTGTGTTCTGTACTATTAAAATTCCCCTTTGAGGGCTGGGGTTGTGACTCAGTGGTACAGCACTTGCCTGGTATGAGGCACTGGGTTCAAGTCTTGGTACCACATATAGATAAATAAAAATAAAGGTCAAACAACTTTTTAAAAAAATTCCCCTTTGACATTGGCATGCAGTGACGTGAGGGTCCTTGTGCAGTTGGTTTCAGTACATCGGTGTGCAGTAGTAACAGGACACTTACATGCACACTGGGGCCAGTGAAGCTGGTGGGGTGGGGCAGAGGAGATGAGTGCTCCATTCCAGGGACAGCCCTCACTTGCTTCCTGCTGATTGTTGCCAAATATTAACAGTTTTTCAAGAAAAGTCATACATTTGCATTGGTACTGGGGATTGAACCCAGGGACATTTTACCACTGAGCTATATCCCCTATCCTTTTATCCTTTTTTGTTGCCAAGGCTGCCCTTGAACTTGTAATTCTCCTCCCTCAGCTTCCCCAGTTGCTGGGATGTTACGTGCACCAGTGTGCCTGCCTTTTTATGGGAAATTCTCCAATTTAAAAATGTTATCAATTAATTTTTTTTTTTTTTTTGGTTGTGGGGATTGAGCCCAGGGCCTCCCACATGCTCAGGAATGACTCTACAACTTACCTACATCTCCAACCCTTAAAATAAATTATTTTGAGATAGGGTCCCGTTAAGTTGCCCAGGCTGGCCTTGCTGTGTGAATTTCCTGCCACAGCCTTCCTAGTACCCGTATTATTAATTATATGTAACATATAAAATATGGGGTCCAAACCAACAGTTCTAATGACTGAATTCAGCCATGGGCAACCTGTTCGAAAAGTTGCGTGTGGACAACCCAAATCATTTCCTGCAAAGTAGGGAAAAAAATACTCTAATGTGAAAACTATCCCAAAAATGTCTGCCAAGAGTCTGGTTGCAGTAAATATAAACATGGGCTTTGAATTTGCATAGATCAACTGGAGTCCTAGGTCTGCTCTTCATTGGTAGTGTGACCTAAGCAAATTAATTATGCGCTCTGAAATTGTTTTAGCTGATACAATTTTTAAAAAATTCCTTTATTTAACAAAGAGGGACAAAAATTTTTATCTATAGCTCATAAACTGCTCAATGTGTTAAATAAAAATGTACATAACTGATAAAGAAAACTGGAAACATCAAATTGAACGTTTCAAATGTATTACAAGTACAGTTAATTAAACTCGTAGAATGTGCAAATTACAATTAGAATTTTAATGCAACTGAAACTTTTGAATACTATAAATACCTTAAAGAGTAGACAAAACTATAATAACATTTACTAAACTTATTACTGTAATTACACTTAAACTGTTCAAAATTATCAATGCTCTGACTTAATTGTTATTTCTATGTAAGTTTTTAAAATGCCATTGTAGGGTTACAACAGTGCTTGTTTTCATATAATTTGAAATTATGCTGGAATTTATATTGATGCATACCTGAGATTGTAAAGGTCTTTGCTGATTCAACAAGAAACCAACAAACACACACCCAATACATTCCCAGAGTAACCTACGTTATGGGATTTGGATTAACAAGCAAATAATTTCTAATCAGTGTATGATTTCTTATCCCAAATTGATTTGAACCTGAGTCATTCATCATTTGCCTACATCTACAAAACGATGCTCTTTATATCACTGGAAGGGTTTAAATCTCATGCCTTTCCCACAGGTATAGATACTTAAAATTTAGGGGTTTTCCCTTAAAATGAGGCACTCTTTAATGAGTTTTTCATGAACGGAACCATATCATCAATTTTCCCGCCAATGATTATAATTACCCTGTCTTATAAATATTCTTTGAAATTATTAGCTGTTTCGAATACCTGAAATACTAATAAGTACTACCTATTAGTATTTTCTTATAATCAACAGGGCCACCTCACTCTCTGAGAACAACAGGCTCACCAGTCACCTCAAAACTGACAGTTGAACTCTCTTTCTTTCTTTCTGGTCATGGAGTCTGACCACCAACTGAGCCTCATGCTACCTAGTGTCACCTCCGGCCACAATGAATCTTTTCTATGGTTGCAACATTCCTTGGAACTAACCCCATGGCTGCCTCTACTTTTACCTACTCTTCCCTGCTTACACAGAAAGCATATCATCTACACCTTTTTAACAGAGGTCCAGAAGAATAAAAAGAAGTAGCAAAATATCTACACATAATCTGTCTTTAAACTGTTATAGCCAAGTATAAAGAAAAAAATTATGTTAGTAGTCACCCTCTGCAATAGCACTACCTTTGTGCTAGCATTCCCCCTTTGTTGTTTGAATGGATCATGGCCTTTCATGCACTCAAATGGATTCCATTTAGCCATAATTGTTTTCTCTTTCTGATGCTCAAATTGCCTTAAATTGGTCAGTGCAAGTCACTTTAAGCTGACTGCTTTGGATTGAATGTGGGCTCCAACGCTCATGTTAAAACTTAACTGCCATTGTAACAGCATTGCAGGGGGGACCTTTAAGAGGTAATGAGTTCTCAGGAATGGATTAGTTCAGTTATCTCAGGAGTGGGTTAGCTGTCTTAATGCAGGAGGGGGCTCCTTGTCAGGACAGTGCCCTGCCCTTGGACTTCCCAGTTTCTGGAATAATGAACAAAACACGTTGGCATTAGTGACAAATCACTCAGGTTGTGATATTGTTACTGCAGCAGAAAGTAGATGAAGACATGGACCATTTGATGTCTTCAAGAGCAGAAATGTTCCTTAGCAAAACCTAAGTATTCCCCACTTCCCTGATATGACTCACTTTCAAGCTAGGGGATTAGTTACCCTCTGAGAATCCCAGGTTTCTTATTAAGAGAAACTTATGGAAACTAACACCTGGGCCCTAGAGTTCCACATAAACTGTCGATAGAGTTTAAGTGTGGCTGAATCATTGTTGGGTCATTTTTAGAAGAAAAAAAGAAAGCCCTTAAAATATATATTCCTTTTAGAAAAATGATCTTATTTTGATTTTTCAAATTTAGCTATTATATTATTCAATTGTTCTTTAAATGTGATTTTCTAATGAATTTCTCCATGTTAAAAACTTACCTCTTCCACAAAACTGTGATTGTATAATCTCTACAATGATCCTTACATAATCTCTTGTTGCACCAACCTATAGTCAGTTTAGGGAGTGCTCTCTAACCACGTGACTGAGCGTGGTTGAGTTGTCCTGTGCAAAGCAAGGACACATTTGGCAAATGGAAGCTAATACGATCAAGTCTATGCACCCCGCACGCTTATCTACCATGCAAACTACCTCTTGCTTAGAAAGTAGAATTCATGTATAAGCTGTAGAAGCTCTATTCAAAATGTACAAGTGATATTCAGGAAAAAAAATTACTTTTCCAAAAATAAATGCCTTCAATCTCTTTTGTATTGCTAATCCTCTATGTGACATTCTGTAGCTCTTTTCAATATTTTTGTACTAACATTGAAATTATCCATCTGGGTGGCTTCTGCATCTGCTTGGGTATTAATAGTCTGTTCTAATCTTTCTCCATTATGGAGGAGCTGTTACACCAGAAAGGATCGGATGGTCTGGCCTGAAACCATTAGGGAAAGAAAAGATTCAGAGGTCAGGTGCGTCAGATGTATTTGGAGCAACAATGGCCATGATCACAGGCGATTCTTTTTTGTATTTGTTTTTTAGGCCCCCAAATTACTGCGTATGTCATGATAGAGGTTGAATCCTCACCCCATTTCTTTTGCATTACTGATGCTGCTGATTTTGGAAGCGACATCATCATTCATTAACCAGCAATCAACCAGTCTTTCAATATATACCCACTAAATACCTACTCTTTGGCCAGCGCTGTCTTGCACACATAGAGGAATAAATACCAAGGGGTCTGATTTCAAAATCTCTTTACTCTTATGGAGAAAGGTCCCTAGTTTTGAAATGGAAACTTCCATTTTAAACTCTGCTCTGTTTTATTAGCTATACAACTTTGGGTAAATCATTTCCCTTTTGTGGGCCTCTGTTTTCCTCTCTGTACACAGGTAAAGAAAATGCCTATTTAATTGGACTATAATGAGGATTAACTTTAATGAAATAAGGTTCAGCAAAATGCTTAATGCACTGTATATGTATACACAGTAATTTATGAATAAAGAGAGTATAAGGCATCTTGCCCTTATGGCTGAGCAGACATCTCTTACCTCTGCTAACTGCAAAGAGATAAATTGTCATTGCAAAAATTTTAAGAAGTGTCATTTTCATGAGGTGTCTTGAGCTCAGAGGAGAAGATGGTGTGCTTTTGAGAGGTTAGAGTGGTTGGGCAAAGCTTCACATAGATGATTAAGGCTTAAATTAGGCTTTGAGGAATTGCTAAGAATTTGAGCAGAAAACTAAGGGACAGAGGCAAAGAACCCTCCAACATTTTCCGGACATAATCAGTACATCCATCCAACTGCAACTGAAGGTTTCTGAGAGGGACAGAAAGATAGAAAATTGGTGAAGTAAGATGGAGATAAATGTTGGAGACTCTTGAACACCCTGGGAGTTCAGACTAGCTCATCCGTGATAGGGCAACTTTAATGGCTCACAAATCAATTTCAAACTAATATCTTCCTGAAACAGAAATTTTGACATTTTATCTATTCTTCCATTCACAGATCTGAAAGTCCTTTATTCAGTGATGGAGTGAGATTTGCCTTGATTGCCAATAAATTCCTATTCTTTTTTTTATATTTTGTGATGCTGGGGATCACACCCAGGGCCATGCACACATAAGCAAGAGCTCTCCACTGAGCAACGCTCCTAACCCTGTCAGTAATTTTCAGATGAATATTTCTATGGGCCTTGAAGATGATTCTAGGAAATAGTTTCTTTAAGCAAAGGCAACATTTCTGGATGAAATCTGACTTCAGTGTATTGGTTTTCCAGAAACATCTCTTAATTTCTTCTTTTTTTTGGCAGGGGGTGCGTATTGAACCCAGGGGTGTTTAACCTCTGAGCCACATCCCCAGCCCTTTTTATATTTTATTTAGAGACAGGACCTTGCTGAGTTGCTTAGGGCCTCACTAAATTGCTGAGGCTGACCTTGAACTCACAATTCTCCTGCCTCAGCCTCCTGAGCTGCTGGGATTACAGGCCTGCGCCATGGAGCCTGGCAGTTTCCTTTCTTTACGCAAACGGTTTGATCTGTTTCACACACTTTTCTCTTTCTCCTGCTGCCCAGCATGCTGGTAGCATTCCGTGACTGCATAGCACGAAGACCTGTCTGTCTTAATTACTCCATCCCTAGACCCGCCATAGTACCAGGTACACAGCAAGCTCTCTGGGAAAATGTGTTGAACAGATAAGGGAAGGAAGGAGAGGACACACTAGATGAGGGAAAGCAAGCCTATGTGGAGGGAGTTTCATTTGAATTCAGCAAATTGCCTCCCCTTGTCTTACACCACTTACAGGCTTGGTTCTTCTTGATTGGGGGGTTAGGAAGCACAATCAATAAGAAAGATTCATCTTGCAAAATAACAGAACGCTTTGAGAAATGGCTTGTAATAGGAGGCCAGTAGGGACTCTCTAATGGACCATATATTCTTGGCCATGTTCCCCATCCATCGACTTGGTATGATATAATTTAAAAGGGCTCAGGGAACTTAAAGCAGATTTAAAGGAACTCTTCATGGTGACATACAAAAATAGGAGTGGTGGGTAATAATTGCTGTTGGTTGGTTTCAGCTACACGTTGACAAAACCAATCTGGGTACCAAGTCACAAGATGATTTTGTCTTCTCTAGCTTCTCCGAACTTTCTTCTTCCAACAAAGAGGAAGCCTTCATGTCTAAAATGTGGGAATATTTTTAGGAGAAATTGAGTATGGGAGCACAAGTAATAAATAAGGCTAATCTATTATTTAGAGGCATTAACAAGTCCCCTTGTGTATATATGGCTTTGAACAGGAAAAAATAGGCAGAAAACAGCATCAGAAGACTAAATTGCAGGGTGACCTTTGAAATACCTTCAGTGTATTTCCTCGCCCTTGTGGGATTGAGTTTATGTGGGAGCAGAGGTTTCCTTTAGTTATAAAATAGAAGGATGTCACCACTTTAAAATTTTTCCATTAATATTTTTAGTACCGTGACATCAATTATGGTCACCGAAGCCTAAGTGACTATTGAATTTAAAGGAATTTAAAATACATAAAATTTAAAATTCAGTGCCTCTGTCACATGACTGAAATGAAATGTGCAATTGGCCTACAGCCGGTGACGACCGTCCTCAACGGTACAGGGACAGAACTTTCCATCCTCAGGTGAGTTCTCTTGAACAGCGCTGCTCTGGAACTGATTTCGCCTCTTTTTGAAAATATCCGGGCGTCAGGCCTCACCTTCATCAGGAGACATCATCTCGTCTGGGTCTTCTGGGGCCACTTGGGTTTCTTGTTAGCTGTTTTCACTTCCTGATTTTGTACAAACAGTGGCAATGTCACCAAGTCTATTGGGAAAGCCTGGAACGATTTGGTAGGGAGCAGCCAAGAAGAAGCTCCTGTTAATCACACTTAGGTTTGTATGCCTTGCTGCAAGAGAGGTTGAGAAGTAATATGGTTAGCCAGGGTCGTGGTTTGGATTTGATTTAAGTGTATCTTGTAAGCTCAGAGGAGTCGTATTGGGAGGTGCAGGAAGGCATCCGAAATGGGGCTGGGCTCTCAGAAGGAATGGTTGGACTCCTGTCTCTCTCTCTGGCTTCCTTTTCTGTGGTGTAATTTCTCCCTCCCATGCATACTTCTGCTATTGCCATCCTCCATAAGATGATGCAGTCACAGGGAAGGGAATTTCCAGGGCCCGTGCCATGCTGTTTGGACTTCCAACCTTCGAAACTATGAGCTAAATAAACCTCTTTTCTTTATAAAGTTAGTCTGCCTCAGGTATTCCATTATAGTAACAAAAAGCAGACTAATGCAATGAGTTGCATTCCTCTTTACAACTCTGAGTATAAAATCTCCCCCAAATATACTGTGAATGACTCCAGAGAAAAATCTAGGGAGAAAGCAGAGATCCATGGTCAAATCAGCAAGGGAGATGCTCCAGGCCATTCCCCACATAGCAGTCAGAGTGATCTTGTAAAATTGCTAAGGCTATTTCACGTCTTAAACAAAAATAACATTCATTTGCTCTATTTTGTGTTTTTTAATCCAGACTCCCTCTTAGGAGACAAGACCATGCACATAGGTCCTGCCCACCTTTCCTACTAAGTCCCTTTCAATTTCCCCATATTCAATCCACTCCAGATACTGGACTTGTTGGTCCTTTAAACAACTATATTCTTTCCAGGTCCCAAATTTTGCAAGTGCTGTTCCTCTTGCCCGGAATGCTTTACCCCTCCCTTCTTTCCTGACAGGCTCCCTCTGAAAGCGTCTCAGCTGGAACAGCTCTCCTTTGAGGATTCTTGTGACTACCTGCCTTGTCCCAGTGGCTGTTCCTTCTCTTGGCCGTCTTCCTCTCAGTTCAGCTTTACCTAATTTGTTATTAACTTGTTTGTTTTCTCTGCTGGCACTGGGCTCTAAGAGCTACCCGGGTAGATCCTATGCACAGCTGACTGTTTTGTTCATCATTTCTCTTGTTGACTAGCCAGCTTGAGTACCTGGTGTGCCCTGACTGAACATTTCTTCTCTACTCTGAGTTCAGTGATGGCATATTGACTTGAAATCAGCCATTCAGCCTTGTGGGAATATTTACACCATGGACATTGGCAGGCACTACCAGTTGGGATATCTTTCTAGTTCATTTTTTGTAATTTTTGTTTTGGGGGTTTTTGTTTGTCTAGAAACCTGGTTGTAAGCCTTATCCAACCTCTGTGCACACATATTGCCACATGTGGTGTAGTCTTGATATTTGTCAAATGAACAAACAGATGATAATGTTCTCTGGGACAGTCAGAATGTCCACCGACAGGGTGATGGTCTGGCAAGTTTGACAAATAGGATCCGTACATGATTTGATATCCCAAACACATAAGGCCCGACCCCTTTTCAAGTGACTTCTGTTGATATCACTCAGAACTAGTGAGAAACATTGTTTTTTAAATACTGCCTTAAAACATGAGGGATGAGGAAGCCACATGCCCTAATGTGCCCTTTTTATTGCATAAAGATTCCTAATGCAGAAGGTTCCACGGAATCTCTTCGGGAGACCCTGAATGTCATGATCACCAGGCATTAGTGTCCTGCTCAGCACAGAGAGCGCAGTAGAGCTGGGTAGAAGGAGTGATCTCGCTTGGTGGGAGTTCTTACAGGAGACTACGTGTATAACCTACAAACACGAATCAGCTGTTTACTGTGTGTAGAGATTAAAGTGAGGCAGTGCCCCCCCACCAAGGAACAGAAATGTTTCCTGCTCACTGGGAAAAGACAGTCTCACCAACAAGACTGAATCGTTGTCTGAGGAACTGCGAAGTAGCCATGTCTTCTTGGCTCTTATGGACCATAGAAGAGACCGGAACAGAGGGACAGCACCTTACAGGTGAAGGCAGAGGGGTGGGAAAATGTCCTCTGGGCTGGTGCCTCCTGCAGAAACACAGGGCCCACATCAAGAGGTCACTGGAAACACACTTGAAAAGGAAGACCGAATCCGAGCGAGGGCCTTATCAGACAAGCTAAAGGGCCTGGTCTTGAATAATGGGGCAGAAAGGCTCTGAAAATTTAAAGGACTGAAGAGGAAGTATTTTAAGAGAAGAGTCTGCCTCAGAGAGACCCCGTGGGCTGCTGAAGTGCAGCCAGATCATTCTTCCTGCCTAGAAAGCCCTAAGTCGTCTGGCCCTGCCTCTGTTACAGTGTCTCCCGCATGCCTCCTTCCAGGCTACCACCGTGCGTTCTGGACACCTGTTATGGTTTAGATATGAGGCGTCCCCCCAAAAGCTCATGTGAGAGACACTGCCTGAAAGTTCAGAGGTGAAACGATGAGTCACGAGAGGCTTCTTAACCTCATCACCATGGATCCACTTGAATGGGTTACCGGGTGGTGACCACAGGCAGGCAGGGCGTGGCTGGGGGAGCGAGGTCGCTGGGGGAGTGCTTTTGGGTTTGTACTTTGTTCCTGGTGAGCAGAGCTCTCTCTCTCTGCTTCCTGGCTGCCATGTCCTGAGCAGCTTTCCTCCACCATGCCCTTCCGCCATGATGTTCTGCCTCACCTCAAGCCCAGAGCAATGAAATCGGCCATCTATGAACTGCTGTCTCTGAAACTGTGATCTGTAATAAACTTTTCCTCCTCTGATTGATATTTCTTCGGGTCTTTTGGTCACAATGATGAAAAACCTGTGTAAAAGAACATGCTGGCCTCATTTCAGGTCCCGGTAGCGTGCTGTTCTCCGTCTCCTCCAGTCCCTTACTCGGCTCTTCTCTGGCTGGCATGCTCTCCTCACCTCCTAGTTAGCTTCCGCTTGTCTATCAGTTCTTGGTTCAACCATGATCCCCTAGGAAGCCTTTCTTTACCACTCCCCCGCCTAAATCCTCACTGGATGACTTGCTTATAATAACGAATAAAATTATATTTTTATACTACAGGACAGTTGTATCCCTTGTAATTACCCATTAATTAGTTTGATCAATTATAACCAGCCATTATCTCTAAACTATATATTTCCTAAGAATATGAATGAATGTTTACTCTGCATTTTCAGAGCTTGAGAACCTGACACCATATTGACACTAATAAATACTGGTTGAATGAGTGAATTAATTAATTAAACACAATAGCTCAAAAACAAATACCATGACACAGAGTGAGAGGAACAACATTTTCAATAGTAGACATAGTTTTCAAAATCATCTTGATGTTTAGTGCAGTGGCTCACACCTGTCATCCCAGAGACTTAGGAGGCTGTGGCAGGAGGATTTCAAATTCAAGGCCAGCCTCAGCAACTTAGGGAGATCCTCAGCAACGTAACAAGATCCTGTTTCAAAATTTAAAAAGTTAAAAAAGGCTGTGGATGTAATTCCATGTTAAAGGGCCTTGGGTTCAATCCCTAGTAACAGGAAAAAAAAAAAACAAAAACAAAAACAAAAAAAACTTGACAGATTAAAATAATGGGGCATATGTAACAGGATGAAACCTATAGAGGGAAAATATGATGAAGTGAGGAAGCAGAGTCGAGCAGATGGGGAAGGGGTGAGTTTTAATTAACTCTGGGTTTCATGTAGTCTCAGAGTGATGTGGTTGAAAACTGATGCAACCTCCAATTGCAATAATTGGAATTTATACACCACACATGAGAAATAATTGTTTCCCTCTCCTCTATGCTCACGGAAGAGTGTGCCCGATTTTGGAGAAAGATTATAGAGTAAAAGGAAGCAAGTCTAAATGAGGATGGCCCTAATGGCATGGGAGACTCGCAACGAGAGTGTCTTCGTCTGTTTTCTGTTGCTATAACAACGTGCCTGAGACCGGATGATTTATAATGAAGAGAGGTTTTTGAGTTCATGGTTCTGGAGGCTGGGAACATGGTGCCAGCATCTGCTCAACATCACATGAGGGCCTTCTTGGCTCTATCACACCATGGTAGAGGCCTCAAAAGGTGAGATCGAGTGCGTGTGCTAGCTCACCCATCCCATAAAGCCACTAATGGCGTCATGGCCTCATCACCCTCAGGGTCTCATCTCATCTCAATTACCTCCCCAAGGCCCCACCTCCAAATTCCATCAACATATACATTTGAGGATTAAATTTCCAACCTGTGAATTTCTGGGGGTCACATGCACATCATGGCAGGAATACGAAGTTCAGGCGACCAGCAATGACCATCTGAATGGCCTTGCTAGATGGCGGGTCTGTGAGGGATCCTACTGGTTATGTGAAATCCTCCGTCGCTGAATATCATGAGTGTGAACCTAAGTAATTCACGATGGAAGGATGAACAGACAGCAGAAGAAATCAGGGATGGAATAAAACATACTTAGAGGTAAATAAGAGAATGAATTTCATAAATGTTTTTATAAACAAGAAACCTCATAATTCTGTCACTTTTAAAAACAATTTTAAAAACACTGAGATTTTTACCATATACATACCTTTAGTAAAGCACATGGAAAGGCATCGGCTTTATTATGAAAGGTGCAGGGATAACTCACCACTAGGAAGAATTGTTTAATAATCACTAGAGCCTGTAATGAAACGTGCTGCCTTGTGAAAAGGGTGAATTACTTCCTGAGGAAGAGCCAGCAAAGCCAGGCGTCAGGCCATTGGGACGCTCGTGGACAGGGATTCATGCATCAGTGAAGAGTTTTGGTGGGTCGCCTCTGAAATTCTATGGGAAAACAAAGACAGCAATTAGTCTCAGGTGGGGTTTGAAAACGAATTGTTCAACTTGGAAACAACCCACCCATCCTTATAAGGGAATGAGTGACTAGATTGGGGTTGGGTCCAGAGGATGGAAAGACACGAAGGCACATTAAATGCGTATTAGTAATGAAAGAAGCCAGTCCCAAAAGATGACATACTGTATGATTTCAGCTGCATGAGATTCTGAAAAACACACAACTATGGAGACAGTAAAAAGATCAGTCATTGTCACGATAGCAAAACTATGGTACCAGCCTAGATGTCCTTCAACAGATGAATGGTATATATACACAATGGAATATTACACAGTCATAAAGAAGAATGAAATCATGGTATTTGCAGGTAAATGAATGGTACTAGAGAATATCATGCTGAGTGAAATAAACCAATCTCCAAAAAACCAAAGGCTGAATGTTTTCTCTGATAAGCGAATGCTGATCTATAGTGGGGGGTGGGTAGGGAAGAATGAAGGAACTTTGGATTGTACAGAGGGGAATGAGGGGAGAGGTGGGCAGGTGGGGAGAGGAAGACAGTAGATTGAGACAGACATTATTACCCTGTATACATGTATGAAAAGAACTTTTTAAAAAATATTTGTCACTGTCAAAAAAAAAAGATAATGAATGAATAAATAAATAAAGTATCTCTGGGATAAAAAAAAAAAGATCAGTCATTTTCTGGGGTCATGAGAGAAGAAAGGATGAGTAGATTAAGCACAGGGGACTTTCACGACAGGGAAACTCTTCTATGTGATATCAGATACATGTCATCATATATACGTCAAAACCCACTGAATTTACAGCAGCAAAAGTGAACCCTAAGGTAAACTATGGATTTGGGTGATAATCACGTGTCCATGTAGCTTCACTGATTTTAAGAAATACACCCCTCTGGCCCGGCGTGGTGATGCACTTCTGTCTCCCAGAGATGCAGGAGGCTGAGGCAGGAGGATTCCAAGTTCAAAGCCAGCCTCAGCAATTGAGCAAGGCCCTAAGCAAGTTGGCAAGACCTGTCTCAGATAAAATAAATAAGTGAATAAAAAGGGCTCAGGATGTGACTCAGGGGGAAATGAAAGAAAAGAAATATCACTCTGATGCAGGACACTGATGTCGGGGAGCCTGCGGTGCGAGCGTAGGGCATAGACAGACTGTAATTTATGCTTAAATTTGCTGCAAATCTAAGACTGCTACATAAGAAGGGGCTATTTTTTTAAACAATGAATTGTCGCACCCACTCACGGAGTGTGGCTCTCTCATCGTGTTTTTTCGGTTTAAAACTTAGAACATCTATTTTCAAACTTGGACCCCGTTTCTTCATTTTCCCTAAATATTAAACAAGTTTCTGGTAGTTTTCCTGAAGTGGTAGATGCCCAGTCTTACTCTAGGTAACCAAAATCACTTCAGCCTTTCCCTCAAGTCTCAGCTATACAAAAATCTAAATTTAGTCACCAAAATGTTTTTTAGATTAATGAGATGGTAGATGCAAAATTATGTTGTGAGTCAGTGGAAAAGGCAAAAAATAGGAGCAGGTAAGACTTGAACATGTTTTGTTTCTTTCTTTAATAAGCAGAAATTTAGAATTAGCCCCCAGAGGAGAAGTTTAGTACTCTGGGTAATGAAGGGCAGTGCTCGGTCCTCTCTGGTCGCCAATAAACTCATAGTTTAGAACATTGATTTGCAAACTTCAAAAGGCAATTTGCTTTTGACATTCCTTGTTTCTGAGATCCTGCGGATCCTGCGGCCCGAATTTACCCAGCGGGGCTGTGGGTTTCTGCTGTGTCTCAACTGAGAACAGGGCAGGGGTTCCGGGCCCCAGGGAAGCAGCCATTGCTTGGATTTTTATCAAGTCAAAGATTTTAAAAGTTAAAATCTGGGCAATATGGAGACGTATCCCCAGACACAGGAGCGGAGACCCTGAGGTCTCAGTGTCAGAATTCGACCATGGTCAGCATTTCCACCACGTGCGTGTTTGATGATGGTCTAGTGACTGGCACCAGAGAAGGTGACCCCGTGCCTTGCACTGCGGTCAGCATTAAAACTCCGACTCTCAAGAGTAGGGAGATGACTTAGATGTTCCCGCGGGCACAGAGTGAAGGAAGCCGGTCTTCTGAGGTCAGTAAGAAAATGGAGAGGGAGGGACTATTTCTGTCAAACACAGGTAGGAAGGGAGGGTCCCAAGGAGAGAGTCTCCAGCTCAGGGTACCTGCAACCCCAGACTGTGGCGTGGGGACTGGGCCCCTCTGACGCCGTGAGGCTGGACCCCGAGCACCCCGCCTCTGTGTGCAGCTGGCTCAGGGGGAGCTGCCAGACGGGTTCCTCCCACCAGGTCCTCTCTTTTGCTCAAAAGTGTCCGCCTCCCAAATGTCTCAGAATGAAGGATTCGCGTTCTTCTTTGTTTTCTCATCAAACAACATCCACTGTTTTCCTCTGTGGGTAAAAGTCAGCTTTGATTTTATTTTATTTATTTTTTTGGTATTGGGGATAGAACTCAGGGACACTGGACCACCGAGCCACATCCCCAGCCCTCTTTCATGTTTTATTTAGAGACAGGGTCTCACTGAGCTGCCTAGCATCTCAGTTTTGCTGAGGCTGGCTTTGAACTCGCGATCCTCCTGCCTCAGCCTCCCGAGCGGCTGGGATCACAGGTGTGTGCCACTTCACCCGGCAGATTTGATTGTTTTGTGTTGGCTCCTACTGAGGAGGTGAAATGTCCCTTTTTCTTCTTTCCTCTTTGCTGATTCTTGCTCCATCAGCTAGGAGTAAACTACTGATTACAGAAAGCAAGTCTCAGGGTGGGGGCTGTAGCTCAGTGGTGAGCGCTTGCCTCGCATGAGCGAGGCCCTGGGTTCGAGCCTCAGCACTGCATATTTAAAAAAAAAGTCTCTGTGGAAGTGACCTTTGGAGGTTCCCTAGGAGGGGGCAAAGAGAGACGGGCAAGCCCAGGGAGGAAGAGGTGGACAGGCCCTCCCGGCACGCAGTCTCCAGCAGCCTGCCTTCGGCTTCCTTTCTTCCTCTCCTACCAACTCGGCTCTATGCTCCCACACACTCACCCAGTCCCACGTGTCGCTGCTTCTGGGTGCCCGACGCAGCTTCCCCCTGGCCATGGCGGGCATCGCCTGGTGTGGAAGTTCTGTGGCCCACAGGCCGTGACAACGATCTGTCAGGCGTTTCTAGCACGCCAGCCAGCCAGCTCCCTGAGCGCACTCCTCTCTCTGACTCACGTCCTCAGCCCCTGTTCTTAACCGCGGCCTGGAATAGAGTGGATGGTAAGGAAATATCAGCAAGTGAATGAAAGAACGGAGGAATGATCCACACGCTTCTGCCACGCCCTTCCTGGCTCTCGGCTCCCTTGTGAGTTCAGTCACTGCCACTTAACTGAGCATGTGCTAAGCCCTGGGGTTGATGAATGCATCTTTTCACCTCTCTTACATTTATCAAGTCTCTCCATGGAGGCAGACAGGAATACCCTCTCTAAGGTCCACTTATGCATTATTTACAATAAATGGTTAGATGGATTGAAGGGCTTAGCTAGCAAAGCTCCACCATTATTGATTAATTCCCCACTGAATGCACGGAGAGAGGGCATTTCCATTTCCTCATGGAGTACACAGCATTGATCTCAAACCAGCCTCCTGCAGCAGGGGGAATCTTCAGAGGGCTGGGGTGCGGGGAGACCACACTGGGAGGTTTCGAACCCCCCGCAGCTTTCAACCTTAGAATGGATCTGATGTTCTAAAGAGGTTTGAAATCCAACAGCATTGTTTGGAGAAGCAAGGAGGTGAAGGGAAGAGAATAGGAACCCATATTCTTTGGTCGTGGTGAAAGCACATAACATGAGATTTACCATTTTGACTATTTTTAAGTGTGTATTGTAGTAGTGTTAACTATACCAGCATGGTTGTGCAAGAGGTCTTTCTTCTTGGGGCTGGGGTTGCGGCTCCGTGGTAGAGCATTTGCCTGGCATGTGTGGGGCACTGCATTTGATCCTCAGCACCACATGTAAATAAATGAATAAAATAAAGGTATTATGTTCATCTATAGCTAAAAACACTTTTTTAAAAAAGAGGTCTTTCGTCTTGAAAAACTAGTAGTCTTTTTTTTTTTTTTTTTTTTTCAGTCTCAGGAATTTAATCCAGGGACTCCTTACCTTGCAGCTACATACCCAGACCTCTTATTTTTTATTTTTGAGACTGGGTCTTGATAAGTGGCCTAGCTTGGCCTCAAACTTGTGATCCTCCTGCTTCAGCCTCCCAGGTAGCTGGGATTACAGGCATTGGCTGCCACGCCTGGTTATGACAGTACGGTACTTTTGACAAAGAATCGTGGTGGTATTTTGCTATTAATTGCTCACTTCAGCCTGACTTCTAATTTATTTCCCTCTTCCCTTTGGCACATCTGTCATGTTAACACGGTAAAAGATGTTTCTCCCCCTCTCCTATTTTCTGCATAAAAGGCCTATTAGCATGCTGAGCGATGGCCCCTCGTTATTAAACACCGCGTCTGGACTTTATATGGTGCAGTCAGTCTCTAAGGACTGGGCTTTCATGGGGATCCTTCAATTCAACCCTCTTATTTAACAGATGAGAAGATAGGCCCAGCGAGCTAACTGACTTGCTTACATTGACAGAACCAGTTATTCGTGGCATAAGGACGAGTTTCCTTATCTCCTGATTCAATGTGGTTGACCTACTTAATTAGCTTCCTTTCAGAATCAAGGGCTAGTGGATTATCTGGAATCTTTCACACTGAGTCCCTTCCCCTGTGCACACTCCATTTCTTTTTGCCAACTATCGGTGATGGGGAGGAAGGAGAATATTAATGATGGAATGTGTCTAATCTACCTGCCATCTGTTAGCCACCACATTAGGGGCTTTCCTTAGGCTGCTTCGCATTTTTGTTTTGTTCTTTAGAATTTATTAGCTTTTCAGAATTGATTTTTAAAATCATAGTGAAATATACAATAGCATAAAATTTACCATCCTCACCATTTTTAATTGCACGGTTCAGCGGTGCGTTAGTCCATTTTGCATTACTGTAATGCAATACCTGAGGCAGGCTGCTTTATAAATAAAAGAGGCTTATTTTTGTGCCAGGGTGTGAGGCGTCACCTGGTGATGGCCCAATTGTGGGCACAGTCCATGGTGGTACAGAGCATTACGTGCAAGAGGCAGGGAATCCGTGATGAGTGTGTGTATCTTCTGGTCTCTCTCCCTCCTCTTATAAAGTCACCAGGATCCAATCGTGGGGACTCCACCCTAATGACCTCATCTAATCCTAATCATCTTTGAAAGGTTCCGCTTCTAAACACCAAGTCAGATTAGGTTTTCCCCTCTTAATACCTCATCATGGGAATAAAATGTCAACACACAAAGCCCCGAAGGGCACACTCCTGTCCTGTTTCCGCCTCACAAGTAGTATTAAGACGTTCCCATTGCTGCCCACCCACCAGCCTCATCCACCTCTAGAACTCTCCAAATGGCAAAACCAAAGCCCTGCGTCACTAAACAGTAGCTCCCTGTCCCTCCCTCCTGTCCCCTGGCCCCTGGCAACCACCGTCCTACTTTCTGTCTCTATGGATCCCATACTCCAGACACCCCATGTAAGTGGACTCACAGTGTTTGTCTTTCTGTGACTGGTTTGTTTCATGTAGCAAAATGTCATCGAGGTCCACCCGTGTTGGAACCTGTGTCCAAAATTCCTTCCTTTTGAAGACAGTATAATGTCACCTTGTATATACAGATGGTCCCTGATCCATGATGCGTCAATGTTAAAAATGTTAAGTCCACATTGGTACAACAGTGTGCTCGTACATCCGTGCTGTTTTTATTTCCAGCATAAATAAATTGCAGAAGATGTTCAGTACTCTGAAGTATTATATGGTGTTGCCGACTGTAACGTGAATGTTCTGAGCAAGCGCACCTGAGGTAGGGTGGGCTGGATGCCGACTTCAGTAGGTCAGGTGCATCACATTCATTTTGACTTACAATGTGTTCTGTGTATCTGTTGATGGTTAGGCTGTCTTATTTTTTAAATTTTTAGAGACTGCATTTTGACTCATTGTACTCAAATGGGGTTCAACTTTTCACTTCTCTGGTTGTGCACAATGTAGATTCACACCATTCATGTAATCATACATGTACACAGGGTGACGATGTCTGTCTCATTCCATTTTTCATACCCCACCCCTCCTCCCTCTCATTTCCCTCTATGTAATCTAAAGTTCCTCCATTCTTCTCTCACTCTCACCCCCCCACCCGCATTGTATATCATCATCCACTTATCAGGGAAAACATTCAGTCTTTGGTTTTTTGAGGTTGGCTTATTTCACTTAGCATGATATTCTCCAATTCCATCCATTTATCTGCAAATGCCATCATTTCAGGCTTCTTTAAGGCTGAGTAATATTGTGTATATATACCACAGTTTCTTTATCCATTCATCTGCTGAAGGACATCTTGGTTGGTTCCACAATCTAGCTCGTGAGTCCAGCTGCTATAAACATTGATGTGGCTGCATCACTGTAGTATGCTGATTTTAAGTCCTTTGGGTATAAACTGAGGAGTGGAATAACTAGGTCAAAAAGTGGGTCCATTCCAGTTTTTTGGGGGAATCTCCACACTGCTTTCCAGAGTGGCTGCACCAATTTGCAACTCCACCAGCAATGTATGAGTGTGCCTTTTTCCCCACATCCACGCCAACATCTATTATTGCTTTGTTCTTGATAACAGCCATTCTAATTGGAGTAAGATGAAATCTTAGAGTTGTTTTAATTTGCATTTCTCTTTTGAAGCAATATTATTTTCCATTTAGCAAATGAGGAAACAAACTGAAAAAAAAAAAATTAAAACTTCTCTCTGGCCACAGAGCCTGTAAGGGCTCACAAGAGCCCATGAGTCAGGAGTTGAATCCAGATGTACTCAAATCTAAAAGCTGTGGCCTGTTCAGTATTTAAGCATCAGGGATATATTAACCTGCACCAGTGTAGCTGGGGGATGAAACTCCTTGATATTGCATTTTAGAGCCTTAATTTCTTTTATTTTAGGGATAATGTAGAAGGAACCTTTCTTAACCTTATTTAAATTGTTCAGGTTTTTAACCTTTAAGATTTGTTTACTTGCTGGGAGTAAGGTATTTATTCAAAGTGATTTTATCATGGTATGAATAGGCTGCAATATTAAAAGAAAAAGTAAACTTTATTCAAACCTATAGTTCCCTGTAAAGCACAAGATGTAAATATCAACTTGCACTGTTAAGAAAAATCTTTATGCCCTTTAGAGTTGAGAGAAAATATTATCCACCTCAGCTTTTCCTCTATGAAGCAGAGCAAAACAAATTGAGCTTTAAGGAACTATATCCCTACTTTAATGATAATAATAGCTAACGTTTACTGCCTTCCGGCTGTGTGCCAGGCTCTGTGATGAGCCCTTTACATATATGGTCTGATTTAATCTTCTCAGTAGCCCCGAGATGTCAGCCCCGTGATGAAGCCTCATTCCATAAAAGGAAAGTGAAATAAAGAGGTTAGGTACCTGATGTGGGTCGAAGTTTATCCCACGAAAGATTTGTTGCAGTCTTAACTTGTAGTATCTCAAAAGGTGACCTTACCTGAAAATCTTTATAGAGGTTCATATAAGGTCAGTAGGTGGGCTCTGTTCATTATGAATGGTGTCCCCATAAAAAGGGGAAATTTGGACTTAGAGACAGACACCCACTGAGAGATGACAGGCTGTGTCCAGAGCAGTGTCTCCGTAGATCAAGGAATGCCAAGGGCTTCCAGCGATCACCAGAAGACAGAAGAAGCATCGTGGAAGGGTCCAGAGAGAGTGTGGGCTCGGGACACCTTGATTTCAGACTTCCAGCTTCCAGAATTGCGAAACGATACATTTCTGTTGTTAAGCTGCTCTGTGTTAGTGACTCCTCAGGGGCTAATAGAGTAATTTTTCAAGGTCACACCAAGCAAGTGGCAGCCTGCTATTTGGACACAGGTGCCTTTGAGGAGCTCAATAAATGTTATGTTATTATTATTTACAACCTTATTAGCAATAACATTTAATGTTGCTAGAGTTCATAGTAAATCCTGGGGCTCTCATTTCTTTTCTCTTAAGACTTTCCTTTTATCTCTCCACCCTGTTACAATTGGGTCATGCTCGTCACAGATTCAAAAACCCATCAATTCCCCTGAAAACCGAATATGAAATCAGTTATCTGCGCATGAGCAGCTTAGCAAGTTCAGACAACCGTTGGTCCCCATGAGATAGTGGTTAGTGACCCTAACCACCAGCACCAGACATGGGTGACGCCTCATGATGTAGGCCCACCGATCCAGGCCCGGCCTCCTGAGCAAGTGGGAAGAGCTGCCAGGTAAGTGCTGTGTTTTCACGAGGGGTTGTGAGAGGATCATTATCACCCTCAACTGGGCGCCAGCGCCTAGCATCTGAGTGTGCATCCACGGAAACAGAATTCGACTTCTTAATTTTCTAGCGCTGCAGATAATTGGTTCCATAGAGACACAAAGACTTGCGCTTTCAACGCGGACCTCAGAAACGCTGCTTACCAGTAATCAGAGCACGGGTTCCCTTTGAAGTCAGGAAAATGAGGGTTCGTAGAGGGGGGAGGGGACAGTGGGGGTGGACAGGGGATCCTTTCTGGGTCATTTCTCATAATTACAGTGGGTTATGATTTTTAAGGTTAAGTAAATATAGCAGAACCAGACCCCATTCCTCACCCTCTCCTGCTTCCTATCTTAGCTAAGATCTCATGCAATTTGCAAGCTGAAGAATACATTAGAATTCAGAGGAAAACAAGACAAATGATTTTTCTAGTTTCCTAAATTAGCCTCACCTCGATCTTTGAGGGAATTGCGAGGGCAGAGATGGAGCTGTGGATAAAGCCAACCACAGGACATTTGCAGGGATAGTTTCCAGCGTGGTCCTGGTGCTGACTTGCTCTGGTATTCTAGTAAGTCACAAGCTGTCATAGCCTTGGTTGGGCTATTTGTGAAAGGCCAGATACACACAGCCCAAAGCTGTGGAATAGAACTGCCAGGGGGTTGGCTATGATGGACTTCTCAAATATGGAGTCTTTAAAAGCCAAGGGGGGCAAGAATGGAGGAAGGAAGGACTGTATAGAGGGAAAAGAGGGGTGGGAGGGGTGGGGGGAAGGGAAAGAATAACAGAATGAATCAAACACCACTACCCAACGTAAATTTATGATTACACAAATAAATGGTATGCCTTTACTCCATGTACAGAGAATCGACATGTATCCCATTTGTTTACAATAATAATGATAAAAAAAAAGCCAAGGGTCCTGTTTCCACCTTGAGTTTTTCTGATTGACACAAAGCCTTCAATTCTTGGACTAGTTGGAAAGAAGTGCATCCTGACATACTAGGCAGCAATTTCTTTCTCTCCGAGCCTTTTATCATAGCTTGGGAGTCGAAACAATGCCACACATCTTCATTCCATTCCAGTTCCGCTACGTGGCTGACTGTATCCAAGGGTGAAAGTGTCAGAGCTGAACAGGGAGCCACACAAACAGCCACCGTCAGCTAAACGCGACTATGTCTCTTTAGAGTGGGGAAAGTCGTTCCTTTATCCTGATCTCGTCTCCGGCTCTGATCTATTTTCCCTGTAGTTCTGCTACCTTGAACTTTCGATCCTCTTGCTTTGATCTTCTTGTTTTGCCATTTGATAATAGTTTGGTTGTCTTATTAACCTGGAATCTTGTTCTGGCATGTGCTTGGAACATTTAGATCCAAAAATCAGGTCTCACATCTTGTCTAGAACAAGCAGGTCTAGCGACAATCCGTGACGTAATCAGGGTTTCCTGTGGGGAGCCTGTCTCAGTCCTGTGCGGGAGAACTTCAGAGAAGGGCGAGAGCACAGGGTGGGTCACCTGTTCCAGTGAAGGCAGAGCTGGAGCAGCCGCTTCTGAGACCCGCACGCTGCTTCCAGAACAATCATCTCCTCCACAAACCTTCATCGGCTCTGCAGTCGAATCGGTAAGCTCTCACTGCATCCCAACACTCCCATGTGACACAGGAAGTGTCTGTGAGTGCTCACACTTGTGTGGTTTGGTTGGAGCCTTCTGGTCTGAATTGGCTCTGCTGGGGCTGGCATGTCTAGGTCAACCTCGTTCACGGGTGTCGGGTAGTTAGCTGGTGGTAGGAGCCATTTTGGGATGGTTTGCTTTTAGAGCACCTGGTCCCCCAGCCTCCATATGTGATCTCAGGGTCTCTCAGAGCAACAAGAGACAGCAGGCCCCCAGTAAACAGGTGCTTCTCAAGCCTTTGCTGGCATCACATTTGGTAATGTACCATTGGCCAAGACCAGAATCCAAGCAGGGATATAGGGAGAAGGAGCTGGGTTTATTTCAGGGGTGCATTTGTCAGGGTTCTTTAGAGAAACAGAATCCACAGAAGTATGATCATAAAAGGGGATTTATTAGATTGACTTCCAGGACAGAAGCTGGATCGTCCACAGTGGCCTCTGCAGCTGGAGAGCTGGAAGAACCAGCAGCTGCGCAGCCCAAGAAACAGAAGCCCCAGAACAAGAGGGATCAGCAGTGCTACCTAGTCCCAGACCAAGGCTTCTGGAAACTCCCTGGAGAATCCCTGGCAGAGTCTGCTTTGGAAGAGTGAAGAAGGGAGGGTCCGATATCCTCAGACAATGGATGCAGCAATCAAGAGCCCCTTCAAAAAGAGCCGAGCTGCATCTGCCTCTGCTTCCTTGTTCTTCCAGCTTCTATTCCATCCTATTGGGCAGTGCTGCTCACGCTGAGGGAGGGGCTCCACTCCAGTTCGCTATCCCACATGCCAATCATTCCTAGACACGCCCTCATGGCCACACCCAGAAGCCTCTTAATCATCCACATCTCTTAATGCAATCAAGTTGACAATTCTAATTAACCATTACAGGGGGTGTCACTGCAACAACTTGAATAAGGTCCAAACTCCTCAGCATGGCATTCACTTATTCCTGCTGCAATGTGCCATCCCCACATTACAGGAACTGGAAACCATTAGCATCTACGCCCTGATCAAAACGTACTTCCTGTTTCTAGTAGATGCCATGCTTTTTACTCCCTGTTCCCTTATTCATACAAGTCTTATTGCTGGAATGCCTTTCTGCTACTTGGTCAAATTCATCACAAAACAAATGTTTATTAAGCCCCCAATACTGTACCAGAGATAAAGGAATATAACTTGTGCTTTCCAGAGGTGGTAAAGGTCACCCATTCTTAATAAGCCAGTTCAAATGATACCTCTTTAAAACCCTTGTGATCCTTCCTAGATAAAGTAAGCTCTATCTCCTTTTTTTAAATTTATTTTTTATTTTTTTAGTTTTACAGACTGCATTTTGATTCATTGTACACAAATGGGGTACATCATTTCGTTTCTACATTTGTGCACCATGTAGATCCATACCATTTGTGTAATCATACATGTATATAGGGTAAAAATGCCTGTCTCATTCCACCATCTTTCACACCCTCCCTCATTTCCCTCTATGTAATCTAAAGTTCCTCCATTCTTTTCTCAGTCCCATTATTTATCATCATCCACTTATCAGGGAAAACATTCAGTCTTTGGTTTTTTGGGATTGACTTAGTTCACTTAGCATGATTTTCTCCAATTCCATCCATTTATCTGCAAATGCCATAATAATATTCTTCTTTATGACTGAGTAATATTCCATCATGTATATATTAACCTGCTTGGTAACGTAATCTCCTCTTTTGTGGTTCTGAATAGTTACCTGTATTATTATAGTTAACACCATCTGTATGTGTATCGCCTCAATTTATTCCTTCTCTTGCCCAATGTTTGTTGGGTACCAACATGTGTTGAGAGCCAGAGAAGAGAGGAAGAGGAGCAGATCCTGGCAGTGCACTGGCCCTTTCCTGTGGGCGTCCACTGCGTCCGGGCGTGCAGATGTCCTGTGCAAGCTCCTGCGACTCTGCCTGAGGGCTGTCTACCAGGTACTCAGGGCGGATGGAGGAGCGGGGCAGTCAGTGCCCCTGGGAACAGCCTTCTCCAGGTGGCGGATGGGGATTGGTGGGCTCAGCTTCCGCCCTTGCTCCCCCTCCCTTCAACAGCCACGCACAGACTCAGGCAGAGGGCCCCACCCTGGCCCTCCCAGCAGGCTTTATCAGAGACTTATCAAGACCGAGCTTCAGCTGGCCACAGCAGGAAGTGGCTGACATTCCTGCTTCATTGGCTCCCTGCTCCCGACTTCCTGCTTCCTGGAATCACTTCCAAACCTGTCGTGTGCTCTCAGGTCCCTATCCTGGGGACTGCTTCTGGGGCAACTTAGCCTCTCAGCTAACAGGTGAGCATGGAAACCTTTATTTCTGGCCTTCTGTCACTTTTTAGTTAGTGGGCGATGCAGACAGGAGACTGGGCAGTGTATACGCAAACAACATTGGTTGTGTAGTCTCAACGCAATTCTAATAAAACTAGGAAATATCATTATTCCCATTTTACATATAAGGAAACAGAGGCCGAGCGAGGCGAAGGGGTGGCCCAGGGGCAACTCAGCCTGTTAACTGCTGGGGATTGAAGCCGGCTGGGGAAGACAGCAGGGCGGGACTTCTGCTACCCTCTTCCGTTGGCAGATGGTTGCAGAGGGTTTGATTTATTAAAAACCTTAACAGGGATTGAAGCCGTGGGCCATAAGTGTGGGCCCAGGTGTCTAATTAACGGTTACACTCAATCCCGTGGGGCCCGAGCATGGAGGGGCACCAGGCCCAGAGCTGCCCCAGGCCCTGAGGTGCGCGGCCTTCAGGCCAGCTGCTTACTCATTAGCAAGCCCCTTTTCTTCAAATGCCAGCCAGGTCCTGGGGACACGTGGGTTGCTTCCTGTACCAGAGCCAGATGGGCGTCTTAGGGAATAGCAGCCGCGGGAACGGTCAAGGGCCCCAGCCTGCGCAGCTCGCTGTGTCATGGGGGGGACGGGGCCGGCGCCTTCACTCACCCCGTCACTAATGACAGCCGCTCGTCAGGGGCCGCTAATTGCTTCATTCTCCCAGTGACCCTTTCGTCTGCTCCGGGGGTCACCGGGGCATGCTTTCCCACGGGAAGTCAGAAAGGCAGCTTGTCACTGAGAGCCCGCCTGGTAAGGGGACAGCACCCGGCACCTGGGGAGAGCTGGGAGCACGCTGTCAGGGCGAAGGGTCACCCGGCTGGTGCTTAGCAAGGATGTCACTCACCGTCAGGACTCAACACTTGAAAAGCCAGCAACCTGCTTCACTTTCCCCTCCTCCTCCCAAGAAACGAACAAACTCCAGAAGCTCAAAACATTTACAACCAAAGTCAATTGTTCCAGTTTGTTCTACCAGTCACTGGGTCTGGCTCTCTGTGCCACCAGGCCGGGCTGTGGGACTTTGGGCAGGTGACCTGGCCTCTCACAGCCTCTGCTTCTCCAGCAATGGGGAGGGATAACTGCTTCCTCCGAGGCCACACAGCCAGGGTGGTGCAGCAGGGGCCTGAGGTACAGGCCCCCTCTGGACCCCACACTGCCACCAGGGAGGGGCGAAGCGTTTGCGCATGGCTGGCCCCCTTTCCTTCCTCCCTAATTCCAACCCAGAATCTTTCACATCTCTTCCTTTCCCTTCATTACGGTGGCCTCTTTGAAAGAGTCTGGAATTTGGACTCAATTCCAGAAAGCCTTGGATTTGGGTTCCCGCTCTGCCAGGTTAACTAATTAATGTTTTGCAGTCCTGGGTTACACCACTGAGCCACATCCCAGCCCTTTAACTGTCTATTTTGAGATGGGGGTCTTGCTAAATTGTCCAGGCTGGCCTTGAATTGGCGACCTTCCTACCTCAGCCTCAGTCCCTGGGGTCACAGGTGTGTGCCCCGGGGTCATTTTCCCATTGTTTAAAAAGGAAGAGCTGGTTCAGATGGTCTCTCCGTGGATGGCTTCCTTGGTTTAGAACCTAAGTTTGGAGTCCGTAGGTTGGAGCTAGAATCCCCAGCCTGCAGCTCATCCAAGCCTGTCACTTATAAAATGGGGATAATGAAAGCCCCTTACCTCACAGGTAGTCGTGACAAAGGATCAGTATATTCCTCAGGATCCTGCCTGGCATGAACTGTCCTTAGTCACAGCATTGGCACTGATGTCCCTAGGCACAAATTCTACCATTAGGATCAAATAGGTCATTTCAGCCTCTGCCTGAATTCCAATCATGGTGCTTCCCGGGGGGCCAGGGGGTGGGGGGCTTGCTTTACCAAGACATTGCTGTCTGTGAAAGGGATGCCAGACAAAAGGGGTGCTTGAGGGGCTTCCCTTGCTCCCGGGAATCACCCCACCTGATGATCTGTGCTAAATGTGCTTCCTGTGAAGCAGCCAGGTAGGCCAGGGGAACATTCCAGAAACTGCAGACTGAGGTCTTCAGTGGGAGAGGGACAGAGAGAGAAGGAGAGCAGAGAGAGCGCGCCCTGGGGAAGGAAGGTGGGAGCTGGCTCCAGAGCTCACGCCCCCTCTGACATTTTCCCTTCAGAAGGTGGAAGGGCCTCTTTAGCCTCTGCTGTCTCCGCTGCCTGCCTGCCATTCTTATTCAAATCAGACCCAATCAGAGGGGAGCCACATCAGTCAGCCAGAGCTGGCTCTAGCTCGTGTGTGTGGGCTTTAATTACCTTGTGCCTTCCAAGGACTCTCACCCAGAGGAGATCACCAGGCGGCAGGATCTGGGCCTATTCTCCAAGGGAGCTTTCAGTGAAAGAAGCGCAGAGCCTGTGAAGTGTGCTGGAAATTGGCGCGGAGTCGCTGGTGGAGGCGGACAAGAAACTCAGCCAGGGGACGCACAGGGCACCGGAGAGAGCCCACGGCCCTCAAGTTCTGAAGGACACCGCCTTCTCCCAGGAGTCTCTCATTCAGGACTTTTGACTTGGGGCCTGTAAACTCGCACAGCAAAAATCCTTCTAATGATAGCAGCATAGTCTCCTGTGGTTCAAAGGGGACCTTAATGGGCACACAGTCTAATCATCCATCTGCAGTCTGAGTCCCCGAGCATGAGTGTGTTCTCCAGAGAAACAAAACCTACAGTAGGCTCTCTATATATAGAGAGATGCATAAAGAGAGTTATTTCTTTATTTCAATTTCTTTTTTTTTTTTCCCTTTTGGTATCAGGGATTGAACCCAGATCCGTATCCCCAGCTCTTTTTATTTTATTTTTTAAATTTTGAAACACTAAGTCCTTGAGGGCCTTGCTAAATTGCTGAGGCTGGTTTTGAACTTGAGATCCTCCTGCCTCAGCCTCCCAATCTGCTGGGATGACAGGTGTGTGCCACGGCGTCGACCTTCTTTATTTTAATTTTTACTGGTGCATTATAGTTATGCACGACAGCCTGATTCATTGTGAGAGATGCACACATGTGCGTAATGTAACTGGTCAGTTTCACTCCCCAGTACTCTCTCTCTCCCTCTCCTCAAGAGGGGATTTATTATGGAAATTAGCTCATGTGGAGTTCAGCAAGGCTGACCATCTTCCATCTGCAAGCTGGAGAAAGGCAAAGCAATAGTTCAGTAGTAACTACTGCTTCAGGAGTAAAGGCCCAGACTTGAGTCCCAAAGCCAGAGAACCAGGAGCTGCAGTGTCCAAGGACAGGGGAAGATGGATGTCTCAGCTCAGAGACCGTGAATTCTCCTTACGCTGCCCTTTCATCCCAAGCATCTGCAGTGGTTTCAATGGAACCCATCCAAACTGGGTGAGATGGTCTTCTTTCCTGAGTCACTTGCTGACTTCTTCCAGAAACACCCTTACGGAGAGATCCAGAAAAACTTTACCAGCTGTCTGGGCAAACCATTAGGTGTCAAGTTGACACATAAAGCCAGCATCACATCCACCTTGTGGCTTCTTCCAACAGGTCTGGGACACTCGGCTTGCACGGCTCCAGCATCTGAATGCTTTCTTGGAGCAGTCCATCGCTGTTCAGCTGTCTTACAGAGTTCTCCCCTAGCGAAGCGTTCTTCCTGAAGCCTCTTTACGTTCTTCCTAAAACCTCTTTGGACCATCAGCACAATATATGAGTGTCTCCCTAAAGTCAGTCACTCATATGCAACTTTACAATATACCACTTTTTCTGTCTACGACCTGTAAGTGGATTCACTTAACATTCTTCTTTTCGTTGGCTTGTTTTCTTAAGTACTTCAGTTTTAACCTAAGCGAAATTTTCTAAGAAATCTTGGACTTACAGAAGAAGTATTTTAAAAATATAATACATATAAAAATAACACATGTACCGTGTAAAATTGTCTCCCATACCATTAGGGGTAGCACACCATATGCCTGAACTCCAAAGAGTGTTACCTTCCTGAATTCAGTTAAATGAAGTCAACTAGTGAGAGATGGACATTTATTGAGCAATTCTTATGTGCCAGATACACAGTAGGTGCTTTGTGTTCTCTCAATGAATAGTTTGATGCTCACAGTAACCCCGTGGGCTCAGTGGGGGTTACATTTGTTTTACAGATAAAGAAGTGGTAAATATTTGCCCAAACCTACAGGATTAGTGACAATAAAGGTCAGGACTTGAATTTATGTCTTCTGGTTCCAACCGCCATTGGACCTCAGAATGATGAGTCGTTCTGCTTGTCCCAGAAGAAGTGACTTCCAGTGGCTTGGTGTCTTCACCTCCGAAAGGCCTACAGCTGATGAGAGCAGCTGTTTGTTCTTGGGTGGGGGCTGGAGCATGCCCTGCGCCAACAGCTAAGTTGATGGACAAGAGTAGAGCAGGTGTGTCTCGGCCACATTCCTTTCTCTTGAGAAATGTCTTGGTCTGTAATTGAGCCCAAGTCATGCTAGACAAATAACAGGTGCAGATGTAAACGCTAGGGACGGGTGGGGTAAGGGACAAGAATAGGTTCCCCACCAATCCCTCCACCCGCATGTGCTACCTTGAATGCAGGCTCTGCCCTGTGCAGTGGAACAGGGGGCATCCAGGGGACAGAAAAGACACACGAGTTATAGGAGACCCACCCGGGGGAGCTGTTTGCTCACCGCGGTGAGGAGAAACCAGGATCCTCAGGTGGGAAGACCCAGGTCCCCGTTCCCTTGATCCTGTTATCTCAAGAAGGTCACAGTGTGGGTTTCCCAAGCAGACCCTTACAGAATTGGTACAGCCTAGACTATCTTAAAAGTCATTCTATAGAAAAGTGTCCCCCGTTCTATCTATTCCCTTTGTGTTGATTCTAAATGTTTATTTCCCTTTAAGACTCTGAGAACGGATACCCCACGGCTTTATTTAACTCAGTGTTCCTCCAAATCATTTGACCCCTGCTAGGAGAAGTCAGAAGACTTTGGAAGGGCCGAAACAGACACGTGCGTGTCCTTCCAATTGAATATGTGGCATTACCATCTTACCCTTGGGCATTCTCTGATTTTGTAGCATTCTTGGCCATTTATTATCTTAGGCCAAGTTATCTTCCAGATCTGTAAATTGTAGAAAACTAAGAGCATGCAAATGACGCTTGTTCTTAGAAGCACAAATGCTTTTCTCCCGTTTTTAGTGGTGAAGTCACAGATGCATCTGTTGGCAGGTTTGTTCCGGCGCTGCAGGTAGCCCCGTATGTGTTTTTGGTTTTCATTCTCCTTGTTCCTCATTTGACGAGCTACATAAAATCTTGGGCACGTTTTAATTGCACATCTGTCGAGCAGGCCTGGTTTTTCTAAAAATTATCTCTTGTGCCCAGAACCTGCCTTTGCTTCTCGTCTGCCATTCACGTAGTCTCTTCGCGCAGTTATATGTCTGGCCCCTGCGGCCTCCGGCCTGGCTCCTGGCTTCAGGCCATCATCCCCCAGTCTGTGCTCGTCTAAATCCTTCCTGCCGTCCATGCCTCCTCCCTGCAGCTGTCCCTGGCTATCCTGGGTCATCTTCATATGCTTCCTAAAGCTGTTTGTGCACGTTAAAAATAAACAAAACCAACTCATTCCACAAGGGAGAGCATAACTCTTTTTCTGTTTTGGTGGAAAAAATCGTGTGGTCGGTTCTGATCTAAGAATTGTTCTCACCAGCTCGGCCAAATGGGGACCGTAAAGCGTGTGTGTGGCACGGTGATTTTTGAAGGAAGGACTCTAGGGGAGACGGGTGAGCATGCCAGGGAGGCAGAGGATCGGAAGAGACCAGGCAACCTTGGGGTCTCATAGGGGAACTCTTGGATATGAGCTACGTGCAAAGTTGTCTTGAGCACAGTGTAGCCAGAAGTCAGTGGCTAAGGGCCATCCAGGCTCTTCCTGGGCATTCGTCAGCATCTTCTGAAGGAAGTCCAAGTAGAAGCTGAGGGTGCCGATTGTTAGAAACCAAAATCATACAGGAAAGGCGTGCACAAAAACGTCCACTAAGAATTCAGTCGGGACTAGGGCTCGACACTGTGACACCTCGCTTCATACGATATTTTCTTTTCCTGGTGCTGGGGGTCAAACCCAGGGTGAGTGCTCTACCACTGAGCGACATGCCCAGTCCCACTTGAGAAGTTTTAAAAAAAGATAGTAAAATACAATAACGTAAATTCATCGTTAGCAATTTTCAGTGTATAGTTCAGCGACCATAAGTGCATCCACCTTGGGACACCATCACCGCTATCCGATGGAGCACACCTCGTCTCATAAAGCGCAGGCTTTGTGCCATTACCACGACTTCCCATTCTCCCTTCCCTTGGTTCACCCCTGGCCACCACCTTTCACATCTGTCTCTATGAATGGGCTAATCTAGGGACATCTTAGAAGGGAAATTGCTCAGTATTGTCTTTTTGAGGCATTGTAACATTTTAAAGAAAATGCCAATAATCCTTAAAAAACAATTGCCCTGAAGTGCTCACAGCCCAGGAACGTCCTCCCCAGACTTCTGTTCTTCTTGTCAGCCTCACGACCCCTTCCTCTCCTGCCACCATTCTCAAATAGGAGATGAAGAACAGGCCCACGAGCACCCTGACTTACTGGAGCCAGGTGACACCCTATCCTGGAGACGGGATCAAACCACCGCGGCCCCTCTCAACACGCAGGTTCCAAAGCACCTCCGGAGCCGTGACACAGAATCTCCTATGCGGACCTAGGTATGTGTTCTTTCAGAAAATTCTTTTCCACGTGCAGTCAGAGAAGCATTTTCAGAACCGCCACCCTTGAGCTGGAGTGTTCAACCTGTTTTGAAGCCTCTGAATCTTCCCTGGAATGACATTTCTCACAGGGACCCCATTATCCAAAACAGAGGAACACAAAGCTGCTCTTTTTTTTTGGGGGGGGGAGGCGGTTACCAGGGATTGAATTCAAGGGCACTTGAACACTGAGTTGCATCCCCAGCCCAATTTCATGTTTTATTTAGAGGCAGGGTCTCACTGAATTGCTTAGCACCTCACTTTGACTGAGGCTGGCTTTGAACTCGAGATCCTCCTGCCTCAGCCTCCTGAGCTGCTGGGATTACAGGTGTATACACACACACACACACACACACACACACACACACACACACACACATATATTGATACTTCTTTTTTCTACACACATGTGGCAGGTTGAGAAATGCCCCCTGGAAGGTGTCCATACCAAGTTCCCGGAACCTCTGAGTGTGACCTCCTGTAAAAGTGTCTTTGCATGTATGGCGAAGTTAAATTTTTTGAGATGAGGTGATCACCCCAGTTTACTCTGGTTGGCCCTGGATGCCGTCCTACATGTCTTTCCAAGAGGGAGTCAGAGGGAAATTGAGGCAGACACACAGAGGATAAGGCAGGGATTGGAGCGACAGGGGACAGATAGACACAAGGAGCCGGAGGAGGCAAGGGACAGATCCATCTCCAGGGGCCCCAGGGGCAGTGTGATCCTGCCAAAATTTGTACATGTAGCCTCCAGAACCGTGAGAGAAAAACTTTGTTATTTCAATCCCTCAAGCTAGTGGTAATTCGTTGAAGCAGCTACAGGAAACAAATACGCCATGTAATTTAAAAATAATTTTCCAAGATATTAGAAAATTTTGTCGCTACTCCCTATGAAGACAATTATTCCTATTGTCATCCACTTCCTCTGGGAAGAAAATAGTCCCAACACTAGCATTTAGGAAAAACAACCAAATGGAATCAGAAAACTTCCTCCCTTTTTCCTCCTTAGGGGAAATAGTGACTATCATTTCAGCTAGTTTGACTTTCAATTGCTTTTCTATCAGCTTAGGCTTTAGAGGAACTCTTAGAAAAGTTTTAGATAGTTTCAAAGTACACACCCTTTTTCCCGTCAGATTCCTCCCCCCTCCCAGGACACTATTTTATTTCTGTGTTGTTAATCCATTTATATAAATCTCAGTCTTGGAGAGATAGAGATGCAAATGGGTTGGAAAAAAAGAGGGCTTTGTCTGCAGTGAGAGATAATGTACCTTTTTATTTTGTGGAAATTAAGCTACACTATTACCAAATCCACATAACATAAATATTTAAGCAAGTGGCATTTTATGCAAATCAATAAATGCAAAGGAAATAGCATTTGCAGAAAAATAAATGCACTTTTATAGAGGTAGCAAGACCACTTCTAGTCAGTCTTATATGCAGAATAATTAATAGGATGGGCATTGGGCTGTAAGGCTCAACAAGGATGTATGTTGAAGTCCCCATAACTCCTAGTGTTGGGGTAGCACTTTACAGTTTACAAAATTCTTTTGTATCCATTCTCTCTCATGTCAGCTTGGAAAGTAGATAAAACAGGAGATACCAGTTTTTAGTTGAAATGTGTCCCCTCCAAATTTCATGGGCTGATGTCCCAATTCCCAGTATTGCAGAATGTGACCTTATTTGTAAAAAGAGTCATTGTGGATGTAACTTTTCAAGATGAGGCCATATTGGAGTAGTTCTGGCCTCTAATCCAGTATGACTGTTGCCCTTATAAAATGGAAATTTGGATGCAGACACACACACAAGGCAGATGAGGTGAAGAGACCACAGGAACAGTTGGCCATTGATAAGGTAAACCTTGGGCTCCCTGAAGCTAGGAGAGACTTCTGGGACAGAGCCTTCCCTCACAGTCCTTGATCCTGGACTCTTAGCCTCCAGAACTGTGATGTAATAAATTTGTGTCACTATGCTATGGCACCTTGTTATGGTGGTCCTGGAAGACTAAACAATGGAGTTTAGGAAGTGGTTTCATGTCAGTAGACTATGGCCAAATCACGGAAGAATGGATCCAGGGCTGAAACCCAGACCTCCTGATTCCCAGTTGGTATGGCTAAATGTGAGGTGTCCCCCAGAAGCTCATGTGTGAGACGAAGCAAGAAGGTTCAGAGGAGAAATGATGGGTTTTGAGAGCCTTAACCTAATCAGTGGATTAATCCCTGGCAGGGAGTCATTGAATTGTGACTGTAGGGAGGGAGGGTGTGGCTGGAGGAGGTGGGTCATCGGAGACATGACTTTGGGGTAAACATTTTGTGAACTGAGCTTAGTCTCTCCCTGCTTCCTGGTGCCATGTTCCCAGTTACCTTCCTCCAGGACATCCTTCTTCATCTCAGGTCCTGTGGAATGGAGCTGGCTATCTACGGACCAAAACCGTCGAGACCATGAGTCCCCCCAGTACACGTTTCTTTCTCTAAAATAGTTCTTGTTGGGTTTTTGGGTCACAGTGGTGAGAGAGCTGACTAAAACACCAGTATAGTGATGTGAAAAATTTAGGATTTGGGGGGGTCTAGGAATCAGAGCTGGGTCAGAGGAAATGAGCCACTATTATCTGTGGCTAAAGAGTCTCATGAACTGTCCGAGCTTTATGAGCTTGATGAGAGAAAGAGTCAGTCTGTGAACATCCACATGGGATCAGAAAACTGTACCCAAACAGCCACGAACTCTGCCGTATGGTAAGCAGGTGAGTTGGGGGTCAGCAGGGGAGTGCCAGGGTTAAGGAATAGCCCTTGGGTTGGAGGTCAGAAAGCTGGGGCTAATGGCTGAGGGGGTCGAGGAACTGATGAGCTAGAACCAAGTCCACCTCTACAGGGACCCAGGAGTTCACCAGAGTAGCCCTGTCATCCCGGCGTGGGGATCTCTGTGGGCAGACTCTTCCCTGGGACTGATGGGAACATCTTCCCAAAAGTAGGGGCTTCCTCCAAAGATTGTGTCAGTGATTTCTGCTCATGACTCTGTTCCGTTTGGAACAGAGGAGGGAATGGGGTAGGGAAATAGTGTTTTGCAAAGAAGGATGTATGCCACTTGACGTTCTCTGGAATGGGAAGGTTGACTGTCTGTCTGTCTATCAGTCAGTCAATCACCTATGATTGATAGAACATGTCCAGATGGTCTACTGCTTCCTAACAGTGTATGGTAATAAAATGTCCATTCCAGTGGGAAGCATGGGACATAAGTTCTTTGGGTTTCAGGGAAGGGAATCTGAGTCAGGCTGCCTTAAGGATCCAGGGACTTACAGGTGGATTCGCAGGGAAGACAAGGGTGTGGCTCCTCTCAGAGACTAGGCTTGGCTTTGAATACAGGTGGGACCAGGGCCTTGATTTACCCGCTGCCCTGCTGCCCACCAACAGAGCAAGGTCCCCAACTTCCCTTCATATTCTTGGCTTCTCTTTACCCCTGCTTCCATGATTCCTGTAAGCAGAGGCTGCAGGAAACAAAACCGGTTAGTGACAGTGACATTATGGCCAGGGAACGTTCGGGGGCAGGATAACAAGTATACCCCAAGGAAAGGAATAGGGAGGTAGATGTCCGCCAACTTGCTCTTGAAACTGAAAGATTTAGATTTTGTTCCACAGAAGTGGGCAAGCTAAAGATTTAGATGTAGCTCATGGTTTTAAGAAGTTTAATATGGGGAGGTCCTTGAAGTTTTTACCCCTATTGTTTAGTTTTAAAGCTGAAAGCAGAATTGTTTTTCAAAAGAGAATTGCTTCCGCTTAGAGAAATGCCCAGAGAACGGATCCCTCCCGACTCCACTTGTAATGGGCAGAAGCCTGAGATGGAAGAAGCTGAGGCTTTGTGTAATGAAGCTGCTGAAGTCGAGTTTCCAAAGATAGCCCCAGAAGGAGGGTCTTAACGTCGTGCACTTCATGACTCCATGACAGCCATGCCACAGCTATCGTCACATCCCAAAACACAAGTGTTTGCTGGGTGCACCAGCTCAGGCTTGAAATCCCAGCTGCTCAGGAGGCTGAGGCAGGAGGATGGAAAGTTGGAGAACAGCCTCAGCAATTCAGTGAGGACTTGAGCAACTTAGTGAGACCCTGCCTCAAAATAAAAAAATAAAAAGAGCTGGGGATGTGGCTCAGTGGTGAAGCACCCCTGGGTTCCATCCCTAGTACCAAAAAAAATAAATAAATAAAAGTTATGGTTTAGATATGACCATAAGCTCATGACCCGTGTATGGAACAATGAAAGAGTTTAGAGGTGAAATGATTGGGATCTGAGGGCCTTAACCTGACCAGTGCATTAATCCACTGATATGGATTCACTGAGTGGTGACTAGTTAGGGTGTGGCTGGAGGAGGTGGGTACTGGGGGTGTGCGTTTAGTGTGTTTATTTTGTCCCTGGTGAGAGGAGCTCTCTCTGCTTCCTGGTTGCCAGTTCCTGACTAGCGTCCTCCTTCCTCATCTTTGGTCCAGAGCTATGAAATCTGCAAACTATGGATTGAACATCTGGAACAATGAGCCAAATAAGCTTCCCTTCTCTGATTGTTCTTGCCTGGTCTTTTGGTCACAGATGAAAAAGTAGACTAAAACAAGAAAGCTGCATGGTGGAGTTTAGTCACCTGCACAGGGTCGCACAGCTAACTAGTACCAGAGATGGGACTTGAGCACGTTCTGTTTGATAGTCAGCTTGGCACGGGTAACCATTAGGCTAATCCACTTAAAAACACTTGCCTGTGAGTATGTGTCTAATGTAGTACATTCTGAACGTCTCCAGGTACATTTCTACTTGGCCAATAGAATATATCTCTCATATGCATAAGTGGTTAGTCAGGTTTGCAGAAATCTGGCCAGCACAGTGTTCTTGCAGACAGTCATCGCGAGGCAGATGAGTGCATCTGCTTCCTCTCCAAAGAGGGACTGCAACAGAAGGAAAAAAATGGCGTCTCAACAGTCCTTCATCCAGACAGGCTTGGGGTTTTGGCTTTGAGTTGATTTTGTGGTGTTTTATGACAAAGAGAAGAAGGCTGAGCATTATGCTCTGTTTGAGCTCATGCAGTACTTAAGCAATTTGCAAGGAAATTATTTACCCACACAAAATAGAGAACAGATTCTGTTTAGAAAAATATAGCAAACCTATCTTCAATTTGGACTGGCCAGCCAGTGGCTTAGGTTGACTTCTTAGCTAAGTTTAAGCTTCTTGACAGACTTATATCCCTTGGGTCATTGGTAGGGAGGGATTGAATGTCAAATTCCATTTGTGGTGGAGACCGTGTGTTGGGCTCAAAAACTTACAAAAATAGTTTTTAATTTGCTTCTCCTGTAAGCGGATTATATAGAATTTGATTTTCACGTTCTGAGGATTTTGCTTCTAGCCCAGGCACTGTTACCAGACCTGTCGCAGAAGGCGGTGTCCGTGTTCTGCAAAGCCAAAGAACCCAGCTTCCTTTGAGTTGAGCAGCAGCAGAAGGCAGGAGCCCTTTTGCTTTAAGTCCCAAAATAATCCCAGAGTTATTACACACCTACCTGCCTTTGAAAACAGACGAGTCCTGTGGGGTGTTTATTTCTTTCAAAACCACAAGATGAATTGATAGTGCTTGGGCTGGGATCTAGGAAACAAATAGACCATTTCCGAATGCTTGTGCAATGAATATAACTAAACTGTCTTCAAAAGCCAGAGTAGTCAAAATAAGTGCAATTATTTTTTAAAATAAGTCATCTTTACCGGAGAAGCAGTCTAGAAATGGAAGCTGGGAAAAACAGACTGTGTGTATGTGTGTGTGTGTGTGTGTGTGTGTGTAAGCAGTCTGGAAATGGAAGCTGGGAAAAACAGACTCTGTGTGTGTGTGTGTGTGTGTGTGTGTGTGCGTGTTTGGTTGTCAGTCTTCAAAAACTGCTGTTATCTGACAGTGTTTGCTTAAATTCTTCAGAGGATTCTTCACTGTGTATATCAAACTAAGGGGGAGAATACAATGTAGCCAAGCATCATGCAATTGAACATGGAGTCTGTATCCGGCTCAGGAGTCTCATGATGAAATCCATTAATTTCCCTCAGTTCCTAGAAGAGTTTTGGAACTTATGTGTCTATTCCCATCTCTGTGCGAATGCATTTTTATTTATTTGTTATTTTCATAAAACCCATTTGGTCCCATTTAGCTGCAGGATGTGTTAATATCCTTTATAAATATGCAGAATTAATCACGTTTAAAAATCTCTCAGACGCCTTAATGTTTTCCACTATCTTTGTATTTTTGAAAAGGAAATATAGGCAGGCAGGCAGGAGGAAAGGAAAGAAAGCAAAGAACAGATCAAACTCATCAGCCCATGGAGTGGCTTGGGAGAGCAGTCCTTCTTTGCCCTCTTTGTAAATGTGTTGCACAGTTCTGTCCTTGGAACACGGCGACTGGTCATTAAATATTTGTCTTTCTTTGAAGCTGTTAGAAGGAGCAACCTGCAAATTGAGTGGTAATGACCATAACATGAACTATTATTTATACACAGTCCTTCAGAAAGTACAAGGCAAACAGCAGACCATTACACCCTAGTAGGGATCCGTCACATAAAATGTGACCACAGATGGGACGCGGGAGTAGACACACAGGGGAGGGAGGAGGTTGGTCCTCCCAGGTAATAATTCCTTGCTAATTCTTTTACCTCAATCATGGTTCTTTTTTACTATCAGTTGTTAACTTTTAAAGGTAAGAACTTGGGGATCGAGTAAAAGCTAAGAGCCGATTTCTTAGACAAATAAACCCACACAGAACCAAAACTCTGTCTGTACTTCCAGGAGGTGAACAGCCGCTTTGTCAGCCGGCCGTGGACCTGGCTCAGAGAACATGGCCTCAGTACGAGCTGCACCGCGGGCAACGGGCAGGTCAGAGATTGTGGCAGGTGTCGCGTGTATGCGTTTAGGGGATGAGCGGATGAGACGTTCGGTTTCTCTGATTTCCTTTGCATCTAAGCCTCTCAGTACGACTGTGGTCCTTCTCCGTCATTCAAGGCTGGTTTGATTTTGAGGAATATCATGGAGAAACACTCCCTTTGGGTCAGTCTCTCCTCCTCCTCTGCCCTCTTGTCTTATTTCTAACCCACCAAACACCTATGGAGAACAGTGGGTTCTAACACCTGTAAGAAGCTTGGCACCCTTGAGCAAAGTCTGTCTTTGCTGACATGGAGCTGCCAGCGTAACCCCGTTGGGATCTTGGAGGAAGGAAGCGATACGGTGCAGGTGAGAACTGTCTTCTGCAAGGGCCCGATATTTTCTAGAACATTCCAGCCTGCTGTTGGTCTGGTGCCAGGGCTTAGAGTTCACCTGTCAATCACACTGGGTGAGGTGCTTCATGTGCAGCTAGTGCTTAATGGTCTACCACAGAGGTGACATCCCAGCAGCATTTTCCAATGCCATTTTCTCAGGCAGGTATTAGATGATGGAATGGCCAATTGGAAGCCGTGCTTGTTTGCCTCACGTTGGGCAACGCTCCCCTTGTCACCCCCCATCGTGCCACCGCTGCCACCACCATCCTAACAGGTTAGTTCAGAGTATCACATCCAGATGGTGATGTTGACACTTGTCTTGCCCCAAATCTAGGCCCTTTTTTGCCTCTGCTGTGTTGCTGAGTTAGACACTAAGTCCCTCCTTATCTCCAGGGACATCATTTAAATAATTACAATTATTGTTCAGGATCATACTGTGCACTGGGTGCGATGGTGCAGCCTGTAATCCCAGCAGCTCAGGAGGCTGAGGTAGGAGGATCGCAAGTTTGAGGCCAGCCTCAGCAGTTTAGCAAGGCCCTAAGCAATTTAGCAAGACCTTGTCTCAAAGTAGAAAATAAGAAGGGGCTGGAGATGGGGTCAGTTGGTAAAGCACCCCTGGGTTCATTCATAAATAAATAAACAAACAAACAGATAAATAAATCACATTGTGCTCCTGTGAATCTCCACACCCAGGAAGGCTCCCTCTTTCCTTATGTCCTATGAAACCGACTGTGAGACGGGCTCGCGTTTAAAGCCAGGCTCTGTTATTTACTGGCATGTGCTCATGAGTATGTTTCTAGCCTCCCAAGGCTCAGCGTTCTTATTTGTGACATGGGACCTCCCGGGTACTGTGAAGCCTGATGCATAGGTGCGCTGAGTCCGCGCGGCCCTTGGTGTGGTAGCTGGCCGTGAGAAGACCCTCAGAGCTGTAGCTGCTGCGGCTCTTGCCACTGGTGCTGCGGACCCTCGTGTGCTCGTCCTGGGAATGCTGGTCTGGCTGAGTCTGGAGTGAGGAGGCTGTGGCCTCGCCAAAGGGCCTTCCTGCGAGCGTGCCTGCTGGGCCTCGGGTGGAGGCGGCTCTCGACTTTCTGCTGCTGTCCTGAGATGTTCTTCTGGATTCTTCCTAAGCTTTCTTCTTGGGTTGGAGTGGGCGGAATCTTTATCTGAGGCGACTCTCGAAATACCCAAGGGGTTGATGAAATACGTTGTTCATTAAAGTACAACTTAGTAAGAGCCCCAGATCGCTGCCTTCCCTCTGACCCCGCTGTCACACCTGCCGCTCTGCCCAGCAAGGCTGCTTTCGGTCCGTGCGGATTCTGTCAGCCGCTCTTTGCCCGTTGTTTAATGCTTCTTTATCAGACAAATTGCTGCATCAGAAACTTAACCGATCTCATCTTCCCCCCCGATCGCCAGTGCCTTCCACCCTCTTGCCTGCGGCTCAGAGAATGAATGCATGGCTCCCTGGTCCTTCTGTTCCCACCCAGTGGTTACCTTCTGAGAGCTCGCTGTGTCCCCGCCCATCTCCTCTTGTGCCAGTTCTATTCGTTATGTAATTACATATTTGGATTAAATGTTCCGTAAACATTTAACGTAAGTGCAAGAAGAGAGTTGATCTTGTAAATGTTTTGGAGAGAGTAAATCTGAGCTGCTAAAAACACTGCTGAATCAGGTGTGGGTGAGATGCCTCTGAAAGCCGCAGGATGGAGGGGCCAAGCCCTGCGCAGTCTGCACTTGGATGTTTCACGGTCTTTCCATTCTCATTCTGCTCTGCGCAGAGCAAGCCTGTGCATCTCAGTTAATGACGAGTTCAAGTTGTTTATCCAACAAATACAGTGTGAACTCTGACCCCTGGGCCAATGTGGTCAACCACACATCAAGACCTTGGCCTTCACCAAAAGCTTAGGAATGGATTCAGTTAATATGTTTAAGTGAGGATAGAAATTAAAATTATGTGCTCTGGAGAAAATGATAGCCTCTTCAGCAAATGGTGCTGGGAAAACTGGAATCCTTATGCAGCAAAATGAAATTAAACCCCTGACTCTCATCCTGCAAAAAACTCAACTCGAAGTGGATCAAGGACCTAGGAATTAGACCAGAGACCCTGCACCAAACAGAAGAAAAAGTAGACCCAAATCTTCACCATGACAGCTTAGGATCTGACTTCCGTAACAAGACTCCTAAAGCACAAAAAATAAAATCAAGAATCAGTAAATGGGGTGGATTCAAATTAAAAAGCTGCTTCTCAGCAAAGGAAACAATAACGTGAAGAGAGAGCCTATAGAATGGGAGAAAAATCTTTACCACACGCACTTCAAATAGAGCATTAATCTCCAGGATATATAAAGAACTCAAAAAACTTAACATAAAAAAAAATAACCCAATCAATAAATGGGCTAAGGAACCAAGCAGACACTTCACAAAAGATATAGTCAGTCAACAAATATATGAAAAAATGTTCAACTAGCAATGAATAAAAAAATGTTCTCTAGCAATTAAAGAAATGCAAATTGAAACTACTCTAAGATTTCATCCCAGTTCAGTCAGAATGGCAATGATCAAGAATATAAGCAACAATACGTGTTGGTGAAGTTGTGGGGGAAAAGGTACACTCATACATTGCTGGTGGGACTGCAAATTGGTGCAACCAACTATGGAAAGCAGTATGAAGATTCCTTAGAAAACTGGGAATGGAACCCACATTTGACCCAGCTATCCCACTTCTCTGTCTATACCCAAAGGACTTAATAGCAGCATGCTACAGTGATTCAGTCACATCAATGTTTATAGCAGCTCAATTTACAATGGAACCCATTGTGATACCCTTCAATAGATGAATGGATGAAGGAACTGTGGTATATATATAAAATGGAATATTACTCAGCCAGAAATAAGAATAAAATTATGGCATTTGCAGATAAATGAATGGAGTTGGAGAATATCATGCTAAGCAAAATAAGCCAATCCCCCCAAACCAAAGACCAAATGTTTTCTCTGATATATCTGTGGATGCTGATCCATGATGGGGAGAGGGAGAGTGCAGGAACGTTGGATTGGACAGAGGGAAGTGGGGGGGAGAGGGGGGAGGGGTAGGAAAGATGGTGGAACGAGATGGACATTATTACCCTATGTACATATACTATGGCATGAATGGTGTGACTGCGTCGTGTACAAACAGAAATGAAAAGTTGTGCTCTATTTGTGTACAATGAATCAAAATGCATTCTGCTGTCATGTGCAACTAATCAGAACAAACAATAAAAAAACTAATGTATGCGTCATTTTAAAGGATTCCCCACTGTCACCAATATTTTCTAGCACCTGCCCAATTGCCCATCTGGTCATGCTAGATGAGGTCATAAAATTTCCAATGTCCAGCTTACCCCCTGTCAAATTGACTGATGTACCCACTGTGCTATTTAGGGATTGGCCAATGAGGGTGGTGGGTTGTGCAGGTCAACTCACGAACTCTCCTTGGTCTCCTGTGAGCTCACACTGTCAAGCAAGCTGAGGGTGTAGCCTATGGCCAAGAGAACGTGTGCATGCCTTCCAACAGTAACTAATATTTTATGGATTATCTTCCACAGACTATTTACTCAATCTCCAAACAGCCCCTGTGAGGTAGGAATTATGATCATTATTTCATAGATGGGGTGCCGAGTTCATAGAAGTTAAGTAACTAGGGCCAAGTCCTACGCCAGCTAGCAACATAGCTAAGGTGAGTCCTAGACCCAAATCCTGTGGTCAACATGATGTGCCTGGTAATTCGGATGGCAGCATAAATTGGTCCTCTCAGTACTAAGGTCCAGGTCCACAGCCATTAGCACTGAGCTGTCACCAGCTTCACGGCAGCAGATTCTGACATTGGTAGGATTCTGATCTGCTGGACTAGTTTTGGTGGGGAATTTGATGCAGACCATCTTAAGCTTCTGTCTTGGCCTGTTCTGTGCAGCCGTAATAGAATACCAGAGACTGGGTAATTTATAAACATTAGAATTTTACTTGGCTGATGGTTTTGGAAGCCAGGAAGTTCTAGGTCAAGGGGCTGCCTCTAGTGATGGCCTTGTAATTGAATCATTGCAGGAAAGCAATGAGAACCAAGGGGGCTGAATTCCCTCTGATACCAAATCCACCTGCCCCAAAGCGAACCCACTTTCAGGACAGCAATGCAATCGATTCATAAGGCAGACACTTCATGACTGCATTGCGTCCTGAAGGTCCCACCTCTCAACAGCCCTGTGTTGGGGATGAAGTTTCCACACTTGAACCTCAGAGGACACAAACAATCGCAGCTTCCGGGTCAGGAGTTTCAGCTTGGACCCCTCCGCCACCCTGCTGGCTGTGCTGTGAGCCGCTGACACATGCAAACACTCCAAGAGAGCCACCAGAATGAGAGTGACTGCTTTTGCCAGCACATGTCCTTTGCATTGTTGTGACACCTGCTTGTTTTGGTGCAAGATCAGGGTCCGTCAGAATTCCCGTGTTCTCCCTATTCAAGCGGAAAGTCATTTGGCTCACTCCACTCCCTCTGGTCTACAATTTGGGACGTGGTGTGTCTGGGCTCAGCGAGCGTTGCTTTATCATTAAAATCATTGTTGACCATTTCAAGTGAATATTGAACCAAATGCATAGGCTTTTTTTCCTCTTTCCCATTCAACTAGGGAAAAAGCACAAAAGAAAGAACTAGACTTTTGATTGAAGTCGGGGGAAGAGCGTGGCACCTTGACTGTTTAAAGCAACATTTTGCAAAACTTTGTCTGTTATCTACTGTTTCCGTCAATTGTGACGGAATTTTAGGAGGAAAAGTTTATTTGGGGGCTCAGGGTTCAGAGGTCTCAATTACACAGACAGCAGCCTCCATTCCTCAGGGTTCAAGGTGAGGCTGAACATCATGGCATAGGATTGTGGTAGAGGGAAGGGGCTCAGATGATCATCAGGAAGCAGAGAGACTCTACTCCCCAGATACAAAAAATAGCTTCACCCGCAATGAATGGCTTCCTCCTGCCACGCCCTAGCTGCCTCCAGTTAATCCCATCAGGGCTTGTTTCCCTGATGAGCTTAAGGTAATGACCCAATCCTTTCTCTTCCAAACCTTCTTGCATTGTCTCACACATGAGCTTTTGGGGACACCTCACATCCAAACCATATGGAAACCACCCTAATGGAATTACCCAAGCAGCTTATAAATCATATGCATTTCTAGGCTTCGCCCCACATCTACCCAGTCAGGCTCTGTAACGGCAGAACCTGGGATCCCAAGTCTTAGAGTCACTGGTTTCAATGAATCACGCAAAGAAATATCCGTATCTGTTTCTGATGGCTGCTGTAACAAAATATCACAAACATGGAGGCTTCCAAGGGTAATACATTTTCTTACATTTCTGGAGGCCAGAAATTTGAAACTAACTTGTAGACAGAGCCATTCCTCCTTCTGAAGACTCCAGGGGAGAATCTGTTCCCTGACTTTCTCCTAATTTCACTCCCGAGCTCACCCATTTATTCATTCCAAAGCATGAATCATGCCATTTCTTATATCCTAGGCACTGTTTGGGGCCCAGCCTGCCCTACCTCCTGTCTTATTTCTGCCCAGTCCACACTGTGCACCAAAATATGCTAACTTCCACGCAGCAGCAAATGATCTCGTGTCCTTACCCCTGAGGGCTTTGCATTCTAGTGATGAAGACTGAGGAGCAAATTAGGTCTCACATACAGAGTGGCAGGTGTTACCATCAAAGTAAAGGAAACTGTGAGAGGAGTTGGCAGGAGGGAGAGATAAGAAGATCAGAAGGGAGGCAAAGAAGGCTTCCTGGAGGGAATAAATTTGAGTAGAGATTTGGAGGAAAAGTAGGAATTTGCCAAGTGATAAGGGTGGAGAGGCGGAACAAAACAGAGCTAATACACCCCATGCATCTGTGGGAGTTTATTAAGGTGGTAGTGGGCCACGGAAGGGTCCCCAGGGTCTGCTATGGACAGAACTATGTCTCCTAAAATTCGTGCGTTAAAGCCCCAAGCTCCAGTGTTAGGCTACTGGCAGGTGGGCCGTGGAGGCACCCAGGACCAGGTGAGGTCCTGAGCATCGGCCTTCATGGAGGACCGAGCATCCTGCCAAAGAAAGGAAGGGACACAGGAGCACGGAGGATGCAGGAAATTCCATCGGAGGGAGCATCGTGGCTTTGCTCTAAGCCAGCCATGGTGGCCGGAGCGAGGTGTTGGGGTGAGGAGGCCTGGGGAGGCGAGTGAGCCGGGGCAGGGGCAGCACAGAGGGCCCCGTGGAGATGAGGCACCTCCCTAAAGGGCCCGCAGGGAATCGCCTGGAAGGGTCCTGACGTCCTGGAGATCGTCGCAGGTCTGAGTGTGAAGGCAGAGAGACAATCAGCGGTCTGCCGTATGGAACTGAGCATGCATTGGTGAGTCGTGTGGGCTGGACAGACATAAGGCTGGAGGTGGGCACGGTGACTACCACCAACCTTGTGTCGGCACAGTGGAAATGAATGGAACAGTCCCTGTGCAGAGATCCAGACTTCTTTCTTTTTGGATGTACTAGGATTTGAACCCAGGCCTCACCCATGCTAGGCAAGTGCCTTACCACTGAGCTCCATCTCCAGCCCCAGCATCCATCATGTTAATTTTTCCCGGTTACCATTTGGTGACACCAAGAAGCAGGGAGAGCAGCCCTGTGCCTTCCAGGGTTGATCAGCCCGTCAGGAAGGAAACCAAGCTGCTGTTGATCCTGGCGCCCTCGCCACGGGGCACGTGAGACCTTGGCAATGTATTCAGAGCTTAGGAGCATCTGAAGCTCTCTGTGTGGATGAAGCCAAACGGAGGGAAGTGCACACTCCGGGGATGTGCCTGTCCACACGAGTCAGGTCCCAGATCACGGGGAGCCAGCAAAGCGTGCCGCAGGAAGCCAGAAATCCTCCTCCCCCTGCAGCAGGAACTAGGATGCGGGCTCAAAATGCATCAAGTAGGCACTTGCAGAGGGTTGCCTACTTTATGTGATGCTGGAGAAGGACAGTTCGATATGGGAAATAACTTTTCAAAAGATGCAAAAATCAGCTGTCGGGCTGGGGAGATAGCTCAGTTGGTAGAGTGCCTGCCTCACAAGCACAAGGCCCTGGGTTCAATCCCCAGCACCACAAAAAAAAAAAAAAAAAAAAAAAAAAAAAATTAGCTGTCACACCAGGACGAGAGCAGACCCGCCATTGTGTGGCCCTCTTGTCCCCTTGCTGTGTAGAGCGGATGCATCTGGAGGACCTGCACTTTGAATCTGGTGGTTCGTCGCTCAGTATTGTATTACATACAGGTGGCTCTTCTGCTCTTATGTTTTTATTCACTTAATGCACACTTATCAAAAGCCTCTGATGGGCTTGGCCTGCTTCTCGGGACCTCACAGGGTCCTGATCTCAGGCATGGATCTGATGTGGTGAGGTTCTTGTCAGCTACTCTGCGGGCAGCGTTTTTCTTTTTTCTTCACAGCCAGGCATTGAACCCAGGACCTCACCCAGGCAGCCAAGTGCTCCACCAGCCCATCTGCTGCTGGTGTCGATGTGGGACAAGGACAGGAGGGAGATGGTGGATAAGAAAGCGGCGGCCAGAGTCCTCCAGAGCCCGTCTGGTCAGAGCAGGGTAGTTTTCTATAGTGCACAACAAAGCATTGAATCCTCAGCAGCTTAGGCAACCTCCAGTTGTTATCTCCCACTTTCCCTGGGGCAGGAATTCTGGAACTTCCAGAGTTCAGGAATGACTGGGCCGGGCTCTCTCTTAGCTGCCTGGGGCTCTCACAGGGCTGCAACCGAGACCGGGGCTGGGTCGCATTCTCTTCTGGAGACTCGACCGGGGAAGAATCTGCTTCCGAGCTTTTGGGTTCTTGGGGAAAATTAGTTAGTTAATTTTGCAGTAGCAGTGCTGAGAGCTAAGTATTTTTGTTGTCTTTTGGCAGAGGGCAGCCTAGAGGCAATTTCCTGTCACATGACCCTCTCCAAAGGCCATGGCTCCGGACATTTCCGTAAGGCCAGCAAGGCAGAGAGAGACTAGAGCATGTCTGTCGGGGAACTTACATCACGTAGCCCATGATGGCGTGGTCTGTTTTGCCATCTTGCCATAGTCTGTTGCTTGGGAGAAAGTCACAGACCCCTCCCATCCCCATCCACGCTCAGGGGAGGGGGTAAACAGAACCCCTGAAGGCTGAGAGCTTTGGGAGTTTATAGAATGAAAACCAGGCCTGAAGAATCCCTGAGCAGACAAAGCCAGTCAGACCCGCGTGTGGCCTTAACCTTGATAAAATTGTAAACTTAAATGAAATTTATGCTCTTTCGTATTAATGGTCAGAAAAACAGAACTTTAGCTCAACCAGTCAGAAGCAATCAGCAAACACATATTTATATAGATTTATAGAGCAGAGAGTTTTCAGCAGCATAGACCAACTTGTAACCAATCAAATGCTCTCTTGCGCTTTACTTCTGTGTTTGTCTAGAAAAGCTTCGCCTTGGTGTTCCCTTGGTAGAACTCCTGAGCCACTCTGGCTTGGACCTGGCCAATGCATGAGTCATTGTTTGCTCAGTTAAACTCTTTAAAATTTTATTGTTCTTCTATTTATTTTTGAACAGAGTCTGTCCACCAGAGAAGGCATTAGGAAAAAGTTATTGAAGGTCAGCCTGGGATATATCTTATTTAACTTTCAATCCTCATTGCCTGGTACACAGTTACCTATTCAAAAAAATAAACTTGTTTTGGTTTCTTGGCTGATTAGATGTGAGAAGCTTTGCAGGGTGTGAACAGGAAGATTTCAATAGGACTGTGGGTTTCTACTGGGGGCTCACTGAATGCTAATTTGATAAACTAGGATAGGGAAACAAACAGAAGACATGTGGAAAGTTAAATCAGGCATGGTGACACATGCCCGTAATCTCAGCTACTTGGGAGGCTGAGGCAGGAGGATTGTAAGTTTAAGGCCAGCTTGGGCAACTTAGTGAGACCGTGTCTCAAAACAAAAGAAAAAGGGCTGAGAATGTAGCTCAGTGGTAGAGCACTTGCCTAGCCTGCACAAGACCCTAGGTTTCATCCCAGCACTGAAAAAAATTTTAAAAAAAGGATGTGTAATGTACAAAGCTGCTCCCCCCGCCCTTTCCGTTGCAGCCATTTCCCCAACTACTGTCAGTCTGTGAACATCCTAGCTAGCTATTGGTTCATCAGTCAGCTTGCAAGTATCCTTCTCCGTTATTGGTCCCCTGTTAGCCTGGTGGGGTTCTTAAAGATACTTCACCGCCATCTTTTCTCTTGCTTTCTCTCCCCCTGACTCACTCTCTTTCTCCTCCTGGCTTTCACACTCTTTCTTGCACGTGCCCTTTCTCTTTCCTTTCTCTTTTGCTCTCATTTTCTCTCTTACCCTGCATGGAGACACTCTGTTTGCTTAATAAACTCCCTTATGTGATTTCCCGTGTCCGGCGTGGTTTCCGTGGGAGTCCTTACAGGATGAAGGGAAGAAGGTTAACTTTGAGACACTATTCATGTGAAAGAATGCTATAAAAGTTTTTTTTTTTTTTTTGTACCGAGGATTGAACCCAGAAGCACTTTATCATGGAGCTACATCCCAGTCCTTTTTGTTTTTTTATTTTCAGACAGGGCCTTGCTAAGTTGTTTAGGGCCTTGCTAAGTTGCAGAGGCTGGCCTCGAACCTGTGATCCTCCTGCCTCAGCCTTCCAAGTCAGTGGGATTATAGGCATGTCCACCATGCCCAGCTTAGAGCAGTTCTTCTTAACCTTTGATGGGATACGGAACACTTGGGGATCATCTTAGAATGATTCTGATTCACCCTGTCTAGGGTGTGCCTGAGATCTGTACTCCTAAAAGCTCTTAGATGATGCCTGGAAAGTTCCAGAACCTCACATTGAGTAGCAAGGGTTGAGATCAATGGACTTCAGACATTTTTGTTTCTGAAGCACATAAAGAATTTTGAAAAACCTACCCTTTTACACAATTGTAAGTTGACCACTCCTATTTTTTCTTGTTTAAACTGTTCCAAAAGATATAATTTCCAGTCTGTTGTCACTATTCCTATCTTAAAAGAGAACAGTCATATCCTTCTTTAAAATGTGTCCACAGGTCCATGAACCACGGTGATGTGATTCCCCACATCGTCCATATCGATAATGTCCTTGGACAAGTTTTTCTTACATAACAAAAAAGTATATAGCATTTTTTTTTCTTGTTGAAGTAATGTTCCACAAAATTTTATCATACAGTGGTAAATTTTTCTGTTGAAGGTCTTTGGTAGTCACTTAACTATCTCAAAAATATGCATAGAATTTGAAATTTTAAAAAAAATTTTAAATATCTTACGTTCATACAGTTAATTTTTTTCTGGATTTTTACCATTAGTTGATAATTGATGAAAATAACACACAAGACCAATTTCAGTAAACACTAATATTAGAGAATTGTATTAGAAATTCATCTTTTAATGAGATAATTGGAATTTTTCCTTTTTTATTTAGCTCATGAACCAGGATTCATATTTACTTGTTGTTGGAATTAGAGATGAAATAGCACCAATTTTGTCATTTTTCTGCTTTGGTTTTGTAAAAACTAATGTTACTCAGTCAAGTCTATGATCAACTTTACAGATAGATGCCAAAGATAGCATCTTAGTTTATCATCAAACTAATTTGTAATGATGTGTTGGTGGACATGTTCATTAACCTCTCCTTCAGATTTGTTGAAGGCAAGCACTGGAGACACTGGATAATCTTAGCATAGCAGCCATTGGGGCAGGGGAGAGCCGTGCTTTTCTTCTAAAAGATGTTGAGGCACAGGGGACAAAACTTGGCATATTACTGACCACAGGTCCTTTGCTGGGTGAAGTGTTGGGGAAATTACATACTGTAACTGAGGCTTCGGAAACATATTCCCTTGAAACTATTTGTGCCATTTGGAAAGTTTGTACTCCAGAGGGTCCAAGCATCCCAGTTTGAAGATTTTTTCCATGCAGAATTAAAAAGGTGTAGTGCTTGGGGTAGACAGTGGACTGGTGATAAAATCAGGAGCTACGTAGACAAAAACTCACGCACATTCAAACAGGCACTGCACAGAAATCAGGGATTAGGGTTTATAGCAAAGGACATTTTGTTCTTTAAGTGGAAAGAAGAAAAATAGTTAAGCCATATACTACGCAGAACAGACTTACAGACAGGCCAGACAGCACAAAGTACTTTCAAACTCGTCAGGATGTTCTTGTGTGCCAAGTAACTGATGCTGGTTATCAGCCACCCTGATCTCTCCATCAGAGTTGGTTTTCTCCCCAGCAACACTTTGTCAGTTTAATTGTGGTTACTCCATGTACACAGTGTGCCTGAGCTAATGAAACCTCATTACTTTAAAGAAAGAGAAAGGAAGAAAGAGAAGAAAAATCTAATTTGGCCCTTTAACTTAATCTACCTATCTGTCTGCTGTATCTGAAGTCCATGGGACTTCAGAAGTTGCTTTCAACACCAAGGGGTTTGGATTGTGGACATCGGTCACATTTTAAAGGTCTGTGAAATAGACTGAGTCACTCTTCCCTTTCTGTTATTTTGAACAGAACCTTGGAAAGGCCTGATTAGAGAGGCTTCATTTATTTCCATGGGGAGGTCAGATGGGGAGGTCAAATGGGAGGTCAGATGGTGAGACCTTCTGCCAGAAGAAACTTTCCTTATTTGCAACTTTATCAAATCATTGATAAGGAAATGCTGTGATCCCAGGCTGGGGAATGACTGCCTCACTGCCTCAGTAAAAAGAAAGCACGGAGAGAATTGCAGGCCTCCTTTTAAAGCTGAATTGCCTTTCTGGAAGGTGTGGTCTGTCTCTGATGGTCCCAGATCTGCTTTGTGCCCACCTCTGTGGTTTCTCTGTGATTTTCTTTTTCTGGGCTATAGGCTTTGGCCTGCCCTACTGGTGTCTGTGTTTGATCAAATACCTTGTGTCATTTAATCTTAAGCCGCAGAACATTCCTGAGAACAACTGGTCCCACATTTTCCATAGCACTATTAATACTTCTGCCTTCCACATGATAAAGAGCAACGGATGCTGCAGGAAAAGCTAGAGGAGATTGAATCTGCTCAGTCTGGAAACACAGGCTAGGAAAGACCTTTCTTTGTCCCTGGAAGGTCCATCCAGGATGGCTTTGTTTTCTTTCTTTCCATGTAGCATTCCAGAAAGTCGAAGGAAGTATAATTTACAGAAGGTTCTAGATTCTTGCCTACCCATTTGCTGCAACTCCTGCCTGCACTTTGTCCTCTTTTCCTGCATCTGACTCAATAAAAGGTCAGGGGTGGGGGATGCTGACCCTCTGAAGCATCAAGTCCCCAGGGAGAAAAGTCTAGGATCAAAATTCCCACTTCTGTGCAAACCCTAAAAGCAGAAAAGCAACACTGTTTCTGCCTAATACATCTTTTATCTTTTTCTTTTAATCTGTCAAAGCATGCTTGGCATTATTTAAGGGCTTAAAACTGGATGCAGAATTCTGCATCTTTGTCCATTTTACTTTAAAGCTTTGATCAGAATCTTGAATAGAGAAATTTTTCCCCCAAGTGAGGATCTGCTAATGGGCTGGGCTGCTTCTCTCCACGGCATTGGCATTGCTGGCACTCAGAATTCAGGGCCCCTCTTGTCTTCAGGCTTTGAGGACTTGGGGTGGGGGGCATCAGCTAAATAAATGCCAAAGTTTGCCCTCTGGCATGGACTCCTTTGAAGCAACTCTCCTCTCTAGCTCTAGATGATGTCAATCCTTTTATTCATTAAAAAAAAAAAAAAAATCTAGTGGAGACCAGTAAAATTATTTTTCAAGATCTGCAATGTAACTGGAAAATCCTGACTAGACAATCAAGAAGTAATCCACTAGTCCCTAACCACTACCACCTCCCCTAAGATTTAGCACATTCTCATTGTGTGTCAGACTCTGATTGGTGTTTCGTGAGCAATATTTTGTTGAATTCTCAGAATGATCTGATTAGGCGGGTATTATTATTATTATTTTGGATATTGTCCTTATAGATAAGTAAACAGTGGCACAGAGAGGTAAGAGCCTTGCTGGTAGTCACACAGCTAATGGGTGATGAAGCCCAAATTCATTCTAATAACCCATTTACATAACCTGAGTTCTGGCCTATCAAGCTGTTCTAATGATTGAGGGGATACTACATAGGTATGATCCATCGGCCAAACAATTGGGAAGAGAGGTAAGTAGTCAGAAGACTGGCCTGGGGGAGACCCAAGGGCTGGGATCCTGGCCGTCTGTTTCCCAGTATCCCCTTGGTCTTCAATGTGTGAGAAAATATTAGGGCAGTTACTCAATACTTCTGTGCTGTTTCTTCTATAAAATGTAAGATTATTATTTAAAATGTTCCTTCATCCTTGAAGTGAAAATAATAGATATTAAGAGGTTTGATTAAGGAAATAATGACACCAACAAGGTTAATATAAAAATTCCAGTGATATCATCAGTGATAACAATAATTAATAATAATAATAATAATAATAATATCAATAATAATGTATTCATATATTCAGAGAGAGGCCTGTTTCTTTTGGGGAAAGGATCACTTTGTGAGTATTACCTTGATCATGTTTCTTGCTGTCAAAAAGTGAATTCTTGCTTCTTCCCTCCCTCTCCCTCCCCCTCCCCCCTTTCCCCTTCTGCCCTCCCTCCCCTGCTCTCCTGTCTGGCACCACAAAGGGAGCCCTGTGCCTGGGAGAGTGCCCCAGGGGTGCAGTGGGAGAGGAAAATAAGTTTTAACAAACTCGGTCTCTTTCTGCAGCTGCTGTTTGGGAAGCAGGCTTCCTGCCATTCTGGGGCTGAACCTGCCAAATGCCTTATCCTGGGCTGAGCCCCAGGACCTCACCACAGACTACTTTCTATGGCATTTCCAAATGCAGTCCCTCAGCTGCGCTGCACGCAATAAATATCTCTTTCTGTGATAGGGAAGTGGGCCCATGAAATCTCCCCGTTCATCCCTCAGAGCCTCCAGTCGGCTGCTCTTTATTTTCACCCAAATTGCATTATTGCTCTTTAAGATAAAATCTGCAGACATTTATCAAGTGCCTGTGTGCCAAAGTTCTGGGTATTAGAATATTCTCAAATTCCCCAGGGGAGGGATCAATTGGAAATTGTAGCCAGAGGCCCGATTAGCAAGATAGTAGGGAAGGTATTTTTCTTTCCTAGAGGCTGTAGCCAGCTCCCTCACATGATTTAAATTTCCTAGCCTCATATTATTAAAGATAGTAACTCAAGGTCTTAGGGTTAGTATAGTGGAGATTTAGTTTCTGAACATCGAAGGATAGAATTAGGCCCCCTTCACAGAGGTAAACTTAAGGTGGCAGACAAACCAAATGATGATAACAGCATTAATAATGTCAATTATTATCATTTATTCATACACGTTTTGTGGGCCAAGCAAAAGGCACAAAACTTCTCTCTATACTATATCCTTCAATGTCCTCAAGCAGGCTTACAAAGTAGACACTGTTGCCTGAATTTTAAAACTAAGGAATCCAAAGTTGAAAGAAATGGGCCTTTGAATTTTCTTTATAGTTACATATCTTAAACTGACATGCAGAGGAATAGGCATTATTATTCACTTTCGAGAGGATAATTTTTAAGTATGAATCAAAATTGAATATAAGCACAGCATAACATGACCTTTTTCCACAAAGGAGCCACCCATAGCTATAGTTTCAAATTTATATGGTTTGAAATTTATATATAGTTTAAAATTTATATGTGATTTAAAATTGATAGTTTAAATTTTATATGGTCTAAAATTCATTTTAAAGCTTGTTGAAAATGAAATGAAAGAATAATAATCTCTGACTCAGCAATTCTATTTTTAGGAATGTAGCCTAGGACAATACATAGAAGAATGTGTAGAAGGGTATTCATTACACGGACATTGGAAACAGATATATATCTGTCAACAGATGTTTAGTTAAATTAAGAATAGTACATCCATACTTTGGAATGCTACAAAACAAATTTTAAAAATAAACACATTTGTGCATGTTGGTACTGAAATCCATCCAGCCAAAGCCCAACAGGCACCCACGTGCAGATGAACAAGCTGAGTGGTTTTCTTGTTGCAGGGAAAGAGAAGAGATCTATGGAATACTGGGTAGCGGCTCAGTAAGATGGTGTTAGAAAGGACTCTTGTGGGGTTTGCCTTGTGGACGTGGCTTTGAGGAGGGGTAGAAAGTGGGACTGTAGTCTGGATCAGATGCTGTTGAGCACTAGGGCAATTCCACGTTATTTGTATCTAATGAAGCTCACCTAGGAGGACAGATTGGAGGAGGATGAATGGATATAATGGATCAAAAAGCAGCTGTCACTCATGATAGAAAAAGAGGGATGTCTGGGTATTTTTGTGGTGACTTAGACAATGTTCACATTGTGCCTGTGTTCAGAGGTGATTGTAAAGTCATCTTGTTCTTGTCTTGATCCATTCTGGTCATGGAGTGGCCTTCTCTGATGTTGACGTTTTGGGACAAGTTCAACAGGAGAACATCAAAGTCTACTGGATGCTACCAAGGCAGCTTTCAGGTGTAAGAGAAGGCTTTGATCTTTCTCAAAAGGCATCTATGGTGTATTTGGTTAGAAGGAAAAAAAAAAGTTATATAACCATGTTTATAATGTAATCTCATTTTCAAAATATCAACAAAAAAGTTTGTTTGAACATGGTAAAAATCTTGAAAGAACATACTGCTGATTATCAGTAACGGCCCTGATGAAGAGAATTTTCACTTCCTATTTTCTGTGTCTCTGTTTTGTTTGAATTTTTAAAATAACTAGTATGTATCATTCTGTAATAAAAAAAGGAATTATAATATTTCTGATTTGAAAATAAAAACTTGGATATCTAATTACAGCTGACTTTGTCCCTATCATCCTGTGCCTACATAGTGAATGTACTCTTTTTTCTGGCTGGCTTTATCCCGTGAGAGATTTGGGATGAAACCACACCTGTACTTTTAGAAACAGATGATGGCCCCCAATTTGAGTTCTATCCCCAGCATTAGGGAAGTAGTGACTGGAAAGGTCACATGAGTTTCAATAGTCAAGGCAGCTCTGAGCCTGTCCTCCACCCCTCCTTCTTCATTCCTCAAAACGGAGAGCTACGCACCTGTTCCAGCTGCTCTGAGCCTGTGTAATGAGAGTCTCTGTTGGTGGTCCCCAATCAAATTGGGATGGCAAGATATCCTGGTCTGGATGATGGGTTAAAGACGTCCCAGAGGAAAGATGATCGGGCAGAGCACTGGACAGGTTTGGAGGGCCTGGGAGGAGGAAGAGGATTCCAGGCAGAGGAGTAGGTGCGCCCAGGCCTGTGATGGGTGGGGTAAGTACCCCTGAGGGGTTGGGGTGCTGCATGCCGGGCTCAGGAGGAGGGAGGGAAACGCGGCAGAGGACAAGTCCGAAAGGAGCCCGAGGGTCTGAGTATGCAGGGCTTAGAACTTGGTCGGGAGCTGGGCCTTCATCTTGGGAGCCGTGGGAATGTGAAGGTGTCTCATCAACTGGGTGGATGGACAGGAGCGAGACCAGCACTCTTGACAATTGTAAACGACATCCATTACTCCAAGCCCCAGAGAGAAAACGTACATGAGAGCATGCAGGAGAATATGGACCAGGATGGCTTATGGAGAACTCAACGGGCCAAGCTTTATTACGTCAACATCTTCTCCAGCACGCTGGGCCATCTCCAAAGCTGCATCTCACTGTCCATGGAAGACATCGCTAACTGACCACTGCATCCTCTCCTGAGCCTTGGCAGGACCAAAGAGCCATTGTTTAAATCAACATTCCCAAGTCAATATTCTAAGCCGCCTCTAAAAATTGTTCAACATTATCTTGCATGAAAATGTCTATCTGCCATCTTATTGTTGAGGAGACAAGTCATTTCAATGTTCTCGCTGACTAAGCAAGTTCCCTACCTTTTTATCTTCCCCTCCCTGCACCAGGTCTGAGCCTCTGGTGGCAGGTTTGGAAGTGGTGAAAGAACGTTCCATGGACACTCTGGACACGTTTGGATGCAGACATGAGTCTCAGTTTATCAAATGAAATGAATTTGAAACCAATCAAAGGGGGCAATGAAGCATATTCATTTTGAATTGAGGAAAAGTTTGCCCTTATCATGTGTCTTCAGATTAGTTTGCCTTACAGGGGAATTTTCTTTCTTTTGGTCTTTTTCCCGGTTTAAGAAGACATATTGACTAGGAAAAGAATGGAGTGAGTGAAGCACCCCTACATTATTAGTGCGCTTGCTAATGTCTGCTCTGCTAATAGGCCAAGTGGGTGGAATGGAATTGCTCTTAAATAAGTAAAATCTTAGCATTCAATTACCTTTAAAAATGGGCTTAATTCGGAGAGTTTCATTTAACATATTGCGGGTAAAATCTAATTTTGTTTCTTTAAACTTTCTTTTGCTAATGCTAGGCAGAATGGGTTTTTGTGCTTAAAGACCAAAGTCTCCTTGGGGGGGAGGGTCAGAGATCTGTAATTCTCTTATTTTGGAGAAAGCAATTTAATTTTCCTTGGATCTTTTTTTTTTTTTAACAACGAAAAATAGTGTCAGTGTCACCAACCACAGCCATGGGAGTGACCCATCCTGTGACACTGGATCTAGGCAGTCGAGTTCTTTGTCTTGTGAGTTAGAGAAGTGAAGTCCACAGACACAGGGTGAGGGCAAAGGACTGGGATTTATTAGAGAAAGAAAGAAAGCAGAGCTCCTGAAGGAGAGGGGCCCCAAGAGAGGGTTGCCGAGGGGTGTCTGTTGTCTAGGGGTTTTTAAAGGCGTGGCTGCTGGCCCAACCCAGGTGCTTGGTGGGGTGAGGGATGGCTGCGTGGGCCAACGGGGCTCTCTAAGCTCTGAGTTCAATGAGCCAATCAGAAGTGCATAATTTCAATCCCTTATTTACATAGTTAAGAGGCCAGGTCTCACCTGGAGGTTTTGGACCTGTCTTTTAGGAAGAGGAAGCATCTCCGGTAGGGGTCTGCTTGTTGCTAGGGCTAAGGGCAAGGGTAACCGAGGAGGGGCTGCCTGGGTTGAAGCTGTGAGGAGCAGAAGCAGGTGTCCTAGGTCAGAGGAAGGCATCCTGGTTAATGCTGGCACGGTGCAGGGAGTCACAGGAAGACTTTCAGACCCACTGTCTCCTTTCAGGTGGGGGTGATGTCCCCTCCCCTCCTGTCCTTCTCCAAGGCCCTCCTCCTGGCTGCCTACGGGGCACCTGACTTCCTGCCTCAATAGGGGTTCACAAAATGATGCACATGCCCAACTCTGTCCCAAGAGGAAATTATCCCCCTTCTAACCAGTCCAAAGGGAAAGCTCCTCTAGGACTTACGTTTCTCATAGAAATTGCTTCGGACGATTGCCTCTGTCTTCCCTCTGCTGTTCAATCACAACAGCAGTGCAATCCCTTTGTGTAGCGGAGGGGCCAGGGGCCTGGACTCTGGAGCCATGCAGGCCTCCTGGCCAATCCAGACTCCACTTGCTATGAACAGCATGACCACAGACCCCTTTGAAGTCTCGCGTTCTTCTTATGCGTCCTCAGTGTTCTTAGAGACCTGGAGGTCCGGGCAGTTCTTACCACTTAGAGTTGTTTGGGAGATTACGTCAGGTCGCCCCTGTCAGGTGGTAAGCCCTACTTGAGGATTGGTGGCTGCCATTATGTTTGCTCTTATTATTATTTTAATCTGCGAGGGTTTGAGCCAAGTTCAGGGCCTCATGTATTAGTGAGCTTCTAGCTGGTCAGCAGCAGGGGTGATGGTGAGGAGATGGTCATCTGAGGGAGAGGGGTGGGTTAAGGGGAAGGGGCTAAGGCAGGAGGAAGGTGCCAGGAGGAGGGGACAGGAAGACACCCTGGAATCGGGAAGCATCGTCCTGTAGAAACTGATTACCAAATCCACCAATCAGCAGGGTTTCTTAGTCAAAGTACCATGTCGGTGTTAATAACAGCGAACAATGCGAAATTCCCTCACAATGCCCAATCATGCTCAAAACATAGCGTGGCAAAGAGCTTTGCCCTTGCCATTCAGAATACTTAAAGGGTTTAATAATAAGAACAACCCTCTGGAACAGTTGGGCTACTTGGAAAGAAATGCTGCAAACAGAACAGCCAGTCAGAAGGCTGGAAATGACTTGCTTTAACCATCGGGCTGTTAACTCCCTGGCCTGCCCCCACGGTGGCTGCCACAGCACTTATCGCCACATGCCTGATTAGACAATTGTAGTTATTTGGTTTCTGTCAAATACACCTGGATTCTTGGTGGACACCTTGATTTATGTCTATTAGGACTCAAAATAGAAGCAAGTTAAAATCAGGATAGAGCTGTTTAGGATAATGTGTGTATAGAGAAGAATGGATCTTTCTTTAGGACTGGAATCATCGCAAAATTACCACTGTAAATTCCAATTTAGCGGGGGGTTGCACGGAGTTAAGTTTAACAGGCATAACCCCTGATTTCAAAGAAGCTCTCTATAATCTTCTTGCCAGGGCAGCTGGAGTAGTTATTAGAAACCAGACAGACTGCATTCAAATTCTGCTTTGCCACTTACTAGCCTTGTTATCTTGAGAAAATCCCTTTATTTCCCTGCTTCTCTGGCACTCATGATGGTGTCTACGTCTCAGGGATGATTTGAAGATTAAATGAGCTAATATGTGTAGAATAATTTGCCCCAGGTGCAGGCAAGAAGGGCGGATGGGGGATTGCATTGTCTGTGGAGAGTTCGGAAAGAATAATGAAATCAGCTAAAAGTCTAGACGCTTCTCATTATCATCATGCAGCTGCAATTCTGAACAGTATCAGTGATACAATACTTCTCTCCCCTGGCCAAGTAGGGGGTCGCTGCTCCTCCCACCCTGAGTCTTGATTGCATCATTGGGGATTGGAAAAGTGTGGTGTAGTTCAATGGTAGGGAGCTTGCCTAGCATGTGTGGGCTTGGGTTTGATTCCCTGCTCCACAAGCGGGCACACACACACACACACACACAGAGCTCTCAATGATTGTAACTTGCTGTTATTCTTTCTTGAAGTTCTAGCAATCATTACTTGCTCCCAGTCCTTCAGTAGTTCCCTATTGCCTGCAAGAGAAGTGGTTCAGATTCAACCTGCCATTCAAGACCCACCATATTTGATTCTGCCATATTGTTTTTTTACAAATTGTATTCCATGAGACACTTTCTTTTAACCAAGAGGATTTTTTGCCCCCCTGAAGACTTTCAATCACATGCACGTAGCAAATTCTTTCTCTTAACCTATTCATAACCACAGAATGTGTTTTTCAAGAACCTAACCCAAATGAAACCTATTTGATGTCCTCCATCAAAATCACTGCTCTTGCTTCGAACTCTCCTAGCATTTCATTTCTTTTTATTTTAGGATTCTTTTTCCCTTCTTTCCCCCTGGTTACACCAATATCTCATCTCTCCCACTGCACTCTAAATTCTCTGGGACAGAAGCTGAGTCATATTTGATGTTTGATTTCTCACAATGTCTTGTGCAGCACTTTACTCCAAGTGAATATTAATAAGGTGTGTCAAGGGCTGGGTCGTGGCTCAGTGGCAAAGCACGTACCTGGCATGAGGCCCTGGGTTTCATCCTTAGCACCACATAAAAATAAACAAATAAAATAAAGGCTTTCTGTCCTTTATCTACAACTACAAAAATATTTTTTAAAAAAGGTGTGTTGAACACAAAAATTCCGGGAAACTACTATGGAGAGAAGTTCAAAGCCAATCTTCCCAAGGGTGGAGACTTTTTGCCATGATCACTTTTCAACAAAACACTATACAAGACAGTCACCCACACAGTATAGTTTATTTGGTTCTTTTTAGAGATTTAGAAATTGACTGACATGATAGGAATAACTGATTGCATAATTTGATATATGTAAAGGAACCCTTGTACACTGTTGGTGGGAATGTGAATTAGTACACCCACAATGGAAATCAGTGTGAAGGTTCCTCAGAAAACTAAAAATGGAATTACCATGTGATCCAGCTATACTACTCCTTGGTAGATACTTGAACGATTAAAGTCAGTACCCTATAGAAATAGTTGCATATCCACATTGATTTGTAGCACAATTCACAATAGACACGTTATGGAATCAGCCTGATGCCTGTCAACAGATGAATGGATCAAGAACACGTGGCATATATACATAATGGAGTATAATTCAGCCATAAAGAAGAACAAAGTCATGTCATTTTCAGGAAAATGGATAGAACTGGAGATCCTCATGGTGAAAAAAACCAGACCCAGACAAGTATCACATGTTTTCTTCCATACGTGAATCTAGGGGGAAGAAAAGAGGGCATGAACATAGAGACTGTTAGAAGAGAGGAAGGGGACCAGAGACTGTGGGAGCAGGGCAGGGGTAGAAGTGGCTAGAAATGACCAAAGTATGTTATATGCATGTAATAATATGCCACAAGGAAACCCATCGTTCTGTGCAATTAACATGCACCAATTAAAAAACAAGATGCTCAATCATGTTACACATATCGAGGGTCATAGTTATAGCACGAATATGCTAGAGAAGGTTCTAGAAATAGAAGCTATCATCTTTGCCCCTAGGGAGCCTCCAGTCTAGTTGATGAGAAAAGACCAAATAAGCTAGAAAGTTGGTAACATTTCTAAAGCAACATGTAAATGTGTACTTAGAGATGTACACGCCTGCTGAAGCGATGCCCATTCATTTATGGAGAAGGAAATTACATGAAGCGGTAGAGTTCTTCAAGGTCCTATGGAAGGAGGAAGCTGGGACGCAGGGAGCCGAGTGTGGGGGTGTCTTCTGTTGACCCCTGTCCCCTGAAATCTGCTCTCCACCCTTGTCCATCCCACCCTGGCCCTTTGTGAACGCTGTCACATTCAGGCCCTCCACCATGCTGGCCTGCTCCCTGCCCTTCAGCCAGGAGGCCTTGGCAGGAGATTGAAGGACTGGAAGGACGAGGGCTTGGTGAGTTGGGACGGGTACGTGGCCCTGATTCCCTTCCTGCTGGGACGCCCTCAGCTGCTTCCCTCTGCCCGTCTCAGCTGCTGTTTCGCAGCTTGCTCTGCCAACACCCATGCTTTGACTACTTTCTCAAGGTCCCTGCCATGGCTGTCTGTCTCCCCTCCCCCCTTCAGGGCCTGGAGGGTAGCAGTTCCCTTTACTGATAGCTCCCGCGGTGGCGCATTGACCCTGATTCTGCCTGGACCTAGTAAACAGTCCCTCCGCTCCCCTCTCCCCGCTTACTCCATGTGAGAGGGCCAGTTTCTGGCCGAGACTTGACTCATAGGCGCCAAGAGGCTAAGACAGGGGTGTGCAGTTCCCCAGACACTTAGGGAGCATCTTCCCATGTCAGGCTTGGCTCTGAGCACTGGGAGTAAAATGAGACTTAAACAAAATCTCTACCACTAGGGAACCTCAGTCTGTAAGAAAGGCAAGCGCATGCGCAAAATGCAGCACACCCGGGTGACAAGGGGAGGCACTTAGTGGGGAGGTGAGTGGAGCAAGAGCCAGCTGCCTGACATTTTATCATCAAATGCCAGTCAGGGTTTTTGCAACCAGAAGGGGTGATAGCTGTTTATCTGGACCAGAGCCTTTACTTTGCAGAGGAAGGACTAGAGGGTCCACTGAATTAAAATGACCTGTCCCCACTACTGAGCAGTGACAGAATGGAGCAGGACCCCCGGTATTCCCAGCCCCGCCTGCTCTTCTCTCTCCGCTCCTGGGTCTGGAGCCAGTGCACACTGCCAGTCCCAGCTCCCACCTGAGTCCTCCCTGCCTCTGCTTGGCGTCTTCCTCCTGAGCCATTTTTCATTTCAGAGCACTGGAGAGTGTGGAGCAAGCAGACTGAACTTATTGATTTCAATATTCTCATTGTCACAGTCAGAGGGACAGGTGAAGAGGGCTGAGACATATGGAGGTGAGTGTGTGGCTAAGGACATCCCACCAGTGCTGATCCTTCCAGAAGCAATCTGAGCGTCTGCAGGCTCTGAAACCTTTCCAAGCTCCCTCCTGCGCTGCGAACTTCCTGGATGCTCTGCCTACGGGGGCTCCCGAACATCCTGCGTGGGGTGATTCATCCTTCCTTCCACCAGCTCCAGGGAAAGGCTGGAGAGCAGGATTTTTCCACACAATATTTTAAGTGATTAGGAAAAGCAGCTTCTTGTTTAAAGTGCCTGTTTTATTTTTTGCAATGTTGGGCGTTGAATCCAGGGTCTCCCACAAGCTAGGTAAGGACTTTATCCCTAAGCTTCATCCCCAACCCTAATATGACTTTGAATATTACAACTTCACTTTCTCAGGTGCCAAAAGACTAGTGTTAGTCAGTCAAATAACTGAATGGTTCAGAATTATCTTAAATATTAGGATTTTAATGCTCCCAATTGCATCCATTTATAGAGTAATTACTGTGTGGCAGGCACACAGTAATTACCGAGGGTCCCGATGTCTTGACTAGTTTAATCCTATGAAGTAGACACTACTGTGATTCATTTCTAAATTACAGATGAGGAAAGATAGGCACAGGGAAGGAAGTAGTGCCCGTGGTCACACATTTTCTGAAGGTTGATACAAACCCAGGTACTGGAGCCCAACCAGCCTGGCATATTTTATTAGGATAGTTAAGTAGATAGTGGTCCCAAAGCTAGTGTGCGCTGCCCTTTCCTTGAGTTCCTCCATTTTTAGGATGAGAATCAGGGAATTTGATCTATAGCCTCTGGAAATAGGACTTGCATGGACCATCAACGCAGGGCCTCCTGAGCTTTTAAGCATTAGATTTTCCCTCAACGAGTAACAGATTTGCATCAAGAAGCGAGGAGCTTCAAGTGTGTGAGCAAGGTATGGATTCTGCAGGAAGCATGGCATCGAGGTGGCAGGGCTTAATTCTTCCGTGAGCTCCCGGATGTGAGGGCACCTCCCTTTCTGCCGGGGAGGCCAGCTGACCCAGTTGATCTGGGATGGAATGGTTTCCTTGGACCTGGGACTTCCCATGCTACAACTGAGAAAGTTCTGGATAACCTAGGATGACTTGATCATCTTCGGTGCAGCAGAAGCTCTCTCCTTTCTCAGACCCTGGAAGGAACCTTACTTAAATTCGGTGTTTCTTATCTCCTGGTTCCCAGCCCACCTGCGTCTGAGGCCCGTGGGCCCTTGGTAAGATGCTGGTTCCTAGACTTCACTCCAAACCTTTGGAAGGGTGACGCGTGGGCAGGTAAATCAAGCCTCAGTGTTCCCCACCACTGGTTTAGTTGAGTGGAAAACAAAGCCCTTTCTTCATTATGGGGGCCTCTGGGTCCATCCCTCTTCCTGCTGCCCTTGATCTGATTCGGGACTCATTTCTCATCAATGAAAACTGGTTCGGTTTCTCTATTAACCATTGTACCTCAGTTTCCAGAACCGTGCTTCTGGCCTGTGTGCCCCTCTGCATCCAATCTCCTCCTTGAACCCTGAACGCCCTCCTTATTTTCTAGGTGATCAAGGTTTCACATGACCTTCTTCAGTTCTTCTGTCACTGTTTCTCTCCTGAAATCCCCGTACCTGTCAATTTCCAGGCACTTGACCTCTCGTCTGTGTGGTGTCAATCTCTAGATGCCACCTTCACATCTGCTGGTCAAAACCAAGGGGAGGGTAAAGCAGGCATTCCCATACTCCTGTGACATGACCAATAGCTTGGAACTCCTGCACCGACCCTGGAAACTGCCCCATTGGGAACCGTATCTACCTGAGCGAACATGTCTGTATTGTTTTATGCAGTGAATTTGATCACAGTTCATGCAAAGATAGGAATCTATGCTCATTCACCTTCCCATAATCTGGCATTCCATTAAGGTATCTGCAGTTACTTTACTCCCTACATCTGGGGGGACACCTGCTCAGCTTCCGGATCCATTCTTCTCTGGAGTCTCTCTTGACTTCCCATGGCAGACTCTGCGCCCTCCTGTTAGCAGAGGCCCCACATCTCTTGGCTACTTCAGACTTCTCCTACAGCTATGGTGACAAGTCCCCTCCATGCCAATGACACCCCACTGCAAGAACCTGCATCTTTCTGGCCAAACAGAAGTTCCAGGGACATCTTTCAATCAAACAGGAATTCTTTCCAGAATTAGAAATCCCCTTGGTTTCTATAGGACTCACTCTTAACTTTGTTATGAGATTAGCCCAAATACTGCATTCCTTTTATTGAATCAGCTTTCTAAATGTTTTACTTTGCTTTGCTTCAATCAGGGTAAAAATCAAGGTTTTTTTTTCATGGTCCATAATAACTGACAAGCCCTAGGCTGAAAATAAGTCTCTCATCTGTAAATGGCGATCATGCCGAAGAATATTATGGGAAAATTGTTAAAAAGATGAGAATTCTTTTTATTGTTCTATTTAAATATTTTTAAATGTTATAAGACTCTGAGATGAATTCAAAGTGATTTATTCTCCGGCATCTATAATCTTTAAATATCTTCAACTGGAAAAAGAATTCACGCTGGCAATTGTCTGTCATTTTGAGAATATTTCCAGAAAGCTGGCAATTCTCAAGCAATATTATTAAACCAATAATTTATTCCACTTTCCATCTGGAATCGGCAAGTAAGACATTTGATATTGGTGAGCTCTTCCTTCATCATTTATTGTTTTTCCCTTCAAAGTTATGCACCTTAGGTTCCTTCAGCAGTGGAAAGACACAAACCTGCAGAATTATGATTGTCTCACTTTTCTTCTAGTGAAAATACCAGAGAAGATTGAAGAAGAACAATAGGAACTAAAATAAGATGCACCGATTGACCAGAGAACAAGATCTGATGAATATTTATGGTTTAAAATGTAATAATTTCCTATTTATCATCCTTGCTGTGTACCACAAGAAGTGATACTATATTCAAAAGAGCAATGATAGCTCTGCACTTCCAAGAGGGTTTTTAAATAATTTATGTCAGAGACATTGCTGTCATGAGATATTACTTTTAACAAATCTCTATAATAAGCACCTATCATCGAGGGCTGGGGTCCCCATTTTTCATTAAAATCTGTGAAGTGTCAAATGTAGAAAAATGTGATAGATTTACCACAGCTAAGGATCTAAATCCACAAAAGCCTTTCAGGGAGAACATAAATGTTCATGTGAGACTCTTCAATAACAACTAAAAAAAAAACAGCAAGAAATTCATTATTTTTGCAGGTCCACCAAGAAAAACCTCACATCACAATAACATAATCAGATTTATAAAAGCAAACAGCAATTAAAGAATTTCGTGGTAGATATTTATTGTATCAGTTTTGATTGACCTTGAAATGACTTCTTTATTGTATAGAGCAATAAAGGTCAAGAGCAAGACCTTTACGTCTTCTTTGGTGAAGGCACATGGTAGGATTGCCGTTGTCTTTTGAATGACTATTGTCCTTTTAAATATTGTCAACCTAAAATAATGGCTCTGCTTGAAAGGAAATGAGAAAGTTTATTCCAAGCCAAATAGGAGCAACCATGACCTTGAAACAAGAATTCAAGTGACCCTGAGAGGTTACACCAACTTCTAGCGTCAGAGAAGAAAAGAAAGTCATACATCAACACAGTTACCAGTTAGTCGGTGGGAGCACCAGGTGGGCCAGTGCAGCAAGGTAGGGAGGTCTGTTTTATAAGTCAGAGGTGATGGCATCTTAGCTTTAGCACTAACGGAGGCCAGGGGTCTTATAAGCCTCGAAATGCATTCTGAGAAGCTTGTCTATTAGGAGAATGTTCTGTCAGATAGAGAGTTAAGCTAAATGGCTATAAAAGGGAAGACAACCAAAGATAATTTTGGCTCTGAACTTAAACATTCTTTCCACAATGTTCTAGTCAGTTTTAGAAATAATTGTGGGAATCCTTGTAACTACCCAAAAACAGGAAATAGGACTTGGTGATTTATTCCAAGAACTCGAAGAAACCATTTTCTAAAGCAAAACACATATCATAGATCATAGATATGTGTTTCCCTAAGAAAAATAGATTGTGACATACAAATAGATGGTAAAGCCAGAACAACTAAAGATAACTTATTTCAAAAGTCTAGATTTGTCAATGGATCTAAAGATGAAATAATGAAAATAATGATTTTCTTTTTTATAGACAGCTATAATAACCTTCCTTTTTGCAAACTTCTTGAAAAGTTTAACTTATTTGAGGTGCAGTCATCAAGTTAATCTTCATCCAACATACAATACTCCCCAAATATTCTTCTCATAATTAACTACTCTACTGTATACATAGTGGGATAAAGTCTTCTTGCAGATTCAGCCCAAGCATTAAAATTCTTGCATCAGGAAGAAAAGTTAACAGTTGAGAAAAGAGATTGATTTCTAAACCAGGTAGCCAGATAATATTCTGATAAGAGTTTTGAGGTTTTTTAACCCGAGTTTCCTTTAAATGGACTCTATCTCCTTGGACAAATCACTCCTCCCTTATTTGATAAGAAGCATTCTTTGCTCAGGTAAGTGGTGAATATGGTTGAAAAGCAGAGAAGTTTCTCAAAATATAGTAAAAAACACAGGCTTTCAAGGCATGAGTATCTGGGATTAAATTTACAACTTCATGCCCTAAAAGATTTAGAGTGTAGACTTTTTGCAATAAACAGTAGATTTGACAAACGGAAATGCTGGATTCCCCCTGCTCAGCATACTTAGCTTTAGGTTGGGATTATTACAGGCTGACCTGGGCTCTCTAGTTGGAGCAAAGCATTTGACAAAGCTTTATATGATATCTTTGAGGGAAATGTCTATGGATGATAGCGATTTAGGGAGATTCAAAAGCTGATTGATATATAGGTAGCAATTTTGAGCCAGGTGACTAATGACATTCAAAGTGTTCTGTTTTTTCCTGTGTGTGTGTGTGTGTGTGTGTGTGTGTGTGTGTGTGTGTATGTGTATTTAAAGTTTAGATAGAACACAGATGGATTTGCCAATCAGCTTTGTAAGAGAGTTGAAATTGGGAAGAGTAGAAATCACATCAGAAAATAACATGGCAGATTTGAACAAGACCAGTCAGGGATGCCAAATGGACCAAATTTAATATGATAAAGATAAACAAGGATAAAACCGGGCTCAATGGCACACACCTGCCATACCAGCCACTCAGGAGACTGAGGCAGGAGGATCACAAATTCAAGGCGAGGGTGGGCTGCATAGAGAGAGTCCCATCTCAAAACACCAAACCAAAACAAAACCCCAAGAAAGAGAAGAAAAGAAAAAAAGCTACACAGGCAGAAAAGAAAAAAAAAAAAAAAATTCCTGTGAGAAAGATTTGGGACTCTGAGTGAACTTCATGATCTGTCTGAATGGGTGACAGTTTTCATTTTTTTTTTTCCAGAAAAAGATAGTGTTTTGTTGGGTTGTATTCAGGGGTATCAAAATGTCCTTCGCATGGGTCAGACAATACCTGGAAGGCGGTTCGATTCTGAGTTTTATCTTTTAGGTAGGTTTTTAATAGACCGTAGCACATCTAGGGTATGTGTCTAGGTTTGCATTTAGCAGAAACGATTGTGAATTCCTCTGAGGTGTGAGACACTGTCCTGGGACCTGGAGACTCGGTGGTGAACAGGAGGTCAACACCATGGCACTGAGAAGGGGCCTATTCTTCTGCAGGCGCCTGCAGGTGCTCACTCGCTGACATCGCTTCAGCACCTGACAAGTAGGAAGGAATCAGCTGCACCGTGTGACTCCAGGGAAAGCTGGCGGAAGGGAGAGGATGCAGGTTTGGTTCCAGCATCTGCTCACACCTAAGAGTGTGACCTTGGGTTAGAATGCACTTTGTGCCCCAGCACAGGCGGAATGGAACCTGTCAGGGCACGTGACTGAACGCAGAAGACAGTGCAGTGCTCAGCGGGGGGAAACAGGCTGACCGGGGCTCCTTACGATTTTGAGGAATATGTGATAGATGATTCTGGAATTCTAGAGGACAAGAATTCTCCCCCATGCTGGTTGTCCTCATCTCCTCCTCCTCCTTCCTCTTCCTTTTCCTCTTCCCCTTGTCTTCCTCTTCTTCCTCCCCCTCTTCCTCTTCCTCTTCCTCCCCCTTCTCCTCCTTTTTTGGGGGTTAATATTGGGGATCAAACCCAGGGGTGCTTTACCACTGAGCCACATCCCTAGGCCTTTTTTGTTTTTTATTTTGAGACGAGGTCTCACTAAGTTGCTCAGGGCCTCTCTGAATTGCTGAGACTGGCCTCAAACTTGGGATCCTCCTCTCTCAGCCTCCTGAGTCACTGGGATTACAGGTGTGCACCACCATGCCTGGATGGTTTTATTCTTTATGACTGTTACTGAACTGGACATATGATTGGTGGACTTTAAATGCCTAAGAAATGAATGAGAAGTTGATATAATTTCTAAGATGGTACATTAATAATTCTGATGTTAATTAAGTAGCATTTTGAGTTCCGAAATTACTGTTTCGAGTTTGGTTTTGAGTGGTAATGTGATTTGATATTACCTATTATTCAGCATCTTTTCTTTTTCTGGTAACTTAAGGAATATCTCAGTCATTCTTGGGAGCACACAAACCTTTTTGTCATTTCACGAATGTCAACATTCAGCATCTTGTGGGTTTACTGGGAATTTACAGAGGATTCATAATCTCATTCTCCAGAAGCAGGAGTGTTCAAAGCTCAGCTGATCATCTTATCGCCTGCATTATTCTGATCCACAAAATGTATCTTTCTCCTTGTATATGAAGCCCTCTCATTCTTGGAAGGCTCTCTCTGTTCACCTCCTTTCCTTTATTATTCTCAGCACCCTTTATAACTACCTCTGTCCCCCACCATAGACTCATTCTTGAAATAATTGAATATGTCCAATTTTCTCATGAACTAAATAATTATGTCAGTGTTAAAAAGCATAAGACCTCACCCATCTCTTGAATGTGCTGTTTGTGCCACGGGCCTTAATGTTTTATACTTAATGCCCAAGACAACTTTACCATGGTGGTGTTACTATTCCCAGTTTACAGATGAGCAACTGGAGGATCAGAGAAGGCAGACGATTTCCTCAGTATCACACAGCTCATTGGTAAAGTGCTCTGGTTTGAACTCACTTCTTCCTCTCAACCCCACATTCTATGGACTAGAATTTTAGATTGAAACTATAAACATGCAAAACAGAGAATGGAAAATGGGTTCTGTTCTGAATGTCTTTGTTAAATTAGTTGCATACCTCCTAACTATAGTTAAGCCTGAATAACAGGATATTTCAGTAATTATCTCCCATGGTGTTGTCATGACCCTAGGGTTGTGGAACTCTACCTTCCAGATTAGAAACACTCCTCAAAGGTTCAAGGTCAGCTTGTTTTAGGACACAATGTGGGCCTTTGACTTGGTCAGGGCCGCCTGCCTGGTTAAAAGCCTAGTGGCCTAATTTCTGGATTTCCAGATTATTTCTGGAGAACTTTGAATGAAATAATGACTATTTCCCCCGAATGGGAACTCTACTCAAATCTAACCACAGAAGGGAGATGTTTTGATAATTCCAAGATAAAAGAAAAAAAATCTTGATTTTAGATCAAGCAAGTGTTTAGAAAGCATTTCTGAACCCCTTGGAGGAAAGTACTTTCTAAATAAAAGTTTCATTTGATCTTTTAAAAAATGTTTATTTTAGGCAAGCCTCCTTTTCATAAAATATTTACATGTGTCCTAATAGCAAACATTCACTTTAGCCTGTGCTAAAAGATCTGAAATTTACTTTACCAAAATTGTTTGCTTTTCTGGGTCCAACCAGCAGGATTTCCAGAAATCCAAATGAGATAAAGGGATTTCCTTACAAAGCCCTTTAAAGAATCAGATAGGAGTTTGGAAAGGGCAATTCTAAAATAAGACTCATTTAGATTAAGAACTTTCTTAAGATCTTGACTTGAGGAGTCTACACCAGCTCAAACACCTTCAAAATGAGCAAATAAGGCATAATTTCCCCAAGACATCATGCCAGAATCTTGCTAGAGTCTCTTCCCTGCCAAGGACTCAGTTAATGTCCCTGAGGATGAAGCAGAAGAGAGAGTAATAAATGTAGGGATTGCCTGATTCATCAAAAGAAAACAAATGAAGAAGAGTAAGTTTCTGTCTCCATGAGAGGTGATTCTGAAGATGTCAAAATATTCCTCACCTTGGCCGTAAGCCCGGTGGTAGGTATATTCTGAGCAGAAAACAACTCTACCTGTTCCTTTGAGCTTATTTTGAATAAATCTTCTGGGAGATCATAAGGAACAAACTCTTGAAGTTAACAGGAAATCTCAGAGCCCGAAGCTCTACAATGAAACAGAAAAAAGCATTAGGACAGCAGAGATAATCAGGAGTTCTAGCTGCTGGGTGCTGTTCAACACTGTCCCTCCCTGGTGGCTGGCCCATCTCTGTCCCTTCCTGTGGCTCTTTCCCAAACTTGCTTTCATGAATCTGCTTCCCAGAGGCAGATTCTTCCTTAGGAACTATCTTCCTTAGGAGATAGTTTGTATCCCACCCTTGTAAATGATATTTATCATGCAAGAGACACACATAGAAATTATCTTTTGAATCAATGTTCGTATGTGTTGAAAACTGTATCCAGTAAAACTTCCTTTCTTGTAACCTTATCAAAGTCTTTCTTTCAGAAAAGAAAGAGGTCATTAAAGAAAATGGTCTAAGCCAGGTTTGGGGGGGGAAATGTTTTACTTTCTTAAGAATATTAACTCTTTAAGCTTTGCAGTAGCAATAAGTTAGTTACTAATGGTGCAATAATGATGAGAATAAATGTACTAATTTTGGCAAGGGCAACAACGTGTTAGCCTTCGTTGCATTTATAATACATGATTGGAGCTAATGAGGCCTATTTAAGAGTAGTCTGTGGCTAAGATTTTTACGCTGTGGCTGCACACATAGTACTAATTAGGTGTTTGGATCCAAACTGGCAGATCAAATTGAGTAAGAGGAAGAAATTCAATTAGTTACATTTTTAAAAAGTGTAGTCCACCAACATGGATAATCTGGTTGTACGTTGAAATAAATGCTTTCCAGGCTGTGGATCAAGACACATTAGTGTTTTGTGAGATCACTGTATCGGGTTCTGGTCAGCATTAAAAAAAAATAAAGAGACTAGATTTGAAAATATCAGAGTATATTATAATGGTTGGTATTGATTTGTGAAAATTTATTTATATAGAGAAAACAAAATAGATATGTATATGTGTACCTGCTCACAAGGTAAATTCTACTTTTCACTCCAACCCTAGTCATGAGGTCAGGTTCCCTGGGAAACAGATTCTGAGATGGAGATTTGTGTACAGGAAGTTTATGGGGAAGTTTGGCGGAGGAGGAAGACAGACAAGAGGAGAGAAGCTGGACCAGACAGAAGACATTGAACAGAGACGCGATTGCAGCAGGGGCTCAGCTGATCTCTGGGGAGATGTCGGGGTGATGGTCCTACAAAGCTACCCTGAAATGAAATACAGGGGCTTTGGTACAGCCTAATACTGGTTGTGGGGTGCTTCCAGAAAAAGGGCGAATCTCAAGTGAGATAGCTCCTTTCCCTGGCCAAAGGCAGTTCCAGAAAGGGATTCTGCTGCTGGCTGAGAGGATCTACCTACACAGAGCCCAAGGCAGAAGAACCTGCCTGCGGAGCAAGGGTTCTCTAAATCAGCATTGTGGAACTTTACTGCTCGATGGGGTGTTGCGGGGGTACTTCCTGTGTATCGTAGGGTCTGCTGAGCTGACTGTCCACTGCTGACACCTCTGCAAATCTCATCACCCCATTTCCCTTTGGCCACACCTCTGAACATGACCTAAGAAAGCCCAGAGACTCCGTCTTGGCTCTGGTGGGAAATTCAGATCAGGCAAACTCAGGCCCACGGGTGGGGTCTTCATCCTAGCCCACCTCCTAACCCCAATAAAATCCCAAGCCATTCTCGGACTGTCCTCATACCCTCCATAAAGCCTCCTGCCTGACTCCCAAGCCTTCCCACAACTGCTTGGTGTTCATACAGCACTGTCAGTTAGCACCGGAACCAAACCTAGGAGGTTCCACCACATCCTTGGCCTCTCTGTACTAGATGCTGTTAGGACCTTTTCCAGCCCAAACTGTGGCAGATAAAATGTTCCCAGATTTTGCTAGATGCTCCTGGGTGACAAAATTGACCCAGGTTGAGAACCATTTAACCCGAGTCCCAATTCAACTTTTGCTGAATAGGTCGTTGACCTCACGATTCACATCCAGTGTTCTGTGTCCCAGGTGTTATCCCATGATGCCCAGCAAGAGTCTGGTGGCTCTCAGTTCCCAGGAAGCAGGTCGCTAAGAGGGTTTCATGGGGGCTGAGGATGTAGATCAGCAGTAGAGCACTTGCCTAGCAAGCGGCCCTGGGTTCCATCCTTATTAGTGAGAAAAGAAAGTTTGGTGAATTCCTTTTTTTAAGATAACGATTTATAAATTTATTTGTTCGTTCATTCATTCATTCATTCATTCATTCATTTGGTTGGTTAGTCCTGAGGATGGAACCTGGTGCCTCACCTGTGCTAGGCAAGCACTGCACCACTGAGCCACCACCCCAGTCCCTTTCGTGGGTTCGTGCTGATAGATTGGGATGTTTGATGTCTTCCTTCTAGTCCGGCTGTGAAATCAGAATAGGTGGTCTGGTGAGAAAACAGGCTGGCGCCTTTAAATTTTGATTGTTTTATTTATGGGGCGCTTAGCTCCTTCTTTGGAAGGAACGTAAAGTAATTTAGGCCCAGCAAAAGGACATCATGTGCCTGCCCTTTTAAAACCCCATTTCATGAAGTGGGCCTCAAGCAGAATGGCAGATTCGGGTTCTAACCCCTGGAGGCTGGACCTCCCTGCTTGGGCGCTGTTATGCTCTTCAAAAGACTAGAAACCGCAGAGCAGAATAGAGGTGAGGCTTGAGTGGAGGACTGGCTTTTAAGTGAGCAATTGCTGAGAATGTTTTTGCTAACAGTTGTAGACTACAGAATCCAACACTTTACCTTGGTTGCCTTAATTTTAAAATCTATATTTACCCTAAATTATAAATGTTGAGACAAAGTGAAATTGCACTACACACACGTTATATCAGACTCGGCTAGTAGGTATTTTCCAATATCCACTTGGAATATAAGAATAAATCTCTCCCACCTTTTATTCAGGTAACTGTTTTTTTTTTAAAATGATTGGTACCGGGGTTTGAACCCTGGAGTGCTTTACCACTGAGCTCTGTCCCTAGCCATTTCTACTTTTTATTTTGAGACAGGGTCTCGCTACCTTGCTGAACTTGAACTTGGGATCCTCCTGCCTCGACCTTCCAAGTCCCTGGGATTACAGGTGTGTACCTCTGTGCCTGGTTTCAAGGGTCAGTTAGGAGGAGGTTTTGTTATTTGCTGGGCTTGGGTGACAAAGGCATGTTAGAGATTAAGCCCATGTGCGCCTCAGCTTACAAAAGGCTGCATCCTGATAACCCATCAGGAGCTGGAGCTGCACAAAATCTACCTGACCTACCAGATATCACAGCTTAGCAACGCGGGGCCCTGGACAGTGTCGGGTGTTTCCTCTTGTGATGGTGGAGCTGACTGGCAGTTGTGGCTGGCCATCAAAACTCAGGGTCAAAAAAGAGAATCATACAACATGCAATCGTGGGAAAAAAAATCGAACTTGAAAATCTGAAGTGCAGTTGCTACCGAAGGCAAATCTCTTTCACTTCATCATAAATTAAAAAAACAAATCCTACATGGAACCAGGAACCTGTAAGCCATGGACTATCTGTGCAGAGCGTAAGAGCTGAGATACAACATAGAAGCCACTTAGTGCAGTGACTTCTTTGCAGGGTTCCTTGGATTTCAGGGAATGCAGCAAGGACATTAGAAATCATAGATATATTCCAATTCAGGTCCTGGACTAACCCTGTAAGCCATGATGGGCAAGCACGATACATCACATCTGCTGGGCTTCATTTTAAAGATGAGAGAATGGAAGACCCATAGGGTAAAGGATTTGTCCATGTCTACACAGTAAAGTACTTACAGACAGGAATGGAACCAAGGGTCCTTATTCCACTACAGTCCAGATCATGTTGTTTTAGTTTTTATTTTTAATTTTTTACAGACTGCATTTTGATTCATTGTACACAAATGGGGTACACCATTTTGTTTCGATGGTTGTGCATGATGTAGCTTCACAGCATGTGTGTAATCATACATGTACGTAGGGTAATGATGTCTGTCTCAGTCCACCACTTTTCATATCCTGCTCCCTTTCATTTCCCTCATTTCCTCCGTTCTTCTCTCACCTCCCAACCCCCACCCCTATTTTATATCATCATCCACTTATCAGGGAAAACATTCGGCCTTTGGTTTTTGGGGGATTGGCTTATTTCACTTAGCATGATATTCTCCAATTCCATCCATTTATCTGCAAATTCCATAATTTTATCATTCTTTATGGCTGAATAATATTCCATTGTATATATATACCACAGTTTCTTTATCCATTCATCTGTTGAAGGGCATCTAGGTTGGTTCCACAACCTAGCTATTGTGAATTGAGCTGCTATAAACAATTATGTGGCTGAGTTACTGTAGTATGCTACTTTTAAGTCCTTTGGGTATAAACTGAGGAGTGGGTAACTGGGTCAAAAGGTGGATCCATTCTAAGTTTTCTGAGGATTCTCCACACTGCTTTCCAATTTGCAACTCCACCAGCAATGTAAAAGTGTGACCATATTGTTTTTTAAAACCAAATCACCCAAGGGATATTACATCTACCACATCTCTTAAGCATCTCTCCCTAATTAAAGGGAAAAGGAAAAATACCCTTAGATTGGGGAACTTGGGCAGCAGGCGACTTGTGGGTCATAGACATGGCTCTTTTTTACTGTATTACTATTCAGTTATTCAGTAGGTTATCAGTTTGGTTGTTTTAAGAATACCTTTTTTGAGGCATACTTGACATGCCATAAAATTCACTCATTTTAAGCGTACAGGTCAATGAATTTAAGCTTATTTGCAGAATTGTACATTCATTACCACAATCTACTTTTAGTATGTTTCCATCCACTCATGCCCATTTACACCTACGCCCCATTCCTACACCCCCGCCGAAGCAATCAGTTCCTTTTATCAGTATGCTTGCCTTTTGAGCATTTTATTGAGAAAAGGAGCAACGTGTTCTGTCGTGGGTCTTGTTTCGCAAAGGCGAATGCCTTCAAAGTTCCTGCATGTTGTAAGAGCATTAGTACTCTGTTTCTCTTGATTACTGAATAACATTCTGTTGGGTGGATATACTGAATTTAGTTTCTCTCTTCACCAGTAAATGAATGTTCAATTGTTTCTACCTCTTGACTTTGGTGAGTAACGCTGCTGTGAATTTTTGTATACCCGTCTGTGTAGACATGTTTTCATTTGTCGGGTATAGAGCCAGGAACACCATTGCTGGATTGTGTGGTAACTACAGGTTTAGCCACGGGAGGATCTACCAAAGTGTTCCCCAGCGTGGCTCAGTCATTTTACATTTCCACTGGTAATTCTTAGAGGTTTTATTTACTCCATGTTATCACCAACACCTGCTCTTGTCTTTTAATCTTAGTCATCCTTGTGGATATGAAGTGGTGTATTATATGGTTTTGAATTGAATTTCTCCAGTGACTAATGATGCTGAGCATCTTTGCATGTGGTTACCAACCATATATCTTCTTTGGGAAAATGTCTATTCAAATCTTTTGCTCATTTGTAAATGAAGTTACTTATCTTTCCATTATTGACTCATGAAAGTTCTTTATGGGTTCTGAATACAAATCCCTTATTGGATACGATTTGGAAAAGCAAATTCAATTTTGCATGCAAAAAAATTAATTCAGTATGTTTTAGATTGTTCAGTTATACCATAAAGTAGGCATTGTGCTAAAATTGTTTTCAAACCTTGTCTCTGTTCTTTTGTATCTTACTTGAGCTCTGATATATATTTAAAATAATCCATGATCAATGATGTAAGTAAATGTGTGGACAAAGTACAGAGGCAGAACCAATTAATCACAAGATGATATAACAATAATTTATAATGATAATTTACAATAACACTAAATGGATGCCAGTATTAAGACTTGCCAAGTGACAATGTGCTAAGTACTTTGTATGTAAAATTTAATTCTAATACAAATTTAACAGAAAATTTATCTCCATATTTTCTCATTCAGGGATTATAATAACTTATGCATACTTTTAAACCAAGTGAAGAAATATCTAAATATATAAAACAAATTATATATTTATATTGGTATAAATAAGTACAAAAATATATACATATATTAATACAAATATATGAATATTTATATTGATAAATATACATATATCAATATATAAGTGTATATTTATATATAAATATGTATTTATAAATATCAATATGAATATATAAGCCGGTGCGGTGACCTACACCTGTAATGCCAGCAACTTGGGAGGCTGAGGCAGGAGGATTGCAAGTTCAACTCAGAAAGGCCCTCAGGAACTTAGTAAGACCCTGTCTCAAAATAAGAAATAAAAAGGGCGGGATGTGGTTCAGTGGTTAAGTACCCCTGGGTTCAATCCCCAGTACCACCACCAAAAAAAAAAAAAAAAAAAATTATACACACACACACACACACACACACACACACACACATAAAATTTACTGTATATATGTCATTATGAGTAACATGGAAAAGAATAATTTGGTCCTGGCTCTTCTAAGTCTAGGAGGGAGGTTATATTCACAAAGCACTGTTTTTATAAAGGTGAAATAGTACCACATCTCTTCCAAGATCTATGAAATAAAAAATAGGGGGTCATGGTAACTTTGCAAGTTAAGGAAGACTTCCTGAAGGAGGTAATAACTGAACTTTATGTAGAACAACAGAGAATGTTCTTAAAGATCCCAAGTGGCCATTGCAAGGTGATGATCTCTCCCCCTGGATGACAGGAACGGGCTGGGAAGGAAGGAAGACGCTGTCACACCTTGTGCTGCCGTGGTCGGCATGAACTGGGACTGTCCTGGGAACGCTGGGATGGGAGGTCTGAGTCACTGGAAGGAGAAGACACAGGAAAAATCTCAAAAGGCGGAGAAGGGAAGACCCACTTAAGGAAATGGCATGGGCTCTGTCCTCTCCCGTTTTGGTGGGTTGGAAGTCCACTTTCACGCTCCTTCTCCCCCTCCTGTTTGGGGAACAGGGTTGAGGGTCCCGGGAAGCAGGAGGAGATGGAGTCTTCGGCTAGTCAGTGGTCATCACTGAGGTAGGGTCCAGTCCATTCTTTCTCCGCCTGGGTTTCTTCCCACCCCCACCTCAGGCATGCAGCTCAGTGACCCGCTTCTCCACTCCAGTCAGCTAAGTGGTAGGTCTAGTCCCTCCCCCTTCCCAACCCAGTTTACTTCTTTTTTGTAGAAAAGTATACTCTGTAAATTTTTCCTACCTCCAACTAGTGATCAGTTCCTTGTTTTCAGTTGAGTGTGTGTTGAGGGATGCAGGTGAGTCGGGACTAGGGCAGTGCCAGTGGATCTGCAGAACTCTGTGAATGGAGAGGCCGTTGTTTGCAGTTTCAAAATGGTTTCAAAATGCAGGCTCTCAAAGAAGCAGAGAAATTAATTTTTAACCAAAAACACATGACAGGCATATGGTGAAGGAACTGGGTATTTCCTAGGGAACTAGGACTGAGAGTTTGGGATGGGGAACATCCGAGAGGATTGCTAATGAATGAAAAATGGTACTAAAGTTTTTGAATAAAGTTTTGTTTAGAACAGGTTCAGTGAACAAACTAGTGGTACTAACCTCTTGGGCCTAATTTCAGTAGTGGTTAATATGGCAGAACTTAAGCTACATGCTTCATGGAGGTCGAATGCACCTGCCCAGACACCTACCACACCACCCTCTTCTTGTCAACACCCATATTTGATGGGTTCCTTTGCTCTAAGGATTACACAGGCCCTTCTCATGAAGCATCAGGAGGAAAACTGCAGATGAGAAGTGTTATGGTTTGGAGGTGAGGTGTCCCCCCAAAACTCACTTGTGAGACTATGCAGGAAGGTTCAGAGGAGAAATGACTGGGTTGAGAGAGTCTTAACCCAATCAGTGGATTGATCCCTGATGGGATTAACTGAAGTGGTAGGTGTGGCTGGAGGAGGTGGCAATGGGGCGTGGCTTTGGGTACATGTTTTGTATCTGGAGAGTGAAGTCTCTCTCTCTGCTTCCTGACGATGTGAGTTGCTTCCCTCTGCAACGCTCATCCGCCATGATGTTCTGTCTCACCTTCAGCCCTGAGGAATGGAACTGGCCTTCTATGGACTGAGACCTCTGAAACCATGAGCCCTCAAAGAAACCTTTCCTCCTCTGTGATTGTGCTGGTTAGATCATTTAGTCACAGTAGCAAAAATAGCTGACTAAAACAAGAAGCCAAGGCGGGATATGTACAAGGGGAACTTGTTCCAAGACATTGTCTAGAAGTTAAAAGCCATCTAAAATTATGACCTGAAGTACCTTCAGCTGGCTTGCCATCGATCAATGTTTCGCTGTGCATAATAAAACATAATGATGCTAAGACTTCCAGAGCCTATATCACACTTTAATTTCCATATAAAATATTAATATTAAGTAGCTTTAAACTGAAGTAGCACTTTGATTTCATGTGCTTCCAAAGCAATTTAATAAAGTGCCATTGTCGTAAAGGGGCAACATTTCAACATTACCTACCGAAGAGCTTCAAAATGAAAGGAAGTTATCTGTAGGTACCCTCAACTAATTAAAAAGAACTTGGTAATTTAAGGGTTTTTTTTTTTTTTTCGTTGTAATTATAAAGTCAAAATATAGTTTGAAAGTCAAAGTATGGTTTGACTTTTCACCCATAATCTAACTGGTGAAAAAAAATATTATGAGCCAGTGATATTTTCATTTGAATGATGCATCTAGGAAGTAGATCAACATTGGAAATGCCATTATTCTGTTAAAATTGAATCAGCATTGAGTGCCTGCCAACATTTATCACAGTCTGATGGTGCATTAGCTATAGTTTACTTAAACTACCAGCACACAATTAGTTCTTAAGAGATTATTATTAAGAGCATAAGTCCAACCAAAAAAATGAACACATCCATAGCATTACTGCAATCAGCTTTCTTTGCATCCTACGGATTATAGAGTTTTACTTGAGGAAAGAGGGCTGGGCTTTATCTTGTTCAACCTAACATTTTATTGATGAAGGAACCAAGCATCTGTTAGGTAATCTATTCAAGATCACACAGGTAATTAGCAATTGACCTAGACCTAAATCCATGTGATAGACTAGAAGCAATGAATCCTAACAGGAAATAGTATTTGTCTTACAGCACTGCTAGGGTTACTTGCAGGTAAAACCCTTTCTAGAAAGGTGTGCGTTTTACTGATGAATGGACAGGTCCCTCTCTGCTACTTACTGGCTTTGGCCAAGTCAGTCTCAGTCCATGATTCATTTGTTGATAAATAGATAATTTCAACCATGCTTCTCTCTTAGTATTATTGTGAACAACAAATGAAGAGATTCCTTTATTTGTTCTCTATTTCATCGCACACTTGCATACTTATATGTTTGTGTTGGGTGTTAGTTTAAAAATACATTGGATTGGGTCCTGCCTTTGAGGCTTGCCAGGTCACTGGGGAGCTAAGACTTCCCTATCTCTTCCCTACCAGAGTGTAAAAGGTGCCCCGTGCTTTAGCCCCAGAATCCAGCACTGTAGCATGTAGTCACTGATCTGCTACATGAATCAATGGAGAAAGGACCCATTGAGCACACAAGAATAACTAATGTAAGAAGTTGTAAGAGCTTTGGGGACAGTGAATTGGACGATTTGTATGTTTATAAGCCATTGTCAGATTCCAAGAATCCAAGAGGCTGATGTTAACTCTCTGAACAGAAAATCCAGAAGCACAAGTAATGGGTACAAATAGGGACTATGCCAATCTAGAAAGCACTACATGTGTCAGGAAGGGGTCGCCCCTTCTCCATCTAGCAGATTGTCTCCACTCAGGATTGAGGGCCTAGAATTCTCTCATCTTTCACATTTACAAGAGAAATACAGATTTTTTTTTTAATTTTTGGAATTTTCCAATTTTTACATGTCAGCCACCAATTCAAAATTAAACAAAACAAAACAAACAAACAAAACCCCACTCTGCCACCATGCAAGTCACATGTTTCTCTGGACCAGGGGCTGCTAGTAGTTACCTCTAGACTAAATGATCTTCAAGATTCTGACAATCTGATTCTTTGTTTTTGCTGCATTTCTTAAACTGATTGCTAAGGTTCAGGAGTAATGGGATCAATTTTACATCTTGGTCAACTTTTCTTTGTGAGTTTGACACCGTCTTTTTTCCACACAAGTATTTTCTGTAACACCACAACATAGACGTTACTTCCTGGGATTTGGGGGAGATAATTAATATTTGAAAACCATGCTGGGATCCGGAATGGCTGCTGATCACAGAAGGACAAAAACAATGAGTTAATCTTTACCAGGCTTTCTCAATTCAGTTGGTCTTACAGAGTCTTTTTCTGAAATGTTTCCCCGAAGAGTATGACCTTAACTGAACGTCCACAGCTTAGAACTGACGGAAAGAGGTTCTTAGGTTTTCCCATCGTGCATTTCTCCACTGGTCTCTGTATCTGTTTTCAATGAGCTAGCTGTTTCAGAATAGTAGATGCCCTTTATTATTGCTGACATAGATCTTGGGTATTTTTCCCCCCACATTTGCACCATGTAGATTGATTTCTTTTATGTTTATTCAGCTAAAACTTGCATGCCTGAGAGAAATTGAAATGGTATGCCATTTGTCATTTTACCCAGCCATGTCTTTAAATAATGCCTGCTTCTTTTTTATTGAATATTTGAAAATAATTTATTTATAGAACTGATCTGAAAGCTGCCTGGCAGCATATCAGAATATCTTCCATCCCTTGACCTTACGGTGCACTTCTCCCTATTTCCTTTTGTATGATATACCGTTTGCCCAGAGGGGACTTCATAGGTCTCCTTTTTATTTTTCTGTCTTTCTCCTCCTCCTCTTCCTTTATTTATTTAGTTTTGTCAGCATAGGAGATAGAATCCATGTGTGCTATCCCACTGAGCTATCTCCGCAGCATTTTTTATTTGGTTTTGAGGCAGGTCTTGCTAAGTTTCCCAGGTTGGCCTCAAAATTGCAATCCTCCTGAATCAGCCTCCCAAGTAGCTGGATTACAGGCATGTACCTCTGCACCTGGGTCCTATGCTTCCTTTCTTGTCCTGTGGCCTACTTTCCATCATTTATCTTCACTCTAAATTTGCTCTGAGTATTTCTGAAATGAAAAAATAAATAAATAAAAATTGAATTTCGTGTGGAGTAGCACATTACAGGCTGTGAGTTAGATTTCATGATTTGACTTAAATCCATTTCTCTCATTCAACAACTCTGTGAGTTCCAGCAAGTTATTTTCCTTTCCGAAACCTTAGTTTCCTCATCTATAAAATGAGACCAGGATAGGACCTTCTCAGAAGACTTTTAAGAATTCGATCTGACAGTGAGTTGTATATAGCACACTATTATTATTACATACTAACTGTGAATGGTTATTTTATGATTTTTCTTTTATAAGCTCTTAATAGGGATAGCTTTAGGCCACAAGTAGGTTGATTACAATTTAGTGAATAATGTTGGCATTGCATCATCCACTTTTCCAAAACTTCTACCTCTCCTCCCTTCTATTGCCCCCCTTCCTGTTCTTTTCACTCTCTCTAATCAATTCATTAAATATTTGAGAACCCACTGAGAAGCAGGTCCTAGACAAGAGACTGAAAACATGGCTGATCATGAAAGACTGTCTCAGGTCTCAGGAGCTTGTAGGATGCAGGGATGCAGGCAGAAAGGGCCACTCACCTAACAAGCACATGAATACACAATTAAAAATCGTGACAGCCCGTCAAAATTAATGAGCACCCTCAATTTACTCTTGCTTGAGGAGCTGTGGGGATAGCAGCATCCTTAATATGTGTAAGGTGTTTACATCTTGCCAAGTGCTGTACTCTCTTAGTTTTATTTGAACCTTATGATGGTCATGTGATATAGATGTTACTAATTTCTGCTTCCCAGATGAAGAAATTGAGAAGTTCATGGCTTGCTTAAGGTCATAGAGGAATCTTATTAAAAGATTCAAGGCAGGAACTTCTGTCGCCAAACTCTATATTCTTCATAATAATTTGCAAAATAAGAATTTTTGAAATTGACTCATCTGGCAGCTTCTGGAAATGACAACGGTTCTCAGGAGACCTGTATTTGAATGGTGTGTTTGAGCCCAGATCTTGGCTTTAATCCCTGGACAGATCAGTTGAGTAGCCTAACTCTAAACAGTGGTTCTGATCCCAGCCTTTTTCCCAAGAGCAAGCCCAGATGCCAGAGAACACCACTGAGATTATGGCCCTAATTTAACAGGACCACTACTGCTCAAGGGAAAGGCGACTTGAGACCAGAAAAGTCATCTAGATTCTTCCCCACCCACCTCGGTTGTCAGCTTACGCACATGGTTCCTGTTCCACTCCGCTCCTCTGGTTTTCTCTCAGTTTTCAAAGACAAAAGAGCAAATTGTAGAAAATAGCCATTTGTTTGCTGTAGAGTCAAGATTCTTAGAACGTCTAAGAATGAGGTTGCAAAGCCAGCAGCCATGATGCAGTCCAGAAGTAATCCCCCTCTTCCTGCCGCGTGGCCCTGTGCCTCCCGAGTAAGGCCTGTGATAGCTGCATGTTTAGGAAGGGCAGTGGGCCCTGGGGTACATGCTGAGAGGATGGTTTGGGGAAGCTTTGCATGTATGTCCCTTGAAGCTCCATTTTTAAGCAGTCTATCCTGTTGACTTGCTTGCTTGCTAGTGGCTCTAAGGGAAGTGATTCTGTTTTCTTAGAGTTGAGGGGATTGAGGCCAGCCATGTAATACAGAGCAGCCCCAACACCTGCTAACTTCAGGGGCCAACCCCAAGCGTGCTCCCAGCTCCGCCCCTGAATCTTCTAGAGGTTAGGGAGTTTTGACACTAATTTACTCCCCACCATTTCTAAGTGAAATGGGCACGCTCGTCACCTAAGAGAGTTTACTTCTAGCAAAATTCATGAGTCCTTATGCAGAAGACATGCGACTTTTAGTTTTAGCAAAACGTGAGAGCAAAGAGCTCATGGTAGTTTGAATTTGAAAGAGCTTTTAGTTCGATGTAGTCATTTACTGAAAAGGAAGCTGGAGTCTGGTGGTAAACACCCTAATGGAGCCTCCGAGACATCTAGGTCTTCATCCCTGGAGCTCGGAGGTGTTGCACTAGATGATGAAAGGGACTTTGCGGATGTGATCAAGATTAAAGATCTTGAGGAGACAGTCTTAGAAATAAGGATTGGGTCCTTGTTCCCCTGGTGATGAAGATTTAACACCCGATAATAGCCCAGGCAAATTTTATTTTGTGCAGATAGCAAATTTTATTTGAGAGAGAGAGGGGGAAAGGGCGAACACTCCTGGAGAGGAGCTCCCTGGGACCCAGAGCTGGTGCCCGGGGAAGTGGGAGCGTCTTGCGTTTTTATAGATCTCAGGTTTCTTCTTATCTTGCCTAGGTGACCAAAAGGCAGGAAGGGATCTGCCCAGGGGGTACTCATTAGCAACTCCTTGTGATCAGATCCCTCACCCCCAGGGGTCCCCAACCTTGAGAGGGGAAAGAGCTTTGGAGGTGTTAGCATCTCATTTCCTTTTCTTTGAATTAGCCCCCCACCTTCCCAATATGACCATTTACACTTACCAGGTTGCCACCTCACTTACTGCAACCTGGGGGACAGTCCCAGGATTTTGGACTACCTGTGGATCTGGTTATTCTCCACTCCTCTCACCCCAGGGAGTCCCTCGGGCCTCTGGGTTCTTCCCCTTCTCCTGATTCTCATCCCCAAGCATCCCTAAAATGATCTTGCTTTCTAATTAGGGCTCCCCTCCCCCCAATTTAAGTTTCTGATCATCTATCTCGCTATCTAGAATGGATGTTCTGTGAAGGTGAGGACTCTGCTTTTTATTGTTCCTGACTTTATACTTAGTCACCCCTACAACGGTGATAAAATACAAAGCAGGACTTAATAAAAAATTGTCGAATGAATGAATAAAAAAAAAGCATGAATAAATATGCATCAATAAACAATCACTGTGGCAAAATCAATGCAGATGAAACTATCGAGCTAAAAGGATCTTCCTACATTTTTGCTCCCATCTCTCATTTTAAAATTGAGGACACCTAAAACTCCGGAGGTCAGAGGTCCATTCCTTAAACCCAGAACAGAGCCTGGGTATTCTGAGCCCCTGCACAGCCCATTTCTGTTTTGCATTTGATGTGCACCAAAATATCACCTTTTGAAAGCCACATGGAAGTAGATGGATACTGTGCAATCAGAAAGTAAAAACCAGAACTGACACTCCCTGGGTGGATATATTTCTGAAAACACCCAGGGCAATACCTGTCCTAAAAGTGTTTGCCTTTTTAATCTTTCTTTCTATATTGGATCAGATGGACCCCTGACAAGCCAGCACTTTCATTGCTTCTTAAACAGAGATCGTAGAACCTTGTAGAAGGAGCAGACTCTGGTATGCCAAGCATCCTGATTGTGCCGCTCTGGGCTTAAAGGGGTTGACCATCTGGCCTATAGGTTGGTTAGAACTCACTTCTAACTGGCTCATTTGTTGCCCCAATTTCCTTTTGACTTGTATGCACCCAAGGTCCAGTCTTTTAGTTACCACCTCCACATGTTTGAGTGAAATATTTCTTGTTTTGTTTTTTATGCTAGAAAAGAACTTGGAGGCAAGCCATTTCTTTTCTCATCTAAGAGTTTCATCACCAAGCTGGGCTGCAAACCCTCCAGGGACAGCTTTGAGGCCACATGCAGGCTTAAACCAAGGACAACTCTTAGGTGACCATCAAGGACAGATTCCTGGAGAACCACCCTCCCCAGAGAATCACAGCAAGGCCACCAGCGCCTTGTGACGCCAGGCAGCTGGCCAAATTGTAGTTTGTACTCCTGCATATACTGAGGGTGTGATTTTTCTGTTGGAAATGTTTTCCTCTGGTTTATAAACCCTTCCTCATTCTTCACATCCTGGCTTCATCCCCTCCTCCTTCCTGAACAGCAGACCACAAGGTTTTGGAAAAGAGAAGTAAACAGACCAACAGAATCAAAGGAAAGACAGGCAGAGCATCCATTTCTAACCACAAGTGACTGCAGCCTGATTGGATTTCTCTCCTTCCTTGTCCCACTTTGCCATTTCTACTTCTGCCTGGCAAGATCAGGGCCAGGAGGGCAAGTCAGATATGTCTGCCGGGCTGTCTGGAAGCACAGCCTGTGCCCAGGAGGGTGGCATCCGTCAGTGCGACAGCGGCTGGCTGCTTCACCTCAGCGTCCCTCTGCCTCCTGCTTGCAGAGGAGAAGCGGCAGGCTCACCCAGGGTCCCACGGGGGAGTGCCACAAATCAAACTGTAGTTGCTTTCAGAAGCTTGACCCGGGCAGTCCTCCCTCGAGACGGTCACTTTCCAAGGAAGCTTTTTCTATTCTGACAAAGCCCACGAGGCAACTATCTTGTGAAGAGATTGAATCTCCTCTTCCCATCAGGAAGAAAAGTTGCAAAATTATACTCTAGGTAGTGTTGACACTAGTACCAAGCAGCAGGAGGCTCGGGTCTGGTTTCATTTCTGTGCCGGCCAGCTGGGCCACCTTGGGAGAAGGTCTTAACCTCTCTGGATCTTAGTTTTTCTTTGTGGAGGGTGAGAGCTGGTGGGATCAGAAATGACCAAATGGAGTCCTGGGGTCGGAGTTTAGTCTAGGCATGTATTTTTACTTACTCTGAGCAATTTCTTTCTTCCTATTTTAAAAAAGCAAGAGTTTTGATGTCTTTAGTTGGGCCAGGTGCATCTTGACTTCAACCGTGTTACTCGTTTATCTTACCCATTGGGTTCTGAGGGATTTTGGTTTGCAGCCCCTCAACCAGATGATCTTGAAGTTTATTACTGGCTTCAGTAGTTGCTTGGTTTCCCCGTTTTAAATCATACGTAATTGAAGAAAATAGATGATGTAGACATTTTAGGTATATGTTTATTTAGATTCTCGATCCCAATGACTTCTCCCATTTTATGTATCTCCAAATTTCCACGCCCACTAGTAATTCTTCCTAGTAACTCTGTCTTTGGCAAAGGCTTGGTAAATGCCTTGAGGCCTCGTGATAGAGAAGAACACGGTGAATGGTGACTAAGCCAAGCCAGCGCATGCTTCCAACGGCTTTGGATTTGCAGAAAGGAAAACCTCCAGGCAGATGGCAGAGTGGCCACCCTTCTCCACCCTTTCCTTTATGCATGGTCTTGGCAACGTGCCCTGCAGCTGCTCCCATCAAACAGGAGGGCTTACTTCTGCACCCCTGGACTCTGGGCCATGCAACATGTGGAAGTGATGTGATGTCAATTCCAAGCCTAGTCCTCAAGGAACCAACATGATTCCATTTGTCATCTCGGAACTCTGGTGGCTTCCTATGAATAGGTGCCAAAGAGCTTCCTGGAGCACAAGGGACTGGTGCCCAAACACCCTAGCCAGCTGTCTGCCAACCCTGCTCGTAGTTGACTGCTGGTGTATGAATAGGCCCAGAAGATGCTAGAAAAACCTCCCCAGCTGATCCTCGCCCAAATAGCTGCACTAAAACTCACAAGCTGTTCAGTTCATAGTGGTTGTTTAAGGCACTGAGTTTTGGGGTGTTTTTTTTACGTAGCAGAAGCTGATACAGACCCGTGGCTCAATTCATCTCCATAAACACGAAACGAGGCCCACGTGAGAACACAGATGAGTGAGAGGCTAGCTCTGACTCCAGGGAGTACACGGTCTCACTGGGGAAGCAAGAAAAATGCAGAGATATTGAGAGGCGAAGGACACGGAGCAGACACCGTAAGTGAAGCGCAGGCTTCCGGAGTGTGGGTTGGAAGATCGGGAAGGACTCCGTAAACACGGTTCCCTCCAAAGTGGATGTTCGGTCCTGTGTATAATGGCACAGGTGACGATGACAGACGGGTTTGTTATTGGGAGGGGGAGGTAAGTAATAACAAATCCACAAAGTCACGTGGCAATGTGAGGGAGGCAGGGACGGTTTCAGCAAGTACTTCCCGCCCTCCTGTTTTCCTGTTTGTGCAGATACAAAGAATCCAGAACGTAAATGGAAAGACAAGACTGATGGAAAAAAAAAATCATAAAATAAGGCGTGAGTCTTCTCTGTGAGCCGCTGCACAGGAGGGACTCGTGATGTCATTGCTACGGTTTAGATCTTCGCTGTCCCCAAAAGGCCCATATACTGGAGACTTGGTCCCAAACCTGTGGGCTTGGGGGAGGTCTCCAGGTCTTTTGGAGTGTGCCCTTAAAGAACCTCCCCACTAAACATGTCAGCCATGAGATGAGGGGTTTTGCTTCTCATGTGCGTCAGCCATAACGTGCTGCCTCGCCACAGGCCCAAATCATGGGGGCCAGAGGATCGGGCATGGGAATCTCCAGAACTGTGAGCCCAAAGAAGACTTCTACTAATCATGAGTTTTCTTAGATATTTCATCAACAGCAATAGAAGTTGAGCCAGCACAGGCACCAGCTCTTCTCCGGCGATAACTAAGAAACTTATTTCTCAGATTTCTCTCGAAGGTGATGATGAAAAGTATTTTTGGAAATTTAATGGTGAGAAACATGCTGCTGATCTGGGCCCGGATAAGGGTCAGCTAGGGTGCTGAGGGGAGGTTCAGATGGGGGACCATCTATCGTGTTCACCTCCATGTTCTTGGCGGTGGGCAGATGAATCAGCCTCGTGGCTGAGCAGGCATAAGGGGTGACTTTTCCTCTCCTCTAGGCAATGATCATATTTACAACTACTAATGTTAAACAGTATCTTTATTTTTGGCCTGCGTATGGGAAAGTTGAGGAAATCATTTTAAAACACCAACATAATAAAATACATTGGAGCATGATTTAGGATTTTTTAAAAAGGCATAGGTTAAATGACTGCAAGGAGACCGGCTGATCCCTGTGTCAGGACTGTGAGAGACCCCACCTTATGATCTTAGGGTCTAAGGTTCCGTACTTTCCAGGGAGTTTTATTGTATTATGCATATTATAAACTACTCATGGAAAGTTGTTTTTAACTTTGATTTATAAAGTTTCTGAGAATTTCCTGATTTAAAAAAATACCAGTTTAACACCAATTATTCCCCAGGAACAACTAAAACATCTTGACAAACTTGATCTAAGCTGACTTTTCTTTTGCCAGGAGTAGAAACCAAACAGTGGCTGTAGTGACTGATTTCATCTATTGACTTGACTGGCTCACAGGGTGCCCAGACATTTGCTTGAGCATGAATTCTGGCTGTGTGTTTCTGGATGAGATTAGCATTTGGACTGGTATTGGATGAGGTGGGACGAGATTAGCATTTGATTGATAGAGTAAAGGGCCCTGTCTTCCTCAGTGTAGGATCACCCTGAACAGAACACAAGAGCACAGCGGAGAGCAATCTGTGCCTCTGCTTGACTGCATTGGGACATTGTTCTTTTCTTGCCCTTGGACTGGAACTCATACCATTGTTTCTTAGGTTTCTAGCTTGCAGTTGACAGATTGTGGAACTCCTCAGCCTTTGTAATCATGTGAGTAAATTTCTTCTCTCTCTCCCTCTCCCCCTCTCTCTCTCCCCCTCCCTCTCTCCTCTCCCTCTCCCTCTCTCCCTCTCTCTCTACACACACACACACACACACACACACACACACACACGCATGCATGTGCATACATACGATTGGTTTCATTTATCTGGAGACCCCTAATACAGCCTTGGTCATTTACTGAGTCTCACATTTCCTGAGTTGTGAGTGAGTCTTGTCACTAACATAGACCAAACACATTTGTGTCTTTCCACAATTTCAGAATTTAGTGAATAACAATAAATTCATAAACTAGACCCCTTTCATCCGTGGCCGTTCACTGAATACTTGTGGGTCACCTGGGAGCCAGAAGCCAGACAATCACAAATTCTTTTATTCCAGTCTTAACTTCTAATCTCTGTAACACTCAATAAGTCACACATCACACTTCACACAATTATATTTATCGATTACAGAAAGGCCAGGAAAGGGCGAAGGCAGCCACGGGGGTTCAGGAGGCTGAAGTGAGAACAGATGCAGAGGTCACTGTAGGGGGTCAGATAAGATGATGAGCCAGCAGAAGAGCTTGTTCAGGGTGCACAGCTGTCCAAGTACAGGGGCTTAGTGTAGGCTAAGGTCCAGATGGATGTCAACTTGGAGTATCAGTTTGGGATGTCAGTGTGGAGTGGGGCATCCGTGGCTGTCACAGGCAGGAGAGACCACACTCTGATGAACCCCTAGGATGGAGATTCAGAAGGTCATTGCTGTGGCGATTTTCCTGAGCAGGGCTCAGGAAAGGTACCCATCCAGTCTCAGGGGCTCCTCCTTTTATGGTCTTAGGTGAGGGAATTGCATCTGGTGAAGCTGATATGCTCATGGGTCTGATGTTCCTGATATGATTTGGGATGTCTCTGTGTCCAGGCGCTCCTTGGACACACGTAAGTTATTTACCAGTTTGCGCCTTATGATGGGGCTGGGTGGATGTTGGTTGTTCACTTGCACAAACGGGGTGCAGCAGTTCTATCCTGGCCTTGCACTCATGGCAAACTCCTGCCTTATAGGATGGAGTAGCTCAGAGCTGAGCACAGCCTGTTTTCCACACGGCTAGTGCTGGGGATACCAGGGCCAGGTCCCTGCGAAACCCTGGTCAGGGTGCTCTTTCTCTGCGTTTCTCTTTGCCTTATACAATGTCATGAGAATTTATGCCTCTGGGCAGTTGGGAACCATAATCCAGTGACTCTGCAAAAGCAATATGAAGACACGGGCAGGCTCCCTGGTGATGGTGGAAGTGGGTTAGGACTTGAGTGGCAGGGGGGATTCGGATAGGCCCAATGAAGCAAGGGCATTGGGCATAGTGCATAGAACATTCTAGATAGGACCTACTCTCACGGATGCATTTGCCTTTATATTTGTCATGACAGGTAAAATCAAAATACCTCTATTTTATACCAAAAAAGCATAATCCAATAGTGGAAAGTACTACATTGCACTAGGAATTCAATTTCATCAAGTATTTGGTATTTGAAATATTTAGCAACACATCAATGCTGTGAAATCATGACCCCAGCCACGTCACAGCATAGAGTCCCCTCCTTTCTCTTCACTCCTGTACTTGCGTATGTGATCGTTAATTATTCCTGTCCCCAGCCTATGATTTTGCTTTCAGAGTATATTAGTTGAGCTAAGATTGAGTAATAAGCCAGAAGCTTTTTAGGAAATTACAAGGTCTTAATTGCATAATGTTGTAAAGATACCAGGAGGGGGTCAAGTGGATGAGGAGTAGAAGAATGAATTGTGAATGTCAGAATGAAAGTGGTGACAACTGCCCAGGCCAGAATGCCGTCACACCTGATGATTTCTCAGTCCCGCAATGACAACTGGGATTTTTGTTCCTGCATCAAGAATTCCCACCAAGCAAGGAGACCACATTTAGCCTGGAAGAAAAAGAAAGAAAGAAAGAAAGAAAAGAATAGAAAACACTTGAAGGAAGGAAAAGTTAAAATGTATAGTATATTTTTAAATTTCTGGGCCTAAGGGCCATCTCCTTATTTTGAGTATTATTTTCCTGCTCTTTAATTAAAGAAAAAGTTCACAAATTTAGCCCTTGGCTGAGCACTCTGGAGGGAGGGATTTCCCCTTTTTCTCAGGACAGGGATAATATAAAAGTGGTGAGACTTTTTTTCTCCATGTCTACCTTCAGTTTGCCTCTGGTTTAGGGTCTTCCCTTCTCTGTAATTTGAAATGTCCACATATTGCGAGGTAAGATGATCTAGTTCCTCATTTAAATATGTTCCTCCAGAGATCTTAAACCCCAGTGCGCAAGACATGTTGGTGTAGGAGGTATAAGAAACATCTTTGCTGTAATGAGCATCCCCTCTCTGTAGGATAAATATCAGAGCCTGAAAAACAGGTGTTTAGAAAGGGCTCTAAAACTTCAGTTCCATCTTTTGAAGACTCAGGTTAACTTTGAGAACTTTGTTAGCGTAAATCTCACAACAGGCCTCCACTTAGGTACAGCGCTCCGCTGCTTCCACCAAACCTGCTGCTTTCTCTCTAGGTGGTCTCCTGCTGCTTCTCACCCTGCCTGCAAACTCAGTGTGCCTCTTGCTTGTGGGCAGAACAGAGCAGAAGTGAATTGCAGCAGGGCCCGTGTGAAGTCTCCACTCTGCACATCTCTGGCTGACTGATTTACAGAGACTGCCTTCACAGTGGCTGTCCTGGGGCCTATAAAGACTTTTAAAGGAGGGGATTATGGAGAAGGAATGGCCCAGCCATTTCCATGAGAATGTTTCGGGACTCAGGAGAGTCTAGTTGCACAGGATGGCAGGGTCATGTGGCTGTGCATTGTGACTTTCTGGATCATGGAGGATAATGTTCCCAGGCAGGGCTGCACAGGGCTGGCTGGGGACAGTGGGGCAGAGAGGTTATTGTGCACTGGAGGAGGCCGGCACGTGACAGGAAACCTGCTGCCTGTCCTCTGGGAGTCTAGAGTCTGGACAGACAGAACACATGCAACAGGGGAGGAACAAAAACTCACTAAAATGGTGTATGATAAATGAGTGTCACAGGCCACAGTTGTAAAAGAATTCAGAAAGGAAAAATGATTTCTTTCCAGGAGATTTTAGAGAAAAATAAAGTCTGATTTGGAGTTTAAAAGAATCAGCATTGAATCAGGTTAAAAGTCATAAAAATAATCTTTAATGTAAAAATCCCCCAGTAAAACAAAACCAGCATCCTATTCATCCTGAACCCATCATAACTACCTCCATGTTTCCTTTCAGTCTTGGGTGATGTATTTCAGAGTTATACTCCAGTGTGCAATAAATTATGGAGTGTGCTTTTTCACATTTTATTTTCTCTTTTGGTAATAAAAAGTTAAAAAAAAAAAAGCAACAAAATGATTTGTCCTTTGTGTATTTCAAACTGTAAACAAATTCTTGGTCATAATTACATGCATAAAGATATACTGAATTGGCCCAGTTGGTAACTCTACATGCAGAATCACCAGAATCAGTTTTGAACTTATTTTGCAGACACCAGAGGGGGGCCACTATAAAGAGCAGTGTATGATAGAATAATCCAACTCTTCTTTTTTTGTTGTTTGTTTTGTTTTTTTCCTGGGACTTTTCTGGTTTTAATGCTGAAAGTCTGCATCTGCCACCTCCCTTCCCCACCAGCCTCCCTGTTCCAGCATCCTGGGACTGTTGGTCATGTATGGAAAGACCCAGCCTCATGGAGATCACAGAGTGGTGGAGAGAAGACTGTGAGCTTGCAATTATGTGGGTGCCAGGGTCACAGGATGTGCAAGGGAGGGACTTTTACAATGACCGGCTGGGAGAAGACACCCTGGAGGACCCTGTATTTCATGAAGTCCAAAGGGTTAGTCAGGAAAAGAACCATCTTGAGTACTCTGTCTCTGGAAGCACGTCCAATATGGAAACTCAAATCATAATCTCAAGTTGCTTTTGACCCTATAATCAAGATTAAAAAGCCCCTGGCGGTGAATATCAGGTTTAGACGGGAGTGGAATTCTCTCTATGAGACATGGGTAGAACAGCAAGTCACTTTTATCTTCTGTAATGACAAAAAGGACTTTTTTGTTTGATTTTCCATATTGATCATAAAGTTGGCAACTTTTCGATTCTTGAACTTCAAAAGAATGTTAACGCATGGGCCACAATTCACTTAAGGAACTTAATATTTTTTCTGGCCTTTTTCCTCAGGTGACTGACAGGTGCACATGAGTTTCCCTTTGCTTTGCCATGCTTAGGAAAGGGTGACAGTCTTCAAGGACACCCTTCTTTGTGCTAATGGGGCATTGGGAGCATAGGATGGCAGACTACTCCCTAAACCTCTCCCTCTTGCTATTCCATGCAGACATCCCCATCTCTATTGACATATTCTTCTTCACATATGCTAATACCATTGATTAGGCTACAGCTTCCTTTGTAGTCAAACACTGATTAGATTTTTCCAGTTCTTTTCTTTTTGCCTTTGGTCTGAGAAATATTCTTCAAGGAGAATCAGTTTCTGGAACTGTCTAAAATCAACCATTAGCATTTTATTGGGGAAAGTTCTTAAGAGAGTGCCAGATATTTCACATTTTCCCGTATATCTTCAAAATATTTCTCTGTGGATATTCTTTCTCCACCCCTTAGCTCTGCCTTGCTCAAAAAAAAAAAAAAAAAAAAAAAAGAGGATTTTATCTACTCAGTGTTTCCCTAGGCTTCCAAATAAACTGCCAACCCCTGAGCAAGAATAATGTGATCAGCTCCAGTGGGAAGCTTAGAGGAAAAAATCATCCCTGTCCCCAAGGAAGCTGACCTTCAGGAACTCTCATATGTGTAGTTCATTTCCAAACAAAGGATAGAAACAATTGAAAGTGTTTAGCAGATAAGAGGGAGGGGAGTGTGTGTGTGCTATGGTTTGCATGTGAGGTGTCCCGTCCCCCTACCCCAAGTTCACGTGTGAGACAATGCAAGAAGGTTCAGAGGAGAAATGATTGGGTTCTAGGAGTCTTAACCCAATCAGTGATTTAATCCCCTGGTAAGGATTAGTAACTGAAGTGGGCAGATGTGGCTGGGGGAGGTGGGAACTGGGGTGTGGCTTTGGGGTATGCATTTGTATCCGACCTGTGCACTCTGTTTGCTGATCATGACCCAAGTCGCTTCCCTCCACCATGATGTTCTGCTTCACCTTAAGCCCCAAGGAATGCAGACTGCTGTGTATGGATTGAAACCTCATGGTTCATAATCATTTGAAGCTTTTTGGAGTTGGTGGGAGGAATTTTGAGATGTGTAGCAGTGCAAGCTGGAGATGCTTTAGATTGTTGTAAGTGGAGATGAATGACTGATTCTAGTGGGAGCTCAGAAGACCAGAAGAGCAAGAAGAGCAAGAGGCTGTGGTAAGTGAAGACAGGGCTCAGGAAGGCTCAGAAAGGAGGACTCTAATGGAATTTGAGTAGAGGCATTCATGTTCTGTTCTGACTGAGAAGTTGTCTGCATTTTGCCCATGTCCTGAGACTTTCTATGAGGCTGATTTTAAAAGCGATGGACTTTTTAATCTGGTGGAAGAAATTTCTAGGTAGCACAGCATTCAGGAAGTGGCATGGGTATTGCTGGTGGCTTTTAAACAAATGTATTGTGACAATGAGAAGCAGAAAGCAGAGCAGAAAGATTCAGAAAACTTGGGCTTTAAAGGCCTCAGTAAAACTAGGGTTAAGGAAGTTGTTGGTATTAGACATTACTGCCACTAAAGAAAAGCTAAAGACTTGGTCCAGAGTCAATAAGAAAGGTGACTTGAGGGCATCTCAGGAGCTGGCAAGACCACACCCATCTCTAGCTCAAGGGAGTAAAGGTGAGGATTCTCTTGAGAAGAGACCAGCAGGGCACCCTTCTTGCACAAGGGGGCTTGCAAGTTTTTTCAACGTGCTCAGCCACCTAGTCACTCAGAGGCCACTGCAGCAAGGGCCCCTGGAGGTTTGGCTACTGCTCAAGATGGCGGCAGCCCTTGGCATCAGCCACGTGGTGCTGGTTCTGCAGGAATGCAGGTTGCTGGAGATAAGGGTTCATTGAGGCTTCCACCAAGATTTCGAAGACAGGCCTGGAGGTCAGGCAAAATACAACAGGGTCAGAGTCCCTGCGGGCAGCCCCTGAGAAGGGAAGGTGTGGAAATGTGAGGAGAAAGCTGAAGCTGCAGTGGAGACTTCCGAGATTCAGAAATGCCAGTAACTAATTCTAGGAAAGCCGCAGGAATGGAACAGAGACAAGCCAACAGAGAGGCTGCGTGGGCTGCAACCAACAAGGCCACAGGGGCAGAGCTACACAAGCCCTTTGGAGAGGACTTCCCACTGCCATGTGCCCCACGTGCTACAGGACTTGTTTGCCCAGTTGGACATGGAACATTAAGACTTGTTTGCCAAATGGGACTTTGGTCTTGCTTTGGTCCTATCCCTTTTTTCTATGCCCCTAGTTTTGTGAATGGAAATGTTTACTCTGTACCATTATATACTGGATACTTGTAAATTATTTTTAATTTTATAGAAGCTTGAAATGGGAGATTTTTCCTGAATCTCAGAGGAGACTTTGGACTTGAACTTTTGGGTACTCTTGGAACTGTTGAGACCATGGGGAGTCTTGGAAATGGACAAAATGTACTTTGCATTGTGAGATTGTGAGATTTGGGGGCCAGGGACGGAATGTTATGGTGGATGTGAGGTGTCCCCCAAGAGGTCATGTGTAAGACAATGCAAGAAGGTTCAGAGGAGAAATGATTGGGTTGTGAGAGTCTCAGCCCAATCAGTGAATTAATCCCCTGATAGGAATTAACTGGGTGGTAAATGAACTGGTAGGGTGTGACTGGAGGAGGTGGGAATTGGAGCATGACTTTGGGGGGTACATATTTGAATCCTGCAAGTGGAGTCTCTTTCTGCTTTCTGATCACCATGTGAGCTGCTTCCCTCCACCATGCTCTTCTGCCATGATGTTCGGCCTCACCTCCAGCCCCAAGGAATGGAGCTGGCCTTCTATGGACTGAGACCTCTGAAACTACGAGCCCTCAAATAAACCTTTCTCCTCTACAGTTGTTTGATAGGATCATTTAGTCACAGCAGGGTAAACCACTGACTAAAACAGTGAGTGTGTGTGTGTGTGTGTGTGTGTGTGTGTGTGTGTAATCCAGGAAAAACTTAACAGAGGAAAGAACTTGTTCTCGGTTTTGAGAACTAGGGAGCATGGAGCTCAGAATAGAAACTGTTGTTCCCTTGCCATGAGTAATGAGAAAGTCTGTTGCTGTTTTCTTTTGCAAGTGTGTTCTATATACTACTTGGGGCATTATATCAAGTCTGCTGACCCATTAAGAGAGGCTTTTAGAATGTGCTCAAACAGGCACAATCCAGAGCTGCATGGGTGGGTGAAAGTTAGTGAACTGGGGTGCAAGCTGTGCTTCTCCATTCCTATCTTAGTTCCTGAGGGCCCCCTGTGTCTGGCCTGGCCACTATGTTGTCCACACATCAGCCTCTTGTAGGGAGGGGATCCTATGTAATGAGCCATGTATGGGGACAGTAGCAGGGGACTGGGAACAGGAAAAAGGCCGTCACAATGCAGCATACCTGATTAGACTGCAGATTCTGCACAATATACCCACTCAGGCACAGACACAGCCTTACTGCTGCATAAAATGATAAATCATGAAGAATAATGTGCTAAATTTTTCCAAATTAAGTTCTCATCGATGCCTGCAGCTTCTGAAGAAAAAGGTACAGCTAAGACAGACATTTATTTTGTGAAGGCTTAAAATAAAATTTCAGCTAAGCAAAAAATAAAAAATAAATAAAATAAATGGAAGTTTAATGTCTAACAAGACATACAGTATGTAATTAAACTCAACTTTATCAGCTCCAACATTCATTAATGGATTCTAAGCCTGAGGAGCTCTGAAGTTCTTTAAGAGGCAATCAATAACCCATTACAATCCTGACACAAACTCTGAACCTAATTACCAGCAACAGAATACTTGTGGCCCATTTAATAAGATAGTGGTATTATTAGACACCTCACAAAAGTGTATGAGGGTTGATCGACATTGGCTTGTATTTCTCCCAAACCTGCACCTTCATTTTTCCTTTAAAATACGATCTAGGAAAAATGCTAATTAGAGCTGTTCAGTAGACCTTCCTGTTCTTTCTAAACTTGAACTCGAGGCTTGTTCTTTCTGAAAACTTTGCTTTTCAAGTGTTTTGAAGAGTGGATCATTTAATTTTATGGTATTTTACAAGATTTCCACTGAACGTTTCTCGTTTTCAACAGCCGTGCGAATTGCCTTTACCATTCTTTCTTTTAATGTCCTTTAATTTACTTTGATGGAACCCCGCTCCCCACAGGCATTGTCACTTGGATCTTTGGAGTGTCACTGAACACTCTATTGAATCTCCTCTGTGTCTGCTCTGCTAGAGAAGATCTGAGGGAACCAGGTTTTATACATGCCGTCACCCATGTCGCTGATCTTACCTACTAGCTTTGGGTTCCTCAGAAGCAAAACCTGAGACAGGTGGCTTATTTGAAAGGTAAAGGGAACACCAGTGGGGACTGGGGAAGTGGAGCAGTAAAGAGAAGTGTGGGGTAATATGTTTGGTCTTTGTCCCAGGTTCCTGGCACCGGGCTTCTGAAGGTGTTGGAATTTCCTGAGTGTCTGAGTCCATTCTCTGCGGCTATAATTGGATACCAGAGACTGGATAAATGATAAGAAGTAGAAGTTGATTTGGGTCCTGTTTTGGAGGCTGGCAAGTTGAAGATTGTGGTATCCATCTAGTGAAGGCCTTCCTACTGAATTCCAACATGGCGGAAAGCGTCACGTGGCAAGAGCGAGAGAGAAAGAGAGAGAGAGAGGGAGAGAGAGAGATGGCGCCAAATGACTCCCTCCTTTTGTCCACTCCTGCAGTAATGGCCTAATGCATTCCTGAGAGTGGTACCCTCATGACCTAAGCTACCTTTTGAAGCTTCTACCTCTTAGGGCTGTTACAATGGCAATTAAATTTCCCCCTGAGTTTTGGAAGGGACAAACATTCAGACCCTAGTACTGAGTGGTAGGAGTGTCTTTGTTATTCATTCAGAGTCCCTTTCATCACACCAGAGCACATGCTAATGAGATGATTTTAGGTTGGGGCTCCTAGATAGCCTCAGGATGGGTTTCATCTCCAGGGTCCAAGGGATTAGAGGGTTAGGGCTTTTGACCCCACCCACTGACCTCTGGGGCCAAAGTAGGGGAGATGGGTGGTGGGGCTGGAGGATACATTCTGTAAAATTCCATAACAGGGCTGGAGATGTGGCTCAGTAGTGGAGTGCTTGGGTAGCATGCATAAGGTCCTGCACTGGATTCCCAGCTCATGCATGCATGCAAGAGCACACACACACACACACACACACACACACACACACCACACCACACCAAACAAAAACACTCCAGCACAATGAGATCTGATAAGCTTCAGAGTTGGTGAACACATTGAGGTGCTGAGGGGTGATATGCTTCCTCCTCCTCCTGTCCTCTCCACCTCTTAGGTCTGCCATATACATCTCTTAATCTGCCTTACATCCTTTATTATAAACAACAAATATAAACCTAAGTCAAGTGTTTCTCCTAGGAGCTATTCTAGCAAATTATCAAACCTAAGGAAGGTGTCATGGAAACCTCAGGGTCAGAGCCAACCAGAGAGAGATGTGGGTGACTTAGAGACCCAGTACCTATGATTGGAATCTCAAGTGGGAGAGTACTGGTATTCCTGGCCCTGAGTCCTTAACCTGTGGGCTGTGCACTAACTCAGAGTAGTTAGCGTCAGAACTGAGTTAGATGTAATGACTCCTAGCTAATGTCCAGAGAGTTGGAGACTTGGTTGGTATTGGAAAAGAGTCCAGAGGAAAACAGCCAGTAAAGAAATGGACTCATCAAAGGCAGACTGACTACGGGCCCTTGAAGCTTAATCCTGCTGAGAAAACTGGCAACCAGGGGAAAATATATACCCAGAATTCTGCTGCCTAGTGGGATGCCAGTTTCTGTCAGTCATTGGTTGAAGACTGCTGCAAGAGGCCATCCATTCCCTGGTACTTCTTGTCTGCCACTCGAGTGACAAGGAGCACTCAGAACTCATAGCGTCCCTTCCGTCTGGGAAACTGGCATCAGGCCAGCATGTATGGGTGTGACAGGACACCCGCAGCCCAGCTCTATCTTCTGTTGGTGGCGTTTCCACCCACACCTCCCTTGGTACATTTAGGCTGTGGTCCTTGATTAACTCTGTGGTTCTTTGCAATGGTTATTGCCCTGGGAGACATTTTAGATTTACCCTGAATAGTCGTGACTGGATCAGTGGGCTTGGGATAGCTGTTGAAGAACAACAGGAAAGATCTTGGCAGGAGAGGAAGCTAAATGTGTGAATGGGGCACAGGCAGGAAGAAGATGCTGAACAGCTGTCCCTGTTCCAGAGTGCTACCACCTAGGACAGGAAGAAATCACATGAGCGAGTCATTTGTCAACAGGGGTTGGAATCAGGTGATAGCCGAGGATTGGACTGGGGGCGAGGTTGTGTGTTTGTGTGTAGGTATGTGGGCGTGTGTTTGCATACGTCATGCCAAAGCATGTGTGATATGTGAACATACCCTGGGAGGAGGATCCAGAGAAGAGAATTTATTTTATTTACGCTTTGCATTAAGCTCAATACCTGGATGCAACCTGTGGTTCCTCCTTCCCCCTTGTTATAAGACGCTATGCTTTAAGTTCATTTTGGAACCACAAACTGTCTCTGAAAGACAAGAGATTCCAAGTATAAAGGCTCCAAGAGGATTATTTTAATGAAGAAACACAAGGACTCCTTAAAGAATTCTGCTGATCATCTTGAACATAACCCACGAGGCTTTTCTGTGATCTCGGTTTTCTCTGTAGCAGGGTTTATTTTGGGGACTGAAATCAGCATGTGTGAGGTTAGATTTCCAGATTGAGTTAAGAGTGAGAAAAATCTGATTTAGCGCCTCAGTGTAGATTTTTCGGTAGTCTTTCCTTGGGACTATCAGTGCTTATAGTCATCCCTGCAGTTATGAGTTCTTTGTGTCATCTAAATGGGGACATGCGTACTGTATGTATCCATGTATCCACGTGCAATCCTATGGAACATTTTAGAATCTGTGAGTTTCTTTTGTTTTGATTGACTCATCATCCAAAACCTTTTCTCCTATTCATTTTCTGCTTGTTGAAGACCCTTATTATATCTTAAATTTATTTTATATGCAATAGTCCTATGGATGCTAATTAGAAAATCATCAGCCTTTCTAGTCTTAAAATCTCTTAGAAAATTAATATCATTGTCTAAGTCTTGCATTCTGAAATTTTCCACACTTGATAGAGGACACATTCATCTTGTGTTGGTCTTTCTTCATTTCCACTTCGACCTGTTCTTTCTAATGGGCATTCAATGAATCCTGGCTGGAATAAACATGTCATCTAAATCTTGCCATTCAGTCCCTCAGTCTTTTGCCCCATTAAGACTCTGGAATGTTTCAAAAGAGTCAAGCTGTTTTTTACCTGTGCCTTTCAACTGCGACCATCTGTGAAGCCTGCTGCAGACTCGGTTTACCCACTTGGTGATCAATCCCTATTCAAGCAGGTGATGTACCAGCCAATCCAGTGAAGTGGGCTTTGGGGTCAGACTTGTTGCTTTGGTTTTGGAGTCTCTTTCCCCTGGGGGTGCATGTCCACTTAGCCTGGCATGGCTCTCTGTACCTAGGATGTGTGATTGTGAGCTTGCCCTGATTTCCTTCTCTGATTAGTACTTATGTCCTTCCTGGAACTACAGCCTACTGAGAATGCAATTTATGAGATGGGAACCTTGGTTTCTTACTTAAATCCTGCTACTTTCTTCTCCCAGGAACTGAATTATAAATGCATAACTCAAGACCAATGTCCTATGAATACATTTATCCCTGCAAACTATTCTTCTGCCACCCACTTGACCTGAGGAACTGTCTGTGACATTGTCACTAGGGTATGTGACATTGCACCATGCTGATTAAATTTGATCACCTCAGCTCTCCATGTTCCATGGCCTTGCCTCCATCTGCTCATTCAGTTGTTTACCAGTTTCTTCCCTTACCTTCCTGTGAGAGCTCTCCTGCCCCAGGCACGAGCCACAGTAGAGTCTACCTTTCGGACCTGCACGTTTGACTGTATACTATGCACCAAGAGTCAGTTTTATACCTGGTTGAGTTCTTCATCCCTTGATTTTTCACCCCAACTCAGCTCTTCTTCATCATCAATTCCATTACAGAAATTCCTTTTTGTCTCATACCCAAGTCAACCTATTTCAGCAAGAGCTCATCTCAATTTGGTCTTTATAGACTCCATCTATTCTTGGTGGGTATATCTTGGTTGTTCCTTTATAGCTTAGATGGAAGTTAGGGTTAAGAACTGAGTTTTGCATCCCTACAGAAAGAATAAAATCACCTATATTTAATGACTGGGAAAGTACTTATTGTACACCTACATATGCCAGGCATGGTGGGGGCACAGTGACCAAAGCAGACCAAACTCCTATTCTCATGAAGCTGACACTCCAATAAGAGAAACATTCACTAAACATAGACACATGGTCCCTCTTTATTTATGAACCTGTCTTTGAAAATTCACCTGCTCACTAAAATTTAGTTGTGACCCTAAGATTCAATACTCATCCTACTTTTACGCTCCTTCTCGGGCATGCACAGAGTGGTGAAGAATTCCAGTTGCCCAGCCGGCCTGTCTGCAGCTGAGGTGGAACCTGGCTCTGTCTCCTTGTTTCAGCTCTCAGGCTGCAAGTAAGAACCCTTTGGGGGGTTAAATGAGTGCTGTGGTTTTTGCATTTCTTTGATTTTATTGGCAATTTTGCTCTTTAAAATGACCCCCAAGCGTAACACTGACATGTTACTTAGCTTTATTAAGTGCAAGAAAGCGGTGACAACCATTAGATGAAGCATGAATGTATGTTAGATAAGTTTCATTGCATTTTTCATTGCATGAGTTATAGAGCTGCTGACCATTCAATGCGAATCGATCAATAATAAGTGTTAACTGAGGGATCTTCAGAGAGCCACACACGCTAAACAAGGTGATGGATCAAGTGGTTGATGACGACATTGTGACCAGAGGCACGCTTCTCCTAGGAATGTATAATGGAGTGTATGGGACAGGGACTTACCCTCACCTGAGGGGTGAGGAGAGGCGTCCCTTGGGAAGTGACACGATTGTGAACTGAAAGAGATGGGGAGATTAGCTGAGCTGAGAGTAGCAGGAAGGGCCCTGGAGGTGGCGGGAAGAAGTGGACAGGATGGCCCTGGTTCATCTGAGACACAGAAGAAGACCAGGGTCAGTGTTTGAGTGTGTGTTGTGGTCAGGGTGGTAGGAAGTTAGGCTGTGGATGTGGACAGGGAACAGTTCATGTAGAACATTAGGGGTCAGGTTATGGATTTGAATGTTACTGTAATCATAATGAGAAAGTACTGGTGGTTTTTAAAATTTTTTAATTTGTTCTTTTTAGTTATTTATGACAGTAGAATGCATTGTGACATGTCAGACATACATGGAGTATAACTTCCCAGTCTCGTGGTTGTGCATGATGCGGAGTTTCACGGGTCGGGTATTCACAGATGAACAGAGGGAAGTGACGTCCAGCTCATTCCACCGTCTTTTCCGTTCCCACCCCTCCCTTCCCTCCAACCCCTTTGTCTAATCAAGTGAACGTCTCTTCTCCTCCCCACCGACTGATGGGTTTTAGCTGGAGAACTGAGTCTTTTGCTCTACGTGGATTAAAGAGTGGATTAAAGTCATGCAAAGTGGATCTGGGGAGATCATTAAGAGTCTATTTCAGGAGTCACACAGGGGATGACAATGGCTTGAACCAGATTGTGACAGTGGATACGGAAAGAGCAGACAGACTCATGAGTAATACATGGAGTAAAAATGGCAACATTCAGAGATTGGGGAGACATGGGAGATGAGGGTGAAGATGAGTCAAGTGTAATTACGGCAGGAGCATCTGGGCCGAGGATGATGTCATTTTTGAGAAGGAGGACTCTGGAGGAGGCACACAGTTAGGGGTAACAAAAAATTTGTTTCCAAACATGGTTGCAAAAATATCTCCCACCTTTCCTGCTGTTTTTTTCCTCCTCAGGATGACCCTACCAATCTCCTATCAAGAGAAAAGACGTATTCCCCTTCCCCTTGAGTCTTCTGGTGACCTCCTTTGTCCAGTAGAATTCAGTGAAAGTGATTGTCATGGTTGTGATATTAGGTGTCTCCCAAAAACTCACATGTAAGACAATGCAAGAAATTTTAGGGGTGACATGATTGAGTTATGATTCTTAATCCACTGATAGGGATCAACGGGGCAGTAACTGTAGGCAGGTAGGGTGTGACTGGAGGAGGTGGGTCACTGGGGGCCTACTTTGGGGGTTTATATTTGTCCCTGGTGAGCTGAGCTCTATTTACTTCCCAGTTGCCATATCCTGAGCTGCTTTTCTCTGTCACTCCCTTCTGCCATGATGTTCTGCTTCACCTTGAGCCCAGAGCTATGGAGTTGGCCATCTCTGGTCTGAGATCTCTGAAACTGTGAGCCAAATTAATGTTTCCTCCTCCGGTTCTCTTCAGGTCTTTTGGTCACAGTGGAAAAACACAACTGACTAAAACTGTAATTCTCTGTTGACCCAGAGACTGGCCTTTGAAAGCTTTGCTACTTCTGCCTCTCTCTCTCTCAGAATGTTCTTTCTTAGAATCCACCTGTCACCTGTAAAGAATCCCAAGCATCATACGTGGGAGTAGCTCACAGAGGAGAACCAGGACCCTTGGTGGATAGCCCCAGCTGACCTCCAACTGGTGGCCAACCTCAACCACCAGCCATGTGAAGGTTGGACCTTTCATTCAGCCTTCTTAGCACCCTGCCTACCCCCATGGAGCAGAAGAACCATTCAGACAACCTACAGAATCATGAGAACAACAACTCACTGTTTTAAACCATTACGTTTTGAGGAAGTTTAATTGCAGAGTAATAGATATCTGAAACAGAGGTAAATAGGATTCTACTTTCAGATGTGTACATGCGATGCTGTGGGACATTCAGAAGGAGATGACCCCTGGGAGTTGGCTTTAAAAATCCAGAATCAAAAAGTGATATCGGGGCTGGAGTTGTGAATGTGCAAGTTGCTAGCAATTAAATCATATTGGACTTTGAAAAATTATGGTTGTTAATGGTCTGAGAAGGTGCTCCAATGAAAATTAGGGAGGAGCCAGTGGGGAAACTGTCTTGAAATCATGGAAGGCAAAAGAAGAGATTCCCCCCAGGATGTGTGTCCAGTGGTAGTGTCAAAGAATAATGAGAAGTCGCATGAGTTCAAAAAGTATCCCTTCCGGATTTAGAAGTAGGGTGGAACTTGATGATTCACTGAAGTGATTGTCCAGAGAACTACCATTTATCTCATTTACCTCCAATAGGACTGACAGGGTTTGGTTTAATCATTTTAGTTATAATAACTGACATTGCACACTTAGCGTATGCAAGGTCCTGAATTGTGTTCTTTATGTAAATCATCTCTGATTTAACTATTATAACAACCATAGTTAACTTTAAGCTAACTGAAACTTAAGGAAATTAAATGAGTTCTTAAAATTATTCAGTGAGTAGGTAAATGCATATCTTCCCTCTCCAACCCATCTAATTTACTGGTCCGAGTCTGTTGAAGTAAAGAAAGCCACATTATTGTTAATTATTTTAGGGACGAGAGAGGTCATTTTTTCAGACTTCATGTCCTTTAAGAGCTACAAACTGCAATGTCGACAGATGAATTTGATATCTTGTATATGCTTCAAAATAATCAGAATAAGAGGGAAAATAGATCAGGGTGTAGATAAAATTAGATAGTTTACGATGATGGGCAGAGAGTCATTACAGCACACTCTGTGCTTTTCTATAGTATGAAATGAAAAACAAAGTATTTTGGTGAGGTTCTGAGGTCATCTGCGTGAATTACAATGTCATGGACTTTGTATTAACTATTTTGGAAACTCAGCTGTCCTTCTGGTAGCTTTTCTCAGATGTTGTAGATAGCTAGGAGAGCTAAATAATGGTCAAAGGACATTGGAGGAACAATTTAATGAGGTGCTCTATAAAACCTGAAAAAAATAGAAAAAGGATCTTCGAATTTTGATTTACTGAATAATCACTAATTATGACACCCATCAACATCCTATCGGCTTAGCAGCATTTGTGCAATGACAATTAATTAGCCGGATGGCTTTATAAAAATGCATGTTGCTTTTAATTGCTATCGCCCATTTTCCTTGTTTAATGTACATTGGAAGCTCTTAAATGCATCCGAAATCTTTCTGGATTTGCTGCTGCATGGTTCCACAGACACTTTCCCCTAGAGACATGGTAATTTTGCAACTTTTAAATATTCAACACAGTCCTAATTATAAATAGTTCTCTTTCAAAAGCAATAGCCAGACTCTTGGCGCAAACCACCCCTTGTTATATTGGTAAGGATGACAGAATAATGACTGATGATATGTGTTAGATTCCTTCATTTCTTTTAATTAGAATTTTCTCTGCATTATCATGCTTTGTAACTAACCGGCTCATTCTTGACAGTGGTTAATGTGATTAGGAATGGTTTTAACTCTGCATTTCATCCGCAGAAACAGCCTGGCCAACCTGTGGGGTAGCCTGCATGGGAAGAAGAAGCCATTTCCCCGTTTCCTTCCAATTTTTTTGTTCTATTTGGGTTGGGCTGCTTAGGGTCTGAGGAGAGACAAAGAAAATAGCAGACAATCTACAAAATGGAAGAATAGAAGCAGAAAGAAGGCGGCTGAGGTCTTGGCACAGAGGGCAAAGAGAAGGTGAGAGAGGGCCCCATATGGAGCCATAAATCAGTAGCCACCCAGGCAACAAAGCTGACTCTGTACATCTGGTTTGTGACTCACCAGTTATTTATTGAGCACCTGCTGTGAGCACAACCCTGCCATTGCCACTGTGAGAAAATACAAAAGACGCCAGAGACCTTCCCCCTGCCCTCCACTCCAGTGGGAGGCGGACTTCTACAATTTATCGCCCTCCTTGAAGACAAGGACTCATCTCTTTGGTTCAACCTCATATCCCATTGTCTGGTTCCAGGGTTAGTTCACAGTAGTGACTGTCACTGAACAGTCTGCTAAGGAATGGATGGATGAATGGATACAATATTGTGACAGAATAGTTAAGGGCTCACTTGTAAAACATCCCGACAAACCCACTTCCCACTCCTTGGATCGATGCCGGTGAGACGGTCACATAATACAGGAGTGATCAGAGTCTGGTGAAGGTTTGCAGGAAGTCAGGCTTCTGAGAAGCCTATCACCCCGGCATTCCAATTGTGGATACCTTAGATGGAGACTGGGAGGGCAGAGCTGCCCAGGCCCCACTTGTGGGACATTCCAGCCAGCCAGACTGGAAACCATTCCTTTAGAGAGATGAGAGAATGGTGGTTAAGGAAAATGAAAGAGATTCAACTCTATAGGTCACACTGAAACTCAATAATTTGGCCTTAAAAATTCCCAGGAAAGGAGACCATGTAACTTTTCCAGGGTCCCAGGTGGGCTGGATACAGGGTGCAGTTGGATTTAGCGGTACCATTTTGATGGTGTTGTGTCTAGCCCTGAGCTTTTAGAAAAATGAGGAGATGTGGTGTCCCAGAGGTCAGTCTTTATGATGATCTGGAAGAAGGGATTTGTGTGTCTTCTATACATAATTTGAGAGAACAATCCATGGCATCTTCCTATGTATTACTCTGGAAGACTCCAGAAAGATACTATCGTTTGTCTTTAGTCTGTACATACTTCATCATAACAAAGTGAAGAGGTTGGGTATATAATTTTTGTTCTGGGATCTTGCTCTGAATTCAGCAGAATGCCTGACTTGAAACAAATATTTGGATCATTCCGTGGTGTTCCTTCATTTAGAAATGCACATTATTTTTGTGTTTCAAAGTAGTGATGCATAGGAAGGATAGTAGTTCAGTTAGAGAATTTATGAGAATTTATCCTCCTACTCCCTCCACCCCATGCCCCACACATAGGTATTCACCAACTTCTCTTCCTCCTTCTCTGCCTCCTCCTCTTCCTCCTCTTCTGCCTCCTCCTTCTCTTTCATATGCAAAGCTTTTGCTCAATAGAAAATATAGATTAATTTCCATCACATGGATAGGTATCTGCTTAGAAGAGAATATCATTATTTCAGACTGAATTGTGTCCCCACAAAATTCATAAATGGGAGCCCTAATCTCCAATGTGACTGTGTTTGGAGATAGAGCCTCTAAGAAGAATGATTAAAGTTAAGTGAGATCATAAGAGATGACCTCCCAAGAAGGAGAGGCACCAGGATGCACAGAAGAGGTCCCAGCTGAAAAGTGACTTTCTCCAAGGCAGAGAGAGAGGCATGCCAGTAACCAACCCTATTGACACCTGGATCTTGGATTTCCAGCTCTCACACCTGTGAGAAGATCCATTGCTTTTGTTCAAGCCACCCTGTCTGTGGTGTTCTGCTACAGAAGCCCCAGCAGATGAAGGAACTTATCTCAAAGTAAATAAGCAAAACATGTCTTCAGCTGGCAGTGAGCTTACCACAGTCAAGAGAAAAGACTAATATGTATTCAAAGTAGAGAAAATACATAGTTTTGTTGAATCCTGCTGGCAGTAATGTAATAAAAACAATAGCTTGTTTCAGTGGTCAACTTACTGCGTGTTAGTCTCTCATCATGGCTTGAATTGTGCCCAGTAAAGATATGAGGACGTGTTAACCCCAGAACCTCAGAAGGTGATTTTATTTGGAAATGGAATCTGTAAAGGTTAATTTGAATTGTCAACTTGACTGCATTAAGAGAGGCCCATGATTCAGAGGCCTCTGGGTGTGGCCATGAGGGTGTGCCTAGGAATGATTGGCATGTGGGATAGCCAACTGGAGTGAAGCCCCTCCTTCAGCATGGGCAACACCGCCCAATAGGATGGAATAAAAGCTGGAAGAACAAGGAAGCAGAGGCAGATGCAGCTCGGCTCTTCTTGAACCGGTTCTTGATCGCTGCTTCAATCGTCTGAGGATTCCTGAGTCTCGCTTCTTCACTCTCCCAAAGTGGACTCTGCCAGGGATTCTCCAGGGAGTTTCCAGAAGCCTTGGTCTTGGACTAGGTAGCACTGCTGATCCCTCTTGTTCTGGGGCTTCCTCCTCTTGGGCTGCGCAGCTGCTGCTTCTTCTAGCTCTCCAGCTGCAGAGGCCACTGTGGACCATCCAGCTTCTGGTCATGGAAGCCAATCAAATAAATCCCCTTTTTAAAATCATACTTCCTGTGGATTCTGTTCTTCTAGAGAACCCTGACTAATACAGTATCTTAAAGAATTTGGCAAGTTCAAATGAAATTATTAGAATGGGCCCTAATCCCTTATGGCCGGTGATGTCATAAACAGGGGAAATTTGGACACAGACTGACACCCACAGAGCAAAGATGATGTGCAAGCAGGTGGGGAGAAGACAGCCATGAAAATGGAATGGGACATATATAAGCCAAGTGTCCTACTCTGTTTTCTACTGCTATAACAGAGCACCTGAGTCTGGGTCATTGATACTGAGCAGAAATTTATGTGGCTCACAGCTCTGGAGACTGGGAGTCCATGTGCACTGCACCAGCATATGGCCAGGGCCTCTGTGTGTCCTCATTCCATGACAGAAGGCAGAATGACAAGAGAGGACAAGGACGAAAGAGCGAGAGATCAAACTCACAGCCTGAAGTCTTTTCTAATTGACAGAGCCCTCATACGGAGTCACCTCCTGAGGATTCCACCTCTTTACATTGGAAATTAAATTTCCAACACTTGAACTTTGGGGACACATTTACACCAGTGCACCAAGGCAGCCAGAGATGGCAGGCAAACACCAGAAGGTAGACGATGCAAGGAAGGATCCTCCCCTAGACTCATCGGAGAGAATGTGGCTTTGCTGCCACCTTGATTTCAGACTTCTAGCCTGAGGAACCATGAGTTAATAAATCTCTATAGGTTTAGCCACCCCGTTTTCATTGCTGTGTAACAACAGCCCTGAAAAAAATAAATACGGTCTTGTGCTCAGGATGAGATAAAGGGCAGTTCAACGGGGCAGTTTCCTTAGTCACCAATCCACAGGAGATTTTAAAATATCACCGGAATGATTTAGAAATTATAGTGCCAGTTAACTCGGGTTTCCTTACATGGAGGGAAAGGTCCCCGCTGAAGTACTGAAGTATCTCGAGTGGAAAGGAAAAAATAATAATAACTTAAAGCATCACTGTTATTGCCCAGTGAATGCCGCTATTTCTTTGATACGCACACAAATTGTGCAGTGACTTCCTATAAAGCAGATACTGTTATTCTCTCACTTTAAAGCTCAGGAAATGAGACTCAGGAAATTAAATGATTTGCCTGACTTGCCCTTGGTCACACAGCTAACAAATCTTAGAAATGGCATTGGCACCAAAGTTTCCTTAGGATCATCCCTGGAAGGTAAAAAGATTTGAGTAAAATAGAGTAGGAAGTACTTCTGAGTTGAGAGTAAACATGATTATTTCCACTAGAGATAGAAAAAGAGAACTGAGAATGTCATTGGGGAATGAAGGCCCCAAATAATAGGGTCGGCACAGACGAGGGTTGCAGGTGGTTCCGTAGAAGCTCAACTTTCCTCCAATCTTAGGATTTCCTGCTTCTAAGAACAGATGAGTGCTAAACAGACGACACACTTGAACCAAATCCATTTAACGTGGCCTACTCAACGTAGAATTCTGTCACTTCTTGCTTCTCTGTCCTCCTTTTCCCTTGAGATTCTGTATGGTGTGAGGCACTCCAAGGGTCATGGCCAGTACCAACCATATTGAAATTCACACGTCCCTTTTGAGACTTACATAGGAGAATCTAAGCAAATAATGAGAATTTTCTCCAGAGCTATCCAATATTGCAAACAAGTAATAATAAGATCCATTATCTTTAAAATCTCAATTCATTAAGCATTGGGATGTAGCAAAACAAAACACTCTCCCCCTCCCCAATATAACATGGTAAAATGAAACAACAGCAACCATTTAATGTAAATACCCTACCTGCATTATGGAAATTCTGCATTAGGGAGTGTTTTTTTTTGTTTATGGTTTTTTTTTTTTTGGTGTACTGGGGATCGAACCCAGGGCCTTGTGCTTGCAAGGCAAGCACTCTACCAACTGAGCTATCTCCCCAGCTCCATTATGTAGTATTTAGTAGGAAGAGTAGCTTTAGAGAATAAGTCTATAAGTAAATAGGGGCCAATATAGTGGGCCAAATACAAACCTGAAGATTTACTTAATAGGTGAGAATAATTTGTCATTGGCAAAGCAAGAGTTAGGGTGTACCATTGTGTAGAAAGAGTTTTTACTTGGGATGGGATGGTGTGGTTTTGGTTCTGCCACTGTGTAGCCTTGGGGCATCTCTTCACCTTTTGGGATCTCAATATTCTCATCTATAAAATCAGGGGATTTCAGTAAAATCACAAATTTAACTCAAGATTCAAGTCCTCCCTTATTAAGAATGAAACTCAGTGCTTCTCAGGGACCTAAAGTTCTTCAAAGCAGGTTCTTCACTATTCGAACTCATAAGATGGGGGAGAACTTTCTATGGGCATTACCTGTGGTTTGGGAAACCCTACCTTGGTCCAATGGTAGTTAGGACGAATGCAAATTGGTGGTGTATAAATTGGCCAGGTCTTACGGTAGTTGAGCATATCTGCATGTTAGTGGTTATACCAACATGATGTGGCTTTAGTCAGGACCTTGTGTTATACTGACATTTATTCCTTGATGGATGAGTAGAGTGTGACCTCCTTTATAGTTGTATCAATATGTGAGCACTGGTCAACTGCTTATATCATCTCCTGTGTTAGATTTTCATCTCTGTGACGTGACCAAAAGACCTGACAAGAACAATTTAGAGGAGGAAAAGTGTAGTTTGGCTCATGCTTTCAAAGGTTCAGTCCATAGTTGGCCAACTCCATAGCTCTGGGCCTTAGGTGAGGCAGGACATCATGGAGGAAGGGCGTGGCAGAGAAAGCTGCTCAGGTCATGACAGCCAGGAAACAGAGAGCTTAAAGATAAAGACAGGGGGATAATATCCCTAAGGGCACACACCCAGGGACCTGCCTCCTCTAGCTATGCCCTACCTGCCTTTAATTAACACTCATAATCCATTCAAATGATTAATCCATCAAATGGATTAATCCACTGATTAGGTTTCAGCTCTCTTAATCTAATCCTTTCACCTCTGCACATCTTACACATGAACTTGCTGGGAACACCTCATATTTGAACCATAACACACCCCAAATAGAGAGTACCTCTTGAGGCTAGTACTTTCTCCTGGATTTCATATATTATCTACATGAGTTCTTAAATATGTTATTTATACATATATATACATATATATATGTATATGTATATATATATGTATATGTATAAAACAGCTAATGGCATGAATCATAAATTTTTGGGGGAAAGAGCAATGTTTCTCTTTCCTAATTCAACTACTAAAAAAGGCAGCCCTGGCCATCTCACACTGTAGCAGGCGACCTGTTGCTGGTGATGCTGGTTGTCTTCCATTCAACTGGCTAGGTGGAGGAGCAGATGACTTCTGTAGATCCAATATCCTCACACAGGTCAACCCCAAGATCAGGTTTCTGGAGGAAATACCAAGTGTTCGATGACCTCGAACCCAAGCTACGTTCTCAAAACCATTCAGCAGAAGCACTTGAGGGTCCCTGGGGACTTGCCTAACTGTTAGGTGTTTTCCTTCTGCTGGTTAGGACCATGGCGAGGAGGAGAGGTGGGTTTTGACCCCCTCCCCACTTCCAACAGTCTTGTACGTCAGTGTCGTAGGCAGGAGCTTGCTAACTCCCGACTCTTCAGCTGACTCAGTCTGCCTCTTCAGACAGCCTCTCTGTGCCAGCTTTCGAGACACGACTCCGTGTGTGTATCTGTGCATGCATTTTAAAGCGATCCTGTTTTAACTTGCGTGGCTGTTGTTTTACGTGTTATTATAAAACAGTGCTTCAGCTGTCAGCGTGCTGTTCTCCTGCCATATGCTTCCCGGGCCTTCCTGACTGCCTTTCCCAGGGCTCGTGAAACAGAGGGGGCCCTCAGCCTGTCTCAAGGGCTGCCTTTGGGGTGCAGTGTAATTCTGAACAGCTTTGTCTTCTCACTCACGGCTTCTCAGCACCCCCTTTGCTGAATCAGGAAGATGCTCCTGTAGCTCCACCTCTTAGTGCTGTTGGCCATTCGGACTGGTTGCTGCGCTCCATCCTCATAACCCCATGCTGAAGATGCTGGTTACCGCCATTGTGTTGCAGCAGAAGGGAAGACAGCAAGCTGCGGTTTATATCTTCCAAGCAGGAAGACCATCGTGCTCCTTGGGGCTTGTAAAGACCCTTGCATGAGTGTGGTGCTTTATGGTTCATGAGGAATTTTCATATTTATTATCTCCATTGAGGCTCACAACACTAAATATTGCTCAGTGTGTATTATCTATTTACCGGTTAGAAGGTGAAGCCCAGCTGTTCTGCAGACATTATCTAAGCACTTACTGTGCTCTGGGCTTTAGGGATTTGAGGATGAGTTCATTATTGTTGCTATAGTTATCCTTATTTTAAATTTTTTATTTGCTTATTTATTTATTATTTGGATCTATTTTATAGATGAGGAACCAGACAAAGATTAAGTGAATTACCCTAGGTCATTCGGATAGAAAAATCTAGAGTGAAATTCTCAAAACTAGGTGTTTGCATTTCAGCTTTAGGGTAGTAGTCCTTGATATCATTCTCATTTGTCCCTTAGTTAGCTTCCCTAAACTAGCCACTTCTCTTTTGAAATTTTTTTTTTCTTTTGGTAACAGGGATTGAACCCAGGGACACTCAAGCATATGCCCAACCCTTTTTATATTTTCTTTTGAAACAGGGTCTTCTTAAATTGCTTAGGGCCTTGCTAAATTGCTGAGACTGGTCTTGAACTTGTGATCCTTCTGCCTCAGTCTCCAGAGCCACTGGGATTATGAATGGGGACCAACACACCCAGCTGTTTCTTGTTGTTGTTTTTCCTTTCTCTGATTTAGCTCAAACGCTAACAGAATAAGCAATTTTTTACTGAGTATCTGAGAATCTGAGGGCTCCCATGTACTAATGATTAATGCTAGCTTAGCATAAGAAATCAAAAGGAAAGTCTTAGAAAAAATAGAGATTTTGAGAATCTGGAGGAAAAATTAAAAACAGGAATAGGAAGATTGCCCTGAAGAGAACACAGGAGTATCAGAATTATCTGTTTTTTTTTTTTTTTTTTTTTTTTTTTTTTTTTTTTAACTTTCCACAGTGATAGATAGATGGTCAATGTTTTCCTAGACTGGTACTGTATTGCTTAGGCATATTGGAAGTTGGACTTTATTTCTTAAAAATATAGATACTACCATAATGTAAGTTTAACATATATTTAACATATATATCTGTATATCTATGTCTATATATCTGTATATATCTATATGTATATTATATATACAGATATACACACATACATATAGATTATATGTATATATGTCATATAGAAATCAGGAAAATATTGTGAATGGCTGCAAAGGACCTAAACCTATAAAGTTATGAGTGATATCAGCAAAATTCTGACATGAGTAAAGGTATAAAATAAATATTTAAAAAATCACTTTGGTTATATACCAGTAATAATAACATTAGAAAATCAATAAGTGATAATATTCAAAATAGAAAGTATTAAACAACCAGGAATAAACTTTAAAAGTAACATCTTATTCTTCAAGAAAAAAGCTTAACCAAGTGATCAAATATTGAGCTTTATTATATGGAAAATAAAACTGAGTTACTATCATTTAACTTCTCATAGGTAACCATATAGGTTAAATGCAATTCCAGTTAAAATATCTAAAGCGCCTGCTCTAGATTTTGGCTTGGATAGTCCCCCTCAACAACCCCCTCCTACCAAAACAAAAAACCTGGTAATAGATCAAAAAAATTTTGAACAAGAGAGAAACCTATCTTCCTAGATATTAAAATATATTACAAGGCTCCTATAATCAAAGTATAAAGCTAGTGGTTCATAGGATTTTATAGATAGCAAAGTCTATGAAATAGACTGTGGTTCAAATAAACAGTAGGAATAAAAAGACCTAAAAATGTATGACAGAGTTCAAACTTTTAATAGTAAAATATCTACTTAACAAAATATATCGTTTTCAAAGGGGAACCTCTTCAGAATTTTTCAAGTGACAATATTTAGTGTTAGCACATTCAAAATATAACCACAGAAATGGGTGTGAGAAATGTGTTTGGAAACAAAAAAAGAAATGTGGTTGGAGAAATAGGCTCAACTATTATACTTTCACTACTAGACGGGCGTGTGGGTTTGTATCATCCTAGGGGATGTTAAATGTCAATCAAAAGTCTTGCAAAAATATTCACCATCTCTGACCAATAGTTTGACTTCTAGAAATTCAAGCAAAATAGAGATAAATCTAATCAATATTTAGGGAGATTAATTGCATTCTTATTTAATTTTTACAAAAATTGGAAACCTCTGAATGTTTATTTTAAATCTTTTAAAGATTGTGTAATTTATTTATTTTTATGTGGTGCTGAGGATGGAACCCAGTGCCTCACGCATGCTAGGCAGGCGCTGTGCCACTGAGTCACAACCCCAGCCTTAATGTTTAAGGATGAATAAACTGTGATCCGTGAACAAATGATTAACTGGTGTATTGTCAGCTTTGTCTAAAAACAAACAGCTGAGGTTGTCAGCGTATAAAGAGAAAAGGCTTGCTTTGGCTAACAGTGTTTAGAGAACTGTCTACGATTAATGGCCCGGTTGCTTTTGGGTTTGTGGAGAGGCAGCACATCATGGTGGAGGTGCACAGCAGAGCGAAACTGCCTACCTCATGGTCAAGGAGCAAAAACAAAGAAGGAACAGGGGCCCTACACCCCCTTGTTTCCCCAGTGACCCAAAGACCTCCCAGGAGATCACACCACCTCTGAGTGTACACCACCTCCCCATAGCGCCACCCTGGGTACCAAGCCTCCAATACACAGAACTTAGTAATGACTACTGTGTTTTCAAATAACATCTAATAAAATGGAAAAAAAATTCAAAGTATATTAGGTAAGAATAAAATCAAAGGCATGGTATGGTCTGACTGTGTCTCTTGAAAGGCCATAATTGGAAACATTTCAAATTTGTATGTCGATGATATTTGGAGTTGGGGTCTTGGGGAGGGAATCGAGATTAGACAAGGTCTTGCGGGTGGGCCACATGGTGGGATGGGTGGGTGTCGAGAAGAGGAGAGACTTGAGTTTCACACACTCCTTTACTCCATTTTCCTGAATGCTTTTCTTGGTTAATATTATATAATTTTATACAGTTCTTCTTACTGGATGCCACCTAATTATTGTGAGTACTTTACATGTTTTAATTGGAATTTCTTTGATATCAATATTTATTAAACATACACTTACTGGCCATTTTAATGTCCACTAAATTTTGGGGGGGATCCCAGGGATTGAACTCAGGGGCACTCAACCACTTAGCCACATCCCCAATCCTTTTTGTATTTTATTTAGAGACAGGGCCTCACCGTCTTAGCTTAGCAACTCCGGGTTGCTGAGACTGGTTTTGAACTAACGATCCTCCTGCCTCAGCCTCCCAAGCCACTGGAATTACAGGTGTGTGCTACCATGCCCAGATCTACTAAATGTTTTATATACTTAGCTATGATTCTATTCTATACATTTGATTCATTCATCTCTTTGGTGGTTCCTGTACCCCTACCATAGATTCATTATATAATACAATTTTATGATATGTCCCAATATCTAGTAGGGCCAGTCATTCTTATATAGGCAAATTATTTTCCTTTTCCTCTGCAGCTTTGTCTTGCTCTTCCCTCTAAAATATCTCAGTTGTTGATTTCTTTGAGAGGTGTGTTGACATACAAAATTGATTTTCTGATACAGACCATGGCACTTCATGTTAAATAGTTAGGGCCATGCTTTTAAACGTACGTATGTGCGTTATTGAGCTACTTACATAAATCCCATTACCAAATAGTTTTCCATGAAGAATTCAAGGCCTCTTGTGTTACTGAACCAAATATGTATCACAGAGTGTAGAATCGTGGGGACTCAAGAAAGGAACAAATCCAAAGACTGTCATTTCTCATCTTGTAGTTGAGGCAACTGGGCACAGAAGTTAAGCATTTGATTCAAGATCACCCACTTCATTTGGTGGTTGCAGGACAGCGAACAGAGAATACAATACTGGGCCCAGGTCAAGATACAGATATGGTGGCCGGGCCGATTTGAGTGCGGGGACGTTAATTGTGTGTACTTCCTACTAGAAACTTGCAGAGAATGTCATTTTTTGAATTGAATTGAGTATAGTGGTTCTCAACCCATAGTGATTTTTGAGTCCTAGCAGGATCAGTATCTGGAGACATTTTTCTTGTAACGTGGGGGAGGTGTGTAGCCAGCCTTTGCATCTCTGTGGCCAAAGAAAATGTGACCCGAAAAGAAAATGTAGAGGATGAAATGTTTATTTGGGACTCAAGATTTCAGAGTCTCAGTCCATAGGTGGCTGACTCCCCAGCTCTGGGCCCAGAGTGAGGCAGAACATCTGGACATGGTAGTCAGAAGGCAGAGAGAGAGAGAGAGAGAGAGAGAGAGAGAGAGAGAGAGAGAGAGAGAGAGAGAGAGAGAGAGAGAGAGAGAGAGCGAGGGGAGGGGAGGGAAGGGGAGGAGAGAAGAGAAGAAAAGAGAGAAGAGAGATTTCTTATACTGAAGACCAATTCCCAGAGAAGGAATACTACTATTTATTAAGCTACTGGGTTCGACTAGGATTCTGGAGAGGAGCGTTCTTGTCCCAAGCCTATTTCTACAGGGTCATGTGCTGTGAGACAGGTTACCCGTTGTCCTGGGGAATCTTCATGTCCTGATCTGGAACATGGAGGGAATAAAACCAATGGTGTTCTTTTCATAGACTTCAATGTACTTGCAAAACCTGGTGATCTCATTAAAATGCAGAGTCTAATTGAGCAGGGCAAGGCAGGGGCCTGAATTTCAGTACTTGTGCCAAAGTCCCACCTGATAACCGTTCTGCTGGTCCGTTGGCAATGCTCTGAGTAATGAGAATATGTGTGATTTACTTCTCACACACTGTTAAGAGTGTCCACCAGAAAAGCACAGTAAAGTTGAGGTGGGTGATAGAATTTTGAACACACAACCAAAGTTCCAATTCTGTTCCCTGTTTCACCAGTTAGTAAACAAGTGACATGACGCTTGGCTGAGCCCTGGCTTCCTATCCTTTCAGTGGCTTCTGCTCCTCTTTTCTTCCTGGTGGTGTGAAGGTAGACCATGAAAACCAATCAGTGATTTCAGCTATAAAGGGCTTTGAAGTGGAAGTTCAGCATGGTACTGATATGAGTTGGTTATGTGGTCAGTATGACTGGCCAATGGCTCAACTTTCTTTGGTCCTGACCACAAAGGCACCTTCACAGAGGGAATTGGTCTTTCTACCCATTTGGAGTGAATAGGAAAAAATAGCAACAAACTTTAGAAAATATTTGCTGAAGTTAGGAACACAGCTCAGTGGTAGGGTGCTTGCCTGGCATGCACAAGGCCTTGGATTCCATGCCGGACACCAGGGGAAAAGAGTTCAGGGATGCGGGTGGGGCTCAGTGGTCAGACCACTTGACTAGTATGCATGAGTTTGGGGTTCAATCCCAGCACCACAAAACAAAACCAAAAAAATCTGAATTTTTAGGGCTGGAGTCATGGCTTAGTTGGTAGTGCGCTTGCCTAGCCTGTGTGAGGCGCTGGGTTCAATCTTCAGCACGGCATAAAAATAAATAAATAAAATTGAGGTACTGTGTCCACTTACAACTAAAAAAAATTAAGAAAAAATCTGAATTTGCAGAATACCCCACCAACCAGAATATTCAGAACCACTTCTCTTCCCTAAGAAGTTGTGAAATACTTTTTTCTTTGAAATTTACGATTCTTCTATTGGAGAGTCTTATGGGCTGAACTGTGTCCCCTGTCCCCTCAACTCTCATGTTGAAGTTCTACCCCCAGGACCTCAGAAGGCGACGGTGTTTGGAGAGGGGTCTTTACAGAGGTAACCAGGTCAGAATGAGATGAGGTTAGCACCTAATCCTGTAAGATGGGTATCCTTGTGAGAAAAGATAAAGACAGGGACAGTGTGAAGACACAGCAAGAGGCTGTGTCACCTGTGAGCCAAGCAGAGAGGACTCAGGAGGGAAAACAATGTTGCTGGTATGTTGGTCTGAGACTTCTGCTTCCAGAATTGGGAGACAATGAATTTCTGTTGCTTAAGCTGCCTTGTCTCTGGTACCTGGTTCTGGCAGACCTGGGGAACTACACAGATGGGCCATTTTCAATGTTTCTCTCTAGAAAGCCACAGCACATAAAATACGCAGCTGGTCTTCTGACTCCAAGATCCTGGGGGCAATTTCAGCAAATAAAACTTGGCTCTAGAAAAGGCTTTGTGCTTCCATGACCTGCCATACTAGAGCAATCTACCGAGAGCGGGGACAAAGGCCAAGCCCATGTAAAAGTAGTGGACTCGTTGGAGGAGGACGTCATATGTCTGATGCTTTGGGCTCCAGAGGAATTCTCAGTCCCTTGTTCCCTCCTGCAGGCCTGGAGAATGAGGGTCTGTAGCCTTCCGAGGGGTATATGTCCCTCCTCTGCATCCTCAGCCTGGCCTCTTTGTAAACATGGAGCTCAAACCAAATGTGCTTGTGTGTTGACGATGTTCTGAGAAACCACGTTCCAAGTCACACACGCGTTGTGCTCATCTTGCCCAACTCAGCAGATGAGACCTCAGAGCATTTTGTTACTCTCCCAGGATGATGGCTAACTTGACCCTGGGACATCTTCAGAGCAAGATGCTACACCCTCCCTCTCCTGTTCCCCCTTCCAGGATTGTCCTGGGAAGGGTTCAGACACTCTGCGATCAGCTGTACTTGTTTGTGCAAGATCATGGGGCTGGAGAGCTTGGTTCAGGGGCTGGCTCTGCCATCTCCTGACTCTGTGACCTTCAGCCAGTTATCGGAACGTGCCAGTTAGTGAAAACTTCAGCCAGCTATTGAAAATTTCTTACCCGCACCAAAGGAGAATCCTGGGAAATCAGTCAACACACATCTAGCTATTAGAATAGTACTTGACAGAGTAGTAGAAAGTTAATCAGTGTTATCCACGTGGATGGAATATACCAGCTGCTGAACACGCACTCTTTCCCCACCCCCATGCTAGAATGAGAATAAACTCAAATTTTGTGCCCTGCAAACGCTGCAATATATTTGCTCTGTTGCATGTAATAAAAACTCTTGTAACTGAGACTTCCTATGTGCCAGGCCCTATGCTGAGCGATTTATGTACTTTATCACATTCAAACCTCATAACAATACTGTGAGCTCGGCCCCAGGTACGAGTCAGGATGAGATCTTGCACTGTGGCAGTCAGTGACATCAGAATAGTGGTTTAAGGGAACAAAATTGTTTTCTTGTTCATGTTACGTTTCCAGTGCAGATCCATTTTTATGCAGTAGCCAGAGGCCTCTGATTATTACATCAGGCTAAAGACGACGCTGTTGCCTCTGAACACAAGTCTCTATGATTAGTCGTAGGAGGGGAAAGGAGACAGGAGGAAGAGAGGACCAACTACCTCCTCAGTACCGCCGCCCAGAGTGACACACAATTCACTGCCTGAATTACTTACAGAAAGCCAAGTGACTGTGCCTTTCCTCGTAAGGCAGTGGTTGTGAAAGAAGAGGAGAAAAATGAGGATTAGTGAGGCCTTCTGACATTGTTCCTGTTTTATATATAAGGAAACATGGAGCTCACAGGAAAAGGAGCTTGTTCAGTGTCACATAGGAAGTGGAAAGTCACAATTCCAGTGTTTGACTGTGCGACTCTAAAATTGGTCCTTCTAACCACGGTGATTATAGCCTGCCTAGGCCAGTGACATTCTTATGAGAGCTTGTTTGGGGTGGAACTGTGTCTACCCTAAAGATCTGTTGCAGCCTTAACCCCCGGGACTTCAGCATGTGACCTTGCTGGGAATAGGGGCTTTGCTGATCAAGATGAGGCCATCAGACGGGCCTGAATCCAGTATGACTAGTGCCTTATGCCACGGATTGCCTGCAACCCTGGAAGCTAGAAGCAGCAAGGGCAAGCTTTTTGCCACCTTTCCAGGAGCATAGCCCTGCTGACACCTTGATGTTTGGATTCTAGACTCGAATTGTGGGAGAACAGATGTCCTTTGTTTAAAACCACCAGTTTGTGATAACCCTAGCAAACGAAGGCAGAGCTCATCCTGCAGTGTGTCTTTGAATCTTCATTTTTGCCTAGTTTGCTAGCTTCTGATAAGCTTGGCTCTCTGCAGGGATGCTTTCTTACAGAAGCCTTCCCAGGGTGCCCTGTGCCACGCCTTACCCTCCGTGTTTCCAATGCCTCCAAAGTAGTGGATGCTGAACACCTGGAAATGCTCTTGAATCAATAGTGTATTTTTTAATCCTTTTTCTCCCAGAGCTGAAGACTGAACTCAGGGCCTTGTGCTTGCCACTGAGCTAGATCCCCAATCCCAGGTTTCTTTCTTTCTTTTTTTTTAATCCTTGATTTTCTTTTCTCTTCTCTGAGCTTAGGCATCTCAGCTTCAGGATATTTATTCCAGACGTTGAGAGATCCTGAGTTCATCAGTTCACATGGTGGTTTCCTTTGGAAACTTCTGAGCTTCATGTTCAAGCTCATGTGGTGCGAGCCATGTTGGTCTCTCAAGACGGATTCTCTGGAAGCAGACCCCAGGTGGAGTTTGGGGTTCCAGGCATTTATCAGAGAGCAATACCAGTGAGAAGAAGTAAGAAGAGTGATACTGGATGCACAAAGTCAGACTCTGATGTTGTTCTGACCTCGCCTCGGTCAGCCTACATATCTGGAGTCGTACTGTGAATCAGAGTGTCTCCTGCCAGGCCAAAGTGGCCAGACCTTTCGATGTTCAGAAGGCAGAGCCTTGGACCACTGAAGTCGTCCCTGAACTTGACCTTGAGGTTGCTCAGAGGTGGGGCCCTCGGCTGACTGCTCTCACTGCTGCTGGGGAGCAAGTCCTTCTTTGAAAGGGAATCTGAGCAGCCCGCCTCTGCATGTCCTTCTGTCTGCTTCGTCTCACAGCCTTCTGAGCTTCCCTGACCCCAATCAGAGTAACCACTTACTTGAGGGTCTTCCCAGACCAGTGTTCTCCCTATTTGAAGCAACTCTAGTTTTCCCTCTCCTCGTCTCTCCTCTCCTCTACTCTGCTCTCCTCTCCTCTGCTCTGCTCTCCTCTCCTCTGCTCTCCTCTCCTCTCTTCTCCCCTCTTCTGCTCTCCTCTCCTCTCCTCTCCTCTGCTCTGCTCTCCTCTCCTCTGCTCTCCTCTCCTCTCCTCTCCTCTCCTCTCCTCTCCTCTCCTCTCCTCTCCTCTCCTCTCCCCTCTTCTGCTCTCCTCTCCTCTCCTCTCCTCTCCTCTGCTCTCCTCTCCTCTCCTCTCTTCTCCCCTCTTCTGCTCTCCTCTCCTCTGCTCTCCTCTCCTCTCCTCCGCTCTCCTCTCCTCTCTTCTCCCCTCTTCTGCTCTCCTCTCCTCTCCTCTGCTCTGCTCTCCTCTCCTCTCCTCTCCTCTCCTCTCTTCTCCCCTCTTCTGCTCTCCTCTCCTCTGCTCTCCTCTCCTCTCCTCCGCTCTCCTCTCCTCTCTTCTCCCCTCTTCTGCTCTCCTCTCCTCTCCTCTGCTCTGCTCTCCTCTCCTCTGCTCTCCTCTCCTCTGCTCTCCTCTCCTCCCCTCTGCTCTCCTCTCCTCTCCTCTCCCCTCTTCTGCTCTCCTCTCCTCTCCTCTCCTCTGCTCTCCTCTCCTCTCTTCTGCCCTCTTCTGCTCTCCTCTCCTCTCCTCTCCTCTCCTCTCCTCTCCCCTCCCCTCCTCTGCTCTCCTCTCCTCTCTTCTCCCCTCTTCTGCTCTCCTCTCCTCTCCTCTCCTCTGCTCTCCTCTCCTCTCTTCTCCCCTTCCCTCCCCTCCCCTTCCCTCCCCTCCCCTTCCCTCCTCTCCTCTCCTCTCCTCTCCTCTCCTCTTCTGCTCTCCTCTCCTCTCCTCTCCTCTCTTCTCCCCTCTTCTGCTCTCCTCTGCTCTCCTCTCCTCTCCTCTGCTCTCCTCTCCTCTCCTCTCCTCTCCTCTGCTCTCCTCTCCTCTCTTCTCCCCTCTTCTGCTCTCTTCTCCTCTCCTCTCCTCTGCTCTCCTCTCCTCTTCTCTCCTCTCCTCTGCTCTCCTCTCCTCTCCTCTGCTCTCCTCTCCTCTCCTCTCCTCTGCTCTCCTCTCCTCTCCTCTGCTCTCCTCTCCTCTGCTTTCCTCTCCTCTGCTTTCCTCTCCTCTGCTCTGCTCTGCTCTCCTCTCCTCTCTTCTCCCCTCTTCTGCTCTCCTCTGCTCTCCTCTCCTCTCCTCTGCTCTCCTCTCCTCTCCTCTGCTCTGCTCTGCTCTCCTCTCCTCTGCTCTCCTCTCCTCTGCTTTCCTCTCCTCTGCTCTGCTCTGCTCTCCTCTCCTCTCTTCTCCCCTCTTCTGCTCTCCTCTCCTCTCCTCTCCTCTCCTCTGCTCTCCTCTCCTCTCCTCTCCTCTGCTCTCCTCTCCTCTGCTCTGCTCTGCTCTCCTCTCCTCTCCTCTGCTCTCCTCTCCTCTCCTCTCCTCTGCTCTCCTCTCCTCTCCTCTCCTCTCCTCTCTTCTCCCCTCTTCTGCTCTCCCCTGCTCTCCTCTCCTCCTCTCTCCTCTCCTCTGCTCTGCTCTCCTCTGCTCTCCTCCTGCTCTCCTCCTGCTCTCCCCTCCCCTCCTCTCCCCTCCCCTCCCCTCCTCTCCTCTTTTCTTTTCTTTAGAACTCTCCCTCCTGCCTTGTTTTCCACCTCTGTGCCTTCACTGTCCCATTTTCCTGGGACCCCACTCCCCTCGTTCTCATTCGGAAAACTCCATTTTATTCTCCAGCACCCAGACCTCACCTTTCTCGGATGCCTTGTCTGATCTCACAACTGTTCCTTCTTCATGTTCCTTAAACCTTGCCATATCATTTAATAGGGCTTATTATATACGATCACATCATCGACTGTCTAGATCATAAAATGCACCCCCTCCAAAAGGACTTAGAATTATAATTCTTTGGCACTTGTGTCTAGTCTAGTGCTTGGCACACATAGGCAAATAACAAATGTTGGGCGATAATGGACTGACTGAAATATTAAAAAGGAGAAGGAAGGGATGGGCGATGTTAAGAGAGGGAATACTGACTTGCCTGCAGCATGACTTAGACTAAGATGAAGTATTTATCATCCTCTTTCACTTGGCTTCAGACCAGATAGAGTCAGCGTCCCATGAAACCCAACTTTAACGTACCACTTTTCACCACCTGGAGAATCTACACCGGAATGCTATTGAGAGCAGCAGGGGAGACGTGTAACTTCCAGAGGACCAGCTTCCCCCAGGATGCAGGGGAAATGTACCCTTGGTCTCTCTACTGGAATCAGCCAGGCCTTTCAGCTCCTGGTCCAGAGGCTGCAAGGTAGCTTACGACAGGGCTTCCAGAGCCTTAGATCTAGTAGATCAGACCAGACCAGCTTCTCCTTATTCAAAACAACTCTTAGTTTTCCTTTGGGAAGGATTCCTCTTGCACTTGCATCCAATCCTGGGGAGGTTATCAATCCAGGATTCTGCTTTCCCCCAAATACGGTGAAGAGTTTGGCAGAGGGCACGAGACTCAAGCCAGGCCTCTCAAACAGGGCACCAGTTCTGAGAAGGAAAAGCTTTTACTTTACTGGTTGTTAGGGTGAGAGTAGGGGAGATCGGAGCTGCTGGAAATCACGAAATCAGGCAGGGAGGGCTGCCTGATACAAAGCCAATGTCAAGAACTTTCTAGAAAAAAAATACAAATAGACCTGTCTTCAGGGACTTCATGAGAGCACTGAGTGAGACTTCCTTGGACTTAGCATAATCATCAAATTTTAAATTATGGGCCAATTAATCTCTTCCTTTAAATTTTTTTTATTGGTGCATAATAATTATACAGAATAGTGAGTTTCATTGTGGCAAGTTCGTTCACACACGTAACGTCATTTGATCAAGTTCATTCTCCTGTACCTCCCCTTTCCCTCCCCGTCCCTCCCTCTAATCTCCCTCTTGTACTGTAATGGTTTCCCTTCTAAGAGATCCATTTGTTTTCCTTTCTTTTTAACTTCCGCACGTAAGAGGAAACATACAACCCTTGATTTTCTGAACCTGACTTATTTCACTTAACATGGTGTTCTCCAGTCCCACCCATTTTCCTGCAAATGTCAATCTCACCAGGTGCAGTGGCTCCTACCTGTAATCTCAGTGACTCAGGAGGCTAAGGCAGGAGGATTGCAAGTTCAAGGCCAGACTCAGCCACTTAGCAAGGCCCTAAAGCAATTTAGAAAGGTCCTGTCTCAAAATAAAAAAGAAAAAGTGCTAAGGGGGTGATTCAGTGGTTAAACACCTCCAGGTTCAATCCCTGATACCAAAAAAAAAAAAAAAATAATAATAATAACAATTTCATTCTTTATGTTTGACTAAAACTCTGTTGTATGCCACTTTTCCCCATCATCCTTTGATGGATATTAGGCTGGTTCCACAGCTTGGCTATTATGAACTGTGTTGCTGTGAATGTGGGTGTGCCTGCATCTCTACAGTACGCTGACTTTAATTATTTTGGGTAATTACTAAGTAGTGGGATACTAAGGATCATGTGGTGATTCCTTTCCTAGCTTACCTCTGTCCTGATTTGCATCATGACTGTACTAGTTGACATTCCTACCCATAGTGTACAACAGTTCCTTTGTCCCCACATCTTTGCCAGCATTTGTTGTTATTTTTATTGTCCAGGGATGGCCATCCTAACATCTGATGAAAGATGAAATCTCAGTGTACACGTAATTTCTCTTTACTTGCTTCAGCTAGTTGTTTTTTAAATTTTAAGATTTTATTTATTTTTAGTTTTACAGACTGCATTTTAATTCATTGCACACAAATGGGGCACGACTTTTCATTTCTGTGGTCGTGCACTGTGTAGATTCACACCATTCATGTAATCATACATGTGCACAGGGTGATGATGTCTGTCTCAGTCCACCATCTTTCCTTCCCCTGCTGCCTCCCCTTAATCTAGTTTTTTTAAAAAAACATTCACTTTATTAGAATATAACTGATAAATAGAAATGATATATATTTAAGATTTACAATTTGATGTCCTGACATATATGTGTATGTGTGTGTTTATAGAAATGATCACCAAACTAAAATCACTTCATATATTTATCATCTCACAGTGTTACCTCCCTCCCTTCCTTCATCCCTCCCCTTCCTCTCTCTCCTCTCCTATTGTTCTTTCTTTCTTTCTCTTTCTTTCTTTCTTTCTTTCTTTCTTTCTTTCTTTCTTTCTTTCTTTCTTTCTTTCTTTCTTTCTTTCTTTCTTTCCTTCCTTCCTTCCTTCCTTCCTTCCTTCCTTCCTTCCTTCCTTCTTTCTTTCTTTCCTTCCTTCCTTCCTTCTTTCTTTCTGTACCTTCTTAGGAAATTTCAAGTATACGATATAGTACTGTTAACCACAGTCACCATGACGTACCTTAGATCTTCAGACCATATTCATCCGACATCAGTGAAACTCTGTAGTCTATGAATCAGCTTTTTGCAGTGTCCGCTACTCTCCAATCCCTGGCAAGGACCATTCTCCTCTGTGCTTCTATGGGTTCAATCATTTACATTCTAGAGATAAGTGGCATCATGTAGTCTTGTCTTTCTGTGTCTGACTTGTTCCACTGAGCCTAATGTCCTCCAGGTACATCCATATTCTTATGAACAGCAGTATTTCCTTCTTTTGTTGAGGCTGAATAATTTTTGAGTGTTTGTGTACACAATATTTATTTTATCCATTCATCCGTGGATAGACATTTAGGTGGTTTCCATATCTTGGCTACTGTGAATAATGCTTCAGTGAATATTGGAGGGCAGATATCTCTCTGAAATACTTATTTCACTTCCTTTGGAGGTATATTCAGAAATGGGAGTGCTCGACCACATGGTAGTCTTAGTTTTTTGATAAATCTCCGTAATGCTTTCCATAATGGTTACACCAATTTATCTTCCCACCAACTCAACATAAGAGCTTCTTTTTATCCATGTCCTTGTCAGCGTGGTAGAGCTGCATCCCCAGTCCTTTCGTGGTTATTTTTATTTTTTATTTTGACACAGGTTCTGTCTAAGTTACACAGGCAGGCTTTAACATTGCTATCCTGCTGTCTCAGCCTTGTGAGTCCTTTGGATTACAGATGGACTCGCTGTGTCCAGTTATTTTGTGTTTTTTTGATAATAATCATTCCAGCAGGCATGAGGTAATATTCATTAATTTTTTAAAAAACTTTTTCTTATTTTTACAGTAGTGGAGATTGAACTCAGGGCCTCATGCATGTGAGAAAAGTGCTCTACCACTGAGCTGCCTTCACTACGGTTTTGATTTGTCTTTTCCTCTGATTGGTGATGCTGAGACAATTGTTGTTGGCCATTTATATGTCCTTTTTGGAGAAATGTCTATTCAAGTCCTAAGACTTTTTTATTTGACTATAGAGTTTGAGTTCTGTGTATATTTTGTATAATATCCCCTTATCAGATATATGGCTTGCTGAAAATTGTTTGAATTAGGTTTCTGTTATTTGAAATGGGAAGAGTCTGGTGATAGACACTAACTTGTCTTTTAAATTTCAGATAAAGAGAATGAGAGAGGGCAGGAATCAGTTCTTGCTCTAGTGTTTCTGATCAGGCACTTCAGACACAAAACCAAAAAACCAAAGCAACAACTACAATGAAAACACAACAGAAACAAAAATAAAACAACTATTTTCTATCATTTGGAGAGTGAATTTGATCCCAAAGATAATAAAACACATTTGAGAGCTCCTCTAACAAGCCACTCCTCGTTCAGCTGGGGGGAGAGGCTGAGCATATATAAATACAGGGTAGTGTCAAGGTTTAATTCTTAGTAGTTGGGACAAAATTTGCAACCTCTGAGGATCTGGGGTCACCCTCGTTGGGAATGGCCTGTGATGTCTGCAATTCCAGAGGAGAAGGAGGCAGCTGCATCCACGGCGTTGAGTGGAGACTTCCCCATATTGGTGATTAGGTCCTGCCAGCCCAAGCGTGATGGAAATTAACAAGGTGAGTTAGGTGCCTTGCCTGGCCTTGTCAACACAAGCAGTTCCTTGAGATAGGTTACCCAGCGTTTCCAGGACTAGAGTGAATCGTTCATTGGTCACATTGTTTAAGAAATCATGGAAACTTGAGATGCTTAAGAGATGGCTTAGTTTTTGGAGGGTTTACAATAGTTAGGAAGCTCTAGACTCTGTCCCGCAGACAACATGGCTTTTCATGCTACCATTGGATATTGATTACATGCCAGCACCATGCAAAACACTTAATGTGGATCCTTCCACTGAATTCTCTTAACCACACTTTGAAATAATTTGTCCGCCATCTGCAGATAGCTAAACTGTGGTTCCAAAGGTGAATTCACTTGCCCAAAGCTATAGTGCTACTCAGTGTGGGAGGCACTACTGGCAATCTATGTCTGAGTCCACGTCCTAGCACTGCCTATACTACCTGTGTAGCCAGGAAAGGGACCCAGTAACAGCAGGACAGGCAAGGAGCATGGGTCTGTGCAGAGACCTGGATTCTGGGCCGGCTCAGGATGTGCATCAGTTAACCCAGCACAAACTAGAGAAAGCCAGGACCAGTGTGGTGACCAAGGGGAGATTCAGGAGCAGGACACTGAGCTGTTTTGTGAAGGCACATCAAAGCAGGATTTAGACAGTGGTGGAAAGAACAGATGAAGGACAGAGGGGTCAAAACACATCAGAGGGCATTTGAAACCCAAATATAAAATATTGCCATCCAAAACAGTAGCTGTCAAGAGATTTCCCGCAGCACATTCCGGGAATGCATTTACTTCTCATGACAGAAAGCCGTGTCAAGGAAAGAACTATTCATGTACACATTTATTGGAGGCTCATTACTCTATTTAATGTATTTTTAAATTTTTAAAGAACTATTCACCACAATTATGTCTGGGCATATGTATAGAAGGAGAAAAAAAAAAAAAAAAATCAATGTTAAACTCTACAAACAGATGCCTGTCTCTGCCCCCTTCACTTTCTCATTCCCATCCGACAAATGTCAAATTTACAAAATGGTGCAGAGGGCCGTAGTTCAGTGGGCTTCAAGAAAGTTCCTAAGATGCCATGGCAGGTTTTACATGCAAGTTCCTCATGCTAGCTTTTCTTCAGTATCGTTTTCACAGTGACCCACACCACATTGATTATTTTGGAAGGCTCACGTGGAGATAGAGGAAGAGGAAGGATACCAGATGGGGTTTCCCCAAGCCTGCAGGCTGGGATAAGGCATTCATTCAGTACCAGTGGGGAAATAGCAGTCAAGGCTTAGATGACAGAATACATTGTCGGTGACCAGGTGTGTGGCTTAGAGAACTGGTCAACCCAACTGATGTTTGCGGTTCCTTCCCAAAGTACTGTCCTTACCGTGCTATCAGCATTTAGAACAAAAAGAAGCATGGCGGACTCCCCACCCTCCCTCTCCTGCATTCCCTGCTTTAAGAAACTATGTATAAGTGAAAGAGCTCATCCTCTCAGTCCAAAGACTGAGAGATGGAGTCCTTGCTGAGCGGACATGGGAAAGCCATTTCCTTGTGGTGGAAATCACGGTTTCCTCATCTGAAGAGCAAGAGAATGGGACCATATGATTCCAATGGTTCCTTGGAGCCACATTCAGATTCTGCTCAGATGGAATACTACTAAGACATAGCAGATAAAAACAATATGGATCCATTTGGGGGAAATAATATCATAAACAACTCAAAAATAAGCAAGTGAGGTGAGATATTATGGATAGCATGCAGATAAGCTTTTGAAATTTTAAGTCATTCATCTCTTTTAAGGTGAATTAGGAAAGACATACATTTCTACATCAAGTAATATCAGTTCTTAAATTAGATGACATTGAATTTGGTTATACCCTATAACACTGTCTAGAATATTGTCCCATATATTCTTTGTTTTATATGAATGAGAATTTATGTTTGCAACTAGAGAGAGTACAGGTCTTATCTCACAGATCTTTCTAGCATGAAGCAAAGCCTTTTCTAGTCAAGGAATATCATTAAGTCTGAAAGTGAAGTCAACGTGATAAAGAACCTGGCTTTTACAGCCTTTTCTTGGTATTACATAATTCTAGGTCACATAGTCGAAGACAATGAGAGAAGAAATTTTAGCTAACAAAGCAAAATTTAGGTTTTGAGATTCATTTAAGGGACTACAGTGGCTTAGTTAGTTAGAGTGCTCTAGACTGGTAATTTATCTTTATTTGTCAGCTCCCAAGGTTCGAGTTCTTATGAAGGGCAAAGCAACTACCTGTTTTTAACTAGCGATTGTCCTCAGATTTTTGGGTTGATACATTTCTCAAACTCTCTTTTGTTGGAAGAAAACCTAAGTAATACCCTAAAACATTACACGTGAAAGTTGGGATTGGGAAACATTAATAGTTGATATATTTTCTTTCTTATGAATATGCAATCTTACTAACAATATTAACTGCGGGTGTAGATTCCAGATGTATTAAGAAAAAAACCCCACAGTTTATTAGAATGAACAAGCTTTTGATTTTGTATAGGAATAATTTTGACATGAGCTCTTCTCTGCCTGTGGTGTTTAGTCAGTCTGATCATGAGCCCCACAAGAAGTGGCTGTGATTTTCCATGAGAGGACAAATCTTCATTTTTCACTCTGTGGAGCAGGGAGATCCTATCTCCTTTGCAAATTCATTAACTCGGGGGATGAAGGAAGCAGGGAAGGAAACAGCTTTAGCGCAGTGGGGGAAAATAAACAAACTCATCTCTGGAACCCAAAGGAAGGGAAAAATGGGTTTCTCTTAGCCAGCCCTATCCTGGAGGGTGACATCCCAGTGGACACAGTCACATCATTTCCTCTGGTTCCTGCACAGACCTGGTCTGTTCAGCACTTAGATGCTTCCATTGGGGCAGCTGAACCACTGATCTGAATATTGGAAATCTGATGTTCCAGCATGTTCAGAAATGGGCTATTCTGATTAATAGGGGTCATATTCCACGTATGGGGTCAGTGGCAGTGTCCTACACATGGCGGGAGATGACAGCTGTGGCACTCATTCATTCACGCATCACCAGCCAGTGTTTATCGAGTGCTTTCTGTGTGCTAGGCTCATGGTAGATGCTTGTGAATATCACAAACGAGGTCACTGCCTTCCTGAAATTCACATTCCAGTGACAGACAACACATAAATGACACAAATTTACCAATGAATACCATGATTTCAAAGAGTAAAAAGTGCTTAAAGAAAGTCGAGAGAATACTGGGGCCCATACCATAAATGCCTCGGAGACTTTCTTGCAGGTAGAGGGAACATGAATTGCAAAGGCCCTGTGGTGGAAGCAAGTTAGCTGGGCTTAGAGAACAGGAAGGAAACCTGGTGTGGGTGGCATGTTGGAAGGCTGAGAGACCACGGTGGCCGGCAGGAGCCAAATGACAGAAACCTGGGGTTTATTCTGTACGTTGTTGGAGACATGAAGCCAGAGAGACATGATCCTCTGCATATTTTTCAGCACTAGTCTGGCATCTGTGCGTTCAATAGAACGAATGGCAGGGAGCAGGGCGGGAGGGATGCGGGAGGGCCCCGTCTATGCTTCCAAAAGTCAGAGCATATTAAGAGGAAACCACGTCGTTACCTGTGAAATGGAGCAAATGGAGACTGGACTCAGACCTGACTTTTCCGCCGGCCTGCTGTGTTGTCCTAGGCGAGTCTCTTTCCTCCCCAGGAGGATAAAACCGGGAGAGAAAAAAAGGATCTTGAAGGCCAGCTTCCCTCCCAGGTGCTCCTGCTCACTAACACGTGGGTCAGCAGCCCGGGCCTCTCCAAGAGAGTCGACTTTCCAAGCTGGAGATTGCAAACACTACCAACACCGTGCACCAACGGAGACGGGTGGCTGTCCGTCCGCAGGGCCCCGTGCGCCATCCTTTTGTTGGTGGGAATCAGCACATGCTCACCTCCCTGGGCCTGGCGGCTTGTCCGTCCTGGTTTGCGCGGGTGTTTTGAACTGGCTGCGTCTCCCCAGGCTTCACATGGCTCCTGGCTGCATGACGGCTGGGTGGCTCGGGGACCCGTAGCAGCAGAAAGCATGTATGATTGATTTTCATTTCTGATTTCATTGAAGTCTACACCGTCCTGGTGAATCTAGGTGTCAGCACTGACATTCGAAAGGGGGAAAAGCAGACAGGAAGCGAGCCGCTTGCCCTGGCCCTCCGTGGTGGGGGATCACTGGGGAGCCAGGGGAACAGAGCCCGACACTCTGCCTGACTTCTGGCCTTCATCATGGAGACATCTCAGCGGACTTAATAGCAAGGTGGTGGCTTAAGAAACATTATGTCATTGGCTGGTTCCACCCCCTCCTACAGAAAGTAATTTTCAAATTGAAACTGTCATGGGTTCATTTCTTTTAAATGCCTCATTGAGATTTATTATTTAGGGGTTTAATTTTGAAATGCTTCCACCTTCCTCATATTGATTTTTTGGCACAGAATAACTTGGTAAAGGTTTGATTTTGGAAAACTAAGGGAATATCAAGGTATTTTAGAAAACTGTGGCTGAACACGCTATACTATTGAATCATCCGTGATGGCTGAATGCAGAAGGTCCCTATTCTTTCTCAAAGCAAAATACAGGCTGCCTCTCATTTGTATAACTCTGCAGTAGGTGTTTAGAAAACCATGGTTACTAGTGGAAGTCCACATGCTCAATGCGTTTTAATTTTCAAAGCTTTTTTTTTTTTTAAATTCAGGATGCCATTTCCAAGGTCTGTGGGAGAGGTGTTATGTTGTCATTGTGAGCTTAGATTTTAGACGTAGACTCTCCTCAGTTTAAAGCTGGGCTCTGACACTTTCTGGGTGCTCTTAGATAAATTACTTGATGTTCCCCTAGCCTCCATGCCCTCTTCAAATAATACTTGTTGCTGGGCATGGTGGTGCACGCCTGTAATCCCAGCGGCTCGGGAGGCTGAGACGGGAGGATTATGAGTTCAAAGCCAGCCTCAGGTGGGCTGGGGAGATAGCTGTCAGTAGAGTGCTTGCCTTGCAAGCACAAGGCCCTGGGTTCGATCCCCAGCACCACAAAAAAAAAAAAAAAAAAAAAAAAAAAAAGCCAGCCTCAGCAATAGTGAGGTGCTAAGCAACTCAGTGAGACTCTATCTCTAGATTAAAAAAAAAAAAAAAAAAAAAAAATAGGGCTGGGGATATGACTCAGTGGTAAAGTGTCCCTGAGTTCAATCCCTAGTACCAAAATATAATAATAATAATACTTGTTAAGGTCAAATAGGATTATATGTTTAAAGTATTTAGTGTTAATAATTACTCAATATATGGTAGCTGTGTATTATTCTGGGTTTAGTATTCGTTATCTGAAATACTCAGAACCAGAAGTGTTTCAGGTTTCGGTTTTGTTTTTCAGATCTTGGAGTTTTTCCTGTATATGATGAGGTTGTGGGGGAGATGGGATGAAATCTAAACACATTGATGCTCCCTATCCACCTTGTGCACGCACCTGATGATGATTCCGTACTGTGTTTTTAGTGCATCTGTTTCAACTACAACCCGTCACATGAGGGCAGGTTTGTTATTTCCACTTGTGATGTCATGTCAGCTTACAAAGTTTCAGATTTCAGAGCATTTCTGAATTTGGATGTTCAGATTAGGGATAGTTGTCCTTTATTCTCACTGATAGGTGAAAAACCAGTGTTCAGAGACAAATGACTTGCCTGAATCCCTCTGCCAGATGCTGGTGGGTTAGAGCTAGACCTCTAGCATCGTGACTCCAGATGACATCTGTCTTCACTTTCCTGGAGAGGAGATAAGCATCTTCAGGGCGCATCTCCAGGATGAAGGGTAACATCCTGGTGAATCATCTTGTTTCTCTTAAAAATGACTTTGGGCATCAAAGAACAGCCAATTCTCAGCTCCAGGTGTAGGGCTCTGAGTCACAGGAGTGGGATGGAGGTAGCATCTCTCTCCTTGGGGACACACAGTCTCCATGTACTGTTCCAAGTCTCAACCAGAAGCAGAGACGTGGTTTTCAGTGGCCAGCTGTGATAGGCCATCTGACCACTTCCTTGATGATGGGAAGGAGTTTTAAGGCTCACTTCTCCACATGGTGGCCAACACAGGCATTTGATCTTACAGTAGCCAATGCCCCCACCTCCTCTTTTTGTTGTTTGACCACTGAGTCCTTTTTATTTTTTTATTTTGTGACAGGGTCCTGCTTAGTTGCTTAGGGCCTCACTCAATTGCTGAAGCTGGGCTTGAACCTGTGATCCTCCTGCTTCAGCCTCCTGAGTCACTGGGTTTACAGGCATGGACTACCATACTTGGTCCTATAGTAGCAAATCCTGTCAATCTATTCATATATGAAGAGTTATTCTTTTATGGAAGAGTTACTTCTGAGTAAATTTCCATGGACATTTTTCCTTGTCCACTCCATCTTTCCTTTGCCATTCTTTCAGTTAACCAACATGTATTGAATGTCCACCATGCACCAGGCCTTGGGAGTACAGTGGTCAGCAGGCCCTTGCCTTCATAAGCAAATGAAGGGGTCAATGGCAATAGACTAAATCAAGACAATCATGCAACATGTTAAGAAAATAAAGCAGAGGAAGGAGGCTAGGGAAGGAAGTTTGGGTGAGGAGGTGGTAAGTGACTAGAAGAAATAACCCAAAGGACCACGGGGATATCAAGGTGGAAGGAAGGACTAGGTGACCGTGTATTTGCTGTGTGATTTGGGGATTAGCGACGAAACCAGGGAAGCAGAGGATTGCCATTGAGGAGTAGAGAAAGGGTCAGGAGCCATTTTCCACTGTGAGCTCATCAGCCTTAACTCTGACGGCTCACTCAGGTCCCTGTGGATCGGCCGTTTTCTTCAAAGTACACAACAGCATCTCTAGAAAAATGTTGCACCAACGATGCTTATAGGTACCGATGCCCGCAGATCACAAGACAGGGAATTCAAGCGGGAACATGTTGGTGGAAAACATTTTAAGTCTCAGTACTAAAAGTTGGAAGAAAGATCTTTGGGTTATTATTTGCTTACTTCCTGGTGCTATGGAAACTGACTAACCTTGTGTTCATTCTGGTCTTTAAGTTCAGTTTTTTTTCTCTCTTTTATTCATTCATGTTTTGATGTCTTGAACTGAGAACCCTCCTTTGAAAAGGACATTTTAGAGAGGAACATAGAAATATACTAGCAACATCTTAACCTTCCAGCATCAATCACTGACTTTGCAATTGGAGTCGGGAGTAATTAAGATCAATTTTTATGCCTTTTACCACCACCACAACAGGATATTCTTGTTGGATAGCTCCTGTGGGCTTCTGAGTAAGTTCGCTAATGGAATCCAGCCCATCTAGAGCTAAAGCATTTTCCACGAAAAACCCATAAAGCCCTAATTACGCTGGCTTTTCTTTTAAGAATTTTCCATGGTGGTTCTATTGAACCACAAAACAAGAAGCAAAGTTGCATTAGTCAAATGACCCATTTGATGAATAATTTTTGTTTTGTTTCCTTCTTGCTATTGGGGAGGGAAAAAAAAATCTCATTTTAGACCTTGGGATTTGTTCCTTTCAAGAATTCTCTCTAAAATAGGGGATGGCAGGAAAGCTGAAAGTTGCTTTGTAAGTAATCACAGCAGCAGTGATTGTGCCAAGATGCAAATATTAAATGTGCATGCTCAGAAGGAAAGTACTGAAGAGTGGCAGAACTGTCCAAAAGCATCAGCATCAACAGGTGCGTCCCCTCGCCAATGCCTCGCACCGTGCTCTCTGTCCAGACAGACCAAGTCAAATCCCAACCCTGTTGTGAAGCCTTCCAGAAAACTCTCTCTCCTTCCTCTGAAATCCAGTTGCTTTTGTTAGCCAGACAATTCATATGGGACGACCTACTGACCTGGCTTTTTCTTAAATGACTAGATAAATCATGAATGCTTATCAAGCTCCTTGTAAGAATATGTTGGACCTATTCAACTAGAAAATAAGCTCTCTGCGAGCCGAGATTCAGGCTCTCCCATAGTTGGTGCCTATTATGGATTTCTCTGATTTTGATTGAAGGCAAAATTCAACCAAACTCAGTTTGTACTATCTCAAATACAAGAAAAATAATTACTATGTACTGAGTGCTAACGGTGTACCGGGAACCTTAATTATCTCACTGGTTCTCGATAATAATTATATGGTGTGGATATCATCATGTTCCTTATCAAACCAATAAGGAAACAAAGGTTTAACAATCAGGTGAAGTGACTTGCTCAAGGTCACACGTCCAAGCAGAATAGAGATGGGACTGGACTCCAGGCCATTGCTGAAGCCCACAGCTTCTCTCCTCTCCCTACTCCCACCACCTCTTCTAGAAGCCCAGACCCTCAGTTCTGTGGAGTGCACAGTATGAAAGCTAGCTTTTCTTCTCTCTGCCTTAAGCTCACTTGCAACCACAGAAACCACATGAAAAATGGAATCTGACCACCTCCAGTCTATGGATCCCAGACTTCTTCTGTAATGATTCACCATCAAGGGCTACGGGAGCCACGGCAGCAATAAAGGATTCTCATATCGACCCACTTTGAAATTATAGAGGAAAACAAATTACTCTGTGCTTTGTTATTGGCAGCGAGGGCTAGGCTTGGACGGGTTCTAAAAAATTTAGCTTTTAAGGTTTAATTCAAAAGTCGCTTGCAAACTATGGATGTGGGAAAATGAATCATTGCATATTAGGGGAGAGGAAGGTAATGATGATAAATAACTTTTTGAAAGCTGTGGGTTCCAAGCATACGCCTTTCTCTAATAGTTCATTAGAGCTGATTAGAAGCTCAAAAAAAAAAAAAAAAAATCCCCAATGGTCAAAAACTGGTAATTCTTAGTTTCTCTTAGGTAGGAGTTGGTCTGGTAATATCCAAGTAATATTCATTGACTATTGATATCATCCTATGGTATCAATACCTGTTAACTCTGTACATGTTAATAATTGGATGTTATAGTCATGTTTTACTATTATGTTAGTAATGCATGAATTCAGTTTTGTTTTAAAGATTCAAAGGATACATATATATATATAGAAAAAAATAAATCTTCAGTATCTTTCTTCTCAGTCCATCTATGTAGTCAGTAAATGAATGTGAATTCTTAATTCCTCTTTCTGTAGACAAATATATAAGTAGGTGGATGAATAGATAAATATTTTTTCCATAGATGGAATTGCACAATAAAATTCGTTCTTACTTTTTTCTCACTTAACATGTTGAACAGACCGTTCCATTTTAACTTAATATAATGCCTCTCTGTCACTCTTTTTAAAAGCATTCAAAGTATTTGTGGATAGTTCACGGCCACTTACTGTCTTTGATTTAACTAACTTACAATTACCTATGATTTTGTATTTCTTTGGCATAGTGGGGCCGACAGACCAGGAGATGCCTGGAGTTGAAAAGTGAGTTAATCAGTCACGCTCCAGTGTGGACGTGAGGTGTCCCCAGAAGTTCCTGTGTCAGTGGGAGTGCTCAGAGGTGACGTGTTGGCGTTTTGGAACTGTCGCCTAATCAGGCCTTCCTAGTTTGAATGGACTGCCTGGGTGGTAACTGTAGGCAGCTGGGTCATGGCTGGAGGATGTGGCTCCCTGGGGGTGTACCCTGAAGGGGTTCACCAGCCCTAAGGACCTCTTCCCTTACCACTCTGCTTCCTGACCCCATCGTGAGCTGAACAGCTTTCCTCCACTGGGCCCTTCCGCCATGATCTGCTGCCTCACCTCAGACTTGGAGGAATGGATTTTCCTCCGCGGGTTGTTCTTGTTGGGTGTGTTGTCCCAGCAAAGCAAAGCTGACTAAGACAGTCTCAGTTCCCAAGAGGAGAGTCATGCTGTGCCCTACCAGGCCGCACACCAAGGCACACTGGGCCCCTGAAGAGACCAGGGTGGCTTTGGTAGTTCTCCTGGGCAGGGATGGAGGCGGTGTGGGTGAGTTTGGCAACTTCAGGACTGAATAGTCTGAATCCTTTCTGGGGACTCTAGGCGGTAGGGTGGTCCCTAATTGTCCGGTGCCTGGCTCTCGGGTGATTAAGAGCAAGAGAAATATTGACTTGGTGTGTGAAATTTAGATAGAGGAGGAGGTTGAGAATCTGCGCTCTGGACTGATGGATTTGCATATGAAAGTCATGTTCTCAAGCAAATCATGACCTCTGAAAATTCACCCACCCAGGAAGGGCGATTCCTCCCAAGTCTACAAATCCCCAAGGTGCCAAATCATCATAAAAAAAAAAAATAGACTGTTATCATCTGCTGTACCCATTGTTGAACATGCTATACCTGAAATGCTATAATGTTCTATAAATTATCATTTTATATTTGTTTATATAGTTACTAAGATGTGCACGAGAGTTTATATCTAAATCAGCTCTAGAGAGTGATGTGAAGAAAAACAGCTTATATTCGTTTTATTGAGTCTCCACGATGATGCCGTTTGCCAGCTCTTGTTCCAGTTTTATAGATAAATAAATGAAGTCTTCACAAGTTAAGAAATTTGCCAGGAGCTTTTAGTTGCTAACACAAAACGCCAGCTCTGGCTCTCAAGTTGGGTTTTTCTGGCCCTAGCGTCGCTACTCTGTCTCTCTGGCGCTGTCCAGTTTCAACACTCTCAATTTTCTTTCCCCTAAATCCAGGAGCTAATTGACCCTCATCAGTGAGTCTCTATGTGAGCACTAGCCCTGCCTTCTGTCCCTGGCTTGGGAGTTGCCAGCACCCCAGGGTGAGCTGCCCAACAAGAGCCCCTCTAGCACCCAGGTGTTCACAATGTCCCTGCCCAAGACTGCGGTCATCCTGACTCCCAGTCTGCTCCTGGGATCTTGTGGCCAGCCCAGAGACTCCCCAGATGCAGACGGCTTCTGGGCTTCCTTCGGTCATCTGGCCAAGTTTCCTTCCCCACCCAGAATGCCAGGTGCCCGCTGCCTGCGGGTTGCATGGCCCATTTTTTGGATTGTCATTACACACTCCGAGTTGCCTGCCAGGCTGGGTTTTTCCTCAACATCTGCAGTTGCTCTGTGCCCTGGTCTCTTTGTAGTTCCAGGCCCGACCCCCAGAGCCGATCAGGCTGGGACCAGCTGTGTCTAGTGCTGAAAGTTTTAACGTCCCTCCCTGTTCCTTTGCATTTCCCTTTTCGCCCATTGCCCACCCTGTCAGGGGTCAGAGGGAGCCCGTCCTCCTAATTCTCTCCTTTGAAAATATCACTTGCCTGAATCCCATTACCTCAGGGGTCCTTTTATCTTCCATGATCCTGGAAAAACACAATTATGATCATGGCAGCTACCATTTATAGATCTCTTCCTATCATGCAGTCAATAGATGAAACACTTGGCCTTTAGTACCGCGTTTGATCTTAGATTTTTCAGGTCGGTATTTTTTAGCCCTGTTTCTGGTAGGAAAGCGCCGTGCCTCAAAGAGGCCACGCAGCTTAAGCAAGGTCACACAGCTAGTTAGAAGAAGACAATGACTGTCGCTCAAATCTAGTTGGCTCTGAAGACCTGCTGCTACTCTCTGCTGCCCTAAATAGAGGTGGTAGCTCCTGGTCATGATCTGCTGGAATGTGGGCACCTAACCTGCCTGGGTGGTACTTCATTGCAGCATGGCATTTGGTCCCACTGAGGCAGGCCTGCCATGATCTGGACCATCAGGCAGTCACCTCTTGAATCTTTACTTCCTCTTCACTGAGAAGACTAGCTCTGATCATTTTTGGATCGTTGAAAGATTTTGCACGAGTCCAGTGGCTGAGGTCTTCAACAGTCAAGGAGGAAGGAGCAGCAATGGGAACAAAGGCATCGAGGTCCTGAGCTGTGTGCCATATGCTTGGACCCTCATCTGGTGTCTGCCTCTAATTTATGTTTCAGGTCGGGGGACCTGGCCAGCAAGGCATCTCCCATCTACTGTCAGGCTGGCCATCCTAATAGGATGCTCAAGCCACGTCTGCCTTAGTGGCGAGTCTCTGGGTATGGGCCCTGAGAGTATGGTTCCAGTTGTTGACGGGGAACAACATTTGGAGACTGTGCTTCTCGCCTTTGTCTCCTTGGGACCAGCCCTCATGTAGGGTTTCTAGGAGATTCCACGATTGCAAGATGGCGTGATCTCCTCTACGCTGACCTCTCCCAGGATCCAGAGAGGACAGCGCACAGTTCAGCTAGTTGGCTGTGTTGGATGCTGCTAAGCGGTCCCCTCAGAAGGGCACTGTTGCCTGAAGACCTGAGAGGTGCCATGTCCTTAAATTCTTGGAGGCCTCATCCACGTTCCTGTGTTCCGGGCTCCTAGTCGTCACCTGCCGCGCACTAAGCACACTCGAGAAAGAGAATCATCTCCTTCAAGGGAGAGACGCAGCCACGGAACGGGGAGGGGTTTCCTCTGCCTGTTGGCAGCGCATCAGGTGAATGCCCAGGGCCCTTTGCTTTGGCTTTGACGTGTGCTTGCCGTTAGCCTTGGGCCCTCCCCGTTCCCACGCAGGATCTCTGCACAGGGAGACTCTGCTCCCCTGGCTTCGCAGGACGTATGAAGCCGTGATAGAGCAGAGCCCAGGGGACTTGGTGGGCTTTAACTAGCTCCGCACCCAGGACCCCCGCCAGGAGGAGCAGCAGCAGCAGCCGATGCCCTACTCAGGACTTAAAAAGATCCCCTGCGTGAGGACTAGCGTCCTTTCCCTGTAACACAGGGATGGCCATTCTACGCTGGGCTCCCCGCTGTGCCCTTATGCAGGAGGCAATCCTTCCCTGCTGCCAGCCAGGTCCGTACCCTCTCCTCAGCCAGCCGGGGTGGAGCCTCTAACCAGCTGAAGTCACTCTTGCACACTTAGCAGCAGCACAATAGCCAGAACTGTGGCAGAGCGGCCTCCCAACGCAGTGCCTCGTGGGACACGTCTTAAATAATCTGGGGAGGCCCACGGTGATCAACAGGCTCTGGGGAAAATATTATGCGTAAGATGCTCCTGGTCTTTATCTCAGGTCAAAGTCACTGCCACCGTAAGATCCACGTCCTTAAGGACTTTACGTAACTTCTCGCTCTTCTAAATTGGGCTTCTAAGTTGGCTCTAGATTTTTGTTTTTTTCCTTGTCCCAATTTTCATTGTCAGAATTTGATTTCTGGGAGGCTCCTCTCATGCCCGGGAATCGTTGGAAACGTCATCCACTGAGCTCTTTCTGGGTCTGCCCTGGTGTTCTCTGTGGGATCCGTTTCGTAGCATCTCTTATGCATTTTTCTTTCTTTTTCTCCTTCTGCTTCCTCATCAACTTAAAACTGTCCCCTCTGTGCCCTGGCCGGGAGTCAGGGCGGGGGGTGACTTGGCGAGGAGCCCCCAGGGCAGTCTGCTTCTGGCGCCCCCGTCCTCCGTGACAGGTGATTTCCCTTCCCGAACGAGTCTCCTCATCTGTAAAATGAGAGGATTACACCAGATAATCTCTACTTCTCTCTCCTAAGCTATCACATTGTGATTCTAATTGATTCATAAGCAATAATATCTGAAATTTATTGAATGCCCCTGGGTGCCAGTCTCTGGTCTCGATGCCTTTCACGTATGCAAGCGAGATCAAATTGTGCAGAATATTCTAGGTTCTTGATAATAATAGTGGTGGAAATCATGGATCTTTATCAGCTGCTTCCTGCGTGTCAGGCACTGTGCTAAACTCGGGGAATTATTTCATTAAATGCAGTACTTTTTCAGGGGATTTTCAAACTCACTCTTATTTTTATAGATGAACAAATTGAAAACCAGAGATGTTTAAATAGGTCAACCCAGTTCATGCTACCAGGAAGTGGGGTGCAAGAATATGAATTCCCAGCACAAGCTGAGAACACATTTTTACCATTTGGCCTTCTGTTATTGCCTATTGATACTATAATTTGGCTATACATATATAATTATATATAATCATGTATGATACATAGATAATGTCTAAGGGCAATAGTCCAATTTATATGCATTCACACAATTATTTGCGATTTTTTTTTTAGATTTTTAAAATTTGTTCTAATTAGTCATACATGATAGTAGAGTGCATTCATGCATTTTTGAGAACTTTTCAGAGTTAAATGATTCTATTCGTTATTTCCTGCATAGGGGGCCTTTGATGACCATGACTAAACATATTTCAGGAATGTGCAGCAGAAGCAGCCCCCAAATATTAATAATTCGGCAAGGCGAGGATAAGATCCATGGAAATAGGGTAGCTGGGGAAGGAAGGAGCAGGAGGGAAATTCAGTTCTCAGCAAAGAAAAAGCACAGCGAGGGGCGGCCACCCAGCAGCCTGTGTAGATAAGGAAGCAATAATTGAAATTACAGAAGATTATAGACCCCGTGGGTATTGGTGACCCTGAGCCATTCAGCAGGAAACCGCAAGGGCTGACGTCTCAATGGTCCATGAAATCAAAGGACAATTAGTGAGTTTAGCCAGTCCTGTGCCTTGGGAGACAATCATTGGAAATGTCATCCACTGAGCTCTTTGTGGAACTGTAATGTGGAACTGTACACATTAGTTTGCTCCCAGATCCCAGGTAATTAGAGCACCTCAGAATCAAATCTCTGCTTAAAAAATTCTCAGAATAAAATATTGAGTCAGGAATGCATATGGGAGAGGCAATGACTGAAGTTCAAACTTTAGATTACATGGCGGGAAAAGGAGGGGGTATGAAAGATGGCGGACTGAGACATCATCACCCTGTGTACGCGTACGATTGCACGCACGGTGTGCATCTGCGTCGTGCACAACCACAGAAACGAAGTGATGTACCCCATCTGTGTACAATGAATCAAAATGCAGCCTGTAAAAATAAAAATATAATGGAAAAATCATTTGGGGAACTCCTGAGCTCCACCCATTCCCAAGTTGTTCAGAAGCCCACGCTGTCAGGCTGAGTGACCTGGATTGAATCCTTCCTCTCACTATCTATATTTAACAAATTCTGAATGTGTCACATCTGTTACCTTGATTTTTTCAACTCGGGAGGTGACTGGCAGAGGCCGATCGCTATGGGGTTTTTATAATGGGGTTGAGAAAAAGTAGACAAGATGCCTTTGAATTTCTGATGCAGAAAGAAACGATGAAATAAAAGGGAACTTAACTCTCCAGAATGAGGGTCCCTTCACTAGGTACTTCTCCAGCTACAGACAGGCCATCTGCAGGACCAGGGCATGCATCCGCCTCGGGCTGAACTCCTTTACAAAGAGTAGCTCTGTGCGACCCAGGGTCCACGGCTGTCCTCAGGGCTTTCTGAAAGCAACGTCTGGCCTTACCACATTCCTCCCTGAATCATCCGGTCCCTTCACTTGCTTGTCTAATACTTTTTCACTCAAGGAATCCTGGGTGGAGACAGATGAGGAAAGCACTAGTGGATCTATATATGAATTGTTGGGCTCCCAAGCTATCTCTGTTTATTCTGCTATATATTACAGGCATTGGTGTCCCAAACATTTGCTGAAACAAAAAGCCCAAGGCGTCATCCTGAATTTCTCCCTCTCTGTTGTGTTTGGATATGAGCTGCCCCCCAAATGCTCACATGTGAGACAATGCAAGAAGGTTTGGAGGCGAAACCACCAGCTTATGAGAGGCAGAACCTAATCAGCGGCTTAATTCACTGATCGGGATTAACTGGGTGGCCAAGGTAGGCAGGCAGGGTGCAGCTGGAGGAGGTGGGTCACTGGGGCTGCGCCTTCCTGGCCCCTGTTTTGTCCTTGGTGCATAGAGCCTTCTCCCTTCTTCCTGTTGCCCTGTCCTGAGCAGCTTTCGCCATGATGTTCTGCCTCACTTCCGGCCCAGAGCCATGGAGGGTATGGACCAAGGCCTCTGAGACCGTGCGCTCTAAATAAACTTTACCGCCTCTAAGCCTCTAAAATTTGCTCTCGTCAGGTCTTTTGGTCACAGCAATGACAAAGCTGACTGAGAGGCCCTCCCTCGTGTCCGATCCAGCAGGAAGTCCTGCTGCGGACACTTCTAATATAGTTCAAGTGCACCACTCCTCCCTGCCCTCGCCTCTTGGACTGCTGGGGTGGCTTCCATTCATCTTTTTTATTTCTTTTTTTCTAGTCTATTCTCCAAATCGTAGACAGAATAGATTTTTTAAAATGTGGATCAGAGGGCGACACCTCTTACATAAAATCCTACTGTGATCATTCCCTCGCACTTGGAATCCAACCCCGCTTCCTACCCTGGCGGCTCTGGTCCTCTCCTCTGGTCTCTGTGGCCGTCTCACCCACACCTGCCCTTCCGGCTGCCTTCCCTCTTCTTGGCTGCACCTTAACAAACTGATTTTTGTTTCTGCCTCAGAACGATTTTCCTGGGTGCTACCTCTTCCCCGAGTGGTGTTGACCTGGGATGACTCTGAATTTTTTACAAAATGATTTCAGCAGCGAGTGTCACTTTTAACTTCACAGTTTGGAATTTAGCTCATCATTTAGGTCTCGGCTCTGACTTCCCCTCTGCAGAGATGAATTCCCAACTGCTCTTTCTGAAGAGGCCTCCACTCCTCCCATCTGCTTCTGCTGAGCTGCTGCCTTTGGTTCCTTCATGTGCCTGGAATGCATTTTGACTTACTGGATCGCTTGCCTATTTTTCTGTCGCGTTGCTCTGGACCGTGAGCCTGCAGAGTTCACCTCTGTCATAACCGCCTCCCTGGGGGCTAGCGCCCAGCCTGGAGAAAGTGAGTTCTCAGGGAGTATGTGTCGAAACTGAATGAACAGAGACACATCTCCTCCTCAGCCACACGTCTTCTGGGCTAAGTGTTGGGGAGGCTACATTTGTTTTCTTTTTAAAATACACATTTTAGTTTTTAGATTATTTTGATCGTGTGAACTTATGGGTATTGTGGGATAATCCAACACATGCATTCGGTGTGTGAGAAACAAATCAGAATTGGTGACATTTCCATCTCCTAAACTTCAATAAATTTTATTAACACATAATAATTGTACGTAGTTATGGGGTAAAGCGTGACATTCCATTCCATGGATAGGGCAACATGTATTGATCAAATGAGCATGATTAATGTTTCCATCTCCTTATCATTACTTTGCGTTTACAGTCTTTGACCTCTTCTCTTCTAATTACTCATAAAATGTACAATAGGTTGTTGTGAACTATAGCCCCCCCGTTCTGTCGGGCACTGTAACTTATTATTTCCGTTTAACTGTGTTTGGATACCTGCTCAGGGACTTCAGGTTGCAAAAGTCCACATTCCGAGTTCACGAGGGACTAATGGTCTACCTGGGCATGGATGCACCACCCACCCAGACGCACGGGTTGATGTGTATTATTATTGAGGACCTGTGACCATTCCATTAAGTAAACACTGCAATTACTGATTCGTTCAGCCACCATCTGCTATGACCTCCCCCTCCCCCTACGTGCCACCAACTCTGTTTGGTGCAGCCACGCAAAGATAAGGAGGCCGCAGTTCAGGCGGAAGTCTAATCGGGAGATGGCATGTGATGAAATGATTCTGCTGGCAGCATTGATTGAGTGCCTTCTGCATGCAAAAAGCAAAAGGCCCCATGTGTGAGGTGATGGCTGTGCATATGCGTACCAGGGGTCTGGTGGGGGCAGGGAGACTAGCCACGTGAGCAGAGCCTTTCCCACGCCTTACCCCCGTGTGCACGGCGCTTCCCGTACCTCACACACACAAGGCACGGCGGGCTGGATGGGGGGTCACGAGGAAAGGTGGGGGAGGGAGGAGGGACGACGTGAAGGAAGCAGACGCAGGTCGATGCAGAGATGGAGCCGCTTGAGGCTAACTTAGCTCGGGGACATCTCCGAGGGAAGGAAGAATGAAGTGCTTCCCTGAGGCGAGGATGCCCTGGAGCCAGTAGACCTCAGAGGTTGTGGACTGGCAGGCCAAGGTCAAGTTTAGACATCTGGAGTCATTTGTTTCACTGAAGCAAAGAGTTCATTTAGAAACTGACAAATGGATGGAGTTGGAGAATATCGTGCTAAGTGAGATAAGCCAGTCCCCAAAACCAAAGGCCGAATGTTTTCCCTGAGAAGCAGATGATGATATATAATGGGGGTGGCGGGGTGAGAGAAAATGGAGGGACTTTAGATTACGTAGAAGGAGATGAGGGGGAATGAAAGATGGTGGACTGAGACAGTCGTCGATACCCTATGTACACGTATGACACCACATGGTGTGAGTCTACATCGTGCACAACCATGGAAACGAAAAGATGTACCCCATTTGTGTACAATGAATCAAAATGCAGGCTGTAAAAATTAAAAAATAATTATTTTTTTAAAAAAAAGAAACTGATGAGATATGACAGAGAAGTGACACAGTGCCATACTTAGGGCCACAGGTTTAGGGTCAAACTTCAAGTTCACAAGTCCCAGAACCAAGGTGGATGATGTGAGCTTGGGCAGGTCATTATGACTTCAGTATCTTCTTCAGTAGGATAGAGATGACAACATGCCTCATGGTGGAGACTTGGATCACCAGGACAGGGTCATGGCCGGCATCTGCTCTGATTCAGGGGCAGTACTAAGATCTCACACTCACTGCCATAGCAGCAGGTCCATGAATGGTTTAGCCAAGTTTCTGGAACTGGTAGACAGGATTCACGGGCAGGGTCCAGGGGCAGGGAGATCATGATTGACTAATGATTAGATGTGGGAATGGACAGTCAGAGACGGCAGTGAGGGATGAACCCTTCATCTATGTAGTCTCCAAGGATATGTGGAGTGAGGTTCACATTATGTCCAAGAATTTTCAGCTGGCAGGGACACATCATTGTCTTTAAGTCAGTTTGGACTTTGATGCAATAACTATGGAGATGGGAGGGGATTCAGAAACCTATACCAGTTCCCCGGGAAGATTAGAAAGTCATTAACTGGAAGAATAAAGTTATTCAATAAATAAATTCAATAATTGAATAAAACTTTCAATGGGTTTATGTTTATTAACAGTATCAGTACTTCATTCCTTTTTATGGCTACATAATATTCCATTGCAAGGATGTACCCCGTTTTGTTTATCCATATTCATTGATAGACGTTTGGGTTCTTTCTACCTTGTGAATAGTGGTGCTATCAACATTTGTGAACAAGTATTTGACTGCCTGTTTTCAATTCCTTTTCTGTATATGGAATGGACTGGAGTTCCTGAGTCGTACGGTAATTCTATATTTAATTTCTTGAGCAGTGCCAAATGTTTTCCACTGTGCCCCTGCCAATTTACATTCTTACCACCCCGTTTTACCTTAAACAAATAAAATGTGGACGTTGTTGAGTGCAGACTCTGTAGCTGTGACATCGCAGTAGGTTCACTTCAGCAGCCTCTGACTCTGTGATAGCCTTCTTAAGGCACTGAACCGAGAAATAAGAAAACAGCAGCGACAGCAGAAGAGGGAGCCCTTTCAAATCAAGAGCTATTTAAATACAGAAAAAAAATTTAGAAAGCTCCAAATTTGGTATAGAAAAAAAAAAACTATTAAAAGTATATTACCTGGTGTAGTGCCTAAGTCTTTGATCCACTTTGAGTTGAGTTTTATACAGGGTGAAAGAAAGGGGTTTAAATTCATTTTGTTACATGTGAATTTCCAATTTTCCCAGCACCATTTATTAAAAGGCTATCTTTTCTCCAGTGAATGTTTTTGGCACCTTTGTCTAGTATGCGATAACTGTATTTATGTGGGTTTGTCTCTACGTCTTCTATTTTGTACCATTGGTCTACATGTCCGTTTTGGTGCCAATACCATGCTGTTTTTGTTTCTATAGCTCTGTAGGATACTTTAAGGCACTAGAACAGAGTCCCTGCACCTAATAGAAAAAGTAGGCCTAAATCTTCAACAAGTCAGCTTAGGATCTGACTTCCTTAACAAGACTCCTCAAGTGCAAGAAGTAAAATTAAGAATCAATAAATGGGATGGATTCAAACTAAAAAGCTTCTTCTCAGCAAAGGAAACAATCAATAACATAAAAAGAGAGCCTACAGAGTGGGAGAAAATCTTTACCACATGCAGCTCAGATACAGCAATCATCTCCAGGAAATACAAAGAAGTCGAAAAACTTAACTCCAAAAAACCCCCAAATAATCCAATCAATGAATGGTCTAAGGAACTGAACAGGCACTTCACAGAAGAAGAAATACGATCAATCAACAAATATATGTAAAAATGTTCAACCTCTTTAGCAATTAGAGATATGCAAATCAAAACTACCCTAAGATTTCATCTCACCACATTAATGTTTACAGCAGCTCAATTCACAATAGCTAAACTATGGGACTAACCTAGATGCCCTTCAACAGATGAATGGATTAAAAAATGTGATAATATATCAAATATATATATAAATATATATGTATATGATGGAATATTACTCAGCTTTGAAAAAGAATGAAATGATGGCATTTGCTGGTAAATGGATGGAGCTAGAGAATACCATGCTAAGTGAAATAAGCCAATCCCAGAAAAACAGACACCAAATGTTTTCTCTGATATGTGGATGCTAATTCACAATGGTAGTGGGGCTAGGGAAGAATAGAGTTACTTTAGATTAGGTAGAGGGGAATGTGGGAGGGAAGGGGGTATGGAGATTGGGAAGGATGTTAGAATGAGTCAGACATTATTACCCTGTGTACATATAAAGATTCTCCACCATGTATAGGCAGAAAAATGAGAAATTATACTCCATTATACATGACATATCAAAGTGCATTCTACTGTCATGCATGACTAATTAAAACAAATTAATCCAAAAAATTTATTACCATTATATTTTCAGTTCTTGGGTAGTAGCATTACAGGTAGTTTTTCTTTTTACTTTTCTCCGAATTAAAAAAAAAAAAAAAAAAACGAACACATGTTGCATTTTTTAAGAGATACCCCATATATATTGTAGAGAATGTTTTACTTTGCTGGGGGTGGAATCCAGGGCCCTCTGCATGCTGGGCTATACCCCCAGTTGTTTTTACTTCTTCAACACTGGCAATTAAAGAAGCTGACACGTCTTCTTACATCCGTTCATCTTGCAGGGTAGTAGTTGCTTATCTAATCCCTGCAGCTCTGCATGGTGTGGCTCAGGGTGAAATCTGCACTACTCACGTGACTGTGGAAGTATCCAGGTGGCCTGGCTGATTTTCTCCAACTGGAAATGCGGTCCCTTCAGACTGGGCAGGGGTCACTCTTCAAACAGACCTGGAAAGTTCCGAGCGGTCTTCCCAAAAAGCCGACGAGCACGCAGCGCCCGCCACCCAGCTCCCAGGGACCTCCGCTCCTGCGTGGTCGTCCTGCGCGTCCCGCTCATTGGTTTCCTTTACTCAGGGCGCCCCACACGCACGCGCTCTGTCTTCTTACCTTGTCCCCTGATGTCGCTCACGTTGTTTAAGCATTCTTTGTTTGGGGGTCTTGCGGTGAATTTGGGTGAGTCCCGTTCAGTTCATCCAACACGTGGACAGCTCTGATTTTCAGGCGTGGTTGCACACACCAGTTAAGGGGGAAGAAGAAAGAAAGAAGGAAGGAAAGAAAGGAAAGGAGGGGAGAGGAGAGGAGAGGAAAAAAGGAAGGAAAGAAGGAAGGAAGGGAGGGAGGGAGGAAGGAAGGAAGGAAGGAAGGAAGGAAGGAAGGAAGGAAGGAAGGGAGGGAAAGAGAAAGAAAGAAAGAAAGAAAGAAAGAAAGAAAGAAAGAAAAGAAAGAAAGAAAAAAAGAAAGAAAGAAAAGAAAGAGCATTTTCTACACTATTTCTGGGTTTCTGCTAGAAAATGCAACCTGCGTTCCTAACATTTACCAAGGGGGCAGGCGATCCCAAGGTGGACGGCAGCCCTGGCACGGAAGAGTGTCTCGGGGACCCTCTGAGCGGCCGGCAGCCGCTTGATCACAGGGTAACTGGAAGGTTCCAGGGGAGGGTCAGGGGGCCTTCGCGGGGTTACAGAGGCAGCTCCATACGGGTGGCTTCAAAGCTCTTGCAGTACTGTCCCATCCCCTAGGCCACGTCGGCCACTGGTGGACACATCCCCGGTGCTTTGCACTAGCCAAACCCCTTGCAAGCGTCTCCTCCGTCCGCCTGTGCGCACCAACCAGACTCGGGCTCCGCAGCGCGGTGCTGTCTCGTCTCGCGTCCCCACCGCTGCGCTCTCGCCCCAGCCCGCACGTCCCTCCACCTCCAGGGCTCGCCCGCGCCCTGGCATGTGGATCGCTCCACGCCTGGTCCTCCTGATCCCGGCTCAGTCACAGCTTCCCTGAGGAAGCCGGCTGGAACCTACCCTGCGCGGCTTCCTGGCGACACACTCGCCTGGGATCTTCCTTCCCTTCGGGGCCCTGAGTGCAGCCTCAGTGTGGCATCTCCGAGGGTGACCAGGGCATGATTGAAAGGTCAGTGTTTGGTCGCCCCCGCGGGCTCCCGCACCTGGCCCGGCCCGACCCGGGGCTGGGGAATGGAGGGGAAGACATGAGAAGTGAGATTGGAGAGGGAAGGACCCTCTTCCAGTCCTCTCACCTTCCTTCCCCCTGGATCTGGGGAGAACGGACGGCCGGGGGCTTCTTGGGGGGCATCCTGCCGTGCCATTACCTGCCGAGCAGAATTGCTGGGAAAGCCAGGCCCACGTTAGCGGAAGCAGCCCAGACGCTCCCTCCCGCCTCGTGACCGCTTTCGAAAACTGTCAACATCCTTGCAAACAAATAAGCAACTGCCCAGACCCAAAGCCGGTGCTGGCCTCTTGCTCTGAAGAGTGTCGAGGGTAACAATGTCAGGTTGGGACGCAGTGGAGGGGTGCAGGTCAGTAGGTGGGCAAAGCTCAGCTGGAGCCTGCTCATCACCAGCCTGGCCGCCTACATCAATGGGAATGCTGGGTTTTGTATTTGACTTTGGGTGACAAATCACGCCTGCACAAGTGCATGCCTCTGTGTCTCGCATCAGCCAGGGGCTGTATATTCGTGGTTATTTCTTTTTCGGTCCTTTACTTGGGATATTAATGTTGCCATGGGGATTTTTACCTTGGTTGTTCCATGACTCTGCAAACTGTCACGGTTATTCCCCTTGATATTTCTTTGGTCTCGAAGATCAGCGTCAGGAAGAGTCGGTATCACCCACTGAATGGCAATGCTTGGGGTGATGTGTGGAAGAACCGGATTCGTTGAAATGCTTTCGATTTTCTTTCCTAGAGGATATTCCAGAGAGTTACAGAACACGTGGAAAGATGTCTAAATGTGCACAAGATCCCAAGTGTGGGTCACCTTGACTGGGGGGTGAATTCTGCTTTGGATAAGGGGCATCCTTGAGAAAAGTATAGGTATAAAATCCCCAGCTGGCTTGGATCAGGCAACTTTGACAAAGACTGTGTAGAAATCGATGCCTAGAACTTTCTTCCTGAGAACTTGAAAGCACTTGCTTAAGAAAGCTGTGTTATCCCTCATGCTTCAGTTAGTTCTCAGAAAAAAGTTAAAAATGAAAATATACATAATGAATAGATTAACCGCTTGGCCATTGTGTTACATTGCCTCCCTGATGCAGCGGGGCCCAGCTAATCTTCCGGGAGGCGAGTTTCTTAAACACACTGTTAGACCAACTGGAAAATTAACCAGGGTGTTGACTGAAGGGATCTCATTTCCATGCTAAGACGTGCCGCGTAGAAATGAAAGACGGGTCCCACGACTCATTTTTCAAAGTGTGTTGGGTATTGCTGGACCTTTTCTTGTAAATTATTTTCTCCAGGGAAAGAAGAAGAATTGAAACGTTTCTTTTGAAGGCAAAGAAAGACAAGATAGCAGTTAGGTTCACATGACAGTTTCTCAAAAATCCTGCCTAAATCCTCCTGGCCAAGATGATTTTCTCAACATAAGACCCTTAATGGCTTTTTCTCTCTCTAAAACTCAAACTGATTTAAGGGGAAGAAGGAGAAAATTTTGGCACATACACCTGAAAACCTCAGCGCTGATGTTTCAGGCACAGCTGGAGCCAGGCGTCAAAGGGCATCAGTTTTATGCGATTCGGTTTTGCATGCTGTGTCTCCCTTGTCCTTTGAATTGACACTGTTCTCAGGGCTTCCTCTGCTACCAGGATGGCTCGCCGAAGGTCCGGGCTTAAGTTCTAGCCTCTCAGAAACTCATATTTATATATATATCTCATATATATATGTATATATCACAGTTTCTTTATCCATTCATCTGTTGAAGGACATCTAGGTTGGTTCCACACTCTGGCTATGATGAATTGAGCAGCTATGAACATTGATGTGGCTGTATCTCTGTAGTATGCTGATTTTAAGTCCTTTGGGTATAGGCCAAGGAGTGGGATAGCTGGGTCAAATGGAGGGTCCATTCCAAGCTTTCTGAGGAATCTCCACACTGCTTTCCAGGGTGGCTGCACCAATTTGCAACTCCACCAGCAATGTATGAGTGTGCCTTTTCCCCACATCCACGCCAACATCTATTATTGCTTGTGTTCTTGATAATCGCCATTCTAAATGGAGTAAGATGAAATCTTAGAGCTGTTTTAATTTGCATTTCTCTAATTACTAGAGATGTTGAACACTTTTTCAAATATTTATTAATCACCTGTATATCTTCTTCTATAGAGTATCTGTCCAGTTCCTTGGCCCATTTATTGATTGGGTTCTTTGTATTGTTGGTGTAAAGTTTTGTAAGTTCTTTATAAATTTTGGAGATTAGTACTCTATCTGAACTGTATGTGGAAAAGATTTTCTCCTACTCTGTAGGCTCTCTTTTCACATTATTGATTGTACCCTTTGCTGAGGAAAAGCTTTTTAGTTTGAGTCCATCCCATTTATTGATCCTTTCTTTGATTTCTTGTGCTTTGGGAGTCTTGTTAAGAAAGTCTCATCCCAAGCCAACATGATGAAGATTTGAGCCTACTTAGAAACTGTGGTATGGATACTCAATGGAATATTATTCAACCATAAAGAAGAATAATATTATGGCATTTGCAAATGGAATATCATGCTAAGTGACATAAGCCGATCCCAAAAAAACCAAAGGCTGAATGTTTTCCCTGATAAGTGGATGATGATATATAATGGGGTTGGGGATGGAGAGTGAGAGAAGAATGGAGGAACTTTAGATTATGTAGAGGGAAATGAGAGGAAGGAAGGGGTGGGGCATGAAAGATGGTGGACTGAGACAGACCTCATTACCTATGTACATGTACGGTTACATGAATGGTGTGAATCTACATCGTGCACAACCATAGAAACGAAAAGATGTACCCCATTTGTGTACAATGAATCAAAATGCCGTCTGTAAAAATAAAAAAAATAGTAATTTAAAAAAATGTCTTACCAAGGACAACTAGGCAAATAACATGGATATAAATTGCAATATTTTTATGTGAGAATATTCAAGCTCATTAATAAAATACCAATGAGCTATTATTTAATGTCTATCCATTTGAATTTTTAATTAAAATGCTCAGAATTTGTATGAGGAAAAGAAAAAGCAACTTTCATTAGGAAGAGTCTTCTCTTTCCCACTAACTCCAGCAGAATCCCCAGAATTTAATCGTATCAGTTTGCTTGAGTCACATGTCAGTCTCTGAACCGTGATCGTGGCCAAAGTGAAGAATGGTGTGACCGGACAGACCTAGGCCATATGCCACCCTTGGGCTTTGGGATGTAGAGTCAGCAGTGACCGAAGGAGGAGGAGGAGAGCGTCTATAACCATAAAATAAAATGAAAAATAACCTGCTTTTTCCAGAAGTAGAAATGGATACCAGACATTTGTAGAAATGTCCATGCTGCGTAGATGGCGTTGCTGACCCTCCGTGAACCCAAGAGCTTTGTCCAGAGACCTCGCATGTCCTCCAGGCAGAAGGTGGAGGCCATTTTCAAGCCCTGGATGCTGAGTTTGGTCATATGACTTGTGTTGACCGATGGGATTCAGCAGAGATGGTGGTTGGAGAAGCATGTTCCATGACTGGGCTCCATCTTAAACCTGTGCTACCCTCGTGAGGAAGATGTACCTGCACTGTCTCATTGGTCCCCAGGGAAAAAGAAAGACACGTACCCCAAAACTGCTTCAGCTCACTTGCCTTCAACCAAGCCCATGTTAGAGCAGAGGTCCCTTTTGGTTCCAAGACATTTGACTGGACCCAGCCAAGATCAGCTGATCCATTTGTCACCTATGAGGCATAATCATCGATGACCCTTATTTAAAAGCAGAGTGGTTTCGAGTTGTTTGTTAGGCAGCAGGTAGCTGCCTGGTACATTTCTGTTCTCTGCTAATATCACTTACGGGGTGGCAAGGTGGCAATCAACTCTTATATGTAATCTGAAGCCCTAATGGCTGTAATATTGAATCAATTGGTAGATGGTGTCTGTCCCCAAACTGCCAAATGTGCCCTCACCCTGGCCTTTCTCCCAGTCCCCTCGGATCGCCCCACAATCCAGCAAGTAAAAACGTAATGTCTGAAAGGGCAGGAATCCTCCAACACCCAGTTCTATGGAGAAACCCATCCTGGTTGGCCAGCGCCCAGGTCCTCCCTTTAAGTGTTCCGATGACCGTATCTTTGTGCGCCTGGCCCACGGCCACTTTCGGCTCTTATCTTCTCAAGGGTAGTGTGCGCATCTGGACCGTCCTGAGCCCTTCCTCTGGGCCTCGGACCATACGTATTGGTCGAATGAATCGTGGGCAGAACTATTCACTGAGGGAGCAGCTACGGTCCAGAATGGACACCCAAGGCTGGAGTCACTTGCTCCTCAATTTCGTTGACAGCAGCAACTCAGGGAGCGTTGGAGGGAAGAGAGCCCCTTTGGGGTCTTACATTTGTCCTCCCTCTGAGCCAAGACAAGCTATTTCTGCATCTCATTCTTCAGTACTCCTAAAACTAGCCCCAGGTCTGTTGCACGTCCACTCTTCCTCACTCCCTGTCAAATTAATTGCCATAATTAACCTTTCATTCTGCGTAATCAAACATCTCCCAGTCGCCCGCACTCAGACACTAGGGATGAATCTTCACACGACCAGCGAGGCGCCGTGGCAGATGCTGACCCAGGCAGCCGGGGTCGGGCCCTCCTGAACCCGGAGCGCAGAGGGGCGTGGGCTCCTTGCAGACTGTCTTGGATCTGACGTCCTCACAGCCCTGCTGCTGAATCTACCACCAGGCCACAGACTCTGACGCTCTTTCTACGAGATCTGAGCTCTGTTCCTCTCCCTCGTCACAGCACGTGAGGACCTGCGCCAGTCCCTTTGGTGAAGACGTGCGCCCCCAAACCTCTGCAGAGCTGTATTGTGCCCTTTTCAGACGTGCAGGTCTTTAGCACGTCAGGCTGCAGGGTGAATAGAGGTCGAGATTGAAGTCAAAAGTCAAATCTCCACCAGGAAGCCCTGGGTTCACTGTGCCGCTTCTGCACACCTGGGGAAGTGTGGCCTCCATGTCCAGAAGGCTCCATGGCTTGTTCCAAGGGGTCTGACATTTCTCAATCCAGCATCATCCATCCTTCTCCACCACCACGGTCTGAGAACAGGCCTCTCCTCTCTTATCCATAAAAATACTGCTTCATGGCAGGAATTAGAGACCTGGCTGGAGTTTCCTGCATCTTGAGGGTATGAGGCGTAATGATAGGTAGGCATTACGACCAGAGGTTTAGTAGGCCACAAGGAGCTACCTGACACATTTCCATTCTCTGTTAGTGTCACTTACAGTGCTGATGATGCACCAATGGCTATAATATCGAACCAATTATTAAATAATGTCTGCCCTCAAACTACTAAGCAGCCTAGCTTATCGAAACTTAGTTCATTCATTTTTACATAGTGGAAGGGGTACAATAGTGAATGTTAAATTAGATAATATGTAAGACTTGGTGTAGTGTCTCTCTCTCTCTCTCTCTCTCTCTCTCTCTCTCTCTCTCTCTCTTTCCCTCTCTTTCCCCTGGTACTGGGGATTGAACCCAGGGGTAATTTACCCCAGCTCTTTTAATTTTTTTACTTTGAGACAGGGTCTCACTAAGTTGCTTAGGGCCTCACTAAGTTGCTGAGGCTGGCCTCCAACTTGATATCCTCCTGCCTCAGCCTCCTGAGTTGCTGGGATTATAGGCCTGCACCACCACCTCCAGCACATCATAGTTTCTCTATTCAACTTCTGTCATTTCCTTATCCATATCATCTTTGCCCTTTATTAATTCTGTTTTGTTGAGAGAAGTTCAGCCAATTTTCCCTTGCTGTGACTGAACATGGACTCAAAAATTCTATTCAGAGTAAGGATCTCTATGTGGGTGTTAAAATGCACAAACCGAACTGCATTTTCTTGAATGCTGTTTTCTGTTTTACTCCACTAGAGTGGTGGTGGGGACATTAATTTGGGGCACAGTAAAAATGTATCGCCCTAGAAATCACACTGCAGTCTCAGCCGGCTGGTGGTGCATGTCTCGCCCCACCCAATAGCAGCCAGCTCTTGGATTCATGCTCTTATTTCTGACCCAAACAGGAAACATGGGCATTAAGGTCATGTGCTTCCAGCCTATCTCTGTTGGATGTTCCAGTCTGTTCCACTGTCTCCCAGGGCAAAAGTGTGTCCCTCTGCTTGACTAAAGCCTTTCGAAGCAGAACATTCACCTTCTGTTAGCTCTGACAGCTGTGGACCATTCTTTTGTACCAAGAGTCCACGTCGCCCGCCCTTGGGCTTCTCTTCTTTTGCAAAGACCTCTTTCATAGAGATTGCTTAACTAGCTCGAGGACCAATTTCCAACAGCACCACCATCTCCTCTTAAAATCTTAGTTCTGAGATCAAACGTGTAGGAGAAGAACCAGCTTAACCAGCGTTAGTTATTCTAATGCAAACAATGCCATAGACCTTGGGAAATGATCAAAAGAAATTGCAGCTAGAAAAATAAAAAAAAGCTGTCCACCCTGAAATCCATGGCTTCGGGATGGAGAGGGAGCTCAGGGATCCCGGTGGGAATAACATCGGCTGCTCTGACTTTCGGGAAGTTTCTTCTTTGGTAGCGACAGGTCATGGTACCTCCTGGGAGCGGGGCCAGTGGTGACCCTACAGGTGTGTCTGTCCTTGGCACTGGACTCCAAGAAGCAGGAGTTGTTCTGAGCAACCCAGAGCACTGGGGGGGCCGGGGAGGGGCGGGCAGGCATTGCAGTGTGATGAGCCAGGTGGGGACGGGAGTCGCTGGCTGCTGGGCACAGGAAGAGTTAAGACGGACGCAAAAGCGAGGAGCCCTCTCTGAGCGTTCCAGCTGTCCCTGCTGAGCTCGGTGGTGGCCCGAGAGGCAGCTCCACACCTCACCTCTGACACTGTGCATCCGAAGGGCTGGGGTCTTGTGCCAGGAAGCCTTATGGGTCTGGAACTCTTGGTAAGCAGGAGCGTGGCGATCCATCTTTCGCAGACCATGCTGGCTCCATCTGGACCTTTCACAACACAGTGCGCAGCATCAAAGATGGATGTGCTTTGGTCCTAGAGCAACTTCCGTTTGTGGGGTTTTGCACAGCTTTTTTTGGTGGTTGTATTTTGGGTTTTGCTTTGGGTTTTTTCCTATCGCTTCGGCCTAGGGCCAAATTGGAAAGGAGGGGATTAGTGATACCTGAGTTATGTGTTGTAGGTGATTGATACTAAAGTGTTTCCAGATTTATAACTCGACTTTATTGAGCACTCGTAAATCAAGAGGGCAAGGCTAGGTGCTGCCTCACTGCAGTTTGGAGAAAAGTTGGCTAAAGCTCAGAGATGCTAAGTAAGCAGCCCAATAACACACAGTAGGTTAAAATGGGACCTGGGGATTCTCTGCCTCGCCTTAGGCTCTTTCCACATGGCTCCATCTTTCGGCTTTACCGTCTTTCCTTTCCTGGCTCCAAGCACTTCCACCCACCATCCCTAGTTGTGTGGAGTACCCGTCATGGAAGTCAGTCTTCGCCAGCAGGGCAGCCAGGGTCAGAGTATTTCTTTATGCCAGTTCACAGTGTCTTTACGGCCCCTTCTCTGCTGATGCATGATTTAAAAATATATTTTGATATATATGCAAATATTTCTAGAAATAGGCTGTTAGGGGTCAGGGTTAACACAGTGCCAAATGCCAAATGCCTCAGGGACCAGGATGAGTGGAACAGCCTTGGGGTCAACACTAAGGAGTGGTGGGGACTGGGGCAAACCAGAGAGCATGTGCTGGTCTGGATGGAGCAGAGTTCCTGGCCTCCCGCTCCCTGGGGCCTGGGGAAATGCAGGCCTAGGCTGCCTGGTCTTCTGGCATATTCTTCTCCCTGTGAAAGGCGGAATGTCTGTGCTTCTGCGAGTGACTCTCCTCTGTTCCAGAACATGGGCCGGCTTCACAAAACACAGCCACGTGTACGAGTTGGCACGTCGTCGTGGGTGTGCGTCCTGGGCTGGGGGAGGGCCTGAGAGGAAGGCCTGCGGAACCGGCTCCTGTCACCGGTGAGTAGAACCGCAGCCTGCGTGGGCGGCTTGGTTGGAGAGGGATGTAGACCAGCTGGGACCTATTTAGCGACAAGGGACCAAGGTGAGAGCAGACTCAGACAGGGCTCCAAGGACAGGCAGGAACTCGGCGCACACACGTCGGGCAAGAGGGTCCTTCAAGGGCTGCCATAGAGAAAACGGTGCAAAATGATCCTGCACAGAGCTGGGGGGGTTTCTTCTGGTACAGCAGCTGCTCCCTTGTGGAAACCAGCCCTCCCGCCTTCTCTCCATTCTCCTCTCTTCCCTCCTTTTTTTCTTTTTTTAACCATTTTTATGTGCTCAGAACATATGGATTCGATTTTTTAAATTTTGCTGTCCTGGGGCAGGGGCAGGCAAAGAGTCAATATTTCAGCCTTTGAGCCCCAGGTCTCTGCTGCACAATCTTTATTTCTTCACATTTTGTTTCCGCAACTGTGCACGAGTGTGAAGTCCATTTTTTTGCTCCTGGACCTTAACAAAAAACAGGCCCCAGGCCGGGTCTCCCAGCGGCTGGCTCCTGTCCTCCATGGAGTAGAATACATAGACCGGCTGTGGCATTCTTTTTAACTCTCCTACAACCGCAATTTCCGTACCATGTTGCACAAAAATCAAAAAATAAATGATGAATGAGAGATCAAATAAGTTTGGGGTCAATTGAGTTTGGAGAATATTGTGCTCAGAAAAATCAACCCCGCCTCCCTCCCCAGACCTTTCTTAGGTGGACGTGAGTAGGAATTTCTCCAAAGGATCCGGCCAGTGTGAAGCTTTGTCTTAAGGGACTCGGCAGCGTCTCCTGGGATACCTGCTCAGGAAATGCTGTCCAAGGCGGAATTGCTCTTGAAACCCAAAACCTAAATAAATCAACAACAACAATATTTTTTAGTTCCTTCCCAAAGCCACTTTGCCTGTGGAAAAGGCATTTATTCAGGGCCTTGTATGTTCTAGAAGCTCTGCCAGGTGCATTGATATTCTGTGGAGGTAAGGGACACCAGTCGAGGGGGAAAGAAGAGGGGCAACGTCTGGGTTACTTTCCACCTAAGGGGGTCCGCCGCGACGTGACTTCCCGAAAGCTTTAAATGACTCTGTTACCAACCATTTATCCGTGGAGCCCACGCAGTAACCTATAGTCCATTACTTGACCATTTTGATTAAAAACAATTACCAGAAGCTTTGTCTGTTGGTGCTAAATGCTAATTTCCCTGAAGAAAAATATTGCCTTAAAATGTAAAGAGGCGGCTCTAAGCTCTGCAGAGCAGGAGGAGAGAAGGCCGTGTTTGGAGGAAGCAAAGGGACTGGGCTGGGCAGAAATGGAGCTCCATCCTTGGTCCCTGCCCTGAGGGCACCCTGCCAGTGCATGCGGCTCAGGGGAGCCAGGCGTGTTGCCTTGGAGACCACGTCTACCCCCGCCACTGCCCACCCTTGGGCAGCTGATTTCAACTCACTGCATTCTTTTTTTAAAATCATTTTTTTATTTTTATAGACTGCATTTTGATTCATTGTACACAAATGGGGCACATCTTTTCATTTCTGTGGTTGTGCACCATGTAAATTCACACCATTCATGTAATCATACATGTGCACAGGGTGATGATGTCTGTCTCAGTCCACCATCTTTCATGCCCCACCCCTTCCTTCCTCTCATTTCCCTCTAAGTAATCTAAAGTTCCTCCATTCTTCTCCCACCCCCACCCCCATTATATATCATCATTCATTTATCAGGGAAAACATTTGGCCTTTGGTTTTATGGGATTGGCTTATTTCACTTAGCATGATATTCTCCAATTCCATCCATTTATCTGCAAATGCCGTAATATTCTTCTTCTTTATGGCTGAATAATATTCCATTGTGACAGACACTTCACAGAAAAAGAGATACAGGTGATTAATAAATATATGAAAAAGTGTTCAACATCTCTAGTATTAGAGAAATGCAAATTAAAACAACTCTAAGATTTCATCTTACTCCACTTAGAATGGCTATTATCAAGAACACAAGCAATATTAGATGTTGGCATGGATGTGGGGAAAAAGGCACACTCATACATTGCTGGTGGAGTTGCAAATTGGTGCAGCCACTCTGGAAAGCAGTGTGGAGATTCCCCCAAAAAACTGGAATGGACCCACTTTTTGACCCAGCTATCCCACTCCTCGGTTTATACCTGAAGGACTTAAAATCAGCATACTGCAGTGACGCCGCCACATCCATGTGCATAGCAGCTCAATTCACAGGAGCTGGATTGTGGAACCAACCTAGATGCCGTTCAACAGATGAATGGATAAAGCAACTGTGCTATATATACTCACTGCATTCTTAACTCACTTCTCTGTAAAGTGGAGATGGTAAACTTTTTTTGTACATTTTTAAGTACATGTGAAAGTACAAGTCTATTTCAACATACCGAACATACCTGGAGCATAACTTAGTCTAGGGAGAATCCTGTTCTTGTGATTGTGCACGATGTGGAGTTTCATTGGTTGTGCATTCATATATAAGTTAGGAAACTTATGTCTGACTTTTAAAAACTTTTTCTAGTGTTTAGAGAGCAGGTAACATGAAATATTTTGCCCGTCGTAGGCTGTCAATCAATCAGATCGAGCATCCTTAATCCAAAAATTCTGGAATTCCAAAAAATGCCAACTATGAAATCTTTTGAGTGCCAACATGAGATAATAAGTGGAAGAAAATCCCACAAGTGTCCTCAGGTGATGGGTTGCTTTCAGAATGCAGGCACGATTGGGGGCGGATGCATTTGCCTTGCATACAAGGTATGCGTCACACATAACCAAGCCTCAGGCTCAGACTCGCTATGAATATGCACATATTCCAAAGTTAAAAAGTGATCTGAAATCCTAAACCAACCCTTGGGTCCAGGCATTTGGTCGATGGTAGAAGTCCAGAGCTGGGCAGCCCAGCCCTGCCCGCTGCTCACGCCGGCTGCTGACTTTCGGCTCCACCAACCTCACCTGCCTCCTCCATCAGCCCCATGGCTGAGGGACAACTGCCGTGGCTCTCTTCCAGCAGGACCACGGGATCCTTGGAGTAGAACCCACCCGTGCCAGCTGGACTCGTCTGCTGCTCTCAGAAGTCCAGAGCTTCCCTGACCCTCCTCAGAGCTGATTCTGCTCATGTCCCATGAACCGAGACGAGACCACAGGCCTCTCTCAGCTGCAAGGGGATCTGGGAGGTATTGCTTAAAAGGCACAAAACTGGGAATGGGGAGAACGGGAGCAGAGAGTGGATAGGATGAGCGGGTTAAAGACGGAATCTGTCCCTGGGATGCATGTCACCCACCCCTACGGGACTTCTCGTGTATTTTGGTCTGTTGGCCTTGATTTGTTCTCCAAGGTAAGGAGAAGCTGAATTGGTTCTTAGCCTCTGCCCATCTGTGGGGTAGGAGGTGACAGGGACAGCTCCCCACTGTTGAGCATCGACTCTTCTGTGTCAGGTCCTCATTTCAGCACTTCCATGTAGCATCTCAATTAATCCCCAGGACAGCCCCAGGAGCTGGGCACTGTTATTATTCCCCTCTTCTATGGAGAGATTCAGTAACTAGCCCAGGACACACACAGCTACTAAAAGACAGAAGGAAACATTCTTTCCAGGGTATTTGAATCCACAATCCAAGCTCCTATTCACTCTTACTTATTTCTCCATTAAAAATAAATGATATTTCAGCTGGGCATGGTATCTCCTGCCTGTAATCCCAGCAGCTCAGGAGGCTGAGGCAGGAGAATTGCGAGTTCAAAGCCAGGCTCAGCAACTTAGCGAGGCCCTAAGCAACTCAGTGAGTCCCTGTCTCTAAATAAAATACAAAAAAGGGCTGGGATGTGACTCAGGGGTTGAGTGACGCTGAGTTTAATCCCCAGTACCCTCCCCCCCAAATGATATTTCAACAATGGAGTAAAGGAGATTTAATTGAGAAAATGAAAGTCTTCCCAACAATTTGTTTTGGGACAATGTGGTATGCACATGAAAGGAGAAATTTAGAACCTGACTTTAATCCGTATACAAAAGTTAAATCACAATTCATCGGCCCCAAAGACAGAAATGAAAACTCAGACTTTTAGAAGAAATTGTGATCTTGGAATAGGCAAGGACTTCTTATACAACATCAAGAGCAGGACTCATAAAAAATGGATAAATCAAATATCAAACTCAATTAAAATGAAAAACTTGTATGCTTCAAAGTATTAAAACATAAATAATGTGCTATGGACTGGAAGCAAGGATTTGCAAAGAAGGTATCTGATAAAGGACTTGAATATATAAAGAGTTCTTACAATTCAATAAGACAAATGACCTAATTAAAGATTTGAATAGACATTTGAATAAAGAAATACAAACAATAAGCAAATGAAAAGATGATCAACCTCGTCCATCATCAGGGAGAAGCCAATTAAGAGCACAATGAGATTCTCTCCACGCACAACAGAAGGACCTTAATCAAAGAGACAGTAACACATATTGGTAAGAACGTGGGGGAATCGGACCCCTTCACATCCTTGGAACATAAAATGTCACAGCCACTCCAGAAAGCAGTTCCTGAAAAGCTAGACGCACTTGACATTTCACAGAGTCACTCCTCACCGCTCTGGTGGGAATGCTTGTTCACTCCCCAGCTCATGTGGAAATTCAGTAGCAAAGTAACAATACTAAGAGGCGAGAAAGATGACGAGGCGTGAGGGTCGTGCCTCACGAGTGTAACGCCATCATCATGAGAGTGCGTTTCTTATAAAAGGATGAATCCAGCCCCGTTCGCTCCCTCTCTTTGCCCTTCTATTCTGGGATGAGGTAGCAGGAAGACCCTCCGCAGATGCTGGCCCCTTGGTCTTGGACTTCCCATCCTCCAGAACTGTGAGCCAGTACATTTCTGTTCATTACAAATCACCCAGTCAGTGGTCTTCTGTTATAGCAGCACAGCATAGACTGTGACATGCACCGAAGAACTATCTTATGGAACTGAAAACCTATCTCTAAACGAAGGCTTGCACACAAATGTTCATAGCAGCATTGTTCACGGCAGACAAGAAGTACAAACAAACCAAGTGTCCATCAATAGGCAATAAAGAGAACATGCTGTGTCCAGACAATAGAATACTACTCAGCTGTAAAAAAGAGTTCACTACTGATCGATGGTATAGAATAAGTGGACGTCAAAAATATTAAACCAAATAGGGGCTGGAGTTGGGGCTCAGTGGTCGAGTGCTTACCTGGCATGTGTGAGGCCCTGGGTTTGATTCTCAGCACCACATAGAAATAAATAAAATATCCATTGATAACTAAAAAACAAATATTTAAAAAATATTAAACCAAGTGGAAGAACCCAGATACAAAAGATTGTGTAGTGCTTGAGTCCATTTAGGTGACGTGTTCAGAAAAGACAGATGCAAATCTATCCAGAGCAGATTAGTGTCATGTAGACAGAGGGTGGGGATTGATGCGAAGGCTCTTTTTGGGTGGAGGCTCTCTTTAGGTGGAGGCTCTTTTTGGGTGGAGGCTCTTTTGGGGTGGAGGCTGTTTTTGGGTGGAAGCTCTTTTGGGGTGGAGGCTCTTTTTGGGTGGAGGCTCTTTTGGAGTGGAGGCTCTTTTTGAGTGGAGGCTCTTTTTGGGTAGAGGCTCTTTTTGGGTGGAGGCTCTTTTGGGGTGGAGACTGTTTTTGGGTGGAGGCTCTTTTGGGGTGGAGACTGTTTTTGGGTGGAGGCTCTTTTGGAGTGGAGGCTGTTTTTGGGTGGAGGCTGTTTTTGGGTGGAGGCTCTTTTGGGGTGGAGGCTCTTTTTGGGTGGTGGCTCTTTTTGGGTGGAGGCTCTTCAGTGGAGGCTCTTTTTGGGTGGAGGCTCTTTTTGGGTGGAGGCTCTTTTGGAGTGGAGGCTCTTTTTGAGTGGAGGCTCTTTTTGGGTAGAAGCTCTTTTTGGGTGGAGGCTCTTTTGGGGTGGAGACTGTTTTTGGGTGGAGGCTCTTTTGGAGTGGAGGCTGTTTTTGGGTGGAGGCTCTTTTCGGGTGGAGGCTCTTTTGGAGTGGAGGCTCCTTTTGGGTGGAGGCTGTTTTTGGGTGGAGGCTGTTTTTGGGTGGAGGCTCTTTTGGGGTGGAGGCTCTTTTTGGGTGGAGGCTCTTTTGGGGTGGAGGCTTTCTTTGGGTCGAGGCTCTCTTTGGGTGGAGGCTCTTGGGGTGGAGGATCTTTTTGGGTGGAGGCTGTTTTGGGGTGGAGGCTGTTTTGGGGTGGAGGCTCTCTTTGGGTGCTGGAAATGTTCCAACCTAGATTGTGGTGATATTCGCGTACCTCTGTAACCTTACCCAAAGTCGATGAATTCCACACCTCAAATGGATAAATTTCAAGTTCGGTGTAACATCCATTAATAAAGCAGTTAAAATAAAATTCTCTCAAAAGAAGAAAGAACTTATTTCAGGCATCCCCTCTCGACTTTGTTTTACGGGTGGATTTAGAATGACGTATGTAAAATGGAGCCATTTCTGGCAGAACCCAGCTGAACGTCAACGCTAAATTCTAAATCACCTTCTGCCTTCCTTCACTAAGAGTATTTTGTTGACCGAGCTTTGACTTTACTCTGATTTTTAACCACAGAAAGAGTCTTACAGGGCTGGGGTCGTGGCTCAGTGGCAGAGCGCTTGCCTGGCACGTGAGAGGCCCTGGGTTGGATCCTCAGCTAAAAATAAGAACATAAATAAACAAATAAACAAACAAATAAAATAAAGGCATTGTGTCCATTTACAACTAATTTTTTTTTTTAAAGAGTATGAGAAATAAATAAATAAATAACGGGCCCAAAGCCTGCCCCTGACCCTCTGGACTGCGCGAAGCTTCTGCTCATCTTAACTCGGCTCTTGCCTCTGCTGGTTCCTGCGTGCTGTGCAGTCAGGACGTGGAGCAGACTCTGGGGTTGGTCCTCGTGCTTCCCAAAGGCCCTTCATAGCCAAAGCAGATCTTTGTGGAGTGTCTGTTTGTCCCTTTGTCAAAAAAAACCTTGTGTCCTATGAATGTGCTTGCTTCGTAGAGGACAACACGCTGAAACGTGTCCCGGAGTCTGAGTCAATGTCATTGAGGAAGATTTTTCACAACAGATCAGCAGGCCGCTAAGACTGGGTATTCCTGTCAATCTCCCCTGAGTAAAAGATGCCACGGTTACGACTTTAAAGTGTTTGGGAAATACGGTTGCCACGTTCCAGTCGTAAAGACCTTTTGGGACCTAGTTGACGTGAATTCCAAGGACACAGCATTTCTTTCACTGTTTTTTTTTTTTATATTATTATTATTTTTTATTTATTTGTTTTTTAGTTTTACAGACTGCATTTTGATTCATTGCACACAAATGGGGTTTAACTTTTCGTTCCTATGGTTGTGCACGATGTAGATTCACACCATTCGTGTACATAGATAGGGTGATGATGTCTGTCTCAGTCCACCATCTTTCCACCCCCTCCTTCTCATTCCTGTCTACATAATCTAAAGTTCCTCCATTCTTCTCTCACCCCCACCCCCACACTCCCATTATATATCATCCTCCACTTATCAGGGAAAACATTCAGCCTTTGGTTTTTTGGAATTGACTTATTTCACTTAGCATGGTATTCTCCAACTCCAGCCATTTATCTGCAAATGGCATAATATTATTCTTCTTCATGGCTGAATAATAGTCCATTGTATATACATATACCATGTTTTTTTAAAATTAAAAACGCAACACTATGCCTTTTATAAAACTTTAGGCTGGGACATGCTTTCTCTAGACCCCTAATTTGTTTAAAAAGAATTATAGTGACCATGCAAGTCCCATATTCTGATTGAATGCCACAAGAAAAGATGAGATTTTAAGAAAACAAAAATTAAATTTTTTCTTTTTAGATATACATGGCAGTAAGTGTATTTGGACATATTATACACATATGGAGTATAGCTTCCCATTCTCGTGGTTGTACATGATGTGGAGTTTCACTGGTCATGTAGTCACAGATGAACAGAGGACATGATGTCCGATTCATTCCACCGTCTTTCCCGTCCCCAGCCCCCATCTCCCCTCCCTTCCCTTCATTCCCCTTTGTCTAATCCAATGAACTTCTGTTCTCCCCCTCCTCGCCACTATCTGTTATTCACAGATCAGAGAGAACATTTTGCCTTTAGTTCTGGGGATTGGCTAATTTCATTTAACATGATAGTTTCCAGTTCCATCCATTTACAGACAAATGCCATGATTTCTTTCTTCTTCTTGGCTGAGTAATATTCCATTGTGTATATATACCACAGTTTCTTTATCCATTCATCTGTTGAAGGGCACCTAGGTTGGTTCCACAGTCTAGCTATTGTGAATTGACCTGCTATAAATATGGATGTGGTTGTATCTCTGTAGTATGCTGATATTAAGTCCTTTGGTTATAAACCGAGGAGGGGGATAGCTGGGTCAAATGGTGCTTCCATTCCAAGTTTTCTGAGGAATCTCCATGTTGCTTTCCATCGTGGCTGCTCAATCTGCATTCCCACCAGCAATGTATGAGTGAACCTTTCCCCACAGCCTCACCCACACTTATTGTTGCTTGTGTTCTTGATCACTGCCGTTCTGACTGGAGTGAGAGGAAATCTCAGTGTAGTTTTGATTTGCATTTCTCTAATTGCTAGAGACGTTGACCATCTTTTCATATATTTGCTGACCCTTCGTACTTCTGTTTCTGTGAAGCGCCTGTTCCGTTCCTGTGCCCATTTACTGATGGGGTTATTTGGTGTTTGTGTGTTAAGTTTTTTGAGGTCTTTGTATATGCTGGAGATTAATGCTCTGTCTGGTTTTGTTTTTAATTGTAGGGGCCCTGCCTGCCTTCCCCAGAGTCTTTGAGAATAATTACATGGCATCTGGTAGTTTGTCCTCTGCTTCTGTGACCAGACCCAAGTCCGGCTGTTCACTGAGCAACAGGCCAATTAAGACGAGAGACGGGCTGTGGAGTCAAGGAGGGAGACTTTATTTGAAAAGCCACCTGGTAAAGAAGGATGTCCTCAGGACCAGGGAAACATTTTTAAATGAAAGTTAAAGAAAGTGGGAACAAAGAAATACCAATAAAATCAAGAAGTTATTTTAATTGCAGGCCACAGGCTTCGTGGGGGCTGGGCACGCCTGGTTGGCACTCTCCAGACCTGAGGTTTCTGTGCCTCGCTTTCTTCCTGGTGCTGATGGCCGTCCTAAGCTGAGCATTCACAGAACGTCTGCTTCCTGGGTGCAGGAATGGCCGTTGCTCCGAACAGGTCTGTGTCTGCCCTGCCTTCTGTGACGTTGCCCGTGAGCTACTTTAAAGTTTTAGCCAGCCTCTGTCTTCTAGGCTGGCAGACTTTTTCAATAGGGAGTTAATGCATTACGCCTCAACTGTCACTCGAAGATAAACTTAGGCACATAAAAATTTTAAAGCATTTATTTGAGCAGAGAGCAATTCATGAGTCAGGCAGCTGCAGGGCGCACGCCCTTCCCGGCTGTGCAGAAGGCACAAGGGGGACCTTTACAGGTGAACCCAAATGCCAGGCAACAGCAGTTGCTGGATCAGGTGGAGCAGAAGCCATATTTGGATCATTCCCATGGGAAGCTCCTAGTTAGAGGTTCGTGGTTTTGTTTTTTCTTTTTTTCTCTCTCTCTTTTTTTTTTTTTTTTTTTTTTTGGTACAGGGTCACTTAACCACTGAGCCACATCCCCAGCTCTATTTTGTATTTTATTTGGAGACAGGGTCTCACTGAGTTGCTTAGGGCCTCGCTTTTGCTGAGGCTGGCTTTGAACTCACGATCCTCCTGCCTCAGCCTCCCCAGCTGCTGGGATCATAGGTGTGCACCATGACACCCGGCTTAAGTTTAGTTTCACCTTTACACAGAGTTTTGGTTTGCTAACCTCGGACCCTAAACTGCCTCCGCCAGCTAGCCTCTCAGTTATTTTTAACACCGGGTTGGGACATCATATGTTGTCAGAGCGGGAAGGGACCTCCAAAGATCTCTGGCTCATCCCCCCTCACTTTGCAGATGGAGCAACTAAGGCCCAGAGAGGTTTCATAACTTGCCTGGAGCAAAACCCCATAGCCAGCTGACAAGTCCCAGTCTGCCATCCTCTGAGCCGCCCGGCACGTCAGAGCCTGAAGGGGACTTTGACACAGTGCTATCCCATAACCTGCCTTCACCCCCATCGAAGCTGAGCACATGGATGTGAGCTGACTTCCAAAGGAAGTCTTGCTCCTTCAGTGGCATCCCTTTAGGATGCGGGCGTTCTAGAACATTCTTGAGGCTCATGTGTAGGGCACAACTTTAACAATTTCTAGTTGGTTCCAGTATCTGGCAGCAGCATTAAAGATGAGTGAAACTGTCTTAGTCCGTATAAGGATCTTGTCGGGGGCAGATGGTGAAGCTTAGTGGTAAGAAGAGGCTGAGGAGCAAACGCATTTTATTTTTATTATGAATTAATTCTCATTAACACGTGTTGCTCAGGTTTATTTTATGAAATCTTTCGCTTGTGCTTCAAGATGTTTTGCTTTCCTTATCACCTTGTCAGGTCACCCTGGTAGCATTGTTATTGTGATATAACAGATTAAGGGACAGAGGGTGAGTCACATGGGCGGACTTCCCAAGATCACACCTCTGTTAACAAACAAGAAGAGGTAATGAAGCCTTGTCTTCTCATTCTAGAACGTATCTGCTCTTCCCAATTCGATTTACGACCTTTCATAATTTAACAGTATTGTTGTCTTGTGGTTTTCCCTTTTCTGATAAAACTAATGGTTTATCAGAGACCATATCTACAAGCAGGCTAGTTTGAGAAAATTTAATAAAGCACAGGGACTCTGCTGCTGATACTTTCTTCTTTTTAAATTCCAAGTCCTGTTTGATTGTTAGAAGAGTTTAATTTTAGATTATTTTCCCCCTGAAACCAAGAGAGACTCACTAGAAGGCAAAATATTCTCTAGGTCGAGATTGCAACATAAATGAATTAGTGATTATTCTTTTCATATATATGCATGTCCTTTAAAAAAGACTTACCAAAGGAATCCTATAAATAATGCACAAATGTTCTTCATGCATTTCAAATACAATTCAGTTGACCAAAAATATTACTCATCTTGGGACCAACTCTTCCGAAACATCCGTCGCTGTATCCCTTGTCGACTCTATTTTCTGATCTCTTGGATGTTTCTTTCTGGTCACCTCTGAGCAGTAAGACTGACCGTATTGTCCGTTTTCAAAATTAGTGGTGAGGAATGAATTCCAGAGGTTTCAAGGAAACACTATCAAATTTGAATATCCACCAACTGGAACCAAGTTGGAATTCCGGGGTCATGGAGTTGTTGTTACCCATTCCGCTCTTACTGAAGTTTATCCAGGGTCTCATGCTTGTAGCCCCCCAAAGTAAGTCCGTGTGATTTTCCTTTTAGCAAAGGATAAAAAAATTAAAAAAAAAAAAAAGGTTCATTCCTGAAGGGTGGAAGGTGCAGAAGACCTGCTCCAGCACTCTTTGACTCATTAATGTATGTTTAGGTTGACTGTAAACTTATTTCTACTGAAATTTGGTTTCTTACTTGGGATGAAGCATTTCCGACTGTTACAAATCTCCACGTGCAGACTCCTTTCTTCCCCTGGAGGGTGGGGTAGGTGTGGGGCTGGGGCGGGGTCTTTGTGAGCTGTTATAAGAAAAGAGGTTGGTAGGGAACAGATGGCCTCCCTGCCATTCATATTCATGAGCGCGGTTATTCCATTATGCCGTCCCCTGGGAAATCCTACACTTCGGCTCTGATGAGCTGGCATGGCCATCAAACTGAGCAGTCAGGAGGCCTCTGTCAAAACCTGTGTTGCTCTAAAATGTGCAGGAGAGTCTGTGCAAGCCCCCAGTCCACGCTTCTGTCTTGACATTTGTTGGCTAAAAAATGTCTGTTATTTTCGAGTTCTAAGACAATGTCGCGGAGCATAATAAATGCTAAGTGTCGATAGCTGAGCTGACATGTTCCATACATCAGATGGTGGTGTGTCGTGTTTAGCTGATTTCATAAGGGACCCGGGACCGGGACCAGTCTGTGTCCCATGGCATCTAAGAGTCCCTCCCGGGCGCTCTGCCATCCGCAGACCAGGCTGGGTCATCGGAGGGTTTGAAGAACGTTGGCTCTTCAATTCCCTGTGTGTCTGATGACATGGCAGGAACTTCTGTGCTCACCAAGTCTCTTCCACTGGACTGAGACACAGAGGAGACTGTGAGCAGCACTGACCGGTCCGCACTTCCATGCTGAGCGAGCGCCCGGCTGGTGATTAGTGGAAGCATGAAGTCAGCGACGTGGTCACTGTCTCCATTCAGGCCTGCAGTCCTTTTTCTGAAGCCATTTCTGAATGGGACCATCTCCGTCTGTCCTCACCACTGCCTGGCCCTGCGGAACAGCGGACGCAGCGGGTTCCTCTTGCACACCTGCTCAGATCAACGCGGTACTTCCTCAGCAGGTGATGCGACAGGGCCACTCCCAGGGTCCATGTGGAAACTGGGCACGTGCGGAATCGGCCCACTTGGGTTAAGCGGGTCATTTGGTTTATAAAAATCCTTCAGATGTTCCTGAGATCCCCACCCACCTTTCCTCTCCTTCTTCCTCTCCAGCCTCCGCGTGTGAGAGAACGCGCAGTCCCTCGTCCTTTGCAGTTTGGCTTATTTCGCTTAACGTGATGCTCTGGTGAAAATCGAAGGGAGCTCAGCAGGCCAGAGGGAAGGAGGGAGGGCGGAGAGGAGCTGCCGGGAGTGATTTTGGCCAAGTTACACTGTGCTACTATGCAAGGCACAAATGCGGGACAAACCTACCGCAGAGACCACTGCAAACAAAGGCACCCGTAAAACCAAGGAGAAAATCCAGAGGACAATAATCACCATGGATTTAACGATGCCCACCCTAACATTTGCCAGATACGTACCGTATGATAAGCGTGATGCTAACGTCTCGCAGAAACCTTATGACCTTGGTACCAGTGGTCTCTGCGATTTGCAATCAACTATGTTGCTGTTTAAGTCGGTTGGATCTCTCTCATATCACAAGAAACATAAGAAGCTTTAAGAGTGTGGTTTCATTTAATTCTCACGATCTCTCAGCAGCAAGAGGCCCTGGAATCGTGAGAAGCTGCCAAGTCCCGGGCAGCCGAGACCTGAGTAAGCGCACACCAAGACCAGTCACGTGCAGGTGTGACTTTCCTCTGGCACGGAAGCCATGCGCAAAAAGAAGCAGCTGTTTTTCTGAGAACAGAATAAGGTAGAGAACAGAGAGCAGCAGGCCGTCAGAGGCGGGGGGAGGACAGACCAAGTAGTGTCCCCTGCCCCAATTTCGCGTCTCTTACCTGCCTGGCCCGGGAGCTCCAACTACAGTTCATTTCCAGATGTGCTTTTTTATTTTTATTTATTTATGTTTTATTATTACAGACTGCATTTGGATTCATTTTACACAAATGGGGTACAACTTTTTGTCTCTATGGCTGTGCACCATGTAGATTCACATCATCCGTGTAATCACACATGTACACAGGGTGATGATGCCTGTCTCAGTCCACCATCTTTCCTTCCCCCAACCCCTCCCCCCATTTTCCTCTACAGAATCCAGAGTTCCTCCATTGTTCTCTTACCCTCCCACCCCCATTATGTATTATCATCCACTTCTCAGAGAAAACATTTGGCCTTTGGTTTTGGGGACTTGGCTTATTTCACTTGGCATGATGTTCTCCAATTCCATCCATTTACCCACAAATATCATCATTTTATTCTTCTTTATGGCTGAATAATATTCCATTGTGTATATATACCACAGTTTCCTTATCTATTCATCAATTGAAGGACATCTAGTTTGGTTCCACAATCTAGCTATTGTGAATTGAGCAGCTATATACGTTGATGTGGCTGCATTACTGTAATATGCTGATTTTAAGTCCTTTGGGTATAGGCCAAGGAGTGGGATAGCTGGGTCAAATGATGGTTCCATTCCACGTTTTCTGAGGAATCTCCATACTGCTTTCCAGAGTGGCTGCACTAATTTGCAACTCCACCAGCAATGTATGAGTGTGCCTTTTCCCCACTCCACACCAACACTTATTATTGCTTATGTTCTCAAAAATAACCATTCTCATGGTCATGAGCACAAAGCCGAGGGCACAGGAAGCAAAGGAGGAGGTCACAGAAGCCATGGCTTCTGGTAGCACAGCAATACGCTCACTAACAGGTGAAGCCAGTGTAGGGTGACCCTTGTTAAAACATGAACGGCATATTTTTTTGTTATCAAAGAGGTTGTGAAAATGCAAGTGCTTGTTAAAAGCTCTTAGATATTAAAAATTTCCTACAGGAATATGTGAAGTAAAACTGAAAGCATTTCTTCTTATTCCCAGAGACTCCATCCCCCAGGGATGACCACGGGCACCTTTCGGTATGTGTCCTTCTGGGTGAACAGAGTACATGCTCATGATGAGGCCGTGTGTGAAGCGTTTATGCCACGTGTGCCTGCTTCCCAGTTGGCATGATACCGTGACACCTGACTAAGTGGATAGGCACAGAGTGGCCTCCTTTTACGTAAAGGCTGTCTTCCTGTCATGTCCTATGTAACAGGTGACCACTGCAATGAACGGGAGTTTGGTGCCTCCAAATTTCTGCCATTATATGGAGACCTCAACGGACAGAAAGAACTCTCTTGAAAATGCTTCATTTGCTCATTGTAAACCATGTTTCAGAAGCACCAGGAAGGGATTTAAAAAAGTCAGCTAGTACAGCTGCTTATAATAGGTGTTGGCGAGGATGTGAAGGAAAAGGCACACTCAGACATTGCTGGTGGGGTTGCAAATTGACACAGCCACTCTGGAAAGCAGTGTGGAGATTCCTCAGAAAACCTGGAATGGAACCACCCTTTGACCCAGCTATCCCCTCCTTGGTGTATAATCAAAGGACTTAAAATCAGCATATTATAGTGGTGCAGCCACATCAATGTTCATAGCAGCTCAATTCACATTAGCTAGATTATGGAACCACCCTAGATGCCCTTCAATTGACGAATGGTTAAAGAAACTGTGGTATGTATATACCATGGAATATTACTCGGCCATAAAGAAGAATAAAATGATGGCATTTGCGGGTAAATGAATAGAGTTAGAGAATATCATGCTAAGTGAAATAAGCCAATTCCCAAAAACCAAAGGCCGAATGATCTGTCCGAGAAGTGGATGATGATATATAACAGGGGGTGGAAGGAAGACAAGAATGGATTGTATAGTGGAAAGTGGGGGATGGGCTGTCAGTGGAGGGAAGGAGAAATAATAGAATGATGTACATATATGATTATGCAAATGATGTGACTCTACTTCATGTAAAACCAGAGAAATGATAGTCGTACCCCATTTGTGTGCAATGAATCAAAATAGTAAAAAAAAGGAAAACAGTGTGGAGTTCCTCAAAAATACAAAGATAAAACTATCATATGATCCAACTATCCTACTCCTGGGTATGCATTCAAAGAAAATGAAGTCATCACACAAAAAGGAAACCAGCATACCCACGTTTATTGTGACATTATTCACAATAGCTAAGAAATGAAATCAGCCCAGGTGCCCATCACCCAGGCCGCATAAACAGAACACAGTATCTATACACAGTGGAGTATTACTCAGCCATGAAAAAGAACCAAATTCCTATAATTTGTAGGAAAATAGACATCATGTTAAACGAAATAAGCCAGACACAAAAAATATGAGTATTGCATATTGTCACTCATATGTAAAACTAAGGAGAAAAATAAAATTGACCCCAAAATAGAATAGTGATTGCTAGGAAGTGGGAAAGGTGTGGGATAGGGAGGGTGCAGGTGGGTGTGGAAGAAGGTGAATGGATATGTTCCATACATACGTGTAGGAAAATATCACAGTGAATCCTATTAATTGGCACAATTAATATGTGTTAATAAAATAGATACTTAAAAAAAAAAAAAAAGGTAAGCATTCATCTTCAGAGTCCTGAGCGGCTGTGGAGTATCACAGGTATTCATGGTTTAAGTATCACCTAAAAACTGGTTTGGATGAGATTAGTTTAAGTCCTGCAGCGCTGAGCCATTAGTCAGGATCCCTCTGGGTTTTGGTGTATTTCTGGAAGCGTCCAGGGTGATAATCCACTGCTATTCCTTTTGTCTGTCTAAAAAAGGTTTTAAAAACATTAAAAAATAAGTAACTGGCCTCGGTGGGGGACTTGGGATTGCTCTCTGCATGACCCATTCCTGACCTTGAAAGCCAAGTAATAAGCGAGTGTTTATTGCTGTCCTGTGAGGAGTCCAGTGGAGATCGGGGACGATCCGGACGCTTTCGCAACGCTGAAGCCGACCCAATCGGCGAGCCCGTGGAGCAGACCGGGAGAGGGTGGCGTCAGAGCTGGGCGGTGGTGGGTGGGGACACGGTGGGCATGACTCAGGGCAGGCGACTGTGCAGCAGACTTCTGCGCTCACCTTATCAAATGCGGGCATTTGCTGAGGGGCTGCAGAGCGCATCTGTCCGCAGCTGTGTCTCCTGGGTGTCAGCTGTGTCTCCTCTTCCTACCTCCCGAGGCCGCGCAGGAAAAGGGCTTTGGCACTGAAAAGCCGTGTGAGGGTTCCAGGGTGGCTTCACGGAGAGCCAGTGAAGCGAAGACCCCCTTTCAGTGCGTCAGATGACTGACAGAACCCAGCGCCTGCCCCAGAAGGCACTTCATGCTGCCCAGGAAAGAACCAGAGCTCACAAAAAGCCTTAGTTCACAAAAAGCAAAAAAAGAAAAAAAGTGATTCAGGGCAATACATTTTCATCAGTTCTCCTTAAAAACACTGAAACAGGTGTCTGATTTTCCTAAGGAGGCTTTGCTGTGGCGGTAAGCACTTGGCCGAGGCGGGGTGTTTCCTTTGCGGCTGTTCCTGGGGCCAGACTGTATGGTGAGGAGTAATTGGGGCAGTCAGGTATGGTGGGCTTGCTAGGTGGGCAACACAACCTGCAAGGGATTAGGTGAATTTTAAGAATTCTCCCAGCAGGTGCATGTGGGGGATTTTTAACAAACGTGGACTCTCATAAGTGACGGAGCCAGGCTGTCAGGCCAAGCCTGATTCTGAGGCCTGTGCTCCACACACGGTGCCCATGTTCACCAGGCCTGCTGTCCTTCTATATGTTCGGATTATCTTGATGCCACCAAAATGGTCATTTCTTAGCACTTTTCCCGAATCATCTCACTCTTTAGATCTGTTACTTGTCCTCAGCATTTTGGGTCATACACATTTGGGACTTATTGTACTGGTGACATATTTCTTTCTCTCAATCAGTAGGTACATAGGTGACCACTGAAACAAGAAAGGGCATGCTCTTTGGAGAGTCCCACTTCCTTGCAGAGGAAGGAGGTGTGCAAAGCCGGATTTGCGTTTCAGTCCTCACGGACACAGGTGTACAGAGGGCGGAGACGCCCCTGTACCTCGCACACACTGAGCGGAACAGGAAACACGCTTTTAAGTGTACACCTAGGGCCGGGGCCATGGCTCAGTGGTAGGGCGCTTGCCTGGCACTTGGGAGGCCCTGGGTTCAATCCTCAGCACGTAAAATGAACAAATAAAGGTATAAAAAATGTATTATAAAAAAATAAATACGAACCTAAAACTGACTTGAGAAAGTTGTCAGCTGTCTGAAGACACCACAATTTGACCTTCCCCGGGAGGCAAAGTCTCGCCACAGAGCATATTGACTCATTCAATTACTCTGGTTTTCTTTAAAAGGTAACTTAAAAAAAAAAAAAAAAATAGAAGAGGCTTATGTTTTATCATTTGGATGAACTGCTAAAGCGTATGATTTGAGTTCATTCATTCCATTCTTACTGTTATCATTATTAACATTCTGGAAAGTCAACAGAATGGATTTTTGCAAATAGGTTTCATTCATGCTGAGCAATCAATCTAAGGGCGAAGCGTCAGCCACCGAGCGATAGATCTAATTGAAAGAAGCAATTGCCACAGACAAGTTACTTGCCTGCTTGGAATCAAACTGATTTTTCACTTTATAGTCACATGGCAAGATAAGTTGAAAAAAATCATGATCTATAAAACTGGTCTTTCAGAAAATTAAAGACCAGGCAATGGAAACAAATTAAAATGAATTAAAGAGGGATCCGAAAGAAAATATTTTTATAACACACTGGACTCCTCCCAATGAGGACAAAGTCTTCATTGCTTATTCTGATCAGAGAAGCCCATTAATCTATGTGATACAGCAGAATATACGATATTAGTTTCCTTTGGTTTCTGCAACTTTAGGGAAAAAAGCAAAAACCTTTATTAATTGTCCCAACATCCTCAGAGGTGGGCACTCAGCTTATTTTCTTGATAATTTGGAAATTGAAGCAAAACATTACAAGGTGTGGCCGTTTTCGGTTCTTGGCTTCTCCCTGAAGCAGGTGGGCAGTTTGCACTGAAGACCTGGGACTGTCCCGCTCAGGACCTGGGCTTCACAAGCCACAGCACAGCAGGGTGCATTCAGCAGGTCTCCAGAGCAACGGAAGAAACTGCGCAGCTCTGTGTTCCTGGCACCCAGTTTGATGCTTTGCGGAGAGGAGAGGGAGAATTATTTTCTCACCAAAAAAGCCTGTATCAAAGGCAGAACAGCAACGTGGTACGGGCACGAACGGCTCTGCGCCTGGAAGGCACCTGTTTGTCTTGGAGCGAGAAGCTTAGGATGAAAGATCTGGGCTGGGCCGGCTCCTGATCTTGTATTTTTGTAGAGAGGCAAGTTTCCCCCGGACGTCGTATCAGGTCCTACGCTGCAGAAGACCTTGCTGTGGGGGTGCAGGGCCCGAGGAGAGCCTCCTGGACTTTCAGAATGAGAAGCCACAGACCTGAGAGCAGGCCTGTTCTTTCTTTTGAATTCTGGATTTGTTGTTGGACATTTAGACACTGGGCTTGTTAAGACCCTTGTTAGGAAAGTACTTTATAACAGAATGTACGCCTGGAAACGAGGAAGGCATCAAGGAACCGAAGGTGATCTGTGCTGTTTGTCTCATGGTGGGGATCATGGCCCCAGAGGGAAGGATCTCGGTGACATTTTCAGTGGCCTCAGAGGGAGGCTGCCCCAATCTGAAACCCGGGTGTCGTTTTTCTGTCACTACTTCATACCACCGTGGTTAGGAGGAGAGAAGGTGCAGCCGTAACCTGGATTCGACCCGTGGCTTGCTACCCTTTAGCTGTGGGACGGTGGGAAAGGTAGTCAAGTTCTAAAGTCTCGGTTTCATCATCTGTAAGGTGGGATAATAATCATATCCACTGTCGAGGAAGAAATGAGAGTGAATAAGGCGTTCTGTGAACTTGACCTATGACGAATGCCATCGCTGGATTTTGTGTCCAGCAAAAGAGGCAAGTCTTTCTCTTCCCCATCACCAGTGGCAAGAGAAAGCAAGAAGCAGACACTCTTCCCGGGGAGAGGAAGGGAACAGACCCACTGCCACTGCCCACCAGCAGCCCTGTTGATCCATAAGAGGCAACAAAAATGCAGGGTCGGAACAGATTTTGCCCATCTGGAAGTTAATCTTTTGGTCGTGCACGAGGAGGGACGTTTTACACACGTGCAGGGCAACCAGCCGACCACTAGCCCTCTGATCCAGCGGGACAGACGGCTTCCAGGGCACGATGGCAAAGGAGCGACACATGCCAACAAGGCAATGCAGAGAACGTCTCGCGTGTCAGGCAAGCAGAGGCCTAAGGAAAGGCGAGCTTCTTTGCTTCCCGTCCTCCGGTCTCCTGTTTGAACAGGACGCTGTCTGGGAGTTATTAAGCGGCCGCTGGGACCCTGCTGGCTGTGAGTCGCTTTGAGAGCATCCCCTGACGTCCTATCCCATCCTGACCTGTTACCAGGAAGCTCACATCCGACAGGTCTCCGCACACCTCCCGGCCAGCTGAAAGGCAGTTCTCCAGCACGAGAGGAGCATCCCCGGGGCAAACACTACATTTCAGTGAAGGACGTGACTTGCCTATTTGAGAAAGGCTACTTGAAGGCGTCATGTCCCATGTGGCCCAACGGGGTGGCTTGCAAGACTTCGTGGGACAGCTTTGCGGGGTAGACGATCAGAGGGTCTTCACGACACCCTTGTTGGGTTCTTTCCCCTTTGGTGCTGGACTTCTGTCCCCTAACTGCTTCTAGATGCACTAGAACGTCTCTTGACTGGATTGCAAATTAAAATTCTTGAAGGAGTCCTTCGCGCCCATGATTTTTCAAGGACCACCCTGTCGCTGGAAATTTGTAATTATCATCACTGCTCAAAATTTCTATAAGCCATTTGCATTTTGAAATGATTCACTAAGAAGATAATGTTATATATATATATATTTTTTTTTTTTTTTTTTTTTTTTTTTTCTCTCTCGGTGTTCAAGTGGCCTTTTTTGAGAACTTCCATGAGAAGTGGGTAAATTGCTGCTGTGTCCATTTAGAGAGGAGCTGTTTTGGGGAGATCTGGGGTGACTCCAACTTTGCTCCGACCTTAGCCCTTCGGAAGCATCGCACCTGGGTTGCTGAAGGGCACTTGGCCTTGAAGCATTCCAGAGCTACGAATCCTAACCGAGAGGCCAAATCTGGCTTTTACTTTGAAACCATGTGGTGCTGGGAAATGAGAAGGAATAAAGACAAAGGAAGCAGAAGGAAAGATTTTCTGAAGATTTTAAAAATTGCACTTCACTCCTTTCCTTTTTTAAAATATTTATTTTTTAAAATTTTCAAATTGTTTTGATTCATTGTACACAAACGGGGTATAACTTTTTATCACTCTGGTTGTACACAATGTGAGATGGAGTCACACTGTTTGCATAATCATACATGTGCATTGGGTAATGATGTTCGTCTCATTCCTCCATCTTTCCTTCCCCTCGCCCCCTCTCCTCCCCTCATTTCCTTTGACACAATCCAACGTTCCTCCAATCTTCTCTCGCCTCTCCCTCCCCCGTTATGTATCATCATCCACTTATCAGATAAAATATTTGGCCTTTGGTTTTGGGGGATTGGTTTATTTCACTTAGCATGATATTCTCCAACTCCATCCATTTACCTGCAAATGCCATAATTTTATAGTCCTTTTATATGGCTGAGTAATATTCCATTGTGTATGTATGCCACAGTTTCTTTATCCATTTGTCAATTGAAGGGCACCTAGGTTGGCTCCATAGTTTAACTATTGTGAATTAAGATGCTATGAACACTGATGTGGCTGCATTACTATAGTATGCTGATTTTAAGTCCTTTGGGTATAAATCAAGGAGTGGGTTAGCTGGGTCCTTCCCCTCCATCTCTTGTTTTCCGCCTCCTTCCTCAAAATTCAATACAACGGCAGGGAGGGGAAGCTCTTGGACACTGTTAATAGCCCTTCTATGATCATCATTATCAGAACCAGATGAGGTGATCATTAAACATCTTGATTCCTGACCAGGACACCAGAACTGCCAAATCAGAGGACTCTCCACACCAGGAAATTTTTTTTTTTTTTTTAACAAAAACCTCGTTTTCTGCATTTAAAAGTGTATGAATTATTGGGGTTGTATGGTGAGGTTCAGGGAAGCAAAAGCAAGTTCCATTATTATTATTATTTTTTCAATTTGTAAAGGCTTAACTCTCATTTTTACAAGTAATTTACACAAGCCGCACTTTAAAAGATGTCGTATCTCCTCTGCCATAGGAAGGAACAGGGCTTGCAGATCCACAGTCCAGAAGCTGCAGGGCAGCCTCTTAGATCTCCTACAGGCCAATCGATCGAGCTGAGTAACAGCCCACAGAGAACAGGGAACATCATCTCACGTCTCCATTAGGTACAGCAGCATCCTGTGTTCCTCTGTAACTGAGCTCACTTGGGACTCCATTGAGATTCCTGCTTCCCCCATCCCTAATGGAGAAATGGGTTTTATATAGCATGTAAATCATGCTCCCTCTCTCTAAAATCACGTCGATGTGACCAGATTTAGTACCCATCTCTTTAATATGTTTTTAAAAGCAGCCAGGGAATTCAAATAAGATGCCAAAATCAATCCCTGTCATTCCGCAGGACTGTTAACAGGTTTCCTCCCCAAATCATATTTCTTTCTACTGAAGTCCGAGGTCTGAGGCTCTGAAACTGGTTACCCTGGATTTAAAAAGAAAGAGAAAAAAAATCAGTGTACTTGTACTGACATGTTTTAGCAGAAGCTGCAAAATCTGACCCTCTCTTACCACGTATTGTTCATGCTTCTTCAATTTGATATTAATCTGATTAGCATATAGGAACTATCAAATGAAAGCCAGAAGGTTTACAATAAAAAAAATTCAGCTTTTGAATCTGGGGACAACTTTCAACCTCTTACTGCCAGTTCCTTGTTGGCATGGGAGCATCACAAGGTCACCAGGAAAATCGGGGTGGGTAGTGGAAATGCTCAGCAGTCAGAGAGAAGGTCACCACAGGGATCGCAAGTATATTCCCTGGGCGATGACAGGGAAGAGACAGGAGGAGACCGTCAGAGAGACGGACGCAGTGTCAAAAGACTGTAAAGAGTGGAAAGTGTCAATGACAAGTGAGAAGAGAGAGACGGAGAGATAATGGAGTAGCGTGAGCTTTAACGTATGGAGGGCAGAAAGGCCACCTGAAGATGTCCAGACTGGACACTCAGACCCTGGGACTGTGTTATTTCATACCGCCAGAGGGACTTGGCAGAGGGAGTCAAGAGCCAGGGCCTGACCTGCGGAAATTACCCCGCAGCCATCGAAGGTGGTGGATTCAGTCTAACCACACGAGACCTTGAAAGCAGAGGACTGGCACCTGGGAGCCGAGAGACATGGCAGAAGGGCAGGTGGGATTTGCAGGGGGCCTGGCTTTGGCCCGCTTTTGCTGACCTTACCATGAAGGGGACCACAGAGCAGGGAATGTGGAGCCCCCTGGTAGCTGAGCATGACCCACAGCTATCCAAAACAACCAGGGCCCGGGCTTCTGCCACCGCATGGAACTGGACTCTGCCAGTCACCTAGGGGAGCGGGAGGCAGATTCTCTCCTGGGTGTCTGGGTGTGCTGGACCTTGACTTTGGCCTCGCCAGACTCAGTGCGGAGAAACCAAGCGGAGCAACCCAGGACGTCTGACCCAGAAGGTAATAAATGTGGGCTGTTAAACTGGTGAGTGAGTGGCTGTTGAATGGCAGCAAGCGAAGCCAGGGCTACCAAAGGGTTGTGGCTGGAAAGTGAAGGAACTCCAGTCTGGGAGGGCGGCCCTGGCGAAGCCTGTGAACTTGGACGGCCAGGAGTTCAAATCCCAGCTCTGGTGCTTGAGACACCTCACCTTTCAAAACACTCAACTTTCTCCACACAGAGACTCACACCAGCAAGCCCCTCGCAGCGCACCGAGGCTGCAGTGAGCTCGCACCTGGCACTGAATCCCTGCGGTAGTCTGTTTTACCGAAACCTGGTTCAGCTGTGGTGGGGCCCTGAAACCCCGGGAGAGGCCAGAACCGGCTCACAAAGTAGCTCAGAACGAAGCCAGGATCCAGCCCAGGCCTGGAGAGGCAGAAAGTGTGCCCAGAAAAGGGCGTGGTTCCAACTCAGCCCAGACCCTGCGTCTCCAAGGAGTCTCCAGGTGACCAAGGTGTCGCTTCGACTTTGAGTTAAAAGGCATCAGTGTTCGGGGGACGAAGGAAGGCCCTGTCTCCCTCGGTGCTGCTGGAGGCGAGATGAGACGCACTGGGAGGAAGCCCAGGCTCCAGGGCCTCTGCTGGGACGCGGGCGGCCGGGGGCAGGGTGGGCCACTGTGGGCGCAGCGGTGCGGCTGTGGCTCCGGCCCCTCCAGCTGGAGCCCTTCCCTGGGACCTGGCTGCTTCCCAGTGGGGTCTGTCCTGAGAGCCCACCTGGCAGGGCGCACGGCGTCAGGAGGAGGCGTGGCGGACGCTGAGACCCGCCGGGGCTGCGGCGCGCAGCGGGGCTGGACGGTAGGTGCTTCTCGATGGCCTCACACCTCGCTGAGGTCTGGGCGGTGCAGGGCGGGCGCGGCCCTCTTCACCCCTTTCCGGTGCCGGGTTTTCCAGGTGCGCTCGGGTCTCTACGGGTCTCATTCTCGGGTTTCTTGAGCTGGCAAGGTGCTCCCGGGGGTCCTAGGCGTGGCGCTTGGCATGGTCCTCAATTAAACACCTAAGCCTGTCGGCTGCTTCTGAGGCCTCAGGGCAGGATGCCCTGGATCTCTCGGCCCTGCTGTTACCCTTGCATTGGGAAACTGTTGCTGGCTGCAACCTCAGAAGGCGCGTGGGGACAGATCTGGAGCACGCGCGTCATGGCCTCCAGTCTGGGAAGCCACATCATCAACCCACGCGCAGGGCTCAGGGGCGCCTCCTGGGGCTCCGGCCTCAGAAACCCAGGCCATGCACAGGCCGTCTGGCCTGAGTCCCGTCTCAGGGAAGATTGAGTCAACCTCAGAAATGGCCTCTACCTTCAGGGAAGGTGTCCTTTAGTTGGGGGGGGGGGGGGGGGGGTGTGCAGGGCAAACTCCTGGGGGGCAAGTAGGGAAATTGATGAGGCTTTTTATTACTCAAAAGATAAATGATAACACAGTGAGGAAACTGTGATGCAGAAATGCAGAGCAGAGTGGATCCCTCCGGAAAGTTCCTGGCTATTGCTCACGTCTCTTTTAAGAACTGTTTTATTATGCTGGGCGCAGTGGCGCACGCCTGTCATCCCAGCGGCTTGGGAGGCTGAGGCAGGAGGATCGAGAGTTCAAAGCCAGCTCAGCAACTTAGCGAGGCCCTAAGCAACTCAGTGAGAATCTGACTCAAAATAAAATATAAAAAAGGGACTAGAGGGACTGTGGTTGGGTGGTTAAGCGTCTCTGGGTTCGATCCCTGGTACAAAATAAAAGAAAGAAAGTTTTATTAAGGTAATATTACATCAGACTTGAAAGAAATTTAGGAAGAAAACCTAATTGTTGTCTCTGTGCTACAAAATATTTTCTGGGGGCTGGAGTTGTGGCTCAGTGGCGGAGCGCTTGCCTAGCATGTGGGAGGCACTGGGTTTGATTCTCAGCACTGTATATAAATAAAATAAGTAAAATAAAAATCCATCAACAACTTAAATATTTAAAAAAGATTTTCTGTATTTTCCTGTTTTTTTTTTTTTTTTTTTTTTTTAAATTGTCTTTATAGATATTTATGCCGGTTACTCTCATAGTCATTATGTATGGTTTGAATTAAAAAAAATTTTTTTTGTTGTCAATAAGCCTTTATTTTACTTATATGTGGTGCTGATAATCAAACCCAGTACCTCAAACATACTAGGCAAGCGCTCTACCACTGAGCTACAACCCAGCCCATGGTCTGCATTTTTAATTTAACACAGTATATTATTCTGCATGGCACTTCAATTTCTGTGTCATTTCTAATTATTTCATCATATTGCATTATAAGGCTGTGTAAACTTGTTATTAAATTACTCATTGTTTGAATATACCATACCATTGCAACGATTATCTTTTTAATTATGACTTTTGTAAAAATATTTCTTTTCATGATGAATCCCTACAGTCGAATTACTGTTTCCAAGGGGGTTGGGACCCCATTGCTAAAGGTTTGAAGCAAAAAAAGAAAAAAAAAAAAAAAAAAAAAAAAAGAAGATGTTGTTGGGCACAGTGGCACATGCCTGAAATCCCAGCAACGGGGGAGGTCGAGGCAGGGGGATCTTAAGTTGGAAGCCAGGGTCAGCAACTTAGCAAGGCCCTGACTCAAAAACTAAAGAGGGCTGGGGATGTAGCTCAGTGGGAACGAGCCCTTAGGTTCTATTCCGAGTACCAAAAAAAAAAGTTGCTAGCCATCTAGTACATGGTCGGCTCAATTTGAGTTTCCGATTTGAATCATGCTGATTTGCCCATGTTTTTATATAAACGACATTGGCCGAACATGACGTCACTATTTTCTCCTTGCATCTTTTACCAGGGCGTCTCTTCCCGGTCTTTGCGCGTCCATCCGCTGGTGCGCGGTGGCCGTGCCCGGGAAGCCGCGTGCATGCGCTCTGCGAGCTCAGCGCTCTTCACCTTTGGTGTCATTGAGTGGCATCCCTGAAGCTTTCCCCGCTTCCCAGGCAAATCTTAGAGTTGTCGTCATCGATTCTGAGTTTTTTGTTTTTTTTTAAACCATGCTACATACACCCACACCAGAATATCAGATTTTCCCTGAACATGGGTGTGGAAGTCTATGAAAATGTCCCCTCGATTTATTGGGCATCATGGAGTGGTGGGAGGGGAAATGCTCCTGGAATGTGTCCCACCAGACTTTCCCGTGTCACCTTTGTGCCTCTATAATGCACTCATTGAAAAAAGACGATAAATAAATAGACCAGCAGAGGAAGAGGAGCAGGGAAGGAGGGGAAGGGGGAAAGGTGGGTACTGGGGACCCGGTGGAACCAATCAGACTCTGCACCTGTGTAAGTGTGTCACAGCGGATCCCCATACAAGTGTAACTAAAATGAACTCCTAGGAAACCCACAAAAAATGAGACAGGGTCTTGCTACGTTGTCCAGGCTGACCTTGAACCTGCGACTCTCTTGCCTCAGGTTGCTGGGATTATAAAGCATTTCCACCATGCAAGATTTGTTTTTCTGCAAGCAATTCATTAAAAAGAAATGTGACTCCTGAAAAAAACTCATATTTTGTTAAAAGCAAGAATGGGCTGTATTTTAGGCTAACCAATGCCAGTATTGGGAGAGATTCATTCTTTTTACTTTTCTTTTTTTTCTTTTATGTACCAGGCTTGAGCCCAGGGGCACTTAACCACTGAGCCACATCCCCAACCCTTTTTATATTTTATTTCGAGACAGGGTCTTGCTAAGTTGCTTAGGGCCTCGCCAAGTGGCTGAGGCTGGCTTTGAACTCTCAATCCTCCTTCCTGAGCCTCCTTACTCACTGGGATTCAGGTGCCTGTGACCACATCCGGGAAGGTGCATTCTTATATATTCTGTCATTTTCCAAAATGCTGCTGCTTTTAAAGCTATTTAACAGACAGATAAAACTGTCCAAGGTATTGTGAACTGAAGTTTCTGCAAGCAGGCGGCATTTGTGGTTGGGAGAGTGTCTCAAGATAGGAGCATCTAGAATCCGTGGAAAGATGAGGTGCCGTAATTAGGAAGCCTAGGTTGCATTGGGCTCCTTTAAGCCTCTTTGACAGCCATTGGTCACTGGCCTCTCTGACCTGGCGTCTTTTGACCTCTGGATACGTATGCTCAGCTTTGTGGACTTCTGACTTTATGAAATCTGAGGCTGGGGTGAGATGGCTCTGACCCCAATAGCCAAGTCCCTGCCTTACTGAAAACAGGGTTTCCCCACCGCTAGGTGCCATGCCCACCTGAGGACCCCACCCCCTTTCTGGGGGCTGTAAGACTTGTGCAGCCTCTTCAGGGGAGAACCAGACCTTTGGGGGTCTACCGTGTTCACTCGTGTTCCTGGGGCACAGTCCTTCCTGTTGGTCAGAATAAGTCTTCTTCCTCCCTCACACCCGAGTTATTTCCTCGACAGTGTAAAACATGCCGTGACACAGATGCGTTTCATAAGGACGACCCTAGTCATCGCCACCCGCGTTACCATTTCATGTCTGGGGTGAGTTCACTTGAAATCTTCTCTTAAAGGATTTTTAATACTTATTTATTTATTTTTCTTTTTTTTATTTATTGTAAACAAATGGGATACATGTTGTTTGTCTGTACATGGGTTAAAGGCATACCATTTGTATAATCATAAATTTACATATGGTAATGTTGTTTGATTCATTCTATTATTTTTTCCCTTCCCCCACCCCTCCCACCCTTCTTTTCCCTCTAAACAGTCCTTTCTTCCTCCATTCTTGTCCCCCTCCCTAACCCTAACCCTAACCCTAACACTAACTCCCCCCACCCTCCCCCTTATGTGTCATCATCCACTTATCAGCGAGATCATTCGTCCTTTAATTTTTTGAGATTGGCTTATCTCACTTAGCATGATATTCTCCAATTTCATCCATTTGCCTGTAAATGCCATAATTTTATCGTTCTTTATGGCAGAGTAATATTCCATTGTATATATATACCACAGTTTCTTTATCCACTCATCAATTGAAGGACATCTAGGTTGGTTCCACAATCTGGCTATAGTGAATTGAGCAGCTATGAACATTGATGTGGCTGTATCTCTGTAGTATGCTGATTTTAAGTCCTTTGGGTATAGGCCAAGGAGTGGGATAGCTGGGTCAAATGGTGGTTCCATTCCAAGTTTTCTAAGGAATCTCCACACTGCTTTCCAGAGTGGCTGCACTAATTTGCAGCCCCACCAGCAATGTATGAGTGTACCTTTCTCCCCACATCCTCGCCAACACCTGTTGCTTGTATTTTTGATAATCGCCATTCTAATTGGGGTGAGATGGAATCTTAGGGTGGTTTTGATTTGCATTTATCTTTATTACTAGAGATGTTGAACATTTTTTCATATGTTTGTTGATAGCTTGTACATCTTCTTCTGTGAAGTGTCTGTTCATTTCCTTAGCCCATTTGTCGATTGGATTATTTGTATTCTTGGTGTAGAGTTTTTTGAGTTCTTTATAGATTCTGGAGATTAGTGCTCTATCTGAAGTATGATTGGCAAAGATTTTCTCCCACTCTGTAGGCTCTTTCTTCGCATTGCTGATAGTTTCCTTTGCTGAGAGAAAGCTTTTTAGTTTGAATCTATCCCAGTTATTGATGCTTGCTTTTATTTCTTGTGCTATGGGAGTCCTGTTGAGGAAGTCTGGTCCTAGGCCGACATGTTGAAGATCGGGACCTACTTTTTCTTCTATAATCTGCAGAGTCTCTGGTCTGATTCCAAGGTCCTTAATCCATTTTGAGTTGAGTTTTGTGCAGGGTGAGAGATATGGGTTTAGTTTCATTCTGTTGCATATGGATTTCCAATTCTCCCAGCACCATTTGTTGAAGAGGCTATCTTTTCTCCATTGCATATTTTTGGCGCCTTTGTCTAGTATGAGAAAATTGTATTTATTTGGGTTTGTGTCTGTGTCCTCTATTCTGTACCATTGATCTACCTGTCTATTTTGGTACCAATACTATGCCGTCTTTGTTACTATTGCTTTGTAATAAAGTTGAAGTTCGGGTATTCAATATCGTTCTTGAGACTCTAGCCAGAGCAATTAGACAGACCAAGGAAATTAAAGGGATACGAATTGGAAAAGAAGAACTCAAACTATCCCTGTTCGCTGATGACATGATTATATACTTAGAGGAACCAGGAAATTCCACCAGAAAACTCTTAGAACTCATAAGTGAATTCAGTAAAGTGGCAGGTTACAAGATCAATGCTCATAAATCCAACGCATTTTTATACATAAGTGATGAATCCTCAGAAAGAGAAATTAGGAAAACTACCCCATTCACCATAGCATCGAAAAAAATAAAATACTTGGGAATCACTCTCACAAAAGAGGTGAAAGACCTCTACAATGAGAACTACAGAACACTAAAGAAAGAAATTAAAGAACACCTTAGAAGATGGAAAGATCTCCCATGTTCTTGGATAGGCAGAAGTAATATTGTCAAACTGGCCATACTTCCTAAAGTGCTATACAAATTCAATGCAATTCCAATTAAAATCCCAATGACGTACCTTACAGAAATAGAGCAAGCAATTATGAAATTCATCTGGAAGAATAAGAAACCCAGAATAGCTAAAGCAATCCTTAGCAGGAAGAATTAATACTTATTTAAATTATTACATTTCTTATTTGCTCTTTTTAGATATACAGGACAGTAAGAGTGTATTTTGACATATGTTACATGCATGGAGTGTGACTTACTGTAATTAGGATCCCATTCTTGTGCTTGCACATGATGTGGAGTTACATGGGCCACGTATTCATAGATGAACAGAGGAATCTGATGTCCCATTCATTCCACTGTCTTTCCTATTCTTACCCCTCCCTTCCCTTATTCCCTTTTATCTACTCCAGTGAACTTCTATTCTCCCCTCTCTCCTTGTTGTGTGTTAGCATCCACATATCAGAGAAAATTTGGCCTTTAGTTTTTTGGAATTAAGTTATTTCACAGCATGATAGTCTTGAGTTCCATCCATTTACCAGCAAATGCCATCATTTCCTTCTTCTTTATGGCTGAGTAATATTCCATTGTGTATATTTACCACAGTTTCTTTTTCCATTCATCTGTTGAAGGGCATCTAGGTTGGTTCTGCAATCTAGCTATTGTGAACCGAGCTGCTATAAACATTGATTTAAGCAAGCAAGTAAGCATTATTAGCTATAGTCACCATGATGTACATTAGATTCCCAGAATTTATGGATTTCGTAACTGAAAGTTGTACGCTTCGACCAGCGTTTCCACATTCTCTCTGCAGTCCCAGCCGTTCTCTCTGCTTGTATCACTTCAGCTGTCCTATTCTACGCATGGAGTGAGCAGGTCCATATTTGCCTTTCTGTCCCTGACTTATTTCACTTAGCATCATGTCCTCCAGGTTCATCCAGGTTGTCCCAAATGACACCCCCTTTATTTTTCCAGTCTGAATGATATTCCATGATGATCTTCCATGATACAAATGTTGCAATTTCTTCCATCCATTTATCTCTGGAGGGATGTGCACACCTCATAGAGGTGTTTATTTCCCTTGGATGTGTACCTAGAAGGGGGATTGCAGGTGGTACTGTTAGCTGTTTGAGAAATCTCTGGACAGTTTCTGTAACGTCTGGGCTGATGTATAGTCACGTTAATAGAGGACAAGGATTGCTTCTAATTTGTGGATGGATGGTGATTTGCTTTTACGAAGATTGGGATGTTGTCACCTGTGACTGACGTCCCTCCCCCTCTGCCATATAATTTTGCCTTTTTTTTAATATCTTACATTAATTAGAACTTGGAAATAAGCTGATATTCATGGTAGAGGTTGCGTTTGTTTTGAATTTATTTTTTTTAATTACACATTTTTCTACAAGATTCTTGGATCGTAATATTCTACCTGGATAATGTTTCCAGTAAGTTTGCAGGCACAGTATTAATTATGCATATGACAGTCTCACAGACCCTTTAGTAATATTTTAAATACTGAAGGATTGATAAGTTTAACACCTGGGTTTAATATATAGTCACAGAGTTTATTGCGTTGATTTCCATGTGGAATACATTGTCACAGTGTATTAATTTCCATAATGCTACTTTCTCATTGGCCCACTTTTTATCAGTGACTTTTAGATATGATTATATGAGTCAGAACAGTGTAGTTTTCTTTTTGTGTTATCAGATTTCACGGGGCACTAAAAAAAACAAAATCCTGGGAAACTGGTATCGGCTTAGGAGAGCTCTTTGTGGGCTCTGTTTTCTATGTGGAATAACAAGTGAGACCGATCATGGGTCAGGAGGATGTGACCAGTTAACAGTGACATTTGCAAACCTTAGCCGCAGCCTGCTGTCAAGAGGGAAGAAGACCCGGATCTCCAAGTTTGTTCTTATTGTTAAAAATCCTTCTCGGTTCCAAGTGTGTTGCGTTTTTAAGAGTCTTGCTCCAGCTGTCTATGCCAAGAGTCCTGCTGCCCCAGGGTAGGTACTGAAAGCGGTCAGGCTGGCCTCCTGTTGCGCTGATTCTTCCCTCTCCTCCCCGAGGGGATGCGTGTATTTGCTCTTGGTCACTGTGCAGATCAAATTGCACACATTAGACATGCTGCCCCTACATTGCATATTACATTACTACGCATATGCACGTGTAGGTTTTGCACACACCAGTTATGCCTCCGTAAAACCATTTTTCTAATCTTGATGTTTTTTTTTTTTTAAAGAAGCAATATGGATTGAATAAAAGGGGGATACTTTTTTTTTTTAAGTGGGAAACAGGGATCATTCCAGATAGGTGTTTTGACAAAATCTCTTGTGCATTCAATGATTCTCATGGCTTTATAAAGAATCAACGTCTAAAGGGTCGGTTTTCTATATATTTTTTGTGAGGAATTAAGCAGTGTTTAAATTTTGGAGAATTTTTTTGGGGGAGCGTAGACTGTGAAATGCACTGAACGTTACAGGAGATATTTTAAGTTCTACTTTCTTAGAAAGCAGGCCAGAGCCTCAGAAGCACAGTCTGAATTAGCATCTTTGCCTGGTCACTGTGAAGACTGAGTTCCAGGGTCGCCAGCTCAACTCTAGGAGAGGGTCCGAGGGATGCGAGGGCATGCAGGAATTTATTCAGTGACCCCTGTGGGTTCAAGTGACTTAATGAAAAACGATTTTTTAAAGGAAGAAGATGGTAGGTGATAAAGATGAGAGGATTCCCACCTGCTTCTGATCCACCACTCAGTGGAGGTCTATTCACTCAGCGAAAGGAGGATGGCTGTCACCAGGCCACAAGGAAAACCCAAACTGAATTTTGTGAATGACGGGAAGAGAAAGTAGAGCAAAGGTCACTTAAAATTCCTGGCCAAGATGATCTCGACCACACTGAAATGTTAGAAGAAGAACGGCTGAGATATTTAAAAAGAGAGCCATCTACCTAGCAAGGCAAGAACGTTAGGACTGATCCGCTGGCGAATTCAAAGGCACAGTGACAGATGCTGATCCTCAGGGTCGGGGGTATGAAAGCATTGACTTGAGTTTGTGGTGCTACTGCTGGATCGGTGGCTGATGTACCCTGGGGTTCGCTGCCGTGAACACTGGGTAGTCTGGGGTAGGTCGTGGGAACAATCGTCCTGTCGCACACTGGATCCTGGCAAAATTGACTCATGCGTCCACACGTGTCTCTGTTCCCATTGCATCCGGGGCGCTAAACATGCTACAGCTGAAGCAATGTGAACAGGAGGGACAGACGGTGCATATACCCAATGGAATATTACTCAGCCATAAAGAAGAATGAAATGAGGGCATTTGCAGGTAAATGGGTGGAGTTAGAGAATGCTGCCTGGGAAAGTGGGTGTTCAACCTTACAGGCGCCACTCCCGACAGTGGGCAGTGGGGTGAAGGAAACGTGAAGAGGAGCATGATGGGCACCCAGGGAGGGGAGGCGCTTCCGCCCACGAGCAGCCAGGCCTGAGATGGCGAGAGCGCTGCAGAACTGCAGCCTGACCGCCCCTCAAGCCCAGCACCAGCTTTATATTTTTAATTTGTTCTAATTAGTGATCCACGACAGCAGGAGCCATTTCCACTCGTTGTCCACAAATGGAGCACAACTTTCCATTTCGCTGCTTGTGCACCATGCAGACAGTTCCTGCAACCATCCACGTAAATAGTGTAATAATGTCCGACTCCTTCCACCATCTTTCTGATCTCCAGTCGCCCTCCCTTCCCCTACTGCCCTATCAAAAGTTCCACCATTCTTCCCTTGCCTCCTCCCATTACGAATCAGCATCCCCTTATCAGAGAAAACATTTGGCCTTTGGATTTTGGGGGTTTGGCTTACTTTGCTTAGCATGACATTCTCCAACTCCATCCATTTACCAGCAAATGCCATCATTTCATTCTTCTTTATGGCTGAGTAATATTCCATTGTGTATAGGGACCACATTTTCTTTGTCCATTCATTTGTTGAAGGGCACCTAGGTTGGTTCCGTAGTTTAGCCATGGTGAATTGAGCTGCTATAAACATTGATGTGACTGCATCAGTGCAGTATGCTGATGTTAAGTCCTTTGGGTATTAACTGAGGAGTGGGATAGCTGGGTCAAAGGGTGGCTCCATTCCAAGTTTCCTAAGGAATCTCCCTACTGCTTTCCGGAGCCATTGGCACCTATTTTTAAAACATTTTTATTCATGTGTTATACATAGCAGTGGAGTTCATGTGGCCCTATTGGTACCTGAGTGGGTTATAATCTGCTCCCTTTCAATGTCCAGGACTTCCCTTCCCCTCTTCCCCTACCCGTCTTCCTTCTATTTGTTAATTTTTACTGGTGCCTCACAGATACACAGAAGGTGGGGTCCCGTGCGGTTCGTTCACGCCCGTGTGCAGCAAACTGGGGTCGGTCCTTCCAGAGCTGCCCCCTGCCTGAGCTCCCTCCGGCTTTCACGAGATTTCCACCCACTCAATCCCCGCCTCCCTTATTTTGCTCTGTTTCCACCTAAGAAACGTTCCACCTTCTCTTCTTTATTTTTAAATTTTACTTATTGATATTTGTTCATTCTGCTTAGTTATGCACGACAGTAGAAAAGCATTCCACCTTTGACTTTGACTCTGCCTCTTTTCACTCAGCGCCATGTTCTCCAGCTCCATCCATTTACCAGTAAATGCCCTGATTTCATTCTTCTCTATTGCTGAGTAAAACTCCATTGTGTATGTATATTTATATATGTGTCTCTGTGTGTATTTGCACGTGCGTGCGCACACACACACACACCCCATATTTTCTTCCTCCGTTCCTCTGTCGGTGGGTACCTGGTCTGGTTCCGTAACGTGGCCCTTGGGAGTTGTATCAACGCTGATGTGCTCCGTCTCCACGGGAGGCTGACTGCAGTTCTCTTGGATAAATGGGGAGCAGGGGCCTGCTGGATCCTCTGATGGTTTCCTTCTGAGTCCTTTGAGGAATCCCCATACTCCTTTCCAGAGTGTCTGTACTAAGAGAGAAAAATGGACCACCAGCTGTGTAGAGTGTGCCATGCCCCCACGTCCTGACCACATCCATGCTTGCTTGTATTTTGGAAGATTGCCGTTCTGACATGAGAAGAAATCTCAGTGTACTTCTGATGCTGCCTGCCCCTGGTTGCTAGGAATGTTGAACTTTTTTTCATGTATTTGCTAACCATTTATGTTTCTTCTTTGGAGAAATGACAGTTTAGTTATTTTGCCCATTACTTGCTTTTCAGTCTGCTTTTTAAAATTGCCTTATATATTCTGGATATTAATCTACATTGGAGGAGTTGCTGGAAAAGATGTTCTTCCAATCTGTAGGCTCTCTCTGCACTCAGTTTTTTTTTCTGTGCAGAACCTTTTCAATGTGATGCCGCCCCATTTATCGATTCTTGATTTTATTTCTTGCGCTTTAGGAGTCTTGTTAAGAATGGCAGAGCCTGTGCCAATATGTCGGAGTGCTGACTGTGTGCTTTCTTCTGGGCGATACACAGTTTCTGGTCTCAATCCTGGGACTTGGATCCACTTTGCGCTGACTTTTGTGCAGGGTGAGAGGTAGGAATCTTGTTTCAATCTTCTGCATACGGCTGTCCCGTAGTCCCAGCACCTTTTGTTAAAGAGGCTATCTTTTTTCCAAAGTATGTTTTGGTGCCTGTGTCAAGTATCAGACGGCCGGGTGTCTGCGAGTTTGTCTCCGCGTCTTCTCTCCCATTGGTCTGCATGTCGTTCTGATGATGTTAGTATTTGTAGCGCAATTTGAGATCAGGTATTGGAAGACCACCAGCATCCATCTTCCTGTTTAGGACTTCTTCAGCTAGTTTGAGTCTTTCATTCTTCCATATGAATTTTAGGACTTTTTTTTTCCCTAGCTCTCTGAAGAATGTCATAGGTATTTGGATGGGGATTGCATTGAATATGTGCATCACTTGTGATATGGACATTTTGACAATATCAGTTCTGCCTCCCCAAGAACAGGGGATGTCTTTCCATTTCCAAAGTATCTTCAAGTTCCTCCATCACTGTTGTAGGATTTTCATCGTAGAGGCCTTTCACCTCCTCCTCCTTGGCTTCTGGGTGGTCTAATCTATTGGTGATGCTCTTAACTGGATTTTTTTTGGGGGGTCGGGTACTGGGGATTGAACTCAGGGGCACTCGACCCCTGAGCCACATCCCCAGCCGTATTTTGTATTTTATTTAGAGACAGGGTCTCACCGAGTTGCTTAGGGCCTCTCTTTTGCTGAGGCTGACTTTGAACTCATGATCCTCCTGCCTCAGCCTCCCGAGCTGCTGAGGTGCCCAGGGTTTTAAGTGAATTTTTAATTTGCTTTATTGAGTCTTTCATTTCCAGGATTTCTGTTGGGTTCTTTTTCAGAGTCTCTTTCTTGAAAAACTTTTTTAACTTCCCGTATTTTCTCTTAGTTCCTTACATCTCCTTTCAGTTCACTGAGCACTTTAATGACAAACTTCTCACATTCTCTGCTATCTCCGCCCCTGTGGTCTCGGTGGGATCAGCTGTTGAATGCTGTGGGCTGTTGGGGTCCCTTGTTCTCTTGCTTTTTCTCATTTATGCATTTCTGCTCATCTGCTGGGATGATTTTCTTGACTGTTTTTATTCAAGGGACTATAAGTGAGTTTCTCTCTCCTCAGTGCCTCAGGCTGAGCCATATTCTAAATATTGAGACTTCCACTCAGTGGGTACCCACTGCTAAGCCCAGTGCCCAGCACCACTTTGAGAGAAAATACTAAACTCTTTGAAGTGCAATTCTTTAGCCAAAGCCATGTCCTAAATATGCTGTAGGGAAAGTTGACTTTTTGAGAATGTTCTCTACAATTCCTGTAATCTGATGAAAAATTGGAAAAATATTCTTGACGAGGTTGAGAAATTAATGATGAAAGAGAGTAACATGGCCATTAATCTACATACGAATCCAAAAGGGGGAAAGAGAGAAACGGTCAAAGGAAAGAGGGAGAAGAGAGAGAGAAGATTAAAGCTGACCTCCGAGCTGTCTGACGTTCCAGGCCAAGCTGTTTGAGGTGGGGGATTTCTTGGGGGTCTTTCTGACCTTTAGGAGATGTTGCCTGGGTGTGGAAGTCGTCATCAGATCTACCAGCTCTCTGGTGGCTCAGAGGAGATGGTCCTTAATTGTCTGTGACTTAGCAGCCTCACGCGTCCCTGTTGGGGGACGCGGACTGGTGTGCCCTCCTGAGGGGAAGCTCCGTGGTGTCGCTGTGAGATCCAGGGGGCGGCCCCCCAGGTGAATGTCAGAGGGGGTCGCGTGGTGGTCTAAGGCGCAGGTGCCGGGGTCTGATTGAAGTGGCCCTGAATGGCCCACGGGAGGGGTAGGTCTGCTGCCCCTTCCGGGGTGTCCGGGACACAGGTCAGTGGGCTTGTGCTGCCCAGCGTGGCTGGTGTCTGTGGGTGGTCCCCTGAGAGCCCCTTGGTGGGCGTGCCGTGCTGCGTATACCCCAGCTCCTCTCTGGCTCTCTGGGGTGACCCTCGGGCTTTGCCTCCCGGGGTTCATGCGTCTGCATGAGAGTTAACGGGCAGCTCTGGACTGGTGACTGGGGACCCCCGAGGCTCAGCACCTACTTCAGAGGGATTTCCAGCTTAACAAAAGCCACTGGTGTGCAGCCCCCCAGGGGGACAGTCACAGTAAGTGATGCCCTAAGTCAGTGGCTCTTGCACTTGGCTGGACTTGCAATCACCTGTCCAGTCTGCAAAAATAACTGCGACCGCTTTCCCGTTCCCGGGGATTCTTGTTTCCCCGGCAGGGCCTGGGGTGCTGCCCGGAGAGGAAAACTCCCAGGTACTGTTGGCGGTCAGCACAGTGGGGCTCAGACGCAGGATCCGGGGCTGCCGTGCACCTGACTCACCTGCCTGGCTTGCTGACCCCTCACAGAGTTCCCGCCTCGGCGCATCCGGGGTGCCACCCAGGGATGAGCGCTTCTGACCCGTCTCCCGGGCGATGGTGATGTCAGCCCAGGAACCACTTTTTGAGGGCTGCTCCCAGATTCCCGCTCTTCAGATTGCTCAGTGGGGACGGGTGGCCCCAGCAGACAAGTCCACACCCTGATCATCGCCACCCTCCATGCCTTCCTCCCCTCCAGGAGAACTTGGCAGTCAGAAACCTCGGCCTCTACTTGCTCCGTGCTCATGTCACTTCCTCCCATCCCCCACCTCTGCGATATAAGAAAATGGGGACCTGAGCCTGTTGCTCGGGGGACACTGCTTTGGTGCTCATGTCAGCAGGTGGCAGAATCAGAAAGAATCAGAAATGGCCCAGGAGAAACCGGCTAGCTCTGTGGCAGGGAGCACGAAACCTCTCCTGGGTTCCTGCTGCTCATCTTAGATGCTACTGTGAAGCCCCCAAGCCGCCTGCGGCCCTTCCCAACCCATCTAAGCCCTGCTTCCTGGGCACTTGTCACCTCTATGACTTTGACAGTGACAAGATGGATAAAGAGAGGAAAATCCAGTGGGCAGGGCTCAGGAGCACGTGGGGATGAAGTTAAGACATCCTTCACCTTTTGGAGATGGGAAAAGGATTTGAGAGTTTTATATGATTTTTTTTAAATGTATTCATTGGGGACAGTGTGATATTTCCCTAGATGCATACGATATGCATCAGCCAAATCTAATCACTCCTTTCCTCCCTCCCTTACCTTTCCTAAACTCTGCTAATCATTATTCTATATTCAGGTTGACTTTTTCTTTTTAACCTTTCATGCAGGAGAAAATAAGTCAGGTGCCTGAATTATTCCACTGAACATAACATCCTCCAGTTCCATCCACTTTGCTGTGAATGACAACATTTCATTCTTCTTTATGGCTGAGTGATATACCATCATGTGTCTATGCAATATTTTCGTTATCTAGTCACCTGTTGATGGGTTCCTAGCCTGATTTTCTATCTCAACTGTTGTGAATAGTACTACAATAAAGGCAGGCAAGAAGTTACCTCTTAGGATGATTTTATTTCCTTCTGGGAAATCTGGATCCTGTGTGTTTTAGTCAGCAATTTCGCTGCTGTGACTAAATGACCCAACTAGCACAACTGTAAAGGCAGAAAGGTTGATTTGAGGGCTCACAGTTTCAGAGGTCTCAGCCCATAGAAGGCCGGCTCCATTCCTTGGGGCTCCAGGTGAGGCAGAACATCATGGCGGGAGAGCGTGGCAGAGGGAAGCAGTTTACATCACAGTGATCAGGAAGCAGACAGAGACTCCACTTTAGGATTATATATATAATCCCAAAGCTGTGCCCCAATTCCCACCTCCTCCAACCACACGGCACCTGCCTCCAGTTACCTCCAGTTAATCCCATCAGAGATTAATGCACTGACTGGGTTAAGGCTCTTATAACCCAGTTGTTTCTCCTCTGAACCTTCTTGCATTGTGTCACACATGTGCAATTTTTGGGGACACCTCCCATCCAGACCAAAACACTGTGGTAGATCTGTTTTGGGTTTGAGGGGGAACCCCCTACTCTTCTCTTTAATGGCTATTCCATTTGACTTTTCATTAACAGTGTATGAGATTTCTTTCCTCTACATCTTTGCCAGTGTTTGGTTTTTCTTTTATTTTCTTTTTTCTTCTTTATGATAGTCATTCTGCCTGGGGTGTGATGATATCAGAGTTCAGATTTGCATTTCCCTGATGGCTAATGATAATGAGCATTTAATATATTTGTTAATCCTTTGTATTTCTCTTTTTGAGAAGGGTCTATTCAGACTATCAATCATTTTCAATTTGATTACTTCAGGGTGTTTCCTTAAAAGGTTTTTTTCCTAATTCCTTATATATCTGGAATATTAAACCTCTATTTAATACTTGGTCAATATTTTCTCCTATTCTGTAGGCTTGGTCTTCATTCTTTTTCCTTTGCTGTGCAGAATCAGAAAACTGGATTTGCTCTTAGACTTTCTTGTTTCTTTTTAGCTTGATGAAATCCCATTTATCTGTTTTTAAATTTTTTTGCTTCTGCTTCCTGTGTGTTTAGGTTCCTATCTAGAAAGGCATTACCTGTATCATCGTCTTGAAGATTGTTTTTTTCTAGTTGCATGGAGAATACCATTGTTTTTTTTTTTCTTTTATTTTTACAGACTACATTTTGATTCATTGTACGCCAATCGGGTATATCTTTTCATTTCTATGGTTGTGCACGATGTAGATTCACACCATTCGTGTAATCATACATGTACATAGATAGGGTGATGATGTCTGTCTCAGTCCACCATCTTTCACACCCCCCCTCATTTCCCTCTACATTATCTAAAGTTCCTTCATTCTTCTCTCACCCCCCACCCCCACCCCCACCCCCATTATATATCATCATCCACTTATCAGGGAAAACATTCAGTCTTTGGTTTTGGGGGATTGACTTACTTCGCTCATCATAATACTCTCCAATTCCATTCATTCATCTGCAAATGCCATAATATTATTTTTCTTTATGATTAAATAATATTCCATTGTGTATATATACCACAGTTTCTTTGTCCATTCATCTGTTGAAGAGCATCTAGGTTGGTTCCACAGTCCAGCTATTGTGAATTGAGCTGCTATGAACGTTGATGTGGCTGCGTTACTGTAGTTTGCTGATTTTAAGTCCTTTGGGTATAAACCGAGGAGTGGCATAACTGGGTCAAAAGGTGGGTCCATTCCAAGTTTTCTGAGGATTCTCCATAGAGCTTTCCAGAGTGGCTGCACCAATTTGCAACCCCACCAGGATATTTTAATAGGGATTGTATTGGATCTGTCAATCAGTTTGGGTGGTATAAGTCTTTTAACAATATGTTTTTCTATTTGGGAACATGGGAGGCCTGTCCATATTTAGTGTTTTTAAGATCTTAGTGTTAGTAATTTTCATTGTAGAGGTCTTTTGTTTCCTTGGTTAAATTTATCCTTAAGTATTTTTCTGTGTTCTGAATGGGATGGACTTTGTGATTTCTTTCTCAGCAAGTTCACTATCAGTATATAAAAATGCTACTTATTATTTGAAATCTTTAAATTTTATTCTAATTAATTGTCCATGACAGTAGGATGCATGTATACGTTTTGATAGATCGTACATAAATGGAGAGTCATCTCATTTTTCGGAGTGTGCGGATTGCAGGATCATGCGGGTCATGCAGTCACACATGCACGTGGGATCCTGATGATGTCTGTCCCACACCTCTGTAGGCTGATTTTTGTATTCTGAACCTTCACTGGGTGTCTCAGTTCTAATTGCCATTTAGTGGAATCTTTCGGTTTTCCGAGATATTGAATCATGCATCAAAGGTAAATTTACTCTCTTCTGATTGGTGTGCTTTTTATTTCTTCCTCCTGACTAATCGCTCTGAATGAAGATTCTGGTGTTACGTTGAAGAAGGGAGTCAGAGTGGCCATCCTTGGCTTGGTCCTGAGGTGGGGCCTCCATCCCATGGACAGGGAAGACGCCCTCACGACCCAATCGCCTTCTCAAAACCCCACCTCTTCCTCCTGTCACATTGGCAGACCTGAATTTCGGAGGGGACGGATGCACACCATAGCCGTCACCGATAGGTGTCCCCAAGCTAGTCCGTAAGTGCACCCAGCACGTTTGTGCTTAGCACAGGCCGCGGTGGCCACGCTAAGTGCGTGTTCAAGGGGTGTGTGGTGCTGGTGGATGAGAGGCCCTCTATTTTGGCTGACCTCTGTTACCAGCTCGGGGAACATGGACAGCAGGCATTTTTCAGTGGCGGAAGGTGGGGGCCTTTGCTGCCAGGATCCTCTGCCTTCATGACCCTCTTACACGGAGGGTCTGACTTGTGCAGTGAGACTCCACGTCAGGCGGGTGTGTGGACCCTGATAGAGTCCCTAGTGGCCACCTGGTGGAATACCCGTGGCTCTGTCCCAGGCAGCCACAGGAGCTCCGTCTGTCCCCACGTGGGTGTCTTGCCCTGTTCACTGATGTGCTCTGGGCCCAAGCGCCGCTGGCTTCCTCCAGTCCAGAGGACATTTTGCAGTCAGTGCACAGGAGTCTTTATGGGTCTGGGGACTTTCTTGAGTCCAGAGAGCGGAGGGAAGGACAGGAGCAAAAGACAAAATAGCCTCCCATGGAAACAATCTCCTGTCATTAGCGCAAGAACCAAACCGGGCTTGGTAAGGGCGTGCCGGGTGAGTGCTGTCCAGCTTCGTAAGCCGGGCGGCGTTTGTTCCTTTAAGTGGATACTCAGATCCTCCGCAGGCCACTTGCCTGGCTGGGGAGAACTTGAGTCTCAAGCTCTCCCGGGCTCCTTGTCACTTGGGTCTGTCGGAAGGACTCAGAATCTTGTGTCCCCTGCCTTGGAACACCTTGGGGTGCTGGGTATATTTTATGAGCCTCTGTCCCTTTACCTTCTCTATCCCAACAAACAAAGAATCCCTTTCATAACAAGGGGGAAACTTTTTTCTCTCTCCGCACCTCTATCCTCTCCTCCCTCTGATCTGGGTAGAGTGAGCATAATTACCTTCAGCATTCAGGATTTTTTTTTTTTTCCTGTTTTTTTTTTTTTTTTTTGTTCCTGAGAACAAAAGCTAGCTGCTGCTTTCACCTAGAAACACAAAGACCCTTGAGGTAAAGAGAGAAAAACAGCAACCTGCCCTCCTAGAAGGGGCCGGGGGAAATACCGAGAGAGCAACATACCGATGCATATTGAAGTATGCTGCGCTGAGCATAAACATGCTGAACTGCTGTCTCCGCCATCTTCCTGCAAACCCAGACCTCTGATGATACCCCTGTGTAGCAACCTGTCCCCCAGGGGATGCGTTCCAGCTGGAGAAAGAAGGACAGGAACCCGCACTCGACTCCTCACCACCGTGTGGCCTGGGAGCCATTATCTCCTCTGCATGTGATAAAACTGGTGCTCAGATCACTTAGGACTCACCCTGGGCCCACGATCAATTCGGTCGGTGAATCCCTGAGGCATCTGTAAGGTGCCAGTCACCGTGCTAGACTAGGGAGAGCCCACCTCTCCTTCAGTATTGGGAGGGGAGTGGGCAGGAGAAGCAGTGCAGTAAGTTTAAAAAGAATTTTATATTTCGGCAATTCAGCTAAGGTTTTTGAGTTCTCGGTGTTTGCCTGTCCCAGGTCTATGTGATTGGCATGTGGTATCATCAGGTCCCTCACGAGGACCCTGTACAGTGTTTAATGTTCCGCTGTCTTAGATGACAGAATGAAGGGAGGCCCGAAGAGGTTAAATAGCTTGTACATAATCAGGAACGGAATAACTGAATCACTGTGCTGCACTGTACAATGAAAAAAATAATATGATCACAGGGTGGGGTTGATACTGTCATGAGGAGGGTGTGGTTATCTCTCTGTAGTTCCACGTGAGTGAGTGAGGTCCAAGTGGGTAAGAGAAACAAACCATGCAACCATCAGGAAGAGCTACATTCTTGTGCAAAGGCCCTAGGGTAGGAAGGGACCTGTTGAGAAATTCTTATATATTGGAACCCTAAATTCAATGATATTTCTGCTTCATAAAAGTGAAACCACTAGCTGAGTCTCCTCTCGCAAATAAAACGGTCTTCGAGGAAGCTGTGAGCATCAAAGATTTTTTAATCCATGTGCAAAGCATTCAGCAAGAGCTTTTGAATATTTTCAGAAGAGTCTCATTTTGTCCTCTGTTCATGTAGCTGCTGAAGACTCTGGAGGCATCAAGCATTTCACATTTTCTCGTGTAATGACTTTGATAAACATAGGCCAACTCTTATTTTTTCTGATTCTTTTCTAGCGCATAGTTTTGCATCAAAAATGATCTTGGAAAACCGCTCTTAGATATATTTCATGGCTGGAAATTGTCCCTTTCTGATTTGACATTTGGGGAAAAGATTTTACAGTTTTCCTCCTGAGTTTCTTCTGCTTCAGTAAAATTGTCAGCAGCCACCTTACCTTTGTATTTCTGTGAGAAGTCTTTGGAGAGTCTCTGCTTCCAACCCCAGAACAGTGAGTGACTAAGGGCTATGTTTTTGAAAGGACAGGGACAAGATATCTCCCAGCCGGGTTAGTCCTTCTACATTGAAGCTATCTTCATTCCAAGACTGAGCGGTGAACTTAGTGATCTGAGACGTTACATTTGCTAAATTGTCTATCCCTTCGTTAAACCTAATTACCTGTTTCCTAGACACACCAGGTAATTGAAGTGGATTCGATTATTTCTTCATCCACTGCACCGTTCTTTTGTAGATAAGGAGAGTAACACATAGGGTCTGTCTCAGCCCTGTAGCGAAGTCTACCTTGGGCCAACAAGGTGATCATTATGAAGTGGACTCGGATCTCTGAATCTGTCTCCTCATCCCTAAGATGAAGAGTGATGTGAGATGATACTAGTTCTGTTTCTCTGGCGAGCCCCGATAAATACAGATTGTTTTTGGTACTGAGCGTGAACCTAAGGGAAAAGAATTTCAAGGATGAATTTTCTGAATTGCTTCTGAGGTTTCTGAAATTGGTTTCCTAACCTGATTAGATTTTAAAATGCCGGTGACTCTTTCCAGTCTGAAAAAGCACACTTAACAGTCCCTGGCCTGGACTGTTAATAGGGATGCACAGAATATCTGCAGGGGATTGTGCTAATTAACCACTTATGAAAAACAAGGAGCTCGGTCACCCTGTAGGATACTTAGGAACATTTTTAAAAAATGAATATAATGATGTCGGTTGGTTATTGCTAATGCCAGTGAACAAGGTCAACGGAGAGGGTGAGCTGGAGGGTTTGCATTCCCAGCTGGAGCTCCGCACAAATGACCTGCGGCCTTCTGTGTGTGCCTGAAGGGTGGGGGGGCACGCAAATAGCCGGTGGCAGAAACTGCTGAAAATCAAACGCAGAACCTCATCTGTAGCTGGCTAAACTGACAGCAGGAGCTTGACTCCAGCCTGAGAGAGTTGGACTGGAAGGTGGTGTTGACTGGGAAGCGGGGGATGCCATAGACGGAGCTGGGGGCACTGAGCTCCTAAATGCTGGTGAATTTTCCTTACTGGTGGAGGAGGAGGGTTCCCCAACCCCAGCAGAAGTAACTTCACACTCCCAGCATGAGGGGCCCTTCTACCTCTAGGGAGATGAACCCCGCACTGTCGGAGAGAATCGTCATGGTCTCCATGGAGGCAATTCCCATGCAAGGTAATAGTGCTTCTCCTCTACCACCCCTCTTTGCTCCTAGACCCGTAACCATGCTTGGGTCTAGAAGGCCTGCAGGTGAGGTGCGGGAAGCCCACAGAAAGGTGCGTTTGCTATTCTCTTTGGCGAATCCTAATGCTACCTTAATGCCTGGCTAAGCTCAGAAGCAAAGGGGGTCTAGGCAGCCAGCTGACCATCTCCCAGTTCACACTATTGCTCCATCCTCTGGTCCTGCCATCATTCGGAATAAACCTCGCAGCACACCTTCCTGTAAGACGTACAAGCCCAGGAGAAGGGGACCAGAGCATGGAAAAATATCGCCCAGGGTCTAGAACCCCAGCAGCCCCCGGTCTTCTCAGATGCAGACAGGTCCGAGGCAGAAGCACCTTCTACTCTTCCCCAGAAGACGGTGGGTGGCTGGGTATACTCCACGCTTTGTCATTCCAACTCTGGAAACAAAGTGCCCGAAGGAACTTTTGCTCAATATCGCTTATGTCTATACATAACCAAGGTCTGTATCCTAGAAAACAGGGCCTCCTGAATGTCTCTGATGTTCATTAATCAATAGCAATTGTCCTCCTTAGGATAGAATAGGTGATGGGAGGTAGAAATCGGGCAGAACTCTGTGCTACCACGGAAGACAAACGGGTCAGCCATGTGATTTCTCCAAGCACCTTCCAGATGACCACTTGGGGCTCGTAGTCCAAGGCTATGAGGCCCTGGTACGTTGGGAGCAGGAACTTTGATTTTTGCTCTGTGGCCAACACAAGCCACTAATACTCATCCTCTTTCATTTAGTTTCAAGACAATGGAATTTAACAGGACAAAATCGAAGAAAAACACAAGAGCTACGAACAGCTTTCCATTTTATCTAACCTGTGTCCCTAAAAAGCTTTGCATCTGTCTCAGCACCGATACCTGTATTTGCATGTAAATACATATTGTGTGTGTGTGTGTGCACTCACACACACAAAATACACAGTTTGAGCCAAAACGCTTGGGACCAGAAGTGTTTCAGATTCACCTTATTTTATGTTTGAATTCTGAAATAGTTACATAGATTTTTTTTTTTTTTTCTGGTTGAGCCTCTCTATTCCAGATCTCTGAAATGTTCTAAAATCCAAAACTTTTTGAACATCAGAAAAAAGTTTCAGATTTGGGAACACTTTGCATTTTCAGATTACAGAATGCTCACCCTGTGTATCTGTATATTTTTATTTGTAGTGTCTTCCTGTAAATGTAAGAACATACACGTGTATCTTCATCTATTAGGATCAGTACCCAAAAAATCCAATTTCTACTTCAAAATCAATAATCACAAGCAAGGCATGGGAAATTCTGGAACATTGTGTTGATCAGAACAATAAAATGGAACTGCAAATAAAGTTTAATTTCTGGTTCAAAGATAGTGCATAGATTTTTCTCCAACAAATTTCCAGAGTCATATCACTGTCCACACATAATGTATCTTAAAAGTGCATTTCTTCTGATAATAGTATTTGGCATAAAAATGGGTTTTTTTGTTTTTTTTTTTTTAAGATTTAACAGAATGTAGCTTTTGAACAAACTCATGCATTTATCCTAGTTTTGTTGTATTTCAACCTAGATTGAAATAGGGTAGATATGAACTTGACCTGGGCCACGTTTCCCAAGCAACTTGAGATTTCAACAAGGGCTGTTGGACATGCACAAAACCAGGGTTTTTTATTGATACTACGAATGCATTTAGATCCTTCGTCCACAGGCCTCGCCGTTTCGAGGACCCCTGATCTAGTTCCGGTGCTTCTGTTTGTATTACTCCAATGACCCGATGACAACAGGTCAAGCAGCCGTTTCCGGCTCTGCATGTGGAGAAACAGCATCAGACGCTGAGGCGCCTAGGTGGCCCCCAGGGCTGACGATGGCCTCAGCTAAGTCAGCATGGGTACGGGGACCTCAGTCCACATCGAAAGGAACAGATTTCTGCTTGTTAAGTTCTGAGCAAAACCCCAGGCTCCCCCTCGAGTCTCCAGAAGGCAGCAGCCTTGCTGGCTTGGTTTTCGTCTGCGGAGATTCCTCCCGATTGTCCCCCACAGAACTGAGAGTATGAATGTGTGTTGTTCCAGTCCCCCAGGTTCCAGCAATCGGGAACAGGAACACAGCAAAACTGAGACATCCAGAGAACAAGGCAGGGCGCTTCCTTACTGATTCAGGTAGGAAATGGCCGCCACGCTTGTGGAGACGTCCTGACGGGAGATTTTATTCCTCCTCCTCTTCCTCCTCTTCCTCCTCCTCTTCCTCCTCTTCTTCCTCCTCCTCCTGCTTTTCCTCCTCCTGCTACTCCTCATTCTCCTGCTGCTTCTCCTCCTGCTCCTGCTGCTTCTCCTCCTCCTCTTACTGCTTCTCCTCCTCCTCCTGCTGCTTCTCCTCCTGCTCCTGCTGCTTCTCCTCCTCCTCCTGCTGCTTCTCCTCCTCCTGCTCCTGCTGCTTCTCCTCCTGCTCCTGCTGCTTCTCCTCCTCCTCTTACTGCTTCTCCTCCTCCTCCTGCTGCTTCTCCTCCTCCTCTTGCTGCTTCTCCTCCTCCTCCTGCTGCTTCTCCTCCTCCTGCTCCTGCTGCTTCTCCTCCTGCTCCTGCTGCTTCTCCTCCTCCTCCTGCTGCTTCTCCTCCTGCTCCTGCTGCTTCTCCTCCTCCTGCTCCTGCTGCTTCTCCTCCTCCTCTTGCTGCTTCTCCTCCTCCTCCTGCTGCTTCTCCTCCTGCTCCTGCTGCTTCTCCTCCTCCTCCTGCTGCTTCTCCTCCTGCTCCTGCTGCTTCTCCTCCTCCTCTTGCTGCTTCTCCTCCTCCTCCTGCTGCTTCTCCTCCTGCTCCTGCTGCTTCTCCTCCTCCTCCTGCTGCTTCTCCTCCTGCTCCTGCTGCTTCTCTCCTCCTCCTCTTGCTGCTTCTCCTCCTCCTCCTGCTGCTTCTCCTCCTCCTGCTCCTGCTGCTTCTCCTCCTGCTCCTGCTGCTTCTCCTCCTCCTCCTGCTGCTTCTCCTCCTGCTCCTGCTGCTTCTCCTCCTCCTGCTCCTGCTGCTTCTCCTCCTCCTCTTGCTGCTTCTCCTCCTCCTCCTGCTGCTTCTCCTCCTGCTCCTGCTGCTTCTCCTCCTCCTCTTGCTGCTTCTCCTCCTCCTCCTGCTGCTTCTCCTCCTCCTCTTACTGCTTCTCCTCCTCCTCCTGCTGCTTCTCCTCCTCCTCTTGCTGCTTCTCCTCCTCCTCCTGCTGCTTCTCCTCCTCCTGCTCCTGCTGCTTCTCCTCCTGCTCCTGCTGCTTCTCCTCCTCCTCCTGCTGCTTCTCCTCCTGCTCCTGCTGCTTCTCCTCCTCCTGCTCCTGCTGCTTCTCCTCCTCCTCTTGCTGCTTCTCCTCCTCCTCCTGCTGCTTCTCCTCCTGCTCCTGCTGCTTCTCCTCCTCCTCCTGCTGCTTCTCCTCCTGCTCCTGCTGCTTCTCCTCCTCCTCTTGCTGCTTCTCCTCCTCCTCCTGCTGCTTCTCCTCCTGCTCCTGCTGCTTCTCCTCCTCCTCCTGCTGCTTCTCCTCCTGCTCCTGCTGCTTCTCCTCCTCCTCTTGCTGCTTCTCCTCCTCCTCCTGCTGCTTCTCCTCCTCCTGCTCCTGCTGCTTCTCCTCCTGCTCCTGCTGCTTCTCCTCCTCCTCCTGCTGCTTCTCCTCCTGCTCCTGCTGCTTCTCCTCCTCCTGCTCCTGCTGCTTCTCCTCCTCCTCTTGCTGCTTCTCCTCCTCCTCCTGCTGCTTCTCCTCCTGCTCCTGCTGCTTCTCCTCCTCCTCTTGCTGCTTCTCCTCCTCCTCCTGCTGCTTCTCCTCCTGCTCCTGCTGCTTCTCCTCCTCCTCCTGCTGCTTCTCCTCCTGCTCCTGCTGCTTCTCCTCCTCCTCTTGCTGCTTCTCCTCCTCCTCCTGCTGCTTCTCCTCCTCCTGCTCCTGCTGCTTCTCCTCCTGCTCCTGCTGCTTCTCCTCCTCCTCCTGCTGCTTCTCCTCCTGCTCCTGCTGCTTCTCCTCCTCCTCCTGCTGCTTCTCCTCCTGCTCCTGCTGCTTCTCCTCCTCCTCCTGCTGCTTCTCCTCCTGCTCCTGCTGCTTCTCCTCCTCCTCTTGCTGCTTCTCCTCCTCCTCCTGCTGCTTCTCCTCCTCCTGCTCCTGCTGCTTCTCCTCCTCCTCCTGCTGCTTCTCCTCCTGCTCCTGCTGCTTCTCCTCCTCCTCTTGCTGCTTCTCCTCCTCCTCCTGCTGCTTCTCCTCCTCCTGCTGCTTCTCCTCCTCCTCCTCTTCCTCATTTTCCTCCTCCTTCCTCCTCCTCCTTTTCCTCCTCCTCTTCTTCCTCTTCCTCCTCCTCCTGCTTCTCCTCTTCTTCCTCCTCCTCCTGCACCTGCTATTTCTCCTCCTCCTCTTCTTCCTCCTGCTGCTTCTCCTCCTCCTCCTCTTCCTCCTTCTCCTCCTCTTCTTCCTCCTGCTCGTCTTCCTCCTCCTCCTCCTCCTCCTCCTCTTCCTCCTCCTCTTCCTCCTCCTCCTCTTCCTCCTCCTCCTCCTCCTCCTCGTCTTCCTCCTCCTCCTCCTCCCTCCTCCATAACCTCAGGGTTATGGGGTTATGGGAAGCAGTTTGGGGGACTGAGTGAGATTTTCTGTGCTCAGCCCCAGCCGCTGCTGTGAATTCCACAAGGACTTCCTGGAGTTGGTAGCACTGGGCTCTCTGCTAGTCCCTGTGGAGACGGGTAAACATCCTTCCTTCGCATCCACTTAACCCTGCTGAGTCAAATCTAAGCAGTATTTCTTTTGTCAGCAGCAATTTTGCCTTCGGGAAATAATTCTTTGAAGCTATAGTTTGCTTCTGATGGCATTTTCAGAGAACAGAGATATCATCATTTAAATTTCACCTCTTGTGAGGAGACTCAGAGGTTATAAGCCCCAGTCCAAAGAACAGCCAGTTGAGGTGAGATTATAACAAGGGCTCACGAGTTACAAAGAAATGAAAGGTCCACTTAATCACGCTGATTCCAAAGAAGAGCTGGCGGGGTTTCTGCGGTTTGTCTTAGACTGAACAGAAGAGTCTGGTCTGTTTCTTCATAAAGCAGGCTGCTCTCTGATCACGGGAGCCATTGACTTCGCTTTGTAGACATTTTGGTTATTTCTGGAGATAGAAGCAGCAGAAAAACAGCTCAGCCCTGAAGAGAATTAAGTCCTGAAATGGAACACTCACTTCTGTCCTTAGTGACAAGCTCCCTTTCAAAGCTCTTTAAAGATGACGCTCGCACTTATGAATACACAGCTTGGGTCCTCGCCCACCCCTGACCAGTCTCCACCAGGGACTTGAGCTGTGGATTCTCTCTAGAGAGACGACGGGCAGGGCCCACATTGTGGGCTGCTCTCTCCCCCGTGGGTGAAGAACGGGGTGCCCTGTGCAGATGCGGGCATGGAGAGAGCACCCACTGCAGAGGCGAGACGCAGCTCGGCTGGGCTGCGTGACTCCAAATCCAGTTGTCATGTCTTGGGACGAGACAGAGACGGGCCATTTCTCTAGGAAGTCATGGGACAGTGAGGCAGAGAGTAGCCCTTATTAACAACATAGTATTTAATAAAAGCAAAGTCACAGAATCAGTAGTGTTCTGTCACCTGTCCAACACATAGTACAAGGAGGACTGTCCTCAGAGTATTCCCTCAAAGATGAAATCACCCCTGAATATAAGATTAAGCCTCACAGTGACTCGGGAGGCTGAGGCAGGAGGATCGCCAGTTCAAAGCCAGCCTCAGCAAAAGTGAGGCGCTAAGCCATTCAGTGAGACCCTGTCTCTAAATAAAATACAAAAATAGGGCTGGGGAGGTGGCTCAGTGGTCAAGTGCCCTTGAGCTCAATCCCTGGTACCCTCACCCTCCAAAAAAACCAGACTAAGCCTCACAATGACAGAGACTGACAGTTATCACGGAAGTCTGGTCACCTTGGAGAAAGCTGTGTTTTTAGAAATGGTGTCCTGACCTAAAACATCATCTAATCAAAGCGTTGTGGCTTTGTACTGGATGTCAAGTGTACGGTCCTCATGGAACAGTGTGGCTATGTCCGGAGACATCTGTGGTTTTCACAACCGAGATGGGGATATCTCTGGCATCTGGTGAGCAGAGAGGAGAGCCGGGCCCAAGCGTGCAGGAGGACGAGAGGGAGAAACCTGCTCTCCCTCCTCCCTGGTGGTCCTGCGGCCCGTGACCACGCGGAACGAGGCCTGTCTGGTCTCTCCTGGGGTTCTCAAGTCCTGCAGACCCCTAGAGAGCCATGCAGCTCAAACCTGTCCTTTTCGCAGGCGAGAAAGCTGGGGCAAAGGAATCCAGCGTGTCGCCCACGAAGCTGGCTCTGCCGGGACACACCCCAGCCGCTCAGCTCCCTGACTCCTCCACGCTGCACTTGTCCAAGGAAAGGACCCCAGTGAAAGGATGGCTTATGTGGGTTCACGTCATCATCACCCAGCCCTCCTGACTCTCAGTGTGAGCGAAATAATCCTGGGTCCAGTCACGGTCTCAGAAATTGCGTGTTTGACCATGAGTGTTTTTCTTAAAAAAAAAAAAAAAAAAAATCTTATCTTCAACCTCCTAATTAAAGATAACGAGAATTTCCGTGATAATGAAATAGGAGGTATATTGTGTTAAGGTAATTTGGTGCCTGGAAGAGAATGAACCTAAACACGGCTATGGTTTCTTTTTTTCTTGAAATCTTGCTGCACACATATTTTGAGTGCCCTCTAGGTTCTGAACACGGGTGTTGGAAATGTTGAACCCAAAGGCTGTTCGGGTCCTGCTTTCCAGAGAAGGGAGGTAATGAGTGTCACGGTTTGGCTGTGAGGTGTCCCCCAGAAGATGATGTGTGACAGTGCAGGAAGGTTTGGGGGAAAAATGACTGGGTTGCGAGAGTCTTATCCTGACCTGACCCTGACCCTGACCCTGACCCTTATCCTGACCCTGACCCTGACCCTGACCCTGATCCTGATCCTGACCCTGATCCTGATCCTGATCCTGATGGGATTAACTGAGTGGTAACTAGAGCAGATGGGGTGTGGCTGGAGAGAGTGGTTCATTGGCAGCATGGCTTTGGGTATATATTTTGTATCTGGAGTGGAGTGTTTCCCTCCCTCCCCTCTCTCTCTCTCTCTCTCTTTCTCTCTCTCTCTCTTTCTGCTTCCTGATGACGTGAGCTGCTTTTCACTGCCACGCTCTTCCGCCATGATGTTCAGCCTCACCTCCAACCCTGAGGAGTGGAGCGGCCTTCTAGAGACTGAGACCTCTGAAACTGTGAGCCCTCAAATAATTTTCTCCACCTTTAAAATTGCTCTGGTCAGATCTTTTAGTCACAGGAGTGGAAAAGCTGACTAAAACAATGAGGATTATAGTTGCTTATTAATTTAAACTATGGACAATTATTTTTTCCTCCGTGGGTCATTCGTCAATGTCTGGAGATGCTTTTAGTTTTGACATCTCGGATAGGGATGCTACTGGCATCTAGCAAGTAGAGATAATGAGAAGGTTGAGAAACCATGCTTTAATCTCACTGTCCTCGAACATGGAAGAGAGAAAAAAATACTACTCTACAATTCCTGCTGCTTAGCTGTGTAATATTAGCCAAGAGTTTTGGACTTCCTCCACCCAGGGAAAGCTTATCTGATGATAAGCTGTTGAATTAGGTCAGTACAATGCAGCAAAACATAAATGCCTAGTGTGTGCCTGTCAGTGTGCTAAGCTGAAGCATAAAAAGGCCTTTCCCCTTTAGTAACATCATAATCTTTGAAGATGTATCAGTCAGCTAGGTACACGATAGTGCTGTGTAACAAACCACATCCAATTTCATTGGTCATGTATCCTTATTTTCAGTTTGGCTTTGGTTTAGCCAAACTGGGCATGGCATGCCTTCTAACTAGAATCCAGTTCTGAAACTTCTTGTGACTTTCATCCTTCTTGGATCACTGGATCACCAAAGGCAGATCCTTTCATGTTGAGGGCAGAAAGCACCAATGGATAAAGAAATATTCAAGACCAATTATAACTTGAGCTAAAATCTCTTATCACCGCCCCCTTTATGTATGTTTTTTGGCAAACACATGTCACGTAGTTTAGACCAGCATCAGAGTTGGCAAAATATATTCTAGCTCTAATGAAAAAAGTTGAAAAAAAATCACACATCAAAAGGCATGAACAGAAGAAGTGAAGAGCCCGGAATAGTGATACTGTCTACTCAGAAACCTTCCAACTCACACGCAACACTTTTAAGACTATATTTTTGTCTTTGTGTGTCTTAGGATTTTTTTTTTATTTATTAAGTTGAATTAAAAGATGCCTCTTTATGGGAGTTAATCTTAAGAAAATTTCCCATTGGCTTCCAAGATCCATCTGAACTTTGTAACCATTTTCTTGGATCAAAAGAACCTAGCCGGGTGTTTGTCTTCGACTTTGTCTAGCGGCACATACTCCTTCCACCCTGGAAGCTTGCTACAGAAAGAGGTAGAACTTGGGGGCTGCAAAAAATAATTTATGATGCTCTGGCAGTGGAAAGAGAAGAAACAGATGGCTGGAATCATCAGTACCACACAGCACGTCAGCTGAGTGATACGTCAGATGTTCTTCCTCCACAGTGGGTGATGGCTTCCTCCAGCTATTGCTTCCTGAATCTGGGCACCAGTATGCCTAGGATGTCACCAGTGGTTATCCAAAGTGCTTTGGAGAAACTGTTAGTACTGTCTCCATTCATTAGATGGTCCAGGGACAAGCCTGAAGCAAGGAACTCAGATGCGATTTCAACGTGTGTGTTTGTAGATGTGTAGCTTATCTCCAGGAGGAAACCCATGAATTAGGTAAAGGGATTGTTTCTGGGAGAAGCATTCAGTGGCTGTGGGACAAAAGAGAGAGGAACATTTGGTTCACTGGATTTTCTTCTATATCTCTTATGTTCTGCATCATAAGCACAGAGTACCTATTCAAAATATTTCAACAGGATGAAAGAGGGCCCTGGTAATGGACATAATTGAGGGAGCCAAGTGAGTTACTTGCTTAGGCAGAGACTTGAAACTCTATTCCTGGGAAAATGTCCGAATCTGGATTTGAAGGAAGTTCTCTGCAACTCCAGAACTTGTCTGGAAATAGTTCTGAGGCAGAATTCTTATGCTGGATGTACTGTTCCAGCGACAGTCAGCTGTTCTCCTCAGTGGTATCTCCGTTAGCTTGGCCATCAGGTGACTGCTGGCTGGGGGTTCTGTTGAATGGACTCTGCAAAGCCCCTCAATCAGGGTAGCTTCAGTTGATCTCCAGCGGGTGCGGATTCATTGGAGCATAAAAGTCAGTGTAGTAGATGAAGTCAGACGCTAAAGAAAAGCCGAGAACTCTTGCTGACCAACTCTTCCTTTTCCTCCTCTTTGCCTATTAAAACAAGGAGTAATAACACTGTCCACCACCCTTGATTGCTCATATCTTCTGAGAAGATGAACATTTTCTGAAGGATGCTTCTAATCCAGTCAGCCTCTGGAGTCTACTTCTGACAGTAGAAACGAGCAGTCGACAGCTCAAAAGCAAAATGTTGTTAAAGGAGAAAAGTATCCAAAGTTGAGGGACTGATTTTTCACCAAAGATCAAAGTGGTCCAGTTTTCCCGGGAGCACTTGAGGAGGTAAGAATCAGACTGGGAACTGGAGAAATGGATGGTGATTTATCCTCCTGCGAACATCCGCCCTGCTATGGAGCAGGCATTGCTAGGGTCAGTAATGCTTCCTGAGAGCTGCTGATTGGTTTCCAAGAGGAACTTGATATCGATACTTGCAACACTGTCTTTGGTCCATCATGGGTTTGGGGTGATTGGTTGCCATCCTGTGTTTGGTTTGCATCCACCTTTCTAGAGGAGAGAGAGCTTGGCATGATGGAAAGAGCCATAGGCTGGCATTAGGCCCCTGGGATTCAAGTCCTCTGTCCACGCTGCCGTGTGGTCTTGAGCAAATCTCTGCTCTCTGGACTTACTCAGATGCTATGGTCTCTAAGTTCTGTCCTGACGCATGCTAGGATTGTGACTTGCCCCAGAATTCAGAGAATGAATAATACATTTCTCACTTAAGGCAGTTCTAAATAAAATCACCAAATTGTTCAAGTTGTGCTTTGTTTTGTGCCTGGGATCTTGTTTCCATGCTCTGTGTGTGTCTCGGCTTCCCCGCTAGCTCCTGGGTTTCTACTCAAAGACTTTTTGTACCAGCTCTTGGGAAGGAGAGACTGAAAACATGGTAGAAAGAACAGCAGGTTTGGGATCTATCTGCTTTCGTTTCCTACTCTCTCATGAGCTGTATGGTCTTGCAAGGCATTGAACTTCCTCAACAGGATGACGGAGCTGACCCAAGTCATCTTTGTCATTGCTTCTAAGATCTAAAAGAAGCTGTTCTAAATCCTGCTGGAGTGTCCTGTGCACGCCGTCTTCTGCAAACCCCTAACCCACACCCAGGTGATGTTTTAGAGGGTATGCTTTTCTGTCTTGATTTCTCTATATCAAATCGTCGAGAAAGGAAAACAACCTCATTGCTCTGTCCTCCTGACCTGCTGCCTTTTCCAATTCAGTTTCATCTCTCTGCATAAATAGTGGTTTTGTTTCAGCTAGAAATTTGATTCACTGTACTGTGTCGTGGGAGGGCACATTTTTGCTGAAGGTTTCCTACCCAGCCCTGTCAAATCAGTGGATGGACACTGAGCTTTTGAGGACAACCTGTTCTTGTTGTAAAGTGAGCCCCTTTATGACTTTCCTACCTTTGATATCAAAGATGTCTCACGGAAAAGCAGCTTCTGTGACATTTTGTGTCTCACAGTAAGAAATATACATAGCCACAATATTTGACTAAATGATCCTTATTCCATATGATGCCCTCTTTTATCCTGTTCTGTTTCCTTACACACATGCATGCACACACACACAACAGATTTCACAGCCCTCTCTTTGGTCTTGACCTACTCTTTTGGAAAGTGGTCACCGTCAATTTCCATTTAGTCTGAATGCTCTAGGGACCCAAAACCATCTTGTCTCAGTTTTGAGCAATGAAATAAATAGTATCCATGAAATTCTAAATACTGGATGGATGTGGAACATAGGAGAACTTCCCAGATACCGGAATTCCATCATATTCGGACACAGGGAGATGGAGTCCAGCCCGTGGAGGATCTTGTTAGGGTTGGACTTCTGTTCTAGAATGTTTTAGTCTTTTTTCGTGTTAAGAGAGTTTTGCATGGCATAAGAAGAGGTGACTTTGCCATCCTGGAGGAGCTGTGGTGTTTTAAGTGACTTGAGGAAACTCTGGGAATACTGGCCTGTGTTAGTTAACTCTGGCATCACTGTGAGCAAAACACCCAGTAAGAATGACAAAGAGGAGGGAAAGCTGACGTAGGGCTCACAGTTTCAGAGGTCGCAGTCCACCGGTGGCTGACTCCATGCCTCTGGACCCAAGATGAGGCAGAACATCATGAAGAAAGGCCCAGCAGAGGGGAGCGACTCAGTCCAGGGTGGGTCAGAAGCAGAGAGAAGTACGTGGGAGGAGGATGAGACATGGGCAAGGTGCACCTTTCCAGGGAACCGCCAGCAACCCACCTTCTCCAACCATGCCCCATCTGTCCACAGGTAGCTGTCAGTCAGTTCACTCAAACGGGGGTGGATGAGGTTCCAGCCCTCACAATCCTTTGACCTCTACATATCCCTGCATAAACAGCGGCTTCTGGGGGACGCCTCATTCACCAACTATGATATGCCCCATGTCCCCATGTTACTATAAGTCCAGGTGGAAATGCAAGTAGCACTGGCCCCAAAGGGGCAAAGCCTGATACTTCAGCCAACAAGCAACAGGTCATCAGGCAAGTAATTTCAGCTCTCTGTTGGTTAGTATCCAGTGGTGACGCCGTTAGAACGGGGTCTCTCATGGAAGCCTTTTGACACTGCACACCTGTCAAGCTGAAGCGTTCCATCAGCCTTGAGACCCCCACCATCTCTTGAGAACTTCCTCCAGACAGAGTCCTCTCTGTGTTGGTGCATGGGAAATACTTCCGTGCCTCTGAGGTTGAGTTTTTAGGACAGCTATTTCTAAAACCTGGAGAGATTTGAGGTTATGTATGGAGAGTGCCAAACTGTAGAAGCACAGTGATTATGGAAATAGTTCAGAATATTTAGGACTCAGAGTAAGGTTTTGGTTACAGATTTTTCTCAGTATTTTCCAGATCCTCTATGTAATTACCCACGACCTCTTGAAAGGCACAACATTGTCTACTCTGGATTTTAAGATTCTCTTATTGGAGAACTTAATCTTTTGAAAATATGCCCATTTCTGATCTTGTTTTAAAATAACTGATTGATCATTTACAGGAATCTTATCCATTCCATTGTAAGGGAAAACAGGCTTTACAATTGCGTGAAATGGAAATGTGCTCATGTGAATCTACTAGTATTGAACTACTATTTAACATGAGTGAGGATAAAGGCATATTTCATTTGGTAGCCGGTGCAGAGCTGGCCCCAGTTCTGGATCCCGCTGGCTCCTCAGCTGACCGCTCACCCAGTCGTGGGAAAGCAGAGAACGATTCTAGGTCCTGTGTTCTCAAGTGTGAAATGGGATGGGATCCAAACGCACTTGGTAGGATAACATCTCAGATTAAGTGAAGTAAAACGGTAAGCCCTCAGCACCATGTCTGACCACAAAGTATTCTAAGCAAATATTAGTTACTTGTTACACAAGTCTAAGGAAGGGAACTAAGGGGAATTCAGCAATTCATGCTGTCCACCCATTCAAAGATGTAAATAAAAACTTCACATGTGGGATAGGAGTTTAATTTGCCTTTGGGATTGTTTCTCATCTGAAATGTATTTACATATGTAATATAAACAGGTAAACTTGCACACATATATGTGTTTATATATGTAGAATTTGTTTCTTAAAAATTCTGTAACTGCTTTGTTGTTCCAAATAAATGACACGCACAGCCAGGTACAGCGTGTACACGTATAATCCCAGAAGCACAGGGGACTGAGGCAGGGGGATGGTGAGTTCAAAGGCAGCCTCAGCAACATAGCAAGGCCCTCAGCAACTCAGTGAGACTCCGTCTCCAAAGAGAATACAAAACAGGGCTGGGGGTGTAGCTCAGTGTTTGAGTGCCCCTGGGTTCAATTACAGTACCAAAAAAAAAAAAAAGAAAAAAAAAAAGAAAAAAAACATATGCACATATTCTTTCATATCAGTATCACAGATGGACTTTATTCATTTGTAATGATTTTCTAATATTGTATTACATATATGCACACATATATATACTTTTATTTATACTTACATGTATACACATATATATAGAATTTTGTAATCCCTAATGGTGAATATGTAGATCATTGACATACTAATTCTATTATAAATAATCTATTTTAGTATAGTTTTAATCTATATCTATCTATCTATATATATATATATATCCTTTATATTTTTAAAGTTTCTTTTATCAGATGGATTTGCAAAGAGCATTTTGAGAATCAGAGTATGTCCATGTGGAAAGATGTGGGTCCTGTCAACAGATTGCCTTCTAAAAGTGTTGTGCTTAATTACCAACAGTCAAGGGGAACCCTGTGTTCCCACACACTCCAAAGCAAGAGCACTAAAATTTTTTTGGTCATCTAAATGACTGTTAGTTTCTTATGTATAAATCTGTATATCTTAATGAAAGTAGTCCAATTAAAAAGTGGACAAAGGAGGATTCTGGGCAGATGAAGGAGAAGAAAGCACTAAGAATCTTTTTCCACCTAGAAAATAATTTTATTGGCAGAATCTGTCTAATGCAACTGTTTTGGAACTCTGGAGCCTGAAGGCTTGGAATTTCTAGGGGAAGGCTTGGGCAGCAAAGCATGCTTTATTTCCATCAATTTAAGCCTTTATAACAGTTGCATTTATCCATCCTTCACCCCAATGACTGGCAGTTGCAGTGATGTTTCTAGAGTGGACACAGCTTCTGAGAGACATGGTAGAGGAAAGAAGATCTTGTTTTCCAAATAGTGAGAATCTTTGTTCTGATTGTTGAGGACTGATCACAAAGATGCAGTCAGAGAGAGCAGGAGACCACTGTTGGTACACTTTCCTCCACTGTTGGAAACCTCTCCCATCAGTTGAAGTGATTTCCAGAGGATGCGAAGGAATAGCAATCTCTGCTTCTCTCCCTTCATTTTATTTTTATCTTGCATTTAGAATCCAGACATTATAGACAAAGGCAATCAAAACCAACTCCCCATAGAAGGAAAAGTAGAAAGTGCCCATGTATGCTCAGAAAAGTCTGAGAAGACTTTAGGTCTACATTTCAGGTTGGTCCTTGACACACACAGACAGACTACGATGGTTTAAAAAAAAAAATCATCTTTGGGACCAGGGGACACCAATTTCTAGTGTTACCACATGACTAGATTCAAATGACCAGTCTTTACAACAACAACAAACAAGGCATATAAAGAAACAGGAAAGTAAAGCACATTGAAAGGAAAATATAGGTCAACAGAAATTGTCCCATCCAAAGATCTCATGGCAGATCTACTCAACAAAGGCTTTAAACCAACCGTCTTAAATATCCTCACAAAATTAAAGAAAGAAACAAAAGTCAGAGGGCTAACACTCCTTGCCTTCAAGACTACAGTGACCCAGACAGTATAGTCCTGGAGAAAGAGAGAAACAGATCAACAGCCCAGATTCGAGCCTAGAAACAGATGTACAGCACTCTAGTTTTAATCTTTGACCAAGAAGCAAAGGTAACTTAAAGGATAGTTTTTTTCAACAGTTGATGCTAAAACGACTGACTATCCACTTGCAAATAAACCTGGATAAAGATTCATGCACATGGGTGTATTTCCTGGGTCCTATCGTAGGTATACGTGAACTTTTTAAGAAAACGCCAAATTAACCAACATGGATTCCTCTCGAAATAATTGTGATGGAAAGGAAGCCAGAAAAAGGAAATCATGTGCAGTTGCTGTTACAGGCCTCAACTTGAGAACAGACCCATCGCCACTGAGAATCCAAAGCTGCGAGTCGTTATGAAGCCAGCCGGCTGACTGCCTCACACAATGTCCCCTCAAAATGGCGATTGGGAGAACAGCCCTGACCATAGGGTTGCAGGGGTTTTTATACCTTAAGTCAGCACATCAATCATAAGTGTCTGTTGCTGTGATTCAAAATTACAAACTAGCATCATGAGATCTGAAATCATCAGCAGAGGGGGAAGTGGGTCAAAATGACCTTACTTAGGTACAAACTAAAGAATGGTCACTAACATCTAAACAGTCACTGTTGACATCACCATTAACATGGGACATTGTTTAGGAAACTAGGAATCAAAAAGAACAATTTTTCATTATATAAGAATTGCCATTTCATCATTTTGTATGGCCAAACATGTCATGCTAAGCGACTGTTGACCGGTACAGAGGCGGGTGTTCCCACGGGGAAGCATTTCCTACATAACATGCAGTCTCAAGGAAAATGGAGTCTGTTTAGTCACTGCCCACGTAGCCTGGCCTGTAACATTTCCATGGAGTCAAATATGTCAAACCGTCACAATTGCATTTATATTCATGACTTGACAATCAAAACTGACCCACAGAAAGCATATCAGTGGTTAGAGGGAGTAGAAGGGGTGAGATCACAGAGGCACAGAATTTGGAAGCATTTTTTCATATTTATTACATTGGTACTTGTGCCATTTTCTAGATGCAAATATAATTTCAAAACTGAACAAATGGCACACTTCAAACATGTGGCCAATTAGTGTGCGTCTCTTAAACCTCAATGAAGTTGTTAGAATGGAGTGAATAAGATTCTTGCTTTCTCAATAGTCGCAGAAGCCATTAAATATTCTTAAAGGACATAGAAAGAGCTGAACTAATCAAACAATATGGCATGTCTTTTCACTTATAGATTCAGTATTTTCAAAATTTAATTTCTTCCCCGAGTGAACACATAAATTCAAAGTGATCACATTCAAACTTCCTTATTTTGATTCTCCTGGAGAACTTGACAAATAATTTTTGAACTTCATTTGGAAAAGCAAATTTCAAATTCTATCCAGAGAAGCTTTGAAGGAGAAGAATAATGATAAGGCCTGGTACCCTCTCGGTTATCAAAATATGTTTTCTCTCAAAACAGTATGGTACAGAGAGAGAGACTGAGTAGACCCCTGTAAATGAGAATTCAGTTTCCCACAGTTAAGATGACTTTTAAAATAAAAATCCTTTCCATTTGAAATGCTTAGCTCTAGGGTGAGGAAATGGGAATTTGAAGTTTAAGAGACTTTAATTTTACCTTTACATCCAGTACTGTTTGAGCTTTTTTTATGATATAGATTACTTTAAAAATATGTGTACGTATCTGTAAACATGTTAGCAGATGTTGAAAGAAGTCATGCAGATTCGTAGATGGTGCCAGGGGAGAATTTTTGTGGTATATTGAGCCAGAGTAGTAATCACAGAATTCTAAGTATGATACCGAATTTCAGAGGAAATTACGTGTGCTTGCCTACGGGTCTAAGTATCGTCATTAAATGCATTTAAATACATAAAAGGATCCTTTAGGAGATGGGTGTTGAATTCCTGGGGGAGGGTCACCAAAAAAATCTTCTCGTTCTTTCATTTTTGTTGGCTTCTTTGAGACTTTTCCAGGGGGTATGCTTCATTTTTGCAAGTTACAACTTGGAATTCCAAAAAATGTTTCAGGGAAATGGATGATGAGTTTATGGATATTGGGGGAAATCAGCTGGTTTTTAGAAAATCAGACGGATTTATTACCTCCCTACTCCACAGAAAAATAAATTCCTCTTGGAATAAAATTTGTCAAGGAATGCTATAACAGGCACTACTTAATCGTTTAGTTCTTACAACCAAGAGAGCATGCAGGGTAGTGGATTCCATTTTATTCTATGGATAGCTGGCTGGTTGGATGGATGGATTCCATTTTATAAGGGGGAAGCTAGCAGAGGTTCCATGTGGCATACCTGGGATTTTAATTCACTCCCTTTTCCTTCCTCTTCTCCTTAGACATTGGCTTCCATTTCTCTTAAGCATGCCGGAAAAATGCAAAGCAGTTTTACATGGAATATAATGCATCCCGTTGATTTCAAAACAAATGACCTAAATAAATACGTTTAAATTGTCTTTGTCAAGCTAAAGAGAAAAATAAGGCTGATGATGTTTTTCTTCATATTGTCATTTCACTGTTGGAGTGAAATGTGTTTCAAATAGGCTAGGATTCGGTGACAGGAGATTTTGATTATCATAATCCCTAAGTGGGAGATCTAAATTTGACTCTGACATTGAAGCCTTCAATCATGATGTTATGACATGAAATCAGAAGGCAGTGTCATGCAGTGCTCTGTAAATAATCCTGTAATTACATCTTGGAGGCCTTTCTGTATTACAACTGTTTTTCCATGTGGTGACTTACACAAGCCAGCATATTTAATTTAGCTCTTTTTTTTTTATTATGGAAGTACTATGTGCCTGTCGTTATGCATTTTCATAAGTAGGATTAGTATCAATATCCAAAATACAGAGGCTTTACATTTTAAGTATCTCTCTCCTCCCAGTTAAAAATCTAGGCTGGCCGGGTATAGTGATGCACGCCTGTAATCCCAGCAGCTCGGGAGGCTGAGGCAGGAGGATCATGAATTCAAAGCAGCCTCAGCAACTTAGTGAGGCCCTGAGCAACTCAGTGAGATCCTGTCTCTAAATAAAATATAAAAAGGGCTGGGGATGTGGCTCAGTGGTTAAGCACCCCCTGGGTTCAATCCCCAGCCCCAGCCCCACCAAAAAGTTCTAAGATGGCAGTTTTTCACAGATATGTCTGTTTATCACTATGTCTACAGCTGAGCTTATAGTAGTTGTTCAGTAAAGACTAAATGAGTGTATGAAAGTGACCTTTTGGCTTTGTGTTCTACCGTGGAAATACAGCCTTTGTCACAGACTCTGTAAGAAACAGTTTAATCTCATTTATTGTAATATCTTCATTATCTCTCAGAGATTCTTCAGCCCTTGGGTGAAGCAACACCAGAGAACAAATCTACTTCACCTGCCTCGCCTGCTTCTCGAGTAGTTAACACCTTTCCCATCAGACAACTTTGGGGATCCTGTTTCTAATTAAGAGATTAGAAGAATGTAACGGGAACAGAACTATCATGTCACCTTGGTAGCACGAAGAGGGGGTTCTCTGTTTTATTTGCAATCTACCCAACGCTTGCCTAGCACAGGAGGGCAAATCCGCAGTTGTTGATTGATACTAAAAAGACACCAAAACCCAGCCGTGCCTCCCATTTCTTCTTTTTTTTTTTTTTTGTAATTCACATTTGACATTTATTCAAATTTTAAAACAACTGAAGATGTTTAATTAAATGCTTTTTTAAATTGTAAACAAATGGGATACATGTTGTTTCTGTTTGTACATGGAGTAACAGCATACATTTGCATATTCATAAATTTACATAGAGTAATGATGTTTGATTCATTCCATTATTTTTTTCCTTCCCCCCACCCCTCCCACCTCTCTTTTCCCTCTATACAGTCCCTCCTTCCTCCATTCTTGTCCCACTCCCACCCCCCATTAAGTGTCATCATCCGCTTATCAGTGAAATCATTCCTCTTTTGGATTTTTGAGATTGGCTTATCTCACTTAACATGATATTCTCCAATTTCATCCATTTGCCTGCAAATGCCATAATTTTATTATTCTTTATAGCTGAGTAATATTCCATTGTATATGTATACCACAGTTTATCCATTCATCAATTGAAGGGCATCTAGGTTGGTTCCACAGTCTGGCTATTGTGAATTGAGCCACTATGAACATTGATGTGGCTGTATCTCTGTAGTATGCTGATTTTAAGTCCTTTGGGTATAGGTGGAGGAGTGGGATAGTTGGGTCAAATGGTGGTTCCATTCCAAGTTTTCTAAGGAATCTCCACACTGCTTTCCAGAGTGGTTGCACTAATTTGTAGTCCCACCAGCAATGTATGAGTGTACCTTTTTCCCCACATCCTCGCCAACACCTATTGTTGCTTGTATTCTTGATAATCGCCATTCTAATTGGGGTGAGATGGAATCTTAGTGTAGTTTTGATTTGCATTTCTCTTATTACTAGAGATGTTGAACATTTCTTCATATGTTTGTTGATTGCTTGTACATCTTTTGTGAAGTGTCTGTTCATTTCCTTAGCCCATTTGTTGATTGAGTTGTTATTTTTAGTAGTTATTTGTATTATTAGTAGTTATTTGTATTCTTAGTGTAGAGTTTTTTGAGTTCTTTATAGATTCTGGAAATTAGTGCTCTATCTGAAGTACGAGTGGCAAAGATTTTCTCCCACTCTGTAGGCTCTTTCTTCGCATTGCTGATAGTTTCCTTTGCTGAGAGAAAGCTTTTTAGTTTGAATCTATCCCAGTTATTGATTCTTGCTTTAATTTCTTGTGCTATGGGAGTCCCATTAAGGAAGTCTGATCCTAAGCCAACAAGGTGAAGATTTGGACCATTTCTAACCTAAGAGTAGGCACAGTACTTACTGTTGTACCAGCATCAGCAAAGATCCAACAGTCCTGGCAGGTAGTACGTGGGTGAAAGTCCTTTGTAAAGGAGCAAAGCTTCATGGGGGTCAATCTAAGCAGATGTGGGGCCTGTCTAGCACCTTCCCCCAAAGCCAAGCAAGCGGACATTCCTAGGGAGTTCTTAGGGCTGTGCTGCAGCCCTAGGAGCGTCTCCTTGGGTACCTCATCTTGTCTTCCCTCAGCTCACCCTAACTGCACCAAACGTCTGACCGTAAGGTTCCGACCCACACGTTGGCGAGAAAATGACCAAGAAAGGAGCAGCCTCGACTTCTCTGGTTCTTCCTTTCCAGTCTGGTGCCAACAGTTCAGCCAGCACATGGCACCTGGCAGGGCGTTGCCGCACTGGTAAAAATAAAATTCTGACCCTAAAACTTGGTCTACCTGGAGCGTGAACAGTCTCCTATCCACAGATGGGACTAGAGGATGTCTCTCTCAACGCTGGCGGGACTCCACTTAACTCTGGCCTCCTTTTCTCTGTCCTTCTAAACTATAAACCACATCCCGTGAAATAGGAGATTTGACCTTTTACCTTTGGCAGCATTTAATTCTAATTAAATGAAAAAGTGAAAAGCTGACAAAGTATTTGTTGGGTGCCAGTCTGACCCAAATCTTCACCAGAGCTTCTTACCCAGACTCGAATGTGCCAGTCTGACCCAAATCTTCACCAGAGCTTCTTACCCAGACTCGAATGCACTGCCCCGCGGCCTCCCTCCGAGAGTTCTTGCTCTTCTTCGTTTTATGACTGCCTGGCCCGCGCCTTCATCTTGTCATCTGTGGAACGTGGACGCAGATGACAGGTCACTTTTCCAGAGGATTTGCTAAGCCAGATCCTTGCTCAGCACTTTCCGCCAAAGGTCTTGTCACCTGAGGTCATTCCTGTCTCCACAGGCTCCTGAGGGACGGGAAGGACGTGGGCTTAGGGTCAGGATCTTGCTTGCCTGTTTAACGATCTATCAAAGTCTCCTGACTTTCAGAGCAAAGATGTACCATCTTTGAGGAGGAAAGGTTGACTTGGAGTGATCCGAGGTCAGTAGGGAGAGGCAGGGGTAGCTGCCATTATTGTCCCATTAATATTGCCAGGGGGACACCGGGTATCCTTGCCTCCGGTTGCCGCTTCTTCCATTTCTGCCAGACACAGGCCCTGCTGCTGGGCCTCATCTGAAAGGCCCCTACAACACTGGCCTTTCCCTGCAGTAGGAAGCGGGGACCGCGCTGGCTCTCGTGTGTATTGCAGTTATCTGGCTTTGATCTGAACCCAAAGCTTCAACTGACCGGGCCTGTCTGTTCCCTTTTTCCTTCTTGAACTCATAGGTACCTTTATTTATTTTTTATTAAAGATGGAAATCTCTTCTTGGAGTAAATCAAATGCAGCATTAACCTGGTAATCCTGGGCTTTGAAAGTTTTCTCAGGACTTTGAAGTTGAAGTGTAAATTGACACTCTGACTCTACCCAGATCCACCCCAGAGAGCCTTCCCTGAGGAAGAAAGCATCACACATCCTAACGAGAGAGCGGTTCTGTCAACACAGGTGTCAAGGGTAACGGGAGGGATGGAAGGTTCTCCTAGCTACTGTTATCACGTGGCAAGCAGTAGAATAATTCCGAATAAAATGCACTGCTTTCTGGATATCCTTCCAACATAATTCCCGTTGACGGTTATTAGTAGTCATTATGAAAATCAGTGGCCCACAGTGCATTTGGCTATAGCAGAGTGATGGGTGTGGATTGAAAAGTATCTCCCTCGAAATGATCCCATGATCCTCAGAACGTACGTTTGGAAATAGGGCTTTTGCAGATGTGATGAGTCAGTCTCTGGTGAGGCCTCTATGGATCAGGGCAAGACCTAAATTCAATGATTTGTGTCCTCGTGAGACAACGAGAGGTCCCAGATTTGGGTGGGGCAGAGTGGCCCGTGAGGACAGGAGCAGAGATCACAGCGATGCTACTGAGCCTGGCCCTCCTGGTTACGAACTCGAGTCCCCGAGCAAGTCCCAGCCCCTCTCCTGCAGCCACTCAGCAATGAGACGGGCGGAACGGTAGCAGCCTCAAGGTCGCCGTGAAGTCTAGGGGAAGCGATCATCAAAAGCGCTTGGTGAGGCGCTGGGCGTGGACCTGGCACTCAGTAGGGCTGAGCTCATGGTGGAGACAGTAGTCCTGGTGGCCGGGCCCCTGCGCTACTGTCCAGGGCGATGACTACGGAGGCCAAGGGACCAGAGCTTGTCATTTAAGACCTTTCAGGATTCGGTTCAGGGTTGGGGATGAGCACTTGCCTAGCAGGCACGAGGCCCTGGGTTCAATCCCCAGTACTGCAAAAAAGAAATTCAGTTGAATCTTATACCTCCCCGCAAACATTAAAACCATCCACCAGAGAGAGAGACAATAAGAACGGAAGACAGGCCTGTGCGCCGGCGGCAACGACCGCAGCGGCGGCCCAGCAGGCTCTGTGCGTGGGTCCGCGGGGCTCGGGTCCGCCCGCGGGTTGCGGTGCGAGCCGGCGGCTGCCCTCCTCCCCCGCCCGCCCGCCGCCGCAGCCGCTGTGATTGGGTGGAAGATGGCGCTGGGCGGATGGAAATCCTAATGACAGTCTCCAAATTCGCTTCCATCTGTACCATGGGCGCCAATGCCTCGGCATTAGAGAAAGAGATTGGTCCAGATCAGTTTCCAGTTAATGAGCACTATTTTGGATTAGTCAATTTTGGGAATACCTGCTACTGCAATTCAGTTCTTCAAGCACTTTATTTTTGTCGTCCATTTCGGGAAAAAGTTCTAGCATACAAGAGTCAGCCTAGGAAGAAGGAGAACCTTCTTACTGCTTAGCAGATCTCTTCCATAGCATAGCCACTCAGAAGAAAAAGGTTGGAGTAATTCCTCCGAAGAAGTTCATAACAAGATTACGGAAAGAAAATGAACTTTTTGACAACTACATGCAGCAAGATGCCCATGAATTCTTAAATTACCTACTAAATACAATTGCTGATATTTTACAAGAAGAGAGAAAGCAGGAAAAACAAAATGGTCGTTTACCTAATGGAAATATTGATAGTGAAAATAATAACAGCACACCAGACCCAACGTGGGTACATGAGATTTTTCAGGGAACATTAACTAATGAAACCAGATGTCTTACTTGTGAAACTATAAGCAGCAAAGATGAAGATTTTTTAGACCTTTCTGTTGACGTGGAACAAAACACATCAATTACTCACTGTTTAAGGGGCTTTAGCAACACAGAAACTGTGCAGTGAATACAAATATTACTGTGAAGAGTGTCGTAGCAAGCAGGAAGCACATAAACGGATGAAAGTTTAAAAACTGCCTATGATTCTAGCTCTGCACCTGAAGAGATTTAAATATATGGATCAACTTCATCGATACACAAAACTTTCTTACCGGGTAGTTTTTCCTTTAGAACTCCGTCTGTTTAACACTTCAGGTGATGCGACCAATCCTGACAGAATGTACGACCTAGTTGCTGTTGTGGTTCACTGTGGAAGTGGTCCCAATCGAGGCCATTATATTGCAGTAGTTAAGAGTCATGACTTTTGGTTGTTGTTTGATGACGACATTGTAGAAAAAATAGATGCACAAGCTATTGAAGAATTCTACGGGTTGACATCAGATATCTCAAAGAACTCTGAGTCTGGTTACATCCTTTTCTATCAGTCTCGGGACTGAGGGGGAACCGTGATGAAGAGATATTTTCTGCCTCATTTCTTCTCTGGTTATTTTGGAAAGGATCAAGCACTGATTTTTCAAGAAAAGAGAAATGCAGGAAGCTCAGGGAGCAGTAGCACACTTTGCACACAATAAAGCAAAGACTCTGGATTAACAAGCCCTTCCTATCATGGTAGTTGATTTCTTTGCTCAGGTATCATGCTGTCTGTGCAGTTCCATACAACAAGGAAATGAAATCAGAGATACCAGCTCCTCTTATAAAACAGCCTTCCAGTTGTTGATATGCATTTTCTCTTTATTAATTGCACCAATAATGATTTGAATTCTTTGGGAGTGCGGTAGAAAGAATTGGAATCTGTGCTAGGTTGTATTGATGATTTAAGGAGAGGATTCTCAACACAGTGCACACATGCCTGTGTTTGGTATGGTTAGAAGCATATTCCATGGTCTTTTGAAGCATACACCAGAAATACTTTTGGGCCCAACACTTGCAGTTGCCTTCCTGATATAAAAAAACTAACAGATACTAGAATCCAGTGTCAGGAAGACAAATATGTTTTGCTTCTCTGAAGAAGCTTATGATAATATACAGTATATGTATATGTAGGGAACAATTGGTCAAAAGTGGCTTTTTGTTTCCCCAAGGGGAAAGACTGGTTTTGTAATTATAATTTTTTCCTTATTTATTTTACTTAAAACTGGTAAAGTCTAAGTATTGTATGAAGTGCCCATGATTCTGTCAGTAAATTTTAGCATATTTTTATTAGTTGTGTCAGCTTAAGTAGTCCTTTAGTTTGTTTCTATTTTTAAAGTGAATTTTAAATTTTATCTGAAATCACTAAGATGCCTTGAGAAAAATTGCAATTAGAGAAGGTAAATATTCTTTTTCAGGAGGAACTGATATCTCTGGCTAAATATTTATTCTTTTGTCATAGTTTATAAGACAGTTATTTTACTCTGCTTTCATTTCACTAAAATAAAAACTTAAAAATTCCCTGTAGTTCTTGGAATGAAAAAGTAATTCTGGTGCAGTGGTGATATACCAGTCTTTAGAATTCTTGAATATTTTAATGTTCCAAGTTGAGCCACACTTGGGAAAAATTCATGTCATTGCAGTTATATTATTTTCAAATGTCTTTTCTTTTACCTTGGAAAGAAGTAATATATTCTTTGTAACTCTAGAAACCTGGATAGTAGCTAAAATCCTTTTCAAGATTACATTTTGAAGAAATAGACCAGTAATCCAAAAACAAGCCCCCCCATCAACCTTACAAATCTGAGTGTTCAGAAATTAAAATTTGTTCATTGAGGGTTTTAAGAAGTAATAAATGTAATGTAAAATGTATGTAAACCATTGAAGTTGGCATTTTCCCATGCATCAGCATAAGTTGTCTGATAGTGGTTGAATGTAACTTGTAGGAAACAATGAAAATTATATTCAAAATAATCAGGCATTCAATTTTTTTTTATTGAGCTCTTTTCAGGCATAAATATTTTTAAATTCTCTAAATTTTCTAAAGTTATTTTACTAAAACTGTTGACTGTGGAAAAATAACGAGAGAGTGTTTTTTGTGCTGCTATTTTAACAGTTATTATCTGTATCTTTTAGCTCAGGAAATGACTTCACCTATTCATCCCATAAACAGATCTTTAACAGGGTCACTTAGCTAACTGGGTTGCTTAGACAGATGTGCTGGAGGAAAATTATGATATTTAGTATTTAGTATTCATACTAAATATCAAAAATATTTTGACAAATTCATTTTTAAGATGCAGTTTCTAATGCCTTACCCTGGCTGGAGATGTTTTCTACAAATTATATATAGCCTGCCTGATCTACTGACATTGCACAGAGAATCACAACCAAGAATGTGAGGAAAGTCTGAGCAGTGGAAGTGCTTGTATTTTAAGGGCTTAAACCAAATTGTGTTGGGACTTAAAACTGTACTTTTACAGTTTTCTGTACAGAGAAAAAGGGTAAAGTGAAGCAGTCAGTTTTACCATCAGCTAGGACACAACATGTATAAGAAAGATAGATGAAGTCATTTGCATAAAGGTACAGCATCGAAATACTGTGTCGTGTTTGCTTTTATGTCTTTGGGTTAAAAACATGCAGGAAAAACCAAGTTAAATTTCATGGTAGAGCGAGTTCTAGCGTTTGTGTTGGGTTCGATGGTAGTCACACACTGTTCACATTTACACCGTTTTTCATGGTATGATTTGTCGGGGGAGGGAGTATGGGGTGATGGTCCTAAATCTACTTTTTACTCTTGGTGCAGCTGGATCTAAGTAAAAATGTTTTGAAGCTTATCAGAAACTCAGTATACTTTTAGAAGAACATTTAGGGTTTAGATTGGGGGAAAAAGAATAAAGGTATATAATAAGTAAGAAAAGTGACCCACCTAGAAAGCAATGTGAGTTTGTCCATTGGTTGGCTGTGATTAAAATGAGGGGCAGGTTCCAGCTGTAAATGGGGCTAATTGCTATATAACTGTACATGTTTGTTGGGATAGCTGTCCCATATTTTGTATATTGGAATAAAAATTTCTATAAATTATAACTAAAAGTAAATATTCTAAATTCAGTCCCACTTCCAAGTCGCATGGCTTCTGTCTTAGAAATTTTACTTTTAGAAGTACTTTTAAGACAGGAACCGGAAGACTTTAGGAAAAGGGAAGGAAATGTACTATATGGGTCTTGTGGCCTCTAACCATCAGTGTAGGATTTTTTCTTTCCTTGATGGCAGTAGAAAGACCTCATGTTCATAACATACTACCCTTGATACTTTCTTTAAAGATACTTTTCATTAAAGATTCTCTCATGAGGCATTTGGCTGGGAGCTGGGAGGCTAAGGCGCTTGGATCCTGGCTCTTCAGTGAACTTAACTGTGTGACCTTGGGCAAGTCACTTAACCTCTCTGTGCTTCAGTCTCCCTGTCTTGTAAAATGGGAGTAATACCTACCTCACAGGGTTGTTGTGGGGATTAATTAGAGATAATGTCTGTAAAGCATTTAAGGTTCTTGAAGAAGGCGCTATATAAATACAAAATAATATCTATTAAAGTTGGTTTATTTGTGCTTGTGAAAAAAAAAAAAAAAAAAAAAAGAACGGAAGACAGGCCTCTGTCACCCTAACACGTCCCTAATCTGAATCATTTGCCCCAGTCTTTATCAAACTCTGAATTCAGACTTGTTTTCTTTTTAAAAAATTTTTTAAAAATTTATTCTAATTAGTTGTACTTGACAGTAGACTGCATTTTGACACATCATACATGAATGGAGTATAAGTTCTCATTCTTCTGGTTGTACGTGATGTAGAGTTACACAGGTCATGTAATCATATATACACACAGGGTAATAATGTCTCATTCATTCTACTGTTCTTCCTACCCCAACACCCCTCCCCTCCTTTTACTCCCCTCTGCCATGTCCATAGTAACTCTATTCTTCCCTAGATACTGCCACCCTACCCTGCCACTTATTGTGAATTAATATCTAAATATCAGAGAAAACATTCAACCTTTGGTTTTTTGGAATTGGCTTATTTCACTTAGCAGGATAGTCTCCAGCTCTATCCATTTACATGCAAATGCCATAATTTTATTCTTCTTTAAGGCTGAGTAATATTCCATGGTGTATATGTACCACAGTTTCTTTGTCCATTCATCTGTTGAAGGGCACCTAGGTTGGTTCCATTGTTCAGCTACTGTGAGTTGGGCTGCTATAAACATTGATGTGACTGTGTCAGACATGCTTTCTAATCCCTGCCGCAGTACCCTGGTGTTTATCTTTTATCTTAACGGTTTTCATTTGTCTCTGACCTTTGACATATTCCTGGTTGTGAACTTTAGCTGCTCAGCTGTGCTATGATGAAATGTCCCTTTGGGATCTTCCATTCCCACTCATGTTAGAATGTTCTCTGCAGCTTCATAGCAATATCAGATGGGAGAGGAAATCCAGAAAGCCAATTGTGATGTGGTTATCCAAGGCCCGAGGCAATAGGAAAGTCAGAGGCAGCCGTTCTGGAGCTAATAAGATACAGGAAAAGTGACGGTAGGTTTGTTTTTTGATGATCTGTAACCAGTAGCTAATTGACATAAAAAGTCCCTGATTCCTTGGACTTTAGGTAAACTGAAAACCACATGAATGAACAGTGGATAAATATTTTATTCTATTGACATAGTGAGATATCAGTGCATCATTTGTAGGATCTCAGAGCTTGGATGAACTCTAGAAATCATCAATAAAAAGGAACAATCCAGAAATGAAGCCGTGAATAAAGTTAGGAATCCTTTCTACCCTGTAAAGCCCACAGTAGGAGCCCACGAAATCAAACATAGATTTCCATCGGTTCTCTGAACTGGGAGACCCCAGGCCACGTGAAGCCCTCCTGGAAAGTGTGCGGGCACGTTCAGTGAGGTGACGGAAGTCTAGTCAGGAGGCATCTTCTGCCTGAGATGGAAGGGAAGGGACTCCAGATGCTGACTCTATGAAGTACTGGTAGAGAAAGAAAAAAATATGATCTTGATGTCAGTCAAGAGATTAGCCTGAATGAACCAGAGACACAGTTTTGGGTGGTAAGGGGAGGAAGTGTCAATCTTTGGTTCTTAAGTGGGCAGTGATGGGGACCACACTGTCCTGCAGTCCCTCAATGAATGCTTCCAGTTCTCCTAGGCCAGCAGACATCCCCAGGCAGCGTCCAAGCGGATCCACACGGAGACACTCCATTTGAATTCCCGGGTCCTCGGAGGCAGGGGGATTTAGTTTACTTGTAGAACAGTGTGTTATAAAATAGAAACAGTTCTTTGTTTGTATTTTCTTAACTGTCTTTAAACAACTCACTGAACCAAGTCATTTATGAAATAAGAGGGTTCTATGCTTTACCCTCTCAAAAAACTCATGTTGAAATTTAATCTCATGGGGGGAAGGAAAAAAAATAACGGAATGAATCAAACATCATTACTCTATGTAAATGTATGAATATGCAAATGGTATGCTGTTCCTCCATGTACAAACAGAAACAACATGTATCCCATTTGTTTGCAATAAAAATAAATTTAAAAAAAAGTGGATTAAGGACCTAGGTATTAGACCAGAGACCTTGCACCTAATAGAAGAAAAAGTAGGCCTAAGTCTTCAACAAGTCAGCTTAGGATCTGACTTCCTCAACAAGATTCCTAAAGTGCAAGAAGTAAATTTAAGAATCAACAAATGGGATAGATTCAAACTAAAAAGATTCTTCACAGCAAAGGAAACAATCAAGAACAGCAAGAGAGGGCCTACAGAATGGGAGAAAATCTTTGCCACCTGCACCTCAGATAAAGCATTAATCTCCAGGATATATAAAGAACTCAAAAAACTTAACATCAAAAAAAAAAAAAAACCCAATCAATAATTGGGCAAACAAACTGAACAGATACATCACAGAAGAAGAAATACAAATGGTCAATAAATACATGAAAAAATGTTCAACATCACCAGCAATTAGAGAAATGCAAGTTAAAAAAAAAAAAAAAGAAATTTAATCTCCTTTGGGAGATATTGTGAGGGTGGAAACATCATTTGGCTATGCTGTTTAGAGGTGAGGGCGTTGGGAGGTGATTGGAATTAGATACAGGTAGTCATCAAGGTGACGCCCCATGATAAGAAGAGGAGAGAAGTGAGTATTTACACAAGGGCTCCTGCCAAGATGTGATGTAGCTGGGGGACCCTCACTACAGCTAGCATCATGCTTCTTGGACTTTCAGCCTCCCAAACTGCAAGCTAAATAAACCTGTTTTCCTTATAAATTACCCGGCATCAGGTATTTTGTTATAGTAATGGAAAACTGACTAATATGGCAGGGGTGTTACGGTGCCTCTTCAACACTTAAGGCCTGGTGGTGATCTGTCTATTGAGATTTAAACACGTGAGGACGTTGGGACCAGGAGATGCAAGTTTCTGCAGCAACCTCGATGCCAACTGAGCTGCCTACCTCCCATTACTACAGTTTGCTCTGAGGACCCACAGACACTGTCACTGACTTACAACTGTTTGTACATACAGAGCAGAATACTTCCAACTGTTTCATTTTGGGTGTGACTTTTTTTTGTCCCAAAGTGATTTATGAAAGAAGGATTCCTGAAATATTGCTGAAATCTGGATGGAAAAAATGAACAGTTCAGTCCTTACTGCATAAAACTGAAAAAGAACAAATTCCACCTAGAGTCATTTTGCTCCAAGGTACAATGTCATATTGGAACCAAATTCATTATTATGACAAATTTCATCAGCTTCCTATGGAAGACTCTGTTAGGTGAGTTTGGCCTTATGAAGTGGTTCTCATGGGAAGGCAGGGGGGCATTGAGGAATCACCGTTTGATGTCAATGAAGCGTGTGCTGCATTTCATAAGATATCACGCAGAAAGGCAACTCAGGTGGATCCCCCACTGAGAACTCTCTGGTGACATTGTGGCAGCAGACACAGAGCGCAGCCCTAGCAATAATTACCTAAGGGAGAACTTTATCCTATTGGTTTTCATAGACACTGAAAATAGTAATTACTAGAAGTGACTCCAAATACAGTCTTCCAGCACGGGAAGCAATGGTGGCAAGAGAGGGCTTTGATTTTAGACTGAAGACAGCCAGGGACAGGATTTTGAATTTCATATCGGTTAGATATTTTCTTACCTATTTAATTATAGGATTTACAGGAGTAGAATATCTGCAGATCTGTGTTCTGGGATCGAACCCAGGGCCTTGTGCTTGCAAGGCAAGCACTCTACCGACTGAGCTATCTCCCCAGTCCTCGAGTTTTTTTTTTTTTTTTTAACATATGGTACAAACTCTTGAAGGTGGGTTGATGGAAGAGCCAGGAGAACATCATAGCCAATCAGACCATGAATGTATGGTTTGCTAACGTGCTGTGTCCAAGTTACGATTCTCTCTTATTTGGAGCATGAGGCTGTGGTTCTTTGCAACTGTCTTTCCAGAATTAAATTAATCATGGGAGCGCAGAACATGAACACTTGGTGTGCAGATTGTTTCCCACTAGCTAGGCAGGCAGGTAGGCAGGTCAATGGATGGACGGGTGGATCAATAGATGGATTTGTGTATTTGCCTGTGGTAACAGAGGTAATGCTAAGTGGACTGTGTTCTGATCTTTCTCTGTGGGCCGTTCCAGTACCGATTAGGCCTGTGAGTTGCCAACTCAAGAGAGAGCGGAAGTGGATTCCAGTCTGGATTTTGTTTCCATGGTAACTCATCAGCAAACGCAGCTCGTTCCGCTTCTTTTCCTAGCTGTTTAATTGACTTAGATCTTTATTTTCATTTAATGAAAAAGATTTGACTATTGGTTGGAGTTTAGACCAAGTGCACAGAATCCGAGGAATAAGAGAAGCGTTTCAGAAATACGGAGCTTGTTGGTGATGGTCTCGCCAGTGCCACCAAATTTAGAAACCGGGAGAGCAACCAGGTTGTCACTGAGCTGGAGATGGCAGGAACACCGCCCCAGTCAATGCCGACTGGCGAAGAGTCGGTGAACGGGAGAGAGGCAGGAGGGTTCTCCAGCCACCCAGGAGTTTGGGATTCAAGTTCGGGGCCCAGTCCAATGCCTCTCCCAAGCAGCTTCAGGAAAAGCAGACCAGGCCTTCACAGGCCATCAGGGTCCCCAGCACCAGGGGCTGAGGTTCCATCTCCTCTGACGCCACCAGCGAGCGCAAAGATGGTCTGAACCTGACTCTGAAGCACAAGGAGGAGGAGAGCGAGGCTGGACACCTTCCTGGGGAAACTGACGAGGCTGAGCCCACAAACCCCACTTCCCATTTCACAACCGCCATGTCACCTACCCCTGATCCCGAGGCTGGGCCCTTCTCCAGCTGTCATTATTCAGAGATGCCACCAGTGTTTCAGTGGGACCTTTGGGATCGACAGGCCACCAGCTGTGCGCCAGCCGTGACCAGCTCAGCCTCGCCAGGCAGAGAGGGAGCGTCGGGGCTGGGTGCTGACGCCCAGTCCTGTCACCCACGCCTGTCTGCCCTTCCTCTGCTTCTGTGACGTCCTTTCTTGACGTGATTTTTCTCCTTATATCTGCTTTCGGGTTGAATAGGGCTATTTTTGGAATAGGGCTGTCGTCAGAGCTGTCGGTCCAGATGGGTGAAAGTTTCATTTGTTGGACGCCCCCAATGCTGTCTGAGAAAAGCATGATCGTTTCTGAATTCTTCAGTTTTTACGTCCACGAGGCAAATAAAAATCAAAGACAAGAAGCATGTTTAATATGAATGTATAAAGTGAGACCCAGACACCTCCTTGCTGTGAAGGGGCAGGAGTGGACATCTGCCAGGCCACCTCTGAGCAGCTCCGTACTCATCCTTCACGTGGAGAACCAGCTGTCCTCTGTGATAAGCCCAGTCTGGCTCCACCTGCCACCATGCTCGACGGTGCCCGACTCACGCGGACCATAACCACCCCCAGCCTGGGATACGTTTTGTTTTCTCTATAAAATGGCACGTGCTGTTCCTGGTTTTCTAATCCGGTGAGAATAAAATAGGTCCTCAAATTTGATTTCCAACAAGATGATTCAAGATCTTTCTCCGTGGCAGGGGCAGAAATGAAAGAGGAGCACAGAGGCGCAGGCAGGAGCCGGATCAGATCCTGTCTGATGGCTTCTCTTGCCTTTCTGCAGGGTAGGATCAGTCCTCATGGAGAGAGGACCTGCGGACAGGGGAGAGTGATAGAATATTTGCTCATATAGGAGTCAGTTTCTTTATCCACAAAACAGGGAGAATAACAGGACTTCATTCACAGATTCTATTAGGTGGGGATTAGGTGGAGATAGTAGATCCAAGATCCTAGGGCGATTGCTGACATGCACTGGGCACAAGGCACACGTTATCCACCACGGGGGTGGGCACGGCATTGCACAGTGTGTACAGTAGTCTTCCCTGACTGCAGGGGGTATTATGAGACCCCCGGTGGAAGCCTGAAACCATAGATAGCTCTGAGCACTATGTATACTATGGTTTTCCTTACAGATATGTTGCCATGATGAAGTTAAATCGTAAGTCAGGCATGGTAAAGGATTAATGACAGTAATAATAGAGAACAATTAAAACAATATTCTGTAACAAAAATTATGTGAATAGGGGTCTCTCTCAAAATAGCATGCCGTCTGTCCTCACCCTTTTTCTCTTGTAATGATGTGAGATGACGTGCAAAGGAAGTCCTTGATGGCTTTTCTCTGGCATCTCACGTTGGCAGCATTTCTACTCTTGTACGTTTCCCAAGTGAAATAAGGATCACTTGAACACTGGAATACTGTGATGGCCAATCTGATAACCAAGATGGCTACTTTGTTACTAACAGGCAGGTAGGATATACCGCATGGAAACACTGGACAAAGCCATAGGTGGCATGGAACAGGGTGTAAGATTCCATCATGCTGTTCAGATGGCACACAATTTAAAGCTCACAAATTATTTCTAGAACTTTTGTTTAATATTTTCAGGCTGCAGTTGACTCATGGTGTCTGAAACCTCAGAAAGTAAAACCATGGATAATGGGAGACCACTGTTTATCATGGGCTGGATTGGGCTCCATACTTTATATGTTGGAGTTCTTCACTCCTCTACTCCAGAATGTGTCCGTGCTTGGAAATAGAATGATCGCAGAGTAATTAATAAAATGAGTATCTTAGTATTTTTTTTCCTGCTATAACAGAATACACAATGGGGAAATTTATAAAGAAAATAACTTTCTCTGACAGTTCTAAAGGCTGGGAAGTCCAACATCATAGGTGGAGGCTGTCATTCTGTATCGTAGCATCAGAGGAAGCGAGCCCACCAGGGTGTGATGGGAGAGAATATGAATAAATCGGCTGAGCTTATTCTTTATTTTATCAAAATCCCACAGAGAGGTAGACTGAGTTTAATTTGATAATGGCATTCATTTATTAAGGAGGGTGATGCCCTGGTGGACTGATCACCCCGTAGGGCTTCCACCCACCCCTAATGTTGGCAATTAAGTGCAACATGCATTTGGGAGGAGACCTTCGGTCCACAGCAGTGAGCACAATGTCGCACTAGAGTGTGATGCTTTCCTCATGCAGTATGACTGGCATCCTTGTGGAAAGGGAAAGACAGACCTATTCTCTCATGACACCTGGAGACGCAGGCAGTCACTGGGGTGATATATCATCCAGACCCCACAGAAGCAGCAAACCGGAATCCATCAGCAAACCACCCAAGGCTGGAAGAGGGCCGTGGCACAGATTGTGGCTCATATCCCTTGAGAGGAATCGTCCTGTTAGCACCTGGAGCTTGGACTTCTGGCGTTAGCACTGGTGGGTGATACGTTTCTGTTGTCCAAACCGCCCACTCTTTCGTCCTTTGTTCTGATAGCCCTAGCAGGCAAATACGATGTATAACCATAGAACCTTCAGAGTGTTGGCAGCTTGATTTGAATGGAGATCCCACCGCTTAGTAGCTATAGAACATTCAAGAAGTTCCCTGTTCTGATCCGTGAAGTTGGGAGAACCACCACAAACGTTTAGCGGGAGCTCATGCTGGGTGCTGCAGAAGCTCATCGTCCATCTCAGACTCCACCCCAGGGGCTGATTTCTTCTCCTACATGATCTTTACAAACCTGAAAGGAGGTCTGTCGGCAACCTTGATTGACGCTGTCACAGAAAGGTAAAATGGGACCAGAGGTGGCACTCAGACCATGGCACCTGGCCTCAGAGGCCCCCTCTCCACTGCTGCCCTGGCATCTACCACACAGGTGTGTCAGGAAGAGAAAATGAGATGATGTTCACAAATGACCTAACAGTGCCTGGACACAGGGAGAGAGCAACAAAGGATTAGCGATCCTTTAAAAAATTTTTTGTACCAGGGGAATTTAACCCCTGAGCCACATCCCCAGCCCTTTTTTATATTTTATTTAGAGACAGGGCCTCACTAAGTTGCTGAGGCTGGCTTTGAACTCATGATCCTCCTGCCTCAGCCTCCCCAGTCGCTGGGATTACAGGCGTGCACCACCGTACCTGGCTGATCTTACTTTTTAAGGAGGATGAGGAAAGGATGTGATGGTGGAGGGGCAACAGGACAGCCTACGTACTAAAGAAAAATGGGAAGACACCTGGGCCACATTCGGTGTCCCCTCAAGGACAAACGGCTTACAAAACTTTCCTTCAGCAATGCTTAGATCTGAGAAGGAATTTCGTCCTTGTGTGAGTGCAATGGTGTGAGACAGCCATTTCCCTCTTTTTCTCCTGGATATCATACTAAAGAGGAAAGATAAATGAGAAAAATTTGGTAACTCTTTTGTCAGGGAAAGTAGGGGACAGATATTATGTACTGAATACAAAATGCGTAAGGCCTGCCATGAGCAGCTAGGATCAGCCCAGGAGCCATGCGGGGTGACTGGGGACACAGGCTTTGTCAGGAAGATGGGGTGGGGTGAAGACAGAGAGGGAAAAGTGAAACAGAAGAGGAGAAAAGAATAGACTCACTGACTGGAAGAGCGGGGTCAAGGATGTGCTTAGGACGTGTGGCAAACTTATCTACAGCATTTGGGATTTTTAGAACATTTCATAAAATGGAAGTAAATAAATACACTCTGGGTTTGGATGTCAGGTGTTGCCCAGAAGTTCCTGTGTGAGACAGTGCAGAAGGTTCAGAGGAGAAACGACTGGGTTGTGAGCCTTAAACTGAATCAGCGAATTAAGCCCCTATGGGATTCACTGAGTGGTAACTGAAGGTGGGTAGGGTGCGGCTGGAGCGGGTGGGCATTAGGGCATGGCTATGGGATGTATATTCTGTATCTCAGGAGTGGAGACTCTCTGCTTCCTGATCACCATGATGTGAGCTGCTTCCCTCTGCCACGCTCTGCCGCCATGATGTTCAGCCTTCCCTGGAGCCCAGAGGAATGGAGTCAGCCTTCTATGGACTGAGACCTCTGAAACCGTGAGCCCTAAAAAACCTTTCTCCTCTACAGTTGTGCTGGTTGGGTCATTTAGTCACAGCAGTGAAAAAGCTAACTTAAACAGCACTCTTGATAAACTGCTTTTTAATCTCAACTTGAAAGCCAGCATCCGACAACAGGACCAAGGCTGGATCATGATATGAACAAAATTAGGAAGTCCCCTATCTCCGATAACTATTGGACACTCAGAGGACAGACGAGAGAAAGCGAGACATGTGTTACCTTTTACCAAACTGTAAAAGTAGGTGGTAAGGTGCAGTTTATGGTCTGTGAATTATACTTTAATAAGTTATTATAAAAATAATTGGGCTGGCGATGTAACTCAGTGGGAGAGGACTTGCCTAGCATTCACAAAGCTCTGAATTTGATTCCCAGCACTGCAAAAAAAAAAAAAAAAAAAAAGAAAAAGAAAAATACAGAGGTGGTAAAGTTATTACTCTTTTGTAGTTGATATGGATGATATGATCACATACCAGACAAATTTAAGAATGACTAAAAGCATCATTATCAAAAATTCAGTTAGAGATCCAGGAGGCTGAGGAGGATTGCAAGTTCAAGGTCAGCCTTGGCAATTTAGTGAGGACCTAGGCAACACAGCAAGACCCTGTCTCAAAATAAATTTTTTATTTGTCTTTCTTAAATTATCGAACAGTAAAATGTATTTTGCCATATCATACACACATGGAGTATAACTTCCCATTCTTGTGGATTTACTCGATATGAATTTCACTGGTCCTGTATTCATATATGAACATAGGAGAGTGATGTCTGATTCATTCCACTGTCTTTCCTATTCCCATCCACCCTCCCTTCCCCCCATACTCCCCTGTCCAATCTGGTGAACCTCCTTTCCTCCCTCCCCGCTGCCTATTGTGAGTCAGCATCTGCATATCGGAACATTTGACCTTTGTGTTTTGGGGACTGGCTTATTTCCCTCAACATGATAGTCTCCAGTTCCATCCATTTATTGGCAAATGCCATCATTTCATTCTTCTTTATGGCTGATTAATATTCCATTGTTTATATGAACCACATTTTCTTTATCCATTCATCCACTGAAGGACACCTAGGTTGGTTCCATAGCTTGGCTTTTGTGAATTGAGCTGCTATGCACATTGATGTGGCTGCGTCATTAGTGTATGTGGATTTTAAGTCCTTTGGGTTTATGCCAAAGAGTGGGATAACTGGGTCAAATGATGATTCCATTCCAAGTTTTCTGAGGAATCTCCATACTGTTTTTCAGAGTGGCTGCACCAATCTGCAGTCCCACCAGCAATGTATGAGTGTACCTTTTTCCCCACATCCTTACCAGTATTTATTGTGACTCGTATTCTTGATAATTGTCATTCTGACTGGAGTGAGATAGAATCTTAGAGTGGTTTTTGGTTTGCATTTCTCTAATTGCTAGAGATGTTTAACATTTTTTCATATATTTGTTGACCATTAGTATTTCTTCCTCTGTGACATGTCTGGTCAGTTCCTTAGCCCATTTATTGATTGGGTTATTTATTTTTTTGGTGTTTTTGAGTTCTTTATATATCCTGAGATTATTGCTCTATCTGAGGTGCAGTTGGCAAAGATTTTCTCCCATTCTGTAAGCTCTCTCTTCATGTTCTTGATTATTTCCTTTGCTGTGAAGAAGCTTTTTAGTTTGCTACAATCTCATTTATTTATTCTTGATTTTACTTCTTGTGCTTTAGGAATCATGTTGAGAGATTCAGTTCCTAAGCCAGCACAATGGAGAGGTGGGCATACATTTTCTTCTAGTAGGCTCACAGTCTGGTCTAATGCCTAGGTCCTTGACCCACTTAGAGCTGAGTTTTGTGCAGAGTGAGAGATGGAGTCTAATTTCATTTTATTACATATGAATTTCCCAACACCATTTGTTGAAGAGACTATCTTTTCTCCAGTGAATGTTTTTGGTGTCTTTGTCTAGTATGAGATAACTGTATTGATGTGGGTATGTTTCTGTGTTTTCTTTTTTAAATCCTTTTTAATTTTATTCTAATTAGTTGTATACTCTGTGCCATTGGTCTATGTATCTGTTTTGGTGCCCATAACATGCCATTTTTGTGACCATAGCTCTGTAGTATAGTTTGAGGTCTGGTATTGTGATGCCTCCTGCTTTACTCTTCTTATTAAGGATCTCCTTGGCTATTCTGGGTCTCTTCACTTTCCAAATGAATTTCATGACTGTTTTGTTTTTATTTCTATGAAGAACATCATTGGAATTGTAATGGGAATTGCATTAAATTTGTATAGTGCTTTTGGTAGAATGGCCATTTTGACTATTAATTCTGCCTCTCCAGAAGCTTGGGAGATCTTTCCATCTTTTAAAGTCTTCTTTAGTTTCTTTCTTTAGTGTTCTGTGATTTTCATTGTTGAGGTTCTTCATCCTTTCATCTCTTTTCTTAGATTGATTCCCAAGGTTTTTTTTTTTTTTTTTTTTGAGGCTATTGTAAATGGGGTAATTTTCTTAATTTCCCTTTCAGCTGATTCATCCTTGGTGTTTAGAAATGCAATTGATTTATTGGGGTTAATTTTATATCCTGCTCTTTGCTGAATTTGAGTTCTAGCAGTTTTCTGGTGGAGTTTTTGGGTCTTCTAAATATATAATCATGTCCTCAGTAAACAGGGTAGTCTGATTTCTTCTTTTCCTATTTTTATCCATTTAATTTCTTTCTTTCTGTCTAATTGCTCTGGCTAGAGTTTTCAGGATTATGTTGAATAGAAGTGGTAAAAGAGGGCATCCCCATCTTATTACAGTTTTTAGAGGGAATGCCTTCAATTTTTCTCCTTTAGAAGGATGCTGGCCTTGGGTTTAGCATATATAACTTTTGCAATGTTGAAGTATGTTCTACTGTCTCTAGTTTTTCTAGTGTTTTGAACATGAATGGAGGCTGTATTTTGTCAAATGCTGTGTTTGCATTTATTGAGATAATAATGTGATTCTTGTCTTTATGTCTATTGATATGATTAATTACATTTATTGATTTCTGTATATTGAACCAACCTTGCATTCCTGAGATGAACCCCACATAATCATGGTGCACTCTCTTTTTAATGTGTTTTTGTATGCGATATGCCAGTATTTTATTAAGAATTCTTGCATCTATGTTCATCAGGGATATTGGTCTGAAGTTTTCTTAATGTATCCATTTTTGGTATCATGGAGATACTAGCTTCATAGGGTGAGTTTAAAAGGATTTCCTCCTTTTCTATTTCATGGAATAATTTGAGGAGGATTGGTGTTGGTTCTTCTTTGAAGGTCTGGTAGAACTCAGTTAAGAATCTATCTGGTCCTGGGCTTTTCTTAGTTGGTAGATTTTTGATGACAACTTCAATTTCATTGCTTAAAATTGGTCTGTTTAAATTTTCTATGTCCTACTGATTCAATCTGGGTAGATCATATGTCTCTAGAAATTTGTTGGTGCCTTCAAGACTTTCTGTTTTATTGGAGTGTAAATTTTCAAAATAGGTTCTGATTATCATCTGGTTTTCAATAGTATTAGTTATGATATTTCCTTTTTCATTGTGAATTTAGTAATTTGATTTTTCTCTCTTTTTTGACTGAGGGTTAATCAAGTTTACTGTTTTCAAAGAACCAACTTTTTTACTGTTGTTTCTTTTGTTTTGATTTCATTGATTTCAGCTCTGATTTTAATTATTTCCTGTCTTCTGCTTTTGGTGTTGATTTGTTCTTCTTTTGGTAGGACTTTTGGGATGTAATATTTGGTGACTTCCTATTCTTTTAATGAGTGAGTTCTGTGCAATGAACTTTCCTCTTTTCACTGCCTTCATATTGTCCTAGAGATTTTGATATGTTGTATTGCTATTCTCATTTACCTCTAAGTATTTTTTTTAATTTCATCCCTAATTTCTTCTGTTAACCATTCATCATTCTGTAATGTACTATTTAGTTTCCAGGTTTTAGAGTAGCTTCTATTTTTTATTTTTATCATCAATTTCTAATTTTATTCCATTATGATCTGATAGGATGCAAGCCATTATCTCTTTTTTTTTTTTTTTTGTATTTTCTAATAGTTGCTTTGTGGACTAAGATATTATCTGTATTAGAGAAGGATCTGTGTGCTACTGAGAAGAAAATATATTCTTTCATTTATAAATGAAATATTCTAAATAAGTCCATTGTCTAAATTATTGTGTTTTTTAGTTCTATAGCTCGTTTATTTAGCTTCTGTTTGGAGATCTATCCAGTGGTGAGAAAGATGTGTTAAAGTCACCCAGTATTACTGTGTTGTGGTCTATTTTCTTGTTGAAATTGAGAAGTGTTTATTTGATGTATGTAGATTTTCCATTGTTTGGGGCATAAATATTTAGGATTATTTTGTATTGTTGTTGTATAATTCACTTAAGTAGTATGAAATGTCCTTCTTTGTCCCTTCTGATTAACTTTGGGTTGCAGTTCACTTTATCTGATATGAGGATGGAAACCCCTGCTGTTTATGAGATCAATGTGAATGGTATGTTTTTTTCCCAACCTTTCACCTTCAGTCTCTGGATGTCTTTGCCTATGAGGTGAGTCTCTTGGAGACAGCATATGGTTGGGTCTTGTTCTTTAATCCAATCTACCAATCTATGTATTTTGATTGATGGGTTTAGGCCATTTACATTCAATGTTTTTAATTTGCTTTGGTTTTTAATTTGAATTATTTCCTCCATTGATTCACTGTTCTTTTAGTGTCATTCCGCCTCTTGCTGGTTTTCACTCTTATTTTTCATTTCTTCTTCATTAAATATCTTACAGAGTATGTTTCATAGTGCAGGTTTCTAGTAGTGAATTCTTTTAACTTTTGTTTTTCATGGAAGGTTTTTATTTCATTATTAATTCTTGAAGCTTAATTTCCTGGGTATAGTGTTTTCTTTCAGAGATTGGTATAAATTATTCCAAGACCTCCTAACTGAGGGTCTGGGTTGAGAGATCAGCTGAGATCTGGATTGTATTCCTTCTAAATGTTACCTGTTGTTCTTCTCTGGCAGACTCTAAATTTCTATCCTTATTCTGTATGTTAATTTTTCATAATACTGTGCTTTGGTGTAGGTCTTTTGTAATTTTGTATATTCTGGGTCCTGTAAGCCTCCTGTATTTGATTTTCTATTTCTTCTTTATGTTTGGAAAATTTTCTGATATTATTTCATTGAATAGATTGTACGTTCCTTTAGTTTGTATCTCCAAGCCTTCATCTATCCCAGTAAATCCTAAATTTTGTCTTTTCAGGTTATCCAATACTTCTTGGAAGTTCTGTTCATGGTCTCTTAACATCTTTTCTCTATGGTCAGCTTTGTTTTCAAGATTATATATTTTGTCTTCATTGCCTGCAATTCTGTCTTGCACATTGTTTATTCTGTTGGTGATACCTTCAATTAAATTTTTAATCATTCATTTTGAGGATTTCTGCTTGTTTTTTTTTTTTTAGGTTCTCTCTTTATTGAAGTATTTTTCACTTCCTGTATTTTCTCACTGATTTCAATCATTATATCATCCTTTACTTTACAGATCAGTTTAACTATGTACATTCTAAACTCCATATCTGACATTTTTTCTGTGAGGTCAATGGATTCTGTTATTGGAGTATCTTTGTTTGTTTGGGTCAATTGGTTCCCTTGCTTTTTCATGTTGTTTATGGGTCTACCCATATAATAGTATGGATCTGAAGTAGTAGAGTTTCTACCCTGTTGACTTACAGTGTCCTGTAAGTTTTCCAGTTCTTCACTGTTCAGGGGGATACAAATAATAGTGACAACCAATGCAAACAATATACAGCGTTAATCCAAATAGTTTCTACTATGATGTCTATAATGTTAATTATCAAAATAAACAGAATGATATGCTCAGTTATTACCTGCAATAAAAGAGCAAGTTTGCAAAAGGTTTTACAGTTTCAAATGGTAGACAGGGAAAGAACAGAAGTGATATAGGATGTGATGATTATGAAGGGGAAGGAGAGAGGATAGAAGTAAAATATTAAAGGAAGGTTTAAAGAGAGAGCAATAGAGATTTGCCATTAGCAGAAGAAAAGAGAGAAAGAATCAAGGGAAACAGGTAAAAGAAAAAATATATATAAAGTAAAAATTTTTTAAAAATCAAAGTAAAAATAAAAGAATACAAAACTAAAATATACTAATAAAACATCCTACTCCTTATAAAACTGATCCATGAAAAATAACTGACTTTAAAAATGCCAAAATGAGAAAAAAGCAAATATGAGTATGTATAAATGTTCATGTACCATTAAGGTCACAATCAAACAGAGGGGAAAAAGAAAAAAGAGAGAAAAAAATCTTGACGAAAAGTTAAAAAATTCTTTCTCTTTGAGTTCAAAAGATTCTCAGCTTCTCTTAGTAGTTTCAGGTGGGGTTATCTGAAGTGTGATGTTCCACCCCCTGGGTTACTAGAGTGAGAGAGGTAATCCCTTGGGCAGAATTCCTGGAGGCAGAGTTGAGGCTTAGGTGAGTTCCAGGTTCTTCGCTGAATGCCAGTTGGTCTGGAGATTTTAAATCAGTGCACCTCCAGGGCCAAGTAATTGCTAGTTCATGCTAGAAGACTCCATCCCAGAGTTTGCCAGGAATCAGCTCCCTCAGCTGCCAGCCCCCATGCCACAACTGCAGAATGGTGCCTTCCTTTGTCATCCACATGCTGCCTGGAGAGATGGTGGCTTCCTGCACAAGAATGTTGTGCAGCCAGCCTTTCAGGGTTTGTTGAGTAGTGTCCTTGATCTCTAAATGCTCCATACCCAGACATGCCTTAGGCCTCCTAAAAATGCAGATTCCTTTAGTTCCCTTATTCTTCCACTTTGCTCACAGAGGGACCACTCTGGCTGGTGCTTTTCTGGCTTGGCCACAGCAACTGCAGTGGTGCTGGGGATTTCTTCTTTATTTTACTATGTGCAATTTCCTGAGTCCCTGATCTGCTTTGAATGTCCAGTTTTAAATTCCGGTAATGTCTCCACTTTTTTATTTTTTTTGTTCACTTACCTTGTTGAGAAACTGCCTGTCTGCTTTCTTGGTTTCTCAACACAGAGTAGCCAGGAAAGTAACCTCCTCTATTCTACCATCTTGAAAACTCAAATGGAACTGGAGAAGTCACTCAGTGGTAAAACTCCTGGGAACAATCCCTGGTGCCATAAATAAATAAATAAAATGAGGAGGTTGGGTACAGTGGCTCACACCTGAAATCCCAACTATTCAGTAGGCTGACACAGAGTGAATACAAGTTCAAGGTCAGCCTAGGCTATTTAGCAAGACCCTGTATCAAAGTGAAAAATGTAAAGGTCTAGGGATATAGCTCAGTGATAGAGAACCCTGGGTTCAATCCCTAGTAACCCACCCCCCCCACACACACATTAGGAACTAGAGTACAATTAATGTGCAGATATGAATAACTTTTATATATACCAACAAGCAAAGAAGACACTGTATTCTGGGAGTCAGAAAGGAATAGTAGCATGCATGGACTATGCAGTACATCTGGCAAAACTGAGCAGTGTTCCAGAAAATGTTGCATTTATCTCTTATAGAGAAGACCAAAGATCAAATCACCCCTACAATCCCAAATGCATTAAACGTGTAAGTGGAAAGAGTGAAATTATATAATTGCTAGGGGAAAAAAAACATTGAAGAACTATATCACAAACTTGTTGTAGGAAAAGTCTTAATAAATATCTTCAAAAATCTCAAAACTCTAAAGGAAAAGACTGATGAACTTGACTATATACATTTTAAAAAAAGATTGCATAGCAAGAATCAAAAAAAGTAAAATCAAAATAGAAATGACTGAATAGGAAGAAGTTTTTACAGTTGTAGGTAAAGACCACATCATATCTGCCAAACACTCAATGAAGAGCAAGTGTTGTGTTAGTAACTAAAACTCACGAGAACTCTGCTTCCTTGTCCCTGACATTGTAGTTAGTCTATAACTTGTGTCTTCCTCATATATAAAGACCTCTAAGAACTGAAAAAGATCAATGACCCTGTAACAAAATCAAAGAAAGATATGAAAAAGTAGTTCACAGTAGAGAAAATACAGAGAGATCTAAACCAATGTAACAAAACATATCAACTCCACTCAGAAGAGAAACTTAATTAAAAGTATATTCATGTACTATTTTTCACTCATCAGATGAACAAAAGCTGGAATCTTCACCAGCTGGTGAAGTTATGGGGAAGAGACATTCTGTTTGCAAATAGAAGTTGATACAACCTCGATTTCAAGGAAGAGCTATTAAACACAAAAACAAAGACCCATTGAGCCATGAATTCTCCTTTGAGGAATTCGGACTCAGTTATTTTCAAAGATGAGAAATATCATATGTTCAGTGTCATCTATCGAGGTGCATCATTTGTAAGCAAAAGTCAGAATCGGCCCAGGTGAACCCCAATAAGGGGTTGGTTAAATTATGGCACATCAGTCCACAGACCAGTTCAACCACCACCAGTATTGGTATGGCCCACTGGCTAAAATGGTTTTCACATTTTAAATGCTATTTTTAAATGCAGAATGATAATTTTTTGGTGACACATAAAAATTATACAGAAGTGTGAGTGTAGTGTCCAGAAAGTCTTGTTGGAACACAGCCATCTTTGCTGATGTATCCCCTCTGGCTGCTCTGGGGCTGCAGGATGAAATGGTTGTGACCACAGCTACACGAGTCTCCCTCGTTGCTTCACACCGCCGCTTGCCTCACCGCAAATCCGAGTGTCATCAGAACTCAATGGCGTTTTGAGCCATGGTGTTTTGAGTGCCACTCAGCCAATATATACACTTTCATGACCTAAAAACAACAATGAAACGTACAGATCTTCCTATACGCCAGGCAAGTTTTTATTTGGTGGTAATATTTACATAATCAGGACCAACACCTTCTGGGAAAAAAACAATCAAGGGACATTCTAAATATGCCAAAAAAAAAAAAAAATTCTTTTCTATCATCCAATCATTTTCTAGAACAACAAAACCTTGAATAAATTATCATTTTGCCGGAACATTGGTTTCTAGACTATCATTCCAGAAATACAGAACACACTTGCTAGAGAAGTAGGAACTTAAGATTTTCCAGTGATTGGAAAGATTTTCCATTTTGGAACTCTGAAAAATGAACCTCTATACTAATTGCTGGGATTCGTGAATTCAAATGATATTTTTTATGGTACTGATTTTCACAGCCTACATTTGTATATGCTGCACACCAAACTCTTCCCTATCTTCTGCCAAAGCATAAACTCCAGCACTTGCTACCACGGCATTTTTATTGCTTTTTCAACCTTCATCTGCATTTGCAGTTTTATGTTTATTCTGTGGTTTTCATGGAAACCACTCCAACTCTCTCCTCAGCTGTGCAGTGTCTGTCTTTCAGGTGTAACTAAATGAACACCCTGCTAATTTATCAGCAGATCAGGTAATTATTAAGTAATTTTGTTCAAACCTCTTCCCATCATCTCTCAGGTAAGCACTACAGCCAATGCTATTTATTGGTCTCAATATGTCAGTTTCTCTGTGTGTTTGGTCTTAGGAAGATTTAATACACTGGTGGGGAAAGAATAAAATTTGAACAGGATGCTTAATGAATCCAACGTACATAGGTCGAATGATTAGATGTTCCCAGTTAATTACTAGAAAGAAAAATAATTAAATTACAAATCAGCTCGTATGTGGATTACCGAAGTGAATGCTAAGATGGGCCCTTTCAATCATTTTTCCATTAAAAAGAAGCTGGGACATTGAGAGATGTAATTTTCCTTTTTTTTTTTTTTTCCCCTATCTCTTTTCCAAATTATATCTTTTAAATTGTGTTTTGCCTGAGTTTCTTATACAAACAGATCTGTATAATGTTAATTGACTGCTGGGAGAAAAATCTTAGCTTATGGGTAGATCAACAAGCATTGGGAACGTCTAAGTACATATGCAATTTAAGATTTATAAACGGCTCGATTTCCTGGGTATATTAATATGGTTGAGAATTCCTTAGACCTTACAGTGGAATTTGGTCATTCTGAAGAGGACTTTAAAGAGGTTACCCCCCCCCAATTATGTAATGTGCATGTACACACATGTCATCATGAAGTCCATTATAATTATAATGCACCAATATAAAAGAAGTTACCCGCCCCATCATTATGGTGATACACAAAAGTAGCACCACAGTTACATTTTGTTTGAAAAAAAAAAAAGGTTAGGAATTTTATTACTTTAAACCTATATGTGAGGTGAGCGACAAAATCCATCCGTCTCATTTTCAATCTTGCCTTGAAGTTATTTCATAATAAATGATTAAAGAAAGGAAGAGAGAGAGGAAATGATAGATGGAAGCCAGTGCTGACAGGACAGTCACTGGGAGATTCTTACAACTTTAGACCTGCGTCTGTCTCAATCATGGACTGCACAAGGTCATCCTCTTTACTGTGGAACATGGAGATCCCTGACAGATGTCCCAAATCCAGCATTAGGAAGGTATTTTTATTTTTTTCATAAACTTGCTTGCCTTCATCATCTTCTTTAAGAAGTGTTAGCATTGTTGGAAGAGAAAGTACTTCAAGTTTTCCTGGTCAAAATGGGAGTGTCTGGAACATGGGCCACGTAGATGGAATGGGAACGTGGAAGAGAGGATGCCACGGATGCAGGTTTCACATAACGTGGTATTTTTGTTTTTCATTGAAATGTAGTAATTGAAGATGCCAGTGGGGTGCCATGTGGTGTTTTGATGCATCCATGTGTCATACAGTGTTTAAATTGGGGAAAGTCTATGGCCTCAAACAGGTCTCATTTCTTTGTGGTGACTGTATTCTGAACGCTGTCTTCAGAGGCTGGGGAGGTGTGGGAGAACGGCAGAGGATGCTGAGTTAGCTGCATAGGAGAAATAAGTTCTGGTGTTCTGTTTGGAAGTGGAGTGACCATGGCTGATAATGTACTGTGTACTTCGTTGAGGTAGCTTCGATAACATTCAGCTCCATTGCTGGGTCTCTGGAAGTCCCTCCACCACATGGATGGTATCCACAGCTTAGTCCTTCCTGGTAGAGTGATTCCCAGATGCTTATATGTGCCAGAATCATCCAGAACAGTTCTTAGTTGGAAAGCCCCTTTCTGGTTTCTAATGCAACAGGCAGGCCTCAGGCCCAAGGCCCTCCGAAGTTTCCAGATCACACTGATGCCGCTGTTCAGAAGAGCACACTTGAGAATCACTTTGAGGTGGGCAACCAGCATGCGTTTAGTGGAAACAAGGAAGGGGACACTTTCCATAGAATGCAGCATGTCCTGTGGCTGGGATCAGAGACTCCTGCGGATTTTTCCATCGCATGAAGGTTAAATTGAAAGAAAATGGGAGAGGGTTTGAGAGAATGTTAGCAACTTGTAGAAAATATTTAATATACTTCACGAGTAGTCGAATTGTGTTCCTTGTGTTTTGTGTCCATTTAACTGGTGACAAAAGAATTTCTGGATTCCTGCCACTAGGTACTGTCAGAACATGGTTCTCATTCATTTCACTACTCAAATGTCAGGATGGGTAAAAAGACCAAGTTTTAGGGAGGAACCAACAGCTATTCCATGTGTAGAAATTTCTTACCAATAGAAGACCTTAGAAAGCGTGGTTCCTCAGCTCTGCTCTGCAGCCATTGATGAGTGATGGGCGCATCAGAATGGTTTTCTGGAAGAGGTGACCCCAGAATTTCAAAAACTGTGTAGAGATAAGTCCAGTAATTTAGTTACAAAATTTGGTATGAATCAGAACTAACTAAACAATAATAAAAAAATAAACCAAAAATCGAAGTAGGGTGGGGTCTGGGGATGGGTGTCCTCTTTCACCAAGTTCCTCAGATGATTCTCATCTATAACAAGGGTTGAGAACCTCTGGTTTGGAGCTTTGCTGCTTGAACTATGTATGGGGAAAACCAGATTTTTTTTTTTTAAATTCTGATCATCAGACATTTGTAAAAAGCAATATATTATTCAAAAAAATGAAATTAAATATTCCCCTCTGGGAATGATAAATCATGACCTGACCAGAGCACTCTCACCTCAGAAAACAATGATAAAACCTGGTGGCAATGAAGAGTCACAGAGGCAGAGAAATTCTGGTGGAGAGTGTAGGTAGAGGAGGGAAGGAGCAGTTCCCTGAAGGGGTTCCCCATCTCGGTGTCTGTCACCGAGTGCTTCAAGCCTTGAGTGGCAACAGCAGCTATTGGAGACATTGTGGTACCATCTTGAAATGCTCTTAGACAACACTTGTACCAGCTGGTGGGTTAGAGGATTGTTCCAACTTTTCATGCTTGATTGTTTTGGAGGTTACATGACCATATCTAGTGACCAAATCTTATCAAACTGCACCCCTAAAATGAGTGCATCCATTATCATAAGTGAATTGTAACCTCAGTAGAGCTACTAAAAATGTATAGAGCAAAATCAATAAAATACACTAAAAAATGAGCCTACTAGGAAGATATTAAGTACCTAGAAAGTGATGAAGAAATTGAGTCATTTTCCAGGAAACAGGAATTGGTTCTTATCATGTTTATTTCCCATATTGAAAGTACTATACAGTATTAATCTCAGAAGACGTTTCATCCACCATCTTGATTTTTTAGTCTGTATCAAGGAACACTGGACTACTTGCCAATTGATCACTGTTGTGATGAGAACCGATGTTTTTTTTTGGTCTGGTTTCTAAGAACTGATGAATGTAGATGCATAAAACATCCAAAATTCATTTTTAATGTCAATAAAATTAGTAATAAAAGTACAAGACTCAATAAATTATTATATTCAACCAATGTAAAATTATCAAAAATTTTAAAGTACATAATTACTTCCAATTTCCTTATCTTGTTTTATTGAGGACTGTTTAAATACTCCTAAGTATGCAGGCCTAATATGCATCATATTAGTTATTTCAGTATATATTTGTCTCTTTTACTAACTGCAAATTACTTGAAGCAGACCCCTAATTCAGTTTTAACACTCTTTGTAGGAGCTCGAACAGTCTTATAAACAGTAGCCACTCAGTATATTTGTAGAACTTCATGTTTGTGGAAAGAACAGCAGCTGTGTTTTACTTTTTTATACCGTCACCGATGAAACCAGCTCACAATTAAAGCAAAGCAATATTTTCAGCCTGACTACAGATTTTGATGGAGCCAAACCAAAACACAGTTATAGTTCTGCTGTTAATGATCACAAAACTATAACAAGCACACAAGCCTTGCTCAATGATACGTATGAACTCTTTGATGTCATGAGGTGATTTAAGAGAAAATGAACAGTATGGTCAATTGACAGTTTACCTCAGTATCCAGTATCATGGATGAGAAACCAAGACCAAATAATAGTCTAGAAAGGTAAGTTCTATAGCTGCAACCGAGCAGTTGATTCTTGCTAACAAGCCAGATGTTTTGCTGTAGGAATATGTCCGTACCACAGCTTTATTTATTTATTTTCATTCAGAAGATATACCTCAGGAATGTACACTCGGAAGATCACTATGGAATATAATTCAGATGGAGCTGAATTAATTGTAGAAACTGAAAGAACATTTTAGGTGAGTCTGAAAATGTGCATGTTGGCAGCCATCTTATAACCAGGATGTACTTTGATTTATACATAATAGTGGTATCAGCTCTTGCTCATATTTCATTACTTAAAGCAAGATCAATAACTCCCTGACCAAATATTTCATTCCATTTAGCACCAGGAAGCAGCCATGATGAGGGCCATAACCAGAATGGGACTGGTAACTGGGGAAGAACCCTGAAATTAAAACAGAGGAGAACATTCTAGAACATTCTAGAACACATGAGTACATATTTCAGAGCAGTTCTAAGGTAGCAAGTTCAGGGTATAGATACACGCATTTCCAGAGGTTAACACGGAATTTATGCTAAAAATTTAGTTCATGCTCTGAATTTAGTGCTTTTTACTGGCTCTTCAGGTTAAAACTACCATAATCCCTGCAACTGCACCACTTAATAAATTGTTATTTTGAAACCTAGAAGTTTTCTATGAGAAAATATAAAAAGCGAATGCACCTGTAGCCTTATTTTGTAATACTTTGTATATATTGGAGAAAATGTTCTAAAATTTATAACTCATTTTATATTTTATATTTTAGACATTATAACAAAATTTATTTACAAAAAAAGAAACAAAAACAAAAAGCCAGTAGAGGATGGGGGTGTAGCTCAGTGGTAGAGCACTTGTCTAAGCCGAGGTTGGATTCCCAGCACTGCCAAAAAGAAAGCGATAAGAAAGAGAATGAGGGAACTGGGGGAAAGAATGAGGGACGGTCCCTATCGGGAGATCTGGGAAGGCCAGAGAGGGGACAAGGTAGTGTCACGGCGTACAGAGCAGCTGGAGAGGGACTCTGAGCAGAACATACTCCTCCTGGTTCAGGAGAAGACCAGGAGCAGATCGGTTCTTGGCTCTTTGTGTTCTCAATTCCCACCTTGGCTTTGCTTACCCTGTGCATGGTCTTGGACAAGTAGCTTGAAGCATCCGTGCCTTAGCTGTGTCATCTATAAGACCTACCTTTTTGAGGTTAGGTGGGAACCTGGGATTGACCTGAGAGGCTCTTGACCACTGAGCCACATCCCCAGCTCTATCTTATATTTTATTTAGAGACAGGGTCTCACTGAGTTGCTTGGAGCCTCACTTTTGCTGAGGCTGGCTTTGAACTCGTGATCCTCCTGCTTCAGCCTCCGGAGCCATTGAGATTACAGGCGTGCACCACCTCACTTGAAAGAAGATGATACCTGGAAATAATTTACAAGATCGTTAGTCTCCCCGTCCCCACTGAATGTTAGCTTCCTGTACTAGGATCAGTTCCATTTCATTTCATTATCCCTGGACAACCGTTCTGTGCTAGGAACATTCACCAAAATGCAAAAAAAGGAAGCTGACAGGCAATCATCCTAAATTTTTTGCCAAGTTCTGTGAAGGAAACAAACATGATGCTGGGAAGAGCGGGGGAGGAGCATCAAGTCCCCTGGAAGTTCAATTAGAAAAGAACAAACTCTGCTCTCCAGTCTAATAACACGCTATGGAATGACGAATGGATAACGGAAGAAATCAGGGATGAAATTAAAAACTGCCTAGAGGAAAATGATACAATGTATCAAAATCTCCGGGACACCATGAAGGCAGTGCTAAGAGGAAAGTTCAGTGCACTGAACTCATACTTTAAAAGGATGGAAAGTCACCAAATAAATAACCTAACATAACATCTCAAAACCTAGAAAAAGAATAAATCAACACCAAAAGCAATACAAGACACAAAATGATTAAAATCAGAGCTGAAATCAATGGAACTGAAACAAAAGAAACAATTTAAAAAATTGACAAAATAAAAATCTGGGTCTTAGAAAATTATGGAACATTGATAAACCCTTAGCCAAAGAAAGAGAGAAAACTCAAATTACTCAAATTTGTGATGAAAAAGGAAGTATCATGACAGACACTACTGAAATACAGAAGATAATTAGAACCTATTTTGAAAATTTATACTCCAATAAAATAGAAAATCTTAAAGGCACTGACAAATTTCTAGAGACATATGATCTACCCAAAACTGAACCAGGAGGACATACATGATTTGAATAGATCAATCTCAAGCAATGAAATAGAAGATGCCATCAAAGCCTACCAACCAAGAAAAACCCAGGACCAGACAGACTCTCAGCTGAGTTCTACAAGAACTTCAAAGAAGAATTAACACCAATACTCCTCAAATTGTACCATGAAGTAGAAAAGGAGGGAACCCTACCAAACTCATTCTGTGGAGCTAGTATCACTCTGATACCAACACACATCAAGGAAACAAAAGTCACATCAAGGAAAGAAAATTTCAGACCAACATCCCTAATGGACATAGATGCAGAGCCTTTCAATAAAATTCTGGCAAATCGCCTACAAAAACACATTGAAAAGATAGTGCACTGTGATCCAGTGGGGTTCATCCCAGGGATGCAATTCATCATGTAATTCATCATGTGATGTAATTCATCACATCAGTAGACTTAAAACAATCATATGCTCATCTCAATAGATGTAGAGAAAGCATTTGACAAAATACAGAACCCCATCATGTTCACAACACTAGAAAAACTAGGGATAGTAGGAACACACCGCAACATTGTAAAAGCTAGCTATGCTAAACCACGGCAAACGTCACTCTTAATGGAGAAGAATTAAAAGCATTCCCTCTAAAAACTGGAACAAGACAGGGATGCCCTCTTTCACCACTTTTACTCAACATTATCCTTGAAACTCTACCCAGAGCAATTAGAAGAAAGAAATTTAAGGGATAAAAATAGGAAAGGAAGAACTCAGATTATCACGATTTGCCAGCGACATGATTCTATATTTAGAGGATCCAGTGTAAACAGGGGAGAACCACAGAAAACCGGTGGATGCGTGGGTGGTTGATAAAAGATCGCGTAGGGCTGGGGATGGAGCTCAGCGATAGAGCCCTTTCCTAGCAAGTGTGATGTCCTCACTTGGGTCACCAGTCCTGGGGGGAGAACAAAAGAGAGATTAAAAGAAAGAGGAAAAAAGACATTACAGACTTTATGGGAGAAGAGAGGCCTAGTTCCACCTGAGCGTGACTCAGCTCTAGAGAACTATTGGTGGTGAGATGCATCATGAGGAACCAGGTTGTCAAATGTGGAAGCATTTGAGCCGTGTAGAAACTAAGAGATGGGTCTAAGATTATAGGGAATGGAATCTGGCTTTCCTTCAGATATTGTATTTTGCCATCTATCATCTCTTTAGCATCTCTTGCTCTCTCTCTTTTTTTTTTTTTTTTTTTTTTGGTAGTGGGGTTTGAACTCAAGGGCCCTTTAACCACTGAGCTATATCCCCAGCCCATTTTATCTTTTGAACTCATAAGTTGCTGAGGCTGGCCTCGAATTTGCGATCTTCCTGCCTCAGCCTCCCGAGTCAGGATTTCAGAGGTGCGTCACTGCACCTGGCTGTGTATTTTTTATATTCTAGGAATCCTTGTTCTCATTGAACTTCATTTACCTCTTGGTTTTTAACTATACCTCTTTGCATTGTTTTTTTTTAAGGAGCTATAAGACCCACCCCTACCTCGTGTCCATCCATTTAAGAGGAAATGCTTTATCACTCCACATAAAACAAAAGCGCTTTGCTCCTGTACGGCCCTGTTTACCATTTCTTCTCATTTTTCCCTCTGGTTGTCATATTTATTTTTGTCTAGATACATTATAAATCCAAAATTATAATCCTATGATCACCTGTTCTACCTAACCATTTGTTTCACAGAACTTAAAGGCAAATGAGTGAAGTTTTATGTTTACCCTCCTACTTACCATGTCTTAATTCCTTTCTCAAGATCCAAGTAGCACTTAATGTTCCTTTTCTAAACTTTTTGTTACTTTTTTTTTTTAAATGCAGGTCTGCTGATGGCAGAGTCTTAGTTTCCATTCTGCTAAAACTGTTTTTGCTTTTCTTCCTCCTTATGTTTTATTAGTGCATTATAGTTAAACATGACATCGGGGCTCATTTTGACATAATCATACAGGCTTGGAATAAAATTTGCTCCACATCAGTTCCCAGTCTCCTTTCCTGTCCTATGCTTTTCCTCTACTCTCATGGTCTTTGTATTTATTTATGTGCTTTTGAAAATTAGTACTTTAGGTAGAACTCACGGCTTTTTATTCTTGAGGAATATTTGTGGTAGCTAATTCTGGGCTGGCAGTTTTTCTGTTCCTCTAGCTTTAAAGAAGTCCTCAACTGGCTTCTGCACTTAACTGATGGGAAGCCAGTGGTCACTGGTATTGTTATTTCCTGGCATAGGATGTGTGCTTTCTTCTGGTTCTTGGGAGATTCCCTCTTAATCTTTTTATTTCAGAAGTTTCATTAAAGCATGCTTAGTTGTGGTTTTCTTTGTATTTATCCTTAGTGTCTAAACTAAGGATAAATTAAATTAATTACACTTCTCCAATTTCTGAATTTATATCTTGGATCAAATTTTGGAAACATTTTTCCATTTAAACTTTTTCCCCCACCACATTCTCTCTTTAAGAATTCAGGTACCTGGACATTAGATTAATTGATATTACCCCCTGGGTCTTTGAGATTCTGGTTACTTTTTTTCTAAACTTTGCCATATTCTGTTCTTGAGACTAAATTCTTTCTATTTTCAGGGTTGCTGACTCTCCAATGTTAATCTTACTCCACTAAGATTAACTGAGTGATCTTTCAAGTATTGTATGTTTTGCTCTCAAATTTCCATTAGGTTTCTTTGTATACTTTCTATCTCTCCGATGAAGTTTCCTATTTGTTCATTTACTAAGTGCATATTTTCCTTTATGACCTTTGACATACTTATATTAGCTCTTCTAGAGTGCTTTTCTCCTAATTCAACATTTGAGTGATCTCAAGGTCAATCTACATTAATTTCGTTTTTTTCTTGATTACATGTCCTGCTTTCCTATTTTTCCATGTGTCTCAAATTTCAAGTTTTACTCTTTTTGTCAATGATACATTGTAGATACTGCATTTGCTTATACTCTGGCACATATTGGAAAAAGAATTATAGTTGACCAAGCTAAACTCAGATTCCAAAGCTGTATCCCCTTTGTGATTGACAGTAACTGAAGTTCCTGTACAGCTCTGTTAGTTCAATTGGACTGCTTAGAGTCTGTTCTAATGGTATTAGCCAGAGATTGGGCAGAGTTTATACCAGAATCTAGTTTCCACCCTCTGGCTAATTCCTAACCAAGATCCACCCTAAGTTTCCACTTACTGTGGGCTCTTCTAACTCTGTCCCCTGGTTCTTCAGTCTGCATGATTGTAGCTAATTCCCACATAGCATTAACTGGGACCTGACCTCTGATAGAAAAGACACTAACACAGATTGGCTGTGATGGTGCTAGTTCATTTTTCCAAGTACATAATCATCCCTCCTCCCTCCCCCAGTATCTGCCTGTTTATTTTTTTCTCTTCAGTGCTTTTGGGTTATTTTGTTCAGAGTTCATAATTTTCCCTATGGCTTGATAAACACTACCCCACTGGAACTAGAAGGAAAATTACCTTAAAATGTTTCGAAGGATAAGGCTAACATTGCTTTACCATATTGGTTTCAATGAATCCACCAAGCTGAGATATTAAAACAAGAGTTCCCTTGTTATCTTGTTACTGAGGTTACTCAGGATGGAAGAAATACTGAATCTATTCTTGAGTCAGCTCCATCAAGAATATAATGAAAGAACAATAGGTATGTAGTGATAGTGCATTTGACATTGCTTCTGCTTTCCAAATTTGCGACTATTTTCATGTTACCATATTTTTAATAAAGCAATTACAACTGAATCCAGTAGTATAATAAAAATGGTATATAATATGGCTCTAACACAAACTTCAGCAGCAAGAACAATTTGAAATAGTTTAGCGGCAATTATTCTGTTTTTATTAAACAAAATGCATCATCTTTTAGGATTTGTTGCGCTTAAAATGCTATCTTAAGAAAATAAATTGAGCTCTAAGATATTCATAGGTTCACTCAGGAACAGAATAAAGAAAATTACTGAAATAATTGAAAGGAGTAAGAAAATCATTTCTGTGTTCTCTGTATTAAATCAGTGATCCTAAATCACTAAATAAAGCAAAGCAGTTCCAAAGCTGTACTTAATTTAGAAGTTGCCATTTTCTGGAAAATTCAATCAACCTCTACTGGGGACTTCTCAAAATGATAATAGCTGAGATATGACAATAGTAAGAATTGAAGATCTTACGTTAAAGATGGAAATTTCTCTGCAGAATCTCCACCATGCTCCTGTATGAAACTCTGGGCCTCAACAGTTGGGTTGGCTTGGGGGTCATCAAACCTTCTCCTGATTATTTTTTTGTAAGAGGAGGAAAAGTTTATTTGGGCTTTCAGTTGCAGAGATTCTGTTCATGGTCAGTGGACTCCATAACTGTGGGCCTGACATGAGGCAGCATATCATGGTATAAGGTCATGGTGGAGGAAAGCAGCTCAGGATGTGGCAACCAGGAAGCCAACGGCCCTAATTTGATTTTTAAAATTATTTCTTACTTATAGATGGACACAGTATCTTTATTGTATTTGTTTATTTTTATGTGGTGCAGAGGATTGAACCCAGTGCCTCACACACACTAGGCAAGCGCTCTAACACTGAGCCGCAACCTCAGCCCCTGGTTGGATGTTAGTAGCTTAAAGCATGACCTGGAACACAGTCCCAAGCAAATGCTTTTCCCCTTGATATACTGGATCTGTTAAATCTGCTCTGGCACACTGTAGAAAAGAAAACGTAAAACCAGACATTGCTCTTCTGAAGTAAATGGTGAGATTGGGTCCCACCGAGCTGGAAGAATAAATGAGACTATGACAATGAGGAAATGGGAGCTAGTCCTTTTATTTTAACCAAATGCCTTTTGAGAGTGATGCTTGCTTTTTATTTTTCATCTTCTTAGTATAATTTGGTGTGTCCTTAGGACTGATTATTTCAAAATTGCACAAATAGATTTGTAATAAGGAAGTCGTTACAAAAAAAAAAATCATTGCAATCTGGATGATTTTCGGCCTCTGGGTCTCAATTCTGACTAGATTCATGACTCTGTATTGATTTTCGTGTATGTGTGAGTGCTGCCATAGTTAAAGCATAATAATCGGCTGATCTATTGATCATCTTTCTTCGTTAAGTATGGCAAATTACCTTCCAGACAAGTTACAGACATGGATGTTTTCAGTATCTTCACGAAAATGCTAAAATCTTTAGACTCTGCTAAATGAGACGTGAAAGTTCTCACAAGGAAGAATTTGCTGTTGTTTTTCTTGTATATTCACACACAAAAAAGCTGCCAAACTCAACGCTTTCATCAAAAGGCTCTTGGGGGACTCTCTTCATGACACATATCACTTTTTAAAAGAAACCTAAAGCCAAGGTACGGCGGCTCATGCCTGTAATCCCAGCAACCCTGGAGGCAGAGGTGAAAGGTGGCACGTTGGAGGCCAGCCTCAGGGATTTAGCGAGCCCCTAAGCAACTTAGCAAGACTGTCTCAAAATGAGAAAAAATAACACGAGCTGGGGATGGGCTAAATGGTAAAGCACTCCTGGGTTCAGTCCCCAGCACAAAGAAAGAAAGAGAAAGAAGAAGAAGGAGGAAAGGAAGGGAACTCAAAACCACCATGAACAGGAATTTGTCGTGGATTGGTCACCAGATTATAATGCAGATATCCAATTAAAAGATCATTACTATTTACTCTTTAATTAAATGATTGCAAAGCATGGAGGAGCAAGCGTACTCCAGGTCACTCTGTTCAAGCCTGGTTCTGTCACTTGCTGATTGACAATGGGCAAGGCCCCCAGTGTCTCTGTCCTTTAATTTACTCATGTGTGATGTGAGGTTAATATTAATACGACCTCCCTTACAGGACCATTCTGAGGATCAAGCAGTCTATTCAGAGTGATCTAGAAATGATAGTTAACTCATACTAGACACAGGTGCTAAAAAGAAAAACATACAATGGAGAAAAGATAGCCTCTTCAACAAAAGTTGCTGGGAAAACTGGAAATCCATATGCAGTAAAATGAAATTCAACCCCTATCTCTCACCCTGCACAAAACTCAACTCAAAATGGATCAAGGACCTCAGAATTTGACCAGAGACCCTGCACCAAATAGAAGACAAAGTAGGCCCGACTCTTCATCATGTTGGCTTGGGATCAGACTTCCTTAACAAGACTCCCAAAGTGCAAGAAATAAAAGCAAGAATCAATAAATAGGATGGATTCAAACTAAAAAGCTTTCTCTTGGCAAAGGAAACAAGCAATAATGTGAAGAGAGAGCCTACAGAGTGGGAGAAAATCTTCCACACGTATTTCAGATAAAGCACTGATCTCCAAAATTTATAAAGAACTTACAAAACTTTACACCAAAAATGCAAAGAACCCAATCTACAAATGGGCTAAGGAACTGGGCAGACATTTTGCAGAAGAAGACATACCAGTGACCAACAGATGTGTGAAAAAGTGTTCAACATCTCTAGTAATTAGAGAAATGCAAATTAAAGCCACCCTAAGATTTCATGTCACTCCATTTAGCCTGGCTTTTGATCTTAGGGGCAAGCCCAGAAGCAAGGTTCTCATCTCTGAAGGGTCAGTTAACTTTGCAGTGGGTGACCTTAGTAACTGTCATTCTGTGGCACAAACCAGAACCCAGCAGTGGATAGAGTGCATTGCTTCATCTGGGTTGAAAAAAAAAATATTGCATGGATTTACCTAAATTGTCATGGCTGAATTTCTTTTGTCCATTTTCCTCGTTCCTGTACAATCTCCTTAGTTTCGACGGTGAGTCTGTAAGATAAAGATACTTTGGGGAGGACTGATCTTTTTTCCCTTGTCTCTTTTTTCTTTGATCCATTCTTTATGTCCTGGAAACTAAAAGACAATAACCCTAGGAGACTCAAATAGACAGTGTTCCATGCACTGATTTCAAAATTGTCAGGTGGGATTCAAGGGACAATATTGTGCTTTGAAAAAAAAAAAAATTCTACTCTTTTTAAAGAACAACTTGATCACCAGATAAAAGTCATGAAAAGGAATTTTGAAGTTCCACCTAAAAAGGATTTCCAATTGTTTCATGTTTCTCAATAAAGGAACTATGTGTCAGGTCAAGTTAGGAATTGAGGAGAGACGGAGACGATATATGGATGCCATCCACTCTTCCTGCTTATTACCTGACTTCCCATTTCACTTATGTATTCCAGGATACGGTATGATTTCACACTTGCTGATTTATTGAATTATTCCCAAGTGTATGGAGAAATAGCTTATCAAAGAGAAAAAACCATGAATGAATTGTGGAGTTCAAGTTTTCAATGATGGCCTTGGGTCAAAGACATGTTAGTCCTTCAGCCTCAACCCCTTTAGGTACAGTGTGGAGAAAATAGCAGCTACCTCCAGAAAAGCGAAGTCTGGCTTAAATAATGAATGGATGGAGCCCATATCTTGTGTGCGTACTGAATAATTTGTTATTATTTATCCTCCTGTTCTGAAGGTCGGACGCCTTTTCCTGTGAAACGCCAGATTGTTAATATTTTACATCTCCTGGATTTTTAGAAAGAGGATGGACGTGCCAGATATAGTTAGGGATTGAGGAGAGAGGGAGCAAGACTCTGTAGGGATGCCATCAACCCTTTGGTGACTCCTTTTCTGTGTCCTGTGGGGTGACACCAGGCTGAGAGGGTCTGCGGACGGGTCGGATGTGCTCTAGGAAAGCGAGATTTCTAGACATCAAATTCTAAACTCCATGTTGTGTTCACAAGTCTTCAGGTATTATTCTTTTGGATTTCGTTTAACCGTTTGAAATGTAAGAATTATTCTTCACTTGGAGGCAGTCTGAAATCAGTTTGGAAACTTTCATCAGGCAGAACCTGCATTACCCTGAAAATTATAAGGGAACCTTGTAATGAAATTCAGAAGGGTTGTTCTAAATGGGATCTGTGTTTGGTAACAATGAGGAAATAAAAGAATGCGTCTTGAGATGCAAGACTGCATTCGAGAGATCTATAGAGTGAGACAGCTGAGGGTTTTGTGTCTTGAGGTTTTTTTAGTTGTAGGTGGACAGAGTGCCTTTATTTTATTTTTATGTGGTGCTAAGGATCAAGCCCAGGGCCTCACGCGTGCTAGGCGATTGCTCTACCACTGAGCCCCCACCCCAGCCCCAGATGAGGTTTTGATTAACTAGGCAGGAACTGGGAAGTTACCCAGCTTCACGCAAGAGTCGTCCGTCTGGTATCTGAGAGAAGTGGGTGTGGCCCTTGGTAGCAGAAGCAATGGCAAAGCAAGCCGGTTGGAGCTGGTGGGTGTCAGGCACTGAGCCGGGAAACAAGAGCAGAGCCAGGTTGGAGAACCACCTTGAGGGGGAGTTCAGGTCAAGGTTACAGAGCCTGGTTTTGCTTTTCTTTTCCTCTAGAAGGTGGCATAGGAGAGGAACTCAGTTACATTTCTTCTCACTCGCTGGTGTTGAGAGCCCTGTGTGTGTCAGTAGTAACTACAGCATGGACTAAAGTCAAAGCCTTTCACACCAGAGTATCTTTTGTCCTGTCACTGAGCGGACATTCAGCTCCTCAGGCATGGCTGGAATTTTGCAAGGTCCCAAGGGTATAAAGCTATGCAGAGTGTTCTGTGGAGGCCTCCTGCTTAATGGGTAAGAGCGTGAACCCTAGCATCTCACCAACCTGGGTTAGGGGCTCCCCTCTCACTCTCAGACCAGGCCAAGAACTGTGAGGAAGTTCTGGTACGGAGTTCACTTTGCTCTTCTCTAATTTAAGGCTAATGGTCATGTAGTAGTTACAGCAATCGAGGCTTGAGCCAGATGTTGGACAGAAGCCCGTGACCTGGATGAGAGGGCCTTATGGTGTCTCAGAGGTCTCCACAAGAGCCACCAGGCACCTTTAAAGGAGGGTGAAAGATAACCAGGAAGGCTAGCCAAGAAGTAGGGCAGAAGCAGCTCTGGATGAGGGCAGAGGCCTTCTTCTAGACGGCTCGCTTTATTATTGAAATGATTAAGGACATTTGCAACATGTCCATGTTGTTTGAATAAAATGTGAGGTCCTACACTATATTGAATACATTTTTGCAGACCCGATTTCTCCAAAAGTTCGCAGAGTCTGAATGACTTCCATTTGAAAGATAAAGCAGCGCCTCATAAATTTTTATTTCCACCAGGGTTTCAAAAAGTCTATTATAACAAGTCTACAGGTAATAGACTGCTTGCTAGAGAAATGTTGTGTGACAAGATGACATCTTTAAAATAGCAGCCTACTTACCTCTGATGTTTCTTCAAAGATATTAGTGATTTTACCAATTTATCAATAAAACAGATTTCAGCTCAGATTTTTGTTGATCCGTGTGAAACAGCACATTTTAATTCACTAAACATTGACATCTGTACTTCACCATAAGGTCAATGAAGTCTCTCAATCATTAAGGATGGTTTCAAATATCTTGTGCACAAACTGGAAGCACTAGAATCTTATGGGAAGCTGTATTTTATAAGCTTCTAAAGCACTATCCTTTTCCTATCACTTGCCAAATTAATGGCATAGCGGATAATTGCTAGACTAAAACCCATGTTCAAATCAATTTTTTATAATCTGAGATCTTGAGCTAGTCACTTAAGCTCCTTAACACCCAGTTTGTTATACCAAAGTGGGGCAGCTATCCTGGACCAAATTTGCAGGGCTTTTGAGAAGATTCAAGACATTGCATGTGAAATGCAGACAGTGTACAATGTCTAGCATAGCATTTATTTTCTCCCAATAGTGAGCACTGCAGTCATTATTATTTATTATTAAAACTACTCAGTTTCCCTGACACTTTTTTAGTTCAGCTCTTACACACTCAGTGAAAGTTCACCTTGGCCCCGGGGACCCTGTCAGAGAATGAAAAATTACAGATTCCCAAACACACATTTCTCTCACATGTTTCCCATCTCTGATCATCTTGTCTGATATTAAATGTGAAAGAGGAGATGAACAAACAAAATCTCCTTATTTCATGCTGCCAAATAACAATTTCTGTAACAGGGTTCAGATTGGACGGAGACTCCTAGATACCTGTTACAGATGAAGAGATCCGAGGGTTAGGTGAGAACCAGCATAATGATTATTCTGCTTTTCTCATCCTCCAAAGTAGAACCTTCATGTTCTATCTATGGTTTGAAAATAAGGACCACCACCCTTAAGAGAAACTTTGCATTTCCTGAAATAACTTCCCACTTCATCTCTCTCGAGCGTTCCCCTCCCTCTGCCAATCCATCCCACACGCACCTGCCAGAACAATCTTCCATAAATATTCTTCTCTTTGCATCTCATCTCCGTTCTAGAATCGACAGTGCCTCCCTGTTATTGTTCTATATCTTGACTTAGCCTTCCGATGTCTTCCTTTCCTTCCTTTAATGATTACCTCATGAAACAAATTGGGTCTGGATAAACCAATCAGTTTTCCCTGCCCAGAAAACTTCCTCAACTGCCCCTGTCCCTGGCCTGTCATGACCTATCATGACCTTCTCTGACCTCGTATCCAGAATCGAATCCTTTTCCGTTACCTTCACAAGATGTGAGTCAGAACTCATGCCCACGATGCCATTTCTAAAAATCTGATCTCTTCCTTTTTCACAGCTAGATGTTTGGAATTTTTCTTAAAGGACCCTAATTAGAACTTATAGTCATTGCCTTTCAGATGATTAGTAGAAAGCTTTTGAAGGGATGAATCTGTGCCTCTTGGGCAATTTCATCTTTGCATCCTCAATGTTGACGACCATCTCTCGCTCCTGGAGGACTTCGGTGTGTTTGTGCAAGGAAGGGGGACACAGTGACGGAGTTAAATGACTTGGCATTTCCAGTGCCATGCCAGACTCAGGATCAGTGGCACAGGTACGGCCGCCATCTTAACTCCTCAGAAGGATGCTTACATAAATTCCATGATGGCGTACGGAGCTGTGGGAAGCTGTGTGACCCTGTCAGTCTCTCTGTTCCATCTTCCACTGTGGGTCCAGTTGCTTCTGATGAGAGGGCTGAACCCTGCCTGGCCTCTTCTCCCAGTTCAGACATCCCAAGGATGCTGCCTTCCATGACCTCTAGTTCTTAAGTGGGATTCCATAACATCAGCTGGCATTTGCTGTTAGCTTCTGCCCCAGACCATTGACTCAGGGGAAACCTGAATTGCCTTCTCTCTTGTCCTGGATGGACAAAAAAGAACTTTCCACACAGTTATTACCATTCTCTTGCTCTTCAAATAAACTTTTGACAAGTCGAAGACAAAAGAATTCAGAGATAACACCGTTGAAAATAAAACAAGCTTTATTAGCTTGTTGGTTTGGGAATGTGTTTCTAAACTGGGCTGTTTTCTTACCATGATATAGTTAAGTGTTCAACTTAATTTGAAATATTACTATATCCAGAAAAACATCCAGGAGATAGAGAATTTGAATCATCATTTCATTAATAAGGATCTTTAAGAAACTTCGAAAGCATATTCAGTCCTGAACTCTTAGGATTCCTCTCAGGAAGCCCATTGCCCCTTTGATCCATTAAATCTCAGCTTGGTGCTTGTGTGTTTTCTCAGAAAAAATAAATGGGAAAGCATTCATCCATTTGACAAACACTTCTGAGCAACTACTAGGTAGAAAGCTGTATTGGCCGCACCAGGGAAAACTCCCAGGTAGGTCTGAGCCAGAAGACTGAGCTCTTTGAAGGTCTTTTTAAGGTCTGATTCCAAGTTATAGTTTTAATAACTGTGTTCCTGGTCTCTGGTAGCCCCTGCAGACATGTTTGGTCGACTTTCCAATCATCCTTCCTTGTATCCCAAGCACGTTTACCTCCTTCCACTGGCTCCAGTGTGGACTCAAGACTAACAGCTAAGAACAACTCCTTTATTGACTCACCAATGTCAAATGACTTCATGTTCCCAAATCAGAGGGCTGCAGAATTTCATCCCTTGTAGACTCACCCACATGATCCAGTGTCAGAAACTAAAGCCAGTGAAGGCTGTTGACTTGGCCAAGGTTAGAAAGCCTCTCAGGGTTTACGTGTTCCTTTGTAAACACCAGATAATTACTTTCTGAATTTAACTTAGCTTAGGAATACTTGTGTTTAGAAGGTATGATAAAAATGGTGAGGTTATTTCATGTATAATTTTTTTAAAAATTTTTTTATTTGTTCTAATTTGTTGTATCTGACAATAGAATGCATTTATACGTTTTGATAGATCATACATAAATGGAGTGTAATCTCTCATTTTTCTGATTGCACATATTGCAGGATCACATGGGTCATTCAGTCATACACATACATGAGGTCATGATGTCTGTTTTACTTTAAAATGTAGTTTAAAAGATACTAAGCACTTACTGCATAATATTATACATCAGTTTTTATGAAGTATGTTACTGACAAATGTTTCAGTCACAGACATTTGTTTTGGATGGCTTGAGAAATTTTGTGGCTTCTGCTAAATAACTATCTGTAGAAAGATTCATTCATCAGATATTTCTTGGATGCTTGGTACTGAGCAATGTCTTAGGTGCTAAACTAGTGGTAACTAGAACCCTCGATCTTTGGAGTCGGGCAGAACCGGGTACAGATCCCAAATTGCTGGTTGTACACTTCTGAGCAAGTTACTCAGTGTCTCTAAACTTCAAATTCCTCGTCCATAAGATGAGGGTGATAATCGTATTTACCTCTGGCTTTGGAGATTCACGCATGCAGGCTGCTTAGAATCATTCCTGGCATTTAATACAACATTCAAATGGTAGCTTGAGAACCCTGCATACCAATGGGCCCAGTATTCAAACCATTGTCAAAAGCTCTTCGCCAGTTCTGAATAGGCTCAGATTTGTGTCAGGCCTGGCACGTTCAGTTTTACAACACTGCTTTGCACCTAGTTGGAATCGACACACTGTGATGTGTTCTTTTGAAAATATCCTCAGGTCTGTGTATGAGCAAATCTCTCGCCAGAGCTACAAAACAGCAAGCTTTCTAAGCACAGCCTCGAGTTTCTGGTTCCTTGGTTGAATTCATGTTTCTTTTGGCAGTTGCCCTTCATAAATCTTTGTTCCTTCTTTTAATTGGCGGTCGACAGAGTGAAATTATTCTCTAACAATTCCCTAATAATATCCAACCTTCCCACCGATGACCCTCAAACACAGATAACAGATAATTCAAACAAGAAATGGCAGGAATCTCCCAAGTTATTTCTACACTAGTACCAAACCAAAAACACCTTCCTGCAGGAAAATCCATTGAAAGTTACATGTTTAATCTCTACCAAGCCAATTTGAGTCCCCCCGAGCCATGTATATCTGTGTCCTGACTGTTTTTCCTTGTGGAAATTTAAAGTGCAGCCACACAGTAAACAGAATGTCAGCTCCTCTCCACTCTCCATTACGATGCTGTCGTGTATGCCGGGAAAAAAATTAGTAAGCTGTGAAATTGGAATTTAATTGTGATAAGATATTCTCTCAAGAAAAAAAATCACCCCAGGGTGGAGGGTTTGCCAGAAGGTGGCTTCCCACACTGGGCTCTACTGTAATTAATCACAGTGACAAGCTCTCAGCAGATGCCTGTCTCTGGAAGTCGCTTCTTATCTGTGCCTGTCCTGGTGGTCCTGGTACATGAAATCACCTTGGGGGTCTGTGGGTATAAAAGGCAAAGGGTCACGTGCACGTGTTGTACGGCCCCCAGGTCATCTGGAGAGGGGAGAGGAAATATTTTCCATTGCATTTGTGCCTGAAGTATGTCATTACCTGAGTGATATTTGAAACTCAACCCCGAGATCTGGGGGAATCTAAACACCCATTTTGTAAGAAGTTGCTCAGTAAGGGCTTATGCTAAAATTTGAAGACTAGTGGTCAACATAGGTGTTAATTTGAGGTAGTGGTCTGTACTGGACTTACTAACATTTTTAATTTGTCACCCTTCTCCCAAAATATGTAAAGTTGGATTTCTTTTCTTTTCATTTCTTTTTTTTTTTTTTTTTTCAGTGCTGGGAATTGAACCCAGGGCCTTATGCTTGTGAGGCAAGCACTCTACCAACTGAGCTCTCTCCCCAGTCCTAAAGTTGGATTTTTAAAAATTAATTTATTTTTTAAATTTTTTAAAGAATTTTTCCAGACTGCATTTTGATTCATTGTACACAAATGGATTTTTAATTTGTTTTTAAAAATAGAAAACATGCAATAGGGGCCCTGCATTACCCCGTGGCACCGAGTGCTGGGAGCTACGTCGCTCCCGATGCCTTTGGCTGGGACACCCGCTTTCCAGGGTTTGGGCCGTCACCAGGTCCCCCCGTGTACCTCACCTGGATGCTTCAGGGTTGTGCCACTGGGCTTTTACTTCGTGAGCCACTTCTAATTTTCTGTTCAGCGCAGTCAAATTCTTACCCGTGTCGAAGAAGTGTTTTGGAACAAACTAGAGACTGGGAGAATTGCATGTTTCAGGAAAAAGGAAGAGTCGGAAGAGAACCTTCTATAATTATTTTTTAAACAAAATAAACTTCCTCAGCATTTGAAGAGGAAAGTGCCCCTTTGTTAAAATTATTTTAACACTTTCTTGGCTTATTTTTCATTCCTCTCCTTTATAATCACCCCTGGCCTAACTTATTCTTGCTTTCTTGTTTTTTTTTTTTTTCATTACTTGACTAAAAGAGATTATTTGATATCATGGAGAAAGCTGGGTGGATATGCTGAGTGAATACTGGAAACCCTCAGATTGCATTCTGTGCCCTCTTCTCTTTTATGTAGTCTCCCAGTTGTTGCCTAGGAGTCCAGGCACCCGAGGTTGATGGATCCTAATCCTACTGGAGCATGGACTATGGATGGGTGGCTTCTTGATCTTACAAATTTGAAAAATGAAATCCCCAGACACAAGGTCAAAAGCAAAGTAACAGGATTTGTTAGCGCTCCCAAAGGGGAGGGACCCCAGGACAGGGTTGTGTGTGTGGGGGGGGTCTGTTGTCTAAGGGATTTTTGTGGGAGAGTGGAGGGAACTCAGGGGCACTCGATCACTGAGCCACATCCCCAGCCCTATTTAGTATTTTATTTAGAGGCAGGGTCTCCCTGAGTTGCTTAGCACCTCACCCTTGCTGAGGCTGGCTTTGAACTCATGATCCTCCTGCCTCGGCCTCCTGAGCTGCTGGGATTACAGGTGTGAGCCATTGCATCCAGCTGTCTGAGGGTTTTTATGGGCTTGCCCTGCCCCTATAGGTGATTGGTGGAATGACATACAGATACAGGATTCATAAAAGGGGCCCATCAACTCAATTTTGTCATCTTGAGCAAATCCAGAGAAAAGCGATTTCTAAGTCCTTACTAGCACAAAGGTCTACACTGGACTTCCTAACATTTTTAATTTGTGAAGGTCTATTGGCACAAGCCTAAGTACCTTCTGGGGTCGACTGTGTCTAGGGGTTGTTGAGGAACGGTCTTTGGGGGTAGGATCAGCTGGGGTCAGAAATTTGATTTCCCAGTCCCCTCCTCTTCCTCTTCTCCAAGACCCTTTGCCTGGCTGCCTCCGGGTGGTCTGTCTTTCATCTCACTACCCACATTTCTCAGCCAAGTTCCAATTGTCTTCCTGATGTCCTCACCTAATGTCTCCCTGCCTCCAACTCCGCATGTTGGAACAAGCTTCTCCTGAGCTCATTCCCATGGACACAAGTCCTTCCCCTCACGCAGATGGCTAACTGCAGGGACAGGGTTATCCTCCGTGAGTTGCCAACCCGAAGCCTAGGTACTGGGGATTGAACTCAGAGGCACTTAACCGCTGAGCCACGTCCCGGCTCCCCTTGACTCCTCCATCAACCACGACATGCAGGGAATTGTTAGAATTATATCGATTTGGCCTCTTTGGAATTCATCCCAGTCTTTCCAACTTCAAAGCCACTAAGTCTACACTCTATTTCCCACTGGGATTCTGTCGGGGCCTCCTGCACTCTCTTCCTGCTCTGGTGTGTCTCTTTGGCTGCCTCTGGTGTGGTCTTGGTCACATAGATAGCTGGTTCTATGGGTCACCAGGTCCTTCTTTGCTCATGACATCGTAAGGGAAGTGTAAGTCCTATGCGCTGGCACGTGAAGGTCACGTGTCCTCTGTCCCTTCTCACGTGTCACCTTTCAATGTTGTGTCCCAGTGACCTTTCGCTCTGTACTGAATGGCCGGCTCTTCACCTGGAAAACCATTTTTCCCTTTAGCATCCTTCAACAGAACATTCCGGTCCTCCTCCCCAGACGCTTGCTTGACCTTCAAAATGAGGAACACCCCTCCCCCCCCACCTCCACACGCAAACTCTGGGCAGAATTAGCTCTTCGTCCTTTTGGATCATCACTACCATCTCCAGACGGGGTGCTCAGTGAAGATGGGATTCCTACCTTATTTCTTCTGGCGGTCTCAAGTTCTGACATGCACCTAGTGCACAGTAAATGCTCAGTGACTCTGTCTCCATGGAAATGAATCAACAAGGAATGATGTCAGTAAAGCACATAGAGGTCAGGTGTCTATCATCCGCCATTTGCCTGCCTCTCGCCTGTCCATCACCTGCCTTACTCCTATCCATCACCCAACCCACGAGGTTCACCTCTCGATCGTCTGACAACAGTCAGCAAACTGATCGCCGACCGCCAGTGGAGCACCAGCTGCCTGCTGTTGCCTGGAAATTCACTGTTATAGTACCCGCAGGTTTGATTACACGTGGCTGCCGCCATTTTGAGACAACAGCCAGGCCCTGTAGGACCCCTGGCCGGAATGACTGAGTCCCGTCTCCAGGATCCCTTATCCCGACCAATTACTCCCTGCCTCTGGGACCCTCACATCGACTGACTGCTCCCTGCCACCGGGACCCCCAGACCAACTGACTGTGCCCTATCACCAGGACCCCAGACCAACTGATTGCACCTGGCCTCCAGGATCCTGCAAACATACCAAACACACCTGACCTCCAGGACCCCTGCTGGACCAAATGCATCCTGTCTCCAGGACCTCCAGCTGGCCAAGTCCACCCCTGAGCTGCACCTCCCTATTTGCCAACACATTTGGAAGCCAGAGTGGCCATCGTGGATAATCCTGGAAGCCGTAGCTCCGATCTTTTGGTGGGGCAAATCCCATCCTGAGACGCCTGCTGGAGGCTTGAAGCTCATTGTCAGGTACCTCTCATGCATCAGGCTACTGAACTCTGGGAGGTTTCATTACTATATGACTGTTATACTGTAGATTTTCTTTTTTCTCCTTTTTTAGTAAAGCACATAGAATGTCAATTGGGGTTCATCATTCAACACAGACTGACTCAAACTTTCCAGTGTCGTAGCAGTCTCTTACAAGTCTGCTCTGTTGTCGTTTATCAGGTTTCTCTGAGCAGCCCTTTCAAACACTTGAACGTGTTGTTAAGAGGAGATGGAAACATGAGTCTTGCCACGTGGGTCCACAGGAGGTCTGCGGACACAGGAAGAATCCCTGAGCCAAACCAGCCCTGTCACTTTTGAATTAAGAAGGTGTCCTTGTCTTTAATTGGAAGATACTGCTGCCGCTTTTTAATTGAGACCTTCCCCATGAGAGGTTGGTACATACTGAAGCACAGAGAGGGAACACGAAGGCAAAAAACCCACAGGTGTAGACGGACTCGGATCAGGTCCACTCCAGCAGAGGCGTCCAGCACCAGCTACAAAATGCAGGATGAAGGAGATCACATACACCGAGATGCCCCAGGGCATCGGAAAGCAAGTTCTGTGGTCTGGACGGTACCTCAAAGGCTGTCACTTGAACAATGTGGCTGATGGCCATGGTGCGCGTCCCTGGGTTACCCGGACATTGCCTGGTTTAGGGCACCAGGGGAAGAAATGATGCTTCCCTGGTCCAGAGAGGGAAAGGGCCGACCTGGCGCTGGAGCTGGGCCCCTGAAGCAGGTTTTGTGCAGGAGAACTTAAAAATGAGATGCAAACCGGGAGAAGGGCTTCAGAGAAGCAGGCCAGCGTGCCAGGGACGTCAAGCCTGTCCTGGGGGATGATGGGAGGAAAGAAAGAGGCTTAAGCTCAGGAGAGGGAAGACTCGGGGGTACCTGATAATTGAAGGATATGTAGAAGTTAGGGACAGAAAATTCTTTCTATGGCTGGTGCCAAAAAACTCTGTGTGTGTGTGTGTGTGTGTGTGTGTGTGTGTGTGAAATCTGCTTGGTCTACGCAGCTTCACCAATTCCAAGTCATAGAATGTAGGGCATTTTCTTCTCACAAGGGCCCAGTCTCCTTATGCATATTTATGTCCTTATCCACCACTGACTAATGCAGCATAAAGTGGGTTTTGCAGGAGATCTGCCTGCATATTAATACCTACGACAGCCCTAGCACAATCTCACTTTGCAGTTTTACAGCTGAGGGGAAACCAGTGGGGGAAATCATCCTTAGAAGTGGGTGGGTCTCTCCAAGCTGATATTGTAGGTTGCGTGGGCAGAGAAATGGGGACCCATGCCCCTAGTACCCCTTTACCCTAAGAATGATCCAAAAATGTAAACTGGAAAGTCCACCCGTAGGAGCAATCCTGAAAACCTGGCTTGAGTTCAAGTCTCGGCAGTTGGTTGGACACTTTGACTTTTAAGATCCTCTTGGTTCACAAAACCATGCCAAAGCTCAGCACAAAAAAAAAAAAAAAGAAATGCCCCTTTCCCAGAAAACCACACTGAGACCCCACACCTGGAATGACATCCGTTCATATGAGAAAAAAATGCCTTTTCTCAGGCCTAGAACAGGAAAAGCATATTTTAGCAACTTATCTTGCAGCAGAGGAAATGAAATAATGCGTGAAACACACCTAGTAGCAACATCCCTGCTATCATTTTATTTCACTGTGTAGGTGAAGGCCGTTACTACTACACCTGTAGCATTCAGGATGCCCGTTAGCACAGTTAATGCTGCGGGTACCATTGATCTGCCTCTCTTTTTTCCATTTTCTCTGTTTCTTTGTGGTCTCTAGCCCCGCGGTTTATTTTCTCAATAGAGAGCGAGAGACTGTTCTTGCGTTGGATCATCCAAAGGGAACACATCTCATCTAAACACTCAGTGTTTCTCGTACGTGCACAAGAAAACACATTTGCCTATACAGTTTCTGAAATTAAAAATGACATTTACGAGTCCCCTAGTAGGAAAAAAAAAAAAAAAAGAAACCATTTGTGCTAGCAAGGCAAGGTAGGATAAGAAACAGGTGGTTGGTAGAAGTAGGAAGAGTGAGGAACAGGGATTTCTACATTATTTTTTTAATCATAAAAGCAGACAGTTAGATGTGAAGCATGACTTTGCAGATAAGAAGTAGGACCAAAAAAAATCCCAGTCTTTCTTGCTGAATTCCAATGACGATGCACTCACAGCAGCTTCTGTCAACACACGCGAAGACACGAGACAGTGCGAACTCCCAGCTGTCATTAAAAATGTAATATTTAGAGAATCGGAGTGGGTGTGGGAGATGCACACGGCTCCCTAATTTATGTGCTTGCAGGCGGCTTTGTTGAGACCGGGGATGTAGTCTTCTCATCTGAAGTTTGAATCCCATTCAAGTAGGAAGCAGGATTTCGGGAGATAGGCTAGCTCTGAGAATGGGCTAATTGCTGCTTTCAAACAGAACCCATGCGTTATTTGATTAGCAAGCACCATCATTTTCTTGATCATAAGTAGCAATATTCATGCATCTTTGAAAAGTACCAGCTCAGGAGTCTTCAATCCACTCGCCTGATTTGCTTGTTTCATTTTTTTTCCTGTGACAGCCAACAACCCAGATGCATCTGTCTTTTCCCTGGTCTCCCCTTGCCTTCCCTCCCCGCCCCTGAGACTGCTCCCCAGCACACACGGTGCCGTGTGCTGCTTCCCAAGAGCTTGTCAGAGAGAACAGTTTTGTCATTTGAAGAATATGTTCACGGTGCTGTGACAGATTGGCCAGCACCCTTCCAGTACAGCGCCTGAGTTGTGAATATATTCAGGACACCCTTTCCATTCCTAGATCCCCCGACTCTCTTATTCTAGAATTCTCATTGGCTGTAGGAGGATTGCCGAATCCAAAACCGTGGATGCCAGAAGTGACCTTGGTAAAAATTTCCTTTTTATGGAAAATTATATTCTCCATGGAAATTTCTTTGTACCGTTATGTAAGAGAACTGTGGAGCTAAAAGGAATCAAATTTGATGAGCAAAAGAATCTGGGAGAATCATGGATTTCTCATCATTCATAATGCTCGCAGTCACAGAGCTACCACACGGAGGGGGATTTAGTTGCATTAAACCTGTGGACAGTAGTAAAAAAGATCTCACCTATCTAATAAGGTCGGCGGGTCACAAATATCAGGTTAGTGTCAGATCTGAACTTGGAGACAGTCTGGCTCACTGGTAGGTGTGTTTACATCTTGCTCTTTACCCATCTACTACCCACAGGGCTGTGCCACCTGCCAGGTGGGCACAGGCTGGTGGGGCCTAGTGACTATGTCAGCCCTCTGTCTCTTCTGTCTACGCTGTTGCAGTCTTTCAGTTATTTTCTGGTCAACCATCTACAGTGAAGAGAGCCCCAGCATCTCAAGGGAAAGCCAGTTCTACCAGGGGTAGCTCTAAGTATCGGAATATATTATCTTACGTTGGACAAAATTCTAGCTCCTTGGAACTCTGGTTGGAGTTTCATGCAATACCTTGGTTCTCTCTTTCCTATTCCCATCTTCTCCATGGTGATCTCCCACTGAGAAAATACCTCCCAAGTGAGAGGTGAATCTCTGTTAAAATCTAACCGTACTATGCCACAAGATGGATGTTTTATTCCTACATTGCTCTTATGGTTTAGATAAGAAGTGTCCCTCTAAAGCTCATGTGGGAGACAAGGCAGCACAATTCAGGGATGAAAAGGTTGGATTTTGAGAACTGTGACCTAATCACTGGATTGGTCCACTGATATGGATTAACTAGGAGGGAACTAAAGAAGGGGGGTGTGACTGGAGGAGGTGGGTCACTGGGGAGCTTGACTTGGGGTTTATGTTTTATTTCCTGGAGAGTCAGGTCTCTCTCTCTCTCTCTCTCTCTCTCTCTCTCTCTCTCTCTCTCTCTCTCTCTCTCTCCCTCTCCCTCTCTCCTTACTAGTCACCATGTTCTGAGATGCATTCCTCCACCACACTCTTCCACCATGATGTTCAGCCTCACCTTGGGTCCAGAGCGGTGGCATTAGCCAACCACAAACTGAACCTCTCCAACAATAAAACAAAAAATTTCCCTCCCTCTTTTAAGTTGTTTTCATCAGTTCTTCTGGTTGCAGCGACAAAAGAATCCTAAAACAGTTGCATATGAGGAATCCATGGCTCACGATGTTAAAGGAGAGTGCCCAGTTTCATCTTGGGAGTGATTATGGAGTCCATATCTGTACAAATTCCGAGATTATTCTGCTAATGCAATCTGTTAATCTGAGCTCTGCAGCTAGCTTTGGGAACTACAAACAAGCTTCACAGATCCATAGATTCTGTGAAATTGAACCCAAAATTTGGTGTGTATGTTTAAGGAAAAAGCAGTCACAGACCTCCCTCACCTGATTTTTAATGAAATGTATAACCTCAAGCAATATTAATACTCTTGTTTTGCATATTATCTCCTTTTATTTTGCCGTATTCCATGAAAACTCTGTTTCATGGATATTAGTAAGTGGTACTTCCTTTATTCTGTATCTTTTCTTTCTTTTTAAGCCCAAGTGTAAGACTGAAACCTATTTCTACTCTATTTAATCTTGTTAAATTCTCCTTTTTCAGTTTATTTCACACCCTTGATTCTACTAGGTAGTGTTTTTATTACCCATCTCTGTTTCATGCCATCTGTCAATTCATATCATAAAACAAAAACTGAAAACATAGAAGGAAGAAAAAAGAGCTAGTTTTCCACAATTCTAGGCTATGGGAAATTGCTAAAGTCCAAGGATCCAGGATGGAAATACTGTCTCTTAGTGTTCTGATAAAATTGTTCCTTGGAAATAATCTTGGCCATTTATCCTCTCTGTTTTGTTAGGGAGGAAGTGATGTACCAGTACCTACATCAAGCACTGGGCTGGAATGATCCGGGGGCATCTCAGACAGCCTGACAGCCTGGTCTCACCCCTTCAGTGTGACATTCTTCATGTGCTTGCTTGCCACTTATTCTGTAGAAACCAAAACAGCTGACTTTTCTAGTGACCGGATATATTTTTTTTCTTGTTCAATTTTTAACTTATTTGGAATTCTCTTTCAGTTTTTATGTATTTTCACATTACCCATGACTAGATGGTATGGAAGAAAAAGTCACTCACATAGGGAAATGTATGACCTATTTTGTTCAAGATTTAACCCAAGTTCACATTTCCTGACTCTCAGGTTAATAAATCACTTCTTACCTTTTTGTTTATTTTTAAAATTTCTTTTTTATTTTTTACAGACTTCATTTTGATTCGTTGTACATAAATGGACTACATCATTTCATTTCTATGGTTGTGCACGATGTAGATTCACACCATTTGTGTAATCATACATGTACATAGGGTAATGATGTCTGTCTCATTCCACCATCTCTCCTAACCCCCCCTCGTGTCCCCCTACATACTCTAAAGTTCCTCCATTCTTATCTCATTCCCCATCCTTCACCCCCATTATATATCATCATCCACTTATCAGACCTTTGGTTTTTTGGGATTGGCTTATTTCACTTAGCATGATATTCTCCAATTCCATCCATTTATTTGCAAATGCCATAATATTATTCTTCTCTGCTGGGAATTAAACCCAGGGGTGCTTCACCACTGAGCTACATCTTCAACCCTTTATTATTCTTTATTTTGAGACAGGGCCTCACTAAATTGCTGAGGCTGACCTTGAACTTGAGATCCTCATGCCTCAGCCTCCAGAGTCACTGGGTTTACAGGAGAGCCCCACCATGCCTAGCTACCTTCAACTATTCTGCTTCTTGTTTCTGTTACATATTTACATGAAAGTAGAATATATGTTGGAGGTATATTCCAAGGGTTGATATTTAGATAATGAACTCAATCACTCATTTTTGCATCGACAAACACAAAGGCATGTGGTCATGCCTTGGTATTAGCACATCAACTGATTGTCAGCGGGCCTGTCTTAAGGCTGCTGGAGTAGTTCATAATTGCAACATGCAATTTGCAATTATTCTTTGCAGAATAACTCAGCTGAGCAAGTTCAGTACCGGGAGAAGTGTCTTCCCAATTTCCACTTGAGCATGTTGCTTCCGTTGGCCAATTATGTTAGTAGTCTCCTGTGGAAGCAGAGTTAACCAGCACCGTATTTGCACTTTATTCCAGGGATGTTGTAATGTGCTTTATGAACTGATGTCGCAGGCATCTGTCCAGCTGAATCCCCGCTAATTTGGATCTACAGGCAAGAATGCTGCAAAGATTAAATAAACAGAGCTGTCAGACACTCCAGGAGAGTAGTAAACACAGACAATAACCAGAAAGGAGGAGAACCGGTCTGACTAGACTCATTTGATTAAATTCTTAGTTTCTTTGGAGGGGAAAAAAAAATGTGTCACATTCCCAACTTTAGGCTTCTAATTTAATAGTGTCTGGTAGGAAATGATTTTTCAAACTGAAGGACATAGAAGTAAGAGTTTGGGTGCATATTTTGAACAAAGTGATTATTAATTCATTCATGTAAACTGTCATTTGAAGGCTATTGTGACTCCCAGAGGCCTTATGGAATGAGAAGGGCCAAACATCACATTCTCTCTGCTGCATTTTGGGGGTTCAGTGTCACCCTGCAGGATTTTAAGCAGAGACATGATATAATGAATAAAGAACATGACAACAGAAGAGATGAGTTAGAAGAAGGTCCCAAACCTGGGAGATGAGCTCCTGCCCCTGGTCATTGTACAGATGAGAAATAAGGACTTGAACCAGGGGCATGGGGAGGTAGGACGGATCTTTCAAGAAAGCTCCTGCAACTTCTCTGCGTTCACCTTTCACGCTGCACATTTGTTCCAAGAAGAATCAGGACTTAGGGCACAGATGGGGCAGTAGAAAACAGTTTTAAGATCTGTTTCGACATGGTTCAAAAAAGACGCGTGGCTTCCCTTACTGAAGGGTGAGGATGGTCCCCTCCAGATTTCCTCTCCCGGTGCTGGTGAGCTCAGCTTAGGCATGCCACCACCGTGCATGAGGCTCCAAGGGGGACGCCTCACCTAGACAGTGGTAACTGTGCTTCTGTGCACCTGGCCCTCAGGGAGGAAGCTCGTTCTCATTCCACCATGGCTTAATAATATTTTAATGGCTCAAATCATTTTTATAAATGAATAGAGTACGAAGTTCATGTTCAAGAATCGGCAATAAGCCATAATGGACTTTGGAGTTTATTAGTTTCATAAATGTCACCTTGTTATTAACAGCACAGGTAAAGCAACGTTGTGGAAGTTTCCATGATCATTCATTGAAGGAAACATTGGATGTGTTGAGAAGGAGTTTCAGGCATTTCCATTTTGGCCTTGTAACTCAACTTTCTTTTGAGGTTTGTATGCAAAAGCCGGTAGGATTTTTTGGAAACGCTTTAAGATCCTATTTTCATGTAAAGATAAAATTTGTAAATTAAACGTAGGTGGTTGCCCTTCTCAAAAAGTGGCGGTGACCAGATGGAAGTATGGTGACTGCATGCAGAAACCAGCCATGTCACTAGAGTTTGTTCCTTGGGATGGATTTGGGGGAATCGTGTGCCCCTCGTGAGAATGTGGAACAGCCAGGTCTTACTGTGCCATAACTGTTTTAAGAAGGTCAGGGCTGGGGTTGTGGCTCAGTGGTAGAGTGCTTGCCTGGCATGCAGGAGGCCCTGGGTTCAATCCTCAGCACCACATAATAATGAATAAATAAAATAAAGGTATTGCATCCATCTACAACTAAAAAAAAATTTAAAAAAAGAAGAAGGCCATCTTACCAACCTGTCTCCTCTCTCAAATATTTTAAGGCCCACTTGTATTCAGATGAACACAGTATCATCTCTAGCACGTGGGGGCTGTATGCATCTTCAGTATTACATTAGAAAAATGTTACCAACCTTTTTTTTTTTTTTTTTTTTTAACTGAGAGGACTTACTCTGGGGGACTTATTAATAGCTATTTGGAAACTACAGGTGTCAAAATCATCCATATTTTAATATCAAGGACATACTGACATTTATGATAGACAATAAGAGTCCCTGCAGAGTATACGGTGGTTTTTTTAATTTCCAAAGTGATTCTGGAACCCACTCAGGCAGGAACCTGTGGTTCAGCTGTCTCCTGGACGTCACCTAGTCACTGACCTTGGAATCTGCATTAGGCACACCTGTGTCCAGCAGCTTGGCCTTTGCCCCTGGTCCCCACTACATGCCACCTTAGGCGGTCCCTGTTCATGCATTCATTCTTCAGAGGTGTGGTGGGGGGGCCTAGAGGCTAGCCACGGTCGCAGGAAGCGGGGCAGATCTCCAGTTACAACTCCAGTCTAGAAGGGAGGCCTATTGTAAAGAAATAATGACCAAAAGAGGCTCAAGAAACAAAATTGATGGCGATTGTCATGAGACTTACAAGGGGAAAATCATAGCCGGCTAAGCAACGATCAGAGGGTCCCAAACTCTCCAGGAGAGGGAGGGAAGACTTCCCAAGGACAGAACCAACTGTCACTTAAAGACTGAAAGAGAGGTGACCAATGAAGAGTGGAGAGGATGAAAGCCCCTGACCAGAAGAAATGTGCGAGAGGCTCTGAGATGGGAAACCTGGGCTCCTACAGACAAGTCGAGAGCCCGGTCGGGAGGCAGCATGGGAGGCTGGACCGGCCTCCCCACCCTCGTCAGCTTTGTCAAGGCACTTGGGAATGTTTGGCTTCTATCATCAGAGTGCTGGATGATCACTGTGAGGACCTGGATGTGAGGTGTCCCCCAAAAGCTCACGTGTGAGACCATGAAAGAGGGTTTAGAGGAGAAATGATTGGGTTAGGAGAGCCTCAACCCCATCCGGGGATTGATCCCCTGATGAAAGTCAATGAGTGGTAACTGCAGGCAGGTGTGTGTGGCTGCAGGTGGAATGGGGCGTGGCTTTGGGCATATATTTGCATCTGGAGAGTGGAGTCTCTGCTTCCTGACCACCCTGTGAGCTGCTTCCCTCTGCCACGCTCTCCCACCAGGATGTCCTGCCTCACCTGGAGCCCCGAGGGATGGAGCCGGCCTTCTAGGGACTGAGACCTCTGAAACCTGAGCTCCCAAGTAAACTTTTCCTGGAGTCACAGCAGGGAAAAAGCTGGCTGCAGCGACCACCCAGGGCTTTAGCGAGAAAGCCACAGGAACCGAGTTGTGAAAGTCTTGCCACCTGGCTTCCTGCAGTGGCCGCTTTCTTGTGAAAATGGCTCCACAGGTCACAAAGCGACAGAGTCCCTGCGAATCCGTTTCTCTTTGGGGCTGTCGGACGGTTTACTTTGAGCCCGCCATGATTTCTATGGGAAACCAGTGGACTGTTGGCTCTTTCCCCAGCTGTTCAATCAGGCGCTGGTAAAATCATCCCGGCGCCACACCTTGGTGAGTGGCTGAGTGCTTTGTAATGTCAGTACCTCCCCCACAGCGTGTGCATGCACCACGCGCGCACATGCACACACGCACATGCACATGCACACACGCACAGATTGCCAATGGTGCAGAGCCAAAGGGAGCAGAGGTCTCCTTTGGAATGTGGGGTGCTGTTGGGCTCATCTCTCTGCCCATTTTCTCATTTGCCTCCTCTTGGGAAGGTTGGCAGGAGGTGGCACCTAGCGCGTCTGCGCTTCCATAGGGGACCATTACTTGGCCCTGCTCTTTCCCATGCAGAGACCCTCCTCCACCACCACCACCGGGGACCTTTCCCTGCTGCTCCATCTTTGCTGATCCCAGCTGGTCTTCAGATCTTAGCCAGTGACTTACGGTGGGAGCCACGGAGACCGAGGCTGGACTCTAACTCACAGTTCTCAGCTGCACCTCGCTGAGGACGGAGCTCTTGCAAACCGGGCAGGCACTTCTCAGGCCAGGCGCCCTGCGCAGCCCCACTTGGGGACCGTGACTGCACACTGCTGACCACAGGCAGACTCGCCTGACCCTCTGGTGGTGATTTTGGTGCGGGGACCCTGGATGTATTTATTCCTGCATGTTTGACTTAACTCGAAATAACCAGTTTTTAAAAAGGGAGTTGGAAACCTATCGGTGAATAGCCTGGGTTTGATTATTTGTCCAGTCTGATTCGGCCACCTCTTAAAAGGACACAACTGTGTGCCTATTTCCCGAAAATGAACATCACGTGGTGGTTAAATCTCATGACAAAAGAGGGAGTTTTTGCTCTTTATTTATTAGGGTTCATTTAAAATCTCTGTGAATAGTCTCAACTCACTGTGACTTTTCAGTTCCATAATGTATGAAGTATGAAAAATAATTTAACAGATTTTATTTATTTTTAAAAATATTTTAGTGTTTTGCTAGGTGTAGTGGAACACGGCCATAATCCAGCAGCTCAGGAGGCTGAGGCAGGAGGATCATGAGTTCAAAGCCAGCCTCAGCAAAAGTGAGGCACTAAGCAACCTGATGAGACCCTGTCTCTAAATAAAATACAAAATAGGGCTGGGGATGTGGCTCAGGGGTTGAGTGCCCCCAAGTTCAATCCCTAGCACACACACAAAAAAATTAGTATTTTTATTTTTAACTAATTTTATTTTTATCATTAATATAGATCATGCTAGAGTATTTTGGAAAAGGGATTTCATTATCGCATATATTTCATGGCCCATATTTTATTTTGCTTCCCCTCCACAGCACAAATATTTTGTGTAGGACAAAGATAGAAGTTCATGCACAGACACTTGCCCTTTTAGAAGGCACTCAGCTTCTCAATATTAATGTCATATAAAACTCAGGACTCGTTCATGCGTAGTGACTTAATTTTGTATGCGCCTCTTCCTTGACGTTGCCCGTAGCCTGTCTTTGTAAAATCTAGTCCTGTCGAACACCTTTTCATGAGAATGCAGAAGGTTTTGTGAGTTGAGACAGGTAGATGGGAAGCTGAAGTTTTTAATTTTCTGCTCTCCAGTGCAGGCTAGGGAAACTTGGTGGGCCTCCGAATCAAACCCCTATTTTTTATTTAAAACCTCTTCTATTTTTACAGACTGCTTTTTGAATCATTGTACCAAATGGGGTACAACTTTTCATTTCTATGGTCATACACAATGTAGATTCACAGTTTCTTTATCCATTCTTCAGTTGAAGGGCATCTAGGTTGGTTCCACAATTATTGCCATAATTCTATTCTTCTTTATGACTAAGTAATATTCCATTGTGTGTATGTATCACTGGCTTTATTTTTACATCATCAGCCCTGACAAACTGCTGAATGCACAGTAAGTGCTTGATGGATACTAACTGAATATGAATGGGTGCTCTGCTCAGTCCTGCAGCTAAAGATAGGAAGAGTTAATCTAGCAGAAGGAATTTCAGACAGAGGGAACCACATATATGAGGTTCTGGAGGTAGGAAACCTCTGTATGGTCAGGTGACAGAGTTTTGGTGACTGAGGGACCAAAATATGCAAGAGTCCCAGAAGATTATAACAGAGCTCAAAATCCCATCACCTAGTGATATCAGCTGCCCTAAAGGCTTAATGTGACATGTCACTCAAATGTTTGGGGTTTTTATCACTAAAACATCCAAACAAAGCATAAGTAAAAAACAGAATAGAAATGTTGAAAAGCCACCACCACCAAGTGGGTACTAAAATCCCTAACATGTTTGGCTTGGGTTTCAGACCTGAGTGACATCCAAGAGCAAGAATTCACTGCATGGACAGTCTGTTGGGGTTGGGACGTATGAAAGAAAGCACCAGAATATCTTCTGCTGCCTGTGCCTTTTCCGCTGTCCTTTGCTCTTGTGGATGTGCATTAATAATTCTCCTAACCTTTATTGTCCTATCGATCAGCTGTCAGGTGAGGTTTCTACCCACATTCTGGAAGAATCTGTGCTGCCTGGCTTTTCATTCATCTTTGCGCTGTGCTGTTAAGACCTAGATTTTGTTTCTGTGACTAAACAGGGGAATTTATACCTTTAACCCCGACTACTTCTCTGTATTTCTCAAGAAGCCAAAAAGAAAAAAAAAAAAAAAAAAATCCAAACGACTATAATCCTTTATCAGAGGCTTTTGAAAAAATTGATTTTTCTCGGGTCTGCGAGAGAGGGCAAAGCGAATTTTGTGGCCGTATTGGAATTCTAGCAAACCCTCTGTCACCCTCTAGAAAGGACTCACTGGAACAGAAAGGCGTTGTGCTACGATAACCTTTAGAAAGTGAAATGACGGACCTGCAGACTTTCTGAGATAAAGTTTCCCCTCAGATGTGTGTAGAGTTGTTTTAAAATTCTGTGGTAAGGAGGGAAAAGAAATCAGCATTTTTTTTTTCCAGCATTTGCTGTATCTTTGAGGCCGCCGCTCCTTTTGGGAGCTGGGGAATACCTCTTTTTTTTGGCCCAGTTTTTATTGATACTTTGCATTTATGTGGCATGTTTCCTGCCCTGAGCACTTTAGTAGAATGAAGTGTAAATAGCATGCCTATAAGCCAGGTAATGGAATGTTCCAGTAGCAAAGATGGAAAGCACCAGAGCAGAGAACTGCATCACGCTGAGGTTTTTAGTCACTGAGAGGAGTTGAAATGAGAGCAGTGTTAAAAATGAGTGATTTGGTCTGAAAGTTGAGATTGTTTCTACCCATGTGGCATTTGATATTCTGGAAGCAGAAACCTGAAGTTTGTGAACACCACCTTGGCTCCTCATGTTTTGAACAAAGTTGAATAATGACTCTAAGGGTGAGAAAATGCCCCAAATATGGCTCCTTGGTGTAGTCTACTTTTAAAAAAATTTTTTTGACTAATAAGAGGAATCTCAGAACGATGGTTGTGATCATTCTTTGAGCTATTTTAAGTTCTCTTGCCACTAATGTTCCTGTGAAAATATAATTTAAATAAAACCAACACAGGGGTAAGTAGAAGAGGAGAAACAAAGTCCTGAGGCTATCTGTTGACTCCTGGATCAAACTGTTCCTGAAGATAGACATCTGGAATTTTGAATTACATGTGCCACTAAAACTCTCTTTATTTCACCCAATGAAATTGAGATTTATTTTCATCAGTGAACTGAAAAAAAATCCTTCTATGAGGTTATTAGAGTTTTTAAAACTTGATCTTTTGAATTAAAACAGAGAATGATCCTCAAAGTTTTTGTTCTCTGGTGTGTGCGTTTCAAGAAAATTGCAGAAGTTATTCAGAAGGAGAAATTCTGTTGAATAAATAATGGAGGACAATAAAGTTGGAAATGGTGAAGAATATTTTTTATTGATGCCTGAAAAATACATTAAAAATCTCAAGTATATTTTTACACCTATAGTTGTGTTAGATTTTTTTGTTTTCCAGGACTCAATTTGAGCAGTATCGATCAGAGTCACATTGTTCTCGGTGACGAAGCATATCAATGACTCCAGTCATTGTCTGTTTTATCTTAGATTTTTTCCCCCCTGAGTGTGCTTCAGATGGCCCATTCTTTATAAAGTAATAATGTCAGTGCATGTATTGCTTAGCTATAGGCAGTTCTATGGCAGAAATAATCCAAGTGTTTGCTTTTTAAAGGTCGAAGCTGAGCAGAGATGAAGAATGAGCTCTGGTTGCTTTCACGATCTAACTCCCTCCCCATATGGGGGTGTTTCTGGATTATCTGTCAGTGTCTCCCCAAGAAACCTGAGAGAGAAAGCGAGAAAGAGAGAGCGCTCATGTTCATCATTCACCCTAATCAAGTCTGAGGCTTATTAAATAACAGTGGACCCCCACTAGCATCAAGCTTGGAGAATTGTTTCCTGTCTCAATTCTTGAGTGACTCTGGGTCAAGAGTCTCTCCATGATTGCTTTTTTTTTTCTTTTCTATGTTTGAAAATGCCTGCCCGCAGATCTCCTGCCTCCCGGCCTCCCTGCCTCCCCCGGAGGCTCCAGGCTAATCCTACCCTCTGCTGAAGGTCAGGGGAAGGGGCCGGGCAGGAGGGACTTGGGGGCTGCGACAGCTTCCCAATACCTTGCCAACACCCGGGGAGTGTCTGGGCCACCCCGTTCCCCATGGGAACGGGAAGGACAGTGGAATGAATCGGATGTCGCTTTCCGGTGTTCACGTCTGAACACACCACAAGGATGGGCTCCTGATTAGAACAAGTCACACTCCATGTGTGTAGCATGTCAGCATACACTCTACTGTCACGTGTATCTAAAAGGAACACATTTTCCAAATGCCCTGTCATCACGGGCAGGGGCCTGCCCGACGCCAGGGTAGCCGCGGAGGCCCCCTTTGGCTGGTTCTGGCCCATCACTCCAGATCTCAGGCATGTCTCTCAGAAGAGCCGGCATGAGTTTATGGAAGGGAGGGACAAGGGAAAGGGACACTCTCAAGGGAGAGAGTGGGTCCTCTCAGGGAGGAGAAGGACAGCGTGCCCTCTAGTTTTATTGAGGGGCCCAGGGCAGTTAACAGAGTGCCTCCCAGGTCCACCTTTTGTTTTTGATTTTTAAATTTTATTTGTTCTAATTAGTTGTACATGACAGTAGAGTACATTTATACATTTTGATAGATCATATGTACAGTGTGATCTTTTTCTGACTGTACATATTGCAGGATCACGTCAGTCATGCAGTCAGGTATGTACAGGAGGTCACAATATCTGTTTCACTCTACTATCCTTCCTACCCCATACCCCCTCCCCTCCCTTCACTTCCTTCTACCTAATATAAAATAACTCTATTCTTACCTATCCACTCCCCTTATTGGGAATTAGCTTCTGTGTAGCAAAGAAAATATTTGGCCTTTGGTTTTTGAGTTTGGCTTCTTTCACTTAGTATGATATTCTCTAACTCCATTCATTTGCCAGCAAATGTCAGAATGTTGTTCTTCTTTATGGCTGAGTAATATTCCATTGCGTATATATACCTCATTTTCTTTATCCATTCATCTCTTGAAGGACACCTAGGTTGGTTCCAGAGTTTAGCTATTGCAAATTGAGCTGCTATAAACATTAATGTGACTGTGTCACTTTAGTGTGTAGATTTTAAGTCCTTTGCATATAAAGCCAGTCTTGCGGGTCCACCTTTTGACTTGTGACTGATGGCCTCAAAGAGAGGATGATGTGTTCGAGTCAATTTGTTAACCAAATTGGAGATGGAGGCCCCATGTTTGGGCCTCAATTCTTGCCCTCTTAATCAGTTTGAAGAGCTCTTAGCAAATTCTCACTGTGAGGGTCTTGATGCTGTGTGGCCAGGGTAGTTGGGGATTGTGACAGTTTCAGTGATATGGAGGGTGGAGGCCACTGGGTAGGTGTGATGTGATCTTCAAACGATGGATTTTCCCTTGGGGCTGCAGCTGAGGCCAAGGGAGGTTGAGATGGGCCAGGCCCTGTCCTCCAGGTGCTGGCCTGTCTGACAAGGCTCCCTGGGGCTTTCAGGGCCCCTCCCGTCCTCCCCTGCTCACCCATCCATGAGTAACCCTCTCCTATTCCATCCTCACAGCAAAACTGGGAGTGACGCACAAGCCCTTCACTGTCCAGGTTTTCCAAGTGAGAAAGCCTGAGGTTCGTCCCGGAGTTGCCAGCAGAGTTCAGGGGCCTTCCGTGCAGCAGATGTGCAGCTCTGGGTTCGGCCCCCAACTGGCTGCTCACTTGCCCTCTCCAGCGCTCTGCTCCGCAGCCGCGATCCGTTCTGGGAAAGGTCAAAGCACCGTGGCTGCTTAGGTGGGGGAGCGCAGAGTTCAGTTCATCAACCTGGGTAGAGAGTGAAGAGCGCTGGCTGTCCTGCGCTCGCGTTACCGTGGAGGCGAGGGACGCTTTCTTCGGTTACGTTTGATTCCTTTGCAGAGCAGGTGGCTTGCATCCCTTCCAGCTCGGCACCTGGCAGAGGATCGGAGGAGGTAGACGGACCAGGCAGAAGGTGGCGACCTCAGTGCAGGGGCCTCTGGAGGGCCTCGCTCTTCTCGTCTGTCAAAGGGTCCTTTTCATTCTTCTTGTCTGTGCTTTGCTGGGTGACGCAGAAAGAAGCCTGCCCGTTCTCCTTTCCTGCTGATCTGCAGGCGAGCTGTTCTAATTGGCTGCCTGATTCAAGGTAGTACTTAACCTGAGCCAACCAGTACCTCTAGATGGGGTGTCTGGACCTGCGTCCATGCTGGTTGGTTATGCTCAGCACAGCGGTTACACGTACTTATTGTGTCATATGTAAAAATCACTTTTCAACTTACTGTTTTTTAAAAATATATTCCTTATTTCCAGTCTTTCCAAGATAGCTTTTTTTTTTTTTTTTCAGGGTAAAATATGTGTCCTCAAATGTGCCATTTTAGTGATATCTAACGTTTTTATTATGGCAAGACCCCTTAAAGGGAGATATACGCCCTAAAAATTTTAAGCATGTGATGCAAGTATTGTTGACTCTGGGTGGAAGCTGAACAGCCGAGCTCTAGAATGTATCCATCTCACTGAACTGAAACCCCAGGCCCCAGGATTGGCAGTTTCCGTTTCTAGTTCTTCCTCTTCCTCTGCAGCCACCCCTGACCTTTGAATTCTAAGAATGTGATAATTTCAAATAACCTGGTTGATGGAATCATGCAGCGTCTGTCTGTCTGTAGCTGGCTTATTTCATTTAGCATAATGTCTGCCAGGTTCACCCAGGATTGTTGTTTGAGGCAGAATCTCCTTCCTTCTGAAGCCTGAATAAATTCCATTGCACGTATCTACCATATATTTTTTTCTGTTCCTATGCTAAAGGACAAGGAGGTTATTTCCATATCTTGGCCACTGTGAATAATGGTGCCATGAAGAGGGAGTCTTCACATCTTAAGATCCTCACAGTGGGATGGATGGGTCATGTGATCACATTCCTATTTGTACCTATTGGAGCAGCTGCCTGCTGTTCTCCATAGCTCCGGTGCCATTTTGCATTCCCGCCAATAGTGTCCCCAAGTTAGGGAAGATATGAAGGAACTGAAACCCATTCTACCATTTTCATGGTACGGTTCAGTGGAAGTAATTACATTCACGATGCTATTCCACCAGCTTCCTTATTTTCATATCTTTTCATCGCTCCAAATAGAAACTCTGTATCTATTCAGCAATAACTCACCATTACCCCAAACCCAAGCCCTGCTAATCTCTAATCTACTTCTGTCTTTATGAGCTGGCTCACTCTAGATAGTCCATATAAATGGATTCATACAATATTTTTCTTTTTGTGTCTGGTGTGCTTCACTTCATCTAATGCCTTCGAGGTTATGCATAGGGTAGTATGTATCATGCCTTCGTTTATTTTAGGAGACTATTTCATTTGATAAAACACACGCTTCAAAATGTTGTAAATTAACGATAGTCAGGGTGCCAGAGCCAGACTCTTGGCTGGTAGTTAGTGAATACAGATGCCCACCCAGCCTCCAATTCAACAAAATTTGGCTCCCCACTTATTGGAATCAACTCATTTACAGATAAAGTTATTGGTGATAACAGCATTCTCCAGTGTGGAGATCTATTAAGTGTGGCGGGCGGAACCCGGGGCCCGGGGTTACGCCATGTGCATCCGAAGATGGCGACTGGCAGAGAGCAAACGGCGTTCTGAATATGCATGGAGAACGGCAGGAAGTGTTTACAATTGGCTGTATTATAATCAGTTCAGCTGCCTCGCCTGTGGACAGATATACTTTGTATGTATGCTCCAGCGAGTGACTGCTTGACCTTTAACAGGATTGGATGGACATATCTGGTTACAATTGCTTATGCATGAGGCTGCTTATATATTGAGGGTGTTATTGGAATACAGGGGAAGCTACTTCATGAACTTCTAAAGAGTATGTGTCTTCTGTCCCGCTGGTCGGGCCGTAAGCGCGAGGAGAGGCGGTTTTCCACAAGCGGTTTTCGGTAAGCAAAAAGACAAAGAAGCCGCGGGTTCCCGTAAGAGAAACCGCACAGTGAGCTGCTTGAAGCAGCCCTGTCGGCAAGCAGCTGCGGCGAGCCACAATTAAGTTCAACAATTTTTTTTATGTTCTTCTCCTCCTTCTTCCCAGGGTCCCCCAAATGCCAAGCACACCCGCTACCACTGAGCTATACTGCCAGCCTCAATGTTCTTCTCTTGTCACTTCAACCTCACAGTTGCTCGGACTCGGTGTCTCACTGATGTCACTCATTTCTTTCAGGAATCTGCTTAAATGCCATGTCTTCAATGAGGTGCTCCCCAATGACTATTATAAAAGTATGCTTTTGGGGGCTGGGGAGATAGCTCAGTTGGTAGAGTGCTAGCCTTGCAAGCACAAGGCCCTGGGTTGAATCCCCAGCACCAAAAAAAAAAAAATATATATATATATATATATTTATATGCTTTCTTCCCTACTCCTAACCAACCCAACCCAATTTTTCTTCCTTTCCTGCTTGATACTTTTTAGCATCTATTACTTTTTCTATTTTGAAGTACTGGGGATTGAACCCAGGGACACTCTACTACTGTGCCACATCCCCAGCCATTTTTTGTATTTTATTTAGAGACAGAGTCTTGCTGAGTAGCCTAGGACCTGGCTAAATTGCTGAGGCTGGCTTCGAACTCACAATTCTCCTGCCTCTGCCTCCCGAGTTGCTGGGATGACAGGTGTGTGTGCCCCTGCACCTGGCCACCTAGCCCTTCTTATTTTTTATTTTAAAGATAGTGTCTTGCTAAATGACAGAAACTGGCCTCAAACTTGTGATCCTCCTGCTTCAACCTCCTGAGTCACTGGGATTACAAGTGGTGTTTTAAACTATGAATGTCATGATTATGTTTTGTAAGAAACCCAGAGCTGTAGCCATAGCGTAACTATGACAGCTTGGTCTCTCACATCTGGACAGATGTGTCTCAAAGACCAGAGTAGAAAATGAGAAAGTGGTTGAAACCAGTCGTACTCACTAACCAGCCTGATGGGATTTCAAGGTTTTCTCTTTGCTTTTGACACAAGTCTCTGAGATGCCATCAAGAGATCTTTTCTAACCCAGGGGTGCTGGCTGGCTTTTACCAGTACTTGAAATACAGTTGTGCCTTTCTGCTGTGGTGCAATAATGATATGAAGTCTGAACATCCTTGCCAAAGCAATTTATTCATTCAGAACTTCATTTTTAGGCTGATTTAATACTCCACCCTGCTTGTTGAGCCACTCATCTCTTGATGGACACTTGAGTTGGCTCCACCTTCTGGCTGTTAAGAATTGCGCTTCTGTGAACCTGTGTGTATTTTGGTGGGTCTGGGTCCCTCTTGTTAATTCTCTGTAGGAAATACCTAAGAGTGAAACAGCCAGGTCACGTGACGGTTCTATTTTGAACTTTTTTGGGGAAATCCTGAACCATTCTCTAGAGCAGCTGCATATGGCAACCAGCATTCTGCGAGGTTTCCAGTGACCTCATCAATATTCCTCATCAATATTCATTTCCACTCTTTCTTGTGGATGCTGTAGTAGGTGTGAAGTGGAAATACATGGGAGTTTTGATTTGTAGTTCTTTAATGACTGATGATGTGGAGCATCTTTTTAAGTGATTTTTTACCCTTTCTGTGTCTTCTTTGGAGACATGCCTCTTCAAGTCCTCTGCCCATTTTTGATTGTCTTTTTGATATTGAGTTGTATGAACTCTTTATATATTATGGATCTTAAGCCCTTATCAGATATATGATTTACAAATATTTTCTCCCAATTTGTAGGTTAGCTTTTCTCTTTCTTGATGATGTCTTTTGATGTATAAAAGTTTTTTTTTTTTTTTAATTTTGACCAAAGCTAATTTATCAATTTTTTCTTTTACCTACAGAGCTTTTGGGGACCTATCTAATAATCCACAAACAAAAACAAGGTTATTAATATTTAACTCAACATCCTTTCCTTTATGATGTTTATGTAGGGGTCCAACTGCACTCTTTTATGTGTAGAAATGCGTTCATCCTGGTATCTCATGTTGAGGAGATGAAACTTTATCCATTGAGTAGACTTGACACTCTTGTTTCAAATAAAATTGGATGTATTTCCAGATTCTTGGTTTTATTCCACTGGATTATACATGTATCCTTATGCCAGTACTATACTGTTTTGATGACTGTAGCTTTGTGTCATGGATCTCTCTCAATCATAGTAACTGTGCCTACTGATATTCTTTTTCTCCCAATCTCATTTTTTAAATTCTAATCTATGAGTTAAAAACACCAGTCCATCAAGTTTATTATACGGCATATTACTAGAGTTCTGGAGCCTCTCTTAAGGAACAAATTGGATTTGGTACACTGTCTTTATGACATACAGCTTAGGACAGCCACTCTCTCCCAATTTCCATCAACACAGCCTCAGCTAAGACATCAGGTAAAAATCAGAGGTGTTCAGGTGGAAGGGCAGGGAGATCAAGGCCCTGTGACTCAGGCGTTTCAGTAGTCACATGCTGTAAAAGCTATCAGGACCCATGCGATACCAAATGAAAATCCTAACATCAATGTAATTTTAGTCCAAGTTTCTATTACGATTTTTATGGTGATAGTTTTCTAAAATTCACCCTCCAGATAAACAAAGTATTATACTAACTTTTAAAAACCTCCATTGTTATTGATTTTTTTTTTCTTTATGGCTGGCTTTAGGAAAGAAGATGATTACATACTGTTATGGTTGGGTACAAGATGGCCCCGGAATAGCTCATGTGACAATGCAGGGATGTTCAAAGATGAAATGGTGATATTTTGAGAGCTGTAACCTGTGCAGTGAATTAATCCATCTGATGAGTTAATAATAGGAATGGTTTCCTGGGTGGTGACTGTTGACAGGTGGGGTGTGGTTACAGGAAGTGGGTCATTGGGAGCAATCCCTTAGTGATTGTATCTTGTCCCTGACTTCTCACTCACTTCCTGCTTCCTGGCCACCATGACTGAGCAGCCATCCTCTGTCATGTCCTCCCGTCATGATGTTCTGCCTCACTTGGGCCCAGAGCTGTGTCATCAGCTGACCATAGACTGAACCTCTGAAACTCAGAACCAAAATCAACTTTTCCTTGTCTGTTCTTATCAGGAGTTTTTGACCACAGGGACACAAAGCTGACTAATAATATATGTAAATGACTATAATCCATGATTTACCTTCCCTGCAGAATTGAACTCTTTTACTAAATCATCTTAAGAGAAGCATTTCATATTTGATTCTGTGGAGAGTCTGCACTTAGGAATCACCCCGAATACTACGTATTAAAGACGAGGATATGTCACCTAACACGTATCCTTGACTGCTCCTGAGTTGACCCTTCCTGAGAATGTGCATTTAAAGTATCCTTAGATGTACAAGATGACGACTCAAACTAGTGATTTGTGCTCCTGTGCACCAGGACCAAAAATTACAGTTGTTTCAAATAATGTTTTGGAATGCTCCGTAAATTCACTAAGGTGACCCAGGAGTGTTGATCTGAATTTACTTTAGCTTCACTTATTGTCACTTAGCAGAGTAAACTAGAACTGATGGCTCTTCACACAGTGATAGTAAATTACAGTTATGGTGAGCACAAACGCCTCATTATGGCTAGTCAAGGTCTATTTCCCTTTTATAGAACTAACTGGTGGAAAGCATTGTTTTTAATTTACAAATGAATATGCACAGGAATCTGAGCTCTCCTATTTACATAAAACTGATGGACAATTAATCTTCAGTAAAGTACCTAGAGCAGGTTTAGAAAATGCAAAGCATGGCTAAAATAGAAAAATATTGTCCTGAATTATCAAATGTCTTAAACACTAAAATGCCACTTTTATTAATCTTTTATTATCTCACAGGTAAACATGGAAAAACAGTTTAATGAGATTGAGTCATTTTTGCACTTGGGTTAGAGGAATTAACAAGTCAATTTGGATTAAACACTGGGAAAAGCATTTAAAGGTTTGGAGTATTGAAAGGCTCCATTTAGGGAGTTTCTAAACTTCAAATTTTCTTGAAATTCATGCAGTTGGGTCAACACAGTTTAGAAAAGACTTGTCCACAAGAGTGAGGCATGAGAGAAATTTTTTGGATGATGAAACTGTTCACTGTCTGGATTGGTATGTTGAGTAGATGTATACATTTATGAAACACTGAATTTCACGTTTAAGATTTGGGTGTATGACTGTGTGTCTTTATCACTCTGTATAATTCTCTGTCTCTGTCTCTCCCTCTTCCTCTTTCCCTCCCTCTCTCTTTCTCACGCAAGCTTGTCTCTTTCTCAGAGAGATACATTTCTGATGAAAATACCTATGGATCCAGCCATCCCCATAGCTATATCCATCTTCCCAGGATTTGGGGACATGCACTAATAATAATCTTCTCTATACATCCATCAGTTCAAACTGTGTCTTTGTTACTTAAACATCAGAAGAGTCCTAATGAAGATTTCTACTTGAAAACTTTCTGGTTTGGGCCAAGATCACTGCCCTTGTCTGTGAGTGTAAGAGGGGCCTATTTGTTCCAGCACCCAGGTGGGGCTGAGCTTGCTGACTTCCCTCCACAGCTGAATTTTAATAGAAGCGGGTGGGACCCTGTGAGCTTCGAGTGGAGCTGTGCTCACTAGCGGCAGTTTGCTTTGGTGAATCCTGTCTCTGAGAGAATCGATGACACTGTTCACACCAACAAAGATTCCATTCTCAGAGGCTATTTCCTTCAGCCACTACGGGGTCACTCTTAAGATCCTGGATTTTAGAATGGCGTTAAGCTCTCTTCTCACGCCACTGTATCTGAAGGCTGACCTTTGGGCTCCCAGTTGTCCGGTTAGGAAGATCCTAAGATGCCATAGCCATAAGTGACTTTTACACAAAAAAGAAAAGCTTGCTCAAGCCAATGTTACCACTTTTCATTTTCTTCTAAAAGGACGGCTGTTACCTTAGGGGCAAGAAAGACAACAAAGGCCCGTAATCTCTTTACAGAGATAGCACTCTGCAGCAATTCAGTCTCGCTCAACTCACCCATTAGCAGCTGCTTTTGTAGGTAGGCTCGGCCTCTGAGGACAGGAAAAGGGATCAGTGGTTTCCTTGGTATCACATCTCAAATACCAGCAATACCAACACAGAAGCAAGGTTTTGCTTCACTGAATTTGAATAGATAATACTTGACGTCTACCCAGAGGGAGCAAACCAAATGCTAACAAATGCTGTCCCTGTGAGAATTAGTTCTGGATGCTTCTCACCCGTAAACATCACTGCCGTGGTACAAAAGTGTGGGGTTTGCAGGGAACATTTTCATTTTGTCCAGAGGGGGCATCAGATATCATTTGTTGATTGATGATGTCAGAGAAGTTAATACTTAATCTGAAGGTCATGCATAGCATAGCATAGAGTTTAACAAACACCCTTTGCACCTGTTAACTACAGGTTTAGAATCTAAATGCGAGAGAAAGTTTTCTTCGACCTCATACAAACTCTCTTTTCCTTCTCCCATTTGGAGGTACCCTCTCTCAGATCCAGGGCTCAAAGGCTTACTTGCTGCTGTAGGGCCAAGTCAATCAGGACCACTGGGGACAGGGAGAGACAGCAGATGACCAGGGCTTAACTAGAGCAAAAAGAGGTATTAGCCAGGAGAAAGGTTGATCACATAGCCAAAGAAGAAGGCGTGATCAAAAAACAGTCATGAGTTTATAGAATAGGGGAACCATCAGGATAGAGAAGAAATTAAGGTGAACCTCCAATCAGAGCCATAGAGGAAGAAGGTCTGATCAAACAGGAAGTAGGAAATCAGAGAAAAGAGTACTTCTCAGTACTTAGTATGGGAAGTTAGAAAACCCAAGCTCACATCTTATTACTTCCACTTCAAATCAAGTGACATTATGTAAATTAATTTCCTTGCCTGTGAAGTATGGATTATATACCTACCACTGTTATAAGAATCAAATAACATATATAAAGTACTTTTTACAATGTCTGGCACTTAGTATAAAAATTTTGGATGATGATAATCATGATGATATTTGAATATATGAGTCTGTAGGTGGTTAACGATTAATAGTGAAGAAAAGAGTGACTTCCTAGGAGATAGATCAGCTTTAAGGGTGTGTTCTCTAGCTTTTTAAGGGTTAGACTTTACAGAAAAGACACTGGAAAATCCATGTGAGATATTCTTCCCCATTCTGCAACTCCTATGAACCCTCAGCTTCTTTAAAAATGCACCCCTTTCTGTTGGCCCTCTACATCTTGAGACCCCAGGGTGATTCATGTTATTTATCCCTGACAAAGGAGATGCTGAGGCATAGGGATAAGATAGCATTATCTTGTTCAATCTGTGAACACAAAAATATGGATCGCTAATAAGCACTCCTTCCTTCTAATTTTGCTTTGCTTTGTTTTTAGAAGAAGTGAGTTTGTCTCAATACCCTCATTATTTTGACTGTCAGTGAGATAAAGTAACAAGTTCTAGAGAGTATGGGGAAATATTTTAGTGAGTGAGGTTGAAGTCCTAGCCCACATATTTACAGCCAACTGAGCTTCAGTAACTTTCACTTCTAAATGTTCTGGGCAAACAGCTGAACATGTTTTTATGACAACCTCCCTCCCAAATTATTATGAAGTCTGAGACATCTGTGTGCCTTTATATTCAGGCAGCCAAATCTCATGGCTAATTATAAGTTAATTTGTTATTGCAAAGTTATACAGCCCCATGAGAGGCAAGATGAAAGGTGACTTTAGAAAGTGGGCCTTTTTTGGTGACTAGCCTGGAACCTCTCTAGAACTAACAGTTTAACTGTTTACTTGCAGATGTTAACCATTCCTCTTGATTGCTGCCTGAAACTGCACTGTTTCCTGTAAAAAAGAATCATCGATTTACACTGAGAAGAAGTGAGCCTTTGATTTTAAGGGGCTGGACTTCAGCACCATGGAGAGAGGTGAGACCTTTCTCGATAGCCCATTTTGTTCTGTGCACCCCTCCAGGATTTAGTTAAATGTGTCTGTCATGACAAAGGCAGTTGAATGTGTCCCCATTTTCCCCTTTAGAAAACTAGTTCCTTCTCTTTCTTAATGTATATGTTATAGAGCTGCGGATTTTGTAAGTCATCATTACCAAATCATCATCCAAGGAGATGCAAAAGAAGATTCTAAATTTGCCTTGAATATTTGACAATTTGTGAGAATATATTTTAGTAATTCTTTGCTGGGAAGGGATATTCTGCCTTCAAATTTCTATAATAATTGGTTCATACATCTTCGTGATATTTATTAATATATTTATATGGAAGACCCTTGAAGTTTATGGATTTCATTTAGCCAGTGGTAAAACTGCAGATGACCCTGATCATGGATGATGTGCTTTGACCTCAGGTTTTTGCTGAGCACAAATTGAAATTGAGCACACAGGCAAGCTGATGTGGGGTAATTCTAGCTCACTGCCTGACTCCCACATCTCAATATGCTTATATTAGTCTCTCCTCATGGAATATATGGTAATTCCTCTGTCATGATTGAAGCCTTTGCTTCTTTGGGCATAAATCAGAGAAAAATCTTCAGTAAGGTTGAAAAGGTTAATAGACATGGTGAGGATATGCAAAAAGAAAGCCAGAATGAAGCATCATGCCAGAGGAATTCAGGAACCTGTCTCAAGTAACATTCACAGAAGGATCTTCCAAGGCAAGGACATGCAGAATTCTAAGAGTCTAGTCCAGGAGTGGAAGGCATATTTCAATTCTGGTGCCAACTCTGACTTGTGTGGCTGTCCATTTCCCATGTTAGGCCATATGTTATAATTACTTGTATTTTTTTTTCTTGCCATCTTCCCTAGCAAAAGGAAATTCCAAAATTAATGTAGAAGCTACTGTCAGCTCCTCATCCAATATCCACATCTCTTGTTCCTGCTTCCTAGCAGCACCACATTTTTCTTTCTTTATCCTGTCTTCCCCTACACATCCCTATCCTTGGGCATCTGGATGTGGATCCTGATTATTCTAGACCAATTCCTGGTGTTCCTCCTGGAATCTATTCTTGGTCCAGAGCATCTGCTTTAAAATGACCCCACGGAGGAAGAGAAAGCTTCTGCACTCTAGCCGAAGAAAGCTCTCTTGTTGGGTTCCTCCTTCTCCCTCCTTACCTTCTCTCTTCCCCTAGCTCCTTCTAGTTTTCTCCTTGTTCACACTTGAACTTACACTCTAGATATCCAGAGAGGAGCACATAGTCCTAATTGTCACTCACAGCCACCTTGTAACCCAGGGAGAAATCTGCTTTGCGGTCGATCTGACGTTAAGCATGTCAGAGTGAACAACAGAAAGAACTTTGTCTTAGTGATGTAACTGAACCACATACTGGATCAGTACCAACCCCCCATATTCAAAACCAAAAAGAAAAAATAACCCTGCTCTTATTAGATTTTAGTGATGTGTATAATTTTATGATTTTAAACCTATATGAGCCAGAACAGTATATTTTGTTTCGATCCAACATACCTTTCCTAACAATACTTGTGGAAGGTAGGAACTTCATCATTTTTGCATTTGGAGCAGAGTTGTGTATGCAAAAGCATGTGCCTATAAATATCTCTATCAGTCTTGATAAGCACATTCATTTCCTTATGAAGGAACTTAATGCTTCTTCCACCAAGTCTTTGACAAAGCTCCTTTCCAGGCCCCCTTAAATACTGTCATACTTCACAATAATCTTCTTGGCCCACTTTTCCAAAGGATCTAGCACATTTTGGGTTATGTTAGGTTTGAATTTGTGTAAAGCAAGCCCCGTGAGGATAAGAAACTTAGCCAAAACAGTGGTAGATGTGGAAAAAAATTTAATCAACTCATTCTGTGTAATGACACAGTGAGCTGCTAATTTTCACTGTGGTTTTGTCCACACAATACCCAAGAAGTCTATAGGTCTGTGACGTTCAATTATGCAACTAATCAATTCACCAGCGAAAAAGAGTACAACCACATATGAGACTGGATTGACCAGCCATTTCTATTGAAATAACACATTCACAATTTCCCTGGGCATGAAATTGGCTGGCTGGTTTATGTTTTTTTTTTTCTTGATGAAAAAGAAAAGATTTTACAAAATTGAATCAATTACCTCTTCTCGTATTTTGAAGATGCAGCCCATATGGCATTTGAACACTGGTACCCTGCTTCTGAACATGGAGAAACTAAAAGTTTTTGAAGTTCAGAAGGAGGAGAGAAAGATAATATACCTGAAGATAAAATGCATGAAACTTTTCCAGAACTAATGAGAGAAAGATAGCTGTGTGTGTGCGCATGCACACGTGTGTACTACGGATGGAACCCAGGGCCTCTCACATACTAGGCAGGTGCCCTACCCTTGAGCCACACACCCAGCCTCACAAAAACAGCTTCTTAGACATTCAAGATCTTTTTTTTTTTTTTGGTGGGGAGGCATAGGTGGGGAGTGAAGTCAGGGACACTCAACCACTGAGTCACATCCCCAGCCCTTTTTGCATTTTATTAGAGACAGGGTCTTGCTGAGTTGCTCAGAGCCTCGCTAAGGTGCTGTGGCTGACCTTGAACCCGAGATCCTCCTGCCTCAGCCTCCCAAGCACCTGGAATGACAGGTGAGCACCACTTCACCTGGCTCAAGATCTTTTTATGAAGGTCTGTTAATGCAGATCTTTTCATGAAGGAAAGGACTGTCCAAGACCAAGGCTAGGCTAGGAAAGGTTTTATCCAGAAGAGTCCATGAAAAAAACTAATAAAAAGTATTCAAGGAATCCAGAAGTCAGAGAAATAATTGTAAACATTGCACCTGTGCGATGAGGTAAGATTCAAAGCACAACTAGAAATCCTTTCATTGGGAGGTAGGAAATCATACAAGAGATTGGGATATAGGAGTCAGTAAAGGTGCCTTTGACACCTGGGGTGTTCCCTCAGCTTGTATTCTGTCTTCACTCTTGTGTTTGACTTTCTTCTTATGGAAACTTTACCTTCCCTAAGTTCTCTTGTCGAGTGTTTCCCATCTCTCCTTCCCTTTTCTCTTCTACCATTTCTGATGAAGAGGTATTCCTCTTCCGTTCCCTATAACCCTAATCTAACTGCTCATTTCATTCTTTTTTTTTTGTAGCTTTTTATTGTAAACAAATGGGATACATGTTGTTTCTGTTTGTACATGGAGTAAAGGCGTACCATTTGCGTAATCAGACATGTACATAGAATCGATTTACATATTTACATACAATTTACATACATGTACATGAATCAATGTTGTTTGATTCATTTTGTTATTTTTACCTTTCCCCCACCCCTCCCACCCCTCTTTTCCCTCTATACAGTCCTTCCATCCTCCATTCTTGCCCCCTTCCCACCCCCCCATTATGTGTCATCATCCGCTTATCAGTGAGATGATTTGTTCTTTGGTTTTTTGAGATTGGCTTATCTCACTTAGCATGATATTCTCCAATTTCATCCATTTGCCTGTAAATGCCATAATTTTATTATTCTTTATGGCTGAGTAATATTCCATTGTGTATATATATACCACAGTTTCTTTATCCATTCATCAATTGAGGGGCATCTGGGTTGATTCCACAATCTGGCTATTGTGAATTGAGCAGCTATGAACATTGATGTGGCTGTATCTCTGTAGTATGCTGATTTTAAGTCCTTTGGGTATAGGCCAAGGAGTGGGATAGCTGGGTCAAATGGTGGGTCCATTCCAAGTTTTCTAAGGGATCTCCACACTGCTTTCCAGAGTGGCTGCACTAATTTGCATCCCCACCAGCAATGTATGAGTGTACCTTTTCCCCCACATCTTCTCCAACACCTATTATTGCTTGTATTCTTGATAATCACCATTCTAATTGGGGTGAGATGGAATCTTAGGGTAGTTTTGATTTGCATTTATCTTATTACTAAAGATGGTGAACATTTTTTCATATGTTTGTTGATTGCTTGTAGATCTTCTGTGAAGTGTCTGTTCATTTCCTTAGCCCATTTGTTGATTGGGTTATTTGTATTCTTGGTGTAGAGTTTTTTTAGTTCTTTATAGATTCTGGAAATTAGTGTTCTATCTGAAGTATGAGTGGCAAAGATATTCTCCCACTCTGTAGGCTCTCTCTTCACATTGCTGATAGTTTCCTTTGCTGAGAGAAAGCTGTTTAGTTTGAATCTTTCCCAGGTATTGATTCTTGCTTTTATTTCTTGTGCTATGGGAGTCCTGATAAGGAAGTCTGATCCTAAACCAACAAGTTGAAGATTTGGACCTACTTTTTCTTCTATAAGATGCAGGGTCTCTGGTCTGATTTCAAGGTCCTTGATCAATTGTGAGTTTATTTTTGTGCAGGGTGAGAGATAGGGGTTTAATTTCATTCTGTTGCATATGGATTTCCAGTTTTCCCAGCACCATTTGTTGAAGAGGCTATCTTTTCTCCATGGCATATTTTTGGCCCCTTTGTCTAGTATGAGAAAATTGTATTTATTTGGGTTTGTGTCTGTGTCCTCTATTCTGTACCATTGATCTACCTGTCTGTTTTTGTTACTATTGCTTTGTAGTATAGTTGAAGATCTGGTATTGTGATACCCCCTGTTTCATTCTTCCTGCTATTCTGGGTTTCTTATTCTTCCAGATGAATTTCATGATCGCTTGCTCTATTTCTGTAAGGTACATCATTGGGATTTTAATTGGAATTGCATTGAATGTGTATAGCACTTTTGGTAGTATGGCCATTTTGACAATATTAAATCTGCCTATCCAAGAACATGGGAGATCTTTCCATCTTCTGAGGTCTTCCTCAATTTCTTTCTTCAGTGTTTTGTAGTTTTCATTGTAGAGATCTTTTACCTCTTTGGTTAGATTGATTCCCAAGTTTTTTTTTTTTTTTTGAGGCTATTCAAATGGAGTTGTTTTCCTCATTTCCCTTTCAGATGTTTCATGGCTTGTGTATAAAAATGCTTTAGATTTATGCGTGTTGATTTTATAGCCTGCTATTTTGCTGAATTCATTGATGAGGTCTACAAGTTTTCTGGAGGAGTTTTTTGGATCCTCTAAATATAGAATAATTTCATCAGCAAATAGTGACAGCTTAAGTTCATCTTTTCCTATTTGTGTCCCTTTAATTTCTTTAGTCTGCCTAATTGCTTTGGCTAGATTTTTGAGGACAATGTTGAATAGATGTGGTGAAAGAGGACATCCCTGTCTTGTTCCCGTTTTTAAAGGGAATGGTTTCAGTTTTTCTCCATTAAGAATGATGTTGGCCATGGGCTTAGCATAAATAGCCTTTACAATGTTCAGGTATGTTCCTACTATCCCTATTTTTTCTAGTGTTTTGAGCATGAAGGGGTGTTGTATTTTGTTGAATGCTTTTTCTGCATCAATGGAAATAACCATATGATTCTTATCCTTAAGTCTATTGATATGATGGATTATGTTTATTGATTTATGGATGTTGAACCATCCTTGCATTCCAGGGATGAACTCCACTTGATTGTGGTGCACGATTTTCTTAATATGTTTTTGGATACGATTTGCCAATATTTTGGTAAGGATCTTTGCATCTATATTCATCAAGGATATTGGTCTAAAGTTTTCTTTCCTTGATGTGTCTTTGCCTGGTTTGGGTAAGAGGGTGATATTAGCTTCATAGAATGGGTTTGGTAGGGTGCCCTCCTTTTCTATTTCCTGGAATACTTTGAGAAGTATTGGAATGAGTTCTTCTTTGAAGGTCTTGTAGAACTCGGCTGAGAATCCATCTGGTCCTGGGCTTTTCTTGGATGGTAGTTTTTAATGGCTTCTTCTATTTCATTGCTTGATTTTGATCTGTTTAAATCGTGTATGTCCTCCTGCTTCAGTTTGGGAGGAGAATTTGTCTCTAGAAATTTGTCAATGTCTTCGGTAGTTTCTATTTTGTTGGAATACAGATTTTCAAAGTAGCTTCTCATTATGTTCTGTATATCAGTGGTGTCTGTTGTGATATTTCCTTTTTCATCACGAATTTTAGTAATTTGAGTTTTCTCTCTCCTTCTCTTTGTTAGTGTGGCTAAGGGTTTGTCTATTTTGTTTACTTTCTCAAAGAACCAACTTTTTGTTTTGTCAATTTTTTGAATTGTTTCTTTTGTTTCAATTTCATTTATTTCAGCTTTGATTTTAATTATTTCCTGTCTTCTATTACTTTTGCTGTTATTCTGTTCTTCTTTTTCTAGGGCTTTGAGCTGTAATGTTAGGTCATTTAGTTGTTGACTTTTCATTCTTTTCTGGAATGTACTCCATGCAATGAATTTTCCTTTTAGTACCGCTTTTATAGTGTCCCAGAGATTTTGATATGTTGTATCATCGTTCTCATTGACCTCTAAGAATTTTTGTATCTCCTCCCTGATGTTTTCTGTTATCCATGTTTCATTCAATACCATATTATTTAGTCTCCAGGTGTTGGAGTAATTTCCTTTATTTACTTTGTCATTGATTTCTACTCTCAGTCCATTATGATCTGATAGAACACAAGGCAGTATCTCGATTTTTTTGCATTTCCTAAGGACTGCTTTGTGGCATAACATATGGTCCATTTTCAAGAAGGTTCCATGTGCTGCTGAGAAGAAAGTGAATCCGCCTATCGATGGATGGAATATTCTATATATGTCTATTAAGTCTAGGTTATTGATTGTGTTATTGAGTTCTGTTGTTTCTTTGGTTGGATTTTGTTTGGAAGATCTATCTAGTGGTGACAGCAGTGCATTAAAGTCACTGAGAATTATTGTGTTGTGGTCTATGTGATTCCTGAAATTGAGAAGGATTTGTTTGATGTGCAGGGATGCACCATTGTTTGGGGCATAAATATTTACTATTGTTATGTCTTCCTGATTTATGGTTCCCTTAAGCAGTATGAAATGTCCTTCTTTATCCCTTCTGACTAACTTTGGCTTGAAGTCCACTTTATCTGATATAAGGATGGAAACCCCCGCTTTTTCACTGAGACCATGTATGTGGCAGGTTTTTACCCATCCTTTCACCTTTAGTCTGTGGATATCTTTTTCTATGAGATGTGTCTCTTGCAGGCAGCATATTGTTGGGTCTTTCTTTTTAATCCATTCTTCCAGTCTATGTCTTTTGATTGATGAGTTTAGGCCATTAACGTTCAGGGTAATTATTGAGATATGATTTCTATTCCCAGTCATTTGGGCTTATTTTTGGTTTTTAACTTGGCTTGGTTTCTCGTTGAGTGGTTTTTCTCTAAGGTAGTTCCTCCCTTTCCTGACCTACATTGTTGTTTTTCATTTCCTTCTCATGGAATATTTTGTTGAGAACATTCTGTAGTGCAGGCTTTCTATTTGTAAATTCTTTTAACTTTTGTTTATCATGGAAAGATTTTATTTCATCTTCAAATCTGAAGGTTAGTTTTGCTTGGTATAGGTAAAAATTCCCTCTTTATTTTGAATGTTAGGCATTTTCATTATAATATGCCTTGGTGTGGATCTGTTGTGATTTTGTGCATTTGATGTTCTGTAAGCCTCTTGTATTTGATTTTCCATTTCATTCTTCAGGCTTGGGAAATTTTCTGATATTATTTCATTGAATAGGTTTTTCATTCCTTTGGTTTGTATCTCTGTGCCTTCCTCAATCCCAATAATTCTTAAATTTGGTCTTTAATGATGTCCCATAGTTCTTGGAGATTCTGTTCATGATTTCTTACCATCTTCTCTGTTTGGACGACTTTATTTTCAAGATTAAATATTTTGTCTTCATTGTCTGAGGTTCTGTCTTCCAAGTGGTATAGTCTTTTGGTGATGCTTTCCATTGAGTTTTTTATTTGGTTTATTGTTTCCTTCATTTCAAGGATTTCCATTTGGGATTTTTTTTTTTTTTTTTTTTTTTTTTTTTTTAGAATCTCTATCTCTTTGTTGAAATGATCTTTTGCTTCCTGCAGGTGCTCTTTCAACTTCTTATTGGTATTATCATTCATTGCCTGCATTTTCTCTCTTACCCTTTGCTTCGTGAATCATCTTAATCATGTATAATCTGATTTCCTTTTCTGACATTTCTTCTAACATACTGTCATTGGATTCTATTAATATAGAATCTAGATTTGTTTGGATCATTCGCTTTCTTCCCTTGTTTTTTCATGTTGTTCATGTATCTTCCCCTCTAGCAGTGCAGATCTGGGGTATTGCAGATTTCCCCCTATAGGCTTGTAGTGGCCCTATTGGTTTCCAAAACCCTTTCTTTAAGGGGAGATCAATATTAGCAGTGCCCAAATCAGACACTATGCAATCCTAGACCAAATAGCCCCTATGGGGACAATAACAAAATTGTCATAATAAACAGAATGAGTTCAACTATTATCTTCGGTATAACAAACAGATTTGCAATAAGGTCTGCAGTTTCTAATGGAGGACAAAGAGGATACAGAGGGATGTAGGATGTAGCTGTTAATGGGATAAGAAAAAAAATATACAGAAGTTCTAAATAATAGAAAGGATGAGAGTGTAATCAAAAGAAATTGGATGTTAACATGCAAAAAAGGGAGAAAGAGACTCTGAGGGAACAGGTAAACAAAAGGAATAGAGAGCCAAAAAAAGTAAAGAAATAAAAACTTAAAATTGTTCAATAAGGATAAAAAAGAAAATCTACACTATAACAGTCATATAGTAATGAAACCTCACAGTCGTCAGTAGCCTGATGCATGAGAGGTACCTGAGAATGAGCTTCAAGTCTCCAGCAGGTGTCTCAGGATGGGATTTGCCCAACCTAAAGATCGGAGCTATGGCTTCCAGGATTATCCACGATGGCTGCTCTGGCTTCCAAATGTGTTGGCAAATGGGGAGCTGCAGCTCGGGGTGTGGATGTGGTTGGCTGGAGGTCCTGGTGGTGGGGTGCGGTTGCTCAGGCAGGGGTCCTGGAGGTCGGGTATGTTTGGTGTGATTGTGGGATCCTGGAGGCTGGGTGCAATCAGTCAGTCTGGGGTCGCAGTCAGTTAGTCTGGGGATCCTGGCAGCAGGGAGCAGTCAGTCGATGTGAGGTCCCTGGAGTCAGGGAGTGATCAGTCGAGCTGAGGGATCCTGGAGATGGGGCTTAATCAGTCTGGCCAAGGGTCCTACAGGGCCTGGCTGTTGTCTCAAAATGGCAGCAGCCACATGTAACCAAACCTGCAGGTAATGTAACAGTGAACTTCCAGGCAATGGCAGGCAGCTGGCGCTCCACTGGCGGTCTGCAGTCAGTCTGCTGGCAGCTGCCAGACCATCAGGAGGTGAACCTCGGGTGGTGGGTGATGGGTAGGTGAAAGGCAGGTGATAGGCAAGAGGCAGGCAAATGGCGGATGATAGGCGCCTGACAGGCGCCTGACAGTGAGCAATCTGCACTCAAAAAAGGTGTCAATATGCTGGCAGATTGCAGGTGGTCACAGCAGACAAATGGGGTAAACAGCAGGGGATCGATAAGCAGCAAAAACTGCCTCACCGAGAAATAGATATCCTCTGCTTGAAACTGGAGTTATAGAGCGACAAGGAACACAGCCTCCCTCTAGTCTGCCATCTTGGATCTCCCATTTCATTCTTTTGCAAGGGTTTGTGAACCATAAGTTTTCATAAACCAGGTAAATAAACAAAATGGCAGTGAGATGCTTGAAGGATTTGTAGGAACCATGAAGAAATGGGAAGCGTGTGCTCTACTCGAAGTTTGAATAAGTCCATGCTGGCAAATGTGTATATACAAAGCCTATATTGGGCTCAGGGCTCAGCATGTGTGACTTTTGCTTCTTGGATTCAAATGTTCTCTCTCTCCTTTCTACTTCTGCCCTCAAAACTCTTGGAAAAGAGAACCTTCCTATAACCTGCTACTCACTGAGCAACATCTCCCCTTCTTGGCCATGTCTGTTCTCACTGTTCTTACTTTTATGATATCTTTTATTCACATTATCATTAATTTGAAAAACAAATTAAATTTAAAAATATTTGAGGCACACAGAAAAGTACTCAAAGCAATACAACTTTCTCCCTCTGCCTACCATACGCCCTTGGTGTACGCAAATGTTTGTCCAAGTTTGATTCCTATAAGATTTTTTCTTTGAGAAATAAACTTGTAGCTCAATCTCCATTTTTCTCTTTCCCTTCTTAGAGGTCATTAGTAATTTGAAATTTGTGTAGATCATTCCAATTTTAAGAAAAATATTGAACCTGTATATATGTGGTCAAAATCAACATATGGTGAAGTTTTATACTTTTATCATTTAGATACACATTTATTCACATTGACTATATTCTTCTGAAATTTTGTCAGTTGTGGGTTGTTGTTGTTGTATTTATAATTTTTATGTCCAGAGCTTTGATGAATATCTGTGCATATTACCACGTGGTTTTACATGTGAGACCATCTCCTGTGGTTCCTGAGTTGGAGGATTTATCATTTTTAAGTTCTCCTGGTTTTCAGCTGTGTATAAAAATGCCCAGTCCTTACATCTTTAGCAACAATTGATATTAACTGACTTTTACAATTTGCCAATACTATTGGATGTGAAATGCTATCTCAGTGTTTCAGTTGACACTTTCTCACTAATAGTTAAATTGAGCAAGTGTTCCAATTCATATTAGCCAAAGTTCCTCTTTCGTGAATTGTATGTCCATAGTCATTTTCCCCCTTATGCACGTGTGTGTGTGTGTGTGTGTGTGTGTGTGTGTGTGTGTGTGTGTGTTCTGATTCATCAAACCCTGTGTACCTTGACTCTATTTGCTAGCATTGTTGGCCTGGAGAACCTGACTTTATTTTTCTCATTCACTTTCCTCTTGTGTAAAATAGGAACAGTAACAAGACCTACATGTTGTGAGGATTGAATGGTTTTTATATGAAGGGCTTTTGGAATAGTGTCTGACACATACTGGGCATTACATATATTTTTGCTACCATATCTTTAAATTATTATTACTAAAACTTAGTTGTCTCAGTGTTAAAAGTAATTTCCCTAGTCAATGGTTTGTGATTTAACTATATTTCGTGATAACCTTTTCAGATACAAAATTTCTATTTTAATGAAGGCAAATAGCCTTTATAGTTTGTACTTTTTATGCCTTGATAAGAAAGTGTCCTATCCTCACATTTTAGTTAGATTTTTCATTGCTGTGACTGAAAGACCTGACCAGAACAGTTTACTTGGGGGCTAATGTTTTCAGAGGTCTCAGTCCATAGACAGCTATCTCCATTCCTCAGGGCTCAAGGTGAGGCAGAACATCATGGCGGAAGAGTGTGGTGGAGGGAAGCAGGGAGACACCACTTTCCAGATACAAAAATATACCCCAAAGGCACACTCCCAATGACCCACCTCTTCCAACCACACCCTACTCACCTTCAGTTATCACTCAGTGAATTCCATCAGAGGATTAATTCACTAATTGGGTTAAGATGCTCATAACCCAGTCAGTTCTCCTCTGAAGCTTCTTGCATTGTCTCACACATGAACTTTTGGGGGACATCTAATATCTGGATCACAACATTCCAGGCACAGGTAACAACTATCCTCTCAAGTTTTATGAGATGAACATTTTTACTTTCCACATATGATCAAGATCATGTGGTGGTGTCTTTCTTTGGCTGATCTATTTGACTTGATGTCCCATAGGTTCATCCATGTGGTGGGGAGATGGGAAGACGTGCAGAGATACACTTAAGGGTTATAAGGTCTGGTTCTCTGTCCAGCAAATGACCATACAGAATCAATCATAATACAGTGTATATTTCAATCTGCTGAAAAGAGAGGATCTTATATAGTCTCACAACAGAGAAATGATAAATATTCAAGGTGCTAGAGGTACTAATTGGTTATACAATGTATCCCTGTATTGAAACATCACATGGTACCACATAAATATGTACAATTATTATGTGTCAGCAAAATAACAAAAGAATGTTCTCCAGCCTGATGTAAAATATTAACTTGTGTTTTCTTGTAACTTCCTAGCGTTTGACCTTTCTTTCTAATTGCTATTTTTCTGGAAATGTGAATGAGGGTTCTAATTGTATTGTTCTCCACCCAAAGAGCAAACACCCTGGGCATCCTGTGTTGAGTGGATCTTCCTTTGTCACTGATAAGCTCTGCCTGCCTCCTCTGTCATAGCATGTTCCCATTTATATTTGGGATTATTCTAAATCTCTGCACTTGGTGCCATTGATCTGTCTACTCTTATAACTTTTCAGCCCTTGATCTTTGCAATTTTCTTGTATCTTCAAAAAGCCCTCTCCTTCATTGGGACTTTTGAAAATGCCTCAGCTTTCTAAGTAACTGTCCTTATGAGTGTCGATTCCTTGAACCTACTAACCCTTTATATTTTCTGCATGCTCACAATCCTTTCTTGCCCCTCTGAAAGGCTCATATAGCAACTGGAACAAATTTTAATAAAGAACATGTCCTTTTAAAATGTATAGTGTGTAGAAGTCTTTAAAATATTACAGAGCTAGTTGGATGCCTGGGGAAGGTTTAAGAGAAAGAAATAACTTTATTTTGGTATTAGAAATTAAATATCTCAAAATGACCATGTCATTTTTCTTGTTTAGGGCAAACTGAACCAATCTATTTCACAGTACTTCATTCCCATTTCTTTCTGGCTAGAAAAGAATATATCATATATTTCATAGATTTGAGTCTGCAGTGGATTGATTTGTTGCCATGGACTTTAAAATTCCATTAAGGAAGGAGTCAGAAATAGTGGATTAATTTGAAATCCTTTGTTGGTATGGGTGAAGTGAGAAAAGTATTTATAAAACCATTAATCACACTTTAAAATATACTTGAAAATGAATCAGAAGACAGATGTAATAACTGTATTTTCATTTTGCTATCCCCTTAAAGGTCTTGGCACTTTGGAAAGTCTTGTTTAAGTGTTGTGAATTTTGCCAGTTTTTTTCCCATTTCTTTTATTTTGATAAATATATCTTGTCGTGGAGACATCTGTGCCACCATGAAAAGTAGATTGTTACTTAAAATGTTAGGTCTGCAACTATTTTAAATGGATAGGAAAAAAAATAGCAAATCATGGAATCATACACTAGGTGAAACATGATTTTTGGTGTTAAAGAAAAGAAAGCTTTCTGAAATCTCAGCCTCCTCTTAGTTATTAAGTTAGCTACATTCCAAACTTACTACTAGAGTCCTCCTTTGACTCTTCAAACTATAGAACAAAGCTGTCCATAAGATTAAAAAAAAAAAGTTTTAAGGTAACATTTGATTGGCATTTAGCTGGGGTAAAAACAAAGAGGGGAATCTGTGATATTTACCTATGCAAAGGAAACAATGCCACAGAAGTATTCTTCTTGATTTATTGCTTTAACATTCGAGTTATTTTCTGGAACATTGGTGCTAGTTCAGTTTCCTGAGAGTGAAACTTGAATTCCATCTACTACTTAGAGGTTCAAAGAACCTTTTTAATTTGAAACTTAAAATTCAGCCCCTATTCTTAATTTCAATTAACAATAAAGGAAACTTGCTGAGTATCATAGAATACCAAATAGAAAAGAAGACTGAACATCTTACTAAATGGTATTCCTATTTAAATCAAGACTAGGACTGATAGGGTCATGACGTACTATAATCCAACGTCAGTTTGGAAGCTTGTGTTCATTCCATAAGATAGATACAACATAAATGTTGTAGATATTTGGAGGGAGAGAACATTTATTATTACTAGCAGAGGATGTGGTCCTAGGTTTCTCAACTGAGGAAATTCCATTAAAACTGATGAGAAAATTCAGTAAAATAGCTACTACATTCAATGCCAATGCCAATACGTGAACGAAGCAGTGGGTTCCCTTCATATTAGCCACAGCCAGTTAGAAATTGACAAAGGAAAAAAAAAAATCATTGACAGTAGATGAAAAGTTGAGAGGCCTGAAAATAAATTTAATAGGAAAGGTGGAAGACCTAGTTAAAATCAAAGCATAAAATTTGAAGAGTACTTAAATGAGACTTGAATAAATGGAGAGACGTACTCTGACATCATAGTGTTAGACACACGTCAATCCTTTTCAAATTAATGTGTGAATTTAGCACAAATATTTGCCAACTCACTGCTTGCATGGATGTGTCAAAACCTGGTATAAAGTGGATTTCACAACACTGGAAGCTTACATCTTTCCAGTGACACTGTTTCAACTGCAGTCTTTTACGTTGACATGTCAGAGACTTTGGAAAAAGCCACATCAGAAGAAAAGAGATTTAAATCTGTAGAAATATGTCAATGACCAACAATTACTTGCTTTTAATTATAAGGTGAATATCCATTATGTGCTTCAGTTTTATCTAACGAAAAGAAATCTTTAGTTCCTTTAGATGACTAGAATAGGAAAAGCTTTAAATAACTAGATATAGATTACCTTTCTTTCATAAGGGAATAGTACATTCATAATCTTGAATTGATCTATAGGTTTTCCTCCTTGTATTCAATTTTATATTTCTAGTTAAATTTTGGGGTCCCAAAGCTGGAATTAGGTATCATCATTACCAAGTGACACATTTCCCCGTATCTTACCGAACACCTGGAATGCTGAGCCCACACAGAAGATGTTTAGTAAATGCTTTTGGACTAGATGCATTTGGTGTAAGTGTAGGGCATAGAAGGACAGCTTTATCTGAGCTCAGGTTACTTCACTGAATTCTCACTATGGTCGGTAGTGATTTTTAATGCACATATCTAAAATAATAAACAAAATATTCAATGTTGTTCTGATCACTTGACGTGGGCTGCCAATCTAGACTCAAATCGGGTTCAGATGCCACTCTGTGCCAAGAGAGTAGGATGAGCTTCTTATCACATGGAGAGGTCCTCAGGAGGGCAGGACAGACTCCCTAGCAGTTCTCTAGAGAGCAGAAAGAGACACTGACTTGGGGATTAATGGGGGTTCCATGTCGGGCTGGGTGAACTTCCCATGGTGAGGTCTAGGACTGGAGTGGGTTGAACTTGCCGCCAGTGTTACAGGTGCATCCTGCATTCTTATGGGTTTGCTTCGATGCAAAAGAAAAGACTTTTAAAAAATGACTTCCTTTTTTAGTGTGCCCAGATGAGGTATGAAAGCAGATGCCAGAGAAAGTGTGTCCAAAAGTTGTCAGTAATCAAACAACAAAAATGGAGTTAGACTCCTTAGTATGAAGGCATTTTTATACAGCGTGCAAAAATGAAATTTTACTTAGGCAATCAGCTATTCCTTATGACAGGTACTGAAAGGCATTGAAATTCTTTGCCTTTGTATTCTGTCTAAGACATGGGACAGAAGCACTAGCTGCTTGGCTTAGTAGAGAAAACCTGAGGTTTCTAGGCGGATTCACCAGTTAGCCACCGGCTATGTAACTTTGCACAGCATTTCACACCTCTGAGTCTCTTTGATTTATTTATTTTTGTCCTAGAAATGCTTCTACCTCATAAAATAGTCAGCAGTTGCATAGATAATAAGTGTGAAAAACACTTAGTCCCCAGTATGGTACATGTTAAGTGTTAAATAAGTGGAATTTTATTATTATTAATGTTAGTATAATTATTCAGAGAAGATACAGAACATAAGACAAATATTAAGAAAATAAGATCTGAATCAACAGACGATCTCATCCCTTAAGAACATCCATGCCTCTCAAATTACATAGACAAATAATGCATTTCCAATCAGACTCCGAATCAGTTTGGGGAAGGAAAAAGAAACTTATGTCAGAGGTTATATTTTAAAGAAATGTAAAAACTATGGAATGCTGGGCACAGTGACTCACACCTGTAATCCCAGCGGCTCTGGAGGCTGAGGCAGGAGGATCTTGAGTTCAAAGTCAGCCTCAGCAGTTTATCAAGGCACTTAGCAACTCAGTGAGACCCTGTCTCTAAATAAAAATATAAAAAATGGTTGGGGATGTGGCTCAGTGGTTAAGGACCCCTGGGTTCAATCCTCAGTACAAAAAAATATGGAAAATAATTAACAGAAAGTTGCATATAAATTGTTAAACAATATATATGTATGCATATATATGTGCATGTATATATACATATAGATGAGGAAACTAGAGAGAGAGGGGAAAAGGGGAAGTTGAAGGTGAATGGAATTTAAAAGGGGGTGAGTTCATGAAAATAGGGAGATCAAGCCAAGGAATGGGATATGGAAATCGGGAAAGACTAGGGAACAGAATCTACCAAGTTTGGCTAAGTTCATGTTCAGTTATATCACCAAGAATCTTGCTTCTCTATGTGATTATAATGCACCCTTTAGAATAGTAATAGTACAAGGGAGATCAGTGGATTACAGCAAAAGCAGATTGGGGAAGGAAGGAAAAGAGAAGGTACTGGGGAACATGATTGGTCACATTAGGTTATGTGCCTATTCAAATATGGCCTAATGAACCCCAGTATCATGCATAAGAACAACATACCAATAAAAAGTCAAGTGTTAAAAATACTTAATTTGTGGTTGGTATATTCAAAATCTGGACTTAGCTGGGGCTTCAGACCCAGGTTTGAATGTAATTTTTAATATAATTTGCTTCCTTTGTCATCTTACATATTTCATTGCATACATGTAATAAAGATTACTAGGAGGAATGTTCTAAGTACTCTATCAGACTGCCAAAGGGATGCGTGGCCCAGTGAAATGAAATTAAAGGTTCAAGAAGTGTCCAGAAATACCACATGGGAGATGGTAGAGGAATTAGTCATCTGCTGTTGCGTGGCAGGTTACCTGAAGCTTTGTGTCCTAAAACGTGAGCTCTCATTGGGTCCACTTCCCTGGGCTGGCAGTCTGGGTTTATCGGGTCCTTTGTCTCAAGGTCCCTCACGAGGCTGAGTTCTCACCTGAAGGGAGTCTGAGGAGGATCTGCTTCCACACTTACCCTGTGCTTATAGTCAGGACTCATTGTTCCTGGGCTCATGGGTCTGAGCCATCCTCAGCTCCCTGCCATGCGGGCCTCGCCAAAGGGCAACCTGCTCATCAGAATGTGCAACAGAAAAAGACCCTCAGGAGGGACTGCTTGCTATATTCTTTTCTTTTTAAAATTTTCTATTTTATTTGTTCTAATTACTTGTACATAACAGTAGAGTACATTTATACATTTTGATAGACCATGCATAAATGACGTGTGACCTTTCCTTTTACTGATTGTACATGTTGCAGGATCACATGGGTCATGCAGTCACACATGTACATGAGGTCATGATGTCTGCTTTACTCTCCTATCCTTCCTACCCTAAACCCCCTCCCCTCCCTTCACTCCCCTCTACCTAATAAAGGAACTCCATTCTTCCCTATCTCCCCACCCCCTCTTATTGTGAATTAGCTTCTGCATATCAGAGAAAACATTTGGCCTTTGGTTTTTGGGTTTCGCTTATTTCACTTAGCATGATATTCTCTAACTCCATCCATTTACCAGCAAATGCCAGAATTCCATTCTTCTTTAAAGCTGAGTGATATTCCAGTGTGTGTGTGTGTGTGTGTGTGTGTGTGTGTGTGTGTGTCTTTATCCATTCATTTGTTGAAGGGCATCTAGGTTGGTTCCATAGTTTAGCTATTGTGAATGAGCTGCTATAAACATTGATGTGGCTGCATCACTGTAGTATGCTGATTGCTGATTTTAAGTCCTTTGGGTATAAATTGAGGAGTGGGATAGCTGGGTCAAATGGTGGTTCCATTCCAAGTTTTCTTAAGAATCTTCATACTGCTTTCCAGAGTGGTTGCACCAATCTGCAGGCCCACCAGCAATGTATGAGTGGACCTTTTCCCCCACATCCTTGTCAACATTTATTGTTGCTTGTACTCTTGATAATTGCTATATTCTTTTCTTGATAAGCAAGTCTCTTAACCCAACTGATGCTCAGGGGGTGGAATTATACAAGAAATGACCATCAGAAAGTATGACTCAGAACCATTTTAGAAGCTGGCTAGCAGTGTAAGCAGGAAAGCTCATTTAGTACAAAGGTTTGGGACAGTAGGCTATGAAATTGGAATAATAGAAAACTATATTCCTTGTCCTGTATCATATATAAAAACAAGTCCTAGATGAAGAAAATACATAAATCTAAGGAGTAACACACTTTAAATGTCAGAAGAAAATTTAAAGAGTCATAAGTTCAGAATATGATGTCCTCCAGTTCTATCCATTTTCCTGCAAATAGAGAGATCTCAGTGGAATAACCTAGTAATGCTAATAATGCATCTCACGGTCTTAGGCAAAAAAAAAAAAAAAAAAAGAACCAAACCCCACATCAGCAGGAAAGACATGGTAAAGATCAGAGCAGAAATAAACAAAATAGAAACTAAAGGGATGATAGGAAGGATCAGTGAATCTTGGAAAAGATAAACAAAATTGACAAACCTTTAGCTAGACTAACCAGAAGTAAGAAAAGACCCAGATAAGTAAAATCAGAGATAAAACCAGAAACAACTGATATCATAGAGAGACAAAGGATCATTAAGAAATATTTTTTAAGACTGTATGCTAGTAAACTGGGAAATCTAGAGGACGTGGAGAGACTTCTGTGCCCCATGATCTTCTAAAATAGAAGCTAAAGGATGTAAAGAAGTAGACACGGACCCCTAGCAAGCAATGAGGTTGGATTGGTGGTAGGTTTCTCCACCAAAAAACAAAAACAAAAACAAACAAACAAACAAAAAATCAGTACACATGTGTCTGCCCTTACCCAATACAGAAGTTACCATCACTTATCTCATCTCCTTATTTGAACCTTGGGGTCAGGAAAATCCCTGCCTGCCCAGTAACCTCCATCCTGTGACTGATCTGGAATGGAGGAAGATGATGCGTGTTCTTTTCCCTGACCCAAAGGACAAAACCATCTAAAAATTCTATCTTAATGGTATTAACTTTACCTTTACAAAAAAAAAAAAAAAAAACACTCCTCTATTTTAGAATAGTGTCAGGAGAGACTCATATTAACCAGCCTAGGTGGGGATGTGCAGAAAGCACGTAGGGGTAGAGCCGTCTTTGACCTCGGGTTTTGGCAGCTTCCTGGATTCTAAGGCTGCTTCTCTGGGAGCAAGACTCTTGCTCTTAAGAGCTGGCTGTGTGCACATTTTCTATTTACATAAAAGAGAAGGGAGAAAGTAGGTCAGGGATGCTCTGCTGGGAACGTTAACACCTCTGCTTCATTTACCCAGGGAGCTGGAATTCACGCTGTCACTTTCCCCCACACTTTAGGCTGCAGTCCATATTTTTATCACAAAGACCTGTGGGCGCCTGGGACCAGGTCTTGGGAAGGCCACATCTTTCAGAAGCTCACAGTTTAACCAGGCATAAGTGGTGCATGCCTGTAATGTCTGTGGCTGGGGAGGCTGAAGCAGGAGGATTGTGAGCTCAAAGCCAGCCTCAGCAACTTAACCAGGCCCTAGGCAACTTAGCAAGACCCTGTCTCCAAATAAAAAATAAGAAGGGCTGGGATGTGGCTCAGTGGTTAGGCACTCCTGGAGTCAATCTCTATACAAAAAAAAAAAAAAAAACAAAAAAAAAAACTCACAGTTTTAAAAGGCCTTTCCTCAAATCAGGAACATCATCAGCTCTAGAACCTGAATATAAACCATGAGTCTTGTTTCTTTGATGCCTGTGTGGAAATATGCTAGTTGGAATCTTCCATTTGCAACTAATAGTAGATGCCTCTGGCACAAAGAGAGGAGCTTTGAAGGAGGCTTTAGAACTAAAGTAGATTGGGAATAATGCATTCTATGCAGTGGAGATAACCAAATAAGAAAGAATTGGGGCAGATCCAAGATGGCGGACTAGACGGTGACTGCATCTCTCATCGCTCCATAACACAGGATTCAAGAAGGGGAGGTATTGAGAGACTTGAACCAACATAGAACCATAGGGTGAGTCTCTCCCACTGGGTGAAGCTCGGACTGGGCGACAGGCCCAGACAGTGGGCAGCTTCTCAGAGCAGGGGAGGGCAGCGAGAGAGTTCCCCAAGCAGCCCTGCTCCCTCGGGTGGCAGGTGTGATCCACAGCCAGCTCTGCAGAGCAGGCCCGCCCAGTGAGAGCTTTTCTGCACAGAGCCAATACCAAGCCCTGAACAGGCAGCTTCTCAGACCAGGGCAGAGCAGGGAGAGACTTTCCCCGAGCAGCCTGGCCCCCTCAGGTGGGGGCAGGCCCTGTCTATAGCCAGCTTCTAGGAGTACGACCACCCAGTGAGAGGATTTCCACACAGAACCAGCCCCCAGCCCTGGACCCAGCAGCGGGCTAGGGGCAGCTTTCTTCGGAAGCACTGCATTATCAAGTTCCTCCAAGACTTCAGGCTACTGAAGACTGGGAGGTGATATACTGGAAATCTACAGGGAAACTATAAGCCAATAGAGGAAATCTGCAATATCTCAGAGTCCCACTGATATCTGACCAATATGAGAAAACAAGGGAAGAAAATGTCCCAAACAAACCTAGATACTATATCAATAAAACCCAATGACAGCACAGCAGAAGAAATGTCAGAAAGGGAGTTCAGAATGTACATAATTAAAACAATCAGGGAAGCAAACGAGGAGATGAAAGAGCAAATGCAGGCATTAAATGATCGCACCAATCAACAGTTAAAAGAGCAAATACGGGAAGCAAGAGATCATTTCAATAAAGAGTTAGAGATACTGAAAAAAAAACAAACAAACAGAAATCCTTGAAATGAAGGAAACAATAAACCAAGTTAAAAACTCCATAGAAAGCATAGCCAAAAGGACAGAACACCAGGAAGACAGAACCTCAGACATTGAAGACAAAATATTTAATCTTGAAAACAAAATTGACCAAACAGAGACAATGGTAAGAAATCATGAACAGAAGCTACAAGAATTATGGGATATCATGAAAAGGCCAAATTTAAGAATTATTGGGATTGAGGAAGGCTTAGAGAAACAAACCAAAGGAATAAACAATCTATTCAATGAAATAATATCAGAAAATTTCCCAAATCTGAAGAATGAAATGGAAAACCAGATACAAGAGGCTTATAGGACTCCAAATATACAAAATTACAACAGACCCACACCAAGGCACATTATTATGAAAATACCTAACATTCAAAATAAAGAAATAATTTTAAAGGTTGTGAGAGAAAAGAATCAAATTACATTCAGGAGGAAGCCAGTAAGAATATCAGCAGATTTTTCAATCCAGACCCTAAAAGCTAGAAGGGCCTGGAACAACATTTTTCAAGCCATGAAAGAAAATGGATGCCAACCAAGAATCTTATACCCAGCAAAACTTACTTTCAGATTTGATGACGAAATAAAATCCTTCCATGATAAACGAAAGTTAAAAGAATTTACAAAAAGAAAGCCGGCATTACAGAACATTCTCAGCAAAATATTCCATGAGGAAGAGATGAAAAACAAAGAAGCAAATCAGCAAAGGGAGGAACTAGCCTACAGGAATAGCCAAATAAAGGGGAAACCAAATCAAAAAACAAAAATGAGTCAAATGACTGGGAATACAAATCATATCACAATAATAACCCTGAATGTTAATGGCCTGAACTCATCAATCAAAAAACATAGACTGGCAGATTGGATTAAAAAGAAAAATCCAACAATGTGCTGCCTGCAAGAGACTCATCTCATAGAAAAAAATACCCACTGGCTAGAGGTCAAAGGATGGGAAAAAACATACCATGCACATGGACTCAGCAAAAAAGCTGGAGTATCATCCTCATTTCAGATAATGGGGACTTCAAGTCAAAACTAGTCAGAAGGGATAAAGAAGGTCATTTCATACTGCTTAAGGGAAGCATAAATCAGCAAGATATAACAATCATAAATATCTATGCCCCGAACATTGGTTCATCCATGTACGTCAAACAAATCCTTCTCAATTCCAGAAATCAAATAGACCACAACACAATAATACTAGGCGATTTTAACACACCTCTCTCACCACTGGATAGATCTTCCAAACAAAAATTGAATAAAGAAACCATAGATCTCAATAACACAATCAACAACTTAGACTTAATGGACATATATAGAATATACCATCCTATAAAGAACGAATACACTTTCTTCTCAGCAGCACATGGATCCTTCTCTAAAATAGACCATGTCTTATGCCACAAAGCTACTGTTAGCAAATACAAGAAGATAGAGATACTACCTTGTATTCTATCAGATCATGATGGATTGAAATTAGAAATAAATGACAGAATAAAAAACAGAAACTTCTCCAATACCTGGAGAATAAATAAGCTATTATATGAGGAATGGATAACAGAAGACATCAGGAGGGAAATAAAAAAAATTCTTAGAAGTAAATGAGAACAAAGACACATCATATCAAAATCTCTGGGACACTATGAAAGCAGTACTTAGAGGAAGATTTATTTCATGGAGCACATTCAACAAAAGAAGAAAAAATTCAATAAATAAACGACTTAACACTACAGCTCAAAGTCCTAGAAAAAGAAGAGCAGACCAACACCAAAAGTAGTAGAAGACAGGAAATTGTTAAAATCAGAGCTGAAATCAATGAAATTGAAATAAAAGAAACAATCAAAAAATTAACAAAGAGTTGGTTCTTTGAAAAAATAAAATTGATAAACCCTTGGCCACATGAACAAAGAGAAAGAGAGAGAAAAATTACTAAAATTCTGAATGAACAAGGAAATATCACTACAGACACAAGTGAAATACAAAACATAATTAGAAGCTATTTTGAAAATCTGTACTCCAACAAAACAGAAAACTTGAAGACATCAACAAGTTTCTAGAGACATATGAATTACCTAAACTGAACCAGGAGGACATACACAACTTAAATAAATCAATTTTAAGCAATGAAATAGAAGAGGTCATCAAAAGCCTACCAACAAAGAAAAGTCTGGGACCAGATGGGTTCTCAGCCAAGATGCACAAAACCATTAAAGAAGCGCTCATTCCAATACTTCTCAAAGTATTCCATGAAATAGAAGAGGAGGGAACTCATTCTTTGAAGCCAATATCACCCTGATACCTAAACCAGATAGAGACACATAGAGGAAAGAAAATTTCAGACCAAAATCCTTAATGAACATCGACGCAAAAATTCTCAACAAAATTTTAGCAAATCGCATACAAAGATATATTAAAAAAATAGTGCACCATGATCAAGTGGGTTTTATCCCAGGGACGCAAGGTTGGTTCAACATCCATAAATCAATAAATGCCATTCACCATATCAACAGACTTAAAGTTAAGAATCACATGATTATTTTGATAGATGCAGAAAAAGCATTTGATAAAATACAGCATCCCTTCATGCTCAAAACACTAGAAAAAATTGGGGTAGTGGGAACATTCCTTAACATTGTAAAGGCCATCTACGCTAAGCCTATGGCCAATATCATTCTAAGGGTGAAAAACTGAAAGCATTCCCCCTAAAAACTGGAACAAGGCAGGGATGCCCTCTTTCACCACTTCTATTCAACATTGTTCTTGAGACTCTAGCAAGAGCAATTAGACAAACCAAAGAGATTAAAGGGATACGAATTGGAAAAGAAGAACTTTTTCCAACTATCCCTGTTCGCTTATGACATGATTATATATTTAGAGGAACCTGAAAATTCCACCAGAAAACTCTTAGAACTCTTAAGTGAATTCAGTAAAGTAGCAGGTTACAAGATCAATGCTCATAAATCCAATGCATTTTTATACATAAGTGATGAATCTTCAGAGAGAGAAATTAGGAAAACTACCCCATTCACAATAGCCTCGAAAAAAATAAAATACTTGGGAATCAATCTCACAAAAGAGGTGAAAGACCTCTACAATGAGAACTACAGAACACTAAAAAAAGAAATTAAAGAAAATCTTAGAAGATGGAAAGATCTCCCACGTTCTTGGATAGGCAGAATTAATATTGTCAAAATGGCCATACTACCTAAAGTGCTATACAGATTCAATGCAATTCCAACTAAAATCCCAATGACGTACCTTACAGAAATAGAGCAAGCAATCATGAAATTCATCTGGAAGAATAAGAAACCCAGAATAGCTAAAGAAATCCTTAGCAGGAAAAGTGAAGCAGGGAGTATCACAGTACCAGATTTTCAACTCTACTACAAAGCAATAGTAACCAAAACGGCATGGTATTGGTACCAAAATAGAAAGGTAGATCAATGGTACAGAATAGAGGACACGGACACAAACCCAAATAAATACAATTTTCTCATACTAGACAAAGGGGCCAAAAATATGCAATGGAGAAAAGAACCTCTTCAACAAATGGTGCTGGGAAAACTGGAAATCCATATGCACAGAATGAAACTAAACCCATATCTCTCACCATGCATGAAACTCAACTCAAAATGGATCAAGGACCTTGGAATCAGACCATAGATCCTTCATCTTATAGAAGAAAAAGTAGGTCCAAATCTTCAACATGTCGGCTTAGGATCAGACTTCCTTAACAGGACTCCCATAGCACAAGAAATAAAAGCTAGAATCAACCACTGGGATAGATTCAAACTAAAAAGCTTTCTCTCAGCAAAGGAAACTATCAGCAATGCGAAGAAAGAGCCTACAGAGTGGGAGAATATCTTTGCCAATCATACTTCAGATAGAGCACTAATCTCCAGAATCTATAAAGAACTCAAAGAACTCTACTCCAAGAATTCAAATAATCCAGTCGACAAATGGGCTAAGGAAATGAATAGACACTTCACAGAAGAAGATCTACAAGCAATCAACAAACATATGGAAAAATGTTCAACATCTCTAGTAATAAGAGAAATGCAAATCAAAACCACCCTAAGATTCCATCTCACCCCAATTAGAATGGCGATTATCAAGAATATGAGCAACAACAGGTGTTGGCGAGGATGTGGGGAGAAAGGTACACTCATACATTGCTGGTGGGGCTGCAAATTAGTGCAGCCACTCTGGAACGCAGTGTGGTGATTCCTTAGAAAACTTGGAATGGACCCTCCATTTGACCCAGCTATCCCACTCCTTGGCCTATACCCAAAGGACTTAAAATCAGCACACTACAGAGATACAGCCACATCAATGTTCATAGCTGCTCAATTCACAATAGCCAGACTATGGAACCAACCTAGATGCCCTAGAATGGATGAATGGATAAAGAAACTGTGGTATTTATATACAATGGAATATTACTCAGCTATAAAGAATAATAAAATTATGGCCTTTGCAGTCAAATGGATGAAATTGGAGAATATCATGTTAAGTGAGATAAGCCAATCTCAAACCAAAAGAGGAATGATCTCACTGATAAGCGGATGATGACACTTAATGGGGTGTGGGAGGGGTTAGGGTTAGTGTTAGGGTTAGGGTTAGAGTTAGGGAGGGGGCCAAGAATGGGGGAAGGAAGGACTGTATAGAGAGAAAAGAGGGACGGGGAGGAAGGGGAAAAAATAACAGAATGAATCAAACACCATTACCCTATGTAAATTTATGATTACGTAAATGGTATGCCTTTACTCCATGTACAAACAGAGAAACAAGATGTATCCCATTTGTTTACAATAAAAAAAAAATCCCTTAAGACTAAAAAAAAAAAAAAAAAAGAAAGGATTAAATATTGTTAAATATTGATAGGACAAGGGAATTACCAACTTCTAATTCGAGGGCTGAAATCCAGAAATGCAAGGTGTGGTGGTAAGAATCACCCAAGGTTTCCGTTTGGAGTCTAAAGCTGTTCCATTTGGCCTCTTAGTCCTCAGTCACCCCCACATGTCCTCACACACCGCATGACTGAGCTGTCCCTTAGCTGTATCAGCGTGGGCAGCTGGCTTTATCTTTCTGGCCTAAACCTTAAATGCTTCATCTTTAAAACTGCAAGACCCAAACATCAACTGTAAGGTTTCCTTTATGTTGTTCTGCCAAGCTAAACATTTTTCCTTTTCTGTAGTTATTATTTCTGAACTAGATCCTGTGTTAACTTGAGCTGTGTGGACACTTCAGTTGACGGCTGGATGTGCACGTTCAGACACCAGGCAGGGAAACGGCAGCCGCAGTTTAAAGACATCCCGCCTTTCCTAGTGTTTTGCGTTGATGGGAAATTGCCTTCAGAAGAGTATCAGTCTGATCTTCCTACTCTGTCCCTGGTCTTAGGATCTCAGAAAGGCACCCTGGCCACCAGACCTGGGGTAGCAGCCAAGGCAGGAAAAAAATGGGAATATTCTTTCTGCGACTATTGATCCGAATTGCCTGCCAAATGCCTTGTGATTTCCTGTTGCATCTCATAGCCGGCCTGGCCAGATAGGTAAGCATAACTCCTAGTGGCATTAATTAAATGTTATCCAACACCAATAGCATAAAGATGGCGAGAGATTGTGCTTCTCTCTTAACTGCTATATTTAGTTTCTGTCTAAAGAGATGGTCAACTTCTTAAAGGCAGAAGTTATTCTTGGAATTTTCTGTAGCTTCTCATAGTTTTGAGGATACCATGCAATTCCCGGTAGACGTAGTTGGGTTCATGACAGTAAGTCTAATAATCCACTGTCGAGAAATCTCAAGTTAACATAAGAATCTTTGGGAGAAAAATCCCATATAGTCTCCCATGTTAAAGTGTCAGCTATAATGATAGAATCAGATTTTGGCCAAAATTCAAACTTTCATTTATCAGCATGACATAGAATATTAAACTGAGAATAACCGATTTCTAATTTGGATCCAAATCCTCCAGTCAGAAAATTGGAATGTTCTGAGTTTCTAAGATTGCAAAATTCCTTAAGGATTGAGTCAAGTGGAGCATAGCTTTGGTCTTGCCTTCTATACTCTATAAGCAATCTCTACACTCAGCTGTTTAAAAGAGAAGAAAGTTAAGTTTTGGTCTAGGAAGGCACATGCTAAGGACCTCTGTTCCTTTTCTGGGAACACCTTTGAAAATGATATCATTTTCAGTGTTAGTTTTCTTTGATATAATAAATAACCTTAAATATCACATCTTCCAAATGAAAGTAAAGATGTTGCTCTGGGAGGAGTCACTTTCTTTTTTTTTTTTTTCCCTTCCCCCCACCCCTCCCACCCCTCTTTACCCTCTATACAGTACTTCCTTCCTCCATACTTGCCCCCCTCCCTAACCCTAACTCTAACCCTAACACTAACCCTTCCCTCCCCCCCCATTATGTGTCATCCTCCACTTATTAGCGATATCATTCGTCCTTTGGCTTTTTGAGATTGGCTTATCTCACTTAGCATGATAGTCTCCAATTTCATCCATTTGCCTGCAAATGCCATAATTTTATCATTCTTTATGGCTGAGTAATATTCCATTGTATATATATATCACAGTTTCTTTATCCACTCATCAATTGAAGGTCATCTAGGTTGGTTCCACAGTCTGGCTATTGTGAATTGAGCCGCTATGAACATTGATGTGGCTGTATCTCTGTAGTATGCTGATTTTAAGTCCTTTGGGTATAGGCCAAGGAGTGGGATAGCTGGGTCAAATGGCGGTTCCATTCCAAGTTTTCTAAGGAATCTCCACACTGCTTTCCAGAGTGGCTGCACTAATTTGCAGTCCCACCAGCAATGTATGAGTGTACCTTTCTCCCCACATCCTCGCCAACACATGTTGTTGCTCGTATTCTTGATAATTGCCATTCTAATTGGGGTGAGATGGAATCTTAGGGTGGTTTTGATTTGCATTTCTCTTATTACTAGAGATGTTGAACATTTTACCATATGTTTGTTGATTGCTTGTAGATCTTCTGTGAAGTGTCTATTCATTTCCTTAGCCCATTTGTCGACTGGATTATTTGAATTCTTGGAGTAGAGTTTTTTGAGTTCTTTATAGATTCTGGAAATTAGTGCTCTATCTGAAGTATGATTGGCAAAGACATTCTCCCACTCTGTAGGCTCTTTCTTCGCATTGCTGATAGTTTCCTTAGCTGAGAGAAAGCTTTTTAGTTTGAATCTATCCCAGTGGTTGATTCTAGCTTTTATTTCTTGTGCTATGGGAGTCCTGTTAAGGAAGTCTGATCCTAGACCAACAAGGTGAAGATTTGGACCTACTTTTTCTTCTATAAGATGCAGGGTCTCTGGTCTGATTCCGAGGTCCTTAATCCATTTTGAGTTTAGTTTCGTGCATGGTGAGAGATATGGGTTTAGTTTCATTCTGTTGCATAGGGATTTCCAATTCTCCCAGCACCATTTGTTGAAGAGGCTATCTTTTTTCCATTGCATATTTTTGGCCCCTTTGTCTTGTATGAGAAAATTGTATTTATTTGAGTTTGTGTCCGTGTCCTCTATTCTGTACCATTGATCTACCTTTCTATTTTGGTACCAATACCATGCCGTTTTGGTTACTATTGCTTTGTAGTAGAGTTGAAGATCTGGTATTGCAATACCCCCTGTTTCACTCTTCCTGCTAAGGATTGCTTTAGCTATTCTGGGTTTCTTATTCTTCCAGATGAATTTCATAATTGCTTGCTCTATTTCTGTAAGGTACGTCATTGGGATTTTAATTGGAATTGCATTGAATTTGTATAGCACTCTAGGTAGTATGGCCATTTTGACAATATTAATTCTTCCTATCCGAGAACATGGAAGATCTTTCCATCTTCTAAGGTGTTCTTTAATTTCTTTCTTTAGTGTTGTATAGTTCTCATTGTAGAGGTCTTTCACCTCTTTTGTGAGATTGATTCCCAAGTATTTTATTTTTTTCGAGGCTATTGTGAATGGGGTAGTTTTCCTAATTTCTCTTTCTGAAGATTCATCACTTATGTATAAAAATGCATTGGATTTATGGGCATTGATCTTGTAACCTGCTACTTTACTGAATTCACTTATGAGTTCTAAGAGTTTTCTGGTGGAATTTCCAGGTTCCTCTAAATATATAATCATGTCATCAGCGAACAGGGATAGTTTGAGTTCTTCTTTTCCAATTCGTATCCCTTTAATTTCTTTGGTTTGTCTAATTGCTCTGGCCAGAGTCTCAAGAACGATGTTGAATAGAAGTGGTGAAAGAGGGCATCCCTGCCTTGTTCCAATTTTTAGGGGGAATGCTTTCAGTTTTTCACCATTTAGAATGATATTAGCCATGGGCTTAGCATAAATGGCCTTTACAATGTTAAGGAATGTTCCCACTATCCCTATTTTTTCTAGTGTTTTGAGCATGAAGGGGTGCTGTATTTTATCAAATGCTTTTTCTGCATCTATTGAAATAATCATGTGATTCTTGACTTTAAGTCTATTAATATGGTGAATTACATTTATTGATTTCCTGATGTTGAACCAACCTTGCATCCCTGGGTTGAAACCCACTTGATCATGGTGCACTATCTTTTTAATATGTTTTTGTATATGATTTGCTAAAATTTTGTTGAGAATTTTTGCGTCGATGTTCATTGAAGATATTGGTCTGAAATTTTCTTTCCTTGATGAGTCTCTGTCTGGTTTAGGTATCACTGTGATATTGGCTTCATAGAATGAGTTTGGGAGGGTTCCCTCCTCTTCTATTTTATGGAATACTTTGAGAAGTATTGGAATGAGCTCTTCTTTAAAGGTTATGTAGAACTCGGCTGAGAACCCATCTGGTCCCGGACTTTTCTTTGTTGGTAGGCTTTTGATGACTTCTTCTATTTCAGTACTTGAAATTGGTCTATTTAAATTGTTTATGTCCTCCTCGTTCAGTTTAGGCAATTCATATGTCTCTAGAAACCTGTTGATGTCTTCGAAATTTTCTATTTTGTTGGAGTATAGATTTTCAAAATAGCTTCTAATTATGTTTTGTATTTCCATCCTGTCTGTTGTGATATTTCCTTGTTCATTCCGAATTTTAGTGATTTGGGTTTTCTCTCATCTTCTCTTTGTTAGTGTGGCTAAAGGTTTATCAATTTTGTTTATTTTTTCGAAGAACCAACTATTTATTTTGTCAATTTTTTGTATTGTTTCTTTTGTTTCAATTTCATTGATTTCAGCTCTGAGTTTAACTATTTCCTGTCTTCTACTACTTTTGGTGCTGTTCTGTTCTTCTTTTTCTAGGGCTTTGAGCTGTAGTGTTAGGTCGTTTATTTGTTGAGTTTTACTTCTTTTATTAAATGCGCTCCATGAAATAAATTTCCCTCTAAGTACTGCTTTCATTGTGTCCCAGAGATTTTGATATGATGTTTCTTTGTTCTCATTTACCTCTGAGAATTTTTTAATTTCCTTCCTAATATCTTCTGTTATCCATTCATCATATAATAGCATATTGTTTCATCTCCAGATGTTGGAATAGTTTCTGTGTTTTACTCTTTCATTTATTTCTAACTTCAATCCATTATGATCTGATAGAATACATGGTAGTGTCTCTATCTTCTTGTATTTGCTAACATTAGCTTTGTGGCATAATATATGGTCTATTTTAGAGAAGGATCCACGTGCTGCTGAGAAGAAAGTGTATTTGCTCTTGGTTGGATGGTATATTCTATAAATGTCCGTTAAGTCTAAATTATTGATTGTGTTATTGAGATCTATGGTTTCTTTGTTCAATTTTTGTCTGGAAGATCTGTCCAGTGGTGAGAGAGGCGTGCTAAAATCACCTAGTATTATTGTGTTATGGTCTATTTGGTTTCTGAAATTGAGAAGGATTTGTTTGACATACATGGATGAGCCACTGTTTGGGGCATAGATGTTTATGATTGTTATATCTTGCTGATTTATGCTTCCCTTAAGCAGTATGAAATGACCTTCTTTATCCCTTCTGACTAACTTTGGCTTGAAGTCCACATTATCGGAAATGAGGATGGATACTCCAGCTTTTTTGCTGAGTCCATGCGCATGGTATGTTTTTCCCCATCCTTTCACCTTTAGTCTATGGGTATCTTTTTCTATGAGGTGAGTCTCTTGCAGGCAACATATTGTTGGATCTTTCTTTTTAATCCAATCTGCCAGTCTATGTCTTTTGATTGATGAATTCAGGCCATTAACATTCAGGGTTATTATAGAGATATGATTTGGTTTCCCAGTCATTTGGTTCATTTTTTAAATTTTATTTATTTATTTGTTTGACACAACTTGTTTCCTCCTTTATTTGACAATTCCTTTAGGATAATTCCTCCCTTTGATGATTTGCTTCTTTGTTTTTCATCTCTTCCTCATGGAATATTTTGCTGAGAATGTTCTGTAATGCTGGCTTTCTTTTTGTAAATTCTTTTAGCTTTTGTTTATCATGGAAGGATTTTATTTCATCGTCAAATTTGAAGGTAAGTTTTGCTGGGTATAAGATTCTTGGTTGGCATCCATTTTCTTTCAGGGCTTGAAAAATGTTGTTCCAGGCCCTTCTAGCTTTTAGGGTCTGGATTGAAAAATCTGCTGATATGCGTATTGGTTTCCCCCTGAATGTAATTTGGTTCTTTTCTCTCACAGCCTTTAAAATTCTGTCTTTATTTTGTATGTTAGGTATTTTCATAATAATGTGCCTTGGTGTGGGTCTGTTGTAATTTTGTGCATTTGGAGTCCTGTAAGCCTCTTGAACTTGATTTTCCATTTCATTCTTCAGATTTGGGAAATTTTCTGATATTATTTCATTGAATAAATTGTTCATTCCTTTGGCTTGTTTCTCTAGGCCTTCCTCAATCCCAATAATTCTTAAATTTGGCCTTTTCATGATATCCCATAGTTCTTGTAGATTCTGTTCATGATTTCTTACCATCTTCTCTGTTTGTTCAACTTTGTTTTCAAGGTTAAATATTTTGTCTTCAATGTCTGAGGTTCTGTTTTCCAGGTGTTCTATCCTGTTGGATATGCTTTCTATGGAGTTCTTAATTTGGTTTATTGTTTCCTTCATGTCAAGGATTTGTGTTTAGTTTTTTTTCAATATATCTAACTCTTTATTGAAATGATCTTTTGCTTCCTGTATTTCCTCTTTTAATTGTCGATTGGTGTGATCATTCAATGCTTGCATTTGCTCTTTCATCTCATCGTTTGCTTCTCTGATCATTTTAATTATGTACATTCTGAACTCCTTTTCTGTCATTTCTTCTGCCATGTTGTCATTGGGTTTTATTGATGAAACATCTAGATTTGTTTGCAGCATTTTCTTTCCTTGTTTTCTCATATTGTTCATGTATCAGTGGACCGCTGAGATATTGCAGATTTCCTCTATTGACTTACAATGTCCCTGAAGATTTCTATATATGTCCCCCCTTAGCCTTCAGTAGGCTGAAGTCTTGGAGGAAGTTGATAATGCGGTGCTCCACAAGGAAGCTGCCTCTCTAGGAGTGGTGGCCTTCAGGTGGGGTATAATCCCCGCTAGTGGGCAGAGGTGCCTCCACTTGTTGACCAATGGTCATCCAAAGGGGACCTAGGCTGCAGGGCCTGAGTCTCTGGTTTTACCGTCCTTGTGGGGAAACCTTACCCAGCAGGGAAGACTCACCCAGTGGGGAGGTCTCGCTGGTCAGTTCCCTCCTACAGGTTCCCCTCAATTTATAGCTACCGCCTGGGCTGGGCTGCCTTCCTCTGCAAAGTTCCCAGCGGCCCGGCCCTACCTCCTGGGCCTGGGAGCCTCACCCTTTGCAGATGAATCTCCTTAGGCTGCCCCTCCTCAGAGAATCTGCCCGCAGGCCTGGAACCTCCGCTCCACCCTAAGCCTGTCTCTGTGCGGCTCTTCCACCAAGAAGCCTCCTAGATCCTGGGACCCTGCTCTGCACCTAATCGCCTGGCTATGCGGCCCCTCCTCTGAGCAGCCACCTGGGGCCCCGTACAATCGCTCTGAATCCCAGAGACCCACCACATGCCTCTTCCTCCAGACAGCCGCCCAGTATTCCGGTGCGGTCACTAGGAGTCCAAGAAACTCACTGCGTGCCTCCTCCTACCAACCACCCGTAGCCCTAGGCAGTCAATCACTCCGAGTCGAAGTGACCCTCCCCTTTCCTCCTCCTTCTCCAGATAACCCCCCGGGTGTTCAGGAGCGGTCGCTCTGAGTGGCTCTGAATCCACGTGACCTGCTGCACGGGTCCTCTGGGCAACCGCCCGGAGCTCTGGTGCGGCCACTCAAGACCAAGCGACCCACCGCGCTCCTCCTCCAGGCAGCCCCCCTGTGTTCAGGAGCTGTCACTTTAAGTCCAAACAACTCACCACTCGCCTCCTCCTCTGAGCAGCCGCCTGGAGCGCTAATGCAGTCACTGCGAGTCCAAACGACCCGCCTCGCTCCTCCTCCTCCTACTCCTCTGGGCTGGCCCCGGTGTTCAGAAGTGGTCTGAGTCCAAACAGCTTGCCGCGCAGCTTCTCCTCTGGGAACCGCCTGTAGCTCTGGTGCAGTCACTCCGAATCCAAGCGGCCGCGCTCCTCTTCTCCTCCTCCTCAGGGCAGGCCCCGGGGTTCTGAGTCCACACAGCTCTCCTCGCCACTCCTCCCCTGGGCAGCTGCCGGAGCCCCAGAGGTTGCTCCGAGACCCAGCGCTGTGCTGAGCGGCCTCCTCTACGACGCTCCCAGTTTCTGAGTTCACTGCTCCAGCGCGGGGAGGGGCGTCTCGCCGGCAGCTCTACTTCACAAAGTTTCCTGCGTTTCGGGACTACTGTCCCATCCGGGACGCCTCCCCAACGGGAGAGAGTCACCCGGCTGCTTTGAGTTGGTCCCAAGTGTCTCAATATCTCCTCTTTTGAATCCTGAGTCCTGGAGCAACATGAAATGCCGCCACCCTCTAGGCCTCCATCTTGAAACCTCCAAGAGTCACTTTCCAAGGCTCTTCCTCTCTCTCTCTTTCTTGTATGTCCATAGTCTACTGGTATTTAAGGTCCATCTCAAAATATTCTCTACAGACTCTCTGTAGCCATGATAAATTCTCTGCGAAGCGAATTAATTGCTGTGACCATGTCTCTCAAATAGTCCTGGGACACACGTTGATAGTGTCAATCACATTGTTTTGGAAGTGACCTCACGCTTGGCTCCCAGGAGCGTATGTGTGTTCTAAGTGGCGGGGTGCCTCCAGGGAATCACATGTTGAAATTTCAGGCATCATTATATTTACATGGAGAAGACACTGGGAAAAGAGCCCTTGAGACCCTTGAGAAACACACAGTAGATTGCGATTTTAAAGAGTCTCACTCAGAGCCCCAGGAGGGTGGCCACAAAGCAAGAAGGTCTTCCATCTGTGGGACCATCCTGTGACCCTCACCAAACCCAAGCGTGTGGGAATGGAGCTCAGAGCCTCTGCCAGCCCTTGCCCAGCAGAAACGAGGCTCCCAACTCCTAAGTCTGGAATGAGCTTTTTACCTTAAAGTGTTTGTTTCCACACTCCAGCTACTTTAACAAGAACTATCATTTCACATGCCGGTGTCCCCAAAATGTGGTAGGGTTGCTCCTGCGTTTACGTGGAAAGAGCTCACAGCTCGTAAGCCCAGAATGGATTCCCATATTGAGACATTTGCTTCACCAGTCGGGTTAGGGCTGATCCCTACCATTGTTCTACTTGCTGTTGTCTTGGAAACCAGGTGGTGTCCCTGGCACTTCATGGCATCTGCTCTGAGACCCAGGCTTGCACGCGATCTGATAGGACGCGAGCGAGATGGGTGTGTGGTCACCAAGAGGTGACTTATGATGGATTTTTAAAACCACTGCGTGACTGTGTCCAGGGAAAGGCTCTCTTAAGCCCTTACAGTCCTGATGCACCTATTCATCTCACATCCTCTGAGGTCAAATAAACAATTTGCACAAGATCCTTTGGAAGGTGTTATAGAAATGAAATGAAATAACAAACTGAGATGAGGAGTGTTTAGTTTAATGGCAATCATTCATAATCTGGTATTTGTTTACAGAGAAGTGACTCTTCTCCCAATAATAGCTTGCGTTGCTAAATTCCTGCTATATAGTCATTTATGCCCCTCCATAAACCCAGGAGGACAGTGATAAGAACACGTCTCTCCAGTGAGTAAGGTCATTTCTTTAGAACTAAGATTTAAACCAAAGAGGAATCAGAAGTCTTTCTCCTCTATTATGTTGCCGGTAGCTGTTGATGTTGTTTTAAAATATCAGTTCCTGCTCTCTCTGCTTCCTGATCACCATGATGTGAACTGCTTGCCTCCGCCACACTCTCCTGCCATGATGTTCTGCCTCAACTTCAGCCCCAAGGGATGGTGCCGACCCTTGAGAAAATAGAAGAAAATAGAAGAAATAGAAAATAGAGAAAATAGAAGAGCTGGCATACAAAGCTAAGGGGAAAACAGTGTAACTAGGGAGAGGAGCAACATAGAGAAGACACATATTCCCAATTATGAGGAAGCAGCCTCATTTTAAATGGAATGTTATGGAACTGTTTGGTCTTCTGAAGATACTGCTGGCTTCGTGAATTGGCTTTGACTCAGTTCCCATCCTTCTTCCTATGGGATGGAACTTTATTTCCAAGGATATATCACACTTTCTTGCCATCATGACTGTAATATTCTTGGAGCGGTCACCATGCTACTCCTTCTTGCATTATCTCATTTACCTTTCAAGTGAGTCTCTGAAGTGGAACTATTAGTGTCTCTAATGCAGGGGACATGCTGTGAGATGTTGTGGTCACACAGAGGTTGGGTTTGTCCAGAGCTCTTTCTATTAAATTGTATTGCCCGTGTAGTAGGCAGAGGGACAAGTGCAGTAGAGAGGACACTGCCTGGCTCCTTACCTCTATTCTACAAATAGTTGTGCACCTTGGATCAGGTTGTTTCACATTGATGAGATGTTGGACCAAGTACTGCAAAAGCTTCACTCAGTTTATGGATCTGTGATCTGAATGTACATTATTTTTCATTATTATTACCATATTAAACCATGTATATTGAAGCACAGGCAATAAGTGACATGTGCTCGCTAAGTATGTCAATTAAAATGCTTCAATTTTTTGCCTGCTTAAAATACATTAAATATCACTCTAAGTTTGGAAGTCCAAATAGTTTGTTTATTCATTCTCCTGCTGATGAACATTTAGGTTGTTTCTGATTTGGGGCTGTTTGAATAAAGATGCTGAGAACATTCTTTGTTTTCTTTTTTTCTTGTAGGGCTGGGAATTGAACCCAGGGCCTTGTGCTTGTAAGGCAAGCACTTTACCAACTGACCTATCTCCCCAGCCCTGAGAATATTCTTGTGGAAATATTTTGTAGATATGTCTCTTAAAATACATGCATGTCTCTTAGGTTTTATACCCACTTATAAATGGGTATGATATTTATTCATTCAATAAATATTTAATGAACAACAACAAGAACAAAATACCAGTTCCTTTCAGAATAGAATCTAAGAGGTAATCACTCTGAAAGGAAGGGTTGCCATTTAAATCCCCATAGCTCAAACGGCATTGAAATGGCATTCAGGTGACCTGATTCTGCTCGTGATGGGCACTGTCATCTTGGCCATGTCACTCAGCCTCTCAGCTAGATTCCCCAGCTTGTCCCATGTTCCTCTTAAATAAGTTGGATTAGATGATCTTTAAGTTGGCTTCAACCTCTGTGAATTCTACAGGGTGATTTTAGTTGAGCTTTCTGTTGTGTTTTTTAACTCATTGGGTCCCTAAGAGGAGACATTGGAAAGAAAGAAATCTGTTGACTTTGGCTTCCTTCGTCATATTCTACCAGAGGTTTCCTCTTCCCCATTTTGCCCCATGGTAGGAAGTCTTAGTGCTTGATGGAGGGAAGACACTCCCCCACCCCCAGGGCCTGGTGTGTGGGAGGCCACGTGGTATGTCTCTGCTTCCTGAACCCACTTGGTCATCCTGGTCTTCAGCCCATATTTTAGCTACTTGCTGGGTGGCCTAAGGGCTCAGGATCCAGAGGAGGGAGATGAAGAGGAGACTTTCCACAATGGTCTGACCTCAGCTGGTAGCATCCCCAATTTCTATCATTTAGCTCTCTATGTTTCACTTGTATTGGGCTCAGATATACCAGATTAAGCTCCTGCCTCAGGGTCCTTGCACTGGCTACTTTCAACCCCCATGATGGCCTCTCCAGTTATACTTGTGGATCAGTTCTCTCAGAACTTCACTCCAGTACCGCACTGAGGTTTACCTGCCTGACCTGTCTAAAATACCACACTGTCTCCTACTCATCCCTAGAAACCTTCTGTTGCTTCCTTTACTGTTACATAGTGTGCTAGACTCATGTGTGTGTGTGTGTGTGTGTGCGTGTGCATGTGTTCAGTATTAGAATTATTCTCCCAAAAGTACATAAGATGTTCCACGAAGACATAGGTTCTTGAGTGTCTTCTTCAGTGCTGTATCTCTAGTACACACAGCAATGCTTGGAACATTGCAAGCATTCAGTAGAGATTTAAAAATGGAAAGCTCAGGCCATAGTAACTGTGGATCCCTATTGTCTCCCCCCTTGAAAACTATCCAGGTCAGGGCTGAAGGTCTGACTCAGTGGTAGAGTGCTTGCCTAGCATATGAGATCCTAGGTTCAACTTCCAGCATTGGAAGAAGAAAACAAAAAATCAACTCCCTCAAGCACCCTAAATCAGAATAAGAGTCGATAAAGAGTTTATACTTTCTCAATATTATATATAACGTGAGTCAAAGCATCTTTAGTTAACTCCGCTGGTTTTAGATTCCCTTTAAGCTAAAATAGCATCTGTGTTAGTCAGTTTTCTGATACTGTGACAAAATGCCTGAGAGAATCAACCTAAAAGAAGGGCAGGCTTATTTTGGCTCTTGGTTTCAGAATTTTAGTCCATGGTCACCTGGCCCTGTTGTTTTGGGCCTGTGTCAGCATAGTTCATCATGGCAGCAAGCATGTGGATGAGGAACTGCTCACCTCATGGTGGCCGGAAAGCAAATATGTGAAATGCGAAGGGATTAAGGTTCTAATACTCCCTCTTCCAAATCACCTATGTTCCTTCTACCAGGTCCCACCTCTTAAAGGTTCCACCACCTCCCAGAAGAACCAAGCCTTTAACACATGTGCCTTTGCAGAACATTTCAGATCCAAACTTACCCTTATGAAGGAAATACTATTGGTGATAAGTTTCCCGGTCTACTGTCCAACCAAACTACAGCCTTTATACCTTCTTCTATAAAAATTCTGGAGCTGCTGCTGTGAAATATGATTTGTTTCCTTTTTATAATTAATCTTGATAAAGGGGAATTGAGGAAGGTGGAACCCTACCAATATAACACTAACTACCAATATAACACTAACTGTGGCGTGAAAGAGTCCGTGGAACTCTATTTCTTTTGTGAGGAGAAGTTATTGGAAAAACTTAGTCCAAGCAAAAATATTACCCTTTATTTTCCTCACTTGACACTTGAAGTTGTTGGCAAGGTCATTTCTACCTAACGTGGAGAAAGCGTCTGTATTCTCAGACCACTAAGTGCTCAGCATTCAATAAAAAATGGTCTCTGTGAACTTCTCACAGTGTGAGCTCCAAATCACACTTGTTCCGAGTGAGAAATCATCTTTTGAAAAAATGAAGGATGAGAGACCTATGGGTTTTATAAAAATTTTCAAGAGTTTTAGATGGATAATAAAAGGGCACATCCTACTTGTCCTTGGAAGTAGGTCCCTCCCCAACTAAAGTATAAAATAAGAATTATGACCTCACATCTTAGATGAAGAGGTGAAAAAGAAATGACCATCATATTTTCTAATAAAATCACCGATGTTCTACAGACAATCATTAAAATTTGACTAAGTTGAACAGAAAACATATACACGTTACCTGCTTGAAACAACAGGGTAGATAGTTTATTACAAGATCCTTTTCTGCTTTATCAAGGACTTTACCATTTTAGTAGTTTAGTATGGTCAAAGTTTCTTATTTGCTTAGGTCACTGTCCTGTGTAACTACCAGGTGAAGTGGGGGATAGGGGATTCTGCTCCATAGAGTCATTCAGAGACCCAGCTCTTCCTCAATTTAACACAGCCATCTGAAACATACATCTCCAAAGTCACTAAGGAAAGTGACATGGGAAGAGGATCATGCACAGAGATTTTATGGTCTACACCTAGAAGGAAAAAGTGCTGTACCAGTCACGATCTACTCAGGTGGTTCCCTCCCCTTTGACAGCTGGGAAGAAGCCAGGCCATTGACTCAGGCAGAAGAGTGGGAAGCAGGCCCCGGGGCCCAAGGGTAGTCTCCTCTCTGCAGTCCTGCAGCTTCGAATGTGGACTTCTCCATGCAAGTCTGAAGCTTTGAATGTGGCATTGCCACAGAAGTCCCCAAAAGAGCGTTCCCCAGTCTCTGTCAACACTTCGCATCGCCTAATGTTGAGCTCGGAAGAAAGCCTACCTTGAACCTTACGTTGACTTACACATATCCACGGCGGTAGGAAGAAACGATCCTGAGCAAAAGGAAAAGGGGTTGGGATGAGAATCAGGACCTTAGCTTATCATGTCTGGGCAAGATATTTCCTTTTCTGTCCAGTTGCAAGACGGGGGTGAGAAGGTTATCCATCCCAGGGGTTATAAGAGCAGCCCCGTTCTCCTGACTTCAGATGCAAGCCGGTTCCTGTTTGTTGATCACCTTGGTAAAGTAGGTCTGTGACACTGCGTGTGTGGATCTGGTCAGAAAAACTGATAGGGCAAAGCATACTTCACTCCAGTCCCATGCTACAGCCAGAACATGGCACCAATCTCACTGAGAGGAGAGTATTATGATTGATGCCAATCATGAATGATGATTGGCATCTGTCCCTAGTCCCAACCACTTGAGAGCCAAGTGGCTCTCATTGTTTTTCTAGTTCTTTCCAGGACCCTTGGGTGGGGAAGCTTCCTTACATGCATATACTGATGGGCACTCTGCTGAATTTTCAAGAGACCCTTTGCAGATATCCAGAGCTCCCTCCTCTTCCACATTGGGACTGAGAGCTCCAGTTGTCGCTGTCTCCCCAGCATCCTACTTTCGTCTCCTAAGCCCAGGGTATCCAGCAACCTCTGCGGGTTTCTCTTCCTGTGTTATGACCAGAAAACTTTCATAGTCAGAGCCATAGTTTGGAAGAGAAGAGAAACCCAGGCAGAGGTTACTGGATACAATGTCACAGACCAACCCAAAGGCTCTTGTGTTAAAGGCTTGGTTCCCAGCCTATGGCATAACTGGAAAGTGGCAGAACCTCTATGAGGTAGGGCCTAAGGGGAGGAAGTTAGGTCTTTGGGGCCATGTCCTTGAGGAGGATGCTGGGAACTTTCGTGTCAGACTCTGTTTCCTGACTACCATAAGGTGAGCAAGTCTGCTCTGTCTACTACATGATCCCTGCCGTAATGTGCTGCCTTGCTACAGGGCCCTAAGCAACTGAGATGAGCAACCATGGACTGACGCCTCTGAAACCATAAACCAAAACAAACTTTTTCTCCTTATAAGTCACTTACCTTGGGTATTTTGTTACAGTAACAGACAGTTGACTAAAACAGGTAGTAACAGGCATGATTATTGCTCAACTTGGCTCACCTTTCTTTCCCATCTTTCAGAGATTTCGATCTCTTTATTGACTAAAGTCCAGGGTCTTGAACATCACCTTTATATATTTTGGACAGTTTTGTTTATTTTTTCAGGTAGGAGGTTAAATTCAGACCCTGTTAGTCCATCTTCGGTGGAAGCAAAAACCCTCCACTGCTATTTATTCATTCTGAGCAAATTAGCTACACTTTCAGAATTTAGGGCAGGTTTTTTTCCCCTGTTTAATAGATATGATATTACTTTATAAACCTGCATATATTGTCTTCTCCCTGGAAGGCTCTTTATTTTAATTAACTTTTCCTTCCTTCGAAAAGTGTCAATTTGATACCACAACCTGTCAAACACTTAGATCCTCTTTTGTTTGTTTTTCGTGGTGAGAAGCAATGGCTATCATTTCTCAACATATCCTTCAGATAGTGACACATCTTTTGAACAAATTTGTCAGAACAATTTGAAAGTGCACAGCAGGCTTTCAAGTGCACTAAGAAAAAGGAAAAGTGAGGCAGAAAAGGTAAGAGTGATTCGAGAAGGTGATCTGTTATGAATGCTTTTTGCCTGTATCTTCACCTTTCTGGCCTTATACCCACAGAAATGGGTCCTGAGTGTCCAGTCTGTCAGGCCATCTTGATCAAAGACCTAATCATAACACTGACTGCCTATTGGAAGCAACTCAATATGGTAGCCACAGAGAAGGGTCCCAGCTCCCCATGGGAAATAGAATTCTGGTCCTGATAATTCCAAAACAATTCTACCAAATGCCATCTTGGAAAAGTACTTTCAAGGAATTTATTTTACTCCCCTAAAATTTTAATCAAGGCTTTTGGAACATGATCTCGATGTTCAAACTCCACCACATCAAAACTGCTATGGGGCAGATGGAATTTACTTAGGGAGCCCTTTTGGTAAGTGGATTCTTAGGTCGAACCTGGGAGACATGCTTGTTGCAAACACTGAAGTCCATAAAGAATTTCATTCAGTGTTTTTTCATGGAAGAATCTGATTATTTATGGAGAAACCAGCTCTCCAGTGCAAGTGTAGAGTATGTTGACACCCAACTTGTGTGGCAAACAGCTTTTCTACAAATGTGCCTGTGATCTTCGGCAAGCGGCATCCATACAGGGCTGCATTCCATCTGAATCCAAAACTACTCGAGTGTATCTGCTCATGCATTTTTGAGAATCAGATAAAAAGAGTCTAAAATACAAAGCCCACTGTGACTGCTTTTGTCTGCCCAGGACTGTTTGACATCCTTCTTCTATGAAGTAAACAGTTCTCCTTCCTTAGTCAAGACCAAGGCTGATCCACCATCACCCCCACAGCACCAAGGGCGGCAGCTGGCTTTGAGATGCTGAGTGGCCCACGCCAGCTCTGAAGGTCCTTCCTGACTTCTCTTCAAAGGAGCTGACAGGGAACAGGCTTGTCTGAGAGAGATTCATCACGATTGACATTTACATGAGGGAATGTGTTCATGGACTGAGTTAAGAAAGCTGGTACGCAGAAGACGGAGCGGAGAAGGAAAGAGTGTGTCGCTTTCTTTTTTTAAAATTTTTTTAAAAATTTTATTTGTCCTAATTAGTTGTACGTGACAGTAGAATGCATTTACACATTTTGATAGAACATACATAAATGGAGTGTCATCTCTCATTTTTCTGATTGTCCATGTTGCAGGATCACATGGGTCATGCAGTCATACACGTATATGAGGTCATAAAGCCTGTTTCACTCTACTGTGGTTCCCTTCCCCCATACCCCTTCCCTCCCTTTCACTCCCTTCTACCTAATACAAAGTAACCCTATTCTTCCCTATCTCCCACCCCCTTATTAAGAATTAGGTTCTGCATACCAGAGAAAACATTTGGCCTTTTGGTTTTTGTGTTTGGCTTATTTCACTTAGCATGGTATTCTCCAACTCCATTCATTTACCAACAAATGCCATAAAGTGTTCTTCTTTAAGACTGAGTAGTAGTCCATCATGTATATATACATACCACATTTTCTTTATCCATTCATCTGTTAAAGGGCCTAAGTTGGTTCCATAGTTTAGCTATTATGAGTTGAGCTGCTGTAAACATTGATGTGAACTTAAAATCAACATACTAGAGTGTATCACTTTCAATTGGTTCCTTGTCTTCATTTCTATCCTAGATGTTTGGAGATAAGAATCAACAAGTGAGTGAGTGTATCTTACACTATTTGACATTGAGTTTTTGTCACTAGGGTTCTAATGCAAGCAGGTAATAAAACCAACCTATGAATTTCCTTTATCTTGATTAAAGGCATCACTAATCACTTTAAATAATATTTGAGCAGGAAAAAAATATGTTACTCAAATTTAAGAGATTGGGTATTGAAACATAGAAAATGATTAAATAGGTGTTAGAATCTTATTACCAAACATAAAATTGAAACCACACAGAAAATGAATAAAACCAAATATAATCTTCTTATCAATAGAAGAATATAATTTTAAAATTATCAAGTACATTTTACAATACAGTCCAGGCCATTTTATCTTCTTTGGATGGAGAATATAAAATTGTATAAAACAGGAGAAAACAAAAAATTGTTAAGAGACATTCTCTTTGCCTAAAATCAATAATAAAATAATAAAATAAAGAGTCATAGAATGTCTAAGTTTTAAAGGGTTTAATCCCTTGTGCAAAAATAAGTAAATAAATATAGTTCTTAGAGAGGGGGGAATAACATAGTATCTCTGTTCTAGAGTTTAGAGTTTCAGGTAAGGCAATCTTACAAGAATATCCACCTCGTAGTTTTGCCAGTGAGGACAGGCTGTCTTCTGTGGGATTGGTGAGGAAATATTTTCTCATAAACTTCTTGAGGGATGTTGACAACCTGTTCAAGTTTTAGACGTTGAAAAATTTGCTTTTTATTTTTAAAGCATATGCCAAGAAAGAGTTGTGGAGCGATTCGAAACTTAATTAAGTAGTAAGAAGATAATCTGAAAGACAATTTTGATATTCTCGGTGGGAGGGCTGGGAGTTATACAGAATGATTCACAATATGTGACTGGGGCAAGATAATATCCTTAATATGTAATGAGCTTATACAAATAAATAGTGAAATCCCATCCAAAATGAGATGGATAAAATATGTGTACTGACAATTAAGATGAAGAGAGAAAGAAGCACTAAACACATGAGAAATAGGGACATAAATGTCCTATGAAGAGATGAGAAGATATCCTTAACTATCTATCCCACAAGTGTCTGTTTAAATGATGCAGATGGGATCGTGCAGAAATGGAGACTGCTGGGCTCAGTCCATTCCACTCACAGATGGGTTGGCCATGAGTTTCAGAGATGTGTAGGTGGTCGATCTGAAGCAGGTGGTCCCCAAACCACGTTTTGAGAAAACTCTGCCTATGGATTTTGATGGAGAGAGCAGACTCTATTCCATGCTGTCCAGGAGGTTGTAATGTCTCATCCCCTCCTTAAATGGCTCCAGGGAAGTTGTATTAAAAGTGAATGAGCCTACCTTTTAATCCAGCAGGGATGCCTCTTAGAATTTTAAAACAATATTTGTTGTATATTTAAGGGAATTCTGTTAATTGAGTAAATGGTAGATGTCATATGGTATTTATCAGGACGTTATCTGTATTAGCACTCACCTAGAAACACCCTTGGTGTCCGTTAAAAGCAAGATTGGTTATATGAAGGTATGTTTGGCCAATAGAATAACTAAGCTACCATGTAAGGAATAAGGTAAATCAGCATTGAGAAACAGTGAAAATAACTATGAGTTCCTAAATATGTATGGGGGAGCAATTCAGAACCATGTATATGGTTTGATTCAAAATATGAATATTTATCTCTATATAAAAATCTGGGAAAATTATAGATTAAACTTGGTAATGGTGCTTGGAATTTTTTAATATTTACATTCTTGAACACCATATATTTTTAGAGGGGTGTGCGTGCGTTGACTAGCAATAAAAGTAATTTCTTTCACATAGTTACATTCAATGAAAAAAATAACCCTAGACCCTATTCATAGTTAAATAGAAGCATATGAGATAATTAAAAAGCTTGGATAAACTTGTCTCATGTAGAAAGAGTCAAGTTAAATTTAAGAGGAATGAGGTAGAGTTCTTCAGTGGCTAGAATAGCATTGGTTAAGCTATATCACAAAAGCAGGACCTCGTAAAGAAATACAATTTTCCAGAGACAGGCTTCAATTAGATTTTTTTGACTGAATTCAGACTATCTCAGAGGATAAAAACATTCAGTTGGCTAGAATTGTAAAGCTTAAATCAGAGTTTATCAGAGGTGAAATTAGAACATGTATTACCAGAAAATAACTATGCAGAAGAGAAGTCTCTCTGTGACTCATAAAAAGAACATCATAATAAAGCAAAATTAAACATTGATCATCTTTTTCAGAAAACGATAGGCTACGTAGTGAGATGTAGAAAATTTATTAAAGTAAAAAAAAAGGACTGCACAAGATTTCATTAAAAGCTACAGCTCTAAGTTCAAGAGCAGAAAGTGTCTTTAGCTTTTAAAATTTAATTTGGTTTATTATGAAAGAAATAATTAAAACATAATTTGAAATCACTAACTTTCATTCTTTTAAAGTGAAACAGTAGCAGGATAGCTGGAGGGGAAATTTGGATAAAAAAATGATTCTTAAGGACTAAGGAACTCATAAAAATTAACCTTGCTTGGGAATTGGAACATAGCTCCCGTTTTAGAGATGAACAGTGTTGAATGCAAAATGTAAAGAAACAACATAATAAGTCCACTTTACTTTATAAGAAGTAAATACTTCTACCCACTAAGAGCCCATACAGGTGACCAGTGGAGCTGGGGTCTAGTGTAGTTGCAGGTACCAGGTAACCAATTCATTCTAACTTACAAAATCAAAAAGAAAGAGAATTTTATTCTCACACAAGAAGGAATCACAAGGCATAGAGCTTAGGGTTCACAGCAGCTGAATTCAGGTCCATTCAAAAATCTGCATCTGTAGGTTCCACACCTGTGGATTTAGCCAGCCCCAGATCCAATCGGAGGCCTGATGGGTCTTCCAGTCCTGAGAGGAACTGGAAATGAACAATTGCAAAAGGACCCAGTTCTTTTTCTTAGTCCAAGGCAGGGGCGGGTGTCAGTGGGAGGGGTCTTGTTTGGTGCTGGTTCTCGGGGTGCCAGCGATCTTGCGGGGAACAGGTTGATTGGCATTTGGCAGGCTACACCCATCTCCCGGAGGAGAGGCTGTGCTTAGACTTGAACAGTGAGCAGGTCAGGGTGCCAGCATGAGGTCTCACACCAGGGGATTTTCTCCTGGGAGTTCCCAAGCCAGCGACGTCCCTGCCTACGGTTCCAACATCACTCAGTTCACACACATGCTTCACAGATGGCTCCCGGCCCCAGAGCGTGCGAGGGGAGGGTGCAGGCTGGGGATGGGCTCAGTGGCAGACAGATGGCTTGCATAGCGTGCGCAAGGTCCCCGCTCGACCGTCCCACAAAAGGGTCTGTACCCACCACGAACAGACGTCTTCCCTTGGCATTATCCCTGAACAATGCCATCTAACAACTATATACCTCGTTTTAGCTCTTATAAGTAATTTAGTGATGATTTAAAGCACATAAGAAGTTATACCCAGGTTATATGCAAACACCAGACCGTTTTGTGTGGGAACTTAAGCGCCTTGAGGACTTGGGTATTCGCAGGGGACGGCTTCCGGAACTGGTCCTCGTGGATATTGGGGGAAGACTGTTCAGATGGGGTCTGCGGGACCCTCGCTCCTTCCCTTGGCTCTGCTGTCCCTCACGCTGGTTCTACTCTTAGACGGCTTTGTTGGTGAGGAGTTTGATGGAATACCTGAGATAATTAACTCATAAAGAAAAAAGGATGATTTGGGTTGACAGATTGGGATGTTCCCATCCAAGATCAGATAGATCCATTGCCTTGAGCCTCGGAGGGGCATGACAGATGGCCACAGCAGGGCGCATGTGGCTGAGGAAACATTCCCTCACAGCCAGAAGCAGAAAATTAAAGAAGGGGCAGGAGTCCCAAAATCCCCTCTGGGGGCATGTCCCCTTCCCAGTAGTGCCACCTGGCGAACCAAGCCTCCATGGACATCCTATTCCAAACGACGTGACCATCAGCAGCTCAGCTGCATTATCCCCCAGCCTGCCTTCCAACAGAAGTGTCTGCCCCAGAACTTGAACCTCAACTCTCAGGAAGGGCTTGAGGTGGCCCATCTGGGGTACCATGCCTAGTCACGGGGTAGGGATGTTGGAGTCATATGAAGGACAGTCCCCCACTAGGCCCACAGGGACGTTCCCAGCATGAGAACTTACTAGAGGTTCCAACAGTGGGACGGGCTGTTCCCACATCTCCATCAGCCTTGCGTCCTCAGGAATTCTGTGCAGTGCACAGTCTGCTCCAACCCACAAGGAGCCAGGAAAGCGTGCTAGACAGAGCCCCGGCGTTGGCACCTTGACATGAAGGTGAACAAATAAGAATGTGAACAAGGGTTTCCTTGAGGAGGTAAGATTGGAACCAGCCCTTGAAATGTGACTAATGCTTGCCGAGGCCAAACAAAGATCGAGAGGTGACAGAAAATATTTTTAACAGGTTCGGTCAAGAGAATGTTGACCACAAATTGTTCTTAGGTGACATTCACCTGCCCAGGGATATTCAGAAGCAATTTTAAAAAGAAACACATGCTGGGGTTAGATTCAGCAGCCCTTCTAGAAACTATCGACTACCTATTTCCAACTTCTTAGCTCCCACTTTTTAAATGTCTATTTCCTGTAACCTGAGTATTCTACTTTTAGGTATCCATCCCCAAAAGAATCCAGAATGCAAACAGCTGTTTGCACATGTATTGTATAATTATTCATATTTTGAAAAATTAAAAATCTAGACTAGCCAATAATAGGGAACCATGTGAATTATTTATGGCGATATACTAGTGTGTGCAATAATTTAAAAATGTCTTTTACACAGGCACACAGAATAACTTTTGAAGAGATAAATTGCTCATGGCTTTGTTACCTACAAAAAGCCAGTATGCAAAGTTTTGTGGACTTTAGTAAATGAATTATTAGCATAACTGCATGTGTGTGTGCACATGTGTGTGCACACACCTGCGTATGTCTGTAGGCAGAGAAGGTATGGAAAGGGAGATGCAATGCAGGAAGAAAATAATGGGCAGTAGTTATTTATTCTTTCCACAACCATTTATCAGGCATGTGTTTGGCAGGCCTGTTGGACACAGGGGCTGGCCCTGAGGTCAGAAGAAGAAAGCATCATAGAGCAAGAGACGAAGAAAATAAATCAGTAGGAAGCTGATGAGGACAGTGGAGGAGAAATTTACATGCACAATTCACATGGTGCCAAGAAAGTGGTTAAGGTGGTGCACATCTGTCATCCCAGTGACTCTGGAGGCTGAGGCAGGAGGATCTTGAGTTCAAAGCCAGCCTAGGCAACTTCAAGGTGCTAAGCAACTCAGTGAGACCCTGTCTCTCTGTAAAATGCAAAAAAGGACTGGGGATGTGGCTCAGTGGTTGAGTGCCCCTGAGTTCAATCCCTGGTACTTAAAAACAGAAAAGTATGTTTCTATGATTAGGGAGAAAATTCGTAATTTTGAAGGTAAGATCTGAGACACACAGGGATGGACCCTCAGTCAGGAGAAGGTGCTGACCCACTTTATCTTGCTGGTCTTTGGGCTCTTTGTAAACCATGGGAAGTGCTGGTCGGTTTAAGGTCATCTGGACTCTGCCAGTCTCTTCTCTTGTGAATGTCAGAATCGGTCAGAGCAGACACCCAGCGGGGAGCCAGCTTCTGGGCCTGTCTGCCTCCTGGCCCCGCTAATCCTGTGTCAACTGCTGCGTTTTTCCTTCTCCCTGGGCATTCTTGACACCATAGCTTTTTTGTTCTGAGAAGGGAATCTCTTTGCATGTTGAAAGAATTAATCACTCAAACTTGGAGTTGGGTTAAAAGGGAATGAAGGAAGGACAAAAAAGAAACCTCAGAGTGGTGTCTGTTTAAAAAGCACTCTGCCTAGCAAGACAAGTTAGAGATCTGTCTCTGGGAATGATCTTTCAGGCACTAAATAAAAATATCAGGTAGGGATAAGAAGCTATAAATGGGAGAGAGGCAGATGGCAAGGGCAGATCATGAAAGACCATAGGCTTGAAAATCAGAACTAAGTGCCTCAGTCACCCCTGCAGCCCCATCAAAGTAAGGACATCGTGGCTTTTCTGAGCTTTTAATTTTCCTTTTAATGTCTCTCTCGCCCTGTGGTGACGATAGGATTAGATAATGTCCTCTGAAATCCTCGGATCTTGATGGATGTTTGTGAACAAGGGCCTTCAGAGGGGCCTGGAATCAGGCAAGAGGTTAAGAAAAGTTTCACAGAGGAATCGGAACATGAACCAGTCCTTAAATTTTGACTAAATAATAGATCACGTGTTAGCTTTCTGTCACTAGAAGCACACGCCTGAGATAATCAACTTACAAAGAAAAAAAGGTTATTTCCGCCCACAGTTTCGGAGGTGCCATCATTGATCCATGATCCCCCATGTTTGGCCTTTGGAGAGGCCACGTATCTGGGTAGAAGCAGAAGGCAGAGCAGAATTTCTCATCTCATGGCCAGGTAGCAAAAGAAGAAGAGGCCAGGGTCCCCCAGTCTCCTTCAAGGTCACACCCCCAATGACCTAAAGATCTTTCAGTTGGTCCAACCTCTTACAGTTTCCACCGTCTCCCATCAGCAGCAAGCTGGAACATGTGGGCCCTCCATTTAAACTGGTGGGTGGGTCAGAAGGAAAAGGGAAAGTACCCTCATCAGGGACGTGGACGAGGGTCGGAAAGAAAAAGGCAGACATAGTAGGGACAGGACACATTCAGAGACTCTCACGAGGGCAGATGGTCCAGGGGGAACCTAGGACGTGAGACAGAGGCCATACTTCAAGCAGAGCTTTGCAGCACAGGCTTCCAGACCAGATGCTCTGTACTTGGAAAGTCTCTTCCCTCCCTCGGTACTGAGGTCTTTTTATTGGCAAAGGAGTGCCTTCTGTAGACCTTAGGAGCATATTCATTCCTGTTTCCAAACAGCAACAGCGCAAGCTGCATGACTTTTGGCATGTGAAGCTGAACTAAGACCAAAGTTGCACGTATTTCTTGACAGGAAAAAAAAAAATCACAAACTCACCTAAAGAATATCTTGAATTGATACTCCCTGACTCCATGGTGCTGGCAAGTTTAATTCTTCACTGTACAGAAGTGTGTATGTCCGTCAGTAAATGGGGTTGAAGAGTTCTGTGGTTAGCCTGTACTTTTCCTAGAGAACCTTCTAGAATATATTAATGAGAAGAATAAGAAATGGTTTGGGTCTGCACATGTTGGACACCATTATTTGGCATTAATTTCTTCTCAGGCAACTTCTTCATGTTATGAGGGTGTGAGAAATAGAAATAGTGGTCCATTTTCAGAGTACAGTTTTTACCTGTTAGGTTTTGGAGGTGAGGTGTCCCCCAGAAGCTCACGTGTGAGACAATGCAGGGAGGCTCAGAGGAGAAATGATTGGGTTGTGAGAGTCTTAACCCAACCAGTGGATTAATCCCTGATGGGATTAATTGAAGAGGTAGGGTGTGGCTTTGGGGTAGATATTTTGTATCTGGAGAGTGGAGTCTCTCTCTCTCTCTGCTTCCTGATGATGTGAGCTGCTTCCCTCTGCCACGCTCTTCCACCATGATGTCCAGCCTCACCTGGGGCCCCAAGGAATGGAGCCAGCCTTCCATGGACTAAGACCTCTGAAACTGTGAGCCCTCAAATAAACCTCTCCTCCTCTATAACTGTGCTGGTCAGATCTCTTAGTCACAACAGCAGAAAATCTGACTAAAATATTAGCCTTAAATGTAAAATTCGGGCATAAGAAAGCCAGCCGGGTTGGGGGAATCGACCAGAGTGGAACATTATAAAGCTGTTAACGTGCACAACAGCACCAGAGCCTGGGGATGTGGCACATCTGCAGTCCAGGCACCTGAACAGCCCTCTGACAAACAGGAGGTGTGGGAAGGGGTCAGTCTGACCAACAGAGATAGACTCTCTCTTAAAAAAAAATAATAACTTAGGTTAAAAAAACTAGCACTGTGCACCTGCCAGAAGGCACCCAATCCAGGAAGACTTCCCTGCCACAAGCGAACACAGGGAGCTGGGACTACTCAAGGCCTATTTCTTTAAGCAACCCAACTGATAACAGTGAAACCTTGGTGACATTGGGGAAGATGATGGACCCTCGTACTCAGCCAACAGGAACCTGAGTGGGACCTTGCACACTCTGCTTGACTGTAACCGCTCTGGGTGTGTCTGCTCCCCCAGACGCCTGATCTTGCAAGACCAGCATTAAAGCCACACTTTTCTTCCTTTCTTTATTTTCACAGTACCTGTGTCTCCAAGCCCATCCTTTGGGATGGGGCAGGCGAGTGCATTTCTCACAAGATGACAAGGCGTTTTGTGAAACTGCTTCTTCGCCATCTTGGTTTGGATGACATCTGGTCACTTCAGAACTTCCTGGCTGGGTTCCTCCATGGATTTCCATGGGACGCCGGTCAGTAACTTCCACTCGAAATCCTTGGGGAGTCCCAGTAGTGTACACTCAGAGTTTAGGGTTCATTGTTGTTTAAATTCTTTTTTAAGAAATTGAATTAATTACCTTTCCCCCATTGGCGTAGGGATGATCTGTGAACCGGGCTAGGTGCAGCCGGTGTCTCTGTAACATCATCGGCCTTAACTTGCAGGGGTTGTTCAAAATCCCCAACATCTGAAATAAATCCCTATTTGTTGTGCTGGGCCAGAGGAGGACGCGAAGCAGACCTCTCTCAGATTGCCTTTCTCCCTCGGAGCGTGAGCACGCTGAGCTCTGGAGCCTAGAGAGATGTACATTCATCTTCTTCTTGCTGGGCTGGGCTCGGTGATGGGCTGGGCCAGCGAAGTGATAAAAAGTATGAAATCCATGGGTTTCGCTCTGGGGAGAGTGGGGTGTCCTCAGAGATTTTTAAAGGTGGAGAATGGAGGGGAGAGCAGCAGAGAGTGCACATGGCAGCTGGGTGTCCATGGATGGGTGAGCAGGGAAGGACAAGGAGGGCCACTGGAGGCCCCGGGGCCTCCTCAGACAGGCCAGCACAGGGAAGTGGGCGTCTGGTGTGTCACAACCTCCCCCAGACATAGTCCCATCCCCTTGAGTAAAACTACCGTTTCAAGATCAAGTCACACCTCTCAGGTGGCCTGTGCCCTCCTTATCACTGAAACTGCACAGCCCCCAGTCACCCTGGCCACCACAACATCAAGACCCTCGCAAAGAACATTGGCTGAGGGCCATTCAAAGGGTAATGAACCCATTCAGGGGGGCAGGAAATGGAGGCAGAAACAGGGGGATTGAGTTTCCTCAAACTCCAGCCCCACAGGAGGTGTTCCATGCAGCTCCTCAGCTGTCAATCAAAAGCCAGGAGGGAGGGGCCTGGGGAAGGAAAGATGGTGGACTGAGGCAGACCTCGTCTCTGTGACGGGCTGACAGATCTGGCTCCAGGAGAATGTTACAGGCCAGACTCTAAGGGAAATGACTAAACAGACTCCATTTTGCTCCGAAACTCCATGTGATGTAGGAAATAAGCTTCTCCCATGGGAACACCCCGCCTCTGTGCCCATCATCAGTTACTTGGTGTGACATGTTTAATAATATACAATGGCAACTCCTGTGTAGTAAAGAATTGCTCTCTTTTGATTCCTATTGCTCCTAAACAATGTACCATGTGAACGGTGATTGTGTGGATGTTAGTAACCATTCTTTAGTTTGAACCTAGGTAAGGGTCATTCTGACCCACTTCCCCCTCTGTTGATGATCTCATGATGTTAGTTTGTAACTTTTAATCATAGCAACAGACACTTATGATGGATGTGATTTTTGGTATAAGAACCACTACAACCTTGTGGTCAGGGCTGTTCTCCCAATAGCCATTTTTTGAGGGCATTGTGTGACACAGTCAGCCAGCTGGTTTAATAAAGACTCTCAAATTTGGACTTCTCAGTGGGGATGGGTCTGTTATTAAGTTGCGCCCCATAACAGTCACGCTATGTACATGTATGATTACACAGATGGTATGAATCTACATCATGTACAACCATAGAAATGAAAAGTTGTACCCCATTTGTGTGCAGTGAATCCAAATGTACTCTGTAAAAATAAAAATAAAAATTTAAACATTTTTTTTTAAAAAGTCAAAAGGTGGACCTGGACAGGACTTTCTGGAAACTTCCCTGGGAGCCCCAATAAAACTGGAGGGTAGAAGGGGCACGCTATCCCTCTCCTCTCTGAGAAGACCTATTCTCTCCGGTGAGAGTGTTCCTGCTTCCCTTTTTCTATCCCTTCTACTAAGCCAGACGGTGACCTGCGTGAAATATTTTTGGCTTGATGTCAAGAATCAGGGTGAAGGGACCCTCTGTCCTGCCTTAGTGTCATGGGATGTTTTAGTCAGCTTCTTCCCTTCTGTGACCCGAAGACCTGACAAGAACAATTTTAGAGGAGGAAAAGTTTATCTGGGGGCTTACAGTTTCAGAGGTCTCAGCCCATAGACAGCTGGCTCCATTTCTTGGGACTTGAGGTGAGGCAGAACATCATGGCGGAAGAGTGTGGTGGAGGGAAGTGGCTGCGTGATGATCAGAAAGCAGAGATAGAGATTCCACTTGCCAGATATCAAAATATATACCCCAAAGCCGTGTCTCCAGGGACCCACCTCCTCCGTCCATACCCTACCCACCTTCAGTTACCACTCAGTTAATCCCACCAGGGGATTCATCCACTGATTGGGTTAAGACTCTCAGAACCCAATCATTTCTCCTCTGAACCTTCCTGCACTGTCTCACATGTGAGCTTTTGGGGGACACCTCACAGCCATACTGTCACAACAGACTTCTGCCCTTCAACAATGGTAAATTGTAAGAAATCGCCCCCCTCCAAAACAAGAGCCCACAAATTTAATCATGCTGATTTTCACGTAAGGAACCCATCAAATTTATATTTTTACCAAGTCCTTTATTATTCTCAAACGGACAGAATCGTAGCAGTAACCCGCAGATGGGTGACCATGACAGAGTCTGTGTGTGACTGGACAGTTGTGTGTCCCGAGTGAGGTGACGGTTGGTTGAATCTAGAAAGGTGACAACATTTTGTAGAGCTCGGCTTCACAGAACACGTGAAGGGGAGTGAAATCTGAATCAAGTCCATTTTTCAGTTTATGAAATGGTACCGATGTCATTTTCTTGGTTTTGACAAGTTCTTATACAATATTGCAAGATATCGAGGAAATGGAATTAAAGGACATGGCAACTTCTCTGGAGTAGAACTCTTTCAAAATAAAATATCTTTTTCGAACCCCTTATTTCCCATGATAAAATAGAAAACTTGGTTGTTGCCCACATTTCTGGTGAGGGTGATGAGCCCAGTTCACGGGTGGGTTGGTTGGCATGGCTTGGACACAGCTGAGTCTCTGACCAGATCAAATGAATCCCTCTGCTCAGTTTTGTCTCCTGGGAGGTTAAACTCTGACGACAGTAGGGGTGACGGTGATCATGAAGTTTCCTCCGCCCCCGAGCGTTGGGGATGGGATCAGACAGGAAGCCTTATTAATAGACAGGAAGACTACTTTTCCTCTGTCTTCGCTAGAGGACCCAGAGTTGGACTAACACTTGTTTCATTCAGAGCCCGGAGGTGATTGAGCTCCAAGCCAGTACATACTGCTCACTCTCATTCGCTCTGGTTTCCACCAAGCAATGGGAAACACCATTAAATAAGATTTCCTGGAGGCTATTTGCGTGCCAGAGTGCTTGGCGATGGGAAAGAATCCAGTCCCTATTTGCGGGTGACATAGTCTAAAAGCTGCACCAGGTCAGGGACTCTGTCTTACCCTCTCCAGAGTCACCAGTCCCAAGAAAGCGGCCTGGCGCATAGAAGGCACTCCTGAACACTTTTGCATGAATTATATATTATATTCTCTTCTCTGGACACAGCGGGTAAGAAGTTTAGAACGATCCTTTAGAACGATCCTGCAAGAAACTGGCATTAACTTCAGGATACCAAGAGAGAGAGACACCACAGGACTCAGTCACCAGTCAAAGGGTAAATAGAGGCTGTGAGTTGCAATAGATTTGGGGACAACTATTCACTGCGATAACTACAGTGAAGTAAGAGACAACAAAAAAAATCGAAATCGGATGTGCAATAGAAGTGTTCCTAAAACCTGCAGGAACATACAAAAATCTCATCTTCACAGGGAGACCCCCCCCAAAGTCAGACCCCATTATCCTCGTCCCTGACCTGAAGATCTCTGGATGTGGTAGCCTTGACCGTGTTTTTGTCTCCCAGAGCTCTCAACCCCAAACATCTGCCAGCCAGATCTCCATGGCTTTATTTTTCAGAGAAAGTATTTTGTTCTTTTCATTTTTTTTTCTTTTTTAGTTATTTTCTTTCCTAATGTATCTACACTGTGATTAGCAACGTCATCTCTCTCCTCCAAACTTCCAGCTGTTGTGCAGAGCAAGAGAGCCGGGCCTCTGGGCTGTATGCTGTTTCCCGCGTGGAACGTGGAACGCTGGACACGCAAAAATACGCTCAATGTTTCTTGGACCAGGAGGTGGAGCTGATGGAGGGAGAGTGCTTTGTTGGAAAAATAGTTTACCAGGCAGGGTTGTACTAGAAAACATAGCAGAAGATGCCAAGATCCCAGTTTTTGATGTTGTCAGCACACATTGTATGCATGCGTTGAAATATCACACTCCTCCCATAAATTTGCATAACGATGACATTTTAATTATAAAATAATTTAAAAAAAACAGTGATTTATAACCAGTGTCATATTTAGAAAAGAAAAGAAGAAAGCTTTACCTAAATATGTGGAGGATATTTGTTCTCCAGAAAGCTAAAATCGCTAAGGGTCTTTACAAGTTCTTTTATCATTTTAAATTGTAGAATGAGTAAATCATGTTTTCAACCTTCGGAAATATAAAATGCATTTGTAGAAAATAACGATGACGGACTCCATCTGATGCCAGAGAGCAGAGAGGATAAAGGAGACTGTCACCTGCATCCTGTGGGAACAGCTGTCCCCTCTCTCTTTGCCATGTCACCTCCTACAACCCTTTACCTCACTGCTGGGCCACCCAGAGTTTGTCACTTGCTCTTATATGGCACTGGGGAGTGAACTCAGGGGCACTCAACCACTGAGCCACATCCCCAGCCCTTTTTGCATTTTACTTAGAGACAGGGTCTCACTGAGTTGCTCAGGGCCTCACTGAGTTGCAGAGGCTGGCCTTGAACTCGCCATCCTCCTGCCTCAGCCTCCCGAGCCTCTGAGTTTACCTGTGTTTTTTGTTTGTTTTATTTTTCTGTATACGTCTTTTTTTTTTTTTTAAAGTGTAACATGATTCCCCTACTATAAAATTCACTCTTCTAAAGTTGACAGGTCAGAGACTTGAGTATATTTGCCAAAGTGCCTAGCTATCACCACTATCAATTTCAGGACATTTGCTCACACCAAAAAAGAAACCTGTTCCCAGGAGCAGTCAGTTCTCACTCCCCTTCCTCATCCTCCCCTTCCCAGTCCCTGGAAGCTCTATGGGTTTCCTGTCCCTGTGTATTTGTCCATGATGAACTTTTCATAGAAATGTAGCCTCGCAAGTTACAGCCGGTACACATGGAGTCTTTCACCTAGCCTGGTATTCATGAATCAGTAGTAAAATCCCTTTAGGGCCTGAGTAACCTTTCATTATACGCATATGACACCCTATGCTTTTCCCTCGGTTGGTGGACATGTTCATTCTTCCCACTTTTTTCCCACTCTTGGGATTAATGCTTCTCTGAGCACCCATGTATAGTTTTTCTGCAGACGACTTTTAAATTCCCTCTTATCCATTCTTCAGACCTGGGCTCCAGTCCCCTACCTTCTCAGAGAAATCTTGACCTCTTGGACTACTCACATGGCAGTTATCAAGAATACCGGCAACAACAAAGGTCGTACTGTCTTACTCCTGCCCATCGTATGGTTTGTGACGTCACGTGGCTTCTCTTCAGGTCCCGTTGACAAGGGTGATTTACATTACTCGGTGGACGTGTGATCAGCGCCAATAAATATTTGTTCAGTTACTCCAATGAGTCAAGTCCAGAAGCACGGACACCAGCTTGGCACATGACATGACATTCATGTAAATTTTCATACCTAACTGCTTCTGTGAAAGCTATTAACGGTTCACCATAAAATAAACGCCAATATGCAGGGAGGGGTCGCTGGCCTGAGTCCACCTGCCATCTAGAGCTACTCAAGGGCTTTGTCCATTTATCTCTGGTTTAAAAAAAGTGAATTTTATATAATTAAGAAGATAAAAGATTACAAGTGGGGGGGGAACCATCTACATATACCTCCCACATGACTGAATTTATTTGAAAAAGAATAGAGAATTAAATGTCATGGCTGTGAGCTCTTGACAGAGGCATGGAACCTGCTAGCATTTGCACTTGGGGTTGAAACAAAACTATCTGGAAAAGTTAGTCCTGATGTTATGGTTTGGAGGTGAGGTGTCCCCCAAAAGCTCACGTGTGAGACAATGCGAGAAAGTCCAGAGGAGAAAGGATCGGGTTGTGAGAGTCTTAGCCTGCTCAGCGCATTAATCCTCTGATACGGGTTAGCTGGGTGGTGGCTGGAGGCAGGTGGGGTGTGGCTGGAGGAGGTGGTCCCTGGGGTTTGTAGTCTGTGAGCTGAGCTTGGTCTCTCTGTCTACTCCCTGGTTGCCACATCCTGAGCTGCTTGCCTCCTCCACTCCCTCCCGCCATAATGTTGGGCCTCCTCTTGGGCCCAGAGCAATGGAGTCGGCCGTCTTTGCACTAAGACCCTAACACCATGAGTACCAGATAAACTTTCCTTCTCTAACATTGTTCTTCTCAGATTCTGGTCACAAAAAAAAAAAAAAGTGACTGGACCACCTGGTAAAAATCAAATTTTGTTCCCCATGTCTTGTCTTGATTAGGTTTTGTGTGATATAATTGAGCATTCGATACTTCTCCCTAAATGCTCGAAACATACAATTAGCTACGGATAAAACCTTTTGCCTTCTAAGTTGGATCCTATCGTGCCCCAACTTATTGATCCTGTAAAGACGACTAGTAAACATTGATGTGGCTGTGTCACTGTAGTATGCTGATTTTCAGTCCTTTGGGTATAAACCAAGGAATGGGATAGCTGGGTCAAATGGTGGTTCCATTCCAAGTTTTCTGAGGAATCTCCATACTGCTTTCCAGAGTGGTTGTACCGATTTGCATTCCCATCAGCAATGTCTGAGTGGACCTTATTCCTCACATCCTTGCCAACATTTATTGTGACATATTCTTGATAATTATCAATCTGACTGGAGTGAGATGAAATCTTAGAGTAGTTTTGATGTGCATTTCTCTAATTGCTAGAGATGGTGAACATTTTTTCATATATTTGTTGATCAATTGTATGTCTTCTGTGAAGTATCTGTTCAGTTTCCTTGCCCACGTATCGATTGGGTTATTTGATTTTTTTGATGTTAAGTTCCACTCACAATCTCTAAACTATGGAACCAACCTAGTAGCCTTCAACAGATGAATGAATAAAGACAATGTGGTGTATATATACACAATGGAATATTACTCAGCCTTAAAGAAGAATGAAATTATGGCATTTGCCAGTAAATGGATGGAGTTGGAGAATATCACGCTAAGTGAAATAAGCCAATCGAAAAAAACCAATGGTCAAATGTTTTCCCTGATATGCGAATGCTAATTGATAATAATGGGGGTGAGGGAGCAGGGAAAATAGAGGTACTTTGGATTAGGTAGAGGGGAGTGAAGAGAGGGGAATGGGTGTGAGGATTGGAAGGACCATAGAATGAATCAGCATTATTACCCTATGTACACGTACGAGTACATGACCGGTGTGATTCCACATCATGTACAACCAGAAGAATGAGAAATCATACTCCACTTACATATGATGTGTTAAAATGCATTCTACTGTCACATATAACTAACTAATCAGAACAAATTTTTCAAAAAAAGATGACTAGTAAAAAATAATATTCAAGTGTTAAAATGTAGTCTGGGTACCACCTATAATTTATCTAGCAGCTTGCAGACTCTGAAACCAGGAGAGTGATCTTTTCCTATATATTAAATTCCACCGTGTTCCTGTGCGTTGGCAGGTATTCGGATTTCTTCCTTCAGAGGCTTTGGCAGGGCTACTTGTGAGGAAGCTGCACTTGTCCAAAACTTGATCCTCCGGGTCTTCGGGGCTTAGGAACACACCAGCTGACGCTGGCTTCAGACACGCCTTCCGTGGAAGCACCTTGATTTTGCTGAAACTGTGTTTGGTTGTTGTTTTGAACTATTTGTTCTTACATGGTTACAGATTCACAGGAAGTTGCAAGAAGCACAAATATAATTTTCCCAATAGATTTTCTTGTGTTAAAATGCACTTGTCTTATTACGACACCTACCAAGGTAGGTCGGGTCACCCTGTGGGCCACCAAGCACGCCTACACTGGTGTCTATGTGTATGTATATATTCATTGTCAGTAGACCTCCGTTTTGTTTATCTCTATGCGGGGCTGAGACTCGAACCCAGGGCCTCACACATGCCAGGCAAGTGTCCCCACGTTGGTTTTCAGCTGCCGGCACCCTGCGCCTCTCGGACTCTCCCTCTTTCAAAACCGAGGCTCTGTTCCCAGCAGCCAGTAGCCTGTTCCCTCCTGCTCCAGCCCTGGCCACCCCCCTGCCAGTCTCTCCCTCTTAGATTTGTGCAGAAGTGGGGCCGTGCCACCCTTGCCTTCTCGGGACCGGCTGGTTCACTCAGGGCAACGTCCTTAGGGTTCCGAGCCGCCGGGGTCGGATGCCCTCCTTTTACCCCATGTGGCATGTGGGGTGCATTTGACGTATTTTGCTCATCACGCTCTGCGGTGGACTCTTGGTGACTGAGCTCTTGTGAATGATGCCCCCGTGGCCTGGGCGTGCAGGTATCTTGATCAGGACCCTGGGCTGGGATTGCGGAGTCACGTGGCCATTCTTCTTTGAATCTTTTGTGACACTGACCGCAGCCAGGGTACCGTCTGCCTTCCCACTGAGCGTGCACATGGGTGCCAGTCCCTCTACATCCTCCTCCCGATTTTTAATTTTCTCTGTTTTTTTAACCCCCATCTCAATCAGAGCAAGAGTGGATTTTCACTATAGTTCTTTTGCATAGTCTCTGTTTTTACATATTCCTTTTGCATATTCTCTTTTTTTTTTACATTTATTTTAATGATACATTAAACTGTAAAAATCATATTTGTTGTGGTACCTTGTGATGTTTTGATACATGCATGCGTTTAATTTGGATTCAACTTGCTGGGCGCTGTGGTGCATGCTTGTAATCCCAGTGGCTCAGGAGGCTGAAACAGGAGGATTCCAAGTTCAAAGCCAGCCTCAGCAACAATGAGGTGCTGAGCAACTCAGTGAGACCCTGTATCTAAATGAAATATAAAATAGGGTTGGGTGTAGCTCAGTGGTCCAGTGCCCCTGAGTTCAAACCCCGGTACCCCCCCAAAAATATTGGATTAAATCTAACTCTCTCCTCAAACACCTATTGCTTTATGGTGAAAATGTTCAAACTCCTTTTTTCTAGACTCATTGATTTTTGTGGTGCTGAGGATTGAACAAGGGCCTAGCTGAATACTGGGCATGTATTCTGCCACTGAGACGCACCCCAAACCCTGCTAGCTTTTTGAAATACACAGAGCATCATAGTTAACTACTGTCACTCTACTGTGCAAAGTTACTCCTGTATAACTTCAACTTTGTACCTGTTGCTTGATCCTTCCCAGCTGCTGTAACTACTGGTCTATTCTCAACTTCAATGAGATCAACTTTTTAAAAAATTCTACATACAAGGGAGACCATGCAGTACTTGTCTTTCTGTGCCTGACTTATTTCATTTAGAATAATGATCTTTAGTTCCATCCATGTCACAGATAACAGGACAGCATTCCTTTTTCCTGGCTGACTAGTATTCCATCACATATATGTACCACATTTTCTTTATCCACCATTGGTTGATGGACACTTCGGTTGTTTTCATATCCTGGCTATCCTGAGTAGTGTAATAGTAAGCATGGTTTTCAGATTGGGTTTGTTGTTGCCATTGAGTTTTTGGAGCCCCTCATCTATTCTGAATGATAACCTTTCGTCAGATGAATAGTGTAAAAATGCTTTCTCCTACTTTGTAGGTTTTCTCCACTCTGCTTATTGTTTCCTTTTCTGCGCAAAAGCTAATTTGATGTAATCCCATTTTTCTATTTTTGCCTTTGTTTTCTGTAATTTTAGGGTTTGGTCCAAAAAAAATCCACACCCATTCCAAAGTCCTGAAGGGTTTTCAATGTTTCCTTCAAAGGGACCTGAAGATCACTTTGGATAGTATGAACTATGATTCATAGTTTCAGGTCCTGCATTTCAGCCTTTCATTGATTTGGAGTAATCCGTTTTCGAAACTTTTGAGAGCTAGAGGTCCAGACTGATTGTTCCGCATGTGCATATCCAAATTCCTCCGTATCATTTAGTGAAAAGTCTGTCCTTTCTTCAGTGTGTGTTCTTAGCACCTCTGTCGGAATATCAGTCGACCTTGGATGCATGGGTTATTATGGTTTAGATAAGAGCTTTGTCCCAGAAGCTCACATATGGGACAATGCAGGAATTTTGAGAGGTAAAATGATCAGGTTATGAGAGCTTTAACCTAATAACGGATTCACGCACTGCTGGAGTAGCTCCATGGTAACTGTAGGCGGGTAGGGTGTGGATGAGGAAGTAGGTCACAGAGGGCATGCCCGTGGGGTTTAAATTTTGTCCCTGGTGAGCAGAGCTCTGTCTCTGCTCCCTGGTTGCCAGGCCTTCAGCTGCTTTCCTCTGCCCCGCCATTCCGCCATGATGTTCTGCCTCACCTGGGGCCCAGAGGAACCGTGTCAGCCAACCATGAGCTGAAGGTCTTTTCCTTCTCTCAGTTGTTCTTGTCAAGTATTTTGGTCACAGTGATGAAAAAGTTGACTAAAACAGTGAGTTTATTTCTCTCTGGTTTGTTCCATTGGTTTTTGTGTCTGCCTTATATCAGCATCATACAGTTTTGATCGCTATAGCTTTGTAGTATGCTTTGAAGTCACTCAGTACCACGTCTCCTACTTTGATCTTCTTTCTTAAAATGTCTTTGGCTATTCGTGTGTGTGTGTGTGTGTGTGTGTGGTTCCAAAAACATTTTAGAATTAATTTTCCTATGTTTATGAAGAATATCTTTGGAAGTTTGATAAGGATTGTATTGAATCTGAAGATAGCTTTGTATAGTACAAACATTTTAACAGTATTGGTTCTAATCCACGGATATCATGTTTCTTTCCATTTTTTGTATTTGATTTTGTTCATCATTGGTTTACAATTTTCAGTTTGAAAATCTTTCACCTCTTTGGCTAAATTTCTTCCTTTATATTGATTGCTTGATTGATTGATTATTGTAGCTATTGTCAATGAGATTGCTTTCCTGGTTTGTGTTTCAGATAATTTGTTATTGGCATTAAAAAAAAATAAAAACTGTGTGTGTGTGTGTGTGTGTGTGTGTTTGGTCTGTTGACTTTGTATCCTGCAATTTGCTGAATTTGTTTATTAGTTCTAACAGTTTTTTGGCAGTGTTTGAGATTTTTCTATATATACGATCGTGTCATCTGCAAACAGTGGCAATTTGAATTTTGCTTTTCCAATTTGGAGTCCCTTTCTTGCTCTTGCCTGGTGGCTCTGGCTAGGACTTCCAGTACTGTTGAACGTGGGCATCCTCGCTGTGGCTTGATGGGCATTGCCCTAATGATTAGTGAGGCTGAACATGTTTTCAAATCCTTATTGGTCCTTTGTCCTTTTTGGGGAATGTCTATTCTTTTTTCCATCTCAATACATATGCATATTTCTGGAGCACTGTGTGATAATTCAATACACGTACACAACGTGCACTGACCAAATTTGGATAGTAAGCATTTCTGTCTCCTTACTCATTTATCATATTTTTAAAATTTGATCTAATTAGTTACACATGACAGTTGAATGCATTTGGACACGTCCTACATAAACGGAGTGTGACTTCTCATGCTTCTGGTTGTACGTGATGTAGAATCATACCGGTCACGTCATACCATTTCTTTGCGGTAGGAAACTTGAAATTCTTCTTGTAGCTCTTCATAAAATAAATCATCAATTATTTCAAATCATGATCACCCTCCTGTGCAACAGAAGACCAGAATTTACTACTCGAGCTTTTGTTGATGTAGTTGACCTTTAGGATCTCTCTATGGAGTCTGGGTATTAATCACTGATCAGAGAGAAATGGTGATTTTTTTTTTTCTTTCTGAGTGCTGGGGATGGACCTGAGGGCCTGGTGCATGCCAGGCAACGTCTTTACCACTGAGCCCCAGCCCCAGCCCCACGATGTAGTTTTAATCAGAGCGTTGACTTTGCATTCTAATGTTGTTGAGATCATTTAAGATACTATTTGTTCTAAAGATGCATGTATCATTTTTTCTCCTTTAACAAATATTTATGATGCACCTTCTCTGTGACAAGCACTTTTCAAGATGATTTCAGATATAAATAGTCCTTGGTTACACATCTCCTGCAAAGTCCATCAAATGACAGTTTCTTCGGGGCGGAGACAGGGACTCTCCTTACCAACCCTGTGAGCTGTGCAGGTAGCATCGTGCCCGCTTTTACAGATGCACAGAATAACTCTCTGGGCAGTTGAGGGGCATGTTCACATTCCCTAGTGAATTTGGGCACAGATGTCAGGACAGGATCCAGATGTTCTGACTTCCCGGGCAGAGTTCCTACCACACAGTAGGACTTCATCTCTGCCAGACTGTCTGCTGAGCACATCAGGAGGGTCAGAAGACGTCAAGGGAAACATTTCGCTGATTGTGAGAAAAAGACAAAACCATCATCTTCAGGAGTCTTCGGAGCATCAGTTAAATAAAACAAAGGAAGACCAGCTGAAACCCGTGTTGCTCTTTGTGTTACAGGAGAGTCCATTGCTTTTTTTTTTACTTTTTAAATATTTTTTTAGTTGTCAATGGATCTTTATTTTACTTACTTATATGCGGTGCTGAGATTGGAACCCAGTGCCTCACCCACGCTAGGCAAGTGCTCTACCACTGAACCACAACCCAGCCCAGGAGGGTCCATTTCTGAAAGTGAGTTTTAACCTAGTTCTGTTCAAATCTCATGCACCTCTATTTATTTTTGGGGGATTTTTATTCTTTCGAAATGGCCTACCTCCTCGTGGTTTGGGAATCCGTGATGCTTTGCCCCTTTCGGAAGAATCGAGCGCCTCACTAGGTCTGCCCTTTTATTGGACCTTAAGAAATCGGTGGACGTCGGAATAAGGTGAAGCCAAATCCGTCTGCTGACGGGCCAAAGTAGTGGACTGCAAAATAAGAAAGTCTGAGCAAAAAGGCTGCGTTACAGCCGGTCACTGGACTGAGACTCTTGCTGCTCAACTTTGGCAATTTAATAAGAGCTTTTGCAACAGTCACTCCTGGGGACGTGGCTGAAATGCTCCAGGAGCTGTTCAGAGGTGACAGATCATGACTTCAGTGGGTGAGAACTTTAACAGAAAGAGAACTTTGAGTCTGTCGGGGTTGCTCCCTTCAAAAAAGGCAACGTTGTGGCCCTGGTCCCCAACCTCAGAATGTGACTTTATTGGAAGATCTAGGGTCTTTATGGAAATGATCCGATCATATCGCAAGGGTGGGCCCTCGCTCAGTCCGACTGATGTCCCCGTGGAAAGGGAACAGAGAGATAAGCGCAGACATGCAGGGAGAAGGTCCTGTGGGCCCCAGAGGGGCCTCCAACAAGCCGAAGGAGGCACCTGGAACAGCTCCCTCCCTCACGGTCCTCAAAGGAACCAACCTCAAAACATCGTGATACCAGTTCTTAGCCTCGAAATTATGAGATGATAAATGCCTGTTGCAGAAGCCACCCAGCGTGTGACCTGTGGCAGCAGTCCTGGGGACTACCAGACGCTCCCTCCAAGACACCTTTAGGCTCCTGGGTGCCTCCATCAGAGGACGGAGGAGCCAGCACGCAGGGATGAGGTCCCTCATGTGCACGCCCAGGTAGCGCCAGAGGAATCCCGAAGAAGCCAAAGCACAGTCCTTTGCACTGGAGAGGAGGACAGTTTCCTTGGAGCCAGAAGACATCCCTCATCCCAGGAAACTCCAGCGAGCATCGCCAGATGGAGTGGAAGACAGCGCAGTGGACTCGGGGCCACAAACCAGCGTCCTTCAAACCCAGGTGGTACCCGGACCCCCTTTTTATCTCACAGATTGGTGGAGATACAGTTCACGGACGGTCAGACTGACCCACTTCAAACACAGAGGTCGGCGGTCTTAGTCCACACGATGGGCGACCATCACCGGTATCTAATGCTGGAGCATGTTCTTCACCCCTAAAAGAAACCCAGGTCCCTGGTGGTCACTCCCCATTCCTTCCTCAGAACCCCCACTCGGTACTTTCCGTCTGGATTGGCCTGTTGTGGACATTTCGCGTGCGTGGATGGAACCCTGCGGCGTATGGCCTTTTAGTGGCTGGCCTTGTCTCCTGGAGTCGGGAGTTCAAGGTCTCTCTCTGTGGGAGCCTGTTTCAGCACTTGATTGCTTTTGGCTTTACGTCCACCCTCTGGGAGTTTGTGGTCAGGCCCGAGAACTAAATGGACCCCAGACGGATAAACAGGAGGAAAGCATACAGATTTATATAAGGGCGACGTGACACAGGAGCCCTCAGAAGGGAAGGAAGAAGACCCCAAGAACTGGCCAGACCTACATGCCTCTGCATGCGGTTCAGAAAAGACAGTTAAGGGTGGGAAAGTAGTTAAAGGAGGGGGGGAGGCCACAGGAATCATTTTATCAGTTCTTCTTTTTCCAGAATTCTCTGAGCCTTGTCTCTGAGTCCCGGGATATGCTCTTTCTCCTGGGACGGGGAGGGCGTCTTCCCATGGAAGTATCCGGCTCCTGTCTGCAGGATGAAGAGGGGAGAGCAGACTGCCTGTCTCGCATCTGCTGTTTTTCAGGTGCTTTTAGCTCAAAATAGCCCTTCACACCAAAGCGGTGTATTTTGGGGTGGCGTATCGCCAGGTAATATTCCATCATACGGCAAGCCATGTTTCGTTTATCACTTGTCAGTTTATGGGTCTGGAGTTTGCTTCCACTTTTAGGATGTCATGAATAAGGCTGCTGTGAACATTGGCGTGTGGATTTTTGTATGGATGATGTTATCATTTCTCTCAGAGTCGAGTCGCTGAATCATGCAGGGCCTTCCATGCTTAGAATTTCAGACACCCCCTATTTAAAGGCCACTGAGAGTACACTTCTTCCTACTGCTTCACTTTAATCTAAAGATTACCTCTCATTAAATAAAATTAAATAGCAAGCCCTCCCTGTCTTTCGTCCCGTCTCCAAAAGTCATGCTAATACACAATCCTATTTCATACACTGTCCAGTGTTTATCACTATCTGAATTTGGTTTACTTGTTTATTCATTCCTGTAACTAGATATTTCTTTATTGACTATCACATGTGCTTCACTAAAATATGAGCTCTATCAAACACCTTACCTGTCTCATTCATTTCTTTCTTCCCAGCACTTATTGCTTTGCCTAGCACAAAGTAAGTGCTCATTAAGTCATTGACAAGTTGAAATAAATACCTTCTCTGGATAACTTGAGGATCCTGGGAATTCTTGAATTCTCCTTGGACAAATTGTCACATGTAGTATGTTTCATTCTGGTGCAAAAATGGAGGTGAGATGCTCATGGAAGAATTAAAGGAGCAGAGGAGAAGAATTTCAAATACAGAGAACAGCATCACCCAAGTCTGAGGACCCACCTGGAGAATTTGGAGTCTCAGTGTTCTGTAATTTTCATAAAAAGGTAAAATGTGGGTTTGCTGTGTTGCAAGTCACAGAATCCAAGGTCAGAGTCATTTAGAACAAAAGACCATTCATAGGCTTAGATGCCTACAAGGCACAGTGCTCACCAAATCTGAGCTGTGTGTCCTGCATGCTGGGACTTTCTCCAGCTGGAAACTCTGCTCACCTCGTCCTCTTAACTTTGTTCTCTGCTGGGTTTTTTCCACCTGTGGAGAGAGATGGACTGCGATCACTCCCAGTTACATCATTATGGCTGACGATGGTCTTTGCTTCCGTGGCCCGTACAGCAGATCTCAGAGAAGCTCTCAGCCGACGCCATCGAAGCCACCCGGCCCTTCAATCAACCGCGTGGGACGGGGTGGTCTCACTGACCGGACCCAGGTCACAAAAGGGAGGGAGCGAGTCTTTCATGACAGCGGGGGTTTGGCCTCCCCCAAACCAGGTGGAACAGGAGAAGGGGCGGCGCTCTAAAGATGTCTAATAACAAAAATAACAACAGCAGTCATCCAACACCTCTGCATAAAAACAGCCACACAAAACTCTTCCGGGCTGGAGAAACCAGACTTTCTAGGCCAATAAAGGGTGAAATTCATATGCATGACTTCTTTTTTGAAACAGTGATATTTCTAGACTCTGCAGCCAAGTTTGACCTGCACAGGAAGAGCCCGTGTTCGGGCTGTGAGCTCAGGATGAACCTGCGTGGGATTTGACGGAGAGCTCTCTACTCCTCTCGTCCACATATTTTTTGAAGTGTTGGTCTCCTTGGAAGGATTCGTTTTTCTCCATCCACACCCTTTCCCCAGAAGCCTTCGACTCTCGGGGGAAGATCTCACAGTTACTTTTCCATCCTTCTGTCCATCCCAGCCTCACTCCCAGGAGGACACTGGCGCCTGAGGGTCTAGACAGCTTTCCACTGTGTGTGTCTATTTTAAGTTGTTCATTTTTCTTTGATAACCAAACCAAGAAATATCATTAACGGGAACACCAATTAGGAAGCTCCAGTGAACGAAGAGAGATTAACCTCTTTTTTTGTACCACTATTTTTTTTTTTTCTTTTGTACCAGGGAAATTTTTTTGTACCAGGTATTGAACCCAAGGTGCTTAACCACTGAGCCACATCCCCAGCCCTTTTTATGTTTTACTTAGAGACAGGGTCTCACTAAGTTGCTCAGAGCCTCCCTAAGTTGCAGAGGCTGGCTTTGCACTCACGATCCTCCTGCCTCAGCCTCCTGAGCCACTGGGATGACAGGCGTGTGACACTGTGCCCAAAAAGAGATTAAACAAAGTAATACCCATTCCCAATGTCTTCTGCCATTCTTTCTTCAAGCTCTTTCTTTAATCCAGCTTAAATCAAAGGCCCATTGTTTTAGTGACCCCAATGAGCAGTATTGATAAAAATCAGAAAATCAGTAAATAAGACCTGGATACTTTTTCAAAGTCTTGGTTACAGAATTCACTCTCTTTACTGGTGAATGATGTGACGGTGATTTGATCATGGATCTGCCTCCTCCTTTATAAAAAGTCCTTGAGTTAAATCCTCCTAAAGCAGATTTGAGCATGACCACCCTCCTTTTGCTGAGGGATGGGCACAGAATTGGCCCCCGATCTTCTCTCGAGCATCCCCGTAGGAAAGGACTCTCGAGTGAATAATGAATTCCAGGGCAAACCAGGATTTCTCAAGGTGCGTCAGCAGAGGCACGTGCGATAGAGCGCAGCAACATATAAAAAAGAGAACGATTTTGAAAGCAACCAAGACGGAGCGCAGCTTGGTCTGGTGGTGGCATTTAAGCTGCAAGATGGCAGGCTTGTCATAGACAGAAGATCAGCGGTTTTCTTCAAGGCTCTACCGACTCCTCCCTGTCTTTCCTGAGCTCATGTGAAGCCGTTGAGGTTTCTCTAGAGAGTCACACCCTCTCTGTTTCTAGAAGTGCCTTCCGTCAACCTTGGCAGCTGTCCTCTTAGGAGACAGGGCTCCTGGGCAGCCTCTTAGCCTGTGGAGAGTTCCAGAATCTTGCCCAACAAGGCCCCTGGTGGCAGCTGTCCCTGCCACCCTGGAACTAGCAACCGAAATGAGTCAAGGAGCTTTGAAGTGTGTCTGTGAACAAGGCCACTGCTTTGCCGTCGTATTCCTGTGGCGTTCGTGACGTGTGGGTCACGGAGTGAAGCCTCAAGGTTCAAAGGCCCACATCCAAGTCTTTGGGCAGCTGATTAATCCCATGCAGCCCGACGTGAGCCCTGCTGTCTGTCATCTCCAGGCCTGGAGCTGAGCTGAGCTGGGTGCTCTGAACCACAGCTAAGAGTCAGCATGTCGTGTTAGAAGCCACCAGCCAGGTCCCTGCCGTGGTACGGATGTGGCGTTTTCCTAAGAGTTGGTGTGTTGTATGGAACCTTTAAGTGGAGGCGCCTACCAGGACGTGCTGAGGCCACTCACTCCCTTGGATGGGATGGAGGTGGTGCTTGTGGGATCCCCTGGTGATTCTTTTTTATTTTTAATTTTTATTTCTTCTAATCTGTCGTACGTGATGCATTTATACATTTTGAGAGATCATACATTAATGGAGTGTCATCTCTCATTTTTCTGATGGTACATGTTTCGGATCACATGGGTCATGCAGTCATACATGTGCATGAGGTCATCATGTCTGCTGCATGCTGCTATCCTTCCTACCCCTTCCCCTCTCTTCACTCCTCTGTACCTAATATAAACTCCATTCTTCTCTATCTCCCTGCCCCCACTTATTGTGAATTAGCTCCCACATGTCAGAGAAAACATTCAGCCTTTGGTTTTTTGGGTTTGGCTTATTTCACTTAGTATGATGTTTTCTAACTTCATCCATTTACCAGCAAATGCCAGCATTTCATTCTTCCTTAAAGCTGAGTGGTATTCCATCGTTTGCTTTGTCCACTCATCTGTTGAAGGGCACCTAGGTTGGTTCCATAGTTCAGCTATTGTGAATTGAGCAGCTATGAACATTGATGTGACTGTGTCACTGTAGTATGCTGATTTTAAGTCCTTTGGGTATAAACTGAGGAGTGGGATAGCTGGGCCAAATGGTGGTTGAAAGAGGGTGATTATAAAAACAGCAAACCCGGCCCCACCCAGCTCTCCAGATTTCTGTTGGGTGACATGATTCTTTCTGGTCCCACACGTTCCTGCCATTGTGATCCTGTGTGAGGTCCTCACCAGTGCAGAACCAAGATCAGCACCGTGCTCAGGAGCCTCCAAACCTGTGAACTAAATAAGTAGTCTCCCCCAGGTATTTTATTATAGTCATTGAAAATGGGCTAATATTCTCCCCTTTCCTATTTTGCTAGTAAGGCAACTTGAGGCTAATAGTGAAGACAGATTTCGGCTCAGCGGATTGGGCTTTCACTGGGTAGCCTGACTTCACGCACGTGTCCTCGTAATGGAGAGTGCTGTTCATCAGAAAACATTTCCAGCCCAACAGTCTGTGGTCTGTGCCACATTTATCATCATTAAAGAGGCTGTGATATTTTTTTTCAAAATGAGGTACGGTAGCCAATGACTTCAAATTCAAAATTCTCCACCTCTTCCGCTCAGGGACTTGTCATCTCTGCTTTCCTTAACCCCATCTGCACAGACTGGCCTTTCCTCTCCGGGTTGTTGAAATGACTTAAGAAGCCCACGCACAGTGTGACTTCGGATTGAGCAAATATTTTCTCATGCTTTTCGTGATTAAGTCCCTTGCGTGTGCACATTAGAATGAGGTAATGGGCAGGTGGAAGGGGCGCCATGCTATCAGCTTTGAGGAGTGCCCGGGCTGGGCTGTCTTCCTGCTTGATGGAACAGTGAGAGAGATGAATTCTGCTTAAGCTGATGGTGAGATGCATAACAAACAACCCGGGCCATCAAAACTGTATGATTTTTAACCAATAGGCATTATTTCCCCTGAAAAGCAAAATCTCCTTTTCATATTTTTCCTTCCAAATAGTCTGTTTTGCTCTCTGGAAATGTCTCCCTGCCTCTCCGAGGGGCTCAGTATGAACAGTTATTGCCCTCAATGATGGATGGGCACATCCCACCGTCCTCGTCAGCGGCACGATCTGCTAAATCTTCTGGTCTGCGAGTTCTGAGACCTGCTGCTGCTGTCCCAGCTGGGCTGGTTCTGTTCCCCTTAAACCTTCTGACCTGGCTCCACCCTTCTCTCTTCCTCTCAGTCTCCCTTAGGTCCCTGCGTACTCATCTTCTTAAGTATCGGGTGCCCACTTGGTGCCAATGGCTGCTCACCAGGACTGTGGGTTTCTACAGGTCACTGTTTTAGTCAGCTTTTTCATTACTGTGACTAAAAGACCCAACCAGAACGATTGTAGAGGAGGAAAAGTTTATTGGAGGACTCAGGTTTCAGAGGTCTTATTCCCTAGAAGGCCGGCTCCATTCCTTGGGGCTCCAGTGAGGCTGAACATCATGGCGGAAGAGTGTGGCAGAGGGAAGCAGCTCATGGTGATCAGGCAGCAAGATACAAAATATATACCCCAACACCATGCCCTCAATGAACTAGTTCCTCCAGCCACACCCCACCTGCCTCCAGTTATCACTCGGTCAATCCCATCAGGGACTAATTCACTGATTAGATTAAGGCCATGATCTGATCATTTCTCCTTCAAACCCTCTCGCATTGTCTCACACGTGAGCTTTTGGGGGACACCACATCCAAACCATAACAGTACCCCAACTGAAGTGAACCTTCTGTTCCTCAGTGGAAGAGACTGTGCTCTAAGTCCTTACATGAAGAAAAAGCACCATTTTGCCTCAGAATCAGCCTGCAAAATCTCACGTGGAAGACCAACACACCTCTCTCAATAGGTCCAAACCACTCAGCTTCTCTGGTAGGACTGTAACAGATTATTTTTTTTTTATTTGGACACAAGAGGAATTAACTTGTTTAAAACTTTAAATTTTGTTTTTAATTTTAGCAGCCATGTGTGAAACCACACTTACTGTAGGAAACTCACATTCCAAGACAAAAGGGAGAATGGAGCTACCCTGCCGTTCAGCCGATGTTCACCCTGAGACGTGTGCTGATTCATGGGATGGTCACTGGATTTGCTCACATCCGCAGTCTTCCTTTGCTCCTCTCTCCTTTTCCCTCCCTCTCTTGCCACCTCCCTGCTCTGTTCTACCACCATCTTCTCTTTTCTTTCTCTCCATCTCCTCTTTCTCTCTTCTCCATTTTGTTCTCCTGCTCTTCTCTCTTCTCCCTCCTCTCCCAGATGCACGTGGGACTCATTTTTTTTCTAGGATGCTTTGTGTAAATGTATGTGTTCATCAGCTTTGGGTGACTGTCACCAAAGACCTGAGATTATCAATTTACAAAGAAGAAAAGGTTTCACTAGGCTTACCATTTTGGAGGGTCTAGTCCACAGTCGATCAGCCCATGTCTTCGAGCCTGTGGTCAGGAAACACATCGCAGTAGGATTGCATGGGGAGGTGAAATTGCTCATCTCCGGTCCCAAAAGGATAGAGGAAAAGGGGGGAATAGAGTCCCACAGTCCCCCTCAAGAGCATACCCTTCAGTGACCTAAGTCCTCTCCCTAGGTCCTACCTCTTAAGAAGGTTCCTATTATGATTTAGATATGAGGCGTCCCCAAAAGGCTCATGTTGAGACAATGAGAAATTTTCAGAGGTGAGATGAACGGGTTATGACAGCCTTAACGTAATCAGTGAACTAACCCCTGATATGGCTTAACTGGGTGTGATTGTGGACAGGTAGGGTATGGCTGGAGGAGGTAGGTCCCTGGGGAAGTGTCGTTGGGGTTTCTAGTTTGTTTCTGGTAAGAGAATCTTTCTCTCTCCTCTTCCTGATCGCCGTGTCCTGAGCTGTCTTCCTCCTCCATACCCATGCGCCATGATGTTCTGCCTCACCTCAGGCCCACAGGAATGGAGTTGGCCATCTAGGGACTGAGACCTCTGAAACCCTGAGCCCCAAATATACTTCTCCTCCTCTAAAACTGTTCTTGTCAGGTCTTACTGGTCACAGCAATGAAAAAGGGGAGCCCAATCATTCCACTGCTTCCCAGTAGCGCCACCCTGTGGACCAATCCTTTAACACATGGACCTTTGAGGGACACCCAAGACCCAAACTGTAACAATGCATTAAAAAGCCCAGTCTTCCTATTCCACCCTCCTCGGGTTCTTCATGAAGTTACTGAAAGCTTATCCTTCAATTGCTCCACGTTCCCTATGAATTTCTCCATCACTGTTGTTTTTACCTTGCCCGCGGACGCCCCACATCCATCTTGTTTTCCAGCTTCCCTCTCTGAAGTCTCAATCATTCCCTTTGCTGTTGCTATAGGTGCTGTTGCTGCTCCTAACCCTTGATTGACAAACGTGAAATAGGTTATTAAACAATCCCAGGGGACAGTTTGTTTTCTGTGCCCTGTGCCTCCTGGGTTTAGTTCCATTTGAGAAATATTGGCCAAGCCTCTGGGTTGGAGGGGAACTTCCCTTTCAGCCAAGCTTGACCTCCTGCTCCCCTTGACTCTGAAGAATAATAGCTTTTCTGCATTTAACACTTGCTTCTTCTAGAGATTTGTGCCCTCACCCTAGGCTAGCCCACATGCAATGGATGCTTCATAGACCATCATATTCAAAGATGCGCTACAAGCTACTGGGACAATATCCTTCTTCATTTTTTTTCCCAAGCTGATCTATCTACTCCAAATTTCTTTCATCACTAGAAAATTCCCTTGCTTATTCCTACTAATCGAAACTTCATCCTGCCCATCTGCTTGTGCGAAATGCCCCCTTGAATACCGCTCATCTTGTTGGTCTGTTTGTTTTAGTGGTGCTGGGGATTGAACCTGGGTCTTTGCGCATACCAGCCAAGTGTTCTACCACTGAGCCACTCTGCTTATCTAAACAATACTCATTTCTCAAAAACCAACTAACCTCTTCTATTAAATTTTCTCTACCCAAATTATTGATGATTCCTCTTCACTTCTCCAGCCCTTGAAGTCTATATATTTAGCACTTGGTGCTAATTAAATGATGTTGTTGATTCCACAGGTCCTGATGTATTTATGGGCCAGATTTGCTCAGCAACTGTGTTTATTTTGCTTGCACTATGTTTCAAAAAAAATTTTTTTTTGGATTAGCTCCTATTATTATGAAATGGAGAGCTTTTAAATTTCCATTTCTATTTCTTGTTTTTCTTTACCCCTGAAAAGGCAAATTTGCAACGTTGGATCACAGCAGAACCCACCTGCTTCAGAATGGCATCTGCCCACCTCAGCCAAGGCACAAGCTCTCCATGCCCAACAGTTCCACCCACCTCCTTTTCCTCTGACCCCCATGGCTGTAAAACAGGGTTGCTTCTGTAGCCCTGGTTAGGATTATGATGATTTTCACACTGGCAACTGATTTTTTTTTCTTTTTAGAGCTTTATGGTTATACATAGTAGTTGGGTCCATCCAACAAACTCATATGTACGGATATTGATTTCAGCTTATGATCCCCCTTTCCCCTCCTGTCCTTTTCCCCTCTGCCATTTTTCTTCCTCTACTAGATTTCCTTTGGCGCATCTATTAATTTTACTTGATTGGTTCTTTATGTAATCTTATCCTTCCCTCCCCCTTTCCTTTATTTTACTCTAGCTTTTGCATATGAGAGAAAACATTCCACCATTTCTGAGTTTGGCTCATTTCACTGAAGATAATATTCTCCATTTCCATCTACTTACTGGCAAATGCCATATTTTCATTCTTTTTAATGACTGAGTAGAATTCCATTGTATATGGATATCACAGTTTCTTAATCCATTCATCTATTGATAAGCGTTTGGGTTGATTCCTTAATTTAGCTATTGTGAATTATGCTGCTATAAACATTGATGTGACTGCATCGCTGTCTATGCTGATTTTAGATCTTTTGGGAAAATACCCAGGAGTGGGATAGCTGGGTCTAGGTTGATTTCATCCCTAGTTTTTTGAGGAATCTCCAGCCATGTACAAGTGTTCCTTTCTCCCCACAACCTCACCAGCATTTATTGTCATTTGTATTCATGATCATTTCAAACTGGCCACTGATGCTCATCTTCCCATTAGACTGAAAGAACAGATACTGCATGTGAAGAGATGACCCAAGACTATAGTTCTGGGGGAAACTGAGGCATACTGAGATCTCCAGGTCTTCTAAAAGGCAAATGATGTTATTTAAGCTTGTATGAGAGAAACAGGAGGAAGAAGATGAATGTGCTCCTGAGGGGGTGGACTGAGAAGACCCAGTTGCCAAAACCAGAGGAAAAGCAAATCAAGATGGCACCCTTCTCCAGAAAGGAAACCTGGAGGTTGAATGAATGAATGTGCTTAGACTCCTCCCTACGTTGATGGAACTAATCTCATTCGCCAAGTCGGGGAGAGAGAGAGTTGGCCTCTGTTCCATGGCATTGACTGTGCTGGGTCCTAGAGGTGCAAGACTGCATGAGACCTCATGTCCTTACCTGTCTACTAAAAGTTTAATCGAAGAAAGGAAGAAACAAAAACAGGCATTACTTTCAGGTTTATTGAATGAATCCATTTGTTTACATTATTTGTTCATGTTTTCCTGGTTACTACCAAAAATCAACTTTGGAATTAGAAGAAGTTAGATAAGCAAGATGATACAGAAGCAAGCAGAGATTCTTGCCATTTTGAGAGTCTGAGGTGACACCAGAAGCCACTGCATACCCTGAATGGTTTACAGTAAGGAAACTGAGACTGTGTTAATGCGGCACTCACGTGTCCCCAGAGCGGACATAGTTGGTCACCCCTGTATTTGTGACATGTCCATGCCCCGCCCCCCCACCAGCTGCTCCAGTCTATGCCTGAGCCTGGAGTTGGTACTAGTGGGGATGGTGTTCCTCTGTGGCCTGGGACTCCTCTAACGAGTGACTTGGCATTACATCTCCTATTTCAGTCAGCTTTTTCACAGCTGTGGCTAAAAGACCTGATCAGAACAATTGTAGAGGAGGGAAAGTTTATTGAAGGGCTCACAGTTTCAGAGGTCAGACAGATCCATTCCTTGGAACTCAAGGTGAGGCAGCACATCATGGTGGAAGAGTTTGGCAGAGGGAGGCAGCTCACGTGGTGATCAGAAAGCAGAGAGAGAGAGACTGCACTCGCCAGATACAAAATATATACCCCAAAGGCACACCCGAGGGACCCACCTCCAGCCATACCCTACCTGCCTTCATGTAGATCTGCAGAGGCCCAATTGGATGCTGGGACTCCTTTAAGGAGACAAAGGCTTAGGAAAATGGCAGCTTGATGTTCAATGGTAAGGAAAGAAAGCGGTGGAAAAGGTTGGGAATTCAAATCAGCAGGATTTGTTGACTGGTTGGTCATGGCATGTCACGGAGGATTCCTAGAACTGGTGTGAATCCATTGCCTGTTGCGCTTGGTCCTGGTTTGTGGCCATGCTAAGCATCCATGGAATAGGAGCGTAGAGTCAGGCATAGGAAGCTGAAGGTGTTCATCCACCCACCTTGGAAAGAAGAATAGTTCTGTTTGCCTCACCTCATAGAGCTGGCAGAGAAGGAGGAAGCAGGTGTGTGCCCCAGAGCAGAAGTGATTTTTTTGGCAAGAGAAGACATTAAACTGGGGCTCCAGATCCATCTTGCTGACCTTATACAATATGTTCTCCTGAGCAGAGGGGAAGAAATAAGGTCATGGGATAAAGGCCAGAAATGATGTAATGACAAAACCTCTTGAGGCTCCATCCAGTTCTACTCTTGCTTAAGTGACAAGGATCAGAAAACAAATTTGAAAAGCAAAGAACTTTTTCTCTTTGATCTCATTCCTATGAGAAAAACCAGGCTTAACCACAAACCGGGATCTTTTATGAGGTGATCATTATCTGTTGAGTGCCTACTTCATAGTGCAGATACTGTGAATTTATGGAACGGAGCATTTCCTGGGAGATAGATGTTAATCGAGTCTTCATAGAAATAAGATGCAATTGTTCATCGTGATGAGTTGCTAGGAAGAAAAGGTATGTGCTCCTCTAAGTACACGTAAGTGAGTTCTTGGCCTAGACTATAGGGTCAGGGATCTGAACTCTTAAGTGATCACTGATGAGATGGAAGGGATGAAGGGCACATTGTGGGAAAGCATTTGAGGAGGAGGAGGGAGCAGCCTAAGCAGCATGGCATGTGTCGTTAGATTGTGTCTTTCCAGTGCCACTCTCCCGGCTCCAGGGTGATCTTCACATTAGAAAGGCAACACCTCCAGGGTCAGGAGGGATCATAGAAAGTTGTAAGTGAATTACAGTGCATGATCCAGGATGAGAATGAAATATGGCTTCACATTCTACCAAGTGTCTTTATACTTAATGAGAACAGCATTGCATCTTGGGTAGTAGCCCAACAAGGCCTGAAATGATGGCTTCTTTTCTTAAGAGAGCACAACATGAATTACATAAATGTTAATATAGGGGCAAATGTCAGCACACTTTATTTCTGTGTCCTAGGGTAACACAGCTTGCCCCCCAGCATGCTCTAAGCTCCCTGAAGAAGACCAGGGTTATCTCTTGATTTGTGACTCCCAATCACCTAGCAAGGTTTTGACCTATAGTTGGCATTAAAAAGAAAAAAAAAAAAGGATGTTTCTAAACACTGGTATTCTAAATTCATGTTATTCCTTGAATGTGTATGAAACTAACTGGAAATAGATCTTCGAGGACCCTTAGAAGTCACTTCTCAAGTCTGTCCTCTTTATGGTTCTTATAGTGGGTACCCGGGTCATGAGTTGCTTATTCAAGAAGTGTTTATCAAGCTCTTGATATGTATCATATATGATGTGGACATGTGGATACAGTGTAATGGCTGAGATGGGAATGTAGAGAAGTTCTCATAATAAGACCTGGTAGGTCTTATCCCACAAGGAAATCAGAAAAATTTAAAATATAGATCATCTTTGTTTTGCATGATTTCAAAAAGTCTGAAGTTTAATTAACAATGTTTAGTTAAATCTCCCAATTCCTCTAAGAGTATCATTCAAATTTCATTTAACATGTTATATTAACTGTAGGTAACTGCATAAATTACAATCTTTACTCTTAGATCTTCAGGCTTCTACATGAATAATAGAGGTATGAATTGGCAACCAATCATGTTGTTTTTTCAAAACCTGTGGGTCATTTGTCTCAGCATCTGCTAGCCAGTTGGAGCACAGACAGCAAAGCATGTAGCTGTGTTGCCTCCGTGTCTTAAAGTGGTAGATACATAAGACATTTGCATATATTTGAAAGATGGGGTTGTTCAACAAAGATGGAAGTGCAGCAAAGAGTAATGCTAAAAGTAAAATTCAAAATAAGTAAAAGTAGAATTACACAAGAATTAGCTGATTCTGGAGTGTTGACATTAGACATAGAAAAGATGCTCGCTATCTTACGTTATGAAGAAATTGGTAAATACTGTTTAGACTACTCTTGATACTTAAAAAGAACTTTTCTTTTTCAATGTTTTAAATTACAACACAGTAAATATAAGGTGTTAATATTTTTAAATTTTCTTATATATTTACAGCCAACAGTAGGTGTTGAATGTTCTGCCAAAAGATCTTTTTAAAAGTCACAGAACAACTGTAATTTTTGCAATTGATTGATTGCACAGTTCCAGGTTGAGCTATCATTTCTCTGTAAAAGAAAATTTCCCACACTACTATTCAATACTAACAGTACCTGCACTTTGTTTCTATTATAAACTTTTATACCAATATATTTCATATATAGAAAAATGCATAAGCCGTAAATGTATAACTTGATCACTGATCACAAAGTAAATACTTTCATAAAACCTCATGAAGTAGAACAGGACCTGAATTCTAGAAGTCTCCCTTTTGGTCCCTCCCCAGTGGTAAGCCATTTCTTGGTTTTTAGCTGCAAGACTAGTGTGGTTTTTCAATGAATGGGGTTACTCAGTAGATGCTATTTTGTGTCTTTGTCTCACTTAGCATGATATTTCTGAGTCATCTATATTGTTTTCTTTGGCAGAAATTCATTCATTTTTACTGCTACACAGAAACCCATTATATAAATGTGCCTCAAATTGAAAAAGCCCTTTAACTATTGATAAACATTTGCATTATTTCCAGTTTGGGGCTATTCTAAATAATGCTGCAATAAACATTCTAGTACATGTGTTTTCATGCACATATTCACATATTTCTTTTGAGCACATATTTAGGAGTGAAATATATAGGTCAGAGGTTGGGCACATGTTCAGCTTTTGGTAAATAATCCCAATTGTGTTCCAAAGTGATGATTCCACTTGAAATCTACGTTGCTCTACATTCACACCAATATTTGATACATTTATGTGGAGCTTTGGTCAGCTTTTTTTTTTTTTAAGTCTTTCCATTGAATTTATAGTTGTCAATCATTGTGATTACATTTACATTTCTCAATGACTAATGAAATTGAGCCCCTTTTAACTTGTTCATTGGTTATTTGAATTTGTGAAAGCATTTTCTGTGTGTTTTGTCTGTTTTTAAATGGGATTATGTGTTTTTCTTACATATTTACTGACATTTTTATATTTTATGAATACGTCCCGTGTTGTATATTTTTTCTTGGTTGCTTGACTCTGAGGTTCTATTTGTAAAGGCTTTTCAAAGAGCCACCCTGTGACATGAAAACTATTGCTTATTGTTTTTTTCTAACTTATTAATCTCTACATTTACCTTTCTTTTGCCCCTTTTCTTCTTTGGAGTGTGTTAATTTGCTATACTTTAAATAATTTTTTAAGTTGTATTTTATATGATTGATTTTTATTTTTTCTGATAAAAAAGAAAGGCTATTTCACTCTGCTTATGACTTTTTAATCTGCATCCTACAGCTTTTATATCTAGTTTTTATTAGCATTCAGTTAAAAGTGATTTTCATCTTGTACTGTGATTTCTCATTTGACCCATTGGTTAAGAAGAATGAGTCTTAATGACTGAACACTTTGAGAGTTCCTCAGTGTCTTTAGGACTGATTTTTAGTTTAATTCTATTCTGGTCAGAGAATATACTTTATGGTTTTAGTCCATTAAATTGGGTTGATGTTAGACTTATGGCCCACCATATGGTTGGTTTGGGTATACAGTTGTCAAACACTTTTAAACGGTACATTTTCTGCTGTTTGTCAAACACTTTAAAAAAAAACTGAAGTCTTTAATTGTGACATGAGGAATGTTAATGTGACATGAGTTTCTGCGGGTTGCAGAAACTGAACTTGCATTGTGAAGCAAAATTTCCATGAAAATCATGAATTATACTACAACTAGGAACAGAGGGCAAGTTATCTGTTTCTGTTTTTCTTTCTTGCAGAGTTGGAGATCAAACCCACGGTTCAGGATACCAACAATAATTTTAATGTATTCTTGTTGAGCCAATATGTAAAATTGTGTCAGATGCTTTTAAATTGGACATTTACTGCTATTTTTTCTTAGCTAAAATCTACATATGACAGTTAGATCGGTTTGTCGTTGTGTTGCTTAAATATTTTATACATTATAGATATGGGGATCATTTGTCTGATTGGTTCCTGGAAGAGGGGTATGCAAATCTCTTACCATATTATTTTCTGTCTTTTGTCAGTTTGGGTTCATTATATAGAGGTTGTTTTTTTGTTTGTTCATTTATTTGGTTGGTTGTTTTTTTGTTTGTTTTGTTTTGTTTTGTTTTGTTTTGGTGAGGGGTACCAGGGATTGAATTCAGGGGCAGTCAACCCCTGAACCACATCCCCAGCCCTATTTTGTACTTTATTTAGAGACAGGGTCTCACTGAGTTGCTTAGCACCTCGCTTTTGCTAAGGCTGGTTTTGAACTTGCCATCCTCCTGCCTCAGCCTCCACTGGGATTCCTGGCATGTGTCACTGTGCCCAGTGAGGCTGTCTTTGATATGTGCCTACACATAATTAATTCTTACAGTTTCTTAGTGGGTAGGCTCCTACTATTATGGAATACTCCTGTTTATTTCCATTAAATCTTCTTTGTTCAAATTCCACTTTGTAGTCAGTACTGCTCTAGCACTTTTTTTTTTTTTAATAGCTTGTTCAAAATTATCTGGTATATTTTTTTGCCATCTTGTATTTTCAGCCATTTACTATATTTATAAGGGATGCTCTTCTAAGTGCCATAGGATTGTTTTTAATAATTCAATCAGACAGTTTCATCTCTAAATTGAGGCATTTATTCCTTGTACTGTTAATACGATTGCTGATACATTCAGGCACTCCTCTTACTCTTTTCTTTTGTGTTTCATACCAGTTGTGCTGATTTCATGCCTTTTTTTTTTTTTTTTACCTTTTAAATTTTTTTTTATTTTATAACTGAGTATTATTTCATTTTTCCCTGGGGCTTTTTTGGCATGTCATTCTCTTCTTTTTGTGGTCATCCTAAATACTCCAACACTCACACTGTCTCAGTAGAGTCTAACACAGATTAGAAATTGCCTCTCATCAGATGATGAGTGTGTGTGAACCCCGCCAGCCTTTCTGTATTTTACTGGTGGCAAAATACGCACAGAACCTTTCCTACGGTTGCTCTCAAGTATTTGATTCTGCATTTATTCTAAACTCCCTAAGACACTGCATTTATTCCTTATGAGACAGGCAACCTGGTTCTCTTCTTTTGTTTTTATATATTGATCCACCATGTTTTTCTCTGTGTGGCTCCTCATTCCCTCCTGTGTCTTTGTGGTCCTATTCCAGAACATTTTGCTTCTGCTGGAAAAATTCCCCTGAGTGTTTTCTTGAGAGCTAGCAACACATTCTTGCCAGTGTTGTTTGTCTAAAACTGCCTTTGGATCACTTTCTTTGTGGGGTGTAGCTGTGTCTATATCAGGAGTACTTGAAGTATTTTGTGGATGACATTCCATCGTCCTTCAACTTCCACTGTGTCTCTTGAGAGGTCAAATGCTAGTCTCCCTCTTCATTCTTTGAAGGTTATGTTTTGCTTTTTGTCCTGGTTGCCTTTGAGATTCTCCTTCTCCTTTGGTGTTTACTCATTTAAACTCTGAGGTTCCTAGACATTCATTCTGCTTTGGATTCCCAGCAGCTCTTGAACATATCAGATTCCTAATACATCTGGATGTGTTTGATCTATTCGAGGAAATTCTTAGTCATTATCTTTTCAGATGTTGTTTTTGTCTCATTCTCTTTTCCTACTGAAATCCTAAAGATACATATTAGGTCTTTTAATTGTATTTTATTTATCTCTTGTGTCTTTTCTTTATTCTCTTTTTGTTGTGTGCTGGAGTCTAGGTATTTTCTTCTTATCTGACTTCTAATTCATTTACTCTTATGCTGTTGTATCTCAATTGTTAAGATTACACTTTGAGTTTTTAATTTTTGTATTTTTTTAATTGTAGAGCCTTTGTTTGATTCCTTTTCAGTCATTAGTTCTTAACAGAAATTTTCCATTTGGTTTCTTAGGTTCATAATCAAGTCCTTTCCCCGAGTCTACCTACTTGTTTTGAGTAAATATAGAATATTACATATGAAAAATGATGAAAGTCATTTGAGTCTGTGAAAGATGCTGTATTCTTCCAGAGAGAAAGTAAGAAGAGGCACAGAGCAAATATGTATACCAGGGAACTTTCAGGAAAATATCTGAATAAAAATGAAGAAAAGATTTGATGATAAAAATTTTTAAGAAGACAAATTTAAGGCAATACCTCATACACTCTTTTAGACAAAAATCTCCTAAAGATTTTAAAGAGAAAATTACTCACCCTTTCTATTAAATAGCAGTCTCCTATGCATGTTGGGTCATACCACAGTAGTCCCACAGGGAACCCCAATAGAAGAAATTTATTTCATAAACATTTTCATTGTGACTTTGGTTAATGAAATGACTTATGAATACACATGCAGGAAAGACAGCATGGTTTTAAATTTTATAAGCTTCTTTTGAAAAGGACAAGATGCACAAAATGAATAGAGGCAGAAAGTAGAGTTAAAATAAGGCTCGGTTGCAGAGTGAGGCCATTTCTTAGGGCAATGAATGACTAAGAAGTCGAACCAAGAATTCAGAAATGTGACTATCTATAGAAAGCAACTGAGACTTTCTCAAGAAACTAAAAATGTAACTAGTTGGATTTCAAACATATTTATGAGCCACAGAATGCTCCCACTTCCTCTTTTCTCCTTTTAAAAAAATTTTATTTGTTCTAATTAGTTGTACATGACAGTATAATGCATTTATACATTTTGATAGGTCATACATAAATATAGTGTAATCTCTCATTTTTCTGATTATAAATATCGCAGGATCACTTTGGTTGTGCAGTCATATGTGTACATGAGGTAATAATGTCTGTTTCATTCTACTGTCATTCCTTCCCCCATACCCCCTCCCACCCCTTCACTCCCTTCTACTTAATATAAAGTAACCCTATTCTTCCCTATCTCCCACCCCTTATTGTGAATTAGCTTCTGCATATCAGAGAAAACATTCAGCATTTGGTTTTTTGGGTTTGGTTTATTTCACTTAGCATGATGTTCTCCAACTCCATCCATTTACCAGCAAATGCCAGAATTTCATTCTTCTTTAAATATGAGTAATATTCCATCGTGTGAATATATACATATACTGTATTTTCTTTGAAATGGGGGTACCTATAGTGATTATTCTATGCTTGTCCATGGTTGCATGTCATGTGTGGGACAGTAGAAAGATAGAACTTATTTCCTTTGTTTACATATCTTCAGGTCAAGAGGGCCCATATTCACAGAATCATACTTACGTACCCTCATCCATACTACACCTAATTTAGATTTCAAGATCTACAGCCTCGAATGGATATCACAATAAACAGGACACTTTGGGATTTAAAGGGAAGAGATGAGTGTTTTTCATAAGTGGGAGTAATACACTTTGTAATTAGAGCGAAGACCTTGTTAAAAAATTTACGAATTTTTTTATAATCTTCCCATTTACTAGTAGGTTTCGTGTCCCATCTTTTTGAATCCGGGAAAGTTTGGAACTACTTTAAAAGTGAAACTATGTGATTTCCATGGTAGATCAGAAGAGGCTCTGCTGCTCCCATCTGCTCACTCTGGGGAATGCTCGACTGCCCTTGAAGAAATCTGACTGCTCTGATGCTGCTATTTTGGAAGGGACACTAGACATCACTGGTAAGGAGCCCCAGAAAGCTCTATTCAGCAGTCATCACCAATTGCTGGCCACGTGGGTACGCCATCTTGAATGTCCAGTCCTTCAGATGGGTAGGCTCAGCCAGCATCTGATTCCAACCACAGGAGAAACTCTAACTTACAGTATCCCCTCTGAGACTTTGTAAGCTCCTGACTCACAAAACAATTACCCAAATGAAAATGGATGCTTTAAGTTGCTAAGTTTTGTGAGAATTGGTTGTGTGGTGGTAGTAATCATTATCCTGAGTGTGGGACCAAGGAATTCACATTTCAACAAACATACTTTGCATTAAAAATGTCTCAGATTTTTACTATGGGGTGTGATTTGCACCAAGTTGGGTTTCTTCCTCTTCTCCTTATCACCCCTAGTACAGGTGATCAGAGAACAAAGACATGGTACCAATCTCTGTCTCTGGAGGTAAAACACAAACAATCCAATACCTGGATGAGGAATGATCTCATGACTAATGGAGAGGCACTGGCTTGATTCACCTCTTCGTTTTGATATTCTGGGAGGAGATGGTTTTCTTTCATAGACTCAGCCCCATGCTGTTTGCTCAAAATATTGAGAGGACAAAATTTTACTTTCTTCCTTTCTCACTCCTGCTGTTTCCTTGGGCCAATGAGAGGGCAGAAAGCAGGATTTGAGACATTCATTATCCAAAGCACTGCTGTGCTTGTCTCTGAGGAAAAGGCATTCTGAAAGCAATTTAGCATTAAAATGGTCTTCTGGATATATGAGAAGTTTTCTTAGTATTTACACGCAGAATACTCAGTATTTTTCTGATGCTTTATAATCGTATGTTGGTTATTTATAATCATGTGAATTGTGTGTTACAATCATTCATTAGTTCTTTTTAATGAACCTGCACACCTGGTAGCTCTCAGCCCCAGTCCTCATTGCTTCTATTTGCTTTCTGTCTGTCATTAGAGATGCTAGGGATACACAGGAGAAAGAGTGGGTTTTTAAGTTAGACAAAGTGCAGCTGGTGGCAAGATTTGAGTTTTGCACCTGGGCTCATTCGGCTTAATCTCTTCTGATTGTAAAAGGAGAAAAGTTTTGAATCTTAAAGGTAGTACCTCCTTTTCTACATCCGTGATCCTCTGATCCAGGGCTTCTTTTCCTGAGTGATGTAAGGGGAAAGAAGATGGGGGTCAGTGGTATGAACAGTGTCTCCTGCCTTCCATGGGATGTCCTTAGAGTGAGAGATTTGCTATATTTAATTTCCATCTCTACAAAACAAGAGTAAATTCTATCTACCATGCTACACTGTCCTCAGCAGACAGCTAAGATTCCTTCAGTAGCACTCACCATTTACCTTAACAGCTCTGGTGTGATTCATTTTATCTTTTGTTAATTGGTTTGTTTGCCAAAAAACAATGTAGAAGTGGATACAGAAATAAAATAGGCATTGGTGGGGAATACAGATTTTAGTCCACATTTTTAGGAAAAAACTTTCACTACCTATTTTATTGACCTTAAAAATAATTAAAATCATAATTAAGTAAAATAATTTTTACTTATACCACTGTAAGAATAAAAATGGCTTTAAAACTGCCTTTTCATGTTGACATTTAAAAATTAAGTACGATATATCAGAACGAAAGATTGGGTGATAATGCCAACTGTGGAATTTCTTTGAAAAAAAAAAGTCTTTATTATTATTTGTCCTACATACTGAAAACATGAAGGCCAAGAGACAGACAGCTTTTCTAATTAGTTATCAAAAAACAGGGGGAGGAATATTTCAGGTTTGGGGATTTTTACATCTTGTAAATATTTTACATCAAGACATCTACAACTTGTCATTTTCCTTCTAATAAAAATATTTGTCCAGGATTTTCCAGATCAGATGGTTATTTAGTTTGTTTAGTAGACCTCAAGCAGCATCAAAAATCTGTCCACATATGTGAAGGTATTTAGAAAAATAAAATTAGTTGATCTTCCCAACTGAGCTTTTTGTTCTACACCTGTAAATATATGTTTGGATCATGCACAAAAATAGAAAGAGAAAATGAGAGAGTAATTATGTTTTGCATAGACTAATTAAAATATTAGAAGAGAATTCTGCATCCATAGAAAGGGTATAATACATGAGAAACATCCATAAGACGATTATATAGAAAAGGGGACGAAACAGTGATAAATAGTAATACCACCTGATTCTAGATCATTGGCACATGGTACAGGGGCATAATAGAGGAGAAATCCCTGGACTGGGAGTCAGGATAGCTGACCCTTCCTCCATCCAGTTGAGCGAACTTGGACAAAGCACTTTAACTCTCTGCACCTTGGAATCTATTAGGAAACTGTCAATTTGAACGGCAAGATTTCCTCAGTGAATCTTTGTAATATTGATGTAGTACAAGGCAAGCTTTCTGGAAGATGGGAAACCTGGAGCATGGTGGTGGGGTCAGGGCCAGTGGGTGGGGATCCGGGTAAAGCAGCTCATAGCATTGCACAGAGGGGTCAGAGTCATTAAGAAGATGAGACTTGAGCAGAGGCTTAACGAATGCAAGGGAACCTACCAGGCAGACAACTAGACAGGTTGTACTGTACTCCAAAGGAAGGCCTGCCAAGGGCCTAAGGCTGCCTCTGAGCAGGGAGCTACTGGAGCAGTATTAGCTAGGGGGATTCTAGTAGGGAATGGAATCAGACATAGGAGGATTGGGGGGAATGGCCCAGGAGGCTGTGTAATGACTTTATGTGAAGCAAAATGAGAAGACATGGATGACTTGGGAAGAGAATCGAGGCAAAATTCATGGGAATGAAGGTAGAAGCTGGAGACAGGTGAGAGACTGTTGTCTACTGTGATCCTCTGTCTTATGACTTGGACCAGTGTGGTAACAAGGGGCAACGGAAAGAAACAGGCAGATCCAGGCTACAATGTGAATATGTAACTAGCATGGTTTCTTGATCAGTTTAGCATGTGGTAGGAGAAGGAGAAGTCAAGGCAGACTCCGAGATTTTGGATCTGAACAACTAGCAGCAGGGTGGAGTTAACAATCAACAGAAGAGAGTAAAGGGTGAGGGACTGGGTAGGTATGGGGGGTAGGTTCAGGGTTTCAATTTTGGACATGTCAAGTTTTAGATGTCTGTTAGTCCTCTGGTTAGGAGAGGAACCACATATGTTTGTTTGGATGCAGGTGGAAAGATTAGTACAGTGGAAAAATAAATACTGCATTCAGTTGTGGAAGATGATATTTAAAGTCAGTAGATGGGATGATATCACCAAGAAAGTGAAAGCTGATAACTGTAAAATGAGAACTGGAGTCTGGTGCTCCGACATTGGGAGATCAAGGAGCTGAGTAAATAGCAAAGGACACAGAGAACCAGCAACTCGGGAATTGAGATGAAAACCAAGAAAGTATCCTATGCACATATGTGAATATACCACAGTGAATGTCACCTGCATGTGTATCTGCACAGCACTAAGAGAACTATAGCCGGGCGTGATAGCACACACCTGTCATCCCAGCCACTGGGGAGGCTGAGGCAGGAGGATCGCAAGTTCAAAGCAAGTCTCGGCCCTAAGCAACTTAGTGAGACCTTGTCTAAAAAAGGGCTGGGGGTGTGGTTCCGTGGTTAAGCACCCCTGGGTTCAATCCTATTAAAAAAAAAAAAAAGAACAAAGAACTATTTTTAAAAAACTACATCAGTTAAACTATAAAGGAACTATATAAATAAAAATTATTAAGGAAGACCACCTGAGTAGAGGAAAGGAAAGGCAGGGAGAGAGGAGGAGAAAGGATTACTGGGTACAGAACTGGAGCCAATGATAGTCCATGCTTGTATGAGTAAGTCAAAAGGAACCCCAATATCATATGTAACTATAATGCACTCATTTAAAAACTACAATTTTGCATATAGATATATTTTCTTAAAAAAGAAAGAAAGCCAAGAGTAAGTGGTGAACTGGGAACAGAAATACAGAAAATGTGCCAGAGCAGAGAGCGTGAACAGCTGTGTCCAAGGCTGGCAATAGAGCAAGACAAGGATTGACTGTTGTTCATTGATGAAGGTCATTGGTGAGTTTCAATCGAATGGTGAAAGTGGAAGCCTTACCAAACTGCGACTGGGTTTAAGAGAAAATAAGAGGCGAAGAAATAGAAATGGCAAACATGAGCAATTGTTGCCAGAGGTTATTCTGCAGAGGACCCCAGAAATAGGGAAATAGATGACTTGGGCAGAGAACGTGGGGTCAAGAAGGTGTTTTGTTCACTTGATTGATGGTTTTGAAGATGGAAAAAAATAACATTTTAAAAATGCTGACGGGAAATAGCTAGGAGAAATGGGGAGAGGGTGATGGGAGAAAGCAGAGAGGATTGCTGGAGAGGACTTTGCATGGACAAGAGGAAAGGCATTAGGATTAAGGACCTTGGGTGGTTCATCTCAGTCTGTGGAAGCAGAAGCTTGAAAGTGGGTCGTGTGGTTTGGGTGGTCTGGAAGTTGTTCTCCAGTGTTCTTCATTTTTTTCAAGGTAGTGGGAAGAAAGTTCTTCAACTCTGAAGGAAGCTGGAGGGTTGAGAACAGAAGAGAAAGAATGAATGATGCTTTAGAGAGTAGACAAGTGGATGGACTAGGAATCAGACTCCTCAAAATGGTGGCCAGAAACCATAAGAAGCCAAGGAAGATGTGCAGAATTCAAGAATATGCCACTTTGAAATTTTGATTATGTTTTTATTGGTGCATTATGATTATGACAAATATTTCAAAAGACCTAAGCACAAGTAAACTCCAGGTGAAGTAGTGCTTAGTTTCTGGGTGTTTCAATATGGCCTCATGGTAACTTGAGGATTGAGTAGTAAATGACTTGAATCTCAAGGGTGTTGGCTGCAGATCCATCCAATTGAAAGGCATGGGTTTGGGTTAATTTTCCTATTGGTCTCAAGATCTTCAAACTGGACTTCTTAGTGGACCTGAGAGAAATTGCTTTGGGTCTTTGCAGCTCCAGGTATTTAAACTCTTTGGTCAGTATTCACCTCCAGTCAACAGAAAATCAAAAGATAGACCCTAAAGACATCTTGGTGAAGATCATCCCCAAAGAGTTAAGACAGACACATTACTTTTAAAGCAGGGAAGTGTATTTTAACACAGAGAAATATCAAATTAAATACAGAAATGATAAAGTCCCTGTAACCAATGATAATGGTGATCTTGGTGTTTTTTTTTTTTTTTTGCTTTTTGTTTTTTTTTTTTTTTTTGCAGTACTGGGGATCGAACTCAGGGCCTTGCACGTGGGAGGCAAGCACTCTACCAGCTGAGCTATCTCCCCAGCCCACCAGTGATCTTGTTTTAAGGACTTACCTACATACATCTGACCTAATACAGTCACAAACAAGCCTGTGTTTCCAGTAAAAAATTTAGCTGAGTAATCCTTGGACCTGGAATTGTGACTAGAAGTGGAAATGTTAGTAAGATGATCTGAAACTTTGCCAATAGCATATGATTTCCCATACTTCAAAGAAATGTATTATGTTCACAAGGTTTATTTAAGTACACATGAAAGTTTCACATGTTAATAAGACTTTTGAGGTTCTAACAGTAAATTTATGAATGTACTTTGAAATTGTTGGAAAGTTTGTGAGCAAGAATCTTAAACATATCTGATTAAATAAAGGCTAAAAGGACTATTTTAAGATGATCTTAAAAACTTCAGGAAGAACAAGGTGTTTAAATTTATAACTAAAGTAAGTTAAATGTGATTTTAAAAAATCAATTTGTTGGAATCCTCTCAAAATTCACATTGACATTTTTGTTTATGGTTTGTAAGTTTTTTTCTTATCTTTTTGATCCCATGGAATTTACTTTGAATCCAAGTCAGGGAGGGACAGAGTTTATTTTTCCACATATCAATCAGTGGTCACTCAGACATCTTGCACACCTAACTTGAACTTTTTTTTTAATACTGAGGATTGAACCCAGGGATGTTTTACCATTGAGCTACATCCCAGTCTGTTTACTTGGTTGTTTTGAGACAGAATCTTGCCAAATTGCTGAGGTTGGCCTCGAACTTGGGATCCTCCTGCCTCAGCCTCCTGACTTGCTGGGATTACAGGCATGCATCACTATGCCTGGCTTTGTTTATCTGGGTCTATTTTAATTATTCTCATACCTGTTACTCTATTGTCTTATGGAGTAAAACTCTATTATTTTGCTGTATCTTTTCTGGATATTCTCACTTTGATTTTTCAGACAATCTTTAGTATTATTGAATGCAGATAAAAATATGTAAACAGTAACAATTTAATTGGAATAACATTGAATTTGCAACTTACTTCAGGTGCACACCCACATACATTTAAGTCAAGATAGTGACTCTCTTGTTTCAGTTTGTTTGAGACCTCCTGGGATGATCCTATTTTTGCCTCTTTTGATCTATGAATGTCGTGAATTATATTCATTAATTTCTTAAGGTTGAAATAATTTTACATTCATGACATTATACCCTCCTTGACTGGGTATCATCCCTTACATTTAAAGCTACATCCTATTTTTAATATGAGATTTTGTATCCTCGATAATTTTCTAAATTATGTGTATCATCATGGGTCTGTGAAACTTATCTTCCCATCTTATAGCTCATTCTGCATATTTTTGAGAAAATAATTTATTTTCCCAGATATGAATGCTTGGTTTGCCTAGAAGGTTCTAATATGCCATGTAATTTCTTTATTTGTTCTGTATTGTGGGGTGTTTTCCCTCTCTTCATTTATGATTATTGATGTGTTCTCCTGTTTTGAATTATTAGTATACCCAGAAGTTTATCTCATTATTATTCTTTGCTGCTCATGTGTGTTAACAGACTGTTCCTCTTCAGAATATCAGCTTTAATTTTAAGTGAACATACTTTACAATGTACAGTTCTAAGATAGTTTAAGGGGAAAACAAAACATATCATTGGTCACAGTATTGTAGTCTGGAGATGATACTTAGCAGAGGTTTAGACCACTGTTTCTGAGAGACCATATTGACTTCCATCTTTATCTCTCAAAAGAGTAATTAATCGGACAGACCAAATCTTATCCATCTCCAATCTCTAGGTGTACTACCAATTCTTCCTACTTTATAATTTCTTTCCTACATGAGTATATTAAAACACAGAAAATTGGGAGAAGGATCAATTTCCATTTTTCCATCACCCACAGATAATCATTTTAGCATATCAAAGTTTCAATTAGTTTCATATGGATATTACTCCTAATAAGAAGGAACAAGCTCTTAAATCTTTTTCTCTTTTTACTTTTCAAGTCCAGTTATCTTCCTTCTGATTATTCAGTCACCATCTTCTTCCATTAGAAAAATAAATGAGTGTGTTTATATTCCCTCAGGACTTGAAGCAGAGAAGACGCAAGTAATGCCTTCCTATTCTCTAGGCAAATAGGAAAAGAAATTCTCTTCTTTCTGATTGGTAGCTGAGTGTTCTCTTTGGAGTTCCCAGGGCTTCATGCCGAGAGGAAGGCCACAGAAGCAGAAGATCAAGAAAACATTAAAGGCTGAAATATTTTCACTGAGATTCTTTCGCTTGAAATAATGATCAGTTTGACATTTTTATCTAAACTCCAATATCTCTTCTGACATTACTGCAATAGATGACAAAATTAGAAGCACATTTTAGTAACTAAGGCTATTGAGCAATATTCTTGCACAGTCAGAGAGATGCATTTGGAAATATTGGAAATATTCCACAGTGACCAAGTCTTCCAAAAGCAACTTGTGATTTCTCAGAAATCAGGGTTTAATCATACACACACACAAAAACCCTTAATAGGCCAAGGTGAACCCTAACAAGACTTCATCTACTGTTACTCTGACCTGCTTAATGAAGCCATAAATTTTGATCAGCTCAGGTTGGCAAAAGATAGATTAAATATTTTTAAAAAAACTTAGCCTGGACTTATATTTGGTCAGTGAATAGAATGAAATAAGTCATTTTTTTAAAAAAAGGGGTGGGGAAATTACCAATATTGGCTGATATTTAGTAAAGTCATGTGTTCCTTCAGAAACAATCATAGAATATTTTCTGGAAGCCAGACAATTATATCGGCCCTTTTTGACCCAACTCAAGTGCCCTTTGAAGAGAAGAGCATTGATTGACTATGGCGATACCTCACATTTACTGCACTCTTGACTATTTGCTAGGCATCAGCTAAGTTCATCTCAAATATTTCCTTTAATTGTACAGTATTGTGTACGCTCTGTCTAGGATGCCAAGCCTGCTGCATAACTATATTACACAGGAGAAATGCATGACATGTTGCGATGTCTGTGTTCTCGGAATTATCACCCAGAACCATGGCATCAGGCCTTTGGTGTGCCTCTTCATTATGGGATCCTCAATATGCGATCTGCCCATGGGAGAGGCACATTTTTATGGATACCCAGCAACAAATACAGAGATCAGCTTCAGCTTAGTGTTTACTACAGACCGAACAACACCCGTTCCCTCTCCCATGCGACAGACACGGTGGTTCATGTACGTGCAAGATGCTATGCCAGTTTCTTAAAAGAATCAAACCTACGTCAGATGATGGTACAAGTAGATACAAAATTATAGCTCGGTGGCAAAGGCTCCACAGGGAGATGGCAGGGTGTGAGGGAGGCAGTTAACCTTGTCAGGGAGTTGGAGAAACTTCTCTGGGTAGATTATGTTTCATCTGAGGTCTGAAGAATAAGTAGACATTTCTGAATGAAGAGAGAATCTTCCAAAGCAGGAGTAAAGATCCTACAGTAGGAAGGAGAGAGATGCATAGGAAAGGCCTGGGACACCTTTAGTGGAGTTGGAGCCATCTTTGAGAGAGTCAAGAGGAGAGGCGGAGTCTAGGAAGCTGGGGAGCTCAGAACCTGGAGATAGAACCTGGGGAGTCATCTGCAGATAGACAGTAAGTCTGACGGGCACCGTGAAGCCAAGGAGAACCAGTTCACTGCACACACACATGTCCATGTGCTTGCACACACATACACACACACATCTCTACACCTAAAACCTCTTCTCCTGTCTTTGGGTAGAAGCAACTACAAATTTTCCACCTACTTTCAACATCTTAGATCTGAAAATACTATGGCATTATATTTTTTCAACTGCTCTTTTCTACCACTCAGGGTTTTGAAAACATTTTACGAATATCTTTCATGATGAAGGAAATATTCTCAGAGTTACAACAAATACTTCTTCATCAGCCCACCATTAATACCAGGGGATTTGCAACATCCTTTGAGAAATAAATGCTGCTGCAGTTCATGCGGTGTGGATAAGTAATAGCCACACGAAGAATATTTAGAAAGGTGGTCTCTCAGCTCTCTTGTTCCGGCCTTGGTTTTCCCAAATCTGGGTTTTGTTTTGAAATTTCCTGTGATTGAGCTCAAACGTGAATCTTATATCTGGTAGCTCAATAAAATGTGAACGATGACTCCTTGCATTTTGAGACATTGTTTATGTCTGGAGGTTTCATAATGAAAGCCACTTTCACCCTCTTAATGTGTTAAAGCACTGTATCCAGAGTCATTTCCTGAGCGTACAGGAGCCTGGGGGAAGTTGATGCGCGATTTAATGATTTTTATCAAAATGAAATAAGCGTTTGATCTTTGGATTTGATCAACCTCTCTCTGCAGCTGTGCCTCAACTGGCAATTACTTGCTCTCTGGGCTCTTTGCCCAGGCAAATGGGGTTCATTCTTGTTTCATGTCTCACTGACTTCTCTGATAATCGACATCATAACTGTTTGAACTATTGCTTTCTGTGGATTTCATAGCTCTGAAAAATCACAAAAGGGGATTTTTTTTTCTCCTATCCTGTTTTATTTCCCCCCATCACAATCAAATGCTTCCTTTAATAATACACTTGGAAGGTTAGTTAATTTTCCTCCCATAAAAAAACTTAGAAATAACCTTTTCAGAACTGCTCTTGACAGTGGGGTGTAATTGCCTGGAAGTGAAGTTCAGTGGTCAAGGGCTTGCTTAGCATGGGTGAGGCCCTGGGTTTGATGCCCAGCATTGGGTGGGGGGTGGGGGGCTAAAATCAAATGCAATGCTTTATATCAAAAGCAAAATGTATGATTGGGCTGGCGGGGAGGCACAGGTAACAGTCACACCTGTTTTGTCTTCTCCTTGTTATTAGTATGATTTCGGTAGGCTTATTATGCACAATTGGAATCAGCTAATTTTTCCAGCTGGCAAGTGCATTGTGCTTAAGGCAGAAATCAGCATAATTTTCCTATCCCTTTCTTATTCTTTCCATGGTTCTTCTCTTATATTAACAGTTCAATAATTAAGAGCACCATATCTACTTTCCAGTCTCCCATTTGCTCTTCTGTAATTACCTGAATGTAATTGGGAATGAGATAGGATCCGTGACTCAAGATTTTTCATTTATATTTGGGGGGGTTCTGATTTCAGATGCAACGCATTGAATGGATTTAGCTCCACAGATGGAAAAGTTAATAAGATACATGCAGTATTTATCTCCTCGGTCCATGTTTGTTGGAGCCTCTCTTTATTCTGAATGGCATAATTTCCCTACCTTCCTCATTAAAAAGAGAGCATCATTAAAATAGTAACTACCCCATAATGATGAACAAATTCTTTGCCAGCTTAACTTTTACATGTCTGTTTACGAAATCATATTCGTTATCTGGTAAAATGACTCTCACTGCCTTCATTGGGTCTGTGTATTTAGATTAAGGCCTGAAATCTTTAATCCAAGGAAGTTAAACCTGCCCCTAATTGTCATATCGATGTGCCATCTGTTGTTCCAGGTGCTTGCCTGATTTTTAAGGGCTGCGGAGTGAGCTCTCTCCTGATAGGTGGAAGTCTTCCCAAGTGCCACGCTTGAATCTGTGTATTTTCAAAACTTGCCAGGAAACTGTCAGCCATGTGGACCCCTCACTTATGAGAATCAGAGTTGTTTTAGATGTGTGCAAGGTGGGATATGGTTGTAAACAACCTGAATGAAGTGACAATTTTAATATCCCAACAGACCAATGGAGAGCACCGTCAGCCATCCAGAGGGGCATTTCACAGATCAGTGAGTCCCTGATCATCACTTGTGTGTTTTAGTTTTATGAAAGGCTAATTAGGAAATATTTTTGTTTAAAAAAATAAGTTTAAAAATGGCATTTTGCCTGGAGATCTTATTTAGGGAGTAAGTTTGAAATCTCAGATTCAAATTGAATTGAGATTCAATCTCAATTTCAATATGAAAGATGCATAATTGTACACAGTTGTATAGGAAAGAGCTGCCCTATAACTGCACAGCTCCATTGCATACCACAGAATTCAGGGCCCCTCCTGACCAGTTCTAGTCACTGACCCTTGTTTGGATTTTTTTAATAGTTAATTTATTGAGGTGGGGAGATACAGTTTTCTGAACACTTTATGGCATTATAACACACACAGAGAAATAGCAAATGTGGAACTCAGATTTTTCACAAATCTTCGAATACAGATCAAGAAACAAGACTCTTAACAGCATCCCAGAAGCCTTTGCAACCTTGGCTTCCCACCCAGGGTACCCACTGCTGACCCCACCGTGTAGTTTAGTTTTGCCTATTTTTAAAAACTTTAGCAGGACCCCATGCTGACTCTGAGCCCTGCCTCCTCTCATCAATATACATGTGAGACTCTTCTTTATTGTGGCATGTGGCTTTAGCACAGTTACACCATCCCAGTATTCAGGGTGACTCTGCCTCTGTGGCTGTACCTGTTGAGTGCAGGTGAGCACTTGGGTTATGACATGTACTGACAAGTCTATTTTTAATCTTTGTCTAAAGGCAGTATGAGTTTTACTTCTGTGCATTTTCTGAAAACAGGAGAGATCTCCTTACGCTTGCCCTTAAAATGCTGCCGTCTTCCTGGGAGCTGCTGTCTCTCCTGACCAAGTATGTCAAGCCCTTGGCTCCCCATTTATAAGAAGGGCTGGTCTTCTGATTTGAGGGTCTAGAAAGAGCTCAGTGTAATTCTGCAGGCACTTAACTGATGACACATCAAAGCACTGTAACATTGTAGAGCAACTAACCCGACCTCTGTGGTTGAGTTACTTGAATTTAGTAGCATATGGTCAGAAAATACCTTGAATTTCTCAATGATTGCCTTTAGTAATCGGATGCTTCTCTTCCACTCTTGAACCCCATATTTTCTTATGCATACATATTCAAAACCTATCTATTTGACCTATTTAAGTCAAAACTTCAGGGTCTCCAACAATTAAACCTTCTCCCCTCTTTAGCCTTCTCCTCAGTCTTCGTGCCTTGCTCTTCTTTTTGGCTCTGGATCTTTATGGGTTTAAAAGACACTTTGGAAAGGGAAAAGTAGGAATGAAAAGAGTGAAAGAATGATACCACATCAAGACATGTCAGTTTTCTTAGTTAGCTGGTTGTCTGTGGGTGTCTCTGACCTGTCAGGTTGTACAATGACCGTCATTCAGATTCGACTCTTCTGTGAGTTGTGTAAGAGTGTTCTTGGGAGATCCTAAGGGGGACTTCCAGTTCAGGTGATGTCTTCTCCAGCTGGCCTTCTGCAGCACTACTTTCTGTGCTCTGGGCCCTCTTCATCTTGGCAGATGGCTCTTGGTGGGACTCACTTGGCACTCAAAAATTTACCTGTTTTTCTTCTCCAAAATGTGAGGATACTCCTCATGGCTCTTCTTGGCTCTCTCATGAATGGCTCTAGTCAACTGAATAAGGTCCCCTCCTCCCGATAGTAGAAGAAAGAAAGGGTGACCACTACCTCCCGCCCCACTTGTCCCCTCATTATGAATTTATTTCAGAGATTCCTTTCATTATCTCTGGTCTTCAACAAACATCCCCTTAAACTGTAGACTCATCAGACAAGAATCTCAGTTTTGAAGGCACAGTTGGAATTCTTAAGTAATTCAGAAAAGACTTGGGTAACCCTCTGTTACTCAGAGACGAGTTTACACTGGGCTTTCGTGTGTAAGTCTGGCCCTGCCTGGACCACCTCAAATACTTTTAGAGAACGAGAAGGGGCCTGTAGCTGGTTAGAGAGGTAAAGTTTCTTCACACCCAACAACGTCATGGGCCACATGGAGAACACAAGACATTTTGTGACCAAATGGAATGGGTTTGCCTCTTGCTGAGTGCAAAGCTAACAAGCACACCCAGGAGATGAGGTTGGAGAGAGGTTTATTACTTGAGCAGATAGGAGAAGCATGGGAAAGCAAATAAAGCTCAGGGCACATCTCCATGCCGTACACATGGTCACCACATACAGAGGCTGGCGCATTCCTGAGCATGCTCAGTGTAGTGGCATGCCTCTTCACACATCTCATGTTAAAAGAAAATGGCAGGTGGGTTGACCCTGGGTGGATAATGTAGTATCATACTAAGTGAAGTTCACTTCTAGGTCACCTAAAAGGTTGGGACAGGATGGCTGAGCAACTTTAGCTGGAGCCAAATTCCCTTCCCAATCACCTTTTAAGTTCCTGTGATGGATTTAACTGCAACCAAAGCAACTGTAGGCAGGCTGACAGTCTTTCAAAGGGGCTCTAACCTTTCTTCTTGAAAGTTTGGTGATTGTCCCTAAATGGACCAGCCTGGTGCTAACTGTCAAAGAGTTCTCTGTCAAATTTGGAAGGCAAAATTTGCATTCTTAAGACTATTAACTCAACATGACTGTGCTCTGTAAAAGGAAAAGGTAATGGTAACAAAAAAACCATTATCCAGAAGTTAAGCTGATGTCCAGGAGCAGGAACCCTCTCTCCTCACTACTGGGGAGCTGGCGCTTTGTACCTTGGGTATTATATCCGACGGCCAGACCAGCTCTCTGGGTGTAGTCCTCTAGCAGGACAACACTACTCACTGAGCGGAAACATCAAGAACAAACCATTAAGCTGGACACAGTGGTGCATGCCTGTAATCCCAGCGGCCCGGGAAGCTGAGGCAGGAAGATCGTGAGTTCAAAGCCAGCCTCAGCAACTTCGCAAGGCCCTCAGCAACTCAGTGAAACCCTGTCTCTAAATAAAATATTAAACAGGGCTGGGGATGTGACTCAGTGGTTGAGTGCCCCTGAGTTTAATCCCCGGCACCAAAAAAATCAAACAAACAAACAAAAAAAACCATTAAAATAACAGGAAAACCATAATATTCAGTTCATGGAGAACTTCCTGTTTTTCTGATTTTAAAGGTACTGGGTAGAATTGTTTTCTTGGATCATTTATCTCATCTGCCTTCCATTTTTTTCACTAAAAATCACCTAAGAGTAGCAAAGTACAAGGGATTAGCTATTCCTCACAATTCCGAGGGCTTAGCTTACAGGGAACGTCACAAGTTTGAAATGTCTGACATTTTGTTTTAAGAAGCTATAGGAACTTCTCCTTGTAATCTACAGTGCATCTCTGATTGCTTTAATTTACAAAACAGAGTGATTTAAATGATTTTCGCCATCACATAAGGCTGTATCCCTATCTACTATGCCCACAGGCTTCCTCCCATATACTGGAAGGATTATGCTTATTTCAGTTGGAAAAGATAGATGTTATCCTCTTGGGTTCAGGATTGGTTTCTAAGCTCCTTTTAAATCTAAAGGACACTTCATGGGTGTTATGAAGGTTCTTTGCTTTTAAAAGTTGGCAGAGGAGGCCTGGTCCCTGCACTGTATTCAGAAGCACATTTTGATCATGAGGGACATAAATATGAATAGCTCATGCAGAATAGCACTGTAACAGCTCCTGACACTTTTAATAAAGCTGAGTTTTTATGACACAGCCTGGTCCTCACAGACGCACCTCCCATTCCTCAGCTCTTGGTCCTGTTAAATAGAGCAGGACTTTCGATCTTCCCTTGAGAGAGAAAGAAGCTGAGGTTTGCAGTGCCTAAGTAACTTGCCAGCACTGAAAACGTAGGACTCGCTGACCTGTGAGTTCCAGGAGGGCAGGGACTTTGTTTTGTTGAGAACTTTATCTTTGGCCTCCTACATCATAGGAAGTCAGTAAATGTGTAAGGAATTCATCCATCTGCAGACTTTGAGGTCTAGCTTGCTTTCCACTGAAGAGTAATTTTTACCTGAAGAACATGCCAGAAAGAAGGTTCATGGAGAAACCAAAGCACAATCTGTCCTCATTTCCAATGTTCTAAGGACTTACCCTGAAATCCTTTATAAGAAAGGAAAATAAAACTCCATCACTCATTTTCTTTTCTAGAACTGAGCCTTGTCACAGGACTGTGTTGTTGGTTTTGCTTTTTGTTTTTTTGGTTTTTTTTTAAGGGGCTTCCCATAGCAAAGATACAGTAGCCCGAGTTAAAAGTGCAGGTGGTAAGGTGGGCATGAGAAAGAATGACTTCCTGGAGTTGTGGATGTTTCTGAGCAGGTGGAGTTCAAGGAGGCTGCTATTCAGTTTATTGAAGTGTGCCTGCCTCAGGGTCAGTCTGGAGAGGAGCAATCCAAGGTCTGGGTTACATATAAAAATTGAACTAAGCTCCTTTGGGAGAGCGCTCGCCTGGCATGCCAAAGGACCGTGGTTCAAATCCCCTGCCGCGAAAATGAGAGGAAAGAAAAAAATAAATTCGAAACTAAAAATTGAACTAAACAATCAGTTCTTACAGACTTGGACAGAAAGTCAGCGTCGACATGTGTCCTGTTCCAGGGTATCACGGACATCCAGGGACTCGACTGCAGCATAATGTTGAGGTGCTAGTTCTGAGAAAGAGAACAACAGCAAAAATTGCAAAAAATTATAAAAAGAGATCAGCAAGCAGCAGAAAATGACCTTGTCCTTATTATGAAGTAGAATAAATAGCACAGTGTTTGTTTCCTAAGTGCTGAATGGATGGATGGTATTACGGTTTGGAGGTGAGGTGTCCCCCAAAAACTCACGGGTGAGACAACACAAGAAGGTCCAGAGGAGAAAAGACTGGGTTACAGCCTTAACCTAATCAGCAAGTTAATCCCTGGTGGGATTAACTGAGGGGTAACTGGAGGAGGAGGTGGCGTATTGGGGACATGGTGATGGGGTATCTATTTTGTATCTGGTGAGTGGAGCTTCTCTCTCTGCTTCCTGGTCACGTGAGCTGCTTCCCTCTGCCACACTCTTCCGCCATGATGTTCTGCCTCACCTTGAACCCCAAGGAATGGAGCTGGCCTTCTGTGGACCATGCGCCCTCAAATAAACCTTCCCCCGTCTGTAGTTGTTCTGTTCCTGTCTTTAGTCACAGCCGTGGGCTAGCTGTCATGGTTTGTTTCTCCCTTGAATGAGAGAAAGAGGTGTCACTTCAGCTTCCTGGTTCACACCGTGGGGGAAACCTGCCTCGTTACAACCTGGTCAGTGAGTGAGGACAATAAATAGAGTGTGAGGAATCTGCGGAAAGCCACAGCTTAGCTATTCCCTGGGTGCCACCCAGCCGCCACTCATACTTCAGCCTCACAGAGGACCTTGAGGAAGTCCCAGACTCAAGGACAGAAGACCAGGGGTTTCAGTCCCTCGTTCTGCATTTACTGGCTGGTCATTTAAACCATCTAAACCTCTCCTTTCCAGGGCTTTGTGTCTGTGGGGAAAATCGTGCTCAAACGTTCGGCTGTTTAGTTCTAAACAACTGTTCTAAATGGTGCAAACTGAATTGCTCTCGACCATTCACTGAGGGACATACCAAGGACACTTTTGTAATTTATGAACCTTCCTATAACTCCCCGATGATGTGACAGTGACCGTCTCCATTCCTATCATTAACAACTTCAGATGGCAGCATGAAAGAAGACAGTTCTAGAAGGAGGAAGGAGTGAACGAAAGCCTATTCTGCCCAGAGGTTGTGGTACAGCATTTAACCCTAGAGGTTTACAGCAGCTCACAGGTTCCTGTAAAAGACAAACCCCAGTAGCAGAAGCAGGAAACGAAGCCACAGGGACAGAGCAGTCCCCCTTTAGGCGAAGTGCAGTCAAGGTCCCTAAGCTGTATGAGCTCAGAGTCCCCAGCTGTTGACAAGCTTGCACCCATAGAAGGAACGTGGACTTCTCCCTCCAACAGAATTGCACCAACTTTGTTGTCTTGATGGACCCAAAGCTGCCCATTTACAAAAGTAAAAGCCCTGCTGTGCTCAGGCTCAGACTTGGGGAATTATCCCTCTGGCCTGTGGCACCACAAATAATGGGTTGCTTCCAGATCTTGGTGTCCTGACCCTCATTTCCCACTACAGTGTTTCATACCTGGAACATCATTATAGATTGATAAAATTTCACCATCTAATATGCCAACCACTGCTAAAACCCTGCATACTGCATCTCTTTCCATCCTTGGAACTATATAAAACCTATGTGGCACAAACAGTAATGAAGACTGACAAAGGTTAAACCATTCACCCGCGGCCATACCTCACTGGACTCCTCATCTGGCATCAGATGCCTGGGTTTAAATTCCGGCTTGAGCTGGAGACGGCACCTGAAGCAGCAAGTTGCATAGACCATTTGGCTCATACTAATATTTTAAAATCAGTTTTTACGGTGAAATGTAACACGTAGACACAAAAATACATTTAGGATGCAGAACTTGATGAATCATTGTAAAGGAAAAACTCATTCACTTACCACCCACATCAAGAGACGGAACGCTGTCCCCGGTCCAGAAGGCCCTGGTTTTCCATTCTTGCTCACCTCAAAGATAAGAACGATCCAGACTGTGATAATAAGTATTTGAAAGGTTTTGCCAGGCAACTTTGTATCTACCAAACACCATAGCTTAGGCTTGCCTGTTTAGAGCTTTATATACCTGAAATCATATGATATATAGTATTTTAGTCTGGCTTCTTTTGATGATATTTTTGAGATTTTATTCATTACGCTGTCACATACTTATTTTGTCCATTGTACATTTATTCTAGGAGTATATCATTACCTGTCACACTATTAATGGGTATTTGGATGACTTATAGTTAAGGGCATATTATGTGACATGCTGCTCTGAATATATTTGTCTCCATCGCTTACTAAACATGCACAATTTGCTGTTGAGCATATGATTAGAATGGTTGAGTCTGGGGATGTGCAGGGTTCTGCTTTGGTCCATGCCACTGCTTTAAGTCAGCCTGGCAGTTTCGGTGACCTGACAGGAATAACCTAGAGGAGGGAAAGTTTTATGTGGGGCTCACGGATTCAGAGGTCTCTGTCCATAGATGCCCGACTCCATTGTTCTAGGCCCAAGGTGAGGCCAAACATCATGGTGGAAAGGAGGGATGGAGGGAAGCCGTTGCCCTCATTGCAGGAAGGAGGCTGAGAGAGGGCGACGGGGGAAAGAGGCAGGGAAGATGCCTGCTGCCAGGGCACACCCCAGTGACCACTCCTCCATACACACCCGTCTGCCTACAGTTACCACCCAGTCAGTCCATTCAAACCAGGGTGGACTGACGAGATTACAGCTCTCACGATCCAGTCATGTACCCTTAAATATTCCTGTACCAACACAGGGACTTTGAGAGACACCTTGTATCCACGTCATAACGGTCACCAAGGTAGAGCGTTGGTACCAATGCATGTTCTTCACCAGCAGTACATAAGATTTTCTACGGCCACGTGCAAGTTGTTTTTATTTTTAATTTTAGCCACTGTGGTGAGTTGTGTGGTGGTAGCTTATTGTGGTTTTAATGGACAGTTCCTGGATTATTAATGAAGCTGTGTATCATTTCTTATGTCTGGAGTTTTATACACACACACACACACACACACACACACACACACCCCTCCTCATTAGTCAATTACCTGTGCAAGTGTCTTGTACATGTTTTTATTGGGTTGTCTAACTTTTTCTCAGGATTGACAGACAGTCTTTACACGTGAGTCCTTTTTCACTTACGTATTTTGTAAAGATCCTCTATCGTTCTGTGACTTTTTTTTTTTAACTTAATGGTCAATTTTAAGGAATTCAGCTTCTTCATGTAGACAACTTTATTGATGTTTTATTTGGGGGTTAGTGCGCTTTTTCTATCCTTATTTGAAAATGATTTTTTCTGAAATCCTGAAGATAGTCACCTAGATTATCTTACAAGATCTTATTGTTTTGCCTTTTATATTTATATCAGAAACCTACCAATTACTTTTCTTATGTGTGGTATGGACTGAGATGAAGTTTTGCTTTATTTTTCCACATTGTTCCATTTGTGCTAAGACTCCCAATTGAAAAGATCATCTCTTGTCACTATACTGAATTGCCATCTTTATCATAAATCAAGCATTGTCGTATACATGGGTAAGTTTCTGAGCTTCTTTTTCCCATTGGTCTATAAGTCTATCCTGACACCAGGACCCCTGTTTAAATAACTGTTCTTTTATAAGCCGTTTGGGTTTTCTTCAAGATTGTAGTAGTTAATCTCAGCTGGTTGAATTTCCATATAGATTTTATAATAAGTTTGTCAGGTTCCACAATAAAACATTAGGGATTTTTATTGGACTCATACAAAATGTAGACATCAATATGGAAATAATTAACGTCTTTCCAAAATTGAGTGTTTCACTCTGTGTACGTTGTCTATCACTCCCTGCCTTGGGAAGGAGCCTAGCAGGAGAATGCTCTTTGATTTCTTCAGTAATGTTTTACAGTTTTCTCCTTTGACCTCCTTCCGGAACAGTACAAGCAATTTGAAATACTTGTGCATCTTTTATGTCCTTTTAGTTTATGTGCTTTACTGGATGATATATTTTTATTGTTCATCTATTTTAAGTCTCATATAACTGCATTTAAAAGCCAACATTTGTTTGGATTTGCTCATAATTTTAGCAGCTTTCTGGGCTTCATTCTATGGCTCTCTTCTTCATGTGGGGCTATTCTGGTGTAAGTCCTTTCCTGAGAGTCTACTAATAACAAATGATCTCCATCTTTATTCATCTAAAATGTCTTTCATTCATATTTGATTCTAAAGGCAACTTTAATTGAATATAAAATTATGTTTTTTCTCAACATCAGCAGATACCTTTGTATTTTAGCTTCCGTCCCCCCCACCACCCATCAATATGTTAGATGATGTAATTGTTGCTCTTTTGGACATAATCTGAGCTATTTGGGGGGTACTTTCAAGTTATTTTCTTTGTTTTCAATTTTTCAAGATGCTTCAATATATTTCTTTAAAATTTTCCTTCTTGAGGTTTATTGCATCTGTTAAGTTGATGTCTTCTGTAAGTTAAAAGATATTCTCACCTGTATCTTATCAAATGTTTCTTCTGCCCTATTTTTGTCCTACATTTTTGGAATTCTGGCTAAGTGCGTATTCGACTTCTGAACTGCTTCTCTTGTCCTCTCTTCTACCTTTCGTTACATTCTTCCTGTGTGTTTCAGTGAGCTTTCTTGCTGCTGTGTGAAAGGACCCAACCACAACAACTGTAGAGGAGGAAACGTTTATCTGAGGGATCATGGTTTTGGAGGTCTTAGTCCATGGAAGGCCAGCTCCATTCCTCAGGGCCAGAGGTGAGACGGAACATCATGGCAGAAAAGTGTGGCAGAAGGACGCAGCTCACATCATGATCAAGGAAGCAAAGAAACTCCACTCTCCAGATAAAAATATATACCTCGAAGCCATACCCCAAATCTCACCTCCTCCAGCCACCCCTTCAATTACCACAAATTTAATCCCCATCAGGGGATTAACTCACTGATTGGGTTAAGGCTCTCCTCACCCAATCATTTCTCCTCTAAACCCTCCTGCATTGTCTTACACATGAGCTTTTGGGGGACACCTCATATCCAAACCATATCAATAGGCTTCTGCCCTTTAACAATGGTAAATTGTAAGAAATCACCCCTGCTCCAAAACAGAAGTCCACGAACTTAATTAAGCTTATTTTCACCTAAGGAAACCCTCAAACTTATATTTTTACCAAGTCCATTATTTTTCTCAAAATGACAGAATCATAGCAGTGACCAGCAGATGGCTGATCATGACAGAGTCAGTGTGATGGGACAGTGTGTGTCCCGAGTGAGGTGATGGTCGGCTGAATCTAGGCAGGTGATAGAATTTCACTGATTGAATTAAGACTCTCACAACCCAATCATCTCTCCTCTGAACCTTCTTGCATTGTCTCTCACGTGGGCTTTTGGGGGACACCTCACCTCCACACCATAACACTATGTTTTGTAACAAATATTTTCTTCAATCTTTTCATTGTTTCTTTAACAGAAGCTGATCTACTGTTAAATATTCCCGCCGAGTTCTTAATTTTAATAGCTTCCCATTCTATAATTTCCGTCTTATTCTTTTTGCACCATTTCTATCACATCTTTTAGCTCCTTAAAATGGCAAGTGTAGTTGCTTGAAAGTCCAGCTCTGGGATCTGAAGGTCCTATGGCTGGCTTTCCATTTTCTTCTGTTCTCATCCCCCATCGATTCTCTCTCACGCTTTCTCAGTTTCTGGTGTGTCTTACGATCTTTGATTGTGTGCCAGCCATTGTTTCTAAGAGCTCTAGAAATAACTGGTGACCTTGGGTGATGTCATGGTCCTCTAGAGATGTTTGTGTTTTTAGGATACAAGAGTTAGGACTTTAGTAATCTGGGATTACTTTAAATCAGTTTTGGAGGTGACCCTTTTTCTGGAATACCTAGCGGAGATCAGTCCATATGAGAAATGTTTCAGTTACAATTTACTCTTCCTCCTGGGATATTGCCATCCAGGGCCGCGACAAAATATTTCAGGGAGCTTATCATGACATCCTTTGTCCACACGTCCTGGACTTTGATTCCTCTCCATAAACTTGTGGAAGTACTGCACAGCCTTGTAACCCCCTTCTCCAGAATGGCAAATCCCACATACCACATCTCTTGAGTACTACATTCTTCTAGGTCTTAGTCTGGTAATTCCCCTCTTTCATTACTATTCTATTGTCTTTATTCAATTTGTCTGTTTTTGCCAGTTTTAATGTTTATCCTCAAGAATAGTTCAAATCCACATGACTCTGTCAACAGTTACCATGAGTAAAGATTCTAGTCCCGATTTTCCATAGCATAGGAAAGGATCAGTCTTATGAAGGGAGTTTAGTAAGATGCTGTGTTCGTGTTTTCTGATTTCTTGGTTTAAAAGTTAGTTGGTTCTATTTAGAGAGACAGACAGAGGGACAAAGAAGAAACTTTGGGAACAATTTCAAAGTTTTGGACTTTTGCCTGTATGAAATTATTTTCTTTACGACTGAACCCAATTCAAACTGGCTCTTATTAAAAAAAAAAAAAAAATTGGAAAATTTTGCTAGGCATGGTGGCATGTGTCTGTCATCCCAGTGGCTTGGGAGGTTGAGGCAGGAGAATTTTGAGTTCAAAGCCAGCCTCAGCAACTTAGCAAGGCCCTAAGCAACTTAGCAAGACCCTGTGTCAGAATAAAAATAAAAAGGGTTGGGGATGTGGCTCAATGGTTAAGCACCCCTGGTTCAGTTGCAGATAGAAAAAAAAAAAAATTGGAAAGTATGATTCATGCACTTAATCCAGAGGGATACTAGCTTAAGGGTGAGGCCTCTCCTGGGGCTCAAAAGATGCCATCAGGATTGGTTTCAGTCTGCTATCTCAGTCCTCTGTCATGCTGGGCTCATCCGCAGGGTGTTGTGGTGGCCCATAGAAGCTCTATTTTTATATCCTTACTTTTTTGAGCCCCACCCCTCATATCTAAGAATTCTAAAAATTCCATTTCAATGGCTCTGTTTGTTCCTTGAGTCATTCACGAACCTGTCACCGTGGCTTGGGCATCACGTGCTGAGTTGTAGCACACTTAAGTCGAATGCTGCAACTGTGAACATGGATATGGAACCCCGTCAGAAGCACTGAGCTGCACATGGCAGAAGACCTGCTTTGCTGAGCAAATTCAGAACGCTGGTGTTGGTAAAAGGGAAATGAGTTTGGGATAAAAGAAACAGCAAATGCCTATTATAGCAGCCCAGTGGAAATGGAGGGGGTAGTTTTCCTATGTGGCCTGCATGGCCCCCAGTACCTTGGAAAGCACTTTGTGTGTGTGTGTTTAGTTTGTGATCACAAGAGCACAAAGGTCTCCCTTTGCATATCAGATGAGTTTGATGCCAGTTTCTTCTGCCTATTAACTTTGCAAGACTGTTTGCATCCAGGCAGCGGCCCAGAGCTGTGGTCTGCCACAAGTTGATATCCAGAGAAGTAGCTTCATCTAAACCTTGGTGAGCATCCCGTGGGATTTACGAAGTTGGAAAGGAAAGCAGGGCTGGGTAGCCAGTTTAGGATCATGCCTCAGAAAGAGGCCTGCTGTTATCTGTCCTGAAACTCAATGAAAATGAATTGATGAGCAGACAATAGCCAGCGTGCCCAGCTGATTGATCTGTGCAGCCCCGAACATCCCCAAGCTGCTGGGCAGCAAGCCATCTCTCTTCTGTTCTCTCCTTATTAATTCAGGCTATGATAAATGGCCGTGCTGACAGGCACTACAATGAAAATAAAATCCTTGTCAGGGAGTCTTCCATCTTCTTAGAAGCAAAGAAAAACTTGTCCATAACCCTCTTGCTGTGGAATTTTCTCACACAATCTCAGTGCCAATGCATGAGTGTGACAGTGTACACGTATGCTCTGTTGAATGCTGTGAAGTCACTTTGAAGCAAAAAGCCCAGAAATGTATTAAAAATAGACTCTTGCAAATAGAAACCACCAACCTGTATTTTAGGTGTGTTATAAGCAACCCTGAGAAAATGTTGAACTGTCAGAAACACCTTGAGTTTAAACACAGGGGAGAAGAAAACAGATGCATTCTTTTTCTATGTCACAAAAGAAAGGAGCAATGGCAAAATGGGAAAAGAAGAGATGTAAATACATTTCATCCATTGATATTCTACACTAATCAATCTACCCTTCCCTGGCTTCCAAAACAACTCTCTCTCTTGATCTGTGTGGTGCTTCATGTCGCAGTGCAAGCAGAAAGCTGGCTTTTAGTTAATGCGATCTTTTCTCTATCAAGAAAAGTTTGCATGTTCTGATGTTGCTGAAGCCAGGATGACGCATGAAGACAGCTAAGATCAGTTGTGTTGGGAAGGTCCTTGGAAATTGTCAGAGGTGGGCACTAAGAGAAACACAGAGGCAGGTGCTGTTTGCAGAAAATTATCCTATAGATAATATTCACCTGCATGTCCAAGAGTAAGCATATTTCCTTGTATGATTGCTTATAATAGCAACCACTTTGGAGCAATGGTCGGACCAGCAGTGGAGGAAAATAAAATATGTCTATTCGAGATGAAATTATTAGAAAGAACAAGATCCTCTAGATGCATCCAAAGCAATGATTTTCAGGAAAAAAAGTTACAAGCTCAATTTCTTTTCTGTTGGGGAAACTATATATAAACTGTATATAAATAGATTGTGTGTGTGCTTGTGTGTGTGCATGCGTATACTCAGAGAAAAAATTCTAGAGAAAATGAGCAGGGAACGTAAAACATCAGTCGTCACTGGAATAAGGCAGAGATAACTTTGGAATAATTGCAAAAGGACTTGTAGGTATTTTGTACAGATCGAGTCTGGTTTTACCAGTGCATATGTTTTGTTTTCATAAGTCTCCTATAATTTTTTTAAAATGCTCTCATTCCCAGCCCAGAATTTCAGTTTGTCAATCTGTCTTCTGAAGGGCTACACAAATATTGCTGAGTTTCTGCCAAGATCCACGGTAGTGGTGGCTCCACGTAGAATTCCCCATGCTGACAATTTTTCCAGGGATGCTAGAGCAAGAAGGGATTAACATTTCCCCTCAGTGACCTCTGAGCATGGCCAGCCACAGTGTTGTAGTCAGCTTTTGTGTCACTGTGACCACAAGACCTGAGGTGAACAATTTTAAGAGGAGGAAAAGTTTATTTGGTACCCACAGTTTTAGAGGTGTCAGTCCATAGATGGCTGACTCTGTTGCTCTGGGTCTAAGATTAGGCAGAACATCATGGCGGAAGGGCATGGTGGGGGAGGAAAGCAGCTCAGAACGTGGTCAGCAAGAAGCAGAGACAAAATATAAATCACAAAGACACACCCCCAGTGGCCCACCTCCTCCAGCTGCTCCCCACCTGACTACTGTTATCACCCCTCCATTCATATCAAGGCATTAGGGCTGGGGGTATAGCTGAGTTGGTAGAGTGCCTGCCTCATATCAGGGCATTAGTGCACCGATCAGTTAGAAGCTCTCGTAGCCCAATCGTTTCATCACTAAATCTTCTTTCATTTTCTTGCACATGAGCTTTTTGGGGGCCACTTCATATCTAAATCATAACAATACCATTTCTTAAAATGCTTTAAACAAGGAAAGCAAGAACTGGGGACAATAGATACCGGTTGCAAGCCAGGAGTTAAGTCGGAGATTTGTTGACGGTCAGATGACAGACATGTGTGGGAGGAGATATCATGTAATCTAAGTAATTGGAGATGAGTATTTGTTGCTCAGAATTCAGATTAGACACACACAGGTGGGGATTTCCAGAATGTAGACCTATCTTAAGCTGTGGGAAAGAATTGAATCTCGCTGAAAGTATAGACAGAAAACATTAAGAATCTGAGTCAAACTGGAGGAACTCAAACATCTAGAGATCTTAGGAGGATCCGTGCTAAGGAGAATGAGAAGGAAAAACCAGGATTACAGTAGCCAAAACAGGCTATGTTTGGAAATAAAACAGCATTGACCCGGTTCAGTTGCTTTTGAGGGACAACAGAAAAAAATAAGAAAAGTATCCCTTAGGCTTGGAAACATGGAGGTCCTGATGTTCTTGGACAGGGTAATTTCTGTGGAAGAGGTTAAGGGAGAGACCAGATTGGAGCTGGTTGAGGGAAGAGTGGAATGAGGAAGAGGAGCCACTGTGGATAGAGGACTCTTGATAAATCTGGGCACGAACAGGTTCAGGGTGGTGGGACAGGTGCTGGAAGAAGCCAGGGATTTGAGGAAGGTGTTTTGAAGAGGGAAGATACTGGAGCCTGTTCAAGTAATGGTAGGAATTGGAAAAGCAGAGGAAGAATGTTCTAGTGAATAGGCGGCAGGCATCATGGAAAATGTCAGAAAACCATGGAAAAGTCTTTCCCCAGTGGAGATAGTGGCGTAGGTAAGTCTTTTAACTTGCTTTGTCTCTTCACATATAGACCAGAGAGAATACCTACCTGACTTGGAGGGTTTGTGTTGCAACCCAATAAAAATTGAAAATGGTGAATGCCTGTACCAACATTTTTTTATTTCAAGTGGAGACAGCATTTTTACACAACAGCGTCATGCTGAAGAGGTTATGAGAGATTGCCAGGTAAGGGCAGGCCTCTTCCTGGCTTGTAGGAAGTTCTCATCAAGGTTAGCCGCTCCTTTCATTTCTTGTTCATTTAGTTCAATCTGTTGGGTGTCAGTGTCTCTTATCCCCATATTGATTTCTGTCCTGTGTGAGATGAAGCTCCGTGCCCTTGGTTAACACCAGTTGTCAGTCCAGCCTGAAAATGGAGGAGGAAGGGATATTGGCCGTGTTCATTCATTGATACCCTTTCTGTCACCAGCCATCACAGAATTTCAGAGTGGAAGGGCACTTACCAATCATCAGATTCAAACTCTGCCCTTAAAAATAAGTTAATAACACTGGGCTTGTTTGCACATGCTTCTAATCCCCGTGACTCTGGAGGCCGAGGCAGGAGGATCACAAGTTAGAGGCCAGCCTGGACAACTTAGCAACCCTCAGTGATTTCATGAGACCCTGCCTCAAAATACAAAATAAAAAGGACTGTGGATGTAGTTCAGTGGTAAAGTATCTCTGGGTCCAATTCCTACCAAACAAGAAAAAAAAAAAAAAAAAAAAGAATACAAAACCCACATCTCAAAGAAGCTCAGTCTATGAGAAAATCACATAAACAGGGAGTAGATTCCCCATCCAGTGCTCTGTCCACTCTCCCCCAACCCCCTGGACTGGTCACACAGTCAACTGGGAACACAGAGAAGCACTTATTCAAAATGCGATTTAGACTTACGTGGAAGAGTTACGTGCACTTTCTTTGAAGAAAATAAAGCTGTTTAAGGAAAACAGCATAATGGCAAAACAATATAAATAGTACAGAATTTAACAGATACAAATGGCATTTCTAAGGGAAGTTTTAATGAGTTTAACCGCACGCTTCTGGGGAACTACCTCTGGGGCTTAGCCTAGCAGTTAGGCAAGATTCCCCACAACCGCGTCTGAATTGGAGGCCGGTCAAGGGCAATCACAGGACTCAGGTCCTGTTCTACCTCTCCAAGTCACTTTCTCCTGCCTGCTGTTAGTCATTCGCACGGTGAGGATGTTGGTGTCAGCCCTGAGTTTGCTTCCAACTCCTTTCCGGGAGTCTGTGAGGTGGGAGTTATCCAAGTGTTAAACAGGCCCGTGAGTTTACAGACACAGCCTCTGGGGTGTGCAGAGAGTGTTTTATCTTTATCATGGTTTATAACGAACTCGTCATCCTCGTGGACTGGAAAGTCCAGCTTCCGGTGTAACCGTGAGTTGATCTACCATAGTGACGGAAAGGGTCCCTTTGATAAAGCACAGCTCTGTGTCCACTCATCCTTTCTTTCTTTGTCCCTTGAACAGCCTTTGGGGGAGTCACCCAAGGACTTACCTGACATTGACAGTCTATGGGTGAGAGGTTCTCTGCCCTGGCTGCTCTCTGTGGCCATGACTTTCGACCGACTGGGCAGTGCTCACCTATGGCATTGGTGATGAAAGTCACCAAGGGGTAAACCAGAGTAGTGTTTCAGCTTGGCCAGCGCCCAGTGACCCTTCTTGTCTGAGGTAGCAGCACCTGGCTCTTCCTAATCGCCATTACCTGCCTCCCCACTTCCATGATCTGTGCAGGACTCCAATTCTGGTGCTGGCTTGGACAGTCACACTCCACAGACTACTGCAGGGCCACCCTGATCCCATCCAGTGAGTCCCCAGCAAGTGTCTCTGTCAGATCTCTGTCTACTCCAGGGTCCCCTTGACATGGGCCAGGGAGAGCCCAACAGCCTGCCCCCTGCTCCCAAGCACACTACCTAGTGGGCTTCACTCCCACGACCCCTCTCAGGCCATTGTCCCTCCTACATTGCTTGTTTCCGAAGCACTTAAACTATTCTTCTGCATCTAACAAATGAAATGTACAATTGTGGTGAATTTTCAGTTACCTTGGATCTTGTAGTGCTTGTAGTGCTGTTTAAAAGTATATGAAGACTTCAACTTGAAATCCCACCATTCTGGGTGTGTGTGTGGGGGGGGGACACTGAGGATTAAATCCAGGGGTGCTTTACAACTGAGCTACCTGCCCTGTCCTTTTTACTTTATTAAGTTTTGAGACAGGGTCTCACTCACTTACCCAGGCTGACCTCAAACTTGTGATCCTCCTGCCTCATTCCATCTCCCTAGTCACTGGGATTACAGGCAGACCACCGCACCCAGTGAAATCTCAACTCTAACAATTACTCCATTACTCGATTTATAGTGTAACTGAATAGGCTAACTTAATAGGGAAAATTCTCTTAAATCTTACCTGTACATAGGGACACCAAATTCTACAAAATACCAATTGTAAGGGCCCCTTAATTCAAAATGATTATTAGTATGTTCTTATAAACATTTCTATGCTTTACTCACAATTATCTGAGAGTTTATCATTCCATGACGATGAGAATTTATTGGAAGTAGCATAAAAGTCAGAGATTCCAGCCCAGTGCCCTGAATGAGTTCTGGGGATCATCTGGGAGGTGTTAGAAATAACAAGGTGCCACAAGAAATCAAAGAGGAGCTCAAAAGTGTGTGGGCAAGGTGAGCCTCTACTTCTACCAGAAAGGTGGGCTTCCAGAACAGGGCTGGCCATTCTGCCTGCTTATATACCTAATGCAGTGCTGCCCTCTTCCCTGATTGGAGGACTCAGGGGTACCATCCATGTGATTGGCTAATTTTAAAATGGGGGCGGGCAAAGGGGAAGGGCTACTATTATAATGACAGCAGTTGGATCCAATGAAGACTGAATGCTATGTTCTGAGAAGGGACTACCTTTTCTCACAGTACCAATTCCATTTCTCACAGTTCCATTTCTCACAGTACCGTGCCCTTCACACAATCAGTAATTGCCCTGTGGATGACTCCATTTAGCTGGATCCCACCCACATAACTCAGCAGACTGCCCGAGAGAACAGGGCATGTTCTATTCTTAAATCAATTGGAGTATTTTGTAGATCATCAAGCTGCCTAGATGACCCTTTGGTCATGATTTCAAAGGGCTCAAGGCTGCTGCTCTCTGCCCCAGGCTGCATATTCTGGCACTTGTTCCAACTACCCTTACACATTCTTAAAGCTCCATCCTCTGTCACTCACTCTGATCAAGAGTTAAGGGACAGATTTCATGAGAATCACTTGGAAAAATGCAGATTTTTGAAAATACAGATTCTGATCTAGTGTGTCTAGAATAACACACTAATTTAAAAAAAAATTAAAGATCCATTGTGTTTTGCCAACTAAAGGTCGAAAAGGGCTGAATTCATACCTAATTTTCAAGAGCAACAGAAAATGGCTCTGGCCAGGCATGGTGGTGCACATCTATAATTCCTGTGGCTTGGGAGGCTGAGGCAGGGAGGATCACAAGTTCAAAGCCAGCCTTAGCAACTTAGTGAGGCCCTAAGCAACTTGGCCAATATCTGTCTCAAAATAATAAATAAAATGGGCTGGGGATGTGGTTCAGTGGTTAAGTGACCGTGGGTTCAATCCCTGGTACCAAAGGAAAAAGAAAAAGAAAAAAGATAGAGAAAAGGGCCCTAGTCTAGGAATTAACAGAGCTGATTTTTAGTAGAAATTCTCCCAAATGATCAGTCGTGTGACCTCAGATGGGTCATTTCACATTCGTGGGTATATCTTTCTGCACGCGTTTCAGTTGAATTTACTGAACAGAGGCTGTGTGCTGGGCTTGGCATGTAGACTTCAACCCCATTGTCCTGTGTGGTCATCACACAAGCTCTGTCAGCACTTCCTCTTTTGATTCTGTGTCACAGATGAGGAAACTGAAGCTTAGATGATTTAAATAAATTTCCCTAAGTTACGCTCCAGAGATGATAGATGATCTAGTTTAAATTCAAACCTAGGTCTGCTGAGTTTTGTCACTGACCTAGATGAGACCAACTGCTTCCTATGAGTCTATGAAATATATTTACTGGACATTTTAGGAGAATAACTATTAATAATGCTGGTTGAGTCATTAAGGCCCATTACAAATGAGTCACGTCAGAAAGGGTACTCCTCAGAATTTGGAATTTGCTTCCACAGGTAGAAGACTGTGGGTCTATTCTGTATTCTTGAAGGCTAATTGGAACCTGTCTTATGTTTTGACTCCATAAGGCTCTCAAGATAAAGAAAATAGTCATTGCAGGCTTTTGAGCTCAGGAATGCAGAGGAAGACCCACAGGAAATCACGCTAACAAGCAAACCCCTGCCCAGTCCCTTCCCCGAACCCCACAGTAGCACGGAAGGCTATGCATCCCTTTGCCTAGTGGAGCGGACACGTGGGACGCAGAGACTATCCGAGGATAACAGGAAATGCACTTAGTAAAACATCCCAACACTTTTCCAGTCGAAATGCAGTAACTTTTTTTTTCTCTCTCTCTCCACTCTTCAGGGAAGGCTAGAGACTGATGGGCGTGGGCTGGCTTCATTCCTGCCTGCACTCAACTGCCTTTTAATCACATTTCTCTGCTTAGTTGCTGCTCATTTTGCAATAAAATGAGGTGTCCCTCTTCACACTTCAGCACGCAAAAGGGAGGGAACCCTTTGGTGAGGACAGAGATGTGCTTCGGTTTGCAGGAAATGGGAGCAGCCTCAGAATGGTTCGGCCTCATTTACAGAGAAGGGTGAGGAATTCGGCACGGTTTATATTGGGGCTTTGGGGACCGTGTTTGCAGAGGTAAAACAAGACCCTCTATTGCACCGTAGCTCAGCAATTACCGCAGCAGTGCTCCTGGGATTTCGGGGTGTAAGGTGAGGCAGTCCCCTGTGAGCTTGGCTCTTGATTTTCCACTTAGGACATAACTAAATTCATCAGCAGCCAGATGCTTCCATACAAAGAGTCCTGGGTCGGAACAGTATGAGATTAACCCAGTGTTGTCTCTTGCAACAAGACCCCCTGCATGCTTGCTTACCCTCCTGCTCATCGCAGGAAATCAAGGGAGATCTCAACTCCAGCTGTGCCTTGCTACCTGTAATTCCTATGCAGGCGGAAGAGGCCAGTGCTTGGGGGTCTAGAAAAGAAAGAGAGGAGTGGCGCTAAATCATGCCTGCAGAAACTTCCAGTGAGACTGTTCTGGTTTGGATGTGAGGCGTCTGCAACAGCTCCTGTTAATGCAGGAATTTTCAGAGGTGAACTGATTGGATTCTGGGAGCTGTAGCCTGGTCAGTCCATCCTGGTTTGAATGAACCACCTGGGTGGTAGCAGTAGGCAGTGGGTGTGATTGAAGGAGGTGGGTCACTGGGGAAGGGTGCATCTCCTGCGGTGCCTTCTCCGCTCCTTCTCTCTCTGTTTCCTGGCCCCACCATGAACTTAGCAGCGTTCCTCCCTTGGGTCCTTCCCCGGTGATGAGCTGCCTGGCCTGGGACTTAGAGCCACAGAGTCGGCCAGCTGTGGACAGAGACCTCTGAAACCGTGAGCCCCAAAGAAATCTTCCAAACTTTAAGTTGTTCTTGCAGGGTATTTTGGTCACAGCGATGGAAAGTCTAACTGAAACAATGGCAGAAGAATATGAAGCACACCATTCAAATATCTCAGGGGAACTGATCTTGCGAATCAGAATTCTATTTCCTGCGGGGAATCTCCGAGGCGACCATCGTTCTTTGACACGTTCGCATTGCCGACTCAGCTTCTGAGCTCCCACGTTCCCCTCGTATCACATGAGAGGAACCGAGATGTGAGAAGAAGCAGAAGAAGCTGGCCCCCATCTCAGGGCTCTCTCAGCTCACGTGCAAGGCTGTCGTTGACTCTTCTCTCCTGTTACTGTCACTCCATTGTTGTCCATTGGGTTTTACTCTTCAAATTGACAAGACAGGAATCCAGAAGGAAATGGGCAAAGTCTCATCTCCAAACTCTGGTTCCATCTTGGTTGTGGTCCTTATTTTCTCTGTGATCTCTTTTTCTTTCTCCATAACCTTGCTCTTCTTCAAGCCTTTGAAGCATAAGTCTTCCCAGCCACATCCTTGCCTTGGAAAAAGGTGCCCATCCTTCTGAGTCTATTTGCAAAGGGAGGGTACTTGTCTGAGTTGCTCTTTGCCTTTCTCAAGGGTACTGTTTTTGGGAACTCTGAGGTGAAGTTGGCATTAGTGTCGTCCACAACATCTCTGGTTCCTCCTTGACTGAAATAGAAAGGGAGAAAAGGAAGAACCAAGTGCAGCCAGTAGCAGGGCACCACCATGGAGCCAGGCAGTAGCCAAGCTCCAGGGTACCCTGCACGTGGAAGACCAGGGCTCAGTTATGGCTCTCCATCTAATTTTCTGGGGAAACTTCAACAAGTCACCTCATTTTTCTGGGTCCTAGTTTCCTCATCGATGAAACAAACTAAAAATAATCCTCCCTATCTTCTTAAGGCAATAATGGAAAACTGGATTGTAATGAACGATTATAGGTGTTCCCCCTGTCCCCACTTTCTTATTTTAAGATTCAGAATACAATTGCCAGGGGAAGAGGCAAATAAATTACTTCCTGGATTCCATTAAAGCAGAGCTTGGGTGTCTGGACAGAATTTAGGGAGGAGTCTCTCCTAGCATGGATGACCATTATTGAATTCCCAAATATCCATCTCCACTCCCAAAGAGGGGGTAATTTTGTTTCAGGGTTGGGGTTAGTCTCCCAAAAGGAAGCACTGTCTGATAATAGTCACAGTACTGCAGTGCTAAAGCCTTTGGTAAATGGATAAGAGTAATGATAAGACTGGCAATATCAAAATAGTAATAACTAGGCACTTAAGCCGTCACATGGAAGAGGCTCGAAGATTGTCCTCAGACTTAGCCACCACATCACTGGATGCTTATGTATCACAGAATATGACTATATTTTTGTGTGTAATATTTTATTCACACTTAGTAAGTTGTTATTAGAAACCTTGAGCCAGATCCACCCAGCTAAGCTCTTTCGGAATTGCTGACCCTCCCACAGCATGAAACAAGAGATGGTTGTTGTTTGAAGCCACGTTTGGGATGATGATTCAGCATTAAATAACTGCTCTACGATATTTTATGCAAGTGGAAACAGAAAAGTTAAGTAAGTTGTTTAAGACTAAGTTGCTGAGGCTGGCTTTGAACTCGCCATCCTCCTGCCTCAGCCTCCTGAGTCCCTCAGATCACAGGTGTGCACCACCATGCCCGGCTCTGGCTGACTCTTAACAACTACCCACACTATTATTACTGTCAGCATATATATTTAATCTCTTATAGTCTTCTAAACTATAACTGTTTTGAAAATGTAAAGGGACCATCCAAATAGTTCCTCTCCCACGTATTTTTCATCTTAAGGATGCACCATCTGTCCAAGTACATTGACAGCTGTTTTTCCAGGATCCTCGATGAGACTTTCTCCTTAGGGATCATCTGGTCTTAATATCTGATACAAACCTCTGGGTCTTGTATAAATTCAGAAATAATGAGTTATCTACATTTTTGTTTACTCTAGGCTACTTCTCCCTTGGCCTGTTTAGGATCATTTCTTCTCCTTTTATCTGAATAATTTACGCAGAAATTCCTCAGCTCTGGAGAGCTGATGTATGCTCACCAGAGGAATCAAGTTCATCTGTGAACTAAAGTACTAGTGTTTTGATTTACAGGGAAGAGCCAGTAAACAGAATATGCTACTTTCGATCGCTCACCTTGCCTTTTATGAACTTATCTAGTAAACCAAGTTCATCTTCAGAAAGCTTCATGGAATAAAGCAAAAGTTTTGTTTTGTTTTATTTTATTCAAAGGATCTAAAGTACTATTTCTCTGGACTATATAAAACCTTTCTAGTTATTTTAATTCTCCCATCTTTTACCCTTGGGCAGAGCTTGTTAAAATCTTATACATTTGAACTCTGTCTTTTAAGTTTCAGAACAAGTGGGCATGGCTCGGTGCCCCAGGCACCACTCAGAAACCAGCTGGTGCCCCCAAGTGATGTGTCATCGCCACCTCGTGCTGCTGTGGGAGATTCAGGTCCTGTATTTGCAAGTGCCGGCTTGCTTCTGTAGGTGGCCGATCCCACTCATCGCATGTTTACTTTTACTAGTTGTAATGGAAGAGGATGACTACCTCACAGTCTTGTCCCAAACTCAGGAGTTAGGAGAATCTTTGTGGCATCCCATTTTCAACTAAGGCCACAAGGACTGTGCCATCTGCTACCAGTTCATCGCAGTATGACTTCAGAGGGAATCAACTGCACACAGACTTTGATGGGAAGTCACACACTTGATGTAGAAGTTCAGATTTCACATGGACAAGATGAGCAGCCACCTTTATTAACAGAATGACCCTAAGATCCTACTATCAAACCTTCTCGTTCCCTGCAGTCCGTATCATCCTACAGGGTGAACATGCTCCAAAAGCTTAACGTGTCTTTTATATTTGGAAACTTTAAGGGTTTTGGATTTTTGAATAGGGATGTTCCACTGGTAATATTTCTAAAAATAATACCAAAAAAAAAAAGTCCCAAATTTGAACATTTCTGGATCCAGGTATTGCAGATAAGGGGTATGGAGCTCATAATAACAATTTTTATTGACTATCTTTGTACCAGGCACTGGAATAGTTGTTTTACATACATAGTTACATTTACTCTTCATAACTGTTCTACAAGATGAGTGGGAAAGCCCACCTGTTTTTTTACGTGAGAAAATTGAGGGTCAGAAAGCTACATGTCCAAAGTAACCATGATAGAAAATAATGGATTGAGAAGAGTCTTTGTTGGTTTGATTTTTGGAACTGGGTTCTTTCCACCTCATCAAACACCTACCTCCCCAAGTCTGTTGAGTGTTACTGTAACAGAAGACCCAGACCGGGCGAATTACAAACAACTGAAGTTTATTTAGTTCATGGTTCTGGAGGCTGGGATGTCCAAGATCAAGGGGCTACATCTAGTGAGGGCCTTATTGCTATGTCATAACATGACAGAGGGCACCATGTGGCCAGAGAGCAAGGAAAGGGGAGGAAGAAGGCAGGAGGTAGAGAAGAGGGGACCAAACTTCCTTCTTTTATAATTATCCTGACCCCCTGATACGAAACCTGCTCCTATGGACAGCCTTGATCCATTCCCGTGGAGTGCGTCTGATGACAAAGTCACCCCTCCATGGTCCCTCCTCATAACGCCATCAAGTGGCAGGTAAATTTCAACATAGTTTTGGAATAGCACTACTTCATCTTCACCAGGCTTTATTCAGAATTTTTGTCAGGTTTGGAAACTAGTCCAGGAAGAGGTAATTAGCTGTCTGTTGACAGAGACTTTTCACGTGGGTATGCCATGATGTATGGCAGACAGGATCCTCCTGACAGAAGGACATACCATCTGAGCAGCAGGCTGTGCATTAGCCAGAATCACCACCAGAGAGTCCCATGGAGCGGAGGCTTGGTGTGAGGGGTCACGTGGTAAGTCAGCCGACCAGAGCAAGTTTTCTCTTCCGTTCTCAGTACCAGTCTCCCTCCTGTTTTCAGTTTAAGAATGTAATGTGGGATAGGCAAGCTGGAGAAAAGGAGAGAGGGACACTGAGGTGCATGGCTATTTCTTAGGCACAGTGGAAGGACACCAGCTGGGAATCCCAGGTTCGGGTCAGAGCAGAGGAGAGTTGGGGCCAAAAGTAATGTGTTTAAGAATGTCTGGCAGAAGGCAGAGTTGTTTGCACATCCTCCTTCTCTTCATTTTCTTACAACTCTTGAAGTAGACATACTTTTTCTCTACTAAGGTCCAGAGTTTGTATAACCTGGAACTCACTCAAGTTTATGGACATTTGGGGATAAAACCAGGTCTTGAACGCAGGTCTCTCTGAGTCTAGAATGTGCATTCCTCCATCACACCCTTGGAATGAGGGGAAAGCTTGAAACACCAACAACTTCTCCATTTCCCCACCAACATCTCAGGGTGGAAATAGTTTGTCTCTTCTGGTCAAAGTTGAGTTCTTCCTTTTCCACTGAAGCATACTTTTAGAAAGTGTTTTGAAAGGAAAGAAAGAAAAGCAACAAAACTTTGTGGCAACAGAAGTACTCTTTCCTATTCTTTCAAAGGAAAACCAAGTATTTTGTTCAACACATTTGAAGCTACTTCTGGACATCAAGAGCCCTTTCAATTCTGTTTTGAACAGAGGATGTCTTTTTATTTTTTCTTTTCTTTTCCTTTAGTAGAAACAGGTCTTGTTCACAGATCTTTCCAGGTCCTTGATTCCCACTTCTGACCATGCACGAGCCAATTCTGCAATTCTGAAAGCAGTCCAAATAGACGAGGTGGCCACTATACCTAAAAGGTGCCTTTTAGTTAACTTTTTGGTCACCATGACCAAAAGACCTGACATGAACAATGTAGAGGAGGAAAAGTTTATTTGGAGTTCATAGTTTCTGAGGTCTCAGTCCATAGATAATCATTGCTCTGGGTCTGAATGAGGCAAAACGTCATGGTGGAAGGACACGTTGAAGAGAAACAGCTCAGGCCACCAGGAAGCAGAGATATCTCCACTCACCAGGGAGAAAATTACAAACTCCAGAGACACCCACCTCCTCCAGTCACATCCTACCTTCCTATAGTTACTGCTCAGTTAACCCATCAGTGAATTAATCCACTGAGTAGATTAAGGCTCTTACAACCCAAGAACTTTTTGAGCATTCTTGCATTGTCTCACACATGGGCTTTGGGGGTCACCTCATATCTAACTGTATTAGTCAGGGTTCTCTAGAGGAACAGAATCCACAGGAAGTGTGATGATAAAAAGGGATTCATTAGATGGGCTTCCACGATCAGAAGCTGGAGGGTCCACAGTGGCCTCTGCAGCCGGAGAGCTGGAAGAACCAGCAGCTGCGCAGTCCAAGAGGAGGAAGCCCCAGAACAAGAGGGATCAGCAGTGCTACCTAGTCCAAGACCAAGGCTTCTGGAAACTCCCTGGAGAGTCACTGGCAGAGTCTGCTTTGGGTGAGTGAAGAAGTGAGAGTCCCATAGCCTCAGAGGATGGAAGCAGCGATCAAGAACCTGTTCAAGAAGAGCCCAGCTGCATCTGCATCTGCTTCCTTGTTCTTCCAGCTTTGATTCCATCCTCTTGGGCAGTGCTGCCCACACTTAGGGAGGGGCTTCACTCCAGCTGGCTATCCCACATGCCAATCATTCCTAGACACGCCCTCATGGACCCACCCAGAGGCCTCTTAATCATCGGCATCCCTTAATCCAATCAAGTCAACAATTTAAATAACTATTACATTAACCCATAACAAGGTAGGAGGAGCAAATTTGAATTTTTATTTAATTAACTATCAAGGTTCCATAACAATGGCCTCTTATTGAAAAACCAAGTCTGTCTATGCCTCAGTGACTGTTTTCTTATCTACCAAATTTTATCTCATCTGTCACATGACAGTAGAAATTAGCATTCGCTGTGATATACTCAGGATTTCATAATTAATGCTAATACAGTATATTGCACTGCCTTAATATAGTATGCTGTTGAGTACAACATAAGCCCCTTTCTCTTCCTGACAACTATAGAAGTAGAAATGTCTAGCCCACTTATTGTTGGAAGTTTTTTAAAACTGTTTTGAGTGAGTTTCATTTCTGGGGTCACATTTTAGCCCCAAATGTGTGACAGATGGCTAGTAGAAGGACGAGAAGGGAGGGAAGAACTTTGCTTGAGCACGTGTCACGTCTCATGCCCTCTCCTTAGCATTCCAGAGTTTTTTAATTGAATTGGTGTGTTTCTTGCTAGTCAGAACCCTGGGGCATACACAAGGAAGGGCTTTATTTAAGGTAGGCACTCCAGGTTATCTTTCCACTCAGACTGTGAAATAAAGGCATTTCATGTCACATCATTACTGCAATTTTCAGAAATGTTACTGTCACTCCTAAAAGGTGTTTTTGAAGTGACATTTTAAAAGGTATTATAACTCATGTTTTCACGATGCCTTTGGATATACAAAGCTGGATTCTATCCTCCGTGACAACCCCTCCTGTTGCATTTAGGAAGGAGGGAACCAGGTGTGTGCTCTGCGTGTGTGTGTTCCTGCTAAGTGAACTGCTCTCTGGGGTCTTGCAAAACTAGGGTGCCGGATTCTTAATACAATTCGATAACCACGATCATATTCTTGAGCTCTTTTGTAAAGTGTTGATGTCAGAATCAGTGTGTCGAAAGTTAAGAAGTCCTTGTCAAGGATTCTGGTTGTCTGGGGAGAGGAGCTGCCTATCACTCTCATGACTACTGGTATTACTTTATATATAACAACTACCAAAATAGATGCATTCATTGATTGAACACCTAATGTACATAACAACATGCTCTTTTGCATCTGTAATTGCCTATTATACAAGAGCAAAAGTTAAATGCAGGACATAAAGTGATTTGCCTACAGTCACATATACATACCAGAACATGAGAGAAAGCTCAGTAAAATCCCAAGAGCCTGTGCATCGTAATCTTGGGCTTTGAAGTCAGCAGTCTTTGGGTTAAAAGCAACTAGAAATCCCACTCACAGTGGTTTATGCACAAATGAGGATTGATTGATTGGCTCATGTACTTGAAAAGTCACAGGTCACACCTTTAGATAAGGAGAGTCTTACTCCTCTCCTGATGGGGCTCCCTCACTCGCTCCCCATCTCTCCAACTCTGGTCTGCTCCCTTCTCCGTTGTCTTGATCTTCCTTCAGAAAAGATCATCCCCAGCACTCTAGGCTTGTATTTTGTCAGCGGTATAAACCACTGGATGCAACTTCTTTTCCTTGGATACAAGGAATGCATCCCAGAACTCAGTATCATTGACTTGCTGTGATGGACAGGCCCCTCCCTCAGCCAGTCAGATGAGATGGGCTGTTCCGAGTGGTCAGCCTTTGGTCCTGAGCTCCCCTTACCCGCTGGAGAAGTACCACCAACGCCAAAGGATTAAGGGTGGGAGAAATACTATGCTTTTATCCGAAGAGAAAATGGATGGTAGCAAAGAGCACACAGGTCTTCTCTACACAGGTAGACACAAAATCCGCTCTGTCTCACGCTTGAGCCACCAAGGATCAGTCCCCCCCAGGAAGTTGTGTGACTCAGTCACATTCGGTTCAGAGGGCTCACTGCTGTAGGTTATCTCCCTTTCTCTTTTCCAAAGCTTCCAAATGAGAAAATGCACACCTGGAAAGCATTCATTGGAAAACGTACACACTGACTCCTTCCCACAACTCTCCAAAGCCTGCAGAACCCTGATTAGGAAAGGGGGGCCTGAAATTGAAGTAATTCCCACCAAGGAACAACCCCGGATGATCATCACAAGGGGTCTCTATCAGGTGCTGGAGTGCAGACAGTAAAGATTCAAGTCACTTGCAAATCTAAAATCAGCCCAAGAGCGGGATTTGTTTAAAGGGTCCGATTAGTAACTGGTGAGGAGAAGGTCATGTAAAAATGTTGGGCACAAATTAGTCCACTCTAATGGCATCTGTGTTCCTGGAGTTATTTGTTCTCCCTGAAGTGGCGCACTCCTGAAACAGCTGGTTCTGGAGTCTTCTGCAGGGCTTGGTGAAGAGGCAGAGAGCATTGGCAGCTAAGCAAATGACAGAAGAAGGGCTCCGTGGAAGAACAGCTGAGTGCTGTCATTTACAGATGATGTGACCACATCAAAATCAGGGAAATGAGCGGCTCTTTTTAACAGTCTCCAGACGGCCATCTCTGGCGGTCCATTCTTGTGACTTTAAGAGCTAGCCCAGCCGCATTCATCTCCAGCCAGAAGGAAAGAAGAAAGGACCCACCGAGCTGTCCTCCTCCATCAGCTGCACTGGGGCTCCCCACTGGCAAGCAGAGGCAGTGCCAATGTGTCCACAGAGGGAAGGGCTTTTCTGCCAAAGCCCCAGATGTAGCCCCTCCTCAAAAGAAATTATGGATGATTAATGGGCAAGAATCTAATTGCTGGGGTAGTGAGCATTAATCACCGAAGACTCCTACAAGCATCAGAGACGAGGCATAGTCCTTCAGAATCCCCAGATGTCATTGTGGGGGCTGAGTTGAAAGTTCTGCTTTGTCCCCATCTCCATCACCTGCAGGGATGCTAAGGACACAACATGATTCTTGTGTTTCAAATGCAGGAATTGCTTGGTACTTAACATCATCAGGACTAACAGAGCTGCCTCCATTGACACTTTTATTCAGGCTTAGCTTGAGAGCAGGCTGCTTTTCCCCCGTCCCTGTGAGCAATCTCCACTCCTAGGCAGGGCTGGAAACTGGCGAGTCCAGCTGACACCTCCTGGTGAGATCACTAGTTCTTGTGCATATGCTTGAGTTATATTTTATGCTTGTCATAAAAAAGACACTGTTACTTTCCTCCCCTGTTTTCAGTAACATTGTTAAGACAAAATTGTACACTTGCTAAGGGTAATTACTTCATTTAGTTTGATTTTTGCAGAAGCCTGAGGAAGTAAGGACAATTTCCTATATATCTCTATCCTGGAAATAAGAGTGACGTTCCTGGAGGTTAAGTAACTCGATCAAGGTTATGTAGCTGCAGCATCTATAGAATTCAAACTTGGCTCCTCCTGGTGACAAATCCCAGCAGGTGCCCTGGCTTCTTGCCATCCACACTCAGAATACACTCTGAATTTATTTCCATCTACTCCTGGATAGAAACTGCCTTCTGGTTCTTTCTTTCATACTTAGATACCAGTTATTACTAATTCAGTCATTATATGAGGGACTCATTTATCCCAGGGATATTCATATTTTAACATTGCTCAGACATCTAAGCCATTGATTTCCAAAACAGCTTTGCATCAGAATGACCTCGAGAGAGATTGCTAAGTTTGGTTTTGGTAGAAATGCCCCAGCCTTATCGCTTATAAGTTTGCTGATTCAGGAAGCGAGAGAAGACTATTTTTTAAAAGCCAGAGTGATTCTGATGACCAGTCATGGAAGAGAGTCGTTCATTTTAAAAGGATCAAGATTTAGTGGTGGCTGAAAAGACAGCAGCCTGTAAGCGAAGGAGATTTGGAGATGCTATTGATCCAGAACATCTCAATTCAATGTGAAGTACCAAAGTTATTGATTTTTTTTTCTCCATTTTGGAGGTGTTTCATATAGTCTAAACAAAAGAATATTATTCAAGTATTCTCAATTGCAAAGCATCATGCCCTTAAGAGATATGCCAGATTTTGATGTGTTACTGCCTTAGTCCATGCTAGCTGCAATAATAAAATACGCTAGACTGGGCAGCTTTAGAACACCAAGAAATGGATTCCTCACAGTCCTGATGGCTGGGAAGTCCAAGGTAGAAGCATCAGCAGATTTGGCACCTGGTGAAAGCTGTGTCTTCTGGTCCATAGATGGACTGTGACCTTACTGGCAGAAGAAACCAACACCATCAGGCATCTTTTATAAGGACACTAATCCCATTCCTAAAGACTACCACTTAACACTAGTATTAATACTAATACTGAACCTGCCTGGGTAATCCCAGCTCATACTCAAATTTCAGTTCAGCTGATTAGCAAACTTAATTTCCTCTTGCCAAACAGGGGAACAGAGTCACAGGTTCCAGGGAACAGGATGTAGACATCTTGGAGACTACATTTTTATTTTCCTTCCCACATTAAAATATATAGACTGCAGAGACTGAATGAAATCCCCTGGGACATGGATATTGATAAGGAAGGAAAGCAGTCCAGGTGCTGAGGTAGGGGAGTTAAGGGGCAGAAGATGGAGTGGAAGGCAGGAAACAAAGGAAAGTTGTATCCCAAGAGACAAACGAAGGTCTTTCGAGGAAGAGAAAATGACCTGCTGTACCAGTTCTGCTCATAGATAGCTTAAATGAGGGCTGAGATTGAACCATCAGGTTTAACCATGCAGGGTTAATTTGAATTGTCAGCCTGATTGGATTAAGAGATACTGATGATTAAGAGGCCTCTGGGTGTGTCCATGAAGGCGTGTCCAGGAATGATTGGCATGTGGGATGGCGAACTGGAGTGGAGTCCCTCCCTCAGCGTGGGCAGCTCCGCCCAGTAGGATGGAATAAAAGCTGGAAGAACAAGGAAGCAGGTGCAGATGCAGCTCAGCTCTTCTTGAACAGGTTCTTGATCGCTGCTTCCATCGTCTGAGGATAGCTGACTCTCGCTTCTTCACTCTCCCAAAGTGGACTCTGCAGTGATTCTCCATGGAGTTTCCAGAAGTCTTGGTCTGGGACTAGGAGCACTGCTGATCCCTCTTGTTCTGGGGCTTCTGCCTCTTGGACTGTGCAGCTGCTGGTTCTTCCAGCTCTCCAGCTGCAGAGGCCACTGTGGACCCTCCAGCTTCTGGTGGTGGAAGCCCATCTAATAAATCCCCTTTATAATCACACTTCCTGTGGGTTCTGTTCCTCTAGAGAACCTTAATAAAAGCATTGTGCAACTCATAGGTGACTTGGACAAAGGCTGTTTGATGGAGAGCTTTCCCTGTTCACCAGTTATCACTCATGAATTTAGTTTCCTCTGCATGTGGATGCAATATGTTATCCATCCCTTGTGCTCAGTCGCTTCCATCTTTAAAATTCATTTCTATCATCATATTTTTCTGTTCCTCTTCCAGTGAAACCTTTGTACCAAAATTCGCATCCTGGCTTCTTAGTCTCTCTTGGACCCATTTCAGTCAAGCCTTTTTGCCCATCTCTTGCCAAAAAAGTGTACGAGAGAGGAAGATTGCTAAGGGTTGGTAGGGTGTGGTCAGGAAACACACCATTGCAAATTAGGGTAAGTCTGTGTCTAAAATGGAAAAGCCAAGCTGTAAAGAAAAGAAAGGGCTTTGTCTTGTCGGAAAGGAAAGCAGAAATTTTCTAGTTTTACAGAAAGAAAATAAAAAATCTTGATCAGGAGGCTTTTGCATTTCTTAATGACATCTCCTTGCTTTGTAGCTTCTCTCCCTGGTGTCTTGCTGGTCACAGCTGTGCAGAAGAAAAGAAGCAGATATTCTGAGGGCAGGGAATTTAGGAAGACACAGCAACAACGTCTCTATGATTAAGCTGGACAGAGTAAGGATGTTTTTACTGGAGTAACTTAGGTTATTGACTGCTGAGAAATAAGGAAGTCTTTGATGCCAAGAGCCTAAATCTTGGGACCGTGTACCAAACTCCAGGGAATCTGAATTGCAATGTGTGTTGTGGTCTGTTTGGCTGAGTTCAGTGATATTCGAAATACATTTTAAATGTTCAGAAGGAACAACCAGGGTGCAGCTCTTTCAGTTGCATTGCTTTCCTCAAATAATATTTACAGTAAAGACTTCACAGTGTACCAAAACATTTTGCAAAACTAAAGAGCAGAAGAGTTACTTATTTTTAACCTCCGTGTAAGCCATCTTTCCATTACCATGACAAATGCCTGCAATAATCAACTTATAATGATAAAAAGGTTATTTGAGCTCATGGTTTTGAGGGTTCTAGTCCACGATCAGTTGATCCCATTCCGTTGGGTCTGTGGCTGCACATCATGGCCAGAGTTCATGGTAGAGCAGATCTGCTCATCTCATGGCCAGAGGGAGCCGGGTTCCAGCATGCCCTTCAAGGGTACATCGCGAATGACCTAAGGGCTGTCCACTAGGTTCCACTTTAAGGTCCAAGACCATGCCTTTGATATATACACCGTGGGGGCATTTAAGTTTTAAACCATAGCAACCCCCATTTAGAGATGAGAAGACAAAGAGCATTTTGTTCAGGATTCTGTAGCTATTCAATGACCACCTGGGACAGGTCAGCAGTACTGCCTTGCACCTTGAAACTAAAATTGATAATTGTCCAGTTTTCTAAATCAGTAGCCTAAAATCGAAGAATCAAGAGAAGATGATGCTACACATGCTATTAGAGAAAGTGACCACAAGTAATTTGGGAAGAAGAGTAGAGCAGCGGTAGATTGCCATGGATCTGAAAACCAGCTTCCTTGATTGGTCAGTGTCTTCACACAGGGACACCTTACCTCTGCCTGCTGTACTAACATCCTGGGCATTGCAGTAACTCTGAAGTCAAAAGATGTTGACCTTTACGTCAAACTATATTTTTATAACACTCAATTTGGATTGGAAATGTAAGAGGGAAAGCCACAAAACTTTTCAAAGAATAAAACAGGAAGAAAATCATTGTAATCATTGGATCATTGAAAATCATGGTTTACCTAGGAAAAGTATATTTTAGATAAGACGAAAAGATAGGAAACCTAAAAAAGAATATATAAAACGTGTCCTCTTAAAACATTGCCAACAAAATGAAAAGACATGGAAGACAAGGTTTGTGAAACAGATATGTTATGGTTTAGATGTGGTGTCCCCCAAAAGCTCACGTGTGAGATAGTGTAAGAAGTTTTGGAGGAGAAATGAAAGGCCTTAATGTAATCAGTGAATTAATCCCTAGTGGAATAAACTGAATGGGAACTGGAGGTAGGTAGGGTGTGGCTGGAGGCAGTGGTTCATTGGGGCGTGGCTATGGGGTATATGTTTTGTATCTGGAAAGTGTAGACTCTCTCTCTCTCTCTCTCTGCTTCCTGATCATCATGTGAGCTGCTTCTCTCTGCCACGCTCTTCCGCCATGATGTCCTGCCTCACCTTGACCCCCGAGGAATAGAACTGGCCTTCTTTGGACTCAGACCTCTGAAACCTTTCTTCCTTTATAGTTTTTCTCGTTGGGTCCTTCCGTCTCAGCAGTGAAAAAGCTGATTAAAACAACATACTTGATAAAGGACTTGTATCCAGAATATATATAGAACTCTCAAGCTCAATAAGAAGACAAAGAACTCAGTGTAGGAAAATATTTGAATGAATACCGTCCAAAATATGTACATGGACTGTAAATGAATTCTTGAAAAGATCTCGACATCATTTGTCGTTAAGAAAATTCACATTAAAACTTCAGTGCGATACGAGTATATATGATGAGTAGTAGGAACTTTCATCCATGGCTGAGGGCAGAGGGAGTACAAAATGGGAGTACCATCACTTTAGAAACTAGTTTGGCAGTTTCCAATAAAGTGAAACATACACTTCACTTAGGACCGACAATTTCCCTGCTAGGTATTTACCCAGGAGAAATGAAAATGTATGTTGAGAAGACAACCAAGTACATAAATGCATACAGCAACTTTATTCATACTATCCAAAATTGGTGAAAAATAATAAATGGCTTAATACATTGTGGTCCACCTGTGCAATGGAATATCAGCCAACAAGGAAAGCAAGGCAGCTGCTAACACATGGAGCAACATTCTGGAAAAGGCAAAACTCTGGTGATTAAAATAATGTTCAAAAAAATAATAATGGTCAAGTTGCCAAAGACTGAGCCTCTTAGGAATAAATATCTACAAAGGGGCACCATGGAGCATTTGGGGGTGAGGAAAGGGCTCATTATTTTTTTTTTAATTTTTTTATTTGTTCTGATTAATGATACTTGACAGCAGCATGCATTTCAGTTCATTGTACACAAATGGAGCACAACTTTTCCTTTCTCTGGTTGTACACAGTGCAGAGTCACACAATGCATGCAATCATACATGTACTTGGGGTAATGATGCCCATCTCATTCCACCATCATTCCCACCTTCCTGCCCCCTCCCTTCCCCTTAGTGCCCTCTACCCAGTCCAAAGTTCCTCCATGCATCCCTCCCCTCCCTCTCTTTATGAATCATTATCTACTTATCAGAGAAAACATTTGGCCTTTGGTTTGTTGGAATTGGCTTATTTTGCTTAGCATGGTGTTCTCCAACTCCATCCATTTACCTGCAAATGCAATAATTTTATTCTCCTTCAAGGCTGAGTAATATTCCATTGTGTATATGTACCACAGTTTCTTTATCCATTCATCTGTTGATGGGTACCTAGGCTGGTTCCATAGTTTAGGTATTGTGAATTGAGTTGCTATAAACATTGATGTGGCTGCATCACTGTAGTATACAGATTTTAAGTGCTTTGGGTATAAACCGAGGAGTGGGATAGCTAGGTCAATGGTGGGTCCATTCTAAGTTTTCTGAGGAATCTCTATATTGCTTTCCAGAGTGGTTGCACCAATCTGTAGTCCCACCAACAATGTATGAGTGTACCTTTTCCCCCACATCCTCACCAACACTTATTGTTGCTTGTATTCTTGATAATTGCCATTCTGACTGGAGTGAGATGAAATCTCATTATTTTAATTGTAGTGGTGGTTACACAACTATATACTTTTGCTGCAACTCTTCAAACTATATACGTTAGAAGGCTGAGGTTTGCTTCATGCATATTACACTTTGATAAACCTAACTTGAGTCAGAAGGAAGACTGAATTTCAAGTAGAGAAAGGTTAGGTCAGGAATATAAAAACAGGTAGAGTTCTAAGAGAGGTGAAAAGTTGTTAAGTCATTTTTCTAAAGCAATTTTCTAAATGGCTAGTCATGGACAGCAATGTAGCAATTTGTGTTTGTTGTTGTTGCACACTGTATATGAGTACATATTTTTTAATGATTTGCCAGCATCCAAAACACACAGAAGACTTCACATAAAAAAAAAAAAAATGACATTTTGGCTTTGTGTAAAAAAGATCTGAGAATCTGTCACATTAGAATTGTTTTCCAATATGGCAGCACATGGCTGAGTTGAATGGCCGTAATCCTGTTCTCCTTGGCTTACCTTGTTCCTGGAGATGTCTGTTTTCCACTGTGGTTTTATGTCTTTTAAAAAGCCCAAGCAATGCCAATCTTTAAAGGCCACAATGTTGAATAATGAGAGAGTAGAGGGAATCTGTGCAGGCTGAAGAATCTTGAGTGTAGATTTTATTTAATTTTTTAAAAATTTGCATTGGTTAGAAGCTATTCAGTTGTCCTTAGGTAGTCATTATTGGAAACATGGTGCAAATATTATTTTAATGAGAATGAGGCCTGATCAATGTTATGCTGGTATTTAAGACTTCTTAAGGGGGATTGTAAAAGCATTCCAGGAACATCGCTTATCAGTGCCTGTAATGATTCTAGCTTCGAGAAGTAAGGACTCACGGGCAAAGCTGCCCTCTACAGGGTTCCTGTGTCTATGGTTAAAGGTACCAAAGCAGAGTTCCAACTGTCCACCTTGCATAAGCAATGTATTTCAATGATATGGAAGTCCGCTAGCAGTCACAATTAGAAGGAAACATTTAATTAAAAACTAGCTGTTGGGCTGGGGATATAGCTCAGTTGGCAGAGTGCTTGTCAGGCAAGTACAAGGCCTGGGTTCAGTCCCCAGCACTGCAAAAAAAAAAAAAAAAAAAAAAAAAACTGTAACTGTAAATAACAACAGTTATGATACCTGTGAGAGAGGTATAATGTTTTTGTTCAAGTTTCTTTTTTCCTTACATAGTCCATAATTTTAAAAAATTGAAAATTATCCTCTTTACTGGTTAAAATTTTGTTAGTGTTCAGATGTTTTCAAGAGGACGTAAGATTCCAAGAATAATAACGATGTCACAGAAAGGCACCTTGTAGTGAGGACCAACCACAGGAAATTTCTATCATGAACATCTTGGCACTTTTGGAAGAAGAGTCCCTTTCCTCTTCTTTCATGTCACAGTTTAGAATATCTCCCTGCAGAAGAGATATTCTAAATCTTCTAATCAATTCTATTCTAAATCAAATGTTTATCCGTGGTTAAGGAGTTGGAGGGTTGGTCAGTCACTCCTTGACCTTGAACCTAAGCATGACTATGGCCACTGTTGATAGATACCTGTGATAATCTGGTGCTTGTACATAACAAGATTAGGTGTTTTTTGGAACGGCATAGATGCATTGGACAAATTTGATTTTGAAATCCAAAGTTAAATGTCATGACTGTTTTGATAGAGAAAAGAAAGAGGTGGCATATGAATTCAGCTTTGTATCTCATAGTCGCAACCAAATTATCAAATAGACACCGAAGAGGTGGAAAAAGTTGACTAGTAATGCAAAATCTCTTTTGCAGTTTAAATCCTGCATTTGGTCCACAGAGCCGACAAACCCTGCTACATCACCAGCCATGTTACTTTCAATAACTGAGTTATTTGCAATAGATAAGCTTAGATGCTCATAATTCAGGCTCTCTGCTTTTTTTATTATCTTTTCGACATAGTACAGAGTCACTAGGCTACGTACAAAGATAAATGCATACATAGGGCTTCCAATTATTCCTCCATCTCCCGGCAGTTTATTTATGCTTGCGTACCCGGGCACAGAATAATTCTTATCTGTCAAATGTTGCCAGGAGTCATTTTAAACCCAGGAGGTAGAGAAAAGTGGGAGGACACCAAGATTTGTTACCGAGACCCCATCTGGTTCAAAAAGTCATTGCCCTTCTTGGCGGATAAAATGCAGAAAAAAATGACAAATAAAAAAGGTCAGACTCCAAAGCTGTTTGGACTCCCTTTGGAGTCTGTTGGAGCAGTTTAATAAACTGTGCACAGGACTTTCAGGGTGTGAAAGACTGAGGGACTCGGAAACGCCTTTTCAAAGACAGGAGATGCGAGCAAGTTGGCACTGAGTCCTCAGGGAACGCGTGGCTCCTGCAGAGGTCTCTTTCTGTGCTGCTTCTGGACTTTCCCATCCAAATGAATGCAGCCTGAGTTGGCCCCTTCTCGTGACCCGTATTGACAGGTTAGGTGTCCCCATGTTTCTAAATAGCCAGATTTGCCGGTGTAGCTGGTCAAGAAGGAGAGTTTGTTCTACACCCCTGTTGGGTGAGCTAGATTGTTTTCCAGTCTCTCTTTCCAGGACTTTTTCCTGCCTCTGTGTTTTGGCACGAGGTTTACTTTGATTAAAAAAACACTTCTCATTCTCCGTAATCTAGAAGTTTCCAGGAAGCCTTCCCAGACCCCTGAATCTGATCAGATGTACCTGCTTCATTTCACATAGCACCCTGTGTTTGGCACCTTCTGTGGCATTCTGATTCACTCACCTGTCTCCAAAGTGACCGTGGGCCCTCTGGGGTCATGATCATGTGACTTTGGACCCTGAAGCTTGTACTTGGTACAATACACTAACGAGGCTGTCTGGAGAATAGAAGAAGAAAACAGAAGCCATTCCAGGAAGATACCACATAGGGTTTTTTTTTTTGTTTTTTTTTTTTTTAGGGTTTCTTAAGTGATATTGCACAATTTATTAAACTATTTATTACTTCCTAATTCACTTGAATACAGTTTAAATACATTATGCTATCTTGGAGTTACATTCTGAAAAATTGGCTAAAGTTTAATTTTACACAATCTTAGTTGCATGATCTTTACTAGTATCACACAATTATTTTACCAGCCTCTTCAAGGCTACGTCAATATTTTGAAACTATGTATTTTCTAGGCTTTAATATAATATAGCCTCTGTTCATTGCATTCAGTACTTCTGAAGTGAACTCATGAGATAAAACAGACAAATCTAAAGAATTAAACTTTTGCAGAAACAGGATATTTTGTCTGTGTTTATTACCCACGAGCCAATTAGGCACCCCAAAATAATTTTAGGACAGTTTTATCTCTAGACCTTTTTTCATGAATTAAAACAAAAATGTCATGCATGCACAGTCATTTACCAAGGGGATAGATTTAGAATGAATATTGCAGTCTATTTTCAAATGTACCTCTGTGTAGGATGAGGATATTAGAAAATTTCTTTCTTTTTTTTAATTTATTTTTATTGTAAACAAATGGGATACATGTTGTTTCTGTTTGTACATGGAGTAACAGCATACCATTTGCATATTCATACATTTACATAGAGTAATGTTGTTTGATTCATTCTGTTATTTTTTCCTTCCCCCCACCCCTCCCACCTCTCTTTTCCCTCTATACAGTCCCTCCTTCCTCCATTCTTGCCCCCCACACCCCCCTTACGTGTCGTCATCCGCTTATCAGTGAGATCATTCGTCTTTTGGATTTTTGAGATTGGCTTATGTCACTTAACAGTGAGGTTTTAAATTTGTTTGTTGTTTAATTCTTTGAACAAAGATCTGTCCAATGGCAGAAAGGGACAGGACCTTTAGCAAAGCAGTTAGGCCTATGTCATCTACACGTTGGTGACCGTGCAGGCATTACGGTGACATCCAGAGTCCTTCATGTTCCCCTTGGCAAAAAAAAAAAAGTTAAGACACACATGGAAACAGCTCAGTGGAGAGTTGCAATCTGTTTGTTTTGATGTTTGAAAAGACATAGCATGCAACAGCTCCGAAGCCGACCTTGTCTACCAAGTCGAGAGCATAATTATGTTCCCGAATAGCAGAGCAATAGTGCGGGGATAAAAGGAAAGGAGATGAAAATGTCCTTTCGTCTTCATATTCTCGCCAACCCGTCTAACAACCCATAGTACGACTGAGACTTGGAGAGAGAAGAAGTGATTTGCGAGGATTTTCAGCTTGCTGCTGCCCCGTTACTGAGGAGAGGGCAGGCAGGAAGGGGCTTCTAGGAGTCTGCTCCGAGTCCTCACCTCTGAGCAGAAGAGCATTGCACCATAGCACGGACCTTTGTATTTAAAAATAAAATGTATGGTCACCGCATCCGGCTGTGGCAGGGGGCGGGCAGGCGTGGTAAAGGGACACTTGGACATTGCTGGTGGAGTTGCAAATTGGGGCAACCACTCTGGAAAGCAGTGTGGAGAATCCTCAGAAAGCTTGGAATGGACCCAACTTTTGATCCAGTTATCCCACTCCTTGGTTTATACCCAAAGGACTTAAAATTAGCATATTACAGTAACGCAGTCACATCAAGGTTTATAGCAGCTCAGTTCACAATAGCTAGATTGTGGAACCAACCTAGATGCCTTCAACAGATGAATGGATAATGTATATATACTGTGGTATATATACACAGTGGAGTATTATTCAGTCACAAAGAAGAATAAAATTATGCCATTTGCAGATAAATGGATGGAGTTGGAAAATGTCATGCTAAGTGAAGTAAGCCAATCCCAAAAAACCAAAGGCTGAATGTTTTCCCTGATAAGTGGATGACAATATATAATGGGGGTGGGACTGAGAGAAGAATGGAGGAACTTTAAATTACATAGAGGAAATGAGAGAGGGGTATGAAAAACGGTGGACTGAGACAGACATCATCACCCTATCTATGTACATGTGTGATCACATGAATAGTGTGAATCTACATCATGCACAACCACAGAAACGAAAATATGTACCCCATTTGTGTACAATGAATCAAAATGCAGTCTGTAAAAATAAAAAATAATTTAAAAACTAATAAAATAAAAAAATAAAAATAAAATGTGCCCACCAGCGCACTGTTCTCATCCAAACATGGTGCACGGTTTTCGAGTATTCCACCAACACCCAGAAGCCAAATTAGAGACAAGCAGGCGAGTCAGAAGGGATGCAGGCAGTGCTGGGAAATCCGAATTAACGAACTGAGCAGTTTCTTCAGCTCTCAAATAAAGAGGTCGGACAAGATTATCTTTAAGGGGGTTCTTCAGTGATAAAATTATGGAATGTTATGGTTCTAAATCAGCCATGCTACTCAGTAGGAAATGAAAATCAGCCTGCACAGCATTTCTGTAACACAGAGGAAGGACTTTCAGGTCGTCTCCCAAATGCAGTCAGCTCCTAAGTCTGACTCGATGTAGACTCTGATTTTTTTCCCTTGAATCACACAGATGCAACCTAATCATTCATTATTTAATTCCACAAATGGTTCCGTGGTTTCTCCTTCATGCTATCCACTTATGCTCAGAGCTTAAGAAACAAAAGTGAACCTGAGACAGGCCTGTCTTTATAAAGTGTATGGGACAAATGGACTTTATTTTTTTTTTTTTTTATTTTACAGACTGCATTTTGTTTCATTGTACATAAATGGGGTACATCTTTTCGTTTCTGTAGTTGTGCACGATGTAGATTCACACCATTTGTGTAATCATACATAGACAAAAGGTGATGATGTCTGTCTCAGTCCACCATTTTTCACACCCCCACCCTCATTTTCCTCTATATAATTTAAAGTTCCTCCACTCTCCTCTCTAAACCCTCACCCCCATTACATATCATCATCCACTTACTTATCAGAGAAAACATCCAGCCTTTGGTTTTTGGAATTGCCTTATTTCACTTAGCATGATATTCTTCAGTTCCAACCCTTTATCTGCAAATGCCATAATTTTATTCTTCTTTATGGCTAAGTAATATTCCATTGTTTCTTCGCCCATTCATTTATTGAAGGGCACCTACATTGGTTCCATAATCTAGCTATGGTGAATTGAATGCTATAAACATTGATGTGGCTGCATCACTGTAGTTTGCTGACTTTAAGTCCTTTGGGTATAAACCGAGGAGTGGGACAAGTGGGTCAAAAGGTGGGTCCTTTCCAAGTTGTCTGAGGATTCTCCACACTGCTTTCCACATCTCTACTAATTAGAGAAATACAAATTAAATCAACTCTAAGATTTCATCTTCCTCCAATTAGAATGGCTGTTACCAAGAACACAAACAATAATAGGTGTTGGTGTGGATGTGGGGCAAAGGCACACTTGTACATTGCTGGTGGGGTTGCAAATTGGTGCAGACAAATGGACTTTAAATAAGATGCATACGAAATATAATATCCATATATTATATATCCATGTATATAATATATGTGCATTATATAGCCATTATATTATCCATGTGTAATCATCCTATGCGTAGAGAAATCGCACATCTGTGAAATCACTAGCAGTAGAAATGACAGGCGAGAACGGGACGGGGGAGACAGCAGGTTGAACTCCTTCCAAGCTGGACAGGGGTGACACATGAAGCAGGACCCGCATCTTGGAGAGGGCGCGGCCCCTGAAGGAGAGGGCAGGAGCGCTCCAGGCCGGGAAAGGCACCTTTGAAGGTCTGGAGGAGGAAGAAGGAGCGATGGACGTCTCGGAATGAAGGCGCCTGGCTGGAGCAGGAGGAGGACGGGGCGGGGGCCGAAGAGGGGCCACGGCGAAGAAGGCGGCGCTCGCTCTGGACCCACTTTTAGGAGGGGCGTGCTGTGTCCTCCCCTGGTGGGCGGCTTCTGTCTGCAGGAGAGAAGTGAGCACCGAGGCGATGCTGGTCCTCGTGCCGATGAGGGACGATGCCGCAGGGGCTCGGCCGGGCAGAAGAGGGAGGAGGGAGCAGGCTGGGCGCAGGGTAGAGGGTCTCCATGGGACCTGCGGGGGCTCCTGGGGTGAGGCCGAGAGGAGAGGAGGAGCTCCCAGGGCCCCGGGCCTCTCGCACACTGAGAGGAACGAGAGGGAAGAGGTAGGTGCAGGAGGGTGAGTAGGGAGGTGTGTGTGGGCATCTGAACCCTGAGCCACCTGGGAGACAGCGTGCCAGGTAACCAGGCACACTCTGCAAGAATTCAGGACAGCATGAGCGCAAGCTTTCAGCAGATAGATGGTATTAAAGTCGTGGGACAAAGGGACACAGGAAGCCATAAAGTCAGTGCTTTGTTAGAAGTTGGATAAATCGGTCAGGTGCAGGGGCACAGGCCTAGAGTCTCAGTGGCTCAGGAGGCTGAGGCAGGAGGATGGCGAGTTGGAGGCCAATCCCAGCAACTTAGCAAGGTTGTAATCAACTCAGAGAGACCCTGTCTCTAAATAAAATTGAAAAAAGGGGCTGGGGACATGGCTCAGGGGCTGGGCACTCCTGGGTTCAATCTCCAATATTTAAAAAAAATTGATAAATCAAGATTATAAGCCCCCATCATTTTTTCCTTATTTTTATCATGCTAAAGAACACAGAGCTCAAAATTTACCATCTTAACCATTTTTTGCAGGAATATCAGAGAAAATCCTTTAATGTACTGTTACCACTTCACATTACAGGCCCGGCTCTTTCCTAAATTTTTATTGTGGTAAATGCATATAAAATGCACTGTCTTAATCATCGTTAAATGCAGAGTTCAGTGGCGTGAAATATATTCATCCTGTCCTGTGACCTTCACCTCCATCCCCCTGCAGAGCCCTTTCCGTGTCACAAAAGCGATACTCCGTGCCCATTAAACCCCAGGTCCACTGCCTCCTACCCCTACCGACCCACCATCTCCTGTCTCTGAGGTCGACTGCTGAGTGCCCCCTATAAGTGGTATGTCATGATATTTGTCTTTTTTGTAACTGGCTTATTTCACTTCATGTAAGGTCCTCAGGTTGCGGCCACGTAGTAGCATGTCAGAAAAGTCGGCCTCTTTAAGGCTCAGTCAGAGTCTGTTGTATGCAGAGACCACATTTTGCCTTCCATTCATGTGTGAATGGACAATTGGCTTGTTTCCACATTTAAAATTCTTTTTCTTTTCTTTTTTTTTTTTCTTGTACTGGGGATTGATCCCAGGGGTGCTGAACCTATGAGCCGCATTCCTAGCTCTTTTTATTATTATTATTTTTAAAGACAGGCTCTGACCAAGTTCCTTAGAGCCTCACTAGGTTGCTGAGGCTGGCCTCCAACTTGGATCCTTCTGCCTCAGCCTCCCGAGCAGCTGGGATTACAGGCGTGCACCACCACGCCTGGCTGTTCGCACATTTTTACTGTTATGAATCATTCAACCTGCCTCATTTTTAACTTCCTGAACTGCACACCTCTGTCAACCTTCCATTAGATATTTGTTAAATACCTACTCTGTGAAGTGTTCTGATGTGAATATTCAGATATACGATTCTACAGCAAATCAAAACTTCTGGTACCGGCTCCACTGGTTCTGCTTAGCATTTTATTCGTCTTCACCAGAATCGCTGCAGTGTTGGCGGAATTGATTAGATAACACTACTCACCAAGTCATTTCTCTGCATGAAACTCAAATTCTGGTTTCTTTGATGTGCTTTTACAAAGCAGCTAAAGTAATGCCCACATAATTTTTTTAAAAAAACACAAACATCTATGGTGCCTATCACGTTTAAGGTGATTCTTTCCCATCTATCCACCCTCTCTTAGAGAAGGAAGAGGTGGAAAGAATGTGTATAACAAGCATATTTTCTCTGGGAGAAATAATTCCATTACCCACAAATAAAATTTACTGCAAAATTATACATGAGAAATTGTCAGGCAAGCGTTCACAATTGAAACTTTTCTGTAGGCGTCGATTAGGGAGAAATGCTAGCTAGAAACCCAATTTCCTTATGCAATAACCACAAAAGCAGCAAGCATTTTTAATAAGCAGTGTCACAAAACTGCCATCAGCCACATTTGGATTCATGAATGCAAATCCAGGGTATGTTTCCAAACACAGGAACTGTTTTCAGGACAGAAGGATCACTGTTTTTAGCAACTTAGTGCATGAAGGATTTTACCTATGACAGGAGAATATAAACCCTAATAAAAGACACAGAAAGGCATTAAATAATTGCAATCACTCAAGGGAATTTTATTTATCATACAATTTTTCCTTTTTCTTGAAAAATTGATATTCAGCATATCTTTTGCTGAGGCTACTGTTCTATAATAGAAAAGCCATACTCATTCCTACTAGAATGAATAAGCATTTTTTTATGGTCTTTGTAGAAAAAAAAAAAAAAAAACAAAACTATTGTCTATGTCAGAAAGTTGTCCCTCAGAATTCTCTGCTTGGTCACAAGTCAGGGGGCCATTGATTCCCAGACTCTAATGTAGGCAAGGAAAATAAGTTCCATGGCTTCATTTATTGATGAAATCATCTAAGTGTTTTCTCCACAAGGTTATAAATGCATTTGCTTGGCCCTGTTAAATATTTATTCATGGTCTAATTGAAATATCATAATGTTCTGCTCTTCTCCTCTTGGGATTTCAATGTGCTCCCCATCGAAGCATTGGCCCGTTAGGTCGGCTCTGTCGGATTGATCTTTGGTTTTACCTTTTCCTTCGGAGAAGCAGCGAGATGGAGTCTTGCCTCACAGAGCAAGCAAAGCAGAAATCACTTCAGGGTGCGCACCCTGAGTAAGAAAAGACATACTTTAAACAATAATATTGTCGCCAGGCCTGGTGGTCCATGCCTGTCATCCCAGCAGCTCCGGAGGCTGAGGCAGGAGGATCGTGAGTTCAAAGCCAGCCTCAGCCACTTAGCAAGGCCCTAAGCAACTCAGTGAGACCCTATCTCTAAATAAAATGCAAAAAAGGGCCGGGGATGTGGCTAGTGTTTCATTGCCCTGTGTACCCTCCCTGGTAACAATAATAATTTTTAAAATAATAATAATATTGTTGATTTTCCTCCACATCCTCTCCAGCATTTATTATATTGTTGATACCAGTGTTAATCATGTGAAATTTAATTTTTTAATGCTGACGAGGCTGTTGGAACCCAGAATGCTGTGGAGTGGCTTCATGGGAGAGTCCTGGAGAACAGGAAGTTGGCCTGAAGGGATCTTAGTGTCATGAGCCATCTTTGCTTTCTACCAGCAAGCTATAGGCTGGGCACAGGCAGTGAGGGACCAAGAGGCCCCTTGTTGCCCAGAGACAGGATCCCTCAGGACCACTGCCTAGGGTCGCATCTTGCCTTCTTTCTGTCCTGAGTTGACCTGTTTCCAGACAATAAAAACCATACTTCTTGGACATCATGGATTAGGTCAGCAGCTACCTGGGCAGGTGCAAATCAGGGTCTTGGTCATTTTCTTCCATCCCTGCTCCCGTCTCCCTTCCAAGTCCCCCAGAGTCCTTCCCGGTTCTGATCAATGGATCACCTGTTCTCAGCCTGTGAAGCTTCATGCATCTAGAGCCAGCATGGGGGGATTCCACTCCTGAGCAATGGGTGCACACCCCGAATTCAGACGGAGAGCAGGTTTCCATGGTTACTTCTGAATCCACTCTTCCAGTCTTGTAAATCACCTTCCATGTAAATGTGCAGAAGAAACTGGCCTCTAGGACACCTAACCTGCATCCTCAGAGGACTCCATGCAGCACCTACTCTGCAGCTGAGTAAAACCCTGCCTCCTTTCTCTGCTCACCCAGCTATTCTTTTAAGTCACTTCATTAATGTTTGAACCGTTTACTTCTGTTCTTCCTTTCCCCTTAGTCTCCCCTGTCAACAGGTGAGATGGGTATAACTAGCAGTCTCAATGTTACCAAAGTGGCCTGTTGGTAAAGTTGACCATTATTGAGAGGTTGTAATGGGCAGGTACTCTACAGAGCAAGAAGACCCAGGGACTCCAGCACATCCATTAATGTAGCACAATGTGCTCAAGGTCATCAGTGAATTAAAGGGCATTAACTTCTCCAGTTAGATGGTCGGAAACCACGACATACCGTTTGTCATGGCTATTAAATAATTTGTGTCCTTGTGATTGCCAGAATTGTAGGAATGAGGAAGAAAACACCCTAAAAATACACATAGGCCATTGGTGAGAGACACAAGTAAGAGATTAATAAGGACAAGCCATAGTGCTGGAGATATTCGAGAAGCAGGCAGGGAGGTAGAGACAGTGACAGACTGATTGGCAATGAGGTCAAGCCCAGAAAAAAGAATTCCTACAAATCCATGAGGAAGTCAGGCAAGCACATCTAAAAATAGAGGAAAGATGTCAACTAGATTCTTGGAGGAGAGATTGCCAAATGAAAGTAAATGTACAACAAGATGTCTAACTTCATTAGATATCAGGGAAAAGCAAATTAATATCACAGCGAGATACCACTATACACACGGAGCAATGCCAAGTGTTGTGTACAGTTTTTAGAAGAGAAACATTGCAAGAAAATAGCATGTGAGTATCTAATAAGGCTGAACCTAAGTGTGTCCCATGATACAGCAGTTCTAAGTGTATACCTAACATAATTGCTTGCAATAGTTGCCAACATACTTGCACAAGAATAATTAAAATGATGTTATTACTTACGCCCCAAACTAGGAATTGCCCAACTCTCTTTCAAAAATTGAATGGATAAATAAATTAAGATATACACTGGACTACTACAAAACAATGAAAAAGAAATCAACTTCTGATTTTTTTAGGAATAAATCTCATTACCATAATATTGAGTTCAAGGAGCCAGACACAGTAGAGGCCATCTTACATGACGATACTACATAAAGTTCCAATCTAGACCAATGAATCTACAATGTTAGAAGTCAGTATCGGCTGACTCTGCAAACCCCAGTCACCCCTGGGCAGAGTTAGAAGTGAGCGTCTCAATTTCTCAATCAGAAATGAAAACAGCATCCATAACCCTACCATCTAATTATAAAAGTGTTTTTGAATCAGTTTGGCCAATATGCATATTTAATTCCAATGCACTTGTAGGAATTATTAAAGGTGCAATTTATATTTTGCCAGGAAGGAAGGAAGAAAAGAAGAGAGGAATGGGTAAGAGGAGAGACAGGAAGGGAGGAGAAAGAGGGGAGGAAACAGAGTGAGAAGAAAGCAAGATTTGGAAGGACTGTCATGTTTTAGTTTTTGCTCTGGCTGCTGGTAACTTGGGAATTAAATACTTAGACTAACTCATGGTATTAATGAAAGAGCCCAATCTCACCAGAGGCTTCAACCCAAGAAAGCTGATCAGAAACCATGAGGGCACTTTAAATAAACATGAGCTGTCCAGGAGGGTGAGGTGGAATCAATGCCAGGTGTCACTGGACTAAGACACTGAGGCTGTCGTTGGCCCAGAGCTTCCTGGCTTTGAGTAAGCAGCCGGGCACCCTGCTCTGCAGCCCTGAAATCCAGCCTGGTGGCATTTTGAAGATCTCCTGATGGCATCTCAGATAAGAGTTGGCTTTTCTTCTTCCAGTGGCCTCCTATTTGTCTTTATGTCCCAGAGGCAACCCAGCTTGCCTACCATAGAGTGGATTTGAGATTCAAGTTTCTCAGCCCTCTCTCCAGTCCTGGGAGCGAGGACACTGCTGCCAGCCTTTGGGAAAGGCAGGAATCTGCCTGATTTGGGCTTCTCAGCTTCCCTGGGAGGCCCAGATGAACTTGCCTTAGTGGCACATCAGGGTCAATATGTGTGGCAGCAGGCTAGTGGAACTTCCAAAAGGCAAGAGTCAGAAGGGGAGGTAGCTAGGGAAATGGAGATCAGATGTGGTCTCCTCCATCCAGTAACCTCCTCCATCCAGAAATTCCACAACTTTACTTGGACTAACAACTTGGTTCTCTTTCACTCCCGGCCCTCAGACCCTCTGTGCAGTTGACTCTCCAGGGTGGTCCCTGGGCTATCAACAGCAGCTCAGCCTGGGAACTTGTTTGAAATGCAGATTCTCAGTCCCCATCCTACAGATGCTGAGTAGATACTTTGGGAGGGGACACTAATCTGTCTTCTAACTAGCCCGCCAGGTAAGTCTAGGGTGGAGTCCAACTGGAGAACCCACAGTCAGCTGCATTCTTCATTATACCCCTTGAAGGTGTGTTAGTCAGCTTTTTCACCACTGTGACTAAAAGAACCAACCAGGACAACTGTAGAGGAGAAAATGTTTATTTGAGGGCTCACTGTTAGCACGAAAAGACCCAGCCGGACACAAACTTCACGGATCAGCCAAAAACCTTCATTCAGGAATGGAGTCCTGGGTCTGATGGTCCCACTTTCCTGGTGGAAAATGAGCCACTGAACAAAGAAGGGGACTAGGCGTATGGAGGTTTTACTGAGAGGTGACTTAGTTAATGAGTGTGGCGGCTTGGGCACTCAGGAATTTGGGGTCTGTTTTACTGGGCAAAATGGGAAAGGTTCTGGGGCCAGCGGTCAGTTTGGGCTCTCAGGAAACAGGTTTGTGAGAATTTGAAAATTTGTTTTGACTGGGCCATATTTTTACTTGGAGAGGAATGGAGGATCTGGGGTTGGCGTTCAGCATTTGTTTCTTTCCCTTTAGGGAAAGGATTTATTTGAGGAAGGATCGTGCTTTGACCTCCTTTTTAGGGATTGTTCTGTCATTGGGGAAGAATGCTATCAATGACTTTCTTTTTTCACTCCCTTTTCCAAGGTCTCACTATGTTTGGGGTTTGCCATTTTCCATATCCAACACTTATGGTTTCAAAGGTCTCTGTCCATAGAAGGCCAGCTCCATTCCTTGGGGCTCAAGTGAGACTGAACATCATGGCAGAAGAGCGTGGCAGAGAGAAGCAGCTCACATGATGATCAGGAGGCAGAGAGAGAGAGAGACTTCACTCTCTAGATACCAAATATATACCCCAAAGCCACACCTCAATTCCACCTCCTCCAGCCACACCTACCACTTCAGTTACCACTCAGTTAATTCCCATGAGGGGATTAATCCACTGATTGGGTTAAGACTTTCACAACCCAATCATTTCTCCTCTGAACCTTCTTGCATTGTCTCACGCATGAGCTTTTGGGGGACACCTGACATCCACCATAACAGAAGGGGAAGGACTATGGCTTATTTTTAGTAATATAAATATTACTAGAGATGTATAATATATAAATCTATATAATGTGAAAACATTATATATAATATGTAAACATCATATATAATATATAGCAATGTTTATATATTTCTGGTAGTGTATATTACATTAGACATGTATAACAAATATTATGTTATATAAATATGTATAATATTTATATATGCTATATCTATATATAATACATATAAAATTACTAGAAATAGTAAAATACCTAGTAAAGAAGAACAATGAAGACATTTCAAAAAGTGTTCCAGGTACCTCGAGATTGAAAAGAACTGAGTATACCTTAGAGTCACCAGAAGCGATTTTGGAAAGTGAACTGTGCAGACCTCATCCCTCAAAATTCTGATTAATTCCTCCTGGGTGAGGTCCCAGGCCCTGGCATGTTTTCAGGTTTCTTTCTTACTCTCTGGGGCTACTACAACAGAATAGTGTCTGTCAGCACTGAGGCCCCGTGCCTGCTGATAGGATGGCTCCTGTTGGGAAGAGCTGCTTCCCGGGCTTCCTAGCTCAGTCTTCAGCCTTCTGTTTGCATCTGATCCAAGTCTTTCTTTCTGTGGTTTTGACCCCTTTGAACCAATTGGTTTTAAAATACCTGTTGATTACCAGCAGTTTAGCCATTGTGAACTAGGCAAATAAGAATACCATGCCTTCCCCTCAAGCTTCTCTCTCTTCCCCAGTGTGGGTTTTTGGGTGTGTAGAGGAGTGATTAGGATTGTGGTCCTAATTGACTGCTGTCCTAAATGCAGGTCCTAAACTTGGGAGCCCCTGGGTTTCCTCACGTGTCAAAGGAGGAGAGTACAGTGCCAGCTCGTGCCATTGTGAAGATTAAATGTGAACTCGTGCCCAGGACACTGGTGAGCCGTGTGCACAGCCCTCCTTGCTATCACTTCTGGTCCTGGGTCATGGCCTCAGCAGCTACTAAGAAAGGAGACTCTGATGTCCATCGCGGCCCCCATGGCCCCACCACACGCACACTAGCTGAATGACCTGGGGCGTGTGAGGCAAAGCCTCCTGCCTCGGACCCCTCGGTTGTGAGATCCTCACCCGACACCAGAATCCCACGGCGCGAGTGTGAGCACGGATAGCCAAGGTGGCAGCGGACCTCCAGCCGTCTTGATTAGGCATCGGCAGAATGGCTCCTGGCACGTTTTCAGGGGAGGAGACGGGCACTGGTTACAAGAGGGGTCAGCTCTTTATAGGTCTTAATGAGAGGCAATCCTAACAGAATGTTTAGTGTGACTTGATCATTACAGAGACCGGGACCGCGCCGGCTGGGCAGTAAGGAAACCAGCTGCTCAGGTTCAGAATCTAACTCGGAAAAACAGCCGTAAAAGCTTGAAACTCATTCTAACTCAGGGAAACGGTTGTAAAAGCTTGAAGCTCGCTGTTACTGGGATAAGAACCTGGAGCCCAGAGGCTTTAGCCTGCCCTGCCCCCCAGGACTCAGTGTCCTGGGGAAGGACGGAGCCCAGAGCCTGCTGCTCACTGCTTGTCTTCTTCCTCCAGGACCCACCGTTACCCAGAGCTTCACGTTGGCGTTTCTCCTCCCAGACTCACTGGTAACGGGAAAGGGTGCAAGTCCAGGGCCCAGCGCTCAGATCCGCACCGCGCCTTCGAGACCCATGACGGATGGGAAGGGATGAATCCTTGCCTTCTTCCCCGCTCGCTCCTCCTGGGTCACACTGTCCTCCTTTCTTCCTGGGGACTGTCTTTGGGGGAACTTATTTTCCATATCTGTCAATAAGCCCTAGAGACCATCCAGCCCAACGCACATCCTTGTTTGATTTTTATAATAGCATGATTTCATACGCTTCTGTGGATTTGAAACCATTGTAGGACAATTCTTTCATTTCACAGCTGTCTGAGTTGAGACTCCCATCTTTCTGATCTCCTATAAAGTCAGTATTTGAATTGGGATTGGGTTTGGGATTAGTGCTGGGTTAGCATAAGTACTTATTTGAATATAGTTAATTGTGTGCCTGGAGGATCACGGCCCAGAAGTTGAGCCTTAGCAGTTTGTCTAACCTTCCCTGATGCCTCTGCTCTTCTTTCCTGGGCTTCTCCCTGCAACTTCCCCTTCAATGTTACCGACTAGGGGTGGGTGCTGGGTTCCTTGTCTCTATGCAGCAAAGAATGGAAGAACAGGACTCAGAGATCGCAAGCAAGAAGTAGGTTTATTGCAAAGTGACAGAGACAGACTTCTCCTGAAAGAAGGGGTCTCAGAGCTGGGAGTCCAGTGGGGGCCTGAGAACAGGTGGGCCTGTTCTCTTTGTGGTCTCTGGAATTTCCTCCTTCCTTGTCTCCTGCCCTGTCCACATGCTCCACACTATTATTGATTGGCGTCCCCTCTGTCCATGTGTCTGTTTTAATTTTTCTATTGGGTTCCCAGCTTAGGAGCACAAGTTTGGAAGTGTCTGTCTGATTGGGTCCCCTGCTGTGTCCACAAGCAGGTTCCTCACACAGGAAGATGAGCTCATCAGAAGACCCTCTCCTGGCTCCTTGGTTCTGGCCCTGCCCCGGCTCCTCGCCCACCATCTTGCCCTGCCTCCTCCCTTCTCCATCTCCCTCACCAAGAGCCCTCCTGCCTTTCTCCTGGGCCTGCCTCTTGCTGGCAGAACAGAGGTGCAGCCTTGGTGGCCAAGTGCCAGCCCTTCCTCCTGCCCTAGACAGACCTGATGCACGGTCTAGCGCCAGTCTTCCTCCCTCTCCTCCTCTCCAAGGACTAACCCCTCCCCATGTTCAGGAAGTACGCCTCTTCCCTTCCAAGGTGGTTAGACATTTTCAAACCCTCTAAAACCTCCTCCTTCCTAATGGCTTCTAATTGGAGAACCAATACCAGTCATTCTTTTGTCTCTGGTGCCTGGAAACTAAAATATCCTTTAAGCCCATCTGTGAATCAACCGTTCAATTCAATTTTGAGATAAGTGCACAGGAGGCATAACTGAGAAAAAGCAAGAAGAACTCGCCTTAAGAAATGATAAGGAATTGCCAGGGACTCTAGGACTGCATCCATTGTGATTCTCAGCATTCCAAATGCACCTGCTATTCATGAGTCCCAGGGTCTTAGGCTAGTTTGTGCAACAGTGCTGCCAGACTGATTCCCCTGTATCCAGGCATGAACGACTGTTCGGGGCAATTAATGGGGGTTCCACGTGTTTGCTGGTTGGAGAGGGGCTGAGGGAGGAATTAAAGGGATTATCCTAAATGCAGCCATGAAAAATATTTGAAAGGAGTCCGGAGTCTTGTGCAATTCCAACGGGGGCCAACATTTGTCTTTATTTCCAAAGCTCAGAAGAAATTTATTATGAGACATTTGACTGATATTTGACTATTAACGTATCCAAGTGCATCGTGTCAACATCTTGGGCTACCATTAAAAGCTGTTATGTCTTAGAGTGGCCTCTCCCAGTGGATCAGCCCTGATGGGACTTCCTAAATTAGTTGTGGTTTGTTTGCTTGAAGGAGTTTTGAAGGTCATGCAGCACAGCTCTTGGCCAATGCACGAACTCCCTGTATAATATCTCCACCAGTGAACATCCAAGCCATCTTGAAAATGTGGTCCAATTCTATTTGAGGTCCTATTAAAAACTAAGCATCTTTGGTCTGAAAATATTTGTGTTGATTAAAACACAATGGCTCTCTTCATTTAACAAATATGTCCTGGTACCCCCATACCTGTTTCCAATGCTGGGTACCCACTAGCAAAACTCCAGCCCCAACTCCTACACTAGCCTTTGATGCCTCTGTGGAGTGAGCCCTGGATGCTCTGCTTCCCCCACCTCCTGTTCTCTACCCCCATTTAAGTGGAGGCAGTAACAGAGTGGATGGCATTGTGTCTGCTCTGTCTCCATCTTAGGGGTACCAGGCAAATCACACCCAGCAGGTGAGCTGTCAGATCTATACATACAGGGAATTCGCCACCAAGGGGAGTCTGATTACATCTTCCAAACTCCGGGTGGTTAAATATTCTTTACAACACTGAGCTCACAGCGGTACCTCTGTCCTGGCAAAAGAGCATGGTGATGACGTTCAAGGGTTCCGATGCTACCCCTGACTAGGTTCTAGTGCTAGCTTCTCAACTTACTTGAAACTGGCCCTTTGCCAAAGTGCTCAAAATCTCCAAACATCCATTTTCTAGTCTCTAAAATGGAAGTAGGAGCGGTAAGCATTTTGGAAGGATGCTGGGAACATTAAGAAAGGATGTTTATAAAATGCCTAGCAGCACGGTAACCAGCACGTACAGGTTCTTCATTGTTCTGTTGTTGTAGTTGGTTTCTATTGTTAATGTTTATTCATCTCAGTCTTTCTCATCGGAATTATATATAATGAGTTCAATCTTCCAAATAACAGCCTTTCATTTGTTCGAAGACAATATACAAATCCCACCAAAGGGTTGCTTTTGTTTCCTGGATGATAATTTATATGACTTTAACCATTTGTTTTGGAAAATGGATTTACTCCGTTCTCTGTGATGTAGAGGGTTGGGGTCTATGGTGTAGTCTCAGATGAGGTGGATTCCAAAGCAGCTTCTACTTACTCATGGCAAGAATTTATGGGACATTATTTACTATCTCCTCTAGTAAAGAGAGTGATTCTGAGTTGAGGTTGATGAGGTAATTAGATCAGGTCATTTCTCACCTTCCACTCATTGAAAGACCCAGGTCTTTTTCACACATGCATGGTATTTTTTCAGTTGGTGCTTATTTCAGGGAAATGGGGAGGTGAAATGGAAGCATTAGAAAGAAGGGGGTAATCAAAGCCGGTATCACATAAAGGGAGCAGGAATAGCAAAAAGCAAGAGAGGCAGGAGGTCAAGGAACCCAAAAGTGGCTCAGCATCTGCTCCTGCAGAGTGTCGGGCATGCTTGACAGATAGATGTCCACCAGCCTGTGACAGGTTGTAGAAAGAACCACTTCTCAAAACCAGGAGGAAAGGAGGTGCATTGATCTACTCATGTCAATTTCCATCCCCCAAGACTTGTCCCAGGGGGAGGTCTTTCTCCTGTACTTCCAAGATGGACATACATGGACACCAAGCAGATCCCCGGATGTCTCACCCTCAGAGAAAGGAAGAGACATCTTCCTTCAGGTATAAGGTGAGATTCAGGCAACTGTGGCCACGTGAAGCTAATCAGCCACTAGAAAGTATCAGTCACTTGAGCCAGGAAAAAATGTCAGGACCCTGAAGACATTGAGGTGCAAAGGATAGAGTGCATTGAGGTGTATCACCTGTGATGCGACACTTAGCCAGGGGATGTTTTTTAACCTGCAGGAGGAATTGCATGTTGTGCCTGGTTGATGTTCTCTTGGTGATTGTGGTCCCTCATTCCACTTTCAGAATGTTGTGTTGAGTCTGTCATTCAGGGTACTGACTGTGGCTGACATACTCACTACAGTGTTCCTTCCATATGGGTCTTCCGGAAGTGAAAAGAAAAAGTTTGAACTTCAGCCGGCATTTCAGTTTGTTTGATCAGGTTTCACTCTGTACTGGGAACCCCTCCTTTTGTTGAATTTGATCCTAACCAGAATTACCAAAACTAACTCCCCACCCCCGGCCCATATGGTCCCTTACACATACATACACAGCTTTTATAACAGGCAGTGGCTCATTTAGCCGTTTTAGTTAGCTTTTCCTTACCGTGACCAAAGTAAGCGATAAGACCATTTAGAGGGGGAAAAGTTTATTTTGGCTCATGGTTTCCCAGATTCAGTCCATGGTCAGCAGATTCCATGGTCCTGAGCCCAAAATGAGAAATCATGGTGGAAGGGTGGGGGGTTGGGAAGTAGTTCCAGACATGGAAACCAGGAAGGAGAGAGAGCAAGAGATAACTCTACCTACCAGGGACAAAATATAAACCCCAAAGGCACACCCCCAGTGACCTCTTTTTTCCATCCGTACCCTACCCACTTACACAAAGCAAACAGTTTATTCATTTAAGTGGATTAATCCATTGATTAGGTCCTGGCTGTCATAATCTCCTCATATTGCTTCTGAACATTCTTGTATTGTCTTATATATGAGCTTCTGGGGGACACCACATATCTGAACTATAGCATAAGCTTTCAGAATACTTATACCTTCTCCCAAAATTCATTTATCTATTTCCCCAGTCATAATCTATGCTTTCCTATCCAGTGCCATTGACCAATCAAACTTTAAGTGCCTGAGGAAGTTCCATGCAAATACATATCAAACTGAGTCGTCAGTAATTCTGCCTTTATCTGACACACAGCCTCTGTTTGACCTTATTCCTTTCTTCAAAGTGTAGCAGGAGAACTAAGATCCCACAGTACGTATTAGGCTAATAAGTAGATTGGAAGACATTTAAGTATATTAAAAATCCTATGACAGTTGTGTTGGTTCTTTGTAGTTATACATGTAGAATCCATTTTTTGATAAAATTTTACAAGCATGGACTCTCTCTTATTCTAATTAGGGCCCCATTCTTGTAGACGTACATGGTAGTGAGATTCACTGTAGTATATTCATGTCTATCTGTAGGAAAATTATGTCAGATTCTTTCCAATGCCTTTCCTTTTCCAATGACCCCTCCCTTCCCTTCATTCCCCTTTGTCTTATCTACTGGACTTCTTTCCTTCTCCTCCCCGCATTATGGTGAGTTATATTTGTAAACGTTTCTATCTAAATTATATTGATATATTCATATAAGTAATTCCATTTGTTGTTCTCTACTGTGCCGTTTTAATATAAAATTATTAAAGGACTGATATATGATTGGAGATCCCATTTATTGGAACCAGTCAGGCAACCCTGTAGCAGAAAAAAAAAATAAGAATAATTGTATTCACTCTGCCTCATAAACAACATGACTATTTTATGGAACTCTTTTTTTTCTTCTCTTAGCTCAACTCAGCTTGAATTAAAATATGGAGAGAAGCATCTCCTTCCACAAACATTGTTTAAAAGTGAAAGACCAAAATAGAATGTACAAAGTGAGATGCCACTTTTTAGATGATGGAAAGATTCATTTCTAGAAATGAGGAAGTGTCCAAGGTGGAAATAGTGATAAAATAAAGAAAGAAGAATGCATTATTTTTACATTCTTCTTGCGTACACCAACTGTAAGTGGGCACTGAACCCTTCCGGATTGATTTCCATATTGTGCGATCATATTGTGAAGTTCAAGAAGAGCAGGACCACATCAGCTTGATGGACTCTGAATGGTACCTAGCCAGCCACAAAAAATGCATGAATAAAATCTTCTGATGATCACAGTCAATGCAAAACCACTCCTCATTTCCTTTAAGATCTCTTGATATTTATTCCACTGACTTGCAACGGATACAACCCTTTTATGTTCATAGTCTCATTCTTCACAATTGTCTGGTGGTGTATACAGGGAAATACAATCTTTATTTTATGGATGAATAATCTGAGGTTAGAAGAGATTGTGTTCAGCAATAAATACGGGGATGCGGGGGATTTGGGAAAGATGTGCAAATGAATTCTGAGATCAAAGACTGAAATTATCTAATTGCATTTTTGTTGTTTTCAATAAATACAAGGAAAATAACATCACTGTGTAATAGCTGTCAACACACCATGAGCCACAGGATTGTGTATGAATTAGTCATCTTAAAAATAGCATTGGTTAATAGGACAGGACCAAGATGAATATCCTCAAGTGAAAGATATTTCTAGAGAGAGAATCTAAGATGTCTTCGGGAAAGGAATCATAAGAGTGCAGTCTTGCTTGTAAACATGACCTTACTCCTCATCTATTCCTGATGGGTTCTGATAAATATTTAACAACCAGCACTCTGGGAAATAAATAAATAAATAAAACTGCAACTTGAGCACATGCCAATGTGAGTGGTGTAAATGCTCCCCTTGTGGCTGATTTCAAGCTACTGTGAGTTTAATTACTGGCTCAAACAACTCCGGAAAATTTGTAGTTTGTAATTGGTCTTCATCAGCTGATACAAGTAAGTGGGCCCTCACCTCAACCCCACCCTCTGTGTGCAATCTCATAACTGACGCTCCAGCATCTCCTCCCATACCTCCTCATCATCTCAAACTTCATGATTCCAAAACTGAGCTGCCAATATGCCCTGGCCTCAGAGCCCCCTGACCAACCTACCTCTTGTCCTCAGTTGATGACAAGTTCATCCTTCTAAGTGTTTGGACCAAAATCCTTGACATCATCTCTTGTGTGTTTTCCCACACCCTTTTCAAATCCGTCAGAGCATTTGGTATGTGCTACCTTTACACTATGTCCACTATCCAGTCACCTCTCCTCATCTGGTAACCTCCAGATCCATGTCATCTGAATCTCTTGCCTGGCTTGTTGGACTAACCTCTGTCACTGTCAGAGTAAAGCTGTCTGGAGCGATAACAAAAGCTGTAACAAGCATCCCCAACTCTGAGTGACCTAGTCCTAGCAAAGGCTTATATCTCCTTCCTTGGGCAGCTCCACTCTGAGATGTAGGGATCCATGTTCTCTACCATTCAACTGTTGTTGGCTTCCAGCTCCATGGGCAGAAGAGAGAATGAGTCCAGAAAAAGAGGAAATCTTTCAAAAGTCAGGCCTGCCAATAACACATCTCTACCACTGAGATGCCACTGTCCACAAATAGGTCTGCGGTGCTGCCCAGATCAGAAGCCTGGAAAGGGCAGCCTTCACACACTGGGGGGAGCCCAGCTGGTTTGCTAATATGCAGTGTGGTCTGTGTTGTCTCATAACTAGTGCCTGGTCCCCACTCTTAGCTCTAGTCCATTCTCAACGCAGCCTGGTTTACACTGTGAATCAGGTTATGGCCTCCTCTTTGAGAACCACGTGGTGGCTTTCTCACTCATGAAGAGTTAAAAACCAAGTTCCCTCATTGGCTTGCAAAGGCCTGGCTCCTGTTTTGCCTCTGATCTCTTTGCCCATTGTAATAGTTAATTCGAATTGTGGACTTGATTGGATTGAGAGATGCCGATGATTAAGAGGCCTCTGGGTGTGTCCATGAGGGCCGTGCTTAGGAATGATTGGCATGTGAGATAGCAAACTGAAGTGGAGACCCTCCCTGAGCATGGGCAGCACTGCCCAATAGGATGGTGGTTTGGATGGAATAAAATTTGGAAGAACAAGGAAGCAGATGCAGATGTAGCTTGGCTCTTCTTGAACGGGTTCTTGATCACTGCTTCAATCATCTGAGAATATCGGACTCTGGCTTCTTCACTTTTCTAAGTGGACTCTGCCAGTGATTCTCCAGGGAGTTTCCAAAAGCCCTGGACTGGGACTAGGATAGTACCATTGATCTTTCTTGTTCTGGGGCCTCTGCTTCTTGGACTTCGTAGCTGATGGTTCCTCCAGTTCTCTAGCCTGCAGACAGCCACTGTGAACTATCCAACTTCTGGTCTTTTAAGTCAATCTAATAAATCCCCTTTTTATAATCCTACTTCCTATTGATTCTATTCCTCTAGAGAACCCTGACTAATGCACCCACACTCTCTCCTGTATTGGTCCCTTTAACCATTAGACCCCCTGCTAGTCCGCGGGTACTCCAGGTGCATCACTGCCTCTGAGCCTTTGAGCTCTTCCATTGATTGGATCTCCTTTGCCGAGATATCCATCTGGCTACCTTCCTCCCCTTCCTCAAATATTCCTTCAGTGTCACACTCCTTGGACACCTTACTTAAAATGTCAGCCTCTTGCCCAGGCCCCTTTACCTGACTCTGTTTCTAATTCTTTTCTCTGTTTGCTTTTTCGGTATAGCATTTATCACCACTGAATCTAGATACACATATTTATTATTTCATTATTGTCTTCTAGCCCTCTGAGGATTGATGGGAATATAGCATGTTTTGTTAGTTATGCCCAGAACCTAGATTTGCACCTGCAACTCGGAGGTATTCAACAGATAGTTGGTTCATCAATGGAAATAAGAATTTTTAACTTAGTGGTCTATTTTAAAAATATTTAAGGATTTCGCCTGTGTCAATGGTATCAGAAATGAAGATTGATGATGTAATTTAAACCTAGAATAATATAGTGCCAGGTATTGTCCAATCTACTCTCTTGAATTTTAATACTTAATCTCTATGAAATCACAATAAAATAGATACTATTTTCTCTTGTTTTGCAGTTGAGACTGAAATGCACGTTCCCTAGTTTATAAGCCTAGTAACAAGAAAGATGTGATTTGACCCCAGAGTAAAGGAAACTAGAGATCAAGGTTGAAGCCTTCTAATCTGCGTTAGGGGTATCAGACACCTGAAGTCATGGAATTCGGTCACTCATCGGCTGCGTGACCTTGAACACAGCTGAGTCTCCTTGGATCTCAGTCTCCTTGGATATTAGTGTTTTCATCTGCAGAGGGGAGATTAATGCTCCATCACTTAGAAGTAGCTTCTGGCCTAAACACAGATGACCAAATAAATTGCCTGAGGTTCCACAAGCTGCAAGTAGCAAAGCCCCTGCTGCCAGCCCCATCTTCCAAGCTCCCCGGGGTCTTCTCTTACTTACCTGACATTGGCGGTCACGAGGAATAGCCCAGACCGGCAGAGGCACAGGTGGCTGAGTTATACCCCTGGGAGTGTAAACCAAGCCACATCAAGGCTCAGAAGGAAACCAGACAGCCAGCAGATGCTGAAGCTGGTGTGTCTCTTAAGTGTGCTTCCTCTGCTATGATTAGCATGTTATAAAATTAGCGAAGGTTGGAACAGAAGGAACTTTTCCATAACTTTACCGTGATCTTTGATACCAGGAAGGCAATACTGGCATGGGAGTTTTCAAACACTAATCAGGCCATGTAGGTTAGAATACCAGGATCCCTTAGGGACGGAAGCCCCTTAGGAAGAGAAATTCCCCCACTGAGAGCATGGCACATTTGGGACAGAAACTCTGTGTCTCATTTTCCCTGCCTCATTTTTTGGGGGGTGGGGATAGGGAACGGGGCAGTTTCCAGGGTTTTTACCCAGGGGCACTTAACCACTGAGTCACAACCCCAACTCTTTTTAATTTTTATTTTGAGTCAGAATCTCACTAAGTTGCTCGGGGCCTCACTAAGTTGCTGTTAAGGTGTGCAGGTGAGGTGTCCCCCAAAAGCTCACAGGTAAGACCATTCAGGAAGGTTCAGAGGAGAAATGATTGGGTTGTGAGAGTCTTAACCCAATCAGTGGATTGATCCCTGATAGGATTAACTGAAGTGGGTAGGTGTGGCTGGAGGAGGTGGGAATGGGGCGTGGCTTTGGGTATATATTTTGTATCTGGAGAGTGGAGTCTCTCTCTCTCTCTCTCTCTCTCTCTCTCTCTCCCTCTCTCTCTCTCTCTCTCTCTCTCTCTCTCTCTCTCTCTCCACTTCCTTCCTGATGATGTGAGCTGCTTCCCTCTGCCACGCTCTTCAGCCCCAAGGAATGGAGCCAGCCTTCTATGGACTGAGACCTCTGAAACTGTGAGCCCTCAAACAAACATTTCCTCCTCTATAATTGTGCTTGTCAGATCATTAGTCACAGCAGCAAAAGAGAAAAAGCTGACTCAAACAGTTGCTGGAGCTGACTTTGAACTTGTGATCCTAAACTTGCAATCCTCCTGCCTTAGCCTCCTGAGCCACTGGAATTACAGGCATGAACTCAAGTTTCCAGCCTTTTGATTGACTGCCAAGACAGGCCAACACCTGTGTCCCTCAGATGGCAGAGACCATGAGGGTGTCCTCTTTGGTCACTCAGCCAAACTATCAGGACATAGCATGAGAGGAAAACCTGGAGTTCACTTCATATTTGCAGCCACGTTGGACCTGGGACTTTGTTCAACCCACTTTACAGTTATGGAAATGGAGGCACAGAACCACGAAGTACCTTGCATTAGGTGAGGCAGGGATGGATGGAAGGTTTGTGTGCCTCCTGGGGAACAGTCCCTTAGCAGCCTCTATAAAGGCTCCATGTGAATATTTCCCTGTGCATCTGAGAGGAAATGGAAAGGGAACTGAGACAACCTCAATAAAGAACGTGGACACTTGCCGTTCTTCTCCCCCAGAACCACGGGTCTCTAAAGCTGTTTTCATTAGATTATGTGCAAACGGATCCAGGTTTAAAATGTGTAAATATCCAAATACACAGTAACTTAGTGGACTTAAAAAAAAATAAAGAATAAAAATAGACGCTACCACTTCCATGATGACATCTGACATCTTGCAGCCAGTTCACGTTGGTTACTTTTTGGTGATTTTTCAACAACTGCTCTGTTCTGAAATGGAGCAGCTGATTTCAAAAAACTAAGAAGAAGGGAAATGTGAGTCCTGGAACTTAAATAAAGAAAGATGTGACAGGTGAACTGTCTTTGACAGTTGACCACACACTCAGATTCAACTCTATTAACATAGTTTTAATACGCTATTTATAGCTACTCTTGAAGGAGGAACCAAGTATTTGGATATTATGATATTGAGTTCCTGCGGGCATGGATAGAGAGTCCTATTCAGTCATTTTTACATCCCTCATAGCCGTCCTCAACAGGAGCTTCATAATTAGTAAATGAGTCAGTAGCAGAAGATGAATACTTGGGTGAGTGGGCAGTTAGGTGGGTGGGTGGGTGGGTAGGTGGAAGCTGGGATCAATGATTATTGGATGAATGGATAGATGGGTGGATGAGTGGGTGGGTAGATAGAAGTTTGGATAAATGATTAGATTATTGGATGGATGGATGGATGGATGGATGGATGGATGGATGGGTTATTGAGAATATATAGATGTACAAAAGGTGGCATTGTAATGAACATTGGACTAATTGTCAGGAAACCTGGGTTCTAACTCCGAATCTCTAATTAGCCTATCTCTAATATTAGATAAGACCCTTCTCATTTCTAGTCCTCAGTTTTCTTGTTGGTAAAATGCCTCTTGTGTGTTAGTCAGCATTGCGTTGCTGTGACCAATTTACCTGACAAGAACGATATCAAGGAGGAAAAGTGTGTTTTGTTGCACAGTTTCAGAGGTTCAGTCCATGGTTGGCTGACTCGATAGCTCTGGGTCTAAGGAGAGGTAGAACATCATGGCGGAAGGGTGTGGCAAAGGAAAGCCGCTCAGGACATGACAATCAGGAATCAGAGAGAGTTCAGCTCACCCGGGACAAAGTATTAAGCCATCAAGGCTCAACCCTGTGACCCACCTCCTCTAGCCACACCCTACCTGCCTACAGTTACCACCAAGTTAATCCACATAAGTGGATTAATCCATTGATCAGGTTATAGGTTTTTCATAATCATTTCAGCTCTAAATATTGCTTTATCTTACACATGCACTCTTGGGGGACATCTCCAATCTAAACCATAGTATTATGATTCCTTTAGATTCAAGAGATAACAATGTATAACTCAGCTCCCTCAAGATGATTTTTCAACATGCCTTCAACTAGGAAAGAATAATTTTTTGTTGTTCTGTCTCAGCCTCTTTCATCAGTAATAAGATCATTCAGTGGCAGCTTTTGAGTTTTGCATAAATAATATGGCAGAGGTTATTCCTGCTCACAGATAAGACCTAAGGGCTGATGGTAGGAATTTCCTGCTGAAAAAAAAAATTTTTATCTTCTTTCTACTGCTAATTAGTTGAGCACTTGGTCATTTGCCTGAATGTTCTGGATTCACTTTCACGTAGTGGGAAAAGATAGTGAGGCAGGGAGGGCAACATTTCGCTGTAGGGACAATGAGTTTGGCCATCTTCTCTGGGAGACAGTAAAGTAGTCATGAAAAGCTCAAGCTCTATCCAGAATTTCATGCTATCTAAACCCTGACTCCTTTTGTTGGTTCTCTGGGCAAGTGAGTGTAGGATGAGGCTAATTAAACCTACTTCACAAGATTGTTAAGATGATTCTATGGAATGATCCATGTAAAGGACCTCACATTGTTCCTGGCTCATCAAGGTCAGCTATTAGCATCGGTAGCATCTTCACTTTTCATTGTCAATTGGGAGGGGCAGGTGCTAGAGTTTGGATCTGGAATATCCCCAAAGGTCCACTTGTTAAAGTCCTGGTTCCCAGAGTGGTGATACGGGAGGTGGGAGAACCTCTCTAAGAGGTAGGACCCAGGGGGAGGTCTTCTGGTCATTGGAGGTATGCCTTTGAAGGAGATAGTGTGATCCCAACACCTTCCTCTTTATCTCTTTCCACATCCTGGCCATGAGACGAATAGTTTTCCTACTCCATGTATGCCCGCCATGATGTGGAATGCACCCCCCAAAAGAGGGCTGAAAACAGCGGGTCTGCCCAACCCTGGACTGAAGCCCCCAACATTGTGATCTAAAATCAACCTCTCTGTACCTTGATTATCTCAGGTACACATCACAGTCATGGAAAGCTGACCAACAGAGTGTGTATTCATTTCCTAGGCTACCGTTGCAAATGACCACAGACTGGGTAGTTTAAAACAACAGAAATAGATTCGCTCACATTTCTGGAGGCTACAAGTCCAAAATCAAGGTGTTGGTGGGGCCACACTTCCTCTGAAAGTCCTAGGGAAACTTCCTTCTTTGCCCCTTTCTGGCTTCTGGGGGTTACTGGAAGCCCTTGACCTTCTTTAGCCTACAGCAACACCCCTGCACTTCTTCCTCCACCTTCTGGTATTCTTCTCTCTATGTGGGTCTCTCTCCTAATAGCTTTCTCATAAGAACAGAGACCACCCTAACCCAGTAGGACTTCATCTTACACCAGTTGCACTTGGAAATGACTATTTCAGAGTAAGGGGAAAGTCCATTAAGTTTGAGGAGGACACTGTTCAATCCAAGACAGGGCATGTGTTCTCTTGCTATGGCCTCTTTATCTCTTTCTCCTACCATGTGTCTGCTCAGGTCTCATGACTCTGGTAAGATGTCCTATCAGCCTAGAAACTTCCAGTACCATTCAGAGTTAAAACCAGATGTATAAGTATCATTCTACTGACCGGAGGGTCTCACTTTCAGTCTTTTAATCACAGGGTTGTGTGTTCGTTTGTTTTCATTCCTGATTTTAGAAAAAAAGAATCAGAACAAACTCTCAGACACCTTCCTGCTGCCGAACTCCAAAATGATCTTTTCTTCACTTCAAATATCTGTGAGTGTTCAGAGGACACCAATTTGAGTAGTGTTGATCACACATGAAAAGGTACAAGGCTGCAGATCCTAAGTAAGTGTTCTCAATATGTTGACAAATGTGTGAAACTCCCATTGCGGGTACAGGAGAGAGCACCAATTAAAAATTAGCTGCCATATGCATTTATAGTTTGTGTTGTTGACTCCAGCGTTTTGCTGTTGCTTATTAAGGCAGGAGTTGACAGGTAGATTTCCTCTGCAGGTCAGAGAATGATCTTACACAACTATTGAGACCAATCCAAACTCTTTAATGAGTTCTTCTTTGGCTATAGATGCTATAACTCAACCCATTGGGTTTGTTTAAAAAATTGTCATGAAAATTGCAAATAGGACTTTTGGTGATGTTCAAGAATCAGAAATACAAGCTTCCTACTGAAAGAGATAATAAAGTTCACCTGGTCACTCCAGGCACATTTAAAGCTACGTGCTTGCAACATCTCTGTCAAGGAATGTGCCATATCAGCTCATTTTGGTAGCCATGGCCCTGACTATCTGAAATGTGAATCATTAGACTAAATGGAATAGGTGCAATATGGCTATATAAATAGTAGAATCATTTTGGGGCGTTTGAGCACCATATTTTTTTTAATTTTTAAATTTATTCTAATTAGTTGTCCATGACAGTAGAATGCATTTATACATTTTGATAACTCATACATAAATGGAGTGTAAGCTCTCATTTTTCTGATTATACATGTTGCAGGATCACATGGGTCATGCAGTCGTACATGCACATGAGGTCATGGTGTCTGTTTCACTCTACTGTCCTTCTTATCCCATACCCCTTTCCCCTCCCTTCACTCCCTTCTACCTAATATAAAGTAACTCTATTCTTCCCTAGTGCCCCCCCTTATTGTGAATTAGCATCCACATATCAGAGAAAACATTCAGCCTTTGATATTTTGGGTTTGGCTTATTTCACTTAGCATGATGTCCTCCAGTTCCATCCATCTACCAGCAAATGCCATAATTTCATTCTTCTTTAAGGCTGAGTAATATTCCATTGTGTGTGTGTGTGTGTGTGTGTGTTATGTCACATTTGCTTTATCCATTCATCTGTTGAAGGGCATCTAACTTGGTTCCGTAGTTTAGCTATGGTGGGTTGAGCTGCTGTAGACATTGATGTGGCTGCGTCACTGCAGCATGCTGATTTTAAGTCCTTTGGGTACACCATCTTAAAGAACTCCATTCTTACCAAGTCCAAGCCACCAGGTTTACGTTTCCTCACAGGGTGCGGGGGCTGCTGGTTGGAGAGTAGGTTTTTGCCTCTATTGGGAGCCTCTTTCTCACAGCCTCATGAGACCCTCACCAGCCTGTCAACAGAGTGCTGAACCCTCCACCAGACGGAGGCCGCAGACCCTCAGGGAAGTGAGAAGCAACCTCTCACCACCAGGCGGCAGAATATTTTCGTGCAGTGATGCTCCAACTCCCAAGTGCAGGTCGGTCACCTGGGATCTTGTTGAGCAGCCCACCCCCTTCGAGATCTGGGGCCCAGAGGTGCTGCGTTTCCGACAAGCGCTCGTGCTGTGGAATCAGCAGCCATGAGGGTTCAGAGGACACAGCACAGCTGGGCTGCCCTCTGAGCCACGACAGAACGGTGACTCACTGCCCAGGGTCGCTGTCACCGAGGGCAAGAGCCTCGCTGGCTTAACACAGCCGGAATGTATTCTGTTGGAGCTCTCGAGGCCAGAAGTCTGCAGCCCGTCTCAGAGGGTCAAAGTCAAGGTGTTCTCAGGCCAGGCTCCTGCCAGAGACTCCAGGGAAGACTGTGTCCTGTCTCTCAGCTGCCGGTGGCCGTCTGTGGTCACACCGCTCCGATCTCCGCCCCATAGTTGGATCTCCTTCTCTTCCATGTGTCTGAAATCTCTCCCCCACCTTATAAGGAGACCTGAGGCTACACTGAGGACGCTGGTGGGTCATCCAAAATGACGTGCCCGTCTCAAGGTCCTTAACTGAACGTCCGCTGCGAAGCTCAGGGTTTTCAAGTCACAGGGATGAGGGCCCTGGGTCTTTGGGGCATTCTTCAGGCTGCTGTAATACTCCTCTCAAGATGCAAACTTGGGTGTGTCGCCGGTAATGGGGGCAGAACCTCAGGCCTAAGCACGTTCAAGTCAGACCTAAAAGCCCTGTTTCGTGGAGGGAAATCAAGGATGTTTTTCCTCATCGTTTTTTGTGTGCACACAGTGTTTGAAAAGCACCTTGCTCGTAGATACTTTTTCTTTTCCTTTTTGTTATAGGGCGTGCAGAGAAAAACCTCAAACCTCCCCCAGTCTGTCTCATCTTTAGTGCACATAAAAATGTAAAAAGGACAATGCCAATAAGATGAATCCTAAGATGAATGAACAAACAACATAAAATGAATCCTGCCATGAAGCCAGGAATCTGGACATTCTGATAATATTTTATGTTCTGATTGGTCAGTTTCATAGCAGATGATTGATTGTTAGTTTATTTGTTTATTTATTTGCTTTGGTACCAGAGATTTGACCCAGGGGCTGTGTCACTGAGCCACATCCCTAGTTCTTTTTATTTTTTGATTTATTTATTTATTTTGTGACAGGTTCTCGCTGAGTTGCTCAGGGCCTCCTCCCTAAGTTGCTGAGGCTGACTTTGAACTCATGATCCTCTCACCTCAGCCTCCTGAGCCGCTGGGATTACAGGTATGCGCCACTGTGCCTGGCAGCAGAGATTTATTGAACAGAAAATTGGGGAGAGGAGAAAACCCATTTCTAGGGTCAACTCTGGAGACAGAACTCCTAAGAGGTTCATATTACAGGATAATAGTTCTTACACTGGACGGGTAAGATCCTGTTACATTCACATCGTTGCAGGATGTGCATTCATGTGTTTATTTGGGAATGTGTGATTATACATTCAGACAGCTTTGTCCTGGACGCTGCTGGGGGTAGTAGGAATAGACAGATGTCAAGAACTAGTGTTTGCCCTCAGGAGGCGCATGCCGTATGGACGTAAAGTCACATAATATCAGAACAAGCCAGCCGTGTAAAGATCCTGGGGTTTTAAGACTTTTTGCTTAAACATCTTGTTTTCACCTGGCATTGCAATTGCTCCCAACTGAGGATATGGTGGAAAACAATAATGAATCCTTCAAAGGATAAAAGGGTCTCGTCACAGCAAAACCACCACTTAGACGTTACCGTGCAGTGTCATATTAAAATTCTAACTATAGTTTCAACAGTTCATCTCTCATTTTCAAGATGCATTGATTTTTTTTTTATTTACTAATTATTTGGAACAGGAAAGTGTTATTTCACATAAACTGTTGGAAAGCCAGGACTGGAGAAATGTTTTTCATGCAAACTCTGACTTTACACTTGCATGTGCTCGTGTGCGTGCGTGTGTGTGCATTTGCATCAAACTCTGATCATATCTTCCCCACCCTTTGGTTGGACTCAGATGATTCTTTAAGGTCTTGCTAAATTCAAGTTAGTTCATTTTGAAAACATGGAAAATATAATCTAATCACCATTTAGTAGCCATTAGCAATCCATCCTCTAAGGGACCCACAGTCCAGATCCTCAGTACATAATTGCAACAATTAACTCCTCATACCTCTAACTTTCCATGAGAGAGTCTTTCTCTCATTAACATGAAATCTGGATTTGATGGAGACCAGCCAACACCAAAAGTTGAGGCAGGGTGTCTTAGTCAGCTTTTTTGCTGCTGCGACTAAATGATCTGAGCAGCACAATTATAGAGGAGGAAAGGTTTATTTGAGGGCTCACAGTTGCAGAGGTCTTAGTCCATAGAAGGCTGGCTCCATTCCTTGGGGCTCCAGGTGAGGCTGAACATCATGGTGGAAGAGCGTGGCAGAGGGATGCAGCTCACATGATAATCAAGAAGCAGAGAGAGAGAGAGAGAGAGAGAGAAAGAGAGAGAGAGAGAGAGACTCCACTCTCCAGATGCAAATATCTACCCAAAGCCACGCCCCATTCCACCTCCTCCAGCCACACCTACCACTTCGGTTAATCCCATCAAGGATTAATTGACTGATTAGGTTAAGACTTTCACAACCCAATCACTTCTCCTCTGAACCTTCCTGCATTGTCTCACATGTGAGCTTCTGGGGGACCCCTCACATCCACACCACAGCACAGGGTTTATTTTTAAAACAAATTAAAGATGACTATTTTCAATTCGTGGGCATCCATAAGATATGACCATCTGATGATATTCCTCATAGTGTATAAAATATCTGAGCTTGGTCTGAAAACAGAAGTGGTCACCCAAGAGTGGGTGCATGTCGTGGGTCTAAACCAAGGGTCATTATATGGCGGACGCTGAACACATAAGCAATCTCTCTGATGATTGAGTTAGCTTATTGTAACTCTTAAGCAGAATGTAATGATGTTGGAGGGCACTGTGACCAAAGACAAGTGGGATTAAACTCTTTAGTAGGATTATGAATATGATTATGATAAGAATTCATTCATTCCAGAGATGATAATGAATTCAGTGAATGATAATGAAGATAATTGACAAGAGATTGTTAGTGGTAGCTAAGTGATGGATGATAGGTAATGAGATGATAGATTGATATATTGATGGATGGATGGATGGATGGATGGACAGACAGATACTGATGGTCTTCTTAATGCATGCCAGTCACTGTGATAAGCACTTCACATGAGCTTCTGTTATCATTTTATTCTTCGAACCACTTTATGACATAGGTTATTTCCATTTTACAGATCAAAAGAACAACAAAGCTTAGCAAATCAATTTCTCAAGAGGTCAGGAAATGAGGAACTGCAATTTAAATATAATCCTTGTCCATTCACTCTGTCAATACTTATGGAGCACCTAGTACATGTCAGGCACCATGTTAGTCTGTGGAGACAAACACTAAAGGTGGAAATATGAGAGTAACAGAGCATAACGGTGTTGGAAAAGGAAAGACCCAGGACTGAGATGCAGAATGGAGTGGGAGTCTGTCTGGGAACTCTGAATGGTCAGAAATGCCTCTCTGGCCTGGTGCAGTGGCGCACGCCTGTGATTCCAGCAGGTCAGGAGGTTGAGACAGGAGGATCAGAAGTCAGAGGCCAGGCTCAGCAGTTGAGTGAGACCCTAAGCAACTCAGCAAGACCTTGTCTCAGAATTTTAAAAAAGTAAATAAAAAGGGCTGTGGATGTGGTTCAGTGGTTAAGCACCCCTGGGTTCAATCCCAGGTACCAAAGAGAAAGAGAAAAAGCCTCCGGGTTGGTGACATTAAAGGTGAGACCTGAAGAACATTCCAAGCAGGGGCAACAGCTCATACTAAACCCGAGGGCCTGGAGCAGCTCCATGAAGGAGGGAAAGAAATGTCAAGTGCAGAGAGACTTTTGCCCTAAGCAGGGAAGGTTTTCCAGAGCTACCGAACCCACCTGTGGAAGGACAGGAGGACTCAGGTAGAGTATTTCCCTTTTCAGCCCTGTGTCTGGGCCCTTCTCCTGAGCACACAGCTCAGATGGCAGAAGATTTTAAAGGGTGTAGAGTCCCCTTTCATGATCCCATGTCACAGTGATTTGTGCTTGTCCCCATCTCTGTGGCTGGGATACAAAGGGAGCTTAATATCCCTGAAGTCCACCTGAGACATTTGCTCATTAAACCCCTGAGAGGTCCATTCTGCTGGTCAATACCAGGACGGCAGTGGGCAGAGCAGGTGATGAACGATGTAGCCAGAGTGGGTAAAGTTTAAAATAACCTCTTTCACATACGCTAGGCACCCTCCTGCGTCTAAGATGGGGACAGCCATTAGTGTGGGGAGGTTGAGAAGTAAAGAAAGCAAATCAGAGCTCAGCCAATTACGGTAAAGAGATCCGCAAGCTGTGGCAAGGTCTGACCTGAAGTCCCTTTTGCAGCTAGAATGGATTTTTGCATTTTTATATGATCAGGAAAAAAAATCAAAAAAATAATAATATTTCATGATGCCCCCAAAGGTCATGAAGTCCAAATTTTAGTGTTTATCAATAAAGCTTTATTGGAACAGAACCACGTCCATAGCAGGAGCTGAGCGTTGGTGACTGACATCGTAAGGCTGGCACAGCTGGAAATACTTACGATCTGACACGGTGTAAAAGGAAAAGCAAACCCTGGTAGGACCAGCTGGGTGGGCCATGAGAGTATCCCAATGGGGGCTGTTGCTGAGATGCAGGGACTTCTTAAAGCTGAAGTCAGACCTGGGTCTTCAGGATGAGAAGTCAGCCAGATCAGAAAGAAGGGAAGAACATTCCAAGGAAAAGAGAGTCATCTTCGTCCCTTGTTCCTAATGTCATGACAGTTGGCCAACCTCGTAGGCACAAAGACAAACAGGGATAAAGGTGAGGACATTCAGGAAAGATCGATGTCCCCGTGCCCCCAACTACACACTCACCTGTATTCAACCACCACACACACGCACAACGCCGCTGACATCATATTGCCAGGTTCAGTTCATTGCCAGATAAAAGGGGTGAGGACCCAGGGTTCTGAATTCAGAGTTCAATTCCAGGGCTGGTGAGACCAGGGTCCAGGGAGGAGGAGCAGGGAAGGGAAAGAGGGGAAGGTCAAAGCCAGAGACAAGCTTTGTCCAGAGTTTGGAAAAAGAACTGAACAGCTGGAAAGGTCTTGCCTGTTCTGAGAACAGCCTGAACAAAGATCACCCTGCAAGTCAGCATAATTGTCTGGGGGCCCCTCCCCTAAGCATAGGATTCAACTGAAGCAGATTTCCAAAGACTCGAGACGCGCTGAATGTCCCCACTTTGTGCTGAAATCGTGCTTCTCTGTGTGCGAGTCGGACTGGAGGCAGCCTTCAAGTAAATTAAACCCGGTTTGGCATTTTCTCATTATATACCTGGCAACGCAACCCCACAGGTCCACATAAGGACCACGGTAGGCAGAGCAGATGATAAGCAGTTTTAGAACCATCAAAAACTGCCCACAGTCCATGACTTTTAATTAATACCATCTCTGCATCTAGCCATGTATCTCAAACATCTTGGGGGAAGTCAAGAAGTATTAATTTCCACATTGCTCTAGTAGCTCAAGGATGGGGAGGAGCAGAACCCATGTAAAAGCTACTTCTACGATTACCAGAAGTTATTGGAGAAACACACGACTTATTTCTCCCACCTGAAATCAGAATAGTAAGCTTGACTTTCAGAACCTTCAGGAATTATAAACCAGCATCCTAAAGGGGAAAATGTATGCAGCTGTTCCTGTTTTTGCAAGGGATAGAATTTGGAGTTTCATGCAGCCCCTGGGTTGATCCTGGCCCTGTAGTTTTGGGAGAAATTCTCATCTGGTCTCTCAGCTTTAAATTCTTCTCCTACAAGATAAAAAGTTTACTAGAGGGTGACAGGAGAAAAATTCCTCTGCTTGTATACAAAGTCGTTGTAGATGAATATGTGATAGTTTTACAAGACACAATGGAAGGATTTTAAAAGGCATTGAATTACATCATGAAAAAGGTGTAATTCCAGCGGCTGGGGCAGCTGAGGCAGGAGGATCGCCAGTTCAAAGCCAGCCTCAGCAAAAGCGAGGCACTAAGCACCTCAGTGAGACCCTGTCCCTAAATAAAATACAAAATAGGGCTGGGGATGTGGCTCAGTGGTCGAGTGCCCCTGAGTTCAATCCCTGGTAACCACCCCCCCCCCCCCCCAAAAAAAAGTTACTCCCTTATATTCAATTCTTTCTGTATAGCTTTGATATTAAGGACAAAATTTTAGTTTAATGCCAGAATATTTCTGACACTTTTTAAGCTCTCTTTTAAAAATAAAGAAGAGTAAAAGCTCAAATCTTTCTGCAAAGCGTTGCTACGTTTAGGAAACGAAAATACATGACACCCAGTCTGATTTGAATTTTGGATAAACAACACATCATCTTTTTACGGCCTGTTCCATGTAATATTTGGACATGCTCCTGTTAAAAATTATTTGTTTCTTATCTGAAATTCAAATTTAAGCATTTGTTCTGTATTTTAAGCAGAAACTCTATGTCTTCAGCCAGGAGTAGGTAACGAAAAATGTTAACTATTGCTTCGTGTTCATTGCATTATTTCTTTTCCACATGTGGTGGATAACATCATTGCTCAGCAAACATCCCGTCCTCCCGTCTCCTCACTCTCTGAACAGAGTGTCTTTCCCTGCCCTGCTGATGGGCTTGCTGGTCTTACTTGCCTTGGGTAGTGAAAGGCGGGTGGACGAGATGGTATACCACTCCCAGGCCACCAACAGCCTCTTCCCTTGTGCTAGGCCTCAGAATAAGCCATGTGGAGCAGATCTGCACCCTGTGCAGCTAAGCCCAGCCCCATCAGCCAGCGTCAGTCAACCTGCAGACCCATGCATGTGAGAATAAACTCAAGTCAGCGTGAGCCTCTGACTGAGCCTCTGACTGTTTCTTCAACAGGATTATTTAAAATAGCTGAATAATGCACTTCTTGTTGGTGTCCCTTAGGGTAGTGATGCAAAGATTTCTTAAATCTTTGTATGCAAAGTTAAAATTGAATCAATTTAAATAAAAAGCCACACCAGTCTAGGTGTCACGTGGAGATGCCAAAACTCTGGGAGGTGCACTCTATCCGGGGTGGTGCACTTCCTCATTTTAAGCCCAGTGATTGGGAGGCTGAGGCAGGAGGATTGCACGTTCAAACCAGCCTCAGCAACTTAGTGAGGCCCTGTCTCCAAAAATATTTTTTTTAAGAAGGGCTGAGAGATGTGGCTCAGTGGTAAAGCACCCCAAGTTTCAATCTCCAGTACGGAAACAAAACAGAACAAGACTTTTGGAGGTTGGTATATGGATGACTTGTGGATGTTTGGGGAGGGATTCACTTGTTTAACAACAAAACCAGCCTCACATTTGAGGGTCGATGGGCATCAGCTTTGAGCCTGGCTCTGACACTGTCTGTGTGACCCCAGGGAGTCACTCAGTGAACGGTAGATAATGGGCCTAGGTGAGTCACCTAACCTTACCAGTTGCCTTCTTGATAAAAGTGGATTAACAGTTGCAATCTCAGAGAGTGGGGTGTTACGAGAAACAGTGTGGAGGTTTCTCAAAAAACTAAAAATGGCCCTGCCATATGATTCAGCAATCCCACCACTGGGTATACAGCCAAAGGCGATGGGAGGAATATCTGCACCTCTGTGAACACTAAGAGAAAACTTTGGAAAGTGTCTGGCACACTTTAAGTGCCCAACACGGGTTCCCTCCCACTTCCCAGTGATTGGCAGGAATACAGCGCCACACAGACCAGCTAAGTCTCTACCAGGTCCCATCCATAGTTAGCATATGACCGAGAAAGAGAACAACTGTGAACCCATGTTTGTGGAGGACACGGTAAGAGATGGAGATGCAGGACTTTAAAGTTCCTGTGGTCCTTTAAAGGTTAAAGGTCCTCTGGTGTTTATTCCAGGGATATTTTTGGGAACCTCCTGCTTCCTTGGCAACCAGAACCTGGTTTAGCAAGAGGGGGGGTCTAGTCCATGAGTCTTGCCCAGGTCCTTCATGCTTTCTCTCTCCCCCATTTTGCCCCTAAGCACACAGTGATTCACAGTGGCATGAATCTAGGATCCTAGACAAGTTCAGAGCCTGATGTTTAGGTTAGAGAACTCGGGATACTTTGGTCCTCCCAAAGTTTCAGTGTTGGCCTTCCTAGAAGCAGAGTCTCCAACATCTGGGGGAAAGCAGAGTTTGGGGAAACCTGGATGGGCAATGTCAAAGGCCCCGTCAGCAGAAGAGGGCAGACTCCAAAAGGAAGCTCAGTAGACACCACGCCCAGGCAAAGCCAAGCTGATTCTCACAGGAACTAGCAGGCCTCTGTCCTTAGTCCTGCTTCTCCATTCTTTATCATTGTCCCTAAGAATGTGCAGAAGACAATCCAGAAAAGGCAAATCTATAGAGACAAAAGTGGGTTAGTGGCAGCCTGGGACTGGGCATGGGGAATGGAGTGAGCTAAGCCCCCTGCCCCGCCAGCCCATCGGGAGCTTTGGGGGATGACGGACTTGTTCTACCATTGGACTCTCACGGCAGTTGCCCAACTCTGGAAATACCTACAAATTGTTGAATCGATGTTCCAAGCAAGTGAATTTTATGGTAAACAAAAACTATCTCAATAAAGATACTAAGAAATAGAGAAGACTTCAGAAAGAAACCCTCATGCCACCCCCTCACGAGAGCCAACGATCACCAAGAAGGTGAATGATACCATCTCCTTGAGGACGCGCCATATACCGCCAAAGCTATCGTGTGAACCAGGAGGCGAAACCACTCAGTCACGCAGCCGGATTCCCAAAAGTCTTTCCTCAATCTCTGCATTGGAAATCTCTCTTTCAGCTACTCATTCTTAGGAGCGCATCATTTTCCATGCTCAGCCTATTTCTCTTGTAAATAGCAAGCATTTCTGAGGCACGACACATTCAGAATGCAGAATCTTATTTTTAAAATTAAAATCTCTGGCGCACCTGCCGAGAACAAAGTGCTGAGCCCTGAGAAGGGAGGAGAGCTGGCGGACGCGGGCTCCTTCCTCCGAGGGGTTCTGAACTGATGAGACAGGAAACTGGGGGCCAGAGAGTGGAGATGCAGAGGGGGAGGTGGGCCGGCAGTAGAGGGACCCCGTACCTGAGTGTCCAGTTCAAACACAAGAGTGTCAGTCTGTCTTCTGCAAAGTGAGGCTGGGGAGGAGGAAGGGGTTCATCGATTCATTCGCCTGTTCACCAAGCATTTATCCAGAACGTACCGTGGGCCAGGCACTGTATCAGGAGCTAATGCCCAGGACCACCGTGGAGCTAGCGTCTCCCGCCAACACTTCTCCCAGGGAGGATGACCACATCCAGGAACAGTGACATCCTTGGACAGCGCCTCCGTTCAGTCAGTCACTGTCACCCTGCAACATCACTCCTGACCTGCCAGCAACCCAGTAACAAGAGCGGCCCTTGGAGTAGCAACACCGTCTGCCACTGCCGGACAGGGCGTTTGTCACGCCGCCAGACAATGAGGTCGCAGCCCCAGCAAGGTGACGATTAAGAAAACCCGAGCCCATCTCCGTGTCCCCGGTGTGGAGTGCTTTGTTACTGACAGTTTGTGAAGTGGCAGTGTTAAGGCATCGAGAGAATGCTCTTTGCTTATTGAGAACGTGTTAACTAGAAAATAATGAAGGAAATACGCACACCTAAATGGCGTTTATAATTATGTGAAGTGTCTGGAGGTTTTCTTTTGTTTTCCTTTCTTTTTGTCATCCCGTCTTTTGTGTGTGTGTGTGTGTGTGTGGATGTCCTCTGAATTCCAGGAGAAATTTTTTTGGATCAGTTTTATTTTCACCTTTGATGTTAAATACCATACTTGGTTTGATGCAGCATAGGATGAGGTTTACCTTCTCAAGAGTATGAAGTTCAAGTTTTCTGTGAAGTCTCAGCCCTTGGGCTGGGCTTGGCTGGGGACCTGCAACCTTAATAGTCTCACAAATGCCGCTGTTTGGTGATGTGGGTAATGCTCAAGTCCATCTAGTTTTCTCTTTTTTTAATGTAAGCTAACTAAAAGTATTTTTTTAAAAATATTATACAAGTGATGTGGGAAATGTTGGAAATCACTCTTTTCATTATTCCTGTAGTTGAAATATGTGTTTTGTTTTGTTTTTAGTGTGGTACGTTTGTAGAATGTACATTTGTAGGAATCAGAAATGGGATTTAACACAACTCTGATATTCACTTGCTGAGTGACCAATGGTCAGTATAGGTTAAGTGACAGTACAGTAACAAGTGACCCCAGGCAAACCAGCACACAGGTAGCTTCCTTCAACAGCAGCTTATTACTTACACACTAGCTGAGAGTTGGCCGTGGCCTGCTTTGCCTTCATCTTTGATCTGGAGCCCAGGCTGCAGGAACCGTCTGTCTTTGGAACACTGCTTGTGCTATAGAAAAAGGAAACAGAACATGACAGAACCACCTGATGGCTCTTAGAAGTCCCTGCTCTAAAGGGACATACCACATTTCTTTCCATTTCATTGGCCAATGAGAATAAAACGGCTCACGTGAAAAAAGATCATTTTGCAAAGAGGGTCACCAATACCTGAAGGAGTAATGGTCCACCCAAGTAACCGTGGGAGAAGCAGTAGCCTCCGGTTTTCTCACCTGAGAAATCTGAGCAGCTCTAAGAATCCTGTGCTTCTGATAAAGTGACGGAGCATTGTCCGAGACGCTGGAGAAGATACTCACTGGGGCATGCAGGCTGAGGGCGAGCCTCTGCTGGGTGATGTACTTCAGTGCCTGGATCACGGAGCAAGGGAGTAGCGAGAGTTACTTGGCTTTGAAAGAAAATGGAACATGGTGTCTGGGTATCCAGCCAAATGGCATGGTTCCAGGAACTAAAGTCTTCCCTGGCAAACCTGCTACAGGGCCAGAGAGACCCTCAATTAAACATGTGCCTTTCTGTGCTTTGTACCCCATAATGCCCGATATGGGGCACATCGGTGGCTGGCAGCGCTGATGTCACAGTTGTAGAGGTCAAATCCATATGACCGAAGGTGAGAAAGGAGTGGGAGAGGTCTTGGGGGCTGCAGGGGTGATCCAGCCACAGACACCATGGGATAAACTCTGGCATTCAGCTCAGATACCTGAGGAACAGGTGTGACGGGGAGCCAATAAGGGATGTGATCTGCATTGCCAATTCTGAAACAGCTGATTTGGATGTTTTTGTCTTTTAACCCCAATTTGACCTTTTCCTATTATGATAAAAATGGAGTTTCTTGGTTCTGTAGAATGTGACCATATGTTTAATAGAGATAGAACAGAGGTAGCCAGGACAAAGCCACAGGGACTCAGAGAACTGAGGCTGGGAGGAAGCGTGTGACATTACCTTGGGTGCACTGTAAACTAGTCACCCTGGGCCCTGCACCGAATAAGGCAGATTGTCCCGAGGGCTACCTGAGGCACAAATAAGCAGCATTAGGGTATCAGAAGCAGACGTTTTGGCATGGGATTACCACGATCGTGTGTTTTCCTGTGCACCGTACATTTCGCCACCTGGAAGCTGGCTTGGAAAATATTTTCACCAAGGTACTTTCAAACAGCCAAGGGTTTTGGGGGGAAAGGGGTGGGAGGAAAGAGCCAGGTTAAATTTCCCAGTGGAGCATCCTTTGGGCCAGCTGAGTCCACCGTGCTCCTTTCTCTGATGCATTAAGCTGTCCGCTCCTGCAGTGGTGTCTCAGTAGGCAGACAGGTGGCCGTGATATATGTTCCTGCACCAGAGAGCAGATACAGCCGGAGGAAAAATGAAGGGTTCTGCCAAGCCCTTTGTGCAGAATAGAGACCTCAGCAGAGGAAGCCGAGAGGAGCCATTCATCTGGGGCCGGTCTTTGCTGCTGCTTCCCCGGGGCAGTCTCACGACCTGTTTTTTTGAGCTCTGGGTCAGGGCAGTTTATGAGTCACAGGAGCACTTACAGCCAGAATCTCTCAACCTTGGCACTGTTAGTACAAGGCCAGGCGATTCCGTGCCATGGGGCGGGGTTGGGAGAGGGGCTCCCCCATGCTTGGTGGAATGCACAGTTGCATCTCTGGCTTCTACTCACTAGCTGCTAATAGTACCTCCCACCCCAAGTTCAGACAACCCCAAGTGTCTCCTATCACGGCCAGGGTTCCCCTGGGGACGCGTCACCCTCCCTTGAGAATGTGACTTTTGAGACACCTGAGCCCATATGCATCATTGGCTGCAACACACAGGCACGTAGTTCACAGTGGTGAGTTCCCGCAGGCTTCATGTTTAAAAACGCACAAGAATGATCAAGAGTCTGGCTCTCCCACGTTAGTAATTACCTCTGGTGTTATTAATTTTCCAAAGCAACCCTGTAGAAGGAGCCCCTGCTATCTCAATCCCTCTGCCATGGCTGATTGATTTCTCTCTCCCATTGTTTGTAATTTCATGTAATGTCTGATTACACGGAGAGGTCCTCGATACAGTGCTCACGTAAGCGTCCTTACAAATAGGCTTATTGCTCTGCTGTAAGTAGGAGCGGACGATGGGTTTTATATTACTTTATTGAAATAAATGTTTCACCAGAAGGAATATGCTGGAACCCTGCACAAATGGATCGTGTAGAGCGAAAAACCAAAATAAGTCAATACAGGCACCTAATGATTTTTAAATATTCTCATGATGCTTATTTATGATATGCTTTATTTTCATTGTGTAAATTACAGCATCGATTCAGTTAAAAAAGTACCCTTAAGTGATATATATATATAATTCTTCCCACTAGAATTCTTAAGATGGATCTGTTGGATGTATATGGTATTTGCTTCTCTCAAAAAAAGCTGTATCAGAAGCTCCCTGCCCAGAGAGGGACAAACCTTAACAAATACAAAATGGCGGAAAAGGAATAGGCTTTTAGGCCAGTGAGCGTCTGAGTCCATGGCGGTACATTAGGAGCGTGGGTGGGATATTCCTTTCTACCACTTGTGATCTTGTCTGAAAAGCACCTGGGCAAGGTGAGTCTCCAGGCACACAGTGGCTCTGTTTGCTGTAATGTCATTTTCTCATCAGGCAATGTAACCGTAAAATGACTGGTATGAGTTCATCAGAGGGGGACGAGGGGACAACTTGGAGGAGATGAATGAAAGGCCCAGGAAGGTAAGGAGCCAGTTACCAGACAGCACTGGGACATCAAGAAGGACATCTGGAGCTCACTTTAAAGATCAGGATGGTGCTTTTGGACTTAGGGACCGAGTCAGCAGTTGCACATCAGGATTCACTACCTGAGAGAGGCCCTGAGGAGGCCCTCCATGGCTATGTGAAAACAGAACTCAGTTCACATGATGAGGTAAGAGTTAGAAGCAGAGACTCCAACTCAGCAGCCTGAGTTCAAATCCTGCCTGTGACTTGGACACATCATTTAAACTCTCTGTGCCTCTCAGTTACTTCCTGGGGGAAGAAAATGATAAAATAATAATTTGACTATATCATAGGTATTCATAAAGATGGAATGAGTCAAAATATATAAAATGTCCAGAACAGGACCTGACATATAAATAACTTTTACATGGTAATGATGAGATCTTTTTAATACTTGATCACTTCTTTATTTAAAGCATCCTCTTGCATAGAGTTTCCAAGCTTAGTAAGTAAAAGTAAAAAATGTTGTGTCAGGTTAAATTTTAATTTCAGGTAAACCAAGTGTAATATTGTTTTAGTATAAATATACCCCATTGTGGAACAGTATTTTTAAGTGCCCAAAGGATTAAAGTTTATTACAGGAAATTCATACTTTTGCTAAAAAAAAAAAAAATAGAGAGAAATTGACACCTGCTACTGCTATTTTTGTGGACATTGGGATATTGTTCCTTAAAAGAGATAAATGCTGTCTTATTTAATGTCATTGGCACATTAAATAGTATCTAATGATGTACTCTTCAAACATGCCACATGATACTTTTCTGGCCCTTATAAACCACCTCCCCTCCCTCCAGCATCCGTGAAAAAAAAATGCAACTCTTCAAATAATTCCTAATGCATAACCTTCATGACCTTCTCAAAAATCTCACCGTAATGCTCATTTCTTCCAGTAGTAAGCTTTTTCTCATTAATTGTTTTTCTCACCTTACGGTTTTTATTCTTTGCTATGTTAATTAGCAGATACTTAGGTGTTTTTTTGAAAATGTGTTCTTGATGTCTCCCTTAGACTTGCAATGAGTTACTTTATAACTTGATACAAAAACTGTATTTTATATGTTCCTGTTATGGTTTAGGTATCAGGCAACCCCCCCAACAAATGCTCATGTGCGAGACAATGCAAGAAGGTTCAGAGGTGAAATGACCGGGTTAAGAGAGCTTCAGCCTAATTGGTGCATTAATCACTGATATGGAGTCACTGGGTGGTAACTGTAGGCAGGTTGGGTGTGGCTGGAGGAGGTGGGTCACTGTGGGCTGTGCCTTTGGGGTTTACATTTTGTTCCTGCTGTTCTGCTGCTTTCCTCCTCCATGCCCGTACATCATGATGTGCTTGCCTCACCTGGGGCCCAGAGCTATGGAGTCAGCCATCTGTGGACTGAGACCTCTGAAACCGTGAGCCCCAAACGTTCCCAGCACATCTTTGGGTCACAGCAACAAACAAGCTGACGGAAACATTTCTCATAGAGTCTCTTTCCTGAGTCCACACACAGGGAGTGTTCAGAGAGAACGAATTACATAAGACAACACAAGGTCCCTGTGAATCCTGTGGTCATTTGCTCATGTTTAAGTTACCTTGGCCAGAGTGGCTTTGAAAGGTGACGGAGTGCGGACTGTCAGCTGAATGATATCCCGTGAAGGTGGGCTACTTCAGACCGTTGTAGGATTTGTTGGTTTCTTTGGGCACATGTGGATCACATGATTTTACCTTAGAGTGGATTTGCTTTGGGAAAATAGGAAGACATCTGGAATTCACTGCTTAATTCTTGAGCATATTATACTAGCTGATACCCAAGGTTTATGATAACATGGCAATGTTGGTAGTAAAGTGGATCTTTTAAAAATGCTTTAGTACATCATGTAATGCTTTTGAGTACAAGGTTTGTTAGAAATGGGTAAGAGTGGCTCTCTTCATGCCTTCTCTGAGTGACAGGGAGAGCGTCCGACGTGACCTAGAACGCTTATTTTCCGGACTTTCTGCAGACAGTTGTATTCAATGCCAACGTTTTGTTTCACAAAGCTCTGCAGTCAAGACACTAATTATTGCACATTATGTCTCACAATCTCATTGCTTGTCGGCTGAAACTCCTACCTCACCTCCTCTGCCTGTGTTAACACTGCAAACTGACACCCCACCACGTAATGTGGTTTCCCAGGGTCACACAGCTGGAGAGTATCTGTGTTCCCTCCTCCTTTGGAGGAACAGACTGAAGAGAAAAGAAATGTAGGCTAGGTTTTCTGGCCTCCTTAGAAGAAAACACCATAGAAATGGAGGCATTATTATTAATAACATGTTCTGTGCTGTCTTGGCAATGATGTGTGGGCTTGGAATTCACAGTAGCTTTGGCGCTACATTGTGGGTGGTTCCAACTGCCTTTGAACTAGGTGTTGACAGAAAAATAGCGCAGCCCAGCAGGACTGTTCGGAGAAGAGTCTCATGAGGACGTGCAGTTAGCTTCTCAGCACCCCTTCAGTTATAAATGACAGAACCTAGCTCAGGTTGGTGTAAGGACATAAGGGAAGTAATGTCTTCACCTGAGGAGGGAATACGGGTACTAGACCCAGGCACACCCCATCCAGTGGTCGAAACAATGTCGTTCAGACTCCATTTTTCCCTGGATCAGTGATTTAGTCAGCTTTTTCGCTGCTGTGATGAAATGATCTGACCAGCACAATTATAGAGGAGGAGAGGTTTATTGGAGGGTTCACAGTTTCCCAGGTCTCAGTCCATAAAAGGCCGGCTCCATTCCTTGGGGCTGGTGGTGAGGCAGAACATCATCATGGGTGGGGGAGGGAAGCATCTCGCATCATGGCGTTCAGGAAGCAGAGAGAGAGACTCCACTCACCAGATACAGGTGTATCTGTATCCCAAAGCCACTCCCTGATTCCTACCTCCTCCAGCCACACCCTACCACTTCAGTGACCACTCAGTTAATACTGATCAGGGGATTAACTCACTAATTGGTTTAAGACTTTCACAATCCAGTCGTTTCTCTTTCAGACCTTCTTGCACTGTCTCCCATCTGAGTTTTTGGGGGACACCACACTTAAACCAGAACAAAGGATTCGACTTTATTTTCACATAGACTCTTTCCAATGGAGTGACAAGGTGGCCCCCTGAGTCCCTGAGCCTACGTTGTTCTCAAGATTCCAGAGAGACGGGATGTTTCCCGATAGCACCAGGAGGATTGCTAATGGGGACTCCAATTGGCCCAAGGGGATGTCGTGAAATATGCCTTGACCAACCACAAGTGAGAAGAACAAAGTCATCTGATTGAACAGCCTGGAGTCACCGGCCCAACATGGAGCTGGGGACAGGGATTCCCCACCAGGGCTACACAGACTGAGAAGAGATGTAGGAGTGCCAGGCTAGCTCAGGCACAGGAAAGGGCCATGGAGTCAAGACCCCAGACTCTGGGAGTTGGGTAGAAGCAGGCTTGTGGCGAGCAGCCTGCAAACTTGTTTATCGCAGGAATAACCATACATTTTATAGACTTTTTGCCCAATCACAATGTGCCATATTGTGGGATCAGACTACCAGGCCCCTATACAGGTCCCCTTGCTAACACTAGGTCAATTCGGGGGCAGTTGTTTACTTTCCTACGTGGCCAGAGTGGAACGCTCCTCTCTGCAGGTTTTCCTGACGGGCATGAATGTACGAAGGTTTTCCTTTTATGCACTTGAGACGTTCACTGCTGCTAGCCAAGACTTAGGAGATCTCCCAACAAAGAGAGGTTGAGGAACTTCCCAAGCTCAGCCACAGATGTACTGTCTGTTGTGAATACAGTTATTTATTTATATAGCCTTGTGTAAGCTGCTGCATCCATTCCTGAGAACGGCCTCATCTGGTTTTTTTCTCCATGAAACAAACACGGAGGAAAACCAGTTCTCTGACTCTACTTGCCGCCTTATTTTCTTTTAATTTTTTATTTGTTCTAATTAGTTGTATGTGACAGTAGAATGGATTTATATGTTTTGATAGCTCATACATAAATGGAGTGCCATCTCTCATTTTTCTGATTGTACTCATTGCAGGATCACATGGGTCATGCAGTCATAATGTACATGAGGTCATAATGTCTGTTTCACTCTACTATCACTCCTTGCCCCATACCCCTCCACTCCCTTCACTCCCTTCTACCTAAAGTAACTATATTCTTCCCTAGAACCCCGGCCCCTGATTGTGAAATAGCATCTGCATATCAGAGAAAACATTCAGACTTTGGTTTTTGGGCTTCACTTATTTCACTTACTAACTCCATCCATTTACCAACAAGTGCCATAATTTTATTCTTCTTTAAAGCTGAGTAATATTCCATTGTGTGTGTGTGTGTGTGTGTGTGTGTGTGTGTGTGTGTGTGTGTATCACATTTTCTTCATCCATTCATCTGTTAAAGGGTACTTGGGTTGGTACAATCATTTTGCTATGATGAATTGAGCTGCTATGAACATTGATGTGGCCGTGTCACTGTAGTATGTTGATTTTACGTCATTTGGGTATAAACCGAGGAGTGGGATAGCTGGGTCAAACGGTGGTTTGCTGCCATATTTATGACCTACAACTTTGTTTCTGACTCAGACAGCTTCCCAGGGCACTTGGTCGTGTCCTTAATGGCGAAGAAGGTTGTCGAGCACTTGGAATCTCTAACCCTTAGAGATTCACAAAACATAAGGTCTGGGATCCCAGTTAAATTACTGACCTGCAGGGGAGTATGAGGTTTGATAAGCTCTTCATTCATGTAGCAGACATCATGGAGCCTAGTTGTGTGCCAGACCTGGTTCTATGCAGAGAGCTCAGGGTGGTTAAGGAGGCAGGAAATGGCCCTGCTCTCCCAGAGATTGCCTTCTGGCAGTGTGGAGAGAAAAAGACAAGTAAAACCAACAGGGAAGGAGGAAGGGGGCAGCGACAGAGTCGCTGAGAGGACAGCCCTTAAGGAAGTCGGGGAAGGAGCCTCTGGGGAGACCCATCTTGAGCTAGAGGAGGAGCCCAGAAGGAGCCACCTGCTGAAGGATGTGGGGAAGGTCGCGGGCTCTGCGGTGGCAAGGGTTTGAGTGATGCTCAGTGGGAAGATGGCCCCATGAGCAAGGAGGACGTGAGGTAAGAGAGATGGGCAGGATGGACATCAGAAAGTGCCTAGAAGGCCAGGGCGTGGAGCGGGCTTTGGGGACGAGGGAAGGTAGCCGAAGCTTGTTTGCAAGGGAGTCGCATCATCCGAGTTGGGTTTGGGGAGCTGGCTCATGCTGTTAGGTGGGAAACAGACTGGCTGGAGCAGTGTGGTGCCTGTGCACCAGAGCCTGGCCTCCCCTCAGAATCTGTCAAAATGGCAGACCCTCATGCCTGGCCCCAAACCCCCACGAAGGGAGTTTAACAACTGGGGGTGAGAACCAGGGATCCTGAATGGTGACAGCACAGAGACCCAGGAGGAAGCTAGTGCAGACAGGCAGAGACAGTGGTAGCATCCGCAGGTGGACGCCGTGGAGATCAGAATGGACACGTCCCGGGGGAAATGTGGAGAGGACCAGCTAAGGGAACGGATGTGGAGACCGAGGAAGGAGCAGTTACTCCTGGGTTTGTGGCTTGAGTCGCTGCTGTGCTTCCCACCAGCTGTGAAAATACAGACAAAATAGCAGATATGAAGCCCAAGACGAACAGAGAAGAAGGAGCCAGATGACTCCATGAGGGCTTGGTTCTGCTTCTTTGGTAAAGTCACCCATACTCTCTGAACCTCAAGATTTCCTGACTGTAAAATGGGGTTTACTGATGACCTACCTCATATGAATGGAAAGTGTTAGCGTTAACATTGTTCACATTGAAAGGGGTGGTGGGCAGGGATGTGGATCTACATACTATTTTTGTAGAATTCCTGCCAACAACCCTCCATTAGTGGTATCTGTTAATTCTGGATTCCAGCTAGAGGGCTCGCTGTAGTTCCAACAACAACAATTTTATTTTTAAATCTTCATGAGTATGTTTGGTTTCTACACTTAGGAAATAGTCTTCTTACACAATAACTAGATTGTGGAACCAACCTAGATGCCCATCAACAGATAAATGGATAAAGAAACTGTGGTAAATATATACAATGGAATGTTATTCAGCCATAAAGAAGAAAAATATTATGGCATTTGCAGATAAGTAGATGGAATTGGAGAATATCATAAGTGAAATAAACCAATCCCAAAAAACCATGGCCAGATGTTTTCCCTGATGAGTGGATGATGATTCATAATGGGGTGTGGGGTGTAAGAGAAGAATGGAGGGACTTTAGATTACGTAGAAGGAAAAGAGAGAGAGGAGCGGACGGGGGAAGGAAAGATGGCGGACTGAGACAGACATCATGACCCTATGTACATGCATGATTACACAAATGGTGTGAATGTACATCATGCACAACCACAGAAATGAAAAGTTGTACCCCATTTGTGTACAATGAATCAAAATGCAGTCCGTAAAAATTTTTTAAAAAAAGCAAAATTTTTAAAAAAAAGAAAATAGTCTTCTCCAAAGAGGTGGAAATTATCAATTTGGAAGGTCCCCATGCTGGGCACTGCATTGAGTTCAAAGCTAAATAAAATCAATTTTCTACCCTGGAAGAGTTTAAAATCTAATGAGATAAATTGGATCGGAAGCATCACGAGTTCAGGAAAGGTAAAGTTTTTCAGAACCAGTCCATTTTCCTCCAAGCCTGCATGTCGCACGTAATGTTCTCTAACCCTCTGGAGCTCCCAGTGGCGTTCCATGCTTCTCAGAAACATCGCAAGACTCAAAAGAGAATAAGCAATGTGGAACCTTTTCAGAAGCCAAAGATTAGCAAGTCTAGTTCTGAATTTTAAAGAGAAGGAGAGAGTGGATCCATGGCACGGCTGACCAGTGTATTAATAATAATCTCCGTTGCACATAATATCAAATTAAAGCCAAAGCAAGTCTGAGTTGGCTAAGAGGGTTTGTCTGAGAAATTTACCTTAGATTTGCCTAAATCTGGTAGCAAACACCTACGAATGTTCTGGAGTACTGACTACTAATTGTTGCACCTGGTGAGTAGATAGATGGCTTATAGCCAAAATCTGAAGGGCAGTTTGCATGCGAGAACATAAAGACCTTTGAGGATAAGACAGTGCAGGCTTTTTGCTTACCGAGGAGTCAACCAGGAGGTCTCCATGGGGAATTTGGGGAGACCTGGGAAGCCAAGAATACTAATTATCTCCTGCTTTGAGTAGTCACTTCTAGACAGATAAAATTTCTTATCATCTGCAATTAAAGAAATATTACAGCTCTTCTCCTGGATCAATCTTTGTCCTTCCATGAATCTCGTACGTGATTGAGTTGTTTAAAAAAGGGAGGAATAGTACCATGCCAGATCAACCTCACTTCCTCTTTGAAAGGATTTCCGGAACAAAGGTATTATGGTTTTGAGATAAAGCATCCCCCAAAAGCTCATGCAGGAGACAATACAAGAAATTTTAGAGGTGAAATGACTGGGTTATCAGAGCCTTAACCTACTCAGTGCATTAATCCAGTTGAGTGGATTAACTGATTGGTAACTGTAGGCAGATAGGGTATAGCTGGAGAAGGTGGGTCACTGGGGGTGTGTCTTTGGGCTTATATTTTGTCAGTGGTGAATGGAGCTCTCTTGAAGTTCTCTCTCTGCTTCTGATTGCCATGTCCTGAGCTGCTTTCCTCCACCATGTTGGTCAACCATGATGTTCTGCCTCACCTCAGGTCCAGAGCTATGGTCCTGGCCAACCGTGAACTGAAACCATAAGCCCCAAATAAACTTATCCTCCTCTGAATTGTTCTCAAATCTTTTGGTCACAGCCATAAAAAAAAAAAAAAAAAAAAAAAAAAAAAAAAAAAAAAAAAAAGTTGACTAAAACAAAAGAATAAATAGATACAGGAGAAATGGTCCACAGCCAGCCTCTGTATTTTCTAGTTCCATATCCACAGGCACATCTGAGTGTGGATAAAAATATTGGGGGGAAAATTATCTATACTGAGCATGGACATTCATTTTTTTATGTTGTTATTTCTTGAACAATGTGATGTGACTATCTATAAGGCATTTACAGTGCATTGAGTATTATAAAGAATCTAGTGATAAAGTATATGGGAGGAGATATAAAAGTTGTGTGCAGATACTTCATCATTTTATGGAAGGATCTTGAGTATCTGTGGATGTGGGTGTCTGCAGGAGTCTTGGAACTAGTCTTCCATGTACACCAAGGAATGATTGTATTAAAGGTCTGGCAAGGCACAATCTTTCATAATATGATTATCAACAGACACTGGATTCGTTTTCTGTTACTGTGACAAAATGCCTGAGATAATCAACTCATAAGGAAGAAAAGTTTATTTTGGCTCATGGTTTCAGAAGTTTCTGTTTCATAGTCATGGGCACTTGGCCCTGTTGCTTTGAAGTAACAGCAGCACAGTAGACATGGTAGACTTGGTGGAAGAGGCCTGTCTACATCATGACAACTTAGAAGGCAAGGAGAGGGACAGGCAGGCTCCAGAGTCCCAAGATCTCATTCAAGGGCAAGCCCACGATGACCTAATTTCCTTCCACTGAGCAGCTCCTCCGAAGGTTCCAGCACCTCCCAGTCATGCCATGGACTAGGGACCAATTCTTTTAACACCTGGCTCTTTGGGGTCACTTTAGATTCAAACTACAGCAGACACAGAAGTATATATTAGGAAGCGGTACCGACTGAGAGGGTTCATAAGTGGCAAAAGAGCCAGTCTCTCGGGTTGCAGATGAATCGATTTTTAACTTCCCAGCCCTTGTCTGTGGCTCGGATCAGGGTGATCTATCTGGTTTCACAGGATAGTGTGAAGGTGCCCTCCAGGGACATGCCAGGTAAGCACCAGTGAGAATCCGTTCAGCCCCATCTGTGACAGGAGAAGCGGCATCTTCTGTAGGTAAATGGATAAGCGAGGGGTCAAATGAGCTTTAGAAGGAAGCACAGCAAGCTCATCCAGAGTCAGCACAGATCTGGAGACCAAGGGCACAGCATTAAACGAGCCAGACGGTTCTCAGAGAAGAAGCAAGATTTGATACCATCTGACTCAATTTGGATTTGGGTCAGACGATATCCCTGGAGTTCTTGGCACTCCAGAAGTTTCTCATTGGAGTGTCTCAGTGGCAGTTCCCCAAACCCCCTCCGCACCCCAGGGACATCTCAAATTATTTTAATAGGGACAAGAAAATCCTGAAGTCACAACCAACGTGAGCAAGGTGAAGAACCGGCTCAGTGCGCCTGGGACTGATGTCCCCGGATGTGGGAGTTTCCCTTTAAAAACTGAGACAACTGGTAGTGGCAGGTGCCTGGTAATCCTGGTGCTCAGGAGGCTGAGGCAGGAGAATGGCAGGTTCAAGGTCAGCCTCAGCAATCAGCAAGGCCCTAAGCAACTTGGTGAGGCCCTATTTCAAATAAGAAGGCTGGGAATGTGGTCCAAATATGGGGAAAAAAAACTGAGACAGCTTAGTCACCTTATGAGTGAGAAGACTCGAAACAATGTCACATGAGGACATATTAGGATTTTTTTTTCCAACCGAAATGTAGTCCTAATATTAAAAGCAATAATAAGCCTTTACTGAGCACCTATCCTTCAGCACAGTGTGAAACACTCGGGAGTAATATCCTCCTTTTATCTTCACAACCAAACTGTAAGTGAGCATAATTATTTTCTTCACCTTTTACAAGAAGGAAATCAAGGCCTACAATGCCTGAATAATTGCACAGGGGTTCATCCAGGAAGCGGTTGAACCCAGGCATGTGGATTCCAGAACCCGCAATCTTCAAGCGTCTAGAAGACGTCAGGGGCCTGGGAAGCGGCTTCAACATTTGAAAGGCTGTCATGGAAGAAAGACAGGGCTTATTTTTCAGGGGTTGAAAGCCATGGAGAGACAGGATTCTGAACTTCTGAACTCTCCCGAATGGAATAAATTGTTCCAAAATAGAGACACTGCCTGAACTCGGGAGGAATTCTTCAAAGGAATACAAGCACTGTACAAGTGGCCTGATTTTTCAAATCCTTCCGAATAATAAATGGCTTTCAGTTTATTACTCTGGCCAGCTAAAACTTAGGAAAGGACTCCTCCACACAGACTCACCAAATGAACTTTTAACAAAAACAATAGAGAGGCAACTTAGTTGACAATAAAACTTAGGGTATTTTATACACCCCCACGCCTTTTTAATAAATGCTGATCTGCCATATGCCCCTTCGGTTCAAGTTTGAGTATAAGTCATAGAAAGTCCATAATCCAAAACGCTTTGTGCGTTTTTACCGTCACAGGAGGCTGCCTCCTTGCCTTCCATTCATGATTAATTTTTTTGATGGCTCCCTCCAGATCTTAGAAAATAATTAAAACTAATGAACAATCTGCAACGGCAGTAAAGCAAGGAGCATATTGTTTCCTGTCTGGGCTCTGAGCTTGATCAAAGGGAAGCCTCACTGAGAGGCAGTGACATTGATATTTTGTACTTCACTTCCTGACCACCCACCGAGACCAAATGACAGCTTCAGGGAAAATCATGAATTAAGATTTTTTTTTTTTTTTTTTTTTTAGCACTCTCTAGAACAGTTAGAGTTTGCAAAAATACAATTAGTCAGTGTAACTGCTGATTCCCCAGCAGAGACGGATCCTGAGATGTGCACTTTTTAATTTTTCTTTTACCACTTTCCGGTATCATCAATGGAAAAATGTTTTCATTAAGTCGGCTCTCCTCCTCACACAGATCACAGAAGCCAGCCTTACTACTCTGGGAGAGAAAATAAAAGCATTCAGAAATTACCATTTCTTCATATGTTCTCAAGTTTAATGATATGTGTTCAACAAATCAAATAGAGAATATTTTACTCAGGCATCTCTACTCCTAAAAAGAAAGCAAAACTTCCAGTCAAGTTCATTGTTTCAGAATGGGAAGATTGAATGGAGAAGTGTTTCTCCATGGTTGGATGTTGGTAGAAGGTGAAAGAGAAGTAGGAATTGGGGAAGGATTGGTTATTTTTCATTCAATTTCTATTGTATAACCTGTGGTTTTACCCCCAGAAAAGTGCTTGGCTTTTTTGGTCAACTTGACCCTCAACTCAATTTTAACTTGACCCATCTTCCAGCAGTTAACAAACAGTAGCGAATGAAAATAGAAGCTTTGTCTTTTGAAATTGTTGTTCTGCCAGTGATTTAAGACAAAGCCCATTCATTAACATACGGCCAAAGTGAATTAGCTTGTAACACTGGCCACAAAGGGGATTTAGATGATAATAATTTTTTTAAAAAGATAGTGTATTAGGGTTCTCTAGGGGAACAGAATCCACAGGAAGCATGATGATAAAAGGGGATTTATTAGATTGACTTCCAGGACCAGAAGCTGGATGGTCCACAGTAGCCTCTGCAGCTGGAGAGCTGAAAGAATCAGCAGCTGTGCAGCCCAAGAGGAAGAAGCCCCAGAACAAGAGGGATCAGCAGTGCTACCCTATTCCCAGACCAAGGCTTCTGGAAACTCCCTGGAGAATCCCTGGCAGAGTCCACTTTGGAAGCGTGAAGAAGCCAGAGACCCATAGCCTCAGAGGATGGAAGCAGCAATCAAGAACCCGTTCAAGAAGAGCCCAGCTGCATCTGCATCTGCTTTCCTTGTTCTTCCAGCTTTTATTCCATCCTATTGGGCAGTGCTGCCCATGCTTAGGGAGGGGCTCCACTCCAATTTGCTATCCCACATGCCAGTCATTCCCAGACACGCCCTCATGGACACACCCAGAAGCCTCGTAATCATTGGCATCTCTTAATCCAATCAAGCTGACCATTCAAATTAACCATTACAGATAGTAATTTCTTTAATTGCTCAAAAGCTATATTTGGGGCCTTCTTGAAATCTGAGTTTCCTCTTTCTTCCGTTTCCACTTTTTATATTTATGGTCTCATTGAGGAAAGGAAGAAACTAGAAATGTTCCAGAACTTGGGCAAAGACTTGGGTGGAGGAGCTGCAGGTGACTGTTAGACTTCTATCACCTAAACTCGTTCCTGGTCACAGTAGACCAAAATGCACAGTTGTGAGAAACACGCTCACCTGTCCAAACTCAAAGGATGGACTGACAGACAAAGGTACCCAGGAAGTAAGACCTGACTTTAATGATGGTCTTCCAACATCAGGAGTCTGGGGGAGCAGGCACCCTGAGAAAGGTTACTTTATCCCCTAGGATGTAAGGTCCCTCCCCAGTTCCTCCTTGACTGAGTACTGTGGGGTGCACAGTCTTCCTGAACATCACCTAGGTTTTACTGTATCCTTTTGGGTTAAAGAAATATACCTTTAGTTTTCTCCACCTCCCTTTGTTCTCCTGGGGTAGTAAAGACTTTTTGGATTGCATACCTTTTAGCATGTATACAGTCGGTCATGTCAGCCCCTTCCACCTGACCTTCAAGTGTGTCAAGAGGCTGTGAAGTTTTGCACTCCACTGTGAATTGCTTGTAACTTTCCATTCTGCTCTCCCCTACTGCTGCCTTTCTTATATCCCAATTTCACATTTAAGGCTAAATACTGTATTCTGAAAATGGACCCCTGGACTTTGTATTTCTCATAGCAATGCAGTTCCACAACCCCAGGTGAGGAAGCTCTTGTAGATTTGCAACCTGCATGGGCCCCAGATAAGGCAATGAAATCCTCAGGGTCTCTACCTTCTTCTGTCTCTATGATATAGTTGCAAAACATCAAGAACAGAAAAGTGTAGCCATTCCTAACCTAGCCTTTGAGGTCAAAGTTGCTCTCAGAGAAGGATCTCATACCTACAGAATTTCAGATGGGTTCCTAAAAATCTTCTCATTCATTATAGAATAAAAGATTTAAAGGATACCAAGTAGCTATCCATTGACAAAAGAAAAACTCTTAGATCTTAGGAACATTCAGAGCTTGAAACCATCTCTGATACTGAAGGTAGATTTTATTTACCACCCACCAGCCTAGCATGTCTCTAAGATTGTCCCTATTCCCTTTAGATCAGTAAGGGCAGAGCTCTTAACTGAGATCCCTTGACAGATCCAGCTGGGACTCAGTCATCCATGATTCATAGACCCAGTCCAGTCAAGGACCTGTTTTTATATGGCCTGTGAACTCAGAATATTTTTATATTTTAAAATGCTTTGAAAAAAATTAAGAATAACACTTTGTGATATGTGGATGTGGTATGAAATCCAAATTTTAGTGTCCATGAAATGAAGTGTTATCGGAACACGGCTACGCACACTCATTTACATAGTATCTGCAGATGCTTTGGCACTGTGATGGCAGAATTGAGCAGCTACACCACCCCTGGAGCCTCAGATACTGAAATATTTACCATTTGGCCCTTGAGGAAGCCTTTTGTGAAGGTCTAGGTCTTTGTCTCTAGAACCATGTACTAAGGATTCCGATGGTCCACCGGAGTTCCCCTTAGAGCAGAAAACAGGAAGGGGTTCCCGAGGAGAAGGCCGTGTGGAAGACAGGCCATCTTCCACCAGGACGGTTCCACCATCTCCCATTCTGTCCTTTGGAAACCTAAGGTGGAACTTATAGAAGTTTAAAACAGCCATGGCAAGCAGCAAGTTCTTAAATCAGGCAGTATTTGAGATCTTTTTCTTTTTTCCAAATTAAAAAGCTTATTCACAGGCCACATACCTTCCAGGAAACAAGGAACCAGTGTTTGACCATAATGCAGATGACCATGTGGAAGATAGACAGCCCCGGAGCCCCCAGAGCCAGCAGAGCATCAGGGCTCAGCCGCTCCCTCCACTTCCTGTCTCAGCTCTGCTCATCCTCACGGCTCCCCGCCTCCATTTCCTTCTCCTCCTCCTCTTTCCATACTAACTTCTGCAACCCCTACACGCTTTCTTGCTTCTGCTTAAGAAAAATGTACATGTGACTTGGGCTTGTCGTGACATCTCGTTAACATCTGCTGCTCTGCTATTTTGCCACCTCCTCCTGTTTCTCTCGGCAAGAGACGAACCTAGAGGTTCAAGGTGTGATTTTGGAGTCAGACGATGCAGGTGTGCAGTCTGGCTCTGTGACTTGCTCTCTGTTTGGGTGTCCTCTTGAATGAGGTGACCATCATAGTCGTACCCATTTCATGAGGTTGTCGTGATAATTACACGTATCTGCCTGTTTATGCATGTATATATAAAAATTATATGTAGATAGAACATCATATACACCTTTGGATAATGCACTATGTGTTAGCCCCAAAAGTCCAGGCAAGATACAAGCCTCACAAGTCATCTCAGCTATTTATTCAGGAACAAAGTTTGACACCAGAACAGGGGATGCAGGGATGAAATGGCGCCCATGGACCCACTTTCCTGGTAGAAAATGAGTCACTGAACAAAGAAAGGGCCTGGGTTTATGTAGGTTATTTTGAGGGGTGGTCTAGTGAGCATCAGTTTCCTTGGGCACTCAGGAATTTGAGCTTTTTGGACTGGGGGTCTGGAGAGGATTTCCTTTGAGGAGATGAACGCCTCCTAGAACTCTTAATTTAAAGGTGATAAAACACCTGCTCCCCGTCCGCAGCCGCGCCTAGAAAACATTTGTCTTGGGAGATGAAGGCCACCGGTCATGTTATCTTGGGGGTTTCTCATTGTCCATATCTATTCTTATGTATCCTATTTTTTATAATTATAATTATATACTATAAAACCATTATATAATTTTTAAATTGTTATTATATATTTATTATATACATTTATGTCTATCAATAATTATTTAGAATAATGCCTGTCAGTTGGGAAGCATGATATAGGTATTGGTTCTTTTTAACACCCCACTGGTTCATGCAAGTCATAGGTGGGCCCCTGGTCAACCTAGACACCTTTGGGACTTATCTCTAGTTGGCCACATCATGAGTCTTCCAGCAGAGGCTGGGTGACAGGGTGTGGTATGTTGCATTACAGGCCCCTCGTCTTTGCCTCTCCCGTACCTACTCGCTTTTCAGTGTCACTGTGCAGGACCTTCCCTATGGGTAGGACCCACTTCGGCTGCCTTGCCATCGGGTCTTACGTAGCTCACTGTATATGACTTGCTCTGGTTACTGGAAAATTGACAGCCGTGATACAAACAGGTTCTTAAGAAGTCCTGACACAGTCGAGCTCACTCTTTCTTCTCTGCCATCATCCTGACAAGATCACACCCAAAGTGACCTCCTGATTTGTAGAGGAGGTTGAAAAATACGTGCAGTGCAGCTGTCTCTGGCCCTGCCACCCTAGAGGAGTCACATCCCAGCCAACCTGCAGGCCCAGGAAAAATAAGATGATTGCTGTTTCGTGCCTTGAGTTTAGAGTAGTATCCTACCCAGCATCAATCGTTTTCAGAAGAAATATGTGTGGTTGAACACATATCAACTTATTTAATAAAAAATAATCATAGTCGTGGGCTGAGGTGGTGGCTCAGTGGTGGAGCACTTGCCTGGCATGTGTGAGGCACTGGGTTTGATTCTCAGTAGCATATAAAAATAAATAAAATAAAGGTCCATTGACAATTAAAAAAGATTTGTTTTAAAATCATAGTCAAGCACTTATATAAAGTAATTGTCAGTGAATTCATCAAGATATAGATTTTTTCAGACTGAGTTCCTAACGGCATAATTCCAATGTTATTTTTTCCTCCTCCCAGGGGCTTTGATTTTAAATATATTTTTCTTGCAAACCCCATGGATCTCTCTGAAGGGCTGAAACAAGATGTTCTGTCTCGCCTGTGCAAATTCTCCTTGGGATTCCCCTAAAACTCATCTGCTGTCAAAGGGCCCTGCAGGTCGCTTGCATAGCTAGGGAGGGTGAGATCAATTTCCAGACGTCCCACTCACTGGGATTCTCATGGGGCTTCAGGAGTTTAAGAGGCTGAAACAGTGACTGACTTCTCCGTGTTGGTCAACGAGATGTTTTCCTTCAACAGAAACAGGAGAGATACACGCGAACATGGGTTTACTTTTCATCTTAGTCCTTTCTAAAATGTATCTGCCAATGCTAAGAGGAGGAAAAAGAGGGACAGGATAGTGTCTATAAATTGAAAATCAAAAATTTTAGTTTTTGAAACAGATATGTTCATTCTCCAGAGGGATCATGCAGTTTGAGATCAGGATATAATTTAGAGTCCAATGAAGAGCCTCAGAAGATGTTCTGGTCCAAGATGAGGTACTGGTCATTGTGGGTGCTTGTACCCTGCATTCTAGGGTGGTGTAGTGGGTAATCTGAATTATCAACTTGATTGGATTAAGAGATATAGATGATTAAGAGGCTTCTGGGTGTGCCCATGAGGGTGTGTCTAGGAATGATTGGCATGTGGGATGGTGAACTGGAGTGGAGCCCCCCCAAGTGTGGACAGCACTGCCCAATAGGATGGAATAAAACCTGGAAGAACAAGGAAGCAGATGCAGATGCAGCTCAGTTCTTCTTGATCGCTGCTTCGATCCTCTGAGGATATTGGACTCGTGCTTCCTCGTTCTTCCAAAGTGGACTCTGCCAATGATTCTCCAGGGAGTTTCTAGAAGCCTTGGTCTTAGACAGTGTAGCACTGTTGGTCCTTCTTTTGCTGGGGCTTCTGTGTCTTGGGCTGAGAACCTGCTGGTTCTTCCAGCTCTCCAGTTACAGACAGCCACTGTGGACTATCCAGCTTCTGGTCATGGAAGCCCGTCTAATAAATCCCCTTTTATTATCACACTTCCTGTGGGTTCTGTTCCTCTAGAGAACCCTGAGAAATACAGGTGGTCTCTGAATTTTATTACCTGGGTCCCTGAAAAGGCAGTAGTGAGCCATGGTTAACTGTACTGATTCTAGAGCTAGCCTGCCTTGGTTCACACCTTTGTTTTATGGCCTATTCTCTGGGTGCTTGATTACTCCCCCAAATGTTTTTGTGCTAGAAGTTGCTTCCCCAATGTGGGATCATTGAGACAGTGGAACCTTTAAGAGGTAGGGCCTAGCACAAGGTGTTTAGGACATGAGGATTATTACTGGCCTCTCAGAATGGACCGGGTCTCTTGGGAGTAGACTAGCTCTTGCCACAGTGGGTTGATATAAGGGGAAGCCACGCCATGTGCATGGTCTCTTCTGCATGTAGCCATTTCCTCTTCCTCTTCTGTGCCAGGTTGTGATGCAACCTACAGGCCTCTCACCCTGAAAGATCCATGCTGCCTGGATCTTGTAAATACTAGAATCATGATCCAGATAAACCTCTTTATAAGTATCCAGCCTCAGGTATTATATTATAACAACACCAAAGGGACTAAGATGCTGGGAAACTTTTGGCAAGTTACACAACCTCTGTCCTCTCATGAAGTTGTGTTTAAGGTCGACTTTAGTTGAATCGTGTCAAATACTCAAAGAGTGCTAAAACATAGTAATGACTCTATAAGTGTCTATTGTTTTTATCATCCCTGTTAGAACAGCTGTTACTACCATTTTGTTGCCAAAACCCTGAGTGTTTTGGAGGGAGCTGCCATTTTGTTTGTTTGGTTTTGTCTTTAGTTTAGATCTTACTCTATAAATACCAATTCTACCGTCCCATTCTGGTCAAGTAGAGGCATCATGGTCTGGGTACAGGGACAGACTGAGGTTTGAACATGTGTCACAGTCTAACCAATGAGGTGCAACCTTTAAATTCGGTTGTGTGAGAAACATGCACTTGAATTTCCATGGTAGACTCGCCTCACAAGCTAAGAGCAAAACCCCTTAAAAGATGAAAAACTCAAGAGATGAAATAGTGGGTCCTAATGACAGGATTTAAAATCATACATTAAACTGTTCGAGATATACACAGATTTGTGTGTGTGTGTGTGTGTGTGTGTGCGCGCTCATATGTGTTTTGGTTAGCTATTTCATAGCTGTGGCTAAATGATCTGACCAGCACAATTATAGAGGAAGAAAGGTTTATTTGAGGGCTCATGGTTTCAGAGGTCTCAGTCCATAGAAGTCCAGCTCCATTCCTCAGGGCTCCAGGTGAGGCTGGACATGATGGCGGGAGAGTGTGGTAGAGGGAAGCAGCTCACATCATCAGGAAGCAGAGTGAGAGAGAGAGACTCCACTCTCCAGATACAAAATATCTACCCCAAAGCCACGCCCCATTCCCACCTCCTCCAGCCACACCTACCACTTCAGTTAATCCCATCAGGGATTAATCTGCTGATTGGGTTAGGAGTCTCACAACCCAATCATTTCTCCTCTGAACCTTCCTACATTGTCACCCATGTGAGTTTTGGGGGGACACCTCACATGCAAACCATAACTCTGTGTGTGTGTGTGTGTGTGTGTGTGTGTGTGTGTGTCTGAGTCTCTAACTTTCCTCTTCTGCTTATGCTAGTTGAAGCTGGATTTAGCAGAAAGAGAACTTGCACACCTTCTAGTTGTCTTTACAGGAAATTTTATTGACAGTTCCCTTTTTGAGAATCTTCATAGAGCATCAGGCTGTTAGAGGTCAAATGTGAATGAGCAACCATTCATTTAATCAAAAAATGCCATTCTCATTCAGTTTGGACAGGCAGAAACTATCCTTTGTGTGTTGGAGACACAGGAACTTATAGTGGAAACCACCACCTTGCTGTCACCCTGAGTCCTGCTTAACCCAAGGTGAAGATCAGCATTTGTGGAATATAAATACAGCAAATAACTGAAAGCGGCTTTGATTTCTCCCCCATGAGATTTATTCTGACAGTCTGCAACTGGATGAAATAGATAATGAAAGTCCCTTGTCACAGTGACTCAGTCTAAACGCACTGTCAGATTAATAGACTCAGTTATCCACTTCACTAAGGACGGTGAGAGGCAAAGTTTGAAATCATCTCTTCTCGTAGACATCCAAAAGAATTACCAGGGGTTTCTCAGCACAGGAAGCTGTGAAGTAGGCAAACCTGGCCTCAGGGGAGCCAGCTCCCACTTCCCCTTCCTGCACGTGTGTTACGTGTCTTTCATTCCCCTTTCTTCACGACCCTTTCTGAAATGACTTCCTTCTCCCTCCAACACCCACTCCTCCTCTTGACTAGCAAGAATCTTTTATATAAATATATATATGACTTTTTAAAGTTGTCAATGGACCTTTATTTTATTTATTTTTATTTGGTGCTGAGGATCAAACCCAGTGCCGCACACGTGCTAGGCAAGCGCTCTGCCACTGAGCCCCAACCCCAGTCCCTAGCCCGAATCTTTACAGCTTTTCTAGTAAGAGTCCCACCTCCCTGGCACCGCGGGCATGTACGTAGCCCAGATTTCGCCCTTCACAGTCATTCCGCGGGACCGCCACAGTGATTGGTTTGGGCTCTGGGCATGCAAAGCAAGGTGTGTCACTCACAATCCACCCACATGATTGGATTTCTGAAGGCGAAGGGCAAGATCCTTTGCTTCTGTGATCACAGACCTGTTAGGCTGCAAGTTCATCGCTGCCTGCAGCCACAGAAACAAAAAACAAAAAAATAAAGAGATGGACGATGGGCAACAGGAAGCAATCATGCTGTCACTGGGAGAAGTCATAATGTAGAGAAGCAGTCTTGGCAGCCTTCTCTCACTGTGGTGGTCCCCGAAGCCAGTGTGGCCTCCCCTTCTGTGATTTGCTATGCAGGTGAATAAGTAGGCCATCGTCTCTTGAGGCGGAGACTGGCGGTATCAACTCTGGCAGTAAACATGGTGGGCCATGACCTTCTCATCTTACAATAGGAAAACATGGATCGTAGCTCCGAGAGGTGCCAAGTGGAGACTGCATCTGAGGAAGAGTACCAGGGATGCCCAACCTCTAGAGGGCAGGCAGCAACATGGAGAACCCATATTTAGAACTTATACGGATGTGGAGCTTCGTTTGGAGAAGATGATTATGTTCTGGTTATGTTATGTCACCACAATGTGAACATACATATTTTTAAATGGTTGAAGATTTTGCTATTTTATTATTTATTCTATTATTGTAGGTTATGCATATTTGCAAAAAAAAAAATTAACAAACTTTTTCACAAGTATAGACTCTGGGGCAACAACTAAGAAGTGCTTAAAAAGAAATTGAATGTACTTGCTAACAGTGAAATTAAATGAAGTTGTAAAATGCTCAGGTCCAGAGAAGATGGACAAAGAAGGGGCAACGGTAGCAGAGAACTGGTCCAGTGCAGAGATAACAGTCAAAACGAGGCGGAAGCCAGGTATGGTGGTGCACATCTGTGATCCCAGCAGCCCAGGAGGCTGAGGCAGGAGGATCGCAAGTTTGAAGCCAACCTCAGCAAAAACGAGGCGCTAAGCAACTCAGTGAGATCCTGTCTCTAAAATACAAAATAGGGCTGGGGATGTGGCTCAGTGGTCAAGGGCCTCTGAGTTCAATCCCTAGTACCAAATATATGGTGGAAATTATATCAATAATCACTTTAAGTATGAATGGTCTAAATAGACCAAATAAAAGACAGAGATTATCAGAGGATTAAAAAAAACCAAAAACAAAACAAGACCTGTGTATGTTTTCTACAAGAAACGTACTTCATAAAAAATTTAATGGATTAAAAGTAAAGGAATGGAGAAGGACATACCGTGTTAACATTAATGAAGGAAAGTTGAAATAGCTGTATTCATTTCAAGCAAAGCAGACTTCAAAACAAGGAGGATTATCAGGGACAACGAAAGGCACTCTGTAAAGGGATTGCTTATTCAACAATTCTTATTGGGTATGTACCTAACAAGGGTCTGTCAAGATACATGAGGCAAGAATGATAGAAAGCAGAAATAGGCTAATCCATTTTGTAGTTGAAAACTTAAACATCACCATGTCAATAATTCATAGATCAAGCAAGCAGAAAATCAGTAAGAATACGTATGATGGGAAGAGTACTATCAATCAACTTGATCTAACTGAAATTTATAGAGTATTCCATTCACCAGTGACACAATACATATCATATTCTCCTCAAGTTCATATGGAAATTTAACCAAGGTAAACCACCGTATGGACCATAAGATGCACCTGAGCAAATTTATACAAATTATGCCTAGTATATTCTCAGATCATATAATGAGAAATCCATAACAGAGACATAACTGGAAACCCCTCAATATCTTAGAGTTACACAACAGATTTTTAAATAGCATATGGAGTAAAGAAGTATTGGGAGAAGTTTTAGGATATTTCAAACTAAACGAAAATGAGAGAATACAACTTCCCAAATTTATGGAATGCAGCATAGCAATTCTTAAAGGGAAAATTTACAGAGTCAAGTGTGTATATGAGGAAAAAAAAAAAGTTCTATATTCATTAACCTAAGCTTCCACCTTAGGGAAATGGAGAAGGCCTTGGGCCATCTAGGCCATTGCCACAAATAACAAATGGTGGACAAAAATTGCTGTACCTCATGGCCCAAAGGAATGGTACCATTTTGATTTTAAGGTCTATTCAAATTCTTGAATTTAGCACAGAAGGACCCAGTGGCCAATGTTCCCTTATTCTACCTTTGTGGTATGGATGACCTTATTAGAGATTTCCTATGCTTTTTTTTTGTTGTTGTTTATTTGCTTTGATATGCAAATGGTAAATCAACTGTTCCCATATAGAAATAGTTCACAGTAGTTCTTTTTATAGGCAAATCAACTTAGAAAATTGGCTATCAAACCCAGGGCCCATCTGTTTTGCTTAAATGGTAATCATCAAGAATCTAGTGGTGTTAATTAGCAAAGTCAGTCTTGATATAGGAGGGCCAAAAATGATTTCCATTAAAATAGTACATTTACTGAGCTTTAGCATCGCTCCTTCAACAAATAAGTTTAGACTTTCTCTGGCCAAGTTCTTTGTTTTTAACTATTAAGTGTGTAGAGTTAAATTAGATTTAAGAAATTGTTTCCCCCTGCTTGGACTTCTAATTGCTAAAATGTGTTAATAAGCAAATTTACATGGTTTTTCAAAACGTGAAACACTATATTGTCACAGTTATGTTATAGAACAATAAATTCACACTGCTTTTTTAGTATGCAATTAAGTAAGCATAGAAAATTACAAGAATTCCATTTGCAGTCTGTAATAAGAGTAGCGGCCATTGATTAAGCCTTATGCACAAGGCACAATATTAATTCTTTACTTAGAGTAAATTAATTCTCAAGGTAATGCTATAAAGGTAAGTACTATTGTCTCATTTAGCAGGTGTCTGAATAAATTTTGAGGCATTGCATTCCTTGCCTAAGATAAACTGAGATCAGATCTGGGTATGTCTTACTCCAAAAGATCTGGTCAAATTGTAATGTTTCCATAAGAACTTCAGGTTGGATGAATGGATATTTTTCACAAACCTATTATGGGTTAGGCCCCAGGTCAGATGCTGGAGGTACAGCAGGTACGGACCACAGATCTTGCCCTGGTACTTACATTCTAGTGTAGATTAAAAAAGAAGAAAAACAATTTTTACTCCCTCAGCAGTTTAGGAGAGAAATTCTCAGAACTAAGTGGTGAAGAGAGAGATTCTGCTCACGTCACACGGCTCTCTCCTCTTCTCTGGATGGATGCTATTTTGTATGTGGCACAAAAATGTTGGAAAGTTAATGTAAGAAAGGGCCCAAAGTTGAAAAATCCATTTCCATGTGGTAACAGGAAATGGAAAATGCAAACAGCTAAACCGTAGCCTCCGGGTAGCTGTCCTCAGCCCAGTACCAAGGTGACAGGAGTTTTTTCATTAATACAGTGTTTATTAATAGACAAGCCAGGGCCTCGGTGGTGCAGGACAACTAGTATTATGAAATTGTGGAACTAGTTCACAGATTCTCAACCTCTGCAAAACAAATGTTCCATTAAATGTTCCATCACTAAATTGGAATAATGGCTGGGGTTTTGTGATGTCCAGAAAACAGAACGTCATGGATAAAATTTTCAGAATTGTAAGGTTTTCTTTGCCAAAAGTTTTCCACGGTTTGCACCTGCTGCTACATGTCTGCTCGGAAAAGCTCACAGATACAAACCAAATGAATAAGCAGAAGCAGAATCAATGTGAACGGCCTATCTGTCCTCCTTCACTCAATAGCACGTGGGGGTTTTTCTTACGGATGTATGTGTTTGTGGTTATATGTCACATGGCGACGCAGAATAGAACCACCTTTTCCTGGCTAAAACATTCCTAGAATCAAATGTGTTGCGATTTCGTGATGTACTACAAAAAGAGTAGAATAACTTCCATGTTTCTGTGGTGGCAAGCTGCTTTTAAAAGATCAAGGAAGCATTGTCTTTGTGGATTGTATTCCAGATATAGAAATCTCATCCTCTGGCGAGCATACCTGGTTATTTTATTCCCCAACGTCCTCTGAGTCAAACTGCCAGGGAAGTTTCATAAGGAATGCTAGGCTCTCCCTGCTGTGGGGAGCAATTTTACCAACAGCCTGATCTCCATTGAGAAGTCCATACTTGAGAGTCTATTAGCCGTTTGGCTGACTGTCTCACACTATGCTCAAAGTGGCTATTGGGAGAACAGCCCCAACCCTAGGGTTGCAGGGGTTTTTATACCATCAGTCAGTACATCCATCATAAGTGGCTGTTGCTGTGATTTAAAATTACAAACCAACATCATGAGATCTAAAATCATAAGCAGAAGGGGAAGTGGGTCAAAGTGACCTTAGTTGGGTACAAGTTAAAGAATGGTTACTAACATCTAAACAATCACTGTTGACATGGCACATTGTCTAAGAAAAATAGGAATCAAAAAGAGAACAATTGTATAAGAATTGCCATTTTGTGTGGCCCAACATGTCATGCTAAGCAACCGTTGGTGGGTACAGAGGCAGGGTGTTCCCACGGGAGAAGCATTTCCTACATGACATGGAGTCTCGGGGTCAAATGGAGTCTGTTTGGTCTTTGCCCGCATAGCCTGGCCTATAATGTTTCTGTGGAACCAAATGTGTCAACCCATCACAGTCCTCATAGAGGAGACGCTGATGATACCAATGCTCATTTGGCCACGTTGACTGTTGGACCAGATCGTTATCAGGAATGCCCCGTTTCTGACCCCATTTGGGAAGGGCACCCTTAAGGCCCGCTACCTAACTTGTGATAAAGACAAGGAGGCTGAGGCCAAGGCCTGGGCCAGGTGTTTAGGTGTGTGCTCCAATTTGGTTTTACTTTAAAATTCCCACTAGCATTCAGTGTTTGCCAAGTGACTACTGAGCACTGAATTCATTCTGAGAATTAATCTTTCCTTGAACAGAAACTTCTTGCATTGACAGCCTGGAGGAAAAGCAATACCCAGGCAGGACCCGGCTCCCTGAATTCTTAACACCAGCCATTTACTTTCTTCCTTAGCAGAGAAGAGCGTGTAATTATGACCTAAGTCACGGCCTCCAGATTCAGTTTCACCATTGGCCGAGTGAGCGAGGCCACCTCTTCCAAGAGTACCCTTGTGAACAGCTTCCAGTGACTTGCTAACAAATCACTTCAACAGGCTTGCTGGTCTCCTGTGTATTTTGAACTTTCTAGATCATTCAGTCTTAGACACGGTTCCCTTTATTCCAGCCCACCATTTTCCCTAGGATCTTCTTAGCTTTGTGACCACCAGTTTTACTTCCGTTTCCTCTTTCTTGGTGTTCTTTTTTAAGCCTTTGCCATGCACGCTGATTCTCTTCTCACTTCACCTGCTCTCCTGTGTGCTCTTACCCAGCCTAGGCATTCTTCTGTGTCCTGCATACTAATGGTTTCCAAAGCCACATCAGCAGCCAGATGTCCCCTTTGAGCTCCAAGCCGGTGTCTCCATTTACCTAACTGGAGGTCACAGGTACCCCCAGTGTGGAACCTCTTCAACAGCCTTCCTCTTTCCTTAAATCCCTGTACCTTCTGCATTTTTGATCATGATGGCGCCAATGTTGATGATGATGTTATGAATGAAGATTAAAAACGAGGAGAAAGCAAATAATTAGAGATACCACAGTTCTGAATGCTTTAGGTCAGCTAATCATGTGGTTCTCATGTCAGTTCTATGAGACTGGTGCCAAACCCGTCCTTTTTCAGATAAAGAAATGGAAGCAGACGGGGTAGCTTGTCCAGAGTTCCATAGCTACTAGTGGCAGCAGCAGAGTTTGGACACTGGATCTCAGTTCCACCTCAAAGAGACTCCAGCTCAAAACATGGTACCTCTCGCCATCACTGGGCAGAGCGCGAGTCTGGATGCCTCCCCTTCCTCAGTGTCCAGTCACCCACCAACAGGGGCCTTCCTGTGCTCTGGAAGGAAGGTGGTGAACACAGAGCATCCAGGCCTTCCCATTGAGCCAGAGTCCAGCAACATGGTAAATAAATGAAAAGCATTTCAATGTTTCTCTAATAACTTCTCCTCACTCTAAAAGCTCTTGCATCCAAGACTGGGATTTCATGGGCTATTTTTGAATATTTTCAAAATATTCTGCATGCGCAGAACCAATGCAGGAAATGACTCAGAAATGGAGCGTCCATCGAGAGTGGAATTCAGCCCTTGCACTTAGGCAGGCCGAGGGTGTTATTCTTTCCAAGGAACACTTTTCCTTAACATGGAATACAGAACAGAGGGTGGCATCTTTTGGAATCGTCCAATTAAATTGAGGGTGGGCTCCCTGCAGTAGGATTACGATATAGGTAACACTGCCTTATTAATAAAATCCCATTGGCCCTTGCATAATGGATTCTAGGAATAGTCTATCTCAAGCTCAGCTTTCCTCCCAATGAAAAGTGTGTTAATCCTGTCCTTCATAGTTTCAAGTTTGACTATTGAGAGCATGTCAAAGATATGATTCTGATAAGCAAATGTCATAGATATGGAGACAGAAGTGAGCTTGTTTGGAACTCAGTCTTTCTGTAGAAAGTTTTCCCCAATATTTGAAATGCATAAATCAATATGACCATTCTCTCTTATAATATGAACTTTTTGACAGTCAAGAAACACTTGTGAAGCAAAGGAACAGCACCAGGTAGTGAAGCAGCCACTGAAAACTCAGCAGTTGTGAGGCAGACGTGAACCTTGCCCTGAAAGAGCTAGGAAATCGTTAAGAATAATAAACAAAAGGAATCCAAGAAGTTGCATCAATCAGATAATTACAAACACTTATAAAACTGTTAAAAAGAAACAAAACGTGAGGCCAGGTGTAAAACGACTTTTGGGATCTGTCTAGAAGCAATCCAGCAGAGCTGTTTGAGGAACTGGCACACAAACTGAATCCTGAAGGTTGAACAGGAGCCACAGGCACCAGGGCCGGTCCCCCTATTTATTCATCAAACCTTCTGCCCCTGGAAGGAGTGGAACGTTTTTCTCTGTCCTGTCCCCATCCATACTCACCTTCCTGACTCCATTTATGACGCAGATTTCATCTTCAAGCACTGAAGTCATCCCAAAACCTGAGACCAGGTTCACTCACCAATGGACCCTGTCACTGCTACTAAAGGAACAAATTCCAATTAAAACATAGGCACGTGATCGGAGTAGACGCTTCTCCAAAGAAACGGTACACATGGCCACCAAGCGGGGGTAAAGATGTACGCCCTCATTAGCTGTCTCCTGATGCAGATCAAAACCACAATGACGTGCCACTTCAGACCCACTCGGACAGCAGCAATCCAAGCGGCACATAACAAATACTGGCAGAGAACAGAGGAAAACCGAAAGACTCATAAACTTCACGTGGAAGTGCAAACAGGTGCAGCCACATTGGAAAACAGTATGGCGATCCCTAAAAAAAATCTAAAACAGCATTAGCATATGACCCAGCATCTGCATTCCTAGGTATATACCCATGAATTTGGAAAATATATGTCCACCCCAACCTCATACCTGGATAGTCACAGTGGTATTATTCACGAAACCAAAAAAAGTGGACACAACCCAGATGTCCATCAGCTAATGAATGGATTACGAATGGACAATGTAGTGTATTCATCTGATCAATATTATTCTGCCATGAAAATGAATATCAGCACCATGAGGTACTGATACCTAAAAGGATGAAATTAAGTGAAAGATGATGTGTTGTATGATTCCATGTATATGAGACTTTAGAATAGGAAAAGCCACAGGGACAGAAAGCCAAGGAGCTCTAACCCGAGAAGGGGAGAAGATACTGGAGAATGATAATACAGGGTCCAAGTTTCATTTTGGGGATGTTGGAAATTCTCTAGAATTGATTGTAGTGTTGGCTGCACAACTCTGTGAATATACTAAACGCCATTGAATTGCACATACAATATACTTGAATTATAAAGCACCTGGAGTGCACCTCAAGGCACTGCTCTGTTTTGAAAAACAAGTGATAGAAAACACAGACTTGAAATGGAGGACAAGACATGAGTCTTGAAGACATGATTTTTCTCTGTGACAACCTTTCACTTAAGACAAGTCTTTCTGTCATTGTCCAAGAAGATGTTACTGTACACAAGGGGGTCAGTTATGGCAGTGATGGATGGTGGCATCTTTGCTTTAACATTTAAATGTGATTTCTTTATACACACACACTACACACACACACACACACACACACACACACACACACACAAACATGGCCCCTTGGCTGATTTTACCATAAGGTGATTTTTATCCATTATTTTCTAAAGTCCTATAAGTAATCATTTTATATACATTAGCAGCAGAAATCGAGCATGAGGAGTACCTAGACATGGGTCAAGAAGGAAAGAGCTGTAAATATTTTTTATTGATTCTGTCATTGAAATCATGTTTCTAAGGTCACTGTGCTCATCAGAACTCTATTTCAAGTGACATAAACCCAGGTCAAAGCAACTTCATCAAGAAATAGAAAAAGGGAATGCATTCGTATGAATACTCAGAAAGTCCCAGGGTGGAGCTCATCCCTGGCTACAGAGACTCCGAATACCAATGCCCTGTGACACTCTCTCCAAGCCTGGGCCCTGCTGTTCTTTGCACACATCCCACCCAGAGAGGTTCTTTCCATGTCATGAGAAAGATGGGCACTGACAGGGTCCTCATGTGTGTATCTGGTGAGCCAAAACCAATAGCAAGCTGTCTCTCCAAACTAGTTTGGTGAAGTCTAGGGGCAGAAGCCAGTTGTTTTAATTTTGATTGCAATCTGGTTCCTGAGTCAGTCATCACTTTAATGAGGGGAAAGAACTGTAACACACCCATCCAGCCTGGTCTCCATGCCCAGTCCAGCTGTGTTTTGAATGACAATCCCCTGGAGTCTATGTACACCAGTGATGGAGTTTCCCAAAGAAAAGGAAGTACTGTTATCAAATAGAAGATGGGAATACATACAAAGAAAACAAAACCATAGGCCACTGCACTATAGTTATATACAGATGCTTTAAAATTGTGTTCTCAGACCTCCCTTTGAGAGAGCTGAAGAGGGTGGATTCCAGTATCTCTTGTCTGGAGCCCGCCATCTTGAATGAGCCTGCATTGCTCTCTGACAGTTCCAGTGGGCTTCCCCCTCCCTCCTCTCTCTCCTTTCTGCAGTCATTTTTCATCACAAAAAAAATGGCAGAAATTTGATGAACTGCAAACACAAATGGGAAACATAACCCATGCTGCTGTTGAAAAAACAACTAAATTAGGTATCACAATAGACTCCATCAAATATTTAACACGGTACAATCGAATGAGGGGTTTATTGTTCCAAAAGCGCTAATGATACATCTTTACTTGTTTCAAATTGTTGTTTTATGCAGAGTTTGTAATACCAGCTGTTGTTTTGTATGAACTTCCCTCTCTTCCCTCCCTCCCTCCTCTACCCCTTTCTCTCTCTCTTTAATTCTTGACCCAGGTACTTCAATCTAAGGTTCATTCTGCTATAAACTCCTACAATGTGCCACCTGCCTAGTTGGCTAGCCAAGCCTTGGAAAATACATGAAAAGAAAAATTGCTCAAATTGGTTTTTTTTTTACCCCTGCCCCCCGCCACAATGCTGTCAATCTGATTGAAAAGAGAAGTTCTTTGAAGTATCTCCAAGATCCATTTGCCATTTTGTGGCAAGCGTTCATGTGGGTCAGACAGACCTAAATATCTAAATCTTAATTGTTAAATGCAGAGGTGGTTTTGTTTTTTAAAAACGAACTCAGTATCTTGATTGCCAACTATAAAACATAGTCCTGAGCCCAGCTGGTGTCAGCAATCAAGGAAAACAACCCCACCATGATGGCTGTGTGAAGCAGCTGCATGGTAAATGGTTTCTGAGAACCTCGTGCTTTACTCTGAGAGAACATCTCAGACTTCATTTGTTAAACTAAGGGTCATTCAGAATTGTCCACCTACCCACAGGCCTTAGTGCTTCGGGGAGAACTGAGGAGGCAAGAACACTAATCTCCATGTGAGGAAGTTCTCACTGATATTTGCAGACACAACTTGAAAAGTGGGGAAAGCTACACATACAGAGTTTCAGGGACTGTTCCAGAAGGAAGGGGGACCTCAAACACGTCCAGGCCCATGATGTCCCCAGATGCCGTCTAGCAAGGGAAATGGAATGATTCAATGAGTTTTTGTGTGACTGATCAAAATACCTGATGAGAACAACTTAAAGGAGATAAAGTTCACTGGGGGCTCCTAGTTTCAGAGGTCTCAGTTAATGGGTGGCCAACTCCATTGCTCTGGGCCCAAGGTGAGGCAGAACATCATGGCGGAAGGGTTCAGAAGAGGAAAGTTGCTACTCTCATGGCAGCAAGGAAGGAAAGAGACAGATGACAGACCTGCAGCGCAGATGCACCCTTCCAGGGACCCAGCTCCTCCAACCACGCCCCACCTCTCTATCATTACCGCTCAGTCATGTCATTCCAAGCAGGATGGACTGTTCAGGTTACAGCTTTCATAGTCCAATCATGTTCCCTGTGTGTATTTTGGCATTAGCAGGAGGTTTGGAGGGACAATCCACATCCAAACCATAACACTAAGGCCTCTACAACTCATTTGGAAGGAAATGGTAGGTTCATTGTGGGAGAAAACACCCACATTACCTGTGAAGTGAACCTGCCAGGATAGAGAGGTCCCTTCCCTTGTGAGACCTTTAAAACTCCACTCCATAGAATCTTTTTTTGTTGTTTTTCACATTACCATGAGAGAAAAATTAAGATTTTTTTTCCTTTATTTTGGTACCAGAGATTGAATCTAGGAACTCTTTACCACGAGGCAACCTCCTCCTCCCTTTTTTTTATAATTTATTTAGAGACAGGGTCTCGCCGAGTTACTTAGATCCTTGCTAAACTACCGAGGCTGGTTTGGGGTTTTATTGTGGTTGTTTTTTGTTTTAATATGTATTTTTATTTGTTCTAATTAGTTATACCTGACAGTAGACTGCCCTTTGACACATCATACATAAATGGAGTAGAACTTCTCATTCATCTGGTTGTACATGATGTAGAGTTGCACAGGTCATGTCATCTATATGCACATAGGTAATGTCCGATCATTCCATCCCCTAGTACCCTCCCTCTCTTCACTCTGTCTAGTCCAAAACACCTCTACTCTCTGCCCACCCCACCCTCTGCTGCCTTATTGTGAATTAGCATCCACATACCAGAGAAAACATTCGGCCTTTGGTTATTTGGGATTGTCTAATTTTGCTTAGCATAACATTTTCCAGTTCCATTCATTTACAAATACCATAATTTCATTCTACTTTTTTTTTCGTGGTGCTGGGAATTGAACCCAGGGCCCTGTGCTTGCAAGGCAAGCACTCTACCAACTGAGCTACCTCCCCAGCCCTAATTTCATTCTACTTTAAGGTTGAGTAATATTCCATTGTGTATATATGCCACATTTTCTTTACCCACTTGTCTGTTTAAGGGCATCTAGGTTGGTTCCACAATCTAGCTATTGTGAATTGGGCTGCTATAAACATTGATGTGGCTGTGTCACTGTAGTATGCTGATTTTAAGTCCTTTGGGTATAAACCGAAGAGTGGGATAGCTGGGTCAAATGGTGGTCCATTCCAAGTTTCCTGAGGAACCTCCATACTTCTTTCCATAGTGGTTAAACCAATTTGCAGTCCCACCAGCAATATATGAGTGTGCCTTTTTTCCCCACATCCTCACCGACATTTATTGTTGCTTGTATTTTTGATGATTGCCATCATGGCTGGAGTGATATGGAATCTCACAGTAGCTCTGATTTGCAATTCTCTAATTACCAGGGATGTTGAACATTTTTCCATATATTTGTTGTCTGTATTTCTTCTTCTGTGAAATGTCTGTTCAGTTCCTTAATCCATTCATTGATTGGGTTATTTGTTTCTTTGATGTTAAGTTTTTTGAGTGTTCTATATATCCAGAAGATTAGTGCTCTATCCCAGGTGCATTGGTGAAGATTTTCTCCCATTCTGTACGCTCGCTCTTCACACTATTGCTTCCTTTGCTATAAAGAAGTTTTTTAGATTGATTCCCTCCCATTGATTGATTTTTTTTATTTTACTTCTTGCAATTTAGGAGGCTTATTAAGGAAGTTAGTTCCTAAGGCAACATGATGTAGATTTGGCCTACTTTTCTTATAGTAGGCACAGGGTCTCTGTTCTAGTGTCAAAGTCTCTGATCCACTTTAAGTTGTTTTTTGTGCAAGTTAAGAGATACGGGTTTAATTTCGTTTGGCTACATAAAGATTTCCAGTTTTCCCAGCACCATTTGTTGAAGAGGCTATCTTTTCTCCAAATGTATGGTTTTGGTACCTTTGTCTAGTATGAGATAACTGTATTTATGTGAGTTTGTTTCACTGTCTTTTATTCTGTACCATTGGTCTATGTATTTGTTGTTGTTGTTGTTGCCAATACCATGCCATTTTTTCTACTATGACTCTATAGTGTAAGAAGGTCTCATATTGTGATACCTCCTGCTTCACTCTTCTTGCTAAGGGTTTCTTTGGCTATTCTAGGTCTCTTATTTTTCCAAATGAATTTCGTGACTACCTTTTCTATTTCTATGAAGAATGTCATTGGGATTTTACATTTAATTACATTAAATCTGTGTACCACTTTTGGAGTATGGCTGTTTTCACAATGCTAATTCTACCTGTTCAAGAGCATGTGTGATCTTTCCATCTTCTAAGGTCTCCTTCAGTTTCTTTCTTAGCCTTCTGAAGCTTTCATTGTAGATGTCTTTTGTTAGATTGATTCCCAAATATTTTTTTTTTGAGGCTATTGTGCATGGGGTAGTTTTCCTAATTTCTCTTACAGTGGATTCATCGCTGATGTATAGGAACACATTTGATTTATGGACTTTAATTTTATATCCTGCTACTTTGTTGAATTCATTTATTAGATCTAGAATGTTTCTGGTGGAATTCAGAATCATGTAGTAGGCAAATAGTGATAGTTTGAGTTCTTTTCATATTTGTATCCTTTTAATTTCTTTCTTCTGTCTAATTGCTCTGGCTAGAGTCTCAAGAACGATGTTGAATAGAAGTGGTGAAAGAGGGCATCCCTGTCTTGTTCCAGTTCTTAGAGGGAATGCTTTCAATTTTTCTCCATTTAGAATTATGCAGGCCTTGGGTTTAGCATAGCTAGCTTTTACAATGTTGAGGTGTGTTCCTACGATCCTAGTTTTCTAGTGTTGTGAACATGAAGGGGTGCTGTATTTTGTCACATGCTTTCTCTGCATCTATTGAGATGATTATATGCTTCTTGTCTTTAAGTTTGTTGATATGATGAATTACGTTTATTGATTTCTGCATGTTGAGTCAACCTTGCATCCCTGAGATGAACCCCACTTGATCATAGTACACTATCTTTTTAATGTTTTTGTATGTGATTTTCCAGAATTTTATTGAGAATTTTTGCATCTATGTTCATTAGGAATATTGGTCTGAAGTTTTCTGTCCTTGATGTGTCTTTGGTTTTGGTATCAGAGTGATACTAGCTTCATAGGATGAGTTTGGAATTGTTCCCTCCTCTTCTATTTCATGGTACAATTTGAGAAATATTGTTGTTAATTCATCTTTGAAGGTCTTATAGAACTTGGTTAAGAATCGGTCTGGTCCTGGACTTTTCTTAGTTGGTAGACTTTTGATGGTATCTTCTATTTCATTGCTTGAGATCGATCTGTTCAAATTGTGTATGTCTTCCTGCTTCAGTTTGGGTAGGGCACAAGTCTTTAGAAATTTGTCAATGTCTACGAGATTTTCGATTTTATTGGAGTATAAATTTTCAAAATAGTTTCTAATCATCTTCTGTACTTTGGAAGTGTCTGTCGTGATATTTCCATTTCCATTACAAATTTTAGTAATTTGAGTTTTCTTTCTCTTCTTTAGTGTGGCTAAGGGTTTATCAATTTTATTTATTTAAAAAAAAAAACCTTTTGTTTTGTCAGTTTTTTGAATTGTTTCTTTTGTTTCAAATTCTTTAATTTCAGTTCTGATTTTAATTATTTCTTGTCTTCTACTTTTGTTGTTGATTTGTTCTTTTTTCGAGGGCTTTGATATGTAATGTTAGGTCTTTTATTTGATGACTTTCTATTCTTTTAATGAATGAGCTCAATGCAATGAACTTTCCTCTTAGCACTGCCTTCATGGAGTTCCAGAGATTTTGATGTCATATCACTATTCTCATTTACCTCTAAGTATTTTTTTAATTTCAACTCTGATTTCTTCTGTTATCATTTCATCATTCAATAGCATTTTATTTAGTCTCCAAGTATTGGAGAAGCTTCTATTTTTTATTCTATCATTAACTTCTAATTCCATTCCATTATAATCTGATAGGATGCAGGGTATTATCTCTATTTTTCTGTATTTACTAAGAATTGCTTTATGGCATAAGATATGGTCTTATTTAGAGAAGGATCCATATGTTGCTGAGAAGTATATTTTCACATTGATGAATGAAGTGTTCTATGTATGTCTATTAAGTCTAAATTATTGGTTGTATCATTTAGTTCTATAGTTTCTTTATTTAGTTTTTGTTGGAAGATCTATCCAGTAGTGAGAGAGGTGTGTTAAAGTCACCCAGTATTATTGTGTTGTGGTCTGTTTGATTCTTAAAATTGAGAAGGGTTTGTTTGATTATGTAGATGCTCCATTGTTGGTGGCTTACATATTTATGATGGTTATATCTTATTGACGTATGATTCCCTTCAGTAAAATGAAATGACCTTCTTTGTACCTTCTGTTTAACTTTGGCTCGAAGTTTGCTTTTTCTGATATGAGTGTAGAAACCCCTTCTTGTTTACATGATCCGTGAATGATTTGTTTTTTCCCATCCTTTCTCCTTCAGTCTGTGGAGGTCTTTGCCTATGAGGTGAGTCTCTTGGAGACAGCATATTGTTGGATCTTGTTTTTTAATCCAATCTGCCAGTTTGTGTCTGCTGACTGATGAGTTTACATCATTAATATTCAAGGCTATTATTGAGAGAAGATTTGTGTTCTCGGTCCTTTTGATTTATTTCTAGTTTTTAATTTGAATTAGTTTCTCCTTTGGTTGACTATTCCTTTAGTGCAGTTCCTCTCTTCACTGGTTTTCACTGTTTTTTTTTTTCATTTCACTTCATAGAATATTTTGTTGAAGACATTCTGAAGTTTAAGCTTTATTGTTGTGAATTCTTTTAATTTTTGTTTATCATGGAAGGTTTTTATTTCATTTTCAAATTTGAAGCTTAATTTTGCTGGATATAGTACTCTTGGTTAGCATCCATTTCTTTCAGCGTTTGATATATGTTATTCCAGGACCTCCTAGCTTTGACAGTCTGGGTTGAGAAATCAGCTGAGATCAAAATTGGTTTCCCCCATAGGTAATCTGATATTTTTCTCTTGCATTCTTTAAAATTCTATCCTTGTTCTGTATGGTAGACATTTTCATTATAATATGCCTTGATGTGGTTCTGTTTTAATTTTGCACATTTGGTGTCCTGTAAGCCTCTTTTTTTTTTTAATTTATTATATCATTCTTCAGATTTGGGAAGTTTTCTGATATTGTATCATTGAGAAGATTGTGCATTCCTTTGGTTTATATCTCCATGCCTTCATCTATTCCCATAAATTTTAAATTTGGTCTTTTCATGTTATCCCAGTAATTCTTGGAAGTTATGTTCATGATTTCTTAATATTGTCTCTCCATGGTCAACTCTACTTTCAGGACTATATATTTTGTCTTCATTGCCTGAGGTTCTGTCTTCCAGGTGGTCTAGTCTGTTGGTAATGCTTTCTTTTGAATTTTTAATTTGGTTTATTGTTTCCTTAATTTCAAGAATTTCTGTTTGTTTGCTTTTGTTGTTGTTGTTGTTCAGGATCTCTCTCTTTATTGAATTGATCTTTTGCTACCTGAATTTGCTCTCTTACATCATCCTTTACTTTGCAGATCAGTTTAACTATGTACATTCTAAATGTGTTCTCTGATATTTCTCCCGCTGTGGTGTTGATAGATTGTTATTGGAATATCTTGGTGTGCTTGGAGTGATTTGTTCCCTTGCTTTTTCATATTGTTTGTGTGTCTACCCATCTCACAGTGTGGATCTGAGGCAGTAGAGATTCTACCCTGTAGACTTTTCTACTCTGCGTCGAGGACTTGGTATATGGTACACTTTGTGTCTGAACAGTTAGTTTCCTTGGTTGGTTGATGGATTCCCCATGCTTTTCTTTCTCTAGATATATATATAAATTATCTTATTTAAATTAAATTTTTTTCAAAAAATTTATTTTTAACTGATACATAAAACATGAACATTACATGCCTCAGTGGAGTACCATGTGATGTTCAGTTCCATGTACATCGGAGAATATTGAAGTTAGGTTAAGCATCTCTGTTGCTTCAAACACTTGCCATTCATTGCTTTGTGGTAAAAACATTCAGAATTCTTTGAGATTTTTGAAGTATGCAGTTTGTAATTATTGTCTATAGTTGACATTCTGTGCAAGAGCATGCCAGCATTTCTTGCTCCTAAGGGTAACTCAGTACCCACTGATCAGCCCTTCCCCACTGGAGCCTACTTCTGGTTCCTGGGGTGCCTGGCCCTCAGGATAAGGCCTTTCTTCTCTTGCTCCCCCGGCCTTTGCTGCATCCTCTTCAGCCTCCAGTGTTTCTAGAAGTTGGTCTTCCATCGACGCTGATTAGCTCGTCTCCAGCACCTTCAAGTGCCTGCCACACTTCAAGTGATATTGGTCTTAAAAATCAGGATGGGGTTCCGTTTCCCCTAAAGATTAAACACCCAGGAAACACTGACGCAAGAGTCCCAGAGCCAGTGCCTGTGGGAGAGGATGTGTCTTGCCCTTTTATAGATTTTAGGTTTCCTTTCTTCTTATGCCTCCTCCTCTTCTTCTCTTGCCTACATGACCAAAAGGCAGGGAAAGAGCCACCCAGGGGGTGACTGCTTGTATCGGAAAGTGCAATCCCTCCTTTCTCTCCCCCAGAGGTATTAGCAACCAGCTGATGGGGAAGTTCTAGCTATCCATTTCCTTTTCTTTGACAATCAGCTGCCTGTCCTTTGCCTCTGTCTCACGAGGATACACTAAACGTAACCTGAATGGAAAGAATTGAACCTTTTGAGCTCCCATACTTCAGAACACCTGTATCCAGGTAGCCCAGCATAGCCCAGAAGTGACAGGTACATACCACAGTGACTGACTCCCAGGCAGGCGGAAGGCACCCTCCATCTGGGAACCACATGGAATATGACCTGTTAGCAATAAACAAATTAAATCTCATCTCCCACCAAAACAGAAGTCGACGTTAATTTTGTGGGGTTCACCCTCCTCCAGAAAGAAAAAAAAAAGCCATTTGTTTACGAGCTAAAAACTTCATGACAAATTTTTTGCTGTGCATTGTGATTATAACACCTAATTTCCTCATTAAGCATGCTAATTGTGAGTAGTTACCTCACATAACTACAAGGCACAGAAGTATAATTATGTAATAATTTTTTTAAAAAAGCTTTTATGAAACTTTTACAGGAAAGAGAGGAGCTGAGGAGATGTCTGCTCAGTAAGAACAGCAGAGGTGCCTGCCTTCGGTACCCACCACATCTGGATTGCCACAGGGTCTCATTATATCCTGGCTGCAGGATGGAGACTCTCAATTTTGAAGTCTCAGAAAAGCTCCTTCCTGTGACCAAAGACAGGGTAGGAGAAACTCTGAGCATTGAGAGAAGAGGAGGAATCTCTAAACCAAAGTGATTCTGCTCCCTTCCCAGATGATACTAGAGGCAGCTGAAGCCTTCTACACGGGGCTCGATTGTTGGGAGCTTGTTCTCAGAACGCACCCCCTGGCCTCCCCCAGTTCTTATCCACCCACCGAAAGACAGTCTCAGTGATTCCTATTTTTTCTGATCTGTCATGAAAGAAACTCAGAAGCAAGAAATAGATCAGAGGCAGGAGATTCGTAGAGTAGACTTTCATAATCAAGAATTGGTAGCCGGCCGTGGTGGCGCACGCCTGTAATCCCAGTGACTTGGGAGTCTGAGGCAGGAGGATCACAAGTTTGAAACCAGCATCAGTGATTTAGCAGTGCCCTGAGCAACTTATGGAGACCCTAACTCAAAATAGAAATATAAATTTAAAAATGGGCTGGGAATGTGGCTCAGCAGTAAATCGCCCCTGGGTGCCATCCCTGGTGCCAAAATAAGTAAATAAAAGAATTAGGGGAGAAAGGAAAAAAGGATTGTGGAAGAAAATTCATGAAGGCCAGATAAGTCTGATGGTTTGGTATAGGGAGTAGTTGGAGAATGTAGGAAGGACCTCCAGAGGAGAATTGCTGAGCAATACAGACGGGGGTCCTTCAGTGTTTAAGACGCACAGGGAGAGGGATTTCTTTTAAACAAGGTGGAGACTGGGCTTCTTCAAATGCACCTTTGTACAGCCAGCCAGATGGTGCACATTGTCATCCTAGGTACTTGGGAGGCTGAGGCAGGAGGACCGCAAGTTGAAGGCCAAGGAGACTCAAAAATTTTTAGAAAGAGGTGGGGATGTAGCTCACAGATAGAGTGTTCTGGTGATCAGCACGTGCACAGAATGCAGTTTCCTATAGACCTAGGACCACATGGAGCCCATATGCATAGGGGGCATATGCTGTCATCTATATTTATTCTCATAAAGCAGGTATCTTGTTTTTTCATTCTTTTTTCTCTGTGTATATAAACTACTCAGTCTCAGCATTCACACACACACACACACAGAGGTAAATCTGTGAGTACACAGTTTAGCCACTTTCCCGTTGATGGTCGCGATCATCAGAATCCTTACTCCCGCCGCAATGCCCACATTCTGTAGTCCTACAGCAAGCAACCCCTTCCTGTCCTCTCAGCTCACCGCCTTCACATCTGTCCAGTAGTCCTCTTTTTCCTTCCTCATCTAGAGTCCAGAGTTCAAGGCACGTGAAGACCTGAGCTGAAGCCCAGGGAAGCTGACAGCAAGGTTGAAACCGTGTCACGTGAACCGACCCAGCCGCACCACGGTGATGTCCCACGATTACATTCCCATCCCTCCCTGCAGGACGGCACCCTCTGTGCCTTTAAAATTCGACCCACAAACCCAGAAGCTCAGGCGAGGTCCGTTTTCTCACCTTGGTTGTACATCTCACTGGGGCTCCAGCCCCGCAGGCGTGAGCTGTCTGCTCATTAAGGGTCAGTCGATTTCCCTGGTGGGGCGTGGGAATGACACTTGGGTGGGACTCTGTCACCACTGCCCTCTCGGTTGCCTGTTCCTGTGAGACCAGAGACCTGCTGGGCCCCCCTCGCAGATTGCTGCCCTGGCCTGGTCTCATTTGTTCACTGAGGGAAACTCAGTCACTGGGATTTTTTTTCCCCAGAATGAAGTGTAGCCAGAACTTCCCCAACCTTCCCCAAACCAGCAAGGCCCAGGTAACAACAGAGACAGAGAGAACCACAGCCGGCCCCCCAGGGCGTCCTTAGCTGCAGAACCTGACTGGAAACAATTTGGGGAGAGAAAATAGATAGATGGATGTCTGGAAAATTCATTTTGCCTCGTAGGACAGAAAGCGAGATTCTGAAATGAAGGACGGATATTCATGAGTGCTCCATTCCTCGCTCTCGGTGGGAGATCCTTAAAGGTTGGCGGAATGGATGTTTCTGGAGACTGCAAATGTCCCCATTAGTGCCCAGAGGTCTAGGTTTTTCCCTTAACTTTGTATTTGTTAGGATAAACTGTATAATTCCGTATGTTTCATGAGATAAGGAAAATGCTTTCTTGACAGGTCACAATGTAGCGACTCCTGGGTTTTGAGTCTTTTTCTTTTTTTGGGGGGGGGTTGGGAGGGGGGCACTGGGGATGGAACCCAGGGACACTTAACTACTGAGCCACATTGGAGTCCTTTTTATTTTTTATTTTGAGACAGGGCCTCAGTAAGTGGCTTAAGGCTTCAATAAGTTGCTGAGGCTGGCCTTAAACTTGAGATCCTCCCTCCTCAGCCTCCCAAGTTGTTGGGATTATACATGTGTATGTGCCACCCTGGCTGGCCCAGGCTTTTATTCTTAAATTCACTTTTGTGAATTTAATAAATTTAATTTACTAAATTTATTAATTTAATTAAATTTATTTAATAAATTTAATTTATTAAATTAAATGTGAATTTAATTTAAGAAAAAAGACCTTTTGTGTTGAGGAGATGTGGGTAACAGTAGTAGAGAACTTGCCAAGTATATGTGAAGCCCTTCATTCCGTCCATAACACTTCAAAACAAAGCAACAAATCTAACAATCTTTTTTTTAATTTTGAGATCAATTTAGACTTAGAGAAAACTTGCAAAAACAAACAAAAAAACAGTCCAGAGAGTTCCCACAGGCCCTTCATTCAGCTTCCCCTGTAACACCTTCCATCAGCTGAGAACAGTGTTCAAAAATGAGAAATCAACCTACTGTACTGTTAACTGCAGAATGTATTCATATTTTACTATCTTTCCAACCATGTTCCTTTTCTGACCCAGGATCTAACCCAGGATCCCCACTGCCCCGTATCCGTAGTCTCCTCCTGTCTGTGACAGTTTCTTCTTTCCTTGTCTTCATGGATATGCATGGATAACTGACATCGGGTGTCGAACCCAAACCTGTAGGTAGGATTTATTTTATATATACATATAAACATGCTGAAGTCGAATTGACTCGTTAAGCCCAGTATGAGATTGGTAGCCACAAGAAGAAAATAGTACAATAAAATAAGTAATTTTTACAATCTACCGATGCTTGATTTCTGGGATCTTTTTCATTTAATATTTGACTAAGACTTCATGTAATTCAGAGCCCAGCGGATCACCGTTAACTGGAACCACAGGCAAGAGGTGTCTGCGGGGGGATCTGGTGCTGTCCAGAGAGTCCCTCAATGTGTGTGCTTTGGTGTTTTCTTAATTCCTAATTTGAAGAGGTGCGTTATTGGAAAGGAGCCCTTGGAGGTGATGTCCCTGTGTCTAGTGGGGTTGGGGGTGGTGTCTACCAAGGACCGCAGCCTTGTCTAAGGCAGGTCGGTCCGGATTCTCCGTCACAGAGTCCCATTTTCTCTTAGCCTTTGCCAGATATTTGGAGATCATTTGAAATGACACCGATCCTGTCTGCTCTTAGACTCCCAACCTCTTCCAGCGTCCATCCAGGTCCTCGCTGGGGCCATGGGTGAGTAGCGTGTGTTCTAATGACGATGTGGTCTCACTGTTCCTTTTCTATTTATTACTTGGAATTCTTCCAAAAGAACAGCTGATACTCTTCCATTTATTTTCTACAGTTATTTATTTGCGGGCTGAGGGGTGAGTTTTGTTCTTTGGGTTATAATCCGGTAGGACCTACTTTCTCCTACCGTGACCTCTGTGTCACCCCGGCTGGTCTCACCAGCCCATCTCTGGGTGGTGTTCCAGGTCTAGGATTCTTCCCTCCTACCTGGCACTCTCAGATGCTCCAGGCCCAGCCTGTGTTTTTACTGCCCCTCTCCCATCCCTGGAACCAAATTTCAAAAAAGAAAACCTTTGTTGCTTTTCTGGGGAACACAGTTTGCTATGACACTAGTGTCACCCATTCATTGTCCTGGCCGTGTTCTGGGGTCCAGGATAGCTCCCTGCACCTATAAACCAGATCCCAGACCCTCGGCCCCAAACATCAACAACATCTTGACCCACAGCCCTTTGTAGCAGAGCAGGGGATTTCTTTTTCAATCCTCAGCATCGGGGCAGGGGTGACAATGAGCCAAACTGGATGCCCCTGTTGTGACAGGCATGACAGTCCATTGTCACCGGGTCAGGAGGACATCCTGGGAGCATGCAAGGCTAAGGGGTCTCATGGGGGAGCCCATAGGAGCTTGGACTCAGGGAGCAGCCTCTCAGGAGTCAGGACAGCTGCAGTTTCCACCCGGGAGGGACGTCTGTTTTGAGTGTCATTAGAGCCACAGACGTAATAACACCAGGTCTTCTTACTCGAGGCACCCAGCCTCTGCAAGCCAAATGCTAATCCCTGTTGGTGACACTGTACCTGGGTCATTTGAATCTTCCAGCCGAGAGCCATTTCTCTGGGGTCTGCTCAAGTGAAATCTGGTTTCCATTTCTTCCACAGAAGCTCTGTAGCCATAATCAGGTCTTTTCATGTCCTTCAGACTCTGTTTCCAGAGGAGAAAGGGATAATGCCAGCAGCTACCTCACTGGGCATGCGCTACGTAAGACACATACAGCACTGCGCACAGGGCCCGGCACCTGGTAAACACGCAGGACACCCAAGTACTATTAACACGATCGTTACTTCTACAGATAATAGTGGTGATAATTACAGTAAATAATAATCATCCTTCGAGCAGTCATTAAGATGTTTTTTTAACCTTCACAGAACTAGCAAACATTTAGAGAATTGAATATATTCCCTTCCAAAGGGGAGGGACTCTGGTCTTTTGTCAAAATGAGATGCACTCCTGGTTATTAATTACCCAGCATTATTTCACGCAACTCATCAACTTGGCATGGAGTGGTCAGATAATGAGATTTCGCTCTGCTTTGTCTTTATGAAGCCAGGAACAGTAATTGCATAGGAGAAATTCAATCTCTGCTGGCAGGATTAGGCAGGTTATTAATTACTTTCAATGCTGTAGATATGCGGAGTCCAATCGTGAGATTTGCTCCATCTTTGATTGTCCTCGTGGATAACTGGGGAAAATTGGAACCTGCATGATAATTTCGCTGGATAAACTTGGATCATACAAAAGAGAATCCAACCCAGAAAAGTGAAGTGACTTTCCCAGGGTCACAAGGTCCAGTTGTGCGCTTCAGGAAACCCAGGTTTGCTTTCAGGCACAAAGTATCTTATAGATCTTTAGAACTCGTGAAATTCTTGCCCTGGTGACTCCAGTCTTTAGGCAACTTTCTGTGTCATATGCCAGACTCTCCACTTGGTAGCATTCTGTCCAGCAGGCTGAGAAGGACCCCTAATGGTGATTCCCATGTCCTTTTAGCTTCCCAAAATGGCATTATCTCATCATCTCCATGGACCTGTGGCCGCCATATTGCACATGAAGAAGCTTCAGCTCTGGGGTCTGGATTTGGAATGGTGATTCTTCTTGGGTTCCAGGGAGACCATGGAAGAAGAAGGGGTCCTTGGAGAGTAAGCCGAATCTTTCCCTCTGGACCAGAACAAAAGGGTTAGACCTTCCAGGTAACAGCCACGGCATGAGCACAGAGGAGAGGTAGATTGGGATATTTATGAACCCAGCTCCCTCCGCGGCCTTGATTGAAGGTACTGAACCCTGCCTGCTTAGGAAGCACCAAATGATGGAGGATTTTCATTGGTTACGGAACTTCAAGGGCTTGTCACATGGTTAATGAGAAAGGATGGTATTCATTTTGTGGTTACAACTTTAACTAATTGGCAGAAGGGGAATTTGAATTTTATCTTCTTGTGACCATAAAATAGCATCATGGTACTGTAATGATTAACATAATCATTAAAAAACAGTTTAGTTAAATTTAAGAAAACCCAGACACATGAAGACATAGTGTCTTCGTCAAAGGACCTCCGGTCCAGATAAAATGAGCCTCCGAAATTGACTTTGATGCTTTGAAATAAAATCCTTGGAGCTCCCAATACAGCAGTCTCTGAAAAGCAATTATTATCAACCTCTGCTGCTTTTCCACCATGAATTCTAATTTAATTACATCTCCTCTGTTTAAAACGGAGCCGTGTTCGGTGAGATACAGCAGCAGAAAAAGGAGACTGTGTTCGCAAAAAAAAAAAAAAAAAGTGATTTTTTAATATGGAAGGTAATTAGTCTCAGTCCTACTGTTTCCAAGAGAGGCACGGGATTGCGCACTCATTAATTGCAAGTGGTCGTTGCCGCAAAGGAATTTCACTCTTCGGTGCTGGGGGAGCTGCAGCCCCCCGGGCCGAGTGGGTCTGGGAGGACAGGGACAGCTCTGTCATTTTGAGCATCCTCCCTTCTTGGGCTGACGGCAGACGGGGATCTTGTTCAGCCCAGTCACCTGATTCCAGGCTCAGTCAAGGTGACAGATTTGCTCCATGGATGGTGAGTATTTCCCAGTCCCATTGGAACTCCAGCCCCCATTGATGAGACGACCATTTGCACTATTCCTGAGTCCCTTGTCACATTTTTACTGCTAGGGAGGAGAGTGTAAGTCTGCTCTCCTGGCAGAAGGGCAGCCGGGTGGACTTCTCGGAAAAGCCTTCTCTGTGGTTCTCACGGCACGTCGCTTACCTGGAGCATAAAATCCTCTGTTTGCAAACGTGCCATCTCTCCGGGTGGCGATGAAAACATTTCCCTTCCTGGGTGGAGAGAGTGAGCCTTGATCAGAGGCCACTGACTTTACGGATGAGAAACCCCAGAGGGACAGCCATGAGGCCTCCAGGGGAGCGGCAGAGGAGGGACCAGACTCAGGGTCACCTGCCCTGTGGTTCTGCAGAAGCAGCGAGTACTCAGTAGCCCAGGAGCCAACAGGATTACGAAATCAGCAGTTGCTGTTTAGTTGGAGAATCCGTTTAAGGATTTAAGGTTGAAGGGTGCTAAGTTTCATCAAGGATTTTTTCTTTTGAACCACATAATCCTAGCACTTCCCAAAGGGGACAGGAGAGAGGTGACGAGTCTACTCTTGGAAAGAATATCTGTGAATATGAAACCTCTTGCTCTGCACAGTAGGAGGAACCAAGAGATGCTGGGTTAATTATCACACAAATACAATAAATAGGTTCTGTCTGTTCCTTTTTAGCTGCTTATACTAAAGAATACAGGTACGATACAGTGCTTCAAAACAAAGAAAAATGAGTATGTTGCTGTGATAATGATGGATGAGATCAGACGACTGAGTTAAAGAGACTTGCTAAGCCAGAGCACATAGCAGTCTGAGCTTCCTGGCAGCCAATGCCAAAAGGGAAATTCAGTCTATTCTAGTGCTCTGACACTCTAACAATTGTAGAAAAGCATGTTAAAACTTTACCCCATGCACAGAATTCTTAGATATTTTAATAAGAATTTATATGTTGAGCAACACTGGATCTCTGCTGGTCCTCACAGCATTGGGAAAGAGGTCAAGATTGTATATATGGCTATTTCAGCACATTTTGAGTACATAGGCCAAAGCAGTCAAATTCTGGCCCCTATATAACCCTCGATCTCATTTCACTGTGCATCTAGAGGAAATGAGAGAAGCAGAGGTAAAAGAGGACACGGTGAAGGAGTAATATAACATGCCTAAATTTGCCCCATGTCGTGTGGATGAGAAATGCTTCCTATGGACAAGGGAAGTGGCAGCTGGCACATCAGCCTCGGAGCTCATGATTCCTGTAGGGATCAAGTCTGGGCAGCGCTACATCAGATACAAGGAGTTCATCAGCACCATGACCCCGAGAGCACAGTCGTAAAGAGGCAGGCATCCAGCCAATCATATGCTGTGGAGAACCCAGGGGACGTGAGTTTATGTAACTGCAGGAACTTCCGACACAACTCCTCAAGGAACCTCTCAAAGGCGTGAAGACTGAGCCGCTGTTCCCCTCAGCTGAACATCGTGTGGCTTGTACGGTCTCCTGTCAAAAATGTTCAGCATCTCCAGCAATTAGCAAAATGCAAATCGAAACTAAAGCTTCCATCTCACTCCAGGCAGAATGGCAATGATCAAGAACACAAGCATCAGTGAATAAAAGGTGCACTCATACACGGCTGCAGGGAATGCCAATTGGTGCAGCCACTCTGGAAAGCAGTGTGGAGATTCCTCAGACTAGTTAGAACGGAACTACCATTTGACCCAGCTATCCCACTCCTTGGTTTATACCCAAAGGACTTAAAATCAGCATATTACAGGGATGCAGCCACATCAATGTTTATAGCAGCTCAATTCACAATAGTTAAACTATGGAACCCAGTGTAGATGCCTTTCAACAGACGAATGGATAAAGAAACTGTGGTATATATGCACAATGAAATATTACTCAGTCATAAAGAAGAATGAAATTCTGGCATTTGCTGGTAAATGGATGGAGTTAGAAAATATCATGCTAAGTGAAATAAGCCAAACCCAAGAAACCAAAGGCTAAATGTTTTTTCTGCTATGTGGATGCTAATTCACAATAAGGGGGATGGGGAGATAGGGAAGAATAGATTTACTTTAGATTAGGTAAAAGGGAGTGAAGGGAGGAGAGGGGTTTGGGGTAGGAAGGAGAGTAGAGTGAGACAGACATCATGATCTCATGTACATGTATGACTGCATGACCCATGTGATCCTGCAATATGTACAATCAGAAAGTGAGAAGTTACACTCCCTTTCTGTATGATCTATCAAAATGTACAAATGCATTCTAGCGTCATGTGCAACAAATTAGAATAAATAAGATTTAAAATTTTTTTTTTAACTCTTAGAATGTTTCTTGAAGCCATAAAGCAAAATAACTGATCTCCAGGTCTATAACTCTCCAAAGAACTCCAAAGGCAAATTTTTTGTGAACCTAAAGGGGAAAAAGTCATGAAAACCAAAACCGTATGTCCTGATTCACAGGTTTTATCTGATACCTTTCGAGTGATGTTCTGGAACTCTTAAAAAAAAAAAAATGAGATGATTCCTTTTAAAAGAGGAAGGTCTCAAAAGTCACACTAATAGCCTATTTTACTGAGATTTTATTGAACAAGCCGATTAGGACCTCCCTAGTGTCATCTTCCCTTGGTGAATCGCTGTGTGTCTTCAGATTTTGTGATTAGACCCTGGGTCTGTCCCACCGATGTCAATATAGCCTCTCCTGGGGAGGAGGCCTTTTTTTTTTTTTTTTTTTTTTTTGTGGTGCTGGGGATCGAACCCAGGGCCTTGTGTTTGCAAGGCAAGCCATTTTGCCAGAGCTGCCAAACGCTTTGGAAAAGAGAAATGTCACTCATCTCCCAGGGGCGTTCCCTGGGGACCATGAGTCGAGTTGCTCATTGTCCCCATGCCTGATTCCCACACCAGGCTTGACACCCTCCAGTTCAGAGGGGCGCTCCAAGCGTGTGACTCCTCTAGTGCAAATCTGACGCTCAAACCAAAGAGCTGCAGGGACGGGTCTCCACGCCTCGCCTTCCTTCGCTGGTCTCTGGAAAGACGCGACCCCTCTCCTATTCTGTCTCGGTCAGGCAAGGCTGAGGCTTTGTCAGTCTTGCCTGGAAACAGTGAAGATCTTTCATTTGACGCCCCAGCCGGAAGCTGGCACTGGATTCTGCTCTTTCCCTGGAGGTTGGGCTGATCAAAGCATTGGACGGTGGACTCCGGAAGGCCACCAGGGTCACTGGGAGTCTGTTGAGAGACGGAGACTCTTGGAGGCTCCTCTGCCCACCCCCACCCCACGCAGCCCTTCAGGTAGCAATCACACCCTGGGGCCGAGAGGTGTGGCGTCCTGACGGAAATCTGCACTCAGGTTCAGTTACACGAACACGCAGAGGCCAGCACACATGCATTCCAACACAGCCAGGGCCCAGCCTGGAACCAGGCTGTGGGCACATCTCAGCGTGGAGCGCTGGGTCACTGTCCGTTGAAGGCGGCCCCATCTGCACGGCGGCTCCCCAGGGACGGAGAATTCCTCCCAGGTTTATCGCCATAGGACCAGCAGTTTCCTCCTGGTCTCGATGAAAGACAGCTAGGGGTTAGCAGGTCCTGCGTTGGCTTAGATAGGAGGTGTCCCTCAAAAGCTCATGTGGGACGCGGTGCAAGAAGATTCAGAGGTGAAAGGATTGGATTTGTGAGAGTCGTAACCTGAATGGTGGATTAATCCACTGATGTGGATTAAGTAGGTGGTAACCATAGGCAGGCAGGAGGTGACTGGAAGTGGGTCACTGGGCATGTGCATTTGATTTATATCTAGTCCCTGGTGGGCTCACCTCTCCCTCCCTCCCTCTTCCCTCTCTCTTCTCTCTCTCTCTCACCTCTCCTTCCTGGTTTCCAGTTCCTACGCTGCTTTCCTCCACCATGCCCTTCCACCATGATGTTCTGCCTCACCCAGGGTCCAGAGCTTTGGAATCGGCCAACCATGGATTGAACCTCTGAAGCCATGAGCCAAAGTAAACTTCTCCACCTCTGCCAAGAATTCACAGGTACAGTATTGTACTGAACCTTTGCAATTTTAAGACTAGTCAATATTGATATTGTCTTCTTTTGTGGGGGAGGTGGTGTTACTGGGTTTGAACCCAGGGTCACTCAACCACTGAGCCACATCCACAACCCTTTTTATTTTTTTAAGACAGGAACTCACTAAGTTGCTAAGGGCTTCACTAAGTTGTTAAGGCTAGCTTTGAACTTGCGATCCTCCTTCCTTAGCCTCCCCAGACTGGGATTACAGGCATGTGCCCCTCACCGTGGCCAGCTGCTTGCTTGCTTGTCATTTAAGGAATCTTGGCTCTGTGGCTCAATAGCTGACCTTTTCTACAGAAGGCTGATAAAGCATCATCCAAGCTCCCTCCTGGCTTCTCTCTGCTCCACAGGTCTGTGAATGACTAAAACCTGTAAATAATACACAAAAGAAAACAGCCAATCATATTCCAGTGGCTGACCCAAAGCTCACACTTATCCATATTAAAATGCCACTTTTAGCTAATTCAAGGACTTCGTGATCTCATATTCAAAACAAAAGAAGAAAAGTCTATGTTCTGGGAAAACCACCCATATCTTGGTCTGAGACTGTCATTGGTGGTTCCTTCTGGTAAAAGGCTATTTCCAGTGATTCCCAAATCAGCAAGTATTTGAGCTCTTTATCCAACCACTCCACATAGGATAGACAAATGTTCATAAACAGTGATTATCAAAAGTAGATTACATACGCAGGTGCTTTCAAGAAAATCTAGCCTCCCGTGTTTTATTCTTTAACTTAAATTCTCCGAAAGTCACTCTGAGCCAGTTCTCACAAATGGCATGCAGCTTTAAGTCTTCTGCATCAGTAAGGACACAAGATGGTGTGAAGTGATTTGGACCACGTGGAAGGGAGTGATTGACAGTTCATCCTGCTGTGGAGGTGTGGTTGAATAGACCATCATTAATAGTGTTCCTGAGCAAACTTACGTCAGGCAGACAAATGAAACAGTCCTTTAAACAAAACGGAATTGTTTGCATGTGTAAACAGGCATGAAATAATTCTGCTAATGAGGTTCCATTACTAGAGAAAGACATAATCAAATTATTTGCCCTAGTGTGGCAGCAAGAGAGATAAATTATGCATCAGGAATCCAAAGATGTGTATTGATATACATCCTGGTATAAGTCAAACCCTCGTCTATAATGAATGAATGTTTCAGTTTTATCAAGAGCATGTTATGATTACATATAGGTCAAGCAAAATCAAAAACAGGTGAAAAGTTATGAGGTTGTAAAGATCTAAAATAGTTGGGAAGTTTTCCAATCAGAATCTTCATCATTACCTTGTGTACATGTATGATTACACAAATGGTGTGAATCTACATCACACACAACCGTAGAAACAAAATGATGTACCCCATTTGTGTACAGTGAATCAAAATGCAATCTGTAAAAATAAAAAATAATAAGAATCTTTCCTAAAAAAAATCTTCATAAATAAAAGAAATATGTAAATGCAAAAATTAAGTTGTTTTCAATATATTGCTAGAATATTCAATACCGTATTTAAAAAAGCTCACTATGCTGTGTAGCTGTGAGATTTTAATACAAAATGGATTGCAGAACCAAATGGGAAACCTAAAACTTTAAAATTTCTAGAAGAAACATAGAAAAATCTTTGTGACTTTGGGTTTGATAAAGATTCTTAGGGCACAAAAATCATAAACCAGAAAAGAGTAATAAAGAATCAAACTTGAAATCCTTTCTTCAGAAACATTGTTAAGAAAATGAAGAAAAGTCATAGAGTTGGAGAAAATATTTACAAAACACATATTTGACAAAGGTTTTTTTACAGAGCAGGGAATTACCTCTCGAATTTTATAATAAGAAAACAACACAATTTTTAAATTGGGTAATAGATTTGAACAAATACTTCACACACCAAAGAATGTATAAGATGGCAAAGAAGTATACATGAGAAGATGCTCAGAATCTTCAGGCATTAGGGATATGCAAATTTAAACCATTATGCTACAACTGCACAGTCATTTTAATGATCTTTTTTTGATTGACAATATGTTCATGAGTTTGCAGACTGTGGTAAGCAGAATAATAACCCACCAAAGATGCCCACATCATAATCCCCAGGACCTTTGAATAGGTGATGCTAGATGGCCAAGAGAAATTACAGAAATAATGGAAATGGAAATAAACTTGATATTCATCTGATTTTAAAAGGAGTCGGGTACAGTGGAGCACACCTGTAATCTCAGCGACTCAGGAGGCTGAGGCAGGAGGATCAGCTCCTGTTGGAGGCCAGCCTCAGTGATTTAATAAGACCCTGAGCAACTTAGCAAGACCCTTTGTCAAAATAAAAAATCAAAAGGGCTGGGGTGTAGCTCAGTGGTAGAACATCCCTGGGTTTAGTCCCCACTACCAAAACAAGAGAGATGATCCTGAATTACCCAAGTAGCCAATTCATTCAGAAGAATCTGTGAAGTTTGTAAGAGAAAGACAGAAGGGTCATAGTTAAAGAGATGCTATAAAGACCCAGTCAGCCTCTCCTGGCTTTGAAGACAGAACGATCCAGAGCCCAAAGAATGTAAAAATCAAAGAAGCTGAAAAAGCAAGGAAACAGATCTCCCCACAGCCTCCACAAAAGAACGCAGCCTGCAGACGCCATTTTAGCCTGCTAAGACTCATTTTGTGTATATGAACCCAAGACCTAGAGATAGTAAATGTCGGTCACCAAGTTTGTGCTCATATTCACAAAAGCCATATGGACTCCCTGGAATTCTGCTAAATTCCTGGGAATGCAAAAGGATGGTGGAGCTGCTTTGGAAAATAAATCCGTGTCTAACAAAGTTAAAAGCACATTCTGTCTATGAACCAGCAGTCAGATGCCTAGATATCTATGCTTGTTTCCGGTGCTCAGGATTGAATGAGCGGTATAGGAAAAGGCACAAACTTTCCTAAGTCTTACCTCAATAAACTGGATCACTGATGGACAGGTAGTCGGTGGGGATACAGCTCCACTCATTCATAAAGTGCAGAGCAATTCACTGCTTGGAAAGCAAGCACCATTTGCAGCCAGAGAATCAGAGAAACTCCATTCCTTTCTGCTGTCTCCAAAGAGTCACCTTGTAGAAAAAGGAATGTTACAATACCAAGGCAGTTTGAAGATGAGCCCTTTGGTTTTTCAACCATTTCCAGGTTTCAATATCTCTTCCCCAAATACAGAAGTATTCTTAAGTAGGCACTGTGTGCAGACATGGGTAAAGCACTTTGCATGACGTCACTGACCCCTTGACATCCCTGTGACCGTAGTTATAATAATCGCTTTCGTGAAGGTATTGTTAATCCAGTAAGTTTGCAGGTGTGGATCCAGGCTTAATAACTCCACACAGCTGAAATGGTGGAAGGGACATGCAGACTCTGTTCATTTGGTTCTAAAGGACATTCTGGAAGCGATCGCATTTCACAGACTCTTTCCTGTGAAATCCTTATTGATATCCATTCCTATTAAATAGGTGTGTTGTCGTGAACGCGTGTGTGGTGGGGGTGGGCGTCTGGATCCTCTGGTTCTTACCACGACAGCTTAATTTGAACACTCCTGACCTGGTCTGGTGATAATGATTCCATAAGGAAGACTCTGAAGCCCAGAGAGGCCAATGACTTGCTCCGGATCATACAGGTTAGCGACTACTTCGGGTTTTTTCATTGAAGGTCGAGTGTACGTTCCTTAACGCAACACCAAGGCGCAATACAGAACCCTACTTAAAATTTGTATTACAAGTGTCTGCTTAACCCATCCAAGACAGAGTTCAATAGAAAAATTACTCTATTAAATTGGTTTTCCTTTTTTGTGCTACATGTTACCAAGATCATTGTTCGTATGTATTTTGTTACTGGGGATTGAACCCAAGGGCACTTCACCCCTGAGCCACATCCCCAGCCCTTTTCTATTTTTTATTTTGAGACAGGGTCTCACTGACCCTGTTGCTTAGGGCCTCACTAGGTTGCTGAGGCTGGCTTTGAACTTGCCATCCTCCTGCCTCAGCCTCCCAAGCTGCTGGGGTGACAGGCATGTGCCACCGTGCCCAGCAAGATCATTGTATTTAAAGAAGCAATCTTGATCCCAGACAGATTAGTTGTAGAAGGATTTTTTAAAAGAAAAGGTCAAAGTCATACAAACTATTTTCCCTGTCCACTCATTTCTACAACATGGGCTGTGGCTATCTCATGCTCACCTGGTCTTTTCTTTCTAATGGGCTTTTATTACACGTTTCATCAACCAAATAACCTAAATCCAGCGTAATCAGGGAGAGATGCATTTCTTGTGTATTCTAGAGGCGACACTTAGTTGTACTCCCTGTTGTTTCCTGATGCAGAATTCTCTTGCTGTCACCTTGAAACCTGCACTTCCCTGGAGACCACATGCGTGCCCTTCCCACAGCGACCTGGCTGATCGTCCTCCAGGTAAATCCCGGGCAAATACTTCAGCCACTGCCAGAGGTGAGACAGGCCAGTGAAGAGCTCAATGTAGGAAAGTCTAAATCACAGAGGGTGTGAATTTCACCGCACAACTTCTCACACTAGACGAGAGCACACGAGTTTCTACAGGACCTCGTTACAGAGAACGGGGGTAGGGATGGGTGACTTCATGGCTTTCAGTGGAAGCTGAGTGCCTGGTGTCACATCATTAATTCCCACTCTGATTCTGTCCACTGACCTCCTGTTGATATTTTGGAATCCAGGCTGGATTGGCCTGTTGTTCATTAAGCACTGACTGTACACTGGAAATGTATCTGCTCTATTTCCTCAATAAGTTATTGGCTGGCTACTCTGTGCCGGCCTTCTGTTGGCATGCCAATCCCTATGTCACATTCCTGGGTTGCACACACGGTGATTCTGACTTGTCATTTTAAGATTTTACTTTGATTTGCTGTTTTGATTTGAACGATGCTGCAGAGATGTAGCTACTGGAGCTCACTCATCTGTTAACATCTAGTGGACCCTGGCCGGGCAGGGTGGCCCAGGACTACAATCCCAGCAACTGCAGAGGCTGAGGCAGGAGGTTCTTAAGTTCAAAGCCAGCCTCAGCAACTGAGCAAGACCCCATGTCAAAATAAAATAAATAAATAAATAAAAGGGGCTGGCAGCGTCGTTCAGTGCTTAAGCACACCTGGGTTCGATCTCTGGCACCAAAGTAAAAACTTAGTAAATAGTAAGTCTGTTGGGATCTGAATTTAAGCACAGAGCTGTTTGAATCTAACATCTCTGTCTTCCCAGTTCCTAGGAGGAGTCATTGGATCTGTGCAGCCAGAACGGTGGGTTAGGGTGTAAAAATGAGCACAGTGAGACCAAAGGACCAGCTGAGCAGGAAAAGCATTTTCAAGCAAGCTTTGGTAGGTACAGCTCGTGAATGGTGTAGCATGACCTGTATTTATGATCGGAATTTAGGGGACTCGACACGTGGGTCTTTCCTCCATCCCTTAGGCCTCCGCCAATAAATTGCAGATCTGATCCCTCCTGCTCAGGCAAGAGGCACCCAGCAAAGCTTGTTTTTATTCCAGACAATTCTGAAAGGCAAAGAAGAGTGTGAAGATCAAGCCATGGCAACTCTCTAAACTTAAAGCAGGCTCTGTCGACCGTGTGGGAGTGAAACCGAATCATGCCTGCTACGTTTCAGGTGGCCCAAGTTATCAGTCACAAGGCAGCAATGATAATTAAGAATAATGAAAAAAAAAAAAAACCAGAATCAATACAAATCATATAAAAAGGATAACAAGACCTAGCAACTGGGCTGAGTTTGAGCCCGATTGAAGTTGGATGTGTCTGGAAGGCACCAAACCATGTGATTAGATACAATATGCAGCGTAATGCACGGGAAAAGCAATCGGGTCAGAGCGAATCAGTTTCCTGGACTGTAATACAGTGAATGTGGAAGGTTTTATTAAATGTAAAATTAAATTTAGATTTATGGCCCCTGTCGATGCTCTCAATATAAACTGACATTATCATATCATTATTTTTTAATTCCTTGCTTTGGATACTTTATTAAACAAGCAAAAAACAGACTGCACTGAGAAGTTCTGCGCCAATTTCCGGATAAGTTTTGCATTTTCTCATAATTATTTCAATCTAGACCCATAGTTTGCGCGGGTTCCACAGGAAGTGCCCCACAAGTATAGGACGTTATGTGGAGGTGTCATGAGACTCTGAGGAGGCACATTATCTGATACTGACCTTTTTATATAAATGAACCAAGTTATTAACATTTTGAAATTTTTCTCCATGGCCAATGATTTGAGAGGCAATAGAATGTGCCCAGAGGAAGAAGCAGCAGGGTCTTTATTCGTTAGGGGGTGGTTTCTAGGAAAGGTAAGATGGGACGGGTAGTAATGGAGGAGCAGGAAGATACACACAGGAGCGTCTGAGAGTCCCTGTTGTTCCTAAATACTGGGGTCAACAGAGCTCAGCTCAACTTTTTCCAGCAGGTGCTTCTGAGTCCTAAGTAGGACAAGGCAGAGTCCCTGTTTGTACCATTTTGCTGGTAAGACTAAGTTTCGGGAATCCTGAGGCGTTGCATGCCACCACTGAATGGGACTGAGCCCTACATCTTTGATCCCCAGGTGCAAATGTAAAATGGAACAGGGGCCCAGGGACGCTGCTCTTTCTGAATTTGGGAGATTCCTCACGCTCCCTGGTCTTGCTGTGCTTGCCCACCCCTGGCCCCATCAGGGTTCCAGGCCTCGGCTCCTGACCCCTACTGTCTATAGACCCCTTCTGGTAGCAAGACTTGGAGTCGTTACCATCTCAAGGTCATTGTATCATTTTGGCTCTTACAGTATTTATGGGAATTATCCCGTCCTCCTCAGCTCTACAGCTGATACAAAAGGAGCCCATCCTCCTCTGGATGGATGGAGTAAGAGCTTAGGAAAGGTGAATGGAGCTTGGTGCTTGATCTTGACCATCTGCTACTATTAGCATGAAGTAGAAAAAATTTCAGTATCTTTCCCCACAAGCTAGCCTCAGATCAAGAGGCCCCAGCGAGCCCTCAGCCCGAGTCCCCACACACGACGGCAGGGTTTCTTCCCCACTGTGTGCCTGACATCCATAATGATAAGGTTGACTATTACAGGCACTCGGGATAATTTTCACGGTATAAACATGTTCTTGAGGCTTTTTGAAGAGTAGAACTATGATAGTACATCAAACTCGTGGATCTAAAGCAATGCTCTGAATTGTGTACGATGAGGCTAAAGGCAAAGAGCTTGTTTAAAAGAATAGTAGGCTAGGAGGAAAAGAGCCTTAGAAAAAGTAATAAAGTGCTGTAGAAATGGCTGGAGATGAAACACCGTGTAGCGGAGGGTTCCAGAAACACTCAGGAAACAACTGCAGCTGCTGGTCAGGGTGGTTTTATCAGCTACCCCGTGCCCCGTTGGGTTCTTGATTCTACATCTTGACCTAGACATTGGCATGATGCTAGGCTGAAGCAATCCATGAACCGGTGTTGGGGTCAGGATAGAGATAAGATGTGTCTGCCAACTTTGGACCTGGGCCCCAGCCGTCCTGGGACTGGACAGTTCCTCCTGTGGGACAGTTCCTTCCTCGCACATGGGAAATTAATGATGTTCCCTCCCAGCGTCACGGTGGTCTGAGCCACCTTCTCAGGAGGCCCCACTGATGGCTTCTAGAGAACACTAGGGGTCCAGGAGGAACTTGCCGCTACCTCCATCTTCACATTACCTTTACTTCTTTTTTTTTTTTTTATTTTATTGTAAACAAATGGGATACATGTTGTTTCTCTGCTTGTACGTGGCATAAAGGCATACCATTTGTGTAATCATAAATTTACATAGAGTAATGTTGTTTGATTCATTGTTATTTTTTCCCTTCCCCCCCACCCCTCCCACCCCTCTTTACCCTCTATACAGTGCTTCCTTCCTCCATACTTGCCCCCTCCCTAACCCTAACTCTAACCCTAACACTAACCCTTCCCTCTCCCCATTATGTGTCATCATCCACTTATTAGCGATATCATTCGTCCTTTGGCTTTTTGAGATTGGCTTATCTCACTTAGCATGATATTCTCCAATTTCATCCATTTGCCTGCAAATGCCATAATTTTATCATTCTTTATGGCTGAGTAATATTCCATTGTATATATATACCACAGTTTCTTTATCCACTCATCAATTGAAGGGCATCTAGGTTGGTTCCACAGTCTGGCTATTGTGAATTGAGCAGCTATGAATATTGATGTGGCTGTATCTCTGTAGTATGCTGATTTTAAGTCCTTTGGGTATAGGCCAAGGAATGGGATAGCTGGGTCAAATGGAGGGTCCATTCCAAGTTTTCTAAGGAATCTCCACGATGCTTTCCAGAGTGGCTGCACTAATTTGCAGCTCCACCAGCAATGTATGAGTGTACCTTTCTCCCCACATCCTCGCCAACACCTGTTGTTGCTCGTATTCTTGATAATCGCCATTCTAATTGGGGTGAGATGGAATCTTAGGGTGGCTTTGATTTGCATTTCTCTTATTACTAGAGATGTTGAACATTTTTCCATATATTTGTTGATTGCTTGTAGATCTTCTTCTGTGAAGTGTCTGTTCATTTCCTTAGCCCATTTGTCGACTGGATTATTTGAATTCTTGGAGTAGAGTTTTTTGAGTTCTTTATAGATTCTGGAGATTAATGCTCTATCTGAAGTATGATTGGCAAAGATATTCTCCCACTCTGTAGGCTCTTTCTTCGCATTGCTGATAGTTTCCTTTGCTGAGAGAAAGCTTTTTAGTTTGAATCTATCCCAGTTATTGATTCTTGCTTTTATTTCTTGTGCTATGGGAGTCCTGTTAAGGAAGTCTGCTCCTAAGCCAACATGTTGAAGATCTGGACCTACTTTTTCTTCTATAATCTGCAGGGTCTCTGGTCTGATTCCGAGGTCCTTAATCCATTTTGAGTTTAGTTTCGTGCATGGTGAGAGATATGGGTTTAGTTTCATTCTGTTGCATATGGATTTCCAATTCTCCCAGCACCATTTGTTGAAGAGGCTATCTTTTCTCCATTGCATATTTTTGGCACCTTTGTCTAGTATGAGAAAATTGAATTTATTTGGGTTGTGTCCATGTCCTCTATTCTGTACCATTGATCTACTTTTCTATTTTGGTACCAATACCATGCCGTTTTTGTTACTATTGCTTTGTAGTAGAGTTGAAGATCTGGTATTGCAATACCCCCTGTTTCACTCTTCCTGCTAAGGATTGCTTTAGCTATTCTGGGTTTCTTATTCTTCCAGATGAATTTCATAATTGCTTGCTCTATTTCTGTAAGGTACGTCATTGGGATTTTAATTGGAATTGCATTGAATTTGTATAGCACTTTAGGTAGTATGGCCATTTTGACAATATTAATTCTTCCTATCCAAGAACATGGAAGATCTTTCCATCTTCTAAGGTGTTCTTTAATTTCTTTCTTTAGTGTTGTATAGTTCTCATTGTAGAGGTCTTTCACCTCTTTTGTGAGATTGATTCCCAAGTATTTTATTTTTTTCGAGGCTATTGTGAATGGGGTAGTTTTCCTAATTTCTCTTTCTGAAGATTCATCACTTATGTATAAAAATGCATTGGATTTATGAGCATTGATCTTGTAACCTGCTACTTTACTGAATTCACTTATGAGTTCTAAGATGTCTGTCTGCTCCTCTTCTACCTGATCTCTTTTGAGGGCACTTGGAGTAGATTTAAGGCCCACGTGGAAGTCTCTCCAGATCTAGATTAAGATCAAGTTCACGGAGATCTTTTTCCACATAAGATAATATTCACAGATTCTAGCATGTAGTTAGCCATGATTCTGTGGGAAAGGAGAATGAACTCAGAAGAAAGGAAGGAAGGAAGGAAGAAAGGAAGGAAGGGAGGGAGGGAGGGAGGGAGGGAGGGAGGGAGGAGAGAAGAGAGGAGAGGAGAGGAGAGAAATTTTAAGGACTGGCTTATGCAAGTGAGAGAGTACAAAATCTTTCAGAACAGATCAGCAGGCTTGAGCCCCTGGGATAAGCTACAGCTCAAATCCAAAGTCATCCTGCTGCAGATTTCCTTCTCGCTCGGAGGAACTCGGTCCTTGTTCTGTTACAACGCTCTCTGAGTTGGATGATGCTCACTTCACATTATGGAGGGTAATCTCCTTGACTCAAAATCTACCTACTTAAACCTTCATCCCATCCAAAAAGGCAGCTTCACAGCAACTTCCAGAATAATATTTGAGCAAATATCCAGCAACTGTCAACCCAGCCAAACTGATACCAAAATGTAATCACCACCCAGGGATAAGATATGGATAAATTTGGGGGTGCCGTTATCAACCTGCCTCAGTACATAGTAAAATCTAGGCACTAGGCTAAGCTTTTTATATACTAACTCATTTAATATTCCCTGCATCTTCCGGGGCTGATTATTATCATCCCCAGTTTACAAATGAGGAAGCCAAAACAGAAGATAAGGAGCATGACTACAGTCACAGAGTTGATAAGTGATAGAGGCAGGATTTAGATCAGGTAATCTGCTTAAGTCAAATAAGTTTGGAAGAAAGATCGACGTCTCTGGTAAATCTCCATCTTTATTTCTCACAAACCTTCAAAGTACACTTAACCGTGAAATCACTGCCTGCATAGTATTTCCTTGCTGATTCATCCTATGAGAGTGGTAGGAACTCAGAGGATGGGGTAGTTTCTGTAGTAATTGCTCCTTTCTCCTTCCTCTCCTTCCTACTTTCACAGATTACCTTGCACTTAGTTTTGACTTTGCACACCCACCCGGACTGCGTTGTCTCTCTTCATTTGATGATCATTCCCCAGGTGCGTGACTCATGCCAGGCCCTGTCCCAGTTCTGGGAGTAACTCCAGGCCCTATTTTAATGCTCTCTGCTTCCTTCAGAACCTGCGTGCTCCACCATTTTCCTCCCTGAGCAGATGCTGGAAATGGTCTCCGAGTGGCAGGGAGGAAACCCGTCCTCTGACTGGGTACCAGGGGTCAGCAGAGGAGGGCGTGAGATGCTTTTAATACATATTGATCTTGGGAGAAGATAGCAACGGTGTTAAAGCAGATGTAATCATCTGGACTTTTCCTTATCTCAGAATCTGGATAGGACCAGGAATCCAGCCTAGGATGAGGATGAGCCAGATGTAAATACAGGCCCAGGGAGAGCTTAAGTGGCTTTATATGGCTTCTCTCTCTCCCAGGCTGTCAGCAGAGCAAAGAGGGTCTCCATCTTCTTAAACCAAAACATTAGAGAAGCAGTTTTTAGTGTCTGTTTCCCTTTGCCTAAATAGTGCATATTGCTATTTCAAAGGCTTTTGATTTCAATGGCTAAGAATTTTCCCATCTTCTATTATGATTAAAGTTTAGCAGGGTTCCTTTTTTATTTCAATAGGACTTCAATTCTCTAAGGATGTCAGCTTATGTGATCTGGTTCAGTCTCCAACAACCCTGCTGTATAGATGGGGCAAAAATATTGCTTCCTGTATGGATGAAAAGGATCAGACACAAAGGAGTTAGGTCCCCAAAGATACACACATGGTGAGTTGGGACTTACCCCTTTGGTTTTGAGACACCCCTGTGCGAAATGAGCAGCGCAGGTAATTCTAGCAAATAGACAAAGGGTTCCACCTTCTTATGGAAGGAATGAGCAGGCCACTCTAGAGAGGTAATAATTCCTGTGGTCCCTTAAAATAGCCCAGCAGTTTAAATCATGTTCAAGCTGGGTAAGTCTTAACAGTTCCTTAAATAAAGTAAGCTTATTGAAAATGACCTAATAAGTTGTATGCAAAAATGTCAGGACTCTATATAATTCTCATCCATTACAACTTATTAGAATACAATGAGGAAAATTTACATTAAGCTGCTAGGTTTTGTTACTGTGCTTATTTTACATAATGCAGCCCTGATGTCAGATACTAAGACCTTTGAATAAAACTCCTCCAACTTGACCTGATTTCTTGTTCCATTTTTAAGTCATAGCTACACATGAATGCAAAATGTACCCTTTTGCCTGAGAAAATGTGAATACTTATTATAAATGCTGTGTTTAAAAGTGGTGTTTTGCTGCTTTTCTGTTTATGCTAAAAGTTTTCCGAATCAGGGACGGTGACACACACCTATAATCCCAGCAACTAGGGAGACTGCGGTAGGAGGATCTCAAATTCAAGGCAAGCCTAGGCCATTTAATGAGACACAGTCTCAGAATAAAAAACTAAATTACATTTAAAGGACTGGGGATTTAGTCCAGCTCGCTTAGCATAATAATCTCCAGTTCCATCTATTTACCAGAAAAAGCCATAATTTCATTTTTCTTTGTGGTCGAGTAATATTCCATTGTGTATATGTACCACATTTTCTTTATCCATTCATCTGTTGAAGGGCACCTAGGTTGGTCCCATAGCTTAGCTATTGTGAATTGAGCTGCTGTAAACATTGATGTGGTTGTGTCACTGTAGTATGCTGATTTTAAGTTCTTTGGGTATACACTGAGGAGTGGGATAACTGGGTCAAATGGTGGTTCCATTCCAAGTTTTCTTAGGAGCCTCCATACTGCTTTCCAGAGTGGCTGCACCAATTTGCAGTCCCACCAGCAATGTATGAGTGTGCCTTCTCCCCACATCCCTAGTCAACATTTATTGTTGCTTGTATTCTTGATCATTGCCATTCTGACTGGAGTGAGATACAATCTCAGTATAGTTTTAATTTGCATTGTACAGTTTTGGAGGTAAGAAGTCAGTTTCACTGAGCTAGTAGGAAAGTTTTGCCGGGAAATCTGTGTCCTTTCCTTTTGCAGCTTCTTGAAGGAACCCTTCTTCCGTGTATAAACCCAGCAATGAATGGCTGGTTAGGTCTTGGATGGCATCACCCAGAGAGGGAGAGTCTTCTTCTGTGGTTAGAAGTCCCTGTCTCCCCATCAGGACTCTGGTAATTACATTAAGCCCATCCAGATGTCCAGGGTAATCTCAAGATTCTTAATGTCCCTGGTAAAGTCCTTTTTGCTACATGAGACAACATATTCACATATGTTGACATATAATAAACATGTTCACATATATTCTAACCTGGGGGTTAGAATGTGGATTTTTTGGTGGTGGAGGGCATTATTCAGACAGGAAGCTTATGCCAAATATGTGCCATGAGACTTGTGTGTTAATGGGCTTTGGAGAGTTCCCACTCAAATCCTTTTTTTTTTTTCTTCCACTTTGAGACTATTACATCAAACTCGGTTCTCTGTTTCTTAGTGCCCTACCCACTGATTAGAAATAGCCAATCATTGTGTGCCTGAGAATTAGGGACCTCCTTCCTGCACACATGCAGCTGGTCAGAACTTGGTCACATGCCTGCCCTCTCCCCACCTGGAGAGAGATTAAGCAATACACAGGATGCCCGAGAGAAAAAGAAAAAGAAAATCAAACAAAAACAACTTCATAAACCCACCACCAGTATCTGTCTCGTTCTCTGGCTTTGTAACAGTCCAGTCAGCTAGGAAAGCAGAGGAGAGTCTAAAGAGGGCTAGAGAGGAAGCTTAGATAAGCTGCTGCTTGATGGTTGGCTAAAGACCCGTAGGGAAGAGAGCGAGGTCCTCTGGGAGACCTGAGCACTTGGCTTCGGCAACCTGGGTCTGGCTTGCTCTCCAGAGCCTCCAAATGCTGAGTCAGAGCATCTGCTGGAAGACCTGAAAATTATTGCCTAATGTCCCAGGCTACATTCTGTGACCAGTGAGGAGACCTACATTCAGCACAGATAGACCTTTGCTGGGTATGCTGGAAAAGGGTCAAGTCCAGATGATACCCAGTTTACCCTTGAAAAGGAAAAAAGGGATACTAACCACACTGCAAGTGAAGGAAAATATCTTCCTTTTTAATTTTCTGTAACTAATTATAGTTACCCTGTGGCATCTCTAGTGGGATCAGTTGCAAAATTCCCCATGGATTCCAAAATCCGTGGATGCCCAGGACCCTTCTGTAAAATGGTGTAGCATTTGCATGCAACCTACGTACATCCTCTCATATACGTGACTCATAATACCAGATACAACATAAATGCTGCATAAATGGTTGTCAGGCTATATTGTTAAGGGAATAATGACATCAAAAAAGTCTGTACATGTTCTATGCACAGTTTATTAAAATGGTTGATCCCCAGTTCAGCCAGTCTGCGAAGGTAGAAGCCAATCTGCAGAGCGTACTGTACCAGAAATCAGAATCAGAAAGAAATCAAAAGACTGAAACTTGCCCCAAAGCCTGGACTGAGTCCAATGAACCCGCACAGAGATTTACACAATCGAGGTGAGTTTTTTAGCACATCTTTTTGCAGATCAAAAACCTCTCTCCTGCTTCTAGAGGCAATCATTTTCTTTCCATTCTTTGGCAATTTGTTTTAGATAGGTCGGCACGTCGGGTCGCCTTTTCTCTGGGTTTGGGGAATAGAAAAACGGAGCTTGAATGCAGAATTGCCTCTACGTTGCTTCGAGGGTCTTAAAGTAAAACAAATTGGTGAGGAAAGGAACAAACAGGCATTCCTAAGGAAAATCAAAAGTCCAGGCTGGGTGATGGATTTCAAGCCCTGCGCCACCTTCCTAGTGTGTGGAAATTTCAGAGACCACCATCTTCCATAGTTTGAAAATAGCCATGGAAATAGGCACTAGCCTACCAGCCTGGTGGTAGGAGAAATTAAAGAGTGTTTGATTGAAGTCACCGAACAGGTTTAATGAGATTCGTGCACCTGGGAGATACGTGCTTCTCTGTCCTAGAATTTGGCTTTCAGGGAACTTGGAGACTTGAAGAGTCAGGACCTGCGATCAGTATGGAATGAAAGATTCGGTCACACAAATAAAAACTTCTTCCAACCCCAGACTTGCAGTTGGAAGGGACTGGTGGACACATGTTAATTTTGTGTAACTGCCTACCGCTAAGGGGAGCTGGCTAGGTAGACAAGATTCCTTGCTGTGAAACTCTAGCTTAGCCACATCCTGGAATCAAAAACTCGCTTTTCCGTATGTAGGACCGTTGTCCTTCAGCACCCACCAGGGATGGGTTCCAGGATACCCCACTCCCACCGCCAAGGATACCCAAATTCACAGATGGTCGCTTCTTATATAAAATGGCACAGTATTTGCATATCGCCTCTGCATATCCGCTACATAATGTTGTCCACTGGGAATAAAATCAAACTAGTTGAGATCAACAACAAAAAGAAATGCATTTATTTAAGGCTAATTAGGATTGCAATCCAAGAAAACAAAGATGCAAGCACTTCTAGAAATGTGCTCTGCAGTTATATAAATTGGCGGTTGCAGGGTGCTCCCGTTGTTGGGGGTTAGTAATGACTTAGCTCATTAGGAATTATGATTCGTCCTGGTAAAAGGTAAGTTGTTTTTGTTGGTGGTGGTTATTTTTGGTGGATGGGGGAGGTGGAGTTTCCAGGGATTGAACTCAGGGGCACTCAACCACTGAGCCACATCCCCAGCCCTATTGTGTATTTTATTTAGAGACGGTGTCTCACTGAGTTGCTGAGGCTGGTGTCAAACTCTAGATCCTCCTGCCTCAGCCTCCTGAGCCACTGGGATTACAGATGTGCACCACCATGCCTGGCTATTCAGGTGTTTTATAAGAAAGGAGGTGGTAGAGTTTCAATTTCTGGGTCATCTGGGGAAAGGGATCCATTGCACAGAAGGTCAGCAGAGGTCAGCATGTTTTAGGAACTTGCAGTTTGGTCCAGTTCATAGTTCAGCTCTCATAGAGGAGGGGCGTGGTGTTTCTACAGCCCAGTTCAAAGATCAGCAGCCAGTGCTGTGTGACTCCTGGCGTAAGGTCTGCGAATTCCATTGTGAGTGCTCCAAACCAATGCTACTCCATTTTTATTTTCTTCCTTGATATTTTAAACCATCTCCATGTTCCCTGTAATATCTATGTAGACATTTGTTGTATTGTTTAGCAAATAATGACAAGGAGAAAAAAAATCTCTCACTTTCAGTTCAATTTTTTTCTTAATATTTTCAATCCTTGGTTGGTTGGAGCCACGGATGTGGAGCCTGTGGAGATGGAGGGACTATAGTCTAAAGTCCTGCACCCATGCAGACCGCAGCCTTTTTTGGCTGATTTGCATATAGCACATCTTAGTTTTGGTATAAAATGAACTTTGGAATCAGATCTGGATTCAAATCCAGCACTTCCTCAATCTACAACTCAGGGAAGTTATATCACATCAGTCAGTCTTAACTTTTCCATTTTTATTGGCAATAGTAGGAAGTTCATAGAACTACTCAGAAAATTGAACAAGAGGGTCTGGAACAGGGACCACCATCAGTAAATGTCAGTTTCTTTCACTTGTGACCCCAACATGAGGTGGACATCACTGGAGAACAGGTGTGTCCTCCGAGTAAGACTTTGTACATGACGGCCCCAGATCTGGAGCAGCTGTTAATGGAAGTCACCATGTGACCTGGGCCTTCGGCTAGCCCCAGCAGAACATTACCACATAGCTCCAGGGAAACCAAAGGTTCAGTTGTCTAGATACCAACCTTGCCTGGAGACGGTGGGCCTTACCCAATGGAGCGTTTCTATGCCCAGACGGTAGAAAGTACGTAATTCCACAAACCTCTCAAGTCTAGAACATGAAATCAGCAGTGTCAAGGGAAGAAGCTTCCTGTGAATTTTCTACCCAGCAATAATCCAGAAATCATGTACTAATTCATAAAGAGAGTGAAAGACTTCACACATGGCAAATGGCTAAGGGACCCAGAGACTCAGCCTCAAAGAAAACCAGGCTTGATTTTTGAGAATTGGGGGTTGAAAACGTTTTTTCCATGGTGTTGTGCGTGGACCGGATTCCAGGCAGGCTGACTTCACGTCAGTTACCTCCTGGCCTCCCTACCTGAGCACTTCATGAAGAGGCACAGCTAATGTCACAGGGACCAGGTCCCCAGGCAGGTCATCACGCTCTGAAGTCCAGGTGGCCAGTGCCTGTGCAGCAGAACCCAGTCAATGCTGACAAGGTAACAAACTCTGGTCAGAACGCCAGAAGACAATCCCACGTGCATCCCATCCTCAAGAGAATGACCTGTCCCTGGGACCTGACTCTTCCCACAAAGACCGGACACATCCACAGCTAGGTTAGGAGGGTGTCCCCAGAATGGGTGATGGTCCCACTGTTGGGTGGACGAAGATTTTCACTGGTAGTGACATCAGGGCGATATCGACTCACACAGTGAGAAAACCTCTGCCTGGCCTTCTCTTACCCTATCTTTTGAATAACACCCGAGAACCCCTTGATCTGGTGTTAGCGTGTTTTTAACTCTTCTAATACTCTTGATCTGTCCAGTCATAAATAGAGAGCAGACCTTAGGCTTTGATGAGGTTTCTGCAATACTACCCAGCTAGAATTTTGAAAACTGTTTTTAATGTCATTATGAATGTATTCTAATCACCTTCCGGGTAATGCTGAGCTTTTATCCATTAATGAGGGTGGCATAAAGTTTTTCTTTTAGAATAAATGTATTACTATTTAAAAGGAAAATAGTTTTTAAAGTATTGTGTGTTTTTTTTTTTTTTAATAGTACAGGTGGCATCTAATTTATCAAAATTTTTAAAAGCCGGGGCTGGGGGCGTAGGCAGTGGTAGAGCACTTGCCTAGCATGTGTGAGGCCCCGGTTTTATGCTCAGCGCTATAAAAAATTCTTTTAATGTAGTGAGAAGTGATGAGAAAACAGGTCAACATAGGAACTGGGGAACTTTTCATCTCTGTGACAAAATGCCTGAGAAAAATCAACTTAGAAGAGTAAAGGTGTATTTGGGCTCAGAGGTGTTGGTCCCCAGGTGGCCTTCCCATTGTGTTGGGGCCCGTGGTGAGCCAGAAGAGCGTGGCGCAAGGTTGTGGCAGAGCAAAGGTAGACAGGACGGAGAGAGAGGGCGGGACTGGGGAAGAGGCAAACCTTCAGTGACCTCTTCCTTCCTAAATACCCACCTCCTGGGAGCGCACTTAGCCGTGAACTCGTTGATACATTAATCCATGGAGGAGGGTAGGGTCTCACCATCCAGCACGCCCCAAAGCCCCACCTGTGAGCATGGCTGCGTTGGGGACCTTCCACACCTTGGTCTTTTGGGGACACTTCAGATCCAAACCACGACACTATAGTAATGGACCAACATTTGCAAAATTCTCCACTGAACTCCACGAGAAGAAGAAGCCACTGAGAAAGAGCCAACGCCACCAGGCGTGTCCTTCCCGAGTTCTCCGTGGAGGGCCATTCAGTCTTCGATCTCTGGGGACCCTCAGGGGCAGCTGGACGCTCGCTGGTCATCACGCCCTTTCTGGGCCATGCCACTGGGATCTAAGGGAAGAGGGTGCTGCCACTGGACATTCTGCAGCCCAGGCCCGGTCCCCCCACAAAGGGTCGCTGCCCCATAAGGTCAGCAGGCCTGAGGTGGAGAACCCTGCTCTGTCCTGCCCAGGGGGCTGCAGGTGATTGGCTGCTGATGCTCCTCCTGTCAGGAGGCCACGTCCCCCTGTGACAAAGTTCACGGCCACGGTCTGATGGGCAGTGCTCGCGGGGGGACGGGCTCGGCAACGTCCTGCTTGTCTTAACAAACGATGGGAAGTTGCAGCAGCTCCCACTGTCACCAAGGATCCCGAGGGCGATCGGCAGCAGGCTGCCATCCCCTCCCGCCCGGTTGTTACCGGATGACCACTTTTAGTTGTCTCGCCTTTAAGAATGAATTTCCTGCGAGTCTGACGCACGGATTGTGATAGTTTCTGTTTTAGCGTGGACCACTTCACGGCAGATTTTCCTTTTTTTTAATCTTTCAGATTTTCCATTTTTATCTTTCAACTTACTCTACCGTCCTACTTTTAATTTATATGTTGTTTAATAGTGCTTTCCATCATGACCTGCAGTTTGCCACGTGGCATTATGCAAGTGTGATGTCAGTTTTTTGAGGACATAAAATCAGCACACTACAGTGACACAGCCACATCAATGTTTATAGCAGCTCAATTCACCATAGCTAAACTATGGAACCAACCTAGATGCCCTTCGACAGATGAATGGATAAAGAAAATGTGATATATATATATATACATATATATATATAATATATAAATATATATTATATATATGTATATATGATGGACTATTACTCAGCCTTAAAGAAGAATGAAATTCTGGCATTTGTTGGTAAATTGATGGAGTTAGAGAATATTATGCTAAGTGAAATAAGCCAAAACTAAAGGTCGAATGTTTTCTCTGTTATGTGGATGCTAATTCACAATGGTGGAGTGGGGATAGGGAAGAATAGAGTTACCTTAGATTAGTAGAGGGGAGTGAAGGGAGGGGAAGGGGTGTGGGGTAGGAAAGATAGTAGAGTGAGACAGACATCATGACCTCATGTACATGTATGACTGCATGACCCATGTGATCCTGCAATATGTGCAATCAGAAAATGAGAGATGACGCTCCATTTATGTATGATCTATTAAAATGGATAAATGCATTCTGACACACATGACAGATTAGAACAAATAAAAAAATTAAATATTCTGAGTCTCTTAGTAAGGGAAAATCCATAGTAGCTTGCTGTGAAATCATACCAATTTTGATCCATACCTGTACCTGAAAATTGGATTTTCAGGGTAATTTAGGAGCTCATTTTCTATTCTCTTTCTCCTGATTATAAACTTTAAAAAGTAAATATTAATTAATTTAAAATATTTGTCACTGGACAAAGGTGCCATAAACATACATTGGAGAAAAGATGGCCTCTTCAACAAACAGTGCACAGAAAATTGGAAATCCAGGTGTAGCAAAATGAAATTGAACCCCTCTCCCTCACCCTGCACACTACTCAACACAAAGTGAATTAAGGACCTTGGCATTAGACCAGAGATCCTGCGCCCAACAGAAGAAAAAGTAGACCCAACTCTCCATCAAGTTGGCTTAGGAACCAAATTTCTCAACAAGATTCCTAAAGTGTGAGAAGTAAAATGAAGAATCAGTAAATGGGATGGTATCAAACAAAAAAGCTTCTTCACAGTAAATCACCAAGAATGTGAAGAGAGAGCTGACAAAATGGGAGAAATCTTTGCCCCCTGCACCTGAGATTGAGCATTAATCTCCAGATTTTATAAAGAACTCAAAAAAACTTACACCAAAAAAAACAAATACCCTGTGAATAAATGGCAAAGGAACTGAACAGGCACTTTACAAAAGGAGAAGTACAATGGTCAACAAATACATGAAAAAATGTTCAACATCCCTACCAATTAGAGAAATGCAAATTAAAATACACTGAGATTTCATCAGAATGGCAGTTATCAAGAATACAATTAACAAAAAATGTTGGTGAGGAAAAGGGTACACCCACATTGCTGGTGGGACTACAAATTGGTGGAAAGCAGTACGGAGATTCCTCAGAAAATTTGAAATGGGCCCACCATTTGACCCAGCTCTCCCACTCTCGACTTATACCCAAAGGACTTAAAATCAGCATATTACAGTGGTGCAGCCACATCAGTATTCCTAGTAGCTCAGTTCACAGTAGCTAAACTATGGAATAAAACTAGGTGCCCTTCAACAGATGAATGGATGAAGAAAATGTGGAATACATACATAATGGAATATTACTCAGCCATAAAGAAGAATGAAATTATGGCATTTGCCCATAAATGGACGGAACTGGAGACTATCATGCTAAGCGAAAAAACCAAAGACTGAATGTTCTCTCTGATGTGCAGATGCTGACTCACAATAGGTGGTGGAGAGGGAGGAATGGAGATTCAGGGGATTCGACAAAGGGGAATGAAGGGAAGGGAGAGAGGATGAGAATAGGAAAGACAGTAGAATGGACCAGACATAAGTTTCCTATGCTCATATGTGAATACACAACCAGTATAACTCTATATCTTGTAAAACCACAAGAATGTGAAGTGTAGCTTTCCATTCCCATGTAGATATAATATATATACTTTACATTCCCATGTATGCATAATATGTCAAAATACACTCTACTGTCATGTATTTATAAAAAGAAAAAATTAAAAATTTTTAATTAAAAAAAATAAAAATTTAATTTAAAAATATTTAAAATTTAGAAATAAAATTTCTAACACTGGAAATGTAGGGAAAAAAAATCAGAGTTTCACTCCCATGAGCTTATCTTCTGTGGGACAGCTCTTACTGATGTCACCCGTTACCATGAGAAAGAACCAGATAAGCCCATAAATTCATAATTATACAGGAATTAAAAAATATTTGGTTGTTTCTTATGGTAGCATTTCCGGAGTTGAAGAAAGGCAAGTATCGGAAGCACAACCATATCTATTAATAATTGACTCCTGATAAAATAGACTCGCAGATGCAGAGACTCTTGGCTGTGTTGTGTGGCACCTCATTGATTGACGATGTGCAAGTTCAGTGCCTCAGCAAGGCAAGATCCCATAAATCTTGTCCCCCAGTGCAGAATATCGTGACACATAGGAAAGATATAGAAAACTGCTTTAAGTAGACACAAAATCATTGATGGGAGAATCAAGGAGAGTCAGATGGTTAACAATTAAGAAAGGAATAGGTTCGGATGGTTATAAGATACATGCTTCAGAGGGAAAAAGATTTCAATACCAAAGATGAAGAGAGACTCCAGGGGAGATTGATGTGCTTTCACATGCTTTTGCAGAAGGGCCCCTCCTGATTATCACACTGTGAAAGTCAAACACAAAATAAAGGATATTGCATCCTCTACCCTTCAAATAAAAAAAAGTTACGCTTGCCCCAGATCCATCACCGCTTGATTCTCGCTGTGCTCCTGGCGTTGCATGCATAGCTGCCTTTACAACTTAGATGTTAACTCTGGAAATAAGACTTTGCAACATCGGTCTCATTTTTTTCAGGAATAAAACTCCAATCAAACATTTTCACTGCTTCTGTGAGGTTTTGGTCCCCCTTTGAATGGTCTTTTCTCAGGACAAACATTACCTTCTGTCATGGGACGACTCTCTCTTCTAGGAATGGTCTCTTGTGGAAGAGCGGAGTTGTCTTGCCAGAAGCGGTCAAGTTCACCAGCCTTTTCCAAATAAAGACCTTGAGGTTGAATGGGATCATTATCTGTCCAAACAAAAGTACAGGAAAACCCTTTTAATGGAGTACAAGACCACTGTATGGCTTCTGATAAAGAAAACCAGCTTTTAGACACGAGTGACTTTTGAGAACTGTGTGATGGGGGTTCTGAATTTGCAACCATTTCCTTTTTTAAAAGCAGCAAGTATAACTATATTTGCTCTTACTTTTGCAGAATAGTTACCTTCCCATTTTCAGGGAAAGGGTGAGAGATTAGGAATTATGAATTCCACATCTACCACTTGTCTGGATTTGTTATTCTCTGCTCATCCGACAAATCTGTTCCGGCACAGTGTTTATTTTTATTTTCTCCTTCACTTACTGTAATCTGTGGTGGATCACTATGTAATTAATTCAAATTACCAACATATCATTATAATAATCTTTGTAACTACCCTTGAAGTAGTTCTGATTTGACAGGTTTTCACTGTCTGGTAAAGGAAAACATCTTAAGGCATCTGCTTGCCTCACGTTTTGTGGGGGATGAAAATACCATGTTCTCACAGGGAGTTATTCCTTCCATTTCAACCCACGCAGACTTCCTACCTCCCCATTTACCCTAAAATTTTCAAACAGGTGATCTGTGAGTCAGAAATGGACTTCAACATGATTTCTGCCTAAATGCATATGATTTAAAAAAAAAAAAATCTTTGAATCGGCAGCCATTCAGAGTTTGGATTGTTTCCATATAAACCCAGATTTCTAGCTTCTCTGGAGAGAGAGAAAAAAAAAAAAAAAAAAACAAAGGAGGTGCAGATCTTGCAGTATTGTGTTAGGCAGCTAAGGCTTGGTAACAAGTAGACCCTTTTTCCTGAGCAATTTGCTCCATTCCTATCGAGTCCTGTTGTTCCCTCAAAAGTTCGAGTATCAATTGTGGTTTTGTATGTATGCTTTTTCTTTTTCTTACAGTGGAGTTAAGGTGAAATAACTTTTGTGTTCGTGTCCCTAGAAAGAGTAGTAAAATGAAAGAGACCGAGAAGGTGGCATCCAGCTTAGGAAATGGGGAAGTCCCTGCCGAGACTCATTGGTTTTACCCAGTGTACCCGGAGCACGGTGGGTACCCAAGTGGGCAATCCCTGCTTTAACTTCCTGCTGCAATATCTTGCCTTTGTATTATTTGGGGTTTCCCGGAAAAGCAGAGGCAACAGGAAATAGAGAGATATATACACATGAAGTGGGAGGGAAGGGAGTGGGAAAGTGCTGGGTGGGGACTTATTGGAAGTGGCCTCGGTATCATGGCGGGGGTAGATGACATCATATGGGTAGAGGGCCTGCAGAGAGGGAGAAGGTAGGAGCTGACCTGCTTTATTACAGGCTGCTTTTAGGATAGCTAATCCATTCCCTTGAGAATTAAGGAGGTCTCCCGAGAAAGGTATCCCTGCCTCTTGCAGACCCAGCTCCTAATGTCACGACATTGCCAACCAAATTTCATCTAGAGTTTTGGTGGGGACCAACCTCCTGGGGTCTGGAGCGCAGGGTTGATCTTACAGACTAAGGAGATAACTGCTTCTGTTAGTGACGTCAGGGACCTAGGAAGGTGCCTTGCTCACGTGAGTATGGAGGCTAAGAAGTCCCGAGATCCGCCATCTGCCAACAAGTGGCAATGTTCCAACCTGAGTATGAAGGCCTGAGATCTGGAGAGCCAGTGGAATAAGTCCAAGTCCAGGGCTGAAGGTCTGAGAAGCAGGAGCGGCAGGAGAAGATTGATGTCCCAACGTTAGCAATTGGTCAGACAGGAAGAATGCGTCCTCCTTTTCTGTAAAGTTTTGTTCTTCCTAGACCCCTAATGGATTAAATGAGGCCCACCAACAATGGGGAGGACGGTTGGCTTTACTGGGTCTACTAATCTCAATACTGGTCTCTTGTAGAAACACCCTCACAGATACGCCCAGAAAGAAGGGTTCTCCAGCTCTCTGGGCACCTCGTGGCCCAGTCTAACTGACACACAAAATTAAAATTAACCATTATGGAGTTTTGTGGGGCAATGAAGAAAAAGTATCAGAATATGAATTAATGCATAAAAAACTGCATATGTGCTTCACAGACCAAGGTAATAGTGCTACCAAAAGCTCAGTCCTTGTCCCCGATGCCAATTTAATAATCAGGACCCGGTTTTGAGAAAAAGGAAATGGTTTATTGCTTTACTAGCAAAGGGGAAGCCCAGGGGACTCCAATGGCAGAGTCTGTGGTCCTGCCCATCAGGGAGAACAGAGGGAGTTTAAAGAAGCTCTTCAGAGGCTGCATTCCAGGTGGGCCCTGCTGGGGACTGTGACTTGCTTGTTAATCTGGGAGACAGCCACTTCCTAGATCTTCTGTCTGCTTACTTGGTTCCTGTGGTGGGTGTGTGCTCAAGGACAGATTAGTAGGTTTGGGATGGGTGAAAGCTAATCTGCTCCCTGTTCCCAGGTAAGGGAGAGGGAGGAGAGGAAAAGAAAACATGAACATTTGAAATAGGCCTCAGAGCAGCTGTATTCAAAGGGCGAAGTGGATCCAGGGCTGGGGCTTAGCTCAGGGGTAGAGCCCTAGGTCAGCAAGCTCCAGGGCCTGGATTCCATCCCATGGGTGGGGTGGAATCCTGGATGTCCCTGGATTTATTTGTTTATTTTCCACTTCCTTCCCCCCTCCTCTTATGTCCTCATTCTGCCATGCACTCTTAAATTGATTAAAGCTTAACTAGAACCATTTACCTATTGTATCCCAATAAGAGGAGTCTAATGCCTTTTCCTCTTCCCCAGCAAAGAAATCTCTAGAAGGTGCAAAACTGTTGATAGCAGGTCCCAATTCCCTCCAGAATGTTTATTTAACATTCTACCTTGGGGTCTACTCTGAGGATCTCAAAGGTCAAGTTCCTCATCAAGTCTTTCAGTGGAATATTTTTAAGTACGACCAGCAACCACCAAGACAACAGCTCTAGCAAGAGACTTAAAAGCTCTTTGGCATGTTTATGTCTGACCTTTATCTATTAACCTCAAGGAAAAGTAATGAAACTGGTACTCTAGAGAGATGATATTATCTACTTCAGGATAAATCTATTTAATGAATAAGTAATAAGCCAATTTTTAAGGAGAATGAAATTCCTGGGGAGTCCTAGGGAAAAAATTTAACATAGCAATTCAGGAATGTGTTTACCATGTAACTATGAAAATGATAATTAGCCCTCAATTTCTCAGCCAGGAAGTTTCTTCATTGCTAAATAATGCACGAGAAGGAAAACAAACCTCTTGCATAGAAACCTGCAGTGGCCGACACGGATTAGATACAGATTTCTAGAACCTCGAGTTAACCAACTACATTCAGACACCCTTGGCATGATCTCACGCAGTAATTGAAGACCCGAGGAAGGAGGGGTGGAATGAAAAGAAATAGAAAAGCGAGGATGGAAATATCTTTATCTTGAGTAATCTGTGTCTTCATGAAAGGAATGGAAAGTTCCCTAAGGAGAGGGAGTGAGAGTTGTGTGTGTGTGTGTGTGTGTGCGCGCGCGCACATGCACCAGTTTATACTCAGGAAGAACAAAAATGGAATTGAACAGCAAATAGATCCTTGCCTGAACCTTAAAAGATGCCCTATCCCTACCCCTAACCAAGACTTACCCCAGAAATATGGAAGTCTTCTGGGGCTCAAGACCCTTTACCACCTAACTCTAGATTCCTGGTTTGTTTAGGTTTATTTGTTTGTTTGTTTTTGTTTTTGTTGCTATTGGGGATTGAACCCAGGGGCACTTAACCACTGAGCCACATGCCCAGCCCTTTTTTATCTTTTATTTAGACACAGGGTCTCACTGAGTTGCTCAGCACCTCGCTTTTGCTGAGGCTGGCTTTGAACTCGTGATCCTCCTGCCTCAGCCTCCCGGGTCGCTGGGATGATGGCCTGCGCCACCGTGCCTGGCTGCTTCCGTGTTTTAAACAGATTTCCGGGTGTTTCTGTCAGGACTTAGCACAGGTGAAGGGTTAGGATCCAGTTTCTCATTCTACCACTCGCTAGGTGAGGGGTTATACCATTTATTTTAGCCTCGATTTCTCCATCTGTCAAGGGGTGATGATTCGTCATAGGTCAAACAAAAATTAAATAGGGTTTCCTGTGACATGAGCTGAGGTCTGTACCAGACAGAAGGTGGGCATGTCAGAAATGTCAGCTACTGGGAAGTGCAGTGAAGCCCCGCTCTAGTCTTCCTTCTGGAAGATGCTTCCGCCCTACCACTAGCCGCTTCCCAAGTCCCCACCGCCTCTGAGGATCACAACTTCCCTCCCCCACCGCCTCTCCAGTGCCCCGAGACCTGCCCTCGGCAGCTCACTTCCTGAGACAGGAAGCACGTCATGCCGTCCAGGTGACAGGCACCCTGGCCGTAGGGATTGGTCTGGGGCTGGTGTTGGGGATGCCCAGCAGGTGCTGGATTAATAGGAGGAGATGATGTTATGGGACACAACTTAGGAACAGACCGATCAGCACTGAGAAGTCCAAGTTCAAGAGTCTTTACTAGCCAGCCAGCTGACTGTGTCTCCCAACGCCTGTTGGGGAACAGCCCCGACCCTAGGGTTGCAGGGGTTTTTATACCATCGGGCAGCACATCGATCATAAGTGGCTGTTGCTGTCATTCAAAACTACAAACCAACATCATGAGATCTGAAATCATCAGCAGAGGGGGATGCGGGTCAAAGTGACCTTACTTAGGTACAAACTAAAGAATGGTCACTAACATCTAGACAATCACTGCTAACATGGTCCATTGTTTAGGAAAATAGGAATCAGAAAGAGAACAGTTTTACATCATATAAGAATGGCCATTTTGTGCGGCTCAACATGCTGTGCTAAGCAACCGCTGACGGGTACAGAGGGGGACGTTCCCACGGGAGACGCATTTCCTACATGACGTGCAGCTCAGGGTCAAAGGGAGTCTGCTGGTCACTGCCCACGTAGCCCGGCCTGTCACATTTCCATGGAGTTAAATACCTTAGCCCGTCACAAGGAGAGGAGCTGAGATGAGGAGGAGAAAGGCAGTCGGGCGAGAAGAGGCTCAAGGAAGGAGAGAACGCAGAGGTACAGCTCAGCGGCCACCCAGGAGGGTTGAAGAAGGACCTTGAGGGAGAAGACGCAAGGCAGGAGGCCGGGATGACTGTCACTTTTTGCCTCCTTACTGGTGCCGCCGGCCAGTAAGTGACCCTTCGGCTCTTCGGTGGGATCTCTGCTGGAATCCAGCTGGTCCGGGTCAGTGGTGCCCCTGGGTGGTCACCGGTGGTCTCTCCATGAGGGAACAGATGGTAGGGTCTCTGAGGACACTGTGTCCTCACCGCATGCTGCTGTACCACACTGATGAAATCCCGGCCTGCATTCCGACTGGGGGCGCCGGAATTTCAGTGTTAGGGACCGAGGAGGGAGGGACGATTCTTTATGAGGCCCCTGGGCTCTGAAATGGGGATCCACCATCCGCGCCATCACCGGCCTGCAGGCAGCCTCGGCACCATGGAGAGAATTCTCACTCAGTAGCCGCCGTGCCCCTTACCTCTAAGGAATAGATCTGAGGGCTTTCCGCCTGGTGTTAGCTTTCTGGTTAGACTTCAATTATCCTCTTCCATGGGGCGTCTCAGCTTGAGATTTTCATTACTTGGTGTCAAAACCAGTCACCAGGGAGAACCTGATAAGAATGGCTGGGCATTGCTAAGGACAACAGGTTGTCACGCCTAGATTCTCTCCAGAGCACTACTGGCAGGTTGTCACGCCTGGATATCTCAGAATATTTCAGAATATCTGAGACTGGGAATTTTTGAAGAAAAAAGGTTTATTTTGTTCACAGTTCTGCAAATGAATATTCAAGATGAGGTGGCTACTTCTATGCTTCATCATAGGCAGATGGTGTCACACGGATAGAATTTGTGCAAGAGTGATAAGCAGGTAGATGCAGAAGAGAGGCTGATCTGCTTTATAGCAACCAAATCATCCTTCTTTCCTTTCTTGCTTTTCTTTTATTGTGGTGATTGAGATCAAACCCAAGACCTTGTACATGCGAGGCAAGTGCTCTACCACTGGACCACAACCCCAGTTAACAACTACTCTTAGAATAGCTAATCCAGTCCCTTGAGAACTTCTGTGACCTTCCAAGAAAGACTCTAATGCCTCTTAAAGGCCTCACCTCCTAACACCACTATGTCGGCAGTCAAAGTTCAACATGACTTCCAGGGAGTGGACCATATCCAAACCACAGCACCTGTGGCCTGGAGCTCAGAGCTAGTCTTCTAGACTAAGGAGACAGCTACTCATGGTATGTGACTTAAGGGACTTAGAAAGATACCTTGCTTCAAAGATTCTCCCAAATTGGTCTCTGTTACTTTTTAAGAATCCTGGACAAAAGTAAAGATCCACATACAAACTTGTTGGAGAAAATAATCACAACAACATGAACTTGACTTCTAAAAACAGTTAAGGTTGTGTTATGTCATTGGAAAAAATGTTAAATATGCTTGTGTGTGTTATTTGGAAGTCCGTGAGCGTGTTTGAAATTTTTATAGGTGTGTTCAACCAAAAAGAAAAAAAAAATACTCTTAAGAGTTTTGGGGGCTTCCTGGTCTATAAGTTTATGTGTTTTAGGTTCAAAAGAAGTTGTAACAGGCCCTTTTCAGTTCCAACCCTTTATGATTCAACTGGATGGATCAGAGAGAAAAAAATGTGCAGGTATTTGTGGTGGAGATAAGGTGTCACCTATGGTCTCCATGCTCCGCAAAGCTGCCCCCTGGGCCGTCAGCCGCTGCTGTTGATCAGCAGTAAAATTTACCCAGAGACATTTTTATCATGTCCTGCTGGAACAGATCAAAAATATACATATATCAGGTGGATTTATTTCCATACATTCTCAACGAGTTGACAATTTCCTCTCCTTCACTGAAATATGGCTCAGGCAATTCTGTCCCATTTGCAAGATGGCCCACTCTGTGCATCTGGGTGATAAATGGTGGATCCACAGGTTGGTAAACGAGGACGAAGCCACCCGCAGCACCACGTCCTCTGTCAGTGACACAATCAGTTTTACGTGACGCATCCTTTGTCCTGGAGCAGAGAGGAGAGCACCACTGGAAGGCAGGAGCTGCGGTCCATCTTGGTGACCCCTGACCCCTGTACACGTGTTTTGCCATTTCTACTGTCTGAGGCTGGCTTGTCCATCAGCAGGAGGGGTCTCAGTATTATTCTCCTGAAGTAAAGAGAATCGGTCGCACCCCCCGGGGGGCCCTGGAGGGGGGTAACCACTTTATAAATGTCTCAGTTCAAATGAACCAGTTCACAAATGTCCAAGGTGGGTTTTCTGTGAGAGAATCTAGAAATTGTGATTTCTAGAATTAAAAACGAAAAAGGGTCAAAGGATCTGCCCAACGGCCACATCTTCACCAATGGGGACTGGCTCATCCCGTCACTGAGTGCACACCTACTGAGGCCGGAAGGACTCTGGCTGTGGTCCCAAGATGCTGGAGACATGGCTCTAACATTCCGGAGTCCCATTGTACCAGGGGAGGTGGATGTCCGGCACGGGTGACCTGCCACGCAGACCCAATTCTCAAGCCAGGGAGAGAAACAGAACGTGTCCGTGGGCAGCTGTCCTTCCGAGGTCCCCCGAAGGTCTGGGCCATGTAGGAGACACAGGTGTCCTGCTCAAATAGTCCAGCACTGCCGGTTTTCCCAGAGGTTGGTGTGGACTGTCTCTTTGGTGGATCATTCCAAGGAACTGGGCTGCTTCCAGCTCTCTCATTTGCCCAGGAAGAGGAAAATGAGATTAAACCGGTGGCTCTCAGCGTTGTGTGGTCCAACCCAAGCCAGGTGTCCACCTGTGGGTCAAGGTTCACAGTGGGAGCATTTCAGTCAACTGTCAGACTAGAGTTTAAGGTATATTTGTGTGCCATAACATAGATTTTTTGTGTGTGTGGTGCTGGGGATCAAACCCAGGGCCTTGTGCTTGTAAGACAAGCACTCTACCAACTAAGCTATATCCCCAGCCCATAGACATGTTTTATGTGACATATTATACCATAAATATTTTATATAACATGTAATGCAAATATATTTATATCACGTTATAACATATATTTAAAAACAAATATAGAATATATAAGTTACATATGTGGCAATATAAATTTATTGCATATATTTAAATATATTTGAATACTTATTGAAATATGCAAATATATAGTATCTAAATATATATTTGACATATTTGCATGTATTAAAATTAAATATATCACATATGTATTATGTACATATTTTAATATACAAGATATTTGAATGTACTAAGACAATATGTTTATGCATATTAACATGTTTAATTAATTAATATTGAACATATTGACACAACATATTTATATATAACATATTTAAATACATAAAGTATATCTGTGTTACAACAAGTCCTTAAAACAGATCCATGGGGACTGATACCAGGTAAGGATCTAGCAGATTATTCTTATCTTCATCTAGGGCTCATTTCAGACCATATAACCATTCAGCAGAATGGCATACCAAACAGGCTGTCTAAATTTCAAATCAATTATTGTTATTTCTTTTTTGATAATTTTCTAGGTGCATTTTTAAAATTCAAAGTGATTTTTCTTTTGACTTTACTCTATGCAGGTAAATAGACTTCAAACCAGATGGTAGAAACTCCCGTAAGTGCACAGTCATTTGCTACTGGTATTTTCAGACGTGGGAGTGATGACTTTCAGGTGAAAAAATCCAAGATTGACTTACTGGAGCATATGAAATCGGAATGGGACCTAAAGGACATGAAGGGTCAGAGATTAGGGAGAAGGTGCTCCATCCAGAGGAAAGGACCTAGTGAGGCTTGCGGATGGTCATGAGCTACGCACGCCCATCAGCACCACAAGTAACGGTAGAGAGTCTTTGGAGTAGGTCATTGCACCTAGCACCATGCTTGGGGTTTTAGATTGTTTGGAGGAGGATGTAGGAAACAGGATAAGGTTTTCAAGTGAGACTCACATGATTAGATCAATAGTGATAAAAGTGTTAGAAACAGAAAGTTTGGAGATTTGAAGCACACTGAAAAGACACTTAGCCCAAAGATAGAAATCTGAACTCGTCAAAATGTAGGAAGAAAGGCCCAGGAGGAGGAAAAACTAGGTTATGCAGATTGAAGTCATTATTTTAGCAGGAAGCTCCATGAAGAGATGAAGAAAGAGTGAAGAGTCGGGGACAATTGAGCTTCCTATGTTTCTGTCCCTGCTAGACAGTGTTGTGTCACTGAGATAAGGGATCATGTTCATCTCTGTGTCTCTGTGTCATGTGGTACTTGGATCAAAGTAGAAGCTACAGAGATGCCTGCACGTCCTCATGCTGACCCCAACCATTTTTGCTGTCTATTTCCAGAAATTTGTCTAGAGGTTGGAAGACCATCAGTTCTGGTAATAACAGAGTCCAGGTCTTTCTTCATTCTGGATCATATTATCATAAAAGTTTCACTTGAGTTAAAATAGAAAAATGGAGCAGGATATTGGCAGTGGACTGGAAAATTGGTTTATTGTATGAGCAGCAGCCAGAATGACTTTCATACCTTTGTGGGATTGTTGTTTTTGTTGTTGTTATTGCTTTTTAGTGATTTCAAAGTATGGGAAAATTGGAAACAGCCCAGTAGCCCAATGTTCCTTACATTATAAGACTTCTCGGGGCGATCTAAGATGGCAGACTAGAGGGCGACTGCATCTCCTGTCACTCCAGAACCCAGAATTCAAGAAGGGGAGGCATTGAGAGACTTGGACTAAAATAGAGCCACAGGGTAAGTCTCCCCCACCGGGTGAAGCTCGGCCCGGGTGGCAGGCCCGGTCAGGGGTGGCTTTTCAGAGCAGGGCAGGGCAGCTAGAGTCTTCCCCAGGTAGCCCTGCCCCCTCCGGCGGCGGGATCCCCCCACACGGCCAGCTTCTCGGAGCAGACCCCCCAGTGAGGGCCTTTCTACACAGAGCCAGCTCCAAGCCCTGGACCCAGCAGCAGGCTAGGGGCAGCTTTCTTCGGAAGCACTGCTTTATCAGGTTCCTCCAAGACTTCAGGCTACTGAAGGCTGAGAGGTGATATACTGGAAATCTATAGGGACACTATAAGCCAATAGAGGAAATCTGTAATATCTCAGAGTCCCACTGACATCTGACCAATATGAGAAAACAAGGGAAGAAAATGTCCCAAACAAACCTAGATACTATACTACATCAATAAAATCCAATGAGAGCACAGCAGAAGAAATGTCAGAAAGGGAGTTCAGAATGTACATAATTAAAACAATCAAGGAAGCAAACGAGGAGATGAAAGAGCAAATGCAGGCATTAAATGATCGCACCAATCAACAGTTAAAAGAGAAAATACAGGAAGCAAGAGATCATTTCAATAAAGAGTTAGAGATACTGAAAAAAAAAAAAAAACAGAAATCCTTGAAATGAAGGAAACAATAAACCCAGTTAAAAACTCCATAGAAAGCATAACCAATAGGATAGAATACCTGGAAGACAGAATCTCAGACATTGAAGACAAAATATTTAATCTTGAAACAAAAGTTGACCAAACAGAGAAGATGGTAAGAAATCATGAACAGAATCTACAAGAATTATGGGATATCATGAAAAGGCCAAATTTAAGAATTATTGGGATTGAGGAAGGCTTAGAGAAACAAACCAAAGGAATGAACAATCTATTCGATGAAATAATATCAGAAAATTTCCCAAATCTGAAGAATGAAATGGAAAACGAAGTACAAGAGGCTTATAGGACCCCAAATATACAAAATTACAACAGACCCACACCAAGGAACATTATTATGAAAATACCTAACATACAAAATAAAGACAGAATTTTAAAGGCCGTGAGAGAAAAGAATCAAATTACATTCAAGGGGAAACCAATAAGAATATCAGCAGATTTTTCAATACAGATCCTAAAAAGCTAGAAGGGCCTGGAACATTTACCAAGCCCTGAAAGAAAACAGATGCCAACCAAGAATCTTATACCCAGCAAAACCTACTTACAGATTTGACGATGAGATAAGATCCTTCCATGATAAACAAAAACTAAAGGAATTTACAAAAAGAAAGCCGGCATTGAAGAACATTCTCAGCAAAATATTCCATGAGGAAGAGATGAAAAATAACAATGCAAATCAGCAATGGGAGGAACTAGCCTAAAGGAATAGCCAAATAAAGGGGAAACCAAATCATGTCAAAAAACAAAAATGAGTCAAATGACTAGGAATACATCATATCACAATAATAACCCTGAATGTTAATGGCCTGAACTCATCAATCAAAAGACATAGACTGGCAGATTGGATTAAAAAGAAAAATCCAACAATATTCTGCCTGCAAGAGACTCATCTCATAGAAAGAAATACACACAGACTAAAGGTGAAAGGATGGGAAAAAAAATACCATGCACATGGACACACAAAATAGCTGGAGTATCCATCCTCATTTCAGATAACATGGACTTCAAGCCAAAACTAGTCAGAAGGGATAAAGAAGGACATTACATGCTGCTTAAGGGAAGCATAAATCAGCAAGACATAACAATCATAAACATCTATGCCCTGAACATTGGCTCATCCATGTACGTCAAACAAATCCTTCTCAATTCCAGAAATCAAATAGACCACAACACAATAATACCAGGCGATTTTAACACACCTCTCTCACCACTGGATAGATCCTCCAAACAAAAATTGAATAAAGAAACCATAGATCTCAATAACACAATCAACAATTTAGACTTAACCGACTTATATAGAATATACCATCCAACAAAGAACGAATACACTTTCTTCTCAGCAGCACATGGATCCTTCTCTAAAATAGACCATGTTTTATGCCACAAAGCTACTGTTAGCAAATACAAGAAGATAGAGACACTACCATGTATTCTATCAGATCATAATGGATTGAAATGAGAAATAAATGACAGAATTAAAAAACAGAAACTTCTCCAATACCTGGAGATTAAATAATATGCTATTATATGATGAATGGATAACAGAAGACATCAGGAGGGAAACAAAAAATTATTACAAGTAAACAAGAACAAAGACACATCATATCAAAATCTCTGGGACACTATGAAAGCAGTACTTAGAGGAAGATTTATTTCATGGAGCACATTCAACAAAGGAAGTAGAAATCAACAAAGAAACGACTTAACGCTACAGCTCAAAGCCCTAGAAAAGGAAGAGCAGACCAATATCAAAAGTAGTAGAAGACAGGAAATAGTTAAAACCAGAGCTGAAATCAATAAAATTGAAACAAAAGAAACAATCAGAAAAATTAACAAAATAAATAGTTGGTTCTTTGAAAAAAATAAACAAAATTGATAAACCCTTAGCCACACTAACAAAGAGAAAGAAGGAGAAAACTCAAATTACTAAAATTCGGAATGAACAAGGAAATATCACAACAGACACTACTGAAATACAAAACAAAATTAGAAGCTAGTTTGAAAATCTGTACTCCAACAAAACAGAAAATCTGGAAGACATCAACAAGTTTCTAGAGACATATGAATTACCTAAACTGAATGAGGAGGACATACACAACTTAAATAAATCAATTTCAAGCAATGAAATAGAAGAGGTCATCAAAAGCCTACCAACAAAGAAAAGTCCGGGACCAGATGGGTTCTCAGCCGAGTTCTACAAAACCTTTAAAAAAGCGCTCATTCCCAAACTCCTCAAAGTATTCCATGAAATAGAAGAGGAGGGAACCCTCCCAAACTCATTCTATGAAGCCAATATCACCCTGATACCTAAACCAGACAGAGACACATCAAGGGAAGAAAATTTCAGACCAATACCCTTAATGAACACCGATGCAAAAATTCTCAACAAAATTTTAGCAAATCGCATACAAAAATATATTAAAAAGATAGTGCACCACGATCAAGTGGGTTTTATCCCAGGGATGCAAGGTTGGTTCAACATCAGGAAATCAATAAATGTCATTCACCATATCAACAGACTAAAAGTTAAGAATCACATGATTATTTCAATAGATGCAGAAAAAGCATTTGATAAAATACAGCACCCCTTCATGCTCAAAACACTAGAAAAAATTGGTATAGTGGGAACATTCCTTAACATTGTAAAGGCCATCTACGCTAAGCCCATGGCCAATATCATTCTAAACGGTGAAAAACTGAAAGCATTCCCCCTAAAAACTGGAACAAGGCAGGGATGCCCTCTTTCACCACTTCTATTCAATATCGTACTTGAAACTCTAGCCAGAGCAATTAGACAGACCAAAGAAATTAAAGGGATACGAATTGGAAAAGAAGAATTCAAACTATCCCTGTTCGCTGATGACATGATTATATATTTAGAGGAACCTGGAAATTCCACCAGAAAACTTTTAGAACTCATAAGTGAATTCATTAAAGTAGCAGGTTACAAGATCAATGCTCATAAATCCAATGCATTTTTATACCTAAGTGATGGATCTTCAGAAAGAGAAGTTAGGAAAACTACCCCATTCACAATAGCATCAAAAAAATAAAATGCTTGGGAATCAATCTCACAAAAGAGGTGAAAGACCTCTACAATGAGAACTACAGAACACTAAAGAAAGAAATTAAAGAAAACCTTAGAAGATGGAAAGATCTTCCATGTTCTTGGATAGGAAGAATTAATATTGTCAAAATGGCCATACTATCAAAAGTGCTATACAGATTCAATGCAATTCCAATTAAAATCCCAATGATGTACCTTACAGAAATAGGGCAAACAATTATGAAATTCATCTGGAAGAATAAAAAACCCAGAATAGCTAAAGCAATCCTTAGCAGGAAGAATGAAACAAGGGGAATCGCAATACCAGATCTTCAACTCTATTACAAAGCAATAGTAACAAAAACAGCATGGTATTGGTACCAAAATAGACAGGTAGATCAATGGTACAGAATAGAGGAGATGGACACAAACCCAAATAAATACAATTTTCTCATACTAGACAAAGGTTCCAAAAATATGCAATGGAGAAAGATAGCCTCTTCAACAAATGGTGCTGGGAAAACTGGAAAACCATATGCAACAGAATGAAACTAAACCCCTATCTCTCACCCTACACAAAACTCAACTCAAAATGAATCAAGGACCTCGGAATCAGAGCAGAGACCCTGCATCTTATAGAAGAAAAAGTAGTACAAATATTCAACTTGTTGGCTTAGGATCAGACTTCCTTAACAGGACTCCCATAGCACAAGAAATAAAAGCAAGAATCAACAACTGGGATAGATTCAAACTAAAAAGCTTTCTCTCAGCAAAGGAAACTGTCAGTAATGTGAAGAGAGAGCCTACAGAGTGGGAGAAAATCTTTGCCACTCATACTTCAGGTAGAGCCCTAATTTCCAGAATCTATAAAGAACTCAAAAAACTCTACACCAAGAATTCAAATAATCCAATCAACAAATGGGCTAAGGAAATGAACAGACACTTCACAGAAGAAGATGTACAAGCAATCAACAGATATATAGAAAAATGTTCACCATCTCTAGTAATAAGAGAAATGCAAATCAAAACTACCCTAAGATTCCATCTCATCCCAATTAGAATGGCGATTATCAAGAATACAAGCAACAATAGGTGTTGGCGGGGCTGTGGGGAAAAAGGTACACTCATACATTGCTGATGGGGTTGCAAATTAGTGCAGCCACTCTGGAAAGCAGTATGGAGATTCCTCAGAAAGCTTGGAATGGAACCACCATTTGACCCAGCTATCCCACTCCTTGGCCTATACCCAAAGGACTTAAAATCAGCATACTACAGAGATACAGCCACATCAATGTTCATAGCTCCTCAATTCACCATAGCCAGATTGTGGAACCAACCTAGATGTCCTTCAATTGATGAATGGATAAAGAAACTGTGGTGTATATATACAATGGAATATTACTCTGCCATGAAGAATGATAAAATTATGGCATTTGCAGGCAAATGGATGAAATTGGAGAATATCATGCTAAGTGAGATAAGCCAATCTCAAAAAACTAAAGGACGAATGATCTCGCTGATAAGCAGATGATGACATATAATGGGGGTGGGAGGGGTTAGCATTAGGGTTAGGGTTAGGTTTAGGGCTAGGGTTAAGGAGGGGGGCAAGAATGGAGGAAGGAAGGACTGTATAGAGGGAAAAGAGGGGTGGGAGGGGTGGCGCGGAAGGAAAAAATAACAGAATGAATCAAACAACATTACCCTATGTAAATTTATGATTACACAAATGGTATGCCTTGACTCCATGTACAAACAGAGAAACAACATGTATCCCATTCGTTTACAATAAAAAAAATACTTCTCACTGATAAACCTAGACTTTTAGTCTATTTACAGATTTCTGGGGTCAGGAGATCAGTGTTGTGACAGGATTGGACTATTCTAGTTTAGTCAATATTCTAGAACTTTCAACTTCCTCCTGTGTATATTTTTATGTTACAGTCACAGGCATCTCCATACACAGTCTGCCCACCATCTTGTTATGGTTATGGCCCATTGAAGACTGAAGGCTACTTAGTAAGGTAGGGGCTGGGTTGTGGCTCTGTGGTAGAGTGCTTGCCTGGCATGCTGAGGCACTGGGTTCCATTCTCAGCACCATGTAAAAATAAGTAAAATAAAAGATTCATTGACAAGTAAAAAAAGTATTTAAAAAAAAAAAAACAGTAAGATAGAAACTCTTTCGAAGTAACTCATAACAGTTCACTAACGCATGTTATTCCCATGCAATAGGAATCATGCTGAATTCAAATCAAGACCCAAGGAGAGAGGGAAAACTTTCACACAAAATAGTCTTAAGCTGAATTTTTATATTTGGAAGAGTTTTGCCCAATCACCATGGCAATCTGCATAGCACAAGGGACATGAAGGCAGTTTGATTAGAGACCTCACCTTGTCCTTTGGTGTGTCTCGAGTTACAATATCACTGATTAATCCCCTTTGTTGGGATTTGACCATCCAAATTTTGCTTATCATTGGAATTGTGTGGGCATTTTCAGAGAGAGAATATAGGAAATAAGACAGATGTTAAGTATTTAGTTGAAGCAGGGGGAAGGGGAGAAACATAAAAGCTGTTTTGGAAATGTATATGAATTCATGAAAATCCATTTTCTTGACCTTGAGAAATCTCACAGACCTATGCCTAACACAAAGGGAGAGTAGAAAATTTGAGACAGGTCTGAGTTCACTCCTCACAGTGGCCATTATGATCACGTCATCAAATTTGATAGTATCCCAGAGTAATAATCCATAAAAACCAGCCCTACCTTTTCCTCTCAAGGGAGGAAGCTACCTTCTTCCACATCACAGGTAGCTATTCTTTCTCCCTGCCGCCTTTCGTTTTGGGGTTTGTACATTCTTAATTCTGGCAAGCAATCTGCTGCTTTGGTGGCAAAGAGTTTCCAGAGTGAACCTCTGCCTTAGAGGTCCGAAACTTCCCAAGCGGGGAAGTTCTGTACTGTTACCGACAGAACCCAGGAGCCTGCTGCTTGGTGAGCACAGATGAGCTCAGCTCCCTTGGCCCAGTTATTCACCGTGGGTGGCACGATTTCATTCTTTGAACCTCAGCGAGAGAGGCACCAGAGTTTCTCCTCGTCTGTGGCTTATTAGTAGCAAAATCCTTTTTAAAGCGCTAGGGATGTAGCTCAGCGGTAGAGACAAGTCGCCAGGTCCTGGGTTTGATCCCCAGCAACCTCCTACCTCCTCCACAGGCACAGGGTCGACTCTTTCTTTCTTTCTCAGATGCGAGACTGAAGTCTCCTTCCAGACAGACGCTGGTTCTCTGGTCTACCTCGGGTGAGCTAATGGCCTGTAAGAAGTCAGTTTTTGTCACTCGAGTGTTTAAGGCCACAGGGAGTATCGAGGTTTGACACTAAAAAGAGTTCCTGCATCAGACTCTGACTTTGTTGGGGAGAAAAAAAAAATTGGAACTTTATAGCAATTTGTTTCCATACAGACTATTTTAAAGACATAGACCTAAATTCTTCCTCCTAACACACACAGAATGATTGGTTTAATAACTGGCCCATGAGCACACAGGCTAACTCCTCGGTGCCTGCTTGCCCTGGCCACCTTATCTGGAAAGAAATAGCATTTCCATGATCTCTTGCAAGAAGTCTAGTGTTCCAGAAAGAGCTATAGATTTCAAGTTTCCCAAACTCCCCTCTAAGGTACCATAAAAGATTAAGCGTGCCTGGTTCATGGGAAGTCGAGTTTTAGAAATCCTGATTTACTTGCAATTTGTATAATAAAGTACTCTCCTCGGACCCATGTGTATAAGAGAAACAAAAGGAATTGAAATCACGATGCAGAAACTGTTTTCCAAAAATCGTCTCTTCTCCCCGACAAGATGCAGTTCAACGATATGCAAATTAGGTGGTACCAGCACAAGGTAATTATGTTTTCTTAATGTTTCCACCGCGGCTCTGCTCTTGCCAGACTTCAATATTTTAGCAGCATGATGGTCACTTTGGAAGGAATGAGCGCCCGTGATTTCTAGGGACGGAAGACCTCCGAAAATCAGATTCAGAAAATGCAAAGGGAATATTCTTTCCATTGCTAATTTGTTTCATAGTTATCTTAACAAGAGAGAAAAATAGAGTGTTATCTCCAGGAAATAAAAATGAATAAAATGCAAATGAATTAATCAGAAACATCCTAAAATGCAAATCCTTCACATCCTCAACCTGTGCTTAAAACCCGTCAGAGGACCTGCAGACCCTGAGGCTGGCTGAGTCCTCAGAGCAAGTACCAGCGGATGAAATCGCTGCACAGAGGTAATAGGTGCTGTCTTTCAGAAAAATGTCCTTTTTGTCAAGTAAATTTGCGAAATGCACTAGATAGCACAAAGTTAACCAAGGGTCCTTTCCTAGTACTGCTCCTAGGGGCTAGTGTCCAAAGGTCTTCCAAAGCCAGAGAGCAGATGCAGCATTCTCAAATGGTTTGAAAAGGGGACCCTGTTTTCATGACAAGTCTTTCAAGAGATGGGTATTCTAAGAAGCCCTCTTTGGGGGACCTCAGCCTCACCAGTCCCTAAGGTTAGAATAATAAAACCACAGACCAGGACATGAAAGCAGCTCATCGGAGGTCACCAGGATGGCTCAAGGTGGAACTAGAAATGAAATTCCAGCTCTCTGTTCCATTTGGAATATGCAGTGCCTGCCCATTTAGTGACCACTCAGGGCATATTGACATCTTTAGAAAGTTTCACTCTTTAGAAGGTTCTGGAATTTTCCTAGAGTGTACAATAGATTTGTAATATCCTAGTTCATGCTTTTCATCTCTGACATGAATTTTATAGATTACAAAAATGCATATGAAAGGCTAGGGCTGTAGCTCAGTAGTGGAGCACTTGCCCAGCATGTGTGAGGCACTGGGTTCGATTCTCAGCACCACGTATAAATAGATAAGGTAAAGGTACTGGGTCCAACTAGAAGCAAAAATTTTTAAAAATGCTTATGAAGATGGAGATGTAGGTCAGTGATAGAGCATGTGATGAGCATGTGCAAGGTCCTGGGTTCAGTCTCCAGAATATCTCTCTCTCTCTCTCTCTCTCTCTCTCTCTCTCTCTCTCTCTCTCTCACACACACACACACACACACACACACACACACACACACACACACACACACAGTTTGTATCTACTTCCAAGTACCAATCGATGGTCCCCAACTTGGGATGGTTCATCTTAACGATTTTTGTCTTTAACGATGGAGTGAAAATTGCATGCATTCAGTAGAATCCATAGCTTGAATTTTGAGTTTAGATCTTTTCTCAGGCTAGCAATATGGGTAGATACTCTATCGAGATGCTGGGCAGGGGGTAGTGAGCTCCAGCTTCCAGTCAATCACGCAACCTGCAGGGTGCCATGTTGCTCAGCTAGTATGTTTGCTGGGTTAGGTGTGTGAAATGGATTTTTCACTTAGGAGATTTTTAACTTACAATGTGTTTCCCAGGAAGTAACCCCCTGGTAAACTGAGGAACATCTTGAGTTGTGCAGATAGATGTAACCCATTGCAAGAGGGATCTCAACCCTCATTGCCTCAGGGGTTAGGAAGGTCACGTAAATGAAACAGATCAGTGTTAGCCAAGGTTCGCTTCATGGACTTCATGGAACTTTGTTGCTAGTTCAGATTTTTTTTATTAATTCAGACTTACCAATTTTAAATGTAGGCAAAACAGTAACTGACATAGTCGGGGCCTAGGGGGAGGATCTCCATCATTGGGGGTGTACCCTTGAAAGGGATTGTGAGACCCTGGTTCATTCTTCTTTCTTTCTTTCAGTTCTATCCATAAAGCAAGGGCTTCATCTATCCTATCCTTCCACTGTCACGTCCTGCCTCACCACAGACCAGAGCAACAAGTCAAATAATCGTGGGCTGAAACTTCAAACCTGTGAGCCCAAACAAATCTTTCCTCTTTTTCAGTTGATTATCTCAGTTATTTTGTTATAGTATCGGAAAGCTTTCTAACACAGAGTCTTTCACTTGGTAATATGCATTTTAAGTTTCCTCTTGTCTTTTCATGGCTTGCAAGCTCATTTCTTCTTAGTACTGAATAATATACATAATAATACACAGTTTATGAACTCATGTACTGGAGGAAGTTTTGATTTCTTCAAAGGTATGATAGTTATGAATATAATTACCGCTATGAGCGTGGACTCCAGTTTTTATTTCCTTTAGGCAAACGAGGGAGCACAATTCCTGAATCCGGTGACGCAAGATTTAGCTTTTAGGGAGCTTCCAAACTGTCTTTCAGAGTGGCTGCCCTCTTTGCCTTTCCACTCACAACGGATGGGAGTTCCAGTTGCTCCGCAGCTTTTCACCTATGTCTAGTGTCTGAAGAAACTCCCTGCACTCAGCTCGCAGCTGGACACACCCTTACCAAGTGACATGGTGCTGGAAGTCTCTGCCTCCAGGGCCTGGGCTCAGGGTACCTGAGTCCCTCTCCTATTGTTCCTGTATCTGGTTCAATTTCAGAGTCGGGCACGTTAGGGGGAAGCACCTTCTCTCAGGGGTCCATCTGCTGTGGACACCAGGCCCTCACGGCCATCTCTCCCCATTTATCCATTCCCTGGGCTGGGGCTGGGGCTCAGTGGTGGAGCACTTGCCTAGCATGCGTGAGGCACTGAGTTTGATCCTCAGTGCCACATAAAAAAAGATAAATAAAATAAAGGTCCATCTACAGCTAAAAATAATTTGTAAAAACAGGACAAAGAAATCCATTCCCCTCAACTATTTTTGGAGGAAATTGGGCAGCATAGTTTGTTAAAGATTTTCTCCCTGGGTTTTTAAAATTGCCCAAGCTCTAGCCTGAAAGCTGACAATCGGACGCCGGTAGAACCCTGGAGGAAATTCGTTTGTAAAACCTGGATGATGGCAGACTTGGCTTCTTCCCTCCTGTGACCCTTTCCTTGCACAGCTGAGCTCAGTAGTTTTGAGGGCAGAAGACAACTTGATTTCCCTACCCATTGGTGGTTCCAGTCTGTCACTCGGATGCAAACAGATCTCAGGTCTTTGAGGGTCTTTCTTAGGTAACTAGCACTTCCTCACTCCTTCCTCTTCCCCAAGGAACCTGAACTCAAGGAATCCCTAGCAATCAAACCTCCAAGCTGTCATGCAATTACAGGGCTCCTCAGCCACCGGCTCAGAGTTGTTTTTAGCATCGTTTAGCTTTGCCGACTTCTGTGGAGAGGGTGGGGAGTCCTGGGGCTGCTTCCAGTCTCCTGGTCCCCATCGGTTGGGTTACCCCACCAGGCCCGGCACAGAGATGAGGCGGGTGAAAGGTTAGTGCCACCGTGATTTGGCATCAGGACCTTCTATATTTAGAGGAGGTTTGCAAGTTGGGGCATCTTTTCTATTGCTGGATATTTCCATGTCTTTCTTAGAGATTTCCCTCTAAGAAACTGCTGCATCCCAGGGACAGTTGTCTGGATCTGATCTCCTAGGATTCCCTCCCTCAGGCTCCAGAGCCAGACCACCATGGGAATTTGTATCATTCGTCATGAATAATGTACCCAAGTGACTGTACCTTTGCTAGCTCACTCAGAAGCAGGGACAATAATACTTCACAGGGCTCCAAGAAGGCTCTCAGGAACGAATCCATGTGACATGTTTAGAACGGAACTTGCCACACAGTCAGGAGTAACAAATGCTGTTATGGTCAGTATCACGCAGCAGCAGTTCAAAGGGGGTTTGCAGAAGTTCATCACCAAGGGCACGAATTCAGAGTCAGATCACAAGACAAAGGTGGGAGCTAGCTACAGAGAGTCCTGGCATACAGGCATGAGAAGTACACCGCAAGTTAAATACAGCGTAGTGGAAAGTGGAAAGACACTAAGCTCACCTTCAGGAGAACAGGGCTCTCTTCCCGATTGCTGTGTGTTCTAAAAAGTTGCAAGCCTCTCTGTTTTGCATTTGTACTCCCTCCCTACTTTTAAGACCATGTTTTTAATTCACTTCTTCAATCTGCCGGTTTAACATAACATAATATGATGTAATTTATTTACTGACATAAAGTAATTTATTTGCTCAAGTAAGTTTATTTATTGACATTTATTGAGCAGCTAGGAGTCCCAGACACTATAAAAGTGTGCCTTATTGCTAATATCACCCTTAAGGAGCTAAGTGAATGACAATGTTTCTACCAGCTGTGAGTCTTGGAATCAAAGTGTCAAAGAAGATTTTTTTCATATCTCCGAATGAGTCACAGCTGTGAGCACAGAGAAACAGCCAAGGCAACTCTATCCAGTAGAATGTTCTGGGGCGGAAATGTTCTGTGTCTACACTTTTACAAATACAGCCTCCAGCAAACTCTCAGTGCAGCCAGTGGAAATTAGCAGGTGAATGTTTCGTTTCACTTAACTTCGTATCTATTTTAAATGGGTCATACTTGGCTAGGGGCTGCCCCGTTGGCCAATTCAGAATTCTAGGACCGGGAACAGAAAGTGGTAGAGGCAGAAAAGAGGATTGTAGACCATAAAGTCTAATTTGAAGGATATCATTGGCCACTTAGAAAAAGCATATGTTTGACGGCAGATTTGTTATTTTACTGTTTTCGATATCCAACCTTGAAACTTGGATTTTTTTTTTTTTTTTGTACTGGAGATTGAACCCAGGAGGGACACTTTGCCACTGTACTACTGAGCTACGTCTCTAGTCCTTTTTATCTTTTAGTTAGAGACAGAGGCACACCAAGTTGCTTAGTGCCTCTCTGAATTGCCAAGGCTGGCCTCAAACTTGCAATCCTCCTGCCTCAGCCTCCCCAGTCACGGGGATGACAGGCGTATGCTACCACACTCAGCTGAAACTTGGGTATTTGTGATTTGTCTACAAGAGCATTCCAGCTTCAATTGCAAAAAGATTCATCCATCGCCTCATGTTAGCATAGAGTGGGGAATGACCTCAAACCTCTGTTCTTATGCAGAGAATAGCGATGTGTGTTTCATGAACAAAGAAGATCAAGGACTTATTAGAAACTGTCCACTCCTTGGTTCTTAAATCGGGTGCAACTCAAATGGCATTAAGTGCAAACACATGCATTTCTCTGTTGCGAGGATGCTGTGGTAGGTCTATGTGGAATAGATAATCCAGTGTCTTGAATTTTTCTTGAATTCTGTAAATTCTGTCAGTCAGACATTGCAGACTGCTGCCAAGAGTGAGCGGGCTTAGGAAATCGCTCAGTGAGCAGCTGGTGAGTATGTTTTTATGAAAACGCGTATATCCTGAGAACCGTGGCATGAGCAGAAAAGGTCTATGGATCAGAAGTCCATTCTCGTGTCAGACCTGGCTTTCTCCCAAGTTCTACAAGCTGGGTGAAATTCTGCTTCTGATCAGAGAGGCAGGTCAAGTTCAGAGTGCCAAAGAAGTCTGCCTGGATCTGAAACCTGCTTTTACCATTTTTGTCTGTGTGACTTTGGGCAACTTGCTGAACCTCTCTGTGCTTCAGTTTCTTCATTGCTTCTTTCTTGCTGGGTACCTAATTGACAGCGTAACCACAAGGATGTAAATAGTTAATGTAGAGAAAGCAAGCAGAGCAGCACCAGGTCTGCATTGTGGTTAGGTTCTCCTCCAGACCCAAAAATAAGGTGAGCATAGTGGGACATTAAGATTCTGTGACCACCATCCGTTCAGAATGACCAAAACCTGTTCATAGAGGAGAATGGTGGTTGGGTTGGATTGTGGAAGACCCTGAGTCTGCAGATGGAGAGGTTCTGCCCCATTTCAGGCTTTCGATGGAAGAAGATACAGAAGGTCAAGAAAGTCGCTGACCTCTCACTGCTTCTTCCGGTTTCTGGAAGCTTCCTGCATTCCTTGGCCGGAGGCCCCTTCTCTGCCTCTTGCCAGCCTCTTTTTCATTGTCTACTCTTCTTGTTCATGTGAATCCTCTAATGTCCTCTTATGAAGATCCTTAAGATTAGATTGGGGCCAGGCAGGTTATCTTGGGTGGTCTCTCATCTTGGGATAGGTGATTTAAGGCCGCCTGCCACATGGTGCACAGCTCCAGGGGCCAAGGAAGGGGTCTGCCCCCTCCCACAGGGATCCACACAGGTTATAAGCTACGGGAAGGGTCAAGAGTGTCTGGTCGGCCCCCTGGACGCCGCCGTTCCCAGGGAGTGGGGTTCTGGGCCAACTGGATGGACATCACCCGAGAACTTGCTAGAATCGTAGATCCTTAAACTCACCTTGGCCCTGCACAACGGGAAACTAGGGGAATGAGCTTGACTGTTTCTGCTGCTGTGACTCAAAGACCGACCGGAACAACTGTAGAGGAGGGAAAGTGTGTGGGGGCTGAGGGTTCAGAGGTCTCATTCACAGGCACCTGGCTGTGCTCCTCGGGGCTCAGGTGAGGCGGGACATCATGGCGGAAGAGCGTGGCAGAGGGAAGCAGGTCACATCACCGTGATGAGGAAGCAGAGAGACTCCACGGGCCAGATACAAAATAGGTACCCCAAACAAGCCCCCAGTGCCCCTCCTCCAGCCACCCCCCACCTGCCTGGGTTACCACTCGGTCAGTCCCACCCCGGCTCATTCACTGATTGGATGAAAGCTCTCACAACCCACTCGTTCCTCCTTCTTGCATTGTCTCCCATTTGCGCTTTTGGGGGACACCCCACCTCCAAACCATAACAGCGTCTACGCATCCTCGGTTCAGACAGGAGTGATCAAGGCCCATGTTGGAGAAGCAGCATCCTCAGGAAGATGTGGGGAGCCAAGGCCGATACTCTTCCATGCTCTCTGGTGCTGCTGACTTTCATTTATTCTTTAAAGAGCAATGTCACTAAGAGACCTGTACATTTTTGAAGGTTAAATGATCGTTTTTAATATCATTCTGGACTTAGCTTGTTGATTCCCACCGTGGTTCCAAGTGGGATGCAATAGATGGCCTCCCAAAGCCAGGGTTCCACCTAAATCGGTGAAGCATTATTCCTGAATTGGTTCCTCTCTCGCAAGTTTTGCAGCTGTGACAGAATCTGGTGGGGAGGGTCATGGAGGGCCGAGCCACCCCCTCCCCAGCTGTTCTACTGTCCCCTGTGCCTCTGACCCGCCTCCCCTGCCAGAGCCCCTCTGCACACATCCGTTAGGCGTCAACAGAAACTGCCTTGGAAGCAGTTGGGTCCAGCGTGTAAGCAGCAATTTCCAAAATTATAGAATGTTGGAAGCAGAAGAGGCGACCCAGAGCACGTTTCCAAGACCCTCATTTTACAGAGGGCCCAGAGGCCCAGGCAGGTCATGCCCAAGGTCACAGGCTGCACGTTTGGAAGTCAGGACTGGCTGCTTGTCGGGCAGACTCCACCGTGCCAAATGCAAGTAGGACTCGTTTCCAACCTGACCAAAGGCAGGTGAGTGTGCCCTGCTCGAGACTGAATCCTGGTTCCACAAGGCAAGGAGAATCGGTTCAGGAAATGCGAGGGTCGAGTTATTCGCTCTCCCGTCAGGGCAGAATGAAATTGGAATTTATCTGAAGCAGGTACAGAGCAAGAGTAGCCAGGAGAAAACTCTGGAGTTCTGAAGAATGAAAATCTGCTGAAGGTCAAGGTAAGACTTTTGGAAACGGAGATCCACCGTGGCAGGTGAGGTTTATGAAGCCAGCTGGGTGGGGAGGTGGGTGGGGCGGCCTGGGGAAGGGGTTGCTGGATTATGAAGCCAACGCTAGGAGCTCGTGAAATGGACTTAGAGGAAAGGAAATGACGAGAGAAGAGGCCACAGTGTCATAGAGAATCAGTCAGAGGCTGAGCGGGGATTTTCTTTCCTTTCCTGGAGAGGATGCCAGAGAAGAAGGTTTAGACAGAGAACCACAGGGTCACGCAGGTGGGGGCAGGAAGTGAAGGGAGTGGGGATCTAGAGAAAAAGTGGAGATCTGTGTCACTCATCTCTGACGTGTGAAAACCTAAGTGCAGGGCTCTTGGCTACAGGGCAAGGTATTTTTTTGTGGTTGTTTAATTGCTTAAATATTTAAATTTTTTTTTTTTTTTTTTTTTTTTTTTTTTGGTCTTGGAAGGAGGGGATAAGACTGCCCTAGTGGCAAATAGATTTTAGGAATTGGAGAAATTCAAGCGAACAGCATCTTTAGAAGTCAGACCATCTAAAAAGTTCTGCAAACACAAGTAGCTAGAATTGTTATAGAAAACTTTAGGGAAAATTTTTTTTTTATTTTTAAAAATGCAGTCGAGTGTTTTTAAAAGTGCCTTTCTTTCCTCATCTGCTTTCCTTTACCTCCTTCAGTAAGTGCAAAACACACAGACCGAATGTATGAGGCAGACCATGCCTGGAGGCACAGCGCCACCTTGTGGCCAGTGGCTATTTCTGCACCTGGCCTAAATCTCACTGAAATATAAGAATATCATGATATTTCATTACCCTCAAAGATTAAATAAAATATGAATTCTAATGCTCCGAATATTGACTATTTTGCAAAGTGTTAATGAACGGGATAGTTGTAAAATATTTATTGTGAAATAACGGGTGATTGAAAATATAGTAGATTTGAAAAATCCTCACCAGAATTGTATGCATAAACATGAGTTTGCAAATCTGGAAGCTTCCATGTGATCACAATTACGAAGCCTTTTGTTTTTCATCGAGCTAAAGTTGTTTCGCCTCATCCTTCTCTACATCGGCCCCTGCTCTTTTCCTTCAGATTACTGATGACAGCTTTCTGGTTCTGTGTCCCAGCCCCTATCCTCTGCTTTATTTTAGGATGTAGTAAATTTCATGGAATTAAGGATTGCTTTCAAGGCACTTTTAAAAACATTCAACTGCATTTTTTAAAATGCTTAGTATTGTTCCTGGCCTGTGGTAGATACTCGATAAACATTTGGCAAATGAATGTAACCGATGGAAATACTTAATAAGTTCTTAGGTTGGAAATGAGCATTTATAGGAGCAGGCAGATTAGAACAATCTCTCTGAAGCCATCTGACATTCGTTCAAGGAATTCGATGAAAGTGGTTGACATATACGTCTCTGGTACTTGGAGAAGCTGTAGATTTCAGGGCATGCTGCTAAAGCAAGGCCCTAGGAGAGGGTGGACTTTCTTCGGGGATAGGTCATTAGTCATAGAGAACCCTCTAGAAAAGGCCGGGTCTTCTGCAGGAATTTGGTGCCTTTCAGAGTCAACGCTCAACTCAGAACAGCTGGCAATCTGCATTGGGATGTTGCCAGATTTTGTACATCTATTTGAATTTGGCATTGTGTAGATTTTGAGTTTGGGTGACTTTGTTCAATTTACAAGGTGAGTATTTGGGCTCCTGAATGCTTATCAAAGGCTATGATATGTGAGTCTCTGCAAAAGAAGGTGCAGGTGATTGCAAAACTGCTCCAGTCTTTATGGGGGGGGTATGCTTCTGTGTGCTTTTCATCCCACCCCATGACCAACCCCTTGCTGGGGAGTCCATTGAACCATGGAGACAGCGTGAAAGGAGGGATCTACCTGCTGAATTGCTTTTATTTGTTACTATAGGTTCTGAAAGTTAATGGTATTTAAATCACTTGGAAGCAGAGCCCCTCCTTCTTCCTCGATAGATGCATAGGAGCTAAGAATCTGGTAATCGATATACTCGAACCACAGATCATGCTTTGTAAAACCTTGTTGTAACAACGAGGACTCTGTTTGATCACCAGTGTGTCCCGAGTGCTACTGATGCATGATACATATGTATTGAGTGACTTGTAGGTGTGGATGGTGGATGGGTGGTTGGGTGAGTGGATAGATGGGTGGATGGGTGGGTGGATGGATAGATGGGTGGATGGGTGGGTGTATGGATGGAAGGATGGGTGGATTGGTGAATGGGTGGGTAGATGGATAGTTGGATAGATGAATGTAAGGATGGGTGGATGGTGGGTAGATAAATGGATGGGTGGATGGATGATGGATAGATGGATTGATGGAAAGAAGGATGAGTGGATGGATAGATGGCAGGATGGGTGGGTGGATGGATGGATGGAAAGATGAATGAATGGATAGATGGCAGGATGGGTGGACGGGTGGATGAATGGATAGGTGGATGGGTGGATGGATGAATGGGTGGATAATTGGAAGGATGGGTGGGGTAGATGGGTGGGTAGGTGGAAAGATATGTAGATTCAGAAATTTAAAGAGGGAGTGAACAGGCATAGATGGTAGAACTATAAAGTGTCAGAGATCCAAAGATCCTTTGAACTTACTCTTGAATTTCTTTTCCACCTCCCCCGCACACTCACCTGATTTTGTGTGACCTTTATTTAAATACCATCTCCCTTTGGCAACAGAATAAATTTGTCACTTGGAATTCAACATGATCCTTTTGGAAAATGGCAAACCATCTTGACATTTCATCTACAAATCTTTTAACAAATTTCTGTTCTCATCTGAAACTATTCTTCCAAGTAGAATAGAGACTTCAAGCTGTGATTTTATAAAACAAAAAGCTGCTTTACGGTGAGGGACCAATGCGAGAAGCCACAGGGAATGGAGGAAAGGAGACAAGGGTCTGTGCCAAGAAATCTGAATGCTCAGGTTCTGTTGCTCACTGGCTATGTGACCTTAGACACTTAGCTGGACCTCAGTTTCTATATCTGTAAAGTGAGAGATTTAACCAACTTATTTCCAAAGCTCTGCATGTTATTGTATTATTTTGAAGCTTTAAATTTCCCTATGCTTCATGCTGGGATGTGAAAACCTGGCTTTCCTGAGGGGCTCCCTCATTTATATCACGGTGAATAGAATAGTGGGTCCCCCAAAGGTGTGCACATTCTAATCCCCGGAACTCATGGTTGTTTCCCTTAGGTAGCAAGAGGGACCTTGCAGAGGTGATCAGAACAAGAACCTTGAATGCAGAATCCTGGATTTTATAGATGGGCCTAATCTCATTACAAATCCTTAAAATCAGAGAACCTTTTCCAGCCGTGGTCAGTATGAGGCAGAGAGGAGTGAAAAAGAGACAGGGAGATGCAACCGTGGTAGCTTTGAAGATGGGGGAAGAGAGCCATGGACCAAGGAATGTGGGCAAGCAGTCGAAGCTAGATCAGGAAGGATAACGGGCTGTACCCAGAGTTCCCAGAAAGGACCACGGCCCAGTGAGACCCAGACTGGACTTGTGACTTCAGAGCTATAAGATAAGATATATGTAGCATTGACTCTTACAATGAATGGGTGGATAGATGGTAATTTATTATGATAGAAGTAGAAAACCAATGGACATGTCCTAGGAATATAGGATATAATCAGGAGTCTGACGCTTCACAGCTGACGGCCGAGGAAGACAAGGCCCGTCTCAAAAAGGCTCTATCAGGGACATTGGACCAGACCTCATACCCATCAGGGTCTTCAAATATAGACATTTTGACACCAACCTTTAAATAATACATTTTCATTGTGTGTTTTATATGTGTTCCTATCTACATGTGTGTATATGCCTATATACATACACATATATTGTCACATATATTCAGTGAGATGTTTCAGTGTTCCCAGAGAAGCCATTGAATGTTCTAAAAATGCAGTTGATGACTGCTAACCAATGCGTCTCACGCTAAGGTAGTCGTGGTGGTTAAACCCAGTATACACAGCATCGCCCTCTATAGCAAGTTGCCTTTGTAATGCAGCTGTGGATCAGAAAGGTAATGAGTCTGGGCTTGAGAAACTTGGAGGCTGAATGTAACATCTGGCTGCCCTTAAAATCGTAGAGGACAGGAGACCTTGCAATCTCTCCAGCTTCCTCCTCCGTTCTACAGACCGAGACTCAGAGGGCCAAGGACTGCTCCGAAACCACACTTGAAATGTTCTTTCAGTTACCAAAGTCCTTATCATCAAAAGGAAATAACAAACGGAAAGTGAACATATGTCACCGTGTCCCAGAATCTGAATTGCAGGAGCTTATCTCGAAAGTTAGCTTTTGTGGGCTGAGGACCAAACCAGGAAGTTGATCATGATTTCAGGAGGCAGCAGATGGAAGAGAAGGCTCCAGGAATATAGGACAGACATTTATCTAAGCTCTCAACTCACGGTGGCTGGTGGTACCCACATCTCAAAGCAATAAGTACAACCACTGCTTTCCAGTGATGCAGAATCCATTTTAGCCTCAGTGATCTGGATAATTTTGGTATTATCTCTGTTTCATTTGATCATCTAACCAATATTAATTGGGCACCATCTAGAGTGTTAGAGCTGAGAAATATATTAGGAACACCTAATTTATCCCCAGAGTTATACAAATGGAAACAACCCAAGAGGTTAAGGGCTATCCTGTTGGCAAAACCAATGTTTGAGCCACATGGATTGATTTGTAGGTACTGGTTCTCTTTCCTCTGCTCTCTGGAACCTGGATGATGCCTTTTTATGGAGATACCCAAGACCCTTGGAGACCTTTTTCAACTTTTTTCAAATCTCAGTCCCATGAACTACAGTGGTCCAACTGTCAGTGTGAAAGGATGCTTCCTGGATTCTGAGTTCAAGTCCCCCAGTAGAGGAACAAATGAACTTGTCATCAACTCTTTGTGAATAAGCAAAAAAAAAAAAAAAAAAAAAAATTCCACCTCTACGCCGAGCATACAGCTTTTTCAAGGAGACTGGAATAGAAAGCCATTCATTGGCCAGCCATCTGATATTCTTATCATCCATGGTATTCATGAAAGTCTCAGATTTCTCACTTTTCCTCCTTCTACAAAGTAATACCATATTAAGAGGTTGTCAGCAATTACCCAGACATTCAGTGTAATAGAGTTAACATTAGATAAAGATAGTCAACCTAACCTGAAGATATTGTTCAAATTCTTCAAACTTCAGGAGTTCCCTCGGAGAATTTCTTAGGTCTTCATTCCTGATTTCTTTAAATTTGCCCCAGAATGAAGAGGTGTAGTAAATGCATATCTGTCAAGTGCTCCAGCCTTAGGAAAATTCATTTCACTGTGGATATTTAGGGGACAGAGAGACTTTGGACTTCAGACATCTGCATTCTATGGGGATACTTGATATCTGTGCCCTTGCTAATTTAAAATCTCATTTTAGAAATGTACAACTAAGCAGAGTCGTGTTAAATGAGTACTGTACGTGAATTATCCATTTGCAAAGATTGATAATGCAATAAAGGGCTCTGAAAATATGAGTCATAAAATGTAATTTTTCTTTGATGATTCTGAATGCACTTTAAGATCGTGTAGTGCCTTGGAGTCATCCAAGAGCATATTATTTTCTAGTAGGTCATAGAACAAAAGAACTTCAGAATTGATGTTTTGGATCTTCCCATTAAAGGTCATTAACTGGATTTTGGCTAATTGCAGACCACAGTCAACTGGTGTGGTTCTGAGAACTCTGGGGTCGCATTTGGACTCCTTGGAAAAAGAGGGTGTGATTGATTAGCGATGTCTGTCACGGCAGGAGGAAGAACTAATGCAGGTACGACAGTTATTTGCTTTTCTGTAACAAATCCAACCTCTTCTGTTTTAAGGATGAGGAGCCTCAGGTGAAACAGAGTTGAAGGTTTTGCCAGAGTCAGTCAGCTGGTCTGCGATCAAGCTGGAATTGCCACGGCTCTTTCTACCATAGCTTGCTATCCCTACAAAGATCAATAACTTGCTGGAAATAGGAAATAGCCTAGCAGTTTCTTGGGAGTCTAAAAATTGTAGCAGAAAAAAAAAACAGCTAGGCAGAAAATATATTTGGATGGCAATATGCTTTACCTAGGAAATCGGTGACAATTCACTGAATCATTGAGAAGAATTTGAAGTCAATTTTCCTGTGAGGCACCGTGGAGTTTAAACTGTAATTATGGCTTTGAATTCATTTTTACACACTCAATAAATATGTTCAAATGTCTTCTCTATACAAGGTACCATTTTGCAGTTATAAGAATAGTAATAAGATCCTTTAGGGAAACATCCTGTCGAATGCACCCAGTGGGCATTTATGGAATACTCGCTAGTCAGACAGTGTAGCAGCCCTGGGGATTCAAACCCGAGTACCATCCTGTCTTAAAGGCCTGCGTAGCCTGGTTGGCAGTAGGTAGCAGCATAACCGACAGGTCAAACCAGGTGGTTTAGATGTATAGGAGAAGATAAAGGAACAAAAATAGATGCCATATCCTAAAGAAAGGAGGGGATAGTCAGGGAGAAATGGGCGATGTTTTCAAAATAAATGCTGGACAGAGATTGGGAACTTCATACTGTAAGTGTTTTAAAAGCTCTTCCTGAAGGAGAACACGTGTTCATAAAGGAAAACTTGCTCTGTGATTGATTCCACAATGACTGGTGTTACCACCCCCATGAAACCATCAACCGGGTCAAGAAACAGAACCTTACCCAGGACCCAGGACCCCTTGCCCCAGCCCACGGTTCACTACGATACTGACTTTTTGATTCCTGATTAGTTTTTGCAAGTGTCAGCTGTATATTGATGGAATCGCTTCATTGTGTTTTTATCTGGCTGCTTTTACTTCACGATATTTTGTCAAGAGTTATCCAGGTACTGAGGAGCTGTAATTTACCCATTATTACGAATGATTATCATCCTACTGTAGTAAACATACTTCAGCATCTTCATCCATTTGTTTCAGCCAAAAGACTTGACAAGAATGATTTTAGAGGAGGAGACGTTTATCTGTAGCTCATGGTTTCAGAGGTTTCAATGGACGGCAGCCTCCATTCCTCCAAGGTGAGACCCTACATCATGGTGGAAGAGGAAATCTGCTCAGGTCATGGAACCAGAAAGCAGAGAGACGGACGGAGACAGACACCAACAGAAACTCCCCTGATCCAGGACAGAATATATACCTGAAAGGTACGCCAATGGCCCACCTCCTCCAGACCCACCCCACCTGCCTACCGTCGCCACCCAGTTAATCCCTATCAGGGGATTAACACACTGATGAGGTTAAGATGCTCAGAACCCGATCATTTCTCCTCTGAACCTTCTCCCATGGTGTCACACGTGAGCTTTTGGGGGATGCCTTACTTCTGAAGCATAACATCATTCTATTGGATATACGTGTTCCTTTTGGATTGGGATGATACACATGGTACCTCTATAAACATTCTTGCACGTGCCTTTAAGTGCACACATTTCAATTGGGGCTATTCCTGGGATCATGACTGCCGGTTATGGGGTATCCAGGGGTTGCCATATAAGTAAGTCCCAACCGCTTTCCAAAGTGGTTATAACCAATGTATACTCAGAGCCTAGGAGAGTACCAGTTGTTCTACTCTTCATCCTTATTGGGTATTTCCAGTATTTTTAGTATTATTCAGTGTAGTAAGTATCTCAGTAGAGTTTTAAATAGCATTTCCCTGATAACCAAGGAAGCTGAACACCTTCTCGTTTGCTGGGCATTTGGATGTCCTTGTTAAGAAGTACCCATTCAAGTCTCTCACTGGATTCTCCCTTTGATGGTCTCGTTTCTTCTTTGTCGCTTCCTCCGTTAAATTGGAGTATATTCAGAGTAAGAACTTGTGTTCCTGAAAAGATACCACGAAAGAGTGCCTTAGTCAGGGTGAAGTTGAGATTGAGGACCTACCCTGGTTGTGTGATAAAGTTTAATACAAGAACTGTTCGGGAGATACAGAATTCCTAACTAGGTAAGTAAGAAGGTAAAATGAGAACAGGGAGATAGCGTTTTCTAGAAACATCTGCCACCTCCCTGGGCTGGAGGAACAGAGGGAAAGACTGATGTTATTAAACCTAGAGGCTCAGAGCAAGGGCCTGCGGAGCTGAAGCCTTCCTCTGAGGAAGGATGTTGGTCAGCTGGTCCCAGGTGTCTGGTGGAATGTGTGTAGTTTTGCAAATGTTGGAAACGCTGTCCCCTGGATTTGATCGCTTGTATGACAAACACGGTCTTGAAGACGGAAAAAGCATTGGAGAGGAGGCTGCAGCCTCCTTCTCCAGCAGCCTTCTAGTTTCCGTCCAGTACCTCCTGGCGGCCCCCAACATCAAAAGCCAGACTGGCAAGGGGTGGATAGGAACCCAGAGATGTGAGCTTAGATACTGTCCAGAGATCCAAAAAGTCAACCAAAGAATTAGAGATGTCCACCCAGCCCTGGGCGTGGATCTAGACCCGAGTCATGTTGAGCCATTAATAAGAAGTGAGTTTTGAGAGCATGCACTTACGTGTCCCCCATACACTCCCATTTCCTTTTAAGATATGAACCTTCTGGGCTTGGAGGTGGAGCTCGGTGGTTCAGTGCTCAACCTGTGCGAGGTGCCGGGTTCCACCCCAGCGCCCAAACCGAAAAAGGATGAGAAGTAGCATCACTCTTCCTGCAAAGATTTGAAAGTTGGAGAAACAGGCCAGAAGTTTAAGTAAGCTGTGAGGGTCATACAGCCAAGGGTAGAGCAGAAAATATTTCGGGTAAATCTTAACTCATTTTTATGATTACACTCAAATTCAAAAATAAAGAGGACTTACTGTTAAAATAAGCTGTAAGATATCAGAGTAGATGAGAAATAAAATTTAACTGCAGGTCTTTGGAGGCAAAGGAACTCTTACAGTAATCAATACTTTCTGGTCCTAATAGCTCATTAGAGATGTAGACGAGGACATCTACCTCTTTCTTCCGTTGTCTTCTATACTTATCTGCTTTTAGTTGGTCTTTCGGGGATGCTTGTCTCTGCGATGCAAAACCGCAGATGGTATCGATGTGGGTTGTTTGAGGTTGCATTTCCTGACTCGGGTTTGTGCTCCTTGGTCTTGCAGATGACCGGCATTTGGGGAGAGAACTATTTGGTGCTGTCCCTGGAATCAAAACCTACGCCCAGACCCTTCCCAGCCCAGCAGTCCCAGGAAAGGAAGGTTTCCAGTTCAGTCCTCACCCACGTGTGATTCATTGGCTGGACCCGAACTGCGTCCAGACCCCAGCATTTTCCTTCTGGAAGGTTGTTGCTGGACGTTCTCCTCAGCCAACCATGTGCAGAAAATCTGGGAACTCATTGGTTCTCTCGTGGCTGCTCCTGTAGGGTCAGCTGAAGACTTGATTTCCTTTAAGACAGAGCAGTGTGGCGATCTAGAATTAGAGGAAGGAGCTAAGATTTACGGGGCTCCCTCTAGTCTCAGATACATCCACTGCTTCCTAGTGGATGTCTCCTCATCCATCTCAGCAGAAATGCTGCTTGGCCTTGCCACCAGGTACCCATTTGCGATGCACATCTGATCACTTGACGTATGGCTTTGGGGAAGGTAAAAATTCTCTGTCTGGTCCACAAGGTGCTAATTACCCTGCCACCTCACTTGGACCACTTTTACGATCACAGCCTGACCTCTAGCTCCACTGGCTCCCTCCTGCCCCAGGGCTCTTGCATATGCTGATCCCACTGCACTTCCCCTCCCCCATCTGCTTTCCCTTTGTCGCTCCCAAAGGAATGTGTGTTGGCTTCTCTCCCCGGGCAGGTCAGCTCTTCCTCATTGGAGGCTTCTTGCTACCTGGACTGTCTATATAGCATTCATCATGTCTGACATGACATTTAATCAATGTCTGCTTTCCCCACCAGATGACAGGTTCTGGGAGAGGGCAGGTCACGTCTGCTTTGTGTCCACTATCTGCCCGTGTTACCTCATAGGACACTGGAGCATGGAAACTGTTTGAAAAGGGGTATGATGAAGGATTAATGACCTTACCCTTCATCCCTATGATCATGGCTGGCGGGATGCAGACAGCGACTCCTTTACCAGAGAACTGGCTGGATTATTCCACCGCAAGTCAATATTCTCACATTTTCGTTTATAAGCCTCTCTGGGTAGATCACACGTTGGTGGTCCCGGCTAGGGTAGCAACAGCACACACGAGGTCACCAGGGTCCCTGTATGAGCCCTTGTCTCAAAAAGTCCTAGGTGGGGCCCAGAGATCCACCTGCCTGGAACAAGCACCCAGGACTGTGAGTACCCATGAGTCAGCCCTGTCTGTTCCCTGTGCTCCATCCCCAGCAGACCACAAATTGTCCCTCGGAGTCTTTTTTCCATTTTAAGGCCTTTGTAGTCACCCTCTGCCTGGGTTCAGTTGGCTTCTGCTGCTGGAATAAATGAACCACCAGCCTGGTGGCTCAGAATGGCACAAACTCGTCACCTCACGGGGTGGAGCTCAGAAGCCCACCTCTGTGTCCGTGAGTCAGACGGTAAGGGGTCGGCGGGCCTGGGCTCCTCCCGGAGGTTCTGAGGAGAGCCCTTTCCAAGCCTGGTCCAGCTTCTAGAGGCTGCTGCGTGCCTTGGCTTCTTCCAGCCCTGTGTCTTCACCTCCCTCTCTGACTCTGACCCCACTGCGTCCTTATCGTAAGGATGCTTCAGGCTTGATGGAACCCCCTGAGACGGTGAAGGATAATGTCATCTCAAGTTTCTTAACTGAACACATCCGTGCAGTCCCTTTTGCCATGCGTTTTGGTTTGGATATGTGATGTCCCCCTAAAGTTCATGCCTGAGAAAATGCTAGAATTTTTAGAGGTGAATGATGAGATTATGAGAGGTGTGACCTGATTAGTGGATTAATCCACTGATGTGGATTAACTGGTCAGTAACTGTAGGTAGGTGGGGTGTAGTTGGGGGAGGTAGGTCACTGGGGGTGTGCCTTTGGGGGTTTATATTTTGTCCCTGGTGAACAGGGCTCTCTGCTTCCTGACTGCCCCGTGCTGAGCTGCTTTCCTCCACCAGACCCTTCCGCCATGATGTTCTGTCTCACCTTGGGCCCAGAGATGGGGAGTTGGCCTACCGTGGACTGAACATCTGAAACCGTGAGCCAAAATAAACTCCTTCTGCACATTGTTCTCGTGCTAACGGTGATAAGATGACGTGGAAGGTAACATTCACAAGTTTCTATGGTCTCTGGAGGACCATTGTTCACCCTACAAGGTGCCACAGACCCCACTCTATTATTCTTTCCTTTTTTTTCTAGGGAACACACACCTTTGTATTTGCCAAGGGTTACGTGAAATCCTCGTTCTGCTTCTTACTGGCAGTGGTATCGTGACTGCGTGGACAGAGGCCAGACTCTGGACATCAGTTCCTCCATCCTTTGTAAACCCCCAGGGCTACACTCTTCACTGAGCATGCAGGGGAGGGAGGCAGGTCCCTGCCCTCAGTGGCTGTTCTGCAGAGGTGGGGAAGTTCACTGAAAAAAATCATTTCAACATCAAGTGGCAAATACCTTAATTTCTTGGAAAAAGCAGGAAAGATTTCTGGCTAAAGGAACAATGGAAGTGAGTGAGGCAGGAATTATTTTATTTATTTATTTATTTTTTTTGCAGGAAAAGGGTTAAATGATAACCATGTTATGCTCTTTGTATTCATTGATTAGGTCGCTGCCTGCGGCATCGGGCCAATCTCTGTCATCAGCAAGATTTATGCTTGAGTGTTTCAGAATAATAAGTTCTTCACCTCGGTTTTTTCCGGCCCAAGTCTGGCAAAGAGCGAGCTGGTGGCCAGTGGCCTGGTGAATCCCAGGATGCTCTGCTCTTCTACTGACAGGCCTGATATAAATTTAAGGCAACAGTCTGTTGGCTTGATTGGAACATGGTGACTGTCCAGGCATCTCCAGCCACCACGGAGAGATTCCTGTCCACCAGGAAATGGCCATGAGATAAAGCTCAGGATACATCCAGCTGGATTCTAGTTTGTGACTCTCTGACTATCCAGACCCTGAGTCAGTGCAATGGAGCAACAGTACCAACTCTCTGCAACCTATGCACTGGTGTTGGTAGATCAGAAGATTCTGTGCAGAACGGGAGTGAGTGCAACAGCAATGAAGTTTCTGATAATGTCTGCTATGGTTCGGATATGAGGGGTCACCCAAAAGCTCACGTGTGAGGGACGGAAGAACATTCAGAGGAGAAGTGCGCAGGTGTCGAGAGGTGTAAGCTAGCCCTCCGCTGATACGGATTAAGTGGGTGGTGGCCGTTGGCAGGACAGGTGAAGCTGGAGGAAACAGGTCACAGGGGGCCTGTCTTGGAGGTTTCTATTTTGTCCCTGATGGATAGCACTCTCTGTGCTTGGTGCCCATGTCCTGGGCTGTTTTCTCTGCCATGCCCTCTGCCAGCATGTTCTGCCTCACTATGGGCCAGAGCTCTGGACTCCTTCCACTGTGGTCTGAGCCTCTGAAATCATGAACTAAAATAAACTTTTATAAGTGTTTTTTCCAGGTCTTTTGGTCAGAGCTCCATTAAAAACTGACTAAAACAGCATCAGTGAACCCATAAAATGATCCACCAAAGCAAATCTCAAGAGTTTCTCAGCTGGAGGAAGGAAGGCAAGAGAAGCCACAGTTAGAATCCAACCCACCTTCAGGAAGCACTGATACTGTTCAAGTCAAGAGCATCCTTCCAGAAGGCTGCGGAAATGCCTTTACTTTATGTTTGGAGTTTCTCAGTAGAAGCTTTGCAACATTGCAAAAGCATTAAGTGAGTACCAGACTTTTTTTTTTTTTTTTTTTTTTTTTTTTTTTCTTTTTTTTTTTTGGTGCTGGGGATCAAACCCAGGGCCTTGTGCTTGCAAGGCAAGCCCTCTACCAACTGAGCTATCTCCCCAGCCCCAGACTTCTTAACGAAATGTAATAGTAAAGCCTATAGCAAGCTGTAGTCCAGCCCTGATTTTATTTCATGAAAACCACGTTTGGGTTACTTGTCAAGAATGGGCTACAATGGCAGGCCTGCCATCCCGGTAACTTGGGAGGCTGAGGCAGGGGAGGATCATGAATGCAAAGCCAGCCTCACCAACTTAGTGAGGCTCTGTCTCTAAATCACAATATAAAAAAGGGCCGGGGATGTGGCTTGGTGGTTAAGTGCCCCTGGGTTCATTCTCTGGTACCAAAAATTTTTAAGAATTGGCCGCGGATCTATAGTAGCAGGAGAAATCTGGAGGTCGACCAAGATAGTGGTAGACAAGAATCAAGAAACTCAGCCATTAGGATGTGAATTTGGGAGCCTCAAATTTACAAAGTCATGGGGCAATGAAGGCTGGACCTCTCCCTTCTAAGGGGAAGTGACCTGTAATCAGAGAAAGCAGAGCTAATGAGGCAGGCCTCTCCAGATCACAGTGACATTCAACGGAAGAACACGTGCCAAGCAGGGATGTCAATTCTGGATCAGAACGAGTGTCAGACCAATGTTGGCTCACTCGTGAGTGACAGAGCCAGAAGTGAGTCTTCTGATTGAGAGGCAAATGCTCCTTCAGGCTGCCAGGAATCCCAAGCACAGTCCTGTGCTGTGTGACCACATGTTGGTCCATGGCGGGCCCCTTGTCTCCTGAGATTATAACGGAGCCAAACGTTTCCTGTGACCTACTGATGGAATGTCCTAGCACAATGCATTACATTACTCACATGTTTGTGGTGATAATGGAAGAGGTCAATACTGCCGGTTTAAAGTGAAGCATCTAAAGTAGGCACAGTACTTAATACTTGATAATGGGAACAAACAGGTATTACTGGTCTAATATTTACCATATGATGCTTTTTATGGCTGCTTTAGAATATATTTCATACATATGTATATATACAGAGATAGATGTAGATATCTAGATATCCAGATAGATAGATAGATAGATGATAAATAGATTAGATAGATAGATAGATGATAAATAGATTAGATAGATAGAGGACAGGTAGATAGATGATAGATTAGATAGATAAATAGATGATAGATGATAGATAAATAGATTAGATAGATAGATGACAGGTAGATAGATGATAGATAAATAGATTAGAAAGATGATAGGTAGACAGATGATAGATAAATAGATTAGATAGATACATTGGTAGATATCATAAATAGATAGATTAATAGATGACAGGTAGGTAGATAGATGATAGATGATAGGTAGATAGATGATAGATAGATATGTACATAATAGAGTTAACTGTGGCACAGCCTCAGGCATGTCTTTGAGGAGGGATTCTAGAAGAAGACCTTGTTATCATAGAAGATGAGGGCTCACTGTATATTCATTCCCCTGAAGAGCTTGCAGTGAGAGGACATGCGATGGAAGAGTCCCGGTGAGATCCTGACCCAGGTAAGCTGTGTGTTTGAGTGTTTACAGTTAACAAAGAAGAAAGCAGTTTAAGAAATTAAAAAGAATTGCAAAAAGTTAACAGAACAAAAATTTGAAAATGGTTTGTTCAACTGTGTGATGTATTTTAAACAGAGTGTTCGTATAAAAGAGTTTTAAGAGATTAAATAGTTCATCAGGTTAAAAAAAAAAAAGTTACAGTAAGCTAAGGCTAGTTTATGATTTAAGAAAGGAAACAGTGACGGGCGCAGTGGCGCATGCCTGTCATCCCAGTGGCTGGGGAGGCTGAGGCAGGAGGATCGCAAGTTCAAAGCCAGCCTCAGCAAAAGCGAGGTGCTAAGCAACTCAGTGAGACCCAGTCTGTAAATAAAATACAAAATAGGACTGGGGATGTGGCTCAGTGGTCGAGTGCCCCTGAGTTCAATCCTCAGTAACCAAAGAGAGAGAGAGAGAGAGGAGAATTGGTGTACATGTCGTGTGTCACGTTGGTGAAGTCCACTGCAGCGGCCAGTGACTCTGCAGACCTTCACATGCATGCTTTTCCTGCCCACCGACGCTCCCACAGGTACACCCAGTCCCGAGCGCTCCATTTGTCTGTAGTATTTTTTCAGTCCTTTGTGCCTTCTTGTCCTGTATTTAGGTACCCTAAGACACACAGGTCTCCTCCCACGTGGCAGCAGCCTGGGGGATTCAGTGTACTGATGTGGTCTGCACACTGCTAGTGTATTTAGAAGCAAGAGCCTCAACCGCATCACCTACAGGTCACGTGTACTGTGCCCCCTAGGTTTGTGGAGTTATGTTCTGTGAGGTTTACACAACAACAGAATCACGCAGTGATGCCCGGCTTGGTTGTATTTCTGCCATCGAGCAGCATGTGACTGGGTATTATTCCAGGCATCTTACCCGGGGGCAGATGTCACTAATGCAGTGAAAGCCCCCTCTTCCGCGGAGCATTCGCTGTCCCTTAAGTCAGGCTGGGCCCTCAGGTTCACTTTGGCCTGTGAAACATTAGTACAGGTTCTGTGTCCCCTTCGAAAGCCACGCTCAGGGCTGCAAGCTGTTTCATTCTGCCCTGGTAACCAGCAAAGGCAGAAGCAGACACCGATGGGGACACGCCCCAGGATGGAAGCAGCCGAAAGTGGTGACCCATCGGCCGGGAAGATGGTGTCAGGACAGTCGTTCAATCCTTAGCTGACTGGAGCCAAAAATACACACCTGTTGCCTGAATCCACTGCTATGTTGCTCTCACAGCAAAGCCTTGCATGTCCTGGATGTCGCGGACCCTTAGAAAGACCAAGAATACAAGACCCCGGAGGAGGACGTGGAAGTGACTGAGTGGACATTGTGGCTGCAGGTAAGAAGTGGCCCCAACCTCAGCTGCTTGGTGCTCCTCCTCTGCAGTATAGTGCGCTCCCTTGACCGGGGTGGGAACATCTCGTGGCCTTAGGAGAAGGCACTGGGTGAGTTCTGAGAACGTTTCTGGGGCACAAGCACAAAGACCAGGAATTGCCAAGATCTGGCACAATCTTCCCCACGTGACCTGTCAGGTCAGAGACGGAGGCCGTGGCGGGAAGTCACCATGCACCACATCACTAAGTATCGTCCAGTGATCACGTTCCACAATCAACCAACCTGCTTGGGACTCCTGGAGGCCCTGGGAGATCTGAAAATTTGACAGTAGCAAATAAAGATGATTTTTCAAAGTCCAGATTTTCCACCATATTGTTGAAATAGGAATGGGAGTCATTAATGAAAATCATCGACGTGTCGAAGGGGCTAGGAAATACTCTTACAACCCCTGGTTTTATGCCTGCTCACAGAGTAGGCGTATTTTTTTTTCCTTGCTTTTGGGCTTTTGGAAAGCGGACAAGATCCGTCTTTCACGTCCTTGTCCCTGGGATTTATAAGAGGAGATGATGAAGAACACATCGCTCAGCACCCACGGCCAGACCCCCGTGCTTGCCGGCCACAGGTCGGCTCGAAAAAAGCTACATTTTTTGGTGGGCTGCAGCTTTTCTTGATATATAGGTTGCCATAAAAATCTCTGAAAGATTTCTCTATGGGGACGATCTTGGGAAATCAACTTCTGAAGCCAAGAACATTAGAACCATGAATTAATTCTAAAGATCTTTTTTATGTTGGCTGCCACACAATTGGAATAGCTCTAAGAAACTTCATAAAAATGGCCACAAATGAATAAGAGCAAAAGGGGATTTAAAGATCTCTGGCCATGGCCCTCCATTCTCCAGCGGGGTGAATGTCAACATGAATCCTCAAGCAGAAGGCTGTCTAGGGCCCCATGGCCCACACCGTGCCCAGGGTCCTCTGTCACTCTGCGTGTGGGAGGGTCATGTAATCTACTGTTCAAATGGAGCAGGGTGGGTTTGAGGGGGTGCTCTGGTAATGATTATGCTGGTAGCTGGGGTGTCCTGGGCCAATCAGGGTCTCTGTCCACACTGAGAAGAAGCAGCAGATCCAGGCTGGTAACACGCTTTCTGGTTGGGGTCTCTGCCTGTTAGGGGCTGACCATGACTATCTAAATGCCCCATCTAATCAGTTGTTGAAGACTACTGTTCTCATGCAAAAAATCTGTGATCGCCAACTCTTCCTGTTTTTAAAAAAGAGGCTGAAAAAAAATCAATGTTTCTCTTACGTTCTTCTGTTGCTAATTGCTGGTGATCATTTCATTTGAAGATTCCAGATCCAGCAGAGACCGACGCATATCCTAACTTTAGCTAGCAGGTCACCAGTTTTTATATGATTATTAGCACCTATTTGGTATGCAAAATCATGGGCATCTTTGTACCAATTTCATGCATGCCTGTGATGTTCTTTGATGGTGACCAAGCTTCCTGTGACTCTCCTCTTTCCTAGTCCCCTTCTCCTCCTTTAATTAGGTCCCACTTCAACTTTTGTGTCAACTTTTTCTTTTTCTTCTAGGTTCCACATATGAGAGAAAGTACGTGATACTTATATTCCTGAGTCTGGTTTACTTCCCTGAACATGATGATCTCTAATTCCATCCATTGTTCTCCAAAGGACAGTGATCCATTCTTCTTTATGGGTGAATAATATTCCAGTGGAGATCTACCACATTTATGCAGTGGCAAATGTTAATGGGCATCTGGGTGGAGTCCCTGAGTTGACTATCATGAACATAATGGCTAATTAGGGGTGTACAGCTATGCCCACCATATGTTGACATATATACAGGTATACACCCAGGCATGGGACAGCTGGATCGTATCTGGTAGTTCTAGTTTTAGATTGTTGAGGAAGCTCCATAGTCATTTCCTCAATGGCTGTCCTAGTTTGCATTCCCAGCAACAGCACCGGTTTGTAAACTCTGTCTCACAGAGTAGTAGCTTTCTCAAAGAGGAAAGCACTCCCGGGACAATGGACGTCCATCAGTTGTCCATGCTTTGGATCCAAAGAGGAAATAATTGGAAGATTTATGATCTTGCCATGACTTTATCCATCGATGAATTTATCTATTCGAGACGCACTGACAGAATATGCTTACCGGTCAGTTTAGGTTTGCTGTTTGGAAAGTGCATTGCTTCTTTGAAAAACTGTGTTGGCTATTTAACATAGTGTGTCAGTCAGGGTTCCCTAGAGGAGCAGAACCCACAGGAAGTGTAATTATAAAGGGGATTTATTAGATTGGCTTCTACCACCAGAAACTGGAGGGTCCACAGTGGCCTCTGCAGCGGGAGAGCTGGAAGAACCAGCAGCTGCGCAGCCCAAGAGATGGAAGCCCCAGAACAAGAGGGATCAGCAGTGCTACCCTAGTCTGAGGCCAGACTAGGAAACTCCCTGGAGAATCACTGGCAGAGTCTGCTTTGGGAGAGTGAAGAAGCAAGAGTCCCATATCCTTGGAGCATGGAGGCAGAGATCAAGAACCCTGTTCCAGAAGAGCCGAGTTGCATCTGCCTCTGCTTCCTTGTTCTTCCAGCTTTGATCCATCCTATTGGGCAGTGCCACCCAGTGAGGGAGGGGCTCCACTCCAGTTGGCTATCCCACATGCCAATCATTTCCTAGACACGCCCTCATGGACACACCCAGAAGCCTCTTTATCTTCGGCCTCTCTTAATCCAGTCAAGCTGACAGTTCACAGTAACCATTTCAGATAGGTTGGTTGGTTTTGGCCATAAACCTAGGATAGATCTTCATCTCCACTCCATGTAAGAATAAGACAGAAATGTCTACCTTTGATCCTCAAGGAAAATGTGCAGAAGGTGCCCACCCCATGTCCTCTCAAGGTCCTCAGGTAGAACTGGGCCACTGGATGTCATTTGCTGTAAGGTAGCCTGGGGAAGGGGCCTGGGCCGGCCACGGGCTTGCAGGTGTCCTGGCCCCACGGGCTGGGCTCACCATCACCCCAAAGAAAACCAGATTCTTAGCAAAATGGAAGAGATGCATTAGTGTTTTATAGGAATGAAGTTGACAGACGTAGTCTGCCACCACTGTGCGTTCATTCATTCATTCCACAAATATTCTTTTGCTTACCTACCCAACGCCAGAACCTGTCTCTGGAAGCAGACGTTATGTTCTTGAGAGGATGGGGATGACACCATTATAAAGTGTCAGTCACATAGGATTTCAGAAGTTCACGATTGCTCTGAAGGAACATGGATCAGAGAATGAGGATAGCAAGCTATGGGACCGGGAACGGGGTCGCCATTTGATGCGGAGTAGTTTAGGAAGGGCTTCCTCAGGAGGGGCGTGTGATGGAACAGGGGAAGACACCTGAGAACCAGTCATGCAGATGTGGAGAAGACCAGCCTGGGCCAAAGGAAAGGGTGGTGCCAAGGCCCTGAGGCGGGAGAGGGCCCTAGTGGTGGCTGGGTACCACGAAAGCCAGGGCGGAGAGAGCTAGGGCCCCAGAGCGGAAGTGAAGTGCGGTCAGGTGTCTGTTGTTATGTCCGCTTCCTATCACTCGACCTCATCTCCAGTTTCCACCACCTCCCAACGGTGTCACCAACTGGGGCAACACAAGAGGCTTTGGGGGACATTCCAGATGCAAACTGTAGCCCTCTGCATCGTGAAGGCCAATGCAAGGATGTGTCTCTCTCGCAGTGAAACGGGGAGACCAGGAGAGGTACCGAGCAGGTCAGTCACATGACCTGATTTGTGCTTTTAGGGAATCGCTGATTTGTTGACCGTGAACTAGAGGGCAAGGGGTAGAAGCGGAGAAGGCAGTATTGAGGCTACTGCAACGATCCCAGCAAAAGATAATCACTTGCTTACTCCAGGGTGGGAGCATTCTTTAACATACTAAATATGTATACAGAGAGAAAATACATAAAGAGGGACACAAACATGCCTCTGTCCCAGTATCTGTTTCCCTTGTGGTGAGCGTCATGTAGAAGCCAGAAGTTGCAAGAGAGATTGACTTTTCCTTCTGTGTTTTCCTCATATTGTTCTTTAATTAGTAGCAAAGTTCATCCTTGAGCAGTGAAGCAGTGGCCTGTGAACATAAATGCTTCTTTGCGTCTCTGGTTTGCAGAATTCCTTATCAATGTGCACTGCATGCACGCGAAGAGAAACCTGAGGAATATCATGTGATACCTCGTTTGGGGAGAGAGTGGCTGAAATAAAAACAAATGGTAAGTGATCATATTTTGATTTTTGGTGTTAATAACCAGGGGTTAGCCCAGGAAAACTCCTGTAGCTCTGTTAGCTGGGTGATCATCTGTTCCGATCCCTAATGAGAGGTGGCTGGGAAGACGGGGGCGGGATACAGGAAGGAGAGAGCAGATGGGAATGTGCATGGACGGGAAAGAGGAGAACCGAGGGGCAGAGGGCAGCTCTGGTGACCCCGGAGGAAGGCCCCTGGGAGCTGGAGGGAGCCGCTGCTTTTCCAGCTGCATCCACTCACTCTCCTAGGCCTACAGCTGTCCTTCGTTGTCCCCAGAGCTCTTGACTGACCCAGGGTTCCAAGGGCAGGTCGACAGATGCCACCTCTGGGGAGGATTGCCAGAAAGTCACAGCTCCCTGGCTCAGGGGCCAGGTGCTGGTGTGGAGAAACTCCTGCCCCAGGTGGGCGCGGTTTGTTGAAATCGTCCCCAGGCTGTGGGGCTGAAGATGCTGCAGCATTGTGCGGGCGTGTGTGCGCCCACGTGCGTGTCCCCGGTGTCCCGCGCTCCCCCGCCGCCGTCGCACACACTCCTCGGCCTCTCTCTCACTGGTCGTGGCACATGTTCTCCGTCGCATTCTGGAACAGAAGCGCAGTTTATCAGACTAGGCACGGTCGCCCGAACGCCATCCGCTCTTTCAAGGACGCAGTGCGCGCAACGGTGAGGTCTGATCAGAAGCCGGGGATGCGGTCCTTCCTATTCCAGACGAGCTGACCAGGGGACGCGTGGGATGTCCTCTGGTGCGTTCCCGCCGCGGGATGGGCGCACTGAGAGCTGCGGCCGGGACTTGCCAAGGCCACCTTCCAGGAGGAAGGGCGCTCGGTGGAGAAGTCCTGGTCCCGGAGGTTTTCCGCTTGTTCCGGGAGGAAAGTTTTCTGGAAACCCGTCGTGAAGCCTCAGCTGCGCTAGTTTTCCCTGGAGCAAAGCTCTCATCCTCCAAGCGCCCGGTGACCTTTAGCGGTCGGTCTCCTGTCACCTCGGGATGTTCTTCCCTTGCTAAAAACCAGATGTTCCAAAGACAACAAGGAAATTTTGTCCCAGTTTTAAAAAGAAAAGTGACTTGACAGTCACCGTCCCGCGGTGTCGCGGAATCACCGTCGCTGTTCGCGCAGTCGAGTCCCTTGCTGCTCGTTTGTACTTCGTGGCGGTCGTGATGAGAAGGCCACCCTCCATGTCCCACGTTAGGCGCCCACCAGGCCTCGCTCTGTTCTGCATGCGCGTCGTTCAGAACGCTCGAGTCATTGCCGCCCATCTGAATCCCAGAGTGACGCGTGGAAACGGCTGAGCTGGTGGGAAGAAGGTGGCGGCGCTCTCCGAGCCGCTGACGCAGGTTCCGGGTCTTGACTTGGCTGTTCCTTAACAGCTGAAGGTCACGCTGCATCGACAGGTTTCTCTCTGTTCCCTGCCTCCGTTTAAGAAGCAGGCGGAGACTCGACAACGAGCCTCGGTGTCCCCACAAGTAAAAACGTGTCCGTGTCACAAGTCGGGACGGGGCTGGGAGCTGGCCGGGGCGCTCTGCACCGCGGTCCTGGAGCGGGGCGCACAGCGGGCTGCTCGGCGGTTCTTCCCGCTGGGGCCGCCAGAGGGCGCTGTGGCCCCGGCGCGCGGCGCGTCGGCGGCGGCGGCGGCGGCGCGGAACCTCCCCCGGCGGCTCCGCCCCGTCCCGGCCTGCTTTGCGGGTAAACAGACATGGCCGACGAGGAAGACCCACAGGACGCTGCGCACGACATGGGCAACCACCTGCCGCTCCTGCCTGGTAACTCCCGGCCCGGGGCGCGGCCGCGGGTGGGGGGCGACGCCCGGAGCCGCCGGCGGCTCGCGGGATCCGGGAAGGCGCGGGCCGCGCCGGGGGGCGACGAGCTGAGGCCTCGGCCGGCGACCGCGACCCGGTGCTCCGCTCCGGGCTCGGGCGCCCGCGGTGGCGGGTGAGGCGGCGGCGGGCGGGGGTCGCGCGCGGCCGGCCCGGCCTCGCGAAAGTGCCCCGGCGTCGGGGCCCGCCGGGACCGGCCCGCGGCTGCGTTTCTGTCCTCGGCGTCGGAGCTCGAGTGAGTGACAGCGGGCCGCGCTCCGCCGCGTCTGTCCGCACCTGCCGCCACCCAGGTCCCTCTGTAGGTGAGGACGTGTGGGCGGTGAGCCGAGTGCCTGGCCCAGGGTCGCACAGTTGCAGCGTCAGGACCGGGGGCTCGGCCGGTGGCCTCTGAGCCCCTCCGCCCAGGCAGCGCTCGGTGCGTGACCCTCCCGCGCGCAGAATGGGGTCCCCTTCGGTTTCCTCTGGACGGTAGGTTCTGTGCAAACGTAGGCCGGGGGTGTGTGTCGGAAGATTGCACGAGAAGAGAAGGAGCATATGCGTAGCCGAACAAAGCGTTCACGAAATGCTGCAGAGGAGACCTGCTGTGCCCAGGTGTGTCGGCCACTGGAGCACCGGCCCTTCGCTGCAAGCCAGGCAGCGTGTGGGTGCAAAGGGTCGGTGGTGCCTGGGGAGGTCTGCAATCCCGGCGAGCGTGTTGAGAGTACAACTAGCAGGGACTGTTGATTTAAGGCCACATAAAGCCATCTGGGGTCTTCACAGGGAGCAACTGCTCGGGTAGAAGGATTGGGGGAAAACCTTATGAGGTTAATCTGGAGTCTTATCCAGGTTGTGCAAGATAAGACTCAGGAGGTAGGTTGGCTCTAAGTTGTTGGTGAATCTGCATCTCCTGCCGGGGACTTTTCTTGTAGGTTGCTGAGAATCAGTCTCAGGTTTATCAGGTAGTTGGTTAAGGGAATCTGCGCTCAGAGTACGAATCGGTCTCACCTTATAGGAAGCCCTTTTTCTGTGAAAGAGAGCACGGTCAGAGTCAGTGGTTGAAATCAAGGTGTGTCAGCCTGCAACAGAAGAGCTGAGCTGGTTTTCCGCATCATCAGCCCCTGTCGCATGTGCCAAATCCAGCGTTTCAGGGAGAATGGCGAATAAAAGAGGGAGGATACTGGTGTTCTGTTGCATTCACATGGTGCTCCTGCCTGGGATGAGTCATCAGACTTCACCCCAGTGGCTCTGAACCGCCAGCGTGTGTTTTGGGGGGCGGGGGTAATTAAAAGTGAGAGGGCACAGGGTTGTACATATAGTGATACTGCTTTTCTAAATTACCTGCAGGTTTTATTTGTTGAGAAATATTGCATTTTCCTGAAATCTTGAGATATGAGTTGTTTTGAAAAGTAATCCATTTTGAATGCTAAGGAAATAGCTTAATAATTTGATATTGGAAGAGTTTATCCTGGAGGAAATATACATTGATAAAGAGTCAGTGGGGGAGGTAGATCTTAGGCACATTTATGAGCAAAGCCACTATAATACTTGGTCATTCTTTAGATGGTAGAAGTCAGAAGAGGTAAAATGCCAAATTAAGAAAGATATTCATTGCAGCCTTTAAGCCAATAGTTTTGTTTTAAACTTTATGTAGCACAGGAAGAGAGTGGGTCTCTCCACATGCCAAGTGAAAGCCACACTTTCAGAGATACAATTGATCTAATACAATTAGATTCAGAATAATTTTCTCATCACTTTAAAGATTCGTTGTTATCTCTTGGGAAAACTTTTGTGTTCTTAGTAAAAATATGAGTGTGGTATCAAAGCCCTGACTGCACACAAGTTGAAGTCAATGGTGTTGTCTTTGACAGAGCCTTAAATCTTTCAATTCATAGGAATAAATAAAAAGCCAATAGTTATCCTATTGTGAAACATTTCGTGTGAGGAACCCTATCTAAAGTGGTTTAAATAACGATTAGCACAGAGGAAAAAGTGGCTCCTTTTAATGACAATCTAAGTATTAAGAAGTTTTCGGGGGGCATTTTAAAATGCCTGAATTGTGAGGTCAGAAACGAGGTCCAGTACATCTTTATGCATCGTGGAAGCTAATATTTCCTGGTGTCGGCACCTTTGACGTATGGGGCCCAAGAATTCTCTCGGGTGTGCTTGCGTGTTAGGATTTCCTGAGCATCTACTCTAGGTCGCTAATAGGACTCTTCTAGAGTGACTACCTTAAATGTCTTCACATGTTTCCAAATATTTCCTAAGGGGCAGAATAAGTCCTGGCTGAGACTCCTGGGGCAGGAAGTGTGCCCACAGGTGGCATGAGAAGGCTGGAGTCCCGCTTCGTAGAATACCGTCCCCATCGGTAGTGTTGCTTTTTGTGACTTTAATCCCTGTCAACTGGTAGTATCCACTTTTAAAGAATATGGTTAGTTTACATAATTTAAAAAATGTGCCTGGAGAAAGCATTCTAGGTCATTTCCTTTAAAATGTGGAATCCTTCTTACCGGTGGTATTTGTAAATTTTAAAAGTATAGAGCAAAATTTGTATGATAGTGACTGCAAAAATTTTACCTCCATTTGAGCAAGTGAAAGGCAGGGAGGTAGGTGTGTTGTGGGAAAATGCTTTGAAATGTTTGCCAGGTTTTACTGAAGCCCCTTTTCCGTTTTAGCTAGCGGATCTTTATCTTTCTTGCTTGCCCTCTTCTTTTACATTGTCATGTAGGAACTATTTGGAGTTAGGAGTTTGAAAGAATTTTAGAGGTGGTCTTGTTGGAGTCTGTCATTTTCAGATGAGGAAGCTAGGTTTAGCAAGGTAGAATGCAGTGTTAATGGTGTTAGAAGTCATTAGTAGCAAGGGAGAAAATATCCTCTACAGGAGATTTTAAAATATTTTATGTAGATATTTCCTAAAAAGGCCCTGGATCTTAGTCCTTCACCTCTGAGGAGTAGGGTGGATGTAGTGATTTGCTTCCAGAGTACCACGTGAAAAGGAGGGCACAGCGACTCCATGTGGAGAGAGCCGACAGGCTTTACTGCAGGCAGGTGGGGGAGGCTAGCCTGGGGCAGGTGCGGTGTGCACCCCTGTGTGACGTGAAGCAGTACTTCATTCCCTCCTCCGTGCCACACGGGAACCTTAGACTGACTGCCAGAATTATATCAGATGAGTCCTAATTGAGGGATAGTCTACAAAACAAACCAAGTCAAGTCTGAGACAGCACCCCCACCTCCCAAGAGGAGGGTGAAGAGCCAGGACAGGTGATTGCAGTGTGGTGTTCTGGAGGGAAATCTGCAACCAAAAAACGAGATGAGTTGAATCTAGGAAATCCAAGTAAGCAGAGAGCTTAAGTAGTGGCACCAGCACAGCGTCATTGTCCCTTAGTGTGACACGTGGGTCATGACTGAAGTCGCCGACTGCAGGGGGAGACAGTGGTGGGCCCGTGGAAACAGTGTCCCGTATTCTCTAAGCCAGAAACTATGGCGAGATCAAAGAGTTGATATAAAAAGAAAACGGCAACAGAAGGTACCTCGTGGCTGCGTCTTTGCAGTCCCAGGGTGGCCGGCAAGTGCGTATGGCATTCAGGACCCTTTTATCTGGAAGGCATGATGTGTTTGAAAAGAAGTGAATTTAACATTTTGATGCATCTAATTCTTTTTCTTATCATATTGTATTTATGCAGCAGAAAGTGAAGAAGAAGATGAAATTGAAATGGAAGTTGAAGACCAGGACAGCAAAGAAGCCAAAAAACCAAACATCATCAATTTTGACACGAGTCTGCCAACCTCACACACAGTACGTAGCGCCGTCCCGGCTCTAGTACGGTAGACGCGCGTGTGTGTCTGTAGAGAACGTTCCTCGGAACGTCACTGCCCAGCCAGTGGGGATGGGTGGTGCGCGGTGGGCAAATCGTACAGCCTCGGCTTCGTTAGCAGCCTAGCACTCTGCTGAGAGTCTGTGAGCGGGCGACCATTCTCAGCAGAGAGACGGAGCCCTACCTTTCAGGCAGGTGCTGCTATTTCCCGGCATGGTCCTTGGAGGAGCCGTGTCCGCTTTTCAGTTTTGTTAGTAACGGAGCCATTAAGGAAGTGTCGCGTTGTGCTCGGTCCCCGCGGTGGGGAGGTGTTGTTTAACGTGGTAACGTTGGTGATCGTCATCTGGGGTATTTGGACATAGGGATGTTTGATGTTTTCATATATAATTAGTCATACATGGCAGCAGACTGCACTTGATTAATTGCACACGAATGGAGCTCAGCCTCGCGTTTCTCTGGTCACATGCGATGTGGAGTCACACCGTTGGTGGCTTCGCACGAGTGCACGGGGTGATGGTGTCTTCTCATCCCACGACTTCCGTGACCCTCGGTCTCGTTCTGAGCAGTACCTGGGCGCCGACATGGAGGAGTTCCACGGCAGGACTCTGCACGACGACGACAGCTGCCAGGTGATCCCGGTGCTCCCGCAGGTGATGATGATCCTGATTCCCGGGCAGACTTTACCTCTGCAGCTTTTTCGCCCTCAAGAAGTCAGCATGGTGCGGAACTTAATTCAGAAAGACAGAACCTTTGCCGTGCTTGCATACAGGTAAAGCGTCAGGCGAACTGGCCTCACTCGTACCTGTTTGAGTACTCACGGCCACAGTCAGTGTTGAGGATGGAGAATCATCTTGCACATCCAGGAGGGAGGGATGTGCAAAATGTTGTGAAGTAACATTTGAAATAGTGGAGTATATTGGTTATTTTCATTATCATCCAAGCCAGTGTAGGTTTTGGATGCTTTAAAATTTTTTGGTCATTAATATTTACTAGAAAACCTTTATAGAATGTAAGTTTCAAGAGTTGTGTTTATTTAAAGAGAAACAGGGTTTTTACATTGTAGCATTCAGGATCCGTTTTTCTTCTTTGGATCCGTTTTTCTTCTTTGGCTCCTTCAAAACGTGCTAAGCGTTGCCAGTACAGAGCGGCAGTACGTTAGGGCTGTACCCCGGAGTCGCCTGCCAAATGGCGGAACTGTGCTCCGGAGCTGGCAGGGCAGGCGGGAGCTTCCTCCCCCGGCACCGCGCTGCTAGCACGCACCAGAAGCGACAGTCGATGAAGCACAGGGATGGTTGGTTGGGGAAAGGAGAGTTTGGAGCCTGTGAGTCACTGGTGTGCGATTTTTCTCTAAAGCGTTCTAATTGTGCAAACCGAGCCTCCTTATGAGTCCCCTAGAGGATTTCTAAAATAAAGTCATATTGTCTTTGCAAGTGAGGGTCGATGACTGTATATCGTTGGCCCATATGAATGACTTTTGTCGACTTTGCGTGTTTAAATGCCAAATGTTAAAACTCTTCCTTAAAATTTCCCTTGGAAGTAACATACAGGAAAGGGAAGCACAGTTTGGAACAACGGCAGAGATATACGCGTACCGAGAAGAACAGGACTTTGGAATCGAAATCGTGAAAGTGAAAGCAATCGGGAGACAACGGTTCAAAGTCCTGGAGCTCAGAACGCAGTCAGATGGGTAAGAAATACCGTGTCTTAAAGCTGGGAACATCTTTTAATGGAGTGGTTTGCTCATTTTTATTTTTCATTCTGTTGTACTGGCTCTGCACAGTGTATAACATTTTAAGTAGTTTATTTTCTCCCTTCTGAAGTGTTTCCCAGTCAATTCCCACTTGGTGTCCATCAGAATCACCTGGGAAGTTCTTAAAATTGTAGATGCTTGGTTCCAACCTCATCTTCCATCCCGAGAGCGTTGTTAAGGCTGAGGTGAGGCCTCAGATTAAGGTTAAGATGTCCCCTGTGAATGTATCACCCAGAAACAGCGTCCACGGGAAAACTGACGAGTAAGTCCTTGTTTCAGTGCACGTTGTGAAGGTCACAAGTTCCCCGAGTGTCCCGTTCAGCAGGACTCATCGTAGTGTGGCTGCCACGGCGAGGGTTTGTCACAGAATCTAGAATTTCCACAGTTAGGTGACAGAGATGCTGTTCACCGTCATTGTCCTCTTATTAAGAAACAGCAAAGGAATTCAAACAACACGTTTGTCCTGACCGTTGGCTGTCGCGTGAAGGAGTGCATCTGCCCCGTGGCACGTGAATCCCGTGTGAAGGTTTGCACATCGAGGTTCCCGGGTCACACCGTGTCCTAGGGAATGGGTCTTGATGTCGGCCGGAGCTTTCAGATCTTTGTGTTGTACGTGGAATATTCCGAAGGTGAAGGTGTTGTGGGTTATTTGTGGTTTTGTTTTAAAAACAATGTGAGCCGTGTGAGGTCAAGAACTTGTCTGCTTTGTTTACACACTGGACGTTCATAAACATTGAATTATGACTCTGCAGATGCCTCAGGCAGGCTTTTGGGACCAGAGGTGGTGTTGAGGAACGTGGGATGAGCGGCCAGAGTCTGTGCTCATGGCCGTTACCTCGTCATCCCGCCGTCACCGGGTCGCGAGGGAATGGTGACCCAGGCCCAGGGATGTTCTGTATGTAGGACTGAGTGTCATGTGAAGGAGTGAAAGAATGGTCTCCCGAGGGTCCAGCATTGTGGTGACTAGCCATTTGTTTTGTAATTGCGGATTTTGCTAAAGGTTCCATTTTTAATGTTCTTACGAGGCACATACTTACAATTTTTTCTTTTTCTTTTATTTTTTTAACCTCTGAACACTGTTTTCCAAAAAGCCTCAGGGAGATGGAGTAGGGAGCAAGTGTATTTCTCAGTAGATCGACCTCTGTGTTGGATTGCGGAGAGCTCTTTGAACACAAGATGGCAGCAGGTGCTCAGTGGACGGGGTCCAGGACCGTGACTGGTTCTGTTGAGGGCACCCTCACCGTGCAGGGACTGGAAGAGGCTTGGAAAGGGCGCCTCCGCTACAGTGTTCCACGGAGCTCCTCCACGGGGCCTCTCAAAAACCGGTCTGCCGCGTAGCACGGAGGGCTCGTGCGGGGTGAGACGTCTGGTCTTGCTGACCCGCTCCACTGACCGCTCTCCCTGAAGATGGTGACAGGCAAGATCCCCTTGAGGGGACATGGTGCTGTCTCCCTCTTTTGAGATAAGGGAGCCAGGTGTTGGAGAAGTTCAGTGACATGTCTAAAGTTCAGTGATGTGTCTCCTGGCTGGTTCTAGGCCCCCGACGCCCCGACTGGTGCTCTTTCTGTGATTCTAAAATTTCTCCAGGGCACATTGGAGACTCAGGCTAGTTTCCTTTTTCCCAGGCAAGCACGTAAGATTGATTTGTCTTTTATCTAAATGATAAACCTCACATATAAAAAGTAGGCTGCTGCTTTCTGCCACTAAATTCAATGTTTATTTATTTGTTGGATCTTTTCTGAACAAATGAACCTTTTCCTTTATTAATAAACACAAAGAAGGGAGTCAGTGAATCACTGCAGAACTCTTCAGAACTTATCAGAGTGGGATTAATACTGTGTCGAAGTTAGACCAGAATAGCTCCTGACTGTCATAACTGAGAGGAGTGAATCTGCATGGAAAACGGTCCGTACTCTAAATGTTTTAATCGAAAATGCAGAAATGTATAGTCATGTCGGTTTTGATGGAGAGACTTGGTATTTTCTTTGAAATGCGTTTGCCAGGGAGAGATGGCCTCAGACTTCTTTGTGGTTTCTGTGTTTAGTTTATACTTCTGGCTTTTCTAGTTTGTACTTCTGGTTTTTAAGAGGGATTTTGAGGGTGGTCAGTCCCCAGGTAATTGGATGTAAAAACCATTCAGATTTGTGCAGTGTTTTCCTACTACTGCGGTTGCATGTAGTTATATTGGAAGCCTTTTATTTTTAAGTTTTCATATTCATGGAGGTGATTTTATTTTTGTTTTCAAATTTCATTTGTTTTTATAACATTTATGTGAATCACGTTGCCATAGCATAGAACAGATGCCACCGGCAGGTTGGGAAGCAATACTCCCTCAGGGTAAAACACACTCAGCGGTGGGAGCACAGCAGGGAGCGGCCTTGGGCAGGCATGCGGAACCAGGAGGACAAGGGCAGCCCACAGTCTCTGGCTTCAGAGGAGGGGTTGCTGAGGTCACGTCTAAGCTGGTTTCACAGTCTGAATGCGTTTGTCAGAGTGAAAACGTAAAGTCTTTTATAATATTTGGGTGAAGCACGATTCTTAATTCCAGTATTTCTGACCTTCAGAGTCAGATTTCGATAAGCTTCCCAAGGATGGTATACGACTTTATGAATAAGATAACGAGCGAGGAGCTGTGTCGCATCATTAGGGCGACTCGGGAGGCTGAGGTTGGAGGAAGCTGAGTTTTAGGCCAGCTGTGCGTGGCACCTTAGTGAGACCTCATCTTGAAAAAGTTAAAGGACCAGGGATGTCGTTGAGTGGTAAAGCTCCCCCATTTCCAGTCCCCGGCATGCACACAGTCACTCACACACTCACCACAAACACACATTGAAACCCAGATCATCATGTCCACCCCCTCATCCGAGCACTGGGACCCGGAATCAAACCAGTTTCTGGGTTCAGGTCAGCTGTAGTTCTGGGGATTAAACAGGACAAATTTTAACATTCCCCAAAGGTTTTTTAAGATAAAAGTTGTATTTTAGTGAGCGTGGTAAGGCGGACCTGAAGTTGGTAGAATGAGCATGTATTTAGGTTGAAGTGGGTATTTTGAGATGTCCTTAGCTATTTCACGTAACCACTGAGAAGTACCAGATCCTACTCAGAGCAGATGACTACTTGAAGTCTCAGCCGGAGCGGAGACTGTGTGTTTGATGTCATCTTGAAACAAAATGGTTCCAGTCCTTGCTCCTAGCGACGCACGCTCATCTTTAACCCGCCTCAGGAGGGGTCTAGGGACAGCCTCTGTGCATCAGTGGGCGACAGATGAGTGGAAGACTGACACTTAGCAGCAGCACGTGACGTGAGGAAGCCTGATGGCGAGTGTGAAAGGTGACACAGTGGGGGTGTTGTTTCTCTGCGGCCACCTTAGGTTTCTGAGAATGGGAGAAGGGCGGCACGTGGACGCGCGGAGCCCGTGTCGCAGCGTTCTCCGTTCCTACGCGCCCTCCCTCGGTGAGAAAGGCCCGCACGGAGTGGGCGGTGCAGGCCGGGTGCCTGCGCCATAGGGCGCTTGCCGCAGGCACGGAGGTGAGCCGCGGGCGGGCGGGCGTCTGTGGCCGTGCAGACGCCCCTGTGCATCGCGGTCGGAGTGAAGCCGCGCACCCTGGGACGCGCGTGGTCAGAGTGCTGCGTTAGAAGACGGCTGTCTGACGCCGGCCTGCAGGAGCGGTGTTCGGCGGGGCTGGAAAGGCCGGCGTCTAGAGCCTGGTGTGAGCCGCCGCTCTCCAAGTGAGCACGGGCTCGCTTCTCTGTTTCAGAATCCAGCAGGCCAAAGTGCAGATCCTGCCCGAGTGCGTGCTGCCCTCCACCATGTCGGCCGTCCAGCTGGAGTCCCTCAACAAGTGCCAGGTGTTCCCTTGCAAGCCCGTCTCCTGGCAGGACCAGTACTCGTGTAAGTGGTGGCAGAAGTACCAGAAGGTGAGAGGCCGGCTCTTCGCACACCCTAACCCGCTCAGACCCTCGCTTTCGCCTGTGCGGCTGCCGCGCCTCCAGCCCTCCTGGGAGGCTCCCGGAGGAGCCTGGGCCAGCGGCGGGAGGCCGCGGGTGCGGGCGCGCTTGCTGGAGATGGCGGTGGAGGCGGCCGCCCGAGGCTGCAGGTCGCCTTCGGCTCTTGAGCCGCAAGGGAGGGAGAGGGTCCTCGGGGGCCCGAGTCCCGCGGCCCCGCCGGCTCGGGTGGACCTGGAACGAGGAGGCTGCGCCCCTCTGGAGAGGCGGCCTGGAGGGCCCCAGGGCGGGCCGCGGTGTGGGAGCCGAGGCCGCAGGGCTGTCCCGGTCTCCAGAGAGCCTGCCAGCCGCCCTCACCCAGCACCGCCCAGGCTTGGGTGATGGGGACGTGTCCCGTGTGACGCGAGGAGCGCGGACGTTCACGCCCAGGCCTGCGTGTGGCCTGCGACGACCTGCAGCGCCCTCTTGGCAGCTCCTCCGGCTTTCAGAGCGCCCTGGCCTTGTGACTGGCGTCGGGCTGCCGTGGTGGGAGGTGTCAGGTGAGAGTCCCCAGATGTGAACGCAGTGCTCGCACCAGACGCCCGGACCACTGTCGGACGACCTCCAAAGTCACGTCCGTGCGGTGACGAGGTCGGCCGGCTGCGCGCCGGGCTGCCTCCCGGTAGCCGCCCGCCGCGCGTCGGAGCGAGGAGCGTGCGCGGGTCCCCTGAGCGGCGGCTCCTGGCGCGGCCGTGGGAACTGAGGCTGGTCAAAGCCCTGAATTGGCCTTGGTTCCCGGCGCAGGCGGCCGCGATCGTGTGAGCGCCTGCAGGGTGCGCGAAGGGGTCCATCCCACCTGTGGCGTCTTTTGACCCCGACCCTGAATCTCACGGAAGTAGATGTGATGGCGTTTTAGAGTTTGATTTCTGTGCCCATCGCGGATTAGAGTCCCCGTTCTGTGACCGAAGCCCCTCGGCACCTCAAAGTGAAGTCAGCTTGCACTGCAGCCAGGCCCTCGCTGGGCAGCGACGGGGAGGAAAGGCGGACCCTAGGTCCGGTTTGGGGGAGGGCCGTCTGACCTTCCCCGTGGCGACCTTCCCCGTGGCGTCCGTCCCCGTGGGTCCTGGCGTGTATCTTTTGGCATCACCAGGGGCTTAAACGGAGGGCGTGGAAGTTGAGGAGATGTGAGGGTGCTTGTCCTGTGTATTTGGGGGTTTTAAGGGGGCCCCTCGTGAAACGGACTGGGGTTTCGACATTTGGGATCTGGTGACGGGGTCAAGAAGAGAGACGTTTGTGGACCCCGGGGGCCTGCAGAGCGTTCCCTTGAGAGACCTCTCAGCTCCTCCATCGCATCAGGAGGCAGCGTCTGGCCCGTGGAGCAGGCCCGCGGGTGCCACAGGTGCGACAGTGTGCCGTGCCCGCTGCACCTGTAGCTGGGCGCCCGCTCACCTGGACGCACGCCGGTCTGCGTGCCCGCGCAGACCTAGGCTTCTCTCTCTCCAAGTTCCATCCGCATCCCAGGGTGATGCGGGCGGTGCGTGTGAGTCATCTCTGCCTCCGAGGAGTTCCGGTGCTGAGGGTCTCGAGAGGCTTACGATGCTAACTGGCCTTCCTCAATTTTGCGAGAAGAGGAGGAGGACCGGGTGTGGTCTCCCTGACACGTGCTTGGGTGAACCAGGATGTCTGCACATCCTGTCTTCATGTGCTGCTGAAAACCCAGCATCCCAAATGATGGGAAGATAGTAGTGGAGCCTTCCCTTCTAACGGGAGCATTGACAGAAGGGCGTGGTGGCTCCCAGGACACTGGAGTGGAGCTGCGTGAGCAGGAGTCCACCTCCGACCCTTCCGCCTGAGGCCTTGCCGGGGTGGGGGCTCTGACGCTCCTTTCCCAGGGCAGCCCATTTCCTGACGCGGTAGGTCTACCGTAGGGACGTCCACGTTTAGAGGCGGCGTCGTTAACCCGTTGGGAACACGACCTGTCTGTAAGCTACTTTCTACTCGACGGGCCGTGCGCTCCTTCGTGTAGAGGCTCGATGCACTGATGGGAGAGAGCCAGGCGTGAGGTGCGCAGAGTTCAGCCCTGGAGTCACTGGGTAAACGCAGGCGGCGAGGGAGGCGCAGACTCCCGGTCACGGGCCCGTCGTGGGGACGGGAGGAGCTGGGCACTGAATCGGGCGGCGCCTGCAGAAGGGAGGTCCCTCGCAAGGCACTCAGTGTCCTAGAGTGGACGAAGACAGATGCAGGTATTGGTGACCTTATTCCATGTGAAAGGATGGGGTTCTCTGGATCTTCTTGCTACCTAGAGGACTCTGTGGAGACGCCTTCATGTCCGTCTCCAGAGTACCGCAGTTTTCTTTATAAATCTGCACAGGAGGCTGTCGTGTGGCAGCACTGTAACCTAGGAGACCCGTCCCTGTTGATGAGGTGTGCGGGTAGTGTCTTGAACGGATGTCTTTTTGTATGTCTGGTAAATTTTGAGGAGTGGCATGAGTGGGCTTCGGGGTAGGTGCTTTTGTAACGGTGACAGTTTCAAAGTACCTCACCAGGGAGACTGGCACCCAGGTGCGCTCTACTCATTTGTACTACAGATTCACAGATAGCACCAGATCTGGAATTTGCCGACCGGCTAGTGGAGTGTACTCTGTCGTTGGAGATCGAAGGTGAAGGTGAACAAGAGGGAGGTGTAGCATTCTGCCTCAGAAAAGTTTGCATTAGCAGTTTTCTAGTGACCGGTTGGCATCTGCCAGTGTTAATGACCTTCATAATCTCTGTAACTGATGAGTTCCAAACGTTTTCTTAGTTTGTTCTGTGTGCCAGGTTTGCTGTGAGTGCTCTATTGTATCATTTTTATTGAAGCAGTAGACTGTTTTAAGAGTGTCTGTATTTACGTGAGTCTTTCAGGTAGAGGAACGCCTCTGTGGTTTCCTGTTCCGTGCTGTGCAGCTGTCTTCTCTGTGTTCTTCATGTACCAACTGTACCTGTTGCACACAGACGTCATTTCTGTCCTGTCTGCAGCTTCTGAAAAGCTCTCTTCTGTCCCACTGATAAACTAATCTCTGCCAGTCAGTCGGCAGTGTCCCCGGCACGCGTCTTATGTACGTGTGCAGGACTGTCTGAATCTGCCCTTGGGTGAAGTCTCAGGAGTCCAGGTGTATTTCCAGGTAGGAATTTGGTAAATGAAGAAGAGAAGCAGAGAGCTGGTAATTTCTGCTGTGGATAAAGTATATTTTTATGTTGCTGATGGTGACAGGTTTTGAAAAAATGAACAAGTCGGTGCCTTTGATCACTGGACTGCTGAGGTTGGGGTCTTCCGTGTGGGCTTTTGCTCTGTCCTTCGTTGTCATTGCACCTGAGGTCTCACTGGGTAAGAGTGTTAGGTTTTGGTCATTGTGTGTCGTTGGGAGCTAAGCTGAAGCCATAGCTGTGAGGCCCGAAGGAGGCTCTGCAGGCAGAAGTCTCCTCGCGCCGGCTCTCGGTGGAGAGGCCCAGTGCTGCGGCGAAGAAGACTCCAGGGAGGACTGGTCACTTTTATGTGTGTAAACTCTCTGGCTGGCACTGAAACTTTTTGGGACTCGTTTGCAGAGTGTATCACGGTGCTGGCTTTCTTGAAGAGGCGCTACGATGTAGTAGTGTCACCCGGATGTGAGACAGCAGTGTCTCTCATTGGCGCAGATATGCGGAGGGGCCTCAGAAATCTAAGAATGTCCCAGACCTCCGTTGTGGCCACTGCTGTGCAAAAGATAGCTAATGTTTTCTGGTGTCATTCTCTTCCTGTTGCGTAATGAAGTGTATATATAAAATGTACCAGATATCCTGTGATGCATGTTTGGGTGGTTTGTAAGTAGAGCTTGTAGAATCTGTCAGTGTGACCAAGATAAAGAACCCCGGAGGACCGTCCCGCTGTGGAAAGCGGAAGTGAGAGGCTGGATCGTATGTGGCTTCCTCACGGGTGACTGGTGAATGGCAGCGTGTTGGCGGCATGTCGGAGATGCGTCAGTATGAGGCCCGGGGCTTCTCGGGTTTACCGCGTGTGCACAGGTCGCGCTGTGCTGCGCCACTCGGGGCGTTCTTCCTTAAACATGGAGATGGTACCAGCTGGAGCCCCGTGGTGTTCCTAAGGCACACAGGTTCTTTCCACAGTGTTAATGGTTGACACTGCGGCAGAGTATTTGATTCCTTGCCGTTATCGGTGGTTTGTTTTTTCGTTCCTTCTCGTCGTTGTGGTGCAGTAGTTCTCAGCCTTAGATACTCTGTCCAGCAGAGGATAGCTCAGTGGAGAGGCTTCCTGTGCCAGTCACTGCCCACGCACATGCTAGGCGGCCTTTCTGGATCATCCGTAGGTGGCCTCCAAGGTAAGGAGGACTGAGGTGAGCTGAGTGTTCGTTCATTGAAGAACTTACCGGTGGCAGTGGTAGCACGTGGCGTTTCACGGTAAGCTGACGCTGTGTGACGATGCGGTTCCTAGCACACCTGATGGGGGAGCATCATGTGCATCGAGAGCTGTCTCCCAGGTGAATACTGCACTGTAACACGTGCCCTGTGACAGTGGACAGGCCATTTAGAGTACTGTGCAACAGAGCAGCACTTTGTCCATAGCTAGGGTAAGATCGTCGGGTGAGCAGTAGGCGTGAGCTGAAGAGCGCGGCACGGCTGCCGCTAAGTCTCCTGGGCGCTTTCAGTGCGCAATGTGGACCATCCTCTCCGTCGAACTGATTCCTGAGGTCTCGTGGCTGTAGGAGCAGGACCGTTGTGTGGTGAAGCGCCCCCGGACTTTTCCGATTCTGTTAGAGGTCTTTGTGATCCTGTCTTTACCAGTTTCACGTGGCAGGCTGTGTATGAAAACATTGTAGTTTTGGTGACAGTGGACATGTACATAGAAGGGTTAATTTTTTTTTTTTTGGGGGGTGGTGCTGGGGATGGAACCCAGGGCCTTGTGCTTACAAAGCAAGCCCTCTACCGACTGAGCTCTCCCCAGCCCCCTGTTTGGTTTTGTGTGTTTCTATTTTGTCCTGTTGAGAGATAAAGGTGGCCTTTTTTCATATTCCGTGGGTTCAGTGTGCTTTCGTGCACATGCTGCAGTCCTCCTTCCTGTGAAGTTTGCACTGTCATTTCCTGAAGTTGACGTTGTCGTGTTTGCTGTGACAGTGCGATGGCAGCGTGCCCTGTAGTAGGTATAGTTTGTCATTTCCTGAAGTTGACGTTGTCGTGTTTGCTGTGACAGTGTGGTGGCAGCGTGCCCTGTAGTAGGCACAGTTTTGTGTCCTATAGAACATGTACCTGTCTTGCTGAAGCCTTTTGGTTGTCTTTATGATTTTGAGGTTTAAGTTATGAATCTAAATCCCAACTGTATTGGTATTCTGGTGAATGTATTCCTTGAGGGCTATTGATTATCATCGAGGGAAATTGTACAGTAGTTGAAGTGGAAGTCACCTTTTCAAGTGGATTAAGGTTTGTTCTGTTAGGACTTAAAACGTAGTGTGTCGCAGGAGGTATACCATGGGGTTCTGCTGTCCCTCTGTGGTCAGAGAAGAGGCCAGCAAGTTTCCGGTCTGGGGCGCACTTGCTCCTCCTCCGGCGCCTCTTTTGTAGTGTACTTTGTCACTCAGCAGAGGCCCTGGCACTTTTTACACGACAACAGATTGAATCGTCTTTGAGTCTCAGTGCACGTGCCGGATGAGTGCGAGGCTGCAGGAAGGCAGCGGCGGGCTCTTAGGGGGAGTGCACACCGTTCTCAGCCTCCCTCGGAATGCACACGTGCCGTCTCTGACGTTTCCGTGGGCGATGGGCCATGACCGTGACGCAGCTTCTTTGGGATGGTATCGCCCGACGGCTGTGGTCGGGGCACGTTAGCGTGTATCGCCTGTGGGGATGGGGACGTCAACACATCTCAGCCAGAGTCTCTGTGTCGTGTCCGGAGTGGATTTATAAGGAGTGAGGCTCAGGGCCTAAGGGTGTAAAGAAAATGACTTTGTGTCCCGATTCAATGTGTGTGTTGTTGGGAAAGTGGAAAAGTTTTTAAAGGGTCACCAGGTGGTCCAGCGAAATGGCACCGAGTTTGTGTCCATGTGTCCGTGTGAGTGAAGGCAGGTGGATGTAGCACATAGTGCTGGCCCCATCCTCAGTCAGCCACCGCTCACTGTCCCGCCGCCTGGGCAAGTTCCACGCCTGCGTGGTTGGGCCCTGACTGGTGTCCGCGTGTATTTTCTTGTCTACTGTATGGTTCCTGTACCTTTTCTGTGTAGACACCTGTATGTACACAGGTCCTAAAGTCTGTAAGAGTCATCTGCAGCATTCAGTGTGGCTACCTGCCGGACACTTGTGTGGTCTGTGAGGAATAGGCCGCGCCATGGAGGCCAGGTGTGCGGGAACCGTCTCGGTGCGTGTGGGCACGTGTTGCACAATGAGGACTCTGTCAAGGGACGCTTTCGTCAGAAACTGTTGTAGCGAGGCACAGGCACACGGGCATGTTTGCGGTAGCAATGAGGATCCAGCTGTGGTGCGTGTTTGAGGGGCAGCAAGTACCACAGTCAGACCAGAGAATCATGTGTGATAGGAGTGTCACAGAAATAGTTAGCACAGTGGACAAACTTTTTTAGGCCAAAATCCTAGGGTGCTTTTTTATCAGAGGTGTTTTAATTTGTACTTATAAGTTGTATTAAGTGGCTTCTTTCTGTTTTCAGAGAAAGTTTCATTGTGCGAACCTGACGTCGTGGCCTCGCTGGCTGTACTCTCTGTATGACGCCGTAAGTACCTCATGCGAGACTCCTCACAGTGGTCACTGAAGGGAAGCCTGTAAGCTAGCGAGTTCTCAGACTGATGCCGTGTAATGCCTGTGAGGTCAAAGTGGCCAAAGCAGCCAGGGGCCATAGGTAATGAGGGACGTCCTGTCCACATAATGGAACTGTTAGTGGCTTGTAATGGAAGGGCAAGCTATTTAGAAACCTTAGGGTCCATTCCACATGGAAGTTTATTTTGGGTAGGTGTCAGTCCCGTGTAGAAAACTGAAATGTTCTGAAACTGCGTTTAGGTCTTTTTCTCGGAGGCAGCTTGTCTTTTGACCGCTCAGGTAGTGCCTGACCTATGCACGGCGCTCCTGCCCCTTGAAGTGTGATACCGGGCAGTGCTATGTTATCTCTATCATAAAAGAAGTTTGGAAGAGGCGATGGGTGGCTCAGCATGAAGGGTCTGAGTTTTTGTCTCCTGGGGTGGTTTTAGAGTCCCGTTTTGATTGCTTACTCAAGGATCTGGGGCACAGTATTTTCCTGAGGTATCTATAGTGTGCTGTTAGTAATAGGTACTATGTGTACTTTGATGAACATATCTCAGTCATTTCCGTTCATGAATAGCTTGGCCCACAAATCTAAAGTCTTTCGAAAAGCCAAGTAGGTTTTTATGACAGTGGAACAAGCCAGTTGGAATTTTCCTTGTGCTGCTTTGGAGCCACTGTGGTACAAGGGTGTTTTGTGTTTTTGGTGCAAGCCGTAAGTGGGCATCAGAGGCCACAGGACTCACTCAGGTGAGTTGGAGACGGCTTTGTGGAAACTGGCAGCAGAGGGGCACCCCCAGGCGTATGAAATGACGTGGTGGGTCATTCTGTGACTAAGAAAACACGAGACGCTCAAAGTGGGGCTCGAGCCCCTGAGCTCTTACCACAGTAGAGAGCAGATGGGTTTCAGGGGTGCGGGGAAGATGACAGCGCTTGCTAGTCAGTAATGCTGCGCAAGTTTTATTATGGCCACTTGTATTTTACACCAGGAGACTTTAATGGACAGAATTAAGAAACAGCTACGGGAGTGGGATGAAAATCTGAAAGATGATTCTCTTCCTTCAAATCCAATAGGTAAGAAGGTAGTTAGCTTCTTTTCTGTGGTCTGTGATGTGTTCTTGACCCAAGCTTTCTGGCTGACTCAAAAATCTAAGTGTGTTGTGTAAGTGTCAAAAGAGTACATATTTAACAGGGCGCCTCTCATCTTGTGAATGCCAGTGTCGTAGGAAGCTTCTTGCACAGAGACCATGGCAGCAGGTTGCTCTCCCGAGCGCTCCTCTGGCTTAGGGTGCCCAGCAGGGGCTGTCTTTGCTGTGGGAGTGCGCAGACATCGCCTAGCAGATGCTGCCTTTTAGAATAGAACTGTGAACATGTCGTGGGGAGTGCTGTGGCGGGAAGGGTCATTTCTGACTGAGGACGTAGTCGGAATCGTCCGTGTAAATCCCAAAAGTCCTGTCCTGTGTTGAAGATTTTTCCTACAGAGTGGCTGCCTGTCTTCCCATTGACGACGTGTTAAGGATTCAGCTCCTTAAGATTGGCAGTGCCATCCAGCGGCTTCGGTGCGAGTTGGACATCATGAACAAAGTGAGTAGGGTGATAGTGTTGGACCGGGCGGCTGTGTTCTCTGTATGTACGATGTCTCGGTGACGGCAAGGCCAGACTGGGGCACCGTCAGGGTTTACGTGTGAAGCGTTTTCACTGCAGAGTGTGCACAAGGCCGTGGTGCCTCTGGGTGTTCAGGCAAGATTTGCACCGTGAGCTGCAGGCATTACACAGCGTGGAGGGCAAGTGTGTGTCAAACCTGAGTACAAGTACATGACGATTGGGGTGGTCGTGCAGTGTGTCACTTCTTGTCTGGTTCTGAGTTAAGCTTGTGGTTAGGTTGGCTTTCTTACTGCGATCACTGCATGACAAGGAATGCGATTTTATTTCACTGAGCATTTTTTTCTGTACTTTCTAGTGTACTTCGCTGTGCTGTAAACAGTGTCAAGAAACAGAGATCACAACCAAAAATGAAATTTTCAGGTATGGTGTTTAGTGTATCTGTGATGTAAATTGATCGTATATGAACATATTTTGTTTACCCTTCAGCAAAGTACACTACATAAATAAATCACTAGTGACGATTGGCGTGAGAGGAAACGGGGATTATACGCACTGAAGTAGGAGAGCTGTACTCCTTTCCCTATATTTCTGGGAAATGTCAGGAGGTGTGTGGCGGGAATGAAAACCTCAGTTGCATCATGCTGTGAGCAGGATACCTGAGGTGTTGGTGCAGTGACTGACTCAATCAGCTGGTTTATTAAGAAGGGTAGGTTTTTGTCTGCTGCGTGCATTTTCTAAATCTTTTGGTGTGTCCCTTTGCCTTTCAGCTTATCCTTATGTGGGCCGATGGCCGCGTACGTGAATCCTCACGGGTATGTGCATGAGACACTGACTGTGTACAAAGCTAGCAACCTGAACCTGATAGGGCGGCCCTCGACGGAACACAGCTGGTTTCCTGGGTAATGTAGTTGTTGCTCTTCTTGCTGCACCTGAATGGGGTAAAAAAATTGTGTAGGGGTCTGAGCAGGACCGTATTGAAATAGGGGACTTTAGGGGGAAAAAAAAAAATGAAGCAGTGGCATTTGCTTTACTCAGGAAATGTTAGTGTTGGTTCTTACATCTGGCTCTGGAGACTTTTTCAGACTCGTGTTAAAATGGGGTGTACTTTGGCTAAGAGCTGTCTTCCTCTTTGTAGGTATGCCTGGACCATCGCACAGTGTAAGATCTGCGCGAGTCACATCGGATGGAAATTCACAGCCACCAAAAAAGACATGTCACCGCAAAAATTTTGGGGCTTAACTCGATCAGCTCTTTTGCCCACTATCCCAGACACTGATGATGAATTGAGCCCCGACAAAGTCATACTCTGCTTGTAAAGAGGAGGTAGGGGAACAGGAAAGCAACCAATTAATTGGCATTCTCATATCTGCTTTGGAAATTAATGCACACAACGTATCATCACTTAACAGCACCTGTGTATGGCGGACTGCTCACTCATGCCCACCGTGGGTTGTGGAAGTGTATGTGCAGTGAGTCCTGTGAACACCATTCTGGCAACAGTGTTCACCAACGGGGAAAGCAGTGACCGTGTATATTATTGTAAAAGGCATTTGTTCCTTTCAATTTTCTGTAGCTTCTGATTTGTACATTTTGAAAATATTAAAATTACCCACCTTTAGTCTCAAAAAGACTTTTTGTCATGAAGTGGTATTCAATTTTATTGTCTTTGATTCTGTGGAGGGGCAGGATGTTAAACAGTAACTGCCCACATTTCAATCGCATTATTCCCACAACTGCACTAAATGCAAAGCCCCCAAAAATCATACCTGTACCAAATCAATTAAGTGGAAAAATAACTCAGTATAATATACTTGCAAACTAGACTGCATCAGCAAAATGTAGGTAGCATAAAAATTCATTACACATGACAACTACCATTACAGTATTATTCCATAACATACAGTCCTCACCCTGAGATATAGGCTGTGCACTTTGGTATTCAAATTTTATGACCTCTATTAACGTTTTCTATAAATATTCGATACTCACCAAGATCAAAACTCGCTCCTACACTGTGAACACACTTCCTGTCATAGAAAGGAATATCAGGACCAAACACAGCCGCAGAAATAGATGTGTCACTATGTACCTGATCACCCCGTGAAAACAGACTTCAAACCGTTCAGGCGCACACACCAAAGGAGAAAAGGAACATCGCTCTCCAGCATGTGCAGCATCACCCTACTGCCGTGTGCACACCACCACGTGGTATTTGTACAAAAATGTAGATCGAGCTCCAAGGCACTGATCAACATTCACCTTCACAGGAAATGAGCCACTACTCAAAGCAGCGCACTTATCTTCTAGGCAGACCTTAGAATTCTCCTCTGAGAAAACTACCAGGCTCTAAGATAAATACAAGTAGTGTCCAACAAAGAAATAAGATTTTTATTTCCTGAACACAAATCAACCTTACTTGCAAAAAAATTCAAAGACACACTGATACAAATCTAATCGAGAGGACACACACTTCCTATTAGTGCCTGAAACACAGTTTTTGTCAGCATAGCCCATTCAGTTGGCTCGAAAGCAGGCGTCACCTTTTCTGGAGGGAAACGAGATACAAACCGGCTCTACCGACCGCGCCCGGGCAGCCGGCTCCCTCATCGGTCTTCCGTCTTCCTTATGTGACTTAAAAGCTCCTCCTTCTCCATCCGGTAACCACTCTTCTTCCACTGTTCACGCAACTGCTGCAGCAGAGCCCCGATCTCCTTTCCCGAAGAAATGCCCACCTTCCTGATGTCGTGGCCACTGACGGGAAAGGGGGGAATCGACCACCGCTGCATCTCCCGCAGCAGACGGTGCTCGCCTTGGTACTTCAGCAGCTCGCACACGCGGGCCACGACATCGGGCTCCCTAGACTGAGCACAAGACACGCGTTAGGTCCCGCCATGCGCCCCGCATGCTCTCATTCACATAAGCACAGTCTAAATGCGTCTCTTGTGCTCCTGAGGCTGGCGGGCGCCACACTTACATCGATGACGAAGTCCTGATACGGTCGCAGTGGCTCCGAGCCGTCCGCCGATTTCGTGAGGTCTTTCCTGTTTTTAACCAGAAACAAGCCAAGGTTCTTCTCCTCTTTAGAAATCTTCAACCTCAGATCCAGCTTTGTGACATCGTCCTGTCCTTTGAACAGGGAGGCCAGCAGGGTCATCGGCTTCGGTGAGAAACCCTCGACGTACCCACAGACCCTGTCGAACTCCTCCAGACTCGCCTTAGCGGGTAAGCCTGTGGGACGACACCAGCTCTCACCTCCGTGAACCGCGGGAAAGCCCTCCTACCCCGCGGGCCACGCTTGGCACACAGAGCCGCCCCTCACGGCACTCGTGGACGGTCGAGAGCCATCTTCGCTCCCCTCCCCTGTAAAACCCAGTAAGAGCCCGAGGTTGTTCCCTTTCCTTCCCCGGCTCTACCTGGGGAGTCCACAGCCACAGGTTTCCAGACTCCTGGCTTCCCGCCCCCCTGTCAGGACCCGGCCCCACGTGGTCACTCTCCATATGGCGTTCACACTCCCTCACTGACGCACCACGCGATCCCCCCTTCCGGATGAGCACTGTAACATGTAGTGAGCCACAGGTGGGCCGGGCCGCCAGAACCAGAGCGGTTACTTCCGAGTCCCTTTTTTCAATCAGATGGTCACTCAGGAAGCAGAGCCTCGTGGTGCCCAGCTGGCTCAGAGGCCACTAGGAGCTGGTCCCCGATGTCGACAAAACTGGCCTTCCCCAAAGTTTATCTCTGGTTACTTTTATTAATGGACCGTTTCTCTACGGACAACTCTGGGGCCGAATGAGTGAACACGTTTTTCCCGTAGGAAGAGACAATTCACTGCACAAATGCAAACATGGGGGCTGGGGTTCACTGGCAGAGCACTCGCCTGGAATGCAAGAGGCACTGGGTTTCATCCCCAGAACCACAAAAATGAAACACCTACCACGACGTAAATGCATGTACGTACATATATGAAACAAATTCACACGCTGCACAGCTTGCTCTCACCTATGTAAGGAGCCACGTCAAGATCGTAGACGAGGTGAATCAAATGATTCACATGGTTACCGGTAAGGATTTTCTTCAGTTCCACCCAGATCCTCTCTCCCGATATGCCACCCAAGCCTTTAGCGTTCTCTGCGATGGCTTCCAGCGTCTCGGGATCATGCTCACCGGGTTTGTCTACAATTCTGCCATAAAACCTGTAAAAGAAAGTCCCCGGCGTATCACCTGCACACGTACACGTCCTCGGCTAAGTAAGTTTTCCGTTTTTACCAGTGGTATTCCATTCACCCATTCATTAGAAAGAACACACAGAATCGTCTGACCAGTATTCTACCAGAGGAAAAGACCCAAGGACTAAACTGTCTGAGGGTTGGCCAAAAAAAACACCGAGGCCTCGCTTCGCTTGTAGTCACTGGCCGAGAGGCTGAGAAGGGCCACGCAGCGCCTGACACTTAACACACAGCACCTGGTGAGGGCGCCTTTCCCAGCCTGGATGCAAGAGAGGAGCAGTGTGCTCCTCATGGCCCACCCGCCCACACACGCAGCTGCTTCAGGGGACACCTAGCTGCAGACTCCGCACACTATCACAGCATCTCGCGCCACAAGCCTTTGGGCCTATGTCCTTCTACAACTCAGTCTCAATACCATGCTCCATAAACACAGCTTAATCTGCATCCCGTTTGCTCTGCTCTTCTTGTACACACACACTGCTTGCAAATATTCAAGTTCTGAGAGTTCTCACTTATCGATAAATAGGATCTGACACTGAACCCAAGAGTAATTCCTGACAGGCAAACGATAAACACACCGACCTATCAGATAACCGGGCATGATACATTTTACACAAGGCCAGAGTCTGAGGCTCTGAATCGCTGCTGCATAAGCACCAAGAGTGCAGACGTCGACAGAATGGGAAAAATCACTGCTGACGACACCTGACAGGGCTGATACTCAAGACACATCGACAGGTCCAAAAACTCTGCAGCCAAACCCAAAACTAACCTGACACAAAAATGAGCATCAGAACTAAACAGACCTTTCTCAAAACACGTGAGGCCAACCAGCCTCAGATACGATAGCAGGTGACTTCACTCCACCAAACCAACCCACTATCTAAAACGACACAGGGCCATGAGTGTCAGAGAGCATGCGCTCCAAAGGGTGCGTGCTACCAGTGTGAATGCGACTAGACACACCCAATACGCCCAATAACGAGGCACAGGGTCCTCAGAACACTACCAGGAGCTACCACGTGACCACGGAGTCCCAGTGCCAGATATGTGAAAGGTCACCAAACATCGAGTCAGTCACGGGCATGCCAACGTCAGCCTCGGGACTACTCACAAGAGCACCTACCGACACACGGTGCACAAACACAGGGTGGCACTACTTAGAACACCCTTTGGCCATAAGAAAGGGTGAGATGTTCTCATTTGGGGTTAAGCCAGGATGCAGTTAGACCTCTTCAGGTCACGCGACATAAGCCCGGCGCAGAAAGACCAGCACTCCTGACCTCGCTCACACCATCTTCAAGCACAATCTGCAGTAGAAAGGTGCCACCGAGGCCGGGAAGACCAGGCCAGGAGGAGTGGCGGCAGCACTCTGAGCGGCACAGGAAGATCTGCCGCGCGACCCCACGGCGGGTGATGACGGCAACGATAAGGCACTGCACACTCCAGAGCTGGGAGGTGGTCATCTGAACACTTTCTCCACAAATAGGGACCATTCATGCATGCACACACGCATGATACGACTGAAACACGACACGGGCTCCCGTGTGGGGAGCATCACGTGGTAATGCACACTTTCTATTTCTCTGGATCAGTTAAAAAACGTTAATTCTTATAAACTGAAACTCACTGCTAAACACAAAACCATTCACTCATTTTACACTTACCAGGCTGACACCAACTCGCACACCGGGATTTCTACTGCTCACACACAGGATTCTCTCCCCAGGGCCACCTTGTGCTAAGGTGCCAGAACTTTCCCAAAGCACCGAGGACCACTCGCACCGTACGCGCAGCACAGTGCCTGGTCCGCGAGAAGCGTGCGCCCAGGAGGTGAGTGACAGAACATTCAGCCCCAAGGAAGATGACCACTTCAGAAAAGGACACAGCTGCCACACGGCACGGGCACGAGGGCGAGAGCGTGACACGGAGCATCTGAGCGCCATCGCACTCCTCATTCCCGGGCGGGCAAGCTGTCACTGCACACCGGTGGCACTTCCTGTACCCGCCTGACCGCGTCCCACACGACCACAAATGTACTGGGCCGTGAAAACCCACATGAGATTCACTATCAAATAAGAAAAAGTCTCACCTGAAATACCTTAAAATTCGCAGATAATCTTCTTGTATTCTCCGTTTAGCCTGGCCAACAAATCTCACTTTCTTATTTTTTAAATCCTCGTAGCCGTTAAAGTAATCGAATAAGGTACCATCAAAACCTGTTCAGAAATAGAAACTCATTATTAGCAAGAGTTTAAAAGCACATAATCAGATCTAAACTATTGCACAAAGTAAAAATCAGCTCAAACACATTGCAAATAGTAACTACTCAACATATTTCAAAGTTTAAAAATTAAAGTACAGATAACACTACAATTCCTACATATCACTACCACAACGCCCTGCCTGGGCCACCCCAGGAGGCCTCACTAGGCAACCTTCCTCTGAATTCTGAGGTAATCTGGTATTCGTCCCTAAAACTGGCGTGAACAAAAACCCCATTAATGCCATCACATTCACCTAACCTAAAGACAAAAACCAGAACAATGACCTAATATAACATACCCCTGAAAGCCTTACGTGTGGGGGGACACTCATCCTGGCTACCCTGAGATGTTCACACCTCCCAGGCCAGATCTCCATCCCAGGCAAACAGACAACCGGTCACCCTGGGGACTCAAAATACTAACAAAACAAACACTTAAAAGATCCACCAACCAGGGCGGGTGCTCCTGGCACCGTGGCACTGGGGACAGGAGGCACTGCCACCACTTCTGAAAACTGCCTGCTGACCCAGTTCCGCTTGACCTCCGTGGCTCTGGTGCTCCCCAAAGCAAGGACCCCTGCGAGCTCAGACTTTACGCTGAACTCTTCTCAAGCTGTTTCCGCTCCGAAAGGAACCTGTTTAATGAACGCGGCACATTTCGAAAGCTCCAGATTAAAAACTAAAAAAAATTAAAAAGCAAACCTGGGCTACAAGGTGAGGATTCGAGAGAATCGCCATCAGTGACGGCTCAGTTCTGTTCTTACAACAGAATAAGAACAGTGGCTGGGAACAGCACTTCTAGAGTCACGCTGCTTCAGTTTAGAGTCCAAATTCTGTCACTCTCAAGCTGTGCGACTCTGTTCAAGTACCCCGAGTTCAATACCCAGCAGTTACCCGCTTCAGAGAGTCGTCAGAGGCACAGAACCCACGTAACAAGGTTCCAGTACTACGTGGCCCACCATTTCGGGGTTCAACGACCTTCTCCAACTGTGGTTGTGAGATCAGCATTCACTTCAGCGAGCACACGACCAAGCTGCGGTACTGGGCGCAGTCGTGACAAGAAAGGAACCCACGACGCTCCCGTCCCGGGACAGGGCACGCGCACCACCTGGGCTCCCGGGCCGCACGGTCCACGCCGGGCAGAGCTGGGGTCACGTCTCAGCCCTCTGACGGGCAGTCTCCTGAGCTGCCGAGACTGCCCATCTGTCAGGCGGGGACCCACTGGACGAGATTTCCTTCGAGTTTCATGAGAGGAAAGCGCATCAGGAGCCCACAGGCTGCCTAGACCCAAAGGGCCTAGAAAGGGCATCTGTCGCCACGAGATCCCAGGCTCCGGCCTGCCACGCCTTCGCGGAGCCCAAGCGGCTCTCACCGTGACTGACGTGCGCACACGTGACGACGTCGCACCGGCGCAAAGCCAGCCCGTCTGACCACGCCCCTTACCACCGGACGGCGCGGCCGCCGCCAAGCCGCAGCGCTAGGCCTCCGAGGGCTCGGCGTGCGCTCCGGACAGAAGCCACTGCGGTCCGTGCCCAGTTGGCACCGGGAAGACCGCAGGCGCCTCGCCCAAAGAGGACGCGGGGCGGGCCGGGCTCCTACGCCGCCAGACGTGGCGGGAAGCCCACGGACCGGCCCGCGGCCGCTCGGCTCTCCATAGCCCAAAACCCAGCCTGTCCTCTCGGGTGCCGGCGCCCAGCCACGCGCCCGCCGCGCGCCTCACCTAGGAACATGGAGTTCACGGTGAGGTCCCTGCGCTCGGCGTCCTTCTGCCAGTCGGTGGTGAACTCGACCTCGGCGTGCCTGCCGTCGGTGACCACGTCCACCCGCAGCGTCGTGATCTCGAAGTTTTCTTCGTGAAGCTGCAAAACCAAGCACAGCTCTCAGTCGGTTCTCGGGCCGACGGGCCACGCTTTCCCTCAGCCGGTCCTCGCGGCCCGCTGGCCAGCTCGCCCTGAAATCCAGGGACCGGCCCTGCCCACGCGGACCCCAGAGTGGCGAGACCACGCCGTCCCCGGCACGCCGCCGCGATCCGCCCGCCCTCCAAGGAGAAGGCCCACCGACGCGCGGAGGCCACTGGTGCGGGCCGCGCCATCCGGGTACGAGGAGAGCCAGCGAGGACCCAGGTCTGGGGAGACCGACGGGACAGGCAGAGGACGTGCCGAGGAGCAGGGTCCCCAGCAACTAGAGGACGCCAAGGAAAGGAGATCGGCGCACCCGCGACGGGAACCGAAGTCGGGAGAGAGACGCCCGCGCCGAGGGCATCGCTCAGGGCAGCACGGCGCCCGCTCCGCCGTAGGGACTCACGTGGCTGCTGCGCACGTGCAGACGCCGACGTGAATAAGCCTAGCACAGGACGGGCCACGCTGCACGAGGACACTGAACGGGCGCAGGAGCGTACCCCCTTCACACTCGCCTACGCTGCACTTGTTATAGACTATATTCCTTTTACCAACGTGTGGGAAAAAATTAACCGGGCGCGGTGGCACACACCTGTAATCCCAGCGGCTGGGGAGGCTGAGCCGGGAGGATCACAAGTTCAAAGCCAGCCTCCATGATATAGTGGGGCCCTAAGCAGCTTAGTGAAACCCTGTCTCAAAATCCAATTCAAGAAAAGGGCTGGGGATGTGGCTCAGCGGTTAGGTGCCCCAGGGTTCAATTCCTGTCCAAAACAGAAAAAAAAAAAAAAAAAGCTGTAAAAAAGCCTCCTCCAGCATATCCTGCAGAAAGCCCGGTCACCACAGAGGATGACAGCTGCGGGTGTCACTGCCCCCAAGGACCTTCCAGTGGCCCACACGTGAAGGAGGAAGACAGTGATGGTCCTGACCCTGCAGAAGCCTCAGCTACTGTCCCCATTTAATACAAATGTTTTCATACCTGTAGGGTTTCCTCAGGTTCTCACCCGCTCGGAGGAGGAGATAAACCAAGACACATCCCCACAAAGGATCCAGAAAACAATGTGCCTCGTTTAAAAAAAAAAAAAAAATTTAAGGAATTAAAAAAAAAAAAAAAAAAAGCCTCTAATGTAAAAAACTGGTAGAACAGAATAGAAACAGACTACTTTTATTCAGGTATACAATCTTTGGGTTTTCACCTACAAACTATTTCAAGAGTCAAAAAAATTTAACAAACCTGCCTGGCATCAAATTTCTCAGAAAACATTCCCAATAAGTAGTGCACGATTATATATCAAGAAAGACCTCTTAAAACTGAAAGCCACAAAAGTTGCAAATATAATTCAAAGAATGTGAGAACAAATGAAAACATTCCCATGAAAGTAAGAAACACAAAACATAAGGACAGAGAAATAGAGGATCAAACTTAAGGCAGATCAGCAGCACCACTTCCACCACCCCACCTCACATCCAGAGGAAAGACACTCCTCCAAGGAGAGGACCCGGCACAAAGGCCGTGAGGTGACAAAGCGAACGAGGAAGGCCCACTAAGTGCCCTACACAATGAAAGACAAAAATCTCTGGGTGGAAAACACCAGAGATGGAAAGATGGCAAAGTCATCAAACAGGAACAAACAAAACATCCATGTTTGCAGCAAAGGAGAAATCTACTGGGCTCAGTGGAAACTAGAAGACAACTCATGACATTTCAGAGAGAAAAACATTCCCAGCTAGAATTTCCAGGGCAACTATGTCACAAAACCAGTACAGGGGTTAAACACAAATGTTTCCATACGCGTAGGGTTTCCTACGCCTGCTCGGAGGAGGAGGGGATAAACCAAGAGACATCCCCACGCAGGATCCAGAAAACAAGAGTTCTACCACAAAAGGGGCTTCCCAGAACAAGTCCTGACACGATGTGTTGCACTCCATTTGAGAAGAACTTCCAGCTCTGCAGTCGGCACCGCGCGTGGAGCACGGAAAGCTGGGCAGAAGAAAACGCTACCACCAGGACTGGGCTGTGGCTCGGTGGCAGAGCGCCTGCCTCGCACGTGCGAGGCGCTGGGTTCAGTCTCACCACCACATATAACTAACTAACTAAGATAAAGTTCTCAGCATCTAACAAAAATATTTTTAAAAAGAAAGAAAACGCTACTACTGCAGGAAAAACTAAAACTTGCCAAAAACAAACACGCAGGTATGCTCCAGCTGTGCACAACAGGAGGCATGAACGCAAACCCCAGATACTGAGTTAATTAAAACCTGATCTGAACACACTGGTAGGTGGGGAAGGAAAACCACACGCCTGCTGTTCAGAAGGGGTGTGGCAGGAAGCCAGTCGTGCTCCACAGAGGTGGTCAGGGTCAGTCTTCAAAAGGCACAATCTGAACACACACTGCAGCTCGCAGGCTTGTCTTTTACCTACACGCTACTTCCTACACTGGGGCTGTACTCCTTTGACTCACAAGCCGGCTGGAGGTCGGCCTCAGACTCGGCCGCACACGACTCGGCGTCGGGCGTGGGACACGGACGGTCACCCTAGGCCTTCGCTCACCCGCCTGGTCGACTACGAACCACACCTAGAGGAACGCGCCGGCCGCCGCTCACCCGCGCAGTGACGGTCCCGTGCTTCTCCCCTTTGTTGTTGATGGTGCGGACGCCGGCCGCCTGGAACAGCGCCTTCATCTGGGCGGGCGTGGCGGTGGTGGCGAAGTCCACGTCCTGCGGCTGGACGCCGCTCAGCAGGTCCCGCACGGCGCCGCCCGCTATCCTCAGCTCGTGCTTCTCTCTGGCGAACAGCTCTGCAACGACAAAGGCCGCACGTCCGCCAGCTTTCTCGCGGGCGGAGCGACGGGGCTTCTTCGGGGCGGTAGGGATCACGCGCGGCTCTTCCAAGAGAAAAGCGACGACGGGGCCCAGAGAAGCCTGCTGCCTACAGCAGAGCCCACGCGGAAGCGGGCCGGTGTCGCCGCGCCCCCCGACCAGGAGCAGCCCGCCTCCCCTGGGCTCATGCGCACGTAGGACCCCCGGCTCCGCGCTCCTCCTCCCGAGTGCCTGCACGACACTGTCCCGTCTGGCTCCGGCACTCGGGTTATGAACGCTCAGGAGCACCTGCGTGCGCTCTGCAGCCCACTCCCACCTGTGTTCCAGGTGAGGCCGCAGGGGCGCCGCCACGACAGACGACCCGTGAGCCCCGCCACGGCCCTGCCGGGACGCTGCCGCAAGCCAGCGGGCGGCCGGCCTTCGGCAGAGCAGCTCCAGAACCACGGAGAGCCTCTGAGCGCGTGACCGACAAGGGCAAGACGCTAGCAAGGGGCCGAGCGGACGGGACTGCCCGAGGGCTCGCCTGCGGCAGCACCCGAGTCACACGCGCTCCTCCTCCTGGAGACACGGAGGGCGCCGCGAGGCTGCTTCCTTACACGTCTCAGAACGACGGCGGGACCGGCTCCTCGAGCGAGTCCTCCGCAGAGCCCTCCGCGCTGCAGCTCGCGCCCCGGGCAGCTGGCGAGAGCTCGCCGGCCTGCGCACCCAGCGCACCCACGCCGCCGCCCTTCCTTGGAGTCGCGCGGGCCTCCCTCTTCGCCGGCACCCCGGGGACGGCCCCTGCGCCCCTGTCGGGCTGCGCACTTCGCGTTCCCGCCGAGGCCCCTCATAGGAGCCCGGGCCCGCGTCGCAGCACAAGCACCTGCTCTCCGGTGTCCCAGGCTTCACGTGCGCAGCCCCGACACACTCGCCAGCGAAAGGCGCCCCGCTGCGCCCTCTCCCCGCACGGCCCGCGCCTGCCCTGCGAGGGCAGCAGTCCCGCGGAAGGGCCCTCACGTCCCTCCCCGCCTCCACCGCCACAGCTCCCGGCCCCAGCACCGCCCTCCTCCCGCCGAGGCACAGGGGCTTCCCCGGCCGGTCCGTCCGCGTCTCGCCTCCCGCTTTGCCTCACGCCGTCCCGACGCTTCCTTTTTTTTTCACGGGGGTCACTCACTCAACACCTGCCAACTTCCTCGTCCACTCGGGGACTGCCCGCCCGACGCCCGGGCCCACGACACACGCCACGAAGACATCTCGGTCACGCGTGCGTGAAAACACGGTGCCTGACCCCTGCGGCGCCACAGCCTCGGACACGGTGCCTTCTTCTAAAGGGCCGTCCCGACCGCGGAGTCGGAGTCGGGAGAACAGGGAGGAAAGAGGGCAGGAAGAGGGGAAATCACCCTGGGACGCGAATCTCAACTAATTATATTCCGTGCCTCTACAATTTTATGTGCAACTAAAAAGCACCAATAAAAAGGAAAAAAATTAACACAATTGAACAAAGCACATTCATCTGTCTGTGGAACAGCAGTCATAAGAATTACAGCAAAGGAACGATTTCACGTTAACCCAAAACAGTAGGAACTATCAAACTTAGATTCCTTTACTCCTCAAATCCTAGCACTTTCAGTCTCACAGAACCAGGGACACTTTCAACACCCCAAAATCCTCTGCACGCTACACACGTGCTCAGCAAAAACCACACCTGATGCAATCACGTTTCCTTGCAAGCGCACACCTTCAACTCGCCCACTGCTCCAACTGCCACACCTGGAAGGAGACTGTTAATTATTCTGCTCACAACACTCAAGACCACACACAGTGTATCACTGCCTATTTTTAAATATTCATTTCTAATCAAGTTGTCCTGAACTTAGTCCCTTTCTGATTTTGAATTCTGAGTGCTGGGGTGGGGTGAGGGCAGTCAGCAGGAGGGACGAGCCCCGCGTGGCATGACCATCGCTACCAGAAACGCCATCTGTGCCAACAGCCTCCCAACGTCAACAACGCTCACTGTTCCCACCGTCCCAAGGGCTAACACCAGGACTTTGTGCAGTCACTCAACGAGGACCAGGAACCTCAGGCGAGCGACGAAGCATGTCCGGGTGAGCACACAAGCCACGCAGCTCAGGCAAAACTCCCCTGATTTACAGACCCAGCCTCAGCTCCAGCCACTAGTCTTATACAGCTGTAATGAAGCAGCAGGAAAACCGAAATATACGAAATGACCTGACAAACGAGAAAAGTCCTATACTACGTGACCGCAGCACACTAACCCAGCCTCCCCCCGCCCCCATGATTCTGACAACTGAAAACTAATTTTTCGTAAGGCAACGTGGCTACTAGGATTTGAGAACTGTTACAAACCCATTTAAACTGCACACATCAACACCAGGTAGCCACAAAGGCTGTGCATGCTTTTGTGTGTTTTGTTTTCATTCACATGGGACATTACACCTTACCAAGGCACTCAAGGCTTTACAAAGGAGCAAAGATGAAATACAGTGATTCACTACTTTCCCCCTGTTCAACAGTGCTCTGAAACAGGGCGTTCCTGCCACTTCTATCATGGTCTACAACTTGCCCAAATCCTCATCCACCATCTTTCAAGTGCAGACCCTGGAAGTAACCACTGTCTTTTACTATTTAGGTTCCAACTCCCATAGCGCTTAATTTCCTAGGGTGGAGAAAATTTAGAACTCAAACTCAGGTTCAGTAACTCAAACGCAACTCTTAAAAGATGTTCAAAAATTCACAGCAATCAATAGCTGAAACCTGGTTTCCGAAAAAAGTGCACCATGAGCAGCGTGAGGCCACTGAGAGAATTTCTGCAATTGAGAATGAAAAAATGGGGGCTGGAAGTGCACGTCAAGACAGCTCTCAATGAGCCCGATATCGCACCTTTGGATCAGTGCTGTTCACACATCAACCGTCGGCTACTGGAGGGTTCTGAGCACTTGAATGCGAGGATCTGAATGGAGACGTGCCAATAACAAGTCTTACTAGAACACGCAATAAATACCTCACTAATTTGTATAAAACTTCATACTGAAATGACAGAATTTCACCTGTAGTGCATAAAATATGACATACTGAAAATGATTACTAAAATTATTTTCTTTTTGCCTTTCAATACGGCTAACAGGAAAGCTGCTGTTATGGATAGGTTAATACACTTCCACTGGACCAAGAGTATCTCTCGTTTTTCACTCAACCTGATTAAATCACACCGAAGCCATCAGCATAACCACACAAATTCAAGCCCTCTACTTCAAGACCACCTGAAGAACATAAAAGAAACAAACACTTCCAGATCATTTACCTCTCAAATGTACCTAAAAATAAACCATCCGTTTCAAAAATAACAAAGAAATCTTCAGAATAGGAATACTAATTTTAAAGCTATGGTTCTTCTACCCTCTATTCATCAGAATTAAGTCTGTGAAGTTCAAAAAAAAAAAAAAAACAGGTCTCATTCTCCTCCCTGGGGGTACTGAGCTGGAACGGAGGCTGAGGGTGGAATCCCAACATCCACTTTTGAAAGTACCCCAAGTGAATCTCACCAGCAGTGTCGACATCAAGTAGATGCTGCTGTAACCGGACACTTAGCTAAAGCCATCTTCTGTGTTCCTCCTAGATTAATTTTGTATGTGCACAAATGAAATTAATTTCTACTTCCTTCTGCCTTCAGTTCTCTCACAAGGCTATTAAATGCAGGAAGGAAACAGAGCTTCACTGTTTACAAAACCAAGCTCTGACATCTGGGCCACACAAGATTAAATCCAGCCCTCCACTTTAACAACAGAGACAAAGCACCTCACATTCCTTAGCATACTACCTCCCCCAGGTGAAAAGGAAATGCCAGTCAGGACTCATCCCATAATGTGTGGCAATAGGATACCTGGCATCGTTCAGCAGGTCAGGTGTTTACTGGGGTCAACCTCTCCTGCCTTCTAATGAACTGGCTGCAGTTTTGGATTACCCACAAGGAAGCCTTTTTGTCACGACCTCAACGACGACAAAAACATCTGTTGGCTACAAAGCCGGCCACGCTGTGCTTCTCCACTGACACAGGCAGCAAGAAAAGGCAGCCTCATCTCTCACCTGTCAGACTCTTCAATCCTTCCGTGAAAAGGGACTGGAATTCTGGGGACTGTAACTTCATCGTAAAGAAGCACCGCTTCAGAAGGCACCGTCTGCTCCAGCTGCAGCTCAGTAGCGGCCTGTGCCGAGCGCAGAGGTGCCTGAGCATCTGGAGAGAGGAGTCACCAGGCGCGCGTCTGCAAGGGAAACGCGCAGGCACGCCAGTGAACTTCAAAGACAGCACCGAGACGCCCTGCTGGGGTTATCAGCCGTGGGAGATTCCTCCCCGATCCAAATGAGAGGGAGGCCCTGCGGCCACCGGAGGGACCCCTGCTTCTGAGCTTGCGGCTCTCGGGTTCTGGCGTCCTGAAGCCCCGCCATGCTCGCGGGCCACGTTGCACTGATGCAATCTCTCCCGAGAGGCGGGCTTGGGGTTAGCGAGCGAGGGGTAGAGCTCCAGAAAACCGGAAGCCTTGCCAGAAGAGCAGGTCTCCCCCCAACACGTCAGGGTCACCTGTCGCCTTCACCCAAGCTGCACCTGAAACTCTGAGACTCGGGGATGGTTCCTCGGAAGCGACAAACGGCTCTCGTTTTCACTCCTTCCCTCGCCGCGTGCCGCCTGCGCGGCTTCCTCTGCACCCCCGCCCTCCCCAGGAGGCGGGCCCCCGCGGCGGCCCCTCACGTGACCCCGACCTACCGGACCGCAGGGGTCCAGCTCGGTTCCCAGGAAAGCGGGGGCCGACAAGCGGCGTTTCCCACCGGGGGCGAGTCCCGCGCACCGGGCCACGTGCGGAGACTTGCACTTCCCCTCGACTCAGAAAACCCCCTGGACCCGGGCGGTGACACCTGTTGCCGGGACCCCGCCCCCTGCGCGGGCAGACGGGGCGACACACACCTCCGCGACCCGGCCGTGTGCAAGGGACAGCCGGGACGGGGCAGGGTCGCGACCGCCACGCTGCGGCCCTGCAGCCCCGTGCGGGGTGAGGCCTCTCGCCGCACGTCGCTCCCGCCGCCCCCAGGACCCGGCCGAGGCCTTCTGGGCGGGCGCGACACCCCACAGAACCCCCGTCCCCGCGCTTACCGGCCCGCGCCTCCGCTCCACAAGCACTTCCGGGAAGGTGGAGGCAGTGACGTCACGACGCACGAGTGCGGGCAGCGAATGGGAAGCCGCGGAAGGACTGGGCGGGGCGGGGCCTACGCTCTCGCGGCTCCTGGAAGTCTCGCGGGACCACGGGGCTTGCACAGCTGCTCGTAATTGCGCAGACAGCTTGCAAAGGCAGGTGCGGAGTTTCAAAGGCGCTCGATCTAGGCGCAAGCTCTCCGGTCCTTTGAAATTATCTTCCCAGCCGCTTTGTGTAACCATTGACTGCCTGGACTAGAGGCTACGCGGCTGCGAGGTCAAGAATCTGGATTTGATCCACTCCTTTTTAAAAGGCACAAAAATTGCAGAGTGGCAGATGCACGGCAGCACAGCCATTAAGCCCTTAACATCAGGGTGTGGGGTAGGCTTCATACAACCCTAAGGTACTTAACTTTCCCGGGACTGTTCCAAGAACAAATCCGTATGCCATGGTATTTCCGTGGGTTATTATCACTGGCTCTCTTGTCTTCAGGGAGTGTTGAGTATCCTGATTTTGGAAACAAAAGTCTATCTTTCCAAGTTGACTGACATTCGGGGACACAGCCTTGATTCAGTCTAAAACCTTAAGGGACCAAGGAAAGCCCCAATCCCTCTTGGGGTTTTCTCTCCCACGTCTCCCTGCTGTCGCTCTAGCCAAACAGGACAATTTTGTGCTCACCGATGTGACAACTGGATGAAATGGGCAGGTTCTATTGAAAAAGAGAACGTACAACTGAAATAGGACAGAAATTTAAATCCGAATAGCCCTTTAGCATGTTAAAAAACTTGAATTTTGTTCAACGAACTTATTACAAAGATAATTCCAGGCCCAGATGGTTTCCATGGTAAAACCCTTAAGGAAGAAATAACACCCAATTTTACACAAAATTTGTTCACAACGTGGAGAAAACACTTTCCTTCTCATCTTAAGGCCAGCATTTTTTTTTTATTGGTACTAAAGCCTTTACTGTAATAAACCAAATATATTTACAATTTATACAAATGTTTAACCTTCAACAAAAATACAAAAAAACATTTCACAAGATGCAAAACCAGGAAACAAGTTCATTGGAGACACCACTGCTCTACAAAGGACAGAACCCAAGATGAAGTGCAAGGACAGAAAGGAAATCTCACACTCAGGCCAGGTGTGGGTGACAGATCCCCCAGCAGGAAGAGAACAGGCTGCAGCTCAGGTCAGCAGATTCCATTCCTCAGTCCTACGCCCCTTCGCCCCTCTGTCCAGGTGGTCTCCGTGCTCCATTTGGTCTAGGTAGGTGACCTTCTGTTGATGGGGTTGTTGCCTCCTCTTTGTAGACAAAGTAGTTCTGTGTCAAGGTTTGGAAACAGATCTCTGTGTGTGTGTGTGTGTGTGTGTGTGTGTGTGTGTTTTCTTTTAAAGTTATAATTTTTCTATTTCTACAAATTCAAAACATTTTGGCCCAATTCAACTATAAACCGTTAAACCACGTATTTTCAGTAGATGACTTCATAGACTGTGGCCTTCTTGTCCCCTGAGCCAGTGACAATGTACTTATCATCCACAGAGATGTCATAGTTAAGCACTGAAGAGGACTCTTTGGACTGGAATATACTGGCTCTGTAAGGGGTCCACCAAGCATTGAGGAGGTTGTCTTTTCCAGTACTCACGAACCACTTACCACAATAAGCAAATCTGAGGGACAGCACACAGCTTTCATGGACATGCAGCTGCTACTTGTCAGGCTTGTTCACATGCAGCACTTCCACGTTGCTGCTCTCCATGCCCACAGCCAGCCACTCCCCAGCTGGGCAGTATCCCAGGGAGATCTGTGAGGTGAAGTCACGCTGCTGCAGCTGCCGCCCCTCGTGCAGGTCCCAGGACCTGACTGTGTTGTCCAAATCGCCTGTCCAGAGCTTGGTGCCATCATTAGAAATGTCAATACAGCTGGCTCCGTCTGTGTGGCCCTGGAATTGCCTCACAAGTGTCTGATTAGGAGCGCAAATGTGAAATAAATATTACAAAAATTAATTTACAGACTACTAGCCCACATCAACATAGAAACGAAATTAAAATATGAACAAACTGACCGCAAAAATATAGAAAGAGAACTCATCGTTGTCAGTCTGGGTTTATTCCAAATTTAGAGAAGGCTAACTGGATTTGATGTTCAAAAACAAATCGATGTGACTCACCAAACTAACAGACTAAAAAGGAACTTATATGATCATCCCAACAGAGGCAGAAAAAGCACTAAATATTCAATACCCATCCTTATAAAAACTGCCCAAAAATTTAGTTTACAAGGGATTTCCTCAAGATTCTAAAGAAAACCTGTGAAAAAAAGTACAGCTAATATCAGACTTAATGTTAGAATTTTAATCACTTTCCCCCTAATTTCAGGAACAAGACAAATGTCCTACTCACCACTTATGTTCAACCTATGACTACTAAAGAAGGTTGAAAGTGTAATTCATCACCATTTACAAAAAAGAAAAAGAAAAAGAAGTTAAATACATGGAAAAACTGACCATCTCTCCATATAGACTTGAAGGTTTATACAGAAACTATACATAAGACACAACAAAGAAACTACTAAGACTAATAAGTATATTTAGCACAATCTCAAGATAGACAGTTAACCTACAAAAACAAATTCTACTTTATACTAGCAGCAAAAAATTATATATATTGGAACTTAAATATGATACTGCTTAAATTCTCTATGGACACTAGGTAGCAGTAAATCTAACAGAAGCTATACCCTGTGGAAACCAAGCATATGTACAGATGTTCGACATCATCACTAAGGAAACCACAAAGAGGCACCATTAGAAATCTATTAGAATGTTTAAAATCCCAAAACCTGACATCAAACACTGATAAGGTAGTAGAACTCTCATACACTGGTGGTATAACCACACATTTAACAGCAGCTTTAGAAAAGACTTTTTAGTAGTTCATGGTACATTTAACTTATGCCTCAGCAGACCTACTCCTAGATATCTACCTGAAACAAAAACTTATATTGACCTTAAAAAGGATATTTGAATGCTTCTAGCTGTATTCATAATTTCCCAAGGCTAGAAATAAGCCAAATTTTCTCCCAGCAGATGAATGCATAAGCAAACTGGAATGTGGGATACTACTTGGCAATTAAAAAGGACAAACTACTGATTCATACAACAACATCTCTCTCTTGTTATGAAAGCCAGATTCCAGAAACTAATATGATTGGTATGGCATCTTGAATAAGCAAAGGCTATAGAGACAGAAAAATTGTCATAGCCAGGGAATGGAGACGGGAGCAGTTCAGGACAAAGGAACTTTCCCAAGTTAGGAAGAGGGGCTGACAGAATTTTTCTGTAGCTTAATTTGGTGGTGATCACACAAGTACGTGGGTTTGTTAAAATGCACACAACAGTACGCTAAGAAGAGTGAACTTTCCCTTACGTAAATTATACCCCAAAATAACCTGACCCTAAAATCAATTACATTTTTGCATACAAGCAAAAAAATATATAAAATTTTTAAACTGTGCTTAAAAAGGCTCTCAAGAAATGCTTATTCAAATTAATTCAATTATTGGAGTATTCATATATGAAAGTGGAACAAAGAGCTTTGGGACTATTCAATTAAAGGATAAAATAATTCTGTGGACACAATGCCCAGCTGAAAACCCCAGGGGATTGTGAGACCGACCAAAGTCACCCAGATCCTCCCTCCTCCCCACAAGATGCTTACTACGGTCTCCTCATGAGGACCAGGAATTTCAAACTGGGTCATTCATCCTACAAGATGGGACTTTGACAACTAAGGGAAATAAAACCTGACTTGCAAAGGAACTGGCGTTTGCTATACAGAAATCCCACTTCTCTCTGGGTCTGCACCTTACACCCAAAAGTCACCCTCCTGGAAGGAGGACTGCTGCACTTGTACTGTTCTCTCCAAACTCCATCCGAATATTTTTCACTTCAAAGGCACCCAGAGATTAAAAAGGAAAAAGGAGACTAAAAACACCTTTCTGGGCCCGGCATGGTGGAACAAGCCTGTAATACCAGCGGCTTGGGAGGCTGAGGCAGGAGGTTCACGAGTTCAAAGCCAGCCTCAGCAGCTTAGTGACCCTACACAATTGGGCAAGACGCTGTGTCAAAATGAAATATAAAAAGGGCTGGGGATGTGGCTCAGGGGTTAAGCACTCCTGGGTTCAATCCCTGCTTCCAAAACCAAACAAAAAAAAAAGAATAAAACACCCTTTGAGTCTTGATCAATGGTTGATTTGAGTGTACTTCTGTACTTGCTGCAGAGTCCCGCAAAGATCTTCCATTCTTCTTCAGTCTAGACCAGATCTTAGATCCAGGGTCTTCTGGTTCCTCTAAGATCTGCTGTGTTTTGGGAAACAATTCACTTCTGTGCGCTAGAGAGAGAGACCAGGTGCAGCAGAGCCGTGTCTGTAACACACTGTACTGCATCCCTCGTCTCTCCACCTTCCTTCGGGGCTCATGATGGCCCCATGGCCTGGGTGATACGTGGCCGTGGGGCTGTGCCCGTCTGAACCCTGTTTGGATGGGTACCGGGCATTTTCTTTGCATTGGCTTGCACCATATGAACAGACACCCAGCGAGGTATTCCGCAGAGCAGGAAACGGGGGTGGAAGAGGTTAATTTGCCTAAGGTCACCTACAGTGTAAGGGACAGTGACTCAAAACCACTACTGAGTGAAGGTGTAGGTCAGTGATAGAGCAAGAGAAAAATCGAGGTCTGGAATAAATACAAGAAAAAAAGAAAAGAAAAATAAGCCCCCTCTGATTCCCAAAAAAAACCTGGAGAAGCCCGCTCTGAGGACCAGATCGGACAGGGCTCCGCACTTGACCTTAAGATGGCTGAATTTAGATCTCACTAGAATGAGACCTTGAAGGTTTTTAAAAAGAGGAGTTTTCCCAACTCTGCTGTGTTTCCCAAGATTGCTGCACACAGGAGCTGGAGGCCTGGTGGGGAGGCTGGGGCCATCGTCCTGAGAAGGGCAGGCCAGGACGGAGGCAGCAGAGGGGAGAGAAGGGAGTGGAGTCTGGCATAAAACTGAAAGTTGCTGAAGATGGAGAGGAGAGAGGAAAGCCCAGGTAACCCCTGCACTGATGTCCCACGGCTGCTGGGACTGTTGAGAATAAGGTGACATCTGTACAGCCATGTTGCATGAACAAGCCATTTCGGGAACTGGCCCGTAAAACCTCTTCCCAGCGAAGGGCGCACAGGTGCTACCCTCAAGAGCCAATACAGGACAAACAGGACGTACTGGGCCCCCGGGGTTTATCAAGGCTGTTAAGAGATGTCTGTCCGAGACATGGGCAGCTGCCCGGAAACCTTATCTATCAAGGACAGGGGAGGGGGCCTGGCCTGACTCATCTCCTGCCCAGTTCACCCCCTCCCTCCTCCCTTCTTCCTCCAGGACCTTCAGTTTTGGCGGGACCCAATGAGATTCAAATAAATTGGCAGGACCCAACCAAAAGAGAACAAATGTTCAGTTGTTCCAATGTTAACCAATAATGTACAGGTCTTTGTATGTGAATGTTCAGGAATTTCTTTTTTTTTTTTTTTGGGTGCTGGGGATCAAACCCAGGGCCTTATGCTTACAAGGCAAGCACTCTACCAACTGAGCTATCTCCCCAGCCCCAGGAATTTCTTAAGTAGAGTGCTTTCTCATCCCTTGGGGCTGCTCCCCACTCAGCCATGGTAGTGGTCTGAGGGGCTGGTTGCGGTCCAGGCTTGAGCTTGCAATAGAACCTCGTTGTGTGATTTGCATTGCCGTGTGTGTACTTTGACTCTCTGGGGATCAGTAGATATTGAACCCCAATAGGACCAATCGCCACAAATGCAGCATAAAGTTATGTCAATTTGTGGTGTCACAGTTATGAGGTCAGGACTCTAAAATGGGTTCTTTGTGGAGGCTCCTGGGGCATCTGCCTTTTCCAGGTTCTAGAGGCTACCCCGCTCCATCTCCAGAGCCCACAGCGAACATCTTCAGCCCTCTGGGACTCCTGTTACCCTCTTACAAGGAGCTGGGGGACAGCATCAGTCCCACCCGGCAACTCCAGGGAAACCTCCTCCAGGAGAGAACCTCACCTTAATCCGGTGTGCCACGTCAGTCAGCAGGTTCCAGGGTTCTGGCGATCAGTGCCCAGACATCTCTGGCAGCTTTCAATTCAGCCTCCTCAAACCTCCAAGTGTGCCTTAGAAATTAGGTGGACGAGCTGGGCACGGTGGCCCACGCCTGTCATCCCAGCGGCTGGGGAGGCCGAAGCAGGAGGATCGTGAGTTCAAAGCCAGACTCAGCAAAAGCGAGGCTCTGAGCAACTCAGTGAGACCCTGTCTCTAAATAAGATACAAAGTAGGGCTGGGGATGTGGCTCAGTGGTCGAGTGCCTGTAAATTCAATCCCTGGTACCCAAAAAAAGAAATGAGGTGGATGGGACATGTTACCCACAACAACACTAACTGCATCTGCCTCGATGCTGAACCCCTTCTCTATTTCCCCCCTTCCTGGGTTTTAGGGAAGTGGTTTGATTTCAAGTTAAAAACCCACGGCTGAGTGGGAGCTCAGCTTAGAGCCGCCTGCCCAGACCCGAGGCCGGCCTTCGCTCCAGGACCTCGCCCTTCCCCCTCAGCCTCCTCCATCTACCACGCTTCCAGGGAGCATTTGCATTTTAAAATAGGACAGAGAAAGGAGAAAAATACTTTTCATTAAGCCAGAAATGAATAATGATAGCATTTCGCCCCCTTGGGGGAGATATTTGAAGTGCCATTTAGATAAATCAAATAAAGCATAATGATGACCTCATTTGAATTTTCTACCAGGGGTTGTCTTGCCGCCCCTCCCCGCTCTCCCCAGCCTTTTCTTTGTAAAGGATGCAAAGTAATTTATTGAGAAGAACAAGCTCCGTGTCAGGAGTGTGCGCTCTTCGTTTGAAACAACAAAAAGTACCTGTTGGAAGCCAAAGTCATTTGCTAGTTTTGTTCTCATAAAAGTTTAATAGAAGCCAACTAAAGTTTAAGATCTCCCAGAGGACAAATAAAGATATTTCTTGGCAAATGTAGACTCGCAATTTTCGTCGGAGCTGGGGGATTTTACACACAAATGCAATTTTATTTTACATTTAAAAGAGGTAAGTAAATAGACAAATCAATTTTAGCTGCTCTGAAACTTCATACTGGGTCGTTAATTTTAAAAGATGGGACTTCGATAATGGTGAAAAGAACAGAGGCCCAAGGGTAAAAGACTGAGCATAATCACCTTCAAAATTCTGAATCATCAGCAACCTCAGATCAGAACCAAGAAGTGTCTACATTCAGCTTCTAGGACATGGTCTCCACCATGTTATTTACTTTTAAGTAGAGGTTCATGTAAAATTCCCTGTCGCATCAACAGAAATCCTCTTCTGTCCCTAACATAGGACAGCCTGCTCTGTGTGCTGGGTACTGGGAAAAAGTGCTCAGAGAACCAAGCTAGGTGAAGACCTGCCCTCCAGTCCATCTCAGATTCAAGCCGTGAGACCTGGGGGGGGCACAGGAGAGAAGAACATCCCAGTCCCCACAGTAGGGAGGTACGATAAAGGTCAGCAGGTGAGAGCACACTCCGGGCAGAGAAAGGGCCCTGGGCGAGGTCCCCAGGTAGCAGAGGACAGCAGACCTAATGTGCAGTAATAGGGCGTTTCTCAAGAGGCACCTCTCACCCACGGCCACCAAATAACAGTCACCCCAAGCGAACCACTTGTCATGGTGTTTCTGAAGGGTCATGGAGAAGGATATTCCTACCAGACGGCTCCCCAAGAGGTACGGTGTGGCACGAAGAGGGAGGGAGACTGGCCAAACATGAAACCTCCCCCTGCAGAGCATCCTCTCCCAGCAACGGTGGTCCCCAGGGAAAAGGAGACTCCATCCCTTCCCGGGCCTTCCCGGCCTCTCCACCAGAAGCCAGCGTGCACCCTCCCAGCCGGGTGCACCTGGAAGGAGGGAGGCAGACCCTGCAGCCCTGGGCCCTGGACTCACCGGTCCCCGCTGCAGATGAGGCCTGAAAGGGGACACGTAGACAGACTGTGAAGCTCCAGGTGACGTGGGTCCAGAGGAAGGAGACAGCAGGGACTGCCGAGGTGTGAGCCCTTCCCGGTGACAGTGACTCTCAACCTTCACACAACCGCTTTCCCGAGGTAAAGTTCTAACTGTCGCACCCAGGTCCTGGCACGTCCACAGTGTCCCATGAAACTCTAAAATCCAGACTTTCTGTGACCAGGGCCAGCTCCACGCCCAGAAAACGGGCCCTCCTGGGCCTGATCCATGGACCTCGCTGCAGAATAAAGGAAAGCTGGCTGATCCGGGGTCTGCTCCCATCTCCCGCCTCCGTCACGTGTGGGCCATGAGCTTACACTTTCTCTTAAAACAACTAGCACAATTCCAGGATCAAGGTTTTGCCCTCTGAGTACTGTGAACGTGGGAAGCGTCACAAACAAGCCGTGCGGGCTGTGTAAATTCTCTAAGCCCCAGTTTCCTCATCTGTAAAGCAGGTTTATGGGGTTCCCAGAGGATGTGTACAAAGCAGTCAACCCTCCCAGCCCTCACTAGGTCCTCTCTTCGCTGAAGCAGGGTATGGTGACACATTAAGAAAGTCAGTTTAACAGGGTCATTCTTTGATTTTTTAAAAATTACTTTTGGAGGGTGGGTACCAGAGATTGAATCCAGGGACGTTTACGGAACAACATCCCCAGCCCTTTTTATTTTTTAATTTTCAGATGGAGTCTCACTAGGTTTCTGAGGGCCTCGCCCAGTGAGTAAGCTGGCCTCGAACTTGTGATCCTCCTGCCTCGGCCTCGAGTCACCAGGATTACAGGTGTGCAACACCATAGTAGTTGGGTTCATCCGACTACAGTACATGCATGGACTTTGATTTTAACTCCCATTTTTGTTGTTGTTGGTTTTTTTTTTTTTTTTTTTTTTTTTTTTTTTTTTTTTAATACATTCTGGTTGATTTCCTACATATGACTTCCAGTGCAAAGACTTGGTTGCTACATAAAGAACTGGAAAAGAATGGGTCAAAAATGGCACTAACATTGTCACAGTCTGAAGACAAGTTTTCGAGTCATCTTAAAGGTGATCCGTGGCTTTTCATGGCACGTGGTAAATCCACGTATTGATTTTAATCTTGGATTTTTCTAATAGCTACCCAACACTCTGATTAAATCTAGTCAGGGCATCATTCTAGTATTTTTATGGTAGTTTTATTGAGATATCATTCACCTGTCACCATTTACCTAAGGTATGTAACTCCGTGCTTTTACGATGCTCACGGAGCCGGTAACCACCACCACGATCGAAATAAAATATTTTCCTCACCCCAAAAGAAGCCTCACACCCCCACACACTCATTTCCCATGTTCTACACCCGCCAGGGTTCTCCCTCCAACCACAACCCTAGGCGACCACTAGTATGTTTTTCTACATTAGTCTGATCTGGACACTTCATGGAAGTGGTATTCTGCAATGTGTCCTCTTTTCTAATTTCACTGAGCTGCATATTTTCAAAGTCCATCCATGTTGTATCGTGCCAGCAATTTGATCCCCAGGTAAATACCTGCCCAAGAGAGCTGAAAACATAGGTCCACATGCACATTCACATCTGAAGCCCGGCACTGTGGTGCACACCTAGAATCCCAGTGACTCGGGAGGCTGAGGCAGGAGGATCACAAGTTCAAAGCCAGCCTCGGCAGCTTAGCGAGACCCTATGAGACTCAGCAACGCCCTGTCTCAAAATGAAAAAGAAAAAGGGCTGGGGATGTGGCTTGGTGGTCAGCTGTCTCTGGTACCAAAAAAACAAAACAAAACAAAAAAAAAATGTATTTGTTCATAGTAGGACTTTTAATAGCCAAGAAGGGGAAATGACTCAAATGTAATTCCTTTGGGTCGCTGAACAGCCTTCCATGGCATGAACCTCAGTCGTCAAAGAACAGCAAAGTTGTTCTCGCTCCTTGCCTCTAGCTTCTATCAATATTCACATATCATTTTTTGGACGTACGTTTTCAATTCTCTTGGGTGGGTCTTTGCCTAGGAATGTAATTGCTGGATCATACTCAGACTCTATGCTTATCCTTCTGGAGAAATGCCTGGTTATTTTCCAAAGTAACTACACCATTTTATAAGCCCAGCTCACGGCAGAGGAAGATTCCAGTTGCTCCACATCCTCACCAACACTTGATACTGCCTGTCCATATTTTAGCCACTCTGGGGCTGTGAAATGTTTCTCCCTGTGGTTTTGAATGGACATCCTTGATGGCTAATGACGTTGAGTGGCTTCTCATGGTCACATTGTTTGGAAATAACTGTGTTCCGATCCTGTGTCCATTTTTAAACTGGGTTATTAGTCTTTATATTGTTGGGTTATAAGTGTTCTTTATATAGTCTAGGAACAAACCCTTTCTCAAATCCATATTTGAAAATATTTTTCCCATTTTATAAGCTACCTTTTTATCTTCTTCATAGAATCCTTGGAAACTTCTTAGTGAAATGCCTTTTATCTATATTTTCTGTTGCTGTTCTTTGGTATCTTATTTTTAAAAGCAGCCTCATCCAAGGTTATGAAGATTCATACCTATTTGTTCTTCCAGGAATTTTATCATTTCAACTCTTTTAGGTCTTTTCTCACTTTTAAGTTAATTTTTTCTATATGTCATGAGGCAAAGTTTCCATAACATTTCTTGCACATACAGCATCTGCCGGGAAACTGATCTTCGCCCTGTTGAATGAACTCGGCACCCTCACCAAAAATCAATTGGCCGTACATGTGAAAGTTTATTTCTGGATTCTCGGTTCTACTCTGTGTCTCTAGTATTTTTAAAATTACCATTTTATTCCCACCTTCGTATGGAATGAAACATTTCTATATAGAGAAGCACAGGGATAAAATTAAAGACACATGAATTCTGCAGCAGTAGAACAACTATTGGTCGCAATGCTTCACTCATACAAATCTGTCCCTTTACCGTTGGCCCTTCTCAGGTTGGGCAGAGTGTACTTTGGGCTTGGGCAGCTGACCCTGGGTTTGACCATGCCATTTGCTAGGTGCCTGTGCAGTTGATTTTCCTGTTTGCACCTTGGCTACCACCATGAAAAGAATATGCTCTGAGTAGATGCTGGTTCCCAATGATGGGCAGATGCTTAGAACAAACCTGATCCCACTCTGTAATCTGGAGCCCAACCCAAGGTAGACCAGACCCCAGTCAAAACTCGGACATGCAGGTGAGAATCAAATCCTTATTGTTTACACAGATGAGCTTGTGGTTGTTTTTGTAGCAAAACCTGACTAATACACCTACCATTTACATACAGCCTCTCCTGTCTTAGCATCTAACCAAAACTGAGATTTTGAAAAAGAATGATGTGCATTTGTACTTTCCTGTTCATTTAATACTTTTCTTTAATGCCAGAGTTCTTGAAAAACACCCTTCTTCATATCCATGTATTGCAACATTAGAAGTTACATCCCAGACCAGCATGGTGACACACACCTGTAATCCCAGCGACTCAAGAGGCTGAGACGGGAGGATCACAAGTTGGAGGCCAGCCTTAGCAACTTACCAAGACCCTATCTCAAAATTTTTAAAAAACTCAGAAATACAGAACCCCAGGTTTGATCCCCAGTACCAAGAAAATAAACTTATATCCTTCTCTTAATCATTCTTATATTAATTTGACTCTTACAAGTAAAGCTGTTACAGTGAATTTCACTCTCTTTTGTATAAATCTTGGTCTACATTTCAAGTTTTTTCCACAGAGAAGTTGAGACCTTTAATAAGCTCAGTGAACCAGACTTTGCAGGGAGTGCAGCCCCTTTCCAAGTTATCACTGTTTGGATTTTTACCTATGGCATTTGGCTAAACCCAGGCAAGATGGATTTCACTTTATGAAAAACCACTTTGGGGAAATCTTCCGGCATGTTCCGTCGCAATCTCTTTGGACGTGGACGTTGTATTCTAAAGAATGAAAGGAATGCCATCAAAAATAAACTGCACAATTTCCTGCTTGTTTTCCATGACTCTTAGGAAAACAGGGAGGAGAAACGCACGAGCATGTGATTTTTAAATTTTTTTTGGCATAGTTGGTACTGGATCACACGCCTGGGCGAGCATCGGCCAGGGGAGCAGCCAGTCCCCAGAGTTCTGTAACTCTGAGAGCACCTGCACGTGCACAGCTGCATTCAGCAAACACGGACTGCAGAAGAGTAAAAACTACAGCGAGCATTCACGCAGCCCACGGTACTGCCCGCGCAGTGACTAATAAGTATTTTAAGCCTCTTTAGTGACCAACGTTCTACGACCAAACTTAGATAAATAGGGCTTCAAAGGCAGGTGGTTGATACCCTATCTTCACTTTTCTGGGCCCGTCTTCACACGGAGTTGGATCTCTCTGTCCTTTTACTGCCCCTTTCCCCAAGGAAAGTCACTTTTTGCAGGTCATCTAACAATGGTTGATCTGGTTTCATTTGGGGGCAACTGCCCAAACGGTGACCTTGGCAACCCCGGGAGCACACACCCATGGTGCTCTCGCCGGACACACGAGGAGCCCGGTGGAAGTTTCCTGCAGTGGGCTCTCTGTTGATCCTCTCATTGGGGAAACGCTGGTCTAACCTAGGCGATCTGCTCCCGCATCTGCTCTCTGCTCCACGCTTCTCCTGGGTTGTGTAAGGCCACCACACACGTCCCCAGGGCTAAGCCTGAAGCCCTGCACGGATAATGCGCCCAGCACCATTCTGATCTGGTCAGCCCTACCCTAAGACACATTTTTTTTTTTTTTACACAATTTTTTAAACTTTACTTATTTATGTTTTTATGTGGTGCTGAGGCTCGAACCCAGTGCCTCTCACATGCTAGGTGAGCACTCTATCACTGAGCCACCACCCCAGCCCCTAAGTCACATTTTATTTATTTATTTATTTATTTTTGCGGTGCTGGGGATTGAACCCAGGGCCTTATACTTGTGAGGCAAGCACTCTACCAACTGAGCTATATCCCCAGCCCCCTAAGTCACATTTTTAACAGAAGGCAGCTCTACTAGCTGCTGACTCTGAAATTCCCTAGAAGCCAACAAAAGAAAAATAGCAGGCTGGGGTGGTAGCTCAGTGGTAGAGCGCTTGCCTGGCACATGTGAGGCCCTGGGTTCGAATCTCAGCACCACATATAAATCAAGAAATAAAGATCCTTCAACAATAACAAAAAATTTTGTTTTTGTTTTTTTAAATGGAACAAAGGGAAAAAAATCCAAGTTGGTTTGCTTACATGGAAACAAGACCTGCTACCAAGACAGAGGAGGGCCAAGGGATTGCCCGATGACTGAGAATTGCCCCTCAGGCTCAGAACGAGGGGCTGTTCTTATTCCTCAGACTCTACCGCTTGTCCAGTCATATGCCTGGTTTTGAACAGGAGATGAGAAACACTAACTACTCCAGCTGATGAAGCACATTAAAAAAACAAACAAACAAACAAATGCATAGGCTGGGGTCGTAGCTCAGTGGTAGAGCGCTTGCCTGGCACGGGTGAGGCACTGGGTTTGACCCTCAGCACCACATATAAATAAGTAAATAAAATAAAGGTCGATCAACAACTAATAAAAAGATTTTTTTTTAAGTGCAAAGCTTTAGAGGGTCTGGAGAAGATTCGATTACCTGGTGGCCACCAGCAAAAGTTAATTTCAACTCCCAAAGAGAGCTAACCATCTCCCAAAGTGGGTCATGGTGCAGACGAGACAGTTATCAGATAGTGGCTATCCGGACTTGGGAGATGCTTTTGATTGACAGCGGGGTGACCATTGGCAGTGCAAGGCTCACCCACTCTCGTCCTCTTTCCACTCCCTCCTCTGTATTTGCTTAGTGAAGGTGGACTGCCCTTCCACCACGGAGGAGACTGCCTGCCAGCTTGTAACGGTACAGCTGTTATGACATAGTCAAGAACCCTCTCAAAGTCAAGTGCACTGGCAGATAAGGCTCATTCTCCATGCCCGGCTGCCACCTGACTGCCCGGCCACTGCACTTCTCAGGAAGCGGTCACCAGAAGCCTGACTCATCCCAGGTGAGCAGATTAACGCCTCTTCCTATGACATGGGCTGTACCAGAGAGACCTGGGCACCACCTCCTAATCATTTCACGATAGGCAGGGGAGAAGGAAAGTGAGAAGTAAGGATTGATAAAGGTATGAATATCTTTAAAATAAAACAAAAACCCTTTAGAACTTTTCTCAGGAAGGACAGAATTAATGATGTTCCCAGATGTGAACTGGGCAGGTTCTGGCCAGAGTCTGCTTTTTTCCCTTTATGCATGGCTTAAGTAACCCATGTGCTGATCCACGCTGGGGTGAGTCCTGTTATAATGCTCACGATTCTGTTGAGACTTCAGATAAATATGAGGCATCTGTTTTCCACTGCTCCAGATAGATGCTTGATGGGATTAAATCTAGACCATTTATGCAGCCAAAATTTCTTAGAAAATACATGAGTTTTGAAAACACGGTAAAGAGTGCAATAAAAATATCTGGGTGAGGAAGTGTCAGGGTTAATTTTAAAAGTTGCAAATTAAGACCCAGTAGCAAAAAGGAACTGATGTTATCGTCTCTAACAAGGGCCTGTCGCTTTTTGTTTCTGCTGGAGGTGTTTGGATTTCCAAATATGTCTTATCTAAAATGTTCAGAGAGTCGCCAAGATCTCTCATTGGCTTTGTGTTCACTTAGTTAATTTACCCAAAGCAAGGAAAATATATTTCCATGTGGATAGAAGACATGCATGGGGCTGTGACTCAGTGCTGGAGCGCTTGCCTGGCACGTGTGAGGCACTGGGTTCCATCCTCAGCACCACATAAAGATGAATAAATAAAATAAGGATGTTGTATCCATCTTCAACTAAAAAAAGAAAGAAAGAAAGAAAAAAAGAAGACATGCATGGAGAAAACAAAGGAAGAAGAATGAAGGAAGGCAATAGATAGAAAAGAGAAACTAGACTTTTTAAATACTCCATGGGCCTAAAATTCTGAATGCATGCAAAGTGACTATGTTTCATAGTTAGACTTCAGTGATGCATTGGATATTCAATTCCAATGAACTACACTGAGCATTTCATTACCTGGTAGGATTTCTAGATTTCTACCTCATGTGAATACTTCCTCTTTCATTGTTATTCAAAAAGCAGTTAATCTTGTAAATGTTAAAAGTTTCCCGAAATCAAGTCCCCTGATGTGGTTACATCACTTGAATTGCTGCTGGAGAATTTTTAAGCCAGGGACCCAGGGGCCGGGGCTTGTTCCAGGCACCCTGTTCCGTCCCACTGCTGAGCTTCCTGTCCCCCTGGTTGATGTCGGCACACATGTCCTGGCTCCTCAGGGCTGCGTATTGATTCACCTCTGCTGTACCCAGAGCCAGGCACAAGGACCAGCTGCCCCACGCCCGGCCCCATGCGGGGTGCTGGGGTCGCCACCATTAGCACAGACACAACCAACGGGGTCCTTGGTTTCTACTGTCAGCCTGGTTTTGAGGAGTGTGGGTGGACAGGGGTGCCCAGGGATGCAGGATGATCAGTCACATCATGTGGGATTGCAGAGAATCCATCTACCTGTCAGAATATTGGTAGCAAATTGTCCCAACACGCAGGGTGGCGGTATCCCCTCCACTTAGACAGACAGGAGCTTCTGTGTGTGTGGCCACAGTGGGAACCCGTGAATGGTATGTTAGGACTATCTCAGAAAATTAACCAGAAGTTCACGAGGGTAAAACAAAACCCAACTAATAACCGCCTGAACCGTCCTTGTTAGACGTTTTATTTCTAGGGATGTGCCCAGCTTTTCTCTGGGGGCGAGTGCATTAGACCCAGCTGAATATGTCCCTTGGTTTATTACATTCATTCCTTTTCCCTAAAAAAAAAAAAAAAAATGGATTATATTACTGACTGCAAGATAAAAGTGGAAGTCAAGGCCTTACAGAGTCTAACAGGGCATGAATCCTGCCACTGAGGTTGAGCCCGGAATTAGATGTCACTACAGCTAACTCAAAAAGGCTCTAAAAATGGGGTACAAAACCAACTTTGGTTGTAATGCTTTTTTTTTGTAATGGTTTCTCTGCTCCGGGCAGAGAAAATAATCAAGACACAAAAAAGGGGAAAGATTCTGTGACCCTGGCTGATTCTCCAGAACACCGGGGAAGTCCATGGCCCAGGGTTAACACCTGACTCAACTTTCTAGAAACATCTGTCCGGCAAGAGATGTTTTCTTTCTCATTTCATCGCCCACCGGAAGAGAGATTGGTGAGGGCACTCGAGGAATCGCAGGTTGATTCAACTACATACGAGTCACTCGCACAAGTAGCCCCTAAGCCTCTCCTCAAGATCGAGCGTGGATTCCTGAGTGACCGTAGGTAGGCAACCTGGGTCTGCTTCATCCTGTTGAATCTGTGGCCTTTTTCTATTTCATTAGTGACTTTTGTAGTAAGAGCAATGACTTCAGCATCCTCATGGGTAATTGTTTCCTGTTGGATTTTTACTGACAGCCAGGACACCATGTATTAGCACTCTGAGGTTATATACGTGTGCGTAAAAATACAACTGGCAGATTCGCTCTATTCTTGCACGGTGATTAAGACGGTGTATTTTGGGATTAAAGAGATGGCCCAGGGAGATTTGAGTCTCTGCCTTCCTCCCCTCTCCCGGCCTGGATGACTGCTCTGCAGGGGACCAGAAGTTTGAAGGGGCGACAGCTAGGGGTGCTTCCATAGAACAGAGCAGAGACTGGGTGAGATTCCAAGAAAATGTGGGGATTCACAGGCCCAGTCTCCAGGAAAGCTCAGCCTGTCTGAAATCCATCGGCACTTCCAGATTCGTTCTTCGTGGTCATCTTTAGACTCTTGATTGAGTAAACTGTAGCCCAACGGGACAATTGATTTTCTTTCCACAGTATTATCTACTTGAATAGAAAATAGCACCATGAGATGCAAATTTTTTTTGCAAAAAACTTGATTATCAAAAAAGGTTTGAATGATGAAATTTGAAAAACAATTCTAACTGCATATAACGACAGGGCAAATTCTAGGGGAGAGTTCTCGCTTATGTAAAATATTCCATTATCTCCCCGCTGAGAAATTCAACCAATGTAATGGCAAAAAATAAACAGATTTTTCTTATTTTTACATGTCTGGTCCTAACAGACCTCTGACTTGACCGGTTAGTAAAAGTCACTAGGGGATGTTAATTTTGCCATTATTTTTTTTCCCCTGATCTGGAATTCCTATTAATGAAATAAGTGCAGTTAGATTGTATTTGATATCATTTCAGGAAACGCTGGCATCTTAAGACATCACTTGCACAATCTGAAGAGGAAGCTCTCTTTGTTGTTCAAAAGGACACTTTATCTTTTCTGCTCAGGCTCAGTAGATTGCTAACACTTCCCTTTGACTCAAGAAAATATGCACTTGCTGAAAATTTGAAAAAATATTAAAATGTGTGCTTTGGTTTCATTGTTGCTGTTGGTTGAAAACATCATTCACTACTTGCTGTGGTTGTCAGTAAAAGAAACGAGATTATTTCTGTCCAAACTGACATGATTCTGATGAGCAAGGCTTCAGTTTATTTGAAAAAGGACTTTATGGTTTTGATGCTATTTCTTTCTTACCATTGTGACCTTTTTCTAATTTCATTAGTTACTCATGTAGTAATAGCGGTAACTTCAGCAGTAACTTAGTTAAGCAGAAGGAAAAAACCAAGAGGTTTGAGCTATTTTCTGAACTTAGCTATTTAGTCAGGATTTCCCCCTCTCTGGTTCTACTAAAGTAATATTTGGAAAATATCAAGCTATTAAAATGAAATTTTAAACCTAGAACTGTTAAGTCATTCTAATTAGTACCGTGGAGCTTAGATTTTGTTGTTGGAGGATTCTAGAGGGGGCTCAAGTTCACGACTTGGCGGTGACTTGTTCTTTGACACATTATTCAGTTGTTCAGACTCATTTCCTTTGTAGGTAGGAATGAGATCTATGGAAGTACTTTCTAGATAATAGATAATAACCATAGATGTCATGCACTGAATCACCGGGGCAGCAGGAAGGACAGCTGTGGGAGGATTGTTTGAGGATGTCTCCTAGGAGAAATTCCTATGCAGAGAGAAGCCCGAGATTTATTTTTCTTTAATGTTTTCTAATTAGTTATGCATGACAGTAGAATGCCTTTTGATACATCATACATAAACAGTATAACTTCTCATTCTTCTGGTTGTACATGATGTAGAATCACACCATTTATGTAGTCATACATACACACAGGGTGATAAGGTCTGATTCATTCTACTATCATTCCTAAACCCATACCCCACCCCTCCCTTCACTTCCCTCTGTCTAATCTAAAGTACCTCTGTTCTTCCCTAGCACCCCCCTCATTGTGAATTAACATATCAGAGAGAACATTCAGCCTTTGGTTTTTTGGGATTGGCTTACTTCACTTAGTATGATATTCTCTAGCTCCATCCATTTACCTACAAAGGCCATAATTTCATTCTTCTTAATGATTGAGTAGTATTCCATTTTGTATATATACCACATTTCCTTTATCCATTCATCTGTTGAAGGGCACCTAGATTGGTTCCATAGCTTAGCTATTGTAAATTGAGCTATTATAAACATTGATTGTGTAACTACAGCATGCTGATTTTAAGTCCTTTGGGTATAAACCGGGGAGTGGTATAGCTGGGTTAAATGGTGGTTCCATTCCAAGCTTTCTTTTTCTTTCTTTCTTTCTTTTTTTTTTTTTTTTTTTGCGGTGCTGGGGATCGAACCCAGGGCCCTGTGCTCGTAAGGCAAGCACTCTACCAACTGAGCTATTTCCCCAGCCCCCATTCCAAGTTTTCTGAGGAATCTCCACACTGCTTTCCAGAGTGGTTGCACCAATCCACAGTCCCACCAGCAATGGATGCGTGTGCCTGTTTCCCACATCCTCGCCAACACTTATTGTTGCTTGTGTTCTCGAAGATATTTCTAATGCGCAGTTTCCAGCAACAGATGCTCCTGTCTGCTCTTTGCCCTGTGCAACAGGACGCTCAGGCTTTCCCGCCTTCTCACACCGAGTGATGGTAACTTTTCCAACTGCAGATTCACTCTCATCGTTCATTTGTCTCAAGTAGGTATGAACATTGCTGGAGATGGAAGCCAGGGCCTGGTGCACTATAAATACCCACTCTGCCACCCAGTTACCACCCCTAGCCTGTGGCTTATACTCAAATACTCCTGGTGATGTTTATGTCTGCTGCTAACTGTGCCTAGCACCTCCCTCACGGGGAGGCCTGCTCTGGTCGCCGTCTCTCTTCTGTTTGCGTTCCTCTCTGGAGTGCTCTGTGCATCCTCCAGCTCACCCCTTAGAAAAGAATCCCTGTGCTCCTACAAATCTAAACCGGGCCAGGTGTTTGGTCTTCCGCTCTTGATTTACATGTCATTCTGCTTCTCAGACTCTGGAGAGCCAAAGAGCAAATTCTAGTGTCTTTGTATTCCTAGCCTGTGGAAGATACACCTCACGGCCAGGCACGGTAGCATGCGCCGATGATCTCGGCAGCTTGGGAGGCTGAGGCAGGAGGATCACGAGTTCCGAGCCAGCCTTAGCAACTTAGCGAGGCCCTGAGCAACTCAATGAGACCCTGTCTCTAAATAAAATACTAAAAAGGGCTGGGGATGTGGCTCAGTGATAAAGCACCCCTGGGTTCAAACCCCGGTACCAAAAAAAAAAAAAATGCAGGTCACAAATGCTTGTTAAATTTCAAATGCCCACATGTTACTTTAGAAAGGGGCTGTCACTGTTTCTCAGAAATGCCAGCGGGACGCTCTCTAACATCCCCTTGCTCTCTGCAGGATCTGACTGCCCGTCATGGTTGCTGAACTCCTGATTCTTTGGGGGGCCACGGTGATACTGCAGGCCGACCTACTTCCTGCCCCAAAGTGTAAGGACCTTGGATTCAACTTAGTCATGTGTATTTTTTTAATTTTTTAAAAATTATCAACTCAGTAGTGTTTATTTTTAAAAATAAGTACATTATAAGACGGATAGCATGATTTCCCCCTAGGTAAACCCACAGTTAGGATATTTTATAAAAGAAAAAACCGGAATACTCACTCTTTGAATACACTCTGTTTTAAAAAAGTAGCCTTGGCAGAAATGAAACCTTAGGCTGCCGTGGAAAATTCAGTCCCAAGTGTGTGTGTGGACATGCGGCTGGCCCTGCTGGTCACAGGCAGAATGTCCTCCCACGAGGAGTACTGGTCAGAGAGCTCAAGGAAATAGCAACAGACTTCTGTTTTGTTAGGAAGCTTGTTGATGGGTGTCTCAGTCAGCTATTTCTCTGCTGTGACTAAGAGATCTGACCAGCACAATTGTAGAGGAGGAAAGGTTGATTCTAGGGCTCAGGGTTTCAGAGGTCTCAGTCCATAGAAGGCTGGCTTTATTCCTCGGGGCTCCAGGTGAGGCTGGACATCATGGCGGGAGAGCATGGCAGAGGGAAGCAGCTGACATCATCAGGAAGCAGAGAGAGAGACTCCACTCTCCAGATACAAATATATACCCAAAGCCATGCCCCATTCCCACCTCCTCCAGCCACACCTACCACTTCAGTCAATCCCATCAGGGATCAATCCACTGATTGGGTTAAGACTCTCCCAACCCAATCATTTCTCCTCTGAACCTTCCTGCATGGTCTCCCATGTGAGCTTCTGGGGGACACCTCACTGCCACACCATAACAACGGGTTTGGTGTGAGAACAGAGTTAAAGAAAGGAAAGCTGCCCCATAGACCTTTTTATGAGCGACAGTGCTCTGCCCGTATTGTCCAAAGAAGTGGCTGCCATCCCTGTGTGACTACTGAGCCCTTGAAGTATGCAGAGTGTGACTAAGGTAATGAAGACTCGGCTTGACTTTCATTTAAACTGATACAACAACAGTGACTGGGACAATCTAGGCTGAGCCCTGGAAACCCTGATGTAGCAGGGGTGGGTACAGAGTTTCGGAAGACTCTTCAAGGTCAATGAAAAATCCCAACACGTCAGTCAGTGAACCAAGAAGGTTCTGGCTGGGTGCAGTGGCACACGCCTGTCTTGCAAGTGGCTGGGGAGGCTGAGGCAGGAGGATGGCAAGTTCAAAGCCAGCCTCGGCAAGAGTGAGGTGCTCAGCAACTCAGCGAAGACCCTGTCTCTAAATAAAATACAAAATAGGGTTGGGGATGTGGCTCAGTGGTTGAGTGCCCCTGAGTTCAATCCCTGGTACCAAAAAAAAAAGGGGGGGGGGTATTTTTTAATGGCATGTACAGTATTAGCCTAATTTTGGTTAAAAAAAAAATAGTTGTATAAATACATGCTCAGAAAAAAATGTATAGTGACTATATAATGTTAATGTCATTCTTAATGATAGAATTGCAGATTTAAAAAAAATTTTGTTCCAATAACTTTACTATTTTTTTTACATGGTGCTGAGGATCGAACCCAGTGCCTCACACGTGCAAGGCAAGCGCTCCACCACTGAGCCCCAGCCCCAGCCCTTAATGTCATTCTTAATGGTAGGACTGTAGGAGATTTTTATTTTCTTCCTCTAGGTCATCTTTACAAAACTCATTTGACTTTGTCATTAAATAATTTTTTTTTTTTTTAAAGCCAAGGCCAAGAGTGGTTCATGAAGGGGGGAAAAAAAAGCTGTTTTCTATAAATGATCTAAATAATCATGGTCACAAACACATTTGACTGTGACTCCTATTAGGAAATAAACACACTTTCTACATCATGATCACACATACAAATAAATATATCGGTACCTTTACACAATGGAAACGAGAGATTCACAAAGAAACTCTTAGTCTTACTATGTTTGATGTGCCCTGTTATTTTCTATTCTGGTATTTTCTATTCTGTATTTCTTCCTTATCTCAAAAAAAAAAAAAAAATGCTGGTCACAACCCAATAAATTCTTATTGCCACCCATTAATGGATAATGGCCCTCGGTTTAAAAACTACGGTTATAATAAATGATGTTGAAAAATATTCATATTTCAATAAAAACCATGTCCATGGTATAGGTAGACGCTTGGGAAAAGTCAAGAAAAGAGAATGAGTAGGAAACAATTTTAAAGAAGCCTTTCAACAATTATTTTAGTACCATACATCTTAACGCTCATAACAAAACACTTCACTGGACCATAAAATAGTTTTAGATACTTGGAAGGACTGTTTGTGTCCAACCCAACACCGTGTTGCTTTCTATTCTTTCCACAGTGTCCCTTCTGCCACCTGTGAATTTCACCATTGAAGTCACCGGTTTAGCTCAAGTCCTTTTACGCTGGGAACCAAACCCTGAACAAGAGCCCAGGCTCGCTAACCTGGAATATCACGTGAAAATCAACGCCCCGCAGCCTGACGACGTAAATATCCCCTCTCCTGCCACTATTGCTATTTAGAGTAAATACTGATCTTAGCTGCATTTTTTAGAGTTTGACTGTATTTTTTAATCAAATGAATTTTTTTATTGTAAACAAATGGGATACATGTTGTTTCTCTATTTGTACATGGAGTCAAGGCATATCATTTGTGTAATCATAAATTTACATAGGGTAATGTTGTTTGATTCATTCTGTTATTTTCCCTTCCCCCCTCCCCTCCCACCCCTCTTTTCCCTCTATACAGTCCTTCCTTCCTCCATTCTTACCACCCTCCTTAACCCTAACCCTAAACCTAACCCTAACCCTAACCCTAATGCTAACCCCTCCCACCCCCCATTATATGTCCTCATCCGCTTATCAGTGAGCTCATTCGTCCTTTAGTTTTTTGAGATTGGCTTATCTCACTTAGCATGATATTCTCCAATTTCATCCATTTGCCTGAAAATGCCATAATTTTATCATTCTTCACGGTGGAATAATATTCCATTGTATATATATGCCACAGTTTCTTTATCCATTCATCAACTGAAGGGCATCTAGGTTGGTTCCACAATCTGGCTATGGTGAATTGAGCAGCTATGAACATTGATGTAGCTGTTCATTGCTTCTCAATTCACCATAGCCAGATTGTGGAACCAACCAAATTAAATTTTAATTTAAAAAAAAAAAAAAAAGGAGAGAGAGAGAGAGAGAATTACTCAATTCCCTATCGGCAGTGACCACTGAAAGCTGAGAACTAGTAACCGGTTCACATTGAAAAGCAAAAGCAGCACATGATATTTTACCTTGGGGATCATTTCTTGCCACAAGAAATAACACGTACGTTCAGTAACTTTTTAAGCATGACTAAGTGGGTAATGGTCTCATGCTTGTTCCACAAGGTCAAAAAGAGCCCAAGGCGGCAGCCTCCCACATGGGAAGGCAGGTGGGAAGTCAGAGAAATCAGGTTCAAGGCCCGCTCACGGCACCCTGATGTTGTCACCTGCACCAAGCGGGTGGCTTCTGGGAGCCTCAGGTTGACTTCCGGGCTCGGTGAGCGCACCTGCTAGCGACCAGTGTGCCCTGAAGTCACAGGAAGGCAGAAGTGGTTTCTGTGAATTGCTCTGCAGCCGACATGGAAAGCTAGAGGATTCCTCTTCCTTTGGAGAGGAGGCTGACCCTAGAGTTCCCAAGGGAACTTCAACCCTAAGCCGACTTGAACCTCAGTGGTAGCATTTGGATTTCATAAGAGGTATACGTCCATGGACCACCATTATTATAATTTTTTTTTTTAATGTTTTCTCTCCAAACTCTCTCTGTCTCGCATGTGGGCCGTTTGGAAGGTGACAGAAAGGCACCTGTGATAAGCAGTCGTGATTCTAAGGCTTCCTGTGGGTTTCATTTGCAGTACGAGACCGGGATCACGCAGAGCACCTTTGCGGTCCCCCTCCACCAAGGCCTCTCGGCAAGTGTGCAGACCATCCTGCAGGGCGGGCCTTTCCCGCTGGCCAGCAGCTGGGTCTCTGCAGAACTTCCAGCCCCACCAGGTAAAGGAAGCTCCTCAAAGTCCAGCTTCATATTCCAGACTTTGCAAAACTGGGAAAGAGAAAACCTAACCACTGAGCCACCACCCCGGCCCTGTGTGCACCATTTGTTCAGCGCTGGGATTGAACCCAGGGCCTCGTGCATGGCAGGCAAGCACACGCTCACTGAACCACACCCCCAGGCCCACGAGATAATGTGAAAAGGACTTTCTTTGGTCAGTCTCCTATCTCTAACTTGTCCACAGATAACAAGAGGCCCTCCCCCCAACCCCCTCCCTCTGCCTCTTCAAAGACACTGGTTGACAGATGCTGATAAAAATAATCTGCCATCAAGGTTCCCGCTTTGGTGAAGCCCTTCCCGGGCCCCAGCTTCTTTGCCTTCCCTGAGCAACTGTAAGGCCAGAGTTTCCCACCGTGTTCTGAAGAACAGCACGGGATATGGGGAGGAGAGAGACAGAAACGAAAAGGAGGCTTTCCACTCAGATCATTTTGGGGAATCCTGGGTGAAAACACAAAGGGGTTTCATTTTCATTTCAGGAATTCAGGGATGTGGCTCAGTGGTAGAGTGCTTGCCTGGTATGTAGGATCAGATCCTGCTCTGAACCGAACAGATGCTTCACAAAAGAATAAAAATGGTCAACAAATATAGGGGGGAAAAGATCAACATCTCCAGCAATTACAGAAATGCAAATTAAAACTACACTGAGATTTTCATCTCACTCCAGTCAGAATGGCAATGATCAAGGATACAAGGAACAATAAACGTTGCTGAGGATGTGGGGAAAGGGTACACTTGTACATTGCTGGTGGGACTCCAAATTAGTGCAACCACTCTGGAAAGCAGTATGGAGATTCCTAAGAAAAGTTGGAATGGAACCACTATGACCCAGTTATCCCACTCCTTGGTTTATATCCAAAGTAAAAGATGGAGACGGTTGGCAAGTCACCGGAGAAGTCCGCTTTATTACAAGATGAGGCTTACATATATACTCTTGGGGCTTCCGGGTTAAGGGAGAAAGTGACGTGTGGGTTTCTGATTGGTCCGGCTTGCTGCCGGCGGGAAAATAGGTGGCGGGAAGCCGAGACTTATGGGAAGAAGAAGCCGCTCAGGGGCCATCTTTGGTGTGGATCGGACTGCATATGGAACTTAAAATCAGCATACTACAGAGACACAGTCGCATCAATGTTTATAGCAGGTCAATCATAATAGCTAAACTATGGAACCAACCTAGGCGCCCTTCGACAGATGAATGGTTAAAGAAGATGTGGTATATATGCACAATGGAATACTATGCAGTCATAAAGAATAATGAAATGATGGCATTTGGTGATAAATGGATGGACCTGGAGATCATCATGCTAAGTGAAATAAGCCAATCCATAAAAAACAAAAGGCCAAAAGTTCTAATATGTGGAATGCTGACTCACAATAAAGGGGATGAATAGAAGTTCATTGGATTAAACAAAGGGGAATGAAGGGAGGGGAGGGGGGATGGGAATAGGAAAGACAGAATGAATGGAACATAACTTTGCTGTGTTCAGATATGAATACACAACCAGTTAAACTCCACATCATGTACAACCACAAGAATGGGATCCTAATTAGAATAAGTTATACTCCATGCAAGTATAATATGTCAAAATATCCTCTACTAGGAACTATATGACTCTAGGTTGGAAAGGGGCACTGGAGACCCCACCCCTCTCATTTACAGTTGGAGAATCTGAGGTCCAGAAGTAGTAAGGGTGGAAGTCTCACAGCTAGTAATGGACACATTGGATGGGGACCCTGAGGTTGCTGGACGCTGATCTCTGAATGGCGACATGCAGGATGCTCTGCAGCTTGCTGCTCCGAACAGCCCTGCACCCCCAGTCAGCTGGGCAGGCTGGGCAAGGCAGAGCCCCCGGGCTCTTTCTGGGCTCTTTCTGGCTTCACCCCTCTAGGAAGGCGGCTCTTTGCAAATGCTGTTTCTATTCATAGGTGAAGGTGGTGGCTTTCTGTTGTTCAAAAGAGGTCGCACGATTCGAAAGCATGGCTGCAATATTCAGTATTCATGGCGCTCGCTCTCTCTGCCGCCCAGGGTCTCCGGGAACCTCGGTCACGAATTTAACTTGCATCACAAACACGGTGGCGGGTCCCACGCACCGAAGGCCCTACCAAGTCTCCCTCCGCTGCAGCTGGCGGGCCGGCGCGGCCGCTCCCGGGGACACTCAGTACTCCCTCTACTACAGGTGAGCTCCTCTCTTTACCCGTGCAAATGTCCCTTTCCTCTGGCCTTAGAAGACTCACCAGGGTCCCGTTTAGGTACGGCCCTTGGACGGAGGAGTGCCGAGAATACAGCACGGATGAGACCCGCCGAAACACCGCCTGCTGGTTTCCCAGGACGTCCATCAGTAGCAAGGGGCACGACTGGCTGGCGGTGCGGGTTAACGGGTCCAGCAGGCGAGCGGCCATCAGACCCCTGGACCGGCTCTTTGCGGTGCAGGCCATCGGTAAGACGGCCGCTGCCGGGGCTGCAGAAGCCACCCAGCTGCAGCCTCCACCGCACAGGGCTGGGCCCCTTCTGTGATCCCTGGGAAGCACTGGGGCGGAGTCGTCCGTGTGAGCCGCTGAAAAGTTCGGGCTGGGTCTCTTTTGTGCGACAGGGAGCTGTCCTGGCCGTGGGAGGGGGTTTGGGTGCAGCCCCGGTACCGCTCAGGAGGTGCTGGGATCCGGTCTGGGTCACGATGGGGTCCTTATACGCCCCACCCAGACCGCCAAGGCGAGCTTAGAAAGCAAGTTTTACTTAAGAAAGAGGCAGGGACAGCAGACTTCTCCAGAGAGAGGAGCCCCGCAGCTGGGAGACCAGGGGAGTGGGTGTGTCCGGCTCTTTTATAGACCCCCGGCCCCCCACTGTCCCTTTCTTCTCCTTGAACGTGCCTAAGGGCAGGAAGGAACAGGAGCACAGGTGGTAAATCCTTAGCAACAGAGGACATGGGATTCCAAACCCAAAGTTTAGCTATCAGCAATCCTTCTTTTTTATTTGTACCCAGAATTCAACCCAAGGGTGCTTAACCACTGAGTCCCTCCACCAGCCCTTTTAATTTTTCATTTTGAGACGGGGGTCTCACTAAGTTGCTTAGGGCCTCCCCAAGTTGCCGAGGCTGGCTTTGAACTTGCGATTCTCCTGCCTGGACCTCCCAATCCCCCTGGGATGACAGGCGTGGCTCACCACTCCGGGTCCATCATTGCCTCTTCTGTGATCACCAGCCCTCATCTCCTGACCCCCACCATTCGTGACCCACCGGGACTGCCTGACCTTCACCCTGGCCTCTGTTTGTTGAGGAAATGTGATATTTCCTGTCCCCGAAGGTCCGGCGGGGCTGCAGGCAGATGGCTTTGCCTCGGCACAGTGGGTTCATTGTACAGAACCATTCTCCTAACCTCGGTCTCTCCTAACCTCGGTTCCACCATCCTCCGTCTGTCCCCTAACACCAAGAGTAGCCCTGCTTCTCCACCCTTCTCCCCGCTCTCTGGGTCATGACTAAAGAACGTCCCAGACTTTGCCAAAATTTCCCTCAGAGGGCGAACATTCTGCCAGTGAGAATCTCTGCACTAGGAAACTGGACTCACCGCCCAAGGGCACCGATTAGCTCCACCCAGAGCACTTCCCAGCCCTTACCCCACAGCGTGGTCCCCGCTGTCCAAAGGCCTCCAGGTCTCCCAGGCTGAGCCCCCCATGGCCCACGCGTTCCTGTTGATGGCCCACTTGTGGGCATTCCCCAGTCAGCATGTGTCCACCCTTGGCGGGCAGTTCTCAGCTCAAAACCCGCTCCTGGTGCGTCTGCTTAATGCTCTGCACAAGCTGCCTCCCCTCATCCTACAACTTGGGTGGACAGAGGTCACTGGGAACCTTTCGCATAGCATCCTGGTCACTAATCACTAACCTGAGACTTCAGTGGTGGGGTGCTTATCCGCAGGAGCTAGGGAGCCCCCCAGCCTGGACTTGAATCCAGATCAGTGACTGGGACAAGCTCACGCGTCCTCTGCACTTTAGTCTTCTTATATCAAAACCAGGCATATGTGATGACTTCCTGCCAGGTTTCTGTGACAACGCGGTGTTGATAATTATTGAGGACTTAGAACCAGTACCTGGCATAAATGTTCCATGAATACACAAAATTTATATTTTCCAAGGGCACGATTCGGTTTGTGAGACCCCCAACATCAAACAGAGTAGAACTCTGTTCAAAGAGTGGAAGCCTTTGCTATTCTCTTCAATAGTGTATTTCCGATGCAACCTAAAAAGGTCACTTTTATGAAAATAGGCAGTGAAAGACTCTGACAGAGACCTATAGGAAACAAATGATAAAGTCAAAATGGTTACAACTTGCTGCAGATTATAGGAATTTATTTTATGATCAAGTCCTAGGATTTACGGAAAGAAACAAGTACTTTCTTGGTTGAGAACTTTCTGTTTAGGGATGGCCGATGTTGAAGCCACTGGATCCCAGTCTTAGCGTGTCCCTGTGATCTGTTAACTGGGAGATCTCAGTCATTAATCTAGGACAAGGACAGACACTTAGAAGTACTTTCCATGAACCTTACACAGCCATAAAACAACCAGCGACATCCAAGGAGAGGGGACTTCAGCCTGTTCATTTAACACACAAGGACTCTGAAGCTTCCTGCTTGTTCCCCCCACAAAGCACAACAGCAAAAACCAAAGCCCAGGAAGGGACGTTGATTTGTCCAGGGCCACAGACCTGCTGCCAAGTGGAAGCAGGATGTGGTGGCAGGTCCGGGACAGAGCCTGGTTTAGCTTGAGCTTGGTGTAACTCAGAAGGTAGCTGACGGGGAGTAAGGATTCATCTGTGCCATTCAGTCGGTAGTAATCTCTACAGTTCACAAGGAGGGTCTCTCCTTCACAGCCTATGGAAGTCCCCAGCTTCCTGTGGCTTGAGATGAGGTGACTGATTAGATCTAATGGTAAAGCCGGGTGCCGTGGTGCATGCCTGCCATCCCAGCGGCTCGGGAGGCTGAGACAGGAGGATAGCAAGTTCAGGGCCAGCCTCAGCAACAGCAAGGTGCTAAGCAACTCAGTGAGACCCTGTCTCTAAATAAAACACAAAATAGGGCTGGGGATGTGGCTCAGAGGTCAAGTGCCTCTGGGTTCAATCCACAATCACCCCCCAGAAAAAGATCTAATGGTAAATCCCGATGCCTGGAGAGGTGTGGGTGGATTGGAGCTCATTGGCCCTGGTCACCACTGACCTCTCCTCCTCTAACTCAGCTCAAGCAAATCCGCCAGCCAACGTCACCGCCCAGATTCAAGGAACTCATCTCTCCATCCAATGGGACAAACCATTTTCTGCCTTCCCGCACCACTGCTTTGATTATGAAGTGAAGATTTACAACACCAAGAAGGATTATTTGCAGGTAATTCTTCAGAGGGTTCCGATAGTCCGTGTCAGATATTCATTTTATAAACATAAGACATTCTTTTCTCCATGGACCGCCCTGGTAGTAGTTGGGTTTGAACAAGATCCACTAAATCCACCCAGGTATTATGGAAATACGCCAAACTTTCTGAGCCTTTTGTTCTGAAAGGACGTGCTTAGAACCAAAGATCACACCGGGGGTCAGAGAAAACCTCCTGGGTAGCGTAGGGGAAAATGCAAAATGTCCCAGCTGCTGTTGAAAACAGAAAGCTCAGTGTTCCCAGACCCACCCACAGAATCGCTCTAAGAGTCGACCGTTCCAATGGCTGGACATGCAAACAGGCAGAAAGAGAATTTCAGAACAGGGTCTCAAAGAGACGTTTCCACATCCACGATCATGGCTGTGCTGTTCACAACTGCCAAAAGCCAGAAGCAACCCAAGCACCAGGGATGGATGAGGGCATCCACCAGAGGTGCTACCTACGTACCCTGGAATATGTCACTCGGCCTGTATCGTTTCTTTCTTTCTTTATTTATTTTGGGGACAATCCAGGATTGAACCCAGGGGTGCTTAACCACTGAGCCACATCCCCAGCCCTTTTTTTACATTTTATTTAAAGACAGGGTCTCGCCAAGTGGCTTAGGGCCTCCCCTAACTTGCAGTCCTCCTGCCTCAGCCTCCCGAGTTTTGCTGGGATGACAGGCGTGCGCCACCGCGCTTGGCTGTTACTCGGCCTTTAGAAGAAAGGACACTGGCAGGTGCTCACGCGTGGATGAACACTGAGGATGTGGTGTAAGGGAACGAGTCACCCTGAGAAGGACAAAGAACTGTGTGACTCGACTCCTGGGAGCACCCAGCGTGCTCAGGCTCTGAGAACAGACTGGAGCTGTTGCTCACGATTCCACGCGAGCTGGTCCCCGGAGCCACGCTCCCACCCAGAGGGACAGTCGCCGCCCGTGACAATGTGTTACCGCCTGCAGCAACAATTGCACGGATATTTATCGGAGGTGGACTGGAAACTGAGCTACTTGTACTATCTTTCTCTTTAGTGGGCTGCTTTCTTGCTTGTTTGCTTGTTTACAGAGGACAAAGGAAATGAGGTTTACTTGCTTTGAGAGGAGAGAGAGAAAGAGAGAGAGGCTTTGCCTAAAGAAAAAGAGAGACTTTGCTTAAGAGAGAGACTACACTTTCAGAGATCTATATATTCTTAGTTCTGCTGCTTCTTCTTAAAGGTGCATCCTACATCCTGCATCCTTCACTCTACTATCTAGAAGTGTGGCTTTACTTCTCCATTCTGCAGTCTGCAACCTGTGTTCTGCCATCATTCAGAGGTGCTGCTTAACCGTTGCTTATCCTCTTTGCTAGCTGCTTATCCGGTTATCCCCAGTGCTTCCTATAGGTGTGTCTTATATACCTAAGGCAGCCAATCAGCTTAGGATTAGCACAATTGAAGCACACCCCTCTGTGCCAATCAAGAAAGAATGAGGAATATCTGTTGACCACTAGCACAAAGGAGACATTAACTAATCAGGCAAAAGTAGATCACGCTGTGTTAACATTAATTATGCGCCACCTCTTAGCTCAATGCCAGCCACCATCTTAGGGTTACCCAAACATGTCTTCTGCAAGGGACAGTCGTGCGAGATGAAGAGCGCGGGAAGATCGACTGTATTTAAAACTGCCGACCTGTACGCTTTAAAATGCTGCAGATGGTCAATTTATATTGAATGTATTTTACCACACTTTCAAAAACATAGCAGGGTAGAGTGGCACGTGCCCATCATCCCAGCTCCTCGGGCAGGGCCGGGAGGCTGAGGCAGGAGGATCGAAACTTCGAGGCCAGCCTGGGCAACACAACTAGATCCCACCTCAGAAAAATAATAAAACAAAATAAAACCCCACCTCGTTAGAAACTGCCAACACTTCTTGAGGATAAATCAAGCGTCCAGCTTTATCATGTCACCCTCTCTTCCTGGGGAGAGGAAAGGCCAGGTCAAAGACATGAAATGCCCAGCCCGGAGTCACCACGCTAGAGGGAAACGGCAGAGCCAGGCTCTGTGCCTGTCTCGCTGAGAAGAGAAGACGTGAGTGCAAAGCCACAAGGTCCCATCCATATCTGCACTGAGGCTTGGTGGGGCGGGATGTGAAGGTTAACAAGGCCCCGATTCTGCTCCGGCAGGGCCTCGCCTCTGGGGGCGCCACAGAAAGGAACTGAAGGCGAGTCAGCGCCTGCCTGGGCACGGCAGAGGGGCACTCGTGTGGCTGCAGTCGGGATCTGCTGGGAAGCAGCCAGAGGCGGGTGGGACACGAGCCCCAGGATCCTGGGCTCAGAGGCCAGGACCACGTCCCCACGTCCCAGTGCCAAGTTGCTACAGCGTGCTCTGCATTTCCGTGCTCACCTCTCTGTGGACCAGGGACCGTCAGGAACCAGTTGTCCAGCAGGGCTGGCAGGAAAAGGAAGCCCTTATAGGCTCGAGAGCGCGCGGCTCCTTAGCCGAGTGGAGGCCATTCAGGTGGCCTGGACCGGAGGCTGGCTCTGCCGTGCTACTTCCTGTGTACACTGCGACTTCTCCTGGAATGGCTCTGTAGGGGTTTATTACTTCATTTCATTTTATTTTGGTGCCATGCATGGAACCCAGGGGTGATTTACCACTGAGTCCCATCTCCAGCCCTTTTTTATATTTTCTTTAGACACCAGGTCGCACTAAGTTGCTTGGGGCCAACCTAAGTTGCTTTGAACTTGCGATCCTCCTGCCTCAGCCTCCCCAATCATTAGGAATTACTGGCATACACCCCTACACCAACTTGGCAGAATTTTTTTTTAAAAAAAGCACAGAAGGGTTCTGCATGATAGAGAAATAGGGCCACATTTGCTGAGAAGAATAATAATTTTGGTAATAATTTAAAAGCTGGATATGGGTAGGGAGGAGCCACATGGACACAGGATACTCCTTAGTGGCTACTGCAGTGGTCCAAGCCGAAATAGGCAGTGGTCAGGGGACAGCAGTGAGGGAGGGAGGGACACATCCAGGGAGTACGTAAGAGGCAGGTGTCAGAGATACAGCTCTGATTTAGGATGGTAGTAACACTGATAAGCCAGTAGAGGAAAAGCAGAAGGCCCATCTGCGAGAAGATAGTCTCACTTTAATGCTAAATAATCTGCATTATCTAGAATTGCTAAATTGCCTGCAGCAAAGTCCTATTTACTGAGCATATATTAAATCACGTAAAACGATTGTTGATGTAGGTCTAAAGCTGGTTAAATGTTGCAATTTTCTCACGTCCTTAGACTTGGGCTTAACAAAAATGATTCTCCTTAATGATGCCTGGCTTCGGTGCTGTTATCCCATTTTATGGATGAAGCAACTGAGGCTCAGAGAGGTCAAGGAACCTGCCCTGCGGTCAGCTGGAGGAGGAGCCAGGCCTGCCCACCTTTGGTTCAAGGTCACGGCTCTGTGCCTCTCATCCCCAGCCCTGGCTCTGCTCTGGCAAGACATTCCTGTATATGGAGGATCTGCAAGCGTTTTTGTAAAGGGCTTTTACATTTTTCTGTCAAAATTACCCAGCTCTGCCACTGTAGAATGCAAGCAGCCACACACAATATACAAACAAATGGGTGAGCCTGGTTCCCATAATGCATCATTTGTGGACACTGAAATTTCTTTTTTTTTTTTATTGTAAACAAATGGGATACATGTTGTTTCTCTGTACATGGAGTAAAGGCATACCATTTGTGTAATCATAAATTTAGATAGGGTAATGTTGTTTGATTCATTCTATTATTTTTCCCTTCCCCCCACCCCTCCCACCCCTCTTTTCCCTCTATACAGTCCTTCCTTCCTCCATTCTTGCCCCCCTCCCACCCCTCATTACGTGTCATCATCCACTTATCAGTGAGATCATTCGTCCTTTGGTTTTTTGAGATTGGGTTATCTCACTTAGCATGATATTCTCCAATTTCATCCATTTGCCTGCAAATGCCATAATTTTATCATTCTTTATGGCTGAGTAATATACCATTGTATATATATGCCAGTTTCTTTATCCATTCATCAATTGAAGGACATCTAGGCTGGACACTGAAATTTCAATTCCGTGTGATTGTCATGTCTCGTGAAACGTGACTCCTCTTTTTGTATTTTTCAACTGCCCAACCAGCGCAGCCGAACTCTGGCGTCTGGCGAAGGGGGATTGGAAAATAGAGATTCACAGACACGGATCTTGAAGATGAAGCTGTGATCGGGTGGAGCCTGCTCTCTGATGGAGATGCAGATCTCAAGAGTTGTGCCAGCAATCTTTGTTTATATATGTCTCTCTATCAAAAGACTATGCAACCATTATTCTTTGTATTCAGGAAAGTTCCAGGAACCAGGACATCTATGTAGCTTTTCCACAGTTGCAATCCACAGTTACAATGTTAGGAGCTTTGTGTGGCTCTGGAGAAAGTCCATTGTTTAAAGTTACCGTTAAAAGCAGGCAGAAACCAGAGAAACAGAACTGGTGAAATATGGTGGTTGTCCAGCTTGAGACTTCCTCCCTTCCCAGGAGCTGTGTGCCTGAGATCAAGGTCAGAGCTGAGAGGACTCTTGCTCAGAGCCTCCTCATGCAGGGCATTGCCACAGCAGCTGAGCCTCCTGTGCCCTTGCACAGGAACATTCCCAGGCACCTGGCATGCCACAGCCATGAGGTCACCAGAGACCCTGGATCTCAGTCACCGCTCTCCACATTCAACCACTTAAAAATACCTAACCCACTGAGTGAGGTAGGGCACACCTGAAATCCCAGTGGCTTGGGAGGCTGAGGCAGGAGGATCACAAGTTGGAGGCCAGCCTCAGCAAATTAGAGAGACCCTAAGAGAGACAGGGAGACCCTGTCTCAAAACTAACAATTAAAAAAAGGCTTGGATAGGGCTCAGCAGCTAAGCACCTGTGGGTTCAGTCCACAGTACCAAAAAACAAACAAAAACCTGGGCCATTCAAAATCAGGTAGCAGGAGTTTGCAGGCACCAGCTCTATTTGATGGCTCAGGAAGGTGACTTCAGGACACAGAAGGACAAGGCGAGGGAGCTTATGCAGACTGACGAGGCTACTCTGGTCTTTGCACCTGAGACATGCGTTGTGCCGCACTGGATCACCTGGCCCTTGCGACGCAGGACCAGCAGGTTTCAATGCCTTTCCCAATGGAATCGCTTTGCTCTGTAGGCCGCCGGAAGCCAGGGCTTTCGGGACTCTCAGACGGCTTTCTTCCCGTGCAGATGGAGAGGATCTCCAGCAACGCCTTCCTCTCCGTGGTTGACGCCGTCTCCGAGTACTCGGTGCAAGTCAGAGCGGCCGTGAGCGCCGCCTGCAGAGCCGCGGGGCTCTGGAGCCCCTGGAGCCGACCTGTCTACGTGGGTGAGTCTCCCGTGCTCCAGAGCGGCCGCCTGGCGCTTGGCGTCGACCCAGAACTTGGGGACAGGTGGGTCCCGGAATGGTTTTGCAATTCGGGCCACCTGGTCTTCCTGTATAATACCGCCCGCTCAGCCAGAAGGGGGGTTTCCAGAAGCCAGCCAAGGTCAAGTGGGCGACCTTGCCACCAACCTGAGCGCTTCTCCGGACTTCTACCTGTCGCTTGGGTTTTCTTCCTCCTAGAATTCCCTCTTCCTCCTGCTATCGGGATTTTTAAACGCTTTAAGCTCATGGGCGATTCACAAGCTGTTCAGAGAAGATCCTGACTTCCTCTTACACAGTTTACCCCCAGGACAGTGCTGTGCAAAACTGCAGTGCAAAGACAACCCACCTATCTTGTTCGGAGTCCCTGGGGTTTCTTTTGTTTTTTAGTTTCTTTTTTTGGAAGTGCTGAGAGTGAACCCAGGGCCTTGTGCTTGCGAGAGGCAAGCGCTCTACCAACTGAGCTACATCTGCAGCCCAGGTCTGCCGGCTTTCTACGCACTCATTTGTGTGTTGGGTCTTAAGCAGTTCCAGCAACACCCCCAGCCCAGCCCCTGCCTTTTTTTTTTTTTTTTTGGTACTGGGGATTGACTCCAGGGATGCTCTATCACTGAGCCACATCCCCAGTCCTTTTTATTTATTTTTTTAAAATTTTTATCTTCATTTTTATTTATTTATTTATTTATTTTACGGTGCTGGGGATTGAACCCAGGGCTTTGTGCTTGAGAGGCAAGCACTCTACCAACTGAGCTATCTCCCCAGCCCCCCTTTTTATTTTTTGAAACAAGGTCTCACTAAGTTGTTTAGGGCCTTGCTCAAGTTATTCAGGCCGGCCTCCAACTTGCAATCCTCCTGCCTCAGCCTCCAAGCTACGGGGATTAGAGACAGGCACCCCTGGGCCAGGCTCCTCTGGCCAGTTTTATAACCACACACCTCTCTCTCTCTCTCTCTCTCTCTCTCTCTCTCTCTCTCTCTCTCTCTCTCTCTCTCTCCCTCCCTCCCTCCCTCCACCATTCCCAGCCCCTGGCAACCACTGATCTGCTCTCCAGCTCTGTGGTGTTCCTACACCTGCTTCTGAATTCATACTTTGGCTCCTTTTCTTAAAAATGATTCTGAGGGGCTGGGGAGATAGCTCAGCTGGTAGAGTGCTTGCCTTGCAAGCACAAGGCCCTGAGTTCGATCCCCAGTACCGCAAAAAAAAAAAAAAAAAAAGATTCTGAAACTGAGTAATCTCCGGGGCCCATGAAACCTAGACCCACCCCTGAGCCTTCCGCCTGATGGATGGAAGACCTAAAGGTCTGGGTATCTCCTAAGCACCCGTGTTGTTCTGTAGTGGTGAGCAAAATGACCACCTTGTCCGTTAGTGAGATCTTTGAAAGGTCGCGGGTACCAGACGGTGGCCCTGGGTGAAGGCCCTGTTCCCAGGCCCCCCGTCAGACAGCAATCTGACGTGTGCCGTGACTCGGAGGCAGAAGCGCAGGCTCTGTGTTGGCCCCGGCCTGGGCACCTCGGCAGGGGAACGCAGGACTCCACGGGAGACAGGTCAGTTAGAGTAGCAGCTGCGAGGTCCTGCGTGCCGGCCACACCGTGCAGCCTGGGGAGGTGACCAGCGTGGCTGAATGCCCAGGCCCGAGGGAGCCAGGAGGGCGCAGGGAACCTCGGGTCTCCTGCTGGAAGCCCGGGTTGAACACCCAGCACCGGCACTCGCTGGCTTCCTCCGTGTCCCGGGACACGCTTGCCTCTCTGCAGGACATGGGCAGCGACGGCGGCCTGTCTGCCTCACTGCGTCGTGTGAAATACAGCAACTGAGCAGGTTACAGGAGTGGGGAGTCACTGGCCAAGTGTTGTGCTATAGGACTCTCTGCGTGATCGCGATTGATTCTATTGACCAGCCTACTTGGCAGGGTGAGGAGATGCAAAGTTGAGGTCACTTGCTTACCTGCAAGTGACAGAAATGGGGGTCAGCCCTAGGCTGAGGCAGGCACCCCAACGCTCGGCGCTCTGGCACTGTGTGACAACGTCCCTCAAGGTGCCAGGTGCTGAACACATTAAGGACCTATGTCAGACACTCTTAGCTGACTCTGGGATCGTGGCTGCTCATGGCCTGGCTCATTATCCCACGGGGTATTTCATTGCCATTGCAAGAGTGGACTTAAGACTTCTCTCAGGGACGTGCAAAAATCTGCTAGAAGATTTTTACAGGCAGTAGTGCATGCCTGTAATCCCACTGGCTTGAGAGGCTGAGGCAGGAGGATCACAAGTTTGAGGCCAGTCTCGGCAACTGAGTGAGAGACTATCTCAAATTAAAAAAAAAAAAAAAGGGGGGGGGGGCTGGGGATGTGGCTCTGTGGTTAAGCACCTCTGGATTCAAACCCTGGTCTCCCCCATTCCTCAAAAATATCTGCTATGGGGCTGGGGAGATTGCTCAGTTGGTAAAGGCCCTGGGTTCGATCCCCAGCACTGCAAAAAAAGAAAAAAAAAAAAATCTGCTATGTATTTCGTTAACTTTGTAGAGTGGGTCTTCAGGAAATGCTTAGGCAGTGGCCCATCAGGCCATGGGAATGTGCGTCAGATCTGAGGCCTAGCCCGTAGACGTCCATGATAGACAGGGAGAGAGGAGAAACGTCCTGGGAAATGTTCTGAGTCTGAAAATAGGTTGCTCATGCTAACTTGCTGGGTCTCCAGAGGGGAACGGAGCCCTCTCCAGTTGTGCAGTACACAACACACACGACCTTACTTGATGGCCCTGACATCACTCCAGGACTCAGAGCTGGCAGGAGCCTTTCGGAGGAGAAGGAACTGAAAGCAGAGTCAGAGGAACTGAGAAAGTACCAGAACACCTGCTGCATGATTCTGCAGAGGCCAACCCCCCTCCGCTCCCCTCCTTCCCGGGGTTGACCTAACTAAGCTGACCCCGCACACACAGGGACTTCCCGCAACACAGACGAAACTCACTCTGAGCCCAGAGAGAGAAACAAATAGACGAACCATTAATCAGCATGAGGGAATTTTTAACGAGATTATTTATTTTGTCAAATGCCCGTGGTGGAAGCTTCACTCTTATGATTTGAATTCAGAGGATTTCCATTTTTTAAATCTTTCACGTCATTTCCCAGGGGCAAAACTCAGGGGCCCTGTGGAGATTTCTGAGCACCTTCCGACGCTTCCATAGACGCTGCTTCAGATTTTATTTTTAATGCAGTTTTAATGTAGTTTGGAACCTACGAGGTGAGAAAGAAGCCTCAGAGCCATCGGGAGATGGCCACCGTCCAGCTGCAGGACCCCAGTTAGACCGCAGGTAGGACTTTGTGAGTCGAGTGCTCAGAGGCCGCTTACCGGACGGTGTTAAGGAGGATTCTGAGGCTGAACTTGGCTCCGAGGGAGCGGTGATCTCCTGCCACCACTGCAGGGGACAGAGCAGGGCTGCGCCTGTCCAACCTGGCCCCGCCTGGCCTCGGTCTTCTCTGCCCTTAAGATGTGAGTGCTGGGGTCCTGGTGCCTCACCCGCCATGAAACCGCTGAGCGAGTTGCGAGTTTATTTCAAGCTGGTTTTTAATTATCACTCACTCTCCACTTGAGAGCCCCGTCCCCGTTATCACTTCCTAAGGAACAGCTTCCCAGTCGGGATCCGGGCTCCTGATGACCCCCACCCCGCGGGTGTCCCCCGTTGCTGGGATCGCTGGCCAGTCCCACTCCATCTCCTGCCGCCCGTGTCCTGAGAATGAGCCGATTCATAGGAGCGCTCACCTCATGGAGCCCTCCTTTCTGGAATTTTCTCCCCGGGCAGCGTGGGATCGTTAGTGAGTCTCATCAGGGCAGACTTTTTGTTTGCATCAAGATGATGAGTGAACAGATCGGAAGTCCCAGCCCCTCGGGGACGTTCTGCCCGGCTCTTCCCGACCCCTTGAGGATGCAGCCATGGTGACGCTCGGCTTGCCGTCTTCCCGGCCACTCGGAGCAGCATCCGTCCGCCCTGGCCTCCCTGGGTCCGCCGCCTCCTTTCTCTCTCCCAGGTCCAACTCAGAGGTCACCCCTTCCTTGGACATGAAGTCCACCTCCTCTAGTTTCCTGAAGGTAAGGAAATGGAGGCCCAGAGATATGAACTGACTCAGCTGCTGTCCAAGGGCCAGGAAACGGCTCTTAAGGTTTCCTTGCCTCAAAATGGTGGCCTCGGAGCCAATTAGCACAGGAGAGGCCATTAGCTCATTAACCTGCTATTGCCCAAGGTCGTTTCATAAGGAATGAGGCCGCAGGCAAGGGTGGTGACAGACAGGGTGCCGGTCACTCTGATTGACAAGATCCCTGGTGGTCAAGAGGCCCACAGGCTGGTCAGCTTTTGGCCAGCACCCGGGCGCTCTCGGCCTGCCCTGGAGGCGGCCCTGCAGCCCAGGACGCCCAGAGCAGGCACGTGTGGGTTTTGTTTCTCAAAGACGCAGTTTCTCCTCATCCTCCGCCTTATCAGCCGCCCTTCCTCGGCCGCCGCTCCGTCTTATCTTAAGAAGTGGAACTTCCTGATTTGTACAGGTCTTTCTCCTTTTTGCTCTTTGAGTTCCGGATTCTTCTGTTCCCTGCTGGCCTTTGCCGTCTCCTGCGGAGGGAGAGCTCAGCTTCCTGACTCGGGTCTGGGTGCAGCTTTTTGTCTCCTGAGGTCCACATCCTCCCTTCCCCCTACTGTTCCAGGTGCGCACATGCCGGGCGTGCAGCATGCGATGATGAGGATAAACGTCCCCATGGTTCCTCCTGCCTGGCGGGAGGAGCGTGGCCCTGTGGATTCCCAGCTGTGTCCTCGCTCAGGCTCAGCTCTACCTCCCAGGGATAGGTGGGACCCACAATTACGGGAATCACCCCCCAAGCGAGGAGGGCTTTGTCTGGACCTTGCTGAGGACAGTGCCTGACAGTCAGGGCCTATGGGAGGGTGGTCCCAGGCACCAGTGAAAAATCACTTTTCAAAAAGTTTCCTTCAGAGCTGGGCAAGGTGGCACACGCCTGTCATCCCAGCAGGTCGGGAGGCTGAGGCAGGAGGATTGCAAGTTGGAGGCCAGCCTCAGCAACTTATTAGGCCCTAGGAAACTCAGGAAGACCCTGTCTCTAAATAAAAGATAAAAAGGGCTGCAGATGCGGCTCAGTGGTTAAGCGCCTCTGGGTTCAATCCCCAGTACCCACCACCCCAAAAAAAGTCCCTTTGGGCTTGAGTTGTGTGGCACTGGCCCTCATGGAGCAGGGCCACACCTGGACCACTGGGACCATGATTGACAGGGGCCTCTGCCTTCAGGGGGCATCTCCTTCAGCATCCAGATGTGTCGCCACAGGACGTGGTTTGAGCTGCAGGGGGGGTTCTCAAGAGTTGGGTGACACACTGAGTCTGTGAGGACCTAAGGAAACAGGTGGAGGCAGGAAACAGGCGTGACCTGTGGGCACAGTGGCTGGGATGGAGACAAAGCCACCCGGGCAGCACCAGGAGATGGAACTACGGTGCTTAACCACTGAGCAACACCCCCAGCCCTTTTAAAAATATTTTATTTACAGACAGGGTCTCGCTGAGTGGTTGAGGCTGGCTTTGCACTCTTGATCCTCCTGCCTCAGCCTCGCGAGCTGCTGGGAGACACCGGTGCCTTTATAATCAACTGGGTGTTCCTGGCTGGAGTGAGGACACCAGCTCTCTCTCTCTGGGCCCGCGGGGTTCTCCAGCTTAGAGGACAGAGTCCCCGCGAGGCCATCGAACATGGGTACAGCCTTGGCTTTGTGCGGGGCAGGGCTCCCCAGGCCCTGGAGCGCTGCCCTGGCCCCCTGGCGTCTCCACCTGCTTCCCTGTCCTTCCTTCTCTCTGCCGGGACCTTCCTGATGGGGACGGGCAGCTGAAGGGGAAGCAGGGCAGGAGGGCCCCTCTCCGCTCTCTCCCGGCCTCCCCCGCCCCATGCTGCAAACTCAAAGGCCTCCCTGCTTCATGGGCCCTCTGAATGGAGGCGGGGATAAAACGCTGCTGGAGAGGCGAAACCGGGGACCGCGGAGCACGTGAAGACCCCGCTGGGGGCCGAGCCGGCCACGCCTGTGACTCCGAGTTGGGCCTGGTCGGGGTTCTGGCGGGGCCGGCGCTGCGTGGTTCTGCGAGGCCGCCTCCTTGCCTCCCGGCCCCTGTGGGTTCCGGCTGCTCAGACCCGCCTGGCTGCGCCCCTTTCGATCCCCGTGGAGGGGAGGCCCGCTGCCCCAGGGGGCCAGCAGGGAGTTGGCAGCCTGTCCCCAAGTGCCAGGACGAGGCCGCCCCTCCTGAATCTAAGGTCTGCCTCGTGATGGGGCTGCCCCACGCCAGGAGGGGACGCACGGAGAGAGGCCAGACGCCCTGCCGGGCACGCTGGCCCAGTGCTGCTGGCGCCCCCGTGCAAACGTGCAAACTTCTCAATGACGCAGATGAGGGAGATGCCCAAGGCCCTCGGCGAGGACGCGGGGGCCGGGCCTGCAGCCCAGGACAGGGCTGGCCCCTGGTCTCTGTGCTATGATCCCTCTGGCCCTGGGCCGAGTCCAGGGAGGGACACTGAGGAAGACGGGGGTGCTCAGGCAGCAGGGCCGGGCTGCGGAAGGGGGTGGCCTGCCAGCTCTTGGCCTGCGCAGCCTCCATCCCGGGAGGTCCCTGACCCCTCCAGCTCCTCTGGCCTGGCTCTCCCCGTCCCCCGTTCTCCACGGGGCTCCCCGGATGCAGATCCTGGCAGCCTAAGGCCGTCCTGCCGTCCGCCCTGGCTCCTCCTGCGGCCGCCCCTGCGTCCTTCCTCCCTCTCCTCAGCTCCCTATGCTCTGCAGCTTTTGAGGATTGGAGGGCACGCCAATCCTGCTTCGAGGATTTGGGGGCATTTCCTTGAGGCCCGAGTTCTGACACTACGTGACCCCAGTTAGGAAGTCAGTGAATACGCGCTGAGCGCCTACTGTATGGACACCGCACTGTGCCACGTGCTCTTCCTCTATTCCCTCCTTATTCCCGTTTTCTTCAACTTTTCTTCTATTTTTAAAATTTTTTATAACATTTTTTCCATATATGTATATAGGTAATAATGTCTCTCAATTTACCGTCGGTCCCATCCCCACCTGCCCCACACCTCTCCGTCCTCCCCTTTGTACAATCCAAAGTTCCTTCATCCTTCCCTACCACCCCACACTATGGACCAGCATCCGCTTATCAGAGAAAACATTCGGCCTTCAGTTTTTTGGGATTGGCTTATTTTACTTGGAATGATATTCTCCAACTCCATCCATTTACCTGCAGATGCCATCATTTCATTCTTCATGACTGATTAATATTCCATTGTGGATACGTACCATAGCTTATCCATTCCTCTGTTGAAGGGCATCTCGTTTTGCTATTGTGAATTGAGCTGCGGCTGTGTCACTGTAGTATGCTGACTTTAAGTCCTTTGGGAATGGACCGAGGAGTGGGACAGCTGGGTCAGATGGTGGTTCTATTCCAAGTTTTCTGAGCAATCTCCATACTGCTTTGCGGAGTGGCTGCACCTATTTGCAACTCCACCAGCAATGTAGGAGTGTGCCTTTTCCCCACATCCATTATCTCCATTTCCAAAGCAAAAAATAGGCTGACCCCCTGGTCATCCACCTCCCTTGCAAGAGGCGGGACCAGGATGAAGCCCCTGCACCCACTTTGGATTGCTGACCGCACCCCTGCAGCTGGTCCCAGGCCAGGGAGCCCTAGGCGCAGAGCTGCAGAAGGCGCGGAGCGGCAGAAGGCGTGTGGCCTGTTGCCCCTCGGGGACGCCTGCGGGGAAGGCAGCTCCACAGCAGCTCCCCTTTGGATGGTCCCCAGCACAGCCCTCCTAGGGGTAACGCAGACAAACAGGGTTCCCACTGAGTCACACGTGCAAAGGCCCCGGGCTCTAGTCTCCATGGTCTCTCCAGATTTTAGTTCACTTGAACGGTTTCTCCAGCTGACATGCCGTGTGCCTCCGATGGGGTCTTGGCCTCTGTGCTCTGTCCACTCAGGCTGCGCTGCCCCTACTTTCTAGGGGGTGCCAGATGTAGTCCTGCTCCAGCACGTGAGGCACAGCTGCCTTACAGAGCTCAGGCACCCAGGGGAAGGCCACCGGAAGCTCAGCTCTTTGAACCCTGCACCCGGGATTAGCATATTGAAGTTCTGTCAATCACCCAGCCCTCTGGGTGCCTTTTGAACTTCTCAGAAAACCTGCTGGTTTAAAAAAAAAAAAAAAAAAAAAAAAAAAAACCCAAACACACTCAGCAGGGCTTTATTTCAAGAGTCCCATCAATTTACTAATTAACTCCTTCCCCTGGAAACCTATTGCTGAGTCAGATTCCACATCAATATCGGAGTGTGGAAAGTTCAAGCTCATGGGGACAATGTAAGGGGAAGCAGGCCTTCAAATCCCATGTGCCTCCTGAGAGGAGGGTCTCAACTGCAGATGACAGGATTCCAGAGCAAGAGGGGCAGTGGCTGGAGAGGCTCCCAGGCCCGCCTGAGCCAGAGCGGGCACTGCACTGGTCCAAGCCTGGGCACTTTCGGGCCTCTGGGTGGCTGCCTCGGACCCACTCCAGCCCTAAGACCCAGAACAACACAATTTCATTCAGTTGCATTATCTGCAAAGTCAATGGGCTGAGGTGTCAAATATAAAGGAAATTGAGGCCTCAGAAACCAGACAGCTTGGGCTGGGGTGGTGGCTCGGTGGGAGAGCGCTTGCCTGGCACGCGTGAGGCACGGGGTTCCATCCTCAGCACCGCGTTAATAAATAAAGGCACTGAGTCCACCTACAACTAAAATAGAAAAAAAGAGAGAAAGAGAGAGAGAAAGACACCAGACAGCTGGGTTGCCCAAATGCTCTAAGCTGGCCGTGTGGGCAGAGTGTCCAGGAACCGAATGCACAGCCCAGAGGGCTGCTGTCCCCCTGGACGGGCTGTCCAACTCCCTCTTCCCAGAACCCTTGACATAAACACAAGGCGGTGCCCATCCACGTTTTAAAAGGAAACCTCTGTGGCTGCCATTTAAATGGCAGGCAGGGTATTGTCCTTCAGTCAGAGAAAAGATTCAAATGACCTGGAGACTGTTGCAGTGCTGGGGTGAGACCCAGGAACCTGGGCATGAAGTATTTCTGTCTTAGAAGAACAAAAAAAGTCCCCAAGGCCAAAGACTCCAGAATTCAAAGTAAGGATGTGAGTTAGGGATTTAGGATAAAGAGAAAGACTGAAGGGCTGGGGAGATAGCCCAGTGGGTAGAGCGCTTGCCTCGCAAGCACGAGGCCCTGGGTTCGATCCCCAGCACCGCAAAGAAATGCTTAAAGGGAACACCCACCAGCCATCCCGGCCCCTGCCCTTGTAGAGGGAGGGAAATCGGCAGGTGAAGGGAAAACTGGTGTGAAATTGTGGGGCGCCATCCGGGACCCCCTGCTGTCCTGCCTGGATGCAGCCCCTCTGTGAGCAGTGGACCCCAGCCCGAGCCAGGGCTGCTCCTTCTCCAGACAGCCCGCCTTCCCCCCAGTGCGGATCTACTAGCCTCTGCCTTTGTCTGGCTGGGGCTGACATCGTTTCTGTCACGTGTGTCAGGATCGCTGGTGGCCCTGCGGGTCCTGAGCCGAGTTCCCCCCTGTCCCCTGGGTACTCCTCGGACCCTTCTCTGGAGACACCTGCTCTCCCGTGACATGCGTAAAGGGCTCTCCCAACTCTGAGGCGACTGAAGTTCCTAATCAGCAAAGCCACAGTCCCCGCACACTTTAACTTCTTTATTGATAGTTAACTTGCTTATTTATAGGTCCTGGTTCTCAATTCTTTTCACATTCATTAAAAAAAACAAACAAACAAACAAAAAAACTGGACAGAAGGCATTTCCACTTGGCACTGACTTTACCGCCAGCACCTTTGTTCTCTGCGGTGAAGCCGGGCTGGCTGTGTTCTTGGGGGTATCTTCTGTCCCTTCTGCCTGGGTATAACCACGGCAGACCTCAGGCCAGCAGTGAGTTCTTTCAACTCACTTGCCAAACTCCCTCCACCTGCTCTCCAGGAGCCTGGTACCTTGCATGCATTGATGACTTTTTTTTTTTTTTTTTTTTTTTTGAGGACATGACATGAAATCAGTGGCCTCTATATTTTTTTTGTGAATTCAGGGAGAATCTTTGCTTATCAAAATGGGAGCTGAACCGAATAACCAGAGAGTGGTTTAACTGAAAAAGATTTCTGTAATCATGGTCAGAAGACAACGGTGCTATTATCAGGCCTTGACGTACCAGGCTACGGGGTATTACGCAATGCAAGCCACAAATGTGACTGTGTGTGTGTATGTGTGACCCTGATAACGTTTACAACACTGCTTGTTCTTTCTACGGGACCCGAACGTTCTGTCTGCTTAACCTGGTTGTAAACGGGTTAACTCTTCTTGACTGACACGCTTGGTACAGAATGTGCGTCCATGTGCCTGAGTCTAGCATCTCTAGATAGGCTCATTAGGGTACTTGCATAATAAGGAAGAAGGGAAAAGTTAATTTTGAGAGATGGGGAAAAAGTGCAAGCTGAATTATTTTTCAGACAATAAGAGTGGGAAATATTGGGGCTGGGGATAGAGCTCAGTGGGTAGCGTGCATGCCTCACAAACACAAGGCCCTGGGTTCGATCCCCAGCCACACACACACACACACACACACAGTGGGAAACAGAGTGAGACAGGATGGGACGTGCCAATATAAATTCGCCCCAGTTGCTCCTCAGCTATGAGCAAGGTCCTGTTTGCCAAGGAGCTCCGTCTGCAGAACTGCATGCCAATCCTGCAACTGCCGAGCATCAGTGGGATTTAGAAAAGTTAAAGGTGTGCCTCTCTGAGCAGGTTCTCCCCCATTTTAAAAAACCAAGGCTAATACCTGGTGGTAACAGACAGGACATTTCAAAATTAAAGCTTTTTTCCCCAATAGGATAGCTACAGGTTGTTTCAGAAAGCAGTTCAGTCCCTCTTAGAGCCCAGGAAACAAGAAGAGCCAAGTTGGCAAAGCAGCTGCCTTCCGTTAGAGAAGCGCCTGAGGGTTCAGGGAGGCCCAGCAGTGAGGATGTGAACAGCACAGGGCTCCCCTGCAGTGAAGTACACACAGAGACGAGGCTCCGGAGAGTCCCGGGTGACCAGGAAATGCCTGGAAGATGCCAAGTGAAGCCGTGGCACACGCAGCCTGCCCTGGACTTTGTGGGCGGGCGGAACGGGGTCTGTGTGTCCTGGGTGTGAATCCTGCCGCCCAGTGACTAGCTGGGGCTCGCAGCTGACTGAACTCTGCCTGCCTCTGCTTCTGTTTCTCTATCTGTGCAGACAGGCTCCTGGGAGCCACCTGCAAGCTGTGGTCGCCATCAGAAGTAAGTCAGGAGCGTACATTAAGCCCTCAGCACCAAGAGTGTCCCGTAAAAAATTAGCTCCTCGGGCTGGGGAGGTGGCTCAGGGGTAGAGCGCTTGCCTGGCCTGGGTGAGGCCCTGGGTTCGATCCTCGGCACCACATATAAATAAAAAAATTAAATAAAGGTCCATTGACACCTAAGAAAATATTAAAAAAAGAAAAGCAGGATTTTTTTTTTTTTAGCAATCTTTTTTTTCTTTAATTTAGTTAACTATATGCCAGCAATATATACACAGATATGATTCAACTATACAATCAGATGCAAATTAAACTTTACAAATATTGTAGATCTATATATTTTAATATGGAAACATGTTCAAACAGAGTAAGAGGTGATTATATTTGCATTAAAAAATTCACCTGTGTCAAGAGCAAGATCCTTTGTGCACTCTCTAGTGCCTGGTGCTTCTCTTGCACTTTCTGTGGTTACTTTTTAGAATGCCCCTGCCAATGTGAGTCTCACTTCCAGTCTTTGTCCCTACAGTGATGGATTCTTACTGAGATTTGGGACTGAGGATTTTTATTTTCATTATTTAAGTTTTTGCTGCAACCTGGAAACTTTAATAGGGACAATGCTCTTCTTGCCTGTGGTCAGTTCTGTTCAAGGTCCAAGGACATGAAGTGGCGATACCCTGGATGGAAATGAGGGGCATTAGCAAAGGGATGGGCTTGGGCGGGGTCTGAAGGACCCCAGGTTTCAACCGCCTTGGTTTCGAAAGGAAACCAAGGCCCAGAATGATCGCCGTCTAACAGGCTGGGCCTGCCTGGGTTAGATGCAAGCATCCCGGTCTTGCATGGGGTGCACACCGAGGGAGGGAGGGAGGGGCAAGAGCTGTGCAGAGTGGGACACAGCTGGCTTCCGGGGGGCTGGGGGGCTTGGGGGGGCGGGGACTGCAATGGGGGAGGGGTATAGGAAGTAGTTCTAAGTAGTTCTGATGCAGTCTTGGTTGTGGCTCTTCTCAGTTTTGCAAAACCCTCAAGTGTGTTTCATCTGTGGGCGGTTTTGGATCTAGACCTGGAGCTAGGGCCAGGAGGAAAGGCCTGGGAGAGGGGTTCATGGAATTAAAAGACGAGGCCCTGATGAACAGCCGTTCCAAAGTTCAAAGACGAGAGAGCAGGGGCAGATACCCACGGGTCACGGGAGGAGCCTGCTGCGGGGAGGGCTGCCTGCAAGGGAAAAGGGGGGAAGGAACTTGGAGCTGCAGAACCACAGTTTCTGTTTCAAGGAGGACGCGATCTTAGACAGTCTGAAGTTCAGGAAGGAGGTCAGGAAGAAATGACTGGGGAGAAGAAACCCAGAATCTTTTGGCTTTGGCTGTCTAGGAGGTCACCCGTGATGGGCAGCAGTTTCAGAGTTGGGCAAATGAAGCAGACGGAACCCTTCATTCAGGAGACTAGATTCGAGAGAAAGGAAGAAGTCTGCAAGGTTTGGGGAGCTGGCCGAACAAAGCCAGGACTTGTTCAAGACCAGGCCTCTCCAAATATTTGAAGGCAGAAGGGAAGGGAGGCAGGAGATGAAGGCTTTGGGGAAGGAGAAGACGAACCTCAGTCAGAGTCGTCAGAATCCATCAAAGCAGGAGATGTGGTGGGGCAGGACTCAGGGCGCTGAATCTCAAGACACTGCTCCCTCTTGGCACTTGAATTTTTTTTGGTACTGAAGATTGAACTCGGGGGCACTCGACCACTGAGCCACATTCCCAGCCCTATTTGGTATTTTATTTAGGGACAGGGTCTCCCTGAGTTGCTTAGCACCTCACTTTTGCTGAGGCTGGCTTTGAACTCATGATCCTCCTGCCTCAGCCTCCCAAGCTGCTTGGATGACAGGCATGTGCCACTGCACCCAGCTGCACTTGAATTTCTCTCTTCTCTCTCTCTCTTCTTTTTTCTTTCTTTCATTCTTTCTGGTTTTAAGTCTTCTGGAGTTTGGGGAAGTCTTAGTGTATTTACAAGGCCTGGAATTTTCCACCTCTATGCATTTCTCAATTTAAATGGCAAACTGAGGACTAGAACCTTCTCCGTGGGCACTCTGAGCTTCCCATACCCCGGCACAGGTGTGGTGAAATTGCGTGTTGTCAGTTACTTCCTGCAGTTCTTCCCTGGTGGGCCCAGCTGTTTGCTTAACCCCTGTGCCCCAGGACCTTGGACAGTGCCCCAAACATCAGAGCAGCCTCCTGACTACTTGTTAAATGGATGGGTGAAGGAGTAGTCAGTTGCCCCCACAGAAAGGAGCCTGCTGTGTCCAGGGAGCTAACCCAGGGTTTACATTATTCTCTGTAAGTGCAGCAGGTGCTTTGGCAAGCACGCAACTCCTCTGCCCCGCCTTTATTTTCTGTACGGGGGATTGAACCTGGGGCTGCTCTACCACTGAGTTTCAGGCACAGCTTTCTTTTCTAAGACAGGATCTTGCTAAGTTGCTGAGCCTGGCCTCAAACTCATCATCCTCCTGCCTCAGCCCCTTAGCCACCAGGGTTACAGTGTGCCCCACTGCACCTGGCTAAGCACATTATATCTTTAAATACCATTTCGGGAAGCGCATGGGTATTTCTCGAATGCATTCCCAGTACCTAACCAAAAGAAAAGAAAAGAAAAAAACTACAAAAAATCATACACTGAACCCCAATCACTGAAGCCCATGGAAGTGTCTGTCCCTTGCATGTGAGTGAGTAACAAATTTAGATGCAGCATCAGAGGTATGCAAGATACTTACTGCACTGACCAGTAAGTATCTTCTACTTTCCTATCTGTGAAATGGGCATATTGGTAAGGGGAGATTTGGGGATCATGTAGATCATAAAGCACTCAGAAAAGAGTCTGCGATCATTATGTGAACTACCAATATTTTCTCAGATGAGTTCAGTGTTCAACTTTGTCAAAATACTTTTCCTGTCACACAATTAGTTTATCAGCAGGCACCTGTCTTTTGGGCATTTCCATCTAAAAAATCTTACTCCAGATGTAGCTGCGATCCAGGAGCTAGGTGACAGTACCCTGGAATGGGCTCCCTGAGTCCTTGCCAAACGAATCAAGAATGCTTTAAGATTACAAGCCGCCTCACTGCCAGAATTTCATTTCAGCCTCTCAGCAACTTCAGGGAATGATGTCATCATCTCCGGCTCAGGAAGGTCAAGCCACTTGCCCAGGGCGACCCAGCACTTGCTGATGCTCTCAGCCTCGATCTTACTTTTTTTTAATCTGCCCCCGATCCCAACAGTGATCTCTTTCTCTCTTTTCTCCCCCCATCAGGAAGCGAGGAGAGGAAGCCTCTGATGGAATGGGTCCTCATCCTGCTCACGGTGGCCATCTGCGTCGCCCTGTTAACCTGCTCCCTCCTCTGCAGCACGTAGGTGTGCTTCTTGCTAGCTGCTTCCAGCTGGGGGCCAAGCCTAGGCTTTCCGTCCTGCTATGCATCCCTTAGATGGAGGGTTCTTGTCATCAGGCCAAATTGACAGCATTTTTCTTCCTGGGTGGCCTTTCTGAGGTCAGCAGAGACCAAATGGAAAACGAGACACACTGGCAGGCAGTGCTCAGACCTCGGACAGACCCCTGGTGGCCCTCAGCCAATGCACACCCTCTCGGGTTCCTCGACCTGTTCATTTCTGTGCTGGTTTGACCTTGGCATTCCTGTCCCCCTCCCCCACCCCCATTCACTGCTTACGGGTCTCTGATAACCCACGGAGTCCCACATTTTCAATTCTGTGAATATGTCGATGAATTGGACACAGGTACAATTAAACCGACTGGAGATATACATGTGTGTATATATTCAGATGCTCTTGTTGCTCACCTATTACTTCTCCAAAGAACAGAGCTCTGGATACACATCATTTCAGAGGTATGAGCCTCCACAGTGAAGGGCTGACTCCTCCCTTCCATCCCCTGGCCCCCAGGGCCTGAGGCTTCTTAGGTCCCGCACAGAAGCACTCTCCATCCTGGCTGAGCCCTCCGAGGCTCAACGACCTGTTGTCTCAAGCCTCTCCCGACTCAGATAATGAACTTCCTATTAAAGAGCGTCATGAGCCTAAATGTTCTGTCCACATGACACCTGTGGCTGGGTGCCGGGCGAATGGCAGGCCAGAGGGAGGGAGAAGCAAGCAGCAAAGCCCATGAGTCAGCCGTGGAGGACGCCATACCGCCTCTCTCCTGGACCTCTCAGAAGCCGCTCACAGCCCTGCAGCACCCTGGGGTCTGCGACTAGTGTTACGATGCAGGCCTCTGGAAGTCTGGATCGGCAACGGGTTTCGTTTTTGAGGGTGTACTAGGGATTGAACCCAGGGATGCTCAACCACTGAGCCACATCCCCAGCCCTTTTGTGAGTTTTATTAGAGACAGGGTCTCACTCAGTTGCTTAGGGCCTTGGTAAGTGGCCGAGGCTGGCTTTGAACTCATGATCCTCCTGCCTCAGCCTCCCAAGCTGCTGGGATGACAGGCGTGCGCCACTGCGCCCAGCCGGGATCAGCAAAGATTTGGAGCTTATCCAACAGCCAGTCCTGGGACTAACTAGGTCAACGCTCGGCGTAGACATTGAGGGACAAGAGAGATGCCCAAGCTCAACCGGCTCCTTCCTTTACTCTGTTTCCAGATGTCACCTATGGGCCAGGTTGTTTCCACCCGTTCCAGCACCGAAAAGTAACATCAAAGACCTCCTGGTGACTGCCCACTGCGAGGTAATACTGACCGTTCTCGAGCTGCGTCACGGGGGCCCAGGGTGGAGCCCCTGGGGAGGGTCGCGGGGCCTCCGTTTTCTCTGCTCTAAGGCAGGGTTCCCCCCCCGCCCAGGCCAGGAGATGGTCGCCTGGCTGGTTCTTTGGCTGGTTTTGGTTGGACATGTTCATTCCTGTCTCACTGAGGCCCCCATTCAGTGAAGAGCACCCTGGTCAGCCCAAACCAGCTGTCCACCCTTCTCTTCCTGAACCGGCAGGGGCCTGGGTGAGACTGTCCAGGGTCTGCTAAGGTTTTCAGACTCCACCCGAGTACCCTGGTTGCCACTAAAGAATTTCCAAGGGAGACTTTCATTCCTTATCAGAAAAAGCCACAGAGAAGGCAGATGACTTCACATGCAGAGTCCTATCCCCATTCGGAGCAAGTGGACTTAATGGAACAGTCACTCACCTGTGGCTATCAGATCTTTTTAAATCTCTCTCTCTCTCTCTCTCTCTCTCTCTCTCTCTCTATATATATATATATATATATATATATATATAGCTTTAGTTGTTGATGGACCTTTATTTTATTCACCTATTTATATGTGGTGCTGAGACTCGAACCCAGGACCTCACACACGCCAGACAAGAGCTCTACCACTTAGCCACAACCGCAGTCCATAATCTCTCCAGTGTCGCTTGCTGCAAACCTCCTCTCCCCAGTGCATTTCTTGATGTCTTTGTCATAAACCAGTTTCCTCTGCATGGGTGGCTCTCTTGCTGGACTCTATCTTTGGTTTCCCGGATCAAGGCAAAGCCATACTGTGATGATTTTGCTTGATGATAAATTTTGAGGGTCAGGACTTCAAAAGTCACTTGATTTCTATGATTTTTTTAGTTATATAAAACCTCCAAAGTCATTTTGATATTCTTTTTCAAGGACACAATTTTAGAGCCAGCCTGTCATAAAAAAAAAAAAAAAAAAAAAAAAAAACTGGAATTTTGAGTCAGATTGTGTCAAATTATAGATTTATTTGGGAGAAAAATGGCTTCTTAACAGTACTGACTCTTCCAATCTCTAAACAGAACATCTCACTCCATGTATTTAGGTTTTCTTTCATTTCTTTTTTCTTTTTTTTTTTTTGCACCAGGGATTGAACCCAGGTGTTTAACCACTGAGCCACGTTGTCAGCCCTTTTTATTTTTCATTTTGAGACAGGGTCTTGCTAAGTTGCTTAGGGCCTCCCTCAGTTGCTGAGGCTGGCCTTCAACTTTCCATCCTCGTGCTTCAGCCTCCCGAGCTGCTGGGATGAGTGGGGTGCACCCCTGCACCCGGTGTGATTTCCTTCCATTTCTATCGACTGTTTTGTGCTTTTCAGTGAATAATGGCTGTACTTTGTCAAATTTATCCTCAAATCGGGTGGTTGTTTAGACCAGAGGTCTGCAAACTTTTCCTATCGAGGCAGATAATAATTACTTGCATATAATAATAATGCCACCATCACATAAAAGCATCCACAGGAAATGTGCCCATGAAGGAGCGTGGCTGGGGTGTACTGCATGCTTAGTGTGTAGAGATCTGGGGCTCAAATCCCAGCACCAAAGCAACAAAAGCTGAGCAGCCCTTTGACTTAGTCACAAATGTACAGAATCCTGCTGCCGTGCAAAGGGCTGAGGCGAGATAGCGTTCTACTTTGTTTCCGTATTTTCTTCAACATTCACTATTGTTATTTTGTTAAAAATCACTTACATTATAAAGAATTCAAAGAGATGAGGTGTTTGCTAAGAGTCATCTAAGGAGGGATGTTTTCTTTTGCAGAAGTTGAGTCCCAGCACAACAGAAACTGAAGTCATAAGTTTTGTGGAAGAGCCTGAATTTGAGATCTTGGAAAATTCCGTGTTCTGACTCCATGGAGCATTCTCAGAAGGACTCACACCAGGTCTCAGCCGGCAACGAGAATAGGGACTGCTGTTTCTTGGCTAAGAGGTGTTTGGAACCTATGGAGCAGGGCCCAGTGGCACACACCGATAATCCCAGCAGCTTGGGAGGCCGAGGCAGGAGGACCCAAGTTTGAGGCCAGCCTCAGCAAATAAGTGAGGCCCTAAGCAATTCAGCAAGATCCTGTCTCTAATAAAACATGAAAAGGGCCGAGGTTGTGGCTCAGTGGTTAAGCTCCCCTGGGTTCAATCTGTAGTACCACAAAAAAAAAAAAAAAAAAAAAAAAAAATTCCAGAACATTCCGCTGAGTTGTAAGACTGATACATGTAGGCACACACGTCTCTAAATATGTGGGTGCTTCACGGAAATCTCCTCACTCCCAGCACCGAGGAACTCGAGCATGCTCCGTGACTTTCCCCCGCACACCTGCCCACCTCTGCAGCCAGCCCAAGTGCCCCCAGACTTTTCCCACAGGAGACTTTCTAAGACCGACGTCCAACGTGCTTACTTCCGGCGGTGCCGGATTGGCTGCTGAAGCTGCCGGTACCAACACTCAGCTGAAATCCCAGGAAGAGAACGCGGGGCAGCAGCCTGGCCTAGATGGTGAACCTGGATTCAGGGGAACATCTTTCCTACCCCAAGTGGGAGCTGTGGCTGGTTTTCTTTGGGTTTTTCTTCTTTTTTTTTTTAATTCTTTTTGCGCAAGGAGCACGCGTGTGTCTGTGATAGACGGCAAAACAGACCGGCTCCAGCTGCGCTGGCCTGCTCCAGGAAGCACATTAGAAAACATGAGGAACGAAGACATCACCCTGCTCAAGGGTGGCCTTCACGTTCTGGAAACACACCGAGAAGGGTTCGCACGCAGAGTTCTGCTGGAGGGAATCCCCAGGTGGAGGGAGAACTTCCTGGGGAGAGCTTTGCTGCTCAAGGTTCCAAAGCAACTTGTGGTCAGGTGGTGAGAGTCCCACCCTAGGGACCATCGCACTAAGCCTGGCGATCTGTGTAGAGAGCTCTCAACATCTTCACCGGACTGGGGTCCCTGCGATGGAGGCAGGTAGAACCAGGTACAGCAGGGCAGAGAGGGTGCAGGGGGACCCAGGACCAGAAGGAACCCGCATGCTGCTGGTTCCACGTGGCCTTGGGTCAGAAGGCCGGAGACAGGGAGAGAAGGTAACAGTACTCAGTCCCCAACAGGGCACACCCTGGCTTGCCTTCTGGAGTTGGAACAGTCACCTTGGGTCCTACAGTGCGCCTGCCATGGACTTCCAGGGACTCTTTTCCTGATTAACCTACAACCACCCCCCGAGCAGAGAGCTCAGCTCGGGAAAACGGCAGAAGAGTCGAGAGAGCTGTCGGCTCCTGCTCCTTTCCCAAGGCTGCCCGGTACTCCGCACCTCCTCCCTCTAACCTGGGCGAGCCTGCCTTTTCCTAGGGTCACCTGTATCTCTGCTCCCTTGGAAATTCGCACTCACAGAGCTTCAGAGAGATGGCACAGTGAGGAGCTGAACGTCAGGCCCAGGGAACCCCAGTGATGGGGAAGAGCCTGCCAGGGGAAAGCAGAGGCCGGCTTTGGGAGCAGGAGCAGGAAGGCCAGGCCTAGGGACATGTGGCAGTCCTTGGCCAAGTGTTTGCTCCCCCATCTGACCCAGGATCTCCAGGAAGGTGTCCAGAAAACTATTTTAATGAACACCTTCCATCGGGTGTTGTCCATTTCAGTAAGCGTCAGTCAGGCGTGGTGGGGCACGCCTGTCATGCCATTGACTTGGGAGGCTGAGGCAGGAGGATGGCAAATTCAAGACCAGCCTCATCAATTGTCTCAAAATAAAAAGGGCAAAGAATGAAGCTCGGTGGTAGAGCATCCCTGGGTCCAATCACTAGTACTACAACAAATAAACAAAGCATCAGAGTCACCATAGGGCCCCTGAGACCTCAGTGACTGGGCCCCATCCTCAGATCTGAAGGATCTGGAACAGGGCCTGACAATTTGCCTCGCTAGCAAGGTCCCAGGTACCGCTCACGCTTGCTGGTCTCTGGACCACACTTTGAGATCCACTGCCCTGGGTGAGTCTTAGGCCTCACCTAAGTTGAAAGTCAACTGCAGAAGGAAAGATCCGCCCCACACCTCCCAGCTTAGAGCTCCCTGTCTGGTCTCTTTCAAACCAGAACCTGGAAACCTATTATTCTGGAAAGCGCTTGCTTCCGCCGAGGAGGCTGCACCAGGAAGGGTGGCCTCCGCGGGGCCTCCCTGGTGGACTGTGAACTTCTGCCTCCTTCTTGGCTTCTGGGAATCAGGGTCATGGTCCTGGGACCCACGTCCAACACCACCTGTGAGGTAGGTTAGTTATCCAAGAACAGGTGGGTACAGGGAAAGGACAAGGGAGGACAGACAGCAGGCCTAAGGACCGAGAAGCATCCAGGAGCCGTAAAACGGAAACTGTGGGGAACCTTACCGGAAGAAGCAAGCCCGGGAAATGAGACCTGAATGCCTACCCTTCCCCAGGCTGAGGAACTGTCATCCCTGCAGGGCATTATTAAAATCCTGGGACCCTAACTCAAACAGGAGAGTATCAGACAAGCGGGGGCTGGTGCATCAAGACCCCAGACAGCTAATTCTCACCCCTCAGGGGCACTGTGGCTTCAGATAAGTGCCACCATTAGCTCTGGCAAAGAACTGTGTCACAACCACCCTGTCAATCAGGGTGCCCAGGCCCTCACAGAGGACGTTGCAGGGGGCTAATCAACCAGTGTAGGCGAGACAGGAAATGACAGCAAGAGAAAGGACTCAGTTGCTGTAAACACCCCAGCCCCGTGGGCGCTAGAGGCGGCCTCTCCGGCTCCGTAGCCACCTCCTCTGTGAAGCCTGCAGAAGCAGAGCTGGTGGACGCTGTCTCTGGAGTCTCCTCCGGGGCCTCCCTGCCAGCCTCCAATCTGGTACACTGGAGGAGACCCTCGGCCGAGGGGCTGCTCCCCACTAGAGTGAGCACTAAGCACATGTGTGCAGGACAAACGCATCCTCCTTACCTGAAGTTTCTAGAACAGTGCCTCTTCAGAAGCATACACGCGGGTTGGACCTTCTTTACCCCTCTCTCGACTCTGGCACTGCACCTTGCACATATTTAGAATTCAACAGTCTTTGGCAGAAATCCAGGCCTCCAATATCACGGACAGGAGGATAAGTCCCTAACGAGAAAGCAACGGGGAGTACGTAGCTGGCCTGATCACTGGGCCACTGTGGCCTGGACTCTTCTTGCCGATATGAAGTTGCTGTGTGTACCCTACTGTACATCCCAGGTGCTAGTGACACACACCCGGAACCCAGCAGCTGCCGAGGCAGGACGATCACAAGGTCAAAGTCAGCCTCAGCAACTAGGCGAGGCCTTAAGTAACTTAGCAAGACCCTGTCTCTAAATGAAACATTTTTTAAAACGGGCTGGGGATGTGGCCCAGTGGTTAAGTGCCTCTGAGTTCAATCCCCAATACAAGAAAAAGGAATTGCTGTCTAAGAGGGGTCAGACTTCAGCAGCGGCTAGCTCTGTGGCCTACGATGTTCTTACTGTATCCGGGGTCCTCTCTACGCCCCTTGCTGCTTATTTTTAAAAGGACATTTTCTTTTTCCATCTTCTCTCTCCCCGCAGCCTAACAAGATTAGGGAGACAGTGTGAGCTGCTTTCCCCCTAGTTAACTGTCCTTGAACACGCTCCCCACAGGAAGGCGGTACTTCCCAGAGGATCTAAGAAGTGAGTATCAGACACACCATCGGGGTACCCGGGACCCCCCACCAGAGCACACCTGAAATGCCACCCTTGAGGAGCTCCTTTAAAATCCCCCTGGGCCCCCTGATGGGCAGAATCACAGCCTCGGGGACAGGAGTCCCCTGGGTTTCTCCCTTGCTAGCAAAAGCAATAAAACTTCTTTCTCCTTTCTCTTAAAGCCACGCCCTCATTATTAAACTGGCGTGAACGGGCATTGGGGACAAGGACCGAGTCTTTGGTCACATCACTAGCCTTGTCATGGCAAATTAGAGTTTGAACATTCACTTCTGGGAAAACACCATCGTCCACAGGTTGATGTAAACTGAGGTACCATTGTGACCGTCCCTGCCACCGACAGCGCGGGGGAGAGACACCTTCCTCCTGCATCCTTTACAGTTGCAGGATTGGAACAAACCCTGGGGCTCTCTCCACAACCCTCTGCCAGGATTTGCACCCAGCCCCTCTCCTTGACTTTGAAATTGGCTGTGCATCACAGCAGGAGTGTGGGGAGAGGGGAGGCTGAAATTCAGGGCTGCCAGCGGCTCAAGCACTTGAGCCTCATTGAAATGCCCGGGCCTCAAGCTATTTATGCAGCCCAGGGAAGAATCCACGTGGGCAGAGACCATCCTGATTAAAAAACCCAAACATTTTCATGGTGAGACTTGTATTTGTCAGGACCGTCTGTTAGTAGAATAAACCTCAGGTGCTAATTTGTTAGAGGAAAAAGTCTCTCTGGAAATGAGAAGAGAGAACTGAAAACACTCTTAACTAGGGGCAAAGGTGAAAAGCTTAATAAGAACAGGACTTAATGTTAGCTTAAGGATCTCGGTGACAATGGGTCTGTAGCCACCTCTGTCTCTACTCCCTATAAATTGAGTTCCAGGATGCAGACTCCTCTAGAATTTCATATGGAACTACAATCTTATTTTCTCTCTGCTCAAGGTAATAGCTAGGAATGTAAATGTGGTTCAGAATGAGAAACGTTTCACATACATGACAGGGAATTGTCTGAGCCTGCAAATTGAAAAGGGGTATTTTTCTGTTTTTTTCCTCCCTTGGTTATGCACATTGTTGTCTGACCTCTTAGCTAGGACTGGTGCAGTAGTCTGACCTGAACTGGCCTCCTTCAGTATTTTCTTTCTGTTAAAGACGTGTCTGCCTGTATCACTTCATCCAAAACCGTTAAGGAAAAGAACCACCTTCAAATTAAACCTTTTGAGGAAAAGTCCACCATGACTTGGCATCTCAGGAGCCTCCAAACACATTCCCAAAAATACCACCTGTATTCTGAGAGCTTATTTTGCAAGCACCATGCTTCCCTTCCTGAAAAGAAAAAGGCTTTCCAACCATTTTCCCCCTCTTAGTGACTTATCTGCTAAGCCTCTGCTTAGCCACCAAGAAGTTTCCTGTTGGCAACAGGAGTCCCTAATTCAGCAGGGTCTCTTCTGCTTCGTTCAGTCACCAAGCTCTTCAAAAACCTTGCATCTCAGTGTGAACACGCTGAGCTCTGATTTACCCTGATGTACTGCGGGCAGCCCTGAGTAAGAACCTGCTGCTGGTTGAGCTCAGCCCAAAGGAAAAGGAAGCGCATTTCTTAAATGTCCACCAGGTTAGAAAACCTGCATTCAACTTAGACACTAAGGAAGTGGAGCAGGTAGACGCCCTAATTACAGCTGTGCAGTTATAGCAGCGATGAGATCATCACAGAGCTTCAAATAATGAATTAACAAGAACTCACGGTTGGCATGTTGCTCGGCTCAGAACCGCCTTCTCTGACCTCCGCAGACAGACTCACCTGCGCTCTGGGCACCTGCGCACTCGCGCTCTGGTGCACCTGGCTCCTCTCCTGCGCGCCCCAGTGCCACGCGCCTGGCAGGTGTAGCCGGTTGCAACGCAAAGTAGCCCTTGTGCATTTATGTTAAAGTTCCAACAAGCTTTTTTTTCCCCCCCAACTTGAAGGTGTATGATTAGGTTTATTTCCTTTATTAAAATTAAAAGCAAAGATTTGTCCTCACAGGGAGGGAAAAAAAAATAACAAAGAGTACACACACCTGGGGTGGAGCCCTCGGAGGAAAGAAATCAACCATCAAGCGCAGGTGTTGGGTGCGAGGGTCCACAAGCTTCCTAAAGGGCTGGGTGGTAAATATTCTCGGCGTGGAAGACCACATGGTTTCTGTGGCACGTACTTCAGCAATTATGGCCCCAAAGCAGGGTAGGAGCCAATTAACTCGATTGTCTTCTCATCTTTAGTTAAAAAAAAAAGTGGCCAATGAGTGAGATTTGGCAGGTGGACCGTGTTCATCTCCACATAGATGCCAACACCTCAAAATCTGTCACCTTTGAGTGTGTGGTTCCTTTGTGTGTTTTTGGAAAAGCAACCCGATTTGAGAAAATAAATAAAAATCATTCCACGGTGGGGGAATCAAGGGTGAAAACAATGACAAAAAAATTGTTTTCCTTGGGTGTTAAGTTGATTTTGCAAGAGACACGGGTCCAATCTTTCTGCTCATACTTTTATCTGTTCACACATTCTCACACTGTATTTCAAATCCGTGTCTCTCTCTGTGTCTACACTGAACCATGGGAGGAAGCCCTAATCCTATTGATCCCCACGTTGTGAACCACTGAATACAGGAGGAGTAATTGGGCAAATTCAAATGCTAGTTATTTGGTCTCATATATTTGATCTTAAAGACAGATAAACAGTGCATCTTCTGCATAATATTCCAACTAAGCTGTACTACGGCTTATGCCTTCAGTAACAAGCCCATTTTTATAACCTTTCAAAATATTTCTAGAATTTTCCACACTACCCTCCCTTCCCTTCAAAGGTTTTTTTTTTTTTTTTTTGGTACTAGGGATTGAACCCAGGGGTGCTTACCCACTGAGCCACATCCCCAAGACTTTTTGTGTGTATTTTATTTAGAGACAGGCCCTCGCTGAGTTGCTTAGGGCCCTGATGAGTTGTTGAGGCTGGCTTTGAACTCTCGATCCTCCTGCCTCAGCCTCCTCCCCAGGTGAGCACCACCATGCCCCACCCCCAACTCCCTTGCCATGTCATCTGCACCTTTGTTCTGGAAGCATCTTTTGTTTTAATTCTCTCTGTTCTAAGAGGAATCTCAGAGCCCTCACCCATTCCCCTCATCCAAAAACAGGAGAAAGGAGAGTCCAATAAATGAAACAGAGCTCAAGATGGCAAAACCTCACGCTGCACCCTCAGACCATCCACCTCAAGAGCTCGGCATGACCCCTGGATATTAGATAAGAAATCAATGACTTCAGCAGGGGTGCACGTCCTCCTTCCTTTATAAAATCACAAAATTAGCAAATAGGAGGGCCAGGACCAGTTTCATTTGAATTTCAGGTAAACATTGCACAGGACATCGTTATACTAAAAAAGCCTACATTTAAAAAAATCTGAATTCCAAGTTTCACTGCGCTTTTCATATTTATTTGGTCAATCCCAAACTTGCAGAATAACCTGAGTTTGCAAAACCAGCTCTAAGTCACTTGGAGTCAAATACGACAAACAAGCAGAAAACACAGTTTGTAGTCAAAGACAGAGAAGCAGCCTGGCTAGTCCACTTCAGAGAAGAAAATCACTACACCCAAGTGACTGAGTCTTCTTGGCAGAACTACTACACCTGGATTCACAGCCCAGCCCCCATTTCCTTCCTTCCTTCCTTCCTTCCTTCCTTCCTTCCTTCCTTCCTTCCTTCCTTCCTTCCTTCCTTCCTTCCTTCCTTCCCTCCCTCCCTCCCTCCCTCCCTCCCTCCCTCCCTGGTAGCGGAACCCAGGGCCTCCTGCATTCTGAGCTAGCACTGAGCTACATTCCCAACCCTTTTGTAGTTTTTCTTTTGAGACACGGTCTTGCTAAGTTGCTGAGCTAGCCTCCAACTTAAGGAGCCTCCAGTCTCAGCCTCCTGAAATTACAGGTGTGCACCACTGTACCCAGAACCTTGTCACTTTTGAACAACTTGTATATGAGTTCCTTGAAAAGCTCACCATGGCCTGCCCTTCCTGTTGCTATGTGGGCATTAGTCTGTCTGTCTGTGGTTTATTTAGGTGTCATTCATCCATAGAAATAAAAATCTAGTGTCTGGAGGATTCTCTGGAGCCAATCTGCCAGCATCTGAATTTCTGGCCTCAGCTCGGTTGTCAACTGGAACACATCTTTGAACCTCTTGGGCTGGGTTTTTCCGTGCATCAAGCAGGAATAATAAACACTAACCAAGTCACCAGGTTGATTTGCACAGACATCTGAGTGCCACATAGTTCCTGTGTGCCTATATTACTGACTGGTGCAGGGAGGACAGCCAGCGGCCCCTGGCTGAACAGCCAAACCCACTCCAAGGACCTTACCCTCTCCTGCTCCTGTGACGGCTGAGCCCTGGACCTCCCTTGCTCTGAACTTCTTGCCCCGACACCCCACCTTCCCACCTCACTGTTCGCCCCTTGCCTGCTCAATGAAAGGCATTGTCCTCTAGTTCAACTTCAGGGTCTAGTTCCTTATTCTGTCTTGTCTTTTCTCTCAGTAAATATTTACATCTAGGTGTCGCAATGTACTGACGCATTTCAAAATCGAGTCCTGACTTCCTACCTACCTATGTTGCTTTGGGCTTCTGATATCACCTGTTTGTTTCTATTTCATAAATAAAAAAGAAGGAACCAAACCTGCATCTCTCATTGAGTGGAGTAAAGGACACTTTGACAACTATGAAGATAAATTAAGGATACCACTATTTGTTTGTTAAGATATATGAATTCCCTGGCTAGTTTATGCTATTCATAACAGTTGGTAAGAATACGAAGAGAACCCCAGCTTAGAGACATTGGGTGTATCACACTTAATCACATTGATACTTAAGTACTTGAGACTTGCAATTCCGGACTTTCAGATCTATCATGCCTTTGACCTTTTTTTTTTTTTTTTTTTAAAGCATTCTCTCTGTGATCTGTATTATTATTATTATTAGAGCTCGGTCAATCTACAACTGGCTGTAACTGGTGGGCAGAAAGAACAGAGGCCCATTTTTCTTGAGCTGTGAGCTCTGTTGAGTATTGCAGTTTACACTTGAGTGGCAGGTTGGAATATTTCATCTGCACGGTCCATTGCACACAAGGGAAAGGGGCTTCCTTCCAGAATGGGCAGCCTGACTCATGTGGCATAACTATATCCCCACAGAGGGCTCAGGAAATCATAAGACATGGCATCAGATACTCTCCTCCCTCGAACTGCACAAACGAGAGCCGTTTAAACTCTAGGCACAGGAATGACTAACAGGAGCAGGTAATGACTGTTCACAGTGGAATTCAGAAAACCAACGGGTCAATACTGACTGGGGAAATGGAAGAAGCGTTTGTGGGAAAGCTGGCATCTGAATGAGACTCTTACTGCTAACTTCTTTTACATCATTATTAATGCCGATATTTAATTTAGAACATAGTCTTATATTTAAATTATTGAATAGTATATTCAATAATTCAATAGTATATTATATTAAGAACTGATCATATTTAAATGAATGGATGTACTCATTTTGGGGAAGGGACGCATCCACATTTACATCTGTGGTTTTTGTTATGTTTCTAGAGAAAAACAACTGATTTATAACACACAATCAGTAATATTTGAAGAACTGGGTATTTAGAGCTTTACGAATTTATCTCACCTAACAAGTAGTGATAACCAGAATGTGTTCCCAGGCTGTCAGACTCCAGAATCCATAATCTTAGCCACTATATTACAGGTTCTCTTTGCTAGGCTCTTGTGCCTGGTATTTTGTGATGAGATAATTTTGAATAAGTCCATAACTTGATGATAAATTCTTTATTTTAAAGGCTTACCTCTCAAATCACTATGGTTGGCCAGATAACTTTTTTTTTTTAATAGCCAGATCACTATACAGCAGAATACAGTCTTTCTTTTTTTTTCTTTTCTTTTCTTCCTTCCTTCTGTTCTCTTTCTTTCTCTCCCTCCTTTTTTTCTCTTTCCTTCCTTCCTTTCTTTCCCCCTTCCTCCCTCTTCTCTCTCTCTCTCTCTCTCTTTTCTTTCACACAGTGGTGCTCAGCCACCAAGCTACATCCTCAGCCTTTTAAATTTCTTACATTTTGCAACAGAGTCTTGCTAAGTTCCCCAGGCTGGCCTCGAACTTGTGATCCTCCTGCCTCAGCCTCCTGAGTAGCAGGGATTACAGGTGTGTGTCATGATGCCCCACAAAATAGAGTCAAGTCTTGCTGCTCTGTGCTCATGGGGAGGAACAATAATGCTGTAATCCAGTCTGGTACAAAAGTCACCTGGTGGTCGATTACATTGAATCACGTGACACCTAGTGCCTAATTATGTACCATTTGCAGGCTTTCCTAACCCAGCCTTTTCTGAGTCTATTTCGGTAAGGCAGAGCTGGTGAGACAGGGAAAAGGTTAGTTGGGATTTCACTTGCCTTCTGCCAGCCACACTTGGGACAGCAGGGATAACTCGGTCATTCTGCCTGGGCACCTCCCCGCTCCTAGGCTGGAGGAGGTCAGGGCTTACCTGTGACACCAAGGGCATCCTACACCTGTTCTGCCCACATGGAGGGCGGCTGGTTTGTACTGGGGCCCGAGGGCTCTAAATAGCTAGATGTACTGGGAGAATCCAGCCAGCTGTCAGAATAGACCGTCCTTTTGGAGAGTTCAGTCACAGGCGGATTACACTCGGGAGAGAAGATAAGAACCGAAAAGGTCAAGTAAGCAAAGCGAATTTTCCCAGTGTACCTCAAAAAACAAACCCTCAGGGAGTGACAGATTCTATCTGAGAGTATTTCTTAGGTGGAGGGCCTGGGGCACCCCCTTGAAAGTCAGTTGTTCAGAACCATCGAGCCTCTATTTGCCCACCTTCTAGAAACATCATTTCAGTTTCCTTTACCAAACTACCCTCCGGATAAGTGCAGGCTCAGTGTGATCAAGGTGCTCTGGCTGTGTGATCCAAATTGATCAGAGACTTTCTGAAGAACTTGGATATTGAGCAGAGTGGGGTCCAACCCAGAAAGCTGATTCTCCCCCACGACCGCTCACCAACAACTCTGTGAGCAACTTGGCAAAGTTCCCGCAGTCTGAGGCCTCAGAGCGGCCTGGTTCCTAGGCTCCCCAAGGCTTGGTCCTTCCGTGTTTCCTGGTCTCATGTGATCTGACCTGTCTGCTAATCGGTTTCCTTCTGTTTGCTGACGTTGGCAGGGTTGTTTCTGTTGCTTGCAACCAGGGGACCTCTACCTGCCTCGACCACAGATGCCAACAAATCACACACGTTCGGGGGCAGGTACCTGTGGGGAGCTTCCTAGAACATCTTCAGCCCCAGCAGACTCAGCCGATCCAGCGGCTGAAGCTGAGAGGTGGAAGGAGCTTGTGAGAAGCCAGACCTTCCAACACCGCGTGGCACACCACCAGAGTCACGCCACTGTCCTCTCTGGTCGGTTGGCTGTGGCACGCAGGCAGGCAGGCAACTGATGCGAATGCTACGTCAAAGACCCCTTCGGTGGATTCATCAATGAGTATTTATTGCAAGGCACTGTGCTAGGCACTCTGGAGAGTACATGGGAGAAAGACCCACACCCCTGCCCTCAAGGAGCTTACAATCTAGTCGGGAAGACAGGTGTACATACAAGGGAAAGTCAGTAACAATACAGGCGTTGGCGGAAATCCGAGATAACAGTACAAGAGCTTTCCAAAAAGCAGAAGGGTTGCAAATTCAGGATTGGCATGTGGGTGGGCTTCACAGATGAGCTGGAGCCAGAGCTACCCTGGGATGGTTGAGATCTGGGGAGGAGGATGAGGGGAAGGGATGAGCATGGGACCAAAAGGCACAGAGGTGAGACCAAGCAGGGCTGAGGACCAGGGAGGGCTCAGAGAGGCTGGATCCAGAGTTGAGCTGATTTAGATGAGGCCACTGGAGGAAGGGACAGCAGATGCACTTAGATTAAAGCTACAAAAGACTTTAGCTCATCAAGAGGAAATGTTCAAGTCTGATCTTCAGGACATTTCTTGGTGGATTTTAACCGTCTCACCTTCCAAGGAGGATGTGAAATGGTGTCTCCAGGGTTGTCAATCGGTAAGGGACAACGCTGGGTTGTCTATCTTTGGGTCACGGCCAGAGACTTTTGAGTCCCTCTCTGATCCCAGATTAAGACTAGCACAAAGGTGAGCTAACAGATTCCCTGACAGGCAGGCAGGAAAAATGCTCCCAACAGACAAGAATCTTTACAAATGACAGAATATTTATTAACAATACCTTTTAAAAAAAGATTACATATGCTAGATCACTGGTTAATATCATTTACACTGGGGGGGGGTGGGAACTACCTGGGGTGCCATTTTTTTAATTCGTTTTATGATTTTGTTGATTTTTTTTTTGCATGTGATTTTAAATTTTATTTTATTTGAACAGAGAAGTAACCATATCAAACTAAGAAAGGAACACAGCTTGAAATACTGACAATATATATATATATATATATTTTTTTTTTTTTCCCAGTTACCTGATTTTTACACAAGTGGACTCCTGATCGTGACTCTCTTGGATCACTGTAACTAGAAGTTGAAAAGTTTAACTTGTATTCTTGGTAAACAAAACCGATCAATGACAGGCAAATTTTGAGAGATCTCTGAGAAAGAAGAGAAGGCGGCAGTGTGTTTACAAGTCAAAGTTTTTATAGAAAATTTCATTAGCTTTTATAGTACCATTCCACGAGTGCCCGTTTACAAAACCTCTCCCATTATAACAAATAGCTCTTTTGATAAGAATATGATTTTGCTGATATTGTCATTTTCCAACGTGTGATTTTGAGACTTAGAAGGTAAAGCTCATAAAGCAACCCGGCTAGCTACTGCAAAGCAAGAGCATCATCAAGATACCAGACAGTTGTACTAAAGATCTTTTATAGAGTCATATGAAAAATTCGTTGCAGCAATTATTTTGCTGGAACAGGAGAAATCTTCCAAACTGCATAAATGACTGTGATTCAAAACAAGGGCTCTATTATTACACAGAGAGACATAGCATATGTAAGAAATTGCGCAAAGAAATTATGAAACCATTGATGGAGAATTGACATCTTCTTTTAAAATTTACATTCCAAAAAGATACATGGAAAGATAGTAAAATTATTATTATTATTTTTATCCTTTGAAAAGACTTGGCTGACTATAGTAACTTTGGGTCTATGTTACTACAGGCTATGCAAGTTCAAATTTGATGTCTAAGATAATGCTACTACGAAGACAAGGTTAACTTAGTTGAGTGAAAAGAAAAGTCTTAACCATACGATGATAAATTCAGGGGTGAGAATATTGTACAAGATGCCTCTGGGCCAAAAAGTTTAGCTTTTGAGATCTGCAACCATTCCTGAAACCATCTCAAGTTCTGTTGAACAACAAAACTCACACTGGGGGCAAGAAACCGTATGATACGTGTCAAGAGGACTTGATTCAATGCATTAACCATTCAGAGAGTAATTTATGTACAGCAGCCTTGGTTTCAGAGACCAAGTCGTTTTGCCACTAGAGCCTTGTAAAACTGTACAAGTAATTTGCAATGTATTTACCAAGATGAGTTTCCAACTCTGTCTTTAAAGGAAGTATTTTCAAATCATAATTGTATGGTTGTGTTGCTCATAGCATTTTACAGCAGAGGAAAAAATTAATATCTACATTATATGTTAACTTTAAAAAATTCTATAAAACACTAAATATATAATAAAAAATATGCATATAAGGACATGTAAACTGCTTTGGTAACATCATATTACAGATGTCTTCAGTGCATTGCAGAGTTTCCAAAGAAACTTCAGACAAAGCTAGATTTGCTTTGAGGAAGTACTGTATAATGCCATTCCTAAAGAAGCAAAAAACATTTTTTTTTTCCAGTAATAAGATGTACTCGAACAACAATATTACTTAGTACTGGGTGTCTTCAAAACAACTAGCTAAATGTTGCTTATAGTATAAACAGCAAGTCCTTGCGAGAACTTTCGTCATAAACTAGATCTGGCTGTGAGGGAGATCATGATGGTGCTGATGGCTGACAGGGTACATGCGTTCGAAGTGGAAGCCCCAGATCCTCGAGCGTAGGAATCTGCAAAGAGAGAAGGGATCCACTCAGCAGGCCTTCCCCCCAGCAAGGTCACTCCAGGGGACGGAGAGGCCGCGGGCTTCACCAAGTGAAAAAGGATCTCCAGTGCCTCTGTCATCCCTGTCACTACCTGGCTATCAACCTGGGAGCAGGTGCCAGGAATTCCCTGCAAGTCTGTTGTAAAATAAGGCCATCAATGTGTAAGGTGGGAAGAAATTTCTTCTCTTTCTTTGCTTCTTCTTTTTTGGTACCAGGAATCAAACCCAGGGATGCTTAACCACAGAGCCACATCCCCAGCCCTTTTTATTTATTTATTTTTATTTAGAGACAGGGTCTTGCTCGGTTGCTGAGGGTCTTGCTCAGTTGCTGAGGCTGGCTTTGAACTTAGCAATTGCAATATTACCGGTTTGACCAAAAAAAAAAAAAAAAAATCACCACTCCCTTTTGATCTGTACCTTGGTGCTGGGTGCTGATCAAAATGACATTTAAATCTTACAAAAACCTCTCCCAAGAGGTTAGTGACTCCACTGAATGGTTGTGGGATCTGGGGACCAAAGAGGTAATACCGTGTCTAAGATTGCCTGGTTATCGAACAGCAGAATTGGGAATCAAAATACGACCCCTTTCTCCAAACAAAGTAATCGCAATCTTTTTTAAAAATTTTCCTGATGGGTCCTTGCAGTGATAAGAAAGCATGTGGTTAGATTTTAACACAGTGAGATAAGCGAACCCCTGATCTTGTGTTTCCGTGGCCCGGAGGTTACACCTACCTCTCAACAAAAACCTGGCTTCCTTTAAACCAAAGCTAGAGATCTTGTTTGCTGAAGTCTATACTCAATCACCCTAGGTTAATTTATTTTCTATTTTATTTTTATTTTTGCGATCCTAGGGATTGAACCCACCGCCTCCTGTGTGCTAAGCAAGCACTCCAGCATTGAGCTCATTCCTGGCCTCCCTCCCTTGGGTTTTTGAAACACAATGGAATGCAAAAATAATGCAAAAATAAAGCTGTCATTAAACCCCATAAGGAACCACACCTAGGTTCCTGAGCTTGGCTCTTGGGGAGCCTCAGCTTTATACCAAAGTCCTTTACTATTAGCAAACACTTACTAAATCTAAACTAAACAAAACACATGTCAGAGGAAAGGTAAAACGGCCAGTGAGCTTTTCCTCTCCTGATTTGAGGTGCCCAAATCTTGTAAGGGCGATTAAAATCGCTTCATGGAGACTTAACTGTTATTTGGTGCCCGTAAGACATAATAGGTCATTGGTTAAACGTATGGACCCTGAGCAGAGGGACACTCAGAGCTAAAACTCAGGACACTATGGTGAGGATTTTCCTTTATGATTTAAAATACCACCTCTCCACTGGTGGCTTGGAAATCTACAGCCTGCAGTGAACCCCTGATCTCCAGGCTGCTAAATCCAAAGGCTGGTGACAATCTACACTGGATATCCAACAGCAATCTTTCTTCTGTATTGTGATAAAATACACAAAGCAGAAAAGTGACCACTGTAACCAGTTTAAAGCGTACAAAGCAGTGCCTTTAGCTGAAGTCCCCTTTGGCCAGCATCACTATTTCTAGAAATTTCTCATCACCCCAGATGGAAACCCAATGTCTTTTTTTTTTTTTTTTTTTTTTTTTTTTGCGGTGCTGGGGATTGAACCCAGGGCCTTGTGCTTGCGAGGCAGGCACTCTACCAACTGAGCTATATCCCCAGTCCCCCCAATGTCTATTAAACCGCTGCCCCTCCCGGCCAGCCACCACCAACCTGGACCCTGACTTCCGTCTCTACAATTCTACAGAATTGAATGCATTTGCTCACAACACATAAAAAGAACATGAACACATAAAAAATAAACTTAGAGCAGTCTCACGCATTCTGTTCAATGGGTTTGAAAATGCTCTTAAGGATGTGCGGCCCTATGTATTTGTGCCCTGACACACACCCGTCCAGCATCAAGAGTGTTCAGTTTAAAATGTTTTCAGATAAAGACACTGAATTACACGGTTTCACGGGAGACTACATGCTACCGTCTTTGGAGGAAGATGCTTACTTGATATCTTTGGAATTCGGATTTGTTCGCTGCTGCTTCCGTCTCCTCCGTCACTGAATGGCTTGATCTCTATTATGTAATCCTCATCGAAAGGTAGAGAAAGCTCTACGGATGTCTTATTTGTCTCGATGACAGATGTGCTGCTTTGTCTGTTCCATCTGTACAAGACCTGCCGGTACAGAAAGAACAGGTGTCACCTGGCTGTCCTCACAAAGACCCCCGAGATGGGGTATGCATCTGCTTCCACCTGCAGTACCAGTGAAACACAGAGACCGTCACCCCTCTGGTCTCCCTTCTCTAACCTGTAAGATGGGGACAATAGCCCACCTCTCTGGGTATTTCCAAGATTGCACAGGGAGGACCTGGCTCCAAGGAAGAAATAGCACCTCTGAAGCCTTAATGGGAATGAGACATTTGCGGCAGGGACCACAGCCCAAGAGACACCTGGCAGATGACCGTTCTCATGAATTACAGAGGAGGGGCATCTCAGCTCAGGGAGATTTTGGAACGAGAAAGCCAACAGTCTTCCCCCAACCTAGGACCCCCTTTCACCATGCTATGTGGAGAAAAGGCATCACTGTCACTCGGGAAACATCTGTGACATGCAAATAGCTCTGGGATTGAACCCCCTTTTTTTCCGGGTCCCCCTGCCCAGGGTTTTGAGTTTGGAGATGAGGTGTCCCCCACAGCTCCTGTTAATACAGGAATATTCAGAGGTGAATGATTAGGTTATGGTAGCCATGACCCAACGCGTCCACGCTGGGGAATGGACTGGCGGGGTGGTGACTCTAGGCAGGGGGCGCGGCTGCAGGAGCTGGTCACTGGGGTGTGCCCTGGGGGGTGCATCTTCCTGAGGCATCTCCCCTCCCGCTTCCTGCTGCCCTGAGCTGAGCAGCTTCCCTCTCTACACCCTTCTGCCAGGGTGGGCTGCCTCACCTTGGGCCCAGAGCAATCCAGGTGGCTGTCTATGCACTGAGGCGCCTGAAACCGTGAGCCCCAAATAAACTTTCCCTGCTCTAAGGTGCTCTCATCAGGTGATGTGGTCACGGCGACGAGAGGGAGAGCTCCCTAGAGCAGGCTGTGACTTATTTGGTGAGGTGGCTAGAGAGCACCCCTGGACACACCTTCACCTGCCTGCGACTGCCGGCTCTGATCAGCAGCACACCCACCAGGGCCGGGACAGGAAGGCCTGGGAGAGGGGAAGGCCTGGAAGACGGGTCTAACTTTTTCTATTCAGCAAGGATCATGTTGGTCCCTGTCCTGAAAGTGCTTCGGAGGTCCAGAGGCACTTCATCAACAGCACCAGGTTTAATGGTCACTACAGTCCTCCAAGACGGCCACTGCAACTCCTTTTCACAGAAGGGGAAATCGAGGCAGAGAGATCCCATGGAGCTGGCCAGCGGCAGGGTGAGGATTCCTAAACCCACGCTCTGAGGCTGCTCCGGCCCACCCTCTGCAGTCTCCCACGACGGTGACGAGATAGGGCCACTTCAGGTGGGGGGTGCTCTCAGCTCTGACATGCCGCTCTGGGCAAGTGTGGGTACTGATGTTTCAGACCTGGATGCTCAGCCGGGGTGGGGGGTGACCTCACACTGAGGCACTGCACTGCCTGCAGACGGTTTTGGTGGCCACAACAGGTGCTACTGGCGGAGGAGGTAGAGACCAGGGATGCAGCCGACAGTCCCACAGTGGAGGAGGAGCCAGGCCAACGTCTGAATAGGAAAGAGGTGAGACCGTGATCCAGGTCCGCACCAGCTGCCTGAGTGAGACCCCACAGAGGTCAAGAAAATAAGATAGAATGCATAGATACAGGAGGGATTCGAACCTAGGATGCTCTTCTGCTGAGCTACATCCCCAGAACCTTTTCATTTCTGATTTTGAGACAGGGTTTCACTAAGTAGCAGAGGTTGGCCTTGAACTTGAGATCCTCCTGCTTCAGCCTCCCGAGTGGCTGGGACTTGTTTAAAAACAAGATCCTCTGATAACATCAAAACGGGAAGGGCATCGTGGGCTACGTTAGTGGCTCTCAAATTGGAGCCTACATCAGAATTACCTGGAGAACTCATAAAACAAAGACTGCAGGGGCCCCTTCCCAGAGTCTCCCGAGCAGACCTGGGCTGGGGTCTGAACACTGGCAGTTCTAAGAAGCTCTCGGCTAATACCAATGCTGCTGGGCCAGGGGTCCCGCTCTGAGACCCACAGACTGGCTCCTCTTTTCCCCAAGACCCCCTACACATGCTGAGTGGTCGAGGGTAGAGACAGAAGGTCACTTTTCTATCTCAAGACCAAACCAAACTTAAGTGAAATGCATAAAAATATCCTTAAAATCATTTGGTTCCCATTTGTTCCCTGGCATTTTGTCACCGTAAATCCTGTCTCTCTAATACAAGGTAGAAACGCAATTTCCTTAAGGTGGAAAGATTCATAAGCACCCCACCCCCCTCCCACCCCGGAGCATCATTTGTACCCGGCTCGGCATCCCTTGCTAACGATCAAGCTCCAATAAATCCGCAGGCACATCCAGGAGTGTCAAAGCTTCTCAAAGCAGCCCTTCAGGAGAATGGGCTTGCTGATGGGATGCAAGGTCACATCTGGCTTGGAGGAATAAATTGCTTCTGTGATTTACCTCGGGTCCTTGCAACCGCTCAGAGAATTCAACTCGTTTCAGATATAAATCCAGAAGAAACATTTCCAGGAAAAGAGCAGACCTCTTATCAGCCCTGCTTCTCAATCTTGCAATATTAGGGACCGTGGCAAAACCTTAAAAAAGGACCTGAAAAACCTTTATTTACACCAAACTCTTGGTTCAGCTGATGGGTTTGAAGGCTGTCTTTGAATTCACTAAGGGAGACAGGGAGAAGGTGTGGGTTTGCAGGAATAAGGATAATAATAGCCAGCAATGACTGTTTCTACTACGGGACGTCGGATAGATTCTTAATGTTTAGGTAGATGACCACGCGAAGCAGACACTGTGACTCTGATTCCAGACATGAGCACTGAGACTTGGAGATGTCAATCAACTGCCCAATTTCAGGTATTCTATTATAGCAGCACAAACACGCTCGTCTCCCTTCCTGTCTGGCAACAATTGGAGCTGAGAAGTCATTGCCACCCTGGATAGTCACAGACTCTGCAGGCTGCTGGAGACTCCAAAACTTGCCACTTGGTTAGGTTGGCACCTGTGACCTCAGGACCTTTGCACCTCCTGTCTGCTGTACTTGGAATGCTTTCCCAGAGAGCTGCCAGGGACGCTCCTCCTTTCTTTCAAGGTCCAATTGAAATGCCACTTCCAGAGTGACTTTTCTTGGTCTTTATATAAAATATGAAGTCTCTCCTGTTTGTGCCCTGGCTCTCTCCAGTGTCCCACCCTGATTAATTTTTCTTTGCAGGACTTTATTAGCAATTGCTCTATTCTGACAGTAGAATGTCCAGTGACTGAAGTCCCTGTTGCCCATGATGCTGTGTTCTGACCCCAGGTCTCTGACATCTTAGCTCGGTGACTTCGGCACAGTTCTTTCTCTGTAAAATGAGGGCACTAAATTCTAGAAAGGGAATTTCCCCCTGAATGGGTTATTATGAAGTTAAGATGGCTCAGAAGAGTGCTTCGCGCAGGTCTTTATGATATTCGTTAAAAGGAGACGTGACCTGCTTATGTCACCTGCCTGGTTCTGCTGGCAGTTTAATTTGCCACACCGAGACCAGAGGTCCTCCCGGTTAACTCAGGTGTCATAAATAAGGCACCTTGAAGACTTGTGCCGACAGAATGTTCTGGGACTCAGAGAGTCTAGAGTCAACTTCTGCTATTCAGACTCCCGCCCATGCAGAGATCTCAGGGCCGTAGACAGTTTAGTCAAAGAGGAAAAAAAAAGAAAAAAGAAAAAAAGAAAAGAAAAAACAAGCCCATATCCCAACACCTTCAGGGTTTAGGACGAAAACTGAATTAGGGAAAGGTTAAGTTTAATATAAAAACCTTTTAGAGGAGGAGCTGTGGATTGAACCCAGGGCCTCGCACATGGCAGGCAAGGACTTCACCACCGAGCCACATCCCCAGCCTGGCAATACAATAGCTATTTATTATTATTATTTTTTCCTAACTTTTACAGACTATATTTGATTCATTGAATAGCTATTTTTAATGAGTCAAACTCTCTATCAAAGATCAATTCTTCCCACTGCCATCAGACCCACACTTTATTCAGCCTATAAAAACGGTATCCGGTGGGTTTCCTGAGATCTCATCTCTCACACACACAAGTGTCCGGTGGCAATCATACAGCGTCTGCTCCGGCTGCAGTGAGATGCCTTGCCATGTACCTCAGGAAGTCTAAAAACCTGCCTTCTCTTGTCCCAGCCTCAAAAGAAGGGGGATATCGAGTGGGAGAGCAGAGGCTCAGCATGTGTCCCCTATGACCGTCTGTTCTGACCTCTGTCTTTCCTGGGCTGTCCCTGCCTGAGGTTTCTACAGCCTTTCCCACACTGGACATTCACATCAGCGACACTTGCTTCAACACAAACTTCCCCACACGCAGGCGCCTTTGTGCAGTCTTGGATCTAGAAGTCACAGTGAACTAGCACAAAACCATTTTTGGAAAAAAACCGTCTGGACCCAGCAGCTGGGTTATGGGACGGAGTCTGCCGCTCAGGATGGAAGCAATCCCAGGATGGAAGCTCTCTGGTCTTTGTTCCTCTGCTTATGCTGTTTCTATCAACACAAAAATAGTCTCCCCCAACCCTACGCCAAGCCCACAGATCACTTCTGGGAGGTCAAACGCCCCTTTGTTGGTGGAGACCTGTTTTATTCCCCGACACACCCTGCGTGAGGCTGTGCTACTCAAACGAATCTTCCCTGTGTATATTAAAGCCTCGGCTGAGGTCATAAATTCAAGAAGGGCTTTCTCGAAAAGATGTTACCCAGAGAGGAGAGTTTCTGAGAGGGAGCAGGTGTACCAAGAAGTGCCAACTAAATAATAATCGTGACTCGATTTTTCTTCCAAAAATGTCTATGATCTTTTAGGCCCAGTTCACTGCAGCAAACTGCAGTGTCTATGGATCCCCGGCCCCTGGTAATTCCAAGCCCTCCAAGCCACTGAGCTCAAGGGACTTTAGTTTCCACATCTGTAGAAGGTGGGGTGGATGGTCCTAGGTCTGGCGAGCATTTTGCCTGGTTGCTCCCTGCCCATCAATTTCATTTTGGCACCAGCCTGAGAAGGAGCTTAGGCGTGGAACTTCTCAGTTCCTGGGGACCCGGTGGCTCTCTGCCTTTTTAACACTACTTTTCCCACCTGTTCTAAAGGGTATAAGGGAAAGCCAGGAGGAAGAACTAACCTCTGTCATTACTATGATTTTTCATTCTCTTCCTTGGTTTGGTTAAATCATTTACTTTTCTTTGTTGTGGTGATTAAGGTCAAGATCATCTTCCCAGTTAGCCTGGTCAGAACTCCAAAGTTGCAAAGGTCTTCCTTCCTTCCTTCCTTCCTCCTTTCCTTCCTTCCTTTCTTTCTTCCTTTTTTTTTTTTTTTATATCTACTCTTTCCACATTCATCTTCCAGCCTAGACCAACCCCATGTCTCTTTGGTCATCGATAAAACCGATCCTAGAAATGATATCACATGATTTCACACCAAGAGGAGTAAGGAGATGAGATGTCTCTCATGACCGAAGTGAAGGTAGTCTTGGTGGGAGGAGCAATGGAGACAGATGATGATCCAGTCACTCTTGGGAAGCCCACAGTTAGGGGATTCACAAGCCACCAACTAATGACAATCGTCCAAAGAGGATGGTAAGTACTTCAAAAAATCTGGTAAAGAACACTGTGGCTGGGTGTGGTGGCACATGCCTGTAATACCAGCAACTTGGGAGGCTGAGGCAGGAGGATCACAAGTTCAAAGCCAGCCTCAGCAACTGAGCAAAGCCCTCAGCAATTTAGTGAGATCCTGTCTCAAAATAAAAAATAAAAATGGACTGGGGATGTGGCTTAGAGGTAAAGTGCCCCTAGATCCAATTCCCCAAACTCCCCCCAAAACAAACAAACAAACAAAAACCCCCAATCCCTCCACTCTGACCAGCAGGAAGGCTTCTAAGCTCAGAGCTGAAGAATGAGCCCCTGGTTAAGGATGTCTGGGGCAAGAGTCACAGGGATAGAGAACAGATATGCAAAGGGTCAGAGAAAAAATGAACATACTAGCAATTTCTCCTTAACAAAAAAAGAAAATGCAGTCCCAGAGAGTTTAAGTGATTTACCTAAAGTCACACAGCCAAGAGAGAGCCAAGCGATGGGTGTCCTATCGCTCTCTGCTACTAGGTGACCCTCCCAAAAGAATCTGGATTTGGGGGATTGGAGGGGTGTGCTGGGGATTGAATCCAGGGTCTTCTGTATGCTCGACCACTGAGCTGCCATGACTGTACCCCAGCCCCCAGAGTTTGCTTTTGCAAAAGGATTCCATAAAAAGGTTTGCAGATGAGGTCATATTCTGCTATGATGGGACTCCAAGTCACTGTGCCATAAGGAGGAAGGAAATATAGTCCCTACCAGGCAGGGTCTTCCCAGGCCTTCTCTAGTCCCACTTTCCAAGATTCTCCCACCCCCATGTCAACACCCAGTGCAGGTTCCGTAAGCAGGTCCAACAGCATGACCTGATTTTCGATCTGTATAAAAACATGACAGGCCACCAGCCTGGGGGCTTAACGCAGCCTGCACACCCCTTTCACTTGATCAGCACCACAATGGCGATATTTTTGTTGTTAAAAAGCAAAACAAAACAAAATTCGAGGAGTTGGCAACATTTTGAAATTGAAATAGAGGAGAATCCATTTTTCCCCCTACTGTTTTTCTCAAGTCGGCAATAACTGGGCACCGTGTCTCCTGTTCCTCAAGGTGACACAGGCAGGAACGGCCTGCAGCTCCTCCCTTCTGATAGCAAGACGCTCTCTTTAGCTGGCGGTAGCCTCCCTCCAGCTGGCCTCTGCCATTTACATCGTCGAGGGGGAAGGTCTTGGCAATGCTTTTTCATTTACTGAGTCATCCATGAAAGAGGATTTTGCAAGACCCCAGAAAATTTTGACTTCCAAGCTCTCCGACTTGAAAAAAAAAAAAAAATCAAAATCGTTGGTTTGGGGTCATAATTTTCCTTTGATAATGGAAACCCTGGGCTACTTCATTTAAAGCTGACTGGCAAAATGGGCAAAAGAACTACCTTTTCTTTTCAGGAATTCATAGGAAACCACTAGAGGCCAAGAGCACACCGTCAATATAGCCCGGATGTTCATGGCTTCTTAAAAACCCTTTTAAAAGTCACTTCCTCATGACGTTCCTGGACTAGAGAGGAAATGGAATAGAACATAATTTATATCTCCTCCCTGTATTTCCTGTTCTCACGTCTCACCGTGCGGGAAGACAGCTGATGCTTATTTCCAGTGACAGAGAATGCTCTGCCTCTCTTTGCACTAAGTCCCTTTTTGAAGAGCTTTGTCCGTTAAAAAGGAAAACGGAGTCAAAATTTATCTCCATGGAGTTTGCATTCATTGGCCATAGTTTAAAACTTCCTCGGAACTTTCTGGAACAATTAGACTCGTTATTCCTGATGACAGCCCTTTGGATATTGGAAGTGGGCATCATGCTCCTGGGGATTTTTAAATTTTTATTTATTTATTTATTTTACCCAACTAAGTATCCTCAGTTCCTTCCTTCATTCCTCAGGGAATGTGTCCAAGCCTGACGATGGGCCACAGTCTTCCCAGTGCATCCTCTGGTCTAGAAACAGGGCTGCCCCCGATTCCTTCTCCCCCGCACATGGATTCTAGTCCTTACATCAAAGGGTAGAGTCCAGTTCCCCTCTCTCTGACTGACAGCTGGATTCTCGGTGGCCATTTTCAGTCTTAGATTTTAAAGTCCTGGGCAGCTTTACCTTTTTTCCTCCTGGAAGCCAGAAACCAGGCCAGGGGTCTGACTATCTGGAGATGGCCGTACTCTGAGGAATCCCGAGCCGCCCACAGGGAGAGGCCTCACCAGATAGGGACCCACCCATTGACAGGGAGCAGCCTGAAGTGTGCCAGGAACACCTTAGCCAGTCCAGGCCTGGGGAGGGCCCACTCAGGCCCGGCCCGGATTTCAGAACCACGAAAACTGTACACGGTGGTTGTTTTAGCCCCTGGTTTTGGGGAAGCTTATCAGGAGACAAGAGGAAGCCGCATCCAGGTCAAGACTTCTTCTGGTTGTGGTAACAAAGCTACATCCATTTTCTTCTTCTTCTTTTTTTCCTCTAAACAACTTTTCTAAAAATGTCTGTTTTTCTAAATAGATGAAGTTTCCTAGCTACAGACACCCATGAGCAGAAGTGAGTAACCAGGAGTAACATTGGGAAGTTGCTCTTTTTGATTTAATGGTACGGCTGAGACAGAAACAAAGCAGCTGGTGAGAAATGTTGAAGAATGCTTCTTCAGGACCCCTAACCAGCCTTCCTCCACCAGCCTGGAACCATGGCTGATGTGTGCTGCCTGAGATTAATGGGTTAGGTGGCACTCGGGCTTGGCTCAGTGTCTCCCAAAGGTCTGTGTGCTAAAGCCGCGGTCCTCAGCCTGTGGTAGTATTGAGAGGTGGTGGAAATTTTAAGAGGTGGGACTTAATGGAAGGTTTTACATCATTGGGGGTGTTCTCTTAGAGGGACCCTGGGACCCTGGTCTCTTCCTCTCTCTCTCTGCTTCTCAGCTGCCCTGATGATAGCTTGCTTTACCACGATGGCTGCCTTGCCCCAGGCCCTAAAGCCACAGGGTCATCTATCTACAGACTGAAAGCTCTAAAACATTGAGCTGAAATAAACCTTTTCTCTTTATAGGCAGATTATCTTGGGTGTTTGTTACAGTATTGGAAAACTGACTAACACAGGTCATTATCTAAGTCCTGACCAATTGTTAGGGAACATTTATAAAACTTAGCCCAAACCTCTCTGGGGCAGAGATTCTAAAGGGGCCAGGAAAGCATCCTCAGGCAAAATGAGAACGTGGACGGTATGATTCACAGAAGGACACTGTCACCATTTAACAGCAGAATTAGGTGCCTTTGCCACAAGAAATTACCCACTTTGTATCCTTTTACTTCCGACTCATTATCCAGGGCCTTCACTTGATCCCAATTCAGGATAATTTTGGAGTCCGATGAATTCCATATGATGTTTCCGGGAGGTTGGCTGGGTGCTATAAAAAAATTAAGATATACGAAGTCACAGATTATTAAATCTCAATGGATTCTGAGGAATATTTCCTCACCGGAATTTGAGAGTGCAGGCAATTTAATGGGCTATTGCACTAATATGTGTCTTCAAGGTCACTGAAATCTGACGAGATACGGCTTTGCAAATGGAAAAGGATTCAGTTGGTCGCCTAACATTTATAGCTAAAAGAAGTAGCCCTTCCCAGGGAGGAGAAAAACATTTATCTTTCTGTCCTCTGGAGCAATGAATTTGGCATGGTGTTCTGAAAGGTTCAGTTAGAATGCTGAGGTGAATCTGAAGCCACTTAATGATACCAATTAGTATGCAAATGATCAGAGGTGGAGAAAGGGAACGAACCCGAGACAGGTTTGATGAAGCCCCCAAAATATTTCTGAGCGAGTTAGTTCTTACGTGGCTTTCTGGTGGTGACATTGACCGTGGCGCTGGAGGGGCCCGTCCCAGCGGAATTATACGCCTTGACGGCCAAGTGATACAGCGCGCTGCCCTTTAAATTGGTGATTTTGGTCGAGGTCTGATTGCCCACAGTTCGTATTTTTCTAGCATTTTCTTCCTTGTCATCATGTCTCCAATATTTAACCTGAGAAGATACAAAGACAGACGCCGGAAATCAGACACGGGGGACATTCCCAAGGTTATCGGGGAATCTTTTTTATTTTAATGCAGATTCTTACACTAGAGTTCATTTTCTATAGCGATTCACAAGCAGAGCTTTGCATGTTCTGAGACGTTACGCACAAAAGTAAGAAAGCCCCCTTTTTTGTCTTTGGCGTCTTACTGAGAACCCCTGCTGGTTGTTCCTGCCTTTTCCCGGTCTTGGGCTGAGCCCAAGGGATGCTGGGCAGATCAGGTCTGAGTTCATAAATGCTTAAAAGTGCGTGAGTCTCGGAACATCCCACTAGAGTATCCCAAGGACAGAGGACAGACTCCCATCTGAATATTTAGTGCTTCCATGAATGGTCAACCAGAAGCCAGGTCCCTAAAACAGAGAGCTATGAATGGAAATGGAGGTTGCTTCCCAACACAGTGGGTCCTGGAGACCCCCCCTGAGGGATCCGGACCCAGGCACACACTCGGCCTACCTCATAACCTTCGATCCGCCCTCTATCCTTCTCCAGCGGGGAGGCCCAGAAGACTTCGATATCAGTAGCAGAAAGACTTCTGGCGAAGATGCTGGCTGGTGGTTTGCTGGGTTCTGGAGAGGAAGGACATAAAACCTATGACTCTATCAGCTGTATCAGCCCAAGTTTCTACACATGGAGTGCATTTTAAGGTGCAAAGAATCCAGGGTTACAGAGGTGTCCTGAATGATGTCAGCCACACCCTCATTCTGCAGAGAAGCAGCAATTACCACGCAGAGGTGGTGGTAGTGCAATCACTCAAAGTCTCTGGTTCCCAGTTTGAAGGTGAGTGGTACGGAAGTAGTCCAGAGCCAGTGGGTTTTCATAGCTAGCAATTCCTTCAACATAGAACTTCTTTCTTTTTTTCTTTTTGGTACTGGGGATTGAGACCAGGGCTGCTTATCCACTGAGCCACAATCCCAGCCTATCTTTATTTTGAGACAGCAGCTCACTAGGTTGCTTAGGGCTTCCTAAGTGGCTGAGGCTGGCTTTGAACTCGTGATCCTCCTGCCTCAGCCTCCCAAGCCCCTGGGATGACAGGCATGCGCCACCACGCCTGGTTAGAACTTTCTTAATTAACACTTGACATAGGAAGTAGTTCTAGTCAGTGGATTATGAAAACATGAAAGAAAAGGGAAAAAAAAAAAAAAGAGTCAACTGACTTTACTAAAACTCCAGAGCACTGAACTCTAGTTTAGTTCCATGCTGAGATCTCCATCATCTTGGACAAGATTTAGCCAAGGTTTATCCAAGTTATTTGTGTCCTCAGCTGCAAAGGACAGCTGGACCAACTGTTCCCCGAATTTCAGTTATTTTTGCTAGATTTCATCCTATGTACCATTTGTATAGGATTTGTTTTCCCTTTGAATGGTTTTTTGAAAGAAAAATCTAGTTTAGTCATGTCCTAAGTAATAATATTCATGAACTCTTACATTTGATGGGATAGCTCTATATTTTCCTAATGCAACTCAAATCGATACTTGCCTCTTGGATACTTTTAAAAGTTCATGGGGTGTCCCTTACAGTCATCTTATGTACCCCCACCCGAATGCACCTGCGCTCCAGGAAATGTCGAACCAGGACACCTCCACCTAGCCATGATGATGGAAGGGTCCATCTAGGTGTTAATGAATTCAGCACTGACAGGTGTCAGGCACACAGGAGGAACTCCAACGACCCATCCTCAGGAGACACACGTGAGAACACGCAGCCATGGTCCAGCATTTGCAAGAGAGTGGGCTTGTGTCATCACAGAGGAATGTGCAAGGACTGAGCATGACCACGGCCATGATAACAGACTACCGGGAGGGAAGGGAGCACTTCCTGCCCTCGGCTGGCCAGGGGAATCAGACAGGCCTTGGTTGTTCAAGTTGGGGCTTGAGGATGAGTGTGAGTTCCCAGGGTGGGCAAGACAGGGGATGGGGGCAGCTGAGGCATCAGGGTAACTGAAGGATGTGGTTGGGGCATAGAGAATGCAAGGAAGTCTGGGAGGGCTGAGGTGGATGGGGGCCAAGGAGAGGTGACGGAGGCTAAAGAGAGGTGATGGAGGCCCAGCAGAGGTGATGGAGGCCAAAGAGAGGTGATGGAGGCCAAAGAGAGGTGATAGAGGCTAATGAGAGGTGATAGAGGCCAAGGAGAGGTAATGGAGACCAAGCAGAGGTGATGGAGGCCAAGCAGAGGTGATGGAGGCCAAGCAGAGGTGATGGAGGCCAAGCAGAGGTGATGGAGGCCAAGGAGAAGTGATGGAGGCCAAGCAGAGGTGATGGAGGCCAAGCAGAGGTGATGGAGGCCAAGGAGAAGTGATGGAGGCCAAGCAGAGGTGATGGAGGCCAAGCAGAGGTGATGGAGGCCAAGCAGAGGTGATGGAGGCCAAGCAGAGGTGATGGAGAACTGCTGAACCTAAGACATGGTTTCTCTTTGGGGGGAAAAGACTTTATCACATCTTCACCAACTCCAAAGTAAACTCTCTACTTCCAGATCTTTCCATGTGGTCCCATTCTGAACATCACCTTTAAAACAGCAAAGAGAAGCCAGGTGCAATGGCACATGCCTGTCATTCCAGTGACTTGGGAGGCTGAGACAGGAGGATTGGGAATCCAAGGCTAGCTTCAGCAACAGCGAGGTGCTCAGCAACTCAGTGAGCCCCTGTCTCTAAATAAAATACAAAATTGGGCTGGGGATGTGGTTCAGTGGTTGAGTGCCCCTGAGTTCAATCCCTGGTACCAAAAAAAAAAAAAAAAAAAAAAAAAAAAAAGCACAGAGCCGCTCCCAGGATCATGGGGACCATGCAAGAGGATAAGTAAGCATAGTGCTGGTTATAAAAACAGACATAGTGGCAGGAAATGCCCATTTCTACTTTGCTATGCACTTAAGGGGATAAAAAAAATTTAAAAAGCAATAACATATGTGTAAGGAGAGAGAGAGGCAAGATCGGCACTTGGAATTGGGGCCCTCAGTAACATAATCAGTAATGGCCAACCACGGATGCATTTTTATATACAGTAGTTTCAGACAGATCTTTTGATAATGAACCACATCCTTTTTAAATTTCTTTGGTACCAGGGATTGAATGCAAGGGTGCTTAACCACTGAGCCACATTCCGAGTCCTTTTTTTTTTTTTTAAGAGTTGGGGTCTCTCTAAACTGCTTAGGGCCTCGCAAGGTTGCTGAGGCTGACTTTGAACTTGAGATCCTCCTGCCTCAGCCTCCGGAGCCGCTGGGCTGACAGGCCCGCGCCAGCGCGCCCGGCACGCACCACATTTTCCACATCAGGCTTTTCTCAAATCCGGATACACCTCTGATTAGTGCGTTTTGGGCATCCTAAGTGGACTGTCCATCCTGAAAGGAACGTTGCTCGAGAACTGAAGAAACGCCTGGCCTCCAGGGGGCGCCCGCCATACCTTCCTCTGCAGAGTACACCAGCGTGGTGGGGCTGAAGGGGCCTTCCCCTTTGTTGTTGAAGACGCCCACCTTCACCTCGAACGGAGAGAAGGGGCGCACGCTCTCGTTCCTGAACACGTATCTGGAGGCGTCGGCCGAGGCCAGCACCGTCAGCATCCAGATCATTTTCCCGTGGGGCCGGAAGGCCACCACGTACCCAAAGCCTCTGCCGTTCTGTAGCTCCTCAGGCACTGTCTGGGGAAGAAGGGAGGCGGCCTCAGGAATCACGGCAGCTGGACCCCTAAGTTAAAACCACACATGTACCAACATTTTTGTCTACCTTCTTCCCCCATCTTATTATTTTTATGCTATTATATCAAAGGTTTTTTTAAACTTAGGCTGAGCCAATAGTGGACCTCAGATATTCAGGAGATTTGAGATTGATGGCAGGCTTAAAAAACTGAATCTAACTGGGCGTGGGGGCGCACACCTGTCACCCCAGCAGCTCGGGAGGCTGAGGCAGGAGGATCGCGAGTTCCAAGCCAGCCTCAGCAAGGACAAAGCTGCTAAGCAACTCAGGGAGACCCTGTCTCTAAATAAAATACGTATTAGGGCTGGGGAGGTGGCTCAGGGGTCGAGTGCCCCTGAGTTCAATCCCTGGTACCAACAAACCAAACCAAACCAAACCTAAATCTGCAGTGGACACTTGGACTCTGATGGTCACCCCCAACTCTGAAAGAGTTGGAAATGGGACTGGGAAAGAAAGCCGATAGTTGACTGAAGAGCCACCCCTTCCCACGTGGGCTGTCTAATGCGGATTTCCCTCCAGCGCGCAAGAGGCGAATCAGCCACGGGAGCCACGGGGGCCTCTGGCTCAGGCAAGATCTTCCTGCTCAGAGCAGAGGAGCTCAGCCCCAGGCGCTGAGGGATTTCTTTGGCTGCTGGCGCTCGGAGGCAAGGAAACGATTTCATTTTTCCAGCTGCAGTCTAGGATCTTTCAAAAACATTAAAGGACCCTTTTTCTGAAGCTCCCAACCATCTCTCTCCAAAATCAATTTTTAATAAATTGGTGACTAACCTTCCTCCAGGTTGTTTTTATTTTTTTTATTTTTTTAAAACTCATAATCCAGCAGCAAGACCGACTGCCAGGCAAGCAAGTGGGTGCACCGAATCTATTGCTGGCAGATGCTTTAAATCAACCGGCCATGTAGCAATTCGGGGAGAAAAGAAAAATCTGGTTTTCTTTGAACCCTTCCTTTAAATCCTTTCTTTTTACTTGCGTTGTCTTCCCTTTCCTGACCGTTTTTAATTTGATGAATCAAATTAAAACTTGCCTCCACAATCGATGGGCAAGCCCCTGCATTCCCTGCTACCCATGAGCTGGGTGAGAGGAAGTCTTGGTACTCAAAGGGATTCTAGCTGCTCAGAACAGAAGAGGAGGCTTCCCAGCTACGTTCGAAAAAATACAATGGCCCAGACAAATACATGGCCCTCGTGTCCTGTGGTTCATTTACCTCCCAGGTGATGACCAATTCAGATTTGCTGCCTCCACCACCACTGACGTTGGCTGGGGTGACTTCGGGGACTGCACAGGAGACAGAAAACAAGTTATATCACATGGTAATGGCAGCTGAGGACCAGGAAGTCT